>NC_083871.1:719691-5719691 GCF_032452875.1 Bos javanicus | reverse complement strand
AGTGAATTTATTTGAGATTAACAAAGAGTTGCAATTTGGGGTCCACAACCACAGCAAACCGACTGTAAGGACCTTTTAGCCACAGAAAAGGCAGTGACCCATCTGCAAGGGAAAGGCTCAGTTGAGTGTGAAAACACACAGATCATGACTAAAACATATTTATATCCATGATATGGAGGAAGTTGATGAAATCTACTCGCCAGACCTTGAATGATCCATTAAGCAGCTTAAAATGACTGGGAACAGTACAGGATTCCCTGATGTGTATTTTGAACAGTGAGAAAGTGAGGTAGGCACATTTTATAGCCTTGTTAATGTTTTCCTGCCAGATTTGTTCATGATGGCTATCATTTTGTCAGTAGATCAGTGGTTCAGTGCATGAACAATGGTGAGGAATGGGAATCTAGGCACTCCAGTAGGACTGGGTTGTTATATGGTCTGAACCAGAACTTTCTTTTTTTTATTGTACCAACAATTGTTGATTTTTCTGATGTTTTTCGTTTCCTGAGGCCAATTTTTGGGCCCCTCTAGCCTGTTTTCCTAAGTTATCATTTGGAGAGATATCCCTTTGGACTGTGATAAAGGTTTGCCTGCTATTGGTCCCTTTAAGGGCAGCATTGTTTCAGAAACATTAGCAAAGTAATTTCCCTTAGCTCCCAGAGAGTCAGGTTTAGAATTTTCCTGGAATCTTAGTAATAGCTAAAGTGTCAGGCAAAAGTATTACATTTGATTTCTGACCATAGGGGCCATTTAAAATTGTATTTCCACTGTAAGTAAGGAAGCCATGTTGCTTCCATAACTTTCCAAAATCATGAGCTACTCCAAAAGTATATACAGTATCAGTATAAATATTAGCGGTTTTGTTGCTGGGTAAAGTGTACACTCATGTAAGAGTGTAAAATTCAGTCTGATGGGCTGCAGTAGCCATAGGTAAATGTGCTGCCTGAACATTAAAAGGAGTTGCAATAGTGTGCCCCACACAGTAGCCGTCATCACCTTTTAAATAAGAACCACCGGTGGACCATGAGAAGACAGCGTTGTCAGGGAGCTGCGTGTGTGCTCAGTAACTAAGTAGTTATGACTCTTCTGAGACCCCATGGACTGTGGGCCACCAGGCTCCTATGTCCATGGCATTTTCCAGGCAAGAATACTAGAGTGGGTTGCCTTTTCCTCCTCCAGGGAATCTTCCCCAAGCCAGGAATCAAATCCGCGTCTCCTGCATTGGCAGGTGGATTCTTTGCCACTGTGGAGTTTCCTGTAGATCATCATGAGCAGTCAGGAGGTGCTCTGCCAGTCAGTGCTAAACAGTAATGCGAGACTGCCGATGACGGAAGGGGAAAGAGTAGCAGAGTTAACATTATAACACAGCGTTATGATGTCATAATGGTAAAGGTTTATGTGAAGAGCAATGTCTTCGTAGGGATTGAGGCCGATGACAGAATTGTTGAGTGTGATGACAATTCAGAAGAGTTTCTATGGAATGAGGTACAAGGATCAGTAAAGGGGGTCCCACAGTGATTTTTCTGTGGCCTCAACCAGAAGAGCAGCGGTCATGATGGCTCTAAGGGAAGAAGGATATCCTTATGCCACCACATCTAGTTGCTGCCTATTATACCCTAAGGGTCAATGGTAGTCACCACACTTTGGGTGAGTACCCCAGGGGCATTCCCTTCTTTTGCATATTCAAAAGGAAAAGGGGGATATGATAATTTGGATACCCAAGGACAGGTGAGATCATCAAACTGTTTTTAGAACATTTAAGTTTATGTCACCAGTTCTTCCCCAGAATTATAGTGGGGTTGTTACTGTTGAGTAAAATATACAGAGTTTGGCCTTAAGGGAAATTGGGAACCCCGTTTTGGCAAGAATACTGGAGTGGGTATCCACACCCTTCTTGAGGGAATCTTCCCAATCCGGGGATCGAACCCAGGTCCCCTGCATTGCAGGCAGATTCTTTTACTGTCTGAGCCACCAGAGAAGCCCAATAATCAACTACCATGAGAAAACGTCATAGCTGGTGCTTAGTTTTGGGAATGGGGAAACTTCATTTCAGTTCAGTTGCTCAGTCGTGTCTGACTCTTTGCGACGCCATGAACCAGAGCATGCCAGGCCTCCCTGTCCATCACCCACCCAAACTCATGTCTGTTGAGTCAGGGAAACTTAGGGTATTATGAAATTTCTCTGGATCTAGAGGTACCCCTGTTTTGATATCAGATGCCCTAAATATCAAATCTGGGTTTCGGCAAACTGCATTTTTTTTTTTTTTTTTAGAACTTAGGTCATTTTAAAGCTAAAGGTTTTAGCAGTGGATGCTGTCTTCCTGAAGGGAGGCTTGAGCAGGAGAGCAAAGAAGCAAATCCACACATTGCAACAGTAGAACCACCTGTGGGGAATTTTACATCATCCAGATCAGGTTTGTGAGAACTCTCAGTAGAACCCAGAGGCTTTACTATCCAAGTCTTCTTCTAATTGTCTTCATTTCTAATGAAGGCATCTTCTCTAAAGATGCCCTGATGATTACACTTAAGAATTTACTTCCTGTGGGGAACAGATGTTATGAATAGTAGCACAGAATGGTGAGGAACAACAGGGTATTAAGGGATAGCAATGCTTGTTTATCACTCTGAGGACCTAGACAACCCTCCATCCTTAGCCTTTAGGTTTTCTCACCATTAAAATGGAAACATTTCAGGACTAGTACAAGGGACAGTTATCTTCTATTGATCTTCTATTATGAACTTTTTACCTTGAAGAACTTCTGATTAATTCTGCAGACAGATTTTGAGGAGTCTGTTTGAATCTTGATGAGAGGAGCACTGTGAATTTTGCCAATATCAGTTGGAAATTTTCCCCATGAGGAGGATGGTAGCTGATTCAACAGGGACCAATGATCAGCACTTTCAGAATCAGCTCTTGTGCCGTGAGAGAGAGAGGAAATAAAAGACACCAAAGGGTCATTTAATTCACATGGGGGGTTACTTTGATGACTACCATCATTTTCTTGAATCCTTTCCCCCTTTGGGGAGAAATACATTTCAGCATGATACTTCTCTAAGAAGTCTCAGTCTAATGACTGGATAGGGGTAGAGACACTAAGGAGAAAAGGTTATGTTTCTCTCAAAGGGCCTACATAAAAGGGAATATGTTTAGAACCTTTTGAGGCTCATGGCACCCCACTCCAGTACTCCTGCCTGGAAAATCCCATGGACAGAGGAGCCTGGAAGGCTGCAGTCCATGGGGTTGCTGAGGGTCAGACATGACTGAGCGACTTCACTTTCACTTTTCACTTTCATGCATTGGAGAAGGAAATGGCAGCCCACTCCAGTGTTCTTGCCTGGAGAATCCCAGGGACGGGGGACCCTGGTGGGCTGCCGTCTATGGGGTCGCACAGAATCAGACATGACTGAAGTGACTTAGCAGCAGCAGCAGCAGAAATTGCCATTGTTTGAGATGTGTTTGTCCTCTGGGGCATGGCCTGTTTATGGTAGGGGTTTGAGCTCCAAGACTGTGGCTCTGGTATCAGTTAGGAATAGAAGAAACTCATTCCCCCATCTGGAGAAACGTTTCTCTAAGCTAAATAAGAGGGGGATTGGAAAGAGCCTGGTCCGTGGAGCCACGTGTCTTAAGAATTGGGAGGACTGGGAAAGGCTGGTTAGAAGGCTGAAGTACCTGAAGAGCTTAGATTTGTAACAGTCTCTTTCCTAATGTCCCTGGCTCTTTTCAACAGTAGCAGAAACTAAAAGGGTTTTAGTTTTGTTTAGGAGACTCTTTTTGCTGGAGTTGAAGATTAGAACTTTGGTGCTCTTCCTTTGAGGTGACTCATCTCAAGAGTGTGAAAGAGCTAGTTTGCCAGATTAACCAAATCTGGAGTGAGCAGTGTTTATTTATTTATTTTTTAATGTGGAACATTTTTAAAAGTCTTTACTGAATTTGTTACAATTATTGCTTCTGTTTTACGTTTTGATTTTTGGCCACCAGGCATAGGGAATCTTACCTCCTTGACCAGGGATCAAACCTCAACCCCCTGCAGTGAGAGGTGAAGTCCCAACCACTGGACCACTGTCCTTATCCTGTTCATTTTTATTAGAATGGAAAAGTCCTGGGTCAGCCCATCAATAAGTAGAGTTAAAACTGTGCAGGTGGGACCCACAATTGAAGGAAGACCAGAATTTTCTTTAAAAACAATCTGAAGATGGCTCAGATGGTAAAGCGTCTGCCTACAATGCGGGAGACCTGGGTTTAATCCCTGGGTCAGGAAGATCTCCTGGAGAAGGAAATGGCAACCCACTCCAGTATTCTTGCCTGGAAAATCCCATGGACGGAGGAATCTAGTAGGCTACAGCCCATGGGGTCACAGAGTCGGACACGACTGAGTGACTTCACTTTCACTTTTCATAGTAGTCATGAACAGGTTCAGCTGATATTTTGTGCACAAGACTAAATTTTGTCCTAAAAAGAGGCCTTAGAAAAGCTCCAGGGTTTGCTGAATGAAGTCACTGAGCAATTGCTTGAGCCTCATCCCATAAAAAGTTAGTGGGCTGATCTCCCAACTGTAATCCTGGAGACCTTTGGGGATTTTCTCAATTAGTGGTTTTTATTCAATGCTGGGCCTGGCCTTCACCGAAAAGCATGTGAACCAGCTGATATAAGTCAGAGAAATCAGGTTGATAAGTTTGAATGACTATATTAAATTCCTCAGCAAATCAGTGAGGATTTCTCATTACTTTGGGAAAATATTTGACTATGGCTCAGCTCTGTTTTGGTTCATGGAAGGTAAGAAATTAAGGCTTTAGTCTCTGGGTCCTGAGAATGCTTAATTTTAAAGGAACTGACAAATCAGAAGGAAGAGGAGTGGGGAGAGTTTCAGAGAAGAGAGGAAGTTCAGCAAGAGAACTGGTGTTGGGGAATTGAAAATATAGAGAAGGTATAGACAGGAAGGAACAAGGTGGTGCTGGAGGTGGAGTCTGAGACAGAGGAGCCAGGGAAGAGGAGCCTGAGGCTTCAGATGCCACCTTATCTTGCTTTAATCATTTGTTTGCCTCAGTTAATCTTTTTAAAATACTTAAAAAAATTGAAGTGTAGTTAATTTACAATGTTATGTTTCTGGTGTATAGCAAAGTGACTCATATATATATATATATATATTTTTTTTTTTTTTCAGATTCTTTTCCATTGTAGGTTATTACAAGGCATTGAATATAGTTCCCTGTGCTATACAATAGGTCCTTGTTGGTCATCTATTTTATATATTGTAATGTATGTATTTTAATCCTACACTCATAATTTATCCCTCTCTTCCTTTCCCCTTTGGTAACCATAAGTTTGTTTTCTATGTCTGTGAGCCTGTTTTGTAAATAAGTTCATTTGTATCATTTTATTAGATTCCATATGTAAATGGTATATGATGACATTTGTCTTTCTTTTTATGACTTTGTATGACAGTTTCTAGGTCCATCCATGTTGCTGCCAATGGCATTTTTTCATTCTTTTTTATGGTTGGGTAATATTCCATGATATGTATGTACCATATCTTCTTTATCCATTCATCTGTCAATGGACAGTTAGGTTGCTTCCATGTCTTTAAAGATTTTGTACAGCAATGGAAACCATAAACAAAAGGAAAAGATAACCTATGGAATGGGAGAAAATATTTGCAAGCAATGCCCCCAACAAGGGATTAATTTCCAAAATATACAAATAGATCACACAGCTTTAAAGTAACAAAATCAAGAAATGAGCAGAAGATCTAAATAGACATTTATCTGCAGAAGACACACAGATGGCTAAGTCACATGAAATGATGTTCAATATCCCGGCTGGCTCAGATGGTAAAGAATCTGCCTGCAATGTGGGAGACCCAGGTTTGATCCCTGGGTCAGGAAGTTCTCCTGGAGAAGGGAATGGCAACCCACCCCAGTATTCTTTCCTGGAGAATTATATGGGCAGAGCATACTGTCCATGGAGTCACAAAGAGTTGGACACAACTGAGTGACTAACACTTTCACTTCACTGTTTATTAGAGAAATGCAAATCAGAACCAAAATGATGTATCAACTCACACAGGTCAGAATGGCCATCATTAAAAAGTACAAATAAATTCTGGAGAGGGTATGGAGAAAAGAAGCCTTTCTACACTGTTGAGCAACTGAGCAAGCTATGTCGATTCAGTTGTATCTGGCTATGTGACCCTATAGACTGTAGCCCTGCCAGGCTCCTCTGTCTATGGGACTCTCCAGACAAGAATACTAGAGTAGGTTGTTATGCCTTCCTCCATGGGATCTTCCCAACACAGGGACCAAACCCAGGTCTCCTGCATATCCTGCATTGCAGGCAATTCTTTACCACTGAGCCACTGGGGAACCCCCATACACTATTGGTGGGAATGTAAATTGGTGTAGCTACAATGGAGAACAATATGAAAGTGCCTTCAAAAACTAAAAATAGAGTTAAGTATGTGATCCTGCAATCCCACTCCTGAGCATAGATCTAAAGAAAAGTGAAAGAAAGTAAAGTCACTCAGTCGTGTCCAACTCTTTGCGACCATCCATGGGATTTTCCAGGCAAGAGTACTGGAGTGGGTTGCTATTTCCTTCTCCAGAGGATCTTCCTGACCCAGGGATCAAACCCAGGTCTCCTGCATTGTAGGCAGACACTTTTACCATCTGAGCCACCAGGGAAGCCCTCCAAAGAAAACTACAATTCAAAAAGATGTATGTACTCCAGTGTTCATAAAAGTACTACATTAGCCAAGACATGGAAGCAACCTAAATGCCTCAGTTAATGTTAAAATCTTATTTTGCAGAATCAGTTTTTGGCTCTGATAACATTTGGAAGCCTCAAAATACCAATCAAAATAGGTATTCCATTCAATTTTGGAAATTTTAGAGCTATGATTATCCAATTCAGTTTTAAAGAAAGTGAGTTTAGGAATTTCAGAGGTTCCCATTATGGCCATTGATATTCTAAAGTGCCTTTGGTTAAGTCAGTGTATTTAAGCTAGAAATGCACATGAAGAAGGACCACAGTTTTTAAACATAAAATTAGCTGGGGTCCCTATGTTGAGGATGCCTTTAAAATACATATAACTGAGATCCAGTTTCTCAATTTTTCTCTAGAGTATAAGAATAATTTCCAACCACCCTAACCAGCTCAAACAGCTCTAGTAATTCAATCAGCTGTAGACCTCATACTAATCAGTTCTAAGGAACAGTGTGGTCCCAAAATAGCCAGGTGAAGGCTGCTCAACTCAGCTCTAATGAAGTAGCCCAGTCCAAAAGGAGTCAGGCTTAACTGCATAGCTTCAATGAATCAGTCCTGTTTCCAGAGGAATGGCGCTAAGGCTAGCCGGTTCCCATTGGAATAGTATGATTCCAGAGGAGTCAGGGAAAAATGCCAAATG
Organism: Bos javanicus; assembly: GCF_032452875.1. Lineage (NCBI taxonomy): Eukaryota > Metazoa > Chordata > Mammalia > Artiodactyla > Bovidae > Bos > Bos javanicus. The sequence continues at coordinate 5,712,292 of NC_083871.1, read as the reverse complement.
AGCCTCATATACAGAGCAAGACATTGATCTGGAAAGGACAAAGCTTTAAAATAGGTTCCAAATAAAACTGGAAAGCTTCAGAATGCAAACAAGGTAGAGCTCAGATCCAGGAGAAAAACATAACATCTCACCAGGTTGGTGAGAGAAGCGGGAAGTACCAGTGGGCTTCATATGGTTGGTGCACCTGTTCCCTCACCAGCTTCAGAATGGTCAACAGTCTCCTCTGGATCCCTGTAGGAGCCACCGAAATGTTGATCTACAGCAAATAGACTGCCAGTTATTTCTGCAGAAAAACGGGCTTACCCAGTATCAACCAAGACTTGCAAACTGAGGTCAGCCTCGTTCAAGTGCCCCCACAGCAAGAAGAGGAGAACTCTTACAGAGGGTAAGAGGGAAGTAAGAGAATTGAGTAAATAGAGTCCACTGGGGGAACTGAGAGGTCCAAGTCTAGAGGCTTTTCACTGACTGAATTTTGACCGTCTGTCATTGGCTGAGCTCTTGCCAGGCCAGAAGAGGAGTCTCTCTTCTTCCTGCTGGACTCTGTTGCCATCTTAGGGCATGGGGGCTGCCCCTCTGGCCTCTTGTCTCTATTTTAATTAAGGTCTTTGTTTATATTGTACATGTGCCTTAATTTTCTTCGTGTTTTTTTTTTCGGGGGGTTCTTTGAGATTGTTGGGTCTGTGGTTTTATTGTTTTCACCAGATTTAGAAAATTTTCAGCCTGTTTGCTTCAAAAATTTTTCTCTCCTTGGGCTCTCTCCATCCTTTCACATCAGACTTGTGGAGTTGTGTTACACTCATAAGTGCTCAGTCCCTGTTTTCTCCTCTGTGTGTTTCATTTTGAACAAGTCCTCTTGCTGTGTTGGCAGGTTCACGAGTCTTCTCTTCTTCAGTGTCTAATCTTATTTAGAGTTTTCTCACCGCCAGAATTTGATTTGAGTTTTTAAAATATCTTCTGTGCCCCTCCTTAATATGCTCAATCTTGTTCTACTTTCTTGAACACACGAAAGGAATGTTAATAACTATTAACTGTTTTAGTGGTTCTGTCTACTCGTTGTATCATCTGTGTCATTACAGGTCTGTTTCTACTAATTGATTAAATTGATTAATTTATTTGGCTCTGTCTGGTCTAACTGTGACGTGGGGTCTTCATTATGTCATGCAGGACCTTTCATTGCAGCGTGCAGGCTCTCTGGTTATGGCGAGCAGTCTTAGTTGCCCTGAGGCATGTGGGACCTTAGTCCCCTGACCAGGGATAGAACCTGCATTCCTTACATTTGGAGGTGGATTCTTAACCTCTGGACCACCAGGGAAGTCCCCCTACTAATTGATTTTTATCATCATCATGGGATGTATATTTAGGGTTCTTTGCATGAGTGATCATTTTTGATTAGATAAAGACATCGTGAATTACATATTGGTTTCGTGTGCTTGGTATTTTTTATTCCTGTAAATGTTTTTGATGTATTCTGTAATGCCATTGAATTACTTGGAGCCAGTATGATACTTTTGAGGCGTGAGAGCTTGGTTAGATCCAAAGCAACCTTTTATCCAGAGCTCATGCTGCTTTATTTTTGAGCCATTTTCTGCGTACTTTACCCAATAGCTGTTGCATTCTGACTTAGGGCAGGAATTGTCCATGCCTCTATGTTGAGGGATGGCTGTGTTTCCTCTGCATTTTTGGGTGGTTCTGGCTTTGGTTCAGTTTCCATCTGTATGTTCTGGCCAGTGTGTAGGAACTGATCTTCAGAGCTGCCCTCCCTCTCTGCAGACTCTGCTCTGTGGTTCCACATTCTGTGTGCTGTAACCACCATGGTGTCCCTGCCCCTCTGCTCGGGGACTGTCGGGCGTGGCCAGATGAGTTCCTCCCTGATCAGACCCCTAGAAACTCTCCTGGAAGGGTCCTACAGCCACTGTGGAACTGACCTTATTCCTTCCCCCATTGGTATTCCTGTCCTGTGCTGCCTGATGTCCAGTGTTGAAAAACCATTGTTTCACGTGTCTTGTCCATTTTCTTACCTGTTTCCAATGGCCCTGTTATTCCTTCCTGGCCCAAAAGTGAAGTCCTTTCCTCAGTTTTGAAGACCTGTCCACAGTAACCTCGTTCAAGATCCCATGTTCTGCCAGGCTATTGATACTGTCAGCATTTGCCTCTATCACTTGGGTACCTGGGAACTTTGGGGTCACTTGTGTGCACCAAATAAACCACAGGCAGCCTGGAGGAAGTGCCATGAATGCACCTGTCCACACACCTGCTGCTGCTGTGGCGGCCACAGGCAAGCCTTCCTCTGGGGATGTACAGCCTTCTTTGGACATCCCCCACTGGCACATTTGCTCAAGCCTGCCAGTAGTACCAGTGTTTTGGGGTTCAGGCATGCCTATCTGGGTGACTGTTTTAACCACTCTGTCACTCCTGAAGGTTTGATCCCAGAGAAAGCTAAGGAAGGAGCCATGATGTTGTCTTAACCAAAGAACTCATAGTCCTGCACCAGACTAAGCACTTCTGACATATCTACTTCTCTATTCCACTCTTCTCTCTTCAGTGTGTAAGTCATTGCAGGTGGCAGGTGGTAGTCTCCACCAGAAGAAACTGTAATCTGCAGGCTTGGTTCCTGCTCTACAGAGACATTTGCAAAATACTCTAGCCTACATCTCCTCGTCCTTCTCCTTCTGGTACACCAATGCATACAATTTCATTCATGCCAACTTATCATTTTGAAATAAACCCACACTTACATGGTCCAGTGGTTAAGATTCTGAGCTTATACTGCAGGAGTGTGGGTTCAATCCCTGGTCAGGGAAATAAGATCCCACATGCTGCGTAGTGTGACCACAAAATAAATAACTTCTTAAAAAAAGATTTAAATTTTAAAAATTCCCATATACTTTTCAATGAACTTCCCCTAAATCTTACATAACCATAAACCACTTATCCAAATCATGTAACAAATATTGATGCAAGTAGAGTAATAATCTGCAGCCTTATTTACATTTCAAAACACATCCCATTAGAGTCTCTGTTTGGTCCAGGAACACAGCCCACGGTCACAAACAGCATTTGTCCACCACGCTTTGCTCTGTTTCTCACGACCTTGATCCTTTTGCAGCGTGCTGGCCCCTTATTTCTAGAATGTCCTTCATTTGAGGTTTGTCTGCTGTCTCAACCTCCCAATTAGGGTTAGGTTGTGCAGTTTCAGCAAGAATGCTCCAGAAATGTTTGTCCTTCTCAGAGCATCTGTGATGTCAGGCCCCTTGGTTAAGATGACGTCACCATGCTTTGCACGGTGAAGTTATGACTGTCCCTCCACATCTGTGTGTCGAGTGGGAGGAGCCTTGGAGCATATATACATGTTCCACTTGTTTGTTTGTGCCTCTGCTCTTTCTCGGGCTCTTGTATTTTCCTTGTTTCAACACAATCTAGCTTCCAAGTGATAACCTCTTTGTAAAAGTAGAGTTTATTCCCTTAGGATGCAGTGAGGGTGGGCTTCATTACATGTGAGTGCCTCCCTGAGTCCTGGGGTGGCTTCCTTTCTCACCACACGCCTACCCCTCTGGATGCTGAGGCCCCTGTGCTGTTTGCTCCTGGGCCACTCGAGGGGAGGTGGTCCACGTGAAGCTGCTGGGATGGAGCTAGACACACCGAAAAGCTCAGGCTGGCATCCCTTGCTGGAAGATGGGGAGAGCTGTCACTGAAGGGCCTCAGGGCAGTGCCCAGGCCCTGTAGACTGCAGGGTGCTCTCTTGACCCTAAGTGTGTGCCTTGTCCACACTGCTCTGCCATGTGGGCACCAAGTGCTGGGCACTATGGGTGCTTTGCAATCTTCTTTTGAGGGCCCAAGTGCCCCTCCCCAGTCCTACAGGGCTCCGTGGCTCTCTTCCCTGCCCACACACTTCTCTTCTGGCGTTTTCCCCAGAGGGGAGGCTGCACGTGAGCAGCATTGGAGGCTGTCCCATTCTCTCTCCAGTCTGGTTCCGCTTTTACTCGTTGGGGTGTTACACAGTCCCCTGAACACCTGTCCTGTGTAAGCGTAACTTTCCCTGTTATGAGTCCTTGCTCCAGGACAGGAGCCAAGACTCACTTCCTCAGGGTCCTTACAGCCAGGATGTAGACCCATAGGTTCAAGCAGACCTGGGCTCTGTCAGTCGCGTGCACTTGCAGGAGACTGTAATTTTTCTTTTTTTGGAAAATGATTGCTTTACAATATTGTTCTGGTTTCTGCCATACATCAACAAGAATAGCCTCATGTATACATATGTCTCCTCCCTCTTGAATCTCCCTCCCATCCCATCCCACCCCTTTAGGTTGTCACAGAGCACTGGGTTGAGCTCCCTATGTCACACAGCAAATTCCCACTGGCCCTCCATTTTACATATGGTAATGTGTATGTTTTTTCCAGCAGCCATGTATGGATGTGAGAGTTGGACTATAAAGAAAGCGTGCCAAAGAATTGATGCTTTTGAACTGTGGTGTTGGAGAAGACTCTTGAGAGTCCCTTGGACTGCAAGGAGATCCAAGCAGTCCATTCTGAAGGAGATCAGTCCTGGGTATTCATTGGAAGGACTGATGCTGAAGCTGAAGCTCCAATACTTTGGCCACCTGATGCGAAGAACTGACTCATTAGAAAAGATCCTGATGCTGGGAAAGATTGAGGGCAGGAGGAGAAGGGGACGACAGAGGATGAGATGGTTGAATGATATCACCAACTCAATGACATGAGTTTGGGTGGACTCCAGGAGTTGGTGATGGACAGGGAGGCGTGGTGTGCTGCAGTCCATGGGGTTGCAAAGAGTTGGACACGACTGAGCAACTGAACTGAACTGAACTGAACGTGTATGTTTCCACGCTGCTACTCTCTCAATTCGTCCCACCCTCTCCCTCCCATGCTCTGTCCACAAGCTTGTTCTGTATGTCTTGAGCAGACTGTAATTTGAAGAAGAAAAAAAATTGAGTCCTCTGCAGACCTGGTTGCTTCCCAGAGCAGTGAGCAGGGGTCCTGCCTGAGGGGCTGGTGCCAGGGTGGCAGCAGCGGGTTCATGCCCTCAGAGGAGCAGGAATGGCTGATGCTCCTGTGGCTGCTGAGTTTCCAGACCTGCCTCTTCCGCTTCTTAGAGGAGACATGAGCTGTCCAATGCCCAAACCAGCCACGGTGGGCTCTGCTGGTTGTCCACACCCTCTGCCCAACTCCCCTGATGACTTCCCTTTCAGGCTCATATCCTTGTTAACAGTAAACACACACACACATAAGTAAATATTAGCTTCTCTCTCTCTTTACATCCTTTCTTCTGCCTTTCCTCCTTCCCTCCATAGCCCCTCCCTCCCCGTCTTCCCTTCTTCTCTGGAGCAATTCTGTTCCAACTCGAAGCTCTGTGGATTTTTCCAGCCGCCTGGAAGGAGGTCACCTATGGGTGCTGGGAAGAGGAAAGCACAGAGATTAATATTTTTAGACGTTATTTTACTCCACTACTGGTGGAAATTGTTACTGTTTTTATGCAATCACAAGACAAATGTAAGAGTGGTTTAGCTGTCATCATTCCTGTTCTTTCACAGTTCTAGCCTGATTCCACAGTACTGAGGATTCAGGCAGCCCCTTCCTCTTGTCCCAGCCATGTCGCTTGGACAGATGGCTGTAAGTCCCATGAAGCAGGTGATTCATGGCATGAAGGTTGATGCTCAGAAAAGGCCATGGTCACAAAAACATTTGAAAATCATAAAACCCACTGAAACAGAAGATACTATTTTGTACTTATTCTGGGTGTACCTAATATCCTTAGGTTATACTTTAATATAAATGAAATATATATTTATCACTTTAATATAAAGAAAACTCTGCATTAAAATTAAGAGGAGCCAAAGTTGCCTAGAGTTTATGCCAACAGACCCGTACCCAGTTCAGGGCTTGGCATGTGACCCATACACATCACTCATCCTTAAACAGCTCATTCTGTATCAGATGTAGTCAGCCAGCTCAAACAATCCCAGTCTCAGACTTTGGAGCAAGAAAGGGAAGTGAGAAAACCTTTAGGTACAAATCCAGAAAAAAAGCTGGTGCCTTTGAAAGAGAATATAGCCCCTTCGGCAGGGATGCTGTGTGATCTGCATGGTGCCTTAAAACACCCCTAAGGTCATCAGTTCAAGCTTGCACTCTTTGATGCAAGCAACTCAGCTGCTCCCTTGCCTTCTGCACACCTGCCACCTGGCTCTGAGGACCTCTTTCCCCGGCCACCTAAGCAAAGGCTACTTTGGTGAGTGATTCCCAAAGGGAAGAGCTTTACTCAGAGGGAGTCTGTCTGCTTTTATAGTTAGGCAGAGGGAGGAGGGACTCCTGTTCCCATCCTTCTTCAAAGACTGTGGTTTTTGTGTTGCCACTTAGCAACCTGGGGTTTGAGTCCTCCCCTCAGTTGGCAGGTATGGTCACAAAGAGATCTTTCTAATTGGAGTGCCCCCCAGCTGCACTGGCTCATCTACACCTGCTCGTCTTCTCAAGCCTTCTAGTCATGCCTCTCCTGCTCTGCCTCCTTGGAGCAGCTCTGTCCCTCTAGGCTTCCTCTGCGTCTTTGAGCACCAATTATTGTTTGGGGGTCATATATGTTTCGTGTCTTTATTTCATGTTTTATGAATGGAGAGAAACGGATTGAAGTCATTCCCTGGGTGTGTTTCTGTTTTTTCTCATAGTAGTGTCTTTATGAATTTGGTCATATGTTATTTGGTGCTTGTAGACTCATAACAACTGATCTTATTGTGTATTTTACCTTTTATAATTTATTATTTATTGAAAAGTGGCCTTCCTTGGCCCACTTACTGTTTCTTTGCAACTTTTCTGTATGTTGAAAAATTCTTCCACTAACAATGTTTGAACCTAGTTGAAGGATAATGAGGTATTCATCGTCTAATTCTTTCAACATCTCTGTAGACCTGAAACATTTCAAATCAAAAATCTGGAGTGTGGGAGGATGCCACTGTGAGAGCTGCTCAGGATGCCTGCTCAGCACATGTGAAATCTTGTGGTTTCAGGGTGTGGTGGCAGGTGCCTGTTCATGGAAGACCAGGATTTGAACCCTGGGTTTACTACACACACAGATAACTCATTTCCTTGAGCCCCAGGTCCTGCCTTAAAATGGGAGCAAGATTCCCAGTGGGTTTGTTGCAGTCACTGAGGTAACACGTGTGAAAGTGGCAGCTATGTAATAACTGCTCAGTGAGTGTAGCTTGTGAATCTTATGAGGGGCAATGTTATAATGAACGTTCTATCAGGGCTTTTGGCCCAAAAGACCTGAATTAAACCCCTAGATCTTTTCACTTGCCCAGGCACCTGATGCAAAGTAAATGATCTTTTTTTTGTCTAGTTCTACGTCTGCAAAGTAAACCATGCCTTGGAGAGTTATTGTGAGGGTTAAATGTGGCAAAGTGCATGAAGACACGGGCTGACTGCAGGTGTTTACTAAACAAAAGTCATTATCATTATAAGATACAGTATATTTATAAAACACGTAATGTAGTATCTACTGTGTGCCTTGCGTTCGTGCCGAGTCACTTCAGTCATGTCTGACTCTCTTGAGACCCCATGGACTGTAGCCCGCCAGGCTCCTCTGTCCATGGGATTCTCCAGACAAGAATACTGGACTGGGTTGCCATGCCCTTCTCCTGGGTACTATGTGCCTTACGCTATGCTTAACACTTTTCAAATATTAACTCTATTCTCAAACAGTGCTAGTCAGAACACTACAATGATCTCTGTTTTACTTATGAGGAATCAGGCACAAAAAGATAATTAGTTTGCCCAAAGTCACCCAGCTGGTAAGTGGGAGGAACTGAATCCAAATCCAGGTGGCCTGGCTCCAGAATCCTTGCTTTTATTTGCCACAGCCTCCCAACATAAATATTAAAAAACAAACATCCTATTATCTGGGAAGTATTTTGTGACATTGAATGGTTCAGTGTCTGTTTGGAATCCTTTTGACACAGTCTGTGTTTCAGATTTTATAGAATACAGTATTCTATCAGTAACCGAACTTCTCTAGCAACTTGGGCAAAAAAGTAAAATAAAATAAATCTGCCTCCTCCCTTCCAAACACCCCCCCCCCCCCACCACCACCAAAGACAATCACCATCATCATTACCTCTACCACCACAAGGTCTTAAAATTTTTTTTTAATGTATTTTTATTTATATTTGGCTACACTGGGTCTTCATTGCTGTGCATGGGCTTTCTTTAGTTTCAGTGCATGGGGGCTACTTTCTGTTGCCATAGGTGGGCTGCTTGTTACTGAATCTGTGCGTGCAGGCTTCAGCAGCTGTGGCACACGAGCTTAGTTGCTCTGCAGCATGTGGGATTTTCCAGGACTAGGGAGCAAACCCATGCCTCCTGCTTTGGCAGGCAGATTCTTAACCACTGACCATCAGGGAAGTCTCAAGAAGGTCTTCTTGATGAATGAAAATATGACCCAGGGCACCTGGAAAATCGTTTCCTAAGACCTCCATGAAGTAGAGATTTGTGGTGGAAAGCAGAAAGCAAAGCTTTGTGTAGAGAGTCACCACACCACTACACATTGTGTAGAGCTGTCAATGCATCAGAACAGCTCTCTTCAGGGCAGGAGAACACCGAATGGACTCTAGACTAAAGCATCTTTCCTGTGAGGCAAAGCAGAGCTGCTTTCTCTTTTGGAAACCCAATACTTTGTTTTCAAATAAAGATTGAAAACACTGACCTTTTTCAATCACAGTGCTGCTGCCCTACGTTGAGAGGTCTTTGTTGTATGTTTACTCAGACACATGAAGACTGGTAAGTGATTGCCTTCATTAAGGACCACTTCACATTTTGATGACTTTTGATATGTGAAAGAAGAGGTAATGCCATCTTAGTGTTTCCAGTAGAAATCAACCATTTTTCAAAGTCTAGACTAGCAAACCAAAACAACAGCAAAAAATACATGCACATATAAGGTAACTATGTGAGGTGGTGGCTGTTAACTCACCTTATTGTGGTCTTCATTTCACATTATGTGTGTGTACCAAGCTGTCACATTGTACACCTTAAGTTACACAGTGGAACTGTGTAACTCTCAGTAAAGCTAGAGAACAATCTTAAAAATCAAAGAAATACTTGAAAATTTTTTAAACTTAAATTTTTTTCTCTGTGAGGCCCCAGTAACCTCATGGTAAAGTCCAGCAATTGTCTGGCAAGCAGACACCCCTATGTTGTTGCTCTGTGTAACCAGAAGTGCTGGTGTGTGTTCACTTACACAGTGTACTGTGTGTTTCACCCAAAACATACAGGGTGGGGTAAAGGGGGCTGCTCAGAGCCTCATCCTGGGTAGAGGTCCTTTCAGGCTATAGAGGAGGCGTCCTCTGGAGACACAACACCAGGTCACTTCCAAATAGAGGAGACAGGCTTTGGTGGTTCCTATGGTATCTAGTCCCATCACTTCATGGGAAATAGATGGGGAAACAGTGGAAACAATGTCATACTTTATTTTGGGGGGCTCCAAAATCACTGCAGATGGTGATTGCAGCCATGAAATTAAAAGACACTTACTCCTTGGAAGGAAAGTAATGACCAACCTAGACAGCATATTCAAAAGCAGAGACATTACTTTGCCAACAAAGGTCCATCTAGTCAAGGCTATGGTTTTTCCAGTAGTCATGTATGGATGTAAGAGTTGGACTGTGAAGAAAGCTGAGCACCAAAGAATTGATGCTTTTAAACTGTGGTGTTGGAGAAGACTCTTGAGAGTCCTTTGGACTGCAAGGAGATCCAACCAGTCCATCCTAAAGGAGACCAGTCCTGGGTGTTCATTGGAAGGACTGATGCTGAGGCTGAAACTCCAGTACTTTGGCCACCTCATGAGAAGAGTTGACTCATTGGAAAAGACTCTGATGCTGGGAGAGATTGGGGGCAGGAGGAGAAGGGGACAACAGAGGAGCAGAAGGCTGGATGGCATCACCGACTCAATGGACATGAGTTTGGGTGGAGTTCGGGAGTTGGTAATGGACAGGGAGGCCTGGCATGCTGCGATTCGTGTGGTCTCAAAGTCGGACATGACTGAGCAACTGAACTGAACTGAGGGTACTCTATAGTTTCAAACATTGACAAGCTATTGAACCAAAAAACACTAAATAAGAGTTCTGAGCTCACAGAGGCTGGTAGGAGATCAGGTCCTGGTTACCAAAAAAAAAAAAAAAAAAAAGCGAGGGGGGCAGTTAAGATTAACCCTTGAGTGACAGGCTCAGGAATAATAGGTCACATGTCACCTGCTCATGCCAGGGGTGAGGTTGGAATTTACATCAGCTTTAGAAAAAGCTAGGCTGAGAAGATGCTCCTTTGGTCAAAATGATTGATCTGTATCCATAAAGCTGATTCACTTCATTGTACAGCAGAAACTAACAGAACATTGTAAAGCAAAAAAATTGATCATATAATTAAATATAAGAGGTAAAACTAGAAACAAGCATAAGTTGAAAAAAAGATTGAAAAGAAGATAGAAAGATTCAGAGTCTGTAATTTCCACCCACATTTAATTATTTGGATAAACTCTGCTGTCATAACCAGATGGAAATCACTAAAAACAAAGGATCCCTGAGACTATTTCACATGTCTGATCAGTGGTTCACTACAAAAAAGAGCCAAGGTGTGTGGGGTCCTCTGCAGACCACAGCCCAGGATCAGAAGCTGTTGGCTTTTGTTGAAATTTATAGCAAATTTATCGACTTCTGAGATAAATATTGACCAAACCAAAGTCAAGGTTATTACATCTTCAGGAATAATAAATCCTGGTGCTCTCAGTGACACAAAGTCAATATGTGCTCTGCTGTGTAAATTCCAGGCAAAAAGCTTCCTTGGAACATCTGTAAATCTCTCCATCATGACCACAAGACTAGCTTTTTGAAAATTATTTTTGACAGAAGATGGAGATCTGGGCAACACCTCCTGTTCACCAACATAGAACTCACCAGGCAGCCCCGTTGCGCTGTGATGGACTTCCTGACTTTTTCACTGGAAACATAGCTCAAAGGACTGGTACTTGGCATCTATTGTCACTGATTCTAATCATGAAGAATCAAGATCTTCTCATTCTAAACAAGAGGCAGAATAAGCCCACATACTCCTGACATCTGCTCTACATTGTGGCAAAAGATAATTATATTTGAAATAATGAATTCTATCAAAGTTGAAGGGGAAAACAGAGAACACACACGCACACACACACACACAGCTGAATCACTTTGCTGTACTCCTGAAACCAACACAACATTATAAATCAACTGTAGTTCAACTTAAAACCCCAAAAGGCAATAACAGTACATGAAAAAGCCTCATAGGACTTAATTTCCACAAGCTCAGTCTTAGTCAGTGATGTGAAAAAGCTGCCCAAAACATTAATTACATTGTGATTTGCATTGTATGGCTAAGAAGGGGTTAGAGTTCTCTTTGCTCCTCACTATTAAAGTGATGCTGAATTTGAGATCACACTTTGATGGATATATTGGCAAATGTGTTGTTGGCTATGGTATGGTAATAGATTTAAGTGTTTTTTTTTTTTTTTAAAGAAAAACACTGGGTCCTGGTGGCATGAGGCAGAGGGGCAGCAAGGGATCTGCTCCCTAGGAGTTGGTCCTCCTCTACCTTTTTGGTTCCAATCCATCAATGAACTTTTATCAATCACTGACTAGGGAATGCACAAGAAGTGGAGTCTGTATCAGAGTAGCTAGTAACTATAGCATGTACTCCATCCTCTGCAAAATCTGTGGAGATGTAGAAAAGTTGAAGCCATGGTATCCACCATCTTGAAACTCCTCTTCAGGGACTCCTGGGAATAGGCAGGACCTCAGTTATATCAGGGAAAGCAATTGCAGCCTCCTGCCTTAACTGGGGGCTTCCCTGGTGGCTCAGATGGTAAAGAATCTGCCTGCAATCTAGGACACCCAGGTTCAATCCCTGGATCAGGAAGATTCCCCTGGAGAAAAGAATAGGTACCCACTCCAATATTGTTGTCTGGAGAATCCCAAGGACAGAGGAGCCTGGTGGGCTACAGTCCATGGGGTTGTAAAGAGTTGGACACAACTGAGTGACTAACACTTTTCTTTCCCTTGACTGGATCCCTGGAGCATCTTATGGTATCCAAAGTAAAGGCACACTTGGAAAATGAAAGAAAGGTGGGAACATGTCAAAAAGACATAAGAGTCATTCCGAAAGAGTACTGCATGGCCAAAGCCAGATCAATCCGTGAGTTTCCACTGATGACAAAAAAAAAAAAAAAGTAAAAAAATGAGTGCGTAAGTAAGTAAGGGGAGAAGAGACAAGTTCTTACTGAAGAACTCCAAACACTAGAAAGGAGTCCTGTGTAGTTACTTTCTCCTCTAGGAGGTGGTGGAGCCTAATTTCCCTCCCCTTGAATGTGAGACAAGTCTGAGCACCCTAGTACATATGCCCTTGGATGCCTCAAAAAAATAAAATAAAAAGGGGATACAGGTGCTGTAAGTTTTTAAAATTCAGTGCCTCTATAAAACCACAGACTCACCTCCTCTGAGAGTTTGGAAAGGAAAACATGGTAACTTTCCAGTGGACAAACCTGGCAGACCCCACATACCCCAGGTCAAGGTCAACCTCAGCAGTGACACATCATGTTGATGTCAATGACCCCTGACAGGATGTGTGAGGACACTTAATTTCTGTGGGATTCTTTCCAAAAACACAGCCCCAGTCTAATCTTGAAGAACATCAGACAAACTCAACTTGATGGCCATCATATAAAATTCGTGACCAGCACTCTTCAAAAGGGTGATTGATGGTCTTAAAAAACAAGGAAAGTCTGAGAAAGTCTTACAGATTGGAGGGATGTAGGAGATTGAAAGCCTGATGAAATCCTGGATGGGATTTTGGGACAGAAAAAAGACATTAATGGAAAAATTGGTGAAATCCAAATGACATCTGCAGTTTCATGCAATATGCAGTTTGCCCCAATGCTGAATTCCTAGTTGTGACAAACATCCCATAGTTGTGAAAGATTTTAACAACTTGGGAAAACTTGGTAAAGGGTATATAGGAAGTCCCTGTATTATCTTGGCAACTTTTCTGTAAATCTAAAATTATTCCAAAATGCTTTTCTGCATATTTGTGAAGCGCTCAAATTCCCATCTGTTATTCATTTCTAGTTGCATTCTATTTTGGTCAGAGAGTGTACTTTGCATGATTTCAACCCTTTAAATTCTATTTAGATTTAATTTATAGCCCAACTTGAAAAATTCTAACTGGAGACTGTTCATAGGACTTGAGAAGAACATGTATATAGTGGTTGTTGGATGGAGGGTTCACAAGGTGTCTGTGAGATCTGGTTGCTTTGGAGTGTGGTTTTAGTCTTCTTTTTTCTTATTGATTTTGTCAGGTTGTTTAATCCATTGTTGAAAGTGGAGTAACAAAGCTCTCAATTATTATTGTTGAAATGTCTGTTTCTCCTTTCAGTTCTTTCAGTCCTTGCTTTATGTGTGAGGTTCTCTTGCTAGGTTTATATGTGTTTATATTTGTTATTCATTTTTGGTGGATGATCCTTTTGTGTCTAATAGCAATTTTTCTCTTAAATTCTATTTTTATGATACTAGTGTTATTGTTATTAGCTCTTCAGGCTATTCTTGCACATTTTACTTCTACATATGTTATAAAATCCTCACTACATTGTTATTATGTCAGCTTAAGCAGTCATTTATCTTTTAGAGATATTTAAACTTTAAGAAAAAAATCATTTTTAATTTACACACATATTTATTATTTCTCAGTTCAGTTGCTCAGTCATGTCCGACTCTTTGTGACCCCATGAACCACAGCATGCCAGGCCTCCCTATCCATCACCAACTGCCAGAGTCTACCAAGCCCATGTCCATTGAGTTGGTGATGCCATCCAACCATCTCATCCTCTGTCGTCCTCTTCTCTTCCTGCCCTCAATATTTCCCAGCATCAGTGTTCTAGAGAGGCTCATTATTATGTGTAGATATAGATTTCCACCTGGTATCATTTTTTTTAAGGCGTTTATAACCAAAATGTTATTTATTTTCTTTTCAGTAATCATCTTTGTTGGGTATAGAAATCTAGATTGGCAGGTTTTTCTTTTAATATTTTAAAGATGTTACTCCACTGTCTAGTCACTTATACCTTTCCAATAAGAATTCTGCTATCGGCGGCAGTCCTAAGAAGCAGAGGAATAGGATGGGGAGACCAGTTTCTCCCACACAAATTCATCGAAAGATCCTTTGAACATTGAGCAACTTCTGAACGCTGGTGGAGGACACCAGGCACCCAGAAAGACAGCTCGTTCTCTTCAAAAGGAGGTAGGACAAAATAGATAAAAAGACAGACAAAAGAAACAAAAGACAGAGGCCCATCCTGGGGAGGGAGTCATAAAGGAGGAGAAGTTTCCAAACACCAGGAAACCCTCTCACCGGTGGGTCTGTGGGGAGTTTTGGAATTTCAGAGGGGGACATAACAGGGAGGAAAAAGGCAAAAAACAAAAAACCCCACAGATTATGTGCCTAACTGCAACTCCCAGTGGAGAAATAGCCCAGAAGCTCGTGTCCGCCACCAGCAAGTGGGGGCTGAATAGGGAGGTGCGGGCTGCATTGCTTAGGGTAAGGACCTGGCCTGAATGCCCTGAGGACAATCTGAGGGAGATAACATGAGATAACAACACAAATTGTGGGATAGCCAGAGAGAGGGAAAAAAAAAAAAGAACTTTCCCACGAAAAGCTCAAAGGCACAGCCTGGCCTGCTCACAGAACAAAAGATTGAGCAAATAACAAAGGAGAGCTAGCCGTCTGTGGACCAGCCCCTCCCTCTGCCAGAGGCAGAGAGGCAGGTGCGTGCCAGCCAGAGCCGGAAGGCGAGGGGCAGTCTCAGCCCCAGAGACGGCATTCTCCACCAAATTGTGAGCAGTCTCCTAGTTGCCAACCAAGTCTTCCTGGAATCCTGGATGGTTGACATCTGCCAGGAGGGTTGCACTCAGAGATCAGCTCCCCAGAGGAGACACACAGCACTCCTAAGATGGCACTCCCGCTGCACACCCAGGAAAACAAGCGAATAGGACCAGGGAGGTGATAAAACGCACCACACACTTGGGAGAGTGCGCTCACCAAGCACCTGGTCGCCTGAGCTGCTCGGACCAGGGAAGGGCACAGAAACGCAGGCCCAACCGAGTCTGTGCCTTTGTGGAGTACCCGAGAACCTGAACCTGAGTGGTTTAGACCTGGGAAGGGCATGCAACCTAGAGCTCATTTTAGACAATTCCCCTGCAGAGCAACCTGGAGCCTGAGCAGTTTAGACCGGGAAAGCATACACGCTGTGAGTGGGGGCAAACCCAGTGTGGCTGAAACACTGCGAGCACTCCCCACACATGCCAGTGATATTTGTTTGCAGTGTTCCTCCCTCCCCACAGCAAAACTGAACAAGTGAGCCTAAGTAAGTGACCACCTTCACCCACTTGTGTCAGGGTGGAAATTAGACACTGAAGAGACTTCCAAATGGAGGAAGCCAAAATAAACAAAGAAGAGGGACCTGCTTTGGAAGTGACAGGTACAACAGATTAAAACCTTGTGGTTAGCACTGACTACATTGGAAGGGGCCTATAGACCCTGAGAAGTATAAGCTGGAGCAAGGAACTATCTGAAACTGAACTGACCCCACACTCTCCTCAAACAGCTCCAGAGAAATTCCTAGATATATTTTACTATTATCATTTTTTAATTTAAAAAATATTTTAATTTTTAAGTTCTTTATTACTCCTTTAATTTTCATTTTTATAACCTATTACCTTGCCAAAAAAGACCCTATTTTTAAACCAAATTATATATATTTTATAATTTTTGTGATTTTTTAAATATTATATTTTTGAGAGTCCAACCTCTACTCTAGATTTTTAATCTTTGCTTTTTGGTATTTGTTATCAACATTCTACCTTTAAGAATCCAGTCTTCAGTACCCATTTTTACTTAGGAGTGTGATTACTGGCTTGATTGCTCTCTCCCCCTTTTGATTTTCCTTTTTCTCCCCCAGGTCACCTCTATCTCCTCCCTCCCCTTCTCTTCTCTACCCAACTCTGTGACTCTCTTTGGGTGTTCTAGGCTGTAGAGAACACTTAGAGAACTGATTATTGGCTAGATCTGTCTCTCTCCTTTTGACTCCCCCTCTTCTCCTCCTGGTCACCTCTATCTCCTTCCTCTCTCTTCTCTTCTTTGTGTAACTCTGTGAACATCTCTGAGGGATCCAGACTGTGGAGAGCATGTAGGGAAGTGACTACTGGCTTGATTTCTCTCTCTCCTTTTGACACCCCCTCTTCTCCTCCTGGTCACCTCTATCCCCCTTCTCCCTCTTCTCTTCTCCATGTAACTCTGTGAACCTCTCTGGGTGTCCCTCATTGTGGAGAATCTTTTCACCATTAATCTAGATGTTTTATCATCAGTGCTGTATGGATGGAGAAGTTTTGAGGCTACTGTAAAAATAAGACTGAAAGCCAGAGGCAGGAGGCTTAAATTGAAAACTTGAGAACACCAGAAAACTCCTGACTCCATGGAACATTAATCGACAAGAGCTCATGCAAAAAGCCTCCATACTTACACTGAACCAAGCTCCACCCAAGAGCCAACAAGTTCCAGAGCAAGACATACCATGAAAATTCTCCAACAATGCAGGAACATAACCGTGAGCATTAAAATACAGGTGGCCAAAAGTCACACCAAACCCACAGACACCTCAAAACTCACTCCTGGACACTTCATTGCACTCCAGAGAGAAGAGATCCATCTCACCCACAAGAACACCGACACAAGCTTCCCTAACCAGGAAATCTTGACAACCCACTTGTCCAACCCCACCCACAGGGAGGAACCTCCACAATAAAAAGGAACCACAAACTTCCAGCATACAGAAAGGCCACCCCAAACACAGCAATCTAAACAAGATGAAAAGGAAGAGAAATATTTAGCGGGTAAAGGAACATGATAAATGCCCACCAAACCAAACAAAAGGGGAGGAGATAGGAAGTCTACCTGAAACAGAATTCAGAATAATGATAGTAAAAATGATCCAAAATCTTGAAAACAAAATGGAGTTACAGATAAATAGTCTGGAGACAAGATTTGAGAAGAGGCAAGAAAAGTTTAACAAGGACTTAGAAAAAGAAAAAAGTCAATCAATAATGAATAATGCAATAACTGAGATAAAAAACACTCTGGAGGGAACCAACAGTAGAATAACTGAGGCAGAAGATAGGATAAGTGAGGTGGAAGATAGACTGCTGGAAATAAATGAAGCAGAGAGGAAAAAAGGAAAAAGAATTAAAAGAAACAAGGACAACCTCAGGGACCTCTGGGACAATGTGAAATGCCCCAACATTTGAATCATAGGCATCTCAGAAGAAGAAGACAGAAAGGCCATGAGAAAATACTTGAGGAGATAATAGTTGAAAACTTCCCTAAAATGGGGAAGGAAATAGCCACCCAAGTCCAAGAAACCCAGAGAGTCCCAAATAAGACAAACCCAAGGCAAAACACCCAAAGACACATATTAATAAAATTAATGAATATCAAACACAAAGACTAAATATTAAAAGCAGCAAGGGAAAAACAACAAATAACACACAAGTGGATTTCCATAAGGATAACAGCTGATCTTTCAATAGAAACTCTTCAAGCTAGAAGGGAATGGCAGGACATACTTAAAGTGATGAAAGAGAAAAACCTACAACCCAGATTACTGTACCCAGCAAGAATCTCATTCAAATATGAAGGAGAAATCAAAAGCTTTACAAACAAGCAAAAGCTGAGAGAATTCATCACCACCAAACTAGCTCTTCAACAAATGCTAAAGGATCTTCTTTAGACAGGAAACACAGAAAAGGTGTATAAACTCGATCCCAAAACAACAAAGTAAATGGCAACAGGATCATACTTATCAATAATTACCTTAAATGTAAATGGGTTGAATGCCCCAACCAAAAGACAAAGACTGGCTGAATAGATACAAAAACAAGACCCCTATATATGCTGTCTACAAGAGAGCCACCTCAAAACAAAGGACACATACAGACTGAAAGTGAAGGGCTGGAAAAAGATATTTCATGCAAATAGAGACCAAAAGAAAGCAGGAGTAGCAATATTCATATCAGATAAAATAGACTTTGAAATAAAGTCTGTGAAAAGAGACAACAAAGGACACTCCATGATGATCAAAAGACCAGTCCAAGAAGAACATATAACAATTATAAATATACATGCACCCAACATAGGAGCACTGCAATATGTAAGGCAAATGCTAACAAGTATGAAAGGGAAAATTAACAGTAACAGAAAATAGTGGGAGACTTTAATACCCAACTCACACCTATGGATAGATCAACTAAACAGAAAATTAGCAAGGAAACACAAACTTTAAATGATACAATGGACTAGTTAGACATGATTGCTATCGATAGGACATTTCATCCCAAAACAATGAATTTCACCTTTTTCTCAAGTGCACATGGAACCTTCTCCAGGATAGATCACATCCTGGGCCATAAATCTAGCCTTGGTAAATCCCAAAACATTGAAATCATCTCAAGCATCTTTTCTGATCATAATGAAGTAAGATTAGATGTCAATTACAGGAAAAAAAAAAAACTATTAAAAATACAAACATATGGAGGCTAAACAACACGCTTCTGAATAACCAACAAATCACAGAATAAACCAAAAAAGAAATAAAAATATGCATATAAACGAATGAAAATAAAAACACAACAACCCAAAACCTATGGGATTCAGTAAAAGCAATGCTAAGGGGAAGGATCATAGCAATACAAGCTTACCTCAAGAAACAAGAGAAAAATCAAATAAATAACCTAACTTGACACCTAAAGCAACTAGAAAAAGAAGAAATGAAGAACCCCAGGGTTAGTGGAAGGAAAGAAATCATAAAAATTAGGGCAGAAATAGCTGCAAAAGAAACAAAGGGTACCATAGCGAAAATCAACAAAGCTAAAAGCTGGTTCTTCGAGAAGATAAATAAAATAGACAAACCATTAGCCATACTCATCAAGAAAAAAAGGGAGAAGAATCAAATCCTCAAAGTTAGACATGAAATTGGAGAAATCACAAAGAAATACAATCACAAAAAAAATACAAAGGATCATAAGAGACTGCTATCAGCAACTGTATGCCAATAAAATGGACAACTTGGGAGAAATGGACAAATTCTTAGAAAAGTATAACTTTCCGAAACTGAACCAGGAAAAAATAGAAAATCTCAACAGACTCATCACAAGTACAGAAATCAAAACTGTAATCAGAAATCTTCCAGCCAACAAAAGCCCAGGACCAGACGGCTTCACAGGTGAATTCTACCAAAAATTTAGAGAAAAGTTAACACCTATCCTACTCAAACTCTTCCAGAAAATTGGAGAGGAAGGTAAACTTTCAAACTCACTCTATGAGGCCACCATCACCTTAATACCAAAACCAGACAAAGATGCCACAAAAAAAGAAAACTACAGGCCAATATCACTGATGAACATAGATGCAAAAATCCTTAACAAAATTGTAGCAAACAGAATCCAACAACACATTAAGAAGATTGTACATCATGACCAAGTGGACTTTATCCTGAGGATGCAAGGATTCTTCAATATTCGCAAATCAATCAATGTGATACACCACATTAACAAATTGAAAAATAAAAACCATATGATTATCTCAATAGATGCAGAGAAAGCCTTTGACAAAATTCAACATCCATTTATGATAAAAAAAAAAAAAAAAAACCTTCAGAAAGCAGG
Organism: Bos javanicus; assembly: GCF_032452875.1. NCBI lineage: Eukaryota > Metazoa > Chordata > Mammalia > Artiodactyla > Bovidae > Bos > Bos javanicus. The sequence goes on along the minus strand of NC_083871.1, from coordinate 5,692,502 downwards.
CATAGAAGGAACATACCTCAGCAAAATAAAAGCCATTTATGATAAACCCACAGCAAACATTATCCTCAATGGTGAAAAATTGAAAGCATTTCCCCTAAAGTCAGGAACAAGACAAGGGTGCCCACTGTCACCACTACTGTTCAACATAGTTTTGGAAGTTTTAGCCCCAGCAATCAGAGAAGAAAAAGAAAAGGAATCCAGATTGGAAAAGAAGAAGTAAAACTCTCATCGTTTGCAGATGACATGATCCTCTACATAGAAAACCCTAAAGACTCCACCAGAAAATTACTAGAGCTAATCAATGAATATAGTAAAGTTGCAGGATAAAAAATTAACACACAGAAATCCCTTTCACTCCTATACACTAACAATGAGAAAACAGAAAGAGAAATTAAGGAAACAATTACATTCACCATTGCAATGAAAAGAATAAAATACTTATGAATAAATCTACCTAAAGAAACAAAAAACCTATATATAGAAAACTATAAAACACTGTCATCAAAGATGACACAAACAGATGGAGAAATATACCATGTTCATGGATCAAAAGAGTCAATATAGTGAAAATGAGTATACTACCCAAAGCAATCTATAGATTCAATGAAATCCCTATCAAGCTGCTGCTGCTGCTGCTGCAGCTGCTAAGTCACTTCAGTCGTGTCCAACTCTATGCGACCCCATAGACGGCAGCCCACCAGGCTCCCCTGTCCCTGGGATTCTCCAGGCAAGAACACTGGAGTGGGTTGCCATTTCCTTCTCAACCTATCAAGCTACCAACAGTATTTTTCAGAGAACTAGAACAAAGAATTTCACAATTTGTATGGAAATACAAAAAACTCGAATAGCCAAAGCAATCTTGAGAAACAAGAATGGAACTGGAGGAATCAACCTGCCAGACTTCAGACTATACTACAGAGCTACAGTCATCAAGACAGTGTGGTACTGGCACAAAGACAGAAATATAGGTCAATGGGACAACATAGAAAGCCCAGAGATAAATCCACACACCTATGGACACCTTATGTTTGACAAAGGAGGCAAGAATATCCAATGGACAAAAGACAATCTCTTTAACAAGTGGTGCTGGGAAAACTGGTCAACCGCTTGTAAAAGAATGAAACTAGAACACTTTCTAACACCATGAAAGTGAAAGTTAAGTTGCTCAGTCGTGTCCGACTATTTGTGACCCTGTGGACTGTAGCCCAGCAGGCTCCTCCATCCATGAGATTCTCCAGGCAAGAATACTGGAGTGGGTTGCCATTTTCTTCTCCATAGGATTTTCCAGACCCAGGGATCAAACCCAGGTCTCCTGCATTGCAGGCAGACGCTTTAACCTCTGAGCTACAATACACAGAAATGTAAATCTAACACCATACACAAAAATAAAATCAAAATGGATTAGAGATCCATTTAGAGATCTAAATGTAAGACCAGAAATTATAAAGCTCCTAGTGAAAAACATAGGCAAAACACTCTGTGACATAAATCACAGCAGGATCCTCTATGACCCACCTCCCAGAGTAATGGAAATAAAATAAAAAATAAACAAATGGGACCTAATTAAACTTAAAAGCTTTTGTGCAATGATGAAAACTGTAAGCAAGGTAAAAAGACAGCCTTCAGAATGGGAGAAAATAATAGCAAACAAAACAACTGACAAAGAATTAATCTCAAAAACATACAAGCAGCTCCTGCAGCTCAATTCCAGAAAAATAAACGACCCAATCAAAAAATGGGCCAAAGAACTAAACAGACATTTCTCCAAAGAAGACCTACAGATGGCTAACAAACACATGAAAAGATGCTCAACATCAGTCATTATCAGAGAAATGCAAATCAAAACCATGATGAGGTACCATCTCACTCTGGTCAGAATGGCTGCTATCCAAAAGTCTACAATTAAATGCTGAAGAGGGTGTGGAGAAAAGGGAACCCTCTTACACTGTTGGTGGGAAATGCAAACTAGTACAGCCACTATGCAGAACAGTGTGGAGCTTCCTTAAAAAACTGGAAATAGAAGTGCCATACGACCCAGCAATTTCACTGCTGGGCATATACACCAAGGAAACCAGAATTGAAAGAGACACATGTACCCTAATGTTCATCGCAGCACTGTTTACAATAGCTAGGACATGGAAGCAACCTAGATGCCCATTGGCTGGATAAGAAAGCTGCGGTACATATACACAATGGAATATTACTCAGCCATTAAAAAGAATGCATTTGAGTCAGTTCTAACGAGGTGGATGAAAGTGGAGCCTATTATACAGAGTGAAGTAAGTCAGAAAGAAAAACACCAATACAGTATATTAACGCATATATATGGAATTTAGAAAGATGGTAATGATGACCCTATATGCAAGACAGCAAAAGAGACACAGATGTAAAGAACAGACTTTTGGACTCTGTTGGAGAAGGCGAGGGTGGGATGATTTGAGAGAATAGCATCGAAACTTGTATATTGTCATATGTGAAATAGATCATCAGTCCAGGTTTGATGCATGAGACAGGTTGCTCAGGGCTGGTGCACTGGGATGACCCTGAAAGAAGGTATGGGGAGGGAGGTGGGAGGGGGGTTCAGGATGTGGGGTTCAGGTTCACATGTACACCCATGGCTGATTCATGTGAATGTATGGCAAAAACCAGTACAATGTTGTAAAGTAATTAGCCCCCAATTAAAATAAATAAATTACTTTACAAAAAAAAGAATTCTGCTGTCATACTTTGTTACGCTTTATGCAATGAAGAGCAAAGCAGACCTTCACTGACAGCTTTTAAGATTTTTTTCCCATGTCATTGGTTTTGAGCAATTTGAGTATAATGTACCTTAGCTTAATTATCTTTTATGTTTTTTTGTACTTGAAGTTCACTGAACTTCTTGGGTCTGTGGCTTTGTAAAGACATTGAAACTGGAACTTAACAGCTTCTGTTTCCCTTTTCTTTTGAGGCATCTAAGGATGCCTGTACTAGGCTGCTTGGACTTGTCTCACAGTGCACTGAGGTTTCATTCATCTTTTTACTATTATCCTTTTTTGCCTCTATGTGTTATAATTTTGGAAATTTTATGTTTCTGTATCTTTAAGTTTTTATATTAAAATATTTTCTTCAATAAAGCCTAATATGCCATTAATTGCATCCACTGTATCATTTGTCTTAGATATTACAGTTTTCATCTCCAATTTGTTTCTATGGAACTATCTGTCATGTCTCTGGTTAACTTTTTGGACATATGGAATACAATTGTAATAGCTTTAACATCTTTGGTAATTCTTCCTTGTGTATCTTTTCTGGGTCAGTTCTCACTGGTTGTGTTTCCTCCTCATTATAGGCTACATTTTCTGGCATCTTTGAATGACTGAGAATCTTGTTGAGAATGCAGACATTGTGAATTTTACCCTGATGAGGACTGATTATTTTAGTATTCTCATAAATGATGTGCAGCTTTCTTCTAGGAAAAGTTAAACTGCTTGAAAATGAACATTCTTAAGAAATGATTAATATATATTTTTAAAGACAGGACCAGGTTCCTACTGCAGGGGCAAGATCTTCTGAGTACTCTCCCCACAATAAATTCTGAGTTATCCAATCTGGCTGGTGGGACAGGCACCCTCTTTGTCCTTGTGTAGCTTCAGGCAGTGTTCCCTACAATCATTTAAAGGGTTCCTACCTGGCCTCAGGTAATTCTTTTACATGCATTCACAGATCAGCACTTGTGAATACTCCTACGGGAAACTTTGCAGAACTCTCTTGCTCTCTCTTTCTCTCTCACTCTCCATCCTGCACTTTTGTCTTGTGAATTCTGACTGTCCTATAAACCTTGACCTCTCAGCTCTGTCTCCTCAAATGATGGAGTCTTCTGGCACCTGGGTCACTCCCTGTGTGCTCCTGCAATTTTAGACCTCATTTAGGTTGTTCTCTGTTCCTCAGTGATCACTATCCTTTGTTAGTTCAGTTCAGTCACTCAGCTGTGTCTGACTTTTTGTGACCCCATGGACTGCAGCACACCAGGCTTCCCTGTCCATCACCAACTCTCAAAGATTGCTCAAACTCATGTCCATAGAGTAGGTAATGCCATCCAACCATTTCATCTTCTGTCATTCCCTTCTCCTCCTGCCTTCAATCTTTCCCAGCATCAGGGTCTTTTCTAAGGAGTCAGTTCTTTACATCAGGTGGCCAAAGTATTGGATCTTCAGCTTCAACATCAGTCCTTCCAATGAACATCCAGGACTGATTTCCTTTAGAATGGACTGGTTGGATCTCCTTGCAGTCGAAGGGACTCTCAAGAGTCTTCTCCAACACCACAGTTAAAAAGCATCAATTCTTCAGCGCTCAGCTTTCTTTATTTTTTTATTTTTTTGAAATTCTAAAAGAATTTTATTTATTTATTTTTTTTTAAATTTTTTATTCCTTTATTTCTCATGTGTTCCCCATCCTGAACCCTCCTCCCTCCTCCCTCCCCATACCATCCCTCTGGGTCGTCCCAGTGCACCAGCCCCAAGCTTTCTTTATAGTCCAACTCTTACATCCATACATGACTACTGGAAAAAACCATAGCTTTGACTAGACAGACCTTTGTCAGCAAAATAATATCTCTGCTTTTTAATATGCTGTCGAGGTTGATCATAGCTTTTCTTCCAAGGAGCAAGTTTCTTTTAATTTCATGGCTGCAGTCACCATCTGCAGTGATTTTGGAGCCCAAGAAAATAAAGTCTGTCATTGTTTCCATTGTTTCCCCATCTATTTGCCATGAAGTGATGCCATGGTCTTAGTTTTTTGAATATTGAGTTTTGAGCCAGTGTTTTCACTATCCTCTTTTACTTTCATCAAGACAGTCTTTAGTTCTTCTTTACTCTCTGCCATAAGAGTGGTGTCATTTGCATATCTGAGGTTACTGATATTTCTCCTGGCAATCTTGATTTCAGCTTGTGCTTCATCTAGCCCAGCATTTCACATGATATATTCTGCATATAAGTTAAAAATGCAGGATTGCAAAATACAGCCTTGATGTACTCCTTTCCCAATTTGGAACCAGTCTGTTGTTCCATGTCCAGTTCTAACTATTGCTTCTTGACCTGCATACAGATTTCTCAGGAGGTAGGTAAGGTGGTCTGGTATTCCCATCTCTTGAAGAATTTCCCACAGTTTGTTGTGATCCACACTGTCAAAGGCTTTGGCATAGTCAATAAAGCAGAAGTAGATGTTTTTCTGGAACTCTCTTGCTTTTTTGATGATCCAACATATATTGGCAATTTGACCTCTGGTTCCTCTGCCTTTTCTAAATCCAGCTTGAACATTAGAAATTCTTGGTTCACATACTGTTGAAGCCTGGCTTGGAGAATTTTGAGCATTACTTTGCTAGAGTGTGAGATGAGTGCAATTGTGCAGTAGTTTGAACATTCTTTGTCATTGCCTTTCTTTGGAATTGGAATGAAAACTGACTTTTTCCAGTCCTGTGGCCCTGCTGTTAAGTGTTAAGTCCTTTGGTAAGTGTTGTCCAATATCTTAAAAACTGTTATTTCTTAATATTTTTTCAGTCAAAAGGAGATACATGATATCTCTTACTCTGTATTGACCAGAAGTAGAATCCCAGTGTTTTTTTTTTTTTTTTATGTTTTTTACATCTCATACTTTCATTTAAGACTTTGTTTAAATAATGTGTTTTGGAAAATAAGATTTGAACACTTCTTATTTAGATCAGTAATCACAGAAAAGGAATAGTGTAGGAGAGGAGAGACCTATATTTTACTGCATGGGTTCCACATCAGAAAACTTGGGGGCACTTTATCTGTGCATCACATTTCAGTCCATCCTCAAACTTTCTCTTTTAGAAACACTTTCTACATGGAGTTTCCTTGCAAATGCCTGCACAGCCCTCCAATGAATCCTTCAACCATTGTGTCATCATTCATCCTAGCTTAAATCTTATGCATATTTGTTATTGCCTGTATTAGAATTCTTTTTTAAATTTTTATTGGCTTATAGTTAATTCATAATGCTGTGTTAGTTTCTATTGTGCAGCAGAGTCAATCAATTATACATATACCCACTCTTGTTTGGATTTGCTTCCTATATAGGTCATTAGAGAGTATTGAGTAGAGTTCCCTATGCTACACACTATGTTGTATTATAATTTTTATAAAACCTTATCTCTCACTATGTGACTGGATGAGGCTAGGAGGATGTATTATGTCTTTGGTCTACAGGTTTAAAATGCCTGGTTCATATTTGTTGCACTAAACAGTTATATCCATTTCCTTTCATTCCCAAGTCAAGTCCATTATGTGAAGAAGCTGTTTTTCTCTCTCTTAGTAGAAAGGGAATCAAAAACTGGAAAACAGAGACTATCTTCCATTGGGTGAATGATCAGGAAACTGGAGAGCTGGAGTTGGAATGTCATGTTTTTCTACTTCAGCATTTGCTTCTGGGCAGTAAGTACTGCACAATAGAGCCATTCTCAAGGATGAAAATGTTCTACAGCTGAGATGTTCTATAGCTGCAATGAGGCTGCCATGTGTGGCTCATGAGTGTCTGACCACTGTGGCTAAGGAAGTCCATTCAGTTTTACTAATGGAAACTGAAATAGCCGCAGTTGGCTGTGGGCTGCCACACTGGACAGTACAGGCATAGTAGGCAGACCCAGCACTTTCCTCTTTCATCCTCAATTATGCTTACTAGACAAGCAGTTCTCAACCTGGGTTTTTAGATGATTTCTAGAAAAAGGGAATTCCATAAAAGTTTCCAATCAGTAATTTTGCCAAAGAGGAAAATGTCTCAAATAGAAATCCAAGACCGAATCTAAGAGAACAGTGGGTAAAAAAAATAGTAAAAATGATCAAATGAAAAGTATTTTCTCAAAACAAAAAGCTCTCTGACTTTGAAATTCTTTATTCCTATATGACTTCTCTAGTAAATAGATATAAATATTATATATATAAATGCATATATAAAATGTAGTTGTGTGATATATTATTTATTAACATATATTTTTGATGTTATATATATTATGAAATGTATAGTCCCTTGGACGGCAAGGAGGTCCAACCAGTCCATTCTGAAGGAGATCAGCCCTGGGATTTCTTTGGAAGGAATGATGCTGAAGCTGAAACTCTAGTACTTTGGCCACTTCATGTGAAGAGTTGACTTATTGGAAAAGACTCTGATGCTGGGAGGGATTGGGGGCAGGAGGAGAAGGGGACGACAGAGGATGAGATGGCTGGATGGCATCACTGACTCGATGGATGTGAGTCTGAGTGAACTCCAGGAGTTGGTGATGGACAGGGAGGCCTGGCGTGCTGTGATTCAAGGGGTCACAAATAGTCAGACACGACTAAGCGACTGAACTGAACTGAACTAATGCATAATTTAAAAATATGTATCTTAGTCTGCTCTTCCTGCTATAACAAAAATACTATAGACCACATGGCATAAAGAGAAAAAATTATTTATCATGGTTCTAGGGCCTGGAACTTGAAGACCTTGGCTCCTGCAGATTCCATGTCTGATGAGAACCTGCTTCCTGGTTCATAGATGGCTGTCTTCTCATTATGTTTAGCTCTCTAGGGTCTCTTTTATAAGGGACCCCTTATAAACCCCATCATAAGGGCTTCATCATGATGACCTAATCAACTCTCAGGGGCCCCATTTCCAAATACCATCACCTTAGAGTTAGAGTTAGAATTTCAATATATGAATTTTAGGGGGAATCAAACATTCTATAATGATATCTACCTATCTATCTATCTAACCATATATGTATGTTACTGGGGCTTCCCTGATGGCTCAGATGGTAAGCAATCTGCCTGCAATACAGGACACCCAGGTTCTATCCCTGGGTTGGAAAGATCCCCTGGAAAAGAAAATGGCACTCTAGCATTCTTGCCTGGAGAATTCCATAGCTGAGAAGCCTGGCAGGCTACAGTCCTTGGTGATGCACAGAGTCGGAAATGGCTGAGCAACTAACACACACACACATCTATATTACTGAATTCATAAACTGACCTGCCAGGAGGGAAAATCTCCAATTCAGGGATCATTCACATTGAGGATAAGTTACAGCCTCAGTAGTAGTGGCCAAGTCATTCTCACCCCATGTTGAAGGTGCTCATCAGCAGGAGCACCTAAGCCCTGCCCAGTTCACCTGGCTCTTTTTTCATGAAGGGCCCATGTGTTGGTTTGCTAGAGCCACCATAACAGCAGAACTGACTGGCTTAGGCAGAAGAAATGTGCTGTCCTGGAGACCAGCTTTCTGGATCAAGGTGCTGGCAGAGTTGGTTGGACAGGCAGGACCTATCCCATGCCTGTCCCTCAGCTGCTGGTGGTTTGCTGGCGATCTTTGGCCTCCCCTGGCTAACATCTGCCTTCACATCCACATGTTTCTTCAAGTGCACATCACTGTGTGTCCACGTCCCCCCACCCCTGCCCCCAGCTTTAAAAAAATTATTTTTTTGGCTATGCTGGGTCTTAGTTGCAGCATGTGGGATCTTCGTTGCAGCATGTGGAATCATTAGTTCTGGATGAGCTCTAGTTCCCTGACCAGAGATGGAAACCAACACCCCCCCCCCAACCCACCCCATGCACGTTTCGAGCACAGAATCTTAGTAACTGGACCACCAAGGAAGTCCCATCATTTCCCCTTTTTACAAGGACATTAGTCATATTGATTAAAATCTACCTTAAAGACCTTATCTTAACTTGACTACATCTGGAAAGACTTCATTTCCAAATGAGATACTGGGGGTTGGGATGCCAACATCTTTTGAGGGGATACAGTACACCCCAAACCAGACCACATGGCTGATATGGAGAACAGGTGGGAATAGACATTACTCTCCCCTGCCAACCTTGCCCTTTATTCACTCCTGAAGGTTTGGTACAGGGCAAGGCTAGGAGGAGACAGAGTCACCATCATCTAGGGTGTCTGTGTCTGTGTCTGCCTTCCCCGGCAGGCATAGGCTCTTTTTGTCACATACATCTATCTTTGGCCAAAGTTGAGTCCTGGGGAAAACTGACTATGTTCATACTGGGAAACCAGAGGAGAATGGGGAAGGTCTGGTCAGTCTCTGAGTGGAGTGTCTGAACCTGTGACCTCAGGGCTGCTCCTGTTTGGCCAGAGTGGAAGCTGGGGTGAAGGTGAGAAGGGAAAGCCTGCCTGGATTGCATTTCCTGCTCACTGTCTCCTGGTCTGCTTCAACATGAAGCCTGCCAATGTGTTCCTTCTCTGGATCTCCTGAGATAACCCGGTTATCATACCAAATGTTACATTTTTCTTCTGAAAAGTCACATCAGATGAATTTATCTCTTGCAAGTGAGAGTCTTTTTTTGTAAAAAAAGTTGTTTATTTTTGAGTGTGCTGGGTCTTTGTTGCTGTGTGTGGGCCTTCGGTATTTGCGGTGAGTGCAGGCTACTCTCTAGTTGCGGTGCTTGGGCTCCTTATTGCAGTGGCTTCTCTTGTAAGCCCTGGCTCTAGAGCATGCAGCTCAGTAACTGCAGCTCTCTGGTTTAGTCGCCTCATGGAATGTGGAATCTTCCCAGACCAGGGTTCAAACCTGTGTCCTCTGCACTGACAGGTGGATTCTTAACCACTAGACCACCAGGGAAGTCCCCAGCTGAAAGTCTTGATGGGATTCAGAGGGAGGGAGAGGGGTGGAAGTCAGGAGCAGAGCTGGTCGAGGCATCCTGAGTGGACAGGGTTCAGTCCCAGAGGACAGAATTGCCCCTTCTCTGGCCAGCACACAAACAAGAATCAGGCACCTTTCCTGAGAACAGGTACAGCCCCCTGGAATCTATGGATCCATGCCAGTGAGCAAGATGAGGCTCTATTTACCCTCACGTCCCCACCCAAGCCACGCTCAAATAAGCGGCAAAACCTCCAGACCTGAGTCATCCGTGGAGGCAAATTATAAACTTCTAAGCGTGTGGCTTCGCAGAGATACCACACTCCCTTTGTATAATGAGCCTGCAGTTTGTGGTGAAGAATGACTTAAGAACAAATGAACTCACTGTCTCAAAGGAGAATTTTTATCACGATCAATTGCTCTCTGACTGACAGGCCTGTTATTTCTTTCAACAGGAGAAAGAGCTAAAATACAGAGAGAAACACTAGAAATAAATATGGCCAGCATAATGGCAAGGTTTTGTATTGCCAAAGTGAAAAGGGCAAGTTCCTGGGTAAAAAACCTCATCCACTCCTTCTCCCCATTTTGCAAGTTCTTGGGTAAGAAATCTCATCCACTCTTTCTTCCCATATTAGTGACTTTGTTATCATCCAAGTCAATTCAAAAGACAGAAACTGTATCATGGAAGCAGGAACTGGGCTGGGCTGAGCTGTGTGGACGGTGACCATGGATGAAATACTGTCCGTGCAACAGAGGAACTCACAGTTGAATTGGGAAGACACTGGTTACAGAGCATTAGGATTTTATGTGACAAGTCTTCCTGTAGAAGTGGGCATATATTGCTTCCTGCACACAAAGAGAGGACCAATTGATTCTGTCTGCAGGAGTCCCAGAAGTGACATATGAGTTCAATGTGTGTGGAAACTGATACCCAGGGGAGAGAAAATGGTGAGCTATCAGAGACAGCATAGATGGGAGTGGGGTATGTTGAGGTCAGTTAGTGACCAGTGACTTGGCCTGGTTAAGATGAGGGTGCAGGTGTGGGGGCTGGAACAACCGCCTGGAGCTGTCACAGAGCTGTCTATGCTAGGGAGAGGAAATACCACATACAGTATTTAAGTAGTCAGACAGAAAATTCTGGCAGCAGTGTTAAAGATGCATTTGGAGGACACAGGATGCCAAGAGATTCAGTATCAGATTGTTGCAGAAACCCAGGTGAGGGATACAGACAGGACTTTGAGGGATGGTCTCAACTTCTTTCTGGTTTGTAGAAACAGGAGGAAGTTCACCAAATTTCCATTTTTAAATGTTTGCCCTACTGTTAATTTCACATTGTTACTAGTAAAATTCTTAGAGGCAGCAGCAGAAGGCACATCGCAGATGGTAGAGTTATTTTTCACAGCTTTTATGGCAGATAACAATATACTTGACATTTTTCTCATTAGATGTGAGCTTTACTGTATGATTAAACATGCTCGGCATCTGTGGTCTAAAACTGCAAATGTGAAAAGCAGCCATGCAAATGTTTCAGTCAATAAATATGCAGAGACAGTCAACACGGAACAACTCCTTCGCATGCTCTCTTCAAGGAAGGGATGAGTTGACATCCACAACAGTCTTGGCAATGGCTTTGCCTTCCTATTTGGGAGAACAAGGGAGGTGCAGTTCCAGACTGCTAATTACCCCCTGGGAGTCCAAGAGAAGTGAGCAGTTTCCATTAGGAGATCTCAAGGCTGGGGGCCAGCAGAGCCAGGGAGGGGAGCGAGGTTTTTACTGTGGCATTAGGGAATTTCCAGAGGGAGAAACCGAAGGGTAGAATTTCACTTGGCAATCCAGACATAAGGGAATGTGTGTAAGGTCAGTTGACAAGTCCAGGGACCAGCAGGCAGTACATGTGCTTGTTTTCTTGCTGGAGGCAAGGCTCATCTGTGTGTGTGTGCGCGCATGCGTGTGCATACCTACAACCGTACTCCTGCTGTAGGAGAAGATAAAGATCCATGAGCAACAACTCTCTTTCCATAGATCGTAGAGGATGGAGGACTCTTCTCTGCTTCACTGCTCTGACCCATTGGTGGTAGCCACCCAAAGACAAATCAAGAACACTTTTTATGCTTGAATCAACTGAATGGCTGGGGGTGACAAATCAACTAGTAATGTCTGCCATGGGTACAGATCAACTAGTAATGTCTGTCGTGGGTTACAGATCAACTAGTAATGTCTGCCATGGGTACAGATCAACTAGTAATGTCTGCTGTGGGTACAGAAGAAGGTAGTGGCCCCATTGCTGCTTGTATACCATTCTGACTGTGTGAACACAGAAAATATGGGAGTACAGGTTCTAACAGATTGAAGGGTATCTAAACATCAGTGCCAGGAAGAGTGAAAGAGAATACCTCTCATAGAAAGATTCTGCCAAAACCTTGGAATAAGGACAGGATTTTCACCATGCTTCTGGGTCAGCGTGTTGCAGAGAAGACATGCATGTGTTTAACTCGCAGTGATGAGAGGATGGAATGGAACCTGGGTAGAATCCTGATGATGGAGGAGAGGGGAGAAGAAGCTGATGGATGGAGGCAGCAGAGGTGGAGACCACAGGGCCAGAATAGCAGAGAGAATGTTCACAACCTCATTCACAAACACTACTGTGTTTCTGAGTCATGTTGTCATGATTTTTAATCTCCTTTGGGGTGTTAGAGCCATAATGTTGTTTCGAAACCTAAAGGAGCCAGTGTCAATCATTTTTAAGGTGGCTGTACTAGTCTGCTAGGACTGCCCAACATAGCATTTAAACCGCTTAAACATCATTTATTCGGACTGCCCAACAAAGCACTTTAACGGCATAAACATCATTTATTCTCTCATAGCTGTGGAAGCCGGAAGTCCAAGATCAAGGTGTTGGCAAGGCTGGTTCCTCCTGAGGCTGCCCTCCTTGGCTGGAATGGTCATTCTTACCCTGAGTCCTCTCGTGGTTTTCCTCTGTGCTGTGTCCCAGGGTCTTCTTCCTATAAGGAAGGTAGTCCTATTCAATTAGGGCCCACCCCACTAAATTTGTTTTAATTTAATTACCTCCTTAAAGGTCCTATTTCCAAATGTAGTCACATTCTGAGTTACTGGGGGTTAGCATTTCAGCATGTAAATTTGGGGGACACAACTTAGTTCCTAATCATGATCTCAAGATCCTTGTGGATGTTGTGACGTTCCATCTCCTAGTGCTTATTCAGAGTGCACAAGTCATCATGGTCCCAGGTCATCTCCCAGTCTAGGAGTTCAGACCCTAGACCTGACTTCTCCAGTCAAGTCTCTGTTGCTGGAAGAATGTGTCTGCCTGTCACGTCAACTGATGACATTGTGATGGATACATATGTTGTCCTGACCTTCAGTTAATGCTTCCTGTAGGAAGGGGTGGGAATGATGGAATTCCTCTTTTTTCTACACCTTCACATAAAACTTTGAGCATCTCAAAGAGAAGGAGTGGGACCTCCCAAACAGGGTGGGCATTAAAGGCAAAGCAAGCATGAGCCTCCAACCCACCTGCACTCATTCACCTCTGTCACTCCCACCTGGCCCCAGGTAATCCAGCAAGAGGAAGGTCTAGCTTTTGCTCCTTGCCTTTGCTCATTCCTCCTAAGTAGGAGAAGAGTGGTGAACCTGAAAATCTTAAGAGCACATTTTTAATGGCTTCAAGTTTCTGCTTATGCATGGCTCCACCTTTAACTCCCTTGTGGTTAGCTCCCCCAAGGTGGGGCTTAATTTAGCCTGGAACCAAATGTGTAATATTGAATTTGTCAGCTCCTGAGGTCTCAGCTGGAGATGGAATCTTGAAGGCTCTGCCCTCTGAGCTGCCTCTCCAAGAGCAGTGTACTTTTCTTTTCATAATCAGGTTAATTATTTGCCACCGTTTTTTGTTTTTGTTTTTTCTTCTCCCAGATCAGTGCGACTGTAGGAGGAAGAGAGAGGGAAAGGGTAGAAATTTCCCACTAATGCCCACCCCAGCTTTCCAGCCATTTTGTATCTTACAGATTGTTGTGATGTTTAATTAATTAAGTTACATGTATTGAGCACCCAACTCTTGCCTAGGCTGCCATATGGTAGATGCTCCAGCGTGAGTCCTTTCTCTCTGTCCATCCAGGGTGACCTTGTTTTGGTGTTCTATAGACCCTGCCCACAGTTTTGTTTGGGGACAGCTCTGCCCAGCATCTGGAGGTTCCAGCTTAGAGGAAGAAGAGGGACTTGACCTTGAAATCCCAGATGTAAGTGATAGAAGAAACTACCTGTTTGTGAGATCCCAGCCCAGGCACCATTCCTGAGGTGTGTGTAGTAGAAAACATGGAGGAAGAGCCAGCAGGTTAGGGAGAACTAGTGCTCATCCATTTTCATGCTTGCTTGCCTGTCATCTCCTCTCTATATGACTCCAGAGTGGTCTTGTTGAAATACGAGTTATAGCATGTCTCCTGTCCATTAGCTCTCTGATGGCATTCCTTCACATTGAGCTGATGCCAAATGAGTCTTTACAATGGCCTGTGAGTCCCCACCCCCCATCACATCTCCTTGATCTCTCTGACTTTGTCTCTCCCCATTGCTATGTGTCATGAGTGCCAGGCAAGCTCCATGGCTTAGCTGTACTCCTGCTCTTCCCTCATTCTCTGATTTCCCCCATAAATGATGGCACACTCTCTTCTTTACTGCCTCTGAGTCTTTTCTCAAATGTTACCTTTTCTATAACCCCTGCTTCCCCATTTCCTGCTTTATATTTAACCACAGCACTTATCACCAGGTAACATACCTGGTAGTTTATTTCTGTGTCTTTTTGACTCCTTTTAAAAATATAACTTCTTCTGCCTTAAAGATGAAGATGAAAGTAGAGATATTTTACTTTCTTATTCACCTTTTGTTGCTGCATTGTCAGTCTTTCTAGCATATAGAGCAACCAAAAGTTTTGGAATGAATCAAATAAATCAATGTTTTGGGAGGGAAGAGGATGGCAGTCCCAACCTGCCCTAGTTCATCCAACTGCATTCAAGCCTGTTACATTTACCTGAGCCCCATACTCGTGTTCATTTGTCTCTTTTGTAGCAAGAAGTTGTTCCCAGGCAAAAATAAGAGGAACTATTTACTTGGGAACTATAATGGTAAGCAATATATTGATACCACATGAGGAAACTAACCATTCAGTGTCTACTCATGAGCCAGGGTTGGGAATACATGAAAGGGGTGCAAGACCTGTCAAGATATCCCTGAGTGCACATTTATGGGAAAGAAAATTTGCAAAATTAAAACTAATGATGTCTTAGAAGCAAGACCTAAAAAGAAAAACCACAGCCTTGCTGATCGACAAGAAATTCTTGGATATAGAGAACCATGCAAATGAAGCTACTTGGTGTGAATCTATTGGAACCAGCTTGGGAGCAGGCAGTCCTCTGGGTGCAGGGTGTGCTGTGCATGCCTATGACTGTGTGAAGGACATTTCACAGTGACTTAACCAGGGCATGGGAAAGAGGTCTGGGTCTGCTCTCTTTATCAGCACAAAACCTAGCCTGTCATATATAATTAATATTTATAGGTAAAATATCAAAAACCAGACTTTACCATTTGTGTGAAAAACTCTCAGTAAACTGTGGATAAAGTTTAAAGTTCCTCAACTTAGTAAAGAATATCTACAAAAAAACCTACCATTAATTCATACTTCATGATGAGGTCAAAGCTTTGTTACTACGATGAGGTTTAAAACATGGGTCTCGCCTTTCACCACTCCTTTTCAGCGTTGTACTGGGAACCTAGATAATTCAGTAAGACAAGAAAATATATACAGATGGGACAAGATGGCGGAGGAGTAGGTGGACGTGGAGTACATCTGTCTCCACGGATACATCAGGAATACACCTCAGACGCAGACGTGCATGCAGAACACCAGCTGAGAGCGGACAGGACGACCTGACCACCGGAAAAGAATGTATAGAACCACGCAAAACTCGGGAGGATGAAGGAACTCGGGGGAAAAACAGGAGTGTTAGTAGGACTGGACCTGCCCTCAGCGGGTGGGAGAACTGAAATAGAGGTCACGTCCCCACATTGTCTGAGTCAGAGGAGAAACATTTAAGGCTGAGAGTGAAACAGCTGATCTGTGGCAGCTTAAATGGAATGGATGAGACAGTCCTTGCCACAGCTATACATATACCGGGCAGGAACGCTAGTCTTCTGGAAGGCGCAGCAGCTGGGAGCTGGGGTTTAGGGATTGTGGAGCAATCCTAATGCGAGGGCTGCTGTTGACTGTGGAGAGACGGATCGAGGGGATGTGAGGGAGGAGATCGTGGTGGGAAATGCCTGTGGAGGAAAGCCAGGGAGCCATGGAAGCAAGGCGATACTGCTGAGTCACGCATAGGGGCTGGAGCCATCACCATAGCCTCTCTTTCTGCACACACCAGCACTGACAGCTGAACAGTAGAGAGGCTGGCCCATCAAACTCCTGACACACTGAACTACAAAAGGAGCCCACCTAGGGTGCCCCTGTAAGTGCCTGATGTGCCGATCTAAAGAGAAGGAACCCAGGCAAGAGAGCCCTCTAAGTGTCTGAATGGGCGGAGCTATGGAGAAAGATTGGCCGAAGAGGCCTTCTAATCGCCAGCTACAAAAGGCTTGAGAAAAGACTCTGATAGGGCTATAACTCCTGCAGCAGAGGTAGTCCATGTCCCTGCACACTTGGTGCTGCCAGGGTCCCTGCAAGCCAAGCAGCTGCACCATCTTTATGCTCAACCGTCACTGGGGCAGAACTGCCACAGGCTAAAAAAGTCTTGCGTCTATGCATGCAGGGTTGCTTTGGTTGTGTCCAACTCTTTGCGACCCTGTGGACTGTGGCCTGCCAGGCTTTTCTATCAGGAGGGGTTCTCCAGGCAAGAATACTCGAGCTTATTGGCCAGTACTGGTTGCCATATCCTTCTAGAGCACTATATTTCCTGCTGCCTGAGCCGCCAACTCCCCTGAGTACCTGGTGCTGCCAGAACCCCTGAAACCCATGCAGCTGCACCACCCCCACACCTGACCCTCACTGGGGCAGATGCAAGTCCTCTAGGGCGGCCTCAGGAGCAAACCCCAGTGGACGACCCACATGCAGAGGTGGAAATAAAACCACATTGAAACCCAGGGGAAGTGTGGCTAAGAAAGAAGACCCAAAACCTTCCCACTAGCTGTACAAGCTGCAGATTAAATCCACACAATCAACTAAGCAGACTCTGTGTCTATGGAATATATAAAAGGCCATTGAGAGCTCCCACAAAAGAAAACACACTAGTCCTGATACCTGTGGACATTGGAGGCAAGAATATACAGGAGTAGGACCAGGTTAGAATCGGAACAGCCCCCACAGCAGGTCCAGAGATCAGTACAGTGTTGGAGGGCATCTTAGGGAGCTGACCAGAGACTCCCAGCAAGGGAAAGGACTCTGACAGCAGTGACCAGAGAAAAACACTTATTATGCTTATGTTTTAATCTATTGTGTAGATTCTTTTGGATTTTTTTTTTTTTCGTTTTTTCCACCTCTCTGCTGTAGTTGTTGATTTTATTGGCACCGTGAAATCTAAGTAAGCTCATGAGCTTTTTTTTTCCCAGTCATATTTTTTTATTGTTATTATTATAAACCTCTGCCTCTACATTGGGCTTTTGCAGTTCTGTGGAGTTTTCCTTTGTTTGTTTGTTTTTTCTCTTTTTTCTTCCTTTATCACTTTTCTTTTTTTTTTTTTAATTTTAATTTTTTAAGCCCATCATCATTTTTTCTGCATTTATTCTTTTATTTGCTTTTCCTACTGCTCTTTTCCCCTTGCAGTTAATCTTTAATGTATATCGATCTTCTTTATCTACCTCTATTTAACTTTGCATATCTATTCTTTCTTTCCTTTTTTCTCAACATATTTGTTATTTTTTTATATTATTATTATTATTGCTTTATTCCCCACTTGGCACCTTGCTTTAATTTTGTTTTCCAGTTAGTGCTTCAGTTAGTTTTGTTCTAACTGTTACATATAACTTTTGGTTTCCTTTGTTTGCCAGGTCAATTTATTGTACTCTGTTTTTGTTGGACTGTTTTGATTTTGCTTATGGGTATGTATGTATATGTGTATATTTGGTCACATTTTTTATTGTTGTTATAAACTTCTGCCTCTACATTGGGCTTTTACAGTTCTGTGGAGTTTTCCTTTTTTTTTTTTTTTCTTTCTTCTTCCTTTTTTCTTTTCACTTTTTTAAATTTTAATGTTTTTAAACCTATTATATTTTTTCAACATTTATTCCTCTGTTTGCTTTTCCTACTGTTCTTTTCCCCTTGCAGTTAATCTTAAATGTATATAAATCTTCTTTATCTACTCTATTTAAATTTGCATATCTATTCTTTATTTCTTTCCTTTCTTCTCAACATATTAGTTTTGTTTTCATTGCTTTATTCCCCACTTGGCGTTTTGTTTTACTTTTGTTTTCCAGTTTGTGCTTTATTTAGTTTTGTTCTTAACTGGTAGATATAATTTTTGATTTCCTTTGTTCATTGGGTCAATCTACTGTACTTTATTTTTGTTGGACTCTTTTGATTTTGCTTATGGGTGTATATGTACATGTATATA
The DNA here is from genome assembly GCF_032452875.1 of Bos javanicus. Taxonomy (NCBI): domain Eukaryota; kingdom Metazoa; phylum Chordata; class Mammalia; order Artiodactyla; family Bovidae; genus Bos; species Bos javanicus. The sequence goes on along the minus strand of NC_083871.1, from coordinate 5,674,282 downwards.
TTTCATTATTTAATTATTATTTGCCTGATTTTGTAACTGCCATTTGTCTGGGATTCATCTTTGGTTTCTCATTTTTGGGTATTTGTTTTAATCTCACTCAATGCCATAACAAACCACTTGTGGAATCTTTGCTCCTGACCAGAGATCAAGCTCTGAACGATTGGAGTGGCAGCACTGACTCCAGGACCCTACACAACCAGAGAACTAACACTAGGGAATATCAACTAGTGAGAACTCACACAAAGGAAACCACTTGAATACAAGACCCGGCATCACCCAACCACCAGTAGCACCCTGTGCAGGATGCCTCCTCTAAACGACAAACAAAACAAAAATATAAAACCAATCATCAGCAGAGAGGATTACCACCTCACTCAACCTTGCCCATCAGAGGGGGGGAAAAAATTCAGTGCAAATCTCACCCTATGCAAAGCTTACACAAACCACTGGACTGACCTTAAGAGGGCAAAAACCAAAAGGAAGAAATAATTCAACCTTGAAGCCTGGTAAAAGGAGACCTCAAACACAATAACTTAAATAATGAAAAGGCAGAGAAATACTATACAAATGAAGGAACTGGCTAGAAACAGAAGTCCAAATAAATGAAGAGGAAATAGGAAAACTACCTGAAAAAGAATTCAAAATAATGGTAGTAAAGATGATCAAAAACCTTGAAAACAAACTGGAGAAAATGCAAGAATCAATTAACAAAGTCCTTGAAGAATTAAAGAATAAGCATACAGAGACAAACAACACAATTACTGAAATTAAAAATACTCTAGAAGGAATCAATAGCAAATATTTGAAGCGAAAGAATGAATCAGTGAACTGGAAGATAACCTCCAGTTGGTAGAAATAATTTCTGAAGAGCAGGATAAAGTAAAAAGAATGAAAAAAAACTGAGGATAGTCTCAGAGACCTCTGGCACAATATCAAATGCACCAACATTCGAATTATAGGGGTCCCAGAAGAAGAAGAGAAAAAGAAAGGCTATGAGAAAATTTTTGAAGAGATTATAGTTAAAAATTTCCCCAACATGGAAAAGGAAATAGTCAATCAAGTCCAAGAGGTGCAAACAGTCACATACAGAATAAACCCAGGGAGAAACACACCAAGACACATACTAATCAAACTAACAAAGACTAAACACAAAGAAAGAATATTAAAAGCAGCAAGGGAGAAACAACAAGTGACATACAAGGGAAACCTCGTAAGCTTAACAGGTGATCTTTCTGCAGACCAGAAAGGAATGGCAGGATATATTTACAGTACCAAAAGGGAAAAATCTACAACCAAGATTACTGTACATGGCAAGGATCTCATTCAAACTTGACAGAGAAATAAAAAGCTTTTCAGACAAGCAAAAGTTAAGAGAATTCAGTACCACCAAACCAGCTTCACAATAAACGTTAAAGCTATTTATATAGTCAAGAAACTCAGGAGAAGAAAAATATCTACAAAATCAACTCCAAACTATTAAGAAAATGGCAATAGGAACATATATATCAATAATTACTTTAAATGAAAACAGATTAAATGCTCCAACAAAAGGACATAGACTGACTGAATGGATACAAAAACAAGACCCATATATACGCTGTCTACAAGAAACCCATTTCAGACCTAAAGGTACATATAGACTGAAAGTAAGAGGATGGGAAAATGTATTCCATGCAAATGGGAAGCAAAAGAAAGCTGGAGTTGCAATCCTCCTATCAGACAAAATAGACCTTTAAATAAAGAAGAGTACACGAGATAAGGAAGGACACTAGATAATGATCAAGGGATCATTCCATCCAAGAGGAAGACATAACAATTGTAAATATCTATGCACCCAACATAGGAGCACCTCAATACATAAGACAAACACTAACATACATAAAAGGAGAAACTGACAGTACACAATAATAGTAGGAGACTTTAACACCCCACTCACACCAATGGACAGATCTTCAAAACAGAAAATTAATAAGGAAACACAAGTCTTAAATGATACATTAGATGAGATGGATCTCATTGATATCTTCAGGAAATTCCATCCAAATGCAGAAGAATACCCCTTCTTCTCAAGTGAACATGGAACATTCTCCAGGATAGACCACATCTTGGGTCACAAATCAAGCCTTGGTAATCACTTCATGGGAAATAGATGGGGAAACAGTGGATACGGTGTCAGACTTTATTTTGGGGGGCTCCAAAATCACTGCAGATGGTGACTGCAGCCATGAAATTAAAAGACGCTTACTCCTTGGAAGAAAAGTTATGACCAATCTAGATAGCATATTGAAAAGCAGAGACATTACTTTGCCAACAAAGGTCCATCTAGTCAAGGCTATGGTTTTTCCAGTGGTCATGTATGGATGTGAGAGTTGGACTGTGAAGAAGGCTGAGTGCTGAAGAATTGATGCTTTTGATCTGTGGTGTTGGAGAAGACTCTTGAGAGTCCCTTGGACTGCAAGGAGATCCAACCAGTCCATTCTGAAGGAGATCAGCCCTGGGATTTCTTTGGAAGGAATGATGCTGAAGCTGAAAGTCCAGTACTTTGGCCACCTCATGCGAAGAATTGACTCATTGGAAAAGACTCTGATGCTGGGAGGGATTGCGGGCAGGAGGAGAAGGGGATGGCAGAGGATGAGATGGCTGGATGGCATCACTGACTTGATGGACGTGAGTCTGAGTGAACTCCGGGAGTTGGTGATGGACAGGGAGGCCTACCGTGCTGCAATTCATGGGGTCGCAAAGAGTCGGACACAACTGAGTGACTGAACTGAACTGAACTGAAATTTAAGAAAATTGAAATCATATTAAGCATCTTTTCTGACCACCACACTATGAGACTAGATATCAATACAAGGGAAAAACTGTAAAAAACACAAACATATGGATATTAAACAATACGTTTCTAAATAACCAACAGGTTACTAAAGAAATCAAAAGGGAAATCAAAAAATTTCTAGATACAAATGACAATCAAAACATGAGAACTCAAAACTTATGGGATGCAGCAAAAGCAGTTCTAAGAGGGACGTTTATAATAGCAATACAGTCCTACCTCAAAAGCAAGAAAAACATCAAATAGATAACCTAACCGTACACCTGAAACAACTGGAAAAATAACAACAACAAAAAAACCCCCTCAAAATTAGTAGAAGGAAAGAAATCATAAGGAATGAAGCAGAAATAAATGAAAAAGAAATGAAAGAAACAATAGTAAAGTTTAATAAAACTAAAAGCTGGTTCTTTGAGAAGATAAACAAAATCGACAAACCTTTAGCCAAACTCATCAAGAAAAAAAGAGGGAAGAATCAAATCAACAAAATTAGAAATGGAAAAGGAGTGGTTACAACAGACATTGCAAAAATACAAAGAATTATGAGACTATTATGAACAACTATATGGCAATAAAATGGATAACCTGAAAGATATGGAGAGATTCTTAGAAAAGTTCAATCTGCCAAGACTGGACCAGGAAGAAGTAGAAATTATGAACAACCCAATTACAAGCACAGAAATTGAAGCTGTGATAAAAAAAATCTCCCCAAAAAACAAAAGCCCAGGACCAGATGGCTTCACAGGAGAATTCTATCAAACATTTAGAGAGGAGCTAATGCCTATCCTTCTAAAACTCTTTCAAAAAATTTCAGAGGAAGGAACACTTCCAAACTTATTCTACGAGGCCATCATCATTCTGATACCAAAACCAGGCAAAGACAACACAGAAAAAGAAAACTACAGGCCAATATCACTGATGAACATAGATGCAAAAATCTTCAACAAAATTTTAGCAAACAGAATTCAGCAACACATCAAAAAGTTCATACACTATGATCAAGTTGGGTTTATTCTAGGGATGCAAAGATTCTTCAATGTATGCAAATCAATCAATGTGATACACCATATTAACAAACTGAAAGATAAAAACCATATGATAATCTCAATAGAAGCAGAAAAAGCCTTTGACAAAATTTAGCACTTATTTATGATTAAAACGCCTCCAAAAATGATCACAGAAGGAACCTACCTCAACTTTGTAAAAGCCATGTATGATAAGCCTTTCATGAGATAAACATTATTCTCAATGGTGAAAAGCCATGTATGATAAGCCTTTCATGAGATAAACATTATTCTCAATGGTGAAAAGCCATGTTTGATAAGCCTTACATGAGATAAACATTATTCTCAATGGTGAAAAGCCATGTATGATAAGCCTTTCATGAGATAAACATTATTCTCAATGGTGAAAAGCTGAAAGCATTCCCCCTAAGGTCAGGAACAAGACAAGGGTGTCCACTTTCACCACTGTTATTCAACATAGCTCTGGAAGTCCTAGCTACAGCAATCAGAGAAGAAAAAGAAACAAAAGGAATCCATATTGGAAAAGAAGTAAAGCTCTCACTGTTTGCAGATGACATGACACTGTACATAGAAAACCCTAAAGATAGTATCAGAAAATTACTAGAGCTAATCAGTGAATTTAGCAAAGTTGCAGGATATAAAATCAATACACAGAAATCACTTGCTTTTCTATATACTGAAAATGAAAAATCAGAAAGAGAAATTATGGAATCAATCCCATTCACCATTGCAACAAAAAGAATTAAATTCTAGGAATAAACTTACCTAAGGAGACAAGTGTAGAAGGCAATGGCACCCAACTCCAGTACTCTTGCCTGGAAAATCCCATGGATGGAGGAGCCTGGTGGGCTGCAGTTCATGGGGTTGCTAAGAGTCGGACACGACTGAGTGACTTCACTTTCACTTTTCACTTTCATGCATTGGAGAAGGAAATGGCAACCCACTCCAGTGTTCTTGCCTGGAGAATCCCAGGGACAGGGAAGCCTGGTGGGCTGTCATCTCTGGGGTCGCACAGAGTCGGACATGACTGAAGTGACTTAGCAGCAGCAAGGAGACAAGAGAACTCTACACATAAAATTATAAGACACTAATGAAATTAATCAAAGATGACATAAACAGATCCAGAGATATTCCAAGTTCCTGGGTAGGAAGAATCAATATTGTGAAAATGACTATACTACCAAACACAATCTACAGATTCAGCGCACTTCCTATCACATTACCAATGGCATTTTCCCACAGAACTAGAACAAAAAATTTCACAATTCATATGGAAACACAAAAGACCCCGAATAGCCAAAGCAGTCTTGAGAATGAAGAGTGGAGCTGGAGGAATCAACCTTCCTGACTTCAGGTTATACTACAAAGCTACAGTCATCAAGGCAGTATGGTACTGGCACAAAAACAAAAATGTAGACCAATGGAACAAGATAGACAGCCCAGAAGTAAACCCACGCACCTATGGGTACTTTAGTTTTGACAAAGGAGGCAAGAATATACAATGGGGTAAAGACAGCTTTTTCAATAAATAGTTCTGGGAAAACTGGACAGCTACATGTAAAAGAATGAAATTAGAACACTTCCTAACACCATACAAAAAGATAAACTCAAAATGGAACAAACACCTAAATGTAAGACCAGAAACTATAAAACCCTTAGAGGAAAACCTAGGCAGAACACTCCATGACATAAATCAAAAAAATCCTCTACGACCCACCTCCAAGGGTAATGGAAATAAAAACATAAGTAGACAAGTGGGACCTAATTAAACTTAAAAGCTTTTGCACAGCAAAGGAAACTAAGCAAGATGAGAAGACCACCCTCAGAATGGGAGAAAATAGCAAATGAAACAACTGACAAAGGATTAATTTCCAAAATATACAAGCAGCTCATACAACTCAATGCCAGAAAAACAAACAACCCAATCAAAAAGTGGGGAAAAGATCTAAACAGACTAATTTTTCCAAAGAAGACATACAGATGGCTAACAAACACATGAAAAAATGTTCATTATTAGAGAAATGCAAATCAAAACTGCAATGAGATATCACCTCACACTGGTCAGAATGGCCATCATGAAAAAGTCTACAAACAAAAGGGAACACTCTTGTAGTGTTGGTGGGAATGTAAATTGATACAGCCACTCTGGGAGACGGTATGGAGATTCCTTAAAATCTAGGAATAAGACCACCATATGACCCAGCAACCCCATTCCTAGGCATATACCCTGAGGAAACCAAAATTGAAAGAGACACATGTATCCCATTGTTCACTGTAGCACTATTTACAATAGTTATAACATGGAAGCAACCTAGATGTCCATCAATAGACGAATGGATAAGGAAGTTGTGGTCCATATACACAATGGAATATTACTCAGCCATAGAGAGGAACACATTTGAGTCATTTCTAATGAAGTGGATGAACCTAGAACCTATTATACAGAGTGAAGTAAGTCAGACAGAGAAAGATAAATTTCGTATTCTAATGCATATATATGGAATCTAGAATAATGTTACTGAAGAATTTATTTACAGGGCAACAGTGGAGAAACAGACATAGAGAATCGCGTATGGACATGGGGAGAGAGGAGGAGAGGGTGAGATGTTTGGAAAGAGTAACATGGAAACTTACATTACCATATGTAAAATAGATAGCCAGTGGGAATTTGCTGTATGGCTCAGGAAACTCAAACAGGGGCTCTGTATCAACCTAGAGGGGTGGGATGGGAAGGGAGATGGGACGGAGGTTCAAAAGGGAGGGGGTATATGTATACCTATGGCTGATTCATGTTGAGGTTTGACAGAAAACAACAAAATTCTGTAAAGTAATTATCCTTCAATTAAAAAATAAATTTTAAAAGAAAATATATACAGACTGGGAAGGAAGACATAAAACTTTGTTCACAGATGATAACATATGCTACCTAAAAATCTGAAAGAACCAACAATAACTGGAACTAATAAGTGTTTATAGCCAGTAATAGTGGTTATAGTGAGGTTGCAGGATACAAAGTAAATAGAGTAGGAGGTATATTCATAATCTAAGGAGATAGGGAGGTAGAAATTACTTCTGGCCAGGTAGTACTTTTTTTCCTACTGGATGGTACTTTTACACTTTGAATTTGTTTACAGGCTTAATCTTCAACAGGCTTAATCGTGCCCCTAATCCAAAAGCGCAAGCATGCCCCTAGACTTCTCCTAAGATAGTTGCTTATTTAGAAGAATTTACCAGCTTATACATATGATTAAAAGCATTGGCTTTGAATCTGGGAAAAAACCAACCAAACAGACAAACCCAAATACAAAAGTTGTTTTTCTATATATCAGCAATGAACAAGTGGGATTTGAAACTTAAAATGTAATGCCATTTAGATTAGCACCCTAAACATAAAATATTAAGGTATAAATCTCGCAAAATTATGTAAAATCCATTGAGGAACTTTATGATTCCATTGAGGAATCATAAAATTCTGATGAACAAAATCAGAGAACTAAATAAATGAAGATATATTCATGTTCAAGGATAGGAAGACTCAATATTGTTAAGATGTCAGTTCTTTCCAACTTGATCTATAGATACAATGCAGTCCCAATCCCAGAAAGTTACTTTGTGGATATCAACAAACTTATCCTGAGGTTCATATGGAGAGGTATACCATGTAGTACACTGTATATGATAGGGTTTATGTGCAGAAGTGAAAAACCCAGCACCGCCAGCACAATGTTGAAGAAGAACGAAGCTGGAGACTTGCACTACCTGAATCAGGACTTACTATAAAGCTGTAGTAATCCAACAGTGTGGTGTTGATGGAACAGTAGACAAAGGGATGAATAGAACAGAGCAGAGAGCCCAGAAATGGAACCAAAGAAATGGAGTCAACTGATCTGTGACGAGGAACAAACACTACACAATGGAGCAAAGATTGTCTCGTCAACAAATGGTACTGAAACAGCTGACCATCCACAGGCAGGAAAAAAAATGTAGACACAAACCTGATGCCCTTCCACAAAAGCTAACTCAAAAGGGACAGACTTAAACGTAAAATGTGGAACTGTAAAATTCCTAAAGCTGAAAATGTAAAACACCAGGGCTTCCCCGGTGGCTCAGATGGTGAAGAATCTTCCTACAATGCAGAAGACCCGATTCGATCCCTGGGTCGGGAAGATCTCATGGAGAAGGGAATGGCTTCCCACTCCTGTGTTCTTGCCTGGTGGGCTACAGTGCATGGGATCACAAAGAGTCGGACACGACCGAGTGACTAAGCACATGTGGGCATGTGTAAAACTCCTAGAAGATTACATAGGAGAACACCTGAGTATGACAATGATGTTTAGACACTACAATGCCAAATGAGATAAAGGATTAACTAGACTTCACATTTCTGTTCTGTGAAAGAGAAGGTCAAGGGAAAGATAAGAACATCTACAACAGGAATTCATTGCTGGTGGGGGTGAAAAATGGTGCAGCCACCTTGGAAGACAGTTAGGTGGTTTCTTACAAAGCTGAACATACTCTTATCGTATGACCCAGCAGTTGTGCTTCTTGGGATTTACACAGATGATTTGAACGCTTACATCCACGCAAAAACCTGCACGTGGCTGCGTATAGAAACTTTATTCAGAATTACCAAAACTGGGAAGCAACCAAGATGCCCTTGGGTACGTAAATTAATTTAAAAAAAATTGTCTGTTATAGTCAGACAATATTATTCAGCTCTGAAAAAAAAACTACCAAGACATGAAAATACACGGAGGAACTTTCAATGCACATTACTAAGTTAAAAAAAAGCGCCAGTTTGAAAAGGCTGTGTATATTCTGGGAAAGACAAAACCATGTGCGTGTGCATGCTTAGTTGCTCAGTCATGTCCAACTCTTTTGCGATCCCATGGACTAGCCCACCAGGCTCCTCTGTCCATGGGATTTCCCAGGCAAGAATACTGGCGTGGGTTGCCATTTCCTTCTCCAAGGGATCTTCCTGACCCAGGGATCAAATCCAGGTTTCCTGCATTGACAGGCAGGTTTTTTACCACGGAGCCACCAGGGAAGCCCCAGGGAACTCTAGCAAGCTCAGATTTAAACAGCACAGGAATAGAAGATAGAAAAATGGCATCGCATCCCCAGGGACTATGAGGGATGCCTGCGTTCAGAACAATGACACTTGGGGGAAAAGGCCTCAGGTGAGCTGGAAATGTGTGTGTCGGGGGAGCTGTCACAGGAATTCCTGAGCAACACAAGGGCTCAGACGTAAGAACCAGGGTGAAGCAGGCCTGAAGCACGTGGCCCATGTGTGTTATGATAGATGTCAGACACCGACGGAGACCAAGGACGACAACAACCACAATAAAACAGGGCTCCTTGGCCCTGCATCAAGAGGCAAGAACCATCACCAGCGTGAAGCCACCTGGATGTGTGGGAGAGTCTGGACGTCTGCCTCCAAGGACGTTCCATTGGTGTTTTGTTTGTTTGTTTGTTTGTTTTTTTGTCTCCTGCATGAAATCTCCAATTAAAAGTGGAAATCAAAAACATTTTTAAATCTGTACATTTCTCCTTAAAAATCCTTGCAATTCTGGTGTCTATTGCAACGTTAGGAGATTTGGCCACAGTGAACATTTGTTCCAGATGGCAAGTTCTGAGCACCCCGCTGACCTACGATGGGCACCTTCGTCCCTCACTCTCACCACCCTGCCTGGCTCCTGCAGACACTTGACTTTGCTGACTCCTGACAGAGTGGCTTAAGCTTAGCTCACGCCTCCTCACATAGATCCAGTTGCTCAGGACCTTGTAATAACAGCACTGAACTTCTGTGGGGAAACTCAAAGGAATCCTAGAATACTTCATTGATGCTATGAGATTGGAAATGAGCAGTATTATTGCATTATTGGAAACAAAATTCTATGGGCAAGCTAGGGAGATGCACTGGGCAGTAATACAATGAGTATAACCAGCTTCAAAGCATAATTCTGGAGTATAGTTTCTAGGACTCTGGCAAGGACATCATCCTCAAGTATTAACGGTCTTTTCACTTTTTTTCTCCATGATTTGGATAAAGATAAGTAAGTTGAAATGATTTGAAAAAATGGGTATAAAGCACCTTTGTGTTCACAGAGGCACTATTTGCAATACACAAGAGATAAAAGCAACCTAAATGTCCATCTACAGAGGAGTGAAGAAATATGTTGTACAAATATACAACGGAATATTACTCAGCCACAAAAAGAATGAAGTCATGCCATTGCTGCAACATCAGTGGCCCTAGAGATTATCATACTAAGTGGAAAAAGTCAAAGACAAATACCATATGATTCCACTTATATGTGGAATCTAAACTATCACACGAATTAACATACCTACAAAACAGAAATGGATTCACAGAAATAGAGGACAGACTTGCGGTTGCCGAGCAGAAGAGGAGGGTGGGAGAGAAGCATTAGGAAGGACTGGTGGCATGGGGGAGGACAGAAGGGTGGGAGAGGAAGGGTTTTAGGTTAGCAGATGCAAGCTATTACATGCACGACAGATGAACAATCCAGGCCCTGCTGTGTCGCACAGGGAACTATATCCAATATTCTGTGATAAGCCACAATGGAAAGGAATATGAGAAATATATATATATATTTTATATATATATATATATATATATATATCACTGAATTACTTTGCTGGAACTCAATATGGTCAATAAATTTTCAAAAAATGCGTAAAGCGCAAAGTTGAGGAAGACAGTCAAGCCATTGAAAGTGGAATCCTTTGGGGCCTGGAGTCCCAACCTCACACCCAGTGTGGGCCAGGATAGCTGGGATGGCAGAGCTGCACACAGGAAAGGAAGCTGGGGTTTAGATCAGAGCAGGTCATGGGACGTAGTGATTCTGCTGCCAAGAATGCAAATCTGCTCTTTAGTAAAACCTAGAATGAAGTGAGTCCCAGTCCCCTAGGACGTAGTTCAACCACCACCCAGCCACTCCTTTCAAATATTTTTTTCTTCTTTTTCAATCCAACTTTATATTAGACAAACTTCAGACATACAGAAAAGTTGAAAGTGTACTATATAATGAACTCATACATTCAATAGTTTAAAACATTTGCCATATTTGATTTATCTATTCATATACATGTGTGAGACTATATATGTATATGTGTTTGTCTGTGTATGTATGTATGTATGTATGTATATGGTGTACACATGTCCCCCTAACCATCTGAAAGTAGATTTTGCAGATATCAAGACACTTTATTCCTTCACACTTCAACCTGCATCTTCTAAGAACCAGAACAATCCCCAAATGACCACTCTGCTACCAACACGCACAAGAAAATTGACAATAATTCTTCAGTATAATTGAACATCTAGTTCACAGGGAAATTTCCCTGTCTCTAAAATGTCTTATAGCTATCTTGATCAGTTCTTCAATAAGTGAACTAAATCTGCTGTTTTTATTTTTACTTTTTCTTACTATTCCCTCTGGCAATGAACTGGATAGACCATAGTGTAATTTGCTAAGAATGGCAGTGTAGGAGGAAGAGCAAGTTTTGAGGAGGAAAGTGAGGAGTTATATTTTTTAATTAAAACATTTTTTGAACTATGATTGATTTACAATGATTCACATATTCAGCAAAGTGAGATATATATATACACTCCTCTTCAGACTGCTTTCCATTATAGATTATTCCAGGATACTGAATGTGGTTCTCTGTGATGTACAGTAGGTCCTTGCTGTTTGTCTCTTTTATATAGAGTAGTGTAAACTTTGGAAACAAGTCTGGAGCTCAGAGGGGAAGTCTGGACTAAAGATGTATATCGGGCCACAGGAGTGGCTGAATGTTGGGAGTGCCTGAGCTCATCTGGGAGTCCTGCTTTGTCGTCACCATCATCATCTTCATCATTTATTTAGGCACCACAATGTTTGGCATTATACTTTTTACCATTAGTTCATTTTCTTACCACAGTCTTACATAATGGGCAGTTGTATCTCCATTTTTCTGAAAAGGAGACAGTCTCAGTGTGGTTCAGTAATTGGCAGAGTCATCACTACCGGTCCATTTGGGAGCAAAGATCTGAGCCTGGCTCTATCCAGCTCTGAAAGTCCTGTTCATGGCCGCTATGCCAACGTCCCCCGGCAGAGATATGGGGAAGGAGGCTGCAGACAGAACCTGAGCAGACGAGAGCAGATCCCCTGAAGGGACATGGAGGGAAATAAGCAGAAAAAAATCCAGGAGAGAGTCGTTAGAGGAACCAAGGGAGGAAAGGGTTCCAAGGATGAGGCCATGGTGAATGTCCATTTATTCTTGCATTCATTCCACACGTATTTCAGGCACTGTGAGTGATCTTTGATAGGGTGGTGAATAAAGTAGACCATCTCTGTTGTAGCAGGAGCAAACTATAGACTAAAGCCCAGTGTGGGAATGTGAGCAGGACAAGTTCTGAGCTGGAAGTGGGATGTGGGGGCCAGGTCACTACTGACAGCTATCCAAGAGCTGTGGCGGGGTGGGAGAGGTGGCGTCGGGGGCTGTCACCTGAGTGCAGGGGGCTTCTGAATGGGTGGAGGGTTAGGACAATCCCAAACGCAGTTCTTTCTAGGTGTTTGGTGAGAAGGGAAGGAGGTAGATAGGGCAGATGGGGCAGTCAGAGCCAGAAGATTGTCTTGGTGGTTTGTCGACGAGAATGGGGCAGACAGTAGGCAGGAAAAGGGTATGGATGCAGGTGAAAAGCAAAGGGAGTCCTTACTGAATGGGAGAGGTGACCTGTGTCTCTGAAACTGAAGGAAGAGAGGGTGGAGGGAGAGGGTCCAGAGCTTCGCAGAAGTGGCCGCTGGTGTCTTGTTAAGTCGGAGGGGTGCTGACAGCTGGAGAAGAAGGAAGGTGGAGGAAAGACAGGTTTGAAAAACGTGGCCTCGTCTGGCGATGCTGCTGTGGGAACTGAGAGGGGACAGACCCCGACAGTCAGGGACTGAGGTCCGGGTCAGGCGGGACCCCCTGGAGTCCAGTGCAGGGGACTTGCTCACACAGGTGGGGCTGAGACCGAGGGTGGATGGCGTCCTGTCTGGAGGTGAACACACAGCGGGAGGGGCGGGGCTCAGGTATGTGTTTGAGGAATTCAGGGTTCTGAGAGGATGCATGTCAAGCAACTGATGGGAGAAGCAGAGCCCGGGAGGACAGAGACACGGGGGAGGGCTGGGTGTGAAGGTGCTCCTGGTGAATGTAAGGTTTTTGCTTCATCACAAAAGAATGCAGAGACAAAGTGACAGGTAAGAAGTGGATTTTTTTAGAGAGAAATACACTCCACAGAGTGTGGGCCATCTCAGAGGGAGAGGAGAGAGCCTTGAAATTGGGGGTGATTAGTTTTTATGGGGTGGATAATTTCATAGGCCAGTGAGTGGGAGGATTATTCCAATTACTTTGGGGAAGGGACAGAGACTTCCAGGAATTGGACCACTGCCCACTTTTTGGTCTTTCGTGGCCAGGCAACCCCCTCCAGTATTCCTGTCTGGAAGAGTCTGTGGGCAGAAGAGCCTGGAGGGCCACAGTCTGTGGGGTCGCAAAGAGTTGGACACGACTGACCGAGGGCACTGGCAGAACTGGTATGGGCCTGTGGGTGTGCCACTTAGCTGTTGTGTTGCAGTGCGTGTATAATGACGCTCAGGGTCCACTGGAAGTTGAATTTTGGACCCAGTTGGTTCTAACCAGTCTTCGTCGTGTCCCATAGCTATGTCATTCTTTTAAAAGTTGTGTCCTGCCCCTTCCCTCCTATTTCAAAGGACTGCAAGGTCCCCTGAACTGTGCAGGAAGCAGTGAGAGGAAGACGATAAGGGGGCTGGGAGGTGCTGCCCTGAGCTGGGGGCAGACACATGGCTTCAGGTTTCCAAGGTGGAGGAGCAGAGGCGTGAGACGGGTGCGGGTTTTTAAACAGGTGGAGATGCAGGCCTGTGAGTGGACGCAGCCAGCCTCTGGGGAAGCCAGTCCCTCCCTCTTTCCCTGCAGGGAGTGACAAATTAGAGAACTGTGAACACAAGGCAGGGGGGGCCTTACCTTTATTACCAGTCAGTTGGGTGAGAGAAAGCAGGGTGCCTTCTGGATCCCTCTGGGGACCTTAGCCTTGGGTTGGCTGCACACCCAGGTCCAGGCAGGGAAGTGGGCTAGACGGACGCAGAGTTGTGGCTGACTGAGCGATGCTCCAGTGCACAAGGTGAGCCTCCAGCCACAGCGCAGGTAGCCGCAGAGGTGAAGGGAAAAGAGGGTGTCACCTTCAGACAAGAAGGATGTGGGGAGGGAGCCTGCAGGCTTCAGGAGGGCTGGGGGTCGCCGTGGTACAGGCGGGACAAGGCTGTTGGAACATCACTCTCAGGGAGACAGGTATCCCCGGGACTGTGCTGGCCTGGTAGAGACTCTGAGCCATGCACAGGGATAAGTGTTCCAGGATGCCACTTGGCTGATGGGAATTGAGCACCCAAAGGGTTCCAGGGGTCCAGTCAGGTGCTGAAGTCTTCAGAGCAAGAGATGTGGTGATGGAGAGTCATGGGCTGGGGGTGAGTCAGGAGCCAGAGCATGTGAGGATGGACGGGAGCCCGAGTTACCTGGCGATCACCTTCATCACTTCCTTTGCAGTAGAAATAGTCTCTATTATGTCTCTTGTAAGAGAGACTATTAAACACCATGGTTAAATTTAAGAGAAAAATAAGAAAGCAGCCATAAAATAATTCCATGGTCTTGATTTATTCTCTCTCAAGTTCTTTTAATTTTTATTTAAAAAAATTTTTTAGCCATGTCATATGGCATGTGGGCTCTTCATTCCCTGACCAAGGACTGAATCCGTGATCCCTACAGTGGGACTCAGAGTCTTAACTACTGGACTGCCAGGAAAGTCCCTCAAGTTGTTTTTTAAAATGGAAGCTTTGTTATGTTCAACCATATACTGCATCACTTAAGAAAGACGTTCTCAGTTTCCCCGTCCGGGGAACCCATAGACATTTTCTGTGTTTTAGTTACAGAGAAGCCAACAGCTGTGCTCTCTGCTCCCTCACCCCATCCACATCCCTTTCTGGAGATGTTTCACTAATCAGCTGTCCATCAACATCAAAAATGATGGGCAGGACAGGACCCCAAGCTCTGGCACGGGTATCCGTGCTCGGGGTACCTCCTCCCAGAAGTCACCTCCACAGGGGAAGAAGTGACCATGGGTTTCTCTGTAACTAGCCTTTGCCCCAAGAGTAGCAAGCATGGACAGGAGATGCTGAGTTTCTTTGTTTGTTTTCTGTTTTTCATCTGTTGGCTCTGTGCAAGCTCAGAGGACCAAGTCTGCACCGGGTCTGTCTCTGCAGCTCCGCAGCTCTGTGTGCTCAAAGGAAATGCCTGTCAGACCTCAGGGAAGATTGGAGAGCTGATGAGGGCTGGAGCAACAGGGTTCTTAAAGTTTGAAGAAGTGGCTGCATCCCACTGTGATTTTTCCCCTGGAGGTCCCTGCGAGTCCCGGGGCCTCTTGGGTGCCTGTGCTGCAGGCCCCCTCCAGCAACTTTTAATACTGTGTGTCCTGATTCTGAATTCTGGTTCTCCAGGGATCCAGACACCTTCACGGATGCAGAAAAGAGATTGTGTGAGTTTGGCCCTGAAGGGAGCACGTGGCCCAGGAAGGCTGTTCTGGCTGTATGGGGATTGGGGCGGGGGGCATGAGGCACATGGGGCTGGGAGGCTGGCTGACCAACAGTGTGACTGATGGGAGATTAGCAGCCTCTAATGACCCTGACTTTCACTAAAGGGGCATAGGCTTCGTTCTGCAGGTGTGGGACCTCTGAAAGCTTCCAGGAGAGGAAGGATGAACCTGGGGCGGGTGGGAGGGGGAGAAATGGGGAGGGGGCAAGTTGCAAGTGTCTGCTGGGAGGAGGAAGCTTCTTGTTGGCCTGCTTGCTGCTTGGCAGGACTCTCTGCTCTGCCCATGTGCCTTGGGGGAGCAAAGAGCAGAGTCCTGTTCCTCACAGGCCCCCCTTGGCCTGGGAGACAGGCACCATCACCTCACTGCCCCACCCTCTCTGAGTCACATCTGCCCCCCCGCTGCCACTACCAGGAGGTTGGGGAGAAGAGGATGGGAAGGTGGCTCTGCCTCCCTTCCCCCCACTGTCTCCTGGCACCCCCAGTACCGGGGCCTCAGGCCTATTGACCCTCAAGAGGAACTCTGAACAACTGTGTCCCTCCCTGTCGCATTGTTGCATTGACATCTGCAGGTTTTCATACATTGCAGAGGATGTCACTCATATAAATACATGAACACAGATGTTTTACATTAATTCTTTACATTCTAAAGAATGTAATCATGGACTATAAATACACAGAATATCTGCTGCGCACCATTATCTTTGAAAAAGCCCACATATCACAAGCTCTTCATTTGGAATGGGCTTCCCTTGTGGTTCAGCTAGTAAAGAGTCTGCCTGCGATGAGGGAGACCTGGGTTTGATCCCTGGGTTGGGAAGATCCCCTGGAGAAGGGAAAGGCTACCCACTCCAGTATTCTGGCCTGGAGAATTCCATGGACTGTGTCGCAAAGAGGGACACGACTGAGCGACTTTCACTTTCGTTTGGAATGTTTATAATTGAAATTTAGTTTAAAATGTTAAAAATAATTTTATTTACGTATCTATTTCTGACTGTGCTGGGTCTTTTTGTGGCAGTGGCTTTCCCCTAGTTGCAGTGAGTGGGGCGGCTCTCTAGTTGTGGAGCACAGGCTTCCCATGGTGTGGGGCGCAGGCTCTAGGGTGCGCAAGTTTGAGTAGCTGTGGCACGTGGGCTTAGCAGCTGCCGCTTGCAGGCTCTCGAGCAGAGGCCCCATAGGTGGGGTGCACGGGCTTAGTTGCTCCATGGCGTGTGGGATCTTCCTGGGTCAGGTGTTTCCTGCATTGGCAGGCAGATTCTTTACCACTGAACCACCAGGGAAGCCCAGCATTTTTTGATAAATGATAAAACTTCTGGATTGAAGATATGTCTTATAATTATTATTAGCATACAGCTCATCAAATCACATATTGATCATTAAGTATTAAATGTAAAGAGTTGATGACACGAACACCTCTTACCCAGGAGGGATGATCAATTTTCTTCACCGGAAGCCTCTCTGCTGTGGATGTGTTTGCCTCCCCTGCTCACTCCTTCGCCCTTCAAGTCTCCACGAGCTCCCCCAATGCAAGACTACAGAGCATCTCTGGCTACAGTTTGGCAGGAAATCCTGTGCCCAGGGCAGAAGAGTGTCCCCCTGAAACATACTTGGAAGGCCTTAACCCCAATATCTGAATGTGACCTTATTTGGAAAAGGGTCTTTGCAGATGTAATCAAGCTAAAACGTCATTCTAGATTAGGGTTGGCCTCAGTTCAGTAAGTGTCTCTACAAGGTAAAGAAGGGGCTCGTACACATTGGGGTGGGGTAGGGACACCATCTGGGGGCAAGGACAGGCTGCTGGGATGTGTCCCCATGCCCAGGAGCACCAGGGTTGCTGGCGGTGGCCAGGAACTGGGAGAGCGTCTGGGAACAGATTCTTTGCAGAGCCTCCTGAAGGAACCAACCCTGTGGAGATCTGTGTTTCAGACTTTCCGCCCCCAGAACAGCAAGCGAATAAAATTCTGTTGTTTGAAACTGTCCCGTTTACTTTGGGAGGGCAACTCTGAGGAATAAATACACCAAGGCACCTGTTTAATAGCAAAGGGAAGGTCACAGTGGACAACAACCAGGACCCACGCTCTTCCCTTGAACCCTCCCAGAAGCATCCGGCCTGATGGGATCGTTGAATGGCCTGTGACAAGTTCAGCCAAGGGGCAGGGCCCTGGGGGAATGGAGTACTTTCATACAGGACTGATGCGTGGGCTCATCAGTGGCCAGTCTATAGGGAGGAACGTGTGTCTGGGAAGGAAGAGGGAAGACAGGATTAATCCGTTTTGTGATGTCTTCAAGGTGCCCCTTGGAGTCTGTGTTTCTGCCCCTGTAGGCATCAGCTCTGCTGTGTTGGAGACCCTGGTGTGAGTGTGGACATGACTGGGAAAAGAACATAGGAAAGAGCCAACGTGATGGAAAGGGCCATTTTTGGCTTCAGTGGACTCACAGAGAAACACGAGCTTACTGCCTCCACGGAGTCACTCCCCAGGGTGACTGTTAGCATCCCAGGTGGTTGCCACACCCCAGCTCCAGGGAGGACTGTGACTGGGATGCTGACGCCCATCAGGAGAGCCTTTGACCTGCAGGGGTGGGTGTTGGCAGCCAGTTCTCCCCTCTTCCCTCCCGGCAGATTCTCCTGAGACCCGGAGCTTCCCACTGCCACTCAAAAGACCAGCTGGAGACTGAGCGGTCGTCGCCCTGGATGCTGAGTCTCAGCCAGTCTGGGAAGGCATCTATCTGTCCTTCCAGGCTGGCGTCCCCTAATCATGTGCTCAAACCCACAAACATCTGCTTCCTCTGGGAGCCAGGCAGGATCCCATAAAAGAAAGGGTGGCAGGGACTCGCCAGCTTTGGGAGGAGGCTGCATGGGAGAGGTTCTCCTCGCTCTGCAGGGTGAGCAACTCAGCAGTTTTATTTACACAAAGTCACATTTTCTTCCCTTCCGTACTGCACTGCTATTTCAGGAGGAACATTTTGAGCGAACATCACATTGCTGGCTGGTTTATCCGTCTCCCTCTCAACCTCAGCCACTCCTCTCTCCTTGGTCTCCACCCAGGCCTCCAGGACACTGTTCCCAGCACAAATGTTGGTGACACCATGGCCTTTTTTTGTCTGGAAGTTGATAGAATCTTTCCTGATCCAGGCGTGAGGTGGGCTGCTGGGGGAAATGGCTCTGCCCCAGGGCACTGTGGAAGGGAGCGGTTTCTGTTGTACAGCAGAGCGAACTATACACATATTTGTTGTTTAGTCGCTAAGTCGTGTCTGACTCTTTTAAAACCCTGTGGACTGTAGCTCAGCAGGCTCCTCTGTCCATGGATTTACCCAGGCAAGAATACTGAGGTGGGTTGCCATTTCCTTCCCTGCTACAAACATCCCCTCTTTTCTAGATTTCCTTCCCATTCGCGTCATCACAGAACACTGAGTAGCGCTCCCTGTGCTACACTGTAGGTTCTCGTTAGTTACCTACTTTATACCTGATCGTGTATATGTGTCAGTCCTAGACTCCCAGTTCATCCACCCGTGCCCCGTAACTTTAATAACTATTAACATCCTTCCTCAAACAGGCGTGGGGCTGAGATACTCAGGAGCAAGCCTTGACTGTAGCCAGACAGCGTGAGCAGAAGAAGGTGCCTTCTCAAAGCTTAGACCAGATGGCGGCTGCCTGCCAGCATTATTGTAAAGATGAGCTGACTATAACTGCTTATAGTCCATTGCCTGAGACGGGCCAAGTAAGTGCTCCTTGACTGTCAGCCCGTGACGAATTCGCTCAGTGCAGGAAAGTGACTGACACAGAACAGGGGCGCCCTGTGGCTGGCCGAGCTGGCTGAACCCCTGAAGGGATGGATTTCAGTCCTCCTCATCCATTTAGGCAGCCATGAGGCATCACGGGACCAGGAAGAAGCCCGGGGGAAATTGCCTTGGCGCGCTCACAGGTGGCTGCCCGGAATCGTGGCAAGACGCCAAGCAGGATGATGCCTGGAGTCAGACAGTCGGGGACCAATCCTGGCTCCACTCACTGCTGACCGTGTGACCTTGGGTACGTTCTATAACCTTTTTACTCTCATTTTCCTCCTCTGTAAATAAGCATAGTAATTCCTGTCTCCTGAGAGGTTTTGAGGATTGAATGCAAGAATATACAGACAGTTCCCAGCACAGTGGAGGGCCCGTGTGGCCTTTGACAGTACAGATGGTGAGGTTTCATCAGTTAAGACCGGAAGTGAGTCAGGAATGAGGTTTGTGAATCCATTGCCAGGAAATGAAGCTCCTTCCACATTTTCAAGGTTGATGCTTGGGGGTGTTAGAATTCCAAGGTTACTCTCTAGTTCCTACTGAGCTTCGCTGTAAGAACAAACTCTCTGGTCTCATGTTTGGGGCCTCTCAGGATTGGATGGGTCCGATGTTCAGGACGCTGTGTTTATCTGTGTATTCCAAAATGGCAAAAGGCTTCTGTGGGTTTTCTGAGGCTCTGCTAGCAGAGGGGTGACAGCGACTCAGTGCTGAGGGACAGCTGCCTTTTGTATTCATCGTATTCATCATTCGTTTTTTTTTTTTTCATCACTCCTTTCTGTTTTCTCTATTTTCAATGCTTTGACATCTGGGGCCTTGCTGAAATTGGATGCCCTACCTCTCCCAGGTGGCCATTTCCTAGAAGTAGCAAAGGATTTGTCTATAAATAAATTTCCATATGCCAGCCAATCCACCCAGAGCCTCCATTTCCAACACCTTCTTTACCAGGCTCTCACACGCTGAGCCTGTACATACCTGCCCTATTCATCCCAGGCCCACGGGCCAAACAATGAAATGATTCAGACCAGCCAGCTCTGAACCTGCCGACTCTGCCTCTCCTGCTCCTTCCATGGAAACCATGATCAAGGCTCTCTTGCATCTTCCCTGGCTCCCTCTGCCTCCTGCCTGACCCTGGTGCTTCTCCCGATGCTCCTCCTGCTTACGGAACTGTGAGTACAAGCTTCTTCCCTCATGACCATCATTTCCATGTCTGAATGTCTTATCATGCTCGATTAAACAGATCCCAAATATCTTTAAACTCCCTTAATTAGATTCTCTGTCCTTTAGGAGCTGAAGGGTACACGTATAATTAAAATGAAACTAAGAAAATGACAGTGTATGGCATAGCCAGGCTTTCCAATTACATTCTGTCTCTGAGTGCTAAATATCACAGCCAAGATACTTGTCTCCAAAGCCCCCTGCATCCTGCATCACCATCCTTCATCACTTCTGCTCTGACAGGTATTGAAGGCATCCTTAGCTGGCTTTCCCATGGCTGTGAGCTCCTTGAGGACAGAGTTCTTAGGTTTATTTGACTTCTGTTATCCTAATGGTTTTCTCAGAGTCTGACATTCAACAGAATGAGTGGCATATGATGAACGCCTGGGTGACGTGGCTGCATTGCTCTGGTCACCCCAAGGTCTGATGAATACGTCACTGTGATCCCACCCCAAGGTTGTGACATGCTGGTGGGCTGTACTCACCTGTGAGGTGTGTCCAAGTGTTTTACTGGTAATGTGCCAAAGTCTGCATATGCTGTGCTGTAATAACATTTAGGCCTTTCGCAGCATCCCATCGACTGCATCTGTCAATAGGCTCTTGAGCTATGACTGCTGTCACTGGAATGTGTGTAACATCATATTGCCTGATGGCCTGTGTGCCATCAGGAACCCCGTTAGCCACCTGTGCCCAGGTGGATAAAAGGTTGAGAACTCTCGGTTTAGGGACCATGAGAGCTGGCACACAAATAAGCATCTATTGTACTTTTATCCAGTAAGATATTGGGTCATTTTTCTGTAAGATATTGTGGAAAACCCCAAATGTTTTAGCCAACCCAATAATTGGATGGTGTTGATTTGGGGCAGAGTATTTCTCACAATAATGCCAACTGTGTGTGTGTGTGTGCGTGCTCAGTTATCTCCAGCTCTTTGCAGCCCCATGAACTGTAGCCTGCCAGGCTCCTCTGCCCATGGAATTTTCCAGGCAAGAATACTTGAATGAGTTGCCATTCCTTATCATTATTATTTTTGTCAGTGTTTTGTTGGCTACAGGAATAACAAGGAAGCAAATTCTGAAATTCAGCCCAGATTGATAAAAGTGTGCCCTTTGGTAGGCGCAGGATGGGAATTTCCAGAGGCTGTTTCTAGATATATTTACTTGCCAAACCAAGCCTTTGAATAAGATGGTCCTGAGAAAGTATTCCCTAGGTCCGTGGGGAGTGGCCCTGGTAGATTCCAGTATGTGAGAACCATGTGCTGGTCTTGAAAATAGTTGTTTTATTTTTGTTGTTTTTATATGCATGGATTTATATATGATATTTGCTTTAAAACAAATATTACATTAACACATACATATGAAATCTAGAAAAATAGTACAGATGAACCTATTTTCAGGGCAGGAATAGAGATGCCGATGTAGAGAACCGACTTGTGGACACAGTGGGTTTCGGGGACGGGGGTGAACCCAGACAGTAGACAAATGCATCACTGTGTGTAAAATAGACTGCCAGTGGGAAGTTGCTGCTCAGCACAGGGAGCCAGACTGTGCTCTGTGATGGCCTAGGGGTGGGATGGGCGGGGGGAGGGAGGCTCAGGGGAGGGAAGACATGTATACGTATGGCTGATTTGCTTCATTGTACACCAGAAACTAACCCAACAGTGTAAAGCAATTATGCTGCAATAATACAAGAAAAAAAAAAAAAAAACAGTTGTTTTGAATTACAAATGACCTTGTTGTTGCTCAGTCGCTAAGTCATGTCTGACTGTGACTCCGTGGACTGCAGCACGCCAGGTTTCTCTGTTCTTCACCATCTCCTGGAGCTTGCTCAAACTCATGTCCATTGAGGTAATGATGCCATCCAACTATCTCATCCTCTGCTGCCCTCTTCTCCTTTTGCCTTCAGTCTTTCCCAGAATCAGGATCTTTTCCAATGAGTCGTCTCTTCACATCAGGTGGCCAAAGTATTGGAGCTTCAGCTTCAGCATCAGTCCTTCCAATGAATATTTAGATTTCCTCTAATGCCTTTAATTTCTCTGTATTCCTGTTACTGTTTTATTCCCAGAAACAGCATTCAAATCTTACTTATTCGTAAGAAATTTACTGCTATTCTGTGCATTTTGTTTTCTGTGCAATTGGCTTTTTGTTTAGGTTTTAAAGTGATGCACTTTCTAGCTCTTTGGGTGGAAAAAACTATAGCACAGAGGGCTTGGGTTCCTTTGGGAAACTTGGAATAGGAATCTTTACCTCTCAAAATCACACTGATCTCATGTGTATTGAATAAATAATGATTTATTCTCACATTCAATTTACATTTATTTTATTGATTTATTCAAGGAATATCTATGACATCTATTGATTACCTACCATTGCTCTCTCTGTCTCCCCACTCACTGGTGAACAGAGAGCAGTGTCTCAGTTTCTCCGTAGTGAAGATCAGTTCTTATTTTCATTTTTTTAAATCCATTGCAGGCCGATATTTTCATGAACACAGTAGAAATGAATTTCTGAAAAAAGAGATAAAAAAGACATAAACAATAAACATTGAATTTTTATCATTAGATACAGCAGGCATAAAATTAAATTTCATTGGCTATAATTAGACATTAAACATCTTTGCTCTAAAAGTTTCTAAACACATGCAATATTCATCTCACAGGTTGTGGGTCCGATTTCTATTTTTATTTACAGTCCAGGCATTGTTCTTTGTGTGTCCAGACTCAGCAGGTGTGAGGCTGTAGGAGCAGATTCTGCTTTAAACTTCCCCACCATCAGCTTTCTGTGTTCCCTTTTAAATGGTCAGATCAGCTGCACTGTATGAGAGAGGGCAAAGATCTCCTCCATTGCTGCGCTCGCAGAACTACTCTAAGCCCCAACCTGTTTGTTCCTGTACCTCCCCCCTTGCTTTCTCATTTAAAATGGGCCTAAGATGACTGTTCACATCTAAACGTGCTCTGTGCTGTTCGAGCCCGTGTGCGCAGCAGTGGGGTGGGGGCAGTGGCTCCCAGGGGCCATGGATGCAACAGGGAGTGAGGCCGAGGGGCAGGTGCAGGCAGTCGGCTGCAGTGGGCTCAAATTTGCAGAAACTTATGCATCCTGGGCCCCTGGGGCAAGACCTCTGACTTGCTATTGCTAGTGCCTGACCTGGAAGACCCGGGTTTCATTATGTGTAGGTCTGAATCCACTTTCTCCTCCAAAATGAGAAAAATAATTCCACCTTGTTGTTGGTCCCACATAAGTTGGAAATTAATAATAAATACACTATGCAGTCACTGTGGGTACTTTGGGCCTCTCTCCCTCTCCGCATGGCATGGTGCAGTCCATGGGGTCACAGAGTCTGATACGACTGAGCGACTGAACGGACTGACTGAAACTATGGGATCACTGTGGGTACTTTGGGCCTCTCTCCCTTTCTTTGGGAGTGAGCAATACATTCTTGCCAAAATTGACTGGATCTGCCATTTCCCAGGGACCTGAGGCAGGAACACGAGGTGGAGAGGGACAGCCAGTCCCAGCAGAGGAGATGGCAGCAAAGGCATGTGGGTGTGAAGCAGCAAGGTCAGACGGCAGCAGTACATTTGGTGTAACTGGGTCTAGAGTATGTGAGAAGAGTGAGTCTAACAGCCATCCAGAAGCAGATGCAAAACTGTGTCGTAAAAGTTGTGAGTGAGAGGTGAAATCGGACCCAGCCACAGATTATTCCAGCAGGAGCTTGTGCACCTGGGTGTCCGTGGAACACTGACTTCACTGCAAGGTCCCCAGAGGGTTAAAGACGTTTGCTGGTGTCCAGAACTCCTGCACTCAGAGGGTGGGGTCTGTTTTGATCTCCCATCAGCCACCCTGGCAAGTTTTTCACACCCTCCCCACTTCCCCAGGATGGCCAGGAAGGACTCTCTGGGGGAAAGTCCAGGAGGAGAGAGGTGGAAGCAGACGGGATGTGGGACCTCAGTTCCCAGACCAGGCTGGAAACCAGGTCCCCTGCATTGGGAGGCAGAGTCCTAACCACTGGACCACCAGGGGAGTCCCCAGGCTTTCTGTAAGTCAGCTCTGGGGATCCTTCAACAGAAAAGCGGACTTCATTGCTAAGTCCCGTCAACTGAAGATGGCACTAAAGAATATGTAACCCATTAAAGAAACAAAAGCTCTGGTAAATACCCTTAAAAAGACAACCAAATTATGTTTTACTCAGATCAATTTTCTTTATCCAGAAGGGGCTTTTTAAAGACTTCAAGATTATACTTAAAAAATCTCAGAGAAACACACCATTGATAGAGAAAGGCACAGTACTTGGATAACAGACTGCTTTCCATACTTCAGCCTTTAATTCTCAGTTTTACTCAATCAGAATGGTCAGCGGAGAGAAGGGGCTTTGGAGTCACACGTACCTGGGACTTGTCCCCACGTCTCATTTTGGTAGCTGCTCAAAGCCTCTTTGAGCTTCCATTGTCCCCTCGCGTAAAATGAGGACATATGATAATGGGACTCGTCCTGCTGGGCTCCCATGAGGGTCATGTGAGGTCATGCCTGTTGTGTGCCCAATGCCCAATCCATTTCAACTAATTATTACTATCAAGAACAAACCACAGAAGTAAGGTGTGCCCCGTTTTCAAGCTTTGCTGGCTTCCTAGCTCTGAGGTTGGGGTTTTTGTTTCTGTGCTAATAGTCTTTCTGCCACTTAGAAAGAGGTGTGTCCCATGCTCTGCATCATTACGAGAACACGGCTCACGGCGGAGTCATGTGGGCAGAAGCCAGACACTGTGTCTTTGTTTGGTCATTGAGTGATGTAACCCTCTAAGCATCCTCTCTCAGATCGCTCTGTTGGGAACGGTTTCCAAGCCATTAAAATGTAATTCTTCCCATCTTCCCATGTTCGGGTGGGGGAATGGAGACAAAACTCAGTGTCACTTGGCCTTTGTCTAAAATGAAAGCCCCCTCCCGCTTCTGGCTAACACACAGGGTGAAGCTGCTCATGAGTTTCCTGAGATCAGAGCCCTGGTTGCCTGCTGGTAACTGTGGCAGACACAGGTAGAGAACCATCTCGTCAGCATGATTTTCTTGGATTTGGAACAGGCAGGCATCCTATGAGGAGCTCACAGCTGCAGGGATTTAAGAAACCATGGGCGTGGGACCAGGTTCCATGGACAGTCACACAGCGAACCGCTGGGATACCAGAATGGGGAGCAATGTGGTGTCTTCTCTGTGAAGGAGAAAAGGACCTGAATTTGTCCTGAATAACTGAAACTGGGATGTCAGTCAGGGTTTCACCCAAGACAGGAAACTAGGATAGACGTGAAGGAAAGCGTTAGTTGCTCAGTCACGTTCGACTTTTTGCGACCCCATGGACTGTAGCCTAGAAGGCTCCTCTGTCCATGGGATTCTCCAGACAAAAATACTGGTGTGGTTTGCCATTTCCTACCCCAGGGATCTTCCTCACCCAGGGATAGAACCCCAGTCTTCTGCACTGCAGGTAGATTCTTTACTGTTTGAGCCACCAGGGAAACCCTTGTAGATAAATAGATAGATAGATGTAGATAGATACAGATAGATGTTATATAGTTATAGAGAGACAGATGTCAATGATCGATTAGAGAGACAAATAGATCGATTGGCTGATTGATTGATTGATTGAGTGGAAGGCTTACTTGAGGGTTGGCTAGGCTGGTCTGAAGTCTGTAGGATGGACCTTCAGGAAAGACAGGCTGGAAAGACCACTGGTGGGATTTCTTCTTAAGGGAAACTTTAATTCTTCTCCTGAAGCCTTTTATCTGATTAGATAAGCCCCACCCAAACCCTGTACTCTGGGTTAGTCTTCTTTAGAGTCAGCTGATTATAGATGTTAATCACATTTACAAAATATCTTCAATAAGATGCCCAGATGAAGGTTTGATGGAATCTCTGGGGACCAAGCTGACATGTAGCCAAGTTGACATAAACATCACATCTAGTCTAGTAAGAATGTTTTCAACTCCTATAAAATAACATTCCTGTCCCAAACTTCCCATTTATATCAGCAGCACTATCAGAATTCCACTTTCCCGTATTTTTTTTTCTTTCTTCCTGCTTCCTCCATTGTAATTTTCAAGTAGTCAACAATTCCTGTGGATTTTCCTGAGATTTATCACTCATTTTTTCTCTCTCCAATCCCACATTCTGCAGCCCACACAGACATACTCTAGTTTTTTCATGCTCTCCTAACTGGCTCTGGTCTCATTAACTTCGCACCAGAAAGAAATGAAACACCCTTCTTATTTCTCTTCTCTGTTGAAAAATCTGTCACATCTAAATCCCTCATCCCTGCATCTTAATTCCTCCATCATTCCTCACCTCACCTCACATTTCACCCCTCCATCTACACTCCTCCTGGTTCTTGCATCTGCTTCCTGTGACTCCCTGAGCTGGTCTTGGTTCAGCACTTATTTTTGTCCTGTGTTGGGTGCTGAGGAGTTAGTTACCAGCCAAGCTAATATCTCAATAGGTGAGGTGAAGTCACTCAGTCGTGTCCGACTCTGTGCAACCCCATAGATGGCAGTCCATCACACTCCCCCGTCCCTGGGATTGTCCAGGCAAGAGTACTGGAGTGGGTTGCCATTGCAGCAAAGGACAAATGTTAGCGTCAATCAGATGGACTGACATGGAGTGTCTGATGGTAATTGGGGGAGGAATCATGGAAAGTTCTGTTAGGTTCAACTTCATGAAATTGCTGTTTTTCTGGGTAAAGAACTGTTGAATATTGGCAATTTCAAGTGACATAGATGAGTTTAATGGAAGTCTGAAGTGGGGCGTGGCTGGAGGAGATAGAGCAGGTGGAAGAGTGGTTCTCATGGGTCCACTTTCCAGGGACTGGTACAGAGGTTGCCCCCCTGAATCAGTGGGTGTGAACTAGGGATGTGAGGGGTGGACTTGCTGCCAAGTGGCAGGTGGGCATCTCTAAGCAGTGGTGCTGATGCAGGGACAGAAACTGCCATGGGGGTCCTTGGAGGAGCTCAGTTGGCAAGGTGCCAAAAATCTCCCCTGGCAAGCACTGAGTGCATGAATATTGAATTATTTCCCTATTTTTTTTTTTGGAAGGAGGGGATTTTGGATTTTTTTTTTTTAACTACTTGCTTACTTGTTTATTGCTATCAATAACAATGTGTAATGAACATCTTGTTCATTAAGTTTTTGTTCTTCATGTTCATAATGAGTTCTTTAAGATGAAAGCCTAAAATGGAATTATTGGGCAGCCACATGAAACACAGCTGTTTGTTATGTATTGTCAGCCATCCATGAGCGTGGCCTGGGCTGTCAGCTTTCCCACCACCCACTTGTGAGGGGGCCTGTTTTTCCCCCTGTTGACATAGTACTAGCATTTTGTCAGTGTGTTAAGCAAATAATAGCTTATTACTTTAAAAAAATTATTGAAGTATAAATGATTTGCAGTGCTGTGTTTAATTTCTGCTGTGCAGCAAAATGACTCAGTTATACAAATATATATTCTTTTTCGTATTCTTTTCCACTATGGTTTATCACAGGATATTAAATATGTTTCCTATATTCAAAGCTTATTACTTTTTAAATGACTTTTTAATCACTAGTGTTGCTGAGCATTTATTTTGAACATCTGTATTTCTTTTGTAATTCTGTTTCTCATGATGAAGTCAATTTATTTAATTTAAAATGTAATTTAATTTTTATACTTTTTTGAGCCTCAAATCAACTGGATTAAGAAAGTAAGGTTGTTACCATACATACCTTGAGCTTAAATTCATATTTAATGGTGATACATGGTGACTTGTCAAGTTCTAGGTATTTCTCCCATATCTTTGCATTTTTGTTTTTATTGTGTAGAAGCTTATCAGGAATTAAGAGTCACCAGCTAATGTCTGAAAATGTTTATGATCCATATAAAAATCCTCTACACAATTTTATTGTATCATTTAGCTGATGTTAAAATGCTGTACATTAAAATACACAGAGGGTAAGAAAATGAGGGAGACAAAGAAAGAAAGAGAGGTATATACACACTGAGAGAGAGAGAAACCGAGAGACAGAGACAGATGAAGCAGACAGACAGAGATCTTAAGAAAAGGCACAGAAAATCAAATCAATGCACTGGGCCATGTGGCAGGTAGTACTTGTAGAATTGTATCCTTGGTACCTGTATTCCTGCTTTGTTTGCCAGGTTGAATATTCACCATCCCATGGATTCTATCCATTGGTACCGGCTTTTAAAGCATATCAAATGCATCTGTAATGGCCTAGATGTGAAAGCGAAAGTATAAGAGACAAAACTGAGCACAATTTACTTTAAGTGATTTTTCCTCCCTCTAGGGATTTGCTTCGGAGAAGGCAATGGCACCCCACTCCAGTCCTCTTGCCTGGAAAATCCCATGGACGAGGAGCCTAGTAGGCTGCAGTCCATGGGGTCGCTAAGAGTTGGAAACGACTGATCGACTTCACTTTCACTTTTCATTTTCATGCACTAGAGAAGGAAATGGCAACCCACTCCAGTGTTCTTGCCTGGAGAATCCCAGGGATGAGGGAGCCTGGTGGGCTGCCATCTATGGGGTCACACAGAGTTGGACACGACTGCAGTGACTTAGCAGCAGCAGCAGCAGGGATTTGCTTATGTGAATTCCAACTTAAAAAAAAAATTCTGTCTGTTGACCCAAAGTTACAAACACAGAATATTGACACTGCTAACTGCAGAAAAAGATGAATAGAATTGAAGGAATCTGAGTGTATCATCTTCTAAATTAAAAAAACATTTACAAAAAGTCATCCAACTTTAACATTTCTCTCTAAAGAAAGAATAGACTTAGTGTGTGATATTAGGCAAGAATAAAAGATAAAAAACCATGGGAATCACCTGCTTATATTCTAGAATCTAGTTGGGAAAAGCTTTATCACTTTGAAAGTCAAAGGAATGCTTGCTCCATTTATTGAAATAAGTTATTTTCTTTTAAACTAGAAAGGATAAGTGGTTGTGTTTGGTTTAGTTAAGAATTGACAAAAAAAAAAAAAAAAAAGAATTGACTTCTTTGTTCAAAGGTAGAAATTCCAAGGGTGATGGCTTTTTGTATAGAGAACACAGACTTGCAAGGATGGGTGAAATAAAGTAGGGTTGTTGTTACCCGACCTCCTCTCATCTTTCTGACAGCGAGAATCTCTAAGAGAGGAGAAACAAAGGTGGTGGCAGAGTTCAGACAGCCTCTAGCTTCCTAAAAAATTTGGTTTATTCCTTGTCTGGTCTAGAAGAACAACCATTGCATTGGTGGCCTCAGAGAGTATGATCTGTCACCTCAGACATCACAGAAAAATAGCAGACCCTGCCTCTTGTCTTGAGCAGGCGGGGAAAAGATGTGAAGTTACAAAGCCAGAACACCTGGGGAGACCATGGCAAAGGTGGCTGCTTAAACTCTGACCTCTCCACAATCCTTCCTAAATAATACAGATCAACAAGAACTAAAACCACACAACTTGCACACTTTTATCAACATAAAGTGCAAAACTTCATAAACAGAAGCACCGATTTTCCGTGGAGCTATTTTTTTTGAGCTCCAACACTTCCCAAGACTTTGAGAGAACAAGGCTGGATCTCAGAAGGCTCCACAGAGGCAAGAAGAGGGAAATCGTGCCTGAACTAAAGCTGTCTCCAAAGAGTCAACATGAAGTTCAAAATTTAAAACAAAAACCCAAACCTGAAAAGGAAGACTCGCATTTCAAAGCAGTGAGCTCAGGGCAAGGACCCAGAGGGGCCTGGGAGACCTAAAGAGGCATCTTGGAAAGACAACACCTCTAGTGATGAGAGGCTAAAAGTGAAACGGAGAGGCAACCTTTGGAAATTGAGTTTTGTGGAAAAGAATGAGCAGTAGGCAGAAACTTTGGGTCCTACAGCACAAAACAAACAGCAAAACCAAAATAAAACTCCAGGTTTACGTAACCTCTTCCATCTTTGCTTCTTTTCTAAGAACAGCCACCCAGAAAAGAAATCACACATTGATATATCAAGGAAAGAAGATGTCTTAAATGAGGAAAGTTACAAGCACCCTAAACTGCCAGCCCTATTGACTGCAGAGGTTGCAAGAGGCTTCATCTCTCCAGTGCCACTCTAAGAAGAAAATGCAACAGGAGAATTAAATACTTAAGCTGGTGAGAATGCGCTCTTCCCCTCATCCTACACAATTAACCCTGAAGCTGAATGAAGTAACTCTGCTGAACTCCAAACTGAATTAAATACCCCTAAAAGGGGCTTCTCTGGTAACTCAGATGATAAAGAATCTTCCTGCAGTGCAGGAGATCCGGGTTCCTTCGCTGGGTCAGGAAGGTCCCCTGCAGAAGGGAATGGCTATCCACTCCAGTATTCTTGCCTAGAGAATTCCATAGACAGAGAAGCCTGGCAGGCTACAATCTATGGGGTTGAAAAGAGTTGAATACAACTGAGTGACTAACACTTTCACTTTCAAAGAAGTATTTGAGGTATGGAAAAAATCCACCTTGAATCAAAAATTTAAAAGCTAAGAACACAAATGGACAGAAAATTGGAAGAAATGAAATGAGAGTTTCAGAAAAAGGATACAAGAAAAGGATGACATACAACATATTAACAATGAACACCAGATTAAAGTTCCCAAGGATGAAGATACTCAAGCAAAAACTAAATGAGGGCAAAGAAGTAAAGCAGAACAAAAGCATAGGCAGCAAAAATGAGATAAAGTGGGAAAAGGGTGATAAAACCATTGAAATGGCCAACAGCAAAGAAAATGCAACTTATACATGATGTGAACACCAAAACAATGGGAAAGGATTAAACTATAGCACAATAAAAGTTTCTAGAAATAAGAGCTGGATCTACATACTGAAAAGACTCAACAGGTACTCATGAAAGTTGATCCCAAACCTGTGTCAATTCTGAGACACAGTCTGATTAAATTGTTAGATTTAAAAAAATAAAAATCTCAAGGCTTTCAGGCAAGATTAAATAACTTCAAGGACAACAAAACTGCACTGATAATCATGCGTTCAAAAAAAAAAAATCAAAGCAAAGCAATAACGGAGCAGCATTTTTAATAAGTCATGGAAGGAAAATGCAAACCAAGTATTTTATATCCAACCAAGTTATTTCCCAAGGAGCAATGTTGTAGAGAAAGCTTTAGGCATGCAGGAATCAAGGAATACAATACCCACAAGGCTTTCTTGACCAATCTATGACAAGATAAGCTTCACCCAACCAAGAGATAACAGCCAAGAGAGGCTTACGCAAAATGTTGGATGCTGAACACTTAATACATTTAAACTGCAGACCTCAGCCTGAATCAAAAATACTAAGAAGGGGGAATGAAACAGGAAAGTACAATAAGCTCATTAATTATTAAATAGGTGGAAGTCAAATGGGGCGGTTAAAAACTGATGCAAGCAGTGAATAAAAGTTTAAGCACAAAAACACAAATGTTCTTTAAAAAAACATTTAAAAATAAAACCATGAAGAAAAATACATCGTGGAAAAAAAACAGCAGATAATATGCAGTGTAACTGTAACAAAAATAATTTGGCAGAGTTAAGACCAAGCACAATTGTCATATTAATAAATGTGAGTGGGCTTAACTGGCTCATTAAAGAATATTTCAAACATGGCTCACAAAACAAGATACAATTCTGGCATACAGGGACCCCTCCCTTACCACCAAAATAGCGAGTGAGTCAGAAAGACTAAAAATACAAGGTTAGCAGACGTTTGGTTCTATCCGAAAGGTCCTTGAAATTTGGTCATATTTGGTCCTGTTCAAAACATCTATGAAGACATTTGTTCCATGCCAAAATGTCCTTGATATTTGGTCCTGTCCAAAACCATTTGACATGGGTCAAATATACCTCAGGACATTTTGGAATGTACTAAATGTCCTTCAAGGAAAATAAAGGAGATTTTCTACCGGGAAAACAGAAACGAGAATACAGAAGTTGCTATTGTACAACACAGGGGATATAGTCAATATTTTTGATAATTTTGGATAAATACAATCTATAAAGATTTTGAATCACTATATTGTACACCTGAAACTAATACAATGTTGTCAATTCACTGTAGCTCATTTTTTTTTTTAAGTGCAGAAGTTGCATTCATGGTATCACAAAGTATAATTCAAGCCAAAAAGCATTAAATTTGACTAAGTTCACTTTTTACTATTGAATACATTTGACTAAAAATGATACCACTACTCACAAAGAAAACATAGCAGTTAAAAACTCTATGCTGCTGCTAAGTCGCTTCAGTCGTGTCCGACCCTGTGTGACCCCATAGACGGCAGCCCACCAGGCTCCCCCGTCCCTGGGATTCTCCAGGCAAGAACACGGGAGTGGGTTGCCATTACACCGAGTAACATAGCAAACACTTTTATAAAACAGAGACTATGTGACACACAGGAGACACAGAAACACCCTAACGAAGAGAAAATTCAACACCAATTCCTAATAAAAGGCAGAGAAAATAAGTAGAAAAATAACACAGAAGATCTAAATAACATCAGTAAGGTGGATCTTATGTTTACATGTCATCATTCACATCCTTATAATATAGAATGCATCTTTTATTAAGCATGGATGCAATATTGATAAAAATTGATTATACATTAGTTTATGAAGAAAACATCATTAAATTTCATAAAGTAGACATTCAACATTCAACAAAGATATTGAAAGAAAGCCTTAAAAGGTATACAAAGTAAAACAAAATGAACTTACCTATATTTCGAAGGAATAATGGAGTCACATAAAATGGGACGATACTCAAGTAATTTTTAAATACAATTATTTTTACTGTATATGCGCAGGCTGAACACAAAAGCTTGTATTTATAGTTTATTAAATTTTATGTAGGACGTTAGATGTGACTTAGCAATTCTGAAAGTACTTTTTGTAATTCCAGTATATTCTAGGATTACACGATAAGTAAACACATGATGGACAATGCGAGCAGGTTTCTTGCTGTTGACTGTAATTGTGAGTGTGAATATAGGGAAAATTGGAATAAATTTTATGTTATTGGAGTATAATTGAGTATTGGCACGTAATTGGAGAAATCAGTAAGGACTCATGATATGTATTATCTATCTACCTATCTGTCTTTATCTCTCTATCTGTCATCTGTATTTTTCCTCACTGTGTCCCCAGATGGCCAAAAGCAATGACACTCAGCAGCTATGAGCATGCCTTGTTCCAAGATCTTGTTTTCTAAATATATTTTCCCTTAAAAAGAAAGAAGAATCCTTGGATAAGTAAGTTCATTTCAGAGCTGGGACCAGGAAAATACAATGCAAATCTAGAACATCTTCCTATTTAAGAAAGTAAAGAATGGCTCATAGAATGATGGGAATATTTCAAAAGGATACACTAGCAAGGTCTAGAACAATCTGAGACTCAAAGTCAATGTTAGTAATGGATTTCCACCTACAGAAGAAAATCCAAGTCCACTAGTACAAACCAAGAGAAATGAACAAGAGAATGGAAAAATATTTCTTATAACAGAATACCAACCAACAAACATAGAAGGAGCAATTCTATTTCAAGGAATAATTTTGTTATTCCTTTGAAAACCATCCTTGGGCAACAATTGCAGTAATAACTGATATAAGTAAGAATCACCAGTGGCTAAAACTAGTGAGTAAAAGCTTTCTGAGAAATAGGATATTTATATAGTCTCAAACTATCTCCCCATTAAGTAGCTATTAATTGCTAGGAAAAAATGCAGTTTTACAGTGGAGAAAACTGTCAGTACATTCCTTAGTTAACATGATCAAAGTTAGCATCCTTACTTAACATCCTCAGTTTTGGGACAATTTGTCGTGTCGCTCCTGCTATGATGCCATGAAGAGAATATACTATCACTTTTGTGTTATTACTGCTCCGATGATTTGAATCAAATTATAGGGGAATATCAGCTAAATCCACTCAAGGGGCATGCTATCAAACAAAGCTAGTTCTAATTGCTTTAAAATTTTTCATGTCATGAAATACAAAGCACAAGGAATTAACATTAAGGGAGACTAAAGACAGGTTAACTAAACATAAGGCATGATGACCCTGGACCAGAACTAGGACCAGAAACATATCTTCTCTTGCTATAAAGAACATTATTATGACACTTGGTGAAATTTGAATAAGATCTGTAGATAATAGTACAGAATTTATGTAAATTTTCTGATCTTCGTCATTGTTATTACAGTTACATAAAGATTGCCTTTGATTTAGGAAATACACATTGAAGTATTTGGGAGTAAAATAAATAATTTACTCTCAGATGGTTCAGAAAAAGAGAAAGTGCTTGAAAAATATATATTAACATTTATGTAGTTGGTAAAGGACTTAGGAGAATTCTTTGGACTAGTACACCATTTCTGTAATTCTGGTATTATTTTGAATTTAAAAGCTTTGAAAATGACCACAAATGATTGAAAGTTCTTAAAA
Source organism: Bos javanicus (assembly GCF_032452875.1). NCBI lineage: Eukaryota > Metazoa > Chordata > Mammalia > Artiodactyla > Bovidae > Bos > Bos javanicus. Next base: position 5,639,356 of record NC_083871.1, on the reverse strand, counting down.
CAGCACAGTGGGGAAAATATGTACAATGTATATAACTGACAAAGGGCTTTTTTAACAGAATGTATAAAGAATTTCAAATTTAAAAGAAAAAGAAAACCAACATAACAGAAGGGTCAAGAAACTTTCAGGCATTTCAAAGAAGAGGGTACTCAAATGGCCAATAAAAATATGAAAAGGAACTCAGCCGTATTAGTAATAAGAGAAATGAAATCAAAGTATGAGATAGCTCTACGTACCTGTGTGCTCAGTCGCTTCAGTCATGACCAACCCTTTGCAACCCTATAGACAGTAGCCCAACAAGTTCCTATGCGCAGGGGATTCTCCAGGCAAGAACACTGGAGTAGGTTGCCATGCCGTCCTCCAGGGGATCTTTCCGACCCAGGGATCAAACTGGCATCTCTTATGTCTCCTGCATTGGCAGGTGGGCCTTTACCACTAGCGCTACCTGAGAAGGCCTGAGATAGCTCTGTCTTACCAATTTGTCTTACCAAATGGCTGTCTTACCAATTTCCATGAGACTAGAGCAAAGGGACCTCTTAGATATTGCTGGCGAGTGGCAGTGCCGCTGAAAACCTCTTTTGGAAAACTGACATTATCTACTAAATCTGGTCATATGTATACCTGATGACCCAGAAATTCTGCTTCTAGTTACATGCCCTGAAAGTGAGTGAAAGTCGCTCAGTCGTGTGTGACTCTTTGCGACCCTAGTGACTGTAGTGTGCCAGGCTCCTCTGTCCATGGAATTCTCCAGGCAAGAATACTGGACTGGGTAGCTGTTCCCTTCTCCGGGGGATCTTCCCAACCCAGGGATCGAATCCAGGTCTCCCACATTGCAGGCAGATTCTTTACGTGTCTGAGCCACCAGGGAAGTCCACATGCCCTATAGAAGTGCAATTAACTTTCCCCCAAAATGTGTGCAGTTCTCCAGCGGAAGAGTGGGTAGTCTGTGGGGTATTCATGCAATATAGTAGTATGTAGCAACAAAAATAAACACACGGCAATATTGGTGAATCTCACAAACGTACTGTTGAGTGAACAAAAAGCCAGACGTAGAAGAACATATGGTATAAGATTGCACATATGGAAAATACAAAGAGAGGTAAATTTAAACTACACTGATGGAAGTAAGGGTTTGTAACTCTTTAAGAGGACAGAGGAACCATACAGTGGTTTCTTGTGTGGGGAGCATGTTTATTTCTAGGACTGGAAGGTGGTTACATGATTATGCTCACTATGTGATCATTAGTTGAGCTGACATTTTTATGTTCGGATCTCTTCTTTGTATGTGTGATATTCAGTATAAAAAATAAGGAACAGGGAGACTAGTAAGACACAACAGCAGGAGCAAAAGTGATGTTTAAAAAGTGATTCTGCCACAGAGGCGAAAAGTGCAGCTTATGTGTCAGTATCACAGAAGGCAGTCACACTCATGTTTCTAACATGGCATTGGAATCTAAACTCACCCTATATGCTAAACAGGAATTCCGCCATCCAATTTTATACCCAATATCCAAAGGCTTCAGTTAGTTTAAGAGACGATTTTTCTAGATATTTTTTCTAGAAGCATCATAGAAAAATATCACATTAATGATGACCTTTGCTTGGGGTAGGTGGATAAGACAAAGACCCTTCATCTAGGTGGGAAAAAATCCAGCAAAGAGCCAAAATTCCGTAGAATTCATAGGCTTGGTCATATTTGATTTTTCACATATTGGAATTTCCAGAGGGGGAGAGGTGTCACTTTTGGCGTTTGTGACATGTATCAGCATAGATGCTTCCAGAGTCTTAACATCACTGTGTTTGTCCTCCAGTCCAGGAGAGCGTCCCACCTCCGTTTGTAGTGGAAAATTCTATTTTGAAACTCGGAACAGTCATTTTTCACAGTCAATGGCTAATTAAATTGAATGACCTATTTCTGTACTTGCCAATGTTTCCTTATCCCAGTCTTTCCCTCTGAGTTTCCTTTTGCTACAGAGAACATTCTATATTTGTTTTTTAGTAGTCTTTGAAAATCAGAAAATGCCTTTATTTTGCACTCTCATTAGAAGAATGAGCATGTTCAAAGTTAAAGAGTTGACAATTGTTCTTCTCTGGCACTTTGAAGATAATTCTTCATTACTGCTGATTAGGAATCAGCTGGCAGCTTTGTGGTAATCTGCTTTTTTTAATGTGTTAGCTTAAATGTGCTCTTTATTCTTGATGTTCTGCCATTTCACAGCCTTACATGTGTGGGCGGATGACATTTTATTTTTATTTGCTCTGGCTAGAACTCAGAGTGACTTGTCTGAAAGATCATGTCTTTCTACCTTTCCAGAAAATTATCAGTGATTATTTCATGAAATATTTATTTATTTTTGCTCTTGTTGTAAAATTTATTAAAAATATGTTTTAGCCTCTAAATTTATTCTCTATGTATCTTAACATTTCTTTCATTTAAAAAGTCTTTATTTCTCTAGTTTGAGTTTTGAGTAAACTCTCTCTGCTCACAAATTTACTTTTGACACCTATTTTAGAATTACATTTTTTTATTTATTAAATTTTAATTTTAAAGTCTATATTTTTATTTTTAATACTTTATTTTTAATATTCACTGCAATTTTTCACTCTTTTTTTTTTCAGTTTATTTCTCATTTTAAGTTTTAAGCTTTTGGTGATTGTAAAGTCTGTTGACCATCCTCACAAGCAAGATACCCAGCAATTCTATTACCCCTAAAGTTCCCTCATGTACTTTTGCAGTTAATCCTCCCAGGCTTGTAGCCTTGGGCAATAAGTATTTTGCTTTTCCCTTTTCTAGAACCTCAGATAGAAGGAATCCTGCATTATGTAGTATTTTGCTCTTAATTTTCTTCACTTAGTATAACATTTTAATGATTTATCCATGTTGTTGCATGTACCAGTGCTTTATTTCTTTTAGTTGCTGAGTGGTACTCTGTAGTATAGGTGTACTTTGTTCATTCATTGATGGAATTTTGGGATGTTCTGAACTTTTGGATATTATAAACAGCAGTACTGCTGTGAACATTTACTTACATTTTGTGTGGACATGTTTTCATTTCTCTTCAGTGAATACCTAGGAATGGAACAGTTGAACTATGCAAAAAGTGTATGTTTAGCCTTATAAAATACTGCTCAACTCTTTTCCAACATTGCTGTATTATTTTACATTCTAAACAGGATGTGAGATTTCCGTTTGCTCCACATCCTTGTCAACATTTGATACTGTCAGTCTTTTAGGCTTTAGCCACCCCAGGGTCTGCGTATCTTACTGTGGTTCTAATTTACATTTTCCTGTCAACTCACAACATTGTATATGTATTAATTTATTTATTGGTTATATATATTCTGGATATAAATTTTGTCTGATTCATGCTTTTCAAATGTTTCCCCACACTCTGTGGCATGTCTTTTCATTTTCTCAATGTTCTTTTAAAGAATAAAATATGTAATTTTGATGACATTCATTTTACCAATATTCCACTCTGTGGTTTGACTTTATGTGTCCTATTTAAATCATCATTGCCTAATTCAAAGACATGGTGATTTTCTCCAATGTATTCTTCTGGAAGTTTTATAACTTATCGGTTACATTTAGATCTATGATAAAATGGTTTATTTTTAGTGTGGTATAAAGATTGAGGTTCATTTATTTTCATACAAATATCCAGTTGTACCAGGAACAATTTGGATAAAGATTACCCTTTTTGGTCATGAATCACTTGGCCATGTAAATGAAGCTCTATTTCTAGACACTTTCCATTTTCTTCTATTGGTTCAGATGTATGGCAATATGTCAGTTCCATATTGCCTTGAATTCTGAATTAAACTTTTGAAATTAGATAATACAAATCCTCTACTTTTTAATTCTTTTTAAAAATGTATAAGCATATAAAAAGAACTCAAAATCCTATGTCATTAAGAGGTTAGAAGTTAAAACACCAATGAATTACAACTATAGACCTATTTATTGGCCAAAATGTGGAATACTGACAATGCAGCATGCTGACGAGGATGTGGAGTGACAGGAAATCTCATTCATTGCTGGGGGGAACACAAAATAGTGCAGCCACTTTGGAAAAAAGCTTGGTAGTTTCTTACAAAACTAAACATATTCATGCCATATGATCCAGCAATTGTGCTCCTTGGTATTTACCCAAAGGAGTTGAAAACATATGTCCACACAAAAACCTACACATGGATGTTTACAGCAGCTTGATTCATAATTGCCCAAACTTGGAAGTCACCAAGATGTCCTTCAGTAGGCAAATAATTAAACGGCAGTCCATCCAGACAGCAGATGGATAATATATGGAATATTTTTCAGTGCTGAAATGAGCTATCATTCATGAAAAGACAACTAGGAATCTTAAGTGCGTATTACCAAGTGAAAGGAGCCAATTAGAAAAGGCTACATACTCTGTGGTTCCAACTCTGTGACATTCTGTAAAAGGCAAAACCATGGAGACAGCAAAAGGATCATGAGCGGGGAGAGGCAGGGATAAAAAGGGAAAGCAGAGGGGATTTTTAAGGTAGTGAAACTATTCTGTATGATACTATAAGGATGGACACATCATCTACATCTGTCTGAACTTGTCAAAAAACTTAAAGCAAAACTTGAAGTATGGACTTGGGGTGAAATTGATATTGAAATGGAGGTTCATCAATTGTAACAAATGTACCCTCTGGCAGAGGATTCATTGTGGGGGTTTGTGTGTGTATGTGTGTGTATGTGTAGTGGGGAGGCTATATAGGAACTCCTGGTACTTTCTGTTCAATTTTACTGTGAATTTAAAGCTTCTTTTTAAAATATGTCTATTTAAAAAACAAAAGGGAAATTATTAAAAAATTTTTGGCAAGTCTAGGTACTTTGACTCTCTACATAAATTTTTAAATCAACTTGTCAATTTTTTTTGTTTTTATTTTATTTTATTTTATTTTTTTAACTTTACAATATTGTATTGGTTTTGCCATAACTTGTCAAATGTTGATTGGAATTGCATTAAATCTATGTGTCAGTTTAAAAATAATTGACATCACAACCATATTAAGTCTTCCAGTTCATGAATATGGTATTTCTTTTCATATATTCAGGACTTTAAAAGTTTTCCTAAAGAATAAACTTTTCCCCTCTACTACTATATATTTTTAATTATCTTCTTTTTTTAATTTTTATTCTATTCTATTCATGTTCTTATTTTTCAAATTCTTTTATTTCTACATCCTTTGACTTTAATTTCTCTTTTTACAAATTCTTAAGATGGAAACTTAAATCACTGATTTAGATCTTCAAATATAAGCACAATTTCCCTCTAAGCTTTTTTGAAAAGATGCATTACATGAACTTTGTGTGATATATTTCATTATTATTTAGTAAGATATTATGTGATTCCCTGTATGTTTTCTATTTTAACTAATAGATTATTTAGGAGTGTGTTGTTCAACTTCCAAATAGTTGGGGTTTTTCTATATCGTACAGTTATTGGATTATAGTTCTGTTGTGATAAGAGGATATAGGGCTTCCCTAATGGCTCAGTGGTAAAGAATCCGCCTGCTAATGCAGGAGACGTGGGTTCCATCCCTGGGGAGGGAAGATTTCCCTGGAGGAGGAAATGGTAACCCACTCCAGTATTCTTACCTGAAAAATCCTAAAGACAGAGGAACCTAGCAGGCTATAGTCCATGGGGTTGCAAAAGAGTCAGACACAACTTAGTGACTAACCAACAGCAAAGAGGATATACTCTGTTAGATTTCAATCTTTATGAATTTATTTAGACTTATTTTATGGCCTACTGAGTTAAACTTAACCATGTGCCCTTGAAAAATGTACATTTTGCTATTTGATGTTGTTTTATTCTACAAACATCATGAAGGTTAAGGTGGCTGACAGTCTGGGGCAGTACCGTCAAGAGATCTTTTTTGTATGACACGCATAGTATGGAATTGTTCTCTATGGGAAGATCAACCCAGTTGAATCTCAGTCATCTGATATCTGTTGATTGTATTTTTTTCCTTTTAGAAAAATAATTCACTCTATAGTCCCTATTCTTCATAGGGTACTTTTGGTTTTTATCTTAAATATAAATGGTAAGTTGTAGAGACTTGAAAATACTTTTTTTTTTCCTGATAACTGTAATTTCTTTTGTTGTAACTGGAAATTAAGTTGGTTGCATTCTCTTTCTTGTGCAGTAGCCCAACTTCAGTCTAGTAATTCTGTTAGTAGATGAGCTGCTTTTAATCTGCTCCCTATCAGGGGTCAGGCAGAGATGTGGGCAGGAAGAAATGGCAGATCTCCTTTCTAAGATTTTTCCTTCCAGGTTTCCACAATCCACCTCCCAACAGCCACGGATGTCTGCACTCAGATGTCTGGTTCACTGAGCTACTCAGACTCTGGTTTTTCTCCTTGTACCTCTGCCACCCTCTGCCACCTTCTGCCATCCTGCTTGTGTAAGCAGGAAACACGCAAGAGGGTGGGTCCCTACCAGAATCTGCCTGACTCCTCTTCCATCTCCAGGGCCTTCAGATCCAAAGTCAACAATTGTCATCTGGGAGAAAGTCAGTCCTTGGGATCATCCTCAGTTATAATTGTTGTGGAAGCTCTCTTACTTTTTAAAAACTTTTAATTTTGTATAGGAGTATAGCTGATCAACAATTTTTGTGATAGTTTCAGGTGAACAGTGAAGGGACTCAGCCATACACATACATGGATCCATTCTCTCCCAAACTCCCCTCCCGGCCAGGCCACCATATAACATCGAGTGGAGTTCCCTGTGCTACACAGTAGGTCCTTGTTTATCCATTTTAAATTCAGCAGTGAGTGTGTGTCAGTCCCAAACTCCTTAACTATCCCTTCCCTGCATTCTTCCCTCCTGACAACCATAAGTTCATTCTCTGAGTCTGTTTCTGTTTTGTAAACAAGTTCATTTCTTTCTAGATTCTGCATATAAAGAATGTCATACAATATTTTTCCTTCTCTGATTTATTTCACTCTGTGTGACAACTTCTAGGTCCATCCATGTCGCTACAAATGGTATATTTCATTCTTTTTACTGGCTGAGTAATATTCCATTGTGTGTGTGTGTGTGTGTGTGTGTGTGTGTGTGTGTGTATGTGTGTGTGTATATATATATAAATGTGTGTGTGTGTGTGTATGTGTATGTGTGTGTGTGTATGTGTATGTGTATATATATATATGTATATATATATATATATACACACACACACCACATCTTTATCTGTTTCTCTGTTGATAGACATTTGAGTTGCTTCCTTGTCTTGACTATTGTAAACAGTGCTGCAGTGAACATTGAAGTGAACATATCCTTTCAGGCCATGCTTTTCTCTGGTTTCTGTCTGTCTTTATTTCTTAATTTACTGTCCATTGGATGTTTACTTCACTTAACTCTTAAAACATCACATATATATCACAATATATTCTTTATTAGACCATTTAAATATTACTTTTTTTCCTCTTTTTTTTTAAGTATTACATTTCTTGGTTTTGGTTTGGAGGCTCATTTTGAGTAGGAGAAATTTTTCCCTTCCCTGCTTATTTTCTTCTCAAAGATGTTGTTGTTCATTGTATCTGTCTCCCATGAGTCTCTGGAACAGATCGGGTCTTACATGAGTTGGAGCTCTGTGTGCGCAGTACTGAGGGTAATGCACAGTAGCCGGCGCACTTGGGTTCTGACGTGCTGTGTGTGTCCGCTGGCCTCCAGAGCCAGTTTGCTGACCTTGGCCGTGGGTTCCAGTATTGAGCCTGACTGTGATCTCTGTCTCCAGGGAGGATTTTTCTTCATTGTTTGTCAACAAGCATTAAAATTTTGGTCAGCATGATCTGTCTGTAGACTCACAACCCATCACATCAATGGGCTGCATATTATTTCCTGTGTTTCTACTGCTTTATCTCTGTCCCTTGGGAAAGTTTATCATATTTTTGAACACAGCTAGGTTTTTTATTTATTTTTATAATTAAAAATTTCTTTCTTGTGGTTAAAGTCACATAATATATAACATGCTATTTCTTTTTTTTAAATTTTATTTTATTTTTAAACTTTACAATATTGTATTAGTTTTGCCAAATATCGAAATGAATCCGCCACAGGTATACCCGCGTTCCCCATCCTGAACCCTCCTCCCTCCTCCCTCCCCTACCCTCCCTCTGGGTCGTCCCAGTGCACCAGCCCCAAGCATCCAGTACCATGCATCGAACCTGGACTGGCGACTCGTTTCATACATGATATTATACATGTTTCAATGCTATTCTCCCAAATCTCCCCACCCTCTCCCTCTCCCACAGAGTCCATAAGACTGATCTATACATCGGTGTCTCTTTTGCTGTCTCATACACAGGGTTATTGTTACCATCTTTCTAAATTCCATATATATGTGTTAGTATACTGTATTGGTGTTTTTCTTTCTGGCTTACTTCACTCTGTATAATAGGTTCCAGTTTCATCCATCTCATAGAACTGATTCAAATGTATTCTTTTTAATTGCTGAGTAATACTCCATTGTGTATATGTACCACAGCTTTCTTATCCATTCATCTGCTGATGGGCATCTAGGTTGCTTCCATGTTCTGGCTATTATAAACAGTGCTGTGATGAACATTGGGGTACACGTATAACATGCTATTTCAACCACATTTAAATGTACAGTTCAGAGGCATTAAGCACATTCAGATTGTTGTGAAACTCTTACCATCATCCATCTCCCAAATTTTTCACTTTCTTAAATTGAAACTCTGTCCCCTTTAAATACTAACTCCCCATTCCCCCTCCCCACAGAGAAAAACAAATACTGTATATTAATGCATATATGTGGAATCTAGAGAAATAGTACAGATGAACCTATTTGCAAAGCAAAAATAGAGACACAGACATAGAGAACAAACGTGTGGACACCAAGTAGGGAAAGGGGAGTGGGATGAATTGGGAGATTGGAATTGACATATATACACCAGATATGTTTTCTAAATTGTCTCTAGATGATCTTCATCCTTCAGGAGTAGCACCTTGACTGTTTAAATCTCTTGCATTATGGTGGTTACCAGGGGTTGAACAGAGGGAGGAAATGGGAATTGCTTAATGGGGATGGAGCTTCAAGTTAGGAAAGTGGAAAAACCTCTGGAGATAGATGGCAGAGATGGACACAGAACATGAGTGTATTTAATGCCATAGAATGCACGCTTAAAAACAGTTAAAATGGTAAGTGATGTGTCATGTATATTTTACTGCAATAAAAAAAAAATGAAAAAAAAGTTGAATTTAATTATGACATGACCCAAAAATGATTAACAATGATGTATTGAAAACTGGACACATTTTTAAAAGAGTTACAGAGTTTAATTAAGCAAGGTAATTGTTGTTTAGTTGCTAAGTTGTGTCCAACTCTTTTGCAACGCCATGGACTGTAGCCTGCCAGGTTCTTCTGTCCATGGGATTTCCCAGCCAAGAATATTGGAGTGGGTTGCCATTTCCTTCTCCAAGCAAGGTAATATACTCATATTAAAAATGCTAGTAAATCTGAAGCCATATTTACTGCACCATCTAAAGCAGAAATAATCTGCAAATTTTCTTATCAGTGTAAAGGATAAAATGTCAAAACAACAACTGGAATGGAACACAGGTTTTTGGTGACCTCAGACCATGTTTACAGCCATCAGTTTTTAGCTTCTGGGTGTGTATTTTCAAGCAGTTACTGATCCACATAAGAGAGCCATCTCCAAGCCATTCATTGCAGTTGTGTCTGTAGGGGTATGATGTACTTGTCCCAAGGTCTTCCTGGAATCCTGGTACACATACCCATTAATCAGCCTAGGGACTGTGTTCAAAAAGTCATCACTCTTATTGAGCCTAATGATTTCTCCTTCATTTTCTGTGTTCAGTTTTGATCAAGACACTTTGTTAAGTGTCTATGATGTGTAGATCATTGCAGAGGTTGCCAGGAAGGCAAAACAATCCTTGTCTTGAAGGGGTTTTTATTGTATTGAGAGCATAAACTATCCTTTATGTGACTAATTTTGTAACATTTGTAAGACGCACTTTAATGTTACCAACCAATGTTGGGACTTTCTTCAACTTTCCTCTTGTGTGTGTGTGCTTGAAGTGTTGTGTTCCCAAACTGTCCACATAGAGTACATCACCTTACATCCTGTAGACCAGGCCAACAAGGCTCAAGGATCTTGTGGACCTGCCTTCTCAGAGTCCTTGCCTGGAGCTGGACTTCCTCCTGCCCGTTTCATTTCCACCCAGTCTGAAGATCTGATCCTTGATGTGGATGTTGGATATAGAAGAGGAGGAGAAAGTTTTCTCTATTGTTTATCAACATTTTTATGCTCACTCCATCAACTTGCCCATCCCTTTCATTTGCTTTGTCTTCAGCTTACCTGAAACCACCCCCACCCAACTATTCTAAGTATTTTTATGGCCATCAGTTCTTCTTTGACTTTAGAATTTCTTCTTTTCATGGTTTCCCATGACTTTGCCCTTTAGAAGAGAAAGCACACCAGAATAGAGACATGGATACTATTCTTGACTATGCCTTTCATTTGTTGCATAAATGTGAAAAATTCCTCAATGTTTCTGACCCTTGAGTTCCTGCTCTGTACACAAGGATCATAACAATTATGCCAGCTACCTGATGGTGTCAACTTGAAGGTCAAAAAAATGTGAAAATGTCCTTTGAAAACCACAAAGAAAGTACAAAACTGCTGCATGGTGTTTTAGTAAAATGCTTACCATTATTTAAGTTTAATAACTCAAAATTGGCATTCAAAGCAGCATGTCTGGTAAATAAATGAGTTTGAATCTAATTAAAAGGTAATGTTCCGCTATTTTGATTCCTCTGCCTTTGCAGTCTGGAAGGCAGTCGTCTCCGTCAGCATCCTTGGCTTGACTTTGAGAGCTGTGTTTACACCATGCTTCTCAGGGGATCATCTCAAAGATAGTGCCCCAGGAATTGACCTGAATCCCTCAAAAATACCATGTTAGGAAAAATAAGCAAGGACTTTCCCCCAGTCTTATTGGCTTCATTTTTGCCCCTTTGACAAATGGGCCAGAGATTTGTAAATGTAAAGTTCTTTTCAGTCTGTGTGATTTATTTTAAAAGAATATTTTCCTGAAGAACATCACAGGTCCCATACCCATGACATTTAAAAGCATCTATCTTTTCATCTTCAGAGACAGGAGCCAAGGGAGTGCTGGCAGCTGCATCTCTTCATCAGGAGGAGGGCACTTCCACGTAAGGGGTCGTATCCCCAACCCCTGACTGGAACCAAGGCCTAAACTGGGATGTCGATGTTTCTACACTTAATTTTGTTGTGAGTTTAATTCTTGGCTGGTTCAGACGATATCTTTGGTTTGTTATCTACACTCCACCTGCAACAAGCAATCCTTATCAAAATAATTCCACAGGTCTCCTGCCGGCTTAATTATCTAATCATTCCTATGTAGGTGTAACTCATCAAGTCTCTAAAGATATGGTTTCTGTTTATTTTGCTTTTCTTTTATTGTGCAATAATCTGTACCCCATAGCAAGGCAAGTTAGTGAAGACTGGAAGGGGAGAGAATTTGCAACCAACATTCTTAAAAGAGAAAAAAAGAGAGTTCATAAGTATTAATCATGTCCACTAAAGAGACAGAATGCAGAAAACGATGACAAATGACAGCTTGCATCTTAAATGAGTAACAGGCAGTTGAGTAAAATTACTTTCTCACCAATCCTTACTTACCAGCAATGTTGTAAACCTTGTCTCAAGAATTTCAATGACATTTCTCTCTATTTTTGCTCCAGTGCAATTGATAATGCATTTTAAGAGATGTTCTTGCCTATATGTATGATCCTCCATTAAAACATTCAATATTTATCTGATGATGAGTAGAATTATTGAATAACTTTTTTGGAGGTCTGGTGCTTGGATGTTTGATGTGAGAATGGCCTTTGATGTTTGCTGACACTCTCAGCTTGGCTTTGTAGGTGCTTCTCAATTTCCATGTCCTGTAGATGACAGCATGGCGTCCTGACAATAGCACTCACCACTGCGCTCCCTTAGTCAAGGGATTAATATCCTTAGTTTTCTTTCTTTATTTATTTTATTGAAGAATAGTTAATTTACAATGTTGTATTGATGTCTTCTGTACAGAAAAGTGACTCAGTTATACATATATATATATATATATATATATATATTCTTTTTCATATTCTTTTCCATTATGGTTTATCACAGAATATTGGATATAATTCCCTGAGTCACTGTGCTGACTCATGACATTAGTAGGTAGGCCATCTGTAAACATAAGTGGCCCTAATTGGCCCCAAGTGGATAAGACTCACTGGTTGCCAGGCAGGGCCAGTTCAATCCTCTCACTTATCTGCACACTGATTTCCATTTGAAACAAAGATGATGTTCTCTGGTCTCACTGAGTAGGTGTCTGTACTTAAAAAATAGTAGTTCGTTCGTGCCAGTGGAAAGAACCTACTTGCAAATGCAGGAGACACAAGAGATGTTGGTTTGATCCTCAGTCCAGAAGATCCCCTGAAGGAGGGCATGGGAACCCACTTCAATACTCTTGCCTGGAAAATTCCATGAACAGAGGAGCCTTGTGGGTTATAGTCCACGGGATCACAAAGAGTCAGACACAGTTGAGCAGGCACACATGTGCTATACATTAGGAACGGGTTGTTTATCCATCTTATAGATAATTGTTTGCCTCTGTTAATCTCAAACTCCCATTCCTATGGAAAATGGTATGGAGGCTCTTCAAAAGACTAAAAAAAAGTAGACTTTCCACATGATCCAGCAATCCCACTTCTGGGCATATACCCAGATAAAACTGTATTTTGAAAAGATACCTGCATCCCGGTTTCTTGAATCATTGTTTATGACAGTCAAGATATAGAAGCAACATAAATGTTCATTGACAGAGGAATGGGTAAAGAAGATGTGGTGTGTATATATACATATATGTATATATACTCATGTATATATATACACATATACACAATGGAATTTTACTCAGCCGTGAAAAAGAATAAAATAATGCCACTTGCAGCTACATGGATGGACCTAGAAATAATCAGACCAAGTGAAGTAATCAGCCTTCATTTTCCAATCAGTAGAGTGGAGGAAATGACAGGTACTTGTTGGATGATAAGTATGATGTTCTCCCAGGGCCCAGCCAGACTGTGATAATGATTAATCATTCTTAAGAGCAGCCTGGTGTAGCCTCACTTCGGTGGGAAAGCATCTCGTGCAGACATGTCAGCTGTTTTCCTTTGTTAGAAAAAAATATAATCCTTCTTTGCCTGCACTTTCATTGATCTCTTCTAAGCTCTAAGGCCTCTTGCCTGGGGCTGTTTTACTTTTGTCTTCCAACCCAAGTTTCCTTCCTAAGTTCTCAGTAGGAGTGTATCACTCTCTGTATATCGGGGCTGAAATTCTTGTGCTTATTAAAAAGTGTTACAGAAATAGGTCCCTGTGTCTTGACATTTCTTGGAAAATTTCATGTTTGTGTTTATTTTTTCTGTCCTAAATAAGGTAAGATTCTTGCATCTCTGTGTAACAGAAAACCTCAACTGAACTCTGATAAACAAAAGGGATTTGTTATCTTATCTGACAAGAGAAGAGGAGGCAGGAGGGCCTCAGATTGGCTAATTCAGGGGCTTAATAACGTCATCAACGATCCTTGATATAAGCCACTTTCCCAAGAGAAAGACTTCCTGGGCTGGTTGGTTTAGATTCTATCTCCTGGGGAGAAGCTTTTTTTTTTTGCACTGTCCTTCCATGGACCAGACCCCAGTCTATGCGTCTAGACTGATGTATTTGAATTGTTTATCTTGCTGGTTCAATGGTGGTTTTTCAATTCAGTCCAGTTGCTCAGTCATGTCCAGCTCTTTATGACCCCATGGACTGCAGCACACCAGGCTTCCCTGTCCATCACCAACTCCCAGAACTTGCTCAAACTCATGTCTGTTGAGTCAGTGATTCCATCCCACCATCTTATTCTCTGTTGCCTCCTTCTCCTCCTGCCTTCAATCTTTCCCAGCATCAGGGTCTTTTCCAATTTGTTCCATTAAGACATAAAGTCACAAGCCCCTGTGGAACACAAAGGGCAGACTGATTGCCCCATGAATCCTTTCCTGTTGGAAGAAAGGGGATGAAGACAGATGAGAGAACTTTTTGTGAGATCTGCTTAATATTTGGGATTGAGCAAGTGGTCTCTTTGAACAGTTAATATGATTGGGGTCCCTTTGCAAATCAAAAACAGCTACACAATAAACCCTCTGCCTCTTGTTCAGGACCTCACTCTCTGCTACAGACTGAATGCCTGTGTGCCTCCAAATTTGTAAGGTGAAATCTGGCCCCCAAGGTGATAGTCTTAGGAGGTCGGGTTTTTACGCTTAAGTCACGAGGGTGGAGCCCTCCTGTTGGAATTAGTGTCCTTTAAAAAGAAGCTTGAGAAAGCCTTTCCCAGCACCGCTCTCCCACCACGTGTGGACACAGTGAGAAGATGGCCATCTATGAACAGGAAGGGAACTCCCTGTATATCGGGTCTGCTAGATATCCAGCCTCCAGAGCTCTGAGAAGACACTGCCATTGTTTATAAGCTCTAGTCCAGAGTACTCTGTTTAGCAGCCTGGGTAGACTACTGGACTCCAGGAACCAGGCCTGGGGTGACTCATCTGCTGTGGCCCAGGTCCCTAAGTCCAGACTGGGTGTCAGGAAGTGGAAGGAACAGGGTCACCTTTTGCAACTCCTTAGCACAGGCAGTGGCTCTGAGATTGTCCTTGGAGACACTGTAGGCATGGGTGGCCCTAGGGGTCCAGTCCCATAGGGCAGGGAACCTGATTACCTTAGCACTCATCACATAGCATTGTGTGTGATTATACACGCTTCCATGCTTTTCTCTGTGGGAAGGAGGGGTGAGGCAGAAAGGACCACGGTGAGTGAAGTCAGGCACAGGTGATGGGAAGTTCCACCTTGTGTCAACCTGGTGAGTCACAGCATCTCTCTGAGTCTTGGTCTCCTCTTCTGTCCCAGAGCAGCCGTGCTGAGAAGGATCCATGGCCACTGGGATGTGGTGCCTGGAACACCTTGTGCTCCCCATGAACCTCACCCCCACCCTCCTGACAGAAAGCGGGGGCTGCCTTTCATTTAGGCCAAACCTAATCTCTCAAATCCTTAAGCCTCGATCTTTCGTTTGACCCTCAGAATTCGCAAATCTGGTGCAAGTTTGTGTAATTCACGTGGAAGGTGAGAATGAGGGGAAAAGCCCACTGAAATCTTTGTCAGCAGCAAACTGATCACTTTCCATCCTGGTCTGTGTCTGAAGGAGAATGATGACATTGAAAGAAAGGAAGCAACCAGAAGGTCAAAATCGCTTCATAAGGAAAAGTTGAGCAGAACAATCAAGCCACCGGGGGAGGAGGGAGTCAGGATCCTTTCCCACACAGAAGAGATGTTCATGGAGCATTTTTTCAGAATGCATTCACAGAGAGGGTTCTCTTAGCCAAGTCACACATCTAAGGTGTGTTTGTACTATGTAGGGTGGCAAAGATGATTCCGGATGGTGAGGGTAAGGGCAGACCTCCGGGACCTCCGAGTGTCATCTACTCAGTGGGACTCAGGGTGGGCAGAGGCTGGCTGACCTTGACATCAACTTGGGAGGGCAGCAGGTGGGTCTCTGATGTGGCTATGGGACCACATGTGAAACGGATGACACTCGAAGGGCAGGGCCAGAGCCAGGCCTGCCTGAAAGGTCAGCCTGGGAGGTAGAGCCTGTGTCCTTTCATGGGTAGTGAAGTGTGGCCTGGAGTGTCCCAACATCTCATCTTACTTTATTTGGAGTTGAAAGCAACCCTGGAGTGTGGCTGAGGAGCAGGGGTTCCCGATGGCATTGGGTTGCCTCTCTGGGGATTTTGGGTGCCCACAGAGAACTGCACATGACTGAACAAGCCCTGCTGGGGCCTTGTCCTGCCAGCAGGACAAGGGCCAGTGGCCTCTTCCAGCATCCAGCATAGGTCACTAAGGAGATGCTGTCATCCCCTGAGGCATGGTGACCTTCCGTCCCTCCCCCTTAGAGTCCCTAAGCCAGGCGTGGTGTCAACGGTGGCAATTGCCGATGACGATTCCAGCTTTTAAAGCTGCTGGACGCTGGGTCACAATTGTGTCACTTCATTGTCTCACTTCATCTTGCAGAGAGGTAAATGCTACTATTACTCCATTTTGCAGCTGACAAAATCGAAGCTGCAGGAGGTCAGACAATGGCCTGAGTTCCCATGAACAGTCAAACCAGCAAAGCCAGTCTGTCCACCTCAGTAGTTTTAACCCTGACCTGCTGCTGCTGCTGCTGCTGCTGCTGCTGCTTCAGTTGTGTCCGATTCTGTGTGACCCCATAGACAGCAGCCCACCAGTCTCCCTCATCCCTGGGATTCTCCAGACAAGAACAATGGAATGGGTTGCCATTTCCTTCTCCAATGCATGAAAGTGAAAAGTGAAAGTGAAGTTGCTCAGTCGTGTCTGACTCTTCGCAACCTTATGGACTGCAGCCCACCAGGCTCCTCTGTCCATGGGATTTTCCAGGCAAGAGTACTGGAGTGGGGTGCCATTGCCCTACTTAGCATGAAATGGAAACAGTGACAGACTTTATTTTCTTGAGCTCCAAAATCACTGTGGACACTCACGGCAGCCATGAAATTCAAAAGACTCTTGCTCCCTGGAAGGAAAGCTATGACAAACTTAGACATCATATTAAAAAGCAGAGACATCACTTTGCCGACAAAGGTCCCTATAGTCAAAGCTATGGTTCTTCCAGTGGTCATGTACAGATGTGAGAATTGGACCATAAAGAAGGCTGAGTGCCAAAGAATTGATGCTTTTGAACTGTGGTTCTGGAGAAGAATCTTGAGAGTCCCTTGGACAGCAAGGAGATCAAACCAGTCAATCCTAAAGGAAATCAACCATGAATATTCATTGGAAGGACTGATGCTGAAGCTGAAACTCCAATATTTTGGCCACCTGATGCAGAGAGCTGACTCACTGGAAAAGACCCTGATACTGGCAAAGACAGAAGGCAGGAGGAGAAGGGAGTGACAGAGGATGAGATGGTTGGGTGGCATCACCAATTCAATGGACTCCTGGAGATAGTGAAGGACAGGAAAGTCTGATGTGCTGCAGTCCACGGGGTCGCAGAGTCAGACACGACTGAGAGACTGAACAACAACTCAGGTCGCCTGAGAAGAGTGTCTAAATTTCCGTGTCTGGTCCCCTCGGGCCCCACAAACCTTGACCTGGGTGGGAGGTGCCTTCAGCTCTTCAGGGCAGCCCAGAGCAGCCTTGCCTGCCAGGTGCCTGGGCCCTTCTGGGTTGGCTTTCACAGTGGCCAATGCCAAATCCACAGGCAGGGTAGGATCTTTAGCTCCCTTTTTCTTCAGCTAAAAGAGTCTTTTCTAAGCAATTGCAGGCATCAGGTGGTAAGAAAGACAATTGCTGTTTTTCTAGATCATTTTTTCACATCCATTACAAATGCGTTTCTGTTTTCTCCAGAAATTTCCTTTCATCTTCCCATTTTTTGCAAGGTTGTTGATCGTCTCGCCAATCCGTCAGTGCTTCAGCCTTCACTCTACCTTCAGAGTTTATCTATTCAAGACTCCGCTTACTGTTTTATGAAACAAAGCATTTCTCATTTTCCATTAAATATTAATATCAATATAATAGACCTGAGCCATAAGAGTTTTTAATCATCTCACTTTGGATCATTAAATCCCATTTCAGTTCATTTAGGATGTCAATAATATGAATTATAAAAGGTTCACTGCTCAGGCTTTAGCATCACAAGAAAATTACATTTTGCCATGATTTCGTCTCATGATTTCCCTATATGTTTACCCAGAGAGTAGATAAATAGATCTGAATATAGATTTTTAGATAAAATGTTATTATTAGGATGGATGAAAATCCATTTTTGCAGCCTATAACTGATTATGAAATGGAAAATTCTGATGCTGACTATCAGAAACTAGTGATCATATTTCTGTCAACCCAGGTTAATTTTCCCTCCAGAGGAGAAAGGAGTTGAAAAATCTCAGTTTCCATGTCAGACAGCATTTGAAAGAGAACAATGAAAACCAGAAGAGAATAAGGGGATGGTTTTGTGGTGGAAAGGTGGAAAGGCCTGAAAATAATCTCTGAAAAGTCATGTGAATTGATCCATGAGAAGCCCACCTAAGGGTAATTTCAACCCAGCCATGGATGTAGGATTCACTTTACATAGCAAGATTCTAGGTTTATTCATGTGCCATTCATATTACAAAGAAAACTCAGAGTTTCAGGGGTCAAAACAGAACAACTGGACTGTTCCAGAAAGCTTCCAATTCCAAGTAACCAGAAACATAAAGGTCTTACCAACAAGAGACATCCCAACTCCTACTGACTGAGTGATGCCAAGGCGGCCACGATGGGAGACCACGGTCGGCGCCCGGCAGTGACAGAGTCTGACTCAAAGTAGACTGCTTCTCTGAGTATCAACAGGGGGAGGATGATGGAAAAGACAAGGTAGCGATTGAACCACAGTGGATGTCAGGTTTAAACTGGATAAAACTCACCTGTCAAAGGATAAGGAGCAGGAAAATAAAATCAACAGGCGAGATTTTTAAAGGATAAATCACTGTGGATTCGTGATTCACCCTGCAAATGGAAGTCACCTTCTTAACTGCCTGCCTGCATTCTTTCCCATCCCTGCCTTCCCTTCTAGAAATTCACTGAGTGCCAACTGCATTCTGGGCATGATACAAGGCAATGAGGGTAAAAGGCTGAATTACATTAACCAGGCACCCATCTTGCACTTCTCACTTTGGAGAGGTGGGGACAGACCAAGACCACGCATATAGGAGACCTCATATTTTCACTTGTGCCATGTTTGATTTTAGCCAAATTTCTCCACCAACTTGGGTTTAGATTAAGCTAAGCTGTGTCTCCATTTCTCATTTAGCATAGGAAGCTTTGGTGGCAGCTGTCCTCTGTTAGCAACTGTGGGTGAAATAGAAAAGTCTTATTGCTTTGCCAGGCAAAGGGAGACACCAAGCTAATGCTTGGCTGTTATGGAGAAAATGGGAATAAAGAGTTACCAGTCCATCACAGAGGGTTGCTGGGAGGAATGCATGTAAAAAGATGTGAAGTACAAGCCAACAGAAGTATTTGAATGTGGAGCCTAGTGTGTCCAGACTCACCACCTGAAAGCTCTTGATCAGAGCTTTCAGCCCTGGAGGTGAGGGTGGAACCAGGGCGAGCAGCTTGGCCTGGCTGGAGATTTGGAATTGGGAGGTGTGAGGAAGGAAGGCAGAATGCTGGAGGAAACCAACACACCCGCCATGATCGTCCTGAAACACGCGAGGTCCTGGCTTGAATGACTCTAATCTGAAACTTACATTGCCACAATGCCCCCAGCCCCTTAGACTAGGTTTGGGCTTTTCTACATCACAGAGTTGTGTTCGCTATTGTGTTAGTTTGTTTTCAGGTTACTTGGTGGGAAAGAAGGCCCCTGAGCTCTTGGTTAAGTGGAGGGAAAGTCCTGTGGGGGTGGGCCTGGCACTGCTTTGGCTGCAGGGGCACATCCTGAACGGGACCCTTGGTCAGTGGCCCACACCTGGCTCTTTGGCTTGGGACTGACTTCTGAGCACTGTGGGCCTGGTCATTCCCAGTGGTGGCCAGAGGCATGGAGTCTTTCTGGCCAGGGACACTGGATCATGTCTCCCTGTTCTGACCCCTGGTCTTCAGCAAATTCCTGTGAGTTCCAGCTCAGTGAAGGTCATACTATGAGGAACTGTAATGCCTCTTTCTCCATCTCAAAGGCTAAGTTGTGTCCCCATTTCTCATTTAGCACAGGAAGCTTTGGTGGCAGCTGTCCTCTGTTAGCAACTGTGAGTGAAACAGAAAAGTCTTATTGCTTTGCCAGGCAAAGGGAGACACCAAGCTAATGCCCTCAAAATTGTGTCACAGGTGGGCATAGTGAGGAGTTTTATAGTAATGGTTCAAAGAGGGAGTGATCAGCTGGTGCATAGTTTTCTGATTGGTTAGTGGTGAATCAGGATCATCAACCTTCTGGTTCCAACTGGTCTGGAGTCTACATGCTTGTGGGCAGCATATCCTTAAACTTTCCACTTGGGGGAGGTTTCAGCCTTTGCTAACAGCTCAGAGATATTGTGAAGCTTATCCCTTGAGGGGGAACCAGGACCCTACCCCAAGGCTGCACTATTGTTAACTTGGCTGCTCCTCTCTTGTCTCTTCATCCTCTGCCTTCCCTGATTAGCAAGTATTTGAATCTGCCCATTAGAACTCAGGCAAAGACCATGGAGAGTGAGTGAAATCTGTTTCCTATAATCAAGAGATGGAGGAGGCAGAAAGGCTTCCAAGCCCAGGGGCCCCACAGGATCCTGCTCAGTATCAACAACATAGGGGATAAAAAGAACTAGCGTTTGGAAACCCAATTCCATTCAGACTATGACAGTTTCCTGTCTTTGAATGAATCATTTATCAATTCCTCAGTCTTCGAGGCAGAGATAGAAGTACCTGGATTTCTTAACTGTTCAAGGGTGAGTGGGCACCCCTGTATTGTTCATATGTAATTGCTGAGTTGACAAGTCAGAGAATTCCAGGCTAAAAAAAATTAAATTCTCTCAGAAACATTTAATAAACAGTGTATTAAAGTAATTATAAAGTGTAATAAATATTAAGTGTAGAACTTGATGCTCATTTATAAATCATTCACACTTGTGCAGCCATCATCCAAATCTAGATCTAGAATATTCTAGATATTCTAGAATATTCTAGATACTCCTGGTACTCAGGAGCCATTCCGCAGTCCCCACCAGGTCTTTACCCTCCCCTGAAAGTTTACCTATATTCTGACTTTGTCACTGTAATGTAGTTTTGCCTCTTGTAGATGCTTGTATTAGTAGAATCACACCGTATTTTGTGTTGGTCTTCATTTTCTCAATAAAACATTTGTCGTGTTCATATTCGTGGCTGTGTTGTGTTTGCTGTATGCTGTACAGCATTTCATTGTATGAATAAACCAGACTCTATTTTTCCATCCTATTTTTTTTTTTTTTTTTTACAGACTTCTAGGTTGTTTCCAGTTTGGGGCTATAATGAATAGAACTGTTATAAGCATTCTTGTATATGTCTTTGAGTGAATTTTTAGGCATTTTGTTAGGTATATGACAGGAATTTCTGGCTGACAGGGTCACATACAGTTTAGCGGATGCTGCTAAATTGTCTTCCAAAGTGATTGTTTCAGCTTATATTTCCATCAGCAATTTATGAGCCTTTCAGTTTATCTACATTCTCTGAGGTTTGGCCTTTGTTTAAAAGATTTTTTTCATTCTAATAGGTGTGTTTTGTATCTCATTGGCTTTATTTTGCATTTTCCTGCTGGTCAGTGATGTTGAGTTCCTTAGCATATGCTATTGATCATTTGGATTTTTTGTTGTTGAAGGATCTAGACGAAGTTTTGCCCGTTTTAAAAATTGGGTTATTTATTTTTGTTGATTTGTGGTGGTGCATTGAAATGACATATTTGTTGCATACTAGATGGCTGTGTTTGTGTGCATCAGTTTCTGGATTTTATCTATTCCACTGCTGCTGTTTTTTGTCTTCTCGTCAATAGCACAATATTTCAATCAGTTAGCTTTATGCAAGCCTTTCTAGCCGGAGGTGTAAATGTTTCCGCTTCATCTTTGTCAGGGTTGTCTTTATTTCCAATTCTTTGAATTCCCATATGAATTTTAGAATAGGCTGTATAGGCTTATTGATTTCCACCAAAAAGTCTACTGGGATGCCTGTTGAGATTTCATTGAATATATAGATCAATTTAAGAATTGACTTTTTAGTCTCCCAGTCCTTGAAGGTGGTACAGTTGATTCTTTTGATTTGTGAAATCTGTATTTCCTAATTTACCTGGTTGCTAAAATTTGTCAGCGCCAAATTGATACTTGTGGCATTTTGGGGTTGTTGTGGGCATGATCAGAGGGGTGATGGTTTTGAGTTCCTCGATGAGAGAGAGCAAGGCAATCTCTGCCTCTTGTCTCAGCATTAGCACTAGTAGTAAACAAGCATCCTTTGCACAGTAAATTCAGTGCCGTGTTTTTCAAAGTTTTGTGCTTTCTGTTGGTAATTTTTCTGTTTAAAATGGTCCCCAAGTGTAATGCTAAGGTGATGCCTGGGGCTCCTCAGCACGAGGAGATTGTGATGCATCTTGTGGAGAAATTACACATTGGTGAATCTGTGTTTAGTCATGAGCTATACAATGTTAGTTGTGAGTTCAACATCAATGAATCATTAACATATTAAATAAGGGGTCTTCAAATAGAAGCTCACTTAAAACAAGGTTATATATTGACCACCTGACAAAAATATTGTGACCAGAGATTAACAGTAATCTAACTTCAAATTTCCCCGAAGAGCAATGGTCAGTACTCACTAAACCAGTGTTTGCAGACTTTATAGAACATAAGTACTGTAAACAACAAGGATTGACTATATTTCCCTCTGTAAATTTGACTTTTTTGGCTTTAAAAAAGCTGAAGTATAGTTGATTTACAGTTTTATATTAGTTTCAGGTGTGCAACATTTTACTCTTTCTAAAATTATTATGAGCCAATGTCTATAATCCCCAGTGCTGCACAGTGTCTCTCTGTGGCTTGTCTACTTTATACATTGTAGTAGTTGGTACCTCTTTATCCCCTACTCTCAGCTTTCCCCTCTCTCCTTTCCTGTCCCCACTGCTAACTACAGATTTGTTCTCTATATCTGTGAGTCTGTCCCTCTTTTGTTATATACCTTCAATTGCTTTAGTTTTTAGGTTCCACATGTAAGTGATATCATACAGTATTTGTCTTTCTCTGTCTGACTTATTTCTAAGCATAATACCCTCTAGGCCCACCCACATTGTTGAAGATGGCATTATCTCATTCTTTTTAATCTCTGGGCAATATTCCAATGTATATATACCACATCTTGTTTCCCTATTCATCTGTTGATGGACACTTAGGTTGCTGCCTTATCTTGGATTATTTCCCCCTGTATATTTGGATCTTTAGTTTTTATTGGCAAAATTTAGTCTTTTTCTGTGCAAAGGTTTGCTCATGTTCTATTAGTGTTCTTTTTTTTTTTTTTTGAAATTTAAATTTCTATTTATTACTTGTACAGAAAATAATCATTTTTGTATAATGATCCTGTGTCTGGTGATGTTAATAAGTTTGCTTATTAGTTCTAATAGTTTGTAGATTATTTTGGATTTCTCTCCATATACCATTACATAATTTGTGAATAATTGTTAGTTTTACCTCTCTCCTCTGCTCCCATTTCACATCTTTTTATTTTTCTTGCCTTTATAACTTTGGCTATGACTGCCTTTTGATCTGTCTTGTTCAGTCGTTCAGTCATGTATGACTCTTCGTGACCCCATGGACTGCAGCACACCAGGCTTCCCTGTCCTTCACCATCTCCTGAGCTTTCCCAAACTCATGTCCATTGAGTTGGTGATACCATCCAACCATCTTGTCAACTGCCTATGAAGTATCAAATATAAGTGGGAACAGTGGGTGTGATGGTTAATTTTATATGTCAACTTGACTGGGCCCATGATGCCCAGTTTTTGGTCAAATATCAGTCTAGAGATTGCTGTAAAGGTAATTTTTAGATGTGGCTAACATTTAAATTAGTGCGCCATGAATAAAGCAGATTACACTCCATGATGTGGGTCGGCCTCAGCCAGATATCAGGTGAAGGTCTTAAGAGAGAAATCACTGAGATCTCCCAAGGAAGTGAGGATCTGCCTGCAGCCTTCCTTTAGAGACAACAGTTTTCCCCTGTGTCTCTATCCTTCTGACCAGCTCTGCAGATTTCAGACTTGCAAACCCCATGGTTTTGTGAGTCAATTCCTTAAAATTAATCTCTACCAAAAATACTAATTTTTTGTTAAGTGCTACTTATGGGATTTAGGAAGTTTTTTCTATTTCTAGTTTACTGATTTAAAAAAAAAATTATTAATAAGTATTAAATAGCAGATAACAGTTTTGTTTACTGTTAGTTGTAATGCTTATATGATTTCTTTTCTCTGTCCTATTAATGTGGTAAATTAAAATGTTGACTCTTCAAATGTGAAACCAAATTTTCAGTCCTAGAAACTTATTCATGATCTTTTTTCTTTTTGGGGGGGGCGGGTTCTAGATTCATCCACCTCATTAGAACTGACTCAAATGCATTTCTTTTTATGGGTGAGTAATATTCCATTGTGTATATGGACCACAACTTCTTTATCCATTTTCATCTGTCAGTGGACATCTAGGTTGCTTCCATGTTCTAGCTATTGTAAATAGTGCTGCAATGAACAGTGGGATACATGTGTGTCTCTTTAAATTTTGGTTTCCTCAGGGTATATGCCTAGGAGTGGGATTGCTGGGTCATATGGTGGTTTTATTCCTAGTTTTTTAAGGAGTCTCCATACCGTCTTCCATAGTTGTTGTATCAATTTACATTCCCACCAAAAATGCAAGAGCATTCCCTTTTCTCCACACCTTCTCCAGCATTTATTGTTTGTAGACTTTTTGATGATGGCCATTCTGACCTGTGTGAGGTGATGTCTCATTGTAGTCTTGATTTGCATTTCTCTAATAATGAGCAATATTGAGCATCTTTTCATGTGTTTGTTAGCCATCTCTATGTCTTCTTTGGAGAAATGTCTGATTAGGTCTTTTTTCCACTTTTTGATTGGGTTGTTTGTTTTTCTGGCATTGAGTTGTATGAGCTGCTTGTATATTTTGGAAATTAATCCTTTGTCAGTTGTTTCATTTGCTATTATTTTCTCCCATTCTGAGGGTTGCCTTTTTTCACCTTGCTTATAGTTTTCTTTGCTGTGCAAAAGCTTTTAAGTTTAATCAGGTCCCACTTGTTTACTTTCATTTTTACTTCCATTACTCTAGGAGATGGGTCATAGAGGATCTTGCTTTGATTTATGTAATCGAGGGTTCTGCCTAGGTTTTCCTCTAAGAGTTTTATAGCTTCTGGTCTTACATTTAGGTATTTGATCCATTTCAAGTTTATCTTTGTGTAGGTGTTAGGAAGTGTTCTAATTTCATTGTTTTACATGTAGCTGTCCAATTTTCCCAGCACCATTTATTGAAGAGGCTGTCTTTACCCCATTGTATATTTTTGCCTCCTTTGTCAAAAATAAAGTACCTGTAGGTGCATGGGTTTATCTCTGGGCATCCTATCTTGTTCTATTGTTCTTTATTTCTGTTTTTGTGCCAGTACCATGCTGTCTTGATAACTGTAGCTTTGTAGTATAATCTGAAGTCAAGAAGGTTGATTCCTCCAGCTCCATTCTTCTTTCTGACCACTGCTTTGGCTATTCAGGATCTTTTGTGTGTCCATATGAATTGTGAAATCTTTTGTTCTAGTTCTGTGAAAAATGTCATTGGCAATTTGATAGGGATCACATTAAATTTGCAGGTTGCATTTGGTAGTATAGTCATTTTCACAATACTGATTCTTCCTACCCAGGAACATGGAATATCTCTCCATCTGTTTGTGTCATCTTTGATTTCTTTCATTAGTGTCTTATAATTTCCTGTGTACAGTTCTTTCATCTCCTTAGGTAGTTTATTCCTAATGGTGAATGGAATTGATTCCTTAATTTCTCTTTCTGATTTTTCATTGTTAGTATATAGAAATGAAAGTGATTTCTGTGTATTGATTTTGTATCCTGCAACTTTGGTAAATTCACTGATTAGCTCTAGTAATTTTCTGATAGTATCTTTAGGGTTTTCTATGTACAGTATTGGGTCATCTGCAAACAGTGAGAGCTTTACTTCTTCTTTTCTGATTTGGATTCCTTTTATTTCTTTGTCTTCTCTGATTGCCGTAGCTAGGACTTCCAGAACTATGCTGAATAACAGCGGCTCAGTGAACACTCTTGTCTTGTTCCTGGTCTTAGGGGGAATGCTTTCAGCTTTTCACCATTGAGAATAATGTTTGCTGTAGGCTTATCATATATGGCCTTTACTATGTTGAGGTAGGTTCCTTCTATGCACATTTTTTGAAGAGTTTTAATCATAAATAGGTGCTGAATTTTATCAAAGGCTTTTTCTGCATCTACTGAGATGATCATATGGTTTTTATCTTTCAATTTGTTGATATGGTATATCACACTGATTGATTTGCATATATTGAAGAAACCTTTTATCCCTGGAATAAATGCAACTTGATCAAGGTGTATGAGCTTTATGATGTGTTGCTGAATTCTGTTTGCTACAATTTTGTTGAGGATTTTTGAATCTATGTTCATCACTGATATTGGCCTGTAGTTTTCTTTTTTTGTGTTGTCTTTGTCTGGTTTTGGTATCAGGGTGATGGTAGCCTGGTAGTATGAGTTTGGAAGTGTTCCTTCCTCTGAAATTTTTTGAAAGAGTTTTAGAAGGATAGGCATTAGCTCCCCTCTAAATGTTTGATAGTATTATCCTGTGAAGCCATCTGGTCCTGGGCTTCTTTTTGCGGGGGGGAGGGGTGGGTAGATTTTTGATCACAGCTTCAATTTCAGTGCTTGTAAATTGGGTTGCTCATAATTTCTATTTCTTCCTGGTTTGGTCATGGAAGATTGAACCTTTCTAAGAATCTATCCATTTCTTCCAGGTTATCTATTTTATTCCCATATAGTTGTTCATAATAGTTTCTTATAATCCTTTGTATTTCTTTATTGTCTGTTGTAACTCTACTTTTTCATTTCTAATTTTGTTGATTTGATTCGTCTTTTTTTTCTTGGTGAGTCTGGCTAAGGGTTTGTCAATCTTGTTTATCTTCTCAAGGAACCGGCTTTTAGTTTTGTTAATCTTTACTATTGTTTCTTTTGTTTCTTTTTCATTTATTTCTGCTTGATTCTTTATGATTTCTTTCCTTCTACTAATTTTGGGGGTGTTTTTGTTCTTTTTCCAGTTGTTTTAGGCGTAAAGTTAGGCTGTCTATTTGATGTTTTTCTTGTTTCTTGAGGTAGGATTGTATTGCTATAAACTTCACTTTTAGGACTGCTTTTGCTGCATCCCATAGGTTTTGAGTTGTCATGTTTTCATTGTCATTTGTTTCTAGAAGTTTTTTTATTTCCCTTTTGATTTCTTCATTAACCTGTTGGTTATTTAGAAATGTGTTGTTTAATCTCCATGTGTTTCTGTTTCTCACAGTTTTTTTCTTGTAATTGATATCTGGTCTCATAGCATTGTGGTCAGAGAAGATGCTTGATACAATTTCAATTTTCTTAAATTTACAGAGGCTTGATTTGTGACCCAAGATGTGGTCTATCCTGGAGAATGTTCCATGTGCACTTGAGAAGAAGGGGTATTCTTCTGCATTTGGATGGAATGTCCTAAAGATATCAATAAGTTCCATCTCATCTAATGTATCATTTAAGACTTGTGTTTCCTTATTAATTTTCTGTTTTGATGATCTGTCCATTGGTGTGAGTAAGGTGTTAAACTCTGCTACTATTATTGTGTTACTGTCAGTTTCTCCTTTTATGTCTGTTAGTGTTTGTCTTGTGGATTGAGGTGCTCCTATGTTCGATGCATAGATATTTACAATTGTTATGTCTTCCTCTTGGATGGGTCCCTTGATTATTATGTTGTGTCCTTTCCTGTCTCTTGTAATCTTCTTTATTTTAATGTCTATTTTGTCTGATGTGAGTATTGCTATTCCAGCTTTCTTTTGCTTCCCATTTGCATGGAATACTTTCTTCCATCCTCTTACTTTCAGTCTATATGTGTCTTTAGGTCTGAAGTGGGTTTCTTGTAGACAGCATATAGATGGGTCTTGTTTTCTATCCATTCAGCCACTCTGTGTCTTTTGGTTGGAGCATTTAATACATTTAAAGTATATGTGTATATATATATATATATATATATATATATATATATATATATATATATTCCTATTGCCATTTTCTAATTGTTTGGGGTTGATTTTTTAGGTCTTTTTCTTCTCTTGCATTTATTGACTATATAAGTCCATTTAACATTTATTGTGAAGCTGGTTTGATGGTATTGAATTCTCTTAACTTTTGCTTGTCTGAAAAGCTTTTTATTTCTCCATCAATTTTGAATGAGATCCTTGTGGGCTACAGTAATCTTGCTTGTAGAATTTTCCCTTTCAGTACTTTAAATATGGGCTTCCCTTGTGGCTCAGATGGTAAAGCGCCTGTCTGCAATGAAGGAGACCTGAGTTCAATCCCTGGGTTGGGAAGATCCCCTGGAGAAGGAAATGGCAGCCCACTGGGGATCTCCTGGAAGATCTCTCTGCTGAAAGATCAGCTGTTAAGTCTATGGGGTTTCCCTTGTATGTTATTGTTCGCTTTTCCCTTGCTGCTTTTAATATTCTTTCTTTGTGTTTCATCTTTGTTAGTTTGATTAGTATGTGTCTTGGTATGTTTCTTCTTGGGTTTATGGTGTGTGGGACTGTTTGCACCTCTTGGACTTGATTTTCTATTTACTTTTCCATGTTGGGGAAATTTTCAACTATAATCTCATTAAAAATTTTCTCATACCCTTTTTCTCTTCTTCTTCTGGGATCCCTATAATTCAGTATCAGATCAGATCAGTCGCTCAGTCGTGTTCGACTCTTTGCGACCCCATGAATCGCAGCACGCCAGGCCTCCCTGTCCATCACCAACTCCCGGAGTTCACTCAGACTCACGTCCATTGAGTCAGTGATGCCATCCAGCCATCTCATCCTCTGTCGTTCACTTCTCCTCTTGCCCCCAATCCCTCCCAGCATCAGAGTCTTTTCCAATGAGTCAATTCTTCGCATGAGGTGGCCAAAGTACTGGACTTTCAGCTTTAGCATCATTCCTTCCAAAGAAATCCTAGGGCTGATCTCCTTCAGAATGGACTGGTTGGATCTCCTTGCAGTCCAAGGGACTCTCAAGAGTCTTCTCCAACACCACAGTTCAAAAGCATCAATTCTTCAGTGCTCAGCTTTCTTCACAGTCCAACTCTCTCATCCATACATGACCACAGGAAAAACCATAGCCTTGACTAGATGGACCTTTGTTGGCAAATTAATGTCTCTGCTTTTGAATATGCTATCTAGGTTGGTCATAACTTTCCTTCCAAGGAGTAAACATCTTTTAATTTCATGGCTGCAGTCACCATCTGCAGTGATTTTGGAGCCCAGAAAAAAAAAAGTCTGACACTGTTTCCACTATTTCCCCATCGGTTTCCCATGAAGTGATGGGACCAGATGCCATGATCTTAGTTTTCTGAATGTCGAGCTTTAAGCCAACTTTTTCACTCTCCACTTTCACTTTCATCAAGAGGCTTTTGAGTTCCTCTTCACTTTCTGCCATAAGGGTGGTGTCATCTGCATATCTGAGGTTATTGATATTTCTCCCGGCAATCTTGATTCCAGCTTGTGTTTCTTCCAGTCCAGCGTTTCTCATGATGTACTCTGCATAGAAGTTAAATAAACAGGGTGACAATATACAGCCTTGACGTACTCCTTTCCCTATTTGGAACCAGTCTGTTGTTCCATGTCCAGTTCTAACTGTTGCTTCCTGACCTGCATATAGGTTTCTCAAGAGGCAGGTCGGGTGGTCTGGTATTCCCATCTCTTTCAGAATTTCCCACAGTTTATTGTGATCCACACAGTCAAAGGCTTTGGCATAGTCAGTAAAGCAGAAATAGATGTTTTCCTGGAACTCTCTTGCTTTTTCAATGATCCAGCGGATGTTGGCAATTTGATCTCTGGTTCCTCTGCCTTTTCTAAAACCAGCTTGAACATCTGGAAGTTCACGGTTCACATATTGCTGAAGCCTGGCTTGGAGAATTTTGAGCATTACTTTACTAGCGTGAGAGATGAGTGCAATTGTGCGGTAGTTTGAGCATTCTTTGGCATTGCCTTTCTTTGGGATTGGAATGAAAACTGACCTTTTCCAGTCCTGTGGCCACTGCTGAGTTTTCCAAATTTGCTGGCATATTGAGTGCAGCACTTTCACAGCATCATCTTTCAGGATTTGAAATAGCTCAACTGGAATTCTATCACCTCCACTAGCTTTGTTCGTAGTGATGCTTTCTAAGGCCCACTTGACTTCACATTCCAGGATGTCTGGCTCTAGGTGAGTGATCACACCATCGTGATTATCTTGGTCATGAAGATCTTTTTTGTACAGTTCTTCTGTGTATTCTTGCCATCTCTTCTTAATATCTTCTGCTTCTGTTAGGTCCATACCATTTCTGTCCTTTATTGAGCCCATCTTTGCATGAAATGTCCCCTTGGTATCTCTGATTTTCTTGAAGAGATATCTAGTCTTTCCCATTCTGTTGTTTTCCTCTATTTCTTTGCATTGATCACTGAAGAAGGCTTTCTTATCTCTTCTTGCTATTCTTTGGAACTCTGCATTCAGATGTTTATATCTTTCCTTTTCTCCTTTGCTTTTCATTTCTCTTCTTTTCACAGCTATTTGTAAGGCCTCCCCAGACAACCATTTTGCTTTTTTGCATTTCTTTTCCATGGGGATGGTCTTGATCCCTGTCTCCTGTACAATGTCATGAACCTCACTTCATAGTTCATCAGGTACTCTATCTATCAGATCTAGGCTCTTAAATCAATTTCTCACTTTCACTGTATAATCATAAGGGATTTGATTTAGGTCATACCTGAATGGTCTAGTGGTTTTCCCTGCTTTCTTCAATTTAATACTGAATTTGGCAATAAGGAGTTCATGATCTGAGCCATAGTCAGCTCCTGGTCTTGTTTTTGCTGACTGTATAGAGCTTCTCCATCTTTGGCTGCAAATATAATCAATATGATTTCAGTGTTGACCATCTGGTGATGTCCATGTGTAGAATCTTCTCTTGTGTTGTTGGTAGAGGGTGTTTGTTATGACCAGTGCATTTTCTTGGCAAAACTCTATTAGTCTTTGCCCTGCTTCATTCCGTATTCCAAGGCCAAATTTGCCTGTTACTCCTGGTGTTTCTTGACTTCCTACTTTTGCATTCCAGTCCCCTATAATGAAAAGGACATCTTTTTTTGGTGTTGGTTCTAAAAGGTCTTGTAGGTTTTCATAGAACCATTCAACTTCAGCTTCTTCAGTGTTACTGGTTGGGGCATAGACTTGGATTACTGTGATATTGAATGGTTTGCCTTGGAAACGAACAGAGATCATTCTGTCATTTTTGAGATTGCATCCAAGTACTGCATTTCAGACTCTTTAGTTGACCATGATGGCTACTCCATTTCTTCTGAGGGATTCCTGCCTGCAGTAGTAGATATAATGGTCATCTGAGTTAAATTCACCCATTCCAGTCCATTTCAGTTCGCTGATTCCTAGAATGTCAACATTCACTCTTGCCATCTCTTGTTTGACCACTTCCAATTTGCCTTGATTCATGGACCTGACATTCCAGGTTCTATGCAGTATTGCTCTTTACAGCGTCGGACCTTGCTTCTATCACCAGTCACATCCATAGCTGGGTATTCTTTTTGCTTTGGCTCCATCCCTTCATTCTTTCTGGAGTTATTTCTACACTGATCTCCAGTAGCATATTGGGCACCTACTGACCTGAGGAGTTTCTCTTTCAGTATCCTATCATTTTGCCTTTTCATACTGTTCGTGGGGTTCTCAAGGCAAGAATACTGAAGTGGTTTGCCATCCCCTTCTCCAGTGGACCACACTCTGTCAGATCTCTCCACTATGACCCACCCATCTTGGGTTGCCCCACAGGCATGTCTTAGTTTCATTGAGTTAGACAAGGCTGTGGTCCTAGTGTGATGAGATTGACTAGTTTTCTGTGAGTATGGTTTCAGTGTGTTTGCCCTCTGATGCCCTCTTGCAACACCTACTGTCTTACTTGGGTTTCTCTTACCTTGGGTGTGGGGTATCTCTTCACGGCTGCTCCATCAAAGTGCAGCCATTGCTCCTTACCTTGGAATTCAAATGTTGGTGTTTGATATGGTCCCAGAAGTCTCTGAGACTGTCCTCAGTTCTTCATTCTTTTTACTTTATTCTGCTCTTCAGAACTTATTTCCACCATTTTATCTTCCAGCTCACTGTTTTGTTCTTCTGCTTCAGATATTCTGCTATTGATTCCTTCTAGAGTATTTTTAATTTCAGTAATTGTGTTTTTTTGTGTCTGTATACTTATTCGTTAATTCTTCATGGTCTTTGTTAATTGATTCTTGCATTTTCTCCAGTTTGTCTTCAAGGTTTGTGATCATCTTTACTACCATTATTCTGATTTCTTTTCCAGGTAATTTTCCTATTTCCTCTTCATTTATTTGGACTTCTGTGTTCCTAGTTTGTTCCTTCATTTGTGAAGTATTTCTCTGCCTTCTCATTTTTTTTTTTTAAGTTATTGTGTTTGAGGTCTCCTTTTCCCAGGCTTCAAAGAAGGTTGAATTCTTTCCTCCTTTTGGTTTCTGCCCTCCTAATGTTGGTCCAGTTGTTTGTGTGTGCTTTGTATAGGGTGAGATTTGTGCTGAGTTTTTGGTGTTTGTTTGTTTTTCCTCTGATGGGCATGGGTGAGTAAGGGGGTACTTATGTCTGCTGATTATTGGGTTTGTAGTTTTGTTTTGTTTGTTGTTTAGATGAGGTGTCCTGCACAGGTGCTACTGGTGGTTGGGTGATGCTGGGTCTTCTATTCAAGTGTTTTCCTTTGTGTGAGTTCTCACTATTTGATACTCCCTATGGTTATTCTCTGGTCGTCTAGGGTCTTGGAGTCAGTGCTCCCACTCCAAAGGCTCAGGGTTTGATCTCTGGTCAGGAAGGATGATTCCACAAGTGATTTGTTATGGCATTAAGTGAAATTAAAACAAATATCCAAAAATGAGAAGCCAAAGATGAATCCCAGACAAATGACAGTTACAAAATCAGGCAAATAATAATTAAAATAATGGAATATACATATACACCCATAAGCAAAATCAAAACAGTCCAACAAAAATAAAGTACAGTAGATTGACCCAGAGAACAAACGAAATAAAAAATTATATCTACCAGTTAAGAACAAAACTAAATAAACCACAAACGGGAAAACAAAACTAAAGCAAGGTGCCAAGTGGGGAATAAAGCAATGAAAACAAAACTAACAAATATGTTGAGAGGAAAGGAAAGAAAGAAAAGAACCAAAGAGTAGATATGCAGTTAAATAGAGGTAGATGATGAATATTTATATACATTAAAGATTAACTGCAAGGGGAAAAGAACAGTAGAAAAGGCAAAAGAAGGAATAAATGTATAAAAATATAACAGGTTTAAAAAAATTAAAAATTAAAATTATAAAAAAGAGAAAAGAGAAAAAAATGAAAGAGGAAAGAAAAAAGGGGGGAAAAAGGAAAACTCCACAGAACTGCAAAAGCCCAATGTAGAGGCAGATGTTTATAACACCAGTAGAAAGTGTTACTGAATATATACATATACACCCATAGGCAAAATCAAAACAGTCCAACAAAAATTAAGTACAATAGATTAACCCAGTGAACAAAGGAAACCAAAAATTGTATCTACCAGAACAAAACTAATTAAAGCACAAACTGGAAAACAAAACTAAAGCAAGGTTCCAACTGGGGAATAAAACAATGGAAATAAAACTAACAAATATGTTGAGAGGAAAGGAGAGAAAGAAAAGAAAGAATAGAAATGCAAAGTTAAACAGGGGTAGATAAAGAAGATTTATATACCTTAAAGATTAACTTTAAGGAGAAAAGAACAGTAGGAAAAGCAAACAAAGGAATAAATGTAGAAAAAATAATAATAGGCTTAAAAATTAAAATTAAAAAAATAGGAAAGAAAAATAAAAGAGGAAAACTCCACAGAACTGCAAAAGCCCAAAGTAGAGACAGAAGTTTATGACAACAATAAAAAATGTGACTGAGGGGGGGGAAAAAAGCTTAAAGCTTAATTGGATATCTTAGTGCCAATAAAATCAACAACTACAATGGAGGGTGGAGGGGGGAAAAAGAATCCAAAAGAATCTACAGAACAACTCAAAGAATGAGAATAATAAATGTTTTTCTTTAGTCACTGCTGTCAGAGTCCTTTCCCACGCTGGGAGTCACAGTCCACCTCGCCTCCCTAGGATGCCCTCCAACACTGTGCTGATCTCTGGACCTGCTGTGGGGGCAGCTCAGATTCTAATCTGGTCCTACTCCTCTGGGTTCTTGCCTCCAATGTCCACAGCTATCAGAACTAGGGTGTTTCCTTTTATGGGAGTTTTCAATGGCCTTTTATATATTCCATAGACACAGAGTCTGCTTCGTTGATTGTGTGGATTTAATCTGCAGCTTGTACAGCTACTGGGAAGGTTTTGGGTCTTCTTCCTTAGCCACATTGCCCCTGGGTTTCAATTGTGGTTTTATTTCCACCTCTGCATGCAGGTCGTCCACTGGGGTTTGCTCCTGAGGCTGCCCTGGAGGACTTGCATCTGCCGCAGTGAGGGCCAGGTGTGGAGGTGGTGCAGCTGCGTGGGTTGCAGGGGTTCTGGCAGCACCAGGTACTCAGGGGAGTTGGTGGCTCAGGCAGCAGAAAATATAGTGCTCTAGAAGGGTATGGCAAGCAGTCTTGACCAATAGGCTCCAGTATTCTTGCCTGGAGAACTCCCTCTCTGACAGAGGAGACTGGCAGGCCACAGTCTACAGGGTCGCAAAGAGTTGGACAGGACCAAAGCGACCCTGAGAATATAAACACAAGACTTTCTTTTTTTTTGCCTGTGGCAGCTCTGCCCCAATGAGAGTTAAGCGTGAAGGTGGTACAGCTGCTTGGCTTGTGGGGACCCTGGCAGCGCCACGTGTTCAGGGACACAGACTGCCTGGTCAGCAGGAGTTATGGCTCTATCAGAGTCTTTTTTCAAGCCTCTTGTAGCTGGCAATCAGAAGGCCTCTTTGGCCAGTCTTTCTCCTTGGCTCCACCCACCCACTCAAGTCCTTAGATGGCTCCCTTGCCTGGGGTCCTTCTCTGTTGTTCAGCACATCAGGCACATAGAGGGGCCCCCTGGCTGGGGTCCTTCTCTTTAGATCGACACATCAGGCACTTACAGGGGCACCCTGGGTGGGGTCCTTGTGTAGTTCAGTGCATCAGGCATTTGATGGGCCAGCCCCTCTACTGTTCAGCTGCCGAGAGGCTCCAGCCCCTATGTATGACTCAGCAGTATTGCCTTGCTTCCATGGCTGCCTGGCTTTCCTCCACAGGCATTTCCCACCACAGTCTTCTCCCTCTCATCCCCTCAATCCATCTCTACACAGTCAACAGCAGCCCTTGCCCTGGAATTGTTCCACAATCCCTAAACTCCAGCTCCCAGCCTCTGCCCCTTCCAGAAGACCTGTGTCCCTGTCTGGGGTGTGTATGGCTGTGGCAAGGACTGTGTGATTCTCACTCCATTTAGGCTGCCACAGATCAACTGTTTCACTCCCAGCCGTAAATGTTTCTCCTCCAACTCAAACAATTGGCCCCATGTGGGGATCGGACCCCTGCTTCAGTTCCCCCACCCGCTGAGGGAAGGGCCAGTGCTACTAACACTCCTGTTTCCACCCCCCCTCCCCTCCCCACCAACCCCGCTCCGAGTTCCTTCATCCTACTGAGTTTTGCATGGTTCTATACATTCTTTTCTGCTGGTCAGGTCATCCCGTCTGCTCTCAGCTGGTGTTCTGAATGCACTTCTGTGTCTGAAGGTGTATTCCTGATGAATCCGTGGAGACAGGTGTACTCCACGTCCACCTACTCCTCCACCATCTTGTTCTCTCCTGATCTTTTTGATGTATCGGAAGCTTTGATATTTTGTTTCTTTGGTCATAAAAAGGATTGACCATTTTTGCCATGTCCTTTTCTGGACTTGTTATCAAGATTATCCTAGACTCAGAAAATGAGCACTCTTTTTCTATTCTCTGAACAAGTTTATAAAGATAGTTGTGCATGTTACTTCCTATTATTTTAATGCCTGTAGAATCTTTATTTCAGTGTCTCTTTTAGATAGAAATGTTAATAATTTGTACTTTAATTTTTCTTGACCAGTCTTTGCTAAGGATATCAATTACATTAGTCTTTGTCTTAAATCATTCTGTGCTGTAGTAAAATACTACAGACTAGGTGGCTGAGAAACAAGAGAAACATTTCTCATAGTTCTTGATGCTGGGAGGTCCAAGGTCAAGGTGTCAGCATTTTCGGTTTATGGGAGTTTCCTCGTTCATATGGCTGTCTTTTCACTGTGTCCTCATGTGATGTAAGGGGTAAGCAAGATCTTGGTGTTTAATTTTGTCTTTTCTTTCTAGCATCTTGAGAGAGTGATGTTAGATCATTGATTTTTAGTCTGACTTCTGTTTAACCCCCTCCTTTTTTTCAGGCTTTTAAGAGTATTGATTCCTTTTTAAAATTGCATTAGCAATATCCCACAAATGTTAATACATTATATCTTTTTTTACTATCTAGTTCAATATATTCTAATTTTCATTTTGAGTTCTTCTTTTATCCTTAAGATATAAAGACGTGTGGTGCTTAATTGTGAAATGTTTGGAGATTTTTCTGGTTCTTTTTAAGAGTTTTGACTTCTGTCTTAATTTAACTGTGGTCAGACAATCTATCCTGTATGACTTCAGTTCCCTAAGGCTTGGATTATAGTTTGTTACATAACCTCTATGAACATTTGAAGAGAATGTGTGCTTTGCAGTTTGAGACTTGAGTGCTTCATGTATGTCAAATGGATCAAGTATTAAGAACTACTCTGCACTATTGATTTTAGGTTTGCTTTTTCTATCGGTTACTGAGAATATGTATTTAAAATCTCCTATTGTGACTGTGGATATGCCTATTTCTCATCTTACTTCTCTTATTATTATTATTTTTGCTTTATGTATTTTTAACCTCTGTCATCAGGCACATATATATTTTAAAATTTTATGCCTTAATAAACTTGTCCCTTATTTCTATATAATGTCATTGCTTGGTTTCTCATATTATTCCTAGTTCTAAAATCTACCTTGTTGAATATAAATATGGTTACTTCATCTTCCTCATGAACAAGGTATGCAAAGTATATCTTTTTGCATCCTTTTCACTTTTAATATATCTATGTATCTGAATTTAAAATTCATCTCTTGTAAATAACATAGATCTTTATTTTTATTAATGAAATCTAACATTCTTGATTCATTGGAAACACAGATTTGGGGGGCATGCCCTGGACCTATTGCACTACAAGCTTCACATAATTCTGGTTTATGCTAAAGATTGAGAAACACATCTCAAGATTTAACAATATACATGTAGTAAATTAAAATGTTGATTTTCAAATGTGAAACCTAATTTATAGCTTATCACATCTAAACCAAATATGTATCTTATCACAGTCAGCCTTTGAATAATATTATATAACATAAGAGTCTTAGAGCAGTGTGATCTGTTACTGCTGTTACTGGAACCTGCCCCGGAGTCTCCTGCACTTTAGCCTGGACAGACTTCTCGCAACCATTTTTAAATATGAGAAGTATTTGAATGTATAGCCTTTCCCCATGTGTTAAACAGCACAGGTATATTTAGGCATTTCCCAGCTACACATGGCTTCTCTGTTTGATGGCATGTTCATCCTTCTGTACATGCTCAGTAACCTGAATGATTCAGGTTTATCTCATCTCCTTCTTAATTACGGGGGACGATTATCATGATTTGACAGAAATATCTGATTGGATGGGTCTTGTCTCTAACAGCTGCCAAAAGTGTCACATTCAACCTCACGCTTTGAAGATGAATTTTGAGAATGCAGTCATTCAATTACATTCACCTTAAGATTCACAACATGGCTTGGGCCATGATTTGGGAATGATTGTTAATATAAATTCACTTTGGAAATAGATGCAAGTACAAATTACGGAATTTTAGGGTGCAGTTTGGTTTTGAGGGACTTTTTAAATTGTTATAAATAATAAAGGATGCTAAAGATGCATATTCAACTATATATAATTAAAATCCCCAAGGTTGTGGTTTTTTAAAGCTGAGATTCTTAGGTGACTAGCATACTTAGAGGATGTTCTTCTGCTTCTCTTTTCTCTTTCTGTTTTCTCTTCTGTTTTCTCTTTCCCACTTCTGCTCTCCTTCCCCCCACCTTCATCCTGCCCACCTCACAATCAATTCCTCAATCCTTAGACTTTGATATCAAACACAGTCCTGGGTGGTGGGGAGAAGGGACTCATGAGAGAATTGACAGAATCAAACATGGTAAGAGGCTGACACAGTGCTGACAAGGGCACCCAACCCTGAGCCGCAGGGGAGGGTTAAGTCTATCCTTCAAAGGATCTACGTGTCCTGATGGTGATGCCAGAACCATCCTCTGGGCACCAACACCTCATTAAATCTCAGAAACAGAGACAGAGTTTTGCGTGAGGTAGAAAAGAGTAGCTTTATTGCTTTGCCAGGCAAAGGGGACCGTCAGGTTGATGCTCTCAAAACTGTGTGTCCAGACCTGGAGGGGATAGTGAGAAGTTTTATAGTAATGGTTTAAACGCGGTGTGATCAGCTTGTGGACATTCTTCTAAACGGTTGGTGATGAGTTAAGTGGGAATCAGAATCATCAACCTTCTGATTCTAACTGGTTGGGGGTCTGCATGCTTGTGGGCAGCATACAATTAACTTTCCCATCTGGAGGGGGTTTCAGCCTCTGCAAAACAGCTCAAAGGTATTGTTATGTGTATCCCTTGATAGGGAACCAGGACTCTGCACCAAAATGCCATTTGACCGTTTCTCCCTTGTCTCTGTATCCCTTCCCTTCCTTGATTAGCAACAGTTTGAACCTGCCCATTTTTCTTTGTGTGTGTGTGTTTGGCCACACCACATGATAGGTGAGATCTTAGTTCCCTGACCAGGGATAGAACCTATGCCCCTTGCATTGGAAAGTGGAGCCTTAACCACTGGGCCAACAAGGAAGTCCCAAGGAAGTCATGGGGGTTGAATGAAGCCTATTCCTGTAATCAAGAAATGGGATACACAGAAAGGCTTTTGTGCCTAGGAGCCCCAAAAAGCCTTGCTTGGTTTCAATGGGACAAGCTTTGCCTACTTGTGCCATCACTCCATGACTTCAAAATGTTTGCACCTTGGCAATAGCCATCTTGGGGGTCAGTGATTTAAATAAAACCAAGGATAACAGAAATTAGCATATTTATTCTCTTTCACTTTTATTTCTCCCCCTCCAATTTGCAAAGAAAAAAGTTTATTCTGTGATTCTAGCAATGTCCCTCAATGTTCTCTTGTCTCTTAAATGTCACTATGCTTTTTTCTCTCCACTCTGCAACATCCACTTACTCATTCCATGGTCTCCTAAAATCAGGATCAGATATTAGGAATAGCTCAGTTCAGTTCAGTCGCAGAGTCGTATCTGACTCTTTACGACCCCGTGAATCGCAGCAGGCACGGGTCAACTAATTCTTCAGTTCAGTTCAGTCGCTCAGTTGTGTCCAACTTTTTGCGACCCTATGAATTGCAGCAGGCCAGGCCTCCCTGTCCATCACCAACTCCCGGAGTTCACTCAGACTCACATCCATCGAGTCAGTGATGCCATTCAGCCATCTCATCCTCTGTTGTCCCCTTCTCCTCATGCCCCCAATCCCTCCCAGCATCAGAATCTTTTCCAATGAGTCAACTCTTCGCGTGAGGTGGCCAAAGTACTGGAGTTTCAGCTTTAGCATCATTCCTTCCAAAGAAATCCCAAGGGCTGATCTCCTTCAGAATGGACTATTTGGATCTCCCTGAAGTCCAAGGGACTCTCAAGCGTCTTCTCCAACACCACAGTTCAAAAGCATCAGTTCTTTGGCGCTCAGCCTTCTTCACAGTCCAATTCTCACATCCATACATGACCACAGGAAAAACCATAGCCTTGACTAGACAGACCTTTGTTGGCAAATTAATGTCTCTGCTTTTGAATATGCTATCTAGGTTGGTCATAACTTTCCTTCCAAGGAGTAAGCGTCTTTTAATTTCATGGCTGCAGTCACCATCTGCAGTGATTTTGGAGCCCCCCAAAAATAAAGTCTGACACTGTTTCCACTGTTTCCCCATCTATTTCCCATGAAGTTATAGGACCAGATGCCATGATCTTCGTTTTCTGAATGTTGAGCTTTAAGCCAACTTTTTCACTCTCCTCTTTCACTTTCCTCAAGAGGCTTTTGAGTTCCTCTTCACTTTCTGCCATAAGGGTGGTGTCATCTGCATATCTGAGGTTATTGATATTTCTCCTGGCAATCTTGATTCCAGCTTGTGCTTCTTCCAGCCCAGCGTTTCTCATGATGTACTCTGCATATAAGTTAAATAAGCATGGTGACAATATACAGCCTTGATGTACTCCTTTTCCTATTTGGAACCAGTCTGTTGTTCCATGTCCAGTTCTAACTTGCTTCCTGACCTGCATATAGGTTCCCCAAAAGGCATGTCAGGTGGTCTGGTATTCTCATCTCTTTCAGAATTTTCCACAGTTTATTGTGATCCACACAGTCAAAGGCTTTGGCATAGTCAATAAAGCAGAAATAGATGTTTTTCTGGAACTCTCTTGCTTTTTCCATGATCCAGCGGATGTTGGCAATTTGATCTCTGGCTCCTCTGCCTTTTCTAAAACCAGCTTGAACATCTGGAAGTTCACGGTTCACATGTTGCTGAAGCCTGGCTTGGAGAATTATGAGCATTACTTTACTAGCATGTGAGATGAGTGCAATTGTGTGGTAGTTTGAGCATTCTTTGGCATTGCCTTTCTTTGGGGTTGGAATGAAAACTGACCTTTTCCAGTCCTGTGGCCACTGCTGAGTTTTCCAAATTTGCTGGCATGTTGAGTGCAGCACTTTCACAGCATCATCTTCCAGAATTGAAATAGCTCAACTGGAATTCCATCATCTCCACTAGCTTTGTTCGTAGTGATGCTTTCTAAGGCCCACTTGACTTCACATTCCAGGATGTCTGGCTCTAGGTCAGTGATCACACCATGATGATTATCTTGGTCATGAAGATCTTTTTGTACAGTTCTTCCGTAAAAGACTCTGATGCTGGGAAGGATTGGGGGCAAGAGGAGAAGGGGACGACAGATGATGAGATGGCTGGATGGTATCACTGACTCGATGGACGTGAGTCTCAGTAAAGTCCAGAAGTTGGTGATGGACAGGGAGGTCTGGCATGCTGAGATTCATGGGGTCACAAAGAGTCGGACACGACTGAGTGACTGATCTGATCTATGTATTCTTGCCACCTCTTCTTAATATCTTCTGCTTCTGTTAGGTCCATACCATTTCTGTCCTTTATCGAGCCCATCTTTGCATGAAATGTTCCCTTGGTATCTCTAATTTTCTTGAAGAGATCCCTACTCTTTCCCATTCTGTTGTTTTCCTCGATTTCTTTGCATTGATCGCTGAGGAAGGCTTTCTGATCTCTTCTTGCTATTCTTTGGAACTCTGCATTCAGATGTTTATATCTTTCCTTTTCTCCTTTGCTTTTTGCTTCTCTTCTTTTCACAGCTATTTGTAAGGCCTCCCCAGACAACCATTTTGCTTTTTTGCATTTCTTTTCCATGGGGATGGTCTTGGTCCCTGTCTCCTGTACAATGTCATGAACCTCAGTCCATAGGTTCTCTATATATCAGGCACTCTATCTATCAGATCTAGGCCTTTAAATCTATTTCTCACTTTCATTGTATAATCAAAAGGGATTTGATTTAGGTCATACCTGAATGGTCTAGTGGTTTTCCCTGCTTTCTTCAATTTAAGTCTGAATTTGGCAATAAGGAGTTCATGATCTGAGCCACAGTCAGCTCCTGGTCTTGTTTTTGTTGACTGTATAGAGCTTCTCCATCTTTGGCTGTAAAGAATATAGTCAATCTGATTTCAGTGTTGACCATTTGGTGATGTCCATGTGTAGAGTCTTCTCTTGTGTTGTTGGAAGAGGGTGTTTGCTATGACCAGTGCATTTTCTTGGCAAAACTCTATTAGTCTTTGCCCTGCTTCATTCCGTATTCCAACGCCCAATTTGCCTGTTACTCCAGGTTTTTCTTGACTTCCTACTTTTGCATTTCAGTCCCCTCTAATGAAAAGGACAACTTTTTTGCGGTGTTAGTTGTAAAAGGTCTTGTAGGTCTTCATAGAACCATTCAACTTCAGCTTCTTCAGCATTACTGGTTGGGGCATAGACTTGGATTACTGTGATATTGAAAGGTTTGCCTTGGAAACGAACAGAGATCATTCTGTCGTTTTTGAGATTGCATCCAAGTACTGCATTTCGGACTCTTTTGTTGACCGTGATGGCTACTCCATTTCTTCTGAGGGATTCCTGCCCGCAGTAGTAGATATAATGGTCATCTGAGTTAAATTCACCCATTCCAGTCCATTTCAGTTCGCTGATTCCTAGAATGTTGACGTTCGCTCTTGCCATCTCTTGTTTGACCACTTTCAATTTGCCTTGATTCATGGACTTGATATTCCAGGTTCCTATACAATATTGCTCTTTACACCATCAGACCTTGCTTCTATCACCAATCACATCCACAGCTGGGTATTGTTTTTGCTTTGGCTCCATCCTTTCATTCTTTCTGGAGTTATTTCTACACTGATCTCCAGTAGCGTATTGGGCACCCACTGACCTGGGGAGTTCCTCTTTCAGTATCCTATCATTTTGCCTTTTCATACTGTTCATGGGGTTCTCAAGGCAAGAATACTGAAGTGGTTTGCCATTCCCTTTTCCAGTGGACCACATTCTGTCAGACCTACACCATGACCCGCCCATCTTGGGTTGCCCCACGGGCATGTCTTAGTTTCATTGAGTTAGACAAGGCTGTGGTCTTAGTATGATTAGATCGACTAGTTTTCTGTGAGTATGGTTTCAGTGTGTTTGCCCTCTGATGCCGTCTTGCAACACCTACCATCTTACTTGGGTTTCTCTTACCTTGGGTGTGGGGTATCTCTTCACTGCTGCTCCAGCAAAGCACAGCCACTTCTCCTTACCTTGGACGAGAGGTATTGCCTCACTGCCGTCCCTCCTGACCTTGAACATGGAATAGCTCTTCTAGGCCCTCCTGCACCCACGCAGCCACCACTCCTTGAACATGGGGTTGCTTCTCCTGGCCGTCGCCCCTGGCCTCAGGCATGGGATAGCTAAGTAACTAATTCTTACTCATGTGTAAATGAGTTAGTCACTCTTAAGGTATCTTACAGGTGTATGGAATCCTTAAGACATATAATAAAAGCATGTCTCCTATGTGAGTGGTGAACCAAAGATTTGGAGAGTCTTTCCAGTGGAGAGGAAAGAGGCTCCAGGAGAATACAAATGTGCTGAGGTCCCAAATCCCTGCACAGGTATCACAGGACCCCAGAGGTCTAAATGTGGTAAAGTTGATTTGACAAAATCCCAAGTCTAGAACAACTGGCATCAAAATGATGTTTAGTGGGTTGGGGTGGGAGAAGTTTATGGCCCAAGGTTGGGGTCTATGAAATGTAGGGAGAACCTGTTCAAGGGATGATGAGGGATAGTTCATCCCT
Organism: Bos javanicus; assembly: GCF_032452875.1. NCBI lineage: Eukaryota > Metazoa > Chordata > Mammalia > Artiodactyla > Bovidae > Bos > Bos javanicus. The sequence continues at coordinate 5,595,834 of NC_083871.1, read as the reverse complement.
GGGAAGGGAGGGAGTTAAGTCCTGCCTGAAGAAAACCCAGACTAAGTCCTGGTTTCAGATAGTTTGTTATTCTATGTGCTTATCACTTTGCTTTATATCACTTTTTGTTGTTTCTAACAACACAGTGCAAGTAATTGTTTGATTACAAATAAGATCAGTAATTTTACTAACATCTTTTTTATTAGGGTGATAACTTTATTTAAAAACAAAAAAGCAAAACACATTGCATCTAAGAGTCCCCACAAGCAGTTTTCTTCTAAATGTTGGGATTTAATTGAAATTCCCTTTTCAAGACATGTTATCTTGATTTTTTTCCTCTCATTTTTAAAGAAATGATTAGCCACCCCATTTTAGAAGGTATAAAAGGGAAAAAAAATGAGTATGAGGGGCTGAGAAATGAGTTTGTTTTCCATAGATCGTACATGTCACTGGGAATGAGAAGGAGAAACAAAGTTTACCATCAAGTTTGTACTTTTTAAAATACAAAATATGCAAAAATCCTTAACAAAATTCTAGCAATCAGAATCCAACAACATATTAAAAAGATCATACACCATGACCAAGTGGGCTTTATCCCAGGGATGCAAGGATTATTCAATATCCACAAATCAATCAATGTAATACACCACATTAACAAATTGAAAAATAAAAGCCATATGATTATCTCAATAGATGCAGAGAAAGCCTTTGACAAAATTCAACATCCATTTATGATAAGAACTCTCCAGAAAGCAGGAATAGAAGGAACATACCTCAGCATAACAAAAGCTATATATGACAAACCCACAGCAAACATTATCCTCAATGGTGAAAAATTGAAAGCATTTCCCCTAAAGTCAGGAACAAGACGAGGGTGCCCACTTTCCCCATTACTATTCAACATAGTTTTGGAAGTTTTGGCCACAACAATCAGAGCAGAAAAAGAAATAAAAGGAATCCAAATTGGAAAACAAGAAGTAAAACTCTCACTGTTTGCAGATGACATGATCCTCTACATAGAAAACTGTAAAGACTCCACCAGAAAATTACTAGAGCTAATCAATGAATATAGTAAAGTTGCAGGATATAAAATTAACACACAGAAATCCCTTGCATTCCTATATACTAATAATGAGAAAATAGAAAGAGAAATTAAGGAAACAATTCCATTCACTATTGCAATGAAAATAATAAAATACTTAGGAATGTATCTACCTAAAGAAACTAAAGACCTATATATACAAAACTATAAAACATTGGTGAAAGAAATCAAAGAGGACACTAATAGATGGAGAAATATACCATGTTCATGGATCAGAAGAATCAATATAGTGAAAATGAGTATACTACCCAAAGCAATCTATAGATTCAATGCAATCCCTATCAAGCTACCAATGGTATTCTTCACAGAGCTAGAACAAATAATTTCACAATTTATATGGAAATACAAAAAAAACCTCGAATAGCCAAAGCTATCTTGAGAAAGAAGAATGGAACTGGAGGAATCAACCTGCTTGACTTCAGGCTCTACTACAAAGCCACAGTTATCAAGACAGTATGGTACTGGCACAAAGGCAGAAATATAGATCAATGGAACAAAATAGAAAGCCCAGAGATAAACCCACGCACCTATGGACACCTTATCTTTGACAAAGGAGGCAAGAATATACAATGGATTAAAGACAATCTCTTTAACAAGTGGTGCTGGGAAAACTGGTCAACCACTTGTAAAAGAATGAAACTAGAACACTTTCTAACACCATACACAAAAATAAACGCAAAATGGATTAAAGATCTCAATGTAAGACCAGAAACTGTAAAACTCCTAGAGGAGAACATAGGCAAAACACTCTCCGACGTATCACAGCAGGATCCTCTATGACCCACCTCCCAGAGTATTGGAAATAAAAACAAAAATAAACAAATGGGACCTAATTAAATTAAAAGCTTCTACACAACAAAAGAAACTAGGCAAGGTGAAAAGACAGCCTTCAGAATGGGAGAAAATAATAACAAATGAAGCAACTGACAAACAATAATCTCAAAAATATACAAGCAACTCCTGCAGCTCAATTCCAGAAAAATGAACGACCCAATCAAAAAATGGGCCAAAGAACTAAACAGACATTTCTCCAAAGAAGACATACAGATGGCTAACAAGCACATGAAAAAATGCTCATCACTCATTATCAGGGAAATGCAAATCAAAACCACAACGAGGTACCATTTCACACCAGTCAGAATGGCTGCGATCCAAAAGTCTACAAGCAATAAATGCTGGAGAGGATGTGGAGAAAAGGGAATCATCTTACACTGTTGGTGGGAATGCAAACTAGTACAGTCACTATGGAGAACAGTGTGGAGATTCCTTAAAAAACTGGAAATAGAACTGCCTTATGACCCAGCAATCCCACTGCTGGGCATACACACTGAGGAAACCAGAATTGAAAGAGACATGTGTACCCCAATGTTCATCACAGCACTGTTTATTATAGCCAGGACATGGAAGCAACCTAGATGTCCATCAGCAGATGAATGGATAAAAAAGCTGTGGTACATATAAGCAATGCAGTATTACTCAGCCATTAAAAAGAATACATGTGAATCAGTTCTAATGAGGTGGATGAAACTTACAGAGTGAAGTAAGCCAGAAAGAAAAACACCAATACAGTATACTAACGCATATATATGGAATTTAGAAAGATGGTAGCGATAACCCTGTATGCGAGATAGCAAAAGAGACACAGATGTAAAGAACACTTTTGGACTCTGTGGGAGAGGGAGAGGGTGGGATGATTTGGGAGAATGGCATTGAAACATGTATAATATCATTTAAGAAACTAGTCACCAGTCCAGGTTCGTTGCAGGATACAGGATGCTTGGGGCTGGTGCACTGGGATGACCCAGAAGGATGGTATGGGGAGGGAGGTGGGAGGGGGTTCAGAATGAGGAACACGTGTACACCCGTGGCAGATTCATGTTGATGTATGGCAAAAGCAATACAATATTGTAAAATAATTAGCCTCCAATTAAAATAAATAAATTTAAATAAAATAAAATAAAATACAAAATAGTTGTTTTAGAGGATAAGGAAGATTTAATTAAAAAAAAAAAAAAAAACCACCACTCTGAGTCTGTATATAGCAAAACCCCATGATTTGAAATTCCACTTTTCCTGGGTCTGCCCAAAGTCCAGGGCTTTGAAGACCCCCTGCCGCACTGGGGTTGGCTAGGTTCTTCCCAGGTCCTTCCCAGGATGCTAGGAAATTCTCTCCCATCACTTTGAATACTCCTTCATCCATGTCACAAGAACTGGCTTTTCAAGACACCAGTGCTCATGTACAGCTATTTTCAAGTTTCCCCGGCTGTCTGCCCCAGAGTCCTGCAGACCAGCTGTTGCCCAGACCGCAGAAATGAAATTCGACTCTGTGTGGGGGCGTGTCAGCCGGTCCAAACAGCTGGGGAGCATCGTGGGTGTGTCTTGACCCTGGAGGTGGTGAGGGCCAAGGGGAACCTTGTTTAGAAAACTTGGAGGAAAAAGTCTGTGTGGAAGTGTCTGTCCTAGGAGGGCCTAGGAACTGCTGCTGTAGATGGAGACACGTGGAGATCAAGGATCAGTGGAGGATGGGTGGACACCCAGGAAAATCCTTAGGGACACTTACAGATGTGTCATAAATGTGCCTGTTTATCCAAAATGTTTCCAAACAGTTGCATGTAAATTACACTGTTATAGAGGAAGCAAGCCTAATAATTCTTGATGAACTTGCCATTTTTAAAGAAAACGTTTTACAAAATCACCCTGAATTCACCCTCGTGAATTTGGGTCTGCTGCAGGGTTTGGTCCCAGGGCACAGGGTGGCTGAGGAGGAGTGGAAGTTCAAGGTCTCTGTCCTCTGCTCTTGTGTGATTTCTGCTTCTGCAGGTGTTGTTCACACAGGGAGCAGGCACAACTCTAGCCTCTGGGAGACCGTGATCTCTTTTCCCACCTAGAGCGTAAACTGGGTCAGGAGCAGGTGGACACACAGAGGAACCCAAGGCAGATGGAGGGGGGCAGCTGGAGGATGAGGAACATTTGCTTAGACCCCAGATGAAAGGACTTTCTCGGGGTGAAGGAGGTGGAAGGGTATGTGGAGCCGTCTGCTTCCTGTGGCTTGTGCTGGGCTGCGTGCAAAGGAAGCTAGTAATTGGAAAACCTGCTGATTCCAACATTCCCCCAGGCTGCTTTATTTCTGGATCCTTTGGCCCCTTTCCCCCCGTTATTTTATGGCCAGCACGCCTCCAGATCAGTTACTATTTCAGGGGATGCTTGCTCCTGCTCTTGACAGAGAGAAGCCTTCAGGGCATTTGCAGTTTTTGAAATAGCAAAGGCACAAAATGCTCTCGTGTTATTTTATCTTCAGAGTTGAGAATGTGGCCACGTGTTCAGCAGCTGTGAACCCCAGTTCAGGCGTCTGGGGAGGAGGCTTGGACCAAAGCAATCCAAGCTCCCTGTCTTCAATAACGGGCTGCAGGGAGACAAACACCAGACTGAGCCTCCCAGCTCCATTATACAGAGTCCTGAAGTGTGTGAACGTATTAGTCGCTCAGTGGTGTCCAACTCTTTGCAATCCCATGGACTATAGCCTACTAGGCTCCTCTGTCCATAGAATTCTCCAGGAAGGAATACTGGAGTGGGTAGCCATTCCCTTCTCCAGGGGATCTTCCCAACCCAGGGATCAAACCTGGGTCTCCCTCATTGCAGGCAGGTTCTTTACTATCTGAGCCACCAGGGAAGCCCATACACGGTGTCCTAAGTTCTTACAAATATCTACTCTAGTCATGGATCCTCCTCAGCCCGCTTCCCAGATCTACCATGGGCCAGGATGGTCTTAGACCACAGGAAGTGCACTGGGTACCACAGGAGGGAGCCTCCATCTCACAGCCCTTCCCTCTCCCTTTTCTCAGACCCTGGGGCCCGGATTGGAGCACTGGAGCCTTCTTTGTCAGTGAAGGAGAGAGATGGAGGCTACAGGCTTTGCTGTGCCATACCGCTGGTGGTGGGGATACCGAGCTACAGCCCTGGCTTTACAAGATGTAACTTCCCCTTGAGACGAGCAGAATGGGATGAAGTTTAAATGAGATGATGTGGATGCAGACCCAGCCAAATAATTGGCAGGTGGAGGAGTTGTCAGGGTGTGGACCTGTCTGCACTGGAGCACGTATTCTGTGTCAGGCACCAGGAACGCAGCAGTGGGCAAGACAAATCCCTGGTCCTTGTGGAGGAGGGCAGAGGGTGAACAAACAGGCCACAGAGACATTTCAGATAATGAGTCGTACCCAAGGCAGAGGGAGAGGAGAGCGCCAGGCTGGGATGTGTGACCTCCCAGGGGTGGGGAGAGGCCCTGGATGAGTCGACTTGCACCAGCATCTAATTCACAGAGGAAGCAGAAGTTCTGAAGGGCCCTTCCTGGGGCAGAGCGGTGAGCACAGATGCACAAAGTCCATCAGATACTTCAGCTCCTTCCTGGGGCCTAGGGGACTTGCCTACTTCCCCCACCCCTTCCCCTTCCCCACGCCCAACTTCCTCCGGCATTCCTATTTGCGTGCATGCATGCACGCTAAGTCACTTCAGTTGTGTCCGACTCTTTGTGACCCCATGGACAGTAACCCACCCAGGCTTCTCTGTTCATGGGATTCTCTAGGCAAGATTACTGGAGGGAGTAGCCATTCCCTTCTTCAGGGATCTTCCCCACCCAGGGATTGAACCCGCGTGTCTTATGTCTCCCACACTAGCAAGAGGGTTTTTTACCACTAGTGCCACCTGGGAAGCCCGCATCCCTGCTTATTCCTCTACATTTCTATCCACTCACCTTGACCATCTGCATGATGAAATCTGCACCCAGCTAGGATGTAATTAAAGAGTAAGGAGAGCCAGGAAGAATTTCAGACAGCTTGGTTCAAGAGAACTGCCTGCTGTGACCACTTGCTGGAAGAAGTTATTGAAGACATAATCCCAGGCAAAATGCCAAGATTCTAGACGGCCAGCTGGACTGTGGTCTTTAGGACAGGGGTCTGGTACTCCTTATGGGAATTTGCCCACTGATGGAGGGATGTGAGGATACAGAAGCAGTCAGGAAACTGGGTTTCAAAGTGGCAAAAGTTCTAGCCCACTCTCCATCCTTCTAGATACCATGGGAGCTTCCCTATGGCTTCAGCTCCAAGTAACCAGAGTCTTAATTGGTTTCTTATTTTAGCAACTCACAACATGATACAAAGTTATTTAAAAACTGTTCTCAAGGAAAAAGAGACATAATATAGAAAAATGTGAACAAGATTGTAGACAATCTCAACAAGACGGTTTGGCCCAGGGTGGAGGAAAAAGGAATGCTCCATGAGACTCTTATGCTGCTTGGAGGGCAGAGGAAGTGATTGGCTATGATGGATTCTCAGTGTTGGACAAAAAACTATGGTCTTAAATAGATTTGTTAAAAATGTTCGAAGTAAACAGGAAACAAGAGGTGAGACTCACAACTTTGGTTTGAAAATATTCTAATGATGTTCTCTTATAAAACAAATATGCAACTTAAGTTACACTTGTTAAGTAAGTTGAAAATAGGAGTGGGCAAAGATATAAGAGAAAATGTCAAACATATAAAGTTTTAAGAGTTATATGACTATTAAAATTAGGATTCAATCAAAAGCATTTCATGGGACAATGAGAGATCTTTTCTATTGATGAAATCAACACTCCACCAAATGTATAAAATTTAATCACCTAATACAACTGCACTGAAGTCTAACTCCAAAACTATGAGTTCAAAAAATAGCTGAAGATATAGAATATAAAATACTCTATTTATTTATCACATATCTTTCTAAAACAATACAACAGAGAAGGGATATATCCATGGACTATTTATAAAAATTTAAATCACCATGAAAAACTCAGTAAACTCCACAAAGCAAACATCAGAATAGTCACATTCTTTGACAAGACTGCAATAAAACTAGAAATTAAAAAAAAAAGGAAAACAAACAAAATCTACCTATTTGTAGTTTTTAAGAGCAATGTTCTGAAAATTTCTTGGAAAGGAATGAAATAGGGTCATTTGTAGAGTTGTGGATGGACCTCGAGCCTGTCATACAGAGTAAAGTAGGTCAGAAAGAGAAAAACAAATATTGTATATTAATGCATATATATGGGATCTAGAAAAATAGTACTGATGAACCTATTTATAAGGCAGGAATAGAGACACAGACTTAGAGAATGAACTTGTGGACACAGGGTAGGGAAAAGAGTCCAGTTCAGTTCAGTCGCTCATTCACGTCCGACTCTTTGCAACCCCATGGTCTGCAGCACGCCAGGCCTCCCTGTTCATCACCAGCTCCCAGAGTTTACTCAAACTCATGTCCATTGAGTCGGTGATGCCATCCAACCATCTCATCCTCTGTCGTCCCCTTCTCCTCCCACCTTCAATCTTTCCCAACATCAGGATCTTTTCAAATGAGTCAGTTCTTCGCATCAGGTTTCCAAAGTTTTAGAGTTTAAGCTTCAACATCAGTTCCTTCCAATGAACACCCAGGACTGATCTCCTTTAGAATGGACTGGTTAGATCTCCTTGCAGTCCAAGGGATTCTCAAGAGTCTTCTCCAACACCACAATTCAAAAGCATCCATTCTTCAGCGTTCAGCTTTCTTTATAGTCCAACTCTCACATTCTTTCATGACTACTTGAAAAACCATAGCTTTGACTAGATGGACCTTTGTTGGCAAAGTAATGTCTCTGCTTTTGAATATGCTGTCTAGGTTGGTCATTACTTTCCTTCCAAGGAGTAGGCGTCTTTTAATTTCATGGCTGCAGTCACCATCTGCAGTGATTCTGGAGCCCAAAAAAATAAAGTCATCCACTGTTTCCATTGTTTCCCCATCTATTTGCCATGAAGTGATGGGACCAGATGCCATGATCTTAGTTTTCTGAAGAGAGGAGAGGGTGGGACAAATTGAGAGTAGCACTGGCATATATACACTGCTATGTGTACAGCAGATAGCTAGTGGGAGGCTGCTGTATGACACAGAGCTCAGATCCATACTCTCTGATGACCTAGGGGTAGGGGTAGGGGGTGGAAGGGAGGCCCAAGAGGGAGGGGATACATGTGCACATATGACTGATTTGCTTTGTTGTACAGCAGAAACTAACATAACATTGTAAATCAATTATCCTCTGATTTAAAAAAAAGAGGGAATAAAGTGGTATCAAGACCAATTAGAAGCAAGGAAGCAACAATGAAACATTCCCTGGAAGTATGAAAAAGTAAGAGATAGGGCCGGGCTGAGGAGGATGGGAGAGTGTGTAGAGCCTTGTTAATCAGACAGCGTATAAGACTGAAGGCAGGTTAGTGAATGACTTAACTCAGGAAGAAATGAAATCAACGGCAAAGTAAAACAAAGTCACAAGTACACACAGAATAATGAAATAGAAGAGTGAACATACAGAAGACGTGATCGAGAAAGTCGTCAATGGGTTCTTTGAAAAGATCAATAAAACAGAAAACCCCTTGGCAAGTCTGATAATAAAGCTGAAGAAAGGAAGGTAAGACAGAAGGAAGGAAGGAGGGGGAGAGATGGAGAGAGAGAGGACCACAGACACAGGCATCAGATGTAAAAAGGGAGGTTTAGCTCCAATAAACCTATTTTTTACAAAAGCAACTATCTGCTGGATTTTGTGCATTGGCCACACCGTGTTGATGCTTTTTTTTCATGGGGGAGGGACACAGTACATTCATCCACGCTGACCCAATAAGTACACTCTCTGACACAGCCTATTATGTTCCAAACACATAATAATGACCAGCAAAATGTAGAAAGAGGAAACTGGGAATTCTATGGTGGTCCAGCATTTAGGACTTGCTGCTTTTCACTCCAGAGCCAAAGGTTCTATCCTTGGTAAGGGAACTAAGCTTCCACAAGCTGCACAGTGTAGCCAAAAAATAAGTATTAATTAATTAATTAATTTTTTTTAAAGGAAAGATGGAACTAAGACACACTAATTCAAAACCAGGAAAAACATGTTCATGAACCAGAAAAAAGAGCAAAACCAGGTGTGCAAAGCCATGCAGTCAATTGTATTTTAGAATATATTAATACTGAAAAGTTTTTGCAAAGTACCATGCAAGATATCCATCAGTGTTGATGATGATTGTTATGGAAAGAGAATCGCAAGAGGATCAAAAATATTGTGAATTCTGTTGTTGTTTTTTTCTAAAGTGACTTAAAATACACTTCCCAGTTTCCATGGGTCAAGAGGCCAAGGCTGGCGTGGCTAGGTCTTCCACTGAGTCTCACTGGGCACACATCCAGGTGTCAGCCACATTGCCTCCTTTCTGGAGCCATGGTCCTCTCCCCAGCTCACTTGGTTGTTGACAAAATTCAAGTCCAATTTTCTGTAGTTGTAGATCTGAGGTGTTTTTGCTAGCTCATAACCAGTGGCTGTTCTTGACTCTGCAAAATTCCTGGTGGTTCCTTGTGGGCTCGGTATTGACTGCTTAGCATTTCAAGGCCAGCACCGAAGAACTGATGCTTTTGAACTATGGTGTTGGAGAAGACTCCTGAGAGTCCCTTGGACTGCAAGGAGATCCAACCAGTCCATTCTGAAGGAGATCAGCCCTGGATTTCTTTGGAAGGAATGATGCTAAAGCTGAAACTCCCATACTTTGGCCACCTCATGCAAAGAGTTGACTCATTGGAAAAGACTCTGATGCTGGGAGGGATTGGGGGCAGGAGGAGAAGGGGACGACAGAGGATGAGATGGCTGGATGGCATCACCTACTCTATGGACGTGAGTCTGAGTGAACTCCGGGAGTTGGTGATGGACAGGGAGGACTGGCGTGCTGCAGTTCATGGGGTCGCAATGAGTCGGACACGACTGAGCGACTGAACTGAACTGAACTGAACTGAAGAGGCTCTCCCTGTGAATTACTTCACAAATTCCAGTCCCTGTTTGCTTTCACCTATGGAAGGCTGTCATGTCTGAAACAGTCTGTGTGCTCAACTTAACACATGGTGAGACTGGCCGCGGATGCCATGGAACTTCATTCCTGTCCTCACAAGGAAGATGATTTTGAAGCTGCTCTTATGGAAGAGGATATTGTAATATTTTCTCTCCCTTTCACTCTGAGCTTGCCCTGGTGTCTTCTCAATGTGACAATACCTCTTTTTAAAAATTCTGTCTAAATACCTGATTACCTCTTTTTAAAATTCTATCTGAATAAATGTGATCCATTATTAATTTTGTCAATCACTTTTGTTCTGTGTTCATCATATCCCCATGCTTTTCTAGGTAAAATGAGTCTAGAGGGAATTACAGTAATAGGATAGACTGATACAAACTTTAAAATGGGTTGGAATTGCTTAGAGTCATAAATGTAGTTACAACAGACATAAGAATCCAAACTATAAATCAGACCAGGGTAGAAATAATTTTTACAAACAGCATTTGCAAAAAAGGAATTATTTGATCTCTTGTCTAGTTGAAAAATGGAGTCCCTGGTATGATACCTCCTCTGATGGGGAACTTTCTGAGCTGCTTCTATGGCTCCTCTGCCTTTTCCCAAGTTCCGCCTGGTGAGTGCAGACAGAGCTAAAGAGTCAGAAGAACAGCCTCTTCAAAAGCTCTCTCCTCTGATTTTCCAGAACATCTACTAAAAAGGGAGCCTGTGAAAATCTCATCCTCATTATGAATGTATTCCTTGGCGTGACTGTTTAGCGTCTCTATGGCAGCAAATGATTTTCCCCAGTTAGGAAATCAATTCTGAAGGCAACTAGCTATTTTCTGGGAGAAAAAGCTCAGTTTTGTGTGCAGGAGTGTGACATCTGACCAGCCCCCTCACAATTAGAACACAGGCTTTGGAGGCAGACAGGGGTTTTGTCCAGCTTTGCCTCTAACGCAGAGGGTGGTGTTGGTGCTCTCCGTATTTCACCGTCTATGAATTGGGAACAGTATTTGTGCTGTGCTGTGCTTAGTCACTCAGTTGTGTCCAACTCTTTGTGACCCTATGGACTGTAACTTCTCTGCCCATGGCAATTCTCCAGGCAAGAATACTGGAGTGGGTTGCCATGCCCTCCTCCAGGAGATCTTCCAAACCTAGGAATTGAACCAGGGTCTCCTGCATTGTAGGTGGATTCTTTACCAGCTAAGCTACCAGAGAAGCCCTACAGTGTCTACTTCGACTCATCTCATAAAGAACCAGGGGGGAAGGAAGTCCCTCTCTCACCGAGATTCTTCCAGTAAGGGAAGCAAACCCATCCTGCAGGGGATTGACCTGGGATGCCGGGGTATCACTACCTCTTGGAGCCTTTGGTATGAAAGGCATTCAGGCTGGCATTGTTGTTCATCGCTTCTACTTCCTTCTCAGACTGTCTGCCAAGGTCTCACCCTGTGCCCACAGCCAAGCTCCTGAGAAGATTCCAGCTGAATTAAGCCCTCATCATCCCCTTTGCTGTCCCTATTATTTGATAATCCCCAAAGCCCAGTGCAGACTTTTACTGTTAAAAAGGGTCCTTTTCAACAATGGAGATGCAGACATGGAGAACAGACTTTTGGACACAGTGGGTAAAGGAGAGGGTGAGCAAAATCGAGTAGTACTGAAACAAATACATTACCATATGTAAAATAGATACCTAGTGAGAGTTTGCTGTATGATGCAGGGAGCTCAGCCCAGTGTTCTGTGACAACCTAGAAGGGTGAGGTAGGGAGGGAGGTGGGATGGAGGTTCAAGAGGCCAGGGACGTATATATGTGTGCATGCATGCTAAATCACTTCAGCCATGTCCAATTCTTTGTGACCCTGTGGACCATAGACCACCAGTCTCCTCTATTCATGGGATTCTCTAGGCAAGAATACTGGAGTGGGTGGCTGTGCCCTGCTCCAGAGGATCTTCCCAACCCAAAGATGGAACCCAAGTCTCTTATGTCTCCTGCATTGGCAGGCAGCTTCTTTACCACTAGCGCCACCTGGGAAGCCTGGACATATGTATACCTAAGGCTGATTCAGAAGACTAAGAAGAGGTGGCAAGAATACACAGAAGAACTACAGGAAAAAGATTTTAATGACCCAGATAACCAGAATGGTATGATCACTCACCTAGAGCCAGACATCCTGGAATGAGAAGTCAAGTGGACCTTAGGAAGCATCACTACAGACAAAGCTAGTGAAGGTGATGGAATCCCAGTTGAGCTATTTCAAATCCTAAAAGATGATGCTGTGAAAGTGCTGCACTCAATATGCCAGCAAATTTAGAAAACTCAGCAGTTTCCACAGGGCTGGAAAAGGTCAGTTTTCATTCCAATCCCAAAGAAAGACAATGTCAAAGAATGCTCAAACTACTGCACAATTGCACTCACACACTAGCAAAGTCATGCTCAAAATTCTCCAAGCAAGACTCCAACAATACGTGAATCGAGAACTTCCAGATGTTCAAGCTGGATTTAGAAAAGGCAGAGGAACTAGAGGGCAAATTGGCACCATACACTGGATCATAGAAAAAGCAAGAGAGTTGTAGATAAACATCTACTTCTGCTTTATTGACTACACCAAAGCCTTTGACTGTGTGGATCACAACAAACTGTGGGAAATTCTTCAAGAGATGGGAATACCAGACCACCTTACCTGCTTCCTGAGAAATCTGCATGCAGGTCAAGAAGCAACAGTTAGAGCTGGACATGGAACAATAGACTAGTTCCAAGGTTGTATGTCAAGGTTGTATATTGTCACCCTGCTTATTTAACTTATATGCAGAGAACATCATGCGAAATGCTGGAATGGATGAAGCACAAGCTGGAATCAAGATTGCAGGGAGAAATATCAATAACCTCAGATATGCAGATGATACCACCCTTGTGGCAGAAAGCAAAGGGGAACTAAAGAGCCTCTTGATGAAAGTGAAAGAGGAGAGTGAAAAAGCTGGCTTAAAGCTCAACATTCAGAAAACTGAGATCATGGCATCTGGTCCCATCACTTCATGGCAAATAGATGTGGAAACAGTGGAAACAGTGACAGACTATTTTCTTGGGCTCCAAAATCACTGCAGATGGTGACTGTAGCCATGAAGTTAAAAGGTGCTTGCTCCTGGGAAGAAAAGCTATGACCAACCTTAATAGCATATTAAAAAGCAGAGACATCACTTTGCTGACAAAGGTCCATCTAGTCAAATCTATGGTTTTTCCAGTGGTCATGTATGGATGTGAGAGTTGGATCATAAAGAAAGCTGATCAATGAAGAATTGATACTTTTGAACTGTGGTGCTGGAGGAGACTCTTAAGAGTCCCTTAGACTTCAAGGAGATCATACCAGTCAACCCTAAAAGGAATCAGTCCTGAATATTCATTGGAAAGACTGATGCTGAAGCTGAAGCTCCAATTATTTTGGCCACCTTATGCGAAGAGCTGACTCAGGAAAGACTCTGATGCTGGGAAAGAGTGAGAGCAGGAGAAGGAGGTAACAGAGGGTGAAATGGTTGGATGGCATCACCGATTCAATGGACATGAATTTGAGCAGGCTCTTGGAGTTGGTGATGGTCAGGGAAGCCTGGTGTGCTGCAGTCAATGGGGTCACAAAGAGTCTGACACAACTGAACAACTGAACTGAACCGAAGGCTGATTCATGTTGATGTGTGGCAAAAACTAACAACATATTGTAAAGTAATTATCCTCCAATTAAACATAAATAATTAGAAAAAAGGGCCCTGTTAAGCAGTGAGCAGTCATGGGCTCTTTGGAGAGCTGGCGTCCAGGGTGCTGATGCAGGCACAGTGTCTGCCTGGTGGACGCAGGGCTTCCACCTGCTCTCGGCTGGGAAATAGTGCAGCTCTTCGTGATGGGATCAAGGAGTCACTTGGGAGAGGTGCCATCCCATGTTAATTACCACTAAGCTCACTGGGCAACACATCATATTCTGGCAGCATGTGAAAAAATTTTTTTTCAAACTGGAAGGTGGACTGGTGGTTTTTCTTATAAAAACCTTCTCTGTGTTGCCGGCAGGAAGTGGGCTTCAGGCTTCCCGAGATGAACTGTACAGCAAGAGACAGGCATCTCCCCACATTGCCCAAGGTGATTGGTGAGAACACGTTTCTTCAGGCATATTAGGACATCTTTAGGACATTACATTACATTTACGAAAACTTTACAGCCCTATGGAGTTACAGACCCATGATGGAAGCCCCTAGGGAGACCCAGGTTTGCACCAATTCCTTCTCCTAGGCTCACTGACTAGCAAAAGGGATGGTCCCCTCACATCCTCCATGAAAGCCTCAGCCGCCTCTCATGGCCAGACCCTCTGGACTCCTAGAGTGTGTGAGCACCTTGCTGCCCGCTTTGCACATTAAGAGAAATACAAAGCTGTCCAAGACAGGCAGGCCCTCGGGCAGTTCCTTGAGAACTTTGAGCCCGAGATGCCCCATGCATGCTGCCTCAGTGGGAGGAAGGGGGCAGAGCACCAGTAAGAACGTGATGACCACGTGTGTGGCCGTGAGCTCAGCACGTTAGAGAAGGGAAGGGGGTCTTGGCCAGAGGACCGTGGCGGCGGCTGCGGGGTCTGCTTGAGCAGAGACCCATCAAGGGACCCCAGTTCTTCCCACCACGCCCCCCCACCCCCCGCCCGTGACAGAACAGCAGCTCCTCACGGTCACTACACCTGCAGGTATGTGAGGCCACTTCACGGGCAGGCAGCAGCAGGTCCTCAAAGGGTTGGCGCATGGGTCCCCAACCGTTTTGATATCAGGGACTGGTTTCCTGGAAAATAGTTTTTCCACCGATGGTCGGAGCGGGTGATGGCTTCAGGATAATTCTTACAAGGAGTATGAAACCTGGATCCCTCCCATGCACAGTTCACAGTAGGGTTTGCACTCCTATGAAAATCTAATGCCGCTGCTGATTCGACTGGAGGCAGAACTCAGGCCATAATGTGAGCGATGGGGAGGAGCTGTAAACACAGGCAAAGCTTCACTTGCTCACCTGCTGTGCAGCCCAGCTCCTAACAAGCCACAGATCTGAACTAGTCCGTGTCCTGGGGACGCCTGTTCTAGAAGGATTGGCTGATTTCAGAGCTCTCCTCTGACTGCTCTTACCCAGATAACCGTGTATATATCAATATCTGAATTTCTTTCTCCCTCCCCACTCCCGAACCATAAGCTTATTTTCTATACCTGTAACTCTATTTCTGCTTTGTGTTTAATTTCATTGGTACCATTTATGATATTTGTCTTTCTCTTTCGAAGGTACTTCACTTAGTGTGACACTCTCTAGGTCCACCACATCACTTCAAATGTCATTATTCCATTTCTTTTTATGACTGAGCAGTATCCGGTCATATATATGTACCACATCTTCTTCACTCATTCCCCTGTCACTGGACGTCTAGGTTGCTTCCATGTCCTGGCTATCGTAAGCAGTGTTGCAATGAATACTGGGGGTGCGTGTATCTTTCAAATTATGGTTTTCTCTGAATATACGCCCAGGAGTGGGATTGCTAGATCATATGTAACTCCATTTTTAGTTATATAAGAACTGTTAGAATTTCCATACTATTCTCCATATTGACTGTACAAATTTACATTCCCACTAACAGTGTAGGAGGGTTCCCTTTTCTCCACATCCTCTCCAGCATGTGTTGTTTGTAGATTTTTTGACAATGGCCATTTAAGGTCTTAACTCACAGAGTCAGACACAACTGAAGCAACTGCAGCAGCAGCAGCAGCATTGTACTTTAGATTTGCATTTCTCTAATAATGAGTGATGTTGAACATCTTTTCCTGTGGCTCTTGGCCCTCTCTATGTCTTCTTCAGAGAAATGTCTATTTGGATCTTTCCACTCAATTTTTAATTGGGTTGTTTTTTTTTAATATTGAGCTGCCTGAGCTGTTTGTATATTTTAGAGATTGATCCCTTGTCAGCTGCTTCTGAGTCTCATTTCAACACAGGGAATGTTGCGTCCCTGTCATCCATGTAAGGCTGCAGGCAGAATATAAAGCTAGCAGCATGTCAGTATGCATTAGCAAAAGCAGAGATGATCCAACATCAAGGCGAGATTTAAAACCTGCTTCTAAGGCGGAGAGCTTTCAGTTGAGTTACAGCATCTTCCCCTTCACCCCCACCCCCACTCCCGTCACTGCAGTGGCAGCCCATCCAGTGCAGCCTCCTTTCCCCTGGTGGCTGTGCTGAGTCACCTCCCAGAGCTCCAGAGTTGCCCCGAGGACCCAGGTCTAGTTGAGCTTTAATTGTTTCTCAGCTCTGGGCTGCCTCTGGCCAGTGTCCACTCTGCCCTGGCTCTGCTCTCTGCAAGGAGCCCTGGCTGTTTCTTTGTCAGCAGAGTCTGTCCTGGTGCCTCCTTGCTCAGCCAGGACAGTGGGGCAGGGAGGCGGGGTGGGGAGGGGGGAGTTGGGGTTGTGTCTCTGCAGACAAGGACAACTGAGATCCAAAACAACGGCTGCCCACTCCTATATTCTTGCCTGGAGAATTCCATGGACAGAGGAGTCTGGTGGGCTACAGTCTGTGCATGCCTGCTAAGCTGCTTCAGTCACGTTTGACTCTTTGCTACCCTATGGATTGCAGCCCGCTGGGTTCTTCTATCAGTGGGATTCTCCAGGCAAGAATACTGGAGTGGGTTGCTGTGCCTTCTTCCAGGTGATCTTCCTGACCCAGGGACTGAACGCAGATCTCCTGTGGCTCTCGCTTGGCAGGCAGATTCTTTACAGCTGAGCCAGCAGGGAAACCCCTGGGGCTACAGTCCATGGGGTTGCAAAGAGTCGGACACAACTGAGCAAATCACTTTCAGTGTTAAAGTTACAAGATCACAGAACTAAGAACACTACAAGGACCATCCTTCTTTATCCAGATTACCCCAGTGTGGGCATAAAAACTGTTTTAAAACAGAAATTTGAAACTATTTAAGCTATTATGTTGCAAAAACTGTGAGTCTAGGCACAGCTTCAGGCCTCTCTCTCCTTATCTGTGCGATGGGAAGAGAATCACAGTTTACACACAGACAGACTGAGCAGGAAGTGTGCGGAAAGCCTGGCGTCTGAGTCTGATGACACTGGCCTTTCTGGCATGGCTTTCCTGCCTTGTGGACATTGGTCTGAGGGAAGGTTCTAGACGCCGGGGGCACAGGTCACGGGAGGAGCCTGCAGGGTGGGGAAAGCTCCAAGCCTGGATTCCAGGGCAAACCAGTATTTCTGCTCTGAACTTGAGCCAAGGACTCATGTCCACCAACTGAGAAATGAGACTCAACCTGCTGTGGACTGATGGGTATGCCCTCAGAAGTTGTAGGTTGGAGCCCTAAGCTCCAGTTCTAGGAGGTGGGGCCTTTGGGGGTGACGAGGCCCCAGGATGGAGTCAGTGGCTTTATCAGACAGGAAGAGAGAAACCACTGTCTGCCACCCGAGGACCCAGAGTCAAGGCAGCTGCCCTATTGCTGGAAGGAGGCCTCCACAGGCCTGGGGCTGCAGCCTGCAGAGCTGTGTGAAGGAAATTCCTACTGTCTGAGCCCCGCAGCCTGTGGTCTTTCATTGTCAGCTGCCCTCCCCATTGCTCACAGGCCCCAGTGAGGCTGGGTTCTGATTAATTCTAGAACACGTCCTGCTTCTTCCCACCTCCCAGCCTTTTTCTGCCTGAACTTCACCTCCTGAAGGGCCGGCTCACTTGAGCTCCTGTGCAGATGCCCCAGGCCCTCCAGCCCTGCTGAGAGGCCCCTGCAGGAAGGATGTGATGAGTGGGCCCTCAATTCACTTTCTCTCTCTTCCTTTATCTTGCCTCCCTAGTGGATGGGTCCCCTCCTGAGGAGACCTTAACCACCACTGGGACAGGTGCCTCCCAGCCAGCGGGCAGGTGGGGCAAGCTTGGCGATGGTTGGGATAAAGGTCTTTTTCTTCTAGGAGGCTGGGTTCCTGTGGTGACCTGCTCCCTGGATAGGTTGCAGTTGGGGATGCAGAACCTGCTGCCCAAGCATATGGACTCCTGACTGGGGTCACCCTCTGTACCATCTAATCTCCAAGGTTGTCTGTCCAGAGGACTGTTTTTGTGATTCTCCCTTCCCAGAGAGCAGCTGGCTCCTGGCAGACCCCTTCCCTCCTCTCCTCCTGTTCTTCAACTCTCTCCTTCCCACCAAAATGCAAATTCCCACCTCTGCTCCTACAAACCCCCTGCTCCCATCACCTCCCTAAAAGCTGGATTCAGGTCTGTCCTTGGGAATCCAAGGTTGCTCCAGGCTCTGAGCCACACACAGGACTGGGAAGGAAACATGGGGCTTAATTTAGGGTGCTTTGTCCATTTCCCCCTTTTTCATGCATAGGCTATCAGGCTTAAAAGAAAAAATACCAGATGTATCACAGATCATTCCTGAATCACAGAATACATCGTTATTTTTATTTGTATGTTTTTGTATTTCCCAAATTTTCACTAATGAGTCTGTATAATTTTTTTTCAGTCACACAAAAATCAAGGTTATTTCTGTACAGAGGCCCTGAAGTTGGAGAGGCTGGATCTCCGAAAAGCAGAATTTATTAAGGAACATTGCTGGCGTTAAAAACACAGCTTTGAAGGGAAGTTGTTTGGACGTTCCCAGCAGGAGCAAGCAGCCCATATAATAAATACAGATACAACTTAAGGGCTTTTGTCATCCTCCACAGTAGGTAGGATTCAAACAGCTAAGAAGGGTTTCCAGTCCCCATGGGGCCCCAGGACATGGGAAGGTCCCACCAGAGTTGACATCTTTCAGGGTAAAGCATTTTTGCTTCAAGGGGGTCACCTCCTGGAGTGAGAGAGACAATGAGTTTTCTTCAGTTATTGATGTCTTAGTGTTCATTGATGTCTTAGTGTCAAGTTGAAGAAGGCAATGGCACCCCATTCCAGTACTCTTGCCTGGAAAATCCCATGGATGGAGGAGCCTGGTGGGCTGCAGTCCATGGGGTCGCTAGGAGTTGGCCATGACTGAGCAACTTCACTTTCACTTTTCACTTTCATGCATTGGAGAAGGAAATGGCAACCCACTCCAGTGTTCTTGCCTGGAGAATCCCAGGGACAGAGGAGCCTGGTGGGCTGCCGTCTATGGGGTCACACAGAGTCGGACACGACTGAAGCAACTTAGCAGCAGCAGTGTCAAGTTTCTCCTTGAAAAAGTTTCCACCAATATGAGCTTTATCAGGGGCTGAAAGGCTCCCTCTGAATCCAGATCTTCTGGACAAGCAAGGACCTTGGGCCTTTCCTGTGGGTGAGCAAAGGCCTCTCTACTTGCCGAGACAGTCCTCTGCAGTATGTGTGACACCTGTGTGCCAGAAGCCAATACAGTTGTGAAAGCAGAAGGAGTTAGGTGAAAACTACAAGAGGCTGATGAAAGAAATTAAAGAAGACACAGATGGAAAGATAAAACATGTTTGTGAATTGGAAGAGTCAGTATTGTAAAAATGGTAATCTAAAGGCTTCCCAGGTCACTCAGTGGTTAAAAAAAAACCTGCCTGCTAATGTAGGAGATTCAGGTTTGATCCCTGGGTCAGGAGGGTCCCCTGGAGTAGGAAATGGCAACCCACTCCAGTATTCTTGCCTGGAAAAATCCCCTGGACAGAGGGAACTGGTGGGCTACAGTCCACGGGGTCACAAAGAGTCGGACACAACTGAGTGACTGAGCACACGTGCACCCAAGGCAGTCTACAGATCCCATGCAATCCTCATCAAAACTATCAGTAACAGTTTCCACAGAACTAGAACAAAGAGTCCCCAAATTTGTATGGAGACACAAAAGACCCTGAATAGCCAAAGCACTCTTGAGAAAAAACAAAAATGGAGCTGGAGGAATCAGGCACCTTGACTTCAGGCTATACTGCAAAACTATAATCATCAAAACAGTATGGTACTGGCACAAAAATTGAAATATAGATCAGTGCAAGAGGACAGAAAACCCAGAAATAAATCCATGCACTTATGGTCAATTAATCTATGACAAAGGAAGCAAGACTACACAATGTGGGAAAGACAGTTTCTTCAAAAAATGGTGCTGGGAAAACTGGACAGTTGCACATAAAAAAAAAAAGAAAGAAAGAAATTTGATCATTCTTTGACACCATTCACAAAAATAAGCTCAAAATGGATTAAGGACCTAAATGTGAGACTGGACACTATAAAACTCCCAGAAGAAAATGTAAGTAGATCACTCTCTGACATAAATAACAGGATTATCTTTTTGATTCATTTCCCAGAATAACGGAAATAAAACCAAAAATAAATAAATGAGACCTACTTAAACTCAAGAGCTTTTGCACAGCAAAGGAAACAATAAACAAAATGTAAAGACAACCCGCAGATTGGGAGAAAATATTTGCAAATGATGTGACTGACAAAGGATTAGTCTTCAAAATTTACAAACAGCTCAAGATGCTTAACAGTGTTAAAACAAACAACCCAATCAGAAAATAGGCAGAAGACCTAAATAGATATTTCCCTAAAGAAGAGATACAGATGGCCAAGAGGCACATGAAAAGATGTTCAACATTACTGATTATTAGAGAATTGCAAATCAAAACTAAAATGAGGTATCACCTTACACCAACCAGAATGGTTATCAATAAATCTACAAACAATAAATGCTGGAGAGGGAGTGGAAAGAATGGAATCCTCCTATACTGTTGGTGGTAATATTAATTGGTACAGCCATTATGGCTAACAGTATGCAACTTCCTTAAAAAACCAAAAATAGAGCTACCATATGACCCTGCAATCCCACTCCTGAGCATATATCTGAAGAACAGCAGGATCTGAAAGGATACATGCACTCCAATGTTCATTCCAGCACTGTTCACAAGAGCCAAGACGTGGAAGAAACCAAAATGTCCATCAACAGAGAACTGGATGAAGAAAATGTGGTACATTTATACAATGGAATATTATTCAGTCTTTGAAAAGAATGGAATAATGCCATTTGAAGCAACGTGGATGGACCTAGAGATTGTCATACTGAGTGAAGAAAGTCAGACAGAGAAAGAGAAATATTGTATGACATCCCTTATATACAGAATCTAAAAAGAAATGATACAAATGACCTTATTTACAAAACAGAAACAGACTCACAGACTTAGAAAATGAATTTATGGTTGCCTATACACACTACTATATTTAAAATGGAAAACCAATAAGGACCTACTGTATAACACATGGAACTCTGCTCAATGTTATGTGGCAGGCTGGATGGAAGGAGAGTTTGGGGGAGAATGAATACATGTATATGTATGGCTGAGTCCCTTCACTCTTCACTTGTAACTGTCACAACATTGTTATTCACCTATACCTCAATACAAAATAAAAAGTTTAAAAAAATAAGTTATATGACAATAAACTCAACATAAAAAGGGAAGGCATTAGGAAGAAGAAACAGGGAAATCTTTAATGTCAAACTTAAAAGAAAGATGGGAAAGTAAACCCTCTACATTTTCAGCCCATGCTAAACACCACCTGTGCATTTCCTAGGATGAGGGAAGCTCCCATCTTAAACCACAGCCCAGGATGGACCTCAATACAGGTAAACGGATACAACACATCTGTGGCTTGTGCTCCATCCTGTCACTTTGCCCAGTATGTTTGTTCCAGCGTTTCCCCTCCAGCAGCATCTGGGTTGAGGCATTACACTTTCTGGTCTTGTCTCTTTAGCCTTTAAACTTTCTTTAGCCTCTGGCACATTTCCAGTCTTCCCCCATTCTCCCCATCATCCCCATCTTTTATTAGAACATCCCTCCTTTGGGCTTCACCTGATAATTCCTTGTGATGAGATTCACATCAGGCATCTCTCCACACTTCTGCTGGCCCTTGGGATTTGCCCCGTGGCTGAAGTGATCAATCAGTGCATTGATGGTTGGCATGGGCTCCTTTGAATCCTATCTTCCTGAGGTTTGTAATTCATTGCTGCCCTGGGTTGCTATAATGCCCCCATTGGTGACCCAGGCCAGTCTAGCCGATATCCTTCAAGTTGACTCCATGTCCTGGTGACATGCCCCACCCAGCCTTTGCTGGAGTATTCCTCATTTACTGGCAGAATCAGCTGTTGTTCCAGGCTCATTCCTCTTGGCTTCAACCTGGAATGCACCATTTCTCCAGGAGCCCTGGTTCCCTTAGATACTGAGATTGAGTCTAAGGGTGTCTATGCTGCTGAAAGGGAGTGTGTGTTCTTCTTGATCTCCTGGTGGACGAAGCTGGCCCCTCCAAGTAAGTCCACAGTCCTTCTCCCTGTATGTGTATCCTGTCCTTCACAACAGGACCCTAGCTCTATCACCCCACAATCACCCACTTGCTCTGTCCTATGATACATTGAACATCATTTCAGGATGGTTTACCTGCACAACAAAAGCTAACAAGAGTGAGGAGCTCTTTGCAATTCTCCCCATGCCCCGGCCATACACTCTACAGAGACTGGGAGAAATTAGACAACAAATTAAATAGTTACAGTAAGAAATACGTTGCATAAATTACCATCAGGGAAACTGTGTTCAGAAACAGTGAGTCCAGGGTATCCTAGACCACCAGGTCATTCTCTTGTTCTCCATCTCTGGGCTGCCTCAAATCATATTTTTAATGAGATTTTCACTCAGTTTCAAATCAGTGTTAGAGCTTAGAGAGCAGTGAGTAAAAAAATGAACAGAATGAAATTACAAAGTGGAGACTATAATAGTCATTGGCTGCTGAAATCAGATTTTACTACTGTGCTGATTTGTTTTCAGGAGGCAGAAGATGTGGTATATGCCCTTATTTTGAAATTAATATAAAATATTAACAAATTTTCAAGGGGCAGGGTAGAGGATCATTTTTCAATGAATGTCCTGCTGCCCAATAAAGTTTATCTTTTCCTCTGGGCACTAAAAAAATATGATACAACTGAAATATGAGCATTCCTACAGTCATTCCTAGTCTGATACTAATTCACAATGAATTGAAGCAAGAAGCTGGAGAACTCTGGGGAGACTGAGATGTGGTGTGAGGAGGGGACTGTTTCCCTCGGGTGATGGACCCACATGGAGGCTCTTCATGGAGAAAGCACTTTGCTTTGCAATAGCACACCTGGTGCTCAAATGCGCTGCTGCTGCTGCTGGCTTTCTCCTGGAATGTGCAGTCCCTCGGGCACTGCTGCTGGGCCTGGCTCCCTTTGAGATCACTGCTGTCACAGGGGTCTATTTCCTTGTTGGCGCCACCTGTGCCCAGTTCTCAGGCCTGGGCAATGACCTAATGTCTGCTCTCCTCTCCATGTGTCCCATATCACTTGCCTACCCTGAGTCTAAAAGAATTCTAGAAGATTGTCAGACGCAGTCACAACAGCATGATCAGTTCTTCTGGAATCACCCAGATTTAGCAAAAAAGCTATCATTTCATAGAACAAAGCTTGCTTTGCACGTTTTCATGAAGCTGATTTATCTCCAGCAGGTATGTTTTTTAATTTGAGGCTCTGGTTTCAGTTGAGAGGTGATCTCTTGTCATCACATACTGACCACAAGCACAAAACTCTACATGAAACCCACAGGAGGGCTTTGATCAGGAAATGCTTGAGCAGATTTTTCTAGAAGGTAGGTGTATGGCTCACCCCCACCACCCATCTCCCAAGCTATGTATCCCGCTATTCCATCACAGCAACTATACCATATTACATTCCCAGCAGCAGTACACAAGGGTTCCAATTTCTCCACATGAAAGACTTTTTAAAATATAAGATTATCTCTTCAACTCCCCGTACGATAATTTTCTCCTTCTCTCTTTTTCAACAATAGGTGTATTAAAAGCACCTATATTGATATTTGTTTTGCTTTCTATCCTGGCTTATCAGCTTTCCTACAATATTCAGTGCAGACTAAATAACAGTTTCGAATGGTGCTTTAGACCATGCTGATGAAAGCTATAGCAAGGCTGATGGTAGAGACAGGTCATGAAGTGGTGTGCCCTGAAACCAGGAGGGTCTGGCTCATACCCTGTAGGGATTCTCCGAGAGACCCGAGGTGTTCTACGGGACCCAATATGGTGTTTCCGTCTCAGAGCCTGGAAACAAAGTCAAATAAATAGTAACCAGCTCACATCCTTTCATCCTTTTCTTTCCATGCCACTGATTTTCAAAAGGTTTATGAGCTGAAGAATGTCATTGTCACATGTATTGTAAGCAGACCCTCAGCATGTAAACAGAGGGAAGAGCGGCTGCACTGGCTCCCCAGGCCGTGCAGTGATGTGGCTGGGAGAGCCTCTCAGGCCCCCACTCATTGTCCTCCCCGAGGAATTTCTTCAGAAGGTAATTTGAAAATGAGTAGTCTAAATCCAGAGTTTGGCAGAGTATGGCCCATGAGTGAAAGTTAGCCCACTCTCTGCTTTTGTAAATAAAGTCTTTTTGGAGCACAATGTGCCTAGGTTGACATCGTCCATGGCCTTCTGGCACGGTGGCGGCACTGAGTTCTCATAGCAGAGACCACACTCACTGCCCACAAAGCCTAGACTATCTGCTATCTGACCTTCACAGGAAAAGTTTGCCAAGCTCCTTTCTGAACTTTAGCTCAACTGACAGAAGACAGGGACTCCTTATGCTCACCAGGGCTCAGGCCAGCCTATCCAGGGACAGGGCACTCAGACTGACCAGCTGGGGCATGTTGGCCTTCTGCGGGAGGGTGTGCGGGTGTCCACAGCCCTCACCTCAGGTAGGAGACCTGTGGTTTCTTAAAGGGAAACGGGTGCTGTCAGCAGAAAAAGGAAGGGACACCAGCCAAGGATAGCAAAACAGGGAAATTGCCATGTATGTATTTAAAACAAGAGTGAGAAATTAAATAAATGAGTACTCAAACACATCTTTCTTTTTCTTTTCTTTTCGACATTTTCCTTTTTTTAATCATTGATTTATAGGAGAAAAAAAAAAAGCTGAATCTTTAAATATAGGGCACAACATTTTCTTAACAGAAATCGTATTATCAGCTTGACCCAATCTTTAAGTGGAGTCAGGAGGAAGCAGGAGAGTCTTGGCCTGTATGCATGCTTGGTCGCTCAGTCATGTCTGACTCTTTGCTACCCCATGGACTATGGCCTGCCAGGCTCCTCAGTCCACGGAATTTTTCAGGTGAGAATACGAGAGTGGGTTGCCATTACCTACTCCAGGAGAATCTTTCTGACCCAGGGATTGAACCTGCATCTCCTGTGTCTCCTGCATCGCAGGTGGATTCTTCACCTAGCGAGTCATTGGAGAAGCCTAGTCTTTAATGGTATCAGGAGGAAGTAGGAGTGTCCTGGCCTGCTGCTGCTGCTGCTGCTAAGTCTCTTCCGTCGTGTCTGACTCTGTGCGACCCCACAGACGGCGGCCCACCAGGCTCCTCTGTTCCTGGGATTCTCCAGGCAAAAACAGTGGAGTGGGTTGTCATTTCCTTCTCCAATGCATGAAAGTGAAAAGTGAAAGGGAAGTCACTCAGTCATGTCTGACTCTTCCTGACCTGTCCTAGATGCTGACAAACACACAGCTTTCAATCCCAGCTGCCCGTGCTTTCAGACTTCACAGTTGAATCTGTGAGAAACCCCGTTTTTCCACAGCTCCTGAATCCACTGAAAGTCAGAGGGCTGTCCTGCTTGTTCCTAGCAATTCAACAAGCCTCAGCAGACCAGTCAAAATGTAAAGATACAATTAGAAATCTGAGCTCCACCTTCACCTCTTCTTGAAGTCAATGGCACTGATCAGAATTTGATCAATATGGTTTGGCTAAGAGTTTTGCACACTCCCATTAAGAGAAATACCAATTCCCCTCATCCTTGACTGCTCCAGTGTTTTCTGAGATTGCCACAGCTTTCTGCAGGTTGCAGCTCAGAACCCTGCTGAGAGCAAGAAGCTCTCACAGGAACCCAA
The DNA here is from genome assembly GCF_032452875.1 of Bos javanicus. NCBI lineage: Eukaryota > Metazoa > Chordata > Mammalia > Artiodactyla > Bovidae > Bos > Bos javanicus. The sequence continues at coordinate 5,569,994 of NC_083871.1, read as the reverse complement.
CATGCTGGTGACACCGCCATGGGTGCTCACACTTGCTCTGCGGTCTGTAATAATCTAGGCCCTCTGTCCTTTATTCCAGGGTCCCACAGAGTTCCGTTCTTGGGAGACAAAGAGAAATTTGAAAAGTAATCTGCTGGGAACGCCCTCCTCAAAAACGTTCATATTTTCTCCAGCGCTGTGTAATTACCAGCTGCAATTTCTTAGCCAAGTTGGAATTAGGAGGAAGGGACTTCCATGTCACCCAGTGACAGCATACACTATTCATTCCTCCCTGTGCATGCATATCTAATATTTATGGGACTTTACCTTCTGTATTGTTATGGTGGCCCGACACAGTAATAAAATATGGCATTCAGTTTGCTGACATTGTGTGCAGTTTTTAAAGAAAATCCAGACATTTGCAGAATTTGTTTCGAAGTGGATTGTTTCCACTTGTTTACAGGTGATGGTCAGCACTGCTGGAACTTTCCATTCACATAGGACCCTGAGGGCTAGAAGTTCCAATGCAGGGCACTGGCTGTGTAGACGTGGTGTCAGCAATGTCGCGGGTTCAACCCAGTTATGAGCTGAAAGCAGAGTGAAAACAAAGTCGAGGAAAAGAAAAAGGGCAGGACGGGCACAAGGGTGTGGGGATCCCTGTCCAGAAGCACGTCCCAAATTGTCTCCTGGGCCTGCAGGGCAGAGCTGCCAGCACATCACTGTCTTGTCCTCGGAGTGCCGGTGCTGGGCTCCGCGGTGTCGCTGGCAGATTCCGCAGCGCTGCGTGTGGAGGGTTGTCCCCATCAACGCCACCCTGGGGAAGACCTCAGACTATAGCAGGCGTTAGTGTCACACTCAGCTACTGCTAACTGGTTTGAATACATTTGCTGAGGGAAACATTTTGCTCAGATAGATATAACATACATGTTTTCTAATTGCCTTTTTCACTTGTTATTTTTAATAGCATCCACTTAAATAACATTTAAACAACATTATTTTCAGTGGCTACAGATTTTTCTTTCATAGAGCAAAACCCTAATTTATTTTTACTAATTCTGTTGTTGAATATCTTCTTGTCCATCTCTTCACTTATACTGAATTCTGAGAACAAGAAATTCTGAGTTACAAGTATGTCCAAATTAGGGTTGCAATAGATTTTCTACCTATTGAAAAGTTGAAAGGGAGAATTGTAACAATTCACATCTCACCTGTAGCTACCTTACATCTGTAATTATTTATCTTAACTTACTCTCCCATTACAGTAAAACCTTTCTTTAAAAAGGTGTGAAATAGGCTGTCTAGGCTTTGCCACAGCTTTAGTTAACTGATTTCCTGTTGCTTGACCCTTGGAGCATTCTGAACTTTTGAGGTTATAAGTAATTCTTTGAGGGACATCTTAGAAAGGAAATACAATTTGTGGACCACTTATCATGTAGTTTAGCTCATTTATGTTTCACGTATTATCTCACTTAATTCCAAACACCCTCTGTGTTAAGTATTGTTATTGTTCTCTTCTCTCAGATGAACTGGAGGCTTGGAGAGGTTAAATGCTGTGCTCTTCAGAGCTCACAAATGGTGCAGCCAGGAAGCTACCCCAGGTCTTTACAACTCCAGATACTGAACCTTTAGTCACAGAATTTCCCAGCGGGACAGGGGAGCCTGGCAGGCTGCAGTCCATGGGGTTGCAAAGAGTCAGACATGACGAGTGACTAACACTTTCACCACCCTCCTCCACCCCACTTACTTTGCAGTGCCATCAGTCGGTTAAAGAGCTCACACTGATATGTTTCTGCAGACCTCCAAGCCTCCAAGAACATCAAGAGCAGATAAAGTCCTGAGTAAAAGGGGAAACTTGTCCATGAGATGATGTCCTGCACTTGTGCATGTGCAGATGAGACTCAATAACCAGCTACCCTCTCACACTCCTGCACCTAGTTAGTCTGCCCGCTGCACGCACAGGAACTGCCCCATCCCATGCGTAAGGTGAATGTTACCTGCCTTCTGTCTTCATGGATCTTTGTTTTTCTAGAATAGGAATGGAACATGGAGAGTTTGAACTGACCATGTAACAGTGTCCAGCTTGTGATTGAGACTGTAGAGTCGATGAGGCTCAATCTGCCCCTCAATTTCTGTTAATCTTAAATATCTGTCCATATTCACTCAAGCCTTTAGTCTTTGAAGCCTGGCTCAGCAAGAAGGGTAGAAAGAGGGCAGAAAATTGGGTTCTTGGATCCAGCTGTAAAAATGTACAGATGCAGGGATCTAGACCATAAGGGAAGTAACTAGTTGTTTATGCAGACCTGCCAGCTTTAGCCAGTCCCCACTCCACCATCCACCGCCATCTTCCTGGCATGAGCTGGGTGCCAAGGACCTTGAGAAGGCTATGGAGTTTCCTGGGAGGCAGAACACCATATGCTCTTCTGTCCCACGGCTTGCTTTGCATATTTTAGTTTATTCTTTTGTTATTTTTGTCATTGAATAAATAAATCACTATACAAGGCTTTTAAAGAGTGGGACAGAGCCATGTTCACTCAATTAGAGTTGGAAAGACAGAGAAGACCCTGTGCTTTCTGATGTGTGATTGTGGGCTGTGTAAGCTGGAGCTGGGGTCAGTAGTACAGACAAGGATTGGAAAGGAAGCCCAGGAAAGATCCAAACACATACTCTGCATCTAACAATTCTCTGATAGCTAACTCAGGTTCTTCTTCCCAAGGCTGAACAAACTTGAGGTCATCATGATGGTGGGAGTCACTGAATTTGGGGTCCTGTTACTCCTGGATTATTGGATAATTGGATTATTGTAAAAGTTTCAACCTTAAATATTTTTCCCTGTCAAATCCTTGGTTACCTTGCTGGTGGTTGTTAAAATATTATCTGGGACTTGCATTACCTTCCAGAATAAAGGAAAGAGGCTGGATTTGACCTGCTGTCTGAAACTACCAAAAACAAGGCAAAATAGATGAAACATTGGTTTTCAAGACATTGGAAACCAGGCAATGAAGGACAGTGACCCCCAACAATTGGAAACAAACACGGTGAGACTTAAAATATCCCTAACTTACCACCTTGACAGTATTTCTAAGTCCCAGTGCATGGAGAGGGCTTCAGAGAGAGCCCAGAAGACACCCTGAGATGAAGAGATTGAGAGTGAGAACCCAGAAGGTAAATCTCCTAAGTGCTGGGTGCTATAGGTTAGAAAGTGAAAGCCACTCGTTTGTGTCTGACTCTCTGCGACCCCATGGACTATACAGTCCATGGAATTCTCCAGGCCAGAATACTGGAGTGGGTAGCTGTTCCCTTTTCCAGGGGATCTTCCCAATCCCTCCAGGGGATTTCCAGGGATTGAACCCAGGTCTCCCACATTGCAGGAGGATTCTTTACCAGCTGAGCCACCAGGGAAGCCCATAGGTTAGAAAGCTTCAGAGAGACAGAGAGACTTCCTAGATCTGCAGAGGGTCCACTGTGAGTAGTCAGTGAGTACTATATATATTCAGAAACTGTCTGAGGCTGGGGAAAGAGTCACGCAAAAGGATTAAAAGGAACAGCACTCACCACACACACACGTCAGGGACTAGTACGTGTTCCCACCAGTAGACTAGAAACCCCAATATCCATGGGTGATTAGGTAAACAAGCAGAAAAATCTTGCCAAGTAGGAGAAAATTATTAATGCCAGCCAGACTGAGCACTGCTCCAGCTCCATCTAACCAATTTTACATTATTTATTTTTAATTTTTTTTTTTTGCCACACTGCACAGCACGTGGGATCTTAGTTCCTCAACAAGGAATCAACCTTGCACCCTCTGCAGTAGCAAGGCGGTGTCTTAACCACTAGACTACCAGGAATGTCCCTCCACATAACCAATTTTAAAAGAAAAACTCTGAAGGATCCATCCAACAGTGTCCAAGTAACTAAACTTTGTCTTAAACAAAAGATGTAAACCAACAGATCAAAACTAACCCAGACCAGCACAGATGCTGGGATCAGAAGACAAGCATCTTAAATGGTCACTAGAACTGTACTTCATGTGTTGGAAAGTTAGGTAGAAACATGGAATATATAAAAAACTATTCAAATAAAAACTCTAGAAGTAAAAATGTGCAAGATGAGAACTCTGTGAGACAGACATTACAGAATAAATTTTAGTGAATTTGAAGACAGCGTGATAGAAACTACCCACAAAGAAATACAGAAAGAAACTCACAGAGAACAGTGAATGACTAAGATGAACACAGTGACTTAGGAGACAACTCTAAGGTGCACAGTGTATGTGTCATTGGGAAAACAATAGAGGAACTTAATGAACCCAAAAATGTTTTCTTGAGAAAATCAATAAGAATTGGCAAGCTTTTAGACAGATGCAGAATGAGAACCCAGAGTACAGGTCTCAGAGGCGAGCACGGTGGCATCGCCATAGGTATTAAAAGAACACTAGGCGGGTGTCGTGAACAAATGTGTGCCAATCAGTTTGACAGCTTAGGTGAAATTCACCAGCCCTTGAAATATACACAGCTATCAAGGTTTACAGAAGAGAAAATATCTAATCTAAATAACCTCCTCTCTACTAAAAATTAGACTTATAGATAAAACACTTCCCCTCAAAGAAAAAAACTACAGGGCCAGATGACTTCACTTTCAATAATTTAGGGAAGAAATAATACCAGCACTACAGTAACTCTTACAGATAATTTAAAAAGAGGGAAACTTTCCAAGTACTCCCATGAGTGTTGCCTTGATATCAAAGCCAAAGACATTACAAGAAGACAGACCAGTAACAGTCAGTAACACAGACAACAATGCTAAAGCTAGTTTGGATAAATCAAATCCAGCAATACATAAAAAGGATAATACATCACAACCAAGCAACCTTATATCAGGAATGCAAGATTGCTTTAACATTGCAAAATAATCAATATAATTCATCATATTAACAAGCTAATAAAGAAAAACCATACAGTCATAACAATAGATACAGTCATCCAATCTGATAAATGTGGGAATAAAGGGAATTAGTCAGTCATCAATGTGGGAATCGAGGGCAAATTCTCAACTTGATGAAGGGCATCTATGACAAACCTACTTGCCGGAGTCCAGCTCCAGCAGCCAGGGATTCAACCTGAAAAGATGGACGGTGTCGGTGAGAGAAATGAGGCAGCCTCTCAGTTTTCTTGGACTGCCTGTTTATTTCAAGCTTATGAGTCTCTTCTATACTTTTGCAAAAGCATTAGGTCAGAGGTTTGATATTTTCAGTTCCCACTGGCCCAGATTTATTTTCTCCATAAATCATTTTTGCTCTTCAGAGTTCCTGCTTCAGTGATTCTCTCGGATCAGCCTTATCATCTATTATCTACCTCCTCTAATGTGTCCTATAGTTAACTTGTGATTACATTGTAACTCATGCTACATTCCTCAGTTTACTACCTATCTTCCTAAATCCTATTTGCCCCTAACATCTTGAGCTCACTATCTCTTAAAAAGGCTTCTAGCTATAGTGTCTCTAAAAATTCCTAACTTCTATAAGCTATAGTAAAATATGTTAACTTTACAACATTCCTTAAATCTTTAACTTCTAACTGTTTTAATTATTTCTAAGCCCTAAATTCAGTAAACTCCTTTGCCATAAACATTCTCCTCACAAATAGGCTTCAGATAGCAATCCCTCCCATGGCCTCAAGCTACAGTTTATGTGCTCATCCTGGAACACTCTTTTGTAAAAGTCCTTGAACAAATGTCAATGATTAACTTTATGAATTATTTTCTGAGCACAGCTGCAGAAGGTTTTGTGGCTTCTCATGCTCCTCTCAAGAACAATAAGCACCTTAATATTCCTTTTCAGTCAATTCAGCCGAGGAGAGGAAAAGACAAGTCAGAATTACAAAGGCCTAACTCCTTAATCCTGGGTCCGTGCCTGGGGAATGAGGAGAGGGGGCTGGGGGCTGTGGCTCCATTTTGTCAGTAATGCCTAACGTGGCTCCTGACACCTACTGCTAACATGATTCTTTTTATTGCAAGACTGAATGCTTGTCCCCAAGGTAAGGAACAAGTATATCCATTCACAGTCTTTCAATTCAACTTTGAACTGAAGGAATAGTCAGTAAAATAAGCAAGATATAGAAATAAAAAAAAATCCAGATTGGAATGAGAGATAAAACTGTCTTTATTCATGGATATCATTATCATCTATGAGAAAAATAAAAGCATCTACAAATAAGCCTCCAGACCTGATAAGCAAGTTAGTAATTTTGCAGGAAATAAAATGATATACAACAACCAATTATATTTTTGTACACTAACAATGAATAATCAGAAATAGAAATTTTTAAATGTTATTTTAATAGTATCAAAAATATGAAATATTTGGGGCCCAATCCAACAAGAGATATACCAACTCATACATCAGAACCCACAAAAAAATTGCTGAAGCTCATAGAAATAAAGAGTACCCAAATTGAGAAAAACATTTTGTTCACAGTTTGAGGCACTTGATATTGCAGTAATAGTTTCAAAGTAATATCAATAATCTCAGTGGACATTTTTGTAGAAATTGACAAGTTCACTCTAAAATTTATACATCAAATCAAAGGGCTTAACATAACCAAAACAAAAACTATAGCTTTTAGAAAAAGAAAAAAATTGGAGGAATAAAACATTATCTGAATTCAAGATTCATTATGAACCTATAGCTTTTCCAGTAGTCATGTATGAATGTGAGAGTTGGACTGTAAAGAAGGTTGAGTGCTGAAGAATTGATACTTTCAAATGTAGTGCTAGAGAAGACTCTTGAGAGTCCCTTGAAAAGCAAGGAGATCAAACCAGTCAATTCTAAAGAAAATCAACCCTGAATATTTACTGGAAGGACTGATGCTGAAACTGAAAGTCCAACACTTTGGCCACCTGATGCAGAGTTGGCGCATTAGAAAAGACTTGGATGCTGGGAAAGATTGAGGGCTGGAGGAGAAGGGGGCAACAGAGAATGAGATGTTTGGATGGCATCACTCATCAATGGATATGAGTTTAAGCAAACTCTGGGACAGGAAGTCTGGTGTGCTGTAGTCCATGGGGCTGCAAAGAATCGAGCATAACAGCGACTGAACAACAAGAACAACAGTAATTAATTGATATAATAGAAAAATAGATCAACGGAACAGAATGACAAGATGGAGTATCCAGAAATAGATATACACATATTTGGAGAACTAATGTTTTTTCAGGAAAGTGTTTATTGGGGTGTGCTAAGCAGGGGCGTGGACATCATCATGGACATGGACATCACCAGATGGTCAACACCAAAATCAGATTGATTATATTCTTTGCAGCCAAAGATGGAGAAGCTCTATACAGTCAGCAAAAACAAGACCAGGAGCTGACTGTGGCTCAGATCATGAACTCCTTATTGCAAAATTTAGACTTAAATTGAAGAAAGTAGGGAAGACCACTAGACCATTCAGGTATGACCTAAATCAAATCCCTTATGATTATACAGTGGAAGTGAGAAATAGGTTTAAGGGACTAGATCTGATAAATAGAGTGCCGATGAACTATGGATGGAGGTTCGTGACATTGTAAAGGAGACAGGGATCAAGACCATCCCCATGGAAAAGAAATGCAAAAAAGCAAAATGGTTGTCTGGGGAGGCCTTACAAATAGCTGTGAAAAGAAGAGAAGTGAAAAGCAAAGGAGAAAAGGAAAGATATAAACATCTAAATGCAGAGTTCCAAAGAGTAGCAAGAAGAGATCAGAAAGCCTTCCTCAGCGATCCATGCAAAGAAATAGAGGAAAACAAAAGAATGGGAAAGACTAGAGATCTCTTCAAGAAAATTAGAGATACCAAGGGAACATTTCATGCAAAGATGGGCTCGATAAAGGACAGAAATGGTATGGACCTAACAGAAGCAGAAGCAGAAGCAGAAGAGGTGGCAAGAATACACAGAAGAACTGTACAAAAAAGATCTTCATGACCAAGATAATCATGATGGTGTGATCACTCACCTAGAGCCAGACATCCTGGAGTGTGAAGTCAAGTGGACCTTAGAAAGCATCACTATGAACAAAGCTAGTGGAGGTGATGGAATTCCAGTTGAGCTATTTCAAATCCTGGAAGATGATGCTGTTAAAGTGCTGCACTCAATATGCCAGCAAATTTGGAAAACTCAGCAGTGGCCACAGGACTGGAAAAGGTCAGTTTTCATTCCAATCCGAAAGAAAGGCAATGCCAAAGAATGTTCACACTACTGCACAATTGCACTCATCACACGCTAGTAAAGTAATGCTCAAAATTCTCCAAGCCAGGCTTCAGCAATACGTGAACTGTGAACTTCCAGATGTTCAAGCTGGTTTTAGAAAAGGCAGAGGAACCAGAGATCAAATTGCCAACATCCACTGGATCATCAAAAGAGCAAGAGAGTTCCAGAAAAACATCTATTTCTGCTTTATTGACTATGCCAAAGCCTTTGACTGTGTGGATCACAATAAACAGTGGAAAATTCTGAAAGAGATGGGAATACCATACCACCCGACCTGCCTCTTGAGAAACCTATATGCAGGTCAGGAAGCAACAGTTAGAACTGGACATGGAACAACAGACTGGTTCCAAATAGGAAAAGGAGTATAACTTATATGCAGAGTAAATCATGAGAAACACTGGGCTGGAAGAAGCACAAGCTGGAATCAAGATTGCTGGGAGAAATATCGATAACCTCAGATATGCAGATGACACCACCCTTATGGCAGAAAGTGAAGAGGAACTAAAAAGCCTCTTGATGAAAGTGAAAGTGGAGAGTGAAAAAGTTGGCTTAAAGCTCAACATTCAGAAAACTAAGATCATGGCATCTGGTCCCATCATTTCATAGGAAATAGATGGGGAAACAGTGGAAACAGTGTCAGACTTTATTTTGAGAGGCTCCAAAATCACTGCAGATGGTGACTGCAGCCATGAAATTAAAAGACGCTTACTCCTTGGAAGGAAAGTTATGACCAACCTAGATAGCATATTCAAAAGCAGAGACGTTACTTTGCCAATAAAGGTCCATCTAGTCAAGGCTATGGTTTTTCCAGTGGTCATGTATGGATGTGAGAGTTTGACTGTGAAGAAAGGTAAGCGCCAAAGAATTGATGCTTTTGAAGTGTGGTGTTGGAGAAGACTCTTGAGAGTCCCTTGGACTGCAAGGAGATCCAACCAGTCCATTCTGAAGGAGATCAGCCCTGGGATTTCTTTGGAAGGAATGATGCTAAGGCTGAAACTCCAGTACTTTGGCCACCTTATGTGAAGAGTTGACTCATTGGAAAAGACTCTGATGCTGGGAGGGATTGGGGGCAGGAAGAGAAGGGGGCGACAGAGGATGAGATGGCTGGATGGCATCACTGACTCGATGGACGTGAGTTTGAGTGAACTTCAGGAGTTGGTAATGGACAGGGAGGCCTGGCATGCTACAATTCATGGGGTCGCAAAAAGTTGGACACGACTCAGCGACTGAACTGAACTGAACTGAAGCAGGGGCCATAAGAACAAACAACAGGTTCACTTGCTTGCTTACTCACTGAGGAGGGACCAGCTTGTTCCATATATGGGGTGATGGTAGGTGTGTGTTCAAGGGTCAGGCCTGAGGGCTGGTTTAGGTGGTTTGCCCATCCTCTTGTGTATGCAAGGGTCATGCAGAGTGCCATGGTTTTTTCTCCAGGCTCTTCAGAGGTGGCAGTTGGGTTTTTTAGTCTCATTGTATCTTTTGTCCAGTATTTGCCCCAACTGTACCCATGCAATTATGCAAAGGCGATGCAGTGGAGGAAGAATAGTTTTCTCAATAAGTTGTCCTGGAATAATTGGATATTCTTGTTAAAAAAAAAAAAAAAGAAAAGAAAAAGAGAACATCTAGCTATATTTTACTTACCTGCAGCAATTAGCATGAAATGAGTCAAAGACTTAAATGTTCAAACTAAAGCTATAAAACTAGATGAAAAGCAGGAGAAAATTTTTGTTACTTGAGACAGGCAAAGATCTCTTAGCTATAATAACGCCAAAGCATAATCTAAAAAATGAAAAATTGATAAATTGAATTTAATCAAAATTGAAAACTTCTGCTCTTCCAAAGAAAGCTTCCATTCTCTTCCAAAGAGAAATGAAAAGACATAAACTGGGAAAAATATCTGCAAATCCTCTATGAGATAAAGGATTTATATCCAGAATATGTAAATATGTCTCAAACTCCCTAATAAGGAAATTCAGTTAAAATTGGGCAAAAGAATAGCAGATATTTTACCAAAGAAAATGTACAGGTGACATGGGCACTTAAAAACTATTCAATATTATTACTAGTTATTATGAAAATGGCCATGAAGTTGGTCAAACTGCAGGAGACGAGGGACAGGGAAGCCTGGCATGCTGCAGTCCATGTGCTTATGAAGAGTCTGTGTGACTGAACAACATTATGAAAATGCAAATTGAAATCAAAGTGAAATACCAGTACATACCTCCTTAATGGCTAAATTTTAAAACACTGAGATGGTTAATTTGATGTGTCAGTTTGGCTGGGCCATCTTGCTCAGATATGTAGTCAAACTACGGATGCTTCCGTGAGGGTGTTTTTGGGTGAGATTAAGGTATTATATTGGTAGGCTTTGACTAATCCAATCAGTTGAAGGTCTGAATAGAACAAAAGACCAACATCCTCCAAGCAAGAAGGAATTCTGAGCAGATGCCTCTGGACTTGAGCTGCAACCTCAGCACTTCCTGGATCTCCAGCCTGAGGCCCCAACCTGCAGATTTTGGACTTGCCAGTCTCCACAATCTCATGAGCCAATTCTTTCCAATAAATCTCTTCTTACATGTATACACACACTCTACTGGTTCTGTTTCCCTGGAGAACCCTGACGCAGTGGAGCAGTTGGACTGCTCATACATAACTGATGGAAATGTAAAATGGTGCCAGCACTTTGAAAAATGGTGTGTCAGTTTCTTAAGAAGTGAAATCTTTATCTACCATAAGATCTAGTCTTTCTGCCCCTAGGTTCTTAGCCAAGGGTAAAGCAAACACACATTCATTCACAAAATCATAGGCAAATATTCACAGCACGTTATTTGCAATCTCCCAGTACTGGAAAGAAGTCAAATGTCCATCAACAGGTGAAAGGATAAAAAGACTGTCATATATCCACACAATGGATTTTATTTATCTTATTTTTATTTGAGATATAATTGCTTTACAATATTGTGTGAGTTTCTGCTGTACAATGAAGTGAATCAACTATATGTAAACATGTATCCCCTCCCTCTTGGACCTTCCTGACCACCCCCACCTCCATCCCACCCATCTAGGTCACCACAGAGCATGGAGCTGAGCTCCCTGTGCTATACAGCAGGCTCCCGTTAGCTATCTCTTTACACATGGTAGTGTATATGTCAGTCCTAATCTCTCAATTCTTCCCAGCCCTCTCCCTCTCCTCTCCATCCACATGTCTTTTCTTTACATCTACATCTGTATTCCTGTTTTGCAAATAGGTTCATCAACCTAAAAGTCCATTTTTTGACAAATGGATAAAGAAGATAGATAGAAAATAGAATATTACTCAGCCATTAAGAGGAATGAAATAAAGTCATTTGTAGAGATGTGGATGGACCTAGAGATTGTCATACAAAGAGAAGTCAGAAAGAAAAAAAAAACATATAATATATATTAACACATATATATGAAAACTACAGTGGATTTTTACATAGCAATAAAAGGAATGAATTATTGGCATATTATTCAATATGGAGGAATCTCAATAATGATGAGCAAAAGACGATTGGAAAAAAATACTTCATGATTAATTTTCCATGAATATTGCCTGCTTATGTATAATGATGGTCAGTGATTGACTTGAAATGTGGTGGCTAGAGCAGAAAGGAGAGATAGGAGGGAGGGATTTTGAAGGGACATGAAGAAACATTTGGAGTTGGTAGAAATGTTAGTACTTTAATAGTGGTGATAGTTTAATAGTGTACACATAATGTCAGAAATCATCAAATTCTAGTCTTTAAATTCAGTTCACAGTATGCCAGTTATACCCTAATAAAGGAGTTAAAAATAACAGTGTATCTTTGGAATATAAAAAAATTAGCTGTTATTAATGTTTAAATCTGTAATAATAAAACAACATCCAGGTGACTCTAGAAGAAAGCCAATAAAGACAGTATTAGAAACAGCATCAGACTAAATTTTAGTAGCTGAATTAAGTGAGAATGAATGAACTCAGGCCAGGACAGAATTGGGGAGCCATAGGTGAGACAGCTCAACAGAGCAGGCCCTCCAGCTGCAGGCATTACCTGCCCATTCCTGCTAGCTGACTGCCCCAACCTTCCACCTCTGAAGGAGACCTTCATTCTGCAAGATCTAACCTGGACGGAACGTTCTTGGTGAGGCTTTCTCAGTCCTGCTGGGTCTGCAGGGATGACCCTTCTTCTGTGCTCCCCAAATCTCTTTTCTATGCTGATGGTTAGAACAAACTTACCCTGCTTTGTATTCCTCTTTCCCCTGCTCCTCTCTTCAACTAGATGACACATGTCCAACAGAAGGGACCCAGCCCACTACAGCCCAATGCTTGGCAGACAGAAGGTACTCATTACACGTTCACTCAATGAGTGACTCAAAACTTCATCTGTCCTGGGGTTTCTCTCACTAAACCATTTCTACAAATTTATTCTCTTTAGGAACAGATATTTGGGGAGTGGATACAGATACCCAAATCAGCAGACCTTTATAATACACCTGTCACTCTCCTCTTTGGGGTGCTTGGGGACACAGAAAAGGCAATCCTGTCCATGAAATGTTTGTGTTCTAAGAGGGGAAGAGCCCATCCTAAAACAGAGACCGCAGTCCATCTCTGCTGCTCCCCATGGACGCTTCCCTGCATCCACTGTCCTAAGACCACTCACCCTCTGCTGGCTGACCCCGCTGCCAGGCCGGCTTCTGCAGCCCCCTCCCCTCCCTGAAATGGGGCACTTAACTGCCCTTCACATCCTTTCTGTGTCCAGCTTCTCTTTCTATGAGTAGAGGACACTTTCCCCTCACAATCACTGGCATCCCCTTGGTTCCAATTGTTTATTTGTGCAGCCAGTATTTACCAGGGGGTGGGAAGTGAGCCACAGCCAGACGGTGTAAGATAATAACTTTATTCTTCAGACTGTCAGGGGCTTCTGGGGCGACTTGCTCTCAGTATGAGGAGATCAGAACGAGGGGATCCCACTGAGGGGAACGGAGTTTTGCCAAGTGTCTACACTGCAGGCCCAGGGTTGGTCTCGGTTCTTTGCTCCAGTGAAGCAAAGCGCATGCTCAGTCTGTCTGTTGAGTAAACGGACCACATAAAAGATAAGCTGGGGAAGGCACCCACAGTTGGGTTTAGGCAGCCCTTCAGGATTTATCGCCATTTCATAGGCTTGTGATAGGGGTCTTTTGCATACTTGTTCCTTTTTAATCTGAATATTAAGTGATGTGTGTTTTCATCATTACTATTGGGCAGGGAATGCGCTTTCCTACAACCGCACCACACAGCAAATAATCTCATCTCTAAACCTAGAGCCCTGGTCTCATCTATTTAAAGTTCTCAGCCTGGCTTTCTGCAGCCAACATCTCATGGTTTTCACTTTACTCTGGGTTTCCCTGTTGGCTCAGACGGTAAAGAATCTGCCTGCGATGCAGGAGACCTGGGTTTGATTTCTGGGTCGGGGAGATGCCCTGGAGGAGGATGTGGCAACTCACTCCAGTACTCTTGCCTGGAGAATTCCATGGATAGAGAAGCCTGGCGGGCTGCAGTCCATGGCGTCACATAAAGTTGGACACAACTGAGCGACTAACACACTGTAAAATGCTGCATGACAGAGGAAGAAAATTTGCCAAAAAAAAAACAATGAAGTCCCTCTATGGGCAAAAGAGTGCTGTGGAGGTATTTGAGGCAGATCTTACTTTATAAACAATTATATTTCCATTTTAATTATCTTCTTGATGCATTTTCTCAGGTCAAAAATATGTCATCCATGCGTGGATTCTCAGTGGCAGTCAACTGAGATGATATTTTAAATACAGGCGACATTTAGGTGATAAACATGGCCTGCTCAGAGTAACAACATAAAAACCTAACCACTGTGTTCATTACCATCAAGTATCAAATACCTTAATTTTTACATCCAGGAAAAATTGTCTGCCAGTGTTAATCTTTTAGTTGAAATATTTTTAGCTAAGTCAAAGATATCCATAACTCGATTAAAAAAAACAGGTATTTTTCTTGTATTATTCAATTTGGAACCCACAGACGTAATTAGAGGTTTCAAATGAAATATTTTATGCAATATAACAATTATTGACATGAGATGCAGAGGGAAAAGTTCTGGGTAAAATGAGCATTTCTGACACTTGTGAGCAAAAGGAGAAACTTTATTTTGGTGAAGAATATGATGTTGAACATTCTTCCATGAGAATTCAGAGATATGCTCTCATTTTCTCCTTCTAATCAAATTATAGTTTGTAGGTGTGGTGCTGTAATTTAAAATAAGAAATACATCTTTAGTCTTCATTGTTTCTGCACTTAATTCCTAAAACCCTTGTAATTTCTTCTAGAATCTTTTGTTAAAATATTTAGCTTTGTTCCTGGTTCCTGAGATAGCTTCAGAGCAATACAAGTGAAATGTGTATCTATTGTCATTGACATAACTGGCCCCTTTCAATCACGCCTTAGTTTATGTTGGACTTCCCTGGTGGCTCACTGGTAAAGAATCTGCCCACAGTGTGGGACATGAGGGTTCAATCCTTGGGTCAGGAAACCGCCCTGGTGGAGGAAATGGCAACCCACTCCAGTATTCTTGCCTAGAAAATTCCATGGACAGATGAGCCTGGCAGGCCATGAGGTCGCAAAGAGTTGGACAGGACTCTGCATGCAAGCATATTAGTCTAAGTTAATGAGGTACCTTTGGGAAAGTCCATAAGGGTGGGGGACTGGTTTCCACGTAACCAACCAAGTGATCAGAATGTTGGAACTTTCAATGTCATTCCCTCCTCCAGGGAGAGGAGAGGGGCTGAGACTGAGTCTAATCACCAATGGCTCATAAGTTAATCCGCCATGCCTGTGTAGTGAAGCCTTATTAAAAACCCCTAAAGGATGGTGATCAGACAGCTCCTGGGTTTGGTGAGCATGTGGAGGTGCAGGGAACGTGCATCTGAAGGGCACAGAAGCTCTGTGCCCTTCCCCCACACCTTGACCTATTCATCTTTTCCATGTGGCTGTTCCTGAGTCACATCCTTTTATAATAAACTACAAATTGAGTAAATAACATGTGTCTCTGAGTTCTGTGAGCCACGTTAGCAAATTAATTGAATCTGAGGAGGCTTTTATGGGAACTTCCAATTCATAGTCAGATGACCACCTTGACTTGCAACTGGCATCTGAAGGAGGGGGGCAGCCTTGTGGGACCTGACATGGTAGTGTCATAAGTAAGTTACACTGTATGATATCCACTTGGTGTCACAAAATCCTGAGGAATTAAGTTGAGAATAAGGTTGAGATAATCAAGAAATCATTGGAGCATCAAAAAAAGTCCCAGTAGCAAGCACTTATTCAACTAGAGTGAGTGAGTGAGTGAGTGCGAAGTCACTCAGTTGTGTGTGATCCCATGGACTGTAGCCCACCAGGCTCCTCTGTCCATGGAATTTTTTAGGCAAGAGTACTCGAGTGGGTTGTCATTTCCTTCTCCAGGGGATCTTCCTGACCCAGGGATTGAACCTGGCTCTCCAGCAGGGCGGGCAGATGCTTTACCATCTGAGCCACCATGGAAGCCCACCTATAGACTAAGATTAAATAATAGTGAAAAAGAGGACAGAATAGTATTTCGATACCTTCACATGTTTTGATTCAAAGAGTATATTATAGCTTACAAACACAGACCAAAAAGCGGGAGAATTAATGGAAAGTAGAATAAGATTGCTGGTTGCTACAAGGTGATAAATGGGGAGAAAACAGTTTGTATATTCAATTAGAGACTGAGAGAGAGGAAAAGCAATATTTATACATGTTGTATCATAAATTAGTATTGTTAAAAAGGAGACAACAGGCTCAAAATAGGGTCACTTGTGCTAAGCCCTATATTTTGAAACCAAGATCTAATATCTAACTTAATTACAATTCAACTTCTCCCAGAAGTGGAGTCTTAAATCAGTCAATTTGGAATCACCTGGTCAGCACTAGAAATGCCTATCATCCCTTAACTTAAGGTCACAAACAATTCATTTTTAAATAGTATAACTTCCTTGTCCTGTCCCTTTCTGCCTAATAAAAGCCCTCCTTTATTTTTTTAAAAAATTAAATTTATTTATTTTAATTAGAGGCTAATTACTTTACAATATTGTATTGGTTTTGTCATACATCAACATGAATCTGCCACGGGTGTACATGTGTTCCCAATCCTGAATCCCCCTCCCACCTCCCTCCCTATACCATCCCTCTGGGTCATCCCAATGCACCAGCACCAAGCTTCCTGTATCCTGCATCAAACCTGGACTGGTGATTCATTTCTTATATGATATTATACATGTTTCAATGCCTTCTCCCAAATAATCCCCCCCCACCCAGAGTCCAAAAGACTGTTCTATACATCTGTGTCTCTTTTGCTGTCTTGCATACAGGGTCATCATTACCATCTTTCTAAATTCTATATATATGCGTTAGTATACCGTATCACTGTCTTTCATTCTGACTTACTTCATTCTGTATAATTGGCTCCAGTTTCATCCACCTCATTAGAACTGATTCACATGTATTCTTTTTAATGGCTGAGTAATATTCCATTGTGTACATGTACCACAGCTTTCCTATCCATTCATCTGCTGATGGACATCTAGGTTGCTTCCACATCCTGGCTATTATAAACAGTGCTGCGATGAACATTGGGGTACATGTGTCTCTTTCAATTCTGGTTTCCTCAGTGTGTATGCCCAGTAGTGGGATTGCTGGGTCATATGGCAGTTCTATTTCCAGTTTTTTAAGGAATATCCACACTGTTCTCCATAGTGGCTGTGCTAGTTTGCATTCCCACCAACAGTGTAAGAGGGTTTCCTTTTCTCCACACCCTCTCCAGCATTTATTGCTTGTAGACTTTTGTATCACAGCCATTCTGACTGGTGTGAAATGGTACCTCATTGTGGTTTTGATTTGCATTTCTCTGATAATGAGTGATGTTGAGCATCTTTTCATGTGTTTGTTAGCCATCTGTATATCTTCTTTGGAGAAATGTCTGTTTAGTTCTTTGGCCCATTTTTTGATTGGGTCATTTATTTTTCTGGAATTGAGCTGCAGGAGTTGCTTATATATTTTCGAGATTAGTTGTTTGTCAGTTGCTTCATTTGCTATTACTTTCTCCCATTCTGAAGGCTGTCTTTTCACCTTGCTTAGAGTTTCTTTTGTTGTGCAGAGCTTTTAATCTTAATTAGGTCCCATTTGTTTATTTTTGCTTTTATTGCCAATATTCTGGGAGGTGGGTCATAGAGGATCCTTCTGTGATTTATGTCGGAGAGTGTTTTGTCTATGTTCTCCTCTAAGAGTTTTATAGTTTCTGATCTTATGTTTAGATCTTTAATCCATTTTGAGTTTATTTTTGTGTATGGTGTTAGAAAGTGTTCTAGTTTCATTCTTTTACAAGTGGTTGACCAGTTTTCCCAGCACTACTTGTTAAAGAGATTGTCTTTTCTCCATTGTATATTCTTGCCTCCTTTGTCAAAGATAAGGTGTCCACAGGTGCATGGATTTATCTCTGGGCTTTCTATTTTGTTCCACTGATCTATATTTCTGTCTTTGTGCCAGTACCATACTGTCTTGATGACTGTGGCTTTGTAGTAGAGCCTGAAGTCAAGTAGGTTGATTCCTCCAGTTCCATTCTTCTTTCTCAAGATTGCTTTGGCTATTCGAGGTTTTTTGTATTTCCATACAAATTGTGAAATTATTTGTTCTAGCTCTGTGAAGAATACAGTTGGTAGCTTGATAGAGATTGCATTGAATCTATAGATTGCTTTGGGTAGTATACTCATTTTCACTATATTGATTCTTCCGATCCATGAACATGGTATATTTCTCCATCTGTTAGTGTCCTCTTTGATTTCTTTCACCAGTGTTTTATAGTTTTGTATATATAGGTCTTCAGTTTCTTTAGGTAGATATATTCCTAAGTATTTTATTCTTTTCGTTGCAATGGTGAATGGAATTGTTTCCTTAATTTCTCTTTCTATTTTCTCATTATTAGTATATAGGAATGCAAGGGATTTCTGTGTGTGGATTTTATATCCTGCAACTTTACTATATTCATTGATTAGTTCTAGTAATTTTCTGGTGGAGTCTTTAGGGTTTTCTATGGAGAGGATCATGTCATCTGCAAACAGTGAGAGTTTTACTGCTTGTTTTCCAATCTGGATTCCTTTTATTTCTTTTTCTGCTCTGATTGCTGTGGCCAAAACTTCCAAAACTATGTTGAATAGTAGTGGTGAAAGTGGGCACCCTTATCTTGTTCCTGACTTTAGGGGAAGTGCTTTCAATTTTTCATCATTGAGGATAATGTTTGCTGTGGGTTTGTTATATATAGCTTTTATTATGTTGAGGTATGTTCCTTCTATTCCTGGTTTCTGGAGAGTTTTTATCATAAATGGATGTTGAATTTTGTCAAAGGCTTTCTCTGCATCTATTGAGATAATCATATGGCTTTTATTTTTCAATTTGTTAATGTGGTGTATTACATTGATTGATTTGCAGATATTGAAGAATCCTTGCATCCCTAGGATAAAGCTCACTTGGTCATGGTGTATGATCTTTTTAATGTGTTGTTGGATTCTGATTGCTAGAATTTTGTTAAGGATTTTTGCATCTATGTTCATCAGTGATATTGGCCTGTAGTTTTCTTTTTTTGTGGCATCTTTGTCAGGTTTTGGTATTAGGGTGATGGTGGCCTTATAGAATGAGTTTGGAAGTTTACCTTCCTCTGCAATTTTCTGGAAGAGTTTGAGTAGGATAGGTGTTAGCTCTTCTCTAAATTTTTGGTAGAATTCAGCTGTGAGGCTGTCTGGACCTAGGCTTTTGTTTGCTGGAAGATTTCTGATTATAGTTTCAATTTCCGTGCTTGTGATGGGTCTGTTAAGATTTTCTATTTCTTCCTGGTTCAGTTTTGGAAAGTTGTACTTTTCTAAGTATTTGTCCATTTCTTCCACGTTGTCCATTTTATTGGCATATAATTGCTGATAGTAGTCTCTTATGATCCTTTGTATTTCTGTGTTATCTGTTGTGATTTCTCCGTTTTCATTTCTAATTTTATTGATTTGATTTTTCTCCCTTTGTTTCTTGATGAGTCTGGCTAATGGTTTGTCAATTTTATTTATCCTTCCAAAGAACCATTTGGCTTTTTTGATTTTTGCTATGGTCTCCTTTGTTTCTTTTGCATTTATTTCTGACCTAATTTTTAAGATTTCTTTCCTTCTACTAACCCTGGGGTTCTTCATTTCTTCCTTTTCTAGTTGCTTTAGGTGTAGAGTTAGGTTATTTATTGGACTTGTTTCTTGAGGTATGCCTGTATTGCTATGAACTTTCCCCTTAGCACTGCTTTTACAGTGTCCCATAGATTTGGGGTTGTTGTGTTTTAATTTTCATTCATTTCTATGCATATTTAAACTCAAACCCAAAACAATAAAGTAAATGGCAATGGGATCATACTTATCAATAATTACCTTAAATGTAAATGGGTTGAATGCCCCAACCAAAAGACAAAGACTGGCTGAATGGATATAAAAACAAGACCCCTATATATGTTGTCTACAAGAGACCCACCTCAAAACAGGGGACACATATAGACTGAAAGTGAAGGGCTGGAAAAAGATATTCCATGAAAATAGAGATCAAAACAAAGCAGGAGTAGCAATACTCATATCAGATAAAATAGACTTTAAAACAAAGGCTGTGAAAAGAGACAAAGAAGGACACTACATAATGATCAAAGGATCAATCCAAGAAGAAGATATAACAATTATAAATATATATGCACCCAACATATGAGCACTGCAATATGTAAGACAAATGCTAACAAGTATGAAAGGGGAAATTAACAATAACACAATAATAGTGGGAGACTTTAATACCCCACTCACACCTATGGATATATCAACTAAACAGAAAATTAACAAAGAAATACAAATTTTAAATGATACAATAGACCAGTTAGACCTAATTGATATCTATAGGACATTTCATCCCAAAACAATGAATTTCACATTTTTCTCAAGTGCACACGGAACCTTCTCCAGGATAGATCACATCTTGGGCCATAAATCTAGCCTTGGTAAATTAAAAAAAATTGAAATCATTCCAAGCATCTTTTCTGACTACAATGCAGTAAGATTAGATCTCAATTACAGGAGAAAAACTATTAAAAATTCCAACATATGGAGGCTGAACTACACGCTGCTGAATAACCTCCTTTGTTTTGTATGTATCCTTTCCACTTGCTAGATGTGAAACTGCCCTATTCATGAATGCTTAAAATCAATAAGATTTTTTAAATGTGCTCAGTTTAACTTTTTTACGTACTGTTGGTGGCAGCGCTGAGATCTGAAGGAGACCTAGGGCAGCTTCAGGGACAATGAGAAGCATAGGTGTGGCACCTGCACCCACTTTGAGTTCTCTTTCTCTCTTTACAAGGGCCATGGGCAATTTCCTCTTGGTTCTGAGCTCCACTGTCTTTTGCACATAGCTCTGGACCTAACTGGCTTTCCAGTCCAGGGCAGGTCAGCTTGAATCAGTAGACACTTCCCTCTGGAACCCTGGTCCCTAGCCTTTGGTTAATTCACAGCCCCCAGTTGTTGGTATCTGCTGACTTCATTCATGGTTCCATGACGGGAATGGCTGACGCTGTGCACCAAGGACCTCTTTTGTTTTTGGTTCAGGGGTGGTCTGCAGAAGCTTCTCTTTGGTTATGCTGGTGTCCACAGTTCTGTTTCTCTGGCTGCCGTTGGTTTCTGTGAATGTACACATGAGGCGAGGGCTATTACTACTGGGACTCTGGAAAGCCCTCAAAGCCACAAAGTTGGTAGATGAAGTTCGATCACTTAAAAGCTATTCCCATATTTCTACTCCTCACCTAAGATTCTCATGCTACCACAAGTTGGTCACAGAAAGAGTTAGGTTAATACTAGGTCACTTGCCAACTTTAAGAAAATTTTGGTGCAATGAGGTGTACTGTAAAACTCCACATAATCCCCAACCCAATAGCACATCCTTCTTAGGTATTAATTTGACTCTAAGAGGCCTAAGGCTTAGCTAAAGACATGGGATCCATCAGTTTCAAAGAGCTAAGCACATCACATTCTAGCTCACCAGCTAATTTTAGGTCTAAGATCTCTACTCTCCAAAGGTGTAGATATCTATGAAAATGTCAAAGTGTTACTAATATCAATACTAGGATGATAATGACCATTATCGGGAATGTTTTAACAAGACAAGATCATTCACTGAAGAAGTGCACTTGAAAGCAAGGTTTCCCCAAGCACACACACAGAATAAAAACACCTATTTAATTAGTATGCAGAAACATCCAAAAGTCTTCAAGATTCCAAAATATCTTCACTGAAAAATTCATTAGAAAAGGTTAATGAAAAATAAAAAACACAAGAGGTACCTGAAACAAAAGGCAAAAAGACTGACATGACTTCTCCAGATCCCCTCTATCCTCCTCTACCTGAGTAGTAGCTGTTGTTCAGTCACTCATGTCTGAGTCTTTGCAACCCTATGGACTGCAGCACGCCAGGCCTCCCTGTCCATCATCATCTCTCGGAGTCCACCCAAACACATGTCCATTGAGTCGGTGATGCCATCCAGCCATCTCTTCCTCTGTAGTCCCCTTCTCCTCCTGCCCTCAATCTTTCTCAGCATCAGGGTTTTTTCCAATGAGTCATTTCTTCGCATTAAATGGCCCAAGTATTGGAGTTTCAGCTTCAACATCGGTCCTTCCAATGAACATCCAGGACTGATCTCCTTTAGGATGGACTGGTTGGATCTCCTTGAAGTCCAAGGGACTCTCAAGAGTCTTCTCCAACACCACAGTTCAAAAGCATCAATTCTTTGGCGCTCAGCTTTCTTTATAGTCCAACTCTCACATCCATACATGACCACTGGAAAAACCATAGCCTTGACTAGATGGACCTTTATTGGCAAAGTAACGTCTCTGCTTTTGAATATGCTATCTAGGTTGGTCATAACTTTCCTTCCAAGGAGTAAGCGTCTTTTAATTTCATGGCTGCAGTCACCATCTGCAGTGATTTTGGAGCCCCCAAAATAAAGTCTGACACTGTTTCCACTCTTTCCCCATCTATTTCCCATGAAGTGATGGGATCAGATGCCATGATCTTAGTTTTCTGAATGTTGAGTTTTAAGCCAACATTTTCACTCTCCTCTTTCATTTTCTTCAAGAGGCTCTTTAGTTCTTCTTCACTTTCTGCCTGAGGGGCTGTCATCTGCATATCTGAGGTTATTGATATTTCTCCCAGCAATCTTGATTCCAGCTTGTGCTTCTTCCAGCCCAGCGTTTCTCTTGATGTACTCTGCATATAAGTTAAATAAGCAGGGTGACAATATACAGCCTTGACGTACTCCATCTCCTATTTGGAACCAGTCTTTTGTTCTGTGTCCAATTTTAACTGTTGCTTCCTGACCTGCATGCAGATTCCTCAAGAGGTATGTCACGTGGTCTGGTATTCCCAACTCTGTCAGAATTTTCCACAGTTTGTTGTGATCCTTGCAATCCAAGGGACTCTCAAGAGTCTTCTCCAGCACCACAGTTTGAGAGCATCAATTCTTTGATGCTCTGTTTTTTTCTTTTTCCCAGCTCTCACATCCATACATGACTATCGGAAATACCATAGCCTTGATGATACAGACCTTTGATGGCAAAGTGATGTCTTTGCTTTTTAACACACTGTCTAGGTTTGTCATAGCTTTCCTGCCAAGAAGCAGGCTCTTCTAATTTCATGGCTACAGTCACCATCTGCAGTGATTTTAGAGCCCAAGAAATCTGTTACTGCTTCCACCTTTTCCCCTTCTATTTGCCATGAAGCAATGGGATTGGATGCCATGATCTTAGAATTTTTTAATACTGAGTTTTAAGCTGGCTTTTTCACTCTCCTTCTTCACCCTCATCAAGAGGCTCCTTGGTTCCTCTGTTGATGTGGATAATACCATGTCAACAGCTTGTAACTTGATTCCACCTTGTAACTCATCCAGCCTGGCATTTCATATGATGTGCTTTTCATATAAGTTAAATAAACAGGATGACAATAAATAGCCTTGTTGTACTCCTTTCTCAATCCCGATCCCGTCAGTTGTTCCATATAGAGTTCTAATTGTTGTTTCTTGACCCACATACAGGTTTCTCAGGAGATAGGTAAGATGGTCTGGTATTTCCACGTCTTTAAGAGTTTTCCAGGGTTTGTTTTGATCCACATAGTCAAAGGCTTTAGTGTAGTCAATGAAACAGAGGTAGATGTTTTTCTGGACTTCCCTTGCTTTGTGTGTGATCCAGTGAATGTTGGCGATTTTATCTCTGTCTCCTCTGTCTTTTCTAAATCCAGCTTGAACATTTGGAAGTTCTCGGTTCACGTAATGCTGAAGCATGGCTTGGAGGATTTTGAACATAACCTTACTAGCATGGGAGACAAGTGCATTTGTCTGGTGGTTTGAACATTCTTTAGTACCACCTTTCTTGGGAATTGGGGTGAGGATTGACCTTTTCCAGTCCTGTGGCCACTGCTGTGTTTCCCAAATTTGCTGACATACTGAGTGCAGCACTTTAATAGATGAATCTTTGAGGGTTTTAAAAAGCTCTGCTGGAGTTCCATCACCTCCACTAGCTTTATTGGCAACACTGTTTCCTAAGGCCCACTTGACTTCACACTCCAGAATGTCTGGCTTTGAGTGAGAGACTATGCCATCATGGTTATCCAGGTCATTAAGATCTTTTTCCCACAGTTCTTCTGTATATTTTTTCCATCTCTTCTTGATCTCTTCTGCTTCTACTAGGTCTTCACCATTTCTGTCCTTTATTGTGCCCATCTTTGGATGAAATGTCCCTTTGATATCTCTAATTTACTTGAAGAGATCTCTAGACTTTTCCTTTCTGTTGTTTTCCTCTATTTCTTTGCACTGTTCACTGAATAAGGTCTTCTTGTCTCTCCTGCTTTTCTCTGGAACTCTACACTGAGAAAGGGTGTACCTTTCTCAAAAAAAAGGAGGGAGAAATGGAAAGATGCCTGAATACTCACATTGTATATTTCTCTATCTAGACTGTCTTTCCACTCTGAAGAGACTATTAAACAACCAGCTGAGGCTGTAGGAGATCCTCCTTGAATATCTTTCATTCCTCTGTCAAAGACAAAACTATGGGAAATTTCTATCCCCAAGGAGGATCCACCAAAGTTTTCTGAAGAATTTAGAATCCTTATCAGAGTCTATGACCTTGGACTGCATTTATTAGCTTATGCCCATGCTGGTGTGCCTTGAGGAAGTCCCAAAAATGTACAAGAAGCAGAATGGCACAATCCTGAGGATAACATTGAACAACCTGTGTTCAACATGCCCCCCTTATGGATTGGGAAAGCTCACAAATAGCAAACACTTTTCAAAGCCATTCTTAGTTCTGCCTGCCGTGATTGGTTTATGATTCAAACATGCCTATATATATATATATATATATATATATATATATATATATATATATAAAAGTCTGTGTTAGACTTATTATGTTAAAAGTCCGCCTGGAAGAGCTCTTCCTAAGGCATCCTGGGTTTCATATAGTAGATGAAGTTACCCAGCCTGCTCTAGTAGCCTTATTTGTAACTGGATTATCTCCTGAGATGAGTGGATTTTCAAAAGGCAGAAAATAGGATGAGAAGCCACCAGTCTGACTGAACTCGTGACCACAGCTAAGCACTTCGAAAGAACTTTGGAGAAGGACCATAAACAAAAATCTGCCAAGTTGCTAACTTCACAGCTGCAACAGCTCCAAGGCCAGGCACCTAAAATAACACTGGGTGTGTGATACCCTCCTGGGGGTCCATCATCAAGGTGCTTGTCCAGGAGTTGCTGTCTCATTTGTAATCCACTGGGACACTGGAAAAAAGATTGTCCTCAAAGTTCTTATGCAGATCCTTCCACACCAACTCAAGTGCCTCATATCTGCCCCTGAAAGAGGCCCCATATGGGCCCCTCTCAGAACTCTTGAGACTCTGATGGCTTGTCCTGTAAACAGCTACCACAGATGCCCTTAACCAGTCAAGGGGAAACTAAAATTAAAGTCAACAGAGAATCTTGCCAAATTTTAGTAGATACTGGAGCTACACTCTCTACTTTAAACCTCATTCTCATAGAGAAAACTCCTCAGAGTGAAAAAGAAGTTTCTGTAGTAGGGTAAGAAAATTCAGAGGGATTTTCTATCTCAACCAGTACAAATGGCTCTGGGACCTATCAATGAAAAGAGTTCTCTTTCGCTCTGTAACACAGCCCCAGTGAGTCCGTGAAACAGATATCTCCTTTCCAAACTAGAATATCCTGACCAATCTGAACCTGATCTTCTCCATTCCTTTCAATCTATCCTTGATATAGAAGAGGAAGAATTCCAGAAGAAGACCCCTAATTTAACCACAGCTTCTGCAGGCTACTAACATTGAGAGAATAAAAAGTGTAGAACCTATAAATATTCCGTTGCTGCTACTGCTAAGTCGCTTCAGTCGTGTCCGACTCTGTGCGACCCCAGAGACAGCAGCCCACCGGGCTCCCCGGTCCCTGGGATTCTCCAGGCAAGAACACTGGAGTGGGTTGTCATTTCCTTCTCCAATGCATGAAAGTGAAAAGTGAAAGTGAAGTCGCTCAGTCATGTCCGACTCTTCGCGACCCCACGGACTGCAGCCCACCAGGCTCCTCTGTCTATGGGATTTTCCAGGCAAGAGTACTGGAGTGGGGTGCCATTGCCTTCTCCGATAGACACAACTAAACCTCTTTCCAACTGCCTCAACAGCTACTAAAACCCAAAGCCATACAAGACCTCACCCCAAGAGTAGAAGAGCAATTCACCCATGGGCTGAACTTTCCCTGCACTAGTTCCTGTGACATGCTGACCTTGCCCATCTGGACACCTGATGGGAGGGGATAGTGAATTGTCCAGGATTTGAAATCTATTAAGGAAAAATAGAAAGAAAGTGCTAGTTGCTCAGTCATGTCCGATTCATTGCCACCCATGGACTGGAGCCCACCAGACTCCTCTGTCCATGGAATTCTCTAGGCAAGAATACTGAGTGGGTTGCCATGCCCTTCTCCAGGGGATCTTCCTGACCCAGGGATCGAACCTGGGTTTCCTGCATGGCATGCAGATTCTTTACTGTCTGAGCCACCAAGGCAGAATCTATTAACAAGATAGTTCTTCCGCATTTCCCAGTTGTTCGGAACCAAACACTCTTTTGTCACCAGTTCCACCAGAATCAGAATGGTTTCCTGTTGTGGACCTTTGTTCAGTCTTCCTGAGCATCCCTGTAGGTCCTGACAGCCAAGATCTGTTTGTGTCCACTTGGAATAATCAACATTGTGCATAGACAGTTACACTTCAAAGGTTCACCAAGGCCCCTGCTTATTTCTCCCAAGTGTCCCACTGAGATGTAAGCAGACTCCAGATCCCAGGACATCAACCCTCTAGAGCACGTGGATGACCTCTGCTATGTGGAGAGATGCCCGTTTATGAATTCAATGTATTTGCTGAGACAGTTAGCTGGAAAAGGACATAAAATCTCTAAAGAAAAATTACAATGATCTCTAGACAGTTTTCATTAGCTCGATCATCATCTAACTGCTGAAGGAATCGAGTCATCTCCAGATTGAAGCTAATCCAAGAAGGCTGTATGCCACAACTCAGTGACAGCTCCATGGCTTCCTAAGCCTGCCTGGCTATTGGAGACTGTGGGTTCCTAATTTTCCTTATGGACTCACCTTGGAAAGATGATCTTGAGCTGGTCTTTATAAGACCAAGAAAGGCAGGATAAGAACCACCTGCTCTAGGGCTACCCAGCTATTCACAGCTGTTCACCCCAGGGACTGTAGCCCACCAGGCTCCTCTGTCCATGGGATTCACCCAGCAAGAATACTGGAGGGGGTTGCCATTTCCTCCTCCAGGGGATCTTCCTGACCCAGGGATCAAACTTGCATCTCTTTTGTTTCCTGCATTGGCAGGCAGATTCTTTACCGCTGTGCCACCAGCAAAGCCCACTGTTCACCTTAATAAGTTATAAAGGAGATAACTGAGCCCTTGGGGATGTTCACACGGGAAAGTAGCAATGAACACAAGCCCTTTGCCTATTACAGCACACAACTGGATTCAGTTGCTCTTGCCTGTCGAACTGACTTAAGGTGCCATAACAGAGTTAGGAGAAGCCTCAGAGGATTGGATCTTAAGAAATGACAGTGATTTACAAACTCCACATGCTGTTCAAAGTCTCCTGAATAATGAATTGACTCAATGTTTCTCTGCCAGCAGGTTAACTTCCTATGAGACCTTTCTGCTTTCACTACCTAATCTGCATCTGAACTGTTGCAACATTCTTAGCCCTGCTGTATCACTATCTCTACTGACGAAGGTGAGCTTCAGGACTGGGAGATAATAATGTTCCATTTTCTGACCCCAGGTCCTGATTTGTGAGACTAATCCTGATTTAATTTTGTCTGTTGATGAATCAGACCGTAAAAATGGGAAAGGGAATTTCCAAGTTGGTTAGGCCGTTATTTCCCAACATGCACTGCTTGAGAGGGGAAATCTCCCACAAGTTCAATCAGCCCAAGGAGCAGAGAGGCATGCCCTTCTCTGAGCTGCCCGATGGCAGGACAATGCTTACACTGACAGCCCATATGCCTTTAGGGTCAGCCATGATTTGAGGATGTTACAAAAGTAAAGAGTTTTTCTTTCATCCTCTAAGAACCCAGTGAAAAACAGGCAGCAGGCAAATGACCTTCTTACTCTTACTCTTACTCTTCTTTTATCTTCTGAAATTGCTTTTATTGAAACTGAGGCTCCAACTAAAAAAGACTGAACTTGACTATGAGGGCCTCACTCTGACTGACCTTCTTGCAAAGGCAGCAGCAACAGAATCTGTAAATGTGGTGGCCCAGGTGGATGAAGTCGATCTTGTCTCTGCAAAAGAGGACCCCTTGTTGCCAGACTTTTGCTTTTCTTATATCCTTGTAACATGGCAGTAGTCTGTGCCTGAACCAGAGAAATTAAGATGGACCAACCATGGCTGTCAGTTCAATGAACAGTCAGTGCTGTGGGAAACAAGCCATTTGATTCCTACCAGCTTCCTGGTAAACCCCACTGTTAACGGTTTCTGCCTTCCTTCACCCACCAAGGTGCCATTGCTGCAGTTCAGTCACTAAGTCATGTCTGACTCTTTGTAATGCCATGGGCTGCAGTATGCCAGGCTCCCCTGTCATTTATGGTCTCCTGGAGTTTGCTCAAATTCATGTCCATTAAGTCAGTGATGTTATCTAACCATCTCATCCTCTGCCACCCTCTTCTCCTTTTGCCTTTAAACTTCCCCAGCATCAGGGTCTTTTCCAATGAGTTGGCTCTTTGCAACAGGTGGCCAAAGTATTGGAGCTTCAGCTTCAGCAGCAGAATAAGCATTCCTTCCAATGAATATTCAGGGTTGATTTCCATTAGGATTGACTGATCTGATCTCCTTGCTGTCCAAGAGACTCTCAGACTCTTCTCTAAGCAATCCGATTCGAAAGCATCAATTCTTTGGCTCTCAGCCTTTTTTATGGTCCAACTCTCACATACTGATACATGGCTACTGGAGAAACCCTAGCTTTGATTCTACGGACCTTTGTTGGCAAAGTGGTGTCTCTGCTTTTTAATATGCTGTCCAGGTTTGTCATAGCTTTCCTTCCAAGAAGCAAATGTCTTTTAATTTCATGGCTGCAGTCACCATCCACAGTGATTTTGGAGCCCAGGAAAGTAAAATTTGTCACTGCCTCCTTTTCCCCTTCTGTTTGCCATGAAGTGATGGGACTGGATGCCATGATCTTAGTTTTTTTGAATGTTGAGTTTCAAACCAGCTTTTTCACTCTCCCCTTGCACCCTAATCAAGAGGCACCTTAGTTCCTGTTCACTTTCTGCCATTAGAGTGGTATCACCAGCATATCTGAGGTTATTGATATTTCTCCTGGCAATCTTGATATCAGTTTGTGATTCATCCAGCCCAGCATTTTGCATGATGTACTCTGCATAGAAGTTAAATAAACAGGGTGACAATACACAGCCTTGGTGTACTCCTATTCCAATTTTGAACCAGTCTTTTGTTCCATGTCTGATTCTGTTGCTTCTTAACGGACGTACAGGTTTCTCAGGAGATGGGTAAAATATTCTGGTATTCCTATCTTTTTAAGAATTTTCAACAGTTTTTTTGTGATCCACACAGTCAAAGGTTTTAGCATAGCCAATGAAGCAGATGTTTTTCTGGAATTCTCTTGGTTTCTCTATGATCCAATGAATGTTGGCAATTTGATCTTTGGTTCCTCTGCCTTTTCTAACCCCAGCTTATATATCAGGAAGTTCTCAATTCAAGTGCTGCTGAAGCTTAGCTTGATGGATTTTGAGCATAACCTCTTTAGGATGGGAAGTGAGCACGGTTGTCCTAGGTTGAGCATGCTTTAACATTGCTTTGAAATTGGGATGAAGACTGATCTTTTCCTGTCCTGTGGCCACTGCTGAGTTTTCCAAATTTACTGGCATATTGAGTCCAACCCTTTAACAGCATCACCTTTTAGAATTTGAAATAGCTCAGCTGGAGATCTATCACCTCCTCTAGCTTTGTTCATAGTGATGCTTCCTAAGACTTAACTTCAGACTCCAGGATGTCTGACTCTAGGGGAGTGATCACACCATCGTGGTTACCTGGGTTTTAAGACCTTTTTTGTATAGTTCATCTGTCTATTCTTGCCACCTCTTCTTAATGTCTTCTGCTTCTGTTAGGTCCTTACCATTTCTGTCCTTTATTGTGCCCATCCTTGAATGAAAATTTCCCTCGATATCTCCAATTTTCTTGAAGAGATCTCTAGTCCTTCTCATTCTACTATTTTCCTCTATTTCTTTGTATTGCTCATTTAAGAAGGCCTTCCTATCTCTCCTTGCTATTTTCTGGAACTCTGCATTCAGTTTTGTATGTCTTTCCCTTTCTCCTGTGCCTTTTACTTCACTTCTTTTCTCAACTATTTGTAAAGCCTCCTCAGACAATCACTTTGCCTCCTTGAATTTCTTTTTCTTTGGGTTGGTTTTGGTCTGCCTCCTGTACAATGTTATGAACCCCTGCTTCACTTTGTACTCCAAGGCCAAACTTACGTGTTACTCCAGGTGTCTCTTGACTTCCTACTTAAGCATTTCAATCCCCTATGATGAAGAGAACATCTTTTTTGGTGTTAATTCTAGAAGGTATGGTAGCTCTTCATATATCTGGTCAACTTCAGCTCCTTTGGCATTAGCAGTTGAGGCAGAGACTTGGACTACTGTGATGTTTTGCCTTAGAAATGAACTGAGATCACTCTGTCATCTTTGAGGTTACACCCAAATATTGCATTTTGGACTCTTTTGTTGACTATGAGGGCGACTCCATTTCTTCTAAGGGCTCCTTGCTCACAGTAGTAGATATAATGGTCATCTGAATTAAAATTGCCCGTTCCCATCCATTTTATTTCACTGATTTCTAAGATGTCGATGTTTACTCTTGCCATCTGCTTGACCACGTCCAATTTACCTTGACTCATGGACCTAACATTTCAGGTCCCTGTGAAATATTGTCCATACAGCCCCAGGCTTCACTCTCACCAGCAGACAGCCATAACCAAGTGTCCCTTCCACTCTGGCCCAGCCTCTCCATTCTTTCTGGACCTATTAGTAATTGCCCTCTGCTTTTCCCCAGTAGCATATTGGACACTTTCTGACCTGGCGGCTCTTATTCCAGTGTCACTGTTTTTTTTTTTTTTTTTTGCCTTTTCATATTGTTTATGGGGTTCTGGTGGCCAGGATACTGGAGTGGTTTGTGATCTCCTTCTCCAGTGGACCACATTTTGTCAGAACTCTTCACTATAACCTGTATGTTTTGGGTGGCCCTGCATGGCATGGCTCATAGCTTAATTGGGTTATGCAAGCCCCTTTGCCCTGACAAGGCTGTGATCCGTGAAGGGAATGGTACAGTTAAGATGACTCAAATTATGAATAAACATTGGTGGGGGGGCTTCTATAACATTGCAAAAGTAATTTACCACTGATACCTGACCTGTCAGCTCCATAATCCTGGAAAATCTATTTTTGTCCCCAGAGGGCTCAGACCTCCTCCCTCTGGACCTGACGGCACCTGCAGCTGGATTCATTCAAGTGCCACTCAGGAACGGCTGTCAGTATGTTCTTGTTGTGTGTATGTCTTCCAGATAAGTTGCAGTCTTCCCCTGCTGCAAGGCTGAGGCTCTCACAGTGGCAAAGAAATTGTTAGAAAATGTGTTTTCCACTTGGGGTATACCTTCCACAGTCTTCTGTGATGGAGGCATCCCTTTCGCTGGGAAAATCATACCAGCCTGACCCAATTCCTTGCAACTGTCACTTGGAATTACCGCTGTCCCTTTCACTTGCAATCATCAGACAAGGTTGCAAGCAGTTTGTGCCCAGACAGGATTTGTCTTTGTCTGTGGTGGTTTTCATTCCCCATGAGGCCTATGAGTGCCTAGTTGTTGCTACCTGACCGGGCCATGACTGCACCCCTAACTGTCCACTCTCAAGGTGAGATGCCTCATTGGTCAGCTCTCCTGGATTTACATTGCTCGATCAGACAGGACCTACTCAGGGGTCTTCATGGTTCAGAGTTTGCTTCCTCTGGCAGGTCCTCACCTCCCTGGTTCAGGGTCAGTGCTGGGAGTAGGATCAAGAACCTCTCCTTAACTCTTGAAGATACTGCAGAATCTGCCAATAAAGATTCTTTACTCCCTGCCAAGACTGTTCTGGTCAAAGGACAGTCCCTGTTATCTTTTAACTGAAGAAGGAGGTGTCTGTGCTGTGGCCAGTTACCACCTGCTGCACTTGGATTGATACTTCTGGGGAAGTTGAAACTCAGCTACATAAGACCACTGAACAAGCTACTTGGCTGAAGAAAGAGCATCCTTCGGTGGGCCTTTCTTTGACCTATGTGATTTGACTCACTTTTGTCTTAGGGCCATGGCTCCAAACTACACCGCGGACATTATCTTACTTATAATAATCACAGTAGTCTCTCTGGTGCACTGTATTCTCTCAAAAGCTTCAAATGCTGTGTTGTAGCTATCAACCACCAAATAAATAACCTCCTTAAGGCTGGAACATCAGAAAATGAATGAACAGAATAACCAATTTTTTTAAAAAAAGTGTAAATCTGAATTTGAGACCTATGAAAACCACAGTGACTCAGCAAGAAATCAATCATGACCTGTAACCCCCACACAAGGATCAGCAAAACCTGTAAAAACTTCAGAAGAAAATCTGGAGGTGACACTGATGTCAATGCAATCCCTATCAAGCTACCAATGGTATTTTTCAGAGAACTGGAACAAATAATTTCACAATTCATATGGAAATACAAAAAACCTCAAACAGCCAAAGCAATCTAAAGAAGAATGGAACTGGAGGAATCAGCCTGCTTGACTTCAGGCACAAAGCCACAGTCATCAAGACAGTATGGTACTGACACAAAGACAGAAATATAGATCAGTGGAACAAAATAGAAAGCCCAGAGATAAATCCACACACCTAGGACACATTATGTTTGACAAAAGAGGCAAGAATATACAATGAAGAAAAGACAATCTCTTTAACAAGTGGTGCTGGGAAAACTGGTCGACCACTTGTAAAAGAATGAAACTAGAACACTTTCTAATATCATACACAAAAATAAACTCATAAATGTAAGACAGAAACTATAAAATTCCTAGAGGGAAACATAGGCAAAACACTATCTGACATAAATCACAGCAGGATCCTCTATGACCCACCTCTCAGAGTAATAGAAATAAAAGCAAAAATAAACAAATGGGACCTAATTAAACTTAAAAGCTTTTGTACAACGAAGGAAACTGTAGGCAAGATGAAAAGACAGCCTTCAGAATGGGAGAAAATAATAGCAAATGAAGCAACTAACAAAGAATTAATCTCAAAAATATACAAGCAACTCCTGCAGCTCAATTCTAGAAAAATAAATGACCCAATCATAAAATGGGCCAAATAACTAAACAGACATTTCTCCAAATAAGACATATAGATGGCTAACAAACACATGAAAAGATGCTCAACATCACTCATTATCAGAGAAATGCAAATCAAAACCACAATGAGGTACCATCTCATGTCAGTCAGAATGGCTGCTATCCAAAAGTCTACAAGCAATAAATGCTGGAGAGGGTGTGGATAAAAGGGAACCCTCTTACACTGTTGGTGGGAATGCAAACTAGTACAGCCACTATGGAGAACAGTGTGGAGATTCCTTAAAAAACTGGAAATAGAACTGCCTTATGACCCAGCAATCCCACTGCTGGGCATACACACCGAGGAAACCAGAATTGAAAGAGACACATGTACTCCAATGTTCATTGCGGCACTGTTTATAATAGCCAGGACATGGAAGCAACCTAGATGTCCATCGGCAGATGAATGGATAAGAATCTGTGGTACATATACACAATGGAATATTCAGATCAGATCAGTCGCTCAGTCGTGTCCAACTCTTTGCGACCCCATGAATCGCAGCAGGCCAGGCCTCCCTGTCCATCACAAACTCCCGGAGTTCACTCTGACTCACATCCATCGAGTCAGTGATGCCATCCAGCCATCTCATCCTCTGGCGTCCCCTTCTCCTCCTGCCCCCAATCCCTCCCAGCATCAGAGTCTTTTCCAATGAGTCAACTCTTCGCATGAGGTGGCCAAAGTACTGGAGTTTCAGCTTTAGCATCATTCCTTCCAAAGAAATCCCAGGGCTGATCTCCTTCACAATGGACTGGTTGGATCTCTTTGCAGTCCAAGGGACTCTCAAGAGTCTTCTCCAACACCACAGTTCAAAAGCATCAATTCTTCGGTGCTCAGTCTTCTTCACAGTCAAACTCTCACATCCATACATGACCACAGGAAAAACCATAGCCTTGACTAGACGAACCTTTATTGGCAAAGTAATGTCTCTGCTTTTGAATATGCTATCTAGGTTGGTCATAACTTTCCTTCCAAGGAGTAAGCGTCTTTTAATTTCATGGCTGCTGTCACCATCTGTAGTGATTTTGGAGCCCAGAAAAATAAAGTCTGACACTGTTTCCACTGTTTCCCCATCTATTTCCCATGAAGTTGTAGGACCGGATGCCATGATCTTCATTTTCTGAATGTTGAGTTTTAAGCCAACTTTTTCACTCTCATCAAGAGGCTTTTGAGTTCCTCTTCACTTTCTGCCATAAGGGTGGTGTCATCTGCATATCTGAGGTTATTGATATTTCTCCCAGAAATCTTGATTCCAGCTTGTGTTTCTTCCAGTCCAGCGTTTCTCATGATGTACTCTGCATAGAAGTTAAATAAATAGGGTGACAATATACAACCTTGACGAACTCCTTTTCCTATTTGGAACCAGTCTGTTGTTCCATGTCCAGTTCTAACTGTTGCTTCCTGACCTGCATACAAATTTCTCAAGAGGCAGATCAGGTGGCCTGGTATTCCCATCTCTTGAAGAATTTTCCACATTACTCAGCCCTTAAAAAGAATACATTTGAATCAGTTCTAATGAGGTGGATGAAACTGGAGCCTATTATACAGAGTGAAGTAAGTCAGAACAAAAAACAGTGATACTCTATACTAACGCATATATATGGGATTTAGAAAGATGGTAACGATAACCCTATCTGTGAGACAGCAAAAGATACATAGATGTATAGAACAGTCTTTTGGACTCTGTGGGAGAAGGTGAGGGTGGGATGATTTGAGAAAATAGCATTTAAACATGTATATTACAATATGTGAAATAGATCGTCAGTCCAGGTTCAATGCATAAGACAGGGTGCTCAGGGCTGGTGCACTGGGATGACCCTGAGGGATGGGATGGGGAGGAAGGTGGGAACTGGGTTCGGGATGGGGAACATATGTACACCCATGGCTGATTCATGTCAATGTATGGCAAAACCACTACAATTTTGTAAAGTAATTAGCCTCCAATTAAAATAAATAAATTAAAAAAAATTTTTATCACATTTCTCAGTTAAGCTGAAAGTCTCATCAAAGGGGGGGGGGTTGTTTAGAAAGAGACAACAGGTTCCAAATGGAGTCACTTGTGCTAAGCAAACATCACCAAACTAAGACTTAATAACTGAATTAATTACAGGTTCAGCTTCTCCCAGGAGTGGAATCTTAAAGCACCCCATCTGGAATCACTTGGTCATCACAGGTGAGGTTATCTGCCTGCTAGACCCTTGAGGTCCCCTTGGGGAAGGTGATCTTGCCACAGAGGATCTACTCTCTGCTAGTCACTTCTTTGTCATGCTGCCTTCTGCCTGTCAGCAGCTTTCATTCTGTACAGGGCCTCAGAACTCCAAGTGTCAGCCTAACTCATGAATCATTGAATAAAGCCAGTTGGATCTTTAAGATTTACTCAGTTAATTGTGTTTTTTAACAGCATCTAAGCTGTTTGCTACACAAATGTTACCATCAGAATCTTACTTTGGCTTGGTGATCCATTTCAAGTGAATTTGTTTGACATTCCTAGAGGAATGATGAACCAAGGCCCTTCTGTGTACTCGGTGCAGTGTCTCGTGAGACAGGAGGTCTAGTCTGCGATGGAATGGGTCCCATTCCCAACCTTGAGTGAGTGTCGGCTATGGCTCCCTCCAGTCTTTCGGGATGGTTTGTGCTTCTGCCTCTGGTAACTCATTACATACATTCATTGATCAGCACTCAGTTAATATCCAAGGGGGAGGCTCTTCAGAATCTGGCACTCCACCTCTGCAGCCCCCCTCCCCAAGCCCCTTTCTGTGAACTCTCACTGCCGTGCTTTCCTTGACTCCTGCTGTATCTGCTCTGCTCAAGGAGATACAGGTTCTGCCTGGGCCCCACTCACGTACCCTGCCCTGGAAACCCTTCTAAAACCAGAAGCCCATCTGGTGCAGGGCTTACCTCTTTGTTTTCTTTCTGTGATGGCTCACCTGATTACCTGATGTTCTGTTCTGTTTTTTGGTTGTTTCTAGCATTGGAGAAGGAAATGGCAACCCACTCCAGTGTTCTTGTCTGGAGAATCCCAGGGACGGGGAGCCTGGTGGGCTGTCGTCTATGGGGTCACACAGAGTCGGACATGACTGAAGCGACGCAGCAGCAGCAGCAGCAGCAGCAGCAGCAGCAGCATGAGGGTAAATCTATTTCCTATGGTGGTGGTGGTTTAATTGCTCAGTCATGTCCAACTCTTGTGACCCCATGTAGCCTGCCAGGCTCTTCTCTCCATGGAACTTCCCAGGCAAAAATATTGGAGTGGGTTGTCATTTCCTTCTCCAGAGGATCTTCCCAACCCAAGAATTGAACCCAGGTCTCCTGCATTGCAGGTGGATTCTTTACTGACTGAGCTAGGGATCTATTTCCTATAGCTTCATTTTGACTACATGTAAAACACTTACACATTGAAATATAATGTAAGTGATATAATGGGCTAGGCATTTTGGTTAAATTAGTTAAGATACCTAGGTTTAACTCACACAATAACAGCAAAAGATTATTGGCTGGACTAACAGAGCAAAATTCAACTCTCTGCTATTTATTAGACATAAGTTGAATTAAAGAGATTCAGAAAGTTCAAAATCAAGGTTACAGACAAAGATATGCCAAGTCAATACAAATAGCAAGAAAGCAGGACTTAGGGTCTTGATGGTGGGAGTAGCCATGCTGGGTCCTCGTCCCATCTCTCAGCTTTTCCACATCACTGCTCACCAGCCACAATTTCAGCTGCTGGTGCATCATTTCTTTGCACGGTGGCTTTCTCTGGATTCAGAGTTTTCGCTCCTCTTGTGGCAGACCAGAGTGCTGGAGGATTAACACCCTCTGGGATGTGTCCTCAATCGATCAATGATGGGAATTGATGTATGTATTTGCCAGCACCCTCTTTACTTGGAGGGGATAACCCTGAGGCACTGACAACTGGGGTTGCCAAGGGGAATAAAGCTGTGGAGGCAGGACACTAAAGGGCTCTAACCATGACTCATGGGCTGTCCACCCATCTCTGACACCCTTCCCACCTCCATGAGTTTTCTTCACTCAAATAGACCACTTACACCTGAACCCTTATCTCAGAATTTACTGCAAGGGACCCCAAATGAAGAGGCAATCAGAAAAGGCAGAATTAGCGCTTCCCTGGTAGTCCAGTGGTTGAGACTCTGCTTCCAATGCATGGGTTCAATCCTTGGTTGGACAATCAAGATTCCACATACTGTATGGTGTAGCCGAAAATAAATAAATACTCTCATTCATCAAAGCATTACAAAAAGAGAGAGAGAAAAGGGAGAATCCAGGCTCCCCAAACAAACTAAAACACAACCAATTTAACATCACTAATGCGATGATTAAAATCTGTAAAGAAGGTGGAACAGTTATGAATACACTCGACATCAGAGCAGTAACTTTTATGAAGCAGAAACCAGAGGAGAAAGAGACCACAATGCATTCATAACAGGAAAGTTTTTCTCAGTTGAAGACAGGTCAAGCAGGCAAACAGTTAATAAGAACATAAACTGCTGAGGCAGCAAACTCAGAGGTTAAGTTTTAGAGAGACACATAGGGCTATAAAATCAAACCTCAGGGAATACACCCTCTTGTCAAGTACGAGTAGAACTTAAAAACTGACCATATTTTAGGACATGCAAAAACATCTTCAGTAGCTCCCCAAAATAAAGTAATATGAATGGGACTTATGACCATAATACAATAACATAAAAATAAACAACACAGTTGTAAAAGTCCTCCCACAATTTAGAAACCAGATCAAGGCAGTAAGCCAGGGCAACTGCAAGACTCATGTACTTGTTTTCTTCCTGCCAGGGGTCATTTCACTAAGCAGCCATTGGCTATCGAACAGTTCTTGGCTCAAAGGAGAAATAATAAACTAAGTTTCAGAATTTCTAGAAAATCACAATAATAGAAACACATCAGTGTCTAAAATTTATAGCAGCAAATACTCTTTACAAAGAAAATGAAAAAGAAAATGCCGGAATACTTGGCTAATTGAAAAAACTAGAAAGAACAACAAAGTAAATGGAAATAAAGAAGCGATCAATGACAGTAAAGCAGAAATTAAAGATCTGGAAATAAGGTCCACAGCAGAATTTAATGAGAAAAATATAAAGCTTGCCCTTTGAAAAGAATAGCAACAAAATTGACAAGTCCTAGCCAGCTTAATAAAATAAACGAAGAAGGAGAAAAAGCACAAGCACACAAAATAAAAGGTGACAACAAGAAAATTGTTATCAAAAGAGAGGAAATAGAAATCACACATTTAATCAGAATCTTCTGCAAGTAAGTTTGACAACTTAAATAAAACGGGTAACCTTTTAGGAAATATAATACCAAAGCTGATATAGGGTAATCAGACCAATTTCCATAAAAGAAACAGAGAAAGTAGTGAAAATTTTTCCTTAAAGAAGAAAAAATTCTTCTTTAAGTACAATGACCAGAGGTTTCTTAGGAAAATTCTGCAAAATCATTAAAAATCAGATAATTGCAGTGCTACCCAAATTATTCCAGAGTGTTAAGCAGGAAGGACATGAAGCAAGGATGATATGGATACCAAACCTGGACAAATAAATATGAAAAAGAAATTACAACCTAATCTCACATGTGAATTTCAATGCAAAAATATCGAATAAAGTAATAGTAAATAGAATCCAATAGCTCATGTAAATATGAATTCACTGTGACCAAATGGTACATATTTCAGAAATGCAAAAGTGATTCAATACCAGGGACCCTATTAATATAACTCAGTATATTAATATTGTTAAAGAGAAAAATCCTATTATCGTGATAGATGCCAAAAAGGCATTTAACACAATTCAATACCCATTTGTGACTTAAGACAGAATAATAACTCATATCAAAAGGCAGCTTCTTTCATACAAATGGCAAGTAGGCATGTGAAAAGATGCTCAACATCACTAATAATTAGAGAAATGAAAATCAAAACTACAAGGTACCACCTCACACTGGTCTCAATGGCCATAGTTAAAAAGTCTACAGATAATAAATGCTGGAGAGGGTGTAGAGAACAGGGAGCCCTCCTGCACCGTTGAAGGGAATGTAAATTGGTGCTGCCACCAAGGAGAACAGTACGGAGTTTCCTCAGAAAATGAAAACTAGAGCTACCATGTGATCCTGCCATCCCACTCCCGGACGGACATCAGACAGACTTGTGACTCAGAGAGACACGCACCTGTGTTCACAGCAGCAAAATTCACAGCAGCCAAGACATGGGAGCAGCCTAAATGCCCCT
This sequence comes from Bos javanicus, assembly GCF_032452875.1. NCBI lineage: Eukaryota > Metazoa > Chordata > Mammalia > Artiodactyla > Bovidae > Bos > Bos javanicus. Next base: position 5,530,428 of record NC_083871.1, on the reverse strand, counting down.
CAACAGATGGGTGCGTGAAGATGTGCTTACCTATATACAATGGAAGACTACGCAGCCACAGAAAGAATGAGATAATGCTATTTGCAGCAACACGGATGGGCCTAGAGATGATCATACCACGTGAAGTAAGTCAGGAAGAGAAAGACAAATGCCATATATCACTTTTTTGTGGAATCTAATATATGACACAAAATGACCTATCTACAAAACAGAAAGAGTGTTTCTTTCTATAGATGCAGAGAACAGATGTGGTTGCTAAGGGGGAGAGTGGAGGAGGAAGGATGGACTAGGAATTTGGGGTTGGTAGATACAAACTATTATATGTATGGTGGATAGACAACAAGATCCTACTGTATAGCAGAGGGAATTATATCCAATCTCCTGGGACAAACTATAATGGAAAAGTATATAAAAAAGGATGTATATATTATATAACCGAGTCACTTTGTTATACATCAGAGATTGGCACAACACTATACTTCAGCTTTTTCAAAAAGGCAGTTTATTATTTCATGGGGGAACTTTAAAGGCATTTCCACCAAGAAAGGCAAGGATGCCCACTATCTCTACTATTATTTAACATTGAACTGGAGGCACTAAAGCAATTCAGTTAGAAGCACAACATTGGAAGGGGACTTATGAGTGACATGTATGTCTGCAAAACCAAAATGATTGATGGTAAATGCTACTACACAAAATAGAAAGATTTCTATGATAGGATCAATAATCCTCACATATACAAACTACTCTTTTAGCAGACATGATGAAAGAGAAAATATATGCAGTTATAACATCAGAAATGTAATACACTAGCTAGGAATAAACTTATTCAATGCTGACCGCGGCCATGAAATTAAAAAATGCTTGCTCCTTGGAAGAAAAGCTATGGCCAACCTAGACAGCATATTAAAAAACAGAGACATTACTTTGTTGACAAAGGTTTGCCTAGTCAAAGCTATGGTTTTTCTGGTAGTCACGTATGGATGTGAGAGTTGGACTATAAAGAAAGCTGAGCGCTGAAGAATTGATGCTTTTGAACTGTGGTGTTGGAGAAGACTCTTGAGAGTCCCTTGGACTGCAAGGAGATCCAACCAGTCCATCCTAAAGGAGATCAGTCCTGTGTGTTCATTGGAAGGACTGACGTTGAAGCTGAAACTCCAATACTTTGGCCACCTCATGCGAAGGGTTGACTCATTTGAAAAGACCTTGATGTTGGGAAATATTGAAGGCAGGAGGAGAAGGGGATGACAGAGGATGAGATGGTTGGAAGGCATCACCAACTCTATGGACATGAGTTTGAGTAAGCTCTGGGAGTTGGTGATGGACAGGGAGGCCTGGTGTGCTGTAGTCCATGGGGTCTCACAGAGTCAGACATGACTAAGCGACTGAACTAAATTGAAACCTACCCAAAAATTCAAAACCGACTTGAGGAAAACTAAAACAAAGTTGGACAAATAAATATCATTGTATGTGTATTGTGTTGACTTTCTCAAATTTAATTTATAATTTATTGATACCTCAGTAAAATACCAGATTTTTTTCTGAGGTTAAGCAAGTTGGTTTTAAATTTGATTTGGAAGACTAAATGATCTAGCATGAAGATCTAAATAAATGATATTAAGTAAAGAGCAATTTTGGAGGGCTAACCGTTTCATGTATTAAAGCATAATAATAATTAGTAAGACTGAAAACTGTCATTAGTAAGATAATGAAAACTGTGTTATTCATGCATGGGTAGACAGACAAGAAAACAGAAGAAGAAACTCAGAAACATAGCCAATTGCAAATGGATGTTTAGAGAGCTGACAGTGGAAGAGAAAAAAATGGACAGGACAAAGGTATTCTTGGTTTTAAAGAAGCAGAGCAAAGCATTGGCTCTGGGGATGCGGGAGAGGATGGATGCCCCTTGGGTTTCTGGCTCATGTGACGGGCGGGTGGTAAAGGTAAGACAAGGAGTTACACTGCCTGGTGCCCATTCCTAGTTACCTTTGGTACACTGGGAATGCAGAAAAAGTTCTCTTATTATTACAGTTAAAATCCCTGCAATAAGAGAAGGCACAATGCAACCTATCACTGTGCTGTGTTGATTTCTTGTGAATGACGGGAAATCGTGTGAGTCCTCAGTTTATCACCTGCTGTTCAGCACATCGGTGGTGCTGATATGAGTAATTTCCGAGTCAGGTATGGGGTGTCTTGGCAAGCATTTGCCTATTTTCAGCTTCTGACACTTTCTGGAACTCTGCTTGGTCTTGTGGGTAGCCAGGAGACCTTCCTTAGCTGCCCCCTCTCTCCTTGCTGGCTTGGGTTGCGAGTGTTCACTTCCTAACTGCGTTCACTTCCTCTTCCCTGGCTTCATCAACCATCCTGTAGTCAGAGTGATGCTTGTAAATCAATCTTGCCACTCCCTCCTTAAAGATCCTTCAGTGACTCCCCTTGGTCTTTAGGATGAAGTCCACACTTGTGCTTAGAAAATGGCAAAGCATTCAGTTCGGAAGCCTTGTTTTCTGAAACTATATGTTGCTCTGCTTTGCTCTGGTGTGACTGCACAATTCCTCTGTCTAGAATGACTCCTAATTCTTTGGCTATCAGTGCAGATGTCACCTCCTCCAGGAAGTTTTCTTGGCATTCTGGCTGTGGTTTGGAACTGACATTCCAAGCATCCACAGCTCTGCTTGCACTCATTGAAATATATCCTTCCCCTTGTCTTCCATCTCCCCCTAAGGTAGAGCCCCTCTCGGGAGGAACCATGGCCCTGACATTACTGGTTCTCCAACCTGTAGCCCAGTGCTCAGCATATAATGGCCTTGGGTGCTTGTTCAGCTTGAGGAGGAGGAAGGGCACAGCCTATTCATGCTCATTCACGTCTGATCCTGCTCAAGACATGTTCTCTTCCCTCCTCAGTCTCTAAATATCCTGGCAGTTCTAAAGCTGATGTATTTGTCTCATGGCCATGCAATTACTAATTGGAAATTGTTGGTGCCTAGCTCATGCTGCTGGCACCTTCCAGCTTATGCCACTTGGGTCCCTGGACATTTCACATTCTCAGTGAATCACTATACTTTGTAAGAAATCTGAAAACCATCAATATTGTCTACTTTCTTAAGCAGTTCTTTTTTACATGGAGTTGGCTCATTTCAAGCCCTTAAGAGATGAGAATAAAGTAGCTTGCTGAAACATTGATTAACACAGGAGACTCTATCTTTTTATCTTCACAAGCTTATTAATTGCAAGATAAACTTGGAGCAGCTCTGGACTTCTTGGCCACCTGCATTATTTAGGAAGGGAAATGAATGAATGGTTACTTTAACTTTTGGTAAATGAGAGAAATGAAGACACATTTCCTCTTCAATAATAACGTAAGAGGAAAAAGGAGGTGGCAAACTTCCAACTGGTACAGAGAAAGATTAAACCCTGTTTCACTTGGAAGAACTACAGATTCCAGCTGAACTCAGATATTCATTGGTGTTAATTCAAAGCCACATCTTCTTTAAAACACCACTGTTTTGATGATGTACTCAGGTTCTGTTTTCTTTGCCTTTTCCTCATTAGGAATTGGGGTGAATATTCTGTTTGCCTTTCCAGAACTTTTTCCCCTCCGCGCCCCCCACATTATTCTCCTGTCCTGGAGGCTGAGTAGGCATGGATTGCATCGACAAGTTCCCTTGCCTGTGAGTACGGGTTGGATTTGGACTGTGGGATGCACTCGATAGACAGGAGCACAGAAGAGAGAGTCCAGGCATGGTTTGGCAGGAGCTGTGTTTCTCTCTCCAAGGTCACATCTCCTGCCCATCACCCTCAGTGACATCTAGAACTCTTGCCAGCCTGTGGTAGCTGCTCCTTCCCTTGTCCTCAGAAACTGAGGAATGGTAAGGATTCATCTCGTTGCTGGCCCTGGGCTTATTACTTTCCTTAAACCGTGCCTTTACTTGGTTAATAATCTTTGCACTAAAATTTCCATAAATCATTCATTTGAGTGAGACTTCTTGTTTTCTGGGACACTGGCTGACAAAAGCAACAGAGGTATTTTTACATGAGAAGCATCATTCCAGAACTCCAGCTGTCCATAAATCACTTACTCCAGGTCCCTCCCTTTATAGAGATACTGCAGATCACAGAGAACAGGCGACTTGCTTGATGCCACATAGCCATGTATGACACAGCCAGAGACTAGAATGCATGGTGCTCGTCTTTTCAGATCACACTCCCTTCAGACCTTGGCGAAGATCAGACAGGAATGCTGCAAAAAAAAAAAAAAAAAAAATTATAGGCCAACATCCCTGATGAACACAGATGCAAAAACCCTCAACAAGATATTAACAAAATTAATATACACCATGATCAATTGGGTCTTATCCTGTGGATGCAAGGACAGTTCAAAATCTGCCAATCAGTCAATGTGACATATCACATTAACAAAGGAAGAATAAAAATATTATGATTGTGTTAATAGATGCAGAAAATACTTTTGACAAAATTCAACATTCATTTTTGATTAAAAAAAAACTCTCAACAAAGTGAGTATAGAGGGAACATACATCATAATAAAGGTCACATATGACAAACCCATAGCCAGCCAACATCATACTCAACAATGAAAAGCTGAAAGCATTTCCTCTAAGATCAGAAACAAGACAAGGATGCCCACTCTCACCAGTTTTAAACAACACAGTTTTGAAAGTCCTAGCAGAATAATCAGAGAAGAAAAAGAAGTGAAAGGGATCTAAATTGGCAAAGAAGTAAAATTCACTGTTTGCAGATGACATGGTACTATACATAGAAAAATCCTGAAGACTCCATCAAAAAACTGTTAGCACTAATACATGAGCTGTCATATTAGCAAGGAAAATCATCACTACTGTAATAGTTAGCTTTTGCTGAGGGCTTCCTGTGTGTCAAGCTTCGAGCTTGGCGTACACATATATCCCCATTAGTTCTCAAAACTACTTTTGCTGATGCTGTAGATGAGGAAACTCAGAGATCAAACTGCTTGTCCCCATCATGTGGCCTGGGGTAGTGTGACAGAGCCAAGATTCACATCTGAGTCTTTCTGATTCCAGAGTCACATCCTAACCACCCTGTCACATGCTTCTTACCAGAACCTGTTCTGTGGGTTGGATCTGAGAGCACAGCGATGTCTAAAAGGCCCGGCCAGATGCCAGAGCTGCTTAATCCTGAGAGAGCAGCTGTGAGGGCAGCAAGCACACGAGTCGTTCACTCTGTAGGCAGGTGTGCAGCTCCCACCGCTAACGCTATTTGGCACCGACGCCCCAGCAGTGTTCCACCGGGATAAATCCTTCTACAAAGGTTGCCCTTCTCTGGCAGGAGCCCACTGTGGGCTGACAGCTGAGCTGCTATGGGGAAGTTGCTGGGAGATGCTCAGAGGGTGGCCTCCAGGGTTGGGAGCCAGACTGGCGTCCAGAGTCCTAACTGGAGAACTATAGGATCATGGGAACCAGGGACCAGGGATATCAGGAGCACTTGGATATGACTCAGCCAAGAACTGTGTCCCACCCTAGGCAGCCTCAGGGTCACAGACAGCAACTATCCAGGCCTAATTTTGAAATGATCAGATGAGTACTTGCTTAAGAATGAAAATGTGATAAAAGCAAGGAAGTGGAGAAGACAAAATAAATCCTCCCAGCTCAGGACCGTCTGCCATGTTCGCCCCAGGAGCCCTTGGTCTGGGAAATCTGTGTCCTTGGATAGATGTTCCAGATGGAATCCACCTGGGAGTCCACTGCTGTGCCCTCTTGGGGCCACACCTGGTCCTGTTGCCCATGGGCTCCTGGGGACCCCGAGAGCAGCAGGGGAGTGCCCTGGTCCCCAGGACACACCCTTGGCTCTTGCTCAGACCCTCACCTGCCGTGTCATCTCGGCAAATGACATTTCTTCTATGCTCCAGTTTCCTCCTCTGGATGAGGGGGCATGTAATAAATTTGTCCCATGGGTCTGAAGATTTCTCTGTGCCCAGTCTCACTGTAGCTGGGCACTTGGGCTCCTTTCTCACCCTGCACCAGGGCCCTCCCTCTTCTCATCTTCACCAACAGAGTCTCCCATGGGAGACCATTCTGGTGACAGATGACTCAGAGCCACAGTCTCCAGGGCTGTGGAGACAGCATTCCCCCACGTAGGAAACCCCATCTCAGAGTAAACTGGTGGAACCCAGGAACTCCCAGAGGTCACTCCTAGAGACAGGGTCCTCTCCCTGCATTCTCTGAGCTTTTCTGGGTCTCATTGTCTGTGGGAGCCCTCATGGGCTAATCCCTGATGCCAGGAAGTGTTTTGATGAAGTCATGCCATTGCTCACCAGGGAACTAACTGCATCTGTCATTTTCTGAGTCCCGCTTACCGCTCACAGTTTTCCAAAGAAGTGAAGAGGGTGACATCACCCTCCTCTCCCGTCCCTTCTCAGCCAATCTCTGATTCCCCCGATGGCACCAGCTTGTCTTCTGCCCTCAGGCCTGGGCTGCGCCACCCACCCCCTCTGCCCGCAGACCTGCCCCCGAGAGTAATTTCTCCCTCCCACACTGGCCGCCCCTTCTTTCCAGCTGCTCTGAGCTGCCTCCTTGGAAAGCTCCTATCCTCCGCTTGGCTGGGCATTTGCCCATCAGACTGACTAAGCAGGTCCTTCTGGAATTTTCTCCCTGGGGTGATCTGTCTCACTGCCTAAAGGCTGAGAAGGGCAGAGGGAGGGCCCGAGCAGGAGACCAGGTCCAGAAATGCAGGGTCCACTCAGATTCGCTCACAAGATCGAGCCCATGCTCTTGGGCTCCCGGTCCATCCTGGGGTTCCCCTGGAGCCTGGGCAGGAGTCAGATCACCCAGCCTGCCCTGAATCCCCTTTAAGAATGGGCTTCTTAGTGAGTAGGAAGCTGTTCCAAAAACACCTGGAAACAGAAATGCCACTTCTCTGCCCCGAGGGCCTGCATCGGGAACAAGGAAATAACTGGATCCAGGAAGATGGGGAAAGCTGGACTCTCAGCACTGATGCAGTCAGGCGACTCCAGGGCCCCCCGAGGCTGTGACCAGAGCCGAGGGCGGGAAGGCTTCCCTGGAGGCCCTTCTGTCGGCCCCTCTGAGACCCTCTCAGCCTCCTGGAGCCCTGGGGGCTTCCATTGTGGCCCCTCAGGTCCTTCCTCTGAGTTCCTTGCAGCAGAAGGCAGAGAAAAGATGGGGAAAGCCAGACTGGACACAGGCCACCTAGGCTGTCTCACTGCCCCTGAGGTGCTTTCTCTCACTGAGTGCTCACTGAGCGCTCTGGAGCTGACAGTGACGGAGATACGTTCACCGGTTAAGCTGGGACCTTGGCAGAGAAAGACGAGACACGATTAGTGACTTGCTGGGCTCACAGGTGTAAACTGGGCCCGGGAAGCTCATTCAGACCTGCCTCCTGCGCTCAGGCTGATGCCTTGTGGGTGGAATGAAGATAATGTGATGCGGCCTCTTTATCATCAGGCTTAATCTTCCTGGACTCAGTTTCTTCATCTGGAAAATGGTCCCTCACCCCCACTGAGAACCACCAAGCACAATTGGGAACGTCTTCAAGAAGGCAAAAGCACAGCGCAGACATCTGTCCCATTCTCCGTGCCACAGCCCAAACCCAGCATGGGTACCGAATGTAAGCTGATGCAACAAAGGATAAGTTTAGCATCAGGTGAGCAGCATGAACTGGAGGGTGCAACCTAGGGACCCCCTTTACCGTCCTTGGGGTGTACTTCTGCCATCCTCATGGGGCACTGAATGTAAGCTGATGCAACAAAGGATAAGTTTAGTATCAAGTGGGCAGTATGAACTGGGGGGCACCCCAGGGGCCCCTTTACCGTCCTTGGGGTGTGCTTTGGCCATCCTCATGTCTGCTACTCCCCCAGTTTACCAGGGAGCACGGCTTCCCTGAGAAGCGGGGCATGGAGTAAGAAGCTGGGGAAACTGTATGACATCCCCCACTTCCCCACCCCCACATTGTGCCCCTCTGCACCCATTCCTCCAACACTGCAGCAAACCCTGCCTTAGGGCCTCTGCACCTGCCTTTTCTCCCGCCAGTGAGGTGTCCACCCATGCTTTGCTCTCTCTCTTTCTCCGGGTTTTTACTCAGATGTCACCGCAGCAAGAGGCCTTTCTTCATCACTCTACGTATGCTTCATCCCTTTCAATGTTTTTCTCCTAATCACTTAACATCATCTAAGTGAACTCGGTATATTGTTCACTTATTTCGTTTATGGTCTGCCTCCTTCACTCTGATACAAACACCATGAAGGCAGGAATTCTTGTCTATTTTGCATCTGATGTAACCCAGAGTCTAGAAGAGGGCTGACTCATTGAATAAATGAATCTCTCCTTTCTAGAGGATGTCACCAACTCAATGGACATGAGTTTGAGCAAGCTCTGGGTGATGGTGAAGGACAGGAAAGACTGGCGCGTTGCAGTCTGTGGGGTTGCAAAGAGTCGGACACATCCGAGCGACTGAACAACAGCAACAACTCCTTTCTACTCTGGGATAGGGTACCCAGTGGAGTCATGAAATCCACACAAGAGCTACAATTTCACTTTCTTTTATTTGTGGCACTAGAAGACCAACAGTGGAGACAGTGTGATGTAAGAGTGATGGCCTGAGGCCCTCGCTGCCCAGGGAAGGTGAGAGGCCTTCATCAGAGGACACACAGCGGTTCCTTCCTACCAGATGCCTGATCTGAAATCACTGTGAAACATACAAACGATCTCGCCATATTTGTTGCTTCATTAAGACAGAAATTTTATTTCAGGAATTCCTCTTGATTTCTATTAATCTCTTAAAGAGCTTTCTCTACAGCCGTAGTCGACAATCTGTGATAAATACCGGAGACTGAGTGTCCTGTGCTGTGATTCTGGGCAAGCCACCCGTCTGCTGCGCAAACCATGGAGACCACGCCCACAATGTGAAGCACCAGCACAATCGTGATCTGATGGGATTGACCTTCAGACGCCCAGTCTCCTCCTTCTTGCCCTGGGGAGGATTTCTGAGGCTTCCAGGGGAGCCTCTGGGCTCCGTGCTCAGCCCTCCGTGGGAGAGGCCTGCGGCACATCACAGCCTGCGGGGGGACAGCACACCGCGTGGGCATGCCGTCCACAACGAAGTCCTTCTGAACGCGTGTCCTTCTGAACGCGTCACCACCACCTCGGGAGAACTCAGACCTGCCTGATTGTTACTCCGGGTGACTGTGGTCGACTTTTAATAGCTTACTTGGTCAGATCACGGTCTGCAGCCCTTCATGAGGTTTTTACCCCAAATGTTGGAGGAATAATAAGAATATAATACTTTCATTACTCAGTGAAGTCACATTTGAAAAAGCCTCTCAACTCTTTCTTCTTGCATCAAGTAGCAGATGACATTCAGGTTATTTCATTTACATACTTTCCCTAGAATTCAGACAGATTTTCAACAACTAAATGGTTTTAACCATCTACATGTGATAAAAGTCTCAAAGATCCAATATCGGCCTAAGGCATGATTCTTTCCACTCTGTCCATCAATGTAATTAAGCGTGATGGCCCAGCGTTTACAGTCCCATTAACCTGCCAACAAGAATAGTTTATTGGCAATTTTAAATATTCAGAGGCAAATACATTTCCTTGGCACAAGCCATGTGGCAGAGCAGCACCCCCATCCGTTTTAACCACAACGCTGGAGCGGAAATCAGAGGCGGGTTTTGGCCTGGAGACAGGGGAGCTGGCCAATCCTGAAGCCCCCTGGGCGTGGCGCTCATCAGTGGTGGCTGTGGGCATCCCTTGGGGGGGGGTTTCTGCCACAACTGCATCTTGTCACTGACTCACACGAGCAAGGGCACCTGCGGTGAAGAAAGACCTACTGTTACTCAGGGATGTAGCGGAGCGCAGAGGGCAAGCATCCGGGCGCTGAGGAGCTGTGCACCAGTCCCTCCTGGAAATAGTCCTCTCCCGTAACAGCCCCCAGTGTTTATACAGTACCCGTCCAACTTACAACCCCAGGGAGAAAGCTCTCAGAAACACAGACGTGCCTGAGTAATTTCCGTGACTGGCTCCTGCCTTCAGGAAAGAACGACTGGAGCAATTGTAGGGTCAGATCTGCAGGTCCCTGTGCTTCTCCTAGGATCATCCGCTGCCCCCAGCCCTGCCCTTCCGGAGCTCCCGCCCAGTAGTCTTTCCCTTTTCCAGGCTGGTCTCTCTGCCTGGGGCGTGTCTCTGTTGCTGCTGCTGCTGCTGCTAAGTCACTTCAGTCGTGTCCAACTCTGTGGGACCCCACAGACGGCAGCCCACCAGGCTCCCGCATCCCTGGGATTGTCCAGGCAAGAACACTGGAGTGGGTTGCCATTTCCTTCTCCAATGCATGACAGTGAAAAGTGAAAGTGAAGTCGCTCAGTCGTGTCCGACTCTTAGCGACCGACCCCATGGACTGCAGCCTACCAGGCTCCTCCATACATGGGATTTTCCAGGCAAGAGTACTGGAGTCCCCTTTTTTGCTGGAAAGTGAGGAAAACTCCTTCTTTAAGAATGTTCAGACCACCTGGAAGGAAAAGGCGCTCTCACTCCAAGTCCTGGGGAGCCAATCCAGTCACCCGCCCCCCCACCCCACTGGCTGTGGGTAACATGGCCCACCATGGTCCCCCAGGTGCCGTGTCTCTCACGCTGGAGCTGCGGCTCCAGGCAGGGATCAGGGCACCAACCCCCACCTCATCATAGGAGGCAGGCAGGCATCAGTGAGTGCAGGGGATCCCAGTGAGTGACTGCAAACCCACCCGTTCACCCTGCCACTCTGGGTCCGGGTCTGCACCCTTGTGGGATGCCCAGCTGCATAAAATGTGATGGCAGGATCTTGAAGGACCTATTTCCATGCCTCTGAAGGCCAAGGTGAACAGCATTTTTAAAGAAAGTGACAGATTCACCTGAAACGGTGTGAAAGGAGATCTGGATTTCTCACCGTGGTTCTGCTGGATTCAGCACATTCTAAAAGGATCAGTGCTGGCCCCACTTTGCACTAAATTATCAAAGCGAACATGTGAGGACTCAAGTAGATCTCTTATGATGGTAACCACCACCACCACCTAGAATGCTTCCGGTGCGCTTCCTGTGTTTTAGGCACCATTTCCAGCCCTGCACAAATCTCATCTCAATAAGGCTTCAGCTCAACTGGGCTTCCCTGGTGGCTCAGAGGTTAAAGCCTCTGCCTGCAATGCGGGAGATCTGGGTGCAATCCCTGGGTCAGGAAGATCCCCTGGAGAAGGAAATGGCACCCCACTCCAGTACTCTTGCCTGGAAAATCCCAAGGATGGAGGAGCCTGGTGGGCTGAAGTCCATGGGGTCACTAAGAGTCGGACACAACTGAGTGACTTCACTTTCACTTTTCACTTTCATGCATTGGAGAAGGGAATGGTAACCCACTCCAGTGTTCTTGCCTGGAGAATCCCAGGGATGCAGGAGCCTGGTGGGCTGCTGTCTATGGGGTCTCACAGAGTGAGACACGACTGAAACGACTTAGCAGCAGCAGCAGCAATCCCCAGAAGGCTCATCTGAGCAGAGAACGGGCCACTGGCGGGTTGACTGCACGGCTGCATGGGTGTTTCTGGCTCCCGCCTCCCAGATCCGTCAGCAGCCCCTTTGCTGCAGGCACCCTGACACCATCTGAGAGACGAGATGGCATGAGACCTGGATTTGTAGGCATGGAGGGAGGAGACAGGCCCTGCTGACTTGGATGGAGCCCAAGGAACACACACTGTTGGTGTCAAGTAGTCTGACACCCAGGCCAGCTTGGGATGGAGACAGAATTGGGGCCAGTGGCGTCTGGACGGTGCAGGGTCTGCCAGAGAGAGGTCACAGGACTGACTCCAGGAATGAGTGCAGCTTTGGGGAAAGGAAGCAGCAGCAGAAAAAAGACTCACAGCATGGTTCAGGGGGGTGGGAGGAACGTGCAGGGTGCTTGCTCAGGGAGAGTACAGACAAGGATGCACACGTTTACTGCAAACAGCACCATGAGATCCAGGGAACCGAGGGTGGGAAAGACTAAGAAACTTATTTAAAGAGTATGATAGTTTTGTTTCTGATAGGTTTTTCTTCAAGCTCTAGACAACTTCAGAGGTGAGACACTTCTAATTCCAAAACAAAGGTTTTACTTGTCAGTCTGAAACAGCACAATGAGCTTGCCAGAACATCCAAGCAGCAGAGAAAACAGTATGTGTGTTGGTGCGAAGAAAAACGGATCGAGCCTGCTACTGGAAAACGCAGCCAGCGTCCTGTTAATAGTGTGTTTATCCCGTTTCCTGACCTTTGAAAACCTGTAGGATAAAGGGCGCTATTCTTGCATCCGAGGCTGCCAGCAGCGTTGTGACCTTGATGATGGCCGTTGTGGGAGTGTCAGGGAGTGGATGCTGGGGAAGTGCAGGTACACGAATGGTCAGGACATCTAGAAGCTACAGTGAAGGGGAGGAGAGGAAACAGCTAGGCGGAGGTGGTGCTGGGTCCTTGGGAGGGATTTTTAAAATGCATATTTACTATTATTGTTTTAACAAATTGATATATGAAATGTTAAAATGCAAGCATTTAAAGTGTAAACTTTGATACATTTTGATATATATGTGTATAAACATCACCAGAGTTAAGATGATGGATTGGGGTTATTTTTTAAAATTCACTTTTATTTTTTTATTCTTTTTTTTTTAAGTTGAAGTATAGTTAATTTATAATATCATATTAGTTTCCGATGTATAAAATAGTGATTCAGTATTTTCATAGATTATACTCCATTTAAAGTTATCATGAGATATCAGCTGTATTCTCTCTGTGCGGCATAACAGGCCCTTACAGTTTGTTGTATACACAGTAGTTCTAGCTCTTAACCTCCCACCTGTGTCTTGCCCCTCCGCCTCCTTCTCCCCACGGGCAGCCCCTAGTTTGTTCTCTGTATCTGTGAGTTTGTTTCTGTTTCGTTATGTGTACTTGTTTTATTTTTCAGATTTCACATCCAAGTGGTAACACACAGTATTTCTTTCTCTGCTGACTTATTTCACTACAAGGCTTCCCTGATAGCTCAGTTGGTAAACAACCTACCTGCAATGCAGGTGACCCTGGCTTGATTGCTGGGTCGGGAAGATCCACTGGAGAAGGGATAGGCTACCCGCTCCAGTATTCTTCGGCTTCCCTTGTGGTTCAGCTGGTAACGAATCTGCCCACAATGTGGGAGACCTGGGTTTGATCCCTGGGTTGGGAAGACTCGCTGGAGAAGGGAAAGGCTACCCACCCCGTACTTCACTCTAAGTCCATCCATGCCGTTGCAAATAACAGTTTCACTCTTTTCTTTCACTCTTTCAGCTCAGTAGTATTCTACTGTAAATATACCACATTTCTCTTTGTCCATCATCTGTTGATGGACACTTAGGTTGCTCCCATATTTTGGCCGTTGAAACGAATGCTACTATGACATTGCTGCTGTTGTTCAGTTGCTAAGTTGCTTCTGACTCTTTGACCTCAAGGACTGCAGCACTCCAGGCTTCCCTGTCCTTCTCTCTCTCCCAGAGTTTGCTCAGATTCATGTCCACTGAGTCAGTGATGCTATCTAACCATTTTGTCCTCTGCTGCCCTCTTCTCCTCCTGCTTTCAATCTCTCCCAGCATCAGGGTCTTTTCCAATGAGTTGGCTCTTCGCATAAGGTGGCCAAAGTATTGGAGCTTCAGCACTAGGGTGCACAAATCTTTTCAAATTAACGTTTTCATTTCCTTCAGATCTATGTCCAGGAGTAGAACCGCTGGAGCATATGGTAGTTCCACTTTTAGCTTTTAAAGGACTCTCCGTAACGTTTTCTATAGGGGCTGCATCCGTTTACATCCCCACCAACAGTGTGCAAGTCCTCAGCCCCCTTGCAATCCCGCCTCTCCCCGATCCCTATACAACCACTGATACTCATCTCTACATAGTAGTTTGCGTTTCCTAGAACTTTATATACATGGAACAACCTACTATGTACTTTATTTCTTGTCTGGCTTCTTTCGCTCAGCATAGCTGTTTTGTGATTTATCTCTGGGTTGTTGCTTGTACATTCTTTTTACTACTGGGAAGTGATTCACTGTAGGGATACACTGGTTTTGCATCTGGGTTGGGCACATCTCAGGGAGGGGTGCCCTGTCCTTCTCTGGTAAGTGGGGTGATGGTGTCTACATTACAGGACCCCTCCCCCTCCCCCCATGAGGCTTGTGCTGTCCCTCACAGCACCGTCAGCAACCCCGCTGCCACTTCACTGAGCATCTCAGCACTAAGCACGAGGAGACATCCCAGGCACCGTGGCCACTTACAGCCTGGCCCCACTGGGAGAAGCACCTTTCAGAAGGCAGTTCCAAGTTGCGAAGATGAATCTCCCAGGACACAAAAGGGTAGGTGGGAGCATGGCCCAGTGAGGGGAGTTAAGGGGCAGGTGAGTAAAGCAAGGGGGGGCTGCACATCCCCTGTGCTCCTGGCAGTGACCCTGCTTTAGACCAGCCTGGCAACCCCAGTGTTGCCAGCGTAGGAGCCCGGGGCTGGGAGCATTTGAATCTCTGGCTGGAAGGAGCTCTCATCACCACTAATAGCAACCTGATGGCCGAATCCAGATTTTCACAGTTCTCAGTGAACTAAAAAAAAAATATTTGGGAAGGAAAAGTCCTAAACTTCAGTGTCAAAGAGGAAATTGCAGGTCAGCACTAAAAAGCTTTGGCTTGGACAATTCAGTGAGAGAGATCTTGGCAATAGAATTGGCCACAGGTAGCAAAATGATGCTGACGGCCATTAGGGTCAACCCAAGTGTAAGCCACCTTGCTAAGGAAGGGAGTAGTCTGCTGCTCAGTATCAGCTCACATGATCAGGGGACCTGCCCTAGGACGGGTGTGACCCAATTCAGGAGGAGAGACTACCCTCCCTCCCCTCCCTGGCAAGGGGACAAGGGCATGCTGCAGAGAGAAAAGCTCTAGAAGGTTCCCTGGTGTCCCTAAGGTTTCACGCTTCCTAAGAGAGTCCTTCTTAGTTTGGTTGGACAAGAAGAAAAGCAATGAAGGAAAAAGCTTGCAGTTTAAGGCCAAGCCAGAAAGCTGTAAAAATATCCAGGCATCGTTCTGCTTCCATGCCTGCCAAGGAAAAGGATGTTTATATGGGAAAAGGTAAAATGAACGGTGGTGACAGATCTGAAGCTCAGAGTGAGGGAGGGGAGAAGGTGTTAGGGAGCAGCAGGGTTCTCTGCTCTGACTGATGTCTTCCCGCCTGGACAGGTCAGCTCCTGGGCACTTGTGGGTGCCCGAGGGAGTCAGTCAAGCAGCTGTGCAGAAGGGGAGCAGGAGCCCTGGTGGAAGCCTGAAGGTGCCCAGAATTCATCTTATTTTCCAGAGAAGAAGGTGGTTTCTTCTAGCTTGATGTGGATTCTTGGCAAGTTTATAATGATTATGCGATCAATGAGCTCTGAGTACAGGGACCCTGAGTTGCACTCTGCCACTGGTATGGAGAGTCAGGTGATATGGTGGCAGGAGATGCCCGCTCCCTCTCCATTCTCCCAAAAGATAGTTACTGAGCAACCACTCTGTGTTGGGGGCTGTGCAAAGCCTTGGGACCCTCTGGAGCTCACAGTGTGGCAGGAGAGCAGGCACCATGCAGAGGTTACACAGATCGTTACTGAGATTAGACCGTGATGTGACTGTGCGGGGAAATGAGGTAATGCTCTGACGGGCCCCTCCTCCAGCCAGGAGGCAGCGGAAGACTTCCTGGGGGCTTGAGGTTAATTCAGGAACATGCAGGATGACTGGGAATTAGTTGGCAAAACTAGGAGGTAAAACCTTTTCCTTTCAGGAAGAGGGAACAGCATCCTCGGGGGTCACTCAGCAGGTAGCCTGTGATGACAGACAACCCTGGGTTCTACCTGTAGGAAAAAGGTCACCTGAAAAGTCTGCGACAGGCAGGATGGTCACCAGGCAGCAAAGACAGAGCTGGCCTGTGTGTACCGCTGAACTATTCCAACCTAACCGGAACACACCCAAGGTCTACAGTGCGCTTGCTGAGCACAGTGTGGGACGGGGTGTGGGCGGCTGACAGTTCTCTCATGCTGGCTCCCGGTCACAGAACTTGGGTTCTCTCCCCACAAGCGAAGGGGCTCTGGCTTAGGAGAATAGACGTTTGCTGCTGCTGCTGCTTTGCTGTGCTGGCTGTAGTCCCCGGGGCACTGACGTCATGTCAGCTGTCTAATCACTTCTCACGGGGTCTGCTGCCAAGACCAAGCGCCAGGACACATGTGTGGTCTGACTCAGTTAATTCCTGCGGTGGGAAACACACACCTGGGAGGGCCCAGCCAGGGCGGGGATGTCATGGGACCTAGTAAGGCATTCCCAGAGGCTGGCCACCCTGGCTGGACTGCCCTGGGGTCTGGGCCAGCAGCGGCCCTGACCTGGTTAAGGCTGGGGAAAAGGCCGCAGGACACCTGTGCCCCGCCTTCCCATCTGTGGGCTGGAAGCTGCAGTGTTCCCGCCCAGAAGCATAACGGAGGAGGTGCTCACTCTTGGCCCTCCGTAGAGGACTGCTGGGACACACAAAGAAAAGGCCTTGGGGCTTTCACCAGGTCCCTCACTTTAGGAGATGTCCCTAAGGCTAAGGACAAGCACAAACCCCCTCTTTCTCTACTCCTGGTTGATAACCCCCAAGAGCACAGACAATGCTTCATTCATGTTTCTATCGAGAGCAGCTACTGCGATCCTGGACTCTGGTGGGTTCTCAGGAAATGCTTGTGGATGAATAGCTGGATGTGTGAATGTTTTAAATATAAACACAGATTAAAAGGGCACTTGCTGTCCATCCCAGAACCTCTGAAAGGATGCATTCAAAGCAGACTGACAAAGACTGTCCGACCGGACGGGCACAGTTTCACCATGAATATGAATTCAGGATGGAGTGGAAGGCAGAAGTGTACTGGGGGGTGGGCGGGGGGCACAGTCCAGGGTCTGAGCCTTGCACTCAAGATAGGAGAGCCATGTCTACTGCGGATGGGACAGCAGACTGAGCAAAGCCAAGGATGCTGTCACCTGGGGCTGGAGGAAAGACAAAGCAGGCGTGGCTCTGACACTCACAGACACAGAGTCAGAGGTGTTCACTACATACCATGGAGGGAGGCAAATGGACTTCCAATCACCCTGAAAAATGGCCAACTCGCTTCTAAGGGAATGATTCCCCCTACATCAAAGCTACCCTCTTGCCTTTTAGCATAAGCAGCATCATTGCCAGCGCAAAACGTGTTCCAGGAGGGTGAGTCACTGTGCCTGTGTTTAGCAGTAAGAGTCTGGTCCCCGAACACCCTCCCAGCAGGGTCAGATACCCTGCTTGTACTGGAGGAGGTGGCCTCGGGCACTGCAGCCCCTCACATTACCCAGCAGAGTAGGGAGCACCCTCAGTCCAGGATGCTGTCCTTGCTACATGCATCCTGAAGCGTCACTGAACACCCAGGACAAAGGAGCATCTGCTCATACTGAGAACCCACAGACAGCACAGGCCACATGGCATGAGTCCCGGAGCCTGGCGCTTCGCATCTTTTCCTCAAGGTTATGCAACTTTAAAAGCCCGAATGGTGAAAGAAGGCTGAAGAGGCAGAGCTCAAATGACTTGAGGAGCAAGTGTCAGAACATGTACGAAAGTGCATCTGATGCGAAGTCACAAAGACCTCCACAGCCCGTGCCTGCAGAGAAGCGCTGCCTCGCCAGGCTCCTCGGAAGGCCCAGCTGGCCCTGGTCAGCTGAGCTGCATGCGTGTCCCCTGGTGTCACAGGTCTGCTGCGCCACACCAATGGTGGGGGGAAGCTGCTTGAAAAGGAGGTCAGGTGTGTGCCTCTGGGAGGACAACCACTGGTTCCAGGTGAGGCCAGACTGTCTCAGCTACCCTGTGCATCCCTGATGGAGGCTGAGCCGAGGCTGCAGGGTGGATGGATGGTCCTGACTTCCTAAGTCACATGTCCTTCAGGGCTTACAGGAACGGGAGATGCAGACTGCCAGTGAGAGGCCTGGCTTACTGCGTAGAGCAGTGACCTACACAGTCCCGTCGCTCAGCTCTGCGGCCTCCAGGTAAGGTGTGCGGCACAGAGCAAATGGTCAGGGTCTCCCAGGTCATCTTCACCCTCTCATCTGGGGCCTGGCTGTCAGCCTAGGGGCATCTCTTAAACTGCTCTGGGCATCAAAATCTCAGATGCACCAGACTCACTGCCTCAACCCTTCCAGGATGGAGAAGGCAGGTCCCAACACTTAGATTAATCCAAGAAACAAATAAAATGCGGGCTTCTGACTGCCATCTCAAGCAGCTGCTAGGAAGCTGAGATGGTGATGAGCAGCGGCCAGGCCTGGGCCTCCCGTGGCTCTTTCTGTTAGCCCCCCAGGCTGTGCTGCTTGCTGCGTGGACACACACTCTCCCTGCATCCCTACCTGCCACCCAGCAGGCCCCACCTGGTCCCAGCCCTTTCTCCCACTGCCCTTGCATTTTCCCCTACTTTCTTTCCCATTAGCACAAATAGCTTCCTCTGCTTTTTCAGACAATTCCCAAGCTTGATTTTTTCCCCTTCCTTTCTGGAAGGCCCTTGTGCACACTCTAAGACAGAGAAAGCCTGAGGTTCAAGGTGGCATGGGTGGCAAGATTTCTCTCAGTGCCCCTATTCCTTAGGACTCCTGCCAGATGTGGGGAGAGGAACAGCTATCTGAAACCATCCAAAATCAGTCAATGAGAATATGAGTATAGGAGAAATAAGTACAGCCTTCATATTCAGCGGTATTCAAACTGTATCAAAGCTCAAATGACACAGATAATGATCTCAAACCTCAATGGAAAGTGATTTGGTAAAATTGCAGATTTGTAGGCTCAAACCTCTGAAAAATCTACAACCACAGGATGAAGATGTCTTGTAGATTTCACTTTGAAAACAATGTTTTCAGAAACTCTTAAATTGTTCCCAGGGACCAGCTGAACCATCAGGGTTGAGAACCGGCTGTGTTGCTTTGGATTCTCTGGGAACCACTGGCACTTTCTTTCTTTGAACTATAGTTGATTAACAATATTATGTTAGCTTCAGGCGTACAGCAAAGTGACTCAGGTGTATATATACGTAGAGACATAGATCTAGATATAAATGCGTGCATTCTCAGTCACTTCAGTCATTTCCAACTCTTTTGTGACCCTATGGACTGTAGCTCACCAGGCTCCTCTGTCCATGGGATTCTCCAGGCAAGAATACTCAAGTGTGTAGCCATTTCCTCCTCCAGGGCATCTTCCTGACCCAGGGATCACACCCACATCTGCTGCACTGTGGGTGGATTCTTTACTGCTGAGTCACCAAGGCCTCCCACCATGGCTACTTTTTCAGATTATTTTTGACTATATGCCACGACAAGATAATGAATATAGTTCCCTGTGCTATACAATAAGTCCTTGTTGATTACCTATTTTATATACAGTAGTACTCTTGCCTGGAAAATCCCATGGACGGAGGAGCCTGGTAGGCTGCAGCCAATGGGGTCGCTAGGAGTCGGACATGACTGAGCGACTTCACTTTCATGTTTCACTTTCATGCATTGGAGAAGGAAATGGCAACCCACTCCAGTGTTCTTGCCTGGAGAACCCCAGGGATGGGGGAGCCTGGTGGGCTGCCGTCTCTGGTGTCACACAGAGTTGGACATGACTGAAGCAACTTAGCAGCAAAAGCAGCAGTGTGCATATGTCAGTCTCAAACTCCCATCCTCTACTTTTCCCTTTGTAACCATAAGTTTGTTTTCTATGTCTGTGTATCTGTTTATGTTTTGTAAATAAGTTTGTGTCCTTTTTTTTTTTTTTTAGATTTTGCATATGTGATATCCATACAATATTTGTCTTTCTCTATCTGAATTACTTAGTATGATAAGTGAAGATCCATTCATGCTGTGCAACTGGCATCATTTCATTCTTTTTCATAGTTGAGTAGTATTCCAGTGTGTATGTGCACCACATCTTCGCTATCCATTCATCTGTTGATGGACACTTAAGTTGCTTCCATGTCTCGGTAACTGTAAATAGTGCTGCTGTGAACATTTGGGTGCATATAGCTTTCTGAACTAGAATTGTTGTCTTTTCCAGATATATACTCAGGAGTGGGAATGCTGAATCATATGGTATTTCTATTTTTTTGAAAAAAAACTTTAAAAAATATTTTTAAAGGGAACTCTATACTCTTCTCCACAGTGGCTACACTAATTTACATTCCCCCCAACAGTGTAAGAGGGTTCCTTTTTCTCTACACCTTCTCCAGCATTTGTTTTTTGTAGACTTTTTGATGTTGGCCATTCTGACCCATGACTGGCCCTTACTTTCAATTTGATGTTGAGACACGGATGGAGGAGAGAGGTTGTCTCAGGTTTGAATTACAGAGCTGTCTTCATTAGCGTCTGCAAGGTCTAACTGTTAGGATGCTTACTTAGCCATTCACCCCGATGTCTTCACTTTCCCTCATTTCATGTAATAAAGCACTAAGCTCATCAAGATATAAATTATGGAGAAATGGAAACAAGTAAAAACAAACTGAAAGCCCTCAACAATTTTAACTGCCCCCCGCACTCCCCCATCCCCGGCATCCAGAGGACAGTCTGGCATCCAAGGCCAAGAGATTAAGTGCAGTTTCTTCTCCCAGCATCCTGAGGCAGGGCTGAGCTTTCAGTAAATGGAGTGCCCTTAGCATTCTCCCTACCTGATGTCTTGGGTCCCTGTTAGGGCCACAGAGCACAGCTGGGGACACCTCTCCAGCACCAGGGACACACTCTGGGGCCTACCCGAGAGCTGTGCCTGTGGCCCCAGGGAGGCTCCCAGTCAGTGTGCTAAGGCCACTCCAGCCCAGGCTGCAACAGCATCCCGGCCTTAGTGAGGACTGCCTTCCGCTGTGCTGCCTGTGGGAGCCTTTCATGCCCTCCTTGCTGCCCTAGGCTCCTGGTGGGAAATTTTTCAGCAGCGCCTGCCCTCCTCCGTGGAAGTGGCTCACCCATCTCGTAGGCCAGCTGCTCTCCTTCATTCTGAGGGCCTTCTGTGCCCACCAGGTCCAGCCCTATGTGACCAAGACCACATTACTCAGGTTTTCTGAGCCTCATTCACTTTTTATGTAAAATGAGAATAATCATAGTACTGACCTCTTCAGGGACACGTGAGGACTTAAGCTTAGGATCTGGAAATGATCTCTTTTAAAGTAATACCTGTCACCACTTCCCTATGATTAGCCTAACTTCCCACCCACTAGAAATGGGCAGGGAAAGAATATCAGTCCATCCACAGAATCATTTTGGAGTTAAAGCAGATCTCAAAACCTACCTAATCAAAGTCCTTAAAATTTGGGAACCCTACATTGGACCCCACAAAATCCACTGCTTTGAGGGACCAGGTAGGCGATACGTTCAGACCAAACAGAAAACAGGATAGAGCAGAAACTGCAGAAAAACCAGAAACGTGTGCTCCGCCCAAGGGACTGCAGAAACAGTAATTTTCCAAACGAATGCTGTCGCCTGGACCCCAACCAGGGCCCCGCAGGATGCATCGCAGATGGACGGAGGGGGAGCAGAGGGGATTGGGGTGACCTGGGCCTCCCACAGCCCAAGAGAGCGCGCACGCGCCGTCTCACACCCTCACCTTTCTCAGCCTTGCGGCTCCGGTGCCGGAGCGGATGGCGTCCATCAAGGCCTGTCTGGCGTCCAGCGGGTTGCCGAGGGGGCCCTCGCTGGACCTCGACGCTGACCAGGATGAGGTGGGCGCCTGGGTAACCGGAGTGGGTGGGGGCGGGGGCGACTGGGACTGGACCCCAAGGTCTTCTACCCACGAGGGGTCTGGCCCATGTGCAGACAGCGCGGCATCGCGGAGGCTCTGGAGCTCCTCAGAGGCAGAGGACGTGACCTAGCAACGAGACGGTGAAATGACAGGGTCCCAAATGTCTTTTCCAAGAGGCAGTGCTTTTCAGACCCTGAAAAAACCCAGGGGCCGTGTCTTCTCCCCATCCTGGGGCTCTCTGTCAGGTAAGTGACTGCTGGCAGGGAGCAGGGCTGCCCTCCTGAGACCCCTGCCCTCCTACCTCACCTGGGCCTGCCTGGATAGACCCTGAGGCCGCACACACACAGCAACAGCCAATCGGTGGGAAGGACCCTCCTCCAAACACGGAGAGGAAGGTGCCCACCCGGTTTTTCCTCGGATTCTGGCTGCCGAAGGTGCATGACCCTCTGTCCCTAAGCTCAAGTCTGGGTAGTCCTGCGACTGTGTCACACCAGCCCCAGCAGGTAGCAGCTCCATCCTGGAGCTGAGTGGCCACTGCCTCTGCTGCTGGGTGACCCAGCCCTGCAGCCCGCTCTGTGTCCTGGGAGTGTGGGGAGGTGCAGGCACAAGTGTACAGGAAACGCTAGCGCCTTCAGGAGAGGCTGGCCCTCAGGGCCTCTCCCGCAGCCCGGCTGGCCACTCCAGTGATGACTTAGCATCGCTTAGGGAATTGGAGGGTCGCCCTGGCTTGTGCAGTTTTCCGGGGGTCACTGTGGTGGGTGGGTGTGTGTCTGGGGCCCCCTCTCACCTTCCTCAGGCTGCAGGTCCCGCTGTGGCCACGTATGGCCGCCAGGAGGGCTGAGCGCTCGCCGTCTGCCTCAGTGTAGGATGGTTTCTTTGGCCCTCCCTTTGAGCCGGGTTCTGGAATCTAGAATATTTATTAATGACGTCAACTTCTGTCACTTGGGTGACAGGGAAATGATGACTATAAGGCAGTACACAAGAAAGCCTATAGTTATCAGGTCAGGCCTGCAGGGTCAGTTTTATCATCTCTGTCTGTTAGAAGGTAGAATTATCAAGGTGCAGTTCTGGATTGACCTCACACTATATAAAAATTAAGGGGCTTCCCTGGTGGCTCAGCTAGAATCTGCCTGGCAATGCAGGAGATGCAGGTTTGATCCCTGAGTGGGGAAGATCCCCTGGAGAAGGGAATACCCACTCCAGTATTCTTGCCTGGGAAATCTCATGGACAGAGGAGCCTGTTGGATGAGAGTCCATGGGGTCACGAAGAGTCAGACATGACTGAGCGATGAAACAACAGCAACAAAATACAGAAATCAAAAGCTATGTATTTGGGGAGGCACAGGGTGATCACCCTCCCCAAATGTCATCTCCCTCTTTCCTCAGTGGCAAAATGAAAGAAACAGTTTCTAACCATCAGTGTCAGGGTAGCTGTTAAATAACATTTGCAAGGTGATAAATTCCTACATGGGGGGCAGGTGTCATAAAATTTTCCCCAAGGCTTCAGCCCACCACTGCTGAAAATGCAGGGTGATAGGGGGCAGGGCCTCAGCCTGACTCTCCATCTCCCCCTCCAGGCTCAAGGACCAGTTATGGATGATCCCTCCCCAAGCCGGCACCCCACCCCATCCCTCCACTCCCCCGTGCCCACACAAGGATGTATTGCTGACACCTTTCCCCAGGGCAGTCAAGAGCCTTAAAGGCAGTGTGGGCAAACCAAAGTCATCAGTTTTGTCTCCTTGGTGGTTCTATTTAAATAACTCCATAGGCAGGGAGATGGAAATCCAGGTAAAATTAAGCCGTGCAGTCACCCTCATCCCTAGCCTGGTCCCCCTCCTCTGATGTCACCTAAGATCTATGTCTGAGTGGGTGTGGGGGAGAGGCCGTCCCTGAGGCAGAAGCCAACCAATAACTTCACCTTGCGGAGCCTGTCCTTGCCTCCTGCTGAGTGGATGGCCTCCATCAAGGCGCTGTGCAGGGATGTGTCTTTCGGAGCCGGCCTCTGGACCACAGGCCTGAATTTCTTCTTTGGCCCGAAGATGCTGGCTGGCAGTGTACCATCAGCTTCAAGTGCACCTGTGCTTAACAAACTGGGCTTTTCCTCCCGTTGTGGGGGCTCCTGTCCAGCCCGGCCATTTGTATCTGACACTCTTGGAGAGCAAGGAGGCTCGCTGTGGATGGGGACCCACCGGGAGCCATTCACCAGGGTGCTGCCTGAAGTCTGATCATCTCCTGAGTGAAGGCGTGAGGGACTCAGGCCGTCAGACTTGTACTTGGGGTCGGATGCTGAGTCGGTCCTGTGTGTCCTTATGTTTTGCTCTCCACTGAGACCACTGCTCTGTCCCACAGAAGCCTGGTCCCGTTGTGCAGCTGTGACTAGTGAGCCGTGGGAATTTCTGTGGATGCCAGACCGGTAGTCTTGAGCAGACAGCTTCCTGTAAGGGCTGCTGACTTGCCATCCAGGATGGGGTCCTGCCGTCGATTCCTCCCCCTCACGACGAACGCCCGTCCCTGGGTTTGGGCTGGGGGTGGTACTGTCCTTCACCACAGGAGGTGCTACCACTGGCTCTGGTGCTGTGCCTTCACACGTCCTCTGGGTGTTATCCTGTCTCCTCCCCGCATCACTGTGGACTTTTGGGGTCCCTATCCGCTTGGCAATGGCAGAGGCCATGTACTGACTGGATGTTCTCCTCTGAGGTTTGAGAAACGGGACTTCCGCGGTGTTAGCTGCTGGCACTTGGAGGGGGCGAGTGGCTGCTGGGGGTGGCCAGCTTCTCCCCTCCCCCACAGCTCTCCCATCTTCCGAGTGTGGGGACTGGGGCCCGGGCAGTGTTCCCTGGGGGTCTGGGGAGGTAGGCTCGCCTCTCAGTCTGCTTTCC
Organism: Bos javanicus; assembly: GCF_032452875.1. Lineage (NCBI taxonomy): Eukaryota > Metazoa > Chordata > Mammalia > Artiodactyla > Bovidae > Bos > Bos javanicus. The sequence goes on along the minus strand of NC_083871.1, from coordinate 5,505,791 downwards.
TGAGGTTGCAGATTCGTAGGGGTGGTGGGGGTGGGGGTCCTCTTGGGCCTCTCCATGGGCCGGCCAGAGTGCTTCTCTACAGAATTGGATCTCCAGAATTCTTTGACTTTTCCAATGGGTGGGGTTTCTGCCTCCAGAGTGGGCGATGAGGGGACTACAGTCCTGCCGGTATGCACGTGGGGGCTCACCAGGTTCCCCAGCTCATCGATCTTAATGGCACCCACGGAGAGAGATGCCCCCCGGTCATAGCATTTCATCTCTGACTTCGGAGGGACAATTTTATAAGTTGTGAGGCCATATTTAAGGTCATAACTCCCCGCTGGGTGTTGGCCTCGTTGATGCCATGGCGGTAGTGTTGAGATATCACCTTTACCATCGCTTGCCTTTTCCTTCCCCAGCTGTGGGGTCACCCTTCCAGGGGCTGGGGTCCCCCCACTGTGAGCAGAAACAGGCGCCCTGCCTTCCTCCTTCCCATTCCAGTGGTGAGTGTGAAGCGCTGAAGCAGAACTCGCCGTGGGCTCCATCTTCCTGGGATCCACCTCCTTCCAGGTGTTGGTCAAGGCTGACCTGACCTCTCTCTCAGGCTCCCGGGAAGGAGCTGGTGAGCTGGGCCCTGCTGCCCGCCTCTGGCTGTGCTGCTGGGGGCACTCGGCCTGGTGAGGTGGTGGCTGAGCCTTACTGTCGGCTGTGCTCCCCAAGTCGAAGGAGCCGGCGTTGTTGTTTCTATTGGAAAACACGCCTGAGTCCACGGGATCGTCCAGAACCTCCCCTATGAACGTCACCGGGATTGCCTCAGGGTCACCATGGGGGGTGGACATGCCATGTATGGAGTTGGCGAGGGGGCCTGTGTCAGCTTCGTAGCTTTCTTCCATTTCTGCAAAGAAGCACAACTCAGGTCACAGGCAGAGCCCACTTGGATGATTCTGATACCCCTTAACCAGTGAAATCCCACCTTGATTTTCATCTCCTGAGGGTCCTTTGGTGTAAGTTATTTAGTGTCATTTGGGTTGTTGTCTACACATGCCCAGAGCCAGTCTCAGTGCATAGGACCCAATCAAGGATGTGTCTGCAGATTCATGATGCCTTGGGGGCAGGCACTGAGGTACCACATTTTGCCAGTATCTTTACTTACAAATTGATGTTGAAGTCCAAGCCCTCAGTAAACACCACCTCAGAGCAGGATGGGAAGGTGGATTTGGGATTTTTACTTTCCTCTTGATTTGGTTCGCAAGGAGCACTGCAGAATCTATGGGTCAAGTTGCTCTTGTTCTGCTTCCTAAGAGGCAGGTGACAATGCCTTGAGCCCCCAATAATTAGCCCTAAAGGACATAGTGGGCCTGCAGGCAGGGTCTGAGGGACAGACCAAGGTTGAGAAAGGTGTCTTAGCTCTGTCAACCCCATTTGAGGACAGAAAATGAAAAAGTGAGTCAGACAAAAGGCTGGGTCAGCTCTGGAATCTGCCTCCTCCTTGTTTTATTTGGTCGTCAGGCAAGGCCTGTATCTACTTTCTAGTCTGTGTGCCTTGCTTTGAAAGATTTCCGGTTTGTATCTGAGCTGGTTTGTATCTGCTCAGACCTTACACTATTCTGTCTGATACACAGAAGTGCAGTCCCCGGGACGCCCCCGAGAACAGGGGTCCCTGGGGAGATGCTGTGTGCTGTGTTCCTCATTGAAAGTCAGACCACATGTTAGCAGGTCATGGGCTGGGAGGTTTAATCCAGAGGCCTTTTGCCAGAGTGGCACCCAGTGTCTCCCTACGTCATCTGAGGGCTGAGAACTTCTTTGGTTCATGTGTGCAGACTTTTAATGTGCAGAATCAGTATTACTCAGAGCAGGCTGTAAGCGCCTGCTCGGACATTTCCTCGGCACTGTTTGGCCGCCCAGTGCATGGCCCCTTCTGGAGCTGAGCTCCCTGTGTGCTTGGCCCCCAGCCTGGGCCTTCCTCTCTCGGAGCCACATCTCCTCTGCACACATTTCTGCACGTGGTCACCGCGGTGCAGTCAGCAACCCTGACAGCCCTCAGGGAGCCTGGCCCTGGCGGAGACATCCAGGCAGGAGGGGCGGTGCTTACCTTCCAGGTCTTCATCCAGTTCTGCAAGGGTTTTCTGGAACTGTCCAGTCATGAATATTTCCTCATCCTCGTGTGAGGCTGGGGCAGCTTTTCCGTTTCTAGGGAAAACCAAGAAGAAAAGGGAGCATTCATTTAGCTCATTATTTATGTAACTGACTCTTTTCTGGAAATACCTGAGGCAGGTACAACTTAACGTCAGGCCATTCCATAGGCACTGCTGTCCTTGGAACGCCTGAGACAGATGCGGTGTGTGTCTGTGTGCGTGTGGACATGTGTGTGTGTGTGGTGCACAGCAACGACCACTCCAACAGTGAACTTCAGGGCAGCAGTGACCACCCCTCCTGCCGTGCCCCCTCCCCACGCCCACATGGCAGTGACTGGAGTGGGGGAGGGTGGGCAGGGAAGCAACTCCTGCACCCCGTGAGCCTTCCCACGTGGGTTCTTTTGCCCAGATCGTCCCATGGGAAGTCTCACAAGCAGTTAGAAGGCAGTCAAGGTCATGATCGCCACTTCCCAGAGAAGTGACCATGTGCTGAGAGGCTAAGAGTGCAGCTGTCCCTGCTCACAGGGGCTCCTGAGCCTGGGAGGGCTGCCACGGCTGTGTCCACAGGTGCCTCGCAGCCCTGCCACCAGGGTGTCCAGGGAGATGTCCCTACCTGCTGAGGAGAGCTGGGCTTTGCTTCTCTCCAGCCCTGGACAGTAGCATCTATGAGACAACAGCTGCCAAAGCAATTTGAGAGCAGCCCTTGGAGAGGCTCTGGTCTCTTTTGTCTCATGGTGCCAAGAACAGAGACATGTACAGGGTGATTGTTCCTCTTCTGCAAAAGCGGAAGGTCTTTCCCGCTGATCGTTAGACTCAAGGGCCAGTTTCCATTGTTACTCATCAGGCCGGGATAATGATGCATGAAATGTGCTTTGTACCGTCCTCACTTACATAGCAGAGCTTGTGTTCTGGTAAATGAGTCTTTCTTACTTGGTGACTGTGTCCCTTTGGGAGCCAGGAAGTGGCTTCCAGATCCAACTCAGCTAATGTCCTCTGACACGGCAGACAAAGGGCCCTGGCTGAGATGCGTGCGGCTATGGACCAATTAACGACGACCACAGAGGCACAAGACTTGCCTTTCCTGTTGCTTTGCCATAAGACTTAATTGGATGCATTTACTAAACTTGTATCTTTCTCTTCCACAGAATTTGATGGTTTAGATAAATTTAAGTTATATATTCAGTCAAGTATATGGCAGAAAAGAATGGTAAGGGCTCTCTAAAGTAGTATTTGAAATGGAAAATAGTGTTTTTCAAAGGTTGGCTCCCTGTCTAGAATGGTTAAAGCCTAGTCAGACAAAATTATATCTACACTTTTCCTTCAGAGTATTTGCCTTCCCTTCAAAGTATGCAAAATCACATTGTTCTATGGGAATAGAATGATATCAATAAGAATTAAAAACTATAGCACATGGAATTACACTCAATATTTTATAATAACCTATAAGGGAAAAGAATCTGAAAAAGAATGTATATGTACATACATACATACATGTGTGTATGTATGTATGAGGGCTTTCCTGGTGGTTCAGATGGTAAAGAATCTACCCACATTGCAGGAGACCCAGGTTCAATCATTCAATCCCTGGGTCAGGAAGATCCCTTGGAGAAGGGAATAGCAACTCACTGCAGTATTCTTGCCTGGAGAATCCCATGGACAGAAGAGCCTGGCAGGCTACAGTCCATGAGGTTGCAAAGAGTCAGACATGACTGAGTGACTAAATTCTATACATGTATACAATCATATGCATATTATACATATATAAGTAAATATATATGTGTAGTTACTTAACTGTACATCTGCATCTAATACATCATGATAGAGATCAAACCAGTCAATCCTAAAGGAAATTAACCCTGAATATTCACTGGAAGGACTGATGTTGAAGCTGAAGCTCCAATACTTTGGCCACTTGATTAAAGAGCCAACTCATTGGAAAAGACCCTGAGGCAGGGAAAGATTGAGAGCAGGAGGAGAAGGAGGTGACAGAGGAGGAGATGGTTGGATAGAATCTCTGATTCAATGGACATGAGTCTGAGCAAACTCCATAAGATAGTGAAGGACAGGGAAGCCTGGCATGCTGCAATCCACAGGGTCGCAAAGAGTCAAGCAAGACTTAGTGACTAAACAAAATCAGCCATACTTCAATAAAAATAAAATAATGTACTCTTAGAAGAAAATGAATTAAAAATAATTTAAGAGAAAAGGTCCACTGATGATATTACTTTATAAAAGGTAAACTAGAGAATGAAAATCATCTTGAACTGATGAAAATGCAAGGAATCTGAGACTCTTACACTTGTTGCTCCTGGTTTAAACTGGAAAGCAATGCAAACAGGTATATCAAGATGCAAAAACATAGTTTTAACTTTGTAGGACCTTTGGTTCATTAGCCTCTCTTCTGATAATTTGCCTTAATAATCCTGTGGAAGGAAAATATGAACCACCATGTTCATCGTATTCATGGGGCGATGTCTCCAGCTTCTGGCAGCAGGGAGTTCCCTCCCCTACTGCATTGATATGCGATTATGATGTGGGGGTGGAAACACAGGTCACAGATGAAGCCCGCATGTTATGTGAAGAAATCAAGACATTCAGCTCCATCCAGGAGGGTCATGATGATCTAAAAGGAATCTGTGTCTGAAGACAAGGGTGATGCAGAAATCTAGACACCACTACCAGCCAGTGTGATTTGTTGAAATGGATGGATTATGGCAAATATTTTATCCTTTCTCCTATGAAGTATGCTCTTTTGGGTACAAGGCAGCTTGAGTGATGAGGTGATTTTTTTTCAAACAAGACAACATTTAAAATGATTCTTTGGTCCTCCTCGTGTCCGACTGTTTACAACCCCAGGGACTGTAGCCCACCAGGCTCCTCTGTCCATGGGATTCTCCAGGCAAGAATACTGGAGTGGGTTGCCCTTTCCTTCTCCAGGGGATCTTCCCCACCCAGAGATTGAACCCAGGTCTCCTGCAGCTCCTGCTCTGGGCAGGTGGGCTCTTTACCACTAGCGCCACCCGGGAAGCCCTCTAATGAGCACTAATTCCTTTATGAAAAGCAGTTTACATGTTTGTTGTACCATGCCCAATACACACAGTATGTTGTGTTTATAATTTTATTTTGCTATTGAGAGCCTAGCAGTCCCAGTGATGATCCTAAAGCACTGTGTGACAGCCATAAATCCTCAAGGAGGCACTACAGCAGGGCCTGAGCTAGCCCTTTGCCATGCTCCTCCCACCCACACGCTGGCCTGAGCCGCCCTGTCTAACCATCAGTGGCCAAGCCCCAGGCTCAGAACTTCAGACCTGCTCTCTGCCTGCCCATCTCACCTCCCATCCAGGCCCTCTTGTGAAGTCTGGGGTCCCTACATCTAGTCCTCTGACCTCCACTTAGCTCAGCGGTCTTGCTCACCCCTTTCTTCCATCTGCCTCTTGTACAATCAGAGGTTTTCCCCAGACGCTCAACTCTACACTGTGCTGACATCCCCATCCACCTCTGGCCCACTCTTGCTCCTGACACCTCAGTGTGGACCTGATTCCCTGGGGCATTGTTTGTCCAGGAGGAGAGAGTGGACACCGACAGAAGCCACTGGCCTTGGGAGTGCTCTGGAGGGAGGGAACCCAGGTCCTCGACTGGTGCTTCTCCCAAGGCTGCTGGGGTGGGGCAAGGCGAGGCCTGTGACCACTTTACTTCTGCAGCTGGCGCCGCTCCTGATGCAAGGCAGAGGGGGGCCACCACTCTCTGGATTCTGGGCTTCTGCATGAATGGATTTTCTGGCCCAAAGATACCAGTGGTAATGTATCTATTTTGCTTTCAAACATAACAGCTTCAGGGAGGAGAGATTTAGCAGAATGCGCTTTTCATTCCTCCCCCACCCCGTCCACGTCTACTAACTGACTATAAACCTTCCTCTCTTCCTGTAAGAACAAGCTAGGAGCACCGGGGCCCTGGGAGTACCAAGGGCAGCTTCTGCGGGCTTAGCAGGAGAGCCCTAGCATGTGTCCCAAAGAGGCACAGTTGGCCAGAAACACCACGGCCTCTTTTTAGCTGAAAGTCAGCTGCACAGGTGTTTTTCTCCCGGGTGTCATTCCTCATGCCCAGCACACACCCCGGTTTCTAATATAGGTTTCTTATTGACAGTTTGTTTTGGCTTGAGACCAAGAGAGCGAGGGCAAACAAGCGGTTCTGATACCAGCTGCGCATGTTGAATAAACATCACCAGCAGCCTTTCCTCCCACGGAAGGTGACTCCACAGAGAACACCGCCACGGGGACAGAGGGCGGTGCTGCCGGCTTCCACTGGAAGCACTCCCAGGAAGCGGAGCAGCCTCGGGGGGGGCATGGGGCTGGGGGCAGCAGGCCGCTGCCTTGGTGGGTCAGGGGCCAGTGATGGGCTCGGCACCCCCTCCCGCAGGAGAGCCAACAGCACACGTGAAATCAGTGCCCAGGCAAACAGGCACCTTTCATTCTTTTCCTTTTTATATTAGAGAGAAAAAGGAGTGTGTGCAGACCTTCCCCACTCCAGCACATTAAATCATTTTCTTTTTGATGTGGCTAGGAAAGCTTCTGTAAATAATTTATCCAGTCACAGGAAAAAAAAAGTCTGAGAGGAAAAAGATGTCCTTTTCAGCTAGCAATTCAATTGCTGACGACAACCAAAACAACCCATGGGAATTCAAAACAATCACTTGATAAACTAAAGGCAAGAAGCCTGGGAAAATATACAGTTGATGACGGTCATATATGCTTAACTTCCGCATTCCATGCACAAATGGCCTTCTATTTACAAAGCTTCAGAGTTCTAGAACAATGGTGTCCAGTAGAAATGTAATATGAGCTACATGTGTAATTTGAAATCTTCTTGTAATCACATTAAAAAGGTGAAAAATAATAAGCAAGATTACTTTCCATTAAATATTTTAACATTAATTTTTTAATTAGTATGGTAGCCACTGTACCCACAGTATAGTCCCTTCCCTGCCCCCATCTTAAATGTTTTTAAATTTTCCTTTGTTACTATAGTTACAAAGTTTTAGCATTCTGAAAGGTATTAAATGCTTCTAAATGCTCTTGCTGGCACAAAGATCCTTTAGTTACAAAACTGCAGTGTTCTAGAAGGTATACAATATATCTAAATGTTTCTGCGGTGACAGAGTTCTCACAGTTCAGGAAGTTTCAGAGTCTAGAGTGTATAAAATGTTTCTAAATGCTCTTATAGTTACAAAGTTCCTACAGTTACAAGGTTTTAGGATCTAGAATATATAGAATGTTTCTAAATGCTGCTAGAGTCACAAAGTTCCTTCCTAGAGGTAGGAAGTTGCAGAGTTCTAGAAAGTATAAAATATCTCTAAAGGCTGCTAGGTCAGAGTGCTCCTCTAGTTACAAAGTTCTAGGGCTGCAAAGCCAGGACCAGAGCCAGTTTCTAGTCCCTCCACCCACGACCTGCACAGGCTCAGTTCCATAAATGTCTTGAAACCATCAACCCTTCAGACACTGGCACAGTTTCTCTCTTCCACAGCCCTCATGCCCACCACTCACAAAGAGGTGGGGGCTGAGAAGGAGCTTAGGGACTGCTAGGTGGAGGGTGGGCGGTCAGTGGACATTTAAAGGAGACACCCTTCCCCCAGAGAAGCTATAGCTTCTGTCTTTTGAGGCTCTGAACATGATTTCAGTGTGGTCTACTGTTGAAAAACAGAGCCTGATACCCACTTACCCAATCTCTCTCATTTACTCCTTATAGCATTCCTGTGGAACGAATGTTCCCAAAACAGACCCCAGGAGTGAGTTTCACAATATTGATATGCCGAGAGATGAACTGCCTGATTCCAGCAAGACTGCCTTTAGGATATGAGAATTTAGAAAGAGTGCTAGTTCCACCAGTATCCCTGTAAGCAGGTAGGAGGTGACAGCCCTCTGTCTCTCTCAACATCTTGTTGCTGTTTAGTCGTTCAGATGTGGCCGACACTTTGTGACCCCACAGACTGCAGCCCCCAGGCTCCTCTGTCCATGGGATTCTGCAGGCAAGAACACTGGAGCGGGTTGCCATTGCCCCCTCCACCTCCCCATCTAGCTACACACAAATGTGTGCATGTGTGTGCATGGCTTCTTTTCAGACCAAGATGTTATAAATAGTTAACCCAGGCAGATGGTCAGAGGTAGACACAGTTATAAGGATTCTTCAACAAATCAAGTTTCTGTCCTTCCTCAGGCAGTTTAAAATAAACAACATCAACGACAATAACGATAAAACCAGCCATCAATTTCTGAAGGCTAGCAATATGTCAGGCACCGTTCTAAGGGGGTGGTACCGCAGATCTCCACTGTGCTGACAATAAAACTGAAGTGAGAGGTCACGTCCCCGAACTACAACTAGGCATCGCCTCACACAGGCCAGAAGGGCCACCATCAAAAAGGCTACAAACAGTAAATGCTGGCGAGCACGTGGAGAAAAGGGAACCCTCCTACACTGTTGGCGGGGATGTAAATTGGTTGCAGCCACTACGGAGAACAACACGGAGGGTCTTTAAAATAGAAAAACAGAGTTAATATATGACCCAGTAATCCCCCTTCTGGGCATATACCCAGAGAAAATCATAATTCAAGAAGACGCACGTACTCCAATGTTCATTGCAGCACTATTTACAATAGCCACAGTATGGAGGCAACCTAGATGTCCATCAACAGAGGAATGGATAAAGAAGATTTGGTAGATAGATAGATAGACAGAGACAGACACCTAAGGAAGAATGAAATAATGCCTTTTGCAGCAACATGGACGGACCTAGAGATTATCATATTAAGTAACATAAACTAGACAAAGATAATTATCACATGATATCACTTCTGTGTGGAATCTAAAAAAAAACAGGGTGATATAAATTAACTCATATACAAAACAGAAAAAGACCCACAGACACAGAAAACAAACATGTAGTTACCAAGTGGGGAACGAGGAGGAGGGATAAATTAGGAGCTTGGGATTGACATATAGACACCACTATACATAAAATAGATAACCAACAAGAGCCTACTGTATAGCACAGGGAACTACACTTGATGTTTTGTAATAAGCTACAAGGGACAAAATATGGAAAAAATAAGGGGAAAGCATATGAGAAAGAACAGATATAAATGTATAGCTGAATCATCGCCTGAAACTGACATAACTTGGTAGATCGACTGTGTTGTTGTTCAGTCGCTGCGTCATGTCCAACTCTTTGCAACCCCATGAACCGCAGCATGCCGGGCTTCCCTGTCCATCACCATCTCCTTGAGTTTGCTCAAACCCATTTCCATTGAGCCAGTGATGCCATCCAACCATCTCATCCTCTGTTGCCCCTTCTCTTCTTTCCCTCAATCTTTACCAATGAGTTGGGTCTTCACATCAGATGGCCAAAGTATTGGAGCTTTAGCTTCATCATCAGTCCTTCCAATGAATATTCAGGGTTGATTTCCTTTAGGATGGACTGATTTGATCTCCTTGCTGTTGAAGGGACTCTCAAGAGTCTTCTCCAGCACCATAGTTTAAAAGTACCAATTCTTTGGTGCTCAGCCTTCTTTATGGTCCAACTCTCACATTCATACATGACTACTGGAAAAATCAAAGCTTTGACTAGATGAACCTTTGTTGGCAAAGTGATGTCTCTGCTTTTTAATACACTGTCTAGGTTGGTCATGGCTATTCTTCTAAGAAGCGAGAGGTCAAGTCACTGACTCAGGGCACCACCACCAGCAATGAGCAGATATGATGCCAGGTAGTCTGACCATGGACTTTCTAGTCTTCATGTTGAGTTGCTCTGTAAGTATGAGGAGAGTTGGCCTGCATCATACATGAAGGAAAGATGCGTTGGGAAGGAGAGCATATGTGGGCATCACGCCTCCTACTCAGGGCGGGACTGTGAAGAGGTCACTCCTAGGTGCCCTCAGGATGATGGGCCATCACCACGTGGCCTGAATTCTTCCTGAGGGAGGTTATTTACTATCTGTTATACATTTAGAGGGAGACTCTGAATTTGACGTCCCACTTGCTGAGTCAAATTTGAACTGAGAGCGTAGATTTATTTTGCAATGAAATTTATAACTGGACTTGATGCAAAACATACCATTTTCAGATCACAGCACACAAAGCGTACTCCAGTCATTCCCAAGCTTTCGTGTTTGCTCTCTTTAGAAGACGGGTGTTTATTCTCAAGACTTTCCAATTCAAAATCTTTGCTGCCACAGCATTAATTGGAGGCCAGCCAGTGCTACCGTTGAGGAAGGGGTAGCCATGACTTCAAGGAGCAGAGACTTCAAATTCAAGTGCATGAGCAGGAGCCATGCACTTTGTCACTGGACTGAATAGCTTAAGAAAAATGCTTTCAGTTGAGGCCAACACCATAGGCTCTCCTTGGACAGGCAGCAGAAGCTCTGCAGCAGTCTTTGCCTCCAATTTGGCAAAGTGGGACCCCTAGCCAGAAGAGTCTGGGTGACTGGGCTATCTACAGAAAGCAGACAGCAGAGGACGGAGAAACAGCCCAGCAACTGGAACTTTATAGACCTTACAAAATGGGGTCTTTGCAGGTCACAAAGGATATTCCACCGTTCCTTCCAATACTTAACGAATCCCTGTGTGTCAGAGGGGTGACAGTACTAAAGGGCACCCTGGCAAAGTTGAAAGCCACAAACACTCCTTATTTCCCCTTGGGGACAGGTCCCATGCCAGAGATTCTATAAGCTGGGGCGCTTGAGTCTGTTGGGGATGGCTTCACCACCCATCAGAACCCACATCCCACCTGGAGAGGCCCAGCTGTGCCTGTCACAGCAAAGGGTAACTTCTGTTTCCTGAGCCTCTGAGGCCTGGCACTCCAAGGATCGAGAGGCCTCACTATCACAGCCAGGCTCTAGATCATTGCAGGAAGAACATAAACACAAATGGCACCTTAGGATGAGCTGCAGTAACCAGGTGTTAGAATCATGCAGGGTGGAGCCAGGAGATGGATTCAGGGAGTGGCAGGAGGCACTGAGATCAGAGTGCCATCTCCTTCAAGGGGCCACCCTCTCTAAAGGTGGTCCAGGGGCATCCAGCACAGGAAGGGAGGGGCTGGCAGGTTGAGCAAATCCACGTCTGTCCCTGTTGCCCTGTCCATCTTCTCCTGGGGGCACAAGTGTGAGAAATCATGCTCTTTGTTATTACTGCATCTCTCAGTCGTTGAAGATGTGTGCTCCTGGGCAGAGCTCCAACACAGGGCCCTTTCTAGGGGGGCAAGGTCAAGACTACACCTCTGTGAACAGCAGCGGGCTCTGCTCTCCAACTATTTCAGCTCGATTCTGGGCTGTCAAGCCCAGAGCATAGGTTCTCTTCTCATTGAACTTGACCCCTGGGTAGTCTGGACACCTGAAATCATCTGCTCCATTGTGAATCACACACAGTCTCCTGACATGGTCTCTGACCCGGACTGGTCAGCCCCTGTGACAGTCTGGCCAAACTCCCTTCCACCTTCAGCCTTCGGTGCCTTTTTGCTGGCCAGGCTTCCAATGCCCTAGTCTGTGGACAGGACCAAACAGCACATGCCTGGAGGCACCACTTATCAGGAGCAGTGCATGCCTTCTCTAGCCTCTCTATCTGGGGTGCATATGTGTAAATGCTGCATGATAGTGTAAAGGATGACATAGGACAGCATCTCCCAAACGGTGCTAGCAGAACTCATTCTATAAGACATCAGAGGCTGAGCAGAGGTAGGATTCACACAGGTTGCTTTGCTGCAGAATTTGTAAGAGACTCTATACTCTTGTCTTCCAAGGGGAGAATATAGAAGTTCTAAAATTTATTCTGAAGAATTATTTTTCAAGAGATAGATCCCAGGAGATACCCAGATCATCACAGGGACTCCGCAGTTGCTAGATGAGTGAGCAGAGCATGACGTGCTGAGGTGTCGAGCACTCAGTGAAGCCCACATCTGGACCTGCCCGCTCAGCACACAGATGTGGGTTTTTTTTTTTGGCCCTGAATGTTTGAAGTGGTTTCCAAGATTTAAAATTTGGGAGACCTCACAGAAAAAAATCTAGATTTCTGGCTTCTCTTCAAAAGCCAGTCACAGCGGCTCTATAATCTCTCAAGGTAACAACTAAAGGAAGCCATGGGCTTGCACTCTTTAGAGAAAACTTGTGCTTTTCCCTGCACCCTGTGACCTCTGAGTCTGTAACTCTTGCTTAACATAGTTGCCACAGATTTTAAGTAATCTTGACATCAGTAAATAAAGTTATGCATTTGGACAGAAAAATGTGATACACCCTGCTGAAGTCTCTGAGTACATCTGGTTTGTCAATGGAGATAACTCTTGTTTTTAAAAAGAAAAACTACAGACAGCCTATGAAAAATAATGGGCGGAGAGTTGATCCCGGCTCTGAGCAAACAAAGGAACAAGACAGACAGGGCAGCAGGCCTCAGAGATCGTTGTCATTCTCATTTGACTCTGAAGCCTAAAACTGGCAGGTTGGTGTGCCATGAAAATTCCTGGTGCTCCGGCTCCTAAATTAACAGTGATGATTTAGTCAATGGGTCCCCTCAATGGTCATTCAACAGGCACTGAACATACACACAGGTGCCCAGCAGCCACCACACCTGTGACAGGTAGAAGGCGGTATCTGCACAGGTATAAGCAAAATTCGAGGCTCAGCAAAGTTAAGTGGACCCACAAAGGCCAGGCAACTAGTCCCTGGTGGTGGGATTCCATGTGGGCATGTGAGGGTCCAGAACCCCCTCCTTCCCCTCCACATTACTCTCAAATTCAGCGGCGCCCCAGAGAAGAGAACAGATAAACATGACCGGCTCCCTGTTTGAATAAAACATCAGGTTCCAAAGACCCTGTGATTATTCTGGCTGTGGCAGCAGACAACATGATCATATTTGAAGGGAAGTCAGCAAGATTTTACCTCTGGGTTAATGCCAGGAAATCCACCAGGACTCTTGCATGAGCATCCCTGGGGATCGAAGTAACATATCTGATTAGTGTCAGATATAGAGCTCAAGGTGTACCAGCCTCATGCAAAACAACCAGACACTTCTGAAGATTACTAGAAAGCTATTCTCCTTTACATTTAAGTGGATGATGAAGGAAATGAAATAATTTTCCTCTGCAAACAGGCCAATCTCAGCTCAAGGTATCCAATATGGGCCAGAGGCAAAAGGGACCAATTGCAACCTTCTCATTTCTGGTCTAAAAAAATATGGTCTTGGAACTGTGCTTAAGACTAGAGAGCTTTACTGTTAGAGTGTGTATACAACCACCCAGGGAAATGCTTGTGATAAACTGATAGCTAAAAGCAAACCAAAATAAAAGGGTACTGACACCACAGTTAGATTAACCACACAGAGACTTGAGTGTTCATTTGGACAAAGCTGAAACAAAACATAAAAATATAAGGGCACTCACTCATTTTGGTGATCAACTTGCACTTAAAAAAAATCCTATTTTACTTCTATTAATGTTTCAAAACCGTGTGTGATTGGTTCTTAAAATTATCTTAAAGGTAAAAAAAGAGATTTTCATATTAAGTGAAGTAAGCCAGGCAGAGAAAGACAGGTATCATATGCTATTGCTTATACGTGGAATCTAAAAGAAGAAAAAAAATACAAATGACCTTGTTTCCAAAACAGCAAGAGACTTACAGACATAGAAAACAAACTTATGATTATGAAAGGGGAAAGGGGGTGGGGGGATAAATTAGGATGTTGGGATTAACATATACACGCTGCAATGTATAAAATAGATAAATGGCAAGGACCTACTGTATGTATAGTACAGTGAATTCTACTCAATATTTTGTAGTAACCTATAAGGGAAAAGAATCTGAAAAAGAATATGTGTGTGTGTGTGTGTGTGTGTGTGTGTGTGTGTGTGTGTATGTATGCATATATGGGCTTCCCTAGTGGCTCACACAGTAAAGAATCTGCCTGGGATGCAGGAGACCTGGGTTCAATCCCTGGGTTGGGAAGATCCCCTGGAAAAGGGATTGGCAACCCACTCCAGTATTCTTGCCTGGAAAATCCTATGGACAGAGGAGCTGGCGGGCTACAGTCCATGGGGTCACAAAGAGTCAGACACCACTAAGTGACTAACACTTTCACTTTCACATGCATTTTTTGTGCTCCAAAATCACTGCAGATGGTGACTGCAGCCATGAAACTAAAAGACACTTACTCCTTGGAAGGAAAGTTATGACCAACCTAGATAGCATATTAAAAAGCAGAGACATTACTTTGTCAACAAAGGTCCATCTTGTCAAGGCTATGGTTTTTCCAGTGGTCATGTACGGATGTGAGAGTTGGACTATAAAGAAAGCTGAGTGCCAAAGAATTGATGCTTTTGAACTGTGGTGTTGGAGAAGACTCTTGAGAGTCCCTTGGACTGCAAGGAGATCCAACCAGTCCATCCTAAAGGAGACCAGTCCTGAGTGTTCATTGGAAGGACTGATGTTGAAGCTGAAACTCCAGTACTTTGGCCACCTGATGTGAAGAGCTGACTCATTTGAAAAGACCCTGATGCTGGGAAGACTGAGGGCAGGAGGAGAAGAGGATGACAGAGGATGAGATGGTTGGATGGCATCACTGAGTGGATAGATATGGGTTTGGGTGGACTCCAGGAGTTGGTGATGGACAGGGAGGCCTGGCGTGCTGCAGTTCTTGGGGTTGCAAAGAGTCGGACATGACTGAGTGACTGAACTGAGCTGAACTAATATACATACCATATATATGCGTGTATACATATATAAAATATATGTGTGTATATACGTAAATGAATCACTCTACACCTGAAGCTAACATGGTATACTTTAATAACAAAAAAGGAGGAGGAGATGCTGAGGATTAACCTGCCTTTCTAATTAAGAATGAAGTAAGGAATTGTAACAGGGCACTGATGCAGAGACATATTAACCAGTCTATGGAAAGAGTACAAGGAACAGAACGATGTGTGTATGGAAACTTGATAGAGGACTGACATGGAACTAGGAATCAGTGGGGAAAATAGATTCATTCTTCACATCACACCTGAAAATAAACTCCAGGCGAACAAGAAGCCCAAAGGTGAGAAAGCAACATTGAAGCTTTTACAAGAAATTCTGATAATCATTAGTCCTCTGCGGTATGAGAAGGATCTCTCAAATATTCAAATATCATAAACATTCCAGAGAAGGAGGACAAATTCAACAATATTCAAATCAAAAAGCATTTTTATACAATAAAATAAAACAAAGCTAAATTCAAGCCACAGTATTAGAGACTCTTTGTGTATATATAACTAAGGAGACATTAATGATTAAGAAAAAAGTAACATCCCCAAGTTTTGTAAAAAAATGGTTGTGAAAGGACAATTCATAGAAGAGGAAACTGACTTTGTAACATACATATGACAAGATGCTCATCCTTACTAATCAGTCGTGTATCTTAAAGCCATGAGACGCCACTTGGTACCGACAGGAGTGCAGTGCTTCAGACGCCCGCTCGTCCGCATACTGGTGTGAAGGTTGACGGGCAGGGCTCTACAGACAGCTGGAGGGCGTGGTCAGCAGGTCATCATTTCGGACAGCAATTTGCCAATATTCCAAAAAGCTGAATTTTCTCTGAAGGCCTAATCATCCTCTTCTAAAAAACTCTATCCATAAATGGAGATATACATACAACTTGCTCATTGACTCCAGGGGTGAAAAACCAGAACGGCTCAAGTGTCATAAAGAACTGGATGAGGGAGTGAACTCATGACACACACGTCACCAGGGATAAATCGTAAACACGTGATATTGCGGAAACAGGTTATGGTGCTGTTTGTATGAAAGGTAAATGTGAACAAGCTGACACTATGCATTATTTATAAATACCTGAATAGCTAGACACAGCATGAAGACAGAACCACGTGCAACACATCCCCAGTCAGGCTCCTCACTATGGAGCCCTGGCTGGCTCAGTGGGACAAAGGCCTCCATCCTTTGAGGCTGGAGGGGACCCCCCTTCCCAGCTGGCCCATGCCTCACCTCAGATGCCGGTTCTCAGAGCTGCTCCTCTCCCACAAGGGGCTCTTCGGGGGGCCCGGCTCTGGCGTCCCAGCCAGGTCCTGGTCGCTGCAGTCCTCCTGGTCTGTGCCCCACCTGTCTTTGGATTTCATGCTGTCGTGCTGGGAATCCAGGGACACGATGTCCGACGGGGAGCTCATCACACCTGAGTCCTCTGTGGTGTCCTCTGAGGCAAAGCAGCTGCTGACAGACACGGTCTCCTCAGCCTCCAATGGCACTGGGGGGGCCCCGTCCACACTGCAGGGACCGCTGGGCCCCATGGATAGGCTCACTGGACGAGACACACAAGGGGAGGTCAGCCACCGTGCCAGTGAGCTCCCCCGGCCTGACTCACCTGAAACCGCATCTGTGATGGGAGCAACATTTTCCCTCAAAAATCAGCATATTTTCAATTAACCTTTGAGATTTTCATCCTGTATAACTATAGGTAAGTGTGTGTGTGTGTTAGTCGCTCAGTTGTGTCTGACTCTTTGGGACCCTACGGACTGTAGCCCTTCAGGCTCCTCTGTCCATGGTTCTCCAGGCAAGAATACTGGAGTGGGTTGCCATTTCCTTCTCTAGGGAATCTTCCCAATTCAGGGATTGAACCCAGGTCTCCTGCATTGCAGGCAGATTCTTTACCATCTGAGCTACCAGGGAAGCCTGACTGTGGGTAAACATTAAAAAAATTCAGACTAACAGCATGATGAATGCAATTGTTTCTAGTCTGATCCTTGGCTTAACAGAAGTTGTTTGAACATGAATATTTTTTCTTTTAAATTAAGATTTTCAAAATGGAAACAAAGTACAAAAATAACTAATCTTGTTCAGGAACTTCTAACAAATATTCCTCAGGAACATGTGCAATTTTTCTTACTGTATTAATGACACTTTTCATCAGTGTCTGGCTCTCCCTTTATTTTTATACATGAGACAGTAAGATATGGTTTAAATAAGAGATGTTCTTAGAAGAGAACCCTCAAGTAAAATTTAAAAGAACAAGGACAAAAGCATCCTTGGTTGAGGTTACTGGCTCCTGAGCACTGAATATGCACAACGTAGGGGAGCAGAAGGAATCGATGCGCAGAGCTGCAACTCACTGTGGAGGCCTGACATTCCACCCAACTCGAATTGAGATGCTGGAGGCACGTATGTCCAGACATCATGAGGGACAGTCTGTGTAACGAAAGTGAGGGATCCATTTTTCTGATACTGAGCGTTGAGGTGGTCTAAGACTGTTCACTGAAAGCTCCACACTTGGAGCGGAAGCCCCCCAATACTGAGGTGGGAGGACAGGTGTTTAGAACTCTGGCCCAACTGCAGACCAGAGGTGTGTGTTTTCACTGAACATAGAAATAGCTTTTAAACCTCAAGACATATGATCTACATGCTGCTCGTGGTCATCCAGGAAATAGCGATTGTGTTGTGCTGTGGTTTCAGTGTGTTTTTTTTGAAAATCATTCCTTCGGTAAGTAAGTTGTTGGACGCCTAAAATGGATCAAGACCACACACATGCTGAGTGTAAACTCCACAGACTTGGACAATGACAGACAAGCGACACAATAATCACACTCAAGACAGTGAATATGTTAACCAGACAGCAGACGAGACAGAGAATGAAGAAAACCAAAAGAACACCAAGGAGAAAATTCCTTGAGGTGTTGCTTTCTCTGAGATCCCGCAAATAAACAAAAGAATGAGAATAAAAACTGCCAGTTAACAAAAGAGCTCACAAAAAAAGATCAGAAACACGAGGGAGGGATTGTTTAGAGACGCGAATGCGCAAGGCAGTGTATCTGAACGCAGTGAACGCTTCTGAACAAGAACCTCTTTCTCTTAGCTTTCTTCCTGTCTTTTGTTGCAAGGCTCTTAATTAGAGGGCAAATACAGAGAAGAAACACTGCCTGCAGATTAATACCACCAAAGCCTTTTCTGCCAGGGGTCTGCTGAGACGCAGTCACACTCAGATGCTGTGCACCAGCTGCTTTGTCCACACAGCTGGCGACTCTACCTGACTCGTCACTCCTGCCAACCCCACTCAAAGCTGCTCCCTTGCCTGGCCGTCAATGGCGGCCCTGACGGCTGAGCAGACTCTGGTTTCCTGCTTTCTCTTGGTCACCATCACTGAACAAGTAGGTCAATCAAACTAACACTTTTTCTCTGCAATGTAAAAAGAGCACAGTGATGGAGCATACAGGTTTCTGGCCACAGAGACCTGGATTCAAACCCAAGGAGGGCGGTTGACTGGTTGCCTGGGGGCACATACCTGGACCCTCTGCCTCAGTTTCTCCTGGGAGAGGCTGTGGTGATCCTCCCACAGGCATGGACTGAGATGAGGACCATGTGTGAAGCCAGCCCACTGCCTGGTGCCCCTGGCATGTCTCCACAGTAGAGTGCATGCCAGGTTGGGAAGGGCCCCCTGATTGGACTTGGGGACACAGGTCCACAGGTCTCAGCTCCTGGTGACTCGCAGTTTACGGGGGACAGACAAGTACACCAACACTGGCAGTGCCACGTGCTGAGACCAACACCGGGGGTGTTTGCACAGGTGGAGGGCTGGGCTGGTCATAGGGAGGTCTCAGCACAGAGCAGGTTCTGGATAAGTGCTCAGCCCAGCCCTGCCCCCACTGCTCCAGCAGGCATCACTCAAGTAAAGTGACCTCAAGAGACCTGCTACTTGAGGAAACACTGGGGCAGCACCCCCACCTTGGGGTAGCACTAGAACCACCTGCTGTGAGCAGGCTTCCATGCACTCACGTGGAATTTCACGTCCCGGAAACTCAAAAGGCATTTGTGGTAAGGGAGGACTTCGTCTGCCCCTTTTGATCTGGTTATAAGATTGAGGATGCTTGTCTGGGCTTGTTTTATATCCCTCAGAAGTTTTAAGGTAAAAATTGTTGTGAATCCCCAGACTCAATCCAGCCAATGGCAAATGCTTAGTCAGCAAGAGGTGAGCAGTCTCTACCCAGTTGGATGTGTTAAACCACTGAAACTCACTGTGAAGGGTATGAGTGCCTGTGCACCCCTCTTCCCAAGCGAGTCCTCTAATTCTGGAGGACGACCTTCCCCAGGGCCCAGGGTTCTCTGTCCTCGAACCTGACGGACAGGTGTCGGTGAGGGCCCACCCATATGCCTGCTCCAGGACACAGAGCCCGCGCTGGGCGGCAGGCGAGGGGACCTGCTCTCAGGGAGCCTGCAGTGTATGGTGGGGATGGTCACACAGGGTCAGAAGGGCAGCTGCCTAAACGCCCAGGGGGGAAGGAACAGGGGTGAGAGCATCTCCAGCCTGCAAGTGTCATAAGCACCAGTGAGAGGGGGGAGAGCGAGGATGGGAAGATGCTCAGAGCACAGGGTGGGTCTTCCAGTCAGAAAGAGAAACAGCTCTTGCAAAGGCTCAAGACTCCTGTGAACCATTTTGGGGGGAGCTTTTTTTTTGAACTAAAGAAATAAACCTTTTTTTGAACTAAAAAGTTATTACTGCAGAATTTTTGCAAATGTGGAAAAGCACAATCTATTTTTAGCAGATACCAAATACAAATTCATAATTAAATCATCTTCCAAATAAATAGCCACAGAGCCCAAGTCAGGAAATTTAATGCTTCCATTGTCCTCCACCTGAATTATATAATCCCATAGCTCAAATGCCATTACAGCTAACTGCAAGCTTTGGAAAATTCTCAAGCTTGGGTGTAAAGCAGAAAGTGCTAACCTAAGATTGCATGCATGCGTACTCAGTTGTATCCAAACTCTTTGTGACCCCATGGACTGTAGCCCATCAGGCTGCTCTGTCCATGGGATTTCCTAGGCAAGAATGCTGGAATGGGTTGCCATCTCCTTCCAGGGGGTCTTCTGACTCAAGGATCAAACCTGAGTCTCCTGTGTCTCCCACACTGGCACGTTTACCACTGCGCCACCTGGGAAGCTCAACTTAAGGCTACTAATTCCTTGAGCTGAACACAATCATTTCAGTTTGGCATGAGTCCCACTGGGTTTTTCTTTCATAAAGTCACCCAAGAAAATTTCAAACACCAAATGTAAATATCTTTCAGGTATTTTTGTTATGGATTCGTTTTTATTACTTTTTTAAATCAAAGATCTTGTATCTTATGATGTTGCTTATTTCCTGGTCATTATGAAAGGAAATTGGTCAAGAGTCTGTTTCACCAGGTTTATCTGCCTAAAGAAAATGTCTCAACAAAAGACTAATCTCTTCCTCATCTCATCACGACACCTATGGCTCCCTTTCACAAACCGACAAGCCATGCTCCCATCTCCTGTCTCAACCCATCTTGATTTAGTTCCCTTTGGTCTATGCATTGGGAATAAAGGGCAAAATAAAGTAGCTACAGGTGGGTGCTGCAGAACTACTGGGGTCAAACTGACCTGGTGTGTGTCAGTAATTTTTGTCATATACACCCCAAACTAATTTTGAACCGTGTATTCCCACCTACCGGAGAAGGCAATGGCACCCTACTCCAGTACTCTTGCCTGGAAAATCCCATGGACAGAGGAGCCTGGTAGGTTGCAGTCCATGAGGTCGCTAAGAGTCGGACACGAGTGAATGACTTCCCTTTCACTTTTCACTTTGATACACTGGAGAAGGAAATGGCAACCCACTCCAGTGTTCTTGCCTGGAGAATCCCAGGGATGGGGAAGCCTGGTGGGCTCCCGTCTATGGGGTCGCACAGAGTTGGACATGACTGAAGTGACTTAGCAGCAGCAGCAGCAGCATGCCCACCTACTCTTTAACTGACATTTGAAAATATCCATCATGAGTTCAACTAGTTACAACAGATGTGACTTCATTGTAATTATTCTTTAAATGTTTAATTATTTTACAAAACATAATAAAAGGCATCTGAACATGATAGTGTCTTGATGTCCAGAACCCGGCATGTAAATTGGATGAGCAGTTCTCCCTTTAAGAGGTAGCTTCTAGAGCACAGCTCTTCTTTCTGGAATTTACTCCCCTCTCCCACACCACAAGAATCTCACCTCATCCTCAATGAACGTACTTTGTGCTTGAGAGCTTTCCTACTGATTAAATAAAATATATATATAAATTAAAATGCAATTTTTATTTCCTCTCTCAACAGAAGGTGGTGATTTTTTTCCTTTACCGGGAAGTGAGCATTGTAATCATGAACAGGAACGAGTCAATAAAAATTACATGAGTATTTTAGAAATGTTGACATTTCTTAAACAAAAAGGCAAAGTGACATTAGAAATGCATCTGTAGTGACTCAGATTAGGCTTTTTTCAACTAATTCCTTAAAAGTGACTGGATACTTAGTACTAGAGCAAGGCAGGGTTTGCTATTAATACAGTTCACATTTTTCATTCTGATCACTATGCTATGCTAAGTCACTTCAGTCATGTCTGACTCTGTGCGACTCCATAGACAGCAGCCCACCAGGCTCCCCCGTCCCTGGAATTCTCCAGGCAAGAACGCTGGAGTGGGTCGCCATTTCCTTCTCCAATGCATGAAAGTGAAAGTGAAGTCGCTTATCACTATTAACACATTATAAATCAGAGATGTATTATTAGATATTTTGGTATCCAAATGTTATTGACTAGAGATGTGTCAATATCACTTATTAACAAATCGTTGATCACAGGTATTAGTTTCTGCAAAAATGCCCCAGGTCAATAATGACTTAAGAAACTGAAAAACTTACTCACATGAGTAAGTTGAAGCGAATTAAGTTTTGCTATAGTGACATCCCTCCGCTCAGTTTTTAAAACTTTGACTCTATTACACATCACTTGATCGGCCACAAAATTTATGTTCAATGACATATTAATCGACAGTTTGCTCAGACCCTTTATCCATTTGGTTGGAAAGAAAACTTGGAAACCACCTGACATTCAACAGGACTATCCACCTGCTCAGGCCTCCAGCAGGAAGGCTGTGGGTGCTTCTGTCGGGCAACAGGGTAAGGTCCGCCCTCCTCAGGGAACCACATGCAAGTGAGCTTCCTGGCGGATGGCAGCTTGGCATGTCTTTTGTGGTAGGGGAGAAGAGCATTCAGCAGAGGGGAGCTGGGAGGACCCCCGCCCAGGTGCTGCCTGCTGTGAGCTCTCAGGTACTTCAGTTCTAGGAAAGAATGCCTGTGGACACATAGCATCTGGGTACAGATTCCCTTGGAAAGCTTTATGGTCTCCCAGGACAACATATTCCCAGGTCAAATCCGCCAACACACACAGAAGAGGTGAGTCAGTTTATAGGCGGGAGGGGAACACGTGGAACCTGCCATGGGAAGACAGACAGGGGGCATTCTTCTACCTGGAGGAGATGGAAAGGGGCCAGCACCTGAGTCTTGAAACAAGCAGAGGAGGGGCAGGCGGAGGAGGACAGTGAGACTAGAGGATGAGCGGAGTCAGACACACAGGCAGAGTGGGAGGCGGTGTGTACTGGGTGGCTGGGCTGTGCGCTGTGTCTTACATGGCTTACGTGGCTGTGTTAGCACCCGCATGCAGATGTCAGCAGGGGGCACGGCAGACGGCTGGCCTCAGTTCTGGCTACCTTCTCCTGTTATCTATTCTTTCACTACAGTTTCCTCAAGGTGAAGTTTACCTATTTACTCCTCTATGAATTGACAGTCTCTTTCCCTGGATGGGCACCATTTAGTATTTTATATTTGGAAAAGAATATAAAAAAGAATGTGTATATCTATCTATCTATATATATGTATAACTGAATCACTTTGCTATACAGTGGAAAATAACACATTATAAATAAACTATACTTCAATAAATACTTATTATATAAAAAACATTTTGTATTAACAGTTTAGTCCAAAAGCCCCACAGACCTAGGATCCTCAACTATATTGATGAAGATAACAATGCAGCCAGTTCAACATAGAGCAGTACATGAATACATATGTTTTTCAAGAAGGCAGGATAATAAAGATCTTGAAATCATTTGTGGATCTAAAATTGACCTGAATTCTTTGAAGAGTCACGTAATGTACTCTTGGCTTCAATCAATCTGTACTTCTCCAAAGCCTGAACCATAACCTAATCCTAGAATCCTAATGTGCCAGTTAGAGACACAGAGAAGGTCCCCGGTTTTCCCGTAGTAAGAGAGGGCTGCTCTCAGATTGCCCTTCTCTGAAAGCCTACAGAGGCGCCAGCGGTATCTTCTGTCTTTTCCGCACCGCCCCTTCCCTGACTGTGCCATATGAGTTCCTCCTTCCTGGAGCTAACCTTGTTTGCAACAGCTGGGAAGGTCTAACTGCCCCTCACAACTCCTGGCTGCTGGGTTGGTGTGTGAGATGAACCCAAACCTGGCCAATCAAGCATTGTGCAAGATGGGCATGTGTCTCAAGCTGGACCAATCAAGGCCTTTCTCAGGGCCCTCCTGCCACAGCTACTGGGCAAGTGGCCTCACTGGGCTGGAACCCATGGAGGGGGAGGAGGCCTGGATTACTTACAGCCATCTGGACTGGCACATGGGGAGGGCTTGTCCACAGACAGACAGGAGCACAGGCCTAGGACAGCGTTTGGGCTTGGGGACCCTGCTGTGACCACAATAAGGATGTATTTCCTAAAATTCCCAGTTAGGTAAGCAAAAGAAATTTCAAAAAAACCCACTTGTTTGTAACTAGTTCAAAATACATTTCTTGGAATTAAATAGTCTTGTCTAATAAATGTCTAAACTGCCCTGAATTTTGCACAAATACATAAATACACACACACACACAGTTCATATTATGGTGTTTCCATTACAGGAACTTTAATTTTAAACTATGTATATTAACTGTGACAGCTGCACAGCATGTTTCCCTTTCCTGGATTTATTTTTCAGTATTCAGATTACAGCTTCTAGTAATTCTAATTTTGGAATAATCCAGTTTAGGATCTAGTTTACTTTCTAAGGCCTCTGGTATCTGAAGACTGTCTTCACTTAATCCTTCACTATCAATATGGCTAAACTGAAGTAAGTTCATATCAAAACCCTCAAGACCACATTCTTAGCACCACTGTTTCCTGGCATCTTGTCTCACAAATGGGAACACATGTGCCAGCAGGATTCTTGCTGACTGTATACAGCCTTATCTCTAGAAGCTAGTAAGATTCTCCTCTTCATCCACGAATACTCAAGATTTCACCAAAAAAAGTGTGTCTAAAAGCCTATGACTCTATGCCTGCATGCCTTCAGTTGTGTCCGACTCTTTGGGACCCTTTGGACTGAAGCCCACCAGTCTCCTCTGTCCATGGGATTCTCCAGGCAAGAACACCGGAGTGGGTTGCCATTTCCTCCTTCAGGGGATTTTCCCAGCCAGGGATCAAACCTGCCTCTCTTTTGTCTCCTGCATTGGCAGGCAGATTCTTTTATCAGTAGGGCCACGTGGGAAGCCTATATGTCTCTAAGGATGGGTATTAACTTCTAAAAACTTTTAGATGCTCTTTTTTCATGTGTTTTTCAATACAGCCTGCTCTTGTTTTACGTATATAATAATCCATTAAAATTTTCTGAAGCAATAACTACAAATACATATTTTAAAGTTCTACTCTATTGCCTAAAGTCATTCTGCGTTTTTTTGAAGTTGGTTCCTCTGATCAGTTTGTGGTCCTTTTCCAAAACATTGAAAAAATTTTTATTTAGTAATTCTTGACTGGTTTCCTGTGCTAATCTTTTGTACACATGGCCATCACTGGTGTCTTAGGATAGAGGAGACAGCTTTCTAGAGGATTGGGCTGAGCAGAGTCCCACAGGGCAAGAAGGAAGTCACTCTTTGGGGAGGACTCCATCTGGACGGGGTGGCTGGTTCCTCGCAGTAGCCACAACACTGACCTTGGCTGATGATTCTCAGACTCAATTCAGCCATACTGAGACTAAAGTTTCATTTTGTTTTCATGTGCCTGTTGTAGCAAATAGCTAAAAAGAACTCCTCCTCCACAGTGATGTCATGGCTTTAAAAATAGCCTGGGATACTAGACTGTTGGCTAACAACAATCAGATATTACAGTTCAACCTTGATATTTGAAACCATAAGGATAGTTGGGTTTAGATATTCTGCAATGTCCACATGGGTAATATTTACATAATTCCTGATTTATCTAGTGTCCTTTGCAGTATGAAAATAATTATTCATATTTTGCAAATTATAAAAAAAGCCCCAGCCAACAAATGATTTCACGTATCCCTGAGAGTATGTGTTATTACAGACACATACTTTGCCAGGCCCATGAACAGGATAAGTCCATTCAAAATCAAACAAAACCATGTATTAAGCAAAAGTCAAACCAAGGTTCTTACACCAAGAAAATCTGAGATGACTTTTGCTGAGAATACCTACATTTAAATGTTTTAAAATTTTTTCTTCCATGTTCTATGGAACAAGTCTTGGTTGCATTTGTTCAGAGATTTTAATATATTATAAAATATTTTTGATAAAAAGACTCAGCCCTCTTTTGCATGTGTAATTCTGGGGCCTCACCTCTGGGATGAGGATGGTAGTTCCTGCTATCAGGAACAAAGCTGGTGCTTCAGTGTGCGTCATCAAAACAGAAACCCTGTCCCAGGTTGTCTAGGACATTCAAGATGGGAAACGCATTTGATCAGCAGCTCAGAAAAGGTGAAGTTCAGGGACTGGCCAAGTTGCCAAACTGAGTCGACTATGAGTCAGGCCTGGTATGAAGCACAGGTGAGTTGCCTGCCTTCTTGACAGGCGGTCTAAGAAAAATACCATCTGCTGCTCTGCTAGATTCTCCCAAGCTCTATTCCTTTGTCATCAGAACCCCAGAGAACAAAGCATGTGGCCTGCTTTGGCTTAGTTTTCTGTAAAGCACTGTTCAGCCATTGCCACTGAAGTTGACATGAAAATGACCAAACGAAGAATGTTTTGCATCTGATGGAGAAACTATCATAGTACTCAGTGTCTTTTAAAAAAGCATCCCTTTTAATTTGTCCTAAAGTTTAGATCTTTCTTTCCCTCCTTTTGGAGAAGGCAATGGCAACCCACTCCAGTGCTCTTGCCTGGAGAATCCCAGGGACGGGGGAGCCTGGTGGGCTCCCGTCTATGGAGTCGCACAGAGTTGAACACAACTGAAGTGACTTAGCATGTATTCCCTCCTTTTGATTAAATGAATGCCTTACTATTTGGTCGAGTGTCCACCTGCCTGGCTTTTCTGCCTGATGCCCAGGAAGGTCAGGAGCAAAGTTAGTCTTTTTTAGAACTTTTGCATGGATTCTCCCCAGTACTTCAGTTTTCATCACAAGTATCCATAAGTTCTCTGGTGTTTACTCTTAAGCACTTTAGGAAATAAGGATTTTTAAAATAGCATATATATACATGTATGTATATATATATACACACATATATTCATATGTATATATGTGATATACACACATATGTTTATGTAATATAAAATAAACAATATATTTCTTATTATTTTGAATGTTTAAAATAAACAGTATCAGGGAGGTGGCCAACAGTGTGGAGTATGAAGACCTTAGGCTCACCTCTCTCAATGGGCACACCAAAACTGCAAGAACCTAGAGCAACTATCTGTAAGAACAACCTTCAGACAACTAGAAGAAATTTTCCATGACTGGAGGCACAGAGAAGGCTCCACAATGAGATGGGCAGAAGGGGTGGGCATACAGTAAACTCAGAGCCACACCACTAGGTTGGTGACTCACAAATGGGAAGAATATCACGATTCATGGACGGAGGGTCTGAGCCCCACACTGGGCTCCCTGCCTAGGGGTCCTGCCCCAAGACAAGCACCCAGAACGTCCGGGTGCTTTGTTAAAACAGCAGCCCAGTCACCCCTCTCCCTAAGGAGCTTCTAAATCAGTGATCCAGGCTTGGGGCTGAAATGGCATTTCTCACATGCTCCCAGGTGATGCTGAAGCTGCTGGCCCAGGCCCACACTAGGGGAAGTGCTTCCCCAAACGCCTCACCAGGGCACATGGCCAGCTTGATGTCTGCCTCACTTGGCTAAGCCTCAGTGAAGGACAATTTGAATTCAAACCTATTCATCACCTCCTGAGACCAAAACCCCTTCATTCCTTTTTTCTGAAGACAGTGACTTCTCTAACAAGGGTCCTGGAGTTACTGAACAGACCACTCTTGAAAAGTCACATTCAATGCTTGTGCTCAAAACACCAGAGTTTCCCTCCCTTTTTAAACTATTAGAGTCTACTTTCTGTCTCAGCGTTCTTCCCATGTCCCATTTCATGGGAAGTCACCACCACAGGATGTCCGCAACAGAGTTCAAAGTGACATTTTCCTCAAGACAGCAGAATGAACATAATAGTTGTAGAAATTATATTGGAATGTAGCCAGTCAATTGGTGAAGTGGTAAAGAATCTGCCTGTCAATGCAGGAGACATGAGATCAGTTTGATCCCTGGGTCAGGAAGATGCCCTGGAGAAGGAAATGGCAACCCACTTCAGTATTCTTGCCTGGGAAATCCCATGGACAGAGGAGCCTGGGGGTCTACAGTCCATGGGGTTGCATAGAGTCAGACATGACTGAGCGATTGAGCGTGCACACACATATTAGAATAGTCTCAGAAAGAGCGAGTGAGGAAGTGGCACAAAACATCCCAGATGGCTGTAAAATACGCCTGAGATGAGAAGGAAAGAACTCACATTGGGGGAGGGGGAGGAGCAGGAAGGACTCCCAGGTTCTGCTTTGAGGCAGGAGGCGTCTCACATGCAGAGTCCAGGGAAGTGGGTCTGGAGATGCCAGGACACAGATGCAAAGCAGCAACGGTGAGAGGCTAACAGGCAGGGAGGCCAGGGGTCTCCAATGGAGGAAATAGGCTGCAAGTGTCAGACATTTTTATCTCTCTTTTAAGTGGCAGGAGGAAACAAACTAGTGATATATTTTTCCCCTTCTCTACACAAATTTAAAAAGAGGTCTCTCTTAAAACACTGTGTTGCCATAATGACACATGGTTCCTCCTGAACTTAACTTTTCTCAAATTTAGAGTTAACCGATGCATTTTTCTTACAGAAATGTTTGTCTTAAGCTATGTTAATGTGCTGTGCATTTACCCCAAACTCTGTCTTCAAGTCGGTTCCCCTAAAGGCTCAGAACTGACTTGAAAACCAGTATGTTATCCTCATACATGGTTCTCCTAATCCATGTAGACGGAACTATTTGTATGGTAGTCTGCCTTTATACAAGACTCAAGTCAATTGTTTTATGGCCCGGGATGACTCGCCCGGTGCCAAGATTATTTCAAAATGCATCTTGCAGGTGAGGGGCCTGGTGCCATTCTCCGAGTTTTGAGACATTCCTTTCTTTCATTAACAGACTGCTAGTAATTATATAACATCCAGCTAAAGACTAGCAGGCGGGTATAATCTCTGCCCCCTTCTGATGTCTATGTCAGAAGCTTTCTCTATCTCCTTTATACTTACATAAAACTATTACACAAAAGCTCTGAGCAATCAAGCCTTGTCTCTGGCCCCGGATTGAATTCTTCTCCTCTGGAGGCCAAGAATCTCGGCATGTTTTGTGGTTTAGAAACAATCTTTCAACGGGACCCACAGGTCACTGTGTCCAAACATTCTCCCAAAGCTAGAAGCTGCCACCTCCAAGAGTCATCTGGGGAGCAGAGGGCCTTGCAATGACGGAAAGAAAGTCTGAGTCTCCAGGGCTACATTCCCTGCATTTGCACCTTGGCCCCAAACCCCAACAGCCTAGCCAAACAAGGTGGTTATATTTGCCTCATTATTTGTATAAACTGCCTGATGTTTGAATAGCACAGATGTGAAGATGGCATCTTCAAAATGTCATCTGGGTCTGGACTAATGTATAAAACATATTTTTATTTATCAATTTTAAAATTTTTAGATCTATTTACTTATTATTGGAGTACAGTGGATTTACAAGGTTGTGTTAGCTTTAGGTTTACAGCAAAGTGATTCAGATACACACACACACACATGTATATTCTATTTCAGATTCTTTTCTCTTATAGGTTATTATAAAATCTTTAGTATAGCTTATGTTATACAGGAGGTCCTTGTTGTTTATCTATTTTATATATAGCAGTATGTGTATGCTAATCTCAAATTCCTAATTTATCCCTCCCCCTTTGGCAACCATGTTTGTTTTCTATGTCTAAAACAGAATATTTCTGTTTTATAAACAAGTTCATTTGTACCATGTTCTAGATTCCACAAAAAACCGATGCCATATGGTATTTGTCTTCCTCTGCCTGACTTACTTCACTTAGTATGACAATCTCTAGGTCCGTCTGTGTTGCTGCAAATGGCATTATTTCCTTTTTCATGGCCGAGTAATATTCCGTTGTGTATATATATCATATCTTCGTTATTCATCCATCTATGGACACTTGGGTTGCTTCCACGTCTTGGCTATTGTAAACAGTGCGGCAGTGAACAATGGGGGTGCATGTGTCTTTTCAAATGAGAGTTTTCTCCAGATATACGCCTAGAAGTGGGATTGTAGGGTCGTATGGTAACTTCATTTTTAGTTTTATAATGAACCTCCATACGGTTCTCTATAGTGGCTGCATTAATGTTTTTAAACATTGAAGAGACACTCTAATAGGTGCTGGTTTGAAAATACATTCTGCATGGAAGGTTTACAACTCACGAAATGCTCATGCGCCATCCGAAGTGTGTGGGAAAAGCTAAGCGACTGATAACGACTTGTGCGTGTGCTCTTCTGCACACGCACACACACAGCAGAGCCACTGCCTCAAAGCCACTCAGACACAGCACAGAGCAGGGAGCACACAAACAATTCCAAGTGACACCATGGTTTTCCTCTGAGCCTCCTTGCCAGCTCCACCTGCCTTGGAAATGGCATCTGCTCATAACAAGAGTAAGGTCATCGTCAGAGCCTGTCCTTCTGGGAAACTTGCTGCATTGTTTACAGCCTTGTCCAAAGCCAACAAGCCACACAGACGGTAAACGAAACCTTGCACACACAGACCTCCTGTCTAATTCACAATTATTCAGTGTTACTGTTAATCATGTAGTCGTGTCTGACTCTTTTGTGACCCCATGGACTGTAGCCTGCCAGGCTCCTCTGTCCATGGGATTTCCCAGGCAAGAATATTACAGTGGGTTACCATTCCTTTCTCCAGAGGATCTTCCCAACTCAAAGATCAAACCCGGGTCTCCTGCATTGCAAGCAGACTCTTTACTACCTGAGCCACTGGGGAAGGCCCACTCACAATTATGGTGACCCCAAAATAATTTTGCTTTATGGACTATAAAGCACTCATCTCAGCTGAACCTGCCAGGACCCAAAATAACCTCCCAGGAGATGCTGGGCTTCAGCCTCAGTTTTCTGCTTTTGCCCCAGAGTCTGCCTTGGGTTCCGCCTCCTGCACAGTAAAGCACCTCTTCCTCTACTCCTGGAAGGAGGGTGTCCACACCCACCTCATGCACCCCATGTGGTTTTAGAGACCCCACTCTCGGTTGCACTTTACCTAAGTTTTCCTATTAGGATTCTTTTGAATTTTAAAATAAAGTTTATTTTCTTTTTCCTTGTTATAGGAAGTCTGAGAACACAAGCAATGATTAGAAAGTAATCATTCATACTTAGAATTCCTAGCCTTTATTTTAAGATGCTTTTAGGATGAACATATAACAAAACTGCTTAAATACATGAGGAAAATGAGATGCACACCCCACTGACACACTCACGTCCTCACCTCATGCTTGCAGGAAGTTTCTCCTGCATCTATGTTCCAATTTAAATAATTAGGGGGCTGATTCAACCATGGCCTTGAGGAAATTGGTGCCTAGAGGCCCTAACTTTCTCCTCTGTACATGGGGCTCAGAAACGTCATCCCTCACTCAAGGAGCCAGCAGGAGATGGCATGTGACAGTGGAGGTCAAATCTGAGGACAGGGCCTGGCACACACTCAGGGCTCAGCAGTTGTGGTTACAATGAGCTTGTGTTACTTTGACTCATCTCAGTCTCCAGGCAGATCATTTCCAAGTGTGGTCTCTCCAAAGCTGGCAGGTCTAAGAACAGCCTCCATCACACGGGGGTTTCAGTAGGTGAAGTCTGAAGACTCTGGAGGCCTTCTCCAAGGATGGTGTGTCTGCAGCCCCAGGCCCAGACATGTGGGAGCAGCGAGGGGGCCCTGAGCAGGGGGCTCCCAGGAGGGAGGCCCAGGAAGCAGGGGACATGGAAATCATTTGCTGATCAAAAAAGATGCTGGAGGTGATGAGGTGGGAAGACTGGGGAAGGGTCACTGATCCAGTCAAATGGTCCCCAGGTGCCCCCACACCAGGCTCAGTGTCCCCGGCTGCTTGGGGCCTCTACGGGGTCCTCTCACTTCTCTGAGTGACGTGACCTTGGGGACAGTCCGCCCTCGGGGTCTCAGTTCCTAAACGGAGGGCAGGACACCAGCCCCAGCAGCTGACAGGTGAAGGGGTTCCTGGGATTCTAGCATTTCTGGTCCCACAATATGACATCCCCTGTGGTCCATTCCCTTCCTCATTTGTTCACTGGTTTCCCAAGGACAGAGTCCCCTAAGGTATCAAATGAATCCTTCTTGGTGCATTTTCTGAGCTGGTTCTCTCTAGGGTTGGTGAAAAATGGAGAGTGAATTCTTTTCCCTGTAAGGCATGAGTTCTTCCACCTTTTTTATCCTTCCAGACCTGGCGACTCTGTTTTGCCCGTGGCGGGCACATACTAAATGATCCGCACGTGGGTTTTCATCCTGAACTGCTGCTGTCTGCTAGGCTAAGACAGGCATGCTGACATACTTAGGGGATGTATATTTCATCAGGGTTTAGCAGTAATGTGTGCTAAGTTGCTTCAGTCGTATCCGATTCTGTGAGACCCTATGGACTGTAGCCTGCCAGTCTCTGTCCATGGGGATTCTCCAGGCAAGAATACTGGCGTGGGTTGCCATTTCAGGATCGAATCCACATCTCTTATGTCTCCTGCATTGGCGGCGGATTCTTTACCATTAGCACCACCTGGGAAGCCCAGGGTTAAACAGTATGGAGTGCAATAGTCCCAAGGCTCATTACTTTTCCCTTGCTTTGAAATTGTTCTGAAAGGACACACATTTAGCAACAGCCTCTTCATTAATTTAAGTCTGTGTAATTAGGTTCCCCAGTGAGCAGCTCTCCTGGGTGGATGCAACTGGAAGCGAGGAACCAGTGCCACTGTTTGCAGCAGCTCAGCCCAGTTTGTCTTCCTGCTTATGTGCCCAGGTGCCCATGAGAGGTGGCGGGCACACAGACACAAGGCCGCTGGCATGAAGGATGCTTGTCTCTCTGAAGTCTCCTTGCACCTCTGCTCTGGCATCCTGAGTCACAGTGTTACTGAGGGGCGACGGCTTAAGTTGGAGCCTTGGCGTACAGGCCCTGGCTGCCTGCTGAGACTTGGAGAGAAGCTGTCAGTCAGCACAGTGATTTCTCTGGAGTGGCTGATGAGCCACTGTTCCAAGCGCTTCCGCTAGACTAGGCCAGTGAGAAGGCAGCCACATGGGCTCCTGTGATGCCAGAGTGACACCGCAGCCTGTTTCCTTCTGGGTTTCTTCATCAGCCACAGGCACAGCTCATCGTGTCCTGTGAGGCAGCCCTGAGCCTGGCTGGCACCGGGAGCCTGTGCACACCTATCATGACCCAGCTCTGCCATCTTGAAGGACCCAGGCCTAGGCTTACCTCTCAGGGAGCACAGGACACTAGTGGAAAGCTCTGGGCACTTGCAGAGGTACCCCAATGTTGTTTGCACTCACCCCTGTCTGCCCAGGCTGCGAAGAGACTCAGCAGCTGTTTTAAGATGGGCAGAGAGGACATGCCACCCTGCAGAGCCCCCTGACAGGGCAGGACACTTCACTCGTGAGCTATCAAAGGGCACAGTGTAAAAAGCCTTTTCATTAAACTTAGAAGCTTTTGCATAGCAAAGGAAACTATGGACACAATGAAAAGACAATCAACAGAATGGGAGGAGGTATTTGCAAATGAAATGAGCAATAAGGGATTAATATCCAACATGTATTGGACATTTCATTTGCAAATACCTCCTCCCATTCTGTTGGTTGTCTTTTCATTGTGTCCATGGTTTCCTTTGCTGTGCAAAAGTTTCTACGTTTAATGAAAAGGCTTTTTACAATAAGACCTGGGTTGGGAAGATGCCCTAGAGAAGGGATAGGCTACTCACTCCAGTGTTCCTGGGCTTCCCTGGTGGCTCAGCTGGTAAAGAATCCGCCTGCAATGTGGAAGACCTGGGTTTGACCCCTGGGTTGAGAAGATCCCCTGGAGAAGGGAACGGCTACCCACTCCAGTATTCTGACCCGGAGAATGCCATGAACTGTATAGTCCAATCTTTGCATGTCCGCAAAGAGTCGGACATGACTGAGTGACTTTCACTTTCACTTCATCTAACACGTATAAATAGGTCAGACAACTCAACATCAGAAAAACCAGACAACCTAATTAAACAATTAGAAACTGAATTGATATTTGCCCAAAGAGGAAATGTAGAAGACCACTGGGCACATGAAAAGATGCTAAACATTGCTAATCATCAGAGAAATGCAAATTAAAACCACAGTGAGATATCACTTCACATCTGTTAGAATGGCCACCATCAAAAAGAAGAAATATTGGCAAGTATGTGGGGGAAAGGGAACCTCTGGCACTGTTGATGGAAATGTAAGTTGGTGCAGCCACTGTGGAGAACAGTATGGAGATTTCTCAAAAAACTAAAAATAGGGCTACCTTATGACCCAGCAATTTCACTCTTGTGTATATATCCAAAGGCGGAAAAACACTCAAAACGAAAACTCATTTGAAAAGATCCAGGCACCCCAACGTTCACTGCAGCACGATGTACAATGGCCAAGACATGGACACAGCCTAAACGTCCATCAGCAGATGAACGGATGAAGGAGATGTGGTGCGTATGCACAGCGGAGTACTACTCAATCATAAAAAAGAATACAACTTAGCATTTACAGCAACGTGGATGGATGTGGAGGGTATTATGCTAAGTGAAATAAGTCAGGCAGAAAAAGATGAATACTGAATGATATCACTTATGTGTGGAATCTAAAAAATACAACAAACTAGTGAGGATAGCATAAAAGAAGCAGACTGACAGATACAGAGAACAAATCAGTAGTTACCACAGCGGGGAAGAAGGGTAAGATAGGGGTGGGGGAGTGAGAAGTACAAGCTATTGGGTATAAAATGAGTTCAAGGATGTATAACAAGGGAATAGAGTCAATATTTTGTAATAACTGTAAATGGAAAGTAACCTTTAAAATTATTTCAAAATAAAAAGTAAAACCTTAAAAACGAAGTCTCTTCAAAGGTGGTATGTATAGTCATTTAATAGCTAAGAAAAGGAGGAAAAGGAAAGAGCCCTGCATCATTTGTGTGAGCATATGAAGACAAAAATTATACATGTAATTTAAGGCTTATGTGACAACAGGATCTTTACATTTTTCCAATTTTTAAAACTTAGGGCTTAAGATGTTTCATCTCTCCAGGCTGACCCAAACTGACATGTTTACAAGGGCCAAGGGATGTCTGTGAGAGCTGGAAGTGAGGCCACATGTGGAGGAAGTGTGGGGAGGAGTCTATATTTCTCTAAAACGGGCAGCTCCTGCTGCGTCCCACAGTTTCTTTCACGATGAACACCAGGGTTGTCACCTGTAATTTTTCTAAAAAAGCAAAAATCAAGATTTTAAGGCACAATCTCTTGCATCGAAACGTTGGTCACTTTCATAATAGTTAAAATTTGCAGAGAGTTGGCCATTGTTCTAAATGCTTTACAGGTACTCACGTGTGTAATTCGCAAAACCATCTTTGCTATCAAAATAGAAAAACTCAAACCCAGAGAAGTGGATAAGTGGCCCAAGGTCACGAGTTCTATTTTGTGCTCCTAACCCCATGCTAGAATCCAGCTTCAGGCTGGATTCCTTCAGCATCCAGGTTTCCCCGGAGATGGCCCCTGATGGTTCAATCAAACCTGGGGACTCCACCCTCCTTGCAGGCCATTGGTCTGTGCCTCCCAGCTGCAGCCAATGCGTACACGGTACTCCCTGGGCCACAATGATTGGTTCAGAGCTGTTATGCGACTGAGTGCAGGTTAAAAGACTGCTCAACCTCTAGTCTTGCAGGAACCTATACATTTCCTTGTGAATTAAGCCAGTTTGAGTTGCTTTGTCTACAGGCAAAAGCATCCTGAGTCACCAACAGTGCTCCTCTTGGATGACATCCAGAAGAACTGACAGCAGGGTCTCAAAGTGACATGTGCACCCCAGCGTTCACTGAGGCAGGACTCACAGTAGCCAAGCAACCCCATGCCTCCTGACAGATGAATGGACAGACATTCATCTGTCATGATGAACATGGGATATACATATAATGGAGTGCTACCCAGCCTTTAAAAGGTAAGGAATGCTGTCTCATGATACAAATTGGATGAAGCTTGAGGACATTTTGCTAAATGAAAATAAGTCAGTCACAGACAAACAGTGTGTGATTCTGCTGTTACGGCATTCTTGCACGTGCGTGCTGAGTTGCTTCAGTCATGTTCAACTCTTTGTGACCCTATGAACCACAGCCTGCCAGGTTCCTCTGTCCATGGGATTCTCCAGGCAAGAAATCTGGAGCGGGTTGCTATGCCCTCCTCCAGGGGAATCTTCCCGACCCAGGGATTGAATCCTTGTTTCTTACATCTTTTGCATTGACAGGTGGCTTCTTTACCACTAGTACGACTTGGAAAGCCCATGGCATTCTTAGTGGTCAAATTCACAGAGATAGAAAGCAGAAATAGTAGAAAGATAATAGAAAGCAGAAAGGTGGTGCCAGGAGCTGGGGGAGGAGTAGAGGGAGCTGATGTTGAATTGGTGTGAAGTTTTGGACTCGCATGATGGTGAAGTTCTGGAGATCTGTTTCACAACAACACAAAAATACTTCATGTCACTGACCTGGACACTTAAAAATTGTTGCAATCATGTTAAATATTGTTGGATCTTTTTTTTAAAGGCACAGTTGAAAAAGAAAAAGACTCCTGACTGATTAAGCAGCTTACTCAAACAACTGAAGAAGCCCCACACAGGCTGATCAAACCCATTCATACAGAGCACAGAGGCTGCCAGGCCTTAGAGCAGAGACGGGTCCTCTTGCTAGGAAAGCCTGCTGCCCAGCCCATTACCTCCCTGGTTAACCAGGGAGCCCTGTTTCCCCGGAAGCCATTGACAACATGGGAACTTTTGACATTGATCCAATCCATCATATAGAACCACATGAATAATGCTGATTTTTGGGAGCAACTTTTGGAAGGGAACGCATACAGAACGTCTTCACAGCAGGCCGACACACACACGGTAGTCTAAACTGACATACTGAATTTATTATCTGCAAAGCCCTGATGCTTTTCATGGTGACAAGATGGGTTGTGTGTGTGTGTGTGTGTGCGTGCGCGCATGTGTTGTGTCTGTGGGCATACACATTCACAAATGCTTAAAAGAGCCAGGTGAGCAAAGGACCCGGAGGAAAAGGACGAGGACATGAGATGCTGGGACCACAGGGAAAACTGCAGCCTGGCCCTTACGTGGTGAGAGGTCTCACCAGGACCCTGGGCCGGGCCGGGCCTTTGTACAGATGCTCAGAGTCAAGTGCAAGAGTCTGACCAGGGCTGCAGACACCTGACAACTGCAGGGGATGGAATTCAGTCAGGGCAGAGACAGGACACATGGGCACAGACAGCCTGAGGGCAGCTTGGGCCATGGCCGGCTCTGGGGACAGTCACTAATAACAGGGGCGGGACGGGGCCATGGCAGGACCCAGCCTGGGGCTGGAGCCTGGGTGCTTCCCTGCACCACCGCTGCACGCCTGGCATGGGCTCCACAGCCCCTGTCGTCCCATCAGAAAACTGGGGCAATAAACACCACCAGCTGCTGTGGGCTGAGTGGTGATCCCCAAATTCATACGTTGACATCCTGACAACCATCTGTCCCTCAGCATGTGACTGTATTGGAATAGCATCTTTAAAGAAGTGGTTAAGTTAAACAGAGGCCACAAGGATGGGTCTCAATTCAGTGTGACTGATATCCCTGTAGGAAGAGGAGGAGACCCCGGGGTGGGTGCACACAGAGGGAGCACCACATGAGCGCTTGGCGGGCAGGCTTCCCAGGAAGCCAGCCCTGCTGTGACCTTGACCCCAGATGTCCAGCCTCTGGGATGATGAGAAACAAACATCTCGTGTGCATTTAGGCCCCGAGGGTTGTGGGGGTTGGTGACGCAGCCTGAGTTGACTGACGGGCTGGACCCCCATCCTGGGGAAGGAAACGCTGGATCTCCCGCATCTCCAGGGCTCGACAGCCACTAACACGAACCACCCACGCTCTGCCTGCCCATCTTCTGAGCTTTGTGCAGCCTGGCCTGTGTGCTCATCTGAGGTTTTAAAAAGCAGCTGAGCTTGCAGCTGTTGGCCTTATGTATGTGGGATGGGCAGGGGTGGTTCTAGAAAGAGAGGAGACCACCACCTCAGAGCAAATAGCAGGTCCGGCAGGCCTCTGTGGACTCGCAGACCTGACCACCAGGCGCCAAGTCTTGCCTTAACGTTAACCCATTCTTGCCTCTGGCCTCAGACACATGTCATCTCTCTGTGCCTGGGTTTTGCAGAAGGAGTTTATCCACACACTGTGCAAGGGGGTTGTTCAGCCCATCCCTCCTGGGGGCAGGGGTCAGTGAAGCTTAGCCCCCTGCATGGGCACCCTCCCCAGGGGAGCCAGCCTGCTCTGCAGCCAGACAGGCATGGATGTGAGGGAAGGAGCACCAGGGGCTGCTGCTCCCTTGCACTGTATTGTCCACATGGGATAACTGCGGATTTCACAACAGGTTGAGCAGGTTCCCCTTAACTGTGTGCTCAGCTAGACACTAAAGCGGGGGCCTGATAGTTATTTCTGGGGGGGCTAGTGGTCAGGTTCACAGTCCTGGGGGGAGTGTGCCAGGGGGACAGGCTCAGAAACACGTTGCATGAGTGTGGACTGACCTGCAGGGTAGTGACTGTCACTGCAGATTGTCTGTCCTCGGACCTACAGATGTCAGACAGACAGACAGACAGACTGAGAGATACAGAGATACAAGTTCACTGATATACAGATGTACTGATATACAGACAGAGCCACATGCCCACACCATACTCACTTTCCTTTTTAGATCCTGGTCACTCCAGACACAGAGGATGGGGAGACTGCCAATCTGAGCACAAGACTCCCTGCTGTGTGACCTCAGAAAAGTCACTGTACTTCTCTGGCCTCACTTTTGCTTCTTTGTAAACCCAGAGGTCTGGATCCTATGAATGCAGCCACTCAAGCCAGCTATTTGCGTGATCGGCTGTAACAATACTGGCCTAAACTCAGAGCCCTGGTGTTTGTTTCCTGTACTTTTGTTTCCATTCTCAAGACTGTCCATCAAGGGGATAATCAAGGGTCCCTCCCTGGTGGCTGAAAGGAGTAGGGACTGGGGTGAGACACTGGTTATCCAGGCTCCTCCAGCCCTGTCAGTAAGCCACCCCTGCAGCTGCTCCCTAGCCTGGCAGGGAGGGGAGGTGAGGGGGTGCTGCCTCTGCAGATGAGTGGTTGCTGCCCTGGCGCCTGGTCCCGCCTCCCCAGGTGTCAGCCAGGCTCCTGGCTGGACCAGTGGGTCTGGAGCTGGGGAGAGCAGAGGGGATGTGGCTGACCTCCATTCAGTGAACTTTTAGCAATCTCAGCTTTCTGCACCCACGTGTGCCTCTTCAGCAGGAGAGAACGATGCCGATGAGAACAATGTTTGCTCTCCTCTTGAAAACTTGGACAGAGGAGTGATGGCCCCACAGTCCATGTGTGCAGATGCACGTGTCCACGCTACTGCTCTGGTTGAAAATGTTCCCTCCCCTCAGATCAACCCAACTGGAACAACCCATTAAAGTCATCACTTGTGACACTTTCCTAACTAGTTTCAACAGAGCTTTACTTCTCAATTGATTTAGAACTTGGGGTATTAACAAGTATATATTGTTAGCTTTCCCCATTAAATTGATAGTACTGTCCTAAGGGTACCTATTTAGCTACATGTATAAGGTTTCATTTGGTTGTCATCCTGCTTATTTAACATATGCAGAGTACATCATGAGAAATGTTGGACTGGATGAAGCACAAGCTGGAACCAAGATTGCAGGGAGAAATATCAATAACCTTAGATATGCAGATGACACCATCCTTATGGCAGAAAGTGAAGAGGAACTAAAAAGCCTCTTGATGAAAGTGAAAGAAGAGAGGGAAAAAGTTGGCTTAAAACTCAACATTCAGAAAACTAAGATCATGGTGTCTGGTCCCATCACTTCATGGGAAATAGACAGGGAAACAATGCAAACAGTGACAGACTTTATTTTTGGGGGGCTCCAAAATCATTGCAGATGGTGACTGCAGCCATGAAATTAAAAGACACTTGCTCCTTGGAGGAAAAGTTATGACCAACCTAGACAGCACATTAAAAAGCAGAGACATTACTTTGTGAAAAAAGATCCATCTGCTCAAAGCAATGGTTTTCTGGTAGTTGTGTATGGATGTGAGAGCTGGACTATAAAGACAGCTGAGTGCCA
The DNA here is from genome assembly GCF_032452875.1 of Bos javanicus. Lineage (NCBI taxonomy): Eukaryota > Metazoa > Chordata > Mammalia > Artiodactyla > Bovidae > Bos > Bos javanicus. The sequence continues at coordinate 5,466,074 of NC_083871.1, read as the reverse complement.
AAGAATTGATGCTTTTAAGCTGTGGTGTTGGAGAAGACTCTGGAGAGTCCCTTGGACTGCAAGGAGATCCAACCAGTCCATCCTAAAGGAAATCAGTCCAGAATATTCACTGGAAGGATTGATGCTGAAACTCCAATACTGTGGAAACCTGATGCAAAGAGCTGACTCATTTGAAAAGACCCTGATGCTGGGAAATATTGAAAGTGGGAGAAGGGGACGACAGAGGATGAGGTGGTTGGATGGCATCCCTGACTCACTGGACATGGGTTTGAGTACGCTCCGGGAGTTGGTGATGGACAGGGAGGCCTGGCGCGCTGCAGTCCCTGGTGTTGCAAAGAGTCAGACATCACTGAGCGACTGAACTGAACTGAATACACAAACACACGAAACATGATTACATTGTGACACAAGGAAACTCTTGGGGGGGTGGTATATTTTTACTATCTTGGTGTAGTGATGGGTGTGTGTATCAACACTTATCAAAGGACATACTTTCTTTACACACAGGTGGGAACTCTGTGTTCCAATTATACATCACTGTGTGCTGTGTGCTTGGTTGCTCAGTCATGTCCGACTCTTTGCAACCCCCTGGACTGTAGCCCGGCAGGCTCCTCTGTCTATGGGATTCTCCAGGCAAGAACACTGGAGTGGGTTGCTGTGCCCTCCTCCAGCAGATATTTCCAACCCAGGGACTGAACCCAGGTCTCCCATATTGCAGGCAGATTCTTTACCATCTGAGCCACCAGGGAAGCCCTATACATCGCTGCTGCTGCTGCTAAGTCACTTCAGTCGTGTTTGACTCTGTGTGACCCCCCTAGACGGCAGCCCACCAGGCTCCCCCGTCCCTGGGATTCTCCAGGCAAGAACACTGGAGTGGGGTGCCATTTCCTTCTCCGATCTATACATCGCTAATGCTCTTAAAAGAAAAAAACAAAATAAAAACTGCTAATTCCCATCCATTCGATTCCTATACTTCAACTTGCAATAGTAAAAAGAGGCTTACAATCTACTACTAAAGAGGGAAAAAAAATATCAGTTTAAAACCACTCACTATTATTTAATGTTCATGGAACTTAATGAACTTAGTCTTCACATATTTCTGTCCTGGAACCCCAGGGGCTCTAATGCAGGGCATTTGTCCAGGGAGTGGACATTCAGGCTTGGCACCCACTGCCCTCAGCAGGGTCTCATCCTGGTCTTACCTGTACGACAGCTGTGATGGGATGGGGTGGAGAGGGACATGCACAAAGCAGACACCCCCACTCCTGCCCCTGAGGCACCCTCTTCCTGGCTCTGTGGGTGCAGATTTGAGGCTTGCCTAAGAGAGGACTGGGGCTTCCCTGGTAGCTCAGTTGGTAAAAAATCTGCCTGCAATGCAAAAGACCCCAGTTCAATTCCTGGGTCAGGAAGATCTGCTGGAGAAAGGATAGGCTACCCACTCCAGGATTCTGGCCTGGAGAATTCTGTGGACTGTATAGTCCACGGGGTCAGCGTCCATGGGGTTGGCGACTTTCACACTTTAAGAGAGGACTGAGGGAAGGGGTGGGAAGAAAAGACTGAGATAGAAGTCATACATCAAATGCTCCAGGGATTACAGAGAAACTTCCATGAGAGGAACCAGCCAGAAGTGTGAATACTCCTTACTTTCAGCCAGAATTGGGCTTTGTCTCTTTTCCTTTGAAACTGCAGCCCTAGAGATTTATGCTCCATTTTCCCACTTTCGTCCACTTATTATCAGAAGCCTGATGGTAAGACTTCATCATTTTCCCCTTCATTCTCCTGCTGGAAAAACCATAGCCCAAGAATAGCCATAGCAATGTGATTCCTAGGCGCTGGGCCTTGTGGGGTAGGGGGTGGGGCCCAGTGCTGGTAAGCTCTGGGCCCTAAGGGCATAAGCATTCTTACTCATTGCAGAGGAGATGGAAGTTGGAGGCCCATCTGACTTAATACTGGCAAGGAGGACACATCTGTGGGCCAGACATGGCCATGTGCCATCTGGTTTAGGATCTGAGCTATTATTAGGAAGGCTTTATATTCCTCATTATCAGTCCAGAATATTCACTGGAATGACTGATGCTGAAGCTGAAACTCTAATACTTTGGCCACCTGATGCGAAGAAATGACTCCTTGGAAAAGATCTTGATGCTGGGAAAGATTGAAGGCAGGAGAATGGGATGACAGAGGATGAAGTGGTTGGATGGCATCACCAACTCGATGGACATGAGTTTGAACAAGCTCCGGGAGTTGGTGATGGTCAGGGAAGCCTGGTGTGCTGCAGTCCATGGGGTTGCAAAGAGTCGGACACGACTGAGTGACTGAACTGAGCTGATTCATATGAAACATACAAGGATCTATTTTCTCCTCAATCCCAGTTCCTCTAATGCCAAAGAAAGAAGTATGATTCGCTTTGGCTATTGCATTCTGACTTAGGTTACAGCTGGGTTACTTTCCTCCCTCAAAAGTGGAGTGCAGATTTAACACCCTGGAATCAATGTAGCCAGCCTAAATAATCTCAATTGTTCTCATCTCTCTGTTGCTGTTTTTAAAAATTTTTTTCTGAAGGGCATTTTTTTTTTTTCTTTCCTGGAGGCAGATACAACTTTCTGACTTTTACACAGCTTCTTCATAGTAATAAAAAGTTTATTATTTTCTTAAGAAGAAGGCAAAAGAAGGATTATATAAAGCATTTAAGGGTGGAATAAACACAGAAAGTGAGGATAAATTTAATCTCAAAATTTTCTGGGCAGAATTTTGGACAGAAGGGTCACCAGGTCTGTGTTGCTGTTGATGACAAGGAAAGCCCAGGGACTCAGCCTGTAGAGAGCTCCAAGTCTCATTTCATCTCAGATTTGGACCTTCGTTTTCGCCCAAGTATTTGAAGTTTGCTTGTTGTTGCTTTACCACGGCAATGAATAAGGAGCAAAGCTATTTTGAGTTTTTCTCCTGCTCTACATTTCTTGGGTGTGAATGATGAAATAGTTAAAGCTCACGCATATGCCTGCACGCATGCACACATGTACACATAATTCAGGGGGGAAATAAGTGAGTACTCTGTGAGTGAATTAATTTCTAGACAATGGATTGTGCTGGTTGAAGCTGCCTTCAATACTTGTGCAGAGGTGCTCTCACCCTGTCTCATAATATTTGGAAGAAGCAATCCTACCCCATCACAGAAAAGTTTGTTTTGCCATGGAAAATGTCAGTCTGCATATGGACATATTTTGGATCAGACAACATGAGTTATGAAAGTTGTGAACAAACAGTATCATATGATGGATCCAAATTAACATGGAAACTGTGAAAATTAGCAGTTGATAAGCCTTGGAAACACAGATGTAATGTGTAATTGATTAAAATGGGTGAGAAAATAAAATACCAATGAGGAAACAGTAGTAAGATTCTCCAAATTGTTTCATCTCTAGTATTAAGAGCAATTTATTCACCAGAAAATAGTCTCTGAACTTTCATAGGAGAAGGTCACAAGTACCAGTGAAGTAAGATGGAAAACATTTCATCTAACTGTGCAGCAGTTTAGAAGTCACGGCCGTTCCACTGCACACTGCTGACACTGTCTCTGCATTGAAAATGGAAGCCTTTAAGCCCACTGCAATTGAAAAATAGCATAAAGTTAATGTTTGTTTGCTGTGGCACTTGCTATAGGGCTAATGTGCCTCAGGGCATCCCTGGGCACAGCTAACCAAGTCTTGTCAGTAGGGCTGCTTGATTTATGTGTCTCTGGTGAGACACATAGTCTGTTTTTCTGTGAGTTCAACTCTTGATACTATGTGTAACAGCATGGAGAAAAGAAATAGACAGATCTCCTGTTGGCTTATAAGGAGAAGAGATGACCCACAAAGAGGGATGACTTCTGGGTTGAATCAGAAATGAAAACCTCTCTGAAATGCGACTGCCCTGAGAAAAAATATTGAACCAAATGAATCTGTCTGGTTCCTAGAAGTTTCTGACACTCGGTAAACACAGTGTCGTGACACACATGGATCTCTAAAGTTGTTCACTGATTGCCTTGAGTTTTACCCAGCTGTGTGAGAGACGCTTTGGCAATAGAGATCCCCGAGGTATTGCCAGTCATCCGTGTCTTTGGCCAACTTGGTGATCCAGGACATCTGCAGTGCTCTGGTCGAATTTGACTTGTCATATAATTTGGTCTTTTTTGTTCTGTTTGTTCCTCCCCACCCCCAACATCTGTGTTCTCTGTTTTTCATAGACTTTGATACATTTTTGTATATACTTTCTGTCCTCCCAACCAGGAATTCTGTGAACAATATCATTAATGTAATTTTACCCTGCTCTTCTCCTAACTTTTGGCCTTAAGATTTCCGACTGCTATCTTTCTTCAGCAATAATAGCTACTTCTTACACAAATGCTTATGGCTGTAATTATATACAGTCTTCTACAATATTCAATGTCTGGGTCATAAACCTTCTCTTGTTTCAGTTCAGTTCAGTTCAGTCGCTCAGTCGTGTCCGACTCTTTGCGACCCCATGAATCGCAGCACGCCAGGCCTCCCTGTCCATCACCAACTCCCGGAGTTCACTCAGACTCACGTCCATCGAGTCAGTGATGCCATCCAGCCATCTCATCCTCTGGCGTCCCCTTCTCCTCCTGCCCCCAATCCCTCCCAGCATCAGAGTCTTTTCCAATGAGTCAACTCTTCGCATGAGGTGGCCAAAGTACTGGAGTTTCAGCTTTAGCCATCATTCCTTCCTTTTCTTGTTTAGACGTTTCCAATTAATGATTTGAGGTCAAATGACTGCTGCTTATCAGACAAAAGTTCTTTATTTCAATGCAAATAAAAGCATTTCTAACTTGTTCTGTTTCCTTGTGAGTAACATCTGTAACTTTGTGTTTTTCCCATCACGTGGCACTGGATTGGTTACATATAGCTCTAGCTATATATTTCTAGAAGCTCTAGCTTATATTTCTTTATGGGTTCTACCAATGTCAGCTGCAATAATTCTTACATTATCGCCACCATTCTCATCGTGATCAAGCAGACAACAGTCATTTAAGTAAAAAACACTTTCTGATTTTTTTTCTTTGAGAACAATGTTTAAAAAAACCTTTTGGAGGGAAATGTGACAAGCCTCTCCAATTCAAATGTATCTTTGCACAATAGTAAAAATTTACCACAGCAAGCCTTTTCTCCTAAACCCTAAGTCTTCACATGAGTATTTTCACCTGCTGTGTCTTAGGACTGCTAAGGTGACTCCTGGATTTTCTCAAGATGGGAGAAGGACCTCAGTCTCTAGGAATAGCGGGCAACACTCCTACACGGACATGGCAGCTACGCCTCCGGGCCTGATTCCCACTTGCACAAACCTGCAGACCAGCATTTATCAAGTGGCTCCATTGCTACCTCTTTTCCCATGGGGAGCCATAGTAAGAAGCGGCCATGGGTGGAGGTCATTTGCTACTCAGTCTAACAGCCCCCAAAGCCTCCTGGCATCGAGCAAGTACCCATGGTCAGTGAATCAGTGGTTGAATGACTGCATGCCTCATGAACAGATGAAGTGAGACACAAGATCTTCTTCCTGTTTTCTTTTCATAAACTCTCTAAATGGCAGGGGACACAGTAATAAGAAAATCTAAAAAAAATCTATAAAAAAGTTGGGTCCTACATATCCCAGAAGGATAACCATAGGTCATGAGTTGTGAATCCCTACAGGTTATATTAGAGTTCATGAGCTTAGGCACTTATTTTTACCAGGAAGATAGACTATTTCAGTTCTATCCACATTGCCCTCACTGGTCAATTTATGGACACCATCTTGCTGAAAGGAAAGTGGAGAAGAAATTTTGCATCCAAATATCAAACAAGAAAAGTAGGAATTAATAATGAATTTAAATAAATCAAGGTTCTTAATAAAAACATATCCGTGTATCTGTGAAAGAAGAATTTCAGACAGAAAATTATCAACCTAGAATTTACATATAAAACTCTTTACTCCTACAAGGAAATATAAACCTCAGTCAAACAAATCTCTGTTGTTTCTGCGCTTATATGTCAATTCTAAGGAAAGTGAGTTGCAGGTGTACAAATGAGCCCTTTATGCTGACAGATGGAAGATCGACAGGAGAATCAGAGTCAGGACAGCAGAGGCACAGGGAAAAGTCAGAGGCACGGAGCTCCAGGGAGGGGCCGTCCATCAGAAGTGCTTGGCATGGGTAGGGAATGATGCACAGCAATAAACTGTGGGGGAAAATAAAGGGTGAAACATGAACACAAACTGCCAAAAAAACATCGCCCTTCTCAGTATCACCAAGGCCCTGGGGATTGAGCACTGCATAGAGAGTGAGGTGTCGGCCAAACCACGTTACCACTGTTTCCTCCACTTTCTTTCTTGCTTTTGAAATGTACTTTCTTTATTGAAGTACAGTTGATTTACAATATTGAATTAGTTTCAGGTGTACCACATAGTGGTTCAGTTATACATGCTGTTTGTTTTGTGCTAATTGCTACGTTGTGTCTGACTCTTTGTGACCCCAGGGGCTGTAGCCCACCAGGCTCCTCTGTCCATGGGATTCTCTAGGCAAGAACACTGGAGTGGGTAGCCATTCCCTTCTCCAGGACCTTCCAACCCAGGGATGGAACCTGGGTCTCCTGTATTGCATGCAGATTCTTCACCATCTAAGCCACAGGGAAGCCCTCAGTTATAACATATATGTATCTATTTTTCAGATTGTTTTCCCTTATAGGTTATTACAAAATACTGAGTACAGTTAGCTCCCCATGCTATGTAGGAGGTCCCTGTTGGTTATGTATTTTATTTATAGTGCTGTGTACATGTTAATGTTAAACTCCTAATTTGTACCTCCCCCCTTCCCCTTTGGGAACCCCAAATTTGTTTTCTATGTCTGTGGGTCTATTTCTGTTTTGTATGTAAGTTCATGAGTATCATCCACTTCCTTCCAGTCTCTCTCTGTGTCAGTTGTTCAAAGGACCTATTGATCTAACACACCCAATTCTGTCCCCTGGAAAAGTTACATCAGCAGCACTCACTGCTGTCTTTGAGGTCTAATAAAATGATTTGGATTTGATCAGAAACCTGAAAGTCCTTGCAGGCAGAGACAGTGACCAGCTGGTAGGCAAAAACCAATTTTTTTACCTCCTGGAAAGAAGTCTTAGTTGCTTTCAGAACTCCAGTGGAAAAATAGATAACATTGCAAAGCAATGCCCTCAACTGCAGATCAATCAATCAAACCTTGATAATGCTGATGCTAAGCAGGGCTCAAGCATGAATTCAGAAAATACTGATTGATTTACTGGGCTGGAGAAAGGTCATCAATGGCATGTGCCTGCTGACCACTGTTTTCAAGGATGAAACTTCTGGGTCTTGCTATTTTCCCCAGTGAGAGACTGACCGTCTGATGAAGGGCCATTGCATGGAGAATCTTTAAGGCCCTGAAGGCCTCAAGGCTTAGGGATTAAAACAGAATGGCTGTGCCTAAACTCCAGCATCTCACAAAAAATCTGTAAGACAACATTTCAGAAGACCACTGTCAGTAAGAAAATGGTAGGCTTATAATTCCTACTCACTTTTTAACTAATCAAATACAATAATGGTATTAAATAAGAATGTTGAACCATTCTTAAAAAATCAAGCTGTCTGTTTCTTACTTCCAGGAAGAACTTAAATTTATGTGAACCCAGAAAGAAGTTCTCATAACTCTTGGCATTGAAAAGTTGTTTTTTACAACCAAACTGAACTTGCTGCTGCTGCTGCTAAGTCGCTTCAGTCGTGTCCGCCTCTGTGCAACCCCATAGAGGGCAGCCCGCCAGGCTCCCCGTCCCTGGGATTCTCCAGGCAAGAACACTGGAGTGGGTTGCCGTTTCCTTCTCCAGTGCACCAAAGTGAAAAGTGAAAGGGAAGCCGCTCACTCGTGTCCGACTCTTAGCGACCCCATGGACTGCAGCCCACCAGGCTCCTCTGCCCATGGGAGTTTCCAGGCAAGGGTACTGGAGTGGGTTGCCATTGCCTTCTCCGAACCTGAACTTAGGCAGCAAATTAAACTTCTGAGAGACACAGACACCTGTTTGATTGTGTCAACTCACAGCTTGAGCAGTGACTTAGACAATCAAAGATAATGTTGCCATCCATTTTCTTAGCTAAATTATTTTACTTCTTTTCAGCATTCCTATTTATATTTGTTGTTGCTTTGTGGTGGGAGGCTGATAAATGGCTAGTCACCAGCTCTCTTCTGGAAAAAGGAAAAGGGACAGACAGAACAATAAGGTTGCACTGCTATAAAGAATTTGTAAGTGATAATAAAGACTGCAACAGTCTTTGTTGTAAATTGTATATGACCAATTGATACACACAGTACTTTTATTATTTTTTGCCAAATTATTTTACCTATGGCCAGCTTATTATTACCTTTGACAAACACATGTAGTTTTGACACCAGTGTGGATTAATCATTTTATGTTAAGGAGTAAGATGAACATGAAACCATGAAGAACTTGGCTTCTTCGTCCATCAGGTGAATGACTTTGCTGAGTTGAATAATGGTTTTTGAAAAATGGGAGAATCATTTTTCAGTATTTTTTTTGGGGGGGGCTACTTTTCACAATGCATTGGCTTGATATGCTTTTATAATTAATCTGCTCTATTAACATTACCCAGGGTTACACTGTATGCCTGGACAATTACCAGACAATAAATCAGTCCTGACACAGAACCTCTGCCAATGTCCATGGTGTAAATGCTCCTTCCTTGGTTGATTTCCAGGTCTTATCAGTCACTGAATGTGGTGTTGGGAAGATGTATGCTGTCATATAGCATTTTCACTATCATATTATTAAATCATATTGATTCAACGTACATAACCTCAAGAATACAGAAATAGTAAAACATTAGTAAAATAATTAGAAAGTGCTGAGTTTTTAATATGTACCTTTGTTTTTAATAGTATTCATTTGCAAGCTTACATATTTTACTTTTAATAATTGCTTTATTTGACAACAGGCTTCCCTAGTAGCTCAGCTGGTAAAAAATCTGCCTGCAGTACAGGAGACACTGGTTCAACCCCTGGGTTGGGAAGATCCCCTGAAGAAGGGAAAGGCTACCCAACTCTAGTATTCTGGCCTGGAGAATTCCACACACTGTATAGTCCATGGGGTCGCAAAGAGTCAGACACGATTGAGCGACTTTCACTTTCACTTATTTAACAACTGGCTTGCAAAACTTTTAAAATTTCAACAATCTGCTCTCACCAGCTAGATGGCATAACCTAGGCTGAGTGGACACCTGGGCTTCCCTGAGTTGTCACTAAGTTCTTCAATTGTTTAAGACAGCGACATAGCTTCGAAATAAAGTGCCCAAAGACAATTAGCCAAAGGAAATAATTTCACAGGGTTTTCTTTTTTTTAAACACTGCATAACTCTATCATGATTCTTATTGCTTTGCTCCTAAGTAGCACTCAGTCTAGTTCATATTGGATAGATGTAATGCTTTTCAAGGTTCCATAATAACAGGTTACAATTTCCACCCATTTTTAAAATATATTGTGAGCAGGGACAGACTCTGCTCCCACAGTTGCCAACTTCCTTCCTTTGATGAGAAGGTCACTTGCTCACCACCCAGTTCCTGTCTCCCTGGACGCTGTGCCCTTTCCCATGGCAGCAGGAGCAGCGGTGTGACGGGTCCTTTTGCCACAGGAAGGAAGCAGCCAGTACACACAAGAAGGGCAAGAGTGCTCTGCTGGGCTTGCTCTGAATCCCACCCCCACCCCCCAACCCTGTAGGGTTTCAAGGGTGCTTCCATGACAAACAAGATTCCCAGAATTGTGTCAGCTGTGTGTGTGTGTGTGTGTGCTGAGTCGCTCAGCTGTGTCTGACTCTTTGCAACCATTGTGGATGGTAGCCCACCAGGCTTCTCTGTTCATGGGATTTTCCTGGCGGAGAACACTGGGGTGGGTTTGCGGTTACCTCCTCCAGGGGATCTTCCTGACCCAGGGACTGAAGCTGCATCTCCTTTGTCTCTGTATCGCAGGCAAATTCTTTACTGCTGAGTACCTGGGAAGCCCACTGTGTCATGAGCTGTAGAATTAACTGCTTTGTCTGGAAACAGGCTGAGTGTTTAATGTTGTTTCCAATTGTAGAGCAAGACGCTAGGTCACTTTGAAGATGACTGGCCCCCGCATAGGGAGACCGTCAGTGAAGTTCCTGTCCTGTCCTGTGTACTCTGAGCTCAGGCCAGCTCTTCTCTGAGCTAGAGAAGCTCTCATCTGGAAGCATGGGGATCTGCTGACAGCTATTCTGCCAGAAAACCACACAGCCGGACCCAAAACACTTCTAGATTTTCAGATCTGCTGAGTCACACAGCCAACAATGCAAGTTCTTGTTATTATTATTAATTTCACATTGAGCAAACTCAAATCTTCTATTGAAAATACTTTATTTCTCTCATTTTATTCCCTTAATTCAGAATTTCCCAAAGTTCTTTAAAATGGAATACTTGTTCACAAATTGAAAAATGATTAGCTTGAAACATCACAATGGTTGTCATGGTGGTGCTTGAACCTATAAATCATTTAGAACAGGAGACAATGGCTCCCTTTTCCCTCTATGTCTTTAAAATCCTTTGCCAATTATCTTAGAAATGGATACCCAAGGAAAGGCTGATTTCCTCCAGCCTGGTGTAGGAAAATGTATAACAATCATTGGACAGTAAAATTTTAAAAATATAAAACAAACTGAGGATCTGTAAATCAAATGTAAAACAAATTGAGCTCTCTATGCATTGATTTCTAAAATCCCCAGGGTCTTGTCACTGAAACAAGTGTCTACTAACTTGTTAATAACTTAATCATAACAAATACTGCAGATTTCTTAAATAAAGAATTCAGTGCAGCTAGTGGATAAACTCCACCAGCATGATCCACAATGAAGGTTCAACTAAAACTGAAGTCAGAGAGTGAGCTGGTTAGTGATGGGCAGAAATCCATGTGCACAGCTATACTGGTTTAGACATGCATATGAAGCACCAATGCACGTGATTAGATATCCAAAGGTTAATATGAAAGCTTATTAATAAGAAATGAAAAGATTAAAGTGTACAGGCCAAGGAACTTCTATTTCCTGTTGCTACATTTCTGCAAGGGAAGTTCAAACACATCACCAAAACCCTACTTGCGATGACCTTTGTGCCACAAGGCTGAGATCGTTCTCCTCCACGTATGCACCAGCATTCAACCCCTCAGACCCCACAGGCTGGCCTGACCAGGGTGCCGGGGAGAGGGTGACAGCTCGGACCAGGCCAGGGGACCCGCAATCCTGCACCAAGTGATGCAGAGGCCAAGTCCACGCAGCTTCACATTTGCTCTGACCTACTTTGACGAGGCTGCGTTTTGTTTACCCTAAGTTAAATTCACCATGGAAGACTTACTGATGCTTCTTGCAGCAGAAAGTGACTTTAAATGAGATATAGGATTCCAAAGATTGACGGGTTGAACACACGACTCCGCTCACTCTGTTCTATTCTCTCCTTAGCTTCTAAGACTATCAGGAAACTGAACCCTTTCGTCTCTGGGCTCTAGGAGCACGCATGCTGACGCCAGGAGCATTTCTTGTCATCCCTTTGGTTTGTAAAAGTAGGAATGAGAAATGGAGCTGGGTGTCAGCCCTGAACTGGCCAGTCCCGCACTGAGCCTGTCCCTGGAGGGGACAGTGCCCTGGTGACTTCTGCCTTCCAGGTGTGTGGCCACACTTCTTGGACTCATGTACCTGTCTTCACCCCTGGCACCTAGTCTTCCCTCTGCACCTGCTGCTCTCCAGATGCAAGAAGGAAATCACAGGCTGCATCCCACATGTGGTGAACACTGTTGGTTGTGGAAGCAGTATGCATTCTCCACACTTCCCAGTGAGCAGAATGCCTGTGCTGACCAGCAGCTCCACACACCCAGGGAAAGCTGACTCCCATCCCGGCAGTCAGGATGCATTTGACTCCTCTTCTGGGATTCCATTCTCACCAGGGACTAGGTCAGCCCTGGACCCAACCTTGGTCTACCAGACACGAGAGAAACTCTGCAACTGGCCATTTCTGGAAAGGCTTCCTTTTCCTATGAAATTACTAGGAAAATGGTCTCTTCCCCTCTTCTGAGAATTGTGGCATCTGGATGGGATGCAGGGAATGGCCATGGTGCCCTGGCCAGCTTGAGGAGGAAGCCCACCTCAGAGATGACTAGGGAGATCCTTGATGGCAACTCTGGGCCTCAGGTTCAGCCCTGAAGTGTGTCCTCCTGGGACTCCTGTTCCACGAGGTGAGAGATTTTTACCTGAGCAGGCTTAAGACAGGAGTTTTGCAACCTGTATTAGTTATCTACTGCCATGGATCAAATGACCTCAAAATGTAGAGGCTTCAAAGCATAAGAATCTATCCCATAGTCTGTGTGGGTATGGAATCTGGGCATGGCTCTGCCATGTGCCTCTGACTCCGGGTCTCACAGGCTGTAATCAAGGTGTGGACCAGGGCTGTGGTCTCACCTGCAGGCTCGACTGGGGAGCCTGTGTGAGCCTGTTGCTTGGCAGCTGTGCAGGACTCAGCTCTCAGGTCAGTGGGTGAAGGGCCTCAGTTCCCCACTGGGTGTTAGCTGAAGGCTCCCTGTGCCCTTGCCATGGGGTCGCGCTGTAGAGAAGATCCCAATGTGCCAGCCGGCTTCCCTTGGGGTGAGCACATGAGAGGCTCCAGATGGAAGCCAGAGACTGTCTGCACCCAATCTCAGAGGCGACAGGTGACTCCACTGCGGCCACATTCTACTCGTTAGATGGGAGTCCATGTTCAAGAGGAGGGGCTACACAGGGGGTGAACACTTGAGGTGGGGGCATCGAGGGCTTCCTGACAGCTGGGCCAGACAGGAGACTGCTGAGGAACGGGGGCCCTGGCTGGGATGCTGACGGCTGCTACAAGCCCCACGTCTCCACACCTTGCCTGCATGTGAGGCCCTGCTGACACTGTGGAGAGCATCCACAGACAGACCTCAGGGCTGGGGCTGGACGCCCTTTAAGACCGCGACAGCCTCCAAGCAGCTCCAGCTAGTGGAGCAGCACACACTGACCTCGGTAGCAAGTATGGTGAGAAAAGGACGAGCAGCTGGAGGATGACGGGGAGGGGCAGCCGTGCTGAAGACAGGCTCCCAGGATGGGGCAGGGCCAGCAGAGGCCCACCCTGCTGGCAAGGGCCTGAGTGCAGGGAGCACTCCGATCAATCTGGCATCCAGGCGGGCCCCCAGCAGTTGAAGGACCAGTCACTTACAGGAGGCCTCTTAGAATCAGACACACACACTAGGTACAGTGACTTTCTGACTACAAACCAATTTCGATTCCAAAAGAGCCCAAAGAAAGAAAGTGAGGTCGCTCAGTTGTGTCCAACTCTCTGCAACCCCATGGACTGTAGCCTACCAACTTTCTCCATCCATGAGATTTTCCAGGCAAGAGTACCAGAGTGGGTTGCCATTTCCTTCCCCAGGGGGGTCTCCCCAACCCAGGGATCGAACCTGGGTCTCCCGCATTGTGGGCAGACGCTTTACCCTCTGAGCCACCAGGGAAGTTTCAAAGAAAAGCGCAGGAGCCCCAGGTAAGCGTGGCACTCGGCTAGCACACACCTCCTTTAGTGAGCCTTTGTTCTGGGTCAGCATGATCTTAATAGCCACGGGCCAAGTGCTGCTCAAAGTTTAAGCATCACAATGGGAAGGAAGGTCTGTCCCTGCTCAGGGCCTGGGGCCCAGGGGTTGCTCACATCAGCTGGCAGAAGGCCAGGGATGGACGGGAGGCTTGGGAGCAGTGACAGGAACACCAGTAAAGGCGTGAGGACAGCAACCAAGACCAGGGACAGGGAGATGGCTTGCACAGAAGGCTCTGGAGCAGGCGAGATCACAGTTGAGGGTGTGGTGCAGAGGACCTATTTCGTATCTTCTCACTTCCCAGGTGGTGCTGGTGCTGAGGAATTTGCCTGCCAGTGCAGGAGGCACAAGAGACTGGGGTTTGATCCCTGAGTCGGTAAGCTCCCCTGGAGAAGAAAATGGCAACCCACTCCAATATTCTTGCCTAGAGGATCCCATGGAGAGAAGAGCCTGGCAGGCTACAGCACATGGGGTCTCAAAAAGTCAGGCACGACTGAGCGCACACGCATGCACACTCTCTACCACCTTCTCACATCTGCCTGAAAAGCCATTGTTATTGATTCGCCGCTACTTAACTCTGTCCATCCTATCTTTGGTTGTGCTGACTGGTTTTCAAGAAAACATACTTCACTTCTTTGTAACAACCTAGGTGGAGACACCAACCAGGGTACAGATCACAAAGAAGGTGCACAGCAGAAGAGGTCTGGAGGGAGCTTCCAGCACAGCAGGAGCAAAGTGCAGGGAGTGGCCAGCAGAGACTGAAGGTCAAAGACACCTAATGTCGGCTGCTGGACCTGGGAGACTGGGGCCAGTGGCAAAGCTGCTTCAGGCTCAGCTTCCTCCTCACTGGCTTTCCCCAGACAGCACAGAGCGAGATCTCACCTGGCCTCCAGGTGGTCAGGTCTTGTTTGCACCACAGACACATTGTTTCTCAGAGAGAACACAGGTCTAACATTGAACTCAGGAGGAAACACACCAGCGTGTGTGGCTGGCATCCGAACGTCCCTACTGAGCTCCCACGACTATAAATAAGTGGACGTCTAAGGAGAGCACAGGTGAGGTGTGTGTGCCGACAGGGTAAAATCACACCCAGTACGTTATGTGCCAACAACCCACGGTGCCCTGGAGACAGGCTAAGAGCAGTACCCAGATTTCAGCATGATGTAAGAAAATCAAACAAATGATAACAAAGGATTCTTTTTCTTTCACTTATTAAAAGACCTGAACCAAAGCCGGTGAATTGCTTTCTCCCTGGCTGAGTGGTCGATTCCAGTTTTTCACACTGTAAACAATGCTCAGCAGAGTCCTGCTAATTAGGTAAGTAAATGCTTCAAAGTGGATGCCTTAACTCCCGGGGCACCCACGGCTGGTGGTGGTGGGGCAGGAGGCAGGGCCGGGGCCGAAGGCGCAGGGCTCTGGGTGGTCCTAGCATGAATGGGCCCTTCTCTCTGCACCCCCTGTGGCTCTATGCTCTCTTCCTGGCATCTCTGTGAGCGTGTCTGAGAGGACGAGCAAGAGGGAGGGCAGGGGAAGTCCCCTGGACACGCATGTGGGGAGACTAAGGTGTGCAACTGACCCAGGACTGAGAAGGGGATGGGGCCTCCAGACGGGAACACAAGGGACCTTCCCTTCTGTCTGGTGCGGGTCCAACCTCTGCACAGACCTTTGTCTCAAAGGCTCCCAAGGGTGGGTGGAGTGTGGCTCCTCAGCACTGGAGGGACGCAGGAACAAACTCTTCTCCAGGATGATGCAGCTTTTAACAAGCTGGGGACTTGGTCATCCAGTGGTTAGAACTCCGTCCTGGAAATGCCCAGGCACAGGTTCAACCCTGGGCGGAGAACTACGATCCCACCTGCCATGTGGCACGGCCAAAACAAAAGAAAAGCAGCTGCTAAATCTTGTCCCATGTGCCTGGCAGATGCCACACATGCCAACACCACCCTCAAACCCAGGCAGGCTGGAGGAGACTGAGGTCTGAAGGCTGACAGAAGTCAGGTGTACGCCTGGCTCTCCCACCCAGTGTGCGCCCCCGGGCGGTGGCCCCTCCTCGCTGCCAGGGGCCCCGCTCTCCACCCAGTCCTTCCTCCCACTGGCTCCCCAGGGAGGACAATCCATGGAGGTAAGGATGGCAGCCACAAGAGCAGCCACTGAAAGCTTGGGCCCTGGCATGCGGAGCTTCAAACCCACCCTCTTCAGGGATGAAACAGCCCTGGAGCTGTCCAAGCCTCGGTTGTCATCTTTCTGACTCATCTGTCTAATCCTCCATTTTTGAATCCCCTACAAACTTCATTTGCATTTGGAAGTAGGTCCAATGTCAAGATGATCAAACGTATTTTGAGGATGAAAAAGAAGTCTTTTGTGAAAAGAGATAAAATGAATCAGGATTATTTTGCCTAGAGAAAGTTGGTAAGTAATTCAACAATTATCTTCTCTACCCAGAAGCTGGCAGGGAGCTAGCTGTCATTTCCAAGGAAGATAGAAAAAGATCAAGTGGTTGGATGGTGGAAAAGGATGAACTTCCTAAGCAGAGGGCTGCAGAGCTCATGTGGGACATAGGCATCAGCTGCTCCCCGGGTGGAATGCACAGAGGCATTATGCTGTTGGGAAAATGCAACCCTGGAGGGTACCTGGTTTATAAATACGCATCCTGTATAGCTCAGGAGCCCTGAAGTAGGGACACACACAGGCTCAATATATGGACGATGCCCTCTGTGTGTGTGTGTGTGTTACTGATGCTTAGTCACTAAGTCACACCTGACTCTTTGCAACCCCATGGACTGCAGCCCACCAGGCTCCTCTGGTCATGGGATTTCCCAGGCAAGAATACTGGAAGTGGGTTGCCATCTCCTTCTCCAGGGGATCTTCCTGACCCAGGGATCAAACCTGCGTCTCCTGCATTGGCAGGTGGATTCTTTACCACTGAGCCACCAGGAAATCCTGTACGTATGTGTAGGTATATATAAAGAACTTAGGCCTGTCTGGAAGCAGGGATGCTCTACATGGTGTTTGTTAAAATTCAAAAGAAATCCCAGGAAACAAGAAAGGATGATCTCAGACGAGGTGTGACAGGAAGCAGAAACAAAACCAGCCTTCGATTCTGGCTGTTGCTAGACTCAAATCAAGCTGGTCCCCTCCTGGGGCCTCAGCCTCCCCTTCTTTAGGACTAATGTTTGGCCACTGGGTTCACAGACTCTAATGGGTAAGTCCTCGTCATCTCTGGAGCACAGCCCCCTGCCCACCGGCATTCACAGCCGGCCGCAGCGGGCTCACCACCACGACCGGTGTGACCGCATCATCGCTGTGCTACGCTGACCTGGCCACTGGCGAGCATTCTGAGGCCGGTTCCAACTCGAGGAACATTTCTCTGCTCCCGGCTGGCTGCCTCGGCCCACAGGATACAGTTTTGGCTGAACTCTAACCGCGCTCTGAATGATTAATGGGTTAAATAATGTTACACGGGTGCCTGCCGGGCATCCAAGGTGCGTTCACTGTTAACCAGACACACTGCGTCGAGCCTTTAGCAAGGAAAGCAGGAGGGGAGAGACACACACATCCCCAGGCAAGAACGGAAAGTCTGGAAACCCAGCCCTGACACCAGAGACGGCAGAGACGAGGTGTCGACACGGAGGAAAGCAAGAGGCACGTACGTGCGGGGGCTGGCCTTGGGCTGGAGGCCTCGGGAGCAGCGCCTTCCCCGGGAGCGCCAAGAGGAGGCTCGGCCGCGTCCGCGGCAGGAGGCGGGTAGGGTGGGGGCGGGGGCAGCACTAGCTGGGGGGGGGCCCGAGCGGCGCCTCGGGGGGGCTTCTGTGGCACCTGCCGTCCGACACCTACATGGAATCAACAGGAGTCACTTCAGAAGGTGAAGCCACCGCTCTCCGCCTCCCACAGAAGGCACGTCACCAGCACTTAACCCACACCAAGGACAAACTCACGGCCCCAAACATACACACAGCCGCACCGGACCCAGCCACGCCCCGCACCCGACCCAGCCACACCCACACCGGACCCAGCCACACCCCGCACCAGATCCAGCCACACCCACACCGGACCCAGCCACGCCCCGCACCGGATCCAGCCACACCCACACCGGACCCAGTCACACCCGGTACAGGATCCAGACATTCTTGGCACCAAATGGAGCCACACCCCGCACCAAATCCAACCTCTCACACGATTCAATTATTTTATATACGTGTTCCATCCTTGGGTCTCTTTGAAAATACCTGCCCAGTTACCATTTGTTTTTGGAAGGCACAGTATTTTCAAATTCTGGACCTGTAACTATTATTAAAACTCCGTAAACAGTTCTGTCAAGTTAAAAGGAACTCCTTTTCTTCACAATAGTCTTTTTCCGCTTCACAGGTGGTTTTTTTTTTTTTTTTGGCTTATTCTTGTTGCTTATATTTATCATCTATTATAGATTCGATAATCCCCTAATTTTGTTTCCCTCTTTAAGCTCATTTACACTATCAATCTCTTTGTTTGTGGTAATAGCTTTCAAACGTTGTCTCAAAAAGGGTCCTTGGCTGGACAAAGTGGGGTCCCTCACTCCTGTCTATCTCTCAGACCATCAGAGCAACCCTCTTTCATCTATTCACATTGGGGATTTATTTACAATTTGCTATGAAAATGATCTGCTAATAAAATTTTTGAAAGTCAATGACTTGACACATGATATGAGTTACTAGTGTCATAAGTTGTGCTCATTATACTCATCTTAAAAATAGTTTCTTCAAGCTCTAACGTTTAGACTCTTCTAGTAACTAATAGAGTCTATACTTCATGCTCTTTATCAGACTATGAATAAAAATACTAAGAGACTTCATTTCTTCATCAAGGGATATATCCATTTGTTCCTTCTCTTGGTTATAGTTCTTTAGACACAGAAAAATGTTAATTTTCCTATATCTACATATCATTTCCTCTCTCAAAGTGCAAATGAGCTAAGGCAGTCTGCATGGGTGTGGTTCTCCTGGCTCACAGGTAAGGACCTGACAGATAAAACAGCACCAACCCCAAGGCAGGTAGACGAAGAGGCTCTCCACTAGGAGGCTTGGTCTTGTTTACCCAGAAATTTGGGTCAAGACCCAAATCCAGCCAGCTGCAATACTCCTTTAGCACAAGTACCAAACATTTAAAACATTTTGATCTCTAGGGATCTGATACAAAAAGCTCAGCATATTCTGTTGTGGTTTGGACTACTTTTAAAGCATTATCTTTTAACCTAAAGCCAAGATTTTGGCTAAAAGTTCTGCTTGCAATGCCAGTATTGTACTTTTAATTCATGGGGATTTCTGATGGTGACGGAAATCTGCCTTGAAATGGCCAAGACCCCTGACCTCAAAAATTATTCCAAGTTATTATCTGGAGGAAAGGAACTTCTGGCCTCCTCCGCAATCTTCACAAACAAGTTTGTGGACCAGAGAGAGACTCATGCCCAGTTACTACCATCCACACCTCTTTGTAGAGGGAATTATCATCCTAGTTTTCACTTTAAAATCCCATCTCCCTTCTCCTGTGATCCCCTTGGGTACCAGCAGCCCAACCCATGCCAGAATCTCTAAGCTCATCAGAGTTGGGCCTCGGTCTTTCAAGGTTCCATCAGGAGGCCCTTCCTGGGGCTGAAATGGGCTGGTCTGACCAGGAGGTTTGCAGGACTCAACACATCCACACTACACTTAGCATGGATGCCTCTAAGAATTTCAACAGGGAACTCTCAATCTGAGTTCATCATCCATTTATGAAAAGAGTGAGGAGGCGGCTTGGAAGGCAGAATAGGGGTCTCATTGTTAAGAGAAAAAGAAAACAGGATTAGCTGAAGGAGCTATTGATCCTTTAAATTGGATAGCTTTTCCTTTGGGAAAGAGGATGCACTGACCTGAAATACAGGCTACGGCTCCTTAGAAAAGCCGATTCCCACGCTGTGAAATGCTAAGACGTTAAAAGCAAGGTACTAACCAGGGGAAAATGCTGACGAACAGCCAAGTAAGCTCTCACAGAAGTTTTAGGGACCAACAGTGAGACACTGCATCCTTGGGCATCTTTTCCCTTTGGGGGCTGCAGCCATGAGGTCAAAGGCAGACCACGAGGGTGCCCAGGAGACTGAACGGCACCCCTGAAACGAGGCTGAGGCACTTGTCAGAGGCTTATCTTGGTCCCTCCGTAAATGAAATAACAAACAGTGATTTTAGAATAAAACTGGCTAGCCCTGGCTCATGGACCTAGGGATGGGAGTAGGATATTATGATCTAATAGGTCTTTCTGCTCACACATATTATAATTGCACCCTTTTAAACTATACTATGATTGCACACACTTTAACTTGGGTTCCCTTTTTCTCTAGGATTATCATACATGAAAGCTGTAGAACTGGTGCGCTCAAAAAATAACTAAGCTGTTGTCACCTGATCTATAAATCCCCTGGGTTGAAAGTCTTTCACACCGTCATCCGTGGGCTCCATCCTTGGACTCATCGCCTTCTACAAGCAGACACCGACTCCCAGCCACACACACAGGCTCCCCATCAAGCGCCCCCTCCGGAGCCTCCTCAATCACCCTCACCTTTCCCCACTGGCCCACCTTCTAAATGCCTGCACCACCCCCAGAAAACGCCTGCAGGGTATTACATGACTCACGACTGTTTATTTCCAGACTTTCTTTCTTTAGCCTAAATATTCTTCGGGTTAATGCCATCCCAGAGGAGGCCACTGCAGGGGTGAGGAGCAGTGCTAAGATGCAGGCCAAGCACCCAGAGGCGTGCAGACATGGTCACTCACCCGTCCTGCCCTTCCTGCCCTCCTCCCTGTCCTCCGTGCGGGGGGGCACCAGCGGGCTGGGTGGTGGGGGCTGTGGTGGAGGGGGAGCCGGTGCCCGCCTCTTCTTCTTCTGTAAGTCAATCTGCGACCCCAGAGACATCTGCAAAGCACAAAGAAGGACAAAGGGGGTCAGTGTGAGGGTGGCCGTGTACGTGGAGGAGCTGGCCAGAGTGATGGGCACCCCGAGGAGGGCTGGCAGGTTGCCAGTCCCCTCACTGGATTTCCTGTGTGGGCAATGGAGGCAGGGGTGTGAGGACTGCCTGTGTTGCCCAGGAGTGGCCCTGTGGGGGTCCAGGGATGTTCAGAGATGCCCCCAAGACTGCTAGGTGGCAAAGGGCAGAAGCTCTGCCCTATATTTCCCAGGGCCTGCAGGCAAATTGGAAGATTTGGAAATCTCCTCTCAGCATCAATATGAAAAAGGGGATCCTCAGCTCTCATATGTGTGTGCTCGGTCGCTCAGTCGTGTCTGACTCTTTGTGACCCCATGGGCTGAAGTCCACCAGGCCTGTCGGTCCATGGGATTCTCCATGCTTTTGTACAGCCACTGCTGAACGTGTGCATAAAGAACACTTCATCACACGTGAGGATGTGCACAGAGTTCCTGCACTGGGGGGCGGACAGAAGCCTCGGGCTCCAAATCCAGGGACACCCAGTCCTTCGAGGGCTCATCCTGGGAGGGGTGCAGCCAACACCACCCGCTGGGCTTCCCGTCCTGCTCTTGGAGCCGGGTGTTTTAACCCAAGCAGGCTCCCAGAGGACAGGGCACGTGGCTCTGCTTCCCAGGGAAGGCAACCTCCTCTTCTGGGCCAGACCTGGTGCTCCAAGTATGTGAGTAGAATGTGTGTGTGTGTGTGTGTGTGTGTGTGTGTGTGTGCTCCCCAGGTGGCTCAGTGGTAGAGAATCCGCCTGCAGTGCAGGAGTTCCCTGGGTCGGGAAGATCCCCTGGAATAGGAAATGGCAACCCACTCTAATACTCTTGCCTGGAGAATTCCATGGACAGAAGCGCCTGGTGGGCCACAGTCCATGGGGCTGCAGAAGGGTCGGATGTGAGTGAGTAACTAAATAAGTGTGTGCATGTGTATGCATGTGTGTAGTGTGTGTATGTGTGTGTAGCATGAGTGTGTATGAGTGTGTGAAGTATGTGTGTGTAGCATGTCTGTCTGTAAAAATCTACAACTTCATCAGTAATACATATCTCAATTTTTTTTTTAATTATAAAAGGAGGAAAGAAAAATCCTTTAATTGACATTCAGATTAACTGCTAACAGTTGGCAAACATTTTTCTGGGCTTTCTGCTTTCTTTTAAAAGTCATATTTTTTCTATCATTCTATCACAATATATTATAACCACATCCTATAACTTTCAAACTCTTTATGAAAAACATGGCCATAAAAAGGCAAACAGTTCCACAAAGC
This sequence comes from Bos javanicus, assembly GCF_032452875.1. Taxonomy (NCBI): domain Eukaryota; kingdom Metazoa; phylum Chordata; class Mammalia; order Artiodactyla; family Bovidae; genus Bos; species Bos javanicus. The sequence goes on along the minus strand of NC_083871.1, from coordinate 5,444,200 downwards.
TTAGTCAAACCTGCCCACTCTAGTAGCAGCCACTTCAAACTCTCTTTCACTTAGCATTTATCCTGTTTTTCTAAATAATAAGCTTATTCTGCTATTTCTGGATTTTCCCCATGTTAGATTTTGGCTTCCTACCCCAGAAGTTCTCAGACACAGGCACATGCAGACCCATAATGCCTGTCCCACCCCCTGCCCCACATGCACGCGCGTGCACACACACACACACACACACACACTTTTCCTCCCAAATCTTCAAAAAAATTTAGAGCACAAGAATCAAATTAACATTCACTATTTAGTTAACCATATAGAGTTATAGTAGATATAATTATGAAAACAGATGTTTTCTTCAAGAGCAAGTTTCTCTAACCAAGACATATAAAGTGTATATTGACTATACTTTCTTTCTAGGTGAACTTTTGTTTTCTCTAAACTTGATAACTGATTTGTCTTCTAACTTTTTTCTTTTTGCTGTCTCCTGGTTATCTGTTTATCCAGATATTTTATCCTTTGTCCCCTGGATCCCATGCCTTTTAAAATTTCACTTCATTTTAGCAGGGCAAGGTGACTATCAGCTGAGACAAGAAGGATGTGGTGTGAATTTTTGAGATCTTGAAAATCTAAGAATGTCTGCGTTCTGCTACACTGAGCCATCCGCATGGTGCCTGTGGGGTCTCTGATGGTAAGAAATCTCTCAGGATGCTCAGCACTCACCCCATCCCCTCCTGGCCTGCAACCCTGCGGTGAGGACACCCCACCCAGGCTGGTTGTCCGTCTTCTTTCCTGCCGCAGGCTTGGGCGTCCCCTCACTCCTTAGGTCATCCTAAGGCATGCCTGGGGTGAAACTGCTCTTTACGCTCTGCTGGGGCATCCACGGACTCTAGAGGTCTGTACATCCTGTGATTCTGTAGAATGTTCTTGTGCCATTTCTCAGAGATTTTTTTCTTTTCTCTGTTTTCTCTTTTCTTTAAGGATTCCAATTACTCGAACACTGTGATTTCTAAATCAATTTCCTAACTTTTCTTGAGTATTCTTCCTTTTTAATTGAAACAAAGCTGACTTACAATGTGCTAATTTCTGCTGTTCAGCTAATTGAGTCTGTTTCTGTTTGTAAATAGGTTCATTTGTGTTGTATTTGAATATTCTTGACTAATTAAAGAAACATTTTTACCCTCTCTCTTAGAAACCTCCTTTATTTCATTATCCAACTCTTTCGGCTTTTAAGTTTTCGGTTACTATATTTTTAACCTCCAAGCACTCTTTTTTGTTGTATTTTTTTGAAATACGTTCATGTCTTGTTTCCTGGATACACTCTCTTTTCTCTCTGAGGCTGTTAATTTGTATCTTTAAAAACACGTCTTTCTACTGAGCTATATAAAAGAATGAAATGATGCCATTTGCATCAACATGGATGGACTTAGAGATTATCATATTAAGTGAAGTAAGACAGAGAAAGATAGATACCATGTAATATCACTTACATGTGGAATCTAAAATGTGATACAGATGAATTTATTTACAAAATAGAAACAGACTCTCAGATAAAGAAAGCAAACTTATGGTTACCAAAGGGGAAAAGTGGTGGGAAGCGATAAATTAGGAGGTTGGGATTGACATATACACACTACTATGCCTTGGGAGGAAAGTTATGACCAACCTAGATAGCATATTAAAAAGCAGAGACATTACTTTGCCAACAAAGGTCTGTCTAGTCAAGGCTATGGTTTTTCCTGTGGTCATGTATGGATGTGAGAGTTGGACTGTGAAGAAGGCTGAGCACCGAAGAATTGATGCTTTTGAACTGTGGTGTTGGAGAAGACTCTTGAGAGTCCCTTGGACTGCAAGGAGATCCAACCAGTCCATTCTGAAGGAGATCAGCCCTGGGATTTCTTTGGAAGGAATGATGCTAAAGCTGAAACTCCAGTACTTTGGCCACCTTATGCGAAGAGTTGACTCATTGGAAAAGACTCTGATGCTGGGAGGGATTGGGGGCAGGAGGAGAAGGGGATGACAGAGGATGAGATGGCTAGATGGCACCACTGACTTGATGGACGTGAGTCTGAGTAAACTCTGGGAGTTGGTGATGGACAGGGAGGCCTGGCATGCTGTGATTCATGGGGTCACAAAGAGTCGGACACGACTGAGCGACTGATCTGATCTGATCTGATGCACAAACCAGATAATCAACAAGGACCTGCTGTTTAGCACAGGGAACTCAATATCTTGTAACAATCTATAATAGAAGAGAATCTGAAAGAGATAGATAGATGTATAACTGAATCACTTTGCTGTATACCTGAAACTGACACAGCATTGTTAATCAACTATACTTCAATAAAAACTCTTTATATTCATTTTCTTCTGGTATGTGTGTGTGTGTGTGCATGTGTGCCAGTCACTTAGTCCTGTATGCTCTTTGTGACCCCATGGACTGTAGCCCACCAGGCTCCTCTGTCCATGGGGATTCTCCAGGCAAGAATACTGGAGTGGGTTGCCATTTCCTTCTCCAGGGGATCTTCCTGACCCAGGGATCGAACCTGGGTCTCCTGCCTTACAGGCCAACTGAGCTACGAGGGAAGCCCTTAGCCAACTGCTCCTAAATAAGTGTGTTTTTGTGGATAGGGTCTGTGAACATTCATGAGCTTTCCTGGAGTTTTCTGGTCAGAAACCCGCTTGGCTCACTGGGGTGATCCCCAGCTGTGCATCTCTTTAGGACACTCTCTGAAGCTTCCCAGGTGGTGCTAGTGGTAAAGAACCTGCCTGCCAATGCAGGAACTCTAAGAGATGCAAGTGTGGATTCCATCCGCCACAGTCCATTCAATTCACCCCCTCTGTCTTTGGTAGAATATGAAGACTGTGATTTCAGTGATGACAAATTAAACTTCCTAGCAGTCCTTTATCTTCCCCACGTGCCCTTTTCTTCTCCTTTTACTGAGTTTTGGATACATTCCTTGACTATAACCTCTGAGGTAAGGAACACATAAGACTGGAGGAAAAGCAGATTCAAAAAGTGATTTCCCAAATTTAAGAAACTCATCACATGGTTACCTCCCAAACTCAGGATAAATTCACCAAGACTCTTTCAAATAAATGGCTGTCAAAGTTTTCCACTGTTCTATCAGTGTCTATTGGAGAAGGCAATGGCACCCCACTCCAGTACTCTTGCCTGGAAAATCCCACGGACGGAGGAGCCTGGTGGGCTGCAGTCCATGGGGTCGCTAGGAGTCGGACATGACTGAGCAACTTCACTTTCACTTTTCACTTTCATGCACTGGAGAAGGAAATGGCAACCCACTCCAGTATTCTTGCCTGAAGAATCCCAGGGACAGGGGAGCCTGGTGGGCTGCCGTCTCTGGGGTCGCACAGAGACACGACTGAAGCGACTTAGCAGCAGCAGCAGCATCAGTGTCTATACATTGTTAATGTCCCTAGTTTTCCTGGGGTCTGGTTGCCCGTGGGGTGTGTGAGCTGGATCCTCAGGAGACCCTGAGCAGGGGAGGCCCTGGTCTGAGGTGGTCACCTGCTCTCACCACCAGCACCATCATAATCCTGCCTCCATCTTCATCGAGCTGCAGGCGATGACAATGCTGAAAGGCAGAGAGCCTTGGCTCTGGTTCCTGGATTTCTTCCTTTGGGACTGACAGTCATCCATTCATTAATCAGGATTGCTCAAACACTATGGATGGGCCTGCCTGTGTGATTTTCTGGTCCACATTCCTCCATCTCTTCTTAAAAGATGACGAGAGATTTTGTTTAATGTCAGTTGTTCACTTGTTCTTTCCATTAATTCACCAGCTATTGCTAGTTCCTTGTTCTGTGACTGCAAGGACAGTGACTTCAAAGGATTCATGGGAATGACAGAGTTCCTGACCTCCTACTGATGCCCACCATGAGTGAAGGAGAGAGAATTCTGTAACATGACATGATCTTCTTCTGGCTGGAAATGCTGCCGAGAGCTGCAATTTGGGGCTGACTTGGGACACAGTATCCTCTGTGAGTTCACGCTGGTTGATCAGTGCCTGCTAAGCTCCCACTGACGTCTGTATAATGACGACGTGTTCCAGATTCTGCTGAGCGCCGGCATCAAGTGGGAGATAATTAGAAAAACGAATCAGGAAAGCGATTCTGGCTCAGTAGCTTGGAAAAGCAATTTTTCCCCGTTGAAAGAAAGTTCTGGCTCACTCCTCGTTACAAGATTTGGAGAAGCATCAAACTCCTCGAGCCTTTGCCAAGATGGCCCAGCTTTGGCCCCAGTTGCCCTTCTCCTGGATAGAAGCACAGCCCCTCAACAACGGCTGAAGACCATGCGTTTTCCGGGCACACGGCTACTTCTGATCAATTAAGGTAATGCCTTTGCAAAGTGTCTGGCAAGGTCTGAGACTCCAACCAAGACAAGATCTAATGGGCAAACTTCTCTCTCTTTTTTTTTTTCTGGAGCTTTTGTTATTTCAAGGTGTTTAAACAAAAGTACTAGATTGGCCAAAAAGTTTGTTTAGGTGTTTAAAACCCAATATATACAGCCTCATAGAAAATACCTTTAACACTGGCAGCAATGAGACTTTATTAACATTTACTAAGGGTGCCAATGCATATCATAAAACTGCCTCAGAGGCCCCCAGGGGCAGGTAATTTCACTATCTCTGTTTTATAAAAGAAGAAACTAAAGCTTGTAAAAGATTGCTTGCCCAAGGTCAGACAGCTCACAAGTGGGCAGAGTTGAGATTTGATTTTGGTTTAAACCATTTTCCTCAGGTCTGGAAGATAGGACTCTGAGAGTTTTGAGTGGAAATATCTATTCCTGTTACCTCATCCATCCATCATTCCAAGCATGTGTGCTTGGAACCAGTAAGCTCCACGCTGGGCACTGGGCACATGCAAGTGAAAGAAGGAATCCAGGAGCATCTTTTTCCTGTTGAATCCACAGCTCCAGGGGGCTTGGCTGTGCCCAGCTGGGTCCTTCCTTCCTTGCCTTTTTTCAAGCTGTTCTTTCTGCCTAGAACGTCCTTCCTTTCCCAGCACTTACATCTGCCGCTGCTGAAATCTTCCTCACTCCTTAAGGCCACTTCTCAGGAAGACCCCTGATGTCCTCAGGTGACAGTTAGTCAACCCCTCTTCCTGCCCAGATGCAGGAGCAGAACATCTCTCAGAGGTCAGCCCTTAGCTCCCCTCCCTGGGTTCTAGCCATCTGCGGCCATGCTTGCTCCCTTGAGTCCTGTTTGCCTTTGAGTTCTCTATAGTAAAGGGTGTGATTTATCAGTCTCTGAATTGCCACAATTTCTTGCTTCTTGCCTTTGCACTTCAGGAATCAAATGTTTATTTGAATATAAGAAAGAATGAAGTAGGAATTTTTTATATAAATGGAGCATATTATAGAAGGAATTTATGAGAGCCTGCAAGTATAACACAGCCCTGGCCTCGTATTCTCATTTCTCTTTCATTCAAAATGTGAATACTCTATTGTTTTTACTTTGACAAATGAAGACTATATATAATCACTAAAAATATTTCAAATAATAGAGGGGCATATAACATGCTAAGTGAAAATCCTCACCTCTACCCCTAAAAGACAACCTCTATTAAATTGATGTGTTTCTCCTTAGCCTGCTTTCTGTGTATCTACATATATGAATATTTACTAAAATGAGAACACACTCTCAGAAGGAAAACTGCTTTTTTCACCTGTGATACTGCCCACTGCTGGGTAGGAAATCTCTCTGACGTCCTGAGGAGGGGATGGGTCCACCCCTGCAGGAACCACACGTGTGTGTACCTATCCTCAAGGTTTGGCATTTCGATTTTTCCAACAACTATTTCGAATACATTTGCAAAGAGACTCCTCACATATTTAATCTGTTTCCATTTTGTTCTCTTCTAATACAGCTCCATAAACTCACTGGCTCACAGGCAATGCAATTTTCAAATGAACTGAAATCGGAATCTCAAAGTGATATGAATGCTCCAGTGTTCACTGCAGCATTGTTCACAATAGCCAGGATGTGGAAGTGACCTAAATGTCCATCGACATGAACAGGTAAAGAAACTGTAGTCCCTTCGTACAATGAAAGAGCACTCAGTCATGAAGACAGAGGACATTCTTCAACATGTGACAATACAGATAAGCCCCGAAGACACTGTGCTACATGAAATAAGCCAGACCTGGGAAGCCAAATACTGCACGATTCTACTCACACAGAGGTCTAATACACTAGGCAAATTTACAGAATCAAAGGGTAAAATGGTGGTTGCCAGAGGCTGGGGAAGGGAGGCAGGGAGTCACTAACCAGTAGGCATTTCAGTCAAGCAAGGTGGGTGAGCTCCAGGTGTCTGTTGCACAACCCTGCACGCAGAATCGAGGGGGACGCATGGTACACGCCACGGTTTAAGGGGGTGAGTCTCATATCAAGGGTTCTAAGCACAATAAAATGAAATTCAAGACAAAACAGGAGACACATTGCTCAACAGACCTTCACAAAGGCTTTATTATAGTTTGCCGCTAAGTCGCTTCAGTCATGTCCGACTCTGTGCAACCCCATAGACGGCAGCCCACCAGGCTCCCCCATCCCTGGGATTCTCCAGGCAAGAACACTGGAGTGGGTTGTCATTTCCTTCTCCAATGCATGAAAGTGAAAAGTCAAAGTGAAGTCCCTCAGTTGTGTCTGACTCTGTGCGACTCCATAGACGGCAGCCCACCAGGCTCCCCGTCCCTAGGATTCTCCAGGCAAGAATACTGGAGTGGTATTATAGCTTACACACTCACTAACGCTCCACTTTCTCCCCACCCCACTCAACAACAGAACCAAGATAACCATTCAGGTTTTTATCAGAGTCAATGAAAAGTACCCTAATTACTTTTTAGATCTACATTCTTTAAATGCTAGGGTTAGCATTTTTTAATGATTACTCTTTACTTGTGCGTGTGAGAAAGAGAACGTTCATATCCAGTAAGCTGTTTTCTCCCTACTGTGGTGTCATCCTTATCTTAGTATCAACCCTCTAAATGACATAAATGTTGTGAATATCTTCCCTAGCTTCTTATGGTATTTTAATTTTCTGTGTTTTTTATACATTTTTTGGAATATAAAAGTTATTTAATTCAACCTGTCAAGTCTCCCCACCTCCTTTTTCTAACCCAGGGTCATACTAAGAAAGGGATTCTTGATTTCAAATGTTTAAAATTCTTATTACTTTAATGTAGTTTCCTGGTATACTTTTTCATAGTTTTTATTAAATCAATCTAGACTTAATCTTATTATGTGCTCTACATTTCTCCCAAAGTGATGAAATGAGCTTACAACACAAATGACAACTATTTTATAAATCTGCAGGCTCCTATATTATCATCAAACAAAACCCAGTAATAGCACACATTAGAATCTGAAAACCTGATGTTGTGACTGATGTTTCCTTTCCCCTCTGAAGCATCTTATCCAGGGAAAATCTGGCCTGCTGGAAACCTCACCTTTTTAGAACCAAGCAGAAACTGGCTGCCAGCTCATGTCTGTGATCAGTAACAGGAGGCTCCTGCCCTGCCACACCTGCCAGGCTCCTGCCAAGCTTGGTCTAAACAATAATCACTTTGCCAACAAAGGTCCGTCTAGTCAAAGCTGTGGTTTTTCTGGTAGTCATGCATAGATGTGAGAGTTGGACCATAAAGAAGGCTGAGCACCAAAGAATTGATGCTTTTGAAGAGTCCCTTAGACAGTAAGGAGATCAAACCAGTCAATCCTTAAGGAAATCAACCCTGAATGTTCATTGGAAGGACTGATGCTGAAGTTGAAGCTCCAATACTTTGGCTATTTGATGGGAAGAGCTGACTCATTGGAAAAGACTCTAATGCTGGGAAAGATTGAGGGCAGGAGAAGGGGGCAATGGAGGATGAGATGGTTGGATGGATGGCGTGACCAACTCAATGGACATGAGTTTGAGCAAACTCCAGGAGATAGTGAAGAACAGGGGAGCCTGGGATGCTGCAGTCCATGGGATTGCAAAGAGTTAGACACAAATTAGCTACTGAACAAAAACAAACAATAAATCCAGAGCTTCCTGGGAAGAGTCAGTGTGACATCCGAGAATTCTGAAAAACTAGTGATGCGTCTAGAAAGATTTCCCTTGGAACTGCTTAAAAAAGATCTGAACACAACAGATTTTTACTTTAAGGGATAAATCCTCAGTCATCTAGGGCAGCAGTTCCTAACCTTTTTGGTATTAGGGAGCAGTTTTACGGAAGACAAGTTTTCCACGGATGGGAGTGGGGAAGGTTTCAGGATGATTCAGTCACATTATGCTTATTGTGCGCTTAATTCCTATTATTATTACATTAGCCCCACCTCAGACCATTAAGCATTAGATCTCGGAGGCTGGGGACCCGCATTCTAAGGTACTTATTTCTTGATCATATTCTCATTCTCCAGGGACACCAGGATGCCAACATTAGGGTATAATGAGGTTGCTCTCATTTAAAATTTCAATGACTGCTTCTGTATTGATTATTCTGTATAATTTTCCTCTAAATACACTTGTGCTTTTTAAGAGGATGATCACAAGGATTTGAACAAGAACAGCATAGGAAAATATATCAGCAAGAGGAGAGCGTAGCATGGTGGTCATGCTTGGACCCTGGAGGTAGAAAGCAGGATTAGAGTTTTGCTTCCACTGTGAGGTAAGCTGCTTAATTTCTCTGTGCCTCAACTTCTCCACTTGTAAAACAGGGATGAAAATATTTATTGTTTCTTTAGTGCCTGGGAGGATTAAATATGTTAATATCATGAAAAGCACAGAGAATGCCATCCTCACTGATGGGTAGTTTCTACTAAGACCTTTCACCTCCTGACCCTTCTCATCGCCCCCCGAGCCAATGGCGGACAGCGCAGTACGACAGGGAGCCCTGGAGGTCACCTGCAGAATCACACCTGGAAGGACCCCAGTCTTGGTTCCAGCTCCTACAAGGAATCAGGCTCCTCAGAGAATGTGGTTAGGTATCCTAGTTAGGTTTCGAGGGCTACGTGTGCTGATAGTACCTCTTGCAGAAAAGTGAGGCCACCCTGGGAGCTGTGAGTCACACAGAACCTACGCCAGCTGCCATGCTCACTCAGACACTACTTTCTCTGTGACTTGCTCTTTGCTCTTCAATGGAACAACAGTAGCGCCCACCTCACGGGGCACCATAAGGCATCACATACGTATCACGCGAGTGCTCAGAAATGTCCCCAGCTGCCAGAAATGCTGTTAGGAAGTGATGTATATGTGTTTGCTAAAGAAACAGGAAATAAACCAAAGGACACCACAGAACACAAAATTCTAGAGCGGGAACTCCAGCTCTTTGATTTCACAGGTGAGGACACAGAGGACCAGAAGCTGAATTTGAGACCAATCCCACCTGACTCACCTTGAGTGGTGAGTCAATGAAAGAGAGCGTTGATGACCCCAGCTTACGTGCTGAGAGGAAGATGCTGCACTCAGGGTTCCTGTGCATCCCCGCTGCCCTGTGTAATCATCAAAACAAGCCGATGGAGTGAACATCTGTCTCATTGTCCATTAAAGGGAAGTGAGTTTAGAGGGCCTCGGTCACCTGCTGAAGGCCACAGAGCTGACCGCTCTCTGACACTTCGTCTGCTTACAAAAGGGGACACACGTGGGTCCAGCCCATGGTCTCTGACACCACACCCTGTTTTGAAGGTGGACCCTTTGCGGGATTTGCTGCTATCTCCTTAGTGCTGGCAACTGTCCTTGGCATATTTTGGGTGGGCACTAAATATCCATTAACTTAGTGAATGCTGTGGCACCCCACTCCAGTACTCTTGCCAGGAAAATCCCATGGGCAGAGGAGCCTGGTAGGCTGCAGTCCATGGGGTCGAGAAGAGTCAGACACGACTGAGCGACTTCACTTTCACTTTTCACTTTCATGCATTGGAGGAGGAAATGGCAACCCATTCCAGTGTTCTTGCCTGGAGAATCCCAGGGACGGGGGAGCTTGGTGGGCTGCCGTCTATGGAGTCGCACAGAGTCGGACACGACTGAAGTGATGCAGCAGCAGCAGCAGTGAATGCTGTAACCAAAAGCATCTGTATGATGAAACCAATACCTGTTTTCCCCTGAGGACAGGTGACTTTGTAATGTTATGTGTCCAATACTGTGCTTGGCACTGAGAATAAGAGGTGAGCAAGATGGACGGGACCTCGAGGCTGATTTTGTTGGAAGGGAGGTAGGTAATGATCAGATGTCTCATGGACAATGGCACTGCTCCTCACCACAGGGTGCGTGTGTGGAGAAATAGTTCAGGGGGCTTCCCTAAACCAAACGAAACAGGGGGGCTGGTTTTGGCCATGTCTGTGGGGCTTCCTTGTGGACAGGCTGCAGGTGTCCCACTGAGACACTTGCATGGCAGTGGCACTGAAGCTAAGCATGGGTGGGATTGTTCAAGAAGAGTGTCAGGGAAGAAAGGAAAAGACAAAACCCTAAGAAGGCCTAACTTTCATGAGGCTGGTATAGGATGGAAGTTTCTGGGAAGCTGTCCGAGAGCTGGGAAAACCTGAGAGGGTGCGGTGTCATGGAGCACAAAGTGATCAGGAGAGTCAGAGGCTGCAGAGCTCAGGCAGGATAAAGATGGACAGCGCCACTGTGCAGAGGGCGCTAACACCCCCTGGGAGAGTGGGGCATCTAAACCAGTGCAGCGTGGAGCAGAGACGGGCTGGGCAGGCTGTCCGGGGGTGATGTGCAACAGGGCAGGTTACAAGGGGTAAGATGCAGCAGCATCGACAGGCGTGAGGCTGGAGGCGCATTTCTGGGGGGTCTTTTGCTGACATGTTCCCCCTCGGGCTTCTGGCAACTGAGCCCACCCCAGGGGCCGTCCTTGGCCACTTCCCTTATTCCTGAGAACTTTCAAGGTGGTTTCTTCCATATGCAGTGGTGTCAATGCCACCTTTGTGCAGGCTCCCAGGTTCACAGCTTGGCCTGAACTCCCCTAAGCTCCAAGGTCACACACCTAAATGCCTGCTGACAAGAGCACCTGGACACGGGCAGGTGCATGTCCAAACCAACCCCTTGATTCTCTCCCCAGACCTGCTCCTCCCCCATGTGCATGGATGCTAAGTAGCTTTAGGCAACTACACGTCTTTGGGACCCCATGGACTGTAGCCTGCCAGACTCTTCTGTCCATGGGATTCTCCAGGCAAGAATACAGAATGGGTTGCCATTTTCTACTCCAGAGGATCTTCCTGACCCAGGGATAGAACCTGCATCTCTTTCATCTCCTGCATTGGCAGGGGCATTCTTTACTGCTAGCATGCTCCTCCCCCTGCCTCCTCCATCTCAGGAGAACAACAACGCCTTGTTTCTAGCTGTTCTGGGCCAGACGCTGCATATCTTCCTGGAATAGTCCACACCCCTCCAGCAGAGGCCAGTCTTCCTCTGTGTCCCTGTCACTACTCGCCTGAACCCACAGTCATTTCTCAGCTGAATAAGTGTCACAGCCCCTCCCTGGCCTCCTCACACCCACCTGAGATCCTGCCACAGGACAGCAAAGCAGGCCATGCTCTGCCTGAAATCTGCAAATGCTTCCCGCCCCATGTCCTGCCTGATTTCATTTCCTTTGGGAATATACCCAGAAGTAGAATTTCTGGGTTGTAGGGCAGTTCTATTTTTAATTTTTTGAGAAGCCTCTATAATGCTTTCCATAGTGGCTAACCATTTTTCATTCCCACCAACAGAGCACGAGGGTTCCCTCTTCTCCACATTGTGGCCAACATTGGTTATATCCTGACTTTTTGATAACAGTCATTCTGACCGGTGTGCGGTGATACTGACTGTGGTCCCGATTTGCACTTCCCTGATGAGTGATACTGAGCGTCTTTCCACGCTTCTGTCTGTTGGCCATTTGGACGCCGCTTGTGACAATGTGGATGGGCCTTGAGGGCATTGCACTCAGTAAGATGACTCAGAATATGTGGAATCTAAAACACCCAAATTTATAAGAACAGTAAAACGGTGGTGACCAGAGGCTGGGGTGTGAGGAGAGAGGAGAGAGGTAGTTTTAGGAAACAAACTTACAGAGTAGATGAATAAGCCTAGAGATCTAGTACTTAGCACAGCGATCATAGGCAATAATATTGTATGATAATCATCACTTGTTGAAACACTAGATCTTGATTCTTCCCACCAGAAAAAGAGAAAGGATAGGCATGTGAAGGAACACGGGTGCTGACTGTCGCTACAATCAGATTACAGTATATTAATGTACCAAGTCTGCACACGGGGCACCTGAAATACACAATGTTATATGTCAAGTAGATTTCAATGAAAACGAAAGTAAAATCTTGTGGCAGAAGCTGCTGAGGGAACTGGATGGGAGCGCACCGCGAGCTCTGGGAAGAGGGAACCTTTGCTGTGAAACCTGTCCTGGAGCAGACCAGAGGGTAAGTGAGGACCAGGTTGGCACCTGGGGCAGCTCCAACCTGCCTGCCAGGAGACGCGAAGCCACAGCTCCCATAGCTGCACTGGCCCAGTTTTGTTCATTTGGGCACCTGCAGAGATTATGCAAGAACCCAGGCAGACTGACACACTGGTCATGGTGCCATGCCTTCAGGGAGGGAAGGGGAAGTAGCAGCCAGGGAGGAAATAGAGTTCAAAGTCTGGGGCTTTGGGTCAAGGTGCATCACTCGGGGAATTAACAAGTCCCCAGAGCTGGCCATTAGTGAAAAAATATTGCACCATATCAGTAAACAAAGGATGCTGCAGCCATCAAAACATCACATTATAACCTCCCCAATGGTGAGCCCTGAAGAGAACTCTGCCTGGAGACAGGATGCCCACCATCAAACCATCAGACAGTGCAGCTACCACCACCCGCAATGGTGGACTCTGAGACTCAGGATGAGAAAGCATAGGATACTGGCCCTAGATAAGTGAGGTGCATACCAAAGGATGATTTCAGTGAGCCCAGACTTGCATCTTCCCGGACATAGAAAAGTGCTAAATTCCTTAACTTCAGATGTCTGCTTTTCTTTAAGTAACAGTAATCTTTTGATGTTCCAACTACCTGGTCTTTGTTACAAAAATCGCTAAATATCCAGCCCCACCACCTGTTAGCTCTTCTGAGCTTATCTGAGAGGCTGTGTCCCAGGCTTCAGTCCTCAGTTTTATCTGCTGAATAAAACACAATTCTCAACTTTCAGTTTGTGCATCAGTTTTCAGTTGACACCCCAAGGGCGTGTTTCCTTTGGGATTTGCTTGTTTCTGTCAGTTTACTATTTATTTAGCTTTGCATTTCCTCAAGGATGCTTCCCTTCCAATGTCCCCTGTGGACACAGCCCTCAGACCCTGCCTACTCCACAGATCTGATCTGCCCTCAGTGGGGGGTTGTCTAAACACCTCTTCTCTATACCCTTCCCCAGGTGAGACAGCCCTGGGGAAAGAGTGCTCAGGTATTAGTACTAACCTGTGACTCTCCTTCTGGGAATTTGGGGAGGGGATTCAAGGAGATGGTGACATCATATCCTGGTCTTACAGGGATTCCTAAGTCCCACCATAAAGAGTACATCCACCATGGTCACCGATGACATAATATGTGGGGAGTTTCAATCTTAGAGTACCTGTATAGTCTTAAGTTCAAAAGGTAATCTTGCTGTCAGACGATACTGTTGTTGTTTTATCCAATCACTAAGTCACATCCAACTCTTTGCAACCCTATGAACTGCAGCACACCAGGCTTCCCTGTCCTTCACTCTCTCCCAGAGTTCACTCAAACTCATGTCCATTGAGTCGGTGATGCCACGATTTAACTTTGGTCACTACAAATAAAGTGGGAATTCCCAGGTGGTGCTAGTGGTAAAGAACATTCCTGCCAATACAGGAGATGTAAGAGATGTGGGTTCAATCCTTGGGACTGGAAGATCCCCTGGAGCAAGGCATGGCAACCCAGTTCAGTATTCTTGCCTGGAGAATCCCATGGACAGAGGAGCCTGATGGGCTACAGTGTACAGGGTCACAAAGGGCTCGACACGAGTGAAGAGACTTAGCACACGTGCACACATAAACTAGCACTGATTCTATGTGAGCAAGCATCTTTTTAATGAAAGCAGTGTCTCCTGTTGTCCCTATTTCTGGGTGTCATCTGGGCAGATGGATGGAGCAAAAGCTAACTGAACTGATAGGTTCATTCCTAAAGTTGGGGGAAAAAAAAGAGTCCTTCCAGGAACTGTACAAACCATGCATAGACCTATGCCCAAGATGTGGGGAATTTATCCGTTATTTGCTACTATTAGATGACCAAGTCACCATACTTTTGGCCATGGAAATTCTAGTACCTACCCAGTGTTTTTGGATTCTGTCTTATTCTTAGGCTCCTAAGAAAGGGTGAAAAGTCTCCACCCAAACTTGAGTGCCTCGGGTCAACGAAATGACTCCCTTTGGTTGTTTATATTCCATCCCTGAAAATTAAAGCCCTCTTCACAGGTGGGAGCAGGCAAGCTGCCAGGGAAAACAGTTTCTGTCATCACCATCTTTGGTAATTCCAGAAAGAAAAACACTGGGCATGCTTCATGGAAAGTTATGAGAAGAAACAAAAGTTGCTATTTCAGCACTTTCTTTCTTCCTCACTTAGCACAAAACGCCCTAAAACAGCATACTGATTACGTGCTTTTGGTTCTTAAATGGAGATTTTAACATAAAATCTTTAAGTCTGATTTTTCCTTCCTATTTCCCCAGTGTGTACCAAAGATTGTTATATCCCTCCAACAGATATTTACAAAGGGTTAATTTTTCTCCTAAAACGGTATTAGCTAGAAAGCTGTACATAGACAGTTATCTGAAGATTTGTAGTCTTTTTGTTTTAATTTTATTTTTACTTTTTTTTCTGGCTTACTTTTCTTTCTAAAAAATTTTTATTTTATTAAAATATAGTTGATTTACAATGGCATGTGACTTTCAGGTGTACAGCAGCAAGACTCAATTATACAGATCAACTTTTTCAGATTCTTTTCCCTTATGGGCTATTATAGACACCGAGCATAGCTTTCTGTGCTGGACAGTAGGTCCTTGTTAGTCGTCTGTTTCATATATAGTCGTGTGTATGTCTTAATCCCAGACTCCTAGTTTGTTCTTTCCCCTTTGGCAACCACAGAGACTATTTTCTACGTCTGTGGCTCTACTTCTGTTTTGTAAATAAATTCATCTGCATCATTTTCTTTATGCTGCACATGTAGGTGACATATGGTATTTGTCTTTGTCCAGTTTATTTCCCTCAGTAGGATAACTTCCAGGTCCATCCATGTTGCTGTAAATGATATAATTTCATTCTTTAAAATTGTTTATTACAGTTGCTTTACAATGTTGTGCTATTTTCTGCTGTACAGCAAAGCGAATCAGCCATATGTATATATGTACACACACACACACTCACATATATATATCCCCGATTTTTTGAATTTCCTTTCCATGTAGGTCACCACAGAGCATTGGGTAGAGTTTCCTGTGCATCAGGAAGCAGTCTGTTCTCATCAGTTATCTATTTTACATATAGTATCAGTGTATGCAAAAGTAGGAAGTCAAGAGATACCTGGAGTAACAGATAAGTTTGGCCTTGGAGTACAAAATGAAGAAGAGCAAAGGCTAATAGTATTCTGGCAAGAGAATGCACTGGTCATAGCAAACACCCTTTTTCACACAACACAAGAGACAACTTTACGCATGGACATAACCAGATAGTCAATACCAAAATCAGATTGATTGCATCCTTTGTGGCCAAAGATGAAAAAACTGTATACAGTCAGCAAAAACAAGACCTGGAGCTTACTGTGGCTCAGGTCATCAGCTTTTCATAGCAAAATTCAGGCTTAAACTAAAGAAAGTGGGGAAAACCACTAGGGCAGTCAGGTATGAATTAAATCAAATCCCCTATGAATATATAGTGGAGGTGACAAATAGATTCAAAGGATTAGATCTAGTAAACAGAGTGCCTGAAGAACTGTGGGTGAAGGTCCATAATACTGTGCTGCTGCTGCTGCTAAGTCGCTCAGGTCGTGCCCGACTCTGTGCGACCCCATAGATGGCAGCCCACCAGGCTCCGCCGTCCCTGGGATTCTCCAGGCAAGAACACTGGAGTGGCTTGCCATTTCCTTCTCCAATGCATGAAAGTGAAAAATGAAAGGAAAGTCGCTCAGTCGTGTCTGACTCTTCGCGACCCCATGGACTGTAGCCTCCCAGGCTCCTCCGTCCATGGTATTTTCCAGGCAAGAGTACTGGAGAGGGGTGCCATTGCCTTCTCCAATGCATGAAAGTGAAAAGTGAAAGGGAAGTCACTCAGTTGTGTCTGACTCTTAGCGACCCCATGGACTGCAGCCTCCCAAGCTCCTCCGTCCATGGGATTTTCCAGGCAAGAGTACTGGAGAGGGGTGCCATTGCCTTCTCTGAATATTGTGCAGAAGGAGGCAAACAAAACCATCCCAAAGAAAAATAAATGCAAGAAGGCACAGAGGTTTTCTGAGGAGGCTTTACAAACAGCTGAGAAAAGAAGAGAAAGGAAAAGTAAGGGAGAAAGGGAAAGGTACACTAAACTAAACGCAGAGTTCCAGAGAATAGCAGGAGAGATAGGAAGGCCTTCTTCACTGAAGAATGCAAAGAAATAGAGGGTAACAACAGAAAGGGTGAAGACTAGAGAGCTCTTCAAGAAAATGGGAAATATCAAAACAACACTCCACTGAAAGATGGGTACCATAAAGGACAGAAACGATAAAGACCTAATAGCAGAAGAGATCAAGAAGAGATGGGAAGAATGCACAGAAGAGCTGTAAAAAAGAGATCTTAATGATATAGGTTCTGGCACGGGTTGTCATTTGGGACCCATGTCCTCAGGAAACACACGGGGGATCCTGGATGGCAGTTGTTCCTGGAACTCCCAGGGAGTGAGGTCACATCCGGCAGGTTGAGAACTATCCGCATGGAGGGGAACGGTTGGTAATGGAGGAGCAGACAACACACAAAGGGGAAAGAGGACAGAGGAACCCTGGAGGAGCCACAGCAGAGGGAAGAGAGTGGGCAGGGCAGGAAGAGGAGCGGAAGGGAGCACACGGCCACAGGAGGCAGAGGAAGATGCTGCTGCTGCACGGATGAAGCGGGCTTTGGGACACTCCAAAGGGGCGTGGCCAAAGCAGGGTCTTACTTTTGCTCTGAAGACTGAACCTAGGTTTCGGCTCTGTCCGTGCGCGTCCTCTTCCCTGTATCTTTGGAGGTTGGGGATGTCCCAGGGGCGCACCTTCTCCACCACGTGGCTCTGGGTGGGCCTTGGGTCTTCTCCTGCGTTGCTCCCTCCTTCCCTTTGGCCGCTGCCCTCGTTCAGGACCAGAGCATCTCCGTCTGGCTTACTTTAAAGCTCTCTCACCTCGCGGTCTGCCTCCAGCCTTTCCCTTCCCCAAGGTAGTTTCCACAATGCTCCCACTACCGGTCACTCACGTGTTTACTCAGAATTTCCCTAGATACCAGTAAGTGCCAGGCACAGTCCCACATGAGCGAACAGAGCTTCAGAGAAGGCAGATTCCATCCCTCCACTCACAAGCTCACATCCTGGTGACAGGAGACAGAAGAAATGCCTGGGCAATTTTAAGTAGTGACCCATTTTTAAAGACAGAAACATTTGCGGGCTGAGGACGGAGAGCTCACACAGGCAATTAAACTGGAGGGCTGAGAGACCTCTCTGAGGAGGTGGACATTTGCCTGAATGACGACAAGGAACTGAAGAATATTCCAAGAAGAGGCAGGGGGAGGGTGGTGGGAGCTGCTCAGCTTTGATTCCACTCAACAGGACAGGGAGGCCATTTTGGCCAGAGACCCTCAGGGTGCTCCTGGACAGAAGTTTGGCTTTTTCTGGTGTCATGATCTTGAGTTCTCAGTTGCTAAGTCAGGTCTGACTCTCTGCGACCCCATGGACTGTAGCCCACCAGGCTCCTCTGTCCACGGGATTCTCCAGGCAGGAACACTGGAGTGGATGGAGTGCTAGTTCCTCCTCCAGGGGATCTTCCTGACCCAGGAATCAAACCTGTGTCTCCCCCATCTCCTGTACTGGCAGGCAAATTTTTAAACTACTGAACCACCTGGGAAGCTCACTCCCTACTTAAATTATAAGTAGAATCAAACCCAAATGATATCTCTGGCAGACAGGCAGCTGTTCAGTGGGGCCCCGATTCTTCTTACCTCATCTTACCCCTTCTACAAGACTCACACACATCAGCCTCCACAAGGTTCCCACTACCTGCATCATCCTGTCCTGTATCTAGCAGACTCCTATCCACCCTTCAAGACCCCAGTGCAATGTCCCATTCCACAAAACATAAACGTCTGCCTCTTGAGTGCCCCAGGGCACTTGCACTTGCTGAGCCTGTCTTCCCCCTGGACTGGGGCCTCATCAAAAGCATGGGTAAAGTTTGCCCACCTGTGTTGCTCAGCAGCTGAGTGTGGCTCCAGGCAGGACAGGCAACAGCCCCCCCCACCACATTTTGGCAGATAGGAAACTCAGTTAAGTTCAGTCGCTCAGTCGTGTCTGACTCTTTGTGACTCTATGGACTGCCCCATGCCAGGCTTCCCTGTCCATCACCAACTCCTAGAGCTGGTTCAAACTCATGTCCATCAGGTCAGTGATGCATCCAACTATCCCAGCCTCTGTTGTCCCCTTCTCCTTCTGCCTTCAATCGTTCCCGGAATTAGGGTCTTTTCCAATGAGTCAGTTCTTTGCATCAGGCGGCCACAGTATTGGAGCTCCAGCATCAGCATCAGTCCTTCCAGTGAATTTTCAGGACTGATTTCCTTTAGGATGGACTGGTTGGATCTCCTTGTAGTCCAAGGGACTCTCAAGAGTCTTTTGAACACCACAGTTCAAAAGTATCAATTCTTTGTCACTCAGCATTCTTTATGGTCTAACTCTCATATCTACACATGACTACTGGAAAAACCACAGCTTTGACTATACAGACCTTTGTCAGTAAAGTAATGTCTCTGCTTTTTAATATGCTGTTTAGGTTTGTCACAGCTTTTCTTCCAAGAAGCAAGAAGCAGGTGTACTTCTTAAGGGTGAAACACAGGAGGAAGACCCTGCCTACAGAATGCTTCACACTTATACCACTCTCTTCACACTTATCTACAGGGACACAGAGCAAGCACGTCCCAGGAAGATGTGCAGTCGGGGCTGTGTATGGCTCGCATGCACTGGGACCATTCTGGATGGGGTCGGGTGGGTCAGTCAGCATCCCACAGAGATTTTCAGGTGGACATCCATTTTAGATTTTCCCAAATATTCATGCCCAGACACACGCAGACACAGCAACTGTATAGGCTTGGATACAATTTAAGTAAAGCTTGCAAAAGTAGTAGGGAGAAAGGTGGGATGCCATAGGGTAAGTTTAAAAGTATATTCTGATATAGATTCCACAAATATAGTCAACTGATCTTTGACAGAAGGGCAATGGAAACACATGGAGAAAATACAATCTTTCAGCAAATGGCGCTGGAATAACTGGACATCCACAAGCAAAAAAGTGAATCTAGACACAGATCCTACACCCTTTTCAAAGAATAACTCAAAGTGGATCACAGACCAAAAATATAAAATGCAAAGCTAAGACACTCCTGGAAGATAATCTTGAAGAAAATTGAAATGACATTGGGTTTGGTGATAACTTCCGAGATATAACACCAAAGGTACCATCCGTGAAAAAGTTAATTGATGAGCTGAACTTTATTAAAATTAAAAATCTGCTCTGCCACAGATACTGTCAAAAAATGATAAGACAAGCCACTGACTGAGAGAAAATATCTGATACATCTGATAAAGGTCTGTTATCCAAAACACACAGTTCAGTTCAGTTCAGTCGCTCAGTCCTGTCCGACTCTTTGCGACCCCATGAATCTCAGCACGCCAGGCCTCCCTGTCCATCACCAACTCCCGGAGTTCACTCAGACTCATGTCTATCGAGTCAGTGATGCCATCCAGCCATCTCATCTTCTGTCGTCTCCTTTTCCTCCTGCCCCTAATCCCTCCCAGCATTAGAGTCTTTTCCAATGAGTCAACTCTTCGCATGAGATGGCCAAAGACTGGAGTTTCAGCTTTAGCATCATTCCTTCCAAAGAAATCCCAGGGCTGATCTCCTTCAGAATGGACTGGTTGGATCTCCTTGCAGTCCAAGGGACTCTCAAGAGTCTTCTCCAACACCACAGTTCAAAAGCATCAATTCTTCGGTGCTCAGCCTTCTTCACAGTCCAACTCTCACATCCATACCTGACCACTGGAAAAACCATAGCCTTGACTAGACGGACCTTTGTTGGCAAAATAATGTCTGTGCTTTTGAATATGCTATCTAGGTTGGTCATAACTTTCCTTCCCAGGAGTAAGCGTCTTTTAATTTCATGGCTGCAGTCAGTAACAGTAAGATACCACAACACCATAATGTCTCTGCTTCATCACTAGTTTTGCTGACTTTAGGACCAGGATTCCAGCAGTATTCTTAAGCTAGAAGCAAATTCACCAAGTGCAAACCAATGCTCAGAATATGTAAAAGAAATAAAATACAAAGTATACTGTGGTAACATAAGTAATGAAGATTTAATCAGGCTTTCTATTGGCTATTGGAACTACATAATGGAAAGTCAGGTTTTATGAACTACTACTGCTTTTGCGTCTAAAATTTTCACGAAGAAACCATGCTCTCACTTTGGTCTCTTCTCCCTTCAATAAAGCTCTGTTTCCTCTTACAAGACATTCTTTGTTGGGAAGTTTTTAGTGGCTGGAAGATTTGACTGTCACCACCGCCTGGGATTAACACGACTAACATGGTTCCTTAATGCTCTGTCCTTTGGCAAATACAGAAAGCGAAACCGAAATACAAAGAGCATCACAACAGACGGTGTGCTTCTTTTGTGGTTATTATCTACCAAAACAATAGATTTCGGGGGGAAAAAAAACATTTTCTATGGTTGAATGAGCCCTTTATATAGAAATCAGTACTTTTCAATACTATTTAAAACCCTTTCTCTTCCATACCAGAAATGTGTTATTTGCTGCCTCAGAATTTAATCATAATAGTTTGCTAGAAATACGAAACAAACTTGAACTTGAGGGAATTAAGTGTGGGTCTCTTCATATAACCTAAAATTGCTTATTTTATATCGTTGCTCAGTCATGTCATTTGTGACCCCACAGACTCACCAGGCTCCTCTGTCCTTGGAATTCTTCAGGCAAGAATACTGGAGTGGGTAGCTAGTGCCTTCTCCAGGGGATCTTTCTGACCCAGTGACAGAACCTGGGTCTCCTGCACTGTGGCAGATTCTTTCCTGTCTGAGCCACCAGGGAGCCCTGGAGATAACCAAGGGGCTTTGACTTCCAAACGACCTAGATCCACACACTCACATCTCTCTGCCAGAGTGACAGCCCCGAATCCCCCTCTGCCGCGGCGACAGCCCCGCGTCCCCCTGTGCCACGGTGAGAGCCCCGCACCCCTCTGTGACCTCCTGGTAACTGAGTGTATCTTCTGGGTTAGTCGGTCTGGTCCCCTCACCCCTGCCAATCAGATGGATTCAAAGTATGGCACACTTCAAACAGCTCTGGAGCTGTTGTCTAGACCGCTGCATCCACCCTAGGACACCTCCAGCTGGCCCTCTGCAGGGAGCTTGCTGTGGAGAAGTGAAGCCTGGGTCTGCGTTTACCGCATGCTGGAGCCAGGGTGAGCACTGCCACGCTCCGGCAGCCACAGCCTCAGCTGTGACCTGTCACAGTGGCAGCCGCCACGGGGCCGGCTTTCCTCCACAGGAGGTGGTCCCCATCTCCACACTGATGTCCTCTTCTCGTTGGTACATAGACTAACCACTGTTCCTATGCGCTCCAAATGTAGGCAGAAGAAGTGTTTTGAACTAGGCATTCAACATAAAAAACCCCATAGCATTGCTATTTACAACAGCCAAGACATGGAAGCAATCTAAGTCTAAAAATAGATTAATGGATAAAGAAAATGTGGTGTATATATACACACAGTAGAATATTACTCATCCATAAACAGAATGAAATGATGCCATTTGCACCTGGCATACAAAGTGAAGTAAGGTAGACAGAGAAAGATAAATATCATATGATATCACTCACAAGTAAAATCTAAAAGAAAATGATACAAATGAACTTGTTTACCAAACAGAAATAGACTTGCACATAGAAAACAAACTTATGGCTACCAAAGAAGAAAGTAAAGGTGGAATAAATTAGGAGTTTCAGATTAAAATATAGATACTATCATATATAAAATAGATTAACAAGAAAGAGCTACCGTAGAGCACAGGCAACTATACCTGATGTCTTATAATGGAAAAGAATATGAAAAAGACTATAAAAAGATACATATCTGAATCACTCACTATGCGCCTGAAACTAACACATTTTAAATCAACTATATTTCAATAAAATTAAAAAAAAATTCCAAAACAAAAATCCCACTCACAGGAAAAAATATTAACTATTCAAGAAATCATAGTTAGCCAGTAAAGTATTAGTTTCTCAGTTGTGTCTGAATCTTTGCAACCCCAAGGACTGTAGCCCATGAGGCTCTTCTGTCCATGGAATTCTCCAGGCAGAAATATTGGAGTGTGTTGCCCTTTCCTTCTCCGGGGATCTTCCTGACCCAGGGATCAAACCCGGGCCTCCTCCATCGCAGGCAGATTACCGTCTCAGCTGTCAGCAGAAGCTCCATAGTCAGCCAGAGCCCCACACTAACACTGCCTCTGTGCAGCTGGTGAGCATGGCAGGGCATTCAGTTTGGTACCATGAGGATTTACATGCTGCCGGCACCTCCGTGGCACCACCACCTGCCTAGAAGCTCTTCTGCAGGGACCCAGAGCACATAGTCAGCAAGGTTGTTTAATTTAAGTGACTCTTCCAACTTGAAAGAAAGAAATACAGCCAAGAGAGCAGTGGACCACGGCATAAACTCGTCTCATCTCGCTAAAGAACAATTCCCAGGCCCCGGTCTTCATCCATGCCATGTACAGGCGCTGAGGGTTTCCCTCCTCGTGCTACAGAGTTAAGTGTGCATGAGGTTCATATCTATTTGATGGGGGAGAAGAGAGGCTGGACAAAGAAGGCACCCTATAACGATTACTATTTACCGCAATCCTCTGTGCTTTTCAAGGTTTTTTGTTTTAGCATGTCGTAATTTGCCTAAGTTGTATTTTTTAATGAATTTGCCTATTTAATTTTTCCACATTGTTGGTATAATGTGACACCATTTTCTTATTCTCTTTTTAATGGTGACAGGAGTGATTCATCTTTTATTCTTGATAGAAGTGATTTATATTATCTTTCTTTTTTCTTATCAATCTAAATGAGCTGATCTTTTGATTATTTCCAAGAAAGCTTTGGTTTTGTTGATTTTTGTCTATTATTTTTCTACTTTGGTTTCTTTAATCACTATTCTTTTTCATGTCTCTGTTTTTTCTTTGAATTTGTTTTGTTCTACTATTCCTAGCAATTTCAGATAGAACCTTAAATCTTTGCTTTTTATTTTTTATTTATTTCTTTTAATTGGAGGCTAACTGCTTTACAATATTGTATTGGTTTTGCCATACATCAACATGAATCTGCCACGGGTGGACACGTGTTCCCCATCCTGAACCCCCCTTCCACCTCAATTTTTTTCCTTTTTCTAATATAAACGTTCAAAGTTATAAAGTTCCCTATAAGCATTGCTGTAGCTGTATTTTGCAAATTTTAATATGCTGTACTTTTGTTTTTATTCAGTTCGAAATTACCTTTGTTGCTTCTTTGACTTAGATCATTATTGTTTACAGATTTATTGAGATACAATTCACATATAACATTGTATAAGTTAAGATGTATAATATAATGATTGGATATACTGATATATTGTGAAATGATCCCCATAATATGGTTTGCGAACATGTTCTTCCCTTTAGGCAGTTTCTATTTTTTTCTTTTTTTGTTAGAACATTTAAGTTCTACTCTCAGTGACTTTCAAGTGTGTAAAATACAGTATAGTTAACTGTAGTTACCAAGCTGTACTTTAGAACTCAGACATATGTGTGTGTGTGTGTGTGTGTTTGCGTGTCTATCTGAATCACTAGCTATACACCTGAAACTAACACCACATTATAAATCAACAGTTCTCAGCAGCAGGGTCTTTTCTAATGAGTCGGCTCTTCACATCAGGTGGCCAAATACTGGAGGTTCAGCTTCAGCGTCAGCCCTTCCAATGAGAATATTCAGGATTGACTTTTAGGATTGATTGGTTTGATCTCCTTGCAGTCCAAGGGACTCTCAAGAATATTCTCCAACATCACAGTTCAAAAACATCAATTCTTTGGTGCTCAGCCTTCTTTATGGTCCAACTCTCACATCCATACATGACTATAGGAAAAACCATAGCTTTGACTACACGGAACTTTGTCAGCAAAGTGATGTCTCTGCTTGCTGTCAAGGTTTGTCATAACTTTTTTTGCAAGAAGCAAGTGTCTTTTATTTTCATCACTGCAGTCATCATCTGCAGTGATCTTCAGTTCAGTTCAGTTCAGTCGCTCAGTCGTGTCCGACTCTTTGCGACCCCATGAATCGCAGCACGCCAGGCCTCCCTGTCCATCACCAACTCCAGGAGTTCTCTCAGATTCATGTCCATTGAGTCAGTGATGCCATTCAGCCATCTCATCCTCTGGTGTTCCCTTCTCCTCCTGCCCCCAATCCCTCCCAGCATCAGAGTCTTTTCGAATGAGTCAACTCTTCGCATGAGGTGGCCAAAGACTGGAGTTTCAGCTTTAGCATCATTCCTTCCAAAGAAATCTCAGGGCTGATCTCCTTCAGAATGGACTTAGAGCCCAAGAAAATTGAGTCTGTCTCTCTTTCTACTCATTGTTTCCCCATCTATTTGCCATGAAGTGATGGGACTGGATGCCATGATCTTAGTTTTTTGAATTTTAAGTTTTAAGTCTACTTTTTCACTCTCCTCTTTCACTTCATCAAGAGCTCTTTAGTTCCTGTTCATTTTCTGCCATAAGGATGGCGTCATCTGCATATCTGTGGTTTGTTATATATTGAATAATTTTGGCTTGTCTCCTGGACATTTTGAGTGTTTTGCTTACAAGGTGCTGGACTCTCTTATATTCCTACAAAGAGTGTTAATTGTTTTATTTTAAGAGATAACAAGCTGAATGGACTCACAATGAAAATTCTGAAAACTGGCAATTCAAGTTCTTTTATCCTTAGCTAGGCTGCTTGGCCCCTATCTCTTGCATGCATGATTCCATCAGCCAGAGATTTGGGCAAAATTTATTCGTAGAATTTATGGTTCTCTGGCTTTCTCTTTTCTGATATTTCCCCCTCAATTTCTAGAGGCTGATGGCTGTCCTAAACTTAGGTGCTGCTTTTTCAGGTCAGGAATACCGGGGATCATGGACAACTTTCTTGAATCTATATAATTTTCTGTAGCTGCATAAAACACTGCTGTTGTTCAGTTCCCAGTCATGTCCAACTCTTTGGGACCCCATGGACAAAACATAAGACATTATCCTAGATGTAGTAGTTCAAACACACACGTTTGCTATCTCACAGTCTCTGTGTCAGCAGTGTGAGCATAGCTATGTGGGGTTCCCTGCCTGGGGTCAGTCTCTGTGTCAGCAGTGTGAGCACAGCTACGCGGGGTTCCCTGCCTGGGGTCTCAGTCTCTGTGTCAGCAGGGTGAGCACAGCTATGCAGGGTTCCCGGCCTGGGGTCTCACAACGTGTCATCAGGCTGCCTTCCTGCCTGGAACAAGCACTTGCAGGCTCACTGGAGTTGTTGGAAGAGCTCCTTCCCTTGCAGCTGCATGCCCAAGGAGCCTGGCGCTTACTCTGGACTGGGGGCCATCTTCAACTTGGAGACGCCACCTACATTTCCCTGTCACAGGCAGTCTCCTCTTCAAAGGTGGTTCATGTCATG
Organism: Bos javanicus; assembly: GCF_032452875.1. NCBI lineage: Eukaryota > Metazoa > Chordata > Mammalia > Artiodactyla > Bovidae > Bos > Bos javanicus. Next base: position 5,418,258 of record NC_083871.1, on the reverse strand, counting down.
CATGTTCACTTCTTTGAAGCAAAGGAAGGAATCCCTTTCCTGGTTCTGCTAAGATGGAATCTTATGGTATACAACAAAATGTAACCAAAGAAGAGACGTTCTACCATCTTTGCCATATAAGGCGACCTAATCAAGGAAGTGATAGCTGATGACCTGTGTCACACTCTGTGGGTCAGAAGCAAGTTGCAGGACCCCGTGCACCCAAGGACAGGCAGTCACAGGAGGACGTGAAGCTCTGGGAAACACATTAGGTATGCCAAGGCACCAGGGCCAAAAGTACGTTCTACTGTCGTACAATCTGGGGGCCTTGGAGGTAAAATAACTTCTTCAAAGTTGCACAGGTCAGTGTTGGTAGAGCCTCACGTTCACATCCAGGCAAAGCCTGCCTCCTCCTGGAATGCTGCATACAGCCTAACACGTAAACCTGTGCGCTACGCCATGGGAGCAGTCTGGAGTCAGCCACAGAGAAGTAGCACTGAAAGAAACACGCCATCTGCAAATCAAGGCTATCCAATCTTCCTGGAGTCGTGTGAAATCGCAGCTATATCTGCAACTCAGATACCAAACACAAAGTTAGTTTCTTCATTCCTAGCATTGCCAGAAAGTGTTTTAGTTCCTCTTTTATAATTAAAGTCACCAGTGATCACATCACATCAGAAAGTCTAACAGATGACACAGGCTTGAGTCAGAGAAACCAAAATGTTAGAGGAACTTTATTTGGCAAAGACTGATTCTCTCAGTCTGGCTATCAGGTAAGTTTCTCTGGTGGTTTTATTATTTCTCTTAAATTATCACAGTATTCAAACTCTGTCGTCTTGGATCTGTTGTGATCCTAATAATAATGGGTATAGATAGTAACACAATTTCTAATAGTTTATATGAAGAAGTAGCTGAATACTAATGGAAATGTTAGATTCGTAAATAATAGCTGTAAAGCATCAATCTGAGGACCATGAGAACCAAGTTCTTTTGGAGAAACTGAAACTCACCAGCTGGTGGGGCGGGCAAGGCTGCTAACCATGGGCCCTGGTTTATAAAGTAAGAGGGAGAGGACGAAGCTGTGTTCTTGATCCGCAAGGTCCTCTCACTTCTAAAATTAGAAACTGTGCCTCAAACCTATGTTAATATGGAAACGGGGAATTAAGAAAAGTTTCTAAGGGAGAAAATAAGATTCTGTATCACAAATACAGGTCAACTGTCTGTTGAACGGAAGTCTTTGCTGGAAGCCCTTGCAGCCCCCACATAAACAGGGGTAAATGGCAACAGTCAGTTTTATTTATTTAGGCATTTTCCAAAGACTGTTTCCTTGAAAAGACTATTCATCCATTGCTGTTGTTGTTCAGTCGCCCAGTCGTGTCTGACTGTTTGCAACCTCATGGACTGCATGACACCAGGTCTCTCTGTCCCTTACCATTTCCCAAAGTTTGCCCAAGTTCATGTCCATTGCATCGGTGGTGCCATCCAGCCATCTCATTCTCTGAAGCCCCCTTCTCCTTCTGCCCTCAGTCTTTCCCAGCATCAGGAAACTTTTCAATGAGTCAACTGTTCACATCAGGTGACCAAAATACTGGAATCTCAGCTTCAGCATCAGCCCTTCCAACCAGTATTCAGGGTTGATTTCCCTTAAGATTGACTGGTTTGACCTCCTTACTGTCCAAAGGACTCAGGAGTCTTCTCTAGCACCACCATTTGAAGGCATCAATTCTTCGGTGCTCTGCCTTCTTTATGGTCCAGCTTTCACAACAGTACATGACATATAGAACTTTAAATATTTGAACAATCTTGCTAATTTTGCAAGCACTCTAATAAGTCCTATGAATATATCAGCATTTCAGAACAGCTTTGGTTATGCAGACAAGCGCAGGAGTCATGCTTATTTTACTTCTGTATGAGTGCATGTTCAGTCCTGTCTGACTCTTTACAACCCCATGGACTAGAGCCTGCCAGACTCCTCTGTCCATAGGATTTTCCAGGCAAGAATACTCGAGTGGGTTGGCATTCCCTTCTCCAGGGGATCTTCTTGACCCAGGGATAGAATCTGTGTCTCTTGTGTCTCCTGCACTGGCCAGCAGATTTCTTTACCCCTGAGCCACCTGGGAAGCCATTTTACTTCTGAGGAAATAGAAATCAGAAAGGGTGATTGGCAAGTCCTTCTAAGTGACTTGTCCGAAGTTGTACAGGCAGCAAGTGGACGAGAATGACCACGTGAACTGCAAATGGCTGGAGCTCACCTAAGTACAACTTGCCACTGTTTAACTACTCGCTGCCTTTGCAAAGGCATGCTACATGCTTTCAGATTTCCTGCTGGAGTCCCGTGTTGGTGACTTTAACATATGGGAGGAAGTAAATTCTGTAAATAAAAACAGTTGTATAAAAAAGAAAGAGAAAACCAAAGAGCCCTTTATAACTCCAGCTGGAGCAGCTCAGAGGGAAAGACAGTGTCAAAATGATGTGACATGTATGAGAAGGAAAGTGCCTGAAGGCAAAAAATGAAGGATTAAAACTCAAGTTATTTCAATGTCAAACAAATCTACCCACTAAAAATGTTTAAGATTGGGACTTCCCTGGTGGTCCAGTGGTTAAGAATCTGCCTTCCGATGTGGGGGACGTGGGTTTGTCCCTTGTCAGGGAACTAAGATCCCACATACAACTAGGGGAACTAAGAGCATGCACCGCAGGCAGAGAGCCCGTATGCCCAGACTATGGTGAAAAGAGGAGAGAGAGAGAAGAAGCCCGTCTCAGTGAAAGATCCTGCTGCAACTAAGATCCTGCGTGCTGTAACCAAGACTCGATGCAGCCAACAATAAACAGCTGAATATTTTAAAAAGATGTTTCAGGCCTCAGTGAACCTTCATAGGGTCATTAAAAATATTTTACCCCAAAATATGCTACAAGTAAGGCATTTGGAGAAAGTATATTTTTCACATTTATGGTAAGAGATTTGACTTTTTAAAGAAAACAGTAAAATCACTTATCATTCAGTAATAAGTGGCAAATCATTATTTTTATTTACAATAAAATATATACAATGAAAACTTCACATCTTAAACAGTTGTAAGTCTACAGTTCAGTTGTTGCTGTTGTTCAGTCATTCAGTCATGTCTGACTCTTTGTGACCCCACGGACAGATCCCCTGTCCTTCACCATCTCCTGAAGTTTGCTCAAACTCATGTCCACTGAGTCAGTGATGCCATCCAATGATCTCAACCTCTGTCTCCCCCTTTTCCTCTTGCCTTCAGTCTTTGCCAGCATCAGGGTCTTTTCTATTGAGTCAGTTCTTTGCATCAGGTGGCCAAAGTATTGGAGTTTCAACTTTAGCATCAGTCCTTCCAATGAATATTCCAGATTAATTTCCTTTAGGATTGACGTCCTTTAGGAGTGACTGGTTGGATCTCCTTGCAGTCCAAGGGACTCTCAAGAGTCTTCTCCAACACCACAGTTCAAAAGTGTCAATTCTTTGATGCTCAGCGTTCTTTATAGTCCAGCAGTTGAGTAGTAAGCACATTCTAATAGTTGCACAATTTCCAGAACTCTTTTTAAAATAGTATTATAGTATTACAGTTATATTCCTTTATAATTTTGTTTAGGCATTTCATTATTGATTTTGGCTGGGCGGGGTCTTTGCTGCTGAGCAATCTGCTCTCTAGTTGGTGTGAGTGTGCTTCTCATTGCAGTGGCCTCTCGTCATGGGGCGCGGATCCAGGGCGCACGGGCTTCAGCAGTTGTGGTGCACAGGCTCAGGTTTGGCTCCCAGGCTCTAGAGCACAGGCTCAATAGTTGCAGTGCTCGGGCTTAGTTGCTCCACAGGATGTGGGATCTTCCCAGACCAGGGATCGAACCCATGTCTCTTGCATTGGTAGGTGGATTCTCTCCCACTGAGCCACCAGGGAAGTCCCAGAACTCTTTTTATCTTGCAAAATGGAACCTCTATACCCCTTAAACAACTACCCCCTCCCCTCCCCCAGTCCCTGATGGTTCTAGGCATTTTGCCCTGGGAATCTTTGCCATAAGCACTTTTGCTGCACAACAATTGACCGTAAGACACTTTTGCCATGAAAGATAAAACAGCAAAATAAATTAAAATTTTAAATTAAAAATAACAAGGATATAATGCAACATGAACATGAAAAACAAAATTTTAAAAAGATTTATTGTGAAAATGAAAATATAATAAATATTTGAATATATTTAAACTGTGTGTAGATTCATGGTTATAGTTGAGTCAGGCATATCTTAGAGAAAGCAATGCTACTCCTTGCCTCAAAGGACTTAGGATTTAACACTGGGCTTAAGTTATTTACAGTATTCAAAATGTGCTCTAAGTCTCTCCTTATTTCCCTGGAAATAAACAGAACAGACGAGGGAGGCTGTGATTCCTTGTCAATGTGTGTAATGTCCATACCTGGTAGCCCACATCTGGGCTACATTTAAATGTTCCATCACAAGCCTCATTTTATATTTCATGAAATCGTCTGAGCCAGATTCTGTGCCAAATGGCAAAATTCTGGCTACATGATGTTCTCCACTATCAATTGCAAAAACTGTTAGAAACTTGTATTCATCAGGAATCACCTAGTCATTCCTTTTTAGGGGTACAGGAAGTGTTTGATTCTTTCGCCTCCAACTTCTAATATTGCTTAATTTGATGGAGGTGGCCTGAGAGAATAAACTGCTGTGTGTAAATTAGCCAAAGAAACTATCACTGATGCTCTTGAAGACTGTTGTGAATTTTATTTTTATTGTTTATCTTTGATGGCAAAACTATCTTGCAGTGAAATTGTCTGGGGCAAAGGTGTTTCTGGCAAAATTACCAGCAGGGCTTCTGAAACTCCCATGCTGCTTCCTGTCCCTGTGATCCAACTGCTCTGTGTAGCTCACAGAGGGGAAATCAGACAGTGTTTATTTTTTTCTTATGGGCACAGCCACCTTTTGTTTCAAGCGTAAAGTTCATCCACGCTATAGAATGTGTCATTTTACTTGCTTTTTAAGGTTGCTAATATCCCATGCAGAGACAGGGATAGACCTAGAGATGTTGTATGTTAATGCATATATGTGGCATCTGGAAAAATGATACAGATGATCTCATTTGCAAGGCAGAAACAGCGACACAGACGTAGAGAAGAAACGTAAGGACACCAAGGGGGGAGGGGTGGTGGGATGAATTGGGAGAATGGGATTAACATACAGAACCTACAGGTATAGAGCAGATAACTGAGGAGAACCGACTGTGCAGCACAGCGGACTCTGCTCAGCGCTCTGTGGTGACCTGAACGGGAAGGAGATCTGGAGAAGAGGGGCTATACACACAGCTGAGACACTCTGCTGTACAGCAGAAACTAACACAACGCTGAAAGCAACTACACTGCAATAACAATTAATTTAAAAATATCCCATGGTGTGTATAGACCACGTTTCGTTCTCCGTTCGCCCACTGGAGGACACCGACAGTTTGCTTCAGCCTCTTGACTACTGCCAATTCCATGGATCTGTCTTTTGCTTATGCATTCAGAAGGAATTGCTAGATCATATTTTACTTTTAACGTTTTGAAAAACTGTTATATGGTTCTCCACAGTGGCTGCACCATTTTATATTCCCACCAACACGGCGCAAAAGTTCCAGTGAAGTTCCATCCTCAACCACACTTGTTATTGGCTGGATGTTATTGTTATTGTTGTCTGTTCTGAGAGGAGTCATGCTGACGGGTGTGACGTGGTATCTCATTTTGGTTTTGATCTGCTTTACCCTGACGTTCAGTGATGTCAAATATCTTTTCGGGTGCTAACTGGCCCTTTGCATACTTTCTTAAAAGAAATCTCAAATCACGTCCTTCACCTATTTTTAAACAGGTTGTTCATTTTTTTTGTTGAGTTACAGGAGTTCATTATATATTCTGGACATTAACTTTTTCAGATATATGATTTACAAATATTTTCTTCCATTGCATAGGTTGCCTCTTTACTCTGTTGATCATGTCCTTTGATGCACAGAAGTAAAAGCTTCACAGACACTAAAACTGTGAACTTGGCTGGGCAGTAAATCAAATGTTTCTAAACATGAAGGTAAGTTAACCACAGTAAGCCCAGATAAGGTGAGGCTGAGGTGGGGATGGAAGTTCAGGACAAGCTGGGGCTTGGGTGAAAGGTCTGTACCGTCCCAAATTTCCAAAGGTTGAATGATGCTTCAAAGGAAGGAAATAAGGTCTTTTATATTTTAGACTTAAAATATTGATTTGTATTCTAAAACCCACTTCTCTGACTATGGATTACCAAAGTGACTGGGAAGAATCATGAAAATACTTGGATAGAAAGAAGTGAGATTTAAAGGTAGAAAAATAATGAAATCCTATTTTTGCCAAGTTCTCTTTCTAATGAGAAACAGACTGACTGCTGACACGATCGACAAGCAAAACCGAAGTGATGAAAGGACAAAGAATGAGGTAAGAACAACGTATCTGAACAGTGAATATTTCAACCACACGACTGTGATGCAAAGCCTAGCTGTTCATTTCCTCTGTCATTGAAGCATCAATGTGTAGAATAGCCAGCTCACTGATCATTTTGATTTTTATCAAAGACACCTCCATGTAATGTCACTCTCTGATGGACAGGGAGGCCTGGCGTGCTGTGGTTCATGGGGTCGCAAAGAGTCGGACACGACCGAGCTACTGAACTGAACTGAATGACCGCTAAAAATATACAAGAATCTAATCTTCTTCCAACAAAGATTGGTTTCTTTAGCTGGAAGTGTCAGGCAGGAAATGACCCATAACAAAAGGTAGAAGCGAAACAGCTAAAATAGCCCAGTTTCCTTTCTCTGCAAGCTCTCATCGCCGATTCCCTATTATGTCCACTCAAGGAAGTTCCTTGGCCGCAGGACTGTTTTCACAGCCTCTGCCATGGGACCCCCACAGCTTCCTGGGGATGTTTGTTTAGGCAAAGGAGCTGGACTTCCTCTAAATAACAATGCGGCCCCATCTTCGCCACCTCCAGGGGAGAAGGAAACACCCCAACACCAGAGGTGACATTCTCAGTGTTTCCACTTCCAGCGTTTTTAAAAAGATCATTCTGTACCATGATAAATTTTGTATTTGCTTCTCCATGTTTTAGAATATAAACAAAACCTATTCTTGGGTGTTTACTGCAAAGAGAATTAGTGCAAACCCATTCTTTAGTTTTCTTAGTTCTGTTTATGTACTAAACTGACAGAGATACTTCATATTCGAAACATTTGAAGGCTAAGTGAACATTCTTTTTAAAAATATACACAGAAAGGCAGTTTGCCTAGATCCAAAAGAACTTTACATAGCCCCTACTTGTTTTATTCTTCACTCTTGTCAAGACTTTTGAAGTCTTATAACATATAGCAGATAAACAGATACTTTATAGTGGGGGTGAGGGCTGCTAAAAACAGACAAGGCATGTCAGAAAATCAGATCTACATATTTGAGTTCTACTGGTTGATCTATATTCAGGGTTTGGCCATGTTTGCAGTGAAGGCTTGGCACTTCATCTCTTATACTATGAGTTTAATATGGGTTTCAGACTTATATATGGGTCAGGTTATATATATATATCTTATTGGTCCTGGTGAGTCAGGTAAAATTAACCCTGTTTATCCAGCAGTTTCTACCCAGAAAACAGGATCACACAGGACAGGAGCCCAGCCTTGTTCATCAGCCGCTTGCCAGTTTGGTTTAACTTCCTTGACAGAGGGCACATATGGAGGTGAACTGGGTCTATCCTGATTCTGCCAGATACACTACCTGATGCACCACTTCCAGGGCAAGCAGACTGGGTCACTGAGAAAGGGTCCCAGAAACTCTGAGCGCTCAGAAACCCCTTTGCTGAAGCACGCAGCAAGAGTGGTGTGCCATGGAGCAGAAACAGAAACTTCCCTCAAGATTTTTAGGATAGCTTTTAATCTTTGGGTTTCAGTTCTCCAACAGCAAACACATGATCTCCGTGGCAATGAAGAGGGAATTAGCGAGCTCTTCCATCTCACTTGAGAATCTGCATCAGAGGCGACCACCTAGCAGAATGCGTGCTGCCCTCCTCTACGCCTCCTCCTGCACAGCGGGGACTGGAGCCTGCATGTCTCACTGGAGCAAACCCCCAATCCCCCCCACCACCCGCCACGGCTGCCTGGTTCCCTCTGACCCTGCTCAGCACCCACGCAGGACAGCTCCCTGCAGGAGACACCTGAAGACCCTGGGTGACCCTGTGACCCCCTTTCCCCTCAGGGAATCTCAGTGTCGTCACCGGCACAACGAAGATAAGAGCAGTGCAGAGATATTACAAAGACGCAGTTAACTGATGTACATCAAGGCTGAGCACTGTAGCTGAAACGCAGCCAGCACTGAACGGGAGCTGGTCATTATAACTGTTTCACGCTAACCTTGGAGCCGGTTAGCTGTCAGATGAGGCGCCTTCTCTGCCCATGAGCCATGGAAGGGCTTTGTGCTGGTGAGGGGATGCTCTATGAGGTCGGTCTGGACACATGACCTCTCAATTGAAACTGATATAACATTTAAACACTCCTGGCTGGGCTCACAATCTTTTTCCACTAGGACTTGACCCATGATCCATGTACCACCCAGCAAGTAAGGAAGTTAGAAGTGACACCTTCACCCAGTCTAGCCTCTGGCCGCTGACTGGACCAATCTGATGATCTCCCAGAGATGAGGATCAGGTGGGACTGTCTGGATCAAAATCAGCAGTGCCTGTGGGGGCTTCCCATGGGATAGGCTGCTGTCACTATATTTGATTCTGTGTCACACTCTCCCCATCCCCACGAGGTCCCACGAGGGCCATTCTCTGGGATTTGTGTGGGGGGGTGCACAGGACATTTTTATACCAATTAAATATTGAGAACTTTTAAAATATTATATGTCATTTGTCCTTGAATTCCTTATGGCCAAGAAAACTGGTTTACATGAAAACAGAAACTCAGTATTCTTTTGTTATGGACTGAATTCTGCCTCCACAAAATGCACATGTTGAAGCCCTAACCCTTGGGACCTCAGAACGTGACTGCATCTGGAGATGGGGACTTTAAAGAGGTGAAGTGAAGTGAAGTGAAAGTCACTCAGTCGTGTCCGACTCTTAGCAACCCCATGGATTATACAGTCCATGAAATTCTCCAGGCAAGAATACTGGAGTGGGTAGCCTTTCCCTTCTCCAGAGGATCTTCCCAACCCAGGGATCAAACCCAGGTCTCCCGCATTGAAGGCAGATTCTTTACCAGCTGAGCCACAAGGGAAGCCCCTTTAAAGATGTGATCAAGTTAAAATGAGGTCATCGGGGTGGCTCCCAACCCAAATGACTGGTATCCCACAGAAGAAGGGTGGACACACACACACGTGGGGACACAGCAGGAGGACGGCTGTCAACGAACCAAGAGAGGCCTCAGCTGAACGGACCCGTGCAGACACCCTGAGCCCAGCGCTGAGCCTCAGGAACGGTGAGAGCTCAAGCTCCCTGACGGAGTTCTGCAAGGGCGGTCCAAGAAGACTGGCCACTGTAACACAGCTGTCGGCAGGCACTATTTGAGGTAAAAATTCAGGCCACGTCAGAGTCCACGAGGCTGTCCAGAGACAGTGCTTCAGCCTTACTCCTTAGTTTTCTCACTGCTGTGACCTTGAGCAAGTCACGTACGCTTCAGGGGCCCCGTGAGCCATTAGATGTGACCCTGACTCCACAAGAGGGGGTGAGACCATTTAAGATCGTGAAGTGGCATCTCCATGACAACATCAGCAAGTGCTAAATCTGCCACCCCATGTTTCCCCCACATACTCACCGCTTCCTCCCATGACTCTGCCTGACAAAAAATTCTTCCCCCATGCACTAAACCAAACATTTGCAGCATGCTCACATGTTGCTTCCCATCCTATCTTCTGGGGCCTGAGCACAGGAACTCAAATGTCTGGACACAGCTGTCATGTTCCAGCGAGACTTTCCCTTTCTCAATATTCTAATATTCTAAATTCCGCTGTTTTTAGAAATAAGGGGTGGTCATTCCCAGACTCCCTAATCCCGAGAGTGTTCTCCTCTGGGCATGGTTAGCTGTTACTCTCACGGTATGGCTCAGACACACGGCCGCCTGGGGCAGACGTTGTCAGTACCAGCGCTCCCCATCGCCACGCTCCTGCTGGTGTGGCTCAGGCTGCTGGAAACGTGGTGGTGCCTCACCCCCAGCATCCACTCACCTTCCTCAGGGGTTTCTGCCCTGGACACAGCGGGCCCCGGGCCAGCCCTGGACAGGAGGAGGGGCTGACAAGACCTGGGGATGGGTGACTCTTGTCCAGGGCCCACAGCACAGGGACCATCACAACGACATCTCAGGGCCACTAGAATCCTGCACGGAGCCCGAACCCCACCCGCTGAAGCCCTGCCAGCACGCCCGGTCTCTCTGTCCTCCTGTCCGTCTGCTTCGTCCACATCAGCCTCCAGCTGCATCACCCATGTGAGTCATTAAGTCAAACAGGACCATTTAGCTTGTTTCCGCATTGGAGTTATTATAAACAGTGCTGCAGTGAACAGCACTCTTTGAACTATGGTTTTCTCTGGGTATGTGCCCAGGAGTGGGACTGCTGGATCATATGGCAACTCTAGTTTTAGCTTTTTAAGGAATTTCCATACTGTTCTCCACAGTGGCTGTATCAGTTTACACTGCCGACAGTATGGGGGGGTCCCTTTTCTCCACACCCTCTTCAGCATTTATTGTTAGTGGATTTTTTTGTTGACGGCCATTCTGACCAGTGTCAGGTGATACCTCATTGTCGTTTCGATTTGCCTTTCTCTAAAAACTAGTGATGTTGGGAATCTTTTTATGTTCCTGTTGGCCATTTGTAATTCTTCCTTGGAGAAATGTCTATTTAGATCTTTTGCCCATTTTTCGATTTGGTTGTTTCTTCTTCGTTTTTATATTGAGCTGCATGAGCTGTTTGTATATTTTGGAGATTCATGCTTTGTCAATCACATTCTTTGCAAAGAGTATCTCCCATTCTGAAGACTGTCTTTTTTATGGTTTCCTTTGCTGTGCAAAAGCTTGTAAGTTTAATTATGTCCTGCCTGTGTTTTTTTTTTTTTTTTTAATTTTCATTACTCTTGGAGCTGGGTCAAAAAAAATCTTGCTGTGGTTTGTGTTAAAGAATGTTCTGTTTTCCTCTAAGAGTTTTATAGTTTTATAGCATTACATTTAGGTCTTTAATCCATTTTGAGTTTATTTTTGTGTATGACAGGAAGTGTTCTAATTTCATTCTTTTACATGTCGCTGTCCAGTTTTCCCAGCACCACTTATTGAAGAGACTGTCTTTCCTCCATTGTATATTCTTGCCTCTTCTGTCATACTTTAGGTGAATCTAGGTGCATGGGTTTATTTCTGAGTTTTCTATCCTGTTCCATCAATCTATATTTCTGTTTTTTGTGCCAGTACCATACTGTCTTGATTATTGTAGCTTTGTAGTATAGTCTGAAGTCAGGGTGCCTGCATTCTCCAGCTCTGTTTTTCTTTCTCAAGATTGCTTTTTGTGTTTCCATTCAAATTATAAAATTTTTTCTTCCAATTCGTGAAAAATACCCTTGGTAATTTGACAAGGAATGCATTAAATCTTTAGACTGCTTTGGGTAGAATAGCCATTTTCACAACAGTGATTCTTCCAACCCCAAAACATGGTATAGCTCTCCATTTGCTTGTGTCATCTTTGATCTCTTTCATTAGTATCTTACAGGTCCTTTGCCTCCTTATGTAGGTTTATTCATATTTTGCTCTTTCTATTGCAATAGTAAATGGTATATTTTCCTTAATTTCTTTTTCTGATCTTTTGTTGTTAGTGTATAGGAATGCAAGAGATTTCTTGCATTAATTTTGTATCCTACAACTTTTCCAAATTCACTGATTAGCTCTAGTAATTTTCTGGTAGTATCTTTTGGGTTTTCTATGTATATTATTGTGTCATCTGCAAGCAGTGATAGTTTCAACTGTCCTTTTCCACTTCGTATTCCTTTTATTCTTTCTCTTCTGATTGCCATGGCTAGGACTTCCAAAACTATGCTGAATAATAGTTTAGAGAATAGGCACCCTTGTCTTGTTCATGATCTTAGAGGAAATGTTTTCAGTTTTTCACCATTGAGAATAATGTTTGCTGTGGACTTGTCATATATGGCTTTTATTATGTTGAGGTAGATTTCCTCTTTGCCCACTTTCTGAGAGTTTTTATTATAAACGAGTGTTGAATTTTGTAAAGAGATTTTGTCCATCAGTAGATGAAGTGGAAAAATATGGTGTGATACACATATACAATGGAATATTGTGCAATTTGCAGAGATGTGGATAGACCTAGAGATTGCCATACTCAGTGAAGTAAGAGAAAAACAATACTGTATAATATCACTTACATGTGGAAACTAGAAAAATGATAACAGATGAACTTATCTGCAAAGCAGAAATAGAGACAGATGGAGAGAATGAATGTAGTATGGACACCAAGGGGAAAAGGAGGGTGGGAGTAACAGGGAGATTGTGATTGACATATATACACTACTATGTATAAAATAGATAACTAATGTAATCCTACTGTATAGCACAGGGAACTCTACTCAGTGCTCTGTGGTGACCTAAATGGGAAGGAAATCCAAAAAAGAAGGAATATATGTATACATATGGCTGATTCACTTTGCTATAAGGTAGAAACTGATGCATTGTAAAGCAACTAAACTCCAATAAAAATTAAAGAATGAAACAACACCTATATGATTAAAAAAACAAACAAACCTAAACAAAACACAAAGCTCATCTCCCTGGACTTGTCACCGGAGAGCTCCCCCTAGGCAGATGACTCATTTACTGAGCCTGGAGGCAAGTTTGTGTGGTCTCCCCTGAGTCTCCTTAGCGCACACTTCTCTCTGCTACTCAAGTGCTTATGGGGGTCTGCTGCCTGTCTGTGAGTGAAGCCTGGGACTGAATGAGGGATACGTTACTGTCCCAGGACTGGCCAAGTGCACAGCAGATCCGTGCTGTGTGCTGAGACCATGGGCAGGGATGAGGTGCTGTGGGCTTCTCTGGACTGTCACCAGGGGTCCCTTCACCTAATAACACATCACCGACCTCTGCTGAGGATTTCTCTGAGAAGAGCTGACAACAAGGGTAGTCCTAACAGACCCTGAACTGGGAAATCACAAACGCTGCAAGATGCATTCTGCATCACAATGTCTTGGACCAGATCCTTCTCCCATGAAGAGGGACAGAAGCCATGCAGAAGGCTATGCACTGCCCCCAACAAATCAAGGAGACTTTGTGCTCTGCTAATGGGGAGGATGTAGTTGGGAAAAGTGAGTTTTCTTTGGGCAGGAAGTCACTCATTGCACCTGCTTGGGATCCAAACTCTGGAGTGGGGCCCTGCTGTGGGGAGAAGATGCTTGCGTGTCTTGGTTTGAGTAAGACTTCTGAATTTTCCTAAGAAACATTCCCCCAAAGCTCAGAGACAACACACAGAAGGAGCTACAAGGTCTGCCAGGGCGAGATGCTGGATGGAGGCCTCCCTTCCTTCCTGGAGGACAGAGGAGGGGCTTTACTGCCTGGGGTCTAGGAGGCCAGGGCAGGGAGTTGGGTTCACTCAGCTCCTCTGGGAAGCCACATTGTTAGGGACTGACCTCGAGCTGAACACAAAATGTGCTCTCTGCCCTGTTCCTGACCTCCACTGGAGGGAAAGGCACTACAAAATGGAAAGGAAACAGCCCTCCCAAGGCTCTGCAGACAGATGGACGCTGAAGGGTGTGGTCTTGTTCAGTGGTGGATGAGGGGACTCCTGCCACATCCAAGAGAAAGTTCCAGCTGCTGGCCTGGGCCTGTGATGGCAAGTCTGTTCAAACTCCAGGGCCAGCCCTAGAGACACAGAACCACCCCCCACCCACTTCCTGCTGACACGCTCTTCTTCTCCCATGTCTGGTCTATCTCTTACAAACTCCCAGAGGAAAGGTGTTTGCAGGTGAAGGAGGGCTGCGCTCTCCTCTGGTTAAGGGGGTGATCTGCAAGGGGGACAGCCAGTGGGGCTGCAGGAAGCAGAGCTGGGCTGGTTTGACTTCACTGTCCTGGGCTGTGTGGCCTCTGAGTCCCCTCACTCACATGGAGAAGGGACGTCATCCTCAGCAAACGTGCCAGGATGGCGCTGATGGTAAAATCGAACCATTTGTGGGGAAGTGTACAGGTAGTGCCGGTGGTAAAGAACCCGCCTGCCAATGCAGGTAGATGTAAGAGACACAGGTCTGATACTGGGTTCAATGCCTCCATGCCCCTGGAGGAGGGCATGGCAACCCACTCCAGTATTCTTGCCTGGAAAACTCCATGGACAGAGGAGCCTGGCGGGCTACAGTCCATGGGGTTGCAAAGTCAGACATGACTGAAGCAACTTAGCATGCACGCACATACTTTACATAGGGCTTCCCTGGGGATTCAGATGGAATCTGCCTGCAATGCAGGAGACCTGGGTTCGATCCCTGGGTTGGGAAGATCCCCTGGAGAAGGAAATGGCTACTCACTCCAGTATTCTTGCCTGGAGAATTCCATATATATGGTGAAAATGGTGTCACACACATGCATACATTATGGGCATTATTCTGAAGAAACATGAGTGAGAAGCTTTGGAAGACCAACCTGACAGAAGGAAATCTAAGAGGATATACAGATAACAGAAAAATGTGGGCTGTAGGAAAAGACTGAATACAAGAAGAGGGGAGAGGTGGACGGAGGGGCTGAGGGAGAGAAGGAACTAGAGCTCCGCTGTGCTGGGCTCCGTCTGCATCTCCCCCTTTATCTCCACACTGTGGTGTCTCTTCACCCACTGAGCAGAAGAGCGCCGGTGCACGAGGGGCGTCCCCAGCCCCCGCCCCAGCTCTGGGCACCGCGCCCCTCTGCCAGCCCTGCTGCTCCTCACGAGGCTCCAGGAGGCGGGGCTCCGTGTCACGTGCCCTGTTCTGCCCCTCCTTCCGAGGACTGGAGGCAGCGATGAGCCTTCCCGTCTCAGAGGGCCCCCTACTCCCCAAGGTCCCCTTGCAGCAGGCTTGTGCTCTGGCCCCAGCCACCCACCTGCTCGCTACTCGGCCCCGCCCCCACCCCCGCCGTCCCTGCGCCTGCTCGGGTCCACAGCAGACCGTGCAAGGCCATTTCCAGCTCGGCACTGCAGGCGTGGTCCGGAGGAGCTGCCCTTTCTCAGCCAACTGCATATACGTTCTGAAATCAGTGCTTTTCACTTACAGAGGGCCCATCGATAGGCAGTTGATACATGAGTGATGCATGTATGACATAGTTAATGTAAACATTTACTGATGGAATGGCTTGGTGTGAGACGTTGGAGACAGGTCAGTGAATAAAGAAATAAAACCTCCTTCCAGGGCTGACACATTAGTAGCTACAAGACAAACGGAACAGGGGAAGGACACAGAGAGTGACATGGGGCAAGGGCCCCAGAGATGCGCCTGGTGGGGACACTGGACAGGGTGGGGGCAGCGAGAATGGGAGGGCCTGCTGGAGACAGAAGGGGAGGCCGGAGGGCTGGGGACACCGGCGGTGACCCGCCCGGAGCACTGGGACTCAGGCCGAGATGAAGCCGTCAGAGGCCTTAAGAAAAGTCACGAATGATCCTCCTCCTGTTGTGACGAGTGTGGCCCTAGCAGTGGTGTGGAGAGCAGTCCAGCGGGGAAGGGTGGGCAGATGCAGGGACCAGTGAGGTGGCCATGGCAACGGGAATCCTCCCTGGGACTCAGGAGAGCCTGGACCAGAGCACTGGGAGTAAGGGGGCTGGGGCAGGGCAGGATTTGGATCAGGACTCATGGATAAGTGGGATGGAAAGTGTACGCAGGAGAGGGCCTGTGGATCTGAGACCTCGTCCCTGTCATCCCTTTCTGGGCCTCTCCCTTTCTGAGCCTCGTCTGATGCACAAGGCAAATTGAGGGACCACTCCTCTCTGCTGAGCCCCTCCCCATTCACCTCCCTCCCTTTTCAGCCCAGCACTGCAGGAAGCTCATCCGCCAAGCCCTGCACGTGTGAGGTGCTGCTGAGATGCCAGCTGTAGTCAAAGGTCTTCAGTTATTACAAAAAATAACTTCTAAAATGTCACCAAATATCATCCACTTCTCCAGAAACAAATGAACCGCCGCCATGAGCTGTGTGATAGGAAACAGAGGGGCCTTCACAGGCGGAGGCCAGAAGGGTGACAAGCAATGACTTCAAGGCAAGCATCACTTGGGCCTCAGCATCTTCTGGATGCTCATTCCACTAGGCAAAAACCATCAGTCCTAACAGGAAAGGAGACTGGACCTGGGACCGCTGGCTGTGTGGCCTGACCTCCCAGGGCCATGCCCCTGCTGCCCGTAGATTGCCCGGAACCAGGGCCATCAGGGCGGCCGCAGGCCTTCCCGCTGCTCTGGCCCGGGAAGCAGAGCGAGTCAGGACCACACCCGCCGGAGCAGAGCTACTGCAATGGAAGAACACCTTGACCGTAGCCAGGCGAATACCCCAGCTCTTGATGAAATGTGTCTTTGGGAGTCTAGCCAGCAGAATTTTATGATTTCCTATAACATTCTGATTACCAGATCCAGAAAATGTAGCTATTTCCATTAAATTCCCAACATTTGCAAATATCGTTTTTTTTTTTTTTACACCAACTACTGTGTTCTTCAGTGTACATTAGACTGAGATATTACAGTAATGAATATCAATTCATGTTTCCAAGTGCAGGGCCGTGCACAAGGCAGCTGTTCAAAAATATTTATTGAATACACAGGCATATATTTCATAGAAAGTTCCATCTTGGGTTATACTAATAACCAATCATAACACAAGTTCCCCTCATCTCTCAGCTTAATAGTTAACATCACAAGTTATTTTCATCTCAAGGCAATAAACTGGAGATAATGTACAAACACACTGTCATGTTGGATTATATGGAGCTGAGCATAATGAATGCCATAATTCAAATAATATAGGAAGCAAGAAAGCTTGAATAACCAAAATATTTTTTGAATTACTTCCACTTATAAAAAGATTCACAGTTGTAATTATCATAAAAGCAGGTGTATAATAACTGGATATTGGCTGCATAAATTAATGGCTAGCTGTTTATTCCACGTTTGTAGATGATGACCGCTAAAATTAGACACAGCACTGTTTTAGCAGACTTCTACAAGTTACTACTTTTAATCAATGGACAGAGGTTAAAAGTGAAATAAAGCTCTCATTAAACCGCCAGGGGTCACACAAATGAGATGTGGACCACTGTGGCTCATGGGGTTGTTTCTTGCTTTAATAGGTGAATTGAGTCACCTGAGTAAGAAGCACAACTCTGTACTAGTCTCTTCTTCTCAAGCAGGGGCTCCCAAGGGATGACAAGTGTTCCCTCTGCAGCCCTCGAAGGTGTGAGCTAATAAATGGGGTATATCAGGTTTGTGCCCAGAGGGGAAAATGCCACCCAGATAAGGAGGCATCCTTTAACAGAGTAAGCCTGCCTCAGGGGCTTGGCCCCTTTTCACAATTGATATCTCTAGCAATAAAGTTTGATTTTTAAATACAATCTGCCACTTGGTTAAGGAAAACTTTTGGGGAGGGGGGGCTGTCCAGACCCTCTGGCTCCTCCACTCCCCAGGGTGCTGGGTCCAGCTCTCACCTCCATTCTGCGGAGCAGTCTGCACACCTAAGAAAACAAGGCTCAAAAGTGGAGTAAGCTGCCAAGGTCACGTTCCCAGCAATGACAGAGCTGCTGGGATCTGAATCCAGGAAGCAGCTCCAGGGTCCTTGTTCTGACCTCTTCTCTGCGTGCCTGGGGTGGCTGTTCAGATCATTCCCATTTTGCAGTACTTCCCTGGTGGCTCAGAGGGTAAAGCGTCTGCTCACAAGGAGGGAGACCCAGGTTCAATCCCTGGGTCAGGAAGATCTCCTGGAGAAGGAAATGGCAACCCACTCCAGTATTCTTGCCTGGAAAATTCCATGGACGGAGATGCCTGGTAGGCTACAGTCCATGGGGTCACAAAGAGTCGGACACGACTTCACTTCCACTTTTCCTTCTTTCATTTTGCAGAGGAGGAAACCGAGGACCAGCGAGTGAGCGGAAGGATATTCACCCAGATACCTGTGTTCCCCACCCACGATCTGAGCCCATACTGATCCCAGGGCAGCCTCAGGGTAGAAATATCTGCATAGGAAGGCAAGTCGCCTTGGTCAGCCTCTAAGACTTGCTCTGTCTCAAACACAGACTAGCAGGCCGGAATGCCGGCCCCTGGAAAAGGGGCAGGGCAAGGGGTCACACCAGCCTGGAGTGAGGTGCGGGGAGGACAGTTTAGACCTCACACATGGAAGAGAGAGAAAGATCCCACCCAGAACAAGTTGTTCCTCTGTTGATTCACGTGAACCTTCCTGGATCCCAGTGAGAAGAAGTGGGACCTGCTCATGTCGCCGCACACTGGCTTGGCCAAAAAGTTCATTCAGAGTTTTTTGCACGATGTTATGGAAAAACCTGAACAAACTTTTTGCCCAATTCAATAAATTACTTTAGGCCTCAGCTAATGGTGCAGGATGATAGTAATATTTCAATGGAAGACTCTCTCCAGATCTGTTTAAAAAAATACTTCTATTGAGTAGAAACACTGCTCTCACATCTGATTGGGCAGACAGGTGGGGAAGGGAGAGGTCTATGCAGTATTGGTTCTCAAAGTGGGGTTCACCTGGGAACCTGGTGAACCTTGAATTCTCAGGCCCCACCCCAGAACTACTGAATCAGAAACCCTCAAGGTGGAACCAAGGTAAACATGTTTTCACAAGCCCTTTTGGGATGATTCTGAGGCTCACTCAAACTTGAAAAATACTGACTTGGCATGGGGTGCCCTAAGGTATATCATTCCTATCTGAACATCCCGAGTAATGAAAACTTTACTCAAGGCACTGAGACGAGAGGTGAAGATCTGAGGCAGTGAGTAGTTCCACTTCCTTCTGCAAATGACACAGGGCTTCACCCATCTCCCTGATCTTTCTGCTGACTGGCTTGAACAAGGACGCCATGCATTTCTCTCACTGGCTCAAACACCTCTGGGAAAACATTCTTGAAAAGTACTTTTAGAAAAAACAAAGACTCAAATCATGAATGTATAATGGGATAACAATTTCTATGACAAACATTACATTTTTTAAAGTTTCAATTGACCTAGAAGATGGCTAAAAGTACTTTGCCTTTAAGATCCAAATAAGTCAATACATTGCCCCCCAGTCTCCATGGAGGATGGACTCCAGGACCCTCTCAGACACCAAAATGCTCAGGGGCTGAAGTCTGAAGTATATGCATATAACTTGTGCACATCCCCCTGTGTACTTAAATCATCTCTAGATGTCATCTCTAGATAAGTGTTAGTCATTCATTCATGTCTGACTCTTTGCAACCCATGGACTGTAGCCCATCAGGCTTCACTGTCCATGGGATTTCCCAGGCAAGAACACTGGAGTGGGTTGTCATGCCCTCCTTCGGGGGATCTTTAGATGACATAATAATACAATGTAAATGCTACGCAAACAGTTGCCAGCAAATGGAAACTTTGCTTTGTGAAAGTTTCTGGATTTTTTTTTTTTTTTTGGATCCACAATTGGTTGAATCTGAGGATGGGGAACCCACAGATAGGAAGAGGTGACTGTACTGAATGTTTAATACTCAGTTCAGTTCAGTTCAGTCACTCAGTCGTGTCCGACTCTTTGCGACCCCATGAATCGCAGCACGCCAGGCCTCCCTGTCCATCACCAACTCCCGGAGTTCACTCAGACTCACGTCCATTGAGTCAGTGATGCCACCCAGCCATCTCATCCTCTGTCGTCCCCTTCTCCTCCTGCCCCCAATCCCTCCCAGCATCAGAGTCTTTTCCAATGAGTCAACTCTTCGCATGAGGTGGCCAAAGTACTAGAGTTTCAGCTTTAGCATCATTCCTTCCAAAGACATCCCAGGGCTGATCTCCTTCACAATGGACTGGTTGGATCTCCTTGCAGTCCAAGGGACTCTCAAGAGTCTTCTCCAACACCACAGTTCAAAAGCATCAATTCTTTGGTGCTCAGCTTTCTTCACAGTCCAACTCTCACATCCATACATGACCACAGGAAAAACCATAGCCTTGACTAGACGGACCTTTGTTGGCAAAGTAATGTCTCTGCTTTTGAATATGCTGTCTAGGTTGGTCATAACTGTTCTTCCAAGGAGTAAGTGTCTTTTACTACTTGACAAGAAAAAAGTGTTTAAAAATATGAAAACCTAAGGGTTCCCATTTTCCTATAAACTAGTCATGTCCTTGAAAATAATCCTTTCCTCCTGATTCAGGATATTCATGTTAGTAGCAGTTGCACATAAATAAGGCTTTCCAAATAAACATCTTATCTTTATATGGAAGGAAGTTCAGGAAGAAGGAATTGACGTTCTTCCCCAAAGATGACAATACATTTTTGGGTTCCTTTCCCAGAAATTAGTAAATAAGAAAATCTTTTCATTTAAAAAGAAAAAAAAAAAAAAAAGAAGCCTGTTCATAGCAAATGCTTAAATTGAATCCATATGCCACTCACATACTTAAAAAAGGAGATGGCTGCTGTGAGCCAATTTCTCCACTCATTCTGGGCCAAATAAAACAGATTTCAGTTAAAAAAAAAAAAAAAAAAGCTTTTATTGCCTCAGAGGGAGCTCTATTCATCCTGTAGGGTATACAAGTACTATTTATTTTTCATTCAGAATTCCTGATTCTCTATTTCATACACATTTTCCCACTCAGGTCGACTTTATCCACTCTGTATAAGTACATTAAAATCTGAAAAACATAACACCTTCTCTGGATGGAACAAATTTTTAAAAAAATGTTGAGGCCGCATAGCTAAGGAAACCATAAACAAAATGAAAAAACAATCTATGGACTGGGAGAAAATATTTGCAAATGATGCAACCAGCAAGGGGTTAATTTCCAAAATATACAAACAGCTCCTACAATTCAGTAACAAAAAAGACAAATAACCCAATTGAAAAATGGGCAGAAGACCTAAATAGACATTTCTCCAAAGATGAGATGTACATGAAAAGATGCTAAACATTGCTAATTAGTAGAGAAATGCAAATCCAAACCGCAATGAGGCATCACCTCACACCCGTCAGAAGAGCCACCATCAAAAAGTCTACCAACAATAAATACTGGAAAGGGTGTGGAGAAAAGGGAGCCCTCTTACACTGTTGGCAGGAATTTAAGTTGGTGCAGACACTATGGAGAACGGCATGGAGGTTCCTTAAGAAACTAAACGTAGAGTTTGCATATTATCTAGCCACCCCCATCTGGGGTGCAGATCCAGAGAAAACTATATTAAAAAATACACGCACCCCAAAGTTTTGGAGCACTGTTTACAATAGCCAAGGCATGGAAACAACCTAAATGTCCACAATGATGAATGGATAGAGATGATGCGGTACACACACACAGTGGAACACTATCAGCCATAAAGAGTGAGATAGTGCCGTCTGCAGCAACATGATGGGCCTAGAGAGTGTCATACTGAGAGAAGGAAGTCAGACAGAGAAAGAACACCACAGGACATCACTTTTATGTAGAATCTAAAATATAGCACACATGAACACAGCTACGAAGCAGAATCGGATTCACAGACATGGAGAACAGATGTGTGGTTCCCAGGGCGGAGGGGCTGGGGAAGGGAAGGATTGGGAGTTGGGATTAGCAAATATAAGCTAGTATATATAGGACAGATAAACAATAAGGTCCTACTGTAAAACTGAACTTATTGATAAGAAAAAAGTGTTTAAAAATATGAAAACCTAAGGGTTTCCATCCAGCCATCTCATCCTCTAACACCCTCTTTTCCTTCTGCTCTCCATCTTTCCCAGCATCAGGGTCTTTTCTAAGTCAGTTTTTTGCATTAGGTGGCCAAAGTATTGGAGCTTCAGCTTCAGCGTAAGTCCTTCCAATGAATGTTCAGGATTGATTTCCTTTTGGGTGGACAGGTTTGATCTCCTTGCAGTCCAAGGGACTCTCAAGAGTCTTCTCCAGCACCACAGTCCAAAAGCATCAATTCTCCAGCGCTCAGCTTCCTTTACGGCCCAGCTCTCACATCCACACATGACCACTGGAAAAACCACAGCCTGGACTAGATGGGCCTTTGTTGGCATTGCTGTTTTTTTTCTGGAATTGCTTCCTCTATAATCCAGCAGATGTTTTCAATTTGATCTCTAGCTCTTCTTCCTTCTCTAAACCCAGCTTGGAGACCTGGAAATTCCTGGTTCACAGAATGCTGAAGCCTAGCATGCGAGATTTTAAGCATGGCCTTACTAGCACGGGAAGCCCTACTAGCATGGGAGATGAATGCAATTGTCTGATAGGTAGCACATTCTTTGGTACTACCCTTCTTGGGTATTGGGATGAGGATTGACCTTTTCCAGTCCTGTGGCTACGGCTGGGTCTTCCAGATTGACTGACATAATGAATGCAAAACCTTGATGGCATCATCCTTTAAGAATCTGAATTCTTAAATTCAGAATTTCATCACATCCACTAGATTTATTAACAGCAGTGCTTCTTAAGGCCCACTTAGCACTCCAGAATGTCTGGCTCTGGGGGACTAACTATACTATTGTAGTAATCCGGTTCATTAAGATCTTTTTTGTACAGTTCTTCCATGTATTCTTTCCATCTCTTCTTGATCTCTTCAGTGTCTACTGGGTCTCTACCATTTTTATCCTTTATTGTGCCCATCTTTGGGCAGAACGCTTCCATGATGTTCGCAATGCTCCTCAAGAGATCTCCAGTCTTTCCCTGTTTGCTGTTTCCTTCTATTATTAAGCACTGCTCGTCAAAGAAGGCCTTCCTGTCTCTCCTAGCGACCTTTGCAACTCTGCATTTAACTGGAGATGCTTCTCCCTCTCTCCTTGCTTTCCACTTGTCTTCGTTCTTCTGCTACTTGTAAAGCCTCCTCAGATAGCCACTTTGACTGTTGCTTTTCTTTTTCTTCAGGATGGTTTTGCTCGCCACCTTCTGTACAATATTACAGACCTTTGTCCATAGTTCTTTAGGCACACTGTTAACTGGATCTCGTCCCTTGAACGTATTCATTACCGCTACTGCGGATTCATACGGGATTTAAGTCACACCTGGCTGGCCTATTGTTTTTCCCGGTTTTCTTTAGTTTAAGCCTGGATTTTGCTATGAGAAACTGATGGTCTGTGCTCCGGGTAGGCTCCGGATCTTGTTTTTGCTGACTTGATACAGCTTTTCCATCTTCAGGTACAAAGAATATAATCAATTTGATCTTGGTATTGACCATTTGGTGATGTCCATGTGTAAAGTCGTCTCCTGTGTTGTTGAAAAGGGGTATTTGCTATCACTAGAGCATTCTCTTGGCAGAATTCAGTTAACCTTTGCCCTGCTTCATTTTGTTCTGTTACTTGCCTGTTACTCCAGGTACATCTTGACTTCCTCCTTTTGGATTCCAATCCCTGATGATGAATGGAACATCTGTTTTAGGTGTTAGTTCTAGGAGGTCTTCTAGGTCTTCATAGAACTGATAAACTTCAGCTTCTTCACCATCCGAGGGGCATAGACTTGGATTACTGTGATGTTGAATGGCTTGCCTTGGAAACGAACCGAGATCATTCTGGCATTTTTGACGTTGCATCCAAGTACTGTATTTCAGACTCTTTTGCTGATTATAAGGGCTACTCTATTTCTTCTATGGGATTCTTGCCCACAATAGTAGATAAAATAGTCATATGAATTAAATTTGCCCATTCCCGTTCATTTTAGTTCACTGATTCCTAGAATGTCAATGATTATTCTTACCATCTGCTGCTTGACCACATCCAATTTTCCTTAATTCGTGGACCTACCATTCCAGGTTCCTATGCAATACGTTCTTTGCAGCGTCAGATTTTAC
Source organism: Bos javanicus (assembly GCF_032452875.1). Taxonomy (NCBI): domain Eukaryota; kingdom Metazoa; phylum Chordata; class Mammalia; order Artiodactyla; family Bovidae; genus Bos; species Bos javanicus. The sequence continues at coordinate 5,394,323 of NC_083871.1, read as the reverse complement.
TTTCATCACCAGACATATCCATAACTGAGCATAGTATCCGCTTTGGCCCAGCCATTCATTCTGGGGCTATTGGTAATTCTCCTCCAATCTTCCCCAGTAGCATACTGGACACCTGGGGGACTCATCTTTTGGGCCTTTTATACAACTCATGAAGTTCTCACAGCAAATATACTGGGATGGTTTGCCATTCCCTCCTCCAGTGGATCCCAGTTTGATCACAAATCAAAACACTTCATCTAAAATGCACTGCGTTACAGGCTTTTCAGACAAATTTCAAGGGCTGTGGCTGGAAAAGCCAGTAGATGGGCACCGGATGTCTCTGAGATCAAGGATAAAGAACACCCCTGGAGGGACTGAGGGAGGTGACCGATGAGTAGACAGATGGATACACAGATAGACAGGTAACCAGGCCAGGAAGGAAAGGAAGTGAGAAGTCACGACACTGCCACAGAGCCACTTACATGACTGCTAACCACGATACAGGGGTCACGCTTTCCCTCTGGAAGGTATAGACCTGGTTTCTAATTCATTTTAAGTAAAGTCAGTTTATAAATAAGCCTCAAAGAACCTGGACCTCAAGACTCACAGGGTGTGATGCCAAGGATGAGATGAACAGGCATGGGTCAGCCAAGTGACACCACTGAGTAGGAGGAAAGTGTGAAGAGAGTCAGCTCCTGCTGGAGGAGAGCTGGGCTTAAAGGGGCTCCATGTAAATGTCCCCATTCATGGGGCAATGCCAGGAACCATCTCAGTTCAATGAGGAATCACTTGCCCTTCTCTTTACACTGCCGACCAGCCTGTATCTCAGAGTCTGTGTGGAGCAGACCTGCTGCTGCCCAGGGAGCTCAACTCTGGAAGAGCCCAGAGCACACTGTCCATCTTGACCACAGCAGGGTGTCATTCTTCCCAAACCCCATCCAAATAATCTTTTTCCATGTCACACTTTAAGCCAGGAAACTTGTCAAATAATGTCCTGGCCCCTGGAAAGGGAGGGTCTGATATTTCAAATAGTGTTTCAAGGCACATCATCAGGCAGATGAAGGAAGAAGCCCAGAGGAAGATGCCAGCTATGAGGATGCAGGCTCTGCCGGTCACCACGAGAGAGTCATGTGCAAAGTCACTCTGCTCTGAAGGCTCCACAGATACAAGGCCTCCCTAAATAGATGTTATGTCATGTAGAAACCAATTTCTAATGCAAACACCTTCTCAGCTTTGCTGTGAATGTAGATTATTTGGGCACCTATATTACACTGATATTATGTGTCATTCCTATCTTAAACACACTTCAGATTTCTTACAGAGCTTGCAATTTTCTCATTAAGCAATCATGCTCTAAATTTCAAAGCTAATGATAAATGTTAATCAACAAGTCTAAGCCTTTAAGAACTGAAGGCACAAAAATAGTTTCTGATCTTCCCTAATTGAAGCAATGTAGCACCTCACCTAGACTTCTAAATAAAGCTTACATTTTCACCCTGAGCCATCTTGTTGCTAGAGCCACAAGCTTGAAGGATGACACTGCACACAGGGACCTTCCAGAGAACTCACAGGTTCATTTAGCTGGTCCACGTGATGCCCTCTCCCTACCTTTTCTGATGTCTTGTCTTGCACAGGTGGCCCTGTGCGGGGCAGGGTTGGAGGAGGGGGTGCCCGGCGCTTCTTCAGGTCCGACTTGACCGACACCCCTGAGATGTTGCCAAGAGAGAGGGATGGACCCAGGATAACAGAACGTGGATTCACACACGGGGAGTTCGGGGTCGTCAAGCAACCCTGTCGGAGGAAGAGACAAATAGAAAACCTGCATTACTCTGAGATGCTTCTGGATGCTTGACTGCTCAGAGATGAAAACTGAACACCCAACGCCCACCAGAGCTTCTCCATCATCGTTTTTACAGACAAACAATGTTTGAATCACAAAACCTTTGTTTGAAAGCAAAACCCTTCTATTTTCACTCTCCAGGGAAAGTGACCACAGACCCCATTACAGGACAGGTTCCTGGTATGAGGTTTATTTTGCTAATCATGAAGGAAACAGCAAGACTGTTTAAATCTGTATGAGGAATTCTTACCAGCGAGAATCATGGAAAACTCTCGACCCACCTACAGTGATGAATTTGCCTCCTTAAATTTGTGACCTGCCATCAGACCGAGTACTTAGATGCCGAGAAGGGGAAGGAACAGATCAACAGGTGTGTTTCTCCTGGAACGCAGAAGCAGCGCATCTTGGCCGTCTGGAGCAGCATCTCAGCCCCTGCCTGGAAGGGGCTTAGGTTTCTCCTAATTTGGGGAAGTTTCAAATAATTGACAGGGCAGTATAAACAGCCTGCCCTGGATATTTCATGTAACCATCAAATGCAGTACTTCATGACAGATCCCTAATTAACTGAAAACAAATTCAACCTAACACCCTAGTTAATTGCTCCCAAGGAACAATGTCTATATCCAGGGAGCAGACTAAAGGCATATATATGTATTTTTTTTCAGTTCTTCCTCCTAGGTTCTATTTAGTGGAATAATGCAAGTGTTAGTGCAGGGAAGAGCATTTAGATAACTAGCAGTCTAATTCCAAATTAAAACCGAAATGGATGCCCATCCCTTACCCTTCTGTGCCCTCTGTCCTGCCCTGACCCTCGCCAGAACCAGCGTTTCCACTCCACGCGGTCCACACTGAGGGCGTGGAGTGGTCAGGCTGCAGATGAAGGGGACCCAGAACCAGTGTCTCCACTCCACGCGGTGCACACTGAGGGCCAGTGTGTGGAGTGGTCAGTACACAGATGCGGGGGACCCAGAACCAGTGTCTCCACTCCACGCGGTGCACACTGAGGGCCAGTGTGTGGAATGGTCAGTACACAGATGCGGGGGACCCAGAACCAGTGTCTCCACTCCACGCGGTGCACACTGAGGGCCAGTGTGTGGAATGGTCAGTACACAGATGCGGGGGACCCAGAACCAGGGTCTCCACTCCACACGGTGCACACTGAGGGCCAGTGGAGTGGTCAGGCTGCAGATGAGGGGACACACTGCCGGGACTCGTGACTTTGCCACTGATAAGCTGGGTGACCTTGGAGAGGTTTCGTAACTTCTCTCTGCCTCAGTTTATCTCCTGCAAAACTGAGGTCAATAATAGTACCTCCATCCCAGAGAAATGGTGAGAACGAAATGGGTTACAATAGGTGAAAGAGGCTTAAGAGAGTTCAAGGCACAAAGTGAGCATCCAGTATGTGCTGTTACGGTCATTATGCATTTGTATGGTTTTTTTTCTCCCCCGTTACGGTGTGAGCCCCATGAGGACAGTGGCCATTCCCTTTTTGCAGTCATAGCCGAGTCCCAGGCTCCCAGCAGCTCGTGGTAACTGGTGGGCCCTTGAGTCCACACAAGCAGGAGTGAGTGGGTGGGCAAATCTGCCCTTACATTTCACATCAGGAACTTGTGGGTGAGCCATCAGCTCACCACATTTGAAATAAATATAGAAAGAAAACTCACCACTCAATAGCAGCCCTGTAAGACGTGCCCTCAGCCTATTCTGTTCTGCCAATTACATCAGTATTCAGTTTCCTGAGAAGATTTTTGAGACTCAGATTTTCTTGTACTTAAATATTAACATCAAAGGAAAGTGGAATCCCTGCTTCTTATGCCAATTCATGCTTTCCTGCAAGACGCTATCAAACATACTGATCATCAAAAGCAGAATCCCCATAGCAGGTCAGGGACCCACAGGAAAGAGCCCTACACCCAGAAAACTAAACCCAGGCTCCCACATAAAAATGTAAAGAAAAAATGTCAGTTGTTTCTCCCAAATCCTCGAGTTTTGCAGACGTCAGATGTGTACTAAGCAGTCGCTAAGTCACGTCTGACTTTTTAGTGACCCCATTGACTGTAGACTGCCAGGTTCCTCCATGGGATTTCCCAGGCAAGAATACTGGAGTGTGTTGCCATTTCCTTCTCCAGGGGATCTTCTTGACCCAGGGATTGAGCCCACATCTTCTGTACTGCAGGCAGATTCCTTACCGCTGAGCCACCAGGGAAATCTCCTACTAAGCAAATGAGCCAATGCAAAATGAACTCTTAAATACTTCCATCTACCTTATACGTACCTCCATTGCAACTGTGAACACAGAAAAAGACAAAAGAACTTAAGTGCACTCAACAATGCTGGGTCTGGATGGTAAATGAAGCAAACCAGAGCAAGGGCTAGGCTGACTCAAGTCTGGAGCTGGGCATGCATTACACTGAAGGGCTGGCTCGCTCGCATGCCCCCACTGGAGGGGGGCTGGCTGACTCGAATGCTCCCCACCCCATTCGAGAGGATACAAACTCATGCTGTAGAGGTTTGTTAAGGCCTGTGAAGCACAGCAGAGAACCCTATCCACTGCCTGCATCTCTGGAGCATGCCCAGACCCATTGGCATCCCTTAAACATGGACTTTGTGACAGGGCGCCTCACATTCCTGACCCTAATTGCTTTTCTTCCCTCTTCCCTGTCTACACTGGCACTGCCAGTCCTTCTTGCGTCAGTCCTCACCACAACTATGCCTGCCTGGCAGAAGCCTCAGCGCCTCTTTGAACTCACTTTGGTCCCTTCAGTGCCCCAAGCATGTTCCCGGCTCTGTGCAGACACTCTGTTAAAAGCACTTCACAGCGCATCTATTTTATATCTATTTCAGGCTCTTCCTCTGTAACCCTGCTGCCCTTAGAGCACCGGGACTTCTGAGTCTGTCAACTCTTTCCTGAAGTGGGGGGCCGCCTCAGCGCCCACCCTGCACACACAAGCAGGAACAGCTCCATCTTTAAAACGAAGGACCTTCCACTCACTTCAAAGTTGCTGTCAGCACCCAGCGTGTTTCTGTCACGTTAGATGTGTCCCATATATGTGGTTTCCCTCCTTTGATAAGTATTTTTGGTAAGAATGATCTCATCAGGGCCACAGAGAGATGGCCTTGACAGCAGAGAGTTGGAGCCCAGGGCCACCGATCCTGGCTGTCTCCAGTCCTGACACCTGTCACTGACGGGCTTCACAGTGTCCACGTCTCTGGAACAGAGCTGAGTTCTGACACCACAGGTCTTTTAGCCAACTCTGTTCTACAGAGCACACACAGCTCTCTCCCAAACCCAGCCCACGCTTCACACCCTCAGTGTCGGTGTCCCCTAGTTCTCGGTCCACCGAGCCCTCTCATCGCTGAAACACAGCAACGCTTCTCAATTTTCAATCCAGGGGCGGCCAAAACATCTTGGCTGCCCAGAGGATATTTGTGGTTTAACTCGTTTCCTTCTTTCCCCACTCCTGGAATTTGCGCACACAATAAAGAAAAAAAAAATCCACAGAATAATTTGGATAGAAACATTGCTAAGTACTGGATGTCGTTTGGGAGGCTAATTCATATCAGTGTAAAATAAGATGGTAAACCGCACTGTGGCCCATGTAGCCTGGGGTCTAGACAGCCTGGTCCATGCCTCCTGTTCCAGTTGGGTTTTCTCCTGCTGCGCAGTGGCCAAGTTTCACGGGGAACAGACCACGGCTTGCCTGCAGGAGGGATCTCATTTCCTGCTCTTGTCCAAACTGTTCAATATCATTAAAAAAAAAAAAAAATCAAATCCGTTTCTCATAGGGGAGTGAGTCATACCTTCCTACAAAGGTTGGCAGAAAAATTCACAAGTTCTGGCTTTCATAGTCACATCAGATTTTCTTAGTTTTTTTCTCCTGTGATGGAAGCTCAATAAATCATTAAGAAAGAGCAATGGATAATGAAAACGGGAATAAAGAAAACCCTACTGACAGGGCCCATAAGAGGTCTCATTGTTAAGATGGCTCATTATGTTGACCTCGAAAACAGAGAATAAAATCAGTGATCCTCGAGACTGACCAAACTGCCCAAATGACATTCTGTTTTCTCACTGGCCCTACCTTCTCAAAGCTACGAGACCACCAGCTACAATCTCCACCAGGAGGTCCAGACCTCTGGCTCCGTGACCACAGGACTCAACTACAGGCTAAAATTTAACCATCCCTTCAGAGAATTTTTCATTGGTGGGGCATAAGAAAGACCCCGTAAGAAATGGAGGACACTGGTTCTCCTTAAGGGCCAGTCACCCTCTCTTTTCCCTCTAATAAATTCCCCTTTTCTTGCCTGACTGCCCAGCTTGCTTTCTTTTTCTCTGCATTTGCCTTACACCAACCTTTAGGACCCAGAACTCGTGGGACTTCAGACTGTGGGGTGTACACCTCCTTTGCGGTCACTGGAGGGCTAGTCAGATGGGAAACAGTACTAATGCCATGAATTCACACCACCAGTGACAGCCTACGGATTTATTACCTTCAGTATAAAATGATAAGATGGGACTTCACTGGTGGTCCAGTGGCTCAGATTCCCAGCTTCCAGGTCAGGGGGCCTTGGTCAGGGAGCTAGATCCTGCATGCTGAAACTAAGAGTCTGCATGCCACAGCTAAAATTACACAAGCTGCAACTGAAGACCCTATGTGCCTTCACTGAAGATCGAAGATCCCACACGCCTCAACTAAGACTTGGTGGAACCACATACATGAACAAATACTAAAAAAAATTAAGATGAGAATTTGATCCCATCTCACACGCACAGCTGGAGGTTGAGGATTGGGAAACAGCTTTGGGATCTGTTGATTTTGCCATAGATATCTAATTTTGAGTTAAATACATATATTTGTTTTTGTTTGAAATGTACTCTAAATTCTAGTGAATCCTGATCTCCTTCTGTTGTCATTGCAGCCAGAACAACAACCGTGGAGACCACTGTTCCTGCAGTGATGGTCTCAGTAGGTTAGGGGCAGAGCTAATTCTTAAGGCCAAACCTACAGTCACCCCTTCCCCACCCCCCGCCCCTGGGAGCTCATGGGTTCTCAGGATGGCTCAACTGAAAAAAACTGCATAGCTGAAAAGTTGAGAATTATGTTTTATTCAGTAGACAAAACTGAGGACTTAAGCCTGGGACACAGCGCTTCTGAGAGCTCTGACGGACTGCTCAGAAGAGCTAAGGTTGAGGAGCCAGAATATATAGGGATTTTTGCAACTCGAAACATCAAAAGAGTCCCGTTAATTAAGGAGAACTGGACATCACGCTTCTCTTTATATGGGAAGATGCAAGAGTCTGGCTCACTGAAATCATCCCTTGGACATCTACCTCAGCTACCTGGAGCCAGCTTCCTGTGGAGTTTTCTCATCCTGAGTCTTCTCAGGGTCTGCCTTGTGGGTGGCTGCAGTGTCTGCTGGTTTAATGGTGGGGATCCTGTTTCCATCCCGAGTTCCCTTACATCTGGGTGGCTGTAATGTGACGACGTGATGACTGCAACACCCTTTGTTCTGCTGACACACCAGCGACATTTGTTTCACTGACACAAACTCCCTTGGCTTCTCTCTGGGGAGAGGCACAAACCCTGAGGGTTTTCCAAGCAGCCATCCTGAGAAGCTTTGAGCTCCTAGGGGCAGGTGGGTGACTGTAGGTTTGGCCTTAAGAATTAGTTCTGCCCCTAACCTATCGGGACCATCCGTGCAGGCAGAGTGGTCTCCACGGGGCCAGCACTGCCGTGACAGCTCCCTATAGTGCTGGGGAAGGCTCTGGGAGTGCTGGGTCTCCCTGGAATGATTCTTGGGTTCACAGGGACTGCAAAGAGCAGGTTCTCCTCTTTACTCATTTACTCATAATCCACTGGGCAGGACACTGAGAGTGCCCAAGGTGAGCATCACCCTATCTGTGTGGGCCCCACTGTATCCTCTGCCGCAGTTGCTGACGTCACCCGCCTCAGGCAACTCTACAGGCATCCATGTCACAGCTGAAGGGGGCCTCTGTCCCGAGAAACAGGAAGGGCGCTGTGAACTCTGACTAGAATATGCTTCTGAGATAAATGGGGCAATGCTGGACTTGAAACATTTCTGTCTAAATTGTTTCTGGGACCTCCCTGGTGGTCCAGTGGTTAAGACTTCACTTTCCAATGCTGGGGGTGTGGGTTCAATCCCTGCCGGAGGAGCTTAGATCTCACATGCCTTGCAGCCAAAAAGTCAAAACATAAAACAGAAGCAATATTGCCACAAATTCAATAAAAACTTTAAAAAATGGTTTCATAAAGAAGTAAGGATGAAGAGTTATTTGTTCCCATTTCTCAAAATTGTTCATTCTGGCAAAAAAAAAAAGACTACCTTGCGAGAATCAAGCATATGATAAAGGAGACCTTTTGACATGGTTGGTGAGGCATTCAGACAGAGGTTTTGGCCTAAATATTGAGGAAAATATTTTGGTTATAGTAAGTACAATCTGAAATAGCCATCAACGATTTTATCAGCATCACATGCTTCTAAATTAGACCAGATATTCTTAGGATGGCATGGTTTTAGAGTTTTAATGGGGAGAAAAGCTGAGGCCCAAGGAAATGAATTGAACTCCTCAGGATGCCTGAGCTCCTGGGGAATGGGATTCAACTGGTCAGTTCCAAGCATCCTGCATCCCTCCTCTCCGTTCACCATGCTGTCCCCTTCTGAAAGGATTTCAATAGCTTTGCTCTTCTCTTTTTCCTTTCTCTCTTCCTTGTTTCGTTCTCTCTTTATCAAAAAATTCAGTGGGAGAGAAGTTAGTCAGACCTGTTACCACATCATCCTTTCTTCGGATACAGGTTTTGGCAGGGATATAAGGCAGGGCCACATGACAGAGCCTGATAGGTGGCGGACCTCACTCTCCTGCCCACACTCTCAGGGCAGCCCGGGTCTATCAGAGCTGCTCTGATGTGAAGGCAGGGAACACTGCTCCCCACCCATGGCTGCCAGCGCTGCCCTGGATGCTCTGCTTGTTCTTCCTTATCCTCAGAGCACAGCCTTCCTGAAGGACACACCCTTGGCTGAATCCCTCTGCCAGGGGGTACCCTGTCTTCCTGTGCCCTGGAAATCTGGCATCAGTTCAGAGCAAAGGGCAAACAAAGAGGCTGAAACCCATCAGCTTCGTGAGAATGAATCCTCGTGATGGGCAGAGACACAGAACTTAGGAATCTAGTTTCTACCGTGTGATGTGAGTGGGAAATAGCCATTCTCTAGGGCCATGTTCTTCCTGGGAATGCCTGAAAAATGGCATTGCTTTAGAAGATAAGTTGTATAAGCTATTTGGCCAACAAAATACTGTGTCATGGAAGCTCTCTGACAGTTTCAAGCTTCAGAACAATTTCAGAGATCTTTCTTCTGTTGGTTGGATTTTTCCTTACAACATGCCCAAAACATTCAGCTGGTAGTGTCTGCCTTCCAACTAAACTCAGGGAAGACACTGAATACTCTGGAACTCTGAGCCTGAAAACTTTTTAGCAAACACGGGGGATGCTTGGAATATGCTGATTACTCATAATTGACCACTTTCACCAAGACCATTTTAGAGAGCCAGAAAGTTGTGAAAAGCTTGTGAATGAAAAGGAAACCAGCCTCGGTATAAGTCAGAGGTGCCTGGCCGCAGGAAGGTGGTGGGCACGCTGGGACCCCAGGTCAGTGTGGAGGCTCCACAGCGGGTGTGGAGGAGGAACCCTGGGTGAGGTGGTGTGATGCTGAGTGGAGAGAGCTGAGCGTAACTCAGTGCTAGGCTCATGGGGACGAGGCGGGCAGAGACCTGAGGGAAATACCCGGACCCGCACAACAGGGTGTGTGTGTGTGTGCGCGCGTGTGTAATGGCTTGCTGTGGGTCTATGTGAGATTTCAATGGATGCAAACCCAAGCACAATTTTGGCAGGTAGGAGTGATGATTCTAATTCATATGAACCATAAAACCTTAATAATAAAGGTTTCCCTTTCAAATGTGTGAAGTTTCCTACAATTTACAAGGAAGCAGACTTTGAATGCTCACCTGAGAGTTCTGTTTACTAAAACTCACCAGGAGTAAGATTGCCTACATGGTCACAGTGGAGATAAATGAATAAAGGTATTGAGATCCATGGATTTCTCTAAAGGACACCAAGCCTCGCATGTCAAGTGTCTCATGTGTGTTTCTTGAATACCGCAGGCTGGATCTGGCAGCTGCTTGGTATTGGCTGGGTCTCAGGGCTGACGGAAAAAGACGCCTCTTCTCCATATAGAAACAAAACTATTCAATAAAATGAGAAAGATTCTCCCTGTAAGCAACCAGACGATTTCTAACACTCCTATCAAATCAGGAAGGCTGCTCTGTAACTGCAGATAACTGAGTCGTTAGATGGAGGAAGTCAACTTGATAAAATGTCTTTTCTAGCAAATTTATCTTCAAGTAAACTAGTAGGGTTTTCGTTTTTTAAAGAAGCAGGAAGTGTAGGTATGATTCAGTCGTCTGTTGGCTGAGGAGACCAGTTCTTCAGGGCACTGTCCAAACGCCCCCCTCTCACTTGCAAAGACATCCCTCATCCTTTGCTAACCACAGGCTTCACTCTGTAGAAGATTGACCCCAAAATTCACCACTGAAGATGGGACCCTTATGCAAGGGTCCAAGGAAAAAGTCCAGTTAGAAAGAACACAGCAACAGCATTTTGCAGACTTTCCTGGGCAAACAGAGAAGGGTGGTCTCTCTTCCAGAAGTGAGTCTGAGCAGACGCTGGCTGAGAGTGGGGAGAATCAGGGCTGTGGGGGAAGGAAGGGACCCCACCCCAGACTGGAGCAGAAACAGCAGGGATGAGTGGGGTCATTCAGCTCCCACACACCAACCCATCTGATCACGGGACCGTTCCGCCAGATTGGTAATCATATAACCCCCTTTCACAAGAAACTGAAGCAGAGAGAGCGGATCCTCCAGAATCACATTCAGACAGTGTGAAACCATACAGGCTGGTGGGAAACAGGTTCTGAAACTTGGCTGCACACTGGGACCCCAACCCCTGGAGCTTTTGAAGATGGGAGATGCCAGCCACACCCCAGATCAATTTCAGCATACACTCTGGGATGGGAGTAGGTATTTGATTTTTTTTTAAGCGTCAAAATATGTATAACATAAGAGTTATCATTTTAACCACTTTAAAATGTGCAGTTCAGAAGCATGAAGAACATTCCAGATGGTGCCCAGACACCACCATCCAATTCTAGAACTGTTCATCCCTCTAAAAGGACACCCTGGTCCATTCAGTAGCCACTGCCCATCCATCTCCCCAGCCCGTGGCGACCACCTGGTTGCTTTCTGACTCTCAGTGGATTTCCCTGGCTGCTTCACATGAATGGAGTCAAACAACACGTGGTTTCCAGGTCTGACTTCTTTCACTCTGCGTGAAGATTTCAAGCTTCCTTTGGTCTCAGCCTGGGTCAGAGCATCCTTTCTCATCATGGCTGGATAATCCTCCTTCGCACAGAGAGTCCATATTCTGTTCAACCCATTCACCTGGGGACAGACATAAGGCTTGTTTTTGACTTTGGGGACTTGAGCCACTGTGAACAGCTGTGTCCCAGTGTTGGCTTGAAGCTCTGTCCTCGACTCTGGTGGGTCCCTCGGAGCAGACGTGCTGTGTCTATACTTCATGCTCCCCAGCAGCTACACTGTTTTATAATCTTTTCAACTATCAGTAAAAGGGGGTTCCAATTCCTCCACATCCTTGCCAACACTCGCTATCTGTTATTTTCCTTTTATAAAAAATTATAGCCATCTTCTTGACGTGAAGCGGTGCCTCACTCTGGTTTGGGTTTGCATTTTTGTAGCTCATCATGACCCCGGGCATCCTTTCACAGGCTCGCTGGCCCTTAGGCGTCTGCTTTGGAAGGCAAGATTAGGAGCCACTGCTGGACAGTCCTCCCCAGAACCATCAGAGCACACTGCCCAGGGCAGAGGTGGCTCGTTTTTCCTTTTCTCTCAGGACAGAGCCTTAGAGCATAAGCCCGGGACATTTTTCCTGGTCTCCAGTCCAAGGATGGTGGGGGTTCCCACGCGTGACAAACCTCCACTGGGAACAACTATACATGATTTCTGCCCCTCAGACTTACCCTCGGAAAAGCATCTCAGGAAGCGAATGCCATTTCCAGGGGAACCTCGAATAGCTTCCATCTGATTTAAGGAGATTAATCATAAATTCCGGAGCTTTACTATTAATTAACAAAGCACCAGTGACCCACCCCTGATCCCTCTCTGGGGCTCCACTGCCTGCAGAAGACACAGCTGATCCAGTGGGTGCCAGCCGTGGAGACAGGGCCTCAGGCCACACACGTTACAGGATCACCTGTAACGTCCACCTGTAAAGCTCTGCAGGTTCCGTCAGGCTGCCTGTGATGTCCACCTGTAAAGCTCTACAGGTTCCATCAGGCCACCTGTGACCTTCTCTTGCAGCCTGGGCACCCTGCCCTTGTCTGCGCACCTGACCTTTAGGGACAAGATTCTGCAGTTCTCCTGACCCATACCCACTCTGCACTCTCCCTTGAAGACATTAATTCCCGTTGGAAATAAAAAAGAGAAGGAGAAAGGTGACTGCAGGGGAGCTGCAGGAGGTGGCAACAGCCCAGAGGGTTAGAAGAGGGGACTTCGGATCAGATGCCGGTTTCCTCATCCCAGGCAGGGAACAGAGAGGAAACGTCAAAGGAGATTTGGCGGGTTCTGTCCAATCCTTTCACCACAAGGTGAGCAAGCCAGGAGGAAAAGCAGATACTACAACAGTTACAGAATACGGTCGCTACAACCCATCTGGAAACTGGGAAGCGGATCTACCTGCTGCTGTTTGTCATTCCAGGAGACATGCAGGGCAGTTCTCTTTCTGGGTGCCATATGGGGAGCTAGCAGGGGTATCTGTCTAGTAAACCAGCCAAGCAGGCCATCGTCCAGGCCAGGGATGTCCATGCAGGCCTGACAGCAGGAGGTACTCAGAAGGGGAGGGAAGTCTGTCTCTCTGGACAGCAGCCTGAGGCAGTCCCTGGGACCATCTTACTTTGGGGTTTACAGGCTGGCAGGCTTGGCTGCCTCTCACTACCCTCTCAGGTCACGTGGGGCAGGTGGACAGGGCACAGCTGGAGCAATGGGGGCCCCAGAGGAAAGGAAGAGAGTTACTGCTTTCCCCTTTTCTTCTCTCAGAACTCAGACTCCCAGTGGGCACCTGTCAGCATCTGTTTTACCAACCGGATTCTAAGGGGCTACTCCACCAGCCTGAAGCAGAAGTGTGGGTGCTCTTCCCAAGGTGGGGTACCCGCCTGACCTGCCCACAGGAGCCCCACTGCCACTGCCCCACTGTCTTCTCTCCCAGACACAGTGGCTTCTGAGACAGAGATGATGCCGACACCCGGGAGGCTCTGCCCAGCCTCTCCTCTCAGGCCCCCCCGCCCAATGCCCCTGCTCTGCACAGCATCCTCCCCAGGAGCTCTGCCCACCTCGAACCAGGCTCTCTGGTTCTGACCCACAGCTGCCTGGGCTCTGCTCCCCAAGTAAGCCCCCAGGAACAGCCTGCGGAGGCCTATGGGTGAGTGAGTGAGAGAACCAGCAGAGGTGGCTCTGGGCTGGCTGCCCACAGGCCCTGTCCTCAGGGACCCGGCACTGCAGTGGCCTCTACCCAACAGCACCCACCCGCTTTTCAGGGCATCTGGGTGTGTGTGCATGTGTGAGGAAACATGTACACATACGCACACACAGACATAATATATATATAATTTAAATATACTATCACCTTGGGAATCCCCTGGTGGCTCAAGACAGTAAAGAATCTGTCTGCAATGCAGGAGACCCAGGTTCGATCCCTGGGTCAGGAAGATCTCCTAGAGAAGGGAATGGCAACCCACTCCAGCATTCTTGCCTGGAGAATCCCAGGGACAGAGGAGCCTGTCAGGCTATAGTCCATAGGGTCGCAAAGAGTTGGATATGACTGAGTGACTAACACTTTCACTTTTCACTATATATTATATATTACTATACATAATAATTATACTTATTATATCAATGTACTATATTATATGATATACAAATAATATATAGTTAAATAATATATAACATTACATATAATATATAATACATAAATAATAGAATATAACATATATAATATATAAAGAACCTGCCTGCCAATATAGGAGATATAAGAGACATGGGTTTGATCCCTGGGTTAGGAAGATTCTCTGGAGGAGGGCATGGCAACCCACTCTAGTATTCTTGCCTGGAGAATCCCATGGACAGAGAAGCCTGGTGGGCTACAGTCCATGGGGTCACAAAGAGTTGGACATGACTGAAGTGACTTAGCATGCACACACATAATATATTATAGGACATATAATATAATAATATATATATAATAAAAATCTCTTCTCATGAAAACACTCAAGCCCTCATTTCTGACTTTAATGCAGACTCCTCAGCCCCTATTTCTGGGCTCTTTTCCAAGTCTCTGAGACAAGCCTCACTCCCCTTGTGCCAGGCCCACTATCAGAGCAGTGCAGGCTGTAGCCTGCTTTACCGAGCCGGCACCACCTGCCCCCACAGCCACATGCTGCGCCTGAGCCTGAGGGCCGGGGTCCTCCCCCACCCTCTGTGAGTCAGGGTGAGCGGCCAGGGCCTGTCGCCTCTCTAATGATGAGGTCGCTGTCAGCAAGGTCGCACATGCCTGGGTTCTGAACACCATGGTGGGGACTATCCTCCCCTCAAACATCAGTCCCAGGCAGCTCCCTGCACCGTCTGCTCTTCAGGGTCACGGGCAGCTGAGTCCAGGTCGCCGGCTCCTCCCCAGACGGCACTTCCATCAGGAGTCCTGTGTTTGTATATGAACCTCACTCCACATGTAACCCCTGTCCACAATAGGGCTACATTTTCTCTCCTGCTTCATGAGCAATTTTTAAACTGGCTGGTCCATTTTATGAAATGAGTGAATCAACACGTTTTTCTTGTTTCTATGGTGTTTGGTGAACTTGCTAGTTCACAGATCTGAGTCACTGACAAATTTATTTCACTATTTCCCCCAGAATGTCGGGGACACAGATACAAAAGCCATCATAATCTTTAGGCCTTGTCACATTTCTTTCTATTTAAGATGCTTGCAGTTGTCAGTCTCTAGGGAGGTACTTCTGTGCATGTTCATGCATGCTGTGCATAGCTGCAGAAACACACACTCACAAACACAACCACACATGAAACACTGTACTTATTGCTTTCACAGAAGGCACAGGCTTGGAAGAACAGAGTGGGAGCCCAGCTCTGCTGAGATGCAGGAGAAGGGTCACACGTTGGCTTGGGCATCAGTCAGGTAGCCCATATGCCCAGTAATGCATCAGCTGGATAAACCAGCCTTCTGGTCAACCAGAAACAGAACACACACACACTGCAAGTCTCCTTGCATCGGTGACCAACCCCAGAAGCCTGGAGATGGAATTCCAGGAAATACCCCTGATACCCAGAGTTGACACAGATCATTATAATTCTTTATAAATGGCAACATTCTTCTTTTTATGTTTTGATTGTCTTCAGCATAATGTTTACATTTCCTGGAGAAATGACAGAGGACAGGAGAGACGTCCATCCTCCGAGAGGAAGCAGACACCCTCAGCAGCCTTTCTGCCCAGATGATGATGTGAGGGAGAGAACCACCCAGCCACCTTCAGAAGACAGTTCTGGTTGGTGTCATCACCATCCAGACGAGAGCCACCTGTGGCTGCTCAAGGCTGGACAGAGACGCAAATGCCACAATTCAAAGGGTTACATGTCTCCTTCTGACTTTTTGGAGAAACTGCTCTATTTTTTCCACTACAACTTTACAGGGTCTTAGGGTTGGAATGGCAACCTTTCACCCAGACATGAGTGACAAGGACCCCAAGCAGACAAGGGGTCCTTGTTTAATCCTGATTTAAGGTGAGAAGTGAAGAACAGGTGCCTGAGTGCTAAGCCACTTTAGTCGTGTCCAACTATCTGTGACCCCACGGACAGTAGCCCACCAGGGTCTCCATCCATGGGATTCTCCCGGCAAGGGTTGCTGTGCCCTCCTCCAGGGGATCTTCCCTACCCAGGGACCGAAACTGCATCTCTTACCTCTCCTGCACTGGCAGGTAGGCGCTTCACCACTAGCGCCAAATAGGAAGCGAAGAACAAGGTTATCTTGTTAATTGTAAGTCAAATAAAGAACAATCACTTGGCCTTGCAGGAAAAATCCTTGTATGTGTAGCTTGCTGTTAAGCACCAAATCCCACCCCTTTCATGACAGTGACATTCAGTGCCCATCCCTGAGCCGGGGCCATGCCTCACTCTTCTCCCCACCCCCAGGGCCCGGGAAAGCCTGCACACCAGTCACCTCAACGTTCATGTTTGTGGGGCTGTCTGCATGTTTATAGACAAGTAACTTGGAATAAACAAGCAATTAATATTTTCTCAGGGCCCAGGTAGCCCCTTCTTTGGAGAAGGCAATGGCACCCCACTCCAGTACTCTTGCCTGGAAAATCCCATGGACGGAGGAGCCTGGTAGGCTGCAGTCCATGGGGTCGCAAAGAGTCGGACACGACTGAGCGACTTCACTGTCACTTTTTACTTTCATAAATTGGAGAAGGAAATGGCAACCCACTCCAGTGTTCTTGCCTGGAGAATCCCAGGGACGAGAGAGCCTGGTGGGCTGCCGTCTATGGGGTCGCACAGAGTTGGACACGACTGAAGTGACTTAGCAGCAGCAGGCCCTTCTTTTAGGGGAATCCATTGCCATGAGTGTTTTCACAGGGTGTTTTTATCTACACTTTCTGTTGCTAAGGAAGAGCTGGTAAAGGCAGACATCACTGCAAAATCAAAAGCAATCTCGCACACAAATCAATCAGCAGTACAAGTGTGCCTGGAAACGGCACCTCCTCTTGCCCTTGCTGGCTGGCCTGTAAGGGTCTCTGTGGCATTTCTGTTTCTTGGGTCTGAGATGCAGATGCTCCGGCTGCTCCAGCACAGGCATCCTCTAACTCAGCCCGGCTCAGGGATCCTCAGTGATGGGCCAAACCAGACCACAGGCCTGTTTTCAGGAACCAAGACCCTCAGGCGCACAACTAGCTGAGGACCACTACCCGCCTGCCAGGGAGCTACCATTACTTTGTTTTGTAAAGTTAAACTCCAGCGTCGGTGGAGTTGACCCCGGGCCCAGTTCTGTCCTCTTGGCTGGGTCCTGGCTCTCATGGGGACTAAGTTCTTCACTCTCTGGTGAGCAACCCATAGCGTATATGGAGAGTGCCTTTTACTTGCACATGACTGATGCTAAATGAACACGAATTAGAGTTTCAAATGCAGCCACTCTGTTCCTTGATAATATTACACTGTTAAATTTGCTTTACTGCTGCCAAATATTATGACTGATAATTAAATATATAGTTACAAGATATGTAGCAAATCATTTTCAAATAATAACAAAAAAGGATTGTCCACATCATTATGCTAAAGCAAATGTAAATATAATCCCTCCACACGAACTTACATTGTAATATTTCATTACTGAATGAATTTTAATTAATATTCAGTAATATTCCCACTTACTAATTCAAATCAGAAATTTAATCAAAAATTCATGTATTAATTCAGTTCAGTTCAGTTCAGTTCAGTCGCTCAGTCATGTCCGACTCTTTGCAACCCCATGAATCACAGCACGCCAGGCCTCCCTGTCCATCACCAACTCTCGGAGTTCACCCAAACTCATGTCCATCAAGTCGGTGATGCCATCCAGCCATCTCATCCTCTGTCGTCCCCTTCTCCTCCTGCCCCGAATCCCTCCCAGCATCATGTATTAATACTTACATCATATTACTGAAATATAATTAACTTTAGTAATTTCATTACTGAAATACTATTAATTAAAAATGGACACAAAATGTCACTAAATTGAAATTGCTGAGGTTATCCTGTTGCTTCTGTTTTTGGTTTACAGCATGCTCAGTTGCCTGAAGTCTCACACAGAAGCTTATATGTGGATGCAAGCTAAGTTGCTTCAGTCGTGTCCAACTCTTTGCGACCCTATGGATTGCAGCCTGCCAGACTCCTCTGTCCATGGGAGTTCCTAGGTAAGAATACTGGAATGGGTTGCCATTTCCTTCTCCATGGGCTCTTCCTGACCCAGGGATCGAACCTGCATCTCTTATGTCTCCTGCATTGCCAGGTGAATTTTTTTTTTTTTTTTTTTACCATTAGCGCCACCTGGGAAACCCAATAGACGCTTATATTCTCTTACAAAGGAAATTAATTAAATGGCTGCAAACAGTGCGTTAATTTTAACTCAGATTGTTTGCTGAGAGCCATTCCCTTCCTCCCATCAAGAAAAGAAGCAGACAACGAGGCAGTGACAGGAGGAAGGCCAGACTCTTGGTCCCACTTCAGAGGTGACACTGGGGACCACCAGCTTCCAGCAAACATCAGCCTCCCTTCTTTGATTTCGAGTGCCGTCACACAGTCACCCATCAAGACCAACTTCCCCGGCTCTCTGCTGCTATCTGAGACTCTGTCATTACATTCTCACTGATGAAATATGAGTGGATGTGATGTCCAAGCAACCTGCAGACTGGCCAGTAGAAACCTCTGTTCACAATCATTCCTTTTAATGGATGGAAAGAAAGATGAGGGTGGTCATCTGGATTCTTCTAACCAAGCACTAACCTTGAAAGGTTAGTGCTTCCATCCCTGGACAGTTCCAGTCCTGGAAGGGCTATGGTCAGAATCAAGAACTTCTGATCTAAGTCTCCAAATCTAGGGAATTTATTGTTATAGCTCCACAGCCTACCCTTACCATTTGGTGGCAGTTGTCAAAAGAGTTTGTGTGCCATGGACACTCTGCAGTAGAAGCCCTGAATTCGGGCAGACTGAGGGGGAAATGCACTACGATTTTATTTACTTTTTAACTGATCTACTATGTGTAGACATAGTGAGATGATCATATTAAGTCTAGTTAGCATCTGTTGCCACACTCAGTTACAGAATGTTTTTCTTGTGATACGAACTTTTAAGAGCTTCCCTCCTAGCAACTTTAAAATACACAATACAGCCTTATTAACTACAGTTACCAGGCTGGTACATGATGTCTCCAGGACAGATTTATTTTATACCTTTTATAGCTGTTAGTTTATACTTTTTGACTCCCTTCACCTATTCTGTCCCCTCCCCTCCCCCATGCCTCCGGGAATCACAATCCAATTTCTGCATCTATGAGCTCATTTGTATGTTTATTTATTTAGATTCCACATACAAGGGAGATCATATGGTGTTTGTCTTTTTTGTCTGACATGTCACTTAGCATAACGCCCTCAAGGTTCATCATCCGTGTTGTTGCAAATGGCAAGATTTCATTCTTTTTTATGGCTGCATAATGTTCCATTCAATACACGTGCCACATCATATCCACTTATTCATCGATGGATACTTAGGTTATCTCCATATTTTGGCTATTATAAGCAATACACATGGAAGCATATATATCTTTTCAAGTTAGTATTTTTGTTTTCTTTGGGTAAATATCCAGAAGTGGAATTACTCGGAGAAGGCAATGGCACCCCACTCCAGTACTCTTGCCTGGAAAATCCCATGGACGGCGGAGCCTGGTAGGCTGCAGTCCATGGGGTCGCTAGGAGTCAGACACAACTGAGCGACTTCACTTTCACTTTTCACTTTCACGTATTAGAGAAGGAAATGGCAACCCACTCCAGTGTTCTTGCCTGGAGAATCCCAGGGACGGGGGAGCCTGGTGGGCTGCCGTCTATGGGGTCGCACAGAGTTGGACACGACTGAAGCGACTTAGCAGCAGCAGCAGTGGAATTACTGGGTGATATGGTAGTTTCTCTTTTCATTTTTTGAAGAACCTCCATACTATTCTTCATAGTGGCTGCACCGATTTACATTCCTACCAACAGTGCACAGGGCTCCCATTTCTCCACATGCTCACCAGCACTTGTTATCTTTTATTTTCTTGGAAAGAGCCATCCTATCAGGTAGGACATGATACTCACTGTGGTTCTGTTTGCATTTCTCTGAGGATTAGTGATGTAGAGCATCTTTCCTTGCGTCTGTTGGCCATTTCTGTGTCTTCTTTGGAGAAATGTCTACTCAGATCCTGTGCCTAATTTTTAATAGAAGTGTTAGGGGTCTTTTTGCTATCTAGTTGTATGAGTTCTTTATATATTTTAGATATTAACCCATTATTGAATATATAATTTGCAACATTTTTCTCATTCAGCTGGATTCCTTTTCATTTTGTTGATGTTTCCGTTTGTTTCACAGAAGCTTTATAGTTTGATTTGTGCATGTGTGCTCTGTGACTTTAGTTGTGTCCAACTCTTTGTGACCCCGTGGACCGCAGGGTACCACGCTACTCTGTCCATGGGCCTTTCTCAGCAAGACTACTGGAGTGAGTTGCCATGCCCTGCTCTACGGGATCTTTCTGACCCAGGGATCAAAGCTGTGTTTCCTGTGTCTCCTGAATTGCAGGTAGACTTTTTACTGCTGAGCCACCAGAGAAACCCATAGTTTGAGATAATCCCACTTATTCATTTTTGCTTTTTTCACCTACACTTTTGGTGTCAAATCCAAAAAATAATCACCAAAACTGACGTCAAGGAGCTTACCACCTATTTCTCTTCTAGGAGTTTCATGGTTTCAGGTCTTACATTCAAGTCTTTAATCCATTTTTAGTTCATTTTTATTTACAGTGTAATATAGTGATCCAGTTTCATTCTTTTGCTTGTCTATCTAGTTTTCCCAACACCGTTTATTGAAGGCACTGTCCTTTCTATATATTTTTTATGGCTTTGTCATAAATTAATTGACCATATATGTGTGGGTTTATTTCTAGGCTCTGTTCTATTCCATTGATCTGTCTGTTTTTATGCCAATGCTATAATATTTTGATTACCATAGCTTTGTAGTACAGTTTAAAATCACAGAGTTTTCAGCTTTATTTTTCTTTCTCAGGATTGCTTTGACTATTCAAGGTCTTTTGTGGCTACTTACAAATTTTAGGATTGCTTTATCCATTTCTATGAAAAATGCCATTGGAATTTTGATAAAGATTGCAATAAATCTGTCAATTGCTTTGGATAATAAGGATATAAATATTAATTGTTCCAATCCATGAGCATGGGACATCTTTCCATTCATTTTGTCTTCTTCCATTTCTCTCAGCAATGCCTGATAATTTTCAGTGTACAGGTTTTTCACATCCTTGGTTTAAATATATGTCTATATATTTTATTCTTCAATATGCAATTGTAAATGGGTTTTCTTAGCTTCTCTTCCTGATAGTTTGCTATTAGTATATAGAAATGCAACAGATTTCTATATATTGAGTTTGTAATCCTGCAATTTTACTGAATTCATTTATTAGTTCTAACAGTTTTTTTTTTTTTTTTTGATGGAGTCTCTACAGTGTTTTATATTTGGTATCACATCATTTGCAAATAGCGATAGTTTTACTTCTTCCTTTCATATTTGGGTACTTTTTATTTCTTTTTCGGAGAAGGCAATGGCACCCCACTCCAGTACTCTTGCCTGGAAAATCCCATGGACGGCGGAGCCTGGTAGGCTGCAGTCCATGGGGTCGCTAGGAGTCAGACACAACTGAGCGACTTCACTTTCACTTTTCACTTTCATGCATTAGAGAAGGAAATGGCAACCCACTCCAGTGTTCTTGCCTGGAGAATCCCAGGGACGGAGGAGGCTGGTGGGCTGCCGTCTATGGGGTCGCAGAGTCGGACACGACTGAAGTGACTTAGCAATAGCAATATTTCTTTTTCTTGCCAAATTGATCCAAGACTTTCAATAATATTTTTATTAAAAGTGGTGAGGGGAGCATCCTTGTCTTGTTCCTGATCTTAGAAGAAAGTTCTCAGTTTTAGCCTTGAGTTTGATGTTATCTGTGGGCATGTCACAGATGACCTTTTTTATACTGAGGTACATTCCCACTATACCAACTATGTTGAGAGTTTTTATCATAAATGGATGCTGAATTTTGTCAAATGCCTTTCTTTGCCTCTGTTAAGATGACTGTATGAGTTTTATCCTTCAGATTGTTACTGTGGTACATCAGATTAATTGATCTGCTGATGCTGAACCATCCTTGCATCCCTGGAATAATCCCACATGATCATTGTGTATGGTCATTTTAATGGATTGTGGTATTTGGTTTGCTAATGCTTTATTGAGAATTTTTTACATCTACATTAATCAGGGATATTGGTCTATAATTTTCTTTTCTTGTGGTGTCCCTTTCTGAGTTTGGAGTCAGGGTAATGTTAGCCTCATACAATGAGTTTAGAAGTGTTCCTTCCTTTTTGTGCTTTTTGGAACAATTTGAGAAAGAGTGGTATAATTCTTTGAATGTTCGATAGAATTTCCCAGTGAAGCTAGCTGGTCCTGAACTTTTGTTTGTTGGATCCCCTACAGTTTTAAATAGTAGCCTTAGGTCAAACATCTGAGAAGGTGACTGTGTGCAGAACAAATAAGGACCAGTGTGCTATGCCCCAGTCTGGAACAGACCACACCCCTCTATGGGAATGACCACAGCCAGCCTTTCAGACTTTCTTGACCCTTGGCCATCCACATTCAGCTTGGAAATGGCTCTACAGCTTTATTCTGCTCTGGAACAAGGCTCTAGACTCAACCTCTCTCAACTCACCAGACTCATTGGTCCTGCTGAACTTGCAACATCCAGAGTATGATTTCCAAGAATTATCTGACACCAAATAGATACACATATAGTCTAACTTGTAATCTCTAATCATGCACCCTAACTTCTAGTCTCTGTTTCTCAAGAGTAAAGGAAACCCCTCAACACTATTTCTACCTTGCTCCTCAGACGGCAGCTTGGGTGAAGGATGGCATCCTCCTGATGGTGGAGGATGCTGGTCTCAGCAAAGCGCCCGAGAGTGGAGGAACACTCTCCTCACCTCGGGGACCTGCAAGGGGCTACTACTGCTCCCTTGGTAGCAGTGACAAAGGCCAAGAAAAGAAGGGGCTCTGAGGACCTCAGAGGACTGGTACCATACGGTAACATCATTTACAGTTCCATTGGAAAGGGTGCTCTTCCACAGGAGGTTGCAAAGCCTCATTCCGACACTGCTTAATCAAACAATCCACATCACTGTGACTCATCAGAAACATTCAAATGCAGCTCTGCTCCCACCCACCTCAGCCCCAGGAACAACCCCCCTCCTCCTGGACAAAGACCTTGTCACAGAACAGGCTGGGCTGGGTGGTCGCATTGGTGTCTGGCAGGCATTTGGAAAGGCAGCTGCAGGCATGGCTGCCAGGTCCCCTGAATCCCCGACCTACACGCGTAGATCAAGGAGAGGAGGGGCAGCAACAAATTTCCCAAAGCTGTCCACCGAAGTGTGGGACATCATTTCTTATTCTGAAATTCTGTCTCCTTTCCCCTTTCCAGTGAGGGATTCAATATTCAAAATCTTAGCCTAAAACTTCAGAGTGCTGGGCAATTGGGATATTCAGCACCAATAACTTTATTTTTCTATATTTGTGTGTAACCTGACTCTGCTTACATTGTTTGTTTCTAGTAACACAATGAACCAGAAATTGACTTTCAGCAGCTGTAGTTCTGAATGCGATACACATGCACTCAGCAGGCACGTGTGAGGTCCCTCCTCTGGGTTCTGGGCACTGGCCTAGGTGCTAGGGATAGGGTCATGAAAATGTAATAATAATAATGATAAATGGCTCCTGCCTTCAGCGAGCTTAAACTCCTTTCCTCATTTTTTGCTACAAGTAACTCTAATGTTGCAACAAAACCAGGATATGATGGCTATTAAGATCAGAAGTCAGTCCCTAAAAGCCGCAGCAGAGGTGATTTTTGGCACAGCCAAATCAACTGAGTTGACTCTAAAGAGAGGGTTAGACACCACATGTTGCCAGAGTCATAAAATGCACTTAGAAAAACAAAGACAGCTCTCCTTGGTGACAAAAAGACTGCACAGTTCATATGTGCCCTCAGCTTCATTTGCACAGATTTCAACCTCCATCCCCATAAATTAATACCTGGAAGCCAGATACCTAAGGTGCAGTGTGTACTGAAGGAGAACCAGTAAACACCTGACTCAACGGAAGCTGAATGGAGGGATATCACACCTGCTTGGTAGTATTTAAATTTTATTCCATGAGTTGTTTAGAAACTGTTCCAGGTCCCATTATGGTGGTGTGTATGGAGGAGGGCCTATGTCATCTGTGATGAAGATGCAAACACGCAATCTGCCAGCCTTTACTCAACACAGAGCATTCAACTCACCCCAAGACAGAGATGGAAAGGAAATTCAAAGGAAGGTGAAAATCATATTTTTTTTCTGTAAATAACTGAATTTTCAAAGAAACAAACTCCATAACCACTGCATTTATGACTTGCCTTCACTTTTGTTATAAAGCTAGAAAATCATCCAGATAATATAAGATAGAAATCTAACATGCTAAAAGAAACAATATCAAAAACAAATCACTTAGGAAACATCATTAAAAATGTATTCTTATAGTTCAACCAAATACTCTGATCATGATAGATACTCACAGATACCTATCTATATCTATGTTGTATGTTTTTCTCAAGCCAAGGAAGCAAAACATTCCTTTCTTACCTTTTAACTTTTCTTGGCTTTTCTGCCTCTCTTTATGTTCAAGCAGCAGTTACTGTCCAAGCTTATCAGATTATCTCAGTCTGATGCTAGGTGCCAAGATTCCTGATCAGTGCCTCCTGAAAGCTGGTCTCAGCACCTCCTCCAAAAGGAGGTCCCAGGCTCACTGGGTCACCCAGCAGGAAGCATCACAAGTAAGCGTTAGGCTTTACTGGAGACTGTCCTTCAAGAGTTATACTTATGATGTAATTATAGACTCACAGTGTATCCTCTGGGGCAGCAAACATTCTTCACCAGGTAAATATGGGCATCACTCTGACCATGAGATGAAAAGAAAGCTCTGGTCCTTCTCATCCCAGACTGAGGGTCAGAAGCAGGAAGGCATTTGTTCAGTGTGCTTCCAACCTAGAGTCACTGCAAACTGCCCTGAACATACCTGCGTAGACACACACACACACACACACACACACACACACACACACGGATAATCGGGAGCACCTGGCCGTGCCTCTGCGGGCAGCACGTCCTCCCATGCCCCCATGGACCATCTCACAGACTGAATCTCCCTGTGCAGACCCTGTCCTCTGTGTGGGTGTCTCTAGGCCAGACTCCACCTCTCCACCCAGGAACCAGGGTCCAGGGCCTTGGTTCTCAGCACAGAGCTTCATCTGGGAGCTCATTAGAAATGCCAAGTCACAGCCCTAGTCCCTGGCCCCCTGAATCAGAACTTTTACAAGACCCCATGATGCCCCATGTCTCTCCTGAACACAGGGTCCCCCAAGTGTCCGGTGGCCCTCTGGTCTCCCATGGCAGTGCCCCGGGGGAATTCTGCCCAGAGAGGGGCTTGGGCAGGGACGGGAGACAGAGGGAGACTGCTGTGTGAAGCAGCTGGCAGTCCTTCCTCGTCTTTTTTATTTTCTTCACATTCACTATTCTTATTCTATGAGTCAAGATTCAGCCTTTGGGAAGATACGGTACATATACAAAACATATACTACTCAGTCATAAAAGAGAATGAAACTGTTAGGTAGGTAGAATAGGGAAAAGGAGTCCAAAATGGCAGTGGCTAAAAGACAAAGAAGGGAAAAGCCCGCGAAAATAGAACAAAAGAAGGTCCGAGGACCGGAGTGAGGACCTCAGGTAAAACAAACAACACTCCCGGCTGGCCCGATTTACATAGGACAGGCCCAGGGAGAGATAAACATATAAAAAGAGGAGCCAAAGCTAGCTCTCTCTCTCTCCCCCGCGTGCTGGGGCACTCTTCTCCTCATGTCTTTGGATCAACGTGCCCTCACGCCTCGAAGATGGATTTTTCTGCTATCTTCTAAATAAAATAGAGCTGTAACACTGAGCTGTAACACTGATTTGTGTAACAGCTATAACATGGTGCATTCGAGACCTGAGAGCTATAACACGGTCTATCCAAGACACGCCGAGGGGGCTTTAATGCCCATCACTCCAAATCTTTGTTGTGATGAGACAAAGAACCGAGGAACATACACTCAAGTGACAAAATCATGCCATTTGCAGCAGCGTGGATGCAACTAGAGACTACTCCTGACTGAAGTGACACAGAGAAGGACAAATACCATATCAGTTATATGTGGAACTTAAAATGTTACACAAACGAACTTATCTACAAAACAGATTCCCAGACACAGAAAACAGACTTGTGGTTGCCCAGGGAAAAAGGGTGGTGGAGGGACGAATCGGGAGATTGGGATGAGCAGATGCAAGCTATTATACACAGTATGGATGAGCAACGAGCTCCTACTGTATAGCACAGGGAGCTGTATTCAATATCCTGGGATAAACCATAATGGAAAAGAGTATACTTAATATGTAGGTATAACTGAGTCACATAGGCTTCCCTTGTGGCTCAGATGGTAAAGAGTCCGCTCTCAATGCAGGGGATCTGGGTTTGATCCCTGGGTCAGGAAGATTCCCTGGAGGAGGGCATGACAACCCACTCCTGTATTTTTGCCTGGAGAATCCCATGGACAGAGAAACCTGGTGGGCTACAGTCCATGGGGTCGCACAGTCAGACACGACTGAGTGACTAACACACATGACTGAATGACTGCTATACAGCGGAAATTAACATAACATTGTAAATTAACTGTATTTCAGTAAAATTTTAAAAGGATTCAGACTCTAGAAAGCAAATCATTACATACATTGCTAACATTGCTAATACATACATATTGTGCACTGTTTATGAACATGTAATCATTGACTGTATTTTATTAATATATAAAAGCTTCAAAAGGGCTGTTACCCTCTAGGGAGGAAGGGGGCTCTGTTCTAAAGGGAGTTTCATCTACATCCAAAACAGTGAGGCCAGAAAGGAATCTGGAAGTGGGGCGCCCGGGAGGAGTGAGGTGGTGGGGTTTGGGACGTCCTCTGAAGGCAGCAGGTGGGGATCCGAGCTGGACTGCAGACGGAGTAAGGAGAACAGAGGAAGTAAAGGGACCCCAAGCTTCAGGGTTCAGCCACCGTGACAACGCAGCTGCCTTTCCCAAGGCAGAGAAGGGCTTGGAGGGACCGGGGTCTGCTTCTCTTGCTGTCTGGTCTCAGAAGTGACTCGAATCCCTCCCACTCCACCAACCCCTGTGAAGACAGCTGTGGTTCTGCAGTTTTGTGCTTGTCCACCCAGGAGCAGCAGAGGCTCACAAAAGAAATGCAGAAATTAGGGGGAAAGCAGATACGCATATTTTAAGGGAAATAAGGAAAATCAGAATTTTGAAAGGAACTTTTTTTACTTCTCATTCCTACAGACATTAAATCCTCAGCCAAAGGGTAGAAATCCATGTTTCTTCTTCCCACTATGAGAACTAAGTACTGGCCTGAGGCCCTTCAATCAACCTTTCAGGCTCCAGTTAGAGGATATTTTCCCCATTCTAAGAATCCAGTACTTTGAAAAAAAATTCCTTGAGGCTTTAAAAACAGAACCTTCCTCTGACAGTTTCCAGATTTGCACTGGAGAGCATGCAACATAAAAACTTTAAAAACTACTTTGAATGGGCAAATAGGTATGCAAAGCAGCTTTGGATCATTTTTCTAAATTACATTTTTGGATCTGTGTCCTTCCCACTGTTTGAGAGAAGCTTCCTATCCAAGACACTGGATTAGAAATGAAAGCCTAAGCGGCTACAATGACTGTGATTTGTTGCTGACGGCACTACCCTTTGGAGAAACCACGAGGTAACATATGTTGTCTTGAAAGCCATAAAACTCTCACTCTTTGATTCCCTAATACCTTTGCAAGTCCCTTTTATAATGAAAATCCCCCAAATGAAAATGGGCTTTTTAGCCGGAGAGGACCCTCTCATTTCTTATAGTTCCCGAGGGAAAAAAGGAACAAGGAGCCGAGCCATCGCCCAGTCCGGCGAGTGTCAGCTACGGATGCCCCCCCTGTGCCTGGTGTGTGTTCAGCCTCACTTAACCCTCTCAGGAGCCCTGAGGTGGAGGTGACAAACCCCTGTGCACACGGGGGAGGTGAGCCTGAAGGTCGCAGAACTGTGTGTGCCAAAGTCAGAATCTAGAAGCGAAAGCCAGGAATTTCCCTCTTCCTGGACGATCACACCTCCTTTAAAAAATTGAGACCATTGTTGTACTAGAGCAAACTGTAAATGATGCTAGAGCAGGAAAAGTGAAAAAGCACAACTCTGTCTCTCAGAGCTGCCTGTAGGCACCAGGGGCTCAAGCGAGTACATGAAGTGACACGCGCCAAGTTGGGCTCTCAGTCTTTCACGTGACTCCCCTCTGCTTTGAAAACTTTTTCATATGCTGATTATTTTATAATTCTGAACACAGAACACTTTCGAAACACGCTACACTGTTAAATCTCTCTTCAAAATGAATTTACAACAAAAATTAGTGCTACATCCCAAACGAGGCTTATCACTCAGGATGTATTTTTCTCCTCTTGATTTTATGAATGCTCCATAAAATGGCAACTTTCAGCTGGGAGTTTCAGCAGGACTCACTGTACCTGTACAAATACTGCCCTCCTGTGGCAGATCTGACTCCACACACACTTCGGGGAGCCAGCTCTTAACACAACTTGGGATGGGATTTTTATCAGGCCTGGGCAAGCTGGGGAGACATACAGGATATTGGAAAAGTATGGGATTCTGGGCACTACATTACGGAATTTGCTTTACAGCTAAGTTTTTAATAAGTTTTCCTGAAAGTTTCACATTACTGAAGGGCACCTTTTCAACTTCTGGGCTCCTAAGGGCAGGACTGTAATATGGCAGCCACCTTCATTCAGGCCAACAGTGACATTTCAACCTGGACCGAGAGCTCATTCAGGCTTTGGATGGAGAATCACTTCGGAACACAGTGAGGGTCTCCGAGGGACCCTGAGGATGGTAGAGGATTTCTGTAACTGCCCAAACAGGGGAAACGGCCCCAGAGGAATTTTTTTTTTTTTTAATTGAAGCAATGCTTTTTAAAAGAAAGTGAAAGTGAAAGTGAAGTCGCTCAGTCGTGTCCCACTCTTTTCAACCAGTGGACTGTAGCCTACCAGGCTCCTCCCTCCATGGGATTCTCCAGGCAAGAGTACTGGAGTGGGTTGCCATTTCCTTCTCCAGGGGATCTTCCCGACCCAGGGAATGAACCTGGGTCTCCTGCATTCCAGGCAGACGCTTTAACCTCTGAGCCACCAGGTCATTCCCCAAAAGATTTTATAACTTAATGGTATCTGGTATGGCTCAAGCTGACACATTTTTTTTTCTTCTGAACTTTTTATTTTATATTGGGTCACACCCGATTAACAATGTCATGACAGTTTCAGGTGGACAGTAAAGGGACTTACCACACATACATGTATCCACTCTCCCCCAGACTCCTCTCTCATGCAGGCTGCCACATAACACTGAGTAGAGTTTCTTGTTCTATACAGTAGGTCCTTGTTGGTTACCCATTTTAAATATAGCAGTGTGTACATGTCCTTCCCAAACTCCCTAACTATCCCTCCCCGCAGCAACCATAAGTTCGTTTTATAAGTCTGTGAGTCTCTTTCTGTTTTGTAAGTAAATTCATTTGTATCATTTTAGACTCATCAAATTTACAGCATTTAAATGAAGGCCCACAGGGTTGCAAAGAGTCAGACAGGACTGAGCGACTGAACTGAACTGAGGGGCTCATACATGGCCATCACCGAAGTTCATTTTGCAATCTGCCCAAAGTCACAGAGTTAAAACCAAAACCAGGATTGGAACTCAGGTCCCTGTCCTCCCACACCAGAGCATTATGTGCCACCTTAGCAGACGCTGCAGTGTTTCTACATATGTGGCATTTCTGTGCACTGAACTACAAGTAAGGCCGAGTGCCTTGTTCCATCAACATGCAGAGTTCATCCCGCTATATGTGCCTTAGGAAAAGAGCAGAGGATGCAGACAGAGACGCCGGGGCCATTCCTACCTCGACACTAGTCACATGCAGTGGACCCCGGCCACGTCCCCACCGTGTGTCTCGGGGGCTACATCTGTGGGGTTCCACAGAGGCACAGAGAAGGCCAGTTTCCCTGAAAACATCAAATCCAGGAAAACTGCTTGAAATTATTTGTGAGCTGGTTATACCCACTCTGATTCAAGGATCCTTGATTAAGAAAATGAAGATAGATCTTGGAATACAGTAACTATTAGTTTACATGAAATTAATCTTTCTAGGAAAGACCTGATTACTTTGGCCATTCACATATGTTAGGATACTTTTTAAAATGCAGATCTAATCTCTTCCAGCTCTTCGGGTTACAGATATAAGAAACCAGTTGCATATTCTCAAGGAAAAATGAACAATAACATCTGGAAGTTTTCTAATAAAGCTCCCATCCAGTTTACTCACAATTTCAAAATGCTTCCTTAAAGGTATTAGTTGAGCTCTATACTTGCTAACCCTTACAAGGATGCTGCAGGCTGGATGGTGTTACGCCCATCACACAGATGGGTCAACAGAGGCAGAGAGGCCCCTCTGCTGCCAAGAAATGAAGGGTCAGCTCCACACCCTGAGGGTTCTGCCTGTGCTCAGCTAGGAGTCAAGAGCTTGGGGGAAATTTCTAAAAATGGGAGCTTCACCAACATGCTTGATTGAGAACATAATCTCAAACACAGACAAGATATCACAGACATAAAAATACAAATATGAACACACAACATATTGATAAACATAAACAGACATCAACAGATTTGATCAGCTACTAGGCTTCTGGAAGCTGGAAATTTTTGCCTCTGGATAAGGAAGGCTGCTCTTATTTTATAGCGATGTGGGGAGGATGAACGGAGATCGTAGAAGTAAGTGCAGGCCTGGCAGGCAGGCGGGTGGTGGCAGCTGTGAGTATCATACTCTTTGACCAGCATCATTTTAGTAAGTGCTGTCTTGCCCTAGGGCTTCAAACCCAGTAAACTCTTATTTCCAGGCCAATAATTAATCTGCCACATTACAGAAATTCAGTTGTTGACTTTGATTTCTAGTAAAAAGTCACCTGTAATTTTAAAAATGAAAAAAAAAAAAAAGCCCATCCTAGAGACCATCCATATATGTATAAAACACTCTTCCCGCTTCCCTTAAACTACTCTGTGTAACCACCTCAACCTGCAACACAATAATGTTGAGTCTTCACAGCTAAGAATGTGGCCCATCTTTCTATCTGCACAACTCTACTTTTGTGTGTGTGGGCTTCCTGGGTGGTGCTAGTGGTAAAGAACCTGCTGTCAACACAGGAGATGTGGGTTCGATCCTTGGGCTGATCCCCTGGAGGAGGGCATGGCAACTCACTCCAGTATTCTTGCCTGGAGAATCCCATGGACAGAGGAGCCTGGCAGGCTACAGTCCGTGGGGCTGCAAAGAGTCGGACATGACTGAAGCGACTTAGCATGCATACACTCTTGTGTGTATTTGTAGGATTTTATGATTTTCCTC
Source organism: Bos javanicus (assembly GCF_032452875.1). Taxonomy (NCBI): domain Eukaryota; kingdom Metazoa; phylum Chordata; class Mammalia; order Artiodactyla; family Bovidae; genus Bos; species Bos javanicus. The sequence continues at coordinate 5,362,930 of NC_083871.1, read as the reverse complement.
ATAAATGCTTTGGATATTTCCAATGAACTTTTTGCCTAGGTCTGTTTACCTATCTATCAATCTATTTATCACTGTATCTATCTATCGGGTCTTCCCTAGTGGCTTAGATGGTAAAGAATCTGCTGCAATGCAGGAGCCCCAAGTTTGATCCCTGGGTCTGGAAGATCCCCTGGAGGAGGAAATGGCTACCCACTCCAGCATTCTTGCCTGGAGAATTCCATGGACAGAGGAGACTGGTGGGCTATAGTCTATGGGGGGGGGGGGTCACAAAGAGTCAGACACAACTGAGCAACTAACACATCGATCTATCTCCCTACCTATGTCATGCATGTGTTCTTGTGCTGCATTAGTCAGAACAAAAAAATTGCATACAAATTAACAATGTCTACTACAAATTTATGCTATTGATACCATCCATTGCTGTAGAAAAAGTAATACTTGGCATGTAATAATGACCAAAGAGGTACGAGTGGTCCAGCCCTTCAGGATAGTTCAATAGGTCTCCTACAGAAACAAGGTAGTTTGCAGAGTGCATGAAACATTAGATGACATTTTTCAACAATCTGGGGCCAAAACTGAGACTGATGAAAGTCTTACATTCTAATGAAGCCGTGGATGTTTTAAACCATTCTCAGTGAATTTAAAGGCTTCCCATGTGGCTTAGTAGTAAAGAACCTCCTGCAATGCAGATGTGGGTTTGATATCTGGGCCTGGAAGATGCCCTGGAGAAGGAAATGGCAACCCACTCCAGTATTTCTGCCTGGGAAATCCCATGTGTCCATGGGAGCCTGGTATGCAACAGACTATGGGATTGCAGAAAGTTGAACATGGCTTAGCAAGTAAAGAGCAGCAGTGGATTTAAGTCTGTTTTATAGCAAAGTAGCAGCATTGGTGGTGTGGTTGCGGCAGGGAAAGCCTTGCTCAAGATTAGACAGTCGAAGAAGAGCTCTTCTTAAAGGTCATTACATAACTGCATTCAGGCTGATTTGGGGTCAGATGAGAATAATGGTTACAGGCATTTTTATGGATGAGCGGCAGCCACTCTGGGTTCGAGCCCAGGCTGTGTTCCCACCATGAGTTAAATCCTTCTTCTTACTGGAAACCAGTAAGATTTGGTTGTCAGGAAAGTTGAGAGCTGATTTTCACAGCCTTAAAATATAGGGTTTAAAGGGGAAACAGCTTCAAGCCCTGGATATCAAACTCCTATGTTTTAAAGAGATGTGTGAGAAATTGAGAACATGCAGATGCCTTTAGATAACTGTCACGAGGATTAACACATTTACTTAAATTAAAAATATGACTTTTTTTTTAATCCAAAGTAAATGTGACTTGGATTTTCAGTTGGACAATAAGGGCCCATTTCACTAATTAGTTAATGTGGCAGATGGTCTCAATAAATTACATGGACCAAATCTATATAGCTAAGATCCTGACAAAAATAGACAAAGTTTGGGATGAGATGTTTTTAAATGACTAAAAAGTGCTGTTTTGGCAAAAGTGAGTAACAACTGACAATATCAATTTCCTCAAAACTTACTGATGATATAGATTTAGAAAGTGCTTGTGGCATCTATGACCACAGTCTCAATTCTTTTCTTTTTTGGTAGATGAATATTAACTAATCTTTGGCCAACCAACATATACATGTATCAAATCATTATGCTGTGCACCTAAAACTAATATAATGTTATAGGTCAATCATGTCTCAGGTTTTAAAAAGTAACCTTTGCTATTCCTTAGCCCAGGTCAACACGTTAGTAAAATCAGTAGCTACTACACATGTAATTCTAACCTCAGGCTTCTGAAAAAATATAACACGAATGAAAACCAGAGTATGATGTCAAATTGGTCATTTTGACTTACTTAAATTTTCTAAAAATAATTTATACAATTTCAGTAACCATATCATACTGAATTATAATACTCCTTTACATGTATATAATACTTTATAATTAAAATTTTCCATATATGCTATTTAATTTATACATATATGTTCCTTTAGGAGGGATACCTTCAAACATTATATTTTAAAAAAAGAAAGTGCCTCTGAGAAATGAGTGTAATTATTATTTGAGAAATCTTGATAAAGTATTTTTTTTCTTATATCTCCCATGAGTCAATAACTCTAGTATTACTGAGTAACAAATCCCCTGACAGATCAAATGGCTTCTAAATCTTGGTTACTGACTAATTCAAAAGAGAACCTAGTCAGGCACAGACAAAAGATCAATCGAAATAATAGTTTATGATAGATCACTATGGGATTGGGCTTCCCAGGTGTCGCTGGTGGTAAAGACCCTGCCTGCTAATGCAGGAGACATATGAGACACCAGTTAGATCATAGGATTGTGAAGAATTGGACAAAACTGAAGTGAGTCAGCACGCATCCACACCCTATGGGATTAACCAGAAGGACTTCAAAGAATTAAAGGACTGTTATAACAGGAAAGTTTTCCATCCTCTAATAATTATTTATTATTTATTATTTATTTTATCAGAGAAGGCAATGGCACCCCACTCCAGTACTCTTGCCTGTTTTTTATATATTATATAGTATTATAAATAAATACTGATATTTATTGGTATTATATTTAGTAAAATATTTCCTCAGGATTTGAATCAATAAAAATGGAAAGAGTCACAGGATTAATCTGAAGCTATTCTGCTTTTATCTATAAGTTATGCTCATTAATGGATATAAGAAATAAACTTAAAAATTACCTTTCATCTTATTAAAAGATATCTTTTCAAGAAAGATTTACTTTTCATGCTTAACAATTATGTATCAGCAATTATATTTATATTGTCTTTATGTATTTGCAAATGTAATAAGAACTCAATATAGAATATTTTCCTACTCACAGTTTTATGATCACATAAAATTTAAAAATCTAATTTAAACAGACATTTTATATCACATTTCACTTCAAGTCTTTAGAAAATACTTTTAAGAATAAAATATATATTGGATAGAATATAATTTTACATGGGGACTGGCAGGGAAGTATTAAGAAAAAGAATAATAATGCAAAATGTTTTCTTGTTATAGAAGAATTTATCTATGTGATTGTATCAAACTTTATTAGACACATTTAAAATGTCAATATTTATAGTATGCTATGAATTTTTTTCTCTTTCAAGCATTTAAAATTATGAAGAAGCTTTCTACATGCCAGTTTTGAAATGTGAGGTCACCAATGGTTTTTTAAAAATTCCTTCAATGTATACTTGCAGAATTTAGGAAATAGGGCTCTGTGGCTCCTATCATCCATCAGCTGGCTCCTATCAACCATCAGCTGGTCCTAAGAATGAGAGGAAGTGGTTCTAGACGGTGCGACTCAGTTATTTCAACAGAGGATCCATCCCACCACGCTGTTTGGGGCGGGAGAAATGGAAACTAACACATGTGGAGACTAACACGTTCCTCATTTTCCGAGTGTACCAATGGGCAACTAAAAGCAGCTACGTGAAGCTTTATGCATCTTTCTAGATTAAAAAAATCCAAGAAACAAAAACCAACTAGGCCACTTTCTAATTTTGCCGCCCGGAAGGCAGTGCGAAGCTGCCAGAAGCCCCCTGGGTGTGAGTGCTCACATCTGAAGCCCTCCCCAGTGTGGGCACAGAGGCGTCCTCCCAGCTGCCCACCCCAGGCTGCCCGAGCTGCTCGCCTGGAACATAAGCAGGCCCCAGGTCAGCTCCAGGTGCGAGCAGGAGCACACACCACAGCCACTCTTAGCAGCTATTCAAGCCAAACACGCCAGCCTGGCCATTCCATGAGGCAGCAACATCTGCATAATCAACTCTAATCCAAGGCCATGACCCTCAGCTAAGAACCTGAAGGTTCTAAAATAGCCCCTGATCAGTGCTCACAGATCTGAAAACAACAGTTTTTAAATTCATGACTCTTGAGTATAGATTTTTTTTTTGTCTTTCCCCCCAAAACAGCTCTTTTGCTTAGAAAATTATGCAACATGAACAGATCTGAGATGATGATGCTGTTCAGTTGCTAAGTTGTGTCCGACTCTTTGAGATCCCGTGGACTACAGCATGCCAGGCTTCCCTGTCCTTCACTATCTCTTGGAGTTTGCTCAAACTCATGTCCATTGAGAGTCCGTGATGCCATCCAACCACCTCATCTTCTGGTGACCCCTTCTTTTGCCTTTTATCTTTCCCAGTATCAGGGTCTTTTCCATTGAGTTGGCTCTTTGCATCAGGTGGCCAAAGGACTGGAGGTTCAGGAGCAGTCCTTTCAATGAATATTCGAGGCAATTAAGTAGATTTTGAGAATTTCTATGTTTTAAATTCAGTTTACCACTGCAGTGCTCATTGGGTATACACGAAACTCACCAAATATCCCATTCTCTACCCATAAAAGGCGAACAATAATTACACGTAACTTCATTGTGTAAAAGAGTTTCCCTTGATCTGGATGGTCGGGGACCTCCAGCCAGAGAATCACCAGGGAGCACTGGAAAATACAGCTTCTAGGCCCCACCTACCCTCCCAAATGAGGATCTCTGGGGGCATGACCCAAGAATCCAGTTGTTACACTAGATCTTAAGGTGATTCTGAACTGAACTGAAGGTGATTCTACGGTATCTTTCAGAACCACTGGGTTAGGAGAATAAATAATGCAAAAATGATACAAAAAAGTATCACATCAAAAACATTAAAATACCAAAGTTTTAAAGCAAGGACAGATATCTGCCCTTATTGAATTTAGCCAAAATGATATCCTTTTAAATACATTCTCTATAAGAGGTTTATACACACAGATGCATATTGTTTTCCTTTAAGTAGATAAGGGAAGACTCACTTGAGCTTTAAATGTCACCATTTTTCCCATTCTGTTCTCAGACATTAGTAGACTATCTGCCATCACAGGATTTTAGAAACCATTTAAAAATGATTTACTCAAAACCTTCCTGTTCTTAATGTAGAAAAATTGAGACTCAGGCTTGTCAGACATGTGCAACGTGTGGGCGATGAGAGCTAGGCTCTGGAAACACAGGTGAGTCTGAACTTGGGCAGCTTTTAACACCAGGATTCACTGAAAGTGTGTAGCTCAGGATCCTTTACCTGTAAAATGGGGTTGATAACTACCTCTTTCACCAGGTTTATAGCAGATTAAAGGAAGCTACTTTTAGCACAGCAGCTCAAACAATAGAAGCAGAGAGAAACAAGGAAGGAAGAAGCTAATGCCCAAAACAACAAATAACCTAGGAAGGTTACAACTGAACAAGAGAAGTTGAGCACAAAACAGAATAAAATAAATGAAAAAGATGAAGTGCATGAGAAAGGAAAACAGTTCTAGTTAGTCCAAGACTGAAGAAACACAGAGTACAACAGAGACAAAACCCCTGGGACCCACAGACCAGGCTTCCTTGTTATCTGGGACACTTTTGCAGAGAATCCTGCCAATCCATCAGGGCAAGACTGTCTGGATGTTTTAGGCTCTTATTCTGCTTAAAGGCATTTCTAGATTTCTTTTCATTGGCTTTGCTGGCAGTTTCATCTATCAAAAGTAGCAAGACACAGCAGAAGGACTCCAGAGAGAATTGTGAAGACCACGCAGGACAGCCCTGCCTGCAGTCCCAGCAAACTGACCTTGGAGCGTCAGGAGCCATGTGCTCAGCCACCAAAAAGAACAAAATCTGCAGCAATGTGGATGGACGCAGAGGTTATCACACCACGTGAAGTACGCCAGACGGAGAAAGACAAATACCATATGATATCACTTTGTGGAATCTAAAATACGATACAAATCAACATATCTATGAAACAGAAACAGATTCACAGACACCCTATATTCAGTATCCTGTGATAAACCACGATGGAAAAGAATATGAAAAAATATATATGTGTGTAGCTGAATCACTTTCTTGTACAGCAGACATTAGCACAACATTGTAAACTAACTATGCTTAAAAAAAATTTTTTTTAAAAAGATGTCAGGTATAGGAAACCCAACCTTTATAGAGTGAAGGGAAATTCACATGGGAAACTGAATTTGTAATTTCAAGTAATTCTGGCAGAAAAGGAAAGGATAGGGGAGGGGGGAAGAGGAGGGGACAGGGGTGGGCTAGGGGGCTCAAAGATCTTAAGTAGAGACACACATGAAGCACAGATTTTCAAAGGACACGTGGGGTAAACACATATAGTCAGTAACGACAGGGAACCACAAAACCACAATCAAAGCATCAGAGGATCAAGAGCAAAGAGCTAAGTGAAGTAGCTCAGAAAGAGAAATATTGAAATAAGTTGCTCAGTCGTGTCCAATTCTTCATGACCCCATGGACTGTAGCCCACCAGGCTCCTCCATCCATGGAATTTTCTAGGCAAGAGTACTGGAGTGGGTTGCCATTTCCTCCTCCAGGGGATCTTCCCAACCCAGGGATCGAACCCAGGTCTTCCGCATTGCAGGGAGACGCTTTACCGTCTGAGCCACCAGGGAATCGCTATATTGTGCATTAACACATATATATGGAATCTAGAAAAAGGGTACAGATGAACCTATTTGCTGGGCAGGAACCGAGATGCAGAAATGGAGAATAGATGTGTGGACACAGAGTGGGAAGGAGGAGCTGGGACACAGAGAGCATAGCGCTGCCACACACACACTCCCAGGCTTCTCTGGTGGCTCAGCAGCAGACCCACCGCCAAGCAGAAGTGGGTGTGCTTAGGCACTCAGTCGTGTCCCACTTTTTGCCAAACAGACGTAGGTTCAATTCCTGGGCAGGGGAGATCCCCTAGAGGAGATGGCACCCCACTCCAGTATTCTTGACGGGAAAATCACAAGGATAGAGAAGCCTGGTGGGCTACAGTCCAGGGGCTCACAAGAGTCAGACGTGGCTTAGCAACTAAACAACGTGCAAGATAGCTAGCTAGCGGGAAGCTGCTATATAGCACAGGGAGCTCAGCTCGGTGCTCTGTGATTACCCACAAAGCTAAGCTAAGTTACAGTGCTCAGCTAAGTTACCCATTTAGGAGTGCATGGAAGGGAGGGATATATGTATAAATATAGCTGCTTCACTTCTGTTGCACAGCAGAAACTAACACAACGTTGTAAAATCCCAGCCTGCCAATGCAGGAAATGTAAGAGACTTGGGTTCGATCCCTGGGTCCAGAAGATCCCCTGGAGGAGGGCATGGCAACCCATTCCAGTATTCTTGCCTGGAGAATCCCATGGACAGAGGAGCCTGGTGGGCTGTAACCACAGGGTTGCAAAGAGTCGGACATGACTGAAATGACCTAGCAGGCATGCACACATGTAAAACAATACACTCCAATGCTTTTTAAAATCAATGAGCCAGGATTTGGGAGAAACGCCTGAGTTCTCTCTGGCCACAAGCTTCCACCCAATCTGCTCACTAAGCTCTCACCGGTGAACCAAAGCAGACCCAGGATCTAACCCTGGGACTCTGAGCAAGTTTCTTTATTTCTTTGTGCCCCAGCATCCCCACTGGGACCTGGGGTAATGGTTATATTGGCCCCACAGGCTCTGGAAGGTCAAGATACATGGAGGAACAGACACAGAGGTCCACATGATAGGAAGAGAAGGCTCTGGACCAACCTGCGTTCACCCTCCTCACGCCTCCTCTAATGCTCTGCAGATGGTGGACGCTTCCAAACCCAGCTGGTGGGTTAAATGCTAATGTTCCACACAACAGTTCTTTTTCTCATGCCATCTACTAGTGAAAAAATACTTGACACAGCAAAATAAACCTTTTAAACCCAACATAATAGGGTTACAAGCACTTCCTTTCTTTGTAGCTAGAAGGCATATATGACTTGAGAATTTCCAAGGTGATTTTTAAGTGTCTTCATTTTTTGTTCTCTGAATTATGACTTCCCTGGTGGTTCAGATGGTAAAGAATTAGCCTGCAATGTGGGAGATCCAGGTTCAATCCATGGGTCGGGAAGATCCCCTGGAGAAGGGGAACATGAACGTGAAGTCGCTCAGTCGTGTCCGACTCTTTGCAACACCATGGACTGTAGCCTACCAGGCTCCTCTGTCCATGGGATTTTCCAGGCAATAGTACTGCAGTGGATTGACATTTCCTTCTCCAAGGGATCTTCCCAACCCAGGGATCGAACCCAGGTCTCCCACATCGTAGACAGACGCTTTACCGTCTGAGCCACCAGGGATCTTTGTGTAAATGTAACCTGTACCACACATTCAGCCATCCATCCATCCAGAGGATGTTTACTTAGCTTCAGCCTCCTGTCAGGACTACGTAGGTACCAGCAGAGAAGGCTCATGGCTTCATGTTCTGTCGGTAAATAGAACACCATCACCCAAGACCACTTAGGAATCAAGTGTAGGGTATGGGCAGGCATTTCAGGGCACACTGACACGATATGGTCCCTTTTCCCTGAAGGGATTAATATGCTTACATATATTAAGAAAAATTCCAAGACAGGCAGAGGACAAACTACTCAAACAACTCTGTACAGAACACAGAATCATATGTGTATGTAATCAATTACCTTACTATTGCTTCTTTTATTAACTTTGAAAAATCCCAGAAATTTTTTCTTCTCTTTGTCTGTCTCATCGTTGCTGAGTGAAGATTTTCTAAAGGTTTCTGAAAAAAATAGAAGTACTAAGTTATTTTCTGCATATGAAACAAGAGATTAAACACTTTAAAAATCTCAACAAATGCTTCTTTGTTTTACTCTACTCTTAGACTTTTATTTCATTCTTATAAGAGAATAAAACCATTAACTATTTCTTTCAAAGCATTTTGAGCCACCTAAAAACCTCCAGCTGGGTTTAAGAAATTACTAAATGTTTTTACAATCTTTGGTATTAAAAAAAAAAAAAAAACAAAGAAATCCCAACGTTCTAGGGCAGTACTGTGCAACAGAAAAATAAAGGGATGATATAGGTAATTTTAGATTCTCTAGTAGATGCATCAAAAAAGAACCAGATGAAATTAATTTCTATATGTTTTAGTTAACCCAATAGATCTAAAATATTATCATTCCGTCACATAATCCATATAAAAGTATTAATGAGGTTTTGGTATGAAGCCTTCAAAATGCAGTGCGCGTGGCACAGCGTGTCTTGACTTGGACTGGCCGCAAGTCACGTGCCTGTCGACCACACCTGGCTGTGACCATCAGACTGGACAGCACAGCTCTCGTGACTGAGACATCTGTGCAAAACACCTGCTTTACGAATTATGAGAGTGGTGGTCAAGGATGAAGCTATATAAACTACATCAACAGCTCCCCTGCTTGGAGGGCCCACTGGTTTCCAGAACTTGGAGGGACCATGCTGGCTTACCCGGGGACATCTGAGACAGCCACATCGGCCCCCGTATGACCCACATCCCTGGATTTTCCTTCCTGTACATCAACCAGGATGTTTTCCATTTTCATTTCAGGCTCTAGGGGCCCATTTTTCTTCTATTGTGTTCTTTTATTCTTGACTTCTAAATGCTCCATCTTCTTCTTTTCCTGGAGTTTTCTTCATTGGGATTTTTCAAGCTAGAATGGGGATGCTCAGGTTCTAGGCGAGGACACCAGAGCCCAGGCAGGGAGCTGAGGATGGAGGCACGAGCTGTGGTCTTCAGGATGGGGTGGGACCACCTGCAGCAGCATCCCTGGGGGCCTCGGGCCACAGGAGACACCTACATGGGAGACTCTGGAGTGGGGCCCAGCACCCTGCACTCAAAAAGCACCCTCACCCTGGGTGCATAAATTGTGGCGACCGCACTTGACAGCTACGGGAGCAGCAGGTAAGGGCGCTGTGGTGTGGGCGTGCTCTGGCCTCAGTACACTCATCTGCAGGTAAGGGTGCTGCGGTGTGGGCGTGCTCTGGCCTCAGTATACTCATCTGCAGACTAAGCCTGGCACACTCAGTGCCACCACGGCCTCTACGACCATTATCCACTGATCTGTTGACACTTTGAAGGCCACTCCAGCCCTTGTCATCAACTCATCTGTTCTTCTCTTCCAAGACACAGATACGGCCAGAGGAGAAGACATTTAGATGATGCAGGAGAACGGAAAAATGAATTACTCCGCACCACTGCCAAGTGCCGAGGGACAGGCCACCAGTCCACTGGCGGCATGGGGACTGGACTTCACAAACTCTGCCACCAAAATACCAACCCAAACCAGGTAGACATCAATGAACTGCTCACCTGCTAACCTAGAATCCCATATTCCAACTAAAGAAGGCCGACTTGGAAGTCAGTGCCCCTGTAACATGCATTAACACAATACCATCTTCACAACGAAGCAAAAACCAAGCCCCTGGGTCCCTTCAATCCGTCAGTAGCAAAGGCTCCCATTTTAATCACAAGGGTCAGGCCTCTCAGCTGCATGCAGGTGGCTCCAGCCCAGCCCATCAGCAGCCTCACACCACACGACAACCAAACCAGCAAGGAGACTGGCTTCAGCGGTGAGCATGCATCTCCCCAATACACATGTGCACATGGGGTTCATGGTTAATTGCATCAAACCCTTTGTTAGGCACAGAGCCTATAGTAAAATATTCTGTACTACAGAGTAAAACTGTATGTGAACAAACAACAGTTTGCACCAGAATGTGTGTGTTTTATTTTTTAATTGAAGGATACTTGCTTTACAGAATTGTAAATTGCTCTACAGAATTGACAGAAACCAACTAGTTTCTATCAAAGATCAACATGAATCAGTCAAAGGTTTACCCACGTCCCCTCCCACATGAACTTCCCTCCCACCTCCCTCCCAAGTCCATCCATCTGGGTTGTTTCTAGAACTGACTGCTCTGGGACCGGATGTGCAAAGTGCAGGATATGATACTGCCTGAGAGTTGAGGGAGCAAGAACACATCACAGGCACATGGGCTGTTACGCCAACCTCACCACCATAGACCGGGTCAAAATCGAGCCTCTCATTTCTCCCCCTGGACAGGGCAGCGGCAGGTCTCCAGCGTCAGGACGGAGGCTCTGGCTGCTTTAGCACAGCGCTGCCCCTCGGGGCCCAAGAGCCTGCAGCCCCCAGCTGTCCAGCTCTGAGCTGAGGCCCAGGCAGACTGTCTAATCTGTGGCTCTGGACCGATGGGGCCTCCGGTGGGGTGTGCGACTGGCAGGCACTGGGGGAAGGATGATATGGAGAACAGAGCGGGAGCACCTGGCTCCCCTGACAGTGTTCCCACCAGCCAAAGCTCCACGTGGTACCCAGTCAGGCCTGGAGAAAATACTCATTTACAAGCCTGAACCCATCGCTCTAAATGTATAACAATTTGAGTGTGGAATTTATTTTATTTTGATGTATTCTCATTTACTAAGACTTAAATATGAATACAAGTGGGGGGAGGACATACTTCATCCTCAAAGCACATAATGTTTGGAAACATCAGAATGACTTAGACGGTGATACAGGTGAGCTGAGGGATGCAAAGGGATGGAGCATGCAGCAGGGACCCCTGAGGACTGGCTCATCCGAAACATCCACTCTTCCGGGTGTGGAAACAGAACAGCCGTCAGCAAGGGGAACCAGGTCTGTGCTGCATGAAAACAACCGATTTGTAAGCGCCCATCCTCATCACAAGACCGCTGGGTACAGGGTCAAAAAAGAACAGTCGTGATAGCTCTGATCCAGCTTTTCCACGCTTGCAGCTAGATGGTATACCAACATCAAATCACTCAGAACTGATAAAGCCTTCATATATATGAGCTTTCTGTTCAAAACAACTATCTATTCATGGTGCTGCTTTTTTTTTTTTATTGGACTATAGTTGATTTACAGTATTGTGTTAGTTTCAAGTGTAAAGCAAAATGATTTAGTTATACATATACATATGTATGTATAGGCACTTCCCTGGTGGCTCAGATGGTAAAGAGTCTGTCTACAATGTGGGAGACCTGGGTTCGATCCCTGGGTTGAGAAGATCCCCTGGAGAAGGAAATGGCAATCCACTCCAGTACTCTTGCCTGGAAAATTCCATGGACAGAGGAACCTGGTAGGCTACAGTCCATGGGGTCGCAAAGAGTCAGACATGACTAAGCGACTTCAGAGAGAAACATGTATATATACACACTCTTTTCAGATTGTTTTCCATTATAGGTTATTATAAATATTGAGTATACTTCCCTGTGCTATCCAGTATGTCCTTGCTGTTATTTTATATACAGCAGTGTGTATATGTTAACCCTAAACTCCTAATTTATCCCTCCCCCACTTTCCTCTTTGGTAACTGTAAGTTTATGTTCTATGTTTGTGAGGCTATTTGTGCTTTGTAAATAAGTTCATTTTTATCATATTGTTTTAGGTTTCACATATAAGCAACATCATATGTTTTTCTTTATCTCCCTCACTTCACTGAGTAAGACAATCTCCAAGTTCATCCATGTTGCTGCAAATGGCATTATTTCATTCTTGTTATGGCTGAGTGATATTCCATTGTTACCATATCTTCTTTATCCACTCAAAGGCTAATGAACCTCTGGGTTGTTTCCACGTCTTGGCTACTGTAAATAGTGCTCCTATAAACCCTGGGATGCAAGCATCTTTTTGAATTAAGAGTTGTCTTTCCCAGATATAGTTCCAGGAGTGGGACTGTAGGATCATATGGCAATGTTTTTAGTTCTTCAAGGAACCTACAGACTGTTCTCCATAGTGACTGTACCAATTTATTGGGTTGGCCAAAAAGTTCATTTCAATTTTTCCATAAGATGTTATAGAAAAAAACCCAAATGACTTTTTGGCCAATCCAATACATTCCCTCCAACAGTGCAGGAGGGCAGGAGGGCTCCTTTCTCTCCACATCTTCTCCAGCATTTATTATTTATTTACTTATTATTTGTAGACTTTTAAACTATGGCCATTCTAATCAGTTTTGATTTGCATCTCTCTCATAATTACTGATGCGGAGCATCTTGTCACGTGCCCATTGGCCATCCATGTGTCTTCTTTGGAGGGACACCTATGGTGTTTCTTAAGAGAGAGTCCCTCTATTCGTAGCAGTAATCTGCAGGGTATGATGGAGGAGGTAACGGATGAGGAATATGAGGTGTGGCTGAGGCCACAGCACTGTCACTGACACTCGGACTGTGGTTCCAAACCAAAGCTGCGGGACTTTTTGCATTATATTTTTTTTAATAGAAGTGAAGTCTACTGTTAAACACTTTAACAAACGTGGACAGAAATTTCTGTAAAATATGAACACTCATAATTTTAATGAGCCTCTTAGAGTATGTGTGTGTATAGTCCAAAAGGTTTATATAAATCTCAATACATGTGTGTGCGTACATATCTATGTACATATGTTCATGCATATGTATATATGTATTATTAAATATAATACATATCTATTTATAATAAATATAATACATAAAGTATATACAATTTATAAGAAATGAATGGAAAATCTGGACTAATCACGTCCATATTTGTCTATGACAGAAAAGGTCAGATTTCACAATCCACACCGCCCCAGTTTCTGCAGTGGGCAGGATGGACCCTGAAGGCAGGCAAGAACAGGTAAGAAGGGTACACTGCCTCTTGTGCATGGACCGCTTCTGCTCTGCACACAAATTCTGTGTTCATAAAGGGCCCGTTTTCTACAATGACATCCTTCTTTTCTCACCAATCAGAACCACACAGCAAATCCTCACGCAGGGGACATTGCTCTCTTAGTCAACCAGGGAGTCAAGAAACCAAGTCACAGCCCCAGTTCAGTCTGGCCAGACGCCCCCAGAGTGCCACCCTACCTCCCCTCAGGGGACATTGCTCTCTTAGCCAACCAGGGAGTCAAGAAACCAAGTCACAGCCCCAGTTCAGTCTGGCCAGACGCCCCCAGAGTGCCACCCTACCTCCCCTCAAGTCACTCCATGCATCACTGTCCTAGCCCAGAGCCATGCAAGGTGCAGCCTGGCAGGGCAGCACTGGGCTGACGGTACCTCGGCAGCTCAGGGAAGGCTCCGATTTTGTTTTGGTCAGAAGAACTGGAAAAGGCAGGCAACAGAGAGTGAAGGCAGGCTTCTCAACCCACAGCAGCACTTGACAAGGCCTGCAGCTATCCGTGCCCCAAAGGAAAAGGCCAAATGCAAAGCAGGCCTTTTCAGGCAGGCCCACATCACTGACCTTGATCCCCTAGAATCCTGCCACTGTCTGGCTGTTAAACACCATCCTGGAAGCAGGTGGCAGCAAAGCCTCTGTTTTCTCCAGTTGCCACCACTAGGATTTCCAGGGCAGAGCAGGCCTTGCCTGGGACACATCTCCTGCCTGCGGCCTTCACACTTCCCCAGGCAGCTGCTGGCTGGGAGGTGGTGAAACCCCAGAGGAGCAAAGGAAAGGGCTCCTCATGGAGAGGAATGTTCTCTTCTCTACTCAGATACCTGACTGCCAGGAGGATGGGAGGGAAGCATATGGCAGGGATGCTAATCAAATATTTCACAGCCCACAGGACACACTATGGTGCAGACGAACGAGATGTTGGCCCCAGGAGCAGCACACCCCCAAAGCCAGGTGATGCTCCTTTATTTTCTGGGAAGGCTGCCAGGGTCGTAGGGCGAGGGTCCCTGGGAGGGTGCCCAAGGCAGAGAAGAGGGAGATTTGGGGCCGGGGCAGCTATTTCTCCTGGTACAGCAGTGTGTCCTGTCCCACGTGGGTATCGGAAGAGGGAGCTTGGGACTTGGGGGAGTTTCCCCTCTTGCTGCCTCACACACGTTCCCAGAAGACCACAGTCTCACTGGGCCCACTCCTTAATGCAGAGATTGGTTTTATATGCTTTCCCCAGGTATTACGTTCTACATCTCCCAAGATGGGCTTCCCTGGTGGCTCAGATGCTTACAATATAGGAGATCTGGGTTTGATCCCTGGGTTGGGAGGATCCACTAGAGAAGGGAACGGCTACCCACTCCAATATTTTTGCCTGGAAAATTCCATGGACAGAGGAGCCTGAAGGGCTACAGTCCATGGGGTTGCAGAGTTGGACACACCTGAAGTGACTGAGTGAGGGAGTGAGAAGGAATTTTGCGACTGGTCTCGACCACGAGCTATGTTTGAGACCTGGGAGTACTTAATGACAACTGAAAAGGAAGTCCAGGAGAAGGTGGTTCACCTCCTGTGGTTTCTGAGAAGTTCTTTCAGAGCAAAATCCCTAGTGTTCTCATTTTTCCCCTTTACATATTTCATGGAAGCTCACAGGAGACAAGCGGTAATGGGTATGCTCACTACTGGAGGAAATGGAGAAGGAAGAATACTGGAGAAGCTACTCCAGAAGCCACTCCTGGAGAATCCCATGGACAGAGGAGCCTTCTGAGCCACAGGCCATAGGGTCGCAAAGAGTCGGACACGACCAAAGCGACTGAGCATGCACTACTTGGGGGAAGAGGTATAATTACAATCTGTGTATTTTACTTCCCACCCACTCCTGCTCTGGTTTGGACACAATTGGAGATGCCTGCAAACGTGCGTCCCCATCGCTCTGCGTGAGGGCACACAGGCAGAGTCAGTGGCACCGCATCAAAGACCCAAGGTGGCCTCACCTCTCTTGTTGTCCCAGGCATACAACTCCTTTATCCCCAGCTCGTTCAGGGACTTGGAAAGCTCCAGCTCCTCACCAGCCACATTGTCCCTGAGGAGCACCACGTGCTCTGGGCTGACCTCACACTTGGCGCAGATGACCGGGAGGATGCTCTGCAGGGGCACCTCGGGGCTCACACGTACCACCGCCTTCTGTGTGCGCAGGTAATTCACCACTAGGCGCACCGTTTTCTGGAAAACACAGCAGGCAGAATTCCATAAGCACATCTTCCCACAGCTCTGTTTACACTACAATGGAGCAGGGCAATATGTCCTTTGGACCAAGTTCTTCCAAAAGTCACTGGTTGTGGGGGGAAACAGCAGATTGAATAGGGAACGGTAAATGTCTAGAACAATAAATTGACCTTCCCGTCTCTTTTCTAATGAACAAACTGTGAGTGAAAGGGGGAAATGGTCAGCAGCGAGGACCCCAATTTGGAATCTAACACATACGTTGTCTTTCAAGGATTCTAAACAGACCTGAGCACAAGGCACTAATATATTCTCTAGAGGGAAATACTTTGGATCTATGGTGAACAATCCAAGATAAGGAAAGAAACATCACAAAACATCAAATTTTTGTTAAAGAAGCTAAAATGCCCAGATAAATATATTCGTATCTAGTATCATGTTGATACATGAATTAATATTCGTATGTAGAGAGTACACACATACATTTAAGCTAGAAAAATATATAGGCTCAAATGGTAAAGAATCTGCCTACAATGCGGGAGACCTGGGTTTGACCCCTGGGTTGGGAAGATCCTCTGGAGAAAGGAATACCTACCCACTGTAGTATTCTTGCCTGGAGAATTCCATGGACAGAGAAACCTGGAGTGTTACAGTCTATGGGGTTGCAATATCAAGTTTTCATTTAAGAAGCTAAAATACTCACATAAATATATTCATATATATTATAATGTTAATATATAAATCAATTTTCATAAATATGCACTGTACACATATATTTAAGCTAGAAAAATAGAGACATGTAAATATAATAGGCATATAATAATATTGATAGATATTATAATCAGAAAGAAAAAAATCAATTTGATTAAAGCTGATCGTAAACGTCTACAGATCGAGTGGCCCATCGAAAGCTGTAGTAGGCTGAGGTTCATGCAGTCAGCTTCTGTTTGGTCTTTACTGGTCACCACATTGTTCTAAGATCCTGAGGAGTACCGACTGAATGACATAGGTCGCACACTCCCTTCCAATCTGAGGCCAGGGTTTAACGAATTTTAGAAGGAAAGATGGAACCATGAATCTTTTCCATGCTTCTCAACTTGAACTCCTATATAACCCCGGGCTCACCTGCCCCTGGAATTTGCAGCTAGGGTTCAGGAAGGTAAGAAAAGCCACAGAATATAAAAGGAATTTCCTTGGACATTGATTTTAATTGAAGAATTAGGGGAAACTCAGAAGATGCGTGTGTGTGCGTACCTGCTCAATTGTGTCCAACTCTGCAACCCCATGGACTGTAGCCCACCAGGCTCCTCTGTCAGTGGGATTTTCCAGGCAAGAACACTGGAGCGGGTTGCCATTTCCTTCTCTGGGGGATCTTCCCCACCCAAGGATTGAGTCTGAGTCTCCTGTGTCTCCTGCATTGGCAGGTAGATTCTTTGCCACTGAGCCACCTAGATATGGCACCAATTAAAAGTTATTAATTATCTAAACCTAGAGGACATCGGAGAAGGCAATGGCACCCCACTCCAGTACTCTTGCCTGGAAAATCCCATGGACAGAGGAGCCTGGTAGGCTGCAGTCCATGGGGTTGCTAGGAGTCGGACACGACTGAGCGACTTCACTTTCACTTTTCACTTTCATGCATTGGAGAAGGAAATGGCAACCCACTCCAGTGTTCTTGCCTGGAGAATCCCAGGGACGGGAGAGCCTGGTGGGCTGCCGTCTATGGGGTCACACAGAGTCAGACACAACTGAAGTGACTTAGCAGCAGCAGTAGCAGCAGAGGACATGACCTGTTAGCCAAAGTATCGTGTTTAAAAATAAGGAAATTTAGGAGATAGTTTAATAATCTAAAAGAATGAAATAGCATTGCTTTTCATTGGAGATAAAGGATAAAAGCCTTATTAAAAAGTACCGTAAGCAGATGAAGTTATTTTTAATCAATATGCAAAAGCCTGAAACCTATGCATAAAATATTCTCCAAGGACAAGGAGTAAGTATTTCTAACATCAATTTTTCAAACGGGAATCCCCTTCTATTTCGTTTCTCAGAGAAGATCTTGGAATCTTCTACATATTCCAATCTCTGCCATGGACAGAAAGGCCTCCAGAACTCTACTGGAACTTTTAGGACTAGTCCAGTAGGGTAGTCATTGGCTATTTGTGTTATTTCAATTAAATTTAAGAAATGCAAAGTTCAGTTTTTCGATCACACTAGCTGCATTTCATATGCTCAGCAGCTATGTGTAATCGGGGGCTGTTGGCTAGCAGGGAGCAGAGTTATAGACCATTTCTATCTTTGCAGAAAGCCCCTGATTAAAAGATGGAAAGAAAGCTTTCCATCTTTGCAGAAAGCGTTGATGCATGACTCTGCTCTAGAGTGGGTCCTTTTTTTGACATCTAAAGGAGCAGTGTTACACAATGCGCATTATTCAAAGCTGTGAACTTAGGTCTCCTAAAACTCAGTTTAGGGCCTAACTTTGCCTACCATGAAAGTGGAAACCTCAACCATGGCATGTGTAATTTAGACAGGAGAGACCCCAGTGGCCCCCTCCGCTACACCTGCAGTACCCTGGCTCCCAGGGAACTGCACACATCTTTATATGACACACGGACTCCCGTGCTACTGACCTCAGGCACCTTAGGGGGAACAGGCTTAACTTTCGCTTCAGGAGCTTTTTCTTTCAGAAATACGGTGTGCACATTCAAGGTCCCAACTAAAGTATTTGGCTTAAAATTCAAAGGCTGTTGGGTTTCTGAAGACCGGATCTCCAGGGCATGGTTGGAGGGATTCAGGTGGTTCTGAAGGCAAAGTTCAACCAGTAGGTCCATCATCGCATGGCTGGAAGAGAGAAACAAACCATGGTCAGGGGGAATGTTTGCACTCTCCCTTCTGCTGGTTGAGAGAGGTCAGGACTAATGCACCAGCGGGTAGAGGAGCAAACCGGTCATCCTTATGAAGAAAGAAAACAGCCGCTGGTTATTTCCTCATTCATGACTCTACAGAGATATCTTAATACATTCAACACTAAGAAACCACAGTACTGAAAACACCATCAAAATAAGAACAGCTGGGAAAATAGTTGCATTTCTAGGCAAGCTCATGAGTATGTTGACCTCAATCCTGTAAGATCAGCACAGATAATATTAACTTCTGGGCACAAGATATAAAATTTTCATTCTTTGCAAATATAGTGTATCTTAAACAGCAAAATTTTAAGTTGAAGGCGACAATGGCTTTCTTTATAGCTAGAAACTATCCTTTTTAAAGACAAAGAAAATGAAAATTACGTTATTGAAATGTCAAAAACTTTTATGTCTCCTACCACAGATCATTATTTACTAAGGGAGCTAAAAAAGAGTGGATTGTCCCAAAGAATGGAAAATTTCATTTCCATCATTCATATTAAGCTGGCAGAATGCTTTCATATTTCAAGCTGACCTCTCTTTTCCTACACATTTCCTGAGCAGTGGGGCATAATCCCCTGACAAAAGTGTAGGTCTTGTCTTCTGATCTATTTCTTAACCAGGAATTGGCATAGCAATTATTTCAGGTCATAGTGGAGCTTTCCAGGTGTCTGGCACACAGGGTGTGCAGACTGGGGACTCGCGTACACCTGTGAAGGCACAGGCTGGCCACCATCTGGTCGTCACGCACCATGAGGGCTATGGCGCTTAACGCTGACACCACAGGCAAAGCTTCAAGGCACCCCATTTCCCATTCACTCACCAAAAATATCAATAATGTTCTTGCTGACACGAAACATCTAACAGCCATCTCCATGACAACACTTACTCCCAGCTACTATCCAGGATGTAGTTAGGTGACAGCCTATGTTCTAGCCAGGAGACCCTGGAGTCACACCTAGGAGACTCAGCGCCCCTGGCTCCCAGGACTCTGAAAGGGCACTTGGTGGGGCCAGGGCAGCACTGACCCTCACAAGGGCTATGAAGGTGGGCATGCTGGCTAATGATGCTGTCAGCTGGGATTCCCTTAGCCTTGGAAAAAAAAAAATCATCATTTTCTCATAAGCTTAATACATCAAAACAGGAAGCGACATCACCAAAGACTTCAAGACACTGAAGTCCGTGAAAAAGAGACTTCCACTGAAAAGTCAGCATAGAAAAGAGAGTTCTAAGGATGCTATAATAATGACCTATTATTGTTGCCATATTCTCTGCAGATGGCACTGCTCCCTCTCATTCTCGTCATCCTGGCGGCTGGGGACCACTCTCCCCTGGCTTCCATGAGGGACGTGGAGGCGGGGTTGGCACCCTGGTCCCATAAGATGCCGACTGTCACTTCACCTCTCTAAGCTACACCCACAGTCGGCTGTGATGCCTGCTTAGTTGCTCAGTCGAGTCCGACTCTTTGCAACCCATGGCCTGTAGCCTGCCAGGCTTCTCTGTCCATGGAATTCTTCAGGCAAGAATACTGGATTAGGTAGCCATTCCCTTCTTCAGGGCATCTTCCTGACCCAGGGATCGAACCCAGGTCTCCAGCACTGCAGGCTGATTCTTTACCATCCGAGTCACCAGGAAAGCCCACATCCATGGTCTACGCCACCAAATAAACCAATATGGGCAAATTCTCAAACAAAAAGTTGAATTAATCTTAGATGATAAACCACAAAGAATACCAAAGTGACTAATGTAACCTTCTGTTCTTCGAATCCACTAATTGGTAACATGTTTGAAAGATCGAATTTGTCCTGAAAGGGTGCAGAGCCTCTCTGGGGCTTTTCCATCACAGAATGAACTCTTCTAGTACTAGCAGAATCTGGGATGTATCCTGGCATGTGCTAGCAGGAGAGTGGTGTAGTATTCGGTTCTGTCTGGATAAAGAGTTGGGTGCCCCCGTCTCTACCAGTGGACTGGCTCTCCTCTACTGATCCTGGTCCTGATCAGTGGGTCAGGACCCACCCAGCTGCTCTTGCTCTTCTGTCATCCTTGATGACGAAGCTGCAGGGGTGTTGTGAACACTTTAGGGTGGAAGCAATTCTCAACAAAACGCCTGTGGGGGAGGGGAGGGGAGGGATTCCCAAGCAGAAAATTTTATGTGCTGGAGATCTGTTTCCTCAAATTTATCATTCAATTTGGTGAAGGGGGAAGCAAAAAAAAAACAAAAAAAGAAAGACCATAATAATAAGACTCAGCACCATCACACCCTGTCCATGGCATGTGCTGAAATTGGGAGCACAGGGCCCATTACTGACTCAACTGGACCAGCCAAGGGTCACAGCGTTGCTTCCGAGGGCTGGGACTCAGGCCAGGCCAGAGGGTTTTTGCAGGAAAGTGGGGAGGTTTGGGGTGCGAGAGGCGCTCAGACGTGGGAGATCCCTCTGGCCTGCAGGCCTCTTCCTGTGGCTCTCGGACAGACATGGCAGCCTAATGCAGACTGATCTGGGTCGCATTTAAGGAGCTGGATACACAGTACAGGGGTGAACACGAGCACACGGGTCCAAAAGCATCAGTTCCTCTCTTGTTTCCTGGAGGGCCTCCCACTCAGGTGATTCCTCCCCAGGCTCATGTAAAGCGTGATCTGAGTTACCACTTTCTACCCCACACTTTTCTGGACAGTGTCCTCAGAAAACGGGGTGGCTGTTGTGCACCATGAAAGTGGCTGTCAACTCGCATTTAAAGCCCCCAAGCTCCAAACAGCTAGCCAGGACTTTCAGGGTCTCTGGTGCTCCTGGAGAAGACTCCGGGAAGGAAGAGGGCACCGCAGCACCCAGCAACTAGGGGTGCATTCTGGTTGGGTTCCAATCATGAAAACTTGTGTTTTTCTTAACCGCAACCTCAGTGTCACTAACCTCTCTCTTGGAGGTCACGTGCCGTGAGAATCTAAAGCTTCCTGAGTCCAGGTCACATGGGGGCAGGCTGCTTTCTGTTTCTCACTCAGTAGTTGGCTCAACCAGCCCGCTGGGGGCCCTGGGACACAGCCCAGCAATCTTTCAAGTTCCCTGTCAGTGTTTGTTTTTTAAAGGGCATGTGATCTGGGGGAGAATGGATACATGTATATGTATGACTGAGTCCCTTTACTGCCCACCTGAAACTATCACCACATTGTTAACTGGCTATACTTCTTTAAAAAAATACTTGTGAAGTTTGCATGCTACCTTTAACGCACAAACTATTGTTTCCTACATGTAAGTTACATTTATGCTCTGATGCACCAGCTTTCTCTTGACCTGCCCAGCACTGGAGTGGAACTGTGTGCTCCCAGTGGCACATGTAATCTTGTTAGTGGCACATGGAGCCACAGGATGGCCAGGCCAGGAGACTCCTGGAACCTGGCTGGCCCTTGAGTCCAGGTCCACTCATCTTCCCTTCTCAATCCAGGTTCCAGCAACACTAAACTTTCCCCTTCTTACACAAACTAGTCCTTTTGCAAATGCTATTTATTTCCTTCTGTTTGCTGGGACGTCCTCTTCCCAGTGTTTCATGAAGCTAAGAGTTCAATAATGAATAAACGGTCATTTTCATTTTTTCAGTCTGTTTGGATCCCAGTCTGTTCAGTCTCCTACAAAAGGAGACTATCTCCTAGGATGATTGGTTTAGCACCAAATCCAAAACAGTAACAGCATCTTCTGTGAAAGATTAAATCGTGGGTTCAGTAAAGAATATCCCCACCTTTTCACAGGGTAAGCATGGAGTTGAGAGTTTATGATCAGCCCCCCAGGGTATTTTCTTGTAGGAAAGATTCTCATAAAGAAACTTAGTAGCAATTGGAAACTCTTAAGGACATTCTGTATCAACAGAAAGATTGCGCTTTTTTTTAACTTCTCTTAGATTTAGCTCAAACAAGCAATGACTTAATAAGGCAGAAACATTTGGGAGGTAGTCACTAAAAATGGTGAATTAGGACCAGGATAATCAAATGTATTATATATTCAATAAGATTCACCTCCCGTTAATGTCACATAAGGGTTTACATCCCAGGAACTTTCTCCAGGAGGATTTTTAAGGCAATGAAGGTACTCCGTATCATACTGTAATTGTGGACACATCATGATACATTTGTCCAGACCCACAGAATGTACAGCATGGAGCGTGAACCCTGGTGTAAACTGTGGACTTCAGGGGAAATGATGTGTGTGTGCTGGTTCATCAGATAGAAGAGATGCGCCATTCTGGTGAGAGATGTGACGGCGGGGGAAGTCGGGTATATACAGGGGTGTGTGAGAAATATCACTGCCTTCCTCCCAATTTTGCTGTGAACTTAAAACTGCTCTGAAAAATAAAGTCTTTTTAAAAAAGCGTATTCTTTAAGTAAAAATGTAAATCAAACTAAACCAAACCTGACTGTTAGCCTGTTATATAGAAAATGTTCCTCTGGCAGAGTCCCCTGTGCCAAAACTGCCCTTCCCAGCTTCATCCCTTCATGTCCTGGTGCTGAAGAGAAGCCAGCTCCCTTCCTTTCTCTGTGGGGGGCATGGCCCGCGCCTTGACGGGCAAGTCAAGGAGGGAAGACCAGCGCTGGCTCGATCCCCTTCCCCTTCACCTGGGAGCAGGTGAGCTCTCTCCAGAAGAGGCACTGAGGACCATACCTATTCCACGGGGGTCTTGTGCTGTTGACAAGGCCTGGGACCTGCAGGCCTGGGACAATGCCGAGTTGTAAACTCGGTTATTACAAAAGGGGTCTGACAGCCCGCAGCAGCAGAATCGCAGCTCTGAGCACCGAGAGAGGTTTTCTGTGCTCTGAGAAGAGAATGCTGCCTTCTCCTGTCCCAGGCCCCTGGGGCATGCATGCCAGCTGGACAGGAGTTAACTGACCACATCAGGATGACGCAGCCCTGACATGTGAACGCTTGACACCATTTATGAAGCACCCTTTTTGCCTAAGGGCACTGTCCCTTCAAAGACCTTCTCTCTACTTGTCCTCCGGTTAGAGTGATGGGACCAGCATTCTCCTAGCAGGGACCCTGAGCAGTGCTGACAGCACCCTTCCTAAAAGAGTACCTACCAGAGCATTTTCCTTAAGAAAGTTCCAGAACACCCGTTCCCATGTCTCACCTAAGAACAGACTGGGACCTCTGTTTTTAAATCCAACCCATGGTGGATTCATGTTGATGTATGGCAAAACCAATACAATATTGTAAAGAAATTAGCCTCTAATTAAAATAAATAAATTTAAATTAAAAAAAATAAATCCAAGGGAAACTTTAAAAAAAGACAAAGAAAAATCACTGCCATATGCAGAATATACCAGACTTCATGTACTAATGTGCTTTCCTTGTGAAAATCTTCCATGTTTGGAAATAGTATGGTTAAGGTACTAACTGTAAATTATAAATAACTTGCTTATCCTGCAAAAAGGTGGGCATGTTCTCTGATAAAATGAAGAGAGAAATCACACTGATAAATAGCTAGGTGATCTGGTTTCAGCGAGGGTCAGGATGTGACTTTGGCCCACTCTTATATTATTAAAGAGCAGGAAACATAAAACCAATTCCTGCAGCAAGAAGCTGCCGCGTCAGCCAAGTTACAAGCTGCTCAAGGAGCCCACAGGCTGCTGCAAGAAACCTGGGGAAGGGATAAGTATCTACTACTCTGAAAAGAGGAATCTATTTTAATACTTAATCTCTATGGCTGAACCTGCTCTCACAGCTGCATTGCAAAATGGCACCGTGATAACTTCTACTTTGGAAGAAAATGAAAACTAAAGATAAAACTGGAGGAATATGTTCAGTTTGAAAACATTTTTCAAAATAATGTTTTTAGTTTTCAAGCAGATATTCTCTCTCTCCTTGTGCATTTATAAAACCAGACCTGTGTGTAACGTAAGATAGGATCTGCGGGTCCATTTTCTTTAAAAAAAAAAAAAAATGTAACTAGACTGATGGAAGTCATGGTTTCACACATGTACACTTATTCACAAACTCATTAACTCGTACACATTCAATGTGGCAGCTTTTATAGGTCAATCATACTTCAATACAGTGATTTGCTAAAACATAACTAGAAATTGAGCCCAAATATTAATATAATAATAGTGAGTAAACTGTAATACATTCATTGATAAAATTAAGTTCAGTTCAGTTGCTCAGTTGTGTCCGACTCTTTGGGACCCCCTGGACTGCAGCATACCAGGCCTCCCTGACCATCACCAACTCCCAGAGTTTACTCAAACTCATGTCCATTGAGTCGGTGATGGCATCCAACCATCTCATCCTCTGTCATCCCCTTCTCCTCCCGCATTCAATCTTTCCCAGCATCAGGGTCTTTTCAAATGAATCAGTTTTTTGCATCAGGTGGCCAAAGTATTGAAGTTTCATCTTCAACATCAGTCCTTCCAATGAATATTCAGGACTGATTTCTTTTAGGATGGATTGGTTGTATCTCCTTGCAGCCCAAGAGACTCACAAGAGTCTTCTCCAACACCACAGTTCAAAAGCATCAATTCTTTGGCACTCAGCTTTCTATGCTTCAACTCTCACATCCATACATGACCACTGGAAAAACCATAGCCTTGACTAGATGGATCTTTGTTGGCAAAGTAATGTCTCTGCTTTTTAATATGGTACCTAGATTGGTCATAACTTTCCTTCCAAGGAGAAACTGTCTTTTAATTTCATGGCTGCAGTCACCACTTGCAGTGATTTTGGAGCCCCAAAAAAGAAAGTCTATCACTGTTTCTACTGTTTCCCCATCTATTTGCCATGAAGTGATGGAACCAGATACCATGATCTTAGTTTTCTGAATGTTGAGCTTTAAACCAGCTTTTCCAATCTCCTCTTTCACTTTCATCAAGAGGCTCTTTAGCTCTTCTTTGCTTTCTGCCATAAGGGTGGTGTTATCTGCATATCTGAGGTTATTGATATTTCTCCTGGCAATCCTGATTCCAGCTTGTGCTTCCTCCAGCCCAGAGTTTCTCATGATGTACTCTGCATAGAAGTTAAATAAGCAGGGTGACAATATACAGCCTTGACATACTCCTTTCCTTATTTGGAACCAGTGTGCTGTTCCATGTCCAGTTCTAACTGTTGCTTCCTGACCTGCATATAGGTTTCTCAAGAGGCAGGTCAGGTGGTCTGGTATTCCCATCTCTTTCAGAATTTTCCACAGTTTGTTGTGATCCACACAGTCAAAGGCTTTGGCATAGTCAATAAAGCAGAAATAGATGTTTTTCTGGAACTCTCTTGCTTTTTCTATAATCTAACGGATCTTGGCAACTTGATCTCTGTTTCCTCTGCCTTTTCTAAAATCAACTTAAACATCTGAAAGTTCACGGTTCATGTACTGCTGAAGCCTGGCTCACATGCACCTAACCCTATGATAATATGGCCTGCTTCCCAAGTTTCAGTGAGAAAAGTCCACTTAGGACAGAGGTCACTCTGTAAAAGAAGAAACACAGACACTCCAGAAACCTGTGCATTTCTGGCATGACCCTACCCACAGGAACTCCTCCCTTCTATGGATGCTGGGCCACAGGAATCCAATGTGGGTCTTAACTTCTGGCTCCGGGGCCCTTCTGCTGGGAGGCAGCCACAAGGAGGCCCCCGCAGAGGAGCATGTCCTAGTGTTCCCCAACAGTATCACTTTGAAAAGCTGTTTTGCATCACCTCCTAGAGGTAAAGATGTTGTATCCTAGGAAAATATTAAGGCCAGGAGCAATGTTCCTCAAATTTTTGTGTACACAGTGCATAAAATAATTTTAAAAACCTGTGAACCCCTTTGCTCCAGTAAATCATTACCTGAAATTTCCTTTATAAAACTAAAGCAGTTGCAAAGGATGCAATTTTAAGTAGAATCAGAATATTTTAACATAAAACTGTTATATCACTCTTTTCAATGTATCGATGAGAATAAAAACACCCAGAGTGATGTGGTTATCCATGATCTATTTTTAAAATTCTCGAGAAAACGATTTTTGAAGATTTAAATATTTTACATAATTTCTTACCTCCCTTGGTCTCCTAGAAATGCAAGTCCCATTCACTCTTGTTTCAGAATCATACAAAAATATTTTTGTGCTTGAATGTCTTTATAATTGATCACTCTATAATATTCTACATAATAAAGTGTATAAACATTTAGATGGAATTGTTTCCTGTGACTTTGTTAAATTTTTAAATTACAGACTGAGCTAATAACAGTAGTACAAAATGATTAAACAATGTGATTAAGATCCATTTTGATAAATATCAAACATCATATCAGAAATCTATTAGCATTGCTCAGTCGCTTCAGTTGTGTCCGACTCTGTGCGACCCCATAGACAGCAGCCCACAAGGCTCCCCCATCCCTGGGATTCTCCAGGCAAGAACACTGGAGTGGGTTGCCATTTCCTTCTCCAGGAAGATTAGCATTAAAAACTATTAGCATTAAAAACTATTAAAATTCTATTAGTATCAATACTCTGGAACATTATAAATGCTTTCATTGTATCTTTTACAGCTGAGAAGGGATGGGAAACAAGTCAGTCTGTGACCTTAGCTACAGGTACTTTGATAGGGAGATCAGGTCTAACCCTAAACCTAATCCTACTGCTGCTGCTGCTAAGTCGCTTCAGTCATGTCCAACTCTGTGCAATCCCATAGATGGCAGCCCACTAGGCACCCCTGTCCCTGGGATTCTCCAGGCAAGAACACTGGAGTGGGTTGCCATTTCCTTCTCCAATGCATGAAAGTGAAAAGTGAAAGTGAAGTCGCTGAGTCTTGTCCGACTCTTAGCGACCCTGTGGATTGCGGCCCACCAGGCTCCTCCATCTATGGGATTTTCCAGCCAAGAGTGCTGGAGTGGGGTGCCATTGCCTTCTCCAACCCTAACCCTAACCATAACCCTAATTTAGCTTGGGTGGTGGGTGTGACCTTGGCTACAGGCACCTTGACAGGCAGATCAGCTCTCAGTAAGGATTCAGGTGGAAATCGAGGGTTTGGAAATTGATTCCCGTCAATGTCAACTCCATGCGTCTGGCTGTATCCCTTCATGTAAGCTTGTACTGTTTTCATCTGGAACGTTGCTAAGTGGTTGCAGTCACACCTCTGACAGTCAGTCTGTAAGTGGATCTGAGGATGGTCCCTCAGGGGCTGTCCCCAGCTGTGCTGTGTCAGGGCCTGCGGGGCTGGCCCTGCCCCAGGTGGCAGTCACCTACCTGGAGTCGGCTTGTAGGCCTGAGACCTCCCTCCTCTCTGAGCCCACCTTCAACAGGAGTGAGCTGTGCAGCCCCCAGGATCAGGGTGAGTGTGCTGAGCTCGCTGGCACCCAGCCGGGAGGGTGAGACCCTGCAGGTTGTTCCTAGGCCCAGATTTACACCCCGAGGCCTTGCACACTGCACTGTGGCACCTCCCCCCACTGGCCCTGGCCGGGCCCTCACCTCCCGTTGACCACACTTCTCTTCTCCAGCCCGCTGGGCAGCACGACGGTCATGGCCACCACCCCGTCGTCCAGCGAATGCTTTCTGCTGAGCTGGTTCTGTGGGGGCCCGGGGGATGCTCTGCGAGGAGATCTCTGTCCGCTGTGCAAGTTGGGGGTGGCAGGCTTCCCAGGAGGCGGGGGAGCGCGAGCCTTCATCTTCCTCCTGGAAAGGCGGCAAGAGGAAGGATGAGTTAGGTGGCAGCTTCCGACCCGAAGTCAACAAAGCTGTTGACAGCCAGCAGTTTCTAAGGACCCTTCCTCCTCATTGTTCATTCTTGCAATTATTTAGGGCCTTCTGGGTCACAGGAACTTTTAAAAATCAGTATATTACAACAAGGACCTACTGTAGAGCACAGGGAACTGTGTTCAATATCTTGTAATAACCTAAAGCCAAAATAATCTGAAAAAGAAAACATGTGTGTATGTATAACTTAATCACTTTGCTGGGCACCTGAAACATTGTAAATCAAATATACTTCAATAAAAAAAAATCAATATATTGCCACTCTTCAACACTAAGAGAAAATGGACAACTAAGCAGAGTGGAGAGCACGTTTTTATAATTGAAGTAGAGTTGGTTTACAGTGCTGTGTTAATTTCAGCTGTACCAGCAAAGCGAGGCTCAGTCATACATTGAATGCATTCGTTTTCGTCTTCTTTTCCATTATTCAACAGGATGTTGAATACAGTTTCGTGTTACACAATAGTTATCCATTCTACACATAAAAGCTTACATATTACATATCTGCTAGTGCTGACCACCCACTCCATCCTTCCCCCTTCCTCCTCCCCCTTGGCAGATACCAGTCTGTTCCCTATGGAGAATTCATTTTGAAAGTACATATTCCTGGAAAGAAACAGCCTAAAGTGTGTTCCCCTCTTGGGATGGGTTGGTGTGGAAGAATCTGTTTGGACCAGTCCTTTCTGAACCATTGAGTGGGTCACAAATTCCAGCTAATTAAGGGGGCTTCCCAGCCGGTCTATGTCACTCTAGCTGAAATCGCTGACCCAGCTCTGGATCCATGATTAGCTGAAGATCTGGAATCTATGAGTCCGTGATACTGAGAATGTGATGGGACTACGTTAAGATGAACGAAATTATCCAGAAAATCCACCAGACTGACACTCACAGGCACGGGCACTGTGGACAGAGGTGGCAGTTTTGAGGCAGGGGCTTTGATGATGTTTTAACACCCTCATCCTCTGTTGTCCTCTTCTCCTTCTGCCCTCAATCTTTCCCAGCATCAGGGTCTTTTCCAATGAGTCAGTTCTTTGCATCAGGTGGCCAAAGTATTGGAGTTTCAGCTTCAACATCAGTCCTTCCCATGAACACCCAGGGCCTTGTCCCAACCACCTCGCTCTTCTCCCATCTGCCCTCCTCCAGACTCCAGATGGAGGAGCCATGAAGAGGCTATGTGAGCCCTCAGTGATTAACTTCTGCACAGCAATGTGCCGGGGCATTCTGTCTCAAAGCACCAGACATCAGAATTCCATTTCTAGATATTTATCCTAAAGAAACATTCCCACAAGAATGCATTGTGGGAGGTTCAAAGATGCTCAGTACAATTTACAAAGGCAAACAAATATGAGATATTCTAACCGCAGGTCAAAAAGAGGGAATTCCAATAAATGACAGTATAAAAACAATGTTATACTGGTATTGCTTAAATATACTTTACTTTTAATTTTATTTTACATTGGGCTGTAGCTGGTTTATAATGTGCTTCAGGTACAGCCAAGTGTTTCAGTCATACGTACGTATGTTCTTTTTTCATTTTAGGTTATTAAGAAGAACGAACACTGCTATATAACACAGGGAGCCCATCCTGGGGTTCTGTGACAACTAGAGGGTGGGATGGGGCAGAGGCAGGAGGGAGGCTCAAGAGGGAGGGCATATATCTATATCTATATCTATAGTTGTGGCTGATTCATGTTGTGCAGCAGAAACCAACAGAACATTGTAAAGCAATTGTGTGTGTGTATCCTCAGTCACTTCAGTTACGTCCGACTCTTTGTGACCCCATGGACTGTAGCCTGCCAGGCTCCTCTGTCCATGAGATTTTCCCAGCAAGAATACTGAAGTGGGTTGCCAGACCCTCCTTCAGGAGATCTTCCTCATCCAGGGATTGAACCCACGTCTCCTGTGTTGCAAGCAGATTCTTTACTGCTGAGCCCCTGGGGAAGCTCACAAAGCAATTATCCTCCAATTAAAAAGAATACTGTCCAAATGACTATACTATCTACAGATTCAATGCAGGCAATCTACATATTTAATGCAATTCTTATCAAATTGCTAGTGGCATTTTCCACAGAACTAGAACAATAAATTTTAAAATTTGTTTGGGGATGCAAAAGACCATGAATAGCCAAAGCAATTTTAAGAAAGATAAACAAGAGCTTGAGGAATCAGGCTTCCTGACTTTAGGCTATACTGCAAAGCTACAATAAACAAAACAGGGGAGGGAGGAGGGAGGAGGGTTCAGGATGGGGAACACAGGTATACCTATGGCAGATTCATTTCGATATTTGGCAAAACTAATACAATATTGTAAAGTTTAAAAATAAAATATAATTAAAAAAAAAAAAACAACAATATGGTACTGGCACAAAAACAGAATTCTAGATCAATGGTACAGGACAGAAAGCTCAGAAATGAACCCACACACCTACAGTTAATCTACAACTACAGTCAGTTAATCTACAACAAAAAAGGCAAGAATAATCAATGAAGAAAATACAGTCTTTTCAATAAATGGCGCTGGTAAAACTGGAGAAGTTAAGCAAAATACTTTAAACATATAAGTTGATGTTGTAAAATGTTAAATACAGACATTTTAGGAAAACAATCTTCAGAATACTGTTTTGAGAAATACTGTTTATAAGAGAAATAAACATAGCAATAGACCATAAAACAGTCTAGAAAGACAGAGCAAAGATTTAGCAACAATGACATACAGGTGACGGGTACCATGACATTTGTTTTGCTATTTTCACTCCTATGCATTTCCTAATGTTTTCTATAGTATCACTTCTCTATATATTACTTGTAAAATGAAAGAGGTAATCTTAAAATGGGGGAAAACAGCAAGTGGGGTTCAGATGAGGCCTCAAAGCATCACCATTCATGCCACTGGTTAACACAAACCTTAGGAGTGACACTTGGGTCTCATCCTCTAACCTGACAAGTAAGTATAAATTAATTCTCTTTTTTCTTATGAAAAAACCTTAGACCTACATCATATTTTTATGCTTTATTCTAATGTATTGCATATTTTTCCCTTTAAACTTACAGAAATAAAGTAGCAAACATATATTGCTCTAGCCTAAGGACTGTGTATAGTTAATTCATTTATTATTCACAATAACACTCCAGGGAGGGACTACCATTCCTGTTTTATAGATATGAAGTACAGGTACATCTTTCTCAGATTACAGACAATTTGGCTTCAGAGCCTGAAAATTTAACCAGTGCATTCTTCAACCACTATCAGGAAAACCAGATATTGGGGCGTTTTACAGATGAAAAAGTGAAGGCAGGGAGATAGGCTATATAAAACAGATAAACAGCAAGGATATACTGTGTAGCATAGGGAACTCTACTCAATATGTTGTAATAAGCAAGGAGATCAACCCAATTAATCCTAAAGGAAATCAACCCTGAATATTCATTGGAAAGACTGATGCTGAAGTTGAAGCTCCAGTACTTTGGCCACCTGATGTAAAGAGCCAACTCACTGGAAAAGACCCTGATGCTGGGAAAGATTGAGGCAGAAGGAGAAGGGAGAAACAGAGGATGAGATGGTTGGATGGTATCATCAACTCAATGGACATGAGTTTGAGCAAACTCCGGGAGATGGTAAGGGACAGGGAAGCCTGGCATGCTGCAGTCCATGGGGTCACAAAGAGTTGGACACAACTGAGCTACTGAGCAACAACAGGAAGGAAAAATTATATACATATATATATATATATATATGTATAACTGAATCACTTTTCACACCTGAAACTAACACAACTATATTTCAATTAAAAAAAAAAAAAGAGAGAGAGAGAACTGCCTTGAACTCCTTCAAAGAATGCTGTCGAAAAGGAGGCATTTGGTCATTCACCCAACACTGAGATGGGAGCAAAAAAGACAGAAGCAATGTCCACTGCTCCAGGTTTCCCCAGATAAATGATGTCCCCACTACCCTGAGTCAGCCCTCCCATCCCCAATTTCACTTCTTGCCACCACCCAACCAAGGCTTCATCACCGAGGTCTACACAAATGCAGTCTCTTTTTCACTCCACTCTCCTGCCACGCCACCCTTCGTTTCACAAACATGCGCTGAGTGTGACCATGGGGACCTTCATCTTTCCTGCCTTGCTCTGCACACCGCACCCGACTGCATGATGACAAAGCTGCCCAGAGAGGCTTCTGTGCTGGATTCTACAGATCCTGCACGCTGTGGTGTGCATGTGTGCGAGTGCACGTGTGTACACATGCAAGTTGGCCAACACTGAAAACACTAGAACGTTTCAGGTGAACAAAATTAATTTCTGACTCTTTTCGAAAAAAAGCAAAATTCAAAGATCTGATTGGGCCCTGAACACCTTCGAACAAAGCCCAGCTGAGTGTGTCCATCTGGACCCCTAGACTTCAGGCTATCACAGACTTGTCCCCTTCAGCTGTCAGGACATCCAAACCACAGCTCGAAAATCAGGGCTCTCCAAGTGTGGCAGGGAGTAAGCCAATTCTGATTTCATGTTGGAAACTGCTTCTTTGACTTGCTTTCCATTGATTTTATTATTATAATCATACTCAATGCCTTGCCTGGAGGACCCTGCCCCTCTGCTTGACTGTAAACTAAAGTGCCTTTGTTCAACTCCTGGAGAGATGGTTGTCCCTGCCTACCTGCTAATAGGTGGGATTAACACACTCCTTCCAAACGCTGGCCATTCCCTTGGAGATGCTGTGCAAGACTGAGGACCCTTTCACTTGACTTCCCCACTGCCTTTCCCTCTCTATTCTGCCTTTTGACTTTAGTTCCTCATTGCTTCTTTCTCTATATATAAAAAAACCTGGCATCCAGACCCTAATAAGATGGTTATTCTGAGGCGCTAGCCTACCACCTTCTCAGTCAGCTGGCTTTCCAAATAAAGTCTCTTCCTGGCCTCATCATCTCGTCTCTCAGATTCATCAGCCTGTCGTGGAGCGAGCAGAGCGAGCTTGGATTCAGTAACACACGAACCCTCAGTCCCGACCCCTCTCTGCTCTCCCCCACTCGGTTGGTGATGGGTCTCAGACCTCCGATCCTAGAAGCACGGACATCACTGATGGCTCTGCCTCACCATCTGACTGGTGGTTTTGTTCCTTTGAAGACACAGCTCAAAACCCTGTCTCCCGAGAATCCTCCAGGCGCTCCTGACCTCCAGACACACACGGCTGAGCTCAGGGGTCTCTAGCTGCCTGCAGAAGCACCTGGGAAGTTTAAAATGTGTTTACCTCTCACCGCGAACCAATCAAACCTGAGCCTCTCAGAGCTTGTTTACGTTAACAATCAACATCTCTTGAGAACAGAGGCCCTTGTCTTAACATGAAAATGGCATATGGTTTTACCTGCAAATTTGTATTACTTGGCGAAAGCATCCGATAGAAAAATATACAGTTAATACATATTAATTTGTTCATAACTTTATGAGTCTTTTTATTTCACAGAAATAACATCTGCAGATTTTCAGCAGTGAACATGAAAAAGTTTCACACCAAGAGCAATGCCTGGGGTGCAGGTGGATTTGAGGAACTGACAACAGGCAGGACCCCACAGGGCCTGAGCACAGAATCTTTTCTGTGTCCCCTGCTTCTCGTTTGTAGGGAACAGACCCCAGCCTCCATGACCGTTCCTGATTTCCAAAGGGCAGATTCAGCCTGCTGCTAATCAGAGAAGGGAGGGAGCGAGGGGATATGGAGACACAGAGGAGCAGCCGATGAACAACATGCAGCTGGGGCAGGTCCCGGCTCTGCATCAGGGGAGACGCAGGACAGTATCGTCGAGCTCTGTATGAAACCAAGTTCCCCAACAGATGGAAGATGCTGGCATTCTCCACCCCAGAGAAGACCAGCTGAGGCCAGATTAAGGAAACCAGAGAAGCTCATCAAAAGACCACCTAAGGCCAGATTAAAGGAGTGCACGCCCTGCACACACTCTACGTCTGCAACCTTGCCCTTGAATCATCGCGATAGACCTCCTCACCAAGTCCTCCTGGGTAGAGACACACAGTTTTGAGGGGCACCGGCCTGCTGTGTCCCCCTTTGCCTGTGCGACTCCGAAGCCAACAGCCCACCAGGCTCATCTGTCCCTGGGATTCTCCAGGCAAGAATTCTGGAGTGGGTTGCCATTTCCTTCTTCAGTGCATGCATGCATGAATCACTATGCTGTATACCTGAAAGGAGCATGATATTATCAGTCAACTATGCTTCAATAGCAACAGAAAATAAATACAATAAAAATATGCTTTGCCTCATCTGATCCTCATACTCTAAAGGATATGATCTCCAGTTCTCATTTTACAGCTGAAGAAACCATGCTCAGATGGGTTCTAAATGCACAGGTATCCCACAGATATTTGGGGAGTGCCTAAATGACTTTTGCAAGGTCACTGATAAAGTGGAAGGGAGCAGAGGGTGGTTTCATGTCTGTTTTGTCTGGAGGAGGGGCCTGGCGGCTGCAGGAAGAAGTTCCTGGTAAGAACACTGCCAAGGATCCAGATGATCCTGCAGCCAGTAGGGACCCTGAGGACTTGGGAGAACAGGCGAGGAGTCAGGTGAGAGGAGCAGCATCTGGGCACACATCAGACGGAAAAGCAAGGCTGGAGGCGGCAGTGCCAGCCCCAGGTTCACAGCACAGGGGCCGAAGTGGAGGCCAGGTGGGACGGGAGAGGACGCCAGGCAGAGAGGCCGCCAGGGAGGCAGCGGGCTCTGGGGTGGGAGACACTGCTCGGCAACCAGACTGCAGCATGGAGCTCCACACGGGCCAGCAGAGGACTCGCCATTGGAGATGGCCAGAAACAGACTTTCGATGGGTTCAGCTCAAGATGACAATGGCACAACCGGAGTGCAAACGGGCAGAGGAAAGGGGTGACCCAGCTCTGAGGCCACACCAGGAGGCAGCGGAAAAGAGCACCTCTTGGGTCGTTCTGAGTATCCGTCTGGGTCTGGGCTATCTCAGGGGAGTCCCCCCTTCCTGGACCTCAGTTTCCAGGTTGGTAAACTGAAAGCTGGATGGTAGGACTTCCAGTTCTAATAGACCAAATCATAGAAAAATATAGACCCAAACTACCACCATTATATAAAATTAAACTAAGCAGTAGTCAGGGTTAAGATGGCCAGCATCAAAAAACAAACAACAGAAAAGAAGTGATGGTGAGGATGTGGAGAAATTAAAAGCCCTGTGTACTGTTGGCTGGAATGCACACTGGTGAAGCCACTGTGTAAAACAGTCTGGAGATTCCTCAAGAAATCAAAATTGGAACTAGCACATGACCAAGCAACCCCAGTTCTGGGTATATACCCCAAAATAACTGAAAATAAAGACTTGAAGAGATTATTTGCATACCCATGTTCAGAGCAACATTATTCACAATAACCAAAAGGTGAAAACAACTCAAGAGTCTGTCAACAGATGAATGAATAAATGAATGAAATGTGAATTCATTAATAAATGAATGAAAATGAAAATGTGGCAAATACACATTATGGAATACTATCCAGCCTTTGAAAGGAAGTAAATTCTGACACATGTTAAAAGGTGAATGAATCTTGAGGACATTATGCAAGTGAATAATATGCCAGTCAGAAGGACACAGATGGCATGATTCCACTTATAGAAGGAACACAGGGCAGTCAAGTTCATAGAGACAGAAAATAGAATGGTGGTTACCATGGGGAGAGACGGGCAGTTTTACTTAATGGGTTTACA
Source organism: Bos javanicus (assembly GCF_032452875.1). NCBI lineage: Eukaryota > Metazoa > Chordata > Mammalia > Artiodactyla > Bovidae > Bos > Bos javanicus. Next base: position 5,326,899 of record NC_083871.1, on the reverse strand, counting down.
CAGTTTTTGTTTAACAGAGTTCCAGTTTGGTAGATGGTTCCAGATGAAAAAAAGTTCTGGAGATGATTGGACAACAATGTGAAAGCACTTTACATTCCTGAACTGCATGCTCGCACACGGCCAAACAGTGGTCAATTTCATGTTGTGTGACTGTACCACAATGTAATCATGACCATTACCTCCTAACAAGACCACATGTCATCATAACAAAATGAAGTTTGCATCCTCATCTTTGTGAGTCTTCCTGCCAAGACTCTTTCTTGGGCACCCCTCAGTCTCTGCCTCTCGTGTCCCTCTGCCCAAGAGCAGCTTCTCTGGCTGAGCACACTGGAGGGCAAGGCAGAAGATGTAGGACCTGACGCGGTGGGGGCTCACGGGCCCCTTAGAGGAAGGGAAGGAAGGGGAGAAGCTGGATCCACCCACGGGAGGGAGCCCTGCCGGGAGCAGGGGGCTGAGAAGGGGTTAGAGCGATGAGACCTCTCCGCAGCCTCTCTCTTTGAACCCCTGCATCCCAGAAGCAGCACAATGCCTCGGGCTTGTGTGTCCAAGGGAGTGACCATGGGCCAGTTCAATAGCAGGAGCTGCCCAGGCGCACGGAAGCCCCAGGCTCCTCCGATCGTAAGCAGCATCTCCCCATAACACAGCACCACCAGCCTTCTCTACCCAGCAGGGGCCCCTGTTCTTCCCACAAGCCTGAGTGACCCTCGCTTGGTCCAGGGAAGCCAAGGTCAGGTCCAGTAGCTGGTTCCTCCCTGGACAGTCTGCGCAGATGCTGGGCAGCGGGTCCAGTAGCAGGTTCCTCCCTGGAGAGTCTGCGCAGATGCTGGGCAGCGGGGGCCTCCTGAGTCTAGAAGCAGATGGCAGTCAGAGGGCTGAGCTTTTGCCCCAGTCTGAGGACCCTGCTGAAGCCGGGACTCAGGGCCTGGCCCCTCCTGGGTGCCCCCTGGGGGGCTCTTCAGGGCCTGAGTCACTGAGCAAGCAACTTACCTTCCCAGTGCTCCCTCCCAGACAAGCAGCTGGGAGTGCCCGGGCAGGAAGGACTTAGTAAATGAAAAAAAAAAAAAAATTCTGGCATCTCAAATGTTATCAACCAGAGTTCCAAGCGGTTATATCTTAAAATCATCACACAGTCATTGCCTAAACGTCAGGAGCAGGCCTGCGAGTTCCCACACCAGCGGGATTGCAGTCAGCCGGTTCTTACACTCAGAGCCCTTCAACTTGAAGCAGGAGGCACAGATGCTCCCCCTAAAGCCAGACGATCCTAGATGGTGTGGGCTGTGTGTCTAACACTGTCTGGACTCTGAGTGCAAATCCCAGGGCCCGGTCCAGACAGCTGAGTTAAAACCTAACTCCACAGGCCTCAGCCAGCGCCCAGCCAGGATGGAGGAGCCGGGCAGCACGGCTGCAGTCTCAGAAGAGAAAGTCCACATGCCTCTCCACTCCCTGAGCAGAGTCCAAGGTGCTCTGCTCTGTGTCACTATCCATGGACGGTGATGCTGATGCCAGCTCAGCTGAATGACAAGCCTGTACGATACCTGCCTGTGCACCCTGGCGGCAGCCTGGGCAGGAAGCAGGGCGAACAGCATCGCCTGAAAGGGATTCCAAAGAGCAACCAGGCACACCCGCTCCTCCTGGGCCTGGCCCACTGGTGAAGCCAGCTTGGGATAAACAGACCTGTGGATGCTGCAGGCAGAAGGGAGTCGCCCATCCCTCTCAAGAGCCTTTCCAAGCATGATGTTTGCTTCCTGCTGGAAGAGGCAGAAAGTTGGACACAAGCTGCCCTGGTTCTTGGGTCAGGTCACTTCCAGTGGCACCTGGTTCCTCCTGCCAGCAGCTGGAGGAGGCCTCTGCTCACCTCGAGGGAAGGAGCAGCTGGAGGCTGCCAGGCGCTCCCCACCAGAAGCAGCCCAGGAGCCCGGGGGTGTTCCAAAGGCCCCACCCAGCCTCCCAAACCTGATGCTGCGTTGAGTCACCTCCCAGTGGGCCTTGACTGCAGTAAAGAATTCAGAGATCTGGGGAGCACAGTTTCAAGGAAGCATCAAAGGAAGGGGGCAGAAGAGCAGGGTTTTAATTATGACATCATCAAACATCATTTTGCACACTTAGATTTAACTTCTCCTATGAGCAATGCCACATGTGTCTGGGAAGACAGTCATCCACTGACAAATAGTTAGGGGCCCCATCACATCCCAGGGCCATCCTAAGATTGACAATTGCAGCGGGAAGTCACCCTCCACAAGCTCGTGGTCCCCAGGGGTGGCCATCAGCTCACGAGACACAGAAGGAAGGACGGTAGAGCCACAAGGGCAAGGAGGGTAAGATGTGTTCTACAAGGACTACACAGGCCTCTCAATTTAGACAGACCTCACCATGTTTCTGGAAATGATTTGTGAGTGGTGATAAGGAAATAGGACAGAGGTGGCAAGAAAAAGTGGGCATGAGGCTGTCCCCAGCAAGGAGGTTAATTTTGAGGGCGCCAAGGTAGGGAGGGCTTGGGATGTAGGGCCATTTCAGGAATCTGGCATGTGGTAAGGTGTGGGGATAAGTACAGGCTAGGGTACAGAGGACCTGGGGAGTATGGAGCAGGAGGACTTTGAGTATTTCCTATGAACGATGAGGAGCAAATCAGACTCTGCCCACAAGGTGACTCACACATGCACACACACACATGCACACCCGTGCACACACCCATGCACACACCCCACATGCACACCTGCATACACAACACACCACACACATACACATGTGCACACACGCATGCATAGCTCTGAGAGGCTAAGTTCATGAACAAGTGCAAATTTAAGGCAGCTGACCATCAGATCCAAAGCAGGACTGAAGGGAAGTCGGCTGTTGTTAGAACAGCTCCACGTGGGCAAGGACTCTGCATGCCAGGCGTCAGCAGCCGGGCTGAGGTGAGGACGGGGGTGCCGGGTTGTCTGATGGAAACACGCTAAAAGCAGGCAGACAGGTGTGCAGACAGTCCTGAGAAGATGAACTCAAAGGCAGCTGTGGCGCTGCCCCTCCTCCACACCCCACCCTAAAGTGGGGGCGTCCTGCCCCCAGCAGCTCCAGTCGGGTCTGGGGGTGGATGCTGTATTTCCTTTTGTGCCCAGGTGTCTGTGAGCTGCGCTGTTGGAGGTAAAGGTGAGGACACGAAGGCACAGGTGTGTGTGTGGGGGGTGGGGTGCGGTGGGGGTGGGCGTGCGGTTGTGATGGCCAAGACTCAGGTTCTGTATCTGTAGCCCAGGACCCACTCCATAAGGACTCTGGGTCCTTAGGTTCCCTTAGGTTCCACTGGGTTCCCTTAGGACAAAAGGGAACCAAGTCAAGTACCTCCAAAGGGACGTCAAACCAAGTCAAGTGCCTCCAAACTGCCACCTGGGGAGCCCTTAATTAGCTGTGTGCATGGTTAAACAGGCAATGAGAACTATTTCATTTAACTGCTTTTTAGTTTCATGTTTGGATACATTATGAAATCAATCCATCAAATTAATGGCTTCTGGTTATTTGCATTAAAAATAAAAGCAATAAGTTGGACAGAAAAAGACAAATACAGGATATCGATTATGTGTGGACTTTAAAAAAAGGATACGAATGAACTTATCTCAAAACAGAAATAGATTCACAGATACAGAAAACAAACTTTTGGTTACCAGGGGGAATGAGGGGGAGAGGTAAATTGGAGATTGGGATTACCAGATACAGACTACTATATAAACAAATAGGTAACTAATAAGGATCTACTCTATAGCACAGGGAACTCTACTCAATACTCTGTAATGACCTATATGGGAAAAGAATCTGCAAAAGAGGGGGTATGGTGGCTCAGACGGTATAGCGTCTTCCAGCAGTGCAGGAGACCCGGGCTCAAACCCTGGGTCAGGAAGATTCCCTGGAGAAGGAAACGGCAACCCACTCCAGTACTCTTGCCTGGAGAATCCCATGGACAGAGGAGCCTGGTGAGCTACAGTCCATGGGGTCGCAAAGAGTCGGACACGACTGTACGACTACACTTTTACTTTCATACGTATATGTGTAACTGATCACTTTGCTGCACACTTGAAACTAACACAGCATTTTGAATCAACCATACTCCGATAACATTTTTAAATAAATAAAAGCAATAATGAAGATGGTTTTGATGTAAAGGATGGTCACCCTCTCAAAGTCAAAAGATTCATGTGGACAATAAGAAACTGAAATCACAGGTTTAAGTTTTCACACCTAAATGGAATGTTGGTGGTTTCAACCAAGTGTCAGCAGCCACAGAATGAGAGTGAGAACCGTGATTCAGAGTGAAGACTCAGGGCAGGCAGCCTGTTTCAAAGCCAGGCCCCTCTGTATCCCACGTTATTTCCACGGTGTCTGCTTATGTCCCTGGGGTGGCCCTGGTCCTGCTTCTTTCTTCATCTGACCCCATTCAGGAACCCACTTTGAGATTCAGATTTCAGAGAAGGGACTGGATCATGCCCAGGAAAGAGCCTTGAAGAGGGTGGGCATGACCAAAGCAGTTGCCCAGTTCTCTTTTGCAAATGTACTTCAGTAGTGGGTAGGGTTTCCCTTCTGCAAAATATATTCTATAGTTTTCTCAGGAAATCCAATGGAAGTTTAAACATATCAAGTGCCTGAGTGTGCGGAGCCCAGGCAAGTTCTGGGCATCAGTAAGAAGAGGGCCTTCTGCTAGGGCCAACAGCATCCTTCTCTTTACCCTTTCAGGGACCAGGAAATTCCAGGAGAAAGTGGAATGCAGACATCAGACCCCAAAGACAACACTGAAAATAGGCTACTTGGACTGTTAGAAATGAGGGGAGAAAATACAAGGGAGGCGACCAGGGTAGGAAATGATGGTCTTCACAGCGGGCCTCCATGCCTGGAGCGACAGGGCAGAAAGAGACATCGGGTCCCTCCTCCCACCCCCGCCAGGGGCAGGAACAGATGCACCCCTGCTAACAAGGCCCACCTTCTTGCTGGGACACAGAGAGAGCTGTTCTGGAAGGTTCGGGGAGGTCTGGATGGAATCCCAATTAGACAAAACCCCTCTCCATCTGACTCCCATGGTCCTTTCCACCTCACCCCTTCTTCCTTTGCTACAGTCAGCACTCTACCATGTAATCACAGTCATAGTAGGTTCCATGTCCCTGCTTACCTGGCCCCAGCACTTTGCACTTACTGGGTGGCCCCAAGCACGCCTGTCTCAGCTCCCCCAGCCTCGGCCCCGTCAAACCCCACATGCTCTTCCACATGCCCTCCTTTGCTACCTGGAACTGGCAAGCTCTCCTGTATCAAGGGCTTCGCACATGCTAATCCCTGCTGGAAATGCTGTTCCCTCTCCCCCAGACGCCGTCCCACCCTCCCTGACTCAGCCTGGAAGGTGAGCTCCTACGAAAGGCCTTTCCCCCAATCCCTGCTGTGGCCCCATGGAATGTTCTCCAGCAGAGCATTGGGCCAGTTTATTTCACGGTGCTTCTCGCAGTCTACACTCACAGGGTTTGGACCACAGTGTGTAGGACCAGCCAGAACTCTGCACTTTAACTCCTTGAGGTCAGGGACCAAGACTCTCTCGTTCCCAGCAGGGACAGTAACTCAGCGCCTAAGTGCTGTGTAAGTGAGTCAGCTCCCTTTGCTAGGATTCAGCTGCCATACTGCTGCCCAGCTGTGTGGGCATCTAGGAGAAGGTGACTGTTTGGAAACCCAGAGGGCAGCAGGGCACTGCCAGGGGTAGACTGGATGGTGCCAGAGGCTAGGGAGCCCCCCACCCGCCAGTAACACTCCCAAGGCTCTGAGCCCAGCAGTTCCTGGACTTTTAGCTGAGTTTCTGAAAATGTATAAGCCCACTGGGTCCCAAGCACTTTGCATGCATTCAGTTCTCACAAGGGCACATGCAGGGTTACCCTCCCCACTGTACAGATGGGAAGACTGAGGAGCTGACAGGCAAGGGATTCTCTTGGGATCACACTGCTGGGAGGCCCTCCTGAGCCACCATGCGCCTCTGCCCCGTCCCTAGCTGTCTCCTGGAAACAAAGAACCCCAGGTATCCGGTAGCCAGTGCTGAACTGTCCAGGCTCTGAGCCCTCTGCTGGAGGGTGGGCACCCTGCCGGGGCAGCGGCAATGAGGGCATGAGTCAGGAGGCCCCCTCTGGTGAAGGTTTCTGGCACAGTCTGCTTTGACTTGGGGTCTGGACAAGCCTTGTCTAATACAGTCAGAGCCCCAAGGACGTTCTTCAGGGCTGAGTTTACATGAATCACAAATATGCTCAACATTCCCATGGAACAGAGGGAGAGGCAGGGTCCTGGGGAGGTGAGGGGACTTGTCCAGGCTGATGGCAGGAGGCCCTGGGTCAGTCTGCTGGGCTCTCAGCATCTTTAGAATCAGGACAGGACTCCTTTGAGCATCTGATGAGGGCAAAGATGCACTGAGACAGCTTCATGTATGTGCACACGATTTCTGCAAACTGCTGTGAGTGACGGGGACCCTGGCTGGAATCCCTGTGATGCCTTCTCTCTGATCCCTGTGAGCCTCCCATGATAAGGGCCCTGTGTCTTCTGGGACAAGAATCCCTTTTAATAAAAGAGGAATGAGGACAGTCCCTCTGATGCTTCCCTCTGCGTGTGTGCATGTGTGCATGTGTGTGTGTGTGCACGCGTGCGTGTGTGTGTGTGTGTGTGTGCATGTGTGTTCAGTCGCTCAGTCATGTCCGACTTTTTGAGGCCCCATGGATTCATGGGGAGTCTGCCCACGGAATTTTCTCTGCCCATGGAATTTTCCAGGCAAAAATATTGGGGTGGGGTGCCATTTCCTACTTCATCTCCTATCATCTTTGCCTTTCAAAACAAAATTCAGGACAAGAGAAACATTCCACAGAGGATCCCTATAACTATACCCATGATACTCTCAAATTAAGAGGCACCTTCGAGCTGCAGCTTGAAGGAGAAAGACGATATAAAGAGAGGAACCCCCATGTCCCAGGAAACAGAGGGAAGGGGGCTTCTCATAAAACACTGCTTTTCAGGGCCATGGAGACACTGTCCTTTGGAATTCTGCCCCAGAACAGCCTTTCACAGCTGCAGAGCATCTCCAGCCTCAGTGGTTCTCTCTGGAGTCAGAAAGAAGTGAATTCAAATCTGGTAACGATATCGCCAGCTGTGCGTCCCCCAGCAGACAACTCGGTCTGGGAAAGTACTGTACTTGTCAGCCTCAGTTTCCCCAGGAGCCAAATGCAGAATGCTTTCCATGTTTATTGTGGGGTTCCCATGAGGATTAAAGGAGATGACTCATGAAGCTCCCTACAGGACACTCAGTGTCCATAGTGGTTGTATGGGTTTTTACTGTCATTCTTTGAGGCAAAAACAAAAACAAGCCTCCTGTCTCCATGAGGGCAGAGGAGCTAATTCCTGCAGATGCCCAGTGAAAGCTCATCTGTGCAGCAGATACATTCAAAACCAACCAAGAAACCCTACTCACAATAGACTTTGACCTCTGTGACCTGGGGTTGAAAGAGCTTTCAGTAATTGAACATGAAATGATTAGCTTTCTTGATGGGGTTCTCCAAGACACAATAGCAAAAGCTATCCATAACACACAGCAAACTCACCCCGTGGGCCGTGAGCATGGGAATGTGGCTATCTCAGCACACATCAAGTTCATATTCAAAGAGGAACATTTGAGAGCCGAGTCCCACAGCTATTACCCAACTTCCAGTAAGTTAAGAAAGAGCCCATGGGTGTGGATCGCTTAGCTGTCGGCAAAGGCTCCTGGATGAAGCTGAGCAGAGCAGCTCCTGCTCCAAGGATCAGATAAAGAGTTACTGCATTCTGAATGTTTATAGAAAAAGGATCTCTCCTTCCAAAAAATAGGCTGCACTAACTCAATGCAGTTTGAACATTCTTATCAAATGACGGGAAACAGATCAGAGGCAAAAACTTACTGGTTCCCAAAGCACCTGGCAATGTCTGCACACATCCCAAGCTGTGCTGCCCTCACCTGGAGGCCTTGCTTTGCCTCTTTACAAGGCACAGGCCTAGCTGCTCAAGGCGAGCCCGTCCCTGGAATTTCCCTGGATGGGAGCTTGGCGGGGAAGCAGAACTGTGAGAACACGCACAGGTTTCTGACCCGACCAGCCTGTGACTTAATAAAGATGCCACCCGATGCAGGGCTTCCTACCGAACAAGCCTGCAGTGTTGCACCCGCTGGCTGAGATATTCCCACTGCACCCCCTGCCAGGAACAAAATCGCAATTTACCTTGGCTCACTTGGCCAAAAGCTCAGACCTTCTAATCCTAATCCAGGTAAAAAAAAAAAAAAAAAAAACAACAACCTGCAAAGGACGCGCTGTCAGAGAGGAAGAGCAGATCTATGTCTTCAGCGAGGAGCAGCTCCTTGCTCCTTTCTGACAAAGCGCACCCACCGCTTCCTTGGAGCTGTCGGTGTGGACATCACAGGCTGTCCCTCAGGTGTAAGTGTAATTACGCTTCCAGAGACAAATCAGACCTTCACCAAAGCTAACCAACCTTGTGCAACCAGGCACTCGTTGAATTTGCCTAAAGCAACTCTTGCCATCTCCCAGGCACGATTCAGCACCTTCTTGGGATGATGAGTCTATTTTTTCTTTGCCTCAAAAGCTTGGTGATCAGAGAGTTGCTGTGTTCCCGCAGCAGTAATGAGGCTTCTCAGGCTTGAAGGCCATACTCAGTTTCTGCCAAATATCACCATCCCAGGACGACAGACAAGGCTGCCAAACAGATAAGGTGGCAGGCAGACATGGCCACGAGGCTGCAGTGCCCTAGGCTCGCATCCAAGTCAAGAGCCAGAGGTTCCCAGGGAGGGTGTGGCAGACTGGGATGAAGGGATCCGGCTGCCAGAACAACACCCTCCCCACCATCAGACCCCAGTCTGCTCTGCTGGACTTGCAGTGTCACCTGAGTTTCCCACTTCCTGGCAGGCAACTCCTGGAGTTCTGGTTGACCTCTATCCCCCATGGGGGAGGCATGGCCAGTCCAGCATAGCCCCAAGGAAGCAAGGAGTGTGCTGCCCCCTAGGATGCCCCCCAAGTAAGATCCCGGTGTCCTCCAAGCTTCCTCACTCCAGAGTCCAAATCCACAGCCCACTACCACCTTACCCCCACAATCTCCAGAGACTGTCCAAGTCTGCTGGTTTCTAGACCATTACAAGCCTGACAGAGAGCTCCTCCATGCATCACTGCCTCTGCGCCTCTCCATTTCAGCCAGTGCCTCACTATTTTCCATTGCACTGTCGTCTCCTCCCCCCCCTCCCCTTCTTCCTCCTCCTCTTCCTCTTCCAAAGGCTGCACCGAGTTCCACCTGCACCGTTTTCCATCTGTCTCCTGCCCCATCCTTCCTGGGGCCGCTGTCCCCTCGTGGTCAGACTACAGTCATTCCTCTTACCACAGACGCTAAGCAATCTCCTCCTTCACCTGCCCACCCCTCCTGAGTCCCGTCTCCACAGCTGAGGTGACTCTTCCTCAGGACAACTCCATCCAACCATCCCCTGGTGCAAACTGCTCTGTGGTGCCCCCTGCCTGCTGAGTGAACCCCAGACTTCTCCACCATGATGCCACCATCCCAGGCTACTTCTGCCCCACTCCCAGGTCAGCCAGGCTGGGGTCACCTAAACCCCAGGGCCCTGCAGACAGGCCAGGCTCCTCCATCCGGACGGTCCCACCCACGAGTCCCTCATCAGTGAGTGCAGGAGTGACATCCTGCGGGAGAGTCACAGGACTCGACTGTGGGCCTGGGCCAGGGTAGGGGTGGGGGTCAAAGGATGAGGCGGACACAGGACCCCGGAGGAGTGACAGGGAGAGGTGACCGCACCCAGGCTCCCGTCTCCACACCACCGTTCACCACGTGACCGGTACACTGTGCACTCAGCCTCCTGCACCTCCACGTCCTGCTCCAAAAACAGGGAGAACAGGCTCCTGCAATGATGCAGTGACTTGCTCTTCTCAACCCGAGCACAGCAGGACAGGACCATCCTGTCCTACACAGAGACGAGGACCCCGCCCTCTGGTCCCCCTGCAGGCCCTGGTGCAGAGGAAACCCCACTTGCCTCCCCCAGCACATCACAGTGAAGACTAGAGGTCAACAGGAAGCGAAGGGCCTCCACAGCCCACGTGGACCTCCCTGTGCCCCCAACATGGTGCCTGGCTATCTGCCTCCAGACCAGAGAGGCACCCCCGGGCTGAGCTGGGGGCCAGTGCACGTGGAGCTGTGGGACTACAGGCCTGAGGCTGCTCAGAGTGTGGGACAGGGGTCCCTGGATCTGGGGAAGTTCAGGAACCAAACATGATGCCTGTCTGCTGTCTTGAAAGATTGGGAGGCGGGCTGGAGCTGCCAGGTCAGAGGCAACAGAGAGGGTCCACAGAGGGCGACCTACACCCACTGGTCCAGGCCCAGGGACTGGACTCCCGGTTCCGAGGAGGGCGGATGCTGCAGGGCTGCCTGAGGCCTGGGAGGAGCCTGTCTGTGAGGGCCGCCCACCAGTGCTGGGACTGAAAATGATGTGGGCTCCCAGAGCAGGAGCTGAAGAACCACACCCCTGGACATGCACAGATGAACCCCATGGAGGGACAGGGCATCTGGGTGCCTCCTGCACCCAAGGGCTCACACACCTGGCAGCGAGCAGAGGGCGCAAAGCACCCATGAGGGACCAGTGCCGGCTCCTTCCCTTCCTGTCTGCCCCCCAACACGGGCTACAGAAGCAGTACCCGCACCCAAGGGGAGCCTGGTAGGGCAGCAGACCCCCGCAGCAGTACCACAGAGAGTGGGGAGGCCGGGGGTGAGGGGGTATGAAACTGAACTTCTTAACATCTGAGAAATGAGACTGTTCTGGTGGATGACAAGGACTAAGGTGATGGGACCTGCCTGAAACACAGTCTAGAATGAGGTGGTGGCAGCGACCTGACGTGCCCTGAGTGATGGAAACAATGACACTCATGGGTCCAACCCGTCCCACAAATGGGCTGGACATCCTCATCTCATCGCTTTCTTCGTAAAAAAATGCAAATGGGTCAAAAATGAGAACCAGCAAGGAGTAAAAGCAAAAGGTAAAGGACTATTGCAGAGACCTAGTTCCTCTCTCCCTTTCTCCAGAGGAGCGCAAGGCGGGGGGCAGAAGTTGGAATCCACCAGCACCCCTCAGCTGTGGTTCTGGCAGGACTGGGGAGGAGCCACACTGAGGTCTGGACCCCGCAGAGCTCCGCAGCAGCCTGGCACCGCTCAGCGCATCCCCACACCAAGGTCTGGAGGCGTGACTCCTCTTCCTTCCCAAAGAAAATAACCAGCAGAAGCTCTTAGGACTTTCTCCTACACACTTATTAAATGTCTTCCTGGGCTGTCTGGCTAATAGCAACCATACCCTGTGAAACCGACCAGGGAGGTTTGTAAGCAAGTTCACTGATTCAGGAGATTCGTAACAGATAATTACAGAGATGACCAGGAGCAAATTACACCCCACGTCACTATGGAAACCTCAAATAGTCTATTACACAAGAGCTACCAAATTCAGTTACTGAACATGCAGAATGAACGTTTACAAACATTAGCTAAGAAAAAACTCTTTATGGCTTAAGAACATTCAGCAGATTACGCGGAACATCAAATTACCTGCAGTGACAGAAAACCATTGATCTCATACCAGCCTCCAAGAACACATGCTGGTAAAATTAGCACTGATTTTATCTCAAAAGACCTGTGATGAACGAAACCTATAGTTTTCCTCCGGATTCACTAACAGAATTGGCAAGGGGCAAGGAATGCCAACACGCCTGCTGTGACAGGCAGACAGTGATTGGCTTTTAACAAGCCACACGGTATGTTTCTTCCCTTCAGTGGGAAAAAAGGAGCAGGACGGTATTAAGTTCCTCCCAGTAAAGTGTGAAAAAAACAAAGAGCGAAACCGAGTGGGAATCCCGAGACAAAAACGGCAGAGCAAGAAGTGAGCTGGGACACCACTCACTGAAATGCATCCTGCGACTTGCTGATAAGCCTGCTCCATTTCTACTTACTTTTGTAAATAACAGAAAAGCGGTGAAATCTGACGAGCCAGCTTCCAGCACAGCCAGTAATTGACTGGGATGGGACAAAGCCCTCAGAATTTCTCAGGAAAATGAACCCCTTCACTGGACGCCAATAACTCACGAACCCCAGTTTCAATGCTCCCAGAGAACATCTGATTTCTGGACCTGAGTCTGCACTACTTCATTATCAACAGGAGGTTCCTGCCAACAAGCTGCAGATTTGCTGTAAAAACCTTTAAAGCACGCATCTGCTACCTCAGATGTAGTCACCTTGTAATCTTCTGTCTGCCTCTTAAACAGAATTCTCACTGCATACAATGCAAGGAAATGGCACTTTCTTTAGGCTGACATTATTTTATTTTCAGAGACACCTTCAGTTAGGATAGCAGAGAATGAAGACAGGAAAACACAGGCAGAAACAGAGGCTGAGGGTCATTCTCCTCCAATAGGGAGCTTTCCCGGGCTCAGAGCTGAGTGCTGGGTGCCTTTAATTCTCCTTTGAAAATGTGACACTTGATAACCTTCCTGTGAACTGTTTCTCAAAATAGGGCCTGGGCCCCGCAGCTGATCCCTGGGCCGGGAAACCGGAGCTGAGCGGGAGCCTCACTTGCTCTGCCGAATCGGCCCATCCTGGTCTGTGTGACTGTCATCTTCAGACCTGCCCCTGGGCACAGAGCTGAGGGACCAGCCCGGCCTGCTCCCCAAGCACGCTGACACCCCGAGTTCAAATCAGAGACCATGGGGAAGCATCATGCTTGTTAAACCGAGGGCTGGACGGTCCGTCCACCTGGCACTGGCCGGGGCCCCCAGAGTCTCGTCCAGTTGTGGAAAGGGAAGGGGGGTAGGCAGTGTCCTCTCTTATGTCACTGGACTATCCTACCACCTTCCCACTCCTCCCACCTCCGAGGGTATCTGTCTTGGTCCTGTCTTTAGCCCCCACCCAAACAGCAGATCAAAAAGCTGAAGTGGATGTCAGAATTTTTATTGCAAGTCTGTGATTTCCAGGGAGCAATCATATCCCCTCAACCCAAAGCCAAGGGCTTGAAAGGGAGTCTTTGATGCTTCACCTCGCAAAGCTGTCCCTCTGCCCACCACCCAGGACTGCTCCCAGGCTCCCAAACCACTGGCCCAGGGGCAGAGTCTGGTTGGAGGGCTCCCGGCTGGGAGCCCCTCTTTAAGAGAGAGAATGGACAGCATAGCACAAAAGGAGATCACAGCCAAACATGGGCGGCCCTGACGGTCCAGCCCTTGGGGTCTGCAAGGACGAGGGTAGGCTGGCCATCCGGCCCAGGGACGCCGGTACCCCTGCTTTGAGCTCTGCTGGCCACCCTCCCGCTCAGGCTCTCCCAGCCCCACCTCGCCCGACCCTCCCAGCCGGAGCACTTCAGGCTGGCTGAACAAGAAGGCTTTGACTTCCTAAGCATCATGAGAAAAATGCAGCAGAAATTCAGACAGGTCCCCAAACAGGAACTGCCGTCTCCAGCAGGCGAGGACCTCCCTCAAGCAAGCAGAGCCTACTCTGCTTGATTTTACTTCCAAGAGCAAAAGAGGGGAAGTTCCTGAAACCCAAGCTTCCAACATGCCAGGCCGTCCACAGCGACCTCTCGGGACTCACCCTCCTGCCAGGTGGGGCGCACTGGGGCGGGGGCCGCCTCTAGGGAGGGGAACAGCAGTGCCTGGTGGGGGGCTGCCCTCCCAGTGAGCAGGCTGGGAAAGAACTTCAAGACCTGTGCCCTTCTGAATAAAGCAGCTGAGGACTGACAGCTGACATGCTGCTATGTCGCATTAGCCCACAGCAGATGCGAAGCTGAAGCCCCTGTGTGAGCTTCAATTCAGAGAGCACCCCACAAAGGAGTGTGGGTGCTGGGGTGGGGGTCACTGGGTCCCAGGTGGGCCCCACACCAGCTGTCCACCCGCAGCTCGGATTCCTCCCTGGAGAGAGGACCAGAGCTGTCTCCCCGCAGTGAGGGGCGCAGCACGTAAAATGCAGTGAGCAAGGCATCTGGCACGCGGTGTGCTCAGGATACAAGCCCACCTCGCACCTGTCTCTTCCTCCAGCTGCACGGCAGCCAGCCCCTGTGCCCCACCCCCAGCTGGACTTGCTTCCAGACTCAGGGAGGCGGTGGCTCCCTCTTGAAGGCCGAGCTCACCAGGGATGTGCTGGGCTGGGGACCACTTCACTCCGTCCTGTGCATGGGGTTGGCACCACGGCTTTCCCCAGCTCCCCACCTGGCCTGCCCTTAGCTGCTCCTAGCTGGTTCAGTGAGTAGCCCTGCCCGTCCTCCCACCCCAGTTCTGACAACCATGAGTCCTTTCCCGTTGCTTCTTTCAAATAAAAACAGAAATGAAGAAGCAAAAGCCCCAGGTTGGTGCCTGGAACCTCCCCTTGGGTTGAACATCCACCATCCAATCCCACAGCCTGGTCTACATCTACCCAGCTCTCAGCAAAGCAACTGGGAACTTGTTGATGACTCTTAAAACTTAACATGCTTTTTCAGCTTGACTCTGACCTATTAATAAGAAACAGATTTTAAACAAATAAAACTGCACTCTTCTCTACATTCTCATAACAATTTGCCTACGGTGTTCTCCCCATACATTGAACAGAAAATTACACTGAAAATTTACAAAAACCACTTAATAGTGCAACTAGCAATAATGTTGAAAAATAAACTCAGCTAAGATGCATCAGCTGAATTTACTGTTGGGCTTTGCTCATGTCAATACACATAAACCACATTGAGATCAATAATTCCCTTTATCCATCTTTTTTTAAGTTATAAAATATAAAAGGTTACAGTAACAAGTTATGCCATGTGTGTGTGTGTGTGTGTGTGTACACTCATTCAGTTGTGCCCGACTCTTTGTGACCTCATGGACTATAGCCCGCCAAGCTCCTCCGCCCTACACTGGCTCAATTCAGTTACTAGCTTTTGAAATCTGAATATGGTATCACCAAAAATATAGAATTATCACTGTATTTTGTCCATTCTGGGACACCTAAGAAAAAGAAGTAACTTTCAAGGGGTATAGTCTAAGAGTTGCCATTATTTCACAAACATTAACATGTTAGCAAAGAAAACAAAAGATGTATCAGAATAATGCAATATTTACATGGTGTTTTAGATAACGATCAGGTCCCCCAGGAGGATTTAAGTCCTCGAAGCTCCGAGGGTCATCTTCTGTTTCAAAGCTGTTGGTGGTCTGTTGGGACCTGGCCACCAGTCCTGGGAGGGGTGGATGATGTCACAGGGGCCTTTGTTGACACTTCAGGTTGCCAGGCTGTGCCCTTCTGTGGGATTCCTCTCCAGGACCACAGGGGAGTGAGGCAGGGGGAAGAACTCCCACCCACGCAAGTGGCCACCAAGCTGACAGTGGATAGTGCCCAGGACGGACTCCAGGCCCTGTTCCCTGCCCAGGCTGGGGGACAGACTTCCTGGTGAGGTCAGAGTCCGCACAGCCGGCTCTGAGAGCCTCCCTGGACACCCTGAGGCCTGCACGACCCTGGTTTCATGTCACTGGAAGAGGTCTGGTCACCCAGCATGTACACAGAAGCCATGGGACTATCGCTTAGGTTTGGTAAGTTTCGGGTGCTGAGAGTCCTTCCTGAGGAGCAGGGACAGTTGGGCCTCCCTGTGGCCCTTTCCCTTCACCCCCCTCCCAAGCCTGGCCTCAGCAGAAAAGACCCTGCCTTTTCTGGGTTTTTTCCAAGATGGCCTCAGCACATGTGTCTTCCTGGGAAAGCCGCTTTAACAACAGACGGTGGATTTCTCAGCTTCCCTGTTGAAGCCCATGGCATTCACCTACACCAGGGTCATCCTTTGCCCACCAGCTCTGACAAAGGCATAGCCTCCAACTCAGCTTTCCTGGAGTGTTCTTATCTTTGGGGGAAAATACTTGATTTCTTTTCATAAGAGCAGGATACTGGCAAATGCTGGAGGCTGGCAGGATGACATGCCAAAGGTCCTGCCCCTGGGCTGCAGAGACAGAGCAAGAGAAGAAGCTGTGGATGCCTCTGGGGTCACACCCATGCAGTATCCCTCTGCAAACTGAAATGGTGTATCCATTAAGTTAAAGCAAAGGAAAAGAATATCTGGGCTTTAAATACACACCAACCAAGGCTTCTACTCAAGGCTCCAGTTTGGGTTGCGTCCAGCAGCCCCCCAGCCCCCCACCCACCACACTCCAGTCCAGGACCTTGAATTTGTGGACTATCACTCACCACCACATTTTCCTCTACTGAGAACTCTCCCCTCTTATCTGCTGGCCTCTCTGCCTCATCCCTAAAGATCCACCTCAGGAAATCCTTCACCCAGGAAGGACCCCTGGTAGAAGAAGGAGCTACACCTCCAACTGGCCTCCTTCCATCTGGGGGCACCCCTTCCTGGGGTTGCCTCCAACTGTTAATTTTGTAGGCACATGCTCTTTATTAAAAATTAAGTTACATACTGGGACTTTGCTGGTGGCCCAGTGGCTAAGAGGCCACACTCCCAATGCACGGGCCCAGGTTAGATCCACGGTCAAGAACTAGACCCCGCATGCCATGACTGAGACCTGGCACAGCCAAATAAATAGACTAGATGAACATGTAGCTTAAAAAACTGAGTTATAACAACTTATGATTAAATAAATTACATTAGAAATCAGGGTAAGAAGCAATCAGCACATATTCCGCCCCCATAGTTATTCAGTTATCTCTGCCATCGAGGTTGTTTACAGAGCTGTAGCCGCTGCACATGGCGGGCCTCTGACTCTGCATTCAGACCCGTGTGGGTAGCCGGTCATGGCCAGGCGGGCTTCTCTTCACAGCACAAAATGGGCAAAGGCCACAAATTGTACTTTGCTCCTTAACTGATGGACACGATCAGGGGTGAGCAAGCATTCTCCATAAACAGCCAGGAGGTAAGTATTTGGGGCTCTGCGGGCCATTTAGTCTCTGCTGCAATTACTCCCCTAACTCCAGAGCATGAGAACCCTATGGAAATAAATGACTTGTGTTCCCATAAGGTTTCCTTTATAGACACTGAGCTGTGAATTTCATATATTTTTCATATGTCACAAAATATTACTCTCCTTTTGTTTTTTTTTTAAACTCACTGAAAATTTAATAAACATTCTTAGACTGCAGGCTGTACCAAAATGGGATCCAGCCTATTGGCCACAATTTGCCATCCCCTGGCCTAGACTTCAGATCATGATGCATAAGATCTTCACGATGCAGATCAAACAAAAGGGTGTCATGTGAGTACCAGTCACACTGTGGACAGCATAACAGGTCAAGGAAAGATTCTGACAGCATCTTTCATTCAATCCATTTCAGCAAGGAAGTCTCAGAGAATTGGAAATTTGTGAGGAAACTCTGAAATTTCAGCATTCACTTTTTCATCTTTATCTTGCTTGTTGGAAATCAAAGTGTCTATTGACATCATTGTGAAGTGCACCTGTCTGCCAGCACAACCGCAAAATGCCTGTGGGTTCAAGGGTTCTCCACAAATCAACAAAAGGACCGTGATCTCTCTATGCACACAGCTTCCCAGTTGTATTTCCATAACCTGTGATGTGCATTTTAAGTCATTGTTTCCTGCTCAAGGATGCAGAGAAATAACCCAATTTCCTATTTTAAAAATAATGTTGCATAAAAACAACCTCAGAATTAGAAGTTTCATGAGACGGAAGCCTTGATACCTGACAAACTAGGATTATGACAAAGAGAGAAAGAAACAGGTTCAATACTCTGGCAGTGGCACCACCATGCACAAACACCTCCTCATGCTACACATTCCAAAGAGATAAAGTATTCTGAGGCCCCACTGCCCTCATCTGCTGGCTCCCACAAGGCTTCCCTGTCACGTCCTGTAATCCTGCAGGCCCTAATTCTCTCACATGGGATTTTGCAGGCTGTCCTGGTGGAATCTCCCTGCATGTTGGACATTATAGAGAAGGTGCCAGAAAGTTCCAGAGGGGTGGTGAACTGGGTGGTTGTGTGAACACAGGCTGACCATGACCCCTCTAAACCATAAAATGACACAATGATGTCTCAAAATCACCCCCTTTTGCTGCTATTTAATTTTATGATCTTAAGGTTCCTGAAACAAACAAAAAATGTCAACGTGGGGTTTGAACATGGCTGGAAACCCTGCCGGGACCTACGCATTTGCGTTTTGTAGATACTGGTGATTGGATTTCATGCCCACATGCACAGAGGTAACCCCCACAGCCGACATCCCAGACAGCAGGGAGAGGACCACGCCCTGAGCCTGAGCCCCAGCGCTGCACCCAGGGCGTTCTGAGGCACTTCCTCCCCAGGAGGCCTGTCTGAAGTCAACACTACTACCTTTGCATGGACAGATCCATCCAGTAGGGTGCCCAGCACAGAGCATGCCCTAGTGATGGCCACAAAGCAGGTGTCCAGGCCCCAGGAAGCCCCCCAAGCTCACCAGGCACCAGGAGTGACCAACAGGAGAGCACTGGACCAGGGCTGCCCAGGTCAAATGTGGACGGCTGTGCGGATTGCCCGCCTGGGTAGACAGGTCCCAGGGCAGATGGCCAAAGCGTGATGGAGCTGATGTCAGCACAAGGCCAGTGGGGCACAGAGGAGTCAGCGGGTCGCTGCTCCCCGAGCTGGAAAGGTTTTGCCCCTTCGTGGTACCAGCCCTGAGAAGCAGTAGAGTGGTGGAGTGTGGGGCTCTGGAGCCTGCAGCTCTGATTTTGCTCCAACGACTCCCCCAACAACTGGCTCAGTGGATTGGGAGTCACTCCACCTCCCTGGGCCTCAATTCCCAGGGGTTACAGAGAGGTGTAACCCTCTTCCAGCACGGAAGCATTACACACGTGAACTGCAAACCACCCAAAAGAAGTCTGCGTGTGTTTGCTCAGTTGCTCAGTTGTGTCCAACTCTTTGCGATCCCATGGACTATAGCCTGCCAGACTCCTCTGTCCATGGGAATTTCCAGGCGAGAACGCTGGAGTGGGTTGCCATGCCCTCCTCCAGGGGATCTTCCCAATCCAGGGATCAAACGGGTCTCCTACACTGCGGGCGGATTATTTACCAGGGAAGCCCCACAAAGGATATAAAATTCTAAATAAAATGTCAGGTATTCCATCAATGGGTATTAGATGCTTGCCATATACAAAGCATTTTCTAGGTGATCTGTGACATGCTGCTGCTAAGTCGCTTCAGTCGTGTCCAACTCTGTGCGACCCCACAGACGGCAGCCCACCAGGCTTCCCTGTCCCTGGGATTCTCCAGGCAAGAACACTGGAGTGGGTTGTCATTCATAAATCATCCTATAATTTATGGTCCCAGATCTTAAGAATCTTATGCTCTATTAGAGGTGAAAAGGTAGACACTTAACTATGAAACAATAAGACAAACCATGTGATTAAGTGAGGTGAAATATGAAAGAGCATAGTTCAGAAACATGCCAACCATAAAGCACAATTTTGGTATTTTTAAACTATTATTATGGACATTATTAAATTAAGGAAACCAAGTGTGGTAAGGGACAAATCCTGCCTGCAGATTATGCTTTTGTAAGGGAGGAATGATCATAGTATAAGTAGTATATTATTCAAAAACTTAATTTTCAATCTGGCAAAGATCTCTGCCAATGCAAAATAAGACATTATGCATTATACCATGTGGCATGTATGTATGGTTTATTTTTAAGCAAAAAGGACTAAGAATATCTAGTAGCATTTAGAAAATACTTCACACTTCTTTTTATCACTCCATGAATTTAAAACTGAAAACATGAAGAACTGAACATCTAGTCTTAGGCGGAAAAGCAAGTTAAGCATCTAAATTTTCCACTTCACATAAAAGGAATGATAAGAAGACAGTTGTCGTCTATTTGCTTGGACCCGGAAGACCATGAGCACAGCGCATCTCTCCAGGGAGGAGCAGCTCCCACAGGGCCACCCCGCTCTGTCCCCAGCAGCTTGGGAGCCCAGACAGAGTGTCCTGGGCACCCATTATAAACATCACCCATTGGCAGCAGGACACATGTGCCAAACAACCCCCCACCCCGCCGACATTTCTGTCTGTGCCCCAGGTGCCTGCCAGTCCCTGCCTTCCACCTCCCGTGGAGGTCACACTCTGACACTCCAGGGATGAACTCTGCCCCCAGCATGCAGCCCAGCCCTGCTGCTGCTGTCAGCTCCAGGAGGGGCAGAACAGAACCGCAACATAAGCCACCCAGCCTGGTGCAGGGGCGAGGCTCCAGATCAGGATCAGAGAACTCCTCAAGCAGCCTCATGAAATGCACTAAGTGCTGGTCAACGAAGCAGTCAAATGTTTATGAAGGAAAAGACCATCTCCCATGGCTGCTATTCTATGACACCTTGACTTCAATACTGGTCCAATCACTTAAAAACAGATCTCCTTACCTGTGGATTTCTTCCAAATCTTGGAACAAACCAAGGGGCTTATTTCCACACTTGTCTGCTTTACATTTTTAACAAGCATTTTGAAATGACATGAGATGTAGATGACAACATTGGGGAGTTATTAAAAGACAAATTGGGGTGTATTCCACAAATAGCTGTCAGGCAGAGAAAGTGGCTTTGGGATCCCCAAGGTTTTCTTGTCATGAAACTTGAAGCAAAGGGCGTGGGAGGTCGCTGTGCCTATGATCACGGAGGCTGCAGGGCTGGGCTGTGACGCAGGCTCTCCTCCCACACTGACTCTGCGCCTTAGACACTCAAGGCTCTTGCTTTAGTCACCTCGTTAATCCTCCCACCAGGAATCGGAGCAGGTATTTGGAAAGGACGATTCAGCCAAGCTAAGAAATTCCCCCCAAATATTATACCAACTGAGCACAGCAGACCACCCGGCTGCATCTCCTCTGGGGCCATCAGAGGAAGGCAAGCACTTTTGGCCTCCAGGGCAGTTGCAGTCCATGAACTAGTATCACATGGACAATGAGCATATCTGGTTCCAATGTGCTCAGTCACTCAGTCATGTCCAACTCTTTGTGACCCCATAGACCGTAACCTGCCAGGCTCCTGTATCCAGGGGATTCTCCAGGTAAGAATACTGCAGTGGGTTGCCATTTCCTCTCCAAGGTATCTTCCCATCCCAGGGATCAAACCCAGGTCTCGTATGTCTCATGCATTGACAGGCGGGTTCTGTACTGCTGAGCCACCTGGGAAGCCCCTGGTCCTAACAGTCCAAAAACCCATTTCCTCCCAACAGGAACGTTTCATCAATATCCTCAAAAACAGCCAAGAGCCATTTCTTGTGGACAGACTACTCCATCCATTGTACAAGAATTTTTCTTCATTTCAGTGAAAAAGGGCATCCTTTACCCCTCTGTGCTCACTATCCATTTATCCTCCATGGTGGGCCACATCCCACTGAGCAGCCCTCCGAGTGCAGCCTGGACACTGACCACTCGTGTAAATGGAGGAAAAGACTCACTCATCTCAGACGTGGCACAGACAGGGGCAAGCAGAGTGGAGGTCCCAGCCACACAGAGACGAAAGAAAGAAACACCGTCTGGGGGTTCAGCGAGATCCCGGGGGCCTGGAGAGCTGGGCCTGGAACCTCACACCTAGGCTCGCACTCCTGGCCACGGGGAGCTGGTAGCACAGTCTCGATGAGATGTTTGACCCCTCTCTGTGTGAGGTTCCCGTCACCAACCGCACAGAGGTATTAACACATGGAAGGATCCTGCTCCACACAGCACATAACAGCCCCCAGAGATAGCAGATAGTGACTTAACTAATAAGGATATGATAATCAAGGTTTGATAAAGGTTGTTTTTCTAAATTATGGTAAAAGACACATAATATAAGGCTTCCCAGGGGGTGCTAGTGGTAAAGAACCCGCCCGGCATGTGAGACACGCACGTTCAGTCCCATCCCTGGAGGAGGGCATGGCAACCCACTCCAGTGTTCTTCCCTGGAGAATCCCATGGACAGAGGAGCCTGGCAGGGTACAGGCCATAGGGTCACAAAGAGTCGGGCATGACTGAAGTGACTTAGTGCACACATACACACATAACATTAACCACGTTAAATATTTTTAAGTGTGCAATCAGTCATGTCAAGTCTATTAACGTTATTGTGTAACCAACTTCTGGAACTTTTTCATCTTCCCAAACCAAAACTCTGTCCCCACTAAACACAAACACCCCACTTCCCCCTCCACTCTCCTTCCCGTCTCTGTAACTCACACTCCTCCGGGCTCTCCTGTAAGTAGATTTCATGTAGTCTTTGTCTTTTTGTTACTGACTCGCATCACATCCTCAAGGTTCACTCACATCACAGCTGAGGTCAGAATTCCCTTCCTTTTTAAGACGGAGTAATGGTCCGCTGAGGGCATGAGCTATATCTTATTCATCCATTCATCTCCAAAGGACACTTGTATCGCTTCCACCTTTGGAGGGCATGAACTGAATGTTGGTGTTTAATAAGCCAGAAATAGGGAGCTCTCTGGAGGTCTGGACATTGGGGTACATCCGAGCCGGATGGGAAAGGACCGTGTGTTGGTGCCCCACCCTCTGAGGCACAAGGAGGGCACAGGGCCCTGCCCCTCTGCACAAATGGGCAGAGTCCAGTCCAAGCGGAGGACCAAGGCCCCCAAACCAGAGCCCCAGAGACAGTCCAAATGCAATCCTGAGTGGTCACACCCAGGACCCGAGAGGAAGGTGCACCCCCGGGGCCACAAACTGCGGGTGATGCTGCTGGTGGCAAAGTTCAGGGAAGCCTCAGGACCAGGAGATAAGCCACACCAGTGTGGCTGGACATCCCTAGAACTCAACAGGATGCCCACTTGTCTCTCCCCTGTGGAGGGAGCACTTTCTCCCCAGGAGGATGGGCTGGCTTTTTTCTCCCAGCCGAGCCCCCAGGAGGAAGGGGAGGAATGCTAGGACCCCAGTGCTGGGCAGCAGAACCAACACCCCAGGGGCAAGCTGCCTGCACCCCACTGGGCCTCGACGAGGTGGATGAAGGCCTCCAGAGGGATGGAGTCAGTGGGAGCTGGGGGGCACAAGGGATCATACACACCGGTCTCAAATAGAACTTGTCGGATCTTGGTGAACTGAACTCCTGGGTACACAGTTTCTTTGATAAGTTAGGTTCTTACTGGAGCTTGAGAGCCTTTGCAAGCACCAACTCCTCATATGGAGCAGTGAATAACCTGGCAAAGGAACATAAGTACTTTTCTAGAAACCAGGGACAAAGTAAAATCGGCTGAAGACTTAGCTGGCAGAACAAGCTCTTGGCCAGTTATCTGCAGGAGATAAATGCTTTTCTCTTACCCCTGGAACTGGCACTATCAGTATGCAATTATATCTCATAAGCGGCTGCTGCTTATAGACACATGCTCATATGTTAGCTCCTGTCCGACTCTTTGCGACCCCATGGGCTTTGACCAGCCAGGCTCCTCTGTCCATGGGATTTTGCAGGCAAGAATACTGGAGTGGGTTTCCATGCCCTCCTCGAGGGTATCTTCCCAACTCAGAGATTGAACCTGCATCTCTTATGTCTCCTGCATTGGCAGGTGGATTCTTTAAGCACTTCACCACATGAAGATACAGTGGCAACTTATGAAACGGAAATGGTGTGTAAAAGTCAGACTTTAGTATCAGCTTCAGTTCACGCGGTGGAAGCTGTCTGAGTGCTTTCATGAGCTCAGTGGTCTAGTCTTCTACTCAAGCCCAGAGGATATGCCCACGGAGCCCCCAGCTAATGCATCTCCCTCAAGCCCAGCCCAGTATCTCTACCAATACCAGGCATTTCCCACCCCTGGACTCAGCGCCTTGTTGACCAGCTGAACCTTTGAATATCTTCTGAGTTTTGCGTAACTGTGCCCTACTCCTGAGGCAGAAGCATCCTCCTCTTTCTACCCAGCAATGCAAACTCACAAGCCTCAGACCTAAAAGACAGAGGCCTGCGATGGAGGGGAGTCTTCAGAACATCTGGGCCTTGGCTCCTGTGTGGCCCCGAGAAGCAAAGCACAGTAAATTCTGACATCCCTGTTCTTCCAGGGCCTCTGCCTTCCCCAAGGTGTGTGTCTTCCTCTTAATCAGACTGGGAAGGTCAGGTTCTCCCTGCCCTCTCAGCTATCAAAAGCTGCCTTTGGTTCGAGAGCTCCCTGGTTCTTTCTAGAAAAGTATAAATGACAGATAAGATTGTACCTTTCCTGGGAGGGCTGCAATGCGGAAAGGAAATAGGATTTTTTTTCTTTTTTAATTCTAAACTTTGAGACAGAATGAGTTGGCTGCATAGAAGAGACAGTAGACTTTTTTTTTTTTTTCACTTTTTTGAGCAAAGTGTATGGAAGTGAACAGTCAGTGGTCTCAGGAAACATCCGTGAATCACACCATGGACGAGGCTTGTTCTCCTCTGTCCTCTACAGGATGAGTGCATTTCAGGGACTGTGTGTGTCTTCCTCCTTGATGCGTGCAGACTGGATCTAAAAGTTCTGCACTGCTCTGGGAAATAACTGGCTATGTTGGTTCTGCTACAGTAATGGACCCTACTGAAATTTTCCTAAGATTGACTGTCCACTTGAATTACTCCTGAAATGAGACCAAAAGGATTCTTTTAAATTTCTTTTAAGGCTTTGCACATAGAATTGTAAGCTTAAAGGAAACAGGTAAGAGTTCAATGTAAAGAAAAATGGATACATTCTTACAATATAGCTTCTGTTTATGAGATGGTTACATTTCTCAGAACATACATATCAAGTAATATTACTCTTGATTTGTTATATGAAACAGAATCTCTAATTTATGGGAAAACTCTGCTTTCTTGACATGCATCTGGATAATGGGGTGAGAAGAGCAGGGTGCCCCTGACCCAAGACTGAGGCCCCCACGGCCCTCCAGGAGGCCTAGTCCAGCAAGGCGCTCTCAGAGATGCTGCAAAACTGCTGTTCATGCTTCTCACTCAGCTCACACTCGGCTGATGGCACAAGATGGAGGGTGGAATCTAGAAATGGACATACTGAAAGTGTGTAACACTACCAACAGGGAATATCTTCACTTAAGTTTATATCCATTTTAATACCCCTCAACTTAGCCAGTCTCTATACATATCTAAAAATGAGTTTAAATTTAGAACTAGAAAAATATTTATATTTTCTTTAATTTTTTTAACATTTTATTTTTAATTGAAGGATAACTGCTTTATAATATTATGTTGGTTTCTGCCCTATATCAATATGAATCAGCCAGAGGTATACATGTGTCCCCTCCATCTTGAACCTCCTTCCCATCTCTCAACCCATCCCAGGTCTCTAGGTTGTCACAGACCCCCAGTTTGAGTTCAATATCACATGTAAAATAGATAAGTGGTGGGAATCTGCTGTATGGAAAAATATTTAAAATTGCCAAAACATTTTTACATAATAAAATAAGCCTCAAACAGAATAATGGCCATAGATCCAAAAATGCTGCATAGTAAGTAGGTTAGATTTTAAGGAGAAAATGATTCATGCCAAAGGCCACAGTAAAAATTTAATTAAGAAAAATAAAATAAATTTAATTTTATCTAAAAGAAATTTTAAATAAAATTTAAATAAAAAATTTAACCACTAAAAATTTAATTAAGAGAAGTTTTATAACTTTTATCTCTTTGAAAGTAGTTCAGTTTTCTAAGCTGATTTCAGTAATATCCTCAATGGTCTAAGATTTGCAAGATATACCAGAATAAGCTGAGTTGATTCCGACTCATTCTGAATGTGTCCTTTTCTGAAACTGATGTATGTATTTACCCAAGTTTGCCTCTGTACCTACCCACTACATTGAAATGATGAAACTTTCTAACCATTTATCTCTTATCTCTAATGGATGTCTTAGATCTAGATGAAGGATGATGTTTGGACTACTTCTGACAGGTGGTGAGGGAGGGGGCGAGACAGACTCCCTGGGGGCTCTTGCAGCAGAAACACCTGTCTGGCAGGGAATGCGGAACCCGCAAAGCGAAAGACAGGTTTCACGGTGTCTCAGGAAACAGAGTCTTCGACAGTGGGGGGAGTAACATGAAAACAACAAGAAAATCTGTAGTTAAAGGCATCCTGGAAATTTCGTCATCACCCTTCCCACGGGACAGACACCCAGAAGCTGAATGTGAATTGGTGTAAATGTTACGTAAATTCCTGAAATTTAAGTTAGACAACAAAAATAGTTAATATTCCCATGCTAACTTTGTAAAATACTGCAGAAAGATTTGATAAAGGTTATTATCTTTATTTTAGAAATAGTCTGAACTTAGGCAAGGATGTGAATGCACCTTTACACAAAGAATCGCAGAGGGTGGAGCGAGAGGTACTCAGATGAATTTTTCTTAAATTCTTCAACCATAAGATCATATGAGTTATACAAGATTCCAATGCCACTCCCTTTAAACTGTGTTCCTAAAGTAATAAAGCTGGTAAGTTCTGCTGAAAGCAAAGCACACTCCTTCACCACCCTCTTTGCTCTGATTCACGCTTCCTGGGATCTGACTTCTCTCCTCAGTAAGAACTTCAATTATTGTCCCCTTGTCACTGCCCAGGGTTGCTTCACTCATCAGAAAGCCAATGACAGGGCTCTGGGCCCAGGCTGCCCAGCCACCAGACCGTCACCCTGCCCTCTTCCTGCCAGCGGGAGCTAGGAGAGGGACGCATCTATCAAGTAAAATACAGATCTGCTGCTAAGATAGCAGATCCTAAATACTCTCATCACAAGAAAAACATGATAACCACATGTGGTGACAGATACTAACTAGACATTATGTGGTCATTTCCCAAGTACACATATATCAAATCATTACACTGTATACCTAAAACTAATACAGTGTTACATGCCAATTATAGCTCATGTAAGAAAATAAAATGCAAAATAAACAATTACATTTTTAAAATGAAAATAGTTAAGTAACAAAGTAATAAAAAGTAAAATAGAAAAAAATAAAGTACAGACTGGACACTCCCTTCACCAGCCTCCAGGGCCCAGCAGAGCCCTGTGTCCAGAGCATCAACCTGTGTCCAGCCAGCAGGTGGCCGGGAGACACACGCAGAACACTTCTTCCCCCGGGAGTTTTTACAATGACCACACCAAAGCAGTTTTTGCCTACAGTTTTATTGCTGCCAGTTGTCCCTGTTACAATAATTATATTATTCAAATAAGTATTAAGTAAATTTTTGAAATTTATGTTTGACAATTAAAACTGTTGATTGTGTAAATACTGCGGACAGATTTAACAAAGGGTATCATCTTTACAGGCTTCCCTGATGCCTCAGATGGTAAAAATCCACCAGCAATGCAGGAGACACAGGTTCCATGCCTGGGCCAGGAAGATCCCCTGGATGAGGGAATGGCAACCCACTCCAGTATTATTGTTTGGGAGAATTCTGTGGACAGAGGAGAATTCCGTGGATGGAGGAAAGGGTAAGCCCCATTATCTTTATAGTCTCAAATGAGGTGAGGGCCAGAAAACTGTAAAAGACAGAGGAGAAATGATCCAAGTTTAAAGGGATTTCCTACTTAGATTTATGTGCAATTGTCTTTATACTGTCCTGGCTTTTAAAGAAATGGAATCTGATAACTGTGCTATATGCATTCACGACATGGTTCACAGAGAAGATTTTGAACCATGAAGAGTGGACTTGCTTGGCTGGGCCATACAGCTCAGTCATGTCTGACTCTTCATGACCCCATGGACTGTAGCACGCCAGGCTTCCCTGTCCATCACCAACTCCCCGTTTGTGTAAATGGGGAAAAGATGAAGGTCTTCCTGAAATCAGTCCTGGAAGCATGGCCTGGTGAGTGTAGACAGTTTGCACTACAGCCCCCCTCAACCCCCACAGAGAAGCCCCCTTTCACTGGGCACCATCACAAGCTGATTCAGCAGTTCTGCCCATACCCAAAGGAGGGGAGACCCCCAAAGAACGGGACAATACAGCTCTCCAGGTGTCTTAGTTAAAATAAATAATTAAGGAAGGTATGTATCACATTTCATGATCCCCTGATTGAAATGACTTTTCAAAATAACTGAACAGTTAATGGTCCTACCTGTGATAAGATGATTTTTACATTGCTCTTAAAAATGATAATCATATTCAGACAAGAGACGACCGTGTGCTTTTCTATTCTAAATGATTAAGAGCATCTTGAGCAGTGACTGGTAAAAGTCACCTGGGTGGCAGAAGATCTGCATGGGCTCTGCCAGCAAAATAGGAGATATAAAATATATCAAAGGAAAGCCCCCAGGAGAGCCCTGTGACATGCCAGGTACCCTGTTTTCCTGGATACTACATGGCACCCCAGGAGCTCAAAGATCAAAGTAGACCCAGTGGATTTTTACCTCCTAATATTCCAGGGGTGAGGCTCAAATGTTAATATACATCTGTTCACTCATTTCTGGATGCTTCTAGTTACTTAGGAGCATGCCAGCCTAGACTCCTCAAGTGTTAGCATTCTCGATGAATGGCACCAAGGGTGCAAGCAAAGCTACCACTGATTTAAAACAGTTGAGATTCACTTAGAATTTATTTTTAATAGGAGTTATTGAGATTTTGATATCTCTATCCCAAGCTCCTTGAATGCAGGGACCAGATCTCTAAACTATGCTGAATTCTCCCTATTTCATAAAGTACCCACCCCATCACTACATTGTATTTTCCTGACTACGGACCAGGATCCCAAGCCAGGCACCCAGTAGAGACTCCACAATATCTACTGGATTGAACAGAAACAATGGGGAACTGCAAATCTGCAACCTACAAAAGCAGTGAAAGATGAAGCAATGAACATCTGTATACCCTCCAACCAGACCCCAAGATGCACTTTCTCTCACATACTTAAAGTACACGTGTACACGTGCGTGTACACACACATACTCCTTCTCCCCATGAATCATTTGAAATAAACGACACTTCACTCTAAAGTATTCAGCAAGGAACTCCCCAGAATAAGGAAATTTTCCTATGTAAGCTTGGAAAATCTTTATCTCACCTAAGAGAATACCATTTAATAGCCAACCCAAACTTGAATGTCCTCTATTATAACAAAATTACTTCTTACAGCTGTATTTTTCAATCAAGGATACAATCAAGGTTCACACGCTGCATTTCATTATCCGATCTTTTTAAGATTTTGAACACTCTCCCTCCTATTTTTGCTTCGTTTTGTTGTCCCCAGTATTGACTTTTATAAAAATAGTTTTACTGAGATGTAATTCACATACCCCGTAATTTACTGATTTATGTTGCAGAATTCAGTGGTTTTAGTATATTTACAGAGTCATGTAACCATCACCACAGTCAATTTTATAGTTTTATCTCTCGCAAAGCAGCATCAAGCCCATTAGCACTCACTCCCCTTTCCCTCTGACCTCTGCAGGCCTGGGCAACTACTGATTTGCTTTCTGTGTCTGTGGACTTACCTATTCTGATTATTTTATTTAAGTGAATAATACAATGTATGTGTTTTTGTGACTAGCTTCTTTCACCAATCATAATGTTTTCAAGGTTCATCCAATGTATTAGTACTTCACTCCTTTTATGGGCTGTATAATATTCCATTGCATGAACAGAACATATTTATCCATTCAACAATTGATACTGAACATTCTAGCTGTATCTACTTTGTGGTTACTATGAATAATGCTGCCATGAACATCTGCGTGTGTGGACATGTGCTTTCCTATGTTCCCACCAAGGGCTGGACTTGCTGTGTCATATGTTCAGTCCATGCTCAACATTTTGAAAAATGTGACACCATTTTTCAAAAATCAGGATTTTTCAATCCTGATCAGAAGTGTCTGAAGGTTCCAGTTTCTCCACATCTTTAACACTTGTTACTGCCTGTTTTTTTTTTTTTTTTTTTTATTACAACCATCCTGGTCAATAGGAAACAAACAGAGATCATTCTGTCATTTTTGAGACTGCACCCAAGTACTGCATTTTGGACTCTTTTGTTGACTCTGATGGCTACTCTACTTCTTCTAAGGGATTCTTGCCCACAGATATAATGGTCATCTGAATTAAATTTGTCCATTCCTGTCCACTTTAGTTCACTGATTCCTAAAATATCCATGTTCACTCTTACCATCTCCTGTTTGACCACTTCCAATTTACCTCGATTCAATGGACCTAACATTCCACGTTCCTATGCAATATTGCTCTTTATAGCATCAGACTTTACTTCCATCACCAGTCACATCTACAGCTGGGTATTGTTTTCACTTTGGTTCCATCTCTTCATTCTTTCTGGAGTTATTTCTCCACTGATCTCCAGTAGCATATTGGGTACCTACGGACCTGGGGAGTTCATCTTTCACTGTCAGATTTTTCTGCCTTTTCATACTATTCATGGGGTTCTCAAGGCAAGAATACTGAAGTGGTTTGCCATTCCCTTCTCCAGTGGACCATGTTTTTTCAGAGCTCTCCTCCATGACCTATCCATCTTGGGTGGCCCTGCATGGCATGACTCATAGTTTCATTGAGTTAGACAAGGCTGTAGTCCATGTGATCAGATTGGTTAGTTTTCTGTGATTGTGGTTTTCAGTCTGTCTGCCCTCTGATGGAGAAGGATAAGTGGCTTATGGAAGCTTCCTGATGGGAGAGACTGACTGAGGGGGAAACTGGGTCCTGTTCCAATGGGCGGGGTCATGCTCAGTAAATCTTTAGTGCAATTTTCTGTTGATGGGCGGGGCTGTGTTCCATCTCTGTTGTTTGGCCTGAGGTCAAACTGTTGACCCACCCCTCCACCAGAGACTCCTGGACACTCACAGGCAAGTCTGACTCAGTCTCTTGTGGGGACACTGCTCCTTTCCCCTGGCTCTTGGTGTGCACAAGGATTAGTTTGTGCCCTCCAAGAGTCTGTTTCCCAGTCCCATGGAAGTTCTGTAGTCAAATTCCCTAAGGATTCTTGTCTTCTCCATAGCTCTCAGTTCAGTTCAGTTCAGTTGCTCAGTCGTGTCTGACTCTTTGCAACCCCATGGAGTGCTGCACTACAGGCTTCCCTGTCCATCACCAGCTCCCGGAGTTTACTCAAACCCATGTCCATTGAGTCGGTGATGACATCAAACCATCTCATCCTCCGTCATCCCCTTCTCTTCTTGCCCTCAATCTTCCCCAGCATCAGGGTCTTTTCAAATGAGTCAGCTCTTCACATCAGGTGGCCAAAATATTGGAGTTTCAGCTTCAGCATCAGGCCTTCCAATAAATATTCAGGACTGATTTCCTTTAGGATGGACTGGATGGATCTCCTTGCAGTCCAAGGGACTCTCAAGAGTCTTCTCTAACACCACAGTTCAAAAGCATCACTTCTTCAGTGCTCAGCTTTCTTTATAGTCCAACTCTCACATCCATACATGACCACTGGAAAAACCATAGCTTTGATTAGATGGACCTTTTTTGGACCTCTGCTTTTAATAATCTGTCTAGGTTGGTCATAACTTTTCCTCCAAGAAGCAAGTGTCTTTTAATTTCATGTCTGCAGTCACCATCTGCAGTGAGTTTGGAGCCCCCAAAATAAACTCTGTCACTGTTTCCACTGTTTACCTATCTATTCACCATGAACTGATAGGACCAGATGCCATGATCTTAGTTTTCTGAATGCTGAGCTTTAAGCCAGCTTTTTCACTCTCCTCTTTCACTTTCATCAAGAGGCTCTTTAGCTCCTCTTCACTTTCTACCATAAGGGTGGTGGTATCTGCATATCTAAGGTTATTAATATTTCTCTAGGCAATCCTGATTTCAGCTTGTGATTCATCCAGCCTGGCATTTCACATGATGTACTCTGCATATGAGTTAAATAAGCAGGGTGGCAATATACAGCCTTGATGTATTTCTTTCCCAATTTGGAACCAGTCTGTTGTTCCATGTCCAGTTCTAACTGTTGCTTCTTGACCTGTATACAAATTCCTCAGGTGGCAGTTAAAGTGGTCTGGTATTCCCATCTCTTTCAGAATTTTCCACAGTTTGTTGTGATCCTCACAGTCAAAAGCTTTGGAGTAGTCAATAAAGCAGAATTAGATATTTTTCTGGAACTCTCTTGCTTTTTCGATGATCCAACGGATGTTGGCAATTTGACCTCTGGTTCCTCTGCCTTTGCTAAATCCAGCTTGAACATCTGGAAGTTCATGGTTCTCGTACAGTTGAAGCCTGGTAGGAGGATATTGAGCATTACTTTACTAGCATGTGAGATGAGTACAATTGTGCGGTAGTTTGAACATTCTTTGGCACTGCCTTTCTTTGGGATTGGAATGAAAATTGACCTTTTCCAGTAATGTGGCCACTGCTAAGTTTTCCAAATTTGCTGGCATATTGAGTGCAGCACTTTCATAGCATCATCTTTTAGGATGTGAAATAGCTCAACTGGAATTCCATCACCTCCACTAGCTTTGTTTGTAGTGATGCTTCCTAAGGCCCACTTGACTTCGCATTCCAGGATGTCTGGCTCTAGGTGAGTGATCACATCATTGTGGTTATCTGGGTCATGAAGATCTTTTTTGTATAGTTCTTCTGTGTATTCTTGCCACCTCTTCTTAATATCTTCTGCTTCGGTTAGGTCCGTACCATTTCTGTCCTTTATTGTGCCCATCTTTGCATGATATTTTCCCTTGGTATCTCTAGTTTTCTTTATGAAATCTTTTTTTCTTGTGTTCTGGTGTCATTTCTAAAATGGCTTTACCTAACCCAAGACCATTAAAGATTTATTCCTATGTTTTCTTCTAAGAGATTTATAGTTTTAGCTCTTACATTTGGGAATATGATCCACTTAGAGTTAATTTTTATGTGCCATATAGGTAAAGGGTTCAACTTTGTTCTTTTGCATGTGAACATCCTATTACTCCAATACCATTTGCTGAAAGACTATTCTTTCCTCACTGAATGAACTTGGCAACCCTTTTCAAAAATCAACTGACCATAAATATAAGGATTTATTTTTAGGATTCTCAATTCTGTCCCATCATTCCAAGTCTCGCTTATGCCTGTACCACATTGGCTTGATTATTTCGGCATTGTAGTTAGGTTTTGAAATTGGAAAGCGTGAATCCTCCAACTTTGTTCTTCTCTTTCAAGACCGTTTTGGCTATGCAGGGTCCCTTGCATTTCTACATGACTTTCAGGATTATGACACTGAGTTCTGTGGATTACTTCACTGCCATTGGCTTGAAGAAGGTTCTCAATTTGTCCATCTGTTTCTTAATATGAGATTCAGATTAAAAACTTTTCTAGCAAGAATACTACAGAGGAGTATTGGTCATTTCCCCGTGGCATTAAAGGAAGCATAATGTCACGTTGTCCTGGTACTGGAAGTTTTCGGGCTATGAGCACTGGGTTAAGGATAAGGAGCTGGTTCCCAGATTGCTCCACTGCAAAGAGATGCTTTTCCCTTTGTAAGTAGCAGGCGGTTTTCAGGCCCATGTGGAGCACGTGTACACAGCCAATTCTCCAACAAACTTTCAACCGGTGATGTTAGCATCCCCTCGTGATCTTTACCTATTTCAAGGTAGCAAAATGGAGATGCTTTATATTCATGGTTTCTTCTAAGTTTATTTAGCTAACAGTTCTCCCTTATCTCTTCTTTCTTTGCATAACACTATGAACTTAGGAATTTTAAAAATTGAACACTCTGTAATCTATCACTATGATTATTCTTGTCAGTACAAGGTCCTTCAGGCCACCTCTGGGGTCTTTTTTGATATAGCTCATTGACCATTTTCTTGCTTTCTGGCATGAGATTACCCTGTTCAATATCTGTAATAAGCTGTTTTTCCAAGGATCTATGTGGAAAAGTATAATTACTGTAACTGGTGGAAAATATATCATTGTTTTTACATATACATATGTGAAAATGGTGATTATATGTATACATATCCTCTCTGCACACTGAGAGACTATTGATACCGCATGGAGTCCCTCCTCCTGCAGTCACAACCTCACTACCCAAGGACAGCAGCATGTTTGATTCTTCAGTGCTGCCCTGTAACAGCCACAAAATCATTTCAGAATTACAGAGGCAGCATCGTCACCCACTAGAACAGAACTAGGTGCAACTCCAGAGTTCTTTGCTATTTCTTTTGTTCTTAATATATATTTCACTTAAGACATACAGTCATAAAATTCTGTTCAAAAATCATCAGAATGCAGTCTTTATTCTGAGTAGTCATATTGTCAACTTTATGGAGCTAGTCTCATTTGTTTCTGTTTTATTCAACTTCATAAACTCCTTTTTCATCTTTGATACTAGTTTGTTTTCTGAACATGGAAAACACTTTGTGGTTCACAATTAAACCACATAAAAGGGAATGTTTACAAAGTCTCACTCTATTTTTATGTTACCCACTTTATGCCTGATACCTCCA
The DNA here is from genome assembly GCF_032452875.1 of Bos javanicus. Taxonomy (NCBI): domain Eukaryota; kingdom Metazoa; phylum Chordata; class Mammalia; order Artiodactyla; family Bovidae; genus Bos; species Bos javanicus. The sequence goes on along the minus strand of NC_083871.1, from coordinate 5,292,559 downwards.
TCCTTTCTGTTATTTTAATTTTCTTGCAAAGAAAAAGAATGTACATGTATTTTCATTTTTCCCTTATTTCCTGCACAAAAGGGAGCATCCCCCAAATGGTTTTCAGTTTTTTTTTTTTTTTCCTTCATTTTACCAATGATTACTCAAAATTGTTAAAAGTCAGTTCATAATGACTTTTCCCCTTTTATTTACTTTTTGGCTGATACAAAGTAATTTTAGTAGATGGCATGAGACTGTGAATAACTTTTTTTGCACAAAAGAGCAGAATGGGAGGCAGGCAATTTCTGGTGATTAAACTATAATCCTTCCACTGCAGAATTAAGTACTAACTGGGAACTAAATACAAACTTGTACATAAGGGAAAATACACTGTTAATCTGTATTAAATGGAGACAAAGAAAGAATATCTTCAACATCTAATGTGGAACTTGAACTAAGCCAAATCAAAACTAATTGTCCAAGCTTCAAATAAAATCCTAATATACCACATGGAACCCTGGCTTCCCTGGTGGCTCAGTGGTAAAGAATCTGCCTGCAATGTGGGAGACGTGGGTTCAATTCCTGGGTTGGGAAGATCCCCTGGAGAAGGGAATGGCAACCCACTCCAGTGTTCTTGCCTGTAGAATCCCATGGACAGAGGAGCCTGGTGGGCTACAGTCCATGGGGTCACAAAGAGTCAGACACAGATGAGTGACTAGCACTTTCACTTTCAACGCTGGATCTCCTTACATTCCCCCTTTTCCCTTACTTGAGAAATAAAGTGGAAATTATCCTCTCCATGATCCTTATAGATTAGAGTCTAGAAACTCTGATTGCCTACAATTCTCCAGAAAGTGGCCTACTGAATTCACAAGAGTCTGTCAGCCAGACAGAATCACCTCTGTGACCTTGTGCCTTTCACAAACATCAAAGTCGCCATCTGACCTCTTGGTGGGGGAGTGTGTAAGGTGAAAGACCAACTGACCCTTCAGAGGTTGACCTCAATTTGTTTTATGCTTTCTATTGATCATTCTCAGACCTCGGTAAATGTCTTTTTCTCTGCTCTTGAGTAATATTTAAAAGCTCTAACCATATTTAAAAGGTTACTACCTATGCTGCTGCTGCTAAGTCGGTTCAGTCCTGTCCGACTCTGTGAGACCCCATAGACAGCAGCCCACCAGGCTCCCCCATCCCTGGGATTTTCCAGGCAAGAACACTGGAGTGGGTTGCCATTTCCTTCTCCAATGCATGGACTTGAAAAGTGAAAGTGAAGTCGTTCAGTCATGTCCGACTCTTAGCGACCCCATGGATTGCAGCCTACCAGGCCCCTCGGTCCATGGGATTTTCCTGGCAAGAATACTGGAGTGGGTTGCCATAGCCTTCTCCAGTTACTACCTATAACTGACTTCAATTTCTATAACACCTTCTATCACTAAATTAAAAAGTACTGTGTGGATAGTTCAAACTGTCAGCCAAACAAACATATATTTTCTTTCTTTCTTATTTATTTATTTGTCTGTGCCTGGTCTGAGTTGTGGCATGGAAGATTTCTGATGTTCACTGCGGCGCACAGGATCTTTTTTTGTTTAAGTTGAGACATGTGGGGTCTAGTTCACTAAGGAGGGACCAAACACAGGCCTCCTGCATTGGAAGCATGGAGTCTTAGCCACCGGAACACCAGGGAAGTCCCTACACATATATTTCTTAAAACCGGTAAGAAACCAAATCACTGTCTCTATGTGAAACCTGAATCAATCTATTTTATTCTATTTCTGACCCTGCTATTTAGAACACATCAGATTCCTTTGCCTAAAAATAAATGCTTAAGAGGCACAATGTAATGAAAAGAGAGAATCCTTGCTACTTCATACAGCTGTTGTCAGGGTTAGGGGAGAAAATGTTTGTAAGATTGCCTGGGATGCTGCTGGGCATACAGTGAACATTCAACCTGGGTGGATTTTTATCCTTCATTCTCCTGGAAAAGAGGCAAATAGCCACGCTGCTGCCTTTCCTGTATCTCCTCTTCACGAAGCGATGACTGGCCAGGCAGACAATAGGAACAGTAACAAGCAACAGCATCCAGGGCCTCGATGATTTGAGGGTAGATCAGTTGCCTGTCATCCCATGCTGAGCTGACCCACATGGAGGGGGTCTTCACTTCTGAGAGCCTGGAGCTGACCTGGTCAGAGGTTTGGTGGGACCTGGGCTCTGCCATGGAAGAGAACAAACAAGAATTCCGAGTGTGTTCTGGGGATGGAGGTAGGCGGACCAGGGAAAGCCCTCCTGCCGAGACCTGCTTCCTGCTATGAGAACAAAGGGCCCGCAGGTCCCAGGGCGGATGGAGGGGCTCACAGTATACCTGGTGCCACGCACTCAGCACACAGCATGGGGTGGAATTCACTCCATGTGAAGGTGGGCATGACTGTCCCTACACCAACTGGAAAACAACACCGGCCTGGGCGGTTTCCTCACTCAGTTACTCAGCCCCTGCTCTGCTCCCCCCGAGCTCCCGCTGAGCAGGAAGCCCATGTTGTACAGACACCAGGAAATCAAGACGGCTGGTGGCTGGGGCCCCAAGGCTGGCACACAGCCATCCCTGCACCCAAGGCCTGGTGGCTATTTTTACTCCCTGCTCCGACACACCCGCAGGGAAAAGGATCTCAGAAATGAGCTCTGGAAGGCTGTGGCGTAGCTGAGACCCCGGGATGTCGTGTTGCCCATCATGGCAGTGAGCCAGCGGGTCCGAGCACAAAGGCAGGAGTGTTCCCGGGCAGCATGCCCAGGGCTCCCGCCATTCAAACGGACGCCCGCTTCAGACTGCCCTGGCTACGACTTTCCAGGACTCAGAACAAATGAGCATTTTCGATCTGTACATGCTGAAGGGAACCACAGGGCTGAGGCTAAGGCACAAAAGGTCTGACCACGAAATTCCCTGTAGGAGCCCCGCCTCCAGCCATGCCTTTCTCAGGACCTTTGAAAGCGAGCTCTCAGTGCCACAAGCAAGGCTTTGTGTGTCGGAAAAACCCACTCTGTGGGCCTTTCAGAACATACAATGATTCTCAGGCAGGAGCCAATTTTAGAACATCATGGAAAGGCAGCAGCCACACCAACATGCTTCTGTGTGCTTCTGGAGAAGCTTGAATCCCAGGGCGAAGGGACCCGGAGAGCTGGCCCACTCACAGTGCGTCCCCTGGATCAGACTCACTTCTATCACCCAGGAAGCCCTTCTGGGTGCCCCTCAAGCCCACAGGTTTCCAGTGTGTTCTGTGCTCAGGGAGATCCAGGAAGGATGACTACTCCCTCAGACCAGCAGGGAAGCAAAAATTCAGGGATGCCATGGGACTGGAGGAAGGTCCCCAAACGGTAAAAAGACAACAGGTGTTCTAATGAGCAGTTGTATTACTTCACTGCCTTGCTTAACTCATAAATATTTCCTGCCTGACATCTAATTTCCCTAAGTTATGGTTTAAAGTGAAGGATCATTGCTTTCCATTATCCTGGGACTCCACATACAGGACCATCGCAAACAAAGTTTCCTTCACTGACTCTACTAGTTCATTCACTATACTGTACATAACACACATGAGATTTAAGAGGAGATGAGGAAGCCCACAAGAGCAGGATCTAAACAGGAGAAGGATGCCACATCCCTTTCAGCTCTTTTTAATAGTTGGCTAAGGCTCTGAGCTTCCCTGTGGGCATAGCAAAGATGAGAAGCATAGCCAGCGTTAAAGTTCCCTGTCCCAAGGCAGGTGGCCCTTTAGGACCATTTTCTGCAGGACCTCATGGTGAGAATACAGCGCTGAAATTGACTTGTGCCCCAACGACAGGCTGAAGAAACACCATGGCAGTTTTTCAACAGCTGTTCCCTCCTTCAATAAAGCCCACACTATGACACCAAGCAAGGTCCAATTATATTCAGAGTCCAAACAAGTCAACCCCTATCTGTTGGGCTGTCTTATTGAGGATGGAAGATGGCATATCTAAAGCACCACTGATGTTTTATAAAATAGGGAATTAATTTGGTAAATTTAGAATATGCAAAGGTTTATTCCTTACAAGAAAGGCAGGCTTACAAACTTAATAATTTGGTTGAATATGCTTTAAACCAGTTATTTGTTCTACAATTATCACAAATAAATCTATAATGTACATATACCTATAAAATATATAGATAACTCAGCTTTTAGTTACAATTTTATTTTCTAAAAATATTGCTAATATTTGGCATTAGTTATACAAAATATGAAACCAAAGACACTGAAGCCATTTTGATGTTTAGCAAAATAATCTGATCTAAAGAAAAACATACTAACAAAAGTATTAAGAATCCATTCAGATTTGATCAAATTTCCCCTCTCAATTCCTGTAAGAGAAGCTTTTCAATTAGGCATCAATAATTAATAAGGAACATGCTGATTATGAAATTTAATATTAAAACTAATCCTTTAGGACTGTGTATTTGATATAACAAAAAATACATTATTTATTTACCTGTAATATGATATACTTATTTGCTAATTTTGAAATCACTTTTCCTCGAAATAAGGTAGTTCTCCTTGAAATGTATTTTTATAATTAGAAACAACACTTTCAGTCACTGCTTTTACTCAGTAAAGATATTTAGAATTTGTTATCCTAAATAAATGGAAAACATGTTCTATTTAAAGGAGTATAAAGCAATATATTATTTTTATCTTACATAAATTGAAACCATGTTCTATTTAAAGGAGTATAAAGCCAATATAGTATTTTTAAACATCTAAAAGAAACTAAGAAACAGCTCTAGTATATCTTATTTATAGAACTGTGTAATATTTAAAATTTTGCTTGAAAAATGGGAAGGAAAAAAGAGAGCATGAGATTTACTCCTTCATCTGTGCAAACAACAGTTGCTACTTCCCCTCACGTGGTCCGTCTCTGGGATAGAATCTGGACAGTCCCAAATGAGGCAACGTGGCCCCTTTCTGGTTCTAGTCCCCCATTGACGGGAAACATAGACAGACGGCTACTAGACATCAGGCTCGTGCCGTAAGGGTACAAAGTACCCTTGGAGCCCAAGATGTAAATCAGTGCTGCCATGGTGGAGCACAAGATGCAGGTTCCTGAAAACACAAAACGCAGCTACCATGTGCCCCAGCAAGCCAACTCCTGGATGTACATCCAGAAAAGACACAAACTCTAACTTGAAAAGATGCATGCACCTCAATGCTCATAGCAGTACTATTTACCACTGCCAAGAAGTGGAAGAAACCTAGGTGTCTATCAACAGAGGAGTGGATAAAGGAGATGTGGCACATATATACAATGGAATATTAGTCAGCCATAAAAAAGAAAGAAAGAATGCCATTTGCAGCAACATGGATGGGCCTAGAGATTGTCATATCAAGCAAAGCAAGTCGGACAGAGAAAGACAAGTATCACATGGCATCATTCATTTGTGGAATTTAAAAAAATGATACAAATGAAGTTATTTACAAAACAGAAATAGACTCACAGACATAGAAAACAAATTTATGGTTACCAAAGGGGATAGTTAGGGGGGAGGATAAATTAGGAGTTTGAGATTAATAATGAACACTATTGTATATAAAACAGATAAACAACAGGATCTATAGTATAGCACAGGGAACTATATTCAATAGAATAACCTATAATGGAAAAGAATATGAAAAAGATACATTTATATACATATATAACTGAATCACTTTGTTGTATTCCTGAAACTAACACAACACTGTAAATAAACTTAATTTAAAGACATCAATTTAAAAATAAACAAGCAAAGGGAAAATATAATAAATACAACCTGAAATTTTTAAAGAGTATCAGTGCCTTCTGCCTAAGGAGGGTGGTGGCTGCAGAGACGGTACAGCAGGTGCTGGTGGAAGCACGTGTAAAGAACGGGACAGAGAAGCGTCCAGCCCAGGGCCAGACAAACTGGGAGGAGAAGATGACCAAACGCAGGCGGGTGAAGACCTGGGGCTGCAGGGAAACAGGGCTGGGCACTGACAGTGAGTACTTGGGCACGGGGACCCCCTCCAGGAGACTGGACGTCATCCCACAGGTGACAGCAAGCCCAGGCAGGGCTCCAGGCAGGGTAGCATCCAGATAGGACTCACACTGAACTGCGACTTCCCTGCAGGAGTGAGCAGGGTGGATTTAGAGCACGCCTTGCCTTTGCTCAGCACCCTCTGAGGGCATCTCACAAACTCTAGAAAAGATCCACACCCACTCCACACCACGCAACCCTCCCCCATAGCCTCCTGCCCTTCTCCCTGAAGCCTGGATCCACCAGCCACACCCACTGCCTTCCTGCTCCTGCATATACACAACTCAGCCCCACCTCAGGACATTTGCATGTGCTACCCACACCCTGGCGTGGCTTACTCCTCCCCCACTGAGGTCTGAGAGCAAGTTCAGTTCAGTTCAGTTCAGTTGCTCAGTCGTGTCTGACTCTTTGCGACCCCATGAATCGCAGCACGCCAGGCCTCCCTGTCCATCACCAACTCCCGGAGTTCACCCCAACTCATGTCCATCGAGTCGGTGATGCCATCCAGCCATCTCATCCTCTGCCATCCCCTTCTCCTCCTAACACCAATCCCTCCCAGCATCAGAGTTTTTTCCAATGAGTCAACTCTTCGCATGAAGTGGCCAAAGTACTGGAGTTTCAGCTTTAGCATCATTCCTTCCAAAGAAATCCCAGGGCTGATCTCCTTCAGAATGGACTGGGTGGATCTCCTTGCAGTCCAAGGGACTCTCAAGAGTCTTCTCCAACACCACAGTTCAAAAGCATCAATTCTTCGGCACTCAGCCTTCTTCACAGTCCAACTCTCACATCTGTACATGACCACAGGAAAAACCATAGCCTTGACTAGACGAACCTTTGTTGGTGAAGTAATGTCTCTGCTTTTGAATATGCTATCTAGGTTGGTCGTAACTTTCCTTCCAAGGAGTAAGAATCTTTTAATTTCACGGCTACCTCCTTAAAGACACTTCCCAGAGAGCTCATCCAAACAGCACCATTGACAACCCTTTGTGACACCCCAGTTATCATTCCCGAAAGGATGCATGTTTATGTATTTGCTCTTCTCTGCTGGGACGAAACACACTGGGGTTGTCCACCACGCATTCCAGGTGTAAAACACAGATGAATAATATGTATGGACTCATGCTCAGTCGTGTCTGACTCTTCACAACCCCATGGACTGTAGCCCACCAGGCTCCTCTGTCCATGGATTTCCCAGGCAAGGATACTGGAATGGGTTGCCATTTCCTTCTCCAGGGAATATTCCTGACCCAGGGATCGAACCCACCTCTCCTGCATTACAGGCAGATTTTTACCTGCTGAGCCATCAGGGAACTCTAGTGAATAATAATCCATGATAAACACCTATTAAATGCAAGCATGGAGGGGAGACCAGAGTTAGGAAAGTGCTACAAAAGCCCAATACATCAGTGCTGACTTTGTCTGAACTAAGAAACTAGGGGTTCCCAGGTGGCCCTGGTGGTAAAGAATCTACCTGCCCATGCCTGGAGAATCACATGGACTAAGGAGCCGGGTGGGCTACAGTCCACGCGGTCACAAAGAGGTGGAGCAACTGAGCATGCAGCAAACAAGGCAGCGACAGCATATTTAGGAAGAAGAGCTGATGCGGTAAGTGAATCTGTGACTTATACACGCCCCCTTGCTTGACAGGGAGGAGGGCCCACTGGTCATGCTGACTTTCACACGGAGCAGAGGGGACAGCAAGTAGACAAGAAGAGCGGGAGATGAGGGCACTGGGGGGAAGGCCTGAGGAGGAACCAGGGGAACGGGGGCAGCTGGGGTGCCCACTGGGCCTGGCCCCTCCTCACCATCACACACGGAGCATAAATGTGCATTCTGACGCTACCGAGTGACGGAGAGCCAACCCTGCCGTGTGCCTGCTCTGGGGCACGGATGGACAGAAGCTGGCCCTCGCTGGGGGACGAGAGAGGGACCCCTTTACCTAAGGCCTCTGGGACAAGCACAAGCCTGACCCCACGGGCTGCTGCAATTGGGGGAACAGTAGATGAAAGACCGGATGGAGTTGCTTTGAATATTATTCTTGGCAGCAGCACGCACGGGTAACAGATGAGACAGGCCAGAGGCTAAAGGAGAGCCAGGATTGAGCTGTTGAGGGCCTGTACCAGAATTGAGGCCACGTGCAGGCTGGAGAGACCTGTGATTGTGCAGGGACCACGTGGCATATCCACACAGGGCGGGGGCTGTGGGGTGGCTCGGAAGGCATCTGAGAGCATCCTTAGACCCATCCACTCCTGCCCCTACCAGCACCACTTGGTACCCAGGCCTCATAGCCCATCCCCAGGACCCAGGTGCCCTGTAGGCTGGGCCACAGGCATCAAGTAAGGCTTCCATCTGGCCACAGAAGGCGTGGGCAGAGTTGCTCTCCACGTCCCCATCCCCAGATCCCAGCTTCGATACCTCTCTGCCGCAGGTCTGCACTGCATGGGGGACCTGTTCCCGGGAGACAGATCCATGCAGGCCACCCCAAGAGCATCCTAGAGGAGTCACGCAGTCAAGACTTGGACATGTTTGCCAACTAATTGCAGGTTTAAGGATTAAGGGTGAAGGTGACTGATGCCAGATATGAGTCGGGAAAAACTGTTCATAGTGGCAAGAAGAAAAATAGGTTTTTTTTTGAGGGGCTGGTGGTGGTAGGTGAACTGCTCCAAGTCTTCCCACACGGCAGCTGGAGGCTCCCACTCTTGCGGCAGGCGGTGCTCTCAGGTGAAACCCCAGGGCGAAGGCGTCCCCAGGGGTGGTAGCAGGTCTGGGTTCCCAGCCAGCCTGCAGGTTTCAGAGCTAGGAGAGAACTGGCCGGACCCGTTTGACTGGACTGTGCTGCTGCTGGTGACTTAATAGTAATGTCACTGAACGCCTTTTTGGCAACTACCAGGTATTCTGTAATGGTTCCCCACAGGAAACACGGTGACACAGTGAGCACTATCCCTGCTCCAAACCCGGGACAGGAAAGAGGGCGGGGACGAGCCATGTCTAGGGGCCGCTGACCCAGCCCTGAGATGTGGACACAAGGACCCAGCCCCGCGTTTCACCCTCATGGCAGCCCACAAGGGAGGAACACTATTCTCACTTTTATAAAAGATGAGATTGAGTTTAACTATCTGTCCAGGTACGCATGGCTAGTTAGGGTTCCCTCCAGCGCAATCTGAGCCTGACCTCCCTAAGATGCTTTCTGGGTCTAAATGACACCTTCCCTAGGATCTCAGATTCTCAGAATCAAAGGCCAGGGCAGGAGGGTATGTGCATACAAGGCAGTTCTATGGGATCTGCCCGTCATAGCAAAGGCAGGAACAACCTCACATTTACCCCCAGGATGCTGTTTAAACAAAGCACGATGGATGGGGTCACACAAGGGAGGAACTCCGCAGCTGGACCAAGACTGAGGATACTCGCTGTAGCGGCAGCTCTTTCATGTAATTGTTAAAGAAGATGTGGTCTAAAAAAGCAATTCCTAAAACTTGAACCAAAATGAACCAAATACATCTACTGTACATTAAGTTGGCAACATCAAAACAACCCCAGATGGGATGCATGGGACAGGATGAAATAAAATATGCCATGTTGAAGGGGACGTGATGGGTTCATTACACTGTTCCCTGTGATAAACAGATGGACAGAAAGATATACAGACTTAGACGCCAGACAGAAAGATATACAGACTTAGACGCCAGACAGACATAGATAGATCACAGATCACTGTTGTTTAGTCGCTAAGCTGTATCTGACTCTGTGACCCCATGGACTGTAGCCCACCAGGCTCCTCTGTCCATGGGATTCTCCAGGCAAGAATACTGGAGTGGGTAGCCATTTCCTTCTCCCAGATGGAGAGAGACACACAGAGAGACAGAGAGAGAGAGCGAGAGCGAGAGTGAGAGAGATGCTATTTTCTAGTTGTGGGGCTGGAAAGACCGAGGCCTCTCTTGTATCCTTCTGGGACCAGAAGCCACAGAAGGGTCTCCATCACTGACCGGTCATCTCAGCATTCGGGTCTAACTTACAGTCACCTGGAAAGCCCGGGGACAGTGGCTGATCCTTACAACCATGGGTAGCACCTGCAGTGCCTGCTCAGAAAACCCAGGCACTGCTCATCTATGGTAAGGTACCTGGAAGGAGCATCTTACTGTCTCTTTAGTCTCTTTCCTTTTTTGGATCTGACAGTAACAGGCTCCTGTTGCAACTTCCCAGGCCGTGGTGTTTGCAATCCTGCCCCCGCTTCAAAGACATGGAACAAGGGGTCAAAGATTAATCAGCCCTGTAAAGATAGAGAAGACCTGAGCAACTGGAGCCTGGAGAGCAGGGCAGTTCCCCAGCCCCTGGGCCGGTCCAGTGGGGAGAGTGCAGGCAGGGCTCCAAGAACTGGGCAGGAGGAGCCGCAGGCAGCACAGGACAACCAGGCCACTGCAGAGCCCCAGGGCTCCACGTGGCCACAGGTGGGGCAGCTTGCTTGTCAGCCCTGGGAACAGAACAGACTTCAGACAAAGACCCAAAACGCACGTGCAGAATGCTGGTGGTCCCTGGGGTGCCAGGAGGGCAGAGGAGCACAGGGCTCGCTGACGCCGGCCGTGTCAGGTGGCCTATGACCGCCCTCCCTGGGTGGCGCTTCTGATTCCGACCAGGAGGTAGAGTCCCGTGGGCTGACAATCTATGTGGATTCACAGGGGTGTGACCATCATGTCCACCTGAGCTTCCCAGAGCAGCCTCTCTGTGTGAGGACACAGCTCTGAACTAAAAACAGAACTCGAGGCCAGATGTGGCCCAGAGCATGGCCCTTTCCCAGCGTTTTACTGACTCACAATCCCATTTCACGGGCTTCCATGAGCCGCTTTCACAGTCATATACAACCTGACAAGCTCCCTTGGGATCATTTAAAATGTTTAACAAATACTCATCATGTGCAAAAATAAATTCTGACTTTGTATGTAACTAGTGGTGCACATTGTTTGCATGTTTTCATTTTGTGAGGAACAACTCAGTTGTGGGCAAATGAATCACAAAGTGATAAACTATTTCATTCTTTGTATGGAAATCAAACGCACAGTAAAATGCAGACTGAAACTTAACTCTGTGTTCTGGGCAAAACTGCTCTTGGCAACTGGGTGTTTTACATTTTCCTTTTAAAAAAAAAGATCCATGGATTCTTATTTTAAATGACAAAGGAAGACATGGCTTTTCAGCTGCTACTTGTAAGCACTTCTGCAGGAAGAGTAAAGCATGTATAAGGACGGTTCCTATTTCCCATGGGAGAAAATAAAATAAGGAGGTTTTAGGAAAGCAGAATCAGCACATATGTATTTTCTAACTTGTAGTTTTACAGACATTTAGACCAAGAGACATATCATTTTTATTTGGATCCACAACTTAGCCGTCTCAGGATGAGTATCACAAGGCGAATTTACAAAATGAGCCCTCCTTTTTTATCTTCCCCATTAATTAACATCTCAACATCAGGTCCCCTTCTTCTTCTTTCTTTTACCCCACAGTATATCACAGAACTAAGCTGAATGACATGATTAGAAATTTTGAAGAAACATATAAAATGGCATAATGGTTGAGATTTCCATGGGTGCTTAGAATAAGCCCCAAAGGTGGCCAAGGCATTGTCTCGCTTAAAAAAAAAAAAAAAAACTCCATCTGCCACTATTTCTCTTTCCACATGAACCTTCAATGTTTGAAGAAAAACCTCAGAAAATAATGTTGAAGCCATTGCTACTTCTACTTCTTTAATGATGTCAACACTGGCATGCTTTGCCAGCCCCCTTTTGTAAATTGCTGCATAAAGGATTTTCTCCTGGCACCTGTTCAGGGGTCCACCTGGCCTGAAGTGTGGCCAGGATCTCCTGATGTGAACACACAAGGTTGGAGCAAAACAACCACAAGGGTGAAGCCATTCAGGCTGGGAGCAGGGGTCCATTTTTTTTTATGTGTTTGCATGATAAGTCACTTCAGTCGTGTCTGATTCTGTTACACCCCATGGACTGTAACCCTCCAGATGGCAAGAATACTAGAGTAGGTTGCCATGCCTTCCTCTAGGGGATCTTCCTGACCCAGGGATCCAACCTCCATCTCTTACATCTGCTGCTTTGGCAAGCAGGGTCTTTACCACCAGCGTCATCTGAGAGGCCCCTTTGTTATATGCATTTGCTTCTAAACAGGTGCACATTACTAGTGTACTGTGAACACTAGGGAAGTTACACGGAAATCTAATTTTGGAAAGGATAAGATAAAAATTAAATATTTCCTTCCCCAAACCCAATGGCTCACGAGGCAGGCACTACTGGGACAAACAGCCGCACTCTGAAGACCGCGCCTCTAAGATGTGACCGAGTGGCATCCGTGGTAGCTACACGATGACAGCTCAATTCCACCAGTGGAATCTGGCACATCCTCAGTGAGAAACTTCCCCATCCCTCCAGGAGGGTAAATAACCTGCATACCGGGGTTTTATTCCAATCAAGGAGTATAGATCCAGGAATGGAAGAAAGGAGTACCAGTATTCCCAGCAGTCTGTCCAAAAGGAGAAGGCCCCACGTAGGGCCTCCAGTGTGATAACCATTCACTGAAGGACACGGCACCTCTGCCGAGGTGGTGTCCTCCAAATTTACCAACAATGACAGAGGAGGTACGGAACTTTCATCCCTCCTCTAATCAGCCTTTCCTACCACACTGTCACATAATGATAAATGCTAATAACAACAGCCCCAAGCTCCCTGTTCACTCTGTGTGAGGTGCCATATATGTTTATATATTTTTAAATGAATTTATTAATTTTAATTGGAGGCTAATTACTTTATGATATTGTATTGGTTTTGACATAAATTGATATGAATCCGCCAGGGTTTACATGTGGTCCCCATCCTGAACCCCCTCCCACCTCCCTCCCCATACCATCCCTCTGGGTCATCCCAGTGCACCAGCTCTGAGCACCCTGTATCATGCATCAAAACTGGATTGGCGATTCATTTCACATATGATAACATACTTGTTTCAATGCCATTCTCCCAAATCATCCCACCCTTGTCCTCTCCCACAGAGTCCAAAAGACTGTTCTATACATCTATGTCTCTTTTGCAGTCTCGCATACAGGTTTATCATTACCATCTTTCTAAATTTCATATATGTGCGTTAGTATACTGTATTAACGTTTTTCTTTCTGGCTTACTTCACTCTGTATAATAGGTTCCAGTTTCATCCACCTCATTAGAACTGATTCAAATGTATTCTTTTTAATGGCGGAGTAATATTCCATTCTGCATATGTACCACAGCTTTCTTATCCATTCGTCTGCTGATGGACATCTAGGTTGCTTCCATGTCCTGGCTATTATAAATAGTCCTGTGATGAACACTGGGGTACACGTGTCTCTTTCAATTCTGGTTTCCTCAGTGTGTATGCCCAGCAGTGGGATTGCTGGATCATAAGGCAGTTCTATTTCCAGTTTTTTAAGGAATCTCCACACTGTTCTCCATAGTGGCTGTACTAGTTTGCACTCCCACCAACAGCGTAAGAGGGTTCCCTTTTCTCCACACCCTCTCGAGCATTTATTGCTTATAGACTTTTGGATAGCAGCCATTCGGACTGCCGTGAAATGGTACCTCATTGTGGCTTTGATTTGCATTTCTCTAATAATGAGTGATGTTGAGCATCTTTTCATGTGTTTGTTAGCCATCTGTATGTCTTCTTTGGAGAAATGTCTGTTTAGTTCTTTGGCCCACCTTTTGATTGGGTCATTTATTTTTCTGCAATTGAGCTGCAGGAGTTGCTTGTACATTTTTGAGATTAATTTTTTGTAAGTTGCTTCATTTGCTATTATTTTCTCCCATTCTGAAGGCTGTCTTTTCACCTTGCTTATAGTTTCCTTTGTTGTGCAGAAGCTTTTAATTTTAATTAGGTCCCATTTGTTTATTTTGCTTTTATTTCCGATATTCTGGGAGGTGGGTCATAGAAGATCCTGCTGTGATTTATGTCAGAGACTGTTTTGCCTATGTTCTCCTCTAGGAGTTTTATAGTTTCTGGTCTTACGTTTAGATCTTTAATCCATTTTGAGTTTATTTTTGTGTATGGTGTTAGCACGTGTTCTAGTTTCATTCTTTTACAAGTGGTTGACCAGTTTTCCCAGCACCACTTGTTAAAGAGATTGTCTTTTCTCCATTGTATATTCTTGCCTTCTTTGTCAAAGATAAGGTGTCCATAGGTGTGTGGATTTATCTCCGGGCTTTCTATCTTGTTCCATTGATCTATATTTCTGTCTTTGTGCCAGTACCATACTGTCTTGATGACTGTGGCTTTGTAGTACAGCCTGATGTTAGGCAGGTTGACTCCTCCGGTTCCATTATTCTTTCTCAAGATTGCTTTGGCTATTCAAGGTTTTTTTGTATTTCCACACAAATTGTAAAATTATTCTAGTTCTGTGAAAAATACCATTGGTAGCTTGATAGGGATTGCATTGAATCTATAGATAGCTTTGGGCAGTATACTCATTTTCACTATATTGATTCTTCTGATCCATGAACACGGTATATTTCTCCATCTATTAGTGTCCTCTTTAATTTCTTTCACTAGTGTTTTATAGTTTTCTACATATAGGTCTTTTGTTTCTTTAGGTAGATATATTCCCAAGTATATAATTCTTCTCATTGCAATGAGTGGAATTGTTTCCTTAACTTCTCTTTCTGTTTTCTCATTGTTAGTGTACAGGAATGCAAGGGATTTCTGTGTGTTGATTTTATATCCTGCAACTTTACTATACTCATTGATTAGCTCTAGTAATTTTCTGGTGGAGTCTTTAGGGTTTTCTATGTAGAGGATCGTGTCATCTGCAAACAGTGAGAGTTTTACTTCTTCTTTCCCAATCTGGATTCCTTTTATTTCTTTTTCTGCTCTGATTGCTGTGGCCAAAACTTCCAAAACTATGTTGAATAGTAATGGTGAAAGTGGGCACCGTTGCCTTGTTCCTGACTTTAGGGGAAATGCTTTCAATTTTTCACCATTGAGGATAATGTTTGCTGTGGATTTGTCATATATAGCTTTTATTATGTTGAGGTATGTTCCTTCTATTCCTGCATTCTGGAGAGTGTTTTTTTAATCATAAATGGGTGTTTAATTTTGTCAAAGGCTTTCTCTGCATCTATTGAGATAATCATATGCCTTTTGTTTTTCAATTTGTTAATGTGGTGTATTACATTGATTGATTTGTGGATATTAAAGAATCCTTGCATCCCTGGGATAAAGCCCACTTGGTCATGATGTACGATCTTTTTAATGTGTTGTTGGATTCTGTTTGCTAGAATATTGTTAAGGATTTTTGCGTCTATGTTCATCAGTGATATTGGCCTGTAGTTTTCTTTTTCTGTGGCATCTTTGTCTGGTTTTGGTATTAGGGTGATGTTGGCCTCATAGAATGAGTTTCGAAGTTTACCTTCCTCTGCAATTTTCTGGAAGAGTTTGAGTAGGATAGGTGTTATCTCTTCTCTAAATTTTTGTTAAAATTCAGCTGTGAAGACATCTGGTCCTGGGATTTTGTTTGCTGGAAGATTTCTGATTACAGTTGCAATTTCCATGCTTGTGATGGGTGGATTAAGATTTTCTATTTCTTCCTGGTTCAGTTTTGGAAAGTTGTACTTTTCTAAGAATTTGTTCATTGCTTTCAAGTTGTCCATTTTATTTGCATATAGTTGCTGTTAGTAGTCTCTTATGATCCCTTGTATTTCTGTGTTGTCTGCTGTGATTTCTTCATTTTCATTTCTAATTTTGTTGATTTGATTTTTCTCCCTTTGTTTCTTGATGAGTCTGGCTAATGGTTTTCAATTTTATTTATCTTCTCAAAGAACCATCTTTTGGCTTTGTTGATTTTTGCTATGGTTTCTTTGGTTTGTTTTGCATTTATTTCTGCCCTAATTTTTAAGATTTCTTTCCTTCTACTAACCCTGGAGTTCTTCATTTCTTCCTTTTCTAGTTGGTTTAGGGGTAGTTCAGTTCAGTCACTCAGTCATGTCCGAATCTTTGCGACCCCATGAATCACAGCATGCCAGGCTTCCCTGTCCATCACCAACTCCTGGAGTTTACTCAAACTCATGTCCAATGAGTCAGTGATGCCTTCCAGCCATCTCATCATCTGTCGTCCCCTTCTCCTCCTGCTCCCAATCACTGCCAGCATCAGAATCCTTTCCAATGAGTTAACTCTTCACATCAGGTGGCCAAAGTATTGGAGTTTCATCTTTAGCATCAGTCCTTCCAATGAACACCCAGGACTGATCTCCTTTAGAATGGACTGGTTGGATCTCCTTGCAGTCCAAGGGACTCTCAAGAGTCTTTTCAAACACCACAGTTCAAAAGCATCAATTCCTCAGTGCTCAGCTTTCTTCACAGTCCAACTCTCACATCCATACATGATCACTGGAAAAACTGTAGCCTTGACTAGACGGACCTTTGTTGGCAAAGTTATGTCTCTGCTTTTCAATATGCTGCCTAGGTTGGTCATAGGAGTAAATGTCTTTTAATTTAATAAAAATGTCTTTTAATTTCATGGCTGCAATCACCATCTGCAATGATTTTGGAGCCCCCCAAAATAAAGTCTGACACTGTTTCCACTGTTTCCCCATCTATTTGCCATGAAAGATGGGATCAGATACCATGATCTTAGTTTTCTGAATGTTGAGCTTTAAGCCAGCTTTTTCACTCTCCTCTTCCACTTTCATTCAAGAGGCTTTTTAGTTCCGCTTCACTTTCTGCCATAAGAGTGGTGTCATCTGCATACCTGAGGTTATTGATATTTCTCCTGGCAATCTTGATTCCAGCTTGTGTTTCTTCCAGGCCAGCATTTCTCATGATGTACTCTGCATATATGTTAAATAAGCAAGGTGACAATATACAGCCTTGACGTACTCCTTTTCCTATTTGGAACCAGTCTGTTGTTCCATGTCCAGTTCTAACTGTTGCTTCCTGATGTGCATATAGGTTTCTCAA
This sequence comes from Bos javanicus, assembly GCF_032452875.1. Lineage (NCBI taxonomy): Eukaryota > Metazoa > Chordata > Mammalia > Artiodactyla > Bovidae > Bos > Bos javanicus. Next base: position 5,275,551 of record NC_083871.1, on the reverse strand, counting down.
GAGGCAGGTCAGGTGGTCTGGTATTCCTATCTCTTTCAGAATTTTCCACAGTTTATTGTGATCCACATAGTCAAAGGCATTGGCATAGTCAATAAAGCAGAAATAGATGTTTTTCTGGAACACTCTTGCTATTTTGATGATCCAGCAGATGTTGGCAATTTGATCTCTGGTTCCTCTACCTTTTCTGAAACCAGCTTGAACATCTGGAAGTTCACGGTTCACGTATTGCTGAAGCCTGGCTTGAAGAATTTTGAGCATTACTTTACTAGCGTGTGAGATGAGTGCAATTGTGTGGTAGTTTGAGCATTCTTTGGCATTGCCTTTCTTTGGGATTGGCATGAAAACTGACCTTTTCCAGTCCTGTAGCCACTGCTGAGTTTTCCAAATTTGCTGGCATATTGAGTGCAGCACTTTTATAGCATCATCTTCCAGGATTTGAAATAGCTCAACTGGAATTCCATCACCTCCACTAACTTTGTTCGTAGTGATGCTTCCTAAGGCCCACTTGACTTCTCATTCCAGGATGTCTGGCTCTAGATGAGTGATCACACCATCCTGATTATCTGGTTCATGAAGATGTTTTTTGTACAGTTCTTCTGTGTATTTTTGCCATCTCTTCTTAATATCTTTTGCTTCTGTTAGGTCCATACCATTTCTGTCCTTTATTGAGCCCATCTTTGCATGAAATGTTCCCTTGGTATCTCTAATTTTCTTGAAGAGATCTCTAGTCTTTCCCATTCTACTGTTTTCCTCTACTTTGCATTGATTGCTGAGGAAGGCTTTCTTATCCCTCCTTGCTATTCTTTGGAACTCTGCATTCAGATGCTTATATCTTTCCTTTTCTCCTTTGCTTTTCACTTCTCTTCTTTTCACAGCTATTTATAAGGCCTCTTCAGACAGCCATTTTGCTTTTTTGCATTTCTTTTACATGAGGATGGTCTTGATCCCTGTCTCCTGTACAATGTCACGAACCCCCAACCATAGTTCATCAGGCACTCTATCTATCAGATCTAAGCCCTTAAATCTATTTCTCACTTCCACTGTATAATCATAAGGGATTTGATTTAGGTCATACCTGAATGGTCTAGTGGTTTTCCCTACTTTCTTCAATTTAAGTCTGAGTTTGGCAATAAGGAGTTCATGATTTGAGCTACAATCAGCTCCAAGTCTTGTTTTTGCTGACTGTATAGAGCTTCTTCTTCTTTGGCTGCAAAGAATATAATAAATCTGATTTCAGTGTTGACCATCTGGTGATGTCCACGTGTAGAGTTTTCTCTTATGTTGTTGGAAGAATTGTTTGCCATGACCAGTGCGTTCTCTTGGGAAAACTCTATTAGCCTTTGTCCTGCTTCATTCTGTATTCCAAGGCCAAATTTGCCTGTTACCCCAGGTGTTTCTTGACTTCCTACTTTTGCATTCCAGTCCCCTATAATGAAAAGGACATCTTTTGGGGGTTAGCTCTAAAAGGTCTTTAGGTCTTCATAGAACCGTTGAAATTCAGCTTCTTCAGTGTTACTAATTGGGGCATAGGCTTGGATTACTGTGATATTGAATGGTTTGCTTTGGAAACGAACAGAGATCATTCTGTCATTTTTGAGATTATATCCAAGTACTGCATTTCAGACTCTTTTGTTGACTATGATGGCTACTCCATTTCTTCTAAGGGTCCCTACCCACAGTAGTAGATATAATGGTCATCTGAGTTAAATTCACCCATTCCAGTTCATTTTAGTTCGCTGATTCCTAGAATGTTGACGTTCACTCTTGCCATCTCCTGTTTGACCACTTCCAATTTGCCTTGCTTCATGGACCTAACATTCTAGGTTCCTATGCAATATTGCTCTTTACATCATCAGACCTTGCTTCTATCACCAGTCACATCCACAGCTGGGTGTTGGTTTTGCTTTGGCTCTGTTTCTTCATTCTTTCTGGAGTTATTTCTCCACTGATCTCCAGTGGCATATTGGGCACCTACCGACCTGGGGAATTCCTCTTTCAGTATCCTATCATTTTGCCTTTTCATACTGTTAGGTTATTTATTTGACTTTTTTCTTGTTTCTTGAGGTAAGCGTGTATTGCTATGAACCTTCCCCTTAGCACTGCTTTTACAGTGCCCCATAGGTTTTAGGTTGTTGTGTTTTCATTTTCATTCATTTCTATGCATATTTTTATTTCTTTTTTGATTTATTCTGTAATTTGTTGGTTATTCAGTAGCGTGTTGTTCAGCCTCAATATGTTGGAATTTTTAATAGTTTTTCTCCTGTAAATGACATCTAATCTTACTGCACTGTGGTCAGAAAAGATGCTTAGAATGATTTCAATTTTTTAAAATTTACCAAGGCTAGATTTATGGCCCAGGATGTGATCTATCCTGGAGAAGGTTCTATGTGCACTTGAGAAAAAGGTGAAATTCATTGTTTTGGGGTGAAATGTCCTATAGATATCAATTAGGTCTAACTGGTCTATTGTATCATTTAAGGATTGTGTTTCCTTGTCAATTTTCTGTTTAGTTGATCTATCCATAGGTGTGAGTAGGGTATTAAAGTCTCCCACTGTTATTGTGTTATTGTTAATTTCCCCTTTCATACTTGTTAGCATTTGTCTTACATATTGCGGTGCTCCTATGCTGGGTTCATATGTATTTATAATTGTTATGTCTTCTTCTTGGATTGAACCTTTGATCATTATGTACTGTCCTTTGTCTCTTTTCACAGCCTTTGTTTTAAACTGCATTTTATCTGATATGAGTACTGCTACTCCTGCTTTCTTTTGGTCTCTATTTGCATGGAGTATCTTTTTCCAGCCCTTCACTTTCAGTCCGTATGTGTCCCTTGTTTCGAGGTGGATCTCTTGTAGACAACATATATAGGGGTCTTGTTTTTGTATCCATTCAGCCAGTCTTTGTCTTTTGGTTGGGGCATTCAAGCCATTTACATTTAAGGTAATTATTGATAAGTATGATCCTGTTGCACATGAGTTTGGGTGAACTCCAGGAGTTGGTGATGGACAGGGAGGCCTGGTGTGCTGTGATTCATGGGATCACAAAGAGTGGGACATGACTGAGCAACTGAACTGAACTGAACTGAACAGCTCTATAAGCAAGTGTGCCATAATCCCTTTTTCCAGATGAAGAAATAAGAACAGGGGGTACCTGGGGTACCCTAGGTCCTCCCAAAACCAGAGTTTGAGTTTAGGTGCTTCCCCTTCTGGAGGCAGTGCAAGCCCCAGGGAAGCTAGAGTGGGGGGGTGCCAGAATCAGGTGTTGGGAGAGGGGCACAGACACCAGAGGCTCCCAGCTGCACTTGGCTTGTGACAAGCTAACTGCTCAGGGTCACTGGAGGATGGTCCTGGGTCTCCAAGCAACCCAGGGGGCAAGAGGAAGGAAGTCTTATCTTCACAGCAAGTGGCTAGTGCCAAGGCATGTCCTACATCAGTGACCCCAGGGAAGGAGGAGAGAGATGCTTGGTACTCAAGGGGGGCCAGGGCTGCTTATGTGCTTGTGACGTGAAGGGGACAGCCACACGTGGGGTCCTGTTTCAGGCCAGAAGGGGGAGCAGCATGCAGATCTGGGGGGGTCAGGACCTGCCCAGCATGCTTGGCTCAGGCCAGGGAGGAAGCTCAGGGTCAGGAAGGCTGATCTGAGTGAGTCCTACCCCAGAACTCCATGCTCCTGTGCTTCATGGCTTCCTCCAGGGGAACAGACAAGATTTCACTTAAACTGCAGCAAATGCAATTGTGACTCATCATAATAATCCTTGGTTTTGTGAAAGCCAGCATCAGGACAAGGATAGTATGTTATAGTTTCTTCATGAAAGTGAAAGTGTTAGTTGCTCAGTTGTGTCTGACTTTTCATGACCCCATGGACTGTAGCCCACCAGGCTCCTCTGTCCATGGGATTCTCCAGGTAAGAATACTGGAATGGGTAACCATTCCCTTCTCCAGGGGATCTTCCTAACCCAGGGACTGAACCCAGGTCTCCTGCATCGTAGGAACATTCTTTACTGTCTGAGCCACCAGGGAAACCCTGTTTCTTCACAGGCTCTGTCTATTAGTTTGTTTTAAGATGCCGTTAGGAAATGGTTGTTTACAGTTCTACCAGCCCTCTTCATCAAAGAATCATGGCTCAAGAGACAAGGTATGTTCAATCACCCCTGAATGAAGATGTGGCAGGAAAAAGCCCCACAGAAAACCCTAAGCTAGTTGACAGCTGTAGCCACACTGGACAGATGAAGTTCCTCAGAAGCCCCTTGGAGTGCGACTTCTCTTTCCCCTCATCTGGATTGAATCAAGTCAGCAAATCAGAAAAGTAGACAGAAACCAAAACATCTCCAAAACACACACTTCCCTCTGAAGTCCACTTATACGCCCTCCGAAGTGGGTTTAGGTTTGCAAGCACCTGTGTTGTCTTAAAACACTGTTGCCAAGCATAACCTGTGGACGGTAGCTGACCCTGGACACCCATCTGAACACATGTGGACATGTGGCTCCCTTGGAGCAAAATAAAATGCACCCTTTTAAGAAGAGAGGAAGAGAAAACATTTCCTCTAGAAAGGTTTCTTTATACGGCCCCAGTGTTGCAAAGCTCAGAGCCAGCCCTGGCCCTGAGGTGGTGAATGGCAGTAGTTCCGTTCCAGAAAGAATTCAAAACAAGATCTCCTCCAAAGATGCACATTCTTGGTCAGAGTCCTGAATTTCCTCAATATGCTCATTCATTCACACATTTATGATGCGCCTACTATGTGCCAGCACCATTCTCTGGAGTCTCTCCAGGAAGAGAGGGTCAGGGAACGCAGGGCACATTTTGGCAACAGACAGAAACATCTGGCTTGCTTGCACTTAACAGACAATGTTTGTTGTTGGATAAATAGAGATAATGCAAACCCAAATCTTCTGGGGAGAAATAACGTACTGATGGTAAGTTAATAACTGTTGTTGGATCCTGTTGTGAGATTAGAGTTTACTGGGAGAGTATTTCTAGAGAAAATAGGGTGCTGAAAAAATAGAGAAAAGAAAGATACATAAACACAAATCTGAGACTCTGTTTAAAGGGATGGACTACAGTGAAGATGCCCAGGACCAGGTGCAGTGACACTAGGCAAGAAGACTGGACTTAAATCGACTTCCTCCAGTTCAAACTCTGGCTGCAGACAGCAGGGCCGTCCCATCTTGGGGGCTGGCAAATTCCTGTCCCCTGTGTTTTCCTATAGTAAGCAAGCCGAGATTGTTTTCTACAGTTTTTAAATGGTTGAGGGAAAAAACTCAAAATAGGAATAATATTTCATTGCATGTGAAATTACTTGAAATTAAAATTTCAGTGTCCATTTTTGTTGTTGTTCAGTCATTAAGTCATGTCTGACTCTGCAACCCCATGGACTGCAGCATGCCAGGCTTCCCTGTCTACCAACAGCTCCTGGAGTTTGCCCAAACCCATGTTCACTGAGTCGGTTCACTGATGCCATCTAACCATCTCCTCCTCTGTCGCCCCCTTCTCCTTTTGCATTCAGTCTTTCCCAGCATCCGGGTCTTTTCCAATGAGTTCTTCATATCAGGTGGCCAAAGTACTGGAGCTTCAGTTTCAGCATCAGTCCTTCCAATGAATATTCGGGGTTGATTTCTTTTAAGATGGACTGGTTGGTCGCCTTGCAATCCAAGGGACTCTCAAGAGTCTTCTCCAACACCACAGTTCAGTTGCATCAATCCATCAGCGCTCAGCCTTCTTTATGGTCCAACTCTCACATCCTTATGTGACTACTGGAAAAACCATAGCTTTGACCATACAGACCTTTGTCAACAAAGCGCTGTCTAGGTGTGCCAAAGCTTTCCTTCTAAGGAGCAAGTGTCTTTTAATTTCACGGCTGCAGTCACTGTCTGCAGTGATTCTGGAGCCCAAGAAAATAAAATCTGCTGTTTCTATATTTTCCCCTATCTATTTTTGTCATGAAGTGATAGAACTGGATGCTACAATCTTAGTTTTTTGAATGCTGAGTTTTAAGCCAGATTTTTCACTCTCTTCTTTCACCTTCATCAAGAAGCTCTTTAGTTCCTCTTCAATTCCTGCCATTAGGGTGGGATCATCTATGAATCACTGCCTATTATTTGCCAGATAATAAAGCTATCGAGGATCTCAGCCACACCCGTGTGTTTACACAGCAAGGCCTCCACCACACAGTGCCAGAGCTGAGTGGGCCTCCTGGAAACCCAAACACCTGAAAACATCTGCTCTCTGGCCCTTTCCAGAAAGGTGTGCCAACTCCTGCCCTGTTAAACCCAAATGCCCTTTGAGGGCACACGGCCTGCAGATCCTGAGCCTGCCCCTCGTCTCACTCCCGGAGCCTCTTAGTTGTTCCCTTAGCACGCTCTCTAAACATAGGGCTGTCCTTGGAGCTGGCAGGCTGCCCTCTGGTGAACAGCTCCCTGTGGTTCCACCAGCCTGGGGATACTCTACCCGAGGGTCTTTCTGTTATCCCCCAACTGCTCATCCCAGCAGGACTTAACTGCTTAGATCACATTGCTTAAAGAAAATGTTAAGAAATTAATGGGTATAAAGAGAAAGAAGATGATTATTTTCATGTAACCTAAGTTAAATGTCTAAGCAAAACAAAGTAAGCTGTTATGAATAATGAATAAATGAATGGTTTACTTAGGTGATGGAAAGTCACGTGAAAAGAATTAAGATTAAAAAAAAAAATCTTGTCAGTTCCAGGAGGGTTCTGCAATCAGATTTTTTAAATTGAAATTGATCTGCAATGTTGTGTCAGATTTGTATGTACAGCAAAGTGATTCAGTTATATATATATGTGTGTATATATATATATGAAAATATGTATTCATTTTCATATTCTTTTCCATTATAATTTATCATAGGACATTGAATATAGTTCCTTATACTATACAGTAAAACCTTGTTGTTTATTTATTTTATATATAGTAGTGTGTATATGTTAATCCCAAACTCTTAATTTATCCTTCCCACCACCAACACTTTCCTCTTTGGTAACCATACATTTTTTTCGATGTCTGTGGGTCTATTTCTGTTTTGTAAACTGCACTCAGAGTTGATCAAAATTCTTTTTGATTTCTTAGCCGCTTTTAGAGAATCTGAAGCTGGAAACCACAGGCAATGCATTCTGAATGGGACCTTCAATCTAAAGATTGCAAAATACATGTAAATGCATTTTTCTAAGACATTTCATATTTCCAACGCACTCACTCAAGTGATGAATCCCAATCGCACTTGGGTCAGATCAATGGAACTGCCCACAGTTCCCTACATGCCGTGCTGTTCTGTGCACAGCTTCTCCCACCAGGGTCAGCTCTGCGCTATCCTGGTGCTGAGGCAGTTCTGCTGGGCTCTCCGTCTCTTGCCCAGGTCTCACAGCTGAGATGTGGTACCTCCATTCCCAGGCAGCCTGACTCCATGAAACAGCATCTTCACCCACTCTATGATTCAGACTCCAGAGGAGCCAGAACTAAAAGATATGTTAGATTATAAAAATTATAAATATTTTTACTACTTAACACTCCAGTATGGGCTATGCCAAAAAAAATCAGATAAATTTGGAAGTTTGAAAAAGAGGATTCAGATTATGGAGAATTAACACACTCAGGAAAGAAACTTATCAGAGTTCCATTCCAGATTCTACATATCAATGAAATGCGCTCAGACATCTGAACGCTCAAACAAGTACATGGCCTGAGGCATCTACTCAACAGGCACTTTGCTGACGTTTTCACCCCAAAACCTATGCTCTGGGAGTCTCCTCAGGGCAAGCCTGTGGATAAGGCTTGCAGTTAGAGGAAGAGATCTCGCAATGTGGTCTGCCATTCAGGAAGATTCTCTCTGCACCTCTATGTCTGTGCATGCATCTATGGGACTCACAGCAAATACCACCACAAACAATAGCACTGTCTTTTCTGGGAACAAAAATCAAATCATAGGCGACTATAAACTAACCTCAAAACATAAAGCTAACATATGTTGCGAATTTTTAATGCATATTCTAGCTTGTCACAAAAGTGTCTGGGGCAATATGACAGGCACCACTATTTGAAATCTCTTTCCCAAAAAATAAGCCAATGTCTGTGGCGACAGTCCTGAGAAAACTGTTCTCAAGAGCAGGTAGTGGTAATGAGGCTGTTACGTTCCAACACCTGATTCTGCTTTTAGAAGGGAAATTATCTCAGATGGGCAGCTCTTGCCTTCCGAGCAAATGGGCAGCTATGTTCACCGCATATTTACAGTAAGTGGATTCATCTGGCATTTAACATCAAGGTCCTAAAATGAATTAGACATTTCAGCAGAGGGATGAACTAATTTTACCTATTTGAAGACAGTTCACTTGCCTAACTAATTCAATAACCAAATACAGGAAGTTCCCTGGCAGCCTTGTGGTTAGGATTCTGGGCTTTCACTGCCAAGGCCTGGGTTCAATCTCTGGTCTGGGACCTGGCATCTTGTAAGCCACATGGCACAGCTATAAATAAATAAATAAAATAAAATAAATAATCAAATCCAAATCCAAAAATACTCAAACACTTCAGTGGTTCTGGAATTCCAACACCTCCTAAAAGCTGTTTTAGGTGTTTATATTTAAAGTGTTACTGCCTCACCCTGGTTCGCAGGTCCAACAGTCCCATCTCTGGGACAGCAGCTTCACCTGTAGTGAGTGGAAGTCTGTCTTCCCTGGCCTCCTGTCCGGACCCTCTTCTGCTCCCTCAGCTGCCCCTCCAGGTGTCACAGCACATCCTGACCCCACACCGCCACCTTCACGGTTACCCCAGCCTGCGTCCCTGCTGAGCATTTGCATGGACTGCCACACTCCCCAGCACACACACCTGCCTCAAGCTGACACCAGCCTTGTTTCAGTATCTCCCCTCCCACACATGCCCCTCCTGCCACATCATCGCCCATCTCACCATCCTCCAGGCAAAGGGCACCACACGATGCAATGGTCCCCTCCTGTCCCCACATCCAAAAGTCAGCCCACTGACCACAGTTCTGCGAGACTCTCCAATATTCCCCCTCTCAGAGTCACTGCTGCCTCTCTAAAGCCCAGTTTTTAAGAGACATCCGAGATAATTTTAACGAAAAGAATTCTTCTCTGATGCAAATAATTGGACTTGATTCTCAGGTCTACATTTTTATATGCATGGGTTTTGTCTGAAGTGGGGAAACATTGGTACTAACAAGTTGAAGGGGAATCACCTGGCTGTACTTCAATTCTTTAATGGCCGAACTTCTGATTCCCAAGTGACACAGCAGTGAGAAGTGACATGGGCAGGGCTGAGGAGGAGAGGGCAGGCTATGTGGGTGCTCCCTCCAGATGTATGATGGTGGCGATTGAACAAAACTGCACAACCTAAAAGCTGACAGTTATGTTTTATTCGCCAAACAACACTGACAACTTCAGCCCAGGACACAGCCTCTCAGGCATCTCTGAGAAATTGATCTGAAGAGCTGAGGGAGGAGCCAGGATATATGGGAGTTTCTGCAACAAAGACCAAGTAGTTGGAACATCAAAAGATTACTGTTGGGACTTCCCTGGTGGTCCAGTGGTTAAGACTCCACACTCCCAACGCAGGGGGTATGGGTTCAAATTCAGTTGGGGAACTAAGATCCTACTTGCCATGTGATGTAGCCAAAATAAGGATAACTATTAATTAAAGAAAATAAGACATCTCAAGTTAAGGAATCTGGTGCTGTCTATGTACGGGAAGATGCAAGAGTCCGGGCTCACTGAAATCATTGCTTCGATGCACCTCAGCTGTCTGGGGCCAGTGCCCTGTGCTCTCTCATCCTGAGTGTCCTCAGTGATGAGAAGGTGGTTGAAATGTGATGGATTGATGGCTGCAACATCCTTTGTTTACTGATATGGCAGAGACTTTTTTTTTTTCACTGAAAACAGCAACTAGGTGCTGCCAATGCCAGCCCACGAATGGGTCCAGAGGGCTGGGTGCTGGGGAGCCAGGTCACCCTAGGACTGTGACCTTCCCGGCTGCAGGAAAGGTCTGGCGGCGCACTCTGGAGATGCAAGAACAAGGCTGCGTTCATACCAGCTGTTTATTGCCCTCTGCAGTCATGCTGCATGAAGCTGAAAGACGTTCTCAGAGTCTAGGTGCAGGACTCCCTTTGCACAAAGAGAACTGTGAGATTGCTGGGGAACCCCCACTTCCAGATCCACCTAACAGAGCCACGCCCAATCTGCCTGGGCTGTCCCCCAAGTGTTGGCCCCTGTGGCCCCCATGCCCAATGGCCTCCCCACTTCGCAGAGCTGAGCTAGGGAGCAAGGCTCCCCCAGAGAACAGGAGTCGAGTTGGGCCTTTTGAAACATTAGAGGAAAACAAGCCAGTTCCTCACCATCTGCAAACTGATTGGCAAGCATGAGAGTCACATGGGGAACTTGCAAAATTACAGGAGCCCAAGCTGCTGGGATCCAAGTCCCTGTGTGTGGGGTGGGGGGAGGTGCCCAAACCTCATCCCATCCCCTGCCCCCACCCCACAGGCATGTACCCCATATACCTTCCCCAGGATAAAGTTATTCAAAAACAGTCATCCAGGGGTTAGAGATTCCAGCTGTTCACCTCGCAGTGAAACATAAAAGCAATCATCTCCTTTTTTTTCCCATGGGAATGTTGACAGACCCCGATGACATTCTGGAGCCCCATGTCCTCCCCAATTGTATTTTCTTCTTCCTCTAGTCTGCCCTCCCTCCCCACAGGTCTGGGGGTTTCCCTGTTTTAACAAAGAAGCCCTTATCATCTTATTTATTCTTCAACAGCAGGAAGCTTCCTTCTTTTTCCAAGGAAAAGCCCTTTGTTTCTACAAACAAAACCCTGGTACAAACACAGAGGATGTGTCCTGTGAAGAAATTAATGTTCAGTGGCAGGACCGGTGAAGCTCATAAGGAGGATCTCGGCTTAGACTCCAGGACAGTGCCGTGGTTTGGTGACAAGAAAGCAGCAATTCTAAGGAATTCATCTGAATTAGAACCTGAGATTTGGGCTGGATAGCTAACAGCAGTGAGCAGCACATTCAAACCCATGACAAGATGCTCTTTACTCACTGGAGTCGCTGTGACAGCAGTCTGGAGCCTTGCTGGCAGCAGTGCCTGTGAGTCCCTGTAGGAAACGGCACCTGCCCTTGCCCCTCAGGTCTCACCCCCTGCCTTCCGTGAGGCTGGAGGGAAGGGGGAGCTGGACACAGTGTGGACCAGCCCCTAGGTTGCCTGGGGCCAGGACAGAGGGGTCCTGAGTCCTAGAAAAAGTGTGGCCTTCTGCATACAGAGCAGAGGAGTCCATCAGAGACTCAGGAGTAAAGAGGGAGACAGACCAGAGAAGGGCAGTAAAATGGAGCAGACAGCACTAGGCAGAGTGAATGGCTGGCGCAGCCCCAGAGTCACAGACCTAGAAGCACTTAGACCCCCAGATGGTGAGGGGCTCCCATCCTGTCTCCAGCAGGTCCCCATCACTAACCTCTGCAAAGGCAGCAGCAGGGCCATGCCATAGGCCCATCAGGACTGGGATCCCTGGGTGAGGCTCCCCTGCTGCCATGACAACCGTGGATGCTCTGGTCCAAGCCACAGTCCGGCTAAGTAAAAAACTGCCAGATCTGCGCTTGCGAAGCTCTGAACTGGTCATTCAGGCCAGGCATGGCCATGACCCTTGCCCACAGCCTGAAGGGTGTGGCTGCACCTGAAGTCAGCAGCCAGGCCTCTGCATCCAGCTGGCCAGCCGAGCTCACTGTCAGCGGGCAGGCAGCATTCAGGTTCACGCACACTTGTCTGGACTCGGTTTCCTGGAGAGCATCACTATAAGACCCCTGCCAGAAGTGAATATTCCTCTGAAGGGCACTGATGCAGCAAATGAGCCAGTAACTGACCTCATAGTGACCCCCCTCTGCCTGAAATCGCTGGGGGTCCTTGTATGCCAACAATTCACAGAAATAAATGGGTGAGCTGTATGGAATATAAAAAAAGTTTTTTATATTTCAATAAAGCTGTTATTTTTTAAATTATGGAAACAAAATATTTATTTCAATGTAAATTCTTTACCCACTAAAATGCTAAAGTCCCAAAGTAAATTTATAAAATCTCTTGAACCTTCCAGTCCGATGTGTGAACCTGTGTCTAGTCCTCATCATTTCAGTGGAAAAAAAAGACTCTTTAAAAGGTGCTCTTCCCTTCTTTGGCAGGCGACTCAGTGGGTAAAGAATCTGCCTGCAATGCAGGAGACACAGGTTCAGTCCATGGGTCAGGAAGATCCCCTGGAGGAGGGCATGGTAACTCGTTCTAGTATTCTTGCCTGGAGAATCTCATGGACAGAGGAACCTGGTGGACTACAGTCCACAGGGTTGCAAAGAGTCGGACATGACTGAAGCGACTTAGCACACATGCATGCACTTCCCTTCTTTTCCTTGCTTTTATCTTCTTGAAAAGATTTAGGTAGCCAAGGAGACAGCTGGAGTGGGGCAGAGGTGTGGTGAGTATACACAACGCGTTAAAGCGATAAGTACATCCATGAAGGGTTCTGGCAGTTGGGCTCCTGGCATCAGAGCTGGGAGTCAGCCACATGGAGAGCAGGGCAGGGAGACAAGAGCGTGTCCTCCCAGAGAGGAGCGTCTGCATCTGTGAAGATGTGTGCATGGACATGGGGAGGGAAGGGGCGGATGTCAGCAAACACAGATGTTAATAACCGGGGAACTGGGATGGGTGTTTGCAGGGATTCTTTGTAGTAAGCCTGCAGCTTTCCTGTAAACTTGACTGGTTCTAAAATAACAAAGTTAAAAACATATTGGTAGGATTTCCCTGCTGGTCCAGTGGTGAAGAGTCCACCTGCCAATGCAAGGGACACAGCTTCTGGGAATATCCCACATGCCCCGGAGCAAACAGTCCCATGAGCCATAACTACTGATGCCCGAGCGCCTACAGCCCGCGTTCCATAACAAGAGAAGCCTCCACGCACCTCAACTGGGGAAAGCCCGTGGGCAACAAAGATCCAGGGCACTCAAAAGTAAAAGAATGAATAAAATTTAAAACTGTATATATTGGTAAAAATGAAGAAAGGACTACTGAACCACCTAAGGATACTGGGTATGATTGCTGTCTGGTTCTCCAGCCACTACTGAAGCTGGCACCTGCCCCTCCTCTCTAGGTGTCAGCCCCTCCCCTGTCTCAATGCCCTTGGTCTTTCTGTCTCTGCTTCTCCGTGTTTCTTTAGGCTCCTCTGGTCCTTTGTCCTCCCTTCCACAGACTGACCCTCTTTCTTTCTCCTTCCTTTCCCCATCCCCACCTACCCAGTCAAGAAGTCAGTTCAAAATGGAGTTAGAGTGTATCTTTTATTTATTTAGGTTGTGTAATATAGAAAAAATACAAAGATTTTGAGAAACTTTATGTATAATAATTTGCTATTTTCTTCTCAAATAACAGTTATGGTCACTTTTAAAATTTTATAAGTATAATGAGTAAAGAGTATTTTAAAATGTTTCTCTTTGGATAAAACAATACAACTCTTTTCTTATTTTCTGTATAGTCATTTTCCCCCCTATAGGTCAGTCATCCTTAATTTTAAAAAAAGTTTCTGTGATCCTAATTTCCCTCTGGGACCTATGTGTACATAACTAATAACAGACAAAGATGAACAGACAGACAACGGACAGGTGGATGGGTGGATGGACTGCTGGACAGAGAGAGAACACATCGTTCTTGCTGCACTGCAGTCCCCGTGTGATCAAATGCAAATGACAACAAGGCCACTGTCCCAGGCGGCCTTGTACTCAATGCAGACATGTTCTGCAAAAACTCCCAGCGCAGAGCAGACAGGTAGCAAGCCATCACGAGAGGCTCCTGGATGGGCGGACAGACCATCTCCCTTCTCCAACATGCCTTCTGCAGTCCTGGCCACACCCCAGAGCAGATCAGTTTCATGGTATTTACCGACCTCCTCTCTGCACTCACATGGGACACACAAGGTAAGCTGCAGCCCCTGGGGACGCCTAAAGGACAGTCCTACCTCAGGACCCAAACCACAGTGGCCGGCCTGGTGCCAGTACCCCAAACACGAGCATGTAAATACCCATGTCAGATGATAAATAAATTTAGAAGCTCCACATTCACAGAAACTCCCACGCACACGCACACCGAGCAAGCGGGGAGAACTTGATCCGGAGCTTAGCCGATCTGAGAACCAGCCCTAGGCAGGGCACTCCCATTTATGGACACCCGTCCCCTCCTGGGGCCCCACAGGAGACAACACAACAGCGCTATATTTAGACGGGTCCGTGATTCCAGCCACTGCAGCCAGCAAGCACGGATCCACCTCTTCCGTGTGCTACTCTTCCAAAAGTAAAGAGACAAGAAAAATAATAAACAATAGTGACAGCTATAATCTGCGGAGCTGGGGGCGGGGCATCCCTCCACATGGGATGTGTGCTCCTTGTTGATTTCAGCGTGGAGGGGAGAGGAGATTTCAGCAGCAGCCAGGCTGCTGCATGTGGCGCGCTGACTCTTCATGCACCGCCCTGCACCTCCCTGCGCCGCCCTGCGCCCACGCACAGGCGCCCGCGGAGATACTCCCCTCCCGAAGCCTGGGCCTGCGAGCAATAGACAGCTGTCATCACTCTCAGGTTACCAGCAGGCCCGCCCTGTGAATCAGCCCAGCACCCAGAGGCTAATGATCATAGGGTTTCTCTTTTTAAAACCCCAATGATTTGCTGAGAAGTCACACAACAAATGTATGGCAAAGGCATTTTACATTCCAAGAGAAATCATGAGTTTTCAATGTTTTAAAACTTATCTACTAAACCCAGGTCATTCTCAGCAGGGACCACCCAGAAACTGCATGGAAGAAACTAGGCCCTAACTATAAGAAAGGAAATAAAATGTGTGACATTGCTGCGGATATTCCCATGGGTGCGTTACACGTTTTTTGATAATTTTTTTCCCTCTATGTTTTCAAATAAACTGCCTGAAATTTTCAAATCTATTTACTAGGCCCTGCAATTATTATTTTCATATGAGATCCTTTGATACACGCCTTTCAAAAATTTTTTTAAGTGTTTTTGATGACGACTTTATTGGACTTGTTACAGTATTGCTTCTGTGTCATGTTTTGGTTTTTTGGCTCTGAGGCATGTGGGATTTTAGTTCCCGGACCGGGGATCAAACCTGTACCTCCTGCATTGCAAGGTGAAGTCTTAACCACTGGACTGCCGGGGAAGTCCCAACACATGTCTTTTAAAAATAAGCTTTATTTTTACAGCAGTTTTAAATTTGCAGCAAAATTCAGCAGAAGGTACAGAGATATTCCAAACACCCCCTACCCCACACATGTACAGTCTCTCCCGTTATTAACATCTCACAACAGAGCGGCACCTTTGTTATAACTGATGAGCATGCATTAACATCATCCTCGCCGAGAAGCCCTAGCCTGCACTAAGGTTCACTCCTGGTGTCACAGACTTTATGGGTGCAGACAAGTGTATGGTGATGCACCCACTGCTGTGGCATTATGCAGAGGAGTGACATCACCCTAAACGTCCTTTGTGCTCTGTCTATCTTTCTCCTCTTTTCCTCCCTGACTCCCTAATCAGGAAGCCACTGGTCCTTTTACCTTCCCCACAGCCTTCTCAGGAACGTCACATACTTAGAATCATACAGTGCATAGCCTTTACAGATGAACTTCTTCCACTTAGTAATGCATCTAAGTTTCTTCCGTGTCTTTCCATGGCCTTGGAGTTCATTTCCTTTCAGTGCTGAATTATATTACACTGACTGATATTCCAGGCACATAAATCTTAAAAAGAACAAGGCTCCAAGGGAACAAACATACTATGCCCTATCTCTCCCACTCAGTGTAGCTGTAAAGCCTGGTCAGCATGCTTGCAGCAGTTATTTGAGAACTCTGAGAAGTAAACTGTAACAAGTGAACTGGGGATGAAGACTGGAATTCACAATACCATCAGAGGCTGCTAAGTTTACGGTTTTTTCCAGTCCCGGACACGAGGCAGCATGAACTCTGTGGCGGGCAAAGGCACAGACAGATCGCAGTCCAGGAAGAAACCCCTAGTGCCGGCTCCAAGAGCAGGGGAGGGTACCCTAGTGCTCAGAGAGAATGGGGTGCACACCTTTCTCAGGGGGAGCAGGGCTATGCTCACCCCTGCCCTCCTGAGCCCAGTCCCAAGCAGAGCTGGTGGCAGCAAGGTTGGGGGCCGCAGGGGCCCAGAGGACCCTGGAGCTCTGAGGGACGAAACCTGTCCTCTCCCATCAGGGAAGCGGTGGTTTCCAGGAGGTGGAGCGAGCCCCGCTGCTTTTTCTAATCTCTGTTCTTCTGCTGCTTTGCCCCAGAAGTGGGCAGTCTTGGGAAGTGCACCTTGGAGTCAGGTAAATACAGCCCCAGTTTGCTGGCTTGAGGACCAAAAGGGGAAGCTTAGAGAAGCCAACAGCCCTGGGGAGACTGTAGAAAAAGAGCTCAGGAAAGTCCAAAGAGTCGTCTGAAGTCCTGTGGCATCTCTGACCTGCGCCAATGTGGATCTGACCCTTACCAGCAACCAGAGGCTTTGAGAGCTGGACTAGGAGAGAGAATACCTGCTGGGTCCCAGTCTGGCCGGGGCAGAACAAACGTGGGGAAGATCAGAAAGCACGGAAAAGGCTTTGTAAGCAGAACTGGTGCTGAAACAGTAGCTACAGAAAGCTTGGCAGAAATTTAAGCTGAACTCAGTTGAGTCAACTGCCTGATAAAACAAAAATATCAACATTCTCATAAGACAAAAACAAAACCCAGAATACCATAACAGAATATTCAACAGGTCTATCCAGTTACTCATCTCAAGTCACATGGGGAAAGACACCATCAGATGTCACAAAAGACCCATGGACTGGAACTGTGATTGAGACATGAAGCAAATGTTATAAAAACATTCCAAGGAGTAGGAGCAAACACATGGAAATCAATGGAAACACAGTAAGTCTCAGCAAAGAAACAGAAGCTTTAAAAAAATACCAAAAGGAAATTTTAGATTTGAAAATATAATAACTGAAACTAAAAAATGCAGATTTACTGACTTTGAGTATGTCAGCATAAATTCTCCAACCTGAATAACATCAAGAGAAGTGGTTGACAAAAAAATGTACAGACTCAGGAACTGATTAGACAGCACCAAAAGGTCTCACATGCATGTCAACAGACTTCCAGGAGGAAGAGGAAAAAGAAAGTGTTCCAGAGGAAAATTTATTAAGAAATAATGGCAGAAAACTCTCCCAATTTGTTAAAAGACAGAAGCCTACATATTCAAGAAGTTAGGTGAACCCTATACAGGACAAATAGAAAGAAATTTACCCACAAGGATGTTATTATCAACCTACTGAAAACTAAGGACAAGGACAAAATTAAGAGAGAAATAAGACAGACCCACATTGCTTATATGACAATAATCTGAATGCCTACAGGAACTATACTAGCTAGAAGGAAGAGAGAAAAGGCAAATGATGGCAAAGAGATTCACTGCTAGCAGAACTGGTCTAAAATAATTGCTAAAGTAAGTTCTTCAGATTAAATGAAAGCAATATGAGAAGGAAGCCTGGACCATGAAGGGTGGCAGAAGTGATAAACATCTCAGCAAATGTAAGAGGCCATTCCTCCATTTTTGAATTCTTTAAAATACAGGTATAACACGTAGCCATGGAGAATACCTACATTCCACATAGAATGATAAACTACTAATTCTAGGGAAACTGTGAAATGTTTACATATTTTAATCCATAGAAAACCCATACAATTACACAAAAGGTAAACTTTAACACAACAGCAGAAAAATTAAAATTAAAATGAGACACTAAAATTTTCAAAAAACTCAGAAGGAGTCAAGAAGGGGGATATAGGAAAGCAAAACAGGCAAGAAAGAAAAAAAGACTAAATTATTGTCCTAAATTTTAAAAAACCATAAAAGCTACAGATCATTTTTTTCATTTATACAAATGGTTTAATGGAATATAATGGTTTGATATTATGATTTAATATGAATGGTCCAAACACTTAAACTAAAAGATGGATTATTCAAATATATACTGCTTCAAGAAACTACTTTAATATATGAAATAGTAAAGTAAAATTATGGAGAAAATATACCATGCAAATGTTAAGCAAAATAAAGCTGGAATGGCTATGTCAATATCAAATGTAAAATGTCAGATGAATTCAAGACAATTACCAGGGATGAAAAAGGACATTACATAATGCTAAAGAGATCAATTCATCAAGAAGACATAATAATCCTAAACTTCAATGCACCAAACAGAGTCCTTGAAATACATGAGACAAAAACTGAAAAAAACTCATCATCAGAAAAATAGACAAATCCACAATTAAGTTTTGAGGTAACAGTCCTCTCTTGGTGATCATTATAAATAATACACAATCAACAGGATATTGAATAACTGAATGACACCATCAGCCAACCAGATCTAACAGACATTTCTACAACTCCATCCAACTGTAGCAGAAAACATTTGTTGTCTAGTGTACACAGAACAATCACCAGGATAAAATATCTCGAGTCACAAAGAATTAAAAGCATATAAAGTATGTTATGGGCTTCCCTGGTGGCTCAGATGACAAAGAATTCCCTTGCAATGCAGGAGACCTGGGTTCCATCCCTGAATCAGGAAGATCCCCTGGAGAAGGGAATGGCAGCCCACTCCAGTGTTCTTGCCTGGAGAAGCCCAAGGACAGAGGAGGCTGGTGGGCTACAGTCCAGGGGGTCACAAAGAGTCAGACACAACTGAAGTTCTCTAACCATACTGGAATCTGATTAGAAATCAGTAACAGAAAGAATAACTGTAACATTTCTAAGCACTTGTAAACTGTTAGTATTACAAATAATATACTTCTAAGTAAACCATGGGATAAAAAGGAAGTTTCAAGGACTTGAACATAAGTGAATAAAGAAATAAGTGAATAAATAAATAAATTAAAATTGATGGATAGATGAAAAGAGCTCAGAAAGAGATGTATAGTATCAAATGCTTACTTTAGAAAAGAAATATCTCAATAATCTGAGTTTCACTTAATTAAATTTAAAAAGAAAAATTAATTAAATTATGTAAAAGGAAGACAATAATAAAGAGTAGAGAAAGAAAAAACCAATAGAGACAACAACAACAAAATTTAGCTGTTTGTAAATAAATAAATTTGTAAACCAAATAAAATTGATAAATGTAAGACAAGAATGACATAAAAGACAGAAGATACCAATTAGTAATATGAAGAATTAAAAGGAAGATATTACTAGAGAAACATTGAAAGAATAGGAAGGGGATGCTCTGCACAGATTCATGCACATAATTAAACAACTTACATGAAATGGACAAGTTTCCCAAAACGACAAGCTACCAAAACCTCACTGAAGATAAAATAGATAATGCAAATATACTTATTTAATAACTGAATTTGTAGTTAAGAACTTATAAAAGGAATTTCAGGCCCATATTGTCTCACTGACAAATTCTACTAAACATTTAAGGAAAAAAAAATACCGATTCTACCAAATATTTTCCAGAAAATGGAAAAGGAGGAAACACATCTCAAATTATTATATGAGGCCAATATTACATTATTGCCAAACCAGATAAATGCATCACAAAAAAACTAAATATCAATACCTCATGAACTAAATATCAATGCTCATGAACATAGATGCAAAAACCCTCAAGAAATATTAGCAAACAGAATCAGCGATATACAAGAAGAATAATATACCACAACAAAGTTGGTTTTATCTCAGGAATGCAAAGCTGGTTCAATATTTTAAAAATCAAACAAGGTAGGTAATTCACCATGTTAACCATCTGCAGAAGAAGAATCATATGAACATATCAATTAAAACAAAGAAAAGTGACTGGCTCTGTTCAACATCAAGAACTCTCAGCAGGAGTAAAGACAGCTTCCTCTGCAAAAAGCCTGCAGTCCTATCAGACTACAGGACCCTAAAGGCTGAATGCATTCTCCCTGAAATCAGAAGCGACGCAAGGTGGTGGACTCTCCGTCCTCCTATTCAATCTCAAACCAGAAGTCTACACTGTGGAATAAGAGGAGAGAGAAAAGCATAAAGATTGTACCAAAAGGAATAAGAACACACATATTTTCTAGGCATATATAGTAAATCCCAGAGAATCTGCAAAAAATCAAACCAAAACCCTTATACAATTAGTAAATGAGTTCAGCAAAGCCACAAGGTCAACACACAAATCAATTCTGTTTCTACACAGTAATGAAAACTGGAAACTGAAATTTCAAATTCCATTTATGAAGGCTCCAAAAATGTAAAATACTTAAACATTTGAGCCAACATGGATCTATATACTGAAAATGACAAGAAACTCACCAAAGAAATTTAAGAAGACCCAGATAAATGAAATGCTATATCATGTTCATGGAACAGAAGACTCAGATTGACTTATGGTTTTAACAACACTTCAGGCATGATTTTTTTTTTGTAGATATAGATAAGCTGATCCCCTCACTGTTCACACAGATGCACAGCCTGGGAGAGAAATGAAGCAGAGAACATCTGCAGGATCAATAGAGGCGGCCCCAGGCATGTCCGCTGCACCTGGGCGCCTACAGGTCATCACATTCCATCTCCATGAGTACTGGTGAGCAAGTGATTTTTCCTGACTATGACTGCTGTTTCTCATGTTCACATATTCTTCTGTCCCAAATAATAACTGAGTATATCTTTTGTTTATTTTGCAGGGGTTTCTGCCCCACCATTCTCCTCTTTACTACCAGTCACCATCAGGGACAATCAATACCCACTGGCCCTCCTCGCCCTGCCAGTTCTGTAATCCCCACCCCCCCCACACTGAAGTCACAGCCACTCCCAGCCACCCAAGGACCTGCTCCTTCATCATCTGGCCTCCAGCCTTCTTCCTGCCTCCCCAGAACCTTCCAGGCCAGTGTCAGGGGTGGCTGCCACCTCTGCCCTCACCTCACACACACACACACACACACACTGGTTCACTCTCAGGGTCATGGAGACAGTGGCATGCAGTGACAGCAGAAAAGGAATCAGCTTGGTTTCACAGAGTGTCATCCTGGTTCCCTGATCTGGGAGGATAACAGGGAAAAACACAGTGTGCCTGTTACAGGTGAGCAGTCATAGTCAGGAAAAATCACTTGCTCCCCACTACCCATGGAGATGGGGAATGTGACGACCTACGGGCCCCCAGGTGCAGCGGACATGCCTCGGGACGCCTCTACTGATCCTGCAGATGTTCTCTGCTTCGTTTCTCTCCCAGGCTGTGCACCTGTGTGAAGAGTGAGGAGATCATATCTACAAAATAATAATAATAATAATGCCTGAAATGTTAAAACCATAAGTCTGGGAAAAGGCGACGATGTGGGATATACTTACAGTAAAACACATTACTTGTTTATCTGAAACTCACACGATGGGCATCCTGTATTTGATTTGGCAACCCTAGATCGTGGGGGGGTCTCAGTGCACCTGGGTCTCAGCATCCTCCGACCACCCAAGCAGGGGGTATGAGGTGCAGGGGCCAGCCTACGGAGACACCTTCCCGAGTCCTTCCTCACCATCAGCTGACACAGGTGGGCGCTAAAGGCGGCGTCCCCACCAGGTGCAGAGCTCAAGGCTCCAAGGTCCCTTCACTCACACCCCTACCCCAAGTGAGACCTGCTGTTTAGCATCTTGCTCCAAAAACACGGCTCCAGATTCCAGATGTTGCTTTGTCCACTTCTCCTGCCCCCAGGGCTCCCAGTCAGATGCCCAGCCTGAGGCTGGCATCTGCCTTGTCAGGGTGCGTGACTCTGAACAAGTCTCTGCCTCTCCTGGAGCCACATGTTTAACCAAGGCTAATAGGACCCAGCTGGCCCTCCCAATGGGACTCTGGACAACGGAACCTCAGCACCAGCTGAAGCACTGGCGAAGGGCCTTTCGATGCCACTGTTCTCATCTTCACCGTTGATAAGTCACAGCAGCTTCTTCCTCCTCGTTCTGCCCCTGCACCTGCTCAGCAGTCCACCCATCTCTACCCGACATGCATCTAAACGCCTCTCTCTCCGTCCGACCCACAGCTTGTCCATGGGCTCCAAACACTTCCTCTTCTTCCTGGGCCTCCGAGGCAGCTCCTATCTCAACCCCCAGCCCAGCTCCAGCCTTGCCCTCCCCACAGCCCCAGGGCTGTTTGCTGCGACAGCTGATGTACTTCATTCCCTCCTCCACATCCTTCAGACGGACAGGCTCCAAAGGGGAGCATGAAGGCGCCCCTCATGATGGTCTGGGCCAGCAGCCTTCCTCCCTGGATATGCAGCTCTCTCGTCCTTCCAGAAATAGGCTGTGTTCTTGGACACCTCTGGATCATTCCTGCCATCCTGCCTCCTCACGTGGAAGGGCAGATCACCCGTTTCCTACCCTCGGCCTCCCAGGAGCACAGATGCAGGCTTCCCCTGCTCCACAGGGCGTACTCAGGACATGATACCCACAACGTGGTACCCACAGGTCCATGGCTGGCTTCTCTCTCTGCCAGCCACTGACAGCCACTCTGCACACAGTAGGTATGCTGACATCATGTGTTAGACGGAAGTGAGCTTTCCAGCAAGCCATGGAAGGTAGGTGGGCAGCAATGACCAGAACTAACCCTGGGAGTAATTAATGACCTATCAGTGCCAGGAAAGATGATGTGGCCTCTATGGAAGAGAGCTTGTCCTACTTTCAACAATGAGAGCCATGGACATCAGCAGCTTCCCTTTCTGCCCAGCTCGTCAGAAACACAAGGACGCAGCAGACGCCCCCTCCCTGCACGGAGACTTGCTCTCACCGCTGGCACTCCCCCGCCCTCTGCGTTCCCCAGCCTGGTTTTCTGTTCACATTTTTGTTAATCTTCCTGACACAGGCCCTAGACCAAGGCCTCAGGGAGGCAGAAGAGACACAGAGGAAGCACACATGGCAGGCCAGGGAGAGGGCGGGAGCCTCTGTAGAAAGTGCATTGACGTGACCATCCTGTGAGCAGTCAGACCTGGGCCTGGCCACACTTTCAAGCCAGACTGAAGGGCAGTGCTTGTGCCAGGCTGACTACTGCCCCTGAGCCAACCTGACAAGACTGCAGGTGGCATCGAGGAGCCGTGGTGGGACCGGCCAGGCCGCTGCTCCGAGTCACCCAGGATACCAAAGGCCACCAGCACGGCTCAGTGACCTTCCCTGGTTGTTAATCCATGGGGAACATGGGTTCTGAAGCCACAGGAGAGGAATGGGGGTGGATGGCCAGGGCCCTTCCTGGTGGCAGCGGTCCTGTGAGGCCTGAAGGGCCCAGCGCAGGCCGTCAGCTGGAGAAACCACTGCGTGGCACAGACGGACCTGTGCTCCGCCTCCCCAGCCTGTCTCAGTCTGTGGCTGGCGCACCCCGAATCCGGGAAGGATGGGCGTTGCCTTTTCTAAAACTCTGAGATGAGGGGGTCATAGCCCTGGGTGTCCAGCCATCCCCACTACTTCTTGGCAGCCTCAGCCTCCTCCCATCTCTCAGACTCAATGATTAAAACGATAACAGCAAACACTACGTCACTCTTCCCCAGAGATGCCTGGCGGCTTCCGTGCAGCCGCCCTGCACCCCTCTGTCCCGTGAACACCTGGCCTCATTCTGTGCTGGCCTCTGCCCAGATCGGGGTCCCTGCCCTGCACAGGGGGGCACACAGCACACACCCTGTGATGACAGCTGCGAGCTGGACCCTGACACACACACAGGGAGCTGGAGGGACCGGAAGGGCAGAAGACACAGTGGGAAAGGGGCCAGAGGGATGAGCAAGAAGGGACACAGCTGCAGCTGAACCCCGTGTCTGATGTGTTGGGGTGTCCTGACGAGTAGATTCAGCCTAAGAACGACTTTTGTAACGGTTCCAAGTTACCTGAAGACAATCTGGGCAGCTGAAGCAAGGACAGGAGACTCAGTGCCATTAGGGAATCACTGTTAGATTTGTTAGGCAAGATGATGAGGTGATGGCCCTGAGCAGATGAGTGGCTATGAGTCAGATGAAAGGACAGCGAGGGGGTTTTCCCTATAAAACAATCGAGCCAGATAATAAAAAAGCTTAAAACCTTTAAAACAAGATAACAGGCACAAGCAGGCACACGGGGGCCCCCACATGGTGTCCCCTACCTCTGTGTGTGTTCAAAATCTGCCGTCGTATTTTTTTAAAAGGAGAAATACTTCGTTTCTGCCATTTCGAGTCATCCACTGACTGGAATTAGCTGAATCTTCAAATCGACAGCTGTTTATTACTAAATATAGGGCAGTCCCCTGAAAAGTGATCTATTCCAAAATTACCTTTTTCTGTTTTTTAAGGTGAGTACTATTTAAAAAAGAATGATGATCATGTGGGAAAAAAATGCTGAATCAGAAGCTGGGAAAGTATTATCCAGCTACTTCCACGTGTCGTGTGGTTGGCTCAGGCCAACTAGCTGTGCTCCCGGCAAGGCTCCCAGCAAAGAGGACCTGGACCCCACAGAAATGCCTGGTCCTCCAGGCCTGGGTGCATGCACGGGGACTCCGGCAGCTGAGGCCACTGCTCCTGGCTGGCCTGATTCCTCTTCCCTCTGAGTTAAGAGAACTACTGAAGAAGTAGTTACCAAACACATTCGATGTCCCCCATGAAAAATTTACATTTAAAATTCAATCAACTTCACATACACAGGAAAGGAGAAAAAATGAAGACGGAGATGGACCCAGAAAGTGTAATTCTCCTCCACTGCTGGTGGAATGCAAAGCAGTACAGCAGCTTGGAAAACCGCTGTGAGCTTAAATGGTAACCATGTGCCTACCATGCAAGCCAGCCAAGCACCCCAGTAGTTACTCAAGAGGAAAATGACCCATGTCCACACCAGGACCATAAATGAAAGCTCACAGCAGCTTTATCTGTAGCGGCCAAAACTTGGAAACAAGCCAGATGTCCATCAACAGGAGAATGGACACACAGATCATTGTAAGTAAATAAATTTAATGAATACTCCCGTCAACAAAGAGGAACAAATCACAAGACCACCACAATGTAAATGAAAATCAAAACCACTATACTGAGTCAAAGGATAAGAGAAAAAAGAACATGTGAGAAGTGGCACTTCTCTCGGTGCCACTTAGAGAACATACTAGAAAACGCAAATTGACCTACAGAAAGCAGAGCAGGAATGGGTCATGGCAGAGGTGTGTGGCAAGGAGACACAAGGAAACTTTTGAAAGTGAGAGAAAACGCCTGCACCCTGACTATGTTGGTGGCTTCCGGGATGTAAACACGCATCAGAATCCATCAACCCAAATGCTTTAATTACATGCAGTCGATTGCACATAAACATAACTCAACCAGTAATTACAAAATTCGGCACATTTTCTCAATCACAAAGAGGAGGAAAGAATCAATTCCGAAAAAAGACTCTTGTCTTCAACATACTGAGAAGAACAGCGTGAGTGAGATAATTCATAACTGAGGCCCAGCAGCCTCACTGGCTTCGGCACGGGGCACTCCCCATTGAGCTCAGGGTCTGAGGTCAGGATGGAGTTCTAGGATATAAAACACAGCTCTTCCGCCGGGAGCAGTTTCCCTACACTTTTCATCCATCAGGACCAACCTTAGGCCCAACTTTGTCCAATTTACGGTTTGCTATTTTTCTGTAGCTGACCTCACTAGTCCAGGATATATGCATACTTTTATATTTCCTGCCGACCTAACATTGTCCTTGCACATGATCTGTGCTCAATTTCTATAGAATTAAGTTTCGCCTGTATCACTTATTCAATTAAAGCTATCAGAATGGTTTCTTTAAAAAAAAACTCCCCAAGTAAATGAGACCAGAGAAGCATCTGGTGAGCGGCCACCCTCGCGGGCTGCACCGACACAGGCCTGTTCTGTCACTGCAGCACAGCTGGGGGCTCCTGTGCAAGGGCGGGTCCCACCCAGCAGACATGACATCCTGGGGGTCCTGAGGTCACACTCCTCTGCAGCTGCCATGGGCCACTGAGATGATGTGGCCAAGGACTGCCACCCAGAGAATCTGCAGTTCAAACTGGTGTCCTCGACTTTCTTGTTGATGCTGAAAAGTATCTAGTCCCGACAGCCTCCCAGATGTCTGCACTTCTCCACTTCTTTGTATCCTCCTTTTTGATCATTAGAAACAGAAATCTCCCCATTGAATATACCTCTGGGTATCTATTTACGCGAGCTAATCTTGGTGTGATATTTACAGCTCCCCGCGCTTGGCTACTGCTACTGTGTCTGGAAGGAGTGTTATATTTAAGAACTGCTTGGGCACAACCATTTTCTGAGAAGGCCTTTCATAAAAATAAACCTGCCTGATCTTCGCCCCACCCTATAAGCAGGACTAACTGCTCCTTCTCTCCTGGGTGTTCCTGCTGCAGTGTGTCCGCCGTCCCTGTCACCACGTGTCACCATGACTTGTCTGCCGATCAGGCCTTCCTTCTCCATGGTGGCATCTGCCAGGGCAGGGACAAAGTGTCCATGCCCAAGAGGCCAGACCGTGGGTGAATTTTAATGGATCCTTACTCTTAGAAAATCATAGTTGATTAAATGAATACATTTTTAAAGGGTCCTATGTCAGTAAAAATGAACCATTTCATTTTTTAAACACCTATTATAGGGAGGGAAATAAAACCCAAACTTTAGACAGAGGAGGAGAATGGGGAGAAAAACACCATCCTCAATAGTAAAGATGCAAATCTGAATCTAAGGAATCGTTTCAATGAGTGCAGACACTTGCATCTTTCCAGACATGGAAAAGAACTAAATCATTAACTTCAGATCTTGGACTTTTGTGATTATAAGTAATCTTTTGATATCTGATGACATGTTTTTTCCCAGCAGAAGATCCTATATATTCTGGCTCCTCTTTGGAGCAGTTCCTCAGAGCTGCCTGAGAGGCTGTCTCCTGGCCTGTGTTCCTCCGTAAGATCCCCGAATAAAACTTGACTCACAATTTTTAGGTTGTACATTTCTCTTCAGTCAATGAGAGTTAGTCCTAAGATGCTGGAAGATGTTTGATTAAAAAGACTTTTGATGAAAAAATTAAAAATGAAGCTTGAAAAATAAAATGAAGCTTGAGTTTGCTTTCGGCTTTGTACTAAAGAATCGTTTTACGCAAGTTAAATATTTTATGTCTTTTTTGATCAACAATTTATTTTTCAGACAAGTAATTCTGCAGGAAAACAACTAGATGAATCACCCCACAAATATTTCAGAGCCTTCTTGTTTCATACCAGATGCTTGCAAAGGCTTCACAGCCATTTCCATGTTGCGATGTTGCCCGTGACTCAACAGCTAGAGGCTGAGTGTAGCAGGAGTGCTTGCCTGCAATCTGGCTTTTTCCAAGGCAGTTTGGTTAAACCGTGTGCATTATATTGAAACATACACAGAAAGGCCTCTGAAGAGGAAATCTTCTAACAGAGAACAATTGGGCCCTACCTATGCAGTTTTTTCAGACTAAACACACCTTTACCTCATTGAGAGCTTGAAACAATGTGTTTCTTTCCATGATTCACTTAACGACCAGATGGGAGGATGCACCGTGGGACGGATGAATGGATGGATAATCTTTATGAAGGACTGGACACTTCAGCTACCTGGGAGCTCCTTCAAAGCCTACACATTCAGCCAGAAGCCTGGTTGCCTGGGACGGACCAAGTTGCCAGTTAAGAAATTCCTATATTCCGAAGAACTTTGGCAAACCCCTAGCCTCAACTCTGAGGTGAGACAGGAAAGAGGTAAATCAGTGAGGATTATATAATTTCAGATTTTGCCTGTCTTCTCCTATCTCTGTTCATAATGTCATAAGTTCCCAGCTGGCTGCAGGAAGAATAACCCCCCAACCGCCATGGGTCCCCGTTCCAGGGGGACTGGCCATCAGCGTCCCTGGAGGCTCTCAGAGCCAGCTGGTAGGTTCCAAGGAGGACCAGCACGCGGGCCTGGGCCTGGCAGATGGTGGGGTGAAGTGGTGGGGTGGGACAGCAGGAGGCAGCAGCCCTGTCCTAAGAATGCCAGAACATAGCCACAGTTGAAATTGTCTGGGCAGGGGGCTCTCCACTGCTTTGTGGCCAGAGGTCTGGGGTCCATAACCCTGAGCTGCTGGGTTAATGTCTGTGGGAGTCAGTGTCCCCATTTCTGAAATGGTGACAGTATGGCACCCAGGGACAGACCGACTGAGGGGGATACATGACACAGAGCACAGAAAGCCTGGAGGCACCCCACACCAGATCCATACAGCAGAGCCGCTGGTCTGCGGCCAGGTCTGGCGAGGCCACTTGTGTAACGTCTCAGCGACATCAGACTGCAAGGAGAGCTTCTGGACGCCGTCTCAGCTGCACCCTCATCTCACTGCAGGCAGCTCCAGGGACCACACTCTGAACATAACGGCCTCGGGCCTGCTGCAAACACAGGCCGTCTACCTCTGGCCCCAACCTGGCTCACTGGCCTTGCTTCTTTCTTCACCATCACAGGTGTTAAGGTTTGCCTGCCAGTCTCAGAACTGTGGCTGCTGAGCACAGACGCCCGCATCCTGGCAGGGTCCCAACAGTGGGTCCCAATGCTGAGTGAGACAGAGCAGCCTGAGCCCAGTGGGGCTGGGCCTGCATCCTGCACCCTGTTATCACCGCCTGTGTGATGCAGGATGCCTTAGGGCGACTGCCTCATGGAGGAAGCAGGTGCTTGCCTTCTCCTGGGAGGCCTGGAAACAAAAGGAAAGCCAGCAGCACAGCCCATGGAGGTCCAGCTCCAGCCCACCCCAGCCAAGGCTCCCTGCCTCTGGTAGCATCTGCATCTTCTCAGGGGCCTGACTGAGCCTCTACCACTCACACCTCCTGGAAAACCTGCCCGTCTATTCTCCTTACACCTAGAACTTTCTTCAGGGCCCCCAGCAACCTTCCCACAAATACATGAAGTGTGCACTGCAGCACACCTGTGATCCTGGGTTCAGATGTGGGTTAGCCTCATCACCTTGCTGAATCCAAGTTAACCACATCACCCGGCTGATCCTGAGTTCACCGTGTCACTCAACTGACCCTAGATAAACCACGCCACCAGCTGGCCACCCTCCCTAACCTCTTTGTGGCCCACTTTCCTCATTAAAACTGGGAGACAGAGTAGCCCCCTGTCCAGGCTGTTGCAAGGGTGAAATGGGGTTACATACAGCAGCCCTGCAAACAGTGCCTGGTAAGATCCCCACTGTCCGCATCCTCCCAGAGCTGCCGTCACTCTCCCCTTGAGCCCCCACCCCACGCCCTGACGGGAGCATCTAGAGAACAGAGGCTGAGTCACCCTCCACCCACGTGCTTAGGGGACCATTGTGGGCGGCCCACTGCTAAGAAGGGGCCAGACCCGGCCTCGCCTCCAGCATGATAAACGAGGAGGGGGGTCTCACAATAAAGCAAGGATGCCATGGCTTCCAGCTGGCACCTTGGATGAGACTTTTTACTCTGACAGTCGATTGCTAACACCAAACGAGAAGACCATTTCTTTTATCCTGAAGAGCTCCAGTCCTGGCGATGACCGTGCTTTCAAAGGCAGGAGCCTAGCTGTGCTCCTTTTCACTCCCTGCTCATGAACTGCTACCACTGTCTCTACTACTATTTTAAAAGGAGATCTGACACAGGACCGGGAGTGCGGCTGTCACCGCGGGCACAGACAGCTGCGGGCACCGTGGTGACTCACTCTCTGGCATGTGCCAGGTCACTGGCTCAGTGATTGCAACGCGGTCCCAAGACTATGACAACAGTACAGCACCCAGAGGGCTGCACGCTTCGAAATGAGCTGCTCTTTCCACTGTTGGGATAAAACCCTGGACTTCACCAATGAGAGCCTTTCTCAAGCCCCGTCACAGACTGAATACAATGGTCCATAATTTCAGGGTTAGGCTCTACATTCACTATCAGGGAGCAGAGATGTAAAAACGTCTGTCCTTTTAAAGAATCTGGGGACAGGACACACAGCTGAACGTGGGCTGAAAAGCCCATTATCCGAATCCAATAATGAGGCCACGGTGCACATCTGCTTTTGTGTACACGGCGAGGGCTGGGTGGGTGGTGAGAGGTGGTGGGGGCATCCTGCCCCCTGGGATAGAAAAGCAGCAGATACAGAGGCAGGTTCACACTCCTGATCACTATTTCTTTCCTACAGCAAAAAAACAGTCAAGAGGGAGCTTGTCAAAGCAACAAGTACTGTTGAACACCTATTATCTCAAGCTAATGAGCTTGGGGTGAGGGTTGACTAATCTCTCAGATGTTTCCTATGAAAAACATAGACAGATACATCAAAATTTAGATTGTCTACGGATCTGATTCTACCAGGGAATGTGTGAACCCTTTGGGTCCTTCTGTTTGGGTCAGCAAATAGTCTTCCTTTCCCAATACTTTTCACAGTGGATCTACAGATTTATTCAGTATTTAGGGCTTCCCTGGTAGCCCAGATGGTAAAGAATCTGCCTGCAGTGCAGGAGACCCAGGTTCCATTTCTGGGTCGGGAAGATCTCCTGGAGGAAGAAATGGCAACCCACTCCAGTATTCTTGCCGGGAGAATCCCATGGACAGAGGAGTCTGGCTGGCTACAGTCCATGGGATCGCAAAGAGTTGGACATGACTGAGCGACTAACAGTTTCACACTTTCACTTTCATTCAGTATTTTATCTAATTGCCAAACACACATTTTCAGGAAATCACCTTGTGCTGTTATTTCTCAGCTAAGATTCTACATAGCAGCTGATCAAACACACATGAACCATCATGGACTGGACTCCACGGCGAACCTAGATTATTTACTTTATAGTCTCTTTAACGAGTAAAGGACATCATGCAATACTGTTGGACACAGCCCAGGTTTGGAGCAAAGCCCTCTTCCAAAATCCCCACTGGTCCAAGTCAGGAGACTGCGATCCAAGCACAGGCCGCTCCGCCATCTCCATCGCAGTCAAGAGGGGACCAAGGATGGAGGGGTGCCGGGGTCTAAGTGGCACCCAAGAGGTGCATCTGGAGACCAAGTGGTCCCGCCCGCCACTCCTTACACCCATACCCTCAGCACAGCAGGGACTGGAGAGCAGCAAAAACGACTTGCTCCTCTCACAAAATCCCCAGCCCTCCACCGCTGGGACCTCCTACGGAGCAAGGGGCAGTCACCACCGCAGGCTGATAAAAGAGAAGGGACACAAGTGAAACCTGGGAGAAAGCTTTTGCTCCCAGTGATATGTCACTTCTGCACATAGAAAATAAATGAAAATCTGTTTCAATAGCAATGCCTCCTCGGCACTATAAAAACACTCCCTACCTGATGTACCTACACCACATGCTGGAGAAGGTGTGGAGAGAAAGGGACCCTGCTGCACTGGTGGTGGGAATGCAAACTGGTGCAGAACAACTCTATGGAGAAGAGCATGGAGGTTCTTCATAAAACTAAAATAGAGCGACCATATGACCCCGGAAGCTCCCTCCTGGGCACTTATCCAGCAAAACGAATTTGAAAACATACATGCACCCCTATGTTCACAGCAGCACTGTTTACAACAGAAAAGACACAGGAGCAACCTAAACTCAAGTGTCCACCCACAGAGGGATGGGTGAAGAAGACGTGGGACGTGTATACAATGGAGTATTGTGTGTGCACACTTGGTTGTGTCCGATGCTTTGCAACCCCATGGACTGCAGCCCACCAGGCTCCTCTGTCCATGGGATTTCCCAGGCAAGCATGCTGGAGTGGGTTGCCACTTCCTTCTCCAGGGGATCTTCCCAACTGAGGGACTGAACCCATATCTTCTACACTGTGGGCAGATTCTTCACTGCTGAGCTACTGGGGAAGCCTGCAGTGGAATATTACTCAGCCATAGAAAGAATGAAGCCATGTCATCTGCAGAAACAAATGGCCCGAGAGACTATCACACTAAGTCAGTCAGTCAGAGAAAGACAAATATCGTACGATATCACTTACATGTGGAATCTAATAAAAAGATAAAAAGGAATTCCTTGGAAAACAGAAACAGACCAACAGACATAGAAAGAAAATGTGGTTATCAAAGGGGAAGGGGTTTGAGGGGTTAATTAGGAGTTGAGACTGATGTATACACACTGCTATGTATGAAGCAGATAATCAACAGAGACCTACTATACAGCATAGGGACACCCTGCTCCATATTTCATAATAACCTATAAGGAAAAATAATCTGAAAAAGAAAAAAATATATATGCATATGTAACTGAATCATCATGCTGTACTCTTGAAATTAACCCAACATGGTAAATCAATTATACTTCAATTAAAAAATAAACCCTCTCTCCCAAAGTAAAAAGTTAAGAGTGAAGCGTGCACTCCTCCAGCACACGAGTGTATTATTAAAACCTCCCTGGTTTAAAAAGAAGCCATCCATTACATCCCATTAACCTCGCCAGCTAAAGTCTAAACACTGACATAAGAATACGAATCATTTTAAACTCCAAGTGAGAAGTCGCATCAAGAAAACATTCCAAATGCATGATTTCCCCTGGAGTTGCCATTCAGATGCCTCATCTAAAAAGCAATGTTTTCCACAGACCAAGAGCAGACAGAAAAGGCATTTCCTTCCAACTTCACACATGTCACTTACCACTTATAACTGACAAATGGAGAGTATGCCACACAGGTTAAGTAAAGCTTCATGAAGCGGGATAAGTTATTTTTGTGAGCGTGACTAAAAACCAGCTTAGAAAGAAAAAGAAAACAGACTGATGGGCACAGACCCTGGGGAGCTCAGAGTGCCTGTGCAGAGGGACCTTCAGGACACTCAGGTGCCCCGAGGGGGTGCTCCATCAACCCCATCGTGTGAGGATGGCAGTCCCGTCTACCTGCAAGACCCCTTGGCATCCGCTGCAGGACAGGCCAGCATCAGCACTGTCCCAGGCAGGCTCAGCTCTGAGGGTCACCTCAGAGCTCCTGGGCTGTCTTGACTGGGCCGTCTTGACTCCCAGTCACCTCAGAGCTCCTGGACTGTCTTGACTCCCAGCTCCTTCCTGCTCAGAGGCCAGAGATAGGGGACATTAACCCAGGAAGATCCCAGTCTGATGCCCACCCACCTGCAGGGGCACAGGGAAGACTGCCTGGCTCACAGCAAAACCCACAGCTCAGCCTGTAGTCCAGCCAAGGTCGCCCACCAGAAAGCCCGACCCCAGCCCTGTGAGCCTGGGCCTGCATACCTTCCACTCTGAGGGCGGCCTGCCTGTTGGGCAGAGCAGAGCACTGGGGTCTCCTTAAATGCACGCACACAAGACACAGTGAGCTGAGTCAGCACCCCAGGCCAAGGGGGGCTGTGACATGCTATGAACTCCTAAGCCAGGGTCTAGCACAGCACCTTCCAGGGGGAGAAGCTGCATTCGAGGCATCATGTTAATTCACAAATACCTGGTCTGTGCTCAACAAGAGCTCCACTCCCACCCCTTACCTCTCACTCCCACCCCACTTACCTCTGCCCAAACAACACCCCGCCCAGGCAACTCAGGGCTGCACGTCCGGAGACGTACCAACACG
Organism: Bos javanicus; assembly: GCF_032452875.1. Taxonomy (NCBI): domain Eukaryota; kingdom Metazoa; phylum Chordata; class Mammalia; order Artiodactyla; family Bovidae; genus Bos; species Bos javanicus. The sequence continues at coordinate 5,242,005 of NC_083871.1, read as the reverse complement.
GTTACTGCCAGGTGGGCACCACCACAGACCCCTGCACAAGCAGGAAGCCACGTGGTGCTGACACGTGGGCCGTTTCTTCAGGAAAACGCCCTTGAGAGACACAGGCGGCTCAGAAACAGCCTGGGACACCACCTGAGGAGGCCAGACAGTGGCTGGGCTCTGGAAGCTCTACCTCTGTGTGCCAAGTGACCGAGGGGTGAGGAGGACACAGGCCTGGAGACTTCGGTCATGTGACAATCCCACCCCCGGGCTGTGGACAGAATCATTGTCACCAGCTTTGGAGGATCGGTGGGGGCCGCCCTCCCGGGCCAGGGCTAGGAACGCCTGTCCTGTCAGCTGGAAAACCTCACTGTCACAGATGACTAAGGCACTGAAATGAGGAAGGGTCCCGTGCAAAGCATTTCTGCCACCTCCTCTGAGAAAAATGTCCAGCCCCAAAGGCAGGATTCCAAAACTGTGAAACATGACGGTCTGTCAAAAGAAGAACTGATGAGTAACAAGGAGACACTTTACACGGAAATCTTTTTCAGTTTAAACGAATTGCATTTCCAAACTAGTTGTCATTACTTTTCCGAAGGTGATAAAATCCTTCACCTAACCTCATTTAGGACATACTCTTCATCTGTGGATCCCAGCATGTTAACCAAGCAAAGAGATCTGAGGATGGGGAGTGATGAGTGGGGCATTAGAGACACTCAGCTTCAGGATCCCCAGGAACCCTTTTTTAAAACTCTTTGGCTTTTATTGAAATATAGCTAATTTACTGCTGCTGCTACTGCTGCTAAGTCGCTTCAGTTGTGTCCGACTCTGTGCGACCCCATAGATGGCAGCCCACCAGGCTCCCCTGTCCCTGGGATTCTCCAGGCAAGAATACTGGAGTGGGTTGCCATTTCCTTCTCCAATGTTAATTTCCGCTACACAGCAAAGTGTATATATTAACATACATATAAATACACACATTTATACACATATCTTTTTCATATTCTTTTCCCTTATGGTTTATCACGGGTATTGAGTATAGTTTCCTGTGCTACACAGTAAGATCTTGTTGTTTATACATCCTCTATCTAAGAGTTGGCACTTACTAATCCCAAACTCCCAACCCCTCCCTCCCCCAGCACCTCCCCGCTGGCAACGGCCACGTTTTAAATCCAGGGGGGTGATCTGGTGTGGCTGACAGCTCTGCAGTTCACTCTTCCTCTGTGTGATGCTGCCCAGACACCGTAAGCCCCTGGGATGTCTTAGTAAGAAGTGGTTTAGACGGAGCGTCAGAGGGAGACAGTTCTCAGTTCTACTCCAAGCCAGTTCCACATGATAATTACAGGCGGCAAGACAGACGGGCGTCCAAATGGGCAGATGGATAGGGAGTCTTGGCAGGGAGCTGCTCTCAGTGGCAAATGTCTACATTCTGGCTACACTGAATCAGTCTCTTTCCAACCTAATGGTTTGTTTATTGAACATTAGTGGATTCTGCTCTTAATTAATAGGGCTCTACTCAACGCAACTGTATTTAAGTCTCAAGAGTTAGCCTCAGGAACACAAGTCTCCTCTTCTGCTGTATCACTCCCACCCTAGCTATTTTTAAATTCAACTCCCTAACCATCAGGTTTGTGAAAACTGCCAGGATCTGATTTGGGAGTCTGCTGCTTTGCCCAGGGCTAGAAGTGAGCTTAAACGTCATGTCCCATGTGCTCACACATACATGCACACTCACAGCCCATTTTCCCCAGTCTCCTAACCTCAGTTTACTACCTAAGCATTTAAGGCTTCAAGCCATTTCCACATTTCTGAAGGGTCAATACATCTGGTCCACTCCATGAACCCAAGGCTGCGTGGAGCACAGATGCTGAGACAAAAGCCTGGCAAGGATCCCTCACCCTTTCTGCTGCTCTTCTCACCAATCCGGCCAACCCCCCACCCAGGCAGGAGCCCAGATTCTCCTGCTGTGGCCACACCACAGGCCGGGTTTGGAAATCTTCCTCCCTCCCACCTCTCCAGGCTGGTGCCCATTCTTAACAAGCCAAAGCGGACAGGACGTGCATGGCAGGAACAGAGACATCATAAAAAGTAAACTGCTGGCCCCCTGATCTGTTCCAGACAAAGGTGAGGCAGGGTCAGAGCCAGGCGCGTGCATGGGTTTCTCCTGGAGGCCTGGGGGAGGCGTCACTGCTGCCCAGCGCTGCCTGTGGCCCAGGGTGGGCTGTCACAGGCCCAGAGCTGCGCCACGGAGGAGCCCTGCGCCTCTGCTGCGAGTGAGCTCAGAGCAAACTGAGGATGCGTTTCCAGCAGAGGCCACGGGGCTTCCAGGGTCCCTGGTCTAAAGAAATCAGGGCCCCTGGAATCCCGGAGGAGGAGGGGCAGGGCCACCTGGCCTGTCTGATTACTTTCACCGCAGCTCCTTCCAGTCCCCACGGAGGGTCAGATGTGCTCAAGCAAGGACCCCAGGCAGCTCCCTGGTCCTGTCCCCTCGTCTTCCATGACTGGAAAGGAGAGGGTGATAAAGACAAGGCCGGTGGGGAGGATGCAGAAACGGGAGCCCTCAGGCACTGCTGGCTGTAATGGTGAAGAGAGTCGCTGCTGTGGAAAGCGGGGTGGTGACCCCGAAAGAGTTCAACATAGAATCCAGTTATCCCACCCCAGGGCAAACTCAGAAAAGCAGTCAGAGCAGGGACCTCCGGAGAAGCATCACTCACAGCAGCCAACAGTGGAGGCAAAAGTGTCCATGGACAGATGAGTGAACAAACCAAAGGCGGTGAACACACATTCAGCCTTAAAAAAGGAAGGAAATTCCACTCCTGCTATGACCAGGACATTCTGCTAAGCGACATAAGCCAGTTACAGAAAGACGAACACTTCAAGATTCTACCTTTCTGAAGTCCCTGAAGTCAAATTCACCCAGACAGAAGTAGGATGGTAGGCGCTAGGAGCTGGGGGCAGAGGGGTGGGGACTGACTGGATACAGAGTTTCAGCTTGGGAAGAAAACAGTTCTGGAAATGAATGGTGACTGCTGCACAAGAATGGGACTGTACTTAACGCGACTGAGCTGTAGAGACGGCATGTCATATAAATTTTACAATGATTAAAAAAAGACTGGGTCATAGACATGAGCAAAGGGATGTGCAACTTGAGGATCAGACCCTCAAAATAAAGGGCAGGTCCCCTGCCTCCTCCCACAGTCGGCAGGGCCGGAGCAGACGGGGGCCACACACGGGCCACGGCAGAGCCACCAGATGTGAAGAAGCGGGTGCCCTTGGACTTAGTACCTCGTCTTAGCCTGTTCAGGCTGCTTTTCCAAAACACCACAGACTAGGTGGCTTATACGCAATAGGCATGTACTGCTTGCAGTTCTGGAGGCCTTAAGGCCAAGGCTGGGTGCTGGTGTGGTCTGGAGACCTCTTCCAGGTCGCTGATTTCTTTCTCCCCCTATCTCCATGGGTTAGAAGGGTCAAAGGGAGCTCTCGGGGTGTCCTTCATAAGGGCACTGATCCCAGTAGGGAGGGCCCGGGCCCACCCTCATGTCCTAACACCTCCAGGAGCCCACCTCCTAATACTGTCAGCTTGAAGGTTAGGATTTGAACATGTTAAGTTGGGAGAGACACAGACATTCAGATCACAGCACACCTCAACACCTGCTTGCAGAACTGGATTTTCACAGGAGAGAGAAGATGACTTCATCTCTCAGCTGCCATCACTTTGCATCGTCTAATACAGTCACTTTAGTTTCTCAAAATCAGACATCCAATACCTCCGAAGTCTGCAAAGAACAGGATGGCACAGCCCACAAGCCCAGTCAGAGCAGGGTGGCTATACAGGTTAGCAATGACTGATCTTTCTGATGTCCTGCAGTCTGGCAAAAATAAAACGAAGCAGAAAGTTTTTAAAAAGTCAGTCTTTAAAAAAGAAGGACCTAGAATTTCTGGGAACACTTCTGTTCCTATGGTTTCAGAGATCACGTGAATCTTGAGTCCATCCAACATCCTCCAGGGGGATGCAGCCTCACTTTCTGCATTCCAGCTGTGCGTCCTGCGCCTGTGCTCCAAACTCACTGCAGACAGCGACCGCAGCCATGAGATTAACACACGTGATCCTTAGAGGAAAAGCTGTGACAAACCTAGACAGCATGTTAAAAAGCAAAGACATCACTTTGCTGATAAAGGTCCATTTAGTCAAAGCTATGGATTTCTCTGATAGCTCAGGTGGTAAAGAATCCACCTACAATGTGGGAGACCCTGGTTTGATTCCTGCATCGGGGAGATCCCCTGGAGAAGGAATAGGCTATCCACTCCAGTGTTCTTGGGCTTCCCTTGTGGCTCAGCTGGTAAAGAATCCACTTGCAATGTGGGAGACCTGGGTTTGATACCTGGGTTGCAAAGATCCTCTGGAGAAGGGAAAGGCTACCCACACCAGTATCCTGGCCTGGACAATTTCATGGACGAGTCCATGGGGTCGCAAAGAGTCGGACGTGATTGAGTGACTTTCACTTTCACTTTCATGGTTTTTCCAGTAGTCACATACAGATGTAAGAGTTGGAACATAAAGAACGCTGAGTGCTGAAGAACTGATGCTTTTGAATTATGGTGCTGGAGAAGACTCTTGAGGGTCCCTTGGACTGCATGGAGGTCAAGCCAGTCAATTCTAAAGGAAATCAACCCTGAATATTCATTGGAAGGACTGAGGCTGAAGCTGAAGCTCCAATACTTTGGCCAGTTGATGTGAAGAGTCAACTCACTGGAAAAAAACCCTGATGCTGAGGAAGATGAAAGGCAAAAGGAGAAGAGGGAGGTAGAGGATGAGTTAGTTGGATGGCATCACCAACTCAGTGGACATGAATTTGAGCAAACTCTGGGAGATAACGAAGGACAAGGAAGCCTAGTGTGCTGTAGTCCATGGGGTCACAAAGAGTCAGACACAACTTAGCTACTGAACAACAGCAGCAACAAAAATCCTGTGCCATAAAGTTATGACACAATTTATCACAAGGTAGCACCCTTGCCTCCCAGGAGCTCAGAAGTCTGCAGATCAGAGATACGTAATGGGAAACCCTAACCTCACACAAGGGTTTCCAGCAGGGGAATCAGCACAACCACGAGAGGTGAAGGTCAGGGCTCATTATCTGAGATGAGATGAGGGATCTCAATGGCTGTCAATGGAGCCCCCAGCTACACCTAGGGGAGGAAGCAGGAGCTACCTGAGAAAGAAGAAATGTCGCCAGGCCCTGGGGAGAGAGGAAGCCTGAGAGAGCAGGGTGCCCTGCGGTTCAGGAAGGACAAGGGGACAGTGCGAAAGGAGATGCTGGACCTGCATGCCCACGAGGGCGCCACTGACCGTACCTGGCTGCTGACAGTTAAATGAATGAAAACGGAAGAAAGTCAAAGATTCAGTCTCACGTTTCAGTGGCTGCAGTCAGGACACAGACACAGAGCATCTTCATCCTCAGGCGTTCCGCTGAGCCGGGAAAGAGGAGGGAGCCACTCCAGGACGGGACTGTGGGCTCGGCTCAGAGGCCACTTTAATGCTGCACATCTGACACCTGGACCCAAGTCTTCCTATTCCTGAGCCTGTATTCTTTCCACTAAGCCTGCCTGTCTGCCTTTGATGAAGAAAGTCAAATTGGATTAATGGCCAAGCACAGGGAATTCTGGATTAGGGAAAGATCCCTGCCTGGCCCAGCAAGGGTTCAAACACATCCATGTATCCACGTGTGTCCACAGAGGAAAACAGCCTGCTGTCCCCTATCTGAAGGAGGGGAGAGGGTCTGGAAGTCAATATCCCTTGTCTGGGATCCTGGGTAATGTGGTGAGAAGGAAGAAGAAAGAGTGATGAAGCAGGATTCCTGGTTATCTGGCTCACCTTTGGGAGTCCTTGTTAGTTTGGGGGGAAAAGGATAAGGACTTCAATGATCTTTTGAAAGTGATCAGCGTCTCTTAAAAAGAGACCTCCACTTGGTTTGGTGGAGGTGGGGACTGGAGCTGCAAAAGTCCCCAAAAGCATCTGTGGTCTGGGAACACGGTTCATCAAATGGAGTGCAGTAAAATATGTCTTAGTTGTTGCTTGACAAGCTTTTTCTTTTTTAAAATAGAAATGTTTTTGGCTGTGAAATTTATTCTAATTGACCTTAACCTGTAGAAGACATGGTCCTGGCAAACAACAGCTTAGCAGCTAATTAGGAGACCAAGAGAAGTGAGCATAAACCCTACAGGCTGCAATGCATCCGCCCAGCTAGGGAAGGGAGCATCCTTGTCCCTGAAGAGGGGGACTGTCCCTGAGACAGGCAGGAGGAAACACAGCAGCTTCTGGAGACCCAAGAGAGTGCACAGCAAAATCTAGTTCAGAATAAACACCATCAGGTCCTTAAGTGTCCAAGGACAGAGGAACAGATGAAGAAGACGTGGCACATATACACAATGGAATGCTGGCTCAGTGGTGAAGAATCTGCCTGTCAATGCAGGAGACATGGGTTCAATCCCTGGGTCAGGAAGATTCCCCTGGAGTAGAAAATGGCAACCCACTCCAGTACTGTTGCCTGGGAAATTCCATGAACAGAGGAGCCTGGGGGGCTATAGTCCATGGCATTGCAAAGAGTCAGACACAGCTGAGTGACTGAATATGCACACACACAAAAAGGAACAAAATTGGGTCATTTGTAGAGACATGGATGAACCTAGAGACTTACCAGAGTGAAGTAAATCATAAAGAGAAAGACACATCAGATGTGGAATCTATAAAAATGGTACAGAGGAGCCCACTTGCTGGGCAGGAATAGAGAGACAGACTTGAGAATGGACTTGTGGACACAGAAGAGGAAGCGGGGCATGGGCTGAAAGGGGAGATTGGGACTGACATGTATATATCACCATGTGTAAAACAGACAGCTAGCAGGAACCTGCTCTATAGCACAAGGAGCTCAGCTCAGTGCTCTCTGAGGACCTAGAGGAGTGGGATGGAGGGGGAGAGAAGGAAGTCTAAGAGGGAGGGAATATATGTATACATATGACAAACCTAGACAGGGTATTAAAAAGCAAAGACATCACTTTGCCGATAAAGGTCTATATAATCAAAGCTATGGTTTTTCCAGTAGTCATGTACAGTTGTGAAAGTTGGACCATAAGAAAGGCTGAGTGCTGAAGAATTGATGCCTTTGAATTGTGGTGCTGGAGAAGACTCTTGAGAACCCCTTGGACCCCAAGGAGATCAAGCCAGTCAATCCTCAAGGAAATCAGCACTTAATATTCCTTTGTAGGACTGCTGCTGAAGCTCCAATACTTTGGCTACCTGATGTGAAGAGCCAAATCACTGCAAAAGACGCTCATGCTGGGAAAGACCGAAGGCAATAGAAGAGAGCGGCAGAGGATGAGATGGTTAGATAGCATCACCGACTCAATGGATATGAATCTGAGCAAATTCCAGGAGACAGTGAAGGACAGGGAAACCTGGAATGCTGTAGTCCATGGGGTCACAAAGAGTCAGACACGACTTAGTGACTGAACAACAGCAATAGCTGATCCATTTCATTTTACAGCATAAACTAACAATATTGCAAAACAAGTAAATCTCAATTTAAAAAAAAAAAAAGAACCAACATCATCAGGTCTTGAAAACAATTACCATCATTAGCTTTGTATAAAAGCAAATGAAACCATATAAAGTACAAGCAAGAAAAACCCTGAATACTACGTCTGGGAGAGAGGAGTAAAAAATAAAGAATTGTGGAAACATGAAGGAAAAGTGGTAAAGTTGATGACACTGTCATCAATTCAGGTGCTGAAAGCCAGCAAGTGGTCCTGGAAGATGAAGACTCCAGTGACAAGGTGAAAGTGAGAAAACAAAGGTATAAGGTGGAGGGGGTGGAATTCGCTTAAATGAAAATTATAAAATAGTAAAAAGGTATAGTATCAATATGTCAATAATACAAATCAATATTAACTAGTGTAACTGGAGAAAAAATTACAAAGATGAAGATATATAAAAACCTTCAGTGAATCATGAAATACCAAATCTATGTTCTGTTACAGTATAAAGTAACTGAAAAAAAATTTACAACTATTAATATATCCTGTGGTCTTTCTGAAAGACAGAACTAAAGAATGATAAGGCAAAGTGTTAAAAATTAATAAAGGATAGATAAGAATTCTTAGAAAAAAAAAAGAAACACAACTTCATGATTATCAAACTAGAAACCTTTTCCTCCTATGGCATACTAATAAAAATATGCTTTTAATGTGATATAGTAGATAAACTGAAAATTTTAGAAAAATATCTAGAAACTAGTTCAGTTTTCACACTATAGTTCTTCTTAAAAATACACAAAATTAAAAAGCTTTTGAGTTTCATCCTCAAAATAAAATAAAATAAAATAAAATTATCCAACACATACAATCCACAGACTCCACAATTAAATTCTATTTATTCTCTAATAAAGGGGTACTGGAAATACACCACATCACAATCAAGTGTTCCTATGTTTTAAATTTGCACAATTTCAATCTAAACACTACTTTGGTGTCAAACATCTCTGCTCACTTTTAAAACTTATGACCAATTACAAATTTAAACTTAATAGCAAAGCACAAAAGGCCTAGAAACATAAATTACTCATCGGTGTGCAGACAACTCACAATCACTGCTTTCCTAATAATTATGGAAGCACTTTCAGGTGTTCCCAAATTATCACTTCACGTCCCAGGTCCCAAATTAAAGAGGCCACCAGACCCAGACCTGCATGCCCATGGGGGTGTCACTCGCCTGGACCTACCTAATAATAATCTGATCCGCTGGCACCAGGAAAAGTCAGCCAGGGAGGGAAAGAGGTGGAGCCACAGGCTGCTGTGCCTGGTACAAACATCTTCACACCAAATTTAATCACATATTAGCTTCAGCTCCATCACACAATCACTGAGAAATATTACAATGCTCTAAGCTTACCTGCTATTGTAACAGGGGAATTCAACTCCTCTAATGTATTAAAAAATATTAAGAAAAACTATTATTACAAAAGAATACAATTCTGAGATCTCCTCTCCACTTTATATCAAACAAGAACGAGTTTTGATGTCCTTAAATGAACTACTGACTTAAAGAAGGGCTCAGAAGTAACATCTTAAAAAAACAGCTCAAATTGAATGGGAAAATTTTAATGTAGCAAATAATCAGTCAGACTGTCATTTTTAAGGATATAAACACACTTTCTAACAGGTTAGCCAAAAGCCTAGAAACCTTAAAAAAAATAAATAAATAAAGGCCCAGAAACCTAAACATGTTTTTACAGAGCACACCTGCTAATATTTCACTATCTTTGCATGCTCGTAAGAGATAAGGTAGAGAAAGCCAAGGTGGCCACCCAAGTTCACGGTCAGGAGTAGCAGGCCTCCCATACTTAGCGGTATGTTCAGTGTCAACAGGACTCAAGAAGCTCAAGTTACCCACTTCGATTAATATCTTTAAAATTATTTCATGTTCTAATGACTTGATTAAATAATGACAAATTTATGCAGAGAAGGGAATACCAGCTATGTCTCCGGGGAGCACACATTCTGGTGAAACTGACTCACAAACTTTCACTGATATTTACACAAGCACACTCCTGAATGAAGCCAACGGGCAAAGGCACCAGCTGTTTAGACATTTCATGTCACTGGAGACTCTTTTATCCTACAGAAATACGCATCTCCACCACAGGGGAAAAAAATTAACTACTACCCTGCCAAACTCACCAACATGCTGCCTCTTGTTCCTATGAGCTCCAGTGGGAAATTCAATCCTGTGTCCATAACCAACTACTGGGATGTGGGTGTACGCATGCATGCCCAGTTGCTCAGTCACGTCTGAGTCTTTGTGACTCCATGGGTTGTAGCCCACCAGTCTCCCCTATTTATGAGATTTTTCAAACAAGAATACTGGAGTGGGTTCAACTACTGGGGTAGATCTCACAAACACTCAAACAGATAACTAAAAGTAAGCCAAAAAACTTTGCCTTAAATGGACTTGGAGATATTTTAAAACTTTACTCAAAGGTAATTCACCTTTACTTGCATTCTAGAATATTCCATCAATTAGTATACCTCAACTAAGGTCTGAAATTCTTGAAAAGTCACACGGTCTGATTGGTTAGTTTTTGCCTATGTCCTCTTTCCTAAAATAATACTTTTCCCCAACAGTTTTAAATTAAGTTAGCCCTAAGATATGGTTTTAATGAAATTACTAGTAAAAACCTAAATTCCAATCCAAATAAAATGTATACTTGTGCTCTCAACAAAAGTAACTAATAATTATGTATTAATAAATTAGGCAGACATACAGTCAGTGAATTTACAGTCACTAATGTCTCTGGCCCTTCAGTAATTGTCAAGGACTGTCATACACGTTATTTTATAAGGTGACATGTCCTTAATTCATTGTCCCCCATCCAGCCCATTTCTACATAACACAAGGCAAAGCGCCAGTCTCAGTGAACGACAACAAATTCATCACATCAGTCATCTGCCATGGTGTGGAAAAGTAATAGCTTAATGAAAGTGGGATTAGATAACCAATCATGGCAGTATCAGAGGAAAAACATTCCCTGGAGCATGGAGCACATGGCAGGCATCGCCTTATTCTTAGGCAACAGGTCAGAGGAGACGGTAATTTTGGTGAAGAATCAACAGAAGCTGACCGCCACCAATAATGTACCAAAGCCAGAAATTTCACATCTGTATCTTTCCTTTCTGATAGGCAACCAATACACCCATATTATATAAAACATTCAAAGAAACAAACAAACAAACAAACAAAAAACCCAAGACCATTTCTGCCCTCTGATTTTAAGCATGCTGCATTTGGTTGGCTGTCTGTTCACTAAAACGTACTAAAACAAAAGATACAATAATTGTATACGATAGGAGGCTCTGCATGCGAGTGTGACGAAACAGTCAAATGCATCAAGAATAACAATCTCAGGTTTGTTACCATATCCACAGCAAAAGCCCCTAGTCTCTGCCGGGGGGGCTTGGACGTGAAGGCCAGAAATCCGCAAAGCACCACCAACCAGACTCGGCCGGGGTTGGGGGGTGGTGACTGACTTTCTGCTCACACAATACCACCCTGGAAACAGTGTCCCAAGTTTAGAATCCCCATTTCTTCTACAATCAGATTCTTTTAAAGGATTTTACAAGTACTTTTTGGATACAATTTTGCTGACCTCTTAAATGTTTGTTGACCTCTTAAATGTTTGCTGACCTCTCCAAATATAAGATAGTTTTGCCAAAAGGATTCCGGTCTCCGTAAACAGACTCATTAAATAACCTCTCCAATGGAGACAGATTAGTAGCAATTCCGTTTCACATTTCTCGATGTCATTTTGAGATGCCCACTACCATGAAAAAGGACTTTCCACATTTCTTTTCTTTGGGGGAGATCTGTTTGTTCAAAGGGAATTACATAACCGCCCCTAAGCGCACAGCAAAAAAAAACCCAAAAAACAAAAAACAACAAAGTTCCTTTTAACATTCCTCAGCTTCAGGATTATTTGATTTGCTAACCTGGCTCACTTTTTCCTGGCATTAAAGGCAGAGTTAAAAAAGAAAGAAAAAGGCAGTTTTTGAAAACCTTTTGCGCACTTGGGCAGCACCGCAGCCTATGAGTTCGCGCGGGCAGGATGAGTCAACGGGACACACTGCAATGAAAAGAGATTAGTTGTCCCCAAAGCTGCCTCACTGGAGACCAGTTGCTAGAGTGGAACGTGGGCCCCTTTGGTAAGCAGGTGCAGGGCCCACCCCAGGCACTCATTCCATTCTCAGGACTCATCACACATTCGCTCCAGGCCCTTGAGACAGCTCACAGGTCCTGGGTGTGCCCCGCGGAGACGCACTGCCCCGGCAAGCCGAGCGCGCGACCCCTTGAGCGCTGAGCTGAGCGCTGAGCGCAGGCCACCGGGCCCGGCGGGGGTCCTGCCCGGCTCAAACTCCAGCTCGGGATGTGGTTAAAGAGCAGGGTTATTTTTCTTGTATTACGGAAGTTACTCTTTCAGCGAATAGAATACGAACCTGACCTGTAATCCGCACACACGAGTTGTGGGATGTAAAACAGACCCCGCGAAGGTTTGGGCAAGAGGATCGGCCGCGCAGGCAGGGATGGGAGCCCCCACTTTAGTGATATGCTGGGGTCCCCGGGGCGGGCCCGGTTCACTTGCCAGTGCCCTGTACCGAGGAGCCCTGAAAAGTCAGCTAGGGAGGGGAGCAGCAGAAAACCTCCAGGGCAATGCCCTGTACACAGCCTTCCCGAGACCGCGGCACCTAGGCGCCTCTGGGTGCTCGGACCCTGTTCCCCTTCCTTTTAGGGGGAGGAGGAGCGGACGGTGGGGCGGGATGACAGACTGGAACACAGTCACCCAAGGGGCAAGTCAGCGACAGGGCTGGGGGCCCGGCCGGGTCTCCACCGCCTTCCTCCCCTCCCGCAGGGGGAGCCCTCGCGGGTGGCAGGGAAAGTTCGTGGGGCTCCGTCCGCGGGGACCCCCAAAAGGGAGCGCACAATCCCAAAAGGAGCGCGCACACAAACGCACACACGCGAAAAGCGCCGGGGCCGCGGGCTGACACTGTTACCCCGGGCAACGACCTGGGCGCACAAAGTACACAACTCCCTTCCCCCGCCGGGCGCGGGCTCGCGGCCCCGAAAGGGGCGCCCCGTCCCGAGTGCACGCCGCGCGGGCGCCGGCGTCCGCGGCGAGGGGAGCCCGGGGCGGCTTACCCGGTCGGGGGCTTGGCCGCCGAGGCTCGCAACGCGTCCATGGAGTCTGCGGGCGAGGCGGGGCGCGGGCGGCGCTCGGGCCCCGCGAGTCAGGCGCTCGCAGTCGCCGCCGCGGCCCTCATTCACTTTTTCCGCGCTGACCCATCGTCCTCCGTCGCGGGCCGGCGGAGGACAGCCGCCCGGCCGGAACGGCAGAAGGGGCTGGAACAGACCCAGGCAGGCGGGGGCGCGGGCCCGCGGGGAGGGGCCGACGCGGGGCGGGGGTGCCGGGAGCAAGGTGCGCCGCGCCCCCGGGAGCACCGCCCCCGCTGCCGCGCGCCTCCCGAGCGGCCGGCTCTGCCAACAGCGCGCGTCCGGGGCGGGGGCCGGGCGCCAGCGGGGCCCGAGAAGATACCCGCTTCGCCGCCGCCTGCTTCCCCGGGCCTCTGCTCCCGGGAGGGAGGGCACTGGTCTCCTGGCGCGTGGGGGTCCCGGGAGCGCGCCGCGCGGGGGCGGGGAGGAGCTGCGGAGGGGGAAGCACCTGGCAGCCTTTCGGGCAGGACGAGGTGGGCGGACCGACGGGAGGACGTCGGAGCGTTAAGAGTGAGCGGTGTCAGCCTCGCCGCCCTGGAACCCAGAACCTCCTTCCGGGCAGCGGCACTGGTGCGGTGGGTCTCTACGTGCCTTCCTGACCTGCCGCACCTGGGAACCTGTGAGAAAGGCAAATTCGGGCTCCACCGGGTCAGGTATTGGAAGTTGTGGGCCCTGGAGCCGGCCCAGCCTTGCTCCTGGGAGCTCGGGTTGTTAGACAGGTGCTGCGGTCGCGCTGCCGGTGATGGATTCAAGGGGCCGCGGGCAGAAACGCCAGCACAGGCAGCCCACGTGGGGCCCAGAGCAGGCCAGCCAGAGACCCCAGATCTTCTGAGCTTCACCCCACACTCCTTCTAACCCAAAGCCATAAAAGGGATCTGGGCTAGTGCGAAAGTCTGATTTACAAAAATGACTATTCCGTGGGGTTCCAAGGACTAGAATAAAATATGAGTAAGTGAGCCTGCTGTGCTGGGTGTTAAAGGAGGCGTTCCTTTGAGTCTAAAACTGGGATGAGGAATCCAGAGGCCTGCCTGAGCCTTCCTCCCGCTGCCCTCCAGCTTTCCCCTTAAGGAAGGGGAGAGACCGGTCTAGATACAGAATGGGAAATCCTTGCTGGGACTTGAAAGGCCTTAGGTACTCAGGCCTGGGCGCCCACCCAGAGCGCACAGCCTCAGAGCCCACCACGCTGCAGCTCTGCCTTCCCATTCTGTCCACCTCAGGCATCTGCCTGGGATGCTCTGCGGTGTCATTTCCAGTTCCACCCTGTGGTCCCTGCTCAGATGCCACCTCCCCAGGCAAGCCCTCCAGGAGCACTGTGTGCGAAATACAGACTTAGTATTGCTCTGCATGCCCTGAGTTATTTTTATTCTAGGAATTTATCTATTTGTATATAGCATACGTTTTTAATATATATTTTTAAATATAGATTTGTTGCTTGCTTATTTTAAATATTTGTATTTACAAATAGCTGTTTATGTTTTCATTATAGATAAAATTTTGCTTCTATATATGAATGTGTCTGTGAACTTTGTTTATATAAACAATTACAGGTGTAAACATTATAAATCAATGGAATATAAATATATAGCCATATTTGGCACATTTTGTTCTTGTCTGGCCATCTTTCTTCTTCCCTAGAATGTGATCTCAGTGAGTGTCGGGCCTTTGTCTGTTTCATGTATCAATGGACCCCCAGCATTTAGGACAGTCTGGCAGGTAGACGGGATGCCTGATAAATGCAGGGTGCGCTGAATGAGTGAATCTCTCCTAAGCCTTCCCCCTCTTGGTGTGGGGATCAAGGACTCCTCCTCAAGATCTCTGGTTCCCTCCTTACTCTTACTCAGGAAGCCACGTAAGAAAGGGCAGCCTGGGAGGGGCTAGAGATCCCTGTCTGGATCCTGCTGAGGGGGCAGGCGGGAGTGCAGCTCACTGGAAGGCCTGGAAAGGCCGCAGGAGGAATTGGGGCGGGGGGAGAAGGAGGAATAGACCAGTGTTCCCAATGGAGAAGGGGGTCATAGCAGGTAGCTGTCTCTCAGGGAGACAACATCCGGGAAAGATGAATAGAAGGAGGCAGTGTCCCACCTTCAGTGTGATGTTCAAATTGCTCTAGAGTAAAGGCCCAGAAAGACCCAGAGACCTGGACACCTCTGATTCCAGGAGGGCCACCAGGCGTCTCAGACCCTGAAACCCTGCAGGCACATTTACTTAACCCGGAGTGGGGTGAAGGGTGAGGACTGGTGAGAGATGTCATGAGGGCAGGGTCAGACTTGTCCCAGGAATGATGGGCTGAGCGCCCAAGGCTTTAGGGAAGACTTGGGCCAGCCTGGCAGCCTCCTGGGTCAGCTTGGGGGCCAGTTCTCTGTTTGCAATCCAAACTTCCTTTACCATGGGGATCCCTGCAAACCCACCTGCGTAGAGATGTGGTCCAACATTGTGCAGCTCGCAGAATGCTGTTGATGTGGCGTGTTAGTCACTCAATCCTGTCCAACTCTTTGTGACCCCATGGACTATAGCCCAATTCTCCAGGCAAGAATGCTAGAGTGGGAAGCCATTCCTTTCTCCAGGAGATCTTCCCAACCCAGGGATCAAACCCAGGTCTCCTGCACTTCAGGCAGATTCTTCACCATCTGAGCCACCAGGGAAGCCCCAGTTCAAAGGATACTTTGCAGTATCTGCCATAAGCCAGTCATTGTGTGAGGAGGGGAGCCAGCTGACCATTTTTCGTTGGAGCCAGACTGAAGTGCCAGGTGGAGGCTTAACGTTTCCAGACCCAGCGTGGGAACCGCAATAGGTGAGGGCTAAGAGTCTGAGGGCAGGGGCTCTGCCCTTGTGGCACCCTGAGCAGGACACGCTCCTGAGTTTGCTTATGGAGCTTCTATAGCAAATGCACACTTGCATGCAGGGGAAGCAGGTTTCCCTGCTGCTCTTTTCCTGCATAGTCTGTTAAGTTTCCCTGAATAAATTAGAACCTTTGGAAATATTAACTATCATTTAATGTCTTATTTGGGGCATTGTAAATATCCAGGGATGTGCTGATAAATCTTTAAAATGGCACCAAAGAAAGCCCCAATTTGAAGGCTTTGTCAGTTTTTGCTGTGACTGCTCCCACCCTGGCCTTTCTCAAACTGCCATCACCCACCAAGAGGTTGCTGAAGACAGGGTTGGGGGGTGGGTTCCCGCACATCAGGCCAGCCACCCCATCTCACCTTCCTAAGTATTGCAGGAAAGCTGACCTTTGCTGCTTTGCTGCGTGGGGCATGGCTGAGTGCCTGCTCTGAGGCCTGCACACCAGCTTGGTGTTGCTGTGCCAGCTGTCCCTAGCTGCTCCCAGCTGTGGCTCTGGATGGCCACGAGGCAGCTCTGGATGCAAGGAGAGGACGCTAGCCCTGCTGCTGTGACCCAGAGTGTGAGGCCACCTCTAGGTCTCCCTTTCCTTGCCCTGACGCCACCTCCCTGCTTTGCTGCTATGTCTGCACCCAGAGCTCCCCTCTACCCTTGGCAGGAAAAGCCCTCAGTGCCCACTCAGGCCATGCAGTCAGCCCTGGCCTCCAGGCAGGGTGCCTGGAATACCCAGAGTCCCTCCAGCTACTCCGCATCCCTTTTGAGGAAAAGAAGAATGTACATGAAACAAACTCATTAGGAAGCAGCTCAGCTTAGAGTGGGGCTTCCCAAACTAGAATACACTCAAGATGCTCCTGGGAATTGTGTTAAAATGCAACTCCTGCTCCAACGGTTCCAGAGAGTCTGCATTTACAACAACTTCGCAGAGAGTCAGGGGCTGCTACCCCAGGGAGTGAATGAGCTGCCAAGTTTCTTCAGTCATATCCAACTCTTTCAGACTTATGGACTGCAGCCTGCCAGGCTCCTCTGTCCACGGGATTCTCCAGTCAAGAACACTGGAGTGAGTTGCCATGCCTGCCTCCAGGGGATTTTCCCAACCCAGGGAAAATGTCTGGGTTGTGTCTCTTGTGCTGCATCATCAGGTGGTTCTTTACCACTAGCGCCAACTGGGAAGCTAGGATTTAGAGTCAAACATACTAACCTTAACCTCACTCATAGTAAAATCACTAAGGGTGAGTCATTTCTCGTTCTAAACTTTTGTTTCTGCCTTTGTGAAATAAAAGTCATCAGAGGCAAATCCAGGTTTTCCAGGATAATGCAATTTTAATATAACACGGGGAGCTATGTGTTTAATACAACACAGGAACTAAAGGAAATCAGCCCTGAATATTCATTGCAAGGACTGATGCTGAAGCTGAAGCTCCAATACTTTGGCCACCTGATGCAAAGAGCCAACTCATTAGAAAAAGACCCTGATGTTGGGAAAGATTGAAGGCAGGAGGAGAAGGGGATGACAGAGGATGAGATAGTTGGATGGCATCGCTGACTCAATGGACATGAGCTTGAGCGGGCTCCGGGAGACGGTGAAGGACAGGGAGGCCTGGCGTGCTGCAGTCCATGAGGTCGCAGAGAGCCGGACACGAGTGACTAAACAACAACAGGGACCTATGGTCTGTATCTTGTAATAACCTACAGTGGGAAAGAATCTGAAAAAGAATGGGTTTATATATGTATAACTGAGTCACTTTGCTGTACACCCAAAGCACTGTAAATCAACTGTAAGTCAATAAAAAATTTAATTTTATGAACTAACATGTAAGTAAATTACATTAAAAGTAAGGGTAATAAATACTAAAAAAGAAAAAAAAAAGCATACCAGCACAGGGAACTGTAGTCAGTATCTTGGTATCTTGTCATAAATTATAATGGAAAAGAATCTGAGAAAGAATAGATACATATATAAATATATATAACACTTTGCCGTACACCTGAAACAATCATCTATACATCAAGAAAAAAAATTGTACACAAGTAAGTAAATTACATCAAAAGTAAGGGTAATAAATACTAAAAAAGAAAAAACTAGCATACCGTATGATTAATACCAATTTACATACGGAACTGCATGTTTACTTTGAGTACAACATGGACTGAATTGTCTCCTCAAAATCCCGGTGGAAGCCTTAGTCCCCAGTGCGACTGTTTGGGAATGGGGCCTTCCCAAGGGTACCGTAGATTCAGTGAGTTCACGAGGGTGGGGCCTTGGCTCTAAGCCACTGGTGTCCTTTCAAGAAGACCAGGCTCCGGACCTCACTGTCTCCCCATGAGGGCTCACATTTGCTTCAGGCTCAGATTTAATCATTTCTTTTCGGATGGTAAGTTATTTAAACAGAATGTATTTCACCTGAGATCATTAACTGACACCAGTAACTCAAAAACACACTGATGTGGAGTCCTTGATTTTTACTGAGCTAGGATCCCAATGCCAAGTACGCAATCCAGTGGTCATAGAGTTGTCTAGTTATACGCAGAGGTGCCCAGCCATCCCCACTACCTAAATTCATAGCATGGTTATCACCCCAAGGAAACCCTATGTCTGCAAGCATTTTCTCCCTGCTCCCCACCTCCTAACCCCCCTCACAGTCACTCACCTTTATGTCTCTATGGGTCTACCTACTTAGGACATTTCGTAGAAATGCACTCATGAAATAATACAGCCTTTTGTGTCTGGCTTCTTTGACTTATTATGTTCCAGGTTCACCCATGTTGTAGCATATGACAGAATTTCATTCCTTTTTATGGTAAATTAAGATTCCTGTGCTTGGATAGACCACATTTTGTTGATAAACATGTAAGTGGTCTCACTTTTTGTCTATCATGAATAATACTTCTATGAACATTCACATAGAACCACATGTAACGTGGGTCCTAGGGTTCCCAGCCCTTCTCACAGCGGGACACGTGAGTCTAATTTACAGTTGGCCCTCCACACATGAGGGAGGGCACTCTGTATCCGAGCCTTTGCATCAAGCATTCAATCAACTGTGGATTGTGTGGTACTGTAGCGTTTACTATTGAAAAAAATCTCAAAGAGTTTACATCCATTGTGTGGACAAGTTTTCCTTTTTCGTGTATTTCTAAGAGTGGAATTGCTGACCATATGATGACTCTGGGTTCAACCCTAAGAGAAACTGCCAAATGTTTTTTACAAAGTGGTTGCATCATTTTCCAATCCCACCAGCAATGAATGAGGGTTCCAGTTCCTCCATATCCCCAGCAACATGTGTTAATATCTGTCTTTGATTCTAGCCATCCTAGTGGGTATGAAACGTTATCTCACTGAGGTTTTGATTTTCATTTCCCTAATGACATGATGTTGAAAAAATTTTCATGTGTTTTTTTCTTTTGCTATTTGTATATCTTCTTTAGAGAAGTGTGATTCAAGTTCTTTGCCTATTTTGAAAGTTAGGTTGTTTGCCTTTATATTTTTGAGCTGTGAGAATTATTTATATAATCTACATACAAATCTCTTATCATATATGTGATTTGAAAATGTTTTCTCCTTTGGGTTATTCTTTCACACTCTTCTTTTTAAATCTAAACATAGTTGATTTATAGAGTTGTGTTAGTCCCTGTTTACAGCAAAATGATTAGTTATACATATGTATACATATTCTTTTTCATTATGGCTTATTACAGAATATTGAATATAGTCCCATGTGCTCTACAATAGGACCTTGTTGAAAGTGAAAGTTGCTCGGTTGTGTCTGACTCTTTGCAACCCCATGGACTGTACCTTCCAGGCTCCTCTGTCCGTGGAATTCTCCAGGCAAGAATAATGGAGTGGGTAGCTATTCCCTTCTCCAGGGGATCTTCCCAACCCAGGGATTGAACCCAGGTCTCCTGCATTGCTGGTGGATTCTTTACCACCTGAGCCATCAAGGAAGCCCAAGAATACTGGAGTGGGAGCCTATCCCTTCTCCAGGGGACCTTTCTGACCCAGGAATTGAACTGGTGTCTCCTGCCTTGCAGGGAGATTCTTTACCAACTGAGCCACCAGCGAAGCCCACGACCTTGTAGTTTATCTATTTTACATATAGTAGTTTGCATTTGCTATTATCAAAATCCTAATTTATCTCCCTTCCCTTCCCTTCCCTTCCCTCGATAAGAGTCGGACACAGCTGAGCAACTTCACTTTTTTTCTTTCCTTCCCTCCCCCTTTGGTAACCATAAATTTGTTTCCTATGTTTCTTCTTTCACACCCTTGATGGTATCTTTTGAAGCACAGAATATTTTATTTTTTATGAAGTTCAATTTATTTTCCTCTTGTTGCTTGGGCCATATCTAAGAAATCAGTGACTAATAAAAGGTCTGTTTGTAGAGTGTTGTGTAGTGTTTGTGTTAAGTCACTCAGTCGTGTCCAATTCTTTGTGACTCTGTGGACCATAGCAAGGCCAGGCTCCTCTGTCCATGGAATTCTCCAGGCAAAATACTGGAGTGGGTGGCCATGTCTTCCTCTAGGGGATCTTCCTGACCCAGGGATCAAACCCATGTCTCTTACATCTCCTACATTGGCAGGCGGGTTCTCTAACACTAGCACCACCTGGAAGCCCCTTGTAGAGTGTCAATCCTTCTTTTAAAAAATGACAGTATATTTTTTCCAAAGTAATAATTTATGCATGAGGCCAAGCACAAGAAGGATTGGGAAGTGGCTTCAATGTTTCTTCAGAGACTTGAGCCCTCTCCTTCTGTAGCCTGTTCTTTTAACAGGGAGCTCTTGAAAACAGCTCTTTGTAGCTAATCTGTCAGAGAAGGCAATGGCAACCCACTCCAGTACTCTTGCCTGGAAAATCCCATGGACAGAGGAGCCTGGTAGGCTGCAGTCCATGGGGTCTCGAAGAGTCAGACATGACTGAGCGACTTGACTTCACTTTCACTTTCACGCATTGGAGAAGGAAATGGCAACCCACTCCAGTGTTCGTTCTTGCCTGGAGAATCCCAGGGGTGGGGAAGTCTGGTGGGCTGCGGTCTATGGGGTCACACAGAGTTGGACATGACTGAAGTAACTTAGCAGCAGCAGCAGCTAATCTATTGCTCCCTATTAGGCTTAATTCCACCTGAGTAGCCATCAGACCTTCACCCAAGGCACAGGATCCACAAGGAAATGTCAGGAAATAACAATTGAAGAAGACATGCAGGTCAGGGGTTCGGACTCACTGGAATTCTCAAGAGGTGGAAAGGGGCTGGGATTTATACTGCCTCCAAACTGGAGAGTTCGTTGGCAAAATAGGAGCCAGGATAGGAACCGACAGAGATGGGATGGACCCACGATTGGATTAGGCACGAAGTGGTTGTTTCTGGCCTGTTCCTGGTGAGGCCCTGGGAGAGGATCACATACACTGAGTCTCAGAATCGCAAATCTGGGAACTGCCCCATCCCAGGGTGTTCCCTTCAGACCAGCCTCCAGCACCTGCCAGAAGACATGCATCTATCTTCTCTCTCTTCTAATGATAGCCAGACAACAGGTATATACTGATTGAATTATTAACCATAGTCATTTGTTGTTGTTTAGTAACTAAGTCGTGTCAGACTCTTTGTGACCCGATGGACTCTAACACGTCAGGTTTCATCATCCTTCATCATCTTCTGGAGCTTGCTTAAACTCATGTTCATTGAGTCAGAGATGCCATCCAACCATCTCATCCTCTGTTGTCCCCTTCTCTTTCTGCCTTCAATCTTTCACAGCATCAATGTCTTTTCCAATGAGTTGGCTTTTCCATCAGGTGGACAAAGTATTGGAAATTCAGCTTCAGCATCAGTCCTTGCAATGAATACTCAGGGTTGATTTTCTTTAGGATTGACTGGCTTGACCTCCTTGCTGTCCAAGGGACTTTTAAGGGTCTTCTCTAGCACCACAGTTTGAAAGCATCAATTCTTTGGCACTCAGCCTTCTCTATAGTTCAACTCGCACATTTGTACATGGCTACTGGAAAAACCATAACTTTGGCTATCTGGACCTTTGTTGGCAAAGTGATGCCTCTGCTTTTTAATACACTGTCTAGGTTTGTCATAGCTTTTCTTACAAGGAGCATGCATCTTTTAATTTCATGGCTGCAGTCACCATCCATATTTATAGATAACACTTAATGACAGTTACTAGGAGCAAAGTACTATGTTCAATGCATCAACAGCACTAATTACACAATGTTTAAAGTGACCCAAAAGATGGGGACTATTGTTGTCCCCACTTTAGGGATGGAAAATCTAAGCATCTAGGAAGTTAACTAAATAGCCTCAGGTCACACAGACTAAGGATTTGAGCTCAGGAAACCTTATTAAAGACCCTATATTCTCTGCCGTTATGTGAAGACAATTGCTCTAATCTATGTCCAGTGCCCAATTGCTCTGTGATCTGTTCAACACAGAGGCGGTTGCCGCCCTTCCTGTTTGTCAGCAAATGTGTGCAGAACACACTGCCAAGTGGCAAATGGAGAGAATGTGTAGGTCTGGCTTTCCTACCGCTTTGCCACAGAGCTTGTATTTTAGCCACCAGCTGTCATAATTTATCTCCTGGTGAGATCATACTAAAAGCTGTGTTCTCTCCTCACGCCTAATTAAGAGGAAGCATCTCTGAGTTTCTTGGTCAAGATGTTCAGCCCCTGAATTTAGGCAACATCACACCTATACCCAAACCCACACAAGGGTCATGCAAGTGGTTCTTCCTTGCATTGTTTTCTAGAAATGTGAGCCCCCTCAGGATATGCATCCTTGGAATTTTGATTAAAGAGGATTTTCTGACCTAGGCTGATGTCTGTTCTGACTTGATTTTTGCCTTTGAGAACTTGACAGGTTTTAACTCAACTGATGGTTCAGAACATGCTGCTGCCGCTGCTGCTAAGTCGCTTCAGTCGTGTCCGACCCTGTGCTACCCCATAGACGGCAGCCCACCAGGCTCCCCCGTCCCTGGGATTCTCCAGGCAAGAACGCTGGAGTGGGTTGCCATTTCCTTCTCCAATGCATGGAAGTGAAAAGTGAAAGTGAAGTCGCTCAGTCGTGTCTGACTCCTCGCGACCCCATGGACTATATAGCCTACCAGGCTCCTCCATCTAGTTTACAAATAAGACTATCTGTCAATGGTACTTTGTTCAGTATCACTCATTCTGATGTCATTTCCAAAGCCAGAGCTGGAGTGAGCAGCATTTCATGTTCGTTTATACTTTCCTGTGTATTAGAAACTGTTATTTAACATAATTTGAGAGTGGAGGGATCCAGCCAAAGAAATATAATAATATTTCTAGATTCCTAATTTCGTTTTGAATATTATTGGTTTCTTGGGCTGACTCATAACCTCCTTCCCAAAGTGATAGTTTCATATTTTTCCTGTGTCTATGGGCTAGATTTATCAAGGGGAAGAAAGAGGAAGGAACAGGTTTTCTGTAATCTTGTATTCCCAACATTTACAATGCAGGATGGCTCCCCACCAGGATCTGCACTGGGTTTGCCTCCAGCGTAGGGCCAGTCTAGATACAAGGGTGGACAGGGGTGGCCTCGAGGGGTCACAGCTGATGAGGAGTTGAGGAACCTCCTAGGAGGGGCTCACCCTGAGAACGGAGGGGAGGAAGCACAGGATTAGCCAGAGGGGAGGTTCTGTCATCAATGGGGTTGGGGATGTCTCTGAACCTCCCCAGTGTCAGGATCCTGACTTGACTGGGTCAGACCTCAGGGTCGCTGTGACACTGGCAGGTCTAAGAGGCAGCAGCATCTGAACCACAGGGCTTTGAGGCAGGAGCTCAAGAGAGGACCTAACAGCAATGCAACCTAGGAGGGACCAGCACCCTACCAGCACCGAGGAGGGACAGAGCTGCAGAAGAGGCCCAGGGAGAGGGCACCATGTGTGCAGAAGTACCGATCCAAACAGTACAAGAGCACCCTTGGGAGAGTCCCAGAGCAACAGATGGCTTGGAGTCTTTTAGAGGTAATGGGCAGGAGCATTCTCACTTGCTACTAAGGCATTTTTTTTCCAGCTTCATTGAGATACAGTGGATATACAACATTGTGTAAGTTTAAGGTGTACAGTGCAATGACTTGATGTACACATATATAGCAAAATAATTATGGCTATGAGGTGAGTTAATATCACCTCCTATTGTCGCAATTTTTCATCTGTACAGTGAGAAATTTTAAGATCTAATCTCTCAGTAATTTTCAAATATACAATTCAGTAACGTTAACTATTAATCACCATGCTGTACTGTACATGTTCAGAGCCCATTCATCTAATAACTGGAAATTTGGACCCATTGCCCTTTGTTTATTTCTCCTATTAGTTCTGTTAGTATCTTTTACATATTTAGGTACTTCAGTGTTGGGTGCTGGTTAGACACTATTTATAAAAATTTTCACTTCTTTATCTTATTTTTGACTTTGCCGGGTCTTTGCTCTGCACAGGCTTTTCTCTAGCTGCAGCGAGGCGGGGCTCCTCTCCAGTTGTGGCGCATGGGTGTCTCTTGACCTGGCTTCTCTGTGGAGCGTGGCTCTAGGGCGTGCAGGCTTCAGTAGCTGCAGCACGGGGGCTCTGGAACACAGGCTCAGCAGCTGTGGCTCATGGGTCTAGTTGCTCCATGGCATGTGGGAATCTTCCTGGGCCAGGAACTGAATCCATGTCTTCGACATTGGCAGGCAGATTCATTACCACTGAGCCACCAGGGAAGCCCTGGACATTATTTTTGTTTTCAAGCTATTGTAGCTTAAGAAACCTGTTACCTATATACACTACTAGATGTAAAATAATTAAGCAACAAAAACCTACTGTATAGCACAGGGAACTCTGTTCAATATTCTATAATAACCTAACTATAAGGGGAAAGAATCTGAAAAGAAAACTATAAGGGGAAAGAATATATATCTGAATCGCTGTGTTGTATACCTGAAACTAACACAATATTGTAAATCAATTTAAATTAAAAAAAATAACTTTAGAAAAAGAAAAGTAGAAAGAGAAAAAGATTATCTCACCCATAAATAAGTACTCAATAAAGTTTGCTATAATACTTTGTATCAAAAAAAGAAACCTCAGTTAAATACCAAATCTTCAGGTTCGTAATGATGGAGATGTTTGTAGAGGGTTCTGGCTTTGTCTTGGAGAAGGCAATGGCACCCCACTCCAGTACTCTTGCCTGGAAAACCCCATGGACAGAGGAGCCTGGTAGGCTGCAGTCCATGGGGTCGCTAAGAGTCGGACACGTCTGAGCGACTTCACTTTCACTTTTCACTTTCATGCACTGGGGAAGGAAATGACAACCCACTCCAGTGTTTTTGCCTAGAGAATCCCAGGAACAAGGGAGCCTGGTGGGCTGTCGTCTATGGGGTCACACAGGGTCAGACACGACTGAAGTGACTTAGCAGCAGTAGCAGCTGGCTTTGTCTAGAATGACATTTCAGGAGAGAGCTCTCTGCTTCCTGTGCCTATTTTCACAACCAAAATTCACTATTTAATTGGCAATTTTTTCCATACACAAACAGATATGAGTAAAACTTTCATTATCCCCTAAGTAGCTGCCTATGCCTACTGAGTCAGAAACCCCACAGCTGATTTGGGGCACAGCCTCCTGGGGGCATCCTCACCTGCCAGGGGATCCTCTTTCATGCCTCTCACATGTACTCAGCAGAATCACACTTCTGGGCTTTTTTAAAATGAAAAAGCAGAATGGAGAGTAAGACCTGTGATACTCCATTGGCTACGCCAATGGAACATAGGCCTATTGTGTTCCATTTCACAATCCCATTTTTTTTTTTTTCTTTTGCTTTAGTCCTTGAAAGAAAAGCAAAGATGGAGAGAGGATTCTCAGAGAGGCTTGGTGCCAACACAAATAGGCAGATCGAATTGTGCAAAAATAACTCCTTCCCACAATCTCAGGTAAAAAACTCACTCTAGTTAAGGAGTCTCTCACATGCAGGTCACGCCTGGAGTGTTTATGCCTCTATAAACATTACTTTCATTTTTCTGATTAATCACTTGAACACCACATGCCTCTTTGGCAGTCAGTCAACTTTCTGCATCTTCAGGCCCCTACCTCTGTTGAATCATCCAAGAATCCCACGGAGTAAACAGGGGTGGGTGATCAGAGCTCTCTTAGCCTCAACTCCAGAGAAAGCTGGAGCCTACCCATGTTGTGACTGATTGCTGCCAGCTTGTTCAAGTCGGGGCTCTGCAGCCCATGGATACTGGGTGTCTGATCCAGGCTGATTCCTCTGCACTGCAAGGATTCTCTGAAAGATATGTGGTGACATGCTGGCCTTTAACCTGCAGGGCATCTTCTCAGGCACATCCCAGACCCCAGAATCTGGACCCCTAGATTCTGGAGCAAAGGGGCTCAACTCTTCCTCACCCACTCCAGCCACAGCCAGACAGTGGACTGAAGCCTCAGGAAGAACAGCTGTTCAGCCGTGGTCACCTTCCTGGGGCCAAAGGCTCCAGCTTGTCCCACATTCACATAATTAGAGAAGGTGCCAGGCGATTCTGAGTGGAGTAAGAGGATCTCATTCAGAGGGGCTGACCTTGACCTTGCCTCCACCTAACCTTACTGTACTCATCCTTTCCCTAAAGAAGAGAAGACCACAAAGCCATGTGCAGTAGAGGCAGCCCAGCACACCTGGCCATAGCAAGCTGGGCAACTCACTTCCCTGTCACTTGGGTAGAGACGCACACGAGCAGCGTGGAGGCCTCCCGGTCTGACGGGCAGCACCTGGAGAGTGATGGGAGGCCCCGGGCCAGGAGGCAGAAAACCTAGACAGGGAGTGGGAGTAAGAACACGGTGACCCCCACCAGAGTATCAGACCCCTCCAGGGACCAGCAGCCTGTGGTCCAGTGGAAAATCAAAATACTGAGCCTTCTGTTCAAAATCCAGAGGAAAGGGTGGTTAAAGGTACTATCATAGAAAGCTTGGCCCTTTGCTGAGGCCTCTCTCTCCCAACTTGTCATGATGTTATTCACTTGCTGTTTAACTGTCATTCTAAGAAAACCAAAAAATTTTAAATCATTAACTTGGATCTGACCACTCATCTCTACGTTGTGCAATGCCCGTTTTAAGCGGGAATACAAGAGAACTTAGCTCATACGAAGCCTAGTGGCACAAGCTGTATTCCGTAGCTGTACATGCTTATGTATTTTTCTCATACTAGACCAGAGGGAATGGTGAACAAAACTAACGCTGCTGCTTTTATTTTGCTTCCCGATACACACATACATTCTATTAATAAACAAGTGAGGCAAGACTGAATGGAGAAGAAATTGTGGTTGTCCTGTTTTTCTCTTTCCTTCTGTGTCAGAATTTTCAGCAGAAGTGGTTGGCTGAGACATAGCTAACCTAGCACGTGTAAATCAACAGATGCTCCAGAAAAGAGGGAAAACTTACGTATTTGAAGGAGTGGTGGATCTTTTGCGCAGTCATTTCTGGAAGGGATTGAGTGTGGGTGTTGCACAGGAGTGTATGTGGTTGAGTCAAGAGAAGGATGAGAGATGAATTTGGTGTTTATTTAGTTGCTAAGTTGTGTCTGACTCTTTGGCAACTCCATGGACTGTACCCGCCAGGCTCCTCTGTCCATGAGATTTCCTAGGTAAGAACACTGGAGTGGATTGCCGTTTCCTTCTCCAGGTGATCTTCCCAAATCCAGAATTGAACCTGCATCTCCTGCATTGCAGGAGGATTCTTTACCACTGAGCCACTAAGGAAGCCATATATATGCTGTAAAGTTTTAAGAAACTGCAAGGAAAGTTCCCTAGGTAATGTCTTGAGCTCTAGAACCAGGAGGAATGCGAGCACATTTCCCAGCTGGAGAAATGGCCTCTCTATCTATAATCTAGGCTTTAAGCAGCTAAGAACAGAGCCACCTGCTGTGGAGACTCTAAGCCACTGGTCTGGAACCATTACCAAAACACACACACACACAACAGGTATATTTAAATATTTGTCAACTCAGAGGACAGGCTTAGGGGATATATTGGTGTATGTCATGGTGTTTACTCTATTTAGAAAAGAAAGCCAATACCTGGGAAAATCCTAAACTCCCAGAAGTGAGTGATCCAATGATGATGCCAGCCTCCAATAATCTCTCTGCCTCCTTTCCAATGATCTAAACAGACACAAGTCCCAAGTCAAGTTACCAACCAACATCGCTCTCCCTTGCTACTCTTCAGTGGCTCCCACTGCCTAAAACTGTCAAGAATAAACATTATGTGCACTGTCCAAGGCTCATTATAAACCTGGCCTCCACTTTTCCTTTCTATTTTTTATCGGGATTGGATATGTTGGCCAGGGGATTCTGCTAACATGGTCGTTCAAGGCTGGAATCCTGGGAGCTAGAATTTGGGCAGAGAATCCATTCTGGTATTTCAATATTAAAGTTCTTTAGATATTTTTAATGGACTTCCCTAGTAGCTCACTACCCACAATATGGGAGACCTGGGTTCAATCCCTGGGTTGGGAAGATGCCCTGGAGGAGGGCATGGCAACCCACTCCAGTATTCTGGCCTGGAAAATCCCGAAGGACAGAGGAACCTGGCAGTCTACAGTTCATGTGGTCGCAAAGAGTTGGACATGACTGGGCAACTAAGCACAGATATTTTAAGCACTACGTGTTCTATATCAAACATATTGGTGGGGCATAGATGGCCTGTTTTCACCCAAAAGAGGATAAAAATGTTCTACTTTATCTTTCTCCTCATCAAAAGTCAAAGATAGCACTTTCCCCAACAACAGGAGGATCACATTCTCTCCAAATGGATATTAGATATTTATCAGGATGAAAAATATTCTGAGTCATAAAATAAGTCTCAAAAAACATAAATATTTCAACCATACAAAGTGCGTCCTCTGAGTGCATAAAAGTCAATTGGAAATCAATGACAAAGTCAGTATCTGCGAAAATCCTGAATTTTGGAAATGAAATACCATAGATGGAAATGAGCCAAATCAGAAGTCAAAAGAGAAATGAGAAAATGTTTCAAATTGCATGAGAATAAAGATACACTGTATAAATTATGTGTATCATCAGAAGCAAGAGTGGTAACATCACTACAGACTGTACAGATACTGAGATAAACATTATGGCCAACTTCTCCCTAATAGAATTGACAACTTCAATACAAATAGCACATCTGATGAAAGACATGAGCTGCCAAAGCACATTCAGAAAGAAATAGCCTAAAACTCCCAATGTCTATGGAAGATATTCAATTTGTAGCTAAAATTTTTCCCCAAAAGAAAATTCCAGGCCTAGATGGTTTCACTGGTGAATTTCAGAAAATAATTAAGAAAGAAATATTATCAATTCTGCATAAACTCCTCTGGAAAATTGGAGGAGAGACTATTTCCCAAATCATTCACTGAGGCGGCTGCTGCTGTTGCTGCTAAGTCACTTCAGTCATGTCCGACTCTGTGCGACACCTGAGACGGCAGCCCACCAGGCTCCCCCGTCCCTGGGATTCTCCAGGCAAGAACACTGGAGTGGGTTGCCATTTCCTTCCCCAATGCATGAAAGTGAAAAGTGAAAGTGAAGTCGCTCAGTCGTGTCTGACTCTTCACGACCCCATGGACTGCAGCCTACCAGGCTCCTCCATCCATGGGATATTCCAGGCAAGAGTACTGGAGTGGGGTGCCATTGCCCTCTCCATCACTGAGGCTAGAATATTACATTTTTTTTCACATATTATTTAATTCAATTTCCTAAAATTTTGCTATGACTTTTAAAGTCTATATTCATGAGGGATGATGGTTGTGGTTATATTTATTTTTTTAATTCTCTTGTAATACCTTTTAAAAAAATAAATATAACTACAATGAATATAGACTTTAAAAGTCATTGCAAAATTTTAGCAAATTGAATTAAATAATATGTAAAAAAAATGTAATATGATAAACATAGCCACAAAAGATATTTGTCCTAGGAATGAAAAGTTGGTTTAAGAAAAAAACTCAATCAGTGATTTCACTATACTAAGAAAATAAAAAACAAAAACCATATAAAAATAACCCAAAAAATAATCCATATATAAAAAATCATACAATAAAAATATAAAAAACAAAAAAATAAAAAACATAAAAACCATAAATAAAACCTAAACTATAAAAATATAATATATATAAATACATAATTTATATATTTATATGTAGTATATATACAAATTTAAATATATATAAATATATAATATAATTATATATTAATTTATAATTTATATATATAATATATATTCTATAATTAATATACTTATATCATATCATACTAATATATATTATAATTTCTTATAATATAATATATTATATTGCAATATACTATATTTTATATATTACAAAATATTATATAAATTACATAATATTAAATATATTATATATTATAACAATATATATAATATATAGTATATGTAATATATAATATATAATATAATGTATATTGTGTATTATATATGTTATATATAATATATAATAACAAAATATATAATATATTATAATATTATATACTATAATATATTTAATATAATGTATAATTATATTATATTATGATATAATATTATACATATAATATTGTATAATATAGAAAATATATAATATTATATATATAATCTATATTATATAATATATATAATATGTGATAAAATATATTTTATATTATTATATATTATATATTATTATATATGTTATATATTATATAATATTATATTATTATATATTATATTATATTTTACATATATAATATTATATATAATATAATAATATAGTAATATAAGATAATAATATATACTATACTATAATAATATATAAATATATGTATTATATATATAATATATATATATATATATATATATAAATGATATGCTATGCTAAGTCACTTCAGTCGTGTCCAACTCTGTGCGACCCCATTGACGGCAGCCCACCAGTCTCCCCCATCCCTGGGTTCTCCAGGCAAGAATTCTGTACTGGGTTGCCTTTTCCTTCTCCAATGCATGAAAGTGAAAAGTGAAAGTGAAGTCGCTCAGTTGTGTCCGACTCTTAGCGACCCCATGGACTGCAGCCTACCAGGCTCCTCTGTCCATGGGATTTTCCAGGCAAGGGTACTGGAGTGTGGTGCCATTGCCTTTTCCAATATATAAATTATATATATATACATATATTTTTATATAAAAATATAATATATTATATATTTATATATAAATATGTATTAAAATATTATATATTATATTATACACAATATATTATATTATATAATTATTATATAATATAACATATATTATATTATACTATATTATATAATTATACTATATTATATAATTATATTATAATAAAATATAATATAGTTATTATATATAATAATTATAATATAATATTGACTATGCCAAAGCCTTTGACTGTGTGGATCACAATAAACTGGAAAATTCTTCAAGAGATGGGAATATCAGACCACCTGATCTGCCTCTTGAGAAATCTGTATGCAGGTCAGGAAGCAACAGTTAGAACTGGACATGGGAAAACAGACTGGTTCCAAATAGGAAAAGGAGTTCATCAAGGCTGTATATTGTCACCCTGTTTTTTTACCTTATACGCAGAGTACATCATGAGAAACACTGGACTGGAAGAAACACAAGCTGGAATCAATATGCTATATATACAATACAATACAATATACAATACAATACAATATGCTAATATATAATATAACATAATATATTATTATAATATAATATATATAATAATATATTGTATATATAATAATATATAATATAATATAGTATAATATAATTATTTATAATTATATAATATATATATAATATATATCACAGAGAAGGCAATATAATATATATAGTATATATATATAATAATATATTGTATATATAATAATATATAATATATAATATAATACAGTATAATATAATTATTTATAATTATATTATATAATATATATATAATATATATTACGGAGAAGGCAATATATATATATAATATATATAATTATATTATATATATATGGTATATATATAATAATATATTGTATATATAATAATATATAATATATAATATAATATAGTATAACATAATTATTTATAATTATATTATATAATGTACATATAATATATATTACGGAGAAGACAATATATATATATAATATATATATAATATGTATATATAATATATATTACGGAGAAGGCAATATAATATCAATATATTATTGATTCCACAAGCTGGAATCAATATGCTATATATACCATACAATATACAAAACAATACAATATGCTAATATATAATATAATATATTATTGTATTATAATATAATATATTTTATTATATTACATATAATAATATATTATATATATAATAATATATAATATAATATAGTATAATATAATTATTTATAATTATATTATATAATATATATTACAGAGAAGGCAATGGCACCCCACTCCAGTACTCTTGCATGGAAAGTTCCATGGATGGAGGAGCCTGGTGGGCTGCAGTCCATGGGGGCACTAAGAGTCGGAAACGACTGAGCGACTTCACTTTCACTTTTCACTTTCATGCATTGGAGAAAGAAATGGCAACCCAGTCCAGTATTCTTGCCTGGAGAATCCCAGGGATGGGGGAGCCTGTTCAGCTGCCATCTATGGGGTCGCATAGAGTCGGACATGACTGAAGCGACTTAGCAGCAGCAGCAGCAGCAATATATATTATATATATATAATATTATATAGTATATAAATTATAAAAAAACATATATTAAAAAAATTAAAAACAAAAAACATATGAAATAAAAAACATAAATTATATATAATATTATATACTATATAAAATATAAAAAACCATATAATCAAAAAATTAAAAACTTAAAAAAGTAAACCATATAATATTCCATATAAAAAAACCATATAATAATATCAATTAATTGAGAAAAGCATATGGTCATATTCAAACATCCATTCATTTAAAAATAAACTAAAAAAAAATACTCAGCAAGTCAGGAATAGAAGTAAATTTAACTTGATAAAGGGCATCTATGAAAAACCCACTCGTAACATTACACTTAATGGTGAAAGAATGAATACTTTCCTATTAGAATCATAAGCAAGGCAAGAATACTTACCCAAACCCCCTCCATCCGACATTGTACTGGAGATTATAACACTCTAATCAAGTGGTAAAAGGAAAAGAAAAACAAACCTACCCAGCTAGAAAAGGAAAAAAGAAACTGGCTTTAGTTATAGACTTAATTATGTTAAAGTGTCTGAAGGACTCTACAAGAAAAGTCATTAGTAAAGTGGTTTTTGCAAAGTTGTAGGATAAAAGAATTTATATAAAAATTAAATGTAATTGTATATTCTGGAGACAACCAATATAAATGTTGAAATTAGTAAAACAGTATCATTTAAAATAGCATAAAAGAAGAAGTATTTTGAGATAAATCTAACAAAAAAGATACAATACTTGAACACTGAAATCCAAAAAAAGGTTAGAGAATTTAAGGAAGAACTAAATAAATGGAGATCCTTACTATGGCTAAGGGTCAGAAGACTACTTCTATGTTAAGATGTCAATTTCCCCAAATCGATATATAGATTCAATGGAATCCCAGTGAAAATTCTGATGACTTTCTTGTAGAATTTGACAAACTGATTCTAAAATCACACGTAAACGTCCAAAGCCTGGTAGAGCCAAAAAAACTTTAAAAATAAGAACGAGTTTGGAGAACTAACATTACCTGACTTCTAATTGTATCATAAAAGTATAATTATCAAGACATTTAATTGACATACGTCTAAAGCATTTGCATTAGTATAAAGCCAGACAAAGAGATCAATGGAACAGAATAGAGAATGTAGAAATACACCCACATGTATATGGACAACTGATTTTCAACAACTGGGCAATTCAGTAGAGAAAGGATGGACTTTTCAACCCTGTGCTGAAACAAGTGGGTACTATAGGCAAAAGGATTGGCTTTGACTCAACTGTGTAGAATGCTGCTGCTGCTGCTAAGTTGCTTCAGTCGTGTCCGACTCTGTGCGACCCCATAGACGGCAGCCCACCAGGCTCCCCCATCCCTGGGATTCTCCAGGAAAGAATGCTGGAGTGGGTTGCCATTTCCTTCTCCAATGCATGAAAGGGAAAAGTGAAAGTGAAGTTGCTCAGTTATGTCCGACCCTCAGCGACCCCATGGACTGCAGCCTTCCAGGCTCCTCCATCCATGGGGTTTTCCAGGGGAGAGTACTGGAGTGGGGTGCCATTGCCTTCTCTGACTGTATAGAATACATAAATGTTAATTCAAAAGACATAATAGGCCTGAAATCATAAACTTTTAAAAGAAAACAAAGAAAAAAAATTTGTGACCTTGAGTTAGACAAAAATTTGGTAGATATGACACCAAACGCATAATCCACAAAAGAAAAACATCTAAATTAGAGTTTTAAAAACTTCTGCTTGTTGAAAGTCATTGGAGAATAAAAGCTACAGACTGGGACAGAATATTGGTAATGCACATATCTGATAAAAAGAACTTGTATGCAGGATGCATGTATGTGTATATATATATATATATACATGTATATATGCATATACATTTATATGACCTCAAAACACATTAAAAAGCAAAATAAACAACCCAACCAAAACATAAGTAAAGATTCAAATAGATATTTCATAAAAGAAATATATGGATTGATAATAAGCAATAAAAAGATGCTCAAAATCCCTCTTAGTCATTAGAACCACATTGCAAATCAAAAGGGGAAATGTGGAAAGGAGAATGATAAATTGAGAAACTGGGATTGACATATACACACATTAGATTAACAACAAGGATGTACTATATAACACAGGGAACTCTGCTCAATATTCTATAATAAGTCATATAGGAAAAAATATGAAAAAGAATGAATACATGTATACGTATAGCTGAATCAAATCACTACGCTCTACACCTGAAATTAAAACATTTTAAATCAACTATACTCCAGAAACAGACGAAAAAGCCACCATGAAATGGCATTAGACTCCTATCATTAGAACAGCAGAACTTAGAGAGACTGAGACACCAAGTGTTGGGGAGGATGTGAAAAAACGAGAACTCTTATCTATTTGCGGTGACAATCTAAAATGATATTTATCAAGAAGATAGTGTGAAAGTTACGACAAATTATCTACATACAGACCTCCCTTTGAGTTGTGAACTTTCAAAGATGCAAATGTATAAACCTATTACAGTTCAGCACCATATACCTGATTGTGCTAGTTGGGTACCTATGGGAACTTTGTGGAACTTATGAACAAGCTGTGCTCTTGCAAGAGAGCTTATTCATACGTAGGGGACTTACTGTACTTATAAGTTAAACTTAGACATACTGTATGATCCAGCTTTTCTACTTCCAGGTATTTACCCAAGAGAAATGAAAGCATATGCCCACACAAAGGCTTACAGAACAATGTTTAAAACTGCCTTATGTGTAACAGCCCTAACCTGGAAACATCCCAGGTGAACCATACATATGTGGAAAAGCAGATTATATTACATAGTCACACATGCAATACTACTATTCAATAAGAAGGGATTTACTATTTATATATGCAACAACAGAGGGAAATCTCAAGATAATTACCCGTGTGAAGGAAGTCAGACCAAAAAAAAAAAAAAAGCACACGATGAATGATTCCATTTATACAGAACTCTGCTGCTGCTGCGTCACTTTAGTCGTGTCCGACTCTGTGTGACCCCATAGACAGCATACACCAGGCTCCCCCGTCCCTGGGATTCTCCAGGCAAGAACACTGGAGCGGGTTGCCATTTCCTTCTCCATTGCATGAAAGTGAAAAGTGAAAGTGAAGTCGCTCAGTTGTGCCCGGCTCTATTGACCCCATGGACTGCAGCCCACCAGGCTGCTCCATCCATGGGATTTTCTAGGCAAAAGTACTGGAGTGGGGTGCCATTGCCTTCTCCATACAGAACTCTAGAATATGCAAATTAATCTATACTAGTGGAAAGCAGAGTGGTAGCCTGTGCACAGCAGGTGGGATGGAAGAGGTGAAGGGGGCTGGAGGGAACCTTTGGGGGTGAAGGGCTTGATTATGATCTTGATCAGTGATGGCTTCATGCGTGTATACATACATCAGGTATATACATACATGCATGTATACACATATATGTGCAATGCATGCAATTTACTGTATGTACCCGGTAACGCTGTTTAAGAAAACATTCTATGGACTGAACCAAGAACACCTACAACTTGCAAGTATCTCAAGCTGCCAATTTTTAATCTCTGAGACAACAGAATGCTGTAGACAGAAGTGTCCCCCTTCAGAGGTTTCTGTGACATACATACAATGAGTGGAATCAAGTGGCTCCAGTACATGAGTACTCAGGAAGCCAGACGCAAGCAAACACGCCATCTACCCCTTTCTGTCTGGTTCTGAGACTTGCTTAAGCAATGACCCCCTAAAAAGAACTGATATCCAGCTAACTATAAAGGTAAGTTTCCGTGCATGCATGCTAAGTCACTTTAATCATGGCCAACTCTTTGTGACCCTGTGGACTATAGCCTGCCAGGCTCTTCTGTCCATGGATTCTCCAGGCGAGAATACTGGAGTGGGTTGCCAGGCCTTCCTCCAGGGGATTTTCCCTACCCAGCGATTGAACCAACACCTCTTGTATTGTCTCTTGCATTACAGGTGGATTCTTTACCACTGAACCACCAGGGAAGCCCCATGTTTAAGCTCCTTATAAGAGAAAACCTGCAGTTACAATGGAAAGAAAAAGGAAATACTTAGCAAAGTCCAGAAAGCTCTCCTGTGCCCTTCAAGCTCCTGAGGGCTCAAAGGTTTCCCAGCTTTATCTCTGAATACTAGCACTAAAGCTAATACTCACTTTTGATGTTTCATGAATACTTTGCTTAATATGGTGGCTCAGACAGTAAAGAATCTGCCTGCAATGCAGAAGACTTGGGTTCGAGGGTTAGGAAGATCACTTGGAGGAGGGCATGGCAACCCATTCCAGTATTCTTGCCTGGAGAATCCCATAGACACAGAAGCCTGGCAGGATATAGTCCATTGGATCACAAAGAATCGGATACAACTGAGCCACTAACACTTTCCCTATTTCACTTGCTTAGTATATACGCAGGTTCTTCTTTTCTTGCCATTTTCTAGACTGAGAACATACAGGCCTGCAACTGCCTTCAAGTGATGTCTTAGTGGTCCTGAGCCTCAGCCTCTGGATTGATAAAGGAGGATGAGGTCATGGACTGCACACCAAGTGTGATGTGGGCAAGGAGGCCCAGGGAGGGTGTGAACTGCCTACTGGCATTTCCATGTCCTGACATGGTCACCATTTTCATATGAATTTAAGGAAGCATGAGAACTGAGTTCTGCACCTTTTCGCCCAGGGAAGACAGCGGCTTGGTGATCTGGCTTGGCTCACAGGCAGCCCGCCTCATCTCCTGGAGGGTCTTAGCTTGACTGCTTCAGGTTCCCGCCCCTCTGCTCCCATCTCCGTGCATGGCCAGGGCTCTTCCCCTTCTCAGGACCACGTGGGTCCATTCCCAGCATCTTTCTGGGCTGCCTGCTCCCACCTGCTGTCCCCTGATCTCCAGGGAGCATGCCCGCCTAGCTGTGTCTCTAGAAGGATGGCCACAAAGGCAGCATCAGTCCATGTGCCTCTCAAGGAAACATTGGCAGGTTTCTTTGTGGAGGTTTACCTGATGCAGCCTTTGCCTGCTCTCATGAGGATGCACTGCTGGTGATGCATGTGGCTGAGGGGCCCCTGCAGGTCTCCATTGGGTATGTCCTTACTATAGACACTTGGCCCTTTGGCATGCCCTGCACCCTGGCCCTCACCCCTGTGGGGTGTTAGCACACTCCCTTCATCCCCTTGAAGTCTAGATGAGGGCAGCTGTGCTAGCGTGGGGCCCAGAGGGAAGGTCATCTCACACAAAACTTCAGATTCCCTGCTCCCCTGTTCCCTCCGCAGGAGGCCCAGCAGGCTCCCCAGGAGATGGCAGTCAGGTCTGCAGACAGCAGAATGAGGGTTCTGAATTGCCAGGACAGAGGTATTCCCTCTGACCTCTCCAAGTTTCCACAGGGATGAAGGGAAAGTGCTTTAAGGAGGAGAGATGTGAAGTGCTTCAGTCATAAAGCCAGGGGGTGTGCCTGCTTCCCCGTGGGATGCCTCTCGCTGCCTCTAAGAACTCGGGCCCTGTTCTGCAGAAGGGCTATCCCAACCGGCTCTAGAAGCTGGAGCTAAGAAACTGTGTGGAGAGTGCATAGCTCTGAGGAGCCCTTGTCTAACAATGACATCCACTCCAGCAGCTCTAAGAGTTGACCTTGGTGGCAATGTGGATGCTGAAAACATCATCCACTTGCAAATGCTGAGAGCAAAGAAGTTGCCCAAGGCTTCTTTGCTCTCAGCATTTGAGCTCTAATGACTCTGACAAGAGAGGGGGCCTGTGAGCCTGAGGTCCAGGGGCAATTCTGGGGCAGGGACATAGAAACAGTGACCGTGTTCTCTGCTCTGTGATTGTCCCAGCCAACTTGGCTGGGCCCAGCTAAGCAAGAGGACACTTGGGGGAAAAGCAAGGGTCCCAAACTTGGGAGACTCAATTAGCTTTTACCATGATCTCCTTCTGGAATTCGTTAAATCTACAACCCTGCTCTGGTACTCTGCCTTTTCTTTGCAGGAGCTCCAGGCTTTATACCTGGTTGAAGTGGCCATCGACATTCTGAGTACACCGCCCTTTGTAGGAGCCAGCAAGTCTGTGTCTCCTGGATGTGGGCTCGAATGATATATTCACGAGCTCTTCTTTGGTATCTTCTCTGTCCATTCAATACAAATGCACTTCAAATGCTTATTACATGTTAGGGTCTGTGGAAAGTAAGGGGAGACAAAAAAAAGTATCTGTATGCTGCAGCCTAAAAGCCAAAGAAAGTCCTTTTCAAAAATTCTAACATTCATTTAGGTTGATTCCACGTCCTGTCTATTGTAAAGAGTGCTGCAATGAACATTTGAGTACGTGTGTCATTTTGAATTTGGCAATAAGGAGTTTATGATCTGAGCTACAGTCAGCTCCCGGTCTTGTTTTTGCTGACTGTATAGAGCTTCTCCATCTTTGGCTGCAAAGAGTATAATCAATCTGATTTTGGTATTGAACATCTGGCTATGTCCATGCATAAAGTCTGCTCTTGTGTTGTTGGAAGACAGTGTTTGCTATAACCAGTGTGTTCTCTTGGCAAAACTCTATTAGCTTTTGCTCTGTTTCATTCTGTACTCCAAGGCCAAATTTGCCAGGTGTTCCCTGACTTCCTACTTCTGCATTCCAGTCCCCTATAATGAATGAAAAGTACATATTTTGGGGGGTGTTAGTTCTAGAAGGTCTTGTAGGTCTTCATAGAACCATTCAAATTCAGCTTCTTCAGCATTACTGATCAGGGCATAGATTTGGATTACCGTGATATTGAATATTAAAGTCAGGAAGCAACAGTTAGAACTGGACATGGAAAAATAGACTAGTTCCAAATAGGGAAGGGAGTACATCAAGGCTGTATATTTTCACCCTGCTTATTTAACTTATATGCAGAGTACATCATGAGAAGTGCTGGGCTGGATGAAGCACAAGCTGGAATCAAGATTGCCAGGAGAAATATCAATAACCTCAGATATGCAGATGACACCACCCTTATGGCAGAAAGTGAAGAGGAACTAAAAAGCCTCTTGATGAAAGTGAGAGAGGAGGGTGAAAAAGTTGGCTTGAAGCTCAACATTCAGAAAACTAAGATGATGGCATCTGGTCACATCACTTCATGGCAAATAGATGGGGAAACAGTGACTGACTTTATTTTTTGGGGGCTCCAAAATCACTGTAGATGGTGACTGCAGCCATGAAATTAAAAGGTGCTTGGTCCTTGGAAGAAAAGTTATGACCAACCTAGACAGTATATTAAAAAACAGAGACATTACTTTGCCAAAAAAGGTTTGTCTAGTCAAAGCTATTGTTTTCTCAGTAGCCAAGTATGGATATGAGAGTTGGACTATAAAGAAAGCTGAGCATTGAATAACTGATGCTTTTGAAATGTGGTGTTGGAGAAGACTCTTGAGAGTTCCTTGGAATGCAAGAAGATCCAACCAGTCCATTCTAAAGGAGATCAGTCCTGGGTTTTCTTTGGAAGGAATGATGCTAAAGCTGAAACTCCAGTACTTTGGCCACCTCATGCGAAGAGTTGACTCATTGGAAAAGACTCTGATGCTGGGAGGGATTGGGGCCAAGAGGAGAAGAGGACGACAGAGAATGAGATGGCTGGATGGCATTACCGACTCGATGGATGTGAGTTTGAGTGAACTCCAGGAGTTGGTGATGGACAGGGAGGCCTGGCGTGCTGCAATTCATGGGGTCGCAGAGTCGGACATGACTGAGCGACTGAACTGAATGAGAACTTACTCTAAGCACAGGGAACTCTCCTCGGTGCTCTGTGGTGACGTAAATGGGAAGAAAATTCTAAAAAGAGGGGATATATGTATTTATATGGCTGATTAACTTTGCTGTACAGTAGAAACTAACACAACAGCATCTTGACTGGATCATACACTGAAGCACATGTTCACAGCAGATTTTAGATCTGGAGTTAAATTTAACCTTAGGAGTCCATGCTGCACTGTAGGACAAATCTGAAAGTTCCTTCTACTTTCACCACAGAGAACAGAAGGAAGTACACTTCTGTCTGGTCTCCCACAGAGACAGAAGATGCTACAGGCAAAGCAGGACTCTAAGGGCTGCGAAGGGGGTGGGGCTGACCTGAGGTGGGCGGGGCTGCCCCAGTAGGTGGGGCAGACCCAAGGGGTGAGGCAGTGGGCAAGTCACTCAGCCTATCAGACCCCTGGGCCCACCAGTGGAGCCAAGAGTAGATCCTGGAAGCTGCTTTCTGGAGGAAACAAGCCCACTTTGCATACATCTGTGAAAAATGGAATTGCAAGGCCAAGGAATTAGCTGAGAAGTGTAATCAAGGTGACCGAGATGATGCAGCTGAAAAGCCAAGTCTCCAGAGCCAGGGATGGGCTGGAAGTGGGGGAACCGAAAGTGGAGGCAGGGAGTGAACAGATGTGAGCAGGGAGCATGGCCACCCCGCCTCCATTCTTATGACGCGCCAGATGCTTCAGTGCTGCCTCGTCTTCATCTACCTGTTCTACTTGTTCTGCGACTCCCCGGTGTGGGATGCTCTGTCCAACTCCTAATTGCTGATCAGAAGTGGAGTGGAGGTGGGGCAGGAGCACTCATGAACTGTCTGTAATTAGAGAGTAACGGTGGCCTCTTTGCTCCAGGCTGTGTGGTCTCTGAGCCCCGGGGAACCTGGTTAGCCTCCCTCTAGTGCTCAGTTGGCCCAACTGCGGGAGTCATTCGTGCCCTACCCTGCATCTCTGGCCTCATCTGCCCGCCTGGCTGAGTGCCACCTCAGCTCAAGAAACCGAGAGTGGCTGGGGAAAACTGCTCCAGGAAGAAGGCACTCCTTTGAAACTTAGGGCCCCAGAGGAGTCCTGGCCCTCAGAGCA
The DNA here is from genome assembly GCF_032452875.1 of Bos javanicus. Lineage (NCBI taxonomy): Eukaryota > Metazoa > Chordata > Mammalia > Artiodactyla > Bovidae > Bos > Bos javanicus. Next base: position 5,200,805 of record NC_083871.1, on the reverse strand, counting down.
GTCCAGGCACCTCAGAGCAGTCCTGGCCCTGTACTGTGAGGCAGTGTCTCCCTCCCGGATCTGCTGCCCACTCTCGTCAGACTGTTTCACCCTCTGTGAGCCATTTTGCATCACTTTGAATCTCCTGAGACTCCCAAACCCCTTCTCACTCCTCTCATCATTTCATGAGGAAACCTAGCAAATCAGAAAGCATTTTCTCATCTCCCACAGTCTCTCAGCTGGCTGTCTCTGCATCTACCGGCCTGTTAAAGAGGACACTGGGACTCTCAAGGCCCACCTCTCTCCTGCCCAGGGCACTCTCCACTCTTCCCCTCTGTCATCACATTTTCTTGTTGTCCTGTATCATTCTGATCAACAGGCCAACAGGACCGTCTGTGGGCCATTAAATACCACACCTGTCCGGCTTCTGCCCTTTCACTCTGCTCTCCTTTGGCCTCACTCTCATTGAAAGAGCTGTCCACACTGGCCATCCCAGACCCGCCCCCTACCCTCCCCTGCAGCCCTGGGACTCCAGTACACCTGCCGCTGCCCAGGCCACGTGACCTGCTTGGGCAAAGTGAACCCAGCACTTGGGTCTCCCCTCCCACACAACCCTCTCTAAAAATCCTTATGTTTATTATTTTTAAATTTTTATTTACTTTTAATTTTTATGTTTTTGGCCATGCCACACAGCATACAGGATCTTAGCTTCCAGACCAGGGATTGGACCTCTGCACCCTGCAATGGAAGTGTGATGTTCCCAGCCACTGGACCTCCAGGGAATTCCCAAAATGCTTATGTCTAACATGATGAAACTGGAAAAGGAGATCTCAAGAACAATAATGGCAAATAAGTCACATTAAAAAATAAATGCAGGTTTTAAAAAACTGAGCAGAGGAGGAGCCAAGATGGCGGAGGAGTAGGACAGGGAGAACACTTTCTCCCCCACAAATTCATCAAAAGAGCATTTAAACGTCGAGTAAATTCCACAAAACAACTTCTGAATGCCGGCAGAGGACATCAGGCACCCAGAAAAGCAATCCAACTCTTCGAAAGGAGGTAGGAAAAAATATAAAAGACAAAAAAAGAGACAAAGAGGGAGGGACGGAGTTCCGTCCCGGGAAGGGAGTCTTAAAAAGAGAGAAGTTTCCAAACACCAGGAAACCTTCTCACTGCCGAATCTGTGCCGAGCTTTGGAAGCACAGAGGGCAACATAACAGGAAGAAAAAATAAATAAACAATTAAAACTCGAAGATTGCGAGTCCTACGGTAACTCCCCCAGCGGAGAAGCAGCGTAGACGCCTGCACGCGCCATTAGCAAGCGGGGGCTGGGCAGGGAGGAGCAGCGCGGGCTGCATCGCTTAGAGTAAGAATCTGGCCTGAATACCCTGAGCACTATCTGAGCGAAATAATCTGGGCTAGCAAACCAGACTGTGGGATATCTACCACGCGAAAAGCCAGCCCCAACTTAAGACACCGCCAGGCCCGTGCACGGAACAAAGAATTGAACAGAGATAGCCGGCTGCAGACCTTCCCCCTCCGGTGACAGGCAGCCAGAGCCGGAAGGGGGCAATCGCAGCCCCAGAGAGACATTATCTATAAAACTGTAAGCAGGCTTCTTTGCTAACTAAAACTTCTTGGGGGTCTGGACGGTTAACATCTGCCTGAGAAGGTGCGCCGGTTTTACGCCCAGATAACCGAGTGGCGGGGAGGCGATAAGTCGCAGCATTGGCGCTCGCCAAACACCTCATCACTTGAGCTGCTCGGACCTGGGAAGAGCACAAAACTCAGGCCCAACTGAGTCTGCGCCTCTGAGGACTACCCGAGTGCCTGAACCTGAGCGGCTTGGACCTGGGAGGTACATGCAACCCAGGGCCAGCCTCGGATTGTTCCCGGCTGAACAACCTAGAGCCCGAGCAGTGTGGGCAGGGAGGCTACACGCGCCGTGAGCGGGGGCAGACCCAGTGTGGCTGAGGCACTGCGAGCGCACGCCAGTGTTATTTGTTTGCAGCATCCCTGCCTCCCTACCCACAGCGCGACTGAAAAAAGAGAAGAAATACAGCTCCACCCATCAGAACACCGACACAAGCTTCCCTAACCAGGAAACCTTGACAAGCCACCTGTACAAACCCACACACAGCGAGGAAAAGCCACAATAAAGAGAACTCCACAAACTGCCAGAATACAGAAAGGACACCCCAAACTCAGCAATTTAAACAAGATGAAGAGACAGAGGAATAGCCAGCAGATAAAGGAACAGGATAAATGCCCACCAAACCAAACAAAAGAGGAAGAGATAGGGAATCTACCTGATAAAGAATTCCGAATAATGATAGTGAAATTGATCCAAAATCTTGAAATTAAAGTGGAATCACAGATAAATAGCTTGGAGACAAGGATTGAGAAGATGCAAGAAAGGTTTAACAAGGACCTAGAAGAAATAAAAAAGAGTCAATATATAATGAATAATGCAATAAATGAAATTAAAAACACTCTGGAGGCAACAAATAGTAGAATAACAGAGGCAGAAGATAGGATTAGTGAATTAGAAGATAGAATGGTAGAAATAAATGAATCAGAGAGAATAAAAGAAAAACGAATTAAAAGAAATGAAGACAATCTCAGAGACCTCCAGGACAATATTAAACGCTACAACATTCGAATCATAGGGGTTGCAGAAGAAGAAGACAAAAAGAAAGACCATGAGAAAATACTTGAGGAGATAATAGTTGAAAACTTCCCTAAACTGGGGAAGGAAATAATCACCCAAGTCCAAGAAACCCAGAGAATCCCAAACAGGATAAACCCAAGGCGAAACACCCCAAGACACATATTAATCAAATTAACAAAGATCAAACACAAAGAACAAATATTAAAAGCAGCAAGGGAAAAACAACAAATAACACACAAGGGAAATCCCATAAGGATAACAGCTGATCTTTCAATAGAAACTCTTCAAGCCAGGAGGGAATGGCAAGACATACTTAAAATGATGAAAGAAAATAACCTACAGCCCAGATTATTGTACCCAGCAAGGATTTCATTCAAGTATGAAGGAGAAATCAAAAGCTTCTCAGACAAGCAAAAGCTGAGAGAATTCTGCACCACCAAACCAGCTCTACAACAAATACTAAAGGATATTCTCTAGACAGGAAACACAAAAATGGTGTATAAATTCGAACCCCAAACAATAAAGTAAATGGCAATGGGATCATACTTATCAGTAATTACCTTAAACGTAAATGGGTTGAATGCCCCAACCAAAAGACAAAGACTGGCTGAATGGATACAAAAACAAGACCCCTACATATGTTGTCTACAGGAGACCCACCTCAAAACAGGGGACACATACAGACTGAAAGTGAAGGGCTGGAAAAAGATTTTCCATGCAAATAGGGACCAAAAGAAAGCAGGAGTAGCAATACTCATATCAGATAAAATAGACTTTAAAACAAAGGCTGTGAAAAGAGACAAAGAAGGTCACTACATAATGATCAAAGGATCAATCCAAGAAGAAGATATAACAATTATAAATATATATGCACCCAACATGGGAGCACCGCAGTATGTAAGACAAATGCTAACAAGTATGAAAGGAGAAATTAACAATAACACAATAATAGTGGGAGACTTTAATACCCCACTCACACCTATGGATAGATCAACTAAACAGAAAATTAACAAGGAAACACAAACTTTAAACGATACAATAGACCAGTTAGACCTAATTGATATCTATAGGATATTTCATCCCAAAACAATGAATTTCACCTTTTTCTCAAGCGCACATGGAACCTTCTCCAGGATAGATCACATCCTGGGCCATAAAGCTAGCCTTGGTAAATTCAGAAAAATAGAAATCATTCCAAGCATCTTTTCTGACCACAATGCAGTAAGATTAGATCTCAATTACAGGAGAAAAACTATTAAAAATTCCAACATATGGAGGCTGAACAACACGCTGCTGAATAACCAACAAATTACAGAAGAAATCAAAAAAGAAATCAAAATTTGCATAGAAACGAATGAAAATGAAAACACAACAACCCAAAACCTGTGGGACACAGTAAAAGCAGTCCTAAGGGGAAAGTTCATAGCAATACAGGCACACCTCAAGAAACAAGAAAAAAGTCAAATAAATAACCTAACTCTACACCTAAAGCAACTAGAAAAGGAAGAAATGAAGAACCCCAGGGTTAGTAGAAGGAAAGAAATCTTCAAAATTAGAGCAGAAATAAATGCAAAAGAAACAAAAGAGACCATAGCAAAAATCAACAAAGCCAAAAGCTGGTTCTTTGAAAGGATAAATAAAATTGACAAACCATTAGCCAGACTCATCAAGAAACAAAGGGAGAAAAATCAAATCAATAAAATTAGAAACGAAAATGGAGAGATCACAACAGACAACACAGAAATACAAAGGATCATAAGAGACTATTATCAACAATTATATGCCAATAAAATGGACAACGAGGAAGAAATGGACAAATTCTTAGAAAAGTACAACTTTCCAAAACTCGACCAGGAAGAAATAGAAAACCTTAACAGACCCATCACAAGCACGGAAATTGAAACTGTAATCAAAAATCTTCCAGCAAACAAAAGCCCAGGTCCAGACGGCTTCACAGCTGAATTCTACCAAAAATTTAGAGAAGAGCTAACACCTATCCTGCTCAAACTCTTCCAGAAAATTGCAGAGGAAGGTAAACTTCCAAACTCATTCTATGAGGCCACCATCACCCTAATACCAAAACCTGACAAAGATACCACAAAAAAAGAAAACTACAGGCCAATATCACTGATGAACATAGATGCAAAAATCCTAAACAAAATTCTAGCAATCAGAATCCAACAACACATTAAAAAGATCATACACCATGACCAAGTGGGCTTTATCCCAGGGATGCAAGGATTCTTCAATATCCGCAAATCAATCAATGTAATACACCACATTAACAAATTGAAAAACAAAAACCATATGATTATCTCAATAGATGCAGAGAAAGCCTTTGACAAAATTCAACATCCATTTATGATAAAAACTCTCCAGAAAGCAGGAATAGAAGGAACATACCTCAACATAATAAAAGCTATATATGACAAACCCACAGCAAACATTATCCTCAATGGTGAAAAATTGAAAGCATTTCCTCTAAAGTCAGGAACAAGACAAGGGTGCCCACTTTCACCATTACTATTCAACATAGTTTTGGAAGTTTTGGCTACAGCAATCAGAGCAGAAAAAGAAATAAAAGGAATCCAAATTGGAAAAGAAGAAGTAAAACTCTCACTATTTGCAGATGACATGATCCTCTACATAGAAAACCCTAAAGACTCCACCAGAAAATTACTAGAACTAATCAATGATTATAGTAAAGTTGCAGGATATAAAATCAACACACAGAAATACCTTGCATTCCTATACACTAATAATGAGAAAACAGAAAGAGAAATTAAGGAAACAATTCCATTCACCATTGCAACAAAAAGAATAAAATACTTAGGAATATATCTACCTAAAGAAACTAAAGACCTATATATAGAAAACTATAAAACACTGGTGAAAGAAATCAAAGAGGACACTAATAGATGGAGAAATATACCATGTTCATGGATTGGAAGAATCAATATAGTGAAAATGAGTATACTACCCAAAGCAATTTATAGATTCAATGCAATCCCTATCAAGCTACCAACAGTATTCTTCACAGAGCTAGAACAAATAATTTCACAATTTGTATGGAAATACAAAAAACCTCGAATAGCCAAAGCGATCTTGAGAAAGAAAAATGGAACTGGAGGAATCAACCTACCTGACTTCAGGCTCTACTACAAAGCCACAGTTATCAAGACAGTATGGTACTGGCACAAAGACAGAAATATAGATCAATGGAACAAAATAGAAAGCCCAGAGATAAATCCACGCACATATGGACAGCTTATCTTTGACAAAGGAGGCAAGAATATACAGTGGATTAAAGACAATCTCTTTAACAAGTGGTGCTGGGAAATCTGGTCAACCACTTGTAAAAGAATGAAACTAGAACACTTTCTAACACCATATACAAAAATAAACTCAAAATGGATTAAAGATCTCAACGTAAGACCAGAAACTATAAAACTCCTAGAGGAGAACATAGGCAAAACACTCTCTGACATACATCAACAGCAGGATCCTCTATGACCCACCTCCCAGAATATTGGAAATAAAAGCAAAAATAAACAAATGGGACCTAATTAAACTTAAAAGCTTCTGCACATCAAAGGAAACTATTAGCAAGGTGAAAAGACAGCCTTCAGAATGGGAGAAAATAATTGCAAATGAAGCAACCGACAGACAACTAATCTCAAAAATATACAAGCAACTCCTCCAGCTCAACTCCAGAAAAATAAATGACCCAATCAAAAAATGGGCCAAAGATCTAAATAGACATTTCTCCAAAGAAGACATACAGATGGCTAACAAACACATGAAAAGATGCTCAACATCACTCCTTATCAGAGAAATGCAAATCAAAACCACTATGAGGTATCATTTCACTCCAGTCAGAATGGCTGCGATCCAAAAGTCTACAAATAATAAATGCTGGAGAGGGTGTGGAGAAAAGGGAACCCTCTTACACTGTTGGTGGGAATGCAAACTAGTACAGCCACTATGGAGAACAGTGTGGAGATTCCTTAAAAAACTGGAAATAGAACTGCCTTATGATCCAGCAATCCCACTGCTTGGCATACACACTGAGGAAACCAGAAGGGAAAGAGACACATGTACCCCAATGTTCATCGCAGCACTGTTTATAATAGCCAGGACATGGAAGCAACCTAGATGTCCATCAGCAGATGAATGGATAAGAAAGCTGTGGTACATATACACAATGGAGTATTACTCAGCCATTAAAAAGAATACATTTGAATCAGTTCTAATGAGGTGGATGAAACTGGAGCCTATTATACAGAGTGAAGTAAGCCAGAAGGAAAAACATAAATACAGTATACTAACACATATATATGGAATTTAGAAAGATGGTAACGATAACCCTGTATATGAGACAGCAAAAGAGACACTGATGTATAGAACAGTCTTATGGACTCTGTGGGAGAGGGAGAGGGTGGGAAGATTTGGGAGAATGGCATTGAAACATGTGAAATGTCATGTATGAAACGAGATGCCAGTCCAGGTTCAGTGCACGATGCTGGATGCTTGGGGCTGGTGCGCTGGGACGGCCCAGGGGGATGGTATGGGGAGGGGGAGGGAGGAGGGTTCAGGATGGGGAGCACGTGTATACCTGAAATTTTTTTAATTAAAAAAAACAAAACAAAACAAAACAAAAAAAACCAAAAAAAATTAAAAAAAATTAAAAACTGAGCAGAACTTTAAGGTTGTTTTACATTGGGAAATAACATTTTGAAATGTTTTCAAATAATTTGAAACTTAGGGATAAGTTTCAGAAACAGCACAGAGTTTCATGTAGTTAACATAAAATATAAAAAGGGCACCCTTATCAAAACCGGGAAACTGACCCTGGCACTATCTGTGAAATAGATTTTAGGGGAAATTCACCATCTTTCCACCGGTGTCCTTTTCCAATCGCAGGATACCATCCAGGGTCCCATGCTGCCTGTCTCACTGTAGCCTCCTCCAATGTGACAGCCCCTCTGTACTATTATAATTTTTCTAATAGAATGCTTTTCAATTCATGTTTGTCTAATGTTTTCTCATAACTAGATGAAGGCATTTTTGGCAATAATATCATACACTTATGGAATTTTTAAGCTGACTGATGATTTCGAGACAGATGACATGCTAAGCATTTTTTGAAACATTACTCAAGATCCTCAAAACCCTTTCATGAAGTAATGGTTTACTTGCCTTTTACAGATGAGAAAACCAGGGTGTTGAATCATTGTTGGAGGTCACACAGTTAGTGGGATGCAACTGGGACCTGAGCTCACACCTGGCCGGGCTGGGCAGCTCTGGGTGAAGGAGATGGCACAGCTCATGGGCTTTTCCACAGGGAGGGCGCTTGGGAAGTGTGTGAGCCTCCTCCACCCTGAGCGTCACCAAGAAAGGGTGCCACAGCCACTGGCAGAGCTCATCCCACCACGCGACCGCATCCGTCGTAAAGGCAGAGTCAGCCTCTCTGACATCGTTCAGACCACCCTCACTCACAGGACCTGACTCTCTCCACCCAGCCTTGTGTTCTGTTGACATCTGGTCTTATTATTTTTTTTTAATATAAATCTATTTATTTTAATTGGAGGTTAATTACTTTACAATATTGTATTGGTTTTGCCATACATCAACATGAATCCGCCGCAGGTGTACACATGTTCCCCATCTTGAACCCCCTCCCACCTCCCTCCCGGTACCATCCCTCTGGGTCATCCCAGTGCACCAGCCCCAAGCATCCTGTATCCTGCATCAAACCTGGTCTGGCGATTCATTTCACATATGATATTATACATGTTTCAATGCCATTCTCCCAAATCATCCCACCCTCGCCCTCTCCCACAGAGTCCAAAAGACTGTTCTATACATCTGTGTCTCTTTTGCTGTCTCCCATACAGGGTTATCGTTACCATGTTTCTAAATTCCATATATATGTGTTAGTATACTGTATTGCTGTTTTTCTTTCTGTCTTACTTCACTCTGTATAATAGGCTCCAGTTTCATCCACCTCATTAGAACTGATTCAAATGTATTCTTTTTAATGGCTGAGTAATATTCCATTCTGCATATGTACCACAGCTTTCTTATCTATTCGTCTGCTGATGGACATCTAGGTTGCTTCCATGTCCTGGCTATTATAAACAGTGCTGTGATGAACACTGGGGTACACGTGTCTCTTTCAATTCTGGTTTCCTCAGTGTGTATGCCCAGCAGTGGGATTGCTGGCAGTTCTATTTCCAGTTTTTTAAATCTCCACACTGTTCTCCATAGTGGCTGTACTAGTTTGCATTCCCACCAACACTGTAGGAGGGTTCCCTTTTCTCCACACCCTCTCCAGCATTTATTGCTTGTAGACTTTCGGATAGCAGCCATTCTGACTGGTCTTATTTTAAGGTAGGAGTTAGAAATCGGAAAGATGACACTGAGTCAAACAATCTGAATTCTGAGTGGCTCAGTGGAGAGCGGCAGCAACTACAAAACCCCTTGTAAAGTGAAGAGTCTGTGAGTGGAAGCTGTCCATTCTGCCCTGTCCTTGGAAGTCACAGTGTGCCTGCCACCAGCAGCCAGCGACTGGGCTGGGGTTGTTAGTGGTGCAGAGGAGCGACTGAGCGGTTGGAGCCTCCGCCCTCGCCTGGCAGCTCTATCTTCTGTTACGTGCAGGACACATTAATGAGAACACACGGTTCTGTTGTTTCACATGGCGAATGATTGAACATTCCGTTAAATATTGACCTTTAGCACAATCGCGCTCGTATCTCACCTGTGAACTATGAGGCACCGAGAATAAGCAGTTCTTCCCAAGCAGGCATGTCGGGTAGCAAGGGGAAAAGCGCACCCCAGCATCACAGTGGAACGGGCCGGAGTGTACCCAGAGTGCTTATCAATGGGTCAGTGACGCCCGGAGCCCGGAACAGCTGCTCTTCAGTGGTTAGGCCTGGGCCCAGGATTGTTTAACGTCTTTATCAGTGACCTGAGTGAGACTGAATGAACGCGTGTTTTGTACCTATGCAGCTGATACTGAGCTGGCAGGGACAAACAGGGCCTCAGAAGTGAGGGTTATAATCTAAACTGACCTTGGCAAATTGTGGCCATGTGCATTGATTAGACTCCATGGCTAAAGAAGAGTTTTAGAGAAAGAGAGAACTATAAACAAAGTGGAAAAAACAATCTGTCTTCAGCACTTTGTCAACTGTCTGGGGCTAAGGCCATGTTACTGAATCCAAGCTCTGCTCACCGCATGACAGACCAGTAATTGGAAGATGAGGTGTGGAGGCAAGGAACAGTGACGTTATTTGGAAAGTCAGGTATCTAAGAAGATGGTGGACTGGTGTTCTTATCTGGGTCCGGAGGTCAAGTTTTTTTTTTTTTTTTTTTAACAATATAGAGAGGTAGAGGAGGTGAGGTAGTAAAGTGAAAAGGTCATGAGTCTTACAAAGCATCTCCTAGCTTGGCCAGCATGGGGTCTGCGGCCATTCACAGGGGGGCAGGGACAGGAAGTCTCCCATGAGCTGGACAAAGGCACTTTAGCTTAACACTCAGGCAGAAGGGCAGCTTCTCTGAGGCAGGCCATTATATATACCTACAGCTATGGACAGGGCTTCCCAGGTGGCGCTTGTGGTAAAGAACCCACCCACCAATGCAGGAGACCTAAGAGACATGGGTTTGATCCTGGCTCAGGAAGATCCCCTGGAGGAGGAAATGGCAACCCACTCCAGTATTCTCGCCTGGAGAATCCCATGGACAGAGGAGCCTGGTGGGCTACAGTCCATAGGGCCTCAAAGAGTAGGACAGGACTGAAGTGACTTAGCATGCAAATACATGCAGGGACGGACAACATCCTTTTAGTGATTATAGTAACAAAAGCTAATGAAAAGCAAAGGTTAAAGTAAAAGAAACAGATTCAGCATGGATTCAGATGCTGTTCTTCCCTGTTACAGCCGGAGTACAGCAAGACGGGAGCCCTGGGAGCTGGTGGTGTGTCCCCTGCAGGCACCATGGGATGCCTGCTTCCAGCTGTGCCCAGTGCTTGGACTTTGGGATGTGGTGGAGCTAAATAGAGAGGGATGGGCAAGGCGAGAATGATCTGACAGAGGACAAGGTTATTTCAGGAGAACAGACGGAGAGGTCCTGAGCAAGGGGGCGGGCTTTTGTAACACTGTTACTGAGCAGGACGCTGTGAGGGCTTCCTGGGTACCAGAGCCTTTCTGTGTCCCCAGTTTCTTGTTTGCAGGAAAAAGACCTCAGCCTCTATGACCTTCCCTGAGTTCCAAGGCAGGTTCGAGAAGCTGCTAGTCAGGGAAGGGAGGCAATGCAAAGACCGGGGAGGGGCAGCCAGAAAACAGTGGTGCCACCACCAGGGGTGTGAGGAGCAGGACCTCTGATCTCTTTTATAGACACTAGAGCCCCCAGATGGAAGAAGTCAATTGCAGGAGAACCGTGAACACTCAGCCCCCAGACCTACTGGAGCCTGAGGACTGATTATGGTCACCCCTGTGATGTCAGCCTGCAGCCTCACCATCAACAATCGTAGACGTGTGCACGAGCCGATCACTTACCCCTCCCTCACGTGGCCTTGAAAAATGCCTCCCTGATACCCATCAGGGAATGCAGGGCTTTGAAGCCGTGGCTTCCTGGACTCCTTCCTTGCTGGGCACCTACAGTAAATGCTGCACTTTCCTTCACCACAACCCAGTATCAGCAGACCGGCTTTACTGCACGCAGGCACAGGGTAACACAATGGGGAAGAAATACCAGAAACTAGCAAAATAAATCAATGAACTCTTTAATGTCACGGAAAGTAGATGCCGATATGATTTAAAGTGAATTATAAATACAGGGCAGGCAGAACTCAGAGTCAGTAGAGAAAGTTTAGATGGGAGTACAACTTGTAAGAGAAACAAAGTCTTGTCACGACTATGAGGCCATCTCTGTATTATATTCATTATGTATATATATATATATATATATATATATATATATATATATATCTTTGACAGTCAAACAAAAGTAAATAAATATATACATGTTACATAAATAAGGTGTATGTGTAGGGAGCAGTCCTCTTTCTGCTTAAAAACATTATCTGGCTGTGCTGAGTCTTTGTTGCTGCATCTGGGCTTTCTCTAGGTGTGGCAAGCGGGGCTGCTCTTCCCTGCGGGGCATATCTTTCTCACTCTGGGGTCTGCTGTTCCTTGCAGGACATGGCCTTCTGTGGGGGCTGCTCTTCCTTGCGGGGCATGGCCTTCTGTGGGGGCCGCTCTTCCCTGCGGGGCATGGCCTTCTGTGGGGGCCACTCTTCCTTGCAGGGCATGGCCTTCTGTGGGGGCTGCTCTTCCCTGCGGGGCATGGCCTTCTGTGGGGGCTGCTCTTCTCTGCGGGACACGGCCTTCTCACTGTGGGGGCTGCTCTTCCCTGCGGGGCATGGCCTTCTCACTGTGGTGGCTTCTCTTGTTGCAGAACCTTGTGCCTGGTTGCACACGCTTCAGGAGGTGTTTTGCACAGGCTTAGTTGCTCTCTGGCTTATGGGATATTCCCAGACCAGGGCTCGTACCTGTGTTCCCTGCATTGACAGGCAGATTCTTAACCACTCTACCACCAGAGAAGTCCCGGTACTTTTTCATTGTGCTCTAATTCACAGAGCACAAAGTTCACTCTTTCAAAGTCCTTCTTAACTAGTGGTTAGACTAAAGCACTTCTTAGCCTGTGAATGAGATAGCAGAAAACCACCAAAAGTAATTAGCAAAGTGGATTTTATTACCTTGGATACCAGAAAAGTTTTGACTAAGAATATGGTGGAGAATTTTCACGGTGTAACAACTGATTTCAAGATGGATTTAGAAAAGGCAGAGAAACCAGAGATCAAACTGTCAACAAGATTGCCAGGAGAAATATCAGTAACCTCAGATATGCAGATGACACCACCCTTATGGCAGAAAATGAAGAGGAACTAAAAAGCCTCTTGATGAAAGTGAAAGTGGAGAGTGAAAAAGTTGGCTTAACGCTCAACATTCAGAAAACGAAGATTATGGCATCTGGTCCCATCACTTCATGGGAAATAGATGGGGAAACAGTGGAAACAGTGTCAGACTTTATTTTTTTGGGCTCCAAAATCACTGCAGATGATGATTGCAGCCATGAAATTAAAAGACGCTAACTACTTGGAAGGAAAGTTATGACCAACCTAGATAGCATATTCAAAAGCAGAGACATTACTTTGCCAACAAAGGTTCGTCTAGTCAAGGCTATGGTTTTTCCTGTGGTCATGTATGGATGAGCGAGTTGGACTGTGAAGAAGGCTGATCACTGAAGAATTGATGCTTTTGAACGGTGGTGTTGGAGAAGACTCTTGAGAGTCCCTTGGACTGCAAGGACATCCAACCAGTCCATTGTGAAGGAGATCAGCCCTGAGATTTCTTTGGAAGGAATGATGCTAAAGCTGAAACTCCAGTACTTTGGCCACCTCATGCGAAGAGTTGACTCATTGGAAAAGACTCTGATGCTGGGAGGGATTGGGGGCAGGAAGAGAAGGGGACGACAGAGGATGAGATGGCTGGATGGCATCACTGACTCGAATGTGAGTCTGGGTGAACTCCGGGAGTTGGTGATGGACAGGGAGGCCTGGCGTGCTGTGATTCATGGGGCCACAAAGAGTCGGACACGACTGAGCGACTGAACTGAACTGATTGGATCATTGAAAAAGTGAGAGAGTTCCAGAAAAACATATACTTCTGCTTTATTGACTATGCCAAAGCCTTTGACTGTGTGGATCACAACAGATGTGCAAAATTCTTTAAGAGATGGGAATACCAGACCACCTGACCTGCCTCCTGAGAAATCTGTATACAGGTCAAGAAGCAACAGTTAGAACAGGATATGGAAAAACAGACTGGTTCCAAATCAGGAAAGAAGTATGTCAAAGCTGTATATTGTCACCCTGCTTGTTTAACTTATATGCAGAGTACATCGTGAGAAATGCTGGGCTGGATGAAGCACAAGCTGGAATCAAGATTGCCAGGAGAAATATCAATAACCTCAGATATGCAGGTGACACCACCCTTATGGCAGAAAGTGAAGAAGAATTAAAGAGCCTCTTGATGAAAGTGAAAGAGGAGAATGAAAAAGTTGGCTTAAAACTCAACATTCAGAAAACTAAGATCATGGCATCTGGTCCTATCAGTTCATGGCAAATAGATGGGGGAGACAGTGGAAACAGTGGCTGACTTTTTTTGGGGGGGCTCCAAAGTCACTGCAGATGGTGACTGCAGTCATGAAATTAAAAGATTCTTGCTCCTTGGAAGGAAAGTTATGACTAACCTAGATAGCATATTAAAAAGCAGAGACATTACCTTGCCAACAAAGGTTCATCTAGTCAAAGCTATGGTTTATCTATTAGTCATGTTTGGATGTGAGAGTTGGACTATAAAGAAAGCTGAGTGTCAAAGAATTGATGCTTTTGAACTGTGGTGTTGGAGAAGACTCTTGAGAGTCCCTTGGGCTGCAAGGAGATCCAACCAGTCCATCCTAAAGATCAGTCCTGGGTGTTCATTGGAAAGACTGATATTGAACCTGAAATTCCAATACTTTGGCCACCTGATGCAAAGAACTGACTCACTGGAAAAGACCCTCATGCTGGGAAAGATTGAAGGCAGGAGGAGAAGGGGAGGACAGAGGATGAGATGGCTGGATGGCATCACCGACTCAATGGACATGAGTTTGAGTAAACTCTGGGAGTTGGTGATGGACAGGGAGGCCTGGTGTGCTGCCATTCATGGGGTTGCAAAGAGTCAGACACGACTGAGCGACTGAACTGAAGTGAACAACTGATTTCCTAACTGTAAGGTTTGTAAAAGGAGGGAGTGAAGTTTCCCCTATAAAGACTTTTGAAATTAAGGTCAGTTCTGATCTTTCTGCAGAAGCAGAAATATGGTGTGACTTGGACCTAAGATTATATACTAAGACTGTCGGCCTCCTAGCTTGTGTGATTTGGTTCTGGTGTCAGGTCAATGAAGGTGTTACGTTGACATATGCAAACCTGTAGAGAGGAACAATTCAGAAGCAGGAAAACAAAGCATCATTGGCCATTTGTTGGGGCTGCTGCACTGGGACGACTCAGAGGGATGGTATGGAGAGGGAGGAGGGAGGAGGGTTTATTTTTAGAAATTTTTATGTAAAGAAAAATTAAAAAAAAAAAGATAAAATATAAGTGTTTTCTCAGAGTCTGAGAAAATATGCAAGTTAGCAGCTCACTGTCTTTTCTGCCCTTCCCTGAACAGCGAGGCTGGGTGTTGGAGTTATCAGCTGTCATCCTGAAACCAGGTGGTATAAAATGCGGTGATGCTAAACATCACCCCTCCACCTGCAGGGCAAGAGGGAGGTGCTATCCATCTCCAGTAAACCAGGTGGAGGGAAAAAAGCCTCTGCCGTCTGCCCGAGCCTCTGCCCTGGGCTTGCCCTCCAGTGAGGGGCGTGCCCTGCCCTTGCTGGCCATGGAAACACTGCCTTCACGCTGCGAACCTTGTGCCTGCTTGGCTGATTACATCTGAGCGTCCTCTTCTCTCCTGCTTTCTGTGAAAACAAAACAGCAGAACGTGGATGACGGCAGCTGTGGAGCAGGGCACAGCCGGTGCCGGCCCTGGGCCCTGTCTACAAAAGCCGCTCATTTTCAGGCACCTGCCACCTGACAGGCGCTGACGGTCCAGCCCTGCAAGCTGGTTACCATCAGGGCGACCTTCCCAGGGAGGCGATGGGGATCAGTGCAGCCTCAAAGGAGAAGAGTCTGCAGGGGTGGGGCTCCAACCGGGGCTCAAGCAGGGGTCCCTGTGCTGTGCGCCTGAGGTGCCCAGAGGCCACAGCTCTCTTTTATCTCTTCATAAGTAAAACCCATTCCCCAAGTTTCAGTTTATTTGAATGGAAATACAAAAAGGTGCCTAATTGTCATTAGGCTCATAAGGAGCCCCCCACAATTTACATCTCCCTCACTGGTTTTGTAATCTCTTCCCACCTCCTCTTCTTTCCTGACCTCTTGAGTTCAAAGAATGCAGAGAAAAAATGTGCCAAATTCCCTCCAAGTATCGACCCCACTGCAAAGAGGGGAAATTAATCAAAATAAAAACAAGGTTTTCCTATGCCCAATAAAAGCAAAGGAAAAGCTAGAAAAGGGAGTCTGGAGGGCTTGTGTAGGATTTAGGCTGCTTTTGCTTCTCAAAGAAAGCTTTCTTGGCTATGAAACAAGGCATCCTTGGAGACTGATGGAGACCTTTCGTAAACGGTAAAGGCTGGCATTTTAAACTCATTAATACTAGTCAGTCATGCTATTTGGATGTTTGCAAAGAATGCTAGGTTGTTCCTTTTATACTTTAACGTCTATATTTTGATACATCTTTAGTATCTCATATAACTTTTAACCAATTTCAGACAAGTCGCTGCAGGTTGGAATGGTTGTATTATATTATTATGGCTGTAGCGATAGATTTCCATTAGAGAATTTGCACATGCTGTTAGAACTCAAGGTGAAATAATCTGTTAGTATTGAAATATGACCACTACTTGGCCATTTAATAAGGTTTTGAAATAATCTGTTAGTATTGAAATATGATCACTACTTGGCCATTTAATAAGGTTTTGGCTTGCAAAATTATTTCATTGAATTATTTTAATGATATTATATTATAGTATTATATCTGTCTTGCCTCTCTAATAACTTGGAAGGGCATGATCCTATTTGTGTGATTTTGTATACACACTTACCTACCTACTACATGTGACTTGGAGTTGATGCGATGCTGAGAGTTCTTCTGATAGGAAGATTTATGGTGATTTTAAACTTTTAAAAATTACTGTACTGCCAACAAGATCCTACTGTATAGCCCATGGGACTGTTCAGTGTTATTTGGCAGCCTGCATGGGAGGGGAGTTGGGGGGAGAATGGATACATGTGTGTGTATGGCCAAGTTCTTTTGCTGTTCACCTGAAACTGTCACAACACTGTTAATTGGCTACACCCAATACAAAATAAAAAGTTTTTAAAAAGTTATTGAGCCTCTGGATATCTATATTATGCCTACATATATATATATTTTTTCTTTACAAAATTATATTTAAAAACTACTTGAAAGCATCAAAGAAGGTTCAGACTTCTTCATTTCTCAGTCATGGAAGAAAGGACATGAGTATCTTTTATGGACATTTTCGAGTGATCACACTGAAGAAATAAGCATGATTCTTTCCCCATCTCTGCTTTAATTATTTAGAAGTTCATTCATTCCATCTTTCACAAGGCGTGCCTGCTCCATGTCAGAGAAGGTGTCTGTAGCTGGAGATACCCAGTAAATAATGTAGAATCCACAAATTAATAATCTCCTCTTAAGATATTAATCTTAGAATGATTGCACAACTGAATGTAACTTCCAGGGCAAGGCAGCACCTAGCCGAGGGCACCTCTATGCAGGTGGTGGGTGTGAGTCCAAGACTCCCATCACCTGGACCCCTGAGCAAGGCACTCACGTGGCACAAGGTCCCATCTGTAAAATGGTCTAATAAAAACGTCCCTTTCATGGACCCAGTCTGGGAATTACATGTATTGTTCATATTGATGATTATGTTGGTAAATTAAGAAACTTGCAATAAAAGACACAAAGTTTCTTGCTTTACATTAAATATATCAGAGATAGACATTTTGACTTCCTTCACATAGCTTGTCAATCAGATACAAAGACTCTGGACAGCCAGCATAATTTGAAAAATAAGGTTATAATTATGAAACTTGGTTAAACTATATGTATTCTTTGTATTCCTGTAAGTGAATTACTATGTGAACAAGATGTTTTCCCAGGAAATTAGTACCTGTAGAAATAGGCAGATATTTTGATTTGGGAAACAAACGGTAAAAAGAAAAAAAATCATGCAAGATGACAGTGATCAACCTCTGTCTTGTTTCCCAGCTTCTATCCTCAACTTCTTGCAGACATGGGAAGACTTCCCCCTTCAACCCCACTAATTCCTGTCACGGGCAATAACTTCCCATAACAGAATAAGAAGTTGTATGTTGGGGTTGTTATCACTGGGGTCTTGTGATTGCATATTCTTTTCAAACAGATAGATTTAGGAGAATGTGTTTCTTGTGGTCATTTCACTAAATGGCTTCTCCATTATGAATCTGTACATTCAGTTTTTACTTTAGATGTGTATTTGTGATGGGCACACTTATAAGTTGTCTCTTCCTTTGGTAGAAGGGAATTGGAGAAGATAAGAGGACATATGATCTCCGGCTTCTCTGGTCCAAGATATGGTCATTAAATTCCATTCCTCTTACACATGTGCATTTTGGCACATTTCCAAAGAATAGAAGGATAGGTTTGATTGGATGGAAGTAGTTATTAATTAACCAGTGGGTTTACATTGATGTTAAAGAGAAAAAGAGGGTAACATGTCCTGTTGCACATCTTGAATGGTTTGGCTATAACTGCTGGGCAGCACTGCAAGCTCAGAGGCCCCCTGGTCACAAACGCGGACCCTGAAACTGCTCCAGGCTGGCAGCCTTCAGCCAGAGCCCACAGCACTGCATGTCTCAGTCTGATCTGATGCTCTCCTGACACACGATACAGCCTGTGCACTGGCCGCGTGCTCATGTTTCAGCCCGTGCTGTGATAGCACCTCTCAGCAAGGAAAAGGATCTCAGGCTGTGGGTGGCGAGGCAAGCATTGAGTTTCAATCCATGAAGAAGAATGGGTGGGGCCCCTGTGTCAGGAGTGCCTTGGCATCCTTTCCCTTCCGGAAACTTGCGATACTTGGAGACCTGGGCAGTAATTCGTTGTTCCAGAAGCAAATCTCTTCCGAGGACAGGGTGGCCCCCATTCTGTGTTATGTGTGCAGAATGTAGGCTAAGCTGCATTTGATATCTTTTGGTGTTTGAATTGTGTTTTCTCTAAAAACCGTTAATATGATTTAAGGCAGACTGGTGCCTGAATGCGTTGGGCTGCATCACCTGTAAACTGTGGTCAGGCAAACAGGACTTAAAGATAGATGCTCTGTTTACCAGGCAAAAGCACTGCCTTGGAAGTCTGAGTTCTGATTTGACACGCAGCTGGTGATGATCAGAGACAAAAACTGGGGCACGTCAGACTTCTGAGACTCCTCTCCCCCGTCTATGAGATGGACGTCAGTACTAATGAGTACTGTGCATGCCTGGTGTGTGTGCTCAGTGCTGCCTGATTCTCTGTGACCCTGTGGACTGCAGCCCGCCAGGCTCCTTTGTCCATGGGATTCTCCAGGCAAGAACACTGCAGTGGGTTGCCATGCCCTCCTGCAGAGGATTTCCCCGACCCAGGGATCAAACCTGGCATCCTGTGTTTCCTATATTGGTAGGCAGATTCTTTAACACTGAGCCATCTGGGAAATAGTAAAGTTTTTCAAACTGAAAATTGACAAACTGCTCTAAGGAAACTCTGTGGGATGGGACAAGCATGTGTGATGTACCTGAGCAGAACACTCACAGGGAATTGCCTCAAGAAGAGGATCAGTCACAGTTCCAAGGGTCTCTGTGCAGACCTCAGCTCCACTGTACACAAACGCTTGCTTTTGGCTTCTTTCTTCTTGAGATCACTGACCACAATTTGGAAGTGAGCTCAGAAAATGTGGCACCCAAATCCAGTGAGCTCAGAAAATGTGGCACCCAAATCCTGCCTCAAATGCTAAAATTTTATGGCTTCCACAGCTTTGGTTCAAAAAAGGTAAATCAGCTTGCTCAAGGTCACATCAGTTAGTGGCAGCCTAGACAGAAATGGTGGGCAGGAAAGAGGATGCTGCTTGTGAGGCACTCCTGAGAGTATGACGATTAGATCCTGATGGTTTATCAAGTAAAACCGACACATCATGGTGAGCCCAGGGTCCGCAGAAACTGCCCACAGGACTGGATACACCTGAAAGTGTCTGACTCTGGGGCCTGCTCCCACCTGTGTGGAAAGGCTTAATGCAAGCAGCTTCATAGGGTCTAGCAAGGAACGCCACAGACAAGACATGGCCAGATTTCTCCAGCTGCAGGTGGAGATGACAAGTGTCCTGACCAGAGGGCTCAAGATTGCAGAAGAAATGGTGGTCTCAGGCCATGCCAACTCCATGGACTTTGCTCACAGAACCAGCAACTGCCTCTGATTCCATTTTCCTGGTTATGGTTTGTTTTCCATGGATACTTTACAACAGGGGGCTTCCCTGGTGGCTCAGTGGTAAAGAACTCACCTGCCATGTAGGACATGCAGGAGACGCAGGTTTGATCCCTGAGTCAGGAAGATTCCCCTGGAGGAGGGCATGGCAACACACTCCCGTATTCTTGCCTGAGATTCCCATGGACAGAGGAACTTGGCGGGCTACAGTTCATGGGGTCGCAAAGAGTTTGACATGACTAAGCAACTAATACTTGCACGTTTTTCCTACAGGAGTAAAGACACCTCATCGTTTAAGGAATCATTTCCTGATAAACAAATCAGTGCTGGGTTCACACACATTTTCAACTGAAGAGTGATAACAAGACTGAGATGAGTTTAGGACGAAGAAAGAATCTAGTGAGGTTACACACAGCTGCCCACACAACTTCAGCCCAACCAGGACGCTCCCTGAGTCCAGGCCGGTCCTCTTTGCACTTCCAGGGAAGCCAAGAGGTGGCGCCCTTAGCCCCACTGTTTCTGTGGACAGCAGCACCCAGTGTGCAAAGCCTTGCTATGAACCTGGGTGTGCCCACATCATGCAGCCACTGAGGGGCGCTCCTGCTTCTCTCATGTCAGTTCTAAGAGATGAGACCCATTTGTTACCCTGCTTCCCTGATATATACGACAGTGTCACTGTTATTTCTGAGAGGACCAGATACGTGTGCTCCCCGAGTTTTTATACTTGGATTCTGAATCCAGAGAAGATTAAAAAATGAAGATAAAATTCAGAAGTCGCTTTTGCACATGGCGAGGCAATACTATTTCACATTAGACAGTATTTCACAGCCTACTGGATGACACTGTCCTTGGGTGATGTGTTTTCTCCCCCAAGTAGCAGCATGTGGGATAACCTACTTTGCAGTCTGCTCTACCTTTCAGTTCAGGTCAGTTCAGTCGCTCAGTCGTGTTTGGACCACAGCATGCCATTCCTCCCTGTCCATCACCAACTCTCAGAGTTTACTCAAACTCATGTCCATTGAGTCGGTGATGCCGTCCAATCATCTCATCCTCTGTCGTCCCCTTCTCCTCCTGCCCTCAATCTTTCCCAGCATCAGGGTCTTTTCCAGTGAGTCAGTTCTTCACATCAGGTGGCCAAAGTATTGGAGTTTCAGCTTCAACATCAGGATTGATTTCTTTCAGGATGGACTGGTTGGATCTCCTTGAAGTCCAAGGGACTCTCAAGAATCTTCTCCAACACCACAGTTCAAAAGCATCAATTCTTTGGCACTCAGATTTCTTTATAGTCTGACTCTCACATCCATACATGACTGATGGAAAAACCATAGCATTGACTAGACAAACCTTTGTTGGCAAAGTAATGTCTTTGCTTTTTTAATATGCTGTCTAGGTTGGTCATACTTTTCCTTCCATGGAGAAAGCATCTTCCAATTTCATGGCTGCAGTCACCATCTGCAGTGATTTTGGAGCCAAAAAAAATACTCAGTCACTGTTTCCACTGTTTCCCCATCTGTTTGCCATGAACTGATGGGACCAGATGCCATGATCTTAGTTTTCTGAATGTTGAGCTTTAAGCCAACTTTTTCACTCTCCTCTTTCACCTTCATCAAGAGGCTTTTTAGTTCCTCTTCACTTTCTGCCATAAGGGTAGTGTCATCTGCATATCTGAGGTTATTGATATTTCTCCTGGCAATCTTGATTCCAGCTTGTGCTTCATCCAGCCCAGTGTTTCTCAGGATGTACTCTGCATATAAGTTAAATAAGCAGGTTGACAATATACAGCCTTGACGTACTCCTTTCCCAATTTGGAGCCAGTCTGTTGTTCCATGTCCAGTTCTAACTGTTGCTTCCTGACCTGCATACAGATTTCTCAAGAGGCAGGTCAGGTGGTCTGGTATTCCTACCTTTTGCAGAATTTTCCACAGTTTGTTCTACCTTTACTGGGTTCAATAACCGTTTTCTGTAACAACGTGAAACTGGCAAGTTGCACGTGGTTGCCATCCAAGTTTCCACACTTCACCTGTTAGGCAGGTTTTGCTAAGGTGGAGATGTTTGACAAAGCCACCTTTATCCTTCAACTACAGCAGTTTCAGTTTACCAGAGTTCATTTTGGTATTGCCAATTTTGGCAAAAATCCAGGATTTCTTATTTGAAATAAATTTTAGTTTACAAGGTTTCCAAATGTACCAGATTTATAAAAATTAAAACAAATTGTATGAGTCTCAGTTCTACCATAAAGTCATTAAAAACATAGGGGAAAGAGATAAATCAGGAGCTTGGGAGGAACGTATACACACTACTATATAGAAGATAGATAACCAACAATCTCTGCTGTGGTAATCTATGTGAGGAGAGAACCTAGGAAGCATAAACAGAAGTATTTGATGACTCACTTTGCTGTATAACACACCTGAATCCCTGAGAATCAGCTATGCTGTGGCCGTTTGGTCGCTCAGCTGTCCAAATCTTTGCAGCCCCCTGGATTGCACCCCGCAAGGCTCCTCTGTCCATGGGGTTTCTCGGGCAGGACTACTGGAGCAGGTTGCCATTTCCTTCTCCAGGGGATCTTCCTGACGCAGGGATCAAATTCATTATCTCCTGCATTGGCAGGCTGATTCTTTACCATTGAGCCACCTGGGAAGCCCTAAACCAACTATACTCCAATAAAATTAAAATATTGAAAAAGGGTAGAGAAATATAAAAAGAGAGAAAGAGTGAGAGAGAGCTACCAAGGTACTTTTTTGCTGCTATCGGTTTTTAATAAATGCCTTAATCTCCAAGTGCTGCTCCTTCGAGTTACTGCTTTATATCAGCCTGAGTTTATTAATTCTGTTCATTAATCACCAATATGTGTATTGAGTGCCTGTTGTGTTCCAGAAACCCTTCTGGGCACTGGGAACACAGGCTAAATCAGAAATAGCTTCTTCAGGGGGGAGCCTCTGGTGTGGGGCAGAGTCCCACATTCATCTCTTAGGGACTGTTGTTTTGTTTCCAGAGAGAATATCCATTTCATTCATCTAACGAATAAAACAAAGGGTTTTATTTCACTCTACAGAGTCTGGGGAAGTGGGTGGGAGGCACCCAGAGAGGGTTTGCTGAGCTTGTTGTGAGGGGTTGCAGAGGTGATGCTGGTGGGAAGTGAGCAGGATTTGGGAAAGAAGATCGAGTTGTTCATTTATAACTCTAGTGATTGGTACTCAGAACAGAAATGAGGAATCTCAGTGGAAGTGTGGCCTTGTAGGTGCTAGTTTGCAGTATATTGGCTGAGCCACGGCTATGAAGCAGAATTCCTGATATCCCTGCATATTTATGGAAATAAAACACTTCTTATTTACTCCCAGGCTCTGATGATTTGGACTATGAAATAATACATTTATTTTTCAAGATTAGAGTTGGTTTTCAAGAACTTACATAAACATTAAGCAAATTTGCTTTTTAGCCAAAATATATAAGCTGTGTCTAAGGAAAAAAAACTAACTTTGCAAGCTGGAGCTTTAGTGACACCCAGGTGGGATGGGGGATGGGTAGCAGTCAGCTGAACACAGGGGCTCAGGCCCCTCTAGCCTAGTCCAAGCAGCATCAACTTTCACAAATTCATGCATTGGGCTTCAAGGCAAGATTTCACTTGAGAATGTATTTTTCTGCTACAAAATATTTGATACACAAGCTGTAAACTCTAAAACAATGAATAAGATGCTTTTCTGTCCCTTCCTTTCTGCTGTATATGCCTGCACATAGACACCACGTTCTCTACTTTTTACAGTGTTTTACTTCACTTGTAGCAACCTGTACTTTTTTCTACAGTGAGAAAAAATTATTCAAGCACACAAGGTTTCGTTTCTTCCAGAGCACAACAGAAGCAACAGTCTCTTTGATTCTTTGTAAAAAAAGGCAAACAAAAATTGTGTTTGTCTAATAGTATTGCTGGGAACTTTCAAGGATTTGGGAAAGATGAAGATGTGTATTTTCTCTCTATAAAAATGTGTATCTTTTGCTGTTAGGGTCTTCTATGAGGAACATGACTAACACCACTGTGAGCACAAGCGCTGGGTCCCAGGCAGAGATCCCCGGTTGGACGGAGGGCATCACTGAGTCGCTCTGCCTGTTCCCCGAGACAGCATCCCTCCCCGGTCACCAAGGCGCTGTGCTAGTGTCTGGCCTCCAGGGCTGGGAGAAGCAGGTCTCCTTGCCCTGCATCCTGAGGGTGGTCCCAAGGCAGCGGCGGAGGGAGGGGAGATGATGCTGTGATAACTGTAGCTGCAGCTGGCAGCTGGAAAGCAGCAGAGCCTGCATTTGGGAGTCTCTCTCTTTCCAGGACTTTGGCCCTCACCCTGGAACTTGGTTGAATCAGTCTCAAACTTCAATTCCCTTCACATATAATCAGTTCAGTTCAGTCGCTCAGTCGTGTCCGACTCTTTGTGACCCCATGAATTACAGCACGCCAGGCCTCCCTGTCCATCACCAACTCCCAGAGTTTACCCAAACTCATGTGCATCAAGTTGGTGATGCCATCCAGCCATTTCATCCTCAGTCATCCCCTTCTCCTGACCCCAATCCTTCCCAGCATCAGGGTCTTTTCCAATGAGTCAGCTATTCGCATCAGGTGGCCAAAGTGTTGGAGTTTCAGCTTCAACATCAGTCCTTGCAATGAACACCCAGGACTGATCTCCTTTAGGATAGACTGGTTGAATCTCCTTGCAGTCCAATGGACTCTCAAGAGTCTTCTCCAACACCACAGTTCAAAAGCATCAATTCTTCAGCGCTCAGCTTTCTTTATAGTCCAACTCTCACATCCATACATGACCCCTGGAAAAACCATAGCCTTGACTAGATGGACCTTTGTTGGCAAAGTAATGTCCCTGCTTTTTAATGTGCTGTCTAGATTGGTCATAACTTTCCTTCCAAGGAGTATGTGTCTTTTAATTTCATGGCTGCAGTCATCATCTGAGGTGATTTTGAAGCCCCCCCAAAATAAGGCTGTCACTGTTTCCCCATCTATTTCCCATGAAGTGATGGGACCAGATGCTATGATCTTAGTTTTCTGAATTCAGAGGTTTAAGCCAACTTTTTCACTCTCCTCTTCAACTTTCATCAAGAGGCTTTTTAGTTCCTCTTCACTTTCTGCCATAAGGGTGGTGTCATCTGCATATCTGAGGTTATTGATATTTCTCCTGGCAATCTTGATTCCAGCTTGTGTTTCTTCCAGCCCAGCGTTTCTCATGATGTACTCTGCATAGAAGTTAAATAAGCAGGGTTGACAATATGCAGCCTTGACGGACTCCTTTTCCTATTTGGAACCAGTCTGTTGTTCCATGTCCAGTTCTAACTGTAGCTTCCTGATCTGCATATAGGTTTCTCAATAACCACACTATAACTATAAGAATTCCTCTCCTCACTGTTTCCTTTCCTCCCTCATGTTTAACTTCCTTTTTAAAAAATTGAAGTATAGCTGATTTATAGTATTGCGATAATTTCAGGTGTACAGCACAGCGATTCAGTGTTTTTGTAGATTATACTCCTTTATAATTTGCTGCAAGATAATGGCTATGGTTCTCTGTGCTGTACAGTAAATGCCTGTTGCTTATCTATTGTATATTTACTAGCTTCTACCTCTTGGCCCCTCACCCCTAACCTCTAACTTGTCCCCCTTCCCCTTTGGTGATGTGACCTCTTATTCATCTGCTCCACGTGGCGTCTGAGCTGACAGCTCTCCTGGAAGAAATGGCATCTCTCCTGTCCTTTGCAAACACCTGTAACCAGGCGGGAAGAGCTGCAGAGGTGAGTTAGGGCCTCGGGAACGCCAGGACCTCGCTCCAGCCTGTGTCAAGGGCACGAGAACTGCGCTTGCCGTGAGCTCTTTAGCCATTATACACGTGTGTACTGAGTCACGTAGAAATAGGGGGTAGTTTGCTTACCATTTAGGCAAATACAGTGAGCACACAGTGCGTGTAACTGAAGAATGACCTTCCTCTCATTCTAAACCTGTCAGCTTTCAAATGCTCCTTTTTACGGTGGCTGGACATCAAGGACCCCATGATGGAGAGAGTCTGCGCCACCTGACACAGACTCTGATGGGAGAAGCCAGTCTGCATTACGACGGCTGACTCTAGCCTAACAGTCACCATTTTCTCAGATGGCCTTCAAATAGGAACACGTTGCTTTATACTGCCCTCTAGTGACGGATTGCTGTCAACACTTGACCACACAAGCATGTCCTGATGTCAGTTCGTATTAAAAGTTCCATTGTTTTATTCTGCATATAAAGGCAAAGCATCTTATGACAGACATAGAGTATATTCACTCTTTTGAAATGCAAGTATATTTATCCAAACGCCCATCTCACATCTCCTGTTACTCCAGGAACCTGCTCTTCTCGCAAGACTCTTCCTTCCCACTTCCTCCTGCTGGTAGCTCCAGACTAAATAAGTCATCCCAGACTCCTCTCTTTATCTGTAGCCTGCATCCCCCACTGATGCCCCGGTGGTCCAAAGATGCCTCCTGGAGTCTGGCCCCCCTCTCTCCACTGCTCACCTAAGAGCTCCTCATCTCCCATCTCTCGCCCGCATTTGACAACAGCTTCCTTGCTGGTCTGCCTGCTTCCAGCTGTGCCCACCAGAGTCTTTGTTTCCCCTGTGGTTGCAGAGTCATTCTTCTAAAACTAAGACCCAGTCCTGTCCCCTTTCCCTTCAAATCCTTCCGGAGACCCTGCATCTCACTTAGAAAAAAAGTCCACATTCTTGAAATGGCTTTTTAGCCCTTGGCACTTGCCTCCAGCCTTTTCTCTGACCTCCTCTTTCACCAGGCTCTCATTATATTCAGCTGTGTTTTAAATGTTTCACAGCTGGCTCTCTGGGTGGGCAGATGGGAGCCCAGATGTGCAGGGCTTGCTGATTTCCCTGCTGTTCATGTTCCCATTGCAGACAATTTCAAGCTACCAAGGTGAGGTCAGATTGCACAGAAAATTCCTGAAACATTGACTAATCAACTGTCCCTGGCCAGAGCAGGCAGACTCTAGCCCGAGACTGTCAGTCTCTCCAGGAATTCCGCTCAGCTCTGGGGTCCTCCTCCTCCCGGAATGGGCAAGGGTGTCCTCACCTCATGCCTTTGCAACAGTTGGTCCATCGGCTGTTCCTTCTGCCTGGAGAGCTCTTCTGCAGTTCTCTGGTGTTTTCCTGTTCTTTCTTCCAGTGCCTTATTGAAGAGATCCTCCCTTGCTTAACATGTTCAAATTGCACTTTAATCTCCTTCCCCAGTTTTACTTTTTGCTTCGTATTTATCACCATGTATTATTAATGCATTTACTCATTGTTATGGGCTGTGTCCACCCTCCCCCCACCAAATTCATATGTTGAGGTCAGAATGTGACTGTATATGAAAATAGGCTCTTTAGAGATGATGAGGTTAAAATCAGGTCTAATCCAATATAACTAGTGTCCTTATAGGAAGGGGAAATTTTTCACATGCACACAGCACAGGAGGACAGTGACCTCTGGAGGAGAGAGGCTTCAGAAGAACCAGCCCTGCCCGCGCCTGGATTCCTGACTTCTGGTGTCCTGAATTCTGCTGTTTAAGCCCACCGCTCTGTGACACTTTGTTACACCAGCCCCAGCACACGAATATGCTGATTACTGTTTCTCTCTCCCTCAGAAAACATAAGCTCCACGAGGGCAGAGGCTGAGCTGGCTTAGGTCAGCGCAATATCCCTCATGCTGAGAGCTGACTGATGAAGTACTCCATCAATATTTACTGAGTAAATGATCCGGCTACAGTGTAAAAGCTGAAGCTTGCCCATAGTTCCGCAAGCCATCAACTGTTTATCACTAAGAAATACTTATAAACTTATTTGCAACAATTGCTATCAATTAGGTTATTATCTTAACCTAACACATTAAGGATAATTTTTATAATGTATATCATACCATGAGAAAGCTGGAAAGGACCACTTCTAATTATTTTCTCAGAAAGTTTTGCTGGAAATGAAATCACAAAGGTCAAAGAGCTTCTCATAATGAGAATTAACTTATTTTTAAAAATAATGCTTCTTTTTCAGACAACACAAGTAACATTTTAGCATATTATCACATTTTAAAGTGAAAAATTCTTATCACTGGAGTTTTTCAAAGGATGAAAACATTTACCATCCTTCAGGCTGATTTAAGGCATCCATTTCCCCACATTTTACAAAGTGCTGGGTGCTACCATTTAAACAGTAGGATTTTTTGATAGGTTAAAATATCTTAAGATTGTTTGACTTCCATTTCTTTGGCAGTTGGAGAGGATTTCTGTCTCATAAAAATACATGTTTATTCAACTTTTAAAAAGTTATTTATCCCATAGGAGTCCAATCCCAGTTGTTGTAGCTGTCTGGTCTCCCCAGGGAACTTAGAGAGAGAGGGAGACAAGGAGGGTGTAACCACAATGGAGAATATTCCAGTTTCCTTAAAAGTCTAAAAATAGAGTTGTTGTATGATCCTACACTCCTACTACTGAGCATATACCTAGAAAAGATAAAAACTGCAATTTGAAAAGATACATGCACCCCAATGTTCACTGTAGCACCATTTACAGTTGCCAAGACATGGAAGCAACCTCAAAGCAGAGGTGCCGTTTCTTCCAGGAGCGCTGCCAGCTCAGAGGCCACATGGAGCAGATGAGTAACAGGTCACAGCACCGAAGGGGAGGGGGCAAGTTAGGGGCGTGGGGCCAAGAGGTGCGGGCTAGTAAGTATACAATAGAGAGTCAGGAAGATCCTCTGGTGAAAGCTCTGGCAACCCACTCTCATATTCCTGCCTGAAAAATCAGATGGACAGAGGAGCCTGGTGGGCTACAGTCCATGGGGTTGCAAAGAGTCAGACACAACTGAGTGACTAACACACACACACACACACAGATGTACATAAATCTGTGTATGTGTGTATGATCAGATCAGATCAGTCACTCAGTCATGTCTGACTCTGCGACCCCACAAATCACAGCACGCCAGGCCTCCCTGTCCATCACCAACTCCCGGAGTTCACTGAGACTCACGTCCATCGAGTCAGTGATGCCAACCAGCCATCTCATCCTCTGTCATCCCCTTCTCCTCCTGCCCCCACTCCCTCCCAGCATCAGAGTCTTTTCCAATGAGTCAACTCTTTGCATGAGGTGGCCAAAGTACTGGAGTTTCAGCTTTAGCATCATTTTATATATATATATATATATATATGTATACACACACACACATATATATAAACTACTACTAGCCATAAAAAAGAATGAAATAATGCCATTTGCAGCGACACGGCTGGACCTAGAGATGATCATACTGAGTAAAATGAGTCAGACAGACAAATATTATATAATATCACTTCTATGTGGAATCTAACACATCATAGAAATGAATGTATTTACAAAAAAGAAATAGACTCAGGCATAGAAAACGAACTCATGCGTACCAAAGGGGAGACGAGGAAGATATAAATTAGGAAGTTTGGATTGACGTATATACAGTACTACATATAAAGTAGATAAACATCAAGGACCTACTGTATAGCACAGGGAACTCCATTCACTATCTTGTAATAATCTACCAGGGAAAAGAATTTGAAAAGAATGTATATATGTACACACACACACACATATCTGAATGTATATATACGTACGCACACACATACGTATCTGAATGTATATATATGTATACCACACACACAGATAACACACACATCTGAATGCATATATATGTACTCACACATGCATATCTGAATGCATATATATGTACACACGTATCTGAATGTATATATATGTACACACACATACGTATCTGAATATACATATATATGTACACACACACATCTCAATGTATATATATGTACACACACATATATCTGAACGTATATATATGTACACACACATCTGAATGTATGTATATGTACACACACATACATATCTGAAGGTATATATATGTACGCGCACACACACATCTGAATGTACATATATGTACGCGCACACACACATCTGAAATACTATGCTGTACACCTGAAACTAACACAATGTTGTAAATCAACTACACTTCAAAAACTTTTAAAAATGATACGAAGAGAAGGGCAAAGAGAGAAGAGAGAGGAGAGTGGGGAGGAGGGAATCTGCTCCAGGTCAGAGTGCCGTGGCTGCTGGGCACGATGCTGAGCCATGTCCAGTCCTTGATAAAATAGCAGCTGTATGATTCCTTGACCAGGGACCCAGAACCACGCTGACTCCCTGGGGTCCTTGTCGGGTGTGCCCAGCCTCATGCAGGTGTTTAAATGATTTGGTGAACGTTCCAAAGGTCCACATCCCAAGGAGACGTGCAGATTTCAAGGAGGAAACGTCAGAATCTCCTGGAGTCTGGATTCAGGGTCCTCTTTTCCATGATGACTGTCTTGAAAAGTAAGCTTTTTAAAAACGACTGAGTCATTGTCAGGTCGGGAAAGGCCCTGAGTGTCGTAATGGCTGATGGCCGATTTTGTGCTGCCAGCTTTAGCTGAGGCTTCCTAGTGAAGGAGGACCCCCCTCTTTTGGTTCTTGGTGGTCACTGGTGGATGCTGCTGAGTGAGCAGGGTCTTATGTCTGGCTTCCTTCCTGGGTGTCCTGTCCAGCACCAGTCAATTAAGCGACATCTTGGAACAGACATTGCTCATATCAGAGGCAGACAGAGTGCACCAGCAACTCAGATCCCAGCAAACTCTGAAGGTCAGGGATCTCATCAGAAACCCACTGGCTTCCGCTGTGCGCTGTCTGAGAGGACACGTATCACAGACTGCACGTGGCCCCCACTAACATTCCTCTAAGGGCTTCCACAGGCCTTGTGTGGGAGGATGGCCCCATGTGTGTCTTTGTACCCTGGATGAGGTGGGTCCTGTGTGCTCTGAGGGGTCCTACAGCAAGGGGGCACCCTTCAGATTGTTCAGCTACTGTCATACCCGCTCCCTGCATCTTTGCACAAGGATGCTGCCCTCCATGTGTGGGGACCACACAGCTCACACACGGATGCCTTCCTGGTGGTATTGGAACATCAGAGGCGATTGCAACTCTACTTACACTTGCATCTGAGGGCTGCGATGCGTTTGGGGGCTTGGGGTGGGGGAATGAGGTTTCTTCCAGGCTCGGGCCAAGTTATGGAATCCTCACTCTAGACTATGTGAGTTATTTTCACTTATATTTAAACTATAAGCAACTCTTCTGGTCTAGAAGAAACGCGGTTATTGAAGCAAACGGACCCAACAGGAATGTGATGTTGGGAGTGTCCATGCCCCAGGCACGTCTGCCCTGGCCCTGGAAGCCCTGTTTCCATGTCAGCACAGGAGCTCACACGAGAGTGAGCTCTGGGTTCAGCACAGTTTTCAGCCCACCAAACTGCTCCTCATCCACGCTCACGAACCCCAGGGGGTCTCCTGGTCTTCAGGGTTGGTGATAAGGGCTTTCTGAGATGCCTCTTGCTTGCCAACGGCACACCTGGCGTGGACACAACATCAGATGGAGCGTCTCCCCTGGGCACTTGGAGAGCACCTCCACCTCTAGAGTCCACTGTGGTGGTGCAGTCATGGCACCACACTCGGCACCGCCAGGGTCAAGTTTAAACAGCTGTGATGTAAAGGTAACGTGAATTGTGACACCTTCCACCCAAGACACCTTGCATAGTTTCTACACCCAGTCACTTTTCTGCATCTTCTGATCCTGACTGGGAGCCTTAACCAATGAGTGAGTCCACAGAAGCTCCTCCTGAACACTTACTGGTGGCCAGAGACCAGGTCAAAAAGTTAGTTATTGTGAGGGTTAAATGACTTAGATATCTGAAGCACTTAGAACAGTGCTTGATACATGATAACTTCTCAGTAGGACTCTTACCACCACCATCATCTCCACCACCACCATAAATATAATCTTCACCATCACCTCTATTATCATCATTACCTCCACCATCATCACCATCATCTCCATCATCACCACCATCACTTCCATGATTATCACCAGCACCTCCATCATCATCACCAGTATATTAAAAAGCAGAGATATCACTTTGCCAACAAAGGTCCATACAGTCAAGGCTATGGTTTTGCCGGTGGTCATGTATGGATGTGAGAGTTGGACTGTGAAGAAAGCTGAACGCCGAAGAATTGATGCTTTTGAACTGTGGTGTTGGAGGAGACTCTTGAGCATCCCTTGGACTGCAAGGAGATTCAACCAGTCCATCCTAAAGGAGATCAGTCCTGGGTGTTCATTGCAAGGACTGATGTTGAAGCTGAAACTCCAACACTTTGGCCACCTGATGCCAATAGCTGACTCATTGGAAAAGACCCTGATGCTGGGAAAGATTGAGGGAAAGAAGAGAAGGGGACAACCGAGGATGAGATGGTTGGATGGCATCACTTACTCAATGGACATGAGTTTGAGCAAGCTCTGGGAGAGAGTGAAGGACAGGGAAGCCTGGCATGCTGCAGTCCATGGGGTCGCACAGAGTTGGACTTGACTTAGTGACTCAACAACAGGAAGGGATGAGGAATTGGAATAAGACAGGCAAGAGGGCTTAGGGCCAGCCCCAGGGCAGAAGCTGTGATGGTGAGGGTGATGGTGGTGGAAATCCCCAGCCCACTTGGGAGGAGCGCTGAGGGAGCGTGGGACCGTGACCGGGGCTGCCTGGACCCGCCCTCCCTCTCCCACTGTGTGTGGGAGCAGGGGAGACAGGCTGTGACAACAACCTCTGTCTCCTTAGCGGACTCATGGCCACGTCTCCCTCCTCGGGATTCTTGGGAGAAGTGTTGCTGTCCCCTTCCCTGACCTGCGGAAGACTTTCTTTCTTCTGCTCGTCCGCTTGGACTAACCTCTCCACAAAGACTCTGGGTCCCCACCTCTTCCTCTGTCCGGGCCTGGTTGCGCCCGCCCCCTTTTCTTGTCCACAGAAGTGACTTCCTCGCTTAACTCCTCCTCCACCACCGCTCCCCAGACCCCAACACCAACAGAGATAAAGATGCCCTGCTGCTCAGGAACAGAGCTTAGCAACTACAACCCGTTTGTAAATGGTTTTCTGGGTGGACATTTCTTTCTGTTTACAAGGATGACAGTAATCCCAGGTCATGAGCTGGCTGTGGAACATGGGGGACTACATTTATATTTTCTTGGCCTCAGATCCTTTTGGAACTTGGAGTGCATATGTAAATACATTGAGACAAATTTCTACTTTTAGTTTTTAGTATTCAAGTATTAAGAAGCAATTATGGGGATTTCTCTGGTGGTTGAATGGTTGGCATTTCGCCTTCCAGTGCAAGAGGTGCAGGTTTGATGCCTGATCAGAAAACTATGATCCTGCATGCCTTGTGGCCAGGAAACCAAAATATAGAACAGAAGCAATGATACTGTAACAAATTCAGTACAGACTTTAAAAATCCTTAAAAAAGAAGCAATTGTGTTCTATTTGGTTAAAAACGAGTGGACCTGGGCCAGGATCCTTAATGTTCACCATCGCGTTAAAAACGAGAGACAAACAAGTGTTCAATTTAGGATTTTCTCTATTTTTGTGTCTGTTTAGAAATGTCCATAAAAGTAAACACACACACAAAGGGAAGGAAAGACAGGGTTTTCCTGAAGGAGGGCGATGAATTGCATGTGAGTCCCACGGGGTGAAGAGCCGGGCTTTGGCCCCTTGTCGGCGGATAACGCGGGGCCCACCCCTCTGGGTGAGAGGAGCGACGCTGGGCGCGCCTGCCCAGCCCGCGGGAACTGAGTTAGGGCAGAGTCCGCTTTCGCGCACGGACTGCAGCACGAGAAGCCACTGCCACCTCGTGGTCACTCTGGCAAACTGCAGTCCCGGGGACCACGGCAGTCTGGTGGTCTGCTTCCTGTAGGGCAGACCTACTCGGCTCCTCCCCTCGGGTTAAAGGTCTTCCCTCAGTGAGGGGGATCACCAGCATCTGAGCACGAAACGCTGGAGGGCAGCGCGGACGCTGGCTTCCCTGATGGGAGCAGAAGCAGCCCGAGAGGAAGCACCGGGATCACCGAGGCCACGCTAATCACCCGTGAAGTGATGGATAAGTACTCGACGACGGACCAATTAGCCATGAGAGGCTGTCAGTCTGTTTTGCATGATGCAATAAGCAAGTTGTAAATATTACAACTAACTCTATTTGATAACACGGCTCCTCCTAACCTCAGGCCTTCCTTGACTCCACAAACAGAAGTCACATGTTTGGTCAGGAGGATTTTTCGTAGTTTGTGTATCTGAGTAGAAGTCATTTTACCATCTTGGTATTAAGAGGGTGGGATTCCTAAGCGCTAGCGAGTTATTTCTCACCGCCTTTCCCACTGCAGCCTCCCGTGGCTGCTCTGGGTGGGGGCATCCTCAGCTACACTCAGCTCCGCCTCTAGCGTTGCCTCCGTCTCCGCAGAGCAGGGCTGCGAGCGGAACGCTTGATTTTTCTTGGCCTGTTTATCTCTCCTATGACCCTATGTTCTCTGCTAACCCTTCACTTTTCTGGACTTCCCGTTTTCCAATCTCCAAAATTTATCTCCTTCCCCCAATTATCACCACAATGGCCATTCTGCAGCCACTGTATCCTGGGGCCTCCCAGACATCTGGGTCCTTTCTCTCTCTTTTCTTTATTTTATTGAAGTTTAGTTGATTTGCAATGATGTGTTAATGTCTGCTGTACAGCAAAGTGACTTAGTCATATATATATATTTTTTTCTTTTTCATATTCTTTTCCATTATTGTTTCCTCACAGGATGTTGAATGTAGATCTCTGTGCTAGAGAGTAAGACCTTGCTGTTTATTTGTCCTGTAGGTAACAGTTTGCATCTACTAACCCAAGCTTCTAATCCTCCCTTCGCTCTCCCCCAGCCCTCTCCGCTTTGGCAACTGCGCATTTGTTCTCTGGGTCTAGTCTGTTTCTGTTTCATAGGTCAGTTTGCCTGAGCCATATTTTAGGTTTCACATGTACATGATGATTTGTCTTTCTCATTCTGACTTACTTCACTTAGTGTGATAGTCTTTAGGCCCATCTGTGCCGCTGCTGCTGCTAAGTCGCTTCAGTCGTGTCTGACTCCGTGCGACCCCATAGACGCAGCCCACCAGGTTCTCTGTCCCTGGGATTCTCCAGGCAAGAACACCGGAGTGGGTTGCCATTTCCTTCTCCAGTGCATGAAAGTGAAAAGTGAAAGTGAAGTCGCTCAGTCGTGTCCGACTCTTTGCAACCCCATGGACTGCAGCCTACCAGGCTCCTGCATCCATGGGATTTTCCAGGCAAGGGTACTGGAGTGGGGTGCCATTGCCTTCTCCACATGTTGCTGCAAATGACATTATTTCATTCATTTTTATGGTTGAGTAATATTCTGTTGTATATACGTACCACATCTTCTATATCTGTTGCTTCGTTGATGAACGTTCCTACTGTTAACAAGACTGAATCCCTTTGCAACTTGACCATAGGAGGCACCCCAGCTTGACCCATGGTCTTAGCTATTATAACATTATTTACTCAGGAGAGACACTATTTGTCATAGAATACCCGTCCACTCATGCATATGAAACTTCCGCTTTTGGTTAGCCTGAGGGGTTAGCGTGGTAAGGCCGCCGTCGCCAGTGGCCTAAATCAGAGCTGCTCCGTCCCTGCCCGCTACTGTGCCCTGTTTGTCTTCATCCAGCACTGAGATGTTCCCAACAGCTAATTAAGCTCTGAACACCCACTTCATTCACTCTGGAATCAGTCTCCTATAACTAGTTGAATCCTTCCTACAAATGGGATTTCTTTAAAAAGCTTAAAACAGCTGTCACAAATAACCTTGACCTATTTTTTCTGTATTGCAAATATCTGATGTAGCTTCTCAGTCTTCTGACAATTTGCACCCTCCTCTGTGCTTCCAGTGAAGTTCATGCAGACCTTCCCATGTTGTGTTGTTGTTCTTCAATTATTCAGTTATGTCCAACTCTTTGTGACCCCATGGACTGCAGCACGCCAGGCTTCCCTGTCCTTCACTGTCTCCCGGACTTGCTCAGACTCATGTCCATTGAGTCGGTGATGCCATCCAACCATCTCATCCCCTGCCGTCCCCTTCTCCTCCCGTGGCTTGTGGATGGAATTTCCTGTTACGAGCAGGTGATCTTTCTCTGTGCTCTGCTTGTCCACAGGATGGTGACGACTCCTGCTTCTCATCAAAGGTCCGTGTGGCCCCTGGATCCTGGGCAGTCAGGCAGGTCTATGTGACAAGTTCTGGCCAGGGGGCTCTTACCAGAATCATGTGTCTCTTCCAGGTTCAATCCCTTAAGAGCTGGTGTGTTTCCCTCTGGATGCATCATCCTCTGCCCTGGTGATCCAAAAGGCCACATGTTGAGATGGATGATCAGACGAGTGCTGGTCAGTGTTGAGCAACCAGCACTCTTGGGGACACAATCAACATCATTGGTGACATTTGCTAATTTCATGGTGTTGATACTCCCAGCAAGGCCAGTTTCACGCTGCTCATGAGCTGTCTCTTAGTGCGGAGATTGGAGGAGATGGTGACAGTTGGGGCCTGTGAGCTGATGGCAGTTGGCTCCTTGAGGTGCTGGGCCTGAGTCACCGCAGTGAACAGGCTGGACAGTTGGATTAACATCTAACAGCAGATATTACATCAGTGAGAGGCAGTGTTTTGTGCTGAGCTGCTGCGTTTTGTGTGTCGTTGAAGAAAAAAACCCAGTTGACTGAGCAGCATCCCAGTGCTGGGCACCTGCCTGGAGGTTCTCCATGAGCCTGGAGTTGGTGGACTGGGGAATATGCACATCACAGTCTTTGTCCTGAAAGTTCCAGTGTAAAACTACAAACACTTCTTAGTCTATTTCTTTCCTTCTGTACTTGTGAAGGGATCGACATTACTCTTTTGATTGAGGAAGACAAGAGACTTGAAGAAGACTAGCGGGTCACGAGGGCTTTGCCTCCAACTCACAGGGCCCTCGTTCCCAAAGGAAGTGTGCGTGGCTGGGCAGGGTGCATGGGCAGAGGACCTGGGGCGCTGCAGGGCCCGGGGCTGGGAGCAGGGGTGGCTGATGGTGTGAGGGCAGAGCGGGCCTGGACTGGAGATGCAGGCCAGAGCCACGTTCTTCCTGCTGGTGGGCCTCAGGGCGGAGATTCGGGGATGCTGTCAGGGGGGTGGGGTGCCTGGACACCCCATGGAGATGAGGACTCCTCGGTGATGCCAGCGGGGGAGCAGGCACACCTAGGTCCACATGCGATCAGACGTCAGGATGAAACGTGGACACAGACTCCCCTGTCCATGCCTGCAGGGGCTAACAGTCAGCCACCTGTTGGTCTGGCGAAGCCATGAGAAAATCACCATGGGGAAAGAATAAAAGCAAAATAGAGCAATACAGCATAACCGCAGTCCAAGTACATCGGGCTGATCAGTGGGGGTTGTCATGCCACTAAGCTAAGGAAAAGCACAGTGTGGACCTTGGACGCTGGGTCAGCGCGAGTTCAGAACGCTGATGTGCACACACTGAGATGTCTTCCCAAGGCACGTGCGCATCTATGACCTCCAGCTAGTGAGAGCCCTTGTACCAAAAAATAACGAAGAGTGTTTAAAGTAATCAATGAAATGGGAGACGTGACCAGGGACACAGCAGGCTGACTTCATTGTAGCACAGCAGATACTTCCTGCTTGCCGAGACACTAAGTAACAGTGATGCGGGTCCAGGTAACAGGGCTTGACCCAAGAGGGCTTGAGTCCCCAGGTCCCGTCTTTCAAACTTTCATTCTGTCTCTAGTTTCTTTTCCCCAAAATGTGCGTTGACCACTTTCAATCCCTGCCTGCTGTGCTGGCTGCAGCACGTGCCCATTTCTGAAACCAACAGACTGCTCTGGGGTAAAATCGGGAGTTCTAGGGTGCCTGAGTTTTCACTTGAAAGTGACGGAGAAAGTCCAGGTATTCATTTTCCTTCATCAGGTGAGATGGTTGCTTGAGGGAGAGACTGAGTTGTAGAAGATGCTCTTTCTTCACATGAGGATTTTGTGGTGTTAAAATATCATCCTCACTATCATTCAGTTGCTCAATTGTGTCTGACTCTTTGCAACCCCATGGACTGCAGCATGTCAGGCTTCCCTGTCCCTCACTATCTCCCAGAGTGTGTTCAAATTCATGTCCATTGAATCCATGATGCCATCCAACCATCTCATCCTCTGTCACCCCCCTACTCCTCCTGCCCTCAGTCTTTCCCAGCATCAGCGTCTTTTTCAAGGAGCCAGCTCTTTGCATCAGGTGGCATAGTATTGGAGTAGTCCCCCTATAATGGCATAAAGTTGCTCACTGCCATTGTATTAGCTTTCTGCAGCTGGCGACAAATGACCGCAGGCAGCTTTAACAACATGTGTTTATCACCCTGTGGTTTCCATGGGCAGGAGTCTAAGGTGGCTTAGCTGGTCCTCTGTTCAGGATCTCAGAAGCTGTGGTTGGTGAGCTGGCAGGGCTGCAGC
Organism: Bos javanicus; assembly: GCF_032452875.1. NCBI lineage: Eukaryota > Metazoa > Chordata > Mammalia > Artiodactyla > Bovidae > Bos > Bos javanicus. The sequence continues at coordinate 5,162,547 of NC_083871.1, read as the reverse complement.
CTTGTCTGAGGCTGAGCCCCTCTTCCAAGCTCACTGGTGGGTGACAGAATCATTCCCTTGCCACTGTGGCGTTCCTGGATGTTTGAGTCTTCAAGTCCACCGGAACGGGGAGTCCAGCTGCTCAGTCTCTGACTCCAAGGCCACCCAAGATGATCTCTGTTGCCATCTGACTACAGACCTTAATTATGCCTGCCAAGTTCCTTTACCTTGGGCACACAGCATAATCCCAGGAGTTACCTCTGTGTACTGAACTCTGTGATTAGAGGACAGCGGCAAGTCCTGCCCATAATCAGTGGGAGGAAATTCCAGAGGAGGGTGCTTATCAGGGCAGGGTCAGAGCTCTGGCCACCACACCTTCTTATGTCAGGGTTTCTGTATCACCTGCAGGTTATCTTAGTCAGTGGGTGAAGTTCAGGCTTCAAGTTCACAGTCTTTACTACCTGTGTTTCAATAGATGTAGTTACCAAAATAGCTGTGTTAGCACAAAATAGAAATGAATCTTGCAAAGGTGGCCACACGCCCAGAGGCTGCTTGTTGGGATGCGGTGACAGTGGAAATCGTATGGCCTTTTGAACCATAATTTATACTGGACATTAGTCCCTGAAGCTTTGAGGAATCTTTGACTCCTTGATAAGAAAGATATAGGAAAGCAAACTGCAACTTCAGAGTTTTATGTAGTTCTTCATGTGAAAAGTGATATTCCCAATTCATTCCCTTTGCAAATTACCATATTCATTCATGGATTCATTCATTCATTCCATAATGTTTGTTGAACAATTTCTATATGCACGGAACTATTTTATGCTTGGGCTTCCCTGGTGGTTCAGTGGTAAAGAATCTGCTTGCCAGTGCAGGAGACATGAGTTTGATCCCTGGGTTGGGAAGATACCCTGAAAAAAGAAAATAGCAACCCACTCCAGTATCCTTGCCTGGGAAATCCCATGGACAGAGGAGCCTGGTGGGCTACAGTCCACGGGGTCGCAAAGAGTCAGACATGACATAACAATTAAACAACAATATTTTATGCTTGGGGACCCAAGATAGCTGAGATGGCTTGTCTCATGGAACTCATAGAGGGGAGAATAAAACTTAGCAGGTGAGTCAGCAAAGAAAACTGTAACCACTGCTAGGTGCTCAGAGGAAACCAGACAGGAGCTGCTATAGAATGTGCCTGCGGGCGTCTGCTAGTTTAGTCTGAGACCAAAGTGTGAACTCAAATGGTGAGAAGGCCGAAGGAGAGGGCAACTGGTTGCGGTTTGCTGCTGTGGAAGTCCATGTCCAAATGGGAGGTAGCTGGCACTTTGGAGGTCAGGAAAAGGGTCAGCTGGCTGGTGCTTAGTGAGTGAGGGTAGGGAGGTGAAAGATGAACTCAGGGATCTCAGAGCTTGGGTGGTGCCAGCCTTAGACAACAGGTAAGGTGCTCAGATCAAATCCAAACTCCCAGAAACAATAAGCACAGTCCCAGGTATACTGGGAAGGCTTGGCTGGTTTGAATCAAGGGAGTTATGGGGTGAGGTGACTCTGGGCTTGCAGGGGATCAGACCGTGCTGCAGATTAAAAACAGGCCTGTTAATTAGGCAAATGAACAAAGTGAAATAGGTAATATAGGTGAACAGTACAAAATAAGGACTTGGGGAAATTTGATCCCTCTAAGGAGTGGGGGTGAGGAAACGGGGTCCTTGTGCTGCCATAGTGTGGGGTCAGATTAGACCGAGTGAGAGGGCCGATGCAGCTGTGTGGTCCTTTGTGGTAGCTCAGATGTCCTTCAAGCGGGTCTGACGTTGCACATCGCTGTGACTCCTGAAACGCAGGCAGTGTGTTACCTGGAGGTGTGCTTTTGTTTAACTGCTTATTTGTTTTGGTTGCCGCTCCTGCTGCTAATTCGTCAGCTGGAGTTCAGGAAGGCTGCCCTACCTCTGAAAGAGTGGCTACACCGTCCAGAAGGAGAAACCAGGACGTTGAATACAGATGCACTGGCAATGGGAAAGGGGATGGTGGCATCGATGCCTTCATTTGTCAGCTTGCATCACCAAAGACAACCAGAGACGTTCACACACACACACACACACACACTCATACTCACACATACACACACAGCTGGCTCCAGAAACAAAGCCCTGATCGTCCTTTCTGAGGGAGTCTTATGTGAGAAGGAACTTGGCATTAGAATCAAGCCTCATATGCCCCTGTGCCTTCTGAGTTAGAATGAACACGGGGCCCGTCCACGGCAGCAGAAGAGGACACGGGGAGTGAGCAGGAAGGGCTGGTGACTTTGGCACACACAGTGGGGTTGAAGGAGGGGCTGTGGCTGCAGCTGGAACAAGAGCACAGGGGTAGGAGTGCTACATGGGCTGGAAGACAGGACCCCAGAGGGAAGAGGTCTAGAGGTCGGGAGATGAGGGTACCAGAAGAGCATCTTTTGGACATCGGAATCACCAAAGATCCTTTCAGAAGGAGGATCAGTGGACCGGCAACCCCATCTTCCAGGAATGGTGACGGGCATCCTGGGGGCAGTATGATGACCACCACGTGCACAAAGGCTTTGACCATAAGACTCTAAACTGGGGATGTGGCCTCTGGGAGGATGGGAAGGTTTGTCACTGTGCTGTGGGAGCAGGCGGGTAGGAAATTTGTTTTTTTTTCCTTATACTCTTTTGAACCTTGTGGCATACATCTGTATTTGCCATCCAAAGAATACTAGACAAGCCACGAAAGGCATGGATAAGTCATTAAGGAATGAAACTGACACTGTAGTGTGTGTGGTCTTGAGCTACAGAGAAAAACACAAAATACAATTTCATTTTGTCTTTAATTCCTCCCTTCTTGGAATATACTTTTCCTCACGTATCTTTCAGTTGTTTCCTGTCCCTCTAGAGACTCCAACACTTTTTTTTTTGGCTCTTTAAATACATTACCTTTGGTAACATGCACACAGTGTAGAATGTACATGCTGCTTCATTTGCTGTGTCCACTTGCTCTCTGACTACAGGGTGGAGGATGGTTTGGAGGTGTCAGCGGTGGGTGAGAAGGCCGGTCAGATGGCCGAGTGGTGGCATGGGAGTGGGATGCACGGACTTGGTTTCTGATTAGAGACAGTCTTGAGGGTGAAGAGGGCTCCACCCTGGGTCCCTGCTGCCCCAGTTCCTGACCATTAGGTGGTAAAGGATGCTCTGAGCCAGGAAAGACTGCCTGTTTGGAATTCAAATCCCCTTCTAGGCCACATTCTAGGTGTTTAGGACCCAATACTTCTCCTCCCAAACAGCCCTGGGTCCATTTCCAAGGCTGCAGAAGACTTTGCTCTGATGTCCTCCTGAGGGTGGTGCCCATGGGGCTTCAGTTATCCAAAAAAAGGTCAGTTTCAGGAACTGTGGACAGAGCTTGGACTTGTATTCAGTGATGTCCACACAAGGCCCCTCCCAGTGGGCGATCCCCCAGAGGTGGGGTCTGCGGGGGGACGGTCCAGCCCAGGGCTTCATCAGGCCTGGGAGCCGGCCCTCCCACTGACTCTCATGTTCCGACCCAGAGTGACCGAATCTCTGACAAGCCCCAGTGTCTTCCAGGTCTCTCCCAAGGCAAATCTCTAAAAGTAAGAGGCTAGAACGTGCATTTTATTTGACGATTATGTAACCTAATATTTAAGGTTGGCATTTGAGACACACAGTGCACGGACCTCTGTTTGTGCACTTGTTTAGGTCGTGCAACTGTTAGGTTTTCCAGATCAGAAAGCGAAATGGGGACAAAAATTAGGTTGGGGTCCCCTATGAAGATAAAAGAAAGGAAGAGGAGAAGCTTGGTTCCAAGTGTTGCCCACTGTTGTTTAGACACCATTAGAGGCATCACAGTGTCGGAAGACTGATGTGGGCTGCGGTTTTGAGGGCTGAGACACATTGAGGAATCATCTGGAGGGTCCCAGGCTAGGAGAATTTTCTTCCATCTGAAATGCCCTGGCTTATCTTCAGGCAGGCTCCTACTCATTCTCCAGAACCCAGTTTATTTCATGCTCTCTTCTTTCTCCAATTATTTAGGCAGAGTTAATTACTTAGGTGTAAAATTAATTTTTTCAAGCTGTAACATAGATTTCTTGATCCACCTGGGTTGACATGTTTATATTTATCTTGGGATCTTTTTAAAGTCAAGCACACTGTTTTTGAAAATCTTGGATCTGCAATATCCTGGTATATAATAAGATTCAGTAAATATTTTCTCATAGAATACTGAAATCATTTTGTCAGTATTTGAACACATTAGATAATGTAGACATAAGGGCCAATCCCTAGAATATCACAAACTACCAAAGCTGACACAAGAAGAAAGAGAAAATCTGAATGCTAAGTCACTTTAGTCGTGTCCGACTCTGTGTGATCCCATAGACGGCAGCCCACCAGGCTCCCCCCTCCCTGGGATTCTCCAGGCAAGAACACTGGAGTGAGTTTCCATTTCCTTCTTCAATGCATGAAAGTGAAAAGTGAAAGTGAAGTCGCTCAGTCGTGTCCAACTCTTAGCGACCCCATGGATTGCAGCCTAACAGGCGCCTCTGTCCATGGGATTTTCCAGGCAAGAGTACTGGAGTGGGGTGCCATTGCCTTCTCCAGAAAATCTGAATACACAGATAACAAATAAATAGATTGACTTAGTAATTTAAAAGCTTTTCACAACGAAAAGCACAGACACAGAATTCTATTACATATTTAAAGAATAGTTAATAGCAATTCTTCTAAAACTCTTTCAAAATACAGAAGAGGAGGGAACAATTTTGAGCTCATTATATGGGACAATGTTACCCTGAGGTCCAAACAAGAAAAATATTTCACTGGAAAAGTACAAATCAATATCCTTTATGAAAGTATATGCAAAACCCCCCTGGGGAAATTCCCTGGAGAAGGAAATGGCAACCCACTGTAGTATTCTTGCCTGGAAAACTCCATGGATAGAGGAGCCTGGCAGGGGGTCACAAGAGTCAGAGATGACTGAGCGCTCATACACAAATTTAGTATAAAAAGAAGATACACCATGACCAAATGGCATTTATCCCACAATGCAATGTGAATTTAGCATGGAACTTTTAATCAATGTTCTGCACCATACTAACAGAATAGAGGACAAGAAACCCACAAGATCACCTCAACAGATGAAGAAAAGGCATCTGACAAAATCTATCAGCTTTCCATGAAAAAACATTCAATAAACTAGAAAGAGAAAGGAATTTCTTCAACTCAGTGAAAGGCGCCTATGAACATTCTGCAGCTAACATTATGTTTAATGGTGAAAGACGACAGGCTTTTCATCTGAGATCATAAACAAGACAAGAATGCCCGCTCTCACTACTTCTATAAAACCTCATCCTGGAGGTTCCAGACCAGCCAAAGGCAGGAAAAAGAAAGAAAAAGTATTCACATGGGAAAGGAAAAAAATAAAACTATCCTTATTTTCACATATCAAATGTCATGATGGTGTGTACAGAAAATCCTAGGGAATCCAATGCAAAACAATTTGAACTAATAAACAAGGTTAGCATGATAGCAGGATACAAATCAATATGAAAATCTGTTATATTCTCACTTACTAGCAATGAACAATCTGAAAATGAAATTAAGAAAACAATTCCATTTACAATAGCCTCTGAGAGTCTAGAAATAACCCAGTTACAATATGGGCAATTGAATTCTAGCAGGATGATGAGAAATTCATGGGAGAAAGACCAATTGTTTCAGAATGTGTTGTTGAGAAAACTGGGTATCTGTATGCAAAAGAATGAATTTCAACTCTTTCCCTACACCATACACAAAAATTAACTTTAGGTGATTTGTGGAGCAAATATTAAGAACTTTTGTCTTGCATTGAAAGCCCCACAGCATCAAAAATACTTATATATAAATCTAGTAAAACAAATGTAAAATGTATACACCAAAACCTTTAATACAGAACATGAATCAGAAGACATCATATTTTTAAGATGACAATGGTCCTTAAACTGATATATAGATTCAGAGTGATTGGTATCAAAATTCCAGCTGACTTTTTTTGCAGAAAGCAACAGACTAATTCTAAAAATCATATGAAAATGCAAGGGACCCATAGCACCCAAAACAATCTTGAAAGCAATACTAATGTTAGAGGACTTGTACTTCTCAATTTTAAAACTTACTACCAAGCTATAGTAATCGATACTGTGTAGTGCTGGCACAGAATAGAACTGAGAGTCTAGAAGTAACCCGTTTACAGCCATTACGGTCAATTGAATTCTAGCAGGATGCCGGAGAAATTCATGGCAGAAAGAACAATTGATTCAAAAATGATGTTGCAACAACTGGGTATCCATATGCAAAAGAATGAATTTCAACTCTTTCCCTATACCATACACAAAAATGGATTCTTGGTGTTTTGTGGAGCAAAATATAAGAACTCTTGTCTTACATGGAAAGCCCCTTGAAATATAAAACTTCTAAAAGAAACAGAGGAGCAAATCCTCATGACTTTGGGTTAGATAATGTTTTCTTAGATACAACATGAAAGACACAAGCAACAAAAGAAAATACAGACAAGTTGACAAATTACAGTTTAACAAAATTAGAAACTTTGGTGTTTCAGAAAACATTATCAAGAAAGTGAAAAAACAACAAAGACTAGGAGAAAATATTTGAAAAACATGTATGATAAAGTATCTGTGTCCAGAAACAACCCTTACAATTACCCAGATTAAAACTGGGAGAATATGAACAGAAATTTTTTCAAAGAAGATAGACATTCAGGTTGCCAGTAAGCACGTGAAAAGATGAACATTAGTCATTTGGAAAATGCAAATCAAAAGTAAAAGACAGATAATAATGAGTACTGACGAGGATGTGAAAAAATCAGAAGCCTTGCTGGGCATTGCTTTTGTGAAGGAAAAATGGTGCAGCTGCCTTGGAAAGTAGTTAGGTAGATCCTCAAAATATTGGTAACGTTAGCATACAACCCAGAAATTCCACTCTTAGATACGAACTCGAGAAAAATGAAAACACAGGTCTACACAAAAAAAACTTGTACATGAACGGTATAGCAGTTTTATTCATAATAGTAGAAATGTGAAGACAACTTAAATGCCTGTCAACTGATAAGTAGATAAAAAATTGGTTGTATCTGTACAATGGAATATAATTTGCCAATAAAAAATACAGAACTGCTACAGCATTCATGATGATTGAAAACAATTCACTAAATAATATAAAACTTAAAACTAAAGAGGCCAGTCCCAAACGACAACCCTGTGTGGTTCCATTTATACAAAATGTCCAGAACAGGAAAATCTACAGAAGGAAGTAGATAAGGGGTTGCTGTGGGGTTGGGGTACAGGCAGAATGCATGTGCACTCGGTCGTTTCCGACTCTTTGTGACCCCATGGACTGTAGCCCACCAGGCTCCTCTGTCCGAGGGGTTCTCCAGACAAGAATACTGGAGTGGGTTGCCGTTTCCTTCTGCAGGGGATGTTCCAGACCCAGGGATGGGACCCATGTCTCTTTCATCAGCAGGTGGATTCTTTACCACCAAACCATCCGAGAAGCCCGTACAGGCAGAATAAGGACTGTATTAGTTTGTTAGGGCTGCTACAACACAGTACCAGAAACTGAGCAGCTTAAAAAACAGAAATTTATTGTCTTACAGTTCTAGAGGCTAATGTCTAAGTCCCGGTTTTTGGCAGAATTTCTTCCTTCTGGGTGCTGTGAGGGAGACCCTGTTTCATCCCCTTCACCCAGGTGCTGACACCTTGCTGGCGATCTTTGGTGTTCCCTGCCTCATGAGGTGTCACCTCCATCCCTGCCTTCATCTTCACGTGGTTCTGTGTGTGTTCGTGGTTCCAGTTTCCCCTTGTGTAAGAACACCGGTCAGGGCTCAGATATACGACATTATCTTTAATTAATCACAGCCACAAACACCTATTTCCAATAAGGTCACATTCTGAAGTTCTGGGAATTAGGGATTCCATGTATGATCCTGGAGGGGAACACAATTTCACCTGAAACAGGGAGTAACTACTAATGGCTCTCATTTTGGGGTGAATGAAACGCTCTAAAATCGGACTGTGGGGTGGTTGCACAACTCTGTGGGTATACGAAGGATCACTGAACTACACACTTTAAATGAGCAAGTTTATGAGACGTGGATTATACACCAATAAAACTGTTAACAATTATTTTTATTAGTGCCCCAGGGTGCTTTTACTTATGTTGTGTAATAAAACTCAGAAAGGATTTTAAAGATGGCCAAGTTCTTCTTCAGTGGAGAGTATGGATGTTTACTGGAAATGAACACAGCTTTGCTTGTATTAAAAGTGCTATTGAGCAAGTCTTGATCTTTGATAAACATGAAGATGAATCTTGGAATGAGTCATTTCTTCCTCCAGAATTAGCTTTTAAGAACAATCTTGTGCTCCCAATTTCTAAGAACTGGAAATGCTGTCTTAATTCTAAGAATGTACTACAAGCAAGAACATGATACCAAGGCAATTCAGTAGTTTAAACACCAAGGTGAAAACTGTGTGTTGAAGGAAAACAACTTAGAAATTCTAAATATAACATTGTCAACTTTATACCTTTTATACAAAAATATAGTGTTCATTAAAAATGTTCATTAAAATTTTTTTTTTAACATTGCTTAATTTTTGCAAGCAAGACCAACAAATATTTCCTCTTTAGCCCTGGCATGAATATCTGAGCTGCCTTCTATTTCTAAAAAGCTTGTTTCACTTCCCATGCTTATGGATTCCATTGCCTACCAGCACATGGGATTGCAGACTGTCTGGGGGGGTGGCGGGGTGATGCAAAGGAGGAAGGGTTAGAGATGAGAAATCTGAAAGGAATTTGCTGGTGAGAAACTTGTTCCCCCAGTTCCTCAGTTCCCGCCACTCTCTTCTCTTCACTTTAGGCCAACTTACTGTTTCTTCTCTTCATTTTAGGCCAACCTGCTCATCAGCCAGAAGCTGGTTATTGTGCTTCTTGCAGATTCTATATGGAGTCATACACACACACACACACACACACACACACACACGCGTGCGTGTCTGTATACTAAGTGTCTCCATCCCAGGATTTCTTCAGGATACAGAGGTCGAGGTAGAATGGATGGGCAAGGAATTAACTTCTTATGACATATTTTGCCTGTTTTCTCATTGAAGACTTTATACTTGTTCCCTTATCTTCCCCAATTTTTGGGTGAAGAAATAGAGAATTTAAGTAACTTGTGAAGGTCAAACAATTGAAGGATCTAGGACTTGAATCTTACCTATCTGAATTCAAAGTTTTGATTTTTGGAGGAAGGAGGGAAAAATGAGGCTGTCTCACCAGATGCAAAGGGGGAGACAAATGTAATCTAGCTGAAGGCCCAGGAGGAGGAAGCAGGTTTGCAGGGCCAGCCTGCTGAGGCAGTGATGGGCAGAGGCTCGGGCCGGGTGGGCGAGCCAAAGGGCAAGGAGATGGTGGACTGTCAGTGGTGGTGCGGGGAGCTGAGGTGAGCCTGGCGGGAAGGTGTGGTGAAGCGGGCTTGTGGCAGGGCTGAAGGGCCCAGGCTCACAAGGAGCTCCTTCTAGGGCTGAAGAAAGCAGAGAGTAGATAGAATCATCAAGAAATTTTAAGGAAGAAAGAAGGGAGTTTGGACATTTATAACAAATGGCTCTAGAACAAAGGAGGTTATTTTATTATAAAAGTTACAAAATAGTTTACCCACGAGACATATGAGATACAAAGGAGGAAGTGGAGCAAGGTTTGTTTAAGGTGCTGATATCTAGTGGGAAAATAGCAGACAAGGTTGGGAGCTGAAGTCAAAAAGTGCCCGGGGCCATCCACGTCTCTACAAATGACTCCATTTCATTCTTCCTTATGGCTGAGTAATATTCCTTTGTACATATGTACATCTTCTTTATCACTGTGCACGAAATAGACAATTAAGGAGAACATACTGCGTAGCGCCGGGGAACCTTATTTAATGCCTGTGGATGGCCTGGATGGGAAGGATGTCCAAAAGCAAGGGGGTGTACATGCATGGCTTCCCTGGTGGCTCAGACGGGAAAGAATCTGACTGCAAAGCAGGAGATTCAGGTTCAATTCCTGAGTTGAGATCCCCTGAGGAAGGGAATGGCCACCCATTCCAATATTCTTGCCTGGAGAATCCCATGGACAGAGGAGCCTGATGGGCTACAGTCCATGGGGTTGCAAAGAGTCAGACATGACTGAGTGACTAATATTTTCATATATATATGACTGATTTAGTCTGCTATATGGCAGAAACTAATACCACATTGTAAAGCAATGATACTCCAATGAAAGTTAAATTTAAAAATCTACTTCAACAGTAATAAACAAGAAGTGTCCAGGGCTCCATCCACGGCCTGTGTGGTTTAGAGACCTGTTCCTGCTCAGCCTGGCCTTATCTGTGAGAGAAGAGGGGAGTCTGGAGATGTGGCCTCAGCCACAGGAGGTCTCAAGACACCTGGCTGGAGGGATGTTCTGTGTGTGGGGGGGTGATCACCAACCTCCAGCCTCTAGAGCTCTGTTTCCTCTTCTGTGAGGAGGGCGCTGAGCTCAGATCTTTGCCCATCACTTGTCTGTCACACACATTCTCCTCCTTAACACCCTCCCGAGTGTGGGTTACTCTGCCATGAACACCTCAGGGAAACGGGATGCAACAGATCAAAGGGGAAAAGATGCGCCTCACAGCGTCATTTGTCTCTAAGCATTGTCAGGTCTTACACCCTTGGCCACTCTGTAGACTCTCTTTGCTCTAGTTCTTCCCTCTGTGGCCATGCAGTTGGCTATTGCCATGACCTTTCCTTGATTTTCAAAACACTGAAAACTTTATTAAAAATTAATGAGTATTGCATTGGTGCCTAGGACCTCCCTGCCCTCAATTATTCTTCAGTATTTTTTGGAGGTGCGTCCTGCCATTTGAAATGGCAACCCACTCCATATTCTTGCCTGGAGAATCCCAGGAATGGGAGCCTGGTGGGCTGCCGTCTATGGAGTTGCACAGAGTCAGACATGACTGACGTGACTTAGCAGCAGCAGCCTGCCATTCCTGACTCTCCAATCCAGAAGCAGCTTTGTCAGCCCTTCACATCCCTTTGTGACTTCAAATTAGAATTCAGGATCCTGGAGGAACAGATATTTTGCAGGCCAGCTCTTGTCCCAGGGCTGGCGGTTAGTTTTGAACCTTTGGTGAAGATCTTTTCTTTCATCTCAGTTACGTATCACCAGCTTTTGGGAAGTGATTCTGTTAGTGGAGATGGATAATCAGTGCTTGGATGTGTGTCCTGGCAACTTTGTTCAGCACTTCTACATCGCATGTGCAGCTGACCAAGGAGATTCTAAAGGTAACCAGAGACCTGGCCTCAGCAGCATCTCATGTGTGAATCAGCCTCTTTGTGGATATCTTGGTTCCACTTAATTTGTTGCTGTGGTTGTTTAGTTGCTAAGTGACGTCCAACCCTTTGCGACCCCATGGACTATAGCCCACCAGGCTCCTCTGTCCCTGGGATTTCCCAGGCAAGAACACTGGAGTGGGTTGCCATTTCCTTCTCCAGGGGATCTTCCAGACCCAGGAATCAAACCTGCATCTCCTGCACTGGGAGGCAAATTCCTTACCATGGAACCACCGAGGAAGCCTTCCACTTAATTTGCCCATTTAGAAACGCCATCCCCCAATATAGCTTCTAGTTATCATTGTTGGCCTCCTGTTCCTAACACAAATATGCTTTGTATGATAATCCTAAAGCTGGTGGATGACAGCCAAGGGCGAAAAGCAACACCACGGGCTGCTGCTGCCATCTGGTGGTTGGGATTCTCACTGCCAGTGCAAAATGATTCTTGGGTGGATGGTTCCAAATGTTTGTCATTTTATCGATGCAATGCTTCTTAGAAATCAAGAGGCAAGCAGTAATGACGAATGCACAGACTGGGGGATAGAACTGTTGGTTAGAATATGAACATCACCTGGAAATGAGATCTCTGGTCGTGTGACACAGCTTCTGGGTCCCTTTGGGTCAGTTTTGAATGGGAGCAGGACAAGAAAATGAGAATAGCAGTTGCATCTTGGAGATGGGTTCAGGATTTACTGCATCATGAGGGAATCTTCTAGGGTGATGGTAACATTTTATATCATGACTGGGGCTTGGGCCATGGGGTGAGCATTTACTACAAGCCATTGAATGACATACTTAGGATTTGTGCACTTCACTGTGTGTGAACTTTTCTTCCAAAGAATAAAATGGGACCACAGATGAATATTGCACTTTCATTAATGTCAAATTATTGACATTTTGAAAGGAACTGAAGTCTGTCTTTTAAATGCATCAAAAATAATCAATATGATGGATTGAAGGCTTCCTGGTAGCTCAGACAGTAAAGAATCTGCCTGCAATGCAGGAGACCTGGGTTAGATTCTTGGGTCGGAAAGGTCCCCTGGAGAAGGAAATGGCTATCCACTCCAGTATTCTTGCCTGGAGAACTCCATGGATAGAGGATCCTAGCAGCTACAGTCCATGGGGTCGCAAAGAGTCAAACATGACTGAGCAACTAACTTTCTTTCAGGGGAGAGATGGATGGAAAGGGAAGTAAGGAAGCAAACAGTGAAATGTTAATTGTAGACTCTAGATGGTGGGACATCCCTGGTGGTCCAGTGGTTAAGAATCTGCCTGGCAGTGCAGGGGACATGGGTTTAATCCCTGGTTTGGGAAGATTTCACAGGCGGGGGGACAACAAGGCCCATGTGCCACAACTACTGAGCCCACAAGCCTAGAGCCCAGGCTCTGCAGCAAGAGAAGCCACTATGATGTGAAGCCTTCCACCGATACTAGAGACTGCCCCTGCTCACCGCAACTAGACGAAGTCCTCAGCAGCAACAAAGACCCAGCAACAGCCAAAAATAAGTACATAAATAAAAATTAAAAAAAAGAACTAGATGGTGATCTATGGGGTCTTCACTGGGAAATGCTTTCAACTTTTTTGTATGTTTGAAAAGTTTTGTAGTAAAACGTCAGAATAAAAATAATTCTGTATCAAGTTGTGGACATTTTAAATGTTCTTGCAGCTGTGGAATCACCCTATTACTATTGTTTAAAATAGTGAATTGGCCAAACATTTCCTTCCGTTTTTAAATAAAAATGAGACACAGTTTTCATTTTCACCAAGCACTTTATTGAACAATGAGTTCACCATCTTGTTCCATTACCTTCTGCCACCTTTTAGGCAACTTCATAATTCCCTCTTCCCAAAACTTTTTATCATTTTGAGCAAAGAACTGTTTCAGGTGCCTTTTACAGTCTTCCAGGGAACCAAAATATTTTCCATTAACAGAATTTCGCAAAGACTGTAATAAATGGAAATCCAAAGATGCAATGTCTGGTGAATGTGGTGGATGAATCAGAACTTCCCAGCCAAACTGTAGCAGTTTTTCCTGGTCATCAAAGAAACCTGTGGTCTTGCATTGTCCTGAGGAAAGATTATGTGTTTCCTGCTAATTTCAGATGCTTTTCAAGGAGTGATCTTTTCAGTTGGTCTAATTGGGAGCAATGCTTGTTGGAATTATTGTTTGTTTTTTCAGAAGGTGCTCATAACAGAGGACTCCCTCCCAATTCCACCATATATACAACATCACCTTCTTTGGATGAAGACTGGGCTTTGGTGTGGTTGGTGATGGTTCATTTCACTTTTCCTGTGACCTCTTGTGTTCCACATTATTGTACAGTATCCACTCTTTATCGCCTGTCACAATTTGTTTTAAAAATGGAACATTTAATCAGAAATGACAGTCGGAAACAGGCACAGGAGTGTTTCTCCCACTTGATGTATGTGGAAACTAAACATCAAACATCAAAGTAATGAACATAACCAAGCTTTGCAAATGACTTTCAGCACTTGATCTGGATATTTTGAGTGTGTTGGCTATCTCCCATGTGGTATAACATTGATTGCTCTCAATTATTGTCTTGATTTGATCTTTATCAACTTCAACTGATCTACCCCACCATGGAGTATCGTCCAGTGAGAAATCTCCAGCACAAATCTCCAGTGGTTTTTTGCAAACCATTTTTGACATGTTTGATCAGTCACAGCACCTTCTCCATACACAAAGCTTGTTTTGCGTTTCAGTTGCATTTTTACCTTTCTTGAAATAATAAAGCATACTATGCCAAAAATGTTTCTTTTATCTTCCATCTTCACAAAAATTTTAGCTACACAAAAATTCACCAATTTTGATAATTAAAAAAAAATGCTGAGGGACTTCCCTGGTTGTCCAATGGATAAGACTTCACCTTCCAAGGCAGAGGGTGTCGGTCCCATCCCTGGTTGGAAAGCAAAGACCCCTCCTTTATGTTGGCCTAAAAACCAAAACATAAAAAAGAAGCAATATTGTAACAAATTCAACAAAGACTTTAAAAGATGGTATACATTCAAAAAGAACCCTCAAAAAATAAATAAATGCATGCCGATACGACAGCTGTCACAGTGCAATCTAATAGCATTATTTTCAAAAGAAATTAAAGACAACTGAGAGTGACTGAGGCCATCTTACAGAAAAAAGCAAATGAACTCTTTGGCCACCCCAATATATATTAGGAAACTGGGTTTCAGGTTTGACTAAACTCACACAATTAATAGGACTTCCCAGGTGGTGCTGGTGGTAAAAAACAAGCCTGCCAAACGCAGGAGACAAGAGACGCAGGTTCAGTTTATGGGTTGGGGAGATCCCGTGGAAGGGCATGAGAACTACACCAGTGTTCTTGCCTGGAGAATCCCATGGACAGAGGAGCCTGGCCAGCTACAGTCCATGGGGTCACAAAGAGTTGGACACAACTGAAGCGACTTGGCATGCATGCATACATAATTAATAGGCATCACATTGTCATCATGTTATGAAGGTCTCACGGTTTTCCATTTCAATGCCTTGCCTTTTACAGATTAAAAATCAGGGCATCTTTTGGGAGTTATGAGTGGGGAGTTGGAGGGGCAAACACGTCCGGGGTTAGAACAGAGACTCAATCCTCCTGACTCTGAGTCAGGGCTCCATCTTTCTGAGGAAGCTGCTTATTCTCAAACAGCTGCAGATGTTTGGAATTTCCAGAGCGCCCCTAGAGTTTGCCCAAAGTGCCTCCACCTTCACTTCAGCTGTAGGAACAAACCATTCTGGGCACTTGATTTTATCTCCAAGTTTTTTGTATTTACAAGCAGCACAGTGCTAAGTGTTAAGTATTTCAATATTAGTTTAAAATCCTATAAAGATCAAGATGTGCTCTTCTTTCCCAACCCTTCATCTTCCTCCAAGTTTATTGCTATGTGTTTGATGTTACAGAGGAAAAAGATTGGCCCTGCGTTTCTCTGCCAGCTCCGGGGTCACTGACTGATACAGTGTGTGTGTCACGTGACCACTTTGCTTCAGTGACCGCTGAGGCTTGGTCCAGCACCGGCAATCTGCTATGGTCCCATCCACACCAAGTTCACAAGCATCATCGCCAGGGCCTGCATCCTCTGGACCTCGCTGGGGAAGTTGGCAGAGGGATGGACTGAGCCTCGCTGGTGTCCTCAGGCCAGAGTGTCCCTATGCCCCTCCCAACTGCTGCCCACCTGCATTTGCCACCTTTTCTCCTGTGGAGTCTTAGGTTCTCATCCTGGGTAATTAGAGACTGCTGCAGCCCGCAAGTGCTTCTGGGGCTTCCCTCAAACTCAGTTGCTTCTCGCCACTGGGTGTCACTGCTGGATCACAGGAATCCAGGAGAGGCATCCCCAAACCTGGACACAGACAGTTATGTTTTCAAGAACTGTTGCATTTGAAAATACTTAATTGCTTGTTCAGTAAAAGTATATTTTCCTAAACCACACGGATTGAGAGTCTGATTGCAGGAAGGATGCTGGCACAACTTGTATGCATCCCTGGCTGAGGCTTCACGGGGCTGGATCTTCACACAGAGGCCGTTACTTGGACATGACCTTAAAAAGGATTAGTATTTTCCTTTCTTTCCTTCTCTGGAGTGGGTAAACACACTGAGAATTAAAATGATTTCTGCTTTATTTTTTCAGACTTATTCTCTTAATGGACACCCTGATGGACCTACTTAACTCTGGGGGTGAAAATAGTTAATGTACATAAGAAGCAAAAAATAAAAAAAAA
This sequence comes from Bos javanicus, assembly GCF_032452875.1. Taxonomy (NCBI): domain Eukaryota; kingdom Metazoa; phylum Chordata; class Mammalia; order Artiodactyla; family Bovidae; genus Bos; species Bos javanicus. The sequence continues at coordinate 5,146,413 of NC_083871.1, read as the reverse complement.
TGATTCTAAGTGATACCTACTAATAATGCTTAATTCATTAATTCCTTCAATTATCTATTATCTGGTTTCTGGAAACCTGCCGTAGGCTTTGTAGCCCATTCCAGGTATGGTTTGTGCATATGTATTGCAAAGCTGGGGTTGAATTACCCAAAGAAAGCAAAGAGGGAATTAGAGAGAAGCAAATAACACGGCAGCTTTGGAGATGCAAAGTCCAGAAAGAATCCGTTTAAATAAAGACCCAAATGTACACAGATCCACATTTAATAAGCAGGTTCATAGAGGGCATGTTTTATTTTTTGGGTTCCACTATTTCCCTTTTTTCTAGTGTATTTTACTGAAATAGTATATGAGAAAAATGCCCACATGTATTCAAAAGAAGAGAGCATCTTACCTCCAAAAACCTGAAACATCCTGAAAACCTTCTCATCAAAAACCCAATGCATTTGGTGTTAAAACTGAACACAGGCACAACCTGAAAGCATCTGGCCCGGGAAGCACGCTGTGAGAAGCCTGTTTTCAGGTGTCCCGAGTTAGCCGCCTCGGAAACCGGGCTCTGAAAGAGAAAGACCTTCAGGTATGGCTGAATCCTGCCCAGTGGCCAAGCCCCTTCCTCCGCACACAGCTCTCCCTGTGCATCCACCGCCTATTTCAGTCCTTCTGCATCTTGCTGACCAGGGCAGGGACAGGAAGAGGACAAGTTTCTGGAAGAGGAGGAGGAGGAGGCCTACTGCCCACCGACCTGAGCTGAGTGGAGCAAAGCCATAAGGAAGCCTGGGTTTAACAGGCTTTAAAATGAAAGATGCATGCTTTCATGGAGGAGGACATAAATTTACAGCTGACGGCGGGCACTGCCCAAAGGCTGTCTGTGTTTCAGGCAGTTTCTGCAGGAAGGACCTGGTCCTTAATTTTCAAGTCTGTGCAGAACCTAAATGTGAGTCCTGCTCAAAAGGAAGGGCAAGGTGCAGTGAGAAGAGTGCACCTAGAAGCCCTTTCCTTTCTCATGTCTCTGCTCATGAGCTGATTCCATTCCCCCAGCGAATTTCACCTACGAAAAACAAGTTCAGAGGTAAACTTATGAAACTTCAAGATGGTGTCAGCAGAGCACTAAACAGAGTATGAGGCATTTCTGAGAACTGGGAGTGGGGCTGGCCTGGGCCCATGAGTGACTGAAGGAGGGAATTAATGATTCTCAGATGTGGGTGGACCAGGCCCAGGGGGCGACTGGCAAAACCGAACACAATACCCTCCTGCATTGTTGGTGGGAATGTAAACTGGTGCAGCAACTAAGGAGAAGAGTAAGGAGGTTCCTTAAAAAATGAAAATCAGAACTACCATGGGTACTCCTGGGCACACACCCAGAGAAAGACGTGGTCTGAAAGGACATGTGCACGCCATGTGCACTGCAGCCGTATTCACAATAGCCAAGATGCGGCAGCACCTAAAGGCCCATCAGCAGAGAGACGGGTAAGGAAGAGCCGGCACATGTGCACAACGGAATACTACTCCGCCGTAAAAAAGAATGAAATAATGCCATTTCAGCAAAATGGATGGACCTAGAAATTGTCATCGGAGAAGGCGATGGCACCCCACTCCAGTACTCTTGCCTGGAAAATCCCATGGACGGAGGAGCCTGGTAGGCTGCAGTCCATGGGGTCACGAAGAGTCGGACATGAATGACTTGACTTTCACTTTTCACTTTCATGCAGTGGAGAAGGAAATGGCAGCCCACTCTGGTGTTCTTGCCTGGAGAATCCCAGGGATGGGGAGCCTGGCGGGCTGCTGTCTATGGGGTTGCACAGAGTCGGACACGACTGAAGCGACTTAGCAGCAGCAGCAGCAGAAATTGTCGTGCTGAGTTCAGACTGTCTGTAAGTCAGACAGAGAAGGAGAAATATCTATGATGGCTCTTATAAAAGAATCTGAGAAGACGTGATACAAAAGAACTTATTTATAAAACAGAAACAGACTCACAGACTTAGAGAATGAACATTTGGTTGCCTGGGGGGAAAGAGTGGGGAAGAGATAGAGAATTTTGGGTGGACATGTACACACTGCTATATTTAAAATGGATAACCAACAAGTTCCTACCGTATAGCACAGGGAACTCTGGTCAATGGTATGTGGCAGCCTGGATGGGAGGTGAGTTTGGGGGGAGAATGGATACATGTATATGTATGGCTGAGTCCCTTTGCTGTCTGCCTGAAACTATCACAACAGTGTTAACTGGATATACAAAATACAATCAAAATAAAAACAATACAAAATGGAAAAGTTTTAGAAAACCGAACCTGAGAGAGTGGGTCTGCCCTGAGTCTGCAATGAAACGCGAGTCTCATGGCTCCTGTCACCCACTTGGCAACATGAGGTGGACTGTTCTTGTAGGCTGGGGCTGCAGGCGTCCCATCTGTCTTTGGGCACCTTTGCCTCCCGTGTCCTGTGCCCTTTCCATTTCTATGGTGCAGTCAATGTGATCAGAAGCTTGTAATCAACCACTAAGCTGGACCAGCATGACATGAGCCATGGGGCTAAAGTCAAGGGCAGGAAAAGGAAGCGTATTCATCTGAACCATCAAGGCTCATTGACGGTGTGGTTCTCCTACCCAACACTCAGAGCAGAGCCCCCCTAGGAAGGCGATGCTGAGTGAAATCCAGGTGACATGTGGCAGGTGACATGGCTTTGCTGGGGAGCCACTTGTCTGGTCCCAACTCACACTACATGAGGGAGCCATAACCGCCTTCACCAGCATCTGATTCTGTTAATGGAATGAAACCACTCCCTCGACAAGTGTCAGTATTTAAGCTAGACTGATCTAGCACAGAGTCTGCAAGCTGGATGCCCCATGAGACCCCGCCAGCAGACGGGTCCCATTTGGCTGGAACTGAACCTTTAGTGAGCTGGAAAGGAATTGAAATAGTTGGTAGTACTTAAAATTTAGAGATGTCATGTAGCAATCCTAAATTCCTCTCTCTCAGTTCTGACTGCACTGATTCTGAAGGTGCAGGTCCATTTCACGGTGAGGTGCCAGGGGCTGGTGAGCCACGGCCAGTCTGAAGTCTCACCGGCGGTCTTGGCCAGACCAGAGCTCAGGCTGCTGCCGCCTCAGGCGGGGAACCGTCCTCTCCCCCTCAGCCCTGTCATTACCAGGGACTCTAAAAGCAGCCAGGAGCCTGTCTCCCGGCCTCCTGCCAGATAAGCTGTCAATGAGAATAATTGCTTTTTAAATTGGGGATCTAGTTCTTTCCAGCATCTCACAATCACTGTTTCTTTACGGTGCTGGTTCATCACTTCAAGGAAATTCTAGAAGGTGGATGACAACTGTGATTGATAAGGAAGTAAAACAATCTGATAAATACAAATATGAACACTTCACCTAGATAGGAAGAAAACAGAAGTATGTGTTTTAAGGGACAAGTGAAAGATTGGTTTTCAACTAAAGATTGTTTCACTTTATTTGTTTTTGTTTCAAAATCCTGCTTCCGCAGATGTTTCTGCCCCTTGTTGCCGAGTTACAGGCTGTTGAATCATCCCAGCCCTGTTGTGTTATGCATTTTCTGCCTGCAGAAAGGCCGTGAAACTTCCCCTCCTGCTTTTTTCACTGATAAATTAGACCATGTGGCCAAGCTCTCCAAGCTCCCAGCTCCGGGAAGAGAGGCAGGTACAGGCTGGAAGATCTGAGGTTATTGTTTCCTTGTTGATTGAATGACTCTTTCAAGTAGGAGCCTCTTTTCTTGCAAGGCTGGGAAAGAATGAAATGACTCCCTTTCATCTGATACAGATGCGTATTTTTAAATATTTGAAATGCCAGGCTATCTCGCTGATCACCTTGAATAGCTGTTGTCATAATGTAACAGAATGCCCGAGCAGGGTCTTCTATTGCAAAGCCTTTGGAAAAGCGAAAGGAACACAGAAGGCGTGGTGGCTATTAACACAGAAAGGGGTCTAGGTTCTCTTTCGATTTGTCAAACATTTGCTGTTCTTGTTTCCTTTCTATTTGCTCTGCTGGCATCTATTAGAAATGGACCTTGAGATAATTTACTCTCACCATCACAAATTCCAATGCTTTGGCCTTAAGATCTTTCCTTGTTGCTTTTGTGTATTTTCTTGCATTTAGGGTAAAGATGCTTGTGAGATCACAGAGAGACCCATGCCTTGTTCTGTCTCTTCCAAACGGGTTGGTGGGCCTGGCCACCTGCTCCGTCTCCCTGGGCGGGTTATCCATTCCTGAGGGGTAGGAACTCCTCAGGGTTACGCAGCCCTGAGGGGAGGGCTTCAGGCTTTTCTGTATCACATCTCCAGGCCACCCTCCCCATCCTCACTCAACAAGAAAATAAAATCAGCTGGAAGATGGCTTTTCACCTACAGACCAAGGAGTCTGTCCCTCTGCCTCTGGCCCCTTCCTCCCGGTCACAGTGATGTTGATCAGGGGTCTAGGCCTCCTTAACCAATAGAAATAATTCAAGCAAGGCTTTATTTGGGCTCCTGCTGCAGCAGGGGGAGCAAGAACAAACAGGCTCTCTTGCTTGTTTAACTCAATGAGGGGCAGGGCAGGGAATGAGCTGGTTCCTGAGACAGGATAAGGGCTGGGAGGTGTGCAGGGTTCAGGCTGGAGGGGTGGCTTAGGTGGTCTGCCCACCCCCTTGATGATGTTGAATGCAGGGGGCAGGCACAGTACCCTGCTTTTGCTCCTGGCTCTTCAGAAGTGGCACTTGGGTTTCTGGTCTCTGTATATCTTGTCCATAATTTGCCCCAACTACGCATGTACACATTTATTTTCAGTCCCTTACAGTTTCTTTGTATTTTGTCACCCAAGGAGACATCTGTCCATGTGCAAGCACAGCAACAAACAGTCTCAGGTCCCAAGTCCCCGCTTATCTTAACAGTGACCACATGGGTCCCTCTTGTGTGGGATGATCACAACTGCCCTGGTGCTCTGGGTACCAAATTCCTGGCCTAAGAGAGCATCTGAGTCTGCTAACAACCCCACTCCGGCCCCTGCAGCGACACACACCCCTCTTTCACAAAGGCATGCAGTCAGTCAGTCAAGTCAGTCGCTCAGTCGTGTCTGACTCTTTGCGACCCCATGGACTGCAGCACGCCGGGCTTCTCTGTCCCTCACCATGCAGAGGGCCGTGAATTCGCTTCTGCCTCCCTGCAGCTTCTGCAGTTCCCGGGAAGACTCTTTCAGTGTTGTGGTCCTGGAGGCCACTTCCTCTTGAAGCTACTTCTCCCCCGTCACTGTCCTCAGAACCTGATAATCTTGCTCACCGTCATTCATTTCCCTCCTGTGGAGGCTGGTGAGCCGTCTCCTGCATCTCTGCCACTCTGACTCAGACTCTTGGATTGGCTCCTTACATAGCGATCGCCCTTCAATTGCTGAGAAACTCACACATCGCCTGTCAGCTCTCTTCTTCACGCCCAGGCTCTCCCGGCGTTGCGGCAGCCAGTCTCCAGGATTCCTTCTCCATGAACCTCCAGTCTGTCTCTAGCCTCGACTTCATTCCTGAACTGGGAAGGTCAAAAACGAGACAATGGGCCCCCACTGGAGTCTCTTGTGCTAAACCCTGAGTCACTAATCTGAGACTTACTCGCAGCTTGGTTCTCCCAAAGCCTTAAACCACCCCCTCAGCACAGGATATCAGGAACCACCCCCTCAGCACAGGTGAGGTCACCAGCTTCACAGGTGGCCTTGCCATAACCAAACCATTTTTTTGCCAAGTATACATCCTTGTTCCTGCTGCCCTCTGCCTGTAATATATCAATGGCAACTCAGATCTCCCTCCTATCTGCTAGATTGAATGCTGCCCAATTTGCATCAATTTTTGCTGAAGTAAACTATGGAAATTTTGAATCTGCCTCAGGTCATCTTTTAACGGTTTGTGTGCACCCTGCACCTTCCCCTGGATGTCTGGTGGCCCCTTGCCCTTAGCAGGTCCTCTCTGAACCCTGGACCCCCACCCCTCCTGGCTGCACTCTCCGGGGTCCAGACAGGAAACATCACCTGCCGATTCATCCTTCCTATAGGGAGTCCTGGCGCTAGGACCTGCGTGGTTCTTGGATCTGATGATCTCTCTTTGCCTGCCTTCCTCTAAACCCCGTCCTCCTGCCTCCTTTCCTCACTCAGCCCCTCAGTCCTCATGAGACAAAGTGATCTTTCAAAAACATCACATCAGATACGTCTTTTCACTATTCAAGACACTGGCTCCCTAAAACAGTCCATCTATCCTGTCCACTGTCTCTGCCCTTGCCCTGGGTGGTTTTCCTTTCCAGCTTGTGTTGTATTAATTCACAAGAGCGGGCACTTCATCCTGTCTATCCACTCCACTGCCCAGTGCCCAGTGCTGAGACAGAGGAGGCACTCAACACTTGTTTAACAAAAGACTGGTTCTGGGTTCCTTGTTCACTGAACAGATGAGCAGATTTTTTGTTGGCAGGCACTGGGTTTGTTTTTGCAGGTGAAACAGCAGTTTTTGTTTGTGCAGGAAATTGGAAAACAACTTATCCCAGAAAAAGTGGAAAGAATCTTCAGTTGGACAGGAGACCACAGTAGCTGGAGGGTGTAGCAGTGAACTGCACAGACAAGTGTTGGTCTTTGACGTCCTTGAGCCAGTGTTGGCTGGTCCAGGTGACCGGAGAGCAGGGCTGAAGAAATCTATGGTGAGCAACTGCAGGCTGCTGACTGGTGTGAAGTCCTTGGGCTGGGTTTCAGCTCTGATGTGTCAGTAGGATTCCTAGAAAGGTCGAGACAGCACCTTCTGCGTAAGCACTTGGGGTTCTGGACCAGCCGTCAGCATGGGGTCCACTCCAGGCCCCGAGACTACAGCCTGTCTCTGAGACCTGAGCACAAAAGCTCAGTTGTCACAACCAGGGAAGCAAGTCCAAGTCCAGGCCAACAGCACCGGTTTGGTGACGAGTCTGGGTGTGACACTAGTGTTTCCTGGTTCTCCCGTGTGTCTTAGGAGGACTCCAAGAGAATGAGCCAGAATTGAGCCTGTTATTTCTGGGGTGGCTGAAATGCAACCCAGGGACCCCAGTTTTGTGAGTAGAAGTGATGAGGGCCCAGGAACCAGGCATGATGTGGTACTCTGTGGTTCGGTGGGAAATCCTCGCATGTGAAAAATTATCAAAAGTGAGTCATGGACCATGACAGTACTGTGGTAGAGAAAAGGGAGAATTTGGATGCAGAAATCTTGGGTTCAAGCAGCATTTCTTAGGTAATATTGAGTTGGTCAAGTGGCTTCTCTGAGCCTTAATTTTCTCTTCTGTACAGTGGACATAAGGACGCCTTAATCTTCTCCATCTGAATAGCCCTTTTGCTATTCCATGCAAAAAGGACTGCTGGTTGCTAATAGAAGATTTTGGAATCAAAGGAACCTCAAAGGTCTGTGTCAAAGTTCAAAAGGCTACATAAATCCTTCTCTACTTTGGCTTCTCAGAGACTGTCATTGGCTAACGTGCTTTTTGAATTTTAATCATGGGAGTTTCATGTCTGGCATTTCTCAAACTTTTTGACTGAAAAATCTCTTTTTCCTGCTATACTTACTAACCTTTCCAAGAAAAGCATTTTCCCAGAAAGGACAGTTTGGGAAATGCTGATACAGAGGAGTGAATTTGTCACTAATCACGTGTGTGCCTCCGCTTCCTTCTTTATGATATTAACTTTGAAAAGGTATGCCGGATTCTAAAGAAGATTGGGAGCAAGGTGGTAGGGGGTGTTTAGGTAAAATAAGAAGATAAATTCATCATAGAAAGATGTTTGCAGAAAAGTGTACCATCCTGGCTTGGAGACCTAGCACATCACATCGAGAGCTGACAGCTGAAGCATTTCACTTCTCACAGAGCCGCTGAGCAATGCGGACAGGCCAGGGAGGAGGGGGGCCTCATGGCTGCCTGAGCTCAGGTTTCCTGGGAGACACTACATGTTGGATATGAAGGTGTTTTTCTACTTTGAAAAGCTGGGGGAAAGAACTTAAAACCAAAACGAAATAGCTATGTGACCCAGATAACCATGATGGTGTAGTCTTTCACTCAGCCAGACGTTCTGGAGTGTGAAGTCAAGTGGGCCTTAGGAAGTACTGCCGCCAATAAAGCTGGTGGAGGTGTTGGAATTCCAGCAGAGCTATTTAAAATCCTAAAAGATTGTGCTATCAAAGTGCCACACTCATTATGTCAGCAAATTTGGAAAACCCAGCAGTGGCCACAGGACTGGAAAAGGTCAATCCTCATTCCAGTTCCCAACAAGGGCAGTACTAAAGAATGTGCTGGCCATTGGACAACTGCACTCATCTCACATGCCAGTAAAGTTGTGCTCAAAATCCTTTGAGTGAGGCCTCAGCATTACGTGAACTGAGAATTTCCAGATGTTCAAACTGGGTTTAGAAAAGGCAGAGGAAGCAGAGATCAAATTGCCAACATTGGCTAGATCATAGAGAAAGAAAGGGAATTCCAGAAAGACATCTATCTCTGTTCCATTGACTATGTTAAAGCTTTTGACTGTGGGGATCATAACGAACTGTGGAAAACTCTTTTTTAAGTGATGGGAATACCAGAGCATCTTACCTGTCTCCTGAGAAACCTGTATGCAGGTCAAGAAGCAACAGTTAGAACCCTGTATGGAACAACTGACTGGTTTAGGATTGAGAAAGGACTACAACAAGGCTATTTATTGTCATCTTGTTTATTTAATTTATACACAGAGCACATCATGTGAAATGCTGGGTTGGATGATTTACAAGCTAGAATCACGATTGCTGGGAGAAATATCAACAACCTCAGACATGTGGATCAATCAGTTCAGTCGCTTAGTCATGTCTGATTCTTTGCAACCCCATGGACTGCAACATTCAAGGCTTCCTTGTCTGTCACCAATTCCTGGAGCTTGTTCAACTCAAGCCCATTCAGTTGGTGATGCCATCCAACTATCTCATCCTCTTTGTCCCCTTCTCCTCCTGCCTCCAATCTTTCCCAGCATCAGGGTCTTTTCTAAGGAGTCAGTTCTTCACATCAGGTGGCTAAAGATTTTGAATTTCAACTTCAGCATCAGTCCTTCCAATGAACACTCAGGATTGATCTCCTTTAGGATGGACTGGTTTGATCTCCTTGCTGTCCAAGGGACTCTCAAGGGTCTTCTCCAACACTACAGTTGAAAAACATCAATTCTTCAGTGTTCAGCTTTCTTTATAACCCAACTTTCACATCCATACATGACTAATGGAAAAACGATAGTTTTCCATAGATGGACTTTTGTCAACAAAGTAATGTCCCTGCTTTTTAATATGCTGTCTAGGTTTGTCATAGCTGTTATTCCAAGGAACAAGTGTCTTTTAATTTCATGGCTACAGTCACCATCTGCAGTGATTTTGGAACCCCAAAAAATAAAGTCTGTCACTGTTTACACTGTTTCCCCATCTATTTCCCATGAAGTGATGGGAACAGATGCCATGATCTTAGTTTTCTGAATGTTGAGTTTTAAGCCAACTTTTTCACTCTCCTCTTTCACTTTCATCAAGAGGCTCTTTAGTTCTTCTTCGCTTTCTGCCATAAGGGTGGTGTTATCTGCATATCTGAGGTTATTAATATTTCTCCCAGCAATCTTGATTCTAGCTTGTGCTTCATCCAGCTCAGCATTTCTCATGATGTACCCTTCCTGTAAATTAAATAAGCAGGGTGACAATATATAGCCTTGATGTACACCTTTCCTGATTTGGAACCAGTCTGCTGTTTCATGTCTGGTTCTACTTGTTGCTTCTTGACCTGCATATAGATTTCTCAGGAGGCAGGTGAGGTGGTCTGGTATTCCCATCTCTTTCAGAATTTTCCACAGTTTGTTGTGATCTACACAGTCAGAGGCTTTGGCATAATCAATAAAGCAGTAGATGTTTTTCTGAAACTCTCTTGTTTTTTTGATGACCTAGCGGATGTTGGCAATTTTATCCCTGGTTCCTCTGCCTTTTCTAAATCCAATTTGAACATCTGGAATTCCATGGTTCACCTACTGCTGAAGCCTGGCTTGGAGAATTTTGAGCATTACTTTGCTAGTCTGTGAGATGAGTGTAATTTTTCAGTGGTTTGAGCATTCTTTGGCATTGAATTTCTTTGGGATTGGAATGAAAACTAACCTTTTCCAGTCCTGTGGCCACTGCTGAGTTTTCCAAATTTGCTGGTGTATTGAGTGCAGCACTTTCACAGCATCATCTTTCAGGATTTGAAATAGCTAAACTGGAATTCCATCACCTCCACTAGCTTTGTTTGTAGTGATGCTCCCTAATGCCCACTTGACTTTGCATTCCAGGATGTCTCGCTCTAGGTGAGTGATCACACCATCATGGTTATCTGGGTTGTGAAGATCTTTTTTGCATAGTTCTTCTGTGTAGTCTTGCTACCTTTTCTTAATATCTTCTGCTTCTGTTAGGTCCATACCATTTCTGTCCTTTATTGAGCCCATCTTTGCATGAAATGTTCCCTTGGTATCTCTAATTTTCTTGAAGAGATCTCTAGTCTTTCCCATTCTGTTGTTTTCCTCTATTTCTTTGCATTGATCACTGAGGAAGGCTTTCTTATCTCTCCTTGCTATTCTTTGGAACTCTGCATCCAAATGGGTATATCTTTTCTTTTCTCCTTTGCCTTCAGCTTCTCTTCTTTTCTCAGATATTTGTAAGACCTCCTCAGATAGCCATTTTGCATTTCTTTTTCTTGTGGATGGTTTTGATCACTGCCTCCTATACAATGTCACAAACCTCTGTCCACAGTTCTTTAGGCGCTCTGTCTATCAGATCTAATCCCTTCAATCTCTTTGTCACTTCCACTGTATAATCACAAGGGATTTTATTTAGGTCCTACCTGAATGGTCTAGTGGTTTTCCCTACTTTCTTCAATTTAAGACTGAATTTTGCAATAAGGAGATATGCAGATAATACCACTCTAATGGACTTTACTGGTGGCTCAGATGGTAAAGAATCCACCTTCAATGCAGGAGACCTGGGTTTGATCCCTGGATTGGGAAGATTCCCTGGAGGAGGGCATGGAAACCCACTCCAATATTCATACCTGGATAATCCCCATAGACAAAGGAGCCTGGCAAGCTACAGTCCATGGAGTTGCATAGAGTCAGACATGACTGAGCGACTAAACACACACAACACTCTAATGGCAGAATACAAGAGGAACTAAATATCCTCTTGATGAGGGTGAAAGAGGAGAGTGAAAAAGCTGGCATAAAGCTCAATATTAAAAAAGCTAAGATCCCTGCATCCAGTCCCATCACTTCATGGTAAATGGAAGGGGAAAGGGTGGAATCAGTGACCGATTTCCTCTTCTTGGGTTCTAAAATCACTGTGGATCATGACTACAGCCATGAAATTAGAAGACAATTGCTTCGTGGCAGGAAAGCTATGACAAGCCTAGACAGTGTGTTAAAAAACTAAGATATCGCTTTGCCAACAAAGGTCCATATAGTCAATGGTATGGTTTTTCCAGTAGTCGTGTATGGATGTGAGAGCTGGACAATAAAGAAGACAGAGCACCAAAGAATTGAAGCTTTTGAACTGTGGTGTTGGAGAAGACTCTTGAGAGTCCCTTGGACTGCAAGGAGATCCAACCAGTCAATCCTAAAGGAAATCAACCCTGAATACTCTTTAGAAGGACTGATGATGAAGTTGAAACTCCAATACTTTGGCCACCTGATGCAAACAACCAACTCACTTGAAGAGACCGTGATGCTGGGGAAGATTGAAGGTGGGAGGAGAAGGGGATGACAGAGGATGAGATGGTTGTTTGGATGGCATTACCTGCTCTATGGACTTGAACTTGGGCAAACTCCAGGAGAGGATGAGGGACAAGGAAGCCTGGTGTGCTTCAGTTCATGGGGTCAGAAAGAGTCAGATACGACAAGGTGACTGAATAAAAACAACAACAGTTATGAAAGAATAATAGTTGTATTAAGGTATTTTGTTATAGGTGATGTGATAGAGGGGCAGTAAGAGAGCTTCCTCCCCTTTCGAGGACCTTGTGAGGCTGAATGGGGTGGAATTGGTCATTTCTTAAAAAATGGAAGTGTTAGTTGCTCAGTCCTGTCTGACTCTTTGGGATCCCATGGACTGTGGCCTGCCAGGATCCTCTGTCCATGGGATTCTTCAGGCAAGAATACTGGCGTGGGTAGCCATTTCCTCCTCCAGGGGACATTCCTGACCCAGGGACTGAACCTGGGTCTCCTGTATTGCAGGCAGAAAACTGACTTCAACACCAGAACTCACCAGCAATGAAGCCCTGGGTGAAAGAAACAGTTTCTTTGAGTCTTAGTTTCTTTATGTGTGAGATGGGGATGGTGCATTCAGGCAAAGCTGTCATTGCCTCAGTTTACACAAGTCTGAAGCTCTGAAGGAGTCCACAGCAGTTTCTTGACCTCAGCATCACGGACACCATGGGTTGACCTAGTCTGTACTGTGCAGGATAATGTGTACATTGTAGGGTGTTTAGCATTATCCCTGGTTCCTAGGCTCCAGGGGAACCTGGTCCCCAGTTGTGACAACTTGATCTGTCTCTAAACGTTGTCAGCTGGCCCCTGGGGAAGCAAATTAGCCCTTGATTGAGAACCACTGCTCTAGGTAAATATCGAAACTGTGGCATTTATCAGAACTCTTATTTTAAAAACAACTGATTTGATGGGAAAAGATGATTCGGGGCTGGAGCTTTGAAGAATACAACGTCAAAATTCCTCCTGGAGAGATTTCTTTAATAAGGATACTTATCAATGTGAAATGAAATGTCCTTGAATAAACAGCCTTTAGTTGCATCTATTGATAGTTTTGAGCAAGATGACTACTTCTGTTTTCCTGACACCACCAGTATCATCTTCAGCATAGGTTCATGCTCATTAGGGTGAAGGAAGACCAAGGCCACTCAGAGAAAGCAGTGCGGGGCTGTTGCAGAGGTTTTTCTTAGAGGGGCACCTTTTGTTTCTTATGAAATTGCCCCCTCTTATTTGTTGACGCTGTAAGCAGCAGCTACCCACCCAACGTTCATCCTCCTCTTTAATTCTTCCGTCATCTTAGAGCTGATTCAAGGGAGGAACGCCGAGAGCTCTCCAACATTCGTGTGCCTGCTTAGCTGCATCTTCCTCCTGTGACCCGGCCACCATCACTGCCACCTAGGTCCCGGCTTGGCCTCCGCGGTCTCCCGTGTCCTCAGTCGTCACCCCAGGCTGCCGGTCGCCCACACGTCAGCCAGAATGATCTTTCTTAGGCGCAATTCTTTGCTCTTCCCCTCCTGACAAACCTTCTACAACTGTGCACTGTCTTTGTAAAATTCACATTTTGGGGAATGACATGGAAAATCTTTAGTTTATATGCAACCGTGACTTTTATCACTTCCTGCCTCAAAAGAGATGAGCCAGGCACCCCGAGTTGCTGTCTATGGGGAACAGCTCTCAGATCCTCCCCCCTCACTCCTGTCGTGATGAGTTCTTGTTCACCGTCAGATACTAGATGCCACATCACCCCTTCAGAAACCTTCCTTCAGAAACCAGGGACATAGACAGGCTCTAGGCCACAGCATGGTGGTCCCCACTATTTCTGTGCCATCGCACACACCTCTGCCATCTGCCAAGAACTTCTTACTGCCCAAGTTTTCTGTGGTCTCCTTTGGCACATTTTAGGATATCCTTCTATCCAGCCTACTGCTGAGGATGTTGTTTTTATTCAGTGTCCTAAGAGAAAGTGAAAGTGAATTCGCTCAGTGTTGTCTGACTCTTTGTGACCCCATGGACTGTAGCCTACAGGATCCTCAGTCCATGGGATTTTCCAGGCAAGAATACTGGAGTGGGTTGCCATTGCCTTCTCCAGGGGATCTTCCCGATCCAGGGATTGAACCCTGGTCTCCCGCATTGTAGGCTGACGCTTTACTGCATGAGCTACCAGGGAAGTCCTAAGAGAAGGAAGGTCCTATTGTTAGCATGATCTGCCCCCTCTTACTAGCATGGGCACCTCCCAGGGTTTGAGTAAGAAAAGTGCCCTTGTGTGATTTTGCCCTTTATCTTAAGCCTCTGCCCTGAAGGCCTCGGCCAGGAGTCCAGGCTCTCAGCTAGAAGGCGATGTTAGTGAGAGACACATTTCCCTCTGAAGTTGTTCTTTCTATTTTTTTTTTAATTAAATTTTTGGCGGGCACATGCTAATCATACCCAGCATCAGCACTTACCATTTTTGTTTCAGATACCCTCATTCTTTTTTCTATAAATTTTTAAATTTTTATTTATTTTTTAATTGAAGGATAATTGCCTTACAGAATTTTGTTGTTTTCTGCCAAACCTCAACATGAATCAGCCATAGGTATGATTGTTCTCCCTCTTGAACCTCCCTCCCATCTTCCTCCCTATCACACCCCTCTGGGTTGAAAATCCCAGACATATCATCTCATCAGCTTCCCCAGTCAATACCTTACTAGGAAACTGTAGAAAACAGAAACTTCCTTTCAGTGTAGTCTCAATACCTCCTAAACTTCTTCTCAGCAATTTCTTAATGTCATTTTATATTCACAACATATTCACTTTGCTCTTGTTGTCTCACAACAGTCTCTGCACATCTGGTTTGCTTGGGTCAGGATCCGACCAGGTTGCCCCATCTCAGGTAATATGTCCCTTGGATCCTTGTTTCCTGTGAAGGCCCAGAGTTATAGCTGTGTTGATGCTGACTCTGGTGGCGGGGTGTCCTCATCCCACTGGAGGCGCAGGCTCTGCTTGCCCCTTTGGTGATGTTGGGAAGGTCAGTGGGTTCAGGGTCATCACTCTGGCAGCAGAAGGGCCCCACCGTCCTCTTCAGCAGAGCTGAGCAGTCCTGGATGACTCTGGTCCAGGGCCTTAGGTCACTAAAGGGCTTCACAAGGGTGACTTTTCAAACTAAATTTCATCCTGGATGATCATGTACCATCCTTCTGTACAGAATGACTTTTCCTCCACAATTATCTGGTTCCCCTGAAATACAGTTTGTCTGGGATAGAGATGATACTTACTTGACTCTCTTTACTATTTTTTAAATAATGAATTGGTGTCCTGGGGGTCAGGAACAAGCGTGGTGTGTGCATGTGTGCATATGTGTGTGTTTTGAGTGTAAAATTACCTAACTGATTGTTCTAATTCATTGCAGTTATTATCCCCTTTGGCAGCTCCCTGGTGGCTTAAATGGTAACGAGTCCGCCTGCAATGCAGGAAACCCGAGTTCGATTCCTGGGTTGGGAAGAGCCCCTGGAGAAGGAAATGGCAACCCACCCCAGTATTCTTGCTTGGAGAATTCCATGGACAGAGGAGCCTGGCAGGCTATAGTCCATGGGGTCACATAGATTGGGACACGACTGAATGACTAACATACACACACACACACACACAAACACACATTTTGATAGTTTGATAGTTCCAATTGCCTTTTTCAAAATTATTATTATTTTTTTTACTTAGGCTATAGTTGCTTTACAAAGAGCTATAAGTTTCTGCTGCACAGCAAAGTGACTTCGCTATATATGTATACACATAGCCCCTCCTTCTTGAACCTCCCTCCCATCCCTCTAGGTCACCACAGAGCACCAAGTTCAGCTCCCTGTGCTATACAGCAGCTTCCCACTGTTTATTTTAATTCTATTTTAGTGGAGCCTCTCCAGGCCACATTCTTTGATAAGAATAAGATGTATCTGATGACATCTTTGTTTCCTGGTACAATGAGATCCCTCAGGCTTTTTTCATACACTTCCTGCACTGCCCACTTCTCTCTCAGGCTTGTGGGTTTCCTGTAGGTGGGAAATGTATTTCTAGATGACCATCTGGACATCTGGGGTGCTCATGGGTGCTGGGTTGCCATTGCTTCCAGGTTTTTCATAGACAGAGCCAGCAAATATGCAAAGAAGGAAAAAAATAACTCAGGAATTCTTCCTGATATTTCCATTTCAAACCCAGCATCACAAGGATTTTGACTTTTATTTTATACATGAATCTGTTTCAATTGAATGTCAGTTTTTAATGTTATTGATATAATTTCTCAATTGTTTTCTCTTAATAAATAATTATGAGTATAACATATAAAATACCAACATTCTTACTAACACTAGAGCTGGTGAATGTAGTTTAAGGTGATTTTTATAGTTTTTTTATCCCAGGCTCTAATCTAAGGCTGCAAAAATAATGTGTTTTCTAGTCATTTGAAATAATTCTTTTCAATATAGTTATGCTACCAATCAGAGTTACAGTTAGGGTCCATTGGTTTGGGTTTGTTTTCCAATTTTCAGAGATCGCTTCCTTTATATTTAGTTTTGTTTCCCGGGTTTGTAAAATATTGCATGATTCCAACGTCAAAACTGAGAGGAGCCTCACTCAGAACTTGCCTGTGTGTTCCCTCTCCTTAAGGATGCTCTGCACGGGACCTGGGCTCTCTTCTGTTGCCTCTGTGCAGATGCAGTGTGTGCCTGGGGGCTTCTCTGGTGGCTCAGATGGTAAAGAATCTGCCTGCAGTGCAGGAGACCTGAGTTCAATCCCTGGGTTGGGAAGATCCCCTGGAGGAGGGATGACAACCCACCCTAGTATTCTTGCCTGGAGAATCCCATGGACAGAAGAGCCTGGCGGACTACAGTCCATGGGTTGAAAAGATTTGGACACAGCTGAGCAACTAACATAGACACACACAGAGTGCCCATGAGTGTGTCTCTGTAACACATAGAGCCTAGTGTGTGCACACCTGTGTGTATGGGTGTTCACGGCCCTCTTTCACACAGCAGGGTGTTGTGTGCACATTGACACATGACCCGTTGACTTGGCCATCCTGGGCAGACACTCTGTGCATCCAGAAAGCCTCTTCCTCTGGGGCGTGCTCCACACTCACGGGCTGGATCCAGGCTGTGCTCCCAGGCCTCCCTCCAGGCCTCACTGCTGGGCTCAGGGCACAGCTCCCTCTGTGGCTGCGGCCATCCCAGCTGTGTGCACCCACATCACCCTCTGCTTGAAAGTGTCTGGGGCACCTCCCAGCAGAGGGTGATTGGTTCCATGGTGGACGGATGCCTATGGAGGTGTACAGCTTGGAGCCTGTTGCCTCTGAGTTCAGCCCTGAGCTCTCCTTCCTTCTGTTGTAGAGGCTCTTCCCAGGAGGCTTCTTAGACTGTGAGTTTCTCTTCCCTTGTTTTTAAGCAAGCATATATTCCATTTTTATGTATGTGTGTATACTCACAGTATATGTAACATGTAAATTATCTATGCATCTATATGTAAGTATGGACTTCCCTGGTGGCTCAGAGGGTAAAGCGTCTGCCTACAATGCGGGAGACCCGGGTTCAATCCCTGGGTTGGGAAGATCTCCTGGAGAAGGAAATGGCGACTCACTCCAGTATTCTTGCCTGGAGAATCCCATGAACGGACGAGCCTGGTAGGCTATAGTCCATGGGGTTACAAAGAGTCAGACACGACTAAGCGACTTCACTTCACTTCATATTTAAGTATACACACGCGTATACCTATATATCTCCCCATTATATGTGCTTGTTTGTGTATATAAATATAAATATAAATATATAACCTCCCTGTACATGGCCTGGTGATTGTGCTCTAATTAGACATTCACTTGGGCTCAGTTTGAACACTAGTGATGCTTGTTTTCTTAATGAGAAAGCTCAAGAACGTGACAATCAAATCTTTTTTTAAAATGGAAATTAAAGTAATGCTCAAAATTCTCCAAGCCAGGCTTCAGCAATATGTGACCGTGAACTTCCAGATGTTCAAGCTGGTTTTAGAAAAGGCAGAGGAACCAGAGATCAAATTGCCAACATCCGCTGGATCATGGAAAAAGCAAGAGAGTTCCAGAAAAACATCTATTTCTGCTTTATTAACTATGCTAAAGCCTTTGACTGTGTGGATCACAATAAACTGGAAAATTCTGAAAGAGATGGGAATACCAGACCACTTGACATGCCTCTTGAGAAATTTGTATGCAGATCAGTTAGAACTGGACATGGAACAACAGACTGGTTCCAAATAGGAAAGGGAGTACATCAAGGCTGTATACTGTCACGCTGCTTATTTAACTTATATGCAGAGTACATCATGGAAACGCTGGGCTGGAAGAAGCACAAACTGAAATCAAGATTGCCGGGAGAAATATCAATCACCTCAGATATGCAGATGACACCACCCTTATGGCAGAAAGTGAAGAGGAACTCAAAAGCCTCTTGATGAAAGTGAAAGAGGAGAGTGAAAAAGTTGGCTTAAAGCTCAGCATTCAGAAATGGCATTCATAGCATCCGGTCCCATCACTTCATGGCAAATAGATGGGGAAACAGTGGAAACAGTGTCAGATTTTATTTTTTGGGCTCCCAAATCACTGCAGATGGTGACTACAGCCATGAAATTAAAAGACACTTACTCCTTGGAAGGAAAGTTATGACCAACCTAGACAGCATATTGAAAAGCAGAGACATTACTTTGCCAACAAAGGTCCGTCTAGTCAAGGCTATGGTTTTTCCAGTGGTCATGTATGGATGTGAGAGTTGGACTGTGAAGAAAGCTGAGGGCTGAAGAATTGATGCTTTTGAACTGTGGTGTTGGAGAAGACTCTTGAGAATCCCTTGGACTGCAAGGAAATCCAACCAGTCCATTCTGAAGGAGATCAGTCCTGGGTGTTCTTTGGAAGGAATGATGCTAAAGCTGAAACTCCAGTACTTTGGCCACCTCATGCAAAGAGCTGACTCATTGGAAAAGACTCTGATGCTGGGAGGGATTGGGGGCAGTGCTGGGGTCCAGCCCCGGCTGATCCAGGGTATTCGAAGGAGAGACAGCATCGGCGACCTATTTATTTAAATATTCATCAAAGATATAAAGAGTAATAGAATGAGGATAGCTCAATGAGAAAATTTAGTGGAGAACAGAGGCTGAATAATTCAGCCAGAAGGTGAGAGAAAGAACGACATGGGGAGACCAAGTTTTGGTGAACAAGGCCTGCACTTTATTTTTCAAAGTAGTTTTTATACCTTAAGTTATGCATAGAGGATAATGGGGGAAGGGGTAGAGTCATGCAGTAAGCCAGGCTTTCTTCCTGCAAACTTATCATATGCAAAAGTTTAGATGATTTGCATCATCTTCTGGCCCGGAGGCCTTTTAACATTTTCAGACCCTTTCTTCAGAAAACTTATTTTTCTCTAAAGATGAATAGGCAGGCGCCACCCTCCAAAAGCATTAAAGTTGCATTCCTATAGGGCAAAGGTGTGGTGGGTTACAACAAAAACGAATTAACTCAAGGGTCCAAGGTTATGAACATTAAAGCTACTACTTACACCAATTATATTAATCAATACACTGCCAGGGACACAGCAGGTAAGGGATATGCAGACTTGGCAGCAAACATTGGCCCAACAAGTGAAAAACCCTTCACCAATACAATTTCTAATTAATCTTTTAACTGCTCAAAGGACTCTGTATTTAGACAGTTTAGAACATCTCATGCCTCTCACAGTTGGGAGGCTCTGAGCAATCACATGTGGCTGGAAAAACCTATTCAGGCAGGCTAGAGGACTTCCAAAGGAGTTTGTAGGTTGAAACACTATCATACCCAGGAACTTTATTAACTGGAGCTGTAAGTTAACTCTTTTTCAGAGAGAGGTAGTGGGGGACAGCCCCCCGTAAAGTCAGAGGTGTAGGTGAGAGCACAAAGCAGAAAGTAGGCAGACTCTGGTTTTGGGGGTAGATGCTCGAGAATTTCCAGGGGGACTCCTGAGGCTCCATCCCGCCTTTGCATATGCCGAGCCTCCTTCCTCATGACCTTTGCCACGGGTGGAGTTCCTCATGCTGGCTCCTGGCAGTGATAGACTTCCAGTTGAGCTATTCCAGATCCTGAAAGATGATGCTGTGAAAGTGCTGCACTCAATATGCAATATGCACTCAATATGCAATATGCTGGCTCCCAGCAGGGCAGGAGGAAAAGGGGATGACAGAAGATGAGATGGCTGGATGACATCACTGACTCAATGGATGTGAGTTTGAGTGAACTCTGGGAGTTGGTGATGGACAGGGAGGCCTGGTGTGCAGCGATTCATGGGGTCGCAAAGAGTTGGACACGACTGAACATCTGAACTGAACTGAACTGAACTGAATAGCTCTTTTAGGACTTCCCTTGTGACTTGGCTGGTAAAGAATCTGCCTGCAACGTGGGTGACCTGGGTTCGATCCTTTGGTTGGGAAGATCATTTAGAATGTTGTGCTTTTTTGCAGGTGTACAGCAAAGTTATATATATATTCTTTTTCATATTCTTTTCTAGTATAGGTTATTACAAGATACTGAATAGCTTCCTGTGCTGCACAGTGGGACCTTGTTGCTTGTCCACTCTAAACACAGTCGTTTGCATCTGCTAATCCCTAGAGCCACCCCATCCCTCCCCAACAACCCCTCTGCCTTGGCCACCACAAGTCTGTTCACTGTGTCTGTAAGTCTGTTTCTGTTTCATGTATAAGTTCGTTTGTGTCATACTTCAAATCCACATATAAGTAATATCATATGTTACTTGTCTCTCTCTGTCTCAATTACTTCACTAGGTATGACCGTCTCTAGGTCCCTCTGTGTAGGTTCTAATGGCATTGTTTTGCTCTTTTTAATGGGGAATAATATTCCACTGTATGTATGTACCTTATCTTTATCTATTTCTCTATCAATGGAAATTTAGGTTGTTTCCATATACTGTCTATTGTAAATAGCAGTGAACATTGGAGTGACTTTGTAAAAACACCCTTTCTCTGATGCGTGGAGAGTGGCTCAGGGTCCCCCTGATGACACAGGCCAGACCTGGAGCTGAGGCTGGTGAAGGGTGCCCCTGTCCCTCCAGCTCCCCAAGGCTCTCCCGCCCAGGCACATGGGAGTTCAGAGCTGCCAGGATGGCCCTTGGGCCCTGAACTAGGGAGGATGCCTGGGACTGGGGCCTCTCTGTGCAGCCTTCAGTCGCCGCCTTAGATGCCCCTCCTGCCCAGAATGGGCTCTCCTGGGCACCAAGGAGAGTCCACAACGGTGCATTTCTCAGGGGCAGCATGACAGTCACCTTGCTGTGCCTTGGCTTCAGCCTGCCCTGGGCAGTAGGTCTGTCCCTCTGGCACAGCCTCTGGCCAGAGAACTACTATTTCACAACCAAAGATGTTACACTGAGGAGTTTCTATCTCTACCTCCCCAGACTTGGAGCTCTTCAAAACCGTTCTTTTATTCCAGCTAGAGACGAATGCCTGTGGATTCCACGGGACTGGGCAATAAAGACCTGCTTTGGGCAGTTTTGGCCACACATCTTGTCCAGGACACCAGTAGTCCTGCATCCACCCAGAGTGATCTCACCGGCACCGAGAGCCCGCTAAGAAGGGCACATTGTCTCCTGAACAGGGAGGGGGAGGTGGTCCCTTAACCAGGGCATCAGGGCCAATTCATCAGACAGGGCATAAACCAGGGACTGCAAACATTGAGGCGTGGCAAGAAGGATATGCCGGATGTGCCTAAATCCTGATGAGGCTGATGGAGGCTCAATCTAAGGCTGGGTGACACTTGTCAAGAATGGAGACAGTCAGGAAAGTGGCGGACAGGTCTGACATGAAAACAGTCCTTAGTCTAGAAAGGGAGGCCACTGCACTGGAGACGACCACAGGCCTTGCTGGGTAGTGACCTTTGTAAGACCAGGGACAAGAAAGTGGACCAGGAGCCTGGAGATGGCCTGTAGTCTTGCTTGGAAATTTCTTCCCTTTCTGAAAACAGAATACTACAGATTAAGATATTGCTAAGGTCGAGGCAGTCTTTGATCTGAGATAAGACCTTATTGTTCCTTTCAGCCTTTTATAAGCTTCCCTCCTTTAGGGTAGCCAGAGTGACCATGCTGGGTCTCACTGGTGGGATTATTGAAGATTTTGTTTTCTCCCTTTAGCATTGGTTTGATGTATTTCCCCATTCACAGTCAAAGTAACTCTATCACCAGTCTGCAGAAAAATGTACAGACTCTTAAAGGCATGTAGTGGGGGTTCTCAGTTGGCACTCAGCACTTTTCACCCTCCACTTCAAGTGGGTCAAGATTGGTCCAAAAGCAGGCGATGAGGGTGGCTGCCAAGAGGGAACGAAGATCCTCCCTGATCAGAGCTTGAGGGTCATGGGGTGGAGTCTTTGATTTGAGGACCCAGGGGACTGGGGATGCTGAGCATAGACCATCCTCCTCTCCAGGGCCAATGCACAGAGCTGAACCCAGACCAGGCTGATGAAGATGCTGGAAGCCCTGAAAGGGGTGGTTAGTAAACCTGTAGGAGAGGACAGGCAGAGGGGCATGATGACCTAGGTGAGAAGTGTGCTTGTCATCTCTGGCCTCGAGGACAACCCCAAAGATGGGGACTTAAACACCAGACATTCCTTGTGGTTCTGGGGCTGGATGTCCAAGACGGAAGGTCTGGTTGGGTGAGGCCCTGACTTCCTGATTCTCCGGGTCCACATGGGGCAATGAGAAAGAGTTCTGGTCTCTTTGTCTCCATCTAAGGGCTCAGATCCCATTACGGCCCTGCCTCATGATCTTGGCCTTGTCTGAACCTTATCACCTCCCAAAGGCCTCCCCTGCACATGTCATCCAGTTGGGGTTAGGGCTTCACCATAAGCATTTGTGGGGACATAAACATGCAGCTCATCACAGGTGAGTGTGGGCTGAGTGGGCTCTATTGGAAGGTAAACCAGGGAACGGTGGGTTGCTGCAGGTTACCCACAGGCAGCCAGGTTGCAGTGGGGCTCAGCACGTGGGGAGCATGGCCTGGGACCCCCAGAGTGAGCTGGGGGAGGCTGAGAGGATGGGGTTTTTCATGGAGCTAGGGAAAGCATTCTTTTTCCCCTAGAATAAAACAATGTGAAGTTTGGATAAAAGCCTTGCTGACACACCTGGTCTCTACTGGGCCCCCAGCAGCACTTGGGGCACGACTTGGTGTTGGGAGTCTGTGGGGCTTCTGTTGAAGATGCATGCACATCTGGAGA
Source organism: Bos javanicus (assembly GCF_032452875.1). Lineage (NCBI taxonomy): Eukaryota > Metazoa > Chordata > Mammalia > Artiodactyla > Bovidae > Bos > Bos javanicus. The sequence goes on along the minus strand of NC_083871.1, from coordinate 5,123,434 downwards.
TGGGGTGGGCAGTGGAACCAGAGGACAAATGGCCCCACGAGCAGAACAGTTGGGAAGCCAGATAGGGGCAATGGGGAGCAGCCTCCAGAGCCATCTCTTGCTGCAACTCCTCTGTGGTTCCAGCGGTGTCCCTCTGGCAGCTGCCAGCCCCTCCCGGAGGTATCTTTTCCCTCAGCTTCCTCCCTTCTATCAGACCGGGAGGACCCACCTTTCACAGCCACCCTCCCTCCTCCCAGGGAGACTTGGGCCTGTCTTGTGGTCTCTGGGTCCTGCTGTGTGTGGTCAATATCACTGGGCCCCTGGAGAGAGCTTCACTGGTGTCCTGGGGCTGCCATCACAAAATACCGCAGAGTGGGTGGCTTGAACAGCAGAGGCCTGTTCCTCCAAGTCCTGAGGCTGGAAGTCTGAGATCAAGGTGTCGGCAGGGCTGGTTCCCGCTGAGGACTCTCTCTCGGGATTGCAGATGGCCATCTTCTTCCCGTGTCCTCACGTGGTTCTCCCTCCGTATGTGTCTGTGTCCTCAGCTCCTCTTTTTATGGAATCACCAGTCAGATTGAACTAGGACCCACTGTACAGAGCTCAGTCTAACTTAACATAGTCACCTCTTCAAAGGCTCTGAATCCACAGCTGTGTTTTGAAATCCTGGTGGTAGGACTTTAACCTATGTTTTGGGAACACGTCAGACCCATAGCAGTGCTGTGTACTCAGTTGAGTGATTCATGCTTCCAGACATCGGTCCCCATTCCTTAGGACAGAGTGGAAAATATATGTGCCTGAAGAGTCCTGTGGAAACCCACTGACTTCCTATCACCAATCAGAAACAAGGTGGTTGAAGCAGAAACCTGGTGTCTGCTTCAGCTTTGCATTGTACTGCAAACATCGCAAATGAGCAGGTGTTAGGAAACACCTCTGTGCTGTGGTCTGAGTGCTCTGGGGAAGGCCCCGGGGTCCTCCAGGGCTGGAGATGGTGGGCTCCTGGTTCTGCAGTGCTTTCACTGGGGAGTGAAAGAGGAAAGTCACAGGTAGGACAACAGATCAAAGCAAGATTTAGTAGAAGGGAAAAAAATCTTTCTGCAGCTCCAAAAAGGAGAGACAAATTCCCATTGGAACATTATGACATCTTCATGGGGAAGTAAATCGAGTTAGTGATGGGTGTTGAACCATCCATAGGACAGAACAGGGGCTGCATAGTTCTTTTAGGTGCAAGGAAATAATGGCCTTTTATTGAGCCTCTGCTGTGTTCAGTGAGCTTTGCATACACAGTAAGTCCACTGCACACGGACTTTCAAGGTGTGGACTTTCAGAGATGCAAACATGCGTTCTCGTGCCCAGTCGTGTAAGTTAGTGTGTGTGTCTGGCGTGCATTGTCGTGTGCGTGCCTCCTCCACAAGTGGTTGTGTGTCCGTGCACTTCACTGTACACTACTGCATAGAGTGCAGTGATTCAGTATCTTCATTCCAAGCACAGAACCTGTGCCATCAAAGTCAGGACTGAGCGAAACTGCACCTTGCCCTCCATCTCCTATCACTGACAATCCTTCACCGCTACCGTCTCTCACCTGCTTCCCTCCCCGAGTCAGTGATTCTTCTTTCCTTTTCACTCGATGTATATGCCGGTTGTTGTACTATCCTACTGTACTTTTCAAGGCACTATACTGTAAGATGAAAAATGTTTTCATTTTTTGCTTTTTTTTATGTATTATTTGTGTGAAAGGTATTATAAACCTATTGCAGTGCAGTGGGTTTCCGTGGTGACTCAGTTGGTAAAGAATCCACCTGCAATGTGGGATACCTGGGTTTGACCAAAGGGTTGGGAAGATTCCTTGGAGAAGGGAATGGCTACCAACTTCAGTATTCTGGCCTGGAGAATCCCATGGGCTGTATAGTCCATGGGATCCAAAGAGTCAGACATGACTGAGCGACCTTCACTTTCATAGTACAGTACTATATAACCATCTGTGTTAGTTGGGTACCTAGGCTAACTTGGTTGGACTTATGAATAAATGAGACTTTTGAACATGCTCTTAGAACAGAATTGGTTCATATGCCTGGGACTTACTTTATTAATTTGATGACTCTCCATTCAACCCCACTATGGGAGCCCTGATTTCACCACCATGCAGCAGAGGACCTGACCATCAGAGAGGGGAGACGCTCACCCCAAAGTACCTGAGCTGGAAGAGGAGGAGCTGCCATGTCGGGGAAGTCTCAGAGGTTGTCTTCATGGTGAACTGCCCCTTTGGGGAGCAGCCAAATTCTAGAGTGGGAGCATTCTGGGATGGAGGGGTGAGAGCAGGTTTACCTGGAGCAGGACTTCCAGGGGGAGATGTTCTGAGCCTCCTGGAGGACAGCTACAACTCTGATCTCATGTCAGCCCCTGAGTTCCTGGTTCAGTGGGGTCTGGGAGTGGGCCAGAGAATTTGCTTTTCTAGCAGGCTGTGGTCTGGGGGCTGCCCTTCTAGAACCATCCCATCAGAGGAGAAAAATATTTGAAGACAAAATGTCTCAACACCCAGAACGGTGAAGCAAGAATAACATTTCTGCTCAAGAAGACAAAAAGATAGATGATGTTTTAACTTTGTGATTCATTAAAACCCAGGGATGTATTGGTTTTGCCATATATCAACATGAATCCAATACAATATTGTAAAGTTAAAAAATAAAATAAAATATTAAAAAAAAAAATCCAGGGATGTGCCTGTAAAGGTGACTGTAACTGTGTGTGTTTTGACTTTTTTCCTCCTCTGTTATACTTTAAAACTCCAAAGACAGTGTGTCTCTTGGCCAAGCCAGAGGCCGTGTCTAGGGTAGAGTCCTGACTTGAGGTTGGGTAAGGAGGCTAGTGGCAGGCAAGGGTGGCAGCCAGTGGACACGTGTCTGCTGGCTCCTCAGGAGCTGGAGCCAGACTGATATCCCCATAGGTGCCTAGAATCTGCCTGTGTCCTTCTGGAGCCCCGAGAAGAATGGGGCTCCTCTGACTCTCCCTGGGTTTATTTTAAGCCCTGACTCATGAAGGGGCCCTTCCTAAAGTGCTTTCCCAGGAATTAGAATTGACATCCACACTGCTGTCCGTGTCCATTAGCACTCAGGCTCCAGCGTGCCTGCTGAGGAGTGCATCAGATCATGGAATTCAGTAGTGCCAGCGCCGGGGCTTTTAGTAAAAAGTGTTCTTAGTGAACTGGTTCTTCTTTAAAGGTCAGTTAATAAAACTTTTCTGCTTAGTCCTTCTACAAAGTTTTCCCTCCTGTCTGTACATTCTCATCTGTGGCCCAGCCTCAGCTAGACTCACTCTAATTTCTGGGATGAGACCTTCACCTTCTGATGGTTCCTACAAGCAGAGAAAACTCTCTGTTTATGTCTCCAGAATCACCACTGGTTTATTTAAGTATCTTCTTGAAGAACTCTTCTTATCCAGAGAATATTTTAAAATGAGAACTTGCTTTTTCAAAGATGATGGCTATTTATACCAGACCTATTTGCACAAAAGACTTGAGGCAAATTATAGGAAATAAATCATTACTATGGGGGGAAAAGAAATGAGTGCATTTGAAAGAAGAGCCTGGGAGAGAGGCCTCTGCCTGAAATCCAAGCCAAGAGAGAGCTACGTGATGCAACGGCTCTAACTCTGCATTTTCTGCAGTTTATGTAAAGATGGAGACAGAAAAGATGAGGCAGTGCTCATGTTTTATTAAACGAAGCTATAAAGGATGTTGGAATAGTCAGTTTTCCCTGCTCAAGCACAGAGCAATTTTTCTCTCTTAAAGACTTTAGATAGGCCACACTGAGTCACAGAGTAATCAATATTTTAAGAGAATTTTTTTTAATATGAGGTATTTTTCACATAGTCTTTAACCTTAAAAAGAATTGAGGAGAGGACTTCTGCTTTGTGGTCTGGCATGTAAAGAGCTTAAACAACACCCCTCCATTTCAATCACAAATAGAAAGCTGAGCAAATTGAAAAAAAACTAGCAACTCTTCTTAGATCTGTTGGAGAAGTGAAATTGCAGGGAAAACCTCTGCCCCCCCAAACTGGAGGAACTGATAGGCAGGTGACACCGCAGAACGTATTTCAGGACTCCAAAGAGCTTAGGATCTTCTGTCTCAGTGCAGAAAGAATTCAGCGAGAGGCATAGTGACAGGTAAGGAAGTTGTTTAGCATAGGATGCTTGTGAGAGATTCAAGTGGGTAGGCAAGGAGGTGCTGCCCCAAGGACTCGGGAGGCTACTATGTTTTCATAAGTAAAGGAAAGTGGGGAAGGGGAGAAGACCACCTTCTTCCTCATTCTTCAAGCCTTCCAGCACTCACTCCTACTGTTGGGCAGGAGGGTTTTTGCCCTTACGTGGCCCGACCAGGACTGTTGTGGCACTGTGGAAGCTAAAGGCAGAAACATATACAGACTATGGCCAACCACCTCAGGTTTCAGTATAATATCACCTTCCCCCTATATGTTTGTTTTTGGTGTGTGCAGAGGAGCATGTCAGAGGACTAATTAACTTACCGAGCTCGCTGGGCAGGATGTGGGTCTCATTCTTTCGTGGTCTTATTGTTTGGGGCACGTCGCATGCTTCTGTTGCTTGGTTTTGCTGCCAAGCAAGCCTGCTCTCTTGAGTGACCGTTAACTTACAGGGTCTCGCATACTTTACTTTCTACATACAACCCTTCAGTGATTAACTATTTAATTACCCACTTTGTTCTTTAATTCTGTCCTATCGCGGGGACAAAGGATCACAACTTATCAAAGCTAAACGTCTCTGCAGACACCAGGAGCAGGACAGGAGCAACTGAGCTGTAAGTGATAAATTGCTGGAGGACCAGTGGAGGCGACCCAAGGGTTCACAACTCCAGGGGCGAGGCCAGTCATGAGCTCCCACAACTGTATGGCTGTTCCCGCCAGGACTCTACCACATCCTCATAGTAAATTATCAGAGAAAAGGTCTCTTGTATAGTTCCCAACTATATGCTGTCTATAAGAAATTCAATATATTACTAAGACATATATAGTTTGAAAGTAAATGTATGCAGAAAGATATACCACGCTAGCACTCCTAACCAAAAGAAAGTGAGTGCAGCAATATTAATATCAGAGCAGATTTCAGAGCAAGGAAAATTGTCAGGGATAAAGAGGGACATTACATAATAATAAAGAGATCATTACTCCAGGAAGACATAATAATCCTTAATGTGTGTACATTTAATAGCAGTGTCAAAACATATGAGGCAAAAACTAATAGAATTGCAAGGAGAAAGAGATGACTCCACTATTATAGTTGGAATGTTTCACACTTTTTTGTAAGAAACGGACGGATCTAGCTGACAGAAAATCAGTAAAAGCATAATTGATCTCAACAGCACCATCAATCAACTGGTTGTAATTTACACCTATTGACTACTTCAACCAACAAAAGAAGATTACACATTTTTGTCAAGCTTACATGGAACAATCACCAAGATAGATTGTCCTCTGGGCCAAAAATATACCTTAACAAATTAGCAAGATAGAAATCATACAATGTCTGTGCTCAGACCACAGTGGAATTAAGCTAGAAAATCAATAACAGAAAAATACCTGAAAATTCCCCAAATGCTTAGAGATTAAACAGCATATTTCTAAATGTGTCAAAAAAGAAACCTCAAGGGAAATTTTAAAATGTTTGAAACAAAATGAAAATAGAGCATATCATTTGTGGGATGCAGTGAAAACACTGCTTAGAAGAAAATTTACAGCTTTGGCTGCATATATTAGAAGGGAAGAATAGTCTAAAATCAATAATCTAAGCTTGCACCATAAGAAACTAGTAAAAGAAGAGAAAATTAAGCAAAAATAAGGAGAACAAAATAAATAATAAAAATCAGAACAGAAAACAGTGAATTTGAAAGTAAGAGCACATAGAGAAAATCAATGAAACCACAAGCTGATTCTTTGAAAAAGTCAATGAAATAAATAACTCTCTAGCCATACTAAAAATTAAAATTAAAAGAGAATGCTACGAATTACTAATATCAAAAATGAAAAAGGAAAATAAATTAGATCATGAGATTATAATAAAATTATAGTAAACAATTGTATGCTCACAAATTTGATAGCCTACATGAAATGAACCAATTCCTTGAAAGACACAAGCTGCCAAAAGTCACACATGAAGAAAGCAAACTTGAATGGACATTGCAGCAAGGCAGGCTAATAACCTTCCAAACAGAAAGCACCAGACAGATGAGTTAACTAGTGAATTCCACCAAAGATTTAAGGGGAAAATAATATCAATTTTATATGATATCTTCCAGAAAACAAACAGAAAGACTACTTCTAACACATTCTGATGCTAGTATTACCGTAGTACTAAAATCAGACAGAAGACATTATAAGAAAACTGCTACTGCTGCTGCTGCTAAGTCACTTCAGTCGTGTCTGACTCTGTGCGACCCCATAGATGGCAGCCCACCAGGCTCCTCTGTCCCTGGGATTCCCCAGGCAAGAACACTGGAGTGGGTTGCCATTTCCTTCTCCAATGCATGAAAGTGAAAAGTGAAAGTGAAGTTGCTCAGTCGTGTCTGACTCTTTGCGACCCTGTGGATTGCAGCATGCCAGGCTTCCCTGTCTTTCACTATCTCCTGGAATTTGTTCAGACTCATGTCCACAGAGTCAGTGATATCATCCAACCATCTCATCCTCTGTCCCCCAGTTCTTCTCCTGCCCTCAGTTATTTCCAGCATCAGGGTCTTTTCCAACGAGTTGGCTCTTCATATCAGGTAGCCAAAGTTTTGGAGCTGCAACTTTAGCATCAGTCTTTCCAATGAATATTCAGGATTGATTTTCTTTAGGATTGGCTGATTTGATCTCCTTGCTGTCCGAGGGCCTCTCAAGAGTCTTCTCCAATACCACAGTTCAAAAGCATCAATTCTTCGGTGCTCAGCTTTCTTTTTAGTCCAACTCTCACATACATACATGACCACTGGAAAAACCATAGCTTTGGCCAGACAGACCTTTGTCGGCTAAGAAATGTCTCTGCTTTCTAATATGCTGTCGAGGTTGGTCATATATTTTTCTTGGTCATATATTTTTCTCACATCCATACATGAGTACTGGAAAAACCATGTCTTTGACTGTCCGGACCTTTGACGGCAAAGTGATGTCTCTGCTTTTTTTTTTTTAATTAATTTATTTTGTATCAAACAATAATAGCTTTACAGAATTTTGCTGTTTTCTGTCAAACCTCAGCATGAATCAGCCATCAGTTCAGTTCAGTTCAGTTGCTCAGTCATGTCCGACTCTTTGTGACACCATGAGCCACAGCATGCTAGGCCTCCCTGTTCATCATCAACTCCTGGAGCTTACCCAAACCCATGTCCATTGAGTCGGTGATGCCATCCAACCATCTCATCCTCCATCGTCCCCTTCTCCTCCTGCCCTCAATCTTTCCCAGTATCAGGGTCTTTTCAAATGAGTCAGCTCTTTGCATCAGGTGGCCAATGTATTGGAGTTTCAGCTTCAACATCAGTCCTTCCAATGAACACCCAGGACTGGTCTCCTTTAGGATGGACTGGTTGGATCTCCTTGCAGTCCAAGGGACTCTCAAGAGTCTTCTCCAACACCACAGTTCAAAAGCATCAATTCTTCGGCGCTCAGCTTTCTTTATAGTTCAACTCTCACATCCATACATGACCACTGGAAAAACCATAGCCTTAACTAGACAGACCTTTGTTGGCAAAGTAATGTCTCTGCTTTTTAATATTCTGTCTAGGTTGGTCATAACTTTCCTTCCAAGGAGTAAGCGTCTTTTAATTTCATTGCTGCAATCACCATCTGCAGTGATTTTGGAGCCCAGAAAAATAAAGTCAGCCACTGTTTCCACTGTTTCCCCATCTATTTGCCATGAGCTGATGGGACCGGATGCCATGATCTTCGTTTTCTGCATGTTGAGCTTTAAGCCAACTTTTTCACTCTCCTCTTTCACTTTCATCAAGAGGCTCTTTAGCTCTTCTTCACTTTCTGCCATAAGGGTGGTGTCATCTGTATATCTGAGGTTATTGATATTTCTCCCAGCAATCTTGATTCCAGCTTGTGCTTCATCCAGTCCAGCGTTTCTCATGATGTACTCTGCATATAAGTTAAATAAGCAGGGTGACAATATACAGCCTTGACGTACTGCTTTTCCTTGTGGCTGTGATGGCGCATGAGTGCGGCAGCTATAGCACGGCCAAGATTAGCTACCCTGCACCAGAGGTCAGAGGTGGCAACTGCACTTTGCTGGAGCAGCCCTGAAGAGAGACCCCACGTCCAAGGTAAGTAAAACCCAAGTAAGATGGTAGGCACTGAGAGAGGTGATCACAAGGCAGACAGACTGAATCAGCCATAGGTATACATATATCCCCTCCCTTTTGAAACTCCCTCTCATTTCCCTCCCCATCACATCCCTCTAGAGCCCCTGTTTGAGTTGCCTGAGCCATACAGCAAATTCCTGTTGGCTATCTATTTTACATATGGTAATATACTCTGGTTTTTAATAGCTCTCTAGATTTGTCATGGCTTTTCTTCCAAGGGACAAATGTATTTTAATTTTATAGCTGCATTCAGCATCTGCAGTGATTTTGGAGTCCAAGAAAATAATCTGTCACTATTTCTATTTTCCCCATCTATTTGCCATGAAGTGACAGGACGAGTAGCCATGATCTTAGTTTTTTGAATGTTGAGCTTTAAGCCATCTTTTTAACTCTCCACTTTCACCAAGAGTTCTTTAGATCCTCTTCCCTTTCTGCCATCAGGCTGGTATCATTTGCATACCTGAGGTTATATTGATATTTCTCTTGGCAATCTTGATTCCAGCTTGTGCTTCATCCAGCCCAGCATTTTGCATGAGGTACTCTGAATATAAGTTAAATAAGCAGGGTGACTATATACAGCCTGTTGTACTCCTTTCCCAGTTTGGAGCCAGTCTGTTGTTCCGTGTCCAGTTCTAACTGTTGCTTCTTGACCTGCGTGTGGTAGTTCTATTTTTAGTTCTTTAAGTTCTATTTTTAGTTCCTTAAGAAACAAAATGGATCATGTGGTAGTTCTATTTTTAGTTCTTTAAGAAACCTCCGTATTGATTTGCATAGTGGCTGCATTAACTTACATTCCTATCAACACTGCACAAATGTTGCCTTATTCCAACACGTATTATTTGTATTATTTTAGATGACAACCAGTCTGACAGATGTGAGGTGGTCTCATTTTGGGTTTGATTTGCATTTCCCTGATGATTAGTGATGCTGGTTATCTTTTCATGTGTCTCTTGGCCAGCTGCATCTCCTCTTTGAAAAAATGTCCATTCAGTTCTTCTGCCCATTTTTAAACCCAGTCATTTGTTTTTTTGATGTTGAGTTGTAAATCTGTTGCATTTCTATACACTAATAACAAACTAGCAAAAGGAGAAATTAAGGAAATAATCTCATTTGCCATCATATCAAAAAGAATAAAATACCTAGGAATAAACCTACCTAAGGAGGTAAATGACTTGTACTCAGAAAACTATAAGATATCGACGAAATAAATTGAAGAAAACACAAACAGATGGAAAGATATACAGTGTTCTTGGACTGGATTGTAAAACTCAATATTGTTTAAATGACCATTCCATCCAAGACAATCCACAGATTCAATGCAATCCCTATCAAAATACCAAGAGTGTTTTTCACAGAATTAGAACAAATAATCGTAAAATTTGTGGGGAAACATAAAAGACCATGAATTGCAAAATAGCCTTGAGAAAGAACAAAGCTGGAAGAATCATGCTTCCTGACTTCAAACTGTACTACAAAGCTACAGTAGTCAAAACAATATGATAATGGCATAAAAATAGAAATGTAGATAGATGAAACAGAATAGACAGCTCAGAAATAAACCTACACACTTATAGTCAATTACTATACGACAAAGGGAGCAAGAATATATAGTCTCTTCTATAAGAATATAAGTCTCTTCTATAAACTGGACCGCTACATGGAAGAGAATGAAATTAGGACATTCTCTAACACCACACACAAAAATAAGCTCACAATGGATTTAAGATCTAAATGTAAGATCAGATACTATAAAAGTCTTGGAAAAAACAGAGGCAGGACACTCTTTGACATAAATCGCAGCAATATTTTTCTGGATCCGTCTCCTAAAGGAAAGAATAGCAAAAGTAAGCAAATGGGACCAAATTAAACTTTAAAACCTTGCACAGCAAAGGAAACCATCAGCAAAACAAAAAGCAACCTACCGAGTGGGAGAAAACATCTGCAACTCATATGACTGTTAAGGGATTAGTATGCGATGTATATAAATAGCTCATTTTAAAATTTACTTGCAATTTGCTATTGACATCTGATGTTGCACATTTTTTTCATGTGCTCGATTGCCATTCCTATATATTCTTTGATGAGCTTCCTTCTGCCCATTTTAAAACAGAATTCTTCATTTTCTTATTGTTGAATTTTAAAATGAAAATGAAAGACACTCAGTAGTGTCTGACTCTTTGCAACCCCATGGACTGTATAGTCCCTGGAATTCTCCAGGCCAGAATACCAGAGTGGGTAGCCTTTCCCTTCTCCAGGGAATCTTCCCAACCCAGGGATTGAAGCCAGGTCTCCCACAGTGCAGGTGGATTCTTTACCAACTGAGCCACCAGTGAATCCCTGAATTTTAAAGATCTTTATATATCTTAGATAACAGTCCTTTATCAGATTTGACTTTTGGAAATTTTTTCTCCCAGTTTGTGACTTGCATTTTCATTATCTTCACATCATCTTTCTCAGGGCAGAAGTTTTTAACTGCAATGAAGTCCAGCTTACCAAAATTTCCTTTCATTAATGACTTCAGTGTTGTATCTGAAAAGTCATTGCCATATGTAACCAAGTTCATCTAGGCTTTCTCCTGTGCTAGCTTCTAGGAGTTGCACCATTTTTAGTTATACGTGTAGGTCTTTAAATCATTTTTAGTTAATTTTTGTGATGAGCGTAAGTTCTGTGTCTAGATTCATTCTTTTGTGCGTGCATGTCCAGTTGTTCCAGCACCATTTGCTGAAGAGATTATTCTTGTTCCTTTGCCGAAAATCAGTTGACTGTATCTATGGGCTCTATTCCTGTGGTCTCTCTTCTGTTCTGTTGATCTGATTGGCTCTGCTTTCCCCAACACCACATTATCTTAATTACTGTAACTTTATGGTAAATCTTAAAGTCAGGTACTGTCAGTTCTCTAATTTTGTTCTTTTCCTTCAATATTGAGTTCACTTTTGGGTCTTTTGCCTCTCCCTGTAAATGTTAGAGTCAGTTTGTTAATATCAACAAAATAATTTTCTGGGATTTTAATAAGGATCATGCGGAATCTATAGATCAAGTTGGGAAAACTGACATCTTAAAATATCTAGTCTTCCTATCAATGAACATGGAATAACTTTCTATTGATTTTGTTCTTGTTTATATCTTTACTCAGAGTTTTATAATTTTTATTGTATAGAGTTTGTACATATTTCACTAAGCTTATACAGAGATATTTCCCTTTTTTGTTACTAATGTAAATGGTAATTTTTTTTTTCAATTACAAATCCCACGTGTTCATGGCTGGAATGTAAAAATGACAGTTGAGTTTTGTATATTGACCTTGTATCCTGCAACCTTGTATAATCACTATTTCCAAGAGTTCTGTCCATTCTTTTAGATTTTATACTGTGAACAAAGACAGTTTCATTTCTTCCTCCCAATATATAGATAGTAAGTCCTCTAATACAAACCTTCAAACTGCAAAATGTTCAAAGATGCAAATGTGCATCTGGTTCCAGTAAGGAGCCAGAACCTGCGCCATTAACATCAGGCATGAGCGACATTGCAGCTTGCCCTCCATCCCCTATTTCTGATGATGCTTCAGCTCTACTATCTTCCACCTCCTCTCCCTCCGCCAGTCAGTGACTCCTCTCCCCTGTTCACTCAGTGCCAGCCCCTGTATGCCAGCTGCTGTACTGTACTACTGGACTTTTCAAGGTACTGTAAGATTTAAACATTTTAATTTTTGTGTTTGTTTTTTACATATTATTTGTGTGAAAAGTGTTATAAACCTATTGCAGTACAGTACTATATAGCTGATTATGTTAGTTGGGTACCTAGTAGCTTTGTAAGATTTACAAACAAATTAGACTTACAAATGTGGTTTTGAAATGGAACTCATTTGTATATAGGGACACACTGTACCCTTTATTTACTTTTCTTGTCTTAGTGAATGAATTAGGACTTTTAGTATTTTGTACAAAAGCAGTGGCAAGAGGACTCATTTTTGACTTGTTCCTAATCTTTGCAGGAGGAGTTTATCCCCATTTGGTATGATGCTAGATGTATATTTTTTGCAGACGTTTTTTAGCAAATTGAGGAAGGTCCTCAAGTTTCTGGTTTACTGAGAATTTTTATCATGAATGGGTGTTGAATGGCAAAGAGCAAAAAGGAATATAAAAAAATACAACAAACTAATGAATATAACAAAAAAAGAGAAGCAAACACAGATGTATAGAACAAATTCGTGGTTACCAGTGGGGAGAGGGAAGCGGGGAGGGGCAATGTAAGGTAGTGGAGTAAGAGGTACAAGCCACTAGGCATAACAAAAGTCACAAGGGTGTACTATACGGCACAGGGGAAAAAGCCATTATTTTATAATAATTGTGAGTTGAGTACAACTTTTAAAAATTTTGAATCACCATATTGTACACCTGTATACATATATATGGTACAGCAACTATACTTTAGCAAAAGATGAAATATCACTGAGAATTAGAATGGCCCAAATCTAAAACACTGACAATACCAAATACTGGCAAGAATACAGGGGAGCAGGAACCCTCCTTCACTGCTGATAGGAATTCCAAATAGCACAGCCACTTTGCAATAAAATTTGACAGATTCTTACAATACTAAATACATTCTTACTATACAATCTAGCAATCATACACCTTTATATTTGCCCAGATGAATTGAAAACTATCTCCACCCAAGAGCCTGTGTGTTGATTTTTATAATACTCTTTATTCATAGTTGCCAAAACTTGGAAGCCACCAAGATGCCCTTTAGTAAGTGAATGGATGAATAAACAGTAGTACATCCAGGCAATGTTATTGAGCATCCAAAAGAAACAAGCTGTCAAGTCATGAAGCAAAAGAAGCCAATGTGAAAAGGCACAGACTCTCTATTTCCAACTATATGACATGCTGAAAAAGGAAATAAAAAGATCAGTGATTGCCAGGAGTTAGAGGTGAAGGGATGGGGCAGACCATAAACTCTGGGTGGCAAAGACTTATCAATGCAGGCTTGGAATGGAGCAGGGTCCTACAGTCCCGCCTCTCTATGCCCTCAACCTGCCTTTTGTCTGTGGAAAAACTAGCTAAAGAATAAATTTAATCGCAGAAGTGAGAAAATGCAGAAACAAAGGAAAACAGTCCAACAAGGCTAAATAATAATAGTTTAGTCATTAAGGGACCTTTAGTTCTTCCTCAAGGGCTATATTTGGGGCCATTTTCTGTGAGCTGCCTTATAGATACTGAAACTCCCACCATGTGGAGAAGTTAACTACATAATGACAAAACTGTAGCCCTAACATAAGCTGCCACAACTCCAAGAACTGGTCTTCAGGAAATGGGAGCAAACTGATCCTCGAATTGAAGGTTAACCATTTGAAACATTCAAGATGATGCTGCTCAGACCACCAATTTCAAGATGACTGTCAGAGCTGATGGTGCTATTTCTGCAGGTACCCCCTTCCCTCTGTCTACAAGAGCCCTTGCTCCCTGATGGTCAGTGGGGAGGCAGTTGGCCTTTGAGCAGGAATCTGCCTCCCCGCCACCTCGCCGGTTGCTGGCATCCAGGATAAAGCAAGCTTTCCTTTCCACCAACCTGGCCTCTTTATTGGCTTTTGAGCAGCTAGCTGGGACCCCACTTTTGGTTACAGGTTCACCATTCGTAACAAATGTACCATTATTTTGGTGGGGAATGTTGGTCGTGTGGGAGGCTGAGCAGAGACTGGGCCAATGTAAGAACTTTCTGCACTTAATGTGTAATTTTGCTGTGAACCTGAAACTCTTCTAAAAAATAAAATTTATTAATTAAAAAAAAAATGGAGTTGAGGACCAAATGCTGCTATGTTGTGGTACTATCAGGATAATACTGTGTGTGTCTGTCTATGTGTGTATTTTCACTTGAGAAGGAGCCCATTCACACAGAATTTTCAACTTTCTGTTGTCCTCAGTGGTTCAAGAACAAACCACAGAGGATTTTCAGGCTGCAGTGATTGGTTAGCCTATCCTCTCTCTTTCAGAATCTGTTCTCTCTGCTAGGCTTTCTCTTTTCTTAAGAGAGAATTTGAAATTTGATGTTTGAAATGGAGTTCCTTGGCTTGCATCTGAAGGAGACAAAAGATAGGTATGTGCTTGTGATTTGCAGGTTCAGCAAGCTTCATCCCAGTGCACCAGGCCGCTGAGGCTGGAAGCCATCAACATGAAAATTTGGGGCCCTCCAATTGCATATGAAATTTGAAAAGGTTGGTGGAGGTCACATCTGAAGATGCATCACCATGACTGCTATCTAGGGCCTGCTCGTGTTTGCAGATACACTGTTGTAGCTGCTGACAGACAGATGGCAGAGCTGCCATGGCCAGGTTAGCGCCAAGGGAGCCAGGTCTTGGGGAGAGGGGCGTGCATATTTTTCATGTACAAACTCATCACCAGGAAATAGGTTTATAATATGAAGTGCAGTGTGTAATCAGATCAGATCAGATCAGTTGCTCAGTTGTGTCCGACTCTTTGCGACCCCATGAATCGCAGCACGCCAGCCCTCCCTGTCCATCACCAACTCCCGGAGTTCACTGAGACTCACATCCAGCGACTCAGTGATGCCATCCAGCCATCTCATCCTCTGTCGTCCCCTTCTCCTCTTGCCCCCAATCCCTCCCAGCATCAGAGTCTTTTCCAATGAGTCAACTCTTCGCATGAGGTGGCCAAAGTACTGGAGTTTCAGCTTTAGCATCATTCCTTCTAAAGAAATCCCAGGGCTGATATCCTTAAGAATGGACTGGTTGGATCTTCTTGCAGTCCAAGGGACTCTCAAGAGTCTTCTCCAACACCACAATCCAAAAGCATCAATTCTTGGGCGCTCAGCCTTCTTCACAGTCCAACTCTCACATCCATACATGACCACAGGAAAAACCATAGCCTTGACTAGATGAACCTTTGTTGGCAAAGTAATGTCTCTGCTTTTGAATATGCTATCTAGGTTGGTCATAATTTTCCTTCCAAGGAGTAAGCGTCTTTTAATTTCATGGCTGCAGTCACCATCTGTAATGCTGCCCATTAATGTATTTACACTAAGAGCCATGAATATTTAGTATAGACTTATGCTGGCAAATTATTTGTGTGTGGGTTTTCCAGTAGTCATGTATGAATATGAGATTCGGACCATAAAGAAGGCTGAGCACTGAAAAATGGATACTTTTGAACGGTGGTGTTGGAGAAGACTCTTGAGAGTCCCTTGAACTGCAAGGAGATCAAACCAGTCAATCCTAAAGGAAATCAATTCCGAATATTCGTTGGAAGGACTGATGCTTAAGCTGGAGCTCCAATACTTTGGCCACCTGAAGCGAAGAGCCAACTCATTAGAAAAGACCCTGATGCTGGGAAAGATTGAAGGCAAGAGGAGAAAGGGACGACAGAGGATGAGATGGTTGGATGGCATCACTGACTCACTGGACATGAGTTTGAGCAAATTCAGGGAGATAGTGAAGGACAGGGAAACCTGGCGTGCTGCAGTCCATGGGGTCACAAAGAGTGACTGAACAACAACAACTAAAATTAAAAATTGATCAGGAAAATAGTACGGAGGCTCCTCAACTACTGAAAAAGATTCAGCAAGCCCACTCCTGGGCATGTATCTAAAAAAGATGAACACATTAAAAAAGATGCATGCATCCTGATGTTCACAGTGGCACTAGTCACAACAGCCAAGACATGGAAGTAAACTTCAAGTCCATCGACAGATGAATGGATAACGATGCAGTGAGATGAATGGATAACGATGCAGTGTGTATATACAGCAGAACATTACTGATCCATAAAAAGATAAAATAATGCCATTTGCAGTAACATGGATGAGCCTACAGATTACTGTATTAAGTGAAGTCGATAGAAAATGACAAATATTCTATAATATTACTTATTTGTGGGAGGACTCCCTGGGTAGCTCAGCTGGCAAAGAATCTGTCTGTGATGCAGGAGACCCGGGGTGGATTCCTGAGTCAGGAAGTTCCCCTGGAGAGGGGATAGGCTACCCACTTCAGTATTCTTGGGCTTCCCTGGTGGCTCAGGTGGTAAAGAATCTGCCTGAAATGCAGGAGACCTGGTTTTGATCCCTGGGTTGGGAAGATTCCCTGGAGTGGGTCTTGACAAGCCAATCCAGTATTCTTGCCTAGAGAACCCCATGGACAGAGGAACCTGGCGGGGCTACAGTCCATGGGTTGCAAGGAGTCTGACAAGACTGACTGACTAAGCACAGCACAACACATATGTTAAATCTAAAATGTAGTACGAAAATAAACTTATTTACAAAACAGAAACAGATATACAGACATAGAAACAAACTTATGATTACCAGAGGGGAAGCTGGGGAGGGATAAATTGGGAATATAGGATTAACAGATGCACACTACCATATATGGAATAGATAAGGGTTTACTGTATAGCACAGGGAATTATATTTAATAGCTTATGATTGTCTATAATGGAAAAGAATAGAAAAAAGAATATAGATATATATATGTATATGTATAGCTGAATCACTTTGCTGTATACCTGAAGCTAACACAATATTGTAAATCAGCAATACTTCAATAAAAAAGTATTGGTGAAAAAATAAGAGTTTATTTGTGGACTAAAAAATATTTTATCCAGCCATCTTTTGTATTTACTTGCTAAGGCTGCCTTCAGGTTGGTTCAGTTCAGTTGCTCAGACGTGTCCGACTCTTCCCAACCCCATGAATCACAGCACGCCAGGCCTCCCTGTCCATCACCAACTCCGGGAGTTAACTCAGACTCACATCCATCGAGTCAGTGATGCCATCCAGCCATCTTATCCTCTGTCATCCCCTTCTCCTCCTGCCCCCAATCCCTCCCAGCATCAGAGTCTTTTCCAATGAGTCAACTCTTCACATGAGGTGGCCAAAGTATTGGAGTTTCAGCTTTAGCATCATTCCTTCTAACGAAATACCAGGGCTGATCTTCAGAATGGACTGGTTGGATCCCCTTGCAGTCCAAGGGACTCTCAAGCGTCTTCTCCAACACCACAGTTCAAAAGCATCAATTCTTTGGTGCTCAGCCTTCTTCACAGTCCAACTCTCACATCCATACATGACCATTGGAAAAACCATAGCCTTGACTAGACGGACCTTTGTTGGCAAAGTATTGTCTCTGCTTTTCAATATGCTATCTAGGTTGGTCATAACTCTTCTTCCAAGGAGCAAGTGTCTTTTAATTTCATGGCTGCAGTCACCATCTGCAGTGATTTTGGAGCCCCCCAAAATAAAGTCTGTCACTGTTTCAACTGTTTCCCTATCTATTTCCCATGAAGTGATGGGACCAGATGCCATGATCTTCGTTTTCTGAATGTTGAGCTTTAAGCCAACATTTTCACTCTCCACTTTCACCTTCATCAAGAGGCTTTTTAGTTCCTCTTCACTTTCTGCCAGAATGATGGTGTCATCTGGATATCTGAAGTTATTGATATTTCTCCCAGCAATCTTGATTCCAGCTTGTGCTTCTTCCAGCCCAGCGTTTCTAATGATGTACTCTGCATATAAGTTAAATAAGCAGGGTGACAATATACGGCCTTGATGTACTCCTTTTCCTATTTGGAACCAGTCTGTGCTTCCATGTCCAGTTCTAACTGTTGCCTCCTGATCTGCATACCGGTTTCTTAAGAGACAGGTCAGGTCATCTGGTACTCCCATCTCTTTCAGAATTTTCCACAGTTCATTGTGATCCACACAGTCAAAGGCTTTGGCATAGTCAATAAAGCAGAAATAGATGTTTTTCTGGAACTCTCTTGCTTTTCCCATGATCCAGCGGATGTTGGCAATTTGATCTCTGGTTCCTCTGCCTTTTCTAAAACCAGATGGAACATCTGGAAGTTCACGGTTCATATATTGCTGAAACCTGGCTTGGAGAATTTTGAGCATTACTTTACTAGTGTGTGAGATGAGTGCAACTGTGCGGTAGTTTGAGCATTCTTTGGCATTGCCTTTCTTTGGGATTGGAATGAAAACTGACATTTTCCAGTCCTGTGGCCACTGCTGAGTTGTCCAAACTTGCTGGCATGTTGAGTGTAGCACTTTCACAGCATCATCTTTCAGAATTTGAAATAGCTCAACTGGAATTCCATCACCTCCACTAGCTTTGTTCGTAGTGATGCTTTCTAAGGCCCACTTGACTTCACATTCCAGGATGTCTGGCTCTAGGTTAGTGATCACACCATTGTGATTATCTGGGTCATGAAGATCTTTTTTGTACAGTTCCTCTGTGTATTCTTGCCACCTCTTCTTAATATCTTCTGCATCCTAAATATGATTCTTTGGGAACCCTTCAGGCTGTTTTCATGATTCTAAAAGTTTAGATTTTTAGGAGCAGTGGGTCTTGTGAATTCTCTCTGCAATTACATTTGGGTTCTGCCCTATTCGAGGCAACTAAGTAAAGTCTGTCTTCTGCAGCAGCCAGGCAGTGGCCCAAGTGAACTGATCTTCCAAGAGTTGGGAGCACACTTTTCTATGAATGAGTCTGCATTATAAGTGTATTTCCTTGTTATACAGTGGGGTCAAGTATACACAGTGATCATCATAGCCTTTCAGACACCCGTACAAGAGAAAGATTTCAGGTAAACAATGGCATGATTCTTAGT
Source organism: Bos javanicus (assembly GCF_032452875.1). Lineage (NCBI taxonomy): Eukaryota > Metazoa > Chordata > Mammalia > Artiodactyla > Bovidae > Bos > Bos javanicus. The sequence goes on along the minus strand of NC_083871.1, from coordinate 5,104,502 downwards.
TTTCCACTGTGCACGTGCCCAGGACCAGGAGGTATGACTGCGTGGAAGAAGGTACAAGTTCAGGCGGTTCTGGGTTTCATCCTGAGGGTGGCAGTGTTCAGTGGAGTGGGTGATCCTCTTCCATCACTTTGTGTCCACAATGAACAAACATTCACTCTGATCTCCCTTGAATTTCAAACCCTCAGTTTCTTTCACCTCCATTTCCCTGCTCTGCCCTCACTTGCACACTCTCCTGAGACTTGTGTGACAGAGGCTTCACATCAGCATGCTTGATTCTCATCTTTCTGGTGGGATATTTATGACTGCAATCCTGTTGCTCTGCCTTCCCTATTCTGAGCCTGTGCTACTGCACCTGTGATGCTGGCAGAAGTTTCTAGTCTATTTCTTAATATTTTCTATTGGTGTTGCAAACAAATCTTTTGACTATAATAGAGATGTCTGTCCAGAGACCATTTTAAAATCCCCACCTGACTATTGCAGGGCACCAGAGCGAAGGTCTCTGTTCAACAGACTTTCTTTCTCACTTCTTGCCTATGTTGCATCCCTCTCTTGCCTTCATGAAGGTATGAGGAATATCCCAGAGCCTCAGAAGTGGCAAGATCTAGGATTTTCATAATACCTCTTGACTCAAGATTTTCAAATCACCCTGATCTAAAGAAATCGAGAAAAATTATCAACTGTCTTCTCACAATTGCAGAAGTGGTTATTGTCGTATAGAAAGTCTTCAAATGACTTTTCTGTTTTACTGGCTAAAAGTTGTGAAAATTTCCAGCTATAAAATACACAAAATGACAAAGAAAGGCTGTGGCCCATACGTAGCAGATAATCTATTATTTCTATTATTTGGTCCAACTGTGAGTTAATGCAGGCAAGAATAGGCAATTCAGGGATCCTGGCTCACATTGATTTTATGTGATGATGTGATATTGTCTTCTGAACAGATGACCAGCTGTTTCAGATTATTCTGTGAATTACAGTAATTTTGGTAATTAGGGGAAAGTATTCTAGTTTTTCTTTTTTTTCTTTTTTCCCTTGGCAAAACCTCTAAATGTCTGACTCTCTGTGACCCCGGAGAGAAGCGCTTTACTCCCATCTGCAGAGAACTCAGAGAGGAATGAATTAAGCCCAATTAATACAGTCATTTCTAAAATGGCTACTGCACAGCTCAGTATGGGTATTGTTAAGAGGAGGGCACTATTTTCCACACTGTTTCTCCACTGAAATGAGAGAGTGTGGGGGAGGATGTAGTCTCCTGGGGGCTCAGGATGTGGAAAGGCTGGGTTTGCTGTGGGATCTGCCTCCAGTCTTCGACTTGACATCCATCTGGGTGGTTTCCTTCAAGCAGCCAACCCCATGTGTGGGGACAGGATGCTGACTTCAGCTGTGGGTGCCAAGGGCTCTCTCACTGTCTTGGCTCTTTTATTCTCATCTCATCATTAAGTTGAGCTCAAGCTCTCTTCTTTCAAACAGCAGTACTCATCTCGCTCCAGGTGTTGTTCCTTGGTTCACTGCTTCTAGAGGCTTTGGATGAGCCATTTAAAGTCCCAGAGACACAGCATGCCCATCTGGGTAATGGGGGCAAAGGTTCCACGAGCTTCACACACTGAGACATGCGCATGCCTGGGAGTTTAAAACTTCTGCTCCATGGTACCCTGGGGAGGTCTAACCTCCCATACGGTGCTAGCGTTAGAAGCAATTGCCCTTACATCACAGCTCTGCCTTCTCCTTGATGATACAAAGACAGTATGTACAGCTCTAGTGGTGAGAAAAAGATGGAAATTGGAACGCTTTGTATGCCAGAGGAGGCTGCAGCTATGAGTTTCTAAACCAGTTTCTTAAGATGGATTGAAGGAAATGGATGTGAATCTTACAGCTATATCTCAACTTAAATTCAGCCATCAAGGGCCTGATTTCTAAAAGCTTATTTGCACTTTTCCAGCAGAATACTACTTGCAAAGGCAGAGGGGTGGAGGGAATCTATTTCCTATGAGGTGAAACCTCCTATTCGGGGTTTTAAGTGGGCTCATGTATTATCCCAATGGCTGACCATTCTCCTGGAGCTGAGGGCACAGTAAGTCCAATAAAATCACCCCAGCAGTTTGATATATCATTTCATCCGTTTCTGACTTGGAGAAGTCATAAACTCATGTATTCAGAGGGACCTGTGATAACAATTCTAGCTTGGTCATTCAGAGTATTTACGGCATCTTATATCGTGGCACCTGCACTGGCCATCCCATTGCCAGACATATTTATCCATTGACTTTGTTTTGGACCTCGCACATGCCAAAAAAATATGAGTCATCTTGGTGGGGTGATGACCACAGTGTACTCTGCAAAGAGACCTTTTACATATATTGAAATTAATTGCCTTGTTTTGGAGTGCTTGATTGAGAGTTAGAAAGAAATTAAAACAAATCGTTTTGTAAAACAGAAACTATCTCAGTTTCAATGGATTGGTTTCTCCAGGTCATTCAGCTAAGTTCTCTGGCTCAGAATTTAGAGTAAATAATCATTCTTATTATTTTCAAGGTACTTGACATGTATTGCAAGTAACAATAATAAGATTATATATATGATGATAATAATAAGACTTCAGAAGATAAAATCATTATCATTTTATAGGGGAGGAAGCTGAGACTGGCATGCATTAAATCAAATACTGGAGTTAGCGTTAGTTAATCTTTCAAGAAGAGTTCAAACTCTTTCAAGGCCTGTCCAACTCAAAGTTGTATGCCAGCCCCAGAACCACATAGCAGCTCTGCTTAGTAGCCTGCTCTGTCCCAGGTCTCAGGCAATGTGCTGAAGACAGCCAGCCAGACAACTCTTGACCTTGTAATGCCCAGAAGTAGTGGAGTGCAGCAATGAACATCTCAAGGCCAGTCCAGAAAAGCTAAAATTGCAAACAGTTTATAGAGCTGAACTCCTCACCCCATTATTTTAATTCTAGTTCCAGTTCAGCATGTCCCTGTTACTCTGATAGCACTCAGCCCATCGTGGGTGGCCAGTCACTTTTATAAGAAGTGGAAATTCTGCAACTAAAATGTTAGCTTGCTTTTTCTGGGAAATACAGTCTCAGGAATCTTAGTGGGTTATGTTGTGGGTCCTTGACATAATATGTAGCAGCTGCCCATCAGCACTGGGAATATCTAGTGTGTCTGGGTTTCCTGTAAGATTTCCCGTGAACACTATTGGGTAGACAAGATTTCTAATCAGTAGCTCAGATGGTAAAGAATTCGCCTACAGTGCAGGAGACCTGGGTTCCATCCCCACGTCAGGAAGATCCCCTGGAGAAGGGAATGCAACCCACTCCAGTATTCTTGCCTGGAGAGTTCCATGGACAGACCACAGGTCGCAAAGTGTCGGACACGACTAAGCACCTATCACTTTTCTAATCTGCAGTATATGTTAAACTCATTTGAGGAGATCTCTGAAGAGACACATACACAAACGTGTCTTTGTGAACTTCCAGCATATTTTCAAGATAACATCAATCTTAAGCATGCTTTGAGGACTCATTAAACTCCAATCACAAGTAAAATATGGGAAGAGAATGCAGCATATTGAGAAGGAAAGTTACAAGAGCAAGAGTGTAGGTCAACAAGGGACGATCCTTTAAGTCAGCGGCCCAGATCAGCTTCTCTTAATTGCTTTTGAGTCTCTCATTTCAAAATTTTCCAGTGTTTCCCAGTACCCTGCACTCTACTGGCAGGAGTCTGAGTAGATCCCAGGCTTACTGGAAGATGCCGGTCTTAAATCTGGGGTTCATAAGAGCCTAACGCATTTCCAGATCTAAGCCTCGGTGATTGCTAATGGTGACTTGCTCTGAATAAAAAGGCTATTGCTTATTGTCACACTGAGAACCGACTCTTGAAACACTGTTATCCAAGGTTAGGTTGACCTAAACAGTGATGTAGTGAGTGATTCTGTAAGGAATGACAAACAATTCATTAGGTCACCGAGGACCAAAGCAAATTGCATGAGAAAAATTTGTTTTGATTCTTAATTTTCTCACTTACCATGCTGAAGGGCATTCTTTAAAGGCCAGAGTTCCCCCGACTTCTGAGTCAGAAACTGGCGTTTTCACATACTTTTCATGACAGAGGCTTGGGGGATGAAGCTGTCCCCTTCATTCCTTTTATCCATCATAGGTCCTCTTCAGTCCATTCCTTCATTTGTTAAGTGTCTGGGTTCCCTGGCCAATGGCAAGTTTTCTGTCCCTGCTTTAATCAGTCTGCCACTAAGGTGCCAAATACAACAAAATAAAACCCAGATCAATTGCTGATGGAAAAACCTGCACTACCTCACATCTGCTTAAGAAGTAAATTCCTTAGGAGGGCATAGAAGTCCCTTAAAGACACGACCCCTGCTTACCTTTCCCACTGCATCTTGCTCTGATCCTCGTCACATTTTATGTTTCCTGGTCTTCTAAGAATTCATCATTTCTGGAGATCACTTACATATGCTTTTTGTGAAATGACCTTCTCTTCCATCTTCACTGGGCAAAATCCATCATCCTTTATGACCCAGTTTAAATGTCATTTTAGTCATCTTGCACTCTGTAACAGAGCACCATAGACTGGGTGACTTAAATGAAGAAATTCCTTTTTCACAGGTCTGAAGGCTGGCAAGTCCAGATCCTGTGCCAGAAGAATCAGAGGCTGGTGAGGGACTGCTTCCTGGCTTGTAGAGAACACCCTTCTTGCTGTGTACACACATTGCCTTTCCTTACTGTGTGCTCATGGGGGGAAAGAGAGAAAGAGCAGGGAAGACTAATGATGAAGGAGAGGGAGAGGAGGGTGAGGGGGACAGAAGGGAGAAGGGGAGCGGAGGGAGAGAGACCTTCCTCTTCTTCTAAGGGCACTGATCCTATTACAAGGGTCTGACCTTTATGACCTCCTCTCACCCTAATCTCTTCCTAAAGGCCCCACCTTCAGATCCCATCACCGTGAGGGTTAAGGCTTCATGCATGGACTTTGAGGGGACACAAACATGCAGCCCATAGCAACGTCAACTTCTTTGTGAAGTCTTTTCTAAAGGCTTCTCTCCTTACAATGGAGTGATTTACAGATCTTTCTGTCTCCTTTACTACATCACAGCATCTAAGGCATATCCTAATGTGCCTTGGACATGTCCTAATGTCCATGGACAGAGGAGCCTGGTGGGCTACAGTCCATGTGGTCACAGAGTCAGACATGACTTAAGCGACTGTGTGTGCATGCACGCAATGCTTAGCTAAGTGTTTGGAATTCAGTGTACTCTTAAACTTTTTTTTTTTTCAATCAATGAGGATTGAAAGAAAGGGGTTAGATGAACATGACTCACTGTGTCTGATCTTAACCAGCTCAATCCTGACCTCAGATTGGAACAATCCCTGAAGGGCAGCTTGTCTCCAGGCAAGGACCTTCTCATACTTTGTATTCTTCTAAGTCTTGGATTCAGGAGGACTTGTTGGGCTGGAGGAAACTGTACAAGTTTCTTCTGACACTTGCATCTTTGTCTATTGCATGTCTGTCTAGGACATACTCCTCCGTTGGAGGTAACTCCTTTCCTTAAGATGGCCAAATAACCAGACACCAGTCTGGGTCTCTACTACAGGCTCCTTCGCCAAGTGACTAAGAATTGGGAGCACAGTTACATGCATTCACATAATTTAACTCTCAGGATTGAGCACCAAGACCACCATGTGTGACCACAGGACTTAACTATTTGTACCATGACATTATTGGAAATTCTGGAAAGATCAGGCTGTAAGCCAGTCAATAATTCAACGATTGCTTTGAGAATTTCCGATAAACCAATTCTTATGGGACAAGAACGTGCTTATCTGGGCAAAAAAGGTCTTCTCTCAGGACTATTCAACAGTTTATGTATTGTATAATAGTTTACTTATCAAGGTGGGATGAAGATGTTCCCTCACCATGTTCACCAATCTTAGCATATAATGATCAGTGTATTCTCACATAAAGGGTGTGTAGGCATTAACTGAACTGTTCTTTCAACTTGTATATTTGTTTGAAAATGTAAAAAATAACAGTTTGGAAAAAAGTGAAAAACATGCTAAAGCATGAAGCATGTCCATTTCCTATTAGTTGCTCCCTTTGACTCATCTTAGCCATTGGAGACCAATCCTCAAACCCTGTAAGGATCCTCTCAGATCACTTCCTTCCTTTAAGACTCTGGCAAGGTGTATCCTCCGTCACCTTAATGGAGCTAATAAACTTGTCTGTGCTTGATAAATGAATACTAATTCTGGTGGACTTTTTAGGGACTCAGCAGTGCACATGGCTTTGACAAAGCCAGTATTATAGAGAATGATCATGTTCAGGAGGATGAAATCTGAACTCTAATCTTACTGTCCTTTTGCCTATGACCTTGGGCAAGTCATTTGCTCTTTTAACCTCAATTTCAACATATGAATAATGAATAATGCGAGAGTTTGGAATAAACTACTTTTGCCTCCAATTGTCCATATGTATTCACTTTGACCTTCTCTTGTTTCCATTTTTTTTTTCTGGAGATTAAAAGTAATAACCAATACAGAAGGGATAAAAACTTATTTGTTAGCTGTTCCTACTAACAATTTTATCTATATTGGAAAACTGCAGTAAAATATTCCTAATATTCGTTGACATTTTTGATGAATGAAGCAGTTCATTTAAGTGACATTTCCAAGTAAATGAGTACAGCTTATCCTCCTTCCAACACCTTTAAAAGCATTAAGCATTTGAAATAATAATGATTCTAAATTATTTTATTAACTCCTCTCAAATTCCATGCCACCTGCTGTGGAGCAGGTTGACTGTGTTTTGGTGTTTCATGATGTAAAATGTCGGGTAATTCTAGGAGATCTTGCTTCCATGAAAGGGATGTTGAAATATTTCAGTATTATTTGTATGTTGAAATATCTGAAACATACTAACTTTCCATGCAGAGGGGTCCGTTAAATACATTTTGGCATTTACAGAAGATGGGATCCATATAGTCCGTAAAATCTGCATGGTAGAAGGAGAAGAAACACAGCAAGCACACACAGAATGACTATTTTTTATAAAAAAAAAACATAGGTAGTAATTATTGGAAAGTTAAATAATATTAACTGTAGCTATCCCTGGAGGGCATTGAAAATCTTCGTGTTTCTCTATACTTGGCGTATTTTAAAAATGACAGTGTGTTACTTTTATAATAAATAAGCAAAAATGTTAAAATGAAAAGCACTAGCTTGAAATGTGGCCAATCAGGTGAAAGATAATTCAGCAAGGCAGGGTTCCCGACCCAGGCTCAATGAGAGTGGAGACGGGCTGCAACGACAGTCTGGTGACTGGCGGCAGGAGGAAGCTGAGCCTTGAACCAGGGATACTTCCTGACTATGCCAGGTGCTCGGAGGTGTTTTGGCTTAATTTTAGCTCTGGAGGTATATCCATGAGGGCAGGATTCCAGAAGCAGGAACAGCCACAGAAAGTTTTAGTATACTAGTGGAAGAAAACTGAAGGACAATTTCGACAAGTGGGTGATGGCCCTCATTCTTGGACTGCAAGGAGATCCAACCAGTCCATCCTAAAGGAGATCAGTCCTGGGTGTTCATTGGAAGGACTGATGTTGAAGTTGAAATTCCAATACTTTGGCCACCTGATGCAAAGAGCTGACTCATTAGAAAAGACCCTGATGCTGAGAGAGATTGAGGGCAGGAGGAGAAGGGGACAAGGGAGGATGAGATAGTTGGGTGGCATCACCGACTCAATGGGAATGGGTTTGGGTGAACTCCGGGAGTTGGTGATGGACAGGGAGGCCTGGCGTGCTGCGATTCATGGGGTCGCAAAGAGTCGGACATAACTGAACAACTGAACTGACAAGAATGTTGCGACTGCCTTGGGGGCAGGGTGCTTCCGAGCAGCTCATAGACCCCATGCCTCTGGGCGTAGAGCTTGACAGCTGCTTTTGTAATTGGTTGGTTTTGAACAGTTAAGATATTGTGCCATGTGTCTTCCATCTATTGTCCCTAAATCTCTGTCTCATTTTTCACAGTTAGAATCATGGACTCTTCTTGGTGGCTCAGAGTCCAAGGGCTCTTTGGAATCCTATTATTCAGGCAATTGTGCACCTGCTTGTCTGGGTACTTAGCTTCCCTGGTGGCTCAGACAATAAAGTGTCTGCCTGCAACGTGGGAGACCCAGCTTTGATCCCTGGGTTGGGAAGATCCCCTGGAGAAGGAAACGGCAACCCACCCCAGTACTCTTGCCTAGAAAATCCCATGAACAGAGGAGCCTGGTGGGCCACAGTCCATGGGGTGAATCCACTGAGTGACTGAGTGACTGAGTCCACTACTTAAGTAAGTTATCTGACTTGTTAAACTTAGTCTTACGACAAAGAAAAACTTAGAACTGATTCCTAAGCCCCAGTCCTACTGACATCTACCTCAGCCAGGTGTGTGCCATGGGACAATTCACTCACATTTATCATGTTTACCCATTTCTCCATCATCACCTTGACCGCTGCTGGCCACATCTGTGGAAGAAGAGAACATGAGTCTATCCTGTGAAAATGCCACATTTCCTTCCAAGCCATCTAAATTGTCCTGACCTCTACTCGTGACACACTGTGAACTTTCCAGAACAGATAAATTTAAGAAAATCAAGGTTTTGAGTGAAAATTATACGTGCTTTTAGAATTCTAGTTTTGGTCATTAAAATGAAATGGTCCTGCAGATTGATGGTTACTGACAGCTTCCTCCGTGCCCAGTTCTGATATCATTGCAGGCTGTCTCATGTAACACACGAGGACCCTGAGGTGGTGGCTGCAGAGCTCTCTGTTTTATGTGTGGTGATGTGAGGCACAGAGAGGGAAGTCATTTACCAGAACTCACAGAGCTACTAAATGGCTGACCGGATTTGAACCTGGGTTGTGTGCCATGCTGTGGAATTTTATGTTATGCTCTTCCCAATGAAGAGACCAGTGGTGACATAAAATGTGTGCTCAGTTAGAAGTCTAGGGTGTGACATTCTGAATTTTTGCTTGCTAACCCTTGGTTACCAGAAACATGAGGACTGCTATGGACATTTAAAGTAAAATGAAATCTTTGTACATGTCTGTCTTTAGGTTGTTGGGCTTCCCTGGTGGCTCAGATGGTAAAGAATCTGCCTGCAATGTGGGAGACCTGGGTTCAATCCCTGGGTCAGGAATATCCCCCAGAGAAGGGAATGGCTACCTACTCCAGTATTTTTGTTTGGAGAATTTCATGGACAGAGGAACCTGGTGGGGTACAGTCCATGGTGTTTAAGAGTTGTACATGACTGAGTGACTTTTTTTTTAGATTGTAGATAATGTGCATATTAAGTAAGATCTTTTTCTGTGTTTATTCCTCTATTTACATGCACATGCCTCTGAACCTCCATAAATAAAGAATCTTGGAAACTTCCTCCTCTTTTGTATCATAAGGAAAGTGCCTTGAACAGTCTTTTAACTACCTGGATTGGCTCAGAATGTTTGACCCACATTTCTGCCTTAGGGACTGGTATTATGTAATTCCCTTTTTAAGCACTTTATAGGTATCATCTACCTAATCTTTAAAATCACTGTATAGAATTGGTTACCATTGCTATCTCTATTTTAAAAATAAGGAAACTGAGTCACAGAGAAATTCAGTAACTTCACTAAGAACACAGATCAAGTAAGTACTTCCTGAACAGTGAATGAAACTATGGCTTTACCAGTTTCCTCCTAAAATTACACCACTGTTATGGTAAATTGATTTGTAAAAGGCGTATGCCCACAAGGTCAAAGAGAATGGATAAGGTGATAACAGAAATAACCGTTTAAAGCATTCATGTAAAGAGAAAAGAGGAAACTAGCTTAGCAAGACTACAGACTCTGGACTCTGACTTAGGCAGTTGGGGGAGCCCAGCAGAGTGAATTCATTTTTTCAATTCTAGGAGTTGAGACTTGGAGGAAAAACAGAGGCTTGCAGATGGGAGGATAAAATGACAATGTTTAGTGCTGTATAAATGGCCCTTACACCCCCAGAACCCTTCTGCCGCCTCAAGGATCCTGACAAATACTTTTTTATGTTCTGAAGAGCATAAATCAGAAGGATTCTGGACAGGATCCCAAAGCTCCACTGAAGGCAGAGGGATTGCTCTGGAAACTGAGGGAAAAGGAGACAAGTGAAAATCTGCGGGGAACAAAGTGACATTCTGCGATTGTGAAAACCATCAAAGCCTTGGCTTACAGGGAGCCAGGTCACTACCACTCCCGTCTCTCTGTAGAAGATTAAAGATTTCCTCTTCCGGAAAGCTGATCAACCAGTGAGAAAATCCTGCAGACACTGACACAGGGAAGTCGCTGCCAAATGGTCAAGTCAGGTCTTCTTTGGAGAACTCGAGAGATAAATGCCCTCCACACAGACAGTGCTTTGGATGAGATTTTTGCTCTTGCTAATAAGGCAGTCAAGATCTATGTAGTTGCATAAAACCTCTAACTTGAAAGACATTAAAAAAAAGACAAATAGCAAACAAAAGACAAAACATATGAAATGTTTGGAGTAAACATAAGATATGTATGACATTGGAAACTTGACCCAGAGGGATGGTATGGGGAGGGAGGTGGGAGGGGGGTTCAGGACGGGGAACACGTGTATACCTGTGGCGGATTCATGTTGATCTATGGCAAAACCAATACAATATTGTAAAGTAATTAACCTCCAATTAAAATAAATAAATTTGTATTAAAGAAAAACTTGAAAAAAATCTACAAAATACTCAGAGTTAGGAGAAAATATGACATTTCTGACACAGAGATAAGAAGTTACTAGCAATTCAGAGAGCAACAACAACAAAAAATCTCCAGGAAATACAAAAGTGTATGAGCAATGAAAACAAATAGAAGAACTGGAAGATATAGTTGAAGGTAGATTTTCATCTTGCAAAATAGAATGAAAACCAAAAAAGGTAATGTCAATTGGAGGGTAAGTCCTGGAACTCCAACATCCAAATGAGAACTCCAACACTCCAAAGAGAAAGCAGAGAGAAAATGGAAAGAAGTCATTTTTAAGAAGTAATTCAATGTACTTCCCAAAGTGAAAGACACAGGTCTTCAGGCTGAACGCCCAGCAAAATGGGTGAAGACAGACCTGCACCGAGTCATAGGGTGATGACAGTTCAGAGCACGGGAGACAAGTGACTGTGGCAAGTCCCAGACACACACATTCCCGTGCTCTTACTAACCCACCGCCAGCTCACCAGAGATCTTTACAGACGTGGAACCAGACTTTCCAGCAATGCTTGAAAGCTAGCTGACATGTGCAGTGTAAACACTGAGGAATAACATAGGAAGTCTAAGGGAAGTGACTTGCAAATTAGAAATTTCAGTTCTAGGTGTTCAACCAGCCATAGTAGATTAAATATACATCTAGGCACATACAGCTCAAAATGTTACTTTTCATGTCTTCTCAGGAAGCTGGCAGAGATGTGCTCACCACATTGTTGAGGGCATAAGCAGGAATGCTAATGTTGAAGCTCAATACTTTGGCCATCTGACATGAAGAGCTGGCTCAGTGGAAAAGACCCTGATGCTGGGAAAGATTGAAGGCAGGAGGAGAAGGGGGCAACAGAGGATGAGACGTTTGGATGGCATCACTGACTCAGTAGACTTGAGTTTGAGCAAACTCCAGGAGACAGTGAAGGACAGGGAATCTGGCACGCTGCAGTCCATGGGGTTGCAGAGTCGGACGTGACTGAGCGACTGAACAACAACAAAGCAGGAATGAGGGAGGCGGAGTCTCCAAGAAACAGATGGCTACCAAAAGGGGGTTCAGTTCAGTTCAGTTCAGTTGCTCAGTTGTGTCCGACTCTTTGCGACCCCATGGACTGCAGCACGCCAGGCCTCCCTGTTCATCACCAACTCCCGGAGTTCACTCAGTCTCATGTCCGTTGAGTCGGTGATGGCATCCAACCATCTCATCCTCTGTCGTCCCCTTCTCCTCCTGCCCTCAATCTTTCCCAGCATCAGGGTCTTTTAAAATGAGTCAGCTCTTCGCATCAGGTGGCCAAAATATTGGTTTCAGCTTCAGCATCAGTCCTTCCAATGAATATTCAGAACTGATTTCCTTTAGGATGGACTGGTTGGATCTCCCTGAAGCCCAAGGGACTCTCAAGAGTCTTCTCCAACACCACAATTCAAAAGCATCAATTCTTTGGTGCTCAGCTTTTCTTTATAGTCCAGCTCTCACATCCATACATGACTACTGGAAAAACCATAGCCTTGACTAGATGGACCTTTGTTGGCAAAGTAATGTCCCTGCTTTTTAATATGCTGTCTAGGTTGGTCATAACCTTCCTTCCAAGGAGTATGTGTCTTTTAATTTCATGGCTGCGGTCACCATCTGAGGTGATTTTGGAGCCCCCCCAAAATAAGGCTGTCATTGTTTCCCCATCTATTTCCCATGAAGTGATGGGACCAGATGCTATGATCTTAGTTTTCTGAATGTTGAACTTTAAGCCAACTTTCTCACTCTCCTCTTTCACTTTCATCAAGAGGCTCTTCAGTTCTTCTTCACTTTCTGCCATAAGGGTGGTGTCATCTGCATATCTGAGGTTATTGATATTTCTCCTGGCAATCTTGATTCCAGCTTGTGCTTCATCCATCCCAGTGTTTCTCATGATGTAGTCTGCATACAAGTTAAATAAGCAAGGTGACAATATACAGGTTTGACGTACTCCTTTTCCAATTTGGAACCAATCTGTTGTTCCATGTTCATTTCTCAAGAGGCAGGTCAGGTGGTGTGTATTCCCACCTCTTTCAGAATTTTCCACAGTTCATTGTGATCCACACAGTCAAAGCCTTTGGCATAGTCAATAAAGCAGAAATATATGTTTTACTGGAATTCTCTTGCTTTTTCGATGATCCAGTAGATGTTGGCAATTAGATCTCTGGTTCCTCTACCTTTTCTAAAACCAGCTTGAACATCTGGAAGTCCATGGTTCACGTATCCCTAAGGGGAGGGGAGGGATAAATTAGGAGTTTGGGATTAACAGATACAAACTTCTATTTATAAAACAGATGAACAAAAATTACCTACTGTATTGCACAGGAAACTCTACTCAGTGTTGTGTATAATAATAACCTATTGTGTGCATGCCTGCTAAGTTGCTTCAGTCATGTCAGACTCTTTGTGACACTATGGACTATAACCAGTCAGGTGCCTCTGTCCCTGGGATTGTCCAGGCAAGAATACTGGAGTGGGTTGTCATGCTCTCTCCTCCAGGGGATCTTCCCAACCCAGGAATTGAAACTGCTCGTCTTATGTCTCCTGCATTGGCAGGCAGGTTCTTTACCATTAGTGTCACCTGGGAAGCCCAATAACCTATTAATGTATGGGAAAAAATCTGAAAAAAATAGATGTGATATATATGTGTAACTGAATCACTTTGCTATATACCTGAAAAATCAACTATAATTCAATTTTTAAAAGATGTGAAAAAAACAGGAAAAAAAGGAAATGAATGAACAAACATGAAAAGAGTGGCCCTGTCTCTCCCTAGCACTTTCCCTCTGCCCCACTGTCCTCGTCCTCGACACTTCCCAGAGTGCCCTCCATGTTAACCCTCCTCCATTTGATATTTAGTAGTATCAAACTAATTAAGAGTATCCAACTCATTCACTCTTTAATGTATATCCTTATACTCTCCAAATAGTGACTGTTCGTTCACATTTACTGGAACAGGAATTCTTACAGATGACAGAAGTGTACCTGGAATCATAGTGTTTGCATTAGGGAAGCCTGTGGCCGAGGCTTGTAGTGAGTCTTCTCTGGATCCCCACATACAGCATAAAACATTCCCAGTGGATGTCGCAATGTCCACCAGGCTCAGAGCTGCCTTCAGGAGTGGGGTGTGACTGTTTATTTGGGGTCCCAGGGCAGCCAGCTTCTGATGGCTATGATGCCACCAGCCCTGACCCCCTTTTCTGATACGAAACTAGGATTCTTATGGGACTGTGCTTTACCTCCCATGATTATGATCATGATCATTTAATTCCTTTGGCTAAGGATGTGTCATCTTGGAAGAGGAGTTGATAAAGTTCCTCTAATTAAAAATTACCTTCCAGGCTCCTTCCCTGCCCTGGGGTTTGGTTAATAGGATCTTTCTATCAAGCTAACATTCAAGGTCTTGCCATCCGTACTTCAGACCTGCGGGTGTATTTGTGTTCTTGGTGAATTATGAGGACTTGAGAGACCTTCTCTCTTCTCAGTTTGTCATCCTCATTATTATTTTATGAACTAGATGAAAAGAAGATGCTGCATAGCAGAGCAGATTAAGAGGCAGACTGTGAGGGGTGAGGAAGAGGGAGATAGTGATGAGATGATGCTCAAGGGCAATGAGGGAGCAGAGGGTGAAGAGACAAGGCGAAGCAGGAGGGAAACTGAAAAAAAAAAAAAAAAACAAGAAGAGAAATGATTCCTGCCTGGAGAGAGAGGTCTAAACAAGGTGATGGTAGCTTTCATGTCCTTGACACCCCCTCCTAATTAGAGAATCTGTCATGCCTGAGACGTGCCACTAGTGGAAGCTGCTAGTTTCATGTAAAGCTGTATGACTTGAATATTTTGCTTAGCTCTATGTTAAATCCACTCCATGGCTCCTGGCTGCTGGGGTAGGCGGTAAAGTCAGGCATCATCTGTCTCACTGATTTATCTCCTACATTCATTCCTGGCGCCTTCCAGGGACAGAACATTTTGGGCTCCAGTTGGTGCCCTCTGACTTACCTAAAGCACAAAAAGGTGAGGGACATAAAGAGGTAATCAGTTCAGTTCATTTCAGTTGCTCAGTTGTGTCCAACTCCTTGCAACCCCATGGACTGCAGCATGCCAGGCTTCCCTGTCCATCATCAAATCCCAGGACTTGCTCAGACTCATGTCCATTGAGTCAGTGATGCATGAACCAAGCTGCTGTGGCAGGCGAGACCCAGGAAGTTCTCTGAGCACCTCAACATCATTGTGAAAGCATTTTTGTTATTGCTGCCCTCATTTTTGTTGCCAGGAAAGTAGAAATATTCTACAAGTTCTTATTTTTCTTCTCGTTTTATTTTCAAAATTTTATTATAAAGAAGTTCACACATATGAAAAAGATCAAATAATTGTACAGCACACTCATATGTCTGGTACCTGTTTCCCTCAATTAGCATTTTACCCCACTGGCTTTATTTATTTATCCAGCTCCTTATTCATCCATCAATCACCTTGTTTGCTTTTCTTCTGCTTGCTGTACACAGGTATGGCCGATATGTATATTTTCCCTACTTAATCTACTAATAGCTCATTTTGCTTCCATGAATATTAATCATGGTGTATTTCACACACCCCTCTTAAACTGGAGATTCTCCCCTTGATCATTGTTGCCTCCTTACACTTGTCTTTCTTGAGAAAGAGAACAGAGCTAGAAGTATCATGCTCCCTGACTTCAGACTACCCCATAAAGCTACAGTAATCAAAACAGCATGGTGCTGGCCCCAAAACAGACATAGACCAATAGAAAAGAATAGAGGGCCCAGAAATAAACCCATATGCCTATGGTCAATTAGTCTATGACAAAGGTGGCCAGAATGAAGAATGGGGAAAACACAGTATCTTCAATAAGCGGTGCTGGGAAAACTGGATAGCTCCATGTAAAACAGTGAGATTGGAACATTTCCTCATACCATATACAAAAATGAACTCAAAGCAGATTAAAGGACCTAAATGTAAGACCTGAAAACATAAAGCTCCTAAGAGAGAACTTAGGCAGAAACACTCTTTGACATGTACTGTGGAAATATATTTTCTTTGATGTGTCTTCTCCAGTAAAAGAAATGAAAGCAAAAATAAACAAATGGGGCTGAATTAAACTTCAAAGCATTTGCACAGCAAAGGAAACCGTTGGCAAAATGAAAAGACAATCAACTGAATGAGAGAAAATATTTTCAAGTGATATGAACAATAAGGGATTAATATCCAAAATATATGAACTCATACAATTCAATATCAAAGAACAACTCATTTAAAAAATGGGCAGATATGAATAGACATTTCTACAAAGAAGGCAAACAAATGGCCAATGGGCACATGAAAAAATGTTCAACATCATTAATAATCAGAGGAATGCAAATCAACCCACAAGTTGGATATCACCTTATGCCTGTCAAAATGGCCATCATCAAAATATCTACAAATAGTAAATGTAGGTGAGGATGTGGAGAAAAGGAAACCCTTGTGCCCTGTTGGTGGTGGGAATGTAAATTGGTACAGCCACTGTGGAAAATAATATGGAGCTTTCTCAAAAAATTAAAAATATGATCCAGAGATTCTACTTATAGATATATATCTGAAGAAAATAAAAATGCTAATTTGAAAAGGTATATGCACTCCAATGTTCATAGTAGCATTATTTACAATACTCAAGATACCAAGGCAACCTAAGTGTCCATCCACAGATGAGTGTATAAAGATACTGTGGTGTATATATACAATGGAATATTACTCAGTCATAAAAAGATGAAACCTTGCCATTTGCAATAATCATGGATGGATTTGGAGGGTATCATGCTAAGTGAAGTAAGTCAAACAGAGAAAGACAAACACTCTATGTTATTGCTAGTATGTGAAATCTAGAAAATAAATGAATAAAACAAGTCAGAATCAGACTTACAGATATAGTTCAGTTCAGTTGCTCATTCATGTATGACTCTGCGACCCAATGGACTTCAGCACACCAGGCCTCCCTGTTCCTCACCAGCTCATGGAGTTTACTCAAACTCATGCCCATTGAGTCGGTGATTCCATCTAACCATCTCATCCTCTGTCATCCCATTCTCCTCCCGCCTTCAATCTTTCCCAGCATCAAGGTTTTTTCAAATGAGTCAGTTCTTTGCAACAGGTGGCCAAAATATTGGAGCTTCAGCTTCAGCATCAGTCTTTCCAAAGAGTATTCAGGACTAATTTCCTTTAGGATGGACTGGTTGGATCTCCTTGCAGTCCAAGGGACTCTCAAGAGTCTTCTCCAACACCACAATTCAAAAGCATCAATTCTTTGGTGCTCAGCTTTCTTTATAGTTCAACTCTCACATCCATACATGACTACTGGAGAAAACATAGCTTTGACTAGATGGACCTTTGTTGTCAAAGTAATGTCTCTGCGTTTTCATATGCTGTCTAGGTTAGTCATAGCTTTTCTTCCAAGGAACAGGTATCTTTTAATATCATGGCTGCAGTCACCATCTGCAGTGATTTTGTAGCCCCCCAAAATAAAGTTTGTCACTATTTCCATTCCCCATCTATTTGCCATGAAGTGATGGGACCAGATGCCATGATCTTAGTTTTCCGAATGTTGAGTTTTAAGCCAACTTTTTCACTCTAGTCTTTCACTTTCATCAAGAGGCTCTTTTGACGTTCTTTGTTTTCTGCCATAAGTGTGGTGTCATCTGTAAAAAGGCCTCCTCAGACAACCATTTTGCATTTCTGAATTTCTTTTTCTTGGGGATAGTCTTGATCACTGCCTCTTGTACAATATCACAAACCTCCATCCATAGTTCTTCAGACACTCTTTCTATCAGATCTAATCCCTTGAATCTATTTGTCACTTCCACTGTATAATCGTAAGCAACTGGATTTAGGTCATACCTGAATGGTCTAGTGGTTTTCCCTACTTTCTTCAATTTAAGTCTGAATTTGGCAATAAGGAGTTCATGATCTGAGCCACAGTCGGCTCTCAGTCTTGTTTTTGCTTACTATATAGAGCTTCTCCATCTCTGGCTACAAAGAATATAATCAATCTGATTTCGGTATTGACCATTTGGTGATGTCCATGTGTAGAATCTTCTCTTGTGTTGTTGGAAGAGGGTGTTTGCTATGACCAGTGCGTTCTCTTGGCAAAACTCTATTAGCCTTTGCCCTGCTTTGTTCTGTATTCCATGCCAAATTTGTCTGTTACTCCAGGTATCTCTTGACTTCCTAATTTTGCATTCCAGTCCCCTATAATGAAAAGGACATCTTTTTTTTTTGGTGTTACTTCTAGAAGGTCTTGTAGGTCTTCATAGAACTGTTCAACTTCAGCTTCTTCAGCATTACTGGTTGGGGCATAGACTTGGATTACTGTGATATTGAATGGTTTGCCTTGGAAAAGAATAGAGATCACTCTGTCATTTTTGAGGCTGCATCCAAGTACTGCATGCAGTCGGACTCTTTTGTTGACTCTGATGGCTACTCCATTTCTTCTAAGGGATTATTGCCCACATTAGTAGATATAAAGGTCACCTGAGTTACATTCACCCATTCCAGTCCATTTTAGTTCACTGATTCCTAAAATGTTGATGTTCACTCTTGCCATCTCCTGTTTGACCATTTCCAATCTGCCTTCATCATGGCCCTAACAGTCCAGATTTCTATGCAATGTTGCTCTTTCCAGCATCGGACTTCATTTACATCACGTCACTTCCACAACTGGGTGTTGTTTTTGCTTTGGCTCCATCCCTTCATTCTTTCTGGAGTTATTTCCCCACTGATCTCCAGTAGCACATTGGGCACCTACTGACCTGGGGAGGTCCTCTTTCAGTGTCCTGTGTTTTTGCCTTTTCATACTGTTCATGGGGTTCTCAAGGCAAGAATCCTGCAGTGGTTTGCCATTCCCTTCTCCAGTCACAGATACAGAAAGAAACTAAATCTAGTGTTTACTAGTGGCGAAGGGGAAGAGGGAAGGCGCAAGAGAGGAGTAGGGGAGTAAGAGGTACAAACTAATACATGTAAAATAATTAAACAATAAAGATATATTGTATAATACAGAGAAATGTAGCTGTTATTTTGCTATAATTTTAAATGGAGAATACTGTATAAAAAATAATGAATAGTACGTTGTATACCTGAAACTAATATGAGATTGGAAATTAACTATACTTCAATTAAAAAATAGTATTCTTCAAGTTGCTTTGAGCATACAGGTAAAGTTATTTTGGAATGAATTCTGGAATTGGATTTATAAAGTGACAGTCATATATATATATTCAGCTTTGTTGCTTCGCTCCCAGTTGGTTCTAGATGATCTTGCTGATTTACTTTCCCACCAGCATCCTTTCTTCACACTATCAGGCTTTTGAATTTTTGCCAGATTCATAGATATAAAATGATATGTCATTATATTATTAATTATTTGCATTACCTGCATCTTTTCATGTTTATTGGCTATTTAGACTTCTTTTGTTGTTTAACTGCTAATACCATTTGTTTAATTTTCCACTGAATTGTTTGTCTTTTTTTAACATAAATTTATTTATTTTAATTGGAGGTTAATTACTTTACAATATTGTATTGGTTTTGCCATACATCAACATGAATTCGCCACAGGTATACACGTGTTCCCCATCCTGAACCCCCCTCCCTCCTCCCTCCCTGTATAGTGACATATATTTTTTATTTACACATTTTCACAGTGGTTCTTATACATATATGTTTTTTATACTGTTTTAACTTGCTTGTGACATTTTAAAAACTGTTCATTCTGTCTTTTGCTGAACAGAAGTTTTACAATTTATTACAATTATATTTACCAATGTTTTTTTCTGTGATCTGTACTTTTTGCATCTTATTAAAGAAATTGCTCTTTTCTTCAAGTCACAGTGGCATTTTTTTTTCTCTTGACCCTTAGGTTTTGCTGTCATGTGTAGGACTTTATGGATTTTTTTTTTTTCTGTATGTTGTGAGTCACTGTATATATTTCCTACTTGAATAATCAGTTTCCCAGGATAATTTCTTAAATTATCCTTATCCTATCTACTTATAATGTCACCTTTACCCTGAGTTATAGCTATGGTACTTCTGGTAGTGGTGTTGTTTTTATATTGATTTATACCACACTTTTTTACTTTGATAAATAACGATGTTTTATAAGGAAAGCCCTAGTTCCTTAATGCTTTTTCTTTAAATCATTATAGCTCTTGTGTCTCTTTACTTACTATAAATTAATTTTAGCTAGTCAAATTTTATAAATGACCATGCTGAATTTTGGCCACTATCGTAGT
Organism: Bos javanicus; assembly: GCF_032452875.1. Classification (NCBI taxonomy): domain Eukaryota; kingdom Metazoa; phylum Chordata; class Mammalia; order Artiodactyla; family Bovidae; genus Bos; species Bos javanicus. The sequence goes on along the minus strand of NC_083871.1, from coordinate 5,084,468 downwards.
TAATTTATAGATAAATTGGGGAAGAATTGACGTCTTCTATTTTTGGTGCTTCCCTTAGTTATATCTGTCTAGATCTGCAGGTACATCTGCAGCTACATCTGCACCTATATCCACATCTACATCTGTACCTGTCTTTCTGCACATCTGCACTGCCTCTATTCTGTGTCTGCTCTGCAGCTCTATCTATGTTTGTGTCTGTGGCTACTGGGACTGAAATTGTATTTTAGAATCTTATTGTGTTTAAATTTTTGCTTGATGTACTGGGCTACCACTAATGCTCATATGTCAGTCTTACATCTGGTAGAGGACTGGGACTCTGATGACATGAAGGATGATCAAATGTGGAGGATGAGGGGTCCTGGTTAAATGGACTTATCAGGACTCTTGCCAAAACTGGGCAATAAGGAGAGGAAAATGGAAATAGACCTAGATGAGAAAGTTCTACAACCCTGTGAAGAGTTTGATTAAGGAGAGAATCTCCATCATATCCAGGTATTTTGCTATTTTATTTTTCAGTTCAGTTCAGTTCAGTTGCTTAGTCATGTCTGACTCTTTTATTTTTATCTTTTTAATTAATTAATTATATTTATTTTATCTTTTATTTATTTTTATTTTATTTAATCTCTTATTTTTATTCTATTTTTAAGCAGTTTTTATACATTTTTTGTTGAGTGTTTGGAGATGCCATATTATTTACAAATAAAGGTATATTGTTTGCAAATAAAGACAAGATTTATTCATCTATAATTCTTACTCCTCTTAAAAAAAGAAATGTCATTGCATTGGCTAGGATCTCCATTACAGTGTTGAATAGACGTGTTTTTCTGTTTAGTCTCTAAACAGAACACATCTAATATTTTCCCATTAGTACTTGCTCTGGATTTCTGTTAGCTATCATTTAAGGGCTTCCCTTATGGCTCAGCTGGTAAAAAATCCGCCTGCAATACGGGTGACCTGGGTTTGCTCCCTGGATTGGGAAGATCCCCTGGAAAAGGGAAAGGCTATCCGCTCTAGTATTCTGGCCTGGAGAATCCCATGGACTGTATAGTTCATGGGGTCACAAAGAGTCAGACATGACTGAATGACTTTCACACTCAGCAAACTAAGGAAATCTCTTTTATTTCCACCTAGTTTGCTAAATGCATTTTAAATTAAATAAATATTAAACTTCACCAGTTTTTGCGTCATTTGAAATAACCATAGATTTTCCTTCTCCGATCTGAAAATAGGGAGTATTATTAAAATTGATTTTGGATGTTGAAGCATCTTTGTGGTTTTGAGAAAGACCCTACTTGGTCATCATGGTTTTTAAATATAATTAATTGTATTGTGGAAACTAATTTGTGAATATTATTTTATGGTTTTCGCCTATTTGCTCTTAATGGGATTGACCTCTAATTATGTTCTCTTGCACTATCTTTTTTAATTCTTGTATTAAGCTCATAATAGCTGAATAATGAATTGGGTGTTTTTCAGCCTTTTAAAATTCTCATTTCAATTTGTGTAAGAACCAAATCAACTCTTTCCTGATCCTTGTATGTGTTTGTTGAGTATGTATATAGGCTATTGAATATCGTCTCAATTTCTTTAACAATTAACTTATTTTGTCTGTTTACTTTTTCTTGGGTCAGTTGTATTAATTTATATTATTACAAAAATTGTCCATTGTATTTAAGTTTCTAAATTTATTAGCAGAAGATTTTATCATATATTCTCACAGAAACTATTCTTAAATTTTATTTTATATTAGAGTATATTTGATTAATAATATTGAGCTTGTTTCATACATAAATGTATCTATTTCTTCAAATTCTTTTCCCATTTAGGTTGTTATATAATATTGAGCAGAGTTTTCTCTATGCTATACAGTAGGTGCCCATTGGCTTTCAATTTTAAAGATAGTAGTGTGTGCATGTCAGTCCCAAACTCCCAATCTACCCCTCCCGCAACCTTTCCCCCGGTAACCATAAATTCATTCTCTAAGTCTGTGAGTCTGTTTCTGTTCTGTAAATAAGTTCATTTATATCATATTTTTAGATTCCAAAAAAAGTGATACCATATGCTATTTGTCTTTTTCTGAGTTACTTCACATAGTATGATTGTCTCTGATCAGTGATCAGTGAAAGTGGCTCAGTCGTGTCCAATTCTTTGTGATCCAATGGACTATACAGTCCATGGAACTCTCCAGGCCAGAACACTGGAGTGGGTAGCCTTTCCGTTCTCCAGGGGATCTTCCCAACCCAGGGATCGAACCCAGGTCTCCCGCATTGCAGGCAGATTCTTTACCAGCTGAGCCACAAGGGAAACTGGAGTGGGTAGCCTATCCCTTCTGCAGTGGATCTTCCTGACCCAGGAATTGAACGGGGTCTCCTGCTTTGCAGGCGGATTCTTTACCAGCTGAGCTGTGAGGGAAGCCCGTGATCGTCTCTAGATCCATCCATGCTGCTGCAAATGGTGTTATAGAAATGTAATCCTTGTGGCATCTCCGGTTCTTTGCTTAATATTTTATCCATTCTCCACTTCTGTGCAAAACATTCATCTGCTCTGCCATCACTCAGTTCTCCTGCATCTGAGGCCAGGAGTCTTATCTCTTTTTCTCAGATGGAGAACAGGGACAAAGAGATGCTTACTGACCCCATCAATGTCTCTGGGCTGCTGGTAAAAACTGAGACAAGGATTCACACCCACATTTGCTCTCACTAATCTGGACTTCTCCAGTCCTTTTATGGTGTAGTGGTGGTTTCTTGCGCATCCCATGTTTTTGACAATGATCTCTCACTCTTTTTAAATTTTTTTCTCTTTCGTAGATCTTCATTTTGACTTGAGTATCAGTTACATTTGAAAGTTAGAAATTCTGTGCAGGCTGCTACCCATGCCTCCCTCATCTCATCATAAACATCACATCAGGTGGGCCTGAAGTTGAATTAAGGGAGCTGGGCTCTTCAGGCACTTGGACAATCGGAAAAGGATTCACTCGTTCTGCACAAACTGATGATCTCACATCTGACCGAAGGACACATTGTAAACAAAGGAAATATCCAAGGGGATGCTGCCTTCTGTATTCAGAGAAAGACATCCCATCTCAGCTCTCCTAGGAATCTTTAGACTTTGATGAGATTCTATTTGCATTAATGGAAGCAATGAAATTCAAATGTTTAGGCCAGTACCGGGGGTGTTGGAAGCATAACGAGTTGGATTAAGGAAAGAGACATTTAGTCTGATCAGGAAAATCTCTTAATGAGCTCTCCTAGACAGTGAAATTAGGAGAGAAAAACTAGTCTGGGCTGGATGAAGAGTAGTCCACAGAGATGGGAATGAAGGGTCTTGTACTTAACTCAAGGCTACGTGATCCATCATGTCTTCCCAAGTTAACCTGCTTTGCTCCTGAAATTGTTACAGCTTCCTGTTGTTTATAACTTCCCTCCTCACACAGGGGAATCTGTTTAGTTTGTTAAAAATAACAAGCAACACTTGAGTGCTTCCTCTGTGCTAGGTGATTTGTCTTGGCATTTAAGTATCATGATTTCTGACACTGAAATTAAGTTGAGTTGCAACTCATACTTGCTTTTGTTTGGTTAATCATCTGGCTTCTCTACAAGGTCTAAGGCCCCTGAGGCAGAAGCTGGGCTTTTCCTCCGGTCCCGTCTTTGTGCCTGGTGCTGAACTGAGTCGGCCTGGGGACATTCTCAGGCTCCGTGTGAAGCTGTTGAGTTAATGAAGGACCTGGCTCTCTAACACCCAGAGAGTGTTAGAGAGCTAGCATGGGGCCCATGCCTATAAAAATACTGACTCAGTATTCCATGGCCTATAACAATACTGACTCAGTGATATTGATTACATGTCTGATTGAATGCTGTTTCCCTCACTGATCTCTGATTTCCTTGAGTGTGGTTTTCGATCCTGGCACTTGCCTGTCATATAAGTGCCATGTATGTGCAATGGGGGAGGGCATCAGGGCCCAGCGATGCTGGCCGAGACTGGTTCCTGCTTAGATTAGGTACCAGGCCTAGATAGGACTAATGGTCCTCACTTCCCCCAGGTTTCAGCCCAGTTTTAAGAAATCCAACCAGTATAAGCTGCATTTCCAAAATGTCACTTTCCTTATGGGTTGTTGTTGTTATTGCTCAGTTGTGTCCAACATGACCCCATGGATTGCAGTGTGTCAGGCTTCCCTGTCCATCACCATCTCCTGGAGCTTGTTCAAACGTATGTCCATCGAGTCGGTGATGCCATCTCAACCATCTCATCCTCTGTCATCCCCTTCTCCTGCCTTCTTCCTTATGGGTACCTGTTTGCTTGATTTGGATTAATGTTTGTCTACAATTTTATTCAAATCCTGTGCTATTTCGAGGATCTATAGTACTTTCTCTGACTTTATGTGAGTGACCACATTCACTTATAAAGAAACAGTTCTTATACTGCTTGAATGTGCTTGAACCCACTTCTCTGTCCTCCATGTCCAGTGCCATTAAGAGGAAGGCTGCAGAGGGGCCAGGAGGAGTCACCCTCCTAATGTCGTCTCCAGCTCTGCATCTTAAATCTCAGTTGCTGGTGAATATGGTCCCTGGCCACGGGCAGTAAACCACACACTCCCAGGTTTGCTGGTGACCTGTAGGGCAATGTAATCACACTGGATGTTGGGGAAAGACTGGAATCCTTGCAGGCATACAAGGCAACTTGTGAATACAAAAAAAGAAAAAAGCTCTCTCCAAGTTAGATCTTTCAGCAGAGCACCTATTTTATTTTTATCGGTTGAACAGTTGGTGTAGTCGCAGAAACACATCTGTTCTCCACTCTGCAGGTGGCCGTTACAGCACAGCCTCTAGGTGGACATTAAGAAGGGCTGTGCTGTCAGAAGAAAGAGTGGTGCAGATTGTCGTCCAGCCCACCAGGAAAGGGCTTCGTTCACATCTGGGTCCCCCGCTCCAGCTCCAGCTATGAATGTCAGTGGGGGTGGCAGCACTGGTTTTAAAAGCCAGGGTGGAGGGACAGGGATGGGGGGCCTGTCGCTGCTTCCTGGGGTTCCCCCTCACTGGGCCTTCTGGGGTCTCCCTGGCACTGGGCAAAGGGCAGACAGCAGCCCTTTTCCCCGAGGGGATTTGCAGCTGGACGTTAGGACACTGGTGGGGGGGGGGCTCCTCTCCTGAAAAGTGTGCCCACTCACTGGACACCCATGCCTCACCAGAGAGGCAGATGCATCAGGCGTACAGGATAAGGGGTGGGTTGTGTCCCCCAAACTCCTGGATCCAAGTCCCCGCTGCCCGGGGCCTCAAGATGTGACTGAGGTACTTGACACTTGTAACTCAAGTTACCGAGGTCACTGATAGGGGTGCTTCATCTAAGGTGACTCCTAGGAAGGGGAAGGGGAAGGAGAAGGCAATGGCACCCCACTCCAGTACTCTTGCCTGGAAAATCCCATGGATGGAGGAGCCTGGTGGGCTGCAGTCCATGGGTCGCTAAGAGTCGGACACGACTGAGCGACTTCACTTTCACTTTTCACTTTCATGCATTGGAGAAGGAAATGGCAACCCACTCCAGTGTTCTTGCCTGGAGAATCCCAGGGACGGCGGAGCCTGGTGGGCTGCCGTCTACGGGGTCGCACAGAGTCAGACAGGACTGAAGCAACTTAGCAGCAGCAGCAGGAAGGGCAAACCTGGCCGTAAGCGGCACAGAGGGAAGGCGGCCTGAGGACGGGGATGGGAGAGAGTCCACACGCCAAGGAGAAGGGCCGGAGCAGATCCCTCCTTCAGCTGCAGAGGGACTAACCCTGCCGCGCCTCCGTCTTGAGCTTCTAGCCTCCAGGTCAGGAGGCAACGCGTCTGTGGTCTGAGCTGCTCACTGCGCAGCTTTGTTCCTGCAGCCCCACGGAGCTGACCCAGGAGGCGTCATGCCCAAGTGTGGACCCCGAGCTCCACAGGAATGTCTCTGAGATGCATTCAGGATTCTTCTCCACACGCCTGACCCCCGCCATCCTTGGGGGGACGTTTCCATGGACAGAGCCGTCAGCAACTTGTCCCCAGGGCTGATTGTCCATTGCTCTGCAACGCCTCTAGCAGACCTTGGAAACTGTCTCATTTACTATTGGATCTGCAATTTAGCAGGTGTGTTTGGGAACCAGGTCACCTAACTGCTTCAGGAATCATTTTGCTTGTCCTGAGAAGACTGCAGGAACATTTAGAAACAGACTCTAAGTGGCTCCAGCAGGTGGACTGTTGATTCTTGGTTTTTAGAGAACATCCGTGGAGCCCGTCATTGGCAGTGTCTGTAACTGCCTGGCTCTGCCTCCGTGTAATGAAGCATCCCTGTGTCATGATTACCATTGTGACAACAAGATGGATGTTTCAAAGACGCACTTCTGTGCTCAATCAAATTTGAGAAACACATTACAGTCAGTCTTTTGCGTGGGGCTGTTTACTCCTGCTTGTGGCTAATTAGTCAAGATGAATGGACAAATGGGAACTGCCGTCCTCCCAGCCCATCAACTGGCTGCTGCTTTGTTCTGAAAAGGGCAATTATTGTCAATTTAAAAATATTTGATGCCACAGAGGATTTAAATTAAGAGAGAGAGAGGAGTGATCAGGTTTCTACGAGGCTGTCATGAGAGGGAGGTAAGACAAGGTTCCTCATACAGAGGTGGCCAACCTCTTCCCAAAGAGACAAACTGGGGGTGCCCCAGGGCACAGCATCCTGCCCTGAGTGTGGAAAAAGCAAACAGGGTATGTTTGGTCTAACCTAAAAGCAACAACGGGGGTAGAATATCTTGGAACAAGGCTGCAGTTTTACTTGGTCAAAGCTCCTTTTAGGAAAACCAAATTGTATGGAGGAGCAGAGAAAGAAATGGATGCAGAAAACTGGCTTCCACCGGCCAGCTGAGCACCTTTGAGCCTCATCTTCTAACCCAAGTTTTCTCATAAAAGGTAATCATTTCTACCTGTGGGAGTAACACGTGAGCTGATGCTTAATCAAACTCTTAGAAGCCTGCAAAACCCATGCAAATTAATCCTTTCCAGAAGACAGCTGTGCATGTTCTTTGCCTTCCTGTTTTGGCAGATTTTTTTGTGACTTTGAAAATGAATTGATATTGTGCTTATAAAAAGTGAAAATATTCAAAGCCGCATTTCCAGTGGATAACTTCCTGTTCTATGTCTGTTTTACCCACCAGCCCTCACTGGCCACTACTGAGAAATGTGCAGTCTCATAGTGTCATTCTGATTACTGGGAAAACTGCAGTGACTCAGTGTTGGGTCTAGAATTCTGGTCTGTCCTATGGTTGTATGACCCAGAACCATCCTCTTTTTGCTTTTCGTCAGCTCTCAGTTGGTTTCTCAGGGCCAGGTATTTGAAGGGCCTTGGGGTGATGTCATCCCGTAGTAGTTCTGGGTTGGAAGAGTTAAATGACTACATGGCCAAGTTCTTCCATGTTATAGGGTAACAATATCAGCAATGGTGCATGAATTGGGGCCAATAACACAAATCTCTCAAGTCCACTGGAGTTTTATTCTCTCTGTATTGGGTCCTTGCCTCCAGGAAAACTTAGTGACACATGCTTAGTCACTCAGTCCTGTCCGAGTCTTTGTGACCCTATGGACTGTAACCCACCAGGCAGGGATTTCCTAGGCAAGAATACAGGAGCAGGTTGCCATTTTCTTCTCTAGGGGATCTTCCTTACCCAGGAATCTGGGTCTCTTGGTGACACTGCTGGAGGCAAATATAGCAACCCAGAGGAGATGGTCCATAATTTTTCCTAAGCACTGCCTTCTCCTTGGGAGCAAAAACCTACCCGTATTGGCTCAGGGTAATGCTGGTTCTTGCTGCACTCTATCGCCTTCACACTTCAGAAATATATTTTGTTCTCTATTTAATTGTCTAAAACCTCCCAGACAGAATGTCTTCTCCAAACATTGGTACTGTTCTCGGCGAGGACATCGGCTTCTGGATCACTGCTGGGTCTTCTACGCAGCTGTGGTTCAACATCAAGCTAAGCACATCTGTGTTTTGTGTTGTTATTTTAATTTAGAAGCTGCTCACACATTGAACACTTTTTGAAGTCAGCATTGGTCATGAACACATATTTATACCTAGAATAAAACTGAGCCAAGATAGGAAACATCTTTGCCAAGGGAAAGCAAACAACACCTCTCTCACCTGGACTGGCAAATGTCTGGGTACACAGTACTCTTTTGTTAGTAACTAAGGTTGAGCTGCAGGTAATCCTCCAGTTTCCCTTTATCTACGCTGTGGGGATAAGTACTCAACATTTTGCCGTCACCTTGCATCCTCTGAATGCACGTTATTACGTGTGAAACCCTGTAATTGGTGTTTTCACGTTGTTGCTAAAGCTCCTTACCAGTCCAGGAGAGGTGTGTTGTTATTTTCCATTTGTACTCATAGAGAAACTGAGACTCAGAGAGAGAAAAAAATATTCACTTTCATGAGAACCAAGTCTGTGATGTTTGATGTGTAATCTGTCGTTCCTTCCCTTGTAAATGTTGGAATAATTTCACTTCTAGGTGAGTGACAGTAGCAAAATAATGGAGACCTCTGTGCCTTTTACACAGATTCATCATTGTATTTCACATGGTCTATCTATCATCTGTTATCTGTGCATCTAAGTGTCTATTATATATCTATTTATCATCTACATATCTATTATCTATATATCTATTATTTACTTACTTATCTATTATCTACCTATTATTTAGCTATCTAGTAGCTATCTTCTATCTATTATCTATCTATGTATCTGTCTATTATCTGTCATCTATGTATTATCTATGTATCTCTTGTCTATGTTTCTATTTATCTATCTAATTTTAACTATTTTAACTAGTATGTAATCTGTCTAATTTTCTCAAACCATGAGTGTAAGTTGCATGCATCATATCGTTTATCCTTTAATACTTCAGAGTGTTTCTCAAGATCAAGGACACTTTCTAACATGACCACAATACAGTTATTAAATTCAGGGATTTTTAACATTGACACAATGTTATTTATCAAAACTATAGCCCATATTCCAGCTTTGCAGTTGTTTCCAAATGTGTTTTACAGCAATTTAGCCTCTGGCCCCGTATGCGCGGTGAGTTGCCACGTCTCTTTGGACTCCTGTCACCTGGGAGGGACCCTCAGCCTTTGTCTTTATGCCACTTTTGGGTACAGGCCAGGTATTTCCAGGATGTCCCCTCAGTGTGTTTACTTGGTGTTTAGATAGTGCATGCCTGAGTGGTAGTATTTTGTAAGTGATGTTGTGTCCTCGGTGGGTCATATCACAGGGTTCATAAAGTTGGTTTGTTCCAATATTGGTGATACTAATTTTGACTCCATTTCTCCTCTAAAAAGCACTATTTATTATTTTTTATTTAAATAACTTGTTAAAAATATTTTGAGGCCAAGTAAATACCCCATTTCTCACTGAACTTGCACCCGCTAATTTTATTTTAATTTTCATTCATGGTATTTGCCCAAGGGCTTCACTGGTTGTGTAGTGGTAAAGAACCTGTCTGCCAATGCAGGAGACACAGGAGACATGGGTTCAATCTCTGGGTCAGGAAGATCCCCTGTAGGAGGGCACGGCAACCCACTCCAGTATTCTTGCCTGAAAAATTCCGTGGACAGAGAAGCCTGGCAGTCTACAGTCCATGGGGTTGTAGAGAGTTGGACACAACTGAGCGACTCAGCACACACATCCCATCATGTATGCCTAAATCAATTACTACCACAACAAGGAAAATATGGTGATTTGTTTTCTTTTACATAACTTGAGGATCTGTTGTCAGGGCTGACTGCTTATGGAAGCTTTGAGAATTAAGGGTTGTTAATGTCCATTCTGGGACACAAGTTGATAGTCATAGCTATTAGTGGAGAAGTTAGCTTTTGAACTTAGGACTTTTAACCAAGATGAGATATTGGTTTCTAAATCTCTAAAGATTTCACTCTTTAGAGGTTATTTGTAATTAATTATAACAGGGACACTTTATTTTATCTTTGGCTCTAGACTTCTTTGTTCAATAAGTTGTCACCAGATGGACCACCACAGAGTTTAGTTTTGGTGGTCTTAAGGTGTGAACCCATTTCACGTTCTTACTGCTTGCCTATAAGGTGGGTCCAAGTGTTTTCCACTGCTGGGCACCTAGAGTCTGCAGCCAGTAGGCATGGAATATGCATTCACTGCAAAATTAATGGCTGGGTCAACACTGCTTTGAAGTTGACCTCTGAGTGCAGCCCAGTGGAAAGCTTCTTAAAAGCTAAAAGCAAAGAAAATGCATAACATTAAATTCCAACTTGTGGGAAAGTCTTCCTCCCTAACCAGGCTAGGGTTTGGTCTAATTCCACTCGACATGGGTTTCCTACCACTGCTGTATTCTGAGGGGACTTTGACGGGTGCTTGTGGGGTCAGTTAATGGGGAAACTGTGTTCCACTTATTGAGGGAGGAAGTGAGTTTTTTTTGTTTGTTTGTTTGTGTATTTGTCCTTATATGATAGAGCCATCTAGGAGTGGAGATGACACGTCTTTGTTGTTGAGAGGCGAGTCAAATGTTGAGATCCCGGGGCAAGAGACGTCAGAGTGGAAGGAGAGACTAGGACGCGAGAAGTTCTAAAGCAAGGACTATTCATCGAAGACAGAAAGCACCAGAACTGAGGCCACAGGCGGCGTGTGGGTCTCAGAATTCTGCAGGGTGGGCAGGGAGGGGCCCCAGGGGGAGCCCCCAGCCCTAGGTTCAAGCCGGAACCCTGTGGGGAGGCCCAGGTGATGGCAGCGGTGCCGGGCTTACCGTGGAGATGTGTCATTCCCAGAGGGGAGGCCCAGGTGATGGCAGCGGTGCCGGGCTTACCGTGGAGATGTGTCATTCCCAGAGGGGAGGCCCAGGTGATGGCAGCGGTGCCGGGCTTACCGTGGAGATGTGTCATTCCCAGAGGGGAGGCCCAGGTGATGGCAGCGGTGCCGGGCTTACCGTGGAGATGTGTCATTCCCAGAGGGGAGGCCCAGGTGATGGCAGCGGTGCCGGGCTTACCGTGGAGATGTGTCATTCCCAGACGCTGGAACTGCCACTGGCTTTGGAATTGGCAGTGCTAAGCTGATCTCGTCCCTCTTTTGCCAGTGAGGAGAAGTCAGGGGAATAAATGAGAGTGTGAGAAGGGGAAGGGAGTATTGTGAAACCCTTTGTGTCCTTGTGATGACCTTGAATTTCTAAGACTGAGTGGAGGAAAATGATTTTTATACGCTCGCCCAATTCCCCAAGGACCCTGGTGCTAATTCTAAGTGTGTAATGTGTGAGTCTCTGAAGTGTTTATACAAAAGAGTTTGCTGAACCCCAGTTGACGATAATATACTACATGGGTGTTGACTTCAAGGCAGCCATTTTTGAGGTTTCACTGTATCATTTTCCTAGCTGCAACACTCACAAAAGAGATGACCACTTACATTCATCTGCTTTCCAGAGGCGTCCTGGATATAGCACTACAGAAGCATGGACTCATTAGAGAACCTCTTTGGCACCCACATAGAGCTATAAAGACCTAGAAGATATTTTTCTCTTTTTTTTTAATGTAATATTTTCAGCTCAGTTTTCACAAAATTCTGATGGTGCTCTCCTCTGTGTAAGGGTGAGTGCATATTACCCTCACGTGCCAGTGACCTCTTGGTTTTACTTGGTCTGTGATTGTTCCTCCATTTGTAAGTGTTATGCAAGTGGAAAGGGGCATTTTGAGATGTAGACTGTTAACAGATTTATTCAGCACAGGAGTTTCAGTGCCTTGCCTACCTGCAAGTGCAGATCTCTAGTCTCTAAGAGACTGGGAATTGTTAACAACTCTTCCTCTACTGCTCTCTTTCTCCGTCTCCTGTTTCCTCCCTCCCTTTCTCTTAAAGCCTATTATTTCCAGCCACACAAACTTGTAATAGCTGATGTAGACCCTGAAAGTAAAATTACTTAAAAGCGGGCAAGTGATGTCCAATTCATCCAGCACATGTGGAAATCCCAACACTGCTCTGCCTGATTGAAAATGTCTAGAGAACATGAGATTTGCCAAACAAATGCCCCCAAACATGGAAGTGGATGACTGGAGGTGGAGGCGAGGGATGGGACAGCTGGCGGCTGGGGAGGCAGGACTGGTCTGCATCCGTGTCTAACTGGGGCTGGCCATCCTGCACTGAGAGAGGCTGAAGTCTGTGCTGCCTCATCTCTCTCCTGATGGACTGTCTCCATGGAAACCTGTGTGAGGTCAAGCACACTTGCGAGACTTGATATGGAACTAATGTTGTGATGCAAAGGGAGGGAATTAAATACGAAAATTTGAGCCCAAATTCTTCCTTATGCTATTTCTTTGTGCCAGAACTTAGTGGAGCTGTGGGTATTGGTGCGTCCCTGGACCTGACCTGCCCTTCCCTCCTTCCACTTGCCTCCCTCTTTGACTCATGAGATATCTTTTTCTGGAAATGGAGACCTAGTATAGGAATGAGAACAGCTTCTCTTTACCTTTGACGCCACTTCTAAAACAGGTAAGCTTGATTTGATCATGCTTGATTGCAGGCAGGTATATTTTTCCCTCTCAGGTGTTGTGTCTGTAAATGTCTTCTCATCAGGGGCTGGCACGTGACTTTCCTTTGAAATCAGGCTTTCATGACAAAGTGAAACTTTTGCAAAAAGGAATTGTCTTTGTAGAGGGCTTGGCTACTTCTGCTGAAATGACAGAGAGTGAGAGAGTGCTCAGGTGAATGCCCGCTGGAATGGCAGGGGTGCCAGAGATGGCCACAGAGGTGCCACATGGTTCTGAGTTTCCTGATGCCAAGCAAACTTAGACAGCTTCGGTGAGCTTCACAGTGTCCAGGAGGAAGGCCGAAGCCAGCCACTGGCATCCCAAGGGTCTGCTGTATTTGTCTTGACATTTTGCTGCAGTCTCTGAAGTCCCTGTGACTGCATGTTGCTTTCCTAATAAAATAAAAGTTATTGTGAAGCAGCAACAGCAACCACAAATTACAAAGCAAGGAGCACTGCTGTGCACTCAGTCCACCAGGCAGACAGCAATCTAAGGGGCCTCTCATATCCAGTCCCATCTTTGGGCAGGCTCCAGGGATTGAGAGCCACCAGACGTGGCGAATTGGCAGGATACAGCTTTCTCCTAGGGCTTCCCAGGTGGCACTGTGGTAAAGAACCCGCCCGCCAATGCAGGAGCCCTAAGAGACAAAGGTTCCATCCCTGGGCTGAGAAGATCCCCTGGAGGAGGAAATGGCAGCCTACTCCAGTATTCTTGCCTGGAAAATCCCACGGACAGAGGAGACTCATGGGCTATAGTCCATAGGGTCACAAAAAGTCAGACATGACTGAAGCAGCTTAGCACACACCTATGCCCAGCTTTTGGAGAAGGCAATGGCACCCCACTCCAGTACTCTTGCCTGGAAAATCCCATGGACAGAGGAGCCTGGTAGGCTGCAGTCCATGGGGTCGCTAAGAGTTGGACACGACTGAGCGACTTCACTTTCATGCATTGGAGAAGGAAATGGCAACCCACTCCAGTGTTCTTGCCTGGAGAATCCCAGAGACAGAGGAGCCTGGTGGGCTGCTGTCTATGGGGTCGCACAGAGTCGGACACGACTGAAACGACTTAGCAGCAGCAGCAGCAGCATGCCCAGCTTTCAAAGTGCCTGGTGAGGAAGGAGGGAGCATAAGGCTGAAGGAACAGAGAATTAGTCAGGGAGTGCCCCAGAATCTCTGGTGGCCAAGGAGCCCAGGGGAGACTCAGAGGACGGGTGGGTGACCCTGGCATGTGATGGGTACTCTTGGGTGGAGCAGTAGTCATGACTTGGGTTTAGTCTGGATAGCCTTGAAAACTGAACCCAGACATATTCAGGAGATTAGTAATCTATGACAAAGTGTTGCTGAGTTCACAGAACATGACTAATAGAAATGACATATGAAGATGAATCTTCTTAACAGCTCCAAGAATTAAAAATGTTACACCAAGAGCAAAAAAAAAAAAAAAAAACTTCAGCAAAACCAAGAACGACCTTGCGGGGAAACACCTTGGATTCTGGAGTGCACATATGCTCCATGGCCACAGGCCCAGCTCCTTGCTAAGCACGCTGTGGTTGACCAGGCCCAGGTCTTCTGTCCATCCTTGATATGAACACTTTGGAGATGGAAGCCAGAGGCTGGGCTTCCCAAGTTTCTTCTTGTAAAACGGGCAATTGGGCATACAGCCAAGTCCAGTGACGGGGGTGCAATGCTGCTGAAGGGTGACCAGGCCTGAGGGAGGTCCAGCGGTCCTGAAGACAGGTGTCATTTGTTACCTGCATGGGAGCAGAAGTTACACAGTGTCGGGGGCAGTGAGGGCAGGGCCCAAGCCCTGGGGCAGTTGAGAGCAATCCCACAGGAAGGATGTGCAGGGCTTGAGAGGAGAGGGGTTTGGAAGCAAGGTGGTGTCCTTGGAATGTTCTGTTTTGTTCTGTTTTTTACTTTCCTTTGCCAAATTCCTTGTGCCTGGTAGGGCTATGAGCCTTAGCAACAACTCCTTTTATTCTTACACCTCAAGGATGGGCGTAAGACCCGGGCCTGGCCAGTTACAGCATCCTGGTTCAGTGGGCAGGGAGCATACGAAACAGTCTTCAGAATCCCAGTCTAACACACAGCGTGTTTGGCCTCAAGGTCCTTCATTGGCTTTGCTTTAAGTTTCTTCTATGTCCTTCTTGGGGTAATATTTTTAATTCTTGGAACTGTTAAGAGGATTCATTAAAGCTAAGGATATAAAAATTAAAAATAAAACAAGCAAGGCCAATGTGTTTCAGGCCCTGAAATTTGATCTTATTTCTTGTCTTTTTTTTTTTTTTTCAAACTGACATCGTCCAAGCACTCGGGACAAAGGTTATCAGTGACTGTTAAATAAATGGATACTGATATTGAATAATGATGAGATGGGGTGGCTAATCTGGAATAAGATGGTGCAGAAGCTTCTAGGGACTATTTGACTACCATGTAGAAAAAGCTTTTTTTAAAAAGTAGAATGGCACTGCAGAGAAAATCAGAGAGAGGTAGGGAGGGAATGAGAGGGAGGGGAAAGGGAGGGGAAGACAGATCTGGCATCCATGAATCCCATTTTGAGCTGTAAGTCTTTCAAAGATCCTATCAATTCTGCCTCAGCATCCTTTCTGAGTGGGCAAGCAGAAAGTCCCTATTGGTTGTTCTAGTTCAGTTTCTATTTTGTATTTAAAAGAGATGAGACACTGTTCCCAGGGGTCTCCTGGCCATATTGAGGAGGAAATGACTCATACAGGAAAAATTGCCACCTCCACCTGTGACTCAGGTGTGACTGTCATCAGCCCATGAGACAGCCACAGACAGACCTGCAGCTTCCTAACCCCTGGGACCTTATAGTGTACTATTTTAAATACAAATTCTCAAAAGTATTGGGGAAAGGCTTTCCATTTTATCAGGATTAGTTTATTGAAGGGCCAGAGATGAAGCAGGAGGGAAAGGGGCAGGGCATGACCTTTAAAAGAATGACACAGCCCAAGGACACAGCATCAACTTGCTGTTCAATCACTCAGTCATGTCTGACTCTTTGTGATCTCATGAACCACAGCAAGCCAGGCCTCCCTATCCTTCACCATGTCCTGGAATTTGCTCAAACTCATGTCAATCGAGTCGGTGAAGCCATCCAACCATCTCATCCTCTGTCGTCCCCTTCTCCTCCTGCCCTCAATCTTTCCCAGCATCACGGTCTTTTCCAATGAGTCAGCTCTTCACACCAGGTGGCGAAAGCCCTGGAGCTTCAGCTTCAGTGCTTCCAATTAGAACCACATTGGTCCAAGATGGTGGACAAGCTGACATTCACTAGATGTTAAGCTTCAGTATACATTCATCGTAACACATCAGCTAGCTAAATGACACACCTATGGGTGCCATGGCAGTTCTGAGGTCAACCATCAAAGGCTAAAAAGTGAGTGGTAGCCCCATTCCTGGAAATCTTGGCCCCTTCCCAAAATAGTTGGAATACCCCTCCTACTAATTAGCCTATGAGGTTACCTGCCCCTATAAAACTGACAACTCCACACCCTGGTGCTGCTCTCTCCTTCTGAGAGGGCCCACACTCTGTCCGTGGAGTATGTTTCTCTCTAAATAAATTCTTGCATATTGCTTTGTTTCTCATTGAATTCTTTCTGTGATGAGGCATCAAGAACCCAAGTTTCATTAAGTCCTGAGGCCAGGTGTAATCTCAATAATCTCAGGAAGACCATGGATTTTGGCCAGGTTCAAGTCCTGGCACATGGATTCAAGTCCCAATATAAGTTACATGGTTTAAGAGGGACCACCAGGATTTAGTCCAAAGATCTTGCTATGCCTCAAAAAACAAAACAAAACAAAAAAAATGGCCTTGAGAGGTGAATGTTCAGTCCAATCCCCAGATCAGCCCACAGTCTGGTGAAGGTGGCTATGACCAACGCGTTTACTGAGGAAGGCATGCATTCTCCTGAAATGAAGAGCAATGGCCGAAAGACAGGGACAGGATGGTCACCAGCAACTGGCTAGACCCAATGATTGCTTGGCAGCTAGGACTGAGCCCTGCAGAGCAGAACAGGCAGGGCAGCGGAGCAGGGGACAGAGGCAAAGGACAGTCCTCCTTCTAGGCTGTTCCTTGCCACACAAGAATGCAGTAGAGGCAAAACTTTCTCCCTTTGATGTTTTGTTTGTTTGTTCATTGTCCATCCTTAATTCATGATTAATAAGAGCCAACCGTGTGGGTGCACATATGAGCTCCACCAGGTGCTATGGAGATGGAGCCCCAGATGAAACCATTCAGGGCAGAAACAGGAGGCTGAATAGATAGTCTCAGAGTAACACCCCCAACCCCTGCTTCCCTGCTGGCTCTTTCCCTTGACTTTGCTCCCCTCTCTGTGCAGGGGTGTCTCTGAGGGTCTGCATCTCTGTCCCTGAGGGATTTCTGCTCAGGTAACACTGACTGACATACTGAGTGAATTTACCTGGCCAGCACACTTATAAATAATTATAAAATTGGACAATTAGGGTGGAATCTTGGAAAAATCAGAATGAAGGAGGGAGAAATGGGCTTTTCAAATTTCACAGCTGGAGCTGGGCCCTGATCTTGGTCATCCAGACAGACGAATAGAGAAGAAAATCAAGAGGGTTTCCTTTAGCATTTATTCTGCTCCAGTGATTCCCACGCCACATCAACCCAGAAGGGTAATAAACACAGCCTTATTCTAGAAAGGAGCCTCTTGCATGAGGGCTAACTGAATGTCTTTGATTCTCTTTTAAATGAAATGGCTTTCCCAGATACTCATCTGGCTTTATTGCTTGGCTTTGAAAGAAATGATGATACTTCTATCTGCAATGGTTTGAAAAGACATTGTTTGCAAATAAGCAGATTGGCAGAGTGTTATTGCTTCCTGGTGAATGTGAAAGTCTTCTGGTGGGAGGTGAGGAGAATGGCTCCTGTTCTCTGCAAGCATAATTGTGTGCTCACACTTGGCATGAAGGCAGGGGAGGCAAGGTGCACTCAGCCTTCAGACAGACAGTGATTCAATGGATGGAAATATCAATTTTTTTCCCCTAGGGTTAATGTCTTTCATAACACATTCAGGGGCTTAGACTACATTTCAAATGAAATACTTTTTTCTTCTTATTTCCAATTACATTTGGAAGAATTCCTTTGGCAATGCATTTTAGAAATATAGAGGAAAAATAACACAGGGGTAATAGAGTTTCCAGTCAGGAGACACTCATCAGCTATATGATTGTGGATAATAAGATAGTATTTTGGGGACTTCCCTGGTGGGCTAGTGGTTAGGGCTCTGAGTTTCCGCTGCAGAAGGCACAGATGTGCCATGTCGTACAGTCAAACTAAGATTTAAAAATAGACAGTATTTTTACCTGTGAGATGGGGAGATTCAGACCTACCTCATGGGGCCTTTGTAGGGTTATCTGAAGAATGAAGCATTGGGACATAATTGTGAGGTCCAGTTAATGGGCTGGCTGTCAGTATTGATACAAAGGTACTGCCATTTTTAGCCATTCTGAAAGGCTGATTGTCTTGTGAAAAACGTGTAAACGTATTTGGATTCATATGCTATGTATAAGGAGAAGGCAATGGCACCCCACTCCAGTACTCTTGCCTGGAAAATCCCATGGACGGAGGAGCCTGGTGGGCTGCAGTCCATGGGGTCGCTAAGAGTCGGACACGACTGAGGGACTTCACTTTCACTTTTCACTTTCATGCATTGGAGAAGGAAATGGCAACCCGCTCCAGTGCTCTTGCCTGGAGAATCCCAGGGATGGTGGAGCCTGATGGGCTGCCGTCTATGGGGTCACACAGAGTCGGACATGACTGAAGCGACTTAGCAGCAGCAGCAGCAGTAGCTGTGTATAAGGTGGTTGTATCTTATATGGTAAAAGGGAAAAGTTGTGATTGTTATGATTTCCATCAAAGTAAGTTTGAGCTCCTTCCTAACATGAATCTTCACTTGTCAACTGTTCCACTGTGCGATAAGATGTGACTCTGGTTTCCCTGTAGAGGGAGAGGCTCTGGGAGAAATGAGTTGTCAGTCTGAGAAGTAACATGTTGTGACTACCAGCCAAAAGGATCTCCATCATTGAAACTTTGAGTGAACTTAAAGTAGACACTGAGCCCTTCCTCCCACACCAGTGGACAGGGCACCATGTTTACGAGCCCCTGTGTTGGGTCCTAGTCCTCTATGTCTGCAGTGGAGCTCAGAATCTGAGGGTAATACAGAAGCCCTGCAGTCCTAGATCTGTGGAGGATTCCACACCTGCAATTGCCTTTACTCTTCAATCCTCTTTGCTCCTTTCTTTACAGACATTTCCAGGCTTCTCGCATGTGACTCACACCGTCACAGCTAACCTTTCCACTGTGCATGACAACCACGTTTTTCTCTCTTCATCTTTGTCCCCGTGCTCCTGAACCAAACTCAGATCCACTCACCTGCATACAGTAAAGCCAATCTACTGGCACTGGATCATGGTTAAGGAAAGTGCAGTGTTTATTGCAGGTACCAAGCAAGGAGTCTCCCTGCTAGCTTTCAGGGAAAGGTTTTTTAAGACAGGATGAATGGGGGGTTGCAGTGCATGATCAGCTCATGGACATTCTTCTGACTGGTTGGTGGTAAGGTCAGGCTCATTAACCTTCTGGTTTCAATCTGTTTGAGGTCTATGTGCTTGTGGGCAGCATACAGTTAACTTCTCCCACCTTGTGGGAGTTTCAGTATCTGCAAAAGCTCAAAGGACATGGTTCATTATATTATCTATAGTCCTTGAGACAGAACTAATAGTCCTTGAATTTGTTTAATGACTAAATTATTATTATTATCTTGGTTAACTGTTCCCCTTGGCTTCTACATTTTCTCACTTCTCTGACCAAATTTATTCTTTGGATTTGGAGACCGTCTGGGAGGCTAAAGTTTTGCTACAAACAGAGGCAGGCAGAGGACGATGGTGGGGTGGGGGTGGGGCCATCTGTCCCTGGAAGGGCCCTGCAGGGTTCTCCCTGCTGCTTTTATATACTTCTCCCAGCTGCTTGTCTTTATGGAAACTGGATTGCTTTGAGAGCACCACTTCCCTAGGGGTCCTTTGGAGATGCCTGACCATGTGTCTCTACCCCATCTACACACAGCCTGGTGGGAAATGTGTTGTCCTCCTAGCTTCCCCTTACAAACTCCAGGGTTCTTCCTGCCT
The DNA here is from genome assembly GCF_032452875.1 of Bos javanicus. NCBI lineage: Eukaryota > Metazoa > Chordata > Mammalia > Artiodactyla > Bovidae > Bos > Bos javanicus. The sequence goes on along the minus strand of NC_083871.1, from coordinate 5,064,765 downwards.
CTGCAAAGACCCCTTTTTTTCCCATTTCAAAGTGTCTTGCTGTTCACACTGCTTTCTGAACCCAGGGTAGGCGAGGCACAAGTGGGGAAGCTAGAAGAAAACTCCAAAAGCCTTAGGAACTGCAGACATGTTTATTTTCTGCAGGCTGGAGCAGCAGCAAAAGGGGTTTCTCAGGTGGGGCTTATACAGGTTTATAGAAAAAAAGTGGTCCATGGCCAAATAAATACACCATGACACGCATGCACACTGGTATAAGTGATCTCAGCTGTTACATAACCATGCAAAATCATTGTTTATAGGATGTGGGGCAAGGGCCCCAGGGCAAGAGGGCGTGCAGTGAGAGCATGACTGACGCCGTCTTGGCTATGTGCTAATTTCCCACACAGAGAGTCTGATATCCCTTCCTCCTCCCTGCCACCAAACACCCTAAAGTCATTTGCCTACATTTATTAAGGAGTCTGCAAAGGACCCCAGGCTTCTCACCCTGCACCATTAATGTCTACGGGAACTCATGTTCTTTACCTACTTAAATTCAGTAATTTTCATCTCCATTTTACTTCTGCCTCTCAGGACCATGGTTATCTTTGACCAAGTCATGGTCCAGAACTGCTCTCAGTGAACAAATCTCAAGGAGCCCTCTTAAACAGCCCTGCTCTCCAGCTAGAACCTGGCCAGGTCATGAATGATCTTCCAAGCTCCCTCCAGCAAACCTGTCCTCTCCACTCCCATCCAGGCTGATCTTGGTCTCCATGCCGACTGATGTTAGTAAAAATTCCCTCGGAGCGCAAAGCACTGCTTTTCCTCCTCCCTGAAGTTCCAAACTTCTGGCACTTTCCTAATGTGTTGTCAGCCTCTTTTCATTCTGCATTCAGTCAAAGACATTCTGAGAAAAGTGGTGAGGACACGCCAGAGTCCCCGCTTCAGAGTCACCGGGGTACTTGATGAGCAGAGCCTACGGGGGTGACATAGGAAAACCATTTGTCTTTGCAGCCAGTCCGAATCGTCACCACCTGCACTACACACCCCATGCTCACCCAGGCAGATCCTCCTGCTTTCCGGGCACCTCAGTCTAATCTTACCCACATAAAGGCTCGAATTTCAGATCCAACATAATCTTGATTTCCTTCCTTTCCTTCCAGTACTGGGCGAGTTCTAGGGGGCTCAGTGTGGGGAGCGGACATAGCCTAGATGAGGTCATATCACCTGATGGCCGTGTCTCCTCCAGGACATCCTGTCTCCACACCTGCTTCTGGTCTAGTGACCACTGAGCTTCCGGGCCCCTCTGTGGAGGGCAGTCCTTTTCTGTTATGAATGAAAACTGTCACACGAGCCAAACCACTGGCTGGGTCACCTTCTCTCTCTCCTGCTCATTTGTATGTCAGTTCCATCCTTTCTGCAGGATTTCCAAAGCAGGTTTATTTCCTTAAACTCTCCTTTGGCTTTTGGGGTTATATGCTTGTTTTCTTTCTAGATTTTACATCATGGATACCCCAAAATGAAAAATATGAAGTTATTAATTTCTGGGCCTACCAAAACCATTCACCATCCAAATCCATCCAGTCCTCTCTGCTCTGACTTTTCCTGAGACAGAAACGCCCACTGGGACTCACCCCGTCCCTTAGGGTCCCATAGTGGGGTTAATTCGAGGAAACTCTGGGACCTGATCCTTCTTCTGTGCTGAATTCCTGTGGCTGGCCCCCAGACAGCCAGATTCTGTCCTTCTCTGGTCCTTAGCATGGCTGTTGGATTTGAGGGGTCTTGCCTCCTCTTTCCCCAGGGGCCTGGAGCCTGCCCTGAATTCACAGCCCTTCTCCTGAGGGGTCCTTCTTTTTTTTCTACCATTTAATCAGAGCTTTCCTTTTCATCCACGGCTGCTTCTTTCCTGACAACCAATGACAAAATCAAGTTTCAGCCCAGTCTAGCCTCTCATGCTTTCCCAGGGAAGCAGGATTCCTGGAAATGTGTAAATTACACTCCCTTCCCAGAGCTTCTCTAGCTTTCAGTAATTATTTAATCTTATTAAAAAAGATCACACTTGTGTATAATCTGGTCTTTGTGTCATTATCTGCCCCTTTACAACACTTATCACTCCTTGATGACTGAGTCCTTAAAACCAAAAGACTGGCCTGTGGGATATTATTAATATGTATTTGTTTGCTTGTTTAACCACATCCTGCTGAGCCCTTGTGGATCAGCATGTCTGTGGACAAACCCAAAGATGGGGGTGGGTAGGCATGCTGCGTTCTCTGTAGACCTGATGAAAACATTTGGGGCTCACCTGCGGAATTGGCATCTGGGCTGTGGTGGTTTGTAAGCCAGAGCTCGGTCTCTGCAGACCTCTGACAATGAACCAACATAGCTATTTAAAGTCCAAGCCTGCAGCCCTGACTGAAAAACACATTCAAGAAAATGAAAATAGTTCCCACACCAATGGCTCAAAAGCCCATTGTCTGTTTGAATCAAGCTTTAATCTAATTATTCTCTTCCTTCATAGGCTCAGGCTTGATAGAAATTGCTTGTCTGCAGTTTTATTTATTTATTTATTTTTTGTCTGCAGTTTTAAAAGTTTGCACCTTTCAAAAATAGCCAGGGACCTCCTACAGCAACATGGATGGATCTAGAGACTGTCATACTGAGTGAAGTAAGTCAGAGAAGCTGAAATATCATATGATATCCTGTATAAGTGGAATCTAAAAAGAAATGATACAAACGAATTTACTTACAAAACAGAGAGAGACTCACAAACTTGGAAAATGAACTTATGACTGCTGGACACACTGCTATATTTAAAATGGGCATACTGTACAGCCCTGGGGACTATGGTCTGTGTTATATCACAGCCTGGGTGCGAGGCAGTTTGGGGGAGGATGAATGCATGAACGTACTTGCCAATGCAGGAGACAGAAGAGATGCGGGTTTGATCCCGGGTAAAGGATATCCCCTGGAGGAGGGCCTGGCAGCCCACTGCAGTGTTCTTGACTGGAGAATCCCATGGACAGAGGAACCTGGTGGGCTACAGTCCATGGGGTTGTAAAAGTCTGAAACAACTGAAGGAACGTAGCATGCACGCATGACTGAGTCCCTTTGCTGTTCATCTGAAACTATCATAATACTGTTAATTGGCTATACTCCAATATGAAATAAAAAGTAAAAAAAAAAAAATAGCCAGAGGTCTTTTACAGGCACAGCCAGGGACCTGAACACCTGGCCCAACCAGCTGCTGCAGCTCCTGCAGGAGGGCTATGCTCCTGGAGCTCCATGGGACGTTGTTCTTCCAGGCCCGGAAGAGGCAGGCCAGCACCTCCTTATCTGCACCCTCACGCAGCTCTGTGTAAGGAAAGGCTACTCTTCACTTTACAGTCCATGATCCCTGGGTTGAAGCCTACAGGGACACCTGAGCTCTACCCTGTTCCTGTCTGAGTTCAGAAACTCTCTGGAAGTCTGCTGACATTGGGAGAGGTGAGTCGGGGGCTCACGGTGGGAGTCCTGGGCTGACAGAAGCCGAGTTGGGCTCTGGGAAAGGCGGGCTTCCTCCTTCTCCTGCCCAGTTTGGCAGAAGTGGAGGGGCATGTGCCCTCAGGACAGGTGATGCCTGCAGAGTGTCCATCACCTCCATGTTGGCCTCAAAGCCCTAGGACAGATGGAGGCCAGACCCAGAGGCCATCAGATTTTAACCCTCTATCCCCACATGGCAGAGGAAAGTGGACACTTGTTTGCTGCTCTTCTCCACAGGGCAGGTTCACCCTCATGTCTTCGGGGAGGGTGAGTAGGGAATGGGAGGAAGACCGGACAGTTACCCTCTGGGGTGAGTTCTTCCCACTCGTCAGTGTGAGCCAAGAACGTCTGCATCCCTTGAGAGCTGCAAGCCTCATGTTCCACCCAGACCTGTGGAACCAGAAATTCTGGGGTGCGGTCTGGCAGCCTTGCTTTAGCAGTCCTGCCAGACGAGGTCAGTGCACAGTCTAGGAGAGAGTGCCAACGGCCTTGGCACCGTTGACATTTGGCCCAAATAAACCCTTGGTCTGTATATGTGTGTGTCTGTGCTCATGTGTGAGTGTGTTGGCCCAAATAAACCCTTGGTCTGTATATGTGTGTGTCTGTGCTCATGTGTGAGTGTGCACATGTATACGTGTGTGTGTGTGTGTTCTGTGGGATGTTTAGCTGCAGCATCCCTGACATCCCCAAACATCACCAGCCATGCCAAGTGTACCCAGGGCAGGGAAAATTGCCACCAGAGATTTCCTGGCTGAAACAGTGGTGCAGCAGAGAAGATGGAGAGGGCGGAGCAGGAGGAGGGGGAGGGGAAGGGGGAGGAGGAGAAGAAATGTACTGGGAAGAAGCACAGAATTTAACAGTGGTTATTACCAGTGGTGGGTCTTAGATGGTCTTTGCATAAAGAAACTTTTCTGTCTTCTCCAAATGTACTAAAAAGTTGTATATTATTGGAGTGGGTTATCATGCCCTCCTCCAGGAGATCTTCCCGAGCCAGGGATCGAACCTGAGTCTTTTATGTCTCCTGCATTGGCAGGCACGTTCTTCATCACTAGCGCCACTTGGGAAGTCCATTACTTTTACACTCCAAGAAATGCACATTTGAAAGGGTATTTGGATAACCTCCAGAAACGCCCAGCCTCCCCTTGGTGGGCGTGCTGCTTTGAACCCTAAGCCCAGGTTTCTGCCCCGCCCTGTGACCCTGCAGCCTGTCAGGCAGTGCCCACCCCAGGTTCTGAGATCCGACAGGATGCCGCACTGTTCAACCAAGCACTCCCCTCCCCGCAAATGCTCCTGGGGCTGAATCATCCTCCTGCCTACAGCTCAGCAAGGACAGATGTGAGCTTCAGGATGGCCACTGCCCAGGGTCCCCCTGGAGGAGACACCATAAATGGCCTAAGATCCTAATGACAAAGTCGCGTCTGTTCAGAACACATACAAGATGAACGTAGGACTCAAATTGCAAGTGTGAATGATCCTTCTAACCATCCTCATGGAGATGCTTAGCTCTCACCTCTGGCTCCACCAGCCTGGCCTGGATTTCCACCAGTTCCTTGGAACCTACTGGGGAGACTGTTGGAGACGTGAGCTCCCAGGTGTGTCCTTAGGATTTTCTGTATCTTAAAAACTGGAAGTTTTCATCTTTTAATTCTTTTAAGAATTTAAAAACTTAAATCATCTTGAGAGAGTCCTGAGTATTAAACTGACATCATGACAGGGGTGACCGTCAATTTCTGTTTTGAAATAGGAACCAAGAAATATTGTTTCCAGCCAAGGTGTAGTAGGGGTCTATGTGTGTCAGACTGAGCAATGTAACATCAATGTACAGGGATCCTGAAAAGCAGGTATCATAATTTCCATTTTACAGATGAGAACCATGTAGGTCAGAGACTTCAAGACATTCTCTCAGGGTCACACAGATAATCACGGAGAAGCTGGCCTGTCTGAGAAAAGTGTCTGTGATGCACACTTGGCAGATGGAGGAAAACAGAAGAATGTGTACAAAGCTAGGGTTTGGGGTTCTTGTTAAGGAACCCCAAAATGCTGCACCCTGTGTGAGCTCCTCAGAGAGAGACAAGGAGAACGGAGCTCCTTGGTGAGAAAATGGTAGGGAAAGATCACAGGACTTCCTCAAGGTCTCCTGTGTGTGTCTCAGTCACCTCCGGCTGCTGTAACAATGTACCACGGCTGGCAGCTTAAACAGGAAACATTTATTTCTCACAGTTTTAGAGGCCGGAAACCCCCGGGCAAGTCACTGGCAGACCCCATGTCTGGTGATAGGTTCATTTGTGTCTAGTTTAGATTCCACCCGTCAGGGGTACCACGGGATTCCTAGGTGGCGCAGTGGTAAAGAATCTGCCTGCCAACGAAGGAGGTGCAAGAGATTAAAGTTTGATCCCTGGGTCAAGCATACTCCCTGGAGTAGGAAATGGCAACCCACTTCAGCATTCTTAGCTGGAAAATTACATGGACAGAGGAGCCTGGATGCAGAGAGTCAGACACGACTGAGTGGCTGAGCACATAAGTTGACTGAGCGCGTAAGTTGACTGAGCGCGTAAGTAGACTGAGCGCGTAAGTAGTACCATATGGCATTTGTCTTCCTCTTTCTGACTTACTTCACTTAGTCCGATAATCCCCAGTTGCATCCATGTTGCTTCAAATGACATTAGTTTGTTCTCTGTATTTAGATACCATTTCTTCTCTAACCATTCCTCTGTCTGTGGACACTTAGTGTGTTACCTATTGTGAACAGTGCTGCTTATGAACATGTTTTGGGATTAGGGTTTTGTCTCGATGTGTGTCCAGGAGTGGGGTTCCTGGATCATGTGGCAGTCCTATTGTAGCTTCCTGAGGAACTTCCATACTATCCTCCACAATGGCTGCACCAGCCTACGCTCCCACCCCCAGTGCAGGGGGGCTCCCTTTTTCCTTTGCCATACCCTCCCCAGCATTTGGTTTTTTTAGACTTTGATGATGGTCATTCTTACAGGTGTGAGGTGGTACCTCACTGTGGTTTTGATTTGCATGTCTCTGATAATTAGTGCTATTGAGCATATGCTTCTGTTTTTTCTGTGCTAGTATAAGGAATCTTTTAAGACCTGTGACCTGACCATAGTGCTTTTAGCACCCTGGGAGGAAAATAAGAGGCTGCACACATTCTAGGAGACTCCAGCTTGCTTTTTCCTGGCGAGAAATACTTCTCTAATCTTTAAATGCAGGGCATTTTATTAGAGACAGCACTCAAAACCTCTCTCCATGAGCCTACCTGTCCAGGAACACTGGAGCAGGCTCTGGTTCTCCTGGGGAAGCCTGTGGTTTGAGGGATGGTCATCTAGGCTGCTTGGCCTGGAAGTGCCATCCTAAATTAACCAGATCTTGGGTGTAGCATTGATTCCTGCAGGTAAAATGTAGTGGGAACTCAGCCCACGTCAATTATGTGACATATCTCCAATCAGAATGAGGCACATCACCCTCCCAGCTCTGGCCCCACTGAAAACTTAACCAACAGAGCCAGCTCCCCAGTATTGGCGTTTTGCCACTAGAGGATAATTTGACAAACAGGACTCATGGTAATGGCTTTCCTGGTGGCTCAGCAGGTAAAGAATCCGCCTGCAACATAGCAGTGGCGAGAGACACAGTTTTGATCCCTGATTGGGAAGATCCTCTGCAGAAAGAAATGGCAACTCCCTCCAGTATTCTTGCCTAGAGAATCCCATGGACAGAGGGGCCTGGTGGGCTATACTCCATGGAGGGTCACAAAGAGTCAGACATGACTGAAGTGACTGAGCATGCACGCACACACCAATGGTAAGTGTTCTTGTCTGTTCAGGCTGTGTTAACTAGATACCATAATCTGGGTGCCTTAAGAAAAATTTCTCATGCCTCTGGAAGCTGGAAGTCCAAGGTCAAGGTGCAGGTCAGTTCAGTTCCTGGTGAGACTTTCTTTCTGGCTTGCAGACTACAGCCTTCTGGCTGTGTCTTCATATGGCTGAGAGAGAGAGCGCGCCAGTCTGTCTCTCATCTCCCAGGGGCACTAACGCCATTGTGGCTGCACTCCTCATGACCTCATCTAAACCTAATCACCTCCCAAGAGCCCCTCCTCCTACTATCATCACACTGGGGGTTGAAGCTTTAATGTATGGATCTGGGGGGACACAGACATGAAGTCCATAAAGTAAGAATTGAAGAGGAAGTGGTTTCCAGCTCAATATAAGAATACATTTTCAAAAGGTGATTTTACCTAGTCATTCATTTCATACATGATATTAAGTGAACACAGAATGCAAAGCACTGGGCTCAGACCTGGGAACACAGTGGTGGTGAAGATCTCCTGGACCTGCTTAAAGTCTAAGTGAGATAGAAACCCCAACCAAGTTCAGAAGTCTTGTTTGTCTGCTGCTGTGATGAATCTGTGCAGGGGCAGCACAGAGAGCTCTGAGAGTTTGTGATGGGGGCTCCTGACCTGCTCATAAGTTCAGGAAATGCTTCCCCGAGCAAGTCGTCTTTGAGAAGAATCATGGGGAGAAGGATGTCTCAGGCGACGAGGTCTCCCTGCCAAGTAGGAAGGGGCACAGGGCATTCTAAGAACTGAAAAAAGCCAGTTACTTTAAAAAAGAAAAAAGGAATGAATCCCCTGTGGGGTGAAGAATAGCCCATCCTTGGAAATTCTCAAACAGACTGGGTGAGAGGTTTATAAAGAAATTTACACATGGCTTGTATAGTATATTCCAATTTTAAGACCCATGAATTCCTTGATCTGAATAAGTCATACTCCAAATTATAAATTTCAAGGTAATGCTACAGTTCGAGGAAAATCTTATCAGTGATAAATAGTTGGAATGATCTCTTCATTCATTTCCTCCAAAAATATTACTCTATTTCCACTATACCTCATACTTCGATGGAAAAGAAATGGCCTAGGCCCAGAGTTTCTGAGCCCACATAACTCAGAAAGACTGTGATGGTCCTGATTGTGGGCCAGGTCAAAGAAGGAGGAAGTTCAGCCACAGCCTCAGAGGGGCTAGGGAGGAGTCAGAGGAGAGCTCAAGCTTGACCTGGGCCTTGAAAGGAGTTTCTCAGGTAGAGAAGGAGCACGGAGGGTGTGCAAGTCCCCGAGAGCAAAGGAGATGCTGCGGGGGGCTGCCAGTGCCCAGGCGCGGCTGTGCACCGCGGGGTGGGACAGGCCACTCCTTGTACCTGCCTGAACCCGACTGAGTATTCATCGTCCCTGCCTGTCAAGCGGACAGCTTGTCTGGGAAGATGAGAGGCCTTTCTTGCAGTGCCTAGTGGTGGTCAGTGAATGAACGGCCTGGTGCAGAGCTGTAAGAAACAGCATCTAGAGTGGGCTCAACAGGGATGCCAAGAACAAGGGCTTTGCCTATGGTGTGTGCGTAATACTGTGGATTATGACATTGTTCCTTTTGGCAGATGTGTCTAGAGATTGTGAGAAGACTAGTGTCAGGGTTTCAGATGCAGGCGGGGGAACAATTAGATTTCCACAGTCTGGGTGAGGACAGACGCAGGGCCAGGCTGAGGCAACAAGTGGTCCAGGGAAGCAAAGTGGGATGCAGAGATGCTTCTGAGTTAGGATCTGGGGCATTTGTGCCACGTACTATATTTCTATTTTTAGATCCTGGCACGACACTGGCTTCTTTGCAAAAAGGACTGTGTTGTTTACTAATTGTCAGCTTCAGGTACATTCTGCATCATCTGAATTGCTGAGTAAACACACGCCCTTTCAGACAATATAATGGTCTCATTGTCAGGCCAGAAAGACCTGCCAAGTCTAATCTGACACAACATAATAGGCCTGGCCTTCCTGTTTCTCTCCTCCACACATGCCCATGTCACTCAAGCGGCTGAGTGTTACACCTACTGGCATTCCTACACATGAAAGACAGAGCTCCTCACTGTTGCAAAGATTAAAACCTCAGTAACAGTGATGTGGCTTCGCTTAAAACTTTAAATCAAAGCCTTCGTGTAATGAGATGGCCAAGGCCAAGGCTCTGACCCATGTTCAAACCCTAGTTTTGATGTGCAGGTATAACCTGTGTGTGCTGGGATGGTCCTGCAGAGAGACGGTGGCTGGCTGATCACAGACATGAGCTCCAAGGTAACCGGGATACAGTGAGATTTAACTGGAAGTACAAGAGGTAGAGAGAGATGTAGTCTGGGGAAATGAATAATAACAAAACATGGCATGTGGTAGATTCCTGAAATAAGCCTGAAATCATAAACAATGTGTCTCCTGAGAGGCGATACACTGCCTCCCGGGTTCACGTGGCCCTGTGGTAATGTTCTTGTTATTCTACAGCCAATTTCTACTTTTTTTTTTTTTTTGGTAACAGTTTTATTGAGATAAATTTACCTGCCCCCCACCCCCCCACCCGCCAGTTCTTTTAAAGTGCAAAGATCAGTGGTTTGGGGCATATCCACAGGACTGTGAAACCATCATTACTATCTAACTTAAAAGAAATTGTTGCTTGTTGATTAGTTGCTAAGTCGTGTCTGACTTTTGCGACTACATGGACTATAACCCACCAGGCTCCTCTGTCCATGGGAATTCCCAGGCAAGCATACCGGAGCAAGTTCCCCGTTTTCCAGGGATTCTTCCCTACTCAGGGATCAAACTTGCTTCTCTTTCATTGGCAGGCAGATTCTTTACCACTGAGCCACCAGGGAAGCCTCTCAAAAGAAACACAGCACCCATTTGTTCTTTCAGCTCTTTGCAAACACTACTTTACTGATGTCTCTGTAAAGTTTACCTATTCTGGACATTTCATATGTTGGAATCATACAGTGTGTAAACTTTTTTATCTAGTCTAAGTCAAAGATTTTAGATTTATCCATGTTGTAGCATGAATTAATATTCCATTCTTCTTTATGGCTGAGTAATATTCCACTGTAGAGACATAACATGTGTTTACCCATTCATAAGTTGAAAGACATTTGTATAGTTTATACTTTTTGATGAATAATGCTGCTGCTAAGTCACTTCAGTTGTGTCCGACTCTGTGTGATCCCATAGACGGCAGCCCACCAGGCTCCCCCGTTCCTGGGATTCTCCAGGCAAGAACACTGGAGTGGGTTGCCATTTCCTTCTCCAATGCATGAAAGTAAAAAGTGAAAGTGAAGTCGCTCAGTCGTGTCCGACTCTTTATGACCCCATGGACTGCAGCCTACCAGGCTCCTCCATCCATGGGATTTTCCAGGCAAGAGTACTGGAGTGGGGTGCCATTGCCTTCTAATGTTACTTTATATATTTGTGTACAAATATTTGTGTGGATACATGGAGAAGGGGACAACAGAGGATGAGATGGCTGGATGGCATCACCGACTCGATGGACATGAGTTTGAGTGAACTCCGGGAGTTGGTGATGGAGAGGGAGGCCTGGCATGCTGCAATTCATGGGGTCACAAAGAGTCTCTTGCCTGGAGAATCCCAGGAACGGCAGAGCCTGGTGGGCTGCCGTCTATGGGGTCACACAGAGTCGGACATGACTGAAGTGACTTAGCAGCAGCAGCAGCAGAGCAACTGAACTGAACTGACATGCTTATTTCAGGCATATACCAAGGAATGGAATTTCTGGGTCATATGGAAGCTCTATGTTTTACATCTTGAGGAACTGCCAAACTGTTCCCCAATGTGGTGCATCATATTACAACACCATCAGCAATGTATAATGATTTCAATTCCTCTGTATCCTCACTAACAATTGTTAGTATCTTATCTTTTTTATTTTAGCCATTCTAGTGGATGTGAAGTGGTATGTCATTGTGATTTGCATTTCCTTAATCACTAATGACTTTGAGCTTTTCTACTTACATCTTCATACACACATACAAACACACACATACATACATATCTTCTTTAGAGATATATGTACTCAAACAATTGAAACATTTAAAATTAGGTCATTTGTATTTTTGTTCTTGAGTTATAACTTTCTATAATGTTCTGTAAAGAGGATGCTATCAAATATATGATTTTCAAATATTGAGTTTGTCAAAAAGTTCCTTTGAGTTTTTTCATAGCATCTTACAAAAATCCAAACAAACCTTTTGACCAACACAATGCTTTCTTCCATTCTATGTGTTTCACTTTCTCCATAGTGTCCTTTGAAGCACGAACACTGTAAATTTTGAAGAGGTCCAATGATTCTTTAAAAGAAGATTGCTCATGCTTTTAAAGTCATATCCACAAAAGAAATTTTCTAACCCAAGCTTGTAAAGATTTACTTCTTTGTTTTCTTCTAGACTTTTTGTAGTTTTAATTTTCATAGTTAGGTCTTTGATCCATTTGAATTACTTTTGTGTACAGTGTGAGATCAGGGTCTAGCTTCATTGTTTTTGCATGTGTAATCCAGTTTTCACATCATTTGTTGAAAGGATCATTCTTTCCTCATCGATTTGTATTCACATCTTGTTGAAAAAAATCAATAGACCGTAAATATAGGGCTTGCTTTGGATTAAGTTTTTTTTTTCAATTTTATTAAGATGGGTAGTTAGATTATTGAGATCTTTCTTCTTTTTTGAATTATGTTTACAGTCAAAAATTTCCCTTTAAGCACATCTTTAGTTGATCTCCATAAATTTTAGCATTTTTTTCACTTACCTCTAAGTATTTTCTACTTTATCTTGTGACTTCTTTGACCCATTGATTTTCACATATTTTAAAGATTTCCACATTTTTAATTATTGATTTCTAATATAATTCCACTGTCATCAGAGAATACACATTTTAGGCTTTCCATCATTTTATATTCACTGAGGCTTGTTTTATGTCCTAGCATATGGTCTAGCCAGGAGAATGATGTACATCTGAGATGAACATGTATTCTGCTGCGGTTCCATCTGCTGGGCTAGTTGGTGGTATTCAAACCTATTATTTCCTTGTTGATCTTCTATCTAGTTGTTGTGTATATTTGAAAGCAGAGTATTGGAACCTCCAATTACTGTTGAACTGTTTATTTTTCCCTTCTTTTCTATCAGTTTTGTTTCATGTATTTTAAAGCTAAGTAAGGATATATTTCATGTATTTTAAGAATATGTTTAAAATGACCATATCTGATGAATTGACTGCTACCCTCTGCAGCCCTTGTCGGGCAGTCAGAGGCAAGCATAATTTAGGTTCAAGAATGTTTCCTATCCTTCTCTGCTGAGTGGAGCTCACCAATTGCTTTTAATTGTTCATCAGTATATATAACCCCACCTTGTTAGAGGAAAAGCCAGTGCAGATGCTGGGCAAAAGGAACTGAATCTTGAAGATGAAAAGAGTGTAACAGGAGGAGGGTTACAATGATGACAAGGCTACACAGACTCTCAGGACAAGATCTTGGAGGTGCTAAGACGTTCGATACAGGATGTCAGATTTTATTCTGAAAGCTTGGGGGCTCCAGAGGAGGATTTTAAATAGACATGTAATAACATGTCTGCAAGACACTAAATTCATTCTTCTGGCAATTTGGAGAGATCCAGGTTGTAAAAGACCAGGAAAGTTAAAAGTCTGTTGGAATAAACAAAGGAGAAATGATGAAAGGTTGAGTTATGGTGGTTCAAGTAAAACAAAACAATACAGAGCTCTGAGAGACCTGCAGTTTACAAGATCTTGGTAATTGTATGAGATAGAGAAAAGGAGGAAAGAAAAATAAATCCAGATTTACACCCTTAGTAAAGTGGGTTCAATTCAATAAGGTAGATCCCATAAAAACAAGGTCATAGCTTTTCAAGAGAAATTGATGAGATTGAAGAGCCTCTGCAGCATCCAAAGAGAGATGTCCACTAAACTGTTGCATGTTAAAGTTGGGAGCTCAAGAGATAAATCTGGAGTGGGTGCATTTATTTAGGATGTATTTTCATATAAAGTATGAAGCCAAGGTACAAGAGATTAGATAGGGGACCATCTATGTGGAGATGAAAGAGTGTCTGAGAGATGGCTTTGGTGGGAAAACAGTGTTAGAGACAGGACAGAGAAAAGAAACCCAAGGAAGACCCTGAAAAAATCACAATCAGTAGAAGTCTCTCTGCCTTCCCCTCTGGCTCTACAGCACAGGACACACTCAGTGCAGTGTTGTGCTGGTCACCATTGTCCAGCCAGCACCCCCAGGAGCTCATTAAATCCCAGGATAGCTGCTACAGTGTTTGGAATCGAATTCTTGCTTTTCACAGATGCTGAGTTAAATGGCTTACAAGCCTATGGAATATGCATCATGGGTGCTAATTAAACACATATTTAGTAAGATAACATTGTTTTGACATTGATACAACATCCCTTAGTCCTCCTGAAATTGGCACCATTGACCATAGTAGCCTAGGCCTGGAATCAGTATCTTTTCCTTCTTTAAGAATCCTCCTTAGGGCCCTTTAAGATTATTGCTCCCAGGAATATAGTTTAGTGATTTTATGTTTAGGTAATCTTCATCATATTCCTACTGTGTTTTTAATTGAATAATAAACATTCAAGATATAAATGAACATATGAAAAATATTAAGAAGAGTAACTATATCAAAGCCAACAGTTAACAAACAGTCACTCTTTTATCATCTTATCTGAGGCTCACCAAGCCTTGAGAAGCAGAGAGACTGGGTAGAATGGTGTTATGGGGTTGCTACCCATGCCACTTCTACTAACATGTCCATGACAAACGTTTCTCTGTAAAGCACTCAGTGCACCAACAGACCCAACCTAGGGGCCAGTGCAGGGCCCGAGGAGCCATGGGGTGAGGGACATGTTGCGGAGTTGCAGGGCTCAGCTCTCCCAGGAAATCCCAAGCATAGTGATGTGCAGTCCTTCTGAAGGAGGCCTGTTTAGGGGGAGCAGACACTGGGTGTTCTCTTACCTGGAGTCAGCCCTGCCTCTCTAAATGGGTGCTGACTCCGAGTACAGCATTGCGTCCTGATGAGCGGGCACCCTGCCCTCAACCATTCCTCTCTTCTGGAACTTTTTGGTCTCGTGTCAAGACCACTTGCAATGTCTCCAAAACCTTCAGGTGAAGTGTCCTGGTTGATGAGTGTGGTTAGATACACACAGTAAACATAGCCTGGTTGGATGTCAACCCTGTGTTTTAGCAGAGGATTCAGCAGTTATGGGTAGGGGGCTAAGCTGCCTCTTGGATTTGATCCAGTTGGAGACACTGCTCTGTTTTTCTGTTCTGCAGCCCTCAGGGATCTTCTGTTTACCCACAGACTCAGAATTTCCCATTTGACTGCTCTCTGGGGTTCAGGATGGTTGGTGGGGATTCCTCATCTCACCGAGGCTACAACACAAGCATTTGCTGGAAGGGCCAGGACTCCCTATGACCCCAGCCTTGGAGGGCTGGGAGTGCTCAGGACCCAGCCTCACTCTGGCCACCAGCCCACAAATGACAGCCAACTGATTAGTGAAACTGTTGAAGAAGATTTCCAGCCGACTCTGCCCTGTGCTCATTAAGTGAGAAATAAAACTTAATGAGAGTTGAAAGATGGTTAGCAGGCAGAGTGAGGAAATTCCCAGGAAATAAATGGCTCTTAATGGAAACAGGAGCCTGGTGGGCTACAGTCCACGGGGTTGCAAAGACTCAGACACGACTGAGTGACTGAGCATGCACACACGATAGAAACCGATTTCCAGAGAAAGCTGGAAGACAGTCCAAGCATTGATGTGTTCATAAACTTGGGGATTTCTGAAAGTCTTGGGACCTAGCCTTTGTGGATGTCAAAAAATTATCTTAGGGAGAAGTTAATGTACCCTGAACTGTCTGGTTTTCTTATCCAATCTTCTAAGTATAGAAATTCTCAACAAATTATCCTCTATTGTAGTAAATCCTGAGTTAAAGAGCTCCCCAGGGCTGCCCTTCGTGCTGTGGGGTGGGCTGGTCATGCTCACGTCGCTGTGCAGTGCCTGCTGCAGGGTGGGCACACGGGCGCCTCTCCTGACACGGGCTGTCTGCACATGGATCTGTTTCTGGAGTGCAGTCTGCCACCCAGGGTGCAAAGGAAGACGCGGTGCTGCTGGAGCCTGGAAGGGCAGGAGGACCGGTGTAGCCTAGCTGCCCACTGTCCTGACCACCAGTTTTCAGAGGCATCCAACCAGGTTGGCCACCTGACTGTCTCAGGGACCTGCCCTAACTTTCCCACACCAGTTCCTGATACCTTCCCACACCAGTTCCTGACACCTTCCCGCACACATGCTGTTCTGTGATAATGCCCCAGGACCTGGTCACATTTGAATGCGGCCTCTTGTCACAGAGCCTCAGCCTGACCCCTGTTGCCTCCAGTTCAGTGTTCTTACACCGGCTTCTCAGCTCTCTGCTGGTTTTGTGCTCAGGACCAACAAAATCCTCCAGTGAGAGCACTTTATCCTCTGTCACTGCATTTCTCAGCTTAGCAAAGCTCCATTTTGAAAATAGTATAAATATTCAGTAACCTGGGTTTACATAAGTAAATTATAGCATACTATATAGTCATTAAAACTCTAATAACTGGGTCAGAATCTGAAAAAGCGTAAAGTAAAACAAAAGGGATTGCATATGCATTTTGGAAAAACTATATGTACCTGTGGATACACTTACAAAGGCAAGTAAAAGTCATTTCTTGTGCTGGAGTGGTGAAGTTACAGGAGAACATCTAAATTTTCTTTTTTAATATTCTGATTAGCAAACGTGTGAGAAAGACCATTATTGCGGGCCATGGAGTTCTTGTTTAGTGTCACTGGCCCAGTGTTGTGAACTAGACTGTGTGTGACGATGTGACACCTGCATGCTGCTCCTTTCCGACTGGCTGGCTCCCTCTGTCCACTCTCATATTCAGTTAAACCAGAGAGTAGGAGCTGTTAGTATATAGAAATGCAACAGATATCTGTATATTAATTTTGTATCCTTCAATGTTACTGAATTCATTTTGATGAGCTCCAGTAGCTTTCTGGCGGCATCTTTAGGATTTTCTATATATAGTATCATGGCATCTTCAAACAGTGAGAATTTTACTTCTTCTTTTCCAATTTGGATTCCTCTTACCTCCTTTTCTTCTCTGATTGCTATGCTCAGGACTTCTAAAACTATGTGGAATAAAAAGTGGTGGAGTGGACATCCTTGCCTTGCTCCTGATCATAGAGGAAATGCTTTTAGCTTTTCACCATTGAAAATTATGTTTGCCGTGCGTTTGTCATATATGGTCTTTATTACTTTGAGATAGGTTCCTTCTAGGCCCACCTTCTGGGGAGTTTTTACAATAAATAGATGCTGAATTTTATCAAAAGCTTTGTCTTCATTATTGAGATGATGGAAACAGAGGGTAGAAGGTCATGCTGCATTTTGGGGAGGTGTTGAGTCTCTGAAAGAGTCAGTATCAAACTCCTAAAGAGACAGGACCTCTCACTTTCTGGGCCCGATCATGAACTTCCCTCTGTAACTGAGTAGCCACACTGCTTCTTTCTCCCCATGGTGCTGATTAAAATCCTGTTGTTTACATGTGGAATCTAAAATAATAGTGCAGTTGAACTTACTTATAAAACAGAAATAGAGTCACAGATGTAGAAAACAAACTTAGAGTTACCGGGGGAAAAGTAGGCAAAGGGATAAATTGGGAGATTGGGATTGACATATACACACTAGTGAAAGTGAAGTCACTCAGTCGTGTCCGACTCTTCGTGACCCCGTGGACTGTAGCCCACCAGGCTCCTCCATCCATGGAATTCTTCAGGCAATACTGGAGTGGGTTGCCGTTTCCTTCTCCACATATACACACTACTATATATAAAATAGACCTACTGTATAGCAGAGGGAACGCTACTCAATACTCTATAATGACCTGTATGGGAAAAGAATCTAAACAAGAGTGGGTATATGTATCAGTCAGTCAGTTCAGTCGCTCAGTTGTGTCCAACTCCTTGTGACCCCATGAATCGCAGCAGGCCAAGCCTCCCTGTCCATCACCAACTCCCAGAGTCCACTCAAACTCATGTCCATTGAGTCAGTGATGCCATCAACCATCTCATCCTCTGTCGTCCCCTTCTCCTTCTGCCCTCAATCTTTCCCAGCATCAGGGTCTTTTCAAATGAGTCAGCTCTTCACATCAGGTGGCCAAAGTATTAGAGTTTCAGCTTCAACATTAATCCTTCCAATGAACACCCAGCACTGATCTCCTTTAGGATGGACTGGTTGGATCTCCTTGCAGTCCAAGAGACTCTCAAGAGTCTTCTCCAACACCACAGTTCAAAAGCATCAATTCTTCAGTGCTCAGCTTTCTTTATAGTCCAACTTTCACATCCATACATGACCACTGGAAAAACCATAGCCTTGACTAGATGGACCTTTGTTGGCAAAGTAATATCTCTGGTTTTTAATATGCTGTCTTGCTTGTTCATAACTTTCCTTTCAAAGAGTAAGAATCTTTTAATTTCATGGCTGTAGTCACCATCTGCAGTGATTTTTGAGCCCCCCAAAATAAAGGCTGCCACTATTGCCACTGTTTCTCCATCTATTTGCCATGAAGTGGTGGGACTGGGTTCCATGATCTTAGTTTTCTGAATGTTGAGCTTTAAGCCAACTTTTTCATTCTCTTTCACTTTCATCAAGAGGCTCTTTAGTTCCTCTTCACTTTCTACCATAAGGGTGGTGTCATCTGCATATCTGAGGTTCTTGATATTTCTCCCAGCAATCTTGATTCCAGCTTGTGCTTTATCCAGCCCGTGCTTCATCCAGCCCAGCATTTCTCATGGTGTACTCTGCATAGAAGTTAAATGAGCAGGGTGACAATATACAGCCTTGGCATACTCCTTTCCCGATTTGGAACCAGTCTGTTGTTCCATGTCCAGTTCTAACTGTTGCTTCCTGACCTGCATACAGATTTCTCAAGAGGCAGGTCAGGTGGTCTGGTATTCCCATCTCTTTCAGAATATTCCACAGTTTATAGTGAAAATAAACTGTGTATATGTAGATATATAACTAAATCACTTTGCTGTTTAGCAGAAACTAACACACTATTGCAAATCAACTATATAAACTAAGAATAAAATGAAATTAAATAAAAACCTGATTCCCCTTCCCATCTTCACTCATCCCCTCATTTTACCTTCTTCCTGAAACATGGAGCACATTTTTCTTCTTTTAACCAGTGCTTATTGATTGCTATGTTAAACCAGGCCATAATGACTTTCTGTTCAAAACATTATCTTTTAAAACTCGCTGCCCTTTCTGGTTTCTTTTGCTTTGAGAGCATTGTTTTAATAAAGTATTATTCCCTGGATGGGCACTTCAATTGGAAATTTCCTCAGAAAAAGAGCAGCCCCCTTCTTCCTGAGTCCGTGCTAGGCTGCAGCATCTGTCACAGGATCTCAGTCCCACCGATGTGATCCACCGGCCCTGTGAACGCGTGTCCAGTGCTGGCAGATTGTCAGCATTCATGCTGGGCTCTTGCCCTTTACCTTGTAAGCCCTTCGGTCACTCTGGGCCCTGGTGGGGGCTTCTCATGGTTGCCAAGTGTCTTACTTTCCTCAATCCCCGTATTAATTGAAAATAAGTCTTTTCAATTAAAAATTCATGCATTTTTCAGCTCAGGGACATTTTTTCTATTATTATTTCTTTACTTTTCCTTGTCACTCTTCTGTTCTCTTCTCTGAAGCCCTGTTATTATTTACAAATTATGTCTCTCCTTCCTGCCACTGAATTATCACCAGGGAGCTTGGGGGAAATGCAGAATCCCAGGCCCCAGCCCTGACCTCCTGCTTCAGAATCTGCTTCATCCCAAGACTCCGGGGCTCTGTGTCCACATTAAAATTAGGTTGAAAAGAATCAGCTTGCCCTCACATTGTTTGGATGTTTGAATCAGGTTGAACTGTTTAGATGTTGATCCAATACCAAGTGCAGTTCACTAGTCTTTCAAAGGCAAATAATAAAAGGACCAACCTCACAGGCTCATTTCAAGAGTAATCAAGTGAATGTGTGTAAAGTGCTCCTAACAGTGCCTTATGTGTAAGTGCTAGATAAGCATTTACTAAAGAAGTGAAAACGATTGTGCTTCTCAGTATGCTTCGCTCTGTTGTGAAGGAGTATCCCCTTTGGCCCTCCTGATTACAAATTCTTGATTCACCACTGTTGATTCTGTTTTCCAGTTCCTTTATTACATTTAAGGAATCAGAAATAATGTTTTGCAATATCTTCTTATAGATGGGCTTCTCAACTTGGCTTAAACATTAGACTCTGAGGGGAGCCTTTAAAACTTCTGACACGTACACTGCATTCCACACCAACAGAGTCAGAACACCTGAGGAAGTGACCTGGAATTTTTTTAGGATGCCTCTTGGGGGTAGGAGAGTGGGTAGTGGGACTCTTGCTGCAGGGCTCTCCTTTTGTCCTGCTCTGATCTCTTGGGTGTCTGGCTCCCTGCAGTTTAATGAGCCCAGTATGACTTGGGTTTTCTCTTCCCTTCTGCATCTTTGCTCAGGCTACTGGGGTCTTTGGGGTAAGGGTGAGTTCAAGGGGAAACTAAGCTAATTTTTCATGTTTTCTTCCTAGCTGAAGGGGCAAAAAACAGGTTCTTATGAGCTCATAGACTGAATTATATATATATAATTTATGTATTTATTTTATTTTTTGGATGCACTTGGTCTTCATTGCTGTGTGCGGGCTTTCTCTTATTCTGGTGAGTTGGGACTACGCTTCATTGCTATGCATGGACTTCTCGTTGCGGTGGCTTCTCTTGTTCTGGGGCACAGGCTCTAGGCACAGGGCCTTCACTAGTTTCAAATAGGCTGCATTTTTTTGTTGTTGTTCATTTTTGCTTTCTGATTCAGAGACTTGAGTGTGACTCACGTAATTCCAAGTGTGACTGACAGCAGGGGAGAGTCCTTTCCCAGGGGCAGGAATGGAGGTGGGATTGGTTTCAGAAACACCCTGCAGAGCTCCCATGACAGAGCTGTTGCTGGGTTAAGTTTCTCCTGGGTCAGCAGGGTAAGAGAGAGTGGTTCCTACGATGCTCAGGAAGCCTGAAGCTGGGGCTACACCTGCTCTCCTGCACAGCTTTCTCTTGGGTGCTGAGCCCTTGGTCTTCCTGTGACAGTGAGGCAGGCAGCCTCCTTCCCTGCCCTGCAAATCTTCACAAACCCTTTGAAGCTTCAAAAGGGCTGGAGACTCTTGCAGGGAAGGGCTCTAGCCATTTCTACAGTTTAGGACACTGTGAGGGTCCTCTCGGGAGGGCTTTGGCAGAGAGTGAGTGACTGTGCCTGGGTGCACCTTCAGAATCCACACAGCATGAATGTTTTTAAAGAGATCACCCTTGGTGCATTACAGGTGTCTAGAACAGGACATGTGATGGCCACGAGGAGCAAAGCTTCTTCACAGGGCACCTTAGATAAGCAAGCTGGCCCTGCTTTTGGAAGAGTTTGGTCACTGGCCTCAGCACTGGCCCTCCTTCCTTCCCTGGTAGCAGGGCCTCTGGTGACATAGCTAGTCACCCTATGGTGAGCCAGTAACCCTGTAAGTATTAACCACATCTTTTTTTTTTTTTTCCTGTATTTTGTTGCTTTGACTTTTGGGGCTTTGCCTACCCTGAAGGGACTGGATCAACCACTCCAGAGCCCAACCTCCAGCACCTGCTTCTGGGGCTCTCACACTCTGGGTCACCACCCCCATAACCTGGGGAATAGGTGCCAGACAAGGAAGGACAGTCTCTATGGCTTAGAACCTGCTTAAATGATCTGAATTAGACAGTCTTATGCCAGGTCACCCTGCCGCACCTCATTCTTTTCTGGAGAAATCATAGTTGTCTCCAGGGTCCTCACTCCCTCAGTGTCCTGACCGACCCTGGTGCCTCCCCAGGCCCCCTCCCCCACTCTTTGTGGCATGGCATGCCCCTTCCTCTTGGGGACTGTGAGTAACAGACTAAGTTTCCAATAGATATCATTTCATGATTTTCTGGCTTCACCCATTCTAAATTATTACAAAACCCATATTAAGACAATGAGTGTGGCCAGCAGTGTATCAGCAGGAGGCTGGACTCAGGCATCTCAGATTTATAGATGCTCAAGGATGCCTTTTTCTATCAACTCTCACCCGGTTGAACCAGGTATGCGGCTTCCTTGTCCTGATTACTTTCCACTTGACAATGATGTACAATCTCTGTGCTAGGCCCTTAGTACAATCCTTAAATCTATATTTCTTACTGAGCCAGATTATTTGTCTTTCTGACAATATTAGACCCTGGAAATGTAATTTTTTAAATTAAAGAACTTTATAACGTGCTTCCTCAGAAGAGCTCCATCCAGTCCAGATGAGGACATTTATCTCTAGTTCTGTCCCCTTGGTGATATTTTAATACTGCATAATTCACTTAACAATGTGCCTATTAATTATAGCAAATTCTTACAATCATTTGCTTGTGCTGCTAAAAATTGGATAGTTTGAGAAAAGTTTTCCTCTGTTAAAATCCTTGCCAGATTTCAGAAATAATATGCTTGGCATTATTACCAAATTAAGTTATTTTTCAAAAGATTTTCACAATTGAACTACACTCTATGAAGAAATCCGTAGGAAGTAAGCACCACTAAAATTGTATACATATTTTAGGTCTCAGGACTGGAAAGGACACTGGACTAAGGAGACCAGTTGCTAGGCTGGCTGAATTCAGGTCTCAGAAGATGCCACCAGCCTGCACTTTCTCAGTGTCTATAGCCTGTCTTTCTTTCTCTAATATGCCTGTTCCCCATAAGGCTTTATTCATCCTTGTGGACACAGCATGAACTAGATCTGAGTCTCCCCCAGGTCAAGTTGAAGGATTAGACTGAAGTTGTTGGTGTCCCGAATGGGTTTTGATCATCAGGGGGCCATCTTTGAATGCACCACTTTGCCAGATGAATGGGATGTTCTGCTTGGCCTCCCAGAGGAGAGGAGGCATGGATCACCAGAGAAAACCAGGGAGTTGCTACTGAAAGAAGGGACTAGAAGCTGATGACAACAACCACATATACCCAATATTTATTCTGAGTAGGACGATAGCCATTCAGAGAATTGAAATAATTTCTGATATAAACCAGTATTTTTCAATTCCCTATTTTGGAAAAGAAAGTCTAGAAATTTTAAAGAATTTCTACATGTAATCTAGGTTACAAAGATGTACTATATTATATTCCAATAAGAAACCTCAACTAAAACACCTAGGAATAAACCTACCTAAGGAGGCAAGTGAAAGTGAAAGAGGAGAGTGAAAAAGTTGGCTTAAAGCTCAACACTCAGAAAACTAAGATCATGGCATCTGGTCCCATCACTTCATGGGAAATAGATGCGGAAACAGTGAAAACAGTGTCAGACTTTATTTTTGGAGGCTCCAAAATCACTGCAGATGGTGATTGCAGCCATGAAATTAAAAGACCCTTACTCCTTGGAAGGAAAGTTATGACCAACCTAGATAGCATATTCAAGAGCAGAGACATTACTTTGCCAACAAAGGTCCGTCTAGTCAAGGCTATGGTTTTTCCAGTAGTCATGTATGGATGTGAGAGTTTGTGAAGAAAGCTGAGCACCGAAGAATTGATGCTTTTGAACTGTGGTGTTGGAGAAGACTCTTGAGAGTTGCTTGGACTGCAAGGAGATCCAACCAGTCCATTCTAAAGGAGATCAGCCCTGGGTGTTCTTTGGAAGGAATGATGGTAAAGCTGAAACTCCAGTACTTTGGCCACCTCATGCAAAGAGTTGACTCATTGGAAAAGACTCTGATGCTGGGAGGGATTGGGGGCAGGAGGAGAAGGGGACGACAGAGGATGAGATGGCTGGATGGCATCACCGAGTTGATGGACATGAGTTTGAGTGAAGTCCGGGATTTGGTGATGGACACGGAGGCGTGGCATGCTGCAGTTCATGGGGTTGCAGAGAGTCGGACATGACTGAGCGACTGAACTGAACTGAAGGAGGCAAAAGATCTGTATTTGAAAAACTATAAGATATTGATGAAAGAAACTAAAGACAACACAAACAGATGGAAAGATGTACCATGTTTTTGGGTTGGAATAATTGATATTGTTCAAATAATCATACTACCCAAGGCAATCTGCAAATTCAGTGGAATCCCTATCAAATTACCAACAGCATTTTTTCACAGAACTAGATAAAACACCTTAAAGTTTGTATGGAGACACAAAAGACACTGAATAGTCAAAATGCTCTTGAGAAAGCGCATTGGAGTAATCATGCTCCCTAATTTCAGACCATACTACAAAGCCACAGCCTTCAAATCAGTATGGTACTGGCACAAAAGCAGAAATAAAGCTCAGTGGAACAGGACAGAAAGCCTATGTCACCTAATCTACGACAAAGGAGGCAAGAATGTACAATGGAGAAAAGATAGTCTCTTCAATAAGTGGTGCTGGAAAAGTTGGACAGTTACATGCAAAATAATGAAATTACATTTTTTAAAGCTGTAAAAATAAACTTAAGATAACTAAAGGCCTAAATGTAAGACCGGGTGCTATAAAACTCCAGAGGAAAATGTAGGCAGAATATTCTTTTACATACATTGTATCACTATTTTTTGGATCTGTGTCTTAAAGCAAAGGAAATAAAAGCATGAATAAATAAATGGGACCTAATTAAACTTAAAAGCTTTTGCACAGCAAAGGAAATTACCAACCAAATGATGAGACGTCTACTGGATAAGGAAAATATCTGTAAATGATATGACTGATAAAGGTGTTCTATCCAACATACATAAACACCTCAACAACTCAACATAAGAAAAACACAATTAAAAATGGGTAGAAAATGTGAATAGACAGTTTTCTAAAGACATACAGATGGCCAACAGGCAAATGAAAAGATATGCAACATTGTTGATCACTAAAGAAATGGTAATTTAAAACACTCTCATGGCTGTTAGAATGGCCATCATAAAACACACAGGTTTCTCTATATGACCCTGCAATCCCACCACGAGTATATATCTGAAGAAAACCCAAAACACTAACCCCAAACGGTGCATGCACCCCAGTGTTCATAGCAGCATCATTTACACTTGCCAAGGTATGGACATACCCTAAGCGTCCACCAGTAGACGAATGGGTAAGAAGATGTGGTAATATGTACATGGAACACTATTCAGGCGTAAAAAAGAATGAACCATCGCCATTTGCAACAGCCTGGATGGACTTGGAGGCTATTATTCTAAATGAAATAACTCAGATAAAGACAAATACTGTATAATATCACTTATATGTGGAGTTAAAAAAATAAAACAAACTACTGAATATAAAAAAGAAGCAGACGCACAAATGTATAGAGACCAAACTAGTGGTTACCAGTGGGGATTGTTGGCGGCTTCAATGATTAGGTCTTTAGAGTAGAATCCTGTGAGAAAGGGTATTCCTGTTAGTGCGAGACTGCCAACAATGAGGGCTGTTGTAGTGAATGGTATGGCTTTAAACAGGCCTCTGAAGGGGAGGGGGAAGTATAACGGTAGGGGATTAAGAGGGATAAACCATTATACATAAAATAAGCTGTAAAGATTGCACAACGTGGGGAATCCAGCCAATATTTTCTAACTATAAATACAGTATAGCCTTTAAAATTGTGAATCACTCTATTATACACCTGTAACATGTAATATTTACAAAAACTATACTTCAAGTATGGAGAAGGAAACCCACTCCAATATTCTTGCCTGGAGAATCCCATGGACAGAAGAGCCTGGCAGGCTACAGTCCATGGGGTTGCAAGAGTTGGACATGACATAGTGACTAAACCACCACCACATACTTCAAATAAAAAATAAAAAGAATATCAACTAACAAAGCAGGAAGGGAATGTTTCAAAGGGAAAAAATCAAGCAGAAAAAGTATTGGTGGTCATAGAGATATAAACATCAGCTCATTCTTTTCTTTGTAAATTAACCTTTTCTAGAAAGGATGGTCAAAAGGAAAAAAAAGAAAATTTCTGTAATGAGAAAACTGAAAAAATTCAGCAAAGACCAGTTTTTTCAATTAAATCATGAAAAAAAAAAGGACTTTAAGAGACTAAAAATACGACATAAAAGTGAATTGCAGGAAAATAGAGAATTCATTGTGAGGAGGGTTCTTGCTCCACAGATTACAAACCAGCTTTAAGAGGATGCGAGTATATGAAACACGTGAATAAACTTGATGCTTCAAGTTAGGAAAAAATTTTAAGGGTACAATTTGTTCACTGTATATTTTTCTTTATCAAGTCTAACTCTGACCTATGCTTCCTCAATTTTAGTTGATCTTAGAGCTTTACTTGGTGAGAATACTTGGTGTTGCTCCAAAGCAATAAGAAATTGCTAAACTAGGCCTGAGTTTTGCCCCATCTTCCCACCCCCTGATGACATACGATAGAATTCTGACAGTGTTGGTAACCCACAAAGAATGTCTCAATGTTGGTTTTGTTCTCTAAACTGAAACTGAAAAGTAATTTCATGGTATCAGGAATGGTCGACCTGCACCAGTTTGGTCCAATAGAACTTTTTATGATCATGGAGATGGTCTAGACCTGCACTGTTCTTTATGGTACCCACTGATCACATGTGACTATTGGATACTTGAAATGTGGTTGGTGCAACTGAGGAAGTGAATTTTAAATTCCAACTAATATTAATCAATTCACATTTAAGTGGTGCATTTGACTAGAGGCTACCAATCAGGGCACTGCAGACTGTATGAATGGTGAGACATTTGCCATTTGGATTAATTAATGACATTTGCCATTAATAGCTTCTGTGTCATATCAGGAAAGAACTGACTCCAGCAGGGGAAAATTCTATGTCTCAGTGCATTTTAAACACTGCAACATGTCTCTTTGCAACATGTCTCTTTTCAACAATTATCCAGCAGCAGGAGGGAGTCAGACAGTGAAGGTAGAAGATTCAGCACCTGTCCTTGGTTCTCTCATTCTCAGCAAGCGTGCCCGGCGTCCTGGGAATCCCAGGCACGAGTAGTTCTCTTTAATGTGGTTTCCAGCAAAGGAGTTTAAGCTTGGCTACTATCTAACCC
The DNA here is from genome assembly GCF_032452875.1 of Bos javanicus. NCBI lineage: Eukaryota > Metazoa > Chordata > Mammalia > Artiodactyla > Bovidae > Bos > Bos javanicus. The sequence goes on along the minus strand of NC_083871.1, from coordinate 5,038,307 downwards.
TCGCTTCCCCCAGCACCCAGCCTTCTGTCAGTCAGACTCAGGGCTTGCCAGCTCACCCAGGGCATTTGGGCACACACATGGGCTTCCCAGGTGGCACTGCTGGTGAAGAGCCCATCTGCTGATTCAGGAGACAGAAGAGACACTGGTTCAATCTCTGCGTCAGGAAGATCCGCTGGAGGAGGACACGGCAACCCACTCCAGTATTTTTGCCTAGAGAATGTCATGGACAGAGAAGCCTGGTGGGCTATAGTCCATAGGGGTCGCACAGAGTCAGACATGACTGTAGCACCTTAGCATGCAAGCACGATCATGGTATGTTAGCTGCTGTTGTTGGAGACAGGTGGAGCTGCCAAAGCAATGATGCTCTAAGAAATAGAAAAAGCTTCTTCATGTTTAGCAATTTTAAAAATTATTTTATCCAAAACATTACATCTCATAAATGTGCCTTAGAAGGCTGCAGAGCTGACTTTAAGTAACTGTTTGTAAAACAGGACAATTTTTGGACTGGAAGGGACTACAGAGTTCATCCACCTCCCCCAAAGATTTCACTTGGTCAATGAGAGACTGGAGCTCAGAGACATTGACTTGCCTGTAGCCACTCTGTTAATTAGCAGCAGAGATTAAACTGGAATTTAGGTCTTCTGGTTCCTAGTTTCTATTCACTACAAAATGTAACTCATCTGTATTTTGTCTGGAATGCACATCACACTTCTGACAACATTTCAATGTTAGAGACAGGCTACTTTATGAATATTTTTCCCCTCAATAGTCATTCTCTTCAAATGTCTCCTGCACAGATAAAGCCCTTTTCTGAGGAAAGAGTTTAACTTAAAGAAGGTACTTTACTGCATTCAAATAAGCCCCTTAAACATTCTGCACTTTAAGCTTTTATTCTAGATTCCATTGTGAGGTGATAATGAGGTGCTGAAAACTAATTAGCTCATCAGACAGAACTGTCTGGTCTGCCATCTGCTGAGTCTGGAGAGTGATAGTCCCTGGTCGAACTGAGAAATGGGACTAAAAATATCACACTCTCCTGTTCTTCACCCTGTTCTTGCCTTTGTGCCTGAGGCAGAAGCCATTACGTGGGATTTCGGGCTGCTCGCCTGGCCATCCAGGCTCAGGGTCACACACTGATCATCCACGCCCACGTGGATTTTCAAATCCAAGTGGTGTCCTTGAGGTTCTCTCGACTTGGGTCCTCCTCCAGTACACACACCCTGTTACACTGTATGCTTGAGAGGAGTGAATGGTTTGAGACTGCAAGAAGGTTATTCTCATTAACCAAATTGCCAGGACCCCAAAGTATCCATCAGCAGAGTGTCCCCCACACAGATTTTGCAATGAATTCTTGGACCTTTTCTGTAGGCAACTTCTATTATCATGGGTTCAGATAGCTTGTGACTCTGGAACAAGGCAAGTTTTCTTTGTTCTTTTGTTACTTAGAGCTTCCCTGGGTGGCACCAGTGGTAAAGAACTTGCCTGCCAATGCAGGAGACACAGGTTCGATTTCTGTGCCAGGAAGATCACTTGGAGTAGGAAAAGGCAACCTACTCCAGTATTCTTGCCTGGAAAATCGCATGGACAGAGGAGTCTTGTGGGCTACAGTCCATGGGTCCCCAGAGAATCAGTCAAAGCTGAGTGACTGAACACACACAGCGTGAAAGACTAAGACTTGATAAGCAAGTTTGCTTCCCCAGAATTACTAATGTGTTGGTAGCTGCTTTCTTTCACAAGCCCAGTTACTCACTGGGTAGGAACTGCTGGTCTGGGATAGCTGGGGTTTCTCTTTTCTGATATAAGTGCCCTTGGCTTCTCCTATTAGAGCTCCTGGAGGAAAACTTTTGAACGTCTACTTGGGAAGACAAGTGTGTGAAGTGTAGGCAAGGGTCTATTTTGTTAAATTATCCAAAATGTCATTTTTCCTATTATGATTCAAAACTGAAAAGTCAGATTCCTTTAGAAAATTAGCCAATCTACATGCTCACATACAACCAAACAATAAGAGAAAAAAATTCCAAATTGGACTTCAAAATCCCAAATCATCAATAGAAGAACACCAGAAATCAGTCATATTTGCACTAATGCTAAATAAATAATGGCACTTGAGTGCTGGTGGAAGGTTGATTTTTCTCTTCCACGTGAGTAACCGTGTAATGCTCTATATTCTGAAAACTCCAAACGACTTGTGTTTACACACACTTTTGTATTGACTATTTCACTCGAGACAGATTTCTATTAGCCATTATATAACATCAACCTCAGTGCAGTGACGCGTCCAAAGACCCCTGTGGAGGACCATGAACAAACCTGCACGGCGACAGCCATGGAGACAGGTGACCGACAGGCTGCAGGGCAGACAGACTGACAGGTAGTACCACCTGACTGACAGGTAGTGCTCGTTTGGGTTTCCTGATGAGGCCCGAATCGTCTTTCCAGGAATGGCTCCCTCTCCAGTTTTCGTTGGTTGATTGGTTTAACTGAGAGCATTGAGTGACTGTCCACTCCATCCTTACAATGCTTTAAGTTGGCTGACTTACCCACTTCTCAGCCTGCAGAGAGGAACAGCAGTGAATCTGTAGCATGACAGTTCACTCGCCATGAACAGGGCACCGTCCTGCCCTCCCCGCTTCGCCCTTGTCTTGGTTCGTTTGCTAGTCCTTCTCCCTGACTTTTAGACTCTCCTCCTGTTCTAGGCAACCCATGCCACTGTGCACTTTACACGTTGATCCTCACTGGACCCTTGCTGCTTAAAAATGTGGCGGAGGCTCACCTCTGTGCTTATGAGAATGCAGGCCCCCGGGTCCATAGCCAGTCTTTAAGGAGATCCCCAGGGAGTCTGTGCACCTCACAGTTCTGTCTGTCTGTCTGGGCCCCTGCTCTCTTCCTCTCTCCTTGGCTCCAGATCCTGGTTATCTTCCCTCCACCCTTCACTGTCGTTGGTGGACAGAGAACATCTCAGCTTCTCCTCGTCTTGGATAGGGATGCACTGATGTATTTATTTTAATTATGATGTGTTTTACTCCCTCTAATAGTTTATAAATTCCCTTAAGTGCAGAGTGCATTTCTGATTCATCTCTTTCTGATTCATCCTCCTGGATGGTCCTTGGCGAATAGATTTGATTTATTGAATTAACAAGAGCAGGTACGTGATGCGGAAATGACTTGGGATTTGCATTTGAAAAGTCTCTGGAGTGGAGACCTGAGTTCTGTGACAATCAAACAGTAAAGTTTGGAAGAGGAAGAGGAACGGATTAAAATATAATGAACCTGACACTAAGAGGATCTTTCAAGTCCTTAAAGGGCTGCTTATCAGTCCTCTGACCCCACCCACACTGAATCCCATTTCCCCTGCATTTGTAAAATGGTGGTTAGTGCCAAAGTTGCAAAATTACTGTGAGACATGGTTTAGATAAGGTTGGTAAAGCATGTAACAAATTTGACACATGCCATGTGCTGAATAAATATGCTTTCCCACCCCCATTCTAATGCAGCTGAACTGAGGATTGCGAATCATAGACACTTTGTTCTGCAAGGAATATAGACCGATGACACTTACATTTAATAATTCGTCTACATCTTTTCTAAAATGAGAATTTGAAGTAAAAGAGGAAAAAGTAATTCTGCCATAATTGTAGACACAAAACTCACCGATGCACAGGAGCCTGTCTAAAACTTCTGGAGTTTAAAGCAAGTAGGGAAATGCCTAAGAAATGTCTTAAGAAGTCACCTTTAGAAGAAGGAGAAAAATGTGACTTTTGTTCTGCCGAGCAAAGATGACACTCTGAAAGAAGTTTCCTAAGAGACTCTTTTAGCAAGGGTCATTGAGTCATACAGAGGAAGATGTTTATTTCATACACAGAATCCTGTCTCATAGGGAGGGTCCTGAGTAAACACTGAAGGCAAGCAATGTAAATCAGTTCATTGAAGGTCATTCTCCCTAATTCCCTCCCTCATTTAAAAACATCTCCTCCTCTGAATGAACTTCCTATCTCCTTTCGCGTGAGTGGTCCCCTGATTTATTAATGATTTATTGATGCATCATTCTCTGTAGATGGTGAGGCGAGACTCCCCTTGCCAATACCCGTGTCACTGTAGTTCACAGGGGAGCCTGGCACATAGTAGGTAACTGTGAAGGAGAGAACAGAGCTTCTCTGCTCTGGCGGCACTCCAGACTTCTCTGGGAGCTATCATACAGACGCCTGCAAGCTTCCCCTAGAGGTTCTGGTTTAATTGGCTTGGGAAGAAGAGCTGTCATAGGAACTTATAGAAGCTACTCAAGAGATTCAGCTGTACAGTTGGAGTTGAAGACAGACAGGGCAGATTATATAAATATACTATTCAATTTAATTGCATGATTGCATCGTTTCACCAATTACTGCATTAAACTAGGTAGGATGTTCGATATCAGAATGAGGAACACACACAGTCCTTGTCCTTGGGAAACGGTGCGTTTGCAAGAGATAGCAGAGCTGTTCAATGACCACACTGCGCCACGATGATGACAGAACCACGTCCCATCAAATGTGGGCTGTGCAAGCCACCAAGCCCTGACACGCCTGCCTCACCTGATCTCTGCGACCACCCCTGAGCAAGGCATGATGATGACTGTCCCGTTACAACGCAAGGGAGTTGAGGATGAGTCAGTGGACTTGAAAAGTCTTTGTAACATCTGTCTGTCCTTTTAATTCTGGGTGGGATAAGCTTCTGAGTTTCCTTCTTTAAAATTTTTAAATTAAAAACTATTTTATTGAACTACAGTTTATTTCCATTGTTGCATTAATTTCTACTGTACAATGAAGTGACTCATTATATGTATATATATATAAATTCTTTACCATATTGTTTTCCATTATGCTTTATCACAGGATACTAAATGCAGTTCCCTATGCTATACAGTGGGACCTTGTATATCCATCCTATATATAATAGTTTGCATCTGCTGAACCCAGACCCCCAGTCTGTCCCTCCCACCTCTCTCCTTCCCCTTGGCAGCCACAAGTCTGTTCTCTGTGTCGGTAAGACTGCTTCTGCTTTGTAGATAAATTCATTTGCGTTATTTTAGATTCCACATGTAAGCAATATGATATGATATTTGTCTTTCTCTTTCTGACTTAAGTCACTTAGTATGGTAGATCTCTGGGCCCACCCATGTTACTGCAAATGGCATTATTTCATTCCTTTTGATGGCTGAGTAATATTCCATTGTATCTGGGAACACCACCTTCTTTCTCCATTCCTCTGTTGACGGACGTTTAGCTTGTTTCCATGTTCTGGCTACTGTAAATAGTGCTGCTGTGAACACTGGAGTTCATGCATCTGTTTGAATTATGTTTTTTTTTTTTTTTCTGAATACATGCCCAGGGGCAGGATTGCTGGATCATATGGCCACTCTACCGAAATATCAATAACCCCAGATATGCAGATGACACCACCCTTATAGCAGAAAGCAAAGAACAAAAGGGTTGCTTGTTAAAAGTGAAAGAGGAGAGTGAAAAAGTTGACTTAAAGCTCAACATTCAGAAAACTAAGATCATGACACCCAGTCGCATCACTTCATGGCAAATAGATGGGGAAACAACGGAAACAGTGAGAGACTTTATTTTTCTGGGCTCCAAAATCACTGCAGATGGTGACTGCAGCCATGAAATTAAAAGATGCTTGCTCCTTGGAAGAAAAGTTATGAGCAACCTAGACAGCATATTAAAAAGCAGAGACATTACTTTGCCAACAAAGGTCTGTCTAGTCAAAGTTTTTCCAGTAGTCATGTATGGATGTGAGAGCTAGACTATAAAGAAAGTTGAGTGCTGAATAATTGATGCTTTTGAACTATGGTGTTGGAGGAGACTCTTAAGAGTCCCTTGGACTGCAAGGAGATCCAACCAGTCAATCCTAAAGGAAATCAGTCCTGAATATTTATTGGAAGGACTAAGTTGAAGCTGAAACTCCAATACTTTGGCCACCTGATGCGAAGAGCTGATTCATTGGAAAAGACCCTGATGCTGGGAAAGATTGAGGGCAGGAAGAGAAGGGGACAACAGAGGATGAGATGGTTGGATGGTATCACTGACTTGATGGACATGAGTTTGACTAAATTCCAGGAGTTGGTGATGGACAGGGAGGCCTGGCGTGCTGCAGTCCATGGGGTCACAAAGAGTCAGACACAAGTGAACAACAGAACTGAACTGAACTGATGGCAACTGTGTTTTTAGTGTTTAAAGGAACCTTCATACAGTTCTCCAGAGCGGCTGCACTGATTTACATTCCCATTAACAGTGCAGGAGGGCTCCCTTTTCTCCACACCCTCTCTAGCATTTGTTATTTGTAGACATTTTAATAATGGCCATTCTGGCTTGTGTGAGGTGGTACTTTATTGTGTTGTGATTTGCATTTCTGAATTTCCTTTTCAGATTCCACAGAAATGGGAAGGAAATAAGCTAAGGTAGCTTTGGAGTTGTCGGCGTGGGGACTGCTGCCTGTGTGGGTGCGTTTGGCTTGGATGAGGGAGCAGTTGTGTCCAGCTGGCTGTGGGGTGGATGGAGGTATGTGGGGCTGGAAGGTGGGAATGGACCGTGGGCAGGACCCTGAGCTGGAACTGACTTCATTTTACAACGTGGGATGTTGGGATCAGAGTTTGAGGACTTTAGTCTAAGATCTCCTGGAGAAGGAAATGGCAACCCACTCCAGTATTCTTGCCTGGAAAATCTTTCCAAGGGCAGAGGGGCCTTGTGGGCTACAGTCCCTGAGGTTGCAAAGAGTTGGATGCGACTGAGAAACCAGGTGCAGAGAGTGGCTGGCAAAGGACTAACTCTGCTGCACACGTTTTGGGTATGCCCAAACTTTAAGCATTTTGTGAGTATTGACTCATGCCTTGTAAAACCCCGTGAAGAATGAACCAGTATCTCCATCTCACTGTTGACAAAACTCAAGCAACACAGTCAGGCAACTCACTTGAGTCAGAGATCAGTGGGCAGCCAGGTGTGCATCCAGCCAGCTCTCTGCGCCCACCTGGTCGGATGCCAGCAGCAGGCTCCAGGCAGGAGCCCTCGCAGGCTGGTTATCCTGAATGTAACTGGTGCCATATTTAATACTTGGTGAATCTTATTTGATGTTTGGTGATATTTACAATCAAGATTTCTCCTTTTAGGTTTGAGATTAACCCATACACACTTCTGTGTGTAAAATAGATAACCAACAGGGCTTACTGTAAAGCACAGGGAACTCTACTCAATACACTGTAATGACCTATATGGAAAAAGAATCTGAAAAATAATACATAATACACTGCTGCTCCTGCTAAGTCCCTTCTGTGTCCAACTCTGTGCGACCCCATAGACGTCAGCCCACCAGGCTCCCCCATCCCTGGGATTCTCCAGGCAAGGACACTGGAGTGGGTTGCCATTTCCTTCTCCAAGGCATGAAAGAGTGACTCTTCGAGACCCCATGGACTGTAGCCCACCAGGCTCCTCCACCCATGGGATTTTCCAGGCAAGAGTACTGGAGTGGGGTGCCATTGCCTTCTCCAAATACATAATATAGGTACATGTATAATAATATATACATACATATTATACATAAACATATATAATATATATGTATAAGTGAATCACTTGGCTGTACAGCTGAAACTAACAGAATGCTTGCAAATCAATTATATAGTCCAATTTAAAACAATTGCTCCTTTTAATCCAGGCTGTCCTCAGAACCTCGGAGGCCCAACTGCAGGGGTGGGGAGCCCTCAGCTCACTAAACGCCTCCCTACCTTCTGCAGCCTCATTCCTCAGAAGTTGGTTTCAGGATTTTAAAGACAGACCTTCCATAAGCTGCCAAACTAGCAGAGTTCCCTGTTTCACTTCGCTTTCCTCCTACTCAGAACTCCCACTGCTCCACTCCTTACTTGACCCCACCTCCATGTGTGTTGACTTGAAAGGATTGCAGCTTCAAGCATGAGTTCCAGCCCCTTCCATCTGGGCAGGCTTTTCGCTTGCACACCAGACACACATGCACACAATGTTTTCTGCTTCTTTAAACACACGTAGGCGTGAACCACTGTCCTCTTCAAGTAGTCACTGGCGGTTGTTGAAAAGTAGATCTGGAAAACATTTCATCTCAAGCTCCAGCACAGAGGGACCCGGGGTAGCGGGTTGATTCGTAACACCAGGAGGGTGGCTGCAGGGGCCGTGCCTTGTGCGGCCACGGCTGCAGTACATGGGCCCGTGCTTGTTTTACTGAGTTTTCACTTTCCTCTCAGGTTCAAAGCATTTGTTAACAAAATAAGCCACTCATTCTATACAAATAAATAATACCAATATTTATGAGAGAATTATCTAGCTTAATTTCAATATACTAACATTAAAAGAAAGATAAATAGAAAGAGCAGAGGATACATCACCAAATTGGGCTTTGACCAACATCCAGACTCAATCAGCGAGGGGAAGTCCTGTGTCACAGCACATCTGGAGTCGCAGTTGGGAATGGGTCCCAGGCAGCGTGTCCCCTCCATGGGTGAGACTTCAAAGACTGCAGTTTGGGGTTCCTGCTTGTAATCCCAGGATGCAAACTGATATGGTTATCAGTCTGTGAGCAAATTGCAGCTCTGGTTTCATGTTAATGCTGTTTGTTCTGTTGTGTAAAACTTGGAATGCTGCTAAGCCTGAGGCTTGGTTGGCCAGACCCCCTCCATGCTCTCAACAATCTCAAGATTGCTCCCCCATCTTACCTATGGTGCTACAAGTCTCACACTCACAGCAGGCCATCACTCACAGTCACTTCCAGTCAGTGCAGTATTCAGGCAGGTTAGATGCAAGGTCTGAGGCCTGCTCTGCTTTGCCTCTGAAGCCTAAGCAAGACTATTCATTTAATTTCCCTAACAGTGCTCTAGTCCACCCTCTGTCTCCTCTGTGCATCTTTGTCGGGGACTGCCATGTCCCAGGACTGATCTAGAGGTTTGGGGGTAAAACGAAATGCAACTCTCTAAGAGTTCCTAGCTTAGCAAAGGGGAGTTTTTAAGAGGCAGAGTTCTGCATGTACAATTTCCTGGCAATTTTCTACTTAAAGATGTGGAGAGCCAGCCTCCTGGAAGATCATGGAGAGAATTCTCAAATGAATCAAGTGGAAGGTGAATGTTCCTGGACAACTGACAGGGGGAAGGTGTAAAGGGGATGCCAGGGAGTCCTTCCCCAGTCCGTGCGGCCCACCCAGTGGGTGTAGGGTGCCTGCACCAGCACTCTGCCATGAGACTTCACCACGTGCGAATTCCAGGAGTGTAAGTTCAAGCTGAGACCAACCTTGAAACTGAAGGTGATGAGTTCTTAGTTACTAATGGGACTAGGAAGGTTGGTAGTGGGTTTAGAAGTCCAGTTCTGATGGGGTGCACGGGCTGGTTCTCGCCTCTATGTTTTGTGGGCAGTGGCCTGAGGGGCTGGGTTCTGCTGCTGCCTTCAGGACCCCCCAGGGCAGCCCATTGCAGAAGGCCTATGGCTGTCCCGCCATCGCCTGGAGTGCCCCCACCACCCCTCCTTGCCTTGGACCCTTCATGAGAGCTACCGGCTCAGTGACTCACTTTCTCTGACCCATCCTTGATGAACCTTCCAAGGTACAGCGGCTGACTTAGCTAATGATAAGTAGAGTAGCCTGCAAGGTTCCAATCTCTCTTTTTCTGGGGGATTTCATGACTTCCATTTGGTCAACTATCTATTTGTTCTTCCTCCCCACTTTGTTCCAGGATGGACTTAAGACAGTTTTCACAAAGGAGAGGAATTAAAAAATGAGATTAGGAAATGGTACTGTGAAGACCAAGTGCAAACTGCAGTGGGAGACATAAGACGCTGGGCTGGAGATGGAGGCATACGGCCATGCTGGTCTGCTAGAAGGAGCCCCAGAGCGAGTGCTGAGCCCGCTGGAGCCAGGCCTGCACGGCTCTGTCTGTCTACCGAGCCCTTCTAACTGCAACGGCCGCTCTGGGGCTGCAGTGCAGATGCCCTGGCCTACCCTTCTGCATCACAGCAGCCTTCTCCTTGTTGGAGGGGATCACCATCCTAATATCTGTGTACATCCGTTCCTGACTTTACTTACTGCTCATCACCTACCCGTGCAGACTCCCAACCATGCCCTGTTCTCCCTAACTTTGCACTGCAGAAGTGGAATTGTCCTATAGATTCTTTTCTTCTTGATGTTACTTCTACTATATTAATACATGGAATTTTGTGTTGTTTATTTACTTTTATTGTTCTGTGTTATTTCATTGTAGGGTTATAACAATTTATGTATCTGTTTTAGGGAAGATAAATCTATGGGCTGCTTCCCATTTTGGGTACTTTGCATATTATCTCATGTACGTTTGTCCCTAACTCCCAGGGTGCTCTGGCTCCCTCACCACCTTGTGTTAGGGTCTGTGAGGTTGTGGGACAGGGATGAAACTCTTATTTGTCTTTGAATTCTAGCATGTATCTCAGAGTTGGCACATAGTAGGCACTCAATAATCTTTTGCTGAAATATCAATGTTGAGGAGACAATATGATCCAGGGTGGAATAACATTAAACTTGGAGGCAGGAGCCGTGAGTTAAAGCCCAGGCTCTGGCATCTTGTAGATATGTAGCCTTTGATATGTTGTATCTAAGAGAAAATCAATTTTTTTCTTCAGAATTTTAACAATGCTTCTTTCTGCTGAGGACTGCATTAACTAGATCTTGGAAGAATTTCCTAGGAGGCTTATAGAACCTCAACTGCAAAACCTAACAAAGAGAAAAAGAGAAGGGGAAAATCTGTGACCATGGGGAGATGCCGTCTCATCTAAGTACAGTACAGAAATGCTTCCTTCTTTGGTTTCAGAGTTACTAAACATTGCTTCTCTAAATAAGATAAAAGAAACAAAGCAATAAGAAATGGGAGCCTGATTCTACTGAGTCAGTGCTTGGTGAGGAAAAATCCACCAGGAGGAAGCTTCAGCTTTGAATACGCAGACGGACTCCGAGAGCAGGTTGGGGTCAAGGGTAGAGGGATGGACAGGGTGTGGTTTTATCAGTGAATGCGGGAGTGAGCATGTGAGACAGACTCTGTTAAAGAAAACACGATTTTTTTTTCCTTTTTTTTAAACGTCTCTCACAGATTTGCTTTCCTATTATTTCTTCCTAAGGCTTTTTGAGGTGTCATGACAACACTGGACATGCAGCTATCTTGCTTTGATTCTTGGATAACTTTCTTGACTTTTCACCTTGCAAAGTAGCCCATCTTGGTGGCCTGGCCTCAGTTATCATCACTCCGGGGGAATCCTAATCAGAAGAGCCACCAAGACCCCTGAGGAGGGCAGGCAACTGGAGCCTGGCAAGTACTGTATTTGTGCTATGGTATAAGTCTGTCCGCTTCACCACCAAGCATGTCTGCTCTAAGAGCTTGATGCTGTGCATGTTAAATTTTATTGGCTATTATTGTGAGTGAAATAGGAAGAATTAAGATGAGTTCTTCCCTGTAGTTCGCATTCTTCTGACTAACCTAGTGGCCATCTATAGTGGGAAGCTGGGTGAGGCTATCTGTGGGTTTTTATGAGCACCATCATTCCAGTAGCTTAAGGCCACTTCCGTCACAGTGAATTTTGAGTATTGGAGTAAACATTTGCTGGTGCTGGTGAGACGAGCAGCACATGGCCACGGGTCAGAGCCTGGTGTAGCGCCTGGCGTTTTGATCCCAGGGCACCACTTGCAGGGCAGCGCTGAAGCCCAGGAAGCTTGCCCGTCTCAGTTTGTATATACACTTCCAGAAGAGAGGAATCAGTCTCACCAGCTCATTATCCTTGGGTCAACTGAAGGAAAACCAGGGATTGTCCACTTATCTCCACAATTAAGGCCCAGAGATGCATGTAGCTTGTCTACGTTGGCTCGAAATCTGAATTATGATCATCTGAACCAATGAGCTTGGGCTGGGTTTTTGGTTCTTCGTGGGTTGTCCGGTCATTTCTGTGTCATTGTTGGACAGCAGAAAAGAAGGACTGAAGCACGGATCAGAAACTTTTCACGCACTGAGCAGCATTATAGCTTGTGTTTTGCTTCATTTTTATTTCTAAAGTCTGATTTCAGTTGTGATGGCCACGCTAGTGGATTAAGATACAAGGCTAGTTGGCTCTAGAAAGTTAAGGTGATGAAATGTGGAAATAACTATTTTACTTTTTCTCCAAAATTTTCAGAAAGCTTCTTTCTGGTGTGTCTCTGGGGATTTTCCCTGAATGCAGTGCTACTTGGTCTTTCATAGATGTGACACAGAGGTTATGACCCTGCATCTGATGTTCCTGATGAGCTGCATGTGTTCCTGGATATGATGGAGGCAAGCCTGATGGTGATATTCCTTCTATAGAAAAACTGACCTCGCCTTTTCCTGCCAAAAATCTAGGGTTCATAAATAAAAAACAGAGAGCATCCATTATCCTTGGTGTATTATTCATGACACCAGAAAAGAACCTCGGCAATCACGAACTGTTTCAGTTGGAAAAAACAAAAAAGAAAGTCACAGGTGGGTAGACTTTTCCAAAAAGTTTCTGACCTTGTTTAATAGCTACAGAAATTGACCATAAACGCCAGGCTTGGAAAGGCTTGCTTCTTATCAAAAGCTTTCATTTACCCAAACATAAACAGCAGAGAAATGATTCATTTACTGTGCTCAGCACTCTGCAAAGCTTTTAAAAGGCACCTTGTAAGGTGCATGGAAAACCTGGGGGAGAATGCCAAATGGCTTCACATGAGCCTTGAATGAAACACCAGTAATAAAGAAAAAAGAAGAGGCAGGTGCCCATCTATTTAATATTGGGGGGGTCTGTAGCCAGAGGGGAAAAAGTTATGCTTTATACAGAAAGCAGAGCAAAGGGAAATGTATAAATAAAGAGAGAGGGAAGCCAAGGCCAAATGCTGGGAAGGGTGCCTGGTGAGCCATGCCTCCCGCCCCCTAACAAAAGGCTGAGGTGTTACGCGTGTGGAGAAGGTTGGCTTTCTTTAGAGCTAATGGGCTCCTGACGGGCAGATCTGTGAATAGACGGGGGCCTCATGCAGCGCAGGGCAGTGTTTAAGCCTCCTCGGTGAGGCCACTCATTTATAGCTTATTTTCTGGGGCTTGAAGATGCCTGCTGGTGTGAAGGGGGCCTCTGTGGCCCTGGGGATGGCAGAAGTCCCCAAACACGGAAATGTGTCTCTTCTACCCTCTGCATCTCTTACAGTGCATCCGCAATCCAGTGGGCACAGCCGAGATCTTGTAGCAATAGTGGGTGGGGTGGGGTGGGGGGTCAGAGGTGGCTGGCTTCTTATTCATGCTTTAATTTAAAGAGAATACCTAACACCCATACCCTTGGAATGGTTCGTCACAGTGTAACTTTGGGTCACCAGTTACCTCCTTATAGTGTGTGCTGTAGATAGATGCTGATTTCAGGTATCTGTAGACAATCGCTAGGTCAGGTTTGCACATTTTTTGTCCAAAAAAAAAAAAAAATTGTGGAAGAGAGGCACCCAGAGCTTGACTTGAATTCCTGGGGTCCTTCCCCTCAGGAGAAGTGGAGAATAGTAAGAATGTTCCATGATGAAAGAAATTGGGTATTTCGGCTTCCCTGGGGTCTCAGATGGTAAAGAATCTGCCTGCAATGCAGGAGACCTGGGTTTGATTTCTGGGTTGGGAAGATCCCCTGGAGAAGGCAGTGGCGATCCCACTCCAGGATTCTTGCCTGGAGAAGCCCATGGACAGAGGAGCCTGGCGCTGCTGTCCATGGGGTCACACAGAGTCGGACACGACTGAGCGACTAACACTTTCACTTTTCACTAGCGGCAGGAAAGTGGGAAGGGATGACGCAAAGTAGGACTGGGGATCATAACGCAGGGGAGCAAGGCCACCAGCATTGTAGGAAGACACTGTTAAAAAACAGCTAATTGACAATGCTGTGCTAATTTCCACTGTACAGCAAAGTGACTGTGTAATATACTCATATATATACATATATATTCATTTTCATATTCTTCCATTATGGCGTATCCCAGGAGATTGGATATAGTTTTCTGTGCTGTACAGTAGGAACTTGCTCTTTATCCATCCTGTCTATAATTGTTTGCATCTACCAACCCCAAACTCCCAGTCCATTTCCTCCCCAACCCCCTCCTTCTTGGCAGCCACAAGTCTGTTTTCTACGTCTGTGAGTCTGTTTTTTGTGGATAGAGACATTTGTGTCATAATTTACATCTCACATGTGAGTGATATAACATGGTACTTGTCTTCCTCTTTGTGAGTCACTTCACTTAGTGTAATTATCTCTAGGCCCATCTGTGTTGCTGTAACTGGCTTTATTTCGTTCCTCTTCATGGGTGGCTAGTATTCCATTGCATTTATGTAGCACATCGTCTTTATCCATTCCTCTGTCGCTGGTTGTTTCCGTGGCTGGGTTTCTGTGATTTGTGCTTCTGTGATCATTGGGGTGCATGTGTCTTTTCAAATTAGAGTTTAGGAAGACCTTTTTAAAAAAGTTCATAGAACCGAAGGCCAGACTCTAAGGGGACACTGGACACGGGAGAGAAAGATGCTCAGGCGGAAGAGCGGCTCAGATGGACTTTCTCCTGACAACCTCCACGGAGGACAGAGAACAGCCCTTCCAATCCAGGATCGGCAGAAAGAAGTGGCCCAGACCTGCCGCCTTGTGGGGGCATCCCACACCCCTGCTCTGCAGGAGGGAAGGTCACTCACCTCTCAGAGCCTCTCTCTTGATTCCTGGGTTCTGATAACTCCTCTCTCCATCTTCCTCCCCCTGCTGGGGGCAGTGGGGAATCTACATCTGCCCTGTAGACCCCTATTCCATACCCACACTCTCACAACTGGTCCTGCCTGAATAAAGAAAGTGAAAGTGAAGTGAAAGAGAAGTCACTCAGTCGTGTCCGACTCTTAGCGACCCCATGGATTGCAGCCTACCAGGCTCCTCCGTCCATGGGATTTTCTAGGCAAGAGTACTGGAGTGGGGTGCCATTGCCTTCTCCAAGGATAAAAAAACTGTCCTCAAATAATCCTATTTCCTGTTGAGACCCAGACTGATACAGAAACTATCTATTAACCTCTGATTTGAAAAGGAAACAGAGAATGAAGATGACAGAGCCAAGAAGTCCTCTGAGAGACTGGAGGGAAGCCACAGTATAATGTCGAAAGAGGAGTCTTTGAATGGTCTAGCTTAGTGAGTGCTAAACACCTGGGCAAGCTTTTAAAAAACTAATTATAAAAAATTCATGAGGAAAAACAGAAGAAATTCACATCATGAGAAAAGAGTTTATTCTGAGAGCTTTCTCAGGTCAGTAGGAGGAAGCACATGGTTAGAAAGTGACTGCAGGGGAGGCGATGGAGAGGAGGTGGGATGTGGAGTGTCTGAGCTCGGGAGCTGGAGTGATAGTCCCAAGACAAGGATGAGATGCCTCCTGATCCTTCAAATGCTCACAATCTGTGCCTCCACAAGGCTGAGGGCTCTGATTCTTAGAGGGAAGGAAGGACATATATCTGCTGTAAACATGTCATAACATATTTCTTGATGCTAGTCCTGAAACCAAATCAGGACTTTGATTTTTCCCAATGACCCACTTTTGTGAGTCATTTGTGACCCGCTGTGGGTGTGTGCTGGCCTGGCCCAGCTGATGGGGGAGCGGTGGGTGGGTGGCATTCCAGGTGTCAGGGTTGAGGACTGTCACCCATCCTTCCTAGGAAAGGTTGGCCATTTTCAGATCCCTCCACCCACACAGGCGAGGCTGGTGCCTGTTTAGACTGACCTGCTTTGCAGTAATTCCCTTGCTGGCTGCAAGCACCATTCTGTTCGTCGGATTGTTAAATGACCTGTTTAATTTGACTGAGCTGCCTTTGGCTGCCAAACACGCCTCCAGGCAGCAGCTACATTCCACAAGCTGACTGCATCCCAGGTTAGCAAGAACCAGGGGGACTAGGAGAGCATCTGAAAGGAGAATTGTTTCTTTCCCTGAACAACCCCTAATGGATGCTGTTTTGCTTCAGCATTGGTTTCCCTGGACTAGAAACTCTGCTCCCTCCTGTTTCTCTCCTGGGAACCAAAAACCCTGCTTGGGAAGACAGTCTCCTCTGCCTTGGAGATTTATGTAGAAGGTATTTCTAAAGTTCTTATTATTGTAGAACATGTTGCTTTTGCTTTGAGAAAGATAAAACATATTTAACTTGTGTTAGGGGATTTATGGTGTAAGATATCTTGGGCCCTACTCAGCTCTAGGTAGAGAGTAAATGAAAGTGGCTCAGTCATGTCCAACTCTTTGTGACCCCATGGACTGTAGTCCACCAGGTTTCTCTGTCCATGCGGTTCTCCAGGCAAGAATACTGGTGTAGCCATTCACTTCTCCAGGGGGTCTTCTCAACTCAGGGATGGAACTCGGGTCTCTGCATTGCAGGTGGATTCTTTGCCATCTGAGCCACCAGCGTAACCCACTCCAGGTATAGAAGTTGGTGGTAAAAGTCCCACAGTCTGACCATAAAAGGATTTTATTATTTTTTTTTTTAGTATTTTTTTTCTAATTTTATTTTATTTTTAAACTTTACATAATTGTATTAGTTTTGCCAAATATCAAAATGAATCCGCCACAGGTATACATGTGTTCCCCATCCTGAACGCTCCTCCCTCCTCCCTCCCCATACCATCCCTCTGGGTCGTCCCAGTGCTCTAGCCCCAAGCATCCAGTATTGTGCATCGAACCTGGACCGGCAACTTGTTTCTTACATGATATTTTACATATTTCAATGCCATTCTCCCAAATCTTCCCACCCTCTCCCTCTCCCACAGAGTCCATAAGACTGTTCTATACATCAGTGTCTCTTTTGCTGTCTCGTATACAGGGTTATTGTTACCATCTTTCTAAATTCCATATATATGCGTTAGTACACTGTATTTATGTTTTTCCTTCTGGCTTACTTCACTCTGTATAATAGGCTCCAGTTTCATCCACCTCATTAGAACTGATTCAAATGTATTGTATTGGTTTTGCCATATATCAACATGAATCCGCCACAGGTTCCCCATCCTGAACCCTTCTCCCTCCTCCCTCCCCATACCATCCCTCTGGGTCGTCCCAGATGCTGGAGGTTGATTACTTTACAATATTGTATTGGTTTTGCCACACATCAACATGAATCCGCCACAGGTATACACATGTTCCCCATCCTGAACCCCGCTCCCACCTCCCTCCCCTGATTTTTAAATGGCCAGCCCTAAGTGAGTTAAGACATTAGGACCAAGGACAGATACATACCCTCCCTGAATCATCCCCACTTTTTAAGTAGTCACTTTGGGAGACAGAGGCTGAGGGAGAACCTGCCTCCTGGCTGGGAGGTGGGTGCAGTGCTGCATAGCTGACAGGCCATCCAGGTGACAGAAATTTCACTTGTTCAGGTGATACCTTGAGGTTGATAATGACCAGTGGAGCAAAGAACCAACTCAGTCAAAAGGATCAATATCATAGGATCTCCAGTCAAATTCACTCTTAATAAATAAGAGTAAATTATTTTACCCTTAAAGACTAGGTCGGAGAAGGCAATGGTACCCCGCTCCAGTACTCTTGCCTGGAAAATCCACGGACAGAGGAGCCTGGTAGGCTGCAGTCCATGGGGTTGCTAAGAGTTGGACACGACTGAGCGACTTCACTTTCACTTCTCTCTTTCATGCATTGGAGAAGGAAATGGCAACCCACTCCAGTATTCTTGCCTGGAGAATCCCAGGGACAGTGGAGCCTCATGGGCTGCCATCTATGGGGTCGCACAGAGTCGGGAACGACTGAAGCGACTTAGCATTAGCAAGGTAGGATTGGGGGAAGATAATTGGGGTTGGGGGGGAAGCTTCTCTGGTAGCTCAGGTGGTAAAGAATTCGCCTGCAATGTAGGAGACCCTGGTTTGATTCCTGGGTTGGGAAGTTCCCCTGGAGAAGGGATAGGGTACCCACTCTAGTATTCTTGGGCTTCCCTGGTGGCTCAGATGGTAAAGAATCTGCTTGCGATTCAGGAGGCCTGGGTTCGATCCCTGGGCTCAGAAGGTGCCCTGGAGGAGGGCATGGCAACCCATTCCAGTATTCTTGCCTGAAGAATCCCAAGAACTGGGGACCCTCCCCATCTCTTCATAGTTTCAGGCATGACACATAATGCATGGAATCAAGCCGGTGGGCTGTGGAGAGATGGAATAGGATGTGAATGTGTTCATCCCTAAAGCCAGCAGTCTATGACAGGCACACCTCTGAAGGTGTGCTCCTCAAAACACACTATTTTCTGAGAAGGAAATACTGCCCTTTGTGGGTCTGGTATGATCATTTAGAAATTGTTGTAAAAAATTAAAATGATGATCCTCCATTAATTATTCCAATCAGTAAAGTGCTAATAAATCAAAGCATGAGCATTTTCCCTTATCTGTGTCTATCTAGAAAGGCCTAAAAGGAAATATGATAAAAGATTCCAGTTTTCTTCAAGATAGTCCTGAACTTTATACAAATGCTTTAAACTGTAGACCTAAGAATTTGTATAAATTGCAAAATTTTAGAAAAAAATGACAAAAGGAAGTGTTTTTATCATGCTAATGTAAACAAAGCTGCAAGGTGGAAAATTCCAGTTGACTGATCCCATTCTAACTGTCTCGGTGATCGTCCTCTTTTTTTCTTTTCCTCTTTCTTTAAGTGAAGGTGATGAGTGCCTGCACTTTATGGTACTTCATCCTTATGAAATTGTCTCCCTATTTTTATTTTATTTCACTGGATGTATTCATAAGTGCTAACAAAACGATGTCAAAATCTCTATGAGGCTGTGGATTGAGCTGAGATCCAGAAGTGTCAAGGAGATTGGCAAGGTGAAATGGGCAATTTGTGGAAAGGTCTGAACCATCACCTGAAGAGAGAGGCCGAGAGGACCCAGGTAACAAGAAGGCAGGTTCTGGTAGGCACAGGGGCAAGTGCTGGCTTTGAGATGGGCTCAAAGTCCTGTACATGGGCTTGGGTTTTGCTTAAAAAAAAATCACTGGAAGGATATTGAATATCCCACAAAGCTGAGTAAATTGCTTAGTAACTTGACCATAGGAAGGACAAATTCTTGGCAGTCTAAGAAGGCAATCACAAATTATCTCCAACTACATTCTGCTCTCTCTCCTCTCCTGCCTTCTCCAAGTGATTCTAGAGTACATTTCTTGTTCCAGGATCCACTGCTGGTGCTCAGGGCCAGACAAAGAAAAATAAAATGTCCTCCTTTCAGGGAGGACATATGTCAGGTGCTAGCAAGGGTTAAGATGGAGAACCATCTCCACTGCAGTCAGAGTGGGGACAGTTATAGGGTGTGGGGAGTCATGAAAGGCTCTCTGATAAGGTTTGAACAGAGACCAGAAAGCAGCCAGGGAGCAGCCATGCAAGGATGTCCTGGAGAGGGACGGCCTGTGTCCAGACCTTCCAGCAAGGTGGATGCTGGTTGGGGTGAACAATTACAAGCCAGTGTGGCTGGAACACAGGAAGCAAGGGGCTCTCTGGAGACAGAATCACCCTGTGGGTTCTTGCGAAAGGCAGATTCTATACAATCTCAAAGCCAAGAAGGGACTTTTTTCTCTTTAAGTTAGATGGAAAGCCAAAGGGGGATATGACGGATGAGTGACATGATCTGGGCTGTATCTCTAAGGGGTACTCCTGCCTGGGGGATGGATGACTCGATCTGGGCTGTATCTCTAAGGGGTACTCCTGCCTGGGGGATGGATGACTCGATCTGGGCTGTATCTCTAAGGGGTACTCCTGCCTGGGGGCGGATGACTCTCTTGGCACTGTTTTAATAGTCTGGGTCAGGGAAAGTGAGCCTCTGGCTGCTTCAGTGTTAGGGATGAAGATGGTGATGGGCACTTGGATTGGGAAGAACACTTTTCGAAGGACATAAAGTTTCTGGAAACCAAAAGATAGAGCTCAATTAGGATTCTTGCTGCTCTGCTCTTCCCTGAAATGATTGTGGTCACGACGCCTGGTGCCTGGTGCCTAGGGTGGGACGTTTTGGACAGTCATGTGTTGTCCTGTTTGTTGACCGAAGGACAACATTTTATTAATAAAAAATCAACTTTTATGAATTTAAAAATAATCTCCCAGTCTATAAATATTTTCCACCTATATGCTTTTACAAACCTAGTCCAGCATTATGTAAAATCTTAGTGTAATTGAGATAAATTGATTTCGTCTTTCAGGAGAGGGAAGTTGGATTAGTGCTTTGACTAGTCCTCTTTGAGGTCACCTCTGAGAAGAGTCTAGAAAGTAAAGAACAGAGGAAGGAAGTGGTTGGAAATGGACAGCACGGCTCCTCTGATGTGTTGTGGCAGCTGTGGGGTGAGGGATGATAATTTGCAGTAAAATTGCCTCAGGGAAGCACGTGGAGGAGATGGGAATCAGCACATTGAGAGGTTTCTGGAAGTGTTGAGAGTAGGGACAGGTGTCAGGGACTGTATTCAGTCCTATGTAGTACAGAAATGTAATGCTTGATGGTGGTTCTCATCCCAGGGTACCTGACTTGGTAGACTTGTGGTAAGGCTCCTGCATTTATGTTTTTAACCAGGTGTTGGGTCATTGTGGTGTGTTGGTCTCACTTGAGAACATTCTGCTGTATCAATTTCATCATTATATGTTCATTGTGATTCTTGCAATAGGTCTAATGTAAAAGTACTATTTTGCTTGGACATACTACCAGTAGTTCTGGAAGAATTCTGACAACATTCCATGAAACTGTTTACTCAGAAATTTGCTACTAAAATGTACTGGGTATTGTCAGTAAATGGCAACCTTATTATTTTAATCATGATTACTATTTCTGTGTCCTACTGAACTTCAGACCTGAAAGATATACAAGAAAAAGGCATAGCAGTGTTAACTCACAAATACAAATTCACTTGAACACCTAATAAAAAAGTAATTGGACTTGAGATACAAAAAGAAGACATGCAAGATGATAAAAGTTCACAAAGGTCATAGTTCAAGTCTTCCTGACTTGCCCAATCTAGTTTGTAGATGAGCCCTGCCACCACAGTGACCTTGTTCCTCTGACCACAGGTCAGAGCAGAGCATGCAGAATGACCCTGGATATTTCAACCCGCCCTTTGGAGGCAGTCAGCAGCCCTGGTTAAACCTGATCCCTTCCTGGTGGCTGCAGGGACCTCCCAGCCTATTTCCCTTCCCTTTGTAGGGTTCAAGGTCTGGGATCTGTGTCTGAGAGCCCCTCACAGGTCTTCATCTGTCTTCTCCTTTCCCTGTGGACCCAGAACCTCTCAATGGAGGGAAAAGGCCCATGAAGAGGAGGGGTGTCTGCAGGAAGGAAGTGGAGGGATCATCTCTCAGCTGCCCAAAAGCAGAGGCATGAGGAACACAGATGTCTGGTTCCAGGAAACTTTCCCACCTCACCAGGAGCAGCAATGAAAGCCGTGGACCTGTGAAGGTGCGAGAACCCCTGTGGGCAGTTGGCGGCCCTGGAGCTGAGTCTCCTGCCACTGATTGGCTTTGGGGTATTCTCAATGCTGGCTGCACATTAGAATATCCTGAGATGCTTTGAGCATACGTGTGAAGGCAATACCTTGCTTTCCAGTGCTACAGACTTGCATTTAGTTTATCTGGGTGGGGGGAACATGGACATTTAATAAAAAAAAAAAAGAAGAAGAAAAGAAAAAACAAACTACTCCAGTGTGCAGTGGGGAACTATAGCTGGTCCTAGAAGCCTGGTCGCTGGGCCAGCAGCATCAGCGTCACATGAGAAGTTGGTAGAAATGCAATTCTGGTCCTCACACTAGGTATGCCGAGCCAAGAACTCTGGGGGCAGCAGCCGGTCAGCGGTGGTTTCAAGCTCCCCAGGTGATGCAGATGGAGAGTGGGCAGAGCTGAAGACCATGGTGCTGACGTGGATGATGCAAGGCTTCATGAGAGAGAGCGTCATGCTGCCCAAGGTGATCCAGATGGAGAGTGGGCAGAGCTGAAGACCATGGTGCTGACGTGGATGATGCAAGGCTTCATGAGAGAGAGCGTCATGCTGCCCATGGAGGCACCGGAACAGGAAAAATAGAGCCTTTGAGCAGAAACAATGATACTCTGACACTAACCTCTCCCACTTGCCTCAAATAGTGTCTCTGCCCAACTCTTATTGTCAGTAGAGACAAAAGCTCCACACTGTCAACATGTGAGGTCACGTGAGACCTAGTGGGGTTAAATAACTGGTCCAAAGTGAGCCAACTGGCCAGTCTCGGAGCTGTGATTTAAATCATGTCCTTAACTTCTGCTGTATTTCTGCTGTGCGCCACCCCATAAGACTGCAGCTCCTGGGAGAGGGGTCCCTGTCTTCTCCCTGTCACCCTGGCTTCTAGAACTTCCCTGTCCAGGAGGATGGCCACTGGGTCCTGGGGGGGTCCCAGGCATTGGGAATGTGACCAGGACAAGTTGAAATGAGTCATAGGGTAAAGTCTAAAGTCTGGATTTAGACTTAATATGAAATAAAGAGCATATGCTGCTGCTGCTGCTAAGTTGCTTTAGTCGTGTCTGACTCTTTGCGACCCCATGGACCGTAGCCCACCAGGCTCCTCCGTCCATGGGATTCTTCAGGCAAGAATACTGGAGTGGGTTGCCATTTTCTCCTCCAGGGGATTTTCTGGATCCATGGATCAAACATGCATCTGTTAAGTCTCCTGCATTTGCAGGGGTACCACTAGTACCACCTGGGGATTATCAAAGATCATGTATATGATATGAAATGATAACACTTTGGACATGTTTGGCTAAAAATGTTATTAATTTTAAAGTAAATAGTTTAAAATAATATTTAATTTTATGGAATATTATAAAATTAAAATATTTTATGACCTGTTTCTCTTCACATTTTTAATGTGATTCTTGGAATGTTAGATATGTGATTCACTTTCCATTGGGTGGCACTTTTCTAAACAAGACCTGCTCAAAATAGGATGATTGGATAACTGCTGGAATATGACAGGCCACTTGTACAAGGTGAGTCCTTGAGAGTTCTGAGTTATGAGACTGCAGATGGCTGCAGCTGAGGGGAGCATCAGTCGGGTGAGAGGGAGGAAGAGGAGCAAGGAGACAGTGTGAGTGACAGGGGTGTAGGAAGGGCGGTGCAGCTCAGACCCTGATCGGTGACCCTGATCAGGCAAGTCTCAGGGAGCCAGGCAAAGTGGTGGGCAGTGATGGTGCCATGGAGACACTCTGCACATGCGCCTCTCATGGAGATGGATGTGGAGTTCCTGTCAGGTCATGGGCACTCAGGGGCTTGCTTCCAACCCTCCATCTCCCAGCTCACAGCTGTGCAAGTCCCCAAGGCACCATGTTACATTGCTGTGGTTCCAGCTTGTCCTGCTGAAAGTGGTGAGGTCCTGATTTAGAAAGCAAGCTCCCTGGCAGTGTGAGAAAATTGGGAACTGCACATGAATCCAACTTAGCCAGCTCTCCTGGGATAACAATCTTGCCCACCCCACAGGCAGCTGTAGTTCTGGGAGGTTGGTGTTAGCTGATGCCCTTATGAGCAGGAGTTTATAGAAACTTCCCAGACAACTCTGAGTTCTCATAAAACCCGAGGAACCTTGAAGCTTTCTATCACATAAATATAAAAAAAAAAATATTTCCGCATGGCCAGGCAGCTTAGAAAAATGTTTACCAGCCCTTCAACATGTCATCAGCCCACCCCATGCTTCCCAGTGTCTATGCAACAATATGTCAGAGCCTTTCTGCCTCAGAGCTGGAGATGGGAAGCACTCTGGGCTGAACTTTTGACTTTTGTGTATTTTGTTACTTCAAACTCATTTTTTTTTTAAATGTTGAGAATACAGGCTTGCATCAAGTTGCCTAACAGTTTTCTTTAGGCAGGGAAGTGTTGGTGGGGTCTGAGCAGAGACCCCAAGATGCAGAAGGTCCAGTTTGAAACATTTGGACAGTTGCTTGGGATGCTAGTGAGGGAAGGGAACCAGGGTGGTAGACTGTTCGCCATGTCATGCCAGCCTTGGGACAGGGCTTTGTATGCTGAGCATCATCGAGAATCTCAGAGATCCATGGAGGGTGAAGGCTATCAACTCTGTCCTCCAAACAGGAAACCACAGTTCCCATCCTTACGTGACTCTTTGGTGGTGGTTTAGTCACTAAGTCGTGTCCGACTCTGTGACCCCATGGACGATAGCCCACCAGGCTCCTCTGCCCATGGGATTCTCCAGGCAAGAATACTGGAGTGGGTTGCCGTGCCCTTCTCCAGACTCTTTAGGGCCACACGTTTGCAGGGAAGTCTGCTGAGCCTGGAGGTGGTCTTCGCAGGATGTGTGCTGGGCCCTGGGAAACAGGAGGAGAAGGTGAGTCCCATCCCAAATGCCAACCCACATGCCCAGCAGGTGGCCACCTATGGGAGGCACCAGTAGCAGATGCTATGGGACTGTAGGACCAACATGAACCACATAGGGCAGGACAGGGCACAGAGAAAATGCATATTTTAGATCCCCTACTCCACAAACCAACACTCTTGACGCCCAGCATGGCCCTCAGAGCTCCAACTGAGAAGCAGCTGAGAAGTGAGTAACTGCACATTTAACTTGGGATCTAAAAGCATGATCTGTTCTACAAAATGAATTAGAATTCTGCAGGTACTTCCTGTTATTCTGGGCCAGCTGTCAGTGAGGCTGACTAGGATAACATTGACAATGCCTGCTTTAGAAAGATGCTACACTGGGCCATTTCAGGCTGCTTTCCCTGCTCAGTTCTCCCAGCAGTCTTTCAGGGTCAGAGCAGGAAGGCAGGACGCTTGTATCAGAGGATGACGACCATGCAGTCACTACATTCCCAGGCCTCAGTCCAACACGGCCCTGGTCCTGACCCTCACCCTGACCTGCCCCTGAACTGTGTGGTGGAAGTCACTCAGTCATGTCCAGCTCTTTGTGACCCCGTGGACTGGAGCCCAACAGGCTCCTCTTGTCCATGGGATTCTCCGAGCAAAAATACTGGAGTGGGTAGCCATTCCCTCTTACAGGGGATTTTCCTGATCCAGAGATCGAACCTGGGTCTCCTACATTGCAGGCAGATTCTTTACCATCTGAGCCACCAGGGGAGCCCCTGAACTGACCCTAACCCTAATCCTAGCCCTGACCCTGACCTGAGCCTCACCCTAATTCTAACGCTGAGCCCTGCTCTGACCCACAGACACGATGCGGACTCCAGGGGTACAGGAACCCTCACAGGAGGCTGTGATCGTTCGTCCCCCACACAGCCTTCCCAGGAGGAGAAATGGAGACACCGCCTCAGGGAACCTGTGCTTCTGTCTGTGTCCCGACTTTGCACTGCATGAAGGAAGAGGATATGCAGGGGCCCCCATCAGGCACTTGTTCACAGGGGTCCCCAGACCCTGCAGAAGCCTTGAGGACAGGCCCCAAGGGGCCAGATGTGGCTGCCCATGCCTGAGCGAGATGCAGAGGTGGACAGAGACATCCACTCACTTGGGAGTGAGTGGCCTTCCCTGGAGCCTGGGGTCTCTGATTGTTCTGAGCATCAAAGGGGCCCACCAAACAGTGATGGTCGAGTTTCCCCCAGCCCGTCCCTCCTCCATCCTCTGCTGTAGCTTTAGAGGAAGAACGGGGCCTCCCAGACTCCACTGAGGCAGTCAGACTGCCCCAGAGGACCCCTCCAGTGAGGGGGGCAGGGTAGGCTTTCCAGAGCCATAATGATGCCCCAGAACCGCTGCGCCCAACACGGAAGAGCAGCCTGTAAAGAATGGAAACAGCGTCTGCGGAGGGACTAGCTGCCTGGTCCTTGTTGCATCTACACCGGGGGCACCAGGCTGCTTTTCAGCAACTAAAACCAAAAGTATCTAAGGAACATCGTCAAGTAATGGACTGAATGTGAGCAGGTGGGTGAGTGCAGCCTGTGCTCACTGATGTCAACCACGTAAAAGTGCAAATACATACACGCTTCTCCATGGGCTCCTAATGACTCCAGCTGCCCCTGGGGAGGGGCTGGCCATGGGGCTTAGGGCAGCAAGGGAGAGCCACACTTCACTCCACATTTCAGGGCTGCACTGCCTTTTACACCGTGTGCAGGTAACGCTGATGGAAAGGCTGGTCTAACTGCTCTGCCCTGGCTTTCCTCAAGCTTTCTGCCTGAGGATGATGCTTCCTGGGAAAGTTGGGGCTGCAGGGATCGGGTAGGTGTGCATTGCTATTGGGTGCTCAGCACGTAGCTTGCGTTACAAGGAGGAAACACACATCTTTACTCTCCTGGCGAACCAAAGGACAGAATTTAGTGTCATAATAAGCAGACTTGGTTGACCACATTTGAGAACGGTTAAAATGCCACCATTAAAGCAGCAAGCTCTGTATTCCCAAGTTTATAGGATCCCTGATTCTCTGTATCATGTGGAAGAGAATTTTCTAGGTCAGTCAGATCATTGGACAGCCCGCTGCACTTATTCTCCTAGAGTGCTGGATCATTCTTGGGTGGAATTTATTTAAATATGGGCTTATAGAGAAAAGACTGAGATGCAGAATGAGCTAAGTCTAGTGAGAGCTGATTGTTCAGAGTAAAAGTGACTGAAAACGGAATGGCAGCACTTTTTCCTTTGCTAAATAAAGTTAATAAATAAATTTTTTACTTGCTCTGTGCTGAACAGAGCAAATTACTTTTTCTATAACCTTTGCTCTGACTATTCCAGTATCCACCCACCACTTAAAATTTTTCTTAATGTGTTAACACATTAAAACACATCTCTACCAAACCCAGCAGGCAGACTGCAGCAGAGCTGGTTTCCAGAAGTGGCCATGGCAATATTTCTTGTCCCACGTGCTCTTTTAGAGTCTTCCCCTCCCGCCTGGAGACATCAGGGAAGGCTGTTCTGTTCTTGAGTCAGGTGTCCCCTGCAGGGTCCACACAGGCCTTGCATGTCCCTGTCCTGATCCAGGCCCAGTCATAGAGCAAGCTC
The DNA here is from genome assembly GCF_032452875.1 of Bos javanicus. Classification (NCBI taxonomy): domain Eukaryota; kingdom Metazoa; phylum Chordata; class Mammalia; order Artiodactyla; family Bovidae; genus Bos; species Bos javanicus. The sequence continues at coordinate 5,011,360 of NC_083871.1, read as the reverse complement.
AGAAGTGCATGAGTTCCGTCTGGCTGCTGTAACAAAACCACAGGCTGGGCAGCTACAGAGCAGAGAGTCACTGCCTCAGTCCTGGAGGCCAGAAGTCTGAGACCGCGGTGTGGGCAGGCACTGGGGAAGGATCAGCTGCAAGGCACTCTCTTAGCTTCTGACAGTTCCCTGGCTTATGATAGCATCCAGCCAGGCTTCACGTGACCATCTCCCTGTGTGTGTGTGTCTAAACGTCCACTTTTGAATAAGGACACCTGTCCTATTGGATTAGGACCTGCCTGGCTTTGTGTGGCTCATCTTTACACTGGCATAGTCCTGTCTCCAAATACAGCCAGCAGGTTAAGGCTCTAATATGTGAATGTGGGTGGACAAAATTCAGCTCATAACAGGAGTTCCCCCCTTTCCTGTTAGGACCTGTGGCCCCCAGCTCTGGAAACCCATCCCCCATGTGCCCCCCCACCACTTCTCTGTACAAATGTGGAAGTGCCTAATCCTAGCATCTTGGCCGGGTGTCTTGGCCTCTACACCTCTGCTCCATCCCCCTTCCCTCTGTATTTTCCAGATTCCCAAAAAGCTGAGTGCACCTGCCTGGGTCTGAAATCTGCTCAAGATTTCTCCTCAACTCTTCCTGCAGTTTTCCCTGCCCATCATGGCCTCTGAGCTGCACCCACTGTCGAGCTCCCCGCTCCCTGATTCTGGACCAGTAGTGAAGGCCAAGCACTGCTCTCGGCTGTCTGTACGGGGACCCCAGTCTCAGGCCATCCAGACTGGCAAAGCCAGGACGAATCCTGCCCAGCTCGGTCTGCCCCTGGCTGGGCCTAAAGCAGCCGAAGCTCTGTAGATTCTACACTGGATGATAGATTTCAGCATCTCAGAGTTGAAGGAAGCTAGGTGGCTGTGGTGGCTGTGTTCATTTTGTTGCTCTGAAACCTTTTACATCTGTTTGGGACATAAGCTTCCCCTCATGCATAACCCCCCACCCCCCACCCCTCAACTGCAGGCCTTCCAGCCACTTGAAGAGCATGAAGCCATGGGTAATTTGGGTTGGAAGACCCCTGGAGGAGGGCATGGCATTACAACCCACTCCAGTATTCTTGACTGGAGAATCCCATGGACAGAGCAGTCTGGAGGGTGCAAAGAGTCGGACATGACTAATGCGATTTAGCGCAGCACATTGTTTACCAAGTGCTGGGTGTCCTTCCTGCCTGAACCCAGCCTCCAGGGGGCACTGCGGTTGTCTGCATTCCCCTCAGTTCAGTTCAGTTCAGTCGCTCAGTCATGTCTGACTCTTTGCGACCCCATGGACTGCAGCACGCCAGGCTTCCCTATCGGTCACCAACTTCCGGAACTTACTCAAACTCATGTCCATCGAGTCGGTGATGCCATCTCATCCTCTGTCGTCCCCTTCTCCTCCTGCCTTCAGTTTTTCCCAGCATCAGGGTCTTTTCCAATGAGTCAGTTCTTCGCATCAGGTGGCCAAAGTGTTGGAGCATTCCCCTAGGAAGGAAGTCAAAAGAGAGGATCATGGAGTCAGGCTCAGCTCCGGTGAGCATGGAGCTAGAATTGGCTGGTCCCCACTCTGGTGCACTTTGGCCCTCCCTCAGCACGAGCATCTCTCTGGGCCTTGCTTCCAGCAAAGAAGCCCTGATGAGACTCTCCAAATGCTTCAGCCCTGCTCCCCTCACACCTGCTGATAGCACCTCCCCTCTGGTGGCCCTGTTTAGCCTGAGTGGCAGGTGGGTGGTACACCCAGGGCACTGCTCACCGGGCAGGGGTCTGCTCTGCTCCTGGGTCAGGCTGCCCATCCATGGTGTTGCCACAGTGCCCTGCCTCCCTGCCTGGACCACAGAGCAGAAGCAAATCTCCTTCCCTCACATCCTGAAGGTTTTTCCACTGGCACGGAGACAGGACCAACTCTGAGTTCCCAGGAGCTGATGTCTGTCAGCTTGCAGCAGAAATTCGTCTTCAGGTTGGGCGCCGAGCACAGCTTGAAACTCTGCAGTGGGAAGAGGGATCATGAGAACTTGTCTTATCCTGATGTGGAAGAGGTGGATGTCGGGAGGGAAGGGAGAAAGGGGCCCAGTGACCGGCGTCTCCTGCCCAGTCCCGGGGCTGCTGTAGGGCCGGGGCTCCTGGCTCGCTTGCTCTTGGGGGCAAGTGGAGGGAACTGCATCAGCCCTGCAGGCAGAGCAGGGCCACAAGGGGTCTGCCGGAAAAGGCTGTCTCGGGTTCAGGCATTACATCATTCTATCATCATCACGGCTCCATGAAGTAGGCCTGTCACTACTCCAGTCCTAAGGATGAGGATACTGAATCCCAGAGATGTTCGACTGAGGAAACAGGAAGATGGTAAGTACAAAGAGCAACAAACACCATCCTTTGCAAGGCTGTGATGACCAAGCTTGGGTAAAGCCTGAAAGGCTCTGGACCCCTGAGGACCAGCTCTCTGGAGACCCAGACCCCCTGCCCACAGGAGTTTCTTTCTTCCCTGGGATTCCCCCTCCCACCCCACACAGCTTTCAAGGAGTTTGAGAACATGCCCTGCCATCAACATGCCTTCAGCCACCCTCAATCAGGAAACGATATTCCCATGAGGGGTTTGCAAACCAAACTGTCATCACATTAGACACGGCAGTGGGGAAGTAGGCTGACCTTGACTTCTATGATGAGGATGGTCTCCTCAGGATTGGGTAGGAGAGGACCAAGGGCTAAGGATAACAGAGAATCCAACGTATCTGAAATTCTGTACAAAGGTAACGATAGATTTTCCTAGAGAACTCCTGTTTAGTTAGCGTGGGACTGGGGCATCAGGTGACTGCTGTCAACACACAGAACCCTGCTGCTGCCCCAAAGCCCAGGCTTGACTGTGTCTGAAATTGCTAGCGATCAATCAGGAAGGTGTCCTTTCATTCGACTATCAGGGATGGGAACAGAAACAAAATGCATTCACTCCTTGAAATCACGTAAGGGAAGAGGGAATGTTCTGGGAACCCAACCGCCAGTGGGTTTTGCTGTGGAGAACCAGGAGTTAGCTTACCAGCTCTGCACCGCTGAAGGCTCTAGTGGTCAGAGCACAAAAAACAGATGGCTGCCCTGCACACAGGGGCACAGGGTGGGTCCAGTGGGCTGTGTCGGTGGCGGGGCATGTGAGGTTCCCTGCACACAGGGGCACAGGGTGGATCCAGTGGGCTGTGTCGGTGGCGGGGCACGTGAGGTTCCCTGCACACAGGGGCACAGGGTGGGTCCAGTGGGCTGTGTGGGTGGCGGGGCACGTGAGGTTGCAGCCATCAGGTCTGGCTCCAACATCTGAATCACCGCGAGTGTCTGGAGGCGGCCTCCCCAGGTCCCTCTGTCCAGACGTCAGCTCCCACTGTCCTGGTCTGATAAACGCGTCCCGTCACCTCCGTCCCCCTCCCTCCTCCTCCTCATTCAGGGCTGCTGAGAGCCCAAGTCCTTTTCTTTATGTTTCTGGTTATTTTTCTCAGCATCCTTGATTGCTGGCAGTTTATTTTCCTTTGTGAGAACCTTTTGATTTTTCTGAGCCAAATGCCTGGAGATGCTGTGAGCAGTGTTTGCACTGGAACGGCTCTGCTCTGAGCCCGTTAGCTACAGTTGCTAGGCTGGCTTCTGCTGCCTGTCACACACACACACACACACACACACACAGACCCTGTGAAAGCCTGGGTAAACACTGTTAGCCCTAAATGGACAATGAGTGAAACCAGCCCTAAGCTGCAGGCTAATGGAATGATACACTCATTGTGCTGGATGAGAACAAAGGAAAAACAATGGAGCCTGTGCCACATTTCATAAGCCAGTGGAGTTATGCAGAAATGACGCAAGGCTCCAAATGGCTTTTTGTTTTTAGAAGCTGTCTGCTTTGGCGGCGAAGGGCTCGGGTGGTGCTTGCTCTTCTCAGAGCTGGGACCCGCGGATGCAGGGTTGTGGGACAACTGGCCTGGGTTCCTCCTTCTGGCAGCTTCCCACACCTGCGTCTGGCATTTGGAGGCTGTCAGAATGCTCAGGGGAAGCTGAGGAAATTCATTTGGAAGTGGGCAAACTAGAGCCAGCACCGATGTGTCAGCGATGTCTGAATTCTTCCAGTGGGGGTGGCATTCCAATGAGCATCACCCCAGCTCAAGGACATCACCTGTCCTGCTGCCACCTCCATGGTGTGGGAGGCATGGGCTGAACTTAAGATCTGTTGGTATTCTGATGCTTAAAAAAAATTAGAGCAGCATTTCAACTGGGCACTAAAGGGAAAACTTGCCTTATATTTCTTGAATGAGCCTAGAGAGCGTTTTAGAAAATGTTGGGGACACAGGCTGAAGAGTTATCCAAATGCATAGCCCCTCCAGGCAGAGAGCAAATCAAGGTAATCCTACCTCGTTCTTTATAGAGAGATCTATCATTGTTCTTTCATGTTTTCCATTGACAACGGAAAACCTGCTCTGTTCAATGGCCTCCATAACCCTTTATTCTGACACCCTGTTGCTCCATGCTATCCAGGAGTTGTAAACTGGTAATAAATATGAGAATAACATTGGAAACTGCAATGAATTCTTCTCAGTGGGACACAAATTTTGGAAGGCTGAACTGACACATTTCAATCTCCTTCCGGCCCACATTTCCTAGACCGAGTAATCTGGGCAGTCAGCGTCCTCCTGGCCCAGCACTGACACCTTTCTGTATGTGGTTCCCAGGGATGCCCACTGTAGGTAGGACTCCACACACACTGTAGCCTGAGGGGTGTGGTGCGGGGAACGTCATTGGATCCGACCCACACAGCTGTCTGCCACAGGGCATTCTGAGGTACCCTTCTTTGCTACTTTCTTTGAAGTATTCCCCTTTGAGGTCCCTTCCTCAGAATTATGTGAATTCTGAGACTAATAGGCAAGCCTTGTTTGCCCAGCAGGGCCACCTGAGGCCACTCACTGCCCTGGACCAGGTGTCTGCTGCAGCGGTACATTGCTCTGCTTGCAGGCATCCCGTGGTGGGCTTACATCCCTCTCAGATCACTCAGCCTGTGGGTCCTTCTGTGTCCTTGGCTCCTTTTTCACAATAAGCATAACAATGTTCTGTGTCTTGTACTCAGGATTCCTAGTTCCAGCCCTTGAGATAATAGAAATCAAACTAAGATTATTCTTTCTTCTACATAAGAGATTTTCCCCCTCAGTCCTGAGTCATGTGGAGGTAAAAAAAAGTAAGATAGAATTTGAAGATCAGTGATGACTGATCTTTACAGTCAGGTAATGGTGTAGCTTCTGTTAAGTCACAGGTTATAATAATGTCAAGTCCATGGATTGCCAGGGAATGGCTGAGGTCAGCTGCCTTCCTTCAGCTCTGGATCTGGTTTTGGGAGCCCCTGGATTTCAACTGTGCTTCTCATGGGCCTGCACCTAAGCCAGTGGCTTCTGAAGCCACTGTGTGAATCAGTGATACACTCTTACAGAACATAGACACCATGTCCTAATGGAACATCTCTGAATATCGAATATTGGAAAATTCATCCCAGGTCATGGTCTTTGAAGGCAATGGTCATCCCTCTTGGCCCCTCAGCACAATCCCTGTAAATCTCTCCAGTGAAGCACACCTTGGATCTTCCTCTTCCTGTTTCTTTCCCCTAAGCTTGGCCTAGCGCTTCTAGATATCTCCAATGTATGGAATTGAACGTGAACAGAATGATAGTCCGCCTGGAGGCTGCTGAGTCTGGTGGTGATGCTCAAGTCTTCTTTCACTGGGATATTGTGGCTAAGAGACATATTAAACTGTGATACTGTCACCTTGCAAGGTCCTGAGCCTCTGAAGCTGAGATATAAAGCTAGAGACTTCACACTGGGGAACTCCAACGTGGGGCATGGTCATTAGGAGACACTCCTGAAAGTGGGCCCAATACAGGGCACCAAGGGAGGGATGGACATCCATGTCTGTGAGTCTCCAGACAGGTGCCAGCACGAGGCTGGTGCTTGATGACCTGAGTGGGTTTGTGTGAGTGTGCATTTATCTCCATTTTACAAAGAAGGAAATGAAGTTCAGAGAGGACACTAACTGTCTCAAAGTCACAGCCCAGATTCAAACCGCACTGAGTGTTGCTCTGAAAGCCTGCATGAACATCTAAGTACTTTGAGTTATTTTTGGTTCCTGGCTCATCATGTTTATAGAATGGGGTGCCATCCTTAATATTGGCCTTCTGGAGACCTCAGAAATTCCTGTGACTTTGTGTCCTAAACATTTCTGGAGCCACCTTCTTGTGAATGTTTTCTAGAATGAGATGTGTCTCTCCTAAAGTAAGGAGCCCAGGCTCTTTCCCCAAATCATTAAGGATCATTGGGAGGCTCGCATTTTTCCCAGTCAGTTTGAGTTTTCTATGGAATTTTCCAAGGAGATCGAACCTGGAATCCTAAAAGAAATAAACCTTGAATATTCATTGGAAGGAATACTTTGGCCACCTGATGGGAACAGTCAACTCACTGAAAAAAACCCTGATGCTGGGAAAGATTGAGGACAGGAGGAGAAGGTGGTGACAGAGGATGAGATGGTTGGATGGCATCACTGACTCAGTGGACGTGTTTGTTAAGTTTGAGCAAACTCTGGGAGATGGTGAAGGACAGGGCAGCCTGGCAAGCTGCAGTACATGGAGTCACAAAGAGTCGGATACAACTTAGCGAATGAACAACAATGGAATTTTCCTCCTCTGCTCTGCAGCTTTGCTTCTGTGAGTATGGAATTCTACCCACTTGAACTCAACTAAAGAGGTGATTACAGTGTCTCTTTCTCTTCCCTTCCAGCAAAATGCGACTAAGAGAAGGCATTGTGTAGAGAGATTTTGCTGAAGTTAGGGTGAAAATGGAGCTGGTTTGGGGATGTTGCAACGTAAGAGCCAACACCACACAACTTAGCATTGGCTCCATCGCTTCTGGAGGTCAGCCAGATATTCCTGTTGCCAAGAACGTCTCCCTTGCTGTATTGCTTCTCAAGCCCAATCACCAGAGATGGAGCCTGTTTTTCCTCATCATTTTTTGAACATATACACACAGACACACACATACAAACACACACACGCACACACTTCAGAAATAAAAAACCATAAGGAAAAAATAATAAAGTACCACTGTTACCTATCAGAGTAGTACAAATGTGGATTTCTGTCATTCTTTGAGCATCTCAGTGCTTTATAATTCTTCTGTAATGAATATTTATTGCTTTCATTGCATAAAAAAGAGAAAAGGGAAGCATTACTTTTAGTGTAAAAAGAAGTCATGTAAAAGAGTTCTTGTTCCGAGGCACGTGAGCTGGGAAGAATCTTTCTTACCTCGCTATTCATCGCTGCCTCTTCTGACCTCAAAGCATTTCGTGTTTCAATCTTTTTTCTTTTAAGGCTTGAGGAGAGTAATCTAGCAGGGGGTCTGATAAAAGAATTTGAAAAACGAGCTTTTCTATGTGAAGCCTTACATCCTCCTAGAATGAATCGTGCTCGTTCGGCTAGTAATTGCTCCAGACTCCAGGAAAGACAAGACTTTCCCGTCCAGGAAGATAAAGGGCTGTGCGACTGTAGAACCCAATTCAATTACCCATTAGTGTTTGTAACTGCTGGTTCTTTCCTGCTTCGCTTCAACCCACTCCTGGGAGGATTCGAGTCCCCTGGAAGCATGCTCAGTAGCACACGACTCTGAGGACTCAACAGTTTTTGGTTTTAAGATCTGATGCACAAATCGCACATTTTTGGCCATCCAATGTGGATTCTGAGTGAGGCCAAAAGATTTCCTGGGCTGGGGCCCGAAGTTTAGAATGGCCTGAAGCAGGTAACACAGGCTCCTTGGCAATAGACAGCCTGAGCCTTTCTTAGCTATTTCCTCTGAACAGCTATGTCCTGTGAGCATCCTCTGCTTAGTCCTGTCTCTCTTTGCAAACCTGCTCTTCCCCTTCCTGTTTGGAGTTTGTGTTTGGCCTCTTCACCTCTGGATGAGAGAAGTGACATTTGCAAACTAGAAAGATCCCCAGAGTGGCCGAGAGGCTGAGATTGTTCGGCCATGGCTCAATTATCGTACAACTAGTGGGTTCCAACCACTCAGAGACTCAATGTCCACATATTAAGATAATTTTATGGTTATTATGAAGACAGTACACTGCATTGGTTACACACATGGTAAAAAGCAGATGGTACTTATTATCACTCCATCAAGCTTCCCTCAAGGACTTTGATACAAAATTGAACTGCCAGTTGCTCCTGCTTTGGACTAACTTTGATATATTGCTCTGCTCTGGGTGTTATTGGAGACACACACTTGCATCCTGTGTTCTGGCTTCTGCCTCCACCAGCCTATGCAGCCTTATAAGGGGGAGATGGATAAACAGCCAGTTATTATTCCTCACAAGTGGGATGCTGAGAACACGCAAGGAAATTTTGAAGCATAATGCACTTGGGTCTGGAAATAAAAGGGTTTTTCCTTTTTTCATTTAAAGATTAAATTTAAGAAGAAATGTCATTGATTTTCTTGTGTGGAAGTCAGAAAAATAATTTTAATTATTATAAAATGAAAAATACAACTGCCTACAGCATCCAGCCAGTGAATTATCTCCCCCATGGGTAAAACCCCATGGAAAGTCGTATCCTGGTCAGAAAGTATTATGGTAAGAATGTCATTATTTCTTAATGCATTGGCCTGGGCATTAGTTAATTTTGTCAGAAAATCATTACGAGAAAATATCTTCTTTATGAAATGAGGCTGGATTTTATACAATGTGCTTTCCTGCTTGCTTCTCTTTAATCACAGTAATAAGGTCTTCGAACATTTTCGATATGAGTTGTGATATGTGGATTATATGCAGCATTTATTTTTAATTTTAATACCTTTTCTTTGGTAGCAGCAGCATTTTTAAAGTTTATTCAACCAAAGTGTTTTCAGATCTCTTCTAGGAAGGCATATGCAAAATTGAGTGAAAAAAGAATGAAAAAATTGCCTGCAGCGATCATAGACTGCATGTATTCCCTGAGGAAATCATGTGACAAATACTGGATCAAGGTATCTGTACTTGTACAACTGGGGAAATTTTTGTCGTGTCCTTAATTATTGTTTCCTTTGCCTCTGGTATTATTTTATTTTTTCTGGTGTGCAGGATAAAATAAGGATAAAAGTATATAATATAAATCGAAACCACAAGAAGACTTGTTAGAATGGCCATCAGCAAAAAGACAAGAGATAAGTGTTGGCGATGATTGGGAGAAAAAGGAACTGTCCTGCACTATCAGCGAATGTAAACTGGTGCAGTCAATAAGGAAAACACTATGGTGGTTCCTCAAAAAATTAAAAATAGATGTATCATCAGTTCAGTTCAGTTGCTCAGTCATGTCTGACATTTTGTGACCCCAAGAACTACAGCATGCCAGGCTTCCCTGTGCATCACTAACTGCCGGAGCTTGCTCAAACTCACGTCCACTGAGTCATTGATGCCATCCAACCATCTTGTCCTCTGTCATCCCCTTCTCCTCCTGCACTCAATCTTTCCCCGCATCAGGGTCTTTTCAAATGAGTCAGCTCTTCGTATCAGTTGGCCAGAGTATTGGAACATCAGCTTTGGCATTAGTCCTTCCAATGAATAGTCAGGACTGATTTCCTTTAGGATTGACTGGTTTGGTCTCCTTGCAGTCCAAGGGACTCTCAAGAGTCTTCTCCAACACAGTTCAGAAGCATCAAATCTTTGGCGCTCAGCTTTCCTTATGGTCCAAGTCTCACATCCATACATGACTACTGGAAAAACCATAGCTTTGACTAGACAGAACTTTATTAGGGAAGTAATGTCTCTGCTTTTTAATAGAAGCATCATAGGATCCAGCAATCCTACTTCTGAGTGTTTACCCAAAGAAAATTAAAACATTAATTTAATAAGATATATATACCCCACTGTTCATTAGCAACAGTATTGACAACAACAAAGATATGGAAACAACCTAAATGCCCTTCAGTAGATGAATGAATAAAAAGGATGACTGCTCCTCAGTCACCAAAAAGAATTAAATCTTACTATTTGTGATGAAATGAATGGACTTGGAGGACATTATACCAAGGGAAATATCAGATAGAGAAAAACAAATACTGTATGATTTTGCTTCTATGTGAAATGTAAATAAACGAGTGGACAAAACAAAACAGAAACAGACTCATAAGTAGGGAAAACAAATTGATGGTTGCCAGAAGCAGCGGGTAGGGAGTGGGAGTAATGGGTGAATGGGGTACAAATGCACAAACTTCCAGTTATGAAATAAACAAATCCTAGGGAAGTAATGCACAGCATGGTGACTATAGTTTATAGCACTGCATTGCATGGTTAACAATGGTTAAGATGATAGATCTTAAAAGGACTCATCACAAGAAAAAATTGTTTTCTGATTATGTTAGGTGATAGATATTAAAACTTCACAGAAAGAGTAACAACTTATTGAATAGAGGACAGGTAAAGACTCTTAAGAGCTTCCCCAGTGGCTCAGTGGTAAAGAATTGGCCTGCAATGCAGGAAACACGGGTTCGACCTCTGGGTTAGGAAGATCTCCTGGAGAAGGAAATGGCAACCCACTCTAGTACTCTTTTTTTTTTTTTAATTTTATTTTATTTTTAAACTTTACATAATTGTATTAGTTTTGCCAAATATCAAAATGAATCTGCCACAGGTATACATGTGTTCCCCATCCTGAACCCTCCTCCCTCCTCCCTCCCCACACCATCCCTCTGGGTCGTCCCAGTGCACCAGCCCCAAGCATCCAGTATCGCGCATCGAACCTGGACTGGCAACTCGTTTCTTACATGATATTCTACATGTTTCAATGTCACTCTCCCAAATCTTCCCACCCTCTCCCTCTCCCACAGAGTCCATAAGCCTGTTCTATACATCAGTGTCTCTTTTGCTGTCTCGTACACCAGGTTATTGTTACCATCTTTCTAAATTCCATATATATGCGTTAGTATACTGTATTTATGTTTTTCCTTCTGGCTTACTTCACTCTGTATAATAGGCTCCAGTTTCATCCACCTCATTAGCACTGATTCAAATGTATTCTTTTTAATGGCTGAGTAATACTCCATTGTGTATATGTACCACTGCTTTCTTATCCATTCATCTGCTGATGGACATCTAGGTTGCTTGCATGTCCTGGCTATTATAAACAGTGCTGCGATGAACATTGGGGTACACGTGTCTCTTTCCCTTCTGGTTTCCTCAGTGTGTATGCCCAGCAGTGGGATTGCTGGATCATAAGGCAGTTCTAGTTCCAGTTTTTTAAGGAATCTCCACACTGTTCTCCATAGTGGCTGTACTAGTTTGCATTCCCACCACCAGTGTAAGAGGGTTCCCTTTTCTCCACACCCTCTCCAGCATTTATTATTTGTAGACTTTTGGATTGCAGCCATTCTGACTGGTGTGAAATGGTACCTCATAGTGGTTTTGATTTGCATTTCTCTGATAATGAGTGATGTTGAGCATCTTTTCATGTGTTTGTTAGCCATCTGTATGTCTTCTTTGGAGAAATGTCTATTTAGTTCTTTGGCCCATTTTTTGATTTGGTCATTTATTTTTCTGGAGTTGAGCTGTAGGAGTTGCTTGTATATTTTTGAGATTAGTTGTTTGTCAGTTGCTTCATTTGCTATTATTTTCTCCCATTCTGAAGGCTGTCTAGTACTCTTTTCAGAAGGATCCCATGGGGCAGAGAAGCCTGCTGGGCTGCAGCCCATGGGGTCTCAAGGAGTCGGACACGACTGAGTGACTGAGCACAGCACAACCACACAGCATAAAGACTCTTAGATATGGTTTAGAATCATCTCTGCAGTCTTCATCCTAAATAAACACACACACCATATTTACGGATATGGGCCTGAGGGATACAGACACCTTCCAAAGTCATCTAACCCTCAACCTACCCCACTGCTGACCCAAATGTATCATTGCTGCTGGTACACGTCTCTAGTGCTCCACCTGACTTGTGAATGGGGGAGTTGTCCCCCATTCATTTCATAGGGTTTTCATTTAAACTTGAGTATACTTTTCTGCTGCTATTTGTAACAGAGGATCAGTGTGAGGGTCACAGGGTTCACAGATAATCTGTATGTCAAAAAAGTAATTTCCCAGACACGATAGGAAAATAAAAATGAAGGTGTTATGGATGCTTTCTAGGTGCTCAGAGCCACTCATGCCTTATGGATCCTGTTGCCTCAGAGACGGTCTCCTGCCACTGATGCTGTTGCTCTCCTACATGGTTCAGGAGATATTTTTTCAGAGCGATGAACCTGTTCCAAGCTCTTTTTAGAGCACTGGGGGGTGGGGGTACCATCTCTGAAGAATGAAGAACTCTGGAGAATGGCAGGAAACAGTGCCATTATTCAGTCACAGCCAGAGGTTGTGACACTTGAATCCTTTGCTTATTTAGCCTCCTTTTCATTCAGTAGTGCTTGACTGATTACTAACCACATGTCAGCTACCAACTGGTGGCACTATTGGTAAAGAACCTGCCTGCCAATGCAGATTTGTGAGAGACATGGATTTGATCCCTGGGTCAGGAAGATTCCCTGAGGAGGGCATGGCAACCCATTCCAATATTCGTGCCTGGAGAATTTCATGGACAGAGGACCAGGCAGGCTGCAGTCTATAGGGTCACACAGAGTCAGACAAGACTGAAGCGACTTAGCCCTCACTCACCTAGTCAGTCAATGACAGAAACACAACCTATTTTTTTTTCCATGTTGAGCATAAGCAGAGCTGTGCAGGCTGGTGGGTATAAGAGTCAACTAGCTAGTAATCAATGATGTGATAAATAGGATCAATGGGAAATTCAGGGTGCAGTGGGAATATTAGATATTAGGTACTGGGATACATAGCGAGAGTAGAATGCAGTCACACTAAAATCTGAAGTATGAATGGTGACTAGGAAGAGAAAGCTGGGGAGCAGAAAGCTCAGGAGCAGGGACTCTGAAATGACCCTGAGACAGCAAGGCAAATTCAGGGAATCCCAAGACCCTGGTGTGGAGAGCTGAAGGAATGTGACACACGGTAGGTTGAGGGTTGATATGGATCACCATCCTGGCCTCTTAAGATATAAACTAGTGCTCACCACAGGCTTTGCTGGTGGCTCAGATGGTAAAGAATCTTCCGGCAATGCAGAGAGACCTGGATTTGATTCCTGGGTTGGGAAGATCTCCTGGAGGAGGGCATGGCAACCCACTTCAGTATTCTTGCCTGGAGAACCCCCGTAGACAGAGGAACCTGGTGGGCTACAGTCCATGGGGTCGCAAAGAGTTGGACTCAACTGAGCAACTAAGCACACACAGTGCTCACCACATGGCTGATGCTCTGTGAATACTTCCAAAGTCACTCAAACTCTTACCAGAAAGGCACGATTGCTACCCATAAAACAGACCAGCGTGAGGAAAATGATATAAAATGAAGGAAATTTTTTACCAGGAACAAAATAAAGTCTAATAAGTCAGCAGGAACTTCCCTCGTGGTCCAGTGGTTGAGAATCTGCTTTCTGATGCAGGGGGCGTGGGTTCAATCCCTGATCTTAGAACTAAGATCCCACGTGCCGTGGGGCAACTTAGCCCACGCACCACAACTAGAGAGAAGCATGCATGTCACAACAAAGAGCCCGCTCTGCTGAGGCAGCCAAAAATAAATAAATAAACAAATAATAAACATTTAAACATAAGAAGAAGCCTGTGTAGAGAGAGTGAAACAGAGTGGCCCCTTGTAATCAGGGGGCAGTCTCGTGTATTATGCTTGGCTGCAAATGACAGGAAAACACCACAGAATGTGGTTTGCATTTCCCCATTCAAAGTGAATTCTGGAGAGAAAGGAGTTCGTGCTGATGCTGGTCCCGGCTCTGGGGTGATCTATGACCTTGTTATTCCTCACCATTTGCTTAGATCTTTGCTCACGAGTGGGAGGACAGCTGCATTTAGGAAGCAGCAGGTGCACTTTTCTCCTTTCTTTTTAAAAAATTAATTTGTTTTTTAATTGAAGGATAGTTGCTTTACAGAATTTTGTTGTTTTCTGTCAAACCTCAGCATGAATCAGCCATGGGGCACTTTTGACAGCACAGCCTGAAGGACAGTGAATCCAATGGGTCTCCACTGGAGAATTACCTGGTATACTTGTTAAAAATGATAACACCCATACCCTGTGAAAACCCTACTAAATTAAAGGTAACAAAACTCTGGAATCCATATGTTCAAAAGCTCCCCTAATACTTCTTAGGTCCACACAGTTTGGGGAAATATTGGGTGGGCTTTTAGTGTACAGGTGCCTATATATTTACAGGATGAGTATAACATGTTCTGTCGTAGGTCCTTGGGGGTGACCAAGGAGCATTTCAGAAGTGATGTAATGAGACGCAGTCCTGTCTGAGACATTAACACTCAACACATGTTCTGAGAATGGGCTGCCTGCCAGGATCTGCTCGTTACCAGTGTGCAATGTGAAAGAAATGTGGACCAAAATATAAATCAGTTATTTCACCAAAAACCTGCTTAATGCAACTGGCTTTAAAAAAAATTATGGCAAAACTTTGTCAATGAAGGAAGCAATATGCTTTTTGTTTTTAACTGAAATAACATTGGACTGCAAGGAGATCCAACCAGTCCATTCTGAAGGAGATCAGCCCTGGGATTTCTTTGGAAGGAATGATGCTGAAGCTGAAACTCCAGTCCTTTGGCCACCTCATGCGAAGAGTTGACTCATTGGAAAGGACTCTGCTGCTGGGAGGGATTGGGGGCAGGAGGAGAAGGGGATGACAGAGGATGAGATGGCTGGATGGCATCACTGACTCTATGGACATGAGTCTGGGTGAAGTCCGGGAGTTGGTGATGGACAGGGAGGCCTGGCGTGCTGCGATTCATGGGGTTGCAAAGAGTCGGACACGACTGAGCGACTGAACTGAACTGAACTGAACATGGGCTTATAACATTAGATAAGTTATATATTATTATTATATATAATATTTAATAAATTATATATACATTATCTTATATTGCATTATATATATACATTATATTATATATATACATTATACATTATATAACATACTATGTTTATAATATTATGTTCTGACTTCTGAATATACTCTAGTGTTCTCAGTACCAAAAGTTTAATTTCCCTCTATTACCATTCAATTGATCACCTTAACTCATTTCACCCTTACCCCTTGCCCCTTCCCTTCAGTTGGCCACTTGGTTTTGTTTGGTTTGTTCACTTATTTTGAAGTTTTTAAAAAAATTCCCACATAAGTGAAATTATACAGTTTTTTTTTTGTCCACCTGACATATTTCACTTAGCATAACATACTCAAAGTCTATCCATTTTTTTTCAAATAGCAAGATTTCATTCTTTCTGAGGCTGAGCAGTATTCCATCATATATATATATATGCAGATATATGTCCTTATCTATATATCACATCTTTCTCCATTCACCCATTGTAGGGCACACTGGTTGTTTCCATGACTTGACTAAGGTAAACAATGCTGCAGTGAACATCGGGGTGCATACATCTTTCTGAATTAGTGTTTTCATTTTCTTCAGACATATACCCAGAAGTGAAATTGCTGGATCATATGGAAGTTCTAGTTTTAATTTTTTGAGGAAATTCCATACTGTTTTTCAAAATTCCTGCCTGATTTACGTTCCTACCAACAGTGTGCAAGTGTTCCCTTTTCTCCACAGTCCTGCCAACATTTGCCATTTTTTGCCTTTTCAATAACAGCCATTTAAAAAGATATGAGGCGATATTTCATTGTGGTTTTTGCTTGCATTTCCCAGATGATTAGTGATGTTGATTTTTTCATCTTGCTGTTGGCCACCTGTATGTATTGTTTGGAAAAATGCCTATTCAGCTCCTCTCCAGATTTTCAATCAAGATGCTTGTTTTTCCTTGGTGAGTTGTCTAAGCCTTTAATATATTTTGGGTATTACCCCCTTATCAGATATATAAATATCTGAAAATATCTTCTCCCATTTGGTAGGTTGTATTTCTTTTTTGTTGATGGTTTTCTTTGCTGTGCAGAAGACTTTCAGTTTGATGTAGTCTCATTTGTTTATTTTTGCTTTTGTTTCCCTGGCTTGAGGAGACAGATCCAGAAAGATGTTGCTAAGATCGAGGTCAAGGTGTAAGTTCTTAATGGCAATGCAAATGGCCCCAACAGACACAGTAAAAATGAACAAATGCTTACCTGCCTATAAAATGCAACAATAGCTCAGCTTGTTAACTGGAACTCAACTCATCTCACTCTATTATCACTTAGGGTTTAATAGGCTTTCTATATGTTAGATGAAGGGACTGGAGTCAGAATGCTTCCAAGGAGCTTATGACGGCCTTGTCCACACTTCCATTCTCCTCCATTAGTTGAAGCCTCAGAGTAGGCAGCTGCTTTGTTCTGATCGGGCATCTGGCAGAAGCCTTTGTTTTGCAGTAAATACTGTATTAAAAAGTAAACTTTTATTCTTGGGCTTGTGCCCATGCTTCTCAGGGAAGCAGACATTCTCAAGAGTAGAAACCTGTTTCTGATCTGGAACAGCTGGGATGATCACAGCGGCTAAGAGGCTTTTTGGAAAGGATCTGAGTAGCTACTGCTGGAATGGATGTGTAAACTTCTGAGACCAAGGGGAAGTGGCTGGGAAAAGTGAAACTTATGTCATTACAGACCACAGTCCTGGGACTTGGTAGGTCCATTGCTAGGGGACTCATGGGACACAGATGAGTCTAGGCATCAGATCAGATCAGATCAGGTCAGTTGCTCAGTCATGTCCTACTCTTTGCGACTCCATGAATCGCAGCACGCCAGGCCTCCCTGTCCATCACCAACTCCCAGAGTTCACCCAGACTCATGTCCATTGAGTCAGTGATGCCATCCAACCATCTCATCCTCTGACATCCCCTTCTCCTCTTGCCCCCGACCCCTTCCAGCATCAGAGTCTTTTCCAATGAGTCAACTCTTCGCACGAGGTGGCCAAAGTACTGGAGTTTCAGCTTGAGCATCATTCCTTCCAAAGAAATCCCAGGGCTGATCTCCTTCAGAATGGACTGGTTGGATCTCCTTGCAGTCTAAGGGACTGCCAAGAGTCTTCTCCAACACCACAATTCAAAAGCATCAATTCTTTGGCGCTCAGCCTTCTTCACAGTCCAACTCTCACATCCATACATGACCACAGGAAAAACCATAGCCTTGACTAGACGAACCTTTGTTGGCAAAGTAATGTCTCTGCTTTTGAATATGCTATCTAGGTTGGTCATAACTTTCCTTCCAAGGAGTAAACATCTTTTAATTTCATGGCTGCAGTCACCATCTGTAGTGATTTTGGAGCCCAGAAAAATAAAGTCTGACACTGTTTCCACTGTTTCCCCATCTATTTCTCATGAAGTGATGAGACCGGATGCCATGATCTTCATTTTCTGAATGTTGAGCTTTAAGCCAACTTTTTCACTCTCCACTTTCACTTTCATCAAGAGGCTTTTTAGCTCCTTTTCACATTCAGCCATAATGGTGGTGTCATCTGCATATCTGAGGTTATTGATATTTCTCCCAGCAATCTTGATTCCAGCTTGTGTTTCTTCCAGCCCAGTGTTTCTCATGATGTACTCTGCATATAAGTTAAATAAGCAGGGTGACAATATACAGCCTTGACATACTCCTTTTCCTATTTGGAACCAGTCTGTTGTTCCATGTCCAGTTCTAACTGTTGCTTCCTGACCTGCATACAAATTTCTCAAGAGGCAGATCAGGTGGTCTGGTATTCCCATCTCTTTCAGAATTTTCCACAGTTTATTGTGATCCACACAGTCAAAGGCTTTGGCATAGTCAACAAAGCAGAAATAGATGCTCTTCTGGAACACTCTTGCTTTTTCCATGATCCAGCAGATGTTGGCAGTTTGATTTCTGGTTCCTCTGCCTTTTCTAAAATCAGCTAGGCATAGCTACTGCATATTGAGATTTTTCTTAACTTTCAGGTATTTTGCATGCAATATCTTGTTTAATCCTTGCAGCCACCTTGTGACCAAGTATTTGTTCTTCCTATTAGCTCTTTTATTGATGAGGAGACTGTGACTCAGAAATTAAGATACTTGCCCAAGTTCATAGGGGAATAAGTGATAGAGAAGACATTGGAACCTAGACCTGTCTTCCAGGGGGAGACTTACTTTTACCAGATTTCAGTTCTAAAGAGCAGTTAAGCATTGACCTGATGGTGTCATCGACACTTGTGAATATTTGCCTGCCGGTGAAGGAAGAATTTTACCAGGAGGGTCTGTCCCTTCCCTTGAATACTGGACATTGGAGGGACTCCCTGGCAGTCCAGTAAATAGGATTCTGCCTTCTGATGCATGGTGTGTGAGTTTGATCCCCAGGCTGGGAAGTAAAATCTCACATGCTGTGTGATCGAGCCAGATAAACAAAAAAATAAAGAGAACTAAAAAAAAAAAATTGTTTTAAATAAAGTCAGACATTGCGAGCTCCTAAATGAAATAGGAAAAGGAGTTCGTCAAGGCTGTATATTGTCACCCTGTTTATTTAACTTATATGCAGAGTACATCATGAGAAACGCTGGACTGGAAGAAACACAAGCTGGAATCAAGATTGCCAGGAGAAATATCAATAACCTCAGATATGCAGATGACACCACCCTTATGGCAGAAAGTGAAGAGGAACTCAAAAGCCTCTTGATGAAGGTGAAAGAGGAGAGTGAAAAAGTTGGCTTAAAGCTCAACATTCAAAAAATGAAGATCATGGCATCTGGTCCCACCACTTCATGGGAAATAGATGGGGAAACAGTGCAAACAGTGTCAGACTTTATTTTTCTGGGCTCCAAAATCACTACAGATGGTGACTGCAGCCATGAAATTAAAAGATGCTTACTCCTTGGAAGGAAAGTTATGACCAAACTAGATAGCATATTCAAAAGCAGAGACATTACTTTGCCAACAAAGGTTCGTCTAGTCAAGGCTATGGTTTTTCCTGTGGTCATGTATGGATGTGAGAGTTGGACTGTGAAGAAGGCTGAGCGCCGAAGAATTGATGCTTTTGAACTGTTGGTGTTGGAGAAGACTCTTGAGAATCCCTTGGACTGCAAGGAGATCCAACCAGTCCATTCTGAAGGAGATCAGCCCTGGGATTTCTTTGGAAGGAATGATGCTCAAGCTGAAACTCCAGTACTTTGGCCACCTCATGCAAAGAGTTGACTCATTGGAAAAGACTCTGATGCTGGGAGGGATTGGGGGCAAGAGGAGAAAGGGATGACAGAGGATGAGATGGCTGGATGGCATCACTGACTCGATGGACGTGAGTCTGGGTGAACTTCGGGAGTTGGTGATGGACAGGGAGGGCTGGCGTGCTGCGATTCATGGGGTCTCAAAGAGTCGGACACGACTGAGCGACTGATCTGATCTGATCTGATCTGAAGTGTCATATTTATAGATGTTTTATGCCATACTGTTCAAAGTTTTACCTATGTTTACAGTTTCATGGACTTTGCATGTGAAATTTTGCAAGCAGAAAAGTTAAAAGAATAATTTTTAAATATTGAGTTTCTGATTGAACTTGTATCTCCTTCACTGGATTTTTTAAAAGGAAGGAATAGAGAATTTCAAATGTTTCCCAGAGGCAGCTATCTAGATCTGGGTGAAGAAAGGCACAGAAGCATAGTAAGACATTTACCAGTTATTGTGTCCAGGTAATGTGCTTCCTTAGAAAGCTGATTTACAACTTGACAGATGTTCCTGACTTTCAAAACATTAATGATCGGTATCAATCTCTAGAGTTGCAAACAACTGTGTAGAAATTTAAGTTCATATCCTAATGTTCAGTTGCTAAGTTGTGTCCGACTCTGTGATCCAATGGATTGCCGCATGCCAGGCTTCAGTATCTCCCAGAGTCCACATCCTGATAACATGAGGTTTGAAATTTAGGTCGGAAAATGCACATTTTTTTATTTTGGCAAGAATTTTCTCTCCCAGGAAGCTAAAACATATAAAATGATAAGATTTCAGCTCATGAATGCTATGCAGTGACTACCAATGAGTTTCAAAGGTAGCAGGACATTCCACATCAATACTATTTAAAAGTTAAATTCAGAACCATGACTAAATGTAGCATTTCTCTTAGATGTTGTATAGATTTCCATTCATTTGCAGCCATTCCTCTTAAGTCATGAGATGATGATATCCAGAATGTAAGATGGTCTGTCTGGTGTACACAGATGGACGTCCCCCGCTCCACCCACACACACACACAAATGTCCCTTGGGTGTGTAGACTGTGTGTAACTTTCCATCTGCATGATACATAGAAATATATTTTGTATTTGTGTGATATGTTAAAGATAGTTTTACACATTTCACATACATTATCTCATAGATGCCAAAGCTTAGTTGAGAAAGAGGGAAAAAATATATATCTGTTCAAGCACCTCCACCTAGTGATGAATGACTTTGGGTTTGAGCCTGAAGTAGGAATAATAACGCCCATGGACGTGCTCCCCTCTGCCCCCACCCACACTAGTTCAGCCCCGAGTCTTTATGCTCTGGGCCTATTGAGAGGCATTGCTGCCTTCCTGTAAGCTGGTAAGCTTACTCACAGGCATCAGAAACAAAGTAAGGGTTACCAAAAGGGAAAGGTCGGGGGAAGGACAGATGGGGAGTTTGGGAGTAACACACACATACTACCATATGTAAAATAGATAACCAACAAGTACCTACTATACAGCACAGGGAACTAGACTCAGTATTTTGTAATAACCTATAAGGGAAAAGAATCTGGAAAAGTACATATATATATATGGTTTTTCCTGTGGTCATGTATGGATGTGAGAGTTGGATTGTGAAGAAGGCTGAGAGCCAAAGAATTGATGCTTTTGAACTGTGGTGTTGGAGAAGACTCTTGAGAGTCCCTTGGACTGCAAGGAGATCCAACCAGTCCATTCTGAAGGAGATCAGCACTGGGATTTCTTTGGAAGGAATGATGCTAAGGCTGAAACTGCAGTACTTTGGCCACCTCATGTGAAGAGTTGATTCATTGGAAAAGACTCTGATGCTGGGAGGGATTGGGGGTAGGAAGAGAAGGGGACGCCAGAGGATGAGATGGCTGGATGGCATCCCTGACTCGATGGATGTGAGTCTGAGTGAACTCCGGGAGTTGGTGATGGACAGGGAGGCCTGGCGTGCTGCGATTCATGGGGTCGCAAAGAGTTGGACACGACTGAGCAACTAATCTGATCTGATCTGATGTATCTGATTCACTTTGCTGTATACCTGAAATTAAATAACATTGTAAATCAACTATACTTCAATAAAAATTAATTAATTTAAAAAATAAAAATGCTTTGCTGAAAAAAAAATTGGCAAGCTTAGTCAAAGAGAATGTATCTCCTGTGTGCTATTGATGTTATAAGAGCTTGAATATTAGAATAAAAATAGATCAAAGACTTTGAACAAATATAAGCAATTGCCAGTCTGAGGATTAAGACGGGAGAGAAAAGAAAAAAAGGCTCTGTGACAATGCCCAGGGGGCAAGGGAAAGGCTTTACACCTGCTTATGGACTAAAGAGGGGTTTCCCTGGTAGCTCGGCCCTAAAGAACCCACCTACAGTGCAGGAGATGTAAGGGATGCGGGTTCGATCCCTAGGTCGGGAAGATCCCCTGGAGGAGGGCATGGCAACCCACTTCAGTATCCTTGCCTGGAGAATCCCATGGACAGAGGAGCCTGGTGGGCTACAGTCCATGGGGTCGCAAAGAGTTGCACACGACTGAAGCGGCTTAGCATGCATGCATACAAGGACTAGAGAAGGCGTTAAAAAAGAGAGAAATCCTGTTTTTGTCATAGTAAGGGACTGAAGCTACGTAAATGACTGCAGTGTATTTACTTACAGAGAGTGCTTTCCGAGCAAGAATGGAATATTATGGTGCAGAGCGGGGGACCCAGAACAGGGCCAGGCAGCTCCTGCCGCGGGGACAGGAGGCCTGAAATAACAGCATAGAGAACAGGCTTCCACTAATGCAGACACAGGCTGCCTGTTCCAACTGATCTGGCAGAAAAAAGCCGTCTACTTTTATGCACCACTGTTCTTTTACAAAAAGACCTCCTCTTTGGAGGTCAGAGAGAGCTGAGCAAGCGGTGTAAATTTTGCCGCTGCTGAAGTTATTGTCGACTTGGAAGACCCAATAATACCTGGTATTAGTAGAATCCCTCTGATGACAAGCTCTAATATATTCTATGAAGAAAAATGTTTTCTGAATGTGCCGTGATGAAAGACTACAGACATTCTAAGCGATTTTGATTCATGACCTCTTTTACCATTTCACTTAAGAGGAGACTTTATGCCTTCACAGTTTATGTTCCTGTTTGAGGGAAACATGGTTCACAAAAAAAAATGTATCTGAAGAGTATCAGTAGGAAAATTCTACCCTGACATTGAAATTCTTTCACAGAAGGGGATTTGCAAAAAAAAAAAAAAAAATTGCTTAAGTTATATCGTGAGAAAGGAATTCCTGATCCACTTCCAGGACCTAAAGAGTTAGGAATGGGACCAAAGCCCCATTTTCTTCCCACAGTTATTCAAACGTGCATCCGTATTTCTGTTTGGATTTAAATGTGTACTCCAGAACAAGGCCACAGCTTACATTGGTTTTCTCAGGAACTGACTGCTCATTACTGCTTGAAAATCAGATTTTAGAATCAGATTACATGGCTGGACCCCACACAAGACTCCTACAAGGACCTGCGGCATGGTGCTCTCATCTGCCCTGACCTGTGAACTCTTAGGGAAGGACAGAAATGGATTTCCTAACGGCAAAGAAATACAACAGAGAATGCTGGCAGGAAATTGAACTCTAGCCACTGGCAATTTATGAAAGAAGCATGGTCATTTCTTCTCTATACATTTCAGTAATGGAACACATCTTAAGGTCATTTAAGAAACAGGTGGAAAACAGTCATCCAAGAGCAGCCCAGGCATCAGGCCTGATGGAGGCCAGGCTGGGGAGGCAGTGGAGGCTAGATGCCAGGGTATTTACAGGGTCTGGATTCCATGATCTCTGGGAAAACAATCACCAGTACAGTCAAGTGAAGCAAAGGTGGGTTTCTAGTTAAAGAAAGGCTTAGTTTGAATGGAATCAAAGACATCTCAGGCTGTGGGGTGGGTGCTGAGTTCAGGGCACACAGAGAAGCATTGAGTAGGGTCTTTCTCAGGGTTAGGACACCACAGAGTCCCTCCCGGGAGGGCACAGTCTCCCGGCAGGGGCTCCAGAGATACGGGGGCTGCTAACTGCCTGAGCAGTCCTGCAGGCCCTGGCTCCAGGCAAAGCACACAGTTTAATTCTCAGAAGAAGGGTATGATGTGGGCACCAGCCTTACCTCATTTTACACACAAGGAAACTGACGCACAGAGGAGTTGACATATCAGTGGAGCTGGTATGGAGCCGGGCCTGGATGCCAGTCTGTGCCCCTAAACCCTGCACTTCCCCTTCCCCCCACCCCATGGCTCCCCAGCATCCCAGGAGAGTGAAAAGAAGTCCCCAGTGTCCCAGGGGAGCACTTGGGTGGAGGGGCAGCCCCTGAGCAGGGGCCTTACTACCCTGACTCTGCGACTCTGCACACCTGTCTTTCCCCTCTCCAGGCTTTTAGTGTCACTTGCTCAAACTACACACCTGAAGCCCTTGGGGCTGTAACTGCTACTGTTGACCCAAAACTGCTTACAGTTCACACGATGAGCAGCCCCGGGTCCCCATTCCATTCCATGCCTTGCAGAAGAGTCTTTATTCCCAGGGTGCCATGGGGATGGGGGAGATGGCCCTTAATTATTTCCCTGTTCTCCATTTATTTCCATGCACTTGATCTATTTTCTTGGGTGCCTTGTGTTATCAGAGAGTGATGCTAAGGGTGAGCATACGGATATCAGGGAGATGGTTTAACTCACACGGGGAAGGGAAAAAGAGCAGTGGGCCAGTGGTTCCAAAGACCTCCCCTGGGTCTCTGGACTCACTTATCTTACTGATCTTCAATTCCTCATATATCAAATGAGTGTGAATGTAGACTTGTAGATTTATCTTAAGAACTAGTTTTTTTCATATAATTGAAGTCTCTCAGGGAGGGATAACTTAGGAGTTTGGGATTAACATACACACTGCTGCTAAGTCACTTCAGTCGTGTCCGACTCTGTGCGACCCCAGAGACGGCAACCCACCAGGCTATGCCATCCCTGGGATTCTCCAGGCAAGAACACTGGAGTGCGTTGCCATTTCCTTCTCCAATGCATGAAAGTGAAAAGTGAAAGTGAAGTCGCTCAGTCATGTCCAACTCTTCGTGATCCCGTGGACTGCAGCCTACCAGGCTCCTCTGTCCATGGGATTTTCTAGGCAAGAGTACTGGAGTTGTATATAAAATAGATAACCAACAAGGACCTACTGTATAGCATGGGGAACTATATTCAATACCTTGTATGGAAAAGAATCTGGAAAACATTTTATATATACATAATTGAATCACTTTGCTGTACAACTTTAACACAACATTATAAATCAACTATATTTCAATAAAAAGAAAGAAAGTAAAGTCTCTGGCATGATACTAGTGTGTAACAATTTTCTAAAGTGACAAACAGCTGGCACTTTTTGAACCTCAGAAATAATAAATGAGGGTTGAAATCGCTGTGACAGAGTAACCAGCAAGAAATACTGGAGACACAAAGTCAGAGTTTCTTCCCTACACAGAACTTGCTCTTTGAATGCAATCTGGTCCTGCCAGCTTGTCCTGGGCTGTAGGATTACATCTTTATACTCCACTGTTATTGCCGGTATCATTCTGCCCCCAGCTCCAATCTTGACGAAGTAGCAGTGGGCTTTGTGAGAATGATGATCACATAGAAAAGACAAGTGTGGCTTACACACAACCTCTGAGAAGGAAAGAGCGAAGAGAAATGACAGAAGGAGCCCATCTGGGCAAAGACGTCTCAGAGTACACAGACCAGGAAAGCTCTGCTCTTATTTTCCCTCTGATTCTCATGGAGCGCAGCACTCCTAAGGAGATTTTTGTCAGTTTTACCCATCTCAGGCTTCTGGACTGGATCTCAGTTAGGGTGACTGGGTTGGGTTGCAAGAGCTGCTGTAAGAAAGTACTACCCACTGGGTGGCTTAAGCAATGAAATATATCCTCTCACAGTTTGGAGACCAGAAGTTCAAGATCAAGGCAGGAGCAGCGTGGGTTTTGTCTCTGGCTATGAGAGAAGGATCTGGTCCAGGCCCCTCTTCTTGCTTCTAGTAATCCCTCGGCTCAGGGCAATTTCATCGCAATCATCACCTGGAGGTCTCCCTGTGCATGACTGTCTCCCAAGTTGCCCTTGCCATAAGGATACCTGTTACATGAGTTAGGGGCCATGATGACCTCATCTTAACTACTTATATCTGCACAAACCTTCCTCAGATGAGTTCACAGTCCTGGGGACTGGGAGATGAGGCTTCGTTCACGTGAATTTACAGGGACACAACTCACCCATTACTGTGACCCATGTAACCCGTTTCGCCCAAGACTCTCCTGGATTTGTACTGCAAGTCTTGCCTCCTGGGCAGCTCCTCAGGGTGCAGGAAGGATCGCATGGTTGTGTGCGCTGAAGGCAGAGAGTCCTCATGTCCCAGAGCGATTCCTCAGGGAATCAGGGGAAAAAGAAGCTGTGTGTGCACTTGAACAATCTATTGGGCAATGTTGTCTGATGATGTCTCTAACGCCCCTGAGGTGACCTGGGGTTGGGAGTATAAGGGTATCCTCAGGTGCCTGGACTGTTCCTGTGTGGTAACATTCAGACTCTGTGTTGTGGACACATACTAACACTCATGCTTGTTGATTCTAGCCTAGAAATATCTTGGTAGAGAGCTGACTTCTTACGCAGCCATGGTCATCTCTTCTGATTTTGCCCCAGAGAAATTCAGCTTGCAGAGGAATCATACACACTCATTCTGTGTGCAAGGTTCATCTGACCAGCTTTAAATACATGCTTCCTCCAAGCCCACAGCAATCCAGGACAAGGAAACCCATCGCCCCTATTTTTATTAACTTTTTATTTTGTATTGGAGTACAGCCTGTTAACAATGTTGTGACAGTTTCAAGTGGACAGCACGGGGACTCAGTCATATATATACATGTATCCATTCTCCCCCAAACTGCCCTTCCATCCAGGCTGCCACATAACAATGAACAGAATTCCCTATGCTATACAGTAGGAACTTGTTGGTTATGCGTTTTAAGTGTGGCAGTGTGTGCATGTCCATCCCAATATCCCTTCCCCACATCCTCCCTGCCGGCAACCATAAGTTTGTCCTCTAAGTCTGTGAGTCTGTTTCTATTTTGCAAATACGTTACTTTGTGATAAAATAAAAATCTTTGGATTTTGCATATAAAGAATGTCATGTGACGTTTCTGCTCCTCTGTCCTACTTCACTTAGTATGACAATCTCTATGCCCATCCATGTTGCTGCAAGTGGCATGATTTCATTCTTTTTGATGGGTGAGTAATATTCCATTGCATATATGCACCACGTCTTCTTTATCCATTCCTTTGTTGATGGACGTTTAGGTTGCTTCCATGTTTTGGCTCTTGTAAACACTTCTGCAGAGAACATTAGGGTGTGTGTACCACTTTCTAGGTCCCCATTTTTAAGAGTGGAAGTCATGGCACAGAGCAGCCGTGTCTTGCTCAGTGTTCTGACTCAATGCTCTCTACTGTTGGATTAGTTTCCTAGAGCTGCTGTAACAAAATACGACCAGGTGGGTGACTTCAGGCCAGAGGTCTATGCTCTCACAGTTTCAGAGGCTGGAAGCCCGAGATCAAGGTGTCATCAGGGTTTGTTCTTTCTGAGGCCTCTGAGAAGCTGCCCTGGGCCTCTCTCCCAGCTTCTGGTGGTCTGCTGGCAGTCTGTGGCATCCTTTGGCTTGTAGAAGCTTCATCCTGATCTCTGTCTTCGTCACCCCATGGGGAGCTCCCTGTGTTTGTAACTGTGTCCAATTTTTTCCCTCTTCTAAGGACACCGGTCATATTAGTTCAGGGGCCCACCCTACCCCAGGTATATCTAAGTAAGTTGACATTCTTAGGTACTACAGGTTAGGACCTTATCATATGAAGTTTTGAGGATCACAATTCACCCATAACAACTGTTTCTACTGGGGTTACATTGCATTAAGATTTAATTATATCAAGATTTCCACCAGAGTCTCACAGAGGGATGGCAACTGCTCCCACAATGTGCTGATCTAAACCAAACTCTGAGATGCCCAAGAATTGACTGGGGTGTTCTTAAAATGTAGATCCTGACACAGTGATTCTGGGGTGGGACTGAGAGTCTGTATTTCTTTAAAAATTTTTTATTTTATTGAAATATTGTTGGTTTACAGTGTGCTAATTTCTGTTCTACCACGAAGTGATTTGGATAAATATATACTTACATATATATATATGGGCTTCCCTGGTGGCTCAGATAGTAAAGAATCTGCCTGCAATGCAGGAGACCCAGGTTTAATCCCTGGGTAGGGAAGATCCCCCAGAGAAGGGAATGGCTACAACTCCAACATTCCTGCCTGGAGAATTCCTTGGACAGAGGAGCCTGGTGGACTACAGTCCATGGAGTCACAAAGGGTCAGACACCACTGAGTGACTAACACACACACACACACACATAATTCTATATTCTTTTCATTATGATTTATTATAAGATATGGAATATAGTTCTTTGTGTTATACAGTAGGACCTTGTTGTATATCCATTCTAAATATACTAGCTTGCATCTGCTAATTTGAAACTCCCTGTCCTTCCCTCCTCCACCCTCTTCCCCGTTACAACCATGTTTGTTTTCTGTGTCTTAGTTTATATTTTAGATTCCACACATAAGTGATATCATATGATACTTCTCTTTCTCACTTTCTTCACTTAGTATGATAATCTCTTGGTCTATCCATGTTGCTGAAAATGGCATTATTTCATTCTCTTTTATTGCTGAGTAATATTTCATTGTATATCTTCCACATCTTCCTTCCCTACTCATCTGTCAATGAACATTTAAGTTGTTTCCATGTCCTGGCTATTGTAAATAATGCTGCTATGAAAGTTGGGGTACATGCGTCTTTTTGAAGTGGGATTGCTGGACCAAATGGTAGCTCTATTTTTAGTTTTTAGAGAACCTTCATCCTGTCCTCAATAATGGCTGTACTAGCTTGCATTCCTGCCAGCAGTGTAGGGGAGAACTCTTTCCTCCACACCCTCTCCAGTATTTGTTCTTTGTGTGAGGTGGTACATCACTGTAGTTTTTTTTTTTTTTTAATTTTATTTATTTATTTATTTTATTTTTTAACTTTACAATATTGTATTGGTTTTGCCATATATCAACATGAATCCGCCACAGGTATACATGTGTTCCCCATCCTGAACCCTCCTCCCTCCTCCCTCCCCGTACCATCCCTCTGGGTCGTCCCAGTGCACCAGTCCCAAGCATCCAGTATCGTGCATCGAACCTGGACTGGTGACTCGTTTCATATATGATATTATACACGTTTCAATGCCATTCTCCCAAATCATCCCACCCTCTCCTTCTCCCACAGAGTCCAAAAGACTGTTCTATACATCAGTGTCTCTTCTGCTGTCTTTGGAGAAATGTCTATTTGGGTCTTCTGTCCATTTTTTGAATTGGATTGCTTATTTTTTGTTATTAAGCTGTATGAACTGTTAGTATATTTTGGAAATGTAGCCCTTATTGACTGCATCATTTGCAAATATTTTCCCCCATTCCGTGGGTTGTCTTTTCTCTTTGTATGAGAGTCTGCTTTCTTAACAAGCTCTAGGGCAATGCCCGTGTTGCTGGTCCAGGGACTCACTGTGAGTAGCTACGACCTATAGTCTCTGAAGAACAACAATAGGATGAGGAGAAAGATTTGCAAAAGATGCTCAGATCAAAGGGAAATGTCATAACTGAATCCACGACACAATCTAAATGCCAGCGTGGACGCATGCAACCCTTAATGCTCAGGTAACAGAGAGAAACACAAGCTGGTCTGTGTGCAGCCAAAACAGGTATACAGCTGCAGCTGCATATGCTAATGATCATCAGGAAGCCGGTTTCCTGACCTGATCTCTCTGTCCGTCTCTCACAGCATCATTAGTCAGACAGATTGCGTTGGGCTTGCTTCCTCTAATTAGCACAGCCTGATGAGCTGTAGATAGAATTGTGGAGCTCGAGAGCAGTTTGACTTGATGGAACCCAACCTCCTCACTTCCTGGCAAGTAACTGTTCCGGGGAACATTCTCTGAGGCCTCCTAAGGCTCTGATGCTCAGTAACTGGTGCTGCCCAGGGGACTGAGGTGCAAGGCCTCAGCCTGTCCTAATGGGACAACTCTCACTTTGATCTTGAGCTCATGGAAAAGGAGACTGAAGGTTAATAAGGGGACTCCTGGCTGGTGAGCAGGGTTGAGGGGACAGAGCGGCTGGGGTTCTGGACTCCACAGGGGGCTCTGTCCTCCGTTTCTCCTTGGTCTTCTCTTGTTGATGGTACCTGCCGGTCACATGGGGAAGGGCCCTTACATTAAAGTGGAAACATCACGATACAAGGAAGAGCAGAAAGTTAGGGTGGGGACCAAACACAGCAGTTATTAACTACTTGGCATAAAGGATGAGAAAATCCTTCTCTCCATCAGGAAAATACCTGGCTGCACAGCTGAGCCAAGAATGTACCCTGTCTTCCAGGAGAGGAACGGGTGCATTCGCCTAGGAGAAGAGGCCAAATAAAGGTCAATGTCTCTTCACCTCCCAGTGGTGCAGTCAGGGTTTAGACTTCAACGGCGGTGTTTTTCCGATGCTGTCTTTCCTGAGATAAAATATGGGGGAAGTCATAGGGCACAGACTCCAGGGGGGTGGTGGGTTCTTCATTTGGAGGTACCCAGAGTGGTGGGTGGAGTTGCTTAGGGGATGAGGTCCCGCCTCTGACACTCACTCCTCAACTTCCATCAGCATCTTCTCCACTTAAGTTCAAGACATGTGTCAGTGACTGTAATCCCAGTTTGGCAACTACAGGTTAGCAGGTATCACACGATGAAAATGATGGAACACAAAACTTGGAACCAGATGGTACAGAACCCTAAACACCTAGCATCGCGCTCTCCCTGTGCATCCTGGGACAAATCCCTTACTTCTCCAAGGCTTTTTGCCCATTTGAAAACAAGGACTGCCATTATTTCCTGTGCAGGCTTTGTGAGAGAATGAAAGACAATAAATTAAGTAAACAGCATACAGAAGTATGTTCAGTTGCTGTGTGATGACCATTGAGCATTCCAGGGCAATTTAGCAAAAGTCTTAATTATGGGCTCTTAAAACTCTGGCTGGAAAATCCCATGGACAGAGGAGCCTGGTGGGCTACAGTCCATGGGGTCGCTGGGGGTTGGACACGACTGAGCAACTTCACTTTCACTTTTCACTTTCATGCATTGGAGGAGGAAATGGCAGCCCACTCCAGTGTTCTTGCCTGAAGGATCCCAGGGACAGGGGAGCCTGGTGGGTTTCCGTCTCTGGGGTCGCACAGAGTCGGACACGACTGAAGCTACTTAGCAGCAGCAGCAGCAAAACTCTGGCTACTTTTAGGTGCAGTTGCTGTTCTAGACGGTGTCTGCCTCAAGGGCACTGAGGCTTTCTTTACTGACTAATCAGAACGGGCTGACATGAGTGGGCCAGTGGCACCCACACTTACAAAGATGCTGAGTCCAGCGTTCTGTGTACTTCAGCCCTGTTATCATTGGTTTGAGGCTTGCCTTGTAGCTCAGCCGGTAAAGAAACCTCCTGCAATGCAGGAGTTCACCTGCAGTGCAGGAAACCCGGGCTCGATTCCTGGGTAGGGAAGATCCCATGGAGGAGGAAATGACAACCCTCTCCAGTATTCTTGCCTGGAAATCCCACAGACAGGAGAGCTTGGCAGCCTACAGTCCATGGGGTCGCAAGACATGACTTAGTGACTAAACCCCCACCATTATTTGTTTAGCATTCTTTTACAATACAGCAATAAAGTGGTGGTTCTCAACCAGGTTAATTTTGCTCCCTCCCACCAGGAGACACTTAACAATGTCTGAGGACAATTGTGAAGTCAGGGGTAGTGCTCCTGGCATCAGGTAGGTATGGACCAGATGCTGCTACCTGTCCCACAATGGAGATGACAGACCCCATAACTAAGAATTATTGGGTTTGAACTGTGAATGGTGCCATGGCTGAGAAATTCTTCATTAAAGTAAATCAGCCAGATTCATTCAAAATTATCCTAATTATCTTTAATTTGTAGGGTATATATTAATAAGTCATATGGAGTTTTTCCTATAAGCCTTATCAATTTTTAAGTGTACAGCAGTAAAAATTGCCACTCTGTGTTAATTTGAGCTACATGCAAAATGACAGCTGCATGTGTATTATGTCTCATGCCCTTCAAAAGTAAGAAAATAACCAAAAATGCCTCTATTGTAGGTTGAATAGGGCTGCAGACAATCACACTGAAGAATGTGGTTTTTGCATCTGTTTATGTTGGAGGCAAACAGAACTAGAACCTTGACATTTTCAGACCTTCAGGAGCAAACTTGCAAATAACACTTAGCCTGTATTCTCCTCATCTGCTGTGATGATTGGATGGGGACCTATATCAAGTACAAACAAAACCACCGTGAGACAGGAATGTTGGGCTAGCCACTAGGTTTGCTCATTGTTTCCCAGACGCTGAGATTAAATCTATGCCTTAACATTATTTTCTCATTGCAAATACCATGGGTGATTAGGGTTACATCCAAATAGAATTTATAACACCAGAAACTACTGTATTGGAACAATCCTTTTAGCAAAAATAATGCAGAATCTAATGGGAAATATTCTTCTCATTAAATAGCCAGTCAAAATCACTTTCTGATTACCCAATATTATAATATACTGCACTGTTTGGAAAAAATAAAATAAAATTATATAAGGATAGCATAGCATTGTAACCTCAAGGAAGTTGCAATGTAATCATAGGATAAAAATCAACTTGACTTACTTCTTTATACATCTAATCAGCATTTTTTTTTTTTTTTTTACTTTCTCGCCTCCTCCCTGCTGCATTCTGTGGATCACACAGCAGCCTGGATATTCACTGTCCTTTTCTTAACATATTTCCACTCTGTGGGGCAGATGGATGTTGTACATGGAATTAGATTGTGTGAGTGCTGTTGGTCAGTCACCCAGTCCTGTCCAACTCTTTGCAACCCTGTAGACTGCAGCACACCAGGCTTCCCTGTCCTTCACTATCTCCTGGAGTTTTCTCAAACTCCGGAGTTGTCTCACGTCCATTGAGCCAGTGATGCTATTTAACCTTCTCATCCTCTGCCGCCCTCTTCTCCTTTTGACTTCAATCTTTTCCAGGATCAGGGTCTTTTCCAATGAGTTGGCTCTTTGCATCACGTGGCCAAAGGATTGGCCTTTCAGTGTCAGTCCTTCTCATGAATATTCAGGGTTGACTTCCTTTAGGATTGACTGGTTTGATCTCCTTGCAGTCCAAGGAACTCTCAAGAGTCATAAGGCCTGTGGGCCGTATCAGTAGTCATCACTGAGTCCTTCCAAACAAGAGGCAGAGGGAGTCCAGTGAGTGGAGACAGCCAGGCATTCTCCTGGGCCAAGGGCAACAGGACATGATCAAGGAAATATGTGTCCTGGATGGCACTTGTTTGTACAGCAGATGTAAAAATGAACAAGCAGGGAGGAATGATTATTTTGTTCTGAATCTATGTGCAAATTTCCTACAGGAGAAGCTAGATTAGTTGGTGGGAATCCAGTAAGCAAAGATGAGATGTGTCAGTCTGAGATTCACGCCCACCTTTCCCCAGCATGGTATCAACTTGCCTGGGGCTGCTGGTGCTCAGTTGGCCAGATCTGGTGAGCTTGGCTTCCTGCAGTGGAGAGCACAACATCTCTGGGGAAAAGCTGCTCTTGATCTGTGTATTATAATTCCAGGATGTGTGAGGGCACAGGGACTCCGCCTTTCCCTGGGAATACTAGCTGTTCATACAGAGGTTAGGCGATAAGCTAAATTTATTTTCTAAATTTGGGGGCATGTCTTATTTTGCCCAAGATGCAATCAGAATTTCAAAAGAGTGTCTTTGTTCAAGGACCAGATGAAAGCAGCAGTTTGCCAGAATTTGAATTTTCCTTCACAGCAGCCAGCAGCAAGCATGTGCCACGGCCTTTTGTGAATGCAAAGTATCTTTAAAATAGAACTGGAGTATTTTCTAGGCAGCATTAAAGAAGAAAAGAAATGAAGCTAAAAGTGACCTGAACATCAAGTGACTAATTCTTCCCATTCATCATGTCCCATGATTGGCATTTGCCACCATTCATATTCCCCCAAAATAATGACCCAGTTGGAGAATTAGAAACAAGCTGAATCTAAGCACTATCTCTGAGAGCCCCTAACAATGGATTCAAAAGAATGATGTCTTCATGTTTTTCCGGGGCTGAGAGAGAAGGCAGAGAAAAGACAGAACCTGAGGCTTCCTTCCTGCCTGCGGGTAAACAGTGGGGCCAAATGGGCTCAAACCCAGAAGCCTTCGATTCATTCTTCATTTGGATCCTTATTAAGAACTCAATGAATGGCCTGCTAAATCTGAAACCACTTGATTACATTCCCAGGCCCATTGCTAAAAACTTAAGCAGCTTTAATTAGTTTTTACTTATAAACATAAATAACATAATATTGACTCTCTTGGATTTAAATTTCAGTTATTGAAAACAGTATGGCATTCAGGCACTTTCATTACTGCCTGTGAGAGTCTGGTGAAGCGCCGTGGGATGGCTTTTTAAAGATATCCTATAAAAGTTCCCTGGGCTGTTAGACCAGGTGCCGCTCAAACCCTGCTAGCCTGGTCATTGTGAGCTTAACAGTTTTAATCTGCTTTGACATAGGCCTCAGGGGGGAAAAGAAAATCGAGATTTCTATTCTCTCTTACTCTTTGACCTTGAACAACACCGTGTCTCTTGTCTCAAAATCTCTGATTCCTATGGATTCCTGTGGCTATTTTGAAGGCTGGCTGAAGGCGGAGAGCTGTCAAGGTGTCAGCTACATCGGTCCTGTGACGGGCATTCCGGATTCCTGGCCCTCCCACTGTTCTCCTTATCAATCTGTGCTCCAGCGGGCCCTTCAGCTGGCCACCAGCACATCCTTTGTACCAAATGTCTGGTTAGAATGTTAGAAGGAAGCTTTCTAATTTCAAATTGGAGTGGGCTCCTGAGATTTCAGCTCTTATCTTTCAAAGCTCGATGAATAACCATCCAAAGGCATTTTGGCACTTTATACTGCCCATCCACCAAGTACATCTGCCTTGCTGGTTTTTTCTCCATAACACACTGAAGTAAACTCCAGAGGCATGCCCATGGTCAATCAATATCTCCTGATGGAGAATTCCTTTCCAAATATCTTGGGCATTACTCCTGGAAATAAATATATGATCAATTTGCAAGAATAATTTCAGCACAAAAAACCATCTTTAGGCAATAAGTCTGTCTCTGCCATCTCAGCAGTCCAGGAATTTCGGCTAAGTTGCAAAGGGAGGCCATGTGTGGAACTGCTTTGATAAACTAGTCTGGGTTTTCCCACGTCAGTCTCTCTTTCAAAGTTGCATACACATTGCTTCTCTGAAGATGGAGCCAGAGATATTTCACAAAGACAGCAGAGCTTATAAGAAAGGAGGGGGAGATTATTACTATCTTTTCTCTGAAAGAACCAATAAATCAGGTTTTTCTTGCTGGATATCTATAACTCAATAGTTATCCATAACTGTCATTCAAATCAACTAATTGAAAGAATTAAAGAATTGAAAAAACATCTTAAGGATACAAATAAATTTACTTTCTCTCTTCTTTTAAAGTAGCATCCTATTGGGCTGCATTCAACTACAAAGTTGCAACTCATTGTTTAAAATTTTTCTATTAATTGCATCACCATATTCTTTATTTCCTAAGTTACCATCTAGTATTTTATTAGGACTGAAAGAATGCAGCCTCTTTTTACTGAAAACATCTCTCTCTCTCTCTTTCCTTCCCTCTCCCACCCTTCTGCGCTTTCCTAGGTTTTTTTCTCAGATTGTCTCCCCCAATTCTTTTATTCTTTATCTCTTGATATGGGACATATTGCCATCTTTGGTCATAATCAGAGATTATAGCAGAAAGCAATAAAAATATTTATATTTTAATTTATAAATTGAATCTTCTCCCAGAAGACTCTCCTCTGCCTAGCCAGTCGTTCAGAGAGAAAGGAATTCACAGCCTATCTGATTTTTCTAGTTTTCTTATATTGCTTTTTGTTTGAAATTGATCAAATTTCTGGCACTTTTGTAGCAGATTTCTTCAGTGCTTTCGCTATCAACTGAATATTAGAATTGTTCAGTTCATTGCATAGAGGAAAATCAATAGACCCGTTGTCTGTGAAAGAATTAAATTGCAGTGCAGCAAAATCAGATTTTCCCATTTTTACCTTTTTTAGAAATATCATCTATTAAAGCTCTTGCTAATGTCAAAAACGTTGGCTTATCTTGGAAATGGAAATAGTTATGAAATTTTGAGAATTTTTAAAAGAAATGTACCATGCATGTTTATATGCACACATATACTATATACATTATATAACATACTATTTGATATATATATATATATATTAATACTACACATGTATACTGTTTATCTCCATGACTGAAAAAAGTTAGCTCCTTCATACTCAGACCCTCCAAGTAGGCAGACACCTTATCCTTGGGTTTGGCCTCTGGGCCCTGAGTTGGCTGTGGAACCTGAGGCAGATCAGGGAACATCAGAGCTTTTGCACGTGGAGCAGAGATTCCCTGTGTCTGTCTCCCCATCTGGGCCAGATCAGACAGCAGAGGCCTGCAGGTGGGTTGAAACTTGTCTTGCAGCTCTAGGGACACAAAGACGATTTCTGAGGAGGGAAGCGGCCTGCTTTTTCCCCGGGTTCTTACAGCAGGGCTCCCTGTGAATTCAGTATGCGAAACTCACCCTGGTTCAGCCTTACTCTGTGTAAGAGCCTGCAGCCCTGTATCCTGGTCCTGATAGCTTACTTGTTAGAGTCCTGCTGGCCTGGAGTCCCCTACCCTGCTTTTTTGATGTGCCAAAGTGCATGGTCCTGAGGAAACAACAAAACAAAACAAAATACATTTGATATGGTATAAAAGGATGACCAGAGACCTCCAAAATATTTCACAAGAGTGGTAGAAAAACAAGCCACGTGACAGGCATTAAGGATACTGAGAAACAGCAGGACAGGTGAGGGAGTCAAAGTGCAGTGGCAAACTTGTAGCTGAGATGCTTCTTCAAGTGGCTAAAGTAGGTTTACAGAGATTAAGTTCTGTGCATGTGTGTGTGCGGAAAGGAGACATTGGAGGGAGTAACTGATGCCTACTTTGTGGTTTGGAGAGGAGAAGATCCAGAGGACTGCTGTGTCTTTGAAATGACTGGCTGCTGGACCAGGTTGGTGAGTCTGTTTTTTTTTGGATTTCGGGGGATACATGTTGAAATGGAAAATGTATGCCCTTTGGGATCAAATCTGAATTCAAAATCCAGCTCTGTGGTTTACAAGCTGGGTGATGTGGTCAGGTCGCACGGCTTCCCTGGCTTGCAGCTTCCCCGTGGTGGGTGAGACGGTGACACCTACCGGGTGATAGATGTAAAGTCCCTCCCACCCGGGAGCACGGCACTTCCTAGGCTGCCCTGCCCCGGCAGAAGCCACCACCACGCCTGATGCTAAGCCTGTGAAAAGTGGCTCATGTCACATATTGAAATGGTGCTTTGAATATGCTGAATTAAACAGAATATAGGATTAACACCAGTTCCTCCTTTTTCTTTTTCTTTAATGTGGCTAATAGGAATTGAAAATTACATGTGTGACTCTCAGTGTATGTTTATTAAACAGAGCTGTTCTAGGTAGTCTCTTTTTTGAAAGGGGCTGATAACCTGGCCAACTGTGAGGATGAAAATGATGGTCAGAGCTTCCAACAAAGTATGCAACAGGCTGAGAAAATGCTCTGGAGCAAGCAAATGCATGAAGGGGCTGGGCAGAGGAGAGCGGCTAGATGTTTGTTGCAATGATGGGGTAGATGCTGAGAAACAACTGCGAGGACTCCCGCTGTGGGGAGAGCAGTTGGTTTTTCTCTCTCACTGAATCAGACTGAGTGACAGCATCAGTCGTGTCTGGTGGAATCAGAAGGGCATATGGGACACTCTGAGTTGGCTGGATCTAGTGTTCCTTGAAAATGGGCGAGTCAGCAATTGACCCACTGAAGAGGTACAGGGAGTTGAGGCAACGCAGGGCACAGCTCCCCTCACTTGGACACTGCCTGGGCTCCGCATCCAAAATCATAGCATTATGTTTCCATGGAAGGTCTCTGCTCCCCAACGCTAAGCCTACCAGTGGGTGCATTGATCTAGAATCTCTGTCAGCATGTGGGAGGGGTGGTATGCCATTTTCTCTTTAAACTGCATAGTGAGACTTTTTGTTAGGAGCTCTAAACAGCAGTGGAGAAATTAGATTACAGGAAAATGTAGTGTAAAGATATAATTATGGCTAAATTTAAAAAGCCCAACTGGAAGGCCAGAAGGAGAGTGAAATTGAGAAGAGAGAAAAAGATGCCCTTCAGACCTAATGCAGTTTGGCTTATAAGCTCCATTCAAATTTACCTCTAACAATTTTCAACATTTTATTGCCAGTTTTTCTTCCCTCTCATGGCTTGAGGTCAGCATCACTCTCAAGCGCGGACGGCTGGCTGGGGTTACTTTGCTTTCATTGTTGGCCATGGTGAAATCCACCAAGATAATTCCTCTGGAGTCCTCTACCACCCCTACCTTCTCGGCTCTCAGCTGGATTTGCCCCATAGTTCAAATCCTTAATTGCACATCCATCTTTACCTCCCCGGGATCTTTGATGCAGAAACCTTTATATATGACAATGGTTGGCTTCAGTTTTGGTTTCAAGCTTGTGTCTGTGTTAACACCCTGTAGTCTAAAAGCAGCACCACAGATAGAATTGAGAAATAAATGTAAATACAGCTCCAAAGTATCAGAAGTAATCAAAGAGCACAACGAGAGAGTAGGTGTTGGGCGCCAAGACAGCAGATAGGAAGCAGGAGGGATGGAGATGCACTAGCTCTTTCTGGGAGAATGGAAATGCATTTGTCCACTGGAACTAGTTAGCTCCAGTTTTCTTTCTCTCTGCTTTTCCGCGGGCTCTTGGGGGACCATCTGGGTTATGCGTGGGCATTCAGGGATGGCATTGCCAGCTTCTCCTTGTGGAAAAGAAACTAAAATGATAAATTAGGATTGGAGCCCTTGTGTAGGAGATGGTCCAGCCACCACACCGACAGCATGGAACAGCAATCGTCCGCAACCCTGATCAGGTACACACACTGCCTGATTGGGGCAGTGAAGGCGTGAGCTTTAGCAGCAAAGGACACCAGGTGGAAATCATGCTGGGTGCACTGACTGGCTGTGTCATCCTGGGCAGCTTCTCAGTCTCTCTAAACGGGATGCCCTCAGCTCTAAAAGGGAGCTCGTCATGCCCCTCTTCCTGGATTTTGTGAACAGGGGGTGAGAATGTTTTGTGTAGCACAGTGCCCCCCACTTGAAAGACAAAGCTCTGTGTGCTCCCCCCAACCCTTTGATTTATCTGCCATCGCTCACACTCCAGATTTAGCCAGATGCAATTAGGGGCTGGTGTGCTCCGCTTATCGGCTGTCTGTGTGTGTGACAGAAAGACAGACAAAGTATAAAATCAACTTTCTGCAGTGAAGAATGAATCTGTGTTGGTGAAGCCACTATGTAGAACAGGATGGAGGTTTCTTAACATTTTTAAAATAATATGATCCAACAATCCCAGTCCTGGGTGTTTATCTGGAAAAGAAGAAAAATCTAATTTGAGAAAGATACATGCATCCAAATATTTATAACAGCACTGTTTACAACAGCTAAAACGTAGAAGCAACCTAAATGTCTATGGTAGATAAATGGATAAAGAAGATGTGGTACATATACTCAGTGGACTACTCAACCATAAAAGGAACGAAAGAACGCCATTTGCAGCAACACGGACGGACCTACAGAAAATCATACGAAGTGTGAAGTAGGTCACAGAAAGGCCAATAGCATGTGTTATCACTTATATGTGGAACCTTTCAGAATGGTACAAGGGAACTTATTTACAAACAGAAATAGACTTACAGACATAGGAAACAAACTTATGGTTACCAAAGGGGAAAGGGGGGATAAATTAGAAGTTTGGAATTAACAGATACGCAGTACTATATATAAAATAGATAACAAACAAGGACCTACTGTATAGCACAGGGAACTATAGTCAGTATCTTGTAATAATTTTTAATGGAAAAGAATCTGAAAATCTGCCAGAGGGCTTCCCAGGTGGCACTAGTGGTAAAGAATCTACCTGCCAATGTGGGGGATGCAAGAGCCTTGGGTTCTACCTCTGGGTGGGGAAGATTCCCTGGAGGAGGAAATGGTGACCCACTCCAGTATTCTTGCCTGGAAATTCCATGGATGAGGAACTCAGTGGGCTACAGTCTATGGGATCGCAAAGAGATGAACACGCCTGAGTGACTGAGCACATGAGCGTACATACACACACACACACACATCACTTTGAGGCACACCTGAAACTCACACAGCATTGAAAATCAACTATACTGCAATTTAAAAAGGGTGTAGAGTCTCTCAGGGGAGAAGGCAATGGCACCCCACTCCAGTACTCTTGCCTGGAAAATCCCATGGACAGAGGAGCTGGTAGGCTGCAGTCCATGGGGTCACTAAGAGTCAGAAACGACTGAGTAACTTCACTTTCACTTTTCACTTTCATGCATTGGAGAAGGAAATGGCAACCCACTCCAGTGTTCTTGCCTGGAGAATCCCAGGGACGGGGGAGCCTGGTGGGCTGCCGTCTATGGGGTCGCACAGAGTCGGACGAGACTGAAGCGACTTGGCAGCAGCAGCTGAGTCTCTCAGGGGGAAATGAGACAGGGTGGACCCTGTGACCCTTTGCTGCGGTCCTGCAATGCTTGTAGCTCTCCTGCAGCAAAATACAAAGAAACTATACGGTGCTAAAATTAACTGTGTGGATGGACGGTGGGGCAAATTCTGGACAAAAGATACAAAAAGAGCAAAGAACCTCTATTACCACTTCTGAAGAGCCAGGAGCAAAAATAGGGTGTTGGGAGCAAAAGAAGGGTATGTGTGACCCCTGCACACAAGGCCATCATGGGGATGGGCAAACCACCTAAGCCACCTCTCTGACCCTGCCCCTGGACACACCCCCACCCTCATCCCATTTAAGGAACAAGCTAGTCCCCCGCAGGGAGTGAGCAAGCAAGGGAACTGATGTTTGTTTACACGGCCTCCTTGCTACAGCAGGGCCCCCAATAAAGCCTTGCCTGGAAAGAACATAACAACTCTTTACCTTCAACTCACAACACATTTGGTAACCAACAGAATGAATTGGGTGAAATACCCTCTGTCTGTCAGGTTTCGTACAACCTCATAAGGTAGGCATAAAAGTGGTCTTGAACCTTATGACCTTTATGGAGGCCTGCTCCCAACACTCCATGTCTCAGTGTCCCCCCTGCACCCCAATCTTTGGGCCTTGAATGTGAGGGTGGAATGGAAAACGTGGTGGCAGCCAACCAAATCTCCCGGTTCGTGCCATTGAATGAGTCATTGTGGGTGGCAGCAGTCATGCTTGAGTGAGGTTTCCTGCCACTTAGAGGCTGTTGGATTTTTGGTAAGAAGATTCTAATTATGTCTCAATTTTGTCACCTCAAAATGAGATAATACTAACCATTTCACAGGGTCATTGTGAGAATTTAGTGACTTAATTCAAGCAGGCTGTTTAGGGTGATGCCTGTTACATAGCATTCTCCCAATGGATCAGAGCTACAGTTACTATTGTTATTGTTTATTATCATGATTATGATTAAATTCCTACTCTCAAGACTCCTGAAAATACCTGGATTTCTGTTGTTTGGTGATCCTGGTTTTCTACCCTTCGTGGTTTTGTTTGTACTAGTTATTCTTCCAAAGATTTCTTTTCTAATGACGTTTCCCAGAGTCATTTTTCTCCCAGTTACTCTAACCAGATGTAAGAGTTTGATCAAGGGAGCAAATCCTAATATTAAAATACTTTTGTACTAAGCCTCAAATGCTATGCACTACACTTGACTAATACTTTTGTACTCATTGGAGGGAAATCTTTAAATCTACTTTATTTTAAGAATCTAATGTAAGTCTTCCTGGAATCACTTTGTGATTATTTTTTCCACT
Organism: Bos javanicus; assembly: GCF_032452875.1. NCBI lineage: Eukaryota > Metazoa > Chordata > Mammalia > Artiodactyla > Bovidae > Bos > Bos javanicus. The sequence continues at coordinate 4,969,981 of NC_083871.1, read as the reverse complement.
TGTTAATACTTTAGTCTTCCATTCCTAGGCACTCACATGGAAAGGGAAGAAGGCAGAGTCATTACACATTCTAGGGGAATTTGCTGCGGGGATCACTTTCCAATCTAGAAAAAAATTGATTCTGGCAAACCCACTTCTAGGACATGCGTTCATTATCTACTTTTTCCTGTTTCTTATTCAAGCTCCTATTTCATAAAATAACTCTCCATCCACTAAGCCAGAGCTTACTTGAAAATAAGCTGTGGGTTTAGTAAGAATGATTGCGTTGTATCCCTCAGATAGATTTCAAGTTCTACATGCACTCCATTGTATTTTCGCTTGAATTGACTTAGACTTCTTAGCATTGCCATTTTCAGTTATAGAAGGAGAAAGGCTGTCAATTAAGACCTTAGAGGCTGTCAAGGCTTTTGAGAATACCAAGTATGAAATTGGTTCTTTTTCTCCCTTTATTTTTATGTTTCACTCTCTTCTCTCATTCTTGGAACTTTGATATTTCAAATTACTTAGATCTAAGTAAATCAGGAATTCCACATTTTAGGTAGCTAAAAAGATGTTAGCATTTAAGTCCATTTTTATTGGAAATATAAATATCAGAGGTTTTGCTCAAACGTTCCACTGGGCTTGGACGCGACAGCGGTGGAAGTTGTCTCCTTGGAGACGGAGCCTCTCCTGTACCTAATTGCTATGCCTGAGCATGACTGCTTGGGAGGTGTTGTCCATGTATAAGCTATTATGTTCTTTGGGGCGTATTCCTGACTGTAGAATAGAAACATCACAGTCCAACCATTATACTGATTTATGAACAGAGTATTTTCATGTTGTATTCAATGACTTAATTATGCAGCCTTTCTTGTGAGATATGGCCCAGGCTCAATTGTTATGCTGCATCGTCACTGAACACAGCTCTTAAGAACAGAATTTTTTAAACTAATAATGTACTTTGAATTTGAAAGTCATGGAATTGCATCTCAGCTGTAGAGATACAACTTGATAAATTACTAAAGGAGGAAGAGGCAAAAACCAGACATTTCTAACACTGTAACAGAAACTCTCAGCATGTGAGCTAAACACATTAAACTTCTTTCGGTGCCTCTTGTCCCTATTTTTTATGTAAAGGAGGGTTTTTACAATGCAGGAGCCTCAGGAGACAAAGATTCATTGGATCCCTGAGTTGGGAAGATCCCCCGAAGGAGGAAATGGCAACACACTCCAATATTCTTGCCTGGAAAAGCCCATGAACAGAGGGGTCAGCCAGCGTGAATGAGTGACCATGCATACACAATCATCATGATCATTCTTTCTGCATTTTCAGGCTTTTTACATTTTCTATTAATGTGGCTTTTACTGTACAGCATAGATTTTACAATCAATTTTCTTTAATTTCTAATGAGTGGATTTCAAAATTTATTGTACCATTCCTTTGATTTTTTTCACTTATGTTTTCTTACACTAGGAGATATAATGCTGAAGTGAGAATGATTGTTGTTGTTCAGTCGCTCAGTCCTGTCTGACTGTTTGAGATCCTGTGGCCTGCAGCGCACCAAGCTTCCCTGTCCTTTACTATCTCCCGGAGCTTGCGCAAATTCATATCCATTGTGTCAGTGATGCTATCTAACCATCTCATTCTCTGCCACCCTCTTCTTCTTTTGCTTTCAATCTTTCCCAATATCAGGGTCTTTTCCAGTGGTCAACTCTTCACATCAGGTGGCCAAAGTACTGAAGCTTCAGCATCAATCCTTCCAATGAATATTCAGCATTAATTTCCTTTAGAATTGACTGGTTTGATCTTGCCAGTCCAATGGATTCTTGAGCGTCTTCTCCAGCACCACAATTTGAAAGCATCAGTTCTTTGGTGCTCAGTTTTCCTTATGGATACTGTACCTCTATTCTCCCTAATATGAGTTGGTTTTGAGAGATGAAGTCAATTATTCAAAGGTGTGAATAGTTTTATTTTTCTAGATATATCAATAAATCATAATAAATAAATTAGTAAATAAAGCAATTAAAAAAAACTTACTTTCTATCTTATTGCTAACACAGGTGGCTTCTCATGTAGAGACAAATAAAGCATACACAATGAATGCAAAGTCAATTTCTTCGTGAGCAGGTAAATGAATTAGAGGAAGAAAAACTCACATGGCACTTTATATGTCATGAAATTCACAGAACAGTGAATTAGATAATATTTCTGTCTTTCAATTTATTATCCTAATTATATCTTTGTACTTGTGTTCACTTGGTTTTCTTCCTAACCAAGATCGTGTGGTCTGTTCTCACAGGATCAGGTTTGCTGGTTTCTGTTTGTGTCCTTACCTCTGAATGTTGGGGTACCTGGGGCTCGCTGCTTGGACTCTTCTCCTGATAATTCTCTATTTACCTCCCCAGAGATCTCACAGAACCTCGTGGCGTTAGGAACCATCTCCAAGTACTATGTACACATGGCATTTCAAGTTTATATCAGAATCTAGATTCAACAGCAAACTCACATCTCCACTTGGATGAGGGATACAGATCTCAAACTGTTCACAACCAAGCTTAAGACCCTTTTCCCTAAAGTGTTCCCCTCTTCACCACTTAGAAATAACTCTGTTTTTTCAGGTCAAGCATCTTGAGGTTATTGTTTAAAAAAAAATTATTGAAGTATAGTTGACTTACAATGTTGTGCCAACCTCTGCTGTACAGCAAAGTGATTACTTTATACCTATATAGACATTATTTTTAAAATATTCTTTTCCATTACAACCTATCACAAGGTATTGAATAGGGTTCCCTGTGGACCTTGCTGTTTATCCATTCTGAATGTAATAGTTTGCATCCCTGAAGTCATTCTTGCCTCCTCATCGTCACTCCTCCAAAGCAGGGCCAATCGCAGCCTGACCCCTGTGCCCACCTGACCTCACCTCCTGATGCTCTTCTGCTGCTCCTGTGTGTGGCTAGCCTTCTTCTGCCCTACTTCCTGCCACAGCTTGTACACACGTGACTGCCTGAACGCTACCTCCTCTCACCTCCTCAGCATGTCCTTTCTCAGCACATGTTTGTGTGTGTGTATTTGGGAGTATATCTTAGTATCCCATAAACAATGGAAACAAAATCTCTTAAAAATGAGTAAGACAAATATGAGTATTTCAGAAGAAAGCTAAACAGAGAAAATAAACACACACCTAAAATCAAATGGCCAATTAATCCAACTATTCTATTAAGCTTTTATTGTGTATTGATACTTTATGTCTGTAAATGCATTTTGTCTTAAATTCTTTTGTCTGTTATTGCTAAAGTTGTATACTTTGGATTGCAACTCAATATTTCTCCATTAGTCTCACTATTTGTATTATTATAAAACTATACCTGGCAGCTTTGTAAAGCCCCTCCCACTTTCTTTGCATATTTTCTCATCAATGTGTGAGCATATCTTTAGGAATTATGCGCAGCAGTGAACATTCTGTAGATTATAAGCATTATTGACCTGACTCAGTGCTGCTGAACTGTTTTCTAGAAGGTCTTTAGCAATCTAACTTTTCCCAGTAGTGCACATTGGTTTTCTTCTATATATGTAACTCCATTCATGTTGGCCTTTTCTAGGTTTTCCAGATCTACTTTGTGTGCAGCAATACATTATTTTTTGCTGCAATTTGTATTTATGTCATTACTATTCAATTTTGAGGGTTTCCCAGGTCATGCAAAGGTGCTAATGCAAGAGATGTGAAATCGATCCCTGGGTCAGGAAGGTCCCCTGGAGGAGGGAATGGCAACCCACTCCAGTATTCTTGCCTTGGAAATCCCATGGACAGAGGAGCCTGGTGGGCTATAATTCATGAGGTCACAAACAGTTGGATGGGATTGAGTGCACACACACATACTCACACCCACATATTCAATTTTGAATGTCTTTTCACATTTTGTAGACTTTTAAGATTACAAAGCCAATTGTGATTATCTTCATAATTTTTGCTAAAAAATTAGAGTAATTGTTTTATTATTTGCAACATTTTATTGCTTATTCAAGAGATTAATTTCTTTCATTTGGGCATATCTTCTCCCAACTTGACGTTTTAAGGAAATCTGTTCAATGGGAACAAAGTTTCAAGTAATCTAGACAAGTAAATCTGCTGTGTTAACTACGGTGTTGGTGGTTAACGATACATTGTTGTGCACTTCAAAATGTGTTTAGAAGGCGGATTTCATGTCAAGTGTTCTTATCACAAAACAAATACACAGGGACACCAGGGAAATCTGGGAGGTGTTGTGTGTCTCTCCCCTTGATGGTAGTGATGACATCATGAGCAACTGCATGTGTTCAAACTCATAGATTGCACACATTAAAAAAGGGTGCACGTGTGCTAAGTTGCTTCAGTTGTGTCGGACTCTGTGTGACCCTATGGAATGCAGCCTGCCTTGGACTCTCCAAGCAAGAATTCTAGAATGGGTTACCCACGCCCTCCTCCAGGGGATCTTCCAGACCTGGATCAAACCCGTGTCTCTTAGGTCTACCTGGACTGGCAGACAGGTTCTTTATCACTAGCACTACCTTTGTTGCTCAGTCGCTCAGTCATGTCCTACTCTTCGTGATCCCAAGGACTGCAGCACGCCACGCCTCCATGTCCATCACCAACTCCCAGAGTTCACTCAAACGCATGTCCATTGAGTCGGTGATGCCATCCAACCATCTCTTTGCATCAGGTGGCCAAAGTATTGGAGTTTTCAGCTTCAGCATCAGTCCTTCCAATGAATATTCAGGACTGATTTCCTTTAGGATGGACTGGTTAGATCTCCTTGCAGTCCAAGTGACTCTCAAGAGTCTTCTCCAACACCACAGTTCAAAAGCATCAATTCTTCGGCACTCAGCTTTCTTTATGAGACAACTCTCACATCCATACTTGACTACTGGAAAAACCATAGCTTTGGCTAGACAAACGTTTGTTGGCAAAGTAATATCTCTGCTTTTTAATATGCTATCTAGGTTGGTCATAACTTTTCTTCCAAGGAGGAAGCCTCTTTTAATTTCACAGCTGCAGTCACCATCTGCAGTGATTTTGGAGCCCCCTCAATTAAAGTCAGCCACCGTTTCCCCATCTATTTGCCATGAAATGATGGGACCAGATGCCATGATCTTAGTTTTTTGAATGTTTAGCTTTAAGCCAACTTTTTCACTCTCCACTTTCACTTTCATCAAGAGGTTCTTTAGTTCTTCTTCACTTTCTGCCATAAGGGTGGTGCCATCTGCGTATCTGAGGTTATTGATATTTCTTCTGGCGATCTTGATTCCAACTTGTGCTTCATCCAGGCCAGCATTTCTCATGATGTGCTCTGCATATAAGTTAAATGAGCAGGGTGACAATATACAGCCTTGATGTACTCCTTTTCCTATTTGGCACCAGTCTGTTGTTCTCTGTCTGGTTTTAACTGTTGCTTCTTGACCTGCACACAAACTTCTCAGCAGGGGATAAGGTGTTCTGGTATTCCCATCTCTTTCAGAATTTTCCAGTTTGGTGTGATCCACACAGTCAAAGGCTTTAGTGTAGTCAATGAAGCAGAAACAGGTGTTTTTCTGGAATTATCTTGCTTTTTCTATGATCCAGTGGATGTTGGCAATTTGATCTCTGATTCCTCTGCCTTTTCTAATCCAGCCTGAAAATCTGGAATTTCTCAGTTTACATACTGCTGAAGTCTAGCTTGGAGAATTTTGAATACTATTTTGCTAGCATGTGAGATGAGTGCAATTGTGAGGCAGTTTGAACACTCTTTGGCATTGCCTTTCTTTGAGATTGAAATGAAAGCTGATCTTTTCCAGTCCTGTGGCCCTAAAAAGGATAGTAATTTGTCCACCAATTGCTCCTCAATAAAGCTGCTGAAATCTAAGAGAATTAATTAAACTTTATAATGAAATTCATCATGGTTTTTGATAATATGGTTTGTGGTTTTCCTTAATGTCTTCCTCCCTTCTCATTCAGAAAAATATTCTCCTACAATATTTCCTATTAACTTTGAAAATTTAGTTTTACCTTGAAGTCTTTAATATAGCCAGAATACACTTGTATATATGACTTTAGTTAGGTAAACATCTTTATTTCTCTTCATTTAATGAATCAATTTTCTTAAACCACCCATACTCTGTTTAATTCTGGTGGCATCTTTATCAAGTGTTAAACTTTCATATTCAAATCAATCCATCTTTGATGTCTCTACCTGATTCATTGTCCTGCAGACTGTTCTTGAGGGCTAGTAAATACATGTATTTTACCAAGACTTCAAGTGTATCTTAACATTTGGCAGGGCAAGTCCTTCCACTTTGCTCTTCTTTTGCAAAGTTGACTTAGTCTCCAATAACATAATGTCATATTTGATTTCAGCCCTTTTCCTTGAACATATTTTATATGTAAAATTAGCATTAAATTTGCACACATTTTAACCAAATTTAGGTCACACTGTACATTATTTTGAGTCTAGTCCTCTTACTGTCATTTCCCCATTTCATTTGGTATTCTTGTACATGGCTGCTAATCATTCTCTTGAATTTCATCATAGTTTATATGTTCCATATTTTAAAATCCAATTTCTTATTGGCAGCCATTTAGATTGTTTCCAATTTTTCACTGTTATAAGTTATGCCGTGGAAAACAGCATTGCTCATGCATCTTTTTAAACATCTGTGATTGATTTCTTAGGACAAATTGCTTGAAATAAAAGTCCTTCATCAAAGTGTGTGCTGCTTTTTTGAAGCTTTCTCCTCATGCTGCCCAATTGCCCTCCAGGCAGTTTGTCCTAAATTATCCTTTTATAGGAAGAATATGGCAGTGCCCATTGCCCTGCACTCCCCATTACTGAGAATGATGATTATTGCAATTGTTATAAAAGTTTTTACTCACGGAGGAAAAGTAGTATGGGGACCTAGTATATTACTAGTAGATGTTGAACATTTTAAGAATATTTATTGGCCGTTTGAGTTTATGTGTGCATTTATTTCCTCTGTTCAGCTTTATTCGGAGATACACATATTTTTCTTATTCATTTTTAAGAGGTTTTGTTTCCAGTGTTTAAGGGATACTATGATATACTCCCAAACACACAGACACACAAACATATGCTTCTACTGTATTTTCTAGTTTATGATTTGCCATTGTTCCTGTAAAATATACTTTCACATCAGTCCTAAAATTTTGTCTAATTGGGTTTGTCATTTTTTTTCCTTTTTCCTTTTTCTGTTTGTATTGATATTTAGAAGGCTGTTTTGTTTCCTGAGATCTGTTGATATTAACTGTATTTTCTTCTGATGTGTGTATTGCTTTTAATATTTAAATGATTTCAATCTCAGTTTCGTTTTTATCTCATATATAGATTCCCACCCCCCCCAATTTTCTCTACTTTTATCATTCAAGGGTTACTTTTTACATTTGCATTTAAGTTTCATTACCTGTTCACAATGCTCAGACACACAGCCCTACACTTAACTTTATCATTTCTCTGGGACAGTCTTCTGGGTCAGCACCTCCCAATCTTGAATTATTCAACTTAACCATTTAACCAGAACACATCTTTGAAAAATTACCCTTTTGGAATGTTAGTGCATTTTATCCCTACCAACATGGCCGCACATGGCACCACTTCACCAGGAGTGAAGCACATCACTCCTGGTCATTTCCCACAAAATCTGTAGACATCTATGGATTGTTTTTTGGCAACTGTGTTAGAAAGGAATCTGAGACTCATTTTGATTTTTAAAATTTGTCTGTTTATCCACTGGCAACTTTTTCCCTACCTCAATGCTTGTAATTATCTAAAAATTTATAATTTAAAAATTCCAGGATGTCTATGGATACATACTTGTTTTCCCTCCATTAAATTAATAATCTCTTATCCTTTTCTGATCTCTTTTTTGATCTTGATAGACCATATTCAGCTCAGCAAAATTAGCTTCAATTCACTCTTCCACATATCAGTCCATCCGTCCATCCATCCACCTACCCATCCATTCAACATTCCATCCATCCATTAGTTCAACCATATTTACTGTGCACCTGTTACATTCTAGGGGCTGGAGATACCCTAGGCCAGGGTTTGTCAAACTCAGTACTGTGAACACTTAGGACCAGACAATGCTTTGTGGGTAGGAGCTGTCCTGTGGATTTTAGGCTGTTTGGCAGCTTTTCTGTCCCCCACCAAGTGGATGCCAGTAACATCCCTTCTCTCCCCAAGTGGTGTTCACCAAAAATATGTCCAGAAGTTGCCTGAGGTCAATTTGGGTGCAAAACTGTGTCTGATTAGGAAAAGTGCACAGGTGAATAAAACAGAAGACCTGCCTGCCATCCTGGGTGATTGAGAAGAGACAGGAGATAAGCAATAACACTAATCCACTGTAAGTTCTCTGAGAGCAGTGCCATGCGGAGACTCAGAGCTGAGCCTGGCAGCAAGATGTTTGTGAGCAAGGGCTAAGGCTCTGAGGGAGCCAGGAGGAAGTGAGGTCATGGGTCAGGGCACAGCTGTGCTGAGCCCCGGAAGGTAGGGCCGGGTGAGCCCCAAGAGGGGAAGTGCCACCACAGATGGGGGGAGGGAGGGAGGTGGTCCCGGAGGAACCAGAAATCTCCTAAGGGTGGCCTGTGGGCTGGGCCAGGGCTGTGGATTTCCTTTAGAAAAGAAAAGAAGTCCCTAAAGGCTTTGGGTCAGGAGAGTGGCACTTAGTTCCTTGATTACTGTTTTATTGTTTCTTTTTTTACCTTTTCTTATTTCTTTTTTTTTTTTTAGATTTTATTTAAAATTTTATTTTATTTTTAAACTTTACAAAATTGTATTAGTTTTGCCAAATATCAAAATGAATCCGCCACAGGTTCCTATTATATTGGGGATGGATTTTCTGCCTCGTTTTTCCTGTTTATGTATGCATTAATACTTTTAGATCCTTATCCCAAGGTTTAGGATAATTTTGTACACTCGTGTTATACTTGCTTATTCAGCTTCTGAATATTGAATTGAACAGTCCTTGCCCTTGTTTCATTTTGAAATTCAGCAACCATGTTGTCTCGTTTCTGCTGGCCTTTTCTGACCTGAGATAGCGTCATCTCTATGACTCTCTGTATGGTTTCCTATACATCACAGGGCCTTGAAGGATGTGGATTATAGGATTCAGAATTTGTGACATTTCCTTGTGTTTCTCTTAAAGAAACTTTACAGAGATCCCTGTATCAATTTCTCCATTTTGGCCCTTATTTCAAATATTTTAAAAAACATTTCTTTCTTTATTTTTGTTCTAATTTTAATTTTTTTTTATTTAGCCACGTCACAATGTATGTGGGATCTTACTTATCTAACCAGGGATCAAGCTTGTGCCCCCTGCATTGGAAGCACAGAGTCTTAACCACTGGATCACCAGGGAAGTCTCTCATAGCTGTTTTTAAGGATAAGTCTAGATTATACTTTTAAAGAAAAAAGTCTATGCCTTTCAAACAAGGACTCAGGTTTTTTCCAGCTTCTTTATTGATAGAAAAAAGTTTAAATTTATGGTATATATAATTTTCAGTTCGGAATCTTCATTTCTGTGTGGCATCTTTGTGGCTCTGGTGTGGCATAGCAGTATGGTAGGGACATAGCTGTTTCTAGATACATCTGTCAGAATGTCTTGTGGGCAACTCCCCTGCAGCCCTGGTCGATCACTCTCGGATGTGTTCTTGGGTCCAGGTATGCTGTCCAGACCCTCCCTTCCAGCTCTGGCCTCTCTTTCTTTCTTCCTGCAGAGCTGTTTTCTCCTTTCTTTGACTCTGCGCCATCTGCACTATGCATCAAAATTTATTTATACACTTATTTTTAAAAAATTTTATTGGAATATAGCTGATTTATAATATTGTGTTAGTTCCAGGTATACAGCACATGATTCATACACATACATTTATTCATTCTTTTTCAGGTTCTTTTCTCATAAAGGTTATTACAAAATACTGAATAGAGAGTTCCTTATGAAATACAGTAAGTCCTTGTTTACCTGTTTTTTATATAGTAGTGTATGTATTTGGAGAAGGCAATGGCACCCCACTCCAGTACCCTTGCCTGGAAAATCCCATGGACGGAGGAGCCTGGTAGGCTGCAGTCCATGGGGTCACAAAGAATCGGACACGACTGAGCGACTTCATTTTCACGTTTCACTTTCATGCATTGGAAAAGGAAATGGCAACCAACTCCAGGGTTCTTGCCTGGAGAATCCCAGGGATGGGGGAGCCTGGTAGGCTGCTGTCTATGGGGTCACACAGAGTTGGACACGACTGAAGTGCCTTAGCAGCAGCAGTGTATGTATGTAAATCTCAAGCTCCTAATATATCACTCCCTCCAAGGTTTCCCCTTTGGTAACCGTAAGTTTGTTTCTAAAATCTGTGAGACTGTTTCTGTTTTATAAATAAGTTCATTTATATCATTTAAAATATTAGATTTTACATATGAGTGATCATATATTTGTCTTTGTCAGTCTGACTTACTTCACTTGGTATCATAACATCTAGGTTCATCCATGTTGTTGCAAATGGCATTATTTTGTTCTTTTCATGACTGAGTGTTAATAATATTCTACTGTATGTGTGCACCACATCTTCTTTGTCCACTCCTCTGTCAATGACATTTAGGCTGTTCACATGTCTTGGCTATCGTGAGTAGTGCTGCCATGGGCTCCTGTCTCACCTTCCTGACTTCTAGCATCTAGAAGTGTTTTCTCTCTTTTTTATGCTATTATTTCAATGGTTATCTGAAACGGTGAGAATTAGACTTGTGCTTACTCTGCTTCTTTACCTAGAAGTGTCTTGATCATTACCCATCTGTTCATTTCAGTGGGCAGAACATTTTACAGAAGCGGTGAAGCCACATATCCTGCAGTATGAAGTCACATGGGCCTTAGGAAGCACAGGGATGTAGCTAGTGGAGGTGATGGAATTCCAGCTGAGCTATTTAAAATCCTGAAACATGATGCTCTTAAAGTGCTGCACTCAATATGCCAGCAAATCTGGAAAACTCAGCAGTGGCCACAGGACTGGAAATGGTCAGTTTTCATTCCAATCCCAAAGAAGAGCAATGACAAAGAATATTCAAACTACTGTACAATTGTGCTCACTTCACATGCTCGCAAGGGTCATCCCCTTGCTTCAAATCCTTCAAGCAAGACTTCAACAGTATGTGAACTTCCAGAGGTACAAGTTGGTTGTAGAAAAGGCAGAGAAAGCAGAGATCAAATTGCTAACATCTGTTGTATCATAGAACAAGCAAGTAAGGCAATTCCAGAAAAACATCTACTTATTATTCATTGGCTACAAGAAAGACTCTAATTATGTGGATCACAACAAACTGGAAAATTCTGAAAGAGATGGGAATACCAGACCACCTTACCTGTCTCCTGAGAAACTTGTTTGTGGATCAAGAAGTAACAGTTAGAACTGGACATAGAACATTGGACTGATTCAAAATTGGGAAAAAAGTATGTCAAAAGAGTATGTATATTGTCACCCTGCTTATTTAAGTTCTGTGCAGAATACATCATGTGAAATATTGGACTGGATGAATTACAACCTGGAATCAAGATTGCCAGGAGAAATATGAACAACCTCAGATATGTAGACGATACCACTCTAATGGCAGAAAGAAAAGAGGAACTAAAGAGCCTCTTGATGAGGGTGAAAGAGGGGAGTGAAAAAGATGGCTTTAAAGTCAATGTAAAAAACTAAGATCATGGCATCTGGTTCCATGACTTCATGGCAAGTAGATAGGGAAAAAGTGTAAACTGTGACAGATTTCATTTTCTTGGGCTCTAAAATCACTGAAGAGTGTGACTTCAGTCACAAATTAAAAGACCCTTGCTCCTTGGAAGAAAAGCTATGACAAATGTAAATGTTGTACTCAAAAGCAGAGACGTCACTTTGCCAACGAATGTCCATATAGTGAAAGCTATGATTTTTCCAGTAGTCACATACATGCATGTATGGATGTGAGAGTTGGACCACTGACAGCTGAAGAATTGATGCTTTTGAATTGTGGTGTTGGAAAAGACTCTTGAGAGTCCCTTGGACAACAAGGAGATCAAACAAGTGACTCCTAAAGGAAATCAACCTTAAATGTTCATTGGAAGGACTGATGCTGAGCTAAAGCTTCAGTACTTTGGCCAACTGATGCAAAGAGCTGAGTCATTGGAAAAGACCCTGATGCTGGGAAAGATTGAAGACAGGAAGAGAAGGGGACGACAGAGGATGAGATAGTTGGATGGCATCACTGACTCAATGGACATGAGTTTGAGCAAGCTCCAGGAGATGGTGAAGGACAGGGAAGCCTGGTGTGCTACAGTATAAGAGGTCACAGAGTCAGACAGGATTTAGCAACTGAACAAGTGGAACTCTGTCCAGGTAGTTGAATGTGTCATTTAGCACAGTTGAAATGATATTGCTTATATGTGGACTCTGAAAAAGAAAAATGACACGAAGGATCTTATTCACAAAATAGAAAGAGACTCACAGACACAGAAAACAAATTCATGGTTACCAGAGGAAAAGGGAGGGAGGAGATATTAATTAAAACTTTGAAATTAACACACACACTACTATATACAAAATAGATAAACAACAAGGACCTACTGTAGAGCACAGGTAACTATACTAAATATTTGTAATAACCTATAATGGAAAAGAATTTTAAGCTTATATATATATGTACATGTGTGTGTTATCTATACTTATATATATATATCTGAATCACTTTCCTGTATACCTGAAACTAACAATATTGTAAATATTGTAATGATGTAATCAACTATACATTAATTTAAAAAAAAATGCAAAGGAACAATTCATTGAGCAGATTGGTTGCCAAGCTGCAAATCTCAAAAAAAAAAAAGAAAAAGAAAAAGGGGAGCTCGTTCCATGCTGGAAACGAGCTCCCCTTTTCAGTACAGAGGATGAAACAAAGGATGGTGGTCATTACTGTTTGCCCAGGACTGAAGGGCCTTTGCTCACTGCGGGCTGTTAGACTGGCAGAGTCCTACGTGGTCAACATTTCAAGTCATTCATTTCCTTATTCTCCATTATTGTGCTGTTGTGAGTTCTGTATATTTCTTACAGGTTTTCCTCCTTACAATGAAAATAGATTTTACTTATGGTTATAAATAATATTTAAAAAAATTAAATAGTAGAAGAAAGGTAAAACAATCTTTATCCAGAGATAGACATTTTCTAAAGTTCTTTTCAGATATTTACCAAAAAATGTTCTCCCAAAGCTATCTTAACATGCTTCTGCACAGCGTCTGAGCCCCAAGTTGTTAAGATGAAGGCTTCAAACCTCATGAACCTTTAGCCAGCTCCCATGTCTGAGACCTCATAAGCAACATAATGGGATAGTGAGAAAGGAATTAGGCCTGGATGGTTTGGGGGGACAGGTTGCTGGATCCCTAATGAGTTTTTAGCTTCTTCAAATGTTTTAGATATGGAAACTATCACTGCATTACTTTTCTCTGGAATATCTTTCCCAGTGCTGTTCACTTGTGATGCTGTCTTTGAGTTTAGTCATGCCAGAGAGAAACATTTGTCAAATACACAAAATTCATTCGCTCTTGTGCAGAATCTTGCTAGGGGAAAAACTGCTGTTAATGAATGTGAGAATTAGAAGGATAAAAAAATTGGGTACTTATGTTTTCAATCACATAAGAGGGAGAAATCAGGATTGTGATGAGTGTGAGTTTTATAACATATTAAGCCATTGAAGTATACCTGTGGCGGATTCATTTTGATATTTGGCAAAACTAATACAATTATGTAAAGTTTAAAAATAAAATAAAATTAGAGAGAAAAAAAAATATTATGTTCTGGGAGAAATGTATATAAACAGTAAGACATGCATAGCATACACGTTATTTTCCTAAGAAACAGACAGCTTTGTGTAATAATCAGAGACTGTGGTGGCTGGAGCTGAGCTCTGTGGTTTCCCGCTTCTGTCAGGAACAGACCTTGGCTTCCCGTGGTGAACTCTCAAAGGCATATCAAGAAACTGTCCCAACAGAAGACTGTGAAATTCAGGAAGTCAGAATGGCAGAAAAGGCATCCTTGGACACTGCTTTTCCTTCTAAAATCATGGGCTTTTTTCCCTAATTAATTTAGGGCTTTCTTGTTACCAACCAAATATACAAAGCCCTCCTCCCCTGTCAGGACAGAGGGCATCCTGTAGGTGAGCAAATGTAAAGGATGTGAAATCAATTAGCACTAATTAACATCATCTTTCCATTTTAAGCCACCTGCCAGTTGAGCTGTTTAAAGGTCTGAGAACAGTGGATGAGCAACTTTTGGCGTGGTTCAGGGAGGTAAATGGTCCAATTAGTGAGCCAACATTTGGCTGCCATGGTTAAGGATGCGCTGACCTTTCTGGCGTGATGATTTTCCACCTCCTTTTGACTTTGCAAAAACACTTTCCTTCCTAGCGCCTTAAGTCCTATGCCGAATGTCTGTTATATTTGATTCTCTTTGCAGGCTTACCCTTTGCTAAGTGAAGAGAGTCAAGAGATGTTGACCCTTTTTCACCCCAGAGGGTAAAGGTGAAAGAAGAGGGAGTGTGAGAAATTGTGGGAGCAAGAAAGCAGGAAGGAGTCAGCCTCCGTGAAATGTTACTGGAAATGCCAGGGACCTGGCATCTTCAGAAGAGCCTCTGCGTTAATTACAGTGAAAATGAAAATACGACAGATCTTGGATTTTTTCTCTCTATTATTTCTGTGATGCAGCTGTTTAATGACAATGATTGCTCATTAGTTGATGATAGCTTAATGAATTCAATAGATACTTTCCATCAAAATAGAAATGGAAGGATTGATTATCTGCTACATAAATGAATACTAATGATACTCTATCTCAAGCAGACTTAAATCTAAAAACCTTTGTCTCCTAATTGTCAGGTCTGTTCTGCTTCATCCCTAAGAATCAGACTGGGAAAATGAAGAGGTGAGCCTGCATGGTGCTCGACATAAGATGTGTGCAGGTCAGTCTGTCTGTCTTTCTTTTCTCAGTATGTATGTTCTCTGCTATCTGATATCTACTCACTTGAAGAAGAGAAACTTCTGAAGGTTGGGACTAGTTCTTAGGGCATCCCCTTGCTTCTTTTACTATTTTGTTTCTCCACATTACATAATCATCTCAGCAGCTAATGAAAACCATGATACATCTGCCATAAAAACACGTACACCCAAAATATTTGCACAAAATATCTGGGGATTCAAGGACTCCTAAAGCTCATCCATAGACCCCAGCATATAACACCTGGTTGCATAGTAAGTCAGATTTCTAAAAGTGGATAGCAGATGCAGTGTCTGCTTGTTTCAGCTCAATTTTGACTGATGGGCATATGTTAGCTTTGGAATTGAAAAATTCATTCTTTGTTTTCTCCCCATATTGATAAAGCTAACAATACCCTCTGTATTCTACTAAAATCTGCATAGATCTCTGGGATATCCAGTCATTCTGAATAATGGCAATTTACTGTGTCAATTCACTGATTCCTAAATGTCCCCTTCCAAATGAAGTTACTGCAGAAACACATGTGCTGACAGCCTGCTGCAATTTCTAGAATTCTAAGGCTCTGTCATTAGGCTAAACTTCAGATGCTTCTAATTGGATATACAAATTCCCCTATTTATTTTTTTTTTCTTTTATGTAACTCTTAAATTGCTTTGAGCAGCTGTTCTGTGCCATTCTAATACTAAGTCCAGGGCATAGAGGAGCGACCATGGTCCTCACCATCCAGGAACTTAGCATCTATAATGAACACTGACTTGAGATTTGTTGAATCAAGAAATCAGCATTTTATTATGGGCGTATTGACCAATGTCTCACTCCAGCATTAGGAGAGATTCTTTACTTCATCATGATAGGTTGTCGACATCATTCTAATCTTAGAATACCTTGCTCCTAATAGCACTCTGATGATATGCGATGACTGATCAGAAACAAACCATTTACTCCACTGGCATATTTCAAAATAATGGTCAGTTTCTAAGATTTAATGCTATATTCTCACCAGAGTTGGTGTGTGAATAAAAGACAAAGACCTGGGTTTGAGGCTGATGCAGAACTCTTCCTTCAGAATAGAATTGATTTATTGAAAAGACAATCAGAAATGCCAACTTGCCAAAATATGCCCAGGTGTTATGAGGCATAGCTCTAGGTATTGATTGAAAGTAGAGAACTTCTGGGTTCCAAGCTGACATGGAAGATGCTTGGAAGGCATCACTCCCAACCTCACAACAAAAAGAAGGGCGGAACAAACTGAAAATCAACAACTCACTTTATATCCATAAAAGTGAGTTTATGGATATAAAACTGATGCCCCCCAAACTGGAAAGATAGGAAGATATGGAAAATCAAATAGAGAAGAAGTCCAGGAGCAGAGCCCCAAGCTGAAGCCAGAAGCTTCAACCTGTGATCCACATAGCGCTGGAGGATCAGTGTGGTTGAGTTAGAAACTCCAGGAGACTCAGATTTGTAGGGTTCCCACTCTCATGAGTTTACCTCCAGAATTCCTTCCAGGTTCTCACAGTGAAGATCGGAAGAAAATACCCCAGAGTTTCAGGCAGGGGGAAAGAAAAGCAATCCTTGTGAAATACACCCTGACTTTCTGTTCTCTTAATAAGGCCTATTTTCATGGGAAACTATTTTACTAGGGCCCAATTTACTTGGATTTTAGTCAAACCTAATCTATTTGGGGGGTGGTAAATACCTAATTCCAGCCTCATCTAGCCTTTATATGGGGGAAGGAAAATGCCCAATTCAGACTTATTATAAAGACTGAGACCTCATATAGGACCATATAATGGTTTCCTTCTCTCCACACCTTACTGTCACAGTAGGGATCTTGTACAATAATATAAGATTTTGGCTAAGAGGGTTTTTATGAGACAGCAAAAGAGACACTGATGTATAGAACAGTCTTTTGGACTCTGTGGGAGAGGGAGCAGGTGGGATGATTTGGGAGAATGGCATTGAAATACATATAATATCATATATGGAACGAGTCGCCAGTCCCGGTTGGATGCAGAATACTGGATGCTTGAGGCTGGTGCACTGAGACAACCCAGAGGGATGGTATGGGGAGGGAGGAGGGAGGAGGGTTCAGGATGGGGAACACATGTATACCTGTGGCAGATTCATTTCGATATTTGGCAAAACCAATACAATATTGTAAAGTAGAATGGGGAACACATGTATACCTGTGATGGATTCATTTTGATGTTTGGCAAAACTAATACAATTATGTAAAGTTTAAAAATAAAATAAAATTAAAAAAAATAAAATTAAATTAAAGTCTTCTCCAATGAAAAAAAATAATAAAAAAAATAAAAATCATATGATCACATTAACAGATGAAGGAAAAAAATTACAAAAATCTAACATATATTCACAAAACCACTTCCTAGTAAACTAGGAATAGAGGAAACTTCCTGAATATAATAAAGAATATTTACAAAAAAATACCTGTAAGTTGATATTTTACCTTAGAGTGAAAAGCTAGATGCTTTTTCCCTAAGATCAAGAACAAGATAGGGATGTCTCCACTTACCACTCCTGTTCAACATCACAGTGGAAATCTTAGTTAATGCAATGAGACATGAAAAAAATTTAAAAGGGTACATATTGTAAAGGAAGAAATAAAACTATCTTTGTTAACAGATAGTTAAGATATAAAATATTAAAAACTAAAAAAAAATTACAAAACTATCCCCTTATGCAAGAAAATGACTAATTACACTTAAAATTAACAAAATACATTAAAAATTGAGGACCTAAAAATGTTGATTTTCAAACTCATTCTTTGTCGATCTATTTCAACCAAGTGTATTATTTCCTAAAAATCTGCAAAAGAGACATTGTTTCTTTTTTTTTAATTTTATTTTATTTTTAAACTTTACATAATTGTATTAGTTTTGCCAAATATCAAAATGAATCCGCCACAGGTATACATGTGTTCCCCATCCTGAACCCAATGCCACATACAGGCTGAAGGGAGGGTGTAGCCATATATGTATGTTTAATTTGTTTTCAGTAAAGAGAGCCTGCTGTTAAATTCAGGAATGATCTTTTCTGAAACTCCCAATAAGCAGAAAGTAAAAGATGGACACATGTAATAGTGTAAAAAACTAATAGTCAAATAATTTTGGCATTCTTTAAGTTGCTTTTGATTGAATACAACAAAAACTTTATTGAATGTGTTTAAGGAAGAGAAGGGAATTTATAGTGAAGTAGCACACCCTCAGAAAAACAGTTGAGACTTAGGAATGGAACTGAATACATCACTGGAAGCTTGAGATCCCCATGATACTCTATCCTAGCTCATTTCTACTTTATTTCTCTTATTCTGCAAACCTCCCTTGGGTTAGTCTCAGTTCATGTGTGGAAATACTGATTCTCCCACGTTCACCTCCTGAATTTGCATGCTATTGCTTTAGTCACATGCAGAAACCAATTAGCCATTTTCTGAATCTCAGTTGAATGGAATACCTGAAGAAATATACGTACATACACATCAATAGTGCTTGACAAAAATACGCAGAAAGGAAGTTCAGCGAGATACCATTTCAGACCCACTAGAATGTTCAGTTCTGAAGACTGACAGTAATTAATGTTGGTGTGGGTGTCTGGCAGTGACAACTCCAACAGCAAGCTGATGGGAAAGTAGACGTGCCTCTGGAAACTGGTCCTGCTGCTCTGGTCAGCAGATACTTTCTTAACTCAGCAACTCCATACCTAAGTACTTGGTCACGAAAAATGGTACCATATGCCTACATAAAAGTTTTCAAGAATGTTCATAGCAGCATTTATTTACTATATGGTATCCCCAAATTGTGAATAGTCTAGATTCCCACTGATAGTAGAATAAAGATCTGTAAGTTGTCCATTCCTTGGAATATTAACAGAGCAATAGGCAGGAATGTCTACTAACACATACAATAACATCTGTGGACTTCAGAAATGTTAGGCTGAATGAAAGAAGCCAGATGTAAAGGGATCTGTGTTGCTTTATTTTTACTAAATCATAGAATAAATAAAACTAAACTGTGTTCATAAAAATCATAATGGCAGTGGTGGAGAACAGGGGATTTCTTAGGTGACAGAATAGTTTTATACACTGACTTGTATCTTAGCTGCACAGATTGTACATTTGTTAAACCCCATCGAACTGTAGGCTTAAGATCTGTGCACTTTATTACATGCAAATTATATTTCAATAAATTAAAGTCAGCAACATATTAGGTTGAACAATATGAAATTGTTATTACAACCATTTTGGGTTACAAAATAGAAATTTGTGTATAGTCCAATCTGTTAGTAACTTTGACCTCCTCAAAAGATGTGAAAATCGTCTTTGAGACTTTTCTGTGACTATGATAGAGGAGATAGGAGAACGACAAAGATGAGATCTAGAAAAATAATCAACTTCATCTAGTCAAGGCTATGGTTTTTCCTGTGGTCAAGTATGGATATGAGAGTTGGACTGTGAAGAAGGCTGAGTGCTGAAGCATTGATGCTTTTGAACTGTGGTGTTGGAGAAGACTCTTGAGAGTCCCTTGGACTGCAAGGAGATCCAACCAGTCCATTCTGAAGGAGATCAGCCCTGGGATTTCTTTGGAAGGAATGATGCTGAAGCTGAAAGTCCAGTACTTTGGCCACCTCATGCGAAGAGTTGACTCATTGGAAAAGACTCTGATGCTAGGAGGGATTGGGGACAAGAGGAGAAGGGGACAACAGAAGATGAGATGGCATCACTGACTCAATGGACATGAGTCTGAGTGAACTCCGGGAGTTGGTGATGGACAGGGAGGCCTGGCGTGCTGCGATTCATGGGGTCGCAAAGAGTCGGACACGACTGAGCGACTGATCTGATCTGAAGCAGCATATCTCAGGAATTCATTGTGGCAAAGCAGGGAAAGGGTATATGTTCTACTGTCCCCTTCCTAGTTGTGAGTTCACATATAATGTGTGTGTGAGCTTGCATGCGTGTGTGTACATAAACATGCCTTTATGTGTACACACTGTGTATGTATGTGTATTGGCTAAGTTAGGAATGAACTTCTCATACCTGTCAAGACTGCCATATTACATGTGGAAGATTTCAAGCTGGGCTTTCCACAAGTTTCAAGACAGACTGCACAATTAACCTGAGTTAATTGTCTTTTTTTTTTGCATTGTACTTTGCTTAAGCAGTTTATGACATCCTTCTGAGCACCCAGAACTGGTTGCTCCATATAAAAATGATTTTTTGTTCTGAAAACTACAAAACTCAGTTTTGCTTAGAATATGATTTTCTACTGGCTAAGACCTATTTTAACACTATAAAACTGAAATCGATTTACTGTGAGTTTTCAACAAGTCCTTCTCAGAGTCCCAGGGACCCCACTGTTCAAATACACATGAGGAAAACATTGAGAGGAAGCTGTTGAAATGCTTTGGATTATTGGGAAACTGAAAATAGTAAATAGTTAATTGAGTAGAAAATAGGTTTGCAAGGTTTTATGAGCTGGAGATAAAAGTTGATAGGCTGGACTCTGGAATCATACATATGAGAATTTATACTGTTCAAACTCAACTCAATGGCCTGTAACTGCTGCGGGTCAGTTGTGAGTCTGGCAACGGGCCTTGGGAAGTTCTGCTGAGCACACTCTGTGAGATGACCACTGTGGACACTGTGTGGACAGACCCCTCCTCTTCCTTGTGATCGCCATCCATTCTTTGGTGAGTGAAAAAAAGCCCACAGTGGCATAAGCATGTAGCACTGTGACACTGTGTTACCCTACTGGGGTGTCTGCCAATTGTGAAGAAGCCTTATTCTGGGCAATAAATGAGATTTCTATTCTGGGAAGTGGTTGAATCTATCATTGCTTCTGATAAATTTGGCTTCACAAAACCTGTTGGTGTTTCCTCATGAAAATAAAACAAGAAACCAAATAATTATCTAAATAATAAAGACGGGGAGAAAAGAAGGGCTTCCTAGGTGGTGCTAGTGGTATAGGGCCTGCCTGCCAATGCAGAAGACTTAAGAGACTGGGGTTAAGTCCCCGGGTAGGGAAGATCCCCTGGATAACAGAGTGACTACCCACTCCAGTATTCTTGATGGAGAGTCCCATGGACAGAGGAGCCTGGTGGGCTATAGTACACAAGGTCGCAAAGGGTAGGACACGACCGAAGTGACTGGGCACAGCTGACACAAGGAGAAAAGAAACAGAAATCAGTTTAAATGAAACACATCGATAATATCAATGACGATAACAATAGCTAATGATGACATAGCAATTCTGGAGGAGGGCGTGACAACCCACTCCAATACTTTTGCCTGGAGAATCCCCATGGGCAGAGGAGCCTGGCAGGCTACAATCCACAGGGTTGCAAAGAGTCAGACATAACTGAAGCAACTTAGCACACATATAGCAATTACAGTGTGCCACATATAGCAATTATAAAGTACTTATATCTAAGTACTTTAGATATGAAAACTCATTTAATCAGAATAGCCTGTGAGATTGGCATCCTCGGTTCACAGGCAATAGAAAAGAGTCACAGAGAATTTAAACAACTTGGCTGAAATAGGACAGCTAGTAAGTTGCAAAATTAGTAGCTGGACTTCGTGGCCTTGTAATCATTCTATAGTAATTTAGAATATCTATGTAGACCAGTAAGCTGGAGTTTGATTTGTATTCATGTATTAACATATCACCTGAAACATGTATACAGATGTATGTGTATATTCACATAAGTCTACATACACATGAGCAGACATACGCATTCACATATAATTTCATAAGATGCAAAGTTTCATAAGAAAAAGCAAGAACTCCCTTTGCCATGAGATCTGAGACTGAATCCTTACCCTGTATTTGCCAGTCTGGAGACCTTAGGTGCAAGAATTCAACTCTGAACCTCAGTGTTTCTTATATAGAATTTGGGTTTAATAATACTTTCCTTGAAGGAGTAAGGAAAGTATCTGGAACTTAAAATGCATTTTAAAAGCTGGCAACTTTGCTTATTTTGTTATTCATATCTTATATATGATAATTTGGGGGATGCTTGGCTTATTAGAATTGGGCCCTCCAATCAGCTTTTGTGCCCAAATTATCCTTCTTATTCTTTTAAATCTTTTTCCCTAGAAGACACATTTTCAGTGGTTTCTTAGATCTCAGAAATTAGAATACCTCTTCAACCTCCTGCTGTTACCTGCCTGAACTTCATTTATGAAGAATGAGGCCAGCAATGAAATTAACTCATTACCATGTTTTCTGAGGCTGTACACGTTTTCCTAAATCTTCCCAATATGAACTGGGTTGTCTCTGGGCCTGACTGTTCAAGAGTAGGGTGGGGGGCAGGAGGGACTGATATAATAAGATCTAGGCCAACCTCAAAACAGAAAACCTCACAGAAGCTTTTGTTCAATGACTTTTAGTTTCAACTCTGGATTCCAGAGTACACCGGGTCCCTAATAGTAGAATTAGTCCCATTTTCCTTGTGGATGTCATAAGCTGTAGCACTAGCATTATAGAACAAGGCAAAAGAAAACTACACACATACACACACACACACACACACACTACAACATCTCGTCTTCACCCACTATTCTCATCATTGTTTTGTTATTTTCAAATTAGAGAACGGATTTGATTTTCTGTTAAGTGTTTGTACGTAATGTTTTGACAGTCCTACAGCTGGAATAGGGCTGTGGCCTGGAAGGAGATTTGTCCTGTGAGTTGCCCCCAAATAACCCAATTTCTACTAAGCATTTCAGAACTAAGCCTCCTAATCACAGTTGTCTTCTTTGTGTTTATACTACTTCCATGGCATAAGTTTCATTAAACTGAATATAGGAAGGCATAAAAATAATCTTAAAAAGCCTCCCAGCCTTCCACAATTTCTCTTTGCTAGGTTAGTCCTTTCCTATATTTTCATGGCTTGATTATAATCCCATGTTAGATCGTTTATTATGGTCTACTGTGTATCAGCACTCCATCTAGTCATCTATCACTTATATATCATCTATTTTTTTTAACTACCCTGCGGTTGTTTTCAGGCTTGCAGTAGGAGTCATGCCTTGCCTTTTTTAAGGCCTCATGTACACCAGCATCATGCTTTATAAAAAAGTGGGACTTAAACATAGCAAAGTATCATTTCGTGTTCTTTGAAGACATCATTTCACCTGATTTTTCCACACCTGGTCTCTTGAATCAGAGGACCTTTTCATGCTGCAATGCAAAGGGAATGTCCAAATGATACGGGGAGGGAGGTGGGAGGGGGGTTCAGGATGGGGAACACGTGTACACCCGTGGTGGATTCATGTTGATGTATGGCAAAACCAATACAATATTGTAAAGTAATTAGCCTCCAATTAAAATAAATAAATTTATATTAAAAAAAGGAAATCAGGAGCAAATGATAACTTGTGAAAATGCCAGTTGGACAGTGTGAAGGGAAACATAGCAATAAGATTCTAAAATACCATGGCGAGAATCATGAGAATAGTTATACTCAAAACACTGCAGGGAAAAAGGGCTATTGCTGGAACAAACAAGGCCAAAACATGTTGCGTTTATGCCTTTTCACTGCCAATTGTGTTTGTTAAGCACATCTATCATTTTCTGTGCTCTTGAAGGCAGCATCCTGTCTGTAACAGTCAGCATTGCTACTCAGAGAAGGCTTTCCTTTGCAGAAACAGGCACTTTGCTGGGGTGGCTTTACATGCCATTTTTACAAGTGTGTCGATTTCAGATCATCGTTCATTGTCTCCGTGAGTCATCTGCATGTGAATCCCATGCGTAGTTGAGAAACTGGATATGGCAACTCCGTGTTAAGTTGCTTCAGTCCCGTCTGACTCTGTGCAACTTTATGGACTATAGCCTGCCAGGCTCCTCTGTCCATGGGATTCTCCAGGCAAGAGTACTGGAGAGGGTTGCCACGCCTTCCTCCAGGGGATCTTCCTGACACAGAGATGGAATCCGTGTCTCTTATGTCTCCTGCATTGGCAGGTGGGTTCTTTACTGCCAGTGCCACCTGGGCAGCCACTTATGGCAGCTATGAGTGTGCTAAGCACCAAAGCACTGTGTGCTCCCACAGTGAAGCATGTGGCTTCATTTTTTGTTGTTATAATGTAGCTTCCCTGGTGGCTCAGCTGGTAAAAAACCCACCTGGTGAAATGCAGGAGATTTAGGAGACACGGGTTCAGTCCCCAGGTCAGGAAGATCCCCTGGAGAAATGAATGGCAACCCACTCCAGTATTCTTGCTTGAAAAGTCCCATTGACAGAGGAGTCTGACAGGTTACAGTCCATGGCGTCTAAAAGAGTCGAACACAACTGACCATACAAGATCATTGTTATAATTATAGTTATGAGGATTCCAAGTGGGACTTTCTGAAGCAGGTGTGAAGGCATCTTCTCATTCATTTATTCATTCTTGTTGACAGTGGCCAATGGCTGGCAGAGTGCTTGTCTGCCATGTGCTAAGTAAATATTTGCACTAAATAATAAAATTTAAGCGTATGTGCCATACTTAATATTCCATGCCAAGAATACAAAGTCCTTACTTTCAAATAGGTTATTATTTAGGAAATAAAGAGATAGGCTTATTTTTAATTGCAAATGGAAGTGCTATCCAATGGGCACATAAACTCAAGGCAGAGACATCCTTGATTAGTTTTACATGCTATAGAGAAATAATCCATTGTGGGCAAGAAAGGACTTTTCATCAGATCGGAAAGCATGAGCAGAGTCAGCACTGTGTGAAGGAGCAAGTGTTTCAGGGACAAGAAAGCTGCTCAGTCTGGTTATAGCATCATCCGTTTTGGGGAGAGTGTAGCCACAAGGAAGTATGTAATCCAGGAATGCATGCTGTTTCTGTTCCAGGTTAGGACCTTGTTCTGAAAGTGACAGGGATTCAGTGAAGCATAGCAGTATGGATATCTATTCCAAGATGCTTTCTCTCTGGATAGTGAAAACATGACCTGGGACTGAAGTATAGAAAAGGAAGTCTGAATGGGGCCCTCCGCCACTGGAGCAGGTGTGCCTGTGATGTAACAGTGTCTCCTTTAGTGAAACACCAGACCAGTAGTAGCCAGTGACTTCTGCTGAATGTCACAATGAGCTCAGATCTGCAAGAGATAATTCCAGGGTAATTTATTTATGTGCCCTAAATGTTTACTGTAAGATTTTCCCCAAATGCAAAAAAATTAAATGAATGATAAAAATCCAGGATGGAATGTGGGGGTGGGAGGGAGGTTGAAGAGGGAGCGTCATATATGACTGATTTGCCTTGTTGTACAGCAGAAACCAACACAGCATTGAAATTATCCTCTGATTAAAATAAATAAATTAATTAAAACAATAAATTAAAAAATTCACTAATCATTTAGATTTAACAATATTATTTTTGCTGCATTTGCTTTATTCTTGTTGTGTGTATATATTGTTTGGGCTGCCATTTATTTTTTATTATGTCTCATCTCTTTCCTATAAACTAGAATTAGGTCAAAAGACTGTATTACACTCAAATTAAACATTTTTGGTGAGGAAATTGTGTTATAAACTGCTACAACTATATAACTGTTATAACTAAAACATACAATAAACTGCATTTTATATTAATGAGAAAAGAAGTAGTGATAGGCTATCATTTGACTATATTCATTTATGTCTTTAGCATTTCTCAGATTTATGTACAAAGCTTAGCTTACACTTTTCCTAGTCAGACCTGGCTCCTTTCAGTGGGGAATTTTATCTGCAAACCAAGATCTGTGTGTGTGGGATATTCAGTAGGTGACATTGCTTTTAGGCCCATTCTGTGATTAGTTAAAAATACATATATAACATAAAAATAATGTATTTATATTCCTAATTTAAATTTAACAACACAGTTTATTTTTGTAGAATTTCCTTGTTTTGATATCTCTTGTCTGCAGTGAAATACTTAGGTTCTTAACAAATTGGTATTTTTATGTATTTACTTTTCCTGAAAATATACATGCTAAAAATATCACAGTACTGTTGCTATCAGTGAAATCATTCAATGAGGTTTTAAGTTTTATTTGTAGTTCTCTTTGTCTGTTGAATGTATCCCACTAAGAATGTAAGAATGTAAAAGTCAGAACATTGTATTACAAAACATCTTGAAATAATTATTTCTTATGTAATTATGTTACCAATTTGACCTATATAGACTCGATGTTATGTTTTGGTTTTGTTTGTTTTTCAATAGTATTTTCCTTTTTGATTTTCATTTACTAATTTTTGATTATGTAGAATATTCACTCCATTTAAAAATTAAAAATATAAAAATGGTATATTCAGAGAAGTCTTTTCATCATTTACCTTCTGACTCCCATTATTATTGTCTTCTTTATCCACACAGAACTTAATTTTTGCAAAATAAATAGGTATATTTGTATTTTTCTTTCTATTATGACACATAAAGAATTAATCACTGTTTTGCACCTGGCTTTTTCACTTAAAAAATTATATCCTTGTTCACACAAAGCTTCATAGTTGTGAGTTTTAAAATCAAGCTCTATGAAGAAGGAAATGGTAACCCACTCCAGTATTCTTGCCTGGAAAAGTCCATGGACAGATGAGCCTGGCGGGCTGCAGTCCATGGAGTTACATGACTGAGCATGTGTGCATGACGGTGGAGGGTGCTGGATTGGTAGCAATAAACTGGTAGAACTAAAAATAAATAAATAAATAAATGAAAATAAAATAAAATAAAGCTCTATTCCTAGAGGAAAATTTTTGGGTCAAAGTGTTTATGAGTATGTGATGTGTTTGTGTGTGTGCATATGTGATTTTCAGAGATATTGCCAAAATATCCTCTATAAGGTTTATTCCACTTTGCAATACATGGCTGTGCCTGTTTAACCACACCCTGACGATGAGTTTTGTACAACTTCTGAAAGTTTTCCTGATCTGACAGATGTTAATATGTTCTAAGTGTCATTTAGATTTTTATTTCCCTAATTATGAGTTATTATGGCATCTTTTGAACTTGTTTCCTCTTTCGCATTGAAGTACAGCTGATGCACCGTACATATGTTACAGGTATACAACACAGTGATTCCCAATTTTTAAAGGTTATACTCCATTTATGATTATTGTAAAATATTTGCTAAATCTCCTGTGTTGTGCAGTATATCACTGTGGCTCAATTTTTACCTAATTGTTTGTACCTCTTACTCTCTCAACCTTATATTTTCCCTTCTCCCTTCACTCTCCCTACAGGGAGCCAATGATTTGTTCTCATTATTTTTGAGTCTGCTTCTTTTTTGTTATGTTCATTAGTTTGTTGTATTTTTTAGATTCCACGTTGTAAGTGATATCACACAGTGTTTGTCTTGCTCTGACTTCTTTCACTTAGCATAATGCCCTGAGTCATCTTTTTCATGTTGCTTCCAATGGCGTTTTTCCATCCTTTTTTATGGTTGAGCAGCATATATATATACACCACATCTTCTTTATCCGTTCATCTGTTGATGGACACTTAGGTTGCCTCCATGAACACTGGGGCACATGTATCTTTCTGAATCTGTGTTTTTATTTCTCCTGGATATACACTCAGGAGTGGAGTTGCTGAGTCATACAGTAGTTCCATCTTTGCTGCTGCTAAGTCGCTTCAGTCGTGTCCGACTCTGTGCGACCCCATAGACGGCAGCCCACCAGGCTCCCCTGTCCCTGGGGTTCTCCAGGCAAGAACACTAGAGTGGGTTGCCATTTCCTTCTCCAAAGTTCCATCTTTAGCATTTTGAGAAACCTCCATACTTTTTTCATAGTGGCAGCTTGTTTCCTCTTGATGAATTTCTGATTATTTACCTACCCTGAGTGAGAGATGAAGACATTTAGCAGAATGTTGTGAAAAAAAAAAAATGTGATTAGAGGTTTAAAAATCTCACGGTTCTGAGGACATAAAATTGGGTTTCAGGGCTACCCAGGAAGAGGGGCCTCGCACATACCCCAAACTATCTCCTGACCCCTGCTTTCAGAGCAGGGGTGAAATAGAAGTAGGCTGAGATTTTCAAAATCTGAAAACTGATATTAGGTCAAGAGACTCCTTGATAGGATCAAAGTGACCTGCCCTAACTCCAGCTGCCTGCCAAGGGAATAGAGACAACGCTCTGTGGGAGAAGAGGACATTACCCAAAACTACAGCAACTTTATGCACAGTGTCTGAGTATTAACATGAAAAATCTAGAAACAGGACCAGAAGAAAGATTCTGTAATAGAATCAAACCCACCGGTCAGTTCAGTTCAGTCGCTGAGTTGTGTCCTACTCTTTGGGACCCCAAGGACAGCAGCCCACCAGGCTCCTCTGTCCACTGAATTCTCTAAGCAAGAACACTGGAGTGGGTTGCCATTGCCTTCTCCATCTCTGGCCATGGCAAAAATTAGAGATGCCTTACTTTTTATCCCACTTATATAATCCATTATGTCTTATGCCTGAATTACCACTTAAACGATTAAAGGCAGATATTTGACAATTTCACTTATTACACACTGTTCATTTTGTAAAAATATTTCCTTGAAACAAAGTGTGACTCATGGCCTAGCTGTTGAATAGAGGAAGGTCAGAGGGTAACAAGGAATCTTGCAGGAAAATTCATCAGTTAATATTCTAAAATTGTATTGACACGTTTTTCCCCATGTTTACACATGAAGAGGATGAAGAGGGCAAGCTTACCAAATTATCTGTCAGGCAACCAGAGACCTGGAATAATTAAAAAAATCATTATTTTCAAATTATCTTATCTTACCAAATTATCTGTCAGGCAGTCAGAGTCCTGGGACAGATTGGAGAGAAATTTATTTTAAAATTTTCACTTCAGAATGTATGTGGATGGGGGAAAAGATACTCCTGACTTGAATAAAAAGCTAATATCAATAGAAGGGGCTTCCCTGGTGGCTCAAATGGTAAAGAATCTGCCTATAATGCGTGAGACTCAAGTTCGATCACTGAGCCGGGAAGATCCCCCAGAGAAGGGAATGGCAACCCACTTCAGTATTCTTGCCTGAAGAATTCCGTTGACAGAGGAGCCTGGCAGGCTAACACATGTATCAATAGAAAGCCAGATTGTAAAAAATGCATAAAAACGAATTCAATCAAATTGCCTTTTCAGAATCAAAATGGAGGGGTGAGGAACTGTGTAAGTTGATAATTATGTTGCTATGGTTACCTTTCCTGACTAGAACAATGCTATTGAATTGCTGGTTATTTTACCTTGACTTCAGGTAACATTTAATTTATTGGAGAAAGGCACTTGATTTGCATCCAGATATTTTAAAAGTCATTATTTTCATGGCATTTTGGTGTAAGTATACAAATCAAAATTGGAAACTAGTTGTTTACAGTTAACAGATGTCTTAAAAGTAAGTGTATATTACATTTCAAGAAAATGATGCTGGATGGTTTAGGCTTCTGTCTGAGGGAGATTACCATGGGGGCAGTAATGGAACTATGTCAAGGTTGGAACTTGGACAGAGTTAGCACCGTGTCATGTCACCATTGCCCTTGAAACGTGCATCAAGATCAAGTTAATTACAATCCTTGAGACCTAGTCTTCTAATTTGCATAGCATGGATAACAATCTTCATAACATGTAGAAAGATATGCAGTAATCGGGGAATCTCTTTCCGTTATTCTAGACTGCCATTTCTGTGGTTACAGCTACTGAACTTACATCCATATAAAACAGAAGAAAATCACTAGGATCCATTCATTTGCAAACCTAGTACTAATGATTAAATACTTACACAATGTTGGTTGAAACATCCAAAAGGAAAAAAGGTATTCTAAGTTGTTTGTTATTAAATTTATGTGGCTGATAGCATGATGGAAAAATCTTGCTTTCCCACATCAATCGACTACCATCATAATACCAATTAAATACACATGTATTGAGCTTTACTTTGTTTATGGCCTATGGCAAACGCTGAAGGAACAGAGTTTGATATTCTGTGGTACTTTCCTTCAAGGGATATTGTGCCAAGTAGGGAACATTAAGAGAACATGAGCAGTGCCATGCCAAGTCATGTTGGAGCCAGAGGTGAAATAAAATTCAGTAGTATATATAAAACACTTATATTTCATTTATGATGATGATTAATTTTATGTGAAAACTTGATTGGGCACAGGGTGCCCAGATAGTTGATCAAGCATTATTCTATGTGTTTCTATGAGGGTGTTTTTTGATGACATTAACATTTAAATCGTTAGATTGAGTAAAACAGATTGCCCTCCCTAATGTGGGTGGGCCTCGTCCAATCTGTTGAAAGCCTGAATAAACAGAGCAGAAATAAACAAAACTGCCTTTGAAAATGGAACATCAGCTTTCTCCTGCCTGTGAACTGGAACTGAACATCCGTTCTCTCTGCTGTCAAGTCCGGGGGCCTCCACACGTGAACTACAGCATCAGTGCTCTTGGCTCTCGGTCCTGTGAGCTCAGACTGAAACTGTAACACCAGTGTTCCTAGATCTCCAGCCTGCAAACACTGGGACTTGTCAGCCCTCATAATTTTGTGAGCCAATTCCTTATAATAACTCTTATTCTCTTTCCATGTATATCCTGTTCATTCTGTTTCTCTGGAGAACGCTGAGTCATTATAATTTTGGATTAATATTGATTAATCCAAATATTATATTATATATAATAATATATCAATATTAATATTGATTTTCAAAAATAGTAAACGATCATATATCTTGATTACTGAGTTTTTAGTGCTGAAGATGAGTTCTTTTCTTGCCTCACCCTGGTGCTGGCCCTGCACATGAGATATGAAAGTTCACCTCCCCGTCACATTGCCTCTTAGGAATCTTAGAAGCTCTCCTTGCCTTCTCCCTGCATTTAACTCCTTAACATTCCTCACACTGCAGGTATGGAATCACCTTTTCTTTCTCTTCTCATTGCCAGTGTTTCTAAGTCTCACTCAAATCATTGCAAATGTTTACTCTTTAGTTTATTTTCCTCTGGGCACATAAAGCTTCAATCCATCTTTCTAAAATAATATTCTGATTGCATCAATATTCTTTAATGCTTCCTCTACTCACCATTTCCAATATTCTTAACACATACAGAAATTATGTTTCTAACTTCATTTTACGTCTTTTGTTCTTCATAATAGCTCAGTTGGCTTCAGGTCACTTGCCAAAACCAAACAGGTAACCTTCTTTAACTGTCAGCTCTTACACAGGTTCACCCACTGGATATTAACACATCCTACTTACTTTCACCATCCTACCTAATGTTATTACATATTGTGTTTTTACTCCCTTTGCTTTAGAAATCTTAACCTCTATGCCCTATGTTCTCATAGGAATTATTATTATCTTAAAAATAAGTACTTCTCCCTTTAACATTTTAACTATATACTTAGAAATTCATCTCCCACATTAAACTGCTGGAAAATAAAACGCCTCCCGTATGTATGAGTCTTTACACCTATTTCAGTATTGAGCCTTGTGGAGACTGGTTGTTGACTAAATGACCACTCCAGAGGAATAAATTATAAGTGTCATGAAAGAGATATGGCCATAAGAGTTTCTGATCATGCAAGATATAAATCAGGGCAAAACCTCCAGAAATTAGAAATCTTCAGGGGTATGGTGCCTGAAATTTGGCATGTCTGGTGCTAAATTGTGGGTATATATTGGAGGTTCTATAGCCATGCATTTTATATAGTGTTATAATAAGAAATGACTTACATTATTTTGTACGTAGTAAATTCATATATTCAAATGTTTGTTTAAAGTGAAGGATATAAAAAGCAATATTTAAAAGAATGAGAAACTTGGGAAACTTTTATCCAATTGGCATGGAATTCTAACTCTTTAATTTCACATTTACTGCACTTTGTTGCAAGAAATTGAAATCTCTGAAGCTCTAGACATGTAAATACTGGATTTAGGATTATTATTAAAGAGTGACATCACTTATCTCCCATCTATTCCAGTTTTGCACCTGACTCAATCTTATTGCCCTGAAATATTTGCATACTCTCACTGCTTCCAGCTGGCTCCTCACTCCTGTCTGTGCTTAGTTTGCTTTCTAAATTCTTGTCTTAGAATCTGAATATGAATAAGTTCTCCTTTGTAACTCCTCCCCTATTGTGGCTCTATCTTCCACAGGGATACTCTGGGATTATATCTTTCTCTGTGATGCTAAATTTTAGCCAAGATAAAGATAATGCCCCTGGCTTTTGTCATCTGGCTTTTGTTTGGCCAGGGAGAAAGAAATTTTCCTCTACCCTTCTAGGTTCTTCTGGCTGGTCTAAGAATTAAATTGGCACAAGGCAGATTAACATGGGAAAAATCAATAAAAGTATAATAATATGCATACATGAGAGAGTGCAGGGAAAACTGAGTCACTCGCCAAAATCGCTGAAATCCTCACTTTATACTTAGCTTGAAAATAAAGGAGTTAGGTTGAGGGGTAGTTGTTTGGGACTTCAAAGTGGAGGAAGAAAATTCACAAGGAGATGGAAAGCATATGTTTGGTAAAAAATTTTTGCCAGGCCAGGCAGAGACAACGGGACACAGAGAATAATACTTAAAAAACAGACTTTGCTAGGTTGCCCCCGTCCACACACTAGTTCATACTAATGATTATTCCTCTCTTCTTGGATCAGGTCCTCTTACCTTCATTCTTTTGGCAGATGTGTGTGTATGTTCAGTCATGTTGGACTCTTTGCGACCCCGCAGACTGTAGCCTACCAGGCTCTTCTGTCCATGCTATCCTCCAGGCAAGAATACTGGAGTGGGTTGCCATTTCCTCTTTCAGGGGATCTTCCCAACCAGGAATCAAACTTGTGTCCCTTACTTCTCCTGCAATGGCAGGTGGATTCTTTCCCTCTAGTACCACTTGGGAAGCCCCTAGGCAGATGGCCGTAGGTCATAGATTCTTCCTGAATCTTTTCAGTCTTTGTTGTTTTGGGCTTGAAATGGTTCACTTGCCATAGAAACATTGTGAGGTGGCAGATTTTGCTTCCCCTACAGTTCTAAGTTTAATCTTGTTTGTAAATCCCAGATAGCCATTGAGTAACTGACTCACAGATTCCAATAAATCCCCTGTATATTTCCAAACTGGATGCCTTTCATTTGAAAGCTCCAATTTGTCTAAAAAAGGCCATTTTTCCCCCTACTGAAAAATTATATACTGTACCTGTCATTTCTTGAAAAAGTAAAAACTCATCCAGTTTCTCCACTAAGAATTTCAATTAGTGAAACTATTTGAAAATATTGTTTTCTTGACCTTTTGGAACTCCAGCATCTGTGATTGTGAAAACTCTATAGGCAGCAGGATGTATTCTCTGAACATATGCACTTTGTTTTTTGGTTGTGCTGAGTCTTTGTTGCTGTACAAGGACTTTCCCTGGTTGTGGCAAGCAGCAGGATGCTCTTTGCTGCAGCGCATGGGGCTTTCATCGTGGTGCTGCTCTTGTGGAGCACAGGCTCGAGGCACACAGGCTTCAGTAGTGGTGGTGTATGGGCTTAGTTACTCTGAGGCATGTGAGATCTTCCCAGACCAGGGATCAAACCCATGTCCCCTGAGTTTGTAGGTGGATTCCTATTCATTGTACCACCAGGGAAGTCCCAAGTACTCACTTTTATAAGTCTCTCAAATATATATTTTTTAATTCTACTCATGCTAAATGGGAAAAGTCATTTATTTTACATCTATAAATTCACACTTTAAAATAGTAATTTTTGTTTGTATAGCTCTTAGTATTTTTTTAATAGTAAGCAAGTCATAAACATTATCCCCAAATTACAAATGAGATTAAGAGTCTTACAGCTCAGATCACACAGGAGATAAGAGACAGAACTGTAATTGCAGCAGTTCTATTATTCCACTACAATATTGCTCATAAAATACTATTGTGTGATCATTTCCTTGAGGGAAACAGGAAATCTGAGATCAGAAAAAAGAATAATTAGAATCCTTGTCTTTCAATATTTGTTGACTGCAACTACTAAATCATCTTCCACCACAAATGTTGACCTTTTAAAAAGCAAACTGTAAATTTAGAAAGTCCTTTAAAAAAGTCTTATCATAGGATGCATCATATTGTTGATATAATCTTGCAAAAGGTGTTTGTGGGGTGAAGGACTAGGTTCTTTCCTGGAGGAGTCATGCAAACAGTTGATAAGATCCTTGTCTGCTCACAGGCTCCTTGCTGGAATTTGAATTGATCTTCAAAAGGTGATCACTGCTCCATAAGACAATCACTTCACCTGTAGGATGCCTGGCCTTCAAATTCTGCCTTACAATAAATGAAAATGTCTTCTTTCCTGTACTTCCATATATCTAGTCTTTAATTATCTGAAGGCCTTGAGCCAATCCCATTCTACTTTAGGGCTTCCAAGTCCTGCCTGTCTCTCTTCTGGACACCAGCACACTGGTTCTCCTCTCTGGGAAGTCGTGTGTGAGACCAGCAACACAGTATTTATCCCTGGAGGCAATCCTAAGGGAAGAGGTGAGTCCTCTATAATATTTGCTGACATGACTTGCCAATCTCTGCATCTCCAGACTCAGAAGTAATTCCCTCCCCCTGCTGGCATGATCTTCTAAACCACGGAGTCCTGAACCAATCATGACACTGTGGGTGTGTCCTGCTTATTACCTTTCTGCAGGTTTGACTCCAAGAATATTTATCAACTCCTTAATTGTTAACTCTTATGTAAACAAGGCATAAGAACTTTTGTACACAGAACTATACAAAAAAGATCTTCATGACCCAGATGACCATGATGGTGTGTCTGGTGTGATAACTAGAGCCAGACATCTTGGAATGTGAAGTCAAGTGGGCCTTAGGAAGCATCACTACGAACAAAGCTAGTGGAGGTGATGGAATTCCAGTTGAGCTATTTCAAATTCTAAAAGATGATGCTGTGAAAGTGCTGCACTCTATATGCCAGCAAATTTGGAAAACTCAGCAGTGGCTACAGGACTGGAAAAGGTCAGTTTTCATTCCAATCCCAAAGAAAGGCAATACCAAAGAATGTTCAAACTATGGCACAATTACACTCATTTCACATGCTAGTAAAGTAATGCTCAAAATTCTCCAAGACAGGCTTCAGCAATACGTGAACCACAAACTTCCAGATGTTCAAGCTGGTTTTAAAAAAGGCAGAGGAACCAGAGATCAAATTGCCAACATCCACTAGATCATTGAAAAAACAAGAGAGTTCCAGAAAAATATCTATTTCTGCTTTATTGACTATGCCAAAGCCTTTGACTGTGTGGATCACAATAAACTGGAAAATTCTGAAAGAGATGGGAATACCAGACCACCTGACCTGCCTCTTGAGAAATCTGTATGCAGGTCAGGAAGCAACAGTTAGAACTGGACATGGAACAACAGACTGATTCCAAATAGGGAAAGGAGTACGTCAAGGCTGTATATTGTCACCCTGCTTATTTAACATCTATGCAGAGTACATCATGAGAAATGCTGGGCTGGAGGAAGCACAAGCTGGAATCAAGATTGCTGAGAGAGATATCAATAACCTCAGATATGCAAATGGCATCACCCTTATGGTAGAAAGTGAAGAGGAACTAAAGAGCCTCTTGTTGAAAGTGAAAGAGGAGAGTGAAAAAGTTGGCTTAAAGCTCAATATTCAGAAAACTAAAATCATGGCATCTGCTCCCATCGCTTCATGGCAAATAGATGGGGAAAAAGTGGAAACAGTGGTTGACTTTATTTTTTGGGGGGGGGGTTCCAAAATCTCTGCCGATGGTGACTGTAGCCATGAAATAAAAAGATGCTTACTCCTTGGAAGGAAAGTTATGACCATCCTAGAGAGCTTATTAAAAAGCAGAGACATTACTTTGCTAACAAAGGTTTATCTAGTCAAAGCTGTGGTTTTTCCAGTAGTCATGTATGGTTGTGAGAGTTGGACTATAAAGAAAGTTGAGTGCTTAAGAATTGATGCTTTTGAACTGTGGTGTTGGAGAAGACTATTGAGAGTCTCTTGGACTGCAAGGAGATCCAACCAGTCCATCCTAAAGGAAATCAGTCCTGAATATTCATTGGATGGACTGATGCTGAAGCTGAAACTCCAATACTTTGGCCACCTGGTGTGAAGAGCTGACTCATTTGAAGAAATCCTGATGCTGGGAAAGATTGGAGGCAGGAGGAGAAAGGGACAACAGAGGATGAGATGGTTGGATGGAATCACCAACTCAATGGACATGAGTCTGAGTAAACTATGGGCATTGGTAATGGATAGGGAGGCCTGGCGTGCTACAGTCCATGGGGTCGCAAAGAGTTGGACATGACTGAGCAACTAAACTGAACTGAACTGATGCAAACAAGAAAACCACTACCATCCCAAATTGTTCAACAATAAATATTTTTCAAAATTAACATCATCCATGAATGTTTGCTGACAGCTTACAACTTGAGAGTTTCTGCTGAGAGAAACACACCAAAGCTTGCTGGGAAATCTAGCACTCAAATGTTTAGTTGGGAAAAGTATCCCACAGTACCTCTGCCTCCAGGTTGTCCAATGCCTCGTCATAGATACAGCTAAGATTCTACAAGTTCTCACCTGTTTAATAGAATTAGATGTTTTCAATAATTGAAGGTTATAGCTATTAAATTCTAGACAGGGTTAGGAAAATTATCCAGGTCTGTGTTTCCTAAGGGTATGTGCGGTGTAATCGTTGCTCTATTCCTAAACATGTGATATCCACAGAGGTTAATGGAATATTTTCTTTGGAAAATTGAGGTTATAACTCTTGCCCCTTTAGAAGATTTGTTTTTTCACTCAAAATCACTGTAACTTATTGATTTGGTACACTAAAAATAATTTTTAAAGGGTTAGTCTAATGACTAAACAAATCATGTCAAAAATTTAATTCGAGTGAATATACAAGAAAAGTTTTATTATATATATATATATATATCCAGGAGATACCATCATCCTTCTGGCTTCTCCAGACCATCTAAGGTAAGTAACTAAACCTCTGTGGGCTCTTTCTCTCATGTTCAGATCTTTACCATCTGTATGTTCAAAATTTTCATGTATTCATTTCAAGGTGAAACTTTTAAAAATTGAAATATAGTTGATTTACAATATTGTGTTAGTTTCATGTGTACAGCAAAATATAAATTTATATTAAAACAATATATACTCTTTTTCATGTTCTTGTCCATTGTAGGTTATGACAAGATATTGAATATAGTCCCCTGTGCTATAAAGTCAGAGAAGGCAATGGCACCCCACTCCAGTACTCATGCCTGGAAAATCCCATGGATGGAGGAGCCTGGTAGGCTGCAGTCCATGGGGTCACTAAGAGTCGGACATGACTGAGCGACTTCACTTTCACTTTTCACTTTCATGCACTGGAGAAGGACATGGCAACCCACTCCAGTGTTCTTGCCTGGAGAATCCCAAGGATGGGGGAGCCTGGTGGAATGCCGTCTATGGGGTTGCACAGACTTGGACATGACTGGAGTGACTTAGCAGCAGCAGTGCTATAAAGTAAGTCCCTGTTGTTTATTTCATATATAGTAGCGTGTATCTGTTAATGTCAAACTCTTAGTTTATTCCTTCTCTCACATTTCACTTTTGTTTTTCTTCAGTTGCTAAGTCGTGTCCAACTCTTTGTGACCCCATAGACTGCAGCATGTAAGGCTTCCCTGTCCTTCACTATCTCCTGGAGCTTGGGCAAACTCATGTCTATTGAGTCAATGATGCCATCGAACTATCTCATCCTATGTCACCCTCTTCTTCTTCAGCCCTCAACCTTTCCCAGCAGCGGGGTCTTTTCCAATGAGTCAGCTGTTCATATCAGGTGACTAAATAATGGAGCTTCAGCTTCAGCATCAGTCCTTCCAATGAGTATTCAGGACTGATTTCCTTTAGGACTGACTGACTTGATCTCTTTGCTGTCCAAGGGACTCTCAAGAGTCTTTTCCAGCACCACAATTCAAAAGCATCAAGAGTGGTTTTCTGAGGAGGCCTTACATTTAGCTGAGAAAAGAAGAGAAGCAAAAAGCAAAGGAGAAAAGCAAAGACATAAGCATCTGAATGCAGAGTTCCAAAGAAGAGCAAGGAGAGATAAGAAAGCCTTCCTCCGTGAACAATGCAAAGAAACAGAGGAAAACAACAGAATGGGAAAGACTAGAGATCTCTTCAAGAAAATTAGAGATACCAAGGGAACATTTCATGCAAAGATGGGCACAAGAAAGGACAGAAACTGTATGGGCCAAACAGAAGCAGAAGAGATTAAGAAGAGGTGGCAAGAATACATAGAACTGTACAAAAAAGATCTTAATGACCCAGATAACCATGATTGTGTGGTCACTCACCTAGAGCCAGACATCCTGGAGTGTGAAGTCAAGAGGGCCTTATGAAGCATTACTATTAACAAACATAGAGGAGGTGATGAAAATCCAGCTGAGCTATTTCAAATCCTAAAAGATGATACTGTCGAAGTGCTATACTAATATGCCAGCAAATTTGGAAAACTCAGCAGTGGCCACAGGACTGGAAAAGATCAGTTTTCTGTTTAACCCCAGAGAAAGAGAATGACAAAGTTCAGAGTTCATATAGTTGTGCTCATTTCACATGTTTGCAAGGTAATACACAAGATCCTTGAAGTTAAGCTTCAACAGTGCATGAATAGAGAACTAAATGTATAAGTGGGATTTAGAAAAGGCAGAGGAATAAGAAATCAGATTTCCAACATTTGCTGGATCATGGAGAAAGCCAGGGAGTTCCAGAAAACATCTACCTCTGCTTCATTGACAGAACTAAAGCCTTTGACTGTGTGGATCACAACAACTGTGGAAAATTCTTCAAGAGGTGGGACTACCAGACCATCTTACCTGCCTCCTGAGAAACCTGTATGCAGGCCAAGAAGCAACAGATAGGATCAGACATGGGATAATGGACTGGTTCCAAATTGGGAAAGGAGTATGTCAAGGCTGTATATAGTCATCCTGCTTATTTAACTTCTATGCAGGGTACATCATGTGAAACGCCAGGCTGGATAAATCACAAGCTGGAATCAAGTTTGACAGGAGAAACATCAACAACCTCAGATCTTCAGATGATACCATTCTAATGGCAGAAAGTGAAGAGGAACTAAAGAACCTCTTGATGATGGTGAAAGAGGAGAGTGAAAAAGCTGGCTTAAAGCAACGTTCAAAAAACTAACATTACGGCATCTGGTCACATCACTTTATGGCAAATAGGTAGGGAAACAGTGGAAGCAGTGACAGACTTTATTTTCTTAGACTCCAAAATCACTGTGGACAGGGACCATGGCCATGAAATTAAAAGGTGCTTGCTTCTTGGATGAAAAGCTATGACAAAAGTAGACAGTATATTTAAAAGCAGAGACATCACTTTGCCAACAAAGGTCCATATAGTCAAAGCTATGGTTTTTCCAGTAGTCAGGTACAAATGTGAGAGCTGGCCCTTTCCCCTTGGGTAACCATAAATTTGTTTTCTTTATCTATGAGTCTGTCTCTGTCTTATAAGTTCATTTGTATCATCTTTTTTATTCTACATATATGTTATATCATGTAATATTTGATTTGTCTAACTTACTTCATTAGTGTGATAATCTCTAGTGAAGAAAGCTGAGCACTGAAGAATTGATGCTTTTGAACTGTGGTGTTGGAGAAGACTCTTGAGAGTCCCTCGACTGCAAGGAGATCCAACCAGTCCATTCTGAAGGAGATC
Source organism: Bos javanicus (assembly GCF_032452875.1). Lineage (NCBI taxonomy): Eukaryota > Metazoa > Chordata > Mammalia > Artiodactyla > Bovidae > Bos > Bos javanicus. The sequence goes on along the minus strand of NC_083871.1, from coordinate 4,930,285 downwards.
AGCCCTGGGATTTCTCTGGAAGGAATGATGCTAAAGCTGAAACTCCAGTGCTCTGGCCACCTCATACGAAGATTTGACTCATTGGAAAAGCCTCTGATGCTGGGAGGGATTGGGGGCAGGAGGAGAAGGGGATGACAGAGGATGAGATGGCTGGATGGCATCACTGACTCAATGGACCTGAGTCTGAATGAACTCCTCCAGGTGTTGGTGATGGACAAGGAGGCCTGGCGTGCTGCGATTCATGGGGTCGCAAAGAGTCGGACACGACTGAGCGACTGAACTGAACTAAACTGAACAATTAGTGATGTTAAGCATCTTTTCACATGCTTATCGGGCATTTGTACATCTTTGGACAAGTGTCTGTGTAAGTCTTTTGCCCATGTTTAAATCAGATTGTGTTGATTTTTAGGTATTTTCTATATATTCTGGATATCAATGCTGTATCAGATATATGAGTTGTGAATGTTTTCCAATCTACTGTGTTGCTGTTTTATTCTGTTAATCAGATCAGATCAGATCAGATCAGTCGCTCAGTCTTGTCCGACTATTTGCGACCCCATGAATCGCAGCACGCCAGGCCTCCCTGTCCATCACCAACTCCCGGAGTTCACCCAGACTCATGTCTGTCGAGTCAGTGATGCCATCCAGCCATCTCATCCTCTGTCATCCCCTTCTCCTCCTGCCCCCATTCCCTCCCAGCATCAGGGTCTTTTCCAATGAATCAATTCTTCGCATGAGGTGGCCAAAGTACTGGAGTTTCAGCTTTAGCATCATTCCTTCCAAAGAAATCCCAGGGCTGATCTCCTTCAGAATGGACTGGTTGGATCTCCTTGCAGTCCAAGGGACTCTCAAGAGTCTTCTCTAACACCACAGTTCAAAAGCATCAATTCTTCAGCGCTCAGCCTTCTTCACAGTCCAACTCTCACATCCATACATGACCACAGGAAAAACCATAGCCTTGACTAGACAGACCTTTATTGGCAAAGTAATGTCTCTGCTTTTCAATATGCTATCTAGGTTGGTCATAACTTTCCTTCCAAGGAGTAAGCGTCTTTTAATGTCATGGATGCAGTCACCGTCTGTAGTGATTTTGGAGCCCAGAAAAATAAAGTCTGACACTGTTTCCACTGTTTCCCCATCTATTTCCCATGAAGTGATGGGACCGGATGCCATGATCTTCGTTTTCTGAATATTGAGCTTTAAGCCAACTTTTCACTCTCGACTTTCACTTTTATCAAGAGGCTTTTGAGTTCCTCTTCACTTTCTGCCATAAGGGTGGTGTCATCTGCATATCTGAGGTTATTGATATTTCTCCTGGAAATCTTGATTCCAGCTTGTGTTTCTTCTAGTCCAGCATTTCTCATGATGTACTCTGCATATAAGTTAAATAAGCAGGGTGACAATACATAGCCTTGACGTACTCCTTTTCCTATTTGGAACCAGTCTGTTGTTCCATGTCCAGTTCTAACTGTTGCTTCCTGACCTGCATACAGATTTCTCAAGAGGCAGGTCAGGTGGTCTGGTATTCCCATCTCTTGAAGAATTTTCCACAGTTTATTGTGATCCACACAGTCAAAGGCTTTGGCATAGTCATTAAAGCAGAAATAGATGTTTTTCTGGAACTCTCTTGCTTTTTCTATGATCCAGCAGATGTTGGCAATTTTATCTCTGGTTCCTCTGCCTTTTCTAAAACCAGCTTGAACATCAGGAAGTTCACGGTTCACATATTGCTGAAGCCTGGCTTGGAGAATTTTGAGCATTACTTTACTAGTGTGTGAGATGAGTGCAATTGTGCAGTAGTTTGAGCATTCTTTGGCATTGCCTTTCTTTGGGATTGGAATGAAAACTGACCTTTTCCAGTCCTGTGGCCACTGCTGAGTTTTCCAAATTTGCTGGCATATTGAGTGCAGCACTTTCATAGCATCATCTTTCAGGATTTGGAATAGCTCAACTGAAATTCCATCACCTCTTTTTATTTTTGATGTAGTACCATTGTCTATTATTTTTATTGCTCATGGCTTTAGTATAATATTCAACAAATCACTGACAAATCCCATGAAAAGCTTTGTCCTAACAATTTTATTATTATTTTATTATTATTTTAGCTCTTATCTTTAGGTCTTTGATCTATTTTTGGTTACTTTTATATATGGTGTTAGTTAAAGATCTGTTGTACACTGAAATTAGTGCTTCCCCTAAAACTACAGTTTCAACTTTTGTTGAAATCTTAACACAAAGGTAATGATATTAGGAGATAGGACCTTTGGGATGTGCTTTGGGAGTTCTCATGATTGAAATTAGTGCTCTTATAAAAGAGGATCCAGAGAATTAGCTTGCTCCTTCTGTCACCTGAAGTTATAGAGACAAGATGGTCATAAAGAAATGGGTTCTCATCAGACACCTTGATCTAGGATTTCCCAGCCTCTGAATCATGAAAAACCTGTATAAGCTACTGGTTTATAGTATTTTGTTATGGCAGTCCTAAAAAGCTAAGATGGTGGTGCAAAGACTCTTCTTTCTCCATGGAATGGTCTTTAGCATTCTTCTTGATGATAATTTGACTATATATCCTGTTTCATAGGTCCATATGTCTGTCTTTATGTCAGTGCCATACCGTTTTGATTACAATAGCTTTGTTGCAAGTTTTGAAACCAGGAAGTATGAGTCTTCCAACTTTGTTATTCTTTTTCAAGTTTGTTTTGGCTATTTGGAGACATTCTATATTCCGTATACATTCTAGGATGGATTCTTTTTTTTTTTTTTGATTTTTTAAAAATTTAAATTGATTCCAATTCTGTCAACATGTCATTGGGATTTTGGTAGAGGTTGTACAAATTTGTGGATCAATTTGCATAAGTAGACCAATTAATATTAAGTCTTTTAATCCATAACATGGGTATCTTTTCATTTATGTCTGCTATATTTTCTTTCAGCAATGTTTTATAGTTTTCACTGTAAAAGTTTTACCTCCTTTATTAACTCCAAAGTTTTACATTTTTGGATGCTCTTTTAAGTAAAATAGCTTTCTTCATTTCTTCTTCAGATCATTTATCCTTAGTGTGTAGAAACCCTACTGATTTTTATGTGTTGATTTTGTATTCTACTGTGCTATGCTGTGCTTAGTTTCCCAGTTGTGTCTGACTCTTTTCAACCTCATGGACTGCAGCCTGCCAGGCTTCTCTGTCCATGGGGATTTTCCACATAAGAATACTAGAGTGGGTTGCCATGACTTCCTCCAGGGGATATCCCAACCCAGGGATTGAACCAGGTCTCCTGATTCACAGGCAGATTCTTTACCATCTGAGCCACCAGGGACACCCTGGTGTTCTGCTACTTTGTTGAATTTGTTTATTAGATGTATGTGTATGTGTATGTGTATGTGTAATCTTTAGGATTTCCTACATATAAGATCATGTCATTTGTGAACAGAGACGATTTTACTTCCTATCCAATTTGCATTCCTTTTATTTATTTTTATTGATTCATTGCTCTGGCTAGAATGTCCAGTACCATCTTGATTAGACGTGATGAAGGTGGCATCTTTGCCTTTTCTTGATTTTATAGGAAAAACTCAGTATTGCACTTTTGAGTTTGATGTTGGCTGTGAGTTTTTTATATACAGTTTTCTTTCTTTTTTTTTTTTTGTACTGTGGTAATTTCCTTCTATTCTTAGTTTGTTAAATGTTTTATCATGAAAGAGTGCTTAATTTTTTCAAATGCTTTATCTGCATCAATTAAGATGATCCTAAAGTTTTTTCATTTATTCTGTTAATGCAGTGTATTGCATTAATCAATTTCCACATGCTAGACCACCCTTACATTCCAAGAATAATTAACACTTAATCATGATGTATAATCCTTTTTATATGATGATGAATTTAGTGTACCAGTATATTGCTGAGGATTTTTGCAACAGTGTTTATAAGGGACATTGTGTGTGCTTAGTCACTTAATCACGTCCGACTCTGTGATCCCATGGACTATAGCCCACCAGGCTCCTTTCTCCATAGGGATTCTGTAGGCATGAATACTGGGGTGGGTTGCTATGCTCTCCTCCAGGGGATCTTCCCAACCCAAGGATCAAACCTAGGTCTCTCGCATTGCAGGTGGATTCTTTATCATCTGAGTCACCAGGGAAGCCTGTAAGGGACATTGGCCTGTAGTTTTCTGTTTTGGTAGTGTCTTTGTCTGGCTTTGTATCAAGACAATGCTCATAGAATGAATTCTACTAAGCATTTAGTGTTATTTGTTTATACGCTTAGTAGAATTTCCTAATAAAGCTGTCATATCCGGGACTTTCTGTGCTAGGAGATTTTTGATTACTGAATCAGTCTTATTACTAGTTATTGGTTCTGTTCCAGGTTTATACTTCTTCATGATTCAGTGTGGTAAGTTTTGTGTCTAGGAATTTGTCCATCTCATAGGGGTTATCTAATTTATTGGTGTAGGGTTGTTTATAGTGGTATCTTACAATCTTTTTTTCTGTAGCATTGGTAATATCTCCACTTTCATTTCTAATTTTTAGTAATTTGACTTGTCTCTTTTTCTTTCTTAGTTCATTAAGCTGAAAGTTACTCACTTTTATTAATTTTCTTCAAAGAACCAATATTAGGTTTTGTTGAGTTCCTGTACTGTGTTTCTAGTCTATATTCTACTCCTTTCTGTGTTTTGTGGAAACTTTTACTTTTATTTTAGTTTCAAAGGGTTCATTAACAAAAGAAACCACTCATTACACACAAATAAACAATTTAATTTTAATGCAAATTATTTGACTTAATCTCAATATACAGTTATTAAAAGAAAATAAATAGAAATAGAGAGAAATAACGGTTTATACATCACCAACTTGGGCCAGCAGCAAACATCCAGACCTGAACAGCACTGGGAAGTCCCCTGTTAACAGTGATCTGGAGTCCCAGTGTGTAAAGGGCCTGGGGGTATGTTCATCCCATGGGTGAAACTTCAAACTGCAGCTTTGGGAGCTCCCACTTATAATCCTAGACTGCAAACTGATATCATCAGTTTGTGTGCTGCAGAATGCAGCTCTGGTTTAACTTCTATAATGCTGTTTGTTTCATCTTATGAATCATAAGACTTCTTAGACCCTGGGGGCTTGGCCAGACCTCCAGTGGACCAAGAATTCCAAGACCCACTCCCTTTCTTATCCAGAGTACCACCTGACTTCCTGTGCTTGCAGGCAGGTATGGAATCTGGGCAGTATCCAGGCAGGTCAGCATCTGTTTTTCTGCTTGTGAAGCCTGAACAAGAGTTCTTCCATTTTAATTTTCCTAACACTCTGTTGTAATCCTTATTATTTTTCCCTCTGCTGGCTTTGGGTCTTGCTTGTTCTTTTTTTTCTAGTTTCTTAACTTGTGAATTTAGGTTATTGATTCTAGATCTTTCTTATTTTTTAACATAGACATTTATAGTTATAAATCCCCTTAGAACTGGTTTTGCTTCTTTCCATAAGTTTTGATATGTTGTGTTTTCATTTTCAATTCCTTGTCTCAAGAACTTTTCAATTTTCCCTTCTCATTTCTTCTTTGATTTACTGGTTGTTTTATTCAATTTCCACAAATTTATGTATTTTCCAGTTTTCCTTCTGTTATTGATTTCTAACTATTCTATTGCTGTCAGAGAAAATGCTTTGCATGATACCTTTCTTTTTTAATATACAGAGATATAATCTGTGGTCTGACACGAATCTATCCTGGGGAATGTCCCGTGTGCATGTGGGACAAATGTGCATTTGTCCAGTTGTTGCTGGATAGAGTTCCATATGTGTGAGATCTAGTTGGTTTGTTCTTCCTATTGCTTTTTTCCATTAATTTTAAACTCTTTGGGATAGCATTCAAGTCCTCACCATTCATAGCTATCTATGAGACTCAGATTCTGCCATTTCCAAGCTCATTCTGTACAACAACCAGGAGAAATCTTTGCCAATCTGTGTGCTCATCCACTGTTTTCTCTTCACAATATAACCTTTCTTCATTCTCTATTCACCAATTCCATATCTTCTTTTAAAATCCAGAACATGTATATCTTCCTCAAGGAAAAATTTTTGATATTCTTCAGGCTAATTTAGGAGTTGCGTTTGGTGTCCCCCTCAGTTAAGCATATATCAGAGAGTGTTGTAAATGTTTAAAATGTCCATATCTTTTAGAATCTTTTAAAATTCCCACTGGTAGAATCAAGCTGGTCATGTAGCAGGAAAATATGTCTTCTGCATTTATATAGAATTTGACACAATCTTTCATCTTTAGCTACTTAAATGACCTGCCCCAGCTAGTGACAGTTTCAAAGACAAGGGCAGTATAATTCAGTACAATTCTCATTGCTTGTCTTACACACACACACACACAGCACAATGGAAATGTTTAAAAAGTTTAAAGAATCAAAGACTGAAATGAAACAAAATAAAATAAATAAAATATATATTTCTATAAAAAAAAAATAAAGAATCAAAGACTAAACCCCAGCCCTGTTTCTCCCTCTGCTCAAAACTTTGGCACTGCGCATGTGTTTCCTGAATGAAGGCCTTCCATTGGTCACTGTGCTTCCTTCAATGTGGATGCTGGCCAGATTTATTTCTGAGTGTCTCTGGGGTTCTCATATGACAGGTTCATCTGCTCATTGCTCACTGATTAGAAAAGACTGTCATCTTATGGGATAGCTGAGAGTTCAAGATTATTGGGACTCTGGACATATAGTTTTCCCATTTAAAATTGCTATGAAATGGGACATTAAGCTTGATATAGATCACATTTCAATATCATCTCTAACTCTCTGACACTTGCATAAGTAGCCTTTGTAGAATTTGGCCTCCTATATAACCAGTGATCTGCGAAAGGACACCACTGACGAAGAAAACATCACTGGAGCCATGGCATATGTTGTCTGCTGGGGACAAGTGGCGCTGGCTATAAGAAGGAGCAGAAGTCTTGCTTCATTGCCTGGTGTGAGGAGCCTGGCCCCCTCTCCAGCCCGTCTCTTAGAACTGGTCAAGAGAAACAAGATGGGTGAAGGATGCAGGACTGGATTCTTCAGGTGGTCATGTAGTCAATATTGATGCACGCACTCTTGAGCTTCTCATAGTCCTTGGGGAATCAAACTAAACAATGCACTTGATGGATTTTGGCACTTATGCTAGTAACTTCCTAGTATGGGACGATGAGAAGCTGGAGACACTGGAAGTGTTCTTGATTTGATCATCTGCAGCATCGTGAGGCTGGAATCCAGCAAGTACTGATGATTATTTGACTAGGATTTTCTCTTCTGTTCTCCGCATTTCTCCCTAAAATGTCCTTCCTCTGTCTTATCTACACAGGAGGATGTCTTAGTTTCTCAGGGGCAGCCCTTCCTTTCTCTGACTCAGAATGCTTACAACATACTTGTAAGGAGAAATCCTGTCTTTCATGTGGCATAGCAATTCTGAATAGAAGAAGCCCCAAAGTAAAAATCACCAGCAATAATGTCAAATTTAGTGGATTAAAACAATATCAATGTATAATTTCTCATATTTCTGTGAGTTTGCTGAGCCCAGCTCGGCAGTCCCTCTGGTCCACCTGGCACTGGCAGGGTTGCTCCCGCCTCCATAGTCAGCTAGAGCCTCAGGTGGTCTGGAACTTTCCAAGCGGCCTGATTCACACATCCAGCAGTCTTGATTCACACCTTCCAACAGTATTGACACACTTTGTTAGAGTCTGGAGACTGGGACCCAGGAGAGTAAAAGTGAAAGCCACCAGGTGTATTAAGGGCTACACCTAAAGCTGGAGTGGTGTCAAATCCAAGTCCACCAGGTTCAAGGTCAGGGGAGGAGTTCACACATACAAGTCAGGGAGCAGTTGTTGGAAGCTGTATTTAAGGACAATCAACCTTACTCTAGTTCATTCCAGACACTTCTCCAGAATACCTTTGCTGGGTCCTGAAGTTCTCAATCCCAGGATGAGAGTGTGGATCAAGGTGTCAGTCTGTGTGTGTATGAAGAAACTACCTTAATCTTGCACATAAAGAGGCTGGGACAAGAACTATGCCCACAGCATTGCAATATCACTTCATCGAATACCTCTTTAGCTGGATGCTTCTCGCAAAACATAGGAAGCACTGGCTGCAAAAAGCTTTCCCTGATATTTTTGAAGGAGGACCTGACTTCACTTTGAAGAAATTTCCTGTCCCAAACCAGTGTTTTCCTTCTACAAAGAAACCCTGAGGCAAGAAGAGGCTGGTGATATGTGCAGGGTAAGGACACTGTTTCTGCTGTACCCTTTGCCTGGCTCTTCTGGGCATCAGAGATGCAGTCAGAGTAAGCTGAACTTCTTCTCTTGGTCTTTTTTTTCCCCTCACATATGAAAGTAAAGAGATTTGGCTTATATTCCATAAAACTGTCAAGAATGGATCCTGCACTCAACATATTGTAATAATCTATAAGGGAAATGAATCTGAAAAAGAATATATATGTGTGTACACATATAAATATATACAGAGAGAGAATTATCATTATCATACATAGAATTCTATAATATAGAATAATCATTATCAGTATATATATATATATATATATATATATATATATATTGAATTGCCATACTGTACACCTGAAACTAATACAATCTTATAAAGAAACCAGACTTCAATTTTTAAAAAAGAGATCCTGTTTCTCAGGTTTTACTTTGACATTGTAGTCAATAAGTTGGATGTTTTTGCCCAAAGTCTTCATCCAGGTTCAATTGGCTTTGTGTAGAGAAATATGTGGGAGTGACCAGCTGGTTTATTTTTCCCACAAATGCTTTAGCATGATCTGGTCACAGATTTAGTGTGAACTCTGGCAGGGTAAGGAACTTTCAATCCAGTTTTTGAGAAATGAACTTAATCTGTAAGGCCTTCAAGTGTAGATTCTGTTTAACACTGTGCCTCAATGAATAATTCAGCTAATTTGCACCATAGTTATTTGTGCACGATGAGTGCACATGCTTTGAAAGTATTTTTGTAACTTTGCCATATTGCCTATCAAATGCGTTCTGAAAATGAAATGCCTGTGTAAATCTAAGTCGGTGTTGGAAGACTATGTGAGTCACAGCTGTGTGACCTCCTGAGCAATCTTTCCCACTTCTATAGGCTATTTTTACACAACTGTAACTAGAAAACCGACTCTCCCTTTTTTAATGGGTTTGAGAGCAAATTTTTCTCATATTGAATATATATATTTGGAAAAGAATAAGTTTCTTGGTTGCAAAGAAGACTGTATTTTCAGTTTACACTTTTATTATTTGTCAACTCATGCTTTCAATTTAGAATTAGTTGAGCAACCTCATTTAATTATTTATACTAGTTAAGAAATTCTTTCATCAGGAGTGAGCAAGTATGGGTGAATGATAACTAAGCATAGATAAGGTGGCTTACAGGCTTCTGGAGGCTGAGAACCACACACTTTGCTATCTGCAAGCTGGACACCGAGGAAATCTGTCATGTTCTCCTGGAGTCCAAAGGCCTAAGAACCAGGGAAGCCAAAGGTGTAAATGCCAGATGAGTTGAGTTGGCCCGACTTGAGCTGTGAAGCAAGAAAAAGGGTGACTTCTTCGTCCCTCCACCTCTTGTTCTATTCAGGCCCTCAGTGGACTGGACGATGCCTTCCCATATTGAGGAGGGTGATCCACTTTACTGAGTCCACAGATTCAAATGCTCATCTCATCTAGAAACACTCTTACAGACACACCGAGAAATCATGGTTAACTGGGGCCTCCTTTGTCTAGTCCAGCTTACACATTGAATTGTTGTTTTTGTTCAGGTGCCAAGTCATGTCCAAATCTTGCAACCCCGTGGACGGCAGCATGGCTGGCTTCTCACCATCTCCCAGACTTCGCGCAAGTTAATGTCTATTGAATCAGCGATGGCATCCAGCCATATCATCCTCTGTCACTGTCTTCTCCTCCTGCCTTCAATCTTACCCAGCATCAAGGTCTTTTCCAAGACACATTAAATTAATAGGGGATTAATAAGGAACATCATGGTCACTATCTCACAGCACCTGACATAGAGGACATGCTTAAGACACTTGGATTAATGACCAGGCACCTGGACTGTATTGGCAGAACTCATACAGCTGGCGCAGCAACCTATTTCTCATTGAGTGTGTCACTTACTGCATGCACAGAAGGGGCTTGGTAACTAGTTCAGGACATGTATTTCCTTCCGTGCTATGGCTTTGTATTGGATATGAGCAGATGTGTCCCATTGTAGGGGAGCTATAACATTTTTGTTTTGAAATCTATGCTTTTTATGCAATATGCAACTATTTTGAGATAAATATTTGATTGATTATTTCACAAAAAAATCCTTACATCAAATAACAAACATGCTAACTGATGTGTTGCCAACATATCTATTGTTCTCTGTGGACGTTATGGAAAATATAATCTGATAGAGATTTCCTAAATTATTTTTTAGGCTGTCTTTGTCTCTGACTTTGATCTTTATATATTGATATTTGCTTAAGTGGTTTATATCTCAGGAAAATTCTTACCCTTCTGCAGACATTTGATATATTTCAAGAAAACTATGCACAATATAATTTTAATATTTCTGAGTATAAGACAGTTTTCACAGATAGAAAGATTAAATGATCATAAATCAAACTGAGGCTTTTTAAAATCTTACACAGAAAAATATATTGCAATAAACTTGCATCTTAATAAGACAAAAGACCATTTTAATCCTTAATCATCTGTGATTAGTGCTATTCTCAAATCCCTTTCTGCTTTTATTTAGATCAGTATCTTGTCACTCTGGCTTATGTAATGGGAGGAATTGGCTGTAATCACAATTCTCTTTTACTCTTTTCAACAACCTATAACCCATCAGTCTCTCTGGAAAGCCTCTAGATAAAGCCTGGTTAGTTTCTGAGGGTTAGTCTCTCAGCTAAATCTAGGGAAAACTAGACTTCAATCAGCTCAAAAAAATAGGAAAAATAAATGCAGAAGTAACAGATGGCTTTATTCAGGCCAATGTTTACATAATCATGAAAGTTTATATGCAATTTTGTTTTGGATTTTGACAGAGCAAGCTTGACAGGAGATATATTTGCAGTCTTATGAAATGTGAAGCTAACAAACATATCAAAAATTTGTAACAAGCTAGGGACTGAGCAGAGCTAGATTTTATCACAGTAACCTGGGATGCAAACCTCCCAAGGGGATGGGTACCTGGCAAATTGACATGTAATTCACTCAGCCTCAAAGCTGAGTGACTCAGACAAGTGTTGGGTTTCTAGCTTTAATTTTTCAGTTTTTCCCATGAGGAGACAGGTAACCCCATAGCCAGGGATTCTAGGATGATGGAGAGTGGCCAGAAGGGCACCAGATGCCCATGGGAATAGCAAAAGGAATTTGCTCACGGGATCTGATGCTGGGATCTTTTCTGGATCTGGATCTTTACTGGGACAGCAGCAGTTTAGCACTTGCAAGGAGAATGCGATAGAAGGGATCTACCTCTTGTGCAGGTGGGGAGGGCTCCCACACCACCTGTTTCACACAGGCATCTTAGAGTTCCCTCCTAGCCCTTCATCCATTGCCTAGACCTAGACCATCCATCACTTTGATCCTCAGGACAATCTCATGGTAGATATCGCTCCAGAGGGCATCAGGGCTCAGGAATATCAAGGATGTTGCCTAGCAAAGAGGTCTTAGAGTCCCAGGTAGGATCCCACTGGTTCTTTTGACTCCTGTTTCTCACTCTACTTCAGTGCTTGTTGAAGTTCTCAGTCCAGTATCCAAGGGTATTCAAAGCACCAAATGCATTTCCATTTAAATGAAAATTCTAAGTGTAAATAAAGATGATTTCTGCATCGCCCTCCATCTGGATTATCTGTGCCATAGCTCTGCTTAATTAGCAGAAGTAATTTAAAGGTGACAGTCACATGGGGAATGTACTGATGAGTAATTTTGATTTTTGTTATCTTCCTAAGATGTTCAAGATCTGGAGAGTTTTAAATGGTAATGAAAAATGCACAACCAAAAATTATTGTGATTACTTTTTTTTTTTTTTGGAGAAATGATGCCATTAGTTCACATGAATACTCTGTTTAAAAATAGAGGCAAAGAATGAAGAAAAAAAAAACCCAGGAAGGTAACCTTTAATTTGAAATTGGATGCATTGTGATGCTTATGCTGTAAAAATCTGATGCTGTATTAATGTCCTCACATATATTATCTTAAATTGTACCTTTTAGTTATAATGGCTGCTCCAATAACATAATAGCCACTCACCTGTAATTATAAGTTTTCAAAGCCTGAAATGATTCCAATTGTTTTTCTCTGTACTTTCCATGCACAATGGCTTTGAGCAGCTATGAGTTCCAAATGGCTTATTTCAACTTTCTCTGTTTCCATTTATTGTGTCACTTCGATGTAACTTTGTCTTGGGTACACACAGAACCCTGGGGTGGGACCAGGGGTTTTCCCAGATGACACTTCAACCTCCAGGACTTTGGTGACTTGTTCCAGCCCCTCCCTCCATGCACATCTGAAGCCCTTTCCTCTTTTAATGGGTTTAACCTAACTTCTGCCCACTTTCAAGTGTTCAAGTTCTGAATCTCATCATGAAACACCTCTAGGCCGCCTTTTCCTTCTGCCCCATGACCAGTCCCTCAGAAGTGGGTGGTCCTACAGGAGAGGCAGGGGGGCCAGCACGCCATTCCTCATCAGGCTCGGATGTTGCTTCTAGAAGACTTGCCTGAAAGATGCAGAAGAGCCTCTGTCACTGACACTCTTTTCCTTCCTTGACTTCTGTTCCCACTCATATCCCTAATTTTGCAACAGGAAGGAAAGGACAGATCCCACTGGAGAGACTCCTGGAGAGAAAAGTGGAAGGGGCTCTTCTCAGGTCCCAGAACCTCCTCCGGGACCTCCTGGTGCTCTGACAGCTTCCAAAGAGTCCAGGTACTGTCCTGGGACACCCTGTGTGGACCCGGTCAGGTTGGGGTGCAGGACTTCTTCAGTGTGGTTAACAAGCCATAGCTAAATGAGATGGGGAAGGTTAGTGTCTCACATTTGTGGCAAGAGTGTGAGACAGTGAGTGCTGCTTCCCTACCTTTTCTGGCACCATGCGACACATAGGTGGATGTGTAAGGACATACACATGCACACACATCCACACATATGCATGTACACTAGTGATGATGAATATACCACACAGCCAATTTCAAATGGAACTGAACTGCTTATCACCAAGATGCAAAAAATAGAAGGAGTTTTGTGGTCAGGGAAGATGAGAATTCATTAGAACTGAATCTAAAGCTCCAATACTTTGGCCACGTGATGCAAAGAGCTGACTCATTGGAAAAGACCCTGATGCAGGGAAAGATTGAGGACAGGAGGAGAAGGGGGCAACAGATGGTTGGATGGCATCAGTGACTCAGTGGACATGAATTTGAACAAACTCTGAAAGACAGTGAAGGACAGGAAAGCCTGGCATGCTGCAGTCCATGGGGTCACAAAGAGTCGGACATGACTGAGCAACTGAACAGCAACAACAAAGGTGGGAACCGGAAAAGAGGCTTTGTGGCAGAGGCACACGGAGAGAGTCAGGTGAGGCGTGATGTGTGTCTGTGGTTCTCAACTTATCAGGGAGAAACAACGTCTCCGGTGGGGCTTGTAATAGTAGTCTGCTGGGCTCTCCCTCAGAGCTTCTGAGTTTGTAGGTTGGGGTGGAATGCAAGTTTTGTGCTTTTAAGTGTCCAGATGATGCAGATGCTGCTGGGGTGGTGACCCCTCTTTGAGCATCACTGACTTAAGTTGCTACTACCTACTCCCCAGGTGATTATCTGCAGAGCTGCAGGCAAGAAGGACCCAAAGAATATCCTTGGAACTTGGGCCTTGATTCTGAGCAAAAGAAGACCAGTACCCAGGTCTCCTGTGGAAGTTTGAAAAGCATCAGGACTGCCTGGGCATGAGGATGGCAGAGACACAGTGAAATTCTACCACCAGGAGAGGGGCCAATAACTTCTACCTGTTTCCTAGGGACCTAGTTTGTTTGTATGAGGTCCTGCAGCTGCTCTGGGATGATGGGATCAAGGCTGTTCTCATTAGAACTGCCCTCTCGTGGGCCACACAGTGTGTGGTGGGCGGTCAGAGACCTCCAGCAATATTGATGGGGGTTTGGTCAAACAATGTTAGGATAACACACACCAGGAGAGCCTAGCTTAGCACCTGAGACTTCCCAATATGGCGCATGTCAGAGCCAGCACCACAAATGAGGGGCCCATAGGACCTCAGCATCTCTCCACATCAGCTCCGAGCTGAGTTGTGTACACAATGGAGAATATTTCTTTTTTCTACCAAATTGTGCCCATTCAGCTAAGTAGACTTTCTCTCCTTCCCTGTTGCCACCTTGTGATAAATATTTGAAGATTCTGTGGAATTAGGAGCCATAACAAGAAAAGTGAAGGAAAGAAGAAAAGTACTCGGCAGAGTAATACATAACTTGGGTTAAAATTTGTGTTGGAAAGAAGCTGAGCTTTAAAACAATGACCAGTGTTACTAGGAGCTTCGAGATTATTTTCTGCTGCTGATTTAAGGAACAGGAACCCAGAAGGGAAATAAACCTAATTTTATGTTATGCAATTGATTTGACTTTGACAAGGGGTAGAAAAACTAAGAAGAACTTGACAATTGACCATTGATTTCTATTTATCATTTACTCAATAAATCTATAGTGAGCGACTAATCTAGGTGGTAAATTACTGCAAGGGTTCTGCCTAATCTCAGCAGAAGAGTAATATATTATAAGATATTGAACGGCTTTCCAGGAGAGCCATGCTTGACGATCATACCAAAACCCAAGGTCTAAAATCCCATTACAAACCAAGTCTTGTGAATATTCCACTCCCTGCTCTGTGTGAACTCAAATCTCTTACTTTTGTGTGTTCCACAAACACCCAAGTATTGGGTAAAGGATATAGAATTTCTAGAATCACTTCCAGTGCCATCTCTGGAAAAGGGAGGCAGTTAGTCCCACTGCAAGCCCTTGCCCCCAGGGCGTCTGACATCTGTTCCTTTGGATGACTGGCTTCATAATCTCAGCCAGGGTAGGGATAGGCCACCTGCGTTTGTTTTGGGGAAGGGACTGTCTGACATCTTGAACAGGGCAGTGGTTCTCTGCCTCCCTCTAAGGTGGAAAGTTCACCCATAAAAGTGCTCCCAGGCAGGGTGGCCTAAAAGCAGGCATATGACCACCAGCACCTCCAGTGAGCAGATTGGTAAGCAGGTGGAGGTTGGGGCTCTTCACTATCACTTCTGATCCTGCTGTTGCTCCACTCTTAGACGAAGACCCTGGCTGAGGTCTCTCTTTCACTATCCCCCTCCCTCTATGTACTCATCTCCTTGGTGGAGCCCAAGTGTGGACCGCAGAGTTGGGTCTGGGTTGCGGCTCTGCCATGGAGCGGCTGGGTGACTCCGGATGCTCCTTGGTTGAGCCCCCAATTCTGCACTGTGAAGTGAGATGACTGCCCCCGGTGGTCTAGGGTAGTCTACTCAGTGTCAGCTCCTGCAGTGCGTGGGTCTCTCCAGTACCCCTGTACTGAGAGCTGTTATTGTTTATGTTAATGCCCAATGCACCATGATACACCTGAGGGAAGAGTGGTCCTGGATTCCCTGGAGCCTGCAGCTCCCTGTCAGCCCAAGGATAGACTTCTCATTATTTATTTAGAGTTGTTATCAATCCTCAGTGAACACACTGGAATGAACTAGCAGACATCCGAACTCTGATCTTATTGGCTGGTTACATTGGAGCACAGGCTGTAAGGGACTTGGTACCATACCTCGACTACTTAGGAAAAAAGTGACAGCTGCTAGTTCTCTGTTCCTAAACCCCCAAAGCAGGCATGTATTTCATGCTGGAGGGAATCACATATTCATTTAGGTGTTTTGCATCTTCAAGATCTCCCTGCAAAAACATTCCATACCTAGAAATATTTTTCCAAACTGAAATTGAAATTGAATGATACTTACTTCCTTTTGTATGATCCACTGATTCCCCCCTCCCCCCACCACTGCCCCGCAAAGAGAAGCAATAGACTTGTTTCCATGTCAGAGCCAAATTCTAGCTCATGCTTCCAAATGGCTTCGTGGTTTTCCACTGTGCCTCTAATAGAATTTATTTGCTACTGCTGCAGTTGGTGCAGATGGGCAGTTGGTGCATTTTCAGTGCTGCTGAAAAGGTGCAATCATCTTAAGCAGGTATCAGAGACTGGGGGTCAAATCCTCCCTCTATTTTGTCCAATGCTCAGCTTTGTGCAACCCAAGGAGGGTCCCAGAGTCTCAGTCTCCCCCTCTGTGGAGAGGAACTTGCAGGTCACAAGAGAGTTGACACAGAGTAATGTTATTCAAGTGCTTTGAAAGTACGAAATCACAGTGCCCTCTACTATATTTAAAATGGATAACCGACAAGTTCCTACTGTATAGCACAGGGAACTCTACTCAAAGTTATGTAGCAGACTGGATGGGAAGGGAGTTTGGGGGAGAATGGAGACATGTATATGTGTGGCTGAATCCGTTTGCTGAAACTATCACAACACTATTATCAGCTATACTCCAAAATAAAATGAAAAGTTAAAAAAAAATCACAGTATCCTGATATCTTTGCTGATCACAGCTTGTGTATTAAATAATGATCTCATTCTTTTTCCAAACTTGTCAATTGAAAATGGGAAAGGGTATGTTCAGAATAAACTAGAAGATTTTCAAAGGCTAGGACACACTTATAGCGGGCCTGGCTGCTGGTCAGGATGCTGAGTGCCCCAGTGGCAGCTAAGATTTCTGAACGTTCCTGCCTCTGGCGGGGAGTCTGCAGCCCTGGCTGTTTGCACAGGGCTAGCTGCACTCAGGCCGACAGGGTCTCTTTCTGGAGCAAATCAATACATAGGGAGTGGTTCTCAGAGGGCCCTGGTCATTGGTAGTCTATTTGCGTTCCAACCGTTATTTCAGATTCTCTCCCACAGAGCAAATATCACCAGAGGCAAGACCATATCTTTTTCATATCTACACAGACAAAGGAAAAAAAAAAAAAAAAGGACAGCTTAGTACCCTCAGTAAAAGACGTAGAGATTCGAGAGTCTGGGAAGTTTTAGTTTGGTTCCCCTGATAATTTAAGAAAAATAAAGCCAAAGGGAGAAAGATGCTTGGAGTAGCAGTGGAAATTCTTTTTTGAATTTGGTCCATAATCTACACATAGACTCCCCACAAGACTGAAAAGCCAGTAGGAGCTATGGACGTCCCAGCTGTGCCTGTGCGTTGAGTCGCTCAGCCGTGTCCGACTCTTTGCATCCCTATGGATGGTAGCCCGCCAGGCTCCTCTGTCTGTGGGGTTCTCCAGGCAGGAACACTGGAGTGGGCTGCCGTGCCCTCCCCCATGACCCCAGGATCCAAGGGGCATCCCTTAAGTCTCCTGCATTGGTAGGTAGGTTCTTTACCACTAGCAGCACCTGGGAAGCCCCGGCAGCCAGCTGGTCCCTTCCCAGCTCCTGTGATTTTCCGTTCAGGAACCTCAAATCAGCCTCCACACACCTGGAGGGAGAAATAAAACCAGTCCAACGTTAGACAGCTTGGTTTGTACGCTGCCACATCGACCTGGAGTTTTTGTACCCTACACCTGATGACTAACTTTGAAATTTTTACTGAGGGGGAAGAAAGCACATGTCGATAGCCATTTTGTAAAGTGCTGGGCAGTATTTATGTAACACTTCTTTCATTTTCTCCCATCATTCATAAGTTAGGTATTGTTACCAACATTTTACAAACAAGCATGGGAGTCTTAGCAATCAAGCTAATCTCCTAATGGTGAAGAGATAAAATGAATGGTGCATCTGAAGGCAGTTCTCTCTGGGCCTGGACCAAGTTCTCCATCTGCCTGAGGCTACCCAGGGAGCATAGATGTGGAATAGATGCAAATACAATCACCCGTGTGTACTGCGTTGTTTCTGGGTATAATAGGTTGGCTTCTTTGTGCCCTAGTGATCAGAAAGATCCAGTTTTTAGGAATTACCCTTCATTTTTAAATAGCAATTTAACTAACTCCCAAATAGTTTAGGCAAAACCAATACAATATTGTAAAGTAATTAACCTCCAATTAAAATAAATAAATTTACATTTAAAAAAAAAAAATAAGTGGTTGGGTAAAAAAAAAAAAAAAGAATTTCAGTAATAGTAAAGAAGGCAGACAATGTTTGAGTACCAGGCATGTTCACATATACTTGGAAAAAGAAAAAAAAAAACACACACACACAAAAAAACTGCTGTGTCTTTATTTACCACCTTCACACCATTTTTAATTGGATTTTAAATGATGTCGAGGCCCAGCTGGGTTAGGTAATCGGTGCAGCTAGAAGCAGGCCCATCCGAGGTTAGATTTCACCTTCCCAACTTCCAGCTCACCCTGTTACCGAGAGTGGGGTCCTGCTGCTTGCAGCTCACAAGCTAATAAAGAGGTGAGGTTGGTGAAAAGGAACGTTTGCTTTATTTTGGAGGCTGGCAACCGGTGCAAGGGGGAGGGTGAAAGCCTGTCCAAAGGCCAGCTCTCCCTCCCCGCCACCAGCAATCAGTGGGCCGTAGCTTTCATAGGTGGAGGGAGGGGCCGCCATGTCGGCACAGTCGGCTCTGACGGGTATCTTGAGATCGGTCATTGGTGGTCTGACCAGCATCATGTTGATTGTTTTGGTCATTTGTTCCCATTTCTTTGAGGATAGTTCTCAGAATCGCGGTAGTTTATGTCTTGCTATGGTCTGGGCGTCGTGTAGTTAACTTCTTCCCATGGTGGAATTTCAGTACCTACAAGATAGCTCTGAGAATATGGCTCAGAAAACTATCTACAGCCCTTGCAGAAGAATTAAATGTCCTTGACTTTGCTTAATTACTAAATTATTATTGTTTTGTCCTGTTCGATTGCTTTCCTTTACTTCTGAATTTTATCACTTCTCTGATTAAACTTATTTTTGGCTGAAGGTTTTCTGCAGGCGAAAGGCAGGCTGGGGACATGGGAGGGGAGAGGAGGACCATAGCATCCTGCTCTGTTTAAACCCTTGTTTTTCTCAGGTTGCTGGAAGAACTGTTGTTCTTCCAGTGAAGGTTTTATCTCCTCAAACCCTTCACTTACTAAATATTTTTCTCAGCTTTACTGAGCTATGACGTATACAATTCACATACTGTACAGTACAGTGGTGTTTGGTACATTCATAGACTCGTGAAACCATTACCAGAGTCAACCTTAGAATACTTTCATTACCTCAAATCAAAGCAAAACTCTATGTTTTTACATAAGAGAAAACAGAATATAAGAACATTTCTCAAATTATAAAAATAAAATTTTTATTTTCTCTAAGTCTTAGTTTTATAACTTATGACTAAAAAGTTAAAATAGAATCACAACACCTATTACTTGCTGGCAGAAACCCCCAGTATTTGTGTTCTGCTCTCAGGGGACTCACAGAATGTATAAACAAAGCATGAGTTTTGACTCTGTTCTATTGTGGTTCTCACCAGTTAGCTCTGTAATTTCCCTTCCCTGCACCTTGGCTTCCTCATTCATGAACTGACTTTATGGTACTTGAAGGGAAGCAGATGAGAACCCTCTGCAGAGTGTGACCCTGCCACACCACAACTCCATCACCTCTCATTTATCCAGTGTCTCGAAGCTCTAGGTTCTGGACGTTTATACTTTCTAACCCACCATCTCTATGAGATCCTCAGTTGTTACAAGTAAAGGATTCCTTGGCTCCATGAACTTTCCCTAGTACTCACAAATAGGAGGTGATGAACACAGACTTGGATGCCAGGATTGCGTCTAACTGACACGCAAAATAGCCTTTAGGTGCTGAGACTGAGAAAGGAAGCTCAATTCCAGTTTGGGGAGACAGCCGAGCAGGTACTCTGATCTACTTGCTTATCTGTGGCTATGAATAGGACCTGATGTGTAGGCCCTGGGAGAAGAGGAGAGGGCCTGATATTTCATAGGAAACCTTGAGCTGGCTGTGAAGGCATAGCAGTAATGTCCAAAATATTTTCTTTGTCTCAAACGTGGTGAACATTTAAATGGCTAAAGGGTGGCTTGACATTTACCTTTCATCTTTTCCAGCTTCCTTGGATGAGGCTCCTGGTTTGACTAATGTCTGGCTGTTGCCCTGGAGCCGTGGACTTTGTTAATGTCACATCAGTTCCCTCTGACTCTGAGGTCTTGCTTCTGATTAATTGAGACCCAATATCCTTGACTTCAAGTCCCATTACTCATTTCATTTGGGCATGAGGGCTTGTCACTGCCTAGTGACAACTGAGCTGGGCACCCCACGCACGAGCAGTGATGCTGAACCTGAGCCAAGCGAGGGGGTGGGCCTTCCTTATGTGTAAAGAGATACAGTGACCGTGAAGACGTTTCATAAACACTGCCCATCTCTTACGGTGCTCAAAAATGACAGTTTCTTAATGCACATTCCTCTTTTCCTTTTTCTAGTATATCCTAAGATTCCTCTGTCCTCTAATTTCAGTGTTGGATTTTGTGAGTCCTTAAAAATTGTGACTTGTTTTCTCTTTATCTTGGAAATCCTGGGTAACCAACATGCTGAGTGTCCTCCTCTGCTGACTGATGTGTCCAAGCTCTGACTGTCCTGGGCAGCTATGTTCGGGTGGAACCAGAAGGGAGGCATGCCTGCTTGAGAATGAAATTGACCTCAATCTAAGAGAAAGTCAGAGCATCCACCCGCCTCAGCAGCACTCAGGTGGGAGCAGGGAAAGCTGTGGGAGCAGCACTTGCTGAGTGAGCAGAATAAAACCCACTGTGTGTTGTCCAGCTAAGCCTTCTGTTCAGCTGAGCCCTCCAGCTCCCCACAGAGACTGTGAGTGGGGTTCACTTAGTCAGGGCCTTGACATGATGCTGGAGAGCACCACTGAATTCGCACAATCTCTCCAGCTCAGAGACTGTTCTGGGTTGGACCCCATCCTATGTCAGCAGCCACTGAGACAGACCACCATGAGTTGTGGTGGCCTTTAAAAATAGCCACAGAGCTGGGGTTCTTGAAACCCACGGCAAGGAGCTGCCTTGATCAGAGGCTGAGGGGTCCTGTTACTTCCCGTGGCTCCTGGACAGCCATTGCCAATGTGGGACTCAAACTTTAGGAAGCAGTGTGCCTGCTATCAGATTAGCATCCTGAAGAGTGTATGGACACTGTTTCTCTTCTGGTTATTTTCTTCCCGAGTACATCCTTTCCTTCTTGCGTAGATGTCTGGGAAAATCTCTCTGACTGGGAAGATAAGATGGTAGCTGAGTAGTTGATTTCAATCTAAGATGCAAGTCTGCTCAGAATGAAGAGGAGAGGAGGGGGCAAAGAGGAAGAAAAGATTTAACTAAGAAAGAACCTGAAGTTTTCTAAGAAAATGTGCCCTTTTGAGAGCTAAGAACCAGAAGGCAGCTGTGGGTTTTATAAAAATTTCCTTTGTATGTGTGTGTGTGTGTGTGTTTTGGCTGCACTGCAGAGCATGTGGGATTTTAATTCCCTGACTGACCAGGGATCTACCCTGCATACCCTGTGTGAGAAGCGTAGAGTCTTAATCACTGACCAGGGAAGTCCCTTACATATATTAGGCAAAGGAGACAGACCTCAGATTGTTTTTCTACATTGATTTCTTGTGATTTAGAAAAAAGAGAACTATAAGTAGCCATGCTTGGAAAAGGCAATACTTAGTATGTGAAGGGTGTGATGACACTAACATCTGTGTGCTGCCGGCAGCAGGAACAAATGGGTATAGGCCTTCGGAAAGCAATTTGGCAGTGTGGGTCAAAAGCCATTAAGTGCACATTTATTCTAACTCAGAAACTGCATTTGGATGCTTTTTTTCCCTAAGGAAATTGTCCAAAAACATGGGAAAGCTGTTTGCACAAAGATATTGGAAGCATTCTTTTCATAATGTTTAAGAGAGATGAATTTCTCATCTATAGTTGAATGATTACATAAATACATATCATGTTTATTCACTGGAATTTTAAGCAGCAATTTACAAGAATAAATAGCAACCTTGAAAATGTTTATGATTTTATGTTAATTGAACAAGTAGATTACATCCTGCAGAATAATGGAATGAAAGCCTATTACTAAAACAGAGTTATAAATTAACACAGAAAAATTTAAATCTGTCATGTGACACATCCCCCAGTGTTTATAAGGCAATGGCTGTGAAGTCATATTAACCAC
This sequence comes from Bos javanicus, assembly GCF_032452875.1. NCBI lineage: Eukaryota > Metazoa > Chordata > Mammalia > Artiodactyla > Bovidae > Bos > Bos javanicus. Next base: position 4,908,060 of record NC_083871.1, on the reverse strand, counting down.
AGAGTAGGTTTTATTCCCCCTTTTAACTAATTGAGACACAGTACTTGATAATTTAATATACCTCCAATCTTGGATAAATAAGCAGAGATTCAGAAAGTTTGAGAGGTTTTTTTTTTTTTTTTTTTTTTGGTAATTTAGCAGATTGCTAAGAAATTTCACTCTGAAATATCTTCCTAAAGTGGGGGAACACAATATATATTCATAAAAAGACTTGCCTGTGAATATTCATAACAGGATTATTCATAATAACAAAAAGGTAAAAGCAATCCAAATGTTCAACAATTAGTGCATAGGTAAAGGAAATATTCTGAATACCATCCAGTAATTAAAAAGAAGGAAATAGTGATACATGGTGTAACCGGGTGAACCCTAAAAACATGCAAATTTAAAGAAGTTGAAGGCAAAGGATCACATATTTTTAAAGATTTTTTATGTTTTTATAGATTATGATCCATTTAAAGTTATTCTAAAATATTGGTTATGTTCTTCATGCTGTACATCACATCCTGTAACATTTATTTTATACATAATAGTTTCACCTCTTATAGGGGGGGCTCATAACCAGGACATGGAAGAAGCCAAAATGTCCATCGACATAGAAATGGACAAAGAAGATGTGGTACATATATGCAGTGAAATATGACTCAGCCATAAAGAGAGAAATGAAATAGTGCAATTTGCAGAGATATGGATGGACCTACAAACTGTCATACTGACTAAAGTAAGTGAGAAAGAGGAGAACAAATTTGTATACTAATGTTTATATGTAGAATCTAGGATACTGATACAGATGAACATGTCTGCCAAACAGAAATATAGACACAGATGTAGAGAACAAACGTTATGGACACCAAGGGGGAAGGAGGAGTGGGATGGATCGAGAGATTGGGGTTGACACACATGGTCTATTGACACCATGTAGGAAAAAGATAACCAATGACAACCTTCTGTGTAGCTCAGGGAGCTCCACTCAATTCTCTGTGGTGACCTAAATGGAAAGGAAATCTAAAAAAGAGGGGATATATGTGTATATATAACTGATTCACCTTGCTATACTGCAGAAACTAACAAAACATTGTAAAGCAGCTATATTCCAGTAAAAATTAATTTAAAAAAAAGAAGGAATAGGGGGCCTTAGTTCTACAGTAGCAAGGAAATGAGTTTTGCCACCAAGCAGTGATCTGGAAGGCCCCGAGCCTCAGGTGAGTCCCCGTCTCTGGCTGACACCAGGGTTTTTGCCTGGTGAGACCCTGAGCGGAGAACCCATGTACGCCAGGCCCAGACTCCAAACCCGTGTGCAGCGAGAGGGAGATGGCATGTGGGTGTTCTTCCATTACGACTGTGATGACTTGTGATGCAGCAATATAATACAAATGTGCCCTCACGGAGCCCCTGACACAGGCACATAGATCAGCTGTGTTCCACAACAGAGCCTCACAGAGGGGTCATCGTCCCGGGCTTTGTTTTTAACATGCTGTTTTCCATTTTCCATCTCTTTCCTGTGCTGTTTTGCTTTTCCTTCCTGTCTTTAATTAATCAGTTTTCATCTCTTCACCCCTGCTACACCTTTTATTTCTTTCTACTGCTCTTTTATTTTCATTCTGTGAGAAACACACTCAACCAGCCCAAAACCAAGGAATGGACTCAGAGACACGAAGCTCAGCGAAAGTGAGACTTTTAATGATGGTCTGGCAATATTGGCGGTCTGGTGGACAGGCACACTCAGGGCGGTTACAACAAGCAATTTCTTCCCTGACACACAGGTCCCCTCCACAGACCCTCCCTGGCTGAGTACTATGGAATATACAGTCTTCCCAGGCATTGCCTATGTTTCACTATTTCCTCATATGGTGTCTTTCTTTCTCCCTTCACTAGCTACATCCGCATTTCTCAACTAAGACTTTCTTGCTAGTTTATCCCTTCCCCCAACCTCCAGTTTGATTAGGGATCCTCCAGGTGCATGAAGGATGTCATGTCCGCAAGTTGTTAGGCAAGTTTAGAGCCGGGGCACAGGTAATGGGTGGAGTCCTATCTCTTTAGGATCTGGTTTGATCTCCCTATCCCAACTCTAACTTTATCTAGAGTCCAGGCCTCAACTTTATTATGTCCACAAGTTTAGCTGTTAGTACTTTTCTCCTCAGAACTAGCTACTTTGTCTTGACAATGGACCTCTTCAAGTTTCTATTTCTTATACATTCTTATAATGGTTTAGACTTAAACCATCTTGACTTTGAAATTCAATTTAAAGTGAAGCAATATCCCCCCAATTTTTACTCATTTCATATCTTTCATATCAATATGGTACAGTATTTTAATACTACTTTGCTTTTAATCTTTTCTAAATACTAACTCTAAGGACTTCTCTAGGGGTCCAAAGGCTTTGACTTTGCTTTCTAATGCAGGAGGTGCAGATCTGATCCCTGGTCAGGGAGCTGAGATGACACAGGCCTTGTGGACAGAAGAACCCAAACATAAAACAGAAGCAACGTTGTAACAAATTCAATAAAAACTTTAAAAAATGGTCCACATTAAAAAAAAAACTTTAATATTATATAAATAAATAGTAACTCTAGCTATTATAGTCCTTATAATCAACAATTCTAGATTTATTCACATATTTACCAATCCTTTGTTTGCTTACTCTGGCACCTTGCATACCCTCTCTTTATGTTGGTGCAAGTTCCTTCTTGCCAAAGTATAATCTTCAGTAAGGGGGATGGGTTTAGAGTGAGGCAAGGGGGTCTTTGAAAACGAGGAGGATATGCAACCTCCAAATATGCCTCTTTGGCATAAGGATTATTTTGAGCAACTGTAGATGCTGGAGAAGCTCTGAAAAGAAAGTAGAAGTTACCCCTTTGAGAGCTCTGTCTTGGGGACACAGCAGTACTTTGTGGTCAACTCGAGGTGGCCAGGCTGGTGGCACTGGTCAGGCTCAGAACTGGATCGACTGCCCCAGGAGGACCAGGAGCGATGGGGCACATGGTCAGAGCACCTCTGGGAAGAGGGGCCAGAGCTCTCACTGGGGCCTCCAGAGCTGCAGTCATTGGGAGCCTACCTAGCAGGAAGGCGCTCTATCCAGTTCTGATTTCCACGCGCTTCCTCTGTGAAGCCTGAATTAGCCCAGTAGGAAGAGAAAGAATTGTTCAAACTACTGCACAATTGTACCCATTTCACACACTAGCAAAGTAATGTTCAAAATTCTCCAAGCCAGGCTTCAACAGTACATGAACCTAGAGCTTCCAGATATTCAAGCTGGTTTTAGAAAAGGCAGAGGAGCAAGAGATCGAATTACCAACATCTGTTGGATCATCAAAAAAGCAAGAGCGTTCCAGAAAAACATCTACTTTTGCTTTATTGACTACACCAAAGTCTTTGACTGTGTGGATTACAACAAACTGTGGGAAATTCTTCAAGAGATGGGGATACCAGAACACGTTAGCTGTCTCCTGAGAAATCTGTATTCAGGTCAAGAAGCAAAAGTTAGAAGTGTACATGGAACAACAGACTGGTTCCAAACTGGGAAAGAAGTGTGTCAAGGCTGTATATTGTCACCCTGTTTATTTAACTTATATGCATATGCAAAGTACATCATGCAAAATGCCAGGCTGCATGAAGCACAAGCTGGAATCAAGATGGCTGGGAGAAATATCAATAACCTCAGATATGCAGAGGACACCACTCTTATGGCAGAAGGTGAAGAGCACCTGAAGAACCTCTTGATGAAAGTGAAAGAGGAGAGTGAAAAAATTGGCTTAACACTCAACATTCAGAAAACTAAGATCATGGCATCTGGCCCTATTACTTCATGGCAAATACATGGGGAAACAATGAAAAGAGTGGGAGACTTTATTTTCTTTGGCTCCAAAATCACTGCAGATGGTGACTGCAGCCAAGAAATTAAAAGACGCATGCTCCTTGGAAGAAAAGCTATGACCAATCTGGAGAGCATATTAAAAAGCAGAGACATTACTTTGCCAACAAAGGTCCATCTAGTCAAAGCTATGGTTCTTACAGTAGTCATGTATGGATGTGAGAGTTGGACCGAAAGGAAAGTTGGACATTGAAGAATTGATTCTTTTGAACTGTGGTGTTGGAGAAGAGTCTTGAGAGTCCCTTGGACTGCAAAGAGATCAAACAGTCAATTCTAAAGGAAATCAGTCCTGAATATTTATTGGAAGGACTGATGCTAAAGCTGAAGATCCAAAAATTTGGCCACTTGAAGGGAAGAACTGACTCACTGGAAAAGCCCCTGATGCTGGGAAAGACTGAAGGCAGTAGGAGAAAGGGATGACTGAGGATGAGATGGTTGGATGGCATCACCGACTCTATGGACATGAGTTTGAGCAAGGCCCAGGTGTTGGTGATGGACAGGGAGGCCTAGCATCCTGCAGTCCATGGGGTTGCAAAGAGCTGGACATGACTGAGGGACTGGGCTGGAAGAGAAACCTACATTTGTACAGGAGGTTTATATTACAAAAGGGGACTTACCAGGAACAGATATCACCATAGCAGTCAGAGACGTATCTTTGCTCACCAAACACTTCCTCTTCCCATCTTCTGGAACCCCTTCCCCCTTTGAAGCCCCAGACCCCTGCCCATTCCCTTAGTTGTGAAAGCTACCTGAGCCTCAGTGGTCTGTTGGCCTTTTGAGTCTCAGATCTTTGTGGGCTCCTGTACATACAAGCATAACTCATTTTTTCCCCCTCTCCTGTTAATCTGTCTTACGTTAATTTAATTTTTAGATCAGCCACAAACCTGGAAGAGCAGAAGAGAACATTTTTACTCCCCTACAGCACTCAACTTGGGCAGAGTCTTAAGAGGGTAACAGTAAACTCAGTAATCAAGATAAATAATATATTAATTCAACATGTGGAAAATCATAATTAGTGGAAAACTTTTATGTTGATGATATAAAACATAAAAACTGTGGAGGGCCTTGTGGGGATCCTGGGCCCAAAAGCTTTTCTGTGTCCCCCACTTCTTGATTACAGGAAATAGGCTTCATTCAGTCTTCATGACTGATGCCAAGCAGGGCCCTGTGGGACTTCTGTGCATGGAGGCCTTTTGGTCCCTCATTTCTTGTAAGCAAGACTCCAGCCTCCCTGTGACCTTCTCTCAGTTCTAAATGGCAGAACAGCTGCTAATCAAAGGAAGAACAGCAAGGAAATCACCTGAGGCAAGATTAAAGGACCAGAGAGGCTCATAAAAATTGGACACGACTGGGTGACTTCACATACTCCTGCTTGATGCTATAACCTTTCCCTACTCACCAGGGAAGAGGCCACAGCTCTTGAGGCACGCACCTACTGTTCTTCCTTAGCTTGGCAAAGTAGTAAAGCCATTCTTTCTTTCTCCATAACTGTCTCCATATTTCTGCTTGGCATTGGTGCACAGAGAGCCAAGATTTTTGGCAACCTGACCTTTCCTGATTCCAAATGCAGGTTCAAATAGTTGTGAATCAGAGAAGGAAGGGGATGCAGAGAAAAGGGAGGAAGAGTCAAGAGACAATGCTGCAGCCTTGGAGCAGGTCCTCCTGGCAGATCAAGGGATGCACACAATATCTTTGAGGATAGATAAGTTTTTCTATCCTTATCAATATTGATGTGTACAGTTTTAGTTGGCTCCTGTCCTTAAAATATGTCATTTCTAGTCAACCTGGAAAGGTCATAATGTTTAACTTAACATCTTTATGACTTCTTGATCCTCAGATTAAGTTGCCACTCTTTTTCATGCCCCCTGGCCATTTTAAAAAGGATGGGATGCGGGCCAAAAGTTGATGGTCTACCTGTTGTTTTTCTTTTAGATATGAGGGGCAGAAGTTAACGGTTGTCCTGTCCTGGATCTAAACATTTTATGATCTACCAAACCAAGGACGCCTTCCTCTGAAAGTCAGGAACCAAGGGTATAGCTTTAGGTTAATGGAGTGAGATGTTTATTGAAAACAAGACTGAGGTTTCAGATTCCTACACTGACTGAGTAGGATTTTAAACCTCAATCACACTTTCTTTGAACCATTACTGCAAAACTCATTATCCACTCCATGTAAGAACACACAGTTTTGGGGGTATTAATCGGCTGTGGCCCCCTTTGCCTGGTAAAGCAATAAAGCTGTGCTTTTCTAGTTCACCCAAAACTCTGTCTTTGAGATTTAACTTGGTGTTTGCCAGATTAACTTCAGTGACTAAATATCAAAATTTTAAATAAAGATAGGCTGCTGAAGTCATATAACTGAGATTGGGACTTGCTGCTGCTGCTGCTGCTGCTGTTGCTGCTAAGTCGCTTCAGTCATGTCCGACTCTGTGCGACCCCATAGATGGCAGCCCACCAGGCTCTGCCATCCCTGGGATTCTCCAGGCAAGAACACTGGAGTGGGTTGCCATTTCCTTCTCCAATGCAGGAAAGTGAAAGTGAAGTTGCTCAGTCGCGTCTGACATTTCACGACCCCATGGAATGCAGCCTACCAGGCTCCTCTGTCTGTGGGATTTTCCAGGCAAGAGTACTGGAGTGGATTGCCATTGCCTTCTCCAGATTGGGACTTGAACCCAGCCCAAACCTATGGTCTTCCAACTGAGATCACACACCTGATTTCAGGACTTAATGAAGCTCAGGTTCTTGATGTCTCATTGCAGAAAGAACCAGTGAGAGACAAAGTGGCAGGTAAGAAGTGGATTTATTTAGGGAGAAATACACTCCACAGATAGAGTGTGGCCATCTCCAAGGAGAGAGTGGCCTCAAAATATGAATTGGTTAGTTTTTATAGACTAGGTAATATTGACTAAAAAAAGATACACAATGTGAGGGTTGTGAGTTATTTTATTTGGGGTAAAATGAGAACTGCAGCCCAGATGATTCTGAAGATTCTGCACCTCAGATACCTCTGAGAAACTGCTCTGCTCCAAAGAAATAGTAGGTGAAGTTCACTATATATGATTTTGGTAAAGGGGATGGTTCAATGCCATCAAGCACTTATTTTACAAAAAGTTTTCTGCTAGTCACTAGGAGCTGATGTCACCATGAAGTGATTTTGTGCTTTTATAAGATAGCTTTTTAGATAATTTTTCAAGAATTAGGATCATAAAATTGGTTCCTGAAAATATCTGTCTAAAGACCTGTTCCAAATATTTCCTTGGATCACAAAGTGCCACATTCTCCACCCTGAACTTCCTTAAAGCCATGTCTAAGGTCAACAGCACAGAATTCAATATCTGCAGGGGCGGATGGCAAATGCCCTTGGCAAGCACCAACTTGTAGTTGACAGTAATTTCATAAACTAAATGAGTGGGAGGATTATTCCAACTCTTTTTGGGGAAGGAGTGGAGATTTCAAGGAATTGGGTTGCCGCCCACCTTTTGGTCTTTGATGGTTAGCCTCAGAACTGTCATGGTGCCTAAGGGTGTGTCATTAGCATGCTGATGTGTTGTGGTGAGTGTATACTGAGGCTCAAAGTCTAGCAGAAGCCAACTTATCTGGCTTTTTGAACCTATTTGGTTCTAATCATTCTATGTCACGTCCTTGGTCTCTGTCATTCTTTGAAAGGTTGTGTCCTGCTTCCTTCCTTCCTGCTTCACTGTTACTAGTGTCATGGCCCAGTGTTATTCTGCAAGGACCAAGCACCTCCAGTCAGCCCATTGCTCCTGATAAATGAGGTAGGAACCAGTTCTTTGGGTATTATGACTCTTGGGTGACTTTGATTTGAATATCTATATTATAGACCCAGCGCTTCCAGCTCAGTTGATAAAGAATCTGCCTGCAATGCAGGAGACCCCGGTTTGATTCCTGGGTCAGGAAGATCTGCTGGTGAAAGAATAGGCTACCCACTCCAGTATTCTCAGGCTTACCCTTGTGGCTTAGCTGGTAAAGAATCTGCCTGCAATGTGGGAGACCCGGGTTCAACTCCTGGGTTGGGAAGATTCCCTGGAGAAGGGAACGGCTATCCGCCTACCCACTCCAGTAGTCTGGCCTGGAGAATTCAGTCCCCTATACAGTCCATGGTCACAAAGATTCAGACAAGACTGAGTGCTTTAACTTTTACTTTTCTTTCATTATAGAACCGTGTCCTCCCATGGGTAGCTTGAGAACTTGGCTTGGACACAGTAAGAATGGTCTCCTCGTTTTCCACCACACAGGGGTGCATGTTGTTAGACCTGCATCTACAGGCGGGGCATCCGACTACGTGCCTGAGATCCTTTCCTGCTCACTGGCACCAGCCCCTGGACTCCTAAGTCTGAGCGGTGTCCTTTCTAGTTGCCTTTGCTACCCATGGTGACTTGGTTTCTTTTCTTACAACTACCTGTGGGAGTGAGTAGATCATGGGGCTGCCTCTGTGTACCCTTCTGAGGATAACTCTTCCATCCACTGTTAAGCCATAACAATGAGACAGGAGGACAGGAAGGCAGCTGTTTTGGAAAAGGATGAGGAGAGTAGTGGGGGGACAGCCTTGGGCAAAACAGGAGTTGTGAACTAAAGAATAAAGGCCCCGGGGGCCTGAGTCCCAGAGACAAAAACCAGGATCGCAGGAGTGAAAGATTAACTTTATCTCTGTTACACTAATGAGTACACCTGGTTGCCACAAGACAAGGAGCCCAACCACAAATTTTAATTTATCTGCTCCTGTGCTTTCTTGGGAAAAATTCACATACACTCCTTTCAACTCACAGAAGCCCTCCTTATTCCTGCTTACCCCCATGGAGCCACCTGCTATTGATCAAGTAAGTTTGACAAGGAAATAATCACTGCTGATGAGATAAAGCCTCCCTTTTGTTATAAAAGCCCCTTCTGTTTGGGGAGCTGACACCTTTTTATCCCACTTTCTCTCTTGTGAACAAGCTATCTATTAAACAAAGTTTTGCTAGCCTAAGAGTCTTGGGGAAATGATAAATTCATTCTATAATATTGCTGTCTAAGAATCTGGAAAGGATGTGGTAACAAAAAGGTTTACTGGATTTGAGCCACATTTTGGAACTGGTATTCCTCTGGTGATTCTAAACTAGCAATGGCTACGTGACAGATCCTGGAATGAGAAAGTTTTTATATTTAAAAGGATTTTAAGAGAGCTCTTCAGTTCAGTTCAGTTCAGTTCAGTCGCTCAGTCGTGTCTGACTCTTTGTAACCCCACGAATCACAGCACGCCAGGCCTCCCTGTCTATCACAAACTCCCAGAGTTCACTCAGACTCAAGTCCATCGAGTCAGTGATGCCATCCAGCCATCTCAACCTCTGTCATCCCTTTCTCCTCCTGCCCTCAATCCCTCCCAGCATCAGAGTCTTTTCCAATGAGTCAGCTCTTCGCATGAGGTGGCCAAAGTACTGGAGTCTCAGCTTCAGCATCATTCCCTCCGAAGAAATCCCAGGGCTGATCTCCTTCAGAATGGACTGGTTGAATCTCCTTGCAGTCCAAGGGACTCTCAAGAGTCTTCTCCAACATCACAGTTCAAAAGCATCAATTCTTCGGTGCTCAGCCTTCTTCACAGTCCAACTCTCACATCCATACATCACCACAGGAAAAAACCATAGCCTTGATTAGACAAACCTTTGTTGGCAAAGTAATGTCTCTGCTTTTGAACATGCTATCTAGGTTGGTCACAACTTTTCTTCCAAGGAGTAAGTGTCTTAATTTCATGGCTGCAATCACCATCTGCAGTGATTTTGGAGCCCAGAAAAATAAAGTCTGACACTGTTTCCACTGTTTCCCCATCTATTTCCCATGAAGTGATGGGACTGGATGTCATGATCTTCGTTTTCTGAATGTTGAGCTTTAAGCCAACTTTTTCACTTTCCTCTTTCACTTTCATCAAGAGGCTTTTGAGTTCCTCTTCACTTTCTGCCATAAGGGTGTTGTTATCTGCATATCTGAGGTTATTGATATTTCTCTCAGCAATCTTGATTCCAGCTTGTGTTTCTTCCAGTCCAGCTTTTTCTCATGATGTACTCTGCATAGAAGTTAAATAAGCAGGGTGACAATATACAGCCTTGACATACTCCTTTTCCTATTTGGAACCAGTCTGTTGTTCCGTGTCCAGTTCTAACTGTTGCTTCCTGACCTGCATACAGATTTCTCAAAAGGCAGATCAGGTGGTCTGGTATTCCCATCTCTTTCAGAATTTTCCACAGTTTATTGTGATCTACACAGTCAAAGGCTTTGGCATAGTCAATAAAGCAGAAATAGATGTCTTTCTGGAACTCTCTTGCTTTTTCCATGATCCAGCGGATGTTGGCAATTTGATCTCTGGTTCCTCTGCCTTTTCTAAAACCAGTTTGAACATCAGGAAGTTCATGGTTCCCATATTGCTGAAGCCTGGCTTGGAGAATTTTGAGCATTACCTCACTAGCGTGTGAGATGAGTGCAACTGTGTGGTAGATTGAGCATTCTTTGGCATTGCCTTTCTTTGGGATTGGAATGAAAACTGTCCTTTTCCAGTCCTGTGGCCACTGCTGAGTTTTCCAAATTTGCTGGCATATTGAGTGCAGCACTTTCACAGCATCATCTTTCAGGATTTGAAATAGCTCATCTGGAATTCCATCACCTCCACTAGCTTTGTTCATAGTGATGCTTTCTAAGGACCACTTGACTTCACATTCCAGGATGTCTGGCTCTAGGTCAGTGATCATGCCATCGTAATTATCTGGGTCGTGAAGATCTTTTTTGTATAGTTCTTCTGTGTATTCTTGCCACCTCTTCTTAATTTCTTCTGCTTCTATTAGGTCCATACCATTTCTGTCCTTTATTGAGCCCATCTTTGCATGAAATGTTCCCTTAATATCTCTAATTTTCTTGAAGAGATCTCTAGTCTTTCCCATTCTGTTGTTTTCCTCTATTTCTTTGCATTGATCACTAAGGAAGGCTTTCCTATCTCTTCTTGCCATTCTTTGGAACTCTGCATTTAGATGCTTATATTTTTCCTTTTCTCCTTTGCTTTTCGCTTCTCTTCTTTTTATAGCTATTTGTAAGGCCTCCCCAGACAGCCATTTTGTTTTTTGCATTTCTTTTCCATGGAGATGGTCTTGATCCCTGTCTCCTGTACAATGTCACGAACCTCATTCCATAGTTCATCAGGCACTCTATCTATCAGATCTAGGCCCTTAAATCTATTTCTCACTTCCACTGTATAATCATAAGGGATTTGATTTAGGTCATACCCAAATGGTCTAGTGGTTTTCCGTACTTTCTTCAATTTAAGTCTGAATTTGGTAATAAGGAGTTCAGGATCTGAGCCACAGTCAGCTCCCGGTCTGTTGACTATATAGAGCTTCTGCATCTTTGGCTGCAAAGAACATAATCAATCTGATTTTGGTGTTGACCATCTGGTGATGTCCATGTGTAGAATCTTCTCTTGTGTTGTTGAAAGAGGGTGTTTGCTATGACCAGTGCATTTTCTTGGCAAAACTCTATTAGTCTTTGCCCTGCTTCATTCCGTATTCCAAGGCCAAATTTGCCTGTTACTCCAGGTGTTTCTTGACTTCCTACTTTTGCATTCCAGTCCCCTATAATGAAAAGGACATCTTTCTTGGGTGTTAGTTCTAAAAGGTTTTGTAAGTCTTCATAGAACGGTTCAACTTCACCTTCTTCAGTGTTACTGGTTGGGGCATAGACTTGGATTACTGTGATATTGAATGGTTTGCCTTGGAAACGAACAGAAATCATTCTGTCATTTTTGAGATTGCATCCAAGTACTGCATTTCGGACTCTTTTGTTGATCATGATGGCTACTCCATTTCTTCTGAGGGATTCCTGCCCGCAGTAGTAGATATAATGGTCATCTGAGTTAAATTCACCCATTCCAGTCCATTTGAGTTCGCCGATTCCTAGAGTGTCAACATTCACTCTTGCCAACAGCTGTTTGACCACTTCCAATCTGCCTTGATTCATGGACCTGACATTCCAGGTTCCTATGCAATATTGCTCTTTACAGCATCGGACCTTGCTTCTATCACCAGTCACATCCACAGCTGGGTATTCTTTTTGCTTTGGCTCCATCCCTTCATTCTTTCTGGAGTTATTTCTCCACTGATCTCCAGTAGCATATTGGGCACCTACTGACCTGGGGAGTTCCTCTTTCAGTATCCTATCATTTTGCCTTTTCATACTGTTCATGGGGTTCTCAAGGCAAGAATACTGAAGTGGTTTGCCATTCCCTTCTCCAGTGGACCACATTCTATCAGACCTCTCCACCATGACCCAGCCATCTTGGGTTGCCCCACAGGCATGGCTTAGTTTCATTGAGTTAGACAGGGCTGTGGTCCTAGTGTGATTAGATTGACTAGTTTTCTGTGAGTATGGTTTCAGTAGACAAATATGTTGTTGAAACCTATGAGAGGGTCAAATTAAACAAAAGGAAAAAAAAAGTATCATGGTTCACCTAAAATATTCCTTTAATAAAATTAATGATCAAATATGGACTTAGAAAAAAATTAAAATCTGCACCTTCCACAAATATGTCTTAATTGTTTCAAAATATCATCTTGAAAAAGCACAATGCTTCCAGGAGAATTTAGTGTGTCAGAGTAAAAACACTGGAAATAGGCAAATATTTCCCTAAATTTCCTTTTAGAGCAGCTATTTTAGAAAGATTGTAACCTTACTCTCTTTCTTTGAGTTCCACAACTTGTGTCACTCAGAACTGTTTTCTCATGGACCTGAGAGCCATCTTTTTGGAGTGTAACCATCTGAGGTATAATAATAACTCAGGCTCCCATCAGAAGGGCACCTTGCCTTAACATCTTAGTTGACTAAAAAACCACCTGGAGCTAAAGCCACAGCCTCCATAATGTTATTTGTCAAGAAAAACAAAAACAAACACTGAAGTCACCCCCACAAATATTGGGGAAAACCTTTAGAGCTCATATTGAACATACTGAACATATTGAATAATATTAAACATTGAAATATTGACTGGTCCACTGGTCAGAAACATAATTTGGATTTAAAACAAGTGAGACAAAATGTAAACACATATAATTAATGAGTTCTGTAATTATATCTGAATTATGACTAAAATCTTAGAACAAAACCCCTTCAATGTCTATTTGCATTTGTCTGTATATTTATATATGTATATCATACATTCTTTTTTCTTTTCACACACACATATATAATACATGATATTTTCTTACCTCTAGATAATATTACCAAATGAATAAAGCAGTTTTATTCTAAATTGACTTACAGTAAAAGAAGTGCATATAAATCAAACATTTTAAAAAAGTCCAGTAATATAGGAATCAACCAAAATACTTTCAAGGGTCACATGACTTACTTTATTATTGTTGGCTTAATAAAAATAAGTATGTCTTCAGAGTTGTCAGTATTAAATACAATGCTGACAAAAAATTTTAATTCTGCTTGGGCATTCTTACTAAATAAACTAATACTAGATCTACCAGATATTAAAGGTTAGTAAGTACACATTTGATTTAATCAAATTGAGTCATTTTTTTCTGACAAACTTTATCTCAAAAGTAATTGTGTTTTATGATATGTCTGCATAAAAGTAGTTCAGCAAATCTATCGCTAATTTGAAACTTTAAAGTTATATTAAGTTAAATGATGGATATTCACTGAACATCTACATCATTCCTACATAAGATAAAATACTGAGACAGTAGTTAATGAACATGAGTTTAATTTTTATGCTTTTGTCTTTTCAATTTTTCCAGAGAGACTAAATATATTTGGATGCATTAATGCACACATTCCTTTCCCACATTAGTAAATTCTTCTGTAAAGAATAGCTTCTTGAGATTATGAAATAGTATATTAATAAATTTATCTACTACCAAAGGCTGATATCTGACAAGCAATTCATATTTATGTACTTCCTACTTTCTCTGGAAAATAAATAATACTAAGAATTAAAATTTAAGATCAACATTTGTAAACTAAACTACTAATATGATAAAAGTGAAAAGAAATAACTTCTTGTGCAAAATATGTAAGAGAAATAAGATAAGTTATGATAAATACAAGTATTCAATATATAGGATATGAAAGATATTATTATGTATATTCCTTCAGGAGGAACCCAGACACCTGTTTTATTGTACTATGGTTTCTTGACTTCTCTTCCTTTGTATCTGCATTCCCTTACTTCATTGATTAGCAACTGTTTAAATATGCCCTTTGGAACTCAGGGAAGGTCTAGGAGGCTGAATTGAGCCTATTTCTTACAAACAAGAAATGAGGATCTGGGGAGGGGAATAGAAAAAAGTTGTACCCAGGAGGGTCCCACTGGGTCTTGCTCAATTTCAATTTTATTATGTTTTTAAATGAGCTTCAAAATAAAAAATGACCAATGCAAAACTAGAGCTAGGTTTTCTTTATCTTTTAAAATGAGAAAAATCTTCCTGGAATATAGGTCTGTTCTTAGTAGGAGACTGTAAAATAATTCTTTCCTTACTTTACCTAGTAATCTGTGTAGGAAATGATCTTTTTCTTATCGAAATAATTTCTATGTTTTATGTAGTCTTTACTGTGTCTTAATTTAGGGAAACTAGTCTTTTCAATAATAAGAGAACTAAATATTTTCCTTCATGTTACCTCTTATATTTAGTTTTCAAGTATTTTACTGTTACTTTGGCTAAATTATCTGTCATTTCACAGTGATCCCGATGCCAGAAACATGGCCTCTAGCATTAGTGTTGAATGAGATCATGAGACAGTTTTGAGTGAAACAGAAAAGAATAGCTTTAGTGCTTTGCCAGACAAACAGGGACATGATGGGCTAAGGCCTCCAAAACTGTGTGTCCCTACCTGGGGGATTTGGTGAGGAGTTTTATAGCAATGGCTCAAGGGCTGGTGACTGATAAGGATCAGGGTACTTGCAGGGCCTGCATTCCTTTAACCTGGCCTGTACTTGTCTCATAATGGGTTTCTGTGGTTCTTGAGGTTACCAAACTACGACCTTCTCTCTGAAATGAAGAATCCTTCATCAAATAGATGACCATTATATCTACTACTGTGGGCAAGAATCCTTTTGAAGAAATGGAGGAGCCATCATAGCCAACAAAAGAGCCTGTAATGCAGTACTTGGGCACAATCTCAAAAATGACAGAATGATCTCTATTCATTTACAAGACAAACCATTCAATATCATGGTAATCCAAGTCTATGCCCCGACCAGTAATGCTGAAGACACTGAAGTTGAATGGTTCTATGAAGACCTACAAGAACTTCTAAAACTAACACCCCCCAAAGATGTCATTTTCATTATAGGGAACTGGAATACAAAAGTAGGAAGTCAAGAGATACCTGGAGTAAAGGGCAAATTTAGCCTTGGAGTACAAAAAGAAGCAGGACCACTGCTAACAGAGTTTTGCAAAGAGAACGCACTGGTCATAGCAAACACCCTCTTCCAACAATACAAGAGAAGACTCTATGCATGGACATCACCAGATGGTCAATACTGAAATGAGATTGATTATATTCTTTGCAGCCAAAGATGCAGAAGATCTAAACAGTCAGCAAAAACAAGACCAGGAGCTGACTGTGGCTTAGATCATGAACTCCTTTTTGCCAAATTCAGACTTAAACTGAAGAAAGACTACCAGACCATTCAGGTATGACCTTAATCAAATCCCTTAAAATTATACAGTGGAAGTGACAAATAGATTCAAGGGATTAGATCTGATAGACAGAGTGCATGAAGAAGTATGGATGGAGGTTTGTGACCTTGTACAGTGAATAAGACCATCCCCAAGAAAAAGAAATGCAAAAAGGCAAAATGGTTGCCTGAGGAGGCCTTACAAAGAGCTAAGAAAAGAAGAGAAGCTAAAGGCAAAGGAGAAAAGGAAAGATATATCCATCTTAATGCAGAGTTCCAAAGAATAGCAAGGAGAGATAAAAAAGCCTTCCTCAGTGATCAGTGCAAAGAAATAGAGGAAAACAATAGAATTGGACAAACTAGAGATCTCTTCAAGAAAATTAGAGATACCAAGGGAAAATTTCTTGCAAAGATGGGCACAATAAAGAACAGAAATAGAATGGACCTAATAGAAGCAGAAGATATTAAAAAGAGGTGGCAAGACTACACAGAAGACTATACAAAACAGATCTTCATGACCCAGATAATCATGATGATGTGATCACTCACCTAGAGCCAGACATCCTGGAATGTGAAGTCAACTGGGCTTTAGTAAGCATCACTTTGAACAAAGCTAGTGGAGGTGATGGAATTCCAGTTGAGCTATTTCAAATCCTGAAAGATGATGCTGTGAAAGTGCTGCACTCAATATGCCAGCAAATTTGGAAAACTCAGCAGTGGCCACAGGACTGGAAAAGGTCAGTTTTCATCCCAATCCCAAAGAAAGGCAATGCCAAAGAATACTCAAACTGCCACACAATTACACTCATCTCACACACTAGTAAAGTAACGGTCAAAGTTCTCCAAGCCAGGCTTCAACAGTACACGAACTGTAAACTTCCAGATGTTCAAGCTGGTTTTAGAAAAGGCAGAGGAGTCAGAGATCAAATTGCTAAATCTGCTGGATCTTTGAAAAAACAATAGAATACTAGAAAAACATCTACTTCTGCTTTATTGATAGTGCCAAAACCTTTGTGTAGATCACAACAAACTGTGGAAAATTCTTCAAGAGATGGGAATACCAGACCACCTGACCTGTCTCCTGAGAAATCTGTATGTAGGGCAAGAAGCAACAGTTAGAACTGTACATGGAACAACAGACTGGTTCCAAATCAGGAAAGGATTGCGTCAAGGCTGTATATTGTCACCCTGCTTATTTAACTTCTGCACAGAGTACATCATGTGAAATGTGGGGCTGGATGAAGCACAGGCTGGAATCAAGATTGCTGGGAGAAATATCAATAACCTCAGATATGCAGATGACACCACCCTTATGGCAGAAAGTGAAGAAGAACTAAAGAGCCTCTTGATGAAAGTGAAAGAGGAGTTGTGAAAAAGTTGGCTTAAAACTCAACATTCAGAAAACTAAGGTCATGGTATCTGGTCCGATCACTTCATGGCAAATAGATGGGGAAACAATGTACAGAGTTGGAGAATTTATTTTCTTTGGCTCCAAAATCACTGCAGATGGTGATTGCAGCCATGAAATAAAAAGTCACTTGCTCCTTGGAAGAAAAGCTATGACCAACCTAGAGAGCATATTAAAAAGCAGAGACATTACTTTGCCAACAAATTTCTGTCTAGTCAAAGCTATGGTTTTTTTCAGTAGTCATGTATGGATCTGAGAGTTGGACTATAAAGAAAGCTGAGCACCAAAGAATTGATGCTTTTGAACTCTGATGTTGGAGAAGACTCTTGAGAGTCCCTTGGACTGCAAGGAGATCCATCCAGTCCATCCTAAAGGAGATCAGTCCTGAATATTCATTGGAAGGACTGATGCTGAAGCTGAAACTTCAATATTTTGGTCACCTGATGTGAAGAACTGATTCACTGGAAATCTTTCCCTGATGCTGGGAAAGATTGAAGGCAGGAGGAGAAGAGGACAACAGAGGATGATAGTTGGATGGCATCACTGACTCGATGGACATGAGTTTGAGTAAGCTCCAGGAGTTGGTGATAGACAGGGAAGCCTGGCGTGCTATAATCCATGGGGTTGTAAAGAGTAGGACACAACTAAGCACCTGAACTGAACTTAGTTTTGGAAAAGAACTCAAAGATTTTGTTCTGTGTATCCCTTGAAGTGGCATCAGGTCTGCACTAATTGTTTCTTGACCTCTCCTCCTTTATATTTGCGTGTGCTCCCTTCTCTGATTAGCACTGCTTGAATCTGCCCTTTGGAACTCAGGGAAGGTCATAGTGGCTGGAGTCTACTCCCAGGGAACAAGAAACAGGGGGCGTGGAAAACCTTTTGTGCCCAGGAGCCCCACAGGGTCCTGCTTGGCTTCAACCTGTGATCTTAGTTCACTGAATATTAAAAACTTATGATGGTTTTGAAAGCTCTCCAAAATCAAATTCTAAAAGAAATCTTCCTGACCTTGAACTGACAGTGAAATTTCCCAGAGGTTGTCTGGAAAATCTCAAAGGATTTATTCTATCATCTTAAACTAATTAAGTTTAATTAATGTTTTATATTGTCAAATAAAAGTAAAAAACTAAACTTTACTAGGTTCTATTTATATGAATATATTATTAGAGTATTTCAGGAATTATATAAAGTTTGTAGAAATTTATCAATGTTTTTGCTGTCCTTGATATGTCCTGACATGTTATCAGTCATAATTGTAATCATTATGTTAAAATATTGTATGTCACAGAGACAACTAAATTTTCTTGTTAATTGAATTATAATGAACTCTCATCAGATCCATAACCATTTAAAATCTTTTGTCATTAGCAGATAGTTATTATTTTATTCTGATGTTTCTCTGAGAACTCTTTCAATCAGCTACAGGCCACAGCTCTTGTTTTCAACAAAGGAGATTGTCTCAGAGACTCAGGTAAAGAAATGCAGCAGTTTCTTTGGGATTCAGGGCATCAGTTACTTTGGGATCATACCACGGACTTGAATAAAGATTTCCAGAACTAATAATGAAACAAAGTCCTCCTAAAACTGAGCTCCTCTGCTGAATTTATGACTAACCTCTCAATCTAAGTTATTATTCCCTTTCTTGTCCAATATCTCTTCCTCTCATGGTTGAAGAGTATCGAGGAACAAGTGTGATTGAAGTAGAGCAGGTCCCAGTGGAGTTTTCCCAGGTACAGAAGTCTTCCCCTGCCCTTGTTTCTTGTTTGCAGGCTTTAGTCTCCTAGACCATCCCTGCGTTCCAAAGGGCAGATTCAAACAGTTGCTAATTACATAAGGGAGAGAATGAGAAACAAAAGAGGAATGGATCAGAAAATACAGTGCATGGTCCTGGTTCCTCCTCAAGGGATGTATGGAACAGTGTCTCTGAGTTTTTTTGCAGGAAAGAAGCTCCCAATCATGTGGAGGTTGGTAACCTCAGGCTGAGCACAAGGTAACTGGAAGGTAACTTTTTTACGTCACCATGAACCAATCAGAAGAAAGTCACACAGCCTGTAGCCCAGACCCCAAATTTAGCTCTTCCCTGATAACTATCAGAGGGTTTTTGAGAATGACCTGTTCATTCTTCTTGTTTGGTCTCTGCAATAAACCTTTCCTTGCTCCAAATTTTGACATTTCAGTTTGTTTAGCTTCAGGGTGCATCAGGCACACAAACTTGGGTTCAACAACAATTTGAAATTGAAGAGTTTATGAAATTACTAACCCAACAGCAAAAAGGACTGAAATAGAACTGAAATTAACCACACAGGAATGAGTAGACTGATAGAGAATGATTAGGATTTCTTTTATGACTTTTACTTGGAATGTTATTGGTTTTTTAATATTTTATTTTCTGGATTAAAAAAGCAACTTTTTTCTTTTCTCTTCAGCTACCTCTTATAGTAATTTAGAAGATTATACTTATGTAACAAGAAATGAAACATTTATTTTTATTTCTACTTGATCTCTCCAGAATTTAAGAACTCTTAGTGAATATTCTTATTTTCGTAGCAACATAGTTATTTGCATAAGCTCAATAAGGATTTGTTCTCCTAAATGGAACTCTTGTGCATTGCTGGTGGGAATGTAAACTGGTATAGCTATATAGAAAACTGTGTGGAAGTTTCTCTAAAAATTAAAAATAAGATGACATTATGATTCAGACTTCTAACTTCTGAGTGTATACCTGAAGGAAAGTATGTATACTTGTTCTTATAAAAGAAAGACATTCTGCCATTTGGACCATAGGCAGTATGCTAAATAAAATAGGTGAGAAAAAGAAAACTGATTTATATGTAGCACCTGAAATAGTCAAACACACAGCAACAGAGAATATATGAATGGCTCCCAGGGGCTTGAGGGTAAAAGCAATGGTGTGATGTCGGTCAAAGGCATAAACCTTCAGCTGTAAGATGAATAAATCCAGGGAATACGCGACAACATTACTGTACTCAACAATACTTTGTTGTATATTTGAACGTTGTTAATGTTCCTCAAGGCAAGTTCCTGTGCCCAGAGCACAGAGAGGCTGATGCCAAAATCTCGACCCCTCTGCAATGATACCAAACTGATCTTGAAGACAGAGTTTTGGGTGAAGTAGAAAATAATAGCTTTATTGCCTTACCAGGTAAAGGAGGACAGAGAGGGCCTGTGCCCTGGAAAACTGTGTCCCAACCTCGAAGAATTTGGTGAGGAATTTTATAGCAATGGTTTAAGGGTCGGGTTGCTAATAAGGTAAGGGTGTGCGCAGGGTCTCAGGTGTTCAGTGTCCTAATACTGATGAGCTTCTCTGACCCCCTTTAATCTTGCCTCAGGTGGTTTAATGGCTGCTCCTCCCTTGATTGGCAACAGTTCAAATCTGCTGTTTGAAATTCAGGAAAGGTCACAGAGGCTGGATTCTGTTCTCTACAAACAGGAAAGGGGAGACAGAAGGTCTTCTGTGCTCAGAAGACCCACAGTGTCTTGCTCTGTTTCAAGAACAAGGAAATAGAGATGTCAGAGTTTGGAGCAGAGGAGGGTTTAATTCAGGGTCAAGCAAAAATGGGTGGCTTGCCCTCAAACATGTCTAACTCCCTGAAAGCTTTCTGGGAGTTTCTACAGGTAAAACTTAAAGTGTGGGCTGCAGGACTGGTGACTTTTTTCTAATTGGTTGGGGGTGAGGTAACAGAGTAGAGCTCCAGGAATCTTGTTCTCAGCCTGAAATTAGCATCCTCCAGTACTCTTGCCTGGAAAATCCCATGGACCGAGGAGCCTGGTGGGCTGCAGTTCATGGGGTCGCTAAGAGTTGGACACAACTGAGTGACTTCACTTTCACTTTTCACTTTCATGCATTGGAGAAGGAAATGGCCACCCACTCCAGTGTTCTTGCCTGGAGAATCCCAGGGACAGGGGAGCCTGGTGGTTTGCCATCTATGGGGTCGCACAGAGTTGGACACGACTGAAGCGATGCAGCAGCAGCAGCAGCATATGGGTGCGGACCTTAATTCTAGTGGAAGAAGTCAGATATACATTGTTATATATACTTCTTGAGAGAACAAAGACACTGCCCCATTGACGCACTATCGTTTCTCAGCTGCTCCTCCTTTGTTTCTGCATTCCCTCACTTCTCTGTTTAGCAACTGTTTGAATCTGCCCCATGGAATTTAGGAAAGGCTGCTGTTGCTGCTGCTAAATCACTTCAGCCGTGTCCGACTCTATGCAACCCCATAGACGGCAGCCCACCAGGCTTCCCTGTCCCTGGGATTCTCCAGGCAAGAACACTGGAGTGGGTTGCCATTTCCTTCTCCAATGCATGAAAGTGAAAAGTGAAAGTGAAGTCGCTCAGTCCTGTCTGACCCTCAGCCACCCCGTGGACTGCAGCCTACCAGGCTTCTCCATCCATGGGATTTTCCAGGCAAGAGTACTGGAGTGGGTTGCCATTTCCTTTTCCAATAGGAAGCTGAATGGAGCCTATTTCCTATAAACAAGAAACAGAGTAGAGCAAGAACGGAAAGGAGCTGTACCTTGTGGGGGCCCCAGGGGGGCTCTGCTTGGTTTCATGAAGAGAATGTTCTTGCCTGGAGAACTGCATGGACAGAGGAGCCTGGCAGGCTATAGTCCATGGGGTGGCAAAGAGTCGGACACAACTGAGCAACTAACATACACAATAGCTACACACACACACACACACAAGCAAACATTCTCAGAGGGAGAATGGGCAGACAAGTTTGGAGCTGCTTCCCTGGGATTCTTTGGAAAGCCACTTATGTTGTCCTTTAGTGGCTAAGTCACGACCGATTCTTTTTGCAACCCCATGGACTGTAGCCGGCCAGGCTCCTCTATCTATGGGAGTTCCCAGATAAGAAAACTAGAATGGGTAGCCATTTCCTTCTGCAGGGGATCTTCCCAACCTAGGGAAAGAACCCGCATCTCCTGTATTGGCAGGTGGATTCTTTACCACTGAGCCACTAGGGAATCCCCAAAGCTGGTTAAGAGTGACATACGTATGAAGGGGCAGAATATTTCATTGGGGAAGAAGGTGGCTGGGGTCATATTCCCTGATTTTCATCCAAGTTTCACCTTCCCAAGGGAAAGAGGGATTTTTGTTCTTACTCATATTTTATGGAAATTGTCCTGGTGTTGGTGCATGATAGGATCTTCTTGTCTGCAAGGCTTGTTAGAATGAGCATGATTTTGTTAAAATGCTCAGCATAATGAGCAACAGGAGATTCCTGCCTTTCCCCACCTTTCCTTGTGTGCCTCTGGGACACTTATCACCCAGAAGGGTTGTTTGCTGTTAGTCTTTGTCTGCCCATGGACAGCCCCTGCTGTTTATGAGATGCCTGGTTTCCTGCCACCTGGCCCCTTCTCTGCTCATACCTAGCTACCTGCCTGCTATAACAGATCAAGTCAGTTCAGTTGCTCAGTCATGTCTGACACTTTGCCACCGCATGGACTGCAGCACACCAGGCTTCCCTGTCCATCACCAACTCCCAGAGCTTGCTCAA
Organism: Bos javanicus; assembly: GCF_032452875.1. NCBI lineage: Eukaryota > Metazoa > Chordata > Mammalia > Artiodactyla > Bovidae > Bos > Bos javanicus. Next base: position 4,885,598 of record NC_083871.1, on the reverse strand, counting down.
ACTCTTGTCCATCGAGTCGGTGATACCATCCAACCATCTCATCCTCTGCTGTCCCCTTTTCCTCCTGCCTTCAGTCTTTCCCAGAATCAGAGTCTTTTTCACTGAGTCAATCTGATGATGATAATTTCTTGACTTGGCTTCATAGCCCCAAGAGAATTTAAGTCTCAACTAAGATCCCTTATAAAATTCCAATAAGACTTTCTTTAAAATATTTATGTGATTTATTACCATTATTTCTGCACTTATATAAATAAGTGGGAAAATTTTAATGAGATTAGAGTTATTTTAGAAACAAGTAAAGTTGAATTTGACTTTGCTTATCCTGGACAAAAAATTAAAGATGATTTTGGTGGGAAATTTTATGTTTCTATAGAAAACTGTAGCACAGCCTTGTGAGTTTTCACATTTCAGTCCTGTTTATCATTTTTGAGCATCTTTCATGGTTATTTCCAGGAAATAACCATGACTGTGATGCTTCCAGTAGTATCTTAATAAAAACATTTTGAGACCAGCATCTAGAAATCTGGCTGTCCTCTGGATGTAGAAACTGGGGTTATAATCTGCTCTAACCTGTAGTCTTTGTTCCTTTTGTTTCCTCTTTATAACCCATATTCTTCTTTCCCTGGCATATCTCTTATCGCACAACTTCCAACTGGAATGTTTCCTCGATAGCAATCTACCCAATTTTTCTGGAAGCTTCTAGGGAAATTTCAGGCAGAGAATTGAGTAGGGGCCATTCAGCCTCTCCAAACTGATGTATAAAGATTATTTTAAACTGAACACATTTGAGAGTCAACAGATATAAAAGTGACATCCTGGGAGATGCTCCTAGCTCACTAAAAGAAGAAACTTCTCAGAATGAGGCTGCCATAATCCTTTCTCCAGAGGAGCATCACATCCATGAAGGGTAGAAGAAAAATAGAGGAAACCATTCACATGTGCATGAACAAACATTATCACAAATTTCCTACTTCCTATTTTTTCTCTTGGAAACACATTTGCTCTTCCCATATAAGCTTTTTTCTCCAGCTTCATTAAGTTAGATATAGAGGTCCCCATCTTTTTCTGTTAAGAGAGCCACTTCTTTCATATGCTTCTACATGTGTATGAGTAAACTCTGCCTCCCTCCCCTTAAGGTAAATGCTTCAATTTAAACTTTAGAATTTCAAATCTCCAATCTTTAAACCTGAGAAGGTAAAGGAAAAGTTTTTCTTTATGTACAGGCCCCAAACTTCCCCAAGATTTTGTTTGAAAATGTCACTGAATTGTCTTCTCTCTTAAATAATGATTTAAAAGGATATAAAATCACTTCAATGGTGACTGCAGCCATGAAATTAAAAGACACTTGCTCCTTGAAATAAAAGCTATGACCAATCTAGACAGTACATTAAAAAGCGGAAACATTACTTTACCAATATAAGTCCATCTAGTCAAAGCTATGGTTTTTCCAGTACTTATGTATGGATGTGAGAATTGGACTATAAAGAAAGCTGAGCGCTGAAGAATTGATGCTTTTGAACTGTGGTGTTGGAGAAGACTCTTGAGAGTCCCTTGGACTGCGAGGAGATCCAACCTGTCAATCCTAAAGAAAATCAGTCTTGAATATTCATTGGAAGGACTTATGCTGAAGCTGAAACTCCAATACTTTGGCCACCTGATGTAAAAAACTGACTCATTTGAAGAGACCCTGATGCTGGGAAAGATTGAAGGCAGGAGAAGGGAATGACAGAGGATGAGGTGGTTTGATGGCATCACTGACTCAATGGACATTAGTTTGAGTAAGCTAGGGAGTTGGTGAAGGACAGGAAAGTCTGGCATTCTGCAGTCCATGGGGTTGCAAAGAGTCAGACACGACTGAGTGACTGAGCTGAACTGAACTGAATGAGTAGTCTATGGATATGGGATATCCTAGCATTGTGTTGGGTGGGAATGGGATTGACAAGAAAGGAATTATTATAAAGTCATTCTCTGTTGGAGTCAGTCAATACCTGCTTCCCATGCCATGGAGTACACAATTTTTAAATAAAATCTCTCAGAATCTACCAAGCCCCAGTATCCCAGCATTCAAAGAGGTCACCACTACAAGCTGTAATACAATGAGGAACCATTATTATATGTCTGTGTTCAATTTTCATATATGTCATAATACTCTGAATGCAATTATGAATAAAGAGAGATATGAAGGGAAGAATAATAGTAAATCAAAATTCTTAGGGTAATTGTATTAATATAATAAAATCTGATTTCTAAATATCCATCCATTTTCCAATTTTTAAAAAAAATCCAGTTATAGCAGGTTCAAAATTTTAACAAATTGGTATTAAGATAAAAGGGTCATTCATTGTGCATAAGCCAGGGTCGAGGACTGCTGCCTTGCTGCTGGCTGCAGTGCAGGCATCTCTAACCACTTTCTCACTGAGTTCTGAATTCTTTTGTGGTTTTACTGGCTTAAGTCACACAGATGTGATTCTAGTATAATTGTAAAGTAATAAAAATTCAGTAAACAACTTGTAGTAGGCACAGCATACAATCACAAAATGTCAAAGCTCAAGAAAAGAGCATCAGGTGCTGACTTATAAAAGGATCACTGTCACTTTTTAATAAAAACATTTGTTTGGCATCACATACATGCAAGGCACTGGATGTCCTTGTTTTGGATTGTGTCTTGCTCAAATGAAAATGAGGATTGCGTTAGCTCTCACTCCCAGGGTTACGATTCTCACCTCTTCACAGTGGTAGAATTCTCAGTTTAATAGCTGGGCTCATTCTGCACAGAATAAAGGCAGCAGTTCACAGTCTCCCTTGTTCCTAAGTGTGGCCATTTGACCAAGTTCAAGTCTATAAGACAGGATGAAAGAAAGAGAGGCAGACATTTACTCTGGTAACAAGCTCCTAAAGATTTTTGACCATAGGCACTCTACTGTACAGCAGATCTCTAGAAGTGAGCCACCTTGCATAACTGAAGCTCTTTACCAACTGAAAAACTTCCATTTCACCTTGTCCCTTGCTCCTGATAATCTCTGCTCCATTCTCTGCTTCTGTGAATTTGAACATCTCGGGGACCTCATGTGAGTGAAATCATGCAGTACTTGCCTTCTGTAACTAGACTTACTCACTTAGCGTAATTCTCACAAGGTTCATCTGTGTTATCACAAATGGCAGGGTATCTTTCTTTTATGAGGATGAGAAATATCCCACTGTATGTACATACCACATTTCCTTTATCCATTCATCTGTTAATGAATATTTGATTGTTTCCATAGTTTATCTATTGTGAATAATGCTGCAATAAATTGGGGGAGGAGCAGGTATACATTTAAGACCCAAATTTAATTGTTTGGCCTATATACAAAGAAATGGAATTGTTGGATCGTCAGATATTTTCATTAGTTTTTGTATGTTTTAAATTGAAGTTTTAGTGGATTTCTAGTCTTCTGTTAGTTTCAGATGTACAGCAAAGTGATTTGGCTATACACACTTATACCCAGACATATTTCAAATTCTTTTCTATTATAGAGTATTATAAGATATGTTCAAACTGGTTTTAGAAAAGGCAAAGGAACCGGAGATCAAATTGCCAACATTGGCTGGATCATCGAAAAAGCAAAGAGAATTTCAGAAAAACATCTATTTCTCCTTTATTGACTATGCCAAAGCCTTTGACTGTGTAGATCACAATAAACTGTGGAAAATTCTGGAAGAGATGGGAATACCAGACCACCTGACCTGCCTCTTGAGAAATTTGTATGCAGGTCAGGAAACAACAGTTAGAACTGGACATGGAACAACAGACTGGTTCCAAATAGGAAAAGGACTACGTCAAGGCTGTGTATTGTCACCCTGCTTATTTAAATTATATGCAGAGTACATCATGAGAAACGCTGGACTGGAAGAAGCACAAGCTGGAATCAAGATTGCTGGGAGAAATATCAATAACCTCAGATATGCAGATGACACCACCCTTATGGCAGAAAATGAAGAGAAACTAAAGAGCCTCTTGATGAAAGTGAAACTGGAGAGTGAAAAAGTTGGCCTAAAGCTAAACATTCAGAAAACTAAGATCATGGCATCTGGTCCCATCACTTCATGGGAAATAGATGGAGAAACAGTGGAAACAGTGTCAGACTTTATTTTTGGGGGCTCCAAAATCACTGCAGATGGTGACTGCAGCCATGAAATTAAAAGACGCTTACTCCTTGGAAGGAAAGTTATGACCAACCTAGATAGCATATTCAAAAGCAGAGACATTACTTTGCCAGCAAAGGTCCATCTAGTCAAGCCTATAGTTTTTCCTGTGGTCATGTATGGATGTGAGAGTTGGACTGTGAAGAAAGCTGAGTGCCGAAGAATTGATGCTTTTGAACTGCAGTGTTGGAGAAGACTCTTGAGAGTCCCTTGGACTGCAAGGAGATACAACCAGTCCATCCTAAAGGGGACCAGTCCTGGGTGTTCATTGGAAGGACTGATGCTAAAGCTCCAGTAGATCAAACTCCATTAGTTTGGCCACCTGATGCGAAGAGTTGACTCATTGGAAAAGACCCTGATGCTGGGAGGTATTGGGACAGGAGGAGAAGAGGATGACAGAGGATGAGATGGCTGGATGGCATCACCGACTCGATGGACATGAGTTTGAGTGAACTCCGGGAGTTGGTGATGGACAGGGAGGCCTGGCGTGCTGCAATTCATGGGGTTGCAAAGAGTTGGACATGACTCAGCGAATGAACTGAACTGAACTGAAGATATTGAATATAGTTTCCTGCACTTTACAGTAAATCATGATTGTATATCTATTTTATATATAGTAGTATTCATCTGTTAAGCCCAAATTTCCAATTTATACCTCCACCACTATCTCCTTTTGTAATCATACATTTGTTTTCTACATCTGTGAGTCTGTGTCTAATCTATTTTGTAAGTAAGTTCATCTGTATTATTTTTAAAGTGCACATATGTGTGATATCTTATTTGTCTTTCCCTGTCTGACTTCACTCAGTATGACAATCTCCAGATCCATCCTGATTGCTACAAATGACAATATTTCATTCTTTTTCACGACCAAGTAATATTCTATTGTGTATATGTACGGCATCTTCTTTATCTATTCATCTATTGATGGACTCTTAGGTTTCTTCCATATATTGACTATTGTAAGTAGTGCTGCACTGAATGGTGTGGTGGATGTAATCTTTTTGAATTAGAGTTCTTGTCTTTTCTGAATACATGCACACAAGTGGGATTGCTGGCTCATATGACAGGTCTATTTTTAGTTTTTAAAGAAAGTTTCATTCTGTTTTTCATGTGGCTACACTAATTTACATTCCCACCAACAGTGTAGAGTTTTTCTCCACACTCTCTGCTGTATTTAGTATTTATGGATTTTTAAAAGATAGCTGTTCTGACTCATGTGAGGTAATAATTCATTGTGGTTTTGATATGCATTTTTACAATAATTAGTATTGTTGAGCATCTTTTCGCTTTCCTGTTGGCCATATATACATCTTCTCTGGAGAAATGTTTATTTAGGTCTTTAGTTCTATTAATTTTTGAGGCACCTCCATAATGTTTTGCATAGAAGCTATATATATTCAACAATATAGAAAGGTTCCAACTTCTCTACATTCTATGCCAACACTTACAATCTTTTGTTTTTCTGATAACAGCCATCCAAACAGGTGTGAGGTGGTATCTGACTGTGGTTTTGTTTTGCATCTCCCTGATGATTAGTGGCTTAAAACTCAACATTCAGAAGATGAAGATCATGGCATCTGGTGCCATTACTTCATGGGAAATAGATGGGGGAACAGTGGAAACAGTGTCAGACTTTATTTTTGGGGGCTCCAAAATCACTGCAGATGGTGATTGCAGCCATGAAATTAAAAGATGCATACTCCTTGGAAGGAAAGTTATGACCAACCTAGATAGCATATTAAAAAACAAACAAAAAAAAACCAGATATGTTACTTTGCCAATTAGAGATACCAAGGGAACATTTCATGCAAAGATGGGCTCGATAAAGGACAGAAATGGTATGGACCTAACAGAAGCAGAAGATATTAAGAAGAGGTGGCAAGAATACACAGAAGAACTATACAAAAAAGATCTTCACGACCCAGATAATCATGATGGTGTGATCACTCACCTAGAGCCAGACATCCTGGAATGTGAAGTCAAGTGGGCCTTAGAAAGCATCACTACAAACAAAGCTAGTGGAGGTGATGGAATTCCAGTTGAGCTATTTCAAATCCTGAAAGATGATGCTGTGAAAGTGCTGCACTCAATATGCCAGCAAATTTGGAAAACTCAGCAGTGGCCACAGGACTGGAAAAGGTCAGTTTTCATTCCAATCCCAAAGAAAGGCAATGGCAAAAAATGCTCAGTCTACCACACAATTGCACTCATCTCACATGCTAGTAAAGTAATGCTCAAAATTCTCCAAGCCAGGCTTCAGTAATACGTAAACTGTGAACTTCCAGATGTTCAAGCTGATTTTAGAAAAGGCAGAGGAACCAGAAATCAAATTGCCAACATCTGCTGGATCATGGAAAAAGCAAGAGAATTCCAGAAAAAATATCTACTTCTGCTTTATTGACTATGCCAAAGCCTTTGACTGTGTAGATCACAATAAACTGTGGAAAATTCTTCAAGAGATGGGAATACCAGACCACCTGACCTGCCTCTTGAGAAGTCTGTATGCAGGTCAGGAAGCAACAGTTAGAACTGGACATGGAACAACAGACTGGTTCCAAATAGGAAAAGGAGTACGTCGAGGCTGTATATTGTCACCCTGCTTATTTAACTTCTATGCAGAGTACATCATGAGAAACGCTGGACTGGAAGAAACACAAGCTGGAATCAAGATTGCCGGAGAAATATCAAAAGCCTAAGATATGCAGATGACATCACCCTTATGGCAGAAAGTGAAGAGGAACTAAAAAGCCTCTTGATGAAGGTGAAAGAGGAGAATGAAAAAGTTGGCCTAAAGCTCAACATTCAGAAAACGAAGATCATGGCATCTGGTCCCATCATTTCATGGGAAATAGATGGGGAAACAGTGCAAACAGTGTGAGACTTTATTTTTCTGGGCTCCAAAATCACTGCAGATGGTGACTGCAGCCATGAAATTAAAAGACGCTTACTCCTTGGAAGGAAAGTTATGACCAACCTAGATAGCATATTCAAAAGCAGAGACATTACTTTGCCAACAAAGGTCCATCTAGTTAAGGCTATGGTTTTTCCAGTGGTCATGTATGGATGTGAGAGTTGGACTGTGAAGAAAGCTGAACACCGAAGAATTGATGCTTTTGAACTCTGCTGTTGGAGAAGACTCTTGAGAGTCCCTTGGACTGCAAGGAGATCCAACCAGCTGATTTTGAAGGAGATCAGCCCTGGGATTTCTTTGGAAGGAATGATGCTAAAGCTGAAACTCCAGTACTTTGGCCACCTGATGCGAAGAGTTGACTCATTGGAAAAGACCCTGATGCTGCGAGGGATTGGGGGCAAGAGGAGAAGGGGACGTCAGAGGATGAGATGGCTGGATGGCATCACTGACTCGATGGACGTGAATCTGAGTGAACTCCGGGAGTTGGTGATGGACAGGGAGGCCTGGTGTGCTGCGATTCATGGGGTTGCAAAGAGTCGGACACGACTGAGTGACTGAACTGAACTGATATATATATATTCATTAATATATGAAATGTTAATTTTTTATTTCATTGTATTCATACCTTAAATTTCTCCAAATTCTGTTTGAAATAGTTGAAGACATAGAAGCAACAAGGGACAGAGAGAGATGCAGCGAGGTATAGAGAAAAAGAGGAAATGTGCCTTTGAGGGGCTTATACTATTGTTGTTTTATATTTAGACTCTGCTGTAGTCTTTGAGAATATAGATTTCAACAATCAACTTCAATGCAAAGAAAGATGAGATAGAAAAAGAAAAGAAAACAATGAAGCCAGTATTTTTCTTTGTTGTGAACTTCTGGAGGGACTAAAATGTATTACTGGAGTAGTTTTCTCTTTGTTTTTTATTAGAACAAGCAGAACTAGGATTATCACTATTCCAATAACTGTAAGATTTCTACTGGTGTGACTAATACTATTTTTTGTTAGTATCACTTTGAAATATAATGTGTTGGAAAGTCTCCTGTATTAAATTTCAAAGTATTTATACACCTGGGCTTTTAGAAATATATTTACCCTGGCATATATTCTAAGGCAAATTTTTATGAAAGAGTTAGGTAAAAGGTTAAATAGTTCCCAGGGGCTGGTATTTTATCATAGACATTATGTCCACTTTCCCAAAGAAATTGTCTGCCAGACAACTGAAATTGCAAACTTAGAATGATGAAATTCATCCAGTGTTTATTAAAGTGCTCGAAATGAAGGCTATTCCATTTACAAGAGTGAATTCTTATTGGTTTCTGTGGCATTTTCTTAGAGTAAGAAATGGAAAGAAAGAACAGAAATCACATTTGATTTAGCCATTTTCTCTGTTTCCATCACTCATTTATTTATTTTTACACTTGACTGACTTACTAAGTGTCTCATTTTCTTTTGTTCTCATTTTTGTTAATTGAAGTATAGCTGATTTACAACACTGTGTTATTATAGCTTGCCAGCATTCATTAAAAAAATCTCCCAATATATGCTGCTCAAGGTGTCTTTCAAAAAACACTAATCTTGCAAGGTCATGTAGAGAAAGAGTGACATTGGAGTCTATATTTGCACATGATGAGTCCAGCTGGGCACCCTACCCTCCTGTGGGCATTTATAGCTCGTGTCTTCACAGTACCGTCCATGAGGGGTACAGCTCAAGTACTGCCACCATTCTCCAGCCTGGAGGTTATTGATTGATTCCAGTCTATCATAATTGTATTTCCTTAAATGAGGATACTTTTGGGTGTTCCTAAAATCCTTATAAACATTAGCCATCAGTTTTTCTTTTATTTTTCAATTGGTCTGTCTTCCAAATTTTCAAATAGAGTCAGTCCTTTCCTTGGAATGCACATCATTCTCTGTTTTAAGAATCTTAGCTTTTTAAAATAATTTATTTTTAATTGGAGGAGAATTTCTTTACAATGTTGTGCTGGTTTCTGCCATTCAACAACACAAAGATGTGGTACATATACAACTCAATGTTACTCAGCCATTAAAAAAAAGACTGAATTTGAGTCAGTTCTAATGAGGTGGATGAACCTAGAGCCTGTTATACAGAGCAAAATGAGTCAGCAAGGGTCTTAGCTCTATGTCCTCCTTTGCTGTGGTGGATACATGGAGAAGAGCTTTTAGTACATCTTTACCAAGGGCTCAGTAATTTGAGGAGACCACAGATTTGACCAACAGACTGGCCTAGTTGAATGTGTCTTCTCTAAGTTACAGTGATTCTCTCATTGCAACTTTTAAAGCTCTTGTCAATGAAGTCTTTGCATGAGTATTACCCTCTCCATTTATAGAAGAATCTGATTGGATTGATCATAGAGAAAAAATAAGTATTCTTGAATTTTCTAGTATTTCCACTTTGTGCCCTCTGGTGTTACTCATTTGCTTATTTATTCTATATTTCTGGGTACCTGACTTCCTGTTTAATGGATTACTGTCCTCATGTCCCTGCTCCCAGACCCTACGAGGCAAACCTTGGTTTAAGTGTAGTGATGAGTGAATGCTGTTACTGTCTCAAGAATGTAGTCTCTACAATAAGGATTTGCTGTTACAGATGTCATTTTCTTCTTTATAAGTTAGATGTAAGGGCAGGAAGAGGGATCAAAATGAAACCTTGTCAATTCACAGTTGAAAGTACGAATACCAATTAGTCCAAATTCAATCCAGAGTAAAACTCAAAATGTTACACATTTTGACATTTCCTATGTGACTCAAAAGCAAGTCCACTCACCTCTGAGTCAAAATATTACTTTATCACCACTTATATATTTTATATAGTACAAAGGAAATTTTGACAATAATATGTATTCCAATTTTATACTGAAATTACCATGTTTCAGAGTTATTATCTTATTAAACAATTACAATTAAAATTTTGTTCTCCATAGGCAGTAGAAAAGAAGTTTCACAAAATCACATCCCTTTCCTGAATAAAAAATTATTGCCAGTTTACTGAAGTAAATGTTTTTACCTGAAAAAATAAAAGTAAGGAGAATAAGATCTTCATGAAATCCTACAACTAAAAGAAAAATCAGTGCTTTCATTTTCTGGTACAGATGGGTTATACATTAAAAAAAATTAGAATCATACTGTTTTGAAATAGATTCTACATTTGCTTCAATGTCAGCATGATTTTCCCCATGGCTTATATCTCTTGTTAACATGATTTTTAATGATAGAGTCTTAATATTTGAGGATATTTTAAAGGAACACATCTATCATGTAAGAGAAAAGAATGCATATAATACATTTCTGTTATCTTTTTGGAGATTTTGTTCCTTTCAGTTCTATTATATTTCTTATCTGCTTCAGTATCTCTTTAAGAATTTAATTATTTTGTTTTTCCTTGAAATTTAGAAAGCATACACTCTCACTTAAATCATTGTGGATGGGAATTCCTTGGCAGTAGAGTGGTTAGGATTCTCTATTTTCATTGTGGGGGCCCAGGCTCAGTCCCTGGTTGGGGAACTAAGATTTCACAAGTGTCATGGCCAATAGACAGATAAATAAATAAATTTTATGGGCAACTTTAAAACCAGCCTAGTAATATAAGGTAATTCCCACAGAATGACTATTGTTTCATATTACCAAGGTTAAAATTAAACTAAAGCACAGAATAGAAGATAATTTTACCTCCTTATACCTCTCATGAATGCTTGCTTGTATAAGATGGGATGACATTACTTACTAATAGTAAATGTGTATCTTCTTTCAAGAATTACTTTTTGCTTATATTTTTTGGAAGCATGCTCAAATCAATTATTTAGTCATTACTTGTTCAGTTTGTAATGGTCACTGTTACTCATTTTATATTGCAATGCAACCATTCTTGAGGTATTTCTTTTGAGCTTGATTCCAATATTTGTAAGCTCAAATATCCTCAAGTCTATCTCCATGAAGGGCACATTGATAGCTTACTTCTCAGGCTTTTGGACATCTGGAAGCACAATTTGTTGCCTGCAGTCCTATCAGTTCCCCCCAGACTCTTAGATGTTGGCCCATTGTTTTCATTGGCCTCATAATAATATCAATGACAATAATAAATGTGCTAATTGTGAGAAATGCTGATAACTGTCCACTAAATAGCCATCACCCATCTCCCCTCCTGCTCCTTTCTAGCGCTTGGCACCTGCCATTCACTATCGTAAGGGTTGACATTTGAGAGTCCCATTCTCTAAGTGATGCCTTCTTTGTGATCTCACCAGAACCTTTAAGAATGTCCTCCTCTATTAGCTGGTCAAGGATGCTGCTCTAGCAATTCTGCCCTATCCTTCTGCTGTCAGCATCTTTTCTCTCTCTAGTGGACTATTCCTTTTAACTCCCCACTTCCATCTAATTTCTCCTCCAGCTCTTTAAAAGGTTGCCTGTGCTCATCATCTCTGAATTATCTCCTCCATATCTCTTCCAAACTTCTTGCAATATCACATTCGCCAGCACCATCGCCAAAGCCACTGAAGTCCTCCTTACTGTTACCTCCACAGGTCATGCCTTCATCTTGCCCTTAAATAATCATTGGATATCAGGTGTTGGTTCCCTCAACTTGGAAATCTTTCTTTAAGTGTTTTCCAGGATACCACACTACTGATTTTCTTCTCCTTTGCTCATTTCTTCTTTCCCAAATACATTGTCTGTATCGTTTGCTGTGTCTTCATCTCTTCAGATGCTTGACATTGGAAAGCCTGAAGCTCTCCATATCACACCAGATCTTAGATCCAATCACACAATTGACACCTCCACTTGAATATCTAATTTGGCATCTCAGCTACACCATTACCAGATTCATCTCTTCCAAATCTGTACCTCAACTTCCATTTTTTCCTTTTCCCAGTTGGTAGCAACTCCATTTTTTTTTCCTGGTAATATGGCCAAAGTCTTGTAATCAATTTATTCTCTCTTTTATACTCCATGTAGAATCCATTAGCAAATCCTCTACCTTCAAAGCATGTCCAGAATTTGGCCATTTCTCCCATCATACCTGTGACCCTGTTGCAACTCACAATATCTGAACTGAAATCTTGTAATAATTCCCCAACTCGTCCTGCTTTTGGCCTTGCTGTGTGCCTCAATTCCAGTCTATTCTCAGTCTATCACAATCTCGGGAACCATTTAGTATCCCCCCAAAATGCTAGCACTCTCCTTCAGACTTCCAGTGTTTACCCACTGTGCCCCCATAATGCACGAAGTCTTTGCAGAGGCCTTGGTGACACCAGACTGGCCTCCTGCCACCTCTCTCATTGAACCTCCTCCTGAGATGGTCCCCACTCACTGTCCTGCAGCCGCATGGCCTCCATCCCATTTCTTGAACAAGGCATGCATCGGCTCATTCCAAAACTCTTCCCCTTGGGATGACCTCCCCCAGTTGGAGCTTTTTCCTCCCCAAACCCTGTCTATTTTCTTCAATGTCACCCTCCCAGGAAGGCCTTCATTAAGACCATTTTAAAATTTGCAAAATTTACTCATGATATTTCCTAGTCTTTTTCTTTGCTTTATTTTTTCTCCCCAGTATCTATTAAGTTGCTAATTATCAGTGTTCTATTCCTCCTCCCACCCCATCAAAATGCACTATGAAGGTGGAGATTTTAGTCTGTTTTATTCATATTTCCAGAGACTAAGATCAGTAAGTGGCATATGGCACTTTATAAAATTTTCAAACAAATTAGAGATGTTGTCTTACAATATGCTATGGGAAATTGGTTTAGCAATGTGAAAAATATAAAGTTGCATGAAGAACATCTTTCAAAGCTGTCAGTGTATTGCTGGATGAACAGAAAAACCCATTTGGGTATAATAGCAGAAATATAAATTAGACTAATTCCATGAATATGAAACCACATAAAACTCTGGCCATTCTCCTTTTTCTCTTCCTCTCCCAGCCTTCATCTTCTGATTGACGTGGACATATCTTCTTTTTTTTTAGCATCTGGCTGGAGGCTGCCTACACACAGGTTCAGTGGACTCAACTTGATTTATGTACATCCCATCATCTCTTCTTTATAATAATGTTTCAGAATTTATATTTTGTTAATTTTTTGAAAGCCTGAATGGAATATTTTTTGTATGTGTGTGCATCTTTCCAAGAGCAAGGCTCTTCCTATTTATCACAAGTATAATCTTTTATTTCCTGTACATCCAGGATATTTCTGTTTACTCTCATCACCTCCCAACTTTCCTGGAAGAGGAGTGGTCCATTCAGCTCTTTGCTTGTGCCCAAATGGAGAGGCAGGGGGTCTCATTATTCTCTTAGCTGTTTAATCCATCCTTTTCTATATGAAGTTTGAATCTTCTGGTGTGTGAGGCTCCTGCTCAAATACCTGCTGTTTCTCATTTCCTTCTGTGAGAGCTGAGGCAAGGAGAAAGCTTATTCCCTCATGTATAAGAAGGTAAGAAATGCATTATTTGAGAATATGAAAATATCTTTATTTCTTCCCATATAGAAAAGAGTGCATGCATAGCTATCATTCTTAGATTGTAAAACTTATTAGTAAACCAATTTGTGGTAGATTATCTCTTAACCCTTGAATATAAAACTCTACAAGATATGCATTTCTACCTCTGGAGGTGTTCAGAGCAGTGGACTTTCAGTTTGAAGAGGTGATGCACAGGGTCAAGGGTTTAAACTGATAAAGGGATCTGGGTCCTGAGGTGGAGGGGGCAGTTCCCTGGAGATGGTTGACTTGACCGGAAATGCTCTGAGATTTGAGCGAGAAGACTTGAGACATGGACCAAATTATCATCCTTCCCATCAATGGCCTTGTTCTCCCCCAGGTAGAACAGTGAGAGATTATCAGATTATTTATAACCTGCAAATTATAAAGAGGTCCATTTCAGCTTTGTATATATTGAAATTTATAGAAATTCCTGGCAGAGTCTAGCAATAGTTTCAGGATTGTTATGTGAAGCATTTTGGGTCAATTTAAAACTTTTTGTAACTGGGATGAGAAAGATCTGAGTATGAATTTCAGTTCTCCAACCTTCTGGCTACATGCTGTACAAAGAATTCCATTCATAAGCTTTCTTATCTGTAAAATTAGAAACTATCTTATAAAGTTTATAATTAAAATAACATTTATAAATAATTTATCAGGGGTGATATATAGTATGCTTGAAATGTGTGTTGATGATTTATTGGGAAATTATTCATGCTTGTAATTGTAATTTTGGTAAAATGGAGGAAATTGAGTATTAAATTCCTATCTGGATACTATCATAGGTTAAGCACCTTCTTTATTATTTTGTTAAATTTTTTTCAGAACTGATTGAAATGAGTTGATCAATGGAGTTATTATCGATTTGGTGTCATGGTTGAAGTATTAACTCTAGCAATTTTGTATTCCAGCAGAAATGTGTGGATACCTAGACAAGAAAAAAGGAAGAATCAATCCAACTTGCAGAATCTTCCATTTTATTGGAGAACACAAAATTTGAATCAGTGTGTTCAGTCAAGGATGAACTAATAATTCAGTCCCTGAATCAGAAATTGCACCAAAATTTAAAGCATAAACTATGTTCCTCCTAAAATCAATTGAATAAACATGGACTGTTTTATATCAAATATATATTAGGTTTTCTTATGGAACAAACTTTTTCTCAGCAAGAGATAATAATTAAACTGTCTTTTCTTGTCATTAAGCAAACCACATGCAGCATCCTTTTAGCTGGTGAAAAACAATGATAGATTTTTAGGTCTTTGGGCGTGTTTTTAGGGTCTCATCACAATACCAGACAAAAATTTAAAAATACAGACACAGGAAAATGTGCTACAGTACTCGTTGAGTTATACCCCAAAGCAAAGTTTCTAGAATCATGATCTATATGCCTATTTATATTAACCCTCCCTGGAATATTTCTGAGGAACCACAGTAGAAAAACACTAGAGATATGAGTACATATTAAAAGGCAGATTCGAAACCCAGAGCAGGTGGCCCATGGAACTTAATTCTTGGAAGATAAGATTAAAATAGGACTTTGTATGCCTGAGCTTCCCTGGTGGATCAGAGGGTAAAGAATCTGCCTGCAATTCGGGAGATCTGGGTTTGATCCCTGGGTTGGGAGGATCCCCTGGAGAAGTGAATGTCTACGCACGCCAGTATCTTTGCCTGGAGAATCCCATGGACAGAGGAGCCTGGCAGGCTACAGTCCATGGGGTCGCAAAGAGTCAGACACAACTGAGCGACTAACACTTGTGTGCCTTTGGAAAGGGGGTGGTAGGGTTGAAATCCCATGGCCCCGGGCCTCAGCTGAGTGTTTGCATGGCTATTATAATTCTGCCAAGATGCAAAAGTAAACCCCAGGACTGTGAATCCAGTTTCAGAAAGCTCATCAATATTTCTGTGCACAGAATATTAGAAAGTGATTAACAACTCTCTGTGCTTTCATCTCAAGATTGTTATTTTCTCTGCTCTCAGGGACAAAGCCTAGGCAGCTGTACCCTGTTATTTCCTGAAGCTATAGCACAGTATCTGGTGATTTTGCCATCTTCATCTGCTCCATTTCAGGGAAATAATGAATGCATGGGGGGAAATTTCAAAAAAGAGAGGAAGCAAAATTACACTACAATCCAAGATCTATGGCATTAAGTGAATCTCTGTTCCTCAGACCTTCAATTTAATAAATAGCAACAGCTGGTGAAGAGGACGATTTTGTACCCACACATAGATGTGTGCACACAGACACACTCACATCTTGTATTTGTGTACACACACACACACACAGAGTCACCGCTGTCTATATACATTCTTTGCTTCACTTCACATAATTTTTAATTTGTGTGTTGTGATGTAGAGAGATAATACTCAGTAAAACTGTGAACATACAGGCAAAATGTCACAAACCATCTTCCTAATACACGATTGATTTAAAGGGTCCATAAATGAAGCAATGTCCCAAGAGGGTGATATCAAAGGTTTGGGAGACATTGTGTTACTTACATTAGTAGAAGTTGTGTCCCTATGGATGAAGACTCAAAATATTTGGAGTGTTCTCACTTGGGAAAGACCATTTTCTAAGAGTTTGAAGTTGCATATTTGATTGTCAAAAGTTAGTTTAATACTGTTTCACAGAACTTCCAGAGAGGCTGTCAGCCACCTGCTCTGGGATCTGTCTCTAATGCATGTCTATGTCAATCATTACCAGGATCCCATAGCTTGTTTGCTCTCTTCTCCTTACTTTTCCTGTTATATTTCATTTTTTATATGAAGGAACATATGAGGAAGAGATGCCCCGAAGAAAAGAGGAGTCAGGATTAGGGCAGTTGGTTAGGAAAATGCCTTCATGATCTTTGCAATGTTTTAAACTGTTCACCTCTTGGACTCATGATCTAATTGAAGAGACAGTTTTAGGGGCTTTGGTCCACTTATTATAGAAAAACAGGTAAAGAAATAGATTAGACAGTTCATTAAATGTGCATTGCCTCTGTGTTCTTTTGTTTACCCAGATTTCTTTACTCATAGAGGTCTTGGGGAGGCAGACATAGGAGGGATTTTTAAACTTCTATATGCTGCTGCTAAGTCACTTCAGTCGTGTCTGACTCTGTGCGACCCCGTAGACGGCAGCCCACCAGGCTCCCCCGTCCCTGAGATTCTCCAGGCAAGAACACTGGAGTGGGTTGCCATTTCCTTCTCCAATGCATGAAACTGAAAAGTAAAAGGGAAGTTGCTCAGTCGTGTCCGACTCTTAGCGACCCCATGGACTGCAGCCCACCAGGCTCCTCTGTCCATGGGATTTTCCAGGCAAGAGTGCTGGAGTGGGGTGCCATTGCCTTCTCCAACTTCTATATAACCCCCTTTATTTTTACTATTTCTCACCAAGATTGAATTTTGAAAAAAATTCAGACATACAGAAATTTGAAGAAAGTAGTAAAATTGTAAACTATACCCATCTAGGTTCAACAACTGTGGACATTTTGTAGTGATTTCTCTGTATGTATATTTCTGTCAACCTACTTATATTTATATGTTTTCCTGCCCTTAGCTGAATGCTTTTAAATACAAAAATAAATTTCTAATTGGAATACTTAAACCTCATTTATTTTGGAACAGCCACCCTACTGTTTTAGTTGCAGGGTATTGAATGTGGAGATTATTGAATGTGCTGATCACCTCCCATTCTGGACTCGTCTGAGTGCTTCCCCACAGTTCCATCTACTTCGTTCCCCCATCTCTTGATTTCATGTATCTGCTAAGTATGATCTAGAAGCTTGAATAGATTCAGATTTAAATTTTTTAACAATTATACTTTTGAAATATTCATTTTGTATTAGAGCATATTTAATAAGCAACATTAGTCTCAGGTAGATGCAAAGGGATTTGGCTCTATATATACACGTATATTGGAGAAGGCAATGGCACCCCACTCCAGTACTCTTGCCTGGAAAATCCCATGGATGGAGGAGCCTGATAGGCTGCAGTCCATGGGGTCGCTAAGAGTCAGACACAACTGAACGACTTCACTTTCAGTTTTCGCTTTCATGCATTGGAGAAGGAAATGGCAACCCACTCCAGTATTCTTGCCTGGAGAATCCCAGGGACAGGGGAGCCTGGTGAGCTGCTGTCTATGGGTCTATGGGGTCGCACAGAGTCGGACACAACAAAAGTGGCATAGCAGCAGCAAACACGTATATCTGTTTTTTTTTTTTTTTTTCTCCAAACTCTTTGCCCATTTGTTATCGTTCAGTTGCTAAGTCGTATCTGACTCTGTGACTCCATGGACAGCAGCACACCAGGCTTCCCTGTTCTTCACCATCTCCGGGACATTGCTCAAACTCATGCCCACTGAGTTCGTGATGCCATCCACACATCTTGTCCTCTATTGTCCCCTTCTTTTCCTGCCTTCAATCTTTCCCAGCATCAGGGTCTTTTCCAATGAGTCAGCTCTTCACATCAAGTGACCAAAGTACTGGAGCTTCAGCTTTAGCATCAGGCCTTCCAATTAATACTCAGGGTTGATTTTCTTTAGGATTGACTTTTAGATTACTATAGGATATTGAGCAGAGTTCCCTGTGTTATACAGTAGGTCCTTGTTGGTTATAAATAATACTTCACAGGAAATTCTGGGTTATGTTATATTTACACATATTAAGAGCAAGCTGAATCCTTGATTTTCAAGGTGAATAAAGTAAGACTCATGGACCTCCCTGGTACTTAGTGGTAAAGAATCCACCTGCCAATACAGGAGATGCTGGTTTGATCCCTGGGTTGGGAGGATGCCCTGGAGAAGGAAATGGCAACCCAGTCCAGTATTCTCACCTGGGAAATCCCTTGGATAGAGGAATCTGTTGACCTACAGTCCACAGGGTTGCAGAAGTGTTGAACACGACTTAACAACTAAACAACAAAATGTAAGACTCAGAAAATGTGTTGACTTTCCGAAAAGGGTAAAAAAATGAGATGAGCTTAAGCACTTCCTTTTGAAGATGAGAACGGATGAAAGGCAACCTGTGGAGCCAGCAGATGTGCAGAAGCTTTTTCTCTTTCCTTCGCCAATTCAGTAGTCAGTGCTGCTCCCTTGAACATCCAGAGGACAGAGATTGAGGTTACCTTCAGTTCAGTTCAGTTCAGTCGCTCAGTCGTGTCTGACTCTTTGCAACCCCATGAATCACAGCACTCCAGGCCTCCCTGTCCATCACCAAATCCTGGAGTTCACTCAGACTCACGTCCATCGAGTCGGTGATGATGCCATCCAGCCATCTCATCCTCTGTCGTCCCCTTCTCCTCCTGCCCCCAATCCCTCCCAGCATCAGTCTTTTCCAATGAGTCAACTCTTCACATGAGGTGGCCAAAGTACTGGAGTTTCAGCTTTAGCATGATTCCCTCCAAAGAAATCCCAGGGCTGATCTCCTTCAGAATGGACTGGTTGGATCTCCTTGCAGTCCAAGGGACTCTCAAGAGTCTTCTCCAACACCACAATTCAAAAGCATCAATTCTTCGGCGCTCAGTCTTCTTCACATTCCAGCTCTCACATCCATACATGACCACTGGAAAAACCATAGCCTTGACTAGATGGACCTTTGTTGGCAAAGTAATGTCTCTGCTTTTGAATATGCTATCTAGGTTGGTCATAACTTTCCTTCCAAGGAGTAAGCATCTTTTAATTTCATGGCTGCAGTCACCATGATTTTGGAGCCCCAAAAATAAAGTCTGACACTGTTTCCACTGTTTCCCCATCTATTTTCCATGAAGTGGTGGGACCAGATGCCATGATCTTCATTTTCTGAATGTTGAGCTTTAAGCCAACTTTTTCATTCTCCACTTTCACTTTCATCAAGAGGCTTTTTAGTTCCTCTTCACTTTCCGCCATAAGGGTGGTGTCATCTGCATATGGGAATATTAGGTGTGGGTAAATAAACTGAAAAGAAGAGAATAAAATAAGCTAAAGAATTAAATTAAGAAGATGGAAGGAACAAAAGAAGAAAACATTTAAATAAATCATGACTAGTTACAACAAATATGCATTTTTCTCAATACAAAAACAATTCCCTGAAGGTAAATTAAGTACCATTGAAAAATACATGTATTCTAGTAAGTCATGCTTTCAGTACATGGCCATCCCTCCTAAAATGATGAAAAGCAGAATTGTGGCACTACAGAAGATACACTTCTGAGTTGGGTAAACCTCCACTCACATATTACTCCCACTTGTCACATGGGGCATTGTCAGGAAGCATTTAACAGGAGGCTTCCTGTATGCTATTTTGGATCTGTCAGGAATTCTCTGTTCCTTATTAATTCCTGAATATTCAGGAATTAAGAGGGAAGGCAAGTCTCTCCTGGGGCTGAGGAATCCAGGCATTTCCTTCATTAGTTTTTCTATACGGTGATAAGTACCCTCTTCCTTTTTATGAACCATACGGTAAAAGTGATTATTTACAACTCTCTCTCTCTCTTTAATATAGATCGCCTATGTTTTGTAAGTCTAGAATTTTAATCTTTATCTTTGCTGAGAATAATTGCAGTATATATGCCCACACCATGTTGATTAAAACACCTTTGCTCCATCAGAGCTTTGGTCCCTGTGTCTTTCTTTCTCTCTCTCCCTCTCTCTCTTTTTCAGGCTGATCCCCTGGAGTGCAGAGGCTCTCTGAGTTCACTTTCCTGCCTGGGCTTCTAAGACCCTCTCGTTCTGCGCCTTCTCCCCATCGAGAGGGCGCCTGAGGCCTTTGTGAACAGAGCAAGCCCTGTGCAGGGGCTTTATTGGCTTTCTGTGCAAACCAAGGAATATCAGCCTCTTTCTCTCTTCTTTACTTTCTTATTGGTTGACTCCAGACCACGAGGTTCCAGTCCATTAAAGGACCTCAAGAGGGCATGAGAAGGTACCTAACCTGTGTGAGCTTTAGTTCTTACGATTTAAATTTTTTATGATGGTTTTCAGGGCTAAATGACTTTCTCAGGAAAGTGCATAGTAGAGTATCTGGCATAAAATGAGTATTTGGTAGCATTCAACTCATACTTTTGTATTCAAGATATCATATTAGATGAATAGGTGATACTGCTTCTGTGGTTCATAAATCAAGTTCATTGTGTGAAATATAACAAAAATCAAAGGAATATCTAGGTGTTATTTAGTTATAAATTTTGAAGCAACTGTTGTGTTCCATAAACATTTGGAATTATTTACATTGCCCCCTCCATGTTCAGTTTTTATGTTATTATTATTAATGCTATTCCTGTTTTCTCATCAAGGTAACTCACGTGCTTTGGCTGGTACCGAGACCTGGGCATGCACTTCAGGCAGACCAGTGAGATGTGTGACGTGGCTGGCTGCTTCCTTGTCCATCCTTGCCACAGAATAGAAGCCAGGATTTCAAGTTCCTCAGCCTTGAGGAAATTCCCTCCACTTCTTTCTTTTGTCCCAGGATTGGCAAATTTTTGCAGGTAAAGGACATAAATCTCTCCACAAGTGTTGTCATGACCAATACAGTTTACTGGTGGCCATTTCATTTTATTTTCCATGGCTGGTCAAACAGACTGCATCTTGAGATGAAATCATGGGTTGTGGCAGAAGTAAAACTATGATGGGGAGAAATGAATGGGATGGGAAAAAATTAACAAGAAAAAAGATGGGGTGAAAGGGCATACAGAAATTGCAAGCCAAAATCAGAGACCCCCTAGAGAATTAAATATGACACTCAAAATAAAAACTGAAGGCTGGCTTTAAACAAAGCATCATGCATTTTAGTAATTGCTCATCTAATAGCACACATTCAGTTCAGTTCAGTTCAGTTCAGTTGCTCAGTCGTGTCTGACTCTTTGCGACCCCAAGAATCGCAGCACGCCAGGCCTCCCTGTCCATCACCAACTCCCGGAGTGCACTCAGACTCACGTCCATCGAGTCAGTGATGTCATCCAGCCATCTCATCCTCTGTCGTCCCCTTCTCCTCCTGCCCCCAATCCCTCCCAGCATCAGAGTCTTTTCCAATGAGTCAACTCTTCGCATGAGGTGGCCAAAGTACTGGAGTTTCAGCTTTAGCATCATTCCTTCCAAAGAAATCCCAGGGCTGATCTCCCTTGGAATGGACTGGTTGGATCTCCTTGCAGTCCAAGGGACTCTCAAGAGTCTTCTCCAACACCACAGTTCAAAAGCATCAATTCTTCAGTGCTCAGCCTTCTTCACAGTCCAACTCTCACATCCATACATGACCACTGGAAAAACCATAGCCTTGACTAGACGGACCTTTGTTGGCAAAGTAATGTCTCCACATTAGGTTTCAGTATAGCATTTCAAAATTATGTTAGCGTTTTAAAGGTTTCAGAAAGTCAGCATCAGTTGGAGCAGTATCTGACTTAGTTGTTGAGGTTTACTCGAATTTGGCACATTATAGGCAGACTCACCAAACACTTCCCCCGAAAAAGTAGCTTAGAGAGGAATCAACTCATAAAGTAGAACTGCGTCCTGTACTCCCATCATGGCATCTGTAATCCGTCTGGCTTTCTAACTACGCTTTGTGAAAATGGGAAACAAAAGGAAGCGAAAAGCTAATTTCAAGCAAAGGGAAAAAAGAGTGAATAATTCAGACATTTTCTTGAACATCATCACTGTGTGGGCAGCCTGACTGGGGTCCCGGGGGAGGACCCGTTTACCCAGAGAGAGTTACTGGGTCAGACACACCACCTTGCGTAGGAGCTAACAAGGATGCCAAGAAGAAAGACCTGACTTCAGGACCAGAGAGCTCATTTCAGATAAGGAACCGAGTTCAACTTTCAGATAAGGCCCTGAGTTCCTTTAAGTGAAGAAAATGAAAAATAGAGTACAGATAATATAATTTTTTCAAAAATTTGGACTAATGATACTTGGAATTTAAGTTAATTAAGAGTACAAGGTAGAGTGTGGCTGTAATTGATCAAAAGTTTAAAAGTGCAGTATGCAGAATGTTTCAGAAGGTGCAGTGAGGAGGTGGTGAACACAGTGTGCATCTTGGGTGGGAGGTATCGGGGTGCGGAGTAGTGTCAGGCGCAGGCTCACAAAGCAGGGGGTAGGACCCACGCCGGCTGCCTGCCAGGATCCTACCCGACTCTGGCTTCGGTTTCCAGAGGCAATGACTCCAGAGAACATTAAACACACACACACACACACACACGCACACACACAGAGCAGTGATACTGCAGTTTACAGATGTTTCCCTCTTCTTCTGCAGAGCTTTGACTAGAGACCTGTGTGTTCCTTCTTTTGAACAGGAGAATAATTCTCAATGATTGCTTAGGGGATAACTTTATCACTTGTAGTGATGGCTGCAAGAAAATGATCTTGACCTTTCAAACTACTCTTTATTCAGCTAATTTTCCTTTATTTTTGAGAGTTTGACCAATTATGTCACAGCTAACATTCTTGGGTGCTGTTTTGTAATTAAGATAATTTCTCTGTGGTGAGATCCTTACTTAAATCACTCAGGAAGTAGTCACTGAGGGCTCACCTTCTGCATTGCTTCCTCCTAATTAGCTGTGTTTAAGCCTGGGTCCGTGGGACCTGATGTAGCCTTAGGGAGTGAGGCTTGCTCACTCCTACACCATCTCTAGACTGTGCCAGGGGATGAGTCCCTCTACTCAGGAAGACCGAGTGGAAAAGATTTTTCTGAGCTGGATCATTTCATCTCTGTGTTGGCAAAATAGTGTAAACTCTACGGAGAATTCTTGCATGGAATTATACTTTAGGAATAAATACCTAAGAGTCGGATTAATGGGTCAAAGATTAACAACTTTCTCTTATCTCTTGAAATGTATTCCCGTTATGTTTTCCAACATTGTCTGCAATGTTCCCAGATGAATTAGCATGATTCTGCATGTCTCATTTTGGAACAAATCCTAATAGGTATTTGTGTTATAACATAATACATTTGTATCAGGAGGAGAAGGGGATAACAGAGGATGAGATGGTTGGATGGCATCACCAACTCAATGGACTTGAGTTTGAGTAAACTCCAGGAGTTGGTGATGGACAAGGAGGCCTGCCATGCTGCAGTCCGTGGGGTTGCAGAGTTGGACATGACTTAGAGACTGAACTGACTAAACTGAATAGATGTAAAATTGAATTTCATTGTTACTTAAATTTTAGTGTTTTCATTACAAATGTTCTTGGATATTTTCCATATGTTTCTTTGTTGGGTCTATTTCCTAATTTTGGATAGTTTCACTCATGATAACCACCCGTCTGTCTATTGGAGTGTTGCTAATTTGCTTACAATTTTAGAACCATTATAATTCTTGTGAAAAAGGTATGTGCTAATTGCAAAAACAATAAATATGTGTAGAGAAGCGTAGAGAAAAGGTGTGATGCAGTCACTGACTGTACAAAGGCCTGGTCTTGCTTATGATGGGGACAAAGAACAGCCTAGTCTGCTTCCTCTCCCATGAATTCTTATCTAAGAGAGGAGAGCATGCATTAGATAGAATGACTGAGAAGTCCCACTTTCTAGGTAGAAGTAAGTCTAGTAAGTCTTTGGTGATCATTCGTGTTACGTATTTACCAAACAATTGTCCATTTTCTTTTCATCTTGCTTATGTGAAGTTGGACTTTGCTGTATGAAATCACTTTTTCCTCTATAAAATTTATCAATGCCGCTTAAAATTGACTTGGGTGGGAATGTCTAATTGTTTAAATTCTGTGGAATAATCACAGATCCTGCTTCTTTGATGTCAGACCTGCCATTTGGCTAAGAAATTGTGACCAGAAGTGGCACTGCCATATTCAAGAGAGAGGTTTAGGATGTGATGATGGTTCTACTGTGTCCTCTTTTGTCCTATCATGGTATTGAGAATATCTCTGTGGGGTCTGTTCTTTCAGCCTGGCCCTCAAATAAAGACTAGTGAATAGCATCCCAGCTGATCTGTGATGTACCTGTAGCATAAGCAAGAAATAGGTGAGATTTTAGGTATTCTTTAGTATCACCATCTAACTTAGCCTGAGCTGCCTGATAAAGTCACACTCCTTCTAAATACATCATATAATTCCTGTGAAATTTCTCTTTAGTTACTATGCATTTGTGTCACTGCTGTAAACCACACACATTATTTTATTCTGTTTTCTTATTGACAATAGTTTATACAATGGAAGCTGTTTTATACTTATAACTTTTTGAATTTACCAACAGATATCTCCAAATACCTGTACTACAAGTAACATTTGTTCTTCAGTTCTCCCGTTTTGTCATTACCAGGTGTCTACTATGTCTTACATGCTCAAGACTTCTGAAAGTAAGCCTTTAGTACAGATCACCCTCCCCCACCACCCTTTTGAGCACCAACATTTCTCACCCTTTTTTTCCTGAGTTTATCAATGAACCTATGTTTAAAAATCTTGATTTTCAGTTTTGTTCAGTCTCTCAGTCATGTCCAACTCTTTGTGACCCCATGGACTTCAGCATGCCAGGCCTCCCTGTCCATCACAAACTCCAGGAGTTTACCCAAACTCATGTTCATTGAGTTGGTGATGCTGAATAACCATCTCATCCTCTGTCATCCCCTTCTCCTCCCACATTCAATCTTTCCAATCATCAGGGTCTTTCAAATGAGTCAGCTCTTCCCATCAGGTGGCTGAAGTATTGGAGTTTCAGCTTTAGCACCAGTCCTTCCAATGAACACTCAGGACTGATCTCCTTCAGGAAGGACTGGTTGGATCTCCTTGCAGTCCAAGGGGCTCTCAAGAGTCTTCTCCAACACCACAGTTCAAAAGCATCAATTCTTCAGTGCTCAGCTTTCTTTATAGTCCAACTTTCACATCAACACATGACTACTGGAAAAACCGTAGCCTTAACTAGACGGACATTTGTTGGCAAAGTAATGTCTCTGCTTTTTAATATGCTATCTAGGTTGGTCATAATTTTCTTCCAAGGAGCATCTTTGAATTTCACGGCCACCGTCACCATCTGCAGTGGTTTTGGAGCCCCTTAAAATAAAGTCTGCCAGTGTTTCCCCATCTATTTGCTATGAAGTGATGGGACCGGATGCCATGATCTTAGTTTTCTGAATGTTAAGCTTTAAGCCAACTTTTTCACTCTCCTCTTTCACTTTCTTCAAGAGGCTTTTTAGTTCTTCTTTGCTTTTTGATATAAATGTGGTGTCATCTGCATATCTGAGATTGTTGATATTTCTCCCGGCAATCTTGATTCCAGCTTGTGTTTCTTCCAGTCCAGCGTTTCTCATGATGTACTCTGCATATAAGTTAAATAACCAAGGTGACAATATACAGCCTTGACGAACTCCTTTTCCTATTTGGAACCAGTCTGTTCCATGTCCAGTTCTAACTGTTGCTTCCTGAACTTGCATACAGGTTTCTCAAGAGGCAGGTCAGGTGGTCTGATATTCCCATCTCTTGAAGAATTTTCCACAGTTTATTGTGATCCACACAGTCAAAGGCTTTGGCATAGTCAATAAAGCAGAAATAGATGTTTTTCTGGAACTCTCTTGCTTTTTCCGTGATCCAGCAGATGTTGGCAATTTGATCTCTGGTTCCTCTGCCTTTTCTAAAACCAGCTTGAACATCTGAAAGTTCATGGTTCACATATTGTTGAAGCCTGTCTTGGAGAGTTTTGAGCATTACTTACTTGGATGAGATGGTTGGATGGCATCATCGACTCAATGGACATTGGTTTGGGTGGACTCTGGGAGTTGGTGATGGATAGGGAGGCCTGGCGTGCTGTGGTTCATAGGGTTACAAAGATTTGGACACGACTGAATGACTGAACTTACTAGCATATGAGATGACTGCAATTGTGTGGTAGTCTGAGCATTCTTTGGCATTGCCTTTCTTTGGGATTGGAATGAAAACTGACCTTTTCCAGTCCTGTGGCCACTGCTGAGTTTTCCAAATTTGCTGGCATATTGAGTGCAGCACTTTCATGGCATCATCTTTTAGGATTTGAAGTAGTTCAACTGTAATTCCATTATCTCCACTAGCTTTGATTTTAGTGATGCTTCCTCAGGCCTACTTGGCTTCACATTCAAGGATGTCTGGCTCTAGGTGAGTGATCACACCATCGTGATTATCTTGGTCATGAAGATCTTTTTTTGTATAGTTCTTTTGTGTATTCTTGCCACCTCTTCTTAATATCTTCTGCTTCTGTTAGGTCCATACCATTTCTGTCCTTTATTGAGCCCATCTTTGCATGAAATGTTCCCTTGGTATCTCTAATTTTCTTGAAGAGATCTCTAGTCTTTCCCATTCTGGTGTTTTCCTCTATTTCTCTGCACTGATTATGAGGAAGACTTTATTATGTCTCCTTGCTTTTCTTTGGAACTCTGCATTCTAATGGTTCTATCTTTCCTTTTCTCCCTTGTTCTTTGATTATCTTCTTTTCACAGCTGTTTGTAAGGCCTCCTCAGACTGCCTTTTTGCCTTTTTGTATTTCTTTTTCTCGGGGATGGTCTTGATCCCTGTCTCCTGTACAGTGTCATGAACCTCCGTCCATAGTTCATCCGGCACTCTGTCTATCAGATCTAGTTCCTTAAATATATTTCTCACTTCCACCATATAATTGTAAGGGATTTGATTTAGGTCATACCTGAATAGCCTAGTGGTTTTCCCTACTTTCTTCAGTTTAAGTCTGAATTTGGCAGTAAAGATTTCACGATCTGAGCCACAGTCAGGCCCCCTCTTGTTTTTGCTGACTATATAGATCTTCTTCCCCTTTGACTGCAAGTAATATAGTCAACCTGATTTTGGTGTTGACCATCTGTTGATGTCCATGTGCAGAGTCTTCTTTTGTGTTGTTGGAAGTAAGTGTTTGCTATGACCACTGAGTTCTCTTGGCAAAACTCTATTAGCCTTTGTACTGCTTCATTCTGTACTCCAAATGCTAAGTCACTTCAGTCGTGTCCAACTCTGTGCGACCCCAGAGATGGCAGCCCACCAGTCTCCCCCATCCCTGGGATTCTGCAGGCAAGAACACTGGAGTAGGTTGCCATTTCCTTCTCCAGTGCATGAAAGTGAAAAGTGAAAGGGAAGTCGCTCAGTCATGTCCGACTCTTAGTGACCCAATGGACTGCAGCCTACCAGGCTCCCTCCGTCCATGGGATTTTCCAGGCAAGAGTACTGGAGTGGGATGCCATTGCCTTCTCTGACTGTACTCCAAGGCAGGCCAAATTTGCCTGTTACTCCAGGTGTTTCTTGACTTCCTACTTTTGCATTCCAGTCCCCTATAATGAAAAGGACATCTTTTGGGGGAGTTAGTTCTAGAAGATCTTGTAGGCCTTCATAGAACCGTTCAACTTCAGCTTCTTCAGTGTTACTGGTTGGGGCATAGACTTGGATTACCTTCATACTGAATGGTTTGCCTTGGAAATGAACAGCGATCATTCTGTCATTTTTGAGATTGCATCCAAGTACTGCATTTCGGATTCTTTTGTTGACTATGATGGCTACTCCATTTCTTCTAAGGGATTCTTGCCCACGGTAGCAGATATAATGGTCATCTGAGGTAAATTCACCCATTCCAGTCCATTTTAGTTTGCTGATTCCTAAAACGTTGATGTTCACTCTTGTCATCTCCTATTTGACCACTTCCAATTTGCCTTGATTCATGGACCTGACATTCCAGGTTCCTATGCAATATTGCTCTTTGCAGCATCAGACCTTGCTTCTATCACCAGTCACATCAACTGGGTGCTGTTTTTGCTTTGGCTCTGTCTCTTCATTCTTTATGGAGCTATTTCTCCACTGACCTCCAGTAGCATATTGGGCACCTACTGACCTGGGGTGTTCCTCTTTCAGTATCCTATCATTTTGCCTTTTCATACTTTCATGGGGTTCTCAAGGCAAGGATACTGAAGTGGTTTGCCATTCCCTTCTCCAGTGGACCACATTTTTTCAATGAACCTATGTTTAAAAATCTTGATTTTACTCCCCAGTATTTTCTTTCCATACCTTCTGGCATAACTGACAGTGATGCCAACACCCTGTCCCCTAAACCTCAATTTGGGGATCATGCTTTTACCCATCTCTCATTCCACCCAGGAGATTCATTCTTCTACCTTCTATGGACCTTTGAAACATGTCACCTTCTCACCTCACACTGTGTATGTCTCTTTTCCGTCCCTTTTTAAAAATCACTTAAACATCCAGGATAGTCTCAGCTACTCTAACCCTTCCTTACATCACAGCCAAAGATGATTTTCCTACAATTCATTTTTGCTTAATTTTAGTAATTTTTCATGATTTCCTTTTTTTTCCAGGATAAAATTATTGAAATGTATTTTGTACTTGTTGACAAGAGTGTTTCAACTTTATGATTGCATGACTCATCATTTGAGGTCCAATCAGATCAGATCAGGTCATTCAGTCGTGTCCAACTCTTTGCAACCCCATGAATCGCAGCATGCCAGGCCTCCCTATCCATCACCAACTCCCAGAGTTCACTCAGACTCAAGTCCATCGAGTCAGTGTTGCCATCCAGCTATCTCATCCTCTGTCGTCCCCTTCTCCTCCTGCCCCCAATCCTTCCCAGCATCAGAGTCTTTTCCAATGAGTCAACTCTTCACATCAGGTGGCCAAAGTACTGGAGTTTCAGCTTTAGCATCATTCCTTCCAAAGAAATCCCAGGGCTGATCTCCTTCAGAATGGACTGGTTGGATCTCTTTGCAGTCCAAGGGACTCTCAAGAGTCTTCTCCAACACCACAGTTCAAAAGCATCAATTCTTCAGTGCTCAGCCTTCTTCACAGTCCAACTCTCACATCCATACATGTCCACAGGAAAAACCATAGCCTTGACTAGCTGGACCTTTGTTGGCAAAGTAATGTCTCAGTAATGTCTCTGCTTTTGAATATGCTATCTAGGTTGGTCATAACTTTCCTTCCAAGGAATAAGTGTCTTTTAATTTCATGGCTGCAGTCACCATCTGTAGTGATTTTGGAGCCCAGAAAAATAAAGTCTGACACTGTTTCCCCATCTATTTCCCATGAAGTGTTGGGGCCGGATGCCATGATCTTCGTTTTCTGAATGTTGAGATTTAAGCCAACTTTTTCACTCTCCACTTTCACTTTCATCAAGAGGCTTTTGAGTTCCTCTTCACTTTCTGCCATAAGGGTGGTGTCATCTGCATATCTGAGGTTATTGATATTTCTCCCACAATCTTGATTCCAGCTTGTGTTTCTTCCAGTCCAGCGTTTCTCATGATGTACTCTGCATAGAAGTTAAATAAACAGGGTGACAATATACAGCCTTGACGAACTCCTTTTCCTATTTGGAACCAGTCTGTTGTTCCATGTCCAGTTCTAACTCTTGCTTCCTGACCTGCATACAAATTTCTCAAGAGGCAGATCAGGTGGTCTAATAGAGTTTAAAAAAAAAAAAAAAAAAAAAAACAATGGAAAACAGACAAAGTGGGGAAAATATGTTCATGAGGGTTCTGTCTTTATGGAAGCCAGCACTGGCATATAGGAAAATATAATAAAGATACTCATCTGTAGAGTGAATAATTCAGAGCATTTTTCCCATACATGCTGTGTGGGGGTGGTTTACTTTTGTTTTCTGTTACAATATTGTAAAATCAGTTTTGTCATTTCTTAGTTGCTGAATTGTTCAACTTCTATTGGTTACTGGAGTTCTTGTGTTGATCCATGTTCTAGCTTGTTGATTTTCAGTTATATCTGTGGATTTTTCCACTTCTATTTCCAGCTCTATTAGTTTTATTTCATACATTTTGAAGCTTCTTTGTTTGGTGCATATGGGATTGCTATTACTTCTTGGTGTACCAGCCCTTTTTTCATTATAGTGTGTCCTTCATTGTCTCTGGTAAATTTTTCTCTGTAATCTACTTTATCTGACATTTCACTTGATTAATGTATATGTGATAAATATATTTCTATCTTTTAACTTTCAGCATGTTCAACTATTACATTTGAAGTCAGTTTTTTGAAAACAGCATATGGTGAGGTTATGTTATGTAATTCACTCTATAGATCTGTGTCTTTTTATTGGTTTATTTAGATCTTTTTTCTTTAATATAATTAAATATGTTAGGGCTTAAATTATCCATTCTATCTTTTTTTCTATTTTCTTTCTATTTTTTGTTTTTATGTTTTAATTTTGCATCTTTTTTGAGCATTTTTATAGTAACATTATTATTTCATATATTTTTTTAGTTTATATCTTTGTGCAGCATTTTTAGTGACTATTTTGGGTATAAATCTATACATTAATAATTTGCTGGTATCATATTTTTAACCAGTGGATTATAGAAATCTTACCTCCCTTTCCATTCCTTTAAGGTCCCCAATTTAAAATTGTTTTAAATCTGTTCTTTATAAAATTTGAAGTCATGTCAAACAGTGTGATGCCTTTGTTATAACTATCAAGCAACATTTAGAAAATTCAAAAGAAGGAAAATGTATTTTATTTACCTATATTTTTGCTTACCAGAATCTTTCTTCTTTCTTGATTGTCAAGATTCTTCCTTTCATTATTAGCTCTGTTTAAACAACTCCCTTTAACCATTCTTTTGCATTAGTTCTGCTGATGACAGACTTTCTTACTTTTCTTTCATCTTAGAATGTATCGATTTCCTGAAGAATATTTTTCTAGGTATGAATTCTTTTCTTTCAGCATTTGAAAATATTGTGTCTTCTGGCCTCCATGGTTTCTGATAAGAAATTCACTGTCATTTAAATTGTTTTTCCATATGGAAAAATGCTATTTATTTTATTCCTACTTTAAATAGTTTTGTTGTCTTTATTTTGCAGAATTTTGATTATGAAGTGTCAAGGTGTATATTTCTTTAGGTTTATTCTCTTTGAGGTTTTTGTAGATTGTTGAATCTGTAGTTTTATGACTCAACAAACTTGGGAAATTTTTCAGTCAATATTTCCTTGAGTATTATTTTTAGCCTCAGTTTTTTCTCCTCTCTTTCTGGGAATCTGATAATACAAACATTACATCTTTACCTATAGTCCCAGAAGTCCCTAAGATTCTTCTCACAATCCTTTTTCTTCTTTTTAGTGATAGATTTTTCCTCTGTTGTTTGGACTTGATAATTTCTCTTGTTTATTTTTCACTTCATTGATTTTTCTTCTGTGTCCCCATCCATTCTGCTGTTTAGTTCTTCCACTGAGCCTTTTCTTTTATTGTTAGTTGCTGGGGACCAGCCCCAGCTGATCCAGGGTATTCGAAGGAGAGACGGCCTAGGCGACTATTTATATGCTAATTAGAGATATAAAGAATAATAGAATAAGGATAGCTCTGTAGGAAAATTCAGTGGAGAAAAGAGGCTGAGTAGCTTGGTTTACGCAGGAGACCAATAAAACTTCAAGACAAGAAGTTTGCACCACTTACCTAGGCCGCAGGCACCCTCTCGAATAGCGGAAGGTGCCTCACCCTAGACACCTTCTCGAGTGGGTCTTAGAAGCCCAGGCATAATTAGTAAGCGTGGTGGGTTCCGCGCTCCAGATGGAGACTCAGCTGGAAGTTAAAGGGAAGAATGACATGGGCAGACCAAGCGTTGGTGAGCAAGGCCCGTAGCTTTATTTTTAACAGGGGCTTTTATACCCTAAGTTACACATAGAGGATAATAGGGGATGCAAAGTCAGCAGTCTTTGATTCTTATCAAAAACCAGGGTTTCTTTCCTGCAAATTTATCGTATACAAATGGTTTAGGTGATTTACATCATCTTCTGGCCAGAAGGCCTACTAACATTTTATGACTCTTGACAAAGACTTATCAACAAAGACTTATTTTCTCTAAGAGTAATTATTTTAAGGTTTGGCACCATCTTCCAAAGATAAAATTGCATTCCTATAGGGCGGATGTGTAATGGGTTTACAACAAAGGAAAGAATTTATTACCTTAAGGGTCTAAAGTTACTAACACCAAGGCCACTACTTATTTTTTCTATATACCAACTATTAATTAATACACATTCAAGGATGCAATTCAGGGGATGTGAAAACTTGGCAACAAGCATTGACTCATCAATGACATCCTTTACTAGTTTATTCTGACAGTTTCTAACTCTCAGAGAGGCTCTAAGCTATTTGAATATCTTAAGCTTTCCGTGCCTCTCGAGGCTGGGAGACTGTAAACAATCGTATGCATAGCTGCAGGAGTCCGGGTAAACTTGTCAGGCGAGTTAGAGAGCCATCTGAGGGGTTTGGATTTAAACACTCCTAATTGCCCAGGAACTTTATTAATTGGAGCTGTAAGTTAACTCTTTGACAGAGAGAGCGAGATGGTGGTAGGGGACAGCCCCCAGTAAAGTCAGAGGTGAGAGCACAAAGCAATAAAGTAGGCAGACCCTGGTTTTTTGGGGGAAAATGCTCGAGAATATCCGGGCGGACTCCTGAGGCTCGATCCTGCCTTTGCGTATGCCGAGCCTCCTTCCTCATGACCTTTGTCACGAGTGGAATGCCTCACCGGCTCCCGGCAGTTAGTATTTTTCAACTCTAAATGTTCCATTTGACCTTTCTTTACATTTTCTGTTTCTTTGCTGAGGTTTTGTCTTTTGTATTTAAGTGTGTTTGTAATTTTTGAAGCTATTTTTGATAGCTGCTTCGTTAAATATTTCTACCATCTCAGTCATCTTGCTGTTGGCATATATTAATTTGCTTTTTATTTTTTATCCAGCTTGAGATCCTTTGTTTCTTGCATGATGAGTGACATTTTTAAGTCGAAACTTGGACATTCTCCTATTATGTTATGAGAGGCTGAATTTATTTAAGCTTTCTGTTTTAGATGGCTTTATTTGGCTCTGCGGGGTACAGGGTGCTACCTCATTGCTGCCATGTGTAAGTGAACTCCAGGCTCCTCAGTTCATCTCCATTGTATCCAAGGGGTCTCTTCTCATTCCTGCCAGGTGGGAGTTCCTGCTCTCCATGTAGGCTCCACTCACACTTTTAGTACTGGTTGACGGCAAAAGCTCATTCTCTTCAGCCTACTCTGCCACCATCCCAATGTGGAAGGATGTAGAAATCAGGTCTCCCCATGTAGTTTCCACTAACACCATGAGAAGAGAGCATTTCTTGCCATCAGGTGGGGCTTTGAAAACCCTGCCTCCCTACTTGACTCTTTCTGACTCCATCCTGGCCTGGACGTTGGGAATCTCATTGCAGCCTCACAAGGACAGGCATCCAGGATCCCCACTTGGCCTTTGCTGATGTGGATGGGGGTGGGGCACAGCTTTTTTCATATTTCTGTGGTAGAATGTTTATTATGTAAGAATGTTCTTTGTTGCCATTTTTCCACTCCTTTGGATACAGAGAGCAGATTTTTCTTAAGGAGCATATTTTCAGTTTTTACTCATGCATTTTAACATTTCTGGTTTTCTGTCTTCTCCAGCTCTGAGTCTGGCATATATGAAGCAGAAAGAAAGCCCAAAGAAATCACTGCTGCTGCTTGAGTTCCAAGATCTTTGGCCACTGTACCTTCTCTACACCTTTAGAGTCTTCCTGGGCTACCCAGATAGCACTAGTGGTAAAGAAGCCTCCTGCCAATGAAGGAGACATGAGAGACTTGGGTTCAGTCCCTGGGTCAGGAAGATCCCCTGGAGAAGGGGATTCTTGCCTGGAAAATCCAGTGGACAGAGAGCCTGATGGGCTACAATCCATGGTGTCACAAAGAGTTGGACATGACTGAGGATGCACACACATGCATATTTGTTTTGTAGGTGATTCCCAGGACTTTTATTAATAGTTTCACTTAAGGTTAATGAAAAATTCTGTAGAGGGATAGGGAAAACTATGTCTGCTCCACTTTTTTTCCCCCCCGAAGCAATAGCCTCTTCTGCCTCTTAATTTAGAGAAGAATCTTGCCATACTAGAATGCAGAGAAGTTTTCAAAATGAAATAGGATTCTAGCAAAAGGGCCTGGGAATTAGTTTAAAGGAGATTCAGTGGGACAAATTAGAACACGTAGAGTACTCTCTCTCAAATTTATAACTGCAATTGATGTAAACAGTAAACATATTGGTATTTCTTCATTCTATAATTATATTCATTAAATGAAGAGCCACACACAAAAATAAATTAGCAAAATATATTTGGTGTTATTGGGGATGACAATTATACTGAATACTGTCTTTGAAAATAGATTAAAAGAAAGAAGTAAGTATTAAACTGCCTTTCCAATATAGCTATATTTCAAGGTAATCGAACACATCCATTTCTAAAGCAAAAGCTCTTTATGTGAAAGGAATTATTGAATTTTAATCATAGCAAGTTTACAAATTCTAATGGAATAAGTGATTCGGATAATCCTTATCAAAGGGTGATAGAATCATTATCTGAAAGTTTGTCAGAAATTAAAATTCACATTACGCAAAATTATCACGTCACATTATCACTACTGGTCCCAAGGTCTTCAGTGTAACTTCAATGCAGGGGTCTGTCTGTCATCAGTTTAACTCAGAGCTTAATCTCACCGTCATCATCAGTGACCTAATGTTACTATATATGCCTCCTGAGTGACACAAATGAAGTGGATAGCTCCTTCTATGAAGATTCTTCATAAAATATATAAATGCATTAGCCAAGTCTTCAGAAGTAGCTTTCAGTTAACAGTATAATATAAAAGACAAAAAAAAAAAAAGTTAAAGAACATCAGCATAAAATTTTAAGAGCTCCAGGATGTGGGTCATTTTGTAGTGCAGTTGGGCAGTCTTTCCCACAAGTCAATAGCCTGGGTTGGTGGAAGGTAGTACTGCTTATTTGAAACTCAATGTAACTCAGTCAGTGATCTTTCAGCGCCTTTTAAATATTCAGTTTGACCACAGTAATATATCCTTTGTTTTCCAGGTGGCACTATTGGTAAAGAGTCGACCTGCCAATACAGGAAACACAAGAGATGTGGATTTGATCCCTGGGTTGGGAAGATCACCAGGAGAAGAAATGGCAACCCACTCCAATATTCTTGCCTGGAAAATTCCATGGACAGAGGATCCTGGCGAGCTACAGGATCCTGGAAGATCCTTTGCTGTCCAGGAGGCAGCAAAGAGTTAGACATGACTGAGCACTGAGCACAGTATATCCTCTAAGTACAAGAACACATGATATTCAATATTTATTTTTTTTTAACTTTTAATTTTATATTGGAGTATAGCTGATTAACAATGTTGTGATAGTTTCAGATACACAGCAAAGGGACTCAGCCATACATAAACATGGATCCATTCTCTCCCAAACTCCCCTTCTGTCCAGGCTTCCACATAACATTAGGCAGATCTCCATGGGCTATACAGTAGCTCTTTGATGGTTATCCTTTTTAAATATAGCAGTGTGTACATGTCATCTAAAACTCCATAACTGTCCCCTCCCCCATCCTTCTCCCCTGACAATCATGAGTTCATTCTTTAAGTCTGTGAGTCTCTTTCTCCTTTGTAAGTTCATTTGTATCATTTATATTTAGATTTTACATGTAAGGGATGTCATACAATATTTCCCCTCTGCCCGATTTTCTTTACTCAGTATAACAATCTCTTTGTCCATTCACGCTGCTGTGAATGGCATGATGACATTCTTTTTGATGGCTGGGTAATATTCCAATGTGTATATGTACCACATATTCTTTATCTATTCTCTGTTGATTGACATTTAGGTTGCTTCCATATCTTGGCTATTGTAAACTGTGCTGCAATGAACATTGGGGTGCATGTATCCTTTCTTAACCATTATTCTTTATGCAGAATAGATCTGAGTAAGAAGAAAGACAAAATTTTAAGAGCCACACCCTCATTTCAAAGTCTAAACAAACATACATTCCATTCTCAGGACTTTTCCAGGGGATCCTTTTGTATCCTTTTTTTCCATCCCAGATAAGAGGGTCTTGGTAGACAAATGATCAGAAGATGCAGATTGTGGAGAATTTCAATGTTGCCACTTGCTTTTTTAGAGGTAGTTGAGTGTAATGGGGAAGAACACAGAGGCTGGATTAGGCCTCCTTTCTTTAGAATTCCAGCTCTGCCCAATGATAGCTGTAATTTTTGGTAATTCATTAAATCTTTCTGTGTTCTAGTTCCTAATGTATGCTGCTGCTGCTGCTAAGTCGCTTCAGTCGTGTCCGACTCTGTGCAACCCCATAGATGGCAGCCCACCAGGCTCCCCCATCCCTGGGATTCTCCAGGCAAGAGTACTGGAGTGGGTTGCCATTGCCTTCTCCTCCTAATATATAAAATGGAGGTAATAATTGTACATACATATACCGGGCAGTTTGATGATTAAACAGATTAATGTATGTAAAGCAGTTAGAAAAAGACCTGTCAACCACTCTGACAGTTTTTATTTCCTATTTCTATGATAATAAATCCCACAATTGAATCAAGCCAGATGTGATCTAAAATGTGCCCTGGACTCTCCCATGAAAGCCTTTCTTCTACCCAAGATGGCCTAACTCTAAAAATCCTTTAAGGCTTAGCTCAAATATTGAAGATGTCTCTGCTACCTTCAGCTGGAAAATGATCTTAATTATATCCACTCATCTTTTTCATGATAGTCTTGCAGTTTGTTTTGCATTGTAGCTATTATTTCAGCCAGCTTGACTGTAGCTCCTTTTTATATGATTGTAAATCTAACATTTATTGAGCATTTACTATATGCCAGGAATAATCTGATTGGTTTAAATGTTTTAACTTATCTAATTCTTCCAACAACCCTGAGAAGCTCTTACACTTCTTATTGATGCTTTTTATAGATGGGGAAGCTGTGGTGTGGAAAGGTGACTCATGTGCTGAAAGTCACTGCTCAGAAGGCGCAGAGTTGAGACTTGAACCCAGGCAGCCTGTTCTGGCACTGGAGCCAGAGCACAGCACTAACACTGAGTCCTCAATGCCAAGAGAAGCCAGGAATATTAATGAGGCAATGGACTGTGCTCTCCCCACTCGCCTCCACCTCAGTCAAGCACACACTGACCATAGGACGATAATGAAGCTCTGAAGCCCTTTATGTCCCTTTCTCTCTGTTGGGTGAATGATTTTGCCCAACACTTCCAATAGACACCACACACACAAGGATGCTCTTGTCATGATAATCCCTGTCCTCTGCTCACCATGCTAACCTCTGTTCAACCTGTGCTGTGAAAGTAACCACTTTGCGCAGGAAGTCCTATTGGAATATTTTATGGTATAATTGAGCAGCCTTTGTGCTTCAAGTTTGCTATGATTTTTTCCAGAATGTGAAGCTGGACTCATTTGCCTGAATGCTAAAGTGAAAGCATAGAGCAGTACACACCCCGCAGGCTTAGACCCTGGACCCCACTGAGTAAAGCCCCTTTGTTTTATTGATGCATTAATTCTGGCTGATACTTTCTGCTGTTTCCAAGTGATGGAGTCAGCATCTGACATTATGTTTGTCTCGTTTGCTGAGTAACTTCATCAGTTGCTTTTCATTTGTTAGAAAGTTCAACAATTGAAACTCAGATGACAGGTAGGTAAAAATGAATTCTTTTCATGGATTTTAAAGGTCTAATTAGATGGATACTTTCAGATGTTATTAGAATCCAAGGACACTGACCTTTCTTACTGAGAAAGTAAATCAATTTTATTGGAAACGTTTTTCTGAGTCTTTGATAAATGATGAGCTATTTTCACTTGACAACTGCACACAGTAGAAAAATGGATAAAAGTTTGTTAATTCACCAACAAACTTAAATTTCTGTGACTCTGATTGTTTCTGTACAAAGCTGTTTAGAAATCATATCAAGGTGGGAATGCTTATTTATTGATACATTTTGAGAGTTGTTTGGATGTTGAAATCACACTTCAGAAGATCATTTTGTAGGTGAATGGTGTCTGCCAGGGGCAGCATGGGGTTTCAGTCAAATGGGCTGGTGACTCAGTGGTCTTGTTTGGTACTAAGTGTGTCTACTAACTCCAGCCTCTCTGACTGGTGTCCTTCCTGATGGATTGATTTGGATAAGTGACTTTTTTTTTTTTCCGTGAACTTTGATTTAAGGTGCTGACACTGTAATCCATTATCTCTGATACCCTGGGTGCTGGTATGAATTGTGCTGAATCAGGAGGACCCTGGCTGCCTCTGACCATCACTTTATTTCTGGCTCACAAAACTCCAGCACCACTGGCTTTTTTAATCCGATAGCACCTTCACTAGCTGCTTCCCCTCCTTAGAACATTCTTGCTCTTCTTATTCTGTGTTTTATCCAACTACCTCCCAGGGACCACATATACACAAAGAGGTGGTTATTGTCAGCTTCATGGTCTTCCTACCTCTCCCCTTCCCACCCCTGGCAGTTCAACCTGAGTCACCAGATCATCTCACCTAGGAAGTCCTCTTCAGACCTATCTCTTTCTTATACCTACAATATTTCACCCCTTTTGCTTGCTTTATTTTCCTTCCTACCACTCTTGCCATCTGACATTGTAGCTATTTGCCTGTCAGTTTCTTACATTATAAAGCAGCATCCTTGGGGGCTGCAACTTTGTCACTCACGGCCACTATTTCATCCCAGGACCTGCGATGGTACCTGGCACATGCTGCTTCAATGCACATCTGTTGAATCAATTAATCTATTGGACAGTCAATAAACCGATCGATTTTACATGCAGTTTGTTCAGTGGTTGTGGTCCATGGCCTGGATATAGACTTCATTGATTGTCCAGGTGGAACTCCTGTTACCCTTGTGGCCTTGGATGTGCCATTCACCCCTTGGGGCTCATCTGTTTAATGGGAAGAGTAACAGTCCTATTTCCTCATGATGTTGTGAACATGAAATTAATTAACATGGGAAAAGAGTTTAGAAAATTACCAAGCTCTTTGGAAATTAAGCTCACAATAAATATAAGCTACTATAATTATTTCCATAGTGCTTTATAATTTTTAGAGTATCTCTCATTTATTATATTGGTAAATCCTTGTGACAATTCTATGAGACAGAAAAGCATTTCAGAGGTGAACAAGCTGAGGACAAGAAGCTGAGCCTTAGGTCACCTTTATGTATTGAGCTCTGCCAGCACAGGCTGACACCCCAGGTCTACTAAACCCCAATGTGTGGTCTTTCAAGTTAAAAAAAAAAAAATCTAGTTTCTCAAAATGGTACTTCTGTCTCTAGCTGATTTCGCATCACTTTACCCCTCTGGAATTGTTGTCATTTTCTTTTTGGCTGCCTTTATGGTTGTGAATTGGTTGACCATTTTGGATTTTAATATTCACATTAAGGATCTTCTTAAGAGTGTCTGTACTGATTTCAATGTGAATAAGGATGAGTAGGATGAAGGTGATAGAATGGCAGCCTTTAGGTAGCTTTTGATCATGTGCCTGTTACTATTTTCAGTGCTTTACAACTTAGTTATTCCTCAAGACAACCCTGGAAGAGAGGTGAAATATTACTCATTCTACAGATGAGAAAACAGGCATTCCATCTCCAGAAGATGTAGCCTCGGCCATTCACTCTCAATGGAAAAACTTTGTAATTTCTTGCAGAGCCAGCCCTCTCAGGAGTGAGCAAAATGCACACTGCATCCCCTGATCCCCTCTCTTCCAAAGAACCCTTACCTCTGCTTCTTATTGAGATGCTCTTGCTTCAGGTATCACTGTTCTGATAACCTCACCTGTGTGAGATGACAGTGGATGAAAGATGCTAGAGACACGATCTTCTCAGGAAGTGCTTTTGCATTTATCAGAAACACAGTCAGGGGAGAGGTTTTGGCTTGGAGAGTCTTTGACTCTGTCCAAAGAGGAACATTTATCCTGCCTCTGTGCTCAAGCTGCCTTTCACATAAAAGAACAAGTCAAGATAAATCAAAAGGGAATATGACGTGAGACTGGACTTAATACAAGAAAGACTTGATTCAAGTGTCCCAAAGAGACGGACATGCATCACATTATGAGCTCTGGATCACAGTTCCGTCTTCCCACCAGTCCTGGGACAAAGTAAAATAAAAATAAAGTTTTCTGAATAAATAGTACTAGACATGTAATCCCGAATAACAATTACTCCAGAGACGTGCCACCTTTTGTGAAAATGTAAAGTTTGATCTTTTCTTCAAATTTCAAATGCATGAACTCTTTGAACTTAAAGAAAAGAAACTTGAAATGTTCAAGAGGTTTCAGCTGAATGCATAACCTTGAACTACTTAATTTATTCTGCACTTTCGTTTTCACATGTATTTAGGCTTTGTATTTGGAGGCACCCCTCAGACAATGCAATCTGTTCTTTTTTAATGGTCTTGGTTCTGCTTCTCCTCTGGTGAATACTCTTGTCCATCTGGATGCCAAGCTCAAGAAATGGACTCCTGAAGTGCTTTCCACTAGAGTGTCCTGCATTTGTCTTCCCTGGAGGATCTGCAGAGTGCCAGGGCATACATAAAGGGTGCCTCCCATGTTATGAGAGTAAGGTGGCTGGAGCAGGTGGATGGAAACAATGATGGGCTTCTATGGCATCACACATGATGGGAAGGGCAGTCAAAGCACTCCCCATATGATTTTAAGCTAGGAATGTGTGATTTTTAAAAATCAGGTGTTTCGTATTAAGCCTGCTGATGGGAGTTTATGTTACTCTCCCAGGTCTGCACAGACACTCCGGCATCCTCGCTGTGTCTCACACTGGGACAGTGTGTAGAACAAACCACTGATTCTCTGCTTCTCTGTCCTTACATCTGCCCACACTGAGAAATGTTTTCAGGCCATTCATTTTCATGCTCATGTATTTCTTGAAACATGGAACCAATTTGCTTTTTATCCAACAAGATTATGACTTTAAAATCTCCCTCTTCCTCCCTCATTTTTTCCCACTTATAAATCTCTTCTCACTGCTTAGGTGATGTGGTCTAATTACATCTTTGTGAAGCTCTAGGATCTCTGTGCTTATTTTGTGCATGCTGTATGGACATTTGGAGTCCTCTGTAGCAGTCTTTAATGTTTTTGTCTAGAATACTGGG
The DNA here is from genome assembly GCF_032452875.1 of Bos javanicus. Lineage (NCBI taxonomy): Eukaryota > Metazoa > Chordata > Mammalia > Artiodactyla > Bovidae > Bos > Bos javanicus. The sequence goes on along the minus strand of NC_083871.1, from coordinate 4,844,145 downwards.
CATCTCTCATATCTCAATTAAATTTCTAAGAAGATAAAATCTATCTTGCCTGCCTTAGTTGTTTTGTTGCTGCTTCCCCACCCCTATTGTCTCCAGGCTGATTTTTCAAATCACTTGATCAAATCAAGGGGTCTCCAGGTAAAAAATTTTGCTCTGTTTGTGTGAGATGCCTGCCCATGAGAAGCCATTTATTGCTGTATCTGAAGCATCAGCCAGAAAAACAAACCTTTCAGTAACACAATATTTATAACTCTGTTCACTTCCATTTTCCTTTTTATTCATCCAGACTGTGAATCTTTTTGGAAACCAAGAGAAATGGAAACGTTGCCAGTGATCTGTCATCTTTCCTTCTCTCAATATATTTCCCTTGAGGTGATGGTCATCATGTCCCCATGTGGTCAGTAGAGTCTGGCTTCAGGTGAAAGGTGAAAGTGTTAGTTGCTCAGTCCTGTCTGACTCTATGCATCCCCATGGATCGCACCCACCAGGCTCCTCTATCCATGGAATTCTCCAGGCAAGAATACTGGAGTGAATTGCCACCAGGAAAGCTTTTTGGCTTCAGGGAATATGTGTGATTTGCTTGATGGGCTTCTAGCCATGAAGCAGGTGTGCATGCGAGCATGCTAAGTTGCATCAGTCGTGTCTGACTTTTTTGTGACCCTACGGGCTGCAGCCATCCAGGCTCCTCTGTCCATGGAGATTCTCCAGGCAAGAACACTGGTGTGGCTTTCCATGCTCTCCTCCAGGGGATCTTCCCAACACAGAGATTGAACCCCCATCCCCTGAGTCTCTGGCATTGCAGGCAGCTTCTTAACCCCTGAGCCACCAGGGAAGCCCCACAGAGCAGGCACAAGTCCCTGAACTCAGCTTTACCACTTACTGGCTGCATGTCCTGCACTTACAGTCTCCGCTTCCAGATGAAACCTCTTCTTGGTCCAAAAAGAGTTGTTCTCATACCTTTATTACTCGCCAGAATTTGTCCATTTCACTTTCCCTGCTATAAAATTTTGAACAATGCATTTTTCAGGCCTATGTTTTCAACAACCTTTAGATATAAAATATGGGAATTCTGGTGTTAAGAGCAGAATGAAGTTCTGCGTAGTCATTTGTATACATGTGAATATCAACCGTTAGAAGAAATAAAAATCTGTCAATTAAATGAATGCCTGTTATAGGTGATGAACTCAAAGTAGAGTAGATATATATTAAATTTTAATTAGCGAAAGAATTAAACCTTGTGTTAGCAAAGGTTTGCTCATCTGTAAAATGGGGACTATATTATATTTCTCTCAAGTATTTCTTATAAAGAGTAAATGTGGTAATTCGTGTAAGGCTAAGTTCTTCTGGGCATGGCACATAGTAAATATGTAAACCTTATGTATCATTTTTAGTAAATAAAAAATGAGAAGGAGTTTAAAACATGATTATAGACACAGCTGGGAGATATCGCAGGCTTGGCTCAGACCATGGCAATAAAATGAATATCAAAATAAACTGACTAAATTGAAGTTTTTGGTTTCTCAGTAAAAGTTTCTTCCCACTACACTGTAGTCTTTAATAGAGTGTACAGTGCCATTATGTCTAAAAAAAGCAATGTAAGTACCTTAAATAAAAAAAAATACTTTATAGGTAATTATTGCGAACCATCATCTGAGCTTTTAGTGAGTCGTAACCTTTTCACTGGTGTGGGATCTTGTCTCAGTGTTGATGGCTACTGAAGGCTGATGGTGGTGGCTGCTGAAGGCTGGAGTGTCTGTGGTAGTTTCTTAAAATAAGACAATAATGAAGTTTGCTGCTTTGATTGCTTCCTGCTTTAACTAATGATTTCTCTGCAGCATGCAATGCTGTCTGACATCATTTTACCTGCATTGAAACTTCTTTCAACATGGAATCAATCCTCTGACCCTGTCACTGCTTTACCGATTAAGCTTATGCCATACTTTATATCCTTTCAATGGCATTTCTGTAATCTTCATAGCATCTTCACTAGGAGTAGAATCCACCTCAAGAAAATACTTTCTTTTCTCATCCATAGGAATCAATGTCCCGTTTGATCAACTTTTAATATGAGATTGCATATTCAGTCACAGGGTGAGACTTCACTTCTAATTCCAGTTCTTTTCTATTCCCACCATGTCTGCAGTTCCTTCGTCCCCTGAAGTCTTGGATCCCTCAAAGTCATTCATGAGTGTTGGAATCAACTTCTTGCAAACTCCTGGTCATGTTGACATTTTGACCTAGTCTTACAAAACATGAATGTTCTTAATCGTGTCTATAATGGTGAATCCTTTCTAGAAGGCTTTTAATTGACTTTGCAAAGATCCATCACAGGAATCACTATGTATGGCAGCGGAAACCTTGTAAAATGCATTTCTTAATAATAAGACTTGAAAGCCAAAATTACTCCTTGATCCATGGGCTGCAAAACGAATGTTATATTGGAGAGCATGAAAGCAGAATTGGTGTCTGAGTATATCTCTGTCAGAGTATAATTCAAAATAGTAAGTCAGCATTGACTTCAACTTTATATACATCACCAGCTACATTAACCCCTAACATAAAAGGCTATCTTTTGAAGCTTTGAAGACAGGCATGGACTTTTGCCCTCTTGCTTTGAAAATCCTAGATGGTATGCTCTTCAAAAATGAGGTTATTTTCTCTACACTGAACATCTATTGTTTAGTGCAGCCAGTTTCATCAATGATCTGAGCTAGATCTGGATAACTCGCTGCAGCTTCTGTATCAGCACTCGCTGCCTTCCCTCGCTCTTTTATTACACAGACAGCTGTTATGCAGACAACTTCTTTCCTTAAACTTTATGAAATAACTTCTGTTGATTTCAAGCTTTTCTTCTTCAACTTCCTCATCTTTCAGACTTCATAGAATTGAAGAGAGTTAGGGCCTTGCTCTGGATTAAGCTTTGGCTTAACAGAATGTTGTGGCTGATTTGATCTTCTGTCCAGACCATAACAACTTTCTCCTTATCAGCAATAAAGCTGTTTTGATTTCTTACCATTAGTGTAATCACTTGAGTAACACTTTTAATTTCCCTCAAGAACTTGCCCTTTGCATTCACAGCTTGGCTAACTCTTTGGTGCAAGAAGCCTCCCTTTCAGCCTCTCTCAGCTATCTACGTGCCCTCCTCACTAAGATTAGTCATTTCTAGCTTTTGACTCTGCCTTTCACTTGAAAACTTAGAGGATGTTGTGGGTTATTAATTGGCCTAATTTCTACCTTGTTGTGTCTCAGGGAAATAGGGAGGACTACAGAAAGAGAGAGGTGGGAAGCAACCGTGGGGTGGAGTAGTCAGAACATTTATCAATTGAGTTCACTGCCTTATATGGGACTTCCCAGGTGGTGCTAGTGGTAAAGAACCTTTCTGCCAATGCAGGAAAAATAAGAGATGAGGATTCGATCCCTGGGTTGGGAAGATCACCTGTAGAAGGAAATGACAACCCTCTCCAGTATTCTGGCATGCAGAATCCCATGGACAGAGGAGCCTGATGGGCTACAGTACATGGGGTCGCAAAGAGGTGGACACAACTGAAGTGACTTAGCACACTTATTGGGTGTGGTTTGTGGAGTCCCCAAATTATAAAGGAATGTCAAAGATCACTAATGACAGATCACCATAAAAATATAATAATAGTGAAAAGGTTTGAGATATTGAAAGAATTTCAGGAATGTGATGCGCAGACATGAAGCGAGCAAATACTGGTGGACTTGTCCTAAACAGTGTTGTCACAAATTCAGTTTGTAAAGAAGGCAATATCTGTGAAGCTCAGTAAAGTACAGGACAATAAAATAAGGTATACTTGTATATATTTTATAATTCAAACAGAATCCATTGCTTATGGGGATAGAGAAGTTTAGGTAAATACTGGGACATTTATATTCAGTAGACTTGTTATATGTGAATAAATACAATTAATAAGTGTCTCAGTAAAATTTATATTTTCATAGACATAATCAACTTTGGGACAAATTGAGTAGCCCCATTTAAAAAAAATTGTTCCATCAATATAAATACTACAACCTCATCCACTCTGCCAAAATTTTCTGCTCAGCATCTCCCACAAAAGAATTTGAGATGCAACCTCCAGAGATTGCAGTGGGGTCATTTGGAATCCCCACGCCCACCGTCAAATTGGATATTTGGGAAATCCAGGAGCGAGATCTCCATGACTTAATCAGATCTCCACCCAGGGGGTTTGTCCAAGGGGGCAGGATTCCAAACCCTAAGCTGAGATACAGGGGTGAAGCTCCTGTTTAGAGGAGAGCCATTGAAATTCTCACATGGCAGGAGGGTGTTTTAGCCACAAACTTTCAGACCCAGAAGAAGCGGGAGCACCAGGAAACCTGCATGGATGGTGCATGGCACAGTTCTCTGACGCTGAGGAGTGTCTGCAGCTTGGGGAACATGAGTGCCCAGGCTTTGTCTCCTGGGGCATCGTGGGCTGGGCCTTGCGTATGGCATGGATGCGCCCTAGTCTGATGGAATGGCTCAATATACCAGACTTGCTCACAGAAAGCTTGGGTGTGAAACTGTCATGAGTTAGGTGTGTATGTTGTATATGGGATGTGTCTGGGTGTGTACATGTGTGTGTTTGTAGGGTGTGTCTGTAGATACAGAAGGGGAAGACCTACAGTGAAACTGATTTTCAACACACACACACACACACACACACGCACACACAAACCTGAGATGAGCATAGTCAGCAATAACAATGACTAGCATGGATTGCGGACTTAGGAAACTAGGCTTTAAGCTAGAATTTTTTTTTATTAAAGGTTTTTTTGATGTGGATCATTTTTAAGGTCTTTATTGAATGTGTTACAATATTGCTTCTGTTTGATGCTCTGTTTTTTTGGCCCTAAGGCATGTGGGATCTTCTCTCCTCAACCAGGGATCAAACCTACCTCTCCTGCATTAGAAGGTGAAGTCTTAACCACTGGGCCAGCATGGAAGTGCTTTATGCTAGAATTTTAATATAGATTATTCATCGAGAAACTTCGGTGGTGGTTCTCACTATTCCCCAGAGAACATTTAAGGAAGTAGAAACTCAGAGCAGTGGAGTTACAAGGCCATGATGTTGCGGGGATAGTGCTTTGAGCTGGATTTGGTCCAACTTAGCTGCATACCTAATCCATGGTGTCATGGTCTTCAGTCATCAGAGACGAAAATGAGTGCAGTGAAGAAAGAGCCACATCCATTTCCTAAAGCACTCTTAATAGAAGTAGAGATGATAAACATTATAACGGTAATAAGATGATCTATTCTTATATTTGACAAATATATTACATTTGACAAATACTTAATACTTGTTAACTGTCTTACTGTTGGAAGGTTAACATTAATCATGATTGTATTTAATCCTCAAAATAAGTTTGTAAGAGAACTAATGCCATTCCTTGGTTTTTTTCTTAAAGTGCATCTCAGAGAAGTTAAATAAATGCTTTTCAATATTACATACAGGGCTATGCTTAAAATTCATTGTTTTCTCTTATGGTTGCCAGGGGAGAAGGGTGGGGGAAGGGATAATTAGGGAGTTTGGCATCGACATGTACACACTGCTGTATTTAAAATGGATAACCAGTAAGGACCTACTGTACAGCCCAGGGAACTCTGCTAAATGGTATGTGGCAGGCTGGATGGGAGGGGAGTTTGGGGGAGAAAGGATACGTGTATTTGTACGGCTGAGTCGCTTTGTTGTGCATCTGAAATTATTATACTGTTAATTGTCTATAGTCCAATATAAAATAAAAAGTTTAAAAAATCCATTGTTTTTGGATTTTTTCCCACTATTCTACTTTGCATTAGGAATAATGCTGTGAAATACAAGCTAATAATGAAATTCACCTGGAAAAATAACAGCTTCTTTCAAAGTTCCATTTCTTTTTCCCTATTTTTAAAATGTAGTTTACTCAAGTATGATTTACAATCAAAATTGTATTTCTGTTTTATCCATGGAGCAGGAGTTGAAGAAGAAATGATTGGAATGGATAAGTTTTAACCATACTTTCTAGAACCAAGCACATTCTAATGATATTAATACTCTAATAATAGTAGAAATTGAGATGGTGGGTGTCTTTTGGCACTGGATGGATAGCATCTTGAAGTCCTAGATGGAAATACGGTATGCTTTATATTCAATATTTAGAAGACAGATACATTACCCATATTAAAAAGAAGCAGATAATTAGAAGTGCTTACTTGGAATGTAATCCTTTCTCTTCTCTTATCCTGGCTGGGCTACGGCTCTGCCCATTATCATCTGTTCCATCTGTCAGCACCCATCGCAGGAGCTATGTGGGTATACTGTGCATGCAGCCCACTCTTGCATTCTGAAATAGACGTGGATCCTTTCTAAGATCCCGGGAGGGGCTGTTACAGGAGCTCTGTGGTTACCCCACAGGAAGGGGTCTGCGTTCTGATCTTACATTTTTAACAGGCCACAGCTGTACTCATATCTCCGTTGATATCTATCTAGCTATCTTATTTGTAGATAATTGTCCAGGAACCAATGCCTGGATGGACCCCTGCTAAACATAGAGGTCAGGGCTGTGAAACGAATTGGAGCTGGTCATCAGAGATGATAAAGATGTAACAGCTGGTAACTGAAAAGAAAGGGAAATCTCTCCTCTCTTCTTTACTCTGAGGGAATCAATGGAAGAGGAGAAAATATGTTTAATTATGAAGTTAAATATTTCCCATGTGAGTTGGTGCTTTGATTCAAAAGTTCTCCCTTTTGTTTTGATGCCTACTTTCCTGAGGGAAAACTCAGATTTCATAAAGCAGTAACAGGCCTGGAGCTCTCAGCAGATTAATGTATAACATTTCACTGCTCTGCCTCAACTGGTTTCCAGATAGATACCCACACATAGCAGATGAAGAATCCAAAACTAAACAATTGGAAATATTTGAATTTTCAAAAGCTTGAGATTAGATATGATCTTTCAGATGTTTGGAGTTACTGAATAATTTCAATTAAGGGCAGAAATATTCATGATACACTTGCTGTTATCTTTTTCCTGTATACCACTTTTTTCTTTTCTTTTTAACTTTCTACAGTAAGTAAGTAAGTGTTAGGCGCTCAGTTGTGCCCGATTCTTCACGACACCATGGACTGCAGCCCACCAGGCTCCTCTGTCCATGAGATTTTCCAGGCAAGGATACTGCAGTGGGTTGCCATTTCCTTCTCCTGGGGATCTTCCCAACCCAGGGATCGAACTTGGGTCTTCTGCACTTTAGGCAGATTCTTTACCAACTGAGCTACAAGGGAATCCCAACTTTCTACAGGAAACAGGTAAGTAAGAATTGCCAGTGCATAACTTTTTTCAGACATGATCCTCCCAGGAAAATTCCATTCTTTGGTGAACCCAGATGCTGAAGGTAATGGAGGGATGATTGTCTTAATTTTCCAGTTGTACACTTTTTGTACATGAAACACTTGTACCGTGCATCTCTGTTCGCCCAGTGCCTTGCACACTATAGATTTTTAACAATTGGAATGGAATTAGAAAATGATAATGGATGTTTCCCACTTCATTGATGTCCAGGCAAATGCTGAGATGATACAAGTGATCTATAATATAACTAATTATGTGGTACCATATGAGGATTAAAAAAATGATGAAACAGTCCCATTTTAAACTTTTTTTTTTTAAACACAGAAGCAAAAACTGGTAGTATTCATTATTTCTGTCCTGTGTTAAATATCCTTCAAGTAACACTCATGAAGTTGATAACCTAATTCAGTGTCAATTTCCAGCTTACTTGAGCATTTATATCGCAGATTCAGCTATATAGAGGGACTGACCCAACATTTTCTTTTGCTACTCAGAATTCAGGGATAAGGGAGTGTGGCCAAGATGGTGGAATAAGAAAGCCCTGACCTTACCTCCCATACACACATCACAATTACACAGTAATTACAAAGCAACTATAAGAATGACCTGGAAACTAAGAGAAAAGACTTTTCACAGCTAAGATATAATGAAAGAACGACAATGAGATGAGTAGGAGTGATGGAGATGAAATAAAGTTCCATATCCCCAGGTGGGAAACTCACACACAGGAGGATAATCAAAACTTCAGAGGTTCTTCCTAAGGAGTGAGTGTCTAAGTCCCACTCTGAGCTCCCTAGACTGGGGATTCTGCACCAAGAACATTTGGTTTTGAAAGCCAGTGGGATCTGCATATGGGAGAGCTAGAGGGTTGTAGCAAACAAAAGTTTGCTCTTGAAAGGCTCACAAAGAATCTCACCTGCTTCAAGATCCAATAGAGATGCAGTGTTTTGAGAGATAATCGGATCAGTCTTGTTGACCTTGGAGAGCCTCCTGGAGAGGCAGGAGGTAACTGGGACTCCCTCTGGGAATGTAAACGCTGGTGGTAGCCAAATTTGGGAGTTTGTTTTGCCTCAAGGACACTGGTGTTAGCTAGCACCATTTTGGAATTCTCCTTTCAGTCTATTAGTGATGAGGGCTCACCCTCTCATTATGCAGTCAGTACCAGGTCCAGGACACACCAGCCAGAGCAGCAAGCCACATGGGCACCCAGTCACACCCACAGTGTGCTGGCACCAGCTCTGGAACCTCCCTAGTCCTTCAAGTAGCCTCTCTGGGACCTGGTTCCAGGCACTAGCAGGGTGGTGCCAGTCCTGGGCTCACCAGGTTGTACAGCCAGCCAAGGAAGTGGGCCAGTAACCTCTGTACAAGGCAGGGCCTAGCAGCCAATCAGGCAAGGGACTGGCCCCGTCCACCGGTGTGCCCGTAGTCAGCCCGGGCACAACAGAGGGGTACATGCAATCCAAATGGGAGGCACCCTCAGCAGATATAGCTCTGGCAAGCAAAGGGGAGTGATCTGCAGGATGTCGCCTATGTAAGGCTACTTCTCTAAGTTTGGGAAACATAGCCACCTTTGTTGTTGTTCAGTGGATTAGTCGTGTCTAACTTTTTGTGACCCCATGGACTGCAGCACTCCAGGCTTCCCTGTCTATCACTGTTTCCTAGAGTTTGCTCAAACTCATGTCCATTGAGTCGATGATGCCCTCTAATCATCTCATCCTCTGTTACCCTTTTCTCCTTCTGCCTTCAGTCTTTCCTAGCATCAGGGTCTTTTCCAATAAGTCAGCTCTTTGCATCAGATGGCCAAAGTATTGGAGCTTCAGCTTCAGCATTAGCCCTTCCAAAGAATATCCAGGACTGATTTCCTTTAGGATTGACTGGTTTGATTTCCTTGCAGTCCAAGGAACTCTCAAGAGTCTTCTCCAGCACCAAAGTTCAAAAGCATCAGTTCTTTGGCACTCAGTCATCTTTATAGTCACCCTATCTAATAAAAATAAAATAAAACAAAAAATAATTAAGCAAAATGAGGTGATACAGCAATATGTTTCAAATGAAGAAATAAGGTAAGAAGACCTAAGTGAAGTGGAGAGAAGCAATCTTACCCAATAAAGAGTTCAAGATAATGATCTTAAGGGTGCTCAGAGAATTTGAGAGAAGAATGGATAAACACAGTGAGAAGTTTGCCAAAGAGAAAGTATAAAGAACTACACAGAGCTAAAGAATTCAATCACTGAAACAAACAAACAAAAAATAGGGATGCCCACTCTCACCACTCTATTCAACATAGTATTGAAAGTCCTAGCCACAGAAATCAGAGAGGAAAAAGAAATAAAAATAATTCAAACCAGAAGGGAAGAAATAAAACTGTCACTGTTTGCAAATGAATACTATATATAGAAAATCCTAAAGATGCTGCCAGAAAATTGTTAGAAGTAATATGTGAATTCAGTAAAGTTGAATGACACAAAATTAATATATAGAAATCTGTTGCATTTCTACACATTAAAAATGGACTATCAGAAAGAGAAATTGAGAAAAAAAATCCATTTACAATTACATAAAAATAATAAGATACTGAGGACAGTGGCTCAGACGGTAAAGCGTCTGCCTACAATGTGGGGCACCCGGGTTCAATCCCTGGGTTGGGAAAATCTCCTGGAGAAGGAAATGGCAATCCACTCCAGTATCCTCGCTTGGAAAATCCCACGGATGGAAGAGCCTGGTAGGCTACAGTCCATGGGTTACAAAGAGTCAGACGCAACTAAGTGACTTCACTTTCACTAAGGAATAAACTTAACCAAGGAGGTGAATGACCTGTACTCCGAAAACTGTAAGACATTAATGAAAGAAACTGATGGCATCACAAAGAAACAGAATGATATGCTATGCCCATTATGTTGACACATTTTTAAAAGCAAATTGATTGACAATTTTTTTATTTGTAATAGCATGTATTTCAATTAATTTTTCAATTTCCCTAACCTAGTTGGTATTCCAGAAAATCCCTGGCTCAGGGATTCATTCTGTTACAAAAGTTACTCTGCAAGTCTTTTCCTAGTTCTGACTGTTTTGCAGATTAGTAATGCTAGAAAGCTTGATGATGTAAGAGAGAGCAAGCTGGAGGAAAATTCCAAAGAAAGATCAAGGTGGTTAGGTGAAGAATGCATTAATGTAGGAAAATCTAATCAATAAGAGAAGTTTGATCCTCATGAGATAAAGAGAAGGCATTGGTGGAAATGATGAAGTGTGTGTGGATGTGTGTGTGTGGATATGAGTGTCTGTGTGTATGTGTGTGTATTGGAGGGAGGTGAGAAGAAATTAATGCTGGAAAAAAATTATACCAGAATTGCTTGAATTAAAAAAAAAGACATCTCCTCTGGGTGGACCAATTGCCAAAGAACTGTTTCTTACATAGAACAAATTATCCAAAATATGGAAGCCACGTGCCTCAGTCTAGACAATCGGTTTACATTCTGCCCCTCAGCAGTGAAGTGCACATATGAACATCTGTATGCAGCAACTCCTAGAAACTCTATTTTATTTTTAAAATTAAAAATATGGATCTGCCTCTCAGGTAAATACATTGATAGTCAATTGGAGGGAACTAATGTTTATTTAAAATAACCAGTGAGTCAAATAGAAGTGGTACCTTATTAGGAAGATACAGTGAATGATGGAAGAACAGGGTGTCTTGTGACAGCATCTGCAACTGTGTCAACCAAGTCAAGCATCTGAGCTGTAGGGCAAACAGTGGATGATTCAACTGTGAAGGTGAAGGCACGAGGCAGGAGGACAAGAGGAAAACAGCAAAGTGTCAGCCCGAGTGTTGTTCACGGCATGGACAATGAGGGCAAGGTGAGGCTGGTGAGGCCTGGAGAGACTGCAAACACGGAAGGGTCAGGGGCTGGCAGATGTGAACCTGGAGAGGAGAAGCTGTGGGAGCATGCAAGTGAACAAGCTGGAAGTCCAGAGTGTGGGAACACAGCACGGGGTCTCGGGACTCAAGATGACGCTTCAGTGTGGGTGACGACAAGTCCCCAGCCGATGGGTGACCCCTGTGCTGTGCGTCAGAGGGTCGCTGGAGCACAGGGTGGCAGGGAGCCATGCTCGCATTAGTTGGTGTGCTAGTTTGCAGAGATTTTAAAGTCTTCTAGTGTGATTTTGGGAGTCGTAGTAGAGAGGAAAACTGGGAGTAGGGGCGAGCGGAGAGATGGGGCCAGGGAGTGAGAATGCATGGGTCTGTAATGAATCTCAGCAGAGGAAAAAAGAGAACTGGGAAGGTCATGTTTCTGTAGTCTGAAAATCCTTTGCAGTAGTCTCATTGGCTCAGCTGGAGGGGTCTGTGGGAGAATGACTTCCCTCCTCCTCCTCTTTCTTCTATATTTGTTCGTGTTTTTGGCTACACAGTGCAGCTTGTGGGATCTTGGTTCTTTGACCATGGATCAAACCCATGTCACCCGCAGTGGAAGCATGGATAGAGTCCTAACCACTGGACTTTCAGGGAATTCACTCTTTTTTTCTTTTTTTAATGTTCACAGCTCCTTTATTCATAAAAGCTCTAAACTGGAAACAACCCAAATAGCTAGATAATAGGTGAACAGGTAAACAAATCATGGAATATCCATGAATGAAATCTACCACCATAATAATAAGGAATCAACTTTGATACCACAATGTGGATAATTCTCAAAATAATTATGCTGAGTAGAAAAAAACAAACATAAAAGAATATACTGCTTGAATCCATTTACCTGAAGTTACAGTAGTGAAGGAGGAAAGCAGAGTGCAGATTGCCTGGGGAGGAAGGGCAAGGTGGCCCAGGAATTACAGACAGGCACAAAAAGTCTTCAGGAGGGTGGCTGATTTATTCATCATCTTGGTTGCAGTAATGGCTTCACAGGTGTATACACATGTCAAAATGTATTAAATTATATAATTTGGACATGTACAGTTTGTTACAGATCAATTATATATCAAAAATTTGTTAAAATGATACTTCCCCCTCCAATAAAATTAATATATCCTTTTGAAATCTAATTTTCCAGCTTTGGATTTCTTCTTTCAACAGTAACTATTTCTCTCCATTCTCCTCTTGTTTGCATAATTCCTGATGAGAAGTCTGCTTTAGTACTTACCCTTGATCCTCTATAGGTGAGATTTTTTTCATCTGGGCTTCTTTCAAGACTTTGTCTTGGTTTTTGTTTTCTGTAGTTTGACTATGATATGCCCCAGTGAACATCTTTTTGGTATTTATCTTGCTTGGTGCGCTCTGAACTTCCTGGGTGTGTTGTTGCGTGTCTGTCATTCATTTTGGAAAATTTTTATCAATTACTTCTTCAAATATTTAGCAACCACCTTCCTCAGGCAAAAGGCAGCCACTTGTGAAGTTTAGCAGGAGGAAAGAGTGCATTTGAATGCACTGGGATTCCAGCACCAGTCCCCAGAACCTAATGCCCTTAGGATGAGTTTAGCTCCTGAAGAACTCTCTCTCCCTCTGCCTTTTGAAGAGCATCAAGAATTTACCTAAGCTTTTTTTTCCTTTTTTTTCCCTTTTTCAATGGTGCTCCTACTGCTCTCAAGATTATTTCTATTTCTAGTAAGACAATGTTCTTTCAAAGACAGTTGTGGCTAAAATAAGTCTCTGTCCTGAGCCTGGAAATGTTGCATGGCTGACTGTTCATTAGGTAGCAAAACACTGGGAATAAGTCAATAAGGTACTTGGGCAGTGTCAGGCTGGGTGGGCACGGGTAAATGACTGGGTGCTTTGCTTCTGCTGTGATATAAAAGTAAAATCTGCGTTGCATATTGTTTAGTAATTTAGAACTCAACAAAAGTGATCAGAGTCCTTAAAATGTCTTGGAAGAAGTAACCAGGATAGAGATTTGCAGAAATAGGTTACAGAACACAGCTTCTGCATTTTCTGTCTCAAAGAAGAGGAAATAAAATTCATATATAATTAAGGAAAATAATAAATGTGATTCAATATACACAATTCTGTAGTGTTTCAAATGGAAAATATGAGCATATAAAGAGAGATAATGGTTCTCCAGAAAATATTATCACCTTGCAAAAGGGGAGGAATTATGGTTAAACTTCTATTACTTCTCTCATGAAATACTTTGAATGGCAAAAAGTCTTGGAGAATCTGCACATTTTATTCTAGTTTTTTTCTAAATCTTACTTGTGAATATGTCCACTTCAATTCAGACAAACCCAGAGGATATTGAAATGCAGTTTGAAGGACAGTGAAGAACAAAGTGTTAGGGTGATGGGAAAACTAGCCCACAGTGTCCTGTAGACAGTACAAGACAGCATCCTTCACGGCTACCTTTTCACCTCAACACAGCTTGCGCAAGCTGACTGCTAGCTAATACGTGCAAGAAGAAGAAAAAACTCTCATATACTACATTTCAAGAAGTATTTTCTAATCATAAAATGGACTCCAGAGAAAATTCAGACAAGGTTTTAAAAACAACTGAAAATGCAATATTTATAAGATGAGAAGTAAAAATAAATGCTCACCTGTATCATTTTTGGTTCAGATGAAACTATTCTCAGGGCATGAATAGAAATGCAGATGTAGAGAATGGGTTTGTGGACATGGGGGATGAGTAGGATGAATTGGGAGATTGGGATTGACATATATACACTACCATGAGTAAAATAGAGAGCTAGTAGAAACCTGCTGTACAGCACAGGGAGCTCAGTTCGGGGCTCTGTGATGACCTGCTGCTGCTGCAGCTGCTGCTAAGTCGCTTCAGTCGTGTCCAACTCTGTGTGACCCCATAGATGGCAGCCCAACAGGCTCCCCCGTCCCTGGGATTCTCCAGGCAAGAACACTGGAGTGGGTTTCCATTTCCTTCTCCAATGCATGAAAGTGAAAAGTGAAAGTGAAGTCACTGAGTCTTGTCCGACTCTTAGCGACCCCATGGACTGCGGCCTACCAGGCTCCTCATCCATAGGATTTTCCAGGCAAGAGTACTGGAGCAGGGTGCCATTGCCTTCTCTGTGTGATGACCTAGAGGGGTGAAATGGGGACAGTAGTGGGAAGGAGGTTCAACAGGGAGGAGGTATATGTATACATACAGCTGATTCAATTCATTGTACAGAGAAACTAACACAATATTGTAAAGCAACTACACACCAATAAAAAAATTATAAAATAAAGGCTTCCAGCCATTGGAGGCATAAAAAAATTCACACCTTATGGATGCCATATTTGATTTCATCCATAGCCTAGCACTCTAAGGGACACTGTATTTCCAAGAAATTAGAAACAACTTCTCTAAGTGTTTGTTTCTCCTCCCACACTATTGTTTAAACAACTGACAGTGTGAATATATCTTACATCATGACACAATGCTCACATAGACATGTGACTCCATGAGATGCATGCTCAAATTTTCATTTTGTCTCTTCTCTTCCATTTTCTTTCATTTTTAAAATGCTAATCTTGACCCCACTACACTGATCTCAAAATCCACTACTATGCTGCCCACATTGACAAATTTACTGCTCACCATAAATTAATGATCATGTGATGATTTGGCTTTTGGTTCCTTTTCTTTTCCCCTCTTAAAGTTCATTTTCCCCTTTCGTGAATCAGAAACATTTTCCACCTTTATCTTTGGAATTCCACTGTGTCTGTCTAAAAGTAAGGGCAGGTCTATGAGCCATATGTGGATAAATCCACGTTGTATCTCCCAAGGCTCACCTTCTGGGATGGCGTGGGGAAAAGGAGCCTCTGAAAACTTCATCTGAACACATTTGGGCTCTGAACCCAGGATTCATAGCTCAAGGGGGTGAAACTACTTGTATACAACTTTTTAGAAACTCTATGTTGCAGCTGAGAGTCCTGCCTCACATTTTATGGAGAGAAATGATGGGAAGAAGCTCATCTTCCTGCCATCAAGTCCCCTGACTCCACACATCTGTATCCACAGGCTGGATGCTCCATTCTGATGATGGCAGAGTGCCTTCTCCATGCAAAGGTGATGCCTGCTCTCCTACTTGGGGTACCAATCCTGCTCATTTTGGTGAATATTTTTCAGCTGCAACTCTTCTCTCTTCCCCTTCATCACTGCTCCCTCTCTTTCTTGCAGTCACCGACGTAACACTCTACATTGAAACTCCACGGCACACCTGCTCCTGAGCAAGGGTCCTCAGTTGCTGATGCCTCATTTTTCCGCTTCTCTGCACAGCACAGAGAAGGGTTGTGCTTGTTTGCTGTATCCATTTAACCTCATCTCCTCACAGTCATTCCTCTGGGCACTGGTCCCCACATCCCCAGGGAATCTGCTCTTGATGGGTTACTGTGATGTCAGAGTTCACTGCTGATGTCAGTTCTTTGGTCCTTCTCTTGTTCATTGGCATCACTAACCTTTATGAAAAGCTCCCCTCAAATCCTGATTTTCCTCTCATCTCATTGACAGCTGGTGCTCAATCGCCTTTGCTTGTTCAGCTCTTGCCTATTCTTTTATTTCCTGTAATCCTTATACTTTCTGTTATTATCTAATTTAGTAAGTTTATTGTCAGTTTCTACCAGGACAAGGATATTTTCATTCTTTTTTGCCCCTTGGTAATCTCCAGCACTTAGAACAGTATGTGGTCTATAATAGTCACTCAGTGCTTTGTTGAATGAATGCCATAGTGTCTTGGATGTATGTGTTTCAAAATTATATAAATGCTATTGTGTTACAGATGATCTTCTCTCTTTGTTTAAGCATAACCCTAAGCATTTAAGACCATCAGTGTTGCTATATGTAGGTAAAATATATTGCTTTAAATTTTTGCATGGTATTCTCTTCATGTAAGCATCACATTTTATTTGCCTATTTTCATAGAATTAACATTTAAGTTGCTCCCAGCTTGGGATACAACAAATGATAAAACCAAGATTACTTCCATGAATTTTACCTTGTGAACCTGTGAATTTCTCTGGGAGGGTATGCTTAGGAGAAGGACTTGTGAATCATAGGTTATACATCTATGTAATCTATACATAATAAGTACTGCCAAACTGCTTCCCAAAAGTAATGTACAAGTTGGCAGTCTCACCTAAGGTATTTGGATACTTCCATTTCACTATATATTCCATCAAATTTATAATTCCTTCCTTACTTTTGTTGAACTGATTGGTGTAGAACATATTTTTTAAAAATATATTTAAAAAATTTATGTTCATACCACTTAATATGGGCACAGATTTCAGTGGTTTTCACATATTATGAAGCATTATTCTTCATTTGATTTTTCCCCAAACACAAAATCATTCTTAGCTTGTGGACTGCAGAAAAACAGGCAGCCAACTTGTTTTGGCTACCAAGGTATGATCTAAGTGGTTGGTAGAATGATATCTTACTGTTGCTTTTCTTTGAAAATGGCTACCTACTAGTACATTTAAACATTATGAACTTATTAATTTTTAGATTTCTCTTTTATTATTTGCCTATTTCCTACCTTTACTGATTTGCATTTTTATTAGTTTTCCTGTATTTGTTTATACTTTTAAGACTCATATATTCTTAATATTAGTCTTTTCAAGTTTTTACATTTCAGTTTATCTTCTCTCAGTCTACCATTTATCAGGTGGCTTCCTATTTTTGGTTGAACAGGCATTTCAAATTTTGGTACAGGAAGTTCCAGTAGGTTTTTGATCTCCATGGTTTGTGAATTTTTAATATTATCAAAGAAGTAATTCCTTACTTCCAGATCAAAAAGTTATTCTTCTACATTTTCATCTTTTAGCTGTATGCTATCTTTCACTTTTAAGTCCTTACTTCTGCATTCATCTTGTAGTCAGTGAAATAGACCCAGTTTAATTTTCATGTGAGGTGAACAGTCTTCCCCAAACAAGTTATTTAATGATTTTCCTTTATTATTGATTTGTTGGTACCACTTTTATGTATATCAAATTTTATTTGTTTTATGAGGACTTATTTCTGAGTTTGCTTTTCTGTTCCAAGAATTTATATTTTTAATTGGTACCACAGTATCATGCTATTTTAGTATTATTAACATTAATGGTATTATTGTTACATTGTTATATATTCTATCTTAAATTCTCACATGGCAATTTTCCCATTTTCTTAAGACATTTATTCATGAAAATTAATTCTTTCCTATAAATTTATAAAGAATTTTTTCCAAAATCCCTTGAAAAAAATTAAGAGTTTTAAATCTGATTACATTAAATTATAAATTTATATGTTAATTTGTGGTTAAATAATATATTTTTCTTTTCTTTTTTTTGTGCTTTAAGGTTTTAAGAAGTTTCTTTAGAGGGTAGTTTGTTTCCTTGTGAGCTTAGTTCCTAGGCATATATTTTTGATTTGCTCTTGCTGATGTGGAGGGATGGTCCTGATGTAAAATATCATGTATGAAACGAGATGCCAGTCCAGGTTCGATGCACGATACTGGATGCTTGGGGCTAGAGCACTGGAACGACCCAGAGGGATGGTATGGGGAGGGAGGAGGGAGGTGGGTTCAGGATGGGGAACACATGTATACCTGTGGCAGATTCATTTTGATATTTGGCAAAACTAATACAATTATGCAAAGTTTAAAAATAAAATTAAATTAAAAAAAATAAAATCTATGCTGGCAAATTTGTTGTACTCTTTTTCTTTTTAGTAGTATATTACAATTCTGATATGTTTTATATACTTGCCCATAAAAATCTATGAAATGATGAACATTCTACTCAATTAAAAATATGTGGCTTGTTTCCTTTGAGTGTGAAAGTCGCTCATTGTGTCTGACTCTTTGTGACCCCGTAGACTATACAGTCCATGGAGTTCTCCAGGCAAGAATACTGGAGTGGGTAGCCTTTCCATTCTCCAGGGGTCTTCCCAACCCAGGGATTGAACCCAGGTCTCCCGCATTGCAGGCAGATTCTTTACCAGCTGTTGTTTTCTTTGCTGGTCTGTAAATATCCCGCACTTCCCCTGTCATGCAGAACAGCAATGATATCAGGCATCTTGTCTTTTCCCTGCATTTAAAGAAGTACATGGGGATTTCTGGGTCTTGGTGCCACAGGTGAGGAACTGGTTGGTTATCACTCCTATTCCACAAAAAAGGAAAAAAAAAGAAAAAAAGGAAAAGAAATAAGCTGAACACTTTGAAAATCAATAACTCTTCTTAGATCTTTAGAGATCTGAGGACACAGGGCAGATGACTGCCCTTGAAATTGAAGAGTTTGGCTGATGGAACAAAGAATCACAACTCACAGTATAAAAGCCAAGGGGCAGAATGTAAACTGTGATTAATAAATTGCTGGAGGGCTGCATGGGAAAGTTTGGGCTGAAAACCCAGAGGCCCAGTGTGAGGAGAGCCTCCACAATTAGGTGAGGTTTTATCTCAGGAACTCAATCAGGTTTTCCAAGGAAGAGGTCAAGAAAACTCCCTTCATCCTTTTGCTGGGGGCAGGGTGGGGGTGGGGATGGAGTGTGGGAAAAGTAGCTGTTCTGAAGCACATTCTGATTTTCTTAACAAGGTCTGATCTCAGAGAAACTATTTCACCAGAACCTAACCAACCATCTTTCTGAAGGGAAATCTCCAGCCCCAGCCTGTTCTAGATGTCCTATCTCAACTAAGAAAAACAAATAAGCAAACAAAAACCTAAATAAGAGAAGCATAGGTGCATTAAAAGACTGATACACTGTGATAGAAATATAGGTTCCCTGATTGCTCTTCTTCAGCCAGCCCCCGCCACCCCCCCCAAAAAAAAAAAATGGTTTTGGAGGGCAAGTTAACATATAAAGTGGTTTTATATAAAACATCAATCATCTTGTCTGTTTTGATAAGCATCAGTACCAGTTCTTTCACTTGAAATGCAATTTGTAACATTGGAGGAAAAGAATTTTGTGATTGTTGAAGTGATTTTTTTTTTTTTTTTTTTACAAATCCAAAGGGAAGATACAGTATTGAAAAGACTTTGGAAGAAATCTGCCATATCAGCGTATAAATAGACCCCATGTGACACAGTGAGCAGAGTTGTGCATCTCAAACACTTTAAAGAAGAAAGTATTTAGAGGCAATCTGAGAACAATAGAAGAGACAAAAATAAGGGTTCAAGGGAAACATTAGGCTCCAACACATACAGGCAGGCCAGGCAGTAAACACAGCCTATCCCCACCATGTAAAGTAATCTCTAGGCGAGAACACTGGAGTGGGTTCTGTGCCCGCCTCCAGGGGATCGTCCCAACCCAGGGGTCAAACCCAGGTCTCCTGCATTGCAGGTAGATTCTTTACCACCTGAGCCACCAAGGAAGCCCATGTTAAGTAAAGTGAAAGTGAAGTTGCTCAGTCATGTCTGACTCTTTGCAACCCATGGACTGTAGCCCACCAAGAGACCTCAGTTTCTCTTACCCAGTAACTCATGTTCAGATTACAACAGATAATTGCAAAACATACTAAAAGACAAAAACAAAAAACAAAACAAAACAAACACACAGCTTGAAGGGAAGGAATAAGTATGAAAACCAGATTCAGATATGGCAGAGATTTTGAAATTATCAGATTGCAATTTGAAGCAGCTGTTATTGTAAGCTAAGGGCCACAATGTAAAAAAATGGACAACATGCAAGAACCAGATGGGTAATTAGGCAGAGTGATGTAACCTCTAAGAAAGAGTCAAAAGGAACCCATAAAAAATCAAAAACTCTGCTACAAGAATGAGAAATGAAGAATGGTTCAGGTGGGCTCATCCTAGGATTGGGCACAGTTGAGGAAAGAATCAGTGCTTGAAAAAATGTCAATAGAAGCTTTCAAAATTGACATGCATTGAATGAAAAATAATAGACTATCCAAGAACTGTGGAATGACAACAAAAGGTGGAACTATGTGTAATGGGAATACCAGGAGAAGAGAGAAAGGAACATGAAACGTACTTGAAGTAGTAATGATTGATAATTTCTCCAAATAAACGATAGATACAAAAACACAGATGCAAGAAGCTCAGAGAACACCACAGGATAAAAGTACATATAAAACCTATGCTGAAGTGTACCAAATTCAAGCTGCATAAAATAAAAAATAATGTCCTCAACAAATGCAGAGGGGAAAACACTGGACCCACAGAGCAGCATTAATAAGAATTACATCAGACTTCTTATTAGAAATTATGTAAGCAATAAGAGAGTGCGGTAAAATATTTAATGTGTTGAAAGAAAAGAACCACCAACCTAGAATTTTATATCCAACACAATTATTCTTCAAAAGTGAAGGAGAAATAGAGGCTTTCTCAGATGAACAAAACTTAAGAAAATTTGTCACCAATAGACTTGATTTGAATAAAATTCCCAAATAAATTCTTCAGAAGGAAGGAAAACTGTAGGTCTGATATACATAATACAGTAGAAGTGTTAGAAAAAAATAAATGACAATAAAACAACTATTTTTCTTATTAATTGATCTAATGTAAATTTATCCTTTTCCTTATCATAAAGAAATAAATAAAGAAAATTTATTCCTTTTCCTTTTCATCAGAGGCCAGGCAGAATGAAAACCACAATCACAGAAAACTAACCAAACTGATCACATGGATCATAGCCTTGTCTAACTCAATGAAACTATGAGCTACTCCATGTAGGGCCACCCAAGATGGATGGGTCTTGGTGGAGAGTTCTGACAAAACATGGTCCACTGGAGAAGGGAATGAGAAGCCGCTTCAGTATCCTTGCCTTGAGAACCTCATGAACAGTATGAAAAGGAAAAAAGATAGGACACTGAAAGATGAACTCCCCAGATTGGTAGGTGCCCAATATTCTACTGGAGAAGAGTGAAGAAATAACTCCAGAAAGAATGGAGAGACAGAACCAAAGTGAAAACAATGCCCAGTTGTGGATGTGACTGGTGATGGAAGTAAAGTTCAATGCTATAAAGAACAATATCCCATAGGAAACTGGAATGTTAGGTCCATCAGTTCAGTTCAGTTGCTCAGTTGTGTCCGACTCTTTGCGACCCCATGAATCGCAGCACGCCAGGTCGCCCTGTCCATCACCAACTCCCAGAATTCACTCAGACTCATGTCCATCGAGTCGGTGATGCCATCATCTGCTGTTGTCCCCTTTTCCTCCTGCCCCCAATCCCTGCCAGCATCAGAGTCTTTTCCAATGAGTCAACTCTTCACATGAGGTGGCCAAA
This sequence comes from Bos javanicus, assembly GCF_032452875.1. Lineage (NCBI taxonomy): Eukaryota > Metazoa > Chordata > Mammalia > Artiodactyla > Bovidae > Bos > Bos javanicus. Next base: position 4,822,653 of record NC_083871.1, on the reverse strand, counting down.
GTACTGGAGTTTCAGCTTTAGCATCATTCCTTCCAAAGAACACCCAGGACTGATCTCCTTTAGAATGGACTGGTTGGATCTCCTTGCAGTCCAAGGGACTCTCAAGAGTCTTCTCCAACACCACAGTTCAAAAGCATCAATTCTTCGGTGCTCAGCGTTCTTTACAGTCCAACTCTCACATGCATACATGACCACTGGAAAAACCATAGCCTTGACTAGATGGACCTTTGTTAGCAAAGTAATGTCTCTGCTTTTCAATATGCTATCTAGGTTAATCAAGGTAAACTGGAAATGGTCAAACAGGAGATGGCAAGAGTAAACATTGACACTTTGTGAACTAAAATGAACCAGAATGGGCAAATTCAATACAGACGACCATCATATCTACTACTGTGGGCAAGAACCCTTTACAAGAAATGGAGTAGCCATCATAGTCAATAAAACAGTCTGAAATGCAGTATTTAGGTGCATTCTCAAAAATGACAGAATGATCTCTGTTCATATCCAAGGCAAAGCATTCACTATCACAGTAATCTAAGTCTATGCCCCAACCACTAATGGTGAAAAAGCTGAAGTTGAATGATTCTATTATGACTCATAAGATCTTCTAGAACTAACACCAAAAAAAGAGGTCCTTTTCATCACAGGGGACTTGAATGCAAAAGTAGGAAGTCAAGAGATACCTGAAGTAACAGGCAAGTTTGGCCTTGGACTACAGAATGAAGTAGGGCAAAGGCTAGCAGAGCTTTGCCAAGAGAACACACTGGTCACAGCATACACCCTCTTCCAAGAACGTAAGAGAAGACTCTGCACATGTACATTACTAGATGGTCAACACCAAAATCAGATTGATTATATTCTCTTCAGCCAAAGATGGAGAAGCTCTATATAGTTAGCACAAAGAAGACCAGGACCTGCGGCTCAGATCATGAAATCCTTATTACACAATTCAGACTGAAATTGAAGAAAGTAGGGAAAACCACTAGACCATTCAGATATGACCTAAATAAAACCCCTTAAGATTATACAGTGAAAGTGACAAATATATTCAAAGGTTTAGATCTGATAGAGTGCCTGAAGAACTATGGATGGAGGTTCATGACATTGTTCAGGAGCTGGTTATCAAGACCATTCCCAAGAAAAACAAATGCAACATGGCAAAATGTTTGTCTGAGGAGGCCTTACAAATAGCTGAAAAATAAGAGAAGCTAAAGGCAAAGGAGAAAAGGAAAGATATATCCATCTGATTGCAAAGTTCCAAAGAATAGCAAGGAGATAAGAAAGCCTTCCTAAGTGATCAGTGCAAAGAAATAGAGGAAAATAATAGAATGGGAAAGACTAGAGATCTCTTCAAGAAAATTAGAGATACCAAGGGAACATTTCATGCAAAGATGGGCTAAATAAAGAACAGAAATGGTATGGACCTAACAGAAGCAGAATATTAAGAAGAGGTGGTAAGAATACACAGAAGAAATATACAAAAAAGATCTTCATGATCCACATAACCACCATGGTGTGATCACCCACCTAGAGCCAGACATCCTGGGATGCAAAGTCAAATGGGCCTTAGGAAGCATTACTACGAACAAAACTAGTGGAGGTGATGGAATGCCAGTTGAGCTATTTCAAATTCTAAAAGATGATGCCATGAAAGTGTTGCACTCAATATGCCAGCAAATTTGGAAAACTCAGCAGTAGCCACAGGACTGGAGAAAGTCAGTTTTCATTTCAATTCCAAAGAAAGGCAATGCCAAAGAATGTTCAAACCACCACACAATTGCATCATCTCACAAGCTAGCAAAGTAATGCTCAAAATTCTCCAAGCGAGGCTTCAACAGTACATGAACTGAGAGCTTCCAGATGTTTAAGCTGAATTTAGAAAAAGCAGAGGAACCAGAGATCCAATTTCAACATCCGTTGGATTATATAAAAGGCAAGAGAGTTCCAAAAAAATCTCCTTTTGATTTATTGAATATGCCAAAGCCTTTGACTATGTGGATCACATCACAACAAACTGTGGAAAATTCTTCAAGAGATGGGAATACCAGACCACCTTACCTGTCTCCTGAGAAATCTGTATGTAGGTCAAGAAGCAACAGTTAGAAGTGTACATGGAACAATGGTCTGGTTCCAAATTGGGAAAGGAGTATGTCAAGGCTGTATAATGTCACCCTGCTTATTTAACTTATATGCAGAGTTCATCATGTGAAATGCCAGGCTGGATGAATCACAAGCTGGAATCAAGATTGACGGGAGAAATATCAACCATCTCAGATATGCAGATGTTACCACCCTTATGGGTGAAAGCGAAGAGGAAGTGAAGAGCCTCTTGATGAAAGTGAGAGAGGAAAGTGAGAAAGCTGGCTTACAACTCAACATTCAAAAAACTAAGATCATGGCATCTGGTCCCTACACTTTCTGGCAAATAAATGAGGAAACAAGGGAAACTGTGACAATCTTTATTTTTGGGGGGCTCCAAAATCACTGCAGATGGTGACTGTTGCCATGAAATTGAGACACTTGCTCCTTGGAAGAAAAGCTATGACCAACCTAGACAGCATATTAAAAAGCAGAGACATTACTTTGCCAACAAATGTCTGTAGAGTAGAAGCTATGGTTTTCCAGTAGTCATGTATGTGAGAGAGTCATTTCCTAGGCAGGTTGATAAGAAGTCTAGGGTTCCCCAAGGAGAGAGGGGTCTGGAATTCTCAAGGAGGAAGGAAGGATAAACCTTTTTTTCCTCTACATTCCTTAGGATTATATAACAATAATGTATCCTGCCTGAGGACAGTCTCTGGCTAATTCTGTTATCTTAAAATGTAAATTATGGGAGTAGGTCTGGTGAGGTCTTTACAACCTCCAGACATTCTTTGGATTCATTGGAGAGTATATAACTCCATTGCTAACACTAGCAAGGGGGTACTCTTTCTACCCTCTTCTGATGTCTATGTCAGAAGCTTTCTCTATCTCCTTTATACTTTAGTAAAACTTTATTACACAAAAGCTCTGAGCGATCAAGCCTCGTCTCTGGCCCCGGATTGAATTCTTCTCCGGAGGCCAAGAATCCTGGTGTCTTTGCGTGATTCAACAACAACCTTTCATATGAATGTGCGAGTTGGGCCATAAAGAAGGCTGGACACTGAAGAATTGATGCTTTTAAACTGTGGTGTTGGAGAAGACTCTTGAGAGTCCCTTGGAATGCAAGGAGATCCAACCAGTCCATCTTAAAGGAGATCAGTTCTGGGTGTTCGTTGGAAGGACTACCATTGAAGCTGAAGCTTCAATACTTTGGCCACCTGATGCGAAGAACTGACTCATTGGAAAAAACCCTGATGTTTGGAAAATTTGAAGGCAGGAGGAAAATGGGGTGACAGAGGATGAGACGGTTGGATGGCATCACTGACTCAATGGACATGAGTTTGAGCAAGTTCCGGGAGTTAGTGGCAGACAGGGAAGCTGGGCGTGCTGCAATCCATGGGTTTGCAAATAGTTGGACATGACTGAGCAAGTGAACTGAACTAAGCTGAATATAACTTTGTTAAAAATAATAGCAAAAATATATTCTGTGATTATAACTTATGGATAAGTAAAATGAATTATAGTAATGTTATACAAAAGGAGAGGGTGGAATTGGGAATACTTTTTTATCAGGTACTTGAACTGCCCAGGAGGTAGGTAATTTGAAAGGGGGTTTGGATTAGTTTTAAATGTATATATCTAACTCAGAAACAACTAAAACTAAAAAGTTTTTGTTTTAAGTAGTTGATATGCTAAGATAGGAGAGCAGATGGAAAAAGACAAAATTTTGAATTAAACTTAGAGAATATAGAAAAAGATCAACACACACACACACACACAAGGAAACAAAGGCCAAAAGCAAATAATTTAAAAATAGTAATAAATATGTAGATATTAATCCAACCTTATCAAATATTCTTTTAAAGATCAAGAGTCTAAATACATCAATTAAAAAGTAAGGGTTGTCAGAATAAATTCAGAAAACAAGTTTAAACTATACGTTGTCTGCAAGAGTCTCATTTGAAATATAAAGACTCAGATAGCTGAAAGAGGTTGGGGAAAAATATAGCACAATAATACTCATAGAAAGAGAGTTACACTAATTTCAGACAGAACAGAATTAAGACCAAGGAAAATTATCAAGGATATAGAGAGACATGACACTGTGATAAAGGAGTTGTAACTACTCATACAGTTGGAGATCTCAACATCTCTGCATCCGTAATAGATCCAGTGGGCAGGTCAGTATTGATAGTTGAACAATACCAATAATCAACTAGATTTCCTTCACATCTAAAGGATATTTCAACATTCAGTAGTTGGTTCATTTTTATTGCTGACTCTTCCATTGTAGGGTTATATCCCAGATATTTTATCCATTCACATAATGAAGGAATTTGAATAGTTTCCAGTTTTTAGCTTTCACAAATCAAGTTATTAAAAACAGTTGTGTACAGGTTTTACTCATAATTTCTGAGTGCTAGTCTGCTCCACAGATCCATTTTTATCTCTTTTCCAATGACACATTGTGGATTTACAGTAAATCAGAGTTTGATTCTTCAATCTGTATTATAATTTTTCATATCTCTTGTTTACCTATGTATTTTAATTAATTGACTTATCTTGATTATTGTATTTTTCAGCTCCAATCTTTCCATTTGGTTCTTCTTTCTAACTTCTGTTTCATTTCTATATTTCCATTTGTTTAAGAGTTCTGAAAATTGATTGTTAGATAATTTCAGTGTCTTAATTTTAGTTTGAGATCTGGTATCCTATCCCATGTAAGTTGAGATTTTCTTTGTATGTGAAATAATTTTGGTTTGTATTCTGGACATTTGGATGACTGAAACATATTTTAATGTTATATATTAAGTATGAGTTTTAACTATTTTATATTGCAAATACATTAAGAAATTGGTTACAGCTAAATTTTTAATTATTCTTGAATAAAAGACTGTATGATCATGAAAAGAGAGGGCACATTCTTTCGAATTTCTTCATATCAACTTTATTTATATTTGATACCTTTTATTCTATGTCAGTTAAAATGATAGATGAGTTATGTTTATGTAATTTATTTAGTCTTCTCCTAGTCTTACAGAATTAAGAATATATATATAGAAACAATGGTTTTCCTAGTGGGTAACTTAAACATTATGTACAATGTTTAAGTTCTGCATCCATGGGTATAACCATCTATGGGTCAAAATATTTGAAAAATAAATTTGAGAAAATTGTTGCTTGCTGGCCATTATTTACATAGCATTGACATTGTAATAGACATTATAAGTAATCTAGAAATGAGTTAAAGTGTATCAGAGGTTGTGCATCGGTTATATGTAAAAGTATGCTGTTTCATATAAATGATTTGAGCATCCACATATTTTGTTATCTGCTGATGTCCTGGAACTAATCCCTCAGGGATACAAAGGGACTACTGTAGGTTATTCTTTGTCACAGGTATGGTGGAAGGCATCTAGGAAGCTAGATTTCTGTTCATAGTTTATATTTAGACTAGCTTTTATGTGCCGCTTCCAGTGTAGCTAGCCAAGGTCATTTGTGCATACTAGATGCCTAATGTGATGGTGAGAAGCCCTACGACCTGACTTTTTGGGGCAGCTATGTCAGGGGATGTGGAGCCTTCCAGCATGGCTGCTTTCAGATTATTTCCATTCCGAAAGCTTGAAGAGTTCTGGATACCTTACACTTAGATGTACTATGCTTTGATTTTGCCTTACACTTAGATGTACTATGCTTTGGTTTTGCCTTCAAAACTGGGTAGAGAATTGGGATTTTGCCACTAGCAAGAGGAATAGACAGGGAGGAGTTAATTGGCTGTGCCCACATGCAATTTCACTCCAAAGGATGACTTCGTGGATTTTACTGCCTTTTCCTCTAACTGTATCTGCTATATTACTCAGTTGGTTAGAATTGAAGTAGTCTAGGTACAGATGGCATTTACTACCAAGTTGTTTGACCCCTTGTGTCTCAAAAACCATGCGTCTTCACAAGCAAACCCACACAGCTGCCACCTGCAGCTTCAGACACGTGCTGGCACTAGACCCCTGTGGATGTCAGTCTGTACACCATCGGCTGAGATGCTTCCACATGAGCCCCTGAGCTCTGGCTCGGCTTGTTTCCTGACGATTCGGCTTCTCATTCCTGTGTCTGAACATCCACTTTGGAGCTCCTTCTGTTCCCTTGGACTTTTGTCTTCCTCCTGAAGACCAACAATTAGGATGATAACCTGGTTAAGAGAATAGGGCATTGTCCACTCTTTCCATGGCACCAGACAAAGTCCAACAAGCCCCAGACCAACTTTGCTGGGCCTTGTGGAAGGTGTCACGCATTCAAATCTTCTCTGAGCCTTGATGACTTTGCTTGTCAGGAGATCAGCCCAGGTCCTGGCCGCTTTTCTGCTTTCTCTCTGCAGGACTTGCCACCTTTTCGTGATCTGTGTTCACTCTTCCATTCTCCAGGGTTGACCCCATCCCAGAACACCCATCTGTTTCTGAATTTCCGACTACTAGTCTCTCCTGTGAACTATATCTGTTAACCCCTTTGAAACTGGCTGGTCTTAAGTTCAAACTGAGACTTTGGCCAGTGTAATAGCACTTTTCTAAGTCTTGGCTGATTTGGGGTCAGTTTTACTGGGTTTCTTAAACTAACTTAGCAACTCATGGCCCTGTGGTGCTTAAGATTCAGCCTGTCTCTTTCGACTTCCATTATTGCCCTGAAAATGAGAGTTCAGAGCACATCATTTTATAAATAGCATAGATTTTCTTTTCAGATGCATTTTCTTCCCCTCCTTCCCAGTGGAGATCATTTGTGAGATTTCACTCACTCACAGAGCCTTGTGAGTTTCCTTTTTCCTGCAATTTATCCCTGTCTGCTTGGCGTTTCACTACCTCTGAGATCTGCAAAATAGGCTATTTCATGGCATATTCCATTTTATACCATTTATAAAGGTGTGAAAGCTAGGTCTAGCAGCATTGTGGGAGAGATCAAACCGTTCACTTTTATTTATCTGATGTTCCAAGAAAAAATATTAAAAATGTGAAAAATGCATGGTATGTTAGATGAGTGTGTGGTGAGGAGAGGATGGTGAAAGCTATTGTTATAAAGATGAAGGATCCAGAGTTCCTGCCTCTGAAAGAGAAGGTACCAACACTGTCTGTGATGGCTGCTTTACTTGGGGTGATGAGCATGACCAGCGGGGAGCACAGCTCAGAGGCAGCCGTGCAAGTTATCCATCTGATTGTGAGCCAAGATGAGCTAGAACATTGAAAAGGCCCTTCCCTACCTCTCACACTGTATGTCGAGGACTTTTTGTTGGGGGACCACTGAATATGATACAAAGGGAATTCTTATCGAAGAGGCTGTGGAAGATGTTGGTTGCTGGTCTACCATAGATAATATATGCCTTGAAGGCGCAAGATGTATCGCATTAACTAATATATTGAGCGTGAGTGAAAGTGAAAGTCGCTCAGTCATGTCTGACTCTTTGCAACCCCATGGACTATACAGTCCATGGAATTCTCCAGGCCAGAATACTGAAGTGTGTAGCCTGTCCCTTCTCCAGGGGATCTTCCCAACCCAGGAATCAAACCAGGGTCTCCTGCATTGCAGGCAGATTCTTTACTGACTGAGCTATGAGGGAAGCCCATATATTGGAGAGATGAAGAATCAAATTAGTGATTTAATTCCCTATGATTCCCTCTCTTAAATCCTCCATCTGCCTTTTGTCAGTAGAAAAAGTTGAGCCAATAATTTTAATCAGAGAAGTGAGAAAATATAGAAGCAAAGGAAAGATGTCAAACAGGACAAAATAGTAATAGTTGATAAGCAAAGCCAAGGGCCTGTATTTCCTTCTCAAGAGCTATAGGTAATATTCTAAGCTATATTATTTGAGATGTTTTGTAGAGACTGAAAGTGCCACCAGGTGGAAGAAGTTAACTGTGTGATGGATGACCAGGCTGTAGCCATGACATAACCTGCCACAGTTCCGAGAACTGGCCTCCAGCAAATGGGAACAAACTGATCCTGCAACTGAAGACTGACTGCACTTAATCAAGATGACTCCAGTCAGACTACCACATGACCAGTTTCAAGATGACCACCAGAGCTGAGTGTGTTTCCACGTGTAGCCCCTCCCCCAGTTACTGCCCTTTGATTGTCCAGAGGTGGGGAGAGTAGGCCGTTGAACAAGAGTCTTCCCCAACAACCTTGCCGCTTTATTGGTTTACGAGGGGCAAGCAGCCAGAACCCACTGTCAGCAACAGTTCAACCGGATTTCCATTGCTCAACACGGCAACCACTGGCCCACACGTGCTACAGAATACTCACAACATGACTGGTCTACACTGAGTTGTGTCGTAAATGTTAAGTACATATGAGGTATAGAAGATTCACCACAAGCAATTTAAGTTAGGTGATTAATTTTTATACTAATCCAATGATGAAGCAATTCTATTTTGAATATACTGGGTTAAATAAAAGTGTTTAAAATCTATGTAATCAGTTTCTCTTTACTTTTTAATGTGCCTACTAGAATGTTAAAAACGACATATGTGGCTTATATATCCACTGAGCAGTGCTCAAGGGGAGCAGAGGGGGTTTTAAGCAGAGAGAAATTTGAGTTAGTACATTATGGGCATTAAATACCTGACTAAGTAATTCACATAATATTTGATAGGTGTTGGGAATGCATTGATTTTTGAGTAGAGGAATAAAATCAAATACCACAGGAAGATTAATCTAGTGGCAGGGGCATATTTCAATTTCCAGTTCCTTATTCATGATAAAACATTGCTCCCAACCTTAATGATAATTTATTTTATAGCTTTCCAGTTGAAATTTTGGAAGGGAAAACACAATTTTGTCACCATGCTTATTTACTCATTTTCGGGTAGATCCTAGGTAGATTAATGCACCATGTTCCCCTTTAGAAACCTTGTTAACTTTCTCCAAATTACTTATGTTGGCATAATTGCATAGTGGGCTCTTTTTAGTAAATCTTAACTTTGGAGAAGGAAAGAGATTCTTATTCTTTTACTACTTGCACAGGTAGTGCTCCTCACCCTACACAGTAGGCGTGCGAGAGACATGTGAAGAAAAATGTGCTACAGTCACATTCTCTGGCAAGGTGAGGGATAAACTGGAAATTGAGATTGAGACATACACACCACTATACATGAAATAGATAACAAGAGTCCCTTGGACTGCAAGGAGATCCAACCAGTCCATTCTAAAGGAAATCAGTCCTGAATATTCACTGGAAGGACTGATGCTGAAGCTGAAATTCCAATACTCTGGCCACCTGATGCGAAGAATTGACTCATTCGAAAACATCCTGATGCCGGGAAAGATTGAAGGCGTGAGAAGGGGACGACAGAGGATGAGATGGTTGGATGGCATCACTGACTCAATGGACATGAGTGTGAGTAAACTCCGGGAGTTGGTGATGGACAGGGAGGATTGGAACGCTTCAGTCCATGGGGTCACAAAGAGTCGGACACGACTGAGCGACTGAACTGAACTGAAGGACCTACTCTGTCACACAGAGAACGCTACTCAATACTCTTGTAATGGCCTATTTGGGGAAAAAAAGAGCAGTGTGTACATATGTATAACTGATTCATTTTGCCATACACCTGAAATTAATACAACATTCTAAATTAACTATACTCCAGTAAAACTTTAAAAAATGATGGAAATATTTTAGGCCACTGGTATTTAATATGCATGCACACATGCTTTCAAGTTGCTTCAGTTGTGTCCCTCTCTTTGTGATCCCGTGAACTGGGGCCTGCTGGTCTCCTCTATCCACCAGATTCTCCAGTTAAGTATACTGGAATGGGTCGCCATGCCCTCCTTCAGGGCATCTTCCAGACTCCTATTGAACCCATGTCTTTTGTGTCTCCTGCATTGCAGGAGGATTCATTACCGCTGAGTCACTGGGGAAGCCCCTTGATATTTAATATGTTTACCTCCAAATTCAGATGAGAGATTCATAATTAAAAAAAAATCTATTCTAGCCACATTAGTGAAAGTGAAAGTCACTCTGTTGTGTCTGACTCTGCAACCCCATGGACTGTCCATGGAATTCTCTAGGCCAGAATACTGGAATGGGTAGTCTTTCCCTTCTCTAGGAGATCTTCCCAACCCAGGGATAGAACGGTCTCCCACATTGCAGATAGATTCTTTACCAGCTGAGCCACACAGGAAGTTCCTAGCCATATTAAACATCTATTTTAACCATAGGAAGTTGGGATTATTGTTTTTTTCTTTGATAAATAAATTTGAGCTTCCCAGATGGCGCTAGTGGTAAAGAACATGACTACCAGTGCAGGAGGTGAGGGACACGTGGGTTCAATCCCTGGATCAGCAAGATACCCTGGAGGAGGGCATGGCAAACGACTTAGGTATTCCTGTCTGGCCGTGGACAGAGGAGCCTTGTGGGCTACAGACCACAGGGTTGTGAACAGTCAGACATAACTGAAGCAACTTAGCACGTGTGCAAAGAGGTGCAGTAACTCATCCAAGGTCCCAAATCAATGTAGAAGGTTGTGTTTCAAGCCTAAAAGAAGAAGTTTCATGAATGGTTCCAAAATTTATGTATACAGTTTTTGAAAACTGATTTTTTGTATGAGCATTTTTGAGATGAGCTGCTGTATTCTTGAAAAGTGTTTTATCTAAGTTTTAATATTCAAGTGACAAATTAACATGTGAATAGGTGAGATTACTGCCCTCCTTTCAATTTAAATGAAAGACTGAGGTGCTTTAATCACTTGCCCTTTGTCCTTGTTATTGTTGTCGTTAATTTTATTATGGAACAAAGGAGTTCTGTGCCTACCTCTGATTCATTCTACACAAACAAAACCTGACTCTTATTCCATCCCCTTCAATCTTTCTTCCAGATGACATTGAGAACAACCTTGACACATTCCAGAATGATCTTAACATGATTTTGTCAAAGTTTTGTTAAAATTACAGCATTGAAAATCCTTACTCTATGGAAAAATCCCAATTTGGAACACGATATGTCTCTCCGTCTAATCTACTTTTATTTCCCTCAGCAATGTTATATAAATTTGCTTGCATAAGCTCTTACATTTCCAACTGAATTCTATTGGTAAGTACTTTATAATTTTTGGAAACTTTGAAAAGCAACTTTTGTATTTGCAAAATGCATCTTGCTGTAGAAGAAGAATTACTTTAACATTTGCTTTGTATATTGCCTTATTAGTGAGCTGCCATTATATCAAGAGCCCTCTGTTTGTTCTTTTGATGTGCGAAAATCCATAAGTAATGGTTATTGTTTATCTTTCTTAATATTTATGTCTCTTATTTACATTTTACCTTCTAGAGAGATAGATGTCCCAAACAGTGTTAGTCAACAGAAACGGTAAAAATATTTTTGGGCTTTCTAAGACTTGTACATGACACCTATATTTATTATAATTTCCATTGTTTCTACATGAGTTTTATTTATTATGTTCAGGTTGTATAATTTTATTACTGATTTAGTAAATATTTGCAAGTAGACTTCTAGTTTCATGAGATCTGTTTTAGAATTACTCAAAACATTAATACACTTTTTTCTCCCTCTCATTATCAGTCTAATGGTGTATAGTATTAGTTTTCTGTTAATATTAAATGTTCTTGAATTGTTATATCATGGTCACAATAAAAAGTTTTTAAATAAAGTTAAAATAAATCTGTTTAAATTATAGTCAGGATGTCAGCATGTACATTTGAAGATACAGTGTTCTTTGAATTGCTTTGACTAGGTTCAATCCCAGCCTTATGCTGAATTTATAAAAGCAAATGGAGGACATTCAACTTTCTATTTTTTAATTCCCTTTCATGACTTATAATAAGAATCATCTATTCTTTTTAAGTTTGAAAGGACTTGTCTTTAACTTCACTATAGATTTTCTGCCTTTTCATGTACTTGTGTTCAATTTTTTTTTGTTAGTGACTGTTGTAAGAGTGTGTGTGTGTGCTAAGTTGCCTCAGTGTGTCCACCTCTTTGCAACGCTATGGATCGTAACCCACCAGGCTCCTCTGCCCATGGGATTCTCTAGACAGGAATACTGGAGTGGGTTGCCATCCCCTCCTCAGGGAATCTTCCCGATCCAGGGATCAAACCCGCGTCTCTTATGTCACCTGCATTGGCAGGCAGGTTCCTTACCACTAGCACCACTGGGGAGCCTGGCCTTTATATTACAGTGTTTATTTAAATAAATGAAATTTGATAATTAGAACGTTCTAAATTTTTAAAGTCATTAATTTCATATTTTCTCTAATTTGTCTTTTATGGCTGCATGTTGCTCTATTTTATTGAAATATTTTTCACAGTTTTATTGAAGTATAATTGGTATATGATAAACTGCATATATTTAATATATACAAGTCTGGTTAGTCTGGATAAATCAATCCCCCCATGATATTATCTCCACAATCAAGGTAATAAGTGTCCCCCACATGACCGAAAAGTTCCTGTGTCTCTTTGCTACTTTTTTCTGCTAAGAACACAGCATGTATCTATCATTTTAACACATTTTGAAGTGCACAATATTGTAGTTAACTCTGGGCACCCTGCTGTACAGCAGACCTCTTGAGTCATTCTTATAGTTATCTGGTGTAACTATAACTCTGTTCCCACTGAACAACAACTCTCCATTTCTTCGCTTCCCCCCAGCTCCCCAGCCCTTTCCCTAGCAGCCATCGTTCTGTGTTCTGTTTCTATAAGTTTAGCTACATTAAATATCTCATATCGGTGGAATCACACAGTCTTCATCCGTTTGTGACTGACATTGCACTGAGCATAACCTCCTCCACATGCATCAATGTTGTCACAAATTGCAGGATTTCCTTAGAGCAAATGAAACAATCCATATAGTAAAAGGAAACCTACAGAAAGGGAAAAAAGTATTTGCAAATCAAATGTTTCATAAGGGGTTAATTTCCAAAATATACAGGGAAAGTGAAAAGTGAAAGTGAAGTCTCTCAGTCCTGTCCAACTCCTAGCGACCTCATGGACTGCAGCCTACCAGGCTCCTCTGTCCATGGGATTTTTCCAGGCAAGAGTACTGGAATGGGGTGCCATTGCCTTCTCTGATACAGGGAACACATAGGATTCAACACCAAAAAGTAAAAATAAAAAAATAGGTTGATTTAAAAATGGGCAAAAAACTTGAATAGACATACAAATGGCCAAAGGATACACAAAATGCTGCTCAAGACCACTGATGATCAGAGAAATGCACATCAAAACCACATTGGTATACCATTTCATCTGTTAGAATGGGTACTATTTGTTTAAAAAAGGAATAAAAAGATAAGTCTTGGTGAGGGTGTAGAGAAAATGAAGCTCTGTGCACTGCTGATGGGAACATAAAATGGTGCAGCCACTTTGGAAAATATTATGGAGATTAAAAAATTAAAAATAGCACTACCATATGATCCTGTAATCTCACTTCCTTTTATTTATCCAATAGAATTGAAATCGATATTTGGAATAGATACCTGTTCCCCTACATTCACTGCAGCATTATTCACAGTTGTCAAGACATGGACACAATGGGAGTTTCCATCAGCAGGTGAATGGATAAAAAATTGCATATACATACAACCAAATATTATATAGTAGTTTGTTTCTGTTGCTTTTATTAAATTTTTCTTGACACTCAGTGACTTGTTTGGATTAGCCTGTTTAGATCTTTCCTCAGCTTCAAAATATTTTCTTTTTATTAAATCTTTATTAGTGTTTCCCTCCATTTGTGTCATGTACTTTCAGAGAAGCCATGAGGAGTTTACAGCTCTGACTTCAGGGCTTGTTTTCATCATTTCTTTTCTAATTGATATTCATATCTGCTCTTCGTCTCTATTCAGTAAAAAACTCGCAGACATGACTCCTTCAGATTCACTTGTTTGCATCACCAATTATAATTTGTATCATTTTTACAGACATCTTAAATTATGGTGTGGTAACACCTATTTTTTCTTAAGTTAACCTCCTCTTTTCTCTTGACTTAAAATCTCATTCACCTATTTTTACTCTCACATTTTTAAATATTCCTTCAGAGAACAAGTAGATACTTTCTATCAATTAATTCTTAAAATAATTATTTTTAAAATTTCATTTTAATTTTTGTATGTTCTGATATACTAATTGCAAAACTCATTTCAATTTTCCACCTTTTCCTGTGTCCACACCCTTTGCAATATTACCTTGTAACTCTTAGCATTAAAAGATATATATTCTACCCTTTGAATCTGGATCGAGTCTGTCAATTGCATTCCTGAGTAGAAGGGAAAGCAAAAGCAGCTTGTGTTGTTCTAAGTCTATGCTCCAAGAGGCCCTGGACTTCTCCCCCAGAAGTTCTGCTTCTTCCAGGGTAAAGGCTCACTGTAGTTCCTTGGTGGCTCAGATGCAAGGAATCCACCTGCAAGGAGGGAGACCTGGGTTTGATCCCTAGGTTGGGAAGATCCCCTGGAGGAAGGCATGGCAACCCACTCCAGTATTCTTGCCTGGAGAATTCTCATGGACAGAGGAGCCTGGTGGGCTACAGTCCATGGGGTTGCAAAGAGTAGGACACAGCTGAGCAACTAAGCACACAGGTGGTTTGGTATACACGGCAAGTTGCATATGTCATCCCAAATGACAGCCAACCAACTTCTAGATCCGCGAATGCGCCCTCTAAATGTAGAGACAGAGTCTAGTCTTTCTCATTGACCCACGGGACTCATGTGCTGAATAAATGCTTACTGTTTAAGCCATGACATGTGGCATAGTTCTTTTTACTGCTCTTTGTGCCTTCCATTAAGTAATAATAATGATCTATTTATCTTTCTTTTATGATTCCCAGGTTTCATAGATACCATAAAGAAATTTTTTGAGGGTAATAATTCTAAAACAAAGGTACTTCTTTCTTCATGTCCCCTCTCCCATTGGCCCCATTGTCATATGGATGGGTTCTTCTTGGACATCATCTTTATTTACCTGCCTGCTTCTGCTCCTGCCACTGGCCACAGGAGTCAGGTGGACTGTCATGACATTTGACACTTTTCAATTGAGAAGAGCCTCCCTGTGCTGGTGAGGTTCTATCTGAGAATATCTTCCATTCTCACATGCTTTCTGTTGGTTCAGGTGCACCTTGACATCATACAGCCATTTCTAACTATTGATGATCTTTGGAGAACACATTGAGTTCATGTAAAGGAATCATTTTAAACGTGTCTTCTGTTTCCAACCCTGGTCTTTGAAACTTGGGATTTCACCAGGATTTCCTCTCAAAATTCACTATAAAAACTTAGTCCCATGGTCACATCTGTGATTACTGCCAGAGGAAATTATATATTGATGTTTAACATATCCTTTCATCATTTCAGTTCTTAGTGAGCTTCCTCCTATTTCTGATTTTCGTTCTTCATTTCAATTGTTTTATGTTAGAGGAGAAGAGAAAAACTGAGTCTCATCATACAGGTCTCCATCTTTTGCAGAGGCAATTTATATTTGTATTTTTGTAAGTGAGCTTCTGGAGTAATGAGCTCACTTTGTGGTCACAATGTTTGTTTCTGGGATATAAGTGGATGCAGGGTGATAGTGCAAGTCTCCTCCACCTCCGAAGTCCATAGTGGGGGTTAAGCTTAGGACTGGACTCCTCACTGGAGGTAGCCGCATCAGAATCCTTGCCTGGGACCATGATCTGTAGGCTTCAGTTTGCAACCTCAGTCTGAGTTGGCATTTTTTATTGTTTGCATAGAAATGCATAAAATGTAGCCTTCAAATTTTCCACTGAATGGTGTGGATCAAAAGAATATTATTCACTAAAAAAAACCCCAAAACTATTCTCAAGAAGGATGGAATAATCAGATACACAGAAAGAAGCAGAGGTGAGGAGGTAAGGATAAGACAGGGGAAGCTGTTAGAGTTCTTGTGGCCTTTCAGCGGCTGGTGTTCTGAGACACATTCTTACCGTTATAATAAATCCATCCATTTTGCATTTCCAGGCCTGAGTTGGGTTAAGAAAGAGTCCATATACACATTCCCAATGGCATCTCTACTTACTTAATATCAGGTTTCCCTGGGCTCAGTCCTGAAATTATGAAGCCTGCTCTCTCTGCTCTGGAACATTCTGGGCACTGAAGGATCCAGGAAAATATAAATGCAGTGAAACACCATAACTCTCTGTGAAATATCACTCTAAGGCTTAAAACATTGTGATCATTCATAAAATAATTACATACATAAAAAGTCAATACCTCCCTGAAGACTTTCACTGCTCCAAGATTTATATATTTCCTACATAACTGGAGGAAAGTCAGCCCACTCACAGAGCAGAACAAGTCCAGAAGGGCCAAGGTTTTAAGCACAAGCTACATTTTTATTAGCCTTTCAGCTAACTATCTCTATAGGAAGAATCTATAATAAAGTGAAACATCTACATTATTAGAACAGTGTTTCATAATTTGCAAGTTGAAGTATACTTTCAAATTCTTTGAGAAGTGGGTGGGACCACTTCTGATTCCGAAACTGAAAAATTTTCTCTAAGAAACATAAGCTGAAGTTGGCATTTCATGACTTTCTATATTTTATTCCACTATCTTAACATCTGCTTACTACAAGCGATGCAGTCTGTGTAGTTGTTTTAATTCTTAAGTCACATTTTTTCCCTTTCTTCTCCATCTATCTTTCCCAAATCCTTGGAAATACACAGCCGTTGCCATTTACTCAGACAGATATTGCAATTGTTAATTTAAAATGTTTCTAAGCCACTATACTCCAATTTGGAAAGGACTGTATTTACCCTATTGGACTGTTAAGAGGATCAAATGAGCTTGGACTGTCAAAATCTGCAAGTCAGTTTCTTTCTCTCTTCACTTGTGGGGAAGCCTGTCCAACAACTCCGGGTGTCAATTCCAGGCCTGGTGTTTCTGCTCTTTGTCTGGACCCTAAATCACCACTGCCCTGTTGATTACCTACAATGTTCCCTGAAGCAACTCATGCTGGACTCTACATTTTCAGATACATTTAAAGGGTGATGGGCAGGTTTTTATGAAATGAACTAGAAGTCAGACTAGTAAGCAACATTTTATTTTCGTTAATCTAGTGGAAGGTTGGTTTGGCTGTTCTGAATTGGGTTTTGACCTTTTGTCCTACTAACTTGGGGACTTCTGAGGTTAGTGTCTTGCTTAAATGGAAACTTTGTTTAATGCCTTACTGTGGAGAGGGGCCTGGGTTTGGGGCTTCCTAAGATCTTATTTAGCTACATGTGCACTGTGACATTAGGACTTCTTTCTGAGAACAACTTACTTTCTTGTCCTTTCCTCTGAAGTATGAACCTGATTAGTCACAGAAGCTTACATGGTGTTTTATTGAAAACTCCTTTCAAGATGGATACAACTTGGAAAGTTTATCATGAAACTGGAGAATTATATTCACAATCTGGAGAATGTCAACCCCTCTCAGTAAAAAAGTAAAAGTCGCTCAGCCCTCCTCTGTCCATGGAATTCTCTAGACAAGAATGTGGGAGGGGGTAGCCATTCCTCTCTCCAGGGGATCTTCCAGACCCAAGAATCAAACCTGGGTCTCCTGCATTGCAGGCAGAATCTTAACCATCTGAACCACCAGCAAAAGCCTGCCCTAAAAGCTCCCCAGGTCTTACTCAACTCCCAGGAAGGACAGCACAAAGAAAGGAAATCAAACCTCCTGTTGATGAACAGCGGGTGGAAGGGTGGTCCTCCAGTTTCAGTGGCCACTGCTATCACCCTGCTCAGAGGAGAGCACTGCGCAATGGGTATGTCTTGTTTATAAATGATAATCGGTGGCTTAGCAGTGAGTCCCAGGGGTCAGCCACTAAAAACACCAACTTCAACGTTGCATTAATACAATCATCACTGATCTCTTCACTTAATGTTTGTGTAACATTGGCCGAGCCTTTCGCCCTTGACAAAGCATAAATCTTGACAGTGTCACTCGTTATCCTCTCTAAATAAAGGATGGTTTTCTAAATAGAAATGCAGCTTCATTTTAACCTAAAGGCCAATCTCATTGCTGAGGCAGATTTATAAATGAGGCCATCTTAAAAGAGAAAATAATCAACTATTAATTATTTAAAGTGCTTAATGATGCATGAAATTTGTCACATTTCCAAGTGCATTTCCAGCTAAATATGCACAGATGATAAAAGCACTGGGATATAAGTCAGCAATTAATTTCAAATAAAAATATGTTTGAAATTTAGCATTTACACTTGCATTTTTCAGAAACCTAAAGATTTAGAAGAGTCTGTAACTTGCCTTTACCATTTTATTTATAGCTGAGAATTTGAACAAAGAGAACCTGTTTATATTAGAAGGGAAATAGCATATTCTTGCAAAGCTTTAGAATCTCAAAATAAATCTAAGTCAATATCATTTGAAAGCAGCTGAGTTAGATTTGGGGAACATTATGTTTAACTCTCAGTAACAAGATTAGAATAAATGCTAGTAAAATATGAAAAAGAATGAGGTCACTGTGCTTAAATATTGTACTCTGTGAGTTAGGGAAAAAGTAGATATTTGAAAACACAATTAACCTTTGAAAATGAAAAAAGCCACATTCACATTAGGGAATGGGCAAACTTAACTAATGAAAATTTATAGCCCTGTAATAGTGGCAAAGAAAAAAAAAATCTCTCTCATTTGAAATGTCAGAAGAGTCTCAGATCTTCTGTTAAATAATTTGTTAAGCTTTTGATGGTAATAAATATTGGACTCAATAATTGAAAATATCTCAGGTATTATGAGACTACTGAAGGACACTTGCAAAGTGTTTTTTTTTAAGTTTCAAACATCTGTTTGTTGATTAAATTATTTATTCATCCTTAATCACTCCTTCAGTAAATGGAGTGTCTCCTAGGTGCCAAGGCATTGAATTAGACTCCACTGACACTAAAAATAGTGTCCTTAAGGTCCTCACAGTCTAGAAAGCAAGATTCCTGTAAGAAAATAACCCAAGTGATATGCTAAGTTGATCATGTGGTACTGACCACCAGCTGCCTCCTCTATCAGTGATCCGTTCTTCTGTTGTGTTATGCTAGTACAAAATCAATCCCACATTCTCCCAGACTCAGTTGATACCTCTGTGACCATGGACAAGGTTTTGCCAGATAAATGTTAGGGAAGACATGCAGGAATTCTTAGAAATCACCATAAAGGCATAGGGTCATGTTCTTCCTGCTCAGAGCAATGCACTTGTGATGTCTGAGTAGCCACAGCCATCTTAGGGTATGAAGTCACCTTGGAAACTCAAGCCATGTTTTGGGAGGACAGAGGCAAAAAACAGAAAGACAGTGAATTGCTGATGATTGTAGAACTTCCACAATAGCCTGGGTGGATCACCTCTGAACTTTGTTTTGTGAAATACAGAAACCCACTTCTACCATACCTTATTTTGAGATATCATATAATAGAAAACTGAACCCCACACTGATGTGATGGTAGACTCAATCATAATAAACTGAAATCTTGTAACATACCCTCATCACGACTCCAGTACATGAGAGAGATGGTAGCAAAGAAAGTAGTCTTTGCTCGCTTCCTAAACTATGGAAGTGAAGAAGAAGAAGTGAAGTTGCTCAGTCGTGTCCAACTCTTTGGGCCCCCGTAGACTGTAGCCCACCAGACTCCTTCATCCGTGGGATTCTCCAGGCAAGAATACTGGAGTGGATTGCCATTTCTTTCTCTAGGGGATCGAATCCAGGTCTCCCACATTGCAGGCAGATGCTTTAACCTCTGAGCCACCAGGGAAGCCCAAACTATGGAGACAGAACAAACAAGTAAACAATAACATTTTTTAAAACGTGTAGTAGTGAGATACAGTCTCCAAAGAAATTACAGTGGTGGCTTCAATTCAGGGCACTAAGCCAGAGGAAGACATGAGAAAAGCTTCCATTATAGAGTTAACACTGAGCAGAATTTTAATTAAGGGCTATTTTGGAGGGGAATAATCAGGCAGAGAGGGCAGCATACATCAAAGCAGAGAGACATAGATGAGTAGTGAATTCTCTGGGGCACATAAATATGTTAATGCATGCTTGGGGTGGAGGGTAGCTGTGATTTTGTTGTGGGAAAGAGACTGGAATGAGAAGAATAAGTTACAGGAGATACATCCTGTGGGACCTGCCATTTTTCTTCTGATTTCACAGTTCTTATGGTTACAGGAAGGTCATGTAAATGCTTGGAAAAGTTGGCATCAGAGTGAGAGTAAAGAACTATTATTTAGCTTTACAGAATGAAATACCAAATTTTTTGAAGGATTTCTTTGTTTTACATAGAATGTTGAGAAACTTTTCAATTGTTCCATAATGATAGTAGGCACTTTTGTAGTGCTTACCTGTACCAAGCACTGCCCTGCACTTTGTACTGATAATTAGTAGTTAATCCCATTCTAAAAACACTGTTGTAGGCTATAGTTTAAGTGCTGTTATTAACCCCATTTCACCGATGAAGAAACTGAACTCAGAGAGGAAGAGGAAGAGCTAGGACTCCAGTCTAAAACAGATTTCCTGCCCTGGCCCCTTAAGATTTATGTGATAGTCAAGTGAGAAGCTTTACATTTGCATAGAACCTGAGATTCTGAAAGTTGAATTTGCAGCAATATGTATGCACCTACAGGTATCACAATGAGTGAGGTAAGTCAGGCAGAAAGACAAATATCATATGATATCACTCATAGGTAGAATCTAGAAAATGATGCAAATGAATTTATTTACAAAATAGAAACAAACTTATGGTTATCAAAGGGAAGAGTAGGGGTGGAGGGATAAATTGGGAGTTTGGAATTAACATATTCACTATATGATTAATTACTATAAATAAAATAGATAAACAACAAGGACCTACGGTAGCACAGGTGACTAAACTCACTATCTTGTAATAACCGATAATGAACAAGAATATGCATATACATTTATGTGTATATACTATTATATAAATGGCTTCCCAGGTGGCACTAGTGGTAAAGAACCCTCCTGCCAATGCAGAGAATTTAAGAGACACGGGTTCGATCCCTGGGTCAAGAAGATCCCCTGGAGGAAGGTATGGAAACTGACTCCAGCATTCTTGCCTGGAAAAGCCCATGGACAGAGAAGCCTGGCAGCCTATGGTCCACAGGATCACAGAGAGTCAGACAAGACTGAGCGACTTAGCATGCAGCATTACTGTATGCCTGAAACTAACACAACATTGTAAGTAAGCTGTATGTCAATGAAATAAATTTATTTATTTTTTGATAGAAATACCTTGTATTTTAAATATAGCATTGTATGCATGTCAATCCCAAACTCCCAATCCATCCCTCCTCCCTACATTCTCCCTGGTAACGGTAAGTTTGTTCTCTCGGTCTGTGACTCTGTTTCTGTTTTGTACATAAGTTCACTTGTAACATTTTTTGTTGCTGTTGTTTAGTCGCTGTCATATCCACTTCTTTGCTACCCCATGGACTGTAGCTTGGCAGGCTCCTCTGTTCATGAGATTTCCCAGGCAGGACACTGGTTGTCATTTCCTTCTCTAGGGGATCTTCCTAACTCAGGACTTAATCCTGCTTCTCCTGCATTATAGGCAGATTCTTTATAGCTGAGCCACAAAGGAAGCCCAACATTTTTTTTCAGATTCCACATATAAGTGATATCATATTTGTTTTTGTTTGGCTTTCTTCACTTAATATGATAATTTAAAAGAAAAATACAAGACAAGGGCCATATTTGATTTTTATTGCCATTCTGTGACTTTGTTCCTCCCATTTCCTTTCTACAAAGAAACAGTGCTTCAGAGGGTAGAATTGGGGACCATATTGGGACCTCAGTCCTAGGTCTACTAGGATCTACTGGTCAGATCTACTGGTCAGATCAGCCATCCAAATGACACCCGTCTAACAAGAATTATTCTCTTCCCAGAATGGTCAAGCTTTGTATTAAGGTAGCATTAAGTCCCGGAGAAGGCAATGGCACCCCACTCCAGTACTCTTGCCTGGAAAATCCCATGGACGGAGGAGCCCGGTAGGCTGCAGTCCATGGAGTTGCTAAGAGTCGGACACAACTGAACGACTTCACTTTCACTTTTCACTTTCATGCATTGGAGAAGGAAATGGCAACCCACTCCAGTGTTCTTGCCTAGAGAATCCCAGGGATAGGGGAGCCTGGTGGGCTGCTGCCTATGGGGTCGCACAGAGTCGGACACGACTGAAGAGACTTAGCAGCAGCAGCAGCAGCAGCATTAAGTCCCTGGCTTGATCTCAAATGGGAGCCTGAAGGCAGCCTTGTCAAGGGTAGGCAGCATTGAGCTGTTTCCAGAGATCAGGGACCAGCAGAAGGTCCCTGAGATTGGGAGCTCATCCTGCCTTTGCTGGGATGAACAGGAAGGTTTTCAGAAAGGCCATTTTGAGGCTGCTTTCCTGGATACAGCTCTATATTTTCCTGGTAATCCTTTGGAAATTCTGCAGGAGCTGGGAGAACTTAGGAGACTTGACCATCTGGTTATGTCAGGAAGCATCTGTGCTTCCAAAATAACTACTGTCTATCTTATATTTGAAGATAGCTTATTTTAAGGTACAAGTAGAGATTTTTCAATTGCATTATTGAAATCACTCTGGAAAGGGAAATGTATTAATTATTTATCAGTGAGAGGCAAATCACTTAATATTTAATATTACTTAAATGAAAGTGTTTAAACATAGTTTTTTTTTTTTTTTTAATCCTTGATTGTTAAGCTGATGCTGAAGCAATTCCAAACTTTATGACAAGCTTTCCCACTAAACTGGAGTTGGTATGAGCCTCTGGGGACCAATAGCTTCTCATCAAAATGGCGAGCTCTGGCAGGGCATCTGTAATTAAGTACCCACAAGAGGCCAGGCAGCTCATTCCAGGGAAAGAGGAGTCAGGGTAGGCATGGGGGCAGGCGGGGGTTAGGGGGAGGGAGTGAGGAGGGTGGAGCATCTCAGAGCAGAACATCCGGGGTCACCTGACGTATCATCTGTGTGTCACCTTCTTGGCCTCTTGGAAGAGAGAGTGTATGGGACTCTAGGCTGCCTTTAAGCCCTAAGCTCTGGAGGCTATTGGAGGACTCACCTGTTTCTTCAGCAGACATTACTGAGCAGCAGCGGTGTGTCAGGAGCTGCTCTGTGAAATGAGCGCACAGAGGGCACAAGACCCAACAGCACTAGTCCCCATGGTCAAGGAGATTGATGCGTCCTTTCAGACTATACTAGTAGCAGGAGGGGAGAAACGCATGGCATATCACAGACGGTGGCTTCTGGCAGGAAAGCAGACCACTGGGGCTTTTCAGCCTGGACTCCTTGGAGAAGGCGGCCGAGGGAAGGAGCAAGTGCTGCCTCTTTATTTAGGGAGGAGGTCAGTCCCGTGGAGGAGAGTGTGAAGCAAGGAGGAGCTGGGGACCTGGGAGGCCCCACCAGGGGAGAACCCTGAGAGGACCTGATCAGCACTACCCTTTCCCGTGAATTATGTCCAAGGAGAGGTTTAACCCGTGTGCTTGTGGGCTTGCACACATGGGTTCAGGCCTTGCACACATGTGCAGGGCCTCCAGGGGTCTGAGCAGGAGCCAAGTGAGATGCTGTCAGGATGTGCCAGGGATGCCCAGCACATGCGCAGAGGCCCAAGGTGAGGCTGCTGGGGTGGGTGTATTAGGCACTGTTCTCCAGCTCATTGGTGCCCTCCAGGACAACTGGTGCCAGTAATGCCACTCAGGCCTCCATTTTCTGCAAAAATAAGAGTCCTCACTTCCTTCCTGAAAGGGGAGGTGGCAGTCACTTGCTTTGTTCTCAGTTGGCCACTGTAGCCTCAATGACCCTGCGATGACTTATTTCCTGTTACTACGGAGCAAGGAAGCTCAGAAATATGTTTCCACTGTTCTATCTATGCACTGACCTCCCCAGCCCTTCCTGAGATTGATCTTTGAACTGAGCTCCTTTCTCCTCTTTCACTAATTAATCTTGACTTTAGTTGCTGCCCAGGACTCTGCATTTACAGAACTTAGCCTTCTCTATGACACTGAGATTCAAGTGAACCCCTCTGGGAGGGGTTTCCCTTTACTTTTAAGGTCACCACTGAGTGTGGTTATAATGTGTCAGTCCATTTCCTGCTGACACAGACATATGATGTCAAGATATCTGTGAATGGGTCATAATTCTTCCCTTCTCTGTCAGGTGACCATTGAAATCTCCCCAGAAGTATCAGAAAAGTCACTAGAGCTAACCAGTGAATTTAGTAAAGCTGCAGGGTAAAAAATCAATACCCAGAAATTACTTGCTTTTCTATATACTAATAATGAAAAATCAGAAAGAGAAATTAAGGAATCAATCCCATTCACCATTGCAACAAAAATAATTAAATATCTAGGAGTAAACTTACCTAAAGGGACAAAAGAACTGTACACAATAAATTATAAGACACTAATGAAAGAAATCAAAGATGACATAAACAGATGGAGAGATATTCCATGTTCCTGGGTAGGAAGAATCAATACTGTGAAAATTACTATATTGCCAAATGCAATCTGAAGAGTCAGTGCAATCCCTATCAAATTACCAATGGTATTTTTCAATGAACTAGAACAAAAATTTCACAATTCATATGGAAACACAAAGACCCCGAATAGCCAAAGCAGTCGAGAAAGAAGAATGGAGCTGGAGGCATCAACTTTCCTGACTTCAGGTTATACTACAAAGCTACAATCATCAGAACAGTATGGTACTGGCACAAAAACAGAAATAATAGACCAATGGAACAAGATAGGAAGCCCAGAAATAAATCCATGCACCTATGGGTACCTTATTTTTGACAAAGGAGGCAAGAATATACAATGGGGCAATGACAGCCTCTTCAATAAATGGTGCTGGGAAAACTGGACAGATACATGTAAAAGAATGAAATTAGAACACTTCCTAATACCACACACAAAGATAAACTCAAAATAGATTAAAGACCTAAATATAAGACCAGAAACTATAAAACTCGTAGAGGAAAACGTAAGCAGGAACGCCTAATGACATAAATCAAAGCAAGATCGTCTATGACCTTATCCTTTACTCAAGGCCATGTTGGGGCAGGTCCAGCATCACCTCTCCTTCAGTTATAGGTCAATAATGTGTTCAAATTTCAAGGAGCCATTCCAGGAGTGCAGTAAGATCAGTGCTAGGGGTCTTGGCTGGAACTTTTAATTCCAAGCTCTGAATGGTACATCACATTCTTTAATCTCCCTTTCCTGTTGTTATGTTCTTACTTCTCCACACAAGTACATAAATATCAAAATTCCCTTCCACATGTGCTTCTCTGGTGGTGAAATGTCTTTGTCATTTAAGCAAATTTCTCTGGGAGTAGGTTATGCTGAGACTTGACTCTGGTTTTCATCCTGGAGGCAACATGGGGGGATGTATTAATTGTTTATGTTACGTAACTAATTACTTCCCAAACTTAGTGGTTTAAAGCAATAGACACTTATATTATTGTTTCTGTGAATTAGGAAGCAGGGCACACTTAGTTGAATGACTCTGATTCAAAATTTCTCAGAAGTTGCAATTTGGGTATTGGTTAGGGTTGTGGTCTCACCTGAGGGCTCATGTGGGGAGGATACTATTTCAGGCTTACTTGTGTGGTTGTCAGCAGGATTCAGCTCATCCCTGCTGTTGGGCTGAGGGTCTTATTTTCCTGCTGCATGTTTGCTGGTGGCCTCTCTTGGGTACTTGCCTGGTGCTCCCCTGCAAAGGGAACCTCACCACACGTCACTTGCCCTTCCTCAGAGTGAGAGAGCACACCCCAAGATGACCCAGTGCCATAAGGGACATTTGTTACTTTACTACATTCTCTTCCTTAAAAGTTAGACACTAGGTACAGCCCACACCAGATGAGAGGGTCTCACATGAGAGTAAGAAAACTGGAAGGTGAGGAACAGAGGCCACCTCAGAAGCAACAAAAAGATGTAAATCTTTCATCCCATTCTGACCATGAGAGTCTTCAAGCATCTAACAGATACTAACAGGTCAGCAGTGAGCAGAGACTGAATTACTTAGAGATTCAATGTTCATTAGCTCACTTTCCTGTTTATAAACTTTTAATGGGTTTAATAGTGCACACTAGAGGAAAAGTCAGACAGTCTGGGTTTGCCCCAGGCACTTTCCTAAGTGCTTAAATTCATTTGCTTGTTTAAATTGCACAAGAAATGACACAGAGGATGGAGGCCACATTATGAATTCAATGGGTCCCAGGAACTTTTGCCTTGCTAGACTACTGTATGCACACACACGCACACACACAAGTGAGCCATATATATATATATATATATATATATATATATATATAGGGAGGCTTCCCAGTAGTGCTAGTAGTTAAGTACCTGCCTGCTAATGCAGGAGACAAAAGAGATGCAGGTTCTATCCCTGGGTTGGGAAAATACCCTGGAGAAGGAAATGGCAACCCACTCTAGTATTCTTCTCTTGCCTGAGAATCCCACAGACAGAGGAACTGGGTGGGCTACAGTCCACAGGGTCACATAGAGTTGGACACGAGATACATATATATATATATATATATCATCTATCTATCAATAATATACAACACACACATTTGCTACAATTATTTGCAGCAGGA
This sequence comes from Bos javanicus, assembly GCF_032452875.1. Taxonomy (NCBI): domain Eukaryota; kingdom Metazoa; phylum Chordata; class Mammalia; order Artiodactyla; family Bovidae; genus Bos; species Bos javanicus. The sequence continues at coordinate 4,795,984 of NC_083871.1, read as the reverse complement.
TTTTTTTTTTTGCTACATTCCTATCCCTTCCTTGCATTCTAAAGTGTCACCATGTGGCTCAGATCCTCTGCCCCTCTCAACTTCATCATTTCAAAACTCTGTGCCTTGCTGTCCACAACCTCAGTCTCTCCACTTCAGTCTTGATGAACTATGGGGTTGATGAGGCAGAGATCATGAGTGCTTCATTTCTGTAAGTCCAGACTTTAGCACAGTAAGTGCACAATGCATATTTGCTGAAAGAGTCTTTGAGTAAATAGATTCTTTCTCTGCTACACTCTGCTTACAGATTTATTGTATAAAAATCATTCTTGATAGTTTCACTTCCTGTCTGAAAATAATCAAAATGTTCCTTATTACCTATTGAATTTAGTCCTGATTTTTTATTAGAGTCTGCAGTACTATTATCACTCAGACCTCTATTATTTTTTCCAATTATCCTGCACTAAGACTGTATGAACTTCATCCCTCACTAACCCATCTTGGAAGTAACAGATGGATGTCTCTTAGTGATTTGGGAGGGATGTTGTAATCATAGTATTAATAGTTAACACCTCTTGGGGCATTTATAATATATTGCATAAGAGGCTGAGGATATGGAAAATTTGCCCCAAAGTTAATATAGGTAGTAATTGGGAGGAAATAGGTATAAACTCAGTGTGATTCTAGACCCTAGCCCAAGATACAACATCAATAGATCTTGTTCTAGACAAGCTTAAAAAAGTTCAAAATTCACAGCCTAGTCACCAAACTTGTATGCTGTTAATGCACATTCAAGCCACTGAAATACAGACTTTGATCTTCATGGTTTCATTCTTAGAGATACTCCGCACTGTCTGTACTCTTAGATCAGAACCCCAAGGTGGGCACCCAGAGTTGCTGTCACCTGGGTGCTCTTGAGAGTGTCCACCCCCACGCCTCTGGTCCCCTCATATACTCTCCTGCTTCAGGTGGGAGTGCTGTAGCTGCTCCAGACTCGCACTTCCCTTCCACAGCCTCCACTTTGTACAACTTGACCACCTCCCAGGGCCCCCTCCAGTGCTATCTCCCCAATATGATTTCCTGAACACTCCCATCCCCACCTCACCCTGGAAGTACTCTGTGGAATTTTATCCTTTTATTTAATATTTTGCATTCTCTGTTTCAGCTTTTCAAGTACATCCAAAAATATTCCATATCAGGCTGAAAGTTACTTGAAGTTGAGATCAGTGTAGACAAAGATCCTAAGAACTCCAAACTGCAGGACAGAAGGTATATTAAATTGAAGGGATTTGGACCCTCACTGGGTCCTTTATATTCAGCTGTTGCTTTGCTCTCTATTCATAGGAAAGTTTCCCACCTGAATTATCTATACTTTCTTAATTCATATTGCTTCTCCTACCTAGTAAAGTTTCTTCCATTTATCCCATGCTATTTTTGTCCAAGTTTCCAGTAGCTTTTAGTTTCTTAGGCCAATGACCACTTTTCTTTGCAAATTTTACTCAAGCTTTTAGCAGCATTTTAAGCAACTGCCTACTTTTTCCATCCTGAAATGCAGTCTGACTTGGGCTTGGATAAGGTCATATTCTCTTTCTGGTTTTCTTCCTGCTGAATGAGAAGCTCCTCTCTTGCTCAAGGATTAGTTTAAGATCCTCTTCTCTGCTATATCTAAACTCTTTTCTAAGTTGATCTCATCCAATCCAGTGACACTGAGTACAGGAGTTGAGAACTGTATCATTCCAAACACATGACCATACTCCATCAGGAAATCCTAGGAAAATGTTCTAAGACTTGAGCCATGATCTCTGATTCCTCCTGGGAAGGGTGCCCTGAATGATTCAGAAAGGTATTCTCTTTATAATTCAGGAGATAAAGTTCCTACTTGATAGCAGATATAGATAAACCTAACTGGAGAATTAAACAGCTCGTGATACTTGTTTCTTAGCTATACCAACAGAGCATAGTGTATTTGTCCTGCTGGATTTCCCCAGGGCCCCTTGGCCAGGGAATGGTCTGTGAGTTCCTCCTGACCACAGCCCACCCCTCTGAAGCTTCGCACTTGGCACATCCTTAAAAAAAAAAAAAGAAAGAAAAAACTGCTTCAGGCAAATGGCTGGACTTTCTAAATCATGCAAACTAAAATGTTCTTTGTATTTATGGCATTTTCACAACCTCTGAAACTTCTGTGATTGCCTGTGCAGAGCTGATTGTACTCATCCTCTTCAGGAATGTAACTGTCAGTTTACCTAGCACGTGGGCTTAATAAGCAGAGTATCACTGCAATTTTAAAGCTAACCATTAGCATGTGTTTAGGAGAGATTGTTATGTTTTACAATATTAAGCAAAAGAAATGAATTCATAATTGTAAATTAAACTATCCTGTAAGGGATTTGTTATTTTAATAAAGATCTATTGCTACATATGGATGAGGATTTTGGGGGGAATTAAGTAAAACAAAGAATATTTTACAGATTTTAATTGCCAGTTTAATCAATTATTTTAAACATATTCCATCTCAGAATTCTCCAAAATCTTCATACTTATCCCATTCCCATGGGTTAGAGAGAAAGACTCTAGGGCCAAGACAGGTAACTCTAATGAAAGGTCCAAAACAGAAAATACAAGAATGCCAGATGCCCTTTATTTTAACCGGAAATATTCATCCAGCATTTGTGGGTATTGTTACTGTTGTTCAGTTGCTCAGTTCAGTTCAGTTCAGTTCAGTTGCTCAGTCATGTCTGACTCTTTGTGACCCCATGAATCACAGCACGCCAGGCCTCCCTGTCCATCACCAACTCCCGGAGTTCACCCAGACTCACGTCCATCGAGTCAGTGATGCCATCCAGCCATCTCATCCTCTGTCGACCCCTTCTCCTCCTGCCCCCAATCCCTCCCAGCATCAGAGTCTTTTCCAATGAGTCAACTCTTTGCATGAGGTGGCCAAAATACTGGAGTTTCAGCTTTAGCATCATTCCTTCCAAAGAAATCCCAGGGCTGATCTCCTTCAGAATGGACTGGTTGGATCTCCTTGCAGTCCAAGGGACTCTCAAGAGTCTTCTCCAACACCACAGTTCAAAAGCATCAATTCTTCGGTGCTCAGCCTTCTTCACAGTCTAACTCTCACATCCATACATGACCACAGGAAAAACAATAGCCTTGACTAGACGGACCTTTGTTGGCAAAGTAATGTCTCTGCTTTTGAACATGCTATCTAGGTTGGTCATAACTTTCCTTCCAAGGAGTAAGCGTCTTTTAATTTCATGGCTGCAGTCACCATTTGCAGTGATTTTGGAGCCCCCCAAAATAAAGTCTGACACTGTTTCCACTGTTTCCCCATCTATTTCAGTTGCTCAGTTGTGTTAAACTCATTGCAACCCCATGGACTGCAGCACGCCAGGCTCCCTTGTCCTTCACCATCTCCTGGAGTTTGTTCAAACTCATGTTCATTAAGTTGTGATGCCATCCAATCATGTGATCCTCTGTCATCCCCTTCTCCTCCCACCTTCAGGCTTTCCCAGGATCAGGATCTTTTCAAATGAGTCAGCTCTTCACATCAGGTGGCCAAAGTATTGGAGCTTCAGCTTCAGCATCAGTCCTTCCAATGAATATTCAGGACTGATTTCCTTTAGGATGGACTGATTTGATCTCTTTGCAGTCCAAGGGACTCTCAAGAGTCTTCTCCAACACCACAGTTTGAAAGCATCAATTCTTTGGCATTCACCCTTCTTTATGGTCCAACTCTCACATCCATACATGACTATCGGAAAAACAATAGCTTGGACTATATGGACATTTGCAAAGTGATATCTTTGCTTTTTAATATTCTGTCTAGGTTGGTCATAGCTTTTCTTCCGAGAAGCAAGTGTATTTTAATTTCATAGCTGCAGTCACCATCCCCAGTTATTTTGGAGCCCAAGAAAATAAACTCTTTCGCTGTTTCCATTGTTTCCCCATCTATTTGCCATGAAGTGTTGTGACTGGATGCTGTAATCTTTGTTTTCTGAATGCTGAGTTTTAATCCAGCTTTTTCATTCCCCTCTTTCACCTTCATCAAGAGGTTCTTTAGTTCCTCTTTGCTTTCTGCCATAAGAGTGGTGTCATCTGCATATCCTGGGATATTGATATTTCTCCTGGAGATTTTGATTCCAATTTGTGTTTCATCCAACCCAGCATTTCCCATGATGTGCTCTGCATATTAATTAAATAAGAAGGGTGATATATATAAGCAGGGTGATAATATGGGTTTTTATTCCATAACAAAATGTTTTTATCCCAGGAAATAGAATGTTCAAATATAGGAAATGTTTCTCAAAAGTATTGGACAGTATATTGTTCTTGGTGCATTCTAACTATTTAAATAAGATTAGTGTAAAGTGCATGTAAAAAACATTGAAAATCAAGCCAGAAAGTTAGTCAGGAAAGAGCTAAATTATATAAACTCTTGTAGATCTACTAATTATTTGATTTTACCCTTAAGTTAATAATGGAACGTGATTGAATAATTTGCAAATGGATGTAATAAGGTTATTTATCTCTACAAAAATCACTTAGGAAACAGAAGATGATATTTGAAAAGGAAGTGAGGAGATTTGAGGTTTAGAGAAGACATTTTCAGTGTCTCCACAAGATACAACAATGACCATAATTAAATAGGTGTGAAGGCATAAAAATTTGCACCAATTTCAGAGTTCTTTAGAGTTGAATCAATGAAACTTTATGATCAGATCAATGTAAAGGGTGATGTCAAAGAAAAGTAAGCCTCTGTGACAACAGTGTGCCTGACTTGCTCACTTTTATAATCTCCTAATTCTAACAGGTTTTTTTTTTTTTTTTCACTTTCTTTTTTTTTTTATTTTATTTTATTTTTAAACTTTACATAATTGTATTAGTTTTGCCAAATATCAAAATGAATCCACCACAGGTATACATGTGCTCCCCATCCTGAACCCTCCTCCCTCCTCCTTCCCCATACCATCCCTCTGGGTCGTCCCAGTGCACTAGCCCCAAGCATCCAGTATCGTGCATTGAACCTGGACTGGCATCTCGTTTCATACATGATATTTTACATGTTTCAATGCCATTCTCCCAAATCTTCCCACCCTCTCCCTCTCCCACAGAGTCCATAAGACTGTTCCATACATCAGCGTCACTTTTGCTGTCTCGTACACAGGGTTATTGTTATCATCTTTCTAAATTCCATATATATGTGTTAGTATACTGTATTTATGTTTTTCCTTCTGGCTTACCTCACTCTGTATAATAGGCTCCAGTTTCATCCACCTCATTAGAACTGATTCAAATGTATTCTTTTTAATGGCTGAGTAATACTCCATTGTGTATATGTACCACTGCTTTCTTATCCATTCATCTGCTGATGGACATCTAGGTTGTTTCCATGTCCTGGCTATTATAAACAGTGCTGTGATGAACATTGGGGTACACGTCTCTCTTTCCCTTCTGGTTTCCTCAGTGTGTATGCCCAGCAGTGGGATTGCTGGATCATAAGGCAGTTCTATTTCCAGTTTTTTAAGGAATCTCCACACTGTTCTCCATAGTGGCTGTACTAGTTTGCATTCCCACCAACAGTGTAAGAGGGTTCCCTTTTCTCCACACCCTCTTCAGCATTTATTGCTTGTAGACTTTTGGATAGCAGCCATTCTGACTGGTGTGAAATGGTACCTCATAGTGGTCTTGATTTGCATTTCTCTGATAATGAGTGATGTTGAGCATCTTTTCATGTGTTTGTTAGCCATCTGTATGTCTTCTTTGGAGAAATGTCTATTTAGTTCTTTGGCCCATTTTTTGATTGGGTCATTTATTTTTCTGGAGTTGAGCTGGAGGAGTTGCTTGTATATTTTTGAGATTAGTTGTTTGTCAGTTGCTTCATTTGCTATTATTTTCTCCCATTCTGAAGGCTGTCTTTTCACCTTGCTGATAGTTTCCTTTGATGTGCAGAAGCTTTTAAGGTTAATTAGGTCCCATTTGTTTATTTTTGCTTTTATTTCCAATATTCTGGGAGGTGGGTCATAGAGGATCCTGCTGTGATGTATGTCAGAGAGAGTTTTGCCTATGTTCTCCTCTAGGAGTTTTATAGTTTCTGGTCTTATGTTTAGATCTTTAATCCATTTTGAGTTTATTTTTGTGTATGGTGTTAGAAAGTGTTCTAGTTTCATTCTTTTACAAGTGGTTGACAAGTTTTCCCAGCACCACTTGTTAAAGAGATTGATTCTAACAGTTTTTGACTCATGGTAGGCACTTAGTTGCAGTAGTAAAGATTTTCACCTGCCAGTGCGGGAAATGCAAGAGACTCAGGTTCAGTCCTTGAGCCAGGAAGATCTCTTGAAAGAGGAAGTGGCAACCCATTCCAGTATTCTTGTCTGGAGAATTCCATGGACAGAGGAGCCTGTCGCTCTACAGTCTATGGGGTCACAAAGATTTGGACATGACTGAAGCGATAAAGCATGATAAAGTCTGGGCTTCTCTGGTAGCTCAGATGGAACAGAATCTGCCTGCAGGGCAGGAGACCTGGGTTAGATTCTTGAATTGGGAAGATCCCCTGGAGAAGGGAATGTCAACCCACTCCGGTATTCTTGCTTGGAGAATTCCATGGACAGAGGAGGCTGATGGGCTAAAGTCCATCGGATTGCAAAGAGTTGGGCATTACAGAGCAACTAACACACATTACATATGAGCAAGTCTAGAAACCATTTCTCTACAAGCCAGGAGAATCACAGCAAGAAATTCCTTGCACAGGAGCAGGAAGAAATAGATTCTTTGCTGTACAGATTGCTCTGCCTTTGGTGCCTGGTTTACTTATCAGAAATTGGTATTTTCCTATCCATTATATCAACGAAAAAATGAAATTTAGAGAGATTAAGCATTTTGGCAAGCCTCCTGGAGGCTTATGAATGATGAGACCGGTATGGATCTTGGCTGTGATGTCACATCCTACTCTTGATTCATCCTACCAAGGTGAAACATATGTCTTGGTTATTTTGTTTGTTTTTAGCACTTATACATATAGACTAAATAAGTATCGTTCTTTGTGAGGACTTTTAAAGTGTGGAATACTGACATAAACATGTTACTTAAAGATGGGGCATTTTATAGCCACTATTTTTAATTAATTTCAGATCTATAATACTCTGAGAAAAATTCAGAAAATAGTTTCAATCTACTCAACATTCAAATAATTTCAGACAAAAAATAGTTTTCTGATGGAATTATCTGGATTCTTTTTTAATATGAGTACATTCCATCTAAACTGTGTGTGTGTGTGTGAGATCAGTCATGTCTGACTCTTTGAAACCCTACGGACCATAGCCTGCCAGTCTCCTCAGTCCATGGAATTCTCCAGACAAGAATTCTGGAGTGGGTTGCCGTTTCCTACTCCTAGGGGATCTTCCTGACCCAGCAATCAAATCTGCATCTCTTGAGTCTCCTGAATTTGCAGGCAGGTGAATTCTTTACCACTGCACTACATGAGAGCCCCAAATAATAATGCATGCCCTAATACAAAGTATCTTAACTGCTAAACCTTACCATTCTTTCTATATTTTGTCAGTAGTTCTTGACTTCAGCTGCATAGACAAATAATCTGAAGATCTTGAAAAATATTATTTCTTAGACCAGATCTTAGATATTCTGATTTAATTTCAGGGAGGGAAGCAGGCAGCCACAAGTTTCTATGCTGGAAGAGAAGACACTAAGCTTCTCCTTTTTGTCAGCTATTCATAAACACTTCATTAGATCCATCTCTGGGGTGGATGTTTTGTCTTTATGTTCCACATATACTTTTTCCATTGTACACATGTCCTCTGTATTACACTTCCATTAAGGTATTGTCTCTCTTTTCAGTTATAACGCAGATGGTGTCTTTGTGTCTCTAAGTCATGATAACCTGATGTGGACCATGGTCTGTTTGTGTCATATATGCTGGGAAAACGCATAATCCTTTGCCCACTCCTGTAGACACCAACCTTTCTCTCTCTTCTCAGGAAAAGGGGCCACTCTCCCTTTGGATGGTCAGTCCTCCACTTATGATGTATCTTCTCATCCACATCCCTCTGGACCTCAGTCTCTTCTCCCTACGAAGGGCTTGTTGCCTTTGCCTAAGAATAAAGCAGACGTTGAGTTTGTGCAAATGCTGGGTCCCCAACTGCATCAATCTTGGCTTAGTCACATCAGACAGAAATGACTTTAAAGTGATTCTAAATGCATCTAATTCACATCTCTCTATGAATTCCATCTCTAAGAGGGAGGTCATAGCTATTGCAACATGTCCTGAATTCTCTTCCTCTCCTTGTCAATTACTCTATCCTCAGTGGTTGCTACAAACCTCTCCTTTGACAACCACCAAATTTTGTCCCTGAACGATTTTTCCTCCCCTCCCCATACTGTTAGGCTATAACACTGCCTCCAGCTAGCAAGGCTCCTGGGGCCCCTGCACCTGTGCCCTCCCTGGGCTCCCACTCAGTGGATCTCCCTTTTAACTTGTGACTAGGAGCCCTCTGAGAAGGTAAGGACCTTGTTCTTTCTATTAATGCTTTCCTATGCAATGCAGACTTGAATGATTATTTTTATTCCTCTTTCTATAAGAACATCTTCCCTCAAAACTTCTACGGACTGATTGCCAAGCACCATTACCCATCATTGTCACCCCCTCCCTCCCCCCCCGCATTATCTTGACCCATCTTCCTAATATCCCCATGCATGTTCTTCAAGTCACCACGCTCTCAGGACACCAACCGTGTCCATTGTGTCACGTACCTGGTTGATGGGTCTGCCTTCAGCCTTCTCATTAGATATAGTGTGTTTGATTTTCCCTCTTGGCTTCTGGGACATTGTTTCTCCTGGTCTTTTTCTTTACCTGCTTTTCTTTCTCCTGCTGCTTCATACATGTGGCTCCATTTTTTGTAACATCAAATATCACTTTTGAGAATGGCAGTTTCATTGTTTCTATCTTATTCTTGTTTCTAAGTTTTACATTTGTTGTCCCACTGACTAACAGATACCTACTTTCAGATGTGATTCCATCATCAGGAAGTCACCATGATTGCACGGGGTGCCTAACCTCCCCATTCTATCCTTACCTCTGCTCCTTGTTTCCTCCTGATGGTACCATTTCTACCACACAAGCTGAACACTTCCTGATTCTCCTCTCTTTTCCCCAAACATTGAATAAGTCACAGGGTCTTTTTAGTACCAATTTCAGCATATTCCTCCTGGTTGATTTGTTTTTGCAAGTTACCCTCATGTGGCATCTCATTACCTCTTGTCAGATTTGTAAAATGTCATGCTCATAATCTTCATAATCCAGCTCATCCTTGCTGCTCTAAGATTTCCTTGTGTGCATACTCAGTCACTTCAGTCATATCTGACTCTTTGCAACTCCATGGACTATAGCCCTCCAGGCTTCTCTGTCCATGGGGAATCTTCCAGCAAGAATACTGGAGTGAGTTGCCATTCCCTCTTTCAGGGGATCTTCCCAACACAGGAGTCAAACCCAAGTCTCCTGCATTTTCTGCACTGCAGGAGGATTCTTTACCACTAGCACAATCTGGGAACTTCAAACTTCTGATTCTGTTGCTGCTCAGCTTTGGGATGCAGGCTCTGAGGTTGAGTCTAGGGTTGTTGTTGTTCAGTCTCTAAGTCATGTCCAACTGTTTGTGACCCCATGGACTGCAGTACACCAGGCTTCACTGTCTTCCACTATAGCCCAGAGTTTTCTCAAGTTCGTATCTACTGAGTCAGTGATTCTATTTAACCATCTCATCCTCTCCTGCCCTCTTCTCCTTTTGCCTTCAATATCTCCCAGCATCAGAGACTTTTCCAATTAGTTGGCTCTTAGCATCAGGTGGCCAAAGTATTGGAGTTTCATGTTCAGCATCAGACCTTCCAATGAATATTCGGAACTGACTTCATTTAGGATTGGCAGGTTGGATCTCCTTGCAGTCCAAGGGACTCTCAAAAGTCTTCTCCAATACCACAGTTCAAAAGTATCGATTTTTTGGTGTTCATCCTTCTTTACGGTCCAACATCCATACATAACCACTGGAAAAATCACAGCTTTGACTATCTCAACCATTGTTGGTAAAAGTGATGTCTCTGCTTCTTAATGTGTGTCCAGGTTTGTCATAACTTACCTTCCAAGAAGCAAGAGCCTTCTAATTTCATGGCTGAAGTCATCATCCTCAGTGATTTTGGAGTCCAATAAAGAAAATCAATTTCAAAGAAAGAAAGTCACTGCTTCTACTTTTTCTCCTCCTATTTGCCTTGATATAATGGGACCAGATGTCATGATCTTAGTTTTCTTAATGTTGATTTTTAATTCTTTTTTTTTCACTCCCCTCTTTGACATTCATCAAGAGGCTCTTTCAGAATTCAGAATTTAGTGTGGAAAATTCTGAAAGAGATGGGAATACCAGACCACCTGACCTGCCTCTTGAAAAATCTATATGCAGGTCAGGAAGCAAGAGTTAGAACTGGACATGGAACAACAGACTGGTTCCAAATAGGAAAAGGAGTACATCAAGGCTGCATATTGTTATCCTGCTTATTTAACTTATATGCAGAGTACATCATGAGAAACACTGGGCTGGAAGAAACACAAGCTGAAATCAAGATTGCTGGGAGAGATAGCAATAATCTCAGATATGCAGATGACACCACCCTTATGGCAGAAAGTGAAGAGGAACTAAAAAGCCTCTTGATGAAAGTGAAAAAGGAGAGTGAAAAAGTTGGCTTAAAACTCAACATTCAGAAAACTAAGATCATGGCAACTGGTCCCATCACTTCATGGGAAATAGATGGGGAAACAGTGGAAACAGTGGCTGATTTTGTTTCTTTGGGCTCCAAAATCACTGCAGATGGTGACTGCAGCCATGAAATTAAAAGACGCTTACTCCTTGGAAATAAAGTTATGACTAACCTAGATAGCAGGTTATTAGCTAGATATTAGATAGCTAGATATTAAAAAGCAGAGACATCACTTTGTCCACAAAGGTCCGTCTAGTCAAGGCTATGGTTTTTCCAGTGGCCATGTATGGATGTGAGAGTTGGACTATAAAGAAAGTTGAATGCAAAAGAATTGATGCTTTTGAACTGTGGTGTTGGAGAAGACTCTTGAGAGTCTCTTGGACTGCAAGGAGATCCAACCAGTCCATCCTAAAGGAGACCAATCCTGGGTGTTCATTGGAAGGACTGATGCTGAAGCTGAAACTCCAATACTTTGGCCACCTGATATGAAGAGCTGACTCATTAGAAAAGGCCCTGATGCTGGGAAAGATTGAGGGCAAGAGGAGAAGGGGATGACAGAGTATGAGATAGTTGGATGGCATCACTGACTCGATGGACATGAGTTTGGGTGGACTCCAGGAGTTGGTGTTGGACAGGGAGGCCTGGCATGCTGCAGTCCATGGAGTCGCAAAGTGCTGGACACGACTGAGCAATTGAACTGAACTTGCTGAAGAGGCTCTTTAGTTTTTCTTCACTTTCTGCCATTAGGGTGGTATAACTTGCATGTCTGAAATTGTTGATATTTCTCCCACAACCTTGATTCCATCTTTTGACTCACCCAGCCTGTCATGTCACATGATGTGAAAGTGAAAGTGCAAATTGCTCACTCACATCCGACTCTACAACCCAAAGGACTAAGAATCCATGGAATTCTCCAGTCTAGAATACTGGAGTGGGTAGACCATCCCTTCTCCAGGGGATCTTCCCAACCAAGGAATGGAACTGGGGTATCCTGCATTGCAGGCAGAATCTTTACAAACTGAGCTATCAGGGAAGCCTTCACACAATGTACTCTACATAAAAGTTAAATACTCAGGGTAACAATATACACCCCTGTCACACTCCTTTCCCAATTTTTGAACCAGTTCATTGTTCCATGTAAGGTTCTAACTATTGGTTCTTGATTCATATGCAGGTTTCTCAGGAAACAGTTATGGTAGTCTGGTATTCTCATCCCTTTAAGAATTTTCCACTTTTTTTTTTTTTTTTTTGATACACACAGTCAAAGGCTTTAGCTTAGTCAATGAAGCAGAAGTAAATGTTTTTCTGAAATTCCCTTGCTTTCTCTATGATCCAACGAATGTTGGCAATTCGATCTCTGGTTCCTCTGCCTTTTCTAAATCCAGCTTGTATATCTGGAAGTTCTCACTACATTTACTGCTGAAGCCTAGGTTGAAGGATTTTGAGCATAACTTTATTAGCATGGGAAATCAGTGCAATTGTCTGATAGTGTGAATATTCTTTGGCATTGCCCTTCTTTGAGATTGGAATGAACACTAACCTTTTCCAGTACTGTGGCCACTTCTGAGTTTTTAAAATTTGCTGACATATTGAGTGCAGCGCTTTAACAACTTCATCGTTTAGGATTTGAAATACCTTAGCTGGAACTCTGTCAACTCCACTAGTTTTGTTCATAGTAATTCTCCCTAAGGCTCCCTTGCCTTCACACTCCAGGCTCTAGGTGAGTGGCCACACCATCGTGGTTATTTCAGTCTTTAAAACCTTTTTTGTATGGTTCTTTTGTATATTCTTGCCACCTCTTCTAAATCTCTGCTGCCTCTTTTAGGTCCTTACCATTTCTGTCCTTTATTGTAGCCAACCTTGCATGAAATGTTCCCTTAGTATCTTGTTTTCTTGAAGATATCTCCAACTTATCCCATATTATTTTCCCCTCTCTTTGTTTGCATTGTTCATTGAAGAGGCCTTCTTATCTCTTTTGCCATTCTCTGGAACTGTGCATTCAGTTGGGTATGTCTTTCCCTATCTCCCTTGCTTTTTACTTCTCTTTTTTCCTCAGCTATTTGTAAAATCTCAGACAACCATTTTACCTTCTTGCACTTCTTTTTCTTTGGGATATTGATTACTGCCTTCTGTACAATGTTGTGAACCTCCGTCCATAGTTCTTCAGGCACTCTGCCTAACAGATCTGATCCCTTGAATCTATTTGTCGAGGATACAGGGTATTTATTAGGGATGGACTTTAGGATCTTTGCTTGTGGGGAGGAAGAGGGGGAGCAGGATATGATATAGGGAGAAGCTGAGATGCAAGCAGGTCCAGACGCCAGCCTTGGTAGGCCTCCAGGAGCTCTGGATTAGAATGGCTCCTAAGAGCTATGTGCATGGGTATTGAGTAGCCAGGCCCTTTTATCTCCATGCTGGTCAGTCACCAGTGCTGTACAGGAATCTCCCTGGATGACTAGGACCCTGTGTGGCCTTCCCAGGACAGACACTGTGTCACCCATGTCCTCCTCCTGTTTCTTGCTTTTAGAAAAATTTACCTTCCAAGGGCTTATTTTCCAAGTTCTGATGAATAAACTTAATCTGAGAAGTGAGAAAATGCAGAAGCTTAGGAAAACACTCAGGCAAGACAAAATAATGATAGTTTAGTCATTAAACAAGGTCACGAACCTTTGGTTCCTCTTCAAAGACTGTAGATAATATTCTGAACCATGTCCTTTGAGTTGTTTCACACATACTGAAATCCCAGCAGGTGGGAGAAGTGAACTGTGTGCTGCCCACAAGGATATCAGCCCCACACTGTTCCAAACCAGCAGGTTGATGATCCTGACTCCTGATTACCACACCAGCAACCAGTCAGAAGGGTGTCCATGAGCTGACCATGCACCCATAAACACATCCCCACCCTGTCTTTAAAAACCTATCCTTGAAAGTCTTTAGGGAGTTCAAATCTTTTAAGCACCAACTACCTGGACTCCTTGGTTAGTGCCTGCAATAAATGCTGTGCTCTCCTTCACCACAACCCAGTGTGAAGATTGACTCTACTGCACACAGCCAAGCTTACCCAAGTTTGGTTTGGTGGTACCTGCATCTGAGGCAACCCCTGGAAAGGCCAATAGCTGGAAAGTCTCTACTGACAGTCCTCCTTGGCAAGTCTTCTGATGAAGGGTGGTCTGAGTGGCTCATCACACTGGCCACTAGAGTCCTCGATGGCTCCCTATTACTTCCAGGCTCTAATTTAAGCTCCTCAATATGGAGTTTGTGAGCATTCAGCCTGGTTCAAGTGCTCTCCCATTTCCCTCTTTCAAACCTCTACTTTCAAGTCCTTTGCTGTCATCACATTCAGGAACTCAGTATCATGCCCATGAGACATACACGTTTTTAACCTCCATGACTTACCCATTTTTGCCCACGTTTCTAAAGCTCCCTGTTCAATCCAGCCTTTGTCATAGAAATCTAACCTTCCATGTTCAGTTCATATGATCCTCTGTCTGAATTCTTTCCTGATAGTCACAGTTTGAAGTGGTCATTCTTTACTTTTTTCTCCAGTTTAAATGTATATGGATCTTAGTAAATATGTCTATGTCTATATCTATATCTGTAATTTAGGCTTATTATGCTTCCTGACATCACTGCCTTTGCAGTTTAACAGGGGCTTGTTTCTCAAGTACTAAACCAAGTGCTGGTCAGTCTCTGCTTTTTAAAATAGTTACTGTTGCTCTATTTCACTTTCAGGGTAGCCCCATATAATTTGCATCTTCAGTGAGATCCAGGCCGAGGCTAGGCTTACAGAAACCAGTCAACAGTAGTTTTCTGAGTGACTGATTGTATAAATAAATGCTATGCAAGAATGTATCACAATATTGGCCTCTTTCCTATTCTGCTACTGGCCTGGAAAAAAAAAAAAAAAAGTCCTTGTTGACTAAGAATCACAAGAAGGAATAAATGAATGCTTATCTCAAGTCTATAATTTCATCAGTGTAAGAGCACACCTTTGTCAACAGGAAGTAAGGTGAATTTTCTTTGCTGTGCCCTAAGACAATGACAGAAAATGGGGCCAACTACAGATGGAGAAACTGGAGTAATTTAATTGTGGAGCACAGAATTCTCACAGTGTAATTAGTTGAAATGCTCTTTCAAAGTTTAATATTTGAGATCCTTCTGATCTTGCTTGTAGGATCTTTTCAACTTCCTTGAAGGAGCAAATAAGAGCTTAATTTCCTGATTGCAAGAAACACATTTTATTTGGCCACATTTGTTTTATTTTACTCTTTTTTTTTTTTTTTTTGCTTTTGAGCCAGCAAGGTGTCCTGCTTTTTCATCAAGAAAGAAAGCTGAGGCCATTCCAGCTAAGATGCTAAGATTGTTTAGTAACGAGGAAGCATGGAGAAGGGGGTTGGAGAAGGAATGAGCTTTGAGAGGGATGTGTTCTAAGCTAAGATTGTTAAGTTTGTTTTGTGCTGCACAGTGAAAAACTGCATCCATCAATTATGTATGGATAATATTATTGCAGAAATAAGCTTATTCAAGTTTATAACTTTGTAAAATGTAATAAATAGCTTATTGTTTTGTGGAGGAAGATTGACTGTTTGTCAAAGTGCTTAAAGTACAAAAAAGACATTTAAAGTCTTCTTTGACCTTATGGGATTTTCCTTCTTGTTCATAAGGAAAAGATAGCCTTGCTATGACAGCCGCTTGTTTTCAATTCTTTCTTTGTAAAGGTCCTTTCTGTAATTCTCATCTAAACAAAAAAGGTGCTGTCCATTTTCTGCAGAATAGAAATTCTGCAAATAATAGATCAAGGGAACAGCATGAATTCACCTTTATCATTAATGAATTATTTGGAGGAAAAGAAAAAAAAAACTATATTTAATCAGTTTCTCAGAGTATAATTTGACATTGCCCTTTAATTTAATACAACTATCTTTTAAAAATCTCTTTTAAAAATCACTGCATGTTGTGTTTTCAAACAGTCAAAATATCAGCAATTTACAACATCCCCCGTTCTTTACCAGTGTGAATGTTTAAAATAGATGCAATTAATGTGATCATTAGGAAAGAAAAAGGGAAGTGAAGACTTGCACAGGCCAAATCATGCCCCAATTTAGGTTCTATTAAGCCACATATGATTAGCACAGGGAATTGGCACTCTAAAAAGTCCCTAATTACAGCCAATCCCATGTTAGCAACCTCTCACTATTGGTTGGGAGAGCCCTTGTGGATATCACAATCCGTGAATTAGCAAGTACTTAAGGACAATGCCTAATTATCCCCTGCATTGTAAAATAGGGTTTACAATGGCAGTCTTGTTTTATTATTCAAAATTACTGGGAAGAGGGATTTAAATGTGATCCTCTACAGTACTTAGTAGGTAGAAGACTTTATATAATGCTAATTTTTATCTTTATTTTTTTTTAAGATGGGGATGTTAACCTTCATATTATGTATATTATACTAAGTAAAAAATAGTATTAAAACATAGATGTTGTTGTTCAATCCCCCAGTCATGTCTGATTCTTTGCGACACCATGGACTTCAGCACACCAGGCCTCCCTGTCCTTCACCATCTCCTGAAGTTTGCCCAATGTCATGTCCATTGCATTGGTGATGCCATCCAGCCATCTCATCCTTTGACACCCTCTTCTCATTCTGCCCTCAATCTTTCTCAGCATCAGGAACTTCTCCAATGAGTCAGCTATTTGCATCAGATGACCAAAATACTGGAGTTTTAGCTTTACCATCAGTCCTTCCAACGAGTACTGAGGGTTGATTTCCCTTAGGATTGACTGGTTTAATGTCCTTGCTGTCCAAAGGACTCTCAAGAGTCTTCTCCAGCACCACAGTTCGAAGGTAACAATTCTTCAGTGCTCAGCCTTCTTTATGGTCCAGCTTTCACAATCATACAAGACCACTGGGAAGACCACAGCCTTGACTATACAGCCTTTTGTCAGCAAAGTAATGTCTCTGCTTTTCAACACACTGTCTAGATTTGTCATAGCTTTCCTGCCAAGAAGCAAATGTCTTTTGATATTATGGTTGCAGTCACCATACACAACGATTTTAGAGCCCAAGAAGAGGAAATCTGTCACTGCTTCCACCTTTTCCTCCTCTATTTGCCATGAAGTAGTAGCACTGGATGCCATGATCTTAGTTTTTTTTTTTTTTTTTTAATATTTAGTTTTAAGCCAGCTCTTTCATTCTCCTCCTTCACCCTCATCAAGAGGCTCTTTAGTTCCTCTTCTTTTTCTGCCATTAGAAGTGGTATCATCCACATATATGAGGTTGTTGATGTTTCTTCCACCTGTCTTGATTCCAGCTTGAAACTCATTCAGCCCAGTGTTTCTCATGATGTGGTCAGTGTATAGATTAAACAAACATGGTGACAGCAGACAGCCCTGTCATACTCCTTTCTCAATCTTGAACCAATCAGTTGTTCCATACAGGGTTCTACTTGTTGCTTCTTGACCTGCATACAGGTTTCTCAGGAGACAGGTAAGATAGTCTGGTATTCCCATCTCTTAAAAGTTTTCCAGTTTATTATGATCCACACAGTCAAAGGCTTTGGTGTAGTTGATGCAACAGAGGTAGGTGTTTGTTTTTAAGGACTTCCTTAGCTTTCCCTATGATTAATCCAGAGAATGTTGTCAATTTGATCTCTGGACAAATTGGAAGTTTGGACAACTTCCAGCTCGGACATCTGAAAGTTTTTGGTTCACATAATGCTGAAGCCTAGTATGCAATATTTTAAGCATGATCTTACTGGCATGGGAGATGAGTGCAACTGTCTGATGGTTAGCACATTCTTTAGTACTACCCTTCTTGGAAATTAGGATGAGGATTGACCTTTTCCAGTCCTGTGGTCACTATTGGGTTCCAGATTTACTGACATATTGAGTGCAGCACCTTGATGGCATCATCCTTTAGGGTTTTGAATAGTTCTACTAGAATTTCATCACATCCACTAGCTTTATTAACAGCAGGGCTTCCTAAGGGCCACCTGACTTCACTCTCAAGAATGTCTGGGTCTGGGTAGCTTGCCACACCATCATAGTAATCTGGTTATTTTAGATCTCTTTTATACAGTTTTTCTGTGTATTCTTTCCATCTCTTCTTGATCTCTGACTTTAAATTGACCAGACACTAAAACTTTGTAGATTTTTTTTGAAATGGAGTAAGATGAAACTAAGCAAGTAAGACATACACTTACACACATATGTATATGCATATATATTTATAGCCACAGAAGTCGCATTATTATAAAGTATATAAGCTCTACTCTCTTCCTGCTGGTTTTTAAAAAGCGTCTTGCCCCATTAGCTGCAGCAGCCACAAGGACCAGGTTTCTTTCTTGTTCCCTCTTTTGAAGTCCATTTCCTGCTAGCTGAACATATATTTAAGTTTAATGAGAATGGTACCATGTATATTCTATCCTACAATGACTTCCATGTCTCCCATGCTTTATCTATAGATTGATTCCCAGTGTGGAAAACCAATTCACAGTTCTGCATTATCATGCCTCAAGTTGATGGAATTAAAAATGTGGTACTTGAAGCCACAGAATGTGAAATAATAGTCATTGAAAATTGTGGAGAGGGAAGGCAGTGTTGAAAGTAAGCTAAATACCAAGGTTTTATAACATAATTAATAAATATGTTATACAATTGCTAAACAAGATGAGTTTCAAGCACAAAAAGAAAAAATAGCAGTGGTTCTCAGTGCCTGGTGTTAGAAATTGTCCAGGAATAAGTGATGGATTGATGTTCTTTTTTGGTAAAACTTTGATATGACATTGCAGTTTAACAATTATATGTGTTTTATCCTGCATAAAATGATCAACAGTAGGTTAGATAAGAGTATGAAGAGACAACTTCATGGAGGATTGTGTCAACACCTCTGACACATTTCCAGCTACTTTTCTCTTCCTTGACTCCTGTACTTTCAGTCCTGGCCCCAGAAGACTCATGCTGGCCTTGCATGTTAATGACACATCCCTACCTATGTATTCCTTTAGTTCTTGCTACATTAAAGGGATGTTTTAATTAAACATGGAAACCAGGGAAGAAGCACAGAAATCTATCACTCTCAACCCAAATGCCATTTTTTCTAATCACATTTCCTTTAACCAAAATGCAAAAATTCTCATCCGTATTCCAATGCCACACGTGGCTGTAAGTGTGGGCAGGGGTTCTCAGAGTGGAAAGAGATAGGGATATCAATGTAGTGGAGTCAATCTATTTTAATTCTGAAAATTTATGAAAACATATGGGTAAGTGAACAAGTTGCTAGGATCTGCCCCAGTGGGGTGGTCTCAGGATCCATGGAAATGAGACTCCCTGGAATTTTAGTTTCATTTGCTTGATAGTGACTCTGCCCCTGAATACTAGTGTCAAGAATTTGTGGTCAGAGTGAGAAATGAAACACAAAGAGAAGTCTTTGATTTGAACAGATTTCTACATTCGGGAAAAGATTAAAACACACACATACATTTTGAAGAATGTGTCTGGCTTTGCCCAGCAAATAATTAATGATCACACAAAAACTTAATATCTTCTGTCTCTAATATGTCCAGATAAATTACCATGTGCAGTTCCATTTGGATACTGGCTTTCCTACATGCATTGCAATTCTTTAAACTTTATTCCCTGATATCCTGACTTAGGTTCACCAGATGTGGATTTGCATACATTAGACACAAAAAGCCATTTCAACTCATCGTGGGTTTTTTCAGCCAACATTATTTATTTAGTAAGTGATATATCCAGGGCTTCCCTGATAGCTCATTAGTAAAGAACCCACCTGTCAATGCAAGAGATGCAGGTTCAATCCCTGGGTTGGGAAGATCCCCTGGAGAAGGAAATAGCAACCCACTTCAGTATTTTTGCCTGAGAGATCCCATGGAGAGAGGAGCCTGGTGGGCTACGGTCCATGGCTTTGCAAACAGCCGGACACAACTTATCCACTAAACAACAGCAACAAGAAGTGATATCTCTCCTTTTTTTTTTTGGCCACAGAGTACAGCACATGGGATTTTAGTTGCCTGATTGAACTGGTGCCCCATGCAATGCAAGTGCAGAACCTTAACCACTGGACCACAGGGAAGTCCTAATGATAGCTTCATCTTTGTTAAGCAGATTATACTGCAGTGACTTTGGAAACATGCTATAGAAAAGAGGTGTGTCCTGGGAACATCACCCAAGCGGATGGTTTTTGTAACAGGGGTTCCCCGTGTTGAGGGTGATGTGAGCCCATAGGGATCCAGCCAACTGCCCCCAGAGCCATGCACTGATCACCTGCTCTCCAGATTGGACTTTCAGGCATAAAACATCAGAAGAAGACCCAATCTTCCAAAAGCACACCTACTTTCTTTTATTTATTGACTCATTATCCAACTCTGCTTGAGAAATTTGCTACAGGTGTGTCATCACTGCAGAGAATACGGCAGTCCTCTGTGATACATGAATTGATTACACTGAACTAGGATTTTCCTCTAAAATGCTGTGTAGTTTTTAAAATGACACTTTACCTCTTGGGCCTTTCATTCCTAATCTCAAAAATTAACGGACTAGGAATAAATTGCTTTTAAGGCCTCAAGTCCAGTTCTGATATTCTGGCCTGACCTTTGCTGCTGCTAAGTCGCTTCAGTCATGTCCGAGTCTGTGCAGCCCCATAGATGGCAGCCCACCAGGCTCCACCGTCCCTGGGATTCTCCCGGCAAGAACACTGGAGTGGGTTTCCATTTCTTTCTCCAATGCGTGAAAGTGAAAAGTGAAAGTGAAGTCGCTCAGTCGTGTCTGACTAGTAGCAACCCCATGGACTACAGCCTACCAGACTCCTCCCTCCATGAGATTTTCTAGGCCAGAGTACTGGAGTGGCTTGCCATTGCCTTCTCCAGCCTGACCTTTAGCCCATCTTTTACGCTTCAATCATGTTCTCAAGAACCTGCCTTCTACTCGGAGTCTAAGAAGACTGAAGGAAAGAGAATTTCACATCCTGAGTAATCATTTGCTTCTTTGAGTATATCTTCTCATTTATAGAATGCTGTTAATGATGTGTGATCCATGTGCATTTTGGCGGGGGGGCTCAGTGAAGCTGTGATATGATGTGCCTACAATGACATCTTGTGCTTTTGCTTAAATATCAGCTGTCCTCTTCCTCTTTATCGTCATCATCGTCACATCCGTTAACTTAAGAATTGTATTCCTTTGTTTCTGATACAAATACAGCTGGGAAGGCAGCACATCCTAATGTGTCAGCAGCTGAAGACAAAGGGTTTGTCTGAGCAGCTGGGCAGCCATAAGCACTGTCATATCTATGCCTATGTCTCTAGTCATCCTTGAGAATGCAAATAAAGATAAACGAAAACTGCTTTCTTCCTAGGCTCATGGAGCTAAGTCGTCTGTGGAAATGAACTTCCGTTCTCTCTGACAATTAGTTTCACTCTAAAATATGATAATTCTTTGAAGTTGCACCCAGAGAGGAAATATGGCATGCTCCACGTTCAGCAAAGGAGATATATGGGGCTGCTAGACACATTAATCTCATTTGCTCTGCACCTGATTTTTCACCGTTAGAATATTGCAGCAAAGCTCTGTGCTAAATCTCAAGCCATTTAGCTCAGCAAAGTAGATTAGTTAGAGCCAATGCAAAGCTCTACCTTATAACTTTCTTTCTCAAATGTGATATTCAGATAGATAGTCTGAGGCCTGGACTAAAAACTGAGATGACATGCTTTTGCAATTTTTATAATATTAGATGAGAATCAAGGCAAGCAAAATAGGTGCCTGTGACCTGAACTCTTACTCCAAAAACATTTAAATCTTAAATAACTTTTATAAAGTCTGTTGTGAATAGGGCTCATGAAATTAGGTTAGATGAAAGGTGGGAGGATTGTTATATGTACTTAGCTCTGCAAAAGCTGTCTTCTGTCCTTTTCCAAGGACATAGACTTAATGCAATTATTGTTTTCTTAAATACAGTGGCTCTGGGTGAATCCTTAGCCAATATATTAACTATTAGATACTAGAATGCTTTGCTGATTACAACTACACTTCCTGCCATATTATGACCTAGCTCACATCTGTACAGGACTGTATTGGGTTGAATGGTCTCCTCAAACACATGATCTCTTGAATCCCAGAATGTAACTGTAGTTGAAATCAGAGTCCTTGTTGATGGAATTGGTTAAGGTGAGGTCATCCATGTCTTAGCTCCACTGACCAGTGAGTGTCCTGATTAGGCCACATGAAGACCCAGAGATGCACACACTAAGGAAAAGGGGCCAGGTGCAGATGGAGGCAAAGACAGGAGTGATGCAGGTCCAAGTTGAGGAACACCAGAGAAGGCTGACATCTACCAGAAGCTACAAAGGGAAAAGGAAGGATTACCACTGACAACCTTTGGACACAACATGATTTCAGACTTCTGGACTCCAGAACTTGGAGAGAATACATTTCTGCTCTTTCAGTTCTCTCCATTTGTGGCACTTTGCTATGTCAGTCCTAGAAAACTAACATGGCTCCACGGTGCCAGACTCATGGTAGGACCCTGGGTCAGTGCAGCTGTCACCCTCCCATCCCTAACTTTAGACCTGACAATGTGCCTTGCTTTAGAGCCGAGCTCCCCAAAAAAGTTCAGCGCCATTTATGCATCTTTCTAGCCATAATGTCTGGTGATATTTTCATCTTTGCATCCCAGGATCAATCTGTGGGTCTTGTGATTCCTGGTTTGGGAAGATCACCTGGAGAATGAAATGGCAACCCACTCCAGTATTCTTGCCTGGAAAATCCCATGGACAGAGGAGCCTGGGGGGCTACAGTCACTGGGGTTGCAAAAGAGTCAGTCAAGACTGAAGTGACTCAACATGCATGCACTTGCACCACTTCAAACCCTTCCTCTCCCCAAGCACCACTGCAGTGACTGAGTCTGTGCAGATTTTAGCTAGCTTTGCTTACATGCACATGACGACCCTTCTGCTCAGGCCCATAGCTCACCCACGACTCTTGACTTGGAGCTTCTCTGACTCTGCAGTGGGCTGCTCTGAGGATGCGTCAGCACCTACAGGGCACACTTGGATAAGTGCTTTCCCTTCTGTGGCCAGGAGCGCTCTGCTCTTCAGCACAACCCAGAAAGCTTTTCAGTGGATGCTGAGGACTGAGGGGTAGTTGCCCTCGAACAGTGGAAAACTGATAACATGTGGTTTTGTTGGCTTGCCTTTTATCCCGTCTTTCCTTCATCCCTGAGAGCACTACCCAAATAAACATCCAACACAAATACCTCAGGTTCTACTCTGTGGGGGGACCCAGGCTGACAGTTGGTACTAGAATTAGCCCTAGCTATTAGAACTTTATAGCCCTAGTGAGTAGGGATTTATAGCTGGACCATTCCAGTCAGAAGGCAGACATTTCCTTTGCTGGAGGAAAGTAGGGTGGTGTTAACCCCTAGCATGGAGAAGCCTTGCCATTACTGGTTCTCTCACCATCAGTTCTGGGAAAATATTCAAGCAGCAAATGAAGAGTGAGATTGTACGTTAGTTGTGGCATGTGAACTGAATGGGAGTAGATAATAGTTATGAGGCTTTTGAAGTTAGTTGGTTAACTCTTTGGAAATCTTGAGGTAACATGTGGTCCCTGGTCAGCTAGTAACAACTCAAGTGAATTTTGAAAGCCGGGGGTCCTCCATATCCATGTTCACAGGAGACCTGCATCTCCTCCAGCTCCAGGGAAGACCAGCCTATGATGTGACTGAAACAATTTCAGAGCTGCAAGAGGGACTGACATCCCAAGCCTTAGCATATCTCCTGTGACAAAAAAAAAATCAGGTCCTGATAATTAAAAACGGTAAAATGAGAACTGGAAAGGATTCCCTTTGGGGACAAAGTTGGGAACACAAGTTTGAGAATATTTTTTTCCAATTAAAATATAGTTGATTTACAATATGTTATTGGTTTCAGGTGTACCGCACAGTGATTCAGTTACAAGTATGCATATATACGTATACATCTGGGCTTCCCTGGTGGCTCAGACGGTGAAGAATTGCAATGCAGGAGACACTGCTTTAATACTGGGTTGGGAAGATCCTCTGGAGAAGGAAATGGAAATCCACTCCAGTATTCTTGCCTGGAGAATCCCATGGACAGAGGAGCCTGGCAGGTTACAGTCCATGGGGTCACAAAGAGTCAGACACCACTGAGTGACTAAGCACGAACTCAATGTATATATCGATCTTTTTAAAAAAAAATTCTTTTCCACTGTAGTTTCTTATAAGATCTTGAATATACTTCAATGTGATATATAGTAAATTCTTGTTACTTTTTAATTATATATATAGTAGTGTACATCTGTTAACCCCACACTCCCAAATTATCCCTTCCCCATTTCCCGTTTGGTAACCGTAAGTTTATTTTTTATTTTTTCTACATTTGTGATTGTTCTTGTTTTGTTTCTTTATTTTTATATTTGTATTGAAATATAGTCAGTTTGTAGTGTTAGTTTCAGGTAAATAGCAAAGTGATTTGGTTATACATATATACGTTAATATATGTGTATATATATTATATAAATATGTGTGTGTGTGTGCATATTTGGGCTTCGCTGGTGACTCAGTGGTAAAGAATCTGCCTGCCAAGGCAGGAGAAATGGTTCGATCTCTGGGTTAGGCAGTTCCCCTGGAGAAGGGAATGGCTACCCACTGCAGTATTCTTGCCTGGAGAATTCCGTGGACAGAGGAGCCTCGCAGGCTACAGTCTGTGGGGTTGAAAAAGAGTAGGCACCGCTCAGTGACTAAACAACAACAACAAGCCTCAATGCGGCAAACTGTATTTTCCAAAGATGGGCACAACCCACATGACCTTGACACTCTTTCAACAAAAAAGGGGGTTTCTTTCTTCACCTGTTTGAAGTTGAGCAGACTCCATGCATGCTTTAACCGGTAGAAAATCTGAAAGTGACACTTGGCCAGTTCCAGGACTAGTCTTCACTGGCTGGAAGTTTCTACTTCCAGGCTCTGAGGCAGACAGAAACCGTGTTCAGGTGTTCTTGCCAAAACATCTGCTGAGTTCTCAGCAGACACCAACTGCCAGTCATGTGAGGGTGCCATCCTGGGTATCCCACCCCAAAGAGCCTTCCGTTAACTCCAGCCCAGCTCTGTCTCACTGCAGTTGAGACAGGGCAAGTGTGAATTGCCCAGATGAGCCTCGTTAAATCCCAGAACTCTGAGACACAATAAAGTTTTATCTTAAACCACTAAAAAAAAAAGAATGTGGATAAGTCTGGGAAGGTCAGTACAAATTTGCACATCTTTGTATCTCACACTAATAGCCTTTAGACAGTATTTATCATGATGAGACACTCAGCAATTTCATGAGTAGGATGACTCCTCTTACGGGCTAATGAACAAAGAAGCCTCAGAGGAAGGGCTGAAAGCTTAGCATGGACTTGACATCATGGGCTCGTGTCTCCTTAAGCTTCATTTAATTACTGCTGAAGCAGAGATAATGCTGAATCTCTGATTTGGCATTGTCCCTTCAGGTAACTAGGTACTGAAGCCCTTTTCACCCTTTCACTCTGGAGGCACCAGTGATTTTTTTTTCCTAACTAAAATTGATACTTACTGGAGATATGAGATTGTCTACCCTGGAAATTCAGAAATTTTCAGTGGAAATTCTTCCACATTGGTCTCCAGCGAGGATTCCACTGAGTTAGATGGCCAGTTTGGCTCCTGAGGCCAGTGAGCAAGCAAGAAAAACTACAAGTTACCACATTGATGATAAGTAGGTGGAGGGTAACTCCACCAGAATCACCATGCAGAATCCTAAATTTAAACACGTTATCCTGGTCGACATTGCTTCAGACCAAGAGACCCATTTGTGGCCATGCAACCATGGAATCTAGTTATTGAACAGTATAACTTATCACCTAAAGGCTTTAGATTCAATGTAGTGCTGGATTAGGGTGGGAAAGTCTTAATCTAGGCACCAGCTTGATAGAAATCTTATGATGGGTAGCGGTGATGTCCTCTAAGCTGAACCAGTGACTGTGGCATGTAGCTGTCTGGAATTATGGCACATAGCACTGTTTCTCTGTAAGTATAATATATGTGCTGAGAGTCACGGGGGATGGACAGGACCAGTTTTTCTAGTTAGGATTTCTGGAAACCCACTTAATGAATTTGAATACTTCACTCCCCGCAGTCTCGGCTCTGTCCTAGTCTCCAAGGGGAAATTCTTCCACATAGGTCTCCGGTGAGGATGGCCAGTGAACAAGCAAGAAAAACTAGAAGCTACCACATTAATGGGCATAATTTTCCCCGTTTACCATCAGAGTTTAGGATTGGTGCTGAACAATTGTGGCAAAGAGGAATATATGTGGTATTTATTGAGGGCTCCATTGGTGTTGGGAAAACTGCAGCAATGACTGATTTTTCCCCAAAACACATCAAAAAACAGACAATTATGGGTTTAGAACTCATGGTGTGGATCTGGCAAGTGATCTAGACCAGCTGAAGTGCTGGCCAAGGGTGAGGAAATAGTGACAGGAGAATCACACTGTCACTGGAACCATTGGTAGTGACAGTGAGAAATATAGTTTATTTGTTGGAAAGATCCCCTAGAGAAGAAGATAACAACCCACTCCACTCTTCTTGCCTGGAAAATTCTGTGGACAGAAGAGCCTGTCTGGCTACAGTCTGTAGAGTTGCAAGAATCGGAGATGACTTAGTGACTAAACCACCCCACCACTTCTCCTAACACTCCTGAGTGAAGCCCTTGTAGAGCTGGTGTCTGGCTACCACCTTGATCCATCAACAAAATTCCACTTTTGGGTTGACTTGAAAATACCAACTATCTCTAAATTAGCATGCAGGGAGTTTATCATGGAGCAGTGCCCAGAGCTCAATAGTGAGGGGAGAATGACAGAGAATTAGTCAGAGGAAGAGCTGAAGTATGATGTGATCTCTACTAAACCCTTAGCAGACCCCCTCCATCTCACTCTGGATTTGGGGTAAATGTTGAGGATTCTCCAAAATTTAGCCAGGAAGGATGGGTTACTGGGTGGGCATGGACAGCCACTGTATTTGGGATGTCCCTTAGGATGGACTGTGACTTTGGGCAAATAATTCTTTTCAGTTGAAGGCAATTTAAAAAATGGCAATGAAAATTCTGCCATAGGTTTTTAGAAATGCGTTCAGAAAGCCTGCTATGTCTTCAAAGAGTTTTCCTATTTGGAATAAAGATTCAAGCACAAATGTAACAGCAGCTATTTGCTGAGCAAACCCTCTGCCAGAACCCTGTTCATTTCTCTCTCGGCCTCCAACCCACTGCTTCTTTTCCTTTAATCCTTCACAGTGAACATTGGTCCAGTTGGCTAAGAGATCTATTCGCCTCTCTCGTGTATAAAGCCGATGATGTATTGGCAGCTTCAGTGCCCAAAGGTTTTCTCATTACAGCATTCCCAGTGGCTATTTCTCTACACTGTCATTAGATAACAGTCTCTGGAGCAAGTGTTCAGGGCACACAGTGTCACAAAACTAGGTGCCGTCTGGGAAAATGAGGAGATGTTGTCCATTAAAACAAGGATCATGGACATATATATTCCTCAAGATGAGGGGAAACAATTGGTAATTGAAATGGTGGATGTCTACTTCATTTATGTGCTGATTAAGAAAAGATTTAGATCTTCCCTGCTAAGCCAGAGTGGCCTGTGGCATTTAATTAGTGAATAGATTCAATGCATTCTTCCCAATGGGTAATTAAAGCTCTATGCCAGACCTCCCCAAGTCCCCAAATCTTCAGTCTTCACACACACATACACATACTCACACACACACACACACATAAAGATATACACACACATACCCTCCCACACACAAACATATACTCACTCTCACACATACAGAGGTACTTGTTACTGTGTTTATTAATTTTTCATTATTCACTATCAATGCTTATTCAAACATTAAATGGATTATTATTTATAGCAAGTAATGCAATGTCAAAAGTGAATTTTTTTCAGAACAATATGTTTCAATGAAATATTCTGAAAAATATTCATGTCAGGAACCTACACATACACATGGTAATGACTGAATTCTGTTAAAAATATGCATTGAATCTAACATGGCTGTTCCCAGTATAGGGATTAAAATTATGATACTTTCATTAATTGGTTCACTGAATACACATTTAAAGGTGTTTCAGAGGATCAGACATTCTGTGGGTGGAGAATAGGCAAAAATAAACAGGTCTTTGTTCTCCACGAGAAAGAGCGATGCCCTGCAGAGCAATTGCAGCACTGCAGGAACATTGCTGTCCTGCACAAACGGATGGAGCAGATAGCGGGGGAAACCTGCTTGTGTTCATATATGTCACTAATGGTGCATCAACAGGTACACGCATTGTAATCTTCAAGATGGTCATTTTTATCCTTACGATATTCATTGCAGTGATTACTAAAATAAAAAACAAACAAATGACAACAAATATTAAGCATAAAAATTCAGACAAGTAACCTTTTCTTCCAAGGAGGATGCTTGCTCCTTGGAAGAAAAGCTATGACAAAACTAGACAGCATATTCAAAAGCAAAGATGTTACTTTGCTGGGAGCGGTGGCTGCACTTTGCTGGAGCAGCCGTCCAGCAAGTCCAAGGTAAAAGACCTTACCCCATGTCCAAGGTAAGAGAAACCCAAGTAAGATGGTAGGTGTTGTGAGAGGCATCAGAGGGCAGAGACACAAACCACAATCACAGAAAACTAGTCAATCTAATCACATGGACCACAGCCTTGTCTAACTCAATGAAACTAAGCCATGCCGTGTGGGGCCACCCAAGATGAGTGGGTCAAAGTGGAGAGGTCTGACAGAATGTGGTCCACTGGAGAAGGGAATGGCAAACCACTTCAGTATTGTTGCCTTGAGAACCCCATGAACAGTATGAACAGTATGTAGAATCAAAGCTATGTTTATTTCAGCAGTCATGTATGGATGTGAGAGTTGGATCATAAAGAAGGCTGAGCACTGAAGAATTGATCCTTTTGAACTGTGATGTTGGTAAAGACTGTTGAGAGTCCCTTGGACTGCAAGGAGATCAAACCAGTGAACCCTAAAGAAAATCAATCCTGAATATTCATTAGAAGGACCGATGCTGAATCTGAAGCTCCAATACTTTGGCCACCTGATGCAAAGAGCCAACTCATTAGAAAAGACCCTGATGCTGAGAAAGATTGAGGGCAGGAGGAGAAGGGAGCGACAGAGAATGAGAGGGTTGGATGGCATCACCGACTCGATGGACATGAGTTTGAGTAAGCTCTGGGAGTTGGTGAAGTACAAGGAAGCCTGGTGTGCAACAGTCCATTGAGTTGCAAAGAGTCAGACATGACTGAGCTATTGAACAACAACAATCTTTGCTAAAATTATAAAGAAACATTCTCTTGCAAAGGAGCATGCTACACTATAATTTTAAAGAGTAAATCCATGTTTCTACCATCAGAGTTAGCATATATCTTATGCTATATACCTATGTGAAATAGAATAATTGCTATAATATATAATTAGCTCTGTTAATTTCCTTTGTCTTTAGTAAAATATGGTCATAGGAATGAACCACAATCCCTTAAATACCAAAAGTGTACCCACCATGAAAGTGCTAGTCACTCAGTCCTGTCCAACTCTTTGCGACCCCATGGACTGCAGCACGCCAGGCTTCCCTATCCATCACCAACTCCCAGAGCTTGCTCAGACTCATGTCCATAGAGTTGGTGATGGCATCCAACCATTTTATATCCTTTGTTGTCCCCTTCTCCTCCTGCCTTCAATCTTTCCCAGCATCAGGGTCTTTTACAATGAATCAGTTCTTCGCATCAGGTGGCCAAAGTATTGGAGCTTCAGCTTCAGCATCAGTCCTTCCAATGAATATTCAGGACTGATTTCCTTTAGGATGGATGGTTGGATCTCTTTGCAATCCAAGGGACTCTCAATAGTCTTCTCCAGCACCACAGTTCAAAAGCATCAATTCTTCAGTGCTCAGCTTTCTTTATAGTACAACTCTCACATCCATACATGACCACTGGAAAAACCACACCTTTGACTATCTGGACCTTTGTTGGCAAAGTAATGTCTCTGCTTTTCAATATGCTGTCTATGTTGGTCATAACGTTTCTTCCAAGGAGCAAGTGTCTTTTAATATCATGGCTGCAGTCACCAGCTGCAGTGATTTTGGAGCCCCCAAAATAAAGTCTCTCACTGTTTCCATTGTCTCTCCATCTATTTGTCATGAAGTGATGGGACCAGATGCCATGATTTTAGTTTTCTGAATTTTGAGCTTTAGGCCAAGTTTTTTACTCTCCTCTTTTACTTTCATCAAGAGGCTCTTGAGTTCTTCCTCACTTTCTGCTGTAAGGGTGGTGTCATCTGCATATCGGAGGTTATCAATATTTCTCCTGGCAATCTATCAGATTACATAAAGATAAAACATCTGTGACATCAAATCACATTAAAAAATTTTATTGTGGCAAAAAATATATATGACAATGACCATCATAATCATTTTTAAGTGTTCAGTAGTGTTAAGTATATTTACATTGTTGTGAAACAGATCTCCAGAATTTGTTCACCTTGCAGAC
Source organism: Bos javanicus (assembly GCF_032452875.1). Classification (NCBI taxonomy): domain Eukaryota; kingdom Metazoa; phylum Chordata; class Mammalia; order Artiodactyla; family Bovidae; genus Bos; species Bos javanicus. The sequence continues at coordinate 4,765,644 of NC_083871.1, read as the reverse complement.
CTGAAAGTTTGTATCACACGCTACACTATAATTTTGAAGAGTAAATCCATGTTTCCACGTATCTTATGTTGTATACCTATGTGAAATAGAAAAATTGCTATAATGTATAATTAGCTTTGTTAATTTTATTTGTCTTTAGTAAAGTATGAACCACATACTTTAAGGGAATGAACCACAATTCCTTAAATACCGAAAGTGTACCCACTATGAAAGTGAAAGTGTTAGTCACTCAGTCCTGTCTGACTCCTTTGCAACCCCTGCTAGCCTCCTCTGCCCATGGGATTCTCCAGGCAAGAATACTGGAGTGGTTTGCCATTCCCTTCTCCAGGGGATCTGATCAACCCAGGGATCAAACCAGGGTCTCCTGCATTGTGAGTGGACTCGTAACCATTTGAGCCACCAGGGAAGCCCAACATTTATTAAACAACAACTATCGAGTTCCCCACTGCTTTATATTGTCCCTGGTGCTTGTCTTTCTACTTCTATATCTATGATTTTTTCTACTTAAAATACCTTGCATTAGTGGAATCATGGAATATTTGTCTTTTTGTGGCTGGCTTATTTCCCTTTTCATAATATCCTCAAAGTTTATCCATGTTGTAGCATGTAACAAAATCTCTTTCCTTTTTAAAGCTGCTTAGGGACTTCCCTGGTGGTCCAGAGGTTAAGACTCTGAACTTTCACACAGGGAGTGCAGGTTGGATCCTTGGTGGGAAAACTAAGATACCACATGCCGTATAACATCCTCCCCGCAAAATCTGCCTAGTATTCCGTTATATGTATATCCACAGTTTGCTACATAACATTTTAAAAACAGTTTTAATGTTCTTTGATGTTATTTTTTCTGTTTTTCAAAGTAATACTTTTTCATTGTAGGATATTTAAACAAATAAATAGGAATAAACAACTACTATTAAATGGTAGAATTCTACCATCTAATGCTATGACTCTAATATTATTTCACATATTTAATTCATGTTATCGAGATATTTATTTTATTGTTGTTGTTTTTAGCTGAAATTCTGGTAATTTACAAAATGAATGAAGTGATGCTACTAAAATTTAGTTAGCCATTATCTTAGAGTATCAAATAAGAGGCATTAGCTCTGACAGTCTAGAGAGAAAAGGAAGGAAAGACAGAGACAGAGAAAGAGAAGAGAAGCTTATATAAAGTTATGGCAGTGAAGTGGTAAAGAAGTGAGGGATGTTTAGAAGATGAAGTCTTTTTGTGTATCCAAGTCTCATAGTTTTCTTCTAGTACTTCACATATATTCACATACATTTCTCATGATTTTAATGTTGGAAATATTTCATTAAATTTTTAAGTAGGGCCTCTTTTGAAATACAATTAAACCAGAAACTACTATTTTCAAAAAATTTTATAGACTTCTGTATATTTGTCTTTTTTTAGAGTTTAGCTGATGCATTTTAAGTTTGTAATATAATGATTTGCACGCCTGGATTGTCTAGTGGTATAATCTCCCTAATAAGTATTTATAATTGACTTTGCTACAAATTCCACCACAGTGTTAAATAATATGGAGAGCATTCTTGTTTGTGTTTTGATGTCACTTAACATCCCTCTCATATTTCTTGAGAAATTGTTAGGCTTGAGACTCCATGTTCAAGTTGCAACGCTGTTTAGAGGGGTGATTTAACTTTTCTTTACTTGAAAGTTAGCATAGTATGAAGGCAAGAACAAAAACAAACACAGTCTGAAAGAAGAAATATTATAGAAAAATTTAGTTTTCTAATAAACTGCTTTCCCCAAGAACTTTATTTATTAAGACCTTGTTCAAGGCCTTGCATTGTTTAGTGTACCACCCTAAACTATTCTGTCATAAACCTTGCCCAATTCCAATGTTTGTGGCTTTGAAAGGTTAATATTAAAGCTGCTTGATCCTAGAGTCTGAAACTAATTATCATCTCCTAATAACAATAGATGGAGAAGGCAATGGCACCCACTCCAGTACTCTTGCCTAGAAAATCCCATGGATGGAGGAGCCTGGTAGGCTGCAGTCCATGGGGTCGCTAAGAGTCAGGCATGACTGAACGACTTAACTTTCTCTTTTCACCTTCATGCATTGAAGAAGGAAATGGCAACCCACTCCAGTATTCTTGCCTGGAGAATCCCAGGGACGGGGGAGCCTGGTGGGCAGCCGTCTATGGGGTCATACGGAGTTGGATATGACTGAAGCGACTTAGCAGCAGCAGCAGCAATAACAATAGAAAAGCTGCCTTAATTGGCCAAATTAGTGGTTAAATAATTTTTTTGTGTTCCTTCAGTTCAGCTCAGTTGCTCAGTCATGTCCAACTCTTTGAGACCCCATGAACCACAGCACGCCAGGCCTCCCTGTCCATCACCAACACCCGGAGTCCACCCAAACCCATGTCCATTGAGTCGGTAATGCCATCGCACCATTTCATCCTCTGTTGTCCCCTTCTCCTCCTGCCTTCAATCTTTCCCAGCATCAGGGTCTTTTCAAATGGGTCAGCTCTTTGCATCAGGTGGCCAAAGTATTGGAGTTACAGCTTCAACATTAGTCCTTCCAATGAACACCCAGGACGGGTCTCCTTTAGGATGGACTGGTTGGATCTCCTTGCAGTCCAAGGGACTCTCAAGAGTCTTCTCCAACACCACAGTTCAAAAGCATCGATTCTTCAGTGCTCAACTTTCTTTATAGTCCAACTCTCACATCCATACATGACCGCTGGAAAAACCATAGCCTTGACTAGACAGACCTTTGTTGACAAAGTAATGTCTCTGCTTTTCAATATGCTGTCTAGGTTGGTCACAACTTTCCTTATCAAATAGCAAAATACATGTAACATTGTGGAGAAAATATTAACGTTTTTAAGGAAGATACTAGGCCTCTCTCAAGAAAGTATTTTAGGAAGAGAACTTTGGAAAACTATTCTGACCAGGCACATAAAAGATGGTGAAATCCTGAGGGCATGCTAAGACAAAACTTGATATGATTGACAAGAAAAAGAAGAAAAAAATAACTTTCACTTCCTGTAAAGTAATGAGAAGGATAAGGGAAAGAAATGAAAAAGGAAGAGAGGAAAAATAAGAGGAAACGACTGGAGGAGTAGAAATAAAAACTTTGTGGGAAATGGTGTTTGAGGGATATTTTATGAATGGTAATGTGTACACTTCCATTAAGTGTTTGCCAGACTGCATGTAAACTCATATCCAATTTTCTTCTGAAATATTTTCTCATGTCTATTTACTTCACCACTAATTTGTGTGATAAGGCTTCCTGAACGTGTTATCTGGCCAAAGTGCTGCAGTTGGAAAAGTCATAGAACTCTAGGCACTTGCAGGATTCTTTGAGTAGTTTCAGACTTTCCGTGGCTGCAAAGCTGGTGTAGTTGGGGAAAAGGAATACTCTAGACAGCCACAGTCTCCTCTATATTCTTCTTTCTCTCCTCCATCTCTTTCTTTGTGTTGTTCTTATTTTTTAATTTATGTATTAATTTTTAATTTATGTATGAGACGAATTTATGTATTTTGTTGAGGATGTACTCTCTCCCCTCTCCTTTACCTTGAGAGATTTCAAAGTATTTGCTTTGAGAATTAAGACCTTTTGCATCCACAGAGCTTACCTGGCAGAACTGAAAACCAAGGTCACCTCTGTCAACATGGCACTCATATTTGCTCTTGGCAATGATTGTCTAGGAAAGTCAGACTAAAAATAAATGAGTAAATATACAATTTGCTTTAGAAAATTTTTGAAAATCAATTTATGTGCAGAAACACTTTGCCTCTGTGTCTGTGTGTGTGTTAGAGGCTCAGTCATTTCGACTGTTTGTTACCCCAAGGACTGTAGCCCCCCAAGCTCCTCTGTTCATGGGGATTCTCCAGGCAAGAATACTGGAGTGGGTAACCATTCCCTTCTCCAGAGGATCGTCCTGACTCAGGACCACATTGCAGGCAGATTCTTTACTGTTTGAGCCACCAGGAAAGCCCACTAGTCTCTGGGTAAATGACAATAAGAAAATTCTTCACTCACCTGGCCAAACTGTTCATTTTCAAACAAAACTTATTTATTAAGGCTTCTTTCATGACCTCTGTCTCAGCATGTCCACTAATCCTAAACTATTCTAAGCTTCGCCCAGTCCCCAAAGAGCTTGCTCATGCGTGCACCAATCTGTTGGCATCTGTTGCTGAAGTGTTCACTTCTGCTTATGGTTTCACTGCCACATTTGGATGCAGCCATGACCTAGACGCTAACTCTAATCTCAGGCAAAATAAACAGAACACTGTTGTGCCACCTTCTCCTATAACACGCAGACTTCAGTGTAGTAACAGGAGTATATGTAATGCGTGGCCTGAATCACTCAAATATGAGCTGGCTGTTTTCTTTGATAAGTAAACTGAAAATATGAAAACATCATGAAGCTAGAGAAATTTGGAGTATCCTTTACAGTTGAAAGGTAAAAACAGTCTAACTTTTTATTTTTAGAGACTTGAGACAGCTAAACAGAAAATACTGAATGTATGCATTCTATTATTTAAAATGGAAAGACAGGAAACAGGGATTTCAGACTGTAAAATGACCATCTACTTATTTTTATTTAGAAACTTCCTATTTATTCATTGAACCTGTTTTTCAGAGCTTGGAAACTTTTTTTCCTTCATCTAAAATGGAAAGTCTTTCTCAAAGAAAATCTAGAAATCACTGTGGCTACGATGACATCCTTGAATAATGGCGCTGTTTACTTGAATATTATCAATATTTAATTATCTCTGCAGACACAAGTTAGAAACAAAGAAATGCTACATTATCAGGTTATTTATTTGAATCACTTTAGTTTTTTCAAAACTATTAACAAAAGTTATTTTAGGAGCTACGCAGAATGGACAATATTTACCAAGATTCTGAAGACTAGGAAATCATCTTGTTCAACATTTTTATAGGACAGAAAACAGAAGGTGAGGAGAGCTGGTTCAGGCCACGCAGGGTGTCCCCAGCTATCAGAACAAACCATTTTCCACAGACTTTTCAGTCTGGTGTCTCAGGCTTATTTTATATTTCCAGTCAAGTATCTAACAGATCTTAATTCTTACTAAATAATATAAATAATAACTGTTAGCACAGATTAAAACACTATGGGAGTAAGAACAAAGCACTGTTAATTGGTATACTTATCAAATTACTTTTCGTTGAGATCTCTCTTCCTGTGCCAGGCAGAACGCTCAGAACACAAGGTGGAAAAGGCATCAGTGTTCTCTGTCTTAGGAAAGTTTACAATCTGAGTAATCAGAATGGAAAATGAGGGTGAAGCAATGAATAAAGTACAAATAGTGATTAGCACTTGGATGGAGACAGAGTCATAATGTGTGCTGGGGGCTCCTTCCAGTGGGAAGGAAGAGGTGGGTGCAGTGACAGGGCCCCATGAGGGAGGAAAGCACAGGGTCTATGGGGACCCTCTGCTGCAGCAACTTCTGGAGTCCCCCAAGCTTCCTTTCTGTGGATCGCCCCAGCAATGCTGGTCTTGTGATTAGCAACACAGTACTTTATGATTAGCATTAAACAGGTAAAGATTACAGAATTTCCTGGACATTTTTAAAAAGTGTTACTGACCAGGGTTTTTTGCTTCCTTAATCAATAGAAATTGATCAAAGTCCAGACGTGAAATTCAGACAAGGTTTTATTGGTGTCTCTGAGGCTAGAGAGGGATCAAGAACAAGTAACAGGTGCCCTTGCTTATCCCACGAAGGCTGGAGAGCAGGTTCCTTATACCGTGTGAGGATAGGGCTGGGTCAGGGCTTCCCCAGTGGTCATTGGTAAAGAACCTGCTGGCAATGCAGCAGCCATAGGAGACATGGGTTTGATCCCTGGCTCAGAAAGATCTCCTGGAGGACGGCATGGCAACCCTGTCCAGTATTCTTGCCTGGAGAATCCTCAAGGACAGAGAAGCCTGGTGGGCTACAGTCCATGGGGTCACAAAGAGTTGGACATGACTGAAGCGACTTGGCACGCATGCCTGCAGAGCTGGGTCAAGGTGTCTGGCTAGAAGGATAGCTTAGGTGTTTTGCTCGCCCTTCCAGTGGAGAAGGAAATGGCAGCCCACTTCAGTATTCTTGCCTGGATGGGGGAGCCTGGTGGGCTGCTGTCTATGGGGTTGCACCGAGTTGGACATGACTGAAGTGACTTAGCAGCAGCAGCAGCAGCAGCCAGTGGTGTTTGAGTGCAGGGGGTATGCACAGTACCCTGCTTTTGCTCCCAACACTCTGTTTCTGCTTCCAACATTCTGTTGCTGCTTCCAGCTCTTTAGAAGTGCCAATTGGACTCTTTTGGTCTTTTGTGTCTTTTATCCAGAATTTACACCAGTTGTGCAAGGACATGGCTATTTTTAGTCCTTTATGGTTTCTTTGTGTTTTGTTGTTTCCGTGGAGAGGTTTATTCAGTTCCCAGCCCTTCTCAAAAGGTCAAATTACACGTGAATACCTTTATCTAAAACACTTTCCACAGAAAACTACAGGAATCCAAAGTGACAAAAGCAGTAAGACATCCCCAGAATCAGAACAGCACATTGGACCCCAGCCTCTAGAATGTCCGTGCCATGCCCTGTCCTTCTGTTCATAAGTTCTGTTTCTCTCCTGGATCTGACTGTAAGGGCAGAAAGTCCAGGTGTCTGTGGCATTTCTCCAAGCTCTCCAGCACCGTGCTGGACACATCCCACATGGATGAGTACTAACTATCAGTCAATAAGAAATAGCAGCAGTAACACAAAATCTTGACTCACCTCCTGTTATGGCTGCTCATCAACAATATGAGTAGGATTTTTGTATGTTTCATAGTCAGTAGTCACAGAGTGAGGGAGTTAAGAGATGATAGTTGGTTTTGTAAGCCTGGATGGTTTCAGCTTTGAGGCATTGTATAGGCACATGCAGGCTAGAGAGGAAACCCAGATAGACAAGTTTGGGGCCTGCTGGACTATAGAGCTTTTCTCTAGGTTACGCAGTAAAATCTACATCGAACCACTCCAAGCGGTCGTGCACGGGGTCTGAGTGTCTGTGTTCCAGGATGGCTTCCCTGTCTGGTGCGGCAGCCTTGCCCACCAGGCAGGGTAAATGCCACAGTGAGGAGTCTCCTTGGTCCCCAGCTGACCGGGAGAAAGGGCAATGATACAAGCGCTGGAAGACTATGAGAGCTCTGCCAAGCTAATGGAGAGCTGGTGCAGGAAGTTTCTGAATAAAGGGAAGGTACGAGTCAAGAATTGTCAGGAACGTTTTCTGGGAGTCACAGGTGTCATGACAGGGATTTATGTTTTGGTGAGATAACCCCAAACAGAGTGGGGATTTAAAAAAAAAATCTTCAAGGTAAATTTCACACTCTGCTTGGTGGTATCTGTGAAAGATGCTGAAATCCATGGTTAACATTGAGCCAATAATCTCACAGGTCAAGCATTCCAGTGACAGATGCCAATGATTACAAATGAAAAGGGCAGAATGTGTGTATGTGTGTGTGTGTATGTGTGAGTGCGTGTGTGTTTTTGATTAAGGGAGAGAGTGAAAGAGAGATGGATTTTGGCAGTGGGCTGCTAAAAATGTATCAATTTTAACTGGTTTTCTCGGGGCGGGGGGGAAGTTCTGCTTTACAGCCTTTGCTGATTATAAGGACCCTGATGACATGACTGAATTTGGAGCAGGGAGGTGATAGGATCAGTTGACTCCTGGGAGCTACTACAGGCAGGTTCCATCACATTGATGCTACTTGTGTACACATAGGAACTTACGTGTGAAAAAGTCAGGTAGCTTAGGTTACAGATAGATCACATCTTTAAACATATTTTCATTAGCTTCTCATGATTTCACTTTCTTCATTTATTGGAATATTAATTTTTGTTTTCGTGGAGGGCACTTGTATTAAGAATCCCAAGGATTATTTGGTCCAAAGTTTCCAATTGTGCATCTGAACTTCCTCTTGCAGAGACCTGGGACATTAGATCAGCATTCTGATCCTGAGGGCCCCAATTTTAGCCCCTTTTGCAACAAAGGTCCATCTAGTCAAGGCTACGGTTTTTCCAGTAGTAATGTATGGATGTGAGAGTTGGACTGTGAAGAAAGCTGAGCACCGAAGAATTGATGCTTTTGAACTGTGGTGTTGGAGAAGACTCTTGAGAGTCCCTTGGACTGCAAGGAGATCCAACCAGTCCATTCTGAACGAGATCAGCCCTGGGATTTCTTTGGAAGGAATGATGCTAAAGCTGAAACTCCAGTACTTTGGCCACCTCATGCGAAGAGTTGACTCATTGGAAAAGACTCTGATGCTGGGAGGGATTGGGGGCTGGAGGAGAAGGGGACGACAGAGGATGAGATGGCTGGATGGCATCACCGACTCGATGGACGTGAGTCTGAGTGAACTCCGGGAGTTGGTGATGGACAGGGAGGCCTGGTGTGCTGCAATTCATGGGGTCGCGAAGAGTCAGACACGACTGAGCAACTGAACTGAACTGAACTTGCATCTAAGGCTGCCACAGAGCATCCAGGCCACAGAGCTTGTCCATCTTCAGCCCCTGCTTTGCATCTCTTAGCAGGATGGGGATTCCAGTGTTATCTTTGGTTATACTCACATGCTTAGCTATTTTTCCTAAGCTTCTTCCCAGGTCAGGGGATTCACATAAGCTGCGATGGAGGGATGAAGTTAGGCCACGCTCCCTCTTCCTCTTCCACTGATTTACAGGAGGAGGTACCTGAGTAGAGGAATCGAACCTTTCAACAGTCATACATGCATGGAGGAATCTACAGGCTCAGGCACATGCTAAGCTGAATCAGCCAGGTAGGGTAATGATTTGGGGTTGTATGGAAAGAAAAAGAATGAGAAGTTATTATAATTAAAATAAAATCTAATATTATAAAAATATAACAATCAGCCTCACTGTTTAATGTAGGAGGAGAAATGGTTATAATGTCTCCTCGATGTTTCAATGCCTGTCTCAGTGGTGGATGTTTTGAGCCCTAGGTCGGTGTCCATACTCAGTTCTTTTACAGTCTCTTTTAAAAACCATTTTAAATTGTAATGTACTTAATTTACAATGTTGTATTAGCTTCAACTGCACAGCAAAGTGATTCAGTTATATGTATATGCATACCTGTGCATTTGTTATTATTCACTTGCCAAGTCGTGTCTGACTCTTTTCAACCCCATGGACTGCAGCATGCCAGGCCTCCCTGTCCCTCACCATCTCCTGGATTTTGTCCAAGTTCATGTACATTGAATTGGTGATGCCATCCAACCAACTCATTCTCTGTTTCCCTGTTCTCCTGCCTTCAGTCTTTCCCAGCATGAGGGTCTTTTCCAGTGAGTCAGCTCTCTGCATCAAGTGGCCAAAGTATTGGAGCATCAGCTTCAGCATCAATCCTTCAAATAAATATTCAGGGTTGATTTCCTTTAGGATTGACTGGTTTGATCTCCCTGCTGTCCAAAGAGTTCTCAAGAGTCTTCTCCAGCACCACAGTTGGAAAACATCAATTCTTCATTGCTCAGACTTCTTTATGGTCCAACTCTCATATCTGTACATGACTACTGGAGAAACCATAGCCTTGACTATAGGGAGCTTTGTAAGCAAAGTGATGTCTGTGCTTTTTAAAACACTGTTTAGGTTTGCCATAGCTTCTGATTCAGATTCTTTTCCAGTATAGGTTATTAAAAGACACATGATAGTTCTCTGTGGTTTTATGTTCCTTACTTTGTTTTTGTATAATGATTATTTGTGTTTCAATAAGAGTACTGGAGTGGGGTGCCATTGCCTTCTCCGATTTAAAATGGGTAGGAATGCAGCTAGGGACTGGTGGGTCTGTCAGAGAGTATGAGGTATTTACCATGACTTCTCAACAGAATTTGCCTCCACCCTAGGTTAGAAATTGAGTTGCTAGTCAGCAGATTCACACTGAGGTGTGCAGACTTTTCAATATGGGTTAGCGGTGGTGGATTTCTCATCCCCTATTCTGATATATTTCACTTTGGATAGCATTTATTTTCTTCTGCTCTGGCTCTTAGATGGAGTTTGTGTCTTGCTTGAGTTTGGTTTAGTGCTAATAATCTGCAGTTGACTTTTCTGCTCTATTGAAAAAAGAAAATCATTAAGAGCAATGAAATTGTCACACTTGGCAATAACATTATTGAAAACAAGCTTCATTCCTCTTAAGTAACCCTATGAGCTTTCTCTGAACATTAAAGCAATCTGATATTTGACACAGGCTCTTTGGTTTCTCTCAAAGGATGAAATTATTGCTGAGAAATATTGCTTACACTAGTCACTGGAATTTCTAGTGAGTGGAAGAAAGTTGAGCACCAAAGAATTGATACTTTTGAACTGTGGTGTTGGAGAAGACTCCTGAGAGTCTCTTGGACTGCAAGGAGATCTAACCAGTCCATCCTAAAGGAGATCAGTCCTGGGTGTTCATTGGAAGGACCGATGCTGAAGCTGAAACTTCAATACTTTGGCCACCTCATGCGAAGATTTGACTCATTGGAAAAGACCCTGATGGTCAGAGGGATGGGGGGCAGGAGGAGAAGGGGATGACAGAGAATGAGATGGCTGGATGGCACCACCGACTCGATGGACATGAGTTTGAGTGAACTCTGGGAGTTGGTGATGGACAGGGAGGCCTGACAGCTGTGATTCATGGGGTCGCAAAGAGTTGGACACGACTGAGCGACTGAACTCAACTGAACTGAGGATGGTTTTATTGGCATTTTCCCAAACATTATTTCAAAGACACACCTGATCTCTGTTCCCCCATGTCACCATCCATTCTCTGTCTGGCAGGCTGTGCGCACCCACGGGTAGGACTGATTTGGAGAGGCACTGTGATCATAAGTAGATGTAAGGGAGCCAGATGATTTTCATCTGCATCTTACTCTGCCTGCCTCTGCATCTTACTCACTGTATTATTTTGGACAAGTTCCTCCATTCTTGTTTGCTCAGTTCCATCAGCTATAAAATGAGTATAATCACAGCATCTACCTTACAGAATATCTTGAAGTTGAGCCGAGCAAGTCCATGTAAAGTACTCACAGCATTGCCTGGCTGCTAGTAAGTTAGTTTCCCTTCTTTTATTACTGCTATTCCAGTTTTCAATAGTGGAGGTAAATGCCATTACAGTTGGACTTCTGTCAGGACCTGCAACATGCCTTTGCTAAGAAGTCCATTTTTGTGCTTTCTTGTTGTTGCTGTTTAGTTGCTCAGTCATATCTGACTTTTTGGAACCCCATGGACTGCAGTATGCCAGGCTTCCCTGCTCATCACCAACTCCTGGAGCTTGCTCAAACTCATGTTCATCAAGTTGGTGATGCCATCCAACCATCTCATCCTCTGTTGCCCCCTTATCCTCCTGCCTTCAATCTTTCCCAGCATCAGGGTCTTTTCTAATGAGTTGGCTCTTGGCATCAGGTGGCCAAAGTATTGGAGCTTCAGCTTCACCATCAGTCCTTCCAATGAATATTCATGACTGATTTCCTTTAGGATGGACTGGTTGGATCTCCTTGCAGTCAAAGGGACTCTCAAGAGTCTTCTCCAACACCACAGTTCAAAAGCATCAATTCTTCAGCACTCAGCCTTCTTTATGATCCAACTCTAACATCCGTACATGACTATTGGAAAACACATAACTTTGACTATATGAACCTTTGCAGGCAAAGTAACATTTCTGCTTTTTAATATGCCATCTAGGTTTGTCATAGCTTTTCTTCCAAGGAGCAAGTGTCTTTTAATTTTATGGTTGCAGTCACCATCTACAGTGATTTTGGAGCCCCTCAAATAAAGTCTGTCACTGTTTCCATTGTTTCCCCATCTACTTGCCATGATGTGATGGGACTGGATGCCATGATCTTAGGTTTTTGAATATTGAATTTTAAGCCAGCTTTTTCACTCTCCTGTATGATGAAGGTGAACCTTCATCAAGAAGTTCTTTAGTTCCTCTTCACTTTCTTCCATAAGGGTGGTGTCTTAACCTAAATGAAAAACATGCCTTCTCTGTAGTGTGGATCACATTTTAAATATAGGAGAAAGATCACAGAGTTTCTTAAGTATGTATCACACTGTATTTTGCTTTCTCTTGCAGCATCCTTTCCTCATGGCCTGAGTTCTCTTGCTGTAAGACTTTCCTATAATTATTACCTAATGCAAGTTTGTGTTCTCAACACAGGGTGAGGCCCAACAAGTTGAAACATTGGAGTTTAGAGCAAAGAAAAGTTTAAGGAAGAACTATGAAAGGAGATAGGTGGCTTGAGGCCCTAAAACCTTGAATCCCTCTAAGGGTTCTTGTTGCTCAGTTGTGTCCAACTCTTTGTGACTCCATTGACTGCATCAAGCCAGGCTTCCTTGTCCTTCACTATCTCTTGGAATTTGCTCAAATTTATGCCCACTGAGTCAGTGATGCCATCTAACCATCTTATCCTCTATTTCACCCTTCTCCTGCCTTTAATCTTTCCCAATGTCAGAGTCTTTTTCCGTGAGTCAACTCTTTGCATCAGGTGGCAAAGAATTTCTAAAGGTCATGTGAGGAAGGCACATGTTTGGTTGCAAACTTCTTGGTGTTGAAATCCTTTGTTTTTGCAGCTGTTCATGTAAGTCAGATCTTTGCTGTTTTTGTAAACCTCCAGCAAGACAAATGTTATCCTCTGTTCTACAACTTTTTATCTCTGTATGAGTGAAAAAGTGTTATTTCTTAAAAGTCAGATCCTTGAGAATGGGCTGTCCTGTGTATTTAAAGCTATAGACAACTTTCTTAACCAGAAGCAAAAGCAGTAGAATGCGTAAGTTAAAGAAACAGATCTAACGTGGGGTCAGCTTTGTTCTTTCCTGTTATAAAACATGGGTCCTCCCATTCCTTCACCAGTGGTGTGACTTCTGCTTTTCCACACTTTCACCCTAGGCCTCATTTATCTTCAGTGTGGCTTCACTACTAGGGTGAGTTTACACATCTTCATCTGCAGCATGAGTTCCTCTAGTCTTATGCTGACTTGAAGACTAGATGCCTAGACTTCTCCTAGTCTTCTTTTTTAAAATTTTATTTATTGACTTTTACTTGGAGGATAGTTGCTTTACAATATTGTGTTGGTTTCTGCCATACATCAACATGAATCAGCCATAAATATACATATATCCCCTTCCTCTTTCCCTCCCACCCCATACCACCCTTCCAGGTGGTTACAAAGCACTGGATTTGAACTCCCTGTTTCATACAGCAAATTCCCACTGGCTACTTATTTTACATATGCTAATGTATATGTTAGAACTGGACTGGACATGGAACAACAGACTGGTTCCAAATAGGAAAAGGAGGACGTCAATGCTGTATATTGTCACCCTGCTTGTTTAACTGGTCCCATCACTTCATGTAAAATGATGGGGAAACAGTGTAAACAATGTCAGACTTTATTTTTGGGGCTCCAAAATCACTGCAGATGGTGACTGCAGCCATGAAATTAAAAGACACTTACTCCTTGGAAGGAAAGTTATGACCAACCTAGATAGCATATTAAAAAGCAGAGACATTGCCAACAAAGCTCTGTCTAGTCAAGGCTATGGTTTTTCCAGTGGTCATGTATGGATGTGACAGTTGGACTGTGAAGAAAGCTGACCACCGAAGAACTGATGCTTTTGAACTGTGGTGTTGGAGAAGACTCTTGAGAGTCCCTTGGACTGCAAGGAGATCCAACCATTCCATTCTAAAGGAGATCAGTCCTGGGTGTTCTTTGGAAGGACTAATGCTAAAGCTGAAGCTCCAATACTTTGGCCACCTCATGTGAAGAGTTGACTCATTGGAAAAGACTCTCACACTGGGAGGGATTGGAGACAGGAGGAGAAGGGGACGACAGAGGATGAGATGGCTGGATGGCATCACCTACTCAATGGACATGAGTTTGAATGAACTCTGAGAATTGGTGATGGACAGGGAGGCCTGGCATGGTGCAATTTATGGGGTTGCAAAGAGTTGGACACAACTGAGTGACTGAATTGAACTGAACTGAATGTATATGTTTGAATGCTGCTCTCTGATGGACATAGCGAGGGAAGGAGAAGGTGGGACAAGTTGAAAGACAAAGCAGGATTTTTTTCTTTTGCATGGTTTTCAAAAATTAACAAATGATATAGTGATTAGGCAAGTCTTCCTCTTACATACCAAAAATCTGATTTTTACCCTACACATCTGCTGTTTCATTTGCCTATAATACTGTATTATTTTTGGATGCCTATGTGATAGTAATTACTTCATCAGATGGATGTAATTCAGTTAATCAATATATAACCCAGTTATTCATTAAAATAATATTTCCCTTGACTTTTACGAACCCAAAAGAATATATTAGATAATGGAAGCCTGTCTATCCAGTTTGGCAATGCATTAGTAGTTGTTTATTTAATTGAAAACATAAGTTAAGATATGGAATAAAATGTTACCAGTATAATTAGACACTTTAAGTTAAAAACTTATATGAACATTCATTGTGAATATTTAACAAAGGAACAAGATCTGTATTTTTGACAGGGATAGCAAATTCAAGAGTAATATTTATTTTTGTCTCTTGTTGTTAATGAGATTCATTCTGGCTCTCTGCACACACTTTATTACCACACTCATGAAGTATCATTCATAACTTCCAGTTTTGAACACTTAAGTGCATAGAAGACCTCAAAACATTGATACCGGGGAGCAGTCATCTTGCACAGGCCCTCTAAATTTGTGTAACTCCCTGCTCCCTGCATCTTCCACGTTTGTTTAATTTGTCAGCTACATTTGAACAATTAACATTTAAGTCTTTTTTTCCAAAACACTCAAATTGGTTTTCATTGAAATACTTGTTTACATTTATACTTTGTGAGTTTCTATATTTCATGATATTAAATAGTTAAAATAATGAGCCTAACTGTCAAAACATATTTGGGAAGACAAGTAACTGACAAATTGTACCAACAAAACTTAACTGGGGGTAGCAGAAAAGCATGGTTGTGCTGAGAGCTGGCAGAACTCAGCCTGAAGTTGACATCAGCCACTGTGCTTCCTGGGAGAAATGAACAGAGGATCTGGGGCCATTGAGGTCAGTGTTCATTAGGAGAACTTGGGATGTTAAGCCTGTGAAGGTTTTATATTCAGTGTCTCAATAGTATAATTTTGCTATGCACATTGGGACACGGAACAATTGATCTGTTGTTTTGTTCTCTTCCTTAAATAAATAGTAAAATTCATTCATTTATATTATAAAGAGCTATCATATTCATATAAAACAAAAAGTATGATTGAATTAGCATTTTCATTCTCAAAAACTTCTGTATTGAAGTTTAGGCAAATGGACTGCCGTCCCTATAAAATCCAGTTTCTGTTATTTTTATTTACATTGCTTCATCACATCATTCTTTTCAATTCTGCATGTGTGGTGTGTTTCACAATGAACGTTTCGCTTGTCACAGTTACACCGTTTTCATTTACATTGGAGTTGTGACTGTTTTTACAAAAGTGTTAGGAACTATAATTGAAACTGGAGCCTATTATACAGAGTGAAGTAAGCCAGAAGGAAAAACATAAATACGGTATACTAACGCATATATATGGAATTTAGAAAGATGGTAACAATAACCCAGTGTACGAGACAGCAAAAGAGACACTGATGTATAGAACAGTCTTATGGACTCTGTGGGAGAGGGAGAGGGTGGGAAGATTTGGGAGAATGACATTGAAACATGTAAAATATCATGTAAGAAATGAGTTGCCAGTCCAGGTTCGATGCACGATACTGGATGCTTGGGGCTAGTGCACTGGGACGACCCAGAGGGATGGTATGGGGAGGGAGGAGGGAGGAGGGTTCAGGATGGGGAACACATGTATACCTGTGGTGGATTCATTTTGATATTTGGCAAAACTAATACAATTATGTAAAGTTTAAAAATAAAATAAAATTAAAAAAAAAAGAAAAGCTAAAAAAAAAATTAGTTACTGTTTTCTTCATTCACTTTGCAACTAATCACTTTTTGTGAATTAAACATCTAACACAACAGAATAGAGATAACAATAACATGAATTTGACAACTATAAATAGGTTAAATGACAAGAAACTGTATTAGCTAGACTGTAATGCAATTAAAGTACATGTGATCAGAGATAGATCAACTGCCAGATTTCATATCCAAAACATGCATATGTAATGACTTATCAAAATTCATTACTGCTCTTATCTTTCAGATGTATGAGGTGTGTGTATCACAGGGATATTGCATTCTTAACTCTTTCAAGTGACAGTACCAACCACCCTGGGGCTCACCCAGCCGATCATGGGACATCGGGTCTGTTGGCCACCTTTGGGGACCCTCTTGTTGGTCTTGGTCTGGTCGAGTCTACCTTCGTGTGTGCGTGCTCAGTCACTCAGTTGTGTCTGACTCTTTTCAACCCCGTGGACTGTAGCTCACCAGACTCCTCTGTCCATGGGATTCCCCAGGCAAGAATACTGGTGCGGGTTGCCAATTCCTTCACCAGGGGACCTTCCCAACCCAGGGATGGAACCCACATGTCCTGAATCTCCTGCACTCACAGGTGGATTCTTTACCATTTTGCCATCTGGGAAACCTTTGTCTGTGGTGCATTCTCCTTGGGAATCTTTTCCTGCCAGCAGCCCTTAGCAGGTCTGGCTCAACCCATGGAGAGTACTCACTTTCCAAGGTAAGAGTTCTTTCCTCCCTGGAACTTCTGGTCCCTCTGCAAGCTCACCGATCTGCTCCTGAGTCCAGCTTTCCTGGGGAACTCTAGGAAAGGGCACCCAGGGACAGCATCACTCCTTCCTGTGCTTACAAAACCAGGGGGTGCATTCAGAGCTTTGTTCTAATAAAGAAAAGCTTCTTCTTTTAATTTGCTTTCTTCTTTAGACATAAACTTGGTCTCAACTGTCATTACCTTGCAATTGTGAATCTACCAGATGCCTTTTCTGCTAGAGTAGATCTGAACAAAGATGTACGTAAAGACTGTTGTTTGTGTGCTGTTTTCAAATGCACGCGGCCACCCTCCCCACCCCCTCACACACACACACACACAAGGCCTCCATAACTTGGGACCATGTGATGAGGTTGTAGCCTCTATTTGAGTTTTGAAGATGTGTGATTCATCTTCTCTGATGGAATTAAAGGAGGAGCAGACTGCAGACTTGACGGAGATCTCCTGTCACTGAACAAAGATGATCAATCAAGGCTGAGGAGGGCCATGGACTGTTACCCATGTTTATCATCATAGTAAGGCACTACACAACATGCTTGTAATGCAATAATTCCTGACTTATCTCATAATTAAATGGATGTGAAGATGGTTAAAAATGTCATTTCTAAAGCACATTTGACACTAATAATACTAATACAATGTAACCAAAATACAATTATCCAAGTTAAAATAGAAATAGCTATTATTTCTTTTTCAGCCTTTGCATTCCTAATATACTTTAGGGTGGCTCAAATATTCGTGCATTTATGTCTAGAGACTAACAAGAAGAATTTAATTATACATAATACATCTTCTTTGACACCAGAAATGTGCAGTGGTCAGAGGGTCATTGCATTTTCTTTGTGAAATGAAAACACTCTGAAATGACATGGAAAATGTCCACAGGGTACTGCCTTAGGAAAGCAATGAAAGCTAATGTCACATCTCCCAAGTTTGTACAGGCATCTTGTTAACTAGAAATAGCCTATTATTGGTGCTAATATTTTGACTCTGTGAATGAGGCCTGGCCTATATCAGTGGCTTTCTCTTGCAGTGCTCTTGATCTTTTGTAGGCATAAATTGTTTAAATTCATTGCACCAATTATTGTATTTGGGAATGTAGTAGCAGACTTAACTTCTGATGATTACAATTGCAGAACAAAGAGATAAAGACAAAATCTAAACCACTCACTACATGGGTACATTTTTGGTTCTTGAATGTACAGATGATAAATTAAGACAAGTAACCCTCAAGTTTGGTATTTTATCCAGAGATGAGTTAGGATATAATTTAGGAGAAACCTAAGGACACATCTGATTTTGGGAGAGGCCACTGAGTAAGGTGATCCTTGCATCCAACTCAATGTCCTCTTGGGCTTTATTATTCTTGTTACTGTAGAGAATGGTGAATTCTACTGAAAGCCTTCAGGCCTCTTCATGAACATAATTAGACTGTATACCAATATGCAGTGCCTGCTGAATTAATCATCTAATTGAACATGTTTTGAAAATATTTATGTATATTTGGGGGATGTCACTTGAAAACAATAAGCATACCATATAAGAGTTGTGAGTTGAGTTTATTCAGGGTCTTTCTGAGAATGATAACCCAGCAGACATCTCTCAGGTGGCCCTGAGGGGCTGCTGTAAAGAGGTAGGAGAGAGCACAGGATGTAGACCCCCAGTCAGGATCTCAGGGAAAGGTTACTGCTAGTCCCAAAGGTCAGGTATCTCAGTTAATAATTTTACTGCTTTCCTAAATATGGGAAGTTGTGAAGATTTAGGTTGATGAAAATTTCTCCTGAAAATAGCTAATGGTCTGAATATCTGTTCTACCAGTTTTCCCAGAGCACAGAGGGCCTCATTCCTGATCTACATCTTGAGTTTTTTTCCTAGGATGTAATGTGGGCCAGTAGCTGAAGTGGCTGATGACTCAATTCTTATAGATGGTGGGCAGCATTCTTTGCTTTACTGGGAATACATGTCTGTACAATGGGGAAACAAAAAAGTAGCAGGGAATGGAAGAAATTTGGAAACATTATTGTTCAACATGATTGATCCTCGGATGTGGCCTCTGTCAGGTTTCTGTAACTTACCGACAGTAAAGAAATGTGGGCAGTTCTACAAAGTGCTGCCTGGAAGGCTGTGCACAGAGCCTGTGAGCAGCTCCTGCCAATCAGCCTTTGCCTCGAATGGGCCTAGTAGCAGAAACAGGAAACAAAGGCCAGACTGGTCAGTCTGCCTTAAGGGGACAAAGGAAGAAATTCTGGGATTTATTTATAATTGTCCACAAGAAACCTAACTGCTGGATCTGCTATCCTGAGTCCTTCAAAGCATTTTAAAATTATTAAGCATATCCACATTCGAATACAGATGGAAATCATCCATTTTTACCTTGTTTTCTACGTCTTGGCTTCTGATTTTCTTTTCCAGTGACATACTTGGAAGACATGTACACCAGCATTTTGTAGTATATGTCAGTTTATCCCAGACCCCCAATCTTCCTGATACACAATAGCACTTACTTACCTCTTGGGGTTATAAGGCTTACCTGAAGGCTGTTTACATCTTTAATACAAATCCAGTGTCTGCACAAGTCCTCCAAAGATTGTATTTCCAATATAGGAGGAAAGGTGATTCAAAGGACTATAACATGCACTTAGAAGTAACTACAAATTACTTTCTTCTTTCTCAAAAACTACTTTCATGCATTACCTTCATGGTGTAATACTGTTTCTGGTACATTATATCTTGCATAATAACGTTCTTACAGTAGGTGATTCAAATGGCTTTTGAATAAGCAGTATTGCATTTCCCTCAATGCCTGGGCTTCCAAGGGAGACTTATTCAGCACTAAGTTGAGAATAAATAAAGTGTACTGTTAGAAGAGCCTTTTTTAAGCTTGTGCATATGCTAATTTATTTAAATATATACATTAGGACAGTGTGGATCCGAAGATTTAAGGGTCTTTGAAAATTCTATATGTAGACTATCCTTTTTATTCAAGATCCAGCTTTTGCTGATACAGTTTTTCTTTGTTGGCTTTTCCTATTTCTGAGAAGTTATTTACCACTCCACAACAATTATCTCCATTGCATCACCCAATTTTTTTAACCAAGTTAAGTGTGTGCAAAGAAACAAGGTAACTGTTAGGCTCAGAGTTCAAGCTTTGATTGTATAGAGAAGTTTCAGGAAAAACTCAGGAGATACAACACTCACAGAATGTGCACTCACATACATAATTATGCACTCAAAACAAAGAGTTGTCATGGGATTATGTGAAATCATGAGTGCTTTTGAAAATTGTCTGAGCCACCAGGGAAGTCCTATAGAATTTAAGGGCTTCCCTGGTAGCTCAGTAGATAAAGAATCTGCCTGCAATGCAGAAGACCCAGGTTCAGTTCTTGGGTTGGGAAGATTCTCTGGAGAAGAAAATGGCAATCCACTGCAGTATTCTTGCCTGGGAAATCTCATGAATAGAGGAACCTATTGGGCTACAGTCCACGGGGTCGCAAGAGTTGGACACAACTTAGCAACAAAACTACCATATAGAATGTAAAGAATCTATCATTCTATAAAAATAAATTACAGAAAAGTGCTTGCTGACTTAGTACATATATATTTGATGTTTGCTTTTAAAAAGATCTATACATTTATTTGCCTATTTACTAATCAAATCACATAGAGTAAGTGGCTAGCAATTTCAGCAATGTCTTCCTATTATTCATGGGCGATCATGAGAGTGTGAATTGAGGCCCAAACACTATATCGTGAATTAAGTACACTGATGTTGTATACAGTATGTCCCATTCCACCACACTGAGAAACACACGATGACTCTGAAGTCAGGTCTGACTGAGGGATGTTTCAAGATACTCTTCCCCTTTCTCCTGCCATTCTGTGTCTCTCTGCGAGGAGCCTTGCTGCATACCTGTCTGCTAAGACAGGCCAACATGTTCAGGCTTTGTGCCCACCTGCTAGAGAGGGCATGCCCCTTGCTCCTCCTGCTAGTGGTGCTGACATCTGCCTTCTCAGAAGGCTCTGGAACTGGACTCAGACCGGGCTTGAAAAGGAGTCCTGAGGTTGTCAGTTTGCACCTGTGGTCTATATGATGAGCATGGGGTCTGAGTGGGCACCTGCCCTTAGTCTGGAGGATTCTTCCTGACAAGTGGGAAAGCCTCAGATTTGGACACCCTAATCCAAACAGTCCAGAGAGAGGGCTCTTTTGCCTGTGTCTAACATTGCTGGCTGATAATATCACAGTAATCCAAGCCTATGCCCCAACCAGTAAAGCTGAGGAAGCTGAAGTTGAACGGTTCTATGAAGACCCACAGGACCTTTTAGAACTAACACCCAAAAAAGATGTCCTTTTTATTATAGGTGGCTGGAATGTAAAAGTAGGAAGTCAAGAAACACCTGGAGTAACAGGCAAATTTGGCCTTGGAATACGGAATGAAGCAGGGCAAAGACTAATAGAGTTTTGCCAAGAAAATGCACTGGTCATAGCAAACACCCTCTTCCAACAACACAAGAGAAGACTTTATACATGGACATCACCAGATGGTCAACACCAAAATCATATTGATTATATTCTTTGCAGCCAAAGATGGAGAAGCTCTATACAGTCAGCAAACACAAGACCAGGAGCTGCCTGTGGCTCAGATCATGAACTCCTTATTGACAAATTCAGACTTAAATTGAAGAAAGTAGGGAAAATCACTTGACCATTCAGGTATGACCTAAATGAAATCCCTTATGATTATACAGTGGAAGTGAGAAGTAGATTTAAGGGCCTAGATCTGATAGATAGAGTGCCTGATGAACTATGGAATGAGGTTCATGACATTGTACAGGAGACAGGGATCAAGACCATTCCCACAGAAAAGAAATGCAAAAAAAGCAAAATGGCTGTCTGGGGAGGCCTTACAAACAGCTGTGAAAAGAAGAGAAGCGAAAAGCAAAGGAGAAAAGGAAAGATATAAACACCTGAATGCAGAGTTCCAAAGAATAGCAAAAAGTGATAAGAAAGCCTCCTTCAGCGATCAGTGCAAAGAAATAGAGGAAAACAACAGAAAGGGAAAGACTAGAGATCTCTTCAAGAAAATTACAGATACCAAGGGAACAATTCATGCAAAGATGGGCTCTATAAAGGACAGAAATGGTATGGACATAACAAAAACAGAAGATATTAGGAAGAGATGGCAAGAATACACAGAAGAACTGTACAAAAAAGATCTTCACGACCCAGATAATCATGATGATGTGATCACTGACCTAGAGCCAGACATCCTGGAATGTGAAGTCAAGTGGGCCTTAGAAAGCATCACTACGAACAAAGCTAGTGGAGGTGATGGAATTCCAGTTGAGCTACTTCAAATCCTGAAGATGTTGCTGTGAAAGTGCTGCACTCAATATGCCAGCAAATTTGGAAAACTCAGCAGTGGCCACAGGACTGGAAAAGGTCAGTTTTCATTCCAATCCCAAAGACAGGCAATGCCAAAGAATGCTCAAACTACCGCACAATTGCACTCATCTCACACTCTAGTAAAGTAATGCTCAAAATTCTCCAAGCCAGGCTTCAGCAATATGTGAACTGTGAACTTCCAGATGTTCAAGCTGGTTTTAGAAAAGGCAGAGGAAACAGAGATCAAATTGCCAACATCTGCTGGATCATGGAAAAAACAAGAGAGTTCCAGAAAAACATCTATTTCTGCTTTATTGACTATGCCAACGCCTTTGACTGTGTGGATCACAATAAACTGTGGAAAATTCTGAAAGAGATGGGAATACCAGACCACTTGATCTGCCTCTTGAGAAATCTGTATGCAGGTCAGGAAGCATCAGTTAGAACTGGACATGGAACTACAGACTGGTTTCAAATAGGAAAAGGAGTACGTCAAGGCTGTATATTGTCACCTGCTTATTTAACTTCTATGCAGAGTACATCACGAGAAACACTGGACTGGAAGAAACACAAGCTGGAATCAAGATTGCCGGGAGAAATATCAATAACCTCAGATGTGCAGATGAAACTACCCTTATGGCAGAAAGTGAAGAGGAACTCAAAAGCCTCCTGATGAAAGTGAAAGTAGAGAGTGAAAAAGTTGGCTTAAAGCTCAACATTCAGAAAATGGAGATCATGGCAACTGGTCCCATCACTTCATGGGAAATAGATGGGGAAACAGTGGAAACAGTGTCAGACTTCATTTTTCTGGGCTCCAAAATCACTACAGATGGTGACTGCAGCCATGAAATTAAAAGACGCTTACTCCTTGGAAGGAAAGTTATGACCAACCTAGATATCATATTTAAAAGCAGAGATATTACTTTGCCAATAAATGTTCGTCTAGTCAAGGCTATGGTTTTTCCAGTGGTCATGTATGGATGTGAGAGTTGGACTGTGAAGAAGGCTGAGCGCTGAAGAATTGATGCTTTTAAACTCTGGTGTTGGAGAAGACTCTTGAGAGTCCCTTGGACTGCAAGGAGATCCAACCAGTCCATTTTAAAGGAGATCAGCCCTGGGATTTCTTTGGAAGGAATGATGCTAAAGCTGAAACTCCAGTACTTTGGCCACCTCATGCGAAGAGTTGACTCATTGGAAAAGACTCTGATGGTGCAAGGGATTGGAGGCAGGAGGAGAAGGGGACGACAGAGGATGAGATGGCTGGATGGCATCACTGACTCGATGGATGTGAGTCTGAGTGAACTCCAGGAGTTGGTGATGGACAGGGAGGCCTGGTGTGCTGCGATTCATGGGGTCACAAAAGAGTAGACACGACTCAGTGACAGAACTGAACTGAACATTGCTGGCTTAAAGGAACTCAATGAGTGTGTGAAAAGTAGGCCTAAGTGCCAGCACAAGTGTTCACTGCAGCCCGCTGTGGGAGACACGGGAGAAGCAAACATGCAGCACACTGTGGTGGTGAGGGCTGAGATGCACAGGGCAAGCTTTGGAAAAAATGGGCTGACTTTCTGGTTTCTTGGATGCTGGAAGAGTGTAGCCAGGGCTGGAAGGATGGGACCAACATTTCTAGCATGTGGGAAGGTGAGCAGACAGGGAAAATGCACTAGGATTTATCTGGATGTACATTACAGAAATCCCAAATAATAGTGGTTTTTCGTGATTTAAGTTCACAGCAGGCAGTTTCTGAGTATCAATGAGTGAATCTGTGATACTGGAGCTGTAGTTTTTGCCTTTAATTTTTGACTTTTTTTTTTTAAGCTGCTGCAATCCAGTCATTCCAACTACATTCAGGCATGGAGGAAGAAGGTGGAAACAAATGGAATATCCCTCTTTGTGAGGCAAAGTCAATTTATTCCACAAGTGATACATCTGAACTTCCAAAGCTGTAGGAGACCCAGGAACTCCCCTGCACTGGGGTTAGACAAACAAGGGCACAGGCCCACCATGGGTTTCTCCGGGCTAAGGGGAGAGGGCTTACCATGTGTGTTAGCTGCTCAACTGTGTCCAACTCTTTGTGATCCCACTGACTATATAGTCCACCAGAGTCCTCTGCCCTTGGAATTCTCCAGCCAGGAATACTGGATTGAGTTGCCATTCCCTTCTCCAAGGGATATTCCCAACCCAGGGATTGAACCCAGGGTCTCCTGCACTGCAGGCAAATGCTTTACTGTCTGAGGTTCCTGGGCTTACATGGCTGCTCTTACATGGAAGCACAGGAAGTGCTTCTCCTCCCTGGGATGCAGAGATTTTCCGCTTGAGCAAAACTTGAGCAAAACAGGGTTTCCCTCCTGGGAAGAAAGTTTAGGTGTGATGTTCTTGGGAAGGAAAAGCCTTACAGCCACCTTAAGGAAAAAAAAAAAAAAAGGATATTGGGGAAGTTCTAGTGATTTGGAATGTTTGCAAAGAAGGATATGAGGAGAGATCCACCCAGAGAAGAGGCTGTACAGGTAAGGAGAATGTAGACAGGCTGTGCTGCAGAACTGGGAAATCCTCATTACTCATCCACAAAAGAGAAATGAAATAAGGCCATTTGCAGCAATACAGATGGATCTAGAGATTGTCATACTAAGTGAAGTAAGTCAGACAGAGGAAGGCAAAGGCCATATGATACCACTAATACGTGGGATCTAAAGTATGACCCAGATGGACTTGTCTATGAAACAGAAACAGACTCATAGAACAGACTCGTGATTATCGAAGGAAAAACATGAGGAGGAGGGATACATTAGGAGCTTTGGACTAACAGATACACAGTACTGTACATAAGATAGATAACTGAGAAATATATGGAACTATATATTCAGTATTTTGTAACAAGCCATAATGGAAAAAATGTGAAAATAATATATATATGTAACATATATAGAGACACACATATGTATAATAAAATCTTTTTGATGTACACTAGAAACTAACACAATATTGTAAACCAACTATACTTCCATAAAAAATAATTCAAAAAAATAACTGGGAAATGCCCATTACTCTAAAGGTACTCACCAGTTTTAAAAACAAATAATGATTTATAGATAGCAATTGTACTTTTCCTATATGCTAATTAAAATGATACAATGGATTTCCATGGATTAGTAAAGGTTTAAGCTCACAAGTAAGTGCATATGACATACTGATCACAAACACTTCTACATGCATTTAGAAAATAGTTGTGCAGGCACAGGAGAGACACTCATTATGCATTCAGTTGGCACGCTGCCTGAGCTCCTCCAGTGCACAATGAGGTGTTTTAATTAAGCAAATGACAAGAT
The DNA here is from genome assembly GCF_032452875.1 of Bos javanicus. Taxonomy (NCBI): domain Eukaryota; kingdom Metazoa; phylum Chordata; class Mammalia; order Artiodactyla; family Bovidae; genus Bos; species Bos javanicus. The sequence goes on along the minus strand of NC_083871.1, from coordinate 4,740,215 downwards.
CAGTTTTGCCTTTTACTTACTTAGCTTTGTGACTGGAAGAAGTGATTAAACAAGTTAGAAACCTGTTGTCTGAATCCAAGTAGGAGATGATAAGAACTGGGATTAAAGCCGTGAAGAGACTTGTTAAAAAGGAAGAGACAAAAGAGATTAGAGACTGGTTTCTCTCAGGTCTTGAGTTTAGTGCCTGATATCTGGCACCGAGCAGGTTCTCAGAGCTTGCTTACTGATGGCAAAATAATTGAAAGAGCGGGAGATGGAGAATTGGAAGTGAGCAGGGTAGGGGTCATGGGGTCAGTGTTAGGACTGAGCTGGAGGTCATGGCAGAATATCTAAGTGGAAGTGCACTGAAGCTTTGGACACCTAGACTGAAAATTTAAGAGTCTGTGTTGGGTCACTCAGTCATGTCTGACTCTTTGCAACTCCATGGACGATACAGTCCACGGAATTCTCCAGGCCAGAATACTGGAGTGGGTAGCCTTTCCCTTCTCCAGGTTCAAGAGCTTCCCTGATAACACAGTTGATAAATACGCTTGCAACGCAGGAGACCCCAGTTCGATTCCAGGGTTGGGAAGATCCCCTGGAGAAGGGATAGGCTACCCACTTCAGTATTCTGGCATGACTGAGCGACTTTCACTTCACTTTCACTGTATTGGGTAGATTTAGAAGACATCGGCATGTAGAAAAAGGTTAAGGTTGGAACTACTGGGAAAATCAAATGACAAGGAAAGATACTGAAAAGGAGATCAACGACAAAAGGAAAACCAGAAAAATTTGTTAGGAAAACAAGGGGAGTTAGGAAAACAAGGAAGGAAAAGAGTTTCATTCATTCTGCCAACTTGAGCAGAGCCAGTAAGCAGGGTAAATTTTAAGCAGTAGTCCTCAACCTTTTTGGAAGCAGTCCCCAATCTATTTGGCACCAGGAACAGGTTTCGTGAAAAACAATTTTTCCATAGACCTAGTGGGTGGGGTGGGGGGGCTTGGTTTTGAGATGCTTCAAGTGCATCACATTTATTGTGCACCTTGTTTCTATTATTATTGCATTAGCACCACCTCAGTTTATCAGGGACCCCTGGTTTACAGTATTTCCTTTGGATTCAGCGATTAGGAAGATTTGATGACAGTGGCAAAAACACAGAGAACTTTGGAAGAGGCCAGATTGGGAAAGACAATAAAGAACGATTTAAAGACAGTACAGGAGCATCAAAGTTTGGATCTAGTCAAAGGTCAGTGTACATGTGTATATGGCTTAGTTTAAGAGCACAAAAACTGTCACCATCCAAGTTCAAGTACATCAGGAATATGCAACAGACAGAGGTGTGGGAAGGAGCTGTCGAAAGAAGAGACAGAATTTTCACTTACAAGACAGGCAGAGAGAGAATCTCAGTGTTACCCAAACACACAAAACGCATTCTCCCAGCTGGAACTCCAACGCTTATTATATATGTAAGAACATGCTATTGTTTGCTATTTATTTTACTAGAACTTAGGGTATAGGCAAGAACCTATAAATTATACATGGCTATTTCCTTTCTAATGAATCATGTGGCATATTCTTAACTAAGAGAATAAACTATCAAACATATACACATATGTAGCTTCACAATGTTCATTTCCTTTGACTGTCTCAGGAATGCTCATTACGGCATGAACACAGGCAAGATTTGATTCAATAATAGACAATCCATTTTCTAATTTCTTCTCTACACTCTTTGCAAACTTCAGAGTTGCTGAGAATTCATTACATTCTTTAAAAATATTATTGTGTCTGTTTTTAATTAAAATTGGTTCATCAGGTGCACAGCATGGATGTAAAAGTAATAGGGTCATTTTTCATCCTGGACCTTCTGAAACATGTGGGTGTTTTTTGTCCTTAATTGTCCAGTGGGGCTTACTGCATTTGGCTTATTATTTGTTTGCATTTCACATTTTCCTCCAAAATTGCTATCAGGCACACCAGGCAGATAAAAGAATTTTCTGTGTAATTTAAATCATAATGTTTTGATGCAAAAGCCTTCAAAAAATTGATAAAGGTTATTGTTGTCTATAAGAAACATTACAATATTCTGAAAGCATTGAGGTACTGTTTTTTATTTGTTTCATTTAACTGAGAGAGATACTCCTTTGATACCAATGAAAAAAATTATCAGTGAATAATGGCTTTAACCAATCAAGATCCTTCAAATACATCATCTGTTGGCTGAAAGTCCAGTTAATAAATGTAATCAGACCCCTTGAAACTGTAGGGCTAGTAAGTAATCTTCTCCCATGCCATCAATATTCATTGGCTGTTTCACTCAATTAATATCAAGTATATGCTGTCAGGCCTCTGGAGGAGGGCATGGCAACACCCTCCAGTATTCTTGCCTGGTGAGTCCCATGGACAGAGCACCCTGGCAAGTTACAGTTCATAAGGTTGCAAAGAATTGGATACCACTGAAGCAACAGCACACATATAAGCTGCCAGGTATTAGTCTTTATATTTTTATTTTTTTCATCTCTTGAGGGCCATGAGTTTAATGTTTGTGCATTGGAAACAGTCTTAGCATTATTCTGTAGTCAGCTTTCTTCATTCAAAGTGTCTATTTGAGACCTTCTTCTCTTTCAATAGATGGTCTAATCTCTAATCTAACAGTGCAAATAGCAGCAATCTAACCCCACTGCCTGCACTGACATGCCCTCTCTTCCTTCCTGTTGCTCCTCAGTCACAAGAAGGGGCACCCCTCCTGATGCAGGCTCCTGGCACCATTTCATTTCCCCTCTTCTACCTCTGAGGATTGTTCCAAATGTTGGTCCTTCTCTCTTCTCATTCTCTTCAAACTGCCTTTAGTCAACACTTGCAGACTCCTCTCTGGACAAGAAAAGTGTATGTAGGTGGTGCTCTTGCTACGGTAAGAAATCCTAGGGCCATGTTGCTGCTTCCTTATGTTCCTGTCTCTCTTTCTGCAACTGTTACTCCTGGACATGTCATGTCATGGACCCCTAACTCTTCTGAGCGTAGGATGCATTTAAGGATGTTGGTCACATTTCTGAATCCATCCTTAGTTAGTTGGAAGCATCTGGTCTTTAGCAGAACTCAGGGATTTAATGGCACCCCACTCCAGTACTCTTGCCTGGAGAGTCCCATGGACGGAGGAGCCTGGTAGGCTGCAGTCCTTGGGGTTGCTAAGAGTCGGGCACAACTGAGCGACTTCACTTTCACTTTTCACTTTCATGCATTGGAGAAGGAAATGGCACCCCACTCCAGTATTCTTGCCTGGAGAATCCCATGGATGGAGGAGCCTGGTAGGCTGCTGTCTATGGGGTCGCGCAGAGTCAGACACGACTGAAGTGACTTAGCAGCAGCAACAGCAGCAGGGATTTAAACATGTAGCCATTACTCCAGTTGACTTTGAATTGGAATGTCTAACAATCACATTTTGAGAAACGCTGTTTCAGTGTATGTATTTTCTGGCTCAACTTAGGCTTTTTCAAGCATAGTTCAATCTTTGTAGCTCTTTCTGTTCTTAACAGATGTTGTATCTGTCTCTGCACCAGAAGCAATGGTGGAAGGATAATTCTTTATCAGGGTGGATGCTCTATTAACATCTTGTTTCCTCGTATGCCTTCTCTCAGCTACTGAGAGAGCTCCTTTTCTCTGAACTACTGAAATGGAAGCAATTATCTTGACTTTTTTTGGCTAATGACATTTTTAAGGTTGTAAGGTGTCTGAAAGATAGTCCCCATTCCACAGGAGAAACTGGTCTGTAGATGAATTCTTATATGCAGGTGCTGCCCTTTCTGCAGCAGATCAAGTTAACTTCTGCCCCTGGAGACGAACAAATTCACCAGGGGACCAGCGCTCAGTGCTCATCTTTGCACATGACAACTACGGGCATTTTATAAGAAACATAGCAACCCTCTGTTTCAGAAACTTATTTTGGTGTCTGAAAAGTCTGGCAAGTGCTATTCATTTATGCCACGTGTTTAATATAAAGCGTGTTCAGATTGCTGCTTTACATTGGAAGAAAAAGTATTTTCCATTGAAAAGCCCAATAGTTCAAAAAGAGGGACAGAAAATCAGGATTTCATGGATTTTACCCATAGTGTTGTGCTGTCTCTTAGTGATATTTATAAAATCATCTTAGAGTGAAATCTAACAAAAGATTCCTAAGTTGATTTTTATGCCATGCCTTTGAGGCCAACCACTCTGAAAGCAGCCAATTTTTTTTCAATTGAGCTAACTGAAATTAACTCATTAAAACTAGTTTATTGAAACTAATATCCCCAAACATCACATTTATGCTGTGTGTTCACTTTAAGTATCTTGTGTTAATGTAGAAATCAGATTACCTACAGGGAGGGTGGGGATGTCAGAAAAGGAGGCAGAGTTATGATAAAGTTATGACCCTGAATCTCATATTCACAAAAACCTTGAACTATAAATTAATTTCTGAACTCACTAGGCATGTAATTTCTGTACTTCCTTTGGAAAGATCTGACACAATCTGTGTTCCCATTACAGGTAGAGAGAACCTTGGCTTCTGAGTGCTCTGGATTCCTCTACTTAGAAGTTCTTGGAGTCACTATTTTCTGCTCTGAAAAGCAGAGCTAAAAAGATATGCCTTGCACATCTGGACAACACTATAATTCAAAAAGATGCATGCACATCTAAATAGATAGCTGGTGAGAAGTTGCTATATAATGCAGGGAGCCCAGTCTGCTGCTGTGTAAAGACCTGGAGAGGTGGGACGGGGGAGGAGAGGGAGGCTCACCAGGGAGGGACTCTCGGTATAGTTATGGCTGGTCCCACTTGCTGTATGCCAGAAACCAACACAACGATGCGGAGCAATTTGCTCTCAATTAAAGCATAAATTTTAAAAATATGCAGACTAATGTTCATAGCAGCACTGTTCACAATAGCCAAGATATGGAAGCAACCCAAATCTCCACCCATGGATGCATAAAGAAGATGTAGTATATATATATACAAAATAATAATACTCAGCTATTAAAAAAAGGAAGTAATGCCATTTGAAGCCACATAGATGCAACTAGAAATTATCATACTAAGTGAAGTAAATCAGAAAGAGAAAGACAAATATGTGACAACACTTGTATGTGGAATGTAAACTATAACACAAGTAAACCTGTCTACAAAACAGAAACAGCCCACAGGCATAGAGAACAGAATTGTGGCTGCCAAGGGTGGGGGACAGGGGAGCGGTGGGCTAAGCATTTGGTGTTGGTAGATGCAAACTCTTATATTTAGAATAAAAATGGTCCTACTGTATAGCACGGGGAACTATATCCAATCTCCTGGAATTAAACCATAATGGAAAATAATATTTAAAAAATGTGTATATGTGTAAAATTGACTCACTTTGAGTACAGCAGAGATTGGCAAAGCATTATAAACCAACTATAGTTCAATAAAAAAGATGCACCTTGCAGCATCATTGTGCCTGGATAAAAACATTTACTCTTAACTTTTTTGGAATATCAAGCTAAAATCCAGCAAATGGGATTTTTCCTTTTTTTCTCTTTACCACTTAATTGTTCTGGAAGTTTGGAGAGAAAAACTTTCATACTCCCTGTAGATGAAATATTTGTCACATCTAGTCTCAGGGACAGGAGAACACACAGGCTTCTTGTAGGTCTCAGGGAAGTTTCCCTTTACATATTTATTTCAGAATGTATCTAATTCACTGATCTAAACCACCCTCCAGTGGCAGGCTGACTGTGCAGCTGCGAGCTGTCAAAATCACAGTCTCTATATTAACAGATGCATGTAGAATACAGAAAAAGGTGCAGATGAATCTGTTTCCAGGGCAGGGATGGAGCACAGGCTTGTGGACACAGTGAGGAGAAGCGGAGGGTGGGGTGAAGTAGGGGATCAGGACTGCCTGTGTACACTGCCATGTGTGAAGCTAGTGGGAAGCTGCTGAGCCCAGCACACTGCTCTGTGATGACCTAGAGGGGGCAGGGGGTGGGTGTGGAAAGGAGATCAAGAGGGTGGGACTTATGTATACATGTGGCTGACTCATGCTGTTATACAGCAGAAGTTAATGCAATATTGTAAAACAATTATACTCCAATAAAAAATCACATAAACGATGCTTAATAGAGTTTCCCTTCTGGAGTTGGCAGCATCTGTGGAACTGCATAGCAAGCTGGGTTTATTAATCATTTAATCTCTAATGACAATAATGATTGGTCTACATATGAGCCACCTTTTATTGAGAGATGAGATTTACCCTGACTCAGCCCCTATCTAAAAATTTTAAATGTATTATCTCCTTTAAGCTTAGCGTCAACTCTATGGGGACAGATTCTTATATTTCATTCCCATTTTTGTGGTGAGAATCTGAAGGCCCAAGGAATCTAAGGAACACAATTTGGAGCAATGTCTGCATCTGTTAGTGTGGAGGGGAAATGTGACTACTGGATTGAATATTCAGAGATTCCAGTGCATGAGCAAGACAAGGTTATTAAGGGCGAGGTCATTTATCCTTCAGGAGCTAACAGGGTGGCCAGCCTGGATGTACATATGCTTAGAGGAATAAATCCCACATATTGCTAAGCTTGATTCAATTCACTAAACAATGCCTCTCTACCATCTCCTGGTTGAAGTTCTAGAGAAACAAAAGGGCATAAAATCCTACCTTTACAAAAGAAAGAGCAATCAGAGTCACAAATAAATTGTGATTGTTTATGAGGGGACAGACCGGGCATTAAAACCAAGAGAGACTGAATGATTTACTCGCTGATGGCAGAACACAATCAGAGAAAGATACCAGAACACCAAGTTGGTGGGAGGATAAATATTAATGGGGAATAAACAGTAAAGTGTATACATGGAATTCTAGCAGTGAATTCAGCTGCCAATGCAGACATGGGAGAGAGGCTTAAAGACTAAGTGCCCCGATGGTCTTGAAATATAAGCTGTAAGGAGAGGAGGCAGGAAGACATTTGGATGAAACTTGGAGGCTGGGTGGGTGTATATGGATCTTGGGATTTTTCAGCAGTCACAGTGCATGCAGATGGAAGGCACTCAAGGAGTGCTCATTGAATGAGAACTGTGTGACAAGCTGTACGCATACAGGAGCAGAGCAGTGCCTTCACTTTCCTCGACTCTCCCCCTGGGTCTTTCTGGGGAGGTCCCAGAAACCTCTTTTCATAGTCTGGAAACCAGAATCAATCCTTCTCCATTGATTTTTCTCAGTTCTTGTTTTAAAGACCATAGGCTTTGAGACTCCGAGTGGAAAAGAGTGTGTGAGTCAGGATGCTATGCGGAGGTCTCTAAGGGTATCTCAGTGTGTTATGTGACCTGTTCTGAAATCTTTGTTAGAATTTCCAAGCAGAAGGGCAGTGGACATCTCCAGCTGTTTCTTACAACTTTGAGCAAGAGAAAGACTAGCATAGCATTAGTGGGAAAAGTCAGATCTATACTGCAAACTCAAAGTGGAGACTTTGAGATGGCCCTAATTATTTCTTGGTCAGCCAGTCTTAAGGGGAACCCTCTATCTTATATAGCTAACCATTGAAAAACTGCACTAAAATCAGTGAAAATCTACTTAGTGGAATTCAATGAACATAATTAAATTAGGCTTCTGTTCTTTAGGATTCATCTTAGGCTGACTATAAAAACAAGGGCTTTATAAGAAAAAAAAAAAAAAAGGGTTTTAAAACCCAAAGAATGACAAATCATTTCCAATCTGTAGGATGATGTTTCTAAAGTACAAAATGGCTCACTCTCAAAAATTATTAATAGAGTGTCAAGAGAGAACAAAGAGACTAAGAAAGACATAATTTTTACATAATTTTTTTTTGTATTTTGCCAAAAAATTCCATTTGAGAAAATTAAAAATTAAAGTATATAAACATTTGAAATTAAACAATACAAACTATCAGCTTTTCTCTTCAGGGTTTTGCTCTGATTGTAAGGAGCTGTGAAAGGACAAAGCAAAAGCGAAACACCCTTTGTCTTAGAGAGTACGGTGCTCCCCAGGAATGGCGCCCACGCTTCTCTTCCTTCTTTGGCATGTTCTCGTCACCAGTAATTACCTTGGTATTCTGAGTTCACCTCTTTCCCTTTTTCCTGAGATAAGCCTTGACTTCTGGAGATGTTTTCCCATTTGTTTCTTGGGTGTTTCTAGACTGAGATTTCTTTTATCTTTCTCAGCTCCATTTGGTTCTTATGGATTCTTGAATGCCTTGCGTGCCAAGTTACTTCAGTTGCGTATGAGTGACCTGCCAGTCTCCTCTGTCCATGGGATTTTCCAGGCAAGAATACTGGAGTGGGTTGCCACTCCCCTCTGCAGGGGATCTTCCCGACACAGGGATGGAACCTGAGCCTCGTCTACAGTGGCAGGTGAGTCCTTTACCACCAGTACCATCTGGGAAGCAGATTCTCGGGGAAGTTAAAATTCTTACTGAAGAATTAGAAAGAACTTGCAATGTCAACGTTTTCTCTCTCTCTCTCTCTTTTTAACACTGAAGTATAGTTGATTTGAAATGTTGTTAGATTTTTATGCACCGCACAGTGATTCAGTTTAAAATAAATATATATACATATACTCTTTTTCAGAAGCATTTCCATTATAGATTATTATAAGATATTCAATATAGTCCTCTGTGCTACACAGCAGGTGCTTTCTGTTTATCTCTTTTGTATAGAGTAGTATGTATCTGTTAATCCCAAACTCCTAATTTATCCCTACCCCTGCCACTCTTTCATTCTTCAGTAACCATGAGCTTGTTTTCTCTGTCTGTGAGTCTATTTCTGTTTTGTAAATATCAATACTTTCATGTGTATTTTTATTTAGATTCCACATAGAAGTGAGGTCATATGATATTCATTTTTCTCAGTCTGACTTATACTTCACTTAGTATGGTGATCTCTAGGTGCATCCATGTTGCTGCAAATGGCCTTGTCTCATTCTTTTTCATGACCAAGTAATATTCCACTGTATATAAGCACATCTTCTTTATCCATTCCTCTCCTGATGAACATTTAGGTTGCTTCCATGTCTTGGTTATTGTAAATAGTGCTGCTGTGAATAATGGGTGTATGTTATCTTTTCAAATTATAGTTTCCTCTGGAGATATACCCAGGGGTGGAATTCCAGGATCATATGGTAGCTCTATTCAGATTTTAAGGAACCTCTGTACTGTTATCAACAGTGGCTGCACCAGATTACTTTCCAACCAACAGTGTGTAGAAGGGTTCCCTTTTCTCCACCGAGAAGGAAGAAATGATTATTCTCTAAGGAAATGGCAACCCACTCCAGTATTCTTGCCTGGAAAATTCCATGGATGAGGAACCTGGTAGATTACATGGGGTTGCAAAGAGTCAGACATGACTGATCGACTTCACTTTCTTTCTTTCTACTCTTTTAAGATACACTCTGTACAATTCTTAGAGAATCATTGACTCAGATTAAAAAAGAAACAATGAAAATAAAATTAAAACTAGAAAAAAAGTAGAAGGAAGTTTCAGACCCCCAGCAGGATCGTAGGTATGAGTCTAGTCCAGATGCTGTTCTGTGAGACATGAGGCTGTCAGGATGCAGAGAGCATCCTCTGTTCCATTTACTTGGAAGATGCTCCATTCTGATGCTGGAAGCAGTTGTGTCCATGGGTTCAGGGCCAGAGGGTTCTTGGGCTTTCCAGGAGAACACCTGGGTACGTCTAGTGCTTCATCTATCCTAACAGGCTCTGCAGGAAGTCATCCTTTTTCCACATCTCCCCGGCACCCATCTCCCCTCTTCCTCCACACTCTCCCCAAGGTGGCTCTGTGCACAGCAGGAACCTCTTGCGTGTGACTCCACTCCACAGCACCTCATCCCCTCTGTGCTCCTCTTTGAGGACTCAGCTGGCTCTGGGACACAAGAGTGCAGAATGCACAGTGTTTTTAAAATCCTACAGTTCTTTTAGTCCTCGTGGTTACTCCTTCCTGTGTCTCCTGGCATTAAACGGTCCTATGCCCTCACTGCCTGGGGCTCCCCTTCAGGGTGGGCAAGGGAGGGGACACACAAACACCCACAGCCTTTGGTGACAGTTCATTTTCAGCTGCATATCAGCCAATGCACATGCTTAAGATGTTAATGACATTGACAGCTCATGCCTAACAGGAGGTAGGCTGATGAATGCAAAGGCTAGGAGACACCGTGAAGAACTAACACCTTTCCCAGGATTCTGTCTGTTTCGTCTTTCACTATTTGTCTTCCTATTTATTATCTAGTGACTGCGACATGCCAGGGCCAACTCTGGGCATCATCACTTCCCACAGAAACACCAGGACATCCTCCTTACATCAGAATTCCAAACGATATGGGAAAATAAACCTCTCTTCCCTTCTATGATGGCCTTAGGCTCACTTCTCAAGAATAGAGAATGGAAAGGAAAAATACTGACTTCACAAAGGAGAATCCTGGAAAATTCCACCTTAACCAAATGACCAAGGTTAACATCACCAGTGAAGTCATACATCCATTACTTACTTACTGATGGAATGTGATGAGAAAGGCACTTCACTTGTGGTTTCCTTTTCAAAAACCTGTGACCCTAGTCTTTCATGAGGAAAATATAGGATAAAGCTAATTTAGGTGACAATCTATAAGGTACCCAATGAGTACTCCCCAAAACTGTCACAGTCATGAAAAATAAAGATGAGAAAACTGTTGCAGCCCAGAGGAGACACGCCAACTAAATGCAATGTGGTACCCTGGGTTGGATCCTGGAGTAGAAAAAGGGTTTTAGTGGAAACACTGGTGGCCTCTCAATAAAGCCTGTGGTTTAGTTAATAGTAACGCATAGTGTTAGATCCTTAGTCTCGACAAGTAGATCGTGGAGTGTGAGACGCAACATTAGAGGACACAAACTATGCTGTGGAACTTTTCTATAAACCCCAAATCTGTAATGGAGAATCAAAGCAAAATTTCCAAGACACTAAACAAAAAAAAGAAAAAGAGAAAAATTCTGTGTGCAGTTCTCTGAAGAATGAAGGAAGCTCTCCTAGAAGCTGCCCAGTGGACTTGCAAGCTTAGAGGGTGCCTGGACACTGGGACGGAATAAAGGAAGAGGAGGATTCTGTCTGCATGCTGACACTGCAGGGCAGCAGCCAACAGGGCTAAACTGTTCCCTGCTGCCTCCGAGAAGAGAACACTTCGTTCACAGGATGTTCTTGTTAATAGCTACATAGGAATAGTCCAGTGCATCAGTGAGAAAATCACAAAGTTCCTGAGTCTAAACAGTCCCTCTAGCTGTTGGTTTTTCCTGATCACCCCTGCTTGTTTTTCTGGATGGCCCCTGGGTTTCCAGATGAGCCCCTAGTGAGATTTTGAGCTTTGTGCAGATGGGGGCTCACTGGGCCAACTTGTGCCTGGACCCCAAACACATCTGCTCTTGCTCAGTCACGTGGGGCCTTTTTCTTTCCTACCATCACCATTCATTAGTTTCTGGGTCCTACATTTTTTCTTGTGGACTTAGGTGTGTCTTTGCATTCTCATAAGGAGTGGGGAAGACTGTCTTCCTGGAGTCAGAAAGGGGCCTTGGAGCACAGCCAGGCTTCAGCCCTACCGTGTGGTCACCAGAAGAAGCACTGACAGGAGTGGAAGGCGTGAACTCCCCAGGCCCAGGTGGGAAGGGCGGCTTATGCAGCCAGGTTGTGGCAGGCTGTGTGGTCTCAGGGGACCCCAAGCCCAGTTCCTTTTTCTCTCAGTGCCCTTTGTGGACACGTCTCTCCTGTGTGCACGGTCCAGGCCTCCCTCCTGAGCCCACTGCCTCTGTGTCCTCATCAGCATTGCTCTCCATCTCTTACCCCTAGGAGCCCAGGATCTTCAGTCTAGGCACAACACTGAGAAGCCCAGCTCCCCACTCATTTGGCTGCATCTAGAGTCCTCTCGGTTCTGAAATCTTGCAGGAAATATGGCCAGGAAGATTCCTTTCTTTTTTCTGCCTGTGAGATCATTGTCTCCTGTGGCCACGGCCGTGAGCATGTAAAGTGAAGGTTGTGTGAGTAGAGGTAGGGGTGTGGGTGAAAGGCCTCCACCGGGTCATATGCATCCACCCCCCAAGCTTCTGTAACAAGGTCAGAGCAGAATTTTCTTGTCTCACAGCTCTGGAGGAGGGAAGTCCAAGATCTAAGTGTCAGTGGGGCCACGCACTCTCAGAGGTGCAGGGACGACTCTTTCCTCACCTTGTCTACTTGTTTAGTCACTCAGTCTTGTCTGACTCTGTGACCCCTTGTCAGTCAGTTCAGTCACTCAGTCGTGTCAGAGTCTTTGCGATCCCGTGGACTGCAGCACACCAGTCTTTCCTGTCCATCACCATCTCCTGGAGCTTGCTCAAACTCATGTCCATCAAGTCAGTGATGCCATCTCATTCTCTGCCATTCCCTTCTCCTCCTGCTTTCAATCTTTTCCAGCATCAGGAGGAAGGTCTTTTCCTTCCTTTTCCAAGACCTTTGCCCCTTGTGGTTGCTGGCCATGCTGGCTGTTCATTTGCAGCTGTAACACTTTCATCCTTGCCTCCTTGCCATTGTTGCATGGTGTTCTTTCCCCACTATCTGTGTCTTCACATGGATATCTTTTTATAGGGACTCTGCTGCTGCTGCTGCTGCTAAGTCACTTCAGTCATGTCCGACTCTGTGCAACCCCATAGACAGCAGCCCACCAGGCTCCTCTGTCCATGGGATTCTCCAGGCAAGAACACTAGAGTGGGTTGCCATTTCCTCCTTCAATGCATGAAAGTGAAAAGTGAAAGTGAAGTCGCTCAGTCGTGTCCGACTCTTAGCGACCCCATGGACTGCAGCCTACAAGGCTCCTCCGTCCATGGGATTTTCCAGGCAAGAATATTGGAGTGGGGTGCCATTGCCTTCTGCAATAGGGACTCTAGTCATGTTTAATTAGAAGTCCACCCTAACCAACTGACTCCAGTATGACTTCATTTTAACTAAACAGATCTGCAATGATCTTTTTTTCCAAATAAGGCTGCATGCTAAGTCACTTCAGTTGTGTTTGACTCTTTGCAATCTTATGGACTGTAGCCCATCAGGCTCCTCTGTCCATGGGATTCTCCAGACAAGAATACTGGAATGGGTTGCCATGCCCTCCTCCAGGGATCTTCCCAACCCAGGGATCAAACCTGTGTCTCATATCTCCTGCATTGGCAGGTGGGTTCTTTACCACTAGCACCACCTGGGAAGCCAAATAAAGCCACATCCTCTGATAATCACCAGCTCCAGCAAGAGTTATGTGTTTCTGGAGTCATAGCCAGGGAGGTGTCCTCCCTGGGGCCTGGGTCTCATTTCTAGTCAGTTGTTTTTAGGGCTTGATCTGCATGCATTTTCTCTTACTTCTCTGTACCTTGTTTTTGTTTAGTTTGGCCCCCCAGACACCAAATTTATTTTCTCTGTCACATTTCTTTTTACAGAGCTTTTCTGTGAAATGTATTTTACCAGGAACTGTAACCCATTACGTTTTTTGTGAGAAAAAAAAAAATAAGGTCTTTCTACTCTTTCCTTAAAGTCTGGTGCCATTGATTATTAATGGACACATATATCTTTTAGAGAAGGGACACAGCTCATAAGTGTGGGGAACATGGATTTCTTTTCATCATAGCAAAAATGGAGAGCTGTGTAATTTAAAAACCTTAAATAAATGATAGTTTCCTGATATTGTAGCAGGTAGAAAAGAGAAGGCTCTGTGTGCGTGTGTGTGTGTGTGTGTGTGTGTGTGTTAATTACCAAAAAATGAGCTATCCATTAACTAAAGGACTTCAAGAGAATGAAACAGTCATTTGCTTCCCATTTACCAATGGACACGAATGTGTGGTTTACATGGACAGTGAACTAACCGGAGTTACAGAGCTCAAAGCCATCCTTGCCACAGGAGATGTTGGGGATGTGGACATACTTGAGGAGCTGGATTTTGAGGTTAGAGATGCTTGGATATAAATGCACCTGATGCCTTCCTGGTCCAGATCCTTAGATTTCATACTATGTGCCAGCTGTGTAGGTCCCACCCTGCCTTTCAGGGCCTCTGGTGAAGTGCTGGTGAAATTCCTTCTTGTCTAGCTGAGTCTGGCACATCACAGGTAAGTCTTAATGTTTAGGTTTATTTTATTTACAAACAATTTCTCTAGATCAGAATGAAGCCATTTAGATAAAGGATGAACCGTGGCATAATTTTTATGACTTTCTATTCATGAAATATGTCCACTAACCTGATTTACCAGGTATTATAATGTATGTTCTAGAACTTTTTCACTTCTTTCTGTTATTTGATAGCAATTAGCTTTAAACTTACACAAATCATGTTCATTTCTGTCTGAACTCAAATTTTGTTCATTCTTGAGCTAATTGAAAAGATGTCTTTTCCATGACATATGCCTTTCCTTTGGGAAAAAAAGTGCATTTTTCCTTATAGGGACTGATTGGCATCCCCTGGGAACATCTGCAGTAGCTCCATGTAGTGATTTACTTTAACTCAACATTCATTTTCCTTAGCCGCATTTTAGCCTCCTTAGCCTGTCACCTGAGGGCATAGAAAAACTAGTAGGATGGAAGTAGGAACTCCATGCTTTCTACCTGAGAGCCCTTTGGAAGGGGGAAAACTTGAGTGATATTTGCTCTTGTTTCTAACTGTGGTGAGCAGAGTTCCAGAATGGCCCCAGGATCCCCAGCCCTGGTGCCTTTGCCTCATGAACACTCTCCCCTGAAGGCAAACAACCTGGGAATAGGATGAAACATCACTTCTGGGGCTTTGAGTTAACATGTGATGCTGCTGCTGCTGCTAAGTCGCTTCAGTTGTGTCCGACTCTGTGTGACCCCATAGATGGCAGCCCACCAGGCTCCCCCATCCCTGGGATTCTCCAGGCAAGAACACTGGAGTGGGTTGCCATCTTCTCATAGGATTATTTTAAAGATTAAATGAGATCATGCATGCAGGTACATGAAATGGTCAAGGGCAGGCTGTGCTGGTTTGTCTTGGCTCATCTCTCCATGATTCAGTTTTCTAAAAGGATGTGTTTAAATCACTATTTACAGTGAGGTCTACAGAAAACCCTAATCCTCAACAGAATATTATTTAACTTTTTAAATATCGATATTGAGTGTACAAAAAGAACTTTTACATATTGAGATATAGGGAAGTCATTCTGGCTCATGCATGAGTTAACATGAATTTTATGCAACTACAACAGCCTGTTTGTGGGTTATCAAATAGACATTGTGCACCTGCTTTAATTATTAAAGAAAAGGGCACACTGACCAGAAAGAAAGAACTGTGATTGTCTGTGTCGCTCGGTCTTGCTCAGCTCTTTGTGACCCCATGGACTGCAGCCTGCCAGGCTCCTCTGTCCATGGGAATTCTCCAGTCAAGAATACTGGAGTGGGTTGCCATGCCCTCCTCGAGGGGATCTTTCCAACACAGGGATTGAACCTCGGTCTCCTGAGTTGCAGGTGTAATCTTTACCATATGAGTCAGGTTTCATATTAAAAATAAAGATTAAATTCTCCCCTTAATGGGGTACCAATGCTAGATTGCAACCATGAAATTTAAAGACAGTTACTCAATGGAAGGAAAGTTATGACCAATCTAGATAGCACATTAAAAAGCAGAGACATTACTTTGCCAACTAATGTCCGTCTAGTCAAGGCTATGGTTTTCCCAGTGGTCATGTATGGATGTGAGAGTTGGACTGTGAAGAAAGCTGAGCACCGAAGAATTGATGCTTCTGAACTGTGGTGTTGGAGAAGACTCTTGAGAGTCCCTTGGACTGCAAGGAGATCCAACCAGTCCATCCTAAACGAGATCAGTCCTGGGTGTTCACTGGAAGGACTGAAGTTGAAGCTGAAACTCCAATACTTTGGCCACCTCATGAGAAAAGTTGACTCAATGGAAAAGACTCTGATGCTGGGAGGGATCAGGAGCAGGAGGAGAAGGGGATGACAGAGGATGAGATGGTTGGATGGCATCACTGACTCAATGGATATGGGTTTAGGTAGACTCTGGGAGTTAGTGAAGGACAGGGCGACCTGGCGTGCTACAATTCATGGGATCGCAAAGACTCAGACACGACTGAGCAACTGAACTGGACTGAACTGATGCTAGTCCTAGTGCTCTTTCCAAGATAAAACAACCTTCACAGGTACTAAGGCCATGCTGGCTTGCTGTACACGTATGTGCTGATCTATGTCAAAGTTATCTGGGTGTGTTTTGTTTTGTTTTTTGAAGATTGGAGATATATTCAGTTCAGTTCAGTCCCTCAGTTGTGTCTGACTCTTTGCAACCCCATGAACCACAGCACACCAGGCCTCCCTGTCCATCACCAACTCCTGGAGTCCACCCAAACGCATGTCCATTGAGTCTGTGATGCCATCCAACCATCTCATCCTCTGTCATTCCCTTCTCCTTCTGCCCTCAGTCTTTCCCAGCATCAAGGTCTTTTCCAGTGAATCAGCTCTTCACATCAGGTGGTCAAAGTATGGGGGTTTCAGCTTCAGCATCAGTCCTTCCAATGAAAACCCAGGACTCATCTCCTTTAGGATGGACTGGTTGGATCTCCTTGCAGTCCAAGGGACTTTTAATATATCCCTGGATTGTTTATTGGACAAGATAAAAATACTGTGCTGAAAACCATGTTTCTCTGGAGCAGCTTCTCCCAGTAATCTAGAAAGGGGCTAGTTCTTCATTTGGCATAAATAAAATTCTTTTCTCATTGTAGATTGTTTACTGATTATTTTCATTGACAAATGTCTTTGGAAATGTAACAATATTTCAGTATTCTCCATTCAAGTACAGGGTTATTCTATTTGCAAAAGAGTTAACTCACAATTTCTTACCACAATTTTTAGGAGTGTAGGTGAGGGTGAAATGTTTCCTTGGTTATTTCTAATTTTCTTGAAGAGATCTCTAGTCTTTCCCATTCTATTGTTTTCCTCTATTTCTTTGCACTGATCACTGAGGAAGGCTTTCTTATCTTTCCTTCCTCTTCTCTGGAACTCTGCATTCAAATGGATATATCTTTTCTTTTCTCCTTTGCTTTTCACTTCTTTTCTTTTCACAGCTGTTTGTAAGGCCTCCTCAGGCAGCAATTTTGCTTTTTTGCATTTCTTTTTCTTGGGGATGGTCTTGATCCCTGTCTCCTGTACAATGTCACGAACCTCATCCATAGTCCATCAGGCACTCTGTCTATCAGATTTAGTCCCTTGAATCTATTTCTCACTTTCACTGTATAATCATAAGGGATTTAATTTAGGTCATACCTGAATGGTCTAGTGGTTTTCCCTACTTTTTTCAATTTAAGTCTGAATTTGGCAATAAGGAGTTCATGATATGAGCCACAGTCAGCTCCTGGTCTTGTTTTTGCTAACTGTATAGAGCTTCTCCATCTTTGGCTGCAAAGAATATACTCAATCTGATTTTGGTGTTGACCATCTGGTGATGTCCATGTGTAGAGTCTTCTTTTGTGTTGTTGCAAGAGGATATTTGCTATGACCAGTGAGTTCTCTTGGCAAAACTCCATTGACTTTTGCCGTGCTTCAATCTATATTCCAAGGCCAAATTTGCCTGTTACTCCAGATGTTTCTTGACTTCCTACTTTTGCACTCAAGTCCCCTATAATTTTTTGGGTGTTAATTCTAGAAAGTCTTGTAGGTTTTCATAGAGCCATTTGACTTCAGCTTCTTCAGCATTACTGGTCAGGGCATAGACTTGGATTATCATGATGTTGAATGGTTTGCCTTAGAAATGAACAGAGATCATTCTGTAATTTTTGAGACTGCATCCAAGTAGTGCATTTCATACTCTTTTGTTGACTGTGATGGCTACTCCATTTCTTCTAAGGGATTCTTGCCCACAGTAGTAGTTATGATTGTTCCGAGTTAAATTCACGCATTCCAGTTCATTTTATTTTGCTGATTCCGAAAATGTCAACATTCACTCTTGCCATTTCCTGTTTGATCACTTCCAATTTGCCTTGATTCATGGACCTAAAATTCCAGGTTCCTATGCAATATTTCTCTTTATGCAATAAAGGACAAAAATGGTATGGACCTAACAGAAGCAGAAGATATTAAGAAGAGGTTGCACAAATACACTGAAGAACTGTATAAAAAGATCTTCATGACCCATATAATCATGGTGGTGTGATCACTCACCTAGAGCCAGACATCCTGGAATGTGAAGTCAAGTGGGCCTTAGAAAGCATCACTACGAACAAAGCTAGTGGAGGTGATGGAATTCCAGTTGAGCTATTTCAAAACCTGAAAGATGATGCTGTGAAAGTGCTGCTCTCAATATGCCAGCAAATTTGGAAAACTCAGCAGTGGCCAAGGACTAGAAAAGGTCAGTTTTCATTCCAATCCCAAAGAAAGGCAATGCCAAAGAATGCTCAAACTATCACACAATTGCACTCATCTCACATGCTAGTAAAGTAATGCTCAAAATTCTCCAAGCCAGGCTTCAGCAGTACATGAACTGTGAACTTCCAGATGTTCAAGCTGGTTTTAGAAAAGGCAGAGGAACCAGAGATCAAATTGCCAACATCTGCTGGATCATCAGAAAAGCAAGAGGGTTCCAGAAAAGCATTTATTTCTCTTTTATTGGCTATGCCAATGCCTTTGACTGTGTGGATCACAATAAACTACTGAAAATTCTGAAAGAATTGGGAATACCAGACCACCTGGCCTGCCTCCTGAGAAATCTGTATGCAGAACAGGAAGCAATAGTTAGAAGTGGTTCCAAATATGAAAAGGAATACATCAAGGCTGTATATTGTCAACATGCTTATTTAACTTATATGCAGAGTACATCATGAGAAATACTGGTCTGAATGAAGCACAATCTGCAATCAAGATTGCTTGAGGATAGTTTCTCCCTCTTGAGAACTTCTCACTAATCCTGTTATCTTAAAATTTATATTATGGGAGTTGGTCTGGTAAGGTTTTTCTATCATTAAATTTTAATCCTGTTATCAGTTCAGTTCAGTCACTTAGTCATGTCCTACCCTTTGGGACCCCATGGACTGTAGGACACTAGGCCTCCCTGTCCATTATCAACTCCTGGAGCTACTCAAACTCACATCCATCTAGTCAGTGATGCCATCCAACCATGTCCCCTTCTCCTCCTGCCTTCAATCTTTCCCAGCATCAGGGTCTTTCCTAGTGAGTCAGTTCTTCACATCAGGTGGCCAAAGTATGGGAGTTTCAGCTTCAGCATCAGTCCTTCCAATGAATATTCAGAACTGATCTCCATTACAATGGACTGGTTGGATCTCCTTGCAGTCCAAGGGACTCTCAAGGGTTTTCTCTAACACCACAGTTCAAAAGCATCAATCTCTAGTGCTCAGCTTTCTTTATTAGTCCAACTCTTACATCCATACATGACTGCTGGAACAACCATAACTTTGACTAGATGGACACTGACTGGCAAAGTAATGTCTCTGATTTTCAATATGCTGTTTAGGTTGGTCATGGTTTTTCTTCCAAAGAGCAAATATCTTTTAATTTCATGGTGGCAGTCACCATCTGCAGTGATTTTGGAGCCTAAAAAGTAAAGTCTCTCACTGTTTCCATTGTTTCCCCATCTATTTGCCATGAAGTGATGGGACCAGATGCCATGATCTTAGTTTTCTGAATGTTGAGCTTTAAGCCAACTTTTTCACTCTCCTCTTTCACTTTCATCAAGAGGTACTTTAGTTCTTCTTTGCTTTCTGCCATAAGGGTGGTGTCATCTGCATATCTGAGGTTATTGGTATTTCTCCCAGCAATCTTGATTCCAGCTTGTGCTTCATCCAGCCCAGCGTTTCTCATGTTGTACTCCATATATAAGTTGAATAAGCAGGGTGACAATATGCAGCCTTGGTGTACTCCTTTCCTGATTTGGAACCAGTCTGTTGTTCCATGTCCAGTTCTAACTGTTGCTTATTGACCTGTATACACATTTCTCAGGAGGCAGGTCAGGTGGTCTGGTATTTCCATCTCTTTCACAATTTTCCACAGTTTGTTTTGATGCACACTGTCAAAGGCTTTGGCATAGTCCATAAAGCAGAAGCAGATTTTTTTTCTGAAACTCTTTTGCTTTTTGATGATCCAGTGGATATTGGCAACTTCATCTCTGGTTCTTCTGCCTTTTCTAAATCCACCTTGAACATCTGGAAGTTCACAGTTCATGTATTGGGCTTCCCTTGTGGCTCAGCTGGTAAAGAATCCACCTGCAATGTTGGATACCTGGGTTTGATCCCTGGATTAGGAAGATCCCCTGGAGAAGGGAAAGGCTACCCACTCCAGATCTGGCCTGGAGAATTCCATGGACTGTATAGTCCATGGGGTTGCAAAGAGTCAGACATGACTGAGTGACTTTCACTTCAATCCTATTATCTTAAAATGTACATTATGGGATTGAGTCTGGTAAGATTTTACAAACTGGTGGCATTCCTTTGATTTATTGTAATAATTAATTTAAAGAAGTATATGACTCCCTTGCTTAGACTAGCGAGGGGGACACTCTCTGTCCCCCTTCTGCTGTCTATGTCAGAAGCTTTCTCTGTCCTTTCTCACTTTAATAAAACTCTGATCAAGCCTGGTCCCTGGTCCAAAAGCTAAATCTTCTTCTTCTGAGATCACAAATCTGACATTGTTCACCGTAAGCTATCAAGGGTCAGCTGTGTTCTTGGCATAGGGTATCTCACTGGGATAAAGCCGAGGTGTCAGCCACACTGGCTTCTTACCTGCAGTTCCACAGTCTCTTTCAGGTTCACGCAGGTTGTGAACAGAATTCAGCTGCTTGCAACCAGAAGACCGAGGTTTACATAACAAGTAAATAAAATGGAGAGCAAAACAAGCCCCTCACCAGCATTGGAGAACCAGTACCTTGAAGGTCTGCATGATTTCTCACAATTATACAATTATATGAATCTAAGATTCTTTTTATTTATCTGTTAATTCATATTTTTATATTTCCATCTGACTCCTCTCCCCTCTACACCTTAAGAAGAGATTTGGAAATGGTATACTTTACATATTTTGTCTCATCTCATCCATGGATGGACTTATTTTAGGTCCTCAGAGCCTGAAACATAGGTACCTCTGTTCTTGGGGAAGTTTGTGCATTTGTACAACCTGAAAATGCAAGATTTCAGTTGAAAACACTTATGTCCAAATTAGACACTTGAAGTTCAACATAAAGGTGATTATGATCAATTCATGGAAAAATCAAACAGTGTGGTACATTTGACATAAGAAATCACCTGAAGCTTCAGATCTTATTAGTACTAATTAATACCCCTGGAAGGAAAAAAAAAAATCCTGCTGTGATGGCTCTTATATTTGAGACTCAAAAGGGGATTTGCACTTCTTAAGAGATGTTCAGAAATGAGCCAGATATTATTCTTTGAAATGGGTAATTGTTCATTAGCTGATGATCTCACTTGGCTTTATTTTGTAGACAATGAATATCTCTAACACTGTAGAAGGTCAAATTACCAAGAGCAAGTAAAAAAGCAGTAGCTGGGCCCAGTTCAGAGGCCCATTTGGAAATGTTCTCTGACCTACACTATCTATCTGAGTCTTTGGAGGAAAAACTCTTACCTAAAATTAGATTCCGTTAGCTGCCTCTGTGCCTAGTGTACATTACCAATATGACCACAAGCCTGATAACCACAGCACTGCTTGGGGAACAAGATCAGGCCACTTGAAGGCTAAATTAAACATTAGCACAACTAGAAAAGGAGCATATTGCTTTATATTTATTTTTCAGAGTCTCCCTAAAAGTAGGAAGATAAGTACATCTTCCTGTTACCTAGCCAAGTTCTCTGGCAGCTAAAATCTCAAAAAAGAAATGAAGCCATTTGACACATGTTTCTATAACCATCCTTAGCAAACATAGAAATAACATGTTACTTGCCTCTTGAGAAATTTGTATGCAGGTCAGGAAGCAACAGTTAGAACTGGACATGGAACAACAGACTGGTTCCAAATAGGAAAAGGAGTACATCAAGGCTGTATATTGTCACCCTGCTTATTTAACTTATATGCAGAGTACATCATGAGAAACGCTGGGCTGGAAAAAGCACAAGCTGGAATCAAGATTGCCGGGAGAAATATCAATAACCTCAATATGCAGATGACACCACCCTTATGGCAGAAAGTGAAGAGGAACTCAAAAGACTCTTGATGAAGGTGAAAGAGGAGAGTGGAAAAAGTTGGCTTAAAACTCAACATTCAGAAAATGAAGATCATGGCATCTGCTCCCATCACTTCATGGCGAATAGATGGGGAAACAGTGGAAACAATGTCAGACTTCTTTTTGGGGGGCTCCAAAATCACTGCAGATGGTGACTGCAGCCATGAAATTAAAAGACGCTTACTCCTTGGAAGGAAAGTTATGACCAACCTAGATAGCATATTCAAAAACAGAGATATTACTTTGCCAACAAAGGTCCGTATAGTCAAGGCTATGGTTTTTCCAGTGGTCATGTGTGGATGTGAGAGTTGGACTGTGAAGAAAGCTGAGCACCAAAGAATTGATGTTTTTGATCTGTGGTGTTGGAGAAGACTCTTGAGAGTCCCTTGGACTGCAAGAAGATCCAACCAGTCCATTCTAAAGTCCATTCTAAATGGCAAAGAGCAGTCCTGGGATTTCTTTGGCAGGAATGATGCTAAAGCTGAAACTCCAGTACTTTGGCCACCTCATGCAAAGAGTTGGCTCATTGGAAAAGACTCTGATGCTGGGAGGGACTGGAGGCAAGAGGAAAAGGGGACGACAGAGGATGAGATGGCTGGATGGCATCACTGACTCGATGGATGTGAGTCTGAATGAACTCTGGGAGTTGGTGATGGATGGGGAGGCCTGGTGTGCTGTGATTCATGGGGTCACAAAGAGTCGGACACGACTGAGCGACTGAACTGATTATATCTGTTCACTTTTCTGAGATTCTATTTAAATATTTTATGCACCTACTCTATTTCCCCCAACTCTTAGGGGATTTTAAAAACTAAGTGAGGTTGAAAGACCAGTACTGACAAGGCAGAAGCTGCCTATGAGTTCTAGCCACCCAGCCCTTATCCCAAAGGGCTGAAAGAGGACTGTGAGGGAGTGCTTCCCAGGACTAAGGAGAAAACTGATCAGAACCTCCAGGAAAGCCTATAAGAAGATGGCAACGGTGTTAAGGGGAAAACACAGAAACCCAGGTCATGTATTTTGCCTTGTTTTTTACTTATTAATGCTGGAGAGGGAGGGAAGTCCAGGAGGAATGTGAAACCAGCCTGAAAGACACCAGAACAGAAGAATCATCATCTTCAGGAAACAGGGACCTGCGGCAAGAGCACATCCTGGACTCCATTCTCTCCACTCTCTCCAGGGAAAAGCATACAGTCAGTGCCGATACTGGCTCAAGAAACATTCTTCACCATTACTATTGCCTTACTGGAGTTCGTGTCTCCTTTTAAGTTACTGGTAGAGTAAAATTTGACAGGAATTGGAGATACTATGGCTGATCTTTAACCAGTGAATGTGGGCGGATAAAAATCTTTTAAAAATCCAAACTTGAAACAAAAGAAAAAACAAAATTGACCTATCATTTATGATGTGGCTGTGGGCTGGTCATTATAGCTTTTAATAGGTTATTAATTAAGTCTAAATGGCAAAGAGCAGGTATTAAAATGCATATCTAAGTGGGAAATTGTGCTATTTGTCTGTTTCAAAGGCAATACAGGAAAGCCCCAAGAGCCTAGGAATGATTATTATATTAATGCAGTTTATCAAAAGCCACTAGAAACATGGCACTTGCTTTTCTGTTAATTCAAAAGACATTGGCACTTCAGTTGGTATTAATTGGCCTGAACTGACCCAGTGCATCTGGTTACCCACAAACTATGGTGCTATTCTTCAAATGGACCTATTTTACCATATGGACCATTGTGTAAGCAAGTATTCTAGAACTGTGGCAATCTGTGTTTCTGAAACAATATTATATTAAGTATAGTTGTCTGTCAAAATAGCAACAAATCCAGCTGTCTTGGGAATGCTAGAACAGAGCACCCTTTTTTAAAATAAGCAAAATCACAAAAGAAAAGAATCAACTTTCTGCATGATTAGAAGAGAAGATATAAAATTTAAGCCAAAATTGAGAGGTAAAATTGTAAGACATATGTTTATTTACAAAACTGAGCGCTCTGTTGGCATAAGCAATGATATGAATGCAAGAATGGTCCCTCTATGGCCTTAAAAGTTATCTTCTGTTATTAACAGCAAAAGAGATTGAGATAGAGAAAGATTGAGTGAGAATGAGAGAGGAAAACTGGAAAATCCTAAAAATGCCTCAGGGATTTCATACAAACAAGGACTATCAGGAGGGCCTTTCCAGATAATGATTTTTACAATAGAAAATGTTTGGTTTAAGAGTATGGATGTTATTCTGAGCAGATGTTACTGTTTATCTTTGCTCTACTATCACAAGGTTTCAGAATCCTCTCTTGCAAAATGCTAAATGGGTTTTATTTTTTTTAACTTTTATTTTACTTTTAAGCTTTACAATATTGTATTGCTTCTGCCATATATCGAAATGAATCCACCACAGGCATATACGTGTTCCCCATCCTGAACCCTCTTCTCTCCTCCCTCCCCATACCATCCCTCTGGGTCGTCCCAGTGCACCAGCCCCAAGCATCCAGTATCGTGCATCAAACCTGGACTGGTGACTCTTTTCATATATGATATTATACATATTTCAATGCCATTCTCCCAAATCATCTCACCCTCTCCCTCTCTCACAGAGTCCAAAAGACTGTTCTATACATCAGTGTCTCTTTTGCTCTCTAGTATACAGGATTATTGTTACCATCTTTCTAAATTCCATATATATGCATTAGTATACTGTATTGGTGTTTTTCTTTCTGGCTTACTTCACTCTGTATAATAGGCTCCAGTTTCATTCACCTCATTAGAACTGATTCAAATGTAGTCTTTTTAATGGCTGAGTAATACTCCATTGTGTATATGTACCACTGCTTTCTTATCCATTCATCAGCTGATTGACATCTAGGTTGCTTCCATGTCCTGGCTATTATAAACAGTGCTGCGATGAACATTGGGGTACACGTGTCTCTTTCAATTCTGGTTTCTTCAGTGTGTATGCCCAGCAGTGGGATTGCTGGATCATAAGGCAGTTCTATTTCCAGTTTTTTAAGGAATCTCCACACTGTTCTCCATAGTGGCTATACTAGTTTGCATTCCCACCAACAGTGTAAGAGGGTTCCCTTTTCTCCACATCCTCTCCAGCATTTATTACTTGTAGACTTTTGGATCACAGCCATTCTGACTGGCATGAAATGGTACCTCCTAGTGGTTTTCATTTGCATTTCTCTGATAATGAGTGATGTTGAGCATCTTTTCATGTGTTTGTTAGCCATCTGTATGTCTTCTTTGGAGAAATGTCTATTTAGTTCTTTGCCCCATTTTTTGATTGGGTCATTTATTTTTCTGGAATTGAGCTGTAGGAGTTGCTTGTATATTTTTCAGATTAGTTGTTTGTCAGTTGCTTCATTTGCTATTATTTTCTCCCATTCTGAAGGCTGTCTTTTCACCTTGCTTATAGTTTCCTTTGTTGTGCAGAAGCTTTTAAGGTTAATTAGGTCCCATTTGTTTATTTTTGCTTTTATTTCCAATATTCTGGGAGGTGGGTCATAGAGGATCCTGCTGTGATGTATGTCAGAGAGTGTTTTGCCTATGTTCTCCTCTAGGAGTTTTATAGTTTCTGGTCTTACGTTTAGATCTTTAATCCATTTTGAGTTTATTTTTGTGTATGGTGCTAGAAAGTGGTCTAGTTTCATTCTTTTACAAGTGGTTGACCAGTTTTCCCAGCACCACTTGTTAAAGAGATTGTCTTTAATCCATTGTATATTCTCGCCTCCTTTGTCAAAGATAAGGTGTCCATATGTGCGTGGATTTATCTCTGGGCTTTCTATTTTGTTCCATTGATCTATATTTCTGTCTTTGTGCCAGTACCATACTGTCTTGATGACTGTGGCTTTGTAGTAAAGCCTGAAGTCAGGCAGGTTGATTCCTCCAGTTCCATTCTTCTTTCTCAAGATAGCTTTGGCTATTCGAGGTTTTTTTGTATTTCCATACAAATTGTGAAATTATTTGTTCTAGCTTTGTGAAGAATACCGTTGGTAGCTTGATAGGGATTGCATTGAATCTATAAATTGCTTTGGGTAGTATACTCATTTTCACTATATTGATGCTTCCAATCCATGAACATGGTATATTTCTCCATCTGTTAGTGTCCTCCTTGATTTCTTTCACCTGTGTTTTATAGTTTTCTATATATAGGTCTTTAGTTTCTTTAGGTAGATATATTCCTAAGTATTTTATTCTTTCCGTTGCAATGGTGAATGGAATTGTTTCCTTAATTTCTCTTTCTATTTTCTCATTATTAGTATATAAGAATGCAAGGGATTTCTGTGTGTTGATTTTATATCCTGCAACTTTACTATAACATTGATTAGTTCTAGTAATTTTCTGGTGGAGTCTTTAGGGTTTCCTTTGTAGAGGATCATGTCATCTGCAAACAGTGAGAGTTTTACTTCTTCTTTTCCAATCTGGATTCCTTTTATTTCTTTTTCTGCTCTGATTGCTGTTGCCAAAACTTCCAAAACTATGTTCAATTGTAATGGTGAAAGTGGGCACCCTTGTCTTGTTCCTGACTTTAGAGGAATTGCTTTCAATTTTTCACCATTGAGGGTAATGTTTGCTGTGGGTTTGTCATATATAGCTTTTATTATGTTGAGGTATGTTCCTTCTATTCCTGCTTTCTGGAGAGTTCTTATCATAAATGGATGTTGAATTTTGTCAAAGGCTTTCTCTGCATCTATTGAGATAATCATATGGTTTTTATTTTTCAATTTGTTAATGTGGTGTATTACATTGATTGATTTGCGGATATTGAAGAATCCTTGCATCCCTGGGATAAAGCCCACTTGATCATGGTGTATGATCTTTTTAATGTGTTGTTGGATTCTGATTGCTAGAGTTTTGTTAAGGATTTTTGCATCTGTGTTCATCAGTGATATTGGCCTGTAGTTTTCTTTTTTTGTGACATCTTTGTCAGGTTTTGGTATTAGGGTGATGGTGGCCTCATAGAATGAGTTTGGAAGTTTACCTTCCTCTGCAATTTTCTGGAAGAGTTTGAGCAGGATAGGTGTTAGCTCTTCTCTAAATTTTTGGTAGAATTCAGCTGTGAAGCCATCTGGACCTGGGCTTTTGTTTGCTGGAAGATTTTTGATTACAGTTTCAATTTCCGTGCTTGTGATGGGTCTGTTATGATTTTCTATTTCTTCCTGGTGCAGTTTTGGAAAGTTGTACTTCTCTAAGAATTTGTCCATTTCTTCCACGTTGTCCATTTTATTGGCACATAATTGCTGATAGTAGTCTCTTATGATCCTTTGTATTTCTGTGTTGTCTGTTGTGATCTCTCCATTTTCATTTCTAATTTTATTGATTTGATTTTTCTCTGTTTGTTTCTTGATGAGTCTGGCTAATGGTTTGTCAATTTTATTTATCCTTTCAAAGAACCAGCTTTTGACTTTGCTGATTTTTGCTATGGTCTCTTTTGTTTCTTTTGCATTTATTTCTGCCCTAATTTTTAAGATTTCTTTCCTTCTACTAACCCCGGGGTTCTTCATTTCTTCCTTTTCTAGTTGCTTTAGGTGTAGGGTTAGGTTATTTATTTGACTTTTTTCTTGTTTCTTGACGTATGCCTGTATTGCTATGAACTTTCCCCTTAGGACTGCTTTTACAGTGTCCCACAGGTTTTGGGTTGTTGTGTTTTCATTTTCATTCGTTTCTATGCAAATTTTGATTTCTTTTTTGATTTCTTTTGTGATTTGTTGGTTATTCAGCAGCGTGTTGTTCAGCCTCCATATGTTGGAATTTTTAGTAGTTTTTCTCCTGTTATTGAGATCTAGTCTTACTGCATTGTGGTCAGAAAAGATGCTTGGAATGATTTCAATTTTTTTGAATTTACCAAGGCTAGATTTGTGGCCCAGGATGTGATCTATCCTGGAGAAGGTTCCATGTGCACTTGAGAAAAAGGTGAAATTCATTGTTTTGGGATGAAATGTCCTATAGATATCAATTAGGTCTAACTGGTCTATTGTATCATTTAAAGTTTGTGTTTCCTTGTTAATTTTCTGTTTAGTTGATCTATCCATAGGTGTGAGTGGTGTATTAAAGTCTCCCACTATTATTGTGTTATTGTTAATTTCTCCTTTCATACTTGTTAGCATTTGCCTTACATATTGCGGTGCTCCCGTGTTGGGTGCATATATATTTATAATTGTTATATCTTTTTCTTGGATTGATCCTTTGATCATTATGTAGTGACCGTCTTTGTCTCTTTTCACAGCCTTTGTTTTAAAGTCTATTTTGTCTGATATGAGTATTGCTACTCCTGCTTTCTTTTGGTCCCTATTTGCCTGAAAAATATTTTTCCAGCCCTTTACTTTCAGTCCGTATGTGTCCCCTGTTTTGAGGTGGGTCTCTTGTAGACAGTATATGTAGGGGTCTTGTTTTTGTATCCATTCAGCCAGTCTTTGTCTTTTGGTTGGGGCATTCAACCCATTTACATTTAAGGTAATTATTGATAAGTATGATCCCGTTGCCATTTACTTTATTGTTTTGGCTTTGAATTTATACACCGTTTTTGTGTTTCCTGTCTAGAGAATATCCTTTAGTATTTGTTGGAGAGCCGGCTTGGTGGTGCTGAATTCTCTCAGCTTTTGCTTGTCGGTAAAGCTTTTGATATCTCCTTCATATTTGAATGAGATCCTTGCTGGGTACAATAATCTGGGCTGTAGGTTATTTTCTTTCATCGCTTTAAGTATGTCTTGCCATTCCCTCCTGGCTTGGAGAGTTTCTATTGAAAGATCAGCTGTTATCCTTATGGGAATTCCCTTGTGTGTTATTTGTTGTTTTTCCCTTGCTGCTTTTAATATTTGTTATTTGTGTTTGATCTTTGTTAATTTGATTAATATGTGTCTTGGGGTGTTTTGCCTTGGGTTTATTCTGTTTGGGACTCTCTGGGTTTCTTGGACTTGAGTGATTATTTCCTTCCCCATTTTAGGGAAGTTTTGAACTATTATCTCCTCAAGTATTTTCTCATGGTCTTTCTTTTTGTCTTCTTCTTCTGGGACCCCTATGATTCAAATGTTGTAGGGTTTAATATTGTCCTGGAGGTCTCTGAGATTGTCCTCATTTCTTTTAATTCGTTTTTCTTTTTTCCTCTCTGATTCATTTATTTCTACCATTCTATCTTCTAGTTCACTAATCCTATCTTCTGCCTCTGTTATTCTACTATTTGTTGCCTCCAGAGTGTTTTTTATTTCATTTATTGCATTATTCATTATATATTGACTCTTTTTTATTTCTTCTAGGTCCTTGTTAAACCTTTCTTGCATCTTCTCAATCCTTGTCTCCAGGCTATTAATCTGTGATTCCATTTTGATTTCAAGATTTTGGATCAATTTCACTATCATTATTCGGAAGTCTTTATCAGGTAGATTCCCTATCTCTTCCTCTTTTGTTTGGTTTGGTGGGCATTTATCCTGTTCATTTACCTGCTGGGTATTCCTCTGTCTCTTCATCTTGTTTAAATTGCTGAGTTTGGGTGTCCTTTATGTATTCTGGCAGTTTGTGGAGTTCACTTTATTGTGGCATTTTCTCACTTTGTGTGGGTTTGTACAGGTAGCTTGTCAAGGTTTCTTGGTTAGGGAAGCTTGTGTCGGTGTTCTGGTGGGTGGAGCTGTATTTCTTCTCTCTGGAGTGCAATGAAGTGTCCAGTAATGAGTTATGAGATGTCTATGGTTTTGGGGTGACTTTGGGCAGCCTGTATCTTGGAGCTCAGGGCTGTGTTCCTGTGTTGCTGGAGAATTTGCTTGGTATGTCTTGCCCTGGAACTTGTTGGCCCTTGTGTGGTGCTTGGTTTCAGTGTAGGTATGGAGGCATTTGATGAGCTTCTGTCAATTAATGGTCCCTGGAGTCAGGAGTTCCCTGGAGTTAGGGTTTGGACTTAAGCCTCCTGCTTCCAGTTATCGGTCTTATTTTTACAGTAGTTTCAAAACTTATCCTTCTATACAGCACCGTTGATAAAACATAGTTTTGTAGATAACGTCTCTGTAGGGCTGTGATTGCCCCCTTCCGGCTCTGGCTGCCTGTCACCAGAGGAGGACGGTCTGCAGCCGGCTATCTCTGTACAGTCCTTTGTTCCGTGCGCGGGCCTGGCGGTGTCTTAGGTTAGGGCTGGCTTTTCGCGTGGTAGATATCCCACAGTCTGGTTTGCTAGCCCAAATTATTTCACTCAGATAGCACTCAGGGTATTCAGGCCAGATCCTTATTCTAAGCGATGCAGCCCATGCCGCGCCTCCCTGCCCAGCCCCTGCTTGCTAATCTAAATGGGTTTTAATTATACCTAGTAATGAGCATTGTAACCACACCTCATCATAGAACATTTATCCAACCACCTGCCAATGAAGACAGCTGTCCTGGTAGTTTTAAGGGCAGGACCACACTGCCCATCTCAAGAAGAAAGAGGGGAAGGGCAGGGAGGTGTCACTTCTGTGCGCCTGTCAGGTACCTGTACTGATGTCACTCATGCTCTCAACATGTCAAATGCCCACAGCACGGCCTGGGTGCGTGACACAGGAAGCCGGCCACAGTATCCACCACCTGCCTGGGTGGTCATGGTGCCAAAATCAAGGTCAAGATTGTGAGGAAATTGAAAGGCAAAGTATCAGTGGTAAGTTGTAAACCCACCCAGCACTATAGGAAATAGGTCGGTGGGAAAGACTGCAGATGTTAGCAGATGTCAATTTTGTAGTGATTTGAATACTTGAACATTCTCAGGGGAAGAGAGAGCTTTAGATTCTGAATCCTCAAAGTGGTATAAGATACAAACAAGGATAAAAGAAAGAAGAAAATAAAAACTGGCCACTGTGTTGGGGAGAGAAGAGACTCAGAGGAGGCATGTTAAAGATTAGAGTTGATGAGCACTAGGAACAAGGGCCAGCTGAGACCTCAGAGAGAAATGGTCTGAGACATGTTCCTGCAGACCTGGACACTGACTTGGAGCCTGGTGCTGGGTGGACAGCAGGTTTGAGGCGGGCCCTCAGGGACAGTGAGAACCAATACAACTGAGGACTGACTGTGTGCCAGCTGTGAGTTTAAAGGCCTTCGGTCCACCGATTCATTTCCTCCTCAGATGTCCCTGTAACTTGAGTTTCCTTAGAGATGAGAGGCTGATGCTGAGACAGGTCACTGCAGGGGAAGACAGTTAGTCCCCTAAATATGAATGAGTTCCATTCCAAGAGCATGTTCATAAGTCCAATTTGTTTGTTTAAGTCCAACAAAGTTTCCAAGGTACCTAACAAACACAACTGGCTATATAGTAGTGTACTGTATATGTTTATAATACTTTTCACACAAATTATACATAAAAACGAACACAAAAAATAAGGAAAACAAATTTAATCTTACAGGACAATACTTTGAAATGTTCTAGAGTGCAGCACACTTAGCAGCACCAGTTGCATCACCCGTGGTCTTACGCTTCCCTCAGGACATCCAGGGCCTGAAATAAAGACGTTGTACTACTGTCTGTGTATCATACCACACGGTGAAGTGCACGAAAACACAGCAGCTTTTGGGGGATGCACACATGTGACAATGTACACGAGACTCGTGCACTAACATGCAAATGCACATTCTCATCTTTGAAAGTTCTAAACTTAAAGGGGACTTACTGTAGCCACGTCAATAAATACTCTTAGGGAAAAAAACATAAAGAGTATTCACATGAAAAAGAAATAACTTTGGGCCTGTATCATAGAACATTTACAAACTTTACCTCAAAATGGACTGAAGACTTAAATGTAAGACCTGAAACCATACATTTTCTAGAAGGAAACGCTGGGGGAAACTCCTTGACGGGAACGCTGGGCCGAGTGACTGCACTCTCTTCACAGGCACTGGGCTGAATTCACATCCCCACTTATTGTCTCCAGCACTCCTTCTCACCAAGGTTCTGGTTTTGGAGGCTCAGCCTCCTGCGAAACAGGATGTTAAATCTTGTCTGGTCCCAGGGCAGCCTGCCTCCCTGCATCCCCACTGCCCGCCTCTCCTGTCACCCAGGTCTCTCTCCTGCTCTTTCTTCCTGTCTCACCCTGGGCTCCTCCTAGAGCCCTGCTGGGGTGAATTCTTTCCCTTCTCTTTGTCAGCTAACGATTGCCTTCCTTTCTCATCGGCCAGCTCACTGGGCTGGAGCTAAAAGCTTATTCCATGGTTTCTAAGTGTTCTCACTGAGTGAAGGTCTGGGTCTCTCTCTTTTGGTGACAGAGAAGGGAGCTGCTATAATAGAAAGTGTCCTCAACAACCATGCGCTGAAAGTCTCTCTCCTTGTCCACAGCTGGTGGTCCCTAAGAACTGGCCTGCTCTCAGCTGCAGGCCCAGCTACAGAGACTTTAACACTGCTATCACTGGGAGAATCACTGGGGATGCATTATGGTAGATAAGGGAAAACGGTGTCTCTAAAGACAGTGTGTGCCCTGCCCACGGTGCTCAGGAGGTCCTCAGCAGAACTTCAACCAGAATTCACATGTCTTTATCTCCCAGGGGCTGGGGTCTTTGCCACTGTATCAACCTCATTCTCAGGGGAGGCCCCAAGTGTCTAAGGAACCCTAACCGATCCACACCCAGGGTCCCTGGAAAGACAGGGCCCAGGATAGGGTGCTAAGTAAGGGCACGAGGGTCATACTGGGAGGACACGTGTCATGAAAAACTAGACAGGCTAGATAAAGAGAAGTGGAGAAGAGCCCAGATAATGAGAGAATGTAAATAAGTAGGATGGATTCATCTGGGATTAAAACATGCACAAGCTAGGCTTGAGGTGACCCCTGACATGTGTCCCTGGACAGCAATGGAGACTTTGCAAGCTACATTGGTCACGTATGGTCCTGTCTTGGGAACAGTCCTAGCTTGAAGGGATCAAGAGTAGGATTGCAGTGACCAAGTGATTCACTGGAGCATTTGAACTGCCTTTCAGAGCTGCAAGGGCTCTGGGGATGAGAGAAGATGGGTGACAGAGAGCTAGAAAGTGTATTTGATACATCTCCAAGATACAGGGCTGGACTCTGAGGTGGTGGCTTCGGAGCCTAATGGGAGAAATCTGTAGTTGCTCCAGGCCAATCTCATCAGCATGCCTGCACCAGGCAAATGCCTCTGGAAAGGTGAAGTCAAGCCCACCTATTGTCAAGGCCTTCTTCTGCGTGGCCTGTTCTCTCTAGATCCCAACCGGCTCCTCCATTATTCCTGCCACTCTTGCAGCTTCTGTTTCAGGAAAACAGTGTCAGGATGTGGTGATAGAAATCTCTCCCCTGCCACCACACCCTATCGGAAGCAATGAAAAACCACCCTCTTCTGTCTCCCAGAGTAGGTTCGGGGTTCTTTTCTCTCCCCAATTAATGACACAGTCATCATACCTGCAATCACAAATAGCTGTCATGACCTCATCATGACCTCATCTTTCTTTATTTTCTTTTGCTTCATATAATCAACAGTAATGGAAAATCAGAGATGCAAAAATCAAGTGCTGACCAGGGCAGAGTGAAAAGGCTTTTATTCCATCTCTTCAAGTGCACACTTCATTGTGCTGCCGGATGCTGCAGCATCATCTCCTTGGTGACAGGGAGTGAACAAAGCTGTTTCGTGATCTTCAAATCTGTTTTGCAAGACCTGTGAACCAGAACTGGATAATCGCCCACCGTGCATAATCAGAACTGTAGCTGTTGTAGGGAAAGCACCAAATTATCGGATTGCTTGAATGTGGGCTTGAGGGGCCAGTAAAAAAGCAGAATCGCAGATAGATGCTTCTTGTAAAATCCTTTGCTTCAAAAAGGCAGCCCCTTTCAGCATCATAAAACTTTATTGATTGCTTGTGATTTTGAAAACTTGTATATGTGAGCAAATATTTTTACATGTTATTTGATTCTCACGGAAAGGGATGTGATGGTTATGATTCTACAATCATTGCTATTTTCTAGATGAAAAAGAGTTTCAGACAGATTAAATGTCTGCCCATTTAAGGTTCCTGCTGGGTTTGGAAGGATACCTAAAGTAAGTTGCAGGAATATAGGGACTCTCAGGTCCACACTGCTAGGTGACTGGCACAAACTCTCTGTGCTGTGTGGGTCCATCTTATTTAAATGCCGTGGAGTACACCATGAACTATGGACTAGAGAAAACCAGGGTTTGGGAAGAAATGTGCTACCAGGCCCTGAGGAGAATCCCTTCACACATATTCTGACTTTAACATAAGAATTAAGTCCTGGTTTTCAAAGAGTTCACTGTTGCTGTTTTTATTTTAAGAATGCTGAAATGAAGGAGATCAAATGAGATGAACGGCTTTGAAAAAAATAGCTGAAAGAGTATATATATGGCTCTTTTATTGAGAAAATAGCCAATTGCTTTTTTAAGTCCCCAGAAAAGATTCTTATGCACAACATCAAGAGCTTTTGAAATGTCTCTTATGTTTTTTGAAAATACTTACTGTACTCAGTTTTGTTATCAGAAACCAACATTCCAACAGTGGTTAATTTACACCTGTGCAAAACAACTTTCCTTGGTAAATCGTGTGCTTTTTTTCCTCAGCTTTTATTGAATGCTTTCGTAAGAAACATCCATTTGATAGACTGAAAACATGTAGTAACTGAAAATATTGTCTTCATATTCCAAAATCCTCTATATGGAGACTCAAGGGATGTAATTTTCATAAATCTGTATACACAAAAGATCATCTCTTAAACACTTCTCTGGCTTCTCTGTGGTCAAACATAATATAAAACACAAGTAACTCAGGTGAAGTCATTATTTGTTGTTGATTGAGTGATGTCTTGACATCAAACATTTGTACATGTGATGTGCTGAGCCCTCCACAAGGCGCATGTCCTCACCTGAAGGTACTGCTAATATTTCCAACTCAAAATATCTAAAAGAAGAAGTTGTCTTCCTTTTTAGTAATAGCATGCAGTATTATTCAGTGTCACAAAATGCTCTAGAACTGACAAAAACAGGAAACTTCATCCATATAGAGCAGATAAAGAAGCAGAGAACCCGAACAGCTAGCAATGAGGTGTTCAGGACACCTGGGTAGTTCTAGGTATGATTGGTGATAGGAGGATGGGGTATCCCCGTAAGCCAGGGAGGTCCGACAGCAGGACCCAGCTGCCCTGCAGTAGCCTGGCTGTGGAGAGGAGGTGAGACCACTGCAGAGAGGTGCCAGGTGCTTTTAGGACTGAAGTGCATCTAAGCTGCACAGTCCCCTTTCAGGCTCTCATCATTGAATGTATTTTACAAATGCAAAAAGCATTCATAAAATCATTTTTATTGTTTTGAAACTTACCCATGTATGGATAACTGAAACAAAAGCAAAGCCCCTTGCAAAATCAAATGAAAGTCTTCTTGATCCAAAGATCATGCTCTCTACCACATTTATAATCTTTTGTTAAATTGTTAAATAATTGTTAAATGAAGAGCTACAGTATTGTGGTTTGAGGTGATCACACACACACACAAAAAAGACTGTATTCTATGTTTACCATTGTTCAAAGTAATATAGAAGGCTGTCTCTAAGGGTCGCAGAAAATTTGAGCCATATTAACTTCTACCTCATTTAGTATCTTTCTTAGGTTATTAGTACCTTCACTTAGGTAATTGCAAATGATGCTGCATAGGGCTAGCTGATTTTTTTTTTTTTCTCCCTGAGTGACTTCCATCAGAAAAACTTTTCTCCTCTAATGAGAACAAAAGAAGCTAGAGGGAAAAGAGCTATAACTGTATTTCTTTGTTATCTTTTCTGACACCAATGTAGATTTTTCAAAATATGGATTTCAAAATTCAAATGTCATGGTACTGGTAACAAATGCTAGAGGAGTTGACACTGTTTGGGGATAAAAGTAAGTAATGACTCTATAACATTGTTCCAAGTGTATTAATTATTAGGAAGGTAGTGAAATGTTATACGTGGTGGTAATGTCTAATGATGATAGAAAAATGATAAATTTTACTGTAGAATTTCCTGTGGGATTAATTTTTTCAGAAGATTGTTTATGACTTTAATTTACCTTCTGCGTCTTTCTTTGCACAGTTATGAATATGTATGCAAACAGCATGTGATTTTGCAGCCAGACATACTGAGTTTTGGCTTCTGCCATGTATTAGATCCATGTGCCTGATCTTGATCCTCTGCCTGTCAGTGCTATAAAACAGGAGAATCACTGTGAAAGTGTTAGGTAACAGAAGCAATGTAGCCACAAGTTTTCCTAGCATGCAGGAAAACTGCCACTGTTAGAGAAGCAGACTGAGATATTGTGACTTTCTCTTGAAAAAGATACTCCTGAGTCACTTTACAAAGCAAATAATTGTACACATATATTCTATGTTTAGAGATTGATTTCACTGGATTTTCATGTTATTTACTTGTTAGGTAGGAGGTTAGGCATAAGCCAAGAGGGGTGGCCTACCCGAAAAAGATTCAAGCTGATATCTAAGCCTCATCCCAGACATGCCCCAGTGAAGCCCAGGAGAGTTCACAGATATGCTACAAAACAACCTCAGAGACTTTTCCAACTCCAGCATATGCACCCTTGATGTACAGCTGTGTCCTCAAGTGACCTTAGGCAGCTGGTCACCTGTTAAGGGTTCATAAAAATTCTATACATACATAGGTCTGATGATAACAGTCTGGATTATGGTAAAGGCATGCACAATAGAGCCTGTTATGTACCTTGCAACTGTCAGTCAAAACTGTCAGTCCATGCCTGTCTAGATGACTGTATAAAGTCCTGCCTTGAAAACTCCTATACCTCAGCCTTCTGGGGCCAGTGCCTCTCTGGGCTGGGCCCACCTCTCATTTGAGGTGTTCTTCCTGTGCTTTCTTCAATAAACTTGTTTTTGCCACAAAGAAGACCTCAGATTCTTCTTTGCATCCTTACCAAGAACCGAGGCCCAAAAGGGTGTGTCCTCTGCAAACCTCCCTGTATCTGCTAACATATCTGTTAACATATCAAGGTTTCTTTCATTTTTACTGGACTGTAATTTTCCATTGCCTTTTGCTATCATTTAAACATAACCACCGGAGAAGGCAATGGCACGCCACTTCAGTACTCTTGCCTGGAAAATCCCATGGACCGAGGAGACTGGTAGGCTGCAGTCCATGGGGTCGCTAAGAGTTGGACACGACTGAGTGACTTCACTTTCCACTTTTCACTTTCATGCATTGGAGAAGGAAATGGCAACCCACTCCAGTGTTCTTGCCTGGAGAATCCCACGGACAGGGGAGCCTGGTGGGCTGCCGTCTTGGGTCGCACAGTCGGACACAACTGAAGCGACTTAGCAACAGCAGCAGCAAACATAACCACTCTTGTTTTTTGGTTCTTAGCAAAACATTATCATTTTAGAAATTGAGAGGTGACAACAATGAAAATCACTCAATATTATTGTTATAAAGTGAATTGTAATTGTTTCCTTAAGATTCATATGCTAAAGTTTTGCCCCCTGTCTGACAGTGTTGGAGACTGGACCTTTAAGGAGGTAGTTAAAGTTAAATGAGGACATAGGGTTCTGGCCCTAATCCAGTAGGACGGGTGTTCTTAAAAGGAGAGGAAGCATGTACGGAGAGAAGCCCACATGTGGACACAGCAGAAGGTCCTCTGCAAGTCAAGGAGAGACATCCCTCCAGAAATCAACCCTACTGGCACCTTGATTCTTGAACTTCCAGCCTCGAGAACGGGGAGAGAATATATTTCTGTTGTTTGAGCCCCCAGTCTGTGATGCTTTGTTTTAGCAGTCTTAGCAGCTAATATAACCACCTGCAATCATTTTAATGAAAGCCTTTGCATGGAGACTTAAGGAATATATTGACTTATGTTAACATGGTTGCTTTGTTTTGCTTTGTTTGCATTTTGGGGTTGGTTAAGAGAGAGTATAACAGCCTCCTCCACCCCCAGGGCTTCCCTGGTGGCTCATATGGAAAAAAACCTGCCTGCCATGCAGGAGACCTGGGTTCAATCCCTGGGTTGGGAAGATCCCCTAGAGAAGGGCATGGTAACCCACTACAGTATTCTTGCCTGGAGAATCTTCATGGGCAGAGGAGCCAGGAGGGCTACAGTCCGTGGGGTTGCAAAGAGTCAGACACAACTGAGTGACTAAACACATAGCCTTCAGGAGCCACCCTGGCCTTGGCCTTGGACTCTGGGGGTATGAGCTGGCCTGCCTGCTACCCACCCCCAGGTGCTTGTGTTTTCCTAGTCAGTATAAACATTTCACAGAGCACCAGCCTCAGAAGAGTCCATACCATGACCATTATTTATCAGGATGAAAAGAGACAGTGTAACTGTGTTAAATATAGATAAAACATAAACATTGTCTATAACCAAAGGAGGGGGGGATGAATATACACATCTATCCTGGCTACTGGGAATAAAGGGTGCTTCTCTACAAATTGGGACTTTAGCTTAGGTCTGGTTGCTCTTCTTCCTAGACCAGATTTATTAAGATACTGACTTACAGAACAACCCTGGGTCTCAGTCAGCACTTTATCCAGAGCAAAATCACCCAATGAAAACTATAATAACTATACTAACAGTTTTTCGACTCTTTTGCAGCTCCTGAGATGTGTGCCACTTCTCCCTGTGGAGAGTAACACCCTCGGATTGTTCAACAGCACATGCGTTCCTTCTGGTCTCAGGCTGAGGAGCACTGACATGGTTTATGGTGGATTTTTAAATTCATCTCTGTTTTCTCTCGCCATTGTTTTTCATGACTATCTGACTATATTTCCACTGGGCACTGGATGTTTTAAAAACCGGACCATAAATTATTTTTAACTGTGTCATGAGAAACCAAATTAATTATTTTCATACAACATATTTTTCTCGTTAATAGTGGCAAGAAGACATTGCTTCTATAATATTATGGCCTATGATTTTAAGAAAATGTTCACCTTCTAGTATAGCCATTATATGCAAAACAAAAGATATTACATGTTGGCCCCAAAGTAGAGAAAATTGAACCCTTATGTACTGTGGGTAGAAGTATAAGATGGAAAACAGTAAGGGGTCCATCAAAAATTAAAAGTAGATCTACCATATACCACCTGGCCATACCATGTCTGGGTATTTATCTGAAAGAAGTGAAATCATTATCTACAAGAGGTATTTGCACTCCTCTGTTCTTTGCATCATTGTTCACAATAGCCAAGACATGGAAACAACCTACATGTCCATCAGTGAATGAACAGATAGACAGAATGTCTGCACGCACACACACACACAGTGAAATAGTATCCAGCCTTTAAAAAATATACCAAATGAGCACTGTCATATGCAATAACTTGGGTAAACTTTGAAGAAATTACGCCAACTGCAATAGGCCAGCCATGGAAGAAGGAATATTGCATGTTTCCACTTACATGAAGGATCTAAAATGACCAAATTTCTGGAGGCAGAGAGAAAAGTGGTAGTTTCAGGGACTGGTGGAGGAGGGAATGAGCAGTAGTTGCTCTGTAGTTATAAAGTTTCAGTCATGCAAAATAAGCATTTTGTAGAGATCTGCCGTGCCCTTAGTTAACAATTCTGTATTGGAAAATACTTATGGATGACTCACTTTGTTGTATGCCACAAGTCTACAAATATTGTAAAACAATTATCCTCCAATTGAAATTAAATTAAAAAACATTTTCTACCAAACAAAAAAACGTGTTAGAAAGTAGAACTCATCTTTCGTGTTCTTAACACACAAACGCACACAAAAAATTATACAATTTAATGACATGTATTGTACAAAATGGGTTTCCCTGATGGCTCAGTGGGTAAAGAATCTGCCTGGAATGCAAGTGTTTGGAGGAGGAAATGGCAACCCAATCTGGTATTATTTTCTGAAAAATCCCATGGACAGAGGAGCCTGGTGAGCTACAGTCCAAAAGGTTGCAGGGTCTGACACAATTGAGTGACTAAGCATGTACGCATTGTTCAAAATACAAAATCAAGGCACTAAGAATGTAAAAAGTTCACAGCCTTGAAGAGAGGGGAACAACACAGTTTTCAACAGTCTCCTCAGCTCCTTGCACCTGAGAATTTTCCTTCTCAGTACCACCCTTTCCTTCTCTGACTCAGCTTTTTCCTCTATACCATTCTGTATGGTTAAATGCAGAAATATGAAAAGACCTGAGTGCACTGACTTAATTCAGTTCAGTCGCTCAGTCGTGTCCGACTCTTTGCGACCCCATGGACTGCAGCACACCAGGCTTCCCTGTCCTTCACCAACTCCCAGAGCTTGCTCAAACTCATGTCCATCGAGTCAGTGATGCCATTCAACTATTTCATCCTCTGTCGTTCCCTTCTCCTCCTGCCTTCACTCTTTCCCAGCATTAGGGTTGTTTCCAATCATTTGGCTCTTTGCAACAGGTGGCCAAAGTACTGGAGCTTCAGCTTCAGCATCAGTGCTTCCAATAAATATTCAGGACTGATTTCCTTTAGGATTGACTGGTTTGATATCCTTGCAGTCCCAGGGACTCTCAAGAGTCTTCTCCAACACCACAGTTCGAAAGCATTGATTCTTCGGCACTCAGCTTTCTTTATGTTCCAATTCTCACATCCATACATGACTAATGGAAAAACCATAGCTTTGACTAGATGGACCTTTGTCAGTAAAGCCTAGGTGTGTGATAGCTGGCTAGTGCAAAATAAGTATTAGCATCATTACCGTTGTCATCATCATCCCAGATTTAATCCTCATGATGCCTCAGTGAGAAATGCATTATTCTCCCTATTCTGAATAATGCAAGATTACACGCTGGAAAATATCAAAAGACTCTAAATCAAACTCTTTTTTATAAATAAACCTATCTCAAACTCCCTAATAATAAGATCACGAGAAGGTAAGTAATAGTTAATATTTTTTTTCATTACTGCATTTCTTTCTTCCCAACCAATCAGAATGCTCCCAAGCCTGGTCAGCGTGTAGGTATAAGTGAAAGTGAAAGTGTTAGTCACTCAGCTATGTCTGACTCTATGCAACCCCATGGACTGTAGCCCAGCAGGCTCCTCTGTCCATAGAATTCTCCAAGCAAGAATACTGGAGTGGGTAGCCATTCACTTCTCCAGTGTCTCCTGCATTGAAGGCAGATTGTTTACTGTCTGAACCACCAGGGAAGCCTGAGTAGGTATAAATGAGGTTTTTATTCTTAAGTTCCATGGCTTATTAACACCTGCTGGCTTTTAGCAGCCCCTTGGCCTTCAGATCAGTTTCTTCCAGATTCCCACTCTCTTGGACCTTGTGTGTCTTATCTGCAGATGAGGAGGTACCACTGCCTACATTCACTCTTCTGAGGCTGCTATTTAAGGCCACGCCCAGGTAAATCTTCATGCGATCCTCAAAGGATGCATCTTTCTTTGACTTGGAACAGAGCTTTGTACCTCCCACCATGTAGATCAACAGAGACATTGTGAAAGCCACTAAAATATTTTATTTAAATAAGTCTTAGAGTCCAGAACTCAGGAATGTCATTGAGAGGGGCTAGAGAGGCCCCTGTTCATCCCCAGGCTGTGGGCTGCCTTCCTATGCTTCACTTCCTTTCACCAGATCTGAGTCTTCCCAGAAAGGCTTGTAGAGTGAAGACAAATCTTGTCCTTCTGGACACTCTGACTCAAAATCACATGTTTCTTCTTCTTAGACAAGTCCTTCCATGAAGAAAAATGTAACATAGTCTCTGGGAATGGAGCTAAGGCCTCAAGGTGACCCCTCCTCTTTCCTCCTCTTTCTCTGGGCTTATCCCCTCCTCCCTATGAAGTTGCTAAGAAACCCAAGGACGAGGCAGATGCAAGTGGGAAGCATGAATGAATGAACTGTGTGTCTATGTTTACTAGTGTTGCAAATATTGTAGTAAAAAAATACATAATGGATACATTTATAATGTAAAACATGATAAGAACTATATCAATTTATATCCTAAACTTGTTTTCCTTGGAGAATTTACCCAGAGGATAGCATTTGAAACTGGAAAATATATAGCACACATATATATTTTACAACATTGTTTTTGTAGTAGAAATAAATAAAATATATGGAAAAAGTTAGGGGATTAGGTGAGTGAATTATAGCATGAAATATTGTAAAATATTATGGGATACTTAAAATATTGTGAAACTGTAGGCATTATAAGGACCATACATAAATATGAAGATATTTCTGATATAATAGTAAATGAAAAAGTAAAATAAAAGCTTGTGTCATATCTTTTATTATTTTCAAATGCACGTACCCTTGGAAAAAAGCAAGAGCTGATATATTTGGTGGTTATATATCAAGCACATTTTCTTTATTATTGTTAGAATATTATTCATACAGCTGACAAAACTCAGAAAAAGACATTTTGGTTAAGAATGATGGAATATTTGCTTTCTTAAAATAATATATATATAAATCTAGAAAGTGCAGGAAAGTATCATTAACAAAAATCAATTATGAAAAAAATATGGAAACAGATAACATTTAATTTTTCTTACTTCCCTAGAAAATATTTCAAAAGAATATTCATTTTCTTACTGAAATTCACAAACGTAGGGTGCCATTTGAACTCATATTCTTGATGAGCTTTTCCCAGTTATCTTCCTTTTAAATGACTATTCTAGTTTAAAACTAAGCAAGTGGCTGCAATTTTAAAATTTTAGATGGCTTTCAGCTATTGAATTTATTTTATATTTTAGAAATTTTTCTAGCTGTACTGACAACTTCCCAGGTGGTGCTAGTGGTAAAGAACCCGCCTGCCAATGCAGGAGACTCAGATTTGATCCCTGGGTTGGGTTGGGAAGAACATCTGGAGGAGGACACTGACAACCCACTCCAGTATTCTTGCCTAGAGAATCTCATGGACCAGGGAGCCTGGTGGGCTACAGTCCATAGGGTTGCACAGAGTCGGACATGACTGAAGCAACTTAGCATATAGCACTCACTGACAGTTGAATGTCAAATAATGGACATATAGCATGATGTTAAATTGAGGGTGTATAACGTGATCATTTGATTTAATACCCAAATATATTTGATATGATTACTGTAATAAGGTTAGTAAACGCATTCAATACCTCACTTTTTTTTTTTTTTTTGTAGTGAGGACTTCTAAGATCTACTGTCTTAGCAAACATCATGTATGTAATTCAGCATAGTTAACTATAGTTAATCTATAGTTAACATAGTTAATCTAATGCCATGCATTAGATTCCTAGAACATGTTTATCTTATAACTGCTGTCTGCACCTTTTGAACTATATCTCCCCATATTCTGCTCACTGATCCTGGTTCTGATAATGACTCTGATGTTTTTTAACTTTGCATTTTATTTTGGAGTAGAGCCAATTAACAATATTATGGTAGTTTAAGGTGCACATCACAGCGACTCAGCCATATATGTACATGTATGATCAGTGTTTTTACGGGTTTGCCTTTCACATGTATGGGGCTTCATACATCATTCGTCTGTCTCAGCCTTACTATTTAACTTAGTATAATGCCCTCAAAGCCCATCGAGGCTGCTGAAAAAAGGCCGAATTTCCTTCTTTCATATGACTGTTATAAATGTTCTTTTAATGTTCCGTTTTATTTGTATCACGTTTTATCTATTGGTCCATCAGTGCATGTTTAGGTTGTGTCCATGTCTTGGTTTTGGTGAATAATGCTGCTGCAAACATGGGCTACAAATAGCACTTGGAGTAATGATTTCATTTCCTATACCAAGAAGCAGGGTTGCTGGGTCACACGATAATTCTATTTTCATATTTCTGAGGAAACTGCACTGTGTTCTGTAATAGATCTGCCAAATTACATTCCCAACAGTGTATAGTCATGCACTGTTCTCTTTTATCCACATCCTCACCAACACTTGTTAGCTTTTGTCTTTTTGATAACAGCCATTTATGTAAGTGTGAAGTGATATCGCAAGGAGACTTTGATTTGCATTTCTCTGATAATTAGGTATGTTTAGCACATTTTTATGCCTGTTGTTCATTTGTATGTGTTATTTAAGAAAACACCTTTCCAGGTCCTCTGTGTGTATATATGTGTGTGTGTGTGTGTGTGTGTGTGTGTATGTATATATATATATATATATGATTTGCTATTGAGTTGTACGCATACAACTTTTGAATATTAGATATTAACCCCTTATTCATGTATGGTTTGCAAATATTTCCCCCTTTTCCATAGATTTCCTTGTGCTCTTGTTGATTGCTTCTTTTGCTGTGAAGAAGCTCTTTAGATTAGTGTTGTCTCACTGGTTGATTTTTGTTTTTGTTGCCTATACTTTTGATATTGCATCCCCCAGAAAACTATTTCCAAGGTCAGTATCAAGGAGTTTTCTGCCTGTGTTTTCTTCTAGAAATGTTGTGGTTTTAGATCTTACATTTAAGCCTTCAAGTTTTTTGAGTTAAGATTTGTGAATATTACAAGATGCAGATTAATTTTCATTCTTTTTCATGTGATTATCCATTTTTCTCACCAAAACTAGTACTTTAACTGGCTGTTCCTTCTCTATTTAGTGGTTTTGGTTCCTATGCTTTGATTCCTTCATCTTTATCTTTTGTGATCAACTGTAGGGTTTTGCTTTATGGTTACCATGAAGCTTATGTAAAACATCTTATATATGTAATGTGTCTATAAGAGGAATCACCTCTTTCGGTCTTACTGATTGGCTTCAAGAACAAAATATCTTTCATCAGCCCTGCTTGGGAATGGGACACTTTTTCAGATTTTCCTATGCATGTTGCACACTTCTTGTTATCCCTTGGGGATGGATCTCATAAGATTGCCTGTGTTTTCTTGATCCTGCAAAGCCAGACCAGGTATTGACAGCATTCTTT
This sequence comes from Bos javanicus, assembly GCF_032452875.1. Taxonomy (NCBI): domain Eukaryota; kingdom Metazoa; phylum Chordata; class Mammalia; order Artiodactyla; family Bovidae; genus Bos; species Bos javanicus. Next base: position 4,695,271 of record NC_083871.1, on the reverse strand, counting down.
GCTTTCCCTAAGGCAATGCTGAATGCTCAAGTTTGTATCATTTCTCTCAGCCCTGCTGTGTCAGGCTGGTTTCTGCCTGTTTTCACTAGCTGCCTGCAAAGGCTCACTCTCATTATCTTTGGAGACATACACACTGAGTTGGCCAGAAGGTGAGATGTGTGTCAGTGACGTATATGGAATATTGGAGGTACCGGTGGTCCAGTTTTGGGGACCCCCAGGTCAGGCACCCCCAGTGGTTCATGGGTAGGCTTCCTAAGGCTTCCCTGGTGTCTCAGCTGGTAAAGAATCCACCTGCAATATGGGAGACCTGGGTTTGATCCCTGGGTTGGGAAGATCCCCTGGAGAAGGAAGTGGCTACCCACTCCAGTATTTTTGCCTGGAGAATTCAGTCCATGGGGTGGCAAAGAGTCAGACATGACTGAGCAACTTTCACTTAAAAACTTAAAAAGGTCAGGCATCCTCAGTGGTTCATGGGTAGGCTTCTTAATAAAAATCCATGGCATAGATGAGATTTGTATCCCTTTGAGAGTTGAACTGAGGAGAAAGCTGAGTGCTGGAGAACTGATGCTTTTGAAATGTGATGTTGGAGAAGACTCTTGAGAGTCCCTCGGACTGCAAGGAGATCCAACCAGTCCATTCTGAAGGAGATCAGTCTGGGATTTCTTTGGAAGGAATGATGCTAAAGCTGAAACTCCAGTACTTTGGCCACCTCATGTGAAGAGTTGACTCATTGGAAAAGACTCTGATGCTGGGAGGGATTGGGGGCAGGAGGAGAAGGGGACGACAGAGGATGAGATGGCTGAATGGCATCACTGACTCGATGGACATGAGTTTGAGTGAACTCCAGGAGTTGGTGATGGACAGGGAGGCCTGGTGTGCTGCAATTCATCGGGTCGCAAAGAGTTGGACATGACTGAGTGACTGAACTGAACTGAACTGATTCCCTTTGAGAGTGCTGAATGTTATTCTTTCAGTCACTCCCCACCTCTTAGCCATAGAGTTCACCTTGGCTTTCTGGATAGACAAGAAAGATTAGGTCTCTTTTGGAGCATCTACACACCTGGAAAAACTGACTTCTCACTCTATGCTCTCCTTTTCCCTATAGGAGAGAAATTCTGATCCAAACTGTCTCTTGGCACTAACCTCCTTATGGGAAAGGCCGTGAGGATGCAGAAAGACTGCTCTTATATTGTCTTCACAGCATTCAATACTTATTATTATTATTTCCTTTAGTAGCTGATGGAATTTCTCCGCTGGATTCCTGTATCTCCATAAAGGCACTGTTTTCTGTGAGTGATTGCCAAAAGAGTTGTTCTTGACTTTGATGACATCAGTCTCCCAATTCGAGTTAAAATAACAAACCTCTATTTAGCACTTGCAGTGTGCAAAGAATGCATATTTTTGGCCTAGTAAAATTTGAACTCTAATTCAAAGCTGAACAAGGGAGTGCTCTCTTAGAACGACATCTGCATTCCACAGAGAGAAAAGGAGTGGCAAAATGTGTCCTGAAAATATATATAAATAGACCAAGTTATCTAAGATTCTGAAGCTTAAACATATGCCACCAACACTTTCAACATGCATGTATGATGTTGAATATGATGATGCTGTTATTAGTGCCCAAACAGACATTTATGTTAAATAAAAAAACAAGTAAATTCAAGATCAAGTAAAGATTTATGTGTAGATTAAGCTGTCTTGCAACTATCTTTGAAGAAGAATTGTGTTCACAGAAAAGGAGAGGTGTGTACGGAGCCTAAAAAGAAAGAGCATCAACTGCCCACTCTTCTTCAGGAATCTGGAGATGTGGGTACCTTATTCATCTATCTTTTCCAGTTTAGTTAAGTTTAGTTTATCTTTTTAAACAGACGAATATGTTGCAACTGATAATATGAGTCTTTATTATTGTGCAATTTATACCTTATCCATTTATAGCTGGCTTCCAAACCACTGCCTTGACTACAAGTTGTCTCCAAAGTAGGGAAAGCTCATGTTGAATAATAGATTTGAGCATTCTAGAATTCCTGGCAGCTTCATTTCTAATAGTAAGTCAATAAACACTATCCTCATTTTTGCAGTCTGTGTCTTATAAGTTTGGTGTCTGTTTGTCTGTCTTACTCTGGGGACCTGAGAACATTGGCCAGTGGAAGTTACAACTTAGGAAATGTGGCTTCTGTCACTAGTTAACTTCCCTAAGCTGCATCTTTATTTTATCATGCCAACTGCTGGACAAGAAAACTGATGAAGGGTTTCAAAACATATTATGAGTTTCTACTCTTGATGATGAAAGAAAAGGCAGCAGCAGATTTGTTTAGAAGATTTTTTGACAGGAACATGCCCTTGAGGAAGTAGTTAGGGAATAGCCAAATGCTCATGATTAAGGGAAATAGTTAGACATTTAATAAATGTAAGGCCCAGGGGAGAGGGCATATTGAGAACCGAATACGCAAAAAGAGTTACATTATGCTGCTTGGGACAGAGTGCTCTTAGACCACTAGTAATTAAGGGGTGTGACCCTTTTGTTGGAACAGTGAGGGTCAAATATTCTCAGTACACAATAAAAATGAAGCCAGTGACTTAAAACTATAAACATACCAAGCATCCTCTGGAAGACTGAATAATGTCTTTCATATATATCTATTTATATTTTTCTAATATCCATAAATGTATTTACAATGCATAAAAAGTTATTTAGAAATAAAAATGTGTGATGTACTTTTAAATTCTTAATAGGCATTTTGTGCCCACTTATTTTCTCAATAAATGAATGAAAAGCACATCTACTATAACTTAGGCATTCTTGGTATATTTTATAGTTGAAATGGGTCATTATACATAAAGAGGTGGGGACTATATTTCTGGAATGTACAAGGAGAGATGAACAGGGATTTGCACCTCTTCTCTTTCTTGAATATTTGGTTGTTTCCTGTTTCTTTAATTCTCGCTAAATACACTATTTCATTCTTGCTATCACACCCACTTTCTCCTGTTTGTGTGTGCATCATTACATAGGCATATGTATCAGTCAGAACGAGCAAGGTTATGCTATGGTAACGAACAACTTGAAAACATTAGTGGGTCAAAACTACAAGGATTCATTTATTCTTCATACTTACTGTCCTTCTTTTGTCAGCCAAAGGAATTCTGCTTATTGGGTCACTCAGATACCCTGGCTGATGTTTCAGGCACCATCCTGGGCATGGTCAGTTAACACATTTGAAGGAAACAGCCCTCAGGCCAGAAATGCTCTCAGACTTATTGGCTAGAACTCATGGTCTCAGTGTGTAGGACCTCCAGGAGCTTCTGAAGTATCGTTCCTTTACAAGCCCAGAAGGTACAGAGCCAGGAACTCTTGGTGACCTCCTGCATTAATGACTAACTCACTATTTTGAATCATTGTTTTCATCCAAGTAAAATCCTAGGAAAAATTTTATATAATGGGGATGATTTCTGTAAAATGGCTCTTGCTGTTGGAATAGGAGCCATATGGATGGAGTGTGAGTGCAGTCATGACAGATGGCCTACATCAGGGGCTCTAGTAGCTTTGATAAGCAGATCCCTTTATTTGTTAAGAAAATGATCTACTTAGAGCTTGAGCAGGGACGCAGCGATGTCTAATCAATTTCTCCAGGACGTGGAAGAGCAGTCATTGATTTTAAAAGTCATCAGTTACTCAATTCATATGTACCTTTGACAGGTCTCTGACTGAACAAGTATAAATCAAAAGCATTTCCATGATCTTAAACTTTTTGCCATCTATGGTTATTGAACACACTGGAAGAAAGGCCAAGAGACTGGGGCGAGAGTGGCTCTAGAGGAGTGACTAAAGAAATATAACTAATGTGGCCACTCTTGTTATAATCAAGGTTCCCAAATTCTCAGTTTCAAAGAAATTGCATGCCTATAGAAAATAATCAGAACATTTCCCAAACTGAATTTACTGTCAGTTAACATAGACTGGATTTTGCAGAAACTGAACTCCTTTATCAGACTGTGTAATTTCTAGTTTTGGAAACTCGTCTGTATTTATAACATGCAGTGAACAATGCAATGGACAACAGAATGTGGGGATGTCGAGAACACCAGATTGAGGCATTTGTCTCTTAAAAAGTACTCATTTTTAAAGAAAAGTCATTTTGCAATGTCTGTAATAAAATTTAAAGAGGAGAACAGTAAACATTACTGCAACAATTGCTGTCAATAAAGCGATTGATGACACCCCAGCAAGAAGAGATTTCTCCTAAGTCCTGAACACTTGACCAACCAAGCCTCTTCAAATTAACAGAGTGCTGAGTACCTTAAAGTGCCTGCTAGTATCTGTTTAAGGAAGACAGTTGAGGAATATCATGCATGTGTACTCAGTCACATGCAACCCCATGGACTATAGCCCACCAGGCTCCTTTGTCCAGGGGATTCTCCAGCAAGAATACTGGAGTGGGTGGGCATTTCCTACTCCATTCTAGACATTAGACTCCAGTCTAATAAAAAGTGGATTTTCTGGGATGCAAATGGGAGACATTCAGATGGATAATGCACAGGAATAGAAGGTAGAAGCAATGTGGGTGGTGTTATTGTTATTGTTAGTTTCCTTTGGCTGTTGTAACAAACTGTTATACAATCATGTGGCTTAAAGCAACACATATTTATTATCTTACAGTTCCAAGGTCAGAAGTCTAAAATGGTTCTGACTGGGCTAACACCAGAGCTGCATTGCTCTGAAGACTCCAGCGGAGACTCTCACTTCTTGTCTTTTCCAGCTCCTAGAGACTCCTGCCTTCTTTGACTGGTGAGCACACCCTCTACATTCGGCCAGTAGTGTAGCAACTTCAAATGTTTTTCACTTTGACCTTCCTCTGTCCCTCTAATAAGGATCCTGTTGGTTACACTTGACCCAACTGGATAATCGAGGGTAATTGCACTGTCTCAAGATCCTTAATTTAATCACACCTGTAAAGTCCCTTTTGCCATTAAAGGTGGCAAGTTCTCAGGTCCCAGTGCTAGTCACACACATCCAGGGACATCTTTGTGGTTGGTGGTTGACAGGGTGGGGCGTGAGGGGGGTGGCATTGTTCTACTACTACAGTGGTAGGAAAAAGAACGAGGAAATAATAGTCAGGCAAAGGCATGGACACAATCACTCCTCATCTCTCACTTTACGTTATTCTCTTGCCATTTTAGTCAAAGTTTACGTAATTTATTTGGAACCAGTCATTTCTTTTTGTTTGTTCTGTGCTAAACACAGAAAAGTAATGCAAAATACTCTTAGTCCCCTTCAGTGGCTAGAGAAAAACATTATGCTAACCTAAGATGAAGCTTGACAAGTGATGCATTACTCGGAAAACCACTGAGCACGGCAATTGCATATTATGCAAATATATTCAATTCCTGACCATTGTTGAAGAAGTTTCTACAGGTAATTATGGAAGGCTACAGCAGTGGCTTTCCTACTAGGGTTTAAAGTTTCCAGTGAATGCTCATGAATAGTGTTATTTTACCTAAGAATAAAATCATTCACTTCCACTTGAAACACTCATTAGCAAACTTTTTAAATGGTTGCATTGTCTGAAGCCTGATTAGTCCTGTTGGACTTTGATTAATGTTGCTCATTACTTAGATTAAACTCCAGCTTTGTGAAGACTACTTCATTGCCTAATAATGCAAAACATCTTGCATTGAAACTGAGTCATGTAGACAAGTCATAGTATTTTAATCAATTAACTAGTGGCGCTATCAAAACCCTCATGAGGGGTCTAGTCACACTGGAAAATACCACATCTTTAATAGTTTATAATTAGCGCTGGGCAATAAATTGGTTTCAAATTGGCTGAGAAGACTGTTACAGGTTTCTTTGTGTATGAGATGCGGTACTGATATGACATACTGAAATCTATATCTTGCTGCCTGGAAACACCATATTTGACCTTACTAAGAGTGAACCTACAAGTTTAGATCTAGTTTTCCCAAAATCTCAATACTATGAGTCTAACTGGAAATATTATCTGTTTACCAGGAGAGGCAAATCAGGTAGAACCACAGCATGCTGTGCACTCTTAATTGGACTATTAATATGATGGATGAAGACTGTAATTTGAAATTTTATGGGGTAGAACAACATAGCATACAAGGACCCCTCTGTGTTATGTAACTAAATGAATGGAGACAACTAAAACCTCATGAAATCTCGTACAAGGCTGTAATTGATGAAAGGTCTAATTATGTCTTTTTGAGGGGAGGGGACAAAACAATATAAATTGCATAGTAATTATTCACAGAGGTAATACACAGTCTAGTTAGCAACCCAGGGAATTGAAACAGGTTAGAGACATATATTTAAAAAGTAGAAAACATAAGAAATCATCAGAATTAAAATTTCTCAACTTTTCTCAAATTTTGTAAACCACTTTTATCTAAAAATAGAAATATGTGGATGATATGATTTCAGGCCAATTTGTTGTCATGTATTGGTTAGGTTAATTTTCAATATTTGTGTAAAATATTTGTGAAAATTCAAATAATGAACAGTCTTTAAACAACAATAAAAGTCTTCAATTTGGAGATTAGAAAAAGAAATGACTGCTTTTCTTCTTTCACCTAGAAATATTAATTGCACCATAACCTTCCAGCAGCCATATGCACTGCTATCTACTATTCACTTGGAAAAATGATTTTTTTTTTTTGCTTTTTTAAAGCAGATACTATACATTTTGTCACACATATGCTATTTCTTAGTCTTAGTCAACTGGTCCTGTCCAACTCTTTGCTACTCCATCAACTGTAGCCTGCTAGGCTACTCTGTCCATGTGAATTCTCCTGGAAAGAATACTGGAGTGGGTTGCCATGCCCTATCCAGGGGATCTTCCCAACCCAGGGATAAAATCCAGGTCTCCTGCATTGCAGGCAGGTTCTTTACCATCTCAGCCACCAGGGAAGCCCATTTTGTTGGTCACACCGTTGTCATTAAACAAATAGCCCCAAATCAATTCATAAGACTGCTGGGAAATTGTTATTGTATGAATGAGAAAAGAACAAGCTAGCACACAGTGTCTACTCAATCCTATCATTTTGATAATGAAGAAAACAGAGATGCATGCACATGCTAGAAGATGACTGATAAACCAGGGAATTCTTGATATCATTGTTTGAAGTCACGTATACATTCAAACCATCTTACGGTTGCCGGGAGGAATGGATAGTTAGGGACTTTGGAAAGATCATGTACACATTGCTATATTTAAAATAGATAATCAACAAGGACCTCCTGTATAACATACAGAACTCTGCTCAATGTTATGAGGCAGTCTGGATGGGAGAAGAGTTTGAGAGAGAATAGATACAGGTATATACATGGCTGAATCCCTTGGATGTTCACCTGAATCTACTGCAACATTGTTAACTGGCTACACCTCAATACAAAATTGTTCCACATCTGGTTCTAACTGTTGCCTCTTGACCCACACATGGGTTTCTCAGGAGGCAGATAAGGTGGTCTGGTGTTCCCATCTCTTGAAGAATTTTCCAGTTTGTTGTGATCCACAGAATCAAAGGCTTTAGCATAGTCAGTGAATCAAAGATAGGTGTTTTTCTTGAATCCCTTTGCTTTTCTATGATCCGATGGATGTTGGCAATTTGATCTCTGGTTCCTCTGCCATTTCTAATCCCAGTTTATACAGGTGGATGTTCTTGGTTCATGTATTATTGAAGCCTAGCTTGAAGGATTTTGAGCATTAGTTTGCAGTAGTTGAACATTCTTTGGCATTGCTCTTCTTTGGGACTGGAATGAAAATTGACCTTTTCCAGTCCTGTGGACACTACTGAGTTATCCAAATTTGCTGGCACATTGAGTGCAGCACTTTAACAGCATCATCTTTTAGGATTTGAGATAACTCAGCTAGAATTCCATCACCTCCAGTAGCTTTGTTCGTGTTATGCTTCCTAAGGCCCATTTCACTTCACACTCTGGGTTATCTGGCTCTAGGTGATTGACCATATCTTCATGGTTATCCAGGTCATTAAGAACTTTTCTGTGAGTTCTTCTGTGTATTCTTTCCATGCCTTCTTAAAATCTTCTGCTTCTGTTAGGTCGTTTCTGTCCTTTATTGTGACCACCTTTGCATGAAATGTTCCGTTGGTATCTCTACTTTTCTTGAGGGGCTCTCTAGTCTTTCTATTCTATTGTTTCCTCTATTTCTTTGTATTGTTCACTTAAGAAGGCTTTCTTACCTCTTCTTGCTATTCTTTGGAACTCTATATTCAAATGGGTATGTCGTTCCTTTTCTCCTTTGCCTTTAACTTCTCTTCTTTTCATAGCTATTTGTAAGGCCTTCTCAGACAACCATTTTGCCATGTTGCATTTCTTTTTCTTGGGGATGGTTTGGTCACTGTCACCTGTACAATGTTATGAACCTCTGTCTATAGTTCTTCAGGCACTTCTGTCTATAAGATCTAATCCCTTGAATCTATTTGTCATTCCCACTGTGTAATCATAAGGGATTTGATTTAGATCATACCTGAATGGGCCTACTGGTTTTCCCTACTTTCTTCAATTTAAGTCTGAATTTTGTAATAAGGACCTCATGATCTGAGCCATAGCCAGCTCCTGGTCTTGTTTTTTCTAACTGTATAGAGTTTTCCCCTTTTTGGTTGTAAGAAATATAATCAATCTGATTTCAGTGTTGATCATCTGCTGATGTCCATGTGTAGAGTCCTCTCTTATGTTGTTGGTGTTTCCTTTGACCAATGTGTTATTTTGGCAAGACTCCATTAGCCTTTGCACTGCTTCATTCTGTACTCTAAGGCCTAACTTGCATATTAGTCCAGGTATTTTTTGACTTCCTACTTTTGTATTCTAGTCCCCTATGATGAAAAAGACATTTTTTTTTTTTTTTTTGGTGTTAGTTCTAGAAGGTCTTGTAGGTTTTCATAGAACTATTCATAGACTTTTGGATTATTGTGATATTGAATAAGATTGTTGCATCTGGCCCTGTCACTTGATGTCTAATAGATAGGGAAAAAAATGGAAATGGTGACAGACTTTATTTTCTTGGGCTCCAAAATCACTGCAGACAGTGACGGCAGCCATGAATTTAAAAGACACTTGTTCCTTTGAAGAAAAACCAGAGCAAACCTAGACAGTGTATTCAAAGACAGAGACATCACTTTTCTGACAAAGATCTGTATAGTCAAAGCTGTGGTTTTTCCAATGGTCATGTACGGATGTGAGGGTTGGACCATAAAGAAGGCTGAGTGCCAAAGAATTGATGCTTTCAAACTGTGGTGCTGGAGAAGACTCTTTACAGTCCCTTGGACAGCAAGGAGATCAAAACAGTCAATCCTAAAAGAAATCAACCCTGAATATTTGTTGGAAAGGACTGATGCTGAATCTGTAATATTTGGCTACTTGATGGGAAGAGCTGACTCATTGGAAAAGACCCTGATGCTGGAAAAGATTGAGGACAGGAAGAGAATGGGATGACAGAGAATGAGATGGTTGGATGACATCATCAACTCAATGGACATGAGTTTGAGCAAGCTCCAGAAGATGGTGAAGGACAGGGAAACCTGGTGTGTTGCACTCCATGGGTTTGCAAAGATTGGGACATGACTGAGCAACTGAACAACAGCAACAATACAAAATAAAATGCTAAAAGTTTGGGGAAAAAATGAATTTTAGTGTAAAGATGTTTTTCCATGATCCAATTAAATAACTGCAAAGATAGGTAAAGCAGTAAGATATATAAGATGGATGGATTTTGGCTTATCTGGGAGAGAGGTCAGATGATTGGACATGTGGGAGTTTAGAAAGAGCAGCATGTGGAGGGGAGGGCTGATGGCTCACATGCTGCCAGGCCCACTCAGTCCTATTTTCCTGAGGTTAAGCTCTGTGTAGTGGGGAGAGTGGAGTGGAGATCTGGGGGTCACAGCATTTAGAGTCTAGATCTCCATGATCAGAAGGGGGTGAACCTGGTTGGGATGATTCTGAGTTGTGCCATTTTGACCAGAAGGCAAGTTGGTAGAAAATGTCTGGTAATAATCTGGTTGTGATAAATGCAAAGTATAAGGTGTAAAAATGGTCTGAATCTGGGAAATGACTGAAGGACCAATTACAAAAATTGGGTTTCTGGGAAAAAAAAAAGAAATAGACAAAGTGGAAGAGATTTTGAGGCAATAATTAATGAATTAAAAGATTTACTGAATATAGATGATTTGGGAATTAATGCTGTGATTCACACACACTGCTAGATTTGCAGCTAGGAGCAGTGGTCTCACTGACTGAGGATGGAGTATTCATCATAGATGGAAGACAAGGTGTTGGAACAAACAAGAGCTAATTGTGTGAGTTGAAGGTAGGATTTTCCAAAGGAAACATGCTTATATTTATTAGAGACATGAACCTGATACTTTTCTCCAAAGACAACTATTATCATATTTTCGCAACTATTCAGTTCAGTTCAGTTCAGTCGCTCAGTCATGTCCAACTCATTTTAACCCCATGAATCGCAGCATGCCAGGCCTCCCTGTCCATCACCAACTCCCGGAGTTTACCCAAACCTATGTCCATCAAGTCGGTGATGCCATCCAGCCATCTCATCCTCTGTTGCCCTCTTCTCCTCCTGCCCCCCCAATCCCTCCCAGCATCAGGGTCTTTTCCAATGAATCAACTCTTCGCATGAGGTGTCCAAAGTATTGGAATTTCAGCTTCAGCATCAGTCCTTCCAATGAACACCCAGGACTAAACTCCTTTAGGATAGACTGGTTGGATCTCCTTGCAGTCCAAGGGACTCTCAAGAGACTTCTCCAACACCACAGTTCAAAAGCATCATCTTCAGCACTCAGCTTTCTTCACAGTCCAACTGTCACATCCATACATGACCACTGGAAAAGCCATAACCTTGACTAGACGGACCTTTGTTGGCAAAGTAATGTCCCTGCTTTTGAATATGCTATCTAGGTTGGTCAGAACTTTCCTTCCAAGGAGTAAGCATCTTTTAATTTCATGGCTCCAGTCACCATCTGAGTGATTTTGGAGCCCAGAAAAATAAAGTCTGACACTGTTTCCATTGTTTCCCCATCTATTTGCCATGAAGTGATGGGACCAGATGCCATGATCTTAGTATTCTGAATGTTGAGCTTTAAGCCAACTTTTTCACTCTCCACTTTCACTTTCATCAAGAGGCTTTTGAGTTCCTCTTCACTTTCTTCCATAAGGGTGGTGTCATCTGGATATCTGAGGTTATTGAGATTTCGCCCAGCAATCTTGATTCCAGCTTGTACTTCTTCCAGCCCAGTGTTTCTTATGATGTACTCTGCATATAAGTTAAATAAGCAGGGTGACAATATAGAGCCTTGATGTACTCCTTTTCCTATTTGGAACCAGTCTGTTGTTCCATGTCCAGTTCTAACTGATGCTTCCTGACTTGCATATAGGTTTCTCAAGAGGCAGGTCAGGTGGTCTGGTATTACCATCACTTTCAGAATTTTTCACAGTTTATTTTGATCCACACAGTCAAAGGCTTTGACATAGTCAATAAAGCAGAAATAGATGTTTTTCTGGAACTCTCTTGCTTTTTCCATGATCCAGCAGATGTTGGCAATTTGATCTCTGGTTCCTCTGCCTTTTCTAAAACCAGCTTGAACATCTGGAAGTTCACGGTTCATGTATTGCTGAAGCCTGGCTTGGAGAATTTTAAGCATTACTTTACTAGCGTGTGAGATGAGTGCAATTGTGTGGTAGTTTGAGCATTCTTTGGCATTGCCTTTCTTTGGGATTGGAATGAAAACTGACCTTTTCCAGTCCTGTAGCCACTGCTGAGTTTTCCGAATTTGCTGGCACATTGAATGCAGCACTTTCACAGCATCATCTTTCAGGATTTGGAATAGCTCAACTGGATTCCATCACCTACACTAGCTTTGTTTGTAGTGATGCTTTCTAAAGCCCACTTGACTTCACATTCCAGGATGTCTGGCTCTAGGTCAGTGATCACACCATAGTGATTATCTGGGTCATGAAGATCTTTTTTGTACAGTTCTTCTGTGTATTCTTGCCACCTCTTTTTAATATCTTCTGTCTCTGTAGCTCCATACCATTTCTGTCCTTTATCGAGCCCATCTTTGCATGAAATATTCCCTTGGTATCTCTAATTTTCTTGAAGAGATCTCTAGTCTTTCCCATTGTTTGGTTTTCTCCTATTTCTTTGTGTTGATCACTGAGGAAGGCTTTCCTATCTCTCCTTGCTATTCTTTGGAACTCTACATTCAGATGCTTATATCTCTCCTTTTCTCCTTTGCTTTTCACCTCTCTTCTTTTCACAGCTATTTGCAAGGCCTCCTCAGACAGCCATTTTACTTTTTTGCATTTCTTTTTCTTGGCTATGGTCTTGATCCTTGTCTCCTGCACAATGTCACGAACCTCTGTCCATAGTTGATCTGACACTCAGTCTATCAGATCTAGCCCCTTAAATCTATTTCTCATTTCCACTGTATAATTATAAGGGATTTGATTTAGGTCATACCTGAATGGTCAAGTGGTTTTCCCTACTTTCTTCAATTTATGTCTGAATTTGGCAATGAGGAGTTCATGATCTGAGCCACAGTCAGCTCCTGGTCTTGTTTTTGCTGACTGTATAGAGCTTCTCCATCTTTGGTTGCAGAGAATATAATCAATCTGATTTCGATGTTGACCATCTGGTGATGTCCATGCATAGAGTCTTCCCTTGTTCTGTTGGAAGAGGGTGTTTGCTATGACCAGTGCGTTCTCTTGGCAAAACTCTCTTAGACTTTGCCCTGCTTCATTCCGTACTCCAAGGCCAAATTTGCCTGTTACCCCAGGTATTTCTTGACTTCCTACTTTTGCATTCCAGTCCCCTATAATGAAAAGGACATCTTTTTGGGGTGTTAGTTCTAAAAGGTTTTGTAGGTCTTCATAGAACTGTTCAACTTCAGCTTCTTCAGCATTACTGGTTGGGGCATAGACTTGGATTGACTTTATATTGAATGGTTTGCCTTGGAAATGAACAGAGAGAATTCTGTCGTTTTTGAGATCACATCCAAGTACTGAATTTCAGACTCTTTTGTTGACCATAATGTCTACTCTATTTCTTCTAAGGGATTCCTGCCCACGGTAGTAGATATAATGGTTATCTGAGTTAAATTCATCCATTCCAGTTCATTTTAGTTTGCTGATTCCTAGAATGTTGACGTTCACTCTTGCCCTCTCCTGTTTGGCCACTTCCAATTTGCCTTGCTTCATGGACCTAACATTCCAGGTTCCTATGCAATATTGCTCTTTACAACATCGGACCTTGCTTCTGTCACCAGTCACATACACAACTGGGTATTGTTGCTTTGGCTCTATCCTTTCATTCTTTCTGGAGTTATTTCTCCACTGATCTCCAGTAACATATTGGGCACCTACCGACCTGGGGAGTTCCTCTTTCAGTATCCAATCATTTTGCCTTTTCATACTGTTCACAGGGTTCTCAAGGCAAGAATACTGAAGTGGTTTGCCATTCCATTCTCCAGTGGACCACATTCTGTCAGACCTCTCCACCATGACCCATCCGTCTTGGGTTGCCAACATGGCATGGTTTAGTTTCATTGAGTAAGATCAGGCTGTGGTCCATGTGATAAGATTGGCAAATTTTCTGAGATTATGGTTTCAGTGTGTCTGCCCTCTGATGCTCTCTCGCAACACCTACCATCTCACTTGGGTTTCTCTTACCTTGGACGTGGGTTATCTCTTCATGGCTGCTCCAGCAAAGCACAGCCGCTGCTCCTTACCTTGGACAAGTCACCCATCCTGACCTTGAACATGGAGTAGCTCCTCTCAGCCCTCCTGCACCCATGCAGCCACCACTTCTTGGGCATGGGGCAGCTGCTATAGGCCACCGCCCTGACCTCAGATGTGGGGTAGCTCCTGTCGGCCACTTCCCCTGACCTCGGACTTGGGATAGCTCCTCTCGGCCGCTTCTGTTAATTGTTAATCATATGCAATTAAATGTTCCACAGAAAATATAATCAAACTAGTGTAATAAATTTGTTACCAAACTGGTTAACCAGACCCACACTGAGGTCCTAACCTGAGCTGAGACATCTTGTCTTGGCTAGGAGCTTCTTTTTCCCATAAGATATAAACCATAGCCAATAACAAAACCAATGCTGAGACTGGAACAGTGCAAGATTTATTCAAAGGCTAAGAAGAACTAAAGAGCCTCTTGATGAAAGTGAAAGAGGAGACTGAAAAAGTTGGCTTAAAGCTCAACCTTCAGAAAACTAAGATCATGGCATCCAGTCCCATCACGTCATGGGAAATAGATGGGGAAACAGTGGCTGACTTTATTTTTCTGGGCTCCAAAATCACTGAAGATGGTGATTGCAGCCATGAAATTAAAAGACACTTACTCCTTGGAAGGAAAGTTCTGATCAACCTAGGTAGCATATTCAAAAGCAGAGACATTACTTTTCCAACAAAGGTCTGTCTAGTCAAGGTTGGTTTTTCCAGTGATCATGTATGGATGTGAGAGTTGGACTATAAAGAAAGCTGAATGCAGAAGAATTGATGCTTTTGAACTGTGGTGTTGGAGAAGACTCTTGAGAGTCCCTTGGACTGCAAGGAGATCCAACCAATCCATCCTAAAGGAGATTAGTCCTGGGTGTTCATTGGAAGGACTGATGCTGAAGCTGAAACTCCAATACTTTGGCCACCTCATGTGAAGAGTTGACTCATAGGAAAAGACCCTGATGCTGGGAGGGATTGGGGGGCAGGAGGAGAAGGGGATGACAGAGGATGAGATGGTTGGATGGCATCACTGACTCGATGGACACAGGTTTGGGTGAACTCCAGGAGTTGGTGATGGACAGAGAGGCCTGGTGTGCTGTGATTCATGGGGTCACAATGAGTTGGACATGACTGAGAGACTAAACTGAAGTGAACTGAAGGAGTGGAGAAATGGGAACCTAGTTCATAAATCGACTTCTTAACCCAGTTTAGGAAGAGACACCAAATATATAGAAAGGTCTATGTAAAAGGGAGGTATTTGGAAAGAGTGAGATGAATATTTGTGACTTATCTGAGGACAAGGGTGTGGTTTAGACCTGGAACTCATGCAACACTTCTTTTCAGTCTTTGTTTGGTCTTTTCCCATTGTTGTCATGGCAACTGGCAACTGTCCTGGCATTGATGGGCGTGTCATTTAGCTAATGTAGTATAATGAGCATATAATGGGGCTCAAGGTCTATTGCTGGTCAAATCTTCTGCTCTCTTGGGCTTAGTTGGTTTTAACCTGTTTTTGTTTTTTTGTCTTTTCAACTTCCTTCTGAAATGTAAATAAGAGAAATTGGTTTCTATTCGAAGGAGAAGCAGAGATATAATTCTGTGGCTACATCCTTGGCAACAAAGAATTCAATAAATAAGAATTTTGAGGTATGCTTTTTTATGATCTATTTATATTTTTAAGACTGTACAACTTGGAATTGCCCAAAACATTTTTAAGAATTTCAAGACTACATTTGGAGTAGAAATTACATAAAAAATGGCTACCAATTGTGAAATTTTCAGGCATCTACATGCACTTTTCTGATATCATGTTCACTTTAAAACAGTAATTTGGAACATTCTGAGATCATGGGATTTATATGAAAGTATGATTATGTTTAATGATTAAAGAATAATGGAATACATTTTTATCTGAATCACAAGGTGAGTTAAACAACCCTATATTCTATTTTGTGCACTTTTTGATGCCCATAACCTCTTTAACCACATAACAAATAAAATACAATCCAAGAACAATATTAATTCCATCATAAATTAATGGAGTTGGAAGCACTGAGGGGGGAACAAAGTTAATGCAATATGAAATTGAGTAATTTCTCCAATGTGCTAAAGAACACTAAAAGCTTTCTAGGTACTTGACATCTAAACTATTGATATTTTAAAAACTGATGTTACACATCCATCAAAAAAGTGTTAATCTGTAGAATTGTCAGAAATTGAGCATGGTACTTCTGCTCTATCATCTACCTTGTATACACAAATTCACTATTAATAAAACTTTCCTTATTACATATCTAGACCTCTGGTCAGGACTTTACTTGCATTTTATGTCATTTAATCCACAATATCATTTATTTAGGTAGATAATATTATGGGAAATAGTTGCAGCCAGGGAAACCAACACCAAGGGGTTTACTTACTTTGCCCATTATACAGTTTCTATGTGCAAGAATTGTGCTGAAAACATCATCTTTGGATTAGTTAGTTTAATTTATCATGTACCCATGTATATCTCATGATTTTGATGTTTTCCCCCCATAATTAAATGTCCCCATTTAAGAACTTTTGATCAAGAAAGAAATGTGATGTTTACTGTGACTTAGAATTAAAAATTTAATGCAAATCTTACTTGTTTTTACATATTGTAAGCATTTTACCACTTCTTCAATAAATAACAACTAATTGTTTCAGAATCATTTAGTTTGGGGTTTATCATTTTGATCAAAACAATTTAGAGGTTTTCCTTAGAATTTCTTTCTTTGTATCTTAAATGTAAATAAATAATGCATATGTGACCAGTGATTTTTTAACAATTCTTGTTCACAAAGTTATTATGAGCCTGTTGTATACCTCATTGGGTAGAAAGGAGTATAATATCTTCAGAAATGAAGACAGCACTTAGCAGTCTTGAAGTTCTCTATCATGCATAAAGACACATGCATGATAGCAAAACATAAACAACCAAAGGGATTGCATGTTAATAAGTGACAAAAACTATCTATAGTTAGATTAATAAAATACCAACTAACTTATGAAATTTGCAAATTTCAATTAAAGATGAGAATTGAGTAGGTCAGAATTCCAGGAGTTCCCATTACTGGGATAAATCAGATCAAACAATATTTTTTATTCCAGATATCTGGAATAAAATCTCTTCAAGACTAAAAATCCCTTGAGAGATGAAATCAAATTGATATGATTTGGTTCCAATCCCCATATCATGCCTTGGTTGAGGCAGACCATCATTGATAGTCCCACCAACAATGTATATGCTGCCGCCAAGTCGCTTCAGTCGTGTCCGACTCTGTGCGACCCCATGGACTGCAGCCTACCAGGCTTCTCCATCCATGGGATTCTCCAGGCAAGAACACTGGAGTGGGTTGCCATTTCCTTCTCCAATGCATGAAAGTGAAAGTGAAGTCACTCAGTCGTATCTGACTCTTAGCGACCCCATGGACTGCAGCCTACCAGGCTCCTCCATCCATGGGATTTTCCAGGCAAGAGTACTGGAGTGGGTTGCCATTGCCTTCTCTCAACAATGTATATAGTGGGAAACAAATGCAAAACAGGAACGAGGTGCTATTACTCGAATAGATTTAGTAGATGTCAAGAAGCAAGAACGTCATCAAATGTCTATCACAATTTCTAAAGTTCTATTGATCTATATCACTTTCTCTCTCTCTGTCTTTTTCTGTCTCTCTCTTTCTCTTTCTCTGTTTCCTTCCCTGTCTATACTCTAAAGCAACAGAGAATAGGGGAAGTCTAGTATAGTAATTTCTACTTTTTCTAATTTGTAGTTTCTTGAATTAATTCTTTCATTTTACAGTATATTTGGTGGAGAGATCACAGAAAACCACAACGAACAGAAGAGTCCAAGTCCTTTCATTCATAGAGCTTACATTATGGTAGGAGAGACAATAAATCAATAAATAAAATGTCATGTTAATAATAAAGATGAAGGAAATATTTAAGAGAGAGGGATAGAAAGAATATTCAATATAGACTCTTATTATTCACTTGCCAAGTTGTATCTGATTCTTTGCAACTCCATGAAGTGCACCATGCAAGGCTCCTGTCCTTCACCATCTCCTGGAGCTTGTGCAAATTCATGTCCTTTGAGTTCATGATGCCACCCAACCATCTCATCTTCTATCACACTGTTCACCTCCTGTCCTCAATCTTTCCCAGGATCAGGTCTTTTCCAATGAGTCGCCTCTTCGCACCAGGGGACCAAAGTATTGGAGCTTCAGTTTCAACATCAGTCATTCCAATGAATATTCAGGATTGATTTCCTTTAGGACTGACTGGTTTGATCTCCTTGTTTTCCAAGGAACTCTCAAGAGTCTTCTCCAGCACAACTAAAAAGCTATATAGATGATGGTCAAAGAGAGCCTCTTAGAAGAAGAGGTATTTCAGGTGAGACTAAATGCAGTTAAGGATGATGCTCCAAGTATGATGGAAGCAAAGAGGTTAAAAAAAAAAAAAAAGGCAGAGGGAATAAAAGTGGAAGCCTCTGAAACGAGAAGAGATTTGTGGTGATGAAAGTGAATTTCTAGAAGATGTTGGGAAAGGAACAAGGGACATTTAGAGACTGTATATTCCATAACTTAAAAAAAAATTAGACTGTTTTTATAAGGTGGTAAGAAATTGTGTCCTTAAATAAAAGTATTTCTTGTGCCATGAATGAAAGACTGAATATGCATAGGTGAGAAAGTTGTTCCCAATAACAACAACAACAAAATGGAATGGAGGATTATGGAAATAAGATGGAGTCTTTGAACACTGACTACCATGTCCAAACAGCAGGGTATGTAGTGGAATGTTGTAGAATAGGAGTGAGCCTGTGTCAAATTATGGATGCCTACTCAACAGTATCAACATTTTTCTACAGTCAGTGAGAAACCAAACATGTTTTGAAAGTGAGGTAGCTAGTCAGCAGATGTGAGGAAAAGGTCAGGGCAGACATAACATTTAGAACTGGGATTTTTCAAGGAGATAGCCTCAGGGAATTCTAGCCCCACCAGAACTCACTGAAAAAGAAACGAACAAAACAAGTTTGGCAAGCATAGTTTTGAATGACTCTGGAAGTTCAAAGTGAACTTTAAAAAGTTACTTGATTAACAGAGTTTAACCCAGAGTCTTCCAATGTTATTTTAGCATAAAACATCCACCACCTTCTTTTGGTGGGGAACTTTTTCTACCCAAAAGAAAAGAGTTATTGAAATACTGCCAAGGAACTTTCAATAGAACTTGGAAGTTGTATGGCAAAGAAAATGAAAGGAATGAGATAAATCAGTGAAACAATGCTTCACTGATAGATCAATGGTGAACAAGAATCACCACAAATGAGAACAATGTTAATTAAGCAACAGATATTAATCAGGTATTCATTTTCTACTTTGAGGGGTTAACATTGATTCAAATGGGTAACAATAGAGGATATCTTAAAAAGGGAGATAATCTTTGGTGATTAGGATCTACAAATAATTCACTGCCTACAGGTGTTAAATGACATGACAGAAAGTGAAATTTGTGCAAGCTGTCAAAGAATATGAGCAACACACAAGACCTTAGCTTAATATTCATCCTCAAATGCTAGCTGTTTATCAAACAGCTTTCAGGCTGCAGGATGACATTTCAGAGTTTGAAGATGAATCAGCCTCCAGTCAGAATAATGGAAGTCGTACATTTCAGGAACACAACACATTTCTTATTGTCTTATTGCTTTATTGCATGTGAAATATATGGAATTAAATACCATAATAGTATGGAATCCTAACACAAGAAAAAATTATTGCAATTCCATATACATCTGAAATTCAACTTCAAGAAAATAGTAAAGCTTAACTTCCTAGACTTGACACTCATTCATTTGTTCCCACCGTAACTCTTCTTTTTTCTCAAGACAAGCCCCTTCTTCCCATCACCATTTTTTATTCATTAATTTATTTCTCCTTGTAGTTTTTTCCTCTTCTGAAAACTTCCAATCAACCATCCTTTCAATCATCCCTTGATCAATATCTGAACTCCCCTGGCTCCTTGTCTTTGCTTCATAGGCTCCTACAAGACTGAGTCTGGACTAACATTACTTCTGCTTCATAGGTCACAGACCTGGTGAACCCTCCTAAGGAAAGTCTTCCTAGCTGTCAGTGTTGACCACACACAGGTTAATCTGGAGCCAATTGTGATGCTCATCAGTTCTGATCTTTTCCTTGCCTTTGATTTGCAGACAAATTCTACACAAGTGAATAAAAGGGCCGTCATATGTTGACCCATCTTTATCTCTTCTTCTGCTTCACCGTCTCTGAATTATTTGAAGTTCCTTGAATGAGCTATGCTTATATGCAGGTAGGCCTTCAGACATAAACTGCTCAGCCAAGATGAGCTCCCCTCCTTCTCAATACAGTTAAATGTTCTTCCTTCTTTAAGACTTTATTTTATTGAACCCCTCCTCCAAGTCTTCTGTGAGGCACCAGATATCCTACCTCCTTATTCTTTTAGCACCTTCTGATATTCTTCTGGCTGTTGCCCATTTCATCCTGGTGCTGTGCTTGCCCCATCTCTCTCCTTCCTGGGACTATGAGTTCCTGAAAGGCTCAGACTGTATTAAATTCATCACTGTATTCCAGCTACTAGCACAGAGCACAGGACAGAGTGGATGGATGAAGAGTTTCTATATTTTATGTGAGATAGCCAATTATTCACATGCTTGGAAAGAAAATCAAATATAATTATATACACATTGTGTATATACACATTGCATATATACATTGTGTATGTGCATCACACACACACACACACACACACACACAAGTACAGGGCCTCCCTGGTGGCCCAGATGATAAAGAATCTACCTGCATTGCAGGAGACCTGGGTTTGAACTCTGGATTGGGAAGATCCCCTGGAGGAGGGCATGGTAACCTACTCTAGTATTCTTGCCTGGAGAATGCCCATGGACAGAGGAGCCTGGTGGACTACAGTTCATGGGGTCGCAAAGAATCAGACAAGACTAAGTGACTAAGCACAGCAGAGCACAGCTTATACATGCACATGCACACACACACACACTGTATACATGTGTTGATGATGAAGATTTGGCCCATACTATTAAGGAATTTGAGAAGTCTCAGAATCTGCTCTCTGTAAACCAAAGACCCAGGAAATCTAGTGGTGTAATTCCAATCTGAACCTGAAGGCCTGGGAACCAGGGAGCCAATGGTGTAAATCCTGTTCCAAGAGTAGAAGATGTTCCAGGTCAGGAGGAAGGCTGGAGGAGGATGAATTCTCCCTTTCTCCACCTCTCCCTCTATTCAGGACCTCATCAGATTGGGTTAATGGCTACCCACATTGGGGAGGTTAATCTCCTTTATAAAATCTACTGATTCAAATGCTAATCTCATGAGGAAAATCCCTAACAGACACACCCAGAAATAGTGTTTAACCTGGGAAACCTGTGGCCCAGTGAAATTGATACCAAAGATTAACCATGCTAATGCTAATGCTAAGTCACTTCAGTCGTGTCCTACTCTGTGCGACCCCATAGACGGCAGCCTACCAGGCTCCGCCATCCCTGGGATTCTCCAGGCAAGAATACTGGAGTGGGTTGCCATTTCCTTCTCCAATGCGTGAAAGTGAAAAGTGAAAGTGAAGTTGCTCAGTTGTGTCTGACTCTTAGTGACCCCATGGACTGCAGCCTACCAGGCTCCTCCGCCTATGGGATTTTCCAGGCAAGAGTACTGGAGTGGGGTGCCATTGCCTTCCAATCTCATGGAGCTGCAGTTCACTGACCTTTGCCAACAGTTCCAAAGGATCCTCTTTATTCACCCTGCAAATGGGATTACATTGGCGAGTAGACATTTGCTACCTGGCTTTTAAATATGTTCTTCCATAGCCATAGACTGTCCACATAACAAATTTATACACTTGGGGTCAATCTGTCATGCCCTCTTGGGTCTTTCATTTTATCTCCTATACAAAGGGATCTGTGGGCTTTCTTCATAGCTCAGCCAGTAAATCATCTGCCTGCAATGCAGGAGACCTGGGTTCGATTCTTGGGTTGGGAAGATCCCCTGGAGAAGGAAATGGCAACCTACTGCAGTAATCTTGCCTGGAGAATCCCATGGACAGAGGAGCCTAGCGGGCTGTCCATGGAGTTGCAAGAGTTGGACATGACTTGGCAACTAAACCACCACTGCCACAAAGGGGTCTGTGAGGCTTCTGGAATGGGAGGATGTTTCCAGCCCATGTGCAGACTTGGTGTAGAGACCCCTGGGTACACCACATTTCCAAAATAAAGGTACCATCTTCAGACCCAACTTCCTTTAAATTTACCCATGGAGGATAACAAGGACAGGGAAGCTGTGTAAAATAAACCTGGATGTGAGCAAACAGAGAAAGATGGTTAACTGTAACATATTTCCATCCATCTGTGGTGGTTTACAACTTTCAAGGAACTTGCTTTTCTAACTACCTAGTCTAATCCCAGAAATTGTAAAGAGATAGAACAACACTTAGAAATTAAGTCACACCTACATGGTTCCCAATCCCAGTTTGCTTCAATTTAAGAATCAAATTCCTCATTTCTAAAATAGAGGTTATACCTACCCAAGAGAGTAAATGTAGGAACAGAGAGAGAAAATGCATTTATAAAGTACAATACTTGGAAGCATTTGTAAACAATAGAAATTATAAATGATTCTTAGTAGAATACTTAGTATTCTTAGAATTAGTATTAGTATTAGAAAGTATTAGTATTAGAATTAGTATTCTTATAATCTTAGTAGATTCTTAGTAGAATTCTTAGTATAATAGAAATTATAGTGTTTCTCATTATGAGAATTTTCTCAGGAGGAGACCCACAGATATTACTCAAAAGAAATATCGAAAGTAAATAATTTGAAGACATATAAAACAAACTATGGTTATCAAAGGAGATAGTGGAGCAGGTAGGGAGGCAAAGGTAAATTAAGAGTTTGGGATTAACATATACACTGTGTGCTAAGTCAGTAAGTTGTGTACCACTCTGCAACTCCACGGACTGTAGCCCGACAGGCTCCTGTTCATGGGATTTTCCAGACATGAATACTGCAGTGGGTTGCCATTTCCTTCTCCAGGGGGTCTTCCTTGCATCTCCTGTGTCTTCTGCACTTGTAGGTGAATTCTTTACCACTGAGCCACCTGGGAAGCCCCTAAATACACACTACTATACATGATAGGTAAACAACAAGGACCTAATGTATAACATAGGAAACTAAACTCAATATTTTGGAATAACATGTAATGGAAAAGATGTGAAAATGAATATATATATACATATATATTTATATATAAATGAATCACTCTGCTGTACACTTAAAACTAATAGAACATTGTAAATTAACTATACCTTGATAAGAAAACACAATTAAAAAATCAGTAACTTGATTGAGAAAAAATCATAAAAAGAAAAAGTGAATAATTTGACCTGAAAAACTACTTGATAGTAGCAGGTGGAATTTGTTCCAGAGTGCAGCAAATATTTGGTGTCCATATAGTCAGGTATCTTTAAAAATGAATATTTAAATTAAAAAAATGAATATTTAACTCCAGAGGGAAAAATACCTATCTGATGTTCTATTAAAATGTCTTAAATTCATTTCCAGCTATCATCCATTGGTACCAACATGCTGGCATGGAGTTTGTTGCAGTGAAACTGGTGATGGCCAAGCTTATTATAGTCCTTTCCCTCAGTGAATGAGAAGGACAGAATGAGAAGGGCAGAGTCATTGTAGACTGACACCTCAGATCATTACTTTGGAGAGGCAACTCAAAGTGCCATGCAGTGGGTGGGGAAAGGAGGAGGGTTCTAATTTAGCTAAGATGTAGAGGGCAGGAAAATGTCTTTGGTGAAGTTCCATTTACTGTTAGTTGCAATGTTTTTGACAGATGGAAAACCCAACATATAGTATCAAAAGCAATAAGAAGAATGGCAACATGATCAATATGTTCCTTAAATAATAACTCTGCCTATAATTTGTTAGAGGATTTGGGGAGCAAAACCTGGATGAAGAAAGACAATATTTTTATTTTTTTCAAAAAGCATTATTGTGCACAACCTGTGCATCAGGCTTTAGGTTTGATACACAAAATGGATAAGAAGGTCTTTGCCTTTATGTAACTTGCAAAGTGTGAACAACATAATTGAAAATGTAAGAAAATGACTATAGATTGCGATAAGCATAAGAAATTAACCAAACGGGATACTATGGTAGGGAATAAGAGGGGGTCCTACTGATTTGGAGTCATCAAGTGGGGCATCTGACACTCAATTTGAGAGCTTAAGGCTGATGGACATAGCTTAGCCCAAGATGGGTGGACACACACACACACACACACACACACACACACACACACACATATATATATGTGTGTGTGTGTGTGTGTGTGTGTGTGTGTATAATTGAGTCACTTTGCTGTATATCAGAAACTAACAGAGCATTGTAAATCAATTATACTTCAATAAAATAGATTAAAAAAACTAAAGAAGTATCTGAAAGGTATCAGTCAAACTGTTAACAGTTGTATAAAGAAATTAGGGGGAGAAAGTTGCCAATGTTCATCCTTAGATTTGTGTGTGTGTTGTAGGCAATTGAGTAGAAGTGTGACACATAATAGGCAGAGAACCAATGGAAGTGACGGCTAGCATAGCAAAATTGGGAGTGTGATTCTGAATGCTTAGTTTGAGAAATAATATACACAAGACCATTTAGGCACTTGCATTCATGGGTCTGGAGTACACAAGACATGTCTAGATAAAATATAATGTTTTCATCATTAGCATTAGGTGCCACAGTGCTCCAAAAATAGAAGGTGTGGCTATATGGGAGCCATACACCTCTTCTTTCATTCATTGCTTTCCTGCCAAGAAATTTTTGTTTCATGTAGAGCATTTCATTTTTTAAAGCAAAGTATTAACATTTAGAACATTAAGACAATTACATATTTATAGAAAATTTGAAATCTTTCACTATCAGAATTAGCGAGTAAAGTCCTGAAGGGAATCTGCTAGATTTCCTTTGAAGTCATGTATTACTGGCCTTTAGAAAACCTTCTTTATAGTATATTTAGAATTCTCTGTCTGCATGTCAGAGCTTTTGGTTTCCACCAGTAGGGCCTAGTAAGCTCTGCTTTTTCTGGTTTCTTGTTTATTTTGCTGTGTCATAATGTCTATGGTGTAATTACAAATTTTTGCATCATAAAAGATGTAAAGAGAGTGATTTTGAATGCAATAGCAATACACAAAAAAATGTGGAGATTTTTTTGCAAAAAGGAAATGTAGTGGAAAATAGGGTTTATTATTCCTCGTTTATACCAAAATGTATTTTGGCCGCATCAGATCCGAGAATGATTGTTGAGGGCAGAAAATGCTAGAAGACTAGATTCCTGCTTATCCCTGCTTGCATTCTATTTGCAATGGAGACCTTGCACCTGGTGTGTCTGAGACTTGTTAACCTGTCTTCTGAATCGTTAAAAAGACACAAAATGCCATGCTACTGCTTGCCAAGGAATTTTTCTGAAGAATATTTGGAAGTCTGAATGGAATTCAAGCCTGGTTTTTAGTTTGTCATCATCATTCCCTGAAATTCCTTCTTTAGGTTTGCTGAAATATAAAAGCTCAACTAAAAATTTACTGCTTTGTCTATTTAATATGGCAATTTGAATAATACCAGCAGAAAATGGGAGTAAAATTACATGCTTTTTCTAAATCCAGAACTAGTCCAGTGGGATATTTTTATATGTACCATTAGTTCAGAGCTCAGATAAAATTTAGTATTCAAATATAATCTCCTAAACACCAAAAGCAGCCAACTGAATGTAAGAATTCCTTATCTAAGGCTGGCAAAAGTGATTTGGATTAGAATAATACAAAAAGGTGGAGAATGGAAATTATTTTTTAAAGCAAATTCCATGAAATTTTATACCAGATTTAAAAAGTCCATTACATAACAATAATAATAGTTATGAACAAGTACTTAACAGGAAGATAATTCTTCTATCAGATTTAAAATAGAAATGGACTTTCTTTTTCTCAATCTTTTTATTCTTATTTTTCAGAAAGACTTGTCACAATCACCTGCTAAAATTAAGAAAATGAAAATAAATCACCATTTTTTCTTACTTAAAAAAAAAAAAAAAAACACACACACACAAAAAACCATAGCATAGTGTTGAGAGTTTTTTGTCAATTACTTATAAAAAGATGAAGGAGGAATTTCCAAACTGCAAGAACTGGCAAAATCTAGAGACAAGAATATATTTTTTCTTGAAATAGTAACACATCCATGAAATTTTGTTATCAGTTTGGATCAGTAGCTCAGTCAATTCTGTGACCCCACGGACTGCAGCATGCCAGGCTTCCCTGTCCTTCACCAACTCCTGAAACTTGCTCAAATTCATGTCCATCAGGTTGTTGATGCTATCCAGCCACCTCATCCTCTGTCTTAAAGTTATTCTTCAGTTTAGTTCAGTTCAGTTGCTCAGTCATGTCTGGCTCTTTGCGATCCCATAAACCACAGCATGCCAGGCCTCCCTGTCCATCACCAACTCTTGGAGTTCACCCAAACCCATGTCCATCAAGTCGGTGATGCCATCCAGCCATCTCAATCTCTGTCGTCCCCTTCTTCTCCTGCCCCCAATCCCTCTCAGCATCAGGATATTTTCAAATGAGTCAGCTCTTTGCATGAGGTGGCCAAAGTATTGGAGTTTCAGCTTTAGCATCAGTCCTTCCAAAGAAATCCCAGGGCTGATCTCCTTCATAATGGACTGTTTGGATCTCCTTGCAGTCCAAGGGACTCTCAAGAGTCTTCTCCAACACCATAGTTCAAAAGCATCAATTCTTTGGCACTCAGCTTTCTTCACAATTCAACTCTCACATCCATACATGACCACTGGAAAAACCATAGCCTTGACTAGATGGAATTTTGTTAGCAAAGTAATGTCTCTGCTTTTTAATATTCTGTCTAGGTTGGTCATAACTTTCCTTAAAAGGAGTAAGTGTCTTTTAATTTCATGGCTGCAATCACCATCTGAAATAATTTTGGAGCCCAGAAAAATAAAGTTAGCCACTGTTTTCACTGTTTCCCCATCTATTTGCCATGAAGTGATGGGACCGGATGCCATGATCTTTTCTGAATACTGAGCTTTAAGCCAACTTTTTCACTATCCTCTTTCACTTTCATCAAGAGGCTCTTTATTCTTTCTTCACTTTCTGCCATAAGGGTAGTGTCATCTGCATATCTGAGGTTATTGATTATTCTCCCAGCAGTCTGGATTCCAGCTTGTGCTTCCTCCAGCCCAGTGTTTCTCATGATGTACTCTGCATATAAGTTAAATAAGCAGGGTGACAATATACAGCCTTGATGTTCTCCTTTTCCTATTTGGAACCAGTCTCTTGTTCCATGTCCAATTCTAACTGTTGCTTCCTGACCTGCATACAGGTTTCTCAAGAGACAGGTCAGGTGGTCTGGTATTCCCATCTCTTTCAGAATTTCCCACAGTTTATTGTGATCCACACAGTCAAGGCTTTGGCATAGTCAATAAAACAAAAATAGATGTTTTTCTGGAACTCTCTTGCTTTTTCAATGATCCAGCGGATGTTGGCATCTTGATCTCTGGTTCCCCTGCCTTTTCTAAAACCAGCCTGAACATCTGGAAGTTCATGGTTCATGTAGTGCTGAAGCCTGGCTTGGGGATTTTGAGACTTACTTTACTAGCGTGTGAGATGAGTGCAATTATGTAGTAGTTTAAGCATTCTTTGGCATTGCCTTTCTTAGGGATTGGAATGAAAATTGACCTTTTCCAGTTCTGTGGCCACAGCTGCGTTTTCCAAATTTGCTGGCTAATTGACTGCAGCACTTTCACAGCATCATCTTTCAGGGTTTGAAATAGCTCATCTGGTATTGCATCACCTCCACTAGTTTTTTTGTAGTGATGCTTCCTAAAGCCCACTTTACTTCACATTACCGGATGTCTGGCTCTAGGTGAGTGATCACACCATCGTGATTATCTGGGTTGTGAAGATATTTTTTGTACAGTTCTTCTGTGTATTCTTGCCACCTCTTCTTAATATCTTCTGCTTCTGTTAGGTCCATACTATTTCTGTCCTTTATCGAGCCCATCTTTGCATGAAATGTTCCCTTGGTATTTCTAATTTTCTTGAAGAGATCTCTAGTCTTTCCCATTCTGTTGTTTTCCTCTATTTCTTTGCCTTGATCACTGAGGAAGGCTTTCTCATCTCTTCTTGCTAGTCTTTGGAACTCTGCATTCAAATGGGTATATCTTTCCTTTTCTCCTTTGCTTTTCACTTCGCTTCTATTCACAGCTATTTGTAAGGCCTCCTCAGACAGCCACTTTGCTTTTTTGCATTTCTTTTTCTTGGGGATGGTCTTGATCCCTGTCTCCTGTACAATGTCACGAACCTCCATCCACAGTTCATCAGGCACTCTGTCTATCAGATCTAGTCCCTTAAATCTATTTCTCACTTCCACTGTATAGTCATAAGGGATTTGATTTAGGTCATACCTGAATGGTCTAGTTGTTTTCCCGACTTTCTTCAATTTCAGTCTAAATTTTACAATAAGGAGTTCATGATCTGGGCCACAGTCAGCTCCCGGTCTTGTTTTTGCTGACTGTATAGAGGTTCCTCATATTTGGCTGCAAAGAATGTAATCAATCTGATTTTGGTGTTGACCGTCTGGTGATGTCCATGTGTAGAGTCTTCTCTTGTGTTGTTGGAAGAGGGTGTTTGCTATGACAAGTGCATTCTCTTGGCCAAACTCTATTAGCCTTTTCCCTGCTTCATTCCATATTACAAGGCCAAATTTGTCTGTTACTCCACGTGTTTCTTGACTTCCTACTTTTGCATTCCAGTCCCCTATAATGAAAAGGGCATCTTTTTTGGGTGTTATTCTTAATGTTGAGTTAAATGATCAGATTAAACCAGTTAAAACAGTTTTCTCTGAAAATAAAACCGGCAGTTTCAAATTGTATATCAGTTGAGACCAATATGATAAAATTTCAGGGTCTAGAAAAATTGAAAACATACATATTGGTATAATAACTTATAATTGATGAAGCACTTAGATAAGCATTATGCGTATCTATGTAATAGAAATAATTATAGAAGCAATAAAGAAAGAAAACAGTTTATTTATTGTAAATAAATACAATAATATTTGTTGTACAAATAAATATTTATTGTACAAAAATGCAAATAAAATTTCCCTTTTCTTTGGGTGGGGGAAGAGGGGGTTACAGGGTCCCTGAAACTCAGAAAGAATAAATGACTCACCCAAGGACTCATAGTTAGTGGTCACCATGAGATTTTCTCATGTCTCCAAGCTCCAAAAATGGTTTTGCTTCCTTTAAAAAAAAGAAGTGTTTGGGATGAACATATGTACATTGCTTAATTGAAAATGGATAACCAACAAGAACCTCCTGTATAGCACAGGGAACTCTGTTCTATGTTATGTGGCAGGCTGGATGGGAGGGAATTTGGGTGAGAATGGATACATGTAACATATGGGTGAGTCCCTTTGCCATTCACCTGAAACTATCACAATATTATTTATCGATGATACCCCAATACAAAATAAAAAGCTTAAAATGCTAACTCTTCAACTTGAATATTAAAGTAAAATCTCAGCATATGATATATTTTTAATGTTCATGGGTTTGGGTGAAGGATAAAAGTGTTTCATTTTGCATTCATTTAAATGGAAAACTTGCTGTCACAACTTCATATGGTCAACGTATTCACCTGCATCGACAGAGTTACCAAGGTTCATTTAAAAGCAATTCATTGAAAATACTCTTCTGAGCAGGAAGAAACACATCACCACTAGTAGGCAATTATGTCTAATCATTGTCTATTGAAAAATCATTAACACATAGGAATAATAAATATGCAAAAAGTATGGAGGGCCAATTATACATGACGGATGATACATTTTATTCACGTTATCCTTACACAATTGAGGTGATGCATCATGACATTAACTTTCCAAGATTGTTCCCAAATAATGGGCTTTAAAACACTATCTCTTCTGTTAATCATATTTGAAAACAGCCTAACTCAGTTTTTGCCTTGCTGTGAGGCAGGCACAGTGTAACTCATTTTATGAAAAAGAAAAGCAAATGTAATTTTTGGTCCTAACATCAATCTTTTAAAATAAGTATCATCATTCTGTTATAGAGATGAGGAAACTGAGAATTACAGATTCTAAGACTTTTGCCCCAAATCATGTGAATAGACATGTTGAAGTTAAATTAAAATTCAGAGTTCTTTTAACCTAGGAACCATGCTTTTCCTATTATGTTAACAGATGAATCATTCACATGAGTCAAATATCAGCAGTTTCATATAGTCCAATCTGACGTATGGGTCATGGAGGGCTTTTGATACTGGCATTTTTAAAGATTAAAGATGGGTAAACAAACCCAAAACATTGTATCTTATTTTAATCTTTTAAAGTGCAGTGTACATATATCTTGAGATTTATTTATTGTATTTATTATTCGTATTTATTCATCTTGGGCTTCTCCGGTGGCTCAGTGGTAAAGCAGGAAGGGTCAGGAAGATCCATACAGAAGGAAATGGCAATCCACTCCAATATTCTAACCTGTTGAAAATCCCACGGACAGAAGAGCCTGGTGGGCTATATCCATGTGGTTGCAGAGTCTGACATGCCTTAATGACTGCTGTTGCTGCTGCTGCTGCTGCTGCCGCTAAGTTGCTTCAATTATGTCCGACTCTATGCGACCCCATAGACGGCAGCCCACCAGGCTCCCCCGTCTCTGGGATTCTCCAGGCAAGAACACTGGAGTGCTTTGCCATTTCCTTTTCCAATGCATGAAAGTGAAAAGTGAAAGTGAAGTTGCTCAGTTGTGTCCTACTCCCAGCGACCCCATGGACTGCAGCCTACCAGGCTCTTCCATCCATGGGATTGTCCAGGCAAGAGTACTGGAGTGGGATGCCATTGCCTCTCCAGCCTTAGTGACTGAGCACATTTATTTATCTACATTGGCATATACTTGGTAATTTCTAAAGTTATTTAAATATTTTACATGACAAACTACTTAAAGATTTAAAATTCAGAAAGATATACTTCTATTTTTAAAGATATTATGTGTGAAGATAAGTAATTCTTCTATAGAACTGCAGGCTGTGGTGCAATGTGTACAGGAAGAAAAAAATAAATGGAGTATGGGTTTGTGTTATGAATTTATTCTTTATTAACCATGTAAACTTTGACAAGTCTCTGTTAACACTGCTGCACTCAGTTTTTCTTATCTGTAAAATAAAAGAAATATTACCACAAAATAAGGAAAAACCCACGTCGTAGGCTAGAGTGGGAATCAGTTACAATTATCTATTTTAGTTTTCTCTCCTAATTACCTATCAATGTTGGAAAATTTTATTTGTACAGATGTTTCTCTAGTTTAGGAAAAACTCATTTTATTAGGAAGGGTATGTGTGCTCTACTGTGCTCAGTGGTGTTAGTCATGTCTGACTCTTTGCGACCCCATGGACTGTATCCCTCCAGGCTCTTCTGTCCAGGGAATTCTCCAGGCGAGAATACTGGAACAAGTTGCCATTTTCTCCTCCAGGGGATCTTTCTGATCCAGGGATTGAACTGGGGTCTCCTGTGTCTCCTGCATTGCAGGTAGATTCTTTACCCACTGAGCCATACAGTTGAGTAAATATTGAAAATTTCATGTGAATTAATGAGTTTGTTTTATTAGTCAAGATAGTTTTTATTTTGCTTTACAAATTCTCAATATTTTTTCTTTCATGAAAGGTAGTGGTTTGGCAAGAGCCTGGGGAGGGGGTCTCTATTTCATATGTTCACTCAGGATATGGAAGCAGGGAAAGAGCCAGAACAGCAGGGTCTTACAGCAATTAATACCTCAGTCTAGAAGTGACATACACCATTCGTACTCACAGGATATTGGCCAGAATTAGTCACATCATCCCACATATTCACAGGCAGGTGGGAAGAGTAATTTTTCCTATGCCCTGAAGGGGAGAGGAAACCCATACCAGTGACCTTAGCAATATCAGTGCAGCTGTCATGCTGCTGCTGATTTCTGCTATCCGGTCTTCAAATCTCCTTCACCTCGAGAAAGAGATTCATCTTTCTGGGAAAAAAAAAAAAAAAAAGATTAAACAGACTTTACTAATTCATCAATATTACTTATTTTTCCTTTTTTCTAATACATGCTGCAATTCTTGATAACAAAGATTTTGTAGCCCACCAAAAAAGATATTCTCTGATAAAAATGATCTGGTGCTGTGTAGACTTTTTTTCTTTCTTGCAAAATCAATCTTGAATATCTTGTAAAGGAGGAAACAAAAGCAAATAAAACCTTTCTCTTTTGTCTTAAGTGAGAGTCAATGTAGAAATTGCTCTTCTGTGGATACAGTTATGTAAATAGTTACATTGATTGTCTTGTCATAGGTACTTACAATATGTCATCTTTTGGACTTTTTCTATGCTGTGGAGTACAATTGTTTCTGCATCTTCAAGGCCTCACTTATAAGTTTTCCTTGGGTCCCAGTGCCTTCTCTACGGTCAAACAGATATAAGAATCTCATCCTTAGAGACCACACATATTCACTTTCAGGACAAATTTCCCTGCCCCTCCCATCTTTCAGCCCTTCTTTCCCTGGAGTTCTTAGTATGTAAACTACCTGTGTGTATGTTTTGTTGCTCAGTCGTGTCCAACTCTTTGTGACTTTATGGACTGTAACCTGCCAGGCTCCTCTCTCCATGGAAATTTCGAGGCAAGACTACTGGAGTGGGCTACCATTTCCTACTCCAGGGGATCTTCTCGACCCAGGGATCGAATCTGTGACTCTTGTGGCTCTTGCATTAGCAGGTGGATTCTTTACATTTACTCAAATCTAAAGAGAAATTAAAAGATGCTTACTCCTTGGAAGGAAAGTTATGACCAACCTCAAGAGCATATTAAAAAGCAGAGACATTACTTTGCCAACAAAGATTCATCTAGTCAAGGCTATGGTTTTTCCTGTGGTCATGTATGGATGTGAGAGTTGGACTGTGAAGAAAGCTGAGCACCGAAGAATTGATGCTTTTGAACTGTGGTGTTGGAGAAGACTGTTGAGAGTCCCTTGGACTGCAAGGAGATCCAACCAGTCCATTGTGAAGGAGATCAGCCCTGGGATTTCTTTGGAGGGAATTATGCTAGAGCTGAAACTCCAGTACTTTGGCCACCTCATGTGAAGAGTTGACTCATTGGAAAAGACTCTGATGTTGGGAGGGATTAGGGTCAGGAGGAGAAGGGGACGACAGAGGATGAGATGGCTGGATGGCATCACTGACTCGATGGACGTGAGTCTGAGTGAACTCTGGGAGTTGGTGATGGACAGGGAGGCCTGGCATGCTGCGATTCATGGGGTCGCAAAGAGTCGGACACGACTGAGCGACTGAACTGAACTGAACTGATTTTTGTTTTATTGAGTTTCCCTGTTGTGTTCTTGTTTCAAATTCCATATCTTTCTGTTTTTATGTTTATACTTTTCCTCCTTGTGTTTGCTTTGTGTTTGTTCTAATTTCTTGCAGTAAGAACTTAGATTATTGATTTGTCAACATTTCATGGTATGCATTTCCTTCTCTGCATGACTTTAGCCACATTTTACATATTTTCATAAGTTTGACTGAAATCTATCCATGTTATTTTTTATTTTTTGAGAGGCTTCCTCTTTTACTTATGGGTTATTGTGAAGTAGCTTGTTTAATTTCCAATTTATTTGGAGACTTTCCCACTATGTTACTGTTATTGATTTCCAGTGTGATTTCATTATGGCCAGAAAACATACTCTGCATAATTTTTATTAAATTTAAAATTATCACCAAAACAATGTTCCATGGACCAAATATTTTATGATGGGCTCCTGGCAAACATAATTTACATATGCCATGAAGGGTGACATTACCTTTATTATTCTGACAGGACACCAACCTGCTTTCCACAGGAAGATACTATCATCCAAGAGTGTTTGCTCTGTGAACACACCTGAACAGGTAATCCAGATCAAAACTTGCCCACGCCTCTGCTCCAGAGAAGTACAGAAACTGAGAGACCCATGGAGAATTATCTCCAGACAAAACAATTTAGTGACCTCTTACCCCAAGTTCTATTTTAATCTCATACAAAATTCCAACTAATTAAAATTATATTGCCCCAAACTGTAGTCTTTACAATATTGAGTTCTGTTCCTATTTACCCATGTTTACCACTATGCCTCTAAGGAAAAGTATGCAATTTTCCTAATAAAACCTACATATTAAGTGTTTCCTGTTGCTAGTGTTACATAATTTCTCCCACTTCAATATTTTCAATTGGTTATTGTTGATATAGGTAATAGGTAATTAGGTGATCTGTTTATTTATTATGCCATTCAATACTAACCAATACTCTGAACTCTTATTTCCTCTGGATTCTTCTTTTAGTGACTTCAGTTAATTATCAAGGATTTTTAGGTTGCTATCATAATAGCCACATTGTATCTTCATTGCCAAATGAAGATTTGGCAATGGTTCATTGCCAATCTTCACATTGGTTCATTGGCTATAACTTTTAGATCAAAACCAGTTAGTGCCATAGTGGGAATCTGTTTTTTGTTTTGTTTTGTTTTGTTTTGTTTTTTTGTTTTTACTTTAGCGGGAATGGATTTGGAGTTTCAACACAAGTATAATGCTGGCAATAGATTTCAAGTTAATAAACTGTACGAAGAACTTAAGGGCCAGTGGAGTGGATCAGTGAAGGTGTCATTCCTTTGTGCCAGTCAGCCGAGCCAGGACTCCATCTTGAAAGTGGAGTTCCCCCTCAGTCTCTGCCTCCTTCAAGATGGACTCCTCTCCTCTCTTACAGAAAGAAATTAGGGGAAAAAAAATAGAGGGAAGAAGGGGGTCTCTCTAAATCTGGGTCCTCTGACTTGTGCCTGCTGTGGTTTCCAGCCCTGCTTAGCACTCCCTGTTGTGAAACAAGGAGTTTTGTTTGCCTGGGAGCCAAGTCAATGAACTGGATGGAGGGGTGACCACAGCTGGAAGGGCTACTGTGGACATTCTTCAGAGAAAAATTATCTCCATTCCAGTCAGTCCCTGCAAGAAACTTAGATCCAAAATCTACCTGTGATTAAGAGAGACAGTACTTTGCTTTTGAATTGTGCCCCTGTGTTTGGAGTCCGTATTAACCATTTGAAGCCCTGGAGGCAGTGACTGACTTGTCTGTAAGGGGCTGTCTAGCTGGCCTCCTCTCCCAGTATCCCAAGCAGGAGAGCAGACCCAGGGAGGGGAGTTCTGTGTTGAGATGGGATCATGTCCTCCAGCAGTCAATTTGCCATGAAGAATCTCAGACATAAATGAGGTTGTGGGTGCTTTGCATCCCACACAGACCTGGCACTTACTATGCTGTCAGTGACAGCCATTGCATGGGGGAGATGCTTCTCATTGCGTCAGTCATGGTGGGAGTGAACCTGGGTACACTAATTTCCAGTTACGATTGTTCTTTCATTCTCATGATGTGGAAAAAAGCTCTCATGGAAGGGAGCTAGCTGTGGGCTGTTAGCAAGGGCCAGACATCATGTTAGCCAAAAGGCAGCAATGCTTTCTGACACTTCCCCAGAGATCAGGAATTCAAATTCTTCCAGAAAGAGACCATCAACACAGCACATTTCCTTTGGCCCATTTATGGAAATTGATAGAATTCTTCACCTTCCCACTAGTGACAAGACAACGTGAAAGATCTTCCTTTTAAGACCTGAGAAACATGTCTTGCAGAAAGGAAGCCCTTTGCTGGTCCTAGTGTTTCAGGAGGCCCTCTGCACAAGCTCTGACCCTGATGCAGCTCCACTGATGACTCTGTAAAATTGGCCTCCAGCCTGTTACCTGAACATCAGTGTGAGTCACCAGCAGGGAGGACAGACCTCTCCTCTCAATCTGTTGGAACTCTCCTCTCTCCTTTCCTCCTTCACTGACTCTTCATGGATCTTATGCTTAAAGGAGCTTCATACTGGTTTTTGCCTGGAATGAGGAAAAATGACCTTCTGGTGTTGAGCATATATACATAAATTCAGCTGTGAGGATTGTTGTTTGAAAAAATATACCACCAATAGTACAGATCACCTCAAAGCCACTGCTTTCTATAGGATTTCCTGTTTTAATTTAGTTATTTAATCTCATGTAATGGGATCACGAAGAGTCAGACATTAATGAGCAACTGAGCAACAACAATAAAATAGTAATTAAATAGAGAGAGATAACATTTCTTACATATTACTATCTATAATTGTAGTATTATTGTCATACATTGTTTTAAATACATAGGTTGCATTAAAATTAATTTTTCCTATATTGGTCTTTAAGAACAGAGTTGAAGGTTCACTCAAATACTTTGAAATGAAAATAACCAACCAGTCAGAATACATTCTTGAATAAAATCACATTGATATATGGGAAATTTCTGCTTCTTTCAATGATTTCACTCTAAGAATTTCAGTCAAAGCAGTGAGAATGGTGAATCCATAATAGAAGATACAAATGTATTGCCATGAATATGTGTGCATGTTTATTTGTTTGTTTTTTTGAACTTAAGATCATTCCCAGTGACCTAAAAGCAGGTTGTTCTGATTTGAAAGTCCAGGATAAGGTTAAATGATTGCTTCAAGGATTCTCACTCTTAGCTAAGACAGTAGATCTGATAGTTGTCAAATAAACACCAAAGCGAATCAATGTCAACTGTGAGGGAGGTCTGTGGTCCTATTCTGCAGGGAAATGTCTGCAGAAAGACTTTATCACTGGCACAGTTGAAATTAACAGAGTGAGAATACAGATGCAGCAAAGGACAGAATGGGAAAGACAAGCATTTCTCAGTGAATAGTGTGACAAGATGAATCCAACTTTAACAGAAAACTCAGATGACTTTAAAGGTGTCATTCAAATCAGAGACTCTTTGAACCAAAATTTATGAAGATGCCCAATTTTTATTTCTATTTAATTCTAAATTATTCTCACCCTCGTCACATAATTTTCTTTCAAGTGAGTATGATTGTTATGAACACAGATTGGTGATTGTCTAATTCACTGATGTATGGATCATTGTGTATTTTAAGATCAATATGTTCTAAAGTTCAAATTCTTCACTTACTGATGGGTGCAAGCATTTCAATACAAAAATAACTTTAGTAGTCTACTTGTCATCGTGATTCCAAATGGTGAACTAAAGCCTATCATTTCAAACCATCTGCAGCACTGGGTAAATATCACTTTCACAACACGATCTACAGCCGTCAGAGATCCTTTGTATGAAACCATTCAGTGGCCTTTTATTACTTTCACCCAAAAATGATGCATAAAATAATGATGTCTCCTCCAATTAACTCTACCATCAAATGCTATGAATATTGGAAGATACAAAGAAACATTGACTGTTTATTATTTTGGCAGTCTTCCATCTACCAGCTGCTAAATAAAGGTTAACAAATTAATGAATCGGACTGAGAACATGGAGACCTTTAATTTCAACACGTTTAGAGATAGCACCATATTCTATTAAGAAGAGAATAATTTGCATTTGAGGCTTTTTGATGACATTTACATGCAGACTGACTCACTGCTTTTTCCTAAAGTAAGAAAAAAAATCTATCTGGATAGTCAGCTTCTGTGGTTGGGCATCTCAACTCTATAGCTCTCCAGAAAACCTTATAAACTTGATTATCATAGAAATAGTCTTTGTGAGAAGAGTCAAAAGATTTAGTTTCAGTGGGCTTCTAGTGTAGTCCTATTGTTTTGAGGCATAACCTTAACCTTTGTGAAACTCACTTTCTAAATTTATGAAATGAGGTTATTTGACTCATAATTCTAAGTTGCTGTTATGTGTTTGAATTTTGTAGCCCAAATGGAGTTAAACTAAAATATAACTAAACATGACTTTGATTTTCACTGGAGATGACAAAAAACTGAGATGTGAATGTAGTGAGGCCACCTTGGTTTACAAATTTAATGAAATTCTACTATTGGTTGTAGAATGTCATTAAACTCACATCCTGCTAGGCACATCCTCCAGAAACTCTGAAAAACAGGATGAAGGATAAAGATAAAGTGAGTCCAGGGCAAAAAAAAAAAAATGCACAAGGGGAAAAGAGCAACTAAAAGTAGCAGATCACTCAAATATTGATAGAAGTTGGAAGTGTAGTAGACGTCATTGAAAAACATGACCCGGAAAAAGATTAATTAGTAAATCAGCAAGTGTGGTGGCCCATCATAGGAATGGTAAGCGTAGCTACTTTGTGCATTGAGTGTGAATTCCTAAGTGGTCTTCTCAGCATTAACCCAACTCTACATTCATTTTTCTGAAACCCATGATCATATGACCAATCATGACCTCCCTAGTTTACTTCTTCAATGATGTAAATCTTTGACGGAGGCCCGTTAGTCTGGTGGATACACTACAGCCTCTTCAGCCCATGCTGCACCTCTGGCCACTCTGCCATACTCTGCTCTGCCATACACTGTCCACCAAGATGGTAGAGAGCCTGCTACACCTCACAGGCTGTTCTTTCTAAAAGGAACACTGGCCTTTCTCTTCCATATTAATCAACATTTACTAATTCTTCAAAGTCTTGTCCAAATATCACATCTCCCATGAAATATTTTGTGTCTACTCCAGTTTATTTTCTTGCTTCTTCTTCTGTGTCCCCAGAGTTCTTTTTATACATTTCATTTTTTAGCATATATCATACAATAATTATGTATGTACTAGATCATGAAAAATACCTGTGATATCACTTGCTCTTTTTTATTATGTTTTGGATTATAATATTTTGAAAAATGAGAAGGGATATATAATTTATAGGTTGCTATGTAGAACACAATAGAACACAATTCAACTATGTGCGTGTATGCATCTGTATGTATGTACAAATGCACAAATTTATAAACAAAATTTTCTTGAATGTTGTCATGGATTGCACAGAACAGACACATATGAGCTATGTTCTGCTCACTGTTGAAGATATATATGAATATTCATGTACTTAGGAATACAACAGTCATCAGTGCTATTTAGGAAAGATAGTCTAATAAATTTCCAACCTACTTTCTACTCTAAATTTTATCTTTTGATTGAATTGGAAAGGGGAAAGCCATAATTTTGGACCATGTGAACATAGCCTCCCACGGAAGGGACTTTCTGAGCTATGCTTGAATGATATGCCTTTAAGTTTCATCTACAATTGCTCAAAATGCTGTCTAGTAAAATTATCTTTGGTGTGGTTCCTAAAAAAAATATTTTTAATGACAGCATCTTAGAAATTTTCATGTAAATTTACATTTGAGACATCCCAGCATTTACTGGCAGAAAATCTTGTGCTTCTAGTAAACTGACATGTAACTTTGTTGCTGAAATGGGAACTGTGACAAGCGGCAGGCTCTCCTTTTTCCTTTGGTTGAAATAAAAGTGAAAGTCCATTTACAGTAAATCCTAGAACTTTTAGAAAAGTAGTATTTTCTTCTTTTTTCTGTCACCAAGCTCTGCATCTTTCCTTTAAGACCTGTGTAACTTTTTAAAATTTATTTTAATTGGAGGTTAATTACTTTACAATATTGTATTGGTTTTGACATATATCAACATGAATCCACCACAGGTATACACGTGTTCCCCATCCCGAACCCCTCTCCCTCATCCCTCCTGGTACCATCCCTCTGGGTCATCCCAGTGCACCAGCCCAGCCCACTTTTCAAAATAATTCTTAAAATATGTATTTATGAAGATTTTCATCAAAAAGTTAGATGTCCTACTTCTGAAAGTGTTATAGTTTAGTGATATGAACTACTCATCAGAGATACTTTATTCAACTTTACAACCACTTAAATTATAAGGGTTTTAGTGCAGGTAAGGTATTTCAACAAGAAATGCGTGAAAAGTGGCTCTCTCTGGAGGCTAGAAGCAAGCACAGAGAAATCCAGAAGGAGACAGAGACATCTCAGCTTTAGGAACTGACTCCATCCAGGGATTGAGGATGAGGAAGAATAATATAGTGGGGAAAGGAGCTCGTCAGGCATAGACTTTATAGCTAAGCCTGAAGGGAGGGCAGAGGAGAGTGTAGTGAGGACAGGAGCCTGGGCTTGCAGAGCCCCCTGGAAATGCACAGCCAGCCCGCAGTGCTCAGCCAAGTGCATTTCACTTATTTTTTT
The DNA here is from genome assembly GCF_032452875.1 of Bos javanicus. Classification (NCBI taxonomy): domain Eukaryota; kingdom Metazoa; phylum Chordata; class Mammalia; order Artiodactyla; family Bovidae; genus Bos; species Bos javanicus. The sequence continues at coordinate 4,655,245 of NC_083871.1, read as the reverse complement.
TTTTCCATTGGGTTATAGCTGCTTTATAATGTGTTAGATTCTGCTGTACAATGAAGTGAAACAGCCATATGTACCCGATATCCCCTCCCACTGAGACCTCCCTCACACCCCTACACCTCCATCCCATCCATCCAGGGAATTTTAAACTGATGCTTAATCCAGCCCTGAAGATGGAAACTAACTACTTGCTAAGTTTTTTTGTTTGTTTGTTTGTTTTGGCTTAAATGACAAACATTTACTTCTCACAGCTCTGGAGGCTGAGAATACAAGATCAAGTCTTGAAAGTACTTGACACATTCTCATTTCTTTTTGATCTCTTTTTAAATGAAACCGTGCCCAAACATGCCTGCCTGACCACCATAGGTAAAGTAGCATCTTTCCTCTCCAACTCCTGATTCTCCCTTTTAATCCTTGTTTGCATGATGTTGCATAATATGCTATGTTATATTCTACTTAATTCTACTTCCAAGAATGAAAGTTTCAAGAGGGCAAGGACTTATTTTTTGCTATTGTCTCCTCAGAGGCAAGGAAAGGGTCTGATATGAAATAATCACTCAATAACTACTTGTGTGGATTAACAAGGAAAGGGACCTATATTGTTTTACCATCTCAAGTGGTATTAATAATGCTCAACTCAGAGAGGTGAGGGATTATAAAATATGGTAGACAGCTTGGCAGGATGCATTTCCAAAGAGAGCCAAATACTAATCCCATATGCAGATACAGCAACTTGACATCTCAGCATCTTTCCTTGTCTTGTGGTGAGAGGAACGCCAAAGTGAGCGACAAATGTCTATATTTTGCTTTTCCTACTAGTTAATACTCAGGGACTCTTAAGTGCTGTGTTAAACAAAACAGATCAACAACTTGACTGGAAAACTCTCTCTGGAGATACCTGGGGGTCTTGTGCTCATGGTGGGCCATGACAAGGACTGTACGATTCATGATGATGTGTTGTCTGAAGTCCAGCCCTTCCTTCAGTTCAGTTTAGTTCAGTCACTCAGTCGTGTCCGACTCTTTGTGACCCCATAAACTGCAGCACGCCAGGCCTCCCTGTCCATCACCAAGTCCTGGAGTTCACTTAAACTCATGTCCATGGAGTCGGTGATACCATCCAGCCATCTCATCCTCTGTTGTCCCCTTCTCCTCCTGCCCCCAATCCCTCCCAGCATTACAGTCTTTTCCAATGAGTCAACTCTTCGCCTGAGGTGGCCAAAGTACTGGAGTTTCAGCTTTAGCATCGTTCTTTCCAAAGAACACCCAGGACTTATCTCCTGTAAAAGGGACTGGTTGGATCTCCTCACAGTCCAAGGGACTCTCGAGAGTCTTCTCCAACACCACAGTTCAAAAGCATCAATTCTTTGGCAGCCTCCAAATCTGATTTGGTTTCCCCTGCATGACCGACAAGCCAACCTTGCTGGACTGTTTGAGCAGAGATGCACAAAACCCCACTGAGACTTCTGTCCTGAGCTCCCTAGAAGCCATGATTCCTGACTTAAACCTTGCTGACTCCATCCAGTCAGGGCCAGTGTGTAGCTTAAGGGCCTTGGGGTGTCTATTGCAATCGTAAAGTCTGCTCCTACTTGCTCTCCCTTGAAATGAAGGCTATAATGATGATGCTATAAGGAGGAGAGTGAGCCCTTGTCAGCATCTGAACTTGTGATGCCTTCAGGTCCCTGTGATGCACATGGCTTTGGTTGCAGGTGGGAGGCAGTCAGAGGCCTGCTGTGAAGAATTGGGGAAAACAGTAAAATGAGGCTCAGTGGAGTTTTATGAGTCACACAAATGCTCATACATCTTCATCCAATCATTCTGGTAAAATTCTTTCCCAAAGAAATGGTATAAAGTAAGGAAGCAAAAAGAAATGTGAAAGAAGATGCTGACACTAGAATTTTGTCTCTTAGCTATGACTGAAGCCAGAAGAGCTGAGAACTGGCCTAGTTGGTAAGTTACTCCAGTTTCTCAAAGTGAGGTGCCAGATATCCTTACTCAGGACTCGGAAATGTCATGGCAGAAGCTTGACCTTCATTTGAAAAATTGCCTGGAGAACTGTTGGGCATTAACAGCGGATTTTTTGGGAGAAGGACTGTAGGTGTCAGCCTCTCCAGCAAGGAGGGGGAGGTGTGGCTTGGCAAACAACTACCGGTGTCCAAAAAGAAAAGTCTCCAGGGAGAGAAGAGAAGAAAGAGAGAAATAGAAGCAGCCTGTGGCAACTGAAAAGAGCTGAATAGGGGAGGTAATCACCCTCCTACTGGCAGTGTTTTCAGATCCATAGGGGACTAGGGTTACCAGACAAAATATAGCATCTCCAGGTAGGTCTGAATTTCTCACATAATATTGAGATGCATTTAAGCTAAAAATGATCTGCTTACCTGAAATACATATTTAACTGGATGTTTTATATTTTTAGTGGTAGAGAATTTTTGCTGCAGTCAGTTTAAGGAGGTTCCTGAAAGAGGCCAAGAGAGGTCAGTAGTCCAGAGACTGGAGGCCAAAGGACAGCTCAAGCCCTAAAGATGGGGCCATGGACTAACCAATGAAGCAGAAGCACTCCAGACTAAAATGCTGAAACCAAAAGGGAGCATTAGGGGATCTTACAAGATGTTGGCAATGGGCTGTGTGCTAAAGGGCCTCAAACATCACCGATGGCAAGAGTATACCCAGGGAAAATGCCAGATTCACCTGCAGAGTCAGGTCCTTTTTATTCCTTCTTGACTCTGTCATGAAGGGTTCAGAACTCTCTAGCTTGGGGGAAAGGAGAGTGAGGAAAAAGTCACATAGGAGAGGAAAAGCCAATTGTGTCCCATCTCCTTCCCCAGGTTCCAGTTTGAACTTGAGCCTGGAGGGCAGGTGGGGAGTGATGACACCAGGGCAGGTTTGTCCAAGCAGAGGGAGTACCTCCTTATAGATGCTGCAGAACAACCTCATCCTACAATGAACACACATACAAAGCTATTCCCACAACAGGGAACACAAGTTGAACAGGGTGCAGTTGGTGGATGAGATGGTGCAGACTTTTCAGAGAATATCATTAGGCTGTTAGAAGTTCCTGTATTTTTTTTTTTTTCATTTGATAAAAGGAACCTATGAAGCCCCAACTCTTAAGCACCCGGGCACTATGCTGGTGCTGAGGATAAAAGCATGAACATAAGCAGAGGTGGTTAAGAAGGAAACCCAAATAATAGCCACAAAGCTGATGGAGCAACTTAGAATCCTGTGGGCTATGAGGTTAATGCAACTTTTGGCAGCACTGCACTGATGATCTATCTGGGGTGATTGCCCAAGAACAAAATACTAGTCTCAAACCACTAGGATGAAAAAATCCTATGGGGAAAAAAAAATGTATTTTCTTAATCAGTTCAGTTCAGTTCAGTTGCTCAGTCATGTCCGACTCTTTGCGACCCCATAAATTGCAGCACACCAGGCCTCCCTGTCCATCACCAACTCCTAGAGTTCACTCAAACTCATGTCCATCAAGTTGGTGATGCAATCAAGCCATCTCATCCTCTGTTGTCCCCTTCTCCTCCTGCCCCCAATCCATCCCAGCATCAGGGTCTTTTCCAATGAGTCAACTCTTCACATGAGGTGGCCAAAGTATTGGAGTTTCAGCTTCAGCATCAGTCCTTCCAATGAACACCCAGGACTGATCTCCTTTAGAATGGACTGGTTGGATCTCCTTGCAGTCCAAGGGACTCTCAAGAGTCTTCTTCAACACCACAGTTCAAAAGCATCAATTCTTTGGTGCTCAGCTTTCTTCACAGTCCAACTCTCACATCCATACATGACCACTGGAAAAACCATAGCCTTGACTAGATGGACCTTTGTTAGCAAAGTAATGTCTCTGCTTTTGAATATGCTATCTAGGTTTGTCAGAACTTTCCTTCCAAAGAGTAAGCATCTTTTAATTTCATGGCTGCAGTCACCATCTGAGGTGATTTTGGAGCCCAAAAAAGTAATGTCTGACACTGTTTCCACTGTTTCCCCATCTATTTCCCATGAAGTGATGGAACCAGATGCCATGATCTTATTTTTCTGAATGTTGAGCTTTAAGCCAACTTTTTCACTCTCCTCTTTCACTTTCATCAAGAGGCTTTTTAGTTCCTCTTCACTTTCTGCCATAAGGGTGGTGTCATCTACATATCTGAGGTTATTGATATTTCTTCTGGCATTCTTGAATCCAGCTTGTGCTTCTACCAGCCCAGCATTTCTCATGATGTACTCTGCATAGAAGTTAAATAAGCAGGGTAACAATATACAGCCTTGATATACTCCTTTTCCTATTTGGAACCAGTCTGTTGTTCCATATCCAGTTCTAACTGTTGCTTCCTGACCTGCATACAAATTTCTCAAGAGGCAGGTCAGGTGGTCTGGTATTCCCATCTCTTTAAGAATTTCCCACAGTTTATTGTGATGCACACAGCCAAAGGCTTTGGCATAGTTAATAAAGCAGAAATAGATGTATTTCTGGAAATCTCTTGCTTTTTCCATGATCCAGCAGATGTTATTATCTCTTTTATTTTCTATTTATTTTATCTATTTTCCCATGATATAATTGGTAAAATACCTGTGAGTATGTGTGTACATATGCATATGTGCATGTGTGTGTGGGCACATATTAAACATCATCATGCTTCACACTAGCGGGATCACAAAGTGAAGTTCAGTTAAGAATGCTCATCCATAAGATCTGTGTCTGGGAGCAGAGCTGGAAGGACCAGATGATTTTACACTTAAGAGTGTCATGCTCAGTCACTCTTTGTGACTCTTTGTGACCCATGGACTGAGCTGGCCAGACTCTTCTGTCCATGGGTTTTCCCAGGCAAGAACAGTAGAGTGGGGTGCCATTTCCTTCTCCAGGGAATCTTCCTGACCCAGGAATTGTACCCATGTCTTCTGTGTCTCCTGCATTGGCAGGAATATTCTTTATCACTGAACCACTTAAGAAGCCCTTATGATTGTTTAAACTGTTTAAATCTAGTAACTTGAGATTCTTCTGTGTCACTTCAAAATAAAATCAATACCTTTCCCCATGATGCAGAGTTTTCCAGATTCAGGTTTTGTGGTACTGTTCTAGACCAGCTCATACATTTGCATTAAACATTGAATGGCTCCTTCCTGAGTTTCCACTATTCAGTTGTATTTTTTTTAACAGATAAATAAGACTTGGAGAAAATAAAGTAAATATGCAAAGTGGACCTCTATGATGCCACAGGAGTCAGAGTTTGAAGAATTAGAGTAAAAAATAAGTTTGGGGTGAGGAGAAACCAGGTTATCATCAGCCCTTAGGCCTGTCATCGCGAGGCTGTCTTGGGATGGGCGGCACAGAAAGTCTTCCGACTGGAGGATGCTTGTGCAAGGAGCCAGCTGGCTAGAAATCCGAAGCTCAGACTTATCAGTAGTTCTCAGCTGACCTTCTGTGTCTTCCACATACTTTCCCATAATTTATTCTTTTCTCAATCTACTCCATTAATTTCAATGAGTTTTGTAGTTTCAGTTCTTTCTTAGGGGAAGATGAAACATGGACAAGAAAGCCGTTTTTTTTCCTTCATCCCTTTGCGCTCCCTCTCTCCCTCCTTCTTCCATTCCTTTCTTTTTTTCCTTCCTTCCCCTGTTGAACCTTACATGAATTAATGTTTGAATACTGGATTTTTTTCAATTCCAAAAGAGAAACTTGTGTAGACAATATCACTTTCAACGGGAGTGAGTCAACTGAAAAAAGTCTTATGTCTTCATATAAACATGGATGAAGGCAGACGAATGATTATCTAAATATCTGTTATTGCTGAAAAAGTCACAGCACAAACACAATAAAAACCCTAGTAATATTTATTTGAAATTTATATTTAATGGTAAGTAATGGAAAGGAGAAGGAAATGGCAACCCACTCCAGTGTTCTTGCCTGGAGAATCCCAGGGACGGGGGAGCCTGGTGGGCTGCTGTCTATGGGGTCGCACAGAGTCAGACACGACTGAAGTGACTTAGCAGCAGCAGCAGCAATGGAAAGGAATAGAATAGTTATGTGTCAATATTTGGAAATATAAATTCTGGAATAAAACAAACCATTTCCAAGTGAATTTGGAAACTCAGAAAGTACATGCAGAACTTATACCTGTTTAAGGCAAAGCAGGTACCTGTTGTAAACTAACCTGAATATTGACAGAGTTGAAAATGCAAAAGCCCTGCAAACCTTATTGATTGAATAATGAAAGAGTTAGTGAAATAATTGATGAGACATTTATTTTACTTACTGCTAATGGTCATAGTAATAAAGGTTAAAGCTTGCACAGTGATTGACTTTATGCCTCTTTCAAATAACACAGTTGCTTGTGGAGTTATCAATACCACCAAAAATGAAAAGCAGTGATTTTATTACAAATGTAACAAAGTCAATATGCCTCAATAAAAAATAATAAGTACAATAATACTATGAACATGTTTAATCTTCTGCTTTTTTAAAATCAGGGGTCAACAATGTAAAACAGCCTATGTCGATGTGTAGCAACACACACATCCTACAACTGAAGGAGATTCTACACATACTAGTTCATGACAAAAGTAACAGAAGTAATCCAGAAGTGAGCTAAGAGGTTACAAAGAGATGGAACCATAGACAGAGTTGCTCAGATGAATTTATTTCTTTTCCATTTTGAAGCTGGAGTAAGCTTGGGGGATTATTCAGATACAAGAAAGTGAAGTCGCTCAGTCGTGTCCGACTCTTTGCGACCCCGTGGACTGAAGCCCACCAGGCTCCTTCGTCCATGGGATTCTCTAGGCAAGAATACTGGAGTGGGTTGCCATTTCCTTCTCCAGGGGATCTTCCCGACCCAGGGATTGAACCCAAGTCTCCCACATTGCGGGCAGATGCTTTAACCTCTGAGCCACCAGGAAGTATATCAGATATAAGAAGCCTTCTGCAAATCCATCAATATCAATTCATAAGAAATTCTTAATAATATTCTAATTGTCAATCATGTTGAGGCAGAATATTTCTTTTTGAAAAAATTTTAAACAGTTTTATTCAGATACGATTGACACACATTACAATTTGTTCATTTAAAGTATATAATACAATGGATTTTAGTATACTCACATGTATGTGCAACCAACATCTCAATTATAGAATATTTTTATCATTTCTCAGAAAGAAATGCTCTCCCATCCCTTCTTTCTACCCTCACCCAACACTAAATATTGACTAATCTACTTTATGACTCTATTAATTCCCTGTATTGCACATTTTATATGAACAATATTGTATAATATGTGGACTTCTGAGGCCTCTATTACTTATCATAATATCTTCGAGAACCATTCAAGTTGTAGCAAGTATCTTACTTCATTCTTTTTGATGGCTGCTGTAAGTTTTTGTTTTTAATTGAAGTAGAGTTTATTCAATATTATGTTAGTTTCAAGTGTAAAGCAAGGTGATTCAGTACGTTTGCAGATCATACACCATTATAGGTTACTTCAAGGTAGGGTGTATAATTCCCGGTGCTTATACAGTACATCCTTGTTGCTTGTCTGTTTTACATATAGTAGTTTGATCCATTAGTCTCACACCCCTAATTTATCCCTTCCCCTTTCCCTCTCCCTTTTGGTAGTAACCACAAATTTATTTTATATGTCTGTGAGTATGTTTCTGCTTTACATACGTATTCATTTGCATTATTTTTCAGATTCCACATGAAAGTGATATAGTATTATCTGACCTATGTCACAAAGCACAGTATTCTCTAGGTGCATCCAAGTTGCTGCAAATGGTAATATTTCATTGTTTTCTATGGCTGTGTAATTTATCTATCATCTATCTATCGATCACATCTTCTTAATCCAATCATTTGTTGATGGCACTCTTTCTGTTTCCTTATCTTGACTATTGTAGTAGTGCTGCTATGAATATTGGGGTGCATTCATCTTTTCAAAGTAGCGGTTTTCTTTTTATCAGATGTATACCCAGCAGTTAAGTTGCTGTGACAAATGGTGAACCCGCCTGCCAATGCAGGAGACCTAAGAGACATAGGTTTGATCGCTGGGTCAGGAAGATCCCCTGGAGGAGGGTACTACAACCCACTCCAGTATTCTTGCCTGGGGAGTCCCCATGGACAGAGGAGCCTAGTGGGCTGCAGTCCATAGGGTTGCAGAGTCAGACACATCTGAAGTAACTTATGCACATGCGCAGGGAGGTTCTATTTTTAGTATTTTTAGGAACCTCTACACATTTTTACATAGTTAAATGCACTAATTTGGATTCCCAACAACAATATACAAAGATTTCCTTTTCCTCACATCCTCACCAACATTTCTTATTTGTAGACTTTTTGATGACAATCATTTTGACAGGTAAGAAGTATTATCTCATTGTGGTAATAATTTGCATTTCTCTGATAATTAGCAATTTTGAGTGCTTGTTAGCCATCTATATGTCTTCTTTGGAATAATGTCTACTCAGGTCTTCTACCCATTTTTTGTTTGTTTGTTTGCTTGCTTATTATTGTTGTTGAGATATATGAACTGTTTATGTATTTTGGATATTAACCCTTTGTTGCTAACATTGTTTGCAAATGTTTTCTCCCATTCCACATGTGTATTTTTATTTTGCCAATAGCTTCCTTTGCTGTGCTAAAGCTTTTCAGTGTAATCAGGTCCTATTTGTTTCTTTCTGCTTTTCTTTTATCTTAGGAAACTGACCTAAGAGTATATTGCTATGATTTTTGTCAGAGTGGTCCACCTGTGTTCTAGAAGGCAGAACATGTCTTGATGGGTACTGTTTCAGCTTTTAGAAAATGAACACCATGTCTGTAAACAACACCCTTAGGTTTAAGATTTCTGCTTTCTTCATAGAAATATTCTCCCTCAATATAAGTTGTAGTTAAACTTCAAGTTTACCATGAGGTTAACCTTTGAAAATTGACATTTTCCAGCATGTCTTGCTATAATGTTTGCTCACTGGGACAACCTAAATTTCAGCATAAGGCAACACTCGAAGAATAAAATAACTCTGGTAATTGAAAAATCAAAGGTAGGAAGGTAAACAAATTGATTGTGATAAGTTTATTATCTTTATTGTCAGGTAAATAACTTTCTAAATTAATGTGTTTTGAATTTTGTGATGCAATTGAAGTATTTGACAAAAATATTATAAAAAGCATTATCCCAAGCAAGTGAAGCAAAACTGATATATAGAAATTTTACCTCCCATTTATATTGCAGGTAATATGAACCTGGAGCATTGATTTTAGAAAGTTCTTTAGTTGACATATTGAAGTCAAACTATATTCTGTACCATTTACTCAGTTTTGGTTAGGGTTTTTACTTTTCTATCAGAAAATGTAATTATATCATTTTTATTTTATAGAAATAAGTACTCAAAATATGAGATTTCATGCTTCTTAATATTAAAGTATCTTACCAAGATTGAATCTTTCTTCTTATATCTAAGTTGTCTTTTCTGATGATCAATAAGAATCATTTTCTCTTCCAGTTGAAGAACTGATTTCAAGATATGCATTTTTGTTATTCAATTGAATTATTATAACAAGTTTTATTGGTTTATTATATATTTAGATTTATTTTTTATATTTAAACTTAATGCCATTTTTACTGCATTTATTCTCAGTTACAATTTTTGGCAAACTATTTAAATTATCCTTGTTAGTTCTCCCTAAGGTAGTTGTGGTTTATAAATTTAACATAATTCCAATACAAATACTAATAATTTTTGTGTAGAATTATACAAATAAGTGACAACAACAACAAAAAAAGCTAAAATCCTTTAGGAAAAAAAAAAGCTAAAAGGAGACACTAATCTTACTAGATATTTAAGCTTAGTAAAACATTCTTTAATTAAAACAGTAAAAAGTTGGCACACTAATTTACAGATGCATGGGGCAGAATAGATAATATAGAAATAGATCAAATTCATATGGAAGTTTAGTACATGAAAAAACTGATGTCTCAAAAATTTAAAACAATATGGATTTTTAAATAAATGGTATTGGGGCAACTGGAGATCCCCTTAAAAAGACTTAAGATTAGACCCAAATTTTCTGGGAGGTGTGTCATAGAGGATCCTGCTGTGATTTATGTCAGAGAGTGTTTTGCTTATGTTCTCCTCTAGGAGTTTTATAGTTTCTGGTCTTACGTTTAGATCTTTAATCCATTTTGAGTTTATTTTTGTGTATGGTGTTAGAAAGTGTTCTAGTTTCATCCTTTTACAAGTGGTTGACCAGTTTTCCCAACACCACTTGTTAAAGAGATTGTCTTTTCTCCATTGTATATTCTTGACTCCTTTGTCAAAGATAAGGTGTTCATATGTGTGTGGATTTATCTCTGGGCTTTCTATTTTGTTCCATTGATCTATATTTCTGTCTATATACTGTCTTGATGACTGTGGCTTTGTAGTAGAGCCTGAAGCCAGGCAGGTTGATTCCTCCAGTTCCATTCTTCTTTCTCAAGATTGCTTTGGCTATTCGAGGTTTTTTGTATTTCCATACAAATTGTGAAATTATTTGTCCTAGCTCTGTGAAGAATACCGTTGGTAGCTTGATAGGGATTGCATTGAATCTATAGATTGCTTTGGGTAGTATACTCATTTTCACTATATTAATTCTTCCGATCCATGAACATGTTATATTTCTCCATCTATTAGTGTCCTCTTTGATTTCTTTCACCAGTGTTTTATAGTTTTCTATATATAGGTCTTTAGTTTCTTTAGGTAGATATATTCCTAAGTATTTTATTCTTTTCGTTGCAATGATGAGTGGAATTGTTTCCTTAATTTCTCTTTCTATTTTCTCATTATTAGTGTGTAGGAATGCAAGGGATTTCTGTGTGTTGATTGTATATCCTGCAACTTTACTGTATTCATTGATTAGCTCTAGCAATTTTCTGGTGGAGTCTTCAGGGTTTTCTGTGTAGAAGATCATGTTATCTGCAAACAGTGAGAGTTTTACTTCTTCTTTTAGAATTTGGATTCCTTCAATTTGGATTCCTTTTATTTCTTTTTCTCCTCTGATTGCTGTGGCCAACACTGCCAAAACTATGTTGAATAGTAGTGGTGAAAATGAGCACCCTTGTCTTGTTCCTGACTTTAGGGGAAATGCTTTCAACTTTTCACCATTTAGGATAATGTTTGCAGGATGATCCTCTATGACCCACCTCCCAGAATATTGGAACTAAAAGCAAAAATAAACAAATGGGACCTAATTAAACTTAAAAGCTTCTGCACAACAAAGGAAACTATAAACAAGGTGAGAAGACAGACTTCAGAATGGGAGAAAATAATAGCAAATGAAGCAACTGACAAACAACTAATCTCAAAAATATACAAGCAACTCCTGCAGCTTAATTCCAGAAAAATAAATGACCCAATCAAAAATGGGGCAAAGAACTAAACAGACATTTCTTCAAAGAAGACATACACATGGCTAACAAACACATGAAAAGATGCTCAACATCACTCATTATCAGAGAAATGCAAATCAAAACCACAATTAGGTACTATTTCACACCAGTCAGAATGGCTGCTATCCAAAAGTCTACAAGCAATAACTGCTGGAGAGGGTATGGAGAAAAGGGAACCCTCTGACACTGTTGGTGGGAATGCAAACAAATACAGCCACTATGGAGAACAGTGTGGAGATTCCTTAAAAAACTGGAAATAGAACTGCCTTATGACCCAGCAATCCCATGCTGGGCATACACACTGAGGAAACCAGAATTGAAAGAGACACATGTACCCCAATGTTCATCGCAGCACTGTTTATAATAGCCAGGACATGGAAGCAACCTAGATGTCCATTGGCAGATGAATGGATAAGAAAGCTGTGGTACATATACACAATGGAGTATTCACTTCAGTTCAGTTCAGTTGCTCAGTCGTGTCCGACTCTTGCGACCCCATGAATCACAGCACGCCAGGCCTCCCTGTCCATCACTAGCTCCTGGAGTTCATTTAGACTCATGTCCATTGAGTCAGTGATGCCATCCAGCCATCTCATCCTCTGTTGTCACCTTCTCCTCCTGCCCCAAATCCCTCCCAGCATCAGAGTCTTTTCCAATGAGTCAACTCTTCGCATGAGGTGGCCAAAGTACTGGAGTTTCAGCTTTAGCATCATTCCTTCCAAAGAAATCCCAGGGCTGATCTCCTTCACAATGGACTGGTTGGATCTCCTTGCAGTCCAAGGGACTCTCAAGAGCCTTCTCCAACACCACAGTTCAAAAGCATCAGTTCTTCGACTCTCAGTGATTACTCAGCCATTAAAAATAATATACGTGAATCAGTTCTAATGAGGTGGATGAAACTGGAACCAATTATACAGAGTGAAGTAAGCCAGAAAGAAAAACACCAATACAGTATACTAACACATATATATGGAATTTAAAAAGATGGTAACGATAACCCTGTATGCGAGACAGCAAAAGAGACACAGATGTATAGAACAGTCTTTTGGATTTTGTGGGAGAGGGAGAAGGTGGGATGATTTGGGAGAATGGCATTGAAACATGTATAATACCATATATGAAATGAATCGCCAGTCCAAGTATGATGCATAATACAGGATGCTTGGGGCTGGTGCACTGGGATGACCCAGAGGGATGGTACGGGGAGGGAGGAGGGATGGGGAACTCGTGTATACCTGTGGTGGATTCATGTTAATGTATGGCAAAACCAATACAATATTGTAAAGTAATTAGCCTCCAATTAAAATAAATAAATTTATATTAAAAAAAAGATTAGATCCAAAATATAAGACAATACTCTAAATCGGTATTTTTCAATCATGACAAATTTGCCACTGTTCCTGTTTGAGGACTTCTGGCGAAGTCTGGAGACATTTTTGACTTGATAACTGGGAGATGGTACAAATAAAATTCTATAATGCACAGGAAAGGCCCTACAGCAAAGAAAATTCTCTTATAAAAAATGTTAATAGTGTCAAATTTGAGAACTTTTTAAAGTAGGTCAATAATTCATCAAAAATGACACAATAACATTGCAATAGGAAACTAAAGTCAAATCTAGCCTCTGTAGCCCAACACCAAATTAAAACTTGGAGACAGACTTTTGTGAGAAGTAGAAAAGAGAAGCTTTATATCTTTTATGAAGGATGTTACAGTGGGTTCATGTGTGTCCCAGGTAGGTTGTGAGTTTTAGAGACAAGGGAATATGTACTTTGTGGTTCAGTCATATTTGACTCTTTGTGACCTCCTGGACTGTAGCCCACCAGGATCCTCTGTCCAGGGTGATTATCCAGGCAAGAATACTGGAGCAGGTTGCCTTGCCCTTCTCCAGGGTATCTTCTCAACCCGGAGATCAAACCCAGGTCTCCTACAATTAAATGTGGATTCTTTAATGTCTAAGTCACAATGGACAAGGTGGTGGGGTTGCTGATAAGGATCAGGATACACATGGGGCCTGCAATCTTTCAATCCACAGGTCACCCAGCTTCAGGTGGTGAGGGACCTTCTCTGGAAAGAACAGTGCCTCATCCAGTAGTTCAGTTCAGGTCAGTTCCATCACTCTTTGTGACTCTTTGTGACTCCAGGGACTTCAGCACACCAGGCTTCCTTGCTCATCACCAACTCAGGGAGCTTGCTCAAACTCATGTCCATTCGGTTAGTGATGTCATCCAACCATCTCATCATCTGTCATCCCCTTCTCTTCCTGCCTTCACTCTTTCCCAGCATCAGGGTCTTGTCCAATGAGTCAGTTCTTCACTTCAGGTGAACGAATTATTGGAGTTTCAACTTCAGCATCAGTCCTTCCAATGAATATTCAGGATATATTTCTTTTCAGATTGACTGGTTTGATCTCCTTGCAGTCCAAGGGACTCTCAAGAGTCTTCCCCAACCAACACCACATTTCAAAGGCATAAATTCTTCATCACTCAGCTTTATTTATGGTCCAGCTCTCACATCCATACATGACTACTGGAAAAATCATAGCTTTTACTAGAGTCACCTTTGTGGGCAAAGTAATGTCTTTGCTTTTTAATATGCTCTCTAGTTTGGTCATAACTTTTCTTCCAAGGAGTAAGCATCTTTCAATTTCATGAATGCAGTCACCATCTGTAGTGACTTTGGAGCCAAAGAAAATAAAATCTGTCATTGTTTCCCCATCTATTTGCCATAAAGAGATAGAACTGGATGCCATGATCTTAGTATTTTGAATGTTGAGTTTTAAGCCAACTTTTTCACTCTCCTCTTTCACTTTCACCAAGAGGCTCTTCACTTCCTCTTCACTTTATGACATAAGGGTGGAGTCACCTGCGTATCTGAGGTTATTGATATTTCTTCTGCAATCTTGATTCCAGCTTGTGCTTTACCCAGTGCAGCATTTCACATGATGTAATCTGCATTACTTTGCCAAGAAAGATCCGTCTAGTCCAGGTTATGGTTTTTACAGTAGTCATGTATGGATGTGAGAGTTGGATTATTAAGAAAGTAAAGCACTGAAGAATTGATGCTTTTGAACTGTGGTGTTAGAGAAGACTCTTGAGAGTCCCTTGGACTGCAAGGAGATCCAACCAGTCCATCCTAAAGGAGATCAGTCCTGGGTGTTCATTGGAAGGACTGATGCTGAAGCTGAAACTGCAATACTTTGGCCACCTGATGCGAAGAGCTGACTCATTTGAAAAGACCCTGATGCTGGGAAAGATTGAGGGCAGAAGGACAAAGGGACAACAGAGGATGAGATGGTTGGATGGCATCACCGCCTCAATGGACATGGGTTTGGGTGGACTCTGGGAGTTGGTGATGGACAGTGAGGCCTGGCGTGCTGCAATTCATGGAGTTGCAAAGAGTCAGACACGACTGAGCAGCTGAACTGAACTGAAACAGGGCCTGCCTCAGGGCTACACTGTTGTTTCTTGGCTGCTCCCCCTTGTCTCTGCATCTCCTTTCTTTTCTTATCAGCAAATATTTGAACCTGCCCTTTGGAACTCGGGGAAGGGGACACAGGAAGGCTTTTGTGCCCAGGAGCCTTATTGGGTTTCAGTAAGTACACTGGCTTTTGTATAATATGAAAGGGAAATAAAAATAAATAAATGCTGATTTTTGCAATTAGAAACTGAGGAAAGATAAACTAGAAACTACTGATAGTGTTTACCAGTAGGGAAAAGGGTAAAAAAGAGTACATGTTTCTGAAGATACCTTTTTATGGTTTCAACAATTATTAACCATTTTAATTCTATGGCTTTGTAAATCAAAACAGCAATGAAAGCCATAAAAATAACAACAGAAATAAAGTAATAATAATTTTTAAAATCCAAAGGAATATAGTCACCAGTCTACTTAAACATATTTCATTTGAATAACAATCACATCCACAGGAATGAAAGAGAAATTTAACCCTCATAGTCTTTGAAACAGGCAGATACCTGCAGGCTAAAGGAGGGAAATGTATCTCCTTTATTTGAGCACCTCTCCATAGTTTGTTTTCTCAGTGTTTGTTTTTCAAAGTGGTATGAATTAGTAAGCATTAAACTACATTTATGTGATATTTTTTTGCTTGTTTGCTTTTGTACTTCAGTGGCTACATCATTTCCTACTCTTTAAGACCCCATAGACAGTAGCCTGCCAGCCTCCTCTGTCCATGGGATTTCCCAGGCAAAAATTCTGGAATGGGTTGCCATTTCCTTCTCTAGGGTATCTTCCAGACCCAGGGACCCAATACACCTCTCCAGATTGGCAGCTAGATTCTTTACCACTGAGCTACCAGGAAAGCCCTTTATGTAATATAAGATTGAGCAAATGGCTAAATTATTGAGATTTTTGACTGTCAGAAATATGCAGTAAGGGAAAAACCAGGGTAAGTGATATGAAATTCAATTAGAAGCTATAAAGAACTCATGGTTTTTGACAGCTGTTTGAGCACATAGATATTTAAAAGTGCATTTGTTTATGTATGTAAAAGTGCATATTCTTTCACTTGTTCTGTGTGCTAAAAAGCTGAAAAGCCTGTTTAGAAACAGGCCTAGCAATCAGAACTGCCACAGTGAGCAGGATGGCAGCCTGTGTGTTCTGAGTTCTGGGGTTAGGCATCATTTTTTGAGACACAGTGCTGGACATCAAATAACTTATTTTTGACAGTTTATATAATCTAGATTTGACTGTCATCATGGCCCCTTAAAACATCAAAAATACGTGTTATCTTTTAGGAAATGCAATGGCAACCCACTCCAGTACTCTTGCCTGGAAAATCCCATGGATGGAGAAGGCTGGTAGGCTACAGTCTGTGGAGTCGCAAAGAGTCGGTCACGACTGAGCGACTGCACTTTCTTGGTGATGCTAGGAGAATATTGTTCTTTATGGTTGAGGAGGTATTCCTGCCAATGGGGGAGGTCTGATCAATGTATAATGTAGATATTCAATGCAGTATGGGGAGAGAGGGGGCCAAAAGGCAGAGAAGAATTTTTAATGTTTAAATTTTTCTTGTCTTGCCATAAAATATGAATTTTATTTCATAAGATTCCCTCCCTTTGGTTTTACCTCTGTTGGCTATTACAGCATGATGCCAACAGGCATCCAGGTATGAAAGCATACTTGTGAGATTTCTCCTTTTGCTCAGCAATAGTTATGGAGCTTGCGTGGGTGCATGCACATGTGCTCAGGCATGTCTGACTCTTTGTGGTCCCATGGACTGTAGCCTGCCAGGCTTCTCTGTCTGTGGGATTTTCCAGGCAAGAATAGTGGAGAGGGTTATCTTTTCCTTCTCCAGGTATGGAGCTTAGAGTTCCAGCTCTGGGTAAAATAAAGTGCGCGTGTATCAAACTTTCTCTTCCACTGAATACAACTACAAATCTGGAAAGAATATATGAGAAACTTGGAAGCCTACAAAAGTAAATGCCAGCAGGCAGATTGGTGAAGAACATCAGATTTTGAAGTCACCAAACTAGGGCTGAGCACTTTTTCCCTCTCTGTGGACTCCCCAACTGAACTCCACAAAGCTGGAAACTCAAAAATGAGGACTCCAGAAAAACTGAATCTCTGGCTCATGTGTGGGAAAAATGGGATGCTTAGTATTCAAAGAGAGAGGAGAAAATCAATAAAATCAAAGTGGTTCTTGGTAACCATCAATAAAATTGATCTTTTAGCAAGGCAAACTGATTAAAATGAATAAAAGACACAAGTAATTAATATCTGGAATTAAAGCAGGAAATATTACTATAGGCCCTATGGATATTGAAAGAAAATAGGGAATCCTGTGAACGCCTCCATAGATGTAAGTACAACAACTTTGATAAAATGAGTCAATTCCTCAACAAACACAAAATACCAAAATTCATTCAAGTCACCCAAGATCACTCAGTTAACCTGAATAAACCTATAAATATGAAAGTAGTTTAATTTGTATTTATTTTTTTTCTAAGAAAGAAATCACTAGGACTAGATTGTTTCCTGGCAGATTTTATCAAACAATTAAAGAAGAAATGACATTGATGCTATACAATCTCTTGTAGAAAGTGACAGAAGACAGTCATCCTACTTTATGAGGCCAATATCACCCTGATACCAATTGTAAACAAAGAAATTAGGAAAAGAAAAAAAAAAAAAAGAAAATTCAGACCCATATCACTTAATCATGCAATAATCTTCAACAAAATTTTAGCAAACTGCACCCAACATTATGTGTGTGTGTGTATTAAGTCACTTCAGTTGTGTCCAACTCTGTGTGACCCTGTGGACTGTAGCCCACCAGGCTCCTCTGTCCATGGGATTCTCCAGGCAAGAATACTGGAGTGGATTGCCCTGCCCTCCTCCAGGGGACCTTCCTGACCCAGTGATTGAACCTGCATCTCTTATATCTCCTGCATTGGCAGGCAGGTTCTTTACCACCAGCACCATTTGGCATTATACATATATGAATAATATACCCTCACCAAACGATGGCTATGCTGTGAATAGCAGTCTGTATCACTATGCAGAAAATAGTCACTGAAATCCACCATTTAAATAATCTAAAAGAGAAAGAGCACATGGTGATACCAATTGATAAAAAAGTATTTGACAAAATACAACGATAATTCACAATGAAAATACTTACCAAACTAACAATAGAAGGTAACCTATGAATTTTATAAAAGGAAATCTACAAAAACTCTACTAATATCATATGTAGTAAGGAGGAGCCATTTGTGTTTCCCTAATATGAGGAGCAAGGCAAGAATATGCACTTTCATCATTCCTGCTAAAAATTTTGGCAGAATCCTCAACCAGAGCAATAAGAAAACAAACAATGCTATAGATCAGAAAACAAACAGTGCTATAGATTAGACCCAGAGGGATGTTATGGGGAAGGAGGTGGGAGGGGGTTTCAGGATGGGGAACGCATGTACACCCATGGCGGATTCATGTTGATGTATGGCAAAACCAATACAATATTGTAAAGTAATTAGCCTCCAATTAAAATAAATAAATTTATATTAAAAATTTAAAAATATATAAATTTGTCTTAATTGTAAAGAAGAATATTATTCATATAGAAAACTCAATCAGGTTATAGGATAGAAAACAAAACAAAAACATGAAGCAATAAACAACAGGAACAATGAACAATGTACTTTTATATACCAGCCATGTATAAATGGAAAACAATAGTGAAAGAGAGAGCATCACTTTTAAAACTTGAAAAAACAGAATTTTGAGGTATAAATATAAAAACTTAGATATATAGTGAACTATTAAGGTGAACTATTAATGGAGAGACTCAAAGAAAGACTAAATAAATGGAATTATTCACCATAAATTTTGATTGAAATTCTCAATACAACTTCAGAGGTCAGTTCTCTCCAAATTGACCTATAGATTTAATGCAGTATCAAGGAAAAATCTCAACAGGATACTTTTGTTTTTTTTTTTTATGTACACAAGTTGATTCTAAAATTTATATAAAAGGAAAGGAATCTAAAAGGGCTAAAATATTTTTGAAAAAGAATGATAAATTTGAGACAGTCACAAGCTACTTTATTTTAAGCTTTTTAAAACCACAGAATTCAAAGAAGTATGATATTGAAAAAGGGGTATTCATATGGGCCAGTGGAAAAAAAATAGAGTCTAGGAATTGACCTCCACATGTATGACCAACTGGTTTTTAATAAAGTTGCCAAAGCAACTGTAATAAACTGGATAAACTGTAGCCTACAATACATTGTTTTGAAATCTCCTTGTCTAAAACTATAAATTTTTAGAATAAAACATAGGGTATGAGTTCTTTTTTCATTACTTTGCATTGGAGTATAGTTTCTTTACAAAACTGTGTAAGTTTCCTAACTAATGGGGTTTCCTTCCCATTTAGGTCACCACAGAGCATTGAATATAGTTTCCTGTGCTATAAAATAGGTTCTTATTAGTTATCTATCAGTAAGTGTATATATGTAAATCCCAATCTCCCAATTCATCCACCTTCCTCCCCTCCTTGGTATCCATAAGTTTGTTCTCTATGTCTTTGTCTCTATTTCTGCTTTGTATATAAGATCATCTAGATGGTGATTGCAGCCATGAAATTAAAAGACGCTTACTCCTGGGAAGGAAAGTTATGACCAACCTAGAAAGTATATTCAAAAGCAGAGACATTACTTTGTCAACAAAGGTCCGTCTAGTCAAGGCTATGGTTTTTCCAGTAGTCATGTATGGATGCGAGAGTTGGATTATTAAGAAAGCTGAGCACCAAAGAATTGATGCTTTTGAACTGTGGTGTTGGAGAAGACTCTTGAGAGTCCCTTGGACTGCAAGGAGATCCAATCAGTCCATTCTAAAGGAAATCAATCCTGGGTGTTCTTTGGAAGGACTGATGCTAAAGCTGAAACTCCAGTACTTTGGCCACCTCATGTGAAGAGTTGACTCATTGGAAAAGACTCTGATGCTGGGAGGAATTGGGGGCAGGAGGAGAAGGGGACGACAGAGGATGAGATGGCTGGATGGCACCACCGACTCGATGGACATGAGTTTGAGTGAACTCCAGGAGTTGGTGATGGACAGGGAGGCCTGCAGTGCTGCAGTCCATGGGGTCACAAGGAGTCGGACATGACTCAGCGACTGATCTGACTGACTGACTGAAAGTTTCCCAACTAATCTATGACAAAGGAGGCAAGAATATACAATGGAGAGAAAAAAAGTCCCTTCAGTAAATACTGCTGGAAAAGCTGGACAGCTACATGTAAAAGAATGAAATCAAATCACTCCTTAAACACCATATACAAAAATAAACTCAAAATGGACTAAGGACCTAAATCTAGGGTATGAGTTCTCACGATTGCAAGAAAACTTGGTCTATGAAAGAACACATTGATTAGTTGGACTCCATCAAAATTTTTAAAATGTTTTCTCCCAAATGTACTGTTAAAAGAATGAAAAAACAGGCTATAAATTGGGTGGAAGTATTTGCAAATTACATATCTGGTGAGGGACTTCTATCCAGAATGCATATTTAGAATACCTTAATGTCCCTACAGTGCTTTTTTTCTTAATATTTACCTTCTGCAAGCTAGAACTAAATGAGAGTTAAAATGGATAGATTACAGCATACATTGCTATATGATCTGATAACACAAATACAACCAAACTAAATTGGGGAGAAGGAGAAGAATATAAAGACTTAAAAATTTAGCCCTTTTCAATAATCATAATAGATAGTGGTACTATTATAATTATTGTTATTCTGAGATTTTTGTAATAATTATCGGATGCTTAAGCCTATGTTTTTAAGAACCAGGATTTCTGCTTTGGAATAAATGAGATACGATTGCAATAAAAATGTATTTATATTTTTTTACCCTCTGCTTATGGGCTTCCCAGGTGGTGCTAGTAGTAAAGAACCTTCTTGCCAATTCAGGAGACAAAAGGGTCACAGTTTCCATCCCTGGGTTGGGAAAATTCCCTGGAGGAGGGCATAGCAAAGAATCTTCATGGACATAGGAGCCTGGTGGACTACAGTCCATAGGGTTGCAGAGTTGGACATGACTAAGGTGACTTAATACACACCCTCTGTGTGTGCTAAGCAGAAAAAGGCAGCATCTTGATGGGGGACCCATGTGTGCCTTTTATTCTTTTGGATTCCAGGTCACCATGTGGACTTCACTTTTCCTTTGAAAGCATGCAGGGCTCCAGTTGGGATTGTAAAATGTATTATCATGAATAAAATGAATCAAAACTAATGAGGACCTGAGACCAAAAGAACTGAGACAGGAGATAGAAGGGCCCCCAGCGGAATATTTTCTCCTCTGTGGGTATAAATTCCAAAATAGCAGGAGGGAGAAGCTGGGCCCTGTCCAGAAGAGATAAAGATCATGAATTCCTCATTCTTGGCATCAAGGAGATCTTCCCAACTACAAAAGAGCTTATAAAGAGAGGAGGGTGTCACTCCACAGTGTGAAGTAACTGTGGGCCTCGGCCCCATCTGTCTTGGCTAAGAGATGCGCACACACAGGGGACGAAGCTGAGACAAGCCAAACACAGACTCAGCACCAGGAAAGCAAGATGATAGGTCAGAGGAGACTCAGAAGAAATGCCCGTAAACCTGATTCTAGTGAGGGCATGACTCTCCCTGTCCGCCTGTTGGTCTGTGCACATGTACTGTACTCGGTTTCCTCTTGATAAACACGTTACTTGTTTCACTCACCTCTGTCTGTATGTGACAGTTCATTTCTACACAGCTGATAGTCTGGGGCCTTGTCACTGGCCCTGTCCCGGGTGGTCTAGTGGCCGGGATCCAGGGCCCTCACGGTCAGAGCCTGATTTTAGTCTCTGGGAAGGAGCCAAATCCTGCTTCAGGGTGTTGCAGTCTTAGGCCACACAAAATCAGAATCACCTAATGATCAATTCAGAATCGATTTCTCACAGTCTTGAAAGGGGAAATAGGAGAAAACAATGCGTATTCTTCTTAACAATTTATGTGTACCCTCATCACTCTAAAATTCTCTCAGTTGTTCATTTTTATGAATCATCTCTAAATCTGCAGAAACTTTACTTGAAGTTTTTTTTTTTTTTAATCATGCTAAATATAATGAATAATTTAAATAGACCACTAGATGACTAACAGTATTTCTATTTTTAGTATCTAATGACAGTTGTTGGGGAAATGGGAAGGAAAGCTTGGCTCATAATGATGAAAACTGTGTTTGGCAAAGCAGACTTCTAGGACCCTAGTGGGAGAAAAGTCTTCAACTAGATTTGAATGAATAGATGGATGAATATTCACAATGACAGAGTAGAGTGTGAGAGGGTAAATGACTCAAGGATACAGCCATGGTAATGCTTAAAATCATCTAAAAATCTGCTTCAAAGAAAAATCAGCTGTCTTTGTGATGACAAGGACATTTCCAGGTTTATGTCAACCTACTGTATTTCAATGTTGATATGCCATTTATCCAGTGAGCTGAGGTAAGGTAAAAGCTACTGTTTTACAGAAGATAAATGATGGGCCGGGGGGGGCACTCATGAGAAAGACATCTACTTCCTTATCTTAATTCTTCTTGACATCTAAACTTTTACTTTATAGGGTCTTGCTCCATAATATATGCATTATGGGAAAGGTTTTATATTCATTTATACTGATTTGCTGTGAAAAGTTCATGGTTTTTTTGTTCTAATTTAACTTTCAATGTGCCCTATTCGCTCTCAAAAATGCCTTATTTTGAACAAGACATTATACCTTTCCCCAATTATAAACTCCTCCATTATAAACTTTGCAAGGATTTTTTTTGCAGGATCCTTCAACACTGTTGTGTCTAGACTTCAGGATCACAATCCACCTCACTTCTTGACAGCATCATTCGTAATTATCAACAGACAGCAACAGCTCCTGAATTAGTGAGTCAATCTTATTGACTCATAGTAATTAAGAGAGTGCCCTTTTAAGCAGGGGTGGGAGGTGGGGGTGGGGTGAGGGGTGGGGGGAGATGTTGGGGCTGAAGACCTATTTTGTCATTCATCGTCTGTATAACCTTGGACAAATTAGTAACATCCATATATCTCATTTCCCTGCTCTGTAAAGGGTATAATAACAGTACCTGCCTCATGGGCTCACTTGGAAGAGTAAATGAGTTAATATATGCAAATTACTTGAAAATATGGGTGCTTACTAAGCAGAATAGTAAATGATATTACCTTAAATGATATCCTCTTACCCCATTTCGTCTTATGAAAACAAACTTTCAAAGTCTTTTTTTTTTCACACTGTCATGAAAAAGTAATTACTAAGTAGTTGCAGGCTTTCCATTGAAATCTATATATCACCCACTACTCATTTTTCTCTCTCATATATGTAGCACTTTATTTTCTCTAACGCAGAGCCAAGTTTACCTTTTGTTTGCTTAGTTTTTCTGTGCATTATAATTTATATCTAATATATTTCTGGTTTTTTCTAGGCTTTCTAGTACTAACTTAATATCTTCTAGGTGTTTCTCTTAGAGGCCAAAATCCTATGTGTCTTAAAAGAAAAAGACAAAATGTTACATGCTTGCTTAGTCATTTCAGCCACGTCTGACTTTTTGTTACCCCATGGACTATAGCCCACCAGGATTTCATATCCCAGGGATAGTCCACAGGATTTCAGGCAAAAATACTGGAGTAGGATGCCATTTTGTGGAAAATAAACACCTTCATATTGCAAAGTTTATTAAAAAGTTTGATGTACATAATATCATATTTGAATTTCAGAAAAGTATTCTGTGTTCATAAAGCAACAAAACGACAAATACATGGAGTGTACATATACAGATTCAAAGAACATATAAAGAAAACATTTTTAAGAGTTGAAAGTACATATACACAATGGAGTATTACTCAGCCATTAAAAAGAATACATTTGAATCAGTTCTAATGAGGTGGATGAAACTGGACCTATTATACACAGTGAAGTAAGCCAGAAAGAAAAACACCAATACAATATACTAACACATATATATGAAATTTAGAAAGATGGTAATGATAACCCTGTATGCGAGACAGCAAAAGAGACACAGATGTTTAGAACAGTCTTTTGGACTCTGGGAGAGGGCGAGGGTGGGATGATCTGGGAAAATGGCATTGAAACATGTACAATATCATATATGAAACAAATCGCCAGTCCAGGTCCAATGCAGGATACAGGATGGTTGGGGCTGGTGCACTGGGATGACCCAGAGGGATGGTACGGGGAAGGAGGTGGGAGGGGGTTCAGGATGGGGAACACGTGTATACCCGTGGCTGATTCATGTTGATGTATGGCAAAACCAATACAATATTGTAAAGTAATTAACCTTGAATTAAAATAAGTAAATTAAAAAAATAAAATAGCAGCAAAAAAAAAAAAAAAAGTACCAGAAATGTGTTGATCTTATAAGTAACAAGTTTCCCAGCAGGAGTATATTCAAATATATGATGGCCAAGGGTAATATTTTAGGGAAGCCAGCAGGGAAGCCTGTCCTGGAGAAGGGACTGACTATCCACTCCGGTATTCTGGCCTGGAGAATTTCATGGACAGAGGAGCCTGGTTGGTACAGTCCATGAGGTCTCAAAGAATCAAACATGACTGAGTGCTTAACACTTTCACTTTTCTTTCTATGAGATTTCTAAATCTTTAATGCCAATTAATGCATTTTGGAAATTTTACTTACTAAGGAAAATTGTAGCTAAGCATTTTTCAGAATAAAACAAAAACATATTTTCAACTGGAATACTTATATACTTTTTAAATCAGTTCTTCAAATTTGGCTTTTGATTTTTAGTTTCGGTAGGCAGAGTTTGAACTGCGTGTTCCTTTCAATCCTAGCAGTCGGCTTGCATCCTGTCCTACTGCTCTTGCTCTCCCAAGGAGGAATCTGTAGTCAGAGTCACATTGAAGGGCACGGTTCTGCTTTGATTTGTATGTAATCATTGTTTTTTATCTATATATATATAACTTCAAAGGAACTGCTAATTATTGATGAGATGACTAAATAGTTATTTTGGATTGGAGTCGTTCAAAGACCAAGGGTAAGGCAGGGGGTATTTATCTTCATCCTTTCTTGAGTCACATGGGGTTATCTGCTTGTCTGAAAGACACTAATGATCAGGGCCACTTGTCTCTGTGTAGGAAGCTCCACGATGACAGTCTGAATTAAGCTTGTCTGCTCCTGGGATACATTTTCAAGTTGCCTGCTCTCCTCTGTTGGAGTAATTGGGCCCAAGGTAAGTGAAATGAAAGGCTGGCTCTCCGTGGGAACAGGCCTCCTCTGTTGCAGGCATTGTCAAGACCGATGTGTATCTCCTTGACTCTTCCACCCTCTGTAGGTTCCATGCCTGATGAGACGTGGAAAATACAATAAAAAATGGTAAACTCAAAAGGCAGAGTCTTAAAAGAAAGCTTTTCATCACTAGTCACAATTTTTGAGAGATATCAGGAGGAGACTCTCATAAAAAGACAAGGGAAATAGGATGGACTACAGATTTATTCCAGACCAATGGTGGCTGCCTTATTGGGCCAGGGAAGCAGAAAGAAAGAGGTTACGAAAAGAAGCAGGCAGATGTGTTTACCAGACTGACCCATGTGAGAGAAGAGACTTTGCAGAAGACAGAGCAATAGCAGAGCACTGCTGCAGGTGAGGTATGGGCTGGAAGTGCCCTCCACAACATGCTAACACATGCTCCACAACATGTGTTAGTCACATCAAAACCTAAATAGAGTCAATCACCAGTTTTGAAAACAGTTTAGCAATTACTACCTCCAATTAGTAATCCATGTATGTCCAGTTAAGATCTCTTTTCTGAGGCTAAGTCCCATATAACACACCTGAATTATAAATCTCCATAAGCACCTCAATTTTACCATGAATAAAGTATCCTTTGCCCCACCCTATCCACTCCATCCCCAAACTTTCTTCATTTTTCATCATTGGTAAATCAATCCAACCTCTTCAACCCAGGCAGGAATCTTGGGCACTATTTTGTAGTCCTTATTTATGAAGGTTTCTCTTCTGTTACTGAAACTGTGTTCCCTTGCTGAATTTATGATTAATGAGCCCTCTCCTGTGTGCCCCCCATTTCCGGAAGGAAAAGACTTTGCTTTAGTTCCTTACACCTTCCCTGAATCTCGGAAAGTCTGGCTCAAGGGCCAGCGATTAGAAGAATGTAAATATGTAGAAATAAAACACCTGGGCAAATGGAACTATTACAAACATTAAGGTCTGCCATGTAACTAAATCACAGAACTTTAGTTTCCTCCCTGAAGGGCATGGATAACAGCATCCGACACACAATCTTAAGATGCTTTTTAGGGAAACCAGACTCCCATTAGATGAAAACTTCTGAGTGCAAGCACGTAGACCCCAGTTGGATTGGAGCCAGAAGATTGATGATGGTCGAAACTTCACCTTGGTGTTAGCGAATCTAATTGAGCAAAAGCTCATCACTTATCCTGAAGCCCCCTCCCCGACACTGCTTTTAAAACTCCTCCATTGGTGAATTCATGTCTTTTGAGCATGAGATGTCCAATCACCCTTCTTGGTGGTTAAACCCAGTTTCAGTAGATTGGCTTTGCTGCACATCAGGAGAGCAGGACAGCTCTCCTGATGAACAACATAACCAGTAAGCAATTTGGTCCTGTCAAGGTTCTTCCAGTCTGCCTCCTCACTCTCCAGCCCCACCTCTGCTGTGTCAATTCAGGTTTGCAATAATATCTAACTGGACTGTGGCAATTCACCTCCACTCTCAAAAGATATTTTTCTAATTGTGAAGGTGATTGCATGATTCCAGTTCTTTGCATTCTATAATGATTCTATTTGTCCAGAAGGAAAAAAACAACATTTTAAAGAACATCTACTTGGCTTCCCTGTTAGCTCAGACAGTAAAGCGTCTGCCCGCAATGCGGGAGACCCGGGTTCGATTCCTGGGTCGGGAAGATCCCTTGGAGAAGGAAATGGCAATCCACTGCAGCACTCTTGCCTGGAAAATCCCATGGACGGAGGAGCCTGATAGGCTACCGTCCATGGAGTCGCAAAGAGTCGGACACGACTGAGCGACTTCACTTTCACTCTCTTTCTGATCATACCTCATCCTATTTCTCCCACCTTACCTCCTGATAGAAATACCTATGGTGCATTTTCTGCAGCTTCTGTGTTGGAAAATAGGGTACCATGCTCTTTCAGCCTCTGAACTTTGATGGAATATTTTTTCCTTTACCTTTACTTTGTGTTTCTTATCCTCGGTGCCTGCTAATCGTTCTCTAAGTTTGTAGCTTGTAGTGATCTCTCTCTTCATACCCTACCCCCCGCCCTCCCGTAATTGTAACCACACTTTAAGAAAGCATTGCCTACTTATTTAGTTTTCTATTTGTCTCTACAGTTTTGAACGAAGGGACAGTGTTTTATTCATCTAAGTCCTAGTTCCTGGCACAGAACTTATTATGTAATAAAACTTCAATAAATAGCCAGGCAATTAAGTTGATTAATCATTACTATCATGTAAGCAGTAAAGATTATATGTTGCTTGCTTAATTTTTGAGTGTAGAATAAAATCTCTAACGACAGTGAAAGTCACCTCCCTCACATGCTCCCTGGGTGTGAGAGAAGAGTGTGAAAGCACAGGAAGCTTGGGGAACCTCCTTAACCTGTGAAAATCCAGCAAGGGCCCCTGGGGAGCGGAGAATGAATAGTTTTGCATTTGCCTCTCTGGGGAGAAGGGGAGGAGAAGCTGTGATGCTAGTTCTAATTAACTGATTAATGGCAAGATGCCCAACATGTCTCACTCCATTGGTGGTGAGCATGTTGCTTTCAGAAACTTTCCATGAGGGATTATCATTTGGGAAATAGATGCTATTTCTTAGGTGACCCATAATCAGAAGCCCTGGCCAGGGGAAACTTTCAGCATATGAGAAGAAGACTCTCAGATCAGGAAGTGGCATAGTCAGAACATTTCCAGGGCAAGAAAGAGACTATCCCACTACAGTTTGGACTGGAAGAATTCCCCTGCCAGAGTTGCTTATTACTTAACATAAGTCTACCAGAAATAAACATTTAAAAAGATTCTAAATATATATTTTAAAAACATATATTTGTTAGAAACCAAATGATAAAACACTGATCTATTTTTTAAGCATAAGTGCCTTATACATTTTTACAATAGACAGAACTATTTGTAAAAATGCAGAAATTAGATGCCTGATCTCAGTTCTCAATTAAATATTACATCACTGAACATCAGAGTTAAACACATATTATCTGTTCATGTACCTTCACTGGCACCATCAAAGGCAAGAAAGAACACTGCCATGGCTATGTTTTCTCTCTCTGACACTTACTAATCCTTTAATCACAGAACAGTTGTTTAACTTCTCAGATGTTTTGTCATTTGGATAGATTGAGAATCAAACCGGTGAGTGGATCTGTAAATTGTAAAATTCAGTTCCTAGATTATAAAAGAAAGGCAATAAATGGGATTTCTTACTTTTGTTATTTTCATTTCACCCCATTTATTTAAATACATCTTGAGTGACTTCCTAAGAGCCACAGTCTGGGGTGGGTTAGGGGTTTAAAGACAAACCAGCTGTTCACTGTCCTTCCAGGACTCACAACCAAATGGTGAGAAGGGCATGGGTGTGAGGATGGAGACTCTCCAGTGTAGACTGGGGAAGAGCAGCATGTTTGACCACCCACACTGACCTCCTTTTTTAAAGTAAGACGTTTTTAACCTATGGAGAAGAACAGAAGGGTACCATGACAGAAGAGCAGGTTGAAATAAGGCCTTAGTCATAATGTTCAGTTCAGTCACTCAGTTGTGTGCAACTCTTTGTGACCCCATGACTTGCAGCACGCCAGGCCTCCCTGTCCATCACCAACTCCCGGAGTTTACCCAAACTCATGTCCATTGAGTCGGTGATGCCATCCAGCCATCTCATCCTCTGTCGTCCCCTTCTCCTCCTGTCCCCAATCCCTCCCAGCATCAGTCTTCTCCAATGAGTCAACTCTTAGCATCAAGTAGCCAAAGTATTGGAGTTTCAGCTTTAGCATCAGTCCTTGCAAAGAATACCCAGGACTGATGTACTTGCAGACTATAAGCATTCAGAACAAGAGAGTCCTGAAACCCAAAACAGACAAGGAAGGAGAGGCAGGTCCTGGGGACTCACAGAGGAGAGTGGACCCATGAACTCAGGACATTTGATTGGAGGATCCGTTTTGATAAAAAATCTTTCCCCAACATATTTTATTTATTCATACCTTAAAAATGTATATAGCTTGTTTAGTGATTAATTTAAAATTATTCATCCACATGATTTCTTATGTGGTTTGTAGAAATAAAACAAAAAGGCATTTTCAAAAAGTAGTGAAATGAACAATATTTAAATATACATTTAAATCTATTATGCATACTAATTGTACAAAATCCTTTATTTCTCGTATTAGCATTAAAATTATTTTTATTGCATCCTAACATAGCATGATTGAACATAGCTCAGTATATGTTAATATCTTTCTTTAACACTTTGTAAAGCAGCAAATTGAAGGTTTGTTTCTGAGTTTGCTTTACTTCATTGATTAAAATTAGTGGCTGTCATATCTGAAGAAGAAACTTCACAATGATATGCAGTTATAAATGAAAGGTGTGCAAATTGCTACCAAATTTGTACATTAAGGTGCACATTATTATTTGCTTTTGCATTTTAACTTTCTAAAATTGTTGCATATCTTTCTCTTGACTGTTTCTTAATTTTTAAAAAATGTGGTACTTCTAAAGACATTTTTAAACTCACTCACCAATTATGCAACTTTTACTTAAATTCAGTTCAACTCAGTTCAGTCACTCAGTTGTGTCCGACTCTTTGTGACACCATGGACTGCAGCACTCCAGGCCTCCCTGTCCATCGCCAACTCCCGGAGTTTATTCATACTCATGTCCTTTAAGTCGGTGATGCCATCCAACCATCACATCCTCTGTCATCCCCTTGAGTCAGTTCTTCGTGTCAGGTGGCCAAAGTATTGGAGTTTAAGCTTCAGCATCAGTCGTTCCAATGAGTATTCAGGACTGATTTCCTTTAGGATGGACAGGTTGGATCTCCTTGCAGTCCAGGGGATTCTTAAGGGTCTTCCCCAGCACCACGGTTCAAAAGCATCAATTCTTTGGTGCTCAGCTTTCCTTATAGTCCAACTCTCACATCCATACACGACTACTGGAAAAACCATAACTTTGACTAGACAGACCTTTGTTGGCAAAGTAATGTTTCTGCTTTTTAATATGCTGTCTAGTTTGGTCATAGCTTTTCTTCGAAAGAGTAAGTGTCTTTTAATTTCATGACTGCAATCACCATCTTCAGTGATTTTGGAGCTTCCCAAAATAAAGTCTGTCACTGTTTCCACTGTTCCTCCACTTATTTGTCATGAAGTGATGAGACCGGATGCCATGATCTTAGTTTTCTGAATGCTGGGTTTTAAGCCAACTTTTCACTCTCCTCTTTCATGTTCATCAAGAGGCTCCTTAGTTCTTCTTCACTTTCTGCCATAAGGGTGGTGTCATCTGTATATCTGAAGTAATTAATATTTCTCCCATCAATCTTGATTCCAGCTTTTACTTCCTCCAGCCCAGCGTTTCTCATGATGTACTTTGCATATAAGTTAAATAAACAGCGTGACAATATACAGCCTTGACATACTCCTTTCCTTATTTGGAATCAGTCTGTTGTTCCATGACCAATTCTAAGTTGCTTGTTGACCTGCATACAGATTTCCCAAGAGTCAGGTGGTCTGGTAGTCCCATCTCTTTCAGAATTTTCCACAGTTTGTTGTGGTCCACACAGTCAAAGTCTTTGGCATAGTCAATAAAGCAGAAGAAGATATTTTTCTGGAACTCTTTTGCTTTTTCAATGATAATCAGCGGATGTTGGCAATTTGATCTCTGATTCCTCTGATTTTTCTAAATCCAGCTTGAACATCTGGAAGTTCATGGTTCACATACTGTTAAAGGTTGGCTTGGAGAATTTTGAGCATTACTTTACTAGTGTGTGAGATGAGTGCAACTTTGTGGTAGTTTGAGCATTCTTAGGCATTGCCTTTCTTTGGGATTGGAATGAAAACTGACCTTTTCTAGTCCTGTGGCCACTGCTGAGTTTTCCAAATTTGCTGGCATATTGAGCGGAATTCAACTAGTATATTATGATGATGATGCTGCTGCTTCAGGGAAAAATTATTGAAATATTATTTTTTTTTAATTAACCAAAAACTTGTTTAGTCACTCAGTCGTGTCCTATTCTTTTTTTTTTGTTGTTGTTTTTGTTTTGTTTTTCTAGTTTAATTTAATTTTATTTTTAAACTTTACAATATTGTATTAGTTTTGCCAAACATTGAAATGAATCTGCCACAGGTATACATGTGCTCCCCATCTTGAACCCTCCTCCCTCCCCATACCATCCCTCTGGGTCGTCCCAGTGCACCAGCCCCAAGCATCCAGTATCGTGCATCGAACCCGGACTGGCAACTTGTTTCATACATGATATTATACATGTTTCAATGACATTCTCCCAAATCTTCCTACCCTCTCCTCTCCAACAGAGTCCATAAGACTGTTCTATACATCAGTGTCTCTTTTGCTGTCTCGCATACAGGGTTATTGTTACCATCTTTCTAAATTCCATATATATGTGTTAGTATACTGTATTGGTGTTTTTTTTTTCTGGCTTACTTCACTCTGTATAATAGGCTCTAGTTTCATCCACCTCATTAGAACTGATTCAAATGTATTCTTTTTAATGGCTGAGTAATACTCCATTGTGTATATGTACCACTGCTTTCTTATCCATTCATCTGCTGATGGACATCTAGGTTGTTTCCATGTCCTGGCTATTATAAACAGTGCTGCGATGAACATTGGGGTACACGTGTCTCTTCCCCTTCTGGTTTCCTCAGTGTGTATGCCCAGCAGTGGGATTGCTGGATCATAAGGCAGTTCTATTTCCAGTTTTTTAAGGAATCTCCACACTGTTCTCCATAGTGGCTATACTAGTTTGCATTCCCACCAACAGTGTAAGAGAGTTCCCTTTTCTCCACACCCTCTCCAGCATTTATTGCTTGTACACTTTTGGATCGCAGCCATTCTGACTGGTGTGAAATGGTACCTCATAGTGGTTTTGATTTGCATTTCTCTGATAATGAGTGATGTTGAGCATCTTTTCATGTGTTTGTTAGCCATCTGTATGTCTTCTTTGGAGAAATGTCTATTTAGTTCTTTGGCCCATTTTTTGATTGGGTCGTTTATTTTTCTGGAGTTGAGCTGCAGGAGTTGCTTGTATATTTTTGAGATTAGTTGTTTGTCAGTTGCTTCATTTGCTATTATTTTCTCCCATTCTGAAGGCTGCCTTTTCACCTTGCTAATAGTTTCCTTTGTTGTGCAGAAGCTTTTAAGTTTAATTAGGTCCCATTTGTTTATTTTTGCTTTTATTTCCAATATTCTGGGAGGTGGGTCATAGAGGATCCTGCTGTGATGTATGTTGGAGAGTGTTTTGCCTATGTTCTCCTCTAGGAGTTTTATAGTTTCTGGTCTTTTGTTTAGGTCTTTAATCCATTTTGAGTTTATTTTTGTGTATGGTGTTAGAAAGTGGTCTAGTTTCATTCTTTTACATGTGGTTGACCAGATTTCCCAGCACCACTTGTTAGAGATTGTCTTTAATCCATTGTATATTCTTACCTCCTTTGTCAATGATAAGGTGTCCATATGTGTGTGGATTTATCTCTGGGCTTTCTATTTTGTTCCATTGATCTATATTTCTGTCTTTGTGCCAGTACCATACTGTCTTGATAACTGTGGCTTTGTAGTAGAGCCTGAAGTCAGGTAGGTTGATTCCTCCAGTTCCATTCTTCTTTCTCAAGATCGCTTTGGCTATTCGAGGTTTTTTGTATTTCCATACAAATTGTGAAATTATTTGTTCTAGCTCTGTGAAGAATACCGTTGGAAGCTTGATAGGGATTGCATTGAATCTATGAATTGCTTTGGGTAGTATACTCATTTTCACTATATTGATTCTTTCAATCCATGAACATGGTATATTTCTCCATCTATTATTGTCCTCTTTGATTTCTTTCACCCCATGGACTGCCAGGCTCCTCTGTCCATGGGATTTCCCAGGCAAGAGTACTGGAGTGGGTTGCCATTTCCTTCTCCAGGGGATCATCCTGACACAGGGATTGAAACTGTTTCTCCTACATTGCAGGTGGAATCTTTACTGCTGGGCCATCGGGGAAGCCCCAACCAAAAATTTAAATCTCAATAAAATATTTTCAGTTATGAATATTTTATTTTTATTTTTTAATTTTTCCTCAGGTAGTTTCTTTTTTTTAATTTTTATTTATTTATTTTTTTTAACTTTACAATATTGTATTGGTTTTGCCATATATCAACATGAATCCACCACAGGTATACACGTGTTCCCAATCCTGAACACCCCTCCCACTTCCTTCCCCATACCATCCCTCTGGGTCATCCCAGTGCACCAGCCCCACCAGCCCCAAGCTTTCTGTATCCTGCATCGAACCTGGACTGGTGATTCATTTCTTATATGATATTATACATATTTCAATGCCATTCTCCCAAATCATCCTCCCCCTCCCTCTCCCACAGAGTCCAAAAGACTGTTCTATACATCTGTGTCTCTTATGAATATTTTAAACATTTAGAAAATTCTGTTTCCAAGTTATTTCTTATGAAAATATTAGAATTTTTGTGATTTCCACATGTGTTTTTTGGCAACAAAATCACATTCAATGAGAACATTTCCAAATAACTATTTTCAAAATGCAGTTTGTTTCTCACATTTTCATACTTGAAAGTACATGTTAAAGCAATTTTTTTAATTGAAAAGCATCCACTTGCTATCATGTGACTGACTGGATATATGTCATAGCTAAAAAAGTGAGGTAATTCAGAAACAAGCGAACAAACAAACAAACAAACAGGATTCTATTAAAGAGAGATTATTAGCACATCTTTATGGTCAATGACTCTCCCAAGGACTCTGTCTTGAAGAAAGCTTTGAGCCTTTGCAGGGCTAAAGTATAAACATCTGAATGATGTTTTCCCATCACATTTCAATGCAAAATTAGCATGGCACTATCTTTGGAAGAGTTGATTGTATTAAACTAATATTTTGCACTCTATTGTGCACTCCTGGTGGCTGCAAGCCTCCCCACATAAATCCTTTTTCCTGATGTGACATAGTCTAGCTTGCTGCCCACTTAAATTTGTGCTGTGCTCTTAGTGTAAAGATTGAGACTAATATTCAGATCCCTATAGGAGTTTGTTAATTGCATTTTTGTGACAGAGTTCTAGTCTGTGAGTCTGCCAAGAAACAGCCTGCTTCACTTCCAGAAACCTCTGAGTCTCAGAACTCTTCTTCCTTCTGTGCCAAACATCACAGAATTGGAATCTACACTGATAATGGTGGAGACAAAAAAATGATGGAGACCTGGTATTTTTGAATTCCCTAGTGGAAGACCAACCACTGATCAGGAGAATCCTCATTGGACTGTCATGTGAGTCATGGCCATATATTGTTTTGCCATTTGTTACAGACCCTTTAAATGATGTCCACATTCTAACCCTAAAAACCTGTGAATATGTTAGGTTACATGATAATGAAGAATAAAGCTTTCAAATGGAGTAATATTGCTAATTAGGTGACCTTGAGATGAAGAGATTATCCCAAATTATCCAGTTGGAGCCAGTGTAATCACAAGAGTTGAGGAGCAGAGTATGTCACTGTGATTCACTGTAAGAGAATTCAATTAGCCTTTGTGCATCTTGAAAAGGGAAAGAGGCCACAAGCCAAAAAATGTAGGTAATCTCTAGAAGTCAGAGAAAACAAGAAAATATATTTCCTCTAGATCCTTGAGAAGGAAGACAGCTCTGCTTGACACTTTGATTTTAGCCCATTAAGACCCATTTTTTTCTTATTTCCATAATTGTAAACTAACAGATTTGTTAAGTCTGTGGTGACTCATTAGGGCAGCAATAGGAATCTAATATAACCACTCAAATTGTATCTGCCTTCAACTGCTGTGTATACCTTTGAATCTGGAGGTTCATATGATGCCATAACTAAATTGGAAAATGATACTTTGTGGTGTGTTTGAAACATTGTTTTAGCAAATGGCCACTGGGCATTAAGGCTAACTGTCATCATAATTTGAAACCACAAAACTCATGGTGTGCATTAAAGATGTATTTGGTTCAATGTTTCTTAAAATGACATGATAGGCTATGATATCATATGAAATGACATGATAAACATACACCTGATCAACTTACAGCTTTCAGTGAAGTTGGCTGGAAAGATCCAGATTTTTAGTGTGTTTTGACTATTATTGGATTCCTAAAGCAAGGAATATAATAAATAAATGTTTAGACTAAAATTGGTGGCTTGCCAAGTCAAGGTCAATGGAAAGAGAAAGTTCAGATGTCAAGGAGCTCTAGGCTGGGAATGCTGACTGCTTCTAGAATCCTATTAGTTAGATGACATCCAAGAAAGATGTGAATGGCAGAAAACGTTGGTTGAAAACCTGAACTCAAACTTATTGCCAGTGCTGGAGTGGTGTGCTATTTCTTCAGATCTGTTTTTACATGGGCTTGAGGTGGATGTCAGTGAGCTGAGAGAGGGAAAGAGAGAGAGAAAAAGAGACAGACTAAGATGAGCAGACAAGCCCTCAGGAATGTATGTTTACCTTGTGAAAAAAGACATGAAGAGAAAAAGCAATGAGGAGGGCCAAAATGCATATTGCAGATTGACAACAGAAAGGTAAAACCCACCTATTTAAAATCATGAACACATTTGAATAGACTTTGCTCCCGAGAAGATATACAGATGGTCAAACAGCATGTGAAGAAATGTTCAGCACCATTAGTGTTAGGAGAATGCAAGCCAAACCACGGTGAGACACTAGGTCACAGCCACTAAGTTGTCCATACCAAAGAAAAACAAACAAACAAAAAACAGAAAACAACATGAGTTTCTGAGAATATGGAGAAATTGGGACCCATGTATATTGTTAGTGCGAAGGTAAAATAGTTCAACCACTAGGTGAAAACAATTTAGCACTCCTTCAAAATTAACCCAGAAATTCTACATTTAGGTATATAACCAAAATAATTGAAAAGTGGTGTTAAAACAAATACTTGCTCAATAATATTTATAGCAGCAGTATTTATAAGAGCAAAAGTGTAGAAACAACTCAGATGTCCATCAAAGGATTAATGGATATACAAACTGTGCTATGTCCATTGCATGGAATATTTTTAAGCCATAAAAGATACTGATACATGCTACAGCATAAATTAAAATTGGAAACAGTGCTAAATGAAAAGAGCTTAATAGAAAAGATCACATACTATAGGATTTCATTTATATGAAATATATAGAATAGATAAATCTTCTGACACATAGAGTAGATTGATGATTTCCAGGATTGCAAGAGGAAAGAATGAGGAGTAACTTCTTAGTGGATATGGGATTTTATTCTGAGGCAATGAAAATGTTTTGGAATTAGATATAGGTGGTGGTTGCACAACATTGTGAATATACTCAGTGCCACTAAAATACGAATATGTGAAATCACCTTAGTAAAATAGTTAGGTTGTATATGTATGATATGTACAAGCTTAATGTGTATATTTTTAAAGTATAAAACATATCCAGTTCTTGGGAAAATAAACAGAATAATCAAAACACTAGTTAAAATAATTTTAATAGGTAAAAATGGCTATTAACCAATTACAAAAATAAGACATGAGAAATACATTTCAAAATAAAGACATTCTTTAAAATTCTATGCAAAGAAGTTAGAAGAACTAGATGACGTAACAGATTTCCCTAAACAGCATGTAGGAAAATGTGAAAACATAGACGTCATCAGAGCTAAGAACATATAATTTATCTAATTTGAACCCAGTAGAGAGAGAAAACTTAAATATCAAATAACAAGAAAACCAGAAAGTTGAGATAAACATGAACCAAAATATTTAGTTTAGAAAAAAATGCAAAAAGTCACCAGAAAAAGTCTTAAAAGGCAGATTGTTTTTCTGCTTCCTCAGCCTCTATTTCCTTTCCCTTTATTTTCATATTAAATTATTTCACTGAAATCTTAGTTTATTCTTATAACAGGTACCAATTGTATTTGTAGTAAAGGTTGTTTGACAGAGGCAGACTTCTTGGCATTTATGTTTTTAGGGTTTATTCATGGTTGCAACAGATCTAGAATAAAAAAAAAAGAACTAAAATGCAGAGCAATGTAATCAATGCAGTTGCTAAAAATGCACATTGATGTATTCAGAGTCCATGGGATCACAGCTGTCATACTCACTTAAGTGCAAATATCCTTTTATGGGGAAGTCAATTAAAATAGATGGGAAGAGGATGAAATATGAAAGAAATTTGAAGCTTACAATGAACAATTTGGAGGGAATAACATCTTGATATCAGAACTTTTCCTTACAGTTTTATAAACAAACCAACTCTATTCATTCTACCTTGGAATTCAATATTCCCCATGACTGGGGATTCAGTCTCTGATAGCCCTGACACTGCCCAGCCTTACAACACAGATCTCTATTAAGGTGAAGACAGTGAATTCAAAACAACCAAAAACAAACTGGCTAAGAATACAAAGGAGATAGCTGGTCAGATCTCTCCATAAAATGTTTAACAACAGAGGATAGTGGTCATGGCAGCCTAGAAGGCAAGACCAGCTATAGAATTTGCAAAATAAAATTGTGGGGTCCCTGGCACAAAAATAACTAAGACTTTTAAAAATATAATTTTGTTGAAATATAGTTAATTTACAATGTTGTGTTTGATTTGTGCTGTGCAACAAAATGATTCAGTTATATAATATATATTTTAACTTTATTTTATATTATGGTGTATTACAGTATATTGAATATAGTTTCCTATTCTACACAGCAAGACCTTGTTATTTAAGGAATTTTAAAATGGTAACAGAATAATATTAAATCAAAGGTAAGGAAAGGGAAGGGTTAGTTGATCAGTTGTGTCAGACTCTGTGTGACCCCACATGGGATTCTCCAGGCAAGAATACTGGATTGCCATTTCCTCCTCCACCGGATCTTTCTGAACCAAGTATCAAACCTGGGTCTCCCATATTGCAGGCAGATTCCTTACCATCTGAGCCACCAGGGATTAAATCAAAGGTGAACCAGAGTCCTGTCTGATGGCAGAGTCATGTGTACTGGCCATGTTCCTGGGAATGGTCATGTTTTAAGCTAGCTTTCTATTTATTTGATGATTCACCTGTTCTCTTATTCATCTAAAGTTAGTATGTGAATGAAGAAAATGGTCAAGGTTATGCCTTTGTGGAACTTATATTGTGTGTAAAATCAGATGACAAAATAAGTACATCCTATGTCAGGTAATATTAAGAGCCGTTAAGCACATTGAGGAGTGTGAGGGTATAGAGGATGATGAGGGTTTATTCAGGAAACTGTGTTCAAGAGAGTTTTCTCCAGTAGGTGAAATCTGGGCAGAGACGTAAATGAAGAGAAGGGTCAAGCCAGATAACTGTCTGTTGGAGGAAGAGTCCAGGTAGAGGAAAAAGCAGGTTCAGTGTTTCTGGGTTGCGTCCTTTTTTGGCCGTTTCAGCAATGTAAGGAGTCATGTGACCACCTGGGAGCACAGCAGGGCATGAGTGCAAAGTAGCAATAGCAGAGTCGTGCAACTTAAAGGCCATATGGGGGTTTTGAATTTTATGCTTTTATTTTTTTTTAATTTTATTTTATTTTTGGCATTGAAACATGTATAATATCATATATGAAACGAATCACCAGTCCAGGTTCGATGCATGATACTGAATTTTATGTTTTTAAATTTTATTTTTTTAAAAGAAAAACTATATCTATATCTATATAAAGACTTCCTATATATAATTTTTAAATGTGCATATATATATATATAAGCTGACATCATGATGATAATCATGTTCAAATAAGATGATTATTACAACCAAGCTAATTAGCACCAATTTCCTCAAGTAGTTATCCTTTCTTCATGTGGAGAAAGCGCCTGGGATCTATATTCTTAGTCAATTTCTAGTATAAGACACAATATTATTTTCCGTGGTCATGGTGCAGTATCTCAGTCTCTAGAACATATTCACCCTACATAACTGTGACTTTGTACAGTTGATCAACATCTCCCTATTCTGCCCCCTACCCAAACATCCCAAATGTTCTAGCTATGAATTTGACTCTTTTGCTTTCTTATGTAAATGAGGTCATGCATTGTTTTTCTTTCTATCTGATTTATTTCACTGAGCATAATTTCCTCCAGGTTCATCCATAGGTGGAAAATATCAGGGTCTCATTCTTTACTAAGGCTGATAAAATATTATGTGTATATATACATATATATATATAATTTTATTTTTTTATAATTTTGTTTTTATATATGTATATTTTTACTGGAGTATACAGTTGATTTATAATATTCTGTTGGTTCCAAGTGTACAACACTGATTCAATATTTTTGCAGATTATATTTTATTAACATTTTCCCATTCATCTGTCAAGGGACACATAGGCCATTTCTATATCTTGGTTATCATGAATAATGCTACAATAAAACTCAACAGGATTTGTTGATTGTTTGGATGTAGCATATAAAAATAAGTCAGGAATTCTGAGTTATTTCAGACTGATTGGATGGTGTTATCTTTTATACAAATGGATCGTCTGGTCTTCCAAAGAGTAGGTGATAGGAACAAAAAATCATGGATCTTTTTTGAAGAAGTTGGCTTTGAGATGCCTCTTAAATCTACAAATGGAAATGTTCAGATAAATATAGAAATATGAATTTCGTGTTGGGGAAAGTTTTTGTGACAGATGAGGAACTGTGGAGAATTGAAGGCACAGAGGAGGGCATGGCAAATGCCATGCTTTGTTGAATGAGATGAAGACTAAGGTATCTTCTTTTTGCAATGCTCAGAGGTAAACTTGATAGTTGATTTAGATTTAGGTAGTGAGGGAAAGGCAGACCACATTTCACTGTGAAGTACAAAGAAAGGCCAGTTGGAATGAGCAGCAAATAAAGTATACTAGATTTATACTGTGTAATCTCAAGGAAAAAAGTTGAGAAAATTACCAAAGGAAGGTGTGCACCTCATTGAAAGAATTATTACAATGACATAATTACTAGTGAGCAGGCATGTGGATCATGCTGAATGATTTAAGTGCATTATCTCACACACCTACCCTGGAAGAAGTTAGGCCATCAGAGTACTTGATCAAATTTCAATATAAGCATTTGCTTGCAAGAATCATATCTTCATGTGTTCCCCACATCCTTTATCAATTATGTAAATGTCAGTTGCATTTGGAATATTTCAGTAAAAAAAAGAATTTAGAAACTGGAATTATGGAAGACATAAATTAGATACAACGGGGAGACATACATGAAAAGAATTTTAAAAATTAACCTGAGGAATCTCCTGCCTTTATTTCTACAAGAGAAATCCACTGGGACAGAGAAGAGAGGGCTAGAGCCATGGCAGGAGTTTACACCTTCCTGATGTGTGAGATGTGGGTTGAGCAGTGTTATAGTCTTAATACAATAGTTTATGGAAAGGTTAAACGGAGATTATCTAGGTGCTGGGTTTATTCTGTCTTTGCAACTAATCTTGTTGTAGAAAAATGAAAATGTGAACAGAGTGACTATTGGAACCAGAAAAGTTGCTGGTTTTACAGCTATGGACAGGAGCATTTCAATGTGGAATACTTTCCATTGCATCCCTGATGGTTCCTTTAGTTAAATATTTCACACAGCAGCTAGGCACAATCTATTAGCAACTGGTAACATGGGATTACTAGCAAATTATCGCTAGTCAATTATTCGTCATGGCTACTAGAATCCAATCCAAGCAGGTAACAGGAAACAAACAACTCAGAGCAAAATCTTTAATGATTTCAGATAATCACTTCTGGTTTCCAGATTACTGGTTCCTATAGAAAAGAATAATCCGCCTATTGAACTTGAACTCTGATCCTTTCATTCTACTTTTAGGAAACAAGGAAAAGATCTCCACATTAAGCCCATGGTTCTTGGGGTAAATGTAGGAGAATAATTGAATGAGGCAAAGCAAATTGTATTTGATTTTAAGAGATTTTAAAATTTAAAATAAAAATAATACTGCTTGTGTTTTGTAAATTTCTGACTTGTCACAGAAAAATTTTCCATGTGAAATATTTGTGTAGGCATCAAAGTGAGACCAACCTGTGATGCTGAGTCTACTGTGATTTGGCTTGAAATTGCAGCATAAGTTGATTTGTGACCTACTGTATTGATTTTGGTCTCCACACATTTCTTCTCTGCCCACAGTATCTTTCATGGCCCATCTCCTTCCCATCCCTTTGGGTTGTGCTATCTGGAGCTCTAAGTTGCTGTAGACACCTTGTTCTATACCACTGATTCTTCAGGGCCACCCTCCATTCAGCCTGGTGAGGAAGAAGAATTTAATATTACAGTCACACAGTCTCTGAACCCATCCCCCCACCCTTTCTGCACACCCAACCTCGACACAGCCCTCTCTGTTGATACTGTGACTGTCCTTGGGGTTGACAAAATGGTTGGGCCATCACTAAATCTTCCAACTTTCTACAGAATAACTTCAGGTGTAGACTCAAATTATTTATTTTAATCACCAATGCATCTTTATCACCTAGAACAGTACCTGGCCCATAGGAGGCTGCATATAAATACTTGTTAACAAGTGGATGGGCAAATAAATGAAAGAGCATGGTTTCTTAAAGAGTAGAACAAGATGCTGTGCCAGGATGTGTGCATGCATCACTGATGATCACTTTAATCAAATAGCTTACAAGGACAACCATTTCTCATATACCAAATATCATGGCAATTAAACTTCCACTGGAGTGTGCTGATACATGTTAAAACAGAAATAATAAGTGCTGATCCAGTGGACATAAATAGGACCAAGAGATGAAAAATGTAGGGAGACAATTTGCAAATTGACATAAGAAAGAACATTCTAACCATGAATGGTCTTTTTTGACATAGAGATAAATGGCTGAGAATCAAATATATAAATTTTATAATAATTTGATACCAGGTCTTCATGATGCAGAGGCTTTTCCCACAACCATTGTTGCTTCTGGTAAGTTGTCCCTTCAGCTGAGGAGGCCTTAAAATGCTGTGAAGAGTGGAGCTGGCCAGTGATTTGCAAATACACTGGGCTGGGTCTACAATCCATACAGTAGATGTCAGGCTATTTCAGATCTGCCTTAAAATTATTCCTTCCTCCAACATACCCACTTTTACTCACATCTTGGGCCTATCTCTAGTCTTAATAGGACTTGTTTGATTAAAACTTAAAAAAAAATAATAACTTATGAGGTTTCAGGAAGGTTTTGAGCAGGACCAGTTCCTAACAGGACCAGTTCTTAACTTGACCAGAATGAATTCTTGGTGGTGCCATGGTGGAGAAGCTTAGGCTTTTAGAAGGCAACTTTGAAAGAATTTGGAAGCTGAGAGTGGTCAAGGGAAAACTCTATTAAAGACAGAAAGAGAGCAATTTCTCCTTTATGAATTTGCCTGAGTCCAATTCAGCAAAAGAGCGTTAGGTCCACCACAGTAAGACATGTCATAAGTTGGAAGAGATCTTCAGTTCATATAATCCATACTTTGTAGTTTATAATAAATACTCTGCATTTATTTGTATTTATTTATAATCCATACATTGTATTTATAAATGTATTTCATAAGTGAGCATTCTCAGTCACCAAAGGCTAAAATATATATCTTAGGTTTAGCTGACATTCATGTGAATCCTGAATCACCTGACATGTTGGCTCAATTATTGTACTCTGTCTATAAAGCCATTGAATCTGTTTCCAGTTAGGTACTAGATATTCGAGTTAATTAGTCTGCCTTGGATAAATTTCATCAAAATATTCAAAGTAGAAAAATTAATTTTTCCAGTCTTATTTGAGTATGATTGACATATAACCTCATGATGATTTGATATATGTACAGATTGTGAAATGATTACCACAAGTTTAGTTAACATCTGTCACCCATATGTTTTTTTTTTTTTTCCTTTCGATGAGAACTTTTAATATTACCCTCTTAGCAAGTTTCAAATGTATGGTACAGTGTTATTAATTATAGCCACCTTGCTGTACATATATCTCCAGAAATTATTACATCACAAATACAAGTTATAGATTTGTATATCTCTATATTCTTTCATCAGTGGCCACTTAGGTTGTTTCCATTTCTTGGCTATTGTATATGATGCTGCAATGAGCATGAGGGTGAAAATATCTTTTAAAATAGTGATTTTTTTTCCTTTGTATATAAGCTCAGAAGTAGGATTGCTGGATCACGTGATAGTTCTAGCTTTCATTTTTTGAAACCTCCATACTGTTTCCATAGTGGCTGCATCAGTTGACATTCTCATCAGCAGTTCATGAGAACTCCCTTTTGTCCACAGCCTCATCAACATCTGTTAACTCTTGTCATTTTCATGTTAGCCCTTCCAATAGGTAAAGTAGTAATGTTATCAGAGTTTCACACAAAAATATTTCATGTTCAATCTCTCCTTTTTAAAATCAGTTATTCTTATAACTCTCAAATATTGAATATATTGAAGAAAAATAAACACTTCATATAAAAGTAAGTAAGTAAGTGAAGTCGCTCAGTCATGTCCGACTCTTTGCGACTCTATGGACTGTAGCCTACCAAACTCCTGTGTCCATGGGATTTTCCAGGCAATAGTACTGGAGTGGATTGCCATTTCCTTCTCCAGAGGATCTTCCTGACCCAGGGATCGAACCCGGGTCTCCCACATTGTAGACAGACGCTTTACCGTCTGAGCCACCAGGGAACTCATATAAAAGTAGGAAAATTCAAATACTAATGACCATGTGATTTCCCTCATAGTTCAGTAGGTAAAGAATATGGCTTTGATGCAGAAGACCTGGGTTCAATTCCTGGGTCAGGAAGATCCGCTGGAGAAGGAAATGGCAACTCACTCCAGTATTCTTGCCTGGAGAAACCCATGGACAGAGGAGCCTGGCAGGCTACAGTCCATGGGATAGCAAGAGTCGACCACGACTTTAGCGACTAGACCACAATGACCATATATGGAAACTCCTACCCCTGGAGTAATGTGGAACAAATGATATCTATCATAATTTTATAATTGTTATAGTTCATAACTATTTTCTGAGGGCCTTTTCCTTTGCAATGATTAAACATCTCCAAGTGCACAGAACATTTTGCTTGATGATTTGGATTTTGTATCACTTGATTCCCACATCAAGCCTATCAGATCAGATCAGATCAGTCACTCAGTATTGTCCGACTCTTTACGACCCCATGAATCTCAGCACGCCAGGCCTCCCTGTACATCACCAGCTCCCGGAGTTCATTGAGACTCATGTCCATCGAGTCAGTGATGCCATCCAGCCATCTCATCCTCTTCGTCCCCTTCTCTTGCCCCCAATCCCTCCCAGCATCAGAGTCTTTTCCAATGAGTCAACTCTTCACATGAGGTGGCCAAAGTACTGGAGTTTCAGCTTTAGCATCATTCCTTCCAAAGAAATCCCAGGGCTGATCTCCTTTAGAATGGACTGGTTGGATCTCCTTGCAGTCCAAGGGACTCTCAAGAGTCTTCTCCAACACCACAGTTCAAAAGCATCAATTCTTCAGCACTCAGCCTTCTTCACAGTCCAACTCTCACATCCATACATGACCACAGGAAAAACCGTAGCCTTGACTAGACGAACCTTTGTTGGCAAAGTAATGTCTCTGCTTTTGAATATGCTATCTAGATTGGTCATAACTTTCTTTCCAAGGAGTAAGCATCTTTTAATTTCATGGCTGCAGTCACCATCTGTAGTGATTTTGGAGCCCATAAAGTAGTTGTTATCCTTATATTCTGAATGAGATGCCCAAAGCTCAGAGAGAATAGCACCACCCAGAGATTGATGT
Organism: Bos javanicus; assembly: GCF_032452875.1. Classification (NCBI taxonomy): domain Eukaryota; kingdom Metazoa; phylum Chordata; class Mammalia; order Artiodactyla; family Bovidae; genus Bos; species Bos javanicus. Next base: position 4,610,292 of record NC_083871.1, on the reverse strand, counting down.
ATCTGATGTTATTTATTTTTCCCTTCAGGGCTTCCCTGGTGGGTCAGCTGATAAAGAATCTGCTTGCAAAGTGGGAGACCTGGGTTCAATCCCTGGGTTGGGAGGATCCCCTGGAGAAGGAAATGGCTACCCACTCCAGTATTCTGGCCTGGAGAATTCCATGGACTGTACAGTCCTGGGGTGGCAAAGAGTCAGACACAACTGAGTGATTTTCACTTTCTTTTCACTGTTCTCTTCACTTGTAAGTCTTGAGATGATACCCTATCCTCAGGTGCCTGTCCCCTGGCTACCCTGGGTCTGAGTGGTACAGCCTGGGAAGTTTTCCACATGTTTGCTCCTATCTGAGACCAAAAAAAGACGAAAGCTCCATTTAGAAAAATCTTTGAGGATCTTTACATTCTGCCTCGCTAGCAATCATTCAGTTTTTTTCCTGTGCAGAAAGAAGAGAGGTGCTGTGGACCAAACAATTTTACTTGAAATGCTCAAATAGGGTGGTGAAACAGAGATTGAAAAGGAGTGAGAACCTTGGCATCCTGTGATGCTGACTACTGCGGTTGAGAATAATTTGTCATCTTTCTTTCTTTTTCCACTTATGCTCCTCCTCCTCTTCCTGATTGTTTTTTCCCTCTCCTTCTTTCTTTTTAAAACTAATTATTCTTGGCTTATTATAAAGGATACAGGACTTCACAGAGCTTTCATGCCCTCCCAAGTTCACCTTCCTCCCAGTTCCTACATGTGGTTACCAACCCCAAACCTCTCTGAGTCTCATCCTCCAGGGTTTATATAGAGGCTCCATTGTGTAGACATGATTCATTAAATCATGGCCATTGGAGATTCAATGGCCAATGACCTGAACCAATGAGGAGGATCTGGACTCAAACTCTAAATCCTCTCCCTTCCCCAAAGTTTGAGGGATGGGGCTAAAAGTTCCAACCTTTAGCCATGTGGTGGTCTTTCTGGAAACCCCCATCCTGACACTATCTAGAGACTCCACCTATCAGTCATCTTTTTAACATAAAAGAGAATCACTCAGGAGATTCCAAGGACTTGAAGTCTCTTGTGTTAGGAGCCAGGACACTCCTTTAAATTCCCTCTCCTTTGTTCTCTCTCATGCTTCCTACTCTTCCCATTACTCTCCTTTCTCTGACACTTCCACTTTCTTACTGATCTTCTACAAATGTCAGCTGACTCTCCAGCAGGACCAGGGCAACTGGAGGCTCCTCACTCCTCCCCTGTTCTTGGAAGATGTGACCTGTTTGCCTTTCCCAGGATAGAAGCTGCCTATGGACACAGCCTTGAAATCACAGACAGTTGTTAACACCACTCAGATGGTATTCGTGACTGGACCCAGTGAAGGCCTCCATATACACTTTCAAGATTCTGGCTGGCAGGTATGGAGATCTACCTTTCTTGTGGTGCCAAGACAAGAATCATAAAGTGAGTTCCCTGCTTTTTAAACCTGCCACCTTTCCATCTGGAGAATCTATCTCCTTCTTTGTTCTTTTCCTGCTCTGTGTATGTGGGGACCTGTTTCAGATCTCACCTGGGAAGCTCTTACGGAGGTGCCAAAACAACATCTCTGCCTCTTCTTTACATCTCACTCTCTGTCCCATTCTCCTTCTCACCGTTTTTGAATTACCTTTCCGTTATGTTACTGTAGCCACCATCTCCCAGCCCAGCAGATGCCTTCAGAAGGGCTGGAATCAGAGCCAGATCCTGCCTCCCTGCAAGGCATCTGCAGCATCCAGTTTCCTGCTTCAAGTTCAGCTCTGCATGTTAAGTATGGCTTGAACTTTTCCCCTCTTTTCAAAAATGTTGTTTCTTCCAAATGCTCATAAGCACTTCTAACCACTTTCAGTATGTTTTGATTTGCCAGCTGTTTCTTCCTGGCACTCATCTAAGGCTCCAGCCATCTGCTTGCCAAGTTGAAAAAGGGAACATAAAAATATGCTTTTCCTCTAGCAACGCACATGCTCTGACCTCTGTTTCTGAAACTTGCCCTCAAATCTGGTCACTATGGGATGCACAGTATGTCTTTATGTGGCCTCTGCAAAATGGCAAAACATAATTGCAGTTGTTTCCCATGTGAAAAACAAAAAAAAGTGCAAAGAAACCACTCTATATAGCAATGATGAGGAAGCAGGAAAGAACTGAACAATTACTAAGTACATGGATAGTACTGGGATTAAGAAGCTTGCCTCTCAGTTCCCCAAACTGGTATTAATTCCCTGTCTTTGGGGTTCTGATTTTGGGTGTGGGGGCAGATCAGAGGGGAATATTTCTAAATTCCTTTTAGGACACAGATGGCTATAAAGGAAAGTCCATACATCTTGAAGGTCTAGACTTAAATTTTTCTGTGACTTAATCTTTCTCTCCTTTTTTTAAAAAATACATCAAATTTGGTTTGACTGACTATTTTCTAAACTGAAATATAGTTGATTTACAATATTGTGCCAGTTTTAGGTGTATGACAATGTGACTCAGTTATATACATGCATGTATATAATTGCATTCATCTATTTTTTCTGATTCTTTCCCATTATATTTTGTTATAAGTTATTAAATAAAGTTCCCCAACTTAATCTTTCATAACATTTTTTCATCTGCAAAAGATAGACAGCAATATTTTTGTCAAAGTCAACATGGGAATTCAGGGAGAAAATCCTTACATAAAACTAGGCTGATGATATGAGAGATTGTTAAGTCTGTGGACTCCAAAAGTCCAATTTCTCAATTCAGAAAGTAGGTTCAGAGAAGATTTTTTAAGGTTATAAAATATTTAAGAATATTTAACATAGCTATTCAGGGCCTACCCCCAGTTTCCCTGGGATGGAAGGTCTCTTTGGGAATCACTGACATTCAGAGATGCACCTATCTAATGGGCTGAACCTGCAGACTTCAGCTCAGATGAGTGGCTCTACTGCAAAATGCGTCCTGGAGATGACAGCAAACCACCTCCTTCATTGCTTCTCTTCTGCCTTGGCCTTAGGCCTACTGGCAATCTCAATGTGGGTCCTGGGCTGTGGCAGGCCCCTCGCTGTGTGCCCTCCCCCTCACCCCCTTCTAGATTCCACTCTGGGAACCTGAGACTCTGGCTTTTCCTGAATAATAGGCTGCTCCTCTCTTCCAGGGTTCCTGCAGTGGGTGGATGTGATGGATGCAGTGTTCTTTTTTTTTTTTTAATTTTTATTTTATATTGGCATACAGTTGATTAACAATGTTGTGTTTCAATTTTGAGTGTACAGCAAAATGATTTGGTTATACATACATATATATATATATATTAATCTTTTTCTAATTCTTTTTCCATGTAGGTTATTACCAAATATTGAGTAGAGTCCCCTGGGCTATACCTTAGGTCCTTTCTGTTTATCTATTTTGTATATAGTAGTGTGTATATGTTAACTTCATATTCCTAATTTATCCCCTCTCCACCTTCCCCCTTTGGTAACCATAGTTTGTTTCTGATATAGGTGAGTCTATTTCCATTGAGTAAATACGCTGATTTGTATCAATTTTTAAAAATTCATGTTGATGTATGGCAAAATCAATACAATATTGTAAAGTAATTAGCCTCCAATTAAAATAAATAAATTTAAATTTTATTTTTTTAATTTGTTTTTTTAAATAAAATTTATTTTTTAAATAAAATTTAAATTTATTTATTTTAATTGGAGGCTAATTACTTTACAATATTGTATTGGTTTTGCCATACATCAACATGAATTTTTAAAAATTGATACAAATCAGCATATTTACTAAACAGAAATAGACTATGGGGAACACATGTATACCTGTGGCGGATTCATGTTGATATATGGCAAAACCAATACAATATTGTAAAGTTAAAAAATAAAATAAAATAAGAAATACAAAAAATATAAATTTAAATTAAAAAAATTAAAAAATAAAAATTCCTCTTATAAGCAATATGATATGACAAATATCATATGATATTTGTCTTTCTCTGTCTGACTTACTTCACTTAGAATGATAATCTCCAGGTCTATTCATGTTGCTGCAAATGGCATTCTTTCATTCTTTCTAATGACTGTGTAATATTGCATTGGGTATATGTACCACATCTTCTTTATCCATTCATCTGTCAACAGACATTTAGGTTGTTTCCAAGTCTTTGTTAATTGTAAATACCGCTGCAATAAACATTCTAGTGCATATCGTTTTAACCATGATTTAGCCCAGGAGGTCTGGGTTTGTTGGGAGCTTGGCTCCAAGGGCTAGTATGCCTAAACACATGAAGGATACTCCCATAGCTCATTTAAATAGTCCTGGGAATTTTTTAGCAATATCCAGAACTGAGATTTAAGGGGAAACTTGCATTTAATGGTAGTCAAAGGTAAAGGATGGTATTTCAAATTTAGTATAAATGTTCTCATTTACAGACCTATGCGAATGAATCCTGAGTTATACTGATCACCTTTGTAAATATATGTGTTTGGTTTAAACATGATCTGCTTTGGATGAGACTAAGACTCTAATCTGACTCTCAGCTTATTCTTACTGCATGGAGAGAAGACCAAGCATCCTTAATAAATAGTGAAGGATTCTTTCATTTCTCTGCTATATTACAGATACTTCAAAGTGTTTTCAGACACTGAGGTATTCCCTAAAGGGAGAACATAATTCTGGGCTCTCTAGGGGTCAAAAGGAGCGGCTTGGACAAATCCCAGAATGAGTATGGCCAGTAATGGACCAAAAGTTCTCAAGAGACTAGTGAGCCATCCATATTTTTGGTCATTAGGGCTGCTGACATAAGATTGGATATTTGTATGTCTCATGCACTAAGAACTCAAATTTATTGCTTTCTCATACCAATGACTGCTTGAGCATGCTCACACTAGCTCTGTCATCTGAGCCTTTTTGCCCCTCCTTCCAAACTCTATACACCAATCTTTTCATCCAAAAAATTCATGACATGAACTCTGCAACCCTAACCTCCCCTCCAGAGGATTAGATGGAAGAATACAATTGAACATCAAAATGACTCCCCAGTGTAAAAAGTGGGTACACTTTCCTTTAGTGTGGGCTTTGCTGGCATTTGCTGTGTCACTCTGTCTGATATGGAAGGAAGATCTGACATAAATTCTTTTTCAGGGGACATAGGGTGGTCAGATCCCTCCAAACTTGATGGGAAAGACTAGAGACCTCTTCAAGAAAATTAGAGATACAAAGGGAACATTTCATGCAAAGATGGGCACAATAAAGGACAGAAATGGTAGGGACCTAATAGAAGCAGAAGATATTAAGAAGAGGGGGAAAGAATACACAGAAGAACTATACAAAAAAGATCTTCATGACCCAGATAACCACCATGGTGTGATCACTCACCTAAAACCAGACATCCTGGAACGTGAAGTCAAATGGGCCTTAGGAAGCATCACTATGAACAAAGTCGGTGGAGGTGATGGATTTCCAGTTGAGCTATTTCAAATCCTAAAAGATGATGCTGTGAAAGTGCTGCACTCAATATGCCAGCAAATTTGGAAAACTCAGCAGTGGCCACAGGACTGGAAAAGGTCAGTTTTCTTTCCAATTCCAAAGAAAGGCAATGTCAAAGAATGCTCAAACTACCACAAAATTGCACTCATCTCACAGGCTAGCAAAGTAATGCTCAAAATTCTCCAAGCCAGGCTTCAATGGTACATGAACCATGAACTTCCTGATGTTCAAGCTGGATTTAGAAAAGGCAGAGGAACCAGAGATCAAATTGCCAGCATCCACTGGATCATCGAAAAAACAAATATTTCAGGAAAAAAACATATATTTCTGCTTTATCAACTAAGCCAAAACCTTTGATTGTGTGGATCACAATGAACTGTGGAAAATTCTGAAAGAGATGGCAATACCAGACCACCTGAACTGCCTCTTGAGAAACCTGTATGCGGGTCAGGAAGCAACAGTTAGAACTGGACATGGAACAACAGACTGGATCCGAATAGGAAAAGGGTTGCATATTGTCACCCTGCTTATTTAACTTATATGCAGAGTACATCATGAGAAATTCTGGACTGGATGAAGCAAAAGCTGGAATCAAGTTTGCCAGGAGAAATATCAATAACCTCAGATACGCAGATGACACCAACCTTTCAAAGAAGAACTAAAGGGTCTCTTGATGAAAGTGAAAGAAGAGAGTGAAAAATTTGCCTTAAAGCTCAACATTCAGAAAACTAAGATCATGGCATCTGGTCCCATCACTTCCTGGAAAATAGATAGGAAAACAGTGGAAACTGTGACAGACTTCATTTTCTTGGACTCCAAAATCACTGCAGGTGGTGACTGCAGCCATGAAATTAAAAGACGCTTACTCCTTGGAAGAAAAGTTATGACCAAACTAGACAGCATATTAAAAAGCAGAGACATTACTTTGCCAACAAAGGTCTGTCTAGTCAAAGCTATGGTTTTTCCAGTAGTCATGTATGGATGTGAGAGTTGGACTATAAAGAAAGCTGAGCACTGAAGAGTTGATGGTTTTGAACTGTGGTATTGGAGAAGACTCTTGAGAGTCTCTTGGGCTGCAAGGAGATCCAACCATTCCATCCTAAAAGAAATCAGTCCTGAAGATTCATTGGAAGGACTAATGCTGAAGTTGAAACTAATACTTTGGCCACCTGATGTGAAGAATTAACTCATTTGAAAAGACTCTGATGCTGGGAAAGATTGAAGGCAGGAGGAGAAGGGGATGACAGAGAATGAGATGTTTGGATGGCATCACCGACTCAATGGACATGAGTTTGAGTAGGCTCTGGGAGTTGGTGATGGATGGGGAAGTTTGGCGTGCTGCAGTCCTTGGGGTCACAAAGAGTTGGACATGACTGAGTGACTGAACTGAGCTGAACTGATTTTTGGACTGGTTTGCATGTTACCTGAAACATTCTTCCCTCCAACTATGATGCCTGAATACCAGTATTAAGATGCATGGTCCAGGGTCATTTGGTCATATGAGCTCATGTCCATAGGAAGACTCGTGTGCTCATTACAATGGACCTGTATCTCTGTTCATGGGCTTTGTGTGACAAAGAAGCCTGGGACATAGGGAAATTCAGTAAATGATTGTTTCCTTTCTCCTTCATTTTATCTTTTTTGAATGACAAAAAGGAAGGTCAGTTCATGCATGCAAAAATACAAATGCAAGAGAAATTTCTTCCCAGATCTTTTCTATGCATATTATGGACTGATTTATTTATTTCCTTACAATTGAATTACTTTTATTCTAGCTTAACTGTGAACTACAAGAGTTGAAATAATTGCTTTGTCATCAGTAATTCATTCTTATTCTTGGGTACTTAAAGCTTGAGCTAAAGTAGAACCGTTACACACACTGAAACCATGCTTTATAAGAAGATTGATTTTACATATTCTTAAATTCACCAGGCGAAATCATGCAGTACTTAATTCTTGCAGCACTTGAATGCCATTTAAGAGGAAAAGAGGAAAATAAATCAGAGAGCATTACCCTTGATTTCAAAGACATCTGGAAGGCTCTGAATATGCTGCTTCCTTAAAGCCAGTAAATGAAAGAAGCTGCTGCAGGTGTGAAGTTGGTGAAAAGACAAGCCACAGCCTCAGATTCTGCAAACCTGAAGTTTCCCTTATTCCTTTTCCAGAACAAATCCTGCCTCCTGGCTAAGGAAGCATTCCCAAGTGAATCCATCTTCTCCAAAAGTTAGTCCAGGATTGATAATGAGACTTCTTTTCAGCTAACTAGATTGTATGTGTATTTAAATCACTTTAGATAATCATTCCACATCACTCTTCACTTATTTTCTTCTTATCAAGCCACATCTCCAAAATCTCTGCATAAACTTTATACTGATGGTAAACTCTGTAACGACGCATTTTTGCTTGTGTCATTAATAATCCAGCAGCAAAAGATGGGATCAAAAATTAATACCTGTATTATTACAGGTATCAGTTTATTGTAGGTGATTATTAAGAGGATTTAAACTCAAACATCCAAAATATGACACTTGAAATAGCATCATTTTATCCTTCAGGAAAAATTAGCTTCCATAATGTAATATGCTTATTATTAGAATAATAAGTGAATTATCTAGGTGAGCTTAGATCTCATTAATTTCCTGATACAGCTATATACTGTGATATGTATTAGAAATCAGCATTGATATATCTAGGAAGCTTAAAGAGTCAGGGGCCTGACAGTGAACTGAACCGTGTAAAGGCTTTTTGTAAAATGTAAAAATGTAAAGGTATTTCCATTTTAGAGTTTTTGATTTGAACCTTCTGTGTTTTAACTCCAAGTCTGCTGTGAGGTAGGGGAGAGGATGGGGCTGTGGTCTGCCCACTAGTGTAGGGGAGCGTTTTACTACTGACGTCACATGTTACATATAATGACAAGGGCATGGTGACATCAAAACATGAATGACTTTTGGTTGATTATATTATTGTTGTTGGATTCTCCATAATCAAGGCACTGCTTCTTGCCTGAGTCAGGATGGGCTGTTCTCATGAGCATTACTCTGACCCCAGCGAAGATGCCACCACTGTGCTCAAATTCCTACGTCTAAAGTTACTCCAGGATTTGGGGAAATGGCAGTGGTCAAAACTTTTTCTTTTACTTAAAACAATAATCTGGGCATTCTCTGATGGCTTGGTGTTGAAGATCCAAGGCTTTCACTGCTGTGGTCCAGATTCAATTTCTGCTCAGGGATCAGAGGTCCCAAAAGCTGTGTAGCAAAGCCAAAAAAAAAAAAAAAACCCAAAAGAAACAAACAAAAAGAATATTCTGATTTTCCAGCCTGGATCAGCTATTCTAATTCCTGGACAGAGAAGAAATCTGTCTTAAATTTGAGGCAATTTATGATAGATTTAACAGAAGAATATCTCATTTATCTGTTGAATGAATTTTCTGTCTCCTTGCTTATGAGTTTACACACAGAAACAGTGTGTTTCTCTAAACATTAAAAAAAAAAAGTGGCTATGAGTAGAGTGGTATTATTCACATAATATGAATGCTTTCATTTAAAAATTTTGTGAAGATATATTGACACTCATCCGGGAAACCACCAGCCAAAAATGAGTTTAAATTAGATAATGCATTTTTTAAAGCTCTCCGTAAACTTTAAAATGCTCAATAAAGTGCTATGGTTAAAAGTGAGCCTCTATGCCTCTAATTTTATCCACAACTCTAGCAAACCTAGATATTGTGAAGGGAATTGGTTCTGTTTATGAGTTGGGAAATTCTTTGAGGTTTAGACATGAACAGAGGGAGAAGCTGCTGAGCCCATGTGATTATTCTCTTCTCTTTTATTCTCTCCTGCTCACTGTTTTCCCTTTTTAGCTTAGTTTTCCTTTTAATATATTAATCTGTTCACTTATTTTTCTGGCAGATGTGCTATAAGAGCACCTACTATGCTGCTGGCACTGTGGCTCAAGGGACATACCAGATTGGGGTTTGATAGCTTTTGGTGACATCTGGACAAACATTGGTAGATGTCACCAGTGACAGACATTTTGGCTTAAAAAGCTTGATTTCACTGTCTTCCTCATTATTCCAAATCTCTACACTCATAAAGAGTCCCTCATGCTATCACTCTGCTATCCACACCGTCCAGTCTTTTGAACTTTGTGCTTCAACACCCATGACCAAAATCTCCATCCTTAGCACATGTCAGTATAATGTTCTCTAACTATATTCATTCTTACTTAAGATGTGAAGATTAATTTACAGTGATATTTACATAATAACTGCTGAAAGTAATTTTCAACTTTAAGAAAGTTAAGTACATTTTCTCCTTTTATTTATTTACATAAAAGTAAAATGATATTTTAAAGTTATTCTTTTATATTATTATTGAAGCATGATTAACTTACCATGTTATAGTAATTTAAGGTGTACAGCATAGTGATTCAATATTTTAATAAAATATAGCCCATATATATTTATTATAAAATATTGGGTGTATGCCCCGTGCTCTACATCACACCCTTGTCACTTATCTATTTTGCACATAGTAGTTTGTGTCTCTTAACCCTCTTCACGTATCTTTCCCCTCTTCTAAAGCTTCTCCTCAATGGTAACCACCAATTTGTTCTCTGTAACTGTGAGTCTGTTTCTGTTTTATTGTGTTCATTTGTTTTGTTTTGATTCCAGTATAACTGATATCGTATAAACTTGTATGAGTTATTTCCACTAAACGTAATACCCTCCAGGTCCACCCATGTTGTTGAAAATGACAGAATTTCATACTCTTAATGGTTGAGTAATATTCCATTGAGCATTTATCCTGTTTTTCCATCCATCTATTGATGGACTCTATTAGTATTTTTATCAATGAGATAATGAGATTAAAAACAGAGTAACTGGTAAAGAATTCACCTGCAATGCAGGAGACCCAGGTTTGATTCCTGGGTCAAGAAGATCCTCTGGAGAAGAAAATGACTGCCCCCTCCAGTATTCTTGCCTGGAGAATCTCATGAATAGAGGGGCCTGGTGAGATACAGTCCATGGAGTATAAAGAGTCAAACATGACTGAGTGATTTAAGCACATGTCCATGCAACATATCTTTAACCAAAGAAGAAAACTGTAAAAGACAGATTTTTACACTTCAAGCAAAACTGCACCAGGTAAAATAAAATCAGCATCAAAGGCAATGCAATGCAGAAATTTCAGTAAAGCAAATCATGGAAAAGGAGTGTGGCCAAAAATGTACATTTCAGATATGATGTGCCAGAGTATAGAGTGGCTTGGAAGAGCTACTAAAATGGATAAGGAGAGGAGATGAAAATTCTTAGAATTAACAATTTTTACTGGCAACTGACAAAGATGACAGAAGACAAAAATGAGGGGGGGAATAAAAAGTATGTTTTGTCAAATAATACATACTTTTTTTTAATAAAAAATGTATGTATTTATAAAAAATACAAATTTTTATACAAAAATTTATTGTACAGTATTTTGAATATTTATCAAAAATTAAGTAAATGAAAAAAAAGAAAAAAATTAAGTAAATGAATAAATTGTAAGATGCTTCTTTACTTTTCAGTTCCTTGTACTTAGTAAAATATACAGATTGTATGCCTTACAATGAAAGCAAAATAGACAACATTCAATAAAAAAGCATGAAACACGATTCGCATGGAAAGACAGAAGTTGAGTTTATGATAACAGAGATATATTTTGTAGATAACTTTTTCAAAATAGCCTCATCATTGAATGCAGTCCCATGTCTTAAGTTCTGGCACCTACATCCTTCTCCAATGGACTGGAGACCTGCTGAAGGGTGCAGTAAGTCCTAATGACCTTGACATTCTTTACTCCTGTGTCAATATCCCTCTACATAAGGAAGTCCATTTAGTAGAAAGCTGAGATCATAGATGCAGAACTATTGGCACTGAAAGATTGATTGGCAAGAATGTAAAGAATTAATTTATGATAGACTCAAACAAGTAATTTTCATTGCTATTGTGGAAAATCTAATTTTTTTTTCAGATATAATGGTGCTTGTTTCCCAGTGAACATGAAGCTTTGCTTTTCCTGGTGGTGAAAGATGCACAAAGGCTGAGGTCTTCATGGAATAGCTTTGATAGAAGAGTTTCTCTTTTATTATTCTTTTCTCATAGCTCTGACAAAAAATGACTGTTACCAATGGCAACAATGGCACTAGCTTGACTACCCCTGTGACGGGACCTTTTGAAATGCTTAAACCTTTGCTGGTGTCATATCTCAGAACTGTCAAATGTGTCAGCTGCCACTGTGACTGCTCATGGCTCGTTAAAGAATATGCCTCCAAATGTGCTGCTTTTTGACCTGAGAGTCACACTTTAATGAGACTGCCCTCAGTAATTAAAACTATTTACAATGCAGTATTTACAGTATTGGACACTAAGATGGGTAGAGAATGTAACCACTCAGTTGGCAGCCATTATTGTTAAATTCAAGAATAAGCACATAAAGAGCCTCAGTGAGGACACTCACCTCTATGGTATTAGGAAAGTGGCAGCCAGTCACACCCTCTCTTTTCCATAGCTGACTCATCCTAAGAAAGGATGCAATTCTGTATCTTAATATCTGTGCCTTATTTGAAAATCAGAATGCTAGCCTGATGCATGAGCCCTGGACTTGTAGAGAAAGCTTCCATGATGCTAAGATATGAAGTTACCCACATGGCCAAGGATCATTTAGAGACACCTACATGATTCTGATGACAAGGGATAGCTAAAGAGCACCAGCTATCATGAGCTTTAGCTATAATTATCTTATACAGCAAGAAATCAGAAATCATCTGTCTTGCTGATTTTGGATGACACTTGTCTTTCCCTTAGAATCTCCTGTGGAATCACATCTGCTCTAAGAATAAGCATCTCTTCCTCCCAAGCTTAGGCAGACACTCCTGACCCACATGGCATTAGTCTCATGTGCTCACACAGCTTCATAATGATCGGTAAACCAGGGCCAATGAGATCGATGTGCTTGAGCCCATAGCATCCCCGCTTCACTCAGAGCTGAGTAACTTTCACTAGTGATGCCTCACTTCCAACAGAATTCCCAGTGTAGATAGCATAGGAGCACAGGGAAAAGGATTACAGTTACCAATTACAGAGGTGATCCGAGGAAGGAAAACACTGGAACCATAGTTCAGGAGCCTGAGATGAACACACCTGAGGAGAAGCTGAGAGTCAAGGTATCCTCCAAGACAATTCCACCTGAAGACCATGGTGCAAGTTGTGTAAAATAATAGAAACATGGTCTCTAATCTCAAAAGGGCAACTACTGAGGAGAGAGCACAGATTAAACAAGAGACACTCATGAATAAAATAAGGCGTGGCTGACTCTATTCTACCCTACAAGAAGGATAAGAATGAGTTTTTTAAAAAGAAAGATGATTTACATGAGTCAGGGGTTGAATTGGCTTAGGAAGAAGAAGGGAAGTGAGATTCCTCAGTAAAATAAAGAATGACAATGAGGTTGCCCTCATTGCAGGAGAATCATTGTCATGATGGGAAAGAAAGCTCTCAGTTTGTTTTCTGCACCTATGACGCTTTTCTGTTTTATAAATAAGTTTATTTGTACCATTTGTTAAGATTCCATATATAAGCAATATTGTGTGATATTTGTTTTTCTGTCCGACTTGCTTCAATCAGTATGACAATCTCTAAGGAGGAGGGGAGGATAAACTGGGAGACTGGGATTGACATATACATACTACTACATATAAAAAAAGATAATTAATAAGGACCTACTGTAATAGCACATGACACTCTATTCAGTACTCTGAAATGACCTATATTGGAAAGGAATCTGAAAAAGAGCAGAGATGTGTGTGTGTATAACTGACACTCTTGCTGTACACCTGAAACTAACATAACATTGTAAATCAACTATATGACAATAAACATGAATTAAGAAGAGAAAAAATAATAGGAAAGGAAGAAATTTCACAGAAATTACAGGATTGAGTCTTATCTTTCTCCTATTTCCTGATCCTAAGAACTAAGGCCTCACAAAATATTAAATAGTTATATTTTTCATAAATTCTAATTAGTGTTCTATTAAATGATATTTTCGATATTGGTGTTAAAAAATATGTTTACAATAATTATTTCCTTGATACAATCAGATTTAGTGTAGAAAATTAAATGCTTGGCAATTTCCAAGCATTTAATTTCCAAGTACAGGGAAACCTGGCATGCTGCGGTCCAACCATTGCAAAGAGTTGGGCATGACTGAGTGACTGAACAGCAATAATACAATGATAGTTTTGACCTCTATTAGCTGGGGCTTCCCTGGTGTATCAAGGTGAAGAATCTGCCTGTGATTCAGGAGACCCAGGTTTGATCCCTGAGTCAGGAAGATCTCCTGGAGAAGGGAATAGCTTCCCACTTCAGTATTCTTACATAGAGAATTACATGGACAGAGGAGCCTGGAGGGCTACAGTCCATGGAGTCACAAAGAGTCAGATATGATTGAGTAACTAACACCATTTTTCTACCAGAAACTTTTGGTAAGGTAACAATCTCTTTTGTAAATATATGATTAGATGTGTAAGTGTTGCAAAGTTATACCATGCATTGTTAGAATTCCAGTAGCTCAAGAGGCTTTATTTTAACATTAGCTTTTTAGAAGAGAAATAAAATGGAAATATTCTTATTTCTGTATGTATAAAAGGTTAAATCCATTTACCAAAACGCATGTCCTTCCTGTTAGAAGATAGCAAGAGGAAGAAAAGAAGTGACATGCCACTGTTTTAGTGATTGTTAGGTAATGTTTTCAATGTGATTTTAATCCTCTTCATGTGCTAATGATGACTTCAGATGAGGCTTAAAGATCACGACATTTTCAGGCTGTTGCTTAGCTTGTACTATATTCAATAGTCCACTGAGAGTGATCTATTGAAATTAATTTTCAGCCCTTTGATCAGTCATGTTATTCATGAATAAACTGATTTTTGATAGTGCTTGCTATGAATTTTAAAGGGTGAAGAAATATGATTTCATTCATATGCAGAATATAACAAACTAAATGAATAAATAAAACAAGCAAAAAACAAATATATAGATATAGAGAACAGAGTAGAGATTTCCAGAGGTGGGGGTGTGGAGGTCTTTAGGGGAAGGCAAAATGAGTATGGGGTCCTTTGTCTGGTGATGGATAGAAATCAAATTTGAGGGTTGGACATACTGTCCTATAAACAGAAGTCAAAATATTTCATACACATGAAACTTACATAATGTTATAAACCAATGTTATCTTGACAAATAAGTAGAATGAAGAAGACATACAAGGTGTTGATTCAGCCTGGCTAGTTGACGCCATCTTTGAGATGCCAGAGGTAGTATAAAAAGCCTTGTGCTCTTAGCTTCCAGGATCACTGGTGTTTGGCATGTCCCTTGTAGTACATGGCCGAGGTCTTGTTTCCTTGATGGTTGTCAGCCACGGGCTACTCTCCACTTCCTGAGGTTGCAGGCAGGTCCCTGTTGTTACTGTCCTTCCAGGACAGGAGAGGGTCTTTCTGACATTTCACGTTCTTTTAGAGGGCTCATCTGATTGAGTGCAGCCCAACAATCAGCCTTTTGATGAACTCAAAGCCAGCTTATCAGAATCTTGACCATGGGAATGATGGTCCATCGTATTCACATGCCTAGCCCACAAGAGGCGGGGGGTTATATATGGTATGTACACCAGGGAGTGACTTCCCTGGTGGCTCAGATGGTAAAAGCGTCTGCCTACAATGCGGGAGACCCGGGTTCAATCCCTGGGTTGGGCAGATCCCCTGGAGAGGGAAATAGTGACCCCCTCTAGTTTTCTTGCCTGGAAAATCCCATGGACAGAAGAGCCTGGCAGGCTTTAGTCCATGGGGTCGCAAAGAGTTGGACACAACTGAGCGACTTCACTTCACACCAAGGAGTAGGAATTATGGAGGTCAGCTTAGAATACTGCCCACCACAGGCTGAGTATTCTTTTTCTTTTCTCTTTTTAAGATTTCTTTTTTTTAAATTGAAGTATAGTTGACATACAATATCATATTATTTTAGGTGTGCTACATCATGATTTGACACTAAGTATTGAAACTATGTAAGTCTAGTAACCATCTATCATTATACAAAGTTAATACAATATTATGACAGTATTGCATATGCAATATATTACATCCTTTAGACTATTTTATAACTGGAAGTTTGTACTTCATAATCTCTTCCCCTAATTCATCCGACTCCTACTTCCACACCCTCTGGAAATCACCAGTTTGTTCTTTGCTTCTATGAGTTGGCTTCTATTTGATTTTTTGTTCATTTGACTTGTCTTTCAGATTGAACATATAAGTGAAATCATGGGATATTTGTCTCATTTTGTCTAACATTTCACTTAGAATAACACTCTCTAGGTCATTCCTTATTCTCTCAAATATTGAAAAATATTTAAAGTTTTTTATGGCTGAGTAATATTTTTATGTGTATATATATGTGTGTGTGTGTGTAAAACCTTTATGCATTTATCTCTCAATCTTTATCTCTTGGGCTGTTTCTATATCTTGCTGATAATGAATAATGGTACAAATCACATAGGGGTGCACATAATTTTTCAAATTAATGTTTAGTTTTCTTTTAATAAATACTCAGAAGTACAATTGCTGGGTCCTGTGGTAGAACTAACTACCTTTAATTTTTTTGAGGAAACTTCATACTGTTTTCCAAGTAGCTGCACCAATTTACAATTCTACCAACAGAATGCAAGGGTGCACATTTCTTCACATCCTCACCATCACGTTATTTGTCTTAGATAATAATCATTAATTTAAAATTAAACTTTTAATTTTTTATTGGAGTACAGCTGATTAACAATACTGTAATAGTTTCAGGTGGACAGCAAAGGGACTCAGCCATACATCTACATGTATCCACTCTTCCTCAAACTGTCCTCCCATCCAAGCTGACACATAACATTGAGTTCCCTGGGCAATACAATAGGTCCTTGTTAGTTATCCATTTTATTAATAAATATAGCTATGTGAACATGTTCATCTCCAAATCCCTAAATATCCTTTCCCCTCATCCTTCCCTGCAACTATAAACTCATTCTCTGTCTGTGAGTCTGCTTTTGTTTTGTGGATAAGTTTGTTTGTATCATGTCTTTTTATATGTTTCATAAAAGGGATGTCATACACTATTTCTGCTTCTGTGTCTAACTTACTTCACGAATAACCATTCTGACAGTTGTGGAGTAATTTTGATTTGCATTTCCCTGATGGTTAGTGATGTTGAGCATTTTTCTATGTTTCTGTTGGCCATCTGTGTATCTTCTTTGGAAAACATCTATTAAAGTCCTTTGCCTATTTTTTAAACTCTTTAATAAAACTTTATTACACAAAAGCTCTGAGCGATCAAGCCTCGTCTCTGGCCCCAGATTGAATTCTTCTCCTCCGGGGGCCAAGAATCCTGGTGTATTTGCATGATTCAACAACTTTTCATCTTGGGGGCTCGTCCGGGATCCTTCAGAACAAGATGGGAGCTAACAATTCCAGCCTCACTCCTTTGAACTGTATCCTGAAAAACTGGGATAGATCTGATCCTCAGGGCTTAAAGAAGACACACCTGGTCTTCCTATGTGATACTGCATGGCCACGGTATCCATTGGAGGACAGTGAACGGTGGCCAGTTGGAGGGTGTCTTAAGCATAATTGGAGAAGGCAATGGCACCCCACTCCAGTACTCTTGCCTGGAAAATCCCATGGGCGGAGGAGCCTGGTAGGCTGCAGTCCATGGGGTTGCTAAGAGTCGGACACGACTGAGCGACTTCACTTCACTTATGTTTTTCTTGTTGAATTTCATGAGTTCTTTATATATTTTGAAATCAACCTCTTATCAAATGTATCATTTGCATTCATTAGGTTGTCTTTTTGTTTTGGAAATGATTTCCTTTGTTCTACAAAAGCTGTTTAGTTTGGTGTAGTCCCATTTCATTTTTACTTATGTTTCCCTTGACTGAGCAAAATGATCCAAAAATGTATTCTTAAGACCAGTGTCAAAGGGCACGTATCCTACATTTTCTCCTGGGAGTTTAATGGTTTCAGGTCTTACATTTAAGTTCATTTTGAGTTTATTTTTGTGTATTGTACACTGTTGTTCTTTTTCAGATAGCTATCCAGTTTTCTCAACAGTATTAAAGAAATTGTCTTTCACCAATATATTTTCTTGGCTTCTTTGTTGTAGGTTAACTGACCATATAAGTATGAACTTTTTTAAAAAATAATTAATTTATTTTAATTGGAGGATTGATGCTTTTGAACTGTGGTGTTGGAGAAGACTCTTGAGAGTCCCTTGGACTTCAAGGAGATCCAACCAGTCCATTCTGAAAGAGATCAGCCCTGGGATTTCTTTGGAAGGAATGATGCTAAAGCTGAAACTCCAGTACTTTGGCCACCTCATGCGAAGAGTTGACTCATTGGAAAAGACTCTGATGCTGGGAGGGATTGGGGGCAGGAGAGAAGGGGATGACAGAGGATGAGATGGCTGGATGGCATCACTGACTCAATGGACGTGGGTCTGGGTGAACTCCGGGAGTTGGTGATGGACAGGGAGGCCTGGTGTGCTGCGATTCATGGGGTTGCAAAGAGTCGGACACGACTGAGCGACTGAACTGAACTGAATTACTTACAATATTGTGGTGGTTTTTGCCATACATTGACATGAATCGGTCATGGGGGAAAATGTATCCCTCATCCTGAATCCCCATCCCATCTCCCTCCCCCATCCCATCCCTCAGGGTTGTCCAAGTGCACTGGCTTTCAGTGCCCTGTTTCATTCATAGAACTTGGCAATCTATTTCACATATGGTAATATACATGGTTCAATGGTATTTTCTCAAATCATCCCAACCTCACCTTCTCCCACAGAGTCCAAAGGTCTGTTTTTTATATCTGTGTCCCTTTTGCTGTCTTGCATACAGGGTCATCGTTAACATCTTTCTAAATTGCATATATATGCATTAATATACTGTATTGGTGTTTCTCTTTCTGACCTACTTCACTCTGTATAATCATCCACCTCATTAGAACTGATTCAAATGTATTCTTTTTCATAGATGACTGATATTGTGTTGTGTATTTGTACCACAGCTTTCTTATCCATTCATCTGCTGATGGACATCTAGATTGCTTCCAAAATCCTAGCTATTGTAAACAGTGCTGTGATGAACATTGGGGTACACATGTCTTTCAATTCTGGTTTCCTTGGTGTGTATGCCCAGAAGTGGGATCATTGGGTCATATGGCATCTCTATTTCCAATTTTTTAGGGAATCTCCACACTGTTCTCCATAGTGGCTGTACTGTTTTTATTCCCACCAACGGTGTAAGAAGGTTCCTTTTTCTTCACACCTTCTCCAGCATTTATTGTTTGTAGACTTTTTGATAGAAGCCATTCTGACTGGTGTGAGATGGTACCTCATTGTGTTTTTGATTTGCATTTCTCTGATAATGAGTGATGTTGAGCATATTTTCATGTTTGTTAGCCATCTGTATGTCTTCTTTGGAGAAATGTCTGTTTAGTTCTTTGGCCCATTTACTGACTGGGTCATTTGTTTTTCTGGTATTGAGGGGCATGAGCTGCTTGTATATTTTTGAGATTAATTCTTTGTCAGTTGCTTCATTTGTTATTATTTTCTTCCATTCTGAAGGCTGTCTTTTCACCTTGCTTATAGTTCCCTTCATTGTGCAAAAGCTTTTAAGTTTAATTAGGTCCCATTTGTTTATTTTTGCTTTTATTTCCACTATTATGGGAGGTGGTTCATAGAGGATCCTGGTGTGATTTATGTCAGAGAGTGTTTTGCCTATGTTTTCCTCTAGGGTTTTTACAGTTTCTGATCTTACATTTAGATCTTTAACCCATTTTGAGTTTATTTTTGTGTATGGTGTTAGAAAGTGTTCTAGTTTCATTCTTTTACAAGTGGGTGACCAGTTTTTCCAGCACCACTTTAAGAGATTTTCTTTTCTCCATTGTATATTCTTGTCTCCTTTGTCAAAGATAAGGTGTCCATAGGTGTGTGGATTTATCACTGGGCTTTCTATTTTGTTCCATTGATCTATATGTCTGTCTTTGTGCCAGTACCATACTGTCTTGATGACTGTGGCTTTGTAGTAGAGTCTGAAGTCAATTCCTCCAGTTCCATTCTTCTTTCTCAAGATTGCTTTGGCTATTTGAGGTTTTTTTGTATTTCCTTACAAATTGGGAAATTATTTGTTCTAGCTCTGTGAAGAATACCATTGGTAACTTGATAGGGATTGCATTGAATCTATAGATTGCTTTGGGTAGTTTACTCATTTTCACTATATTGAGTTTTCCAATCCATGAACATGATATATTTCTTTATCTATTTGTGTCATCTTTGATTTCTTTCATCAATGTTTTATAGTTTTCCATATATAGGTCTTTTATTTCTTTAGGTAGATTTACCCCTAAGTATTTTATTTTTTTCATCACAGTGGTGAATGAAATTATTTCCTTGATTTCTCTTTCTGTTTTCTCATTGTTAGTGTATAGGAATGCAAGGGATTTCTGTAAATTAATTTTATATCCTGCAACTTTGCTGTATTCATTGATTAGCTCTAGTAATATTCTGGTGGTGTCTTTAGGGTTTTCTATGTAGAGGATCATGTCATCTGCAAACAGTGAGAGTTTTACTTCTTCATTTCCAATCTGGATTCCTTTTATTTCTTTTTCTTCTCTGATTGCTGTGACTAAAACTCCCAAAACTATGTTGAATAGCAGTGGGGAGAGTGGGCACCCTAGTCTTGTTTCTGATTTTAGGGGAAATGCTTTCAATTTTTCACCATTGAGGATAATGCTTGTTGTGGGTTTATCATATATGGCTTTTATTTTGTTGAGGTATATTCCTTCTATGCCCACTTTCTGGAGGGTTTTTATCATAAATGGATGTTGAATTTTGTCAAAGGCTTTCTCTGCATCTATTGAGATAATCATGTGGTTTTTATCTTTCAGTGTGTTAATGTGGTGTATCACATTGATTGATTTGTGAATAATGAAGAATCCTTGAAGCCCTGGGATAAAGGCCACTTGGTCATGATGTATGATCTTTTTAATATGTTGTTGGATTCTGTTTGCCAGAATTTTGTTGAGGATTTTTGCACCTATGTTCATCAGTGACTTTGGCTTGTAGTTTTCTTTTTTTGTGTCATCTTTGTTTGGTTTTGGTATTAGGGTGATGGTGGCCTCATAGAATTAATTTGGGAGTTTACCTTCCTCTGCAATTTTCTGGAAGAGTTTGAGTAGGATAGGTGTTAGCTCCTCTTTACATATTTTGTAAAATTCACCTGTGAAGCCATCTGGTCCTGGGCTTTTGTTTGTTGGAAGATTTTTGATTATAGTCTCAATTTCTGTGCTTGTGATGGGTGTGTTAAGATTTTCTCTTTCTTCCTGGTTCAGTTTTGGAGGGTTATACTTTTCTAAGAATTTGTTCATTTCTTCCACGTTGTCCATTTTATTGTCATATAGTTGCCGATGGTAGTCTCATGATCCTTTGTATTTCTGTGTTGTCTGCTGTGATTTCTCCAATTTCATTTTTAATTTTATTGATTTGATTTTTCTCCCTGTTTGTCCTAATGAGTCTGGCTAGTGGTTTGTCTTTTTATTTATCTTCCCAAAGAACCAGCTTTTAGTTTTTATGACTTTTGCTATAGTCTCCTTTGTTTCTTTTTCACTTACTTCTGCCCTAATTTTTATGATTTCTTTCCTTCTACTAACGTCCAGTTCTTCATTTCTTCTTTTTCTAGTTGCTTTAGGTGTAAAGTTAGGTTATTTATATGATTTTTCTCTTGTTTCTTTAGGTAAGCTTGTATTTCTATGAACCTTCCCCTTAGCACTGCTTTTACTGAATCCCATAGGTTTTGGGTTGTCATGTTTCCATTTTCATTTGTTTCTATGCATATTTTGATTTCTTTTTTGATTTCTTCTCTTATTTACTGGTTATTCAGAAGTGTGTTGTTTAACCTCCATATGTTTGTATTTTTAATAGTTTTTTGCCTGTAGCTGCCATCTAATCTTACCACATTGTGATCAGAAAAGATGCTTGAAGTGACTTCAGTTTTTTTTTTTTTTTAATTTACCAAGGCTAGATTTATTGACCAGGATGTGATCTATCCTGGAGAATATTCCATGTGCACTTGAGAGAAAGGTGAAATTCATTGTTTTGGGGTTAAATGTCCTATAAATATCAGTTAGGTGTAGATGGTCCATTGTATCATTTAAAGTTTGTATTTCCTTGCTAATTATTCATAGGTGTGAGTGGGGTATAAAAATCTCCCACTATTATTCTGTTACTTTAGTTTCCCCTTTCATAATTTTTAGCATTTGCCTTATGTATTGCAATGCTCCTATGTTGGGTTTATATATATTTCTAATGTTATATCTTCTTCTTGGATTGATCCTTTGATCATTTTGTAGTGTCCTTTTTTGTCTCTTTTCACAGCCTTTTTTCAAAGTCTATTTTATCTGATATGCGTATTGCTACTCCTGCTTTCTTTTGGTCTTATTTTGCATCAAATATCTTTTTCCAGATCTTTACTTTCAGTCTGCACGTGTCCCTTGGTTTGAGGTCTGTCTCTTGTAGACAGCATATATAGGGGTCTTGTTTTTGTATCCATTCAGCCAGTCTTTGTCTTTTGGTTTGGACACCCAATCCATTTACATCTAAGCTAATTATTGATAAGTATGATCCCATTGCCATTTACTTTGTTGTTTTGGGTTTGATTTTAAAAACCTCATCTGTGTTTCCTGTCTAGAGAAGATTCTTTAGCATTTGCTGAAGAGGTGGTTTGCTGGTGCTGAATTCTCTCAGCTTTTGCTTGTCTGTAAAAAGTTTTTGATTTCTCCTTCATATTTGAATGAGATTCTTGCTGGGCACAGTAATCTGGGCTGTAGGTTTTTCTCTTTCATCACTTAAGTATGTCCTGCCATGTCCTTCTGACTTGAAGAGTTTCTATTGAGAGATCAGTTATTATCCTTATGGGACCTCCTTGTGTGTTTTGTGTTGTTTTTCCCTTGTTGCTTTTAGTATTTGCTCTTTGTGTTTGATCTTTGTTAATTTGGTTAATATGTGTCTTGGGATGTTTTGCCTTGGGTTTATCCTGTTTGGTACTCTCTGGGTTTCTTAGACTTGGGTGGTTATTTCCTTCCCCATTTTAGGGAAGTTTTCAACTACTATTTCCTCAAGTATTTTCTCATGCCTTTTCTTTTTTTCTTCTTTTTCTGGAACTTCTATGATTCGAATGTTGGGGCATTTAACACTGTCCCAGAGGTCTCTGAGGTTGTGCTCATTTCTTTTAATTATCTTTCCTTTTTTCCTCTCTGCTTCATTTATTTCCACCATTCTATCTTCCACCTCACTTATCCTATATTCTGCCTGAGTTATTTTACTGTTGGTTCCCTCCAGAGTGTTTTTGATCTCATTTATTGCACTATTCATTATTGACTGGCTCTTTTTTATTTATTCTAGGTCCTTGTTAAACATTTCTTGCATCTTCTCAATCCTTGTCTCCAGGCTATTTACCTGTAACTCCATTTTGTTTTCAAGATTTTGGATCATTTTTACTATCATTATTCTGAATTCTTGTTCAGGTAGACTCCCTATCTCCTCCTCTTTTGTTTGGTTTGGTGGGCATTTATCATGTTCCTTTACCTGCTGAACATTTCTCTGCCTTTTCATCTTGTTTAGATTCCTGTGTTTGGGGTGGCTTTTCTGTAGGCTGGAAGTTTGTGGTTCCTCTTTATTGTGGAGCTTGCTCCCTGTGGATAGGGTTGGACTAGTGGCTTGTCAAGGTTTCCTAGTTACTGGAGCTTGTGTCGGTGTTCTCGTGGGTGGAGCTGGATCTCTGCTCTCTGGAGTGAATGAAGTGGCCAGTAGTGAGTTTTCAGTTAGGCATGGCTTTCAGTTCAGTTCAGTCACTCAGTCGTGTTCGACTCTTTGCGACCCCATGAATCGTAGCACGCCAGGCCTCCCTGTCCATCACCAACTCCCAGAGTTCACTCAGACTCATGTCCATCGAGTCAGTGATGCCATCCAGCCATCTCATCCTCTGTCGTCCCCTTCTCCTCCTGTCCCCAATCCCTCCCAGCATCAGAATCTTTTCCAATGAGTCAACTCTTTGCATGAGGTGGCCAAAGTACTGGAGTTTCAGCTTTAGCATCATTCCTTCAGCCTGTATTTTAATGCTTATGGCTGTGTTCTTGCTTTGCTAGAGAATTAGTGTGGTATGTCTTGCTTTGGAATTTGTTGGCTCTTAAGTGGAGCTTGGTTTCAGTTTAAGTATGGAGGCTTTTGGATGAGGTCTTGTTGATTAATGTTCCCTGGAGTCAGGAATTCTCTGGTGTTCTCAGGTTTTGGAGTTAAGCCTCCTGACTCTGGTTTTCAGTCTTATTCTTACAGTAGTCTCAAGACGTCTCCATCCATACAGCACAGATGATAAAACATCTAGGTTAATGGTGAAGAGATTCTCCACAGTGAGGGACACCCAGAGAGGTTCACAGAGTTACATGGGGAAGAGAACAGGGAGGAGGGAGATAGAAGTGACCAGGAGGAGAAGAGGGGAATCAAAAGAGGAGAGAGCAATCTAGCCAGTGATCAGTTTCCTAAGTGTTCTTCACAGCCCAGAACACCCAGAGGGATTCACAGAGCTAAATATGGAAGAGAAGGGGGAGGGAGGAGATGAGATGACCTGGGGGAAAAAGGGAGAGTCAAAAGAGGAGAGAGCAATCAAGCCAGTAATCACACTCTAAAGTGAAAATGGATAATGAAGAATAGATTCTTAAAGGTACAAAATTGATAACAAGGACCAAAAAGCAAAGATTGAAAATCTAGAGTAGAGGTTAGACTCTAAAAAGCGCAATATTAAAAATACAAAACAAAATCAATCATAAAAATTATATAAAATATATATATGAAATTTGATTTAAAAATAGGGTTTCTTTTTGCAAGGTAATGCTGCTGCGTCACTTTAGTCATGTCCGACTCTGTGTGACCCCATAGATGGCAGCCCAACAGGCTTCCCATTATAAAAGAAAAAATAAAAGAGTAATAAAGAACTTAAAAATAAAAATAAAATAAAAAGTGATAATAGTAAAAACATATCTAGGAATTTCTCTGGTGCTGTTGTGGGCAATGTGGGGTCAGTTCAGTTTCAGATAGTTCCTTGTTCCAGCTTGTACTTGTTCTCAAGGTCTATAGGCCCCTTCCAATGTTCAGTTAATGTTAACTACAGGGTTTTAATCTGTTGCACTTGTCACTTCCAGAGCAGTTCCCTCTTCTTTGTTTATTTTGGGTTCCTCAGTTTTCAAGTCTCTTCAGTGTCTAATTTCCACCCGGACACAGGGAGTGAAGGTGGTCACTTATTTAGACTCACTTATTCAGTTGTGTTGTGAGAAGGGAGGAACACTGCAAACAAATATTGCTGGTGTGTGTGGGGAGTGCTCACAGTGTATGGACCACAGTGGGTTTGCCCCAGCTCACCGTGGTGTGTGACTGCTGGGTCTACACTGCTTAGGCTCCAGGTTGCTCTGCAGGCATATTGTCCAAAGCAGGCCCTGCGTTTCGTGCATTTCCCAAGTCTAAGCTGCGCAGGTTCAGGTTCTCCGTTCTCCACATGGGTGCAGACTCAGGCCTGCGTTTTGTGCCCATCCTAGGTCCGAACAGCTCAGGTGACCAGGTGCATGGTGACTGCACTGTCCCCGGTGGGCCATGTGTCTTATTCACCACCCCCTGTCCCAGCTGCTTGGGTCCCAGACACTCGGTTTCCTGGGTGCATTGTGAGAGCAGCATTTCAAGTGTGCCATGTGCCTCCTCTGGGGAGCTGATCTCAGGCTGCGACCCTCCTGACAGATGTCAACCTTCCAGGATTCCAGGAAGATGTGGTTAGCAACTGGGAGCCTGCTCACAGTTTGGTGGAGGATGCTGTGTCTTGGGCAGAGAGTGCCCCTTGCCTTTCTGCTCTGGCTGTCACCTGCCTGCCTCTCTGCCTCCAGCACAGGGGAGGAGCCTGTAGGCAGCTGGCTAGCTCTCCTTTGGTATTTACTCAATCCTTTTTTCTGTGAGCCAGCCAGACTGCGTGTTAGGTTAGAGTCTTTCACAGGAAAGTTCTCTCTCTCTCTCTCTTTTTTTTCCCTCTCTGGCTTTCCCACAGCTTGGGTTGCTACCTCACATTAGCTCCCTCAAATTGTCCTCAGAGCATTCAGGTCTGGTCCTTACCCTAAGCACGCATTCTGCACCTCCCTGTCCAGCCTCTGCTTGTTGGTGGTAAGTGCAAACATCTGGGCTACTTCTGCACTGAAAGTTGAGGTTAGGCATGCATTCTGCGTTTTGTTTTGTTTTTCCCTCCCAGTTATGTTGCCCTCTGAGATTCCAAAACTCCCCACAGACCCACCAGTGAGAGGGTTTCCTTCTGTTTGGAAACATCTCCTTCACTGTTCCCTCCCCAGGACAGGTGTCAGTCTCTAATTCTTTTGTCTCTCTCTTTGTCTTTTATATTTTGTCCTATCTCCATTTGAAGAGAAAGGGCTGCCTTTCTGGGTGCTTGGTGTCCTCCACCAGCATTCAGAAGTTGTTTTGTGGAAGTGGCTCAGCATTCAAATGATCTTTTGATGAATTTGTGGGGGAGAAATTGGTCTCCCTGTCCTATTCTGCTGCCATCTTGCTATAAGTATGAATTTATTCTGAGGTTCTCTATTCTGTTCTATTGATCTATTTGTATGTTTCTGTGAGAATCATTGTACTTAGTCACTCAGTCCTGTCAACTCTTTGAGACACCATGGACTACAGCACACCGAGCTTCCCAGTACTTCACCATCTCCCAGAGCTTGCTCAAACTCCTTTCTATTGAGTCTATGATGTCATCCAACCATCTCATTCTCTGTTGTCCCCTTCTCCTCCTGCCTTCAATCTTTCCTAGCATCAGGGTCTTTTCTAACGAGTCAGCTCTTTGCATCAGTGGGTCAAATATTGGAGCTTCAGCATCATTTCTTCCAATGAACATTTGGGTTCATTTCCTATAAGATTGACTGATTCGATCTTGCTGTCCAAGGGACTCTCAAGAGTCTTCTCCAACACCACAGTTCAAAAGCATTAATTCTCCAGCAATCATCCTTCTTTATGGTCTAACTCTCACATCCATACATGGTTGCTGGCAAAATTATAGCTTTGACTATACAGACCTTTGTTGGCAAAGTATTCCCTCTGTTTTTTGATATGCTGTCTAGGTTTGTCATTGCTTATGTTCCAAGGAAGAAGCGTCTTTTAATTTCCTGGCTATAGTCACTATGCTGGAACTACAAGCTGGAATCAAAATTGCTGGGAGAAATATCAGTAACCTCAAATATGTAGATGACACCACCCTTATGGCAGAAAGTGAAGAACTAAAGAGCCGTTTGATGAAAGTGAAAAAGGAGAGTGAAAAAGTTGGCTTAAAGCTCAACATTCAGAAAACTAAGATCATGGCATCTGGTGCCATCACTTCGTGGCAAATAGATAGGTAAACAGTGGAAAGAAACAGTGGCTGACTTTATTTTTCTGGGCTCCAAAATCACTGCAGATGGTGATTGCAGCTATGAAATTAAAAGACGCTTACTCCTTGGAAGGAAAGTTATGACCAACCTAGACAGCATATTCAAAAGCAGAGACATTACTTTGCCAACAAAGGTCCATCTAGTCAAGGCTATGGTTTTTCCTGTGGTCATGTATGGATGTGAGACTTGGACTATAAAGAAAGCTGAGCACTGAAGAATTGATGCTTTTGAACTGTGGTGTTGGAGAAGACTCTTGAGAGTCCCTTGGACTGCAGGGAGATCCAACCAGTCCATCCTAAAGAAAATCAGTCCTAAATATTCATTGGAAGGACTGATGCTGCCTGAAACTCCAATACTTTGGCCACCTGATGTGAAGAGCTGACTCATTTGAAAATACCCTGATGGTGGGAAAGATTGAGGGCAGGAGGAGAAGGGGACGACAGAGGACGAGATGGTTGGATGGCATCACAGACTCAACGGACATGGGTTTGGGTGGACTCCGGGAGTTGGTGATGGACAGGGAGGCCTGGCATGCTGTGGTTTATGGGGTAGTAAAGAGTCAGACATGACTGACTGACTGAACTAAACAGTCACCGTCTACAATGATTTTGGAGCCCAAGAAAATAAAGTCTCTCACTGTTTCCATTGCTTCCCCATCTATTTGCCATGAAGTGATGGGATCAGATGCCATGATCTTCTTTTTTTTAATGTTGAGTTTTAATCCAGATTTTTTATTCTCTTCTTTCATCTTCATCAAGAGGCTCTTTAGTTCCTCTTCACTTTCTGCCATTAGGGTGGTTTCATCTGCATATCTGAGGCTATTGATATTTCTCCTGGCAATCTTGATTCCAGCCTGTGCATCATACAGCACATTATTTTGCATAATATATTCTTCATATAAGTTAAATAAGTGGGTGACAATATACAGCCTTGATATACTCCTTTCCCAATTTTGAACCAGTCCCTTGTTCCATGTCCAATTCTAACTGTTGCTTCTTGACTTGAATAGAGGTTTATCACAGGCAGGTAAGGTGGTCTGGTATTCCCATCTCTTGAGGAAGAATTTTTCACAATTTGTTATGATGCACACAAAGGATTTAGCATAGTTAATAAAGCAAAAGTAGATGTTTTATTGGAATTCTCTTGCTTTTCTATGATCCAGC
Source organism: Bos javanicus (assembly GCF_032452875.1). Classification (NCBI taxonomy): domain Eukaryota; kingdom Metazoa; phylum Chordata; class Mammalia; order Artiodactyla; family Bovidae; genus Bos; species Bos javanicus. Next base: position 4,582,084 of record NC_083871.1, on the reverse strand, counting down.
AGATGTTGGCAATTTTATCTCTGGTTCCTCTGTCTTTTCTAAATCCAGTTTGTACATTTAGAAGTTCTTCGTTATTGCCCTGTTGAAGCCTAACTTGGAGGATTTTGAGTTAGTATCATACTGTTTTGATTTATTTAGTTTCATAGTTTAGTTTGAAATCAGGAAGCATGATACCACCAACTTTCTTCCAATTACTTAAGATTACTTTGGCTACTCGGGCTCTATACAAATATTGCAATTGTTTATTCCAGAATTACACTGAGTCCATATATTGCTTTGAGTGGTGTGGATACTTTAACAATATTTACTCTTCTAATCCATGAGTGTGGTATATCTTTCTATTTGTGTCATCTTAAATTTCTTTCATTAGTGTCTTAGTTTTCAGAGTACGTTTTTTTTTTTTTTTCCCCTTCTTGAATAATTGAACTGTGTTTCTTAAAATTTCTTTCTGGTAGTTTATTATTAGTGTATAGACATGCAACATATTTTTGTACACTAAATGTATATTCTGCAACTTTACTGAATTGATTTATTACCTATGTTAATTTTTGGTGAAGCTACTAGTGTTTTCTATGTATCGTTTTGTGTCTGCACTGTGCCAATTTTCGTTCTTAATTACTAATTTGAATGTCCTATTTTATTTTTTTAATTTTTTGTCTAATTGCCATGAAGAGAACTTCAATACAATGGTGAATAAAAGTGGCAAAAATAAAAGGCATCCTTGTCTTGTCTTTGATCTTAGAGAAAAAGCTTTCAACTTCATACCATTTAATATGATGTTAGTTGAGAATTTGGCATATTTGGTTTTTGTTATATTGAATCTTTTATGATATTCATTTTGTTTCTTCTTTATCCACCTCATTGAGTGTTTTTATTGTAAACAGAGGTTGAATTTCGTTAGATATTTTTTTTTTTTTTGCATCTGTTAAGATGATCATATGATTTTATCCTCCATTGGTATATTATGTGGACTGATTTGCAAATATTAAACAATCCTTTTATTTCTGTAATAAATTCAATTTGATTATGGGTCTTTTTACTGTATTGTTAAATTTAGTTTCCTAATATCCAGTTGAGCCACTTCAAATCCTGAAAGATGATCTCTGAAAGTGCTGCACTCAATATGCCACAAAATTTGGAAAACTCAGAAATGGCCACAGGATTGGAAAAGGTCAGTTTTCATTCCAATCCCAAAGAAAGGCAATACCAAAGAATGCTCAAACTATTGCACAATTGCACTCATCTCACATGCTAGTAAAGTAATGCTCAAAATTCTCCAAGCCAGGCTTCAGCAATATGTGAACTGTGAACTTCCAGATGTTCAAGCAGGATTTAGAAAAGGCAGAGGAACCAGAGATCAAATTGTCAACATCTGCTGGATCATGGAAAAAGCAAGAGAGTTCCAGAAAAACATCTATTTCTGCTTTATTGACTATGCCAAAGCCTTTGACTGTGTGGGTCACAATAAACCGTGGACAATTCTTCAAGAGATGGGAATACCAGACCACCTGACCTGCCTCTTGACAAACCTATACGCAGGTCAGAAACAACAGTTAGAACTGGACATGGAACAACAGACTGGTTCCAAATAGGAAAAGGAATACATTAAGGCTGTATATTGTCACCCTGCTTATTTAACTTATATGCAGAGTACATCATGAGAAACGCTGGGCTGGAAGAAGCAGAAGCTGGAATCAAGATTGCTGAGAGAAATATCAATAACTTTATATATGCAGATGACACCACCCTTATGGCAGAAAGTGAAGAGGAACTAAAAAGCCTCTTGATGAAAGTGAAAGAGGAGAGTGAAAAAGTTGGCTTAAAGCTCAAAATTCAGAAAACTAAGATCATGGCATCTGGTCCCATGACTTCATGGGAAATAGATGGGGAAACAGTGGAAATAGTGTCAGACTTTTTTGAGGCTCCAAAATCACTGCAGATGGTGATTGTAGCCTCGAAATTAAAAGACGCTTACTCCTGGGAAGGAAAGTTATGACCAACCTAGATAGCATATTCAAAAGCAGAGACATTACTTTGACAACAAAGGTCCATCTAGTCAAGGCTATGGTTTTTCCAGTGGTCATGTATGGATGTTAGAGTTGGACTGTGAAGAAAGCTGAGCCCCAAAGAATTGATGCTTTTGAACTGTGGTGTTGGAGAAGACTCTTGAGAGTCTCTTGGACTGCAAGGAGATCCAACCAGTCCATTCTAAAGGAGATCAGTCTTGGGTGTTCTTTGGAAGGAATGATGCTAAAGCTGAAACTCCAGTACTTTGGCCACCTCATGTGAAGGGTTGACTCTTTGGAAAAGACTCTGATGCTGGGAGGGATTGGGGGCATGAGGAGAAGGGGACGAAGAGGATGAGATGGCTGGATGGCATCACTGACTTGATGGAAGTGAGTTTGAGTGAACTCCAGGAGATGGTGATGGACAGGGAGGTCTGGTGTGCTGTGATTCATGGGGTGGCAGAGAGTCAGACATGACTGAGAGACTGAACTGAACTGACCTGAATATTTTTTTGAGAATTTTTTGCATCTATATTCATCTGGGTTATTGGACTGCAATTTCCTTTTTTTTTTTCTTTTAAGTATCTTTCTATAATTTTGTAATCAGGATAATATTGGCTTGAGTATGAATTTGTAGGCCTTACTTCCTCTTAATTTTTGAAGTAGCTTGAGAAGGATAGATATTTTCATATGATTTTTTTTTTTTGTAAACATGTGGTAGAATTCACCTATGAAGCTATTTGGTTCTGTGCTTTTATTTGTTGGGACTTTTTAGATTATTGATTCAATTTCACTACTAGTGTATTTTATCCTGTTCATATTATCTATTTCTTCCTGATTCATTCTTGAAATATTGTACCTTTCTAGGAATTTATCCATTTCTTCTAGATTGTTTAATTTGTTGGTATGCAATTATTCATAGTATCTTCTTAGTATCCTTTATATTTCTGTTTTCTCAGTTACAATTGCTCTTCTTTCATTTCTGATTTCACTTATTTAAGGCTTTTTCTCTGTTTTTTTTTTTTTTTTTTTTTTTAAGCATGTGGCTAAAGCTTTACCAGTTATGTATCTCTTTCCAAGCAACCAGCTCTTCATTTCATTGAATTTTTTCTACTGTAATTTCAGCTTCTATTTCATTTATTTCCACTCTTATCTTTGTTATTTATTTCCTTCTACTAATTTTGAGCTTTATTTGTTCTTATATTTCTAATTCCTTTAGGTATAAGTTTAGACTGTTTATCTGAAAAATTTTGTTTATTTGTTTTCTGAAGTATGCTTGTATTCCTGTACTCTTTCCTCCTAAAATTGGTTTTGCTGGCTCACACAGATTTTAGCATGTTGTGCTTCTGTTTTCATTTGCCTTCAGTTATTTATTGATATCATTTTTTATTTCTTCAGTGACTCATTGGTTGTTTAATATCATGTTGTTTATCTTCCCCATATTTGTAATTCCCCTCCCCCCAGTTTTCTTTTTTTTTTCACACATGAACAAAACTCTCATTTATTTTCAAATACTTGGGCAGAGCTGATTTCAGAGTTTAGAAATGCACCAGAATCATGAAATAATGATCCCTTCTTAAAGGGCTTAAAAACTCAAGAAACATTACCATCTTTCAAAAGAGTTGTAGAAAATGATGAAAACCAAGTAACAGAGAAACGGCAATCAGAGAAAATAACATGAGAAAGCATGCAAGTGCATGATACACAGTCAGAGGGGGAAAAAATGTATCCTTCTGGAACCATGGCTATTATCAACACAGAGGCAAGGCACTGTCCTACAAGGTTAATTTGGTTACAGAGAAATAAGAGCAAGTATTAGAGGATAAATGTAAGCCAAATCCTTATGTGGAAGGGAGGAAAAGAAGACAAAATGTGGGGAAATTCTGTGGCCAGAGCTAGTTATAATTAGTTGGTCTGCAAAGAGATCCAAGAAAAATGCCCTAATTTTTGAAGAGTTAGATATTGCACATTCAAAAAACAAACAAAAGAACAGTTAGAAAATTATTTTAAATTTAATTGTTTAATGCCTCTTTGACTAGTGTTTGGAGGATCATTATCTATAACTGATGTATTTTTCACCCTCTCATCTTTTTGTTTGCAAACCACTTAAGTCTTATTTCCTCTGTTGAAAAATTTTCTCCTTGACACATTATCAAAATGCACCCTATGCTGTAATCACATAGGACAATATTGGAAAGACTGAATATCTAAATGATTTGGGAAAGATATTTTTCCCTTCTGTTTTGAGATTACTTCTAACAGTTTCTAAAGACATCATTAAAGCTGCCTGAAGCATTTCTTCTTCATTCATAGAATCACCTAGATCACTGATAAGTGCTCCTGAACTTGTGCTCAGTTTTTCACATAGATGTGTAAGCTGTCCTGGTGGATCTTGCTGCTGCTGCTACTTTTCAAAGTAGGCTTCTCATCTCTTCCATAGCTCTTCTAAAGTAAGATGTGAAACTGATGTCTGTGAAATACCTTGCCAGGTATTACTGGAAATACCTTGCATACTTTGCTGAATAGCCCTGCAGAGATCTATTTTTTTCAACTTCCACATCAATTTCATGGAGACTTAGTGCCAGAGCCTTTTGCAAATCTGCTCATCTTTGTCTAACATTCAGTTCAGTTCAGTTCAGTCACTTAGTCATGTCTGACTCTTTGAGACCCCATGAATTGCAGCAAGCCAGGCCACCTTGTCCATCACCAACTCCCGGAGTTCAACAAACTCATGTCCCAATGAGTTGGTGATGCCATCCAGCCATCTCATCCTCTGTCGTCCCCTTCTCCTCCTGCCCCCAATCCCTCCCAGCATCAGAGTCTTTTCCAAAGAGTCAACTCTTCACATGAGGTGGCCAAAGTACTGGAGTTTCAGCTTTAGCATCATTCCTTCCAAAGAAATCCCAGGGCTGATCTCCTTTAGAAAGGACTGGTTGGATCTCCTTGCAGTCCAAGAGACTCTCAAGAGTCTTCTCCAACACCACAGTTCAAAAGCATCAATTCTTTGGCACTTAGCTTTCTTCACAGTCCAACTCTCACATCCATACATGACCACAGGAAAAACCGTAGCCTTGACTAGATGGACCTTTGTTGTCAAAGTAATGTCTCTGTTTTTGAATATGCTATCTAGGTAGGTCATAACTTTCCTTCCCAGGAGTAAGCGTCTTTTAATTTCATGGCTGCAGTCACCATCTGCAGTGATTTTGGAGCCCAGAAAAATAAAGTCTGACACTGTTTCCATTATTTCCCCATCTATTTCCCATGAAGTGATGAGACCAGATGCCATGATCTTCGTTTTCTGAATGTTAAGCTTTAAGCCAACTTTTTCACTCTCCTCTTTCACTTTCATCAAGAGGCTTTTTAGTTCCTCTTCACTTTCTGCCATAAGGGTGGTGTCATCTGCATATCTGAGATTATTGATATTTCTCCCAACAATCTCGATTTCAGCTTGTGCTTCTTCCAGCCCAGCATTTCTCATGATGTACTCTGCATAAAAGTTAAATAAGCGGGGTGACAATATATAGCCTTGACGTACTCCTTTTCCTATTTGGAATCAGTCTGTTGCTCCATGTTCAGTTCTAACTGTTGCTTCCTGACCTGCATATACGTTTCTCAAGAGGCAGGTCAGGTGGTCTGATATTCCCATCTCTTGAAGAATTGTCCACGGTTTATTGTGATCCACACAGTCAAAGGCTTTGGCATAGTCAATAAAGCAGAAATAGATGTTTTTCTGAAACTCTTGCTTTTTCCATGATCCATCGGATGTTGGCAATTTGATCTCTGGTTCCTCTGCCTTTTCTAAAACCAGCTTGAACATCTGGAAGTTCATGGTTCATGTATTGCTGAAGCCTGGCTTGGAGAATTTTGAGCATTACTTTACCAGCATGTGAGATGAGTGCAATTGTGCAATAGTTTGAACATTCTTTGGAATTGCCTTTCTTTGGGATTGGAATGAAAACTGACCTTTTCCAGTCCTGTGGCCACTGCTGAGTTTTCCAAATTTGCTGGCATATTGAGTGCAGCACTTTCACAGCATCATCTTACAGGATTTGAAATAGCTCAACTGAAATTCCATCACCTCCACTAGCTTTGTTCATAGTGATGCTTTCTAAGGCCCTCTTGGCTTCACCTTCCAGGATGTCTGGCTCTAGATGAGTGATCACATCATCCTGATTATCTTGGTCATGAAGATTTTTTTGTACAGTTCTTCTCTGTATTCTTGCCACCTTTTCTTAATATCTTCTGCTTCTGTTAGGTCCGTACCATTTCTGTCCTTTATTCAGCCCATGTTTGCATGAAATGTTCCTTTGGTAGCTCTAATTTTCTTGGAGAGATCTCTAGTCTTTCCCATTCTGTTGTTTTCCTCTATTTCTTTGCATTGATCACTGAGGAAGGCTTTCTTATCTCTTCTTGCTATTCTTTGGAACTCTGCATTCAGATGTTTATATCTTTCCTTTTCTCCTTTGCTTTTTGCTTCTCTTCTTTTCACAGCTATTTGTAAGGCCTCCCCAGACAGCCATTTTGCTTTTTTTGCATTTCTTTTCCATGGGGATGGTCTTGATCCCTGTCTCCTGTACAATGTCACGAACCTCCGTCCATAGTTTATCAGGCACTCTATCTATCAGATCTAATCCCTTAAATCTATTTCTCATTACTGACCCATAATTTATTCTAAGACATGTTCTAGATCTGTTTTCTGTATTCTCTGTTCTTTGAGTCGTGCTAATTCTTCTCCAATAAGTTTTGGTCGATACATTTGTTGGACTCTGATCATCTGTAGGAGTTGGTCACTATCTGGCAGATCATCCTTAAAAACAAATATAGAATCACCTTCCTGTTATAACTGAGCAAGAAAAATGCAAGAAAAATGATCTTAATTCTGGACCTGTCAAGAGAGACTTCAAGTTGAACCACTGTTTCCTAATTTTCTAACTATAAACAAGTGTTCTTTATAATTGTATATAAGTGATTTTTCATTTTGGGGATTGATCCAGAGCCTCTGACACTCTGGATTGCTAAAGAGGATTAGTTCTAAGCCCTGAACTTTCAAGGCATTGCTTATAACTTGAAGAGAGAAAAAAGCCCTGTGGTCCGTATTTCCAGAAGGCTGCTGCAAAAATGTGTTATAATCTTCACTAGCACTTCTGCTTCTGCCATTTCTCATTGCCTCTTACTCATCTAGCTGGTGTGCAACTGAAGATAATTCCCCAGGCCTGAAGTATTCTTCTTGCGATAGGTTATTCAAGCAAAGTTGAGCACAAAGTGAGCCTTCTTTTTTTGTGTGTGAAAGATGGACTGCATCTTTATTAGTCTCCAGTTTTATTCTTGTAATTGATGTCTAATTTCATGTGATTGTGGTCAGAAAAGATGTTTGATATGACTTCAATCTTAAATTTATGAGATGCATTTTTTGGCCTAGCATTTGATCCATCCTGCAGAATGTTTCATGTGTACTGAATGTGTATTCTGCTGCTCTTAGATGAAATGTCCTATATATATGGATTAAATCAATCTGCTTTTATGTGTCATTTAAGGCCAGTGTTCCTTGTTGATTTTGTTTCCATAATCTAACCATTGATGTAAGTAGGATGTTAAATTCCCCTGCTATTATTGTATTGCTCTCAAATACTTCCTTTATATCTGTTAATACTTGCTCTATGTATTAGGAGCTCCTATGTTTGGTGCATAATTATTTACAATGTTATAACCTCTTGTTTGGTTGTTACTTTTATCATTATGTAATATCCTTTTTTTTGTATCTTGTTACAGCCTTTGTTGTAAAGTTTTTTTTGTCAGAATTGAGTATCCCTACCCAAAATTTCTTTTTGTTTCCATCTCTTCCCTTTAAATCTACATGTGTATTTAGTTTTGAACAGAGTCATTTGTAGAATGCATATATAGTTTTTATTTTTTTAATCCATTCAGTCTTGTTATGTCTTTTGATCAAAGCATTTAATTCATGGGATTCCCAGGTAGTTCAACTGGCAAAGAAATCTGCCTGCAATGCAGGAGATCCGGTTCAACTCCTGGATTGGGAAGTTCCCCTGGAGAAGGGATAGGCTACCCACTCCAGCATTCTTGGGCTTCCTTGGTGGCTCAGATGGTAAAGAATATGCTTGCAATGTAGGAGAGCTGGATTGGGAAGATCCTCTGGAGGAGGGGAGGGCAACCCATTCCAGTATTCTTGACTGGAGAATCCCCACGGACAGAGGAACCTGGTGGGCTATTCACCTTTGCTTGAATAACCTGTTGCAAGAATATTTGTGTAGCCCAAAGAGTTGGACATGACTGAGTGACTAAACACACATACCTTTAAAGCTATTACTGCTGTGTATGGACTTATTTTCACTTTAATTTTTTTCTGAATTTTGTTATTCTTCTCTGTTACTTTCTTCTCTTCCTTGGTGATATGATGACTTTCTTGGTGTTGTATTTATATTTCTTTTTCTTTATTTGTTACATTTGTTGTGGGTTTTCATTTTGTAGCTCACATGAGGTTTTTGTGTAACAATCTATGTATAATAGTCTATTTTAATTTGATGACTGTTTAAGATGGAGTGGATTCCAAAATCACTACATTTTTATGCCAACCTCATGTTTTTTCCTTAATTAAGTTCAGTGAGATTTTTGTGACTATGACTTTGCTTATCTCCTTTTCATTTAGTTCTTTGTTTGAGTTTTTATATTGTTCTGTCTTGTTTGTTTGGAAGATGTTTGCCTTTTTATTTTGTCTCTCTGTATTTCTTTCTATGTATTAGGTATATTTGTTAGATTATCATGAGGCTTGATTATGTCATGACTATTGTGGCTGCACTGGAGAGCAAAGCTGGCTCCTGTACAATTGGCTGTGAGGCTCAACCATAAGTTTTATGGGCTTGCTGCTGTGTGGATCTGGCCTCCCAGAAGGTGAGCTGCTTCTGGGGGGATTGGTGGCATGAGCAAGCAATACCCTCCACCCAGCTGGTGGAGGGTCAGAGGTGCTTTGGAAATGCCAGCCATTGGGTGGGTGAATTGAGTGGGGCTAGTCCTCAAGGGAATGACAGTGTGGTGTGCACAGTGTTAGTTAAGTTGATGGAAAGTGACATAAAAGTTGCCAATCAGACTGAGCTAACTAGGTAGAAGGAGAATTTAAAAAAATGTACCTGTGAGCACTTCTATCCCTGGAGGAATTTCTATCAGATTCTGCCCCTATGGAACCCACCCTAAAATCAATCAGTGAGTCTCCTCCTATGATCCAGGTGTTTTTCAAGCTCTTGCCTTTGTGCTGGGATTTGAAGCGAGTTCTTTGTGGGAGCCTTTTAAGAGAGGAGTCTTGGTTTCCCACAGCCGCTTTTCCAGATGTAAATTCTGATTGTTTTCAAAGTCAAATATTACCGACGCCTGTCTCCTCTTCTGGGGAGCCTGATTGGGACTTGGGCCCTTTCTTCTTCAAGGGTCCTCCACATTTAGAATATTCCCCCAATTGTGAGTCTCTGCTTTGGAGGTATGGCTTCTATTGCACCACATCTCTGCCCCTCCTCCCCATCCCCATGCGGCCTTTTATTTATATTCTTAGTTGTATAAAATCTGTTCTGCTGGTCTTCAGCTCCTTCTCAGAGGTGACTGTTCTTCTATATGTTCTAGTTTTGGTGTTCACTGGGAAGGGGTGAGCTCAGAGTCTTCCCACTTTGCATGGGCTGATTACTCTAAAAATTGCTCTACAACTCTAAAGTTCTTAAATTCTGAGTTTAATAATGCAAAAGATGGGATAATCTTATAGCTTAACTGGGGCAACTCTCTGCTTTTTTCCTGGTAGGCCTGAAAGTCTGGTACTGACACTTGTCCAGGATAAGAATGAGATGTGCTAGCTGGTGAATTATAATGTGCTGCTTAGAGTTTGAAATTTCCCTGGAGGCACTCAAGGTTAGTGTCTCTACATTTTTCAGAAATGTATTGATTGGGGGTTTATATCTGTGTACACCAGGTTATTCAGCCTGAATTTGCTGCAGGACCAGTGGGATATATAGATCTCACTGGGAACTTTTGCCTGGGGCTTCCTGAAGGCAAGTTTCTTCATGCACATTTTTTTTTCCTATTCTGAAGTTGAAGCTTGATTTTGGTGACCAACCACTCCAGGTATCTGTACTCAAGATTTTCCTAGAATGTGATCTTTTAAATGCTAATACTAGGAAAGTGCCAGGAATAGTAGGTTGATTAATGCAAGGTAAATTCTGTGCATCTGAGAAAGGACCCAGGAGTGAGGAGGATGTTTATAATTCTCTTAGGTACCCAATGCCTGACTGGGTAATTTTTGTCTGTATTCTTTATCTTTACTTAAACTTTACATGAGCTCACCCTATGAAGCCTTGTGAGTCCTTGCAATGATCCTACTCTATGAAATAGATGAAGCATTATAAGATTTTAAAAGCAGTGCTCTGATTGGGTAGGCACTGATAAGTAAGAATTTTGGTTTTTAGACTGTGAAGGCTAATTAAACTATGAAGAAAGATTATTTGCCATTTTCCAAGAATGCTGTTAGTGATAAAATTTGGGACAACACTGTAGGTCTGTGACCTAAGAATTAAATGTGAGGGGCATGAACATGACTTGATGTGACAGCTTCCCCAGATACTCAGATCTGAAATTTGATCATGGGACATACATTTATCCAAAGAAAATTTTCCATTAGTTAAAATAGGAAAGCTATTCAAGAAAAGAATATTTTTACCCTAGGCCTCATTTCAGCTGCACACTTTACTTACAGTGTTATGACTATAATAATAGGCTACTGGTTTTATCATCACATAGGATTTTAATATTACTTTATCAAAGTTCATTTTAATCTTTTTATTTTACAACAGCCTTATGAGATAAATGAAGACATTTACTCTGTTTTGCAATGAGGAAATAGACTTACAGGGACATGGATGGGACTATATTTCAAGATTCAGTTGCTTACTGGTCTTCTCATAAATCCACTGAGTCTTATGTGTAAGAGATATTGTTGTGTATCTTACTATGTGCTTTCAAGTCTTTGTCTCAGTGGATCTTGATACAAACTCTATAACTTGGAATGAAAAGGAAGGAAGTAAATTAATATTCTTAGCTTCTCCACTATGTGTCAGGTCAATTTTTTTTTTTTTTGTAAATTGATATTTTTAGCTCCTTTGCTATGTATCAGGTTTATTTTTTAATTTTTCTTGTATTTTCTTTTCTGAAAATAATTAATGGGCTTCCCCGGTGGCTTTCTGATAAAGAATTTGCCTGCCAATGCAGGAAACATGGGTTTGATCTCTGGGTCAGGAAGATCCCCCGGAGAAGGAAATAGCAACCCATGCCAGTATTCTTGCCTGGGAAATCTCATGGATGGAGGAGCCTGGTAGGATACTGTCCATGGGGTTGCAGAGTCGGACATGACTGAGTGACTGAGTATCTTACTTTAACATCAGAAATTTGATGTGAATATGGAAATATCATCCAAATCTTATGCATCTAGTTGCAGACTTGTTAGGAAGTAGTTTTCTCTCATGACATTTCTATTTTTGGGACAATGGGGCTTTATTTGTTCAAAATTCACCTTCTTCAATTGTCTCCCTTTAATCCATAAATTAACTTCAACTCAGCAAATTTACTATGTATAAATTCTAAATTCCAGTACATAAAATAATTTTCAAAACTTGAAAACACTCTCTTCTGTTCTTTAACTCTTCTCTTCTACAAGCTATATATTCAAGTTTCTTTGACAGTGCCACATAGGACTCAGTTACAAGGTTATTTCCCATTGCAGAAAAGCTCTTCTCTGGATCCAGTTCAGTGAGTCAATGTCCCTCCTGTTATAGGTCACACAATCCTGTGTGTGGTCTTCTTGACATGTTCTGGGATATAATGAGACAATCTGCTTTCTGAACCTTCTTTGTCTACAGTTTGGGAAATTATCTAAACTGGACTGTCAAATACCTGATTAGTCAGTGTTTACAATCTTGTGATGTTGGTTGAAGTCAGGGACACCAATGTCAATTCAAAGTTTTATATAGATGAATATATATATATATCCAATATATATATATTGGAGAAGGCAATGGCACCCTACTCCAGTACTCTTGCCTGGAAAATACCATGGATGGAGGAGCCTGGTAGGCTGCAGTCCATGGGGTCACTAAGAGTTGGGCACGACCAAGTGACTTCACTTTCTCTTTTCGCTTTACTGCATTGGAGACGGAAATGGCAACCCACTCCAGTGTTCTTGTCTTGAGGATCCCAGGGACGGGGAAACCTCGTGGGCTGCCTTCTATGGGGTCACACAGAGTTGGACATGACTGAAGTGACTTAGCAGCAGTAGCAGCATATATATGTGTGTGTGTGTGTGTATAATATACATATGTGTGTGTATTATATTATATGTGTGTATAATATATATAATTATAATATATAAATATTATAAATAATATAAATATACACATATTTATATATAAATTATAAGTATAATTATATTTATAATGTATATATATGTATGTTTCCTTATGTGTGCTTCCCTTGTGGCTAAGCTGGTAAAGAATCTGCCTGCAATGTGGGAGACCTGGGTTTGATCCCTGGGTTGGGAAGATCCCCTGGAGGAGGGCAGGACAACCCATTCCAGTATTCTGTCCTGGAGAATTCCATGGGCTGTATAGTCCATGGGGTTGCAAAGAGTCAGACAGGACTGAGCTACTTTCACTTTCTTTTCACTTTTCTTATATGTTAGTTGTTCAGTCGTGTCCGATTATTTGCAACTCCATGGACTTGCAACCACCAGTCTCCTCTGTCCATGGAATTCTTCTGGCAAGAATGCTGGAGTGGGTTGCCATTTCCTTCTCCAGGGGATCTTCCCAACCCCACTAAGCCACATGTATAAACAGTTATAGATATAATGATGGATGGATATAGATACAGAGATGATATCTAGATGGCTAGATACTGTTGAACCAATCTGGGACATTATTTCACATCCAATTTCCATCTTGACTTTCCATTTAGTCCTCTATCCATGAAAGACCAAACTTCCAGGAGAAAATGATGCTAAGCTTTATCTTCTGTTATAAAATGTGGAATAGTGGTAGTTCAATAGACCTTTTACTGACAAATTAAGAAAAGAATTTAAGAATTATAAAATCAATCAGAATTATAAAAGCGAAATGTCTTCATGAAATGTATGTGTTATACAACATTTAACACTGAATTCTGCTTTAGCATAAAAGCACAGCTGAATTTAAAGGTCACAGCAAAAACCAGCTGGATTTATAGTACACATATTGTGAATAAACTGTTCATAGTATTTCACAATTATCTTTATGTACTCAAGGAGATGAAAATTTTTCAGTCATTATACTAAGAAAAGTTGTAGTTTACTACATTTATATCTGTACATCATTAATTGTACATAATTATGTCTATCTACTTATCTATTTATATATTTACCTATCTTTTAACTGATGGTCATTGTGAATTATTTTTTCCATTTTTATTGTTGGAAAGATTAGAGGCAAACCTGATATTCAGAATCATCAAACGTGTAAGTGAAGATGTTCAATTTTATTTAGACATGTTCAATTTTATTCATGGCTTTATGCAATATCCACATCCTCGTTTTCCTATTTTCATTTGACTAATGTTTCAATAAAGCTGAGTGACTGTATTTCGACAGCCATGTTGGAATAGAGGATTTCGATACTCCATCCAGTTCTTTCTGTTCTGGGAGCTGTGCTCTTCCATCCTCTGCATTCTTAACTTCTAATTGATGGAGTCCACCACCATCAGAGAGCCAGCCTTTGTCAACTGGTTCTGTTGATTCCCAAATACTCAGAATGTCAGTGTACCTGAAATCCCACACCTGCTGGGCTTCTTTCTCTTCTCCGCTCATTTCTTCAATGCCTTCTGAGGATACGTCCTCAATAACTAGCTTGCCCGTGTGTCCTTAACTCAAGCTGTGCTTCTGGAGACATAAAACAAAGGTATTGTTTCCAGTATTATATACAAATTATATGATATATAGCCTTTATGTCAAATATAACAGTTTCAGTTTTTTTTTTAATTTATGTATCTCAATTGAAGGATAATAGCTTTACAAAATCCACTGGTTTCTGCCATACAGCAACGTGAATCAGCCATAGATATACATATGTACCCTCCCTTCAGCTTCCTACCCTAGTCCATCCCTCTAAATTGTCACAGGGCACTGGTCTGAGCAAATTACCACTGGCTATCTATTTTACATATGGTAATGTACATGTATCCATGCTGCTCTCTTCACTCGTCCCACCCTCTCCTTCCCCACTGTGTTCACAAGTCTGTTTTCCATGTCTTTATCTCTATTGCTACTCTGCAAATAGGTTCATCAGTATCATTGTTCTAGATTCCATGTTTATGCATTAATATACAATATTTGTTTTTCTTATTCTGACCTACTTCATTTTGTATAATAGGCTCCAGGTTTGTCCACCTCACTAGAATGGACTCAAGTGCATTCCTTTTTATGGCTGAATAATATTCCATTGTGTGCATCTACTTCAATTTCTTTATCTCCAAAACATACAAGCAGCTCATGCAACTCAGTACCAGAAAAACAAACAACCCAATCAAAAGCTGGGCAGAAGACCTAAGCAGACATTTCTCCAAAGAAGACATACAGGTGGCTAATAAACATATGAAAAAATTCTCACCATTGCTCATTATTAGAAAAATGCAAACCGAAACTATGAGGTATCACCTTACACCAGTCAGAATGGCCATCAATTAAAATGTCTACAAACAATAAATGCTGGAAAGAGTGTGGAGAAAAGGGAACCCTCTTGTACTATTGGTGGGAATGCAAATTAATACTGCCACTATGGAGAGCAGTATGGAAATTCCTTCAAAAACTAATAATAAACTACCATATGACCCAGCAATCCCAGTACTGGGAATATACCCTGAGGAAACCATAATTGAAGAAGAAGCATGTGCCCCAATGCTCATTATAGCACTGTTTACAATAGCTAGGACATGGAAACATCCTAATGTCCCTCAGCAGATGATTATTTTATTTTTAGTAATTGGTAATACCTGCATTCATTGGTAAGAATGGGAAGGAAAGTGATATCCTGGGAAGGACATAAAAAGAATTGAGAGGGTCACTTCTCTGACTGTAACTTCTTAGATTGTTGACATTTGGAGCTCTATTAATGTTTCATATTTTGTGCACACACACACACACACACACACACACACACAGCTGTGTATTTCACTTCAATAAAGATGGGGAAACAGGTCTAATCTGAAATAGAAACAAATATACTTAATGCTTTTAAAAATTAATACCATTGCAAAAGTGGGTGGAGACACAAGAACAAACTCAAGTAATATTTGCAGAGTACTTTGACTCTATACCCTCAAGCTAAAGCAAACGAGCAGAAAAATGGTAATAACTGCTGGCTATTTTTTCTTGCAGATATATAGGTTAGCTATTCTGAAGTGCCTTTTTGTACACTCTAGGACTGAACAAATAAATAAACATACTGTGGCTAATGGGAACTAGGTTTCTCACTGTCAGATATGAAAATTATAAATATAAAGTGAATTCTGCAACATTATGTTGAAATCAAAGGCACAGATATGAAATTATAGTTTTATATAGATGGAATACTAGATAATATATATTTACATGTTTATATATACACAGAGGGCTTCCCTGGTGGCTCAGATGGTAAAGCGTCTGCCTGCAATGTGGGAGACCCGGATATAATTATATTTAGATATAATTACATACATCAATAGTTGTATGTGTATAACTACTCAGTCTCACTGTAGATATATAGGTGAAGAGATATATACATATTGAGTATAACTACCTATATCTATATGTTATGTATCTAATTATATTCTCTCTCTATCAAGATATGTGATCTATCTATCTATCAGCTCTGTTCTTTGAGAAAGGCTAGGGGAATGATACCATAGTAATAATTAGGAAATCTATTGCACATATTTACTAGAAAGAACCGAAAGAACCAGGGTTCCTTGGAGAAAAGGCTGGGGCCATGGCTGAGCCAGAGAAATGACAAATGAACCTGCAACATCTCTGTGCCAAAACGTAAGGAGTTGCTTAAGGACAAGACACACACACACATACACACACACATGTACATGCACACACACAGATACCAGAGCTGGATTTAAGAGACTCCCATCAGATTATCCTGAGACAATCTGCATGCCAAAATAAATTATACTGATTGATTATTACCTGTGAAATAAAATAAGAATCCACAAATTTATATTTGCATAAGTAAATGGTAGGGAGCTTTTTCTTACAGTAAAATGCCAACTAATATTTATAGAAAGGATAGAATTAGGAAACTATAACATGGTAAGCATTGCAGTAATAATTGTTTTATGCAAGGCACATGAGTAGATGCTAAAACTAGAGAGAGAGTGTTTGATGAATAATGGCACTTTTACATGTTATCAGAATATCTATGTTATTTAGTCATTAAATCGTGTCCAACACTTTTGTAATCCCATGGACTGTAGACTGCCAGGCTCTTGTCCATGGGATTATCCAGGCAAGAATACTGGAGTGGATTGCCTTCCTTCTTTCAGAGTATCTACACATAGATACTTATTGATTATAAAAGGAAAATAGAGTTTTATATTGGAGAAATATGGCAGACATGAATTTAATCAAGTGGTTGATAAAAATCTGTATTGAAACAAATTGATATTCTGTGACTTCTGATATGAGGCAATGAAAAGATCATCATACAATTTCTAGGGTATTTCTGACAAACATGAATAAAATCTATTCAACGGTGAGGAAAAAGAAGACAAATTAAAATTGATGGGCATTTTAGAAATTAGTTTTCCTGTACTTATCAAAATCTTCAAGTCACTAAAGAAAGTAAAATTTAACACAATTCCAGATTAAAGAAAACAAGAAGACCATAATAACTCAATGTAACTCAAAATCTGAAAGTTTATTCCTCTAAAGAAAATTTTTGAAATACTTTTTTAAATTTCTATATCAATGTTAGTTTTCTTTTTTAAATTTTGCTGTGATTATGTGAGAATATCCTTGTTGATTGAAGAACAGTATCTCTGTCACTTATTTTCAAAGTATATGCAGATGCGTAATGTTTATATCTATTTTGCCATGGAAGGACCCAAAGCTGAATCAACTATAAGAAAATGTTAGCATTTGAAGAATCTTTGTGAAGAGCATACTGAAATTCTTTATTCTAGCTTTCTAATTTCTATATATGAAATTATGTACAATGAGAAAAATTGCGTAATCTATTATTATACATAGTTGGTTTTCCAAAATTTTCCAGTTTATTGTACTTTAACACCATCATTATTTATTATTATTAATCAACAGAAGTTTTCTCTATGATTTTTGAATAATTTCCAGATTACTTAGAAATTCTTCTCCAACCTCATGATAAGTAATTACTGAGTTTCATACAGAAGAGCGTAGTGAGCTACTGTCCATGGTGTTGCAAGGAGTTGGACACAACTGAGCACACACAGCACATATTTATCATTCTCCATCAAAATCAAGACATCTTGGCTGTAAGATACACAATTACTTTGTGCACTCCTATGAAATAAAACTATGACATGCTATTCATTGTAATGCGCATCACTCTTTTAGTGATACTAAAATGTTGACATATATATATATATATGTTAGAATTGACAAAGTGCATTATTTCCTTAATTATTTAGGAACATTCAACTTTGCAATTAACCTAAAATTTATTTCAGCATATGTTATTACAGATTAATCTGTCTTCTTTATTATCCAATTATATATATTTTCTAATATCTTATGCTTTTTCATTTACTGAATCTGCCTTTTCATAGAGAAATGTAAACTATTAATCTTAATTGACTCAAATATTAATCTTACCTTTGCCAATTTGTATCATGTTTTAATATCTATTTTTCAGTTCAGTTCAGTTCAGTCACTCAGTCGTGTCCGACTCTTTGCGACCCCGTGGACTGCAGCACACCAGGCCTCCCTGTCCATCACCAACTCCCGGAGGTTACTCAAACTCGTTTCCATTAAGTTGGTGATGCCATCCAGCCATCTCATCCTCTGTCATCCCCGTCTCCTCTCACCTTTAATCTTTCCCAGCATCAGGGTCTTTTCAAATGAGTCAGTTATTTGCGTCAGGTGGCCAAAGTATTGGAGTTTCGGCTTCAGAATCAGTCCTTCCAATGAATATGCAGGAGTGATCTCCTTTAGAATGGACTGGTTGGATCTCCTTGCAGTCCAAGGGACTCTCGAGTCTTCTCCAACACCACAGTTCAAAAGCATCAATTCTTCAGCATTCAGCTCTCTTTATAGTCCAACTCTCACATCCATACATGACTACTGAAAAAACCATAGCTTTGACTAGATGGACCTTTGTTAGCAAAGTAATGTCTCTGCTTTTGAATATGCTGTCTTGTTTGGTCATAACTTCTCTTCCGAGGAACAAGTGTTTTTAATTTCATGGCTACAGTCACCATCTGCAGTGATTTTGGTGCCCCCCAAAATAAAGTCTGTCATGGTTTCCACTGTTTCCTCATCTCTTTGCCATGAAGTGATGGGACTAGATGCCATGATCTTAGTTTTCTGAATGTTGAGCTTTAAGCCAACTTTTTCACCCTCCTCTTTCACTTTCATCTGGAGGTCTTTAGTTGTTCTTCACTTTCTGCCATAAGGGTGGTGTCATTTGCATATCTGACGTTATGGATATTTCTCCCGGCAACCTTGATCCCAGCTTGTGCTTAATCCAGCCCAGGGTTTCTCATGATGTACTCTGCATATAAGTTAAGTGAGTAGGGTGAGAATATGCAGCCTTGACATACTCCTTTTCCTATTTGGAACCAGTCTGTTGTTCCATGTCCAGTTCTAACTGTTGCTTCCTGACCTGCATACAGATTTCCCAAGAGGCAGGTCAGGTGGTGTGATATTTCCATCTCTTTCAGAATTTTCCACAGTTTGTGGTGATTCACACAGTCAAAGGAGTTGGCATAGTCAATAAAGCAGAAATAGATATTTTTCTGGAACTCTCTTGCTTTTTCAACGATCCAACGTATGTTGACAATTAGATCTCTGGTTATTCTGCCTTTTCTAAAACAGTTTGAACATCTGGAAGTTCACATTTCAAATACTGTTGAAGCCTGGCTTACAGAATTTTGAGCATTACTTTACTAGTGTGTGAAATGAGTGCATTTGTGCAGTAGTTTGAGCATTCTTTGACATTGCCTTTATTTGGGCAATATCTATTTTTGACCTTTTTGCTGTATTTATTATTGTCCTTATTTCTATATAATTTTTGGACTTTAGAAAGGTTATGTTGTATACTGTCTTTAATTGTAATTGTTCTCTCTCTTTTTTAAAAATAAAACTAACATAATGCATGTTTGATATGGACTTCTGAGTACCATCTACTCCTCTCTCTAAGAGTGATCAGAGGCACACTTGGATCTCCAATCATCTTTCCATTTATCTACTAAGTTAGTGTAATTGGATGGGATATTGAACCCTTCTGGAAAATTTTTGCTTTACTACTTCCTTTATTCATCCTTCCAAGCAATTTCCTGAAAACGATGGCCAATTCTTCTAAACTATTGATCCAAGAAGAGAAATCTTCTTTATCAGTATTGCAAATTTACCTCATCATCATAGTAAGCCAAGGAAGGAAGGGGACCAGTTAAGTCCTGGGGATGCAACTTAGTCTCCAAGTCTCCTTGTTTTTGAAGCCAGATTCCTTACTCATGGGTTTCTACACATATATAAAATATTAAGAAATAAAACTATCATTAATAACAGCAATAGAAAATGACACCAACATGAAAATAATGCTAATAATAAAGACTGAGTCATCATCACCACCTCTCATATGAAATAGATTCATGTGGCTCACACACTGGTTTCAATGTTCTTAATGAGTTAGTAGACAAGGTCTGCTACTGATGAAGCAAAGGCAAGCGTTGGGTATGGGGAGCTTAATGAAGTTTTGTAAAGGCTGTAGGAAGACAAAATGAATGTGATCAGGAGTGGGTGAGTGAACTACAGAATTATATGAAGTTTGCAGCATTCAACTAAGAATACAGTAGACATTCAACTAACATTCAGTTGAGGATGTATCAAACCACATCTTTAAGGTAAAGTTGTTTCAGTACCCTTCAGTCCATGTTCAGTTGCATAAAAGGCAACCTTTTTTTTTTTTCCTTACGTATCAGAAATCCTTTCTACAATGTGTGACTACATCCTTGAATACTTCAAAATGGAAGGAAATTAACTTGGTTCTTACAAAAACCATTTCAGGGTTAAATAGTTCTTATTTTCAAACCTCATATTTTGAGGGAGATTATTCATTTAATATTATTTCAATTAAATAATTTTTAAATGAATATTTGAAATAGAGTTGATTTACCATGCTATGTTATTTGCTGGTGTACAGCAAAATTATTCATATATATAAGAATATAGGGCTTCCCTGGTGGCTAAGATGGTGAAGAATCTGCCCACAATGTTGGAAACCCCGGGTCCAGTTCCTGGGTCAGGAAGATCCCCTGAAAAAGGAAATGGTAACCCATTCCGGCATTCTTACCTAGAGAATCCCATGGACAGTGTAGATTGGCAGGTTACAATCTGTGAGGTGGCAAAGAGATGGAAATGACTGAGTGACTAACACTTCACTTTTCTATATAAGAATATATATATGTATATGTGTGTATATATATATATATATATATATATATATATATATATACTTTTCCATTCTGATTTATCACAGGATATTGAATATAGTTCTCTATGCTATACAGTAGGACCTTGTTGTTTATCCATCCAAATATAATAGTTTGTATATGCTAACTTCAAACTCCTCCTCCAACCTATCCTTACCACCCTCGTTGGCAGCCACAAGTCTGTTGTGTGTGAGTTTGTTTCTATTTCATAGATATCATCTATCACTTATGTGTGGAATCTAAAATATGACAAAAATGACTTATCTTCAAAACTATTCACTTAAAAAATTGTATCTATTGCTTCTGGATCTACTCCCTTGGATCTTTTAGTTATTTTTTGATTAGCTTTATGTCGGCCTCTTTCAATAAGCAGATGTTGTTTACTTGTGACCCCATCTCATCACTTCTGTGGGGTGGGCAGAATCAGCTCTAGTTTAGGACACACACTTTGTCCTTGAAGGGACCATAGGCTCTGTTTGTGGCTCTTCTTCCTTCACAAAGTATTCAAGTATAGGGTTTATTGTGAGAAGTATCTAAATGTATTTATCATTGTTTCTCATCTTTCCCAGTCAGTTTCTTTAATATTTATTACATCCTTTCTTGACACAAAATGCTCAAACTAAGCTTAAAAGATAATTTTAAAATAGAGGGAAATTTATTTTTTTAATAAACCTTAGTAGCAAACAAAAAAAAGAGTAGGACTAATGGTTCTAGGTAGGCTTACTGCCTGTAGCTATTTCTTCAATTCTCAGATGTGTATTTTTTAAATTAATGGAATCATAAAGTGAACTGATGTCTTGAGAGGCAAAGGAAAAAATAGTTGCTATTGGCTAACATCTGCAAGAATTTTCTTCTGTTTTGTTTGCTTGCCATAGTGAACCCAGGCTTGGGAAGAGACAGTAACATACAGAGGAAGCACAGGGCATAAACAACACGCAGTGTAAACCAGTGCAAGGCCTGTGTAGAAACTGTTTACAGTAAACCTGCTACAAGCCTGACAGAACAGAAACAGTTTAAATTCACAGTACATTTTAGTTAACATCGTTATACAGAGTCATTTAATAAAGAATTATAGCTCCAAGGTATAGTGTTAGTCTATACTATTTAGTTATAATTTACTTGCAAGTAATATAGAGCCTCCAGTGTATTTGCAAGATCAAGAGGATATATGGCACTAAGAGATACACATCCAGAGAGCCATAAAAGAAAGCTATTTGTACCTGAAGTTGAGAGATTTAGAACATAAGCTACATTTACAGACATTTTTACCTTTCGTATTGGGCTGAACGTACCATAATTAACTGTGCAGACCTGAAAGAAACAGAACATTGAAGAAGTCCCTGCAAAGAAAATCTGGAGAGAAGTGGCACGGAACCTAAATAATAAAAGATTCTACTCTTTGTCTCCATACAGTAGTTTACCTATTCCAATCAATTCACTGCCTAAAGAAGAGACTTGGGAATATTATTAATCTCTTTTTTTCTTCACTGAGTAAAATAGAAACTCAATGCCTTCAACCCAGCTTTCCTGATCCATCATGACTGGATGCTGACTTAAACTTTCAAGCCATCATTCCAGCCTTTTTGCCTGCTATTTGCCTCCACTAAGTTGACTCCATAGCCCAACTTAACCACTCAGCACCCAGCTCGTCCTTCCTCCTGGACTAATCGCAAATGTCCAGAAAAAATGACACCCAATATGCAAAAGAAAATCTCCATATTTCGCAATATTTTTGTTATTAGTACTAACTTTATTTGGATTGAATGAAAATTCAAATATATTAAACATATCAGAAGCTTTAGCATACTCTTTGATAGGCTCTCTGTTTTATGTGGTTTTACAGCTACATTTAAGCATGTAAGGAATTTTCTCTCTCCCTACATGCATGCACAAACACACACACCTGCATATTTAAATTGAAATATCTCAATGTTCTTTATTAGACAGAACTTTAAATTCCATATGCAAAATGAAATACTAGGAAGCCATTAAAGATGACAGTGTGGCAATATTTTGAAATATGTTTTTCTGGGATAAATTCACTTAAATTATAAAATTATTCATCTCTGGTTATAGTTTTCAAGACACTTTATTTTAGAGGAATCCTCTCTTTTCATTGTAATGCTGCTGCTGCTAAATCACTTCAGTCATGTCCGACTCTGTGCAACCCCATAGACGGCAGCCCACCAGGCTCCCCTGTCCCTGGGATTCTCCAAGCAAGAACACTGGAGTGGGTTGCCATTTCCTTCTCCAATGCATGAAAGTGAAAAGTGAAAGAAAAGTTGCTCAGTCGTGTCTGACTCTTAGCGACCCCATGGACTGCAGCCTACCAGGCTCCTCCGTCCATGGGATTTTCCAGGCAAGAGTACTGGAGTGGGGTGCTATTGCCTTCTCCACTCATTGTAATAAAAAATGACAATTCATAATTAATATTAAAAGTATGTGATTATTGTTTACAATATAGATTATACACACACAGAAATGAGTTAAATATAAACAACTATGGCCAGGGTTTATTAATTTCTCTTGTCTTCTGTTCTGGTTTTGTTGTTTTATTGATTTAGAACTCTCTCCCCCAATCTTATGGATATAGTTTTTTATTAGAAGGAAGACACCCAATGCGATTTAAGGTTTCTGTACCATCTCCAGGATTCCAGGTGGGATCATGAATCAAGTCTAAACAATTCTGGCTCCATGGATTGCTGGGACTCCAGTAGCTTTCAGTCTTGCATGGAGAAATAAACTTACTTATTGGGTCAGTTAGAGATACACAGAGACCCAGAATGGAGAAAGGTAAGGACATGTTGTCTCAGTTCAGTTCAGTTCAGTTCAGTAGCTCAGTCATGTCTGACTCTTTGCGACCCCATGAATCGCAGCACACCAGGCCTCCCTGTCCCTCACCAACTCCCGGAGTTCACTCAGACTCACGTCCATTGAGTCAGTGATGCCATCCACCCATCTCATCCTCTGTTGTCCTCTTCTCCTCCTGCCCCCAATCCCTCCCAGCATCAGAGTCTTTTCCAAAGAGTCAACTCTTTGCATGAGGTGGTCAAAGTACTGGAGTTTCAGCTTTAGCATCATTCCTTCCAAAAAATCCCAGGGCTGATCTCCTTCAGAATGGACTGGTTGGATCTCCTTGCAGTCAAAGGGACTCTCAAGAGTCTTCTCCAACAGCAGAGTTCAAAAGCATCAATTCTTTGGCGCTCAGCCTTCTTCACAGTCCAACTCTCACATCCATACATGACCACAGGAAAAACCATAGCCTTGACTAGACAAAACTTTGTTGTCAAAATAATGTCTCTGCTTTTGAATATGCTGTCTAAGTTGGTCATAACTTTCCTTCCAAGGAGTAAGCGTCTTTTAATTTCATGGCTGAGGTCACCATCTGCAGTGATTTTGGAGCCCAGAAAAATAAAGTCTGACACTGTTTCCACTGTTACCCCATCCATTTCCCATGAAGTGATGGGACTGGATGCCATGATCTTCGTTTTCTGAATGTTGAGCTTTAGGCCAACTTTTTCACTCTCCACTTTCACTTTCATCAAGAGGCTTTTTAGTTCCTCTTCACTTTCTGCCATAAGGGTGGTGTCATCTGCATATCTGAAATTATTGATATTTCTCCCAGCAATCTTGATTCCAGCTTCTGCTTCTTTCAGTCCAGCTTTTCTCATGATGTACTCTGCATATAAGTTAAATAAGCAGGGTGACAATATACAGCCTTGACGTCGTGCTTAAAACCAGTCCACATCCCAGTGAAGTAAGTTAACATGGGGTCTTTCAAGTTGATAGGAGTTGAATTTGCATCATTTGCAACTGGAAGTCATTGCCCATCTCTTATATTCAACTCTTTTAGTATCACATTGTTTTTGGTCCCATAGGAGAATTAAAACTTTGATCCATATGCCATCATTGTGTAAAAAATAAATGAATTTATGTATGCTTTTAATTCTATCATGTTATTTTATATTTTTCCCTTAAAACTAGCTTATATGTAGTTTTTTCCCTCTTGCCCATTTTTTTTAAAATTTTCTCTGGCGTTCATTTTTCATCTTCTTTTTATAAAAACACTGATTTGAAAGGTTCATTCATCTCTCAAGCTGCTGAAATATTTGAAGTAACTTTTTTTAGAAAGGATACGTGGGTATTATACTTTCATAGTCCTTGCTTGTCTAAATTCCTTTGTTCTCACACATAAATGATAGCCTCTCTGAGGATAGAGCACTTGTTTCACAATATAAAGCCCTTTGAAGCTGTGGGTGTTAGGATTTGTGGAAATCTGAAGCAAACACTTTTCTTTTACAGAAACTTTAGTTTCAGGGCTCTTGTAATTATTTCATAACTACTTAATAGTCCTACATCTATTAATGGATTTGGCTTTATAATAAGACATACCTTAAAAGAAAATTTGAAACTTTGACTTCCAATAGTGAATTCCATTGTTTTAGATAGAAATAATAGTAATACAGCATTAGCTCTTCCAGAGACAAATAAGGAATCATACCTTCACATTTTTCTTTTACAATCTGCCATAAATTATATTGATTAAAAAAACTGATAAATTCTCTACCTGATTCTAGTCATAATGAAGTATCTACTACCAGACTAGCCATTCTGCCTTCAGAAACCATGCACCTGGAGAGGATATGAAGCAAGTCTTTTCAGAGGTTAGATAATAATGTGATCTCTGAGAATAGGAAACAGGCAACATATCAAAGTGGCTTTTTGGCTAGAAGTACATTTCAGAATGAAGGGCAGGAAGGATGTGCCTAACAGAATGAACAGTCCTGTAGAGGTGAGGGGATGGAGAAAAGAGCTCTGGGCTGCTGAGTTGTTGGCTTTTGTACAGGCCTCTGAGTCTTCCCTGGGGGTCAGACAGTAAAGAATCTGCCTATGATGTGGGAGATCTGTGTTCAGTGTCTAGGTTGAAAAGATTTCCTGGTGAAGGAAATGGCCGCCTACTTCAGTATTCTTGCCTGGAAAATCCCATGGACAGAGGAGCCTGACAGGCCAGCATCCATGGGGTCACAAAGAGTTGGACACAACTGAATGATTAACACTTGGAAACAGGGTTGCACAGAATTGCATAGACTTACCACAAAACCTTGGCTTACAATAATACATTAAGAAGGAGAAGGTATAGCAAAAGTCCAATAGCTTTTAAAATAGAATAACATAAATGTCAACTCATCCAAAGAAACCAAGAAAATTATATATATATATATATATATATATATATATATATATAGGAGAAGGCAATGGCACCCCATTCCAGTACTCTCGCCTGGAAAATCCCATGGATGGAGGAGCCTGGTAGGCTCCAGTCCATGGGGTCGCTAGAGTCGGACACGACTGAGCGACTTCACTTTCACTTTTCACTTTCATGCATTGGAGAAGGAAATGGCAACCCACTCCAGTATTCTTGCCTGGAGAATCCCAGGGACTGGGAAGCCTGGTGGGCTGCCGTCTATGGGGTCGCACAGAGTCGGACACTACTGAAGCGACTTAGCAGCAGTATATATATAATTGAAAACCAGGAAAATGATACATTTAATTAATTCAATTCAGTCACTCAGTCGTGTCCGACTCTTTGTGACCCCATGAATCACAGCACGCCAGGCCTCCCTGTCCATCACCAACTCCTGGAGTTCACTCAGACTTATGTACATCGAGTCAGTGATGCCCTCCAGCCATCTCATCTTCTGTCCCATATAAACACATATGATTACATTATATGTATAAAAACTAACCACTCAAAATACACCGGTTATGGTTTCTTTTACCTTCACACATAGGACATATTTATAACATGATTTGGGTCCTAGTTTGCTAGTGTCAGTACATCTGTTGTTTCCCAGTCTGTTGACTGAATCATATCATCCATACTGTTTGCATGCCTGATAATTTTTTTCTGTAATCCAGAATTTGCAATAACTTCAAAATAACTTCTAGTGATGGAAAATAAATAATATGAAATAGAATTCTTATCTTATAAATTAGATAAGATAATTGTTGTTCAGTTGCATGGACTACAGCACTTCAAGCTTCCCTGTCCTTCATATCTCCCAGAGTTTGCTCAGATTCATGTTCACTGAGCCGGTTATGCTATCTAACCAATTCATTCTCTTTCACTCCCTTCTCCTTTTGCCTTCAATCTTTCCCAGAATCAGGAGCTTTTACAATGAGTTAGCACTTTGCATCAGGTAGCCAAAGTATTGGAGTTTCAGCTTTAGCATCAGTCCTTCCAATGAGTATTCAGGTTTAATTTCCTTTAGCATTGACTCATTTCTTCTCCTTGGAGCCTAAGGAACTCTCAAGAGTCTTCTCCAGGACCATGATTCAAAAGCATCAATTCTTTGGCACTCAGCCTTCTTTATGGTCCAACTCTGACATCCATAAATGACTTTGACTAGACGGACCTTTGTTGGCAAAGTGATGCCTTTGCTTTTTACTATGCTGTCTAGGTGTGTCACAGCTTTTCTTCCAAGGATCAAGCAATTTTTTTTTTTTTTAATTTCATGGCTGCAGTCACCATCTGCAGTGATTCTGGAGCTCAAGTAAATAAAATCTGTTACTGCTGTCACATTTTCCCCATCTATACGCCATGATGTGATGGGACTGGATACCACGTTCTTAGATTTTTTAATGTTGAGTTTTAAATCAGTTTTTTTCATTCTATTTTTTCAACCTCATCAAGAAACTCTTTACTTCCTTTTCAACTTCACTTTTAGTTCCTTTTCATACTTTCTATTAGGCCTGTATGATCAGCATATCTGAGGTTGTTGTTATTTCTTCTGGCTATCTTGATTCCAGCTTGTGATTCATCCAGCCTGGGCATTTTACATGATATACTCTGCATGGATGCTAAATATGCAGGGTGACAATATTTTGCCTTGATGTACTTATTTCTCAATTTTGAACCAGTGATTTCTTCCATGTAAGGTTCTAATTATTGCTTTTCTGTCTGCAAACAGGTTTCTCAGGAGACAAGTCTGGTATTCCCACATCTTTTAAATTTTCCATAGTTTGTTGTGATTCACACAGTCAAAGGCTTTAGTGTAGTCAATGAAGCAGAAGTAAATGTTTTTTTTTTTTTCTATAATTATCTTACTCTCTCTATGTTCCAAAAGTTTTGGCAATTTGATCTGGCAATTTGATCTCTGCCTCCTCTGCTTTTTCTAAACCCAGCTGTACATCTGGAATTTCTCAGTTCACACATTGCTGAAGCCTAGCTTGAAGGATTTTGAGCACAACCTTATACAGATACAATTTAATGTTTTGATATAACAGATGGCTTGTAAAGATTTATCTTTAAAATTTATAATATTTATTCATTTTGGATGAGTACTAAAGGGTAGCTTACATAATTAGAAACAGAAAACATTTAATTTGTTTTCTCAATATTTCAGTTGGATGGAATAATGAAAGTAGACATTATCCTTATTTGGCCTTGTTTTAGTAGACAAGTCTTTTATTAAAAAAATAGGCAGAATAGCTAAGCAGACATTTCTCAAAGAAGACATGCAGATGGCTAACAGGCATTTGAAAAGATGGTCAATATTGTTATTTACTAGATAAAAGCAAACCAAAGCCACAATAAGGTATTACCTCACAAGAGTCAGAATGGCACCATTAAAAAAGTCTATACACAATAAAAGCTGGAAAAGGTGTGGATAAAGGGAGCTGTCTTACACTGTTGGTGGGAATGTGAATTGTTGCAGCCACTGTGGAGAACAGTATGGAGGTTTCTTAAAAAACTAAAAATAGAGCTATCTTATGTCCCAGGAATCCCATTTCTGGGCATATATCTGGAGAAAACTCTAATTAAAAAGCATATTTGCAGCTCACTGTTCAGAGCAGCACTATTTACAATAGTCAAGATATGAAAGGAACCTAAATATCCATCAACAGAGGAATGGATAAACAAGATGTAGTACATATATAAAACAGAATATTACTCAGTCATAAAAAAGAATGAAATAATGCCATTTGAAGCAGCATGGACCTATATATTATCATACTAAATAAGTAAGTCAGACAAATATCATATGATACCACTTACACATGGAATCTAAAAAAGTCATACAGACAAACTTTTAAACAAAACAGAAATATATTAGAGACATAGCAAAAACAAACAAGGTTACCAAAGGGGTGAGGGGATAAATGAGGAGTTTGGGATTAACAGAGGCATAGTACTGCATATGGGCTTCCCAGGTGTTGCCAGTGGTAAAGAACCCACTTGCCAAAGCAGGAGATGCAAGAGACATGGGCTTGATCCCTGGGTTAGGAAGATCCCCTGGATGAGGGTGTGGCAATCACCTCTGCTATATTTGCCTGGGGAATCTCATGGACAGAGGAGCCTGGTGGGCTATGGTTCATAGGGTCACAAAAGTTGGACATGATTGAAGCAGCTTAACACACATGTGCTACTGTATATAAAATAATCAACAAGGACCTACTCTGTAGTATGGGGAACTATATTCAACATTTTATAATAATAAATAAAGGAAAAGAATCAGAAAAAAATGATATATGTATATACCTATAACTGAGTTAACTTTGCTGCTGTATGTCTGAAACTAACAATACACTGTAAATTAACTAAACTTCAAATTAAAAAAATAGTTTAAATAAAGCTATATGGAGGAGCTATACATTTATATTCTGAGGTTTATAAGACAAGTAATAACTTGACTAAAAAAGTGCCTTTGGTACTATATACTATTTTCTAGGGTCCCTGACATTTCTACTGTTGAGCCTACATGATGAACTTTAAGTACACACTTGTTTGTAGTGCAAGGACCCTATTTTGCTTGAATCTGGATGCATTTACTAGAAGAGCAATGAAATTTGTAGCTCTAATATTTTTCATAAAACAACTGACAAAGTGACCCACCAACTAACTTAAAATTACATTAAATTTACACTATTGACATCTTCAAATAGTTTATATTTGAAAATAAAGTACTTAATGTTGCTGCTTTGGTCACTGACTCATGAACTTTATATAAATTTGCCCTCATTAGACTTAGACACAAGATACCAAATAAAACCAAATACACCTGAGACGATCCTTTTAATTTTTAACAGATTTCAATGCATGTTCTTACAAAATACACACAGTAATAATATAATTTAAAATACTTAGCCATATGAAATTCCAGAGTCATCAAAAATAGACTGCAGCTTCCAGGAAAGCAACTGAAATGCATTGTTGATACACTCTTTAAGACTAAAAATTTTAAGTATCTTTGGAAAATAATATACTTCTCAGAGTTTGGATTTTTTTTTTTTTTCTGAATAAATATTTAACTCTTCCTACAACAATGAAAAATTGAAAATTTTTTTTTGAGTTTTATTTATTTATTTTTATTTTATTTTATTTTATTTTTTTTTATTCCTTTATTTCTCATGTGTTCCCCATCCTGAACCCTCCTCCCTCCTCCCTCCCCATACCATCCCTCTGGGTCATCCCAGTGCACCAGCCCCAAGCATCCAGCATCGTGCATTGAACCTGGACTGGCATCTCGTTTCATACATGACATTTCACATGTTTCAATGCCATTCTCCCAAATCTTCCCACCCTCTCCCTCTCCCACAGAGTCCATAAGCCTGTTCTATACATCAGTGTCTCTTTTGCTGTCTCGCATACAGGGTTATCATTACCATCTTTCTAAATTCCATATATATATATGCGTTAGTATACTGTATTGGTGTTTTTCCTTCTGGCTTACTTCACTCTGTATAATAGGCTCCAGTTTCATCCACCTCATTAGAACTGATTCAAATGTATTCTTTTTAATGGCTGAGTAATACTCCACTGTGTTTATGTACCACTGCTTTCTTATCCATTCATCTGCTGATGGACATCTAGGTTGCTTCCATGTCCTGGCTATTATAAACAGTGCTGCGATGAACATTGGGGTACACGTGTCTCTTTCCCTTCTGGTTTCCTCAGTGTGTATGCCCAGCAGTGGGATTGCTGGATCATAAGGCAGTTCTATTTCCAGTTTTTTAAGGAATCTCCACACTGTTCTCCATAGTGGCTATACTAGTTTGCATTCCCACCAACAGTGTAAGAAGGTTCCCTTTTCTCCACACCCTCTCCAGCATTTATTATTTGTAGACTTTTGGATCGCAGCCATTCTGACTGGTGTGAAATGGTATCTCATAGTGGTTTTGATTTTCATTTCTCTGATAATGAGTGATGTTGAGCATCTTTTCATGTGTTTGTTAGCCATCTGTATGTCTTCTTTGGAGAAATGTCTATTTAGATCTTTGGCCCGTTTTTTGATTGGGTCATTTATTTTTCTGGAGTTGAGCTGTAGGAGTTGCTTGTATATTTTTGAGATTAGTTGTTTGTCAGTTGCTTCATTTGCTATTATTTTCTCCCATTCTGAAGGCTGTCTTTTCACCTTGCTAATAGTTTCCTTTGATGTGCAGAAGCTTTTAAGTTTAATTAGGTCCCATTTGTTTATTTTTGCTTTTATTTCCAATATTCTGGGAGGTGGGTCATAGAGGATCCTGCTGTGATGTATGTCAGAGAGTGTTTTGCCTATGTTCTCCTCTAGGAGTTTTATAGTTTCTGGTCTTACATTTAGATCTTTAATCCATTTTGAGTTTATTTTTGTATATGGTGTTAGAAAGTGTTCTAGTTTCATTCTTTTACAAGTGGTTGACCAGATTTCCCAGCACCACTTGTTAAAGAGATTGTCATCACAAGCATGGAAATTGAAACTGTAATCAAAAATCTTCCAGCAAACAAAAGCCCAGGTCCAGACGGCTTCACAGCTGAATTCTACCAAAAATTTAGAGAAGAGCTAACACCTATCCTGCTCAAACTCTTCCAGAAAATTGCAGAGGAAGGTAAACTTCCAAACTCATTCTATGAGGCCACCATCACCCTAATACCAAAACCTGACAAAGATCCCACAAAAAAAGAAAACTACAGGCCAATATCACTGATGAATATAGATGCAAAAATCCTAAACAAAATTCTAGCAATCAGAATCCAACAACACATTAAAAAGATCATACACCATGACCAAGTGGGCTTTATCCCAGGGATGCAAGGATTCTTCAATATCCGCAAATCAATCAACGTAATACACCACATTAACAAATTGAAAAACAAAAACCATATGATTATCTCAATAGATGCAGAGAAAGCCTTTGACAAAATTCAACATCCATTTATGATAAGAACTCTCCAGAAAGCAGGAATAGAAGGAACATACCTCAACATAATAAAAGCTATATATGACAAACCCACAGCAAACATTATCCTCAATGGTGAAAAATTGAAAGCATTTCCTCTAAAGTCAGGAACAAGACAAGGGTGCCCACTTTCACCATTACTATTCAACATAGTTTTGGAAGTTTTGGCCACAGCAATCAGAGCAGAAAAAGAAATAAAAGGAATCCAAATTGGAAAAGAAGAAGTAAAACTCTCACTATTTGCAGATGACATGATCCTCTACATAGAAAACCCTAAAGACTCCACCAGAAAATTACTAGAACTAATCAATGATTATAGTAAAGTTGCAGGATATAAAATCAACACACAGAAATCCCTTGCATTCCTATACACTAATAATGAGAAAACAGAAAGAGAAATTAAGGAAACAATTCCATTCACCATTGCAACGAAAAGAATAAAATACTTAGGAATATATCTACCTAAAGAAACTAAAGACCTATATATAGAAAACTATAAAACACTGGTGAAAGAAATCAAAGAGGACACTTATAGATGGAGAAATATACCATGTTCATGGATTGGAAGAATCAATATAGTGAAAATGAGTATACTACCCAAAGCAATTTATAGATTCAATGCAATCCCTATCAAGCTACCAACAGTATTCTTCACAGAGCTAGAACAAATAATTTCACAATTGGTATGGAAATACAAAAAACCTCGAATAGCCAAAGCAATCTTGAGAAAGAAAAATGGAACTGGAGGAATCAACCTACCTGACTTCAGGCTCTACTACAAAGCCACAGTTATCAAGACAGTATGGTACTGGCACAAAGACAGAAAAATTGAAATTTAAAGTTATCTTTTCCATCTAACTCTTTTCATTGCAAAGAAACAGGGTTTCCTTAGAATAAATTGGTTTTATCCATCAATTAATTTTGCCATTTTACCTATGGCATAATAGCTGACAATGCTTCTAATCTTTCCTGTCTGACTTGTCCTGCTTTCAAAGATGGGTAGAACTAGACTTCTCCCATGCCATCACCCACAGAAGTTATGTTTTGTTTCCCAGGGACAAAGCCTCAGCATATTCTGCAGTAAGGCAGAGGGAAAGAGATTTCACCGTTTTTATGTTAGGTGTCTTAGGGTATACTTTGCACACAGTAACCCTACTCCTGCTTCAAGTGGATTCCCATTCTAAATGCCTTGCGCTATGAACATTGGCAAATAGCGATGGAGTGACTGAAGTCACTCTGTTGTGCCCGACTCTTTACAACCCCGTAGACTGCAGCCTGCCAGGCTCCTCTTTCCATGGGATTTTCCAAGCAAGAATACTGAAGTGGGTTGCCATTTCCTTCTCCAAGGGATCTTCCTAACCCAAGGATTGAACCCAGCTCTCCCGCACTGCAGGCAGACTCTTTACCATCTGAGCCACCAGGGAAGCCAGATGCAGGCTGAGATCATAGGCTCAGGAACTAATCCTGAAGTCTCTAACAGCTGGATATTACATTAATAAGTTAAAAGAAAAATAGTTGAGTATATTTACATCCCAAAGACCTCCAAGGAACAAAGACACAAAATAGATGGGATAAAGATCTTATATCAATATCTTTTTTTAAAATATAAATTTATTCATTTTAATTGGAGGCTAATTACAATATTGTTTTGGTTTTGCCATACATCAACATGAATCCGCCACAGTTGTACACGTGTTCCCCATCCTGAACCCCACTCCAACCCTCCTCCCCATACCATCCCTCTGGGTCATCCCAGTGCACCAGCCCTGAGCACCCTGTATCATGCATCTAACCTGGACTGGCAATTCATTTCATGTATGATATGATACGTGTTTCAATGCCATTCTCCCAAGTCATCCCACCCTCGCCCTCTCCCACAGAGTCCAAAAGACTGTTCTATACATCTGTGTCTTTTTTGCTGTCTTGCATACAGGGTTATAGTTACCATCTTTCTAAATTCCATGTATATGCGTTAGTATACTGTATTGGTGTTTTTCTTTCTGGCTTACTTCACTCTGTTTAATAGACTCCAGTTTCATCCACCTCATTAGAATGGATTCAAATGTATTCTTTTTAATGGCTCAGTAATATTCCATTGTGTATATGTACCACTGCTTTCATATCCATTCGTCTGCTGATGGACATCTAGGTTGCTTCCATGTCCTGGCTATTATAAACAGTGCTGTGATAAACACTGGGGTACAGGTGTCTCTTTCAATTCTGGTTTCCTCAGTGTGTATTCCCAGCAGTGGGATTGCTGGGTCATAAGGCAGTTCTATTTCCAGTTTTTTAGGAATCTCCACACTGTTCTCCATAGTGGCTGTACTAGTTTACACTCCCACCAACAGTGTAGGAGGGTTCCCTTTTCTCCACACCATCTCCAGCATTTATTGCTTATAGACTTTTTGATAGCAGCCATTCTGACTGGCTTGAAATGGTACCTCATTGTGGTTTTGATTTACATTTCTCTGATAATGAGTGATGCTGAGCATCTTTTCATGTGTTTGTTAGCCATCTGTATGTCTTCTTTGAAGAAATGTCTGTTTAGTTCTTTGGCCCATTTTTTGATTGGATCATTTATTTTTCTGGAGCTAAGCTGTAGGAGTTGCTTGTATATTTTTGAGATTAGTTGTTTGTCAGTTGTTTAATTTGCTATTATTTTCTCCCATTCTGAAGGCTGCCTTTTCACCTTGCTAATAGTTTCCTTTGTTGTGCAGAAGCTTTTTAATTTTAATTAGATCCCACTTGTTTATTTTGCTTTTATTTCCAATATTCTGGGAGTTGGGTCATAAAGGATCCTGCTGTGATTTGTGTCAGAGAGTGTTTTGCCTATGTTCTCCTCTAGGAGTTTTATAGTTTCTGGTCTTACATTTAGATCTTTAATCCATTTTGAGTTTATTTTTGTGTATGGTGTTAGAAAGTGTTCTACTTTCATTCTTTTACAAGTGGTTGACCAGTTTTCCCAGCACTGCTTGTTAAAGAGATTGTCTTTTTTCCATTGTATATTCTTGCCTCCTTTGTCAAAGATAAGGTGTCCATAGGTGCATGGATTTATCTCTGGGTTTTCTATTTTGTTCCATTGATCTATATTTCTGTCTTTGTGCCAGTACCATACTGTCTTGATGACTGTGGCTTTGTAGTAGAGCCTTAAGTCAGGTTGATTCCTCCAGTTCTATTCTTCTTTCTCAAGATTGCTTTGGCTATTCTAGGTTTTTTTATTTCTGTACAAATTGTGAAATTATTTGTTCTAGCTCTGTGAAGAATACCGTTGTTAGCTTGATAGGGATTGCATTGAATCTATAGATTACTTTGGGTAGTTTACTCATTTTCACTATATTGATTCTTCCCATCCATGAACATGGTATATTTCTCCATCTATTAGTGTCCTCTTTGATTTCTTTCACCAGTAAGTTTCTATTTTTAAAAGAATTCAGGCTCCAGTTAAATTCCTTTTTATATGCTAAAACTGCAACATAAATAGACTAGATTCTAAGATTATTCTCTTTGAATATAAAATGCTTTATACACAACACTCATTTTTCGTGTTCATAATCCTTTAATTAATGGATCTGTAGGCTGCCAGGCTCCTCAGTCCATGGAATTCTCCAGGCAAGAAAACTGGAGAGAGTAGTCATTCCCTTCTCCAGGGAATCTTCCCAACCCAGGGATTGATCCCTGGTTTCCCGCATTGCAGGCAGATTCATAGTAAGTACTAGAGTAATCAAGATTCACATTTCAAATCTTTACCTTAAAATGTTCCCTTTCTTCCATTGCAACAGCTACTCTTCCCGACCCCTGTCACTGGTGGCTACTTAACTGTTTTCTGATCCCATTTTATTGTCTTTTCCATCTTCTTCTGCAGGAACTCCAAAATTGCAACTCACTGCTGAACAATCGTTGACAGGAGAATGTTGGATCCCACCAAAAAAAGGTACCCAATGTCTAAGGATAAAGAAGAGACTCTTGGGAGTCCCTTGGATTGCAGGGATATCAAACCAGTCAATCCTAAAGGAAATCAGTCCTGAATGTTCATTGGAAGGACTGATGCTGAAGCTGAAGCTCCAATACTTCAGCCACCTGAGTCAAAGAATTAACTCATTGGAAAAGACCCTGATGCTGGGAAAGATTGAAGGCAGGAGGAGAAGGGGATGGCAGAGGATGAGATGGTTGGATGGCATCACCGACTAGATGGGCATGAGTTTGAGCAAGCTCTGAGAGTTGGTGATAGACAGGGAAGCTTGGTGTGTCGCAGTCTTTGGGGTTGCAGAGTAAACTGAATGACAGAATTGAACTGAACTGATTGCCTTTTCCAAACCAGAATGTAAATGGATCTATGAACTGTGCACCTTTTTGAGTCTGGCTTCTTTTCCTTTATTACAATATATTAAGACCCATTCTTGTTACTTCATTGCTTAGTAACTGGTTATTTATTGCTAAATAATATCTGGGATGATCTACAAGTTTGATTATCTGATAGTCCATTGGGCATTTCTCTCAATGTTTGAATATTAGGAGTAAATGCACTATACATGTCTGTGTACTGGTTTTTTTTTGTAAATATAAGGGCTACTTAGAGATATGTTGTTTAACAAATATTTGCCTATTTTTCAGGTATCTTTTGTTACTGATTTCAAGTTTAATTTTATTGTGGTCAAAAAATACACTAAGTATGGAGACAGAGCATTACAAATTTTAAAGTTTTAGCTGTAGTTTGTATTGGTGAACATTCACTAAAAAAATGTTAGTCTGCTGTTGTTGAGTGGAGTATTGAAGTATGGTGTTAGGGTTTCCTCTGTTCATAGTAACTATAGCATCCTGCTCTGCCGATGACTAAGGAGAATGTTGAGATTGCCGGCTTTCATAATGGATGAGCCTGTGATCTTTTCAGTTTTACAATTTTGCTTCTTGTGTTTGAAACTCTGCTATTATGTGATACACAGGATCGTTATCTTCCTGAGAAATGTGTCCCTTTCTTATGGTTTTATTTCTCATTTTTATCCCTGGTACATTCCTTGTTATGAAGTCCAGGCACTTCAGCATTTTTTGTTTAGTGTTAAAATAAGGTGTCTTTCATTTTTCTTTTTCAGTTTATCTTTTAAAATTTGTAACATTATATCTACAAATTTAAAGAAAATGTATTGCTATTATATATAATTTGGTCTTGCTTTTTAACTCTGTATTAAAATTCTGTTATTTAATTGATGTGTTTATATTTATTTACATTTAAGGTATTTATGTTACTGCTGCTGCTACGTCGCTTCAGTCGTGTCTGACCTTGTGTGACCCCATAGACGGCAGCCCACCAGGCTCCCTGTCCCTGGGATTCTCAAGGCAAGAACACTGGAGTGGGTTGCCATTTCCTTCTCCAATGCATGAAAGTGAAAACTGAAAGTGAAGTTGCTCAGTCGTGTCTGACTCTTGGACCCCATGGACTGCAGCCTACCAGGCTCCTCTGTCAATGGGATTTTCCAGGCAAGAGTATTGGAGTGGGTTGCCACTGCCTTCTCCAAGGTATTTATAGGTATGGTTAAAGTCAAATCTATCATTTTGCTTGTATTTTTTCTATTCTGTTTTGTTTATGTTTTGTTCCTTTCTTTTTGTTTTTAGATTACTGAATATTTGATTTTGTGATCCATTTTTCCTTCACTATGGCTAATTAGCTACACCATTTTTCTAACATCTTCGGTGTTGCCATAGAGTTTACAATATAAAATTTTGATATATTATTATCCACATTCAAATTATTATACTGCATCATCTCCAATGTAAGAAACTTATAATGTTATTTCCAATTACTTCCTCTCATATTGTGCTAGTGAATTTTCTTATTTTCTTTTATTTAGTTTTTATGAGATTTTACCAATTTACTTTTTTAATTTTTAAAAGTTATTGAAATATAGCTAAATACATTAGTATGTATAAAATAGTGAGTTGATATTTGCATAATAAGTGTAGTAACCATCTGTCACCACACAGTTAATATAATATTATAGACCATAGACCTTATGCTGTATATTCATCCCCATGGATTATTTATTTTCTCTCTGGCAGTTTGTATTTATACCTTTTAACCCCCTTCACCCAAGTCCCCACCCACTGTCCTGTGACAAATATGTATGTTTGTTTTATGTTATCTATGAAACTGTTTCCATTTCTTTCTCTCTCTGTTTTATTTCTTTTTTTTTTGGAGGAGGTGTTAGATTTTGTAACTGAGTAAAATTATACAGCATTTTTCTTTCTCTGTCTGACATTTCACTAATACCCTTTATATCTATCCATGCTGTCACAAATTTCAAGATTTAACTTTTTATGGCTAGATAATATTCCAGTCTGTGTGTGTGTATTCTGAGAAGGAAAGTGAAATTGCTAGAGCACATGGAAGTTCTATTTTTAGTGTTTTGAGAGACCTCCACACTGTTTTCCAAGTGGCTGCACCAATATGCATTCTAACAGTGCATGACATCCTACCAATGCACGTTATTTGTTGTCTTTTTGATGATCAAAGATCTTTTCAAGTGCCATCTGTATTTCTTCTTTAAAGCAACATCCTTTGTCTGTGTTTTAATCAGGTCATTTGCTTTTTAATGCTGAGTTGTATGAGCTCTTTATTTGTTTTGAATGTAAATCCCTTTTTAATATACCATTTGCAAATAACGTCTCCCATTCTGTAAGCAGAATTTTCATTTTGTTGATAGCTTACTTCATTGCGTAAAATCTTTTCAGTTTGTCCATTTTGTTTATTTTTGCTTTTGTTTCCCTTGCCCCAGGATTCAGACACATTTCTCCAAATTGTGTGGAAACACAAAAGACCCTAAGTAGCCAAAGCAATGTCAAGGAAGAAAATACTTGGTGGTATCACACTCCTTGACTTTAAACTGCACTACACACCTATGGAAATCAAAACAATATGGTACTGATACAAATCAGACACACACCTCAATGGGACAGGACAGAGAGTCTAGAAATAAAACTGTTCATATGGTAAATCCCAAAACAAATCCTGCGAAGACTGATGTTTAAGAGAATACTGCCCAGAATATTGCCTCCAGTTTTCTGGAAGTTTTATGGTTTTAGGTGTTTCATTTAAATCTTTAATCCATTTTGAGTTTATTTTTATGTGGAGTAAGAAAATAGTCCAGTTTGATTCTTTTGCATGTAAATGTTCAATCTTCCCCACACTGTTCATTGAAGAGACTGTGCTTTCCCCACTCTATATTCTTGGCTAATTTGTCACAGATTAATTGACAATATAAGCACTGTAGGTGTCATATCTTTATAGCAGCATCTTGTGATGAGAGTGAGAAGAGAGTCCAGAGAAATTTTCTGTGTTTGTTTTCTAGCCTCACCTTTTATATTTCCCTTCAGTATGCTTATCTATTCTCAAGAATGAGTTTATCTCTACTGTGTTGCTTCCAGCAGTAGCTTGATGTTCTTTTAAAATTTTTAACTAATAGCCTTTGCTTTTTAGTGTGACTAAATTTACAGAAATATTGAACAGAAAGCAGAGTTTCCATATACCCTCAAACTCACCCATCCCCATAGTTTTCTCATTTTTTTACATCTTGCATTTTCTGTTACATTTATTACAATAGACAGATGACTCAGTTCAGTCAGTTCAGTCTCTTAGTCATGTTTGACTCTTTGTGATCCCATCAACTGCAGCACGCCAGGCCTCCCTGTCCATCACTAACTCCCAGAGCTTACTCAAACTCATGTCCATTGAGTCGGTGATACCATCCAACCTCAGTCATCCCCTTCTCCTCCTACCCTCAATCGTTCCTAGCATCAGAGTCTTTTCCAGTGAGTCAACTCTTTGCATTAGGTGGCCAAAGTATTGGAGTTTCAGCTTCAGCATCAGGCCTTCCAATGCACACCCAGGACTGATCTCCTTTACGGTGGACTGGTGGGACCTCTTTTCAATCCAAGAGACTCTCAAGAGTCTTCTCCAACATCATAGTTCAAAAGCATCAATTCTTCGGTGCTCAGCTTTCTTTATAGTCCAACTCTCACATCCATACATGACTACTGGAAAAAGACAGATGACTATTGATACATATTATTAGCTAAAGTCCATCAGACTTCACTCTTTGAGTTCCATTCTCTGTTGAAGTGTATTTATTCACTCAGTCATGTCTGACTCTTTGCAACGCCATTGACTGTATCCCACCAGGCTACTCTGTTCATGGGATTCAGACAAGAGTACTGAAATTGGTTGCCATTCCCTTCTCCAGGGGATCTTCCCAGCCCATGAATTTAACCTGGGTCTGCTGCATTGCAGGCAGATTCTTTAACATCTGAACCAAGTTTGGGGACCGTTCTCTGTGAGTTTTGATAAATGTATAATGATCTGTATCTATCATCACTGTATCAGAATGGTTGTCTTACTCTATACCCTCTGCCTTTAATATCCCCTGATTTCAGCCCTTTCTCCTTTCCCCCATATCCTGGGAAACCACTGATATTTTACTGTCTCCTTAGCTTTTTATTTTTCTGGAATGTGATATACTTGGAATTATACAGTAGTTTTTCATATTAACTTCTTTTTCTTAGCAAGATGCTTCTTTAAGTTTTATCCATGTTTTCATGGATTGATAGCTCATTTATTTTTATTACTGATAATATTCTTTTATATGGATATACCACCATTTTCATTAGTTTGCCTGCTGATTGATCACATAAACTTTGATTGTTTGTTTGCTTTTATCTCAATCTCTTCCACATAGAACCTCCAGCAATTCATGGATCACACTTTTGGTGTTTCTACAGGTACCCACAGTCAATTTCTGATCATGAGCTTCTGTTCCTGATAATCCTTGGTTTTCTATTCATCTATGTCTCCAAAGTTTAGGGGCAGCTGTTTGACCTATAACTTCAATTCTCTGATGACTCTAAGAGAGTTGATATTTTTCAATTTGTGTAAGTTTTTTTTTTTTTCCCCCTACTGTGAGGAATAATGACCTTCAGTTGATTGCTAATGCTGAATTTGACTGGTTTATGTGATAGAAGCAAGTAGGAGGGAGGGTATGGGCTTCATGCTTTCCTGCAAGTCTGGCTGCTTCTTGCACATCTGTCCCACATAGAGAGATACTCTCTGGTCCCCAGCTCTTCCCCTTATCTCTCTTGGGAACATTTAGTGGAGGTCCATGGGAAAGAGACTTCAAGTATTAATTTCCCTGTGTCTTAACTTCCCAGAGTCCCTTTTCTTCCCTGCTAGCAAACAATCATTGGAATTTTAGCTGATTTACTTTCACCCCCACATACGGCAGCTACTCCTTACTTCTGTGCTTTGGCCAGGTTTTCCAGTCTGCACATCCTATATCTCCATACTGGGGCCTGCCTTTCCTCAGACCTTGGGCTCCTTAGCTTCCCTATAACCTCAGCTGTCAGGTAGCTTCAGAATATGTTACAATTTTGTAGTTTATCCAGACTTCTTTTTTTGCTAGCATTGTAATGACTCATTTCCAGATTTATAGGCAGAAGAATCAGATACTAAATTTCAGAATCTAGGTTGAATTAATCATGGAAGCTCAATCCTGATTTAAAAAATGTGTCATTAATCTCTCTGAGACTTACTTATTCCAACAGTATTGAAGGTGGTACTGCATTATATTCTTTCATCTGCATGCCATTCTTTTGAAAAGGTATAGAAATATCTCAAGTACATTGAGACCTAAATATTGAGAGAAGTCCGTGGTAAAGGATAATAAGATGGGGAATATCATAAGGTCTTAAGTAACTGCTCAGAGAAGCAAATAAAGTATGTCTTCAAGAGAAGAACAAACCATTTTCTCAGGAAAGGAACACAGAAATTTGAAGGGAAGTTACTCCCTTGAGTCCTCATACAAGAGGCAAATTGTGATGTTGTAAACACCCCAAATAGCGTTCCCAACATAAGCACACATTTTATGTGGATGTATGATTCTTATGTGTTTCTCTGTGGAAGTTGAGGGCACAATGCTAAGCCCATATTCAGTAAAAATACTCACAAAAAAAAAAAAAGAAAAAGAAAAAAAACAACCCCTCCAAAGAGTATCATTTTTAGATATTTATGTGTCTTGATGTTTGAATAAGATAAATAATACAGACAAGAATGAAAGTGGAAAGGACTCTACGCTGTTCAAGCAATTCTCTGAGGCTTAGAGTTTCAGACTTAAATGTTGGTTAATATCAAGAAAGAGTATATATTGCATACACACATATATTGATATAAGCAAAACCATAATGCAGAGTATTCCATTGTGGAAATTGAAAAAATATACAGTATCATAGACTTTGTGAAATAAAGCATTCTAAAGAGTTGCTCAGTGGTAATATGCCTGACAATGCAGGAGACACAAGGGTCTCGGTTTCAGTCCCTGAGTTGGGAAGATCCCCTGGATTAGGAAATAGCAACACACTCCAGTATTCTTGTCTGGTGAATCCGATGGACAGAGAATCTTGGTGGGCTACTGTGGGATTGCAAGGAGTCAGAATGAGCAACTGAGCAACTTCTGAAGACTGAATATGTGATCATATTAAATTTTCAATTATCACAATAATTCAAGTCTATGGCCTAACTGCTACTGCCAAAGAAGCTGAAGTTGAATAGTTCTATGAGGACCTATAAGTCTTCTAGAACAAACACACAAAAAAGACGTCCTTTTCATCATAAGGGACTGGAATGCAAAAGTAGAAATTTAGAGATATCTGGAGTAACAGGCAAGTTTGGTCTTGGTGTACAAAATGAAGCAGGGCAAAAGCTAACAGAGTTTTAGCAAGAGATCACACTGGTCACAGCAAACACACTCTTCCAACAACACAAAAGATGACTCTACACATGGCATCACCAGATGGTCAATACTGAAATCAGATTGATTATAGTCTGCAGCCAAAGATGGAGAAGCTCTATACAGTCAGCAGAAACAAGACCAGGAGCTGATTGTGGCTCAGATCATGAACTTCTTATAGCAAAATTCAGACTTAAACTGAAGAAAGTAGGGAAAACCAATAGATTATGCAGATGTGACCTAAATTGAATCCCTTAAATTATTATACAGTGGAAGTTATGATTATACAATGGAAGTTACAGTGGAAGACTCAAGAGATTAGATCTGATAGCCAGAAGTGCCTGGAGAACTATGGACAGGGTTCATAACATTTTACAGGAGGCAGTGATCAAAACTATCCCCAAGAAAAAGAAATACAAAAAGGCAAAATGATTGTCTGAAGAAGCCTTACAAATAGCTAAGAAAAGAAGATAAGTGAAAGGCAAAGGAGAAAA
The DNA here is from genome assembly GCF_032452875.1 of Bos javanicus. Lineage (NCBI taxonomy): Eukaryota > Metazoa > Chordata > Mammalia > Artiodactyla > Bovidae > Bos > Bos javanicus. The sequence continues at coordinate 4,538,863 of NC_083871.1, read as the reverse complement.
GGAAGATATATCCATCTGAATGCAGAGTTCCAAAGAATAGCAAGGAGAGATAAGAAAGCCTTCTTAGGTGATCAATGCAAAGAAATAGAAGAAAACAATAAAATGGGAAAAACTAGAGATCCATTCAAGAAAATCAGAGATACCAAGGAAACATTTCATCCAAAGATGGGCACAATAAAGGAAAGAAATGGTATGAACATAACAGAAGCAGAAGATATTAAGAAGAGGTGGTAAGAATACACAGAAAAACTATGCAAAAGAAATCTTAATGACACAGATAACCATGATAGTGTGATCTCTCACCTAGAGCCAAACATCCTGGAATGCAAAGTCGAGTAGGCCTTAGGAAGCATCACACAAACAAAGCTAGTGGAGGTGATGAAATTCCAGTTGAGCTATTTCAAATCCTAAAAGATGATGCTGTGAAAGTGCTGGACTCAATATGCCATCACATTTTCAAAACTTACCAGTGGCTTTAGGTTTGGAAAATTCATTTTTCATTACAATCCTTTGTGACCTATGGGGTCACAAAGAGTCAGACACGACTGAGGACTGAACTGACTGATTATTTATCATTATTAGATAAGGCTCAAGAAACATATATGAACAATCATGTCTCTCCTACAACTGAAAATGAGGATTGAAGGTACTAAAAATAATAGTATAAACTGCATTAGGATGTTGTGAAAACCACAGGCCATAGTGTATTTGCAGATACTTATCAATTCTTCAAATTTGCATGTTTTAAATGATCTTCCAATATGGCAGACACTATGTATTAGATCCTTCTTTGTAAGTTCAATAATCCAACTGTATATTTCCCTTCTCTGTCACTCTAATGTAACTGACAACTTCCATGATAGGACAAAACAAACACCAAACACATACCTGATGGAACCTACTTACCTTTACGAGGGAGGAAGACATAGCCTTTACCTGCTGTACAAAGATAGAATGAGCACTACAGTGGAAATAAAATGGCTGGGAAATCTAGCACACTTGAGTTGTATTTTTTTGATACTAAGTGAAAATGATTATGATTAGCAAAGCTAAAAGGATTAAAGTATCAATTCATACTAGTTGATAATATTTGAAGAGTCTTTATTGTCAATGAAAAACTGCAACCACATATGTCATCTTGGGTGATATTTGGTAAATTGATGTCTTTGTGCTTAAGGCATAGGAGGTAATCACCTCAGTGACCGATTTAACATTTCTCTGTTGAAAGTGGAAAAAGCACCTAGAGGAATGAAATTAAAATCATGTTCAATAAGGAAAATTTCCTTTTTCTTATTATTCTTCTTCTTGCCCTGAGTGAATTGCTAGGTAATTAAGCTCCTAGCATGAACCTAATAACAAAGGCATCATTCTTTAAGGCAGCAAATCTCACTTCACATACTACAGTCTACTCTACTTTTGCTTAGGGGAAAACTGGTTTTCAATACCATTCAGTCATGTATTTGATAAAGAAAAATCCATCTGGAAGGAAAAAATAGAAATTATTGTATTTCTGACATCTCCTAAACATTTGAAATAGAAACACTCTGTAATTTCAGAAAAAGGTGAATGTCCAGTGGCACCAAATCAGTATCTGACATGAAATAGTGTTGGTATATAAGTATCCAGGATGCACATTTCTATCAGGCTGTGCTGTGACAAAAGGCTTCATCTAGCTGACAGCAGTTAAGAAATTCAGTTCCTGTATTTTCCAATATTGACTGTGCAGCAAAGACTACAGTTAGGCTTGGAAAATTCTCTCATCATTTGGTACATTATTGCAATTCCCTGTAAAATAGGAAAGTGAATTAAGCTGACCTCACAGTAGCAGCTGTGGAGAGGAATAAGGAACTGCAGAAGAAATCATGATTCTTGACTGTGTTGATAGTATTAATAGCATATCACCACAGTTTGTAGAAATGTGGATTGTAACAATTTTCATGAATTAGAGCAAAAAAAAAAAAAAAAAGAAGAAGAAGAAGACTTTCCACTGAGAGAAAAAAGGAAGGTATGTGGTGGTGGTTTTGAGGGTTTGGGAACAGGCTGCCTAGAAGCCTGGTATGAACACTGGAATATGAGGTTAGGGACCCATATTTAAAGACAATGTGGCCACATATAATTATGTCTTCCATTGATTTCTGTGTGGTAGTTTGAACATTCTTTTGCATTGCCTTTCTTTGGGACTGGAGTGAAAACTAACATTTTCCAGTCCTGTGGTCCCTACTGAGATTTCCATATGTGCTGGCATATTGAGTACAGCACTTTCACAGCATCATCTTTTAGGATTTAAATAGCTCAGCTGGAATTTCATCATCTCCACTAACTTTGTTTGTAGTGATATTTCCTAAGGCCCACTTGACTTTGCACTCCAAAAGTCTGGCTCTAGGTGAGTGATCACACCATCGTTGTTATCTGATTCATTAAGATCTCTTTTGTGTAGTCCTTCTGTGTATCCTTGCCACCTCTTAAAATCTTCTGCTGCTGTTAGGTCCATACAATTTCTGTCCTTTATTGAGACCATCTTTGCATGAAATGTTCCCTTGGTATCTCTAATGTTTTGAAGAGATCTTTAATCTTTCCCATTCTATTGCTTTCCTCTTTCTTTGCATTGATACATTCAGTTCAGTTCAGTTTAGTCACTCAGTCGTATCCGACTCTTGCGACCCCATGAACCGCAGCACTCCAGGCCTCCCTGTCCATCACCAACTCCCGGAGTTTACCCAAACTCATGTCCGTTGAGTCGGTGATGCCATCCAGCCATCTCATCCTCTGTAGTCCTCTTCTCCTCCTACCCTCAATCTTTCCCAGAATCAGGGTCTTTTCAAATGAGACAACTCTTCACATCAGGTGGCCAAATTATTGGAGTTTCAGCTTCAACATCAGTTCTTCCAATGAACACCCAGAACTGATTTCCTTTAGGATAGACTGGTTGGATCTCCTTGCAGTCCAAGGGACTCTCAAGAGTCTTCTTCAACACCACAGTTCAAAAGCATCAATTCTTCGGTGCTCAATTAGGATGGCTTTTTTTTTTTTTTTTTAATCTCTCTTGGCTATTCCTTGGAACTCTGTATTCAGATGGATATATCTTTCCTTTTCTCCTTTGCCTTTTACTTCTCTTCTTTTCTCAACTATTTGTAAGACCTCCTCAGTCAACCATTTTACCTTTTTGTATTTCTTTTTCTTGAGGATGGTTCTGATCACCGCCTCCTGTATAATGTTACAAACCTCCGACCATAGTTCTTCAGGTACTCTGCTTATCAGATCTAATCCCTTGAATCTATTTGTCACTTCCACTGTATAATTGTAATGGATTCAATTTAGATCATACCTGAATGGTCTAGAGGTTTTCTCTACTTTCTTCAAGTCTGAATTTTGCAATAAGGAGTTCATGATCTAAGCCACAGTCAGCTCCTGGTCTTGTTTTTGATGACTGTATAGAGCTTCTCCATCTTCCACTGCAAAGAATGTAATCAATTTGATTTCATTATTGACCACCTGCTGATTTCCATGTTTAGAGTTGTCTCTTATGTTGTTGGAAGCAGGTGTTTGCTATGACCAGCAATGCTCAAAATTCTCCAAGCTAGGCTTAAATAGTACATGAACCAAGTACTTCTAGCTGTTCAAGATGGATTTGGAAAAGGCAGAGGAACCAGAGATCAAATTATCTACAACTGTAGGCTCATAGAAAAAGCAAGAAAATTCTAGAAAAATGTCGAGTACTGCTTCATTGACGGCACTAAACACTTTGACTGTATGGATCATAGCAAATTTTGGAAATTCTTAAAGAGATGGGAATATAAGACCACCATACCTGCCTCCTGAAAAGCCTCTATGCAGATTAAGAAGCAACAGTTAGAACCATACATGGAACAACTGTTTAGTTCCAAACTGGAAAAGGAGTACATCAAGGCTTGTCACTCTCTTATTTAAATTAGATACAGAGTACATCATGTGAAATGTTGGGCTGGATGAAGCACAAGCTGGAATAAAGATTGCCAGGAGAAATATCAATAACCTCAGATATGCAGATGCCACCACCCATATGGCAGAAAGCAAAGAGGAACTAAAGAGCCTCTTAATGAAGGTGAAAGAAGAGAGTGAAAAAGCTGGCTTAAAACTCACCATTCAAAAATCAAAAATATTCTTTATGGCTGAATAATATTCCATTGTATAAAAGACCACATGTTCTATAATTCCATTTTGATAAAGTGTACATAATAGACAACTTTGTAGAGACATAAAGCAGAAAATTAGTAGTTGCCTAGACCTGGAGGATTTAAGAGTATTGAGAAGTGGAGACTTAAAGTTCAAAGTTTTCTGGGGTCGGTAAAGAAACTGCCTGCAACGCCAGAGACCCTGGTTCAGGAAGATCCCCTGAAGAAGAAAATGGCAACCCACTCCAGTATTCTTGCCTGGGAAATCCCACGAATGGAAGAGCCTGGTGGGCTACTGTCCATATTGTCACAAGAGTCTGACATGACTTAGTAACTAGACCATAACCACCACCACCAATAATGTTCAAAATTTATAGTGGTGATAGACACACAATTCTGTGAATATACTAAAAGCCATTGAATTGTATACTTTAAATGGGTGACTTATATGGTATGGGAATTTTATCTCAATAAAGTCATTTAAAAGATTAAAAAAAGTAAGGCATCTGGTCCCATCACTTCATGGCAAATAAGGGGGAAACAATGGAAACAGTGACCGGCTTTATTTTCTGGGTCTCCAAAATCACTTTGGACAGTGACTACAGTCATTAAATTAAGTCGATTGCTGCTTGGAAAGAAAGCAATAACAAACATAGACAGTATATTAAAAAGCAGATACATTACTTTCCCAAGAAAAGTCTGTAGTCAAAGCTGTGGTTTTTCCAATAATCACGTTTGGATGTGAGAGTTGGACCATAAAGAAGGCTGAACTCTGAAAAGTTGATGCTTTTGAACTGTGGTGTTGGAGAAGACTCTTGAGAATCCCTTGGATGCAAAGAGAGTAAATCAGTCATTCCCAAAGGAAACCAATTCTGAATATTCATTGGAAGGACTGATACTGAAGCTCCAATACATTGGCCACCAGATGTGAGTAGAAAAGACCCTGATGCAGAGAAAGATTGAAGGCAGGAGGAGAAGGGGACTACAGGGACTAGATGGTTGGACGGAATCACCAACTCAATGGACGAGTTTGAGCAAGCTCCAGGATTTGGTAATGGACAGGGAAGCCTGGTGTGCTGCAGTCCATGGGGTTGCAAAGAGTCAGACGTGACTGAGTGACTGAACAACAATTGATTTCTGTTCTTTTTCACCTCTTGAACTTTCCCTCTAAGATGTTCTTTCTTCTGTGATAAAAACACCCCTTTTTCTTTCTTTTATGAGAGGTCTGTGGATCAGGGTCACACATTTTCTCTCCTTTTGTTGTCTGAAAATATCTTCCATCCTTGATTCTTGAAATATATTAATGGTAGATTTTAACTCTAGTTGTCAGTAATTTTTTCTGCTACCATTTTCTTATTTCTTTGTTTTACTTATGTGGGATGGCAGTTTTCTTTCTATTTCTTTGTGGGTATTGGTCTGGCCTGTGTCTCTCTTTCCCGTGCTTTCCACCAGTCCTGCCCCTTGCTGCTGGGCTGGCCTTTGTAAACTATAACCCAGTGCTTTCTGTTAGAACCAGAAGGTTCTCAGCCATTAGTTTTTCAAATACCACATAATCTTGCCTCGGGTCCCTGACAATCACATTCTAGCCACTGTTCATGAAATAAGCTTTTTTTTTTTTTTTACATTTTGCATATATGTGATATACAATGTTTGTGTTTCTCTTTCTGACATATCATTTAGCATAATGCCCTCAAATTCTATCCATGTGGTTGCAAATATCAGCATTTCCTTATTTTGAATGGCTGAATAATATTCCATTGTGTATGTGTGTACCATATTTTCTCTATACATCCAATTAAAGACATTTAGATTGCTTCCATTTCTTGGCGGTAATGAACATGGGAGTACAGATATTGCTTCAATATCTGTTTCTTTGGATATATACCCAAGAGTGGAATTTCTGACTTTAGAGTCTTCAAGAAAATTATCTCTTATTAAGATAATTTCCTCAATTCTTTCAGAGATATGTCCTTTCTTATTTCCTGCCTATAAGGAATCTCTCTGCTTCAATATCAGAGTTATCTGTATGAAGAATTTCTATTCTATTGTGATCAATGTAAACCTTTCCATTTCTCAGAATATTTCTGAGATTTTGAAGGCCTAGTTTGCCTTATCATACTCACCGTTTTCTTCCATCCCCTACTAGGTATAGTCATCATGAAAATGTCAAGGTTTGACACAGTTTCAATGGCTGTCACAGATCTATCTATTGAGTATTCAATTAAAGTGTGAGATTTCCTTTTGGGGGAAATAGTATTAATATTTTATAATTACTCTTGATGGGTTGGCCTCTTTTCTGTTAATATTTTTCTTAACATAGTATCTGATATCTTTAGAAAAATATTATAACAGTTATTTTTGAAGATATCATCTGGACTTTTTTTTTTTTTTTCTGTTATCCTACTTCATTTATCAGTTTAAAGAGGAAGGATTGAATAGATCAAGTCTTGTTCCCATGTTATCATCTTACATGTAAGACTGAGCACAATGTTAGTATCTGTGCATGATAATGTGAATATTGAGTATTTCTATTGGTCTGTTTTTATTTTCTATTGCTTATATTTGTTTTTCAAATGTGTATTTTCTCCAGATATGTCTGGCTATTGTTTATTGTGCACTGGGCATTGTCTTTCAAATTTGTTTATAGAAATAATACAAGGTCTAGGATTTTTTCATTTCCTGTTACACAGCACAGTGATTCTATATTTCTATACATTTCAAATTGTTCACCATGATAAATGAGTCATGATAGGTTACCATATATTTCTCACACTTTATATTTCATTCCTATGATTTGTTTATTTTATAATTGCAATTTTGTACCTCTTTATCTCCCTTATACATTTCTTTACTCCCCTCTCATTCCACCTCTTTGGTAACCACCTATTTCTTCTCTGTATCTATAAAACTATTTTTGTTTCATTGTGTTTGTTCATTTTTTTTATTTCCACATATAAGTGAAATTATGCATCATTTATTTTTCTTTGTATGGCTTGTTTGACTTAACATAATATCTTCTAGATCTATCCATGTTGTTACAAATGACAAGATTTCATTCTTTTTGTGGCTGAATAATATTCCATTATATATGTTCCATATATATATATTCTTTATCTATTCATCTATCAGTGATTGTGTCCATATTTTGGCTACTGTAAACTATGTTGTAATGAATATAAGGGTGATAATCAAAGTCCTTCAAGCTAGATTCCAGCAACATATGAACTGAGAATGTTCAGATGTATAATTTAGGTTTAGCAGAGGCAGAGGCACCAGAGATCAAATTGCCAACAATTATTAGATCATGAATAAAGCAAGGGTGTTCCAGAAAAAGCATCTACTTCTGCTTCATTGACTGTGATAAAACCTTTGACTGTGTAGATCACCCCAAACTGTGGAAAATTCTTTAAAAAATGGAAATACATTGCAACAAAAAGAATAAAATACTTAGGAATATATCTACCTAAAGTAACTAAGGACCTATATATAGAAAATATAAAACACTGGTGAAAGAAATCAAAGAGGACACTAATAGATGGAGAAATATACCATGTTCATGGATTGGAAGAATCAATATAGTGAAAATGCATATACTACCCTAAGCAATTTATAGATTCAATGCAATTCCTATCAAGCTACCAATGGTATTCTTCACAGAGCTAGAACAAATAATTTCACAATTTGTATGGAAATACAAAAAACCTCAAATAGCCAAAGCAATCTTGAGAAACAAAAATGGAACTGGAGGAATTAACCTGCCTGACTTCAGGCTCTACTACAAAGCCACAGTCATCAAGACAGTATGGTACTGGCACAAAGACAGAAATATAGATCAATGGAACAAAATAGAAAACCCAGAGATAAATCCATGCACATATGGACACCTTATCTTTGACAAAGGAGGCAGGAATATACAATGGATTAAAGACAATCTCTTTAACAAGTGGTGCTGGGGAAACTGGTCAATCACTTGCAAAAGAATGAAACTAGAACACTTTCTAACACCATACACAAAAATAAACTCAAAATGGGTTAAAGATCTAAACGTAAGACCAGAAACTATAAAACTCCTAGAGGAGAACATAGGCAAAACACTCTCCAACATACATCACAGCAGGATCCTGTATGACCCACCTCCCAGAATATTGGAAATAAAAGCAAAAATAAGCAAATAGGACCTAATTAAACTTAAAAGCTTCTGCACAACAAAGGAAACTATAAACAAGGTGAGAAGACAGCCTTCTGAATGGGAGAAAATAATAGCAAATTAAACAACTGACAAACAACTAATCTCAAAAATATACAAGCAACTCCTACAGCTCAATTCCAGAAAAATAAATGACCCAATCAAAAAATGGGCCAAAGAACTAAATAGACATTTCTCCAAAGAAGACATACAGATGGCTAACAAACACATGAAAAGATGCTCAACATCACTCATTATCAGAGAAATGCACATCAAAACCACTATGAGGTACCATTTCACACCAGTCAGAATGGCTGCGATCCAAAAGTCTACAAGCAATAAATGCTGGAGAGGGTGTGGAGAAAAGGGAGCCCTCTGACACTGTTGGTGGGAATGCAAACTAGTACAGCCACTACGGAGAACAGTGTGGAGATTCCTTAAAAAACTGGAAATAGAACTGCCTTATGACCCAGCAATCCCACTGCTGGGCATACACACTGAGGAAACCAGAAGGGAAAGAGACACGTGTACCCCAGTGTTCATCGCAGCACTGTTTATAATAGCCAGGACATGGAAGCAACCTATATGTCCATCAGCAGATGAATGGATAAGAAAGCAGTGGTACATATACACAATGGAGTATTACTCAGCCATTAAAAAGAATGCATTTGAGTCAGTTCTAATGAGGTGGATGAAACTAGAGCCTATTATTCAGAGTGAAGTAAGCCAGAAAGAAAAACACCAATACAGGATACTAACACATATATATGGAATTTAGAAAGATGATAACAATAACCCTGTATACGAGACAGCAAAAGAGACACTGATGTATATAACAGTCTTTTGGACTCTGTGGGAGAGGGAGAGGGTGGGATGATTTGGGAGAATGACATTGAAACATGTATAATATCATATATTAAATGAGTCGCCAGTCCAGGTTCAATGCACAATACTGGATGCTTGGGGCTGGTGCACTGGGACGACCCAGAGGGATGGTATGGGGAAGGAGGTGGGGGGAGGGTTCAGGATGGGGAACACATGTATACCCGTGGCGGATTCATGTTGATATATGGCAAAACCAATATAATATTTTAAAGTTAAAAAATAAAATAAAAAAAAGAATGGAAATACAAGACCATCTTACCTGTTTCCTGGGAAACCTGTATGAAGATCAAGAAGCACAGTTAGAAGCAGACATTGAAAAAAAGACTAGTTCAAAATTGTGAAAGGAGTATGACAATGCTGTATATTGTCACCCTGTTTATTTAGCATGAATGCAGAATGCAACATGTGAAATGCCAGGCTGGATGAATCACAAGCTGGAATCAAGATTGCAGGGAGAAATATCAACAACCTCAGATACACACATGATACTACTCTAGCAGCAGAAAGTGAAGAGGAAACTAAAGAGCCTCTTTTTGAGGGTGAAAGAGGAGTGAAAAATTTGGCTTAAAACTCAACATTAAAAAAAAATAATAATAAGATCTTGGATGGCATCCAGTCCCATTGTTTTATAGCAAATAGAAGGGGAAAAAGTGGAAACAGTGACAGATTTCATTTTCCTGGGCTCCAAAATCACTGTGATGGTGACTGCAACCATGAAACTAAAAGATGTTTGCTCCTTGGAAGAAAAGCTATGACAAAACTAGACAGCATATTACAAAGAAAAAGCATTATTTTGATGGAAAAGATCTGTATAGTCAAAGCTATGGTGTTTCTAGTAGTCTTGTACAGATGTGAGAGTTGGGCCATAAAGAAGGCTTAGCACCAAAGAATTGATGCTTTCTTGTGCTGTAGAAGACTCTTGAGTGTCCCTTGGGCTGCAAGGAGATCAAACCAGTCAATCCTAAAGGAAGTTAGTCCTGAATATTTACTGGAAGGACTGATGCTGAAGTTCCAATACTTTGGCCATCTGATGCAAAGACCTGACTCATTGGAAAAGACCTTGGTGCTGGGAAAGATTGAAGACAAAAGCAGAAGGGAGCCACAGGGGATGAGATGCTTCTATAGCATCACCAACTCAATGGACATAAATTTGGGCAATCTCTGGGAGGTAGTGGAGGACAGAGGAGCCTGATGGCCTACAGTCCACAGGGTCATAAAGAGTCAGACAGGACTTAGTGACCAAAGAACAACAATATCATTTCCAATTAGTGCTTAATTGTCTTTGGGAAAATCTCAAGGAGTGGAATTGCTGGCTAGTTTTATTTTTAATTTTTTGAAGTTTTCTATAGTGGCTTTATCATGGAAAAAGCAAGAGAGTTCCAGAAAAACATCTATTTCTGCTTTATTGACTATGCCAAAGTCTTTGACTGTGTGGATCACAATAAACTGTGGAAAATTCTGAAAGAGATGGGAATACTAGACCACCTGACCTGCCTCTTGAGAAATTTGTATGCAGGTCAGGAAGCAACAGTTAGAACTGGACATGGAACAACAGACTGGTTCCAAATAGGAAAAGGAGTACGTCAAGGCTGTATATTGTCACCCTGCTTATTTAACTTCTATGCAGAGTACATCATGACAAACGCTGGACTGGAAGAAGCACAAGCTGGAATCAAGATTGCCGGGAGAAATATTAATCACCTCAGATATGCAGATGACACCACCCTTATGGCAGAAAGTGAAGAGGAATTAAAAAGCCTCTTGATGAAAGTGAAAGTGGAGAGTGAAAAAGTGGGCTTAAAGCTGAACATTCAGAAAACAAAGATCATGGCATCTGGTCCCATCACTTCATGGGAAATAGATGGGGAAACAGTGGAAACAGTGTCAGACTTTATTTTTCTGGACTCCAAAATCCCTACAGATGGTGACTGCAGCCATGAAATTAAAAGACGCTTACTCCTTGGAAGGAAAGTTATGACCAACCTAGACAGCATATTGAAAAGCAGAGACATTACTTTGCCAACAAAGGTTCGTCTAGTCAAGGCTATGGTTTTTTCTGTGGTTATGTATGGACGTGAGAGTCGGACCGTGAAGAAGGCTGAGCGCGGAAGAATTGATGCTTTTGAACTCTGCTGTTGGAGAAGACTCTTGAGAGTCCCTTGGACTGCAAGGAGATCCAACCAGTCCATTCTGAAGGAGATCAGCCCTGGGATTTCTTTGGAAGGATTGATGCTAAAGCTGAAACTCCAGTACTTTGGCCACCTCATGCGAAGAATTGACTCATTGGAAAAGACTCTGATGCTGGGAGGGCTTGGGGGCAAGAGGAGAAGGGGATGACGGAGGATGAGATGGCTGGGTGGCATCACTGACTGGATAGACGCAAGTCTGGGTGAACTCCAGGAGTTGGTGATGGACAGGGAGGCCTGGCATGCTGCGATTCATGGGGTCGCAAAGAGTCGGACACGACTGAGCGACTGATCTGATCTAATCTGATAGTGGCTTTTTGAAGTTTTCAATAGTGGCTAAACCAATTCACATTTCCACCAAAATTTCACAAGTGTTCCCTTTTCTCTACATCCTGGCAGACACTTGTTATTTGCTATCCTTTTTAAAATGGCTACTGTGTCATGTATAAGGTAATATCAGATGATAGTATTGATTTGCATTTTTCTGATGATTAGTGATTAGCACTTCTTAGATTTCTTTTGGTCATCTGTATGCCTTCATTACAAAAATGTCTACTCAGATATTCTGCCACATTTTAATTTTTTTTTCATGTTTAGTTGCATGAGTTATTTCTTTATTTTTGTGTATTAACCCCTTATCAGATATAATGCTTCCCAATATCTTTTCCCAAAAGTAACTGGCTTTTTTATTTTGCTGGTAAGTTTCCTTCATTTTGCAAAATCATTTATTTAAAACTAGTCCCTTTTGTTTATTTTTGCTTTTGTTTTCCTTGCCTGAGGAGAATACTCAATAAAATATTCACTAAGACCAATATCAGAGACTGTACTGCCTGTATTTTATTATAGGAACTGTATGCCTTCATGTCTTGTGTTTGAATTTTCTATTTTAAATTTAATTTTGTGCATGGCATGAGAGACTAGTTCAGTTTAATATTTTTGCATGTAGATGTCCATTTTCAGAAGACCATTTATTGCAGAGATTGTTTTTCCCTATTGAATATTCTTGTCTCCTTTTTCATGAATAAACTGTCCATATAAATGGGGGTTCATTTTTGAGGTCTTCATTCTGTTCCATTGATCCATGTGTCGTTTTTTGTGCCAGTTCTATACTCTTTTGATTCCTGCAACTTTGCGGTATAATTGAAATTAGGGTTTATGGCACTTCCAGCTTTGTTTTTCTTTCTTATAATTATTTCGACTATCTGGGGCTTTTTGTGTTTCCACACAAATTTTTTTTTTATTATTTTTTTTAATTTTTATTTTATTTTTAAACTTTACATAATTGTATTAGTTTTGCCAAATATCAAAATGAATCCGCCACAGGTATACATGTGTTCCCCATCCTGAACCAAATTTTACAACTGTATATTCTAGCTCTGTGAAAAATGCCATTGGCAATCGACAGGGATTACTTTGAATTTGTAGGCTGCCTTGGGTAGTATGGTTATTTTAATAATATTAATTCTTTTAATACATGAACACAGTGTATCTTTCCATTATTTATTTCTTCTTCAATTTTTTGAGCAGTATCTTATAGTTTTCTGAGTAAAGGTTTTTTTATATCCTTAGATTTACTCCTAGGCAGTCTATTCTTGAAAATGGGATTATTTTAATTTTTATATTAATTTGGTATTCTGAACATTTACCAAATCCATTGATGAGCTATAACAGTTTTTCTTGTAGTACCTTTCAGATTTTTCTATGTACATGTCATGTCATCTGCTAACAGTGCCAGTTTTACTTCTTTTCCAATCTGAACTACTTTTATTTACTTTTCTTATTTTATTATTGTGGCTTTTGCTCTCAATACTAACTTGGGTAAAAATATCAAGAGTCAGGATCCTTATCTTGTTCCTGATCTTACAGGAAATATTTTCAACTTTTCATTGTTTGTATAAAGTTATATGTTGGCTTATCATATATAGCCTTTAGTATGCTGAGGAGTGTTCCCCTTATACCCATTTTGTTGAGAGTTTTTATCATAAATGGATGCTGAATTTTGTCAAAAGCTTTTTTGCATCTAATAAAATAATTTTATGATTTTAATTTTTCAATTTATAAATGTGATAACACTGATCAATTTACAGATATTGAACCATTCTTGTATTCCTGGGATAAATCCCATTTGATCATGGTGTATGACCCTTTTACTGTATTGTTGAACTTGGGTTGCTAACATTTTGCAGAGATTTTTGCATCTATGTTCACCAGTGATATTTGCCTTTAATTTTCTTTACTTTTTGTGTGTAATATCTTTGTCTGGTTTTGGTATCAGGGTGATGCTGATCTTAAAGAATGAGTTTAGAATACTTTTCTCTAGATATTTGGAATAGTTTCAGAAAGGCAGGTGTTACCTCCTCTTTAAATGTTTAATATATTGCCCTAGTAAAGCCATTCAGTCCTGGACTTTGATTTTCAGGGTCTTATTATCATTATATTTTATTTCACTTCTAATGATTTGTCCACAGAAAATGATCTGTTTCTTTCCTGATTTAATTTTGGCAGGCTGTATATTTCTAAAAAATTGACCAATTTATTGGACAACCTAGAAGAAAATAGAATGTTAAAATCCCACATTACTGTGTTATTGTCAATATCTCTATCTCTGTTAATATTTGGTTTATTATTTAGGTGCTCTTATTTTGAGTGCATACATATTTTCAATTGCTATATCTTCTTGGATTTATCCTTTTATTATTATACAATGTCCTTCTTTGTCTCTTGTTATAGTCTTTGTACTGTCCATGCTTTGTTTTGCCAAAATCGTTTATAGAAACCATATGAAACATTTTGGGGATCAAAATAATTCAGAATTAAGTTAAATTATAATTTAACTGACTATATATTATTTACTCAATATATTTAGACAATATATTTATTGACTATGTATTTATTTCTGGTTACATTTATCCTATGGTATAACTCTTTAGGATCACAACTCAAAGTGAAGAGCATTCACATAATTCCCTCTACATAGTCCTGGACTTCAATTCCCATTCTCTGAGCGCCTTGAGCCTATCAAAATTACCCAGAGCTTTCCAGCTCTCCCCTATACTACCAAATACCAAGTCAAGTGCAAAGATGCTCTCATTAGGGAACCGACCTTCTTGAGTCATTCCTTCTCTTCACTTAGTAATGCTTCACCATTCAAATAATGATCTCTACAATCATTAATTATTTATCCTTGCATATTTGCTTTTTAAACATTTTTTTTTCTTTTCAGGGGGCTTTTACAATATTTTCATCAGATTTTCCCACTTTTCTCAGTAGAAGAGTTGCTTTGGTTTATCTAGTCTACTATTATCAGCAAGGGAAATGTCCCCATTTGTGCTCCTAACTACATTTATAAATTTGAATATGTCACTCATCTGCAATGATAAAAGCAAAAAGATGATATATTTGTTTGTCATGGAAATCATGCTTTCTTTTTAGTCTAGATTATATAGGCAAACACGAGACTCCCAAAGAAACACAGTCTATTAATTTCAACCTTTTCTGAGTCTCAGCTTTGATCCCTGTCCTCTAAAACATTTTTCTTTTCTGGGACATGGGCAGGGAGTGGATTGGTGGATATCTAATATCTCAGAGAGTAGTTTATTTCACAAAGACTAACATTCCTTGTGGCTCAGACGGTAATGCCTCTGTCTACAATGTGGGAGACCCAGGTTCAATCCCAGGGTCGGGAAGATCCCCTGCAGAAGGAAATGGCAACCCACTCCAGTATTCTTGCCTGGAAAACCCCATGGAGGAAGGAGCATGGTAGGCTACAGTACACAGGGTAGCAAAGAGTCGGACATGACTACGTGACTTCACTCAACATTTCAAAGAGACATAATAATGAGTCACAAGCGAAAGAAGCCAGGAATTTGAAAAGGCAACGCATCTAGAGTCTGTCTCACAAGATTATACTGCAAGATAGGCTTATTTTTTCCCTAACAAAATGCAATGTTTTCATTAATTATCTCTAGATGGCAGAATTATTATAATCTAGCTTCTTTATTCTCTGAATTTTCTACAAACACTAATTTTATTTTATAATAAAATTAATTCCTTACAAATTACCTTATAAAAAATAGTTTGTCAGAAAAGGCAAATATATTTTTCTTTCATATGTAATTTAAGATTGTTCTGCTTATAAAGAAATCTTTTTTAAAGAGCATATATATATATATATATATATATATATATATATATACACATATGCATGCATGACTGCTAAGTCACTTCCATTGTGCCCAATTCTTGGAGACCCTGTGGACTGTAGTCTGCCAGGCTCCTCTGTCCATGGGATTCTAAAGGCAAGAATAGTAGAGTAGGTTACCATTTCCTCCTCCAGGGGAACTTTTGAGGGAATGAACCCATGTTTCTTATGTTTCCTGAGTCGGCAGGTGGGTCCTTTACCCACCTGCCAGTGACAGGTGGGAAGGCCACCTGGGAAGTGGCCTGACACCTGAGAAGGTGACACTTGGGAAGGCCATATATATTTATGTATGTGTACTGATGCTTTTGAACTGTGGTGTTGGAGAAGACTCTTGAGAGTCCCTTGGACTGCAAGGAGATCCAACCAGTCCATTCTGAAGGAGATCAGCCCTGGGTGTTCTTTGGAAGGAATGATACTAAAGCTGAAACTCCAGTACTTTGGCCACTTCATGCGAAGAGTTGACTCATTGGAAAAGACTCTGATGCTGGGAGGGATTGGGGGCAGGAGGAGAAGGGGATGACAGAGGATGAGATGGCTGGATGGCATCACTGACTCGATGGATGTGAGTCTGAGTGAACTCCGGGAGTTGATGATGGACAGGGAGGCCTGGCGTGCTGCGATTCATGGGGTTGCAAAGAGTCGGACACGACTGAGTGATTGATCTGATTTGAGATAGATATATATATATATATTTTTTTTTTTTCATTTATGATAAGGTTTTTCAGGAAGCACTTTCAAATGAACTATTCCTCTGGTTAGAAGTTATTTCTAACACTGTGCTATTAAACACATATTTCTTAAATATTTGGCTTGGTAGTCCTTCACTTCAAAGATCTAAAGCTGTACACTACTTGTGGCATAGTATTTAGAAGATATATCTTCTCTTGCTATTGATTGATTTATCACCTGTCATGATTAACTCAATATTGACCTAACTGTCATTAGCCTTTAAGGAACTCTGTCAAGAAACAAATGATGAGATTAAATGTTTTCACAATCTTAGGGATCAAGATTTGTCTTATGATATAATAAGTTTTGTTATATTCTTCAGCACCGTTTTTTGTCAGCTGCCTTGTACTGTGTTTATTGTTTATCTTTGTTACCAGAAGATTGAATTTGACCATATTTTAATGTGCTTTTGGGAAATTTGAGTTTATGTAAATGTTCTGGAGAAGAAAATCTCTCTGATTTTCTTAGTAGACAAATTACTTTCTTTTCTGTTGATTTTGTATAAAATCATTCTGGATTGATTCTTACGCTTTTGTGAAAATGAATATCTTCTACAGTAAGAGTTGCTGTATTCATCTACTGTTTGTTGTTGTTTAGTTGCTAGGTCATGTCTGACTCTGCTACCCCATGGACTGTAGCATGCCAGGCTTCTCTGTTCTTTGCATTGACATAGTTAATCCCAGCCAATTTCCAGAGGTTTACAAAGTATGGGGATCACTATTGTTGAAAAGTATTAGGATCTCAGTCTCTGACTATTTCATCCCAAGCTAGAAAACTTGTGGAAAAGCTGATAATTCTCATGGACACCTATTCTTAACAGATTACTGACTAAATCTTGGAACACAAGTAAATAACAACACAAATATTACCTTCATGGGGTCGCAAAGAGTCGGACACGACTGAGTGACTGATGTGATCTGATCTGATCTGAATATTACCTTATTTTCTCTTCCCTTTTCTGCTTGTGAATATATTTATATGAAAAATCATTCAGCAAATTATTTATAATGAAATAATTTTTCTTTGTGATCCAGATATTTACAGAGAGCTCATTGCCCATGAATTTTAAAGGATTCTTAAAGGTGTGAAGGACTGTAATTTTGGAAGCTGTAAACTTGACCTCACCTTTTACACCCAGCCATTCTAGAAAAACTTTACCATTGATCAGCTAGAATGTATAGAAATGATTATCTCATCATGACAGTATTGAAAATTACAAACTAATCATTGTGAAAAAGTACTTATGTTTTTCATTTCACATGTTTTCTCATGATTTGACTTACTATTGCAATTTGACAAGAATATCACATAAAGGACATTATGATCTTTTCATAGTGTCTCATAATTTGTCTCATAATTTGCTTTATCTGATAATTTGTAATGTTAAGTTAACTGAAGGCTGACTATTATGCTTGAAATACTAAAGAAACTGAGACAATAGTGGATCCAGTATTTGAGACCATATTTCCTCTGGAAGCTTCTGACAATTCATAAAAACAGTATTGTCTGTTGGTTTCTGCTTCCAGTAGAAGGGCTAAGAAACTGACAAGTAGGCAAAAATGTGAACACACTCTTCTGGCTAATGAGACAAAAAGTGATCTTCAACAAGGAAGGAGAGGCGACCTGGTATCTTCATTCAACACTAAGTTGCATCAACAAGCCAGCTTCTAGGCAAACCAATTCCTGGTTTAATTAATCTTGTTTTACAGAAGACATGTTTATGTATGTTAAAAAATCTTAAAAACATTTTTATATAAATCATTAGAAGATATCACTAGTTCTCAAACTTATTGGATAAAAGTTCAAAATATGTTAGTTAACTCTGTGTTTTATTCCAGCAAAAAGCAATATAATATATTAAAAATATTTCTTTTCTTAATGAAGACTCAAAAATATAAAGAAGTCAATTCTCCCCAGACTGATTTTAACTCATTAAAATTGAGAAAGAATTTCTTACTTTATTGGGATCTAAAATGCCAAAAAGTATTCAAGACATGCTATTTCCTTTGAATATTGGTTTTCATTTTTCTTGTGTAAATAGCTAAAAGTGGATTGCTAGGTTATATGTGTGTTTCATTTTCTAAGAAATGGCCTAACTTTATTTCGAAGCAGTCGCACCATTTTGCAATTCCACTTGCAATGTCTACAAATTGCTCTAGGTCTATGCCAAAGCTCAATATTTCCAGTGTTTTTTAAAAATTCATTCAATATATGAGTAGTGGTGTCCCATTGTAGTTTTAGTATGCGTTTCCCTAATATCAGGAAAGTATTTGCAAAAGCATCTTGTAAAGAATCCGAGAGAAACTTGGTTAATGCACTAAAAAGTGACTGAGGGAATATGCCTGGCAGTAATCATCAACTGAATTTCATTATAAATCTCAGATTTAAAAAGAAGTAAATTTGGAATGGAAGAAGATTTTTTTAAGTACAATGTTATATGATTTAGTGAAATAAAAACAAGTTAAAATTGGAGGAAAAGAGTGACAAAAAGATAAGGGTAGTATTAATTTACGTTAAAGAATAGGTGCACTTCAGATAATACTATTAAAAATAAACAAATAAAAACTAAAATGAGCAAAATTAGAGTTCAGTATATTATAAGAAGTATGAAAGTATTCTATTTGCACAAAAAATGTGAAGTTTCATATGCACAAAAAGGAATGCATAATAAAATTTTAAAAGGCAAATCACATTGAGAAATAAAACACAATAAATATCATAAAATACACAGTATACATTGGATAACACAGTGTCAATTTTCTAAACAAACCCATGGACTATAGCCTGCCAGGCTCCTCTGTCCATGGAATTTTTCAGGCAAGAATACTGGAGTGGGTAGCCATTCACTTCTCCAAGGGATCTTCCCAACCCAGACCCAGAGATTGAACCCGAGTCTACCACATTGCAGGAAGATTGTTCACTGTTTGTACCACCCGGAAGCCTAGTTAAAATACAGAATTCATAAATAATAAAATTTGTTTAAAGCTTATACATATATATATATATATGTATATATGTATATATGATTTTCAAATAACAATAATAGTAAATGCAGCTTTTTTTAAAAAAAAAAAGAAGAGTTATTAACATTTTAACAGAACACAATAATCTTGGTAATTATTTTCATGCAAAAATCTCACTAAATAGTATGGGAAATCCCATGCAATACAACCATAGATTAGTAACAACAGTCAAGAAAAACTGTCACATATATTTGAAAATTTTATAGTGCAATTATAATGCACTACAAATTAGAATCTATGCACTAAAGTAAAGGAGCTCCCCCTAAAAAAAATCATAGTCTTGTATATTTATATGAATACAAGTGAAATAACAAAAATAAGTAAATGTCCAATCAAAAAAGCATAGGAATCAAAAGAGAAAATAAATTAAAGAAGGAAAGACAAGGCAACATCTAAAACTAATATAGAAAATAGAAAAATCAGAGAACTGCAAAATAAATAATAATGCTAATTTTTAAATTTTAAACAACATGAATAAACTATTACGTATACAATAAAGAAAACCAAGAAAACATAAGTATGCAAATGTTGGCATAAGTGGAAATGATTTAAATAGGAAAAAAAATTAACCGTGAGATTACGTTTGAATACCTCTTTACAAATCAATTTGGAAACCCAGGTAATATGGATAATTTCTGAGGAAATTATACTATGTTACAATTGAAAACAAAGGAATTTATCCAAATTTATCCAAGAGCCTGCACAAATAATCAGTATGCCCAGTGTTTTTACATAAGTATTATGTAAATCCTTCTAAGGTAGAGGTTCTAATAATTCACAAATTATAAGAAGAAGAAATACAGAAAAATTCAATTTCTTGCTGTCTAGAGAGGATACCTTTAACACTCCAACCTGATAACAATAGCAAAAATAAAACTTTCATATCAATATGGTAATATAAAGTACCTAGGTAAAATATTTGCAAACAAAATTCAACAGCATGGTAAACAGCTAACAAACCAAAATGAAGGATTTATTTCAGAAATGTAAAATTGGCCTGCTATTAGGAGACCATTGTTATAATTTATTATATTAGTTCATCTAAGGAGAAAATGGCAGGGTTATCTCCATAGATGTGAAAAATGCTGTTAAAATTTTAAATACTCATTCATATTCAAAATAGCAAACAATGAAAATTTATTGATAAATCTTTAACATGACAAAATACATACATACGTATATATATATGTGTGTGTGGTCTTGCATCCTTTGTCAAAGATTAATTGACTATAGGTGACATATATATATATATGTATATATACCTAGCTCAATAGCTAGCAATTTACCTAATGTGAAAATGCTAGAGACTTTTCCATTTAGATATTTATAAAAGAAAGGCAACTATGTCAAATATAAATTAACATTTTTGGAGAATCTATTATATTCAAATAAGCAAACAATTAATGATATAAAATATTAGTCACTCAGTAGTGTCCAATTCCTTGTGACCCCATGGACTGTACCTCTGTCCATGCAATCCTCCAGGTAAGAATACTGAAGTGGGTGCTAGAAAAATTAGAATCAAAAGTTTAAAATTTTATATTTGACTAATGAAAAAACTAGAAAACCAATATTAAGTATCACTCGCAAATTAAAAAAAATCAGTAAAAAACAATAGGCTTCATATGTTCAAAATTAAAGCTTAATCTGCTGAAATAAAGCAAGAGGCAATACCTTTTATTGTGAAAAAAGAGTAAAAGAACAGGAAACATGACAAGATATATACAACAGCTACACATTTAAACATCAAAACATTTCCAAAAAAAAAGAAAGAGACTTAAATGAATAGCAACAGATAATTTATAGATTAGCTGACTCAGTCTCATTTATTAACACTAGCTTCTGATTGTTGGAAAAGTAAATTTAAGAGGAATATCATGTCCAGTTTCATATTTAAGTCTTTAATACATTTTGAGCTTTTTTCTTCTTTGTATATGGAGTTAATGCACGCTATGCATGCTAAGTGGCTTCAGTCGTGTCCGGCTTTGTGTGACACTGTGGACAGCAGCCCACCAGGCTCCACAGGATTCTCTAGGCAAGAATACTGGAGTGGGTTGCCATTTCCTTCTCCAATATGGAGCTAAAGGGTGATCTAATTTAATTTTATTTTATTTTTTTACATATAGTTGTCCAGTATCCCAAGCACTATTTGTAGAACAGATTGTTTTTCCAAAATTGTGTGGTCTTGCGTCTTTTGTCAAAGATTAATTGACTACAGGTGCATGGGCTTATTTTTGGGTTTTCTATTCTGTTCTATTAATCTATATTTCTATGTCTGTGCCACTATCATAATGTTTTGGTGACTATAGCTTTGTAGTATAGTCTGAAGTCAGGGAGTCTGATTCCTCCAGCTCCATTTTCCCTTCTCAATGTTGCTTTGGTTATTTGGGGTCTTTTGTTTCTCTATGCAAATTTTGAGTTTTTTTTAATAATTTTTTTATTCTATTTCTGTGACATTGGTAATTTGATAGGGATTTCACTCAGTCTGTAGATTTTCTTGATCATTTTGACAATATTGATTCTTCAAATCCATGAACATGTATCTTTCCATTTGTTTGTTTCCTTTGATTTCTTTCATCAGAGTCTTACATTTATTGGAACACAGGTCTTTTGTATCCTTTAGGTAGGTTTATTCCTAGATATTTTATTATTTTTGATGGGATGGCAGATGGAATTGTTTCTTGAATTTCTCTTTCTGATCTTTCATTGTTTAGTACATAGATATGCAACAGATTTCTGTGTATTAATTTTGTAACCTGCAGCATTACCAAATTTATTGATGAGTTCTAGCAGTTTTCTGGTACCATTTTTAGGAACCTCTATGTGTAGTATTATGTCATCTGCAAACATGACAGCTCTTCTTTTCCAATTTGATTGCTTTTTATTTCTTTTTCTTCTCTAATTGCTTTAGTTGGGACTTCCAAAACTATGTTGAATAAAAGTGGATATCCTTGTCTTATTCCTGATCTTAGAGGGAATGCTTTAACTTTTCACCACTGAGCATGATGCTAGTTGTATGTTTGTCATATATGGGCTTCATTATGTTGAGGTATGTTCACTGTAAAACTCCTAAAGGAAAACATAGGCAGGATACTCTCTGATATAAATTGCAGCAATATCTTTTTTAATTTGTCTCACAGAATAATGAAAATTAAAACAAAATGATACAAAAGACCTACTTAAACTCTAAAGCTTTGCACAGTAAAAGAAACAATAAACAAAATGAAAAGAAAACCCACAGACTGGAAGCGTATATTTGTGAATGATGTAACCAGTAAAGGATTAACCTATAAAATTTACAAACAGCTCATGATACTTAATGCCATCAAAACAAACAACCCGCTCAAAAATATGGGCAGAGCACCTAAATAATATTTCTCTAAAGACGACATACAGATGTCCAATAGGCATATGAAAAGATGTTCAACATTACTAATTATTAGAGAAATGCAAATCAAATCTAAAATATGGTATCACCTGACACCAGCTAGAATGGCTACCATGAAAAAGTCCACAAACAGGAAATGCTGGAGAAAGTGTAGAATGGAGAAAACCTTTCTCCACAGTTGGTGGGAGTGTAAGTTGGTACAGCTACTTTGGAGAACAGTATGAAGTTTCCTGAAAAACTAAAAACAGAGTTACCATATGTAGGCTTCCCTGGCAGTTCAGTGGTAAAGAATCTGTTTGTAATGCAGGAGACACATGAAATGCTGCTTCAATCCATGGGTTGGGAAGATCCCCTGGAGGATGGCATGGCAACCCACTCCAGTGTCCTTGCCTGGAGAATCCCATGGACAGGGGAGCCTTGTGTGTTATAGTCTGTAAGGTTGCACAGAGTCAGACACTACTGAAGCAACTGAGCATGCATGCACAGTTACCATATGACCCTGAAATCCCAATCATGAACATATATCCAGAGAAAAACATGATCCAAAAAGGTATATGCACCCTAATGCTTATTGAAGCACTATATATAATAGCCAAGACATTGAAGCAACCTAAATATCCATCAACAGAGGAACTGATAAGGAATATGTGATACATATATACAATGGATTATTACTGAGCTATCAAAAAGAATGAAATAGCGCCATCTGCGGCAACATGGGTTGACCTGCTGCTGCTGCTGCTAAGTCACTTCAGTTGTGTCCGACTCTGTGTGACCCCATAGATGGCAGCCCACCAGGCTCCCCCGTCCCTGAGATTCTCCAGGCAAGAACACTGGAGTGGGTTGCCGTTTCCCCTTCCAATGCACGAAAGTGAAAAGTGAAAGAGAATGTTATACAGAGTGAAGCAAGTGAGAGGAGAAATATCACGTGACATCCCTTATATGTAGAATCTAAATGATACACATGAACTTTAAAAACAGAAACAGAGTCACAAACTTCAACAAACAGCTTATGGTTGCCAAAAGGAAGAATGCGGGGATAGGATTGTTGAGGAGTTTGGGATGAGCGTGTACACAATGCTATATTTAAAATGGATAATCAACAAGGACCTTCTCTATAGCACAATATTATGTGGCAGCCTGAATGGGATGGGAGTTTGGGGCAAAATGAATACCTGTATGTATATATATATATATATATATATATACACACACACACATACACATATATATATATAATTTTTTAATTTTAGTTAAAATAAAATACATATATATGTATGTCCAAGTCCTGTCGCTGTTCACCTGAAACTATCACAGTTTGTTAACTGACTAAGCCCCAATACAAAATAAAAAGTTAAAAAATATTTAGAAATGACAAGTCAAGCTGCTAGCTCATATTCGTGATATATATTTCTGTAAAGGTCTTCTATTCAGAAGATATAAAGAACTGTTACAATTTAATAATAAAAAAAATCCCTAATATGAGTTTTAATTATTTATTTAATCGTTATATTTGGGAGTTACTTTTTTAATGAACAAATACTGTCTACACCCTTAATATGAGTTTTAATTATTTATTTAATTGTTATATTTGGGAATTACTTTTTTAATAAACAAATACTGTTTAAAGTGAGATATAAATTGAAATGTTAATAGAATACAAAAATGGGATTGCAAATTAAGATAAGAATGAGACACCATTACAGACTGAGTAAAATAAAGAAGACTGGAACCCATGGCCAGAAAGGATGAAGCAACAGGAACTCCCTTACACTGTTGATGATAGTATAAAATTATATAACTGCTGTTAAACAACAACAACTTGACCATGGCTTATACAACTAAACATAAAATGACTTAATGTCTCAGCTATTCTGCTTGTCGCTTATTATAAATGAAAGTTTATCATTCCAAAATGCAGCTTTATTGATAATAGTCATTTGCTTAGAACAACATCAAGAGAACTAGATAAATATGTTGTGTTATGAACACATGGTAGAATATTTCTCAACATTAAAACAGATGACAGCATAGATGAATTTCAATGACATTGCAGTGAGAAAAAGGAAACAGACAGAAAACGATGACTGATTCTCCTTGTTCAGATGTTAGGATGTACAGCGGGGGCTCACTCAAAGTCGTCTTGTGTATGGCTTTCTCTCCTCCCTACTCCACCCCGCCATTGTATCTCCTCACAATGTGTATAGTGCCTCTCCAGACTGTTTCTTGTCATTGATAAATTTCTTTTTGCAATGTAAGGCAACATTCACAGATATGAGGGGTTAATGTGTATATGTCACTCTGACACCATTTGTTTGAACATATTTTTGTGAAATTCAAGAACAAATAAAGCCTGGGACTTCCCTGGTGATCCAGTGGTTGAGTCCACCTTGTGACACAGGGACTGCGGATTTGATCTCTGGTTGGGGAACTAAGATTCCACACACTAAGCCTACAACTAAGCCTACATGTGCCACAACTACTAAGCTTGTGCACCACACTACTGAGCCCTCATACCACAACTAGAGAATCCATGGTGGTCGTGGCAGTTTAGTAGCTAAGTCATGTATGAATCTTGCCACCCCATGGGCTGCATAGCCGGCCAGTCTCCTCTGTCCATGGAATTCTCCAGGCAAGAATACTGGAGTGGGTTGCCATTTCCTTCTCCAGAGGACCTTCCTGACCCAGGGATCAAACCTGTGTCTCCTGCATTGCAGGAGGAATGTTTACCCACTGAGTTATGAGGGAAGTCCTAGAGAATCCATGCACCTCATCGAAAGATCCCATGTGCTGCAACTAAGACCCAACATGGTCAGATAAATACATAAATGAATAAGTAAATAATTATGTGTGTATATATATATATATACAAACAAAGCCTAATATGCAGTGACAGCCCAGGTCTGCTGCTGGGAGTAGGGAGATTAACTACATAATAATGTCAGGCAATTTTCTAACATGAAGGAAATAGTCTACATCTGGTTTTGACAGTCATTACCAGATGATTATATTTGTCAAAGCAGATTAAAGTAGATGGTGCAAACTTTTGCAATATCTCAGTAAGTTTGTGTATATAAACCAGTAGCTTTTATATATACAAACAATGCATTGTTTTGTGATATAAGGAAAAGAAACTACCTATTCATTTTGGTAACAAAAATTAAAAATACCTAGTAAAGCAGGGTAATGAGAAATATGCAAAATATCTATAAGAAATGTTATTAAATATCCCTCAGAAGCACAAAAATAGGTGTGAGCCAGATTGAAATAAAAAGTCTTGTTCTTGGATTGGATGATTCAACTTAATGAGTAAATCTAATCTCCTTTTGCAAAATGTTATATGAAATTTTATATATTTTATATGTTTTATGAAATTATACTTTAAGAAAAACCCTAAACCCCTATCTCTAGAGCTAGATAAATTTACTTTAGAGATGATATGGCAAAACAACACCCACAAAATATGCAGGCAATTCAAACAAGGAAAACAAAACAAAAACCAAAACAAATCTGCAAAAATATTTGAAATTTACATAGCAAGCTTGTCTCAAATTTTGTAAATATCACCATCCTGAAACTATTTTTATATGTATTGTAGGATACATTAAAGGAGTAAAATTATTGCTAGTTTTTATAACCAACTAAGGGAGAAGGGAAAAATCCATATAGGTGGAGAAATCTGAGGACAAATCCAATACTGGATTTCTCAAATCAAAAGAAATTATATTTGAATTTGAGGTTTTGGGATGAATTCACTGCTCAGAAGCATTTATAGCCAATTAGTGATGAGAGCACCTAGAGCTTAGATTGTAAATCTCTTTCCATTTATAAAGAACTGATATACCTTGGAAAAAAAGGTTTAATTATAAGCTCCAGGCAGAAAAACAATAATATCATCAGTGTGAGTATGGAACGTTTTGTTGTTTCAGAAAGCATAGTTTGTTTGTTTGTTTGTTTTCCTAAAGAATAATGCCAGCCAATAAATAGGGAATAACTGAATGAATCATGAAAAGCATGATTTTTGCCCATCCTATATAATAATTGATTCAGGTGATTGTGATTAATTAGTAAATCTCTGGAGGGAATGAATAAGAGTATTTAGAAGACAAATATGACCAATACCTGTCAAAATATACTGCAGATATTTAAAAGGGAATCAAATAATATCAGCAAATCTGTGCAAATAAAATTCATATTTTAAATTTTATTTTGAAGTGTAGTTTTGGTTTACAATAGATATGTATTAATTTCAGCTGTTCAGAATAGCATTTCAGTACTTTTACAGTTTATACTCCATTCAAAGTTACTATAAGATGTGTGTGTTAGTTGCTTAGTCAAGTCTGACTCTTCGCAATCCCATGGACTATAGCCCTCCAGGCTTCTCTGTCCATAGAATTCTCCAGGCAAGAATAATGGAGTGGGTTGCCATATTCTTGTCCAGAGGATCTTCCTGACACGGAAATCTGACCTGGGTCTCCCACATTGCAGGCAGATTCTTTACCATCTGAGCCCACCAAGGAGGGGTTAAACAGTATATTCTTGTTGCTTATCTATTTTGTTGATAGTGACTTGTGTCTCTTAATCCTATACCCCTAATTTGGCCCATCTCCCTTTCCTCTCACTTATGGTAACAACTAGTTTGTTTTCTTTACTGTGTTTGTTTTTATTTTGCTATAACCATTTGTATTATTTTTTGGATTCCACATGTAAGTTACATCATATAGTATTTGTCTTATACTGTCTGACTTATTTTACTGAGCTTAGTATTTTCTATGTCCATTTGCCTTGACTTGATGCAAATGGAAAATTTTTTATTGTTTTCATGGCTGCATAATATTTTATGGTCTATCTACCACATCTTTATCCATTTATATGTTGATGAACACTCAGGATTTTTTCCACAGCTTTGCTATTGTAACATAGTGCTGCTATATATTCATTTTTTCAAATTGTAGTTTCTATTTTTTCCAAGTACGTACCCATGAATGAAAGTGTTGAATCATATGGTTGTTCTATGTTTTGTTTTTTTGAGGAACCTCCATAATATTTTCCATAGTGGTTGCACCAATTTACATTCTCACCAACAATATACAAAGGATTCCATTTTCTCCATACTCTCACTAACATTTGGAATTTGTAGATTCCTCGATAATTGCCACTCTGTTAGGTATGAGGTGATACCTCATTATTGTTTTGATTTGCATTTCTTTAATAACTGGTGATGTTGAGCATCTTTTCATGTGTTAGTTAGCTATCTGTGTATCTTCTTTAGCAAAATGTCTATTTAGATCTTCTGTCCATTTTTTGATTGGGTTGTTCTTGTTTTTGATATTGAGTTGTATAAGCTCTTTACTTAATATTCATATTAAATGCTTTGTATATTAATGCCTTGTCAATTATATTATATGAAAATATTTTCTCCCATTCAGTAGGCTGTCTTTTTGTTTTGTCATTATCTTAGCAATAATTTCCATTGCTGTGAAAAACTGTTAAGTTTATTTAGGTTTTGTTCTTTATTTTTGCTTTTATTTATTTATTTTGACTTAGGACACAGAGACAAAAAATAAAATTGCTCTAGTTTGTTGAAGAGTATTCTGCCTGTGTTATTTTCTAGGAATTTTATGTTTTGGGGTCTTACATTTAGGCCTTTAATCCATTTCGAGGTTTTTTTTTTTTTTTGTATATGATGTGAGGAAATGTTGTAATCTTATTCTTACATGTAGCTGTCCAGTTTTTCCAGCACTACTCATTGAAGAAAATGTGTTTTCTCCATTATGTATTCTTGCTTCCTTTGTCATAGATTAATTGACCATGGATGTGTAGGTTTATTTCTGGGCTCTCTATTCTGTTACTTCGATCTATGTGTCTGTTTTAGCCCCAGTACCATGTTGTTTTGATTATCACAGTTTTGTATTATGATTTTGTGTCTGAGAGGGTAAAAGCTGCAGCTTTGTTCTTTTTACTCAAAATTGCTTCGGCAATCTAGGATCTTCTGTGGTTCCATATGGCTTTAGAATTATTTGTTCTAGTTCTGTGAAAAATGTCATGGATATTTTCATAGGGAATGCATTAAATCTGAAGATTGCTTTGTGTATGTGTGTGAATGTTATAGCAATATTAATTCTTCCAATCCAAGAGCAAGGGATATCATTCTATTTATTAGTATCATCTTAAATTTCCTTCATAATTTTTTTATAGTATTCAAAGTACGGACCTTTCAACACTTTGGTTAAATTTATTCCTAGTTATTTTTTTTTTTATTTTTTCATTTTGATGAGTTCTTTAATGGGATTGTTTTTACTGTCTCTTTCTGATAGTTTATTTTTAAGGTATAGAGAAGCAACAGATTTGTGTACATTAATCTTGCATAAAGCAACTTTGCTGAATTTATTGATTAGTTCTAATTGGTTTTGAGTGGACACTTAAATGTTTTCTACTTATAAAGTATTATGTAATCTGCAAATATTGACAGTCTTACCTTTACCTTTCCAATTTGGATGCTTTCTATTTATTTTTGTTGTCCAATTTCTGTGGCTAGGATTTCCAATACTTTGCTGGAGAGAAGTGGTGAGAGTGGCATTCTTGTCTTGTTCCTGATTCTAGAAGGGGGTTTTCAGGCTTTCACCATTAAATATGACATCTATTCTGGGCTTTTCATAACTGTCTTTGTAATATTGAGGCCCATTTCCTCTACAGCCACTTTGATAAGAACTTTTCACATGAACAAATGCTGAATCTTGCCAAATGCATTTTCTGCAGCTATTGAGATGATCTCGTGATTTTTTTTTTTTTTTTTTTAACTAGTGAGGGCTTCCCAGGTGGTGCTGGTGGTAAAGAACCCTCCTGCCATACTAATGATTAGTCTTTCCAAATTGTCTGTTTCTTATTGATTCAGTCTTGTCAGTTTTCTTATTTCATTTCTGTTTTTTTTTTTTCATTTCTTCTAGGATGATCAATTTATTAACATGTAACTGTTGATAGTATTCTCTTATAACTTTATGTATCTCTGTGGTATTGGTTGTTATTTCTCCTCTTTCATTTCTTAATCTTTTCATTTGTGTTCTCACTTTTTTCTATTTGGTGAGACCGGCTAAAGTTTTACCATTTTTTTTAAAGCTTTTTAAAAACACCATCTCTTGTTTTAATTTATCTTTTCCATATTATTATTTCTATTATTTTCTTTTTACTCTGATTTTATTATTTTCTTCCTTCTTGTGGCCTTAGGATTTATTTGTTCTTCTTTAATTTTTTTAGGTGGTAGGTTACACAGTTCATTTGAGGTGTTTTTCTATTTATTTATTTATTTTTTTGGTGAGTTGAGGGATGGTATCCCTCTCAACTTCCCTCTTTAGAACTGCCTTTGCCACATTTCGTACAATGTGTAGTGCTGTATTTCCATTTTTATTTGTGTTGAGGTGCTTTCTGATTTCCTCCTTGATTTCTTCATCGACCCATTCATTATTTAGTAGCAACTTATTTAGTCTCCATTCTTTTCCTATTTGTCTTTTTGTACTTGATTTCTAGTTTTGTACTGTTTGTGGTCAGAAAAAAAATACTTAATATAATTTCTATCCTCTTAAATTTATTGAGACTTGTGTGGCCTAGTATGTAATCTACACTTGAAAACATTCTATATTCGCTTGAAAAAAAGTGTTTATTCTGCTACTTATGGATGCAGTGTTCTGTAGATATCTATTATCTCCAACAAGTCTATTTTGTCATTTAATATCTGTGTTATATTATTAATTTTCTGTCTAGATGTTCAGTGTATTGATGTAAGTGGGGTGTCAAAGTCCCATACTATTACTGTGTGGTTTTCAATTTCTCCCTTTATGACTGTTACTATTTGCTTCATGTATTTACATGATTCTGTACAGGGTACATTTATGTTAATGAGTATAATATCCTTTTCTTGTATTAATATGTTTATCATTGTATTATGCCTTTTTTTGTCTTTTGTTATTAGCTTTGTTTTAAAATCTATTTTGTTTGATATGCGTATCACTGCTCCCACTTTCTTATCATTTCCATTTTCATAAAATTTCTTTTCCCATCCCCTCACTTTCACTCTGTGTATATATTTAGCCCAGAAGTGAATCTCTGGTAGGCAGCATATTGAAGTCTCTCTCTCTTTTTTAAATGTCCAATCAGCCATCCTACATCTTTTGGTTAGAGTATTTAGTCCATTCACATATACAGTTATTATTGATACGTTTGTACTTATTACCATTTTGTTACCTGTTTTCCAGTTTTTTTGTTGTTGTTGTTGGTTTTTTTTTTTTAGCTCTTCTTTGTTTATTTATTCTTATTTTTTGTGTCTTCCCTTGTGGTTTCGATCCTGGTGGGCTGCAGTCCATGGGGTCGCTAAGGGTCGGACACGGCTGAGCGACTTCACTTTCACTTTTCACTTTCATGCGTTGGAGAAGGAAATGGCAACCCACTCCAGTGTTCTTGCCTGGAGAATCCCAGGGACCGGGGAGCCTGGTGGGCTGCCATCTATGGGGTCGCACAGAGTTGGACACGACTGAAGCGACAGCAGCAGCAGCATGCTTGTGCTCATTTCTTTCTAATTTTACTGTGTCTATTGTAGATTTTGGATTCTTGGTTACCATTGGTTTGTATATGTTGATGTGTAACTATTTCTACTTATTTTAAACTAGAATCATTTAGGTTCAGTCACATTCTAGAAAATCTACCTTTTTTTAACTAATATTCTCCAATTTTGTGTTTTGGATATCACATTTTACACTTTTATCCTTACCTCCTATCTATTTAGTGTAGTTATAGTTTCTTTTGCAATTTTTTCCTTTTAATCTCCTACTGATTTCTTTAAGCAATTGATCCTCAGTCCTTACTATATTTATGCAAATAAAATTTAGAAAAAAATATGTAACTTTGTAAAAAACAATTTACCGAAACTGAAACAAAAGAAAGAGAAAACCTAAATAGCTCATATATGTTAATAAAAAATCTTCTCCAATTAAATTCCATACTATATTTCTCCAATGACAGTCAAGTCTACTAAGTATTTAAAGAAAAACAGTAGTATTTTACTGATTTTTCCCAGGAGTAGAAAAACAGAAACATTTCCGATAAAAGGAAAGAGTCTATATAGTCCAGCAGGACTCCTTGTGAAACACAAGCCTGACAAAGACATTATAAGAAACACATACTAGAGGTTTATCTCATTTATAAACACAGATGCAAAAATCTTTTAACGTTAACAAAATAAGTCTAGTAATATATGAAAAATACCATATTAGAAACAAATTCATTTTAGTAAGGAATGCCCTGGTGGCTTAGTGGTAAAGAATCTGCCTGCCTGCAGCAGGAGACACAGGAGTTGCAGGTTTGATCCCTGGGTTGGGAAGATCTCTTGGGGGAGGAAATAGCAATCCACTTCAGTATTCTTGCCTGGAAAATTCCATGGACAGAGGAGCCTGTCAGGCTACTATCCATGGGGTCACAAAAATCAGACGTGACATAGCAACTAAACAATGGCATTTTAGTAAAGGGATTTTTTTTGTGTATTTTATGTTTATTAATATAATTCAAGACATTAAAATAAGATAATGTTAAAGATATCTCAATGGCTATGGAAATGGCACATAAATTAATTTTACCTTCAGACCAAAAGTCCAATATTGTGCTAGTGAGATACTTTACAAGATATTGAAACATGGAAGCATTTCTGGGAACCTTAAAAGGTGCATCTAATCATTCACACCATATGGCCCAGAAATTTACCCCTAGTCATGAAACTAATACAAATGCGTGCATGTAGGTGGCTCAGGTGGTAAAGAATCTGCCTGAAATACAGGCGACCCAGGTTCGATGCCTGGGTCAGGAAGATTCCCTGAAGAAGGGAATGGCTATCAATACCAGTATTTCTTTTTTTAATATTTATTTATTTGTGTGTACCAGATCTTAGTTGCACCATGTGGGACCTATTTCCTGACCAGGGATCGAACCCAGGCCCCCTGCATTGGGAGATTGGAGTCCTAGCCACTGGACCACCAGGAAGTCCCATTCCAGTATTCTTGCATAGAGAATTCCATGGACAGAGAAACTAGGCAGGCTAAAGATCAAGGGATAACAAAGAGTCGGACACGACTGAATGACTAACATTTTCACTTTTTTTTCACATGCACAACATTGTTCAGAAACAACTGAAGCAGCATTATATCTATTAGCTCCAAATTGAAATGGCCCTAAGTTCCACTGATATTCAAATGCAGAAATCATTTCTGAGCTAAAATTTAAAAGAGCTGAATAGGAAATAGAATAATTATCCCCCCTTTAGGTTAACCTAGACCAGTAGAATACAGGGCAGACAATTTTCTTTTAAAATTATATATGTCCTAGAATATTTTGGAGCTTATTCCTTCATGCAAATAATATTTTGGAGCTTATTCCTCCATGCAAACTTTTCAATGCAACTTGCACTGATTGTGAAGGAATGGCCAGTGAAATAATATATCACATAACGTTGCTTTTTGTCTATTCTTTCCTTGCTTCCTATGTGCCATGAACTTTCATCTTTCTTATAAAAGGGTGGCCTCTTAATCCTTAGTTAAGATTCTGCAACTATAAGACCTAGGCCAAGACAGTGTATTTTTTAAATTTACAAGATTCTGCCCAGTAGTTTTTTATGTGGTTGGATAGTTTTCCCTCCCATAGTAGTGAAGTTGAGCTCTGGTTACTACACATCCTTGCTATTGTCAGCCTTTTTGACTTTAGCCAACTTGTAATCCTATTATGGTGGTTAATTATTTGCATTTACAGTTTTTATTTGCATTTCCATGGCAACTAATGATGTTGAACCTCTGGTCATAAAATTTTAATACAATTATTTGTCAGCTTCATTTTGAAGAGCTTATTCAAGAGTTTTGTCCATTTTTTTGGGGGGGTGGGGTGGGGGCTATCTTTCTGTTATTGAGTTTTGTTAATCCTTGAGGTATTTAAGGTATGAGCCCTTTATCAGATACATATGTTATAGCCAACTTTTCCTATTTTATGGCTTGCCTTTTTACTGTCCAAATGGTGTCATTTGATAGAAGTTCCAAACATTATTAAAATTTAGCCTAACTTTATACTGACTAGTGCTTGCTAAGTTTTATTTAAGAAAATTTTTGCTCAACTCAAAGTTATGAAGATGTCCTTCTGTTTCTTCTAAAAGTCTCAAAGTTTTACCATTCTCAATCCAGAACATACTGGGAATTTATTTTGTGTTTGATGAGATAATACAGATTCATGTTTTACTGGCATATATCTCCAATGGAGCCACTGTTTATTAAAAAGACCATTTTTCACCATTGCCCTGTAAGTACCATCTTTATCAGAATTTCAAGAATACCAACTGGGCTAAATCAAAGTAAGACATGTCTAGGTATTTCATAATAAAACTACTGAAAATCAAACATGAATAGAGAATCTTTAAATCATCCAGTGGATAAACAACAGCACAAACATATGTGGGGGAAGTAGATGCATTTCGGGAATTCTCTACCTTTTCCTATGATCCAATGGATGCTGGAAATTTGATCTCTGGTTCTGCTGCCTTTTCTAAATCCAGATTGAATATCTGGAATTTCTCTATTCACATACTCTTGAAGCCTACCCTGAAGGATTTTGATCCTGATGCTCAGAAGATAGAAGACAGGAGGGGATGGACAAAACAGACTCAATGAACATGAGTTTGAGCAAACTCTGGGAAATGGTGATGGATCGGGAAACCTGGTGTGCTACAGTCCATAGGATCAGAAAGAGTCAGACACAACAGAGTGACTGAACAACAACAGTACAAATCAGCAGTGAATTCTCCTCCTAAATAATGAAGACCAGAAGACATGAAACCATCTTAAAATGATGACAAACAGAATTGCCAATCTGGAACTCTGTAGCCAGTGAAAATATTCTTTAACAATGAAGGTTAAATAGAAACATTTTCCAACAATTGCATAATTATCAATTGACCTGAACCACAAGACATTTTGAAGGTGATTGAGGTTGAAATGAAACAATAACAACAATCACTCATATCATCAGAAAGGAAGAGAGAATATCATAAATGGTAAATATGTTCAGTGCAGTTCAGTGCATTTCAGTTGCTCAGTATAGTCTGACTCTGTGACCCCATTCACTGCAGCATTCAAGGCCTCCATGTCTTTTATTATTTCCTGGAGCTTGCTCATACTCATGTCCACTGAATTGGTGATACCATCCAACCATTTCATCCTCTGCTGTCCTTTTCTCCTCCTGCCTTCAATCTTTCCCAGCTTCAGGGTCTTTTCCACTGAGTGAGCACTTCGCATCAGGTGGCCAAAGTATTGGAGCTTCAGCTTCATTCAGGGTTGATTTCCTTTAGGATTAACTGGCTTGATCTCCTTGCAGTCCAAGGGACACTCAAGAGTCTTTTCCAACACCACAGTTCAAAAGCACCAATTCTTCGGTGCTCAGCTTTCTTTACGATCCAACTCTCACACCCGTACAAGACTACTGGAAAACCATACCTTTGACTAAACGGACATTTGTTTCTGTTTTTTAATATGCTGTGAAGGTTTGTCATAGCTTTTCTTCCAAGAAACAGGCATCTTTTAATATTGTGGCTGCAGTCACCATTCACAGTGATTTTGGAGCCCCAAAATATAGTCTCTTGCTGTTTCTGCTGTTTCCCCATCCATTTGCCATGAAGTGACAGGACTGGATGCCATGATCTTCATTTTTTGAATACTGACCTTTAAGCCAGCTTTTTCACTCTCTTCTTTTACTTTCGTCAAGAGGCTCTTTAGTTCCTCTTCACTTTCTGCCATAAGGGTGATGCCAGCTGCATATCTGAGGCTAATGATATTTCTCCCAGTAATCTTGTTTCCAGCTTGTGCTTCATCCAACCTGGCATTTCAAATGATGTAATCTGTATATAATTTAAATAAGCAGGGAGACAATATATAGCCTTGATGTACTGCTTTCCCAATTTTGAACCAGTCCCTTGTTCCATGTCCAGTTTTAACTGTTGCTTCTTGACCTGCATACAGGTTTCTCAGGAGGCAGCTAAGGTGGTCTGGTATTCCTATCTCTTGCAGAATTTTCCACAGTTCATTGTGGTCCACACAGTCAAAGGCTTTAGCCTAGTCAATGAAGCAGAAGTAGATGTTTTCTGGAATTCTCTTGCTTTTTCTATGATCCACCAGATGTTGGCAATTTGATCTCTGGTTCCTCTATCTTTTCTAAATCCAGCTTTTACATCTGGGAGTTCTTGATTCATGTTATATTGAAGCCTAACTTGGAGGATTTTGAGCATTACCTTGATGGCATGTCAAATGAGTGCAGTTTTGCAGTATTTTGAGCATTCTTTGGCATTTTCCTTCTTTGGGATTGGAATGAAGACTGATTTTCCAGTCATATGGTCACTGCTGAGTTGTGCAAATTTGCTGGTATATAGAGTGCAGCATGTTAACAGCATAATCTTTTTAGGATTTGAAGGAGCTCAGCTGGAATTCCATCACCTCCACTAACTTTGTTCCTAGTAATGCTTCCTAAGGCTCACTTAGCTTCACACTCCAGGATGTGTGGCTCTAGGTGAGTGATCATCATCATAATAGGATTACACCATCTATAATAGGATTACATCATCATAGCTATCAAGGTCATTTTGATCTTTTTTGTATAGTTCTTCCGTGTATTCTTACCACCTCTTCTTAATATCTTCTGCTTTTGGTAGGTTTATACCATTTATGCCCTATATCATGCCCATCTTTGCATGAAATGTTCCCTTGGTATCTCTAACTTTTTGAAGAGATATCTAGTCTTTCCCGTTTTATTGCTTTCCGCTATTTCTTTTCATTGTTCACTTAGGAAGGCTTTCTTATCTCTCCTTGCTATTGTTTGGAACTCTGCATTCAGATGGGTATAGCTTTTGTTTTCTCATTTGCCTTTCCCTTCTCTTCTTTTCTTAGCTGCTTGTAAGGCCTCCTCAGATAACCATTTGTCTTTTTGCATTTCTTTTTCTTGTTGTGGTTTTAATCACCGTGTCCTGTACAATAGTATGAACCTCAATCCACAGTTCTTTAGGCACTCTATCAGACCTAATCCCTTAAATCTATTTGTCACTTCCACTCCATAATTATAAAGGATTTGATTTAGGTCATACCTAAATGGTCTAGTGATTTCCCCTGCTTTCTTCAATTTAAGCCTTAATTTTTTAATAAGGAGTTCATGATCTGAGCCACAGTCAGCTCCCGCCCTAGTGGTGCCAAGTGTGTGGAGCTTCTCCATCTTCGGTTGCAAAGAATATAATCAAACTGATTTTGGTATTGGCCATCTGGTGATATCCAGGTGTAGAGTTGTTTTTTGTGTTGTTGAAAGAGAGTGTTTGCTATGACCAGTGCATTCTCTTGGCAAAACTCTATTAGCCTTTGCCCTGCTTCATTCTGTACTCCAAGGCCTAACTTGCTTATTACTCCAGGTATCTCTTGACTTCCTACTTTTGCATTCCAGTCCCCTATGATGGAAAGCACATCTTTTTTGGGTGTTAGTTCTAAGAGGTTTTGTATATCTTCATAAAAATGTTCAACTTCAGCTTCTTTGGCATTAGTGGTTGGGGCATAAACTTGGATTACTGTGATATTGAATGGTTTGTCTTGGAAATGAATTGAGATTGTTCTGTCGTTTTTGAGATTGCACCCAAGTTCTGTGTTTAATACTCTCGTTGACTTTGGGAGTTACTCAGTTGGTAAAGACTTTGCCTGCAGTTCAAAAGACCTGGGTTTGATTCCTGGGTTGGGAAGATCCCCTGGAGAAGGAAATGGCAACCCACTCTAGTAATCTTGCCTGGAGAATCTCATGGACAGAGGAGCCTGGCAGGCTACAGTCCATGGGGTTATAAGAGCCGGACATGACTTACCGACTAACCCCCCATTTCTTCTAAGGGATTACTGCCCACAGTAGTAGATATAATGATCATCTGAATTAAATTTGCCCATTCCAGTCCATTTTAGTTCATGGATTAGTAAATTGTCAATGTTCACTCTTGCCATCTCCTATTTGATCAGTTCCTATTTACTCTGATTCATCAACCTAACATTCCAGGTTCCTATGCAATATTGTTCCTTTTAGCGTCAGAATTTACTTTCACCACCAGAAACATCTATAACTTTGTGTTGTTTCTGCTTTGACTCAGCCTTTTCATTCCTTCTGGAGCTATTTTTCCACTCTTTTCCAGTAGCATATTGGGGACCTATTGACCAGGGGAGTTCATCTTTCAGTGCCATACCTTTTTGCCTTTTCAGTGGGGAAGTGTAAAAGACTCTCTATCTTAAATTCTTCAGAATATATACAACTAGTATATATGGTTACCATTGAATAAAAAATGAAGGTCATAACAAATGGACCTATAAAATTACAAGGTTTTTACATTTAATGGGAAATGGTACAACATTAACTCTAAGTAAATTTAAAGAAATATATACTCTAATATCTGAAATGACCTTTACAAAGTAATATATAGGGTGGTAGTTTAAAGGCCAGAGATAAATTAAATGAAATTTGTAATTACCTAGAACTGTATGTTATAAAATCTGTGTAAGACTTTGTAGGAGAATTATGTTGAAAAAAATTAAAGATGTTTGTATAATGAGAAATATGATTGATTTCACAGATTGTAAAGTTAAATGTATCAAACATATATTATTTGAAAAATTGAATTGTAGATTTACCTGAATTACAATCAAATTCCTCAAAAGTATTTCATGAAAATTGACAAGCTTATTCCAAAAATTATATGGTGAGGAAATCAAGAGTCACTTAGACACACTTGATGAAAAAGAATAAAGCTAAGGTCTTGCTCAATCAGCTAGTACAACTAAACATAGAGATAATATAAATAACACAGCATTATTTAAATGCAGAGAGACAGAGAGACTAATGAGACAACACAAAGTCTATAATATGCTCCCCTCCCTACTCCCTGACCTGGTGTATGACAGATGTGCCCCAGCAGAGCAGTAGAAGAAGAAGAGTCAGTTCAGTAAGTGTTGGTTGGGCAGGAGGCTTTCCAGGTGCAAAAAGAAAGAGAAAGAAGGAAAGAGATAAAGGAATGTTACCACTTCAGCTTCAGCTTCAGGTAGATTGCAAACTTAACTATTTAGACCAATATTATAATTACTGTAGAAGATAATACATTTCAGAATCAATAAGATCTCAGAATATGTAAAGTTTCCTTTATAAGAAATGCTTTTGAATCAAGAAAATTACCATTTAAAACCACAATGATGTATAATTAGAAATGATCTGATAGCCCAAATTTTAAGTGTCAGGATATAACAATTAATCAGATTGGAACAACAGAAACTTCCATATGCTAAAAAAGAATATTAATTGGCATCTGTCATTTGGTATATAGTTGGACAATACCTATGAAAGTTGAATAAAAGACTTTATGATCCAGAAATTTCACTCTTGAATAGATGTCTTAAGAGCATCCATTTCTGTGTACTTCAGATTTGTAACTGGAATGGCACGACAGCTAAAGAAAAGGAAACAAATGAAAACAAACATCCATCAAAAGTAGAATTGATGAATACACTGCTAATTCATATAATAGAGTACTATGCAGAAATGACAATGAATAAACTGCAGCTATCAAATATGGACTGATCCATAATTTTGTGTGAAAAAGGGAAAGGAATGAAACTCAATTTACTATAAAAGGCAAGAACAGAAAAAAAATGCACATATAGTTTGTAAAGAAAAGCAAGTTAAGGAGTATCAGAAAGTTGAGGACAGTGGTTATCTATGAGCAGTAACCTGTGATTGGGAAGTGACAATAGTGTGAGTTTATAGGGTGTTGGGGTGATGTGATAGACACTCATTTATTTCTAAGTCAGTGTAACAGTATTTAACTCATTTTTCTGTCTATGCATCATGTGTTACCTTAGAGCGTATCAGACAACACGACAATGGCAATCAGTCACCTGATTTTCCAATAGCTATCCACTACCTTCCACTCTGCACAGGAATGTCACCTCTCTGGCATCATGGCATAGCTCAACTCCAGCTCTGGGCATGGACCCAGAAAAGCCTGGTTCTTCAACTTCAACTTCTTCAATACTTCAACACTAAACCAGACCAATCTCCCTTACGTGCACAGGAATCCTTCAGGGAATGTAAACCAAATGAAGACTAAAATATAATATGATCTTTAATTTGAAAAATATTACAAAAATAACTTTTCACCAGGTTTGTAATTCTTAAACTGTGTTCTTTCCACTTTGATCTAAAGACCATAAATATGTTTCCAACTATGATTGTGGAAATGGCAGGGGAGAAAAGAGAAACTGTGCGTCTCTGTCTTCCAGGGGCCATTCCTGGGGTGATACGTGTGGCAGAAAGTGTTTTTCAGACTGTCTTGTATGCAAGTATATTTCCTTATTAATTATAATGATGATAATAACCTCCCAACAATATAATGATAATGATGATGAGAGCTGGCATTTACTGAAATCTTATGACTTACCTCTTGACCTATCCAAACCAAATCCTTCATGATGAGCCTATTATTTCTTATCTGCCTGTGAAGAGCAGGAGAAGATTGCCAGTTTTGTTTTTCCCCAATTGTATATTACACAGAATCCCAGTGAATGTGATACATGAAAAGTAAATGTGCTGCTCTGTTGAACCAGGCAGCTGAAAGCCTCAGTCCTCTCACTGTGCTCCCCAGATGAACTACATGCCAAGGTCCTCTCAGCTCAGCCATAGAAGCAGGTGATTGTATGTATGTGTGTGTGTGTGTGTGTGTGTGTGTGTGCTCGCACACGCGCGTGTATGCACATGAGCCAGTGCATACATTGCCAAAGAATTCAAAGATGCATACCAAGTATATGGCACATTGTTTTAAAATTCTAAAGAAATATATCTTCAATTTAGCTAAGGATTAATATAAAGAATAATTTATTTAGTTCAAGTTTTGTAGCAACTCTATGCTTTGGTCCTTGATGGATTTGATAATTTGAGAAAATTATGTTAATTTTTATTTCACTTTAAGAATGGCTTTATTCCAACATAGTCATTTGTATTTTTTATTTATTTACTAAATTTATTTTTAGTGTTTTATTGAGAGATAGTTTATCTCATGGATACACAACTAAACAATTTCTAGTGTAGAGATTTTAGCAACTTAAGAGCAATTTAGTAAGTACTTTCCTCTTTTCTCTATTTCTCTCCTCATGAACCAAAGTGATAGTTGTGTGAATAAATACATAAAATGTGCAATTAACTCTTATGCATTTTTACTGGAGCATAGATTTCAGGCTGACTCGAGGGCAATTAATGAAGAGAGCATGACCAACAGTCTCTTTGTTAGTGCAGTGTTAAATGAGATTATGACCACATTTGACTGCCCACACTTAGAGCAATATAGTCTCCTATGGTGATTAAATGCTTCTAAATATCTCAATATTTACATAAAATATTAATATAATTTTAAGTATAAAAAGTTTATATTATTACTGAGTATATTTCTTCACACTTTATCAGTAATTTATTTCATAAGTAGTTAATTTTAAAATCTTTTGTTGTTGTTCAGTCTCCAGGTCAAGTCTGATTCTTTGCAACCCCATGAACTATGCACACCAGGCTTCCCTGTCCTTCACTATCTCCCAGAGTTTGTTCAAACCCAAGTACATTGAGTCAGTGATGCTATCTAACCATCTCATATTCTGTTGTCCCCTTCTCCTCCAGCTCTCAATCTTTCCCCACATTACATAGTGTCCTTTATATAAAATATATAAATATAAAGTATATTTTTCTAGTATATCAAATCTAATTTTTATATTGCTATACTGTGTGCTAGTTAAATGCTTAAATTAACATTTTCTAAGATATTAAGATTATTTACTATTTAGTTCATATTTTGTTTTGGCTTCTATAGTTTTATTTATCTTGATATGAAAACAGGATATCTTGAAAATACATTTAAACATTGTTTGTCACAATTTTTTTTTTGGCAATTTCACTATACTTTAATACTGGAAACACACACACACACACACACACATTCAGACCTCTGCATATCTCAAAGGGGCAGATCCATGACATGACAACCACTGGAAAACTGTAGGATTGCAACTTGATAATAGCAGGAAGATGCCCGTGCAAAAGACACATGGGATCATATTCACATTCTGATGCACATTATCTTCAGAAATGATACACACAGGTATACTTCATTGCCTCTAAGCTATTATTTAAAGCTTAATTATATTGACAAATATAATTTAAATAACTTTCTTGCATGGGATTCTTATTCCTCTCAGGAAAAAAAAATTATTGTTACAAATAAAATGCTGAAAGGTGGTGTCATCAGTAAGAAGAAGAACCCTCCCTTCCTCCCCGCTTCCTTTGTCCTGTCCCTCCTTCCTTTCTTTTTTCATTTAACTATCTGTGCCCTGAAAACGCAGTGTTTTTTACAGATAGCTCACTGAGTATTTCCTTAAACTATGACTATATATTAGAAATTTAAAGAAAAAAATACTTAATGGTACATTTGCTATTTGCTCATGGCTATTTCAAAGGAAATATAATATTTTAAAATTTAGAAATTTCAACTAGTCAATTTTACTGGATTAGTAGAGTTAGGCCATTAAGCTTTAGATTAGAGAATAAAGGGGAATCCAACAGACTTGACTTTGACTACTGGTTACGTCACTTCATAGGTGAGTGAAATTATAATGAGAAAATACTACAAACACCCCAGAATAACTGAAATTAAAAGGCTACAGATACTCATGTTAGTGAAGATATGTAACCATTGTAATTCCTATGTGCTTAGTGGGATGACATATTGATAAAGTCATTTTGGGAAATAGTCTATCGTTACTTATTACTTATGAAAATGAAACATATGTATACCCTGTAACTTTTATATCCAAAATAAATCATATATATGTATATATCCATTAAGATATGTGCAAAGTATTTCATAACAGCTTTACCTGTAATAATTCAAAGCAAGAAACAGTCTAACTACTCACCAAAGGTATTTACAACAGTAAATATTGTGCTTGCCAAGCACCTGGTCCCCTGAGCTGTTCGGACCTGGAAAGAGCACAAAACGCATGCCCAACCCACAGAAATTGAGCCAGAACTGTGTCTGAGTGTCTCCTGTGAAGGTATGGGTCAGCAATGGCCTGCTGCAGGGGCTCTGGGTGTAGCAGACCTGCGTATGGCTTAAGCCCTCTTGGAGGAGGTCACCATTACCCTGACCATAGAAACACCAGAACTTACACAGGACTGGGGAAACAGACGTTTCGAGGGCACAAGCAAAACCTTGTTTGCACAAGGACCCAGGAGAAAGGAGCAGTGAAACCACAAGACATGCCCATGAGTGTCCTGGAGTCTCCAGCGGAGGCGTGGGTAGGCGGTGGGCTGCTTCAGGGTCGGATGCACTGAGTGCAGCAGTGCATGGATGGGACCTTTTGAAGGAGGTCACTATTATCTTCATTACCTCCACCATAGTTTGGCCTCAGATCAAGCAACAAGGAGGGAACACAGCTCCACATCAACAGAAAATTGGATTAAAGATTTATTGAACATGATCCTGGCCATCAGAAAAAGACCCAGTTTTCCCCTCAGTCAGTCTCTCCCATCAGGAAGTTCCCATAAGCCTCTTATCCTTATCCATCAGAGAGCAGTCAGAATGAAAACCACAATCACAGAAAACTAACCAAACTGATCACATGGACCACAGCATTGTCTAACTCAATGAAACTATGAGCCATTCCCCGTAGGGCCACCCAAGACAGATGGGTCATGGCGGAGAGGTCTGACAAAATGTGGTCCACTGCAGAAGGGAATGTCAAACCAGTTCAGTATTCTTGCCTTGAGAACCCCATAAACAGTATGAAAAGGCAAAAAGGAATGATACTGAAAGATGAAGTTGCCAGGTCAGTAGGTGCCCAGTATGCTGCTGGAGAAGAGTGGAGAAATAACTCCAGAAAGAATGAAGGGATTCAGCCAAAGCAAAAGCAATGCCCAGTTGTGGATAGGACTGGTATTGGAAGTAAAGAACAATGCTGTAAGAGCAATATTGCATAGGAACCTGGAATGTTGGGTCCATGAATCAAGGCACATTGGAAGTGGTCAAACAGGAGATGGCAAGAGTGAACATTCTAGGAATCAGCGAACTAAGATGGACTGGAATGGGTGAATTTAACTCAGATGACCATTATATCTACTACTGTGGGCAGGAATTCCTTAGAAGAAATGGAGTAGCCATCATGGTCAACAAAAGAGTCCGAAATGCAGTACTTGGATGCAATCTCAAAAATGACAGAATGATCTCTGTTCATTTCCAAGGCAAACCATTCAATATCACGGTAATCCAAGCTGGATTTAGAAAAGACAGAGGAACCAGAGATCAAAATTGCCAACATCTGCTAAATCATCAAAAAAGCAAGAGAGTTCCAGAAAAACATCTCTTTCTGCTTTATTGATCACACCAAATCCTTTGACTGTGTGGATCACAACAAACTGTGTAAAATTATTAGAGATGGGAATACCAGACCAGCTGACCTGCTTCCTGAGAAATTTACATGCAGATCAAGAAGCAACAGTTAGAACTGAACATGGAACAACAGACTAGTTCCAAAAAGGGAAAGGAGGACTTCAAGGCTGCATATTGCCACCATGCTTATTTAACTTACATGTAGAGTATATCATGAGAAATGCTGGGCTGGATTAAGCATACACAAGAATCAAGATTGCTGGGAGAAACATCAATAATCTCAGATATGCAGATGACACCACCCTTATGGCAGAAAGTGAAAACCTAGAGAA
This sequence comes from Bos javanicus, assembly GCF_032452875.1. Taxonomy (NCBI): domain Eukaryota; kingdom Metazoa; phylum Chordata; class Mammalia; order Artiodactyla; family Bovidae; genus Bos; species Bos javanicus. Next base: position 4,494,283 of record NC_083871.1, on the reverse strand, counting down.
AGTGAAAAAGGAGAATGAAAAGAGATAAGTTCTTTGAAATTCTACATTCAAATGGGTATATCTTTCTTTTTCTCCTTTGTTTTTGCTTCTCTTCTTTTCTCAGCTATTTGTGAGGCATCCCCAGACAACCATTTTTCCTTCTTACATTTCTTTTTCTTGGGGAAGGTCTTGATCACTGCCTCTTGTAGAATGTCATGAACCTCCACCCACCATTCTTAAGGCACTCTATCAGATCTAATTCCTTGAATCTATTTGTCACCTTATAATATGTAATATCATAAGGGATTTGATTTAGGTCATACCTGAATGGTCTAGTGGTTTTCCCTACTTTCTTCAATTTAAGTCTGAATTTGGCAATAAGGAGTTCATGATCTGAGCCAGTCAACTCCCAGTGTTATTTTTGCTGACTGTATAGAGCTTCTCCCTCTTTGGCTGCAAAGAATATAATCAATATGATTTCAATATTGACAATTTGGTGATAACCATGTGTAAAGTCTTCTCTTGTGTTGTTTGAAGAGGGTATTTGCTATGACCAGTGCGTTCCCCTGACATACTCTGTTAGCCTTTGACTTGCTCTGTTTTGTACTCCAAGGCCAAATTTTCCTGTTTTTCCGGGTATCTCTTGACTTCCTACTTTTCCATTCCAGTCCCGTTTAATGAAAAGGACAACTTATTATCTTGGCTCAAATGGTAAAGAATCTTCCTGTCACTCAGGAGACCTGGGTTCAGTCCCTGGGTCAGGAAGAGCCCCTGGAGAAGGGAATGCCTATCCACTCCAGTATTCTTACCTGTGAAATTCCATGGGCAGAGGAGCTTGGTGGACTACAGTCCATGAGGTAGCAAGGAGTCAGATACCACTGAGTGACTTGTTTATACCCATCATTTCTAGAAATATTGTAACAACCCATTAGCATTTTGTTTGTTTCTTTTTGGGGAACTGGGATTCCCATACATCTGTGCAGGTCACACCACCCTCACTGCCAGATCATGTTACTTCCACGGAGACTGAGGACCTAGTTCTGCTGCAAAATTCCCACCTCTCTTTTCCTCCCAGAACCTCAAAGGACAGGAAAATGTCAAGGACATTGCACACCTCTCATCAAATTATTTTGCCTCGGTGAAGAAAGTGTCTTTGGAGCTCTCCTGGGAAGTGTGATTGGAGGCTGAGTGACTTGCTTACACACAGTCCCTTCAAACCACACCACCCCCTTGAAAGTTTGTCTCCCTCTGATAGTGTAACAAAGATGTCTCAAATTCGGAACCTTACTTAACTCATGAAAGCATTGCATCAGGCTCCAATTACACTAATAGCAGAAAGTAAGTGCCAGTATCAGGTTCATGAGTCAACCCATTAAATCCTAGGTGAGAAAGCTCATTTTAATTAACCCAGTCCCATCTGGACTTACAGTGACCTTGAACTGTTGTACATACTCTACAGACTGCTGCCTACACAAAATCATGAATGCACATTTTTCAGTGTAAGGGTAAGTTCTTCTTCACAAGTGGCTCTTGTAATCGTATTTATCTCCCTTATCCTGGACTTAAATCTCACACTGGCCTCACAATAATGGAAGATGGTAGGTCTGTGTATTCAGGAGCTTCCTATAAGCAAATACTTCAGGAGGTATAATTGGAAATCATTTGAGAAGAATGTGGTCTCCCTTAAGAGTCTAGGGCTTGGGACTCTCTGACTTTTCTGTGTCTATTTAAATGTTCCCATTCCTGATCTCATGGTTTATTCAGTGCCCATTATTCTAGTGTGAAAGATGCTCAGTCATGTCTAACTCTTTATGACCCCATAGGCTATACAGTCCATGGAATTCTCTAAGCCAGAATACTGGAGTGGGTGTCCTTTCTCTTCTCCAGGGGATCTTCCCAACCCAGGGATCGAACCCAGGTCTCCCTTATTGCAGGTGGATTCTTTACCACCTGAGCCACAAGAGAAGCCCAAGAATACTGGAGTGGGTAGCCTATCCCTTCTCCAGTGGATCTTCCTGGCCCAGGAATTGAACCGGGATCTCCTGTATTGCAGGCAGATTCTTCACCAACTGAGCTATCAGGGAAGTCTTACTCTAGTGTAAAAGATTCTTCCCACCAGGCTTTGAACTCTGTCATACTTATCCTGGGATTGCAAGGGACAGAGCCCTCCTAAGACCTGTCATGGAAGGTTTCTGATGTTTCCTGTGAATTGTTATCAATTGAATGGCCAACAATTAATTTTTTCTGTTCTTTGGGTACTGGGATCATCAAGAAGTCAGCTGAGGCTTCATCTTTACCACTTGGAATCCCAGAGTGACCCATTGCCTCAGGTACATGAGTGCCCAAGACCATGAGATGCACCTGTAGGCACGATTCTACTGCAGCCACGATCATCTGAGTTTTGTTCTCACTCAACTGGGCAGTCACTCTGCACTTCTCCAAATGGAGCAATCTGACTGCACAGTGTCCTAGGGGTCTATGTCCTCAGACTCCTGGTGCTGATTACTGCCAGAGTCCAGGCAGTGTAACAGATGGAACGCTCAGTTTGGATGATTTGGGGGTGATATAGAAACTATTTATAAACTGGTAATCAGGGTGTTTCATGAATCAGGTGATTCATGGGGTCGCAAAGAGTCGGACACTACTGAGCGACTGAACTGAACTGAATAAGGGTGTAGGGAAACCAAAAAGATTTCAGTATCCAGGACTAATTAGAGTGGAGGCATCCTCACCACCACAAGCCTGGAAGGATGAGAGAGGGAGTGGTTATCATGAGACAGAAATGAGACAAGGAAGAAAGGGCAGAGGTGGGAGAGAAGAGAAGGTGTTAAAGGAATTTTTGATAGAAACTGGGATTTCTGGTGAAAAGACCCTGCTGAAGTTCCATATCATGGATGGAAATAAAAGTAGAAACCTATATCTCACTCTTCTTTCTTTCTTAAACTTGTGGTTCCCTTTGGCTCTACTAAACCAGAAATCAGGGGGAAAGGGTTATGTTGACACTATGCATGGGTCCAGGTTGGGGTACAGAGTTGAATGGTTAAAGGAGAGTGGATCAGAAAGAGAAACCAGGAAGGATCCTGGTAAATAGTAGGTGCGTTACCATTTGCCATCTTCTTTTCAATACCTTTGCACTTTGCATATTTTATCCTATCAAAATAAAATAAAGTATATGTGCAGTTGATATCATTGATGCAGTTGATATCATTGATGCAAAGATTTTCTTTCCAAGGAGCTTGGATACAGAGGGGTGGAAAAAATAAGTCACTTATTGAAGGACATAAAGTTCAGGATGTATCTTTTTAGCCATGCCTCTGCCTGGTGGGAATATCCCATGAGAAAAGGATGCTGTTGCTAAAATTCAGGACCCCAAACCTACTTCCTGAATCAACTCTTATGGTAGCCAAGTCATACATCCATCTCTGCTTGCACTGAGTCTGGCCTCTTTTTCTATCTTTCCAAGTTTCTTATCATACTGATACCATCTGTGTTCTTCGTTCATGTGCTTTGACTCCTGACACAGTTTCAGTTTAGCCTAACTTTTTTTTCTTCTTAGTGTTATTTTTTTTTTTTTGCCTTCATAATTGCATATATGCCTTTCCCACTGTCTAGAACCTTTATCAGTAACCATTTCTTTTACTTAATTCCTGACTATCTTTAACACTTGGCTCCTCTGTGACTTAATCCTTCATCATCTCCAACTGAGGTAAGTGGTGCCTATGTTGCACCAGATTAGTCCTGTGTGTACCCTACAGATAAGTGGTGCAAAAACCAGGCTATAGTGTTTCTTGTTGCATTATATCTTACCATTACACAATTTTTAGCTCGCCTTCCTGGTCAGTCCATTAACTCTAGGAAGGTCAAGGATCCTTTTGTCACAGACTAACAGAGTAGACTTTTAGTAAATTTTACAGGTTAATTTTTGTGCTTTTTTTGCATGAAAGTGCATGTGTCCTCAGTCATATCCAACTTTGCAACCCCCATGGACTATAGTCTGCAAGTTCCTCTGTCCATTGAATTTTCCAGGCAAGAATACTGGAGTGGGTTGCCATTTCCTACTCCACTTGTGTTTATTCTACATCATTTGAAATACCATTTATGGTTTTGGCCTCTTTTACCTGACCTGTGGATCCAAAAACTGGGGAAGAAAATGGAGCATGAAACTGATGGAGCAAAGATGGGCAGACAGATGAGTAGTCAGGATTCAGGTCATTGCATTTAATCCTGCTCTGGGTCTTTTTGCCCCAGGGATGCTTTAAATGCCTGGATAAATATGTATTTTATGACATCTTAAAAAATAGTTAAACTCATGCCTGGGAAATCTGTACTGTTTTGCATTAATACATTTTTCTACTGTTATGACAAGAAACACAGAGTGTGAATTATTTAACTGAACATACAAAAAAAATTAGAGCTTGGATACATAAATTACATTTTGGGGCCACCTGTGCTTCTGGCTTGAGTAGGAATAGCTATGGGTCAGTCTCTCCTTTCCAAATTCCTGGTGTGAGAGAGATTTATAAAGACTATTTCATCACTCACTAGGCTGGGGAGTCCACCTGATCTCTGCTGCTGCTGCTGCTGCTGCTAAGTTGCTTCAGTCGTGTCCGACTCTGTGCGACCCCATAGATGGCAGCCCATGAGGCTCCCCCGTCCCTGGGATTCTCCAGGCAAGAACACTGGAGTGGGTTGCCATTTCCTTCTCCAATGCATGAAAGTGAAAAGTGAAAGTGAAGTTGCTCAGTCGTGTCCAACTCTTAGCGACCCCATGGACTGCGGCCCACCAGGCTCCTCTGTCCATGGGATTTTCCAGGCAAGAGTACTGGAGTGGGGTGCCATTGCCTCCTCTGCCACTTGGTCTCTACCCAATTGCAAACTTGGCTTTTTATCTGAATGCATAGATACTTGGTTGGTTCATCTATCCTGGCAGATTGCATTGTAAATATAAAATTCTAGTGAAATCCAAAACACTGAAAATATCTTTTTATTCCCAAAAGAACTGATAACTGTGGATACTAAGTAATGTCTGCTGATAGTTATGAAGAGGGATTGAATTTCAGGTGAAAGAAGGGGAAAGAATACTTAACCAACCTTTGGGCTTGGATTATATTTGAAATTTTCAAATAAGCATACACATTTTTAAAAAGTGTTTTCACTGCATTGCTTTAGTTTGTAAAATGGTATCCTGGTGATAAGAGAACTGATAAAAAGGAATCCAAAACCTGTTTACATACAGAGTTGTGATAATTGCTGTGTCTTATCAATAATGATACAAATTTAGGACAAACTGCAGAGTTAAAAATATTTTTCCTTTTAATTCCACATATAAATTATTAATTCAGATCTTATTTTGTCAGAGAGCCATAGTATAGTGTGCTTAGAGGGTGGGATAGCAGAGAGAGGGCATTTGGGTTATAATTTAGTGTTTTGTTATTGCTGTTTTCCTCAAAGGAAAGCCATTAGAAATGAAAAGTAAAAATTTAACAACCAATAATTATGGTTTAGGAATTTTAAAGAAAATGCATTCTTCAGAATTTTTTTTAAATGATGTTCATAAGTTATAGCATGCATTTCCATGTTCAAACTACAGAACCGGCAGAATTCCCAGACATCATTGAGTTCTGAAACAGTGCGCTAGATATCTTTTGCTTTTCTCTCCAAAATCATTTCCCCTTGTTCTAGAAAGTATAAATCTTCTTACTTTTGCCTCCACCGCTCAACATATTCTTGGTAAAATTTTCCATCTAGGGTTTCTGGCCAACAGGGAGGACCTGACCCGTTACTGGTGAGTGAAGAGCCCTCTTTCACAGGTTTGCAGCTTGGGCTGAGTTACACCAGGGCCAAAAGAGTCACAGATGGCCACATCCATTTCTCTAACCTCTGGCCTTTAGATTCCTCTGGCCTTCCAGATTCCTCACTCTGCTCCCAGTTCTGTCTCTTTGAGGCATCATTCTTCAGATTGCACTCAATTATGAATAAACCCTTATCTTTCCAGTAAGCAACCAAATTGTTTAAATTTTCTAAAGTTCACTTATGTTCATTGTTAACAAAGATTCCTCTCAATACAGCTGACATCCTGTCAGCTGATTAAATGAGTTTATAATTTCACCTTTTTGATAAAAACAGTTTGATTCAGATTTCCTTCCTTGGCAAGCAAAATGATCTTGACTAGACATGATGATATTGGTGGCAGCATCCAAATCTGTATAAGATCTGTAAGTACCTCTCTAGGCTCAAGGTATTAAAAGTTTGAACATTTTTTATTAATACATACATATGCTATTGATACTGTATACCAGGGACTTTAAATTCTTTACCTAGGTAAACTCATTTTATTTCTCACATCCTGGGAGTTAAATCTAGATCTAAGAATGTATTTTAAAAATACAATGTATACTATGCCCTCCATGAGGGAAAGAACTCAATCTTATCTCATATAGTACTCCATTGTCTGCCATTGTTTATGACTTATACAAATTTGTTAAATTAATCAAATAGCACCTGCAAATCACTATATGCCCATGATTTTAATGGCTATCTATTATTTATCAGTATGCATTCTTCTCTTAAAATAAATTGCTATTCTTCTCTCTCAGTCTTTTTGTATGCACATATTGTTATCAGATGGAGAAGGCAATGGCACCGGACTCCAGTACTCTTGCCCAGAGACTCCCATGGATGGAGGAGCCTGGTAGGCTGCACTCCATGGGGTCACACAGAGTCGGATGCAACGGAAGCAACTTAGCAGCAGCAGCTGCATTTTTATCAGAACATCCATGTCAGGCTAGTAACATATGACTGTGTATACCCATCTTTTTCTTTGGGAGATGGAGTAAATTTGTTCTAAATTCAATGATTGAAGCCATAAAATAAAATAAAGGGAAAGTTGGTTGCCATGTTCTGCACCATGTGGGTAAAGCAATCTTCTTTCTTAAGAAACCAGAATAAAAGCAGCATATTGAACAAAAGTAGAAATGAGAATAAGAAGTCAGGATTTTACTTCTTTCTGAGATCCAAATGAATCCTTGCTTTAGATCAACCTCAGAGTCCATGATACATCTCTTTTTCTTCCAATAAAAATGTTATTTCCCTATATAGATTGCAGCATGAATTGTTATCCTTTTGAGTTTTGCAATATGGTAGACTTACACTAGGAGAAGGCACTGGCACCCCACTCCAATACTTTTGCCTAGAAAATCCCATGGACGGAGGAGCCTGGTAGGCTGCAGTCCATGGGGTTGCTAGAGTCGGACGTGACTGAGCGACTTCCCTTTCGCTTTTCACTTTCATGCATTGGAGAAGGAAATGGCAACCCACTCCAGTGTTCTTGCCTGGAGAATCCCAGGGATGGGAAAGACTGGTGGGCTGCCGTCTATGGGGTCGCACAGAGTCGGACACGACTGAAGCAACTTAGTAGTAGTAGTAGACTTACACTAAAGTATTCCTTTTCAAATGCATGATTTATATAATTATTTATTAGTATTTTATTCTTCACTATCTTTATAACCTGTAAAAGCATAGCTTTAATTTTAATTTGCCAACTAAATTTAAAAACAGTGAAACATTTACCTCTTCAGTCTAGCTATTATTAAATAGTGATATCTCTAATGCTCAAAAATAAGTTATAGTCACCATAACCTGGAATTTAAGATTTCCAAATAAATCTTCAAATTGCCTTTTCATGTTCAGATTCTGCTTCTTCCAATAGGCTCTCTAACCCTCTGTCAGGTGATTTTTTTATAGTTCACCCACATGTACACGGAGTTTTTTTGAACTTCACACTTCTGCACATTATATTTTCCTATGGAACTGTCACATTGTAGGAAAAAAAAAAACAAAAACCTGAATCCTAAGTCACTAAATCCTAGACTTTCATGGTCCATTCCTCCTGCTCCAGCTGGAGGAATAATTTCAATTCATCAAAATGATGCAGGATATCATTCCATGTAACACAGATGACTCCTATAAATGGATGCTTAACAGCAAGCATAGTCTTTGGTGGCCAAACGCTTAGTCTTCACTACTTTGGTTAACTGTGCTGACCAAAGAGAACTGATACATTCTTTTACTGCTGTATGTAGCAGTGTGAAAGATGAGAAGTGGTTGAAAAGTACAATAATGGAGAGCAAAATTGAAGGTACAACTTATCTCTTTACTCACCATCAAATTTGTCATCTTCTATCACATTTTGCTAGGTACACATTTGACCTACAGCAGAAATGTTATTCCAAGAGTAGAAAAACATAGGAAAGCATAGAAAACAGTAAGAATGAATATCTATTCCATTCTGCTCACCCAAATAAATGATAATTCCTTATAACAATTGTATCTCATTAATTTTGGTAAACCTATAATATTGAATATGGAGCCATGTTTGGTTCAAAACATACACGCTTGATTAATCTAAACTTTTGAGTAATCCTATTTGTAGGAACTATACAAAATGATCTTCATGACTAAGATAATCATGATGGTGTGATCACTCACCTAGAGCCAGACATCCTGGAATGTGAAGTCAAGTGGGCCTTAGAAGGCATCACTATGGACAAAGCTAGTTGGAGGTGATGGAATTCCAGTTGAGCTATTTCAAATCCTGAAAGATGATGCTGAGAAAGTGCTGCACTCAATATGCCAGCAAATTTGGAAAACTCAGCAGTGACCACAGGACTGAAAAAGGTCAGTTTTCATTCCAATCCCAAAGAAAGGCAATGTCAAAGAATGCTCAAACTACTGCACAATTGCACTCATCTCATACGCTAGTAATATAATGCTCAAAATTCTCCAAGCCAGGCTTCAGCAATACATGAACTGTGAACTTCCAGATGTTCAAGCTTGTTTTTAGGAAAGGCAGAGGAACAAGAGATCAAATTGCCAACATCTGCTGGATCATGGAAAAAGCAAGAGAGTTCCAGAAAAAGATCTATTTCTGCTTTATTGACTATGCCAAAGCCTTTGACGGTGTGGATCACAATAAACTGTGGGAAATTCTGAAAGAGATGGGAATACCAGACCACCTGACCTGCTTCTTGAGAAACCTATATGCAGGTCAGGAAGCAACAGTTAGAACTGGACATGGAACAACAGACTGGTTCCAAATAGGAAAAGGAGTACATCAAGACTGTTTATTGTCACCCTGCTTATTTAACTTCTATGCAGAGTACATCATGAGAAACACTGGGCTGGAAGAAGCACAAGCTGGAATCAAGATTGCCGGGAGAAATATCAATAACCTCAGATATGCAGATGACACCACCCTTATGGCAGAAAGTGAAGAGGAACTCAAAAGCCTCTTGATGAAGGTGAAAGAGGAGAGTGAAAAAGTTGGCTTAAAGCTCTACATTCAGAAAACGAAGATCATGGCATCTGGTCCCATCACTTCATGGGAAATAGATGGGGAAACAGTGGAAACAGTGTCAGACTTTATTTTTGGGGGCTTCAAAATCACTGCAGATGGTGACTGCAGCCATGAAATTAAAAGACGCTTACTCCTTGGAAGGAAAGTTATGACCAACCTAGACAGCATATTGAAAAGCAGAGACATTACTTTGCCAACAAAGGTCCATCTTGTCAAAGCTATCTTTTTTCCTGTGGTCATGTATGGATGTGAGAGTTGGACTGTGAAGAAGGCTGAGCGCCAAAGAATTGATGCTTTTGAACTGTGGTGTTGGAGAAGACTCTTGAGAGTCCCTTGGACTGCAAGGAGATCCAACCAGTCCATCCTAAAGGAGATCAGCCCTGGGATTTCTTTGGAAGGAATGATGCTAAAGCTGAAACTCCAATACTTTGGCCATCTGATGCAAAGAGTTGACTCATTGGAAAAGACTCTGATGCTGGGAGGGATTGGGGGCAGGAGGAGAAGGGAATGACAGAGGATGAGATGGCTGGATGACATCACTGACTCAATGTACGTGAGTCTGAGTGAACTCCGGGAGCTGGTGATGGACAGGGAGGCCTGGCATGCTGCGATTCATGGGGTCTCAAAGAGTCGGACACTACTGAAGACTGAAATGAACTGAACTGATTTGTAGGAAACATGTACATTCATACATAGGTCACTCCTTTATGTGTTTGTAAGGAATCTCTTACTTGTGGCAGGATCAAAGTAAGAACATTTGAAATTGCTAACCCAAATATTGAAATGCATTTTAAAATAGTCACCTAAATTATATAAAATACATAAAAACAGATATCTCTCACTAAATTTTGTTACTTTCTGGCCAGATTTCCACAAGTTTGTGTATAGCATTTTAGTAATACACAATGATTCACATGGCACACAAACACCAATAAAATGCATAAGGTTATTATTATTTGTCCAGACTTGAAGAAGGAAAGGAAATGATTCTTGATTATATTGGAACAACTGGCTCAGAGGAGGGCTATTCTGGACACAGTGGAACAGACTCTCACTCACTTCATAAACTACCTTTGCAAACCCACCCAGAATTTTGAAATATCACAAGATAGACAAACGGGAAAAATACTTCTTAGACATGCTGATGTAAACAGAACATGTTCATTTCAGAAACAATTTTATCTTCAGAAATTATTTAAATATTTAATCATATTTTTGTTAATTATTTCACATATGTTGAAATAGAAAAATTAAAGCACTGATCTTGTGATAAGTGTAGCTTTAATACAAGCAGTGTTCTTTTTCAAAGATGTAAGACATTAGACAGGTAAATGCAGAAAACACTTGGAATGAATTGCTCTAACTTCCAATAAATTATGAAATGTAAGATAAATATTAAAAACATACTGAAAATTCTGAAATTCATGATCAAAATTATGACTAAAAGGCACGTAAAATTACATCTTTGGAAATGTTGAAGCATTTAATAGTATAAATACCTTTTACTTAGCTTTGAACATTTGCCCTCTCTCTTTCCCTTACTGTCATTTTCTCTTAATATGTGTAGATGATTGTTAGTTATTTGTAAAGCTGCCTCACATAACCACTTTACCTTCTGGGTTTTCTTTTTCTTTGGGATGATTTTGTTCACTGCCTCCTGCACAATCCTGTGGATCTCTGTCCATAGTTCTTTAGGCACATTGTTAACTAGATCTGATCCCTTGAATCTAGTCAAAAATCTTGCATGCCAATCTTTAGCATTATGTGAACCAAGAAATCCCAGGTGTCCAAGCTGTGTTTCGAAAAGTAAGAGGAACCAGAGGTCAAATTGCCAACATTCGCTGGATCATGGATAAAGCAAGGGAATTCTAGAAAAATAATCTATCTCTGGTTTACCTAACACACTAAAGCCTTTGAATGTGTGGATCATAACAAACTGTGAAAAGCTCTTAAAGAGATGGGAATACCAGACCATCTTACCTGTCCCCCGAGAAACCCATATGTAGGTCAAGAAGCAACTGTTAGAACCCTGTATGGAACAACTGATTGGCTCAAGAATGAGAAAGGAGTATGACAGGGCTGTCTGCTGTCACCCTGTTTGCTTAATCTGTATCCCGAGCACATCATGAGAAATGTCCGGCTGGATGAAGTACAAGCTGGAATTAAGACAGGTGGGAGAAACATCATCAACCTCAGATATGCAGATGATACCACTCAAATGGCAGAAAGTGAAAAGGAACTAAAGAGTCTCTTGATGAAGATGAAGGAGGAGAGTGAAAGAGCCAGTTTAAAAGTAAGTATTAAAAAATCCTAAGATCATGGCATCTGGTCCCACTGTGAAGTGAAGTGAGTGAAGTCGCTCAGGCGTGCCCGACTCTTTGCGACCCCATGGATAGTAGCCTGCACCAAGCTCCTCTGTCCATGGGATTTTCAAGGCAAGAGTACTGGAGTGGGTTGCCATTTCCTTCTCTACTACTTCATGACAAATAGAAAGGGAAAAGGTGGAAGTAGTGACAGATTTCTTCTTCTTGGGCTCTAAAATCACTGAGAATGGTGACTACAACCATGAAATTGGAAGATGATTGTTTCTTGGCAGGAAAGCTATGACAAACCTAGGCAGTGTGTTGAAAGCAGAGACATTACTCAGCTGACAAAGTCTGTATAGTCAAGGCTATGGTCTTCCCAGGGGTCACATATGGATGTGAGAGCTGGGCCATAAGGAAGGCAGAGCACCAAAGAATTGATGCCTTTGAACTGTGGTGCTGGAGAAGACTTCTGAGAATCCACTGGACAGCAGGGAGATCAAACCAGTCAATTTTAAGGGAAACGAACCCTGAATAATTATTGGAAGGACCAATATTGAAGCTGAAGCTCCAGTTTTGTAGTCATCTGATGTGAACAGCCAACTCATTGAAAAGTCCCCAATGCTGGGAAAGATTGAGGGCAGAAGGAGAAGAGGGTGTCAGAGGATGAGATGGTTGGATGGCATCACCGATGCAATGGACATGACCTTGGGCAAAGTCTAAGAGATGATGAGGGACAGGGAGGCCTGGCATGCTGCAGTCCATGGGGTCACAAAGAGTTGGACACGACTGGGCGCCTAAACAACAACAATACATAGTTAGATGATATCTATTTTACAGATAGATAAATTCAGTATAAAGTTTTTCAGAAGAGTAAGCTGTCCTTTGTCAGAAAACTTAGCCTAAGTACACTTTTCCCAAATACTATGCAAATGCAGAATGCTATAATTGGAATGTGAAATAAACAAGGAAAAAGCCTGCTTTCTCCAACAGAAAACAAGTTGTTTTCATGTGCTTGTAGTAATTCTGTCTGATAAAAGAGATGCATACATTGACAGAACCAGCTAGAAGAGGTAAATGCATAAACACCTAGTGTGTGGGAGCCTGCAGGATGCAGGGGCCCATTGCATCCTGGGGAGGAAGTGTAGTCCCCAATGCAGGCGTCCTAATGGCATCAGGACAGGCACCACACTCAGCACTTCTGAGAAGTGAGTACAGCTCACTCACTACCAGGCTTTAAGCATTTGAAAAAGGAAATGTATGTAAAGCAACTAGAGGAGAGTCAACAGGAATGAATGCTCATCAGTGAAATGTACTAAGTTCCCTACATCCTCAGTCACATGTCAGTCATACATCTATCCTTCAGAGAATATGTTGTTGATAACTTTCTGTAAATTAGGAAATTGAGGCATCATGCTTATAAATTACTGTTTTTCAGTTATTCAAGCAGTTTTTAGAACAGCTAGCCACCTCTAATGTTTTCTGACACTGAAATCTGCTACACAAATATGACAGTAACTCCCTTTGTATTCATCTTCAGCTTTTGAATCTAATGCTTTTTAAGGACCATCAGGCACAAAAGCATCCATGGTACAATTCTGAGCATGAATGTTGGGTCACATGAGTTGGAAAGTTGGGTACAAATCAGGAGAGTGCTCCTTTTGTAGCTGGTATGTATTATTATACTTGCTGAGGACTCTGTCCATTTTAACATTTAGCAAATAAAGTCTTAAGAGCTCTTGAATCATCTGACAAAGTTGATTAAAAATGAAGCCTAAACACTCATTTAATGTAGTCCCAGCTAAGTAGAACCATAAGCTATGGCAAGGGTTGGTGCTTCTAAATCTGCTAAGATTAATGTTTGTGAATTACCATTGTGTTCCAATAGCATATGTTTGGTCAGAGAGAAAAATGACACTAGGTCCCAATTGAGGCTCCAGAATTTCCTTTAACAATATATTTAAAAATTTAAATCGTGAAAAGTCTTCCCAGACCTGAGATTTACTATGTGCCTTTAATGCCAGTTAAGAGATACATGTTGATCAGTTCAGTTCAGTCGCTCAGTCATGTCCGACTCTTTGCGACCCCATGAATCGCAGCATGCCAGGCCTCCCTGTCTATCACCAACTCCCGGAGTTCACTCCAGGAGGTAGTGTGGAAGGGTTTCTTTTTTTTCCAAATCCTCTCCAGCATTTATTGTTTGTAGTGATTTTTATGATGGCCATTCTTACTGGTATGAGTTGATACTTCATTGTAGTTTTGATTAGCATTTCTCTAATAATGAGAGATGCTGAGCTTCTTTTCATGTGTTTGTTTAGATCTTCTGCATTTCTACTTTGCAGAAATGTCTGTTTAGATCTTCTACCCATTTTTTGATTGGGCTTTTTTTTTTTCTGCTATTGATGAGCTGCTTACATACTTTGGAGATTAATCCTTTGTCAGTTGTTTCATTTGCCATTATTTTCTGCCATTCTGAGGATTGTATTTTAGTCTTGTTTATTATTTCCTTTGCTGTGCAAAAGTTTTTAAGTTTAATTAGGTTCCAGTTGTCTAGTTTTGGTTTTATTTCCATTACATTAGGAGGTCAAAGAGGATCTTGCTGTGATCGATGTCAAAGAGTGTGCTTCCCATGTTTTCCTCTAAGAGCTTTATATTTTCTGGACTTACATTTAAGTTTTTAATCCATTTTGAGTTTATTTTTTGTCATGGTGTTAGGACATGTTCTAATTTCATTCTTTTACATATAGCTATTCAGTTTTCCCAGCACCTCTTATTGAAGAGCCTGTCTTTCTTCCATGGTATATTCTTGCCCTCTTTGTGACTGGCTTCCTTAGTGAAATATAAGGTGCCCATAGGTGCATGAGTTTATCTATCTTATTCCATTGATCTATATTTCTGATTGTGTGTGTGTGTGTGTGTGTGTGTGTGCTAGTATCATACTATCTTGATGACTCTAGATTTGTAGCATAGTCTGAAGTCAGAAAGATTGATTCCTCTGGCTCTGTTTTTTGTTTTTTTTTTTTCTTTCCTCAAGATGATTGGGCTATTTAGGGTTTGTGTGTGTGTTTCCATACAAACTGTGAAAGTTTTGTTATAGTTCTATGATAAATATTATTGGTAGTTTGATAGGCATTGCATTGAATCTGTAGATTGCTTTGGGTAGAATACTCATTTTCACTATATTGATTCTTCCAATTCAAGAGCATGGTATATTTGTATCACCTTTGATTTCTTTAATCAGCTTCTTACAGTTTTCTGCATACAGGTTTTATGTCTGTTTAGATAGATTTACTGCCAGGAGAAATATCAATAACCTCAGATATGCAGATGACACCACCCTTATGGCAGAAAGTAAAGAGGAACTAAAAAGCCTCTTGATGAAAGTGAAAGAGGAGAATGAAAAAGTTGGCTTAAAGCTCAACATTCAGAAAACAAAGATCATGGCATCTGGTTCCATCACTTCATGGGAAATAGATGGGGAAACAGTGGAAATAGTGTCAGACTTTATTTTCTGAGGCTTCAAAATCACTGCAGATAGTTATTGCAGCCATGAAATTAAAAGATGCTTACTCCTTGGCAGAAAAGTTATGACCAACCTAGATAATATATTGAAAAGCAGAGACATTTCTTTGCCAACAGAGGTCCATCTAGTCAAGGCTATGGTTTTTCCAGTGGTCATGTATGGATGTGAGAGTTGGACTGTGAAGAAAGCTGAGTGCCAAAGAATTGATGCTTTTGAACTGTGGTGTTGGAGAAGACTCTTGAGAGTCCCTTGGACTGCAAGGAGATCCAACCCGTCCATTCTAAAGGAGATCAGTCCTGGGTGTTCTTTGGGAGGAATGATGCTAAAGTTGAAATTCCAGTACTTTGGCCACCTCATGTGAAGAGCTGACTCATTGGAAAAGACTCTGATGATGGGCGGGATTGGGGGCAGGATGAAAAGGGGACGGCAGAGGATGAGATGGCTGGATGGCATCACCGACTCGATGGACAGGAGTCTGGGTGAACTCTGGGAGTTGGTGATGGACAGGGAGGCCTGGTGTGCTGCAATTCATGGGGTCAGAAAGAGTTGGACACGACTGAGCGACTGAACTGAACTGAACTACTAGGTATTTTATCATTTTGTTGCAATGGTGAATGTGACTGCTTCCTTAATTTCTTTTTCTGATTTTTCATTGATAGTGTATAGGAATGCAAGTGATTTCTGTGTATTTATTTTATATCCTGAAACTTTACAATGTTCATTGATTAGTTCTAGTAATTTTCTGGTGGCACTTTAGGGTGTTATCTGTATAGTATAATGCCATCTATAAGCAGTGAGAGTTTTACTTCTTTTCCAATCTGCATTTCTTTAATTTCTTTTCCTTCTCTAATTGCTATGGCTAAGACTTCCAAGATTATGTTGAATAATAGTGGCAAGAGTGGGTACCATTGTCTTGTTTCTAATTTAGATAAATGCTTTCAACTTTTCACCATTGAGAATAATGTTGTTGTCATGTAAAACCTTTACTATGTTGAGTTAGGTTTCTTCTGTGCTTACTTTCTGGATAGTTTTTGTCATAAATGGGTATTGAATTGTCTCAAAAGCTTTCTCTGCATCTATTGAGATGATCATATGATTTTTATCTTTGAATTTGTTAATATGGCCTCTCACATTGATTTATTTGAGTATATTCAAGTATCCTTAGATCCCTGGGCTAAAGCCCACTTGATCACAATGTATGAGCCTTTTAATGTGCTGTTGGATTTTGTTTGCCAGAATCTTGTTATGGATTTTTGAGTCTACTTTCCTCAGTGATATTGGATGCTGTGATCTTTGTTATGGCTTTGTTCCTGACTCTTTCCATGTGGCAGTGGCCTAGACAATTCTTTTCATCTGAATACTAATAGATTCTCATCTACTCAACTTTGTGACTCTGGTGTAGGGATATGTCATTATGCATGGCTGCCTAAAACACTATAATTTAAACTTGGAAACAAAATAAGAATATGTTGAAACTAGGATAATTTCTAATAAGAGTATCACTAAAAATAATTGTTTTTTTTTTTTTCCCAAATATAGCAGAGGGAAATGGATATGATTGTGCTATTGTAGAAAATGTTCTTCAGGTAAAATTATACTGCCTAAGAGATTGATATTTTCATATAATTCTCAATATAGAAATTTTTAAAATCCAGTTTCTAAGAAAAAGAGACATCAACAGGTAAAGAAGTGATATGGAGTCCACCATCTATTGACATCTTTACAGCTGGCATTTTAGGTCAGATATAGGTGGTCTGCATGCCCTCTGGCTAGCATTCCCTCGAAAGGACCCACCCCATTCATGCTCTCCATAATTATAGGGTGAAGGGCAGAGGAGTTAAGTGGCTGTGTAATCAGGAAAGTGTCCAGAACCAGGAAGGGGCATCACTGGAAAGGAGGCTCTAAGCCTAGTGACTTGTGCCTGCCCTTTTGATCTGACCTTAGATTTGCTGGGCCAGCTGTCACTAAGTTACCATAATCTGAGAAAAGGGGAGCCTCCAAGACTATACAAATTTGTCTTCTCAGCTCATAGAAGGAGAACTGAGAGTGTCTTTTATCAAACAGATGAACCCTTCTCACCTGGAAGTGGTCTCACCCCTAGGCTATCATGGAGGATGATGGATGAGCAGCTTCTGAGAGCAGAAGCCCCTAACACTTTTCTAGAAATAAGCAGAGATGGTGTTTTTCAGAGCATGAAATAGCAGCCTGAGGTTCCTGACTGCCCTGCTGCAGCTCAGGGTGTCTGCTTTCTCATCCACTGTGGTGCTGAGAACAATTTGTCACACTCATTACAGCAGCTACAGTGCTTTACAGATACCCTTTAGGATTTTGTTCTTTTCGATGTCTTGCTGTAGGAAAAGCAATGTTCTTGCTCTTGTTTTACAAAACATTTAAAAATCTTGCAGAAGGTTACTCTCCTGGCAGTGATATCATTACTTTATGTTTTAAAAACTAAATGCATATTAGAAATAGAAAATAATGGAAAGTGGTAAAATTATCTTTTCCTATTTTGAAAGATTCCTAGTCGCTCAGTCGTGTCAGACTCTTTGCGACCCCATGGACTATATATAGCCTACCAGCCTTCTGAGACCATGGGATTTTCCAGGCAAGAGTACTGGAGTGGGTTGCCATTTCCTTCTCCAGGGGATCTTCCCGACCCAGGGATCAAACCCGGGTCTCCCGCACTGTAGGCAGACGCTTTACCCTCTGAGCCACCAGAGAAGCCCAATTTGAGAGTCCTAGTTAGCTATTATATTAACATAAATGATTTAAAATTAAATTTTACTTGGCCACAATAGCAATGATGATACAGCTACCAACATACATAGAATTAGAGATTATTTGTATACTTATTTTCATACATGATGACTAATCCAAGTGTAAATGTATAGGACTGCTGCTAAATTTGCTCTCTGAGTCCTTGAAGAAAGATGCTCATTTTTACTTCCTTTTCATTATCTTCTAATAAGTCAATTATGTATATTTGTTTTCTTGGAAAATTCCACCTGGACTCAGAATTCTATGTTTCTGAATTCTACTTTTTTTCTACAAATGCTAAACACAATTAACCTATGTACAGTAAATGCTTCTGAATTCCAAATGAAGCAACTAATTTTGGCTGGGATTAAAAATTAAAATTTTCAATTAAAGCTACAATATTAGCATGATTCTTCCAAAACTTACTCTGAGTATCTGAGAAAATGACAAAAAGAGGATAAAAAGGAAAGCAAGGTTATGTCTCCATATAAATTAGTAAATAATAGCTACTAAGGGTATTCTTCGTTATACCAACAATCCAGTAGACAGAACCACAGAAGAATGCTGGTTTTTCTGCCATCCATTTAACATATATATATAGACTGAGTTTGGTTTTCCCTGCAGCATGTGGGCATCTCACTGAAGAACATGGGTTTTCTCTAGGTGTGCACACAGGTTTTCTGTTTGTGGTGCGTGGGTTTAGTTGCCCTGCAGCATGTGGGATTTTAGTTATCTGACCAGGAATCAAACCCACATCCCCAGCATTGGAAGGTGAATTTTTAACCACTGGACTGGACCACCAGGGATGTCCCTAATGTATATTTTTGAAAGGAAGACACAAGATTGACAAACTAGTCTGTAAGTATTGCTTTCTCACAAATGAAATTAATAAACAGTAGAGAAGTATACAGTATTTCAAGTGATTTCATATACCAAATCCATTCCTAAAAGACCAATTATTAACCTACATTCATAATTTTAGTTTCACTCCCATTTGTAAGTATGTTTATCATTAATTTTAAAATAATTTGGATTTTGCATAAGGGATAGATTTGGTAGACTTTTTGTTTTTGCATATTTGACCATTATGTCAACTATCAAAATTATCAGAGGCTTATTTTCTTAGCCTCTCCAATCCAGTTCAATTTCGATGTTAGGTAGAACACCACACGTTTAGATATGTATGGTTTAGTACCTGAACTTGAATATTCTTTATTCAAGCTTAGTATTTTACTCTAATAATGTGTTATTTGTTGTTCATAGTCATATATTTTAATAATGCATTTTAATAATTATTATAATGCACTATTTATAATTATGCCACCTATTCTAATTTTTCTTCAGCTACTATGTTATTGAATTTAAGAGAAAATAAGATTTTTGGTATTGACTGTTTTTGAGGCTATTCAAAGTTTTATTATTATGCAAGCCATTATCTTCACATCATATTCAAGGGCCCGGCAGCACACAATAAACAGAAATGACTTTCAATACTGCATTCAATATGCTAGCATATATTTTCAGTTATAGGTATGTATTTTATCAGAGAAAAAGGCATGCAGTCAAGAAAACTCCTATTTCATATTTCCCGTCCTTTGAATTTTATAACAGGGACAAGCCATTTCCAATCTTGCTCCTGGGCTGATGCTGCTTTGGAAATTGGAGTCCGTCTTGAACTCTCAGAGCTATGCTATAAAGTCATGTAAATTGGAATTTATAATGGAAACAGCACCATACTTTACTGTAACTGCAAAAGTTAGGCTCCCCTTGGATAAAATAAAACAAAGGGCATGGTAGACTACCCTCCACTGTGCTTTTATTAACTTTATGGTTCCAACATAAAAGTGATCACATCAGTAGAGAAAGCATTTCAGTTGACTTCCCAGAAAGCATTTTGCTTTAGATGCACAAGTCACTGAAAGTGGCATTTTACTTCATCAACCACTGTGCTTCTGAGAGCCACTCAAATGTGAGAAACACAAGTCTAAGGCTTTGGCTCTCAGTAAATATGCAGAGAGATATAACTCTTCTGCATTGAATTGGAAAGCTAAATTTGACAGATCTTGGGAATAAAATAAAAGTAATTTCTTTTATGTTCAAGAGGCATAAAGCTTCACTTTTCTGTATTAGTTAGAAAATGAAAAGTTATTAGGTAAGTATAAGGACGACTTTCAACTTCTGCAACAAGGAATTACCAGGAACACTGACTCTTTAGACTGAGATTAAGGAATTCAGATCTTCTGTCTCATTTATATTCATACATTATTTGGCGGGTCAGTTAGATACTCTCAGAAATAAGACACTTATGTTTCAGTGCTGCAGTTGGACAGATTCAAGACATTGAAGGTTCTCTGTTCAGGCTGTTGAGTGGATAGTCAAGGATGTCTGTATGCAATACAGGAGGTACTTATATATAAGAAAAGCATTGTATTTAAGTGCACATAAACCCATGTTATAATTCAGACTTTAAAGTTCAGCTCAGAAATATAGAGGGCTGAACAGTGCTATTCCTGTAAAGATCAACAAAGCCTGAGGCAGGGAAAGTAATCATGGCAGATCTTAATGGGCAGTAACTCCTGCAGTAGGGAAAGGTTCAATGAACTGAACTCAACTGTGATCTGTGGACAGGTGACAGGCATTTTAAGGCAAAGAAAGGAGGAGGGAATGGGGTGACCAGGGGCTCCAAAGAATCAGGGAAGTGAAAAGTTACAGAAAGTGGGAAGCGGTGGTTGGACCTGAGACACACAAGGGTTTCCACCTGGCACTTCTGGATGTGGGGGCAGGGGACAGCAGTCCCATCTCAGGTGTTGGCTGGGACAAACAGTCAATTCTCTGTCAGCCTTGAGCTTTCTCAAGCAGGCATATTAAGGAGGGCAGCCTTGAGCTGTTAGAAACTATGTCAGTGTTTGTCCAAGTCTTCAGGGTCTGAGGGGGGAGCTTGTTGAGAAGAGGACTCAGAAGGCATTGCCTGGAGCCTGGTTAAGGAGAGAGTCTTTGCTACTTCCATCTGAACAAGTGAAAAGCTGGACAAACAGCAAATTATAAAGGTTTCTTGGAATTATCTGAAAACTGATGTTACAGCAAACAGCTAACCTGAAATCTAGAAAGAGAGAAGAGTAGCAGGACCTAGGGATTTTCTTACTGGGAAAACATCATCAAGGCCAAATCAGCCCAGAGGAAGGTTCAACCTGACATTTCTAACCAACTGCTGATGGATTACTATGGGCCAGCCTGGGTGTGCAGCCTTATTGGCTACAGATGTGGAGGGATTTGGACCCTGTTGCAAGCTTTTCCTCATTGTGGGTTTGCACACACCTGGTGCTCACAAGGAATACTGTGGCGAGTCCTTGGAAAGTTTCCCATGTAGAACTAGGAGAGTGTAACTGCAGCCTCTGAGACAATTCTGCCCAGAAACATCCCTCCATATTTCTTTATATGGAGCCAAAGCCTTAATCTGAAGGAGGAAAGGCAATAAAAACTATTGAGAACACTGCTGAGCACATAGTGAAAAATCACTGTAATTAAGAGAGGGAAAGAAAGGAAAGAAAAAAATCTCTGCCCCAGCTTAGGGGCAGGAGTAGGTATTGGATTCAACATTAAATCCAGAAAAGCAGCAGAAGAAATTCTGGGTGACAGTGCCCCTTCCTAGCTCTGAGGCTTCATTAGAACATCACATAATGTGCCCTTCCCTGCCCCGCAACCACACTCACAAGCTTTAAGTAGAATACATCAGGGGAGCTGCAAGAGATGTATTTTCTCTGGAGAGGACCTAAGGTCAAACCCAGACTAGACAGTGCGAAAACCCCTGTGTGGTTGGTCCTGTCCATAGGGATTCATTGCTAGAGGGACTGGAAGCCTCTGTCGCACCGAGGGTAACCACAGCAACAGCACACTTACAACCCAGCCCGACTCCTAAGCAGATAAACACAAATCCACACAGCAAAGTCCCAGCGGAAAGAAGTGTGTGCTTATCCTGGAGCATAATTATTTATCTGAGTACTATACAGTGCTTCTGGCTTTCAATGGAACATTACAAAGCGTACAAACAGGGAAGAAATAGCACCATCTGAAGAGACACAGTAGTCATCAGGATCAGACTGCAACGGGGATTATTGAAACTATTAGAATTTAGATGACTATGATTAACATGTTACAGGCTCTTATAGAAAAAGTCAGCAACATGCGAGATCAAATAAGTTGTTTCAGCAGAAAAATCAAGAGTATAAAAAAGGCTCAAATAGCAATTTGAAACGTAGAGATACAGGGATGCTGAATTTTGATGCCTGGCTACATTCAGCCTTTAAAGATGTGCTAAAATTATACCTCAGACAGAGAAGGAGAAATATTTTATAACATACCTTATATGCAGAGTCCAAAAAGAAATATACAAATGAGCTTATTTATAAAATAGAAACAGACCCACAGGCTTTGAGAATGAGCATATGGTAACCAGGGTGGAAGGATAAGGATAAGGGATAGTTCAGGAGTTTGGGATGGACATGTAAAGAATTCTACATTTAAAATGGATAACCAGCAAGGACCTACTGGATAGAATGGAACTTGATCTATGTTATGTAGCAGCATGGATGGGAGTGGAGTTTGGGGGAGAATTGGATACATGTGTATGTATCGCTAAGGCCCTTTGTTATCCACCTGAAACTATCACAATATTGCTAATCAACTCTACTGCAATATAAAATAAAAAGTTTAAAAAATGGAAGATTAGAAATAATGTGATATTTAGTATAACTATTGAAATATTAATATTTAGAGAGTAGAGACTAGAATTGAAATTCAAAGATGCTTGCTCCTTGGAAGAAAAGCTATGACCAACTTAGTTCAGTTCAGTTCAGTCACTCAGTTGTGTCCACCTCTTTGCGACCCCATAAACCACAGCATGCCAGGCCTCCCTGTCCATCACCAACTCCCGGAGTCCACCCAAACCCACGTCCATTGTGTCGGTGATGCCATCCAGCCATCTCATCCTCTGTAGTCCCTTCTCCTCCTTCCCTCAATCTTTTTCAGCATAGGGTCTTTTCCAACAAGTCATTTCTTTGCATCAGGTGGCCAAAGTATTGGGAGTTTCAGCCTCAACATCAGTCCATCAAATGAACACCCAGGACTGATCTCCTTTAGGATGGACTGGTTGGATCTTCTTGCAGTCCAAGGGACTCTTAAGAGTCTTCTGCAAGACCACAGTTAAGAAGGATCAATTCTTTGGTGCTCAGCTTTCTTTATAGTCCATCTCTCACATCCATACATTACCACTGGAAAAACCTAGAGCATATTAAAAAACAGAGACATTACTTTACCAACAAAGGCCCATTTAGTCAAAGCTATGGCTTTTACAGTAGTCATGTATGGATGTGAGAGTTGGACTATAAAGAAAGCTGAGCACCGAAGAACTGATGCTTTTGAACTGTGGTGCTGGAGAAGACTCTTGAGACTCTCTTAGACTGCAAGGAGATCCAACCAGTCCATCCTAAAGGAAATAAGTCCTGAATATTCATTGGAAGGACTGATGTTGAAGCTGAAACTCCAATAATTTGGCAACCTGATGCAAATAAATGACTCGTTGGAAAAGACCCTGATACCTGGAAAGATTGAAGGCAGGAAGAAAAGGGGACAACAGAGGATGAGATGGTTGGATGGCATCACTGACTTAATGGACATGAATTTGAGCAAGCTCCAGATGTTGGCAATGGACATGGAAGGCTGGTGTGCCGCAGTCTATGGGGTCACAAAGGGTCAGACACGACTGAGTGAATGAACTGACTAATGTTACTGGTTACACTGAATTTAAGTGTATTAAAAATATCACATAAAAAGTGACATGCATCATTCTGAAAAAAATTGTGCTAGTTTCAAGAAATTCAGTTTAAAAGAAAGACATGGAAAGGCTGAAAATGAAAGATAGGAAAAAAGTTACATCAAGTAAAAAGAAATATACATTGAAATAGTCATACTAGTAACAGAAAGTAAGAAAAAACATAGTTAAGAGAAGAAGAAATAAGCATTTCTGGGAATTAATTGAGATACTCGATAGGAATTTCTATTCAAATGAAAAATCTAACAATTTTTATTTTGAGTATGCCTAATAATTTAGATTCAGTTTATATGTACTATCAAGTCCATGAATTTCAATGATTAATAATGGAATTCAAACTCGTGGTAGAAAATATTTCAAATATCTCAATAACTTGTAAATTGGCTGTAAATAGAAATTTTGACCAACATTATCCACAAATTTGAGCTTGTCATCCATAAAAGCTAGAAATCAATGAATTAAACATCCATATAAACAGTTTTAATCAGAATAATGAAAAAACGATGCAAAAATGATAGAAGCAATTAATAAAATAGAAACATAAGGAATGACAAAAAAAAACTTTTCTCGACATTTCATATAAAATTTGGTAAGTCTTTAGAAAGATTAAGAAAATAGAGCATCCCCTAATTAGTAATACATCAAGAATCATTTCTGTTTCTGATAATAAGAAAATAGAAACTAGAAGGATAATATGAACAATTTTTTGTCAATAAATTTCAAATTTACTTATTTAGGAGGAAAGTCTAAATTCATTGGCTAAAAGTTTATAATAACAGATGAAAAAACAAATGAAAATATCTTGATAGTACTACATCACATTCTATTTTTAAAACTTTGCATGAAACATCTATAGAATCAGATGACTTCTCTAGTAAATTCCATTTATTTAAGGAACAGCACATAAGGAGTGAAACATTTAAAGAACAAAACTATAAAGATAGTCTCTTTCAAATTTAAACTCGAGACTATTCCTGACTGATTTTTTGAGGTCAGCACAATGTTGATTCCAGTTCTGGAAAAGTACATCACAGTGAAAAGTGATCAGTTTTTCTCTTAAACAGCAAGTCATGTTCCTGAAGAAAATATGAACAAATTTAATATAACAATATAGAAAACATTAACTTCAACATTAACCAATAAAAAGAAGAAATATGTATGACAATTTTAATAGACATACAAAAAAGTTTGATACAATTTGAAACTGATTTATAATTAAAACATAAACAAGCTATAATTTTCTTAATACTCTGTGAGGCATCTTCCAAAAAATGACATATTAGAAGTTTTCTCGCTGGGATAGGTGATGAAACTACAGTTGGAGATGTCATCATGTTTATCCAACTTGCCCCTGAGGTCCTAAGTAAGACATTAAATCAACATGAATGAGACATTTGTATTCACATAACCAAATAGGCCTTCAGGTCTCCCTGTGTATACCTAGATGGGGTATACATTTAGAGAAGGACATTCATTCTGTTTGTCTCTCTGTCTCTCTCTGTGTCTTTGTCTCTCTTTCTGTTCCTTTCTGTCTCCCTGACATCAAAAGATAACTTTGAATAGCTGCACTTAGGTGGAGAATTAAACATGTCTTTCTAGAAAGCTGAGGATTAGTTGCTTTTCAACCAAAAACATGCATATAAAAATTCATCTTGAATTTGTCTTATAAAATAATTAACTATATAATAGTTATTAATATACAAGAATATATAATAAAATATAAAATTTGTCTTATAAAAATTAAAAATTGACACAATAAACTTCAGCAAAATAAAACATGTTGTTGTTCAGTGTGTGAGTCATGTTCAACTCTTTGCTATGTCATGTTTGATTCTAGTATCTCATGCTACTCTTTGCAACACACCAGGCTTCTCTGTTTTTCACTATCTCCCTGAGTTTGCTCAAACTCATGTTCATTGAGTCAGTGGTGCCATCCAACCATCTCATCCTCTGTTGCCCTCTTCTCTTCTTGCCCTCAATCTTTCCCAGCCTCAGGGTCTCTTCCAGTGCCCTTCACATCAGGTGGCCAAAGTATTGGAGGTTCAGCTTTAGCATCAATCCTTCTAATGAATATTCAGGGTTGATTTCCTTTAGGATTGACTGGTTGTATCTCCTTGTTGTCCAAGGGACTCTAAAGAGTATTCTCCAGTACCACAGTTGGAAAGCAACAATTCTTTAGTGCTCAGCCTTCTTTATGATCCAACTCTCACGCTCATATGTGATTACTGGAAAAACCATAGCTTTGACTATATGGACCTTTGTTGGCAAAATGATGTCTCTGCTTTTTAGTACACTGTCTAGGTTTGTCATCCATTCTTCCAAGGAACAAGCATCTTTTAATTTCATGGCTGCATTGATTTTGGAGCCAAGAAAATGAAATCTGACTGTTTCCATTGTTTCTCCATCTATTTGTCATGGAATGATAGGACCAGATGCCACGATCTTAGCTTTTTGAATGTTGAGGTTTAAGCCAGCTTTTTTCACTCTCCTCTTCCACTTCATCAGGAGACTCCTTAGTTCTTCTTCACTTTCTGCCATTAAAGTAGTATCTTCTGCAGATCTGAGGTTGTTGTTATTTCACCCAGCAGTCTTGATTCCAGTTTGTGATTCATGAAACCCAGCATTTTTTGTGATATAATTTGCATATAAATTAAATAAGCAGGGTGAGAATATACAGCCTTGAAGTACTCCTTTCTTGATTTGGAACCAGTCCGTCGTTTCATGTCTGTTTCTAATTGTTTCTTCTTGTCCTGCATACAAGTTTCTCAAGAGGCAGGTAGTGTGGTCTGGTATTCCCATCTCATTAAGGATATTCCACAGTTTGTTGTGATCCACACAGTCAAAGGGTTTAGCATAGTCAATGAAACAGAAGTAAATATTTTTTGGAATTCCCTTGCTTTTTCTATAAAACATACTGCTGGTCAATAGATACCTTTAATGAAGCTAGCAATGTTTCTATTGTTGTTTTTTAGTCACTAACTCATACCTGACTCTTTTGTGACCCCATGGACTGTAACCCACCAGGCTCCTCTGTCCATGGGATTCTCCAGACAAGAATACTGGAGTGGGTTGCCATTTCCTTCTCCAGGTGATCTTCCCAACTCAGTAATTGAACTCTCATCTCTTATGTCTTGTGTACTAGCAGGCAGATTCTTTACCACTGAACTACCAGGGAAGCCTGTGTTTGTATTAGAAAAGCCAATTATGTTTTGCAGCTTAATCTGGCCTATCTCCTTTCTCTGAAGAAAACCATGACAGATGGGAACACATCAGTGAGTCAGTTGCAAGCAGAGGAAAAATCTTTTAAGTAATACAAGGAAGAGAGATGTTCTTGCTTTTGTCTCAAGCAAGTTTTACATCACTGAGTAAGTTCCTTCCACTTCTGGGTCTTTCTGTCACTATCTGAAATAGAGGAGCTGGGCCACATGACCTCTGAGTGGCCTTCTACCTCTGAAATGATATGGTACTGTGGTCTTCAAGAAAAAACCTGTTTTCTGTCTATAAAGGTTTGTTGCAAGCATAAAGCTATTAAGGTTGCAGATAAAGTGCTCTACTAAATGCCTAGTAAGCTACTAAGTGTCTCTAAGGCTTTACTTTAAGAACTATGTTTTCCCTCAAGTGAAGACAACTTCAGTATTTCTATAATGTAAACCAGGAACAATAACACTATTAAACAATTAAAACCATCAAAGAGATGAGTCACTTTCTCAAGCATGTTTTATCCTCTTTTTTTTTAAATTTTATTTTATTTTTAAACACTACATAATTGTATTAGTTTTGCCAAATATCAAAATGAATCCGCCACAGGTATACATGTGTTCCCCATCCTGAACCCTCCTCCCTCCTCCCTCCCCATACCATCCCTCTGGGTCGTTCCAGTGCACTAGCCCCAAGCATGTTTTATCCTCTTTAACCTCTGTTGAATTTCCCAATCTGAATGAAGTGTAGATTCTGTTTGGGGGACAAAAGCTGAGTGAAACTTTGTTTTCCTAATCTTACAAGTACTTATGGAAAATCTGAGTATGGCATTTGGGAAAAGCATGTATTTTTGAAGTCATAATGGAAATTGAATCACATCAAGCAAATTTTCTTATCTCATAAAGTAAGATCGTTCTCAGTCTCAGTTTTGTTATTGTTAAAATGGGAAAAATAAAAGCTACTTCTGGCAGCTCTTGATTTGGGGATGTGTATGTTTGTGTGTGTGTGTGCAGAGTCACTTCAGTTGTGTCTGATCCTGTCACTCTGTGGACCGTAGCCCACCAGACTCTCTGTCCATGGGGTTCTCTAGGCAAGATTACGGGAGTGGGTTACCATTTCCTTCTCCAGGGGATCTTCCTGACCCAGGGATCGAACATGCATCTCTTAAGTCTCTGGCATTGCAGACGGGTTCTTTCCCACAAGTGCCATCTGCGAAGCCCCTGATTTCAGGATACAAGGCTTTATATGTAAAATTTCTGAGTCTCATTAAAAGCAATTGCGTTATTACTTTTAATCCTGTGTATTACTTGGTATCTACTTTTTAAAATCTTCTTTTCCTCAGGGGAGGCTGAAACAAAATAGACTGCAAGTACAGCAGCTCCAATGGAATACATGCTTATTTATCAATTAGGTAACTATCCAGCTAGGCTGCAGCAAGAGCAGGAGGTGTGAGCGTACTTCTAAAAGCAAGCGTGAAGAGCCATTTAGAAATTCAAAGCCAAAGCATCCAAAATCTTTACCAAATGCATCCTAGAGGTGTCAAGGGAAGACAGCAAAGGAAGAGAAGATGTCCACATGGAAGGGGGATTTATCTTTTTCCCCAAAATGCATGTACTCCCATCAGGGGAGGCTTGGAAATGTCCTGATGTGTTTCTGTGTTAAGATAAAGGGAGGATAGTTCCTAAAGGAGGGAGATATCACCTCTTAGGGAATCCACACTGCTCTTCCATCCAATGAACACCACATCACGTTTCTCTATGGATCTACTATGGCCAGACTCTCAGTGTTTGGACTCTGAAACACAATGTCAGAAAAATGTTCCTAAAATACATTTTACATCTTTATGTCTCATTTGAAAGATTCAGGATAATTTCAGTTTGTTTACATATGACAGCCCAGAGACTGGGGGACTGTCTTTAGCTAACATTTCATTCTATCTTCCTGCAGGTGCTTTTTGAATCTGGAGCCAAGTTCACAGTCATTCTTACATGATACCTGGTTGAATTCACCCTGGGTTGAAATTAGGGAGGGAAGAGCTGAATTCCTAGCCAACATATATTTTTCCTCCTGTGTGTCTAGTTCTTCAGTTATGTTGTTCTTAACTACACTACCATTTTCTCTTTCTTTCGGGGGAAGTCAATAGAGGATAAGCCCCTGTAAGTCATACTGCAGTATGGTATCTGGGCTGAGAGGTGGTGTTCTGGTGTCAGGCAGAGACTTAAGAGATTTTTGATATTGATTAAAACCCTTATATTTTCTTGTAACATGAATGCATAACAGAGGAGCATGAAAAAGTCATGTACATTTTAAGGAATGTACAAGACATTTAAGGGAATATTTGCCATTTCTAGGTAGCTGGTTTTGATCCAGTCTTATGATATTTACTGTCTGGCAGCAAAGCTCCTGGGGAGAAAGGAGAAATGGTGAGAAATAGAAATATGGTGGATTCTGAAAACAGGCAACCATAGGGTTGGAATTGGAATCCATATGGTTGGATTGGAATCCTGCCCCCTTCTTCACTTATGGTCAATTAAATCTCTCCATCTCCCTGAAGCTTAGTTCCTGCTAAATTCAATTAAACAAGAGAAAAACATGAGGTATTGTACTTAGAAATGGGCTTCCCAAGTGACTCAGTGATAAAGAATCTACCTACCAATGCAAGACACACAAGATGCAGGTTCAGTCCCTGGATCAAGAAGATCTCCTGAAGGAGGAATTGGCAACTCACTCCAGTATACTTTCCCAGAGAATCCATGGACAGAGGAGGCTGGTGGGCTACAGTCCATAGGGTCGCAAAGCGTTGGACATGACTGAAGTGACTTAGCATGGTATTTGGAAACAACTCAATAAATATGAATACTATTTTGTATTTTCAGGTTCAGTTCAGTTCAGTTAAGTCACTTAGCTGTGTCCGACTCTTTGTGACCCCATGATCACAGCACACCAGGCCTCCCTGTCCATCACAAACTCCCGAAGATCACTCAGACTCACGCCCATTGAATCAGTGATGCCATCAAGCTATCTCATCCTCTGGCATTCCCTTCTCCTCCTACCCTCAATCCCTCCCAGCATCAGAGTCTTTTCCAATGAGTCAACTCTTCACATGAGGTGGCCAAAGTATTGGAGTTTCATCTTTAGCATCATTCCTTCCAAAGAAATCCCAGGGCTGATCTCCTTCAGAATGGAC
The DNA here is from genome assembly GCF_032452875.1 of Bos javanicus. Lineage (NCBI taxonomy): Eukaryota > Metazoa > Chordata > Mammalia > Artiodactyla > Bovidae > Bos > Bos javanicus. Next base: position 4,464,154 of record NC_083871.1, on the reverse strand, counting down.
TGGTTGGATCTCCTTGCAGTCCGACAGACTCTCAAGAGTCTTCTCCAACACCACAGTTCAAAAGCATCAATTCTTCGGCGTTCATGTTTCTTCACAGTCCAACTACGCATCCATACATGACCACTGGAAAAACCATAGCCTTGACTAAATGGACCTTTGTTGGCAAAGTAATGTCTCTGCTTTTCATATGCTATTTGTTTGATCATAACTTTTCTTCCAAAGAGTAAGCGTCTTTTAATTTCATGGCTGCAGTCACCATCTGCAGTGATTTTGGAGCCCCCCAAAATAAAGTCTAACGCTGTTTCCACTGATTCCCCATCTATTTCCTATGAAATGGTGGGACCGGATGCCATGATCTTCGTTTTCTGAATGTTGAGCTTTAAGCCAACTTTTTCACTCTCCTCTTTCACTTTCATCAAGAGGCTTTTGAGTTCCTCTTCACTTTCTGCCATAAAGGTGGTGTCATCTGCATATCTGAGGTTATTGATATTTCTCCTGGCAATCTTGATTCCAGCTTGTACTTCTTCCAGGCCAGCATTTCTCATGATGTACTCTGCATGTAAGTTAAAAAGCAGGGTGACAATATACAGCCTTAATGTACTCTTTTGCCTATTTGGAACCAGTCTGTTGTTCCATGTCCAGTTCTAACTGTTGCTTCCTGACCTGCATACAGATTTCTCAAGAAGCAGATCAAGTGGTCTGGTATTCCCATCTCTTTCAGAATTTTCCACAGTTTATTGTGATCCACACAGTCAAAGGCTTTGGCATAGTCAATAAAGCAGAAATAGATGTTTTTCTGGAACTCTCTTGCTTTTTCCATGATCCAGCGGATGTTGGCAATTTGATCTCTAGTTCCTCTACATTTTCTAAAACCAGATTGAACATATGGAAGTTTATGGTTCACATATTGCTGAAGCCTGGCTTGGAGAATTTTGAGCATTATATTACTAGCATGTGAGATGAGTGCAATCGTGCAGTAGTTTGACATTCTTTGGCATTGCCTTTCTTTGGGATTGGAATGAAAACTGACCTTTTCCAGTCCTGTGGCCATTGCTGAGTTTTCCAAATTTGCTGGCATATTGAGTGCAGCAGTTTCACAGCATCATCTTTCAGGATTTGAAATAGCTCAACTGGAATTCCATCACCTCCAGTAGCTTTGTTCGTAGTGATGCTTTCTAAGGCCCACTTGACTTCACATTCCAGGATGTCTGGCTCTAGGTGAGTGACCATGCTATCATGATTATCTTGGTCGTGAAGATCATTTTGTGTAGTTCTTCTGTGTAATCTTGCCATCTCTTCTTAATATCTTCTGCTTCTGTTAGTTCCATACCATTTCTGTCCTTTATCGAGCCCATCTTTGCATGAAATGTTCCCTTGGTATCTCTAATTTTCTTGAAGCGATCTCTAGTCTTCCCATTCTGTTGTTTTCCTCGATTTCTTTGCATTGATTGCTGAGGAAGATTTTTTTATCTCTTCTTGCTATTCTTTGGAACTCAGCATTCAGATGTTTATATCTTTCCTTTTCTCCTTTGCTTTTCACTTCTCTTCTCTTCAAAGCTATTTGTAAGGCCTCTCCAGAGAGCCATTTTACTCTTTTGCATTTATTTTCCATGGGGATGTTTTTGATCTCTGTCTCACTCAACCTATAACTCTCAGAAATAGCCTAAACTTCCTTGTAAACTCTCAGAAATAGCCTAAACTTCCTTCAGTTCAGTTCAGTTCACTTCAGTCGCTCAGTCATGTCCGACTCTTTTCGACCACATGAATTGCAGCACACCAGCCCTCCCTGTCCATCACCAACTCCCAGAGTTCACTCAAACTCGTGTCCATCGAGTCGGTGATACCATCCAGCCATCTCATCCTCAGTCATTCCCTTCTCCTTCCCCCAATCCCTCCCAGCATCAGAGTCTTTTCTAATGAGTAACTCTTCACGTGAGGTGGCCAAAGTATTGGAGTTTCAGCTTTAGCATCATTCCTTCCAAAGAACACCCAGGACTGATCTCCTTTAGAATGGTCTGGTTGGATCTCCTTGCAGTCCAAGGGACTCTCAAGAGTCTTCTCCAACACAATTCAAAACAAAAATTCAAAAGCATCAATTCTTTGGTGCTCACGTATCTTCACAGTCCAACTCTCACATCCATACATGACTACTTGAAAAATCATAGCCTTGACTAGACAGACCTTTGTTGGCAATGTAATATCTCTGCTTTTGAATGTGCTATCTAGGTTGGTCATAACTTTCCTTCCAAGGAGTAAACATCTTTAAGACGTTTACTTCTTGGAAGGAAAGTTTTGACCAACTTAGATACCTGTGGTGGATTCATTTCAATATATGGCAAAACCAATACAATATTGTAAAGTTAAAAAATAAAATAAAATAAATAATTTCATGGCTGCAGTCACCATCTGCAGTGATTTCAGAGCCCCCAAAAATAAAGTCTGACACTGTTTCCACTGTTTCCCCAATATTTGCCATGAAGTGATGGGACCAGATGTCATGATATTTGTTTTCTGAATGTTGAGCTTTAAGCCAACTTTTTCACTCTCCTCTTTCACTTTCATCAAGAGGCTTTTTAGTTCTTCACTTTCTGCCATAAGGGTGGTGTCATATGCATATCTGAGGTTACTGATATTTCTCCTGGCAAACTTGATTCCAGCTTATGATTCTTCCAGCCCAGGGTTTCTCATGATGTACTCTGCATAGAAGTTAAATAAGCAGGGTGACAATATATAGCTTGGACGTACTCCTTTCCCTATTTGGAACCAGTCTGTTGTTCCATGTATAGTTCTAACTCTTGCTTCTTGACCTGCATACAGGTTTCTCAAGAGGCAGGTCAGGTGGTCTGGTATTCCCATCTCTTGAAGAATTTTCCCCAGGTTATTGTGATCCACACAGTCAAAGGCTTTGGCATAGTCAATGAAGCAGAAATAAATGTTTTTTTTTTTTTTTTCTTTCTGGAACTCTCTTCCTTTTTCCATGATCCAGCAGATGTTGGCAGTTTGATCTCTGGTTCTTCTGCCTTTTCTAAAACCAGCTTGAACACCTGGAAGTTCACAGTTCACATATTGCTGCAGCCTGGCTTGGAGAATTTTGAGCATTACTTTACTAGCGTGTGCGATGAGTGCAATTGTGTGGTAGTTTGACATTCTTTGGCATTGCCTTTCTTTGGGATTGGAATGAAAACTGACCTTTTCCAGTCCTGTGGCCATTGCTGAGTTTTCCAAATTTGCTGGCATATTGAGTGTAGCACTTTCACAGGATCATCTTTCAGGATTTGAAATAGCTCAACTGGAATTCCATCACCTCCAGTAGCTTTGTTCGTAGTGATGCTTTCTAAGGCCCACTTTACTTCACATTCCAGGATGTCTGGCTCTAGGTGAGTGATCACACTATCATGATTATCTTGGTCATGAAGATCTTTTTTGTACAGTTCTTCTGTGTATTCTTGCCACCTTGTCTAATATCTTCTGCTTCTGTTAGGTCCATACCATTGCCATCCTTACGAACCCATCTTTGCATGAAATGTTCTCTTGGTATCTCTAATTTTCTTGAAGAGATCTCTAGTCTTTCCCATTCTGTTGTTTTCCTCTATTTCTTTGCATTGATCGCTGAGAAAGGCTTTCTTATCTCCTCTTGCTATTTTTTGGAACTTTGCATGCAGATACTTATATCTTTCCTTTTCTTCTTTGCTTTTCACTTCTTTTCTTTTCACAGCTATTTGTAAGGCCTCCTCTGACAGCCATTTTGCTTTTTTACATTTCTTTTCCATGGGGATTGTCTTGATCCCTGTCTCCTGTACAATGTCACAAACCTCAGTCCATAGTTCATCAGGCACTCTACCTATCAGATCTAGTCCCTTAAATCTGTTTCTCACTTCCACTGTATAATCATAAGGGATTTGATTTAGGTCATTTCTGAATGGTCTAGTGGTTTTCCCTACTTTCTTCAATTTAAGTCTGAATTTAGCAATAAGGAGTTCATGATCTGAGCCACAGTCAGCTTCCAGTCTTCTTTTTGCTGACTGTATAGAGCTTCTCCATCTTTGGCTGCAAAGAATATAATCAATCTGATTTCAGTTTTGACCATCTGGTGATGTGCATGTGTAGAACCTTCTCTTGTGTTGTTGGAAGAGAGTGTTTGCTATGACCAGTGTGTTCTCTTGGCAAAACTCTATTGGTCTTTGCCCTGCTTCATTCCGTATTCCAAGGCCAAATTTGCCTGTTATTTCAGGTGTTTTTTGACTTCCTACTTTGCATTCCAGTCCCCTATAATGAAAAGGACATCGTTTTTGGATGTTAGTTCTAAAAGGTCTTGTAGGTCTTCATAGAATCATTCAACTTCAGCTTTGTCAGCATTATTGGTTGGTAAATAGACTTGGATTACTGTGATATTGAATGGTTTGCCTTGGAAATGAACAGAGATCATTCTTTCATTTTTGAGATTTCATCCAAATACTGCATTTTGGACTCTTTTGTTGACCATGATGGCTTCTCCATTTCTTGTATAGGATTCCTGCCCGCAGTAGTAGATATAATGGTCATCTGAGTTAAATGCACCCCTTCCACCCATTAAATTCACCCATTCATCCTCTCTTTTTCACACACACACACACATAAACTTCCTTAACTATTCCTAAACTATAATAGTTGCCAGCCCTCAAAAATGTTCCCATGTTACGTTTTTAATTTTTTCTTATACCACACCTTTGTATGTATGTTGCTTTAATTTTATGTGCATATCCCATTTCATTTGTCCTTTTAAATGTGTATGTTGTACATGTACATTTTTACCATATTATATTTTTATATAGATTTTTTTTGGCTTTTTTCATGGGTATAGGCCCCCTATTTACAGTAGGATTAGAACTACTATCTTCTATTATACAGATTTTGTTACTGATTACAAGACATTAAAAGAGTATCATTGAATACTAATACTTAACATTAACTTGTTAAAATATTCTAGAGAAATTGATGCTGATAAATTTGGATATATATGAATGTACAAAATTTTGATTATGAAAGAGGGATGAAATCGATGAAGGCAGTGAACTAAACATCAGCAACAATGAAATAAAAGCTGTCACAAATGTTAATTAGGTAATTGATGCATAAAGACCAGTTGATCAAATTTTAACTCTTCAAGTTCTTAAGTATAGCCTATATCCACACCCTCTTTTTCACACACACACACATACACACACACACACACACACACACACACACATCTGAATTCATAAGGAATAATGTCAGATTACCTACCAGGTGTGTGATGAGAGGCACCCAGATGAAATCACCAGATATCACCTCCTGGCAGCACAGGAGATCAGAGAAAACAGCTAGTCCTCAACAGAGAGAGAGCCTCTGTCATGCTTCATAATCTGAGGCTGATAACTTTGGTTACTCATTAGAGAACAATGCAGTGAAAATCGGGACCTTGAGTTTAAATGAATAACCTTTCTGTGAAGTATTATGTACATGTAAATGAAGATTATAGTCCATAATCAATTGACAGTAAGGGAAGTTACCCTAGATAATTGGAGTGAGCCTGATTTAATCAGTTGAAAGACTTTCAAAGCAGGGCTAATGCTTCTCTGAGAGAAGAAACACTGCCTGAGAACAGCATTATTAGCCTGTGTGTTCCAGCCTCTTCTTCCTGACAGCCTGTCTTACAGATTTTACACTTGCCTAGCCAATTTCTTGTGATAAATCTTTGAGTGGACATTTCCTCCTTCTCTGCTTCTCTGATTAGACTACCTGAGAAAAATCTCATAGGAAGTGCAGAGGGGCATCATTCCTGAAGTTCTGACCTGAATAGAATTGTTAAATCTGTAACAAAAGAACAAACTCAGAAAGTTATTTTAAGATATAACAGACAGACATGACACATTGGCCACTATACTACACAATAGACAGGTTTGGAGAGTTTTTAAGATATAATCTAGGCAGGGGTTCTCAATTTTCAGATAGGTACATTCACCTAGAGTCTTTAAAATCCAGCTTCTGATTCAGTAGCTAATAATGGAGTTTTTCAATTCTGCATTTCTCACTAATGTACCTATGATGCAGGGGCTCTGGTCCATGGGAGGAACACACTTGGAGTAGCAAGAACTTGAGGGGATCATGTGGTCAAGTAAAGTGTCTTGAACTCCTTTCTTTGGCCAAAGTGTTGTAATGGGCAATGTGTTAACTAGGCTACAGGAGAAGACCAATAGAGGTTTTGCCCAGCTCCCAACTGGAATCCCTGGAAGACATAGGTGTTGTTAAGGCACTGTTATCTCAGAGCTTGTAGGGAAAACCAACACTGTAAAAGAGGCAGTTGACAGCTGAGCTAGATACTTGGGTCTTGGATTTAAAATGACTTTGTGTTTCTCACCAATAAATCCAGGAGTCTTGGGTTCTCTTTTGAGAACCTCTCTGAAAAGCCACAGAGGTACTGTAAGCACAGATAGAACGAGTGATATCTGGAAGCAGGAAACAAGCTTTGGAACTAGGGCAGATGACAGAAATCTTAGGTCCTGTGATGGATGACAACACTTCACCTTGAATGGAGAGGCAAACTGACGTGTCAGTGATCACTCAGGAAGGATGATATTCTGCAGCTAAAACCAAGAATGACACAAAACCATTGTGAAACACGTGGTAGTGTAGGCCTTAGGGCTACAAATCAACAAACAATTGGGAAGACACTAGGGAAGAGAAAGGAAACAAGACTCTACAGACAATTCCAAAGTGACTAAAAGCCTTCATTATCATAAATGTGCATGCTGTAATTCCGCAGAGCAGAAAGAGGTGAATTTAAATGATTAATGGGAGCATTACTGATAGTATGGTTCAAGAGTGTTGTAAATTAAAAATACTTTATGGCTTGGCATGTAACTAATCAATATCTATTACTTTATTTCTTAGAGAAAAACAAACTAATTGTGAAAAGTGAAATTTTGGAACTTAGCCCAATAATAAACTAGACAGTGAATGAACAGCATTGCTCAACACGTGTCTGAAAGTTTAAAGTTGATTCAGATCAGAGTTCTGCTTCTGGCAATAGCAAAATGCATTCTTCTGTAAAATCCTTCCTCCTGAAAATGGCTAGAAAGTTGGGTAAAATGATTTCTGAGAACACATTTGTTTGGAGTTTCTTAGACAAGTGAAGAATTGTAGGCTCAAAATCTGGAAGAGACTAGCAGACACAGTTGATAGCACCACTTGGTCTCTTTCTCTTAGAAGCAACTGAGTACGTTGAATATATTGTTTGAAGTTCAGAAATTTCATAGAGTTTTATAAGAGTTGCTTAACAGGGATCGCAAAAACTGGGATTCAGATCCTGTCATGGAACAAAACCACAGTAAATAACCAGACATATTCTAAGTAGAAACATGAATGGGAAGCAGACTGACATTTATGGAGACTGAATGCCAATTTCAAATTTTCTCTACCTATAATTTAATTAAAGTGATTGTGCTTATTATTATAGCTAACTTACCCTATTTAATAACCGCCCCCAATTAAATGGAATAGAAAAGGATGAAAAAGTTTGTATATAAATGTTCACCTGTAATCGCATTAAATATTAATGGATACAAATCCTAGTTAAAAGGAAGCCTGTTTCACTGCATTATAAAATCTATACTTCTAATAGGAGACTCATCTGGAATATAAGAAAACAGTTTATAATTTAAAATTTGAGAAATGAAAACATGCAAAAACACAACAGAAGAAACTTGTAGAGCCATACTCAAGTCAACCTTAATGCAAAGGGCATTTCTAGATTTAAACAGGAATTTTCCAAATGACTACAGGATCAAAACAACCAGAAATTGGTTAAAATTACAAATCTAAATGTATATAAAATATGACCATCTATTATGCAAGAAGTAACAGAAGAGGGTAAAGGCATATTTCCAATTGCTGTAGGATATTTTAATACCTTTATCTGTAATTGAAAAAATGACTCAAAAATAATCAATGCCAATATAGAAAATTTGAGCAAAATTAATAAATGCCATAACTGATCTTAGAATTTCCAAAACTTCAGAATATAGTTTTAAATTACATTTATAATGATTACTAAAACTGACAGCATTCTGTGCCTTAAATCAGGTAAAAAGGCAAAAAGATTAATCTGGTACAGCCCTTCTGAAAAGCAATCTGCACAAATATTTCAAGAGCTTTAATATATTTTTATCCTTTTCCTTTGTTCTTTTTTTACTAAGAATATAATGAGATGAAGACAAATGTTAATAAAGAAATACTTTTAAGAAAATGACAACTTATATTTTCATTAGGCTGAACAGTCCAAATGGGTGTAAAAATCACATCTTAGATATATCTATAAATTGATATTATGCAATTATTAAAGTAATGTTTTAAAAGAAATTTAAGGTTTTCAAATATGTTCGGAATCAAGTCTTAGAATATAAAATATAAACATTGCAAATATGTAGAGTGATGAAAATGCTATCACTCAGCTTCTATCAACTGACTCTCATATACTAGTTATTCAGTTTTCTGAAGGTGTCCCCAGAAAAAGAGTTGTTGTTTTCTGTAATGTTCTATGTAGCATTGTTCTTTCTATTCTCTCTCCTGAATTAGTCATTTGTGAAGATGAGATCATCAATATTGATATATTAAGAAGCCCAGTACTAAATTTAAGTATATTATCAAATCTTACTATGTTTATTCATACTCTAGATGTGAGAGCACCACTTGTTTAATTTACTTTGATTTAAAAGAAGAACAGTATTATAATCCATACTTTAATGTGTGCACAAATTTCAAAGCTGTAATTGAGTAGCTGAATTTGTTATACACTAGCTTAGAAGTACATACGTGGAAGTAATACATTCTGAATATATTGTATTTCTGGCACAGTAGTCATCTCTTGATTTGTTCAACTTAAAAAAAAATATGCATGTTGCATTAGTCAGTGTTTCTGAGAGCAGATCAAGTAACTGATTTTTTTCTATCCACTATTTTCTTTTATGACCTTTCTTTGCCCTGGGTCACATATTAACTCAGAAAGGAAACCACACCATTACTCCAAAGTCTAGAATAACTCTCTACTGAGGCGTTAACTGTCATGCATTCTTACTTGGAAACTGTGAGAGTATTTCTTAGATATCTCTTTTGTGATGAAGACTTCCTCCAATTGAAGAGATTTATCATTATGAAACACTATTTCCTAGCTTTATATTAAACCATCTACAGGGGAAAATTACATATTGTGACACAAAAAAATCTCTCAAGCAAATAAAAAAGAGTACCTTGTCACTTAAGAAATACACCCAGAGGAGAGCGCCTTGAATGATGAACACAAAGCATGCATGGAAACTAAGGAGTAAAAGCTTCTTGAAACTGGTGGTTCTCCTATTGTTGCCAGGTTGTTTCTATATGCAGCTTTTCAAATTTCTTAATAGAAGAAAACAAACGCAAATGCTTTACATTAACATTTCTATTCCTTCATTTTGATGACACTCAGTGGTTCTATGAAGACCTACAAGACCTTCTAGAACTAACACCCCCAAAAGATGTCATTTTCATTACAGGAGACTGGAATCCAAAAGTAGTGACTCAGATTCCTGGAGTAAGAGGCAGATTTGGCCTTGGAGTATAAAGTGAAGCAGGGCAAAGGCTAACAGAGTTCTGCCAAGAGAACACACTAGTCATAGCAAACACCCTCTTCCAACAACAGAAGAGAAGACTCTACACACAGACATCACCAGATGGTCAACACCAAAATCAGATTGATTATATTCTTTGCAGCCAAAGATGGAGAAGTGCTACACAGTCAGCAAAAACAAGACTGGGAGCTGACTGTGGCTCAGATCATGAACTCCTTATTGCCAAATTCAGGCTTAAATTGAAGAAAGCAGGGAAAACCACTATACCATTCAGGTATGACCTAAATCAAATCCCTTACAATTATACAGTGGAAATGACAAATAGATTTAAGGAATTAGATCTAAGAGACAGAGTGCCTGAAGAACTATGGACAGAGGTTCACAACACTGTATAGAAGGCAGTGATAAAGACCATCCTAAAGAAAAAGAAATGCAAAAAAGCAAAATGGTTGTTTGAGGAGGCCTTGCCAATAGCTGAGAAAAGAGAAGCGAAAGGCAAAGGAGAAAAGGAAAGATATACCCATTTGAATGTAGAGTTCCAAAGAATAGCAAGGTGAGATAAGAAAACCTTTCTCAGTGATCAATGCAAAGAAATAGAGGAAAATAATATATGGGAAAGACTAGAGATCTCTTCAAGAAAATTACAGATACCAAGGGAAGATTTCATGCAAGGATGGGCACAGTAAAGGACTGAAATGTTATGGACCTAACAGAAGCAGAAGATATTAAGAAGAGGTGGTGAGAGTACACAAAGGAACTATATAAAAAAAAGATCTTCATGACCCACATAACCACGATGGTGTGATCACTCACCTACTGCCAGACATCCTGGAAGGTGAAGTCAAGTGGGCCTTAGGAAGCATCACTACAGACAAAGCTCTTGGAAGTGATGGAATTCCAGTGGAACTATTTCAAATCCTAAAAGATGATGCTGTGAAAGTGCTGCACTCAATATGCCAGCAAATTTGGAAAACTCAGCAGTGGCCACAGGAATGGAAAAGGTCCATTTTCATTCCAATCTCAAAGAAAGGCAGTGCCAAAGAATGTTCAAATGACCTCACAATTGCATTCATCTCACACACTAGCAAAGTAATGCTCAAAATTCTCCAAGCCAGGCTTCAGTGGTACATGAACTATAAAGTTGCAGATGTTCAAGCTGGATTTAGAAAAGACAGAAGAACCAGAGATCAAATTGCCAACATCCATTGGATCATTGAAAAAGGAAGAGAGTTCCAGGAAAACATCTACTTCTGCTTTATTGATTATTTCAAAGCCTTTGACTGTGTGGGTCATAACAAACTGTGGAAAATTCTGAAAGAGATGGATATTCCAGTCTACCTGACCTACCTCCTGTATGCAGGTCAAGAAACAACAGTTAGAACTGGACAAGTAACAATAGACTGGTTCCATATCGGTAAAGGAGTATGTCAAGGCTTTACATTGTCATCCTGCTTACTTAAATTATATGCACAATAAATCATATGAAATGCTGGACTAGATGAATCACAAGCTGGAATCAAGATTGTTGGGAGAAACATCAATAACCTCAGAAATGCAGATAGCATCACCCTTATGGCAGAAAATGAAGAATGAAAGAGCCTCTTGATGTAAGTGAAAGGGGAGAGCAAAAAAGTTGGCTTAAAACTCAACATTCAGAAAACTAAGGTCATGGCATCTGGTCCCATCACTGCATGGCAAATAGATGGGGAAACAATGGAAACAGTGAGAGACTTTATTTTTGGGGGGCTCCAAAATCACTGCAGATGGTGTCTGCAGCCATGAAATTAAAAGACGCTTGCTCCTTGGAAGAAAAGCTATGACCAACCTAGACAGAACGTTAAAAAGCAGAGACATTACTTAGCTAAAAAAAAAAAAAGTCCGTCTATGGACTATAGAAAAGCTATAGCTTTTCCATTAGTCATGTGTGGATGTGAGAGTTGGACCAAGCTGAGTTCTGAAGAATTGATGCTTTTGAACTGTGGTGTTGGAGAAGACTCTCGAGAGTCCCTTGGACTGCAAGGAGATCCTACCAGTCCATCATAAAGGATATCAACTCTGAATATTCATTGGAAGGACTGATGCTGAAGCTGCAACTCCCTCCTTTGGCCACCTAATACAAAAAACTGACTCATTGGAGAAGACCCTGATGCTGGGAAAGATTGAAGTCAGGAAGAGGATTACAGAGGATGAGATGGTTGGATGGCATCTCTCACTCAATGGACAGAATTTGAGCGAGCTTTGGTATTTGGTGAAGGACAGGGAAGCCTGGTGTGCTGCAGTCTATGGGGCTGCATAAGTCAGACATGACTGAACTGATTCTTATGATATATATATATATAGATAGATAGATAGATAGATAGCCTGTAAGATCGATCAATCAGTTCAGTTCAGTCACTCAGTCATGTCCGAATCTTTGCAACTCCATGAACTGTAGCACACCAGGCCTCCCTGTCCATCACCAACTCCCGGAGTCCACCCAAGCAATTTTTGCTTAATATACACTCCAATCATCACAACGAGGAAAAATCAAGGAGAAAGACAGATAAACACCTAGGTATTGTACTGAAGGGCACATGTGGTGAAGGACCTCTGAGAATTCAGTGCAAGAGTTCTTACCTCTTTATAAATATAATAAAGAGAACTTGCCTTTTTCAATGGCTGCAAATATGTTCAGAAACCGGAGTTGATATAAATTATAGTTATGGTCCAGTTACCACAGATCCCCACCCTCTACTCTCATTTGGGGCCAGAAAATGATCAAAATCCCTTTAAGGTAAACGGTGCCTTATGGCAAAAAAGAAAAAAATTGAAAACAACCCTTCAATTTTTCTGGTCTCCAAATATCTATTATTTCTGTTGTATTGGTTAAGGTTCCTGTGTTAGTTGTTTGGGGACACACAATTGCAATTTAACTGAGACAACTTTGAGGGCTACATACTGACGCTTTCATTTTCTTCAATTCTGAAATCAAACAATACAAGGAATCATTTTGCTTAAAATTGAAATGTTGAGACTTTTCTGACAGTCCAGTGGTTGGATTCTGTGCATGAACTGCAGAGGATGTAGGTTTGATCCTTAACTGGAGAACTAATATCCACATTCTGCTCAACTGGGTCAGAAAATTTAAAAAAAAATAATAATAATAAAGTAAACTTGCAATGTTATTCCACCTAATAGTCCAACACTGAAGTTGTATGATTCTGAATATGTTAAAGAAGAGTTAAGATAAACAGAGCAACAAAAATAGAAAACATTTGCCAAATTTAATTTGTACTCCACATGCAACTTAAGTTGCACGTATCCATACAATGTTTAGTATATCATGGTGAAATACTGTTTCTATATCCATTAAATTAACATACATAGGTAATATTAGTGACTAAATATTATTTGGTGTGACATAGATCTTAATAAATAATGAAATTGCTAATAAATAAAGGCCAAGGAGATCAAATCAGTCAATCCTAAAGGAAATCAACCCTGTATATTCATTGGAAGGAATGCTACTGAAGACCCTGATGCTGGGAAAGATTGAAGGCAAAATAAGAAGAGGGTGGCAGAGGATGAGACGGTTGCATATATTCACTGGCTCAATGGACATGAACTTGGGTAAACCCTGGGAGATAGTGAGGGACAGGAAAGCTTGGTGTGCTGCTGTCAATGGGGTTGCAAACAGTTGGACATGAATTAATGACTGAACCACAACAACAAAAGGCCATGTTATGGAATTTCTGGCCACATCCTCATAAGCCTGTCCCCCTCTCCTCTTACTTCCTAAGCACATCAGTGGTACTTTCCTATGGTGGATGCTCTTCTCTGTGTTTGCAGGTCACCCTTGCTTTAATTGTCTACTCTTTGTTGATATGCTCCAAACCCATTTCACCAGCACAGGTGGTTTCCTGAACTTAGGCTCATGACAAAATATGTCACACAAAACCCTTCCCCTCCTCTCAAATCTGCTTTTCTTCAGCGGTTACTGACTTTAGATAAGAATGTGCCTATTAGCGCATCTGCCTCCACTGCAAAGTTGGTGGCAAGGTCTCTTCCTCAACTTCAGTGAATCATACACTTCTCTGTCTCAGGTCATTTTAACAATTTAAGAATTATTGTGAACCCAAAGTGTTTTTGTGGGTGTGAGTTGTATCTTTTCATACTTATCAAATTAGGAGTCAGTTGGGAGATATTTTTTAATGTCTTACTCATCAGTTTCCATATAAAAAACAGCAATCCATTTCATGTTAACAAAAATAACATTATCTTTGTGAAGACATAACTAGAGTCTCCAAAACATAGAAATTAGGAGAAAAAAATAGTGTTGCTTAACATTTTTGTGAATTTCTTTAGTGTCCAGCTTATATTTAATTAGCTGGAGTTTCAGATCTGCTTCTAAATTCAATCTGCCTTGGGAGATGCCTAGTGTACTCTCATGAAACAATGGGAGTAAAAAGGTAAATTATGTCATTATTATTATGGAAATAATTCTGAGAGATAAGAAAGCCTTCCTAACTGATCAATGCAAAGAAATAGAGGAAAATGATAGAATGAAAAAGACTAGAGATCGCTTCAAGAAAATTGTGATACCAAGGGAACATTTCATGCAAAGATGGACTCAGTAAAGGACAGAAATGGTATGGACCTAACAGAAGCAGAAGATATTTAGAAGAGGTGGCAAGAATCACAGAAAAACTACACAAAAAAGCTCTTTAAGACCCAGATAATCACGATGGTATGATCACTCATGCCATGTCAAGGGGCCTTAGGAAGCACCACTATGAACAGAGCTAGTGGAGGTGATGGAATTCCAGTTGAGGTATTTCAAATCCTAAAAGATGATCCTGTGAAAGTGCTGTACTCAATATGCCAGCAAATTTGAAAAACTCAGCAGTGGCCACAGGACTGGAAAAGGTCAGTTTTCATTCCAATCCCAAAGAAAGGCAATGCCAAAGAAAACTCAAACTACTGCACAATTGTACTCATCTCAACCACTAGCAAGGTAGTATTCAAAATTCTTCAAGCTAGGCCTCAACAGGACATGAATGAGAACTTCAAGATGTTCAAGTTGGATTTAGAAAAGGCAGAGGAATCAGAGATCAAATTGCCAACATCTGCTGGATCATTGAAAAAGCAAGGGAGTTCCAGAAAAGCATCTACTTTTGCTTTATTTACTATGCCAAACCCTTTGACTGTGTGGATCACAACAAACTGTGGAAAATTCTTCAAAAGATGGGAATACTGGACAACGTGATCTGCCTCCTGAGAAATTTACATGCAGGTCAAGAAGCAACAGTTAGAACTGAATATGGAACAGCAGGCTGGTTCCAAATAAGGAAAGGAGTATGTCAAGGCTGTATATAGTCACCCTGCTTATTTAGTTTATATGCAGAGTACATCATGAGAAATGCTAGACTGGATGAAGTACAATTTGGAATCAAGATTGCCGGAAGAAATATCAATAACCTCAGATATGCAGATGACAACACTCTTATGGCAGAAAGCAAATAGGAACTAAAGAGCCTCTTGATGAAAGTGATAGAGGAGAGTGAAAAAGCTGGCTTACAACTCAACCTTCAAAACATAAGGAAAATTGCATCTGCTTCTATCACTTCATGGGAAATAGATGGGGGAATAATGGAAAGAGTGAGAGACTTTATTTTTGGGGGCTCCAAAATCACTCCAGATGATGATTGCAGCCATGAAATTAAAAGATGCTTGCTCCATGAAAGAGAAGCTATGTCCAACATAGACAGTATATTAAAAAGCAGAGACATTACCTTGCCGACAAAGGTCTGTCTAGTCAAAGCTATGGCTTTTCCAGCAGTCACGTATGGATGTGAGAATTGAACTATAAAGAAAGTTGAGTGCTGAAGAATTGATGCTTTTGAACTGTGGTGTTGGAGAAGACTCTTGAGAGTCTCTTGGATTGCAAAGAGATCAAACCAGTCCATCCTAAAGGAGATCAGTCCTAAATATTCATTAGAAGGACTGATGCTGAAGCTGAAGCTCTAATACCTTGGTTACCTGTTGCAAAGAACTGACTTACTGCAAAAGACCCTGATTCTGGGAAAGATTGAAAGTGGCAGGAAAAGGGCACAAGAGACGATGAGATGTTTGGATGACATCACTGTGTCAGTGGATATGAGGAAGCTCTGTGTGTTGGTGATGGACAGGGAAGCCTGGTGTACTGCAGTCCATGGTGTTGCAAAGGGTCAGACATGAAGGAACTACTGAACTGAACTGAACTTGAGAATGGCACAGAAGGGTCTCAGGACTCACAAGGGTCTTCCTGGCCAGAGAGCAGCCTCTGTATTTACCCTGTGCTGTGTCAAGTAGGACAAATTTTCTTTTTTTTTTGTCTTTTTTTTTTTTCTAATTTTATTTTATTTTTAAACTTTACATAATTGTATTAGTTTTGCTAAATATCAAAATGAATCCGCCACAGGTATACATGTGTTCCCCATCCCGAACCCTCCTCCCTCCTTCCTCCCCATACCATCCCTCTGGGCCGTCCCAGTGCACCAGCCCCAAGCATCTAGCATCGTGCATCGAACCTGGACTGGCAACTCGTTTCCTACATGATATTTTACATGTTTCATTGCCATTCTCCCAAATCTTCCCACCCTCTCCCTCTCCCACAGAGTCCATAAGACTGTTCTATACATCAGTGTCTCTTTTGCTGTCTCGTACACTGGGTTATTGTTACCATCTTTCTAAATTCCATATATATGCGTTAGTATACTGTATTTATGTTTTTCCTTCTGGCTTACTTCACTCTGTATAATAGGCTCCAGTTTCATCCACCTCATTAGAACTGATTCAAATGTATTCTTTTTAATGGCTGAGTAATACTCCATTGTGTATATGTACCACTGCTTTCTTTATCCATTCATCTGCTGATGGACATCTAGGTTGCTTCCATGTCTTGGCTATTATAAACAGTGCTGCGATGAACATTGGGGTACACGTGTCTCTTTCCCTTCTGGTTTCCTCAGTGTGTATGCCCAGCAGTGGGATTGCTGGATCATAAGGCAGTTCTATTTCCAGTTTTTTAAGGAATCTCCACACTGTTCTCCATAGGGGCTGTACTAGTTTGCATTCCCACCAACAGTGTAAGAGGGTTCCCTTTTCTCCACACCCTCTCCAGCATTTATTATTTGTAGACTTTTGGATCGCAGCCATTCTGACTGGTGTGAAATGGTACCTCATAGTGGTTTTGATTTGCGTTTCTCTGATAATGAGTGATGTTGAGCATCTTTTCATGTGTTTGTTAGCCATCTGTATGTCTTCTTTGGAGAAATGTCTATTTAGTTCTTTGGCCCATTTTTTGATTGGGTCGTTTATTTTTCAGGAGTTGAGCTGTAGGAGTTGCTTGTATATTTTTGAGATTAGTTGTCGGTTGCTTCATTTGGTATTATTTTCTCCCATTCTGAAGGCTGTCTTTTCACCTTGCTAATAGTTTCCTTTGATGTGCAGAAGCTTTTAAGGTTAATTAGGTCCCATTTGTTTATTTTTGCTTTTATTTCCAATATTCTGGGAGGTGGGTCATAGAGGATCCTGCTGTGATGTATGTCAGAGAGTGTTTTGCCTATGTTCTCCTCTAGGAGTTTTATAGTTTCTGGTCTTACGTTTAGATCTTTAATCCATTTTGAGTTTATTTTTGTGTATGGTGTTAGAAAGTGGTCCAGTTTCATTCTTTTACAAGTGGTTGACCAGATTTCCCAGCACCACTTGTTAAAGAGATTGTCTTTAATCCATTGTATATTCTTGCCTCCTTTGTCAAAGATAAGGTGTCCATATGTGTGTGGATTTATCTCTGGGCTTTCTATTTTATTCCATTGATCAATATTTCTGTCTTTGTGCCAGTACCATACTGTCTTGATAACTGTGGCTTTGTAGTAGAGCCTGAAGTCAGGTAGGTTGATTCCTCCAGTTCCATTCTTCTTTCTCAAGATCACTTTGGCTATTCGAGGTTTTTTGTATTTCCATACAAATTGTGAAATTATTTGTTCTAGCTCTGTGAAGAATACTGTTGGTAGCTTGATAGGGATTGCGTTGAATCTATAAATTACTTTGGGTAGTATACTCATTTTCACTATATTGATTCTTCCAATTCATGAACATGGTATATTTCTCCATCTATTAGTGTCCTCTTTGATTTCTTTCACCAGTGTTTTATAGTTTTCTATATATAGGTCTTTAGTTTCTTTAGGTAGATATATTCCTAAGTATTTTATTCTTTCCGTTGCAATGGTGAATGGAATTGTTTCCTTAATTTATCTTTCTGTTTTCTCATTATTAGTGTATAGGAATGCAAGGGATTTCTGTGTGTTGATTTTATATCCTGCAACTTTACTATAGTCATTGATTATTTCTAGTAATTTTCTGGTGGAATCTTTAGGGTTTTCTATGTAGAGGATCATGTCATCTGCAAATAGTGAGAGTTTTACTTCTTCTTTTCCAATTTGGATTCCTTTTATTTCTTTTTCTGCTCTGATTGCTGTGGCCAAAACTTCCAAAACTATGTTGAATAGTAATGGTGAAAGTGGGCACCCTTGTCTTGTTCCTGACTTTAGAGGAAATGCTTTCAATTTTTCACCATTGAGGATAATGTTTGCTGTGGGTTTGTCATATATAGCTTTTATTATGTTGAGGTATGTTCCTTCTATTCCTGCTTTCTGGAGAGTTTTTATCATAAATGGATGTTGAATTTTGTAGGACAAATTTTCTATCACACTATCTACACAAACCTACCCATAGAAAATGTCATGGGAGTCTGAGGTGAGGTTTTACATGGGACACTTCATGTAATTTTTTTAAAAAAGGAAGAAAAAAGAACAAAGAGGAAAAATAATTCCCATTGGACACTCACCGTGTTCTCACTTCTCTGTGATGTTCACGAAAGTCTTCTCTAATACTACCCCACCCTTCTTTGGTCTGTAATTGTCTTCTGGCTCTAGGCTTTACTATTTTCCCCTTCTGTTCTTGATTTTGTTTTCCAGTTGAAAAGAAAAAGATTGTCCTTATGAAAAGTGAGTAAGCATTAAATGGTTCTATTGCAAGCAATAAAACATTATATAGCCTTACTATATACATAGTGAGATCTGCTCTAAAATGTGGCATTGCCTAGCTGTTGCATTGCCAAGCTGACATACCTGAAAAGAAAGTCAAACTCAACCTATTCTTTTGAATTACAGTTTTGCTGTCTTTACTAGATACTGGGATAATGGAGGATATATCTGGCACTCAGTTAATCCGTTCGGGGCCTCCTGGTCTTGTTCTACCCAGTATTCATGGTAAATGTACAAGTGCAACAGCTCAGCATGAAAAGACTGTGCTGTCCCAGCTTCAGACCCACAGCTACTGAGATGGATGTTAGAAATTTTGCTATTGACCCACAAGACTTTGAGGTGCTATTCATTTTTTTTTTTTTTAAGTTTTCTTTTTTCTCTATGTTGTTAACTTTGGGTCATTTCTATTGATCTATCTTCAGCTTCACTGACTCTTTATTCTCTTATTTCATTCTGCTGACAGACCCATTCAGTCAGTAAGTGAGCAGTTTCTTCCTCACTACTCCTCCTTCTCCTTCCTCATTCTATATTTTCGGTTCTAAATTTTCTATTTAGCTTATCTCTATAGCTTCTATTTCTTTTGTGGAGACTATTCTTTTTTTTTTTTTCATTAGTCTCAAAATGGTTTCCAATTAATTGCTTGAACATTTGTATAATAGCTGCTTTTAGTCTTTGTCAAACAATTGATCTCTCATTTTGTCATTGATATCTCTTGCATGTGTTTTCCTCTGTTAAGTTGAGATAATCTTTTTTATTCATATACAAAATCGTTGTGGATGTCATCTTTGATATTTCAGTATTATATTGTAGATCTTATTTAAATTCTATGGAGATTTTTTTTTCCAAGCAAATGGTCTACTTACTTAGGTTCAGGTTGCAAGTTTCAATCTTCATTTTGTGGTTTGTGGTCCCAATGTCATTTCAGTTTTCAAATTCTTTGCAAGTGTTATTTTGATCTATCCCGTCTGCATACCATTCTGTGTCCAGTATGGACCTTGGGTGCTGTGTTTGATTTCAGGTCTCAAATTCTTCTGAATAGGATCATATGTAAAGGTGGCACTACTGAGAAAGAATCAGCCTGCTGGTACAGGAGATGTAGGAGGTGTGGGGTCAGTCCCTGGGTCAGGAAGAGTCTCTGGAGGAGGGCATGGCAACTCACTCCAGTGTTCTTGCATGGAGAATCCCATGGAGGAGACTGGCAGGCTACAGTCCACAGGGTCACAATGAGTCGGACATGATGAAGTGACTCAGCACACATGGACACATGAATAGAATAGCTAAGTTGCAGGTCAGTCCAGGAGTCTTTTCCTGAGTTCTCTTCTGTGTCATCCCCCAGAATTTTATAGCTTGCAGTGCTTCCCTTTTCAAGTCTCTGTCCAGAGAGCTCGTGTTTTAATTATCTTCTGCTGAGCAATATTGTCACTGATTCTGTAACTAGAAAGCAGGTAGATGAAGGACAGAGAGAGGAAAAATATAGCAATGGGCTTTTCTCATAATTGCAGGACCATAACTTTTCTGATTTGAGAGGAGAGTTCAGAATTCTTTCCTTAGAATTCTCAGAATTCTGTCCTCAGTTCCATCAGAATTCTGAAATCTTTGTGTTCCCATCACTGCTGCTGCCACAGAAATATTCAGGGACAGAGGCTGAAAAGGAAAGAGTAAAAGACCAAAAAAAGGGCATTTCCCTCTGTCTCTGGATGCTAGAACTTTCCTTCTCCCTGAGACATAACTATAGGCTTCTCTAGAAGCTTCACTTCTAATATTAGCTATTTAAGATTAGCTCAAGGGCTTCTAGAAAATAAAAACAATGATAAATTCACTGTCATTTAGATGATAGTTCAAATTCTTGTCTTTTTCCTTAATCAACTTGTTATTTTCTTTGGAATCCTGAAATAGTAGACCCTTGCATTCTGTTCAGGTTTCATAGCTGCATGGGCTGATTATTTGTTCATAACTTGAACTGAAACTCTAATGTTTTATCCCAATATATTAACAATGCAGAATGGTTACAGTGTTATTGCCATTGTTTGAAAACTGGTTATATTATCTCATTCATCTTGATGTTTCAGTGTGGAACTATAAGATGTTTGTTCAAAGCTGGGTCTCCATGGAGAGTGTTAAAAACCTCATGGCAACCCTGGTCTGACAGAGACCTGCCACTGAGCATCTGTCTGAGAATCAGAGAAAACACCTCTAGGAGTAACTTCTTTATCAGAAAAATAAAAGATATTCTCTCAGATTCAAACATTTCACCATCATATATTATTAGTTATGTAATATCTGTGTTGTTGTTTTTGGTCAGTCACTAAGTCGTGTCTGACTCTGTGATCCCATGGACTACAGCACACCAGGGTTCCCCGTGCTCCCATATCTCCTGGAGATTGTTCAGGTTCATGCCCTTTAGGTCAGTGATGCTATCTATCCATCTCATTCTCGGCTGTGCTCTTATCCATTGCCTTCAGTCTTTCCCAGCATATTTATGTACACTCCTTCAAAAATTTCCACTTTAATTTTTTGTTGATGGACTCTTTGAGTAAAATTGAACCTTGAGTTAAATTTTGACAGCTATCCCTCTCCCCAGAACTCCTAACTCTGATTCTTAGCACAGCCATGGGTCTCCCTTGAAATAAATACACTCCAAAAAGAAATGAACCATTTATTGCTCCTGATTGAAACACTGTCTTTTTATTTTCTAACTCTTAAGTTACCATCCATCAATACTTGGAACAGTTTAATTTCCTCTCTCATTTTTTTTCATTTACAATTTTTAAAAAACCACTTAATTGAGGTATAATTTACATATAAATTTCTATACATAGTTAATATATATATATAATTTGATGAGTTTGGAATTATACACTGGAGAAACCATCACCACAATCTATGCCATAAGCATATCCATCACCTCCAAATGTTTTCTCATAACCTCTTTGTTATTATTATTATTTGTTAGGAACATTAACATATAATCTATATTCTCAGTGAATTTTAAAGTACACAGAATACTACTGTTAATTACAGACTCCATGTAATACAATTCATGTCTACAGCTTATCAAACAAGGGTTACAATGTTTGAATTATTTAAGATGTCCACTTCTTAAGATTGGGAACAATGTATTTGGAAAGAACAGAAAGAATCATTATGACAAATAATAATTTCTTCCAAAAAGTATTACTCAAAAGATTAAACTGCAAATATGATAACTAGTTTAATTTTAAGAAGAAAAGTCATAATTAAAAACAGCTTGCGAAGTATGCTACTACTTTTCTTTTTTTTTTTCTTATGTAATTTATTTTTAAGTTTATTTCCTTTCCTGCAATATAGCCATCTAATACATATGTTTTCTTCTGAAATATATCCATCTAATATATATAAACTATGTATATAGATTTACGTGTCAGTCAGTTCAGTTCAGTCGCTCAGTCGTGTCCGACTGTTTGCGACCCCATGAATCGCAGCACGCCAGGCCTCCCTGTCCATCACCAACTCCTGGAGTTCACTCAAACTCATGTCCATCGAGTTTGTGATGCCATCCAGCCATCTCATCCTCTGTCATCCCCTTCTCCTCCTGCCCCCAATCCCACCCAGGGTCTTTTCCAATGAGTCAACTCTTCGCATGAGGTGGCCAAAGTATTGGAGTTTCAGCTTCAGCATCAGTCCTTCTAGTGAACACTCAGGACTGATATCCTTTAGGATGGACTGGTTGGATCTCCTTGCAGTCCAAGGGGCTCTCAAGAGTCTTCTCCAACACCACAGTTCAAAAGCATCTATTCTTCCATGTGTATCCACCCCTAATTATGCAAATTCTGTTATTATTTAGAATGAGATTTTTTTGAGTATTTCAAGGCGCTTAAAACATTTGACCTACAATTAAGTAAGTATTAAAAGAAACACAGAAGATCTTTCCCCCTTGTTCCAAGAAGTGGCACCTGCTGCCTTTCAGAACGAGGAGTATCCAAGTGTGCCTACTGACAAGAGTTTATCACTTTCCAGCTTCACATTATTTATTACTGACTTGTTTGGTGTCAGTCTCCCCAACGTGCATGTGGGTTCCAAGAATGAGACTTCATCTTTCTTTCTTTTCTGTCTGCATCAGGTGGCATGTGGGACCTCAGTTCCCCAACCAGGGCTGAACTTGTGCTCCTCGCAGTGAAAGCACAGAGTCTTAGCCGCTGGACCACCAGGGAAATCCCCATCTCTCTTTTTCTTTCTTTTTTTTTTTTTTTTTTTTATTTTTTTTTTAAATTTTATTTTATTTTTAAACTTTACTACTTTTCTTTTAAGCATCAATACCAAATCTTTGTGGCTTTCAAACGTCCATCATCTTTTTTTTTTTTTTTTTTTACTATTTCTTTAAATTTAGAGGGTATATGCTTTGCATGAAAATATCTTACTGTGTATTTCTGTTCTGCATAAATGGAAAGCATTTTAAAACTTAGCAAGAGATTCCCATTGTTAGTGTTTAAAGTTAAAAGTATGCTGGGATAAAATAAAACCATCTTATGTGGAAGCAGAAGTTTTGATCCTGTGACTTGACATCACATGTCCGTGTGAACAAGGCCATGGAGGGCTCACAGTACAGGAGTCCCAAGTGGTATCATTGGGCTTGTTTTGTTTTTAAATAAATATTCATATAAGCTTATATCTTCCTGAACCAGAAACATTAGTCCATGCTTTCTCTTTAAGTGAATGCTTTCTTGCCTCAGTTTGTGATGGTAAGAATGCCTGTGAGTTTGCTACTAGTGTTACTCTCATGTTATCAGTAATAATATGTTGCTCAGAGATGGCAAAAAATATGTCTACTTGTAATTATTGGAAAAAAGTCAGAAGATAGGTCATCTTTCTCTGTTATCAATTTGTTTGTGTAGTATTTATTATAACAGGATTGGAATTAAAATTAAATCAATGGATATGTGATCGATAATAATGCTTCACTTTGGAGAATGTTGTAAAAACCTACTAATTTAACAATGAAATAGAAGTATAAACCTTTCAAAGAGTAATTTAGAAAACATATTTTATGTGAAGTCAGTTTTGGTAGACCAAAATTGTGGACTTCATTTAAAAGCTGTCAGATAAAGCAGCTGAAAGCTACCATCACTGAAGGTACTTGTGGAGAAGTGATAGAAGGTAGGTCTTTAAGATGCAAATGAGATACAAGTGAAAGAACACTATATTTAACAGATGAAACCAATTCTGAAGTCTCCATAGCAACTACCAAAACGTTAAGCATAAATTATGCCATTAAAGTGATCAAAGATAACTTTCTTTCAGCCTAAGCAATTTCAAGCCAGATGATGAGCCTGGTCCCTTTTCAGAAAGTCCTACTAAGTACCCTTCTAAAAGATAAATAGAACATCTTTTTATCCATGAGGTATAATTCAGGCTAATAACCTTGGAAATAAATGTATTGCTTTAATGGAAGCGAAATCTAGGACTATTCTCTCTATTAAAGAAGATGCGCTTGTGTGAGTTTCGGCAACCATGCCACATGATGACTCTGTTCTAAAGGAAATGAGGGAAAAAACCATTTATTACATACCATCTTAATGATGATAAACACAGTAAATGCAGCTCCATTTATTTTAATTTTTATATTGCTCTGTGTAATATTCAGAGAAGGCAATGGCACCCCACTCCAGTACCCTTGCCTGGAAAATCCCATGAAGGGAGGAGCCTGGTAGGCTGCAGTCCATGCGGTCACTAAGAGTCAGACACGACTGAGCGACTTCACTTTCACTTTTCACTTTCATGCATTGGAGAAGGAAATGGCAACCCACTCCAGTGTTCTTGCCTGGAGAATCCCAGGGACAGGGAAGCCTGGTGGGCTACCGCCTATGGGGTCGCACAGAGTCGGACACGACTGAAGCGACTTAGCAGCAGCAGCAGTGTAATATTAGTGTGTGTGTGTGTGTGTTAAATACATGTCTTGAATAACTACATAGTAGTGTTTTGGTTTCAGGGTTAACTACATTCAGTTCAGACGGTAAAGAATCCACCTGCAATGCAGGAGACCTGGGTTCTATCCCTGGATTATTTTTGGATTGGGAAGATCCCCTGGAGAAAGGAATGGCAAACCATTCTAGTATTCTTGTTGAGAAATCCCATGGATAGAGGAGCCTAAAAGACTATAGTCCATGGAGTCTCAAAGAGTCCAACAGACTGAGTGACTAAAACTTCAGTGTTAACTATGTTCTAAATAATGAAATCACAGGTTCCTTGTGGATTTCTGAAACATTGCTTTGTGTTTTGTACAACATCTTTGCCTTGATCCTTGACATGTATACTAGACAACTGTGAAATATTTAATACACTGTTCTACAAAATTCTCTTTATTCACATATAAAGTCACCATAATTATTTCAGGTGTCCTTTTTGCATTCCTGTAGTTTTGGTAAATTTTAGTGAGTTTTGTGGCTTCTAGATGAATCAAATAAGTTGACTGGGGCAGTTTATAAATTATGTCAAAGTAAATAATATTGGATGGAAAGAATATTGCATTTGGGTCTAAGAATCAGCTATATAAAAATGAGGCAGACAAATTGGAAACAAATATTTCATGTGCATGTGTAAACAGACCCTCACAGAAAATAATTTGAACCAAGACAGAATGAAACACAGATGTAATGCCTTGTGGTAAAAGAAAGAAAGAAAGAATCTTGGGTATGTCTAGCTGGTAAGAATTTCCTTTCATAGAAGTTTTTCCACCTTGGGAGGAAGATTAACTGTTGGTTTATTTTTGTTTGGGCTTCCCTTGTGGCTCAGCTGGTAAAGAATCCACCTGCAATGCAGGAGACCCCCCTTTCAATGCCTGGGTTGGGAAGATCCCCTGGAGAAGGGATAGGCTACCCACTCCAGTATTCTTGGGCTTCCCTTGTGGCTCAGCTGGTAAATAATCCACCTGCAATGCCAAAGACCTGAGTTTGATCCCTGGGTTGGAGAGATCCCCTGGAAAAGGGAAAGGCCACCCACTTCAGTATTCTGGCCTGGAAAATCCCATGGACGGAGGATTTCTGCAGTCCATGGGATCACTGAGGGTCGGACACGACTGAGCGACTTCACTTTCACTTTTCACTTTCATGCATTGGAGAAGGAAATGGCAACCCACTTCAGTGTTCTTGCCTGGAGAATCCCAGGAATGGGGGAGCCTGGTGGGCTGCAGTCCATGGGGTCACACAGAGTCTGACATGACTGAAGTGACTTAGCAGCAGCAGCATAGTCCATGGGGTCACAAAGAGTTGGATAAGACTGAATGACAGTCACTTCAATTATTTTTGTTTACCTGTTTTACTTTCACACCCATACTAAATTACCATATTAATATTTAAATCATTTCCAGTAAGCTAGCTTAATTAGCCTTCTGAAGTTTAGGCAAGAGAGTTTATTTTTAATCTACAGGAACAAGTACCTCTTTCAAGTTCTGTTCTTCCAACATCCCTTGAGGTGTTGTTTTTATCTATTATTTGTTCTCACTGTAATCTGTAGTTCTCTTTTCGGAACCTTTCATCATCTATTTTATTCCAAATAAGTGGAAAAGTGAAAGTGTCAGTTGCTCAGTGGTGTTCAACTCTTTGTGACCCCATGGGCTGTAGCCCACAAGATTCCTCTGTCCATGGAATTTTCCTGGCATAATATTAGAGTGGGTAGCCATTCCCTTTTCCAAAGGATTTCCTTGACCCAGGCATTGAACCCGGGTCTCCTGCATTGCAGGCAGATTCTTTACCTCTGTGTCACCAAGAAAGCCCCATTGTCTTAAGAGCTTTGCTCTTTCTTTCACCTTCATTTTCAGAAGGTGTCTTGACTTTGTCTTCCTTATTTCAGAAATGATGATTTTACTTTTATTTTATGTCCACTACTGATTTTTAAACAACAGAATGGGAAAGACTAGAGATCTCTTCAAGAAAATTAGAGATGCCAAGGGAACATTTCATGCGAAGATGGGCTTGATAAAGGACAGAAATGGTATGGACCTAACAGAAGCAGAAGATATCGAGAAGAGGTGGCAAGAATACAAAGAAGAACTGTACAAAAAAGATCTTCATGTCCCAGATAATCACGATGGTGTGATCACTGACCTAGAGCCAGACATCCTGGAATGTGAAGTCAAGTGGGCCTTAGAAAGCATCACTACGAACAAAGCTACTGGAGGTGATGGAATTCCAGTTGAGCTATTCCAAATCCTGAAAGATGGTGCTGTGAAAGTGCTGCACTCAATATGCCAGCAAATTTGAAAAACTCAGCAGTGGCCAAAGAACTGGAAAAGGCCAGTTTTCCTTCCAATCCCAAAGAAAGGCAATGCCAAAGAATGCTCAAACTACTGCACAATTACACTCATCTCACGTGCTGTAAAGTAATGCTCAAAATTCTCCAAGCCAGGCTTCAGCAATATGTGAACCGTGAACTTCCTGATGTTCAAGCTGGTTTTAGAAAAGGCGGAGGAACCAGAGATCAAATTGTCAACATCCACTGGATCATGGAAAAAGCAAGAGAGTTCCAGAAAAAGATCTATTTCTGCTTTATTGACTATGCCAAAGCCTTTGACTGTATGGATCACAATAAACTGTGGAAAATTCTGAAAGAGATGGGAATACCAGACCACCTGACCTGCCTCTTGAGAAGTCTGTATGAAGGTCAGGAAGAAGCAGTTACAACTGGACATGGAACAACAGACTGGTTCTAAATAGGAAAAGGAGTACGTCAAGGCTGTATATTGTCACCCTGCTTATTTAACTTATATGCAGAGTACATCATAAGAAACGCTGGACTGGAAGAAACATAAGCTGGAATCAATATTGCCAGGAGAAATATCAATAACCTCAGACATGCATATGACACCACCCTTATGGCAGAAAATGAAGAGGAACTAAAAAGCCTCTTGATGAACGTGAAAGAGGAGAGTGAAAAAGTTGGCTTAAAGCTCAACATTCAGAAAACGAAGATGATGGCATCTGGTCCTATCACTTCATGGGAAATAGATGGGAAACAGTGGAAACAGTGTCAGACTTTATTTTTTTGGTCTCCAAAATCACTGCAGATGGTGACTGCAGCCATGAAATTAAAAGACGCTTACTCCTTGGAAGGAAAGTTATGACCAACCTAGATAACGTATTCAAAAACAGAGACATTACTTTGCCAACAAAGGTCCATCTAGTCAAGGCTATGGTTTTTCCTGTGGTCATGTATGGATGTGAGAGTTAGACTGTGAAGAAGGCTGAGCACCGAAGAATTGATGCTTTTGAACTGTGGTGTTGGAGAAGACTCTTGAGAGTCCCTTGGAATGCAAGGAGATCTAACCAGTCCATTTGAAGGAGATCAGCCCTGGGATTTCTTTGGAAGGAATGATGCTGAAGCTGAAACTCCAGTACTTTGGCCACCTCATGCGAAGAGTTGACTCATTGGAAAAGACTCTGATGCTGGGAGGAATTGGGGGCAGGACAAGAAGGGGATGATAGAGGATGAGATGGCTGGATGGCATCACTGACTCAATGGACGTGAGTCTCAGTGAATTCTGGGAGTTTGTGATGGACAGGGAGGCCTGGTGTGCCGCGATTCATGGGGTTGCAAAGAGTCGGACACGAAAGAGTGACTGAACTGAAATGAACTGAACTGATTTTTAACTTCCTTTCATTCGTTTAACCTTGCAGTTCATCCATGTTTCCACTCTCAGTGTATTCTTCTCATGTCTGCTCGTGCTTCTTTGTTTCCCCTGTATAAAAGTTCAGAGTATTTTGAGTCCTTATATCCCTTCCATTCCTGTGTGAGAAGCAGATGGCTGCAGTAGGCATCTGTTTTCGTCTACATGAAGGCTTCATACATCCTGAGTATTGTGATTTTGCGCATTGGAAAAGGAAATGGCAACCCACTCCAGTATTCTTGCCTGGAGAATCCCAGGGACGGGGGAGCCTGGTGGGCTGCCTTCTATGGGGTCGCAGAGAGTCGGACACGACTGAAGCGACTTAGCAGCAGCAGCAGAAGCCAGTGGCTTGCAGTCCTCACAGGGTGTTCTATACCCCCCTTACGGGTGTGTATACCTATTTGAAAATCTTCCTCTAAACTCTAATGTGTTCTGTTGTCCTCCTCCTTTCATGTCCAGCACCATTGCAAATTTTCACTTTTGATAGGTGTTGGGAAGGTTTTTTTTTTTTTTTCTGTATATCTGAGAATTTGTAACATTGTCTTTAGTTTTTCCTTCTTTTTCTGGTGTGCAGTGGTCAACGTTAAAATCTATAAAAGTAAAAATTAGTACATTTAATTGAATCCTCACCATGTGTCAAACTTCCTTTAAGAGCTTTATATAAATTCATTTGTAATGATCCTGTAAAATATAATATATACTACCATTCCTCAAATTTAAGGTAGGAGAAGACTGAGGCAGACAGAGATCAGACAACTCATTCAAAGCATGTTGTTGCAGGTGCTAGGACACGGGTACCAGCCCAAGAAGTGTAGCTCCAAACTCCAGGCAAGCTCACTCTGCCAGGCTGCTTCTTCCATTTTTAATGTATGTTTACTGTGTTAGTCACTCAGTCGAGTCCGACTCTTTGAGACCCCATGGAATGCCAGGCTCCTCTGTCCATGGAATTCTTTGGGTAAGAATACTGGAGTGGGTTGACATTTCCTAAAGCAGGGGAATCTGCCCAACCCAGGTCTCCTGCATGGCAGGGGAATTCTTTACCATCTGAGCCACCTGATGGCTGTATAGCCTCATAAATTTCTGTGGCCTAAGCTTCAAATGTGGCTTGATGTTCTGGTCCCCTGATTCTTGTTCTCTCCTTTGTAACCATTTTCTATAATAGTCCACTCTGTATTCTAATTCTATTTATTTAATATGCTCTCCATCCCTATAAAATCAGAGTTACAGTCAAGCCAATTTCTCTATTACTGTTGCCCACATGGTCTTCATCTCCCTCCCCAAATGTTAAGTCCCGGAAGGTCCCAGAAGGTTCTACACCTGAGCATGACACTGTATTTCATTTAATACAATTTAAATGGACAATTCTGCAAGGCTAAGCCATTCAGGAAACATGGATATGACAACAGCACCCATCTGTGATGGTCCACAACCTGCTCTATGTACAAATTCCCAATTACTTACGGCATATTTCTTGAAGCTCTAGTTCAGAAAATAAAGATTAAAAAAAAAAGAGAAAGAGAGAGAAACATACCTAAAATAAACAGTTATATTTAACTGGTAGTTGTGAAAATGTTTGCTTGTATATAGCTCACATAAGACATAGTAAAGCCTTGTTCAGAGACAAAGGCATCATCATAAATAGTTTTTCAAAAAAAATTATAAAAATCTATCTTATACACAAAAGCAATATATTCATTGGAGGAAATCTGCAATTTAAATCATGAACTAATGTGATGAGCTTTGGAAGGTTATATGGAAACTGATAAATACAAAGAATGTAAATTAGGCCGTAACAAGTTACCATTTAACAAAGAGGTGATAATTATAGTCTGTTTGGGGGGAGGACAGCTTTCATAATTTAGGGGAAAATTTTTTTTAATATGAAGGTAATGCAAAACAAAGAAAAAGGCATTTGAATAATGAAGATGCACTGTTTCCCACAAAAGCACTGGGGACCTTTGGTTCATTTGGAAGGTGATTGATAGGTCTTCACTGCATACACTAGAATTAGGATGCAAATCCATATATACTGTTCCTCTGAAATCCTTAACATTTGACTATTTATCTTGAAGGGCTGGGCCCACTCCAGGTTTTAAAACCAACCATATTAAACCTAGAGAATTTCAGCTCATGTGATTTTTGGACTTTTACTCTGTAGACACAGGATATTAAATTAACTGATTTTGAGTTTTAAATTGAAGTTGGGTTATTGGGTTGAATCCCACTTGACCACAGCCTGTAATCCTTTTTATATATTATAGTGTTTGGTTGGTTAGAATTTGTTGAGGATTTTTTGTATTCATAAGAGATATTGGTGTGTAGGGTTCTTTTCTTGTGATGTCTTTGATTTTAGTATCAGGATAATATCAGTTTCATAGAATGAATTGGGAGTTTCCTTTTCTTTTATTATTTGGGAGTGCCTGTGAAGAGTTAATATTTATTCTTAATAAGATGTGGGTTAGAATTTACTAGTGAAGCCAATGAGCCCAGACTTTTCTATTTTATTTTTTCTTGTTTTTGACATTAAAGTTTTTTTTTTTTTAGTTTATAAATTAGATATTCACATTTGCTATTGGTTTTAAATTGTTCTTATCAAATATATAAATCATCAAAAAATCAGTATTCTACTATGAAAATTACAATGGTATCTTACATGATAACAGTAAAAACAATTTTCTTTGTAGCTTTTTGATTACTAGCTTAATTACTTTATATATTCTAGGTCTGCTCATATTTTCTATTTATTTTTGAGTTAGTTTTATAGTTTGAGACTTTCTAGGAATTTGCTCATGTCATCTAAGTCATATAACAGATTAGCCTATAATTATTCATAGTATTCCTTTGTAATCATTTTTTATTTCTGTAAGGTCAGCAATTATATGCTTACACCATTTCCAGTGCTACTAAATTGAGTCTTATTGTTCTCTCTCTCTCTTTCTGATTTTCTTACAATTTTATCTTTAATCGGACTAAAAAATTGTCACTTTGTTGATCATTTCAGAAAACCAGGTTTCATATCATTGAATTTCTCTACAGTTTTTACTTTGTATTTCTTTATTTCCTGTTTCCTTTGCTATTTTCTCCTTCAGCATTCTGTATGTTTAGTTTGCTCATCTTTCTCCAGTGTCTTAAGGTAGAAGGTTAGGTTACTGGTTTGAAATCTTGCTTCTTCTTCACTGAAGTGTTTTTGCAGTTATGCATATCCCTCTAAGTACTACTTTAGCTACATCAGTCCCACAGGATATGATGCATTGTATCTTCATTTACTTGCATCTTCATGTTTGTAATTTCTCTATAATTTCTTCTTTGATCCACTGGCTATTGAAAACTATGCTATTGGACTTCCCTGGTGGTCCAATGAGAAGATTCTACAAGCCATGAGGCAACTAAGCCCATGCACCACAACTACTGAGCCATACTCTAGAGTCCATGTGCCACTACCACCGTGCCACACTCTAGAGCTGGTGTGCCACTACCACAGAGACACACCTAGAACCCGTGTGCCACAACTACTGAGCCACACCCTAGAGCCCATGTGCCACAACCACTGAGCCACAGCATAGAGCCCGTGTGCCACAACCACTGAGCCACACTCTAGAGCCCGTGTGCCACAACCACAGAGCCACACCCTAGAGCCCGTGTGCCAAACCACTGAGCCACACCCTAGAGCCCGTGTGCCACAACCACTGAGCCACACTCTAGAGCCCGTGTGCCACAATCACTGAGCCATACTGTAGAGCCTGTGTGACACAGTTACTCAGCCACATGCTAGAGCCTATGTGCCACAACTACTGAGCCACATTCTAGAGCCTGGGTCCACAGTTATTGAGTCACAGGCTAGAACTTGTGTGCCACGACTACTGAGCCACACTTTAGAGCCTGTGTGCCACAACTACTGAGCCTACATGCCACAACCACTGAAACCTGTGTGCACTAGAGCCTGAGCTCTACAACAAGAGAGGCCACCACAATAGGAAGCCAGTACACTTCAACAAAGAGTAGTCTCTGCTTTCCACAGCTAGAGAAAGCCAGTGCACAGCAATGAAGATCTAGGTCAGCTAAAAGTACAATAAATAAATCCGTATTCTTTATCTTCACTTTTTTGTGAGTTTCTCAAATTTCTTTCCATTATTGATTGCTAATTTTATTTATTTGTGATCAGAGAACTTATTGGTACTATTATAATTCATTTAAATTACTTGACATATTTCATTTCCTAGAAATGATCTATGACAAAGCTATATATTCTGCAATTGTTGGATACAGTGTTCAGTAGACAGGTCAAGAATATTTGGTTTATAGTATAAATTTGTTGAAATTCTGCTTAGTTGTATCCACTATTGAGAGTGAAGGTGAGGTATAGAAATCAACTATTATTGTTGAATTGTCAATTCCTCTCATTTCTATTTCAGTCACATCCTGATGTATTAGCCACTCCTGTATTCTTACAGTTGATTTCCATAGTATATTTTCCCATCCTTTTACTTTCAATGTCTTTACATCTTTGAATCAAGAAGGAATCTCTATAAATAACATATATTTTGATTGTTTATTTGTATTTGTATCAGGTCTGACAGACTGCCTTTCAGTTAGGTTAATTCATTCACACTTAATTTTCATATTGATATAATGGAGCAATTGGACTTACATCTACCATTTACATTTTGTTTTCTGTATGTATCATGCATTTTTTTCTTTCTTTCTTTATTCTTTAGGCACTGCATGTTCAGTTCAGTTCAGTTCTGTACAATTGCTCAGACGTGTCTGAATCTTTGCGACCCCATGCACCACAGCATGCCAGGCCTCCCTGTCCATCACTCCCAGAGCCCACCCCAACCCATGTCCATTGAATTGGTGATGCCATTCAACCATCTCATCCTCTGTTGTCCCCTTCTCCTCCTGCCATCAATCTTTCCCAGCATCAGAGTCTTTTCCAGTCAATCAGCTCTTCGGATCATGTGGCCAAAATATTGGAGTTTCAGCCTCAACATCAGTCCTTCGAATGAACACCCATGACTGATCTCCTTTAGGTTGGACTGATTGGATTTCCTTGTAGTCCAAGGGACTCTCAAGACTCTTCTCCAACACCACAGTTCAAAAGCATCAATTCTTCGGCACTCAACTTTCTTTATAGTCCAACTCTCACACCCATACATGATCACTGGAAAAACCATAGTTTTGAATAGACGGAACTTTGTTGGCAAAATAATGTCTCTGCTTTTGAATATGCTATCTAGGTTGGTCAGAACTTTCCTTCCAAGGAGTAAGCATCTTTTAATTTCATGGCTGCAGTCATCATCTGCAGTGATTTTGGAGCCCAGAAAAATAAAGTCAGCCACTGTTTCCACTGTTTCCCCATCTATTCGCCATGAAGTGATGGAACCAGATGCCATGATCTTCATTTTCTGAATGTTGAGCTTTAAGCCAATTTTTTTCACTCCCCTCTTCCACTTTCATCAAGAGGCTCTTTAATTCTTCATTTTCTGCCATAAAGGTGGTGTCATCTGGATATCTGAGGTTATTGATATTACTTCCAGCAATCTTGATTCCAGCTTGTGCTTCATCCAGCCCAGCACTTCTCATTATGTGTTCTGCATATAAGTTAAATAAACAGGGTGACAATATAAAGCCTTGACATATTCCTTTCCCTATTTGGAACCAGTCTGTTGTTCCATGTCCAGTTCTAACTGTTGCTTCCTGACCTGCATATAAGTTTCTCAAGAGGAATGTCAGGTGGTCTGATATTCCCATCTCTTTCAAAATTTTCCACAGTTTTTTGTGATCCATAGAGTCAAAGTCTTTGGCATAGTCAATAAAGCAGACTTTGCATTAAGTGAATATTTTCTCAGTTCATTTCAGTTCAGTCACTAAGTCGTGTCTGACTCTTTGAGACTCCATGACCTACAGCATGCCAGGCCTTCCTGTCCATTGCCAACTGCCTGAGTTTACTCAAATTCATGTACATTGAGTTGGTGATCTCATCCAACCATCTCATCCTCTGTCATCCCTTTCTCCTCCTGCTTTCGACCTTTCCGAGCATCCAGGTCTTTTCCAATGAGTCAGTTCTTCGCATCAGGTGACCAAAGTATTGGAGTTTCACCTTCAGCATCAATCCTTCCAATGAATATTCAGGACTGATTTCCTTTAGGATGGACTGGTTGAATCTCTTTGCAGTCAAAGGGACTCTCAAGAGACTTCTCCAATAACAAAGTTCAAAAGCATCCATTCTTCAGCACTCAGTTTTCTTTTTTTTTTTCTTCAGTTTTCTTTATAGTCCAACTCTCACATCCATACATCCCTACTGGAAAAACTATAGCTTTGACTAGACTAGAATATTTTCTGCTGTAAAATTTCAATTTATTATTAATATTTTACTCCATATACATTGTATACTGACTTTTTTTTTTTTTTTTTTTGGCTATTTCCTTAGTGGTTCCTTTAGGATTTACCATATACAACTTAATGTATCCAAATATTCTTCAGGTTTATATTGACCATGTTGTTTGATTCCCATACCATGTCTGACTCTTTGGTGACCTCATGGGCTGTAGCCCGCCAGGCTTCTCTGTCCATGGCACTTCTTAGGTATGAATACTGAAGTGATTTGCCATTTCCTTCTCTAGGGAATCTTCTTGCCCAGGTATTGAATCAGCATCTCGTGCCTTAGCAGGTGGGTTATTTACCACTCAGCCACCTTTCATACTGACTTATTTCCATTTAAATATAGGTATCATTATTATTGCTCTACTCACCTTTTCTCCTTTTTGGTTTTATCATTAAACAAGTTAGAACTGTATATGTTACTAGCCCAAACATATTTATTACAATTATTACTTAATGTACAATATCACAAACTTCCATCCATAGTTCATCAGGCACTCTGTCTATCAGATCTAGTCCCTTAAATCTATTTCTCACTTCCACTGTATAATCATAAGGGATTTGATTTAGGACATACCTGAATGGTCTATTGGTTTTCCCTACTTTCTTCAATTTAAGTCTGAATTTGGCAATAAGGAGTTCATGATCTGAGTCACAGTTGGCTCCCGGTCTTGTTTTTGCTGACTGTATAGAGCTTCTCCAACTTTGGTTGCAAAGCATATAATCTGATTTCAGTGTTAACCATCTGGTGATGTCCATATGTAGTCTTCTCTTGTGTTGTCGGAAGAGGGTGTTTGCTATGACCAGTGCGTTCTCTTGGCAAAACTCTATTAGCCTTTGCCCTGCTTCATTCTGTACTCCAACACCAAATTAGCCTGTTACACAGGTATTTCTTGACTTCCTATATTTGCATTCCAAAAAAGACATCTTTTTTGGTATTAGTCCTAGAAGGTCTTGTAGGTCTTCATAGAACTGTTCAAATTCAGCTTCTTTAGCATTACTCGTCAGGACATAGACTTGGATTACCATGATATTGAATGGTTTGGCTTGGAAATGAACAGAGATCATTCTGTTGTTTATGAGATTGCATCCAAGTACTGCATTTCAGACTCTCTTGTTGACTATGAGGGCTACTCCATTTCTTCTAATGGATTCTTGCCCACAGTAGTAAATATAATGATCATCTGAGTTAAATTCACCGATTCAAGTCCATTTTAGTTAGCTGATTCCTAAAATGTTGATGTTCACTTTTGTCGTTTCCTGTTTGAAATGTGCCTTCCAATGTGCCTTGATTCATTACCTAACAATCTAGGTTGCTATGCAATATTGCTCTTTACAGCATTGGACCTTGCTTCTATCACCAGTCACATCCACAACTGGGTGCTGTTTTTTTTTGTTTTTTTTTTTTTTTCTTTTGACTCCGTCTCTTTATTCTTTCCAGAATTATTTCTCCAGTGATCTCCAGTAGCATATGGGGCACCTACAGACCTAGGAAGTTCCCATCTCAGTGTCCTATTGTTTTGCCTTTTCATATTGTTCATGGGTTTCTCAAGGCAAGAATACTGAAGTGGTTTGCCATTCCTTTCTCCAGTGGACCACATTCTGTCAGACTTCACCATAACCTGTCTTGGATGGCCGTACACTACATGGCTTAGTTTCATTGAGTTAGACAAGGCTGTGGTCCATGTGACCAGATTTGTTAGTTTTCCATGATTATGGTTTTAGTCTGTCTGACCTCTGATGCCCTTTCTCAGCACCTACCCTCTAACTGGGGTTTCTGTGACCTCGGACGTGGGGTATCTCCTCACAGCCGCCGCTCCTGACCTTGGACGTTGGATATCTCCTCTTGGGCGGCTCGCCACTCCAGTGCCACAAAGCTGCTGCTTGCTGCTACAGCTGGATCAAGACCATTCCCAAGAAAAAGAAATGCAAAAAAGCAAAATGGCTGTCTGAGGAAGGCTTACAAATGGCTGTGAAAAGAAGAGAAGCCAAAATCAACAGAGAAAAGGAAAGATATATCCATTTGAATGCAGAGTTCCAAAGAACAGCAAGGATAGATAAAGCCTTCCTCAGTGATTAATGCAAAGAAATAGAGGAAAACAATAGAATGAGAAAGACTAGAGATCTCTTCATGAAAGTTTGAGATACCAAGGGAATATTTCATGCAAAGATGGGCTCAATAAAGGACAGAAATGGTATGGACTAAACAGAAGCAGCAGATATTAAGGAGAGGTGGCAAGAATACACAGAAGAAAAGTACAAAAAATATCTTGATGAACCAGATAATCACGATGGTGTGATCA
The DNA here is from genome assembly GCF_032452875.1 of Bos javanicus. NCBI lineage: Eukaryota > Metazoa > Chordata > Mammalia > Artiodactyla > Bovidae > Bos > Bos javanicus. The sequence continues at coordinate 4,427,148 of NC_083871.1, read as the reverse complement.
CTCACCTAGAGCCAGACATCCTGGAATGTGAAGTCAAGTGGGCCTTAGGAAGCATCACTATGAACAAAGCTAGTGGAGGTGATGGAATTCCAGTTGAGTTATTTCAAATCCTAAAAGATGATGCTGTGAAAATGCTGCACTCAATACACCAGCAAATTTGGAAAACTCGGCAGTGGTTACAGGACTGGAAAAGGTTAGTTTTCGCTCCAATCCCAAAGAAAGGTAATGCCAAAGAATACTGAAACTACAACAAAATTGCACTCATCTCAAACATTAGTAAAGTAATGCTCAAAATTCTCCAAGCCAGGCTTTAGCAATACATGAACAGTGAACTTCCAGATTTCAAGCTGGTCTTAGAAAAGGCAGAGGAACCAGAGATCAAATTGCCAACAACCGTTGGATCATTGAAAAATCAGGAGAGTTCTGGAAAGAAATATATTTTTGCCTTATTGACTATGCCAAAGTTTTTGACTGGGTGAATCACAATGAACTGTGGAAAATTCTTCAAGAGAAGAGAATACCAGACCAACTGACCTGCCTCTTGAGAAACCTGTATGCAGTTCAGGAAGCAATAGTTAGAACCGGACGTGGAACAACAGACTGGTTCCAAATAGGAAAAGGAGTACATCAAGGCTGTATATTGTCACCCTGCTTATTTAACTTATATGCAGAATACATCATGAGAAATGCTGGACTGGATGAAGCACAAGCTGAAATCAAGATTGCTGGGAGTAATATCAATAACCTGAATATGCAGATTACACCACCTTTATGGCACATAAATGAAGAAGAACTAAAGAGCCTCTTGATGAAAGTGAAAGTGGAGAGTGAAAAAGTTGGCTTAAAGCTCAACATTCAGAAAACAAAGATTATGGCATCTGGTCTCATCACTTCATGGCAAATAGATGGGGAAACAGTGGAAACAGTGGCTAACTTTATTTTTCTGGGCTCCAAAATCACTGCAGATGGTGACTGCAGCCATGAAATTAAAAGATGCTTACTCCTTGGAAAGAAAGTTCTGACCAACCTAGACAGCATATTAAAATGCAGAGACATTACTTTGCCAACAAAGGTCCGTCTAGTCAAGGCTATGGCTTTTCCTGTAGTCGTGTATGGATGTGAGAGTTGGACTATAAAGAAAGCTGAGCACTGAAGAATTGATGCTTTTGAATTGTGGTGTTGGAGAAGACTCTTGAGAGTTCCTTGGACTGCAAGGAGATCCAACCAGTCCATCCTAAAGGAAATCAGTCCTGAATATTCATTGCAAGAACTGATGTTGAAGCTAAAACTCCAATACTTTGGCTACCTGATATGAAGAGCTGACTCACAGATGAAGACTCTTATGCTGGGAAAGAATGAATGTGGGAGGAGACAGGTAAGACAGAGGATGAGAGGGTTGGATGGCATTACTGACTCAATGTACATGAGTTTGGGTAAACTCCAGGAGTTGGTGATGGACAGATAGGGCTGGCACGCTTCAGTCCATGGGATCGCAAAGAATCAGACATGACTAAGGAATGGAGCTGAACTGAACTTAATGTAATCATACATTTTTTAAAGAAGTTGAGTAGAGAAGAGAGAACAATTACATATTTATAGTTTGCTATAATATTCTTATTTAACCTTTCTGTTTCTCCTCACTCAGGTCTGTGGATTCCAGTATCATCTGGGGTCATTTACTTTGCCAAAATGACTTTTTTTCCACATGACTCCTTTGTGTTATTATTGGCAAATATGTTATATTCAAAATGTTATAGGTTGAAAAATAAAATCATATGCATACTATATCATATACATATTATATAATTGTTTTCAAAATCACTTAAGAGAAGAACAGAGAGGAAATAAGCATTTCTCCTATGTTGTGTAATTTCATAATTAACTTTACCATAATTATCTTTCTTTATTGGGTTGATTCAAATTGCTGGCAGGCATCCTTTACTTTGATCCTGAAGAACTCTCGTATATCTTGTAAGCTGTGTCTGCTTGCTAGAAGTGTCTCAATTTTTGCTTATCTACGAGCAGCCTTACTTTGATTTTATTTTTGAGAGATAGTTTTGCTGGATCTGGAATTCTGGGTTGACATGTTTTCATTCTTTAAAAATTTAAATATGTCACCTCACTGCCTTTTGATGTTTGTTGTTTCTGATGACAAACAGTGTTTTTAATCTTACTGGTGCTCCTTTGTAAGTAATGAGTCAATTTTTTTTTTTTTAATGTCTTTCAAGATTCTTTGTTGTTGGTTTTTACCATTTTTATATGATATGTCTACAGTGCATTTCTTTGAACTTAGAGTCTTTTGAATTTGCATATGTAGATTCATGTTTTTCACCAAATTCTAGAGGTTTTAAGTTATTATTTCTCCTAATATTTTTCTGTCACTTTCTCTCTCCCTTGTCTTCTGACAGTCAGATTATGCATATGGTGGTTTTTCTTCAAGTTACCCTCTTTTCTTTGAAGTTCTGTCCATTTACTTTTTTCCTTTGTTCTTTAGATTGCGTAGTCTCTAAGTTCACTAATTCTTTTTTCTGTCAGTTCAGATATTCTACTGAGCCTCTCTAGTGAAATTTTCACTTACTAATTATGATTTTCCGTCTGGAATTTTCAACATAGTCCTCATTATAACTGTATTTATCTTATTAAACTTGTTTTTCTAAATTAAATTTATTTATTTTAATTAGAGGCTAATTAGTTTACAATATTGTATTGATTTTGCCATACATCAACATGAATCCACCACAGGCATACACGTGTTCCCAATCCTGAACCCCCCTCCCACCTTCCTCCCCATAGCATCCCTCTGGGTCATCCCAGTGCACCAGCCCCAAGCTTCCTGTATCCTGCATCGAACTTGGACTGGCAATTATTTAGTTCTTTGAAAATATTTGAAACTGAGCAGGACCCTGTGGGGAACTCCTGGGTAGAAAAATGTTTCCATGTCCCCCATGTCAACTACTAATTGGCACTTGCCAAGACTACTGTCAATGGCTGAACAAGGGCATAATGCACTTCCCTGGTGGCTCAGATGGTAAAGAAACTCTCTGCAGTGTGGGAGACCCAAGGTTCTATCCTTGGGTCAGGAAGATCCTCTGGAGAAGGAAATGGCAGCCCACTCCACTATTCTTGCCTGGAAAATCCCATGGACAGAGGAGCCTAGTGGGCTACAGTCTGTGGATTTGCCAAGAGTTAGACACGACTGAGCAGTTAACACTTTCTGTGGAGACTGAACCCCGTGCTGCTGCAACTGTTAACCTTTAACACCCTGAGGGAGTTCAGGCTGGAGAGAGGTTCTCTGTGCTCCAAGGAATCCGATGGGACAGGTTTTAGATAGTTATTTTCAGGAACAGACTTTATGATCCTAATTCTTGTATCTCATCATCTAGGAAAGTGCTAAACCCCTTCATGATGACATCAGATCCTTGTAACTAGCAGAAAACCTTTTGTAAAAGGAGGGCTTAATTGTACTGAATTTCCCCTTCACCAAAATCTTATATGTTGACTGTCTTGCACTGCCTCTTGGGAGCAGTGTCTCAAAACTATCTGAGGTGCTGCCTACTGGGCTGCAGTAATCATTTTGCCCCAAATAAAACTTGACTCACAACTCTCAAAGCTGTGTGTCTTTTTTTAGTTAACACCCATTTCTTGTTGTATAAAAAGTGGTTTCAACCACTTAGACCAAAGGGCACATTCAAATAGTTACTAATTAGGGAAGTGAAGGAATGCAGAAACAAAAGAAAAATAGTCAAGAAACAATAGTGCAGCAATAAAGCAGAGTCCTAGTTCCTGCTCAAAGGATACACATAACAATGTCTCTGAGTTGTTCCACAGGAACTAAGGCCCCCACTTAAGTGTAGGATGGTGACTTCAGGCTGAGCATAAATTCCTGACCACCACTCTGTTACTTTACCACCAACCAGTCACAAGAAAATCACACACCCTTGACTCCAGATTTTGCCTTTAAAAACCTTTCCCTGAAAACCATCAGGGAATTTGTGTCTTTGGGGCATGAGCTGCCCATTTTTCTTGTTTGGTCCCTGGAATAAGCCTTTTTCTGCTCGAAATCAAATTTCTGTGTTTGGCATTGCTGTGCATCAGGCACATTAACTTGAGTTCCACATATTTGTTATGGCTATTTTGAAATATTTTTCTCTTAAACCTTGACATCTGGTTGCATTCACAAACAGTTTCTGCGTTTTCATCTGCATTTAGGACAGACATTTATATTTCTTTGCAATTCCCATAAGTTTTGTTGGAAACTGGACACTTAAGGTAATACATTATAGCAATTCTAGATACTGCCCCACATCAGGGCTTGTCATAATTATTTTCTCGTTTCTTTGTTTAGAGAGTAGCTGGATTATTTTGGTGAAGTCTATTCTCCCCAACCTACTCCAGTACCCTTGCCTGGAAAATCCCATGGATGGAGGAGCCTGGTAGGCTGCAGTCCATGGGGTCGCTAAGAGTCAGACATGACTGAGCGACTTCACTTTCACTTTTCACTTTCATGCATTGGAGAAGGAAATTGCAACCCACTCCAGTGTTCTTTCTTGGAGAATCCCAGGGACGGGGGAGCCTGGTGGACTGCCGTCTCTGGGGTTGCACAGAGTGGGACATGACTGAAGCGACTTAGTAGTAGTAGTAGCTATTCTTCCCCAACCTCCACCCCCAGTCCTCATGAATCTTCTGTTGCTTTTCCTCGTGGATGTAGCCTTGACCATGGACAGAGTCATCCTGGGATGACACCCTGGAGCTGAAAATGAGGTTAACTTCTTTGGAAAGAACTTTGGGTCTTTCTACTTTATGGATTGTTTCTCCTTCTGTATAAAATAAAAGCCCAGCTGAGGCTGGGATTGGGATGGTGGAATGCTTCTGTGTGACAGTCATGAAAATTATTTAAGATACTGAGCTAATGTTTCTTCTTCTGAATGGATTAAATAAAGAATCCAAAGCAAAGAAAATAGATACAAAAAATACATATTTATGTGTGTGTGTTTGTATAAACAGTGGAGATTTCAAACATTAGAAATACTGTTAAGCAATTTATTATACTTATGTAGGCTGAAATATTTTAGAATATACACAAATAAGACTTTCACAGAAATCTAACAGCATGAAAATTCTTATATTATCATGGCCAAGTAAAACAAAGCAAACTAAAACCAAACCAGACGTAACTTCATACATAATAGGATAAAATGGGTTAACTTCTCCCAGCATCCACTACCGCTAAGAAAAAGAAGACACACACACACAAAACCTAGGCAAAATAACGTTTTGGAAAGTATATCAATATATATTTAAAAAAAAATTTAGTGGTAAAAGTATGGATAGTATTTTTTTTTCTATTCTTAGAGCTTTTGCATGTTTTCTAACAAGCTTGGATTAAGTGTGTAGTGAAAAGTACAATGAAGTAAAATAAACATAATATTGGTACTCTAATGAGATCACTGTTAGATGTAGGTGACCACACTACGGCTTTTCCCAATTGCCCCTTTTGTTTTTCCACTAATGATCTGAATTTCACGTTCGTAGATACAATCATCTGCACAGGGCAAAATAAGTTGTTTCCACTTCCTGTCACAATGAAGTGTTTTGATAATCTAAGTCTGGGTGATTGAAGTGCCCCATTAGAACCACCTGGTCCAATTTTGAAACTTCTCTAAATTTATTTCACGTTTATAATTCGAGTAGCTAATTTGGGTTTCAAAACAAATTTATGTTAAATAATAGTTTACTGTTACCACTTTGATGAATATATAAGTGTTTTCCATTCCTAAGCTCTAAATAATATTAATAAATTACTCCATTTACTCAATAATGACATAATACGTAGAAAATTTCTTAAATTGTATTAGTTTCATAAATGTAATTCCATTTAGTCATTATTTATATAGTTATATCTTTATAATTTAAATTAAATATAATATAAATTTATATTAAATATAAATTTAATAGTAGAATTTATGCTTTTGAACTGTGGTGTTGGAGAAGACTCTTGAGAGTCTCTTGGACTGCAAGGAGATCCAACCAGTCCATCCTAAAGGAAATCAGTCCTGGGTGTTCATTGGAAGGACTGATGTTGAAGCTGAGATTCCAATACTTTGGCCACTTGATGCGAAGAGCTGACTCATTTGAACAGACCCTGATGCTGGGAAAGGTTGAGGGCAGGAGGCGAAGGGGACAACAGAGGATGAGATGGTTGGATGGCATCACCAACTCTATGGAGATGAGTTTGAGTAGACTCCGGGAGTTGGTGATGGACCGGGAAGCCTGGCATGCTGTTGTCTATGGGGTCGCAAAGAGTGGGACACAACTGAGAGACTGAACTGAATTGAATATGCATAATGAATTAGGTAAATAAGCATAGAACATGAAACATGTGTGATAAAGTATATATGTTAAAATTTTAATTTTAGTATTTTATAAATACTTGGGACAGTTAAATAACAAATGGGTAAGAGGATGAAACCTCCATGAAAAACTAGTGATTTTGAGATAACTAATACTTGAAGTTGGTATAAATTTACCATCTCCATCAATAAGACCTGTGCTTATTTATGTTCCTACTGTCACTGAGACCGACTTAAGCCACCATCACTTCTTGCATGAACTACTGTACAGCTACTTAAGTGATTTTTCTCCTTCTACTCTTTCCCTCACTGCAATTTCTTCCTCACTCTGAAACTATTGAGTTGTCAGGGATTAACCTTTGTACTTAGAATGGCAAATAGCCTTTGTACTTAGAATGGCCTGTAAGTACAAGACCTGGACCCTGTCCTGCCTTGACCTCATGCCCTAGACGCTCCTTTCAAACACTTCCTAACAACTCTGGTCTTCTGTTTCCTGCTTCTTCTGCTCGAAAACTCTTCCCACAGCACATTGTGTCCTTATTATCATAACTCAGAGAACTTCCTAAGCACTCTGGCTAATAAAGACCCTATGATTACCCCCAGTCACTCTGTACCACACCACACCACTTCACCCCTTCATAGCAGTCATCACTATGAACTTACTGTACTCATTAATGAGTTAACTGCATATTGCCTGCTTGTTCTTGATACCAACCAGGGTTCTTGACCTTCTCCAATCAATAGAACTTGACTAGAGGCCAGGCAAGAAACTGAGACAAGACTTTATTGGAGTTTCTGCAGGAGGGAAAGAAAACAAGCAATAGACTTCCTTGCTTGCTCCCCAAGGAAGGGTGAGCTCATTCCTTAAATGGGATGAGAGGAGGGATGTGTCCAGGGGTGAGGCTGGAAGAGTGGCTGGGTGGTGTCCCCATCCCTTAGGTAGTGTTGTTTGCAGGGGCATGAGCGTTACCCCGCTTTTGCTCTGAGCACACCCCCTTTTTCTTCTGGCTCTTCCAGGGGCAGTTGGGCTTTTTGCAGCGTTTTTGTATCTTTTGTTCAAAATTGGACCAACTGCAAGTTCGCCCAGTTATTTTTAGTGCCATATAGTTTCTTTGTATTTTGTTGGTGGTGGAGAGATTCATCCAGGTGCAAACATTGCAGCATTGCAGCAAAGGTTTCAGATTTTTGCCTGTCACATCTTCACTGGGACTTAGCCTCCATGGAGAGAGAGAGGCTTCCATTCTTGTTCCTTCTGTGTCCACAGTAACTCACACATTGCAGGACACATTCTTGACCCTCATGAAGAATTGACTTTGAACAAACAAACATTTCAAGTCCAAAATCTGCCTTGCTTCTGAACTCTTTAGTGTGTTTATCAGTGTTTCTGTGAAAAGTAATTCAGCATGTGAAATTTTCACAGTGAATAAAACCCCTTTAATCCCGGGAGGTGATATTATGGTGGTGAGAATGGGACTGAAGGAACTAGGAGTGTCAGAAGTGCACCATCTGGGACCTTCTAAGATCCTACTTTACTGATTGCTTAAGTGTAAAGGCGTATGTTGTAGAAGTAGCTTTAGCGTCCTTGAAACCAACAGAAGTATGGCCGCGCATGTGCACTGCTTAGTTCACTGTAGTATTCCTGTGATGAGGCACAGTGTGAGGTTCACAGCAGTTGATGTGCATCACAGTCAGAGACAGAGGTTTGATCACAAGGACTCTGCTGGGTTACTCTCTTGAGCATGCTCTGGGCATTCATCAGGTTTGGGTGGAATCAAGGTCTCTATATGTTGAGTATGTTACACAGATATTTGATGGGTACAGGAGATTGAGAGCCACCTCCCTGGGAAATCAGCATCTTTGCAAGGCAGATTATAGTAAGCACAAATTCTCTGCCTTGCCTGTCATGATCAGAGATGTTATTGGCTGATTTTAAACACAGGATGAGTGTTTGGGCCGGGTGATCTTCACTGATATTTCCAACTCAGAAGTCTTGAGAATATATAAACAAAATTCTGGAAAGGTATGGCTTCCAAATTCCTTTAAAGATAATAATTTCAGTGACAGTGCTGTTAAGTATTGTAAATTCCAGAAGGTAATTTCAGTTCAGTTCAGTTGCTTACTCGTGTCCGACTCTTTGCAACCCCATGAACTGCAGCAAGCCAGGCCTCCCTGTAAATCACTGACTCCCGGAATTCACTCAGACTCACATCCATCGAGACAGTTATGCCATCCAGCCATCTCATCCTCTGTCGTCCCCTTCTCCTCCTGCCCCCAATCCCTCCCAGCATCAGAGTTTTTCCAATGAGTCAACTCTTCACATGAGGTGGCCACAGTACTGGAGTTTCAGCTTTAGCAGGAGTCCTTCCAAAGAACACCCAGGACTGATCTCCTTGAGAATGGACTGGTTGGATCTCTTTGCAGTCCAAGGGACTCTCAAGAGTCTTCTCCAACACCACAGTTCAAAAACATCAATTTTTCGGTGCTCAGCTTTCTTCACAGTCCACTTCTAACATCCATATATGACGACTGGAAAAAACATAGCCTTGACTAGACAGACCTTTGTTGGCAAAGTAATGTCTCTGCTTTTCAATATGCTATCTAGGTTGGTCATAACTTTCCTTCCAAGGAGTAAGCATCTTTTAATTTCATGGCTGCAATCACCATCTGCAGTGATTTTGGAGTGTCAGACTTTATTTTGAAGTCTGACACTGTTTCCACTGTTTCCCCATCTATTTGCCATGAAGTGATGGGACCAGATGCTGTGATCTTAGTTTTCTGAATGTTGAGCTTTAAGCCAACATTTCACTCTCCTCTTTCACTTTCATCAAGAGGCTTTTTAGTTCCTCTTCACTTTCTGCCATAAGGGTGGTGTCATCTACATATCTGAGGTGACTGATATTTCTCCTGGCAATCTTATGATTATACGGTGGAAGTGAGAAATAGATTTAAGGGACTAGATCTGATAGATAGAGTGCCTGATGAACTATGGACAGAAGTTCATGACATTGTACAGGAGACAGGGATCAAGACCATCCCCATGGAAAAGAAATGCAAAAAACAAAATGGCTGTCTGGGGAGGCCTTACAAATAGCTGTGAAAAGAAGAGAAGCGAAAAGGAAAGATACAAACATCTGAATGCAGAGTTCCAAAGAATAGCAAGAAGAGATAAGAAAGCCTTCCTCAGCGATCAATGTAAAGAAATAGAGGAAAACAACAGAATGGGGAAGACTAGAGATCTCTTCAAGAAAATGAGAGATACCAAGGGAACATTTCATGCAAAGATGGGCTCGATAAAGGAAAGAAATTGTATGGACCTAACAGAAGAAGAAGATATTAAGAAGAGGTGTCAAGAATACACAGAAGAACTGTACAAAAAGGATCTTCACTATCCAGATAATCACGATGGTGTGATCACTCACCTAGAGCCAAACATCCTGGAATGTGAAGTCATGTGTCCCTTAGAAAGCATCATGACGATCAAAGCTAGTGGAGGTGATGGAATTCCAGTTGAGCTATTTCAAATCCTGAAAGATGATACTGAGAAAATGCTGCACTCAATATGCCAGCAAATTTGGAAAACTCAGCAGTGGCCACAGGACTGGAAAAGGTCAGTTTTCATTCCAATCCCAAAGAAGGTACTTTAGAAGTCTCTTTATTCCCAAAAACCAAAATTTCATTTTTGAGGAATGAGAGCCCCAGGAGATTTACATACACTTTGAGTATGTAAGACTCCATAGATTAAACCATACTGCTACAGCATTGCTTCCACATCTTCTCACTAAGAATTTCCCAAGTCTTGCCAGATTCCTGGATAGGAAGCATTATATTTGTTTACCAGCTCTGTGAAGCAGCTCTATGAAATGAAACTATGAATCTGGTTAATGCAATAAATTTTAAAATATTTTAACTTTACTATTGGTAGAAAGTTTATGTTATTTGGGGTTAAAAAAAAAATCACAGGGCTCTCTGTGAGATTTGCTGCTGAAAAAGCATCACATCACTCTTTCTTGAGCTTAATCCTGGCCTCCAGAATTTCCCCGCCACTGAAATGCACGGCTGCCGCTTGATTCAGGCTGCAGCTGCCAGGTGTGTTTTCCATTTGTTTTCACTGACTGTGCCTTGGAAACCTATAGATCCTTCTCAGCTACCTGCCTGGCTGCTCCCCTGTCACTTTAAAGCTCCAATCTATATACATATATTCTGCTTTTTCACATTCTGATAACTAAACATTTTTTAGTACTGTGCCTAACGGCTAGAAAAGGCAAGTTTTAAGATTTTTTTTTTTTTCACCCTGAATTAAAGGTATCTGTTTCCTGGGAGGCACTGAGTCTGATAGCAGCATTTTTTTTTAATCTCTGAAGGCCACACCAATTTTAAATTCTATTTAAGGGAGTGTGTGGTGGGGGGGGGCGGGGAATAAGAAACTCTGTTTATTGGAATTGCTTTCTAAAATTCTTCCAACTTTGACAGACTGAATTCAAGCATTCACCTACATGCTTGATAAACACTTTGAATTACACAGGAACTACAATTTCCAAGTTTTCTTTTTCGTAAACACTATACTTTGATGTGCTATGTATTGTATTTTTATTTTATCAAATACATTCACTTTCCAGTGCATATTTATGTGCATTTTTAAAAGCTAAAGCTTAATTAGAATTGCTAATTCCACCAATTCAATAGCTATTTCTTCAACACAACCATTTCCAGACCCCACACTGACAGCATGGCCCCTCATACCACGTGGCAGTGAGAACTATAGAGAAGTGAATAAGGAGTTAAGCAATAGAAACATACTTCCTTTGAAGAACAACTTACCCTGGCATGGCTAGGTAGCACTGCTTCAACACTTACAGAAAATAAGTCTAGGCTGATATTTGAGGTGAAAGAAAGGGAGTGAACAGGACAGAGTGGGTGTGAATTATTTCGGGGGCTGAGTTGACTGGAAAAGGAGAGATGGGTGTTTCCAGGAAGATAAATCTGTGTTCTAAAGTCCTGGAAATGACAGGAAACGTGCTCTTTCAAGACGCACATGGTCAGGGAGGTTCAGGGCTGCTTGGAAAGCAGGTCAGAGAGAAGGGAAGCTACATAAGGAATGTTCTTGAAATGAGGAGGGTTTCTGACTTGATCCTGAGCAAGTGAGAACGCAGGGTCAGTCCCAGCAGGAGGCACTGCTGCCTGGAAGTGAAGGACAGGCCCTGCGGGCCTCCCAGCAGCCGTCTGGGTTGGCATCTCCCACAGGAATCCAGGTGAGCGACTGCAGCCCAGAGCAGGGAATGGGCTGCTGGAGAAAGTGGGGGGACCACGACACAGTTAGGAGGGAAAGGCTGATCACATGTAGTGGTCCGTCAGGGGTAAGGGACAGAGGGAGCTGCAAGTGAAGGAAGGATGAGGCTGGGTGCTTGGTGACTGAGGAGGGGGCTCCAAGCAAAGACCATCTGTGATTTTCCAGGTCTGATCACCAACAGTGTACAAGGCTTGCTTGGGAGACCTCGTGGGGAAGTGGCTCTCCCCACAGAGACCTGATGACAGCAGGGATATTTCTGCAGGGAACTGCAGGCAAGGACTCACCCCACCCACCCACCCTCCTGGCCAGGCCCCTGTGCACGTCTTCATTCATACGTACATCTGCATTCCTCACCTTATGAGACTCTTAGCTGAGACATTTGCCTCCTCCTGGACTCAGTACTTTTTCACCTCTAGCCCTTTCCTCTGTCTCCCAAGCCCTTGTTTCCAAGAAGACAGAAGAGACAAAGAATGAGGGCTGGGGAGAAAGTCACCAACTCCACAAGGCTAAGGAGGGAGGCCAGGAGGAGGACATGCTGCTGAGATTTGGGAAGCTCTGAATGCAGCTCAAATAGGGAAATGAGAGAAAAAATGAAGATCACAGGGCCTCCCTCCTGGTCATGAGTGATGAAGGGTAGTGATTAGGTTTCTACTTATATCTAACAGCTTCAGTGTACATCTAGCATTCTTAAAAAAAACAAAAACAAAAACAAGTGTGGGTTGATTTGTTTGTTTTTTAGTTTCAAAGTTGTGTCTGATTCTTTGTGATCCCATGGGTTGTAGCCTGCCAAACTCCTCTGTCCATGGGATTTCACAGGGAAGAATATTGGAGTGGCTTGCCAATTCCTTCTCAAGTTCAGTTCAGTTCAGTCACTCAATCATGTCTGACTCTTTGTGACCCCATGAACCACAGCAAGCCAGGCCTCCCTGTCCATCACCAACTCCCCAGAGTTTACCCAAACTCATGTCCGTTGAGTTGGTGATGCCATCCAACCATCTCATCCTCTGTCGTCCCCTTCTCCTCCTGCCCTCAATCTTTCCCAGCATCAGGGTCTTTTACAATGAGTGTGCTCACCCCATCAGGTGGCCAAAGTTTCAGCTTCAACATCAGTCCTTCCAATGAACACCCAGGACTGATCTCCTTTAGGATGGACTGGTTGGATCTCCTTACAGTCTAAGGGACTCTCAAGAGTCTTCTCCAACACCACAGTTCAAAAGCATCAATTCTTTGGTGCTCAGCTTTCTTTATAGTCCAACTCTCACATCCATACATGACCACAGGAAAAACCATAGCCTTGACTAGATGGACCTTTGTTGGCAAAGTAATGTCTCTGCTTTTTAGTATGCTGTCCTTCTCAAGGGGATCTTTCTAATCCAGGGATTGAACTCACATCCCTCTCTTGTTTTGGCAGATGGATCCTTTATGGCTGAGCCACAGGGAAGGCTTGTTTTAATTTTACCTTCTTCTGTTTCAATCTTTTCAAATATTCTTTCACATTTATCTGAATTTTACTATTTTAGGGGGTGGGTTAATTTTTCCCTAAACTTTAATATAAAGTTTTTTAAAAGTTTAGCTTTGTTCTAGTTACTATAACAAGATTCTATGGTCTGAATGTTTGTGTCCCTCCAAAATTTATGTGTTGAAATCTTGACCCCCCACCCAGGTGATGTTCTTTGGAGCTGAGGGTCTCTGTAGTGATTAGGAAATGAAAATAGGGACTTCCTTCATTGTCCAGTGGTTAAGAATTTGCCTTGCAATTCAGGGAACTAGGACTCAATTCCTGGTCTCAAAACTAAGGTCCTACCTGCTGCAAATCAACTCAGCTGACAGCTAGAGAGCCTGTGTGTCTCAACAACTGAGCCTGTACATCACAACTAGAGAGTCCACATGACTTTAGTCCACAGCTAAAAATCCTTCATGACACAGAAAAGACCCTGCATGCTGAAACTAAGAGCAGACACAGTCAAATAAATCAATAAGAAAAAGAAAATGAGGGCAGAGATTTCATGGAGGAATTTAGTGCCTTTGTTAAAGAAACCCTGAGTTCCCACCCCTTCTGCATATGTGGACAGTGAAACGTAGACAGTCTGCAACTTGAAAGAAGGCCCTCACCCAACCATGGTGAAATTTTGATCTTAAACTTCCAGCATCCAAAACTGTTAGAAACAAAGCTCTACTGTTTATAAGCCACCCAGTCTGTGGTATGTTGCTACACAACAGTCAGAGATGACTGCCTTTAGACTTCAGACCCACATGACAAGCTCTGCTGGGACTCCATATGCACTGCCAGCTCTGCTTTGCTCTGCAGACTGCGAGGGTCCACACTATAGATTTGGGACTTGCCAACCTAGATAGACTATTAAAAAGCAGAGAGATTACTTTGCCAACAAAGGTCCATCTAGTCAAGGCTATCGTTTTTCCAGTGGTCATGTATGGATGTGAGAGTTGGACTGTGAAGAAAGATGAGCACCGAAGAATTGATGCTTTTGAACTGTGGTGTTGGAGAAGACTCTTGCGAATCTCTTGGACTGCAAGGAGGTCCAACCAGTCCATCCTAAAGGAAATCAGTCCTGGTTGTTCATTGGAAGGACTAATGCTGAGGCTGAAACTCCAATATTTTGGCCACCTCATGTGAAGAGTTGACTCATTGGAAAAGCCCCTGATGCTGGGAGGGATTGAGGGCAGGAGGAGAAGGGGATGACAGAGGATGAGATGGCTGGATGGCAGTACAGACTCAATGGACATGAGTTTGGGTGAACTCCGGGAGTTGGTGATGGACAGGGAGGCCCAGCGTGCTGTATTTTGGGGTCGCAAAGAGTCGGACATGACTGAGCGACTGAACTGAACTGAGCTGATCCTTTGTAATCACAGGCTTCTCTGGTAGCTCAGGTGGTAAAGAATCTACCTGCAATGCAGGAAACCTGGATCCGATCCCTGGGTCAGAAAGATCCCCCCTGGAGAAGGGAATGGCAACCCACTCCAGTATTATTGCCTAGGGTATTCCATGGGGTCATGACTGAATGACTAACACTTTCTTTCTACTACTTTTATCCTTAGTAATCATGTAAGCAAATTCCTTTTATAAAACTCTTTTATGTGTTTACACATTCTATAGTTTTGCTTCTCCAGAGAACTCTAATACAGATATTGGTACTGAGAGTAGTTCTGGAGAAAAAGAATCTTAAGGATGAATTTTCTGAATAGGTCTTGGGGTTCCTACAATTGGCTCACAAATCTGAATAGATCTAAAGACACTAATGACTATTTCCAACAGTAGACATAGGGCTGATAGTCTGTGATGCTGTGTTGTATTTAGTCACTCAGTTATGTCCGACTCTTTGCAAACCCATGGACTGTATCCTGCCAGACTCCTCTGTCCATGGCATTCTCCAGGCAAGAATACTGGAGTGAGTTGTCGTGTTCCCCAACTGAAGGATCAAACCCAGGTCTCCTGCATTGCAGGAGGATTCTTTACTATCAGAACCACCAGAGAAGCCTGTTAGTTTGTGATATCATCTGAAAATAAAAACATGCAAAATATCACCAATCACCTCCTGATCAAACACTTATAGGAAGCAAAGATCTGTGTGACCAGAAATACGACTCTTTCACACATATTTCTCCAAATTAATAGGTATAAAATATTGGCTGGTTGTTCCTCATGCCATTGGATAAAGTAGGGAAAGAAAAGGATAATTTCATGGGTTCAAATTCCTAGCTAAAGTGTTAGGGGTAGCACACTGACTAAACTGTCCACCCTGGCCAGGCACCATAGCAATCACTTGCATGAGTTATTTAATGATGCGGGTCCTGGTAAGGAATATGGAACTAGTGAGTCAGCACCAACTATGAGAGTTCAGGAAAGGTCAAAAGGGGACGCCATATGTCTGACCACCTCCCAGCATCCTTCTCGCTGGCCTCCATCCTGGCTGAGCAATGCATGCACCACCAGGAAGGACCTTGAGTCAGAATAATTGGCCAAAGACAACCTAGAAACTAATCTCATCACACGAAACCCGAGACTAGAAGCCACATGAGAGAGCAGTCCTCCTGGGTTCCCTTCCGTTATTGTTCTCCACCTGGGTGCCTTCCCAATAACTCTCTTTCTTTGTCAGCATGTGTATCTCATCAGATAATTCATTTCTGAGTGTTAGACAAAAGTCCATTTTTGGGCCCTGGAAGGGGTCCTCCTTCCTGAAACAGAAGCTGTATGTAGATTATCTGGAAGCTTCCATGTCTACCCTAAAAGAGACCTTGTCTTCTTTAGCCTTAGGGCTGAGAAAACCAAACCCAGCATCTCATTCTGAAAGTGACAGACTCACAAGGTGCATTGAATTCCTAGTCTTGCAGGGTGTCTATTGTTAAAGTGAGGGCAATTCCAAGAAATGGAGTCATGAAGTTGGAATGGAGGCACCATAGGAGACCTTAGGAAGTGGGGACACTGAGCCCCTAAGTCTTTGATAGATCTGCTTTGCCAAGAGCAGTCTCCACCCTCCGCTAAGGGAGTTCACTCTGGATTGCTAGAGGAAGCTACAATGACTTCTGTGTAGACAGAAGACAGTTTGCAAAATACTGTTTCCTCTCCTCAGAACCCATCCCCATCATCTCTCTTTGCTTTCAGACCTACATTTTAACTAAGTTTTCAGCAAAAGTTTAAAAGTGGGGTGCAAAGTATGATGCATGAGGAAGAACTACTTAATTTACTGCTCTGAAATTGCTCTTCTCTGTGGTCCAGACATCACAGTGGGAACTTTGGCCACTAAGTGGAGAACCCTAAATGCAGTGAGAGTAATTGGCTCCCAGCTGGCATGCACCAAGAGGCGGTGGTGGCACTTGATGACCAAAGGCAAGCTGGGCCTGGCTACTGCCATGGACAGTGCAGTCAAGGCAAAAATCAGAATAATGTGACTCTCACAGACCTAGGGAACTGGCTAATTGACTTGCTCCTAGAAGTGAAATATAGGGGAAGCCTACTAACTTCTTACTCATCTGTATAAGCAGAAAAGTTCTAGGTCGAGGACAAAAACCTAACCTGCTACACACAAAAAAGCTATGGCTCCTCAATTATTTTCCTGATTTGAGCCAGTTTATAGAGCCAGAATATTTAAATGAATGGGAAGATGGTGTCCTCAAGGAAGGAAATTAGTATGCTGCCAAAAATGTATACTGTTGATCTTTCTCCCAGCCTTCCCCAAAGGAATTTATGGCCTTTAACCAGGGTAACTATGAATTGAGAAAAAGGAATTAATCATAACTTTTGGTGACTACAGGACACCAGCTCAGAACTGACACTAATTTCAGAAAACCCAAGATGTCACTGTGGTCCACCAGTCAAAGCAGGGATTTATGGACATTAGATATTCAAATAGTCTTAGTGTAGGGGCATCTTACAGTGGGCTCACTGGCTCCCTAAACTTGTTGTGTGGTTATTTCTCCAGTTACAGAAGGCATAATTGCAATAGAGTTACTCAGCAGATGGCAGAATTCCCATATTGCTTCCCTGACATGCTGAGTAAGGGTTGTTATTGTGGGAAAGATCAAGTTGAAACCACTAGAAGTGTCTCTACCTGGGGGAAAAATGGTAAATTAAAAGCAATACTGCATTTCTGGTGGGACTGCAAAAATTAGTTCTATCCTTAAATTCTTGGAAGATACACGGGCAATGATTTCCACCACACCAGCTTTCAACTCTTTCATTTATGCAGCAGAAATGAATCCATCTTGGAGAATTACAGTGGATTAGCATAAGCTTAGTTGAATAGTGGCTACAATTGCATCAGTAATAGCAGGTATGGTTGTTTTTCCTGAACAAGTGAACCTGTCCTCTTGTGCCTGGATTTCAGCTGTTGATCTGGAAAATGTTCATTCCTCCATCCATGCTGATGAAGACTATGAGAAGCCATTGCCATTGTTTGGCAAGGCCAGCAACACATCCTTGCTTTTATACCTCAGACATTAATTCTCTAGCCCTGTGTTATAATTTAACTCCCAGGAATTTTGATCACTTTTCCCTTGCATGACACATCACACTGGTGCATTACACTGATATCATTACACAGGTTATATGTGAGAAGCAAGAAGTAGCAACTACTCCAGACTTACTGGAAAGATAGTTGCATGCCAGAGGATGTAAAATAAATCTGAATAAAAATTTGGGGGGGCTTTTGCCTCAGTACAATTTCTAGGGGTCCAGTGATATGAGGCCTGTCAACATACCATGTTGGTTTAGATTTTGGAGGCAACATATTCCTCATTCATGTATGTTAAGTGTTAGTTTCTCAGTCATGTCTGACTCTTTGCCACCCTATGGACCACAGTCCACCAGGCTCCTCTGTCCGTGGAATTCTCCAGGCAAGAATACTAGAGTGGGTAGCAATTCCCTTCTCCAGGGGGCTCTTTCCAACTCAGGGATTGAACTCCGTTCTCCTGCACTGTAGGTGAATTCTTTGCTATCTGAGTCACCAGGGAAGGACCAGTCAATTTACTGAGTGACCTGGAAAGCTACTAGTTTTGAGTGGGGCTCAGGACAATAGTTCTGTAACTGGTCCCAATTACTAAACATTTGTTTTGCTATTTGGGCTATGTGATCCAGCAGATCCAATGGTGTGCAAAGTCTCACCTAGAGATGAGGACATACTTGAATCCTTTGGAAACCCCTTCCTATAGATAAGCCACAATGAAGACACTCAGAATTTTGAAGCAAATCTTGCATTCTTTAGGGATATTTGACTTTTTGAGAAACAGATCTTGACTTACTAAGGGGGCTTAGTAAAGACTGATGCTCACTCATGGGCCACTGGACTACTGGGCACTCTGAGCTGCCCATAATGAACTGGGTGTTATCTGACCTATCGAGTTGTTATGTTGTATATGCACAGCAGCCATCCATCATCAAATGGAAATGGAATATAGGTGAAACCAGACACAAGCAGACTCTGAAAGCATGGGTACAGCACGTGAAGAAGTGGCCTCAAAACACATGGGCACCATTTCTCCTATACCACCTTCTCTCTCGGTCTGCATCTTTGGTCCCATCCAGAGTTCCTTATGGTCAGTGGGCAGGGGAAGAGAAGACTGGCCCAAGTTCACAGATGGGTCTGTGTGACATGCAGGCACCAGCTGAAAGTGGACAACCCTGACCCTAAGCCCATCTCTGGGACATCCCTGAAGGACAGAAGTGAACTCCTCCTGGGGTCAGGACTTGGAGTAGTACCCTGCCTGTTTATTTTACTCAGAAGGACAGATGACCAGGCTTGTGATTATAAACAGATTCAAGGGTTGTGGGTAATGGTTTGGCTGAATGGCCAGTGATTTGGAAGGAACATAATTGAAAAGTTGGGGATGTGAAACTTTGGCAAAACTCTCTGAATGGGGGAAAAATGTAAAGATATTTTTGCTTACATCAAAGGTCACCAAAAGGTGACCTCAGTGAGGAGTGGGGATTAGTAATTAAGTGGGTAGAATGACTTGTTACCTGTAGGCTTCCTTCCCCAGCCACTTTGTCATTACCCAAGGACATGGACACTGGGGACATGGTGGTGGGTATTGAAGCAAAATGGGCTCCTACTCACCAAGGCTGACTTGGCTATTGCCAGTGGTGTGACCCAATCAGCCAGAAGCAGAGACCAAGACTGAGTATCCAATATGGCACTGTGTGCTAGTAAATATGTTAATATCTGCCCCTGGTTCCTGGCACAAGTGATAAGCATGCTGGGAGCATCTTTTGTTCTAAAGAGAGGATTCTGGGTGTGTTCCTTGATGCTTTCTGGATAGGGGTTGGTCACAAGAAACATTAACACATAATTATTATTAATAATAGAAGCTTAGAATTTTCAGGCTCTCCCCTGCCACATACACACTTCTCTAGAGAGGGGAGAGAGGCTGGAAATGTAGTTAATAATTGGTTATTTCTATGTGAGGAAGCCTCCATAAAAAGCCCAAGAATTTTTATTGGGGGTTCAGAGATTCTCCATGCTGAAAAATACATTTATACTAGAAGGATGATAGACATAAACGCCACAGCTTCCTGTGCTTAGACCCACTCAGATCTCATCCTATGTGTCTCTTCATCTGGCTGTTCATCTGTATCCTTTATCATCCTGTTGTTGTTCATTTGCTAAGTCATGTCCAAGTTCTTCATGAGAACTTGGACATGACTAAAGTCAGTGCAAATCTGCAAGTCTCCTGGAGTTTGCTCTAACTCATATACATTGAGTCAGTGATGCCATCCAACCACCTCATCCTCAGTCACCCGCTTATCATGCCTTCAATCTTTCACAGCATCGGAGTCTTTTCCAATGAGTTGGCTTTTTGCATCAGGTGGCCAAAATATTGGAGCTTCAGTTTCTGCATCAGCTCTTCTAATGAATATGCAGGGTTGATTTCCTTTAGGATTGACTGCTTTGATCTCCTTGCTGTCCAAGGATTCTCAAGAGTCTTCTCCAGCACCACAATTTGAAAGCATCGATTCTTTTGTGTTCAACCTTCCTTATGGTCCAACTCTCACATCTGTACATGACTATTGGAAAAACCATAGCTTTGACTATGCAGACCTTTGTTGGCAGAGTGATATCTCTGCTTTTTAAGATGGTGTTTAGGTCATAGCCTTTAACAAACTAATAAATATAATATTTGCCAGAGCTTTGTGAGCCACTTGAGCAAATAACTGAATCCAAGGAGAAGGAGGTCATGGGAACCTCCAGTTTGTAGCCACGTCATATAGATTTATAGATCCTGGGGACCTACTGTTTGTGACTGGCATCTGAAGTTGGGGGTGGGAGAATCAGTCTTATGAGACTGAGCCCTTAACCTGTGATGTCTGATGCTTTTCCCAAGTACATAGCATCAGAATTTAGTTCAATTGTAGGACATCTAGATGGTGTCATAGAATTGCTTGATGTAGGGGAAAGAACCCCACCCATTTGATTATAAGAAATGTCAGAATCATCTTGAGTGTGGTAAAGTGTGAGAATAAAGAGAAATACAGTAGGGGAAACTGAGGGTTTTGTTTGTTTCTTTGTTTTCCTAACATAGATACCATTCATCAGGGTGATCAGTCAGCCTCTTAGCAGATTGATTACATTAGACAACTTCCATCATAGAAGATGCAGCATTTTGTTCTTTCTGGAACAGGCACTCTGGATACAGATTTGTCTTTTTGCACAATGCCTCTGCCAAGACTACCCTCCAGGCATTACATCCAAGCAGTATATCCAGCCACTGGAATTCACAAGTCTTAACATACTCCCCACTATTCTGAAACAACTGATTTGATAAAATAGTGGGATAACCTCTCTGAGACTTGGTTACAGAGCCAACAGGATGGCAATAACTTGCAGGGCTGGAGCAGGTTCTCCAGGAGACCACACATATTCTGAACCATTGTCCAATATATTTTGTATTCTCCCATGTCCAGAATTCACAGGTTCAAGATCAAGGGATGTAGGAGGGAGTGACACCATTCAGTATTACCCCCAGTGACCCACAAGCAAATTTTTTGTCTCCTGCTCCTGTGATATTATATACTGATGACCTAGATTTCTTAATTCCAAAGGAGGAATATTTCCACCGGGAAATACAATGGTTCTGTTGAGCTGTAAGTTAAAACTGCCATCTGGTCATTTTGACTGCTTCATGCCTTTAAGTCAATAGGCAAAGGAGGGAATCACTGTGCTGCGGGGCATGTTTAATCCTGACTCCCAAGGGGAATTGGGCTGATCTCCACAGTGGAGATCAGCAGCAGCACGCCTGGGTATAAGGGATCCCTTAGAACACCACGTATTACCATGCTCTGTGACTAAAGTCAGTGCAAATCTACAAGGCCAACCCAAGAAGGACTATTAACACCTGGGACTCGACAGGACTTAAGCTAGGCTTGCCCAATTAGGCAAAAACCCACAGCTGGCTTGAGGCACTAGCTTTGTGCTCAGTCGCTTCAGTTGTGTCCAACTCTGTGTGACCCTGTGGACTGTAGCCTTCCAGGCTCCCCTTTCCATGGGATCCTCCAGGCAAGAATACTGGAGTAGATTGCTGCGCCCTCCTCCAGGGGTCTTCTTGACCCAGGGATGGAACTCGTGTCTCCTGTTTCCTGCAGTGGCAGGTGGATTCTTCACCACTAGTGCCTGCTGAGACAAAGGCAAAAGAACTCTTGAAGGGGTATTTGAGAAGGCAGTTACGGATACCAGCTACAACCATGTGACAGGTTACAGAGACAAGGACCATGATTGTCATGAATTATTTTCTCCTTTATATGTACATACATATGTGTGTGTGTGTATATATATATATATATATATATCTATATATCTGTGTGTGTATATATACATGTATGTGTATATACACATATTTATAGTCTTTGTTTTCTTCTCTCTCTTAACTTCTTATGTTATATAAAACACTGACTTTGTATCATAATGCTGTAAAATATAAGTATCATTAACTTGCTGCTGCTGCTGCTGCTGCTAAGTCACTTTAGTCGTGTCTGACTCTGTGTGACCCCATAGACGGCAGCCCACCAGGCTCCCCCGTCCCTGGGATTCTCCAGGCAAGAACACTGGAGTGGGTTGCCATTTCCTTCTCCAATGCATGAAAGTGAAAAGTGAAAGTGAAGTCGCTCAGTCATGTCTGACCCTCAGCGACCCCATGGACCGCAGCCCACCAGGCTCCTCCATCCATGGGATTTTCCAGGCAAGAGTACTGGAGTGGGGTGCCATTGCCTTCTCCGATCATTAACTTACATAACAGTATTTACTTTATGCATATTAAGAAGACTAAATGTCAACTAAAGATCAGAATCTTTCCCTGGGGAAAAGGTTATTGTGTTTTTGCTTATATGCTGAATAGTTGTGTCATGATCTTTCCATTGTCTCCATTTGGAAATTAAGTACCATTTAAGGAGATTCATATAGATGCCAAGTTAAAAAGGGGTGGACTAGTGACTGTTCATTATATGTGTCAATTTAGAGAGAGTTTCTGGAGGAGGGTGACATTTAAATTGGTGAATTTTGAATAAACAGATTACTCTCCATAATGTATGTGTGTCTCATACAATCAGCTGAAGGTCTGAGTAGAATTAAAAAAAAAAAAAAAAGTCTTAGCACAGCAAGAGGAAATTCTGCAGACAACAGCCTTCATATTTCAGCCGCACCCTAGTCTTTCCTGTAACCCTAGTCTGCCACCCACACTATCTGTTTTGAACTTTCCAATCTTCACTATTGTGTAATCTGCTTTATTATAATAAATCTCTTTCTCTATGTCTATACACATCCTGTTGGTTCTGTTCCCCTGCAGACACTAGACAACATGCTGCCCCACAACTATGCAATCAACATCTCCAAAAACCTCCCAATTAGGATGGTATGAAAGCTCCCCTTCATGATTCTAACATCTGATGAAGCTGTAAAACTTCTGAATTGTAACCCTCTCATTCAAATATGTTACAGCTTCAGAGAATGAGGTTTATTTTCAAACGAAAGGAAGAGAAAAAGCTCTTAGGTGCTTAATTCTGTTGTCAAACTCCTCTGGTGGATAATAAGAGAAAAAGCCCAGAGGGTCAAATAAAGATCAAGTTTTCTGTAAAAGGGAATACTGCATATAGCAAGTATTAAAAATCAATGGTTGCAGACTTTTTATGTGTGTGTTTGTGTGCATATGTGTAAGAGCATGTATGTGTGCATAGGTGTGTGCTTCCATGTGTACATATGATAATGATAACAACCACTTAAACATTAGCTAAGAGTAGACATCATGTGGGATTTACCAAATCTGAAATGTGTCAAAATAGTCTTTCAATTTTATCCAGTAATAACATTTTTGCTCTTAAAGTTTAAATATCAGTAAAGGGAAATTTATTTTTGGTTAATCATTGAGTAAAGAAGGAATATTAACTGTAGAATATAATCCTGAATATTAGACCCTTGATTCAATTAGTGAAGTAATGGCTTAAATCAAATGGGGTCTAATTCCCCCTAAGTTGTCTGTGTTGTACCTTGGTCAGAACCATAATGTGACCTACATTTTAAGACAATGTGTTGAAAACTATGCATTTATCTTATTTCAAGATGAAAAATACAGAAATAAGGACATTTTTTCCCCTGATCAGTTGTTTAAAGAACATTTGAGCAGTAAATAATAAATGTTACATTTTCTTACATTTAGTTAACATTGCACAGAAGTTATATTTCTCCATCTATTAGTGTCCTCTTTGATTTCTTTCACCAGTGTTTTATAGTTTTCTATATATAGGTCTTTAGTTTCTTTAGGTAGATATATTCCTAAGTATTTTATTCTTTCCGTTGCAATGGTGAATGGAATTGTTTCCTTAATTTCTCTCTCTGTTTTCTCATTATTAGTGTATAGGAATGCAAGGGATTTCTGTGTGTATGCCTGTGGCGGATTCATTTTGATATTTAGCAAAACTAATACAATTATGTAAAGTTTAAAAATAAAATAAAATAAAAAAAAACAAAAAAAAAAAACAAACAAACAAAAAAGAAGTTATGTGGCTTCCCAGGTGGCTCAATGGTAAAAGAATCTGCCTGCAATTCAGGAAACCCAGGTTCAATCCCTGTGACTGGAAGACCCCCTAGAAGACAGCATGGCAACCCAGTCCAGTATTCTGGCCTGGAGAATCCCATGGACAGAGGAGCCTGGCAGGCTACAGTCCACGGGGTCGCAGAGTCAGACACGACTGGAACGACTTAGCACACACCCACACAGAAGTTATTACTGGGTTGCATTGGTGCTGTGCTGTGCTGAGTTGATTCAGTCATGCAACCCTATGGACTGTAGCTGGTCAGGCTCCTCTGTCCATGGGATTCTCCAGGCGAGAATACTGAAGTGGGTTGCCATGCCCTTCTCCAGGTATGGGCACAGGTATGGAACCCGAATACCATAGCTTCCAGACACAGGTATGGAACCTGCATCTCTTATGTATCCTGCATTGGCAGGCGGGTTCTTTACCACTAGCACCACTGGGGAAGGAGAACAAGTCAATTACAATCGAATAAATCCTTGACTGTTTATAACTTCTAGATGAAATTAGTTACAGCTTTAACTCTATGTTGAAAAAAAAATAGTCTTTAAATATTGTAAATATTTGAAAGCCAGGGAAAAATACACTTGAACTTTAACCTGTCCACTGCAGGGGAGAGGTTGCATGTGTGTGCTTATGCTAATCACTTAGCAGAAGTTTCACATGCTTTGTTGTATCACAATCACTTCAGGAAGTTAGTAAAAGATTGAAATAAAACAAAATCTGTAGCTTTCCACAGAATGTTGATGTTAGGAGGATATATTGAGAAAAATAATAAACACTCGGTTTAAAAGTAAATAGGATTTTAGGAAGCTGTGGAATAGGAATTGTGGCTGCCTTTTATTTTGTAACTCAACACCAGGTGCATGATATATTAGAGATGCAAGTGGAATCGAGCACAGTCTAATAGAACAAAAGCAATTTGCTTTATCTGACTAATTGAGGCATAAATAATTATAATGCTCAGTCTTGTAGAAAATAAAAAAGGCTCATTAAAGGCAGGGTGTGAGCAGGAGTGCAATGTTAACTTGGTTAACATCCCTAAACCCATATTGATTTTTAAATTGCTGTTCTTGAATGTCCAATGTCCAAGAATCTAGAAAAACAAGGCATAATACTCGGCACCCACATTCTACAATTAATATGCTCAATTTTTTAAACAAAATGACCTTTAAAGTGTGAGGTGAACTACAGAAGTTGGAATTAATAACTAGTAAGGCCTTTAGGAGCCCTGAAGGCAAATGTCATTGAGGGAAATTTGAGGCTTGGCACCAAACTGAAGCAAGCCACACAGTTAAAATGTAGGGTAACTTATGGCATGTTAGAGGGTAAGGCATCTCTCCTAAAGACACCTAATCCTGATCTGGTGACTAATATTACACCAGGGAGCAACAGTCTTTATCTAAAACATTTCAAGTTGCTGATACTCCCATCAGAAGTGATTCTTAAAAATACTGGACTTGGAAAAATAATGTTCATGCTTTCTTGAACATATTTTAAAATCTGCCTGAAATCATGGGAATTTTATATAAAATGTTTTCTTTTATTGACAGAGATACATATTATGTTTTATATATTTAGGTGTATTTCCTAGCATTTATTTGAGCAAAGTCTTCATTAGTGCAGCCATAGAGTATTTTCCAATTTGTAAAGCCTGTTTTACCCAGCAAGATGCTCTAGAGATGAGTTTAATGGTGCATGATAATGCTTATCACAAGATGTCTTGTGATGTTATCTAATTAAAAGAAGAGAGAAATTTTCTATAACTTGTTATTCAAGGATTCTGGAAATGTGGAAAAATAAAGCTTCTGAATAAGAAAAAAAAAAGATCATTATGCTGCTTCATCGAGTTCATTTTTGTGAAGAGAAAAGTCCTTATTTATTTATCAATTCTTCTGGTATACTATTCAAACATGCAAATAGTATTTGGCAAGTGCTTTGAAAAATTAGTACTTATTATTGTTAAAGAAATTGAAATCCATCTTGAGAGGATCTGTCTATATCAAGATGTAAAGAAGGTGGTCTAAGAAAAGAAAATGTCTTATTATTGGCATGGAAACAGAAGAGCAACAAAGTACTTAGAACAAACCTAATGCAGAGTAAATCCTTAAAAATATTTTTTGTCATTACTATATATGCATTTCAAATGGTTGCTTAGCTTCCTTTGGACTAGTTTAGATAAAAACCCCAGTAAGTAGGGTTTCCCTGGTAGCTCAGATGGTAAAGAATCTATCTGAAATGTAGGAGACCTGGCTTTGGTCCCTGGGTCAGGAAGATCCCCTGGAGAAAGGAATGACAACCCACTCAAGTATTCTTGCCTGGAGAATTCCATGGACAGAGGATCCTGGCATGCTATAGTCCATGGGGTTGCAAAGAGTTAGACACAACTGAGCGACTAACACACACACATTCTTGTAAGAAGCCCGATTTGGTCACAGATCTTCTGGGTTTCAAATGGCCATGTGTTAGGTTCTGACTTCTAGGCATGTCTAGACCAATGTTAACTAACTAAAGAAATTCAAGAGATCGTTTGATTCAGTTATCATGATCTTTATGTTATGTAGCCACTTTTCATCTGATGATGTGTCTTGCTCATTGTTAAAATAGGTTATCTCAAACATTCTCATTTCATGAAAGAAAACATAGATTGTAAGAACCTTAGTAAAGACCTTGGCAATGATTTTTTTTAGATTTGACAACAAAGTGAAAGCTGAAAAAGTAAATGAATGCAAACATATCAAAGTAAACAAACAAACAAAAAAACACTAATGAGCAAAAAACCTGTACAGTAAAGGAAATCATCAATGAAATGAAAAAGCAATATGTGGAATGGAAGAAAATATTTGCAAATAATATATCAGATAGTGGCTAATATCCAAAACATCTAGATACTCATACAGCTCAACACAAGCAACGATAACAATCTGATTTTCAAAATAGGCAAATTCAATATAAAATTTTCCTAAGGAGACATAAGATGGCCAACAGGTACATGAAAGTGTGCTAGTCCTCACTAGTCATCAGATCATTTCAGATCAGTCGCTCACTCATGTCCGACTCTTTGCAACCCCATGAATTGCAGCACACCAGGCCTCCTTGTCCATCACCAACTCCCACAGTTCACCCAAATTCATGTCCACCGAGTCGGGGATGCCATCCAGCCATGTCATCCTCTGTCATCCCCTTCTCCTCCTGCCCCCAATCCCTCCCAGCATCAGAGTCTTTTCCAATGAGTCAACTCTTCCCATGAGGTGGCCAAAGTACTGGAGTTTCAGCTTTAGCATCATTCCTTCCAAAGAAATCCCAGGGCTTATCTCCTTCAGAATGGACTGTTTGGATCTCCTTGCAGTCCAAGGGACTCTCAAGAGTCTTCTCCAACACCACAGTTCAAAAGCATCAATTCTTCAGCACTCAGCCTTCTTCACAGTCCAACTCTCACATCCATACATGATCACAGGAAAAACCATAGCCTTGACTAGACGAACCTTTGTTGGCAAAGTGATGTCTCTGCTTTTGAATATGCTATCTAGGTTGGTCATAACTTTGCCTCCAAGGAGTAAGCCTCTTTTAATTTCATGGCTGCAGTCACCATCTGCAGTGATTTTGGAGCCCAAAAATAAAGTCTGACACTGTTTCCACTGTTTCCCCATCTATTTCCCATGAAGTGGTGGGACCGGATGCCATGATCTTCATTTTCTGAATGTTGAACTTTAAGCCAACTTTTTCACTCTCCACTTTCACTTTCATCAAGAGGCTTTTGAGTTCCTCTTCAATTTCTGCCATAAGGGTGGTGTCATCTGGATATCTGAGGTTATTGAGATTTCTCCCAGCAATCTTGATTCCAGCTTGTGTTTCTTTCAGTCCAGCGTTTCTTATGATGTACTCTGCATATAAGTTAAATAAACAGGGTGACAATATACAGCCTTGACATACTCCTTTTCCTATTTGGAACCAGTCTGTTGTTCCATGTCCAGTTCTAACTGTTGCTTCCTGATCTGCATACAGATTTCTCAAGAGGCAGATCAGGTGGTCTGGTATTCCCATCTCTTTCAGAATTTTCCCCAGGTTATTGTGATCCACACAGTCAAAGGCTTTGGCATAGTCAATAAAGCAGAAATAGATGTTTTTCTGGAACACTCTTGCTTTTTCCATGATCCAGCAGATGTTGGCAATTTGATCTCTGGTTCCTCTGCCTTTTCTACAACTAGCTTGAACATCAGGAAGTTCACGGTTCACATATTGCTGAAGCCTGGCTTGGAGAATTTTGAGCATTACTTTCCTAGAGTGTGAGATGAGTGCAATTGTGCGGTCGTTTGAGCATTCTTTGGCATTGCCTGTCTTTGGGATTGGAATGAAAACTGACCTTTTCCAGTCCTGTGGCCACTGCTGAGTTTTCCAAATTTGCTGGCATATTGAGTGCAGCACTTTCACAGCATCATCTTTCAGGATTTGAAAGAGCTCCACTGGAATTCCATCACCTCCACTAGCTTTGTTCCTAGTGATGCTTTCTAAGGCCCACTTGACTTCACATTCCAGGATGTCTGGCTCTAGGTCAGTGAACACACCATCGTGATTCTCTGGGTCGTGAAGATCTTTTTTGTACAGTTCTTCTGTGTATTCTTGCCATCTCTTCTTAATATCTTCTGCTTCTGTTAGGTCCATACCATTTCTGTCCTTTATCGAGCTCATCTTTGCATGAAATGTTCCTTTGGTATCTCTGATTTTCTTGAAGAGATCCCTAGTCTTTCCCATTCTGTTGTTTTCTTCTATTTCTTTGCATTGATTGCTAACGAAGGCTTTCTTATCTCTTCTTGCTATTCTTTGGAACTCTGCATTCAGATGCTTATACCTTTCCTTTTCTCCTTTGCTTTTTGCTTCTCTTCTTTTCACAGCTATTTGTAAGGCTTCCCCAGACAGCCATTTTGCTTTTCTGCATTTCTTTTCTGTGGGAATGGTCTTGATCCCTGTTTCCTGTACAATGTCATGAACCTCATTCCATAGTTCATCAGGCACTCTATCTATCAAATCTAGGCCCTTAAATCTATTTCTCACTTCCACTGTATAATCATAAGGGATTTGATTTAGGTCATCCCTGAATGGTCTAGTGGTTTTCCCTACTTTCTTCAATTTAAGTCTCAGTTTGGCAATAAGGAGTTCATGGTCTGAGCCATAGTCAGCTCATGGTCTTGTTTTTGTTGACTGTATAGAGCTTCTCCATCTTTGGCTGGAAGGATGGCAGTGAGGAGATACCCCTCGTCCAAGATAAGGAGCAATTACGGTATCAGCTGTGAAGAGATACTCCGTGCCCAGGGTAAGAGAAACCCAAGTAAGATGGTAGGTGTTGCAAGAGGGCATCAGGGGGCAAACACACTGAAACCATACTCACAGAAATCTAGTCAATCTAATCACACTAGGACCACAGCCTTGTCTGACTCAATGAAACTAAGCCATGCCAGTGGGGCAACCCAAGATGGGCAGGTCATGGTGGAGAGATTTGACAGAATGTGGTCCACTGGAGAAGGGAATGGCAAACCACTTCCTTCATTATTCTTGCCTTGAGAACCCCACGAACAGTATGAAAAGGCAAAATAATAGGATACTGAAAGAGGAACTCCCCAGGTCAGTAGGTGCCCAATATGCTACTGGAGATCAGTGGAGAAATAACTCCAAAAAGAATGAAGGGATGGAGCCAAAGCAAAAACGATACCCAGCTGTGGATGTGACTGGTGATAGAAGCAAGGTCCTATGCTGTAAAGAGCAATATTGCATAGGAACCTGGAATGTCAGGTCCATGACTCAAGGCAAATTGGAAGTGGTCAAACAAGAGATGGCAAGAGTGAATGTCGACATTCTAGGAATCAGCGAACTCAAATGGACTGGAATGGGTGAATTTAACTCAGATGACCATTATATCTACTACTGCGGGCAGGAATCCCTCAGAAGAAATGGAGTAGCCATCATGGTCAACAAAAGAGTCCGAAATGCAGTACTTGGATGCAATCTCAAAAACGACAGAATGATCTCTGTTCATTTCCAAGGCAAACCATTCAATACCACAGTAATCCAAGTCTATGCCCCAACCAGTAATGCTGAAGAAGCTGAAGTTGAACGGTTCTATGAAGACCTCCAAGACCTTTTAGAACTAACACCCAAAAAAGATGTCCTTTTCATTATAGGGGACTGGAATGCAAAAGTAGGAAGTCAAGAAGCACCTGGAATAACAGGCAAATTTGGCCTTGGAATGTGGAATGAAGCAGGGCAAAGACTAATAGAGTTTTGCCAAGAAAATGCACTGGTCATAACAAACATCCTCTTCCAACAACACAAGAGAAGACTCTATACATGGACATCACCAGATGGTCAACACCAAAATCAGATTGATTATATTCTTTGCAGCCAAAGATGGAGAAGCTCTATACAGTCAACAGAAACAAGACCAGGAGCTGACTGTGGCTCAGACCATGAACTCCTTATTGCCAAATTCAGACAAAATTCTAGTTATGAGTCAAAAAGTCATGGACAGTATGTGCACTTTGGTGACTATAGTGAATCATACTGTAAGGTCTATTTAAATTGCTACAAAAGTAGATCTTAAAAGTTCTTATTCCAAGTGGGAAAATTTGTAACTATGCATGGTGATACATGTTAACTGAACATTTAGGTAATCATTTTGCAATATATAAATATATCAAATTCTGTTGTACACCTAAACTTACTTAATGGCACTGTATTTTGATTAAAAAAAAACAGATAAATGAGAAACAAATGAGTAAATAGCTGTCATTGTTCAATAAAGTAAATCACACTAATACATTGAAGAGAGAAACATTTTTCCCACATAAAATTCAAAGAAAATGTGTATGACTCTTCATGCAAAGCATTGAATACCATAAAAAACAATGGCATCAAAAAAAGTTTTCAAAATATGCTTTCCTATGGCTACTTCTTTTATTTTCAATTTTATTCAAAACTATGATTTATCCCAGCAAAAGAGAAGGTAAGCAAAGGAAATGGTACATGGGTAAAATGCAGAGAAAACCGAGACCCAGTTTCCAAGAGTCCTTTCCCAGGGAGTTGCACAGAATGCATGCAATTCCTTCAGAAACAGACAATGTCTATGAAGGGCCTTCTACCAGGGCCCTTTTGAGACTTCAGTTCATTTGAGACTGAGTGCCCAAGATTTTTCCTGAGGACTGCTTATGTAATCTCCCTCTGCCTAACATGTAGCAAACTTCCAGACACCAGAAGGGCAGTTCTCAACATAAAATAAATTGTGTGCACTGACAATGCAGGCACAGAGTGCTATGTTATAACTTAGGAAAAAATTTTACATCAGAGCAGGAGAATGCAAACCGCTCAAGTCACAGATTTTAGCCCAGGACCCTACTGGCAATTAAGACTGTGTAAAGATGGTGATTCCAAGCCTGTTACAGTAACTCTTTTCTCTCTCTCTCTCTCTCTCTCTCTCTCTATCTGTCTCTCTGTCTCTCTGTCTCTCTCTGTGTGTGTGTTATTCACTCAGTCATATCTGGCTCTTTGCAACCCCATAGTCCTGGCAGGACTGTAGCTTGCCAGTATCCTCTGTCTATGGAATTCTTCTGGCAAGAACTTTGGAGTGAGCTGTCATTTCCTACTCTAGGGGATCCTCCATGTGTCCAAATATAAAAATACTGATCACCCACAGCAAAATCTTTGCATTGCCCCCTCAACAGTTGGTGTTATCTTCCAAGATATTATGACTGCATTTTTTTTTTCCTTTTTGCTGTTTTTATAGATATTTTATCAGCACTCAACAGATGCCATTTTAAACAGTAAATTAGGACTTTACATTCTGGATTAAAATCCACTGTTTTCACACTTGTAAACATTTGAGGATTTTCACATTTTAAAATTTGAGAAATAAGCTTTTGTTCAATTATACTTTAAAAATGTGATCTATTCACATAAATTAGCTCAAGGTAATTGATATATTAAATATCCCCATGCAATTATTCTCTGAAGCTTGGAAGTCCCATGACAATCTGGCTAATAGCAAGTCAGCTGCTGAGTGAAGCATGTGGTAAAGATTATAATTTGGTATACTCAAAGTGAGTGTTAATCAATTCTGTTACAAATTTAGAAGTTACAGACCATGATCATCTATTTAGAGACTTAAGAGTTCACCGAGGTAAAATTGTTTATTAAGGAGGCTCTAACTGCCTAGTTCCCTTGGCAACTGTAAGTTGTCAAGGGTGAACTAACTGCTTGGTCTGCAGTTTGATAATATGGATGGGGCGCCCATGGGAGAGATATCCAAGCAGATCCCCCCACAGCCTAGAGGAATGCATCTGTGATTTTTTGTGCAAAACAGCCCAGGTGCAATATAACACAGAAAAATAATTAAATGTCCGCTTTCTAAAAAAATAATTGTTTAACAAATCCATACCCTCACTTAGCTTGTGGTCCATCTAAGTGGATGTCAGAGACAATCTGTCACAGAGATAGACAAAAGTCTGTTAACAGAACAGATATTTTATAGAAAAAAGTAGCCATTATTGATTAGGCAGGGAGTCACATTTGCCAAGGAAGTTAGAGGCTAGACATTGAGTCCATGGAGGATTAACTTTCAGATTGACATTCTGAGCACTTCACTCACAATTCTCTAAGTCCTCTGGGATCCCCTTGTCACCCACCAATGTACTGCATTCTCATCGTGAGAGTTTATGCTTTAAAAGACAGGCCTGCACAACACTACTTTCTTGTTGGATTTTTTATTACCTTCACCTTAAAACAGTTCCCAAAGTATCATAAAAAGCACACTGATGCAATAGAAGCTTTGTGGTCCCCCAAAAAGGTTTTAGATGACTGATATTTACTGTGGAATCTGAAGGCAGATATATAGCTCCAGGGCATAAAGATGGCAAAGAGAAACTTACATTGCTTCAGTATTCAGATACCTCCCTGAATTATGAAAACTGCATTGCATAAAATATAAATTAAGAATAAGCCTTTAAACACGTTATAATTCAATGGCAATTTATGCCCATCAGGTGTTAGTTAGGAAAAGAGAATGTATGTCCCAGATCCCTGCTCAGAGACCATCACATTGGCTTAACGTGACACTTTATCCAAATAAGGTGCTATGTTCTGTTGACTTTTAGATCAACTGAGCATCAGTGGTAGAGGTCAGGACCTTATTCTCTAGCCAGTATCTTCTAGCCATTCTGAGAACAAGGCTTGATTGGTACTCATGAGGTTGTAACCCTTATAGTGGCATCAGAGATCTTGCTAACTTCCAGCTATGAAGTTTACTCTAGCATTGCAATCAACACATCAAACACACATATTCCATTGATTTAAACAACAACAACAAACACGTTTTCAGTACTTCCCTCAGCTCCTATCTGTCACCCCTTATGTGCCATTAAAACCTGAAACAGACAGAAGGTAGCACTAACCATACACTTCAACAGGTAATCTCCCAGTGCCAGACACCATGGGAAGCCCTGCAGGTAGGTAAGCAGTTTGTTTGTTTAAGAAGAACCACTGCAGAAAAGTGGGTTCACACTCTGGCTCAACAGTCAGGTTGTCTAGACGGAAAGCCATGCTCCATCACTCAGTAGTTTGGACTGGCCACATATCTATTCTATATACAGTATTTGTTTTCCTTCACTGTGGACCATTGACAAAATGGTCCTTACTCATATTGCTGTTGTGAAGATTAACTGAATTAGTAACTTATAAAATGTTGAAAACTGTGCTTGGCACAAAGTGTGCACACACACACAAATATTAAATACTATAGGACCTATTTCCCATGTGATTGTAAAATTTCTGGAAGCAAGGAATTTTTATATTTTATCCGCTGCTATTTCACCATATCAGAGTACTTGTCTTATATTTGATGTTCAATAAGTAGTATAAATGAATGAAAAGAACGATTGGCTTAGTTTTATTCTTGACTGAGGCTGACATTTTTATATATGCAAAACTTTATTCTAAAAAATTTGGGGGTGCAAATATGCAGTGTTCATGAATCCTGCCTTCATAAACTTGAGAAGTTGAATGTCATTATCAATATAATCCTCTTTTAAGAACCCCAACACTCATTAAGTATGCTTTTATTATGTTATTTTCCAAATGTGAATAAAAGAAGAATTTGGTAAAAGTTTTATCCAGTAACATTTTAAAATGAATAACACATTATGCAAATTCATGTAAAGCAATATATCTACCCCATGAATATTTTCCTTAAAAATTTAGAGAATACTCTACTTTTTTATAGAAAAGTTAGAAAATAAAGCTGCCAGTAGGAATGGGGTTCTTCCACATGGAAGTTTGTTTGCTGCAGGAAAAAAGACTCTGCCAAAACTCCACCAAAAATCTTAAAAACCAATAGTAATAAAAAAAGTCATGTCAAAGGAAGAGGTCTGTAGTTGACCTCCAGGATGGGAGGAACAGTTTTCTCTCCTTTAGGTGATGTATCACAATATGAGCAACTCCAAAGTTCTTGACAGTGTTGCCATCAAGGCACTCACTTTGATTCTCTTGTTGCCACAAATGCCAGGCATCAGATGCTACAGAAACTCTGTAATCTAAGATAGCAAGGACACCTCAATTCTAATCTTTATGCCCTGGTGAACAAATGCTCCAGCAAAGAGTCAAGTTTTTCCTAAGACATATGCAATCTTCACTTTGAATGAGTCATACACAATGATTATATGTTTTGTATTAAACTTTAAGAATTATTCTTTTGTTATTTGTTCCTGAGGGGGTCAGGACTGGATTCCTGCTATGAAAATCACTGGTACTTGGGGAGGAGGATGAGGACCACATATCCACAGTATGGATACCACTTACCTAGTGACCATGGACAGTAGCAAGCACCATTCCCTTGACATCTGTGCTTTGTTACTCTTTTGTTACTTTTCTGGGCCAGGTTTACTTCCTCAGATGCCTGAGTATATCTCCTATCTGCACAGGTTACAACACTGTTAACTGCTTTGGGGCTAATGCTTTGAGATTGTCTGTCCTCCTATTGATCACAGCTATATACCACAGAATGCTAAACTGTGGTCTATATCCTTCCCCCTGAGGTACAGATTGCTTTCTGATCTGCTAACAGAGAAAATAATTGCACATACACCTAAACACAAAAGGCAGTATGCCACATGCTATTAAGAAGAAAATTAACAAGGAAACAAGCTTTAAATGATACAATGGAACAGTTTGATCTAATTGATATCTACAGGACACTTCATACTCAAAACGATGGATTTCACCTTCTTATTAAGGGCACATGGAACATTTTCCAGGATAGATCGCATCCTGGTGCACAAATGAAGCTTTGTTAAAATTTAAAAAAAAAATGAAACAATTTCAAGCATCTTTTCTGATCACAATGCTATAAGATTAGATATCAACCACAGGGTGGGTGGGGGGACTATTAGAAACACAAACACATGGAGGCTAAAAAGCATGCTTCTGAATAACCAACAGATCACTGAAGAACCAAAGAGGAAATCAAAATGTACACAGAAACAAATGATAATGAAAACAGCACAACCCCAAACCTATGGGATTCAGTAAGAGCAGTGCTAAGAGCAAAGTGCATAGTAACACAAGTCTATCTCAAGAAACAAGAGAAATATCAAATAAATAAACTAGCCTTACACCTAGAAGAACTAGAAAAAGAAGAACAGAAAAATCCAAAGTTAGTAAAAGGAAATAAATCATAAAAGTCAGAGCAGAAAAAGAAATGAAGGAGACTATAGCAAAGATCAATAAAACTAAAAGCTGGTTCTTTGAGAAGATAAACAAAACAGACAAATTGTTAGCCAGACTCATCAAGAAAAAAGGGAGAAGACTCAATTCAATAAAATTAGAAATGAAAATGGAAAAAGTACAAGAAACAACACAGAAATACAAGTGATCATAAGAGACTACTATGAGCAACTATATGCCTATCAAATGGACAACTTGGAAGAAACAGACAAATCCTTAGAAAACTATCAGATCAGATCAGATCAGCTCAGTCGCTCAGTCATGTCCGACTCTGCGACCCCATGAATCACAGCACGCCAGGCCTCCCTGTCCATCACCAACTCTCGGAGTTCACTGAGACTCACATCCATCGAGTCAGTGATGCCATCCAGCCATCTCATCCTCTGTCTATAACCTTCCAAAGCTGAACTAGGAAGAAATAGAAAAAGTGGAGAGACCAATTAGAAGCATGTGAATCTAAAGTGTAATACAAATCTTCCAACAAACAAAAGCCCAGAACAAGATGGCTTCGCAGGTAAACATTACCAAAAATTTAGAGAAGAGCTAACACCTATCCTACTTAAACTCTTCCAGAAAAGTGTAGAGGAAAGAAAACTCCCAAACTAATTCTATTATACCACAATCACCCTGATACCAAAACCAGACAAAGATGTCACTAAAAAAAAAAACTACAGGCCAATATCACTGATGAACATATACAAAAATCCTCAACAAAATTCTAGCAAACAGAATCCAATAACATATTTAAAAGATCATACATCATGACAAACTGGGCTTTATTCCAGAGATGCAAGGATTCTTTATTATTCACAAATCAATCAATGTGATACACCATGTTAACAAATTAAAGATAAAAACCATATGATTATTGCAATGAATGCAAGGAAAACCTTTGACAAAATTCAACACCATTTATGATAAAAGAAAAAAAACTCTCCAGAAAATAGGCATAGAAGAAACATAACTCAACATAATAAAAGCCATATGTGACAAACCCACAGCAAGCATTATCCTCAATGGTGAAAAATTGAAAGCATTTCCTCTAAAATCAGGAACAAGGCAAGGGTGCCCATGCTCACCACTATATTCAACATAATTCTGGAAGTCCTAGCCACAGCAATTAGAGAAGAGTATGAAATAAAAGGAATCTAAATTGAAAGAGAAATAAAACGCTTACTGTTTGCAGATGACACAGAAAACCCTAAAGATGCCACCAGAAAATTACTAGAGCTAATCAATGAATATACTAAAGTTGCAGTATATAAAATTAACACACAGAAATCCCATGCCTTCCTATACACTAACAATGAAAAATCAGAAAAAGAAATTAAGTAAACAATCCCATTCATCATTGCAAATAAATAAATAAATAAGATGCTTAGGAATAAATTTACCTAAGGTGACAAAAGATCTGTACACATAAAACTGTAAAACATTGGTGAAAGGAATCAAAGACGACACACATATATGGAGAAATATACCATGTTCTAGGATTGGAAGAATCAATATAGTAAAAATTAATATAGTACCCAAGGCAATCTATAGATTCAGTGCAATCTCTATCAAACCATCAATGGGATTTTTCACCGACCTAGAACAAATAATTTCACAATTTGTATAGAAATAAAAAACACTCTGAATAGCCAAGAAATCTTGAGAAAAAAGAACGGAACTGGAGGAATCACCTTTCCTGAATTCAGATTATACTACAAAGCTACAGTTATCAAGACAGTATGGTACTGGCACAAAGACAGAAATGTAGATCAGTGGAACAAAATAGAAAGTCTGGAGATAAATCCACACACCTATGGATACCTTATCTTTTACAAAGGAGGAAAAAATATACAAAGGAGAAAAGATAGTCTTGTCAACAATTAATGATAGGGAAACCAGTCAACTATGTGTGAAAGAATGAAACTAGAACACTTTCTATTACCATATGCTGTGCTTAGTCACTCAGTCATGGCCAACTCTTTGTGACCCAATGGACTAACTTTCCAGGCTCCTCTGTCCATGGAGATTCTCCAGGCAAGAATACTGGAGTGGGTTGCCATGTCCTCCTCCAGAGGATCTTCCCAATCCAAGTATCAAACCTAGGTCTTCTGAATTATAGAAGGATTCTTTGCCAGCTAACCTACCAGGGAAGCCCTTCTAACATCATATCACAAAGATAAACTCGAAATGGATTAAAAACCTAAATGTAAGACCAGAAATTATAAAGCTCCTAGAAGAAAACATAGTCAGAACACTCTCAGACATAAATCACAAGAAGATCTTCCATGATCCACCTCCCAGAGTAATGGAAAGAAAAGCAATAATAATAATAACAAATGGGACTTAATTAAACTTAAACACTTTTGCACAATGGAGGAAACTATAAGCAAGGTGAAAAGACAGCCCTCAGGATGACAGAAAATAATAGCAAATGAAACAACGTACAAAGAACTAATCTTCAAAATATACAAGCAGCTCATGCAGCTCAATACCAGAAAAACGAACAATCCAGTCAAAAAGTGGGCAAAAAACCTAAACAGACATTTCTCCAAAGAAGACATTCAGTGCAGAGATTCCTTAAAAAACTGGGAATAGAACTCCCATATGACCTAGCAATCCCACTGCTCAGCATACACACTGAGGAAACCAGAACTGAAAGAGATACATGTACATCCATGTTTATTGCAGCACTATTTATAATAGCTAGGACATGGACGAAACCTAGATGTCCATCAGCAGATGAATGGATAAGGAAGCTATGGCACATATACACAATGGAATACTACTCAGCTATAAAAAGAATGCATTTGAGTCAGTTCTAGTGAGGTGGATGAACCTGGAGCCTATTATACAGAGCAAAGTAAGTCATAAACAGAAAGACAAATATTGTATATTAGCACATATATATGGAATCTAGAAGGATGGTACCGATGATCCTACATATAGCAGAGGAGACTCAGATGTAAAGAACAGACTTTTGGGCTCAGTGGGAGAAGGAGAGAGTGGGATGATTTGAGAGAACAGCAGAGAAGTATATTCATTACCATATGAAGAAAGGATGACCCAGTGTGAGTTCAATGCATGAAGCAGGGCACCCAGGGCCTGTGCTCTATGATAACCTGGAGGGATGGTGTATTGCTAACCCTGTTTGTGACACCAATTATATTGCTGTATCTACTGTGCACACTATTTGTTGAACCCAGGTTAGGCGAGGCATGAGCTAAGAGGCTGGAAGAAGATGTTAAGAGTTGTAGTAACTGAAGACACGTTTATTCTCTCTTCTGGCTGGCACAGCAGCTATACCACAATTCTCTCCTCTTGTGGCTGACCCCACAGACACAGCCATGAGGCAGCAGTAATGCGCTGCTCTTTTGGGTGGAGTTCATATCCTTATAGCACAAAGTAGCTCATGACCAAGC
The DNA here is from genome assembly GCF_032452875.1 of Bos javanicus. Classification (NCBI taxonomy): domain Eukaryota; kingdom Metazoa; phylum Chordata; class Mammalia; order Artiodactyla; family Bovidae; genus Bos; species Bos javanicus. The sequence continues at coordinate 4,387,803 of NC_083871.1, read as the reverse complement.
AAATAATACCTTGTGATGTGCATGTGCAGTGCTATAAGTGACCTCAGCTGTTACATAGTCATTATTTACAAAACGTGGGGCAAGACAGCTTGAACAAGCCATCTTAGCTAATTTTTTCTCTCCCCTCAGATGGGGTGCAGAGGGAGGTGGGAGAAGAGTTCAGGATGGTGGGACACATGCATAGCTATGGCTGATTCATGCTGATGTATGGCAAAAGCCATTGCAATATTGTAATCATCCTCCAATTATAAATAAATAAAATTTAAAACAAGGAAAAGATGTCTGAAATTAATATCTTTTTTACAAATAATAAATTTGCACTGAACATGAAAGGAAAGCATTCTCCTACAATTTAGAAAAAGGCATGATTATACTAGAGGCTTATCATTCCCACTTTTTAATCATTTGAACACTATATTAGAATAAAAAAAAATCACTATTCAGGCTTTCTGTGTTTAAGATACAATCAAAGATTTACAGTGGATTTTGGTTACCCTGAAAATATACAAACATCCTGAGATATTTTGTAACATACTATGTTCAATGAGCAAATCAGTCACCCACACTTTTCTTTTTTTTTTTTAATTTGTTTATTTTAATTGGAGGCTAATTACTTTACAATATTGTATTGGCTTTGCCATACATCAACATGAATCCACCATGGGTGTACATGTTCTCCCCATCCTGAACCCCCCTCCCACCTCCCTCCCCGTACCATCCCTCTGGGTCATCCCAGTGCACCAGCCCCAAGCATCCTGTATCCTGCATTGAACCTGGAATGGTGATCTACCGCTGGCCATACACACTGAGGAAACCAGAATTGAAAGAGACACATGTACCTCAATGTTCATCACAGCACTGTTTGTAATAGCCAGGACATGGAAGCAACCTAGATGTCCATCAGCAGATGAATGAATAAGAAAGCTGTGGTACATATACATAATGGAGTATTATGCAGCCATTAAAAAGAATACATTTGAATCAGTTCTAATGAGGTGGATAAAACTGGAGCCTATTATACAGAGTGAAGTAAGCCAGAAAGAAAAACACCAATACAATATACTAACACACTTTTCTTAAGACAAAGTCATACATTCTGTGTGTCAGGTGTTATAAGTCTCAGCACACTTATTTTACAAAAAGAGGTACATTTATATGGCAAAAACTGGTTATGATATTAAATATTTTTAAACTGGTATAATTCTATGAAATTGAGTTTATATAGACAAAGGGAAGACAGGAGGGAAAGTAACTGTGAATTTGAGTTTATATAGACAAAGGGAAGACAGGAGGGAAAGTAACTGTGGTATTAGAATTACTGTTATAGTAATCGGTATCAGATTATTGTCAGTAACAGGCTAAATAAACTAACTTGGATTAATGTGGCGAACTGTGGGTTTGTAACACTTTTTCAGGAAATTCTGCTGATTCTGCAAATAAGGCCTTCAGAGTGTGACAAAATACATGATTTATGAGGCATTGTTAAGAAAAATTTGACTAGCAGACCTTGTATTTCCAAGTGCTTTCAGGTACAATGTGAAATTATGAACAAGAAATGACTTAATGGCATAATTGATGACTTCTGTCAATTAACAGGAAAATGAGGTAAAACTTGTTTGCATGCAACTACTTGCAGTGGTAAAGTATTAGAAGCTGTAAATACCAAGTAAAGGGAATTTTTAGATGAACACATTAGAGTGTATCACTTCAACCATGTGCTATTCCCTTGAAGAGAACTGCACTGAGAAGCAAATGATAAAGAACCAAGGCTGGTTCAAGGGCCTCTTAACACACCCCCTGTGCTCTTAGAACACACAGCCGTGGCTCTGATTCCGCACTGGAGCTCAGCTATGTGTGGAGCAGATGGCACAGACTTGGCTGCTCTGTGTGCCCTCATCTAGAACTGAGGCTGTGTCCTGGGTGCACCCATGATAGCTAAGGCCCACCTAGGTCCATGAGGGGGTCTCCAGCATGTGTCTGAACAAGGCACCGTCATCATCAGCTCCAGCTGACGCAAAGCACAAGTGGCTGGGCCTGTAGGAGGAGAGTCATGCTGCCTGGTCGGGCGACCTTCTCCCCATTCCTGCTGTGGCAAGCGTGTGAGCCAGGAGGTCTCATCTCCCTGAAACAATGCTACTGATTTCTCTGTTTGTTCCCACTGCAGTGACTTTGTATGGCTTCTTAAAAAAAGAAAAAAAAAAGGTTTTGTTGTTTTATCTAGGGAATGTCTAGGCCACATTCATGCACCAACCAATACAGTGCTAGGCATGAGATCTAATTTTCCAAATGATGGTACTGTACTAATATCTCTAAGTTCCATTTCTGAAATATTTGTGTTCTCTCTCTTCTTACCCCCAACTTTTTACCCAGTCAATCAAGGGGAGATAGTGTGAATGCATGGTTAAGACTTGGTTCTGAAACTGTACACTTATACAAACATTTTTAAAAGTTTGAATTATTCATAAGCAAATTTAGCATGGAATATACAATCACAGAATAGATTAGTTGAGTGTTTTCATGAAAACCATGAACTTATATTCTTTAGAGCTTATGATTTTTCAGCTCTTTTGGGTATAAAATAATAATATCTACCTCAATCTTCTTTATGTTATAACCAGATTTTTTCAAAAAGCATATGATAAGGTGTACATAGGTGTGTGGATTTATCTCTGGGCTTTCTATTTTGTTCCATTGATCTATATTTCTGTCTTTGTGCCAGTACCATACTGTCTTGATGACTGTAGCTTTGTAGTATAGTCTGAAGTCAGGCAGGTTGATTCCTCCAGTTCCATTCTTCTTTCTCAAGATTGCTTTGGCTATTTGATGTTTCTGGTATTTCCATACAAATTGTGAAATTATTTGTTCTAGTTTTGTGAAAAATACTGTTGGTAGCTTGATAGGGATTGCATTGAAACTATAGATTGCTTTGGGTAGTTTTCACTTTCAATATATTGATTCTTCCGATCCATGAACATGGTATATTCCTCCATCTATTTGTGTCATCTTTGATTTCTTTCATCAGTGTTTTACAGTTTTCCATACAGAGGTCTTTTGTTTCTTTAGGTAGATTTGTTCCTAAGTATTTTATTCTTTTTGTTGAATGGAGAAAGGATGAAAGAATATACAATGGATTAAAGACAATCTCTTTAACAAGTGGTGCTGGGAAAACTGGTCAACCACTTGTAAAACAATGAAACTAGAACACTTTCTAACACCATACACAAAAATAAACTCAAAATGGATTAAAGATCTAAATGTAAGACCAGAAACTACAAAACTCCTAGAGGAAAACATAGGCAAAATACTCTCTGACATAAATCACAGCAGTGTCCTCTATGAACCAGCTCTCAGAGTAATGGAAATAAAAGCAAAAATAAACAAATGGGACCTAATTAAACTTGAAAGCTTTTTCACAACGAAGGAAACTATAAGTAAGGTGAAAAGACAGACTTCAGGATGGGAGAAAATAATAGCAAACAAAGCAACTGGCAAATAGTTAATCTCAAAAATATACAACCAGCTTATGCAGCTCAGTACCAGAAAAATAAATAACCCAGTCAAAAAATGGGCCAAAGAACTAAACAGACATTTCTACAAAGAAGACATACAGATGGCTAACAAATACATGAAAAGATGCTCATCATCAATTGCTGGGAGCCAGCACAGGAGTCCCCACCCATAACAAGGTTATGTGGGAGAGTTCTGGTGGCCAAAGCAAGCCAGAACTTGAAAGGTGTCCCTCTGGGCCTGCTTGAGCATCTACCCCAAAACCAGAGTCTATCTGTCTTACTGCTTCATGACTTTTACCAACTCCTCTGACAGTCCCAAGGGGGGGCGGGGGGCGTCCTATCCCGCGACCACCTTTTCTATGAAGGAAATCAACTTAGAGCTCCAGCTGATTAGCCTCCTGGGCATAATAGGAGTGTTTAAATCCAAACCCCTCAGATGGCTCTCTAACTTGCCTGACAGGTTTACCCAGACTCCTACAGCTATGCATACGATTGTTCACAGTCTCCTAGCCACGAGAGGCACGGGAAACTTAAGATATTCAAATAGTATAGAGCCTCTCGGAGAGTTAGAAATTGTCAGAATAGAACTAGTAGAAGATTTCATTGTTGAGCCAATGCTTGCTGCCAAGTTTCCACATCCCCTGTATTGTATCATTGGAAGTGTATTAATTAATATAGTTGTTATGTAGAAAAAATAAGTAGTGGCCTTGGTGTTAACAACTTTAGACCCTTAAGGTAATAAATTCTTTCTTTTTTTGTAAACCCACTGCACCTTTGCCCTATAGGAATGCAACTTTATCTAACACTTTCAGAGGATGGCGCCAAACTTTAAAATAATTACTCTTAGAGAAAATAAGTCTTATGGTTGACAAACCTTCATCAGAGTCATAAAATATTAACAGGCCTTCTGGCCAGATGATGTAAATCACCTAAACCATTTGTATACGATAAGTTTGCAGAAAAGAAACCCTAGTTTCGATAAGGATCAAATACTGCTGACTTTGCATGATTTCACACCCCCTATTATCCTCTATGTGTAACTTAGGGTATAAAAGCCCCTGTTGAAAATAAAGCTACGGGCCTTGCTCACCGAAGCTTGGTCTCCCCATGTTGTTCTTTCTCTCACCTTCTGGCTGAATTCCCATCTGGAGCGTGGAGGCTCACCAAGCCTACTAATTTTGCCTGGGCTTCTAAGATCTGACCGGGGAGACCTTAATGTCTCCTCTCCTTCCAGAGAACTGGAGGATGCCTGTGGCCTACCTGGGTGGTGCAAACTCCTCGTCTTGGAGTTTTATTTGTTTTCCACTTAAACCACGTTATTCAGCCTCTTTTCTCCACTGAATTTTCTCACTGAGCTATCCCTGTTTAACCATCCTTTATATCTCTAATTAACACTTAATTAAGCTATTGTCTCCTGACCACCAACTCCGTGCCACCTTCGAATTCCCTGGATCCACCGGGGCTGGACCCCGGGAATCAATCATCAACAAAGAAATGCAAATCAAAACCCCACTGAGGTACCATATCATGCCAGTCAGAATGGGTGCTATCAAAAAGTCTACAAGCAATAAATGCTGGAGAAGGTGCTGAGAAAAGGGAACCCTCTTACACTGTTGGTGGGAATGCAGACTAGTACAGCCTCTATGGTGAACAGTGTGGAGATTCCTTAAAAAACTGGAAATAGAACTGCTATATGACCCAGCGATCCCACTGCTGGGCATACACACCAAGGAAACCAGAATTGAAAGAGACACGTGTACCCCAATGTTCATTTCAGCACTAGGACATGGAAGCAACCTAGATATCAATTGGCAGATGAATGGATAATAAAGCTGTGGTACATATACATATTGGATTATTACTCAGCTATTAAAAAGAATGCATTTGAATCAGTTCTAATGAGGTGGATGAAACTGGAGCCTATTATACAGAGTGAAATAAGTCAGAAAGAAAAATACCAATACAGTTTAATAACACGCATATATATATAATTTAGAAAGATGGTAATGATGACCCTATATGCAAGACAGCAAAAGAGACACAGATATAAAAAACAAACTTTTGGACTCTGTGGAAAAAGGTGAGGGTGGGAAGATTTGAGACAATAGCATTGAAACATGTATATTATCATATGTGAAATAGATCATCTGTCCAGGTTTGATGCATGAAACAGGGTGCTCAGGGCTGGTGCACTGGGATGACCTTGAGGGATGGGTTGGGGAGGGAGGTGGGAGGGGGTGTTCAGGATGGGGAACACGTGTAAACCTATGGCTGATTCATGTGAATGTATGGCAAAAACCTACATATTGTAAAGTAATTAGCCTCCAATTAAAATCAATTAATTAATTTTTTAAAAAGAATATGATAGACAGTTTTGCTTCTTTTAATGCTGTAGCTGAGGTTTTTGGGAACAGGTAGTAGCTTAGTATTAGATTAGTCAACATGTACCTACTGATATGACATGTGAAAACAAAGATTCAGATCAGTCTACAAAACTGCATATCACTATTTTTGATGAAACAAAATTCACATTTTATGGAAAAACATGAAAAATTTAAATATAAGCACTGTCTCTGCCTGATTGGATATCCTCTCTCTCCTTTAGTGTGGGTTGTACATCTGCATTTACCACACCTCTTTAAGATATGATCTTCCTTCTCAATCTCATCAAGGGCCACAACCCAATAGGAAGCAACCTTCTTTCTTAATCCTGTCAGGGGTCATGATGACCCAGGACTCACTTTTTACATTCATATCTGGATTGTATAAGCTGTCTTTATGTCATTTTATGTCTAACCCTTTGTCCAAAACGTGCATATAGCCGTGCTTTGATCTCTAATGACTGAAACAGTCCTAAGAGCTTTCTGAAGGACTGTCTCTTGGGTTAGAATCCTCATGTCGGCTAAAACAAAATTTTCTGTTTCTTTTTTTAGGTTGATATTGATTATTTTTTTTTCATGGACTGTTTTTACATTTATGTGCAATAGTACAGACTAGAAAAATTTTGTGTATTTACTTAATTTTTTAAATTTGGCTTCCTTGTGGGATTTTTTTTGCGTTGTGAGTAATCTTTTGTAGTTGTATGCAGACTCTCTAGTTGTGGTGCATGGGCTTGGTAGTCACAGCTCATGGGCTTATTTGATCCATCACATGTGAGATATAATTTCCCAACCAAGGACTGAACCCATGTCCCCACCATTGCAAGGTGAATTCTTAACCACTGGATCACCAGGGAAGTCCCAGATGAAAAATTTTGCAAAATTGTGAGTCAAACTCCAATTTAATGATTTGTTCTGGACATTTTGAATGATGTCTTAGTCCATTCAGGCTGCTATAACAATACATCACATTGGGTGGCTTATAAACATCACAATTTTATTTCTAACTGTTCTGGATGCTAGGGCATCCAAGATCAAGGCACACGAAGATTTGGCATCTGGAAAAGACCTACTTACCGCTTCTCTGTGTCCTCACGTGGCAGAAGGATGAAGATCTATTATAAAGATATTGAGTCCATTCTTGAGGGCTCCACTCTTATGATCTAATCAACCTAAAGGTCCACCTCCAAGTGTCATCACATTGGGCATTAGGATTCAACATATGAATTTAAAGGTGAAATAAACAATAAACATTGAGTCTAGAGCGGCTGCTTTCATGAAGGAGACATCTTAGGCAGAGAACATGGCCAGAAAGTGAGGCTTAAGATAATCTCCCCAAGCCCCACCTGAAATGGAAACTTTTCTCATGTTGTTGTTCAGTCACTAAATTGTGTCCAACTCTTTGTAGCCCCATGGACTGTAGCATGCCAGGCTCCTCTATCCTCCACTAACTCCCGGAGTTTGCTCAAATTCATGTAAATTGAGTCAGTGATGCTATCTAGTCATCTCATGCTCTGCCACCACCTTCTCCTTTGGTCTTCAGTCTTTCTCAGCATCAGGGTCTTTTCCAATGAATCTGTTCTTCGCACCTTCCCAAGTGACTTTCCAGGTGGTGCAGTGATAAAGACTCTGCTCACCAATGTAAGAGATGCAGGAGAAATGAGAAACACTGGTTCAGTCCCTGGGTTGGGAAAGACCCCTGGAATAGGAAATGGTAATCAGCTCCAGTGTTCTTGTCTGAACAATGCCAAGGACAAAGGAGCTTGACAGGCTGCAGTTCATGATGTTGCAAAGAGTCAGGCACAACTGAGTTCACACACACACACACACACACACACACACACACACACTGGGTATTAAGAGATTAGTAAAGGCCAGAGAATTCTTTTTAAATATTCATAATAACCTTGTGAATAAGTCATCATGTTAGTATCAAGTCAATATAAGCAAAACATCAAAGCTATTGAAGGTAAATGCCTCACAATCTTATATCAACATCCAACAAATAAATGAGTTAGTACATAAATATTGGAACACCTGGGTTACTTATGCCACATCAGCTCAAGGAGTAAGTCTTTACTTGTGGTTCAGTTGTGTCCTGCTTTTTGTGACCCCATGGACTCCTGCACATCTGACTTCCTTGTCCTTCACCATCTCCTGGATTTTGCTCAAACTCATGTCCATTGAGTTGGTGATATCATCCAGCCATCTCATCCTCTGATGCCCTCTTCTCCTCCTGCTCTCAATTTTTTCCAGCATCAGGGTCTTTTCCAGGAGTAGCCTCTTCACATCAGGTGGCCAAAATGCTGGAGCTTCAGCTTGATACTTTTGACCTGTGTGCTGGAGAAGACTCTTGAGAGTCCTTTGGACAGCAAGGAGATCAAACTAGTGAAGCCTAAAGGAAATCAGCCCTGAATATTCATTGGAAGGGCTGATACTGAATCTCCAATATTTTGGCAATGTGATTCAAAGAGCCAACTCACTGAAAAAGACCCTGACCCTTAGAAAGACTAAAGGCAGGACGAGAAGGGGATGACAGTGGATGAAATGGTTGAATGGCAACACCAGCTCAATGGACATAAGTTTGAGTGAGCTCTGGGAAATGGTGAAGGACAGGGAGGTCAGACATGCTGCAGCCCACGGGGTCACAAAGAGTTGGACATGAATGAGTGACTGAACAACAAACAGATCCTTACTCAGCCTTCTTTATGGCCCAACTCCCACTTCCATACATGACTACTGGAAAAAACATATATGGACCTTTGTCAGCAAAGTGATGTCTCTGCTTTTCAAAATGCTATCTGGGTTCATCATAGCTTTTCTTCCAAGGAGCAAGTGTCTTTTAATTTCATGGTTGCAGTCACTGTCCACAGTGATTTTGGAGCCCAAGAAAATAAAATCTGTCACCTTTTCCATTTTTCCCCCCATCTATTTGCTATGAAGTCATGGACGGGATGGCATGATCTTAGTTTTTTGGTGGTATCATTTTATGAACACACATAATCTTTTAACTTAGTCTTTCCTGAGAAACACAGGATTCATTGCTATTATTATTTTAACCCATCTAATTGTAATTCATTTGCCATAAATATATTGAGTAACTTCTCTGCATCAGGAGAGACCAAGTACCAGCTGAGGCCTACAGAAGCATTGCCTTCTGACTGCTTACCATGGGGGCTGTCGTGGGGCATACACAGGACACTTGAACATCATGCCCTGAACAGCTGTGCCTTTAGCCATTGTAATTGCAGAGGCACAAAAGCAGAGTTAATTGTGGCATTTAACTCTGATCATCCAGCACTGACTCTTCTTTTACATAACAACCTATGTCGCTAAAACAAGCAAGTTCAGAATAATAGGAAGACAAGAATGAATAAAACACGGGTAAAATTAATATTTGAGCAAATTCACCATATTTTACCCTGTTCTACTTCTAAACAACCTCTGACCCTCTGATCTTATACCTGGCATTTCAAGCTGATTTGTGTTTCTAGTTTGGTGGCCAACCTTTCCTGGTGGCTTGAGTTTTGGGAACCCATCTTTGCTTCCTGATCCTTCCCTTTTGGAGATATGAGTGATGCCAGAAGTGTCTTGGGATCGGTAGAGGTCAGCCTCAAACTTTCAAGAAATTTGATTTTAATTTCAATTAAGTTGAAATTTTAATTTCAGTTATATTAAATATGTTTTCTGCTTTAAGTATAAGAAAGTGAGCAGGATGATAAAAGGACATATCAGTATCAAAAAAGAAATGTAAATGACTCATAAGCATATGAAAAGTGTTAGAAATCAAAGAAATGCAAATTAACCATTGAGCTCTCATATTTTATCAAATTGACACATCTTTAAAAAGAAAAGGTAACTGTTCTGAACCATGTATGTCATGCTTTTCCCAGCTGGAGCTCACACATCTTGGTCTCTCTTCCTGAAACACAACTGCTACACCTTCTATGCTCCTGTAAGCCCATCAACCCTGAAATTTTTACCTGAAGTGACATTTGTACCTTGTTTATCTCAGCTGAGCTCCCTTGGTATATTATATACTTTCCTGTCTTCTCAAAATAGTAGTTAAATGCATATTAAGTATGTTTATCTTTGTTGCTTTTATTTGTTAAAACATATTTTTAGGTATGCGTCCAGATTTTTCTTTTATCAAGCCAGTTAACTAACTGTTACAACATAGTCTATGTGATTTCTCCATGATTTGATGGATAACAAATGTTATGTCATTATGGTGTGTCTGTCCTTTGCCCACATATCTGAAAAGCCCTCTCTATCATATGTCAGGTTTCCATACAAGCAAGCATGAGTCTATGTTTGAACTTTTTATTCTGTTTCAAGGTCTATTTGTCTACCCCTGCAGCTATACTGAGTTTTGAAAACCTAATTTATAGTATGTTCAATATCAATAAAGGTGAATTTCTCCATACTTACTTCTAAAAAAAGGGTGGTCATTATTTCATTGACACTTTCTTTCAATTTCTATAATCCCCTCTGCAAAGAATCTCCTAACTGAGAGATTATATTTTTGTTTTCTACCTTCTTGATTCATCTGTTATCTCTCTGTGCTACACTCTCGGTACTTTTTATTAGTAGATCTATCCCCTGGCCCATTGATTTTCTCTTTAAGCATACATATTTAAATGTTAAATAAGTTCATCTGGAATATCTTATTGATTTTCACATTTTCAAACTCTGCATTTTATTTTGTGATTTTCAATTCTTCTGGACATTTTTTCCATCTCACACTACCAATAATTTTCATTTTCATTTTCAGAAACATATTAAGTGCCTATTTTCTATTCTACATTTCATATTTCCAGAACCCCTGGTCATTAAAAAAAAAAAAAAAAAACCTTGATTTTTCTGATTGTGCTGACTTTTACTACCTTCCTCAAAATTTTGTGATTTGAAATGTGAATTCATGTGTTGGATCTTTTTTATATGACAATGGCTTGAGGAATTCTTTTTTTGCAAATCACATTGGAAGAGTAGTACCTTTTGTGGTTGTTGTCTCTGTGCTCATATGAATGTAACAAATTCAGACTCCAAACTCACATGAAGCTTTAAGGGATTGTGTGGCCTCTTACACACAGATACACGCATACCTCTGAAGTGTGCATGTTCATCTCATGCCGCTCTTTATAGGATTACTACTATTATTTGTATTTGTATTTCAACTCTCACTAAGGGCATGGCAAACTCTAAGTTTGCAGCTTCATGTGGGAGCCCGAATACAATGTCCACTCATGTCCATTAAAACTAGAGTGACCATAAATCATGATTTATCTTTGCTGTTCCAGATTCCAGCAGGCTACCATTTGCTCTGGACTTTCACATTTTTATGAATACAGTAGTGGTAATATTGTCTGTTGCCTCCAGCTTCTTCCATGGTCTGGTGAGTGAGTGAGTAAGATAACACTGTGGCCCACAGAGTGGTCCTTTTAACATCAGGTTAAGTATGAACAATGGACAGAGGTGACCTTTCTTCTTTCTCTAGCCCTTTCCAGACCCAGGGGAGCTAACATGTCTCTCTTAAGAACAGCACACAGGGGCCTCTCTGAGAAAACAAACTGTACTCAGGTTTAAGCAGAGGGACACACTGGTCACCTGATTGGTCACTGCTGCCCCCACTGGCCCTGTAGTAAATGGCCAGTAGTGATCTATCTTGTGCAATCTTTTTTCGGATTAATTTTATAATTTTCATTTCAGATTTTCTTGTGAATGTAAGACGAAAAAAAGCAGTCTGTTATCATGTAGCTTCCATTATTAGAAAAAATTGCAAAGACTTAAATGATAGCTTTTATATCAGTGCTATCAGTAGTTTGAGATGGAGAATCGATAAATTCTACTAAAGATTTTTTTTTTTTCAGGCAATTTATAAAATCAAAAGAAACCTTTGGATGTTTATCTCTTAAAAGTGAAATAGTACCATGAATGTTATTATCAAATCAGATTTAAAATTCAGTATAAAAGATTTTTTTTCTGTGGCATACAAATCCAAAGACAGATTTTGGGGATTCACTGCATCATGGAAGAAACTATTTTCCTATTACATTAAGAAACCTCTGGAGCAGAAATGCACTTGAATTGGTTGCTATAAAAATACAGCTTATATTGTGTGCAAGTCACCTACACTATTATAAAAGACAAAACCTTAGATTTCTTGTGGTTATTATAAATATTATATACAACATATGTATACACACAGTTTTATTGTAACTTAACTAGTCAACTACTGAATACATATGACAAAGATTTTAGATAGATAGTATAATATCTACTTCTATAAATGTATGTGTGTATGTCAGCATGGCAGAATACACTTTTAAGAAATCAATTAGAAGATGTAAGCTTTGAAGGATTCTTTTTAAAGTTATACTAATGTCAATAATTTTATTAACCTATTAATATAAAGTTGTAAATTGACTAAAAGCATCTTCTAAAATCTGGTTATATACCATATATTAATATATTGGTTGCATATTACCATTTTCTTTTGGAAAATGATAATAAAACCATGTGATGACTGAAGTGAAGTGCAAGTCAGTCAGTTGTGTCTGACTCTTTGGACCCCATGGACTAAACAGTCCATGGAATTCTCCAGGCCAGGATACTGGAGTGGGTAGCCCTTCACTTCTGCAGGGGATCTTCCCAACCCAGGGATGAAATCTAGGTCTTGTGCACTGCAGGCAGATTCTTTACCATCTGAGCTACAGGGAAGCCCAAGAATACTTGAGTGGGTAGCCTATCCCTTCTCCAGCACATCTTCCCATCCCAGGAATCAAACCAGGGGCAGGTGGATTCTTTACCAACTGAGCTACTAGGGAAACCCTGCTATATTTTCAGCTTTAGAAAAAAGTGAACTTTGGAAACAAACCCTGCATAGAAAAAGACACAAAGATTAGCTTCAAAAAAAAAAGGGAGGGATTGAACATGGTAAATGACAATAATGCAGGTGAAGTAATATACAAGAACTACTTTGGGATGCCTCAACCAGCAGGAAGAATTATCTGAGGAAATGTCAATCTTTAATTCAACAAATTGCATTCTGAAGCCAATTATAATGAAGTTAAGAGGGTCTATAATTTTTCAAAAATTGGGAAAACCTTCAAAGAAAAATAAACTGATAATATATTTGATCAATTTTGTTGTGTAATAATGTCTATGAAGGTAGATTCTTTGAAACACACAAATTGAAAATATCCTAAAAGAATTTGAGCTGAAATATTTACACATTTTGATATGAGAAACATTTGAATTGAGAATCTTATCTGTTTGGCATTTTTTTTTTTTTTTTTACTGAACTCACCAGGTGTCTCAGCATTTGTAAAAAGAGCTCTTTTTTTTTTTTTTCCTGTGGTCTGTGGAGAAAAGTTGATCAAACTCTCAAAACCTTCAAATTTATTTACCATAAATTGTGACTCTGAAGAGGATTGCTGGTACTTTTCAGAAAACAGGTTAAAAATATTGAGAACATATTTTAAACGTTACAATTGTCAGGGAGATACCTATGGGCTAGTCTTAGAGACACATTTTGCTAAGGAACATCAAGCATGATTGCTGAATGAGTTATGAAAGTTCAACTGTGCCACCAAAGACAAGCCAAACAATGTTGTAGGTAGGTGTTAAGTGTAGACACTTGATTGTAAATGTGAGCAGTGAGCATCTCAGTGAGTATCAATCCATGGGGCACACTTATAGGTTTGGATATATTAAGTGTAGCAGACTTGTGTGGAGCTGGCAAAAGGTAGGAGAACAAGGAAAAGCCACATCCAGTGGACACCAAATATTTGTGAGGCCCTTGGTGCTGTGAAAGTGCTGCACTCAATATGCCAGCAAATTTAGAAAACTCAGCAGTGACCACAGGACTGGAAAAGGTCAGTTTTCATTCCAATCCCAAAAAAAGGCAATGCCAAAGAATGTTCAAACTACCACACAATTGCACTCATCTCACACGCTAGTAAAGTAATGCTCAAAATTCTCCAGGCCAGGCTTCAGGAATACATGAACTGTGAACTCCCAGATGTTCAAGCTGGTTTTAGAAAAGGCAAAGGAACCAGAGATCCAATTGCCAATATCCTCTGGATCATTGAAAAAGGAAGAGAGTTCCAGAAAAACATCTATTTCTGCTTTATTGACTATGCCAAAGCCTTTGACTATGTGCATCATAGTAAACTGTGGAAAATTCTGAAAGAGATGGGACTACCAGACCACCTGCCCTGCCTCTTGAGAAACCTGTATGCAGGTTAGGAAGCAACAGTTAGAACTGGACATGGAACAACAGACTGGTTCCAAATAGGAAAAGGAGTATGTCAAGGCTGTATGTTGTCACCCTGTTTATTTAACTTATATGCAGAGTACATCCTGAGAAACACTGGGCTGGAAGAAGCACAAGCTGGAATCAAGATTGCTGGGAGAACTATCAACAACTTCAGATATGCAGATGACATCACCCTTATGGCAGAAAGTGAAGAGGAACTAAAGAGCCTCTTGATGAAAGTGAAAGAGGAGAGTGAAAAAGTTGGCTTAAAGCTCAACGTTCAGAAAACGAAGATCATGGCATCTGGTCTCATCACTTCATGGTAAATAGATGAGGAAACAGAAGTGTGTTTTCTGTTGAATAAATAAGAACTTTATTTTTGAGGCTCCAAAATCACTGCAGATGCTGATTGCAGCCATGAAATTAAAAGATGCTTTCTCCTTGGAAAGAAAGTTATGACCAACCTAGACAGCATATTAAAAAGCAGAGACATTACTTTGTCAACAAAGGGGTGTCTAGTTAAGGCTATGGTTTTTCCAGTGGTCATGTATGGATGTGACAGTTGGACTATAAAGAAAGCTGAGTGCCAAAGAATTGATACTTTTGAACTGTGATGTTGGAGAAGACTCTTGAGAATCCTTTGGACTGCAAGGAGATCTAACCAGTTCATCCCAAAAGAGATCAGTCCTGAATGTTCATTGGAAGGACTGATGTTGAAGCTGAAACTCCAATACTTTGGCCACCTGATGCAAAGAGCTGACTCATTTGAAAAGATGCTGATGCTGGGAAAGATTGAGGTCAGGAGGATAAGGGGACGACAGAGGATGAGATGGTTGGATGGCATCACTGACTCAATGGACATGAGTTTGAGTAAACTCTGGGAGTTGGTGATGGACAGAGAGGTCTGGTGTGCTGTGGTTCATGGGGTCGCAAAGAGTTGGACACGACTGAGCGACTGAACTGAACTGGTCTGCAGGAGAGCTTAATTAGTTCACTCACTGATGACATCTCTCTAGGCCAGTGTTTGCTATCCAAGAAACACAGACATAACCCATTCTTGTTCCTCGGGTTAAGCAGAGCCATGTGTGGCCAGGCTTACTCACCCTCCCTCTGTCTCCTCTCTCTGCTGAGCTCTTTCTTATCCTCAGTTCTGACTTTTGTAGCTCCTATGATATCAGAAATGGCTGCAAGATTGACACATGTGAGACATCTGTGAGACTACACATGTAGTCACGTTTACTGGTAAAACACGTCCAGGATTTACCAGTGGGGCCTTCCACCCTGTTGCTTCTCTTAGGACAAGATCATATGTGAGCCTCATTGGAATATACCAGAACTCAAGGGAATACGAAGGAAGGGAGAAGGAAAAGGGATCCTGAAAATCTGACTGATTATTCAAAAGAGGCCAATTTTACTTGGATAAGACTAGGATGAAGTTTGGAAATGACTGAATTAACTTAAAGAAAATTGACAGTTTATGCAATTGAGAAGATATAGGAGACCATGAGAAAGCTGTGTTACTGAACACGTTCATGTTCCTAACACGCAGTGGGACCAAACATAATTGGTAGGTTGGAGTTGGAGCAGAAAACCATTGATTGCAGTGTCATTCAAGGAGAAAGGATGGCTCATGTTCCCCAAACCTCCAAACTCCCTGAAGGGTTTCAGCAAGGCAGTTTTAAAGGCCATGTGAGACAGGGATGTAGTTAGTTGATGAAAGTTCTTGGTGTTGGAATCCTCTTTTATTGCAGCTATATGGTGTAAGTCAGGTTATACACTGTTTCTGTAAACCTTATTTTCTTTTCTGCAACTTTGTATCTCCATCTGAATAGAAAAGTGTTACACCCTTAAATGCCAGAGTCTTGAGAATGGGATATCCTGCATTTTTCAGAATATAAACAGTATTCTTAATTAGGAGAAAAAACAATAGAATACAAAGGTTAAAGTAAAAGAAACAGATTTGATATGGAATCAGATTTGTTTTTCCCTATTGCAGTTGAACTTAGTTGCAAAATAATATTCTATATTTTAGCACATTGAGGCTCTAAAAATTAATTCAAACCTTACTTTGTATGTATGTAAATATTGATACATCAAAATTATTATGACATTTTAGTGGTGGCAGGATTTCATGTAACTTGTATTTAGTATTTGATATGTTTATGGTTTACAGTTCATCTACAATGTACATTTATAGCATTTGGAGCTATCAAGCAAAGTAAATGCTACTTTAAAATAAAAGTTCAGTAAAAAAAACCTTGGCCCAGTGTGCTGTGTCAAGCCCGCTGCAAATAGCACACACAGTCCATTTTCCTGGCACTTGACAGCTTTCTTGAGTCAAAATCACCAAGTCATGATTTGATCCATCTGGGTGACTCTGTACTTGCCTCTTTGTGTCTTGGCTTGTCTCCTGGCTTGTCGACTTTTTATTTGTACTTTCAGCTTGGTGACCTACTTGGCTGAAAGATTTTTAGAAAAGGTCTGATTGAAAGTCAGTTATGTGTGTGACTTGGGTCGTGGATGGCAGCAACAGCAACCAAATACACAAAGACAAACCAAAATCAGAAAGCGCTGGTCAGGGGAAGAGAGCTAGGGGAGGCCGAGGTTTATACTGAATGTACTTTCCAGATGCTGTGAGTTCAGTTCAGTATGGCAGACGTCTAAACACTGGCTCAAAGTTTGCTTGGTTCTCTCCTAGAGTATTCATGAGAAGGGCCTGCTCTGCTTGTGCATTAGTTGGCGCTGCTCTTGCAGTTGTGCTTCCTGTAGAGTTCTGTGTAATCGAGTGGGGAATCACAGCCCAGCGATTTGTCAGTGGCTTTTGCGCCCTTTGTGTTTGTATCTTAACATTTGCTAGCTCCAGATGGCTAGATGGCTTCGGTCCCCTCCAAAGAAATAACAATGTCAACTTCACACTTGTTTTATGATGGAAAATCTTTGCCATCATAGTTTTCACATGAAAGATATATTCACCACTTCCCAAATGTCAAATCTAATAGAACTGGGATACAAATGATATATTTCCTTGTAGCCATCAACCCTTTAAGGTTATGACATGATGTGACATACATATTTGTCATGATAAAGTAAGCACATTTAGTGATGTCCTGATTTTTTGATGTTTTCAAATACTGAAAGTAGTCTGAGTTTACCCTGAGTTCTACAAATTTTACAGTACATATCATGTCAAAACTCATGGGTAATTAATGAAATAGCTATCAGTAATACACCTGCATTAAATATTTCACTACAGAAGAAAGATTTATCAAATCTTTATATTTTAAGTGAAAAAAAAAAAAAACTTTCAAAAACAGCCAAAAAAGAAATGCAATTTGAGAAAACCCAAAATGGTAGCTGTAGCTTCTTTAAAAAAATAAATACAGTTAGTAAAAAAAAAAAAGAAAAAAAAACCTATTATATAGAAACCTTGTTATAAAACATGGTTCCATTTTTTTAAACAAACAAAAGCATTAATTCATTGAAAATTACATGTTCATATAATTAAAATAAGAAATATTCTAATGTCATGCTTGTAACGATAATTTGTCATGAAATGAATATTTGAAAGAAATTCAGTGCATGATAATTCAATGAATATATAATTCTCAGACCAGTCTTAAATGAAAATTCTCTTTCTAAAAACCTTATAAGCATTCTAATGACATACTCTCCCTAAAAAAGATTGATCACACATTTCTAAGTGGAAAGTGCTAAAGGACTTTCTGCTGGTAGGAACAAAGAACTCTCAAAAGACTCCCTAGTTTCAATAGTTATTCACACCTTGATGTAATTTCGGTTGTATGAAGAGGGTAATAATATGCACATGCATAGTCTTTTTTTAAACCACAGTATTTTGGTAGGCTTGTCATACAAATAGCTGTATATATCTAATGCACACAATTTAATGAGATTTGAGCAAATTCTATGCCTATAAAAAATCACCACATTCTATGCCATCAATGCACCCATCACCTCCTGCCTTATTTACTTATTTATTATTTTTATAGTAATAATACATAACATAAGATCTACCTTTTTAGGAAAATTTTACATATGCAATACGATACTGTTACCTATAAGCTTTGTGCTGTAAAAAACACAGTCCTTCAGAATTTTCTGCTTGGGAATGTCTAATAATTCTTTTGTAGGGGGAGTATGTCATTAAAATGCTTAGAAGGATTTTACAATGGAAATTTTGGTTTAAAAGACTAGTCTGACAATTATATATGCATAGATATAATATACATACTATAATAAATATATTCTGTATATAAATGAGGTTAAACACAAATCATACTGTCTCAAGTAAAAAATATGTATGAATGCTTGCAATGCTGCTTCATTGCACCATTGTGCAACAAGGCAACAGCTTCTGCAACCTCTACTATTCATTCTGTGAGTGGTGTTCAGTCATGAGACTGAGTTTATGAGAAGAAGCTGTTTTGAGTTCTGCTCAAGTAGGTGAGGTCTTCCCAGGTGGCACTACTGGTTGAAATCTGCCTGCCAATACAGGAGACATAAGAGACACGGGTACAGTCCTTGAGTTGGGAAGATCCCCTGGAGGAGGGCATGGCAACCCAGCCCAGTATTTTTGCCTGGAGAATCCCATGGACAGAGGAGTCTCGTGGGCCACAGTTCATAGGATCACATAGTGTTGGACTCTACTGAAGAAACTTAGCACACACATATATGTAGGTGAACTGTTTTACTATATCCACTTTTCCTTTCTACCTTCTACCTTGTAAGATTCTTGTTTTGAAGTAAATTTTGTGGTGGTCACTGGTGTGTCCTGGCACAGAGGGGAACCTCAGTAAATACCTACAAATTAATAAAAAGAGTCATTGATTAGTGGAGACAACAATATAAACCAATGACTAGATTTTTAAATTGAAGTATAATTGATTTACAATATTGTGTTGCTTTCAGGTATACAGGAAGGTGATTCAATTTTAAATATACATACACATGTTTATGTATATACATGTGCATATATTATATATATAATGTATTTGCTGTTCAGTAACTAAGTCATATCCGATCTTTGTCACCCCATGGACTAAAGCACACAGGTGTCTCTAATATATATATATACACATGAAATAATGACTGGTTCAAAATTGGGAAATGAGTACAACAAAGCTGTATATTGTCACCCTGCTTATTTAACTTACATGCAGAGTACATCATGAAATATGCCAGGCTGGATGAAGCTCAAGCTGGAATCAAGATTGCCAGGAGAAATACCAACTACCTCAGTATGCAGATGACACCACCCTTATGGCAGAAAGTGAAGAGGAACTAAAGAGCCTCTTGATGAAGGTGAAGGAGGAGAATGAAAATGCTGGCTTAAAATTCGACTTCAAAAACTAAGACCATGGCATCCAGTCCCATCACTTCATGGCAAATAGATGGGGGAAAAGTGGAAACAGTGACAAACTTTACTTTCTTGAACTCCGAAATAACTGCAGACAGTGACTATAGCCATGAAATTAAAAGATGCTTGCTCCTTGGAAGAAAAGTTATGACAAACATAGACAGCATATTAAAAACCAGAGACATCACTTTGCTGACAAGGGTCTGTATAATTTAAGCCATGGTTTTTCCTGTAGTCATGTATGGATGTGAGAGTTGAACCATAAAGAAAGCTGAGCACTGAAGAATTGATGCTTTTGAACTGTGGTGTTGGAGAAGACTCTTGAGAGTCCCTTGGAGTGCAAGGAGATCCAACCAGTCCATCCTAAAGGAGATCAGTCCTGGGTGTTCATTGAAAGGACTGATGCTGGAGCTGAAACTCCAATAATTTGGCCACCTGATGCAAAGAACTGACTCATTGGAAAAGACCCTGCTGCTAGGAAAAATTGAGGGCAGGAGGAGAAGGGGATGACAGAGGATGAGATGGTTGGATGGCATCACTGATTCAATAGATAGGAGTTTGAGCAAACTACAGAAGATAGTGAAAGACAGGGAAGCCTGCTGTGCTACAGTCCATGGGGTCGCAAAGACTTGGATATTACTGAGTGACTTAACAACTTATATATACATTATATATATAATTTTTCTATATGTTATTACAAATATTGGCTATAGTTCCCTGTGCTTTAGAATAAATCCTTATTCCTTGTTAATCCCATATTCCTAGTTTATTTCTCCCTCCCATTTGGCCTTTGGTA
The DNA here is from genome assembly GCF_032452875.1 of Bos javanicus. Taxonomy (NCBI): domain Eukaryota; kingdom Metazoa; phylum Chordata; class Mammalia; order Artiodactyla; family Bovidae; genus Bos; species Bos javanicus. The sequence goes on along the minus strand of NC_083871.1, from coordinate 4,367,486 downwards.
ACCATAAGTTCGGAGAAGGCAATGGCACCCCACTCCAATACTCTTGCCTGGAAACTCCCATGGGCAGAGGACCCTGGTAGGCTGCAGTCCACGGGGTCGCGAAGAGTCAGACACAGGACACGACTGAGCGACTTCACTTTCACTTTTCACTCTCATACATTGGAGAAGGAAATGGCAACCTACTTGAATGTTCTTGCCTGGAGAATCCCAGGGATGGGGGAGCCTGGCGGCCTGCCGTCTGTGGGGTCACACAGAGTCGGACACGACTGAAGCGACTTAGCAGCAGCAGCAGCAACCATAAGTTTGTTTTCTATGTCTGTTAATCTGTTTTTGTATATAGATTGATTTGTGTTACTTCCTGGATTCCGCATATATCATATAATATTTTCTTTGTCTGACTTTATTCGCTTAATTTGATAATTTCTATATCCATCTATGTTGCTGCAAATGACATTATTTCAAAAGATATATATATATATATATATATATATACATCCCACATTTTCATATATATTTCATATATATATATATATATATATATATATATATATATATATATATATATCCCACATTTTCTTAAGCCAGTCATCTGTTGACACACATCACTCAGGTTGTCTCCATGTCTTGGCTACTGTAAACAATGTTGCTATGAACAATGGGGTGCATACATATTTTCAAATTAGAGTTTTTCTCTTTTCAGGATATATGCCCAGGAGTGGGGTCATATAGTAGTTCTATTTTCATTTATCTAAGGGACTTACATACTGTTCTTCATAGTGGTTGTACCAATTTACTCTCCCACTAAAAGTTAGGAGGGTTCATTTTTCTCCATACCCTTTCCAGAATTTATTATTTGTAAACATTGTGATAAAGACTTTTCTGATCAGTGGGAGGTGGTACCTAATTATAGTTTTGACTAGGTGGAACCTAAATATAGTCTGCATCTCTCTAATAATTAGTGATGTTGAGGCTTTTTGCATATGCCTGTTGACCATCTATACAACTTCTTTGAAGAAAAGTCTGTTCAGGTCTTCTGCCCTTTTTTTTGATTGTATTTTTTACATTTTGATATCGAGTTTAAGAGCTGTTGTGCATATTTTGAATACTAAACCCTCATTGGCCACATTATTTGCAAATATCTTCTCTATTTCATAGGTTATCTTCTAGTTTTGTTGATAGTTTCCTTCACTGTGCAAAGCTTTTGATTAGGTCCCATTCATCTTAGATTTTTTTTTTTCAAAGTTATCTGTCTTACTTGCTTAAGGCACTTTTATATTTATTGCTAGTACAGACTATTACATTTCCAACAAAATAATGATGGTAATTTTACTGCTCATGCAATACCAGCAGTCAGTAGTATGCCAATTATTCTGTACACAGTATTTATTCAATCATCACCCAACCTCAAGTAAGGCAGTTGTTTTGCCCCATACACAGGTGAGGATCCAAGGTGGGCTGGTGGAATCACAGAACTTGCTCCAGGGTGAAACGGAGTCTTAGGATGTGTGCCTAGAATTCAGGCTCCAGGGTCAGGGCCTAAATGTCAAGATGGTCCTTCCTGTCCCTATTATTGCATATCCTGCTGTGATGACCTGCAGTTATCTGAGGTGATTAACTAACAGGTCCTATCAAGCTCACTAACTGGAGACATTGTCCTTTTATCTTCTCTACTTCAGTGGGATTTTTCATGCTTGTTGTGGCAATTCCTGTTTTTTCCTCACGTGAATGTCACTTGCACTGCACTGTAATTGTGCTAGGTTTTTATGCAGCATTTCACTTGTACTAAGTTGTTCCTGATGTTTATATTTGCAAACTCTAGCTCTTCTGTGAAACATAAGATTTTAAAGCGGAATGAAAACTTTAATTATGTCTTCTTAAAGAAAGTGAAAAGAACTAAAGAGTCTCTTGATGAAAGTGAAAGAGGAGAGTGAAAAAGTTGGCTTAAAAGCAAAAATAAACAAATGGGACCTAATTAAACTTAAAAGCTTCTGCACAACAAAGGAACTCTAAGCAAGGTGAAAAGACAGCCTTCAGAATGGGAGAAAATAATACCAAATGAAGCAACTGACAAAGAACTAATCTCAAAAATATACAAGCAACTCCTGCAGCTCAATTCCAGAAAGATAAATGACCCAATCAAAAAATGGGCCAAAGAACTAAATAGACATTTCTCCAAAGAAGACATACAAATGGCTAACAAACACATGAAAAGATGCTCAATATCACTCATTATCAGAGAAATGCAAATCAAAACCACAATGAGGTACCATTTCACGCCAGTCAGAATGGCTGATATCCAAAAGTCTACAAGCAATAAATGCTGGAGAGGGTGTGGAGAAAAGGGAACCCTCTGACACTGTTGGTGGGAATGAAAATTAGTACAGCCAGTATGGAAAACAGTGTGGAGATTCCTTAAAAAACTGGGAATAGAACTGCCATATGACCCAGCAATCCCACTGCTGGGTGTACACACAGAGGAAACCAGAATTGAAAGAGACACATGTACCCCAATGTTCATTGAAGCACTGTTTATAATAGCCAGGACATGGAAGCAACCTAGATGTCCATTAGCAGATGAATGGATAAGAAAGCAGTGGTACATATACACAATGGAGTATTACTCAGCCATTAAAAAGAATACATTTGAATCAGTTCTAATGAGGTGGATGAAACCGGAGCCTATTATACAGAGTGAAGTAAGCCAGAAAGAAAAACATCAATACAGTATACTAATGCATATATATGGAATTTAGAAAGATGGTAATGATAACCCTGTAAGCGAGACAGCAAAAGAGGCACAGATGTACAGAACACTCTTTTGGATTCTGTGAGTGAGGGAGAGGGTGGGATGATTTGGGAGAATGACATTGAAACATGTATAATATCATATATAAAACGAATTGCCAGTCCAGGTTCAATGCAGGATACTGGATGCTTGGGGCTGGTGCAATGGGACGACTCAGAGGGATGGTACGGGGAGGGAGGAGGGAGATGGGTTCGGGCTGGGGAACACGTGTATAACAGTGATGGATTCATGTTGATGTATGGCAGAACCAATACAATATTGTAAAGTAATTAAACTTCAATTAAAATGAATAAATTTGTATTTAAATAAATAAATAAAAAGCTACTTTGCCAGCAAAGGTCCATCTAGTCAAGGCTATGGCTTTTCCAGTGGTCATGTATGGATGTGAGAGTTGGACTGTAAAGAAAACTGAGCGCTGAAGATTAGATGCCTTTAAACTGTGGTGTTAGAGAAGACTCTTGAGAGTCCCTTGGACTGAAAGGAGATCCAACCAGTCCATCCCAAAGGAGATCAGTCCTGGGTGTTCATTGCAAGGACTGATATTGAAGCTGAAATGCCAATATTTTGGCCACCTGATGCAAAGAGCTGACTCATTTGAAAAGATGCTGATGTTGGGAAAGATTGAGGTCAGGAGGAGAAGGGGACGACAGAGGATGAGATGGTTAGATGGCATCGCTGATTCAATGGTCATGGGTTTGGGTGGACTCTGGGAGTTGGTGATGGACAGGGAGGCCTGTTGTGCTGCAGTCCATGAGGTCACAAAGAGATGGACATGACTGAAATGAACTGAAAGATAGTTTAGATTTACTTTTGCTTTTTCACATCTCAAATCTAACAGCTGAGTAAACATGAAGATTTTTACAAATAATTGCTATGTATTCTACCACTGAGTTACAGACTAATAGACAAAGGTGAGACTGAACTCACAGACTGCTTATTCCCAAGTTCAGTGATTGTGCAGGATAAATATAGCACAGAATGCAGATGGTCTCCAAGCAGCTGGACAGAACCACTTTTCAATCAGATCAGATCAGATCAGATCAGATCAGTGGCTCAGTCATGTCCGACTCTTTGCGACCCCATAAATCGCAGCACGCCAGGCCTCCCTGTCCATCACCAACTCCCGGAGTTCAAACAGACTCAGGTCCATCGAGTCAGTGATGCCATCCAGCCATCTCATCCTCTGTCATCCTCTTCTCCTCCTGCGCCCAATTCCTCCCAGCATCAGACTCTTTTCCAATGAATCAACTCTTCACATAAGGTGGCCAAAGTACTGGAGTTTCAGCTTTAGCATCATTCCTTCCAAAGAAATCCCAGGGCTGATCTCCTTCAGAATGGACTGGTTGGATCTCCTTGCAGTCCAAGGGACTCTGAAGAGTCTTCTCCAACACCACAGTTCAAATTCACAGCATCAATTCTTTGGTGCTCAGCCTTCTTCACATTCCAACTCTCACATTCATACATGACCACAGGAAAAATCACAGCCTTCAATAGCCAGACCTTTGTTGGCAAAGTAATGTCTCTGCTTTTGAATATACTATCTAGGCTGGTCATAACTTTTCTTCAAAGGAGTGAGCGTCTTCTAATTTCATGGCTGCAGGCACCATCTGCAGTGATTTTGGAGCCCAGAAAAAAAAGTCTGACACTTTTTCCACTGTTTCCCCATCTATTTCCCATGAAGTGATGACTGGATGCCATGATCTTGGTTTTCTGAATGTTGAGCTTTAAGCCAACTTTTTCACTCTCCACTTTCACTTTCATCAAGAGGCTTTTTAGTTCCTCTTCACTTTCTGCCATAAGGGTGGTGTCATCTGCATATCTGAGGTTATTGATATTTCTCCCGGCAATCTTGATTCCAGCTTGTGCTTCTTCCAGCCCAGTGTTTCTCATGATGTACTCTGCATATAAGTTAAATAAGCAGGGTGACAATATACAGCTTTGATGTACTCTTTTTCCTATTTGGAATCAGTCTGTTGTTCCATGTCCAGTTCTAACTGTTGCTTCCTGACCTGCACACAAAGTTCTCAAGGGGCAGGTCAGGTGGTCTGGTATTCCTATCTCTTTCAAAATTTTCCAGTTTATTGTGATTCACACAGTCAAAGGCTTTGGCATAGTCAATAAAGCAGAAATAGATGTTTTTCTGGAACTCTCTTGTTTTTTCCATGATCCAACGGATGTTGGCAATTTGTTCTCTGGTTCCTCTGCCTTTTCTAAAACCAGCTTGAACATGAGGAATTTCACGGTTCACATATTGCTGAAGCCTGACTTGGAGAATTTTGAGCATTACTTTATTAGCGTGTGAGATGAGTGCAATTGTGCGGTAGTTTGAGCATTCTTTGGCATTGCCTTTCTTTGGGATTGGAATGACACTGACCTTTTCCAGTGCTGTGTCACTGCTGACTTTTCCTAATTTGCTGGCATATTGAATGCAGCACTTTCACAGCATCATCTTTCAAGATTTGGAATAGCTCAACTGGAATTCTATCACCTCCACTAGCCTTGATCATAGTGATGCTTTCTAAAGCCCACTTGACTTCACATTCCAGGATATCTGGCTCTAAGTCAGTGATCACATCATCATGATTATCTGGGTCGTGAAGATCTTTTTTTGTTCAGTTTTTCTGTGTATTCTTGCCATCTCTTCTTAATATCTTCTGCTTCTGGTAGGTCCATACCATTTCTGTCCTTTATCAAGCCCATCTTTGCATGAAATGTTCCCTTGGTATCTCTAGTTTTCTTGAAGAGATCTCTAGTCTTTCCCATTCTGTTGTTTTCTCCTATTTCTTTTCATTAATCACTGAAGAAGGCTTTCTTATCTCTTCTTGGTATTCTTTGGAACTCTGCATTCAGATGTTTATATCTTTCCTTTTCTCCTCTGCTTTTCTCTTCTCTTCTTTTCACAGCTATTTGCAAGGCCTCCCCAGACAGCCATTTTGCTTTTCTGCATTTCTTTTCCATGGGGATGGTCTTGATTCCTGTCTCCTGTACAATGTCACGAACCTCATTCCATAGTTCATCAGGCACTCTATCTATCAGATCTAGTCCCTTAAATCTATTTCTCACTTCCACTGTATAATCATAAGAGATTTGATTTAGGTCGTACCTGAATGGTCTAGTGGTTTTCCTTACTTTCTTCAATTTAAATCTGAATTTGGCAATAAAGAGTTCATGGTCTGAGCCACAGTCAGTTCCTGGTCTTGATTTTGCTGACTGTAGAGCTTCTCCATCTTTGGCTGCAAAAAATATTATATATCTGATTTTGGTGTTGACCATCTGGTGATGTCCGTGTATAGAGTCTTCTCTTGTGTTGTTGGAAGAGGGTGTTTGTTATGACCAGTCCATTTTCTTGGCAAAACTCTATTAGTCTTTGCCCTGCTTCATTCCGTACTCCAAGGCCAAATTTGCCTGTTACTCCAGGTGTTTCTTGACTTCCTACTTTTGCATTCCAGTTCCCTATAATGAAAAGGACATCTTTCTTGGGTGTTAGTTCTAAAAGGTCTTGGAGGTCTTCATAGAACCGTTCAACTTCAGCTTCTTCAGCGTTACTGGTTGGGGCATAGACTTGGATTACTGTGATACTGAATGGTTTGCCGTGGAAATGAACAGAGATCATTCCGTCGTTTTTGAGATTGCATCCAAGTACTGCATTTCAGACTCTTTTGTTGACCATGATGGCCACTCCATTTCTTCTGAGGGATTCCTGCCCACAGTAGTAGATATAATGGTCATCTGAGTTAAATTCACCCATTTCAGTCCATTTCAGTTCGCTGATTCCTAGAATGTCGACATTCACTCTTGCCATCTCTTGTTTGACCACTTCCAATTTACCTTGATTCATGGAACTGACATTCCAGATTCCTATGCAATATTGCTCTTTACAGCATCAGACCTTGCTTCTATCACCAGTCACATCCACAGCTGGGTATTGTTTTTGCTTTGGCTCCATCCCTTCATTCTTTCTGGAGTTATTTCTCCACTGATCTCCAGTAGCATATTGGGCACCTACTGACCTGGGGAGTTTCTCTTTCAGTATCCTATTATTTTGCCTTTTCATACTGTTCATGGGGTTCTCAAGGCAACAATACTGAAGTGGTTTGTCATTCCCTTCTCCATGATGGATTCATATATTTAAATATAGTCTCAGGCAAAAGTTGGCCATCCTGGACACTTACGTTATTTACCTATTTGTGAATATTCTTTGGTAATAGCTTCTCTGAATTATGATTTCCATAGCAAGTAAAATAGCAGATGTTAGAAAAAATTTTTCCTTTGAATTTTCATGTGACAAGCTATAAAGTTATAGTTTGCTCCATGTAATAATTTCTTTCAGGAAATTAGATGGTAATATTCTTTGCAGCCAAAGATGGAGAAGCTCTATACAGTCAGCAAAAACAAGACCAGGAACTGACTGTGGCTCAGATCTTGAACTCCTTATTGCCAAATTCAGAGTTAAACTTAAGAAAGTAGGAAAACCACTAGACCATTCAGGTATGACCTAAATCAAATCCCTTATGACTATACAGTAGAAGTGAGAAATAGATTTAAGGGACTAGATCTGCTAGATATGGTGCCTGGTGAACTATGGACTGAGGTTTGTGACATTGTACAGGAGACAGGATCAAAACCATCCCCATGGAAAAGAAATGCAAAAAAGCAAAATGGCTGTCTGGGGAGGCCTTACGAATAGCTGAGAAAAGAAGAGAAGTGAAAAGCAAAGGAGAAAATGAAACATACAAGCATCTGAATGCAGAGTTCCAAAGAATAGCAAGAAGACATAAGAAAGCCTTCTTCAGTGATCAATGCAAAGAAATAGAGGAAAACAACAGAATGGGAAAGACTACAGATCTCTTCAAGAAAATTAGAGATACCAAGGGAACATTTCATGCAAAGATGGGATTGATAAAGGCCAGAAATGGTATGGACCTACCAGAAGCAGAAGATATTAAGAAGAGGTGGCAAGAATACACAGAAAAACTGTACAAAAATGATCTTCATGATCCAGATAATCATGATGGTGTGATCACTGACCTAGAGCCAGACATCCTGGAATGTGAAGTCAAGTGGGCCTTAGAAAGCCCACTATGAACAAAGCTAGTGGAGGTGATGGAATTCCAGTTCAGCTATGTCAAATCCTAAAGATGATGCTGTGAAAGTGCTGCACTCAATATGCCAGCAAATTGGAAAAACTCAGCAGTGGCCACAGGACTGGAAAAGGTGAGTTTTCATTCCAATCCCAAAGAAAGGCAATGCCAAAGAATGCTCAAACTACCGCACAATTGCACTCATCTCATACGCTAGTAAAGTAATGCTCAAAATTCTCCAAGCAAGGCTTTAGCAATACGTGAATCGTGAACTTCCAGATGTTCAAGCTGGTTTTATAAAAAGGAGAGGAACCAGCGATCAAATTGAAAAAGCAAGAGAGTTCCAGAAAAACATCTATTTCTATTTATTGACCATGCCAAAGCCATTGACTGTGTGGATCACAGTAAACTGTGGAAAATTCTGAAAGAGATGGGAATACTAGACCACCTGACCTGCTGCTTGAGAAACCTATATGCAGGTCAGAAGCAACAGTTAGAACTGGACATGGAACAACAGACTGGTTCCAAATAGGAAAAGGAGTATGTCAAGGCTGTATATTGTCACCCTGCTTATTTAACTTATATGCAGAGTACATCATGAGAAACACTGGGCTGGAAGAAACACAAGCTGGAATCAAGATTGCTGGGAGAAATATCAGTAACCTCAGATATGTAGATGACACCATCCTCATGGCAGAAAGTGAAGAGGAACTAAAAAGTCTCTTAATGAAAGTGAAAGAGGAGAGTGAAAAAGTTGGCTTAAAGCTCAACATTCAGAAAACGAATATCATGGCTTCTGGTCCCATCACTTCATGGCAAGTAGATGGGGAAACTGTGGAAACAGTGTCAGATTTTGGTTTTGGGGGGCTCCAAAATCACTGCAGATGGTGACTGCAGCCATCAAATTGAAAGACGCTTACTCCTTGGAAGAAGAGTTATGACCAACCTAGATAGTATATTGAAAAGCAGAGACATTACTTTGCCAACAAAGATCTGTCTAGTCAAGGCTATGGTTTTTCCTGTGGTCATGTATGGATGTGAAAGTTGGACTGTGAAAAAGGCTGAGCACCGAAGAATTGATGCTTTTGAACTGTGGTGTTGGAGAAGACTCTTGAGAGTCCCTTGGACTGTATGAAGATCCAACCTGTCCATTCTAAAGGAGATCAGCCCTGGGATTTCTTTGGAAGGAATGATGTTGAAGCTGAAACTCCAGTACTTTGGCCACTTCATGCAAAGAGTTGACTCATTGGAAAAGACTCTGATGCTTGGAGGGATTGGGTGCAGGAGGAGAAGGGGACGACAGAGGATGAGATGGCTGGATGGCATCACTGACTCGATGGACGTGAGTCTGAGTGGACTCCCGGAGTTGGTGATGGACAGGGAGGCCTGGCATGCTGTGATTCATGGTGTCGCAAAGTCGGACATGACTGAGAGACTGAACTGAACTGATATATATATATAAGTCAGTTCAGTTATAAACTTAAAAGAGTTCTGGAAAACACAGAAAATTGTCACATATAACTCAAATTTCTGAGAATTTGGTTATAATCTGGCTAATTATAACCAGTTAACTTTTATTTATGAGAAAAGTGAAACTTTTGAAACAATTTGAGATTCAGCATAGGTGAAGGATATACTTTCTCATGAAGTAAGTGCTTGAGTTTCCCAGCATTCATAAAAATCACAGGGAAATTAATGGTAAGACGTTGGGACCTGACCCAGTGTGCACATACCCTTCCCCATGCAGGAACTGAGAGCTCATATTTGACAAATCTCCTTAGTGATCACTGCCTTCTTAATCTTCTGTCAGAGGACGGAGGCGCAGAGAGAAGTAAGCAGCATCTCAGCTTATTTCAAGCTGTCACAACAAACACAGGTGTCGCAGAGGAAAACATATTTAAGTCATAAATGCCTCTCAAGGATGAAGGCTTCTCTTCAGGTAGCCAGTTAGAGGTGACCTCAGGTTTTCTGCTTGTTCTTTATATTTCTAACACAATGGCTAAATGGTGTTTTTGTTCTTCTGTGTGTACTGAGGTATTTAGATAATGTAGTGTGGTACTGAAGGTGCAAGATAATTTCTACTGCTGAACAGAAGGTGAAGTATTGGCATGGTGGCCAACCAGTGAGGCCAGGAAGAAAAAGGGAAAAAATCAGAGATGAGAGAAACAGGCCAGGGAAATCTGTAACATACTAAGAGGTCAGCGGGGCCGCAGCAGGGCTGGCAGCACCAGGAAAGTCCAGGTTCTGGCGGTTGGGAGGACTGTAAAGGGGGAGAAGTGTGATATTCAAGGTGGTTCTCTTGCTGCTTTGTGAATTTGCTCAAGTCCTGAAACTTTCAATAATAATGCAATTTTCTCAAATACTTAGCTTGTACATATATGGTGCTGTGCACTGCTTGTTTGCTTGTTTTTTCTATTTCATGAAATCAAGGAAAGGGGCCAAGTTTCCCCCACCTGGGCCCTGGTTGCCAGAAGCAAGAGCTAAAAGATGAGGCTTCAGATGCTCCTTCTAGGGAGGTCCTTGAGTTTCAATACATCACTGAATGTGTATCAAGCTGAGACTTTCTAGATGTTAGGTGATAAGGCATTTCAGAGACATTTGGGTTACCTGGAGCAGGAAAATGACTCAGCATAACAATAAAATCCAGAAAAGACACACTCTGCCTTTCTAAGATTCTTTTCTATATCTCTCTAATAGCCACTCATCTTAACAGAAGTTGTCCAACCTCAAAGGTTATTAGAAAACATGGGTCATATTAGATAATTTGGAGGACATGGGAGCCCTATTCAAGTCAGAAGGCTGCACACACAGAGGTGCACTGGCTTTCAGCGGGGGCTCAGGCAGTGCAGGCTGGAGGCTGGGCGTGGGGGGAAACTCACCCACTGTCACAAGACAGAAGCCCCTTTGAAGGGACCCCAGCCCACACCCCTGGGCTGACTCTGTTCAGGGGTCACACAGGGAAGCTTTCCTGAGCCCTGATCTTCCTCTTGCAGCTTTTGGGGTCGGGATACACCCAGTGTGTTGATTGCTTATTCAGATGCTAACGTTGGCTCCTTTGGGTCTTATTCTACTATCATTTTTGTTTGTTTGTTTGTTTTTTGCTCTATTTCTTCTCCTACAAGAGATCTAGGGAGAAATGTGTGCAGTAAACTCAATGCTTAAGAACAAAATACACTATACACCTGCTGATTCCCTCTCCCTTACTGCCTCCCCTCCCCTCTGCCAAAACACTTAACAAATGCTCTCACCTCAAAGTTGGTTTCCTTCCCAGGTGGGTAAGTGGTAGATTTGCTATACTTTCTGTATATGCTATGAGAATACATATAAATAATACATGTACATAAGAAAATATTTACAAGGACTTCCCTTGTGGTCCAGTGGTTAAGACTCTACACGTCCAGTACAAGTAACATGGGTTTGATCCGTGGTCAGGGAACTGAGATCCTGCATGCTATATGGTGTGGCCAAAACAAACAGACAAAACATGCAACAAACCCCATGTGTCTCATACAGGTCTTGTGTCCAAACCATGCCTTAAGGCTCAACAGTAAGAAATCAAACAACTCAGTTAAAACGTGAGCAAAAAGTCAGAAGATGTACCTCAATGAAGAAGATGCAGAGGCGGCATGTTTGAAAAGATGTTCAAGGTCATTTGTCATTAAGGAAACACACACTAAACTTCACTGAGATACCACTACACATTTATTCAAGTGACTAAAATAGGTGGGACAATCCCTTAAATACCAGTGTGGGAGACAGGAATTCTCAATCATTGCTGGCCTGAATGCACAATGATATGGCTGTTTTGGACAACAATTGGGTATTTGCTTTCAAAACTAAACATAACCTGCCCCCAAAATCTGGTAATTGTGTCCTCGGGTATTTACCCAACTAATTAAAAGTATATGCCCACATAAAAACCCAAATGTGAGTATTTATAATCCCCAAAGCCTAGAAACAACAAAGATGTACTCCTATAGGTTAATGGATAAACAACATTTGATATATTGAGACAATGACAGATTACTCAGCAATAAAAGAAGAATAAGCAGGTAAAACCACACAAGACGTGGATGGATTACAAAAACACATTGCTAAGTGAAATAAATCAGCCTGAAAAAGTTAATTAATATATGATTCCATTTATAACATTTTGGAAAGGGCAATTCAGAACAACAGTAATTAAGACAGCAGTTGCCAGGGATCCAGCTCACGGAAGTGGCTGAATAGTGACGTGCATAGGACTTTGTGTGTGTGAAGAAGAGACTATTTTATGTCATGCTTCACTGGTGGACATGACACTGTGCATTTGCCAAAACCCTTCAGCTTCATAGCACAAATAGTAAAGCTTAGTGTTTTTATTTTTTATTTTTGAATATTTAGTTGTTTTCGGTCTTTTTTTTTAATTTCATTTTTTAACTTTACAATATTGTATTGGTTTTGCCATATATCAACATGAATCCACCACAGGTATACACGTGTTCCCCATCCTGAACCCTCCTCCCACCTCCCTCCCCATCCCATCCCTCTGGGTCTTCCCAGGGCACCAGCCCCAAGCATCCAGTATCGTGCATCAAACCTGGACTGGCGACTCGTTTCATATATGATATTATACATGTTTCAATGCCATTCTCCCAAATCATCCCACCCTCTCCCTCTCCCTCTCACACAGAGTCCAAAAGACTGTGCTATACATCAGTGTCTCTTTTGCTGTCTCGTACACAGGGTTATTGTTACCATCTTTCTAAATTCCTTATATATGTGTTAGTATACTGTATTGGTGTTTTTCTTTCTGGCTTACTTCACTCTGTATAATAGGCTCCAGTTTCATCAGAAGCTTAGTGTTTTTAAAAATGTATTTAGGTGGATGAGGATCTCAAGATGGAATGCAGACTGTCATAATAAAATTTAACTGTATTAGAAAGATATGAAAACACCTCTCTGAAGTTGGGAGGGAAGGGAGATGCCAACCTAAGTAACTTTGGAATGAGTAGCATAGGGAGGCAGAGGGTGAGATGGTTGGATGGCATCATCAGTTCAATTGACATGAATTTAAGCAAGCTCTAGGAGATAGTGAAGGACAGGGAATCCCGGTGTACTGCAGTCTATGAGTCGGACATGACTTGGAGACTGAACAACAGCAAAGCATCTGTAAGACTAAAGACAAAAGGAGCTTTGTGTAAACACTGTACTCCACTGGATAAAGTTTTTTCCCACAAAAGTATGGGTTAACAATTCTGAATCCACTTTACATAGTGGATATGAACCTTCAGATAAATAGATGTTGGATGCCTGAGATCAGAATTGTCTCTGCTATAGTGGAAAGTTATGGAGAAGTAAGGGTAGGTGGCTAGAATTATCCATGTGGTAATGAATTAGAATTGGAGACATCAGTATCAACTCAGGCCTTGCTTTATACAGATACAGTGGTTACAAACAGCAGTATTTATAAATTTGTGTATACACAAGGGTTAACATACACACATGTATTCCCTTGTTCCTCAGGGTTGAAGGCTTAGAAACAATAGACACCTCAGAAGCTATAAGTACACCTGGCAGCTAGGCCATAGTTTCTAATTCCATTTTTCAATAAAAGGAATGAGGCTTCCTGAAAAACTGGCCCACTCTAAGACTTGGACAGAAAATATACAAGATGAGAATGGAACATCCTCTAGACTAGAAAATGAAGATGTTCTCAAAACTGAAAGCAAAGCCTCAAATTGATTGAGGCATGTTACAAGGATATAAGAGCCAACAGTACTGGCCACAGTTGAAACAATTTGGGCCCCCCAAAATTGAATCATATGTAACCCATTATATAAATTAGTTATCTATAAGTACAAACTGATATAGATAACTGATTGTATCACTAAATGATGCATAAGAATAGATACACTTCCTGCTCAGAATTCTAAATGACTGATGTAGGTAGATGGATTCTATGGACTCTTATGTAGATAGACAACTCCCCGCTCCTTAAGAGTGGGCTATACGTAGCAAAAGTGAAGTGTTCGTCAGTTGTTAGTTGATCTGACTCTGCAACCGCATGGACTGTAGCCCTCCAGGGCTCTTCTGTCCATGGAATTCTCCAGGCAAGAATACCAAACTGTGTAGCCATTCCTCTCTCCAGGGTATCTTGCTGACATAGCGACTTCCTTCCAAAGAATGAATAAGGGAAAGGGAAGAAAAAGTGTAATTTACAGTGGAGAAACCTGACAAACGTACCTCGGCCAGGTGATCAAGGTTAAAATCAATAGTCATAAACCAAACTGAGAGTATATTAACTTAATATGATGTCAAAAAAGAACATTTTATCTCAGAGTCTTCTTTGCCAAAATCGACTGGTTTTGTGTGTGTGCTCAGTCATGTCCAACTTTTTGTGACCCCATGGAATAAAGCCTGCCAGGCTCCTCTGTCCATGGGATTCTCCAGGCAAGGATACTGGTGTGGATTGCCATTTCCTTCTCCAGGGAATCTTCCTGACCCAGGGACTGAGCACAGGTCCATTGTGTCTTCTGGCAGGTAGATTCTTTACCACTAGCACCACCTGGGAAGCTTGCCAAAATCCATATATTCAGTCTAATCATGAGAAAAACACTAGAGGGTTCCCAGTAGTGGGACATCTTACCTACACCCAGCCAGCACTCCTCCAAACTGTCCAGGTCAGCAAAACAAAGTCTGGGAAACTGCCACAGACTGGATGGATAAATATAATGGGATCCTGGAGAATGAGAAAAGACCAAGAAATGAATGAAATATAGACTTTTTATAATGTAGTCTGTTCACTGAAATGAGATGTTAATAGAGAAAATTGGATGTAGGGTATATGGGAACTCTTTGTCTGAACTTTGTGAATTTTCTCTAAATTTTAAGGCATTCTAAAGTGTAAAAATTAAAATATACAAAACATTATTTTACTTAAAAATATTTTATCACTATATATCTTTGTGTATGCCAACACAAATGAATGACCCTTTTACTCCAACAACAGCAAAAAAAAAAAAAAGCAAAGAAAAAAAGAAACCACAACATGTGAAAATAAATAATACTGCCAAGTAAACTTGTTATTAACTTGCCATATAAGTATTCTGGGACAGCAGCCTTGTTCTGGACAGTATCCCTAATGGCTCCACCTCTGGATTTCATCACTGTCTCAATCACTCACTTGCATATTCACTTCTCTGCATTCCTACATGACTTATGTTACTAAATGACAGTGTGTCTCAGGCCAGTGAAGGTCTTATATCTGCCCCCTTTCCTTTCAGACCTTAGCTCAGTAGTAAGGAACACTTCCCACTCCAGTATTCTTGCCTGGAGAATCCCATGGCCAGGGGAGCCTGAAGGGCTAGTCCATAGGATTGCAAAGAGTCAGACATGACTGATGTGACTTAGTAGGCACAAGGGACACTTAATGGATACACATATAATCTTTTGGTTAGTCACAGGTTTTTTGTTTGTATGCTTTTTGGTTATTCCTTTGTTTCTTCTCTGCAAGTGTCTTCTCCCAGGCTTTGGTCTTTGGATGGCCGTAGATGCTCCAGGCAGTGAACAGATTGCACATTGCAGGAATATGTGTGTGAACAGGATTGATGCTTTCCTTGTCTTCAGAAAACTGAGTAAAGCTAGTTTATCCATAACTTCATATAAATTTCAAATCAATAGTCATAAACCAAGCTGAGAGTATATAAACTTTGTATGAGTATGTACACTTAGTATGACAACCACTAGGGCACACCCTTTCTCCTACGGCCAGTTGGAAATAGCTTTCCTCTTTTCTCTCTGTATTATACTGAGTTCTAACCTAATGTGCCCTTGGAATTGACCCTTGACATAGAAACAGCTGTTTTGGAGCCCAGTGGGCATGTCTGAAGGAGTGGAGGAGAACTTTTGCACTGAGGCAACCTCTGAGTTTTGAGGATCTTTATTTTGATGCATGTTTTTCTTTATGACACTAGAGGCTTCCAGAATGTTGCCCCTTATGGCTTTTCTCTCAAGGTTTTAAAATATCTACTATGACTCTACTTGAATGTAACAGTTTAAGATCTAAGCTGGTACTCCATATAAAACATTCTAAACATAAGGTTCAGGTCATGTGAAAGGAATGCTGCTTTTTTCATTTCATCATTTTTAAATGTGGCATTTTCAAAGCCAAGCCATAATTAATTATGTGCTTCTATCAGATTAACAGAGAAGAGCACTTACATTTCTAGAACATGTTTATGTTAGATTATTTATGACATGAGTGGTCATGAAATATTTTGGTCACACAACTTCAGCATTTTACACCCTGGAAAAAGGAGAGAAGGAGTATGAAGGAATAGCACATTTGATTTTGCAATTCTAGATATATTCAGGGAATTTTTAGAAATGATACAAGATTTTGAGCTGAAGATCCTCAACGAATTTGTATTACTTATACTAAGAGAATAGCTTAGAAAATACAACCAAGTGCAGCTGCTATTGAGGATAAAAAAAAAAAATCTATTAACAAGTAACCCCAGGTAGCTTCATTAAGAACATAAAGGATTATAGCATTTGCATGGATTTTTCTGATGCTGACTTGAAAACAAAAATGATTAGAACTATTATAATAAAATACTGAAATTCGAGAACTATAATAATAAAATACTAAATCGGGAGATTAACTCTGACAAATGACCACTTGCAGACATTTAGCTCTGATTTAAAATAGTTTTTATGTTTAGCACATATTTTTTCATTTAAATGCCAGTAGATGTTTAGTTCATTTTCTTTGTTTTCCAGAAAACAATGACACTTTTGAATCTATTATTTTTTCATTCTTTCTCTAATAGTTGATATATCTTATAGTCATTCATATTTAATTGTCTGCATATTTCAGAAGCATTTAAAATAATAATGTTAATAATCACTAGTGGTTCTAAATTTAAAATTATTATTCCCAAGATCTTACCAAAGAAATAATAATGATTAGAGATATTTCTTGTTGCAAAAGGAATTATCCTTATGTTCCATCCTTGAAAGACTACTGCTTATTACTTTTTTGATCTGGGAGTGTATTTCATTGCATTGAATAGCTTCTGAGATGATGAAATATGTCTGTTAGTTTGTTGTATTATAGAAATATATCCCCAAATATAATGCTAACCTTTCATTCTTGGCCTAAATCCTACTTAGTCTAGGTAGATTATGTTTTAATATACCATCAAGCTTAATTCTCTTTTATTTTAATTTAGTTTTTTTAACAGCCATAATCTTAATTGAGATTGGCTCATCATTTTCTATTGTGCTTTCTTGATCAGAGTTTAAAATTGAGCATTATTATTTTATTACTATACTTCTAGTTTAACTAAAAGCCAAAATCAAAGCCCCAAATTACATTTGCCTCATATTGTATAGGTCTTAAGTTCTCTAATATTCAATTTTAGCATTGGGAGATATGAAAACTTGCCTCCTACCTGGATCTAGGCTGTATGAATAACTTCTTGATCCTGCAAAGACACACATAAACCACATCATCCTTTTATTAATTTTATTTTAAAATATACCTTGAGGTTACCTCTGCATAAAATACATTATCAAATATAACCAGATGAACCTTTCATGAAAAGCAAAGCTCCTGTTCTATCTCTTCTAAAATTTTTCACACTCTCCAAAGGCAATACTTTTGAATTATTTTTTAAGGTATAAAGTCAATATCTCTGTAGCTCTAAAAAATAACACTTAACTCTACTGGAAGTCTGTTACATCATCTCCCTGCCTCGGTTTTAGGACCTGCTGCCCTATCCTGGAGGTGATCAGAGAGAGCCAGGGTGCCCAGGATGAAGCTGGATGGAGCACACAAAACCACAGAAGGGCCATCGTTCATCTTCCTCCAACATCAAAGGGATGTTGAAGTGGCTATTATGACAGCTCGGGTTAGAGAAATGATCTCTCCCCTTCTGCTCTCATCAACTACAAGGACCACTTTACCTGCATCGGCTCTGGGTCATTGTTCCCAACCCAGAGAGTATGAGTCAGCACGTGTAGGTGACTTGGGAGCAAGCAGACCCAGAGACTGGCTTTCATAGTCCCCTTGTCCCCTGATGGTGTTCTGTGAGCATTCAGGGCCCCTGAGACAGGGAGGTAGACGGTCTCTGGTCTTTTCCATTACTGGGGTCAAAATCTTCATTTTGCATAAGCTGGTGTGTCATGGATTTCTCTTACGTGCAACTGAAAGGCTCTAAGCTAAGCAGAAACTGAAACTACTACTGGGTTTACAGGTGACAGAATATCATTTGGGATTGACTTCTCTGTAGTAGGACATGGTAGAGGGAATTCTTGGAAGAGAATTTGCTGGTTAATCTTGCCTTTTGTTACTTGGGACTCAAGCCAGGGGTCCACCCAAGCCAAAGTTTTAGTAATGTAATAGGGAAAATATCAGCTTGCTGGAGGAAGTTGGCTATACGTTGCATACTTGGACAGCAGCTGATAAGACAGAGGCCAGTTTTAAGGAAAGCTGAACCATCTGACAACAGTAGAGAAATGTATAAAGTGAAACTGAATTTGCTCAGTCGTATCTGAGTCTTTGTGACCCCGTGGACTCTAGCCTACCAGGCTCCTCCATCCATGGGATTCTCCAGGCAAGAATACTAGAGTGGGTTACCATTTTCCTTTCCAGGGAATCTTCCTGACCCAGGGATCAAAACTGTGTCTCCTGCATTGCAGGCAGACACTTTACCCTCTGAGCCATGAGGGAAGCCCAGAGAAATGCATGGCATTGCTTATACTGACTATATCTGTGTGTAGCCAGGCATCTAAGATAAGTATTTGCTTGTTACAAGAGCCGCAGTCTTGGCCTTCAGCTGAAGATGATGTATGCATCATCTTGTTGGTTAGCTGTGATCTTAAGAATAATAATTGAACTCTTGTCCTCAGCCTTGCCTCCTCTTCAGGCACCAACCTCTAGGTATACCCTGTTTGGCTCATTTCAGTTCAGTTCAGTCGCTCAGTCGTGTCTAACTCTTTGTGACCCCATGGACTGCAGCACGCCAGGCCTCCTTGTCCATCACCAACTTCCAGAGGTTACTCAAAGTCATGTGCATCGAGTCAGTGATACCATCCAACCATCTCATCCTCTGTCATCCCCTTCACCTCCTGCCCTCAATCTTTCCCAGCATCAGGGTCTTTTCCAATGAGTCAATTCTTCACACCATGTGGCCAAAGTATTGGAGTTTCAGCTTCAACATCAGTCCCTCCAATGAACACCCAGGACTGATATCCTTTAGGATGGACTGGTTGGATCTCCTTGCACTCCAAGGCAATCTCAAGAGTCTTCTCCAACACCACAGTTCAAAAGCATCAATTTTTTGGCACTTAGCTTTATTTATAGTCCAACTCTCACATCCATACATGACCACTGGAAAAACCATAGCCTTGACTAGATGGCCCTTTGTTGACAAAGTAATGTTTTTGCTTTTTAATATGCTGTCTAGGTTGATCATAACTTTTCTTCCAAGGAGTATGCATCTTTTAATTTCATGGCTACAGTCACCCTCTTCAGTGATTTTGGAGCCCCCCAAAATAAAGTCAGCCACTGTTTCCACTGTCTCCCCATCTATTTGCCATGAAGTGATGGGACCAGATGCCATCATCTTGGTTTTCTGAATGTTGAGCTTTAAGACAACTTTTTCACTCACCTCTTTCACTTTCATCAAGAGGCTCTTTAGTTCTTCTTCACTTTCTGCCATAAAAGTGGTGTCATCTGCATATCTGAGGTTATTGATATTTCTCCCGACAATCTTGATTCCAGCTTATGCTTCCTCTAGCCCAGTGTTTCTCATGATGTACTCTGCATATAAGTTAAATAAGCAGGGTGACAATATGCAGCCTTGACGTACTTCTCTCCTGATTTGGAACCAGTCTGTTGTCCATGTCCAGTTCCTACTGTTGCTTCCTGACCTGCATACAGGTTTCTCAAGAGGCAGGTCAGGTGATATGGTATTCCCATCAGTGAACAATAACCCCTCTTATAAAGGAGTCATGCTGACCCTGATTCCTCACTGCAGTCTCTTTTTTTCAACAGAAGAAATTTGAGAGCTAGGGGACTCAACAGTGAGGCTTCCCTGAAGACTCAGTGGGTAAAGAATCCTCCTGCAATGCAGGGGACACAGGAAACATAGGTTCAGTCCTTGAGTGAGGGAGATTACCCTGGAAAGGAAAATAGCAACCCATTCCAGTATTCTTACCTGGAAAATCCCATGGACAAAGGAGCTGGCTGGCTACAGTCTAAAGGTTTGCAAAAAGTTGGACATGACTAAGCACGAGCATGAGAATCAACAGTGCCAAGGTGTATTTTGCTCAATAAGTAAAACCAAAAAGCTGTGCTCCAGAGTTAATGGACTACATGTTGACTATTTGTTTGAGTTTTAATTTTTCATAAACTCTAAAGAAAACATGTATTTTCAGCACACAATTACCAGAAAAACCATATCTATTCCACACACATTTGAGCTTATGAATGCCCAGTCCCCAGGTGATTTGTGGGCTCCTCAGAGCAAAGCCATAAAGTGATGCTCTACCCCTTGAATAATCTGCCAATCTTCATCATCAATCTATTAATTGTGTCTTTATATTTTACATAGTTAAATGCTTTCATGCTGTTGCTGTTTGGTATTTATCTGTATTTAAGGATGTTTTGGCTGTTTGTCTTCTGTGTCTTTTCCTAGATTTAGAAGGCTCAGAAAAATCCATGTGGATGTGGGCATGGCTCAATTACTGGCTCGAGTGTGACTTCACCAAATGTCACAAAGGAAAATGTTTATACTGTAGAGTCCACTTACCTTTAGCAGTTATTTTTCTACCTGGATGAATCTCATTTATTTATCCTGGAGACCTTGGGACTCTCCTGCGTTCTATGAGACAGATGTTTCCACTTTCTTGTACCCTCATTCATATAGGCTGAGTTGTATTTTTTTGTTTGTTTGTTTCTGAGGAGTGTTATGTTTTAGTCCATGTGCATACTGGAAATCTAGGGACATCATTCCAGGCAAAGTGAACAATCACAAAAGAGTTGCAACTAAATGCACCATGAAATTTTCCAGGAGCAAAGAAGTCAGTGTGACTGGGGTTCTGAGAATGTGGCAGAACATGGGGCATGGTGACCCAGACAGGGAGAAACAGGTAGGGCCTACAAATGCGGGGTCATGGAGATGAGAATGATGTATTTCTTCCTATCCTATGAGGCTCAGAAAGGCATTTCTTTATCAAAAATAGAAATGAGCTACATTCATGGCGAATAAGATTACAAATGGAAAAGAATTAAAGATCTAGAGAAAAATTTGTGATATTTATAATTCATGATAATAAATAAATGGTTGTGAAGAAGATGAGAATAAGTAGGAGAAATTAGAGAATATTTTGAAGAAAGACTCAATAAGACTTCATAAAGGCGTGACTATAAAGAATTAGTGATTAGTGTCCATCTTCAGTTCAATTTAGTCACTCAGTCATGGCTGACTATTTGAGATCCCATGGGATATAGCCCGCCAGGATTCCCGGACCAACACCAACTCCTGGAGCTTACTCAAACTCATCTTCATTGAGTCGGTCTAGCCATCCAACCATCTCATCCTCTGTCTTCCCCCTCTTCTTCTGCCTTCAGTCTTTCCCAGCATCAGGGTCTTTTCCAATGAGTCAATTCTTCACACCAGGTGGCCAAAGTATTGGAGTTTCAGCTTCAACATCAGTCCTTCCAATGAACATTCAGGACTGATTTTCTTTGCGATGGACTGGTTGGATCTCCTTGCAGTCCAAGGGACTCTCAAGAGTCTTCTCCAACACCACAGTTCAAAAGCATCAATTCTTCGGCATTCAGCTTTCTTTATAGTCCAACTCTCACATTCATACATGACCACTGGAAAAACCATAGCTTTGACTAGATGGACCTTTGTTGGCAAAGTAAGGTCTCTGCTTTTTAACATACTATGTAGGTTTGTCAGAATTTTTTTTTTCCCAAGGAGTAAGCGTCTTTTTATTTCATGCCTGAAGTCATCACATGCCGTGATTTTGGAGCCCAGAAAAATAAAGTTTGCCACTATTTCCACTGTTTGCCATAAAGTGATGGGACTGGATGCCATGATCTTAGTTTTCTGAATGTTGAGGTTTAAGCCAACTTTTTCACTCTCCTCTTTCACTTTCATAAGAGGCTCTTCAGTTCTTCTTCACTTTTTGCCATAAGGGTGGTGTCATCTGCAAATCTGAGGTTATCAATATTTCTCCCAACAATCTTGATCCCAGATTATGCTTCATCCAGCTCAGCATTTCTCATGTTGTACTCTGCATATAAGTTAAATACACAGTGACAATATGCAGCTTTGACTTATTCCTTTTCAAATTTGGAACTGGTTTGTTGTTGCATGTCCAGTTCTAACTGTTGCTTCCTGACCTGCATACAGATTTCTCAAGAGGCAGATCAGGTGGTCTTGTATTTCCATCTCTTCCAGAATTTTCCACAGTTTATTGTGATCCACATAGTCAAATGCTTTGGCATAGTCAATAAAGCAGAAATAGATATTTTCCTGGAACTCTCTTGCTTTATCAATGATCCAGCAGATATTGGCAATTTGATCTCTGGTCCCTCTGCCTTTTCTAAACCCAGCTTGAACATCTGGAATTTCACAGTTCACATATTGTTATATCCTGGGTTGGAGAATTTTGCGCATTACTTTGCTAGCCTGTGAGATGACTGCAACTGTGCAATTGTGTGGTAGTTTAACATTCTTTGGCATTGCCTTTCTTTGGGTTTGGAATAAAAACTGACCATTGGAATGAGAAATGCCCATGTGTATCCCCAGATTTCTAGTTTTTGTGTGTGTGTGTGGTGTGTCACCAACTGAGATATTGAACTTTGGAACAATGTCCATGTAAATTTTGGGTCCATTAGAGATATTACAATTTGGTAAGATTTTCTTCAAATTCACTTTTAGAGAACACTACTTATTTGGATCAAAATCAAAGTCTCAAAGATATAATTGAGAAAATCCTTCTAGGGATGAGAAAAAAAAGAAAGCACCCACCTTCCCTAGGAGCATGTAGATAAAAAGAACTATGTGGATTTGCAGGTCCACATAGTCATAACAATGCATTTACTCATGAAATGCATCTTTTTTTTTTTAATTAAAAATCCCTTAATGTGACAACATACAAATTTTTAGTGATCTATACTTAAGTATATCCTTTAAAAGTAATGTAAAATTTTAATGCAAATATTAATACATAATTATTGTTCTTACCTGTGGCAGTCTTCATATCTTCTGGGGAAATGTTGATTAAAATGTGCTTAATGTAGCTAAGTGTTTTTGAAAGAAAATTCAATAGAGAAATATGATATACAACCTTTTATATAGTTTTAAAAACATATCTTTAAAAATGTCTTTCTCATTTGACCTGCATTAGTAGTCACTACTGATACTTTACAGCTCTCCTGGTGGCTCAGTGGTAAATAATCCATCTGCCAATTCAGCAGATTCAGGTTTGATCCCTGGATTGGGAAGATCTTTTGGACAAGGAAAAGGCAACCCACTCTAGTATTCTTGCCTAGGAAATCCCATGGATGGAGACACCTGACAGTTTTCATAAATTTACTAAATTATTTTCTTTTCTTTTCCTTTTATTCAACTGACAGTGGGGGTATTTTCAAAATTTATTATTAATTAATTGATCTTTTTAAAAAATAATTAAGGCAAATTTTGGATAGAATATTCAAATTGACAAAACTATGCAGTAGAAATTACAGTGAGCTTCTTCTTATGTTTCTTGTCTTTATTTCTCCTCTTTGGAAGTTACTAGTTTCTTATGTTTTTTGCATAGTGAAATGCATGTAAGTATTATTTTAATGCAAATATTAATATATTATATAATTATTCTTCTTAAATGTGGAAATCTTCATGTTTTCTTTGGAAAATGCTGATAAAAATATATTAATATAGTTATATTTAGCTTTAATTACTTTTAGATTTTCCCATAAAGTCATCACATTCTTCTAATTAATTGTTATATCAAGCTATACAATATAAGTGGTATTTATCCCTGCCTATTTGCTCTTATGATCAGCAGTAGATGGGTGGCAATAAATAGGTGTCTAGTGCATGTGAGTGCAATAAGTTTGATCACTAGTTCACTTATGTTTTCATTAAATGTTTAATTAGTTGTCTCTGAAGAGAGACACACATTCTCTAAATCAACTTAAAATGAATAAAAGAATTGTACTTACCAAGATCTGCTTCTTCTTTCCCTCCTAGCTGTACAAGAAGTCGGGTGATCCACCTTTCTTGGCATTACCTGGAAATGTGAACCCGTTTCTGGTTAATGGAATGTGAATGTTTGTGATGGGAATCATATCCCAGATAGAAGGATGAAAACCTTGTCAAAATTTCAGCCTTTCTTTTGCAGACATGATCATGGAGAACGTGTCCTCCTGAGACAGAAAAGAATTAAGACTATAAATTGGCCTAAACGGAGAAAAACTCCCCTAAAGGCGTGGAAAGTCAGCCACTCAGACTCACTGTGGACTTGAATGAGTAGGAAAGAATATGTTGTGTGTTACTGCACTGAGATTTTCGGTGATCTTTGTTACTAGAGAATAAACTAGCCTATCTTGACTACCACTGGATGATGTATTCCAGTTTCCAGGGAATCAGTATGCTCAGATTTTTGTGTATTCATGTGTCACATAGTTTTCATGCAGACATGTATCTAAAATCCATCTATACACTGTCTGAAAGAGAAACTGTTAGCTTTTATCTGAATACAACTGCATTAGGGAAAATGTGGTGGGTTGTGCTTAGTCACTCAGTCATTTCCAGCTGTTTGTGATCGCATGGACTGTAGCCTGCCAGGCTCCTCTGTCCATGGGGATTCTCCAGACAAGAATACTGGAGTTGGTTGCTAAGCCATCTTCCAGGGGATCTCCTAACCCAGGGATCAAATCTAAGCCTCCTGCACTGCAGGCAGATTCTCTACCGTCTGAACCACCAGGGAAGCCCAAGAATACTGGAGTGGTAGCCTATCCCTTCTCCAGGGGATCTCCCTGAGCCAGGAACCAAACTGGCTCAACATTTTGAGCCAGAAACCAACATTTTCCTGCATTCAAGGAAAATGTGGTGTATTATTTCAATTTTTAAAATGTGTTGTACGTAGAAAATAAAATGTATTACTCAGAATTAAAAAAAAAAAAAAAAAAAAAAATGTGTTGAAACTATGATCACATTATATAGAATTTTTATATTTGCATGCTCTTTAGAATAATGTATATTCTGTCATTAATGGGCACAATGTGTATTCTCTCAGTTAAGACATCATTTCTTTTAAATGAGTTGATCACATCTTAATATTGTGTTTACTTCTTTTGGCACATATTAAAATATATGTGCTAAAACTCAAATATGAATGTAAACTTGTATAGTTTATTTCAATTTATGTTTTGTTTTAGTGTTTTAAAAATTAATTGTGGTAAAATAAATGTAACAAAGACATACCATTGTAGACAAATTATATTGTACCATTCAGCAATATGGAGAAGGCAATGGCACCCCACTCCAGTACTCTTGCCTGGAAAATTCCATGGATGGAGGAGCCTGGTAGGCCACAGTCCATGGGGTCTCGAGGAATCGGACACGACTGAGCAACTTCACTTTCACTTTCACTTTCATGCACTGGAGAAGGAAATGGCAACCCACTCCACTGTTTTTGCCTGGAGAATCGCAGGGACGGGGGAGCCTGGTGGGCTGCCGTCTATGGGGTCGCACAGAGTCGGACACGACTGAAGCGACTTAGCAGCAGCAGCAGTATTGTGTTATACATTGTTGAGTACATTAAATCGAAACCATTACTGCAATCCATCCATAGGACTTTTTGCATCTTCCAAAACAGAAACTCTATACTCATTAATCAAACTCTCCACTGCCTCTTTCCCCCAGCCCCTGCAATCAACATGTCTCTAGTACTTTATATGGGTAGAATCACAGTACTAATTTTTGATTGGCTTACTTCACTTGACATGTTTTCAACCATGTTGTAGCATGTGTTGAAATTTCTTTCCTTTTAAAAAGTGAATAATACTCTATTGGATGTATATACCACATTTTATTTATCTATTCACCTGCCAATAGTTACTTAGTTTGCTCCCACTTTTTGTCTATTGTGAATAATGGTGCTATGAACATGAGTGTACAGATACCTCTTCAAGACTGCTTTCAGTTATTTTGTTACATATCAGAAGTTGAATTTCTGGATCATAGGGTGATGCTGTGTGTTTTGTTCTTTGAGGAATGGCCATATTGCTTTCATTGGTGCCTGTGCTATTTTACATTCCAATCAACAGTGCACAAAGATTCCAATTTCTCCACATCTTTGCAAACACTTGCTTTTTTTCCTTCCTTTTTTCTCCCTTCCTTCCCATTTTTCTCCTATAATCCTTACATATTTTTTAAACAATTCCCCCTTACATATTTTTAAAATAATACTCCCTTAAAGATGTGAAATGGTATCTCATAGTGATTTTCATTTCCTTAATGCTTAGTGATATTGAGTATCTTTGCATGTGATTATTGATCATTTGCATATATTCTCTGGAGAATTCTTCTTAAAGTCTTTTGCTCATTTTTGAATTGTCTTTTGGTTTTTTGTTGTTAAATTTACTGAGTTTTTTTTTTTTTTTTTTATTCTGGATATTAATCCCTCATCAGATATATGCCTTTCAAACATTTTTCACCCATTCTGGGGGTTGCTTTAGGTATTTTGACTCTGTTTTTTTGGTTGATTGCATAGTTTGAATTTTTGTGCCTTATTGGTTAAGACTCCAAACATAAGCCTTCATATAAATGCATAGTTATTATATGATAATAAGTTGAGTACTATATTTTGGTTCCAGATGTAAAAGTTTAATAATTTACTTTTTCAGCTTTTGTATCAAAGAATCTATTTTGCAGTGGTAATCAAAAATATTAAATATTTACCTCCAGTTATTTTTATGTAGTTTCTCTATTTTCTACTTGCCTGAATTTTTTCAAGTAATTTAGCATTAGATTTTGAATCTATGGCTACTTTTTGGAGCATAAATAGTATTGTTTAGAAGCTTAATATTTTCTCCACATAGTTGATGCCAAATTCATTTTTCATTATGTTTAAAGCAAAATGATAGAATTTATTCGTTGAGTTTGTATGAATAGATAATAGGAACATAATGTAAGGCTCAGTTATTTTTAACTTGACAAGTCCTTCAGTAGAAAAAAATATGTTAAGAATATATTAAGAAATCACAGTTCATAATAAGATCCACTGAGGAATTCATTAGAGCACTTTCCTTTTTTATTCATGATATATACAATTTGGTATCATGAGACAATGACAAAGTAGGAAAGCTTAGAGGATTTAGCAAGTGAAAATGAATAAATGGAGAGACTAAGTAGCTTATGATAGACTAAAATGCATTTTGTTATAAAATCATTAAGTACTTCAAACTAGCTTTATAAAACTTAGATTTGAAAACTTTATGTATTGTTTCTGGCATGTCATTCATTCATATTTCTTTCTCTAATTGAACATGCTTTCCATTTAATGTGCTATTTATCAATCTGTTTAAGGATTTCAATACAAAGTCTAACAATTTAATTTAATGGGAGAGAAAGCAAAAGCAGAGCTGACCTTGCCAGGACCAGGTGTGGTCACATGTGGCTGTGCAGCTCTGGGAAGGTGTGCGGAGGGGCTTGTCCCTCTTGGAGTCCCCTCTACTCTCTGGTGAGTGTGCTGGAATTCTCAGTCTTTGGTATCTTCTTGACATTTAAAACTCTTCATTTTCAGATGTGTACCAGTAAAACGAATTCACGTAAGTTACAAAATTAACTTTTGGTGTTGCAGTTGTGAGAAGCACTGATGATTCCCTTCCCATTGAAAATAGTAAGAACTATTTTTTTAATAAACTAATTATTTAAAAGATCCTGAAGTTGTCCTAAGAGAAACCATAAAATAAACATCTATTCATAAACATTTGGTAAGAAAGATGAGTATCCATGACATTTGAACAAAGACCATTTCTTCTGTAGTCCCTCCCAGCTCACAAGCTTGACATTCCACTCCAGAATGCTGCAGGGAAGGTCAGAAAGCTCCTTCTTTCCCATTACAGGTGAAAGGACGCCTGCCCAGGAAGAGCAGGACTTCAGGGCTTCTCATCCTGCCCCGGCTGCCTGTTACTGAGGCTACATTCTGAGCAGTGCAGCTGAGAATTAGGGCTTTCTTCCACACACAGTCACAGGGTGTAGGCTTTACCATGGGTGTATAGATCATGAGGAAGCAGTTCTACTGCAGAAGAGGTAAACAGTTTGCCATTGTTTCTCCTTGCAGCTCCAGAGCCCTGGCTTTGAAGTATTACCACGAGGGAAAAGCCAGTCACAGGACAGATAGCTCCAGGAAAATTGGGAGGCACCCCTACAGCATATAGCTCTAGGTTACTAGAGCTGGACCCTAAGGGGTATAACCTACAGAAGGCTATAAGGCCACATCTCCAACATCAGAAAACATGGCCAAACTACCTAATAAATAGAAATAATTCAAAAACAAGGCCTACATATATGCTGCTTGCAAGAGACTCACTTCAGATCTAAAGACACACACAGCCTGAAAGCGAAGGAAGAATATATTCCATGCAAATGGAAATAAAAAGAAAGCTACTGTAGCAATTCTTTAAAATAATTTGGATACGTAACTGGAATTCTGGTTAGTACTATTCTGTCTTCATATTGCTTTTACATAGTTATAATTATTATAGTTTAAATATGGTTTGTTTTTGTTGTTATTCAATCACCCTGTCATGTCTGACTCTTTGTGACCCCATGGACTACAGCACACCAGGCCTCCCTGTCCGTCACCATCTCCCAGAGTTTTCCCAAGTTCATGTCCATTATGTCAGTGATGCCATCCATCCATCTCCTCTGATGCCCTCTTCTCCTTTTGTCCTCAATCTTTCCCAGCATCAGGGTCTTTTCCAAAGAGTCAGCTCTTCACATCAGGGGACCAAGATATTGGAGTTTCAGCATCTGCATCAGTCCTTTCAATGAGTATTCATGGTTGATTTCCTTTAGGATGGACTGGTTTGATCTCCTTGCTGTCCAAGGGACTCTCAAGAGTCATCTCTCCACCATAGGTCAAAAGCATCAATTCTTTGGTGCTCTGCCTTCGTTATAGTCCAGCTCTCACAACTGTATATGACTACTGGAAAGACTAGTTTGACTATATGGACCTTCGTTGGCAAAGTGATGTCTTTGCTTTTCAACACACTGTCTAGGTATGTCGTGGCTTTCCTGTCAAGAAACAATGGGCCTCTAATTTCATGGCTCCAGTCATCATCTGCGGTGATTTTAGAATTTGAGAAGAGGAAATCTGTCACGGAGTCCACTTTTTCGTCTTCTATTTTCCATGAAGTGATGGGGCCTTGCTTTACCCTTTAAATATGCTTTACCCTTCATTATCTAAATATATATGTTGTTAAACTAACAAAATATGTATAAGATGTATGTGAGGAAAAGTACAAAACTCTGATGAATTTTTTTTTTAATTTAAATGAGTGAAAGGATAGTCTTATGTACATGAAAAGGAAGACTAAATACTGTTAAGGTGTCAGTTCTCCCCAGTCTGATTTATAGATTCAGTACAATTTTAATCAAGGTTCCAGTAAGTTCCTTTGTGGACATTGACAAACTGATTCTTAAAGTTTAAATTAAAAGGCAAAAATCCAGAATAGCTAAAGGAAAAAAGGGTCAGAGGTTTGACATTATCTGATGTCGGGGTTTACTGTATAGTTATAAAGAAAGTGTGGCATTACTAAAAGCAGACAAAAGAAACCAAACAACAACAACAAAAAAAAAGATTGATGAAACAGAATAGGCCCATACAAATATAGTCAATATTTGAGAAAGAAGCAAAGACAATTCATTTGAGAATGTATTACCTTTTTAACAAATGGTGCCAGAACATCTGGACATCTACATGCAAAAAAAAAAAAAAAGAAAAGAAAGACTCTAGACAGATACCTTATGTTCTTCACAAAAAGCTAACTCAGAATTGTTCACAAACTAAATGTAAAACCATAAAACATTTTGAAAATAAAAGGAAGTAATCTAAGTGACCTTGGATATGGTAATACAGTTAACAATTTCTGCTTTGCTAAAGTACTCCTTAAGAGAATAAGATATTCCAAACCATAGTCCAGGAGAAAATCTTTGCAAAGCACTCATCTTATAAAGAACTGATGTCAAAAATATACAAAGGACACTTAAAGCTCAACAATTGTAAAAAAAACTAAAATCCTAATGGAAAACTTGACAAAAGATCTGGGTAGACATTTCACCAAAGAAGACAAACAAATGGTAAGTAGGCACATGAAAAGACACTCAGAGTAACAAGCCACCAGGGAATCGCAAATTGAATATAAAGACATACCATTACATACCTATTAGAATGACTTATAACCAAAACAGTGACAACACCAAATACTTGTGAGGATATAAAGCAACAGGAAGTCTCATTCATTGCCGGTAGGACTGCAAACTGGTACTGCCACTTTGTGATACAGTTTGGCAGTTTCTTCTAAAACTAAATATACTCTTACACTGTGTTTCCACAGACATGCTCTTTGTTTACCCAAGTGAGCAGAAAATTTATGTCCACATAAAAATTTGCACACAGATGTTTATAGCTGGCGTATCCATAATTGCCCAAACTTGGAAGGAACTAAGTTGCTTCTCAGAGCTGCTACTGTTGCTGCGTCGCTGCAGTCCTGTCTGACTCTGTGCGACCCCAGAGACTGCAGCCCACCAGGCTCCCCCGTCCCTGGGATTCTCCAGGCAAGAACACTGGAGTGGGTTGCCATTGCCTTCTCCATTGTTCCTCAATAGGTAACTGGATAAACAGAATGTGGTCTATTTAGAAATCAGTCTGGACAGATCATGTGGCCAATTCAAATATATGACTTATTCATTCAGTTATACTACAAGAGGGAATATTCTCAGTATGAACTGACAGTTAATCTTACTTATACAACTACTGAGCCAATATACTATAATTTGTAAATCTGCTATAGTTTTTATAAGTAAGTATACTGTTTGTTTATATTATGATTATATAGGCTGTAATATAAATATAAATTGTTTATATTTGTTTATATATTATTTGTTTATATTATGATAAAATATATGTGTATATAGACATAGATACTTTTTTCTATATTATCCAGGTCATTTATAAACTTGTTAATATTTGCTTAAATGATACATACTGTACTACATTTTTAATACATATTTCCTTTTTAATAATTTTGAAATACATGTGAAGTATCATATTTTATGCTTGTACCTTTGTTTTCACTTTCAAATTTTCTCACCAACAACATAAAACAACTCATTTTGTTCTACTTACTTTTAAAATTCTACTTGGTCTGAAAAGTATATTACCTTATTTTCCTTACTATTTAAGTGATATAATTTGATTCTTATGAAATCATTTCACATAACTTTGTTTTAGGTGAGCATCTTGTAAATATATTTGAATTTTGCTTATATATTTCAAAATAAAAAATATTTATTTTTTAGGATTATTCCATTAAATTTATTTCTATAATTGATACAAAATATAATATGTAAAAATTGGGTTTAGAAAAGACAGAGGAACCAGAGATCAAGTTGCCAACATCTGTTGTACATAAAGAAAGCAAAGGAATTCCAGAAAAAAAAAATTTACTTCTGCTTCACTGACTGTTCTAAAAGCTTTTTACAGTGTGGATCACAACAAACTATGGAAAATTCTTAAAGACATGGGAATACCAGACCACCTTATCTGTCTCCTGAGAAATCTGTATGTGGGTCAAGAAGTCAGTTCATCATGGAACTGACTGGTTTAAAACTGAGAAGTGAATATGGCAAGGCTGTATATTGTCTCTCTGTTTATTCATCTTATATGCAGAGTACATCATGCAAAATGTTGGGCTGGATGAGTTACAAGCTATAAATAAGATTGCTGGGAGAAATATCAACAACCTCAGATATGCAAATGATACCACTGTAATCACAGAAAGTGAAGAGAAACTAAAGAATCCCTTGATGAGAGTGAAAGAAGAGAGTGAAAAAACAGGCTTACACTCAACATTAAAAAAAGAAAAAAGAAAAAAAAAAAAGATTATGGCATCTTGTCCCACCACTTCATGGCAAATAGAAGGAGAAACAGTGGAAGCAGTGACAGATTTTATTTTCTTGGGCCCCAAAATCACTGTGGATGGTGGCTGCAACCTTCAAATTAAAAGGTGCTTGCTCATTGGAAGGAACACCATGGCAAACCTAGACAGTGTATTAAAAAGCAGAGGTATACATTTCTGATAAAGTTCCATTTAGTCAAAGCTATGTTTTTTCCAGTTCTCATGTATAGATGTGAGAGTTAGACCATACAGAAGGCTGAGCACTGAAGAATTGATGTTTTTGAATTGTGGTGCTGGAGAGGATTCTTGAGAGTTCCTTGGAATGCAAGGAGATCAAACCAATCAATCCTAAAGGAAATCAACCCTTAATATTCACTAGAAGGACTGAGACTTAAGCCAACAGATGTGAAAGAAACATGGGGATAAAAGATCACATGGAGACTAAACAGCATGCTACTAAAAAAGGTTTCAATAATGAAATCAAAGTGTAAATTAAAAAATACCCTGAGACAAATGACAATGGAAACACAACCTTACAAAGTTAACAGGGTGCAGTAAAAGTAGTGTTAAGAGGAAAGTTTATAGCGATACATGTCTTTCTCAAGAAACAAGAAAAGTATTAACTAAACAGCCTAACCTACCACCTAAAAAGGCATGAGAAAAAGAAGAACAAACTAAATATAATGTCAGCAGAAGAAAATGCATACTTAATATCAGAGAGAAAATAAACTAGATTTTTTTTTAAATACAAAAGATCAATGAAACCAAGCATTGGTTTTTGAAAAGATAAAATCAACAAACCTTTAGCCAGGCTTAGCATTGAGAAAAGAAAGAGGACACAACTAAACAAAGGAAGAAATGAAAAAAGAAGAATAAAAAGTGATGCCACAGAAATACAAAAACAAAACTTAAGAGAATACTATGAACAATTAAATGGTACAAATTGTAAATCTAGAAGAAATGGACAAGTTTCTATAAATGTATAGTCTATCAAAATTGTATCATTATGGAACAGACCATTTGAATGATGGGTCACTAGAATTGAAATAGAATCTGTAATTTTAAAATTCCCTGCAGTTTCAAGTCCACACCGAATAGCTTCAGTGAAGAATTCTACCAAACATTCAAATAATAATTTATGCCTCTCCTTCTCAAACTCTTCAAAAGAATGAAGAGGAGAAACTCTCCCAAAAACATTTTATGAAGTCACCATCACTCTGATACCAATGCCAGCCAGAGATCATACCAAAAAAGAAAACTATAAGCCCATATATTTGATGGATATACATGCAAGAATCCTCAGTAAAATTTTAGCAGACCAAATCCAATACATAAAAAGGATTATATGGTATGAAGGTGAAATATACCAATATTGCAAGAATGTTTCAATATTCACAAGTCCATCAATATAACACACCACATTTAAAAAAGGAAGCATGAAAAACACATGATCATCTCTTTCAATGCTGCAAAAGCATTTGACAAAATTCAACATCCTTTCATGATAAAACCTTACCAAAGTGAGTGTAAAGGGAACATATGTCAACATAATAAAAGTCATTTACAACAAAGCCATAGCCAATATATTGTGCCGGTGGTGGAAAACTGAAAGAAAGGCTTCGGGAACAAGACATAGATGTTCACTCTTACCATATCTATTCAACATAGTGTTTGAAGTCTTAGCCATAGCAATTAAAAAAGAATCTTGCCTGGAAAATCCCATGGACGGAGGAGCCTGGTAGGCTTCATTCCATGAGGTCGCTAAGAGTTGGGCACCACTGAGTGACTTCACTTTCACTTTCAAGCATTGGAGAAGGAAATGGCAACCCACTCCAGTATTCTTGCCTGGAGAATCCCAGGGACAGAGGAGCCTAGTGGGCTGCCATCTATGGGGTCGCACAGAGTCGGACATGACTGAAGCGACTTAGCAGCAGCAGCAGCAAGAAATGAAAATATCCATTTTGGAAGGGAAAAGGAAAAAACTCACTATTTTTTAGTTTTACCCACTCTGTTTTTGGCCACACAAATGAAAAAAAAATGATATTTTCTTACTGAGACAGGAGCAGGGGTAGGCAGGGAGTGATAAAGATATTTCGTGTTCATCACAAATCATCATTACTATGAAATACTAATAACAGAACAACCATGTTTTATGGTATGAAGTTTTCACTGTTGCACTTTCTGTTCCCTAAAGTTAGCAATCATCTTTGAGAAATTTGGTCATTTACCTTTTAAAAAACTTATCGTGAATTAGATCTCAACCACTCCAATTTCTCATTTATTGATGGCATCTTATAGACATACTCAACTATACCAAACAATCTATCATTTTCCTCCATCTGATAAAATTTCTCTCAGTGCATTCTAACCTACTTCAATCAAGGTTGGCCATTAGTCCTCAAACTTTATATTGTTAAGATGCTTAATAACTCAGATAAATTTTGTTTTTGTGTATCATAGTTTTGATATTAACTGGCTTTGAAGTTAAAAACATAAATTTCTATGTGCTAATTCATTAAAGTAAAAATAATATACTATTAACATATCTTTAATTAAAAATAAGTACAATTTCTGAAAGAAAAACTATAATGAAAGGAATGGAAATTTTTGTATGTTTTCAAGTACCTTTAATGTCTAGCTAAATAGAATAGATGGATTCATCTCTGTGTTTCTCCATTCAGTCTTTTGCACTATCTTGTTTTCACTGACACATATGAAGAAAATCAGGCCTCACACACATATGTAGTTGGATAACAGGAAGACTATATTATTGACTCTTCTGATACATGAAATACTAAATATATATCAAGCTAAACAAGCAATTTTTTAATGTTTAGGAGCATTGTATGATCTAAACTCATATTATTAAACTTTTCATGGCCATGGCTTATTTGCATTTTGAATGAATTGTTTTTCCCATGTATAATTTGATGATACCATGCATCAATGAAGGGGCTTCCCTGGCAGTTCAGCTGGTAAAGTATCCACCTGCAATGCAGGAGTCCAGGGTTTGATCAGGTCAGGAAGATCACCTGGAGAAGGGATAGACTACCCACTCCAGTATTCTTGGGCTTCCCCAGCTGCTCTGATGGTAAAAAATTTGCCTGCAATGTGGGAGACCTGGGTTTGATCCCTGGATTGGGAAGATCCCCTGGAGGAAGGCATAGCAAACCACTTCAGTATTCTTG
The DNA here is from genome assembly GCF_032452875.1 of Bos javanicus. Lineage (NCBI taxonomy): Eukaryota > Metazoa > Chordata > Mammalia > Artiodactyla > Bovidae > Bos > Bos javanicus. The sequence goes on along the minus strand of NC_083871.1, from coordinate 4,332,212 downwards.
CCTGGAGAATCCCCATGGACCAAGGAGGCTGGTAGGCTACAGTCCATTGGATTGCAAAGAGTCAGACATGACTGAGTGACTAAGCACTTGTATTAGTCAAATATAAAAGGTTACTTTACTGATATATCATTTCTTTAAAATTTTGACACATTTCATAATACAATATAAAATACCACATTCTTTAATATCACCACCAGTTTCATCAGAACAGTCTTTGTGATTGTTGGCTGTTTGGGAAAAGGCTTGACATGTCTGTTAGGAAAGGAAGATAATTAATTAAAAGTGTTTAAAAGATCCCCTGGAGAAAGAAGTGGCAACCTACTCCAGTATTCTTGCCTGGAGAATTCCATAGACAGAGGAGTCTGGTGGGCTACAGTCCATGGGATCTTAAAGAGTCAGACATGACTGAGTGACTTAGAGATTTAGAGAATCTTTGAGAAGACTCTGGTCAATGAGAAAATCCAATCCATGGGAAGGTAGGTCCAATTTCCCGGGAATTACAAATTGTTCTCTTATCAGATGCTGATACCAGGACAGATGGGTAGGAGTTTCAGGGAAATGGGTCTAAATTAATGATGAAATTATTCAGACCTGAAGGTCTATAATAAAAAATATTCAAGGAGTGACTTTAGCAAGATGGCCAAATAAGACATCCTTTGTTCATAACCCTCATTCAACAACAAGAGTTTGACAACTCCCCATGGGAAAAAAGAAAACAAAACATTTTTTTGTGGGAGATGTGGGATCCAGCAACATACACCAAAGGATCCCAGAAGAATCTTGTCCACCTAAGTGTAGGATAATAGGTACAGAGTTGACTATGAACACTTAAGTGGCCCAGGAACTATCTCCAGCCCCTTTCAAACAAGGCCAAACTGACATATAAAACCAAACACAGACAACAAATACTTTGTGGAAGTCAAGGAGTCCAGTGGAGAAGTTCCAGCATGAAGATGGAGACAAGAAATATCAAACATCCAAGTTTGAACACACTGGAAAGGGTCAGAAAAACAGCATGATTTCACCCACATCACCTCTCTTCTAAGGCTGCGTAACCCAGTGTCATGGGAGATCCTCTTGACCTGTGAAATTTCTCATAGAGGAAAATGAGTTCCATAGTCAGCAAAGACCCAAACTATAGACTTCTCTTCATAAGTGGGTGAAGAAGTCAATAAAGACTCAAAACGAGTTCTACTTTTAGCGAAGACAGCAATACAAGACTTCAAAGAACATGAGGAATCAAGGAAAGTTAATATCACCAAAGGGTCACAATAGTCTTCCTATAACCCACTCCTAAAATATGGATATATGTGATTCACCCAGTAAAGAATTCAAAAGAACTGCGGTAAGGAAGATCAGAAGGCTACAGGAAAACACAACAGACAAACAAAATAACCTTAATAAAGGGATGGAAACAATTTAAACAAATACCGGAGCTGAAGAATGAAAGTGCAATAAGAAAGAAAAAGAAAATGCAATAGGCAGCATCAATAGCAGAATGCATCAAACAGAAAAGTGAATCTGTGGATTACAATACAGGACTTTGAAATTATCCAGTTAGAGAAGGAAAAAATAAATAAATAAAAAGAAATGAAGAAAGATTGTGAGATTTATAGGATATCATTAACAGAAACAATCTGTGAATTATCAGAGCCCCAGAGGAGAAGAAGATGACGACAAGCTGGAAATGTTGGTCAAAGAATATAAACTTCCAGCTGTAACATGAATAATTTCTTGGGATTTAATGTAGAGGATGGTGACTGTAGTCAACAATACTATATTGTATACATGAAAGTTGCTAAGACAATAAATCTTAAATATTCTCACCACAAAAAATAAATGGCAATTATGTGAGGTGACGGTGACAGAGATGTTACCTAATCCTATTCTGATAATCATCTTGCAACATATCTGTGTATGAAATCATTGTGTTGTACAATTTAAACGTACATAATGTTAAACATCAATTATATCTCAATAAAGCCAGGCATTAGAATATCTGTAAATTTTGGGATGATGTTTAGTTCAAGGTAGCCGATTAATTTTTTTGAAAAAAAAAAAAAAAGCTAGTATTTTGTCTTGAAAGCTAGAATATTATCATAGGTAACATATGTTGCCAGCTGTTTTCCTGACAGACTCACACTATTCATTTTCAAGAAATTTCTTCCTAAATATCTAAGTCTGAATAACCTTGATTTGTCTGCCATTTATTCTTTCAATTAAAGATGTTATTTCACGAAAAACTCAACTAGTTTAATGTACAACTCAATCTATATGTGTTTTTCATTGAGATAAACACTGGACCACAGCATATTAACTCTGTATTTCTGTTTTATAAGACCTAATGTATAAAAAGCAAGAGTTCCAGAAAAACATCTATTTCTGCTTTATTGACTATGCCAAAGCCTTTGACTGTGTGGATCACAATAAACTGTGGAAAATTCTGAAAGAGATGGGAATACCAGACCACCTGACCTGCCTCTTGAGAAATTTGTATGCAGGTCAGGAAGCAACAGTTAGAACTGGACATGGAACAACAGACTGGTTCCAAATAGGAAAAGGAGTACGTCAAGGCTGTATATTGTCACCCCGCTTATTTAACTTATATGCAGAGTACATCATGAGAAACACTGGACTGGAAGAAACACAAGCTGAAATCAAGATTGCCGGGAGAAATATCAATAACCACAGATATGCAGGTGACACCACCCTTATGGCAGAAAGTGAAGAGGAACTCAAAAGCCTCTTGATGAAGGTGAAAGAGGAGAGTGAAAAAGTTGGCTTAAAGCTCAACTTTCAGAAAACGGAGATCATGGCAACTGGTCCCATCACTTCATGGGAAATAGATGAGGAAACAGTGGAAACAGCATCAGACTTTATTTTTCTGGGTTCCAAAATCACTACAGATGGTGACTGCAGCCATGAAATTAAAAGATGCTTACTCCTTGGAAGGAAAGTTATGACCAACCTAGATAGCATATTCAAAAGTAGAGACATTACTTTGCCAACAAAGGTTCGTCTAGTCAAGGCTATGGTTTTTCCTGTGGTCATGTATGGATGTGAGAGTTGGACTGTGAAGAAGGCTGAGCACCGAAGAATTGATGCTTTTGAACTGTGGTGTTAGAGAAGACTCTTGAGAGTCCCTTGGACTGCAGGGAGATCCAACCAGTCCATTCTGAAGGAGATCAGCCCTGGGATTTCTTTAGAAGGAATGATGCTAAAGCTGAAACTCCAGTACTTTGGCCACCTGATGCAAAGAGTTGGCTCATTGGAAAAGACTCTGATGCTGGGAGGGATTGGGGGCAAGAGGAGAAGGGGACGACAGAGGATGAGATGGCTGGATGGCATCACTGACTCGACGGACGTGAGTCTCAGTGAACTCTGGGAGTTGGTGATGGACAGGGAGGCCTGGTGTGCTTCGATTCATGGGGTTGCAAAGAGTCGGACACAACTGAGCGACTGATCCTATCTGAATGTATAAAAATACATAGTTAGGCATGTCAAAAAAACAACTTACTATTTCACGAAGAGTAATGCAATTCTGAAGTGAAACTAGCATTACTTCTTTTTTTGTTGTTTTAAAGAATCACAAGCAGATAACAGTTACAAAAATAACAGCAAATTGTAGAGTTTGTTACTGTTGTGGTTTGTGCCAAGGTGCACTAACCACACACCATTGCTTTGGTAACATCAGAGAAAATGCAAATATGTCAAATAGAGTGCTAGTATCAATATAAGAAATAATTTCCATAATGTGAACTCTATGAAGGGGTCTTGAGACCCTCAAGTATTTAAAGGTACATTCTAAGTACTACTGATATTGACTTTACATTTCATTATCAATGCATTCATGTTGAAGATAGAAAAAAAATTTTGACTACCTTTTTTTTCCTCTCATGTATACTTGCCATGAATTGAAGTCTGGACAAAGTCTTATTAATTTATTTCTATCTACCTTAAAAACAATGTTTACTTATACCTGATAGCTTCAGCTCAAAAAGCCCAGTTGATCGTTTTTGCATCTTTTACAAGACATTTTCATGTATAATTTTTTGAACATTTAAAACACTGGCAGTGAAACATTTACCCAGACATTGATGTGAGCCAGAAAGTGATTGAGTTTAGAGGGACCACACTGATTCCCCATTATAGCACGTAGACACATAGGTTCTGATATGAAAGCAAAGCTTGACCAACTGAAATAAAGCCTCAAGTACATTCAGTACTTCTGGAGACACTGTGATAGAAAAATCTCTTCACAGATCTGCTGCTTTCCTTCTTGTTTCTGATATTGAACAGGAACGCGGCCATATGTCCAGAAGCAATGGAGACTCTGTGCTCTATATTCTAGTTCAGTAGAAGAATGTTCACAGGGACAAGGGAAAAGACACACCATCAGAGAGGTAGGCAGTTTGCATCAGCTGAGATGCTTGTAGCTTAATATATTTTTAATCTATTGCCTGGCTTTTTTCTCTCACATTTGAAATTATCCAAAACCTCAGTAAATACATTTTAATATGTAAACTATAATAAGCAGAAATGGGTTTTAAAAGGCTTAATGATACTTAAACTAATTATTTAGAAGTGCAAATTTCCACATTTATCCAAGATCATCAAGCCTCCAGGAATGACTGATTGGGCTACTCTATGTGCAATGCCATTTAAATGCAATAACTTGGAAATATTCAATGAAATATGATCTTTTCCCTTTGCAATCTATAATTAAAATGCCAATTTTATCTCAGTAATCTATGTAAATTTACATTTAGAATGAGAAAATTAAGTTTTTATTATAGCCTAGAGTATTTATTGTTCCTTTTTATATTTGGGCATTTTTAAGGGAAGGATAAAGAGCATTATACCAGAAAAGCATTTGAAAAATTACTCCTGGGACTGGTAATGAAATAGCAAATACAGCTTTGTGAGATGACCTGTGGGTAGTTATGCAAAAAACACCACAATATTAGATGCAGGATGACTTGTTTAAACATGGGAAAGCCAATAGCACTATGAGTGAATACTCCTTTTCAATGGTCATCATTTACACGGTATGAAGGCAGCATCTGAGAAAATGTGTTGCCATAAACTGCAGACGGCTAGTCAGAAGATAAAATCAGTATAGGTTTTCAAAGTAACTCTATCTTCATATTTAAGAATACTTTGCTCATGATAACAGCTGGGAAAACTCATTAAGTTCCTGGAAATGAGCCTAGCTTTGCTTTTATTATCAGTTCTGTGATAAAGCCTCCTGGACAGCAAGAGAGAACTGTTAAAGAAAGGGTTTTGCAGCACTCATTTTTATAGAGTTGCATATTTTTGCAATAACAAATGTAGTTGTAAAACACAAGATGTTTTTCATCCCCAAACTGATTGGGGGGAGGGTTTTGGAAAGGAATTTATATTCAGTGCAATTTGCATAATTTAGGAAGATGCTTTATATATTTATATTCTCTCTTCTGTTGATTTCCAGCTACAGTTGTTGCCAAGAATCTTTACCCAGTGGTAGGACTGACTGGAGGTGGAGGGTGGGGATAGAATGAGAATGTGCCCATTTTCCCCATAAAGCAGCAGAAAACCCATGGTGAGAGTATGGTTTTGGGAAAGAAAACATCACTACATGAAAAATATCTTAAATTATTATTCTTATTGCACAAATTAAAAAGTGAACTGAAAGCTATAATAAAATGTCTATAAGCATCGGTGAAGCTGGATTCAAGTTCTGATCCCTCTGATTCTAAAGTCCATGCTTTTGGCATTGCTCCACAGGCCCCAGCTCTCTTTTTCTGTCCATAAATATCCCTAAATGTCCCTACCATCCTGCTCCCAACTTCCTGTTTCAAGTGAATTATCTTAGGATTCATTATGGGAGTAGAATATTCAATAAAAATACAGGAATTTTACAGGTATTGTCTGAATGTGTTTTTAATAACATATTAAAATTTCCCTTTAAAAAATTCATGTAAATTCTCTAAAATGGAGATATCACTAAGAGGACTTATAAATCATTCAAGAATTACTAAATTCTCATGATGTTGGAAACCATATGCAAACACAAAATGAATGTGCAAGCCTGCACAAAGCTTACCAATGTATCTGTAGACTAAGATTGATGTAACAAGGATTACAAAAAAAAAAAAAAGGTTTATTGTTATATTATTAAGAGGTGAGCCTTCTGATCTTGTAATATGAAGTAGCCCTACATCTCCCAGATTCTTTCTAAGTAAAAATCCTTGAACATAACACAATGATTAGATGTGGGAAGACTCTGAAGGGTGGAAAGGTTGATGGCTGCCTAGGATCCTCAGGACTTGAAAAGTTGTGTTCACTGGGCTATCTTTTTTTCCGGCCATATATACCTGACATGGCACCTCAGAAGCCTTCTAATTGGAATTGACAATTGGGTCAGAAAAAATAATAATAATAAGGTGCCTGGGAAAATCCATTCTTCTTGGACAAAAAAATTCAGAAACAGTGGTATAAGAGAAAAGATAAACAGATTTTTGTCAATACCCAACTGATTCCATCAGAATATCATTGGAAACCTGCCCTCCTCCACTACCATGGTTTCAACAGAACTGAGTGAGAGCTAATTTTTCACCCCACACCTTGATGCACAGGTCAGACAGTGGTCCTCTGCATTCTTCTTCCAGTGATACCAGCAGGAACGAGCCGGCTGCTGTTCATCCGTCCTTAATTGGTGAATGCCAGCAGCGCTTCAACCCCCAGAAGAGTAGCATCAGCAGAGCTGAGCGGAGAACTCTCTTCCTTCCCTGAGCAGTGGACGAACCTGCTGAAGCTATGTCAATATGGTTGACTAGCTATCTGCTATCCCACCTACGTGTGCAGAGGCAAGCCATGGTCTAATTTCCCTTACAGCAGGGTCCGCAGAGCCCAGTAGCCGCTTAAGCTTCCCTGGAAACCCACCGCCTGGCAGCAGTGAGAACTCGCAATGAGGGACAAAGCTTTTCAGCGGAGGTTTACTGCAACTTGAGTGTCCGCGGGGCTCAGAGAGGGCTGCTGTCCACTCCACCCAGCATCGTGAGGCAAGCTATTCAGCACTGTGGCCCCCCACATCGCCTGTCAGCAGCTCTGAAGTCAGTCCCCAGTCCCACCCATAAATCGAGGAGATGGCAGAGCTCCTGGTAGGTGGGGCATGCCATGCTCTGTCCCTCAGTCGTGTCTCATTCTTTGAGACTCCCTGGACTATAGCCAGCCAGGCTCCTCTGTCCATGGGATTTTCCAGGCAAGAATACTGGGGTGCATTGCCATCCCTCCTCCAGTGGATCCTTCTGACCAATGGAGTCGATCGTGTCTCCTGCATTGGTGGGCAGATTCTCCACCGCTGAGCTACCAGGACAGCCCTTTGGTATGCGGTAGTGCTAGTGTTAGTGCTTAGTCGCTCAGTCGTGTCCGACTCTGCGATCCCATGGATTGTAGCTTTCCAGACTCCTCTGTCCGTGGAGATTCTCCAGGGAAGAATATTAGAGTGGGTTGCCATGTCCTCCTCCAGGGGATCTTCCTAAACCAGGGATCAAACCCGGGTCCTGAGTTGTAGGGAGATTCTTTACTGTCTGAGCCATCAGGGAAGTTCTGGCTGGCAACTCACTCCCACTTCCTCTTCCCTCTAGTATCAGCTGGGCTTTTGCCCCCACCCTGTGGCAATAGAAATTATATTTCAGGACCCCATATTCCTCTCCCTGGTGTGAATGCGGCCTAGAGGGAAGACAGACACCCACCCCACTCATCCACAAGAAGCTACGTGGGTCAGTACCCCACTTTTACCGGGGCAGTTTCGGCAATCCTGTCAGAAAGCCAAACACAGACAATCAATTGCGCCTCAGCTACCTCTGAGTAGGGATCAGATCAGATCAGATCAGATCAGTCGCTCAGTTGTGTCCGACTCTTTGCGACCCCAAATATCGCAGCACGCCAGGCCTCCCTTTACATCACCAACTCCTGGAGTTCACTCAGACTCACGTCCATCGAGTCAGTGATGCCATCCAGCCATCTCATCCTCTGTCGTCCCCTTCTCCTCTTGCCCCCAACCCCTGCCAGCATCAGAGTCTTTTCCAATGGGTCAACTCTTCACATGAGGTGGCCAAAGTACTGGAGTTTCAGCTTTAGCATCATTCCTTCCAAAGAAATCCCAGGGCTGATCTCCTACAGAATGGACTGGTTGGATCTCCTTGCAGTCCAAGGGACTCTCAAGAGTCTTCTCCAACACCACAGTTCAAAAGCATCAATTCTTCGGTGCTCAGCCTTCTTCACAGTCCAACTCTCACATCCATACATGACCACAGGAAAAACCATAGCCTTGACTAGACGGACCTTTGTTGGCAAAGTAATGTCTCTGCTTTTGAATATGCTATCTAGGTTGGTCATAACTTTCCTTCCAAGGAGTAAGCATCTTTTAATTTCATGGCTGCAGTCACCATCTGTAGCTATTTTGGAGCCCAGAAAAATAAAGTCTGACACTGTTTCCACTGTTTCCCCATCTATTTCCCATGAAGTGATGGGACCGGATGCCATGATCTTCGTTTTCTGAATGTTGAGCTTTAAGGCAACTTTTTCACTCTCCTCTTTCACTTTCATCAAGAGGCTTTTTAGTTCCTCTTCACTTTCTGCCATAAGGGTGGTCACATCTGCATATCTGAGGTTATTGATATTTCTCCCGGCAATCTTGATTCCAGCTTGTGTTTCTTCCAGTCCAGCATTTCTCATGATGTCCTCTGCATATAAGTTAAATAAACAGGGTATACAAGTATACAGCCTTGACGAACTCCTTTTCTTATTTGGAACCATTCTGTTGTTCCATGTCCAGTTCTAATTGTTGCTTCCTGACCTGCCTACAAATTTCTCAAGAGGCAGATCAGGTGGTCTGGTATTCCCATCTCTTTCAGAATTTTCCACAGTTTATTGTGCTCCAGTGAGTGCTAAATATGAGGATTATGAAGGTCCTATATTTATAATACTAATAGCCAGAATGTCCAGAATATAAGAAATAATCATGTGCAGCGGGAGACAGATGGAGGGTAAAAGTAACTTTTGAAATACTCCAGAGCATTATGTTCTTAACAAACCCTGCCCTCAAGAGAACTTATTTTACAGGAGCCTAATCTTCTGGGGTTTTATCAAAGTCTAACCTATCTGCGGGGAGGGAACTACCCAATATTAGTCTTTCTTGTCTTCCTGTCCTACCTAAGGTGAAGGGGGAAAAAAAAAATTTTGTAACTAGTTAGTATTTACGGCAAAGATGTAGGCTACAAGGTTACAAAAGTCAATCTCTTTCGAAAATACCAGCAATGAAAATGTGGAATTTGAAATACACTATAAATTACACTAGCACCAAATAATGAAATTCTTAGGTATAAATCTGACAAATTATTTGTAAGATTTGTATGAAAAAAGTACAGATTCTGATGAAAGAAATCAAAGGACACAATAAATGGAGAGATATCCCACATTCATAGACTCAATATTGTCAGTATATCAGTTCTTCCCAACTTGATATTTAAGATTAAATGTGATCTTAATAAAAAATCCCAAAGAAAGTTATTGTGTGGACATCAACAAATTATTTCTGAAATTTAAACAGAGAGGTGAAAGTCCCAGAACAGCCAACACAATATTGATGTGTTGGAGAAGACAAAAGTCATAGAATTGACATTACTTGACCTCAAAACTTAATACAAAATTGCAATAATCAAAGATGTATGCTATTGCTGAAAGGATAGACAGATTAATAAAACAGAATAGAAAGTCTCCAGGAAATAAGTCCTTTCCCCATAAATATAGTCAGCTGATCTTTAACAAAGAAGCAGATGCAATATTACAGAACAAAAATCGTCTTTTTAAGAAACAGTGCTGGAACAATGGGCTATCACAAGCAAAAAGAAAAACAAGAGAGAATCTAAAGACAAGCATTTCATTTTTCACAAAAATTTACTCCAAATGGATCATAGATTAAAATATAAATGTAAAGTATAAAACTGTTGGAAGATAACATAGGAGAAAACCTAATTGGGCTTGAATTTAGTGATTACTTTTTGGACATCACACCAAAGGCACAGTCAATTAAGGAAATAATTTTAAAAGTTGGATTTCATTCACATTAAAACTTCTGCTCTGTGTAAAACAATGTCAAGAAAATGAGAAGCCATAGCCTGGGGGAAAAAAATGTTTGAAAAAAGTACATCATCTGATACAACTATTTTATTTCTATATAACAGAAAACATTGTTGAAAATAAATTTCTAAAAACAGTATCTTTAAGCACAAACATGTCAGTGGTTAGTAAGAATTCTATCAATCAGTTTAATATTTCTTTAAAGTAGTGAACATCACTGGAGAAATCACAAGTGCTTACTAACTAAAGGAATATGTCACACGTATATCAGATACAATCTATAGTCCTATCATTTTGGAAAAATTGTTTGACACTATTTATGCAGTTGATATACACCCATCCAATGAGCAAATAATTCTACTTCTACATATGTATCCAATAGAAACGCACACTATACATATGTACCAAAAGACAGGGACATAAATGCTCATAGCAGCATTATAATAGCCCCAAACTGGAAACTGGCAGTTCCAAAGTCAAGTAGATATGTAATGTCTGTAATAATGACAAATGTGAAATACATTATCGGAGAAGGCAATGGCACCCCACTCCAGTACTCTTGCCTGGAAAATCCCATGGATGGAGGAGCCTGGAAGGCTGCAGTCCATGGGGTTGCTGAGGGTTGGACACGAAATACATTATAAGTATCTATAAAATGAATCAGTTATACTCAAAGACAAGACTAAATAGCATACACATAGCAGTGAGTAAAAGGAGCAAATGAAACAATGCACACTCCATTTTGCACTTACATATAATTAAAAAAATCATGAAATATTTGAGCTAAATTTTATAAATCTAGGATAAGAATTGCCTTTAAGGAGAGGGTGAGTGTGACATTAGAAGGGGACACAAGTGAGGGAAATGGCATTTGTTCTGTTTCTTGATTCCATTGCTGCTCCTACATATCTGTGAGTTTTCATTGATGGGAACATTTCTGCTTATGGACTTTTCAGGATGTGCTGTTATATACCAGGGCAGTTATTCAAAAGTAAGTAGAATGCAGTCCTTACTGTTTATTATACTTAATTGAACTCATAAATACATATAACAAGGTATTTGTTTAAGCCTGCAGGGTTAATAAATGAAGATTGTTTTGTCCAAGTGAATAACCTGGAGCCAATGAAACTTCTAAGACATTGTCTTCTCTTCTCAGAAGTTGAGAGGATTCCTTAACCACTTGTATGTTTTGAGGATACATAAGTAAAGAAATGGAGAACACTGTTAGGTTTTCATGGAGTATAGATAGTGATAGTGAAGTCGCTCAGTCGTGTCTGACTCTTTGCGACCCCATGAACAGTACCCAACCTGGCTCCTCCATCCATGGGATTTTCCAGGCAAGAATACTGGAATGGGTTGCCATTTCCTTCTCCAGGGGATCTTCCAAACCCAAGGATCGAACCCGGGTCTCCCGGATTGTAGGCAGACGATTTACCGTCTGAGCCACCAGGTCTTTGTAAAGATTGTTACGTAGATTCTCATGTATTTAACAATTTCAAAAATGATTGAAGGTTAAGAAATACTCAAAATTATTAGGAATAAGAAATACCCCCAAGTAATTCGAATTGGCTTTGATCAAAAAAAACAAAAGTTAATTTATTTTACTAAAAAAAGCTTTAATAAAATTAAAATAAGTGATGGCTTAAAGCTATTATCTCTTTCATTTTATTTTCTTCTTAAATTTGCTTCTTGACAGGTTCTTATTTGGAATGTAGTTGTACTTTTTTTTTTTTTTTTAAGAGTTGCCATTCATTCTGTAAGTCTCAGCATCTCTAAAAAAATTTAAGTAAAAACAGAGGGACATCATGCTCATGAGTCTTCTATAAGAGTTTGTTCTGCCTAACCCCATAGAAGTCCAGATGTGTCCAAAAGCTGTGGTTGTAAAGTTCTGAAGATAAGAAGATCCTCCTTTTATCTTGGTTCTTTCTTTTTGCCTTATTGTCTCTCTTGTGGCTACAAATCATATAAATCAAATCTCTTTCTGTTGAGAACCTTTGAAATTTAATATTTAGCTATGGAAACTATGGGGAATGTTGTGAGGATAGAGATAAGGCAGAATTAGCCTGCACTTTGTGTATCTATATTTTTTCAAATAATTTTGAAATATTTTTAATAGGAAAAGAGAAAGAAGATCTTTGTAGACAATAACTCATTTAGATTGATATGTTAAGATAGATTGATAGATAAATAGATGGATAGATTTCATCTTGTAACCAAAACGACTTCAACTGAAATCTCAATTCTGCCACTTTCTGTCAATTTTGGACAAGTTACATAATCTTTCTCTTTCTAGATAGATAGATAAGTAAATAGATAGATGTTAGAGATATGTGTATGTATGTGTGTATATATCCTTCTCTGGTGGTTCAGTGATAAGGAATCCACCTGCCAGTGCAGGAGTTGGGTGTTCAATCCCTGGGTCACAAAGATTCCCTGGAGTAGGAAATGGCAAACCACTCAAGGATTCTTGGCTGGGAAATTCCGTGGACAGAGGAACCTGGTGAGTAACAGTCCATGGGGCTGGAAAAGGGTCAGACATGACTTAACAACTAAGCAACAAGAATGTGTGTGTATAAAGATGTATGTATATGTGAATATATAAATATTTATAATAGGTGGACTAAATAGTAGATGGAGTAGCCTTTAAATGTTGTATCAGTTAAGTCTAGATTACATCTGACTACATGAAACTTGAATTTCAGATAAGGTGCCTTAATCATTTAGAGTTTTGTTTTTTCACATATAATTAAAAGTCTCAATGTTGGCAGTCCAGGAATAGACCTCTGGTTCTGCAGTGCTGCCATGCGCCAAGCTCTTCTACATTTCTGTTCAGCTATACAGAGTAGATTTTTTTCCTTTATGCTCACACAATAATTGCAAAGGAGCAATGGAGGAAAAAGTCAAAGTTGCTTGATACCTTATTACACAGACCTTTTCCATCATGCTAACCATGGTGCTTCTCAAAGCAACTACCAGCACACATAATCATCCTTACTCTTTTTTTTTTTATTTTATTTTTAAACTTTACAATATTGTATTAGTTTTGCCAAATATCGAAATGAATCCGCCACAGGTACTAGGACATCACTTCTCTAAGCTAAATTGTTTAATAAAAAACGAGAAACAAATGATTATTTTAAAGCAACTGACAGTGTTCAGCAAAATTCCAGCTTTTTGGCTGACAAATACTCACTACCACCCTTCTTCCCGTAAAGAGCAAAGTCACTCTTGCCCCAGCTGCTTGAAATACAAGGACTCTGGATGATGGGAGAATCCTTGTCATTACTGCAGTCACCAAGACTGATCATAGTAGTTTATTTTTTCTCCCACCAAACGTGGTGAGATTTTACTTCCCCACTTGAACATAGCAATGACCAAAGACGTGTGAGTGGATGGAGCATCACTTTTGCCTTAAGGCTTTACGAGGCAGCCCTATGCACTCATTTGCCCTCTGCACAACTAGGCGGGGGACTTTTAAGAGGGTGGTTCCTGCCTCAGCCTAGATCTAAAAGGAGATGGTGTGGAGCAGAGTTCCCAGGCAGCTGTGCTGTTAATATAACAAAAGAAAGAAACAGTTTTTCTTATTTTCAGCCACAGAGTTTCAGGAACCATTTGCTACCTGATTAATTTGGAAGCTGGCTCTTAAAGAACTCTATTTCTATAATACACGTGTCAAATATGAGGCTCTGGCTTAATGCTCACTTGGCAGGTGAAGAAGAAACCTCTCTTGGAGGCTGGAAAGATGGGGATACTTTCATGCAGTGGAAAGCACTTGCTAGAATGTTTGCCTGAGATATCATGGAAAGCAGATAACGTTCTCAAGGTACGTGCAACTTTAAAAGAAGAAATTGAACACAAAGAACAAACATGGTGTGTGTTGATTACTATAAGTTGCATTTAAAGAGAAGTCATAAGAAATGAGTTCAGAGGAGAGATGGTAAGTGTGTGGGGAGGAATGAAAGAGACTAGAGCAAGTTAAAAATTTGCAGAAATACAGGGCTGCATGGCTCAGACGGTAAAACATCTGCCTGCAATGCGGAATACCCAGGTTTGAGCCCTGGATCAGGAAGATTCCCTGGAGAAGGAAATGGCAACCCACTCCAGTACTCTTGCCTGGAAAATTCCATGGACAGAGGAGCCTTGTAGGTTACAGTCCATGGGGTCACAAAGAGTTGGACACGACTGAGTGACTTCACTTCACTTCACTTCATATGCCAATTATATTTTTAACCCTTAACCTATGAAAACCAAAATCTTTGAGTTGCAAAGGCTGATAAAAATCATGCTTTGCAGGCCAAGATGAAGTAGTTCCCTTCCCCCAGGCCCTTCTTATGAATAAAAAGACTTGGATATAATACAATAAGGGCTTCTATGGTAGCTCAGCTGGTAAGGAATCCACCTGCAATGCAGGAGACCCAGGTTCAGTTCTTGGGTCTGGAAGATCCCCTGGAGAAGGGATAGGCTACCCTCTCCAGTATCCTTGGGCTTCCCTGGTGGCTCAGATGGTAAAGAATCGGCCTGCAATGTGCGAGACCTAGGTTTAATCCTTGGGTTGGGAAGATCCCATGGAAGAGGGCATGGCAACCCAGTCCAGTATTCTTGCCTGGAGAATCCCCATGGGCAGAGGAGCCTGACGGGCTGCAGTCCGTGGTGTCACAAAGAGTTGGTCACTACTGAGTGACTAAGCACAACACAGTACATAATGCAATAAACCATTACGAGAAGACTCTGAAGTGTGAAAAGAAAGAAGAAGATAGGCTTTGTTGGTGCCCTGGAGCTTGAGAAATGACAAGACAGGAGGGAGAAATAAGAGGAGAAAGGAGAACTTTGAGTTCCCTGGTTTCCCTACTACTGTTCATGTATCCCAGAAAGGATGCTGAGACTCAAAACTGGAGCCACCTTCGCTGCTGTGCTTAGCTGCTCATATATGTCTGACTTTTTGCAGCCCCATGGACTGCAGCCCACCAGGCTCCTCTGTCCATGGAAATCACCAATAGGCACATACAAAAAACTTCCACAAAAGCCTATCCCATTGGCCAGAGGATTGGGGAAATTGTGGAGTGGAAGAAGAGAAGTCTTTTTGGCAAGAACAGCAATCTTTTTGGCAAGACACGACTTAGCGACTGAACTGAATTGAACTGAACTGAACTAACTCAAATGAAATGACAATGGGGAAAATACTGCCCTTTCTTTGTTTCTTATAGGGCAAAATGAAGAGCTGACTTTCTGCTCCAAAGTCCTGCCCATGATACAGTTGGCAGGCAGTGCTCTGACTTTCTCACACAGCGGTATGTGAAGGGCCCAAAAAAGATGAATATGAAATAATAAAAATTAATAAATAAAAAGAGAGATAAATCCACAGTTAAAGTTAGATGCTTGAATACTCCAATCTATTAGAGAGGGACTACTAGAGAGAAAATAGGCAAAGTCATAGAACACTTATCAGCAAAGTCAGCCAAAAGGATCTAAACACACATATAGGACATTCCATCCAACCGCAAGAGGCACATATCCTTTCAAAATCCTATGGAATATTTACTAAGATTGTTGTTGTTTAATCACCAAGTAGTGGCTGATTCTTTGCAACACCATGGACTGTAGCCTGCCAGGCTCCTCTGTCCATGGGATTTCCCAGGCAAGAATACTGGAGTGGGTTGCCATTTCCTTCTCCAGGGTATCTTCCTGACCCAGGGATTAAACCCCAGGGATCAAATCTGCATTGCAGGAAGATTCTTTACCACTGAGCCACCTGGGAAGTCCTTTACCAAGATAGACCATAAAATAATTCCAAGAAACTCCTAGGTCTAACATGTCATTTTGATAAATTAGCAGGATATAAACCCAATATATGGAAAACAATACAGTTCTATCTATAAATAACAAACCTATGGCAACTGAAATAAAAAGACAATGCCATTCATAATTGTCTGAAAGAAAATGAAATGAGTAAGTGTGCAACTATCAAATCATTTGCAAGACCTGCATATAAAGAATTATAAAAATCCAATGAAACAAGTTAGAGTGTGAGATTCAACATAGTGAAGGTGCCAGTCCCCTCTACGCAGTGTTAGGGAGATTAAATAAATAGTCTTAGTTAGGCCTCAGAGACCAAGCAGAGCAGGCCTCTGAGCCTGTCTGGACACTTCGCTGACTGGGAGTGCCCTCACTGTCTACTGTGAGAGTACCACAAGATAAGATGGGGAAGAATCCTGAGATTGTTGAGCACCTGGAGGGGGTCTGACCAACCAAGCCCCAGGCTTAACAACATATCACATTTTACAAGACAAGACAAATAGCATTAACATGAAACCAGAGCTGTGATTTGCTCACAGACTGATGATAATATCAGTTTGCATCCTGGGATTATAAGTGGGAACGCCAAACTGCAATCTGTGCAGTCTAACCCTTGGAGCGGATGTTCTGTCTGGGACCATTTTCCCAATCTGGACTCCAGATGTGCTGTGATGCAGGGCTTCATGGTGCTAACTGAGTGTGGACATGGGCAAAACTCAATTTGGTGACATATCCTCTGCTGTTTCTATTACTCTTTTCTTTTAATGTTAGTATATTGAAAGTAAGCTAGGTAATTCTCTAATAAATATTGGTATTATTTGTATTGAACGAGTGGATTATTTTGTTAATAAATCCTTTGAACCTGAGATGAAAGTGAAACTTTTGGCAAAACATGCAGTTATAGTAAAAATTCCACCAAGTTTATTATAGACATACTTACCATACTTTAAAATAGATAAAACCATTTAGATGAACAACAACAAATTGGGAGAAATCACTCTACTGTATCTTTTTTTTTTAATTTTTAAATTTTTTATTTATTTATTTTTTAAATTTATTTATTTTAATTAGAGGCTAATTACTTTACAATATTGTATTGGTTTTGTCATACATCAACATGAATCCACCATGGGTATACACGTGTTCCCAATCATGAACCCCCCTCCCACCTCCCTCCCCATACCATCCCTCTGGGTCTTCCCAGTGCACCAGCCCCAAGCATCCTGTATCCTGCACCAAACTTGGATTGGTGATTTGTTTCTTATATGATATTATATATGTTTCAATGCCATTCTCCCAAATCATCCCAGCAATCATAACCAGGACAATATTGATGGAGAAATAAACACATACCTCAGCAAACAAACTAAAGAACACAGACACATACAAAAACGCCAAACTGAATTTTGACAACAGTGGAAAATCTGTGTTATGGAAAAAATCAAGCCCTTCAACAAATGCTAAACGTATTAGATTTTCACAGGCAAATAACGAACCTTAATTTAAACATTATACAAATTAACTAAAAAAAAAAGTAAAACGGATCATGGACTTCAATCAATGTAAAGAATAAAATATAAAACTTTCAGGAAAAAAGGAAGAAATCTTTGAGATATAGGCCTAGGTGAAGAGTTTTTATATTTGATCTCAAAGCAAAATCCATGGGAAGAGTTCATCAATTGGACCTCATCTAAATGAGACGTCTGTCTGTGAAAGTGTATGTGAAGAGGTGAAAAAGAACAAGCTACCAATTGGCAGAAAGTATTTCCAAATATCATATCTGACAGAGAACTTAGTATCTAGAATACATTAAAAATTCTGAAAGTTCAACAGCTTAAACAAAATTTCAGTTAGAAAATGGGCAAAAGATATGAAAACATTTAGTTGAACAAAACATAAATGGCAAATGAGCATATGCAAATATGTTTACAATCATTTGCCATTAGAGAAATGCAAATTTAAAACACACTAAGATATCATTACCCAGAATAACTAGTAGTAATTAATAGCACACTGGTGAGCATGTGGAAAAATTAAATTTATTATACATTGCTCATGGAAATGTAACATATTAGAGTCACTCTGAAAAAGAATATAGTGGTTTCTTACAAAATTACAACTTACTGTATATATCATGGGCATTTATTCCAGTAAAATGAGAACTTATTTTCACATAAGGAAAGATGTATGAGAATATCTCCAGCAGCATTATTTTAAATATGTGTAAATTGGAGCAGCAAAAATGTCCTTCAAGTGATGAACAAACTAATTTGGAAAACTTAGCAGTGGCCACAGGACTGGAAAAGGTCAATTTTCATTCCAATCCCAAAGAAAGGCAATGCCAAAGAATGCACAAACTACCGCACAATTACACTCATCTCACATGCTAGTAAAGTGATGCTCAAAATTCTCCAAGCCAGGCTTCAGCAATATGTGAACCATGAACTTCCTGACGTTCAAGCTGGTTTCAGAAAAGGCAGAGGAACAAGAGATTAAATTGCCAACATCCTCTGGATCATCAAAAAAAACAAGAGAGTTCCAGAAAAACATCTATTTCTGCTTTATTGACTATGCCAAAGCCTTTGACTGTGTGGATCACAATAAACTGTGGAAAATTCTGAAAGAGATGTGAATACCAGACCACCTGACTTGTCTCTTGAGAAATTTGCATGCAGGTCAGAAAGCAACAGTTAGAACTGGACATGGAACAACAGACTAGTTCCAAATAGGAAAAGGAGTACATCAAGGCTGTATATTGTCACCCTGCTTATTTAACTTATATGCAGAGTACATCATGAGAAACACTGGACCGGAAGAAGCACAAGCTGGAGTCAAGATTGCCAGGAGAAATAACATTAACTTTAGATATGCAGATAATACCACCCTTATGACAGAAAGTGAAGAGGAACTAAAAAGCCTCTTGATGAAAGTGAAAGAGGAGAGTGAAAAAGTTGCCTTAAAGCTCAACATTCAGAAAACGAAGATCATGGCATCTGGTCCCATCACTTCATGGGAAATAGATGGGGAAACAGTGGAAAAAGTGTCAGACTTTATTTTTTTGGTCTCCAAAATCACTGCAGATGGTGATTGCAGCCATGAAATTAAAAGATGCTTACTCCTTGGAAGGAAAGTTATGACCAACCTAGATAGCATATTCAAAAGCAGAGACATTACTTTGCCAACAAAGGTCCATCTAGTCAAGGCTATGGTTTTTCCAGTGGTCATGTATGGATGTGAAAGTTGGACTGTGAAGAAAGCTGAGCACTGAAGAATTGATGCTTTTGAACTGTGGTGTTGGAGAAGACTCTTGAGAGTCCCTTGGACTGCAAGGAGATCCAACCAGTCCATTCTGTAGGAGATCAGCCCTGGGATTTCTTTGGAAGGAATGATGCTAAAGCTGAAACTCCAGTACTTTGGCCATCTCATGTGAAGAGTTGACTCATTGGAAAAGACTCTGAAGCTGGGAGGGACTGGGGGCAGGAGGAGAAGGGGACGACAGAGGATGAGATGGCTGGATGGCATCACCGACTCGATGGACATGAGTTTGGGTGAACTCCAGGAGTTGGTGATGTACAGGGAGGCCTTGAGTGCTGCAGTTCACGGGGTCGCAAAGAGCTGGACATGACTGAATGGTCCATCCAGACTGTGGAATATGGCTCAGCAACAATATGAGATGGACTATTGATATATGTAACAATTTAGATGGATCTTAAGGGAGTTATTCTGGGTGAAAAAAGGACAGTGTCAAAAGTTTACATACTGCATGATTTCATTTGCATTGCACTTTTGATATAATAACATTATAGAATTAGAGAGCAGTTTAGTGATAACCAAAGATATGTGAAGTAGGAAGAAAGGTAGGTAGTTGTGCCTATGAAACAGTATCAGGAAAGATCTTTGAAAAGGAACTGTTCTGCATCTTGGACTGTGGGTGGCTCACAAATCTCCATGTGTGATAGATTTGCATTAAAATGCATACACATGTGTACACAATTAAGTACATGCAAAACTGATGAAACCTGAAAATGGATGAGCTTTTATCAATGCTAATTTCTTGTTTGTGATTTTCTGCTATGGTGATGCAAAATATTACCATTGGAATAATTTAAGTACAAGTATATGGAGCTTCTCTGTATTAATTCTTCTATGAATCCATACTTTTCACCAATATTTGCAAAAAATACACTTCACATTAAGAATAAAATTGAGAATTTGCCTGACATTTATTATGAAATCCTCTGAATGAGTACTACGTCAGGACCAAGAATGAGCTTGCAACATGTCTTAGTCTTCCCTTTCATCACATGGGCAAGTGATGATATCCAGGGGCATTCTTAACTATGCAAGAATTAAGGGAAGATACAAGTTTATCTTAAAAAATAGAGGCTTTATGAAGGAATAAGGTAGAAATCTATACTGTGATTCTCATTAGAAACAGTAAATTTGATTAATCAACTCTATAGGTTATCTCATGAATATGTCTATCAAAGCAAAATTAATAAAAGCAAAGTCTATTAAAGAAAGCAATAGTGTTCTAACTATCTTTGCTATGCTAAGTCACTTCAGTCGTGTCCGACTCTGTGCAACCCCATAGACGGCAGACCAGCAGGCTCCCTCGTCCCTGGGATTCTCCAGGCAAGAACACTGGAGTGGGTTGCCATTTCCTTCTCCAATGCATGAAAGTGAAAAGAGAAAGTGAAGTTGCTCAGTCACGACCCCATGGACTGCAGCCCACCAGGTTCCTCCATCCATGGGATTTTCCAGGCAAGAGTACTATCTTTAGTTTTGGATAATAGCATGACATCAGTTAGGTATTGTGGGGAGAGAGCAAATTAGCCAAAAACATACATTCAGGTTCTCTCACCCCACGTTTTTTAAATAACGACTATGTAATAGAGGATCTCATTTTTGGCACTGCACATGTGCATCACAAGGTACTCGCTTGGTGGTGTAGTTTGTGGGGTATGCCTGTATAAGCTTCTCCTGGAAAAGCCCTGAAGGGTTGTACGTGATTATATTGCGTGATGTTATGTCTGCTGCAATGGATGCTGCACCAGCCAGGAGAGAATAAACGCGTCTGCAGTTCCTACTGGCTCCTCTCCTTTTCTTCCAGCTTCTTAGCTCATGCCTTGCCTACCACGGATTCAGCGAACAGTGCTGCACAGTGAGATCCAGCAAGATAATTGGTGCTGTGAGAGGGATCAGTGATACAGGTATGAAGTTTGCTCATGTGAAAGCACAGTACTCCCCAACTAAAATTTATAATCAATGTGTATGCTATATCTAGATGTTTAATTCCAGTTTACTGAGTGAAAGTATGAAGCAAAGGGTTCAGGGATGATGAACTTTAATAAGCAAATGATTATTTTTTTGGACTTCAGAAGTTGGTTAGGTGCTTAAGCTGCTGCTGCTAAGTCACTTCAGTCGTGTCCGACCCTGTGCAACCCCATAGATGGCAGCCCACCAGGCTCCCCCGTCCCTGGGATTCTCCAGGCAAGAACACTGGAGTGGGTTGTCATTTCCTTCTCCAATGCATGAAAGTGAAAAGTGAAAGTGAAGTCGCTCAGTCCTGTCCAACCCTCAGCGATCCCATGGACTGCAGCCTTTGCTTAGTAAAAATTCTTCTCCAGTAAATTCGAAAGTTTTGCCATTAAGTGAAATACTAGCAAATATATGTCCTCTAGGGAGAAGATGATATAATGATGATCATCTGTTCATTTACTTTTTCTGAATGGGCAAGCATCAAAGCCTGCCTCCCTTTTACTTGAAAGTAAAAGTAGAATACAAGTTGAAAATGGCTTTATAACGAGAGTGGATAGAAATGAGTCACTCTCTGGGCACAAGAATGTGTTCCAGAAGCATGGAGATCTTTCTTGTATCTGTTAAATAGTGAATATGTGGAAGTTCATAATGGCTATTGAACTTATTCATTCCTGAATTTATTTACATATGCAATATTTCATCTAGTGATGTAACATCATCTTTTGAGTATGTTCCAAAAAATCCTACAAGTCATGAATGTCAATTCATGAATGAATTGAATCCTACAAGTCATGAATGTCAATTCTTATAGAATTCAAAAATTAGTGATGCAACTGATACTCAAGTAACAGCAAAACCACACTGTGCTAGTTAAGGGTCAGCACAGGAATTTCTCTACTTGTCATGAGTTTGTTCTCTTCCCTTTATTGGATCCTCCTCCTGACATTAGTTGCTGGGAGGGAAGGGTTAGCTTAGGAGACAGAGAGAATTGAGAAATAAAGTGATTACTTGTCAGTTTTCTAGCCCTTTCTCCCCAACAAATATTAATTGTACATGCAGGTCTGTGTCCTAAGTCTCTTCAGTCATGTCTGAGTTTTTGCAACCCTATGGACTGTAGCCTGTTAGGCTCCTCTGTCCATGGGATTCTCCAGGTAAGGATACTGGAGTGAGTTGCCATAGCCTCCTCAGACAAGACTCAGAGACTTCACTTTCACTTTTCACTTTAATGCATTGGAGAAGGAAATGGCAACCCACTCCAGTGTTCTTGCCTGGAGAATCCCAGGGATAGGGGAGCCTTGTGGGCTGCCGTCTATGGGGTCGCACAGAGTCGGACACGACTGAAGCAACTTAGCAGCACCTCCAGGTCGTCTTCCTGACCCAGGGATTGAAAATGCATCTCTTATGTCCCTTGCATTAGCAGTCAGGTTCTTGACCACTAGTGCCAGCTGGGAAGACCAGAATGTATATAATTGTTTGTTATTAATTTATTTAGCAAACATTTATGGAACATTTATCACAAGAGAGGTATTCCACTATTATTAACAAATATAGCTTCAAAAATCTCATTTATTCAAAGTCATTATTCTTGTTCTCAAAGCATTATATCTTGAATGTTGAAATTAAGAGGATATAAGTATACATATGCCAACAAATTCCACAACTTAGAAAAAATGAACATGTTTCTAGAAACACAGAGTCCACCAAACCCGAATCAAGATGAAATATACAATTTGAACAGACTGATCAGTAAAACTGAAATAGAACCTGTAAAAGAAGAAAAGAAAAGAACATCTCTCTATAAACAAAGTTCAGGATCAGATGGCTCCACAGGCAAATTCTAACAAGCATACAAAGAAGAAATCATACCCATCCATCTCAAACACTTCCAAAAGATCGACAACATAAAGTGTCTCCTAAAGATGATCACCCTGATATCAAATCAGACAAAGACACTACCAAAAAAGAAAAGTACAACCTGATATAAGCATGTGTATGGCTTTTTATGTAAACAGTAATGCCATTAATCAGACAAAATTAAAATTCAAAATTTTCTGTAAGTTTTGGAAAACACACTCAGCATATTAACTTTCAGAATGTAAATTATCTTGACTAAATAGAGTTAAAACTCATGTTTGCTGAACATCTATTATATGCAAACCTTCCTGCTCAGTGTTTTAGATTCAGTCCTCTGGCAGTGGTATTGATAGCTACATTTTAAGGAAGAATGAGTTTATGTGATTTGATATATAACTTTACTGACACACAGGGAAGTAAACGGCAGAGTAAGGAACTGGACTAAGGATTTGCTGTTTCTACACTACATTGTTTGCATTAAGCCACTGAGACTGGACACTCAAACTTATTCTGAAGGTGGTATGAGTAAAGAAACTGTACACTGAAGAATCTTTAAAGAGATTGATTTGACTGGAGGATAGGATCCTTGGAAATGGGATTGGGGGAGACTGGGTGGGTGAAAGAGACAGGAATGGGATGATGGACGGCTTTCCAAATCAGACTAAAGAAGAGGTAGGAGGTGTCCCTCTATAAGCTTTCAGAAGTCAGAGAAGACATGGGTGGAGTGATGCGTGAAGGCATAGTGGTCTTGGACAGGACAGGTACCTTTCCTTGAGACTAGAGGGGAGGTGAAGAGGATAACTTATAATACTTTTTAACTTTTTATTTTATATTGGAGCATAGGCAATTAACAACACTGTGATAGTTTCAGGTGTACAACAAAGCCACTCAAAAATACATTTACATATACTCATTCTTCCCCAAACTTCCCTTTCATCCAGGCTGCCGAACAATATTGGACAGCACATAATATTAAATATTGAATTGATCAGGGAATAAATGGATATATTTTAAATTTTAGATTGAATTATCCTTTTGTTTTAACTGAAAAAATTTGTATTATGCTTTAAAAGGAATATTGCCAGTTATATAACTGATATATCCCCTCTTTTTCAGATTCTATTCTCATATAGGTCATTGGAGTATACTGAGTAGAGTTTCTTTTGCTATTTAGTAGGTTCTTACTAGTTATCTATTATACATATAGTAGAGAATATATGTCAATCTCAATCATCCAATAAATACCTCACACAGCATTGCAAGTCAACTGTAACACAAAAATTAAACTTTAAAAAGCATAGTATATTTCATTAATATATTTTATCATTTAAAAATTTAAATTTAAGTTGAATTGACCTTATATTCCATTTAAAACATTACGCACCTGTTCATTTTTGTTATTCAATGACATCAACTCAAATCTTGAAAGCCATTTTAGTTTCAGATTTTATCTAGTTTGTTTCTTAATGTTTATAAGTTATTTCTACTAATGGTTTGCTTGGCCCTCAAATTATTTTCTTATCAATATCAGTTCAGTTCAGTCTCTCAGTCTTGTCCAACTCTTTGTGACAGGCTTCCCTGTCCATCACCAACTTCTGGACCTATTCAAACTCATGTCCACCAAGTCAGTGATGCCATCCAACCATCTCGTCCTCTGTCTTCAATCTTTCTCCTTCTCCTTCCAATCTTCAATCTTTCCCAGCATCAGGGTCTTTTTAAATCAGTCAGCTCTTCACATCAGTGGCCAAAGTATAGGAGTTTCAGCTTCAACATCTGTCCTACTAATGAATATTCAGGACCGATTTCCTAAAGGATGGATTGGATGGATCTCCTTGTAGTCCAAGAGACTCTCAAGAGTCTTCTCCAACACTACAGTTCAAAAATATCAATTCTTCAGCGATCAGCTTTCTTTATAATCCAACTCTCACATCCATACATGACTACTGGAAAAACCATAGCTTTTACTAGATGGACCTTTTTTTAGCAAAGTACTATCTCTGCTTTTTAATATGCTGTCTAGGTTTGTCTAGTGGAGGTGATGGAATTCCAATTGAGCTATTTCAAATCCTGAAAGATGATGCTGTGAAAGTGTTGCACTCAATATGCCCAACAAATTTGGAAAACTCAGCAGTGGCCACAGGACTGGAAAAGGTCAGTTTTCATTCCAATCCCAAAGAAAGGCAATGCCAAAGAATGCTCAAACTACCTCACAATTGCACTCATCTCACATGCTAGTAAAGTAATGCTCAAAATTCTCCAGGCCAGGCTTCAGCAATATATGAACCACGAACTTCCAGATGTTCAAGCGGGTTTTAGAAAATGCAGAGGAACCAGAGATCAAACTGCCAACATCCACTGGATAATCAAAAAAGCAAGAGAGTTCCAGAAAAACATCTATTTCTGCTTTATGGACTATGCCAAAGCCTTTGACTGTGTGGATCACAATAAACTGTGGAAAATTCTGAAAGAGATGGGAATACCAGACCACCTGACCTGCCCCTTGAGAAATTTGAATGCAGGTCAGGAAGCAACAGTTAGAACTGGACATAGAACAACAGACTGGTTCCAAATAGGAAAAGGAGTACGCCAAGGCTGTATATTATCATCCTGTTTATTTAACTTCTATGCAGAATACATCATGAGAAACGCTGGACTGGAGGAAAAAAGCTGAAATCCAGATAGCTGGGAGAAATATCAATAACCTCAGATATGCAGATGACACCACCCTTATGGCAGAAAGTGAGGAGGAACTAAAAAGCCTCTTGATGAAAGTGAAAGTGGAGAGTGAAAAAGTTGGCTTAAAGCTCAACATTCAGAAAACGAAGATCATGGCATCTGGTCCCATCACTTCATGGGAAATAGATGGGGAAACAGTGGAAACAGTGTCAGACTTTATTTTTCTGTGCTCCAAAATCACTGCAGATGGTGACTGCAGCCATGAAATTAGAAGATGCTTACTCCTTGGAAGGAAAGTTATGACCAACCTAGATAGCATATTCAAAAGCAGAGACATTACTTTGCCAACAAAAGTCCGTCTAGTCAAGTCTATGGTTTTTCCTGTGGTCATGTATGGATGTGAGAGTTGGACTGTGAAGAAGGCTGAGCGCCGAAGAATTGATGCTTTTGAGCTCTGGAGTTGGAGAAGACTCTTGATAGTCCCTTGGACTGCAAGGAGATCCAACCAGTCCATTCTGAAGGAGATCAGCCCTGGGATTTCTTTGGAGGGAATGATGCTGGAGCTGAAACTCCAGTACTTTGGCCACCTCATGTGAAGAGTTGACTCATTGGAAAAGATTCTGATGCTGGGAAGGATTGGGGGCAGGAGGAGAAGGGGACGACAGAGGATGAGATGGCTGGACGGCATCACTGACTCGATGGACGTGGGTCTGGGTGAACTCCGGGAGTTGGTGATGGACAGGGAGGCCTGGCGTGCTGCGATTCAAGGGGTCGTGAAGAGTTGGACATGACTGAGTGACTGAACTGAACTAGGTTTGTCATAGCTTTTCTTCCAAGGAGCAAGTGTCTTTTAATTTCATGGCTGCAGTCACCATATGCAGTGATTTTGGAGCCCCTCAAAAATAGTCTCTCACCATTTCCATTGTTCCCCCATCTACTTGCCATGAAGTGATGGGAACGGATGCCATGATCTTAGTTTTCTGAATGTTGAATTTTAAGTCAATTTTTTCACTCTCCTCTTTTACTTTCATCAGGAGGCTCTTTGGTTCCTCTTCACTTTCTGCCATAAGGATGGTGTCATCTGAGGTTATTGATATTTCTCCCAGCAACTTTGATTTCAGCTTGTGCTTCAACGAGCCCAGCATTTCACATGATGTTCTCCACATATGTTAAATAAGTAGGGTGACAATATACAGCATTGATGTACTCCTTTCCCAATTTTGAACCAGTCCATTGTGCCACGTCTAGTTCTAACTGTTGCTTCTTGATTTGCATACAATTTTCTCAGGAGGCAGGTCAGGTGGTCTGGTATTCTCATCTCTTTCAGAATTTTCCACAGTTTGTTGTGATCCACACAGTCAAAGGCTTTGGCATAGTCAATAAAGCAGAAATAGATGTTTTTCTGGAACTCTCTTGTTTTTTCGATGATCCAGTGGATTTTGGCAATTTAATCCCTGGTTCCTCTCCTCTTTCCAAATCCAGCATGAACATCTGCAAGTTCACAGTTCATGTACTATTGAAGCCTGGCTTGGATAATTTTGAGCATTACTATGCTAGCCTGTGAGATAAGTACAATTGTGCAATAATTTGAACATTCTTTGGCATTGCCTTTCTTTGGGATTGGAATGAAAACTGACCTTTTCCAGTCCCATGGTCACTGCTGAATTTTCCAGATTTGCTGTTATATTGAGGTCAGCACTTTCACAGCATCATCTTTTAGGATTTGAAATAGCTTAACTGGAATTCCATCACCTGCACTAGCTTTGCTCGTAGTGATGCTTCCGAAGGCCCACTTGACTTCACATTCCAGGATGTCTGGCTCTAGGTAAGTGATCACACCACTGTGATTATCTGGGTCATGAAAATATATCCTATCAATAAAATCTCCCTTTAAATTTTCTTAAGATAGTTTACTCTTTCATCTTTCTTTTTACATAGTTTATGTCTTTTTATGTACTTCTAAATTGAAAAGGACTTACTGAAACTCTTCGGCTTTTACTTGGAACATTTTTTTTTTTTTTTGGTAAAGAATGGATTCTTTAATTTTTGTGTGCCTGCTCAGCTGCTTTCATTTTTGGCTGGAATATATGTGCATAATTAAGAAGTGATTTCTCTTCTTCTTGTTCAAATGTAATGTTGGCAGCTCCTTCTTGACATTTTAAATACTTTAATATGCTCTCACCTCATTTTGCTGAGGCCTGTTCTACTGTCAACTGCAATTTGACAGTTAGGCACCAATTCCAGGGCCTTATATTCATCAAGAATGGTGATCACTTCCCTGCAGCTGTCTTCACCATGTGTTAGAAAAATGAGTTTGGAATCCTCTGGAGATTTAGATAAGTGTCCTGCCTCACAGTGACTCCTTCTCCTTATGGGGCGTCCGCATCATGCAAACAGTTGTTTTGTGTCTTGAGTCATTTAATTCACTTAATATAAGTAAAACTTGGTTATCTTTCTCTTGTTGATACCCTGAGTGTCTCTAAGGCCTCTTGGTGCTTTGATTTTGGAGTGTCATGTTAAACTTACCTTAATCTGCACACTTTCCCTTACATTTGCTTCCCTTCCCATAGGAAAAGAATAATGATATCCAGAGAACTGCCCCAAGAATAGCAACTAGAGAAGTGAGGACAAGTTCTACCTCAATCTTTTGCTTATCTCATCAGCCAAAAAAAAAAAAAAAATTGTATCCAAGTTGCCTTTGGACTAGGGGCTGAGGATGTTAGTAATAAATGTCATTGCTGGGCTTGCGTGTGAACTGTGAGTTCTGCTGGGTTTGAGATGAAGCAGGTGGCATCTAAAAGGTTGAAGAAACTCCCTTTGATAAGAATCTTCCATGTTACAGTATTATTTGCATTCCTGGATCCTTTCTTTTTTGGACAATCTGCTGTCAGTTAAATTCAGCTCAGTTCACTTCAGTTCAGTTGCTCAGTCGTGTCCGACTCTTTGTGACCCCATGAATTGCAGCACACCAGGCCTCCCTGTCCATCACCAACTCCTGGAGTTCACCCAAACTCATGTCCATCAAGTCGGTGATGCCATCCAGCCATCTCATCCTTTGTCATCCCCTTTTCCTCCTGCCCCCAATCCCTCCCAGCATCAGAGTCTTTTCCAATGAGTCAACTCTTTGCATGAGGTGGCCAAAATATTGGAGTTTCAGCCTTAGCATCAATCCTTCCAAAGAACACCCAAGACTGATCTCCTTTAGAATGGACTGGTTGGATCTCCTTGCAGTCCAAGGGACTCTCAAGAGTCTTCTCCAACAGCAGAGCTCAAAAGCATCAATTCTTCGGTGCTCAGCTTTCTTCACAGTCCAACTTTCACATCCATACATGACCACTGGAAAAACCATAGCCTTGATCAGACAGACCTTTGTTGGCAAAGTAATGTCTCTGCTTTTCAATATGCTATCTAGGTTGGTCATAACTTTTCTTCCAAAGAGTAAGCATCTTTTAATTTCATGGCTGCAGTCACCACCTGCAGTGATTTTGGAGCCCCCCAAAATAAAGTCTCACTGTTTTCACTGTCTCCCCATCTATTTCCCATAAAGTGATGAGACCAGATACCATGATCTTTGTTTTCTGAATGTTGAGATTTAAGCCAACTTTTTACATTATTTCCCTCTAAATAGATGTGCTGAAGCCCTAACCTCCTAGACCTGTGACTATGGCCTTTTTGGAAATAGTGTGTTTGCAGATAATCAATTAATCAAGTTGAGTCACACTTGAATAAAGTGACTCTAAGTCCAACAAGCATTACAATGAGAAAGAGATATGGAGAACATAGGGATAAGACAACCATAGAAACTATAGCCCAGAATCATAATGGTGCTACCACAAACCAAGAAACTCATTGAAGCACCACTAGATGGGAGAAGAAAAAAGGATCCTTCCTTAGAAGCCTTCAGAGAAAACATGGCTGTGGGAACATTTTGACTTTGGATGTCTAGCCTTCAGACCATGAGACGGTGATTTTCTCTTGTTTTGTCTCTGTTTGTGATCATTTGTCACAGCAGCCTTGGTAAATCAGTGTGATCCAGGTGGTTTCCCAGAATGGGACACAGCACCAGTCATGTTGAAAAGCTTGAGTTCAGTAACATCAGTATCAGTGTTTCAGGTTTGACTCGCTGTGGATGAACTTGAATAACCAACATAAGTCCTTGGAAAGTAAAATGGAAATAGCCAATCTCAGGCCATATAAATTGAGAAAAACCTATGTGAAGTGATGAGACTTCTGCCTGATTTATTCAAGAAAGTACCAATAAAAGGCCTACAGCTTCAGATGGGATTAATCAGGCTTCGTCCACAAAATATTAGGAAAATTAAATAAATACAGAGAATATTGTTGGCACATAGTTCTTTTTTTTTTTTTAGTTTCCCTTAATTTTAGCCACCACATTTCTAAAATTACAATTATAGAGCTTGTATACATTCATTAAATAGTTGTATAATGTTTATCTAGCATGTATTAGATATTGTACCCCCCCCCAACAGGGTTAGATAGATTTAACAGACTAGGATAGTTAGTAGATTTAACAAGCTTAGCCTCTGACCTTATGAAGTTTGCACTCTGTTGGGGGGCAGCTGACAGAAAATAAAAATAATAAAATCAAGAAAGCACACATTTTAATTATAACCTGTGAAACATACACTTCACCCAAAAAGAGGGTTTCCAAAAGAGAATGAGTTCTTTTTTTTTCCAAAAAAGAACTTCCTGATACTGTGGCATTTAAGCCAATATCTGAAGGATAAGAGGGAACTTATTCTTGTTTAATAGAACTGTTTAACAGAACTGTAACAGCATGGATGCAGTCTTTGAACTGAGAAGGAAGATGCTCCCACAAATAGGGAACATGGCAAGAGCCTAGCGTTTAAGGAGGAGTGGGCTGGATGACCTTCTGGACTTCAGCCAGAGTCAAAGAACACAGGAACAAAGACTGGCCTCAACAAAGACTAGGCTTTAATAGAGTGATATTCCTTGAAATATTTAAGTAGAGACATTTGCTCAGTTTACTAAGAGCTTCCTGACAATGTGACATTTAAGCCAGTATCTGAAGGATAAGTGGGAACTGACCTTGAGAAAAGTCATGGATGCATCTTTAACAGAAAGGTAACAGTATGGATGAAGGCTTAGTTTCATGCATGAAATTAAGCCCTGTTTTGCTCAAGGGTCAACTGTATTGATTAAAGCAATTGCTGTTATTACATTTTCTAAGAGAAGAGTAGATTTGAGAAAGACAGGGGAGGAAATCAAGATCCCAACAAGATGGCTACTGTAGCAAGTCACCAAGAAGCGGCAGCATGTTTGGAAAATATGGTGGCAGATGGATTTAAATAACAACAAATGAGATATTCTTAAGAGCCTGATATGATTGGGCTTGTTGAAGATTTGATTGACAGAAGGAGAAGCTTGAAAGATTACTTCTCTGTTTGGGGGCTTAAATAGCTGAGTGAGTGGGCTTTTATTTCCTGAGAACTAAATTGGAGATGACTGGGAGAGAATAGGTTGGGGAGGGGAGTTACCTTTGGAGTATGTTATTTTGGGTTGTCTAGACTTTCCTGGTGGCTCAGACGGTAAAAGCGTCTGCTTACAATGCGGAAGACCCAGGTTCAATCCCTGTGTTGGGAAGATCCCATGGAGAAGGAAATGGCAACCCACTCCAGTATTCTTGTCTGGAAAATCCCATGGACAGAGGAGCCTGGTAGGCTAGAGTCCATGGGGTCGCAAAGAGTCAGACATGACTGAGTAACTTCAATAGTCACTAGACATCAAAGAGGACATTCTGGATACACATAAGAGAAGGGAAACGGGACACCAACATCAGACACTAAATATGGAAAGAAAAGCTTATCCAGAAGGAGAATAGAAAGAGAAAGAAATTGAGGGTTCTCAACTGAGAATGATAATGAGATACATTTAGTTTGGGGGTAAAGAAACCAGAAGAGGGTGGTCTGGAAGTAAACCAGAAGAATGCATCATTGGAGAACTCAACCAAGTTGATTACTGTGGAAAACCTCATATGTGTCAACTCTGTCAAAGCTGCAGATGAATGGGGAGAAAAGTGGTTTATACAAGGAGAGGGTGTGGAGAAAAGGGAATTCCTTGGAGGGATACATTGGAGGAATCTAATAACATTGTTGGAAGCAATGTAAATAGGTGTAGCAGCCACTAAGGTGAACAGTATGGAGGTTCCTCAAAAAACGAAAAATGGGGTTGCCATATTATCCTGCATATGCATGCCTGGGCATATATCCCAACAAAACTATAATTTGAAAACAATGTAAATGTCCATCAATAGATAAATGGTCAAAGAAGATGTGGTACATATATACAATGGAATATTATGCAGCCATAAAAAAGATTGACATAATGTTGTTTGCAGCAACATGGATGGGCCTAGAGATCGCCATAGTGTCGTAAGTCAGACAGAGAGAGACGAGTGCTATCTATCTCTCATATGTGGATCTAAAACATGACACAGTGAACTTATCTAAGAAGTAGAAACAGACTAGCAGACTTAGAGAACAGACTTGTGGTTGCAAAGAGGGGTTGGTGCGGGAAGGACTGGGAGTTTGGGATTAGCAGATCCAAATTATTGCATATAGAATGGATGAACAACAAGGTACTACAGGGTAGCATTGGAACTATATTCAATATCCTATGATAAACCATAATGGAAAAGAATATCTATCTATTTATAGATAGATACATATACATGTTAATCATTCAACTATACTTCAGTTATTTGGTAAAGTAGGGAGAGAGACCTTACAGGTATATTCACTTCATATACATGACACCTGTGAATCTATACTTTCCTGTATGTATATTTGTTATAATACTTGAATATATATCATAAGAATTAGGAGTGAAACTGGGGGAGAAAAGTCTGCAGATTGCTCAGTGCACTACCTTGAGAATTGGGCTGATAACACCACTACTCAGTGCTCTACCTCAGAGCAAAACTCCAACACACCACTCTAGATGGACTATTGTTGAGTGCTGGTCCTCTGAGAGCCACAGAAGTCCCTCTGTGCTTCCAGGAAAGCTGAACCAGTTCCAGGGAGTTTACACCCAGCAGATTGCCCCACCCAGAGGGGCCTGGGAAGGAGCAGGAAAGGACATCCACTGTCCAGGACGGTCTACTTGGGGAATATTCACCCCTGCTCCATGCGTGGGGTACCAGGGAGGCACACCCCAAAAAGTACCAAATGCAGTGTGATGAAGCATTAGAGATGCAAGGGGTACCCTCACCCAGTCTCAGGGAATCAAGGGACTGAGCTGGCAGGTAGAGAGGTGATGTTTAATGGAGTGCAGACTGAGTCAACAAGGATGAAAATTTATTACTTCAGAGAAGTGGGGGAGACCAGGAGACGCTCTACTCTTGACCTCCTAAGTTCCCAGAAATATAAATATGTGGAAAACAAACAATATAAAATTTTTAAAAATACCAGCTAAGCCACCAGGGGAGCACAAGAATACTGGAGTGAGTAGATTCTCCCCTCTCCTGTGGGTCTTCCCAACCGAACCAGGGTCTCCTACATTGCAAGTGGCTTCTTTACCAGTTGATCTACCAGGGAAGACAAAAAAAAAAAAATATATATATATATATATATATAAAGGGAAAGATATAGGATAATCTGATCAAATTTCTGTAATGTCAACATAGTGTATGCTATGCTAAGTCACTTCAGTCGTGTCCGACTCTGTGCGACCCCATAGACGGCAGCCACCAGGGATTCTCCAGGCAAGAACACTGGAGTGGGTTGCCATTTCCTTCTCCAATGCATGAAAGTGAAAAGTGAAAGCGAAGTCGCTCAGTCACGTCTGACTCCCAGCAACCCCATGGACTGCAGCCCACCAGGCTCCTCCGTCCATGGGATTTTCCAGGCAAAAGTACTGGAGTGGGGCACCATTGCCTTCTACCAATAAACAGGTCAGGACCTAAGGGAATTTTGCTCATTACATTAAAAATAAAACTTTATATATATATATATATATATATATATATATATATATGTGTATGTGTGTATATATATATATATATATATACACACACACACACACACATACACATACATATACACACATATAACATTTTTATTGTTATTTAGTTGCTAAGTCATCTGTTTGAAACCCCATGGACTGTAGCTTACCAGGCTTCTCTGTCCATGGGATTTCCCTGGCAAGAATCCTAGACTAGGTTGCCATTTTCTTCTCCAGGGGATCGTCCCAACCAAGGGATGAAACCCACGTCTCCTGCATTGGCAGGCAGACTCTTTGCCACTGAGCTACCAGGGAGCCCCCTACATATGTAATATACATTTATATAGTATATGATAATAATATAATATCATTTATATTATTATATAGTATCATACTGAGAAATCAAGTGTCTGGCAAATTTTAAATTGCTATACCAGTGTCTTAAATTTAAGGGTAAAAAAAATAACAGAATTTTTTTCAGTGAAAAAAATAACTGAACCCAGATATCAGAAGTAAATGGCTTTTAACCAGTAATTAATGCAATAACCTTTGGAAGAAGTTTCACCTGCAAAATTAATTCAATATGGGTTAAATATGAGTTTTGACATTAAAAAGAATGGAAGTTCAAAGACCATTAATAACAACTAAAATAAATGACAGTGTCTTCAGGAAGGAAGTATTTAATTAAGTGTCACAGAGGCCAACAATACATCTGATATTAATTAACTCCTTAATTAATTATATGATGAAAGGAATAGGCTTCAAGTAAATGCAATTTCCTGTTGATGGGTAATGAAGAGTGGTGACGACATTAGTAAAGATGGAAGATGGAAACTGACCTAAAGGAATGAGTTAAAGTAGTCTCATTTTACAAAGAAATATTTGCTGTTTGAAGGACAAAATTAGGCAAAGAACATAACCTAATATGCTGGAATTTGAAAGATCAGTGCAATTATTTATGAGACATGTTTATATATCGAGCTAAAAGAAAAGACATGCGATTGAATTTGTTGTCAGATGACAAACCTGAACTAACTCAGGTTAAATCAAGGGTCTTAGCATAACTTATGTGTCAGATAAAGCTTATGTCTGTATTTAGGTATCAGCTTACTATTTAAAGATATGGTGGTGCTTGTGGCAAAGAATCTGCCTGCCAGTGCTGGAGACGCAAGAGATGTGGGTTCAATCCATGGGTCAGGAAGATATACTGGAGAAGGAAATGGCAATCCACTTCAGTATTCTTGCCTGGGAAATTCCATTGACAGAGGAGCCTAGCTGGCTGCAGTCGATGTAACCACAGAGTCAGACAAGACCAAGCGACTGAGCACACCTACTATTGAAGGCTATAAAATCTTAGGTTAGCAAAATGCTGACTTCTATGAGTTCTTATGAAATACATGCAGCAGAGAAGGACATAGAGGCGGTGCTGGGCTCCGGTTCTACAGTGGTGCATGTGTGCATAGTATGTAGGAGCCTGGAGGAGGATACTCCTCAGCTCTACCTGTAGGTGACCACGCACCAATGAACAGAGGTATCTGTATCTTTCCTATACTTCTGAGCACAAATTTCACCCAGTGATGAAATTTTCATTGCTACCAGCCTGGGTCAGGCCACTTTCCACTCCTACTTTCCACTCTTATCCTGAACACTATCCTCCACCAGGGCTCAGAATGATCTTTTGAAAACTAACAGAGTGTGTCAAACCCCAGTGCAATATTGTCTTCAGCCTCATGCCTCGCACAGAGCAAAGCCAGGGAGGGTGACCAGATCCCATCCTTCTGTTTTTGCTCTCCCTTCATCCTTCCTCTTGTATGCTAAGTACATTTCTCACGTTGGGGCTCTTTGCACTGCCTCTTATCACCTTCTGGAACATTCTTCTCACAGGCAGCCACACTGAGCTCCACATATGAGGTTTTGGATGAAATGCACATTCTAAATAGGACTGTTCTCATGTTCTATTTATAATTACAATACTCATCAGCACACCTAATTCCAATTCTCTATGTAAATTTCTTCATACAAAAGTGTCTGCTAATATTTTTTATTGAAATATGGTTGATTTACAATGTTATATTAATTTCAGGTGTACAGTATAGTGATTCAATATTTTTATAGATTATATTCCATTTAAAGTTATAAAATATGAGCTATGTTTCCTGTGTTGTACATCATGGTACCTCATTTATTTGTACCTCTTAAGTCTCTACTCCAATTTTGCTCCTCCCCCTTCCCTCATCCCTTTTCTAGCTGCTGATTTGTTCCCTGTAATTATAAATCTCTTTCTGTTTTGTTACATTCATTTGCTTGTTTTACTTTTTAGATTCCATGTATAAGTGAAAACACACAGTGTTTATCTTTCTCTGTCTGACTTCATTAAATGCAGTACCTTCCAGATCCATCCATGTTGTTCAAAATGGAAATATTTCATTCCTTTTTATGGTTGCATAATATTCTAATATATATATATGTATAATATTATATATATATATATATATATATATACATGTTATATACATACTATACACACACACACACACACACAATTTGCTTCTGTATCTTGGTTATTACAAGTAATGCCACTATGAAATTAGGGTGCAGATATCAATTAAAATTAGTGTTTTCATTTCCTTTGGCTATATACCCAGGAGTAGAATTGCTGGATCATAAGGTGATTTCATTTTTAATTTTCTGAGACCCTCTATACTATTTTCTGCAGTGACTGCACCAGTTCACTTTACCATTGTGTTGCCATATCATCCTGGTGACCACGCCAGTCGTCTCATTGTTCCTCACTGTGCACACTGCTCAACTGCTCATTGAACTCACGGTAGGCAAAGTGTGGATGGAGAAGCTGAAGGAAAACTCAAGGAGTCACAGGAACTGCACACACATTTATTTTTTTCCTTACTGGCATAGCAGCCGTAGCAGCAGACACACTATATTCTCTCTTCTCATGGTTGACCCCGTGGGCACAGCCATAATGTTGCTTGAATGCAGCCATAACTTGGTTCCAGTGCAGCTGTAATCCAGCCATAACGCAGACACAAGGGCTTTTCAGGTGGAGCTTATATATGTTTACAGAACAAAAGTGGCCCGAGGCCAACTGGGTATATCCTGAGGTGCATACGCAGGACTATAAGTGATCTCAGCTGCTATATAATCATGTATGCACAAAACATGGGATGGAAGCAAGAGGCCATGGTGCACAAGAACCTGACCATGGCCATCGTGGCTAATTTGCTCTTTCCCTACATCTGCCAATAGTGCAAAAGGGTTCCCTTCCCTCCACATCTTCACCAATACTAATTTTGCTTACACTGTATCTTGAGCACTTAAAATGACACCTTAAAATGGCACAGATACTTAATAAATATTTTTCAGTGAATAAGTAAATGCATAAGAGAAAGGATAAAAGTGTTGGATAATGCCATCCCCACACCCAAGGCCAGGAGAGGCGGCCAGGAAGACCAACCTCACATCCAAGGAGCCGTGGCTGCACGGGCGCAGGAGAGCCAAGAGGATCTATCCCACGCTGAAGGTCAGGAAGGGTGGGGGTGAGGAGATACCCCTCGTCCAAGGTAAGGAGCAGCAGCTGCGCTTTGCTGGAGCAGCCATGAAGAGATACCCCATGCCCAAGGTAACAGAAACCCAAGTAAGATGGTAGGTGTTGCAAGAGGGCATCAGAGGGCAGACACACTGAAATTATACTCACAGAAAACTAGTCAAACTAATAACACTAGGACCACAGCCTTGTCTAACTCAATGAAACTCAGCCATGCCATGTGGGGCCACCCAAGATGGACAGGTCATGGTGGAGAGGTCTGACAGAATGTGGTCTACTGGAGAAGGGAAGGGCAAACCACTTCAGTATTCTTGCCTTGAGAACCCCATGAACAGTAGGAAAAGGCAAAATGATAGGATACTGAAAGAGGAACTCCCCAGGTCAGTAGGTGCCCAATATGCTACTGGAGATCAGTGGAGAAATAACTCCAGAAAGAATGAAGGGATGGAGCCAAAGCAAAAACAATACCCAGCTGTGGATGTGACTGGTGATAGAAGCAAGGTCCAAAGCTGTAAAGAGCAATATTGCATAGGAAGCTGAAATGTCAGGTCCATGAATCAAGGCAAATTGGAAGTAGTCAAACAAGACCTGGCAAGAGTGAATGTTGACATTCTAGGAATCAGCGAACTAAAATGGACTGGAGTGGGTGAATTTAACTCAGATGACCATTATACCTACTACTGTGGGCAGGAATCCCTCAGAAGAAATGGAGTAGCCATCATGGTCAACAGAAGAGTCCGAAATGCAGTACTTGGATGCAATCTCAAAAATGACAGAATGATCTCTGTTCATTTCCAAGGCAAACCATTCAATATCACAGTAATCCAAGTATATGCCCCAACCAGTAACACTGAAGAAGCTGAAGTTGAATGGTTCTATGAAGACATACAAGACCTTTTAGAACTAACACCCAAAAAAGATGTCATTTTAATTATAGGGGACTAGAATGCAAAAACAGGAAGTCAAGAAACACCTGGAGTAACAGGCAAATTTGCCCTTGGAAAACAGAATAAAGCAGGGCAAAGACTAATAGAGTTTTGCCA
Source organism: Bos javanicus (assembly GCF_032452875.1). Classification (NCBI taxonomy): domain Eukaryota; kingdom Metazoa; phylum Chordata; class Mammalia; order Artiodactyla; family Bovidae; genus Bos; species Bos javanicus. The sequence continues at coordinate 4,293,914 of NC_083871.1, read as the reverse complement.
AGAAAATGCACTGGTCATAGCAAACACACTCTTCCAACAACACGAGAAGACTCTATACATGGACATCTATACATGACTCTATACATGAGAGCAGATGGTCAACACTGAAATCAGACTGATTATATTCTTTGCAGCCAAAGATGGAGAAGCTCTATACAGTTAGCAAAAACAAGACCAGGAGCTGACTGCGGCTCAGGTCATGAACTCCTTATTGCCAAATTCAGACTTAAATTGAAGAAAGTAGGGAAAACCACTAGACCATTCAGGTATGACCTAAATCAAATCCCTTATGATTATACAGTGGAAGTGAGAAATAGATTTAAGGGCGTAGATCTGATAGATAGAGTGCCTGATGAACTATGGAATGAGGTTCATGACATTGTACAGGAGACAGGGATCAAGATCATCCCCATGGAAAAGAAATGCAAAAAAGCAAAACGGCTGTTTGAGGAGGCTTTACAAATAGCTGTGAAAAGAAGAGAAGTGAAAAGCACAGGAGAAAAGGAAAGATATAAACATCTGAATGCAGACTTCCAAAGAATAGCAAGAAGAGATAAGAAAGCCTTCTTCAGCGATCAATGCAAAGAAATAGAGGAAAACAACAGAATGGGAAAGACTAGAGATCTCTTCAAGAAAAGTAGACATACAAAGGGAACATTTCATGCAAAGATGGGCTGGATAAAGGACTGAAATGGTATGGACCTAACAGAAGCAGAAGATATTGAGAAGAGGTGGCAAGAATACACAGAAGAACTGTACAAAAAAGATCTTCACGACCCATAAATCATGATGGTGTGATCACTGACCTCAAGCCAGACACCCTGGAATGTGAAGTCAAGAGGGCCTTAGAAAGCATCACTATGAACAAAGCTAGTGGAGGTGATGGAATTCCAGTTGAGCTATTCCAAATCCTGAAAGATGATGCTGTGAAACTGCTGCACTCAGTATGCCAGCAAATTGAGAAAACTCAGCAGTGGCCACAGGACTGGAAAAGGTAAGTTTTCATTCCAATCCCAATGAAAGGCAATGCCAAAGAATGCTCAAACTACTGCACAATTGCACTCATCTCACATGCTAGTAAAGTAATGCTCAAAATTCTCCAAGCCAGGCTTCAGCAATATGTGAACCGTGAACTTCCTGATGTTCAAGCTGGTTTTAGAAAAGGCAGAGGATCCAGAGATCAAATTGCCAACATCCACTGGATCATGGAAAAAGCAAGAGAGTTCCAGAAAAACTCTCTTCTATTTCTGCTTTATTGACTATGCCAAAGTCTTTGACTGTGTGGATTACAATAAACTGTGGAAAATTCTTCAAGAGATGGGAATACCAGACCACCTGATCTGCCTCTTGAGAAATTTGTATGCAGGTCAGGAAGCAACAGTTAGAACTGGACATGGAACAACAGACTGGTTCCAAATAGGAAAAGGAGTATGTCAAGGCTGTATATTATCACCCTGCTTATTTAACTTATATGCAGAGTACATCACGAGAAACGCTGGACTGGAAGAAGCACAAGCTGGAATCAAGATTGCTGGGAGAAATATCAATAACCTCAAATATGCAGATGACACCACCCTTATAGCAGAAAGTGAAGAGGAACTAAAAAGCCTCTTGATGAAAGTGAAAGTGGAGAATGAAAAAGTTGGCTTAAAGCTCAACATTCAGAAAACGAAGATCATGGCACCCAGTCCCATCACTTCATGGGAAATAGATGGGGAAACTGTGGAAACAGTGTCAGACTTTTTTTGGGGGGGGGGGGCTCCAAAGTCACTGCAGATGGTGACTGCAGCCATGAAATTAGAAGACGCTTACTCCTGGGAAGGAAAGTTATGACCAACCTAGATAGCGTATTCAAAAGCAGAGACATTACTTTGCCAACAAAGGTCCATCTATCAAGGCTATGGTTTTTCCTGTGGTCATGTATGGATGTGAGAGTTGGACTGTGAAGAAGCTGAGCGCTAAAGAATTGATACTTTTGAACTGTGGTGTTGGAGAAGACTTTGAGAGTCTCTTGGACTGCAAGGAGATCCAACCAGTCCATTCTGAAGGAGATCAGCCCTGGGATTTCTTTGGAAGGAATGATGCTAAAGCTGAAATTCCAGTTCTTTGGCCACCTCATGCAAAGAGTTGACTCATTGGAAAAGACTCTGATGCTGGGAGGGATTGGGGGCAGGAGGAGAAGGGGATGACAGAGGATGGGATGGCTGGATGGCATCACTGACTCGATGGACGTGAGTCTGAGTGAACTCCGGGAGTTGGTGATGGGCAGGGAGGCCTGGCGTGCTGCGACATTTGGGGTCGCAAAGAGTCAGACACAACTAAGGGACTGAACTGAACTGAAGAATGTTTCATGATAGCACATCTAATTTTACATAAGAACAAGGGAGTGAAAAATATGCATACAATCTGTTTTAATACCCAATTTGTTTAGAATATAGATTTAAAAGTGGTACATTATCTACTTGACCCCTCAAAGACTGCAGCATTTGCCACATGCCACATATCAAGAAATAGAATATGGTGGTATGAAAATAATACATGGGCTTATTGAGACTCTGCTCTGCCCAGGGCATTGGGTCTTTGGCTCAGTTCATGAATGGGACATTTTACATGGATGGTTTGGGGAGACAAATAGAGGCCTGGGGTCACTTTTGTAGCTTAGACAGAAGACTACAAACCCTAAGACACGTAGGTGAATGACCTTGATTGATGACTACAGCTTTGCCCAAAGACAAGTGATTGCTTTTTAAATTCAGATACCATATTCAAACAAAAGTATGTAAATGATGAGCCTCAGGCCTTGGAAAACAAGCCTTAGAGTTAGAGGCATCTGCAGAGACCGAGGTCAGATGGAACTTAGTTAAAGTACGCCTGTGTGTGACGTGCACAGATGCTAGGTTTGCAGACATCCCAGCAGGTAATACCAGGGTAGGACTTGGGTCTCTGTGAGCTGACAACTGAGCAGGGTCAGGACTTGAGACAGCTGGGTCTTATGGATGGAGAGACCTCAGAATTCAACCTACTAAATTTCTCACATGGAGACAGCCTTTCCTAGCTAGGCTTGTCACAGGTGACGGCTATGTTGCAGACAAAGGGTGGGTATTGCCTTCCAGCAGCTTCATCCACATTATACAGAAGACTATCCTGCTTTAAAACTTCAAGGCACCGAGTAGTGTTTTTTGTGCACTTATTACTGCTCAGCCTGGGTAAGCAGCTGTAGAACCACCAACTCAAACTTCATCCATCAAAGAGAAAATACAAGGGACTAATGTGGGATCTCTGTGACTTGTCCATGGGCCCAGATGACACCCTCCACATGGACCACATGGTATCCAGTAGTTCTGGATTGCTTAATCACAAGTGGGGGTTGGGAAAAACAGTCCTTAGTAGGCAGATAGCCTGAAAGTGAAAGTCGTTCAGTCGTGTCTGACTCTTTGTGTGCTCATGGACTATACAGTCCATGGAATTCTCCAGGCCAGAATACTGGAGTGAGTAGACTTTGGCTTCTCTGAGGGATTTTCCCAACCCAGAGATCGAACCCAGGTCTCCTACATGGAAGGCAGGTTCTTTACCAGCTGAGCAGCCTAGCCCTAGGCTATTCTGTAGCAATCTCTTAGATCTATGGAAAGAGTTCCACAACACAACACTCTTGTCCCAAAGGAAGTCTTCATGCTTTGTTAATAATTCAGAACTTGAATGCCAGAAAAACATACCTTGAAGTAGATATGGAAATTAACTGGTCTTCAATATATTAGAGAAAGAGGCAATTCAAACAAAATCTGCTACCACTTTTCATATTTATCAATATTCAAATAAAACATCTAGACCAATGTGTCTGCTATAGAAGGGAGATGGCAGATAAGCTTGTCCTCCTCCCAGGGAGGGTATTCTAAAACTATCATTAACCACTTGCTGAGGCTTTGTTGTATTCTACTTAGATTCCTGCCACTGAGTATCAAACAGTACTATTGGGTGAGGAAGTACTAGAAGGTGTTATATTGAATCTATTGGATTTGACACATAATACAATTCAATCTTACTCTGGTAATTATGAATGAATATATTCTTCCATAAAATGTGGACTGCTTATTCTGTTCCCTTGATCTTGAGTAGCCTCACCCTGCAACAGCTTCGAGCAAAGCTTGGGTTCCCAGCCAGAGATTCAGGCCAGGTCACAGCAGTGAAAGTACCAGATCCTAGCCACTAGACCAGTGGTCAGTGACAAGGGCCCTGGCCCTTTGGCTTTGTAGAAAAGAATTCCCCCAAATATGGAAAGTAGTAAAACTAGTAACATGTTTATTAAGAGGAAAAAACGGGTACAGTAGGTATGGAGAGACATGTGGGCAGACATAGAGTTGCGGAGTCACACCCTCATGATGGTCTGAATCACTTTTATGGGACATTTCTTCCAGGTTTCCTTTGGCCAACCATTTTGATTTGCCTGGTTCACAGTTTATATTTTGTATATCTTGGGATCCTCCCACGTGTGCACATGTGTCTCTTAGCCTAGGTGGAGTCTACTGAAAGGCTTCTGGGTAGACCATCCCTTGGTTTCAGTCACCCTTTGACCTCCATTGAGCCTTTTTGCGCATGTGTGGTCAGGGAGGTCTCCTGACTTCTACAATGAGAAATATGTGATCTGAGTAGGGCCCAGCCGGCTCCATTAATTGTCCTGCTATTCTCATTTTGAAATTTCAGTCCACAGGGAGTAAATCTCCAATTACTTTACCGAGGGTGGGAGTAGGAGGCATCTACTTCCTGCCTCAACCTCAAATCTTGCCTGCTGACAGAGTTACCACTATGTAGGGTTGAGAGTCCATGGCAGGCGCTGGCCTGGCTCCTGTCTGCAACACTCGTGACCCAGCTCCGCCTGCTCCTCCTCTTCTAACAGCTGCTGGGCACTCCCTAGAGGCACAGGATAGGCGTAAGTGAGAGTAAACCAACAGGAGCAGGTACCTGGAGTCAAAACTCCCTCCTTGTGCAGCCAGACTTGCTGGGGATGGCTCTTTCTATATGTTTTTAACAATTTTTATATGGTGTGCAGTTATGAAATTCCCATGGTGCAGCCTATTGTTTCAAGTCACACCTATTTTATTTTGAATCATTTGGTCCTAAAATGTTTTGGTGTTCCATGATCAGTCTCTACTATGCCCCAAGTAGCAAAGTAAAAGCTGCTTTTTAGTGAGAGAAGATCTATCAGCATAGGAAGCCAAAGCCTTACTCCAAATTCCTGTGTCTGCACTTTCTTTCTCTTTCTGGCATTTTTTGGAGACACTCTCTCCACCCCCAACAGTACTTTGTCTTGACACCGCTAATCCCCTCAATGCTGTTGGGTTCTCAGGCCCACATCAAGTGTCAGGGCATTTTCCAACCCCCTGGACTTGCTGGGGTGCCCTTTCATGCCTATGCTCCTCTCCAGTCAATACTGCCAGGCAAAAGGCTTACAAGGTAAAATGAGTCAGAACAGCACATCCCAAAGCCCACCAAGTGCTGTGCATCTTTATATTTTGCAGAGCAACCCTGGTGAAGTGACCTGCCTCTCATTTGATTAGAATCAGTATCCTAACACAGTAAATCTACAAACTTTGCCAACATGGCAGATTCTAAACTTTCACCGGTCTTAGTTCCCACCTCTTAAGAAAATATCTGAGTACTTTACTACTTCCTACTCATTGGATCAATATTATCAATGTAATGAACCAGCAGGAAATTATATAGGATGTCAAGCTGATCAAAATCTCTCTGGCCCATAGTTGGGAAAGAGCAAAAGAGAGTGTTGAAACAAGACGATAAAGCTGTTCTGCTGCCAATGCAATTCAAATTGCCTCTGAGTTCCTTTCCTGTTAAGAATTTCCAGGTCTTCAGCCATGCCAAGCTTCAGAGGCTAAGTTGATTTTCTCCAGGAAATCAGTCCAGAAGCACAGCTTCTATGTGTATCATCTCAGATGTAGTCTGATAATCCAGACATGCCTTGTCACATATCCTGGCATTTGCTGTAAGTAATCAGGTAAATGGGGATGCAGTAGAATTTGTCTCTAATGTAACAATAATTCTTGGAAGTTCCTCAAGGCTGTAGCCATGTTCTGGGTTCATATTTTGATGTGCAAAGGTTCATTCTAGAGACTTCCATTTGACTCTCCTTACCACAATAACCTTTACTCCATGGAACTGACAAAATAAACACACTATGAATCCATGTTACAACTGGGACCCATTCTTAGGAGAGGCCAAGGCTCTACTCTGAGAAGTGAACCGATTTTTACCTGAAGATATCTGGAAGTCAGAATAAGTTTATGTGAAGTAGAATTTTAATAGCTTTAAAATTATTTTTATTTTAAGAGATAGCTGTACGATTTTGCCATTGCCTCAGATCTAGGATTGCCTGATGAAATACGGAATGCCCAGTTAATTTCAATTTCAGATTAACAAATGTTTTCAGTTAAATTTTGCATGAAACATATCTTATTTAAAAGCCTGTTGTTTATCTGAAATTCAAATTTTACTTTTCCCCTATATCTGATAACTCCTCACAAACCTCTGTTGTTTAAAACTAAGAATGGCACAAATGAACTTATATACAAGATATAGAGTCACAGATGTAGAAAGCAAATTTATGGTTATCAGAAGGGAATGGAGGAGGGAGGAGGGAAGATTGGGATTGACATATACAGATGACTATAGATAAAATAGATAACTAAAAAGGACTTACCGTATAGCACAGGGAACTCTAATCAATACTCTGCAATGCCTATATGGAAAAAAAAAGTGTGGATATATGTAAATGTATAACTGATTCACTTTGCTGTACACCTGATCGTTGGAAACCAACTATACTCCAATAGATATTTAAAAAAAATGATTACCATTGTGGATTATTTTGTTAACTTTTACCACTTGTCTCCAATGGTTCAGTGTGGACACTGGGTCTTTACCATCCTGGGCTCCTAATACGTCCACCCATGATCACGGAATCAAATCCCTTTTAAGAATCTGTAGTTCTTTCTGTCTGAGGCCTCCTTGACACAGTGTGTGAGTCTGTGCTGATGTGTATGCTTCGTGTTCCTTATATGTACTGTTGCCCTAAAGCAAAGAAGTGAAAAGTGAAAGTTTTAGTCATTCAGTCGTGTCCAACTCTCTGCAACCCAATGGCCTATAGCCCAACTTCATGGACCGTAGTCTACCAGGCTCCTCTGTCCATGGAATTCTCCAGGCAAGAATACTGGAGTGAGTTGCCATTACCTTCTCCAGGAGAACTTCATCACCCAGGGATCAAACAAGGTCTCCTGCATTGCAGGCAGATTCTTCACCTTCTGAGCCACCAGGGTAGCAAAGAAAGTAACAGTAACTCTTCCAGGAAAAAAAAAAAAGTTAATTTGCGATCAGCAAAGAAGAGCAGTTCAGAGTCTGTAACTATGGTGCACCACACTGCAAGAAGAGGAGGACTCTTTTATAAGGGTAACACGGAGGTGGGAGGGCTGGGGTAAACGGAGGCCACTGGAGGAGCTGAGAGTTGCAGTGCAGGGGCTGTTTAATTGTCCCTCAGTGGCCAAGCTCTTGCCACGAAAGGGGCCTCACTTCTTTCTGCTGGGCTCTGCTGTCATTTTAGGGCATGAAAGCTGCCCCCTCTGGTCTCCTGTCTCTATTTTAATTGAAGTTCCTGGTTATTAATTTACACATGTGCCTACCTAGAATTTCTCATGAGCTCACATAGTGTGAGGCCACTGTTCGCCATGGAGGCTGGGAGCCCAGATCTAAATATTCCCCTTTTCAGATCTTGCGTGAAGAACTTCTTTATCCCAGTGAGATGGAGCCTCAGTTCATGATGGTGATGGTCCTGTCATGCATATCTGTCTAACTGTCCCTCCTTTCAAGCTTCCTTCTCCCTTCTCCCCACCTCTTGCTTCTGGCAGTGATCCCCTCAGTGAACTGTCTGCACCAGAGCCCTGGTCTCAGGTTCTGCTTTTTGAGTAAAGAGAAATTCCTAGTGAAAAAATCTTACAATCAGTTCCTGGGCTTGTTCCTCTGCTACATCTACCTGTGACTTCATCAAAGCTACCTTGGAGATGAGGGACTTCTAAGTTGTCAGGAGAGCCTTTGGGTGTTACTCAGGCAGCTTCATGTGCATGCTCTGAATTTTGCATTTACTCTATGTATGTTGTCTTTGTCTCCTCAGTAATTAAATATCACAGCTATTTGAGGTCCTGTCAACTTGACCTCCACTTGCCCTTCATCCCATGCTACTACAGTGGTAATTAGAATGAAATATGGTCATTATGTGGCATAAATCAGCCACTTCCGATCCTTCCACACAGAGAGATATTATATACAACTGCACCATGTATTCCTCTTATTATACATGTGTGTATAATACATGATTGATCCAATCTCAGAATTTTATTTCAAGTGTTTTAACTTGGGAAAGGAGTACATCAAGGCTGTATGTTGTTATCCTGATTATTCAACTTATATGCAGAGTACATCATGCAAAATGTTGGGCTGGATGAAGCAGACTGGAAGCAAGACTGCTGGGAGAAATATCAAAAACCTCAGATATGCAGATGACACCATCTTAATGGCAGAAAGCAAAGAGAAATTAAAGAGCCTCTTGATGAAGATGAAAGAGGAGAGTGAAAAAGCTGGCTTAAAATTCAACATTCAAAAAAGAAGACCATGGCATCCAGTCTTATCACTTCATGGCAAATAGATGGGGAAACAATGGAAGCAGTAACAGACTTTATTTTCTTGGGCTCCAAAATCACTGGGGATGGTGACTGCAGTGAAATTAAAAGAAATTAAAATTAAATTAAGAGACTCTTGCTCCTTGGAAGAAAAGCTATGACAAACCTAGACAGCATATTAAAAAGCAGAGACATTACTTTGCTGTCAAAAGTCTGTATAGTCCAAGCTATGGTTTTTCCAATAGTCATATACGAATGTGAAAGTTGGACGATAAAAAAGGTTGAACACCAAAGAATTGATGCTATTGGGCCATGGTGCTGGAGAATACTCTTGAGAGTCCCTTTGGACTGCAAAGAGATCAAGCCAGTCAATCCTAAAGGAAATCAACCCTGAATATTCATTGGAAGGACTGATGCTGAAGCTCCAATGTTTTGACCACCTGATGCAAAGAGCCAACTCATTGGAAAAGACCCTGATGCTGGGAAAGACTGAAGGCAGGAGGAACAGGGGATGACAGAGGATGAGATAGTTGAGTGGCATCACTGACTCAATGGACATGAGTTTGATCAAACTCCAAGAAATAGTGAAAGACAGAGAAGTCTGGTGTGCTGCAGTCCATGGGGCTGCAAAGATTTGGACAAGACTGAGTGACTCAACTGAACTGATTCAATTTATTTACATCTTGGATAGAAAAATGAATCCTATGAATAATAATAATAGTAATCATCATAAGATATTGGCCATTCAGTTACATTAAGTATTATAAAAATTATTTATTTAATTGTTCAACAGCTATACGTGTTTGCATTCTTCCCTTTTGACTGATGATAACGTGAAACTTGAGGTGCAGTGCTGACTTCCCCTGGATATTAACTAGAACTCATCACTTTCTAATTCTAAAGCCATGTCTTTTCTATGACACAGCACTGCCTCAACTTAGAACACAAAAGCAAATGTTACAGCAAGGAAATTAAATAAAGAGTGCTTAGAAATTACATCATTTACTGAGACTTCTAAATTGAATCATGTAATTCTACAATGCTCCTTTAAATAAAAATGTACAAGAAATATGACCTATATTTTACATGGAGATGATAGTAGTAACATGCTGATGAGCTGTGGGTTTAAGACAGAATTGGGTCTATGTTGATGCTGCATCCACATTAAATTTAAATTCCAATGGAAAACTCTTGATCCATTTATTATCTTCAGACAGTTTTTTAGAAGGAAAATACTGATTGACATTCCAGGGAAGCATGAAACCTGAAGTGACATGCTGAACTCAGTGCAAAATGACAAAACAGGAAAATGATTTTACCTGGGAGCCTAATATTTTTTACATAAATTTCTCTCCAACTCATACTTCTTTCATTTGAGGTCTATAAAGCATCACAATTTTCCTGAAGTAAAGTAATTTCATGGGACCAGTACACATCCTTAATAGATTTCTAGTCATTTTCTTTAAACTGATTTCCCTGTTCATCTGAATGTTTTGGCCAAGTCCCCAAGGGGTGAATGGCAGGGTCTAGATGGTAACACCATGAGACAATCAAAGGACACACGTCTTTGGAAGGAGGCTGAGGGAGCAAGGGGGGAAAGAGCCAAGTTCCGTTCTGCAGAGCACTGGGTTGCTTTCATCCCAAATTATATTCAGGCCCCTGCTTCAGAGACCTCTGGATGCTGAGGTCTTTCATAAAAACACCCAATTTGTTCTTTTGCCCTCATAGCTTCCATGAAAGAAAGCAGAACCAGGCATATATGTCAGTCTCCTCGGAGAGATGGGTGTGGAACCACGATGGAGAGCAGGGTGGTGTCTGAGCTCCTCAACCCATCTCCTCAGCGCCCATATGGAGTCCTGAGCTTGCTTTTTCAAATACCTAAAATATGACACACGTTGGATGAGAGGAACTGTGAGGAAGGTGAATGCATGAACTCTTTCATGTCATTTTCATCCCTCTCCACCCCTCCAGAACAAAATAAATGTGAGCATGAGTCTTTATTTGGTGAACAGTGAGAGTTCTTTAATTTTTAATATGTAATTTAATGCCTTGTTAGGATCCAAAAATATCATTTAGTTGATGAGACCTAGAATTCAAACTGCCTTACAAAAACAAATCATAAATCACAGAATAGCAAGACAGGAAAATTGATTAATCAATCTGTTGTTGAAAACAGCAAACAAGCTCCCTCAAATAGAGTCCCTAAAGTTCCAATGAAAAAAAAGTGTGACTCATGCATTACATTCACTCACCCGCCTCTAAGAAAGGAGAGGAGTGACTGGTTTCTTGACAAATGAAGAGAGTTGAGAAGACAATGGAAGTGAAATCCAAGGGCCCTTCAAAGGATGGGTTTTATGATTTTCTGGGCAATCTAAATGCTGGGCATGACCAGGGAAACCTTTCTCAATGGAGTGAGGAGAAAGTCTAAGATCTCTAACTCCATTGTTCATGGGCTTCCCAGGTGGCGCTAGTGGTAAAGAAACCTGTGGGCCAGTGCAGGAAATGTAAGAGACACAGGTTCAATCCTTGGGTGAGGAAGATGCCCTGAAGGAGGAAATGGCAACCCACTCTTTTATTCTTGCAGAGAATCCCATGGACAGAGAAGCCTTGTGGGCTACAGACCACAGCGTCGCAAGCAGCTGGACATGATTGCTTATATTTTGGCTACCAAGGTGAGTGTAGCAGAAAAGGATTTACCAGGCGTACTTCTTTCCTCTTCCAGGTGAGGTACTCATTGTTTGTCCTAATGCCCATTGTTTGATTTCTTATCATTATGACTTGATCTTATTTCTTATTTCCCAAGTGTGACATGAACCATTCAAAATATCTTATTGTAAGTCTTCTTTGATTTTAATATCAACATTGAGAAAAAAGTAGAGGCCACATTTTAAAGCTGTGTAACATTTTCTGGAAGCAGATTCTGTAGGAATTCATCATTGTCATCTGTCCAGTTACTGTCAGGACTTAGGAGCTTGGGGTTTTACAACGCAAGATGATTGTTTTTCTGGATCCAGTTGCTTGCAGCTATGCACTAAAATACTGGCATTTTAGGATAAACAAAGCAAGCCTAGAACATTAATAATATTGATAAAAATAACTCAACAATAGGGTCTATCTTTTTAAAAAGTCCTGCTGCTTTAACAATATTGTACTTTAAATGGACACCCATCAAGCTCTGCTATTGTTGCTAGTAATCTACAGTGGCTCTCGACTAACAGCCTCACACCAAGCCCCTGCCCTCCCCACCCTGCCTTTAACTATAGAAGATGGATTCCCAGGAGGCACCCCATGAATCCTCTCTATGTAAGCTGTCACATGTTGTTAAAATAATGCTGCATTTAATCAAGTGAAAGTGACTCCAGCAAGTTAGAGAGTCACAACCTTCATTCATAAGACAGAATCGCATAGGAAGAGAGGCTTCTCAGCAACATGTCAAGACTCATGGCATCAAAGCATAGTTGTGAGGAAGGAAGAACTTAAGATGCAGGAATCTGGAGAAAGCCGGGGAGAGGCAGCTGGGGTGATGCTTCCATTATAAATGGTGTCTATTGTGCCCTTGCCCACAGCCTCACCTTTTGTCTGGGGAAGACAAGTCGTAAACCAGGTTGTGAGTTACACTGATTTTTATTCCTTTGCACGTGTCCCTTCTGGAGGAAGGTCTCTGCACTATTCATTATGCATCCTGGGCTTGTTCCTTCTCATTATATCGTTTCTGTCAGATTTACTGCCATTTAGCTTGCCAGCCCTGGATCCTGTTATTAAAGCGCAAAAGAAATGAGAATGATTCCTTCCATACCCTTAACTCAAGGTCTCGGAGCGTTTGTTTAGGCTACAGTATGTAATCAGCCAAATATTCTCTCCGGAAACTGAGAAATAACTTGAATTTTAACCCATTTGTCAAGCGTCGTGGATTTTTAAAAGGCTATATTTAGTGTGCAAGCCCTCTGGCCTTCTCAACAGAATATGACAGTGGAGAGAAGCAAATGTGAAATAGCAAACCCTGGGGGAGTGCCAGAAAGTGTCCAGAAGTTTCTTCAATGTGGAAGGAAACAATTTAGGGTTTGGAGTTAATTTAATGTCATTAAGGGGCATTGCAGCTGTTGAGATGCATTTAAGACGAGTCTCTGATGGGGTGAAATGCCACACTGCTGTGTTTCTCCCCCTCGCCTGCCAGAGAGCATTGCCCTCAAGAGAACACTCACCCTACAGAGAGCAGATGGGATTCAGGTAACTGACATCTCCTGAAGGTCAAGGGCAGCATCATCCAAAGCACATCCTTGATGATGGTACCCAGTTCCTGCTTCACCATTTCTTGCCCAGATGAGAATAGTCACTTCCTTTCTTTCCATGTTTTCCCTTCTAGCAAAAGTCCCTAGATTTCCCTTCTTCCATTGTAATGACTTGCAGTTCCTCACCACCTTGAGAAGAGTAAATATGTTTCCTGGCTCAACATTTTAGAGGTTGCAATTAATTTAGCACATGCTTTTTATTTAACTCTTGAAATGATCTTGAAAGATAATAGATAAGTTATTGTACTTTCCCACGTGAAACACTCATGTTCGGGGATACAAGGTGGTGCTAGGGGTAAAGAACCTGCCTGCCAGTGCAGGAGGCAAGAGAGACGCAAGTTCCATCCCTGGGTCAGGAAGATTCCCCTGGAGAAGGGAATGGCAACCACTCCAGTATTCTTGCCTGGAGATTCCCATGAACAGAGGAGCCGGCAGGTTATAGTCCATGAGCTTTCAAAGAATTGGACATGACTGAAATGAGTTAGCACATATTTTTTTATTTGACTCTGGACATATAGTTGATAAATAATATACACTTTTTAAATGGTATGCATGTTTTAAGATTTTAGGTGAAATAGTAAAATGTATTATGTATAAATATATATACACACACACACACATTTAGCATGTATGTGTATGTCAATATATACATACACATTGTTGATAAATAATAAATAAAATTTGTTGAGTGTGTGTGTGTGTATCTACTAATAGAGTGTATAAATATGTGTATATAGGCTTTCCAGGTGGTGCTAGTGGTAAATAACTCCCCTGCCAATGCAGGAGACATGTAAGATGTGGGTTCAATCCCTGGGTCAAGAAGACCCCTGGAGGAGCATGTGGCAACCCACTCCAGTATTCTTGCCTGGAGAATCCTACGGACAGAGGAGCCTGGGACACTATTATAGTCCATAGGGTCACAAAGAGTCAGACATGACTGAAGCAACTTGGCATGCATGCATGTGTGTGTATATATACTAATTGACACTATTTAGATTTGTGGGTGTGAAAGTAAATCATCTCTAACAACACTGGGCATTTGTCAATTTACAGGACTGTTTTGGAGAGTCAACTTCCACTCTTTTTATTCAGTTTACTGGAGTATAATTGCTTTAAAATGTTGTATTAGTTTCTGCTGTACAACAAAGTGCATCAGCTCTGTGTATACACATACCTGCTGCCTCTTGGACCTCCCTCCTTGCCCCGCTATCCTACCTCTCTAGATTATCACCGAGCACAGAGCTGAGCTCCCTGTGCTATGCAGAAGCTTCCCACTAGCTATTTTATACACGGCAGTGTACATGCAATGGTGCTGATGAAACTACTTGTGGGGCAGAATAGAGGTGCAGACGTGGAGAACGGACAGTGGACAGACAGTGAGGAGAGGAGGGCAGGATGCATTGAGAGACCTGCATTGACATATATTCTTTTTTTTTTAAAGGATGGTATAAATATACAGCCTCCTTTAAAAGCACTTCTAAATTCTCTAAAAGTCAGGTGTGTTCCCAAATAACTGTTAGTAAGTGAATCTCTTGAGCCTGAATCCAAGCAATGACAAAGGGTGAGATCTTATCAATGATTTTTATGGTCTCCAGTTCTGAAGTATTTTTTTAATGTCCATGTTCAGACCCCATCATAAATATATCTCCTAGAATTTCTTGTAAGTATGAACAAGAGCACACTTCACCCAAGGATGCAATTCAGAAGGAAGACACCTGACAGGTCTCCCTTTAAAGGGACCTGCCTTTTACGTCATTTACTGTTAAACCATCTGGAAAATGTTGTGTCCACCCCTCACTCAGAGAGTGCAGAAATGGCTAGAGGCTGAACCCCTTTGATTGGCCAATACAGACAAGGAGGAGGCAGGAGGGACTCAGATTTCCACCAGAAATCTCTATCATGGGAAAGGTGGTTCAAGCCTCACACAAATGAAAGTCAGTCTGTGTTTTCATTTATTTCAGCCTGATGGGTTTTCATAAGCCTGGGGTGTCTCAGGCTTTGGGATCCAGTGATGCTGTCCACATGCCTCTTTCCATCTTATCCCCAGTGAACTCTCCCCCTGGGCCATGCCAGGAAGAGAAGTCTCAGGCTACACATCCGCCAGGGCTTTCCCCATAGCCTAGGAGGATAGTCATCTGTAGTATTTGCTAAAGCGCTTCTCTACTAGTCATTTCATGGATAATGACAATCACTGAAGGCACTAGGAACTGCCCACGCCCTTGCCCCCCTGCAGTCCTGGCCAGCTCTGTCCTGATGAGCCCCAGCTGGGCACTGCAGGGTGGGTGCCTGTGTGACTACTAGCTTGCTGGCCCATTCTCCTGTCAGCAGGCTAGCCTGACAAGGCTCCTGTTAGGTGGCCCTGACATGGGCTAATCTTTTCCTAAGGGCAGAACTAATCTGGACATGTGAACAGGATAAGACCCATCCCTTGCAGCATTATCCCAGAGGCCAATGGTCAGCATATTGTCATGTGCTCCCTGATGGCCCTTCCTCTATTCCCCTGGCATGGCTGAGATTTCTTCCTTGCCTTCCACGCTGTGAGAGACCATTTAAATGAGCCATACATGATGTCCAGGCTTTTAAAACAAAAGCACAGGTAGTACTAGCAGAGACGGGGAAAAAAAGTCTTTCTCCTGTCTTCTGCAAGCTGTTGACTCCAAAGGAGTGACTTTGCATAGAGCAGGTCTCCTGGGCTTGAATCTGATGCAGAAAGAGTGATAGAAAATAATGTACTTTTCTCTGCTTGTTGGTTCTGCCTGCCTATGGGGAGCCTTGTGGCTATTTGCCTAACGTGATATTCATCAGCAATAGAGATTTGTGAATATTTTACATTTTGTGGAGATCACACATATCTCATGATCTCTGCTAAGCTGATGCTTCCATTTAAGAAATGCCTAAAATACATCACGTCAATTCTATTCAAATAGAATACATCAATCAAGCAAAACAGATGAAACAGCTGCTTTTATGTAGCACATTACTCTTGTGGAAGACAGAGAAAACCAGCAGATAAATAAGTAAAAACATATATGCATATGTGTATACATATATATTTATATGTATACATGCAAATAAATATACATGTAAATGTATACTTATATGTAATATGTGTATTATATATACATATTTCATATATATATACATACATACAGTTAATTGTATGATGTAAAGGGTTGAATAGAAAAATAAACCTGATAGAAAAAGAGGAAGGTGAGGAGATAAAATTTCACCAATAAAGCCTCTTTTATGGAAAGACTTGGAGGAGGAAAGGGAAGTGTTCCTGCCAGAGATGACATGAGAGTGAGTGCAGGGCTCTGAGATAGTGCTTGTAAGAGAAGAAAGACTGACTTGGCTGCACTTCAGCAAGGCACCAAATGGGGATGGGCTAGATCATGAGGTCTTACAGTTGTTGCTGCTGCTGCTGCTGCTGCTGCTAAGTCACTTCAGTCGTGTCTGACTCTGTGTGACCTCATAGATGGCAGTCTACCAGGCTGCCCTATCCCTGGGATTCTCCAGGCAAGAACACTGGAGTGGGTTGCTATTTCCTTCTCCAAAGCATGAAAGTGAAAAGTGAAAGGGAAGTCGCTCAGTCATGTCCGACTCTTCGTGACCCCATGGACTGCAGCTTGTTGGGCTTGGGTAATTACCTGAGGATGATAGGAAGCCAAGGAGGAGTGTAGTCTGCAAACTGATGTAATACCAATTACTTTAAAAGGATTACACTTACTGCCAACTGAAAATAGACTATAAAGTTCAGAGATAAACTCAGAGACTATTCAGTCATTGACACCAATAATCTGGGTAAAGGATGATGGTGACCTGTGTTAGGTGGCAGCAATGGTGGTGATAAATGGTTAGCTTCTGGGTATATTTTGAAGGTAGAATAGAAGGAGTTTTATTACTGGGAATGAATGTATTATGTGAGAGACAGAACTAAATGTGGTTCCGTTGGAAAAAACTCCAGGATTGGAATCTGGCATGGCTATCAAGTGAGACAGAGGAAGGAAGGGGATTTGGGGTAGAGTTGGGGTGAGGGGAAGAGCAGGAGTTTAGTTCAGAGCATGTTGAGTTCAAGGTATTTGTCACCATCTGGACTATCAAGGAAGAAGGTGGGTTCAAGTGCAAGATCGGTGCTCAAACAGGTGCACAGTGTCATCAGACATAGAAGATGCACATAGAGCCTAAGCATGCAGTCCGAGGATTGGACTCTTGGGTGTTCCAACTCTGAGATCCTGAGAGATGTGCAGATGCAGACAAGAAATTGAAAACTAACATCTTATGAGCTAGAAAGAAAAGCAGCAGAGTGGAGTATCTTGGAAAGTAGGAGGGATATTTTCAGAAGGATCGAGTGATCAGCTGTGATAGCCAGTGGAGGGAGGTGAGGACCTGTAACTGAGTTTGACAATGTGGAGGTCACCAGGGATATTGCCAAGAGCACCCTTTAGTTTGATTTTCTAATTGATAATTCTAAAAACAGAAAACTAAGCTAAATCAAATAAAAACAAAACAGAAACAAAAAAGCCAAAAGTAATGTATACAATGGAGTATACACGAAAACCAAAGTTATTACAGCTTTATAGTTGATAACAAAGGAGTTAGCTAACAGAACTGTGTTCAGGAAAGTTTTCCACCTGTCCAGGTTAGTGCTCTTATCACTCTGTGTGGCTCCTTGATTCTTTCCTGGTGGTACGTTCAGTTTTCCTAATCTCATCAAAGGCCAATTCTCACTCCATTCAAAGACTGTAATTTATTGGAATGTGTTTTTAAAGTTATATTTGGCAAAACTAATACAATATTGTAAAGTTTAAAAATAAAATAAAATAAAATAAAATAAATTAAAAAAAATAAAGATCATAAAAGAAAATAAAGTTAACAGTATATGTACTACCAATATTCATTAGGTGCTGGCAAATAGTATGTGATTCCACTTATATGAGTTACCTAGACTAGTCAAATTCACAGAGTCAGAAAGTACCTTTGTAGATGCTGGAGACTGAAGGTGAAGGCTGAGGAGGGAGAATGGAATGGGGACAGGGTTCCAGTCTAGGAAGGTGCAACATTCGGGAGATGGCTGACGGCGGCATTTGCACAAGAATGTGAGTGAACCTAGTGCCGGTGAACTATATAGTTCACTATGGACTTTTACCAAGATTTTAAAATAACATTGAATAAAAATTATAGTTCATAGGGTGCAATCAGTTGTCACGAAGTTGCTAATGTTTTGCACTGTCATTTCACAGTACTGCATAAAAATGTATTCATGGAGATGGTTCTAGTAAAATGGGCCCTGGTCTTGCTCCCATTGTCCCCTCCAGCATGAGCCCCACACCTCACAGAAGCTGTATCAGCTTCCCTTATGGAGAAAGCGGGTTACAATCTAGCTCAATATTCTGGTACCTGGTACCTTTTTTTTCTATTTACCCTAAGTATTTTGTCACATCTTTGAACAGAAGTGAATCAAAATTACCCTTCCTTTTTACAGCTTTATCTTGGAGCCCATCATTAAGTAAGCACAGTGTACAGTGTGGTAGGCAACAGACCTCCCAGTGATCCTTGTCTCCAGGTATGCATACCTCCACATCCGCCTCCTGCAGGGGACAGGGCTGACCTGAGCAAGCCATCAGATGAGATCAGATCAGTCGCTCAGTCGTGTCCGACTCTTTGCGACCCCATGAATCGCAGCATGCCAGGCCTCCCTGTCCATCACCAACTCCTGGAGTTCACTCAGACTCACGTCCATCGAGTCAGAGATGCCATCCAGCCATCTCATCCTTCGTCGTCCCCTTCTCCTCCTGCCCCCAATCCCTCCCAGCATCAGAGTCAACTCTTCCCATGAGGTGGCCAAAGTACTGGAGTTTCAGCTTCACCATCATTCCTTCCAAAGAAATCCCAGGGCAGAGCTCCTTCAGAATGGACTGGTTGGATCCCCTTGCAGTCCAAGGGACTCTCAAGAGTCTTCTCCAACACCACAGTTCAAAAGCATCAATTCTTCAGCGCTCAGCCTTCTTCACAGTCCAACTCTCACATCCATACATGACCACAGGAAAAACCATAGCCTTGACTAGATGGACCTTTGTTGGCAAAGTAATGTCTTTGTTTTTCAATATGCTATGTAGGTTGGTCATAACTTTCCTTCCAAGGAGTGCGCGTCTTCTAATTTCATGGCTGCAGTCACCATCTGCAGTGATTTTGGAGCCCAGAAAAATAAAGTCTGACACTGTTTCCACTGTTTCCCCATCTATTTCCCATGAAGTGGTGGGACTGGATGCCATGATCTTCATTTTCTGAATGTTGAGCTTTAAGCCAACTTTTTCATTCTCCACTTTCACTTTCATCAAGAGGCTTTTTAGTTCCTCTTCACTTTCTGCCATAAGGGTGGTGTCATCTGCATATCTGAGGTTATTGATATTTCTCTCGGCAATCTTGATTCCAGTTTGTGTTTCTTCCAGTCCAGCGTTTCTCATGATGTACTCTTCATAGAAGTTAAATAAGCAGGGTGACAATATACAGCCTTGACGAACTCCTTTTCCTATTTGGAACCAGTCTGTTGTTCCATGTCCAGTTCTAACTGTTGCTTCCTGACCTGCATACAAATTTCTCAAGAGGCAGATCAGGTGGTCTGGTATTCCCATCTCTTTCAGAATTTTCCACAGTTTATTGTGATCCACACAGTCAAAGGCTTTGGCATAGTCAATAAAGCAGAAATAGATGATTTTCTGGAACTCTCTTGCTTTTTCCATGATCCAGTGGATGTTGGCAATTTGATCTCTGGTTCCTCTGCCTTTTCTAAAACCAGCAAGCCATAGGATACAGCAAACATGATGCTGAGTGATACCAAGACATATTAGATACCTATGTTTGCATAATAAATGTCCCTAAAATACACATTTATAATCTCCCAGTGTCTGTGGGTCTGGAATCAAAAGTGTTTATCTAAGACCTGTGGCTCTGGGTCTCTCATAAGGCTGCAGACACCTTAAGGCTTGACTAAAGATGGGGGCCCAAACCTAGCCTGGTGTTTCCTGGCAGCATTCAGCTCTTCATAAGCTGTTGGACTAAGGGCCTTGGTCTTTCCCTCTCTGTTGGTTAAAGGGTGTCCAAAGATACTTGTCCTGTGATATACTCCATAGGGAGTCCCACAGCACAGCAGCTTGCTTTATCCAAAGAAGCAAGTGAAAAGGAGGAGATGGAGAAGGAGGAGAAAGATAGATAGAGAGAGGATGTGCTTGAGCAGGACCAAAGTCTGGGTATTTTATAACCTAATCTCAAAAGGGACATCACATCACTCTTGTCATGTTCTATTCATTAAAGCAAGTTAAGGTCTAATCCACACACAGGAGAGGGATTGCACTACTGGTAAATGTCAGCAGGGGGGTTCACAGAAGCCACTGTGCAAGCTGAGTACCACTCTGTTAGGTCACCAACAACACTGCAGCTCCCATTTGGTCTCTAAGACAGCATCACAGAGCTCCATGTCCAGGTGACAAAGAGCACATTCCTGCATGGATCTGATAGGCCTGGGAAGTACCTCAGAGGTAGATCCTTCAAGCTCAGTCAGATCTCCAGAGGGCTCCTGGGCCAACTGATGGATGTACACTGCAAGCTTCTGAGAAATACCGAGTTGGAACCACCCAGCTAAACTGCCTCCAAATTCCTGACCACAGAATCGGAGTGAATAATTCGGGGACCATTTGCTGTGCAGTGGTTGACAGCTAACACATGCAAACATTTGTAATTTTTCCTTGAGAGGTTTCTCCATGGACCTTTCCAGAAGTGTCAGGATCAGACATGCTTCCATAAATACATCCACCAACCATATTTTTAAATACCCTCTATCATTGAAGACCCTTCATGCTCCTTGTGAAAAAATTATGGGAAAAGCTGATTTAAGTTGTCATCAGTACAAGCAACTGAGATTTGAGAATTGATTTTTTCAACCTAATTGAGCCTTTTAAACAGTAAATGATATGCCACTTAGAATCTTGTGAAAAATTAAACATTTTCTAGAAAATACCTAGCATTTTTGCTACAGTTACTTTGAAGCTGATTGGTTGAAACCTGGCAGCATGTCAGAACTTTTGCTCAGTTTAAGTTGGGGTATTATGGAAAATGCAGAACTTTATTTCTCTGCAGCAGTGTGCTGGTTTCCAGGGACTGGAAAAACCCTGGATTATCCATTTGCTAATGAGCTTACTCAACCAGCAGGTCACCAGAACTGGACAGAAATAAATCTCAAAATTCTGGAGAGAAATGAATCTTAAAATTAAAGGCATCTCTAACTGCTCACCCATTAAGCAATGATTGTCATTTTTATGTGTTAGTGACTCCCAGAGAGAGTGACAAAGGTTGTCTGGGGTCTGAGTCCTCCTGAGGCCTCTTGTCAGTATACTGCCCTGAGTTTCAATGCAATACGCCTCGGCACCGCTGTATGCTGGCTGACTTGCCCCTAAGCATAGATTACAATTCCCACCCAGCTCAGCCCAGCAAACTGTGAGCCACACACACTAGGACATGAATGCACACGTGCATAGACATACAGATAAAGAGAATGAAATCCTTACCAGGACTTTCAGTGTGCTCTGCTGGTTTTGATTTACACACCGTATTATAGCCTTTGCCCATTCCATTTAGAGAACATACATATTTCTTAACCTCACAGTACCTACAGACAGCTATTCTTTCTTGAATGTCCCATTTATTTTATCACCTAACATCAGAGCTCTCCCTAAGGCATGTACAAACATTTCAGTGATTTCATCAGAAGAAAACAAAAGTTAGTAATATTGACCCTCGGAATCAAATTCCCCTTATTCCCAAAACTGGGTAATAACTTTCTCACCTTTATTCACCTCAAGTTCTAGTTCTGCGTTGAATTCCTAGTCGGACTCTCCGTGGCCATAAAATTTCTGAATATCTTTAGGGAAGTCAAGTGGTATAAAAATACTACAGTAGCTGGCTTTCCAGTCTCTGATTTAACTTGTGCTTAAATTTAGTTTCTTAAGGATCTTCTTAAGGGAAAGTAGTTCAGCAGGAGCCAAATAAAATTGAAGTGCCTTTTCTCATTGGAATGTAAGATCATCTAGTCTCCATTTCTTTCCCTAAATCTTTCTTTTATTTTCTCCTGAGTCTTAATTCTTTCTTCGTCTGGATCCCCAAGGAAATCAGAGCAGACTTGGCCAGCTGTTGTGTTCTCCTCTATGATAGATTTTGCTTTGATTTTCATCACCATATTATAAATAAGAAAAGAAAGCATTTTCTGAACATGAAATCGATGCCTGGATCATGCAATGCATCAGTTGAATAATAGACTCTATCGTGAGGATCAGTACAATCCACTGGGAAAGTAAAAATGTTCTTCTTCTTATTATCATCATCATAGCTAACATTTGTTAGCCAGATACTGTTTTAAGTGCTTTGCTTACAATAACTTACTTAACCATTATAAAAATCTTAGGAAGCAGACAGAATTAATATCATCTTCTACAGATGTGGAAACTGAGGCATAAGAGGTTAAGCATTGTATCCAAGGTAACCTGGCTAGTAGGGTACAGACCTGGGACAAGAACCCCTGGGGTCAGACTGCAGATCCTTGGTTCTTAGCTACTATACTAAACTGCCTTCCAAGAGTGCTGAAGACTGGGCAATATCTCCATGGATTCCCAAACAGGATTTCAGAGACACGCATGGCAGTGTTCACTTGCCAGTAGACAAAGTATTAGTACTCTTCACTACATCTTCTTTTCCTAAAGTCTTTCCAGTAGCCAGTGGACAGCAGGTCCTTGCTGTAATCTAAATCCCTCCCCTCTGCGTGCCTTTGCTGAGGTCCTTCACAGGCAGCTGCCACCCCCACCTGTGGACCCACCTATGGTTGCAGTCAAGATATTGGCTTCACCTTCATGAATCTTCTCTGACCAATCACAGATAAGCACTCTCTTTCTTCCTTGCAGAAAATCTTCCTAATATCATTCAAATCAATTTGTCTTGAACCAATAGGTATTTTGACATACGACAGGGTTGTAGAAGACATTAAAATTGAGGTGGCAACATCTAAGTTTAATCATCTACTTAATAGAGCATTTCCTAGGGTCATGGGAACTGTCAGTGGCATTAAAAACTTCTTAACTGTTTAAGGGTCATTAATCTGGAGGGAATGCACACTGGATTTCAGGGACAGACTAAATTAAGTTGGAGTTGAATTGGTAAGGGATATTTAACACATTTTCCAAAGAGAACACAATTAAGGCAAAGGACAAAGAAGTATGCACTAATACCCACAGAAATAAAGAAAAACAGTTGGTCACTAAGAATTGGTACATTGAGTACACTAAAGCCTTTAACTGTGGGATCACAAAAAACTGGAAAATTCTTAAAGAAATGGGATTACCAGATCACCTTACCTCCCTCCTAAGAAACCTGTATGCAACTCAAGAAGCTACAGTTAGAAAAGGACATGGAACAACGGACTGGATCAAATTGGGAAAGGAGCATATCAAGTCTGTATATTGTCACTCAGCTTATTTAGCTTATACACAGAATACATCATGTAACATGACAGGCTGGATGAGGCACAAGCTAAAATCAAGATTTCTGGGAGAAATACCAACAATCTCAGATATGCAGATGACACCACCCTGATGGCAGAAAGCTAAGAACTAAAGAGCCTCTTGATGAAAGTGAAAGAGGAGAGTGAAAAGGCTGGCTTTAAACTTGACATTGAAAAAAATGAAGATCATGGCATCCAGTCCCAACACGTCATGGCAAATAGATGGGGAAACAATGGAAACAGTGAGAGACTTTATTGTCTTGGGTGCCAAAATCACTGCAGATGGTGACTGCAGCCATGAAATTAAAAGACGCTTACTCCTTGAAAGGAAAGTTATGACCAACCTAGACAGCGTATTAAAAAGCAGAGACATTACTTTGTCAACAAAGGTCCATCTAGTCAAGGCTATGGTTTTTCCAGTAGTCATGTATGGATGTGAGAGTTGGACTATAAGGAAAGGTGAGAGTAGAAGAATTGATGCTTTTGAACTGTGGTGTTGGAGAAGACTCTTGAGAGTCCCTTGGACTGCAAGGAGATCCAAGCAGTCCATCCTAAAGGAAATCAGTCCTGGGTGTGCATTGGAAGGACTGATGTTGAAGCTGAAACTCCAATACTTTGGCCACCTGATGTGAAGAGCTGACTCATTTGAAAAGACCCTGATGTTTGGAAAGATTGAATGCAGGAGGAGAAGGGGACAACAGAGGATGAGATGGTTAGATGGCATCACCGATTCAATGGACATGAGTTTGGGTAAACTCCAGGAGTTGGTGATGGACAGGGAGGCCTGGTGTGCTGCGGTTTGTGGGGTCACAAAGAGTCGGAGATGACTGAGTGACTGAACTGAACTGAACTGAATGCATGGATGTGAGAGTTGGACCATAAAGAAGGCTGAGTGTCAAAGAATTGATGTTTTTGAACTGTGGTGTTGGAGAAGACTCTTGAAGTCCCTTGGACTGCAAGGTGAAACCAATCAGTCCTAAAAGTAAACAACCCTGAATGTTCATTGGAAGGACTGATGCTGAAGCTGAAGCTCCAATACTTTGGCCACCTGATGCGAAGAACCGACTCATTAGAAAAGACCCTGATGCTAGGAAAGATTGAAGACAGGAGGAGATGGGGGCAATAGAGGATGAGATGGTTGAATGGTATCACGGACTCAATGGACGTGAGTTTGAGCAAGCTCCGGGAGAAGGTGAAGGACAGGGACACCCGGCATGCTTCAGTCCATGGGGTCACAAAGAGTCAGACACTACTGAGTGACTGAGCAGCAACAGAATAGACAGAAAAAATCATGTGTGGAATCTTCTAGCTTTAAGCAAGCATCTGCAAAACACCTATTTTCCCCGAACCTTACAAGCTTACCTCAGAGGGAAATCGAATGTGTCTAAGCAATTGCATAGCTCCTTATCAAATCTCACTTTTAGTATCTTTCTTTGCAGACAGCTTTGTACCAAACTGTTTTGCAAGTATAACCATTTTCTCTGGGTGGATTCTTGTTCCATGTGAACAGGATGTATATCTTCTCCACTGAGAAAGAGATGAGGTGCATGGCAACATGGATGCATATCATCGTCAGACCTCTTTCTAGCTCTTATTTTCCACCTGCGGATTGAATAGCACAGATAGAGTATTTGAGAATATACTTCATCCCCTAATGAAGAAGAACAAATTAGTGAAAAATTCAGGACAAAATAGGGAGAAGAAATAAAGCAAACGAAAAAAGTCTGCTCCATAGGTAATCACAGCAAGGATGAGAGACCCTGCTTAAAGGTGAACAGCTATTGTGAGTCTATACAGAGAAGATTTCACAAACCTCCCAGTGTAATTTCACACTTTGCCAGTTCAGGCTAGTACAGGGGCAGGCAGGTGAGGATAAGTTATGGCTTTCAGATTCCAGAAGACCAGAATAAGGAGTCAAAGATCAGATAGGAAGTTTTAGTAGGTTATCAAGCATTGTCAGATGTGTGTATTGACTTTTATGTTTGAAAAAGATTCTAACCCCCCATCTGTAATACTTTGGAAATTAGACAAACCCAGTAAAATCTGGAGAGATTGGAAAGCTTCTTCTCCATCCCTAAGAATAAGCTTGCAATCACTCCGGAGACACGAGAATTAAATACGCAAATTCAGTGTAATCTTACGGAAAAAAAATTATTTTCCAAACCTCAGTTGTCAATAGAGTTTCACAACTACTATGTGCAAAAACAGTCAAAGAAGAAACTAAATAGGGCTGTCAGTTTCACCATCCAAAGTTAACCACTGTTACCATATGCTGTCCAGCTTAATCTCCTCAAGAAGGTATCATGTATTTACATACTAACAATGAAGATAGTATTGCACAGAGGGAGAAGAGTGTTGGACAGAGAAGCCAGGCATGCTGAGGTTCATGGGGTTGCAAAGAGTCGAACCTGACTTAGTGACTGAAAAACAACAATGAAACTAAGCAAGGGAACAAAGTAGCAGCACTGACTCATAGTCCTCTCAGCGGAGCCCAGGACAGCCGTGTTCACCTACGTGGCTACAGTGCTTGCTCTGAAAGGTGAGAAGAGAACAAAGAGAGTTGAGTTAGTCAGATTTTCTGGCACAGATTTGAGAGCAAAAGAAAGGTATCAAACAACAATAACAAAAGATGTGTGGTTCATTAAAGATCTTAACCGATAGGAAATTCCCATTGTCCAGGATTTTTCAAGGAAATTTAAGGGAGTTCATATGTAGCACATAGTTTTAACTAGGTTTGAATTTTGCTTCACTTTGTCCTCTCTCTAATACATAACATGATTTGTGGAAATCTGTTTTGCATGATAACTTGTGTTAATTTTACTTTGTGCAACCCTCTTCCAGAAAAGCATTGATCAAAGCTGAGAACAGCTGTACCAGGATCAGGCGATGATGAAAAACACACGTAGTGGGTGGTGTCTGTTGTTGGCCCACTGAACATTGAATATTCTATTTTTTTTAACCAAGGAAATCCCAGTTTGTTCTTTAATGCATGGTGGTGGTTTAGTTGCTCAGTCATGTCTAACTCTTGCAACCCCATGGACTGTTGCCTGCCAGGCTCCTCTGCCCATGGAATTTTCCAGGAAAGAATACTGGAGTGGGTTGCCATTTCCAAAGCATACCCAAACTTTAATGCATACTCTCATCTAGGTGTGACTCCTGCTGGACTTAGGAGATTCCCACCAATTCTTTATTAGGTCAGAGTGGATATTGGACCCAATTTTGGCCAACTGGAAGTGAAAAAGTTTGCTGAAGAACTTAAAGAGTTCTTCAATCACAGTTGCTGGTGACAAGGAGTCAACTTTTCTCTCCTTCTGGACATGAACAGGGAAAATAATCTGTCTTCCAGTGTCTCCTGGCATCCATTTTTCATTGGTGAAGACCAGGCTAAGGCTAAGTCTACCTGCCGAAAGTAGAGGAGGACCTAGTAACACCACTTCTCTATTGATATCCTTGAGTCACATGCTTTTCCCCCTGGAGCTGTCTGACCCCTGGGCCAGCCCTGCTGAACTAATATTCACTGCATACTGGGATTTACGTGCTAAGATGGCATTTTGTCTTTTTGCCTCTGTGTTCCCAAAGTGCTCCACACTTTTTCCTGGTATCTCTGTTTGACAGATAATACTTGTGAAACATTTTAGATGTGGCATTTTTAGTCAAGTTGTGAATATGTTTTATACATTTCCATGGTTATTGGTCCCATTGTTTTTTATGTTAATTAAACTAAATTAATTGCCTGGAAAATTGTTCATCTTTAAATTAATTGGCAAATGCTTCTGTGTAAAAAATCTCTTAAATTTCATTTCTGTCTATATCTTTGATTATATTCTCTTTCTCATTTGATGTTTTCTATATTTGTTTACATTTCTGATTAGATTTATTTAATGCTTACCTGCTTTACCTTATTTTCAAAGATTAGCAACTGGTTTTGATTTAACATTTTCATGATTATTATTTTCTAAAACAAAATTTTTGTCCCCTTTATTTCTTCTGCTCTCATTTAGTGTTTCATTTTAGCTTTTCTAACACCTTTCTTGAATAATTTAGTTTATATATTTATTATTTTATTTATTCAAGGAAATATCTTAGAGTTTGGGTTTTTCATTGGCTTACTTTTGGCGCTTTCCGTTGTCATCAGTTTTGAATAATTACAGAAGAGCCTGTAATTATATAAGCCTCCAAACATGGACCCATCAGCACTTGTGTCCTATGGTCTTGGCTGCTTTCAACCCATACTCACACTATGCTGCAGATTACACTCTCTGACCCCTTCCTTCCCCAGCACCATTGCATTGTGAAAACTTGGTCTTGGACTAAATGAAGGAAAATGATTTAATAGGGAAACCTGATATAGATTACAAGATTGCTTAAGAACTCAGACAAACTTGCTTCCCTTACCTATTGGATATTTCAGATCAGAGTATTTTGATTGGGAAGATGCCTGCATTATAGCATCTTCCTTTATAAGGGAAGATAATCTTGTCAAATAAAATTGGTCTCATTCACGAATTATTTTTTCAGACTTCAAATCAGTACATACATTGCCTCTCTGAAGTATGGAGAGACAAAAGTTGGAGGAAACGTTTGACTGAAAAAATAGGTTTCCTTTTTTTGCTTTCTACCTGGTCTACTATTGTGTTTTAGGTACTTAGCCTCACTTTAATTAGTGGAAAGTACTTTTGTATTTTTGCGGACTATGTAAAATAACTTCTGTACATTATAGCATTTTTTTTACAATAGCCAAGATATGGAAGCAACATAACTGCCCGATGATAGAAGAATGGATGCAGAAGATGTACATATATATGAGTAATATATGCAATATTACTTAGCCTTGAAAAGAATGAAATCTTGCCCTTTGAGATAAAATGAATGGACCTAGAGGTTATTATGTT
Organism: Bos javanicus; assembly: GCF_032452875.1. Lineage (NCBI taxonomy): Eukaryota > Metazoa > Chordata > Mammalia > Artiodactyla > Bovidae > Bos > Bos javanicus. The sequence goes on along the minus strand of NC_083871.1, from coordinate 4,265,512 downwards.
AATAAGGGAAATAAGTTACACAAAGATGGAAAAATAATGTATGATTTCACTTATGTGTAGAATGTAAAAAATAAACCAAATGAACAAACAGAACAAAACAGAATCAGTCTCAGATACAGAGAAAAAAACACGTGGTCGCCAGGAGGAAGGAGGCGAGAATGAGTGAAATGTGGGATGAGAGATTAGGAGGTACAAGCATTCAGTTGCAAAATAAATGAACCCATGAAGATGAAATGAATATTATGGGGAATATGGTCAACAATACTCCAATAACTTTGTATGATGACAGATGGTAACTAGACTTATTGTAGTGATTGTTTAGTAATGTATATAAATATAATGAATCGGTCTGTTGGGGATCAGGACTAACGTGTTGTAGGTCAGTTATATTTCAATAATATTATTAAAAATAATCATACAGAATCCTGATATTACAAGATTACTTAAGAACTCAGGCACACTTGTTTCCCTCACCTACTGGGTGATATTTCAGACTGGAGTGTTTACGTTGGGAAGATGCCTGAATGATGGCTTTCCTCTGTTTCTTCCCTGTATCTATTTACGATGTAAACATAATGCATTTAGGACTTGAATGGTTAACTTGGAATGTTACAAGTTATACAATGTGCATAGCAAACCATCCCCAAATTAGTGGATTAAAGCAACAGCAATGCTTTACTTTACTAATGAATCGGCAATTTGGCTAGAACACAGTGGGATAGCTCATTTCTGCTCCAGGTGCCATCCGCTGGTGCAGCTTGAAGGCTGGGAGTGACTCAGTGATTGGGGTGGAATAATTTGGAGCTTCACTCACTATCTGGCAGTTGCTGCTGGCTGTCAGCTAGGACCCCAGGGGGATTTTCAGCCAGAGCACCGGCAGGCGGGCTTTCCGTATAGTTTTTTACTTTCTTCTCAGCATGGTGTCTCAGTTCCAAGAGCAAGTGTCTCCAAAGGGTTAGTTGGGGCGTATCCATTTTTATGAATCAGCCTGAAAAGTCACAAAGCATCACTTCTGCTGTAGTTATAGATTACATGCCCCCTCAGATTCCTCAGCATCATAACATGAGGAGAGAGTGTGGGAAGAGACATGTCATCTCGGTCAGTTTTTTGAAAATACAGTTTGCCACAAATGTCAAAGAGTAGGAGACAAGTCTTTTGGGATGAAATAGGCTAAGAAACCTCTTAGATCAAAAGTCGACTCTCAGAAGGTAAATCTTTCTCTTCCCTTAAAAATTACCACCAGCACCAGAAGCACTGCCTGTGTTTGCTCTAATGGTGTGAAGTGATAGGATAGAATTGGAGAAGATTTAGGAATTCTTTGTAATTTTGTATCTTATAACATCTTTGGGAAACACATGTCCTGATTTACATGGTAGAAACTGTATGCTTAGTCACTCATTTGTATCTGACTCTTTGTGACCCGCATGTAATGCAGCCCACCAGACTCCTCTGTCCATGGGAATTTCCAGGCAAAAATACTGGAGTGGGTTGCCATTTCCTCCTCCAGGGCATCTTACCAGGTCTCCTATATTTTCTGCCTTGGCAGGCAGATTCTTTACCACTGAGCCAGCTGAGAAGGCCTAAAGCACCAGTAATGGCTCATATGTAGAACCTAATTTTTAAAAAATGACACAAGTTATTTACAAAACAGAAACAGACTTAAAAATATTAACAATGAACTTATGGTTACCAAAGGGAAATGTGGTGGGGAAGAATAGATCAGGAGCTTGGGACTAACATACACATACAACTATATGTAAAATTGGTAACCAACAAGAACCTACTGTATAGCACAGGGAACTCTACTCAATATTCTATGATAACCTATATGAGAAAGGGGACCAAATGATAACCTATCTGAGAAAGCGGAGGAGAAGGGGATGACAGAGGATGAGATGGATGGATGGCATCGCTGACTGGTGGACATGAGTTTGAGTAAGCTCCAGGAGTTGGTGATGGACAGGGAAGCCCAGCGTGCTGCAGTCCATGGGCCTGCAAAGAGTTGGACATGGCTGAGCGACTGAGTTGGACTGAAAATGAGAAAACACTCTGAAAAAGAATGAATATACGTATATGTAACACTGAATCACTTTTCACTGTGTACCTGAAACTAACACAACAACATTGTAAATCAACTATAGTCCAATAAAATGAAACACAACAACCAAAACAATTTCCCCGTTTGTTTACAATGTGGCTCTGCAGCTTATGCTATCAGCCAGAGAACCTGAGCTGGACAGTGATGCTGTGTTAGTCTGCTCACACTGCCATAAAGACACCACAGCCTGGATGCCTTAAACAACAGACATCTATATCTCACAGTTTTAGAAGCCGGATGTCCAAGATAATATATGTGATGTTATATGTAGTATGTGCATATACAGAGACACATTTTTTTTTCTCAATTTAACTTCATGATAACCTAAAACAGATAAATGTTTCTGGTGTGTTGACGAAAGAACTCAACAGAAGGGCTATCCACTGAAGTGAGAGCCTACTTTTTGCTTACCCAGCAAAGCATGCTACATATTAGTGTGTGTGTATGCTAAGTTGCTTCAGTCATGTCCAACTCTTTGAGACCGCATGGACTGTAGCCTGTCAGGCTCCTCTGTCCATGGGGATTCTTCAAGTGACAATATTGGAGTGGGTTCCCATGACGTCTTCCAGGGGATCTTTCTGGCCCAGGGATCAAATCCATGGCTCTTAGCTCTCCTGTATTGGCAGGCAGATTCTTTACCACTAACACCACCTGGGAAACCCACTCCTGACATACTGTATTTAATTGAATATGTATTATTCAGTTCACTGACTATAACCTTGTGAACAAGGATCATATATTATTAATGTACATTGTTTTTCTTTTAAAATTCCTGGAACATGTTTGTCATGAAATAAAATGCATGCTTGCTCTTCAGCTAGACAGATGTTTCTAAAATAGGTTAAGTTTAAAATTTGCAACTCTGTCTAATTTTCTTCATTAGTGAAAGAGCATGGTACTTTTGACTCTACAAAGTACATTTCAGCACTTTCTATTTGAATGAGCATATTCTGAATGCATGAATGCTGAAACTGTGATATTTCAATTTTTTTAAAGGGGAGGCATCAGGTTATTCACATTATATCTGTGATATTGTCTATCTAAATAACTTTAAAAGCTACAAAATCTCTAAATACTTACTGTCTCATTTCAAGAGACATTCAATTGTCTCTAGTCAAACTCAGTATATATTTAAGTATTAAGTAGATGTTATTTGATTGCTGTGTCTGAAAGCCTTTTCTGTCTGCAGCCAAATATAACAAAGGCAAACAATTGATTTCTCTAAGTTCAAAGATATTTTCAGCTCTAACATTTCAAGGATTTCACTAGCTCAGTCAGCCTATGCCCACAGAATGTCTTCAGGTCAGTATGTTCAGAAACAAACTTGGGTCCTTTGTTTGCATGCAGTAAAGCCAATCTATTGACAGTGGGTTGTGATGAAGGAAAGTGTAGCATTTTTGTAGAGTTCCATTCAAGGAGTCCAGGCAGCTAGCACTCAAAGTTTTTAAAGTCTGGATGAAAGGAGTATGATTAGCTCATGGACATTCTTCTGACTGGTTGGTGGTGAAGCAACTGAACTGAACTGAAGTAATCAGGAGTCAATATCATCAACTTTCTAAGTCCAACAGTCTGGGGTCTGCATGCTTGTGGTCAGTATACAGTTAGCTTCTTCCACTAGGTGGGGGTTTCATAATCTACATAACTGCTCAAAGGACATGGCTCAGAATATTACCAATAGTTTTTGAGGAGGAACTAAATGTCCTTGACTTTGTTTAGCTCAGTTCATTCACTCAGTCATTTCTGACATTTTGCAACCCCATGGACTGCAGCACGCAAGGCTTCCCTGTCCGTCACCTACTCCCAGGGGTTGCTCAGACTCATGTCCATAAGTTGCTGATGCCATCCAACCATCTCATCCTCTGTCATCTCCTTCTCCTCCTGCCTTCCGTCCTTCCCAGCATCTGGGTCTTTTGCAATGAGTAAGTTCTTCACATCAACTGACTAAAGTATTGGAGTTTGAGCTTCAGAATCAGTCCTTTCAATGAACATTCAGGACTGATTTCCTTCAGAATTAATTGACTGGTTTTCCTTGTGGCCCAAGGGACTCTCAAGAGTCTTCTCCAACACCACAGTTCAAAAGCATCAATTATTGGGTGCTCAGCTTTCTTTACAGTCCAACTCTCAATCCATACATGACTACTGGTAAAGCCATAGCTTTGACTAGATGGAACTTTGTTGTCAAAGTAATGTCTCTGCTTTTTAATATGCTATCTAGGTTGGTCATAGTTTCTCTTCCAAGGAACAAGAATCTTTTAATTTCATGGCTGCAGTCACCATATGCAGTGATTTTGGAGCCCAAAAAAATAGTCTCTCACCATTTCCATTGTTCTCCCATCTACTTGCCATGAAGTGATGGGACTGGATGCCATGATCTTAGTTTTCTGAACCTTGAGGGTTAAGCCAAATTTTTCACTCTCATAAACAGGCTCTTTAATTCTTCTTTGCTTTCTGCCATAAGGGTGGTGTCATCTGCATATCTGATGTTATTGATATTTCTCTCAGCAATTTTGATTTCAGCCTGTGCTTCATCCAGCCCAGCTTTTCACATGATGTTCTCTGCAAATGTTAAACAAGCAGGGTGACAATATACAGCTTTGACGTACTCCTTTCCCAATTTTGAAACAGTCCATTGTTCCATGTCTTGTTCTAACTGTTGCTTCTTGACCTGCATACAAATCTCTCAGGAGACAGGTCAGGTGGTATGGTATTCCCATCTCTTGAAGAATTTTCCACAGTTGGTTGTGATCCACACAGTCAAAGGCTTTGGCACAGTCAATAACGCAGAAATAGATGTTTTTCTAGAACTCTTTTGCTTTTTCGATGATCCAACGGATTTTGGCAATTTAATCTCTGGTTCCTCTGCCCTTTCAAAATCCAGATTGAATATCTGGAAGTTCATGGTTCACCTACTGTTGAAGCCTTGCTTGGACAATTTAGAGCATTATTTTGCTAGCATGTGAAAGTGAAGTCGCTCGTCATGTCCAACTCTTTGCGACCCCATGGACTGTAGCATACAATGCTTCTCTGTCCATAGGATTTTCTAGGCAAAAGTACTGGAGTGGGTTGTCATGGGATCAAACCCGAGTCTCTCGCATTGCTAGTATGTGAGATGAGTGCAATTATGCGGTAGCATGAACATTCTTTGTCATTGCCTTTCTTTGGGATTGGAATGAAAACTGACCTTTTCCAGTCCTGTGGCTACTGCTGAGTTTTCCAAATTTGCTGGGATACTGAATGCAACACTTTCACAGCATCATCCTTTGGGGTTTGAAGTAGCTCAATTGGAATTCCATTACCTCCACCAGCTTTGCTCATAGTGATGCTTCCTATGGCTCACTTGACTTTGTATTCCAGGATGTCAGCTCTAGGTAAGTGAGAACATCACTGTGGTGGTTATTTGGGTCATGAAGAACTTTTTTGTATAGCTTTTCTGTGTATTCTTGCCACCTCTCCTTAATTTCTTCTGCTTCTGTTAGGTCCATACCATTTCTGTCCTTTATTGTGGCCATCTTTGCATGAAACGTTCCCTTGGTATCTCTAATTTTCTTGAAGAAATCTCTAGTCTTTCCCATTCTATTGTTTGCCTCTATTTCTTTGCATTGATTATTGAGGAAGGCTTTCTTATCTCTCCTTGCTGTTCTTTGGAGCTCTTCATTCAAATGGGCATATCTTTCCTTTTCTTCTTTGCCTTTAGCTTCTATTCTTTTCTCAACTATTTGTAGCCCTCCTCAGACACCCATTTGCCCCTTTGCATTTCTTTTTCTTGGGAATCATCTTGGTCACTGCCTCCTGTACAATGTCCTGAACCTCCTTCCATTGTTCTTCAGGCACTCTGTGTATCAGCTCTAATCCTTTGAATCTATCTGTCACTTCCACTCTATAATCATAAGGGATTTGATTCAGGTCATACCTGAATGGTCTAGTGGTTTTCCTTACTTTCTTCAATTTAAGTCTGAGTTTGTCTATAAGGAGTTCATGATCTGAGCCACAGTCAGCTCTCAGTCTTGTTTTTGTTGACTGTATAGAGCTTCTCCACTTTTGGTTGCAAAGAATATAATCAATCTGATTTCGGCATTGACCATCTGACTTTGTTTAATGACTATCTATTTATTATATTGTCTTATTTAACTATTTTTCTCTTTTCTGCATTTTCTCACATCTCTGATTAAATTTGCTACTTGGAACTTGGGGAAAGCCTAGGAGGCTCAAGTTTTCCTACAGAAAAGGGCCAGATGGAAGATATGGGATGTGAGTTTTATCCCATGGAGGCTCCATAGGGTTCTGCTTACTTTTTACACACAGTAATCCTTGTTTTTAATTTACATAAGAGCTTCACTGCTCAGCACAGGTTGAAAAAAAAAAGGAAGATGGTAGAGTCACAGCAGTAATGTGCTCCATGTATATCAGAGAAATGCAAAATCATACCTATGCCAAATGAAGCCTTTTCTACTGTTTTGAATTTTCTGAAATTCATTCTTCCATTTTCAGTGCAGTGATGCTTTATTATATAATCATTATCTTTGTGGGAATCCAAAGGGATGAAGTAAGACAGGCCAGGCGAGACCCAGGATCATTGGCGGTCCTTTCATTTACACCTTCTGTATCAGCAAACTGGCTGTCAATTGCGCTGTTACAAGTCCAGTCCTGGAGAGTGAATCTTCTTGTAATCAAATCCCTATCGATAATACCTCATCCTCCTTACCCTATCCCTGAATCCATCTCCATAACAGCCCACATTCTATAATGAACAGAAGTACCATTATCAAGAAAGGCAGCAGATATGTATCCACAAACATGAATGCCATTCTTTGGTCAGAAATGTTTATTCTCACCACTCCTGTATGATTCGTTTGTGCCCTTAGTTGTCTAAGTTACTTAATTCCACTCATGACTTACTTGAAAATCGTCGTCTGAAACATGTTCTCCTGAAGTCCTGACAGCAGGCACATTGTTTGGAGACATGGGTTTTCTAACATGCACTTTCCTTATCAGCATGTTAGCAATACAGCGATAGCATGGATCATAGAAACTAAATATGACCATGAAAAATTCATAAATCTGTATCTTCTTAGATCTTGGCCCATTGCTCCCTAATTCACAGAAAATCATATCTGAGAGATATTCACTGATGGCATAACCACTCACATACATATACACATACATAAGAACACACATATGCATGAACACATAAAATGCACAATAAATGACCTTTTGAAAACTGTCTTATGAAATGTTTCCTTTGCACAGTGCTTTATTTGCTTAAATCCTGTAAAAAGGAAAAAAAAAAATCCTGCAGTGAAGAAACTAGTTTAACTCTACACAATCTAATTTAGTTTCTAAAACTAACTTGGGGACTGATGAGGGAACAGATTTTAAAATCTGTCTGCACAACTTTCAAGTTACTCAGGAAAGGCAGTGGAGAATGCCATCTAGAATGTCATATTGAATAAAGACATTTTCTTACAGTGAAAAAGAAAATAATGTCACTTTGCCTTCAGGAAGGCATCTCTGTGTCCATCCAAATTGCCTCTCTGGGTTTTCAGTTGTGGTCAGATTTGTTTTACAATTCTTTTGAATATTTCTTTTTTTAAGATTCTTGAAATTCACCAGTTGATGTTGATTTTGGGGGGCTTTATAGAGCTTTAGAAAGTTTCTGCCAAATGCAAACCCCCAAGAAGAGATTACTTCACTGGTTCATGAGTCATCAGTAGACAAGCCCTTTGTCAGAGACATTCCAAGGTATTGCCACGCAAGCAGGAAACTGGGCATGGGTTCAGAGCACAGACTAAAACTAAAGAAATCTGGAGTGCCAAGTGCCTCCCTCCCTCCTGGGAGTCTGGTCTTGTGGGACAGTTAAGTGTGGTCAAAAGTCTGCCTCAACCACAAGTTCCTGGACACCAAACACGGAAATTGGCTGCTTCCCAGTTTTGCCGAAGGCAAGGTCTGCCTGAGGTCCCCACAGGGGAGGGAATGAGTCTCACGGTGGCACTTCTTATTTATCGTGTCTCTCTGTTCATGTGCTCTGGATAAATATAGGATTTTTGTTCCAAGGACTATTGATCTATTCAAGCATCATAAATTCTCCTCAAGAAAAGAAACAAATCTGAGAAAGTAAATGAAAATTTACTTTATAATCTAAAAAACCAAAACCATATATTTTAGAAACAGAACAGCACAGTATACCTTACTATAAAAGATTTGGAAAGTTATCTTTGCTTTTGCTTTAAAACATATCTTAACTGTTACACTAATTAGGTTCCTAAGATTCTGAAAATCCCCCCTTTTTTCCTTATTTTGTCACATTAAACATATATTATGGGATAAATGCTATTCTTAAAAGACTTGACTGGAAATCTATATCTTCTCAAATTGCAATCATCAAAGGAGTACGATAATATTAATTTGGAAATAAAACATGGTATTTGGTATTTTCCTGGATATTGGATAACATTTAAAAGCATATGATTAGTGGTAAAAGATGATATATTTTCACTTATAACGAGTCTGAGATTTCGACAAGTGTTCTCGGTATTATTATTTAGAACAATGCTTTGAAATAAAACTTGTAAAAAATGATAATTACTGCAGTGAACTGTTAGAGCTTCCCAAGGTCGATTTGTAAATGTTAACCATTATTGGTGTTTTGTAACTATTTTTAGCATGTATAAATGTACACATGCTATTGATGAACCTCTCTGTCCCATGACTTTAAAATATCACAGAAAATATTGAAGTCCACAACACTGGGTCCCATTGCCTCATCCAGGCATCCAGGGCCATCTCTCAGGTTACTGTAATGAGGCCACATAAATTGACTAGGTGCTGGAAATGTGAGGAAGACAGAATATAAATTAAACATTGTATGGTGATGTTTATAAAATCCAACTTACATATCTTAGTTACATAGATTCTCGTAATGATCATATGCCAGTGAGATGTGGTTCCATTTAAACTGTATGGAAGAATACATTTTAAAGCTTGTGGGTTGATATTAATTTATTATAATATGATCATATTAAGCTAAATTAATGAAGATTGTTCTCTTTATGAATTCTCTTCATTAAGCATGAAAAAACATAGCACAGCCACCAGTACTTTTGTGATTCAATAAATCATAGCAACATTTTTTAACTCTCCTATTTCTTTTCCTCTTTCCTTCCTTCTTCCCTTCCGGCATTCATTCTTCCCTTAGTCCTTCCTTCATCCCTTCCTCCCTTTGTCTTTCTTTTCACTTTGATTTAAATTTTTAGATTCGTTTTGGAGTAAAATAGGATTGTCTTGTTTCTGAGTTGCAAAAATTCTCCCTGCATATTTCCCCCTCTATTACCATGTTTTTTTCCTGCATCCCCATTCAATCCTGGCTGCCACCACCAGGCAGATAGAAAGCCCAGGACAGTATTCCTTGCATCTTAGGGAAACCTGAGCAGCAGGCATGGATTATCAGGCTGTTCAGGTCTGTAAGATAGAGCCATCACCCCGCTACTTCCTATCCTGCTTCTATGCTACATACTTTTGTCCCCAAATCCTATGGTACTAGGAGAGCATCATTGTCCTATGCATATTCTAAGCTAATGGCAACCAAGATTCATATACCATGCTTCTTTGTTTCTCTTCTAATACCAGCAGAATGATGGGTACAGAAAAGATACACAAATAGCTGCTGAATTAATGAATAATGAGGAAGGCTTTAGTCAATCAAAATATTACCCTGCTGGAAGTTTAATTTTCATACATCCTAAAGCATCTCAGATTATATTATCATTAATTCAGACTCTAGATTTTGAATAACTACAAATACCTGGAAAGTGAAGGGTAATTTGCGAGACTATTTTTGCTTGTACCTATTTCATTTACTATTCTAGTAAAATATAGCTAAATCTAAGAATCTCATGGTTGAACATACCTTAAAACTCCAAATATTGTTTTGATAAATCCTAATTTTACAATGTTTCCTATTTTATGCTCAAAAGAGCTAAAATTTCTTCAGTCAAAATCTCAACCTTGTATTAATAAAAATATTTTTGGAAAAAACCTTTGTATAACTTCTAACAAAAAAAAAAAAGAAAGAAAGAAAGAAAGAAAGGTGCCCACAACATACGGAGTTATTGCTCTGGAGAAGGAAATGGCAACCCACTCCAGGATTCTTGCCTGGGAAATCCCATGGACAGAGGCGCCTGGTGGGCTGGAGTCCATGGGGTTGCAGAGAGTCAGACACAACTGAGCGCCTAAACAACAAAACAAATAGATCTATAGCTGTGAAAACAAAATGATTTTTAAACTTTTAAAAGAAATGCTAACCTTTTTTTAATGAGGTCTGAGCAATTTATTTTGCTTTGTAGGTAAAAGAGTACAGAGTAGCCCAAATCACAAAACTAAGCATATGTTTACATGATATGAGCCTCTTTCTTGCTAAAGAGACACAGAGTCACTTATCCAAGAGAAGTGGCTCACCATGAAAGGTAATTGACAAGCTGGCCAGCAGGGCCATGGAGTCTGCCCAAGCTTCCATTAGGCAATCAATCCTATCCATGCCACAGGCCCCAATTTATTGGCAAGTTGCCATACTTTGACCCACATAACAGTATAAGGATAGATTTTTAGTACAGAGAAGCACGGCTCTGGAAAAAACCCCAGTGCTGTTTCAGTAACAAAAGCTTTCAACTTGGGGCCATTATGCCTTGTCTTCCCCACCTGCAGCTAGGTGCATGCATTACCTCTTTCCCAGAACATTAGGGGAAACAGCTTCTGCAGTCCAGAGCTCAGGGCTGTTCTGGTGTTACTGACGTGATTAGCATTTCAAACACCTGGCCTACACACAGCTGACAGCCCTGCAGCCTGCAGCCTTTCAGTGTGGATCAGGAACGTGGATGTTCATAGTTTGGGAAATTGATGTTCAGTTGGAGGAAAGGTATGATGAGGACATGGGAATAAATACTGAAAAAAATACTATTTAATGTTATGTTTGTGGATATGGACATTTAGACAGAGCTTTGGTGTTCCTGAGAGTATTTCAACAGGAACAGGGCTTCCGGACTGGTGGAATCTGACACCTCACACAGGGTATTTGCTGTCTATCCCATGCCACAATGCAAAATAAAAGCGTGCCTCGTTTTAGTCTCAGGTGTCCAGTAAAATGAAAAAGCACATGTAATTTTAATTATAAAATTATATTCAAATGTAATTTGTATTATTATCGTTGCTTAGTCAGTAAGTCGTGTCCGACCCTTTGTGACCCATGGTCTATAGTACGCCAGGCTTCCCTGTCTTTCAGTGTCTCCTGGACTTTGCTCGTACTCATGCCCATTGAGATGGTGATGCTATCCAACCATCTCATCCTTTGTCACTCCCTTCTCCTTCTGCCCTCAATCTTTAAATATAATACATTTTGTAAGTTATGTATGTTATATCAAAATTCAGGTCTTTCTAATACTGTCTGAGGAGTTATTTCATTGCATGCTATGTGATTTCATTCAATAAGGAAAATGAGCCAAACTATGCTATTCATTCATTTATTCATTGTGCTAAGTCATGAAATGTATATGCTGGGGACACAGCAGCAAAATACTCTTCTAGGTCTGATCTATGCCCTCATGAAGTCTCAAAACTTATAGAGAAGGCCAGTGATAACAACAAAATAATTTTCGAAAGATAAAGGACATGAAGATGAAACTAGCCATAATCATACATTCTGAGAAGCTGGCAGGCCTTACCAGTCAGGACAGAGGAGATATAGGTGTTGCCACAGTAACAACAGCTCCCACAGGAGGTTAATGTACATTCTGTATCGTCTTCCAGCAGGAGGCTCTGTCCCTAAGTCAGTCTAGGCCACAAATTCAGAATGGAATAAGAAACATTCAGGGTCTCATGTGTGTGTTCAGTTGCTCAGTCATGTCTGACACTTTATGACCCCATGAACTTGTAGCCCACTAGGCTCCTCTGTCCACAGAATTTTCCAGGCAAGAATACTAGAGTGGGTTGTCATTTCCTCCCCCAAGGGATCTTCCTGACCCAGGGATCAAATCCACATCTTCTGGATCTCCTGCATTGGCAAGTAGATTCTTTACCAATGAGCCATCTGGGAAGTCCAAGGTCTAATACTAGTTATTAAATTCTCTAACTTGGTGAAAACACACTTTGCTTGTCTTCACAATCCTCTGGCTGTAGCTGGTTCCAAAGCCTCATCAGCCATGAGGGACCAGCATCAGCCTTCAGGTGTAGACTGGAAATGAAACTTAGGTATTAGGGAGCTGCCGCAGTGATGCCATGGTGACCTGATCTGCATCACCCCAGATAAATTTCCTTATAACTCACAGTGCTTTTTACCCCTGAATTCATACATTATTCAAAATTTCCTACAAATGAAAAGTATGTTCCATGAGCCATGCTGAGCTTGTTTTTTTATACATAAACCGTTTTTTAAAAATTTCTTTTTTGCCTTCTCTGTATATCCTAGTGTCTGTCCTTCAGTAAATATATACTAAATAGATGAACATTTGGCACACTTTCTGTGCACGGAAATGACAAAAATCAATGCTTCCATGAATGGTTCATAACACTTTAGAAAAATATGTACCATATAAGTTTGAAACAAGTTACAGTACATCTTTTTCGTTAAATATCTATTTTGAACACAAGTGCATTTTGAAATTTAATTAAAAATTAGGTAGTGCTATGTAATATAAGGGCTTAAGGAAGAAGTTCTGTAGTCAAGTAGTTTATTTTTAATTCTAGCTCCTCCATTGTTTTAACAAAATTTTAAATCTCTCTAGGCCTCAAATGCCTGTATCTGTGTAATGGTGACAATAATATGTATTGTATTGGGCTATTTTTTAAACTATATTTTATATAAAGTTCCTTTCCCTATACCTACTTCAGAATTAATAAATGATAGTCATTATTATTATTATTACTTTTTTATAATATCATAAATTGGGATGAATCTCAAGTTATTCTTGCTGAGAGATACAATTTTTATTAAAATTTAAAAGGCAATTATTATTCATTCATACATATTTTCATAAAATCTCTTTACTATATTAAAATTTATAAAATTATCATTCCAAATTTTATATTAATGAATTTCAAGCCCTAATTAATAAAATAAAGATTAACAAATTTGATTGAATATAATTTATAAGAATATACACCAATTCCAAAAATAGGTACAAAAATGCAAACATTATTGACAATCAGTAAAACAGAAAATAATTTAAATTTCTTAATGAACTAATAACTCTTATAAATCAATTGTAAAAATGATGGTAATTTAGTATAAAAATGCAAATGATATAAGCAGGCATTTTATAGATACAAAAATACAAATATCTAATGCAAATATAAACTACTCAATCTCTTTTATAAATTGCTATGCAATAAAATTGTAGTGAGGTAACAATTTTCCCCTAGCCTGTTGGTTTAAATCTGCATTTTCCAGGCCCTTAACTGAATTGTGACATGGTTGCCTTGAGATCCCACAGTGAGAGTCTCTGGACTGAAAGAGTGTATTTTTCACTGGCCATCTGCACAAACAGATACTTATTTTGTCTACCAAAAAAAGCATTATATATTGCCTTCTTATGATTGCCTTTGGGGAGAATTAATTAGAATCACTTACGCAAACTGCTTGAATATTTAAAATAGAAATATTAATATTTTCCAAAGTGTTATTCAGAAAGTTGTAGCTCTGTTGGATGAAAATAGTGAAATCTGTAAAGAAATAAAAATACATATGATTCAAAATCTGAAATATAAGATTGAAGTAAATACTTCAATTAAATTGAAGTAAATATAAGATTATGACAGTAAATGAAAATGAATCAATCTCTCCAAATAAAAAGCTGTTGTGAAGTAAGTCAGAAAGAGAACATTTATCATATATTAATGCATATATGTGGAATCTTGAAAAATGGTATTGACAATATTTGCAAAGCAGGAATAGACACATAGATGTAGAGAACAATGTATGGATACTGAGGAAAGGGGAAGTGGGAGGAATTGGAAGCTTGAGACTGACACACACACATTATTGATACCATGTACAATATAGATCGGAGAAGGCAATGGCACCCCACTCCAGTACTCTTGCCTGGAAAATCCCATGGATGGAGGAGCCTGGTAGGCTGCAGTCCATGGGGTCGCTAAGAGTCGGACAGGACTGAGCGACTTCACTTTCACTTTTCACTTTCATGCATTGGAGAAGGAAATGGCAACCCACTCCAGTGTTCTTGCCTGGAGAATCCCAGAGACGGGGCAGCCTAGCGGGCTGCCGTCTATGGGGTCGCACAGAGTCCGACACGACTGAAGCGACTTAGCAGCAGCAGCAGCATAATATAGATAACTCATGAGAACATGCTGAATAGCACCGGGAACTCTACTCAAAGCACTGTAGTCGTCCGAACAGGGAGGAAGTCCCAAAGGAAGTAAATATATTATATGTATGGCTGGATCACTCTGCTGTGGAGTAGAGACTACAGTACAGTATACAACAGAAATGACAACCCACTCCAGTATTCTTGCCTGGATAATCCCATGGACAAAGGAGCCTGACGGGCTATAGTCCATGGGGTCATAAAGAGTCAGACATGACTGAAGCAACTGAGCACACACAGCACACATACTCCAACAAAAATTAATTTTAAAAAAGGACATGGCAAAAAGCAGCAGAGGGATTCATGGTATGTAGCACCACGTGTGGTGCAGCTGTCAATTACTGGAGCAATAGAGCCATCCTGGTACATGCTGGCAGGGGGCAACTCTGTCAAGAACACAGTGTGACTCAGGAAGTTCAAAACTGAGTGATGGGCAAAACTACGCAGACAGATGCAAACACAAGGGATGCAATTCCTCAGAAGATTGTAGCTTAAATTTTTACATAACGGATAATTCACATACTCAAAATCGATCAATGGTAGGGAGATTGATAAACAGATACAAAATGATAGAAGATGAATTTGGGGATTATGGGAAATCTTTCAGCATCAGAAAGCAGTACAAATTAATGTATTATGGAGGTGGCATTCTTATAAATTAACTAATCAAATATTCTATAATCTAGTATCTGGTGTTGGGAATGTTTAAAGTAATTCACCAAATTTCTCATGCCTAGGTTATAATATCAACTCAGAGAGATTATATAACATAGATAAGTTAATGACTTTCACCTATGAATTTTCCTGACAAATTAGTCCCTTGGAGATAAAGCACTGTATTATAAGAAGTTTCACAAGGGCATTTTTGGAAATGTGAGAAATTAAAAAAAAAATGTTGTAACTGTTACATGACATAAGTTTGGAAATCATGCACACATGTCAAGATGTATTTATTGCAAAGCTAGTTTAAAAAAAAAAAAGAAAAATTCAACTGGATCATGCAAAGTTGCTATAGATCTATAACTTGCATAATAGGTGGTAAACTGAGAGTAACAGGAAAGAAAAAAAAAATCAACCTGTGTATTAGGATGAGGAAATTAAAGAAGATTTTATAAATATATTTAATATCAAACTAGATTATTTTAATAAATAAAAAAATTATAAGTTGGGACCAAATGACAATATGAAACCTTATGTTATCATCACTATTTTGTGAAAGCTAAACTTCAGAACAAATATTGCTTTGAATTTTAATAAGCATCTATTTGCTTGAAAATAAATTAATAGTACTAAATAATTATAGCAAATAGTCTAAGATCCTTGCTTCTAGACTCACGAGAACTGTCCTCCATATCAATATCACAAGAATGCTTGAATATTACTCGGGCACTGTGGTGTCTCCAACTCTGCTTGACTGCCCTGTGGCAACATTCAATTTTCCATTAGACTCTTCCCTGCTCTCAGAGGTCAGAGGTGCATCACCAATCAATAGTGGGTGGATCAGTGCTTCTGTGCCCAGAGTCCCTGGATCAATCCTGCCTTTAATATTTCTGGTCTTGGCTCAGCCTCATTCCTAAAATCTCTGCCATTTGTTAGCTCATTTTTCTTGAAATGATTCAAAGCTGTCATTGGTTTTTGTTTGTTTGTTTGTTTGTTTTTTGTTATTTTTGTCTCATGACTTTTTCCTCCAGAGAAAATCTTTCAACTTCTTGGGAGCTAGCATGGTGGTGGTTGTTCTTTTGGGAACTGCTGTTCAAGCCTGGATTTGTCAGGGAAGTTTGTGCAACACTGGGCACAGGCCCATACCCTGCTTGCTGTTCAGAACCAGACCCTGTGCCACAGATAAGGACATTCCATATGTCCACTGCCCTCACTGGCTCAGTCAGGTCCATTTCCTCCATAGCCTGAGTTAGATGTATCACAGCCTCCTTCGGCTGATTACCTAATTCAAGTGATGACCTCTCTTTAAAAACCTCTTTCTGACTCCTAATGTTAGATATCAGGATGGTTCCAGCTGCAAGTTTCAGAAAACCTCATTAAAATGAGTTCAAATCATGGCAGGAGTCATTATCCAAAACAAAAGGGAGACAGGGATAAAGTATTTTCAGGATCAGTTAACTCAGACACTTCAAGCAGGAGGAAAAGGAGCTGTGGATGAAGGTTTTAAAGAAAAAGAGAGAACAAGGACAATGGAGATAAAGAGCCAAAAATCAAGTGTCTAGGAGAAGATGAAGAGACTGAGGAGGACAGGGAGAGTTGACTGCAGAACTGCATCCTAGAAGAGGAAAGGGTTCAGGCCAAACCATTCTCATGAGAACAGAAGCAGAAGGAGCAGCTGAATGGTACCAAGCTGGAACTCCTCATCAAGGAAGTGAGGCTGGCCAAGCGAGCCCCCTCAGAACTTGTATGGATGCTCCAGACGGATGAGTCCAAGAACCGGGAGATGCTGGAGACATGGACCTGCAGGGACACTGCAGAGTTGGTACATGAGATGCTGAGACACTGTGGATTCCATATGGCGTGGGCTTGTGATCACATCCTATGTTTGGATCTAGGCTGTCATGCCTGTGCTATAGGTGGCCATTCTTGGGCAGGCGTGGGTCAGATAATGTGAAGCTTTGGTAGGAGGGTGAGGAAACAGGAGCTCTAATAGTACAGCTAGCACATGCCCCAGCTCTCCCCACCCCGCCCACCATAGACCTCTCAGGAAGACACATTTATGTGCCTGTAAACATCAGACATCTGCTTTCTTGACACAGAATTGCCACAGATTTATTTGCTTAGGTACACAAGAGAGTATGAACAAGGAACATTCATGCATTTCCTTCCATAATGTCAAACGTTTGTACACAGTACAAATGACTTTCAGTAAGAGACTGGCTGAGTACATGGAGCCATGATTCTCTGTGCTACACTATGTGTGCGTACACTCAGTTGCTCAGTCACATCCAACTCTTTGTGACCCCACGGACCCCATGTAGCCTACCAGGCTCGTCTGCCCATGGAATTCGACAGGCCAGAATGCTGGGGTGTGTTGCCATTTCCTACTCCAGGGGATCTTTCCGACCTAGGGATTGAAGCTGAGTCTCTTGAGTCTCCTGCATTGGCAGGCAGAATCTTTACCACTGTGTCACCTGGGAAGCCCAATAACACCAGTTAAAGGGATTTAATATAACTAAATGTTCTGGCATAGAATAACTCACAAAATTTAAAATATCAGCAGAACAAAGCAAGATGCACAACAATTTTCGTACCCTTGACTAACAAGGAGGATGTTTGTATGTATCCACTCAGAATATCCTTGGAAAGAACTCAAGAAACTGGAAACAATAGTTTCCCTTGGAGAGGAGAATCTAGGTGCCTTTCTGGTAACATGCAAATAAATAAATAAATCTACAAAATACACACACAGAGAATTATCCATCTTATTTATGTCAAATTTAGAGTTTTGTCTTTAAGTCTGACACAAAAGTGGATAACTCCCTCTCTGTGTGTAAATAGGACTATAGAACACTACCCCTCAACTCACTCTAGACCACCATGCTACTAAAGACCTAGTTACAGCTATTCTTTTGCCCAGAATATTGTGTACAGTTGTCAAGAAAAACTTACAAGGCTTAGCAAAAGGCGAAAACATAATTTGAAGGGAGAGAGCAAGCATCAGCATCAGACAAACAGGGATGTCAAAATTTTCAGACCAGGAATTTAAACAGCTGTGATTAATGCACTGAGGGCTCTAATGGACAAAGTATACAGCATACAGTGATGGGCATGATAAGCTGAGAAATGGAAATCATAAAAAAAAGTAAATGAAAAGAAATATGAGAGGTTAAAAGAAAACTATAACTGAAATAAAATGCCTTTCATGAGCTTACTAGTAGACTGGATATAGCTGAGGAAAAAATGTTTAAATTCGATGATAGGTCAATAGAATTCTTAACAACTAAAAAGATAAGAAAACACAGACTGAAAGAAGAAAGCTTCTAGGGCCATACAGCAACAACGAAATGCACACATATTGGGAATATCAGAAGTAGAAGGAAGAGAGAAAAGAGTAGAAGACATACTTGAACCAATCCTAAAAATAATCCCAAATTAATGTCGGACACCAAACCACAGATTCAAGAAGCTCTGAGAATACTAAGTAGGATAAATATGGGGGAAAAAGTGCACCAAGACACATCAATGTCAGATGAAAGAAAATAAGTAAAAGAAATGATCCTGTGTGATGCCAGAGGGGATTTTTTTTAATTAATGATAATTTTTTGGAGGGATTGAAGGAGGAGATATATCTAATTTGTGTTTTAAAATGTGAAAAGTTTACTCAGTAATTTGTGTAGATAACAAGTTGGAGGATGCATATTGTGCATTGTAGGTAACCAGGTGAGGCCACGTTGGTGTAAACTCAGTGTCACCAGTGGTAACGATAGGATAGACAGACTGACAGTATTTATAAGGTATCATCAATAAGACAGAATTTTGCTATGTAGGGATAAGAAAGTTGAGTATCAGATGGGTCCCAATTTCACTACCTTGCCATGTGAGACTGATGATGTTGCTAGTTTCTCAGAATGGAAAGAAATATGCAGATGGAAATTCATGATTTCAGTTTTAGATAACTGTATATAGTCATAAAATACTTAGTAAATGATAAGCTGAAATGGGGACAGAATATTTTTCCTCTCTTTCTCTACATATAGATGATAATATCAATAAATTGATAGATGGACCGATGCACCTATTAGACATTAGATAGATTGATAGATCTGATACCTATATCTATATCTATATTGATGTCTCTCTCAGAGGGAAGGAAGGATGGAGACAGACAGACTGACACTCCTTATTATTTACGGATTCTATATTTGGGAATTTACCTGTTCACTGAAATTTATTTATGAACTTGAAGCCAAAATCAGTCCTTGTTTTGCTTTCACAGACTTTCCAGATGTGCGCAAAGTGGCAAAAATCAGTGGTTAAGAATCAGCCTTGCAATGCAGGGGACTTGGGTTTGATCCCTGATCTGGGAACTAAGATCCCACATGCTACGGTGCAAATAAACCTGTGAGTCATGACCAGAGTCCGGATACTGCAACAAAAGATCATGTGTGCCACAACTAACACCCAACACAGCGAAATAACTATTTTTTAAAATATCATTGCTACTTCATGCTTTGCTCACGGCTGTTTGAACAAGGTAGTGCTTTGCCTTCCTGTTTTAGCACTCACACTGTAAAAAACCATCCTTTTTATGATATATTTAGATCCACATTTTTGTGCTTTCTTGGGTGGTTTTGCTAAAAATCGGCCCCCAAGTATAGTGCTAAAGTGCTGTTCAGTGTCGCTAAGAGCAAGAAGGCTGTGATGTATTTTGCAAAGAAAATATGTGATGGATAAGCTTATTTCAGGCATGAGTTATAGTGCCGTTGGCTGTGAGTTTGATGCTAATGTATTAACAGTATATGTCTTAAAATAATGTCTTTCAATGGGAACAAACATTTTCTCAAAATATATATTTTTAATTGATTAGTTGATATAATGTGACCAGAGGCTCACAGAAACCTAACCTTGCATTTTCCCTAGAAACAATAATGGTGCAGTAGTCACTGCTTCGGCGTCTGAGGCAAGTTCACAGAACACAACTACTACGGATAATGAGAATTGATTGTCCATGTCTCTGTGCCAAAGAACCCCTGTGCACAGATAAGCTTACACTGGGGAAATTTCACAAAAAGCAGAGAAGTGAAGGATCAGGACTGATTCTGAAAAATTCCAAAATTTGAAGATTTGGCGGAGAATCTGCACGTCAAGAGCAATGCCAGTACTGTTGCACATGCAGGAACTTCTCTATAGTTGCCTTACTGTTTTGTACACAGAGGTTCAAGATAGATGTTCCTTGAATTAAATCTTTAAATTTTTAAAAGTGTTACAAAATCTATTAATTTTCAAGCTCCAGGTGAATGATTAAATTATTAAGGAAATTATAAAAATCCCAATTCTTTCAGAAAATGTAGAGAATCATTATTTCCAGATTTAAAGACATAAGTCATTTAATTTTTCCCAGTACAATAATTCTACTCAAGGTAATTTGTCTCAAGATATGGTGGTGCTAGTGGTAAAGTCCCACCTGCCAATTCAGGAGATGCAAGAGATACAGGTTCAATCCCTGGCTTGGGAAGATCCCCTGGAGAAGGAAATGGCAACCTGCTCCAGTATTCTTGCTTGGAAAATTTCATGGATGGAGGAGTCTGGCTGGCTGCAGTCCATGGAGTCACAAACAATTGGACATTACTGAACAACTGAGCACATTCTTTCAATAGATCAAAAATAAAGAACTAAAAATCCAACATCATAGAAATATCTGCATAATTTTATAGTCATCTTTTTTAAAGTTTATATATCTATTTCAACAAAAAGGTAGAAATATTATAAAATAATGCACATTTTCTTTGGAGAAACACCAAGTGAATATTGTAGATAATTTAAAAGATAGTGTAACTGATATATATTAAAACTAATATGTTAAAATCATTTCCTTTGAAAATAATGTCAGTATTGCCTATTATGGGAAAAACATTTTACTTTCTCATATATAAATTAATTTTTATAGCCTTGCACAATTCAAATTCTGCAAAATTTAAAATATTTTTCCATTATTCTCATTTTCCTTGGAATATTTTAAAACCTGCATTATGTAAAATTTTATTTTTCAAATATATACATATATATGTGTGTATATATATATATATTTTTTTTTTGCCTTGCAGTCTGTGGGATTTTAGTTCCCTAACCCGGGATTGAAGTCAGGCCCAGGCAATGAAAACATCAAGTCCTAACCACTGGACTGCTACAGAATTCCCTGCATTATATAAATTTTTAAATTAGAATCAATAGAAAAGAATAAGTGTTTAAACACCATTTTCAGGCATTTGATTATCCAAATATGGGATTTTATATGTTTGTATATGAATGGAATTAAAACTGAGCATGTAAGTTAAGCTGGTGCTTTGCCACATTTAGAAACACTGCTGTAGTCTTTTTTTTTTCCCCCATCTAGACGTTGCTGATTATGTTCCTGTGGTTTAATTTAACATGTGCACCTGTACTATCTCCAGATTGGTAGCTGGGGACTGAAAGAATCTTCTATAGTCTTTTCTCACGTGCACGCTATCACCCCAGACACTGGCCACACTGCCAGAACAAACTCCTGTGCAGTGGACGAGAACAGCTTTTCTGCCTTTATCCTCTCTGAATGTTTTCATTCATTCTGTCCAATCAGCCATTTTTCTTACACAGACTCAGCTGGCCCAGCCCTTCCAGTATCCCCTGAGACCATTCCGTTTATGATTCACATGCAATTTATGTGACGCTTGACATAAATTACCCTGTAATTAAACCAAAATGACAAGACAAACATACAAAGTAAGGGAAATGACAGGAGCCCAGAGGCAGCAAGGCACATTCAGGAACTTCGATTTCTTGGTTTCCTTAAACATGGGAACATAAACCCTATGTCTCCCTGAATGAATATAGTTGTCGCTAGACTTAAAGCAGAAAACAGGACAGAGACCCTGGCCTCATGTCCATTTGGGTGCAGGAGTCCCACTGGGCTGATGAACGGCTCCGGTGATGGGAGCAGAGAGGCAGTAGGACTGATGTAATCTGGACGTGAACCCTTGGAGGGTAGAACTCGGAGGCCCGTGCTTGTGTTCAGCATCCTGGGCTTGCTGCAGCAGAGGGGCAAGTCACCTCCTCGCATCTCACTGTCCTCTCTCTTCTGTACCCTAAGTGGGTTTTATTTTTAATGGTTTTACTTTCATAGTTTCTAAGTCCATATCCACAAATTTTCAAAATGTTTCTTCATTTTGACTACACATAGAGAAATTTTCAGTACCAGGAATTAAAAAATGACAATTGTGTATGCATTTGTACTTAATCTTCCAAGAAAAGAGTAAATTTTAAGAAAAATATAAAATATGGAAAGTACAGTGAAAATATAACATTTTTAAAGCAAGGAGTGCTTTGGCTCTAGAACTCTGATTAGATCTACTTATACTGTTCTTGCTACACATGTATTGCTTTCTAAATATAATGTAGATATGTAAAGACTAATGACTTCAAAATGGTATTAAAGCCTTCTAAAGAAACCAATTACATTTCAGCATTTGCATTTGTTAACACATTAAGAGAGGTACTGACTGTTGGTCATTTAGATTTTTCTCAGGCTCAGACAGATGATAGATAGGTAAATAGATAATCCTGATTATAGTTTATATTCTGTCTTCCTAGAGCCACATCATAGCTAGTCTTTTTAAAGTAATACAATCAAGAAATGGCAACCCACTCCAGTACTCTTGCCTAGAAAATTCCATGGACGGAAGAGCCTGGTGGGCTACAGTCCACGGGGTCCCAAAGGGTCGGACATGACTGAGCAACTTCACTTTCACTTTTCTTTCTTACCGTTTCAGAAAGAGGAGATGAGTCTCCAACGTTTACCTTTTGTTTTCACAATATTTCTGCATCGTGCTTCTCTCCAGTTATTTTAAGAATAAACACTGGATATTGTTCTTTTTTGA
Source organism: Bos javanicus (assembly GCF_032452875.1). Taxonomy (NCBI): domain Eukaryota; kingdom Metazoa; phylum Chordata; class Mammalia; order Artiodactyla; family Bovidae; genus Bos; species Bos javanicus. The sequence goes on along the minus strand of NC_083871.1, from coordinate 4,242,470 downwards.
ACTGCTTGCTTAAGGCTTCCTTCATTATTTTGTGCATATCATCTTTGGTTTATATTTTACATTATTTCAATAATTTTTTTCTGAGTTCTATGGCTCTTCAATGAAGTTTAATTACTCTTGATTATATGTTAGGTTCTAATATCTGGTAAGATCTTTAGTCTATCATTAACATTCTTTTTTTATTTCAGAATACATTAAATAGTCTTATTCATTTATTTTATTAATGAATTTAAGAATCATTTTGTCAGGTTTTATAAAGTATCTTATTAAACTTTTAATTGGAAATGCACTCAGTCTATAACTTAACTTGGAAAGAGTTGTCATATCTCCATGTATTCTTTCAAATGACAATTAAACAGTCACAGATTTTATGCTGGCCAAAGACCATACAGAATTCCTTGACTACTGTTCAAAGCTGCATCTTCCAGTGTGTGCTCAGATAAAGTTTTGTGACAACATTGTAAGCTCTCTTGCTATTTATTCATGTTTTTAAAGACGGTTTCAACAGAAAAAGTAGAAAACACAGTTGGAGTCCAGAGAAGGGCATAGTGTTGAATAGAAATGAGGAAAGGCTTACATCACAAAATCTGGTAGAAATGTGGGGCTTAAAAATAAATAGCAAGCATAGAAAGTTTGAAAATCTCAACAGAGTTGCATTTAAAAGTTCTAGTTCATTATGAATTAGACTTCTGTTGATGTGTTTCAATTCTGTGTCTGTTTCCATACAATTCCGTGAAAAGTGTTGACCCTTGTATTCCTGACACCACCTCTGGCTGCTGGGATCCAGTGCCAAGATGCTGGTGGTGGAGCCGGACTGTGCCTTAACCACCTGACTGAGGTAGGTGCACTTCCCTCCTGTCTCTCTGACTGGTCCTCCCAACATCAGGACAGGAACGTCTTTAACTGAAATTCATTACATTTACCTCCCAGTCCTGCTAAGAGAGGATCACTCATGACTGGGACTTCTGTCATTGCATCCCCGTGACTGGGCCTGATTGGTTAAAATGCATATTTATTAAATTAAGTGCTTTATAATAGTCTTTGCTATTCTTCTGACAAATAGTTTTCTTTTTGTGGAAGTTCATCAGAATATAGGATCCAAGCTATATTTAACTTGTATAATTAAATAGAAGGCTTAAATATGATATGTACTTAGGATTTTTTTTTAATTTGCAATTTCGAAATAGTTTATCTATCAACCTAATACTATATCTAGATATTTATTTGAAAAAATTCCCTCCAATATAAAATGTATCAGTTGATATAGGTAAACAACTTATACTATAAATAGCAACTAACTTTCATAATTAATTTTTAATCTTCAGTTTCCTATTTTAGCTTCTCTAGGAGTAATTTATACTCATTTTATTTATTTGTTATAGTTATTCATTTTTATTATTATGTTTACAAATGTCTCATGTACTTGATTATATTTTCAGAGATCTAGTTCTTACTTTTTTTAAAGAAACTTCAATTTCCGTTTTTCTAATGAATTTTTCATTCTCTTATGAATTCCATTTAGAACTTCTTTAAAGTAAGATTTTTTCCCTGTTTAGAAGCACTATTATTTCTTTCTTCTTAAGAAAAATAACTGACTTACTCTCAAAACCGCTTCAGATCAGATCAGATCAGATCAGATCAGTCAGTCATGTCTGACTCTTTGCGACCCCATGAATCGCAGCACGCCAGGTCTCCCTGTCCAACACCAACTCCCGGAGTTCACTCAGACTCACGTCCATCGACTCAGTGATGCCTTCCAGCCATCTCATCCTCTGTCGTTCACTTCTCCTCTTGCCCCCAATCCCTCCCAGCATCAGAGTCTTTTCCAATGAGTCAACTCTTCGCATGAGGTGGCCAAAGTACTGGAGTTTCAGCTTTAGCATCATTCCCTCCAAAGAAATCCCAGGGCTGATCTCCTTCAGAATGGACTGGTTGGATCTCCTTGCAGTCCAAGGGACTCTCAAGAGTCTTCTCCAACACCACAGTTCAAAAGCATCAATTCTTCGGCACTCAGCTTTCTTCACAGTCCAACTCTCACATCCATACATGACCACAGGAAAAACCAGAGCCTTGACTAGACGAACCTTTGTTGGCAAAGTAACGTCTCTGCTTTTGAATATGCTATCTAGGTTGGTCATAACTTTCCTTCCAAGGAGTAAGCATCTTTTAATTTCATGGCTGCAGTCACCATCTGCAGTGATTTTGGAGCCCAGAAAAATAAAGTCTGACACTGTTTCCACTGTTTCCCCATCTATTTCCCATGAAGTGATGGGTCCGGATGCCATGATCTTTGTTTTCTGAATGTTGAGTTTTAAGCCAACCTTTTCACTCTCCACTTTCACCTTCATCAAGAGGCTTTTTAGTTCCTCTTCACTTTCTACCATAAAGGTGGTGTCATCTGCATATCTGAGGTTATTGATATTTCTCCCGGCAATCTTGATTCCAGCTTGTGTTTCTTCCAGTACAGCGTTTAGCTTTTATTATTTAGAAATGGACACTTAGTGAAACCATCATGTTCAGTCAGTTCAGTAGTTCCGTCATTTCAGTTGTTCAGTCATGTCCGACTCTTTGTGACCCCATGGTCTGCAGCATGCCAGGCTTCTCTGTCCATCACCAACTCCCAGAGCTTGCTTGAACTCATGTCCATCAAGTCAGTGATGCCATGTAACCATCTCATCCTCTGTTGTCCCCTTCTCCTCCTGCCTTCAATCTTTCCTAGGATCATGGTCTTTTCCAATGAGTCAGTTCTTCACATTAGGTGGCCATTCCATTCGTATTGGAGCTGCAGCTTCAGCATCAGCCCTTCCAATGAATATTCAGGGATGATTTCCTCCAGGATTGACTGGTTTGATCTTCTCGCAGTCCAAGGAACTCTCAAGAGTCTACTCTAACACCACAGTTCAAAAGCATCCATTCTTTGGTGCTCAGCTTTCTTTACAGTCCAACTCACATATCCATACATGACCATTGGGAAAACCATAGATTTGAAATAGATGGATGTTTGTCGGCAATGTAATGTCTCTTGTTTTTAATAAGCTGTCTAAGCTGGTCATAACTTTTCTTCCAAGGAGCAAGCATCTTTTAATTTCATGGTTGCAGTCTTCATCTGCCGTGATTTTGGACCTCAAGAAAATAAAGTCTGTCACTATTTCTGTTGTTTCCCCATCTATTTGTCATGAAGTGATGGGACAAGATGCTATGATCTTAGTTTTTTGAATGTTGAGTTTTAAGCCAGCATTTTCACTTTCCTCTTTCATTTTTATCAAGAGGCTCTTAAATTCCTCTTTGTTTTCTGCTGTTAGGGTGGTGTCATCTACAAATCTGAGGTTATTGATATTTCTCCCAGGAATTTAATTCCAGTTTGTGCTTCATCCAACCCTGCATTTCTCACGTACTCTGAATATAAGTTAAATAATCAGGGTGACAACATACAGCCTTGATGTATTCCTTTTCCTATTTGGAACCAGTGTGTTGTTCCATGTCCAGTTCATACTGTTGCTTCTTGACTTGCATACACATTTCTCAGGAGGCAGGTCAAGTGGTCTGGTATTCTTATCTGTTTCAGAATTTTCCACAGTTTGTTGTGATCCACAGTCAAAGGCTTTAGCACAGTCAATGAAGCAAAAGTAGATGTTTTTCTGGAACTTTCTTGCTTTTTCTATTATCCAACGGTTGTTGGCAATTTGACCTCTGGTTCATCTGCCTTTTCTAAATCCAGCTTGAACATCTGGAAGTTTTCAGTTCATGTACTATTGAAGCCTCAGTTGGAGAATTTTGAGCGTTACATGGTAACCTGTAAGATGAGTGCAATTGTGTGGTACTTTGAACTCTCTTTGGCACTGTTTTTCTTTGGGATTGGAGTGAAAACTGATGTTTTCTATCCTGTGGCCACTGCTGAGTTTTCCAAATTTGCTGGCATAGTTAGTGCAGCGTTTTCACAGCATCGTTTTTAGGATTTGAAATAGCTCAACTGAAATTCCATCACCTCCACTAGCTTTGTTCGTGGTGATGCTTTCTAAGGCCTACTTGACTTCACATTCCAGGATGTTGGGCTCTAGGTGAGTGATCACACCATCATGGTTAACTGGGTAATTAAGATCTTTTTTTGTATAGTCCTTTTGTATATTCTTGCCACCTCTTCTTAATATCTTCTGCTTCTATTAGGTCTGTACCATTTCTGTCCTATTTTATGCTCATTTTTGCATGAAATATTGCCTTGGTATCTCTAATTTTCTCTAAGAGATCGCTAGTCTTTTCCATTATGTTGTTTTCCTCTATTTCTTTGCATCGTTCACTGAGAAAGGCTTTCTTATCGCTCCTTGCTATTCTTTGGAATGCTGCATTCAATGGGTGTATCTTTCCTTTTCTCCTTTGCCTTTAGCTTCTGTTCTTTTCTCAGCTTTTTGTAAGTCTTTCTTAGACAGTCATTTTGCCTTCTGCATTTCTTCTTCTTGGAGGTAGCCTTAATCACTGCTTTCTGTAAAATGTCACAAACCTCTGTCCATAGTTCTTCAGGCATTCTATCAGATTAATCTCTTGTATCTATTGTCACTTCCACTGTATAGTCATAAGGGATTTGATTTAGGTCATATCTGAATGGCCTCGTGATTTCCCCTACTTTCTTCAATTTAAGTCTGAATTTGGCAATAAGGAGTTCCTGGTCTGAGCCACAGCAGCTCCCAATCTTGATTTTGTGGACTGTATAGAGCTTTTCCATCTTTGGCTGAAAAGCTTATAATCAATCTAATTTCGGTATTGACCATCTGGTGAATGTCCATGTGTAGAGTTGTCTTTTGTGTTGTTCGAAGAAGGTGTTTGCTATGACCAGTGTGCTCTCTTGGCAAAACTCTGTTAGCTTTTGCCCAGCTTAATTTTGTACTCCAAGACCAAACTTGCCTGTTACTCCAGGTATCTCTTGACTTCCTACTTTTGCATTCCAGGCCCCTGTGATGAAAAGGATATCTTTTTTTGCTATTAGTTCTGGAAACCTTGTAGGTCTTCATAGAATCGTTCAATTCAGCTTCTTCAGCATTAGTAGTTGGGGCATAGATTTGGATTACTGTGATATTGAATGGTTTGCCTTGGAAATGAACAGAGATCATTCTGTCATTTTTGAGATTTCACCCAAGTACTGCATTTTGGACTCTTGTTGATTATGAGGGCTACTCCGTATCTTCTAAGGGATTCTTGTCCACAGTAGTACACATAATGATTATCTCAATTAAATTCACCCATTCCAGTTCTTTTTTTTTTTTTTTTTGAGGCTGACCTGTGTTTTATTTATTTTTTTTAGTTTTATTTTATTTTTAAACTTTACATAATTGTATTAGTTTTGCCAAATCTCAAAATGAATCCGCTTATCTCATTCCAGTTCATTTTAATTCACTGAGTCCTAAAATGTTGATGTTTATTCACTCTTGTCATCTCGTCTTGACTACTTCCAATTTACCTTGATTCATGGACCTAATATTCCAGTTTCCTTTGCAATATTGTTCTTTATAGCATCAGAATTTATTTCCATCACCAGTCACATTCACAACTGGGCATTTTTTTTTTTTTCTCACTTTGGCCCTGTCTCTTTATTCTTTCTCGAGTTATTTGTCTATTCTTCTCTAGTAGCATATTGGGCACCTACCAGCCTGGGGAGTTCATCTTCCAGTGTCATATCTTTTTGCCTTTTCATACTGTTCATGGAGTCCTCAAGGCAAGAATACTGAAGTGGTTTGTTGATCTCTACCATCATACAGTCTAGCATGTTACTATTTTTTTTATTATTCTTAGTTTCTTGCTTTTAGTGGTCATTTAGATGGACATTCTAAATATAATACTGCATAAAAATGTCTTGTCTTTAAGTATTAATTGATGATTAACAGTCATTAATGAATGTTATTTACTAATGCTTAATATATTTAAATGTTTTTCATTTAAATGTTAATTGTATAATATATAATTGACTAATAATAGTTGGTGGTTAATGAATATTTTAGTATTGAGTTTTTAATATGCATTTTTAGCCATATAATTTAAAAAGTTTTTATTTTGGTTTGTTAAATGTTTAATTTTCATAATAGTCCATTTTCACTTAAGGAAAAATTACACACTATTTCTACTTAAACTTGCCAAGTATTTAGTAATCATGCCTACTTAAGAATGTTGAACTCTTCTATTCTAATTATGCCATAATGATAATGGTGAATTGATGATACTAAATTGTTACACCTTTATTCTGATTTTCAAGTGTGTTTAAAATTTATAGAAGATTTTCTAATCCATTGCTGACTGTACTTAGTGGTCATTATATAATAGCTATTTTAGAATTTTTTTTTTTTTTATGAATCACAAAGCTAATGATCTAACTCTTTCCTTCAACTTATATTTTATACAATTATCAGAAAGAAACTTTACTTTACACAATGTGGGAAACATTTCTGGATGTATTACTTAGCTGTAGATATTACTGTGAGACACACATTTTGAAGACCAGCCCTTAGGCTACATGAGCATGTGATCCCTATCCTCACATTAGAGACCACATTTCCCAGCTTCTAACTGGACTCAGGTATCGTTATGGGGTAAATGTCTATTTGGCAGCCTGGCAAGCTTTGTCAGATCATCCGTTCTTTTGGTAGCATCACTCTCTTCTTAATGCCTCTACAAGGAAACACACTTTTGATCACTCTATTCATGATAGCTGCTATCTTCTTCTAGATTTTGCACAGTAGATTCTATAAATCATCTCTCTTTTAACAACTCATTGAAGTTCAGTCAATCAAAGCACTGCCTCCAGCTAAGAAAATCATACCCTTCCCCTAAGGTTGTGAAACGTGAGGTCAAAGATAATGAGTCCTTTTTAACTTCTGTCAGTCATGAAAGTTATTAACTATGAAGCACACAGGAGCTATGCATAGCTGCTTTTCCTGCCCTATGGAGAATGCCCATGTAGGAGAATAAAGGTCACCTGCCAGGAGAACTGGCAGTAAGTGATGGTTAAGAGCATGGAGCCAACATGATCTGTTTCCCCTTGGCCCTGAGACCCAGCTACAGCCTTGAACTCCTTTTTATTCTGTATTTTATTTTTTAGCTTTTTGAATGTTGAGTTTTTTTAAATTATTTTATTTTAATTGGAGAATAATTACTTAACAATATTGTGATGGTTTTTGCCATACATCATCATGTATACTTACGGCCTTGAACTTCTTGAGGTACATAATTCTTCATATATATTCACTTAGTTTTCTTTGGATAGTTCAATTTTCATTCTATTTATTAGCAACCAAACAGATATTTAATTATCACCCCAGTCTCATTTTCCCATATCATTATTTCTTTTTTCAATTTATAGCAAAATAGTAATGATTACAAATAAGCCCATTAGTTTAACATTTAGTCTTCCCTTTGAGACTAGGTTAGACTTAATAGCTCACATTAAAAGAATAGAGTATAAAAAAGGAAAAAAAAAAAAAAGGAAATTTACTATGGAGAAAGCTCCTAAGCACCAACTTAACCAGCTTAACATCATGTGTGATATCCTATGAGCATCATGTACCCTTTGATACGATGCAGTGAGAAAGATCTTTCATCCCTGCTGTATTCTTTCAAAAATCCCCTAAACCAGTTCAATCATGAGGAAACAAATGGCAAACTCAGAATAAGAGACATTGGACAGGATGTCAGGCAAGTTATTTTCAAGAAGATTAATGTCCTGAAATATGAAATATAAGGAAAAAATATGAAATTAACACAGACCATAAGAAACTAAATCCAGCTAAATGCATTGTGGTCCTCTACATTGGATTCTGGAACAGAGAAAGACCATGAATAGAAATCTGGTGAAATCCCAATAATGATTATAGCTTAATGAATAGTCATGTGCCTATGTTAATTTGTTAGTTTTGACAAATCTGCCATAATAATACCAGAAACTTTAAGAGAATGGAATAGGGGAGCCTGGATGAGGGTTATAGAGAAACTATGTATTGTCTCTGCAACACCGTTCTGAAGATAAAATTATTCCAAAATATGTAATTATTTAAAATAAGAATAAAGAAATATTATGAAAGAATTTCATGCTAATAGATTTGATAATTCTAAAGAAATCCACTTGTAAGTCATGTGATGAGCATCCATAATTTCATTCCTTGGTTTCTATACTTATGAATTCATTATTAAAATTGAGCTATTTATTCAGAGAATTGCTTTCAAGGATATGATTAAATTTTGGCAAAAGTGCTTTATGAAAATATTGTAGTGATTTACTTTTTCATGGAAACTGGCAGACTCAGACCTTTTCATTAGGGCCATATTGTTCCAAGAGCCTCCAGGATGTAAAGCCAGAGAACCTGCTAGGGCTCAGCATGAGGAAACTGCCTCATACATAGCAGGGATGTGAAAGAAAACATCAAACCCAGTAAATGGGTCACTTTCCCAGGTCATTTATCCTTTCAGTACAAATATATTGAGTGCCTAATGTATGCCAGGCATTGTTCCAGGAGCTGAGCAGATGGATCAACAAGCCAAGTTCTCAGCCTTATGGAACCAGCATTTCAATGGTGGGAGAGAAAGTGAGCAAGCAAACAGAAGCATCATACACTTTCAAGTTGTGATTCAAGATATGAAAGGAGGAGGAGGACAAGGGCTCAGGGTGCTGTGACCCAGTGTGTGATGTGACATCCCACCATCTCCCTTTAATCCGCATGAGGATATCAAAGTCATGAATACATTAAGATTAGCAGATAGTTGACCAGCATTAAGAAATTGGGTACAGTGAAAGCACCCCATCCCCAACCAGAAAAAAATAGCATTCAGCCACTGGGGAAACCACCAACTGGAGAGGCTGGAGCAGAGAATTCCCTGGAAATTATCCTCAGAGGTTACTTCCTCAGGAGATGCTGAACAACATTACAAGACAGAAGTGAATACACAGAACTGGGCAAAGTGCAAGGTCACCATTGACCATATGCCTCAAATTCTATTTAAACATTTGCGTCTTTGGACAGCTGCCCTTGTAAAGTCCACAGCTTACACGTGCTCTCCACAGGAACCTTGGCCAGTCCCTTCAAATTTCAGACACAGGTCACAAATAAGAGTTGAAACGAAGGGCTCCCTAAGGCATTGCATCTGATGCAGAATCACATAGAGCCACGTCCATGTCTTTGGAACAAAACCGATAGGTTATAAAATAAATATATCAGCAACTGTATGTGTTCAATTGAAGATATTTTTATTTTCCTTTTACATATATATCTTTCTTCTTTTTGTTATTTTTAGCTTTAGGTCACTAATTTTCCAACTGCCTATGTTGTCTGTTATTCTAACCATCAGGTTAAATACTTCCAGAAATTGGTCATCAAATTTTCAAAGAGAGGCAAATTTCAAAACATTACTTTCAATCTTCATTAAAATCAGCAAAACCTGCTATCTAATCCATTATCTAATCTAATTTGTTTGCTAACAAACTAATCCAGTGATAGTCTTTTACCTCTATAAATAAAAGATGCATGCATGTTCGATCACTCATTTGTATCCAACTCTTTGTGACCCCATGGACTGTAGCCTGCCAGGCTCCTCTGCCTATGGGATTATTCAGGCAAAATTACTGGAGTGGATTGTCATTTCCTCTTCCAAGGGATTTTCTCAACCCAGGAATTGAACTTGCATCTCCTGCATTTCTGCATTGACAGGTTAATTATTTAGCACTGAGCCACCTGGAAAGTCCATAAATAAAAGCTGTACTGTGCTGTGCCCTGGCTCTTTTGTGACCTTTTGGACCATAGCCGGCCAAGCTCCTCTGACCAAGGGATTTTTCAGGCAAGAATACTGAAGTGTGTTGCCATTTCCTCCTCCAGGGGATCTTCCTGACCCAGGTATTGAACCTGAGTCTCCTGAATTACAGGTGGTTTCTATAGCACTGAGTCACCAGGGAAGCACAAATAAATGATAAGAACCTACAAATTCTACCTTTTTAATATTTAAAGAAAAATAACAAGTCCCATTGCTAGCAGCAGGCCAAATGCAGCAAATTATTTTCCCTATAATGGTATGGAGTGGACTGACCTCTCCCAGCCTCTGTCCTCAAGCCTGGTGCAAACATGTATCATCAAGACTGGCTAAGGTCAACGGTCCAGTCTACAGCTTCAAGACCCGAGTTTTCTGTGTGTGAAGGCTAATGAGATCTTATGGGGATGAAACACAGTACTGTCCATATAAAGCTGTGTTCCAGAAACTGATCCTATCAGTAATGACTTAGCCTATTCCAAACTGCCTCAATCAGACTGATTTTTTTTCCTTTTTTTTTTTTTTTACAAAATGGTTGATATCCAATGAGTTTGTAATATTTGAACCTATGTAAATAAACAGAAGAGCAGGACCAAAATTCAAATAGATTAAAATAGTTTTAATTGATGCCCTGAAAGATGGGGATATTTGATTAGAAATTGCAAATGTCTTCTGCTGTATTTTATTGGGACAAAACTACTTGAAATTCCATTTGCTTTTTTATTCCCAAGCTATTTTAACTATAATTTCTAAATGAAAAAATTATATAGCATAGATTTTCAAATTGTAAGCTTTTGTCCCAGAGTCCTTTGTAATACTTATGACACCATTGTCAACACACACTTATTGAGGTACCTTGTTAAGATGGTCACTTAATGACCTGCTTGTTGTTCACCATATATATTATGCCAAAGGGTGAAAGGTATAGTCTAAGTTGGGCTTTTGACTTGTGTTAGCTCATGGATGAGTCCTTGTTGGAAATTTATTTTGATTAGGGTTTTCGACTGTAGAGTATTTATATCTGTATTGCTTGGTTTGTGTTAACTAACATCTTAAAGGACAAAGGAGTGGAGTGGGTGGGGAGGCAATGTGGGCTCTCCCAGGAGCCTGATCCTTAGGCTAACCCTATCCCTTCTCAGAAAAGTTAAGCAATGCGATTATATAAAGCCTGTGAGAGACTCAGAAATGGGTTATAGCTGCACGGATGCAAAGTAAAAAAAGACAAATTCTTTCCATCCTGTAAGGAAATGCTAATGGCTTCAACTCAGTGAGAATGTCAAGGCACAGTATGAACTCTCCTCCCCCTACTCCAGGCTTCCATTTCTGCAAGGCTCTGATAATTTAGCCTTTCTTGCAATTTTTTAGCGGACATTCAGTCACTAGGTGGAAGTGGTTAAGCAACTAACTTGTAATAAGAACAAAAATTACCAAACAGAGGGCTAAAATAGAAGAAGTTGAGAAATTAAATGGATCCTGTGATACACCCCTGTGTATTCCAAGAAATGACATAGTAAAAAGTCAAGGCCCTTTGTGGTTCTGTATTTTGAAAGTAAGTGACAATAGTTTGTGACATTTTGGAAGTTATTTTTAATGGAAAATTCTATAAAATATTTAAGGTACAAGTAATTTAAAACTTCTAAAATATTTTTAAGATTTGAGGGGAAAAAAGGGAAATATTTTCTTACTCTGTGATGCTAGTATAATCTTTATATCAAAGATCACAAAAGCATCAGAAAGAAAATAATCTGATCACATGAATGAACACAGAGGAGAAAATCCTGAATAAAGTATTATCAGACAGATTTCATAGTGTATTAAAAGGATAAAACATCAAGACCAAATTTGATTTATACCAGGATTACAAATGTGGTTTAATATTTGAAAGCCAATTGATATAATTTATCACACCAGTTGGTATGATATTATTGAAAGTGAGCAGGCTCTGCGGGGATTCTGAGTGTGGAAAGCTTCCTGTTTTCTTGACTCCAGCTTCTATGACCTTCCCTAAGTTCCAAAGGGCAGATTTTAGCAGAAGAGAAGGGTTACAAAGAGAAGAAAGGAACAGCCAAAAAATAATGGCAAAGCCTTGGGGCAAGGTCTTTGTTCCACCTCAAGGGATACACATAACAATGAAAGCATTTTTCATACTAGAAAGAACTACCTGAAGCTACATTAAAGGAACCAGAGAAACTCATCAGGAAGATAACTGAGACCAGATTAGAGAAGTGTTCAATTCAGTCACTCAGTCCTATCAGACTCTGCGACCCCATGGACTGCAGCACTCCAGGCCTCCCTGTCTATCAGCAACTCCTGGAGTTCACTCAAACTTGCCTGCATTGGGTCAGTGATGCCATCCAACCATCTCATCCTCTGTCATCCCCTTCTCCTCCTGCCCTCAATCTTTCCCAGCATCAGGATCTTTTCAAATGAGTCAGTTTTTCACATCAGGTGGCTAAAATATTGGAGTTCCAGCTTCAGCATCAGTCCTTCCAGTGAATATTCAGGACTGATTTCCTTTAGGATGGACTAATTGGATCTTCTTCTGGTCCAAGGGACTCTCAAGAGTCTTCAACACCACAGTTCAAAAGCATCAATTTTTCAGTGCTCAGCTTTCTTTATAGTCCAACTCTCACATCCCTACATGACTATTGGAAAGCCATAGCTTTGACTAGATGGACCTTTTTTTGGCAAAGTAATGTCTCTGCTTTTCAATAAGCTGTCTAGGTTGTTCATAACTTTTTTCCCAATGAGCAAATGCCTTTTAATTTCATGGTTTCAGTCATCATCTGGAGTGATTTGTAGCCCCCCCAAATAAAGTCTGTCATTGTTTCCACATTTCCCCATCTATTTGCCATGAAGTAATGGGACCAGATGTTATGATCTTAGTTTTTTGAATGTTAAGTTGTAGGCCAACTTTTTCACTCTCCTCTTTCATTTTCATCAAGAGGCTCTTTAGTTTTTCTTCACTTTCTGCCATAAGGGTGGTTTCATCTTCATATCTGAGGCTATTGATATTTCTCCTGGCAATCTTGATTCTAGCTTGTGCTTCCTCCAGCCCAGTATTTCTCATGATGCACTTTGCATATAAGTTAAATAAGCAGGGTGACAATATACAGCCTTGATGTACTCCTTTCCTGATTTGGAACCAGTCTGTTATTCCATGTGCAGTTGTAACTGCTGCTTCTTGACCTGCATAGAGATTTCTCAGGAGGCAGGTCAGGTGATCTGGTATTCCCATCTCTTGAACAATTTTCTACAGTTTGTTGTGATCCACACAGTCAAAGGCTTTGGCATAGATAATACAGCAAAAGTAGATGTTTTTCTGGAACTCTCTTGCTTTTTTGATGATCCAACAGATGTTGATTTGATCTCTGGTTTCTCTGCCTTTTCTAAACCCAGCTGGAACATCTGGAAGTTCATAGTTCATGAACTGTTGAAGGCTGGCTTGAAGAATTTTGAACATCACTTTGCTAGCATGTGAGATGAGTGCAATTGTGTCATATTTGAACATTCCTTGGCATTGACTTTTTTGGGATTGGAATGAAAACTGACCTTTTCCATTCCTGTGGCCACTGCTCAATTTTCCAAATTTGCTGGCATATTGAGTGCAGTACTTTCACAGCATCATCTTTTAGGATTTGAAATAGCTCAATTGGAATTCCATCACCTCCACTAGCTTTGCTCGTAGTGATGCTTCCTAAGGCCCACCTAACTTCACATTCCAGAATGTCTGGCTGTAGGTGAGTGATCACACCATCATGATTATCTGGGTCACAGATATCTCTTGTATAGTTCTTCTGTGTATTCTTGCCACCTCTTCTTAATATCCTCTGCTTCTATTAGGTCCATACCATTTCTTTCTTTTATTGTGCTCATCTTTCATGGCATCTGGTCCCATCACTTCATGGGAAATAGATGGGAAACAGTAGAAACAGTGTCAGACTTTATTTTTTGGGCTCTGAAATCACTGCAGATGGTGACTGCAGCCATGAAATTAAATTAAAAGATGCTTACTCCTTGGAAGAAAAGTTATGACCAACCTAGATAGCATATTGAAAAGCAGAGACATTACTTTGCCAACAAAGGTCCATCTAGTCAAGGCTATGATTTTTCCAGTGGTCATGTATGGATGTGAGAGTTGGACTGTGAAGAAAGTTGAGCGCTGAAAAACTGATGCTTTTGAACTGTGGTGTTGGAGAAAGACTCTTGAGAGTCCCTTGGACTGCAAGGACATCCAACCAGTCCATTCTGAAGGAGATCAGCCTTGGGATTTCTTTGGAGGGAATGATGCTAAAGCTGAAACTCCAGTACTTTGGCCACCTCATGTGAAGAGTTGACTCATTGGAAAAGACTCTGATACTGGGAGGGATTGGGGGCAGGAGGAGAAGGGGACGACAGAGGATGAGATGGCTGGATGGCATCACTGACTCAATGGACATGAGTCTGAGTGAACTCTGGGAGTTGGTGATGGACAGGGAGGCCTGGCGTGCTGCGATTCATGGGGTCACAAAGAGTTGGACACAACTGAGTGACTGAACTGAACTGAATTAAACTGAATTTTCTTGAAGAAATCTCTCGTCTTTCCCATTCTATTGTTTTCCTCTATTTCTTTGCACTGATCACTGAGGAAGTCTTTCTTATCTCTCCTTGCTATTCTTTGGAGCTCTTCATTCAAATGAGTATATCTTTTCTTTTCTCCTTTGCCTTTCATTTATCTTCTTTTCTCAGCTATTTTTAGGCCTCCTCTGACAACCATTTTGCCTTTTTGTATTTATTTTTCTCTGGGATTGTCTTGACACTGCCTCCTGTACAATGTCACAAACCTCTGTCCATAGTCCTTCACGCACTCTGTCTATCAGATCTAATCCCTTGAATCTATATGCCACTTCCACTGTATAGTCATAAGGGATTTGATTTAGGTCATACCTGAATGGTCTAGTTATTTTCCATACTTTCTTCAATTTAAGTCAGAATTTGACAATAAAGAGTTCACAATCTGAGCCACAGTCATCTCCTGATCTTGCTTTTGCAGACTGTAAAACATCTCCATCTTTGGCTGCAAATAATATAATCAATCTGATTTCAGTATTGACCATCTGGTCCTCTCCGTGTGTAGAGTCTTCCCTTGTGTTGTTGCAAGAGGGTGTTTGCTATGACCCTCAAGTGCATTCTCTTTGCAAAACTCTTTTAGGCTTTGCCCTGCTTCATTCTGTACTCCCATGCCAAATTTGCCCATTTTTCCAGGTATTTCTTGATTTCCTACTTTTTCATTCTAGTCCCCTATAATGAAAAGGACATTTTTGGGGGTGTTAGTTCTAGAAGGTCTTGTAGGTCTTCATAGAACCTCTCAACTTCAGCTTCTTCAGTATTACTGTTTGGGGCAAAGACTTGGATTACTGTGAAATTGAATGGTTTGCTTTGGAAATGAACAGAGATCATTCTGTCGTTTTTGAAATTGCATCCAAGTACTGCATTCGGACTCTTTTGTTGACTGTGATGACTATCCATTTCTTCTAAGGGATTTTTGCTCACTGTAGTAGATGTAACATTCATCTGAGTTAAATTCACCTATTCCAGTCCATTTTAGTTAGCTGATTCTTAAAATGTTGATGTTCACTCTTGTCATCTCCTGTTTTACCACTTCCAGGTTGCCTTGATTCATGGACCTAACATTCCAGGTTCCTACACAATATCACTCTTTACAGCAGTGGACATTACTTCCATCACCAGTCACATCCACAACTGGGAGTTGTTTTTGCTTTGACTCCGTCTCTTCATTCTTTCTGGAGTTATTTCTCCACTGATCTCCATAGTATATTGCACACGTTATTGCACTCCTACTGACCTGGGGAATTCATCTTTCAGTGTTGATAAACCCTAGTCTTATCAGCAACTTTAGTCTTGAGCTATTACTGTAAAACTCATCAAATTCTTCTGGTGGGTTGGGACATATATTTTTTGGAGGCAGAAATCCACTATTGTCCCCTTTGCTGTGCAAAGTAATAAAGCTATTCCTTTCTACTTCACTCAAACGTTGTCTCCAAGAATCGATTCAGCACTGGTGCACAGAGGCCAAGATTTTGGCATCATAAATAAGGCAGAAGAAACATTTAGAATAATGCAACATTTTATAATGATAAAAATTCAGCAAACTAGGAAAGAAAGACAACTTCTAATTTTATGAAGGGTAACCTGGTGGTTACAGTCCATGGGGGTCCCAAACAGTTGGACACAACTGAGCAACTAACACTCCCCCCCCGCCCCACACACACACACACATTTCCCCCTACAAATATCTATGACTCATATCCTGCTTAATAAATATTTCTACCACCAGGACATAAAGACATAATCCTCCATCTTCTTTTAGACGTATTATATTTGTATTTTTCACCTTTCAGTCTATGATCGCTCTCTAACTGTTTTGTATGATGTGTGTGTGTTGTGAAGTAGGATTTTTAATAATGACAAAAACAATGGGAATATGTTCATTAATGCTAAAAACTGGGTAATAGATTTTGCTTTGTTTGTACAGTGAAAGAGCAAATAGATGAATTACAACTAAAAGCATCAATGGATGACTATCATAAGAACCACACTGAGCAAAGCCCACCAGTCACAGGATAATACAGACACACACTGAATTTCACTTATATAAAGTTCTACAGCAGAAATTGTCTATAGTAAAATCAGAGAAGTGGTTTTCACAGATTTTAGGAAAATGTTTATCATTGGGAGAAAAAAGGGGTTAGTGATAGCAGAGTGTAATACAACAGTCATTGAAGTGACTGATCTTTATTTTTCAAACCTGGTGGTTGTTTTTCCTCTTAATCAAATATGTAGACATTTTAAAAATGTTAGCTATGTATCCTAATATATACAATTTTAAAACTGGAAACACATATAGGGAAAGCTTCAGTGTCAAAAGTAAACAAAACAACAGGACAATATCAAAATTTGCTTTGAAAATTAATTTTGTGGGATTGTTTTTGCTTTTTGTTATTCACATTTGAAAATAAAAGTGTTCTTATCCTTCATTCCAAGAATTATTTTTTCTTTTATTCCTTATCTCAAGTAAAAAATACCTCAATTCACAGACTCTTTTGTTGCACTAATCCTGTATATCAGCAATAAGAAGGCAAAGAATGAATAGGTTTGCAATAATTAAAGTAGTTTTTTATTTCTATAAAATCACTCTGGATAACCCTGCTTCTTACAAGTTCAGAAGTACTAAAGCACTTCTAATGTTGAATTATATCAGCCTCTGGCATATGTAACAATTTTTCCAATCTAGAGGTTTAAGCTCCTTAACATGGAAATTAATTACATTTAATGCTTTATTGAATTTTTCAATTGCTGGTCACTCCTGGCCACAACTGTTCTCTAGAATGTCTACTATGATGTCACTCCTTTGATTTTAAATGATGTGAAATTGGCATCCGTTTTTCTTTTTTGATTAATTTGAATGAGATGATTTTTGGCTGCTTTGGAGTTAAAAATCAATCGGAAAAATATTCTCTATATGACTGGTCCTAAAACATTACCGCATATTAGATCTACCTTCCAGGTTTGAAAAATACTGATGCCTGGATCTCACCCCAAGAAAAGCAAATTTAACTGGTGTGGGATATGAAAGTCCTGAGGAGTTTTGAAAGCTAAATAAGTGATTTCAATATGCAGTAAAGTTTGATAATCACTGCTCTACATTATCTGCTCCATTATCTGCTTATGGATGTGGCAGGTTTTTCAAATAAATAAATGTTTATTCATTGTTAACATCCAGTTATTAGATCTTAGCAATGGGAAAAAAAAAAAGCAGATACTAGAATAAAATTACTCAGTCATTTCTAAATGCAGATATTTAGTATTTGCAAATTTTCATTATTTTACTTTCAATCCAAAGAGACATTTTTTCATTTAGTTAGAATTTCTAATTTGAGGTTTCTAAATTATTGTGAATCAGAAAATATGGTAGCTATGAATTGATCATAAACAACTTAATATTATACAGAATCTTTCCATTTAGTTCAAAGGTACTGTTAACAGATACTGTTAACTTGGATTAGTCCTGGCCTCTCCTATTTTTTGCAAATGTCATGGAGGCCAACAAGTTTGAGAACCCAAACAGTAAAACACAAATATGCAGAATCCATAGGAATATCTTTGTAGAATGTCAAGTAGGGAGCACTCCATTTTGAATAAAATAATTGTGATATTCAGCAAATTACTTTTGTGGGTTAATTTTAGTAATAATAAAATTATTCATTTTACTTAGCTTTATGGTTCAGATCAGATCAGATCAGTCGCTCAGTCGTGTCCGACTCTGCGACCCCATGAATCCCAGCACACCAGGCCTCCCTGTTCAACACCAGCTCCCAGAGTTCACTGAGACTCACGTCCATCGAGTCAGTGATGCCTTCTAGCCATCTCATCCTCTGTCGTCCCCTTCTCCTCCTGCCCCCAGTCCCTCCCAGCATCAGAGTCTTTTCCAATGAGTCAACTCTTCACATGAGGTGGCCAAAGTACTGGAGTTTCAGCTTTAGCATCATTCCCTCCAAAGAAATCCCAGGGCTGATCTCCTTCAGAATGGACTGGTTGGATCTCCTTGCAGTCCAAGGGACTCTCAAGAGTCTTCTCCAACACCACAGTTCAAAAGCATCAATTCTTCAGCGCTCAGCCTTCTTCACAGTCCAACTCTCACATCCATACATGACCACAGGAAAAACCATAGCCTTGACTAGATGGACCTTTGTTGGCAAAGTAATGTCTCTGCTTTTGAACATGCTATCTAGGTTGGTCATAACTTTCCTTCCAAGGAGTAAGTGTCTTTTAATTTTATGGCTGCAGTCACCATCTGTAGTGATTTTGGAGCCCAGAAAAATAAAGTCTGACACTGTTTCCACTGTTTCCCATCTATTTCCCATGAAATGATGGAACCGGATGCCATGATCTTTGTTTTCTGAATGTTGAGCTTTAAGCCAACTTTTTCACTCTCCTCTTTCACTTTGATCAAGAGGCTTTTTAGTTCCTCTTCACTTTCTGCCATAAAGGTGGTGTCATCTGCATATCTGAGGTTATTGATATTTCTCCCGGCAATCTTGATTCCAGCTTGTGTTTCTTCCAGTCCAGCATGTCTTATGATGTACTCTTCATATAAGTTAATAAACAGGGTGACAATATACAGCCTTGACGTACTCCTTTTCCTATTTGGAACCAGTCTGTTGTTCCATGTCCAGTTCTGACTGTTGCTTCCTGACCTGCATACAAATTTCTCAAGAGGCAGGTCAGGTGGTCTGGTATTCCCATCTCTTTCAGAATTTTCCACAGTTTATTGTGATCCCCACAGTCAAAGGCTTTGGCATAGTCAATAAAGCAGAAATAGATGTTTTTCTGGAACTCTCTTACTTTTTCCATGATCCAGCAGATGTTGGCAATTTGATCTCTGGTTCCTCTGCCTTTTCTAAAACCAGCTTGAACATCAGGAAGTTCACGTTTCACATATTCATAAAGCATAAGCTTTATGCTTAGATCATGCTAATTAAAGTCATCATCACTTTGAATGAGTACAAAGAACTTAAGAGTTAATTGCTGTTTTATATTAATTTCAGAAATGAAGAAACTGAAGAACAAGAAACCTAGTTTTTCTGATGTCATATATTTCATTCATTTAAATTATTATTTTAGCTATTGCAAATCTAAGAAATACTTGGCCATTTGTGCTATATTCAAAATGTAGGAGAAGCAAGAAATAAAAACCAGGGAAAGAATTCTGATAGGAAATAAATTAATACAACAATACACTGTCAGGTGTTTAATGTGTATTTTGCATATCATAACATGGTATATTTATTTAATAAGCCTTCGACTTTAAAAAACAGTCATTGCACCTTCACATGTATTTATAACACAAAACATATAATTTCAAGTCACTCAATTTCCTCCAGTGGCAACATCTTTGTCAACAGAACGTTAGAGTTCCAGATCACTTCATCATTTTGCTGTTTTCTGTGTGAGAATGACTTTGAATCTCTCTCTCCTTCCCTGAGGATTGAGGATGATGGGGGTCATACAAACAATAAAGTTTCTGAGGAAGGGGAAAGGCTTTACAAAGTTTTCCCTGTCACTTGTGCCAGCTAAAGAACTGGCTGCACTGATGGAATTTGGAGTTCCTCAGGAAGCAACATATAAAGTTTTTTTGTGTTTGTTTTGGTTCTTTTCTTCCCATTAATGTCAGAGCTGTATCTGTCTCTCAGTCCACTCTGATGTTAAGCCAATAAGTGGAACCCATGAAAGTGCTATGGAGGAGTTCACAAGAGATTTGGGTTCTTGTTAGCTTCCCACTTTCTTAGTTTTATCAATAATGCTGATGACAGGTGAACTATGGAACTTCAGTGTGTGAGGATTTTCCACAGAAACCAAGCAGTTCTCTTCGGGCACTAACTAGGTGTTAGATTTAACTCAATTCTGACAATACCTACCAGGAAACGGCAACAGATCCTACAGGTGGAGGGGTTAGTCCCACAGGACTGTACCACTTCAGATGCCAATGTCTTCAGATGACGTCTACACTGTTGCCTGTGCCTCTGATTGTAAATTGGAGTTTCCCATCACCCCTTCCTGAGATTTGATTAATAGGTTAGGGTGGTTCACAAACTCAGAAAACCTGTGTACTCACTAGGTTACCAGTAAACTACACAAGGTATTAAAGAATATGAATGAACAAATGGAGAGATATTAATACATATTGTGAAATCCTGACAAGAGCAGCCAGATCTGGCATTTGGACACATTCTGATTTTCAATTTGGAAACTCTCAAAGCCCTGTCCATTGGTTTTTATGAAGGCTTTATTACATAGGCTTGGTTAATTAATTCATTGATGACTGATTCAACCTCCAGGCCCTTTCCCTTCCTTGGAGCGAACATCCGGGTTACACAGTGAAACTAAAAATTTCCAGTCCACTAATCACTTGATGGGAGAAGGAAATGGCAACCCACTCCAGTACTCTTGCCGGGAGAATCCCAGGGTCAGCGGAGCCTGCTGGGCTGCCCTCTATGGGATCGCACAGAGTCGGACACAACTGAAGCGACTTAGCAGCAGCAATCACTTGATGAGTCCCCCTGGAAGCCAACCCCCATCCTTAGATACTTTCCAAAAGTCACTGCTGGTTGTGGTATTGAAAGGAATATGCTATAGCCATTAAGACATCTTTATAGCTTTCATCACTTAGGGAATTTCAAGGGTTCTAGAACCTTTGTGCCAGAAAAGAAGACAAAGACTAAATATATATTTTTTCTTACAACCCACAATATTACAGGGATAGAGACATCCTGAGCAATCTTTCCTGAGCAAAATTGCCCCAGTGTTGATAATAGGCTATCTTTACTTAATTTAGTTATTTCATGAAAACTCTTTGCTAGGTTTTATTTGAGATTCCCTGACATAAACAATAACTTTTATGAAAATTTCAGATTATTCTCATACAATTGATGTCCAGAAGAGTTCTAAAAGTTCTTTTCATATTCCAAGGTCAATATTTTATAATATCTTAATATCAATATTTAAATTTATATTTAAAATATTTAATTACTTTTAATATTTTAATAGCTTCTTTGAGCATCTTTAAGATCTGACTTCTTGAAGTATCATGATATCTGAGCTCATATTAGGAGTTACCTATGTGGTGAATGATAAACCACAGCATTTCCTCTTTCCTCCATTATCCCTTCTTGAATAGGCTTTTATGATAGTTGCCATCTCAGTATATATTAGATCATTTAACTGTCCGTAAGTATGCTGACCATTTTTAATTTGTTCTCTGTTGAGTCTTAAAACTCTTGTTTTTGCATTTCAAAATCACAGACTACTCCAAAGACATACTTGTTAACTGTTGATCTAGTTACTCTCCTTCAGTTGGAAGTCTATGGTGAAAGTGATAGGCTCCTCCGTATGAACAAATTTTATTCTGCCTGAGGTTCATATTTTAAGGATGAATTGAAATCTATTAAGGCAAATCTTGCCTGCCTATTTCCTATTTTAGTCTTAAGATATGACCTGTCAACAAACAAGATTGAATCTGGAGTTTTTAGGGGCTGTCTGGTAAATCTGTTCAAGGCTTAGTTGATTCTCAGGAGAGGAAAGATAGACATGAATTTTTCTTCTTCAGGAAAAGGTAGAAGAGTAGAAGAATTTAAAGTGTTATCATAATGGAGAGAAGTATATAAAGAATAAAATAATAAAATTCAAAAGTGCTAAGCCTGCATACTGAAAAATATGGTAAATTTCTAGTAACTCTCAAGGATTGTATCACCTAATTGGTGGTAGTGTTGAAGAAGCATCTTAAAATTAAATAAGTAGGAGCTTTCATTTATTTGTCTAATGCCACTAAAGCCTTCAAACAAGGGAAGTAGAATTTCCCCCCTAGATCTAAAGAAAGGCTGAAGTAAGAATGTAAAGTTTAAAAATAAAATAAAATTGGAGGGAAAAAAAAAAAAAAGAAAGTGATACATCAATATTGTTTTGAAATTGAGTCAGCATATTAAGGGTTTGTACAGAGCTTTTATGTATAAACAGGTGTAAAGATTTATGATAATTAAGAGGATCTAGAGTGATCAACTGTTGAAGACATGGTTTTAAGTTCCAAACTATCATTCCTGTTTGAATTCCGGGGGGTATTCAATTACCAATAACTGTACTCTTCATATTTGTTCTGTGTGCTATGGTGTGCTTAGTCACTCATGTCCAACTCTTTGTGACCCCATGGCCTGTAGCCTGTCAGGCTCCCCTGTCTATGGGAACTCTCCTGGCAAGAATGTTGGAGTGGGTTGCCATGGCTCCTCCAGATCTTCCCAACTCAGGGATCAAACCTAGTTCTCCTGCATTGCAGGTGGATTCTTTACAGTCTGAGCCACAAGGGAAGCCCATTCCTCATGCTTGGTGATTAGAAAATAATCAGAAACCCACTGTCCACAATAGCCAGTGAGAACTAAAAAACCTCTTATTTGCTGCACTGCTGATCCTGTTTGTGACACCAAATTATCTTACTGTTCACACTGTCTGCACTGCTCGTTGAACCCAGGGTAGGCCAGGCTTGAGCTAACAGGCTGAAAGGAGATGTGAGTCATAGGAACTGCAGAAATGTTTATTCTCTCCTGGTTGGCACAGCAGCCGTAACACAGCCTCTCTCCCGTTAGATGCTGTAGCCATAGAAGCAGCCATAATGTAACACAATTGCGTACAACCCTTCATGGCTTTTCCAGGTGAAGCTTACAGAACAAAAGTAGCCCACAACCAAACAAGTACCTGATGGCACTCATGCGCAGTGCTATAAGTGAGCTCAGATGTTACATAATCATTATTTACAAAACGTGGGGAAAGAGCAGGAGGCCACAGGGCGAGAGAACCTGACCATACCATCTTGGCTAATTTGCACTTTCCCTACACTTGCATTTAATTTTTAGTGATTTATCCTCTATCAGGTTGAAGATACTTAATTCTTTAGGATTGTTTTAATTCAGGGTTTTATATATAATAAAATACTACAGACTTGGTGGCTTATAAATAACAGAAACTTATTTCTTGTATTTCTGGAAACTGGAAGTCAAGACCAGGGTACCAGCATGGTCTGGTGAGGGTTGTTTGCTGGGTTTCCACCTTCTCGTTGTATCCTCACTTGATGTAAGGACCAGGTAGCTCCATGGAGTTTCTTTTCTTTTTTTTTTTAATTTCATTTAATTTTTAAACTTTACATAATTGTATTAGTTTGCCAAATATCAAAATGAATCCACCACAGGTATACATGTGTTCCCCATCCTGAACCTTCCTCCCTCCTCCCTCCCCATACAATCCCTCTGGGTCGTCCCAGTGCACCAGCCCCAAGCGTCCAGTATCGTGCATCAAACCTGGACTGGCATCTCGTTTCATACATGATATTTTACATGTTTCAATGCCATTCTCCCAAATCTTCCCACCCTCTCCCTCTCCCACAGAATCCATAAGACTGTTCTATACCTCACTGTCTCTTTTGCTGTCTCGTACACAGGGTTATTGTTACCATCTTTCTAAATTCCATATATATGCGTTAGTATACTGTATTGGTGTTTTTCCTTCTGGCTTACTTCACTCTGTATAAAAGGCTCCAGTTTCATCCACCTCATTAGAACTGATTCAAATGTATTCTTTTTAATGGCTGAGTAATACTCTATTGTGTATATGTACCATAGCTTTCTTATCCATTCATCTGCTGATGGGCATCTAGGTTGCTTCCATGTCCTGGCTCTTATAAACAGTGCTGCGATGAACACTGGGGTACACGTGTCTCTTTCCCTTCTGGTTTCCTCAGTGTGTATGCCCAGCAATGGGATTGCTGGATCATAAGGCAGTTCTATTTCCAGTTTTTTAAGGAATCTCCACACTGTTCTCCATAGTGGCTGTACTAGTTTGCATTCCCACCAACAGTGTAAGAGGGTTCCCTTTTCTCCACACCCTCTCCAGCATTTATTATTTGAAGACTTTTGGATCGCAGCCATTCTGACTGGTGTGAAATGGTACCTCATAGTGGTTTTGATTTGCATTTCTCTGATAATGAGTGATGTTGAGCATCTTTTCATGTGTTTGTTAGCCATCTGTATGTCTTCTTTGGAGAAATGTCTATTTAGTTCTTTGGCCCATTTTTTGATTGGGTCATTTATTTTTCTGGAGTTGAGCTGTAGGAGTTGCTTGTATATTTTTGAGATTAGTTGTTTGTCAGTTGCTTCATTTGCTGTTATTTTCTCCCATTCTGAAGGCTGTCTTTTCACCTTGCTAATAGTTTCCTTTGATGTGCAGAAGCTTTTAAGGTTAATTAGGTCCCATTTGTTTATTTTTGCTTTTATTTCCAATATTCTGGGAGGTGGGTCATAGAGGATCCTGCTGTGATGTATGTCAGAGAGTGTTTTGCCTATGTTAGAAACACTAATCCCATTCATGAGGGCTCCACCTTCATGACATAATCATTGCCCAAAGGCCCCATTTAGGGGTTAGGGGATTAAAGATTGATCATGATCCACATAACATGTTCATTCTGACAAAATTATACATTTTAATTGGAACCTATATTGAGCTAAAACAGTAAATCTTAATGGTCACTATCTTTATACAACAAAAGTTCAACCACACATTGCTTAAAGACAGAATCACAAGGAAAGTTAAGACTCTTTATAGCCCTGGTTAACGTTAACAACCTGTGAAAAAGAAAGGGGTGTCTCTGTAAACCTCTGTGGCCTCACTGTTCAAGTAAATTGTTGAACCTTATAGAAAAAGTCAAACAGATATTGATTACCTGGATCTAAAGCAACACTGAAGAAAGCAGAACAAAGATCGATAACAATAAAACAGGTAGCCTTAGATAAAACTGAAGGTAAAATAGTGTGTGTTTGTATACATACATACATACATATATATATATATAAAAGCAGATCTCACACTTCATGCATATATTTAAATTGCACTTAATACAGTTTAATTCAATGTTCAAATTAGCTGTAAATAGATTATGAATAGGAGAGAACTCAGGGATCTCAGCAGTGGCATTAAAGGAGCTTTGGTTTTGTAGATCTGGTTCCCTAGCAGAAGTGTCTCAGAAACAAAGAATTTCCTTCAAAGTTTTGATGGGGACAGTCACAGGATGAGGCTGAGGAAAAGTTTGTGTCATCGGTGGGATTTGTGGTTTGCATTGCAGTACTCATATCAATAACATTTATGAAAGATTCTTTAATATTTAGAGAGAGTTCTCCTTGTGAGTTTAATAGTAAACTAGGAAATCGGGCTCTGATTCCTCTTCAGAGAAGGAAAAATCTTATTAACTCCCTTAAATATAAACCTTCACTAATCATTCACTTCATTTTTTTTCCCAATGTTTTAAGCTAGTGTGGGGCAGACGTGTTCCAATGTGCTTTTGCTTATATTGCTTACAGATGTTCTTATCAAGACTTTGCCTCCACTGGTCCAGGGCAAGTATCTCATTGCTCGAAGGCTATCAGCAATTGTGAGGTTTTGCTGTTTTATGTTTGTTTCTGCTTGGTCAGTATGTCGGGGATGAGAATCTGAGAAGACTGGCAGGGGTTTCATCATTGGTGTTTTTTTTTTTTTTTTTTTTTCCTTCATGACAGTATTCTTGTATATTTAATCTCCTAATTCAGGCTGAAGGCCATTCACAAAACATGAATAAGGACCTGAGGTCACATTTTCTTTAGCATCTGTTCTTGAATGTTGTGTTGAAGTATTAAAAATCCCAAATCTAAACTCTCCAAAAGACTTTCAGAAATATCTTAGTATTCAATCTTTTTGGACAAGAAAGATTTTGGGAAGAACCTCCAAAATACGTTGTTTAATATTTATAGATTTTCCAACTCTGAATTTCTGTGCAATTTCTCAGTATCTTCCCACTCTGGATTTTCTACTTTTTTATTTTTTAGTATTGGAAGTTCCTAGTAACTTATGAAAACATCCATATAGATCTGATAGCTTTGGACTATACATTCCTAGGGCCGTTCTAAATCCTTCTATAGATTTTTCTGTATCTTCTTTAGGCTTCTGAAAGTTTGACCCAGCTAAGAGTGAGATCAAAGATGAGAATACCCTTAGGGATTTAAATATAAGAAAGCATTGAACCTTGCAGGTTCCTAGCTGAGCCAGAGCAGAAAAATGGGTTGGAAAGAGAGCAGAGGCAGAGAATAATTAGAAGCATAAGATGCAGTTAGGAGAATAGTACACCAATGACCATTAAATTCAAGTTCTGATTTGGAGTGATACAGATGAGGGATAGGTTTACACTTGTTGCACTTGTATTTGCCTTGGCCCCAGAATTTTATAAGGAAGCCACTAATGTGTCTGGGTTTCATTTGGAAGCTTCCTCATTCCAAGACAGAAAAGCAAAAAAAAAAAAAAAAAAAAAAGCAGACCAATGAATGGGATTTTACTCACACTCTGTTCTGAATAACCTCTCATGAATAATTTTATTCTTATCAAAGTTCTCCAAACTAGAACTGCAAAGTTAAATTTCCCTTGGTAAATCTAAGCTGTATAGAAGAATAGTTCTTTAAATTTGAGTTATTCTATAAATTCATGTAAGAGGCTGTGGTCCAGCCCAAAGGAGTCATTTACTTAGTTTTAGATTCTGAAAGCCCATAGCAGGATAACAACAATTTAAGGAAAACTTGGTTTATATACTTTGTGTTTGCAATTCACTTCCACCAGTCACAGACTCAAATAACCTATGATTCTCATTAAGCAGAAGCTTAGAGATGAGCTCTCACTCAGAACTAGATGACTATAGACAATATAATGTAAGACTGCTTTATAAAGACTTGATGACTAACCCAAGGCAAAGTTTGTCCAACGGACCCTATGTAGGAGAAATCTTGCATGCACCTCAGGCTCTGAGCTGATTCCAGAAGCAGATTTAGTAGGAGCAATATCTTTTCTGTCCTTCAAACATCCCCCTGTTGTACAGAGTGAAGTAAGTCAGAAAGAGAAAAACAAATATTGTTTATTAATGTATATATACAGAATCTAGACAAATAGCACTGATGAACCTATTTGCATGGAAGGAAGGGATGTGCAGACTTGGAGAATGGACTTGTGGACACAGTAAGGGATGGAGAGAGAAGGGGAGAAGAGGGTAGGATGAATTGAAAAAGTAGCATTGACATACACAGTATCATGTGTAAAATAGCTAGCTAGTGGGAAGCTGCTGTATAACACAGGGAGCCCAGCCTGGTGCTCTGTCAAGGCTGGGATGTGAGTGGGGAGGGAGGCTCAAATGGGAGGAGACACATATGCATATGCTATATATATGTATACGTATGTGTGTGTGTGTGCGTGCATATATATAATTATGACTGATTCACTTTGCTATATGGCAGAAACCAACACAACATTGTAAAGCAATTATCCTCCAATTAAACAAAACAAAACAAATCCCCCTACAGACAACAAAAATGATGAGGAGAGGATAGGCAGTAGCAATTTGTCCTGAGGGGGTGGGGTTGAGGGGGCAGGTGGTAACTGGAAGGTCTTAGGACTTGGTTTTTTGTGTCCACAGGTCATGACATGAAGTGATTTGGTTTATAGCCTCCCATTTTCAAAGCCAGCCTTCAAACTCCCAGTTAGCTAATGAGTTTAGTGAGAAATCAATGTCACAGGCAGAGGAGCTGACCAGGAATTGGAATGATTCAAAAGCTGTGAAATTTGTAAACCATAGATAAGTTGTTCTGAAAAACGATCTTTGACATTACAAAAGTTTCTGGAAAAGATAAATTTGTTTGCCCAAATTAAAAGAGAAAACAGATTAAATAACAGAATGATACTAAAATAAGCCAATAATTTGAAAAATCAAGTTAAGGAACTCCATACTACCCCCAACATAGGTGATAAAAGAGATGGAAATATATGAGAAATTTTAAGGAATATGGAAATTCATAAAGATAAACTCAGGCTTAACAGATGGTGCTAGTGGTAAAGAACCTGCCTGCCAATGCAGGAGACATAAGAGATGTGGGTTTGATCCCTGGGTTGGGAAGATTCCCTGGAGGAGGGCATGGCAACCCACTCCAGTATTCTTTCCTGGAGAATCTGTTGGACAGTGGAGCCTGGTGGGTTATAGTTCATAGGGTTACAAAGAGTCAGACATGACCAAAGAGATTTAGCTTGCATGCATGCAAGGATAATCTTGATATGAAAGTCAGTCATGTCCAACTCTGTGATCCCATAGGCTAGACAGTCCATGGAATTCTCCAGGCCAGAATACTGGAGTGGGTAGTTGTACCCTTCTCCAGGGGATCTTCTGAACCCAGATATTGAACCCAGAACTCCTGCACTGCAGGCAGATTCTTTGCCAGTGGCACCATTAGGGAAGCCCAAGTATACTGAAGTGGGTAGCCTATCAGTTCTCCAGTGGATCTTCCTGACCCAGGAATTGAACCAGGGTCTCCTGCATTGGAGGCAGATTCTTTGCCAGCTGAGCTCCAGGGAAGCCCATATAAACTTGATGGGCTGCAGGTAAATAAAGATGTGAGGCCAGCCAGTTGCCCTGTGGCAAAGAATGACACAGATCGGAACAGTCCACCCACTATGGCAGGGTAATGGTGAAAATCCCAGGTCAGACACAATCTTGGAACTACACAAATCCAAACACCACCAAGAGACCTGAATATTCCCAGAAATATAAATCTGGCTGCATAAATACTCATGAGAGGCCACTAAATGATAAAAAAAATTTACATAACCATAAATGATTTACTTTCAATAGCACTGGACTGAAGAAATCAATGCAACAGCTTTAAAATTCTGAGGAAGAATAGTTTTTAATATACAAACACAATTAGCAATTGAGTATGAGGCTAAACATAGGATTTTTTACATTCAGATTCTTGGGATGCTTTTTTCCGCATGTTTGTATAGATAACGTATTTTCTTTTTTTTTTTTTTCTCTCATTGACCAAACTCTGTTCAGGTTTCCTTGAACTCTTGCTATGGTCTGTATCCCCACAAAATTCCTATGTTGGGAACCTAACCCCCAAAGATGATGCCATTAGGAGGTAGGATCCTTGGGAGGTGGTTAGGTCATGACGGAGGAGCCATCATGAATAGGATGTGTTCCTGATGAAGCTCCCTCACCCCTTTCACTGTGCGAGGATATGGGAAAAAAACTGCCATCTGTGAAGCAGGAAGTGCTCACCAGACACTGAATCTGAGGTCACCTTGGTCCTGGACATTCCAGAATCCAGAACTGCTTTTTATTAGGCACCCAGTCTATGGTATATTTAATAGCTGCCCAAATGTACTAGGACATCCGTTTCTCAACTAGACCCTGACTTTGGAGCTTCCATGTTTATCTCTGCCTTGTCAAATTTTATCAAGAATTCTGTTAAGTCATTTTAGCTAGCATCCCCATCTTCAATATCGGCTCTGACCATATTCCTCATCCTCTACCACCCCACAGATAATGTCTGATCACCATGATCTTCAGCAAGACTCTCATTAGGTCAGTGTAAGCAGAACCCCTCTTACCCTCAATGTTTCCTCTAGTAAGTTCCATCCACTGACCATGCTTCTTAGCCTAAATCCCCACCTGCCCATGTTGTTGTCAATTAAAACATATTTTTGCAACCTATTGACAGTTACAATTTATTTGACCAGGATTTTAAGGTCTTCAAGCCCAGGAGGCAGCATGCCAAGTAATGCCAAAAGAACTTATCTAAGGGGGTGAAGGGATGGAGGAGGCCAAGATATATAGGATTTTTTTGCAACAATAGGCAGGTAGTCTGAGCATCAAAAGATTATTTTTAATCAAAGAAAATCAGACATGTCAAGTTAAGAAATTTAGTACTTTTCTATGTATGGGAAGATGTAAGAGTCTGGGCTTACTAAAATAATTCCTTTAACATGCACTTCTTCTATCTGGGGCCAGTATCCTATATTTTTACATCCTGAGTTTCCTCAGGGCTCACTGTGGGGAGTGGCTGCAGTCTGATAGCTGCTAGAAGGCAGGTATTCTTTCCTTCCTGAGTTTCCTCAGGGCTCACCAACTCACCTTTCGGCAGTGGCTACAATCACTGATGGCTGTGACATATTTTGTTTACTGATATGTCAAGAAATATTCCATTTATCACTGTGCTAGGAGATGAACTTAGTCTCTCTCCTTTATTGCAGATCCGATTGCAGAGTCCTTATACCTGTCATGTTAGACTCCCTTGAATAAAATCTTTCTTACAATCTTTAAAGAGCATCCTAATTTTTTTCATTAACATTCACTGTATGTGTATGTCACTAAATTTATGAGAAAATATAGGAAAATATTATTTCATGAGACACATGAACTATAAACAGACATTTGAAAAATCCAAAGTTTTTTGAATTTTTACTTTTATTCTGTTTTTCTTCTAGAAGCAGGACTTGAACTCACAGGTTTACATTGTTTTCTATGTAGTTAATCACATTGCTGATTCTGAGGTGATTTTTACTCTTCTTGTAATCATTATATTATATATATTGTTTAATAAAGCTAAAAATAATCAGCAGTTTATAGGGAAGATGGTCTGTGTTATTGCTAAAGAACTTACAGAAGTGAAATTACAATATAGAAGCACTATAATCTGTATTGAATTATATACTATGCTGATTTGCATTAATATTATGCTGATTTTGGTTCCTCTTTCCCATACATATGAACAGGCCATGAAAAAGAGATGATTCCCTGTGCTCACCCCCTCCCCCACCATGAATCTATTTCTACAAAACAACAAAACAATTTGACTCAATTCCCAAAGTTTTAGTCTATGGAGAGAATGTTTTGCTTAGCCTGTACATGTCATGATAAGATTGTTCAATTGAATAACCCAAATGTTAGCTAAGGTCACCCTGTTCTTTACAATTTAAATTAAATTGCCTCTATTACCCAGTTCCTCTGGGACTTATATGTTTCATGGACATTTCAGACTCCTCTGTTCCTGT
The DNA here is from genome assembly GCF_032452875.1 of Bos javanicus. NCBI lineage: Eukaryota > Metazoa > Chordata > Mammalia > Artiodactyla > Bovidae > Bos > Bos javanicus. Next base: position 4,211,204 of record NC_083871.1, on the reverse strand, counting down.
TTCAATCTCATCTCATTCTTGCTTTATTTCAATTGGCTGCCAATTCTTTTTACTCTATTATGCAGAAAAATTGAGATCTTCACTTTGTACTTGTATTGTTTCTGCCTTTGTATATCAAAAGACTCTTTAAAGTTTCTGCTAAAACAAAGGACTGTGGGCTCTGGGCCACACTTTTAAGCAGAAGGAAGGAATGTCTGTAGCTTTGAAATATAAAACTTTTATATTCCTTTTCTACCCTCAAATGTCTATAAATGAACAGCAGCACCATATGTTGAGAGTAAGTTTCAAGATGTGAGAATTATACTACTCATGACCACTCCCTACTCTTTAGAAAACAAAAGGAGTATTTTGTCCACTGCATTAATGATCAGTTAATGTATAAATAATGCTTACTAGTTAGTGTTTGCATGCATATATAGCAAGGTTTTCAACCCAGGGCAAAAACCACAAATATGCCAGCTAACAACTGGCACTTTCCATCTGCCTCTGTGAGGATTAAGTCACTAGCAAATGCATTTGCTGAACTTCAACAATACCAAAAGCAGTTTAGGGTGGAAATCAGGAATGAAGATTGCTGTGCTCTGGAACAACTGGCATAGCAGACCTTCAGATAGTTAGATATTTCAAGGAAAGTATCTTATGATTCCAATTTATTGCATCTTCTCATATCTAGAAAGGCACTAAAATCATAAATGGTGACATCTGCTCCTCATTACTAGCAGCAAGTCTGGGCCAGAGTATGTGCATGACTACTCATACCCCCTTCACTAATGAGTGTACCCTTACCTCTTTGGAACAGCTCCTGAGAGCTATGAGAGGCTGTTTCCTGGATGATAGTCTTCATTTTCCTCAAAATAAAACTTAACTTACAAGTTTACAACTCTCACATTGTGCATATATAATTTTTTTTTCAGTAGACACACAAGTAATATGTGCTTGGATATATCTGATAAGCTAATTTTGAAGCCCACTGGTGGGTGAGGCTGTGAAGATGTCTGAGTTGTATAATATAGTGATTTAAGATAATTTTGCTATTAGTATTCAAGGTCAAAAATATTAGAAGAATTACAGAAAAGTAAAATTCAATATATCTGTCAAAATATAGTTTACCATGAAAAGTTACTTATCACTAATTGGTTTGAAATATTGAAACATTAAGCATATGTTCAATGGGGCTTACACATCAAAACTTGCACACAATCTGTTCATGTGAATTGTCTCCTGAATATAGGGAGTGATGTGGTATGCTTAATGAGCAATGAATTTAAAGAAGTTTTGTTGAACATGAAAAGTGTAAGGGTCAGGAGGTCCAACCGATGAGAAATGGAAGCATTTGATCAGAAGTTCAATATGAGAGGTAGATTCATTTTCAACTCAGTATGAGCTCTTCGGTTCTGCTTTCCATCTGTGGAGTTCCCAAGAAAGTGCCAATGGCATTTCAGCACTAAAAACAGCCTGTCATAGCCAGGTTGAAAGGAGAATTGACTGGGAGAGTTAATTGCTATCTACAAAATGGCATTTGAGAAAACAAGTTGCTTTTTTCCATACAGAATTTACAACTCACTTCTCAATGACTACAACTTTATTTTATGCAGCTTCTTTTGGGTCTTAGCACGTTTTAAATATAACAATTAACTTCAAGTAAAAGTATGCACAGAACACTGAATTTTAGTTTTAATGCTCTCATTCAGTAGCTGAATGACTTTGTATAAATTGCCCAAACTTTAAAACAATGCAAAACCCATCTATTGAAAAATACATCATATGTGAGGCTCATTCCAGCCTTGGAATTCTACAGTCAGATTACTGTCTGTGAGACTAAAGACGACTTAACTTATATGAGTTTGTTTTCCCGAGATTGAAGGCTGTGTCTGTCCAGATCTAACCAGGAAAGCAGAAATGTACATTTCTGACAGAGGGTATTTAGGGACTAGTGATACAGATTTTGTAAGACTGAACCAGCAATAAGGAGACTGAACTGCTGTGTTTGGACCTGTAAGGAGAACACAATATCAAATACTTGGAGGATTAAAATACAAAACAAAACAGAATATGAACCCGTGGCTTTTGGAACCTCATAGCCAAGAATGAGAACACCAGAATAAAAGAGTCTTCTCCCTTCTTCCCTACCTCTTCCCCTCTAGGGTCTCCCATGCAGACTCCACCAGGAAGCTGAGGCTGAAAGAGCATGGGAAATGGAGTCTGCAAATCCCAATCCAGTCTCATATACACCCTATAAGTAAGGGTGGAGTTGATGTGGAGAAAAGCTGGGTTAAAAAATATATGGGGAGAAGACCTGCCTTTTCTTCAATGAGTCTACCTGCCAATTAGTGTTCAGAGCACAAGGGCCCTAAGTTATTTATTGACTTGTGTGAAGTTAGCGAACCTAACATGGCAAATTAAATAATGGGAGGAAAAACTCTGCCATAAATTGGTCTATAGGATGTATAACATACTGCAACATTTTTCAGCTAATGTGGCCATTTCTGTCAATATATTGAATGCATATGAGAATTAAATTATCTTTCACTGAATAAAGAAAAAGAAAGAGGGAAGAGCAGGTTGCCCTATGTCAATTGTATAAGACAGATGCTTTTGGTTATCTAGGAGTAGATTTTTGTCCATATAGCATATAAGAAAGCATAATTTGTGGAAAAAATATTGAATTCTAATAAAAAAAAAGTTCTTCAAAGTGATGAAATAAAGTCATTAATAAAAGACTAAGTAGGTGTCTTATGACATCAAAACTGTGCCTCAAGGATTAATTAGCAGAAAGAAAAAAAAAAAAGGTTTTATTCTTAATGCTAGAGCTGATGAATGGCCATGGGGGTGACCCAAGAATTGTGTTTCTCTGCATTAACCATTCATTTATGCAGCGTGGTGCCACTGCTTCTGTCCATCTGTTGATCTCATTTCTTTTTGAAGGCCATTTGCTCTTTCTATAATGCATTATCCAAATATATGATTTCAAGGTTTTTTTTTTTTTCTTTATTTTCTTGGACACAAATAGTTGTACTACTTTTGCATTCAAACAGCAATTTTTTGTTTGTTTTTTTACATGAGACAAAATGTTATATGGAGATGAGATATATGAGTTGAAGTGCAGGGAAAGCACTATGGTCTGTGTGCCCAGCCTCCTTTTGCTTCAGGCACCCAGGAAGCACTGTTTAGTGCCTCAGGGTTTGGAGAAAAACTGCTCAAGAGCCACTGTTCTACAGAACAGTCTGTTACATTATGGATTATAGTGTATTAGTACACTTTCTATTAAAACATGCAATCACACTTAAGGACTTTAAAAATATGAATTTGCAATAAGACCAACTTAAAGGTCACTAATTTTACCTTTATTAAATTATTTCTAAATTAAATTTAGTTTAATTTGCATTTCAGTGAACAAAAGATTAGGCAGTCCTTCTACCCTCAAAATTGTAGGACGGTAAGTGAGGTAAAATCACTTTCCTATTATGCTTATTTAATATTATGTACAGTCTAATGAGATAGAGTTCTGTTCATGATTTGGTTATATTAGCAGTGGTTACCTAGTATTTTCTTTTTTATTATTATTTCAGCTACATTGTATTGAGTGTAGGATCTTAGCTCCCCAATCAGAGATAGAACCTGCTCTCCCTGCATTGGAAGCAAGGAGTCTCCCTCTGGATCACTAGGGAAGTCCACCTACTATTTTCTTTTGACTTTAATTTTTAATTAGTTTATATTTTTAACTTGTTTAATTGGAGGAAAATTGCTTTACAATTTTGTGTTGGTTTCTGCCATACAACAATGCAAATCAGCAATAATTATACATATATCACCTCCCTCTTGAGCCCCCCTCTAACACTCAGTAAATATTTTTATTTACTTGATGTCACCTTTGGTTAATTCTGCCTATTATGTCAGTAGAAATGTGGTTAAAAATCATTATGTATTGGGAATTTTGTCATATGAGCAAATATGAGTCCTTCCTCTCTGTCTCCAGCACCATGTTTTATAGTATTCCTTCTCATGTAAGTGGGGTTACACATCATTTGTTCTATTTTTGACAGGTTTATTTCACTTAAGTATAATATTTCTAGGCATATCCATGTTGTAGTATGGGTCAGAATTTTGTTTCCTTTTCAGGAGTGAATAAATAATTCTGCCATTGCTGGAGATGCAAAAGATACAGGTTTGATTTTTGGGTTGGGAAGATCCCCTGCAGTAGGAAGTGAAAACTCACTCCAATATTCTTACCTAGAAAATGTCATGGACAGAGGAGGCTGGCAGGCTACATTCCTTGTGGCCACAGCTGAGCACCAACATTTCATTGTATAGTTATATCACATTTTGTTTATCCATTCTTCTATTATATATTCTTATACCAATTTCCTTGCTCAAAGAAAATCTTTTTATTTTTTTCCCCAGAATAAAATCCAGTATCTTGGGAGAGTTTTCAAACTCTCCATTTCTTGACAAACATCTCCTGATATCACTTTCCAGAACTTCTGTTCTACCAAAACTTATTTTTACACTATTCCAGATCTAAACTTTGGATCAAAACAAAGTCTATTCTAAGAGGCTCTTCATCATCCTCTAATCTGTTTAAATAATGGTCATCACTATACACTCTGCTCAGGCCCACCTCCCTTGTTCACTCAAGACTGAGGTTAGAAACCCTCCTTCTGATTTGTTGTTCCAAGTTATTTTGTTTGTGAGTCCCTCTGGCCATCAGCCTGTCCCTGAGGATATCATTCCCAAAGCTGCTTGGCTACTTTGTATTGTTAATGGCATGTCTGCCATTTCAGTCCAGGCATCATCTTCCCAATTAATCCCTCTACATTTCAGGGACTTTTCCTTGGATTTTCCTTCTTCACTTCTCAGCTGTGACATATCAGCACCTATAGTTTCTCCTCTGAAATATTTTGACCTACCTGCCTCTTCTCCTTCAGTAAGATCAGTCACCTGTTACTATGTTCTCCAGGAACACTGAGGTCACATCTCTATGATGGCATTTGTGTTGCAGAACATGCTCCAGCTCAGACACTCACACACTGTGAACTTTTTAAAGGCAAACAACCTGCGTGGACCCACTTTTTTTCAGAGTTCTGTTGTGTCTGGCAAATATTTGCTGTGATTGTTTTATCCATATGGAGGCCAAAGAAAACATACTGATTGATTCCAAATGGGAAGAAACGAATCTTGAAGGTATACTATTATCCATGCCATTGCACCTATGTCTCTGATGATTATTTGGGAAGCTTATATGTGTCAATATTGTGGTAATACTCTGGGGGTTGCACAGGTGAGTAACACGTGGTCTCCTTCTTTAAGAATTTAGAATATCCAAAAAAAGAACTTTTAATTCTAGTGGCCTGAATGGGCTAAGTGCCTATTATGTGCAACAGGCTGCTATGAGAAGGAGAAAACTGTTAAGACTGCATTAATCGATTGATTGATCGACTGATTTGGCACAGAGTATTTCAGAAAAGTCTTTGAATAAGTGGTGATAGTTGAATGTCAAATGGTTCAAATTCAAATACAGATGGAGAAGACAGAGGACATATGAACAAAGGGTTGGAGACTGGAAAGTGCCCTGTTGGGTGGAGGAAGGCAGATAATGCATCTTCAGTGCCTTGGGTGGTAGTTCTGGTGGTTCCTGGGAGAAACACTGCAGAAAGATTTTTAAGAGGTAGGTGACAGCACAGAGAGATGGCTTGTTAGGTAGGCAAATCCCATCTACTCTTTCCTCCTCACACTCAAATATCTCGACAATTTTTCTTCCATCTATACAGAGAATTAATAACAATCTTGAGCACCTCAGAAGAAGTATTAAGGCAGTGATCACACCATAGAAAAATGCTGTGCTGTTGCTGAAGGGTGATTTCTATACCCCAGTAATTCTATAGCCTTCAGAACAAAAGAGACAAGAACGCTTATTTTCCTGACTGTGTTGGAACTTTGCCATGCATCCACACTGAATGACTCTGGCAGAGAGAGATGCAAAGCATGAATGTCTGATGAGGAACAAACAGAAACAGTGCTGATGCAGGAAGGCTGGAGCTGGAAAGGACCAAAGAGCATCAGTGAACACAGTGGAAGGAGGCAGGCTGCTCAGCCTTTGGTTGACCACAGTTCTAGGGCTTCCGGTTAAGCCCTATCTGCACTGCTTGCTTCATTTTTGGCAGTTTACCTGGGCTCTCCCTGCCAAGCTCTGTTTCAAATTCCAGCTCTCCTCAACTAACCAGTGACTGTTTTTCATGAATTCAAACCACTTCTCTACACTGGGAAATGGTGACTAATGAAACAGCTTATATGCTTTTTGAGCCTTTTAATAGGCATTATTGACAATATGTGAAGCAAAGGACCGGGAATATAAACTAATTTTACCCTCAGTCAGAAAAGAGTCTTGAAAGACCAGATATGGCATAGATTTTTGTTTGTAAGAGAGTTGTAATGACTACACTTGAGATACCTACTCTGGAAAAGTTCTATTTTGAAACTTGTGATACTCTTCTGCTTATTCATTTTATCACACTCCATCTATTCCTTGGTAAACATTAAGATAAAATGGGTCACTAAGAAAGGTGATAGAAGCAAGTTTCGATGCTGTAAAGAGCAATATTGCATAGGAACCTAGAATGTTCGGTCCATGAATCAAGGCAAATTGGAAGTGGTCAAACAGGAGATGGCAAGAGTGAACATCAATATTCTAGGAATCAGTGAACTAAAATGAACTGGAATGCGTGAATTTAACTCAGATGATCATTATATCTACTACTGTGGGCAGGAATCCCTCAGAAGAAATGGAGTAGCCATCATAGTCAACAAAAGAGTCTGAAATGCAGTACTTGGATGCAATCTCAAAAATGACGGAATGATATCTGTTCGTTTCCAAGGCAAACCATTAAATATCATGGTAATCTAAATCTGTGACCCAACCAGTAACACTGAAGAAGCTGAAGTTGAACATTTCTATGAAGACCTACAAGACCTTCTAGAACTAACAACCCCAAAAGATGTTCTTTTCATTATAGGGGAGTGGAATGCAAAAATAGGAAATTAAGAAACACCTGGAGTAACAGGCAAATTTGGCCTTGGAGTACAGAATGAATCAGGACAAAGGCTAATAGATCTCTGCCAAGAGAATGCACTGGTCACAGCAAACATCCTATTCCAGCAGCACATGAGAAGATTCTACACATGGGCATCACCAGATGGTTGACACCACAATCAGATTGATTATATTCTTTGCAGCCAAAGATGGATAAGCCCTATACAGTCAGCAAAACAAAACCAGGAGCTGACTGTGGTTCAGATCATGAACTCCTTATTGCCAAATTCAGACTGAAATTGAAGAAATTGGAGAAAAACATTAGACCTTTCAGGTATGACCTAAATCAAATCCCTTATGACTATAAAGTGAAAGTGAGAAATAGATTTAAGGAACTAGACCTGATAGACAGAGTGCCTGATGAACTGTGGATGGAGATTCGTGCCATTGTACAGGAGACAGGGATCAAGACCATCCTCAAGAAAAAGAAATGCAAAAAAGCAAAATGACTTTCTGAGGAGGCCTTACAAATAGCTGCAAAAAGAAGAAAAGCCAAAAGCAAAGGAGAAAATGAAAAATATACCCATTTGAATGCAGAGTTCCAAAGAATAGCAAGGTGAGATAAGAAAGCCTTCCTCAACAATCATGCAAAGAAATAGAGGAAAACAATAGAATGGGAAACACTAGAGATCTCTTCAAGAAAATTAGAGATACCAAAGGAACATTTCATGCAAAGATGGGGTCGATAAAGGACAGAAATTGTAGGGACATAACAAAAGCAGAAGGTATTAAGAAGAGGTGGCAAGAATACACAGAAGAACTGTACAAAAAGATCTTCACAACACAGATAATCACGATGGTGTGATCTTCACAACCCAGATAATCTAGATGGTGTGATCTTGGGCTACACCATCGTGGACTGCTACACCATCCACCATCTTGGACTGCAATGTGAAGTCAAGTGGGCCTCAGGAAACATCACTATGAACAAAGCTAGTGGAGGTGATGGAATTCCAGTTGAGCTATTTCCAGTCCTGAAAGACAATGCTGTGAAAGTGCTAAACTCAATATGCAGGCAAATTTGGAAAACTCAGCAGTAGCCACAGGACTGGAAAAGGTCAATTTTCATTCCAATCCCAAAGAAAGGCAATGCCAGAGAATGCTCAAACTACTGCACAATTGTGCTCATTTTACACACTAGAAAAGTAATGCTTAAAATTCTCCAACCCAGGTTTCAGCAATACATGACCTGTGAACCTCCAGATGTTCAAGCTGGTTTTAGAAAAGGCAGAGGAACCAGAGTTCAAATTGCCAACATCCACTGGATCATGGAAAAAGCAAGAGAGTTCCAGAAAAACATCTATTTCTGCTTTATTAACTATGCCAAAGCCTTTGACTGTGTGGATCACAATAAACTATGGAAAATTCTGAAAGAGACGGGAATACTAAACCACCTTCCCTGCCTCTTGAGAAACCTATATGCAGGTCAGAAGCAACAGTTAGAACTGGACATGGAACAACAGACTGGTTCCAAATAGGAAAAAGAGTATGTCAAGGCTGTATATTGTCACCCTGCTTATTTAACTTATATGCAGAGTACATCATGAGAAATCTGGGCTGGAAGAAACACAAGCTGGAATCAAGATTGCCGGGACAAATATCAAAAGCCTCATATATGCAGATGACACCACCCTTATGGCATTAAAGTGAAGAAGAACTAAAGAGCCTCTTGATGAAAGTGAAAGAGGACAGTGAAAATGTTGGCTTAAAGCTCAACATTCAGAAAAGTAAGATCATGGCATCTTGTCCCATCACTTCATGGGAAATAGATGGGGAAACAGTGGAAGCAGTATCTGACTTTATATTTCTGGGCTCCAGAATCACTGCAGATGGTGATTGCAGCCATGGTGTTAAAAGACACTTACTCCTTGGAAGGAAAATTATGATCAAACTGACAACATATTAAAAAGCAGAGACATTACTTTGCCAACAAAGTCTAGTCAAGGCTATGGTTTTTCCAGTGGTCATGTGTGGATGTGAGAGTTGGACTATGAAGAAAGCTTAGCGCCGAAGAATTGATGCTTGTGAACTGTGGGGTTGGAGAAGACTCTTGAGAGTCCCTTGGACTGCAAGGAGATCCAAACAGTCCATTCTAAAGGAGATCAGTCCTGGGTGCTCATTGGAAGGCCTGATGTTGAAGCTGAAACTCCAATACTTTGGCCACCTGATGCAAAGAGCTGACTCACTGGAAAAGTCCTTGATGCTGGGAAAGATTGAGGGCAGGAGGAAAAGGGGCTGACAGAGGATGAGACGGTTGGATGACATCACCGACTCAATGGACATGGGTTTGGGTGGACTCCGGTAGTTGGTGTTGGACAGGGAGGCCTGGTGTGCTGCAGTTCATGGAGTCGCAAAGAGTTGGACATGACTGAGTGACTGAACTGAACTGAGCTAAAGAAAGGAGAGTTCAAACTGATTCAGTTCAATGGATTTCAATCTCAGTATCAGAAGAGTACTTCTCCCAGATCTACATACACACAGAGTAAATGTAAATGAGTTTCAGGGCCCATGGCACACACACTGATTAATCAATCAGAGTTCCATGCCATCACAATCTTTGTTTTCCCAGTGTACCTTAATTATGTACAGTAATTATGTTAGTAATAAAGAATCTCACAGAAGAAAAAGGGAATAAAAGGAAGGAAGGAAGGGAAGCAGTGAGGGAAGGAAGGAAAGAACAAAGGGGAAATCAAGGAAATGAATGGAAAGATAATAAATGAACAGAAAATGGAAGAAAAGAAAAGAAAGGGGCAAAAGGGATATATTAATAGCAGCTCTGCCCCTCTGGAGAGATAGACAGTTATAGGTTAGATCCAGGGCAACTGAGAATTACAGACGAGATTATTGTGGGTGATCTGAGAAATATGTGATGTACAGTGGGCATACTTCTACAGTACTGATGGAACTTCCTTCACAGAAAATTCATTATTACTCGAAAGGGTCTGTGAACCGAAGAAACTAGGGCAGTGTTGAATGAAAATCCCCTCATTAAAGATTAGATGGACACAGTTGCAAAAGTAAAATGACAGGGTGAATCTTCACAGAATTCCTAAGTTATATTTCTCACATCAATAGCAATAACCTTTTTAATTGGTGTTACTTTCACATACATTACAGTTTGTTTATCCTCATACTTCATTGAGGCAAGAATTATATCTACCTGTAGACATGAAACCCGCCCTCTTTCTCTAACATCTGAATCTCAGAGAAGGTGACTACTATGTCCCAGTAGTACAGCGGCAGCAGGTCTTCCCTGGTGTCTGTCAGTGTTCACAGGTCCACTATTATTCTCATAAATGATAGCACTGAGATCAAAGTTAAATGTCTTGCCTGAAGTTACCCCACACTTAAGTTCAAGTATCAGGATCTGTAGGGAGTCGGCTTTCAACAACTACTTCATGGCCTGTCCTAGAGCACTTCTTCTGGACTAGTTGGGTTGAGTAGCTGGAATTCTGCTCCTGCTGGGGTCAGCAGAGGACAAGAGTCCTGCAAGACACTTGTCTTCTCACACAAGTTTCAACCACCATCTCACCCTTAGAAGAACCGCAAGGCTTCTCTAAGGCTCTTGGGTCTTTGTCTCCCAACAAAGGCCGTAAAGCCAAAGTAACTGTTTCCACTCTGTGACCCACTTCATTACTCTTTCATTTCTTAATTACAATTCCTCCAAAGCAAAGCGTTAAGATATTTTGAATGATTTCCCTAAGGTAAACTTTTTCATAGAGGCAATCAAGGTTTTAACTATTGTTTTCTATTTTGAGATGTTCTCAAAGGGGAATTTAGTTAGATTACATATCTATTGATTTTTCAATGATCAGCAAAAGTAATGTTTATAACATTTAAAATATTTTAATTTGAACTAAGATTTACAGAAGTGTTACAAATATAGTAAAGAAACGTGTTACCTAGCTTCACCTCTTTTAACACTTAACATGACCATTGTAAATATCAAAATTAAGAAATAAGCATTGATAAAATCCTATTAACTAAAACATAATATATTTAAATTTCAGGTTTTTCCATTAATATAATTTTTTATTCTAAGATTTAACCCAGGGCACTATTTTACATTTAATCATCATGTCTCTACTTCTGTGTGACAATTTCTTAGGTTTTTCTTGGTTCTCATGATCTTGATAGTTTTGGAAATACTGGTCAGGTATTTGTATAATATTATGTTTTTACATGATGTTTGCTCATGATTTGAGTGGGGTTATGAATTTTTGAAGATACTATAGATATAATATGTCCTTTAACTTGAATCATACTATGGAATACAGTGTATCAACATGATTTATTTCTAGTGATATTAGCTTTGATCACTTGGTAGTTTTCTTCACTATAATATTTCTTCACTATAAAGTTACTATTTTCTCTTCCATGTTTTAGGGTTTAGAAGTGAGTCACTATGCCCAGCTCACATTCAGAAAAGAGGGAATTAGGCTCCACCTCCTGAATGAGAGAATATCAAAATTAATAAATAATATTTATTATTTGCTATACTTAAAACCAGTGCAGCAAATAATAAATATTATGGTGCAGGAATGACACACTGAGGCTCTGATATTTTCCTGTCCTAACAGTGATATTATATTTCCCTCCTTCCTCTACATTTAACAGTTGGGATTTTTCTGTAAAGATGATTTACCTCTTCTTATTCTCTCTTTCTTTCCTTCTTTCTTTCCTTTTCAAATCCATATAGGCTCATTATATTTACTTTATTCTTTATTTTATAATCCAATGCTATTATTATTCTTAGATAAAATTTATTTGTTCATTGCTTTGCTTACTGTCACTTTTAAGATGTATTACAACCAGATCTATTTCATGCTTCTAAACTCTATGAAACAACCATGTACAGTAGCAGTTTAGAAGGGGAATTTGAAGGAAGAAGAGAGGATGAAGATTGGAAACCATGACAAATTCATGTGTGTAATCCAGGATTCTTGCAGATTCTTGTTGACAGCTTCTTAAACTCATCATGTTTAAAACAAATTCATTGTGACCACCATCTTCTCAGACATAGGCATCACAGACAGCAAGCTAAGAAGACCTCCTTTCTTTCACCAAAAACACTTCTGAACTTTCCTACTATCTCTAATAATTCTTTGTTAGTTGGATTACTGACACATTTCCAGTTACAGGAGATTTAAGTTTAGAGATTTGGATAGCTGAATCAGCAACTATAATAGTGTTAGCAACATATAAAATTGTATGAAAAAAACAACATATATACCCCAAGAAACAAGCTAAAAGGTTAAAATCTAAAAATGAAAACCCAAAGTATTCCTTGTAAAATAAAGATCTAGGTAAAAACAAAATTGAAAATAAAACAGGGTTATGATAATAACCTCTTTCCACAAACAGCCATGAACCAGATTCTAAGACAAATGCTCACTACACTTTTCCCTCTACATCATGAGAAATTATGGGCTGGAAGAAACACAAGCGGAATCAAGATTGTTGGGAGAAGTATCAATAAACGCAGATATGCAGATGACACCACCCTTATGGCAGAAAGTGAAGAAGAACTAAAGAGCCTCTTGATGAAAGTGAAAGAGGAGAGTGAAAAAGTTGGCTTAAAGCTCTACATTTAGAAAACAAAAATCATGGCATCTGGTCCTATCACCTCATGGCAAATAGATGGGGAAACTGTGAAAACAGTGGCTGACTTTATTTTTCTGGGCTCCAAAATCACTGCAGATGGTGATTACAGCCATGAAATTAAATGACGCTTCCTCTGGAAGGAAAGGTATGACCAACCAAGACAGCATATTAAAAGCCAGAGACATTATTTTGTCAACAAACGTCCGTCTAGTCAAGGCTATGGTTTTTCCAGTGATCATGTATGGATGTGAGATTTGGACTATAAAGAAAGCTGAGTGCTGAAGAATTGATGCTTTTGAACTGTGGTGTTGGAAAAGACTCTTGAAAGTCCCTTGGACTGCAAGGAGATCCAACCAGTCTATCCTAAAGGAGATCAGTCCTGGGTGTTCTTTGGAAGGACTGATGTTGAAGCTGAAACTCTGATACTTTGGCCACCCGATGTGAAGATCTGACTCATTGGAAAAGACTCTGATGCTGGGAAAGATTGAAGGCAGGAGGAGAAGGGGATGACAGAGGATGAGATGGTTGGATAGCATCACCGACTCAATGGACATGGGTCTGGGTAGATTCCGGGAGTTGGTGATAGACAGAGAAGCATGGCTTGCTGCTGTTCATGGGGTCACAAAGAGTCAGACATGACTGAGAGACTGAACTGAGCTGAACCCCTGTATACCAATCTACAGGCTAGGAATCTGGCGGATTCTAAGGATTTTATAAATATTGGTTGGACTGTTGAAACTATGAGCGAATAATTAAATCATCTCAGTTTCTTGAAGTTCAGATTGCCTTTATCACAATAAAAGAGAGAAAAGAGGTAAAGCATAGTTCAGGGACTGTGCTTCTCCATTTCTTGAACTTGCCAACAGCAGAAACCAGAATCCAGGTCTGCCTTTTTCAGTCCCTCCAAAGCATCAGGTGTTGACTGCAGCTCAACCTTGGAAACTGCTGAGAAACCTCCCTTCAAGCTTACCCGAGTCTATTCTTTTAGTTTCTAATGCTCTTGAACTGCCTAAGGCTCTTACTGAAGATTGTAGTATTCAGTTAGATTTTAGTCAATTTGTCTACTTGATTAAATAGTTCTTAGGAAGATGTTAATTTCTCAAGTGTTGCTTATCAAAAGATGTGCCTTAATTGGATGAGTATATTTGGACATACTTTTGAACTGAATATAACATATATATACATATATATAAAACATATCCATTCTGAATACATAAATCCTTATTCTGAGTAGTTCAGGCTCTCCCAAGGACTACCTTAGAAGGGTTGGGACAAGAAGGCCTTAAAATTTCAGTGAAATCTTGTTTTCTTATTTTTGTTCAACATAATTACAAAAATACTATATGTCCTAGTGGTTATCATGACTTGGGAAAATCTTGGTTAAACAATTCTATTAATTGTTTTCTATTCATTCTATTAATGATACAACATGGAGATAGGCAGAATATGTAATTATCATAATTTATTGAAGGTAGAATTTTTGAGAAGGATTATAAAGGAATGTAGTAGAAAATGCATATAGCCAGGAACTTAGATGATCAGTGGATCCAGCTGCCATAGAGAATAAGAAGAAATGAGAGTCTTCTAAATGGGTTCTCCCAAAGCAGAGGACAGACTCTAGGAACACCATAAGCATTCAAGTCTGTATGCAAATATTTTTGTCTTTTTTTGTGTGTGCAAGCATGCATATACACACACATACAGACTTATGCAGAGACACAGAGACACACACATACATGCACACACAGTACACACACACACACATTCACAGGTTACTAATTCTCCAGTTATAGAAAACACCCCTTTCATGCATATAATGATATAAAGGAAATCAGAACATGTTTCCCCAAAAGACATCTCTTTGACATAGATTATGGCTCAGTGGTAGAGAATCTACCTGCCAATGCAGGAGACTCAGGAAATGCAGATTTGATCCCTGGGTTAGGAAGCTCCCCTAGAATAGGAAATGGCAACCTGCTCCAATATACTTGCCTGGAAAATTCCATGGACCAAGGACCCTGATGGGCTACAGTCCATGGGGTTGCAAAGAGTTGGACATGACTGAGCAACTGAGCACACACATTTTGAATAGAAGACCATCAAGAAGCATCAGATACAAGGAAAGCTCTCTGCCTTCTGTTTGCTTCTGAGCAGAAGATAAATCTACAGAAATGCACCCCCCTCTTTTCTCTACTTTGAAGGACTAAAATTCATCATCTGAAACAACTTTAGGCCCTTACCAGCCTTACAGAGGGCACCAGAGGAGCCAACATAACAAACATTACAAACTAGCCTTCATTTACAACTAGTTCCTCATATGTTTGTTTTCTCACAATTTTCAAACCCTAAATACTCAAGGTCCTTTTCCTTTGTTTTGCCATTCCTCTAGAAGTGTATTTTCTATTAAGCTGCAGTATGCACTTAAATTGTAAGCCACATTTTAGAGTCACTCATCTCTGAGTTTCTTGCATGTATATCTGAGATAGTCTTGTTAATAAACTTGTTTGTTTTTCTCCTGTTAATCTATCTTTTGTTACAGAGCTCCCACCAAGAATATAAAATGAATAGCTGAAAGTTGTTTCTCCTCTACAAATACTGTACAG
Source organism: Bos javanicus (assembly GCF_032452875.1). Classification (NCBI taxonomy): domain Eukaryota; kingdom Metazoa; phylum Chordata; class Mammalia; order Artiodactyla; family Bovidae; genus Bos; species Bos javanicus. Next base: position 4,195,910 of record NC_083871.1, on the reverse strand, counting down.
CAACTTTCGTTTCATTGGCTTTTCAATGTCATTTTATATTGTTTGAGCATATTCAGACCTGTGCTCTTCCATGCACAAAACTGTCAGGGAATTGGCCTCTAAGGTACTCACTTTTCATTATAGTAAGTAGCATTATATTTCAGTATACTAGGTCAGTATTTATGGAAAACAAATAGCATCTGAGAAAATTAGAGTCCACACTTTTTTTTCCCCCTGCAAAGCTTAGAATCTTAAAATCTTTCCTTTTTTTACCATAGGAAAGAAAGGAGTTTTCTTCCATGTAAGTCCATAGGAAGTTACCAGATCCTTTATTATCCTGAAAAACCATAAAATCAATAACTGGGGAATTGAATTAGAACTTTTCCAACATACAAAATTTAAACAAAGAGAGTAATGAGTTAATTTTTCTATATGACCAGTACTAAAATGTTCTGAAGTTTATTTCTGGCATAGAACATGAAAACAAGCATATATGAATAAGTGAAGGAAAAAAGAAAAAAGCAAAACCATCAATCCATTCAAGTAGCCTTGAGAAACAAGTTAGTTGAAAGCATGCACTTATGGTTTTTTCCCAAAGAGTTGATTAGAGAGAAAGAAAAGATCCAGGAAGGGTCCAGTGAGTTGAGGGAAGGAGAGAGACCAGATATAGTGACCACTAAGAGTCCATTCAAAAGGAGATCAGTCCTGGGTGTTCTTTGGAAGGAATGATGCTAAAGCTGAAATTCCAGTACTTTGGCCACCTCAAGAGAAGAGTTGACTCATTGGAAAAGACTCTGATGCTGGGAGGGATTGGGGGCAGGAGGAGAAGGGGATGACAGAGGATGGGATGGCTGGATGGCATCAATGACTCGATGGACATGAGTCTGAGTGAACTCAGGAGTTGGTGAGGGACAGGGAGGCCTAGAGTGCTGCAATTCATGGGGCCACAAAGAGTTGGACACGACTGAGGGACTGAACTGAACTGAACTGAACTGAAGAGAGAATTAACTGCTAAGTCACTTCAGTCATGTCCAACTCTGTGCTACCCCATAGATTGCAGCCTACCAGGCTCCTCCATCCCTGGATTCTCCAGGCAAGAACACTGGAGTGGGTTGCCATTTCCTTCTCCAAGGCATGAGAATGAAAAGTGAAAGTGAAGTCGCTCAGTCGTGTCTGACTCTTAGCGACCCCATGGACTGCAGCCTACCAGGCTCCTCCCTCCATGGGATTTTCCAGGCAAGAGTACTGGAGTGGGGTGCCATTGCCTTCTCCAAAGAAATATATTAGTATATGGAAATAAGCAAGTTAATATGGAAGGCAATGTTAGAGCTTAAAAAAAAAAAAAAGAGTGAGATAATGGAATTAGAGTCAGTGAAATTAAGTGATCCAAATAGGTTGAATAAAATAATTATTTGTGTTAATTGAAATTAACTATTTAAACCTTTTTTTTTTTTTTCTTTTAAGATACGTGGATTTTCTTGTCCAGCTGAACTTCAAGTTCGGTTAACACACAAATATCTTAGAAAATTAAACTTACACTGTAGGGAAGAAAGTTAGGATCTTACACTGAAATTAACACCAGTGTACTTGTAATAAATATCATTCGAAGTCAAATGGAAAGTTACCATAAAATGTTAAGTCCAATCAGAAACAGATTCTAAGTGAGAAATAAAAACCAGATAAGATATCTACAAATCTGGCATAATTTCTGCTATAATGAATGTAATTCCTTTGTTATTTATCCTTGCCAAATTGAATACCTTTAGTGCAGATATCTCATATATATCTGGGTAAAAAGGGTGAAAAGGAATTATGATTGATTATGTTGTCATAATTAGGGTATTGGAGAGAAAGAGATTATTTGAATGTAGGGAAATGTGGTGGATAGTGCCAGAATATCAGGAATATAGGATATCAGACTACCAAAGTTCACAAGATATGTCTCAAAAGTGACATGAACAATTATCCAAGAATCATTTTAAATAGTGGTCTTCCCCTAATGCATCTACATTTACAAAAAACAAACAAATTCATTTGGAAAAAATAAACTTTTCACCAAAACCAGAGTCAGGGAATTCCATGCACATGACTCATTTTGAACAGAGCATTTTCCTATAATTTTTCTTTTCTAGGCTCAGATCCAGTCATCAGATGCTGAATGACAAGACTTTACAGCAGTTACTGAGTATTAAGGTATCTGAGCACCTAAACAATTGCTGGATCAATGCTCTTTTACTTCCTAACATACAAATTCCAGTTGTACATATCTGTTCTTGCTCCTTCAAGTTGGTGGGGCAAGGGTTGAATTATATAAGTTCAGAGTAAATGTGAGTGAAAATCTCTACAACAAGCAAAGAAAGACCAACAGTTAGTTTTTTGGCTTATAAGAATCAAATCTGCGTAGTTTTGGCTATTGAAGAACCTCAGAACCACTCTGATTGCCAGCAATAGAGTCAGAATTGGAATGAGAACAGAAACTCTAGGTCTTAAGCAAAGGCTATGAGCATTGGTGGACATTTTTAATTCCTTATCATGAGTGTCAACATAAATTTTAACCTTAACTTCACCTTGGAATTACTAAGAAAAATTTTATAAAATGGGATAGTGACACTGATAATTAGCCAGACTGCTATTATAAAGCAACAAAAATAAACAAACATACCCAAAAATGGTAGTTCTACTATGTAGACAGAATACAGAGCAACTGAATCAAAGTAAAACAAGTATTTGGAAAACTGCCTATTGAGACAAGAATGTCAGTTCAATGGTCAGGTTTCCATTGATCACATAATTTTATTCAGGTGACATTCTCTTCTTTGGTAGTGACATTTATTCCATTAAGGAAATTGCTCAGTCCTGTCGACTCTTTGTCATCCCTTGGACTGTAGCCTGCCAGGTTCCTCAGCCCACGGAATTTTTCAGGCAAGAATACTGGAAAGGGTCTACATTTCCTCCTCCAGGGGTAATTCCTGAACCAGGGATTGAACCCGAGTCTCCTGCACTGCAGGCAAATTCTTTACCTGCTGAGTCATTGGGGAAGCCTGCCATTATCCTAACTAAAATGGTACATGTATGCAGGGGACATTTTGAAGGAGGTTACAATTATCTTCATTACCTCCACCATAGTTTGGCATCAGGTCAAATAATTACAGGGAGGGAATGCAGCCCAGCCAATCAACAGAAAATTGGATTAAAGATTTACTGAGTATGGCCCCGCCCATCAGAACAAGATGCAGTTTCCACCTCTGTCAGTCTCTCCCATGTGGAAGCTTCCATAAGCCTCTTATTCTTCTCCATCAGAGGGCAGACAGAATGAAAACCATAATCACAGAAGACTAACCAATCTGATCACATGGACCACAGCCTTGTCTCACTCAATGAAACTATGAGCCATGTTGTGTAGGGCCAGCTAAGACAGACGGGTCATGGTGGAGAGTTCTGACAAAACATAGTCCACTGGAGAAGGGAATGGCAAATCACTTCAGTATTCTTGTTTGAGAACCACATGAATAGTATGAAAAAGCAAAACCATAAGACACTGAAATATGAACTTCTTAGGTAGGTAGGTGCCCATATGCTATGGAGATCAGTGGAGAAATAATTTCAGAAAGAATGAGGAGATGGAGTCAAAGCAAAAGCAATGTTCAGTTGTGGATGTGACTGGTGATGGAAGTGAAGTCTGATGCTGTAAAGAGCAACATTGCATAGGAACCTGGAATGTTAGGTCCATGAATCAAGGCAATTTGGAAGTTGTCAAAGAGGAGATGGTAAGAGTGAACACTGACATTTTAGGGGCAAACTAAAATGGACTGGAATGGGTGAATTTAACTCAGATGAGTATAACATCTACTATTGTGGGCAGGAATCCCTTAGAAGAAATGGAGTAGCCATCATAGTCAACAAAAGAGTCCAAAATGTAGTACTTGGATGCAATCTCAAAAATGACAGAATAATCTCTGTCTGGAAACAGAAATCTCTGTTTCCAAGGTCAACCATTCAATATCACAGTAATCCAAGTCTGTACACCGAACAGTAATGCTGAAGAAGCTGAAGTTGAATCGTTCTCTGAAGACCTACAAGACCTTCTAGAACTAACACCCCCCAAAGAAAATATTCTTTTCATTATAGGTGACTGGAATGCAAAAGTAGGAAGTAAAGAAATACCTGGGCTAACAGTCAAATTTGACCTTGGATGACAGAATGAAGCAGGGCAAAGACTAATACAGTTTTGCCAAAAGAATGAACTGGTCATAGAAATCACCATCTTCTAACAATGCAAAAGAAGACTCTACATATGAACATCACCAGATGATCAACACCAAAATCAGATTGATTATATTGCTTGCTGCCACAAATGGAGAAGCTCTATACATTCAGCAAAACAAGACCAGGAGTTGACTGTGGCTCAGATCATGAACTCCTTATTGGCAAATTCAGACTTAAATTGAAGAAAGTAGGGAAAACAACTATACCATTCAGGTAGGATATAAATCTAATCCCTTACTATTATACAGTGGAAGTGGCAAATAGATTCAAGGGATTAGATCTGATAGACAGAGTGCCTGAAGAACTATGGATGGAGGTTTGTGACATTGTACAGGAGGCAGTGACCAAGATAATCCCAGACAAAAAGAAATACAAAAAGGCAAAATGATTGCCTGAGGAAGCCTTACAAATAGGTGTGAAAAGAAAAGAAGATAATGGCAAAGGAGCAAAGGAAAGATATACCCATTTGAATGCAGAATTCCAAAGAACAGCAAGGAGAGATAAGAAAGTCTTCCTCAGCAATCAATGCAAAGAAATAGAGGAAAACAACAGAATGGGAAAGATTAGAGATCTCTTCAAGAAAATTAGAGATACCAAGGGAACATTTCATGCAAAGATGAGCACAATAAAAGACAGAAATGGTATAGGCCTAACAGAAGCAGAAGATATTAAGAAGAGGTGGCAAGAATACACAGAGGAACCATACAAAAAAGATCTTCATGACCCAAATAACCATGATGGTGTGATCACTTACTTAGAACCAGACATTCTGGGATGCAAAGTCAAGTGGGCCTTAGGAAGCATCACTATGAACAAAGCTAGTGGAGGTGATGGAATTCCAATTGAGCTATTTCAAATCTTAAAAGATGATGCTGTGAAAGTGCTGCACCCAATATGCCAGCAAATTTGGAAAACTCAGCAGTCACCACAGGACTGGAAAAGGTCAGTTTTCATTCCAATCTCAAAGAAAGGCAATGCTAAACAATGTTTAAACTACCGCACAATTGCACTCATCTTACACGCTAGTAAAGTAATGTGCAAAATTCTCCAAGCCGAACTTCAACAGTAGGTAAACCATAAAATTCCACATGTTCAAGCTTGATTTAGAAAAGGTAGAAAAACCAGAGATCAAATTGCCTAAATCCATTGGATCATTGAAAAATTAAGAGAGTTCCAGAAAAATATGTACATCAGCTTTATGACTATACCAAATGATTTGACTGTATGGATCATAACAAACTCTGGAAAATTCTTAAAGACATGGGAATAACAGACCACCTGACCTGTCTCCTGAGAAATCTATATGCAAGTCAAGAAGCAACAGTTAGAACTGGACATGGAACAATCGAGTGGTTACAAATCAGGAAAGGAGTACATCAAGGCTGTATATTATCACCCTGCTTATTTAACTTATATGCAGAGTACATTATGTGAAATGATGGACTGGATGAACAAAAGCTGGTATCAAGATTGCCAGGAGAAATATCAATAACCTCAGATATGCAGATGATACCACCCTTATGGCAGAAAATTAAGAAATAATAAAGAGTCTCTTGATGAAAGTGAAAGAGGAGAGTGGAAAAGTTGGCTTTTCACTAAAAATGTGAGTTTTAACTCAACATTCAGAAAATTAAGATCATGGCATTTGGTCCCATCACTTCATGGCAAATAGATTGGGAAACAATGGATACAGTGACCTCCTTTATTTTTTTGAGCTCCATAATCACTGCAGATGGTGATTGCAGCCATGAAATTAAAAGACGCTTACTCCTTGGAAGGAAAGTTATGACCAACCTAGACAGCATATTAAACAGCAGAGAGATTACATTGCCAACAAGGTCTGTCTAGTCAAGGCTATAGTTTTTCCAGTAGTCATGTATGGATGTGAGAGTTGGATTATAAAGAAAGCTGAGTGCCGAAGAATTGCTGCTTTTGAACTGTGGTGTTGAAGACTCTCGAGAGCCCCTTGGACTGCAAGGAGATCCAACCAGTCCATCCTAAAGGAGATCAGTCCTGGGTGTGCATTGGAAAGACTGATGCTGAAGCTGAAACTCCAACACTTTGGCCACCTGATGCGAAGAGCTGACTCATTGGAAAAGACCCTGATGCTGGGAAAGATTGAGGGCGGGAGGAGAAGGGGAGAACAGAGAATGAGATGTTTGGATGGCATCATTGACTTGATGGATATGATTTTGAGTAGGCCCCAAAATTTGGTGGTGGATAGGGAAGCCTGGTGTGCTGCAGTTCATAGGCTTGCAAAGAATTGGACACAATTGAGAGACTGAACTGAACTGAACTGAAAGCTTTATCTTTTTACTCTAGTACCTCTCCAACACAAGTAATCCTACATGAGTCAATATTTTGCTTCCTCTAGCTTTTCCTGTTCTTAACATTGAATTTTTAATTTGCTCTTTATTAAATATATAAAAGATATTTTCCTCCAATGTGGTTTTTGGAAAGTGATACATGTATTCAATTATGGCACTTGCATAATAAAATGTTGTTTGCGTTTATTTCAAAATATCCCAAGCAAACTCCCATGAGAAATTAGATGGAAATAATAACAGTGACTTTGTGAGCAACAACAGAGAAAATTGATATAGTATGATATAAAATATCTTTACGTCTCATATTGCCTTGGTATGCTAAATTATTCATCAAATATGTTAAGAAAAAATATTTATGCCTATTGATAAGTACATGCTCACCATAAAAAATGTCAAGACTAAGGCTGTCAAATGTTCAAACGCTGATGCTAGCTGCAATATAGGTGCCACGGGAGACTACAGAAGTTCCTCAAAGCTTCCTCAGAAGTCAGCTAAAATAGGATGACAAAATTCTTGTTGGAAAAGCAAATATGTGGGTTAACTGCAGCACCCTTAAGAGCTCAAACTTTTGGCCCAACTTGTGCCAACTTACACTTTTTCAAGTCAGCAAGATTCTGTGCCAAGGACTTTACTGGTATCGGGTCTCTCATATAAGGGTGAAAAGTGATCCTCAGCTGCAGCATCTAAAACCTACTGCCTTTTGCTTAATCTCTACTCTTGTAAGTTATAGCCTGTAACATATTTTTGACATTATACATGCTTAGTGAATCAAAATATAATTTTATATATATATATATATATATATATATATATATATATATATATATATAAAACAAATAGAAGACAGTTTGGTTGTTTGCTGCTGCTGCTGCTGCTAAGTTGCTTCAGTCGTGTCAGACTCTGTGTGACCCCCATAGACAGCAGCCCACCAGGATTCCCCTGTCCCTGGGATTCTCCAGGCAAGAACACGAGTGGGTTGCCATTTCCTTCTCCAGTGCATGCAAGTGAAAAGTGAAAGTGAAGTTGCTCAGTCGTGTCTGACTCCTAGGGACCCCCATAGACTGTAGCCTACCGGGCTCCTCCATCCATCGGATTTTTCAGGCAAAAGTACTGGAGTGGGTTGCCATTTCCTTTTCCTTGGTTGTTTAAAAATTCTTAATTTCACAAGATGAATTTGACTATTTCATTATAATTCTATGTAAGGTAAGTTGGATTTTCAAAATTAACTATGTATTTTATAATAGTTTCTTTTTAAAGGAAACATGTTAAAATAAATCATGCTCATTATGGCTTGATAAAAATATGCTAAATATATCATGACCTTTATTTGTCTGTAACTTGAAGGATATATGTGATGCCAGCGGAGTGTGGCACTAAAACCAGTAGAAAACTGTAGCTTTGTAAAACTTCTGTCCAATGTAAACCCTAAACACTATTTATGCTCCAAAATATATGAAAATGAGGTTTGCATTTAAAATATATTATTTGTAACACCTTAGGACACCCATAGACACATACACACACAGAAAAAAAAAAACTATGTTGTTCTAGATTTGTTTTTGACCATTAGAAGAGATGTGGACAATTTTATTTATTTTGGGGGAGGGGGAAAGGATCATTAAGGAGTCACAAAACAGTTTACATTATTAAAATAAATCCTCAAATCACATTATAGTCTCAATTGACACAGAAAAAACATTTGACAAGATTCAACATCAATTCAAGATTAAAAACTCTCATCATAGTTGGTTTAGAGGGAACATGATGCTAAGTCACTTCAGTCGTGTCCAACTCTGTGTGACCCCATAGACGGCAGCCCACCAGGCTCCCCGTCCCTGGGATTCTCCAGGCAAGAACACTGGAGTGGGTTGCCATTACCTTCTCCAATGCAGGAAAGTGAAAAGTGAAAGTGAAGTCGCTCAAGTCATGTCCGACCCTCAGCGACCCCATGGACTGCAGCCTACCAGGCTCCTCCATCCATGGGATTTTCCAGGCAAGAGTACTGGAGTGGGGTGCCATCGCCTTCTCCAAGAGGGAACATATCTCAACATAATAAAGTAATTTATGAGAAACCCACAGCTAATGTTATACTCAAAGGTGAAACACTGAAAGCTTTTCATCTCAAATCAGAAACAAAACAAGGATGCCCACTTTTGCCACTTCCATTTAATAAAGTATTGGAAATCCTAGCCTCAATAATCAAAAACTAAAAAAAAAAAAAAATTAAATACATCCAAATTGTAAGGAAAGGAGAAAAACTGACACTATTTGCAGATGACTTGATACTGTATCTTGAAAGCCCTAAGTCTCTACAAAAATAGTAGAAGTAATACATAAATTTAATAAATTTGTAAGATACAAGATTAGCACAAGAAATCTTTTGCTTTTATATAGACTAATATAATGAACTGGCAAAAAGAGAAAAATAAGAAAATAATCTTATTTAAAATTGCACCAAAATAATAAATCAGCCAGGAAAACACTTAACCAAAGATGTGAAAGGCTTATATTCTGTAAAATACAAAATATTTTTAGGGAAATTAGATAAATAGTCTTGTTTAGGCTTCAGAGACAAAGCAGAGCAGGCCTCTGACCTTGCTTCTAACCTTCCTGGACACTGCTCTGACTGAGTGCCTGCCTACTGTTTGTGCCTGTCTGCAAGACTTGGAGCATTCTAAACAATACGGGGAGGAATCTTGAGATTGTTGAGCCCTGGAGAGGGCCTGGCCAACCAAGCCCCAGGCTTAACAACATTTCAAGTTTTACATGACAAAATAAACAGCATTACATGAAACCGGAGCTATGATTTCCTCTCAGATTGATGATGATACCAGTTGGCATTCTGGGATTATAAGCAGGAATCTCAAACTGCAATCTCATGCATGGAGTGGATATCCTCCCTGGGATCTTTTCCCAGTTGGGACTCCAGATGTTCTATGCCTTGGGACTTACTAGCCCTATTTCAGTCTGGATGTTGGTCAAAATCCAATTTGGTGATGTATTCTGCTGTTTCTACTTCTTTCTCTTAATGTTAGTATATTAAAAAGTAAACAAGATAATTTTCTAATAAATATTTGTTATTTATTTGTATATATCGAGTGATTTATCTTGTTAACAAATCCTTTGAGACAAAAGTGAAAACTTTTGACAAAACAAATATTGATGAAGGAATATGAAAATTACACAGAAATTGAAAAGTAGTCCATATTCATAGTTTGGAAAAATAATATTGTTAAAATGCCATATGAAGAAAAACAATCTACAAATTTAATGAAATCCCTATCAAAATACTCATAACACATTTCACTTGACTAGAATAAATACTTCTAAAATTTGTATGTGACCACAGAAGAGGATACTTCCACATCATTGGTGGAATTGTAAATTGATGCAGCCACTAGGGAAGACAGTATGTACTTTTCTCAAAAGAACTAAAAATAAAAATACCATATAATCCTGCAATTCCATTGCTGGGTATATACCCAAAGAAGCAAAAACACTAATTCAAAAAGATGTAATCACCTCAGGGTTCGTAGGAGCGTTGTTTACATTTGCCAAGATGTGAAAGCAACTTAGGTATCCATCAATAGGTAAATGAATAAATAAGGCATGATATATAAACTGCAGAGAAGTATAACTATTATTTTGTAATAACAATGGTATATGGTCAATAAAAAATTAAATAATTGCATTGTACACTTGAAACTAATACAATATTTTAAACCAATTATGCTTCATTTTTCTTAAATGTGGATAACATTTAAAAAATTTTTTTAATTTGTATTTATATAGGACTATGGTTCTTCACTAGACTTACTGTGATAATCCTTTCATGATCTATATAAGTCAATTAATTATATATGTATATAGATTTTATCTTAGTAAAATTGGGAAAGAAACATCATAAAAATAATAAAAGAAGCTGGAGGTTGGTTTAGACATTTCTTTTTAAAGATGCTAATAATTCAATAGCATGGTGAGAGCGTTTTTTGTTGAAGCAAAGATGTAGTGGCATAAAAGAAGTATGCAAAATAGGAGTACATACAGGTAAGATGGAACTGGATGATAGACGTAATATTGAAAAAGGATTAAGTGATCAGATCAGATCAGATCAGTCGCTCAGTCGTGTCTGACTCTTTGTGACCCCATGAATCGCAGCACGCCAGGCCTCCCTGTCCATCACCAACTCCCGGAGTTCACTCAGACTCACGTCCATCGAGTCAGTGATGCCATCCAGCCATCTCATCCTCTGTCATCCCCTTCTCCTCCTGCCCCCAATCCCTCCCAGCATCAGGGTCTTTTCCAATGAGTCAACCCTTCGCATGAGGTGGCCAAAGTACTGGAGTTTCAGCTTTAGCATCATTCCTTCCAAAGAAATCCCAGGGCTGATCTCCTTCAGAATGGACTGGTTGGATCTCTTTGCAGTCCAAGGGACTCTCAAGAGTCTTCTCTAACACCAAAGCTCAAAAGCATCAATTCTTCGGTGCTCATCTTTCTTCACAGTCCAACTCTTCATCCATACATGACCACAGGAAAAACCATAGCCTTGATTAGACGGACCTTTGTTGGCAAGGTAATGTCTCTGCTTTTCAATATGCTATCTAGGTTGGTCATAACTTTCCTTCCAAGGAGTAAGCGTCTTTTAATTTCATGGCTGCAGTCACCATCTGCAGTGATTTTGGAGCACAGAAAAATAAAGTCTGACACTGTTTCCACTGTTTCCCCATCTATTTCCCATGAAGTGGTGGGACTGGGTGCCATGATCTTCATTTTCTGAATGTTGAGCTTTAAGCCAACTTTTTCACTCTCTACTTTTACTTTCATCAAGAGGCTTTTGAGTTCCTCTTCACTTTCTGCCATAAGGGTGGTGTCATCTGCATATCTGAGGTTATTGATTATTTCTCCCGGCAATCTTGATTCCAGCTTGTGTTTCTTCCAGTCCAGCGTGTCTCATGATGTACTCTGCATATCAGTTAAATAAACAGGGTGACAATATACAGCCTTGATGTACTCCTTTTCCTATTTGGAACCAGTCTGTTGTTCCATGTCCAGTTCTAACTGTTGCTTCCTGACCTGCATACAAATTTCTCAAGAGGCAGATCAGGTATTCTGGTATTCCCATCTCTTACAGAATTTTCCACAGTTTATTGTGATCCACACAGTCAAAGGCTTTGGCATAGTCCATAAAGCAGAAATAGATGTTTTTCTGGAACTCTCTTGCTTTTTCCATGATCCCAGTTAATTTTAGTCAGTTTCGGCTCTTAGCACAACAAGAGGCACCCATACTGTATCCTGGCTATGTGATAGGTAGCTGTGTACTTATTCTAGGATCAGTTTGCAGATAGCCTGAAGAATGCAGGGTGGGCAAAAATGAAACTGTCATCTAAATACTGGGAATCTATACCCTGGTCGCTGCTTCTGATGACAGAGGTGCAAGCAACGAGGAGGACAGTCATTGTGGTTGCATCTTCTTGCATTATTTCAAGTCTCTCATTCTCTAGCTGCAGTGACTTCCATGGATATAAAGGGCCAGTTGCCATTCTTACTTTCCAGTTTTCCTTTTTAACTTTTTGGGAGCCAGACTTTAAAATCTAAGACATTCAGAAGAAACCAAATATACAGGAAATTAAGAAATCATCACACATGCTCAAGGAAAAACATATGCTCAGAAATGACCTGAGAATAACTTAAATTTATTGGCATAGAAACCATCGATAACCAAATCAGCAGAAACAATAAGCAAAAAAAAAAAAAAAAAGAAAGAAAGAAAAAAAAAACAAACCTGATAAAGAAGAAAATCTGATTTCTGTAGTAACCACATTATTGTACTAAAATATCTAGCTTCCAATGACAACAACAAAAAAGTCAAAGTCATAAAGATAAGGTTCATAAAGAGGAAAACATTCAACAAACACTGTCCTTAAAAAGATCTGATGGCAGATCAACAAGACAAATACTTAAAACATTTATTTTAAATATGTTCAAAGAACCAAAAGAAGGCATGGAAAAAGTTAAGAACATGATACGTAAACAAAATGGAAACACCACACAGAGAGAGATTTAGTGAAGAAAAGTGTACACAGGCTAAAGAATCATGAAATTTCCAAGTGACCCAACACTCACATATTGTGGGAGACCCAAAAAGAAAAAGAGAAAAAGACAGTGAATATCTGAAGAAATCATTATTAAAGCTCTCCAAATTTGATGACGTATAGGACTGTAAAATTACACAACAGACTCCAAGAAAGATGAACTCAAGGAGACCAACAAAAAGACACATTATATCAAACTTTTCAAAGCCAAACACAAACAGAACATCTTAAAAGTAGGTAAAGATAAACAATACATTACATACAAAGGACTCTTGATAAGATATTAGCAGAATTCTCATCAGAAACTCTGAAGACCAAAAGCCAGTGGTCAATATGTTGAAAGTACTGGAAAAGCAAGACATCTATTAAAGAATGCTAGATCTGGCAAAGCTGATCTTCAAAAATGAGAAAGAAAGACATTATCAGATAAACAAAAGCTGAGGGATCATGTTACTATTAGCCCTGCCCTGCAAAAATGTTAGCTAGCCCTGCAAATTGAAGTGAATGGACACTAGACACACTTGAAGCTTGATGAAAAACTAAAAATCTCAGTAAAGGTACGTACATCAGCAATTATAAAAGCTGGTGTAGTTAAGTAAGAGTTTGAAACTTCACTTTTGATTTTTTAAAATAATTCAAGAAACTAAGACCTACAAAATAATTGGTACTTTATATTTTGGAGCAAACAATTAAAAATGAAATTTGGCAACATCAAGAATGGAAACAAATGAATATGACTCTATAGAAGAATAGAGTTTTTGTGTTATTGAAATTAAGCTGGTATCATTTCAAATTAGTGTTAAAATTTTAGGATATTAAATGTAATTCTGCTGATAACCTCAAAGATGAGAGCAGTAGCATATTCACACAAGAAAATGAGAAAGTAATTTAAATTTTTCACTGAAAAAGCCAACTAAATACAATATAAGAGTAATTGTGAAAATTAGGAACAAAAAAATTTACAAGACAAATTAACAAAAAAGAGTAAAATAATACAAGGCCAACCCTATCTTTAAAATTACTTTAAATATAAATGAATTCAACTCTGTATTCAAAAGACAGAGATTGGTAGAATAGATAATAACACATGATCCAAATATACCCTGTCTGAAGTACAAAGAAAAAATAGGTTGCAAATGAAAAGATGAAAAAGTATATTTTATGAAAATAATAAACAAATGAGAGCAGGAGTGGCTAATTGCATATCAGACAAATTAGACTTTAAAGGAGAAGTCTATCAACATGCACAAGAAAAATAAGAATATTAAGCATTAATAAACATTTCAATAATTCAAGAAGATATACAAATTATCAAGTTACATACATAGCACAGACCATCCAAATTCATGAGTCAAAAAGGGATAGAATTGAAAGAATACATAGAAATTTTCGTGGTAACAGTTGAAATCTTTATAGCCACTGTCCAATAATGAATGACCAATCACAGAAAAGCTAAGCAAAGAAATAAGAACTTCAACAATATAATAAAGACAAAAGTCTAATATATTGAGACCATACTACCACATGAAAACAACATATGCATTCTTCTCAAATGCACAATAAATATTTTCCATGATAGACTGTATGCTAGGTCAGAAATTTTCTCAAGAGACTCAACATGATAATTAACATTCAAAGTAAATTTTCCAATAGCAACAGGATAATGTTAGAAATTAAAAAGTGCAAGAAAAACTAAAAAAAAATCGTATTTGTGAAGACAACTGCCAACTCAAACAAACAATTAATCAAAGAATATTTTAAAATGTTGTAGATGAAGGCAATGATAACACAACATACCAGAATTTAGGGGATTCAGTGAAAACAGTGGTATGGGGGAACTTTATAGATATAAATGCTTACACTAAAAAAAAAAAAAAAATCTCAAGTCAACAGCTGAACTTCACAGCCAAGGAACTAGAAAAAATAGGATTCAATTCAGTTCAGTTACTCAGTCATGTCTGACTCTTTGTGACCCCATGAATCACAGCACGCCAGGCCTCCCTGTCCATCACCAACTCCCGGAGTTCACTCAGACTCACGTCCATCAAGTCAGTGATGCCATTCAGCCATCTCATCCTCTGTCGTCCCCTTCTCCTCCTGCCCCCAGTTCCTCCCAGCATCAGACTCTTTTCCAATGAGTCAACTCTTTGCATGAGGTGGCCAAAGTACTGGAGTTTCAGCTTTAGCATCATTCCTTCCAAAGAAACGCCAAGGCTGACCTCCTTCAGAATGGACTGGTTGGATCTCCTTGCAGTCCAAGGGACTCTCAAGAGTCTTCTCCAAAACCACAGCTCAAAAGCATCAATTCTTCAGCACTCAGCCTTCTTCACAGTCCAACTCTCACATCCATACATGACCACAGGAAAAACCATAGCCTTGACTAGATGGACCTTTGTTGGCAAAGTAATGTCTCTGCTTTTCAATATGCTATCTAGGTTGGTCATAACTTTCCTTCCAAGGAGTAAGCGTCTTTTAATTTCATGGCTGCAGTCACCATCTGCAGTGATTTTGGAGCCCAGAAAAATAAAGTCTGACACTGTTTCCACTGTTTTCCCATGAAGTGGTGGGACCAGATGCCATGATCTTCATTTTCTGAATGTTGAGCTTTAAGCCAACTTTTTCACTCTCCACTTTCACTTTCATCAAGAGGCTTTTGAGTTCCTCTTCACTTTCTGCCATAAGGGTGGTGTCATCTGCATATCTGAGGTTATTGATATTTCTCCCAGCAATCTTGTTTCCAGCTTGTGTTTCTTCCAGTCCAGCGTTTCTCATGATGTACTCTGCATATCAGTTAAATAAGCAGGGTGACAATATACAGCCTTGACGAACTCCTTTTCCTATTTGGAACCAGTCTGTTGTTCCATGGCCAATAAATAAGTGAAAAGATGTTTGATGTAGCTAATTATCATGAGATTCCACCTCACATTCATTAGGATGACCATTGTTTAAAAAAAAAGAAAGAAAAAAAACAGCAAGCATTTTTGAAGAAGTAGAGAAATTGGAATTCTTATGTACTGCTGACAGTAATACCAGAGAAGTAAATAGCAACCCACTCCAATATTCTTGCCTAGAGAATCCTGTGGACCGAGGAGCCTGGTGGGATGCTGTCCATAGGGTTGCACAGAGTTGGACATGACTGAAATGACTTACCATGCATGCATGTACTGGAGAGGGAAATGGCAACCCACTCCAGTATTCTTGCCTGGAGAATTCCAGGGACAGAGGAGCCTGGTGGGATGCCGTCTATGGGGTCGCACAGAGTCCGACACGACTAAAGCCACTTAGCAGCAGCAGCAGCAGCTGATAGGAATGTAAAATGGAATGGTACAGCCACTGTGGAAAACAGTGTAATAATTCTTCAAAAGTGAGCAATCGGGCTATGATATATATTCCAGCAATTTAAATTTAGGATATATACTCAAATAATTGAATGCAGGGTTTCCAAAGATATTTGTATACTCCATGTTCATAGTGGCATTATTTACAATGGTTGAAATGTGGAAGCAACTCACATTAACTGATGACTGGATAAGCGAAGTATACATATAATTAATTGACTATTATTAAGCCTAACATAGGAAGAACATTTTGGCATATGTTACAACATGTATGAACTTTAAGGCTTAATGCTCAGTGAAATAAACCAGTCGCAAAACTCCAGATATTACTTGATTCCACTTATATGATGCACTTAGAGTAGTCAAAATCAGAGACAGAGTACTGTAAGTTTGCTGAGGCTGGAAGGAAGGGGACATATAATTGTTGTTTCATGAATATTGAGTTATAGTCTTACAAGATGAAAACTGTTCTAGAGATGGTGAGGATTACACATTATAAATAAATTTAATATCACTGAACTGTATCCTTACAAATGAAAAATTTTATGTTTGTGTATTTTACCACAATACAAAAATCAAAAAATATATTAGAGCTTTTATGGTAGCAATGGTTCATGCTCTAATACTTTCGGAATTGCAAAGACAAAGTGAAAATATGAAATAAGCAGTCTAAGAAGAAAAAGAATAAAACAAATTCAGGAAAAATAGGAACCAAATATGTATGGAGAATATTTCTCTATTGGTCTGACATTGTATCTAGATTTTAGTTGCAAAGAATATTTCTTGTTCTTAATTCTTTTATACCATAAAATATCTTTGGGGGAAAAAAAAAAAAAGCACTCACAACTAATTTAGATCCATCAAAAGAATTCTAGTACAAAATGGCAGCTGGCTAGCAGCCTTTCATAAAACCTCTTCCAAATTTCAAATAAAACAGACCATACAAAAGATAAATTTGGAAAATAAAACAGTAAAAGATAGCTTGCCAGTCATCTTAATAGAAGAGTATTAGCCCCATGTTCACTCTTAGGCAGATGGAGCAGTATGGAAAATAAACTACCCATTCTGCCCTGATATGGCTGAATTTCATCTCATAAAACTATGGCCAATACACAGAAAAACACATTTTCTATCATAGGACACTGATGTCAGAGTTCTTTCTCTCTTCCCACTACTTCCTCCAGTCTCCTTGACATCATTTTCTTTCCACAATAGAGTTATATTCCCAGTTCTTTAGCTGGTCCCATCAGAAAAAAAAAAAAAAAAACAAAGCAAAACAAATAAACAAACAAAAACCAAGGGTGTTAATTTCCAACTCTTGTTAGAGATTTTTACCCTTTCCACCATCCCTACTCACCATGTTCTGAATCCCTTCTCTAATAATATTCACATTACTCCCACCATAACAATATTTAATTGTACAAATTGATTCCAAAAATAAATGGCATAATTATCACTGCTTAATATAGTTCTTTACACAAATAAACAGTATCTTATGATGATGTTTTCTTTTCTCTAGTCCCAATGTGATGATCCTGTGACATTCAACTGATACTGTTTAATTAGATATGAATGGATTTTTCTCCATCACATGGTCACATTTTGTAATATTTTCTGGATTTGTTAAATGTTCTATTAGTTGAGACATTCTATTTCCCTTAATCCCATGAGACTTTTCCTCTGTAACTCTTAATAAGTGTGCTCTAGTTAGAATTAATGGACAAGTTAAAAATCTGTTCATTTTACTTTGACAATTTTATTTTTTGAGAGAGTATTTTAACTTGTTCTGAAAAACTTTCCTCAGTATTTAAAGGCCTTCTGTAACAAATCTCTTCCCTCACAGCTCATTTGGTAAAGAATCTGCCTGCACTGCAGGAGACTTGGGTTCGATTCCTGGGTCAGAAAGATCCCCAGAGAAGAAAATGGCAACCCACTCCAGTATTCTTGCCTGGAGAATCCAATGGACGGAGGAGCCTGGCGGGCTATAGTCCATGAGGTTTCAAGAGTCGGACATAACTAAGTGACTTTCACTTCACAATCAATCTCTAATGGTTTACATGCCAGTAAGAAACATGATGCTGCAGGACTTCATGCTCCTTCTTAGGTGATTTTATCATAAGTCTGAAAGATATGGGGATGTATTAAAATTTCACACTTATAGATTTAGTTGTGGATTGTTGTTCAGTCTCTGTCATGTCTGACTCTTTGCCACCCCATGGACTGCAGCACATGAGGCTTCCCTATTCTTCTCTGTCTCCCAGAGGTTGCTCTAATTCATGTCCATTGAGTCAATGATGCCATCCAACCATTTCATCCTCTGTCATCCCCATCTCCTCCTGCCTTCAATCTTTCCTTGCATCAGGGTCTTTTCCAATGAATCAGCTTTTCACATCAGATGGCCAAAGTATTGGAGCTTCAGTTTCATCATCAGTCCTTCCAATGAATATACAGAGTTGACTTCCTTTAGGATTGACTAGTTGGATCTCCTAGCAGTCCAAGGGACTCTCAAGAGTCTTCTCCAGCACCACAGTTGGAAAGCATCAATTCTTTGGCACTCAGCCTTCTGTATGATCCAACTCTCACATCCATACATGACTAGTGGAAAAAACATATCTTTGACTATATGGACCTTTGTCAGAAAATTTACATCTCTGCTTTTTAAATACACTGTCTAGTTTTGTCATAGTTTTCCTTCCAAGGAGCAGGCATCTTTTAATTTCTTGGCTGCAGTCACTGTCTCCAGTGATTTGGAGCCTGAGTAAGTAAAATGTCACTGTTTCCACTTTTTTCCCATCTGTTTGCCATGAAGTGATGGAACCAGATATATATATTTTTCTTAATTCCATAAGATGCTTGTGTATTTGTTGAAGATCTGCAGTTTATTTGACTTGATAGTACTGGCATTCCCTTCCTGACTGATCCTCCATGTGCTTTATAAATAAATACATTAAAAAAAATTGAGTCTTTATCTCTTTGTCTTTTTATTTTACTTTTGTGAGATTTCTTCAATTTTTTCAAACTATCCTGTAGAATTAAATTGATTTAATATATATATATATATTTACTGAGTGCCTTGTTCTCCCTACATCACTAACTTTTGTGATAAACGTGTGAGAAGTTTGCTTCTCTTCCATGTAGGTGCCAGTTAGGAAATACGGATGGCTGAGTCAATGCCTTTAATGCCTTTTCTTGAAACACACCCACCAATTTAAAACTCTTCTACCTTTTGTTTTGGCAGAGTTAACTTCAAGTTATGCTAAGTTCTCACCTTTGTTGCAATAGTTACACTCAATAAAATTTCTCCTTATCACCTTTAACTGGTGTTTGGTTTCTTCTATTTTTGACAATGGTAGTCTTTGATTTGAAGTACCAGTGCCTTGAGATCTGTCCTAAAACTCCCCAAATAAATTTATTCAGTTTCATGTGAAACATCTTGCCGTATTTTACCTGGACAAGAAAATACTTGCCTGCAATTTCTTCAGCTTTGAGTGTGAAGTGACCAGGTTCGGGGTTCACCTTTTTATGTACTGAATGGAACTTCTACTAACTCCCTAGTTTATAACTCAGAGACTCATTCCTATGCATATTTATAACATCCCCAAGCCTCAATCCTCTCCCTGTGCCCTCAAGTTACCTGCTGTCTTTCTCATCTGTGGGCATGCCCTCTGCTATGCGTACACCTTCACTTAAGAGTATTCCACCTGGCTTTACTAATTATCATGACTTTTTCTGTTATTCCAAAATCTTGTGAAAATGTTCCACCCACAGAAGGACCTACTCAATTATGTTTGGTTTCAAAGATTATACCATTTTTAGTAAAATTGCTATTATCTTAAAGAAAGGTGTTACAGATATTTTTTTTAAATTATCCAGAAAATACTATGTATTTGTCTTAGCTATTAAAATAATACTTATGAGATTTTTCTAGGAAAATGCATACTAAAGATTTTACAAAATGGACTCTGAAAAATGACAAAGCATTAAGATTAGAAAATGTTGATCATACACTTTACAAATTATATTTAAAGAGATAGATAATGCAGACAACTTTATAGAATTAATGCTTCTAATCTACAGGAACCTAATAATTTCATGGGCTATACATTGTTCTAGATAATAAAACAATTTATGGATAATTTCCTAATGTGTTATTTCAAATTTAGTGTTGAAGGTTATCTTATTAAAATGTTAATTTTTGTTCTACCTCTATATTTGAGCCCTCTGGGCCAAATAAATTCAGAACATGTTTACTGCTCTTGAAATAACTTAATGATTCTGCTAATTCTTTGAAAATTAAAATGAAATAAGGTAAACTGGAGAGAAAAATATAGAAAAGTACAAAAAAATAAAAATGCAATGTGAAAATAAATAGTAAAGTCTTAGAAGATAAGGATTGACAGTTTAAAAAATGGAAATATATTTCCAAAAATATTTCAATAGCTAGTTGAAGAGGTCAGTTGTCTCAGAAAGTAAAAATGATTAAAAATAAATCCTGAAATAGCAAACTTAATTATAAGAAAAAGGGAATGTTATCAGAAAACAAAATATAAGAGAGCTACAGTGTTTCACAGATGGATTAAGTCCAAATGGCTTTAATACTTTTTAAATTGCTCCAAAGTATAGAAAGACAATATCTAAGTCCTTGCTATAAGCTATTTTAATGAAAAAAACATGATTTCTAGAAAAATTACTCTAGATAATGTTGCAAAATTATAACTGTTAATCAAAAATTCTAAATAAGGGCCAAAGATCTTAAAGACCATTAACCAAAGAAGATATACAGATAAAAAGATAAGCACATGAAAAATTCTCCACATTTACAGATCAGCAGGAAAATGCAAATTAGAATGAGACAACACTGCACACCTATTAGAATGCCTGAAATTCAGAACGTTGACATCAAATACTAGAGAGGATGAAGCACAACAGGAGCTCTCATCCATTTCTGGTGAGAATGAAAAATGGTACAGTCATTTTGGAAGACAGTTTAGTTCAGTACAAAACTACATATACTTGTACCATATGATCTAGTAATCATGTTTCCTGGTACTTACCCAAAGGAGTTGAAACTTATGCCCACACAGAACCTGAACATGAATGTTTCTACTTTTATTCAAAATTGCCCTTCCATTGGTGAATTAATATGTAAAGTGGTATGTACCAGACAATAGAATATTCAGTTCATTTCAGTCGTTTAGTAGTGTCTGACTTTGCGATCCCATGAATCGCAGCACGCCAGGCCTCCCTGTCCATCACCAATTCCCAGAGTTTACCCAAACCCATGTCCATTGAGTCAGTGATGCCATCCAACCATCTCATCCACTGTCATCCCCTTCTCCTCCTGCCATCAATCTTTCCCAGCACCAGGGTCTTTTCCAATGAGTCAGCTCTTCACATGAGGTGGCCAAATATTGGAGTTTCAGCTTCAGCATCAGTCCTTCCAATGAACACCCAGGACTGATCTCCTTCAGAATGGACTGGTTGGATCTCCTTGCAGTCCAAGGGACTGTCAAGAGTCTTCTCCAACACCACAGTTCAAAAGCATCAATTCTTCCGGACTCAGCTTTCTTTATAGTCCAACTCTAACATCCATACACAACTACTGGAAAAGCCATAGCCTTGACTAGACGGACCTTTGTTGGCAAAGTAATGTCTCTGCTTTTCAATATGATGTCTAGGTTGGTCAAAACTTTCCTTCCAAGGAGTAAGCATCTTTTAATTTCATGGCTGCAGTCACCACTGCTGTTTCTACTGTTTCCCCATCTATTTCCATGATGTGATGAGACCAGATGCCATGATCTTAGTTTTCTGAATGTTGAGATTTAAGCCAACTTTTTCACCCTCCTCTTTCACTTTCATCAAGAGGCTCTTTAGTTATTCTTCACTTTCTGCCATAAAGGAATAGAATATTATCTAGTGTTAAAAGGAAATGAGCTATAAAGACTTAAAAATTTATGAAAAAACTTTAAATGCATATTACTAACTAGAAGAAGCTAATCTGAACAGTCTATACAATTTACTTTTAAACAGCTCAGGAAGTGGAACACTGACCTTTAGTGTAGATTGTTATTCAGTCACTCAGTTGTGTCTGACTCTTTCCAGCTCCATGGACTGCAGCAGGCCAGGTTTCCCTGTCCTTCACCATCTCCAAGAGTTTGCTCAAACTCAGGTCCATTGAGTCAGTGATGCCATCCAACCATCTCATCCTCCTTCATCCTATTCTCCTCCTGCCCTCAATATTTCCAAGCATCAGTGTCTTTTCCACTGAGTCAGCTTTTTGAATCCGGTGGCCAAAGTATTGGTGTTTCAGCTTCAGCATCAGTCCTTCCAATGAATATTCAGAGTTGGTTTCCTTTAGGATGAATTCCTTGAATCCCCTTGCAGTCCAAGGGACTCTCAAGAGTCTTCTCCAGCACTATACCTTGAAGGCATAGATTATTTGGTGCTCAGCCTTTTTTATTGTCCAGCTCTCATACCCATACATGACTAAAGCAAAAACCATAGCTTTGACTATACAGACTATGTAGGCAAAGTAATGTCTCTACTTTTTAATATGCTGTCTAGGTTGGTCATAGCTTTTCTTCCAAGGAGCAAGCGTCTTTCAATTTCATGACTGCAGTCACCATCTGCAGTGATTCTGAAGTCTGAGAAAATAAAGTCGATCACTGTTTCCATTTTTTCCCCATCTATCTGCCATGAAGTGATGGGACCAGATGCCACGATCTTCATTTTTTGAATGTTGAGATTTAGTTAGCTTTTTCACTCTATTCCTTCACCTTCATCAAGATGCTCTTTAATTTCTCTGCTCCTTCTGCCATAAGAGTGGTGTTATCTTCATTTCTGAGTTTATTGATATTTCTTCATGTAGTCTTGATTCCAGCTTGTGCTTCATCCAGTCCAGCACTTTGCATGATGTACTCTGCATTAAGTTAAATAAGCAGGGTGACAATATACAGCCTTGACACACTCCTGTCCCAATTTGGAACCAGTCTACTCTTCCATATCTGGTTCTAAATATTGCTTCTTAACCTGTATACAGGTTTTGCAGGAGGCAGGTAAGGTGGTCTGGTTTCCCATCTCTTTAAGAAATTTCATCAGTTTGTTGTGACCCAAACAATCAAAGGCTTTAGCCTAGTCAGTTGAAGCAGTAGATGTTTTTCTGGAATTTTCTTGCTTTTCCTGTGATCCAAGGATGTTGGCAATTTTATATCTGGTTTCTTTGCCTTTTCTAAATTCAGCTTTCACATCTGGAAGTTCTCGGTTCACATACTATTGAAGCATAGCTTGAAGATCAGCATTATCTTGCTACCATGTGAAATGAGTGCAATTGTTCAAGAGTTTGAACACTGTTTTGCATTGCCTTTCTTTAGGATTGGAATGAGTACTGACCTTTTCCAGTCCTGTGGCCACTGCTGAGTTTTCCAAATTTGCTGGCATATTCAGTTCAGCACTTTCACAGCATCATTGTTTAGAATTTGAAATAGCTCAGCTGGAATTCCATCACGTCCACTAGCTTTGTTTGTAGTGATGCTTCCTAATGCCCACCTGACTTCACATTCCAGGATGTTGGGCTCTAGGTGAGTGATCACACCATCATGATTATCTGGGTCATTAAGATCTTTTTGTATATTTCTTCTGTGTATTGTTGCAACCTCTTCTTAATCTCTTCTGCTTCTGTTGGGTCCATAAGGTTTCTGTCCTTTATTGTGCCTATCTTTTCCTTTGGTATCTCTAATTTTCTTGAAGAGATCTCTAGTCCTTACCATTCTATTGTTTTTCTCTATTTCTTTGAATTGTTCACTTGGAAGACTTTCTTATCTTTCCTTGCTATTTTCTGGAACTCTGTATTCAGATGGGTATATCTTTCCTTGTGTTCTTTGCCTTTCACTTCTCTTCTTTTCTCAGCTATTTGTAAGGCCTCCTCAGACAATCATTTTGCCTTTTTGAAATTCTTTTTTTAGGGGTTGGCTTTGATCATCACCTCTCATACAATGTTATGAACTTCCATCCATAGTATCTATCAGAACTAACCCCAAAATACCATTTATAACTTTATATTTAGCCCTCTCTTTTCATGGTTCCACTTCTGCCAATTCAACCAACCTGAGATCATAAATACAATTGTATGTATTTATTAGGAAAAAAATCCTCATTAAGTGGGCCTGCACAATTCAGACATATACTAGTCAAGGGTCCAGTGTATACTGTTTGATCCCAATTCTATCATCTTCTGGAGAAGGCAAAACTTTGAAGACAAAACAAAGAATAGTGAGCTTGAGTACAAGAGAATGGATAAATAGATGGAGCACAGAGAATTTTAGGGCAGTGAAAATATTGTTGATTTTATGAATGGATACATGTGATTATACATTTGTATAACCTAATAGAATGAACTATAATGTAAACTATGGACTGAAGTGAATATGGACTTTGGTATAAGCTATGAACTTTGGATAATTATGATGTGTCAATGTCACTCATCAGTATTAAAAATACATGACTTTGATGGGGATGTTAATAATGAGGAAGACTATGCATGTATGGAAGCAGCAAATTTTTGTGCCAATTTCTCAATTTTTCTGTGCAGTGTAACCTGCTCTAAAAAAATTAAAGACCCCATAACTTGAAGCAAGAAGTCTAACTAAAATATTTTCAGATATTATTATTCTGTATAATTTCTATATTAGAGTTATCTCTAGAAAGAAAGAATTAAAAAATAATAAAATAATTCATTAATGTCAAATAAAATATCTGATAAATTTAAATACTAAAAAAACTTTTTGAGTAAATTCAATGTCTAATCTTATTTAAAAGTGCTCAAAAGAGACCAAACTGTGGATTAAGAGGATGTGCAATTCACTTCCCCCCATGAACACATCACAAGTACATCTACATGTGGAATAGTTCTCACTTAAAATGAACTGGAGACTGACAGAAAGACTCCTGTGCATCCAAGACTAAGAAAATTAAAATGGAATTATATAGAAAGAGAGGTAAAGCAATTAGGACAGGACTCCTCATGCTTGGGGTGGGACTCAGAAGAGGAGGTGGATTATAGAGGCAGAAATCCTCCTTCAGGAGTGAGGTTCAAGGCACATATTGAGTGAGCCCTGGTGTCCAAAAGAGGGAAGAGGAGCCCCCTAGGCTGGTTGGAAGGTCAGCAGGACTAACAGGAAGACTGTGGGAAGCCTAGACTTCACTCGTGAGGTGCACGCCCACTTTTGTTTATTCCCAAGACAGAGTAGAAAGGGCAGATTGAAACTGCATGAGGTGATAGCTATTTTACTACAACCTCCCTAGGGAGAACTCCAGTCTGAGCCAAATACCTGGTCCAACCCCATTTACTTGAAGATGCAGCTCCACATTAGGGTAAGGGCTGCCATGGCCAAGAGGAGAGATCAGCTCTGAGGGATGAAGCACAGAGCCAGAGCAGCATCTGTGCAGGGAGGGGAAAAACATTACTGGTACTTCCACAAGCAGAGCATCAGAAGGGTCTAGGACTCTGTCTATGCTAGGATGACAAGAGGCCAAAAGTCAGACCATGCTAAGTGCTTGCACTAGCCCCTCTTGCTTCAGGACTTCTCCCCCCACCCCCCAGGGTGAGGGTCCTGGTGCTGGGACAGCAAAGAGCACACAGTTAAAGAGAATGACTCTAGTTTCAATCAGAACTTCAGGGCTTCTGCTCCAGCAGCTTGGGACTTGACTTTACTCCCAATAGGGTGGTACTGACTACTGAGCAGAGGAGAATCCTTTGCTTACTTTTGACTTTAGCTCTAGGCCCTCCATCTTCAGATCCATCTCCTAACCAAGTAATAGCTCTCAGCACACCCTGGGAGAAGATAGACTTGTGTTCATGTCACATCCAGCTCTCCCACCAAAGTCACTGCACACATGCAGGGACACTCGATCAAAGGGACCCCATTTCAAGACTGGGATAGTTAATTGTTTCACATAATTTCACAGAGGCAGAGAAGTTAACCAATATAAGAAGACACAGGAATTATATTTGCAAAACTAATACAATTTTGTAAAGTTTAAAAATAAAATAAAATTGTAGTTGGAAAAAAAATAAAATAAAAAATAAAAACTGAAAGAGCAAGATAAAAGCCCTAAAAAAACAAAAGAAAGAAAGAAAAAACAAAGAAACAAAGAAAAATAAACAACTTACCAGATCAAGAGTTCAAAGTATTACTCGTAAAAATGCTAACTGAATTAGGAAAAATAATAGAGGACCACTACAATGATAATTTTAATAAGGAACTGCTGCTGCTGCTGCTAAGTTACTTCAGTAGTGTCTGACTGTGTGCAATCCCATAGACTGCAGCCCACCAGGCTCCCCCATCCCTGGGATTTTCCAGGCAAGAACACTGGAGTGGGTTGCCATTTCCTTCTCCAATGCATGAAAATGAAAAGTGAAAGTGAAGTCACCCAGTCGTGTCCGACTCTTCGCGACCCCATGGACTGCAGCCTTCCAGCCTCCTCCATCCATGGGATTTTCTAGGCAAGAGTACTGGAGTGGGGTGCCATTGCCTTCTCCGAACAAGGAACTAGAAAGCATTAAAAAAATAAAAGCTAGCACTGAAGAATTTGAAGGATACAAAGATGGTCTGATAACCACAAATCAATCAAATGTGATCAGATCAAATGTGATACACAATATCAAACAGGAGGAGAAAAATCGTATGATCATCTCAATGGACATAGAAAAAAGCTTTGGCAAAATTTAATATCTATTCTTAATAAAAATAATATTAATTATTTTAATTAATGAATGAATATAAAATATCTATTCTTAATAAAAATCCACTCATGAAAGTGGATATAGAAGATATATATCTTGACATAAGAAATGCCATTTATGACAGCTAACATTATATTCAGTGGTAAAAAAGTAAAAGCATTTTCTCTAAAATCAAGAACAAGACAAGGATACTCACTCTCAGCACGTCTATGTAACATACACTTGAAAGTCCCAGTCACAGAAGACAGATAAGAGGAAACAAGTCATCCAGGTGGGAAGGGAAGAAGAAAGACTGTCACTATGTGCAGAAGATATGACACCATAGAGAGAAGACCTTACAATTTCCACCCACAGTCTATTAAGACTAATAAATTAATTCAGGGTATCTGAAGGATATAAGATTAATTTAAAAAATTCCATTGTTATACACCACTAGTGAACTATCAGAAAGGGAAATAAAAAACAATCACATTTAAAATAGCGTCAAAATGAGGAAAATAATATGAATAAATGTAACCAAATTAGTGGAAGATATATACTCTCAATACTATAAAGCATTCATGAAGGAAACTGAAGATGATAGACATTAAAAAATAGTCCGTGTTCATGGATTGGGAGAATTAACATTCTTAAATTGTGCATATTACCTAGATAGATTAAAGTGATCTGTAGATTTAATATAATACAATCTGTATTAAAATACCTATGGCATTTTTCAAAGAACTAGAATAAATATTCTAAAATTTCTATGGAACCACAAAAGACCCCTTATTGCCAAAGTAACCTTTAAAAAAATGAATAAAGCTGAATTACTTTGCTTGCTAGCTTCAGGCTATATTATAAAGCTACCGTTATCAGAAAAGCATGGCACTGGCACAAAAATAGACAGATAGATCAATGAAACAGACTCGAGAGCCCAGAACAAACCTGTGTAATGCAAGGAGTCACAGATAATTTACAAATTGGTGTAAGTGTATAAGTAAATAGTCATTACTAAGTGAAATAAGTCACACAGAGAAAGACAAATACTTTAACACTTACAGGTGAAATACAAAAACTAAAACAAATTAGTGAATATAGCAAAACAAAAACTGATTCACAAATATAGAAATCAAAACAGTGGTTACCAGTGGTGAGAGGAAAGTGGGGAGGTCAAGAGAGTGGTAGGGGATTTAATAAGATAAACTACCATGTAAGAAGCAACTAAGCAAGAAGGTATATTGTAGTGAACAAGGAAATATAGCCATCATTTTGTAATAACCTTAAAGGAATATAATCTATAAAAATATTGAACATGTTGTACAACTGAAACTAATATACAATTATAAATTATCTAAAATAAGAATTTTTTTAAATGAGTGCTTAAGAAATAAATAATGATTTGCTGTGCTGTGCTTAGCCTCTCAGTCATGTCCGACCCTTGGCAATCCCATAGACCATAGCCTGCCAGGCTCCTCTGTCCATGGGGATTCTCCAGGCAAGAACACTGGAGTGGGTTTCCATGCCCTCAGGGGATCTCCGCAACCCAGGGATCAAACCTAGGCATCCTGTGATTCAGGCAGATTCTTTACCATCTGAGCCACCAGGGAAGTCCAAGAATACTGGGGTGGTTAGCCTATCCCTTCTCCGGGGGAACTTTCTGACCCAGGAATTAAACCATTGCAGGTGGATTCTTTGTCAGCTGAGCTACCAGGGAAGCCCAAATAATGATATGCTTATGTTTTTGTAGATATATGCACGTTTATATTTATAACCTCATTTTACCCTATTTAGTGTGATACAAATTTAGATTACAATATGGTTTATGTCTTATACTCATGTAACATTGGCTTTATTTCATTCTTGACAAACAAAAATAAAATCTCATATGCATAAAATATTTAAAATCCCATTGTAGCATCATGTGGGTATAAAAATAAAAGTATGCTGCTGATGCTAAGTCACTTCAGTTATGTCCGACTCTGTGCGACCCCATGGACTGCAGCCTACCAGGCTTCTCCATCCATGAGATTCTCCAGGCAAGAACACTGGAGTGGGTTGCCATTTCCTTGTCCAATGCATGAAAGTGGAAGGTCAAAGTGAAGTCGCTCAGTAGTGTCTGACTCTTAGTGACCCCATGGACTGCATCCTACCAGGCTCCTCCATCCATGGGATTTTCCAGGCAACACTACTGGAGTGGGGTGCCATTGCCTTCTCCCAAAAGTATGCTAGAACCATTCAAACTTTTTTTACTAAACCAAAATTGAGGGGTAGTTAAGGAGTTTGGGATGGACACGCACACAATGCTATGTTTGAAACTGATAGCAGACAATAACCTATTCTGTAGCACATGGAACTCTGCTCAATGTTATGTGGCAACCTGGATGGGAGGGGCATTTGGAATAGAATGCGTATATGTATACTGCTGCTGCTACTGCTGCTGCTAAATCACTTCAGTCCTGTCTGACTCTGTGCGACCCCAGAGATGGCAGTACAGCTAAATCCCTTCACTGTTCACCTGAAACTATCACAACATTGTTAAGTGGCTACTCCTCAATACAAAATAAAAAGTTTTTCTTTTTTATTTCTTACAAAGACATATAGTCCAAATGACTATAAACCCAATATACTTTACCATGAGAAACCAAACACAATTGGCAAAAATCACCCGTTAACAGTTGAATATATGTAACAAACTCCAAAATTTTTGAGTGCTTAAAAAATTGAAACTTTTTCTAAACCGACGAACCAAAATACAATAAGAATATAGATTTTAGTAGAAAAATATAAAAAGCTATATTGTAGAAAAATATGCAAAAGTATTCATATCTTACAGAAAAGGAATCATAAATGACATATTAAAATGAAAACTGCAGCAAGATCACTCATAACAAGAATATGTGAATCTGAACTTTCAGTTCAGTTCAATTCAGTTGTTCAGTCATGTCCACCTCTCTGTGACCCCATAAACTCCAACATGCCAGGCTTCCCTGTCTATCATCAACTCCCAGAACTTACTCAAACTCATTCCACTGAGTCGGTGATGCCATTCAACCATCCCATCCTCTTGTCCCCTTCTCCTCTGGCCTTCAATCTTTCCCAGCATCAGGGTTTTTCTTGTGAGTCATTTTTTGCATCAGGTGACCGAAGTATTTGAGTTTCAGCTTCAGAATCTAAACTTTATTATTATTATTTTTTTTGGTCTCTAAACAACTTTCTTATTTTTCTTTTACTTATTTATTTTTTTTCTTGGTAATGTATGATTTTTATTTTTATTATTATTTTTTAATTTAAATTTATTTAATAAGATACTATTTCCATGTGACTCTTTGTGAATAACTGAACAGTGATTGGAGGATCAGTAATGTGATATTTTTTGAGAGTGGTTTCATAGGTCTATCAAAGTTAAATGATCAATTTGTTTTAACTACAAAAAATTCCACATTGGGCTTTTACTATATATAATATATGTATATTAATCAAGATTGCCAGGAGAAATATCAATAACCTCAGATATGCAGATGACACCACACTTATGGCAGAAAGCAAAAAAGAATGAAAGAGCCTCTTGATGAAAGTGAAAGAGGAGAGTGACAAAGTTGGCTTAAAATTAAACATTCAGAAAACTAACAATGGAAATAATGACAGACTTTATTTTTCTGGGCTCCAAAATCATTGCAGGTGATGACCGCAGCCATGAGATTAAAAGATGCTTGATCCTTGGAAGTAAAGCTATGATCAACCTAGACATTTCTCGAAAGCAGACATATAGATGGCTAACAAACACATGAAAAGATGCTCAACATCATTCATTATCAGAGAAATGCAAATCAAAACCACTATGAGGTACCATTTCACACCAGTCAGAATGGCTGCGATCCAAAAGTCTTCAAATAATAAATGCTGGAGAGGGTGTGGAGAACAGGGAACCCTCTTACACTGTTGGTGGGAATGCAAACTAGTACAGCCCCTATGGAGAACAGTGTGGAGATTCCTTAAAAAACTGGAAATAGAACTGCCTTATGACCCAGCAATCCCACTGCTGGGCATACACACCGAGGAAACCAGAATTGAAAGAGACACGTGTACCCCAATGTTCATCGCAGCATTGTTTATAATAGCCAGGACGTGGAAGCAACCTAGATGTCCATTAGCAGATGAATGGATAAGAAAACTGTGGTACATATATACAATGGAGTATTCAGTTCAGTTCAGTTCAGTTCAGTCAGTCAGTCATGTCCGACTCTTTGCGACCCCATGAATCGCAGCACGCCAGGCCTCCCTGTCCATCACCAACTCCTGGAGTTCACACAGACTCACATCCATTGAGTCAGTGATGTCATCCAGCCATCTCATCCTCTGTCATCCCCTTCTCCTCCTGCCCCCAACCCCTCCCAGCATCAGAGTCTTTTCCAATGAGTCAACTCTTCGCATGAGGTGGCCAAAGTACTGGAGTTTCAGCTTTAGCATTATTCCTTCCAAAGAAATCCCAGGGCTGATCTCCTTCAGAATAGACTGGCCAGCTACTAAAAAGAATACATTTGAATCAGTTCTAATGAGGTGGATGAAACTGGAGCCTATTATACAGAGTGAAGTAAGCCAGAAAGAAAAACCAATACAGTATACTAACACATATATATGGAATTTAGAAAGATGGTAATGATAACCTTGTAAGTGAGACAGCAAAAGAAACACAGATGTATAGAACAGTCTTTTGGACTCTGTGGAAGAGGGAGAGGGTGGGATGATTTGGGAGAATGGCATTGAAACATGTATAATATCATATAAGAAATGAATCGCCAGTCCAGGTTTGATGCAGGATACAGGATGCTCAGGGCTGGTGCACTGGGATGACCCAGAGGGATGGTACTGGGAGGGAGGTGGGAGGGGGATTCAGGATGGGGAACACATGTACACCTGTGGTGAATTCATGTTGATGTATGGAAAAACCAATACAATATTGTAAAGTAATTAGCCTTCATCACTGACTCGATGGACTTGAGTCTGAGTGAACTCCGGGAGTTGTTGATGGACAGGGAGGCCTGGCGTGCTGCAGTCATGGGGTCACAAAAAGTTGGACACTACTGAGCAACTGAACTGAACTGAACTGAGTGTTGAATTTACAAGTGTATGGACATGTACAAATATTTCTGGCAAAGGAGTTTGAAGTTAACTGTAAAGATTTTTAAATATTATGTTTTCTCAGACTCAGCAATTCCTCTTTTGGAAACCAGTTCCATTTAAGCGTCTTGTCAATGACAAAGATTTGCCTATATGGGACATTTTGCAGTAATATTTCTCTTTTAAAGACAACAACCCAAATGTCTAAAAAAGAAATGTATGATTAATTAAAATGCAGTAAGATCAGTATGAGATCTTTAGAAATGTAAAATAAACATCAAAATATTGAGTTTGAATATATTTCAAATTTATAGTAATTTCCATTTTCCTTTGTTATTCCTTGCGTGTTTTGAGAGTGTCCATGTTGAAGATTCAGTACACACAACGATAAAGCATAATCTAAGAAAACTTTTTATGTATATGTTTTCAATACAAGTTTTTTTTTTTCACACCAGATGTACATCTAT
This sequence comes from Bos javanicus, assembly GCF_032452875.1. Lineage (NCBI taxonomy): Eukaryota > Metazoa > Chordata > Mammalia > Artiodactyla > Bovidae > Bos > Bos javanicus. Next base: position 4,163,600 of record NC_083871.1, on the reverse strand, counting down.
TATCTTAATATGTTCAATTGTAAATTTAAAATCAACTATAAATTTAATAATCCAAGAAATATACACTTTTGGATATTTAAATGCTGATGTCAATTTTTAAATGTTTTCCTATTTGAATTCCATGAAGATACATCCAGGTATTAAATTCATAGCTATCAACCTTCATGAATTTGTTCTTTGCTTTTACTTTTATTGCCATGTTTTCTGCTGTAATTTTGTTATCCAGAAATGTATCTAGATTTTTTTCCCTTTGCTTTACTTTGAGCACTTGGAAGACACCAAGAAAGTTTAATATTTTTGAATCACACCATGAAATTGAAACTTTTTGTGCATTCAGGTTTTACAGATTTAACTGAATACAAGGTGTTAGGTTAAAAAGTGAAGTATTATGTAGAGGTTTGTTGTGGCCTGCAAATGAAAAGTATAAAACAATTTACTTGATACTATAAGATTTATGATAGTTTTTAAATCTTCTGTAAAGTATCTTAAAGTATAAAGACACTGTTTTTAAATCTTCTCTAAAGTGTCTTAAAGTGAGAAGACATTTTTAATATATATATAAAGTGTTCTAGAAATATATCCAGCAGAAAAAAATATTATTCTACTTTAGACATTATTTTTAGTTGCAATGAGATGTTTCTTTGACAGTTACAGTTTTATTTCTCTCTTTACCTGAGTATGTGGTTTCTGCAAATTTTTTGGTTATTGTATAACGTAAATTTATATATTTGTATACCATATACAAATAAATAACATTTATATCTGAATATTTATTATTTTTATAACAAACTTGAGTATTTATAATGGAATATGTATTTTATTGCATATTATCATTATATTTATTTTAGTGATAATTGTCAAATATATGAAAAATAAGTATTATACTAAATATAATATAGACTCTATAATAGAATAAGGTTACTATAAACATAACTATATGAACATAAATGTAAGTCATAATTATCATATAATTCTATTCATGTGTTCTTAATATGATAGAAATTTATTTCAATTATAATTACACAAATGCTCCTTTTATTGTATGTTCCAATTGTTCTGTGAAAGAGAACACAAGCTTTGTTTGACAAAAAAAGAAAGAAATATGTCAACAGAGATGTTCCATCAGTTACTCAAGAGACAGTCTAGGGCTGGCACCCACAAACAAAGGCAATACTTCCCATTCTTCAATGTCATTTTGTGAAGTCATTATAGTTGTGTATTTTCTGTATCTTCTGATGATACACTGCATTCTGTATTTGTTTTCTACTGCTGCTCTAACAAAATTATCACAAACTTAGTGGCTTAAAGACACAAAGAGTTACCTTTTTCCAGTTCAGTAGACAAAGAATCTGACTTAGATCTCAGGGGGTAAGGGTGCATTTCTTGGCAGAGGATCTCAGAAGTAATCTGTTCATTATTCTTTGTAGCGAGTAGAGGCCAGCTGCATAACTTTGCTCCAGGCCACATCTCTCTGTCTTAAACCAGCATTATCCGTAATTTCTTTCCATGCAGCCATATATAATATCCGATTGTCCTTTCCAGTTTTAAAGACTCTGCTAATTATATTGGGACCACCTGTATAATAAAGGATTATTATTATTAATATAAAGAATTGTTATCCTTATTTGAAAGTCAGATGATTAGAAACCTTCATTCTCTTTTGCAATGTACTGGACATCTTCACAGATTCTGAGACTTAGGATGCAGACATTTTTAGGAAGACCAATTTGTCAATGTCTTTTATCAATATCATACAATTTTGCAAATAAAGGTCTTTTACTTCCTTGCTTAGATTTATTTTTAGGCAGCCCAGGGGTTTGTGCTGGCTTCCTGGTGGGTGAAGACATTTCCTTGGGGAGCAGGCTATGGACTGGTAGTTTAAGGGTTGTTACTCAGCTGCTGGTGGGTGGCTAAGCCCCCAGAATTAATAGGCTGGAGGGGTAACTCCAAAATGGCATTTGCAAGCACCAAGTCCTCATAGTATAATCTATTTCCAAAAATGGCTGTCACCAGCATTTATGACCCTATAGGGTGAGGGATTGGGGGCAGGAGGAGAAGGGGATGACAGAGGATGAGATGGCTGGATGGCATCACCGACTCGATGGATGTGAGTTTGGGTGAACTCTGGGAGTTGGTGATGGACGGGGAAGTCTGGCATGCTGCAATTCGTGGGGTCACAAAGAGTTGGACACAACTGAGAGACTGAACTGAACTGAGGGTGTCCCAGTGACCTTCTGCCTCCTCTGGATGCCCTCCAAGATCAGAAAGGGGGTCTGACCCAAACTGATTTCAAACTGCTGGGTCTGCAGTGAGACTTGGCATGTGTGAGACTCTGTGCTCACCCTCCAAGACTGTTGCCTTAGTCTCGTCCAGCCCTTCAGCTCTCCACTGTGCATGTCCTGCTGGCCTTCAGAGCCTGACACTCTGAATGCTCATCTTGCTGCTGCAGGACCCCCTTCCTGGGGAGCCCGATGTGGGACTCGGACACCTTTCTCCTCGAAAAGAACTTCTGCAATTGTGATTTCCCTTCTGTTTGTGGGTTATCTATGAGGGGCATGGGTCTCCATTCATCCTATCTGGCTCACTGTGTTTAATTCTTTATATCTTTATGGAAATTATTTTCTGGTAACCTCTGGGTTATTCTCATAGGCCATTGCTCTCTTAGTTGTATTTTTGGGTGTGTTTTCCTACTCTATTATCTTGGCCATGTTTCTTGATGAGAACAGCCTATAATTTCTTTAGGATAAACTGTTTTTAACTTTTAGTGATAAAATTTCACACAATTAGAAACATACAATAATATATGAATATGTCAAAAAGCACAACCAGGAAAAATATATTGCTGAGTGTTGTGGAAATTTGACTAAAAATAAAAGATCTTCACATGAAAGCACTTGCCTCTTGAAAATGGAAAGTTTGATGAAGAAGAAAAAATTAAAACTATATTGAGACAAACTTGATTGAGAGAATAAAAAGAAAAATTTGAAGTTAGATTTCCTCAGAGTATTATATAATCTTATTAAATTTGTATATATTATACTTGTGCTTATACAACAGTACCAGGAACATGCTGCTTTTCTCTGTGTTCATGCTTTTTTATTTTTTTGAGTCAAGTCTGTATTGGGTTAGATCTATTAGAAGTAACAAAGGAAGGAAAGTGAGGAAAGAGACAGAAGGGACGAGGGGAATGTGACATGGTGATAATTACAGCTTTGCTCATTGACTAGAGAGTAAGAGTTCAGGAGATGTTTTACTTCTATTCTTAAATTAAGCAGTGGTGATGACATGATTAATTAATAATTAATAAATGTATTTTGCAAGTGAGTGAATTAATGCTATGACACAGGACAGTTTGATCCAGATCATGTAGCTGAAAAGGAGCACTGAACAGTCATTCAAGCTCAGACCTCCTCGTTTTGCAGATTCTGCTTCTTCCATATCCTGGTGCCACAGGCAGCAGAAAGGCAGCAGTCATCACTCCTTCCACCTAGAATGCTCTAAGCATCACAGAAATCCATTCAAATGGTTTTGGGTAACATGAGTTCAAAATGCACTTCCAACTATTCTCCAAGGCCCCTAAAAACAGCAACTGAGCATTTTGCTGGCGTTAGATTCATATGAAAAGATGTGAAACACTAGAAAGAAATAGAAGCCCAAGCGACCTCCTCTTCATAAGACTCAGTGAGAAAAAAGAATTCCAGAGACTAAGAAGACACCCATCCATGTGAGATTTTGTTGGAAATGTAGGTCTCTCTCATGTAGTCCTGCTCATTGATTTAATCTCTCCATGGGTTAACCTCGCCACTGTTACATTCTTGCGTATGAAGAACAATGTTTCCTTTCATCAAGCATCCCTTTCCTGAGGTAGTAGGAATGATCCTGCAGAGCAGAGGCAGGAAGAATTTAAAGTGCCATATGATGCTCAGAGCTCATGAGTTCTGCTCCATAGAACAATTTTAGGCAGTATCAAACGCAAGTTTCACCAAAAACCACATCAGAGAAACCATCCTTCTAATATCCAGAGTCATCTGGCTATCACTATGCATTAATAGTCTCAGTGACCTACTTCTTTCTCCTACATCAATACTTGTTTGTAAAATGCCCTTTATCTAGACTGTACTGACAAATGTGTTGGCAGGAATTAGGAGATCTGCAGTGTGAAATTGGCCTGGTGTAGTCACTGGTGAATATAACACCTGGTGATATTTGGTAAGAAAAGAACTTATATCATAGAATTCAGTCTTCTATTCAACCTATTTAACAATTTCTTCTGATTCTGCTGAAGCCCTGCACTGCGGGGTGAGAGAGGTTTTGTTTAATTCATAGGGCCAAGTTTAGAACTCTGCAAATATCGCCTTCTCCCTTACATTTATTACCACTATTTCAATTCGATTCAATAAATATTTATGTATACAATAACACCAGTCTATAAAATATTCATGACTCCTTGCATTACACAGACAGGTTAATATCATGCTTTCTTTAGAGCTCTGGCCATAGAGGTTTTATAGGTTTGAAATGCTTACACCTTCCAGTCTTTGTAAATTTACTTTCAGCCTTTTCAGATTGGTGTACACAAGTCATGAAGACTGGGAAATTCCACTATCAAACTCTTTTAAGATAATATCCTTTTAGGACCTGGCAGCTAGAGAGTTCCAAATTGGCTATGAGTCTTGACTGTAGAACCAACATCTTATTATTATAAAAAGAAGTTTAGGTATTTCCAGAGACAGCCTCTGTGAACTTTCTTATTTCTGCCAGGAGAATCACCTGGGAACGATCCTCAGTTGACCACCTACTTCATGTACCACCTGCAGAACATGAGAGTAGGAGAATGCAACTGCTAGGGCTCTCCTAGCTCAAGCCTTTGAACTTCAAGAAGGAATGAGGTTTTCAGAATAGGTAGGGAGGCAGTAGCTCCTGAGAGCCTTCATCCTTAATTAAGCTGATACACCACAAAACAGTTTCCCTGGTGTCTCAGTGGTAAAGAATCTGCCTGCCAATACAGGAGACATGCAGACTGATTTGATCCCTGGATCAGGAAGATACCCTGGAGAAGGAAATGGCAACCCACTCTAATATTTTAGCCTGGGAAATCCCACAGACAGAGGAGCCTGGCAGGCTACAGTCCACAGGATCACAAAGAGTTGGCCACAACTTAGTATCTAAACAACAATAACAACTCCAAAATCTGATTTAACCAGGTCGTGATAGCTCTTCGCCTCCTCTGTGTCTTCCTTTATTCTTTGTTCTCTTCCCCTCCAGCTCTACTCTTTTCCCAACCCTCCTCTAATGTCTCGACAATTCCCATTTTCAGCCCTGATTTTGTTTCTTGGTCTTACCAATTAAAGACAACTTGAAACTCCAGGAGTTTTTGCTCCAGTTTTCTACTGCATCTTTCCCCGCTTCTCCAAATGCCCATTAATTTGGCTTATTAAAATCCTTTCTCAAAGAGATTGACTCTAATTCCCCAGAAATATCGTTTAAGCAAGACAAATATCAGCCTGATTTATGCAAGTCGTTTCCTCCAAAATTTGATCTTCAGTGCTGGCCTTTGTGTATCCCTGTTCTACATAAGGTGCCGGGTATAGATCTCACAGAAGAAGCCCCGTCACCGGACCCGGGGAAGAACAGACGGCAGCATCTCTGGGAAAAGAAAAGCTGAGATTAGCCTAATGACTCCACTTGAGAAAGATCATGGGTGGTGCAGGGGGCAGTGTTTCAGTGAAAAAATTGATGTATGCAGGCGTAATATGGAGTTGGTAGAGATTTGGAGAAACTGGGGAGACAGCTTCAATAATAAGGATGTATCAAACAAGCAAGCTCAACAACTGCCTAGAAGGGGAAGAGGGTGTCATTTTACTTCTATGTCTCTGTCTTAGCTTTCATCTGTTTTTCCTATGTGGGTCTAATTATCTGTTTTTATTTATCCATCTATCTTGCCATTCCCTACATATACTTATCCAAACAATCTAGTGAATATTGTCTGTTTCTTCTCAACCTACTCGTTTGCTAATTCAGTGATGTCACAGTAGCTGATTTTGAACAGTCGGTTAGTTGTAATTTCACCTTTCCACAAATGAAAGAGCCTCTTTAGTGTAAGACTGATTTCCTATCCAGTAACTGAAAAGCAATGTCATGCTTAAATTGACTCTCTGTAATCCTTCAAATGAAGTAGAGAGATTAGAGAGGACAGGAATTAATAGATCATGGATACTGAATGAGGAAAATGTTCTTTAATTTAATTCATACCTCGGCTCTGATGGACTCTGATAGCATTTGGAAGCTTAGGGATGGAAAAGTACTGATGGCAAAAACATGACTGATGATAGCTTTTGAGTTTAACATCTTATAAACAAAAGAAAGAGGAAGAAAAGAAAACAAACAACTATTGTGTTGAGTGACAGCATATGTACTAGAGTAAAGCAAAAAGTAACATCCTGAAAATACTGACTGGAATAGCTAATTTTAGTTCAGAATATGATTATATATGTGTCTATATATATATGTGCATGTCAAACCACATCCTCCTTAATAAAGAGCTAAAGGCTATTTTTTGAAGTACAAGGAAATTCAAGACATACACAATGTTGATATTTAACAACGATACATAGATTTCATAGCCAACAGCACTTCTTTAACTAGGTTATCTCCCTATTATATTCATGGGCACTATACCGGTATTTCTACTTCTGTAGTTGCTTAATAAGAAATAGCGGAGAAGGCAATGGCACCCCACTCTGGTACTCTATCCTGGAAAATCCCATGGACGGAGGAGCCTGGTAGGGTGCAGTCCATGGGGTCGTGAAGAGTCAGACACGACTGAGCGACTTCACTTTCACTTATCACTTTCATGCATTGGAGAAGTAAATGGCAACCCACTCCAGTGTCCTTGCCTGGAGAATCCCAGGGACAGGGGAGCCTGGTGGGCTGCCATCTATGGGGTCACACAGAGTCGGACATGACTGAAGCAACTTAGCAGAAGCAGCAGCAATAAGAAACAGAAAATAATTGTATTAACTAAATGTTGAACTGAATTATGATTTAATATTGAATAATTTTCAACACTTTTTTTTCCCTGTAATTAGTCTACTGTACTTTATGATTTGGGAGCACCCCAGATGGCTGAGTGATGAAGAATCCTGCCAATGCAGGAGATGCAGGAGACGGGAATTCAATCCCTGGGTCAGGAATTCCCCCTGGAGGAAGAAATAGCAACCCATTTCAGTATTCTTTCTGGGAAAACCCCAGGGACAGAGGAGGCTGGCAGGCTACGGTTCATGGGATCTCAAAGAGCTGGACGCAGCTGAGACTGAGCATGCATACATGCAAACACTTCATGATTTAAGCATGAGGAGTTCTGTGGGCTTTGGAATCAAATATGTCTGAAATAAATTTTGATAGTAAATAATTATCCAGTTATCTGGGCACTCATTTTAGTGAAATTAACCTGAAGTAGAGCTTTTCTGAGCAGGAGAATGTCCTTCTCTGAAGTATAAACTACCTTGGCCTTTTCTTTGTCAGTAAGACTTCAAGGACTTTCATGTATTATTCTCACCATCATGCAATTAAAGAAGTAAAATGAAGGAGAAATAAAATAGGTTTACATTTGGAAACAGTTGGATATGGACTTAAAAACTTTGTTCAAATCGATACTAGATAAAGCTGGTAAACTGATTTTCTATGAGTCAGAATTTCATAATAATTTTTAAGAAATAAAGCCATAATGCCTATATTATTACTACATAAGGACATCAGATATATATATATAAAGCAGTAATTCTCAATACATATAAATTACTACTTCATTCACCGATAGAGTTTCAAATTTGAATTCTGTTCATTAAAGCTTATTTGCCAGGCAAGAAGTCCTGGTTCTTTCTTTCTAATGGTTCTTATCTGCAAGTGCTCATAAAAGCAGAATGATATGAAACAGCATGTTTCCTGTTCTTTTCTAGGACATCACTGAGGCAACAAGGTAAACGGGGTGGGCCCGCGGGAGAGTAACAGATGAAGGGCTCTGTAAACATTTTCAGCAAAAGTAGAAAAGATATACAATTTAAAGACTGTATGTATATATGCGCACACACACAGTCTCTAAATGATTAAACAAAGGCAAGTTTATTACTTAAGTAGTAGAGGCAAACACTTGTCTTGACAGAATTACAGTTTTCAGAAGGGGAAGATCAAGGGTAGGTGTGTATAATTTGAGGATCTGTATTCGAGTAGTTTGAAGTGGCTCTTACAGTGCAGATATCTGACTGGAATTGGTCAAAATTCATGATTCATAAAGTTTGGTGGTCACTATGAGCATGAGTTGTGAAAGAATCTTGATAAGAAAACAACTATGTAAAAGCCTCTGAATTGTTGTCTATTGTGCTAAAAAAAGAGGACAGACTGAGCAGCCTGTGCTCAGATAAAGCTAACAGTGAAGCCATGCTGATTTGCAGTCTTGCCCTCCTGAATAAGAACTTTCTGGAATAAATAATAAAGTCTCATTGATGCAGTGGCTTTCAGTTTGAATCCTGATAATTAAACCGTGTGACTACAGGTGGTCTTAGTGCTTAGCATACACTGACTCTAAGTTCATACCTTGTGACCCCAAAGACCACTGTGGGGGCTTATAGTGATGAGGCAATAAGCAGGGTTTCAGCCCAAGTTCACACCACAGTGGTCCACGTAGATCTTTAAGTTCCCAGATCTTGAATAAATATTTGGACTTGACATACTCATAAAATGGTTGGGAAACCCATACTGGGAAGTTCAGGAACTTCTATTCCCCACTAGGACAGTAAATGAAAATGAATACTGTATCCCTGAAGGAATCACATGTATTACTGCTGCCATAAACTTGAACTATGTGCATATTTTGGCTTTTCAAAACAGCAAATGTATCTCAGAAAATTACAATGAATAAAGTTAATCAGAGGGTAAGTCTAAGCTCAGATGCTTGTTACCGAAATACATCAATACAGCCCTGACAACTAGTTCAGTTCAGTTCAGTCACTCAGTCGGGTCTGACTCTTTGTGACCCCATGGCCTGCAGCACACCAGGCCTCCTGTCCATCATCAACTCCCAGAGCTTACTCAAACTCATGTCCGTTGACTCGGTGATGCCACCCAACCATCTTATCCTCTGTCATCCTCTTCTCCTCACGACTTCAATCTTTCCCAGCATCAGGATCTTTTCAAATGAGTCAGTTCTTTGCATCAGGCAGCCAAATTATTGGAGTTTCAGCTTCAGCATCAGTCCTTCCAATGAACACCCAGGACTGATTTCCTTTAGGATGGACTGGTTGGATCTCCTTGCAGTTCAAGGGACTCTCGAGAGTCTTCTCCAACACCACAGTTCAAAAGCGTCAATTCTTTGGCACTCAGCTTTCTTTATAGTCCGACTCTCACATCCATATACGACAACTGGAAAACCATAGCCTTGACTAGACGGACTTTTGTTGGCAAAGTAATGTCTCTGCTTTTTAATATGCTGTCTAGGTTGGTCATAATTTTCCTTCCAAGGAGTAGGCGTGTTTTAATTTCATGGCTGCAGTAACCATCTGCAGTGATTTTGGAGCCCAGAAAAATAAAGTTGGCCACTGTTTCCCCATCTATTATCCATGAAGTGATGGGACCAGATGCCATGATTGACTGTATGGATCACAACATACTGGAAAATTGTTAAAGAGTTGGAAATACCAGACTACCTGACATGCCTCCTGAGAAATCTGTATGCAAGTCAAGAAGCAACAAAACTGAACATGGAACAACAGACTGGTTCCAAATCGAGAAAGGAGTACGTCAATGCTATATATTGTCACCCTGCTTATTTAACTTCTATGCAGAGTACATCATGAGCAATGTTGAACTGGATGAACCTCAAACTGGAATCAAGACAACTAGTACTTAGATTTTATTTTTATGCTAGCATAACCAGTATCATTCTGTCCTTTAAAGATATATGCACTGACCGACCAGGACATATTTCTTGACAGTCTGGAGTCAGAAACTGTCCTATGAACTCCTCAGGTACCAGAACTACCACAGAATACTCATTTACCAAAGGCCTGGTACTAAGCTCTGCGAGCTCTTCTCCTCTAGGCTCTAGAGGAACCACCACAAGTAAGGGCGGAGATGCCGTCTCAGAGGTCTGGGAGACACTACTTTAGGGCACCTTTTCAAGTCTGAGTACCAGCTGATAGGGTGCCCAGTTCTCAAATGAGTGGGATCTAAATTTCCAGGTTTTGATGAATCTAAACTCTCCCTCTGCCTCTTAATCCCCTTCAAATAGAAGCTTGTGTCTAGATATTTTTTTTTTCTTTAATTGGGATAAAATTGGCATTTATCTTATATTAATTTCAGGTAATAATTCAAAATTAGCATACAATGTGAAATTATTTCCTTTTTAAGTCTAGTTACTACTCTCTACCACAGAATATACAAAAAAAAATTTTTTTTGCCTTTTTCCTATGGTGAGAAATTTTAAGATTTAATCTCTTAGCAACTCTCAAATTTTAAATACTGTTTTGACTATAGTCACTGTGCTGTATATAACCTCTATTTATTTGGTAAGTGCTAAGTTTGTACTTCTTGATCTTCTTCATCATTTCACACATCCCCAAGCCCTAGGGTTTGTCATAGCTTTTATTCAAAGAAGCAAGCATCTTTTAATTTCATGGCTGCATTCACCATCTGCAGTGATTTTGGAGCCCGAGAAAATAAAATGTTACTGTTTTCATTGTTTCCCCATCTATTTGCCATGAAGTGATGAAACCGTATACCATGGTCATAGTTTTTTGAATATTAAGTTTTAAGCCAGCTTTTTCACTCTCTTCTTTCACTTTCATCAAGAGGCTTTTTAGTTCCTCTTCACTTCTTGCCATAATGCTAGGGTCATCTACATATCTGAGGTTATTGCTGTGTCTCTTGGTATCTTGATTCCAACTTGTGCTTCATCCAGCCTGGCATATTGCTGGCCTTTCTTTTTCTTGGGGATGGTTTGATCTTTGCCCCCTGTACAATGTCACGAGTTCTTCAGGCCCTCTGTCTATCAGATCTAATCCCTTGAATCTATTTGTCACTTCCACTGTGTAATAGTAAGGGATTTGATTTAGGTCATACCTGAATGGTAGTGTTTTTCCCTACTTTCTTCACATTTCACATGATGTACTCTGCATATAAGTTAAATAAGCAGGGTGACAATATACAGCCTTGATGTGTTCCTTTCCCAATTTGGAACCAGTCAATTCCATGTCTGGTTCTAAATGTTGCTTCTTGACCTGCATACAGATTTCTCATGAAGCAGGTCAGGTGGTCTGGTATTCCCATCTCTTTAAGAATTTTTCAGGTTCTTGTGATCCACATAATCAAAGGATTTAGCATAGTTAATGAAGCAGAAGTATACATTTTTTTCTGGAATTCTCTTGCTTTTTCAATGATCCAACAGATGTTGGCAATTTGATCTCTTGCTTCTCTGCCTTCTGTTAATCCAACTTGAACATCTGTAAGACCTCAATTCACAAACTGTTGAAGCCTAACTTAGAGAATTTTTGCATTACTTTGCTAGCATGTGAAATGAGTGTGATTTTGCAGTATTTTGAACATTTTTTGGAACTACTTTTCTTTGGGATTGGAAAGAAAACTGACATTTCCAAGTCCTGTACCCACTGCTGAGTTTTCAAAATTGGCTGGCATATTGATAGCAATGCTTTAAGAGCATCATCTTTTAAAATTTAAAATAACTCAGCTGAAATTCCATCAACTCCACTAGCTTTGCTCATAGTGATGCTTCCTAAGGCCCACTTGACTTTGCACTGCAAGATGTCTGGCTCTAGGTGAGTGACCATACCATCATGGTTATCAGGGTCATTAAGATTTTTTTTTTTTTTTTTGTATAGTTCTTCTGTGTATTCTTGCCACCTCTTCTTAAGATGTTCTGCTTTTGTTAGGTCCATACCATTTCTGTCTTTTATTGCGTCCATCTTTGAATGAAATATTCCCTTGGGCTCTCTAATTTTCTTGAAGAGATCTCCAATCTTTCCCATTCTATCGTTTATCTCAATTTCTTAGCATTGATCACTTAGGAAGGCTTTCTTATCTCTCCTTGCTATTCTTTGGAACTCTGCATTCAGATGGATATAACTTTCTTTTTCTCCTTTGCCTTTTACTTCTCTTCTTTTCTCAGTTATTTGTAAGGCCTCCCAGGCAACAATTTTGCCTTTTTGGATTTCTTTTTCTTGGGGATGGTTTTGATCTTTGCCCCCTGTACAATGTCACGAGTTCTTTAGGCCCTTTTTCTGTCAGATCTAATCCCTTGAATCTATTTGTCACTTTCACTGTAAAATAGTAAGGGATTTGATTTAGGTCATACCTGAATGGTAGTGTCTTTCCCTACTTTCTTCAATTTAAGTCAGAATTTGGCAATAAGGGGTTCATGATCTGAGCCAGTCAGCTCCTGGTCTTGTTTCTACTGACTGTATAAACTTCTTCATCTTTGGCTACAAAAATATAATCAATCAGACTTTGGTATTGACCTATGACCAGTTCATTCTCTTGGCAAAACTTTTAGCCTTTGCCCTGCTTAATTTTGTACTCTAAGACCAAATTTGCCTGTTACTCCAGGTTTCTCTTGACTTCCTACTTTTGTATTCAAGGCCCCTATGATGAAAAAGACATTTTTTTTTTTTCTGTTAGTTCTAGAAGTCTTGTAGGTCATCATAGAACCATTCAACTTCAGATTCTTAAGCTTTAGTGGTTGGGGCATAGACTTGGATTAGTGTGATATTGAATGGTTGGCCTTGGAAATGAACAGAGATCATTTTGTCATTTTTGAGATTGTACCAGAGTACTGCATTTCAGACTCTGTTGTTCACTATGAGGGCTACTCCATTTCTTCTAAGGGATTCTTGCCCAGAGTACTACTGTCATCTGAATTTAATTGTCATCTGAATTAAATTCACCCTTTAAGGTCCGTTTTCCTTCACCCACTCTTGCTATCTCCTGTTTGACCACTTCCCTTTTACGTAACCTAACATTCAAGTTTCCTACAGAATATTGTTCTTTACAGTGTCAGACTTTACTTCCATCACTACATCCATAACTGGATATTCTTTTTGCTGTAGCTCAGCCTCTTTATTCTTTTTGGAGCTATTTCTCCACTCTTCTCCAGTAGCAGGTTGGACACCTACCAACATGGAGAGTTCATCTTTCAATGTCATATCTTCTTGCCTTTTCATACTGTTCATGAGATTCTCAAGGCAAGAATACTGAAGTGGTTTGCCATTCGTTTCACCAGTGGACAACATTTTGTCAGAACTCTCCACCATGTTCTGTCCATCTTGGGTGCCCTACATGGCATGGCTCATAGTTTCATTGAGTTAGACAAGGCTCAGAACCATATTATCAGTTTGATTAGCTTTCTGTAATTGTGGTTTTCATTCTATCTGTCCTCTGATGGATGAGGATAAGAGGCTTGTGGAAGCTTCCTGATGGGAGGGACTGGCTGTGGGGGAATCTGGGTCTTGCTCTGATGGGTGGGGCCAAGCTCAATAAATATTTAATCCAATTTTCTGTTGATGGCCAGGTTTGTGTTCCCTCCTTGTAGTTTGGTGTGAGGCCAAACTATGGTAGGAGTAATTGCAGTAATGGCCACCTCCTTCGAAAGGGCCTATGCTAGCATGCCATGTCTCCCAGGAGTGTTGTATTTAGTGACCTGACTTCATGGTAGGCCACTGTTGACCCACTCTTCCACCAGAGACTCATGGGTACTCACAGGCATGTCTGGCTCAGTCTATTTTGGGGTCACTTCTCCTTTTTCCTGGGTCCTGGTGCACAGCAGGTTTTGTTTGTGACCTCCAAGAGTCTGTTTCCCTAGTCCGCCTTGTTGGGGCTTCTCCTTTATCCTTGGATGTGGAGTATCTTGTTTTTCGTGGTATCCAACATTCTCCTGTCAATGTTCAGTGATTAGTTGCAATTTTGGAGTTCTCACAGGGGAAGATGAGCACACTTCCTTCTACTCCACAATCTTGAAAACAACTTCATGTGGTTGTTTTTAAAAAAATCTGTGGAACCTCCATACTTTTAGCAGTTGCATCAGTTTATATTTCTATCATCAGTGAACAATGGTTTCCTTTTCTCCACATCCTTAACAACATATATTTCTTGTCTATTTCATAATAACCATTCTAATATGTGTGAAGTGATATTTCATTGTGGTTTTGACTTGCATTTCAGTGATGATCAGTGATGTTGATCATAATTTCATACACCTGTCGGGTTTCTGTTTGTCTTCTTTGGAAAAATACCTATCCTGATATGCCCATTTTTTAATTGGATTTTTTTCAACATTTGGGATATTAATCTCTTATCAGTGGTATGACTTGCAAATAATTTTTTCTTATTCTTCAGGTTGCTTTTTCTTTTTGTTGATGGTTTCCTTTGTTGTTCAGAAGCTTTTTAGTCTGATGTATTCACTTGTTTATTTTTGCTCTTTGCCTTTGCATATTTGGAGTCAGATCCAAAATATGTTTGCCAAAATGACACAATGAGGTTGTCCACTGTGCCTTCTTCTAGGTGTTTATGGTTTCAGAGCTTTTTTTTTTTTTTTGAATATTTATTTATTTGGCTGTGCCTGGTCTTAGTAGTGGCATGTGGAATGTTTAGTTGCATCATGTGGGATCTAGTTTCTTGAACAGTGATTGAACCTGAGTTCCCTACATTGGGACTGCAGAGTTTTAGCCATGGTTTCAGATCTTATAATCATGTATCTAACCTATTTTGAGTTAATTTTTGTATATGTTGCATAGTATATAAAGGTTCAGGCTTATTATTTGCATGTAGCTGTCTAGTTTTTTCAACATCATACAAAAAAGATTGTCATTTATCTTTGTATATTCTTGACTCTTTTGTCTTAAAATAATTGGAAATACATGCTTTGATTTACTTCTATATTCTTAATTGTATCCCATTGATCAATTTTTTATGCCAGTACAATACTGCTTGATTACTATAGCTTTGTAGTATAGTTTTAAATCAGGGACCACGACGCTTGCAACTTCATTCTTCTTTCTTAAGATTCTTCAGTGATAGGCTGGGATTCCTTTAACATTGTCTTTTGTGCATCTACTAGAAAGTTTTTCTTTGTGGAACTTAATGCTCACATAAAATATCATGTATAACATATATATATATATATATACATATGTATATATATATATATGCTCTTATATGTGAACCTCATGTTCCACAGCTACACACACACACACACACACATATACATGTATGTATATGTCTTTTTTAAGTTGACAGCAAATTAAAGTTTGAAAACATTCTAAAAATCCTACTACAATTCTAAAAGTTTCTACTACCTCCCACACTTTATATTTTTGTCATATTTCACATTTTTAAAATTTTATTATTTATATATTTATTTAATTTTTAAAAAATTTTTAATTGGAGACTAATTACTTTACAATATTGTTGTGGTTTTTGCCATACATTCACATGAATCAGCCATGGGTGTACATGTGTTCCCCATCCTGACCCTCCCTCCCACCTCCCTCCCCATTCCATCCCTCAGGGTCATCCCAGTGCACCAGACTTGAGCACCCAGTCTCACGCATCGAACCTGGACTGGCGATCTATTTCACATATGATAATATACATGTTTCAATGCTATTCTCTCAAATCATCAAACCCTTGCCTTCTCCCATGGAGTCCAACAGTCTGTTCTTTACATCTGTGTCTCTTTTGCTGTCTTGCATACAGGGTCATAATTACCATCTTTCTAAATTCCATATATATTCATTAATATATTATATTGGTGTTTTTCTTTCTGACTTACTTCACTGTGTATAATAGCCTGCAGTTTCATTTGCCTTATTAGAACTGATTCAAATGCATTTTTTTAATAGCTGAGTAATATTCCATTGTGTATATGTACCACAGCTTTATTATCCATTTGCTGATGGCCATCTAGGTTGCTTCCATGTCCTGGCTATTGTAAACAGTGCTTCGATGAATATTGGGGTACACGTGTCTCTTTCAATTCTGGTTTGCTCAGTGTGTATGCCCAGCAGTAGGATTGCTGGGTCATATGGCAGCTCTATTTCCAGCTTTTTAAGGAATCTCCACACTGGTCTCCATAGTGACTGTACTAGTGTGCATTCCCACCAACAGTGTAAGAGGGTTCCTTTTTCTCTGCACCCTCTCTAGCATTTATTGTTTATAGACTTTTGGATAGCAGACATTCTGACTGGCGTGAGATGGTACCACATTGTGGTTTTGATTTGGATTTCTCTGATAATGAGTGTTGCTGAGCAACTATTCATGTGTTTGTTAGCCCTTTGTATGTCTTCTTTGGAGAAATATCTGTTTAGTTCTTTGGCCCATTTTTTGATTGGGTCATTTATTTTTCTGGAATTGAGCTATAGGAGTTGCTTGCATATTTTTGAGATTAGTTGTTTGTCAGTTGCTTCATCTGCTATTATTTTCTCCCATTCTGAAGGCTGTCTTTTCACCTTACTTATAGTTTCCTTAGTTGTGCTAAAGCTTTTAAGTTTAATTAGATCCCATTTGTTTATTTTTGCTTTTATTTCCATTACTCTGGGAGATGGGTCATAGAGAATCCTGCTTTGATTCATGTCTGAGAGAGTTTAGCCTATGTTTTCCTCTAGGAGTTTTTATAGTTTCTGGTCTTATATTTAGATTTTAATCCATTTCGAGTTTATTTTTGTGTGTGGTGTTAGAAAGTGTTCTAGTTTCATATTTTCACAAGTGGTTGCAGCACCACTTGTTAAAGAGATTGTCTTTACTCCATTGTATATTCTTGGCTCCTTTGTCAAAGATAAGTTGTCCATAGGTGTGTGGATTTATGTCTGGGCTTTCTATTTTGTTCCATTGATCTATATTTCTGTCTTTGTGCCAGTACCATACTGTCTTGATGACTGTGGCTTTGTAGTAGAGCCTGAAGTCAGGCAGGTTGATTCCTCCAGTTCCATTCTTCTTTCTCAAGATTGCTTTGGCTATTCGAGGTTTTTTGTGTTTCCATACAAATTGTGAAATCATTTGTTTTAGTTCTGTGAAAAATACCATTGGCAGCTTGATAGGGATTACATTGTATCTATAGATTACTTTAGGTGGTGTATTCATTTTCACGACATTGATTCTTCTAATCCATGAGCCTGGTATATTTCTCCATCTATTTGTGTCATATTTGATTTCTTTCATCAGTCTCTTATAGTTTTCTATATATAGGTCTTTTGTTTCTTTAGGTAGATTTATTCCTGTTTTTTTTTTTTTAATTTTTTAAAATATAAATTTGTTTATTTTAATTGGAGGCTAATTACTTTACAATATTGTATTGGTTTTGCCATACATCAACATGAATCTGCAATGGGTGTACACGTGTTCCCCATCCTGAACCCCCCTCCACCTCCCTCCCCTTACCATCCCTCTGGGTCAT
The DNA here is from genome assembly GCF_032452875.1 of Bos javanicus. Lineage (NCBI taxonomy): Eukaryota > Metazoa > Chordata > Mammalia > Artiodactyla > Bovidae > Bos > Bos javanicus. The sequence goes on along the minus strand of NC_083871.1, from coordinate 4,146,145 downwards.
CCCACTGCACCAGCCCCAAGCATCCTGTATCCTGCATTGAACCTGGACTGGCAATTCGTTTCATATATGATATTATACATGTTTCAATGCCATTCTCCCAAATCATCCCACCCTCTCCCTCTCCCACAGAGTCCAAAAGACTGTTCTATACATCTGTGTCTCTTTTGCTGTTTCACATACAGGATTATCATTACCATCTTTCTAAATTCCATTTATACACATTTTTTTAATTTTTGTACCACTGTAGATTTACAGTGTTCCCTACTTATGAACCTCTGAGTTATATACTTTAATGATATGAATGTGTGTTCCATTAACATAATGTTTGAGTGAGCTTGCCATTTATCTCATACTGCTAACAAGTCTTCAGTTCTATCATCTCCCACCTCTTCTCCTTCTTCCAGTCAGTAACTTTTCTTTTCCTATTTGCTCGATGCCAGCCCTTGTATGCCAACTCTTATCCTATACGATTGCACTTTCCAAGATGCAATAGTGTAAGATTAAAATTGTTTTCTTAATTTTTTGTGTTTGTTTGCTTTTTATGTATTTATGTGAAAAGTATCATAAATTTATTATACTAAAGTGTTATATAACCAATGTGTCTCTTGGGTACTTAGGTTAATTTTGTTGAATGAATGAAAAAAATTATACTTATCAATGCACCCTCAGAATGGAACTTGTTCATATGTAGAGGGTTTACTTAACTTGTCTGTTTTTTTTTTTTTTTTTTTTGTCTTTTAACATTCATACTATCTTTAGAAGTGATTCATCCATTATTTTTACTATGCATTTGCCTTTTCCAGTGAGGTTTCTACTTTTATATGCTTTCCTGTTATTACTTAGTGGCCTTTCTTTTCAGCTTAGAGAAGACCTCTTAATTCTTGTAAGGCCACTTTGGCAATGATGAATTCCTTCAGTTTTTGCTTTGTCACTCTTCAGTATCACTTCTTCAGTTCTAGATAAATTGTTTTTTAAGTGAACACTGCAAATATATAGAGGAAAAATAGAATGGGAAAGGCTAGAGATCTTTTCAAAAAAATTACAGATATCAAGGGAGGGTTTCATGCAAAGATGGCCACAAGAAAGGACGGATGGAATGGACCTAACAGAAACAGAAGACATTAAGAAGAGGGGGCAAGAATACCCAGAAGAACTATCCAAGACATGTCTCAGTGATCCAGATAAACACACTGGTCTGATCACTTACCTAGAGCCAGACATCCTAGAGGGTGAAGTCAAGTGGGCCTTAAGAAACAACACTATGAACAAAACTAGTGGAGTTGATGGGATTTCAACCGAACTATTTTAAATCTTAAAAGATGATGCTGTGAAAGTGCTGCACTTAATATGCCAGCAAATTTGGAAAACTCAGAAGTGGCCACAGGACTGGAAAAGGTCAGTTTTCATTCCAATCCTAAAGAAAGCCAGTGCTAAAGAATGCTCAAACTACTGCACAACTGCACTCATTTTACATACTAGCAAAGTAGTGCTCAACATCCTTCAAGCTAGGCTTTAATAGCATATGAACCAAGAACTTCCAGATGTGCAAGCTGGATTTAGAAAAGGCAGAGGAACAAGAGATCAAAATGCCAATATTATCTTTTGGATCATTGAAAAAGCAAGGGAATTCCAGAAAAACGTCTACTTCTGTTGCAATGACTGCCACTGCTACTAAATTGCTTCAGTTGTGTCCGACTCTGTGCAACCCCACAGACGGCAACCCATCAGGCTCCACCGTCCCTGGGATTCTCCAGGAAAGAACACTGGAGTGGGTTGCCATTTCCTTCTCCAATGCATGAAAGTGAAAAGTGAAAGTGGAGTCACTCAGTCGTATCCGACTCTTCACGACCCCATGGACTGAGCCTACCAGGCTCCTCCATCCATGGGATTTTCCAGGCAAGAGTACTGGAGTGGGTTGCCATTGCCTTCTCTGTTTCATTGACTAGGCTAAAGACTTTGACTATGTGGATCACAACAAACTGTGGAAAATTCTTAAAGAGGTGGGAATACCAGGGAGCTTACATGCCTCCTGAGAAATCTGTATGCAGATCAAGAAACAAGTTAGAACTGGACATAGAACAACGAACTGGTTCAGAATCAGTAAATAAGTACATCAAGGCTGTATATTGTCACCATGCTTATTTAACTTATATGCAGAGTATCTCATGAGAAACACTGGGCTGGAAGAAGTACAAGCTGGAATCAAGATTGCATGGAGAAATATCAATAAGTTCAGATATGCAGATGACACCACCCTTATGGCAGAAAGTGAAGAGTAATTAAAGGCCTTCTTGGAGGTGAAAGAGGAGAGTGAAAAATCTGGCTTAAAACTCAACATTCAAAAAACTAAGATCATGGCGTATGGTCCCATCACTTCATGACAAATAGATGGAAAAACAATGGAAACAGTGACACTTTATTTTTTTTAATTTAATTTTATTTTGTTTTTTAACTTTACAATATTGTATTGGTTTTGCCATATATCAACATGAATCCACCACAAGTATACACGTGTTTCCCATCTTGATCCCTCCTCCCTTCGCCCTCCCCGTACCATCCCTCTGGGTCGTCCCAGTGCACCAGCCTCAGGCATCCAGTATCATGCATTGAACCTGGACTGGCGACTCGTTTCATATATGATATTATACATGTTTCAATTCCATTCTCCCGAATCATCCCACCCTCTCCCTCTCCCACAGAGTCCAAAAGAATGATCCTCTACATAGAAAACCCTAAAGACTCCACCAGAAAATTACTAGAACTAATCAATGAATATAGTAAAGTTGCAGGATATAAAATCAACACACAGAAACCCTTTGCATTCCTATACACTAATAATGAGAAAATAGAAAGATAAATTAAGGAAAAAATTCCATTCTTCATTGCAATGAAAAGAATAAAATACTTAGGAATATATCTACCTAAAGAAACTAAAGACCTATATATAGAAAATTATAAAACACTGGTGAAAGAAATAAAAGAGGACACTAATAGATGGAAAAATATACCATGTTTATGGATAGGAAGAATCAATATAGTGAAAATCAGTATACTACCCAAAGCAATTTATAGATTCAATGTAATCCCTATCAAGCTAACAACGGTACTCTTCACAGAGCTAGAACAAATAATTTCACAATTTGTATGGAAATACAAAAAACCTCAAATAGCCAAAACAATCTTGAGAAAGAAGAATGGAACTGGAAGAATCAACCTGCCTGGCTTCGGGCTCTACTATAAAACCACAGTCATCAAGACAGTATGGTACTGGCACAAAGACAGAAATTAGATCAGTGGAACAAAATAGAAAGCCCAGAGATAAATCCACGCACCTATGGACACCTTATCTTTGACAAAGGAGGCAAGAATATACAATGGAGAAAAGACAATCTCTTTAACAAGTGGTGCTGGGAAAACTGGTCAACCACTTGTAAAAGAATGAAACTAGAACATTTTCTAACACCATACACAAAAATAAACTCAAAATGGATTAAAGATCTAAATGTAAGACCAGAAACTATAAAACTCCTAGAGGAGAACATAGGCAAAACACTCTCCGACATACATTACAGCAGGATCCTCTATGACTCATCTCCAAGAATATTGGAAATAAAAGCAAAAATAAACAAATGGAACCTAGTCAAACTTAAAAGCTTCTGCACAACAAAGGAAAATATAAGCAAGGTGAAAAGACAGCCTTCAGAATGGGAGAAAATAATAGCAAATGAAGCAACTGACAAACAACTAATCTCAAAAATATACAAGCAACTCCTACAGCTCCATTTCAGAAAAATAAATGACCCAATCAAAAAATGGGTCAAAGAACTAAACAGACGTTTCTCCATAGAAGACATACAGATGGCTAACAAACACATGAAAAGATGCTCAACATCACTCATTATCAAAGAAATGCAAATCAAAACCACTATGAGGTACCATTTCATGCCAGTCAGAATGGCTGCTATCCAAAAGTCTACAAGCAATAAATGCTGGAGAGGGTGTGGAGAAAAGGCAACCCTCTTACACTGTTGGTGGGTTGCAAACTAGTACAGCCACTATGGAGAACAGAGATTCCTTAAAAACCTAGAAATAGAACTGCCTTATGACCCAGTAATCCCACTGCTGGGCATACACACCAAGGAAACCAGAATTGAAAGAGACACATGTACCCCAATGTTCATCACAGCACTGTTTATAATAGCCAGGACATGGAAGCAACCTAGATGTCCATCAGCAGATGAATGGATAAGAAAGCCATGGTACATATACATAATGGAGTATTACTCAGCCATTAAAAAGAATACATTTGAATCAGTTCTAATGAGGTGGATGAAACTGGAGCCTATTATACAGAGTGAAGTAAGCCAGAAAGAAAAACACCAATACAGACTTTATTTTGGGGGGCTTCAAAATCACTGCAGATAGTGACTGCAGTCATGAAAATAAAAGACACTTACTCCTTGGAAGAAAAGCTATGACCAACCTAGACAGCATATTAAAAAACAGAGACATTATTTTGCCAACCAAGTTCTGTATAGTCAAAGCTATGATTTTTCTGGTAGCCCTATACAGATGTGAGAGGTGGAAAACAAAGAAGGCTTAACTCTATAACATTTATGCATTCAAAATGTGGTACTGGAGAAGACTCTTGAGAGCCCCTGGACAGCAAGGAGATGAAGCCAGTCAATTCTAAAGGAATCAACACTGAATATTCATTGTAAGGACAGATGCTGAAGGTGAAGCTCCAGTACTTTGGGCACCTAACGTGAAAACCTAACTCAGTTGAAAAGACCCTAATGTTGGAAAATATTGCGGGCAGGAGGAGAAGGGGGTGACAGAAGATGAGATGGTTGGATGGCATCATGGGCTTAATGGACTGGAGTTTCAGAAAGCTCTAGGAGATTGTGAATGACAGAGAATCCTGGAGTGCCACAAAGCACAGAGTGGCACACAACTGAGCAATTGAAAAACAGCAACAGCATTTGGAACATTTTCCTTTATGTCTTCATTTTTCTTTGCTTTTGTACTTATTTCCATATGTTAGGTGAAACAGCTGCATCTCTGATTCACTCTTGAAGGATTGACCTTGTAGAAGATGAACCTTATTCTTTATCTTTGCCCTGGCTTTTGGTTGTTTCTCAAACCTTTGTGATTGTCTAAGCAGTCTGATTTATTGGTTTCAGTTCAATTTTTGAGGCTAAGGCAATACTCCTCAGTGTTCCAAAGTGATGGGTCTCAGTTTCAGCGTGTTTGGAAAACAGAACCTCAGGCAGAAGCTTTTAAAGTATGTGACTATACACAGTTACGTGGGACTGCAATTTTAAATCTTCCTATCCTGTATTCCAGGTGATCTAGAGGTGTCCCCTGGGTGACACCTATAAAAACTTAGGTGAGTGTATAATTTCCCTTCTGGGAAGTACTGGAGAGCTGTAGTGAGGCCAGGGAAGGGGACGAAATGTTGCCTTCCAGCACCTACCTTACCTGAGAGCACCTCCATAGACCCCAGTTGTGTGGCAAACTGAATCCTATTTCTCAGGCTGAAGTTTCAGAACAAATGGATAGGTCTTTTTCATAGAAAGAGTGGGGATGTGTTTCAGTCTGCTGTCTGTAGTGTCTAGAGGATGACAGCATTCTGAAAATCATTTCTTCAGTTGCTGCTTTCCTAGGAATGCAAGGCCCCCATAGTCACCAGAACCAGGTAATCAAGAAAGGTTCCTCATGAGGTTTTTCATGCCCATTGGCTTTACTAAGGCAGCAGACAAGTGCAGGGCTGGGAAAATTCCACCGTGTTTTGGGGGAAGAAGGAGAGAGGAGGGGCTGCATGTGCCAATGTTAACTAGGCAGAGGGGAGCACAAAAATAATGCAATCCAGTACATCTGTCACCTGAGGGAGAGTCCCAATGAGCCCTTACCCCTCTGGAAGATGCTTTAAGATTAGCAAATCAATCTTCCTCACATATGGAGTAGGGACTTTTCAAACTGTTACCTTTGTGCTGAACTCTCTGGTGAGTAAATTTGCAGGTGGCCCCTTTAAGAGCAATACCTTAGTTTCCAGCAGCACTTTGGGACTCCTGGTCTTACGTCCCATTGGTTTTCAAAGTCAGACATTTGGGGTCCTCATACCTTTGTTATAGGTCCTTAGGGTTGGGCTACCTGATATATGAACCCCTTGCTCATCAAGGAGACACTCTGGATTTGTCAGATCCCACCATATGTGGTCACTATGCCGTGAGCTGGCTTTTGGGAAGACTACTTCTTTGCCTCTCCTACCTGACCTAATACATCTATTTTATCATTTTCTGTTAAAGGACTGTTCAGCTAGTTTTCCGCCTTTTTTGAGATAATTTTTCCATACATAGTTGTACATCCAGTGTCCATGGGAGAAAGTGTGTTCAGAACCTTACTAAATATTCTCCTTAGGTAGCTTCCCTTATAAAAATATTTAATGACTTCCAACACATGTTAGGATTGTGCAAACCTTTAAGGAAGCAGTGTCCCGAAGAAGATGATGCATGCTGATATAACAGAGCTCAGAAAGAACCAGCAACATCCACATGCAGAGATGAAGGGCTTTCCAAGTCACTGTTCTAGGAATGAGGGCAAACAGTGGTATAAGGTGATATCTACAAGGAGGAAAGACAATAGAACCACAATGAACCCAAAGTGTAGAGTGGGGGCATGGCTCAGAGGTATCAGAGTCACAGAATATCAGTACATATACAACTGCTCAAGTTTACTTATAGCAGTTTCATTCTATAAGTAAAAGTCTGTATTCCTTGCAAGTAACAATGAGAGGACTTGTCTGTACAGGCATGGATGCAGAAGTTCTCTTAGGGCAAAGTTGGTTCAGAGAAGCAAAGGAAAAGGACTAATCAAGGAATCAAACAAAAATATTGTCTTACAGAAGCTTTCCGTCTAGTAACAATGAGGAAGAAGAAGATGAGAATTAGAGTTGGGGTACAATCTAGGGCAGTTTCAAACACACGGATCTTTGGATATAGCTAATAGATCATAATATTCTGAGTCAATAAGGATTTTGCTTGACTTATAAAGCAAAGCAGATCAGGACTGATGTTCCCAGTCACTCTAATAACATATTTATGATAATTTGCCTTTTTCTAGTTCTGAACATTTTTTCAGACGCTACACTCTTTAAGTGACATAAAGTTGGTAATCCTTGAAAAATCTTCCAGCATTTAGTTGTTGAGAGCCTGGTTCATGGATGGCCTGAAAGGAAAGCCATGAAGGGAATCTCTCAGTGTGAAGAGCTTGAGTAGTACTCCTGCTTTATACTACCAAGTATGAAGGCACCATGGTCTGAGGTGAGAATATAGCGGAACTCAGAGTTAGTAGTAGAGGGTTCAGCTTGATAGTGAAAATCTTAGGAGAAGAAAAATTAGACTATCAGAGAAAAATTTGTCTTTTCCAAGGAAAAAGGAAGGGGCATGTGTTTAGGCCTATGAGGGTCATACAAAGTGTGAAAATCTCTGTATCTCATAAGTCACCAGAAATCACTGATACACAGAGGTCAGTGAGCAGTCTTTATGTAGAACAGTGACAGGGGAAGTGAACCTGTCTTTGTCTATCTGTGAACTCAACAGCAGGACTTTCCTCACCTGCAGATACTACATTTGCTGAACATCCAATATATTATCAATACAAATTGTCAGCTGTATATATGAGCCTTACATCAAGGAGGAAACTCTCTCTCTCTCTCTCTCTATATATATATATATATATATATATATATATATATATATATATATATATATATATAACTTGATTGCATCAGACCTCTTCTACCACGGGAAAGGTAGCACTCGACCCTTGCTACAACTGATTCTTAATCCAGTCATGGGTTTGTAGCCCACATTGCCTCCATTAGCTTATTTTTAAAAAGCTTACAGAGGTTCATATTTAATCATATGAAATCAATGCAACCTGGTCTGTTTTACTGAAATACAGCTGATTTTCAATTTATCATATGATTCACCAACCCCACTCCTGGGAATATACCCAGATAAAATTATAATTCAAAAAGATACATACATCTCTATGTTCTTAGTAGCCCTGTTCACAGTAGCAACATTGTCTTTGAATAATGCTCATTTTCTGGTGATGGCAGCATGGACAACAAGTATATGATAATGGAATTTTTTGTTGTCCTCGGAAACTGCTATCACAGTGGAAAATGCAGAAGCATTAAAGGTTTCAGTTCAGTTCAGTTCAGTCGCTCAGTTGTGCCCGACTCTTTGCAACCTCATAAATCGCAGCACGCCAGGCCTCCCTGTCCATCACCAACTCCTGGAGTTCACACAGACTCACGTCCATCGAGTCAGTGATGCCATCCAGCCATCTCATCCTCTGTCGTCCCCTTCTCCTCTTGCCCCCAATCCCTCCCAGCATCAGAGTCTTTTCCAATGAGTCAGCTCTTCACATGAGGTGGCCAAAGTACTGGAGTTTCAGCTTTAGCATCATTCCTTCCAAAGAAATCCCAGGGCTGATCTCCTTCAGAATGGACTGGTTGGTTTCCTAGGAAACTGGAGGTTTCCTTGCAGTCCAAGGGACTCTCAAGAGTTTAGTGAGGACAAATTTTTGAAGATAATATCTAGGAGGCTATTCCTCTGTTTTTCAGAATGAAGTATATATGTTGAACCTAACTTCAATACATATGTCTGGGTTCCCATAAGTCTTCTTGATTTCATAACCAAGAACATAAAAAAAGGATTGCCCCCTCCCACTATCACTCCCGGGAAATCGTATGTGGAATTTGTGTTGTTCTATCCACAGTTCTAGGCTCAGTATGGTTAGAGGTTCTAGTTCCGGAATTAAAAAGAGGAAGTTCTTTTCCTGGAGTAAGTGTCCACTGAGTCTAAAGATACAATGGCCACCTAGTACTCTTGTTAGACCACTAGGCAAAGAAAGAGTTTTATGCTGGTCCAGATAATCAGAAGACAAAGTTTCTGCTCTACAGTGGGACATGGATAAGTTTGTGAAGAGCCCGGAAAATTTATGCTGCTTTCATACCTGGTGAAAACAGTGAGATGGAAATTAGAACTGCAGGATCTCAATCAGATCAAGTTAACCATTGATTCAAATCCCTCAGGAAAGACTGTGTGAATCACATAAGCAAACTAAATGGATAGAGGAACTTGAAAAATAAGAGGGAAATCGATAGTGTGTGAATGAAGACAGAAATGATTAAAATAAGCTACAGCAAGAGGACCAGCTGCAGCAGTAGGATTGTGTCTTATTTCACTTTGAATGTTTATTTGCAGAAATTGAAGCTGGCTATCAGTGAGAAGTGTAGTAACAGAGTGGATTCACAGTGGACCACGATCAGTCTTTAGTGGTGACAGGAGTGAACTGTAGCCGATGTGGTTGATATACTCCCCCTGTTGCCTTGGCCCACCTCTGAATATTCTTCAATCGCAAGGGGCAAGTACCAGTGCTTTGGTTGCTCACAGACCAGCTTAATCACCTGCATCTTTCTCCTTCTCTTCCTCAGAGCCTGAGAGCTTGCCTCTGGAACTTGGTCAGACTTTCCCCAGGACAGCCAAGAAGTGCCAGTAATGAAGACCTCTAGGAGCAATCCACAATTGATAAAGTACTGGCTGGTGGATAAACACATCAGCATTCTCATCTCTCCATTCTTTATGATACTTCTCAGAGTTTCTGCTATAACTGGGCCACTATTGCCAACAGTGGAAACTTGCTCATTACCATGCATTCATCATCTTTTCTTCATCCACAGTTTCACCTTCTTTATTCCCTGACCTTTGTTTTCTGAGATCACCTTGAAAATAAAACACTTGCCTCTAAAATCCTGTCTAAAGGTCCACATCTGGGGAATTTCAAACTAAGACATAATTCAAGACACAGTCCCTGATATTTAAAAAAAATATATTGGCTGTAAATATTTAAAATACATATTATGCGTCATGGACCCATTCTGTTAACACTAAGACATTTTTTAAAATTTATTTATTTTAATTGGAGGCTAATTACTTTACAATATTGTATTCGTTTTGTCATACATCAACATGAATCCGCCATGGGTGTACGCGTGTTCCCCATCCTGAACCCCCCTCCACCTCCCTCCCTGTACCATCCCTCTGGGTCATCCCAGTGCACCAGCCCTGAGCATCCTGTATCCTGCATCGAACCTGGACTGGAGATTCATTTCTTATATGATCTTATACACGTTCCAAAGCCATTCTCCCAAATCACCCCACCCTCTCCCTCTCCCACAGAGTCCAAAAGACTGTTCTATACATCTGTGTCTCTTTTGCTGTCTCTCAAACAGGGTTATCATTACCATCTTTCTAAATTCCATATATATGTGTTAGTATACTATATTGGTGTTTTTCTTTCTGGCTTACTTCACTCTGTATAATAGGCTCCAGTTTCATCCACCTCATTAGAACTGATTCAAATGCATTGTTTTTAATAGCTGAGTAATACTCCATTGTGTACATGTACCACAGCTTTCTTATCCATTCATCTGCTGATGGACATCTAGGTTTCTTCCATGTCCTGGCTATTATAAACAGTGCTGCAATGAACATTGGGGTACACGTGTCTCTTTCAATTCTGGTTTCCTTGGTGTGTATGCCCAGCAGTGGGATTGCTGGGTCATAAGGCAGTTCTATTTCCAGTTTTTTAAGGAATCTCCACACTGTTCTCCATAGTGGCTGTACTAGTTTTCATTCCCAAGAACAGTGTAAGAGAGTTGCCTTTTCTCCACACCCTCTCCAGCATTTATTGCTTGTAGACTTTTGGATAGCAGCCATTCTGACTGGCATGAAATGGTACCTCATTGTGGTTTTGATTTGCATTCTCTGATAATGAGTGACATTGAGCATCTTTTCATGTGTTTGTTAGCCATCTGTATGTCTTCTATGGAGAAACGTCTATTTAGTTCTTTGGCCCATTTTTTGATTGGGTCATTTATTTTTCTGGAATTGAGCTGTAGGAGTTGCTTGTATATTTTTGAGATTAGTTGTTTGTCAGTTGCTTCATTTGCTATTATTTTCTCCCATCCTGAAGGATGTCTTTTCACCTTGCTTATAGTTTCCTTTGTGCAGAAGCTTTTAATTTTAATTAGGTCCCATTTGCTTATTTTTGCTTTTATTTCCAATATTCTGGGAGGTGGGCCATAGAGGATCCTGCTGTGATTTATGTTGGAGTGTTTTGCCTATGTTCTTCTCTAGGAGTTTTCTTAATAATCTCACATACAAGCCTGTATATTTATATGATATAAAGTTGGGGTAAAATTTGTGGAGCAGACAGGAAAAAGTTATTTATAATGAAGAAAAACTTAATGTGGCCTCCAGTTCTTCAGAGAAATATTTAACCATGGAAGACAGTGGAGCAAAACTTAGATGATGCTCTACAAATAGAAGCCAAGAGTCTAATGTGATAATAAGACTGTTTTCAACAATAAAAACTTCAGGATAAGAGTTCTTGAAGTAAGTTCCTATCTTTCTAATGAGCTTCTCTTTATGAAACTCTGAGAGAATAAGCTCAAGAAATGATTTATCCACAGTGACATGAGCAAGATGGCAGACTAGGAAGCTCTAGGTCCTCATTGATTCATGGAGACACAAGTTAACAACAATTCATTAACCACATGTAGCAGCTATGGAAACTGGTGGTTCCTTAAAAAATTAAAAATACAGTTACTATATTATCCAACAATCCCATTCTGGTTGAATATACAAAAGAATTAGACACAGAATCTCAAAGAGATATTTGTACACTCATCTTCCCTGCAATTTTATTTGTAATAGCTAAGAAAAAGAAACAAGTGTCTACTGACAGATGATTTGATAAAGAAAATGTAGCATATGAGTATCTCAGAATATCATTCAGTATTAAAAGAGGTTAACCCATCACATGCTACAGCATGAATGAGTTTTAAAAACACTGAGCCTTCAGTGACAAAAAATTAAACAGTGTATAATTCCACTTATATGAAGTATCCAGAGTATTCAAACTCATATCAATAGAAAGCAGAGGATGGTTCCAGGGCTAGTTGAAGCATGGGAGGAACATTTGTTATTTGATGAGTATAGAGTTTTTGTTTTGTAAGATTTTAAAAATCTGAAGATGAATCAATCTTTACAACAACATGAATATACCTAATCTTGAACTCTACATTTAAAAATAGCTAAATTTTATGGTATATGTGTTTTGCCACAACAACTTATTTAAAGATAAATAATGTCATTATTGAAAAAGTTAATGAAACACAAAGTCTGTTGTTTAATAATATTGTACCAAAGTAATTTCTGTTTTGTTTTGTTACTTGTGCTATGGCTATGTAAGATGTTAACATTAAGGGCAGCTTGGTAAGCAGAATTATTTTAGAAAAAAGAAAGGAAAAGTAAATATTTAATTTTTTCTTAATTTAAATGTTACTGTAAATATTTAATTGACTCAAAGCTGATCACAGACATAATAAATTGAAAGCCTAAGACTTTATAGGTTTTATAATTATTAATAGCTTTTTATCTTCTAAAAAAACATGATAAAAAATGTGTGATTGTGGGTTATGTAACTATTTTTTGATATTACACAACAATCATCATCTACAAAAGAAAATAGATTAGACTTCCTTAAAAATTGTATTTAATTGCAATATTTTTAATTTATTTATTTTAGTTGGAGGCTAATTACTTTACAATATTGTAGTGGTTTTTGCAATACATTGACATGAATCAGCCATGGGTGTACATGTGTTCCCCATCCTGAAGCCCCCTCCCACCTCTCTCCCCATCCCATCACTCTGGGTCATCCCAGGGCACCAGCCCTGAGCACCCTGTGTTTAAATACATGTAGTTTGTTTTATTTTCAATTACACTTCAAGGAAGAGATCTTAAAAAATGAAATAATAATATAAAAAAGTAAATGACTTATGAACAAGCAAAGGAAATGGTGGTGGTTGTTTAGCTATAGAATTAAGACTGCAACAAATGTGAAGATTAGGGAACAAAAACAGTATGTGCAGTTGAATCTTAAGCAACGTGGGTCTGAGCTGCTGCTTGCGTCCACTTATACACAGGTTAATGCCCCAAAGCACAATTCCCACATTTTTCAAGGGCCAATTGGAAATATATATCATGATTGTGAAAAAATGATGCAACAAATAATATTTGGCAGAGAAATCTATTTTAAAAATGGGATGTGATATACATTCTCTGACCATATGTCCCACAACAAGATAAACTATCTACATTTGGAAGTTGGGAGAAGACTAATTAAACACCCATGTTTAATTGCTCAAATATAAATAACAAGAAAGAACTATTAGTGATTATAAAATCATGGAAGCTAAGTAAGAAAAAAGAAAGAAAGCAGTAATGTTGTTGTTTGCAGTATAAAAATAAAGGATCCTGCATTGAAAAAGGAGAGAACTAAGGGCATCGTGTGGTGTGGAGTGTGTATATGAGAGACAGAAAAAAAGAGAGGGATATTGAAAAAGAGAGCTTGTTTCTCTGGTATTTTGGAAGATTATAAGCTACTGAAAGTATTAGGGTTCTCCAGAGAAACAGGATCAAAGAGATTATTTGTTCAACCACCTATCCATCCACCCACTTATTTGTTCAGTTGTTTGTTTAATGAATTGGCTCATAATTCTGTGGAGAGCTGGTGAGTCCAAAATTTGAAGGGAGTGGTGGCAGGCTGGTGATTCAGGGAAGAGCAGACATCTAATTTGTTGGCAGAATTCCTTGTTGCTCAGGGGAGATCAGTTTTTATTCGATTCAGTCCTTCAACTGATTGGATGATTCTACTCACATTACAGGGAATTATTTGCCATACTCAGTGTCCATCAGTTTAAATGTTCTGCTGGGCTATCTGCAGTATCTGTGGTGGGCCCTGGCAGGATGTGCTGCTTCCCTCTCCTGTGAAATTTGTACTTCCTTATACTGCAGAGGAGATCTTCAAATAGCTCACACAGCCTGCCTTTTCTGTCAAGGAAACACAAAAAGGCCAGAGAAGCATGCATCTTGAAATGACACTGAACTCTTGCTGGTTGTGTGTGCCTGGTTTTGATAATTCTATCAAATACTCAGTCTTCTCATTCCCATGCATGCATGTGTGCTAGGTCACTTCAGTCATGTCCCACTCTCTATAACCCTGTGGACTGTAGCCCGCCTATAATGGAAAACAATCGTAAAAATAATATATATTTGTATATATTATATATATATATGTTTATGTATGTATCTGAACCACTTCACTGTATTCTTGAAACTAAATCAACATTGTTAATTATATTTCAAAAAAATTTTTAAACGAAAAATTCATATTTATCCAAACATACACAAAACTAAAAATAATGAGTTTATTTCCTTAATTGATAAAAGTGATCATGATATTAATCTACCAGAGTTGAAAACATTACATTAGTATATACTTATATGGGGGCTTTCCTGGTGCCTCAGAGGGTAAAGAATCTGCCTGCAATGAGGGAGACCTGGGTTCAGTCCCTGAGTTGAGAAGATCCCCTGGAGGAGAGCACGGCAACCCACTCCAGTATGCTTGCCTGCGGAATCCCCATGGATAGAGGAGCCTGGCAGGTTACACTCCATGGGGTTGCAGAGTTGGACATGACTGAGTGACTTAGCACAACAGGGCATACATGTGTATGTTAGCTATGTACAGAAATATCACATACACTAAGATAGACTTCACTCAAACATAAAGACACACATGTGTACACACGTCATTTTATACATTTTCTTTTCAGCTTTTTTGCGATCATAACCCCTAACCAATCCGTACACCATAACCCTAAGTTGCCATCTGAGTTCTACCATGCTGTTCTGCTCTTTCTTACATTGGCTACTAACTCCATCTACTAGGACTTTCTCAGATTTTCAATATAATCTCAAACTTAGGGTAAATTGGCAAAATAACACAATGAATTTCTGTATATCTTTTATCATCTTTGTTTTCCATCATTTGCCTTACCTTCTCCACTCCCTCGAAGCATTTGAAGGTAATTTTTGGAAAGGATTCAACTCTTTTCTCTGGCACTTTAGAGCACATTTCCTAAAAACAAGAACAAACACATTTTCTTGTATTTTACCATAAATTTCTGCTTTTACATGGATGCTCAGTAAGCCACTTATTTTAGAAACACTTGAGAAGATACTGATCTGATAAATAACCTGCATGTTTCTGAGTCCATATTAGTTCTGCTAAATCAAAATCTTTAGGAATAAGGCCCAGGAATTTTAACATATTTCCAATCTAGGTTGCATTGCTTTGAGGTTGCTAATGTAGAGAGCTAAAAATAAATGAAACAATAACAACAAAAAGCACAATCTTATGGCTTAATTTTGGTATATAAAACATGGGGAGGCCAGTCACAACCAGAAAGCAATGTGTGTAAGAAAAGGAAGCCAACGGATTCTATGACATGTGCCTCAGAACCAGAGAATTACATTTCTTACATCAAAAGTTTTCTTAATATCACAAAAGATTAAGTGCATTTTATTTTTAAAGTGGTGCAAGAAATCCATCAAAAATTAATCCATGAACAATAATTTAAATATTGAGTCTCCTGGATACTTTATTTTCATGAATCATTCTTTTCTATTCTGGAATTCAAGACGGGCTTTCATCCACAGCTATCAATTTTGTAGTGCATTTGGTGACAGGATAGTATCGCTAATTCCTGTGAGTACATGAAGCACCATTATGCAGTGCTTCAGCCACTTTTCTTCATGTCTGCTGAGATAGAAGGAGGAAAACTGGATTTTGTCTGCCGTAGATGGTATTAAGCTGGATTTAGTGGCAATACTGGGACTCTAGGATTAGATTGTTTTCAAAATGAAAGTCTCATCTGTGGGAGCTGTCAGTAAAGCGCTGAATTCATCTATTCATTCCAGGACATTTTTGCTCTTGAAGCACATTACAGTGAGAGTGGGAGGTTTCACAATTCCTCTCATTTTCCTAGACATCTTTAAACAAGGTAGGGATCCTCGAGCATGTTAAAACAGAGCCTTTTGAAAAAAGGAAGGACCCGGACTTGGTCCTGCCTTTACCTGGCACCAGGGGTCCAGAGTTGGCCAGAGCTGCCCAGTATACACAGGGGGCGCTCAGCATGTGTTTGTAGAGGCAAAATGTTGAATGCATAATACTCAAGAGTTCTCACCAAATTTATTTTTTCCTTTCATTTATATAGAAAGGACATTTCCACAATAGATTTTTTTACACTGACACAGACACATTGAAAAATAGGCTTTATGCTTTCCATGATTAAAAAGACATTTTCCCCCAGACATATCAAATATTTCACATTTCCATTACATTCCCATTTAGATCTTCCTAATGTCTTATAATTTTGATATGAAATTTAAAGAACTAAACTATCTCACCATTACTTTTTAAACTCAAAAACTCCTTGCTTTGAATTTTGACAGCATTTTGAACTTCCTCTCATGTTTGGATTTTATGATGACTTAAACACATATATGTTGATTCCGTATAATATATTATATATATTCTAGACTATATAATAATCACATCAGTAAGAATTATAACATTTTCCTTGCTCTTGGAGTCCAGTTTTTGAGAGGTTTTTAACCCCTCTATCAATCCAGTTATGAATTAGATATCTTTATTTACTCCCAAACAAGCAACCAAAATAATAATTGATTCTGGTAACAGGTTTTATTGTATTATGAGTGTTTATCAAACCTATCTGAATTCTGAATAGTGCAGGATTATTATTTTTTCCAGGGACGAAAGAATGTGTGTCACTAATTTTAAAAAAAAGACACATTTTAAAAAACAAGTATTTGAAGCCATTGTTATTGGTTTATATATGGATGGTGGTGGTGGTGGTATGTATGTGTGTTTTTACATTGGGAGTAGTAGGGTATTAATCTTCATTGACAAGCAATTATGTAATTGCATTTCTTGGGACCAGCCTGGCCTGTCACTTCAGACTGCAGTTATATCACGTTCAAACTGTTGGCAATACAGTGAGTTGTACCCTAATGGCAAATAGAAGATAAAGATATATTCTTAGTCTTAATTTGTCAGGATGCCATTCTCCAGGGTAAGAGAATACAAAAAGGAAGCAGGCAAAAGGTGGCTTCAGTAAGTCTCAACCTACCAATCTGGTCCTATCTGCTCTTTGGCAAAATCCTTCCAAAACCTTCCTTTCAAAAAATACCCAGAAACCTAGCTCTATCTTTTAAAAGTCTGTTTATCAAAATGGAAGAATACAAAGTATTAGTAATTCTTAATTGTGAAAATTATGCCCTTTTAGGTACTAAAATACAACATAAATTCAGTACATGGATTTTCTCTAAATTCTTCATAGAGCATCATATGAGAATGACAATACTTATGTGCCGTGTTTAGGATTATTCTTATCATTTTCTCATCAATAAATTGCATTAGTCTGCTTGGACTAATAATTAAACATCACAGCCTGGGTTACTGTATTAAACACCATAAATGTATTTCTCGCCCTTCTGGAAGCTGAAGTCCCAGATGCAGGTTCAACAGGATTCCACGTCTGATGAGAACTCTCTCCCTCCCTTGTAGATAGAGATGCAGTTTTCAAATAGCCTTTCCTCTACACATGCTTTATTTTTTTGGGGGCTCCAAAATCACTGCAGATGGTGACTGCAGCCATAAAATTTAAAGATGCTTACTCCTTGGAAGAAAAGTTATGACCAACCTAGATAGCATATTCAAAAGCAGAGACATTACTTTGCCAACAAAGGTCCGTCTAGTCAAGGCTATGGTTTTTCCTGTGGTCATGTATGGATGTGAGAGTTGGACTGTGAAGAAAGATGAGCACCGAAGAATTGATGCTTTTGAACTGTGATGTTGGAGAAGACTCTTGAGAGTCCCTTGGACTGCAAAGAGATCCAACCAGTCCATTCTGAAGGAGATCAGCCCTGGGATTTCTTTGGAAGGAATGATGCTAAAGCTGAAACTCCAGTACTTTGGCCACCTCATGCGAAGAGTTGACTCACTGGAAAAGACTCTGATGCTGGGAGGGATTGGGGGCAGGAGGAAAAGGGGACAACAGAGGATGAGATGGCTGGATGGCATCACTGACTCAATGGATGTGAGTCTGAGTGAATTCCTGGTGTTGGTGATGGACAGGGAGGCCTGGCGTGCTGAAATTCATGGGGTCACAAAGAGTTGGACATGACTGAGTGACTGAACTGAACTGAACTGAGCTACACATGCTAGGAGAAAGTGAGTCCTCTGGTCTCTCCTCTTGTAAGGACGCTAATCCTGTTGGATAAGAGCCCCAATCTTATGATCTCATTTTAACCTTAATTACCCCTGAAAGACCTCATCTCCAAATCCAGACTCACTGGGGTTCAGTTCAGTTCAGTTGCTCAGTCATGTCCGACTCTTTGCGACCCCATGATTCACAGCACACCAGGCCTCCCTGTCCATCACCAACTCCCGGAGTTCACTGGGGTTAGGATGTCAATATAGGAATTTAGATCAGATCAGTTGCTCAGTCATGTCTGACTCTTTGCGACCCCATGAATTTCAGCACGCCAGGCCTCTCTGTCCATCACCAACTCCCAGAGTTCACTGTGACTCACATCCATCGAGTCAGTGATGCCATCCACCTATCTCATCCTCTGTCGTCCCCTTCTCCTCCTGCCCCCAATCCCTCTCAGCATCAGGGTCTTTTCCAATGAGTCAACTCTTCGCATGAGGTGGCCAAAGTACTGGAGTTTCTGCTTTAGCATCATTCCTTCCAAAGAAATCCCAGGGCTGATCTCCTTCAGAATGGACTGGTTGGATCTCTTTGCAGTCCAAGGAACTCTCAAGAGTCTTCTCCAACACCACAGTTCAAAAGCATCAACTCTTTGGTGCTCATCTTTCTTCACAGTCCTACTCTCACATCCATACATGACCACAGGAAAAACCATAGCCTTGACTAGACGGACCTTTGTTGGCAAAGTAATGTCTCTGCTTTTGAACATACTATCTAAGTTGGTCATAACTTTCCTTCCAAGGAGTAAGCGTCTTTTAATTTCATGGCTGCAGTCACCATCTGCAGTGATTTTGGAGCCCAGAAAATAAAGTCTGACACTGTTTCCACTGTTTCCTCATCTAATTCCCATGAAGTGATGGGACCAGATGCCATGATCTTCGTTTTCTGAATGTTGAGCTTTAAGCCAACTTTTTCACTCTCCACTTTCACCTTCATCAAAAGGCTTTTTAGTTCCTTTTTAGTTATTGATATTTCTCCCAGCAATCTTGATTCCAGCTTGTGTTTCTTCCAGTCCAGTGTTTCTCATGATGTGCTCTGCATATAAGGTAAATAAACAGGGTGACAATATACAGCCTTGACGTTCTTCTTTTCCTATTTGGAACCAGTCTGTTGTTCCATGTCCAGTTCTAACTGTTGCTTCCTGACCTGCATACAGATTTCTCAAGAGGTAGATCAGGTGGTCTGGTATTCCCATCTCTTTCAGAATTTTCCACAGTTTATTGTGATCCACACAGTCAAAGGCTTTGGCATAATCAATAAAGCAGAAATAGATGTTTAGAAGTTTTAAAATAATTTCAATCACAGACTACGTTTTACATCTTATAGAACTTGTAGCAGTCTTATTAATTTTATGAACACTATCACCAGAAACAGGAGCAAATGGACATAAGAATGTTTGCTTGCCATTTCAGATGATTCTGTCTTTCTTGGGGCATACCCAAGCACATCCTCACCACCCAGGCATCCACAGACCAGAGGTTAATATTCTCCTAGGTTATTCAGATTGTAGCATGAAAAAGTTTAAAAGATCAAAAAATGCTCAGGAATTCAAAACTGAAAATGCAAGTGAGGAATTTAAAAAATATAATGACTTGTATGCAAACCTAATTGATCAACAGATGATGAAATGACATAAAAACAAACAAAATGAAAAATGAGTTTTCTGCTGTATTCCTAAGGTCCTATCCTTGTTGTCATCATAGAAGAAATATGATCATAAAAACATCACTGCTGTCTGCTAGCAACCCTCATGGCACAAGAGTAATACAATTGGCTGGGGTTGTTCTTACAGAGGGCAATCTTTATGGACAATGACCAAACAAAATCTGATTTCCTTATAAAGAGAAACATTGCCATGTGTTTACTGAAATCAATACAGAATTTTTTTTTTTTTTTGGACTTAAAACTTTTATGAAAAATGTGGATATAGTTTTTCAGTATCTACAATTTTTGGTAAAATAATTTTGAATTCCAGTGTTTATCCTTTTCTTAATTTGTTAATATCTACCTAATAAAATAGAATCCATAAGCATAGTACATACCATTATGCTAGTTGGTAAAATATTAATATTCTTATCTATTAATTTAAGTAATCGATGGTAAACAAAATTAACTGTTTCAGTCTTTTCAGATTCATCATAAATCTAGACCAAATATGACACTTTGAGAGAAGCACATGTGAGAGAGAGAGCAGTCTCTGATTTAATTCCAATTTCAGATGATAAGAAGAGTCTGCAGAAAATTTCCCCTATGATAGACTCAAATATGTATATTCAAAATAGATGACACTTAAATACTGCATACATTCTAATATTGTCTCCAAAAGCTGAAGTAAATAAAAAATTATTCAGATATACATGCTCACTGAGGTTTAGAAATCCTTTCACTATTGCAGTGGCTGAGTGCATGAAGAGCAGGGCTCCCTAGCCCCCAAGGGGGAAGAGCTCACTTTGTCTTGGAGATATTTCCTGGGTGGTCAGAAATCCTGGAACTGTTAATGTGGGACAGTGAGTTTTTCCTTTGTTAGGCAGAGTTATTTTGTCATTGTGCTAAATTTAGCCAATATGACATCATTCTGTCTATAGGAGACATCCTCTGCATCCACTGGCCAGTGTAGGATATTCATTTGCACTCATTTGGAAAAGTTATAGCAATAATAGTTGGCAACCCGCTCCAGTACTCTTGCCTGGAAAATCCCATGGATGGAGGAGCCTGGTAGGCTGCAGTCCATGGGGTCATGAAGAGTCCGACAGGACTGAGTGACTTCACTTTCACTTTTCACTTTCATGCATTGGAGAAGGAAATGGCAACCCACTCCAGTGTTCTTTCCTGGAGAATCCCAGGAATGGGGGAGCCTGGTGGGCTGCTCTCTATGGGGTCGCACAGAGTCGGACACGACTGAGGTGACTTAGCAGCAGCAGTTTGTCACTGTAAGAAATTTGCCTGGAAGCATCACTCTGCTTGAAGAGGAGTTAAAGAAAAGGAATTGACAATAGCTGTCAAATGCGATAACATCCTTGGAGAAGTGGGGCTGCTTAGGCTCATGTTTATCACCAGGATCTCATCAGTGGCTGAAGGGATTGTGTTGGACAGGAGGGGTACTTTGCCAATGCTCCTGGAAAGCAGGAATTTGAGGAGATCTGGTACCTCAATCTGTGCCTCATTTTGGTCTCTACTATCTTGCATACCAGGGATATTCTCCACCTCAGCACAGGACAGTGAAATTCCCCAAAGAATTACTCTCACTATTAGCTGAGAGTTTCATGGCCTCTGTAGCCCAATAACTACCACATCCACCAGTTAGGCCACTAAAGAACAAAGGTTTCTGGGAAACTTCATAGACTTTGGTTCACAAATAAGACCAGGCGTGGAACTCTGCTCCATCACTAAAAGCCTTGGGACCTTCAGTAAGCAAAGTAACTTATTTGAGCACCGGTTTTTTCAGCTGCAAATGGGAATAATGAGAACACCCATCCTATAAATTTTCTCTGAGAATTAAATTATAACACATCTGTAAGTCACTTAACACATGTATAGTACAGAGAAAGACCTTAATAAATTACAAATGTCAAATCAACTCAGCTTGTGCATGCATGCCAGAGTGTTACACTAAGGTTCATCCAAGTGAAGTTTTACTTGGTCACTAGAAGCTTGTATGTCTATTAACTAGAGTGAATTAATTAAGGAAAGATCAAGTTTGACTGATCATTGGGGAACCTTAGTAAAAATTATGCCCAGATAACTTTGGAGAAATATGATATTTTCCAGTTGAAACCTTTGGGAATATAATATGGCTTCCAGAAATTTTCTGAGTCTTCATCTGACTCATTATGATTTATGAATACTGAATCCATATCACAGTTTCACTTGTCCCTGGCCCCTCATCTACTGACCCTCTTGCAAAAAGATAAATAGGGTGGTCTGACTCTGGTGAGCAGATGGTGAC
The DNA here is from genome assembly GCF_032452875.1 of Bos javanicus. NCBI lineage: Eukaryota > Metazoa > Chordata > Mammalia > Artiodactyla > Bovidae > Bos > Bos javanicus. Next base: position 4,123,922 of record NC_083871.1, on the reverse strand, counting down.
CCTTAATGTAACGCTGGATTTTTCAGCTCTCTCCTTTGTTCATTTGAAATAACAAATAGTAACATCATGCAATGGAAGAAGCAAATCCCTGGATTTGCTACTTGGAAGAGAGAAAGGAGAAAGTTGACCAAGTTTGACCTCACCCATTGGTCTTTAAGTGAGCAAGAAATGTGTTTCCTATTGAAACCATACAGTTCTTTTTTATAGTAATAGGTATCTCACAGTATACATTTTTTCTTTTCTTGGAGGATTGCAAAGCATTTTTAATAAAAAAATACCCACTGAGGTAAAAAGTTACTATTGGAGGTTGATTAAAAGCTGACTTATGAATATTGATCACCTGAGTGTTATTTGAAGATATTCAAATTGTCTCTTCTAGTCTTTCAATGATTTTGAGAGAATTTTACTAATTGATGACAATAATAAGGCTTACATTTATTTCATAATCTATCTTCTCATAGTTAAGATTAAATGTTATTATTTAATTATAATCAAGATATAGAATTTTAAGACTGAAAACTGACTAATCAATAATCTATGTAAGTAAAATATTGAATTACACACAAAAATATTGAAGGAAAATCGTGTTTTTATATGTGGAAAAAAGGAAGAAAAGTAAATAAGAGCTTTTTTGATGACAGTGGAAATTAAAATCAAGATAAAATAGAAAAAGCATTTTAGATTTGAGTTACTGCCTAGGTATACTAAAGGAGTAAGTCAAGGCTATATATTGTCACCCTGCTTATTTAACATACATGCAGAGTACATCATGAAAAATGCTGGGCTGGAAGAAGCACAAGCTGGAATCAAGATTGCTGGGAGAAATATCAATAACCTCAGATATGGAGATGACACCACCTTTATGGCAGTAAGTGAAGAACTAAAAAGCTTCTTGATGAAAGTGAAAGAGCAGAGTTGGCTTAAAGTTGGCTTAAAACTCAACATTCAGAAAACTAAGATCATGGCCTCTGGTCCCATCCCTTCATGGGAAATAAATGGGGAAACAATGGAAACAGTGGCAGCCTTTATATCTGGGGGCTCCAAAATCACTGCAGATGGTGACTGCAGCCATGAAATTAAAAGACATTTGCTCCTTGAAAGAAAAGTTATGACCAACTTAGACAGCATTTTAACAAGCAGAGAGATTACTTTTCCACAAAAGTCCATCTAGTCAAAACTACAGTTTTTCCTGTAGTCATATATGGATGTGAGAGTTGGACTATAAAGAAAGATGAGAGCTGAAGAATGGATGCTTTTGAACTGTGGTGTTGGAGAAGACTCTTGAGAGTACCTTGGACTGCAAGGAGATCCAACCTGTCCATTGTAAAGGAAATCACTCCTGAATATTCATTGGAAGGACTGTTGTTGAAGCTGAAATTCCAATACTTTGGCTACCGGATGCAAAGAACCAACTCATTTGTAAAAACCCTGATGATGGGAATGATTGAAGGCATGAGATGAAGGGGATGACAGAGGATGAGATGGTTGGATGGCATCACTGACTCTATGGACATGAGTTTGAGTAAGCTCAGGGAGTTGGTGATGGACAGGGAAGCCTGGCATGCTGCAGTCCATGCAGTCACAAAGAGTCAGACATGACTGAGCAACTAAACTGCATTGAATTGATGCTTCTTAATTCTGTTACTTGCATTAGTGATATAAACTCTCAAGACCTCAACTCCAAATTTATTGGAGTCTTGATGGCCAACAGAGTTAAATGTGATAGAATGTAAAACAATTATAATAGGTCTTCAACAGTTACCCCTTTCCTTTTTCTTTCCCTGTTCTTACTTTGAGACAAAACTGACTGTGTGTGCTCAGCTGTGTCCGGCTCTTTGTAACTCCATGGACTGTAGCCCACCATGAACCTCTGTCCATGGGTTTTCCCAGAAAGAATACTGGTGTGGATACCATTTCCGCCTCCTGGGGTCTTCCTGACTGAGAGATTGAACCCATGTCTCTGGTGTTTTCTACATTTTCAGATGGATCTTTTACCACTGAGCCACCAGGGAAGCCTAAGAAGCAGTAGCAAAGTAATTACAAGTAAGTGCAGGAAGAAGACACAAGGAAAGATAAAAATTAGGAAAATCTCAGGCAATCTATGGATTTGCTTCATCTTCTTAAGCAAGTGATATGTAAACTGAGGATGGGAGAATATGCAGGTGAAGGTTGGATAAAATCTAACTCTAGGGAATAGGATGTGCACAGGCTCAGATTAGAGAGGATGATGAATTTGAAAAGCTACAAATTGAGCTGTGATGAAACAGCAGAGAAGAAGAAGGATGTGAACTCAGGGAAGAGAGGGAAGTGAGCTAGGAGGTGTGAGGAGATTTAACTTGTCCTCTGAGGGCAGTAAGGAGTCTGCTGTTAACTTTCCAGTGCCCTTTGCAATATAACTCACTTTACTCCCCAGCTCAGCTTATGACTTAGTTTAGTCAATGAGATGAAGCAGAAGCATACAGGGACGACAGCTCTGAACTTAGACCTTAAGAAACCTTACATGTGACTTCTTATACCCTTGAACTTCTCTCAACATTGTGAGAAAGATGAGTCTATTATAATATTCAGCACACGGGAGGTGATGGAAGGCACAGGGGGTAGATTTTCTCAACTAAGAATCCCAGCTGAGTTGCTCAATAACGTCCCCACTAAAAAAGCTCTCTTAGACCCCAACTCATGCACAAAGGTAACCAGTCTATCTGCACACACTCATGTGCATGCTAAGTCACTTCAGTCATGTTTGATTCTTCATGGCCCTATGGACTGTAGCCTGCCAGGATCCTCTGTCCATGGGATTCTCCAGGCAAAAATACTGGGATGGGTTGACATGCCCACCTCCTGCATTAGCAAGTGGGTTCTTTACCACTAAAGCCAACTGCAAAGCCCACTCATATGCACATCCATGAAGAACTCTCCCAGGTTAGCAAAGCCCATCTAGCCAAGTCCTGTCTCAGTCAAACATGTATCAAAATGTATCCCCTAAGCCATATATATCCTATGGGTTTTCAGCACACAACAATAGCTAACAATAAAGCTTTTGAACATGAACAAATATAAACAGTTTCCACTTTTGAAAGATTACTTTTGATGTAATTTACAAATAAAACAGAGGGGAAAAGATATAGGTAGAAAAGCCTATAGATTACCAGAAGGTGGTCCAGATAAAATTCAGGGCGATTGGAGACAGAAATAAAAGAGGTGCATAGATCTAAGAGTTATTTGAGACATTGGGAAAAAAGAAAAAAAACAAGGGCCTGATGCATTTTGTGTATGTATACCATTCTTGAGGAATCATGGACAGATATGCTTCTGGCTCTTGATGTTTACTAAAGCAGGGATATTTAAGGCATAAAATGTTGGAGACAGAAGTGGTGACAACTTTACAGATGGTTTGAAAAAAAGGGATATATTAAATTATCGCAGAAGAATTATCATCATAGTGATGTTGGAATCATGGACTGAAGGGCATATTTGAGAGTCATTCAGAAACAAGTGGGAAGACATAAAAATGCCTATTGATTTATGGGAAAAGCCTGAGTCAAGTGAAAACATTTTAAATATAACACCAAATACCTGCCTGTGGCACACTGTGTCTTTGGCAGGGGTGGGTTCTGAGGACTATTCCAGACAAACGTGCACACGGTGGGGAGGAGGGCCCCCTGTAGATGTATCAACTAAATAAAGATTCTACTTAAACTGAGTACGTATATCTTTCTGGGGTCGGTGTAGAAACATCCCGGACATTTGCACCTCCTAAATATATCCACAGGCTGATGATTCAGATAAATAAGCAAAAATATGGACAAATTTAGACCCAGTTACCTCAGCCTGGGAAGGTCAGTCATTGTCCTTGGAAATAGTGTTTTTCCACCTCTGCACCACTGAGGTTTTAGCTTGATAACTCTTGGGGCGGGAGCTCTGCTGTGAAGTACAGGAGGTGCAGCAGCATCTCTGGATAGTAAGTCACTAAATGCCAGTGGTACCCCCTGTATTGTGACAACTAAAACTGTCCTCAGATGCTGCAAATATAACCTTCTGGTGCAAAATGGTTTTGGTAAAGAAACACTGCTTTTGAGGATAGGTAATTTTATGATTCGGAAAATCAAATAATCAAGCAGGGATTTAACCAAGTGTATCAAAACCATAGTAATAATATTGCTGTTTATAATATTAATGGTTAGTAAATGTTTATTTTTTAAAACATTTTAAAATGTTTTCAAAAGTATCTTAACACAAGGAACTTTCTGGTATAATGTACATGTTTTATATTTTGTTTGGGTATGTATTTAATGGATGTACCATTTGTCAAAAACTTACTGATATGAGTTTTTGTGATCTGTGCAGTTAAATTAATTATAATTCATAATTTTAAGAAATAATAAAACTTTGCTAACATTCAAAACAAATTTAGGTCTTAATCTTTCATTCTGAGCAGAAAGTATAAGACAATTTGATTGTGTATTCTTGTATTGCAATGTTTGACAGCATTTATAACTATTCTATTTGTGAAAGTTGTTTAAAAGACTTTTAAAATTTTCTTGGTTAGGCTTTTAAACTTTCTTTGCCAGACACGTGAAATCACTAAATAATAATACCTAAATTCATAAATATATTTTATAGCATTAAAGGAAATTTAATTAACTAGGTTTTAGAAGGTTTTAAAGGGAATTCAGTATTCTCAACCTAGGTTAATCGAACCTTACTCCAAGAACAAGTAAAGGTGACTTTTCTCTATTCCCTAGATTAAAAAAGTGTATAGCACATTTCAAAAGCTGAACTTTAAAACCTAAAAGTGCCTGTAGTTTTAAATTTGTAGCTGTAATGAATTGAAAATTAAAGTAAGATTCAGTAACTCTAAATAATCCTTTATTTGCACAAGGAAAGATAAGTCAAGGACAAAACTACAAGACATTCTAAATTAACAAATGGCAAAATTAGCACAGAAGTCACAGCAGAGACTGCTTGGAACAGGAGACTGTGGCCCACAGGATGTAACAGGAATGACAAGAGGGAAAAAAAAAAGAAAGAACAGAGCTCCCGGACTTATAACCTGGTGCTTCGGCAAACGGGACTGTCACAGAGCACATTCCAAACAAGAACTGAGACAGAAATGGAGTAAATGCGTGTCAACATGAGCTTGCAGGCACTCTCTGGCATCTTTGAATATATTCTCACCCGAAAATACACAGTTCAAAACCAAAATAAGGTATATAATTACAAATTAACTTCCCAAATGGGCAATCTTTCTTAATAAACCTACAAAACCAAGAGAAAATGGAATTACTATGCCACAGAATGAAGAAGGGATTGTTTTAATAAATTCCATAGCCAACTACTACTTGTGACAACAGAATGAAAAATGAGGTTGTCTAGTAAAACACTGAGCTTTGGGAAAAAAATTAACTCCCATAAAGCTAATTGCCAAATAAAAATAGTGTATAAAAACAAGTAAAATTTTTTAAAAATGGCCAAAATGATAACTAATCCTAGGTACTTGTATGCAACAGAGACATTCATAGTGTTTATCAATCAATGTATCATCTAATTCATCTATGTTGTATATATGTATGTATGTACATATGTATCTTTGTATCTATCATGCATTTTTCTTTCTTTAACCTCTCATCTAGCTACCTATCTATTTATCTATCATCTATTTAGCTATCATCTATCTGTTGTGAAAGTGAATTTACTGAAAGTAAATATATACATAGAGGAAAAATCAAGCCTCTTCAGTTCTTTATCTCATCAAAATATGTCTCAAACACTTTAGTTTTATAACTTATATCAGATCTAGCCTCCACATATTAATGCTCCATGTGAAATTGAGCAAGTTTCTCAAATTATCTAAATACCAATTTCCTGACTTATTGAAGAGTTATTAACTTGTGATAATTCAAGGATGGAGTGAGGTGATCCAGAAAAAAATGGTTAGTTGAGATCAATAGTTCCCATCTATGAATTAGAACTCTCCAGGGACCTAAAATGTAGAAACTCACACCCCACACTATACTTTGATTTCCTGCTGGTCTCAGGGGAGACCTAGATGCAAGTCTGTAAGGCTCATGTTTTTGTTTTCATTTTAATTTTCTCCAAAGCATTCTTATTCAGTGAGTAGAAAATGCTGAATTGGAAAACTTGTCAGTTTTTCAGTAAGTGGCAGTTACCATCGTCACCATTATCAATTATATTACCTCAGTTCTGAATTGAATTTTCACAGCTAAATAAGTTGGCAATCACACATAGCTTCAAGACAAATACATAAAAATAATTGATTTTAGAGGGTGTTATAAACATCCTACCATAAATGAAGTTTGCATTTATCTGTGGCAGAAATTGAGTATGGATAACAATTATATTCATCACCATAAGTTGATTCTAAGGTCAGAGGAAATATCCAATAGTCTTATAAATGAAAGATTTCAGTCAGAATTTAAATATATGTAACTTTAATTAAATTAAAATCTCTATAAAATATTGCATTTGAGAAAAGACACTTCAAAAATATCAGTTATTTAAAAACTATGACACTAAAATTATCAGTTATTTTAAAATGTACACAGGTAGCCATAATAAAAGTTTTTCTTAAATAACTTACTTCATGATAGTTTATAGCAACCTATGTGCTATGTATTACCAAATGGGAATAATATATAACACTGTACTTATAACTAAAGCTTGTAAGTTTGGAAGATATGAAGAAAACCAGAAATATAGTGTTTTGAGTTCACCAACAAAAGAGTGAAATTTATTGCAAAGCATGTGAGTTCTTAATGATTTTTGAATTATCATTGCCTTCAGATTTTTCAAATTTGCTTAACATTCTGTCATTGTATAAATCCTTGAGACTTCATTAGCACAATGTGGCATTTGAGATAAACTCAGCCTTGCAGCACCTACTCTGGGCCCATGCAGATGGGGCACTAATCCTGCCTGGCTCTCCACTGCTGCTGAGGACACTTGACATTTCGTCAAGGAGGTATTCAAGGACCGAGTAGAAGCTCGCTAGAAACCTAAGGGCCATCAGACACAGAGGAAGCCACTTGCAATTGATTGTTCCCATGAACAACTTCCCTTCTAGGCTTCTGACAGGACCTGGGCATTTCCGACTGCTTTCTTCATTTCAGTTTTGCTATGACAGTTTTTGGTTCTGCTGTGATGAAAGGAAGAAAGTTGCTTAAAAGACTGATAAATTTAGTGATGCAATGTGAACTTCCTGCTAGAATATTACTCAAAGTTGCTAGTGTTTTACCATTTAATTAGAGAAAGGATATTTATAATTTAGTAATAACTTTAGTGGTCACTGGGCAGTCATGTCTCATGTATCTCCCTAAAATTTAGGGTTTTGTGGAGGGAAGCCAGCACGTTTCTCAGAAACTTAGTTGGGAAGCAGTTCCTCTCCACATACCCCACTGACTCTTTTATCCTATTTCACTCATTGTTTCATTGATATACATCTGTATATTTTTTACTTACATCATTTCTATCGCAAAATTAAAAAGAGAAACATTCCTAAAATGAGGGGAGAGATCTTAATTTTCTTTTGTAAAACTTTCGCTCACCATTAAAACTGAAAGCGTCACCATTAGGACTTTTAAAAGATGACTGAAGCTAGCTAGAGAGGCCCTTCAGCAGGTATGCTGTGTTATCCCCCACAGGCAGGGACAGGCTCTCACTGCAGATCAAAGCCCTAACAGCAATAGATATTGAACCAAGCTGGAAATTAGGCAGATGAGTTTGTGTCTTTATTTGTCTTCACAGTGCAATAAATTTCACTGGTCACCTGAATCTGTTGAATTATCTGGACTTGAGTGGGGTTTCCCAGGTGGACTAGTGGTAGAGAACACGCCTACCAATAAAAGAGATGTAAAAGACTTGAGTTTGATCTCTGAGTTGGGAAGATGCCCTGGAGGAGGGCATGGCAATCCACTCCACTATTCTTGCCTGGAGAATCCCGTAGACTGTAGCCTGCCAGATCACAGAATTGGCAATAACTGAAGTGACTTAGCACGCACGCACAGTGGACTTTACTAATTCCCAAGATATGCAAGTAGATCAAACCAGTCAATCTTAAAGGAAATTAATTCTAAATATCCACTGGAAGGACTGATGATGAAGCTGAAGCTCCAATATTTTGGCCACCTGATGTGAAGAGCCAACTCATTGGAAAAGACCCTAATGCTTGGAAAGATACAAGGAAGGAGGAGAAGGGGACGACAGAGGATGAGATGGTTGGATAACATCATTGATTCAATGGACATAAGTTTGGGCTAGCTCCTGGAGATGGTGTAGGACAGTTAAGCTGTAGTCCATGGGGTAGCAAAGATTTGGACATGACTGAGCTGTTGAACAAGCAAAAAAACTTCATCTTAAACCATAAGTCCTAAGTCTGGCTCACTGATCCCAAAATCTACTTCCTTGGGCAGAGCTAAGGCTTTTGGTTTCTCTTCCAAAGAAAAAAGTTTTCTCTTTGACAAAAGTCTTTTTTTTTTTTTTGTCCTTTTTTTACAGTGTGACTTACTGTCTTTTACATAAGTGAAAGTGAAAGTCACTCAGTCATGTCCAACTCTTTGCGACCCCATGGACTGCAGATTCTTTACCGGCTGAGCTACCAGGAAAGCCCTGTCTTTTATGTAAGAGTGATATAAAAAACTATGTCTCCTATCATACGTCAGAAGAAATAATTTTAGGGCTGATAATTTGGTCTGCTTCTCTGTGTACAGTGACTCATTGGAGAAGGAAATGGCAACCCACTCCAGTATTCTTGCCTGGAGAATCCCAAGGACGGGGGAGCCTGGTGGGCTGTCGTCTATGGGGTCACAGAGAGTTGGACACGACTGAAGCAACTTAGCAGCAGCAGCATATAAACTTGCACCTTACCTCTCTGTGAGTTGAATCTATACTTCGTGATCAAACACTTATTTCCCAGACAAGAGCTAGCTTTCTCATATATCTTTATCATCCCTTTCCACATTTTTATAATTTGTTTTTTCTATTCTAATAACATCTTTTGAATATTCTATTATTTCATATTGACTTAAATGTATTAGAATTTTTAACCTTATTTGTATTAAATAGAGTCTTTTCTAAATCAAGCACTTTGGGGAACATTTTCTACAATTCAGAAAAGGAAGCAGTTACGTACTTGCTACATTTTTTTTCCCAATTAAAGTTAATAGGGACACTTTTCCTTAAAAGTGTCCTAAAAGTTTCCTAATTCTCTAGCTTAGTTTATGCTAAAAAAAATGGGTCTAAAAAGAGTCATTTTCTCCCAGTTTTTCTATGAGGCTCATTAAATTTCTGCATGGCAAGCCTGGGAGAAGGCTGGGGTATAGAGGATTCCATATGCTTTACCACAGAAGCCAAGTCATGGGATGTCAGATTTCTTTATACTGAATGTCATTATTTTATTAATAATGTCTCACATCAAATGACACAGATCTTGTTCCCGAAGCAGCTGCTTCCCTTCCTCACCTCCCTCAGAACATCCCGCACTAAGAGCAGGTTTGCTGGGTTGCGTTCTCACTCTCTCATTAGAATAAAAAGACAGTCACATTAGTGTCAGCCCTTCATGAGACTGAGACCCAGAAGCTGCTCTGAATCATTTCCAACTCATGAGCCCTCACATTTTAGTCGATGTTCAGATGCTCCTTCAGCCATGGGGTTTTTGAGTTCCATCTGAGAGGCAGTTTCTCACCTGGTTGTGGGAGTGAAGCAGTGAACAAGGCAAGTGAGCTTTCTCCTGATGGGAGAGAGAAAAGTGATGAGTAACATACCTGAATGTATTAGCCAGAAATGAGTGCAAGGAAATTTCAAGGAGAAGAGAGAGCCTGTGATGCTGTGAGTGTCCAGGGTCTCAGGCAGGGTCATGGGGCCATTGCCATATTGAATTTCCTGTCTGGGCCACCTGCTTCTTTTTTGAGGACTTCAGGAGTTCCTATGGTTTTCTCCAGTAGGCAAAATCTGGCTTCTCTGTGTCCTCATTCCATCTGGACTGAGTGATAGATTTCTTGGACTATAGGATTATTCAGAGTAATGACTTCATGATTCCAAATCACTATTCAATTTTTTAACATATCTATATTATTACTGCAAACAATTCTATTTGTATAGCACTTACATTTCTTAATTTCAAGCAATGTATTATATATAGTGAAATTTGGCCAATAAGTAAGTATTAAAATGAAAAACAACAGTGTAAAATTCTGTCAACCTGAAGTGAAAGGCACTCAGTTGTGTCCAACTCTTTGTGACCCCATGGACTACAGAGTCCATGGAATTCTCCAGACCAGAGTACTGAAGAGGGTAGCTGTTCCCTTCTCCAGGGGAAGCTACCCAGGGATCAAACTCAAGTCTCCTGCATTTCAGGCAGATTCTTTACCAGCTGAGCCACCAGTGAAGCCCAAGAATACTGGTGTGGGTAGCCTATCCCTTCTTCAGGCTATCTTCCTGACCCAGGAATCAAATCAGATTCTCCTGCCTTGTGGCTGGATTCTTCACCAGTTGAGCTACCAGGGAAGCCCTATCAACCTGAAGCCCCTGCATTTTGATGGATTTCTGAATGGTCTTTTCTTTTCTATATATTCATGTACATAGATTTATTTTATTATAAAATTGAAATCATACTTTTATAAAATATTTACTCCTTATAAGTTAGTTTTATTTAACTATTATTGAATAATGATTTTAATTATTTAATAGTATTACTAAGTGTTATATGCCAATTTTGTGCATCTCTGATTACTACTTAGACTTATTTATCTAGTTGTGATTTCATTAGGGCAAAACTATAACAATTTTGTCATTCAACACAAAGAGTCAAATATATTTCAGACAGAAAGAACTCTGGGAAAAAATTGCAATTCTATTTTGGACTCATCTCTTCTAGTAATTTACATTATCTAGGAAAGGACTCTGAGGGCAAAAAACCCTGTACCAGGGGCTTTGTGCTTTTTACAAGAGGACCAGCACTCCAAAGACGAAAGTAAAACTACATTCTAATCATCAGGAGCTGTCAGGGAGAAGAGGAAGTCTATTTTAGAAGGCACCATGGAATAAATGAGTTTTCACGAATGGATAGACATCATTTACCCTTCACATTCCAAGGACAGAGAGTGAGGCAAAGCTGAGCTTGTGCACTTATCAATGCCATTCACTGATATTTGCAGAGAGGCATTGCCTGATTGGATATTCTTGGGCAGTCTCCTTGTTGGTGAGATTCTCTGCCTGACTTGGCTGAAGACTCATTCCATTAGTCAAAAATGATTAGCTACAGGAACATTGCATTGAGTCTGTCCCTGAATGTTTCTGTGAAATTGTCAATAGATAGAAAAATCCTATAGCTGACTGCTACTGGAGCAAAGCCTGCTGTGTCCATCATTTAAAGCCAGTGAGAAATAAAATGGAGAAATGGAGCAGGTGACAGAATCCCATGCCTCTCAAGTTGCTTGCATTCTATTCTTCCCTTCCCATTGCTCAGACACTACATAAGATGGAATTTCCCTGAGTTTATGAGTTTTCTCAGCTTCTCTATCTCATGTTTTCTCTACATTTATTTTCACACGATGCCCTTCTGAATCTCTTTTTGTCCATCTCAGTACTTGATGTCAGTTCAGTTCAGATCAGCCACTCATTCATGTCCAACTTTGGTGACACCATGGACTGCAGCATGCCAGGCTTCCCTGTTCATCACCAACTCCCGGAGCTTACTAAAACTCATGTCCATCACATCAGTGATGCCATCCAACCATCTCATCCTCTGTTGTCAACTTCTCCTCCCGCCTTCAATCTTTCCCAGCATCAGGGTCTTTTCCACTAAGTTTGTTCTTCACATCAGGTGGCCAAAGTATTGGAGTTTCAGCTTCAACATCAGTCCTTCTGATGAATATTCAGGACTGATTTCCTTTAGGATAGACTGGTTGGATCTCCTTGCAGTCCAAGGGACTCTCAAGAGTCATCTTCAACACCACGGTTCAAAAACATCAATTCTTCGGCACTCAGCTTTCTCTATAGTTCAACTCTCACATCCATACATGACCACTGGAAAAACCATAGCCTTGTCTAGACGGGCCTTTGTTGACAATGTCTCTGCTTTTTAATATGCTGTCTAGGTTGGTCATAACTTTTCTTCCAAGGAGGAAATGTCTTTTAATTTCATGGCTGCAGTCACCATCTCCAGTGATTTTGGAGCTAAAAAAGTAGTCTGTCACTGTTTCCATTGTTTCCCCATTTATTTGCCATGAAGTGATAGGACTGGATGCAATGATCTTAGTTTTCTGAATGTTGAGTTTTAAGCCAACTTTTTAACTCTCCTCCTTCACTTTCATCAAGAAGTTCTCTAGTTCTTTGCTTTCTGCCATAAGGGTGGTGTCATCTGTGTATCTGAGGTTATTGATATTTCTCTCAGCAATCTTGATTCCAGCTTGTGCTTCATCTAGCCTAGCATCCCTCATGATGTACTCTGCATGTAAGTTAAATAAGCATTGTAACAATATACAGCCTTGACATACTCCTTTCCTGATTTGGGATCAATCTGCTGTTCCATGTCCAGTTCTACCTGTTGCTTCCTGACCTGCATACAGATTTCTCAGTAGGCAGGTCACATGGTCAGGTATTCCCATCTCTTTAAGAATTTTCCAGTTTGTTGTGATCCACACAGTCAAAGGCTTTGGCTTAGTCAATAAAGCAGAAATAGATATTTTTCTGGAACTCTCTTGCTTTTTTGATGATCCAATGGATGTTGACAATTTGATCTCTTGTGCCTCTGCCTTTTCTAAATCCAGCTTGAACATCTGGAAGTTCACTGTTCACATACTGTTGAGGCCTGGCTTGGAGAATTTTGAGCATTACTTTGCTAGCAAGTGAGATGATGTCACCCTTTACCAAATTATTCAATTTACTTGATGTCACCATTTACAAAATTTATCAAAACAGATACTGGGTGGAGAACAGTTTGTCTTTTCTTCTCTGCCTTTACTGATTCTGCCTATGAGTACGTCCCAATCTCATCTCCTTTTCTCTAACTGTGCTTTGGCCACACTCATCTGGACTCTCTTCATTTCTCACCTGGACATCTGAGGTAATGCCCAGACTGATCTGCACATCTTTGTTATGTGACCTTACATACAGCTCATTCTCCTGACAGCAGAGGATCAGAGGAACCCATATACTTGATCATCTGTGACTTAATACAACCTCGGGGTTTTTCCTTGAGTTTTTATTAGAATCCATTTTTCTTTAAACCCACATTTCTTACCTATCAGATAGAGGCCCTAAGAACATTGAAAATCTGCCGTCTCTCACTGTGTCACATTTCCCAGGTCTCAGGGACAAGCTGTTTTGCCTAGAAGCACATGGATGTCTCGTTTTCTTCACTTATAGCGTCATCCTCATAAAAAATAATTGTACAGCCTTCTCTTTGTTTAAATCAGCTCTCTTTTCCACAAACCATCCTGTAATTGAATATGATCTTTGTTTCTTCCTTAGTACTTACCAACATGTTATTTGTTTGTATTTGTTTAGTTTTTGTCTTTCTCATCTTTTGATGCTTTATAAGTTTTTTGTCAGTTTTTCACCAAAGCCTAATGCGTAATAAAAATTCAATTTGCAATTGACTCTATAAATCTTGATAGGATGAAATATTGCTTCAATCAACTCTGTATTATTGATAAGGTCTTTTTATTTAACAACCTATACTTTTATATTATTGGCATGTTAGATGTTTTTCCCTTACTATTCCTTTTGAAGAACTGAAATAATACAGAAAAGAAAGAACAGAAGAGAAAGTAAAAACCAAGGGAATGTAAAACTTACTTCACCATTAGAAATAGTCATCATTAACTTTATAAGAATATCTTTCCAGAATTTTTTTTATAATAATTCAGATATTTCAGAGAATATAGAATTAAAAAAATGGCTATAAAAAGATCAAATTGAATATTTATATTATTATAATCTGTTCAATGTATTTCAATGTATCTTAATTAAAAAGAACTGAAATAATATTGAAGGAAATTGGATGACCCTAACAAATGCCTCTTCATCACAGACATATTGCCTAAAATCATCATTTTTTTAAAATTTAAAAGTAATAAAAATGAGAAATAATGATCAGAGTTAATGTGTTGCATAAGAAGAAAGATATGAATGATATGCAATAGAAACGGAGGGACTTACATTTTAAAATTTTGAATAAACACAGCTAGATTGAAGAATAGAAAAGAGGCCTTACAAAGATAGATCAGAAGAGTAAGAGTGAGAAATAGGGACATGGGTGAGGGGTCGAGGGAGATAAAGAGAAAAAAAGGAGAGAGAGAGGAAATAAAAGAGAGGTAAGCCATTGCACAGTTGTAAATGGTTTACATGGTAATATTAATGACAAAGACAGGGACCAGAAATAGTGGCTACGTTTTATTTGAAATTGTATTTAATTTAGTTGGATTTAATTATTGTGCATTTTTTAAAGTCCACTGGCATTGTTTACACTGAGTTTTCTTTAACATTTGAGAGTATTTGGATTTTTGCTGTGCTGGTTGAATATGAAATGTGTAGGTCAAACATTTTCAGTAACTGCTGGCTGGGTGGTTTTTTTCTGATATTAAGAATTACTGTGCAGAAATCTGGAGTTGATTCTATTTTGTATATAGGCTTCTCTTTGGGTTTGGTTATTTGAGGGATTACTCTAAGACAAAGTTATTTGGACATCACTCAGAGGAGCCTATTTTTGGAAATGATTCTTTATCCTATCACATCTGCTGATTCAATGGTTTCTTTATATTGGGAAATTATCTTAAAGGAATTTTCTGTGGTCCATTTCTCTATTTATCAGTCATTTTTACAGTGGAATGCTAATAGCAGGTTTTAAAACTGTCAGTCTGTAGTTAGGGAGTTCTTGAAAATATAAACATATGGATAGTAATAATTGCTGTTTCTGAACAACGGGACTCTCCCCCTTTCAGCCTCCCCTCTGACTTCCAGAAATCATACCAGTATTAGCTTAACATTTATCCTTCCCCATTTCCTATATTTTCATCATTTGAAGAATATGGAAAGGAGGAAATCAGTGGTATAAAGGGAAACAGGTAGGCTGGCAACTGATAAACACTGAAGCTCGGTGTTGGGCCCATGGTGATTTGTTACAACATTTCATCAACTTACAACGATGTGCTCATGTTTCTTTTCAGTTCAGTATGTTAGAATATATCACTGCCTTGCTTTTGTTATTCAAGTTGTACCAAGGTCATTGCTTGGAGAAGGCGATGGCACCCCACTCCAGTACTCTTGCCTGGAAAATCCCATGGATGGAGGAGCCTGATGGGCTGCAGTCCATGGGGTCATGAAGAGTTGGACACGACTGGGCGACTTCACTTTCACTTTTCACTTTTGTGCATTGGAGAAAGAAATGGCAACCCACTCCAGTGTTCTTGCCTGGAGAATCCCAGGGACGGGGGAGTCTGGTGGGCTGCCGTCTGTGGGGTTGCGCAGAGTTGAACACAACTGAAGCGACTTAGCAGCAGCAGCAGCAAAGTCATTGCTCCTTTTTTTTTTTTTTTTAATGTGAACGTTGAAGTTATCATTTATAACTCCAAAATTAACCTTTTTGGTATCTTCTTTCAGGTCAGTTCAGTTCAGTTGCTCAGTCGTGTCCGACTCTTTTCGACGCCATGGTCTACAGCACATCAGGCTTCCCTGTCTATCACCAACTCTCCGGAGTTTGCTCCAACTCATGTCCTTCAAGTTGGTGATGCCATCCAACCACCTCATCGTCTGTCATCCCCTTCCGCTTTGCAACACATTAAATATTTAGAGTAATCCAGAGAAGGGTGATATCCATATGATAGTGTATCATTCTATCAAAGAACAAAGGTATCTCTCCATTTGTTCACATCTACGTTTGTGTTTTTCCAGAGCCTTTTCGGGGTTTTCCTCATGCGATAGCCACACATTTCTTCTTAGGTTTATATCTACATCTGTCAACATCATCTAGTCCTCCTCTGGCTCCTCCACTTTCTCTGCCTCCTCTTCCTTCTTCTTCTTCTTCTTTTGGGCTATTTAGATAAAGTTTGATTCTTTTTTAATCATTTTATGTAAAAATAATCTTTATCTTCAGATTGACTTAAGCACTTTTTAATTACTTCATTCATGGTATCATTGATTCTCTTGGGTTTTCAGCTATATAATCTGGAATTTTGATGGATTCACTACTTTAAAATTGCTTATTCTTTTCTCATTGATTTGGTTGCTTTCTCTAAGGCTGCATAAAGTAGTGGAGTAGTAGTGTCCTCAGTTTTAGTGCCCCAAGTGAGAATGTGTCTATTGTTTCTCCATTTTATTTTATAAGATGCTGTCTTTAGGAATTCTCTTCTCATTCAGTCAGTTCAGTCATGTCTGACTCTTCTACTATATTATAAAGTTTATGTGTGTGTGTGTGTGAAGTCATTTCCGTCATGTCCCAGTCTTTGCAACCCTATGGTCTGCAGCCCATCAGGTTCCTTTGTCCATGGGATTCTATAGGCAAGAATACTGAAGTGGATGCCATGCCTTACTCCAGGGAAGCTTCCTGACACAGGGATTGAACCAGTGTCTCTTATGTCTCCATCATTGGCAGGTAGGATTTTTACCACTAGCACCACCTGGGAAGCCTTTATAAAGGACAGGCATTCATATATATATATATATATATATATATATATGAATTCATTCATATATATATATATATGAATTCATTCATATATATATGAATATATATATACACATATATATATGAATGAATTATACACACACACACACACACACACTTGTAGAATCTGAGTGAGACAAGGGCAAAAATGAATGCTTAAACAATTTATGGCATTAAGTATACTCTCCCTTTGGTTGCTACTTGAGAAGGTTTCTTCTCTTCTTTTTATTCATTATGTAGACACATTTTTAAAAACAGAAAATACTTAAAGGAAAGGAAAATTAATGCATTGTCCTACCAAACTGAAACTTATTCACTTTATTCATACTTTAAGCAATTTATTTAAGTATTAACTGTATAAAATGTGCATATTATGAATATTTGTTGTTGTTTTAGTCACTAAGCCATGTCCAACTCTCTTTGAGCCCCTGCCAAAATCCTCTGTCCCTGGAATTTCCCAGGCAAGAATACTGGAGCAGGTTGCCATTTTTTACTCTAGGGGATCTTCACAATCCAGGGATGAGCATGCAGGTTCTTTACCACTAGCGCTGTCTGGAAAGCATAGACATCATCACAAGCTTGATTACACACTGACCTTGAGAAGCCCTAAGACAGCCGCAGGCCAGACACAAGCAGGCAGGTTAAACCAGGGTCAGAGGATGAAGAGAGCGTGTTCCAACAGCTATTTTGCAAGGAAAATAATATTAAGTCACCTGCTTTTATCCTGTTTGTGTGTAATAAAACGCCAATCCTATAATACTTTTTAAAATTGAATCTTTGACATTATATTAAATTATTCTAGATAATGGATGGAAAATTATTTTAAATTGTATACATTTCATGGTTTCTGGTCACATGTATCCAGAAATGTAATAAAGTAGATTTAGAATCGTGTGTTTTATCATTAGCTCTGACACTTAGTAGCTATGTAAATTTGACTAAGTTATTTATCTTTGCAATAAAACATAAAACATCCTAAGGGCAAGCAATTAATCTTTTAATGTTTAACTGAAAGGTAAATGCTTATAAATGTCTAATGAAATAACTCATAATGTTTTCTACATGCTCACTGATGCTTCTGGACTAATACATCAAAATTAGTACTGAAGTGAGTTCCTGAAAGTTTTAACTAGTGAGTATATTTTCTATTTTTTTCTCAAATATAATGGAATGAAGATATCCAGATGTTTAGGTACTAGTTTCATGAAAAAATGTTAAATATCTAAATTTATGAAAAAATGGAGAATTAACTGAAACTTATTGAGACACATTTAAGAATAGTATAGGATAACTATTCAGTTTCTACTATCATGATTTAATATATATTTGGAATTTTAAAGAAAATATCTAATGCATATATAAATATATGTACACATATTACAATAAAAAGTCTGAAGTTTATGACAACATTTTAAACTATATTTTCAGAGGAACTTTTTGCAAGATATTGTTTAAAATGCTAACCCCATTTTTTCATTTAATACTATAAAATATAAAGCTCATAAATATATTAAAATGTAAGAAATCCAGTTACTGAAGTTGCAATTTAAAGTAATATTGAAAAAAACCCAAGCAGACTTATAAAATTATGGCATGCAATAAAAATCTCATTACAGGTATTTTTTCATTGAATTCTAGATATTAGTGCTTATATTTTTACTCTTTCTGGAAGAATAGTTTGTTTTACCCGGTATTGTGGTCATGTGATACACCACTATGCAATACAGTAGGTAAAAATTATATGAATTATTTCTTCATATACTTAGTACTGTGTGTACGAGTATATATGTGTGTAAAAGAGAAAAATAGAGCATATTACTTAAAAAGATAATAGCAAAACATTGCAACATGCTTTTCTTTAGCCCTATATTATTGATGTATCTAATCAAATTTCTTAACAAACCAATTTCAGCTATTTCATTTGAAGGCTAACTACAAACATTCACATTCTAGTAGTCCCAGAACTGGAATTAATAGAGAAAGGGGAAGAAAACATATATTTGAATATAAAATAACTGAAAACTTTCCTACCTTCTGAAAGAAAATAGACATTTATATCAAGGAAGTACAGAGTCCAACAAAATCAGATCAACTGCAAGAGGTGTTCACCAAGACACTTTGAAATAAAAGTGGAAAAAAGTTAAAGCTACAGAAGGAATATTAATAGCAGCAAGGGAAAATAAACTAATTATATAAAAGAGAACTTCCATAAAATTATAAGTTCACATTCCAGCAGAAACTGTGCAGGCCAGAGGGAGTAGTATAATATATTTAAAGTAATGAAAGAAATGGTTTCCCAGGTGGCACTAGTGGTAAAAAGCCTGGCTGCCAATGCAAGAGACTTGAGAGACATAGGTTTGATCCCTGGGTCCAGAATATGCCCTTGAAGAGGCATGGCAACTCACTCCAGTATTCTTGCCTGGAGAATCCCATGGACAGAGGAGCCTGGTATGTTACAGCCCATAGGGTCGCAGAGTTGGACATGACTGAGGTGACTTAGCTCACATGAAAACAAAGGCCTAAAATAAAAAATACTCTAGTATTTTTTTTGCTAGTCTCAAATAAGCAAAAGTTAAAAGTTCAGCACCACAAAATTGGCTTTATGAGAAATGTTAAAGACAGTTTTCTAAGTGGAAAACAAAAGACCACAACTAGGAATATGAAACTTATGAGAAGAAAAAAACCTCACTGGTGAAGGGAAATATACAGTGAACACAACAGATCAACTGTTTATAAAGCTGGTGGCTCAGATGGTAAAGAATCTGCTTAAAATGCAGAACCAGATTCAATCCCTGGGTCAGGAAGTTCCCCTGGAGAAGAGAATGGCAGCCCACTCCAGTACTCTTGTCCTGGTAAGTTATGGTTCATGGCGTCACACAGAGTCAGACACAATTGAGCAACTAACACATTCACTTATAAATTTAGTAGAAAGTTAAAAAACAAAAGTAGTAAAATCACTTCTATTTACAGTAAGTAGTGAAGGATACACAAAACAAAAAGAGGTAAAATATATCAAAAGCATTAACTATGGGGGATGTAAAAATGCAAATTTGATAAAATGCATTTGAATGTAAAAGATTATCAGTTTAAGAATACTGCTGTTATACCAAGCATCTTTCCCAATCAAAGGCAATAAGACTTGAAATCAAGTACAAAAAGAAAACAAACAAAAACAAAATAAACCTACAAAATCACAAACTCAGGGAGGATGAACAATATGCAATAAACAACCACTGGTCACTGAACAAACCAAATGAGAAATTTAAAAATACCTAGAGACAAAAGAAAATGGAACAGAGCCATGCAAAATCTATGAAATGCAGCAAAAGCAGTACTAAGAGGGAAGTTTAGAGAGGCACCCCACTCCAGTATTCTTGCCTGGAAAATCACATGGACGGAGGAGCCTGGTAGGCAGCAGTCCATGGGTTCGCTAAGAGTCAGACACAACTGAACGACTTCACTTTGACTTTTCACTTTCATGCACTGGAGAAGGAAATGGCAACCCACTCCAGTGTTCTTGCCAGGAGAATCCCAGGAACGGGGGAGCCTGGTGGGCTGCCCTCTATGGGGTCGCACAGAGTCAGACACGACTGAAGTGACTTAGCAGGTAGCATGCCTATCTTAGGAAATGAAATAAAAATATCTCAAATAAACAACTGAACTGTACATCTAAAGAAACTAAGGAAGGAAAAATAAAATTCAAAGTTATCAGAAGAAACTAAATCATAAATATTTGAGGCCAAATAAATAAAATCAGATATTAAAAATGCAAAAGATCAAAGAAACTTGTTCACTAAAGGATAAACAAAAATAATAAGTCTTTAGCCAAAACCATCAAGAAAAAAGAGGGCCCCTCACCAAAAAATAAAATTAGTAATGAAACAGGAAGTGTTACCAGTGAAACTACAGAAATTTAAAAAAATTATCATATGAGATTACTGTGAACAACTATACATCAATAAAATGGACAAACAATACAATATTGTAAAGTTAAAAAATAAAAAAAAGAAAAAAAGAATTAAATGGCCACATTGCTAGAAATGTACAGTTTCTAAAGCCTGAATCACAAAGAAAGAGAAAAGATGAAGGGATCAGTTACAGTAATGAAACTGATTCAATAATAAAAACAACAAAAAAACAACAAAACTCTCAACATACAGAATTCCAGGACCAGAAAGTTTCATATGCAAGTTCTACCAGACATCTGAAGAGGGGTTAAGACCTATCTTTCTCAAACTTCACAAAAATCTGCAGAGGAAGGAATGCTTCCAAACTCACTCTACAAGAGCAGGGTTGCTGCTGCTCCAGCCGTGCCCGACTCTGTGCCACCCCATAGGCGGCAGCCCACCGGGCTCCCCCGTCCCTGGGATTCTCCAGGCAAGAACACTGGAGTGGGGTGCCATTTCCTTCTCCAGTGCATGGAAGTGAAAAATGAAGGTGAAGTTGTTCAGTTGCGTCTGACTCTTTGCGACCCCATTGACTGCAGCCTACCAGGCTCCTCCGTCCATGGGATTTTCCAGGCAAGAGTACTGGACTGGGTTACCATTGCCTTCTTCAAGGGCAGGGTTACACTGATATTAAAAATCAGACAAAGATACCACAAAAATAAAATTATATGATGATATTACTGATGAACATAAATGCAGAAATACTGAACAAAATGTTAGTAATCCTAACCAGTAATACAATAAAAGAATCATACACCATGATCAAGTGGAATGTACCCCAGATATGCAAGAATGATTCAATATCTGTGAATTATGATATGCCATATTAACAAATTTAATAGTAAATTCATACAATAATCTCAATAGATACATAAAAAATTTTTGAAAAATTCAAGATCCATTTATAATTAAAAATTTCAACAGAATAAGTATGGAAGGAATACAACTCAGCATAGCAAATAGCATATATGACCAATTCACAACTAAAATTATACTGAACTGTGAAAAACTGAAGAAACATTTCTTTTAATACCAGAAATAAGACACAGATGCCCACTTTTGCTCAACACAGTAGTAAAAGTCCTAGCTACAACAATCAAATGAGAATTTAAAAATATCAGGAATCCAATTTGTAAAGGGAGAAATAAAACTGTCACTGTTTTTATATGACAAAATATGATGTATAGAAAAAACTCATGATGTCCCCAAAAAGTAAACAAAACAAGACAAAACTCATCAATCAATTCAATAAAGTTGCAACATACAAGATTAATATATATGTCTGATCCATTTCTATACTCTAACAATGAGCTATAGAAAGATAAATTAAGAAAGCAATCCCATTGACATTTACCTAAAAAAAAAATTCTCTAGGAATAAATCTAAATAGGTAAATATATATGTGCATGCAAAGACAATGACGAAATGAATTGATAATGCTATCAAATGGAAAAATACATAGTGAGCATGGATTAAAAGTATTCATATTGATAAATAGTCATAGTGCCAAAGAAATCTACAGATTTAACACAATATTTATTAAAATGGCAATGTAATTTTTCACAGGATTAAAACAAATACTTCAAAAAGTTGTATGAAAAGGCAAAAGATCCCAAATAGTAAAAATAATATTGAGAAAGAACAAAGATGGAGGTATTATTATGCTCTGTGTCTTCAGTCTATACTACAAATGTACAATAATCAAAGCCCTGTGATCCTGAAACAAAAACATGCATAGATCAAAGGAATAGAATAAAGATCTCAGAAATGAATCAATACTTATATGGTCAATTAAAATATGACAAAGGATGCAAGAATATACAATGGAGAAAAGACAATCTCTTCAATCCATGATTTTGGGAAAACTGGTCAGTTTTATTCAAATAAATAAACTGGAATATTGTCTCACACCATATACAAAACTTACCTCAAGATGGATTAAATACTTAAAAGTGAGACTTCAAACTATAAAACTTCTGGATATAAGTATTACTCTCTTTGACATCAGCCTCAGCTTCTCTTATTTTTAAATTTCGCCTCAGGCAAGGGAAACAAAGACGCAAACATAGGGGACTATATTAAACCAAAAAGCTTTAGCACAGCAAAGGAAACCCTCAAAAACACAAAATGAGTATCTACTGAATGGAAGAAGATATTTGTATATAACATGTGCAATAAGACTATGGTTTTAGTGTGAAAGTACAAGTCATAGCAAACACCTGCTTCCAACAACACAACAAAAGACTCTACACGTGGACATCACCAGATGGTCAACACCACAATCAGATTGATTATATTCTTTGCAGCCAAAGATGCAGAAGCTCTATACAGTGAGCAAAAACAAGACCGGAAGCTGGCTGTGGCTCAGATCATGAACTCCTTTTTGCCAAATTCTGACTTAAATTGAAGAAAGTAGGGAAAACCACTAGACCATTCAGGTATGATCTAAATCAAATCCCTTATGATTATACAGTGGAAGTGAGAAATAGATTTAAGGGACTAGATCTGATAGATAGAGTGCCTGATGAACTATGGACAGAGGTTCATGACATTGTACAGGAGACAAGGATCAAGACCATCCCCGTGGAACAGGAATGGAAAAAAGCAAAATGGCTGTCTGAGAAGGCCTTACAAATAGCTGTGAAAAAAAGAAAAGCAAAAAGCAAAGGAGAAAAGGAAAGATATAAGCATCTGAATGCAGAGTTCCAAAGAATAGCAAGAGGAGATAAGAAAGCCTTCCTCAGCGATCAATGCAAAGAAATAGAGGAAAACAACAGAATGGGAAAGACTAGAGATCTCTTCAAGAAAATTAGAGATAACAAGGGAATATTTCATGCACAGATGGGCTCAATAAAGGACGGAAATGATATGGACCTAACAGAAGCAGAAGATATTAAGAAGAGGTGGGAAGAATACACAGAAGAACTGTACAAAAAGATCTTCATGACCAAGAGAATCACGTTGGTATGATCACTCACCTAGAGCCAGACATCCTGGAATGTGAAGTCAATTGGGCCTTAGAAAGCATCACTACAAACAATGCTAGTGGAGGTGATGGAATTCCAGTTGAGCGATTTCAAATCCTGAAAGATGATGCTGTGAAAATGCTGCACTCAATACACCAGCAAATTTGGAAAACTCAGCAGTGGCCACAGGACTGGAAAATGTCAGTTTTCATTCCAATCCCAAAGAAAGGTAATGCCAAAGAATGCTCAAACTACCGCACAATTGCATTCATCTCACACGCTAGTAAAGTAATGCTCAAATTCTCCAAGCCAGGCTTCAGCAATACGTGAACCGTGAACTTCCAGATGTTCAAGCTGGTTTTAGAAAAGGCAGAGGAACCAGAGGTCAAATTTCCAACATCCGCTGAATCATGGGAAAAGCAAGAGAGTTCCAGAAAAACATCTATTTCTGCTTTATTGACTATGCCAAAGCCTTTGACTATGTGGATCACAATAAACTGTGGAAAATTCTGAAAGAGATGGAAATACCAGACCACCTGACCTGCCTCTTGAGAACTTTGTATGCAGGTCAGGAAGCAACAGTTAGAACTGGACATGGAACAACAGACTGGTTCCAAATAGGAAAAGGAGCATGTCAAAGCTGTATATTGTCACCCTGCTTATTTAACTTATATGCAGAGTACATCATGAGAAACGCTAGACTGGAAGAAGCACAAGTTGGAATCAAGACTGTGGGGAGAAATATCAATAACCTCAGATATGCAGATGGCATCACGCTTATGGCAGAAAGTGAAGAGGAAATGAAAAGCCTCTTGATGAAAGTGAAAGAGGAGAGTGAAAAAGTTGGCTTAAAGCTCACCTTTCAGAAAACTACGATCATGGCATCTGGTCCTGTCACTTCATGGGAAATAGATGGGGAAACAGTGGAAACAGTGTCAGACTTTATTTTTTTGGGCTCCAAAATCACTGTGGATGGTGATTGCAGCCATGAAATTAAAAGACACTTACTCCTTGGAATAAAAGTTATGACCAACCTAGATAGCATATTCAAAAGCAGAGACATTAGTTTGCCAACAAAGCTCTGTCTAGTCAAGGCTATGGTTTTTCCAGTAGTCATGCATGGATGTGAGAGTTGGACTGTGAAGAAAGCTGAACACCAAAGAATTGATGCTTTTGAACTGTGATGTTGGAGAAGACTCTTGAGAGTCCCTTGGACTGCAAGGAGATCCAACCAGTCCATTCTGAAGGAGATCAGCCTGGGTGTTCTTTGGAAAGAATGATGCTAAAGCTGAAACTCCAGTACTTTGGCTACCTCATGTGAAGAGTTGACTCATTGGAAAAGAGTCTGATGCTGGGAGGGATTGGGGGCAGGAGGAGAAGGGGATGACAGAGGATGAGATGGTTGGATGGCATCACCCTCTCGATGGATGTGGGTTTGAGTGAACTCCAGGAGTTGGTGATGGACAGGAAGGCCTGGCGTTCTCCCATTCATGCGGCTGCAAAGAGTTGGACATGACTGAGTGACTGAACTGAACTGAACTGATGCAATAAGACCAAAATATACAAAGTCATATAGCAACATCTAAATACAAACAACCAGATTTAAAAAGCATCAGGTAGAGGGCATGAACATACATTTTGTCAAAGAAGACATACAGATGCCCAACAGGCAAAATAAAAGATATTCAACAATGCTAATCATCAGGGAAATGCAAATCAAAACCACAGGGAGATACTACCTCACACACATCAGAATGGCTATTATCAAATTGACAACAAAGAAGAATTATAGAGGAAAATTAGGAGAAAAAGAAACCCTTGTACACAGTTCTGTTGGTGGGAACTATAGGTTGTTCAACTATTATGGAAAACAGTAGGAAGTTTCCTCAAAGAATTAAAAATAGAACTGCCATATGATTCAGCAATTCTACTGCTGAGTATTTTTTCAAAGAAAACAAAAACACTAAATAGCAAAGATATATGCATCCTTATGTTTGTTTCAGCATTATTTACATTATTCAATTATGAAAGCAACCAAGTATCACCAATAGATAGTGAAGGTGAAAGTTGCTCAGTCGTGTCCAATTCTTTGCAACCCCATGGATTATACAGTCCATGGAATTCTCCAGGCAAGAATACTGGTTTGGGTAGCCATTTCTTTCTCCAGGGGATCTTCCCAAAACAGGGGTCAAACCCAGGTCCCCTGAATTGCAGGTGGATTCTTTCCTGGTCAGAACAGCCAGGAAAGGCCATATATAAAATATTATTCGGCCATAAAAATGAAGGAACTCTTATCATTTGTGATAAATTGGATGGGCCTACAATGTATTATTCTAGTGAGATAAGTCAGGTAGAGAAAACATTCATTACATACTTTTGCTTATATGTGGAAACTAAGATGGAGGAGCCTGGTAGGCTGCAGTCCATGGGGTTGCTAAGAGTCGGACACGACTGAGTGACTTCACTTTCACTTTTCACTTTCATGCATTGGAAAAGGAAATGGAAACCCACTCCAGTGTTCTTGCCTGGAGAACCCCAGGGACGGGGGAGCCTGGTGGGCTGCCGTCTATGGGGTTGCACAGAGTTGGATATGACTGAAGTGACTTAGCAGCAGCAGCAGCAGCAGCAAGAAACAAAACAGATAAACAGACATTTCAAAATGAAAATGGATTCATAAAGGTGATTTTTGAGGAAAGAGATATGAAAGATGAGAGAATTAGATAAGCAAGATTAACAGATACAAATTTAAAATCTCAAAATAAATGTCACAGGCATAAAACGCATAGTATGGGGAAAACAGACAATAATATTGTTCTATCTTTGTATGTTAATGGATGATAACTGGAATTATCATGTTGATAATTTTCAAATGTAAATTTTCAAATGCTGTGCATCTGAAACTAACATAGTGTTGTAGCTCAATGTTACTTCAAAAATAAACAAACAAATTCATTGAAAAAGATGTCAGATTTGTGGTTACCAGAGACAGTGTTGGGGGAATGGGGAATTGGGTAAAAGTGGCCAAAAGGTTCATACTCTCTGAATAAAATAAAACAGTATTAGGGATTCAGTGTATGATGTGATAAATGGAATGAACACTGTTCTATTATGTCATATATAATGTTATACATTGTGTGTATATATATATATATACACACACAGTATGTTATACATGAGCACTCAGTTCAGTTCAGTCGCTCAGTCGTGTCCGACTCTTTGCGACTCCATGGACTGTGCACACCAGACTTCCCTGTCCATCACCAAGTCCTGGAGCTTACTCAAACTCATGTCGATCGAGTTGATGATGCCATCCAACCATCTCATTCTCTGTTGTCACATTTTCCTCCTGCCTTCAGTCTTTCCCAGCTCAGGGTCTTTTCCAATGAGTCAGTTCTTCACATCAGGTGGCCAAAGTATTGGATTTTCAGCTTCAGCATCAGTCCTTCCAATGAATATTCAGGACCTATTTCCTTTAGGATGAATCTCCTTGCAGTCCAAGAGACTCTCAAGAGTCTTCTCCAACTCTCAAGAGTCTTCTCCAACACCACAGTTCAAAAGCATCAATTCTTTGGTGCTCAGACCTCTTTATAGTCCAGCTTTCACATCCATACATGACTACTGGAAATATCATAGTTTTGACTAGACAGACAGATGTTAGCAAAGTAACATCTCTGCTTTTTGATATGCTCCCTAGGTTGGTCACAGCTTTCTTTCCAAGGAGCAAGCATCTTTTAATTTTATGGCTTCATTCACCATCTCCAATGATTTTGGAGCCCCCAAAAGTAAAGTCTGTCACTGTTTCCACTGTTTTCCCATCTATTTGGCATGAAGTGATGGGACCAGATGCCATGATCTTAGTTTTCTGAATGTTGAGTTTTAGGCCAACTTTTTCATTCTCTTCTTTCCCTTTAATCAAGAGGCTCTTTAGTTCTTCTTCACTTTCTGTCATAAGAGTGGTGTCATCTGTGTATCTGAGGTTATTGATATTTCTCCCAGCAATCTAGATTCATGCTTATGCTTCACCCAACCCAGCATTTCACATGATGTACTCTGCATATAAGTTAAATAAGCAGGGTGACAATATACAGCCTTGACATACTCCTTTCCCAATTTGAACCAGTCTGTTTGTTGTTCCATGTCCAGTTCTTACCATTGCTTCTTGACCTGCATACAGATTTCTCAGGAAGCAGCTCACGTATTCCCATCTCTTTAAGAATTTTCAAGAGTTTGTTGTGGTCTACACAGTCAAAGGCTTTGGCATAGTCAATAAAGCAGAAGTAGATGTTTTTCTGGAACTCTCTTCCTTTTTCAATGTTCCAATGGATGTTGGCAATTTGATCTCTGATTCCTCTGCCTTTTCTAAATCCATCTTGAACATGTGGAAGTTCACAGTTCACCTACTGTTGAGGCATGGCTTGGAGAATTTTGAATATTACTTTGCTAACATGTGAGATGAGTGCAATTGTGCGCTGGTTTAAACATTCTTTGGCACTGCCTTTCTTTGGGACTGAAATGAAAACTTACATTTTCCAGTCCTGTGGCTAGTGCTAAATTTTCCAAATTTGCTGGCATATTGAGTGCAGCTCTTTCTCAGCATCATCTTTTAGGATTTGAAATAGCTCACCTGGAATCCAGCACCTCCCCTAGCTTAGTTCATAGTGATGCTTCCTAAGGTGCACTTGACTTCACATTCCAGGATGTCTGGTTCTAGATGAATGATCACACCATAGTGATTATCTGGGTCTTGAAGATCTTTTTTGTATAGATCTTCTGTGTATTCTTGCCACCTTTCCTTAATCTCTTCTGCTTCTGTTAGGCTCATACCATTTCTGTCTTTTATTGTGGCCATCTTTGCATCAAATGTTCCTTTGTTATCTCTAATTTTCTTGAAGAGATGTTGAAGATATGAGCACTGTAAGATCATGAAGTTATGAGACTTCAAGAGAGTAAATCCTAAGACTTTTCATCCCAAGAAAAAAAATTTGATTTCTTTAATATTTTATCTATATGAGATGATGAATATTTAAAACAGTTATTGTAGTAATCATTTCATGGTGCATATGTTTCAAGTCATTATGTTGTATACCTTAAACTTATATAGTTTTGCATGTCAATTATAGCTCAATAAAACTGGAAGGAACAAATACACAGCTTAAAAACATTAACCTGCCAGTGTGTTGGCTGAAATGCATGGCTTCTCCATCAAAGAGCAACATTTTGTGCTAAAATTAAGCAACATTAGCAATAGCAACAAATATAAACTTAATGAAAAGTGTGTCAAAATTGACGCAATTATATTTCTTGGCCTAAACTGGATATTCTATTGTAATGTATCTGATTAAAATGACAGAAAATGAGAATGAAAATAGGGAGAAAATAAGATAAAAAAATGCATTAAGATAAAAATGTGAGTATTTTTTAAATCATTAATACCTAAAGCCAATTTTTTTATTTTTGGAAATATCCCTAAAATTGTGACAGAAATAGATATTTTAGGGATTGACTTCAATAGGGAAACTCAACATTGTGACTTCAGGATGTGCTAGAAAAATCCACATGATAGAAGCTGAAGGAGAACTAAATTCCCAGATTTAACCCAGTATGGTGTCTGGGCATCATTGGAGAAATAGGGTTTGAAAATTGTACTTCAAATAACTCAGGGTTTCCATGGTGATGCTGTGGGAGCATTTAAAATCATTCTGGTGGTTTGAACATAAAGGAAACAGGACGTGGCTCTGGACCCCTATTCTGCTTAAAAAAAACTTACCTTTTCTCTGTCTTGTATACTGGGACTCCATACAAGTCCAAGATTGCTACAGAACAACTGAAAAAGAATAAAAGAAAAAACTACTATTGTGCAAATTGTGGCACAACATATTTCAGTGGTGAAGTGCCTTTCAAAATGCTAAGTTCAATGGAAACAGTTTGAAAACTAAGCACAAAAGTGGATCATATGTCTCTAAAAGAACCTGTAAATATGTGTCTATGATTGTTGTAGTTTTAGGAAGATATAATGAAACTGAAGAAGCACACAGTTTGAAGTGATACATGAGTGTGGAGTTGTCCACATAAAAATGATTTCCTGGATTGGGTCTGTCTGACACCAGACACATATGCTCAGGGTCATCTCCTCTTTCCTAACGCAGACCACCTGCTTTAAACTGTAACTGAGTCTATATTCTGTCTTAGATGAATTAAACAATTGATTTGTACTCTCATCTATTAAAATAGGGATAATAACAGTGTAGGCATTTTTGACAAGGAAAAAAAAATGAATGGAGGAGAACTGTTTCTGGGCATATTTTGGGGTAGAACTTACAAACTTTGTAATCAGAGCATTACATAGTCAACCTGGTCACTCACTTCAACCACAGGCTGCCTCTGGGGATGTTTTAAAGCTTAAAAAAAAAGTGAACTGTAATGTAACTGCTGCTTGGAGATGCAGAGACCATTCAGATGGAAGTTCTGAGGGCAGGAGAAGATGCAGATGCCCAGCTAAGGAAGGCTACGTTCATCTCTCTAGAAAGGAAGCCCTGCCTGAAGACACCTATTTTTATTTTTTAACAGCTTTATTGTGGAATCTTTGGCATGGAATTAAGTATACATCACCTGAAGGTGAAGACTGATAGATTTTGATGTATGTAATATACCTGAAAAAATCACCACACCCAAAGTAATGAACATACCCATCACTCTCCCCAAAACTTCACATGCTCTTTTGTAGTCCATGTCTCCCTTATTTATTCGTGGGCATTTATTCTTATACTTTGCATCCCAATATATTAGTGTGCATTTTATAATTTTATAAAAATATAATCATAAAATATGCATTAATTTTCCTCTGATTTATTTGCCATAGTTATTTTTATATATTAATAATATTATGTGTATCAATAGTCTCTTCCTTTTGTTGCTGTATAGAAGTCCATTGTATTAACAGACTATAGTTTATCAGCTGACCTGGTAATGAACATTTGTGTTATTTCAATACTTCGACTATTACAGATAAAATTGCTATGAACATGCATTCGAAAGTATTTGTACTGATACCTGATTTATTTAATCTTAGATAAATACTTGAGTAGAATGGAGCATCTAATAAGTGCATACTTAAATTTTTAAGACACTGTCACATTGTTTTCCCAAGTGATTATATTGAACCATTTTACAATCCCATGAGCAGTATATGAGTATTTGGTTTGATCTCCTTGCAGTCCAAGGGACTCTCAAGAGTCTTCTCTAGCACCACAGTTTGAAAGCATCAATTCTTTGGCGCTCAACCTTTTTATGGTCCAAGTCTCACATCCATACAAGACTCCTAGAAAAAACATAGCTTTGGCCTTTGTCAGCAAAGTGATGTCTTTGCTCATAAATATGCTGTCTAGGTTTACCATAGCTTCTCTTTCAAGGAGCACATGTCTTTTAATTTTACGGCTACAGTCACTGTCTGCAGTGATTTTGGAGCCCAGGACAATAAAGTCTGTCACAGTTTCCATTTTTTTTCCCATTTGTTTGCCATGAAGTGATGAGACCGGATGCCATGATCTTAGTTTTTTGAATGTTGAGTTTTCCACCAAAGAATGCAGGAGGATTACAAGTAAACACACAAAATTATGTTGTTCAGTTTCTAAATACTGGAGAATTACTTGGCTATATTTCTGTTATCAGTAGTTTATTATTACTTAATTTCATCATAACTTAAAATTATACTTGGTAAGATTTGTATTCTGTTAAATTTGGTAAGATGTACTGAATGTCCCAGAATATCTTGGGACATTTATCTTGGTGAATGAACACATATGCTTAAGAAAAATGTGTATTCCTCTTTTTATTTTTTTTCAACGTTGACTACTGTAAATGTCATTTAGATCAAATTCATTGATAATGCAGTTCAAGACATCTATGCCCTTACTAATTTTCTTCCTTCTTGAATTATCAATCACTGACAGAAGCTCATTGCAGTCTCCACCTTCAATAGTGAATTTATTTTTCTTCCAGTTTTATCTGTTTTACCCACATATGTTAAGTTCTTGTTAGGAACATACATGTTTAGGGCTGTTATATCTCATTGGAAAATTAACTATGTGGTCGATCATTGTGCAGTGTCATATTTTAGCCCTAATAACAGTCCTTTTTCTGAGGTCCGGTTTTCTGAAATTAATATTGCTACTACAGTTTTCTTTTGATTAGTGTCAATATGGTATACCTTTCCGTGGAGCATGTGCTCTAGGCACATGGGCTTTAGGAACTGTGGCACTCAGGCTTTGCTGTTTCATGGCATGTGGGATCCTCCAGGGCCAGGGATCGAACCCATGTCCACGGCTTTGACAGGCAGACTCTCAAACACTGGAATACCTGGGAGCACCCAGCCCTTTATTTTTAACCTAAATCTTTAGATGTAGTATGCAATTTTTATAGACAGCATACAACTAGGTCTTGATTTTTTTAATTAGTTATTTATTTATTTATTAAGAATTTTATTGGGGTATAGTTAATTTATAATGTTGTGTTAGTTCAGGTACACAGCAAAGTGATTCAGTTACACATACATCCACTCTTTATAGATTCTTTCCCCATAGAGACCATTACCAAGTACTGAGTAAATTCCCTGTGCATTACAGTAGGTCCTTATTAGTTATCTGTCTCTATATATAGATATATATATCTACATTTTTATATTTATATATAGTAGTGTGTATATACCAATCCCAACCTTCCAGTCGATCCCTCGCCCCTCCCTTAACCCCTGATCTTTCTTTGCCTGACTTATTTCATTCACTGTGACAATCGCTGGATCCATCCATGTTGCTGCAAATGGCATCATTTCATTCTTTTCTATGACTGAATAATATTACATTGTGTATATATACCATACCTTCTTTATCCATTCGTCTGTCAGTGGACTCTTGAGTTGCTTCCATGTCCTGGATATTGTAAATTGTGCTTATATGAACAGATATCTGGGTACATGTGTATTCTCAAATTGTGTTTTTTTTTTTTCCAGATATATGTCCAAGAAAGGTATTGCAATAGGTCAAATTTTAGTTTTTTTTTAAGGAACCTCCACACTATTCACCATAGTAGCTGTACCAATTTACATTCCCACCAATAGTATTTATCTTTCTTTTTCATTTATTTTTCCTTTGGTTTCAATTGAATATTTTATATGATTCAGTCTTTATCTCTCCTGGCATATAATATATATGTATATTTTTTAAAAGGCATAATTTCCATAGAATGTACAATATACAATATACAAATATACATTTCTAGGCCTCTTTTCAAATAAGACTATATCATTTCACATACAGTTGACATGCTGTGCTTAGTCGCTCAGTCGTGTCTGACTGTTTGCAACCCCATGGACTGTAGTCCACCAGGCTCCTCTGTCCATGGGGATTCTCTAGGCAATAATACTGGAGTGGATTGCCATACCCTCCTCCAGGGGATCTTCCCAACCTGGGGATTGAACCCAGGTCTCCTGCATTGCAGGCAGATTCTTTACTATCTGAGTCACCAGGGAAAACTCACAAAACAGTGGCCTCCTTACTCAAGACAGCCCATTGTCCTCCCTGGCGCTTTTAGATCTCAACTTTATCCACATGGAACTTCCAGAAATTCCTCACATCCAGTTTAAGTGTTCCTCCTAGTATTGACTCTACTTATAGGAGTTTATCCCTATGATTCTGCTCCCAAAAAGCTATCATCCTTGGTTGCTCTCTTTCTCCTCATTTTTGGAGCAGATGTTTACTGCTGCTAAGTCGCTTCAGTCGTGTCCGACTCTGCGCGACCCCATAGACGGCAGCCCACCAGGCTCCCCCGTCCCTGGGATTCTCCAGGCAAGAACACTGGAGTGGGTTGCCATTTCCTTCTCCAAAGCATGCAGGTGAAAGTGAAGCCGCTCAGTCGTGTCCGACTCTTAGCGACCCCATGGACTGTAGCCCACCAGGCTCCTACATCCATGGGATTTTCCAGGCAAGAGTACTGGAGTGGGGTGCCCTTGCCTTCTCCAAGAAGTTTGCTGTCTGACTTCAATTATCTAATGGATCAAATGAGTTGTTCACTGTCAGGGTTTTGTTGTCACTGTCATTGTGAGGATGGGAGTCATGGCTTCCAAACACTTTACATGTTGTATCAGAAACTGGAAGTTATAATAGCTTATTTTAAAATCTAATATTTTCATGTTTTTATTATATAATTTTCATTTTATTAGTTTTTGCTCCCACTCATTTTACTTTGTTCTGAATTCCTGAATGTTACTCATATTTTTAATATCCATATTTAAGCATTTCATTTACTTTATTTCTTGTTTTCTATTTCTCTTGTCAGTTTTCTTTTGATATTCAGCTAAGCCTTGTCTTCTCATATGTTTTTTTTTTTTTTTTTAATTGAGTTCCAGATGCAGAACGTAGGGATTATAGACATATGCTGAGGTCTGGAATGCGTTATGGGGGTTTATGTATTCTTCTTCTAGGCAGTCAGGGCAGGCTCAGCCCTCAGTCTATGAGGATTACAATGCTCTGAAGCTGTATCTTAAAACTTGTCAACCCGTGTTGCTTACAGGTCACTCTTACTTGAAGGACATCATTCTTTCCTTAATATGTATCATGGCCCCTTCTCCTTTGCAGGTCTTGTTTTTTTTTTTTTTTTTTTTGTCTTCTCACCAGGTCCCTGGGATTTAGAATTTAGAAGCTCTTCTTGGCTTCTTAGCCCCTCAGCTGCTACTTTCTCCTACAGGTAAGAAATGAGGTCAAATTCTACAATCTCCTGTCCAGTCTTCCCTCATCTCCAAAACCACACTTCTGACAATTCACATTACCTTAAGAAGTCTTCAGATAGAAGGCTTTCTTGTTTCATTTTTGATGTAGAAGAATGTGGCTTTTATTTCTCAAAGAGAAGTTTGGTCTGAAATGTTTGATGTGTCTCTCCCAATAGCTGAATTCCACTTAATAAATGTTAGGTAAATCAATAAAAAATAAAAATGAAGTAATAGAATAATAAAAGCAATCAATTAATGGTTATCCCACTTAATTGAACTATTTTAGTTTAATTTAAACCAAGGTTAATATTAACTCCTTTTTTATGTCATATAGAAACATATCCTAGAAATTTTTTCAAATATGCAAGATGTGTGTTTGGTGACTAAATTTTAACAAAGAATCTAAAAGGAAGTGAACCGTTCTTATCCTTGTGTCAATGAATTGACTTGAAATTTTGGAAATACAAAAGCAACACATAATATAAACAATCTTTGGCTTCTTTTACAAGATTTTAAAAATTTTATAAATAGTATCACTGCATGAAATGTCTTTAAAGAAGTTACAATATTCTCAAAGAAATAAACCAGAGGCCTTTGAAGCATATCTGTTGAAACATGTCATGTCTGCCAGGTATATGCATACGGTTATGGTGCCTACTGCCAAGTAGATGGAGTAGCCTAATGTTACCCAGTTAATTAGCCTGTCCCCAAATATAAGTAAATGATATTTGTAAAACAAAATCTGTGAATCAGGCAGCAATTCCCTCATATTAAATATAACATTATAAATATAGACTAACTAGAAATTACCTACACTTTTCATAGAAGCACTGAAAGGACGAAATGAAATAAAACATATGGATTCATTTTTCATTTAAAGCAATATCAACTGTTCCATCGTGGACTGTAAAATTGAGTGATAAACCTTTTTTGCACTTTTTCCTTGAGTCAAAAGTCATCAAACTTGCTGAGTAAACAATACTGTTTTTCTTCTCAAAATTCTTTAGGGAATTATTTGAGTGCTCATTCTTAACAGATTTTGTAGCTTCTTGCATACTTGAGACTGAGGTCTAAAACATTAACAGCAAAATATTACCACACAGATAAGTACCTACTGTATAGCACAGGGAATGCTCCACAATACCCTGTAATGACCTCAGTGGGGAAAGAAGCTAAAAAAAAAGAGTTGATACATGTATATGTATAACTAGATAGCAGAAACTAACACAACCTAACATTGTACATCAACTATATGTCAACAAAAATTTAAAAAATACAAGAAATCCTTTCTTATATGTCTCGGGGACTCAAACTACACAAAACTAGAAATTAATCAACACTCCATAAATTAATTAACAGTACAAAACTTCCAGTATTTAAAGTTTGTGGTGGCTGTTTTAGATAAGTTTTTCATTCTATTTTTAACAAGGTCTTGGTAGGTCTATTTTCTTCACCGATTAAATCATTTTGGTACAAAAGTCTTACCTGTAGTTCAACTGCACAGTATCCAATTGTATCATTTTACTGTTGTCAAAACCACAGGAATCCATCCCCAAATGTGGGGCAGTTATACTTCTCAAACATAGTATGGTAAAGAAAAAAAATGGGTTTATTAGGAACACAGTATCATATAATCAGAGGTTTGGTGGAAACAAAGGCTTTACACATAAATGTACCCACACAAACAGAATAAACTAGAATTTCATTGATGTTAAAAACTTAGTTCCACAAGGAACCATCCTCTTTAATCACTTTCTCACTTTTCTCAGGAAAACTTGCCAAAGTTTTTCTCCCTTCCAAGGCAGAGTCTCCAGAAATTTTGGTATTATGTAACTATATCATTAAACCTTTACCTGGTTCTTACTGAATTTAAACTTAATGTTCTTTTCACTGAGATGCCCTCTCCCACACCTTTCCCACAAGCTCATTCATTCATCCCCTTACTTATTTCACAAATTTTAGCAAACCACTGATATTTCTATCAGATGCAGAATTAATATTAAGGAACAAACAGCATATTCTTTAAGCTGATCATCTAACAATTCCTATAGTACCAACATTACAATCGACATTAAATTAAGAAAAAGTGAAAATAGTTGAAGAAATATAATGCTATTTCATCTTTAAGTGTTACTGACAAAGCAAATGGCTGAGTGAAAACTTGAATTTCAGCCTTAAGCTCAGTTCAGTTCAGTTCAGTCGCTTGGTCGTGTCCGGCTCTTTGCAACTCCATGGACTGCAGTACACCTAGGCTCCCTGTCCATCACCAACGTCCGGAGTTTCTGACCTACAGATTGAACTCGTGTCTCTTACATCTCCTGCACTGGCAAGCAGGTTCTTTACCACTAGTGCCACCTGGGAAGTCCTTGTTCCTTCTAGCTACAACTTATTGCTAGGACAGCTTATTGCTAAATGCCTGTTGAGCTCTGCAGATGGAGTCATTCTCTTTGCTTGATTATGGCTGGGCACCGCTCAGGTGAGTACCACGGAGAACATGAAAACACTGTGAAATTTTAGCATTTAACCCTCAGGGCAGGAGTCAATACAAACATTGGCATAGCTATTAGTGAAATATGCCAATATCTCTGTGTAAATTTGCAACCTACAGGCATCAAGCTCTGGATGAGATGAAGTGGACTAAGATTACCCAAGAAGTCAGTCTGTGTGTTAACATAAGTTTGTCTTTGGTGAAACCTGGCATTTTGCAGAGCACTGAGGTTTCTGTGGCATAAAAAGTTAAAATTGAGTAATTACATATTCTATTTATATATTCTGGCTGAGTAAGTCTAGAAAAGGTGTGTTATTTATAGCACATTAGTTTATGTTTATTTGCATAGTCATTTTACCAGTCAGCTCAAAACTGTTTTATTTCCAAAATAAAAAAAAGTCAGTCTCACTGTTAAATGCTTTTTTCCCCCGATGATATGTAGTTCAAAAGTAAGCTTGTAATTTTTTAAACAATTTGTTGATATGCAGAAAGCTTCAGTGTGTGCATTATAGTGCTAGTTGTTTCCTGTCTTGACTCAGTGGTGTTCTAATTAAGACAATTAGGCTGGAACTTTAGGGCATATGGAATTGCACACTGTATAAGTCAATATGGAAAGGCTGCACATTCTTCAAGAAGAGTGTTCAGTTCCATCTCCATCTCCATAGTTTAATTAACTATCTGTTTTTAACTCCTGAATATTAGTAAGGGTAAATCTAAGTTTTTAGTGACTTAACAGAAAAAAATCCCTTTCTTGAAATTATAAAATGATATCAATAATGCTTCTGATCAGTAGACAGCATTTTCTCAGACAGGTTTCAGGATTTTCCCCAACCACCACCAACTTTGCAGTCCCAAATCTGCAGGCAGTGGAGGCTCACCCCAGGAACAACCCGCGTCGTATCACTCACGCTTCATTTTGATAGTAATTCAAAGAGCTCCATGTCAACAGAAGAGAGGAAATGTGGGCCCTGGGTGGACAACCAGTTCCTACAGCAACTCTGCTGTGAGAAGTGTGACATGAATGCGGTTGTCTCTGTCAAACAAGGATCCCGTTGTGTTTACCATTTTTAAAGTCAATGGGGCTTTCCCAGGGTGCACTAGTCATAAAGAAAACCCCTGATGTCTCCCGCAATGCAGGAGACATAAGAGACTCAAGTTTGATACCTGAGTCAGGAAAATCCCCTGGAGGAGGACGCAGCCACCCACTGAAGTATTCTTGCCTAGAAAATCCCATGGATAGAGGAGTGTGGTTGGCTATGTTTCATAGGGTTGCGAAGAGTCAGACATGACTGAAGAAACTTAGCACACACACAATGGGGAATCACTGCCGCAGATTTCCATACACTGCCTCAGTCTCCCATGTCCCATGTGTTGCCCACTTCTATTGTCCATAGGAGATATAGCAGAAACTTGGTGGGGATGGTCTGGAAAAGCAGGAGAGAAATGATAAAATCTCCCTTTTCTCAGGGACGAGATGTCACAAAAAACCCATCAGTTTTCCAGAATCCAGAAATATTTAGTCAAATAATAGAAATTTTCAATTATAAAATTAATGTGTTTCCATTCAAACTTTGCATAGAGCAAGTCATCCTTTGCCCAGAATTGCTTTATTGCTGTATTTGGAGTCCAGTAAGAAGTATGTTGGGGCTCCCCATGTAGTGCTAATGGTAAGCAACCTGCCTGCCAATGCAAGAGACGTAAGGGATGCGGGTTTGGTCCCTGGGTTGGGAAACCCTGGAGAAGGGCATGGCAACCCACTCCAGAATTCTTGCCTGGAGAATCCCATGGACAGAGGGGCCTGGTGGGCAGTCAGACACAACTGAAGCAACTTAGCACTCATGCACAAGAATTATATTGGCCTAAAAATATGGTTCTTTTTATTCTTTATTGACAATGGCTTTTTCCAGTAAGTGCTGAAAGTCATTATCTGCTGTTAGTTCCTTCTCAAAACGACACCTTTCCTCACCTATTTCATTACCAGCTATTAACTTGGTAATGATCGGTATGAAATGATAATATGAAAATCATTATCACCACCTACTTTGTTTCAACGTCTGATGTACTACTATTTCAGCTCCAATTGAAAACAGAATGAGAAAGTGTACATTTTTAAAAGATAAATTATAAAAAAAAACCAAAACAGAGTTCAGATTCAGGGTGCTAATCTGGTGTCATATACCCAACAATAATGAGAGAGTGCTAATAGTTCCCACTCATAGTTCAAAAAAGTCTTACATAATTCTGACACGTATTTCCTCACTTTATGGATCTTTAAAAAAGAGAGAGGGGAATGGCTCTCAGTCTCTGAGGAAATAGTCACCAGCTTAGAAAGGCAACCTCATCTCTAGTCAAGACCATAGACACAATTGCCAAATTTTAAGTCTTAGAAAACCCATTATTGACCTCAAAATAAGTATTTTTTCTAAATATAGCTACACCCCAAACCTGCTACTAGCTGCTCTAATGTTTTGAGTCTTCCTAAAATAATTATTATTGTTATAATAACAGTAACTACAAAATAAAATTCATGGAACATTCATTTCACACCAAGAAGCAGCTAAATTCCTCACAAATATGTTACAAAGGCAGCATTAACACCTTTGTTTAAATGTGAAAAAGCTGATCATGTCTTTAGGTAAAAATGGTGACCCTGGTTTTCTGTAGATGTAGCAATGCATACTCATTTCAGGCACCTCTGAATTAGGAGGGAAGAATTAAAGCATTCCTGTTGGCTGGTAGGTCTTCCAGGGGAAAATCTTAAGTCCAGTCATGAAAATGCTTAGAAGAAAGGGAAGGTTAGGTGTGAACTTATCTAAATGTATGCATTTAGGAAAAAGAGAAATGTAGGGAATACGAACTTCTTATACCAGGGGGTCAGGGAGTGTGTGGCCTGATTATTAGGAAATAATACTCATATGAAACTTGGAAGGAAGTAGAAAACAGTTCACATCCTCCTGCCTGAAGACAGATTCCCTTGTATTAGTGGCTTTCATAGGCATATTCTGCAGATTTTTCTTTCTTCCAAGATTTGTTCCCTGGTTATTCAATCCAATATTTATCCAGTTACTGATATAAAGAGGCTTTGCAGATGTAAGGAAGGCTCCTTGTCAGTTAACCTTAAGATAGGGATTATCTGTGTGGGCCCAGTAATCACATGGACTCTTATAAGAGAGGAAAGCATAGGGTTGCAACAGGGAGACCATTGCTGCTGCTGCTGCTAAGTCGCTTCAGTCGTGTCCGACTCTGTGCGACCCCATAGACGGAAGCCCACCAGGCTCCCCCGTCCCTGGGATTCTCCAGGCAAGAACACTGGAGTGGGTTGCCATTTCCTTCTCCAATGCATGAAAGTGAAAAGTGAAAGGGAAGTCGCTCAGTCGTGTCCAACTCTTAGCGACCCCATGGACTACAGCCCACCAGGCTCCTCCATCCATGGGATTTTCCAGGCAAGAGTACTGGAGTAGGGTGCCATTGCCTTCTCCGAGGGAGACCACTAGGGAGACTCAAAACTCAAAAAAGACTTGATGTGCTCTACAGTGTGGAGGCTGCAGGACTTTTGGGAGGTCTCCATGGACAGAGGGTGGCCATGAGCTCGTGGCCAGCAAGCAAATGGTTACCTCAATCCTGCAACTACGAGGGTATAAACTCTGGAAACAATCTATAAGGACCTGGAAGCAGGCTCTTCCCAGAGGCTCTGTGGGAACAATGATCAGCAACTTGGTTTCAGTGACAAAGTCAGTTGAAACCTGAAGTGCAAAACCAGTCCAGGTTACTAGGACTTTTGACCTATAGGACTGTGAGATAATATATTTTTGTTGTTTTTACTGCATAATTTGTGATAATTTGTTAGAGCAGAAATATAAAATGAATGGTCCAATCAATATTTAGCATCTCTTCTTCTCTTATGGAAAGTTAGAGAGGGGCTTAAGGCTGACTTATATTGTAGAAGAGAAGGCATTTTTGTTTTCCTGGCATATGTTTATGGATTTGCATCATCCTTCCTAACCACTGTCAGGTAAGCCATGGTTAGTTATTTTCCATCACAGAAGGTGCTATACAGAATGTTCTTCAACAAGTACATGCATGTGAGTATTTCTGTAGTATAGATTCATAGGGAGAGAATTAAAGAATCAAGCTATATGCATATTTTAAACTGAGACAGATAAAATCAAATTTCTCAAGAAATTTTCTGCTAATTTCCAGTCTCAGTAGTCATGATAAAATCTTTTTTCCCTAAATTGTCAATAATCTCAAGTGTTAATCTTAAATATGTTGTAAATAATTTATCTCTGATATCCTCTTATCCTTTCATTTTGTGAACCTTAAAAGATACTTTTATGGATTTGAATCTTATCTCTGATCATTGGATATTGTATCTTGCTCAGAAAATCTTCTCTCACTTTGTCTCTCTCTTGGATTTCATTATCTTTTGGTCGGGCTTCCCAGACACTTGCTTTTTATTTAGTTCTGCAACTCAATATTATCAAAATGTTTTGTTTTCTCTTTTGGTAATGTCTGTTTTTTACTTTGTTATTGAGTTATTTTATTTTTATTGGATTCAATGTGTTTTATTATTTCTTTTTATTATTTTTTTATATTTTTTAATATTTTTAATTTTAATAATTTTAATATTATTATTATTTCTAGCTTCTTGAGTTTACACAGATTTCCTCTCTTTTATATCATTTTATGCAGTTGCCTTTTATTTCCTTTTGCTTATAATGTCATATTTATGCATTTGTGTAACATTATATATATATACACATATATGTATATATACATATATACATGTACACTTTTGTTGGCTTGGATGCTCCGTGAGCATCTTTTCAGTCCATAGACATTCTATCTATGTTGAACTATGCAAATTATATATATTATATAAATCAGATGGATGCATTCCAAATTTGACTATTTCCATGTGGACAGACAATTCGGTGTCTTCTAAATGTTTATTCTACAGCCTTTCTACACTGAATAATACCCTTGAAGTATAACCTTATATACTTATGATTTGTTTTTCATTGTAGAATAGATTCCTAGAAGTTGAATTTCTGAATCAATAGATATTTAAGTGTGAAGGATGTGTGTGTATGCATTTTGTGTGTGTTTGTCTTTTCAAATTTACCTTGAAAAGAATCAATGAATTCTCCAAGATAGTGTGAGAGGACCATGTATATCTTACTACATATTCTATTATTTGTAAGACTGATAAGCTAACATTTAATGACTGATTTTAGTATTAATTTTCAATTATTTTATGAAGGTGAGTTAAGCATTTTCATTGGTTTATTTGGGCTAATAAGTCTATGTGAAGTGAAGTTGCTCAGTCGTGTCTGACTCTTTGCGACCCTGTGGACTGTAGCCCACCAGGCTCCTCTGCCCATGGGATTCTCCAGGCAAGAGTACTGGAGTGGGTTGCCATTTCCTTCTGCAGGGGATCTTCCTGATCCAGGGATCAAACCCAGGTCTCCCGCATTGCAGGCAGATGCTTTAACGTCTGAGCCACCAGGGAAGCCCAGGCTTTTTCATTTGTTTCTATTTATTTTGGTGCTGGTTTTACATTCAGTTTTGATCCACATGAATAACTGGGCCTATTATTTCAATTACTTCTGGTAAAAAGTCTCTGTCCAAGCTGGTGAGGGTCCTTGCTACTTTGGCAGCCCTTGCCATGGAAGGGCCATCTTCAAGAACTGAAATGGCCCGGCAGCACCCCACTGAAGCTTACACAAGAGCTGAATCTAAGACTCTTTTAGTAGGTCAGTGTGCACACTTGTTGTTAAGTACTTTCCATATTAATTATGAGAAGAAGCTTACTGTCTGTAAATAGAAATAGCATTTAGGTGAGAACGTGCTGTGCTGTGCTTAGTGGCTCAGTCATGTCTGACTCTTTGTGACCCCATGGACTGTAGCCCTCCAGGCTCCTCTGTCCACGGGCATTCTCCAGGCAAGAACACTGGAGTGGGTAGACTATTCCTTCTACAGGGGATCTTCCCAACCCAGGACTGAACCAGGATCTCCTGCATTGCAGGCATATTCTTTACTAGCTGAGCTACCAGGGAAGCCCTTAGGTGAGTATATACATTTACTTCTGTCTATAAGTGAATCTTGTGCTTTAGCCATTTAAAACTTTGTATGATGTCTTAACATTTTATTACATCTGTCAATTATTTTCCTGACTTTTAGCTTTCATTTCTCAATAAGGAAGAATTTCTCAATGAGATTAACAATAATAAAAATATTTTCTTCTAATTCTTGAATAGTTTTATACTGAGAAGCCTCAAGCTCTCTCAAAATATTTGTTTTATAATATTAAGAAATGTACTAGTTTTATTTCCCTGTGTGATTCTTCTCTTAAAACCAAAGCAACTTTGTCATGAAAATTGTCATTATAGGCAATAATGTTACTTAGCTCATTTTGTCCAATTCACATACAATATGTCTATTCTAATATTTAACTTTTAGCAGATATATAGTGAATGTATTATTTTGTAAGCCAACTTATCATTTACTATTCCCTTTGTTTTAGCTTATTTTGATAACTCATTTCTAATAATTGTCAAACTTCTTAAGTTCTAGATTTATAAAACTAATCTCAATATTTAAGTTTCCCTTTAATAGTTTTTAGGATTCCTCAAAATTTGGACACGTTTGTACATTCTTTCCTGACTTTATTCCCATCCCCACCTCCACTTCCTTTATTTGAGCATTTTCAAAGAATTTCTAGTGTCCTTATGTTTTCAGAGAACTAGTAAGATACTCAGGTTTAATTTTTTATTATTAAAATGTTACTCTATACCTAAGGTAATTACACTTTCAAATTTACATGGTGTACTCCTTTGCAATGTGTTTTAAATTAAAATATAACTTCTCTGTCTTCCATTTTAATTTCTACTTGCTCTTAATTTTCTCTTTTTCATCCTTTACTTTCATAATCAGGAGAGGTTTATATTATCCTCCAAGTCATTAACTCTATTTGCAGTATCAGCTTAGTTATTGCTCATGAAATTTTGTTTGCTTGAAAATGCTCTTTTCTTGCTCATTTATCTGGATCCTAAAGTATGTGATCCCTTCTCAGATTTATTTTTCTTCTCAATACATTCTTTTCCTTTCCCAAAGAAGCCATTATTTTTCCCTACTGAAATCCCATACAGTATTTTCCCTCCTGGTTTGTGTCAAAAATAATTTCAGATGGTTGTCTTTTCCCTGGTGGTGAAGAGGATGTTTTCTTTACCTCACTCTGAAGTGAATTTTCACAGTCCCAGGTGTTTTCTGTGATCATTCATTCCCAAGGGAGGGCAATGAATCTGCTCTTAGTTTTGTCCCAGAAGAAAATGTCTGTGGCTGTATTATATCTTTATTCTCTGAAGTGTTCAGTTATGGTCAGATGTGTCTCTCCACTCAGGTTAGGGAGGGAGACATGCCTTCTGCCAGCAGCCCCTGAACCCATAGCAGCAAAGATAGGCACAAACTGGTGGATGAAACCAGTGAGAAACCGCCGGGGTCTAGCCTCTGTGGATCCAGGGAATTCGAAGCGGAGACGGCTTTGGTGATCAGGAAACAGCAGCTTATTTAAATGTTAATTAAGGATATAAAGAGTAAAAGAATAAGGATAGCTCAGTGAGGAAATTCAGTGAAGAAAA
The DNA here is from genome assembly GCF_032452875.1 of Bos javanicus. Lineage (NCBI taxonomy): Eukaryota > Metazoa > Chordata > Mammalia > Artiodactyla > Bovidae > Bos > Bos javanicus. Next base: position 4,079,444 of record NC_083871.1, on the reverse strand, counting down.
GAGGCTGAATAAGGATAGCTCAGTAAGGAAATTCAGTGGAGAAAAGAGGCTGAATAATTCAGCCAGAAGGTGAGAGAAAGAACAACATGGGGAGACCAAGCTTCGGTGAACAAGGCCCGCACTTTATTTTCCAAAGTAGTTTTTATACCTTAAGTTATGCATAGAGGATAATGGGGGAAGGGGTAGAGTCATGCAGTAAGCCAGGCTGTCTTCCTGCAAACTTATCATATGCAAGTTTAGGTGATTTGCATCATCTTCTGGCCCAGAGGCCTGTTAACATTTGAAGACCCTTTCTTCAGAAAACTTATTTTTCTCTAAAGGTGATTAGTCAGGCGCCACCCTCCAAAAGCATTAGATAAAGTTGCATTCCTATAGGGCAAAGGTGTGGTGGGCTATAACAAGAAAAAGAATTAACTCAAGGGTCCAAGGTAACAAACATTAAAGCTACTACTTACATTTCTATACACCAATTATATCAATCAGTACACTGCCAGGGACACAGTAAGTAAGGGATATGGAGACTTAGCAGCAAACATTGGCCCAAAAAGTGAAAAACCCTTCACCAATACAATTTCTAATCAATCTTTTAACTGCTCAAAGGAATCTGTATTTAGACAGTTTAGAACATCTCAGGCTTCTTACAGTTGGGAGGCTCTGAGCAATCACATGTGGCCAGAAAAACCTATTCAGGCAGGCTAGAGGACTTCCAAAGGAGTTTGTAGGTTGAAACACTGTCACACCCAGGAATTATTAACTGGAGCTGTAAGTTAACTTTTTTCAGAGAGAGGTAGTGGGGGACAGCCTCCCGTAAAGTCAGAGGTGTAGGTGAGAGCACAAAGCAGAAAATAGGCAGACTCCGGTTTTGGGGGTAGATGCTCGAGAATTTCCAGGGGGACTCCTGAGGCTCGATCCCACCTTTGCATATGCCGAGCCTCCTTCCTCATGACCTTTGCCATGGCGGAGCTCCTCACGCCAGCTCCCAGCAAGAAACCAGGTATTTAAAGAAAGCAAAGTCTTGAAAAACTCATTTTCTGTCAGAGAATATTTGCTTGCTTTTTAAAAAACAATAAAACATGAACACATTCAGAGACTGAATATAGTTACAAGATCAGTGTTTTTGTCATCTCCACTTAATGCAAACAAACAAACAAAAAAAACTTCTAGTTGCCGACATAAGCCAGTGTCAGTGCCAAAAGCAGAACTCACTCTGTATGTTCTGAAGGGAAGGGTTTAGCACACAGAATTAGGTGCCTACAGCCCGCTAGATGGAGAAGGCAATGGCACCCCACTCCAGTACTCCTGCCTGGAAAATCCCAGGGACGGAGGAGCATGGAAGGCTGCAGTCCATGGGGTTGCTGAGGGTCGGACACAACTGAGCGACTTCACTTTCACGCATTGGAGAAGGAAATGGCAACCCACTCCAGTGTGCTTGCCTGGAGAATCTCAGGGATGGGGGAGCTTGGTGGGCTGCTGTCTATGGGGTCGCACAGAGTCGGACACGACTGAAGTGACTTAGCAGCAGCAACCCCTCTAGAAGAACCAGAGGAAGGGAGGCAGGTAACCCTTACTGAGCTGTCATGGTGCTGAGCATGTGGAAGCTGGGCTGACTGGAGCTGGAATCTGTGTGTGTCCTGCCAGTCACAAGGCTGGTGACTGCACCTTACAACACTGAGAACTGCCCACCACGGCTGCAGGAGCTTTACAGCTCTGTGGCCAGGGCTGGTCAGCAAACATTTACTTTATGATGGCATGAAAATTAAAGTTATGTAAAAGAAATGGCAAATACAACAATATCCATCAGCCATCACGGTTATCTTAGTCTGGCCCAAAGTGTCTATATTTAGCAATCACTGAATAGCAATCAGATGGATGAGCAACCTTCCGGTGGGAGGAGGAGAATCAGCTAGAGTTGTGTGTGTCCTCATGGTGGGTGGAAAACAGACAAGCGGAAAGTTGCACAATAAATCATCTGCATCCTCCTTCTATTGTTTCCAACACAATCTTGTTCATTATTTAAAGCAAGGATAAGGCATTTTTGGATAATAGCATGTGGGGTGAACTGAGTGAATGTTACTTTATATGGCCCAGGGATCCCTCAAGCCTGTAATTTTTTATGCTCAAATTGGGGCAAAATTTCACAATGGGAGTTTCTTCAACTTGGATCCTCTAAGTGGTGATAATATGTACACACACTCACACACACACACACACGTGTGTGTGTATCTTAGAAGGGTATAACAACAAGTCAAAAACAAAAAAATATAAATATATCATGACACTGGAAATGCCTTATAAAATAAAGATAAATGTTGAAATCCCTAAGTTTCAAAGTACAGTAAGACTAGAGTAAAAAAGAAGATGCATTGTGTGAAATTGCATTTTGACAAGGGTAAAAGGAATAAGATGAGAAGATATAGGAACACAGAACAGACTGTCTAAGATTAAAAGAAATTATTTCAATCAATTTTCTTAATAAGAAAATTCACAATCATTAAGTTCAGTTCAGTTTAGTCGTTCAGTCATGTCCTACAATTTGCGACCCCATGGACTCCAGCATGCCAGGCTTCCCTGTCCATCACCAAACCCTGGAGCTGCTCAAACTCATGTCAGTGATGCCATCAACCACCTCGTCCTCTGCTGTCCCCTTCTCCTCCTGCCCTCAATCTTTCCCAGCATCAAGGCCTTTTCCAGTGAATTGGCTCTTCACTCAGGTGGTCAATACATTTAAGTTGGTTCCCTGTGCACAACATTTCCATAGTGTGATGGTGTTAACTGAGAATCTCCTAGAAAGGATATGGAATGCAGTCTTATTAGCAAGGAATCACCTTTTCTGGGGGTCTATTGGGTCTGGTCATCCTCAGATGTTTCCCCAAACCCAGCATTATCATTATAGATTTCTTTTACTTTAAAATATTGTTTTTATCATACTTAGTGATACAGACTATCTAATCTACCACTGTTTAAGACAGCATTTCCCCACACAAATGGCACAAATTGTCTTTGAAGAAGCAGGTCATATTTAACAGAAGAAAATCTAACCTCACTTTGTCATTGCAGTTGAATGAAGAAAAATCCATTCTTGGAAGGAGTGACTGGAAAATTCATGAAACAGATGGGAAATTGATTCGAGGCTTAAAAATTGGACAGAAGTTATATAAAAGTATATAAGGTCAGAAGAGATTTGGTATGGAATACAAAAGGTTACATTAAAAAAAAAAAAAAAACAAATCAGCTTTCACATTATTTTAACTTTTCACTGACCACTATTAGCTGAGAAGCAGTCCTGAAACATGCCCATGAGTGTGGATTCAGATCAGACAGCTTCACGTTATCCTCCTCCATTCACAAATTAGTGAATGTCCCTTATCTATATTCCTACCTAATCTGCAATTGGAATAATAATATCACTCAGTAAATTGAGTTATTGGGAGATAAGTTCATGTCTTTAGATCACATTTAACATCTGTTTCACCTAAAGTAAGCAATCAATAGTGCGTAATAGTGTTAGTCGCTCAGTTGTGTCTGACTCTTTGGGACTCCATGGACTGAAGCCTTCCAGGCTCCGATGTCCATGAAATTCTCCAGGCAACAATACTGGCATGGGTAGCCATCCCTTTCTCCAGGGGATCTTCCCAACCCAGGGACTGAACCTGGATCTTCCACATTGCAGGTAGATTCGTTACCGTCTGAGCCACCAAGGTTATTGCGTGATAAGTTCATGTCTTTAGAGCACTTATCTAATATCTGCTTCACCTAAAGTAAGTGATCAATACACTTGAGTTATTATTATTACTATAACTTGTAATCATATTATTATTGCACCTATTTTTAGCTAGTGGAGGTTCTAGGGATTTCTTGAGCTAATATTCATTGATGCTATTCAATAGTAACTTCAGGAATCACACAAGTGTTTTTTTTTTTTTTTTCCCACACAAAGATTTTGTTATTTTGTTCAATATGCATGCATATAGTGTTTCATATTATATATACATATAATGGACTATATATAACAATGATCTGAATTGAGGCTGTTGGCATTTGCTCTCTGCAGAGAACCTTACATTGATTGAGCAACCCCATCCTGCCTCCAGCCATAATCCTGCCCTGCCAGCATGTCTTTCTAGGGACAAGGAGAGGATGCCTAATTACAAGTCAGGAAGCATACCCCAGCACTTCCCTCTAATGCTGTGCATCTTCTGTACCCACTGCAGTGCCTGGGACCCACTGGACTCCCTTCATCTTGGCTGACATTTGTTTGCTTTTGTCTTATATCAGGAGGTACACTGTGAAAAATCCCCCTCTGAGAAAGTTTCAAAAGTCATGTTTCCTTTATTGCAAAGCTCTTTTTTTCTGGTTATATATTTCACAAGCATAACCTGTCTTTAATCACCGCATGACCTTGAGGAGATTTAAAATCACAGAACCTTATCATTCACATAGGCCTGCAGGGGTATCCAGTTGAACCCAGTACAGAAAACTGTTCTCAACTATGCTGATGAATGGCCATGCAGCCCTTGTCTGTATTTCTGCAGCGACAGGGCACTAAATAACTCCTGAGGCAGCAAATTCCACTGTTGGCTTACCCCTAAGAGGATCCTGTACTCAGCCAACGTATACTTCCTTATAGCTGTAACCTGGTAGTAACTCAGGACTGAAAGGTGAGAGGTTTACTGTAGGGGAAGAACACATCTTTCACTTCCTCAGACAGGCTGTGAATGAAATGAGGGCCTTCATCTCTCAATTTTTTTTAACTATGGGTAGTTTCAAGTTAGTCATTATCACTCCTGAAAGTAGCTCAACCTGAATATTCTGAAATTACCAGTGGACAAAAGGCTACAATATGTTTCCAAAGACTTATACAATTTTCCATCAAGCTCTATTCTCTCAGGGTCTCTTGATTGTATTATTAATCACTTATTTCAATTGTTTTCAAATTGCTTTATAGATTTGTCTTCTGTTAAGCCAGTAGAAAGTAGCTAAGAGAAGGTCTACAGTTTACTCATTTATAAAAGTGGAATAACAGGTCTGGGTCCAACTTTATGTAACAGAGAACATTATTCAAACCTTAAAGTGCATAACTTGCCCCTTTATTCACCAAGATAATTTAGAATTATATGCATACATGTGGGAATTGATAAATTAAGATTTAATGCATTTCTATAAAAGTGAGATGCTGGAAATTACATTTAATGATAATAGTTGCTAACCTTCACTCTTATTAGTACTTTATCAATGTTGAACCATATAAAAATCCTCTCAGAAAATAACCACTTTTATCTCCCTTTCAGAAATAAATAAACAGAAGGAAAAGATATATGAGGGGGAAACTGGCAGAGTTTATGCTTTAAACCTGAATTTGGATACTTTAAGCCCCATATTCTTTGTCTTCATGCTGGACAACTCATGCATGTTCTATAGCGAGCACACACATGCCATAAGTACAAAGTGCATGCTCTTTGGTTGTAGGAAGAGGTCACTTGGAAATTTTAGAGTAAAAACCTTTGAGGGGCAGGGAATTCTAGTTGAAGCAAATAAAATACAAAACATATTGTGACACTTTTCTCAGTAAAGGTTGTACATTGTCTCCTGCAGGATGGACAGTGGCTCTCAACATTTGTAATTTCATTAAGTAATAGTCTGAAGTATGTGTCCTTTCCTTGCATGTTCCTTGGAACTGAAAATTGCTGTAGTTCACTTGAAAGATATTTAAAGACAAAAACTTACAAAATTTTGGATATTATAGTTATGATGACAGTTCTCCACAAATATTTGTAAAAGGAGGTTTATTATCAACTTTCAGGCTTTAGATAGAAGGTTTGAAACCAAAGGCAGATAATGAAGTTCTAATGTTTCAAGCATTCTTCAGTTTTAAGATATACTACAAAGATAACTTTTCTTCTCCAAAGTTTGTAATCCTAGACGGTCATCTGAAGAGTAAATCAGATACTGCTTGTCCTTACAGTTCTTAAGATCAGGATTCTATTTGCAGACTTTGGGTTGAAAAGATGCTATGTAAGGGTTAATGTTACTGCTGTGAGCTGGAGCACTGATTATACCTTCAATCATCACTGAAGAAATGACAGCAAGGTCAGTGATGTTTGGGAATTTCTTTTGCTGAATATCATCATTGTATATAAATAGTGTTTTGCTGAAAGTTTTACTTTAATTTTAAGTTTAAAGGATTTGTATAAAAAGGAAACCACTTGTTACACCACAATAAACAATTTCAATATTTAATAGAGGATTATTTGACTTAATTTCAATATACAGTCATTAAAAGAATAGAAATATAAATAATAGAGAGAGGTAATGTCATATAAATCAAACTGGGCTGAAACCTATATCCAGACTTGAAAAGTGCTAGGAAGTTACAAATGACAGCCATTTGGAGTCCCAATTGGGAAAAGGTCCTAAACATTGCATTCACATTGCAGATTTGGGGGGCTCATGCTTATAATCCAAGGCCATAAACTGATATCATCATCAGTTTACACACAGAAATTCAGCTCTGACTTTTCTTTAACTTTTACAATGCTGTTTGTTTCACTTTGTGCGCCTTAAGATTTCATAGACCCTAGGGGCCTGGCCAAGTCTCCAGGGGCTCAGGAAATTCCAAGAGCCACTCCCTTTCTTAACTAAAGTTTCACTTGACTTTCTGGTAAAAGTTGATGTGCTTTCAGCCAGGCACATAGTCCAGGCAGGTTCAGAAGTAAGTCAGAAGTCTGCTCTCCTGCTTCCGAAGCCTGAACAAGATTACCTCTATTTTAATTTCCATAACAAATACTTTCAAAAAGGAAATCAACTCTGGATATTCATTGGAAGGACTGATTCTGAAGCTGAAGCTCCAATACTTTGGCCACCTGATGCAAAACGCTAACTTATTGGAAAAGACCCTGATACTGGGAAAGACTGAGGGGAGGAGGAGAATGGGGCAACAGAGGATGAGAGGGTTGGATGGCATCATTGATTCATGGACATGAGTTTGAGCAGACTTGGGAGATGGTTAAGGAAAGGGAAGCCTGGCATGCTACAGTCCATGGAGTTGCAGGGAATTGGACACAACTGAGTGAACAACAAAAGCTTATCATGTAGTCAGCTTGAAATCAAGGAAGAAAAATAGTGCAATCTGAAATGCCAAGTCAAATGGCATTCTGTTTTGCTAAATATCCAATAAGCAGTGCTCTAGTTCATTTTAATGCTCATTTTAAAATTTTTACATTTTAAGAACTGGAAAGTGAGTTCTTTTTATTCAATGTTAAATTTGAACTTCTGAACTCAGCTTAGATAAATATTGATAGAATGCTGTTTTCCTGTTGACTTGCACTGTTGCTTTCAGAAGTGTCACCTTTACTAATGATTGATGTTTCATCAGTACAATCCATTCTTCACAGACTACTTTTCTCACATCATGGCATGTAAAGTGTCACAATGGACTTGCTGGCATTCTTGCTGTTCATTAAAGAAATATGTTGAAAGATGCTAATGTGAACGCTACAGGATAATCTCTACACTGTGTCTTCATACTGCTATATTAACTCTTGTAAATCAAGAGGTGTTATTGTTGTTATTGTTCAGTCACTAAGTTGTGTCTGACTCTTTGCAACCCCATGGACTGTAATATGCTAGGCTCCTCTCTCCTCCACTGCCTCCCAGAGTTTGCTCCAATGTATGTCCATTGATTTGGTGATGCTATGTAACCATCTCATCCTCTGCTGCTCCCTTCTTCTTTTGCCTTCAATATTTCCCAGCATCAGGGGTTTTCCAAGGAGTCAGTTCTTTGCATCAGGTGGCCAAAGTACCGGAGCTTCAGCTTCAGCAACAGTCCTCCCAGGGATTATTCAAGGTTGATGTTCTTTATGATAAATTGGCTTGATCTCCTTGCAGTCGAAGGAACTCCCAAGAGTCTTCTCCAGAACCACAATTCAAAAGCAAAATCAGTGGCATTCTATTAAGAGAAAGAAAAAAGACAGGTCTATGGTGAATGTGTGCTACATTACTTGCTTTATGTTTTGGAAAATGCAAAATTAAAATGATATAATGGTAATCATGGCAACGTTGCACATTTATCATACAAAAGGTGAATCTTATTTTTTTCGCATTAAATGTTATTGAAACAGTGTGGGACTGTAGGATTGAATCCATTATCTCTCACTGAGACCTCCTCTCAGTAATTAGAGACTTGTTTTTTCAGCTTCTGGGTGTGCTGCCAGACGTAAATGCTCTCACACAGTCTTCATTGGGGTTCACAATTCCAAGTTCACACTTCCTTTCACTGGCAGCCTGCATTCAATGTTGCATCAACATGAGAGTTACAGACCCAGATGTTCCACATAAGCTCCAGGCAATTCCCAGTGATGTCTCAGTTTTAGAGATCCCCATGTGTGTGACTCAAGTCAGGTGAAGGGCTGCCCACAACTCAGCTGTCCCTCTGTCTACACTTCCCACCTTCCAAAGTGTTAATGCCAGTCATGCTCCCTATCAAGCATATGACATGCTAATTTCCGTCTCAGCAAATACTTCCTGGGGGCCGTAAATCATGATAGTGTCAAAATCATCCAACAAAGGAGAGCCTAAAATGATCTTTTAAACTTGGCAGAAGATTTTACTACAATTGCCTAAACCCCCACTAGTAAGGAACTTTGTTATTCTATAAGCAAGGACCACATTAGGTGGTTCCATATGGCATTCAAGAAGTAGGAAGCAAATGGCAACTATAAAGAAAACGGAATAGACTGACTATTGCTAAACTCGAGAAAAACTGACTGGCAATTAAACATGAAATGTGGAAGCTGAAAGGCCTTACTGACTGCATATAAAGACACACTCCTCTCTGGAAGCTGGAGGACAAAGAAAGCTGAAGACCAGACTTAGGGAAGTCTTATTAGTAAATGTAGTTGAACATCATTGAACAAAAACTCCAAACCAAGGCAGTTCTGCCATGCCAAGTAAAGGATACTGGTGAGGAAAGAATGGACTCCTACATGTAGAATGAGGACATCTGGGTTCATGCCTACACATTTCTTGAATCCCTCAGAGATTTATGCACCCTCTGATTTGGCAAAAAACACCTGCTACTTCCTGTTACAGGAGTGTTTCCTCATACGGCCATGACTGCAAATGCTTATGAGAGTCCTCTGTCTTACAAGAGAACAGGTACACACCATGGGGTCTGTCTACACCCTTTCTTCTGGCATCTAGGATCATAAACCTGGTAACCTGCTGGGCGTGTTAAGGGATGAAGGGTTGTAGACGTTGAAGAAGCTAATTTGCAAATATTAGCAGCATCTTGGAGAATACATATGGGACTGTATTCTGAAGGCACTCTGATCAAGAGGGGCAAACCACAAATTTCTGTAAAACAATTCATCAATAAGGAATGCTCTCTGGTTACATGTGATTTAACACCCCAGTGAGAACATGATGTAAACATGCTGCTCTGAAGACTCCTAGAAGTTTGGAAAGAGTGATGGCTTATACTAAGGGAGGTAGAGATGCCAGGATTCCTGCCAGTTAATGGAAAAGGAATTTAAGTGCTCCGAGTAGTAAAAATGTTAAAGCATATATAGAATGAGTCAGTAAGCTTTCCCAAGTTCCACAGGAGAGTCTGAGTAATGCACCGTTTATCAGCAGCGAAACATGCACTAGAGAGAAGGACAAGCACTAAGAGATTCAGGGGAGGCTCTCCATCACCTGAGGTGGAGATGCTGTAACAGAACTGGACATCCGTCACAGAAGAGGTGATAGACACACGGGCAAGTGAAATGACTTGTCCACATCGACAGAGAACTGGTTAACCATCTCAGTCCTAGCATCACAGGCATGTGTAGGGAACCAAGGTGTCAGACTGGAGGTAGTCTCCTTACTAGACCAACCCAGCAGCAAAGAACAACTGTCACATAACAAGATAGTGCTATTTCTTAATGAGCTCAACTTGCTATTTTGTAGCAAGATGCCTACATCAGGGCCTTTCCAGACATTTATTTGACAAGAAGCATCACGTAGTGCAGGTATGAAATTTCCTATCTTATCCACAGAATCTCAGCCAGCACCACTATGCAGGGGAATAGAGAGGGTCCATCCACTGTCACAGGATCTCACTCAACATTGTGAAAAGTAAGGTCATTACTTTGTGAGAATGAACTCATGATCATAATATCTACTGTTCATTACAAATAACAATGGTCACCCTGATCAAATGATGGAATGATTTGATTAAAGGCACATATGATGCTCCAACACAGAAGCAATGCTTTATCAGACTGGGGAGTCATCATTCAGAAAACAGTTGTCATTGTTCAGTCACTCAGTCGTGTCTGACTCTTTGTGACCCCATGGACTGTAGCACACCAAGCTTCCCTGTCCATCACCAATTCCCTTACTCGCTAAAACTTGCTCAAACTCATGTCCATTGAATTGGTGATGCCATCCAACCTTCTCATCCTCTGTCGTCCCCTTCTCCTCCTGCCCTCAATCTTTCCCAATATCAGGCATGGTCTTTTCAAATAAGACAGTTTTTTCTTTTTTTTTTCTTTTTCATCATATGGCCACAGTATTGGAGCTTCAACTTCAGCATCAGCAATATTCAGGGTTGATTTCATTTAGGATTGACTGGTTTGATTTCATTGCTCTCCAAGCGACTGTCAGGAGTCTTCTCCAGCACCACAGTTCAAAAGTTATCAATCCTTCAGTGCTGTGCCTTGTTTATTGTCCCACTCTCACATCCATACGTAACTAACAAAAAAAACATAGCTTTGATTATACAGATCTTTGCTGGCAAAGTAAAGTCTCTGCTTTTTAATATGCTGTCTAGTTTTGTCATAGCTTTTTCTCCAAGGAGCAAGTGTCTTAATTTCATGGCTGCAATAACCATCCACAGTAATTTTGGAGCCTGAGAAAATAAAGTATCTCACTGTTTCCATTGTTTCCCCATCTATTTGCATGAAGTGATGAAACCAAATGCCATGATGATAGTTTTTTGAATGTTGAGTTTTAAGCCAGTTTTTTTTTTTTTTTTCCACTCTCCTCTTTCACCTCCATCAAGAGGCTCTTTAGTTCCTCTTTGCTTTCTACCATAAGGGTGGTGTCATCTACATCTGAGGTTATCAATATTTCTCCCAGCAATCTTGATTCCAGCTTGTGCTTCCTCCAGGCCAGCGTTTCTCATGATGTACTCTGCATATAACTTAAATAAGCAGGGTGACAATATACAGCCTTGACATACTGCTTTCACAATTTGGAATCAGTTTGTAGTGCCATATCTTGTTCTAACTGTTGCTTCTTCACCTGCATGCAGGTTTCTCAGGAGACAGGTGAGATGGCCTGGTATTCCCATCTCTTTAAGAATTTTCCAGAGTTTGTTGTGATCCACACAGTCAAAGACTTTAGCCTAGTCAATGAAGCAGAAGTAGATGTTTTTTCTGGAATTCTCTCACTTTTTCGATAATCCAATGGATGTTGGCAATTTGATCTCTGGTTCCTCTGCCTCCTCTAAATCCAGCTTGAACATCTGGAAGTTCTCAGTTCACATACTGTTGAAGCCTAGCTTGGAGAATTTTGAGCATTACTTGGCTAGCATGTGAAATGAGTGCAACTGTGTGGTAGTTTGAACATTCTTTGGTACTACCTTTCTTTGGGATTGGAGTGAAAACTGACCTTTTCCAATTCTGGGGCCACTGCTGAATTTTTAAAATTTGCTGGGGAAACAGACTCTTGGAGGGCACATACAAAACCTTGTGCACACCAGAACTGAGGTGAAAGGAGATATTACCCCACAAGAGACTAAGCTAAACTTGCCTGTGAGTGTCCAGGAGTCTCTGGCAGAGGAGTGTGTCAACAGTGACTTGCTGTGGGGTTAGGGACACTGAATACAACAGTCCTGGGAGCTGCAGCATGCTGACATTAAGTCCTTTTGAAGGAGGTTGCTATTACCACCATTACCCCTACCATAGTTTGGCCTCAGGCCAAACTACAGGGAGGGAACACAACCCCTGCCATCAGCAGAAAATTGGATTAAAGATTTACTGAGCATGGCCTCACCCACCAGAACAAGACCCAGTTTCCCTCACAGCCAGTCTCTCCCATCGGGAAGCTTCCACAAGCCTCTTATCCTCATCCATCAGAGGGCAGACAGAATGAAAACCACAATCACAGAAAACTAACCAAGCTGATCACATGGATCATGGCCTTGTCTAACTCAATGAAACTATGAGCCAAGCCATGTAGGGCCACCCAAGATGGACAGGTCATGATGCAGGGTTTTGGCAAAACACGGTCCACTGGAGGAGGGAATGGCAAACCACTTCAATATCCTTACCTTGAGAACCTCATAAACAGTAGTATGAAAAGGCAAAAAGATATGACACTGAAAGATGAACTCCCCACATTGGTAGGTGCCCAATATTCTAACGGAAAAGAGTAGAGAAATAGCTCCAGAAAGAAAGAAGAGCCTGAGTCAAAGTGGAAAGAACGTCCAGTTGTGGATGTGACTGGTGGTGAAAGTAAAGTCTGATGCTGTAAAGAACAATATTGCATAGGAACCTGGAAAGTGAGGTCCATGAGTGCTCAATTGCTTCAGTCATGTCTGACTCTTTGTGACCCCTTGGACTGTAGCCCTCCTGGCTCCTCTGTCCATGAGTTTCTCCAGGCAAGAATACTGGAGTAGGTTGCCATGCCTTCCTCCATGGGATCTTCCCAACCCAAGGATCAAACCTGTTTCTAGGTGTGTTTCCTGCATCACAGGCAGAATCTTTACCACTGAGCAACCAAGGAAACTTCCTTGTTTCCTTGTGGAATCTTCCCAGATCAGGGATTGAACCTGTGTCCCCTGCATTGCAGGCGGATTCTTAACCACTGGACCACTTAGGGAAGTCATGGACCACTTAAGGAAGTTAGGTCCATGAATCAAGGTGAATTGGAAGTGGTCAAACAGGAGATGGCAGGAGTGAACATTGATGTTTTTCAGAAAACAGTACACTCTCAAAATCAGTGAAAATGATTATATGGTGCTTCCTCCTCAATAAATGGGATGCATGGGTACAAGAAGGATGAGGTCACAGTAGGACCTCTCTACTTACAGTAGGACCTCTCTACTTACCATCATTTTCAGCCATCCATTTGGGAATTTGTACTCCCCTTATTCTTAACTCTGAGTTTTTCTGTTTAAAGCTCTCTGTTACCATTGGGTACATGTCCAGGAGAAGTATAGCAATAGTTTCTTTGAACAACAGCTACAGTCTGAATATTGCAAGCTTTCCATGCCCGGGCACCATGCGCAAAAAAAATGTCACCATGGTGGCCAGATGTAATCGAATTTAATCATCAGAAAGAGATCATAGGCTGTTATGTGAGCAGGTAGGAGTACATCTAGCACTCAGGAGGTTTACTTCATCCTCTCTTGCCAATTATTTATTTGATTTTAAAGCCAATGTGGCAGCCAGGGACTTAACTACCTAGTGGATAGAAGCATGGCTCACACCAGCAGATAAGCCACTATGGCAAGCAGAGATGCTGGTTGAGATGAGGACATTTAGAATGAAAGTGGAGGAGGAAGATGCCTGAGAGTTCACTGCAGTCTTGACACTAAATGCAGCAGCAATGCTGTAGTTCTTCCCAAGAATTGTCTTCTGACATGTCACCCATAGAAAGCCTCGCAAGAATTCTAGGCCAGCTGCTGCCAGCTGCTCCCAGCTTTTATGCAAAGCGATGTGGATACGGGGTGAGACACAGACTATGGTATTGCTATGATGTTTCCCCCAGGTCCCCTCATGACTTATTCGCCCAGCTGCTGGGGGCTTTACTTCAGCTGCAAGTGCTCATGGAAATTGATTCTAGTGAAGAAACTGCTTTGCTTAAGGTCTTTCCTGCTTTCAAAGGCAGCCACAACTCAGGCACTGATTAGCACAGAAATATCGAGGTTCTGCTCTCTCACTTCCCCTGTAGAGACTCTGAGACGCCATCCCCAGGTCCAGGTCTCCCTGGGGTATCAATGGAGGACTTATTTGGGAATGAATATAAATTCTACTTCTTAATCTGTCTAATCTTGCTTTCTTTTCTTCCCTTCTATGGATGCATATTAATCCCAAGAGGACTTCTAGTCTGCTTTTCAGGGAATCCAGCCTGTGACCCCACTTCCTTCTTATGGAAATAGTACCCCCCCTTTTTTTTTATATTAGAGTGTGGTTGCTTTACAATGTTGCATTCGTTTCTGCATGAAGTGAATCAGCTACATGTATACATATATCCCCTCCTTTTTGCCCCCCTCCATTTCACCCATCTAGGTCATCACAGAGCATAGAGCTGAGCTCTCTGTGCTATACAGCAGGTTACCATTAGCTATTTTACACATGGCAGTGCACATATGTCAAACCCAATCTCTCAATTCATTCCTTCCCTATTCACCCCACTTCTAACACTCTCCCTCTCCCTTCAACGTGTTCACACATCCATTTTCAGCATTTGGGTATCTATTCCTGCCCTACTAAAACATTATCTCCAGTCTCCTTCTGGAACCATCCAAAAATTGTTTCATTTCAGTTATCAAAATTTTCAGTTCTAAAAGTTTCAGATTTTTTTTTCAGTTTCTATATCTCCAATGAGTCTCCCTATACATTCACTTATTAAAACTGTATTTTCTTGTTATTCTCTGAAGCACATTTATAGCAACTTCTTTATATTTGTCTATAAAGTCCAACTTTCAGACCTTTAGGGTTTACTTTATATCAGATGTTCCCTTCGTTCCTTCCTTCCTTCCTTTACTATGAATACAGTGTCCTCTTTGACATTCTGATGATTTAAAAAATGTATTATCTTGGATATTTTGGGTAACACAATCCATATGGAGAATCTGTATCTTGTGATCTTTCCCCAAAAAATGTTGATTCTTGTTTTAGTAGTCAGATCAATTACAACTGGTCACTTTGAATTTGTGTAAACCTGATTTTAAGCCTGGTTAGTGAAGATCTGTAGAAATTTTAAAATGTTTTCTAAGCTCTTTTAAGGACTTCCCTGGTGGTTCGGCAGTAAAGAATTTGCCTGCAGTGCAAGAGACCTGGCTTTGATTCCTGGATCAGGAAGATCCCCTCGAGTAGGGCATGACAACCCACTCCAGTATTGTTTTCTTGCCTAGAGAATCCCATGGACAGAAGAGCCTGGCAGGCTGCAGTCCATAGAGTTGCACAAAGTTGGACACAACTGAAGCAACTAAGCAGCAGCAGCAGCAAGCCCTTTTAACTTTAAGTGACTCAAACCACAGATTCTGCCTTCTACAAGATCTCATCACACTTTGATTTTAGATTTTGCTGGGTGAAACTCCAGTACTTTGGCCACCTCATGCGAAAAGTTGATTCATTGGAAAAGACCCTGATGCTGGAAGGGATTGGGGGCAAGAGGAGAAGGGGATGACAGAGGATGAGATGGCTGGATGGCATCACTGACTCGATGGACGTGAGTCTGAGTGAATTCCGGGAGTTGGTGATGGACAGGGAGGCCTGGCTTGCTGCAATTCATAGGGACACAAAGAGTTGGACATTACTGAGTGACTGATCTGATCTGGGTGGGTCTAGTGTATATTTTGCTCTCCATCATGGTCTATGGTGCCTTTCTGATGCCCCCTGGTTTCCCTTATGCTGGTTATCTCTAGTGGTCTCATCATGACTGTAAGTGCACTCTTTGTTATGTTCTCTGTAATAGCCATTGCCTGCAATCCTCTGGATAGCTTTTACTGCATATGCATATGTCCATGCCTCTTCATCAGGAGCTTGTAGAGAATCTACACATGGGCTTTGGGAGCTCTCTGTGTGGCTCTCTTCTCTGTTATGTCCCCAGATTCCTGCTGTGTCAGCTGCAAAAGACTCTGATCTGGACTTTTTCAATTTATCAGGATCTCTGTGCTCCACTCTTTACAATAGTCAATAAATTTTCTTTTGGCAGGAAATTAGTAGTCTTAGAATCCTCCAGGGGAGTTCCCCTCCCCATGGGGGCTGCAGTCCTGCAATGCCCTTAATCCAGTACTTGAAAACATTTGCTTATGTATTTTGTCAAGTTGCATAGTAGTTTATTGCTGAAGACAAAATTCTGTAGTTCATCATGGAAGGAAGCAGAAGACTGAAAAAAAGTTATCTCTGTATTCTAACCTATAACATTTCATGATTCAATCTTATATTTGTGTGAAAATATGATTTCTATATTTCAAAAAATAAGAATAACAAAGTCTCAGAGGTACTTATTTAATACCAAGTTGAAACTGTTTTATGCAGAGGTTTATTTATATTTGGGATATGGCATTTTATGAGAAATGCAAATAGACTTGAAGCAACACTTCCCAACGCTTGTGCATGTGAGTGTGCATGTGTTCATACCACCAGGATTGACTCAATTCTAATACTGTCTACCTAGAGATAAAATTAGATCTCACAGGTTAAAGGCTCAGTCCCACATAACTCCCCTAGCTTCAGATGCCAATTACAAGTCTAGATTGTTAACTGCTAGTGACTGACTGGCTACAAATTAGAGGCTCTCGTTGAAGTAAGAGGTAGATGGGCTCCATGTTGGACATTTACAATCAGCCAGCCTTCTCTTTGCATTTCCTCAGATAAGATAGGTGGCCTCCAGTTGAAGAATTTACAGCTAACAAAAAGCAGGATAAATAGCCAGTCTTTGTCTCTTGCTAACACCTCAAGGCGATGATCATGGCTTGGAAAAAGAAAGAAAAAAAAAAAAACTATCTGACAAGGGAAATGCTACACACACAAAGAAAGTTTCCTTGGAGTCAAAAGAGAGAGTATAATTCTAGACTCTAATGAGACTTGCCCCTCCCAGAAGCCTTCACTTTGAGATCCATCTTGGCTAGAGTGTACGTGAACACCCCAGGGGAAGGTCCTGAGAAAAATTAACTGGGGGAGGCAGGACAAAGCAACGTGACTGGCCTGAAGGAAGACAAAGACCTGGAAAACTGCCCCTTTATAAAGGACTTCAACTTCCCAAAGGTGTGACTCTCTCTCGAGCTCACCTGTGCACCTTTCCACGTGTACTCTTCTTTTCAATAAACTTTACTTTACTCTTTACCTTCTACCTCCAGTCCTGAATTCGTTCTTGACTAGGCAGAAAAGACTAGGGACCTTAGCCCTTAACTGCTGACTCCTGTGGTCAAGAGTTTAGGGCTCCTGATCTGGGAAACTAAGACCTTGCTTCCAGCTGCCACTCACTGCTGCTTGCTGCAAGCTGCCCCTTACTGCTTTGCATGTCCCAAACCATCATGACCTGCTCCTCAGGTTCAATTTAGTTGCTAGAGTTACACATAGGATGAAATAAATCTTTACTTACATTTAAAAGTTTAAGAGAAAGTTTGTTATAAAGGATGTGGTGAGCATCTTGATGAAAAAGTGCCTTGGGCAAAGGTCAGGAGAAGTCACGAGCAGAGGAGCTTCTGTCCCCACAGAATTCAGAGGCATCATCCTCATGGTATGCGAATGTGGTCACCAACCAGAAATCTCATTAAGTCCTGTGTTCATAGAGCTTAGTCTCGAGCCACCGTTACAGTATTAGTAAAATCACATTACTTATTTATACCTCACAACAATCACATGCAGCTGCTGCTGCTAACTCACTTCAGTCGTGTCCGACTCTGTGCGACCCCATAGACGGCAGCCCACCAAGCTCCCCTGTCCCTGGGGTTCTCCAGGCAAGAACACTGGAGTGGGTTGCCATTTCCTTCTCCAATGCATGAAAGTGAAAAGTGTAAGTGAAGTCGCGCAGTCATGTACGACTCTTCGCTACCCCATGGACTGCAGCCTACCAGGCTCCTCCATCCACAGAATTTTCCAAGCAAGAGTACTGGAGTGGGATGCCGTTGCCTTCTCCGAACAATCACATGACCCAGGGTTATTTGTTCCCTTTTACCAACTGGAAATAAAACTCAGAATCCAACATTTACTCATTACATAGCTTGGTCAGAGTTTTATAAGAAAGGTCTGTCTAAACTGGAAGAAAATGAGAATATTTCCATCTTCCATTTTTCTGAAATAGTGTTTGCTTAGAATTTAGAACTTGTTCTTAATAGTCATTACAATTAATAAGCTGATTCCAAATTGTCCAAAAGTCATGAAAGAACCTAGGACATTCTGAATGGAAAAACAGACTACATCTCCATGTGTTCATAGGAAATAATTTAAGTATTTCTTGTAAATGAGGAAGTCACTTAAAATGTTACTGAGTCTAAGTTTGCTCTGCTTGCCTCGTGACAGGCCAATGAATCTGAGAGATGAGGTGTTGAGGCAAGGAATAGGACTATATTCAGAGAGCCAGCTGACTCTTCCTCCCCAGTTCTAAATGCCAACTTCTTTTATGGATCAGAGATGGGGGGAGGTGAGGACACAAAGTAAAATGGGCATTAATCTTGCAAATGTCTCCTAGAATGGCAAACCTCAGGCACAGGGATGTGTTAATTTCTTTGTTTCTGCCATCTCCAAGAGGACAGGTTTCTGAACAAAGGCACTTTAGTTTAACAGTCAGCCAGAGGGGCAGGATTCTCTGAGACAGGCCATTATGTACCTTTATAATAACAAAAGCAGTGGAAAGCAAACCATATAAACAGTTTCAACGTGGAGTCAGAACTGACTTCTCCCTGCAACAACAGCAAAATATTCCTGATAGCTTCTGTTTAAATAATATATTAAACAAAAATTATTTATCTATGAATTGCTTCAAAAAAAAAGAGAAGGTACTGCTTGTTTGTCAAATATGTACATTATGCATTGCATTCTAAGTCTAGAGAAAACCCTCTCATCAAGTCTAAGCAACAGTGAATAAACATGCTCATAGTGTCCGGGAGCAGCTATCTGCAAGTATTCTTAGTGTTCCTTTGACAGAATTCCAGTCATAGAAATGACACACCGCTCATTCCTGAATTTCAATTCTTACCCACCCTTTTTATTGTATGGGTGAAAAAGATGAATGTGTCTTATTAATTTCTTCTGTTCTTTTGAATACAAATAGATATCACCAAAACTTATCTGTAACTTCAGTGTGGGGTCATAGGTCTTTCTCAAAGAAGAAAGAAAATAGAAATGCAGATTTGGGGATTTTTTGTATAAAATCTTGGTGTC
This sequence comes from Bos javanicus, assembly GCF_032452875.1. Classification (NCBI taxonomy): domain Eukaryota; kingdom Metazoa; phylum Chordata; class Mammalia; order Artiodactyla; family Bovidae; genus Bos; species Bos javanicus. The sequence continues at coordinate 4,060,344 of NC_083871.1, read as the reverse complement.
AAAATTTTAATCCTTGCTTAGGTACATACAAGATGCTTGAATTTAGGAAAATGACTTAATTTCTTGGAGGCTCTAAATTCTGTTCTGAAAATGGTCACATTTTGTAGCTATTTCATAAGGAATAGATTTTGTACGTGTAAACACGCAGCATGAGACACGTCCCATGATAGGCACTCAGTGATAGCTATCATCACTTTTACTGCCAAGTTGTTTACCCTAGTGTCACTGTAGTAGCCACGCGTTCCGGGAAACAAACTCACTCAGAAGGATGATGCAGATAGTGGAGTGCAGTTTATTACACCGGCGCGCCCAAGGCAGAGTCTCCTCTTAGCCAAGGACCCCGACCAGCATTTGTGAAAATCTTTTATACCCCTTGTGTACATGTCTGAACCCACCGCTCCAAATTCCTTGAGACTTAAACTGAGGAAAATACGATCCCAATAACCCCATCATTCACGTGCTATGTGCTCATGTGCTCAAACAGTCAAACAATTAGCCAATAATCAATAAACCTGAGGTTACACTCCGATAGATACAGAAACATTTATGGCCTGTCTGGAGGAGGGGGTGATTAGTGTATGTTTTCTCTTAGGCGATAAGTAAGCTAGATACAATCTTCAAGGTTCCCCTGTCTGGAGAGGGTCTTATCCTTCTGTTGTTGTTTTCATAGGCACTAAACACAGAGTTCAGAGTTCATTGGAAAGGTGGCCAAACATGATCAGCATGAACAGGGCTAAGATGGAGTCCAGGCCCTATGAATTCCTTCTTCTTCACCCTATGAAGCGTGTGTGGCAACGTCTCTCCACATGTGCACACATGTTGCAGGAACATCAGTAGCTTTTTAGCAATTTATGTTTTAGGAAAAGCATTCCTTTTCCAAGTAGGCAATAGAGTAAAACTTACCCCTGTGACTTGAGAAAGACTATTTTTTTTTTTAAATTAAGAAATGGTCTTTAAATTATTGACCTGCTGCTAAAAATCATCACTTCTACTTAATTTGCCAGTATATTCTGAAATACATTTCCTTATCTGAAAATTAAGCTCCTTTGTAAAAGCCTTATTATTATAGACAATAACATAAATAAATAATAATGATAGAGTGACAGACTCTTCAGACAAGCTTTAGGTGGCAGAGTTATGATAGAAATTACATATATATATATATATGACCACATATCATATAATATCATGTAATAGGTCATATAGATAGAAATTATATGATATAAAAATATCATATAATAGGTCATATAGATAGAAATTATATGATATAAAAATATCATATAATAGGTCATATAGATAGAAATTATATGATATAAACATATCATATAATAGGTCATATAGATAGAAATCAACCTAGGAAATACTTAAGAAAATCTGGAACTGGCTAATCTTTTTCAAGATTACTGTTTTTAATCAAAGAATGTATATTATCTTTCAAGAGAAATTAAATACTGAGCCAATTTTAAAGTAAATATCTCTGCTTAAGTATGTCTACAGTAATGTTTACCATAAATGCTGTATTAGTTCCTGGAGTTGCTGTAACAAATTATAACAAACCAGACTGCTTTAAACAAAACCAATCACAATATTCACTTCAGTTTCAGAGGTCAGAAGTCCAAAGTCAAAGCGTGGATGGGCCCACCCTTCTCGGGCTCTGGAGAAGAATCTGGTCTCTTCCTCTTCCAGATGGTGGTGACTCTCAGCATCCTTTGACTTGTACCGCATCCCTCTGCTCCATATTCACATAGCCTTCTCTTGGCGTGTCTTCTCTGTGGGTCTGTCTTATCAGTTTACTTGTCATTGGATTCAGGACCCATGGACGAATCAGGATGATCGCCTCTTCTTAAGATCCTTAAGTTGATTACATCTACAAAGATCCTTATTTCAAACAAGGTAACATTCACAGGTTCCAGGGCTTATGACATGGGTATACTTGGCTGGTGGCCACCATTCAACCCACTCCAGATGCTACTGGTTATTACTACAGTAAAATGTTCTTTGCCATATAATTTTTTAATCATCCTATGCATTATTGCCTGTGTTATGAAGAGATAAGGCATTCTGAAGTGGACATAATAGTTTCCTGTTTTAAACACAGTATTTAACAAATTCACTTGTCCATGAAAACATTAAATATGTAGAAATCTATTTGGACACACTACAGTCCCAAGGAACACATTTGCAGTATGCCAGGTAACATTCATACCTTAAAAAAAGAAAAATGTGAGCTTAAACCGATCTTACTAGCGTATTTCCAGGAAATTTTTAAAGTAAATTTGTCAGTGAGGTTTATGAATATAGATAGATAAAATCTTTCAAAGCCTCAAAGTACCCAATAATTATTAAAAATTACGATGCTGTTTTCAATCAGATCCTTAATTGACTCTGAATTCTAGTGAGCAACTTATTTCCTTAGTAAACCTTATCAGAAGAAACATTTCTTATGGAGATTGTATGGAAAACAATATGAACTTCAATATTTGTTTCTCTTAACTTTAATTTTGACTTTACTCATCCTTAATGTTGAAGTTAGAGTTTAATCAAGGACCACTTCCAACTGCTCAGTCACAGACACATTCACTGTGTGAAAAGTGAAGAGATGCTGTGTTTTTTGAGGATGATGATTGGCCAGTTAAGAGCTACTTAGATGTTTCACTGTGTCAGCCAAATAATTCTTTCCTCATCAGTGCTTTTGATTATGTGCTTCCTCTAACTCCTGTGCTCACAGAATATAACTCCTGTATTCAGAATATCTGAGTCTCTACAATGTCATTTTTATGATGATCTTAGCAGTTTTTACAAGGACAGAGACAATGGAGGACCAGCACTTACCCACCTCTGCAGTATAGGATTTTGTCCTCCTTTTCTGGTGACTTGAATCTTTAGAGTATAGCATAGTCATTAAAGATAAGCAGTGGTTGAAAACCAGGGGTCACATAACATTTGCATTATGGATGAAGTTTCAAGCAACATTACTCTGTGTGTCATACTCAAGGCAGTGCAGCCTGCATTAGTGGGATGCTGGGTGTCCTGGAAGTGATAAGCTGTTGAGCTACAGAGGATTTATAGTTTCTCTGGCACAATGTATACTCCAAGGGGCAGTGAGACACTACAATAAATGAGGTCTGGCATTTCACTCGCCCCGCTTTCCCTCCAAAACTGTGAGTGATGGACATATCCAAATATTCAGTCACCTAATGGAAAATGACTGGCCATTTAACTTGTCTGTGCAGACATTCCATGGCTTTGCAGTCCGCCATTCAAATGGCAAACTTCTCTGAGGCTTAAGATCAAAGAGCTACTATTATAACCCTGAATTTAAAACTTGAGTCCTACATAAATAGATACCCTTTCAAAGAGAGAAAGAGCAGTAAGTGCACCCACAGTATAAAGTGGCAACCGCATGGAGGAGAGACAGGGAAATCGTGTGTCAACCATATTCCTCTACATCAGTCCATGAACACAGAGTAGAGACAAGCTCTCACACCCAGGGAGCTGCAGGCAGAATGCGGGCAAGCTCCTCAAGGGTGGTCTCACCTAGACCAAGTACTGATGATGACAAGACCAGTGCGGGGCCCCTATGTTCATGTAAAGGAGAAGAGGAAGTGGACTCCTGGCTTATGTAAGTGAGGCACAAAGCTCTGAGCCTTAAGAAAGCTCCAGTCAAGAGAAGGAAACCTTTCTACACTTCTGCTGGGAATGTAAGTTGGTGCAGCTACTATGGAAAACTGCATGGAGGATCCTCAAAGAACTAAAAATAGAACTACAATATGATCCAGAAATTCCACCCCTGGACATATATCCAGACACAACTATAAATGTCCATCAACGGAGGAATGGATAAAGAAGATGTGCTACATATATATGTATATATATGAAAGACAAATGTCATATGATGTCACTTATATGTGGAATCTAAAATATGACACAAACAAATGTATCTATGAAACAGAAACAAAATAAAAGACATAAAAAATAGACTGCTGCTGCCAAGGGGGAGGGGGTGAGAGAGGGTAGAAGTGGAAGTTTGGGATTAGTGGATGCAAACTGGTATTTATAGGATGGATAAACAACAAGTTCCTACTCTATAGTACACAGAACTGCATTCTATATCTATGATAAACCGTAATAGAAAAGACTATGAAAAAGAATGGAATGTATATAAGGACAGCTGTCCATTTATGGCCCATACCCGGATTATTTGGAAGTGTTCTCCAATTTCTGTGCAACAGACTACTCTCTTAATGTTCTCTTTCCCTAAGCATCTGATGGTGATTAGAGGTGGAGATTATTTACTAGTTTATTTTTCCTAAGACTTTATTCATAGGAGAATTGTTCATTCACATTATATTGCCTAGTTAAATAATGTCAAATAATAGGAATATTGAAAGAGTGTCACTTTAAAATATATAAAAAAAATATCAGATTATTTTGAGGTAAACACAATCATTAAACTTTAGAAGAGCCTTCATGTTTCCCAAAGGAAAAATAAAAAATATATTTTCTAAATACCTTCTAATCAACTTTCCCTGTTTAATCCCAACTCCTCTACTTTCATGTACTAACAAAAAACTTTATGAAATATCCCCTCAACAAAGTTTGTTATAGAAGAGAGGGAATTTCAAGTAGAACAAAATCCTTGTGCAAAAACAAAATAGCATTATGTGTGTTTGCACATGTGTGTGTGCTTGTTGAGCATGACTGTAGCCCAAAGTGATGTGAAAGAGATTCTACAGAGAAGACTGAAAAGATAGAGAAGTTCACTTAATGAAAGAGAAAATGAGCTTGATTATTTAGGAGAATGTTTCTCAAACTGAATGTGCCACAAATTAGAGGTTAATAAAATCTGTTTAGGCAGAGGGAACTAAGATTTTATTTAAAATAAACTGTAATAGAATATATCAGATTTTGTCACAAAAGCAAGATAATTCATTTGTGAAAACTGTTTGATGATAGATAGAATAAATACATAAGTTCAGTTCCATTCAATCACTCCGTTGTGTCTGACTCTTTGTGACCCCATGAATCGCAGCACGCCAGGCTGCCCTGTCCATCACCAAATCCCAGAGTTTACTCAAACTCATGTCCATCGAGTCGGTGATGCCATCCAGCCATGTCATCCTCTGTCGTCCCCTTCTCCTCCTGCTCCCAATCCCTCCCAGCATCAGAGCCTTTTCCAATGAGTCAACTCTCTGCATGAGGTGGCCAAAGTATTGGAATTTCAGCTTTAGCATCAGTCCTTTTAATGAAAACCGAGGACTGATCTCCTATAGAATGGACTGATTGGATTTCTTTGCAGTCCAAGGGACTCTCAAGAGTCTTCTCCAACACCACAGTTCAAAAGCATCAATTTTTCAGTGTTCAGCTTTCTTCACAGTCCAACTCTCACATCCATACATGACCACAGGAAAAACCATAGCCTTGACTAGATGGACCTTTGTTGGCAAAGTAATGTCTCTGCTTTTTAATATGCTATCTAAGTTGGTCATAACTTTCCTTCTAAGGAGGAAGCATCTTTTAATTTCATGGCTGCAATCACATTCTGCCATGATTTTGGAGCCCCCAAAAATAAAGTCTGACACTGTTTCCACTGTTTCCCCATCTATTTCCCTTGAAGTGATGGGACCAGATGCCATGATTTTAGTTTTTTTAATGTTGAGCGTTAAGCCAACTTTTTCACTCTCAACTTTCACTTTCATCAAGAGGATTTTTAGTTCCTCTTCACTTTCTGTCATAAGGGTGATGTCATTTGCATATCTGAAGTTATTGATATTTCTCCCAGCAATCTTGATTCCAGCTTGTGATTTTTCCAGTCCAGCATTTCTCATGATGTACTCTGTATATAAGTTAAATAAACAGGGTGACAATATACAGCCTTGACATACTCCTTTTCCTATTTGGAACCAGTCTGTTGTCCCATGTCCAGTTCTAACTGTTGCTTCCTGACCTGCATATAGGTTTCTCAAGAGGCAGGTCAGGTGGTCTGGTATTCCCATCTCTTTCAGAATTTTCCGCAGTTTATTGTGATCCACATAGTCAAAGGCTTTGGCATAGTCAATAAAGGAGAAATAGATATTTTTCTGGAACTCTCTTGCTTTTTTGATGATACAGTGGATGTTGGCAATTTGATCTCTGGTTCCTCTACCTTTTCTAAAACCAGCTTGAACATCTGAAAGTTCACGGGTCATGTATTGCTGAAGCCTGGCTTGGAGAATTTTGAGCATTACTTTACTAGCGTGTGAGATGAGTGCAATTGTGTGGTAGTTTGCACATTCTTTGGCATTACCCTTCTTTGGGATTGGAATGAAAACTGACCTTTTCCAGTCCTGTGGCCACTGCTGAGTTTTCCAAATTTGCTGGCATATCGAGTGGAGCACATTCACAGCATCGTTTTCAGGATTTGGAATAGCTCAACTGGAATTCCATCACCTCCACTAGCTGTGTTCGTAGTGATACTTTCTAAGGCCCACTTGACTTCACATTCCAGGATGTCTGGCTCTAAGTCAGTGATCACACCATCGTGATTATCTGAAGATCTTTTTTGTATGGCTCTTCTGTGTATCCTTGCCACCTCTTATTATTATCTTCTGTTTCTGTTAGGTCCATACCATTTCTGTCCTTTATCGAGCCCATCTCTGCATGAAATGTTCCCTTGATATCTCTAATTTTCTTGAAAAGATCTCTAGTCTTTCCCATTCTGTTGTTTTCTTCTATTTCTTTGCACTAATCACTAAGGAAGGCTTTCTTTTCTCTCCTTGCTATTCTTTGGAACTCTGCATTCAGATGCTTATATCTTTCCTTCTCTCCTTTGCTTTTTGCTTCTCTTCTTTTCACAGCTATTTGTAAGGCCTCCCCAGACAGCCATTTTGCTTTTTTGCACTTCTTTTCCATGGAGATGGTCTTGATCCCTGTCTCCTGTACAATGTCATGAACCTCATTCCATAGTTCATCAGGCACTCTATTTATCAGATCTAGGCCCTTAAATCTATTTCTCACTTCCACTGTATAATCATAAGGGATTTGATTTAGGTCATACTTGAATGGTCTAGTGGTTTTCCCTACTTTCTTCAATTTACGTCTGAATTTGGCAATAAGGAGTTCATGATCTGAGCCACAGCCAGCTCCCGGTCTTGTTTTTGCTGACTGTATAGAGCTTCTCCATCTTTGGCTGCAAAGAATATAATCAATCTGATTTCGGTGTTGACCCTCTGGTGATGTCCACGTGTAGAGTTTTCTCTTGTGTTTTTGGAAGAGTGTGTTTGCTATGACCAGTACGGTCTCTTGGCAAAACTTTATTAGCCTTTGCCCTGCTTCATTCCATATTCCAAGGCCAAGTTTGCCTCTTACCCCAGGTGTTTCTTGACTTCTTCTTTTGTATTCCAGTCCCCTATAATGAAAAAGACATCTTTTGGGGGTATTAGTTCTAAAAGGTCTTGTAGTTTTTAATAGAACCATTCAACTTAAGCTTCTTCAGCATTACTGGTTGGGGCATAGGCTTGTTTTATTGTGATATTGAATGGTTGGCCTTGGAGACAAACAGAGATTATTCTGTCATTTTTGAGATTGCATCCAAGTACTGCATTTCGGACTCTTTTGTTGACCATGATGGCTACTCCATTTCTTCTAAAGGATTCCTGCCCACAGTAGTAGATATAATGGTAATCTGAATTAAATTCACCCATTCCTGTCCATTTTAGTTCACTGATTCCTAGAATGTTGACGTTCACTCTTGCCATCTCCTGTTTGACCACTTCCAATTTGCCTTGCCAGGTTCCTATGCAATATTGCTCTTTAGAGCATCAGACCTTGCTTCTTTCACCAGTCACATCCATAACTGGGTATTGTTTTTGCTTTGGCTCCTTTCCTTTATTCTTTCTGGAGTTATTTCTCCACTGATCTCCAGTAGCATATTGGGCATCTACTGACCTGGGGAGTTTCTCTTTCAGTATCCTATCATTTTGCCTTTTCATACTGTTCATGGGGTTCTCAAGGCAAGAATACTGAAGTGGTTTGCCATTCCCTTCTCCAGTGGACCACATTCTGGCAGACCTGTCCACCATGATCCACCCTTCTTGGGCGGCCCCACATGGCATGGCTTAGTTTCATTGAGTTAGCCAAGGCTGTGGTCCATGTGATCATATACACATGTAAATACATACAGATGGTAGAGTAACCGTGTGTGTTTATACAGACAGTAGGGTAAAATATATTCTGAACTGTTCTAATGAACAAGTTTGAAGAGCACTACTGTAGAAAGATGAAAAGATGTTTATCCATACCTCATTACTATCTGCTTCTCATTTAAATTCATTAAATTAAATATTAGAATGTGGGAGAATCATATGCAATTAAATCTCAAAAGAACAATAACAATCATATGTTCATCATTCACAATTTCAATTTCATGAGATAGAAGCTGGGCATGCGATGCAAGTGTGTGGCCAAGGGCAAACAAAGGGCAGAAGGGCTGCGACCCAAGTTCAAGTCACACTCCCTATCCTGCCAGTTACCATTATTATCAAGCTAACTTAAAAAAATGTCAGGGCTGGAAAACATCTCTTTTGCTATCTATAAAATGCAAAATTGTCATTAAAAAAGTAATGACAAAGACAATATATCCTTTGTTGTAGGAAATCTAAACTTTATAGAGTGGTTATTTCTTTTAATTCCAGAAAGTGCATGTCCCTGGGACCACATTTACCATACCTGCCTGTTTTTGTATCACCTCATTTGTTGATGCTCTGGGTATTGTTGTCACTTTGAGTCTCCTATCCAGAAATGCCACTTAAGCACAGAAAGTTGAGCTTGTGTAGCTTAAACAGTAATTTAAACAGTGACTTTGGACTTGGTATGATTGTTGCAAGTGTTATGAATTATTTTTTCTATAGGCAACAACTTGACCCTGGCAACTTACATAATGCATTACCTGCTGGCAAGAATCCAAGGGCAAAAAGAAGTGCTTGGAGAAAAGAATATATCAGCTCAGCAGTTTTATAGTCAGTAAAATGTGGAAGAACCAAGTAGGCTCTCAAAAGAAATCAGCACAGCAAATGCTTTTGTACAACAGTCTGATTTTATATAATAAATTAAAAATATAAAATATATAATTGAATATGTTTTATACCACCAATAAGTGATCTGGAAGGGAAAATGTATTTGTAAAATTTATTGCAGTAAATAATGCATTGCTTAGTCTTTAAAAATATCTCCTTTGAATATACATATATATATATATGTATGTGTACATATATTTATATTTATATATATAAATATAAATTATGGGCTTCCCTGGTAGCTCAGCTGGTAGAGAATCTACCTGCCTTGGAGGAGACCCTTGCTCAATTCCTGGTTCAGGAAGATCCCCTGGAGAAGGGATAGGGTACCTACTCCAGTGTTCCTGGGCTTCCCTGGTGGCTCAGATGGTAATCTGCCTGTAATGCAGGAGACCTGGGTTCAATCCCTGGTTTGGGAAGATCCCCTGGAGGAGGGCATGGAAACCCACTTCAGTAATTTTATCTGAAAAATCCCATGGACAGAGAAACCTGGTGGGCTACAGTCCATCCAAAGGGCCACAAAGAATCCGATGTGACCTAAGGGATGTAGCACATAGACACACATATATAATTATAAACATTATAATATATAATAAAACAGTGAAAAAGTATGCTTGGTACTTAAAATTTATTTGTAAGAATTTTATTGTGTGGTATGTGAAAGAATTAAAATATACAAAGTTATTCATTTTTCTAATATACATTCAAGGTAATATTTTCTATTCTAAATATCTTTATGTAATATTCATGAGTTTCTTAGTGTAATTATAATTACAAAAAAAAGAGGGAAAGGTTGTAGAGATGAAAAAAGGGTAAATCAAACTATATAAAAGTATGATTATTGTTTTGAAGTTTTAATTTTTATAAAATTCAGAACACTGCAAAGGTTAACATAAAAATTCTTCACTCATCACAAAATTTTTCACAATTATTGTTTTATACATTTGCTTGCTTCATCAATCATAAAGGAAATCAATCCTGAATATTCATTGGAAGGACTGATGCTGAACCTGAAGCTCCAATACTTTGGCTACCTGATGGAAAGAGACAATTCACTGGAAAAGACCCTGATGCTGGGAAAGATTGAAGGCAAGAAGAAAAGGGGACGACAGAGGATGAGATGGTTGAATGGCATCACTGACTCAATGGATATGAGTTTGAGCAAACTCCGAGCAATAGAGAAGGACAGGGAAGCCTGGCGTGCTGCCAGTCCATGGGGTTCCAAAGAATGAGACCAGACTTAGCAGCTGAACAACAGCATTTGCTTCAGAGTTTTTGAAGATACATTTACTTTTGTCACTTGGTGCATCAGTGAAATACACATAATTATTGCATGTGTTTTCAATATTTTCAACATAATCTTATAAAGTGCTGTGTTGTGTACCTTTCTTTTTTGCTCTGATATGTTCATACAATGTATCCAATAGTGAAAGCAATAGGGTTCAATCATTTGAGTTGCTGTCTAGAGCTCCATCATAAGAATATAGCATGACGAATATTTTTTTTTTTACTTCCTTTTCATAACGAGTTAGGTTGTTTTTAATTTGCCAGAGTGAGTGAGTGAGTGAGTGAAGTTGCTCAGTCATGTCCGACTCTTTGTGACCCCATGGACTGTAGCCTACCAGGTTCCTCAGTCCATGGAATTTTCCAGGCAAGAGTACTGGAGTGGGTTGCCATTTCCTTCTCCAGAACAGCAACTCAAACATTTGTTTCTGTCTCTACTTGCACCTGGGCTTCCCTGGTGGCTCAGAGGGTAAAGCGATTGCCTGAAATGAGGGAGACCTGGGTTCAATCCCTGGGTCAGGAAGATCCCCTGGAGAAGGAAAAGGCAACCCACTCTGGTACTCTTGCCTGGAAAATCCCATGGACGGAGAAGCCTGGTAGGCTACATACAGTCCATGGGGTCACAAAGAGCGACTTCACTTTCACTTTCTTTCTACTTGCACCTAGTTAAGAAATCCTCCAGCACAGATGCTCAACTGGGGCTGCTGCCCATGCTAGAACATGCGGTCCACTCTGTTAGGAGGCAGGTCTAGACTGTTGACTTGAAAATAAAAGGGATTGCATCCAATTTAAACTCGTATCAAACTCACACAAACATTTCCATTCCTTCACATTGATGTCTCATCTGTTGGTTTTCAATGTTTCTGCCCTTAAATTAATATTAAAAGGGCTTCCCAGGTGATTCTAAAGGTAAAGAATCCAGCTGCCAATGCCAGAGATGCAAGAAATGAGGGTTTGATCTCTGGGCAAGGAAGATCCCCTGGAAAAGGAAATGGCAATCCACTCCAATATTCTTTCCTGGAGAATCCCATGGACAGAGGAGCCTGGCGGGCTACAGTCCATGGGGCCACAGAGAGTTGGATGCAACTAAGCACAGCACATAGCACAGCAAGGTTAAAAATCTATTTAATTCACAGTTCAATAATTACTGTGAGATTTCCCTTTGTAAACTTAGTCACATTATAGTTCACTTTTCTATTAATATACTTTTGATATATTTTATCTGGCTTCCTATTAATTTGGTTGCTTATCTTATGGCTTTGTAAAAATGTTCATAAGATGTGCTAACTCAATGATCCCAATATTATTTCAACATGCAGTTGATATAAAATTATTGAGACAGTTTTTTTTTTTTATTTTATACAAACTAGTCAAAATCTGGTATGTATTTTAGGTTTTAAACTATTCTTCATTATTTTCTACCTCTGTTGATTGTCACATAAAATTGTAAGATATTTAAGGTCACAGCATGATGCTTTGATTCATATATTCATTGTAAAGGATTCCTCCATGTTGTTAACACATTCATCACCTCTTATATTCACATTTTATCTTTTTTTTTTTTTTTTGAGAACCTTTAGTCTACTTTCTTAGGAAATTCTATTAAGCAGTACACTGTTATGAATTGTAGTCAGCATGCTTTACATTAGATCCTCAGACTATGTTCATCCTACACTGAAAGTCTCTACCCTTTTGTCAGCCTCCTTTTATTTCCCGCACCCTCAGTCCCTGGCAGTCACTTGTCCACCCTCTGTTTCCATGAGTTTGACTTTTTCTAGATTCCACACTAAGTGAAACCTGAAGTTTCTGTCTTTCTTTGTCTGGCTTATTTCACTTAGCAGAGTGCCCTTCAACTCTGCTAAAAACAGATTCGATATAAAATTATCTGGGTTTTTTTTGGGGGGGGCATTTCTTTGTTCGTTCATTGAAGTGAAAATAAAAGCAAAAGTCACTCAGTCCTGTCTGACTCTTTGTGAGCTCATGGACGGTAGCCTGCCAGGCTCCTCTGTCCATGGAATTCTCCAGACAAAAACGCTGGAGTGGGTAGCCATTCCCTTCTCCAGGGGATCTTCCCAACCCAGAGATTGAACCCAGTTTTCATGTATTTCAGACTGATTCTTTACCGTCTGAGCCACCAGGGAAGCCCAAGTCAGATATTTTATGTTAAATGTGTTATCCTCGCCTGTTTCTTATTTCCTAAAATTGAACAGTGTATATGTATATGAACTTGTATATGACATACTTTTCATTTTACTGTATGTTTTCCTTATGTTTAATGTCTGTGTCTAGAAAATAATCTTACTTTGAAAGGTTCTCTTTTTTTTTTTTTGATAAAAAATGTTGACTTGATCTTGATCATTATTATATTGATTCTTTTAATTTTCTTTATCTAAGAATGCCATGCTGTTCAGTTTTTAATATAAGCTTCTGTATTTTGGAATAATGAGGAAATATTACATACAACAAAGAGAGTCCCTGTGATCCCTTCACCTACTTTCCCTGATGATAAATTCTACAGAACCATGGCACATATTTCAAAATCAAGAAAACAACATGGGACAGTCACCATGAACTAAAATCCAAACTCTTTTCAGATTTGACTTACTTTTCCACTAATGTCCTTTTCTTCCAAGGCCCCATGTAAGACGCCGTGTTGCGTTTGGCCATTGTGGTTCCTTCCTCTCTTGTGTGGCCACTTCTCTCTACCGCCTTGTTCTTCACCATCTTGACAAATTAGAAAAACAGTACTCTGATATTTTGTAGATTGCTTCACAACTTAGGTTAATCTGATGTTTTTTCATGACTGAACTATGTTTTGTGTTGTTATAAGAAAGAAGCTTATGCAATGAGGTACTTGATATCAAAAGACATACGATAGCAACAGGACTTATTACAGATGACGTTAAACTGACCTCTTGGCTAAGGTGGGGTCTATCAGGTTTTCTATTACGAAGCTACTATTTTCACTTTTCCATACTCTAATTCAGGGAGCAAGTCACTAAATCCAGCCAGCGTGCAGGGGTAGGGACAGAGAATTAAGCCCGCCTCCTGGAGCAGGGGAGGGTATTTATATACATTTCATGGATTGCCTCTATAAGGAAGATTTGGTTTTGTTTTTTTTCTCCCATTTATTTATATATTTGATAATATTACTACTACTGCTACTGCTAAGTTGCTTCAGTCGTGTCCAACTCTGTGCGACCCCATAGACGGCAGCCCACCAGGCTCCCCCGTCCCTGGGATTCTCCAGGCAAGAACACTGGAGTGGGTTGCCATTTCCTTCTCCAATGCATGAAAGTGAAAAGGGAAAGTGAAGTCGCTCAGTCGTGTCCGACTCTTAGCGACCCCATGGACTGCAGCCTACCAGGCTCCTCCATCCATGGGATTTTCCAGGCAAGAGTACTGGAGTGGGTGCCACTGCCATTTGTTTGTTCAGGGTACAGTTCTTTAGTGTGGTTGTTTTTGTTGTGGTTGCTTAAATTTGTTTAACTTTGACCATCAGGAGTTCCTTGAGGTAGTTTCCCCACCATTTTGATATACATCCATCCTTAGGTTTTTATACATTTTCATAAAATAAGACACTATTCATGCTGCAGGATCATCTTATATTTTCCATGCCAGAACCCTAGGACCAGTCATTCCTCCAAGACACACCAGCCCCTTGTATTTGAAGGACAATATGAGAAATTGAGTCTGGGATACTGGATGATTCTGTTGCTGGTGCGATGCTATTTCATAGACTCTCCTGCTGCTCAATTCTAATTTGCAAATTATTTTAATAATTTTTTAATGTTAAACCCTCTACCAGCAACCTCAAGCTAACCCTTTGAGCTCTTCATTATTCACATTTCTAATATATAAAATATTGATAATAGTATTGTTTTCCTCTTAGATTTGTTGTTAATAAATAAAATTATATATTTGAAGTATGTTGGATTAATACTACACAATGATTCCTTTAGTATTATTTATATTTTTAACTTCTAACATAGATACTGACAGCATGTACATGGCAGAACTCAACTTTTTAGTTATTTGATTTATTCATTTATACCAGTGCAATATGAAATTCTTCTTTAATTTTTGGAGATCTTTCACACTCACTATGCAATTGTTTCACTTTAAATTTTCATATTTTTAGACTATGATTTAGGTGCATTTGATTTAGTACATTATATATAATTAATAGACTATTTTAATTATTAAGTAATATGCTTAATAGAGCTATAGATATTAAATATTATTTTCTCATATTTTTAGCATATATCTTCTCAGATTTGCTATGCATTTTCTTTTGGTTTGTATTTATTTTGTACACTATTTTCTTCTAGCACTTGCAATCCTTCTGTGCTAGATTTGCTTCAGGTTTTATTTGTCCTGTCTGATCATTTCTATTCTCAAATACATATTTTAAAAATTAACAATTTATGTTACTAAGACAATTCTTATGGAGGTCATTGTTCCTTTACTGGGTCCTGGTGCACACAAGCTTTGTTTGTGCCATCTGAATGACTCTTTGAAGTTTTATTTTATTTTTTAATATAAATTTATTTATTTTAATTGGAGGTTAATTACTTTACAATATTGTATTGGTTTTGCCATACATAACATGAATCCACCATGGGTGTACACGTGTTCCCCATCCTGAAGCCCCCTCCCACCTCCCTCCCCATACCATCCCCCTGGGTCATCCCAGTGCCCCAGCCCCAAGCATCCAGTATCATGCATCAAACCTGGACTGGCGATTCATTTCATATATGATATTATACATGTTTCAATTCCATTTCCCCAAATCATCCCACCCTGTCCCACAGAGTCCAAAAGACTGTTCTATACATCTGTGTCTCTTTTGCTGTCTCGCATACAGAGTTATCATTACCATCTTTCTAAATTCCATCTATATGCGTTAGTATACTGTATTGGTGTTTTTCTTTAAGGCTTACTTCACTCTGTATAATAGGCTCCAGTTTCATCCGCCTCATTAGAACTGATTCAAATGTATTCTTTTTAATGGATGAATAATATTCCATTGTGTATATGTACCACAGCTTTCTTATCCACTCGTCTACTGATGGACATCTAGGTTGCTTCCATGTCCTGGCTATTATAAACAGTGCTGTGATGAACACTGGGGTACAGGTGTCTCTTTCAATTCTGGTTTCCTCGGTGTGTATGCCCAGTAGTAGGATTGCTGTGCCATAAGGCAGTTCTATTTCCAGTTTTTTACTGTTCTCCATAGTGGCTGTACTAGCTTGCATTCCCACCAACAGTGTTAAGAGGGTTCCCTTTTCTCCACACCCTCTCAAGCATTTATTGCTTGTAGACTTTTGGATCACAGCCATTCTGACTGGTGTGAAATGGTACCTCATTGTGGTTTTGATTTGCATTGCTCTGATAATGAGTGATGTTGAACATCTTTTCATGTGTTTGTTAGCCATCTGTATGTCTTCTTTGGAGAAATGTCTGTTTAGTTCTTTAGCTCATTTTTTGATTGGGTCATTTATTTTTCTGGAATTGAGCTGCAGGAGTTGCTTGTATATATTTGAGATTAGTCCTTTGTCAGTTGCTTCATTTGCTATGGACACCTTATCTTTGACAAAGGAGGCAAGAATATACAATGGAGAAAAGACAATCTCTTTAACAAGTGGTGCTGGGAAAACTGGTCAACCACTTGTAAAAGAATGAAATTAGAACAATTTGTAACACCATACACAAAAATAAACTCAAAATGGATTAAAGATCTAAATGTAAGACCAGAAACTATAAAACTCTTAGAGGAGAACATAGGCAAAACACTCTCCGACATAAATCTCAGCACAATCCTCTATGACCCATCTCCCAGAATATTGGAAATAAAAGCAAAAATAAACAAATGGGACCTAATTAAAATTAAAAGCTTCTGCACAACAAAGGAAACTATAAGCAAGGTGAAAAGACAGCCTCCAGAATGAAGTTTGATTTTAAACATAATTGCACCCCTCCTACCTTTTTGCTGTGGCTTCTTTTTTGCCCTTGAACATGGATATCTTTTTCTGGTGGCTTTCAACGTTCTCCTGTCGATGGTTGTTCGGCATTTAGTTGCAAGTTTGGTGTTCTCACAGGAGAAGATAAATACACATGCTTCTTCAAAGAAAAGTGAAAGGCAAAGGAAAAAGGAAAAGTATACCCACATGAATGTAGAGTTCCAAAGAATAGCAAGGAGGGATAAGGATGTCTTCTTAAGTGAACAATGCAAAAAAAAAAAAAAAATAGAGGAAAAAAATAGAATGTGAAAGACTAGATACCTCTTCAAGAAAATTAGAAATACCGAGGGAACTTTTCACGTAAAGATGGGCACAATAAAGGACAGAAACATTATGGACCTAACAGAAGCAGAAGAGATTAAGAAGAGGTAGCAAGAATACACAGAAGAGGGCCTTATGAAGAATTACTGTGAACAAAGCTAATGGAGATGCTGGAATTCCAGCTGAGCGATTTTAAATCCTAAAAGATGATGCTGTTAAAGGGCTACACTCAATATGCCAGCAAATTTGGAAAACTCAGCAGTGGGCACAGGATTGGAAAAGAGCAGTTTTCATCCTGTGCTGTGTGTGCTTAGTTGCTCAGTCGTGTCCTCCACTATCTTCCAGAGTTTGCTCAAAACATCTCCATTGAGTCGGTGATGCTTCCTAACCTTCTCATCCTGTGCTGCCCCCCTCTTCATTTTCCATCAATCTTTCCCAGCATCAGGGTTTTTCCAGTGAGCTGTTTCTGGGCATCAGGTGGCCAGATATTAGAGCTTCAGCTTCAACATCAGTCTTTTCAATAAGTATTCAGGGTTGATTTCCTTTAGGATGGTCTGGCTTGAACTCCTTCCAGTCCAAGGGGCTCTTAAGAGTCTTCTCCAGCTCCACAATTCGAAAATATGAATTCTTTGGTGCTCAGCATTCTTTATGATCCAACATGCATCTCTGTATGTGACTACTCAGAAAACCATAGATTTAAGAATAAGGAATTTTATCATCAAAATGATGTCTCTGCTTTTTAATATGCAGTCTAGGTTTGTCATAGCTTTCCTTCCAAGGAGAATGCATCTTTTAATTTCATGACTACAGTCACCATCTGCAGTGACTTTGAAGACCAAGAAAATAAAATCTGTTGCTGTTTCCATTTTTTCCCCTTCTTTTTGCCATGAAGTGACAGAACTGGATGCCAAGATCTTAGTTGTTTGAATGTGGAGTTTTAAGCTATCTTTTTCACTGTCCTCTTTCACACTCATTAAGAGGTTTTTTAGTTCCTCTTCACTTTCTGCCATCATAGTGGTATCATTTGCATACTTAAGGTTGTTGATATTTCTCCTGGCAATCTTGTTCAAACTTGTGGCTTATGCAGCCTGGCATTTGGCATGATGTATGGGCTTCCCTGGTGGCTCAGATGGTAAGGAATCTGCCTACAATGTGGAAGACCTGAGTTTGATTCCTGGGTTGGGAAGATCCCTTGGAGAAAGGAATGGCAACCCACTCCAGTATTCTTGAATCCCATGGACAGAAGATGCTGCTGCTGCTGCTAAGTCACTTCATTTGTGTCCGACTCTGTGCGACTCCATAAACGGCAGGCCACCAGGCTCCCCCGTCCCTGGGATTCTCCAGGCAAAAATGCTGGAGTAGGTGGACAGAGGATACTGGTGGGCTATAGTCCATGAGTTCACAAAGAGTTGGACACAACTAACTGACCAAGCAGCAGCACGCTGCACATAAATTAAATCAACAGGGTGACAATATACAGCCTTGTCGTACTCCTTTCCCAATTTTGAACCAGTCAGTTGTTCTATGTAAACTTCTAACTGTTGCTTCTTAACCCACAAACAAGTTTCTCAGGAGGCGGGTAAAGTGGTCTGGTACTCTCATCTCTAAGAATTTTCCACATTCTGTTGTGAGCCACACGATCAAAGGCTTTAGTGTAGCCAGTGAAGAAGTAGATGTTTTTCTGGAATTCCCTTGCTTTCTCCATGGTCCAGAAACTGTTAGCAATTTGATCTCTGTTTCCTCTGCCTTTTCTAAACCCTCTGGTACATCTGGAAGTTCTCAGTTCACTTGAATGATTTTGAGCCTAACCTTAATAGCATGTCAAATGAGCACAATTGCATGGTAGTTTGAGCATTCTTTATTTTTGCCTTTCTTTGGGATTGGAATGAAACCTGACCTTGTAAATTGATATTGAGAAATACATGTGATCAAATTGGACTAAATAAAGCATATGAAAGTCAAAACTTAGATATTTTCTTTTTTCTTTATTTAAATAGATATTTTTTTCTTTTTCTTTCTTTCTTTTTTTTTTTTTTTTTTTTGCTGAACTTACAGGACTGCTGTCTAGGAGAGATTAACACTGAAGTTTATCCATCCCAATCTTGATAGCGGTGTGCTCTTCTATTCATGGAAATGCACTATTTTATCATGGCTGTATTTGTGGCTAGGAGATTCAATAAAACTGAACAGGCGGTTCATCAGTTCACATAGAAAATACTTTGAATTTCAAAATTGTTTCTTTTTAAAAAATCACTTCTTTGACCTGCACTTGGGATCTTTATTAACTATCCACATTATGGATCTACAACTGAGATTGCTGTTTTCCTTCATCCATTATTTTGTGAAAGGTGGCTCCTCCATGGCCCCAGTTACATTTATCACACTTTTAAAATTATGTGTCCATTGTCTACTCTGTCAGAAATGTGTGGCTTATTCACTTTAAAAAGATATATATCCAGAGCTCCATATAGTAAGTCTTTATATCACTGTAAGTGCTCAACACACATTTACTGAGTGGCTGAATGGCTACATTAATGAATAATTAGTCAATGCCCCATCAAGTGATGCTGACTGAGTACAGTGTAACTCTCACACTCTCATAGTCTCATTTGTATCTCAATTCTGCCTTCTTCTTAAAATCTCATCTTTTCAAAAGGGGAACAATCACAAATCTAAGTGAGGAAAGAAACCTTGGCTTGATAGAACCTATCAGTAAAATCCAAGCTGGTATCATTGCAAAGACCAATTCTGCAGGCATGTCTCCCTAACAGTTAAGGTCTAACAAGATGGCTAGACACAGATACTATTAGGCTAAAGTATGTTCCATTTTATGAAAAATCAGTTATCCTTAGCATTCTAGACAATAACAATTTTCTGACTTTAAGTACCAGTGTTAACATGTCCGACTCTTTGTGACCCATGGACTGTAGCCCACCAGGCTGCTTTGTCCATGGAGTTTTTCATGGAAGAATACTGGAATTGGTTGTCGTTTCTTTCTCCAGGGGAACTTCCTGGCCCAGGGATCCAACTCAAGTCTCCTGCATCTCCTGAATTGGCAAGTGGATTCTTTACCTCTGTGCCACCTAGGAAACCTAACAGTGTTAACACATCCTTGTCCTTTCAAGAATGGACTCCACCATGTCTTTATTGTTTCTTTTCCAAAATCCTCAAGGATGCTTATTTCAAGATAATTTGTAATTCTCCATTAACTCATCATTTGTTTATCCATCTCAATCTTGATAGCAGTGTAGCAGATGCATTTTATTTCCAGATGGATAAATTTGATGAATTCATAATCACCATATTTTTCAGAAAGATCGATAACATCACATTGATTCCATTCAATGGAAGTTTTTCAAAGATGTTGACATTTGAGATTACTTTTAGAATTATTGGGCTTCTCTGAAGTCCCACTGGGTAAAACATCTTCTTGTCAATGCAGGAGAAACAGGAGATACAGGTTTGATCATTGGATCAGGAAGATGCCCTGCAGGAAGAAATGGCAACCCACTCCAGTATTTTTGCCTAAAAACCCATGGACAGAGGAACCTGTCAGGCTACAGTCCATGGTGTCGCAAAGAGTGGGACACAACTGAGCACACACACACTTAGAATTATTTAATGTTATCCTCAAAATAAGCATACCTGATGACATTATTTTCAGAGAGCAACATACTAATAAATGCCCTTAAGTCAGTTATGAAGGACATTGTTTTTTTTCTCAATATTATATGGGGATTTTTCAAATTTCACATTTAGTTCTAATTCTGTAAATCAGCAATATGTTCAAACATTCTTGACTGTTGTCCATGTTTTAAAAAATTGTGTGGTGGGTTGGAAGTTTCCTAAGGTAAAAAAAAAAAAAAGATGTTAAACTTAAAGAGAAGACAGTAACAACACAAAAGTACTTATAGAGAAAAACACATGTAGAACAAAATCTTTCAATTACAGGAGTGAAATCAAGTAGTAAGCTCAGATAATTAAAAGATGCTTAAGTTACATTGAGATAATTTTGGAGTTAGAAAATCAATTTACAATACTGAAGTCTGTTAGCCTCTTCACCCACTGATGCTACACGGTGGCTTTTGTCTCCATGCTGAAGTGGTGGGCACAGAGGATGTAAAGGCACAGGTCTGCAAAGACATGTTCGTACCTGTTCTCTGGTAGGAGCAGAATGCTTGCCACCCCAGCAAATAAGAAATCATTGTCACTTTTTACATCCCTGTGATAAATATGGGGAAAAAGACAAGTGAAATAACAATGGGTGAAATGATGATCTTTAAATATAAAACTGAGGAAACAATATAGAGAAGAACTAACACCTGAAGGAATAGATTTGATGAACAAGTTAGAAGGAAACTCTGGTATGATTAGACTATATATCTTGAAAAGTCACATATACTTAAAGAAAGTATCTGAACAAAAATTAAAAATAAAAATTACACATCACAAATTTATCTATATATCTCAATGGATGAACTATGTAACCAAATAGATAAATCAATATAGGAACAAAGCAAAATTATAATTATGATTATTATTATTGATAATATTATTGTTTCTAACTAGTTTACATAGAACAAAGATGCTATATAACATGAAGTATACATAACATAGATAAAATATCTTCCTGAAGAAATAAACTTTAGAGTAAAAATGCTTATGAAATATATACCTATATCTCGATCTCTGTGTACAGCTAGTGACTGGGGCATGTTGTTTGTTGTTTAGTTGCTAAGTCATGTCCAACTCTTTTGCAACCTCAAGGACTGCTGACCATGCTCCTCTGTCATGGAATTTCCCAGGCAAAAATACTGGAGTGGGTCACCATATCCTTCTCCAAGGGATATTCCCTCCTCAGGGATCTAACCCACATCTTCTGTGTCTCCTGCATTGGCAAGCAGATCCTTTACTTCTGACTCACCAGGGAAGCCCAGTGATTGAAGCATGTTGTTGCTCCGTGGCTAAGTTATGTCCGAGTTTGTGATCCCAAGGACTACAGCATGCCAGGCTACTCTACCCTCAACTATCTCACAGGGTTTGCTCAAATTCATATGTTTTGAGTCAGTGATGCTATCTAACCATCTCATCCTCTGCCACAACCTTCTCCTTTTGTCTTCAATCTTTCCCAGCATCAGAGTCTTTTTCAATCATGCATACTAGCATACACATGTTGGATGGGATTTGGAGCATCAGTTCTTTGTGGTTTTGAATTCAAAACATCAGAAACAAAGGAGAAAATACATGATAAAATAAAACATATAAACTATTTAATATCAGGAAAGTTAAGTTAGTTAATTAGTTGTGCCTCTTAAAACATATCAGTGATACTGATAAAAATAAAATCTAACTAGATATACTATAAATCACATAAAATGGTTAAAAGTAGAGGAATAAAAATGATCTACAAAAGGCGCATGCTGACAAGGGGAATATAGACCTAACTTAATGTAGAGAAAATATATCTCAAGTTTAAAAGGAAAGGAAACATATATTTAATATTGACAAATTTTTGTTTTTCTCCAACATAACAAGAATCCAAGAGTCAAGATTCTTAATACTTTCAATGCCAGAGTTTCAAATCACACATACAAAAACACTAGAAAGAAAATGAGAATTTGACAAATCATTAATCAGGAGTAGCTTTAACATACCTCTTCAAGAAAAGACAGATTACCATATTAAAAAATAAATACAGGTTTGAATATACATTAAAGAGAGTGTTTATGTTATCACTTCCATACTTTTATGTTGTATTTACTTTCAACACTTGTGTTAAAATCGGATAGCAAGTTTTAAGGAAAAACACATTTAAGGAAAATATTTGCTGTTCAGTCACTCAGTCTTGTCTAAGTTGATGACTCCATGGACTGCAACATGCCAGGCTTCCATGCCCTTCACTATTTCTTGAAGTTTGGTCAAACTCATGTCCATTGAGTCAATGATGCCACCCAGCTGTCTCATCCTCTGTCCCCCCTCACCCTTCTTATCCTGTCCTCAGTCATTCCCAGCATCAGAGTCCTTTCCAATGAGTCCTTTCTCTTCGCATCAGGTAATGAAAATACTGAAGCTTCAGCCTCAGCGTTAGTTCTTCCCATGGATATTCAAGGTTGATTTATCTTATGATTAATTGGCTTGACCTCCTTGCAGTTCAAGAGACTCTCAAGATCTTCTCCAGCACCACAGTTCAAAAGCATCAATCCTTTGATATTCAGCTTTCCTTATGGTCCAACTTTCACATCCATACATGACTACTGTAAAAACTATGCTTTTGAATATATGCACCTTTGTCAGCAAAGTAATGTCTCTGCTTTTTAATATGCTGTCTGGAATTGTCATAGCTTTTCTTCCAAGGAGCAAGCATCTTTTGATTTCATGGCTGCAGTCACCATCTGCAGTGATTTTGGAGCCAAAGAAAATAAATTCTGTCACTGTTTCCCTTGTTTCCCCATCTATTTGCTATGAAGTGATGGGACCAGATGACATGATCTTTGTTTTTTGAATGTTGAGTTTTAAGCCAGCTTTTTCACTCTCCTCTCTCACTTTTATCAAGGGGCTCTTTAGTTCCTCTTCGCTTTCTGCCATTAGGGTGGTGTCATCTGCATATCTGAGGTTATTGATAATTCTCCCAGAAATCTTAATTCCAGGTTGTGCTTCATTCAGCCTGGCATTTCATCAGATGTACTCTGCATATAAGTTAAATAAGCAGGATGACAACATAGAGCTTTGGTGTATTCCTTTCCCAATTTTGAACTAGTCAGTGATTCCATGTCTGGTTCTGTTTATTTTTGACTTGCATACAGGTTTCTCAGGAGGCAGATAAGGTGATCTGGCAATCCCATCTCTTTAAGGATTTTCCACAGATTGTTGTGATCCACACAGTTAAAGGCTTTAGTGTTGTCAATGAAACAGATGTTTTTCTGGAATTCCTTTTCTTTTTCTATGATCCAATGGATGTTGACAATTTGATCTCTGATTCCTCTGCATTTTCTAATTCCAGCTTGTACATCTGGAAGTTCTTGGCTCATTTACTGTTGAAGCCAGGCTTGAAAGATTTTGAACATTACCTTGCTAGCAAGTGAACTGAGCACAATTGTGCAGTAGTTTGAACATTCTCTGGCATTGTCCTTCTTTGGGACTGGAATGAAAACTAGTTTTTCCAGTCCTATGGCCACTGCTGAGTTTTCCAAATTTGCTGGCATATTGAATGCAAGACTTTAACAGCATCATCTTTTAGGATTTGAGATAGCTCTGCTGGAATTCTGTCACTTCCACTAGCTTTGTTCATAGTAATATTTCCTGAGGTCCATTTAACTTCATGTATATACACTTTGAATCAACAACTGATCGTGTAGAGAAAGGAAAGTAAACCTGAAATTATCTATTAAAAATATAAATGAGAAAATTACTGAGTACGGGCACTGAAATGCACGGAAAAATGTACTGAAAATATATATCAGTCCAAAAAATTTGAAAATATTAGTAAAATGAATCATTATGTAACTTGAACTTCAAAAAAGCAGATGGTTTGAATAGTGCCTTAACTATAGACAAATGCAGAAATTAGCCAGTGATTTTCTCCTTGGGAAAGTGTGTCACGTTCAAAGAGTTTTTCAAGCAAAGTTTCAAGTAATAGATCATTTCTCAGCTATAGTTTGTAATAGAACAAACAATATCCAAAAAAGATGCAAAGCTTCTTAGCACATTTATTAGGCTTCTATGTCCCTAACCTGAAAAGACAGAGAAAATTCCTAAGCAGAGAATTCTGAAGCATTTCCACTTTAAATAGATGTAAAAATTCTCAGTAGAATTACTGATAATTTACACCTCAATGAATGAGGAATGTTCCCCATAATTCTGGTGGCTTCCTGTGGCTTACATTTAAAGAGATGAATAATAACATGTTGAAAGTAAGAATAGTGAACTTCCAGATAATAGACAGGTAGAGGGGATGTAAGTAGTTGTACAGTTAAAGCCAGACAGCCTACATGGGAGATGAGTGGGACAGACACTCGGGAGATCTGGGAATTACCACTCCTATCCTGGATGAAATATCTCTTCTAGGCTTGAGGCAAGAAAGGGGCTGCTGCCCAGTCTCCAGCAGGAAATCTCACAATCCAGCACAGCAGGTGGAATGGGACAAGCAAGTGCTACAGATAAACCAGCCTGACATCAGAACAGGGAGGAACTATTGATAGAAATATGTGGCTTATTCAAGTTTGTTTGTTGTTTGTTCTGCATCTGTCTCTGGGATCCAGACAGAAACAAACAGGAAGAAACACAGGGTGGTCTTGCCACCTGGGATCCCAATGGGGTTCCCAAGAGGAACTGGTGCTGAAGGATTGCAGACAATTTGAAAGTCTGGATTATACATTTAAGTAAATACCAAGGGTCCTCAGATTCAACAAATTTAAAAATTAGAAGAATTCAGAACACATCTTAATGACTGAACACTTTAAAAGAAACATGAAGCTATCAAACAGTAAATGCAAGACTGAATCTGAAAAATCAAATAGACATCAAATAGTAGCAAGATTCTTTCCATAACATGGGCTACCATGTAACTCCTTGAAAATGCAATGCTGCCAACTGAAAATTATTTTTGTTTATTGATTGTTTTCTCTTTTCCTTTTTTTATGGGGAATGCTTCCCTATTATGGCCCCAGTGGAAACATGAAGTGAATATGAAGGCATATAGGGGGTAAAAGAATCTGCAAAGAGCTCGATTTTCCATTTGCAGAATTTTTAGAATATACAGACAATTTGCATTGCTCAATGACATTGAAGTTTAAGAAATGCTATATCTATTTTCAAAACCAAAGCAAGGTATGGCTTTGAGTGAGAAGTCTAATTTTCCTACCTTTAAATAAAGTTTTACTGAAATATAGTTGATTTGCAATGTTGTATCTGTTCCGTATGTACAGCAAAGTGATTCCATTATATGTATATATGTGTAGGCATCAGTGATGCAATGAACTTGGGCAAATTCCAGGAAATGGTATGGACAGGGAGGACTTGCGTCCTGCTGTCCATGGAGTCTCAAAGAGTTGAACACAACTGGACAACTAATAGCAACAACAACATGTGTGTGTGTGTGTGTGTGTGTATACATATATCATTGATATATGTATTTGGGGGGTGATTTAGTTGCTAAGTTATGTCCAACCCTTGCGACTCCACGGAATGTAGCCTGCCAGACTCATCTGTCCATGGGATTCTCCAGGCAAGAATACTGGAGAGGGTTCACATTTCCTTCTTCAAAAGAAAGAAAGAAAGTGAAGTCACTCAGTCATGTCTGACTCTTTGCCACCCCATGGACTGTAGCCTATCAGGCTCCTCCATCCATGGGGTTTTCCAGGCAAGAATGATGGAGTGGATTGCCATTTCCTTCTCCAATATATATATATATATATATAAAATTTTGTATATTCTCTTACATTATACATTATTATAAGATATTGGATAGAGTTCCCTTTGCTATTCAGTAGGTCCCTTTTGTTTATTTATTATATATATAAGTATATATCTATTAATCCCAAACTCCTAATTTATCCTTCCCCTGCCTTTCCCCTTTTGTAACCATAAGTTTGTTTTTTACATCTGTGAGTCTGTTTCTGCTTTCCCTGCTTTTTTCAGGCACAGAGATTTTGCTTATTATGGTTGCATGGGAATCACCACCTCTTTCCTACCTGGAATCCTAGAAATCTGTGTCTCTCTTTAAGGCTATTACTCAGCTCTTTTTCTTGATGCTGAGTGGTGTCACTACAGGTTTGGTGTTTTCTCTGCCATGCAATCTTGGGGGAAGATAGAATTCGCTTGCTTACCTTCAAGGTTGGGAGCCTTCAAGATGGGAAGACAATATACCAATTTCCCAGGCAGTTGTGCAGCTATGCCTCACCAAAGGCCCAGTCCCTGCCTTGGCATCTGTGCCCAGATCTGTCCTAGGACAATAGCATTGTTTTGACAGGTCAACTCTTCTGAGGTCTCAACTATTTCATCCTTGCTTTTTGTGCCTTTTATTTCACAGGAGAAATGATTGTGGGGAATTTCTCATTCAGATTTGAGGATTCCATAACATCTTGGATTTAGGAAAAGGTCATTCTTTAGAAATACAATAGATAGCTTTCCATCCCAGAAAGATGAATGATACATTTTTTTTTCCCAAAAGGAAAGAAGTTATCTATTTGATTTGTCACAGTGAGTACATTAAATTTTCAATTATTCCTCTTAAAAAAAGACCTCCACAGTGAAAATGAAAATATTATGGTTTGGAAGAGATATATTTCCAAATGTATTATTTTACTAGCTGGTTAAAATTGTTTAAAAATGGTTATTAAAGCACACACATACACATATATACACCATGAACTTTGTGGCAGTCTAAAGTTGATAACATTTAGCATTAGCAGTACAGAGTATAAAATGTTGAATAATGCAGTGCAATGTGCTAGGACTACTTCCATTTTCTGAATGATAAATACAATTTAGTTAAGTCTGACTTTGAGTGCTGTGGACTTCAAATGAGTTTTTCTTTTAATATCTTCCCACTGCTCTCCGACCTCTATTTAGCATGCCATATTTTGAATTATTTGTTCTTTAAGAATATCAAATTTAATATCTAAATGATTTGCAGTAAGAAGAAACTTTCTTTCTCTAAGCCACTCTAAGCAAAGATAATTTTTCAAGCTAATGAAGTCTTAGTATTTTCCAAATAATGCTTAGGGAAACATCAAAGGAAAGAACAGTAAATACCCTTCCATGTGTAGAACATTATTGGGCATAAATAGTACTCACTAGATATTCATAAAGATAGCAGCTAAACATGAATATACAACAACCAGCATAAGACCCCATTATTCAAAGGGCTCATCACATTGGACTGAATAGTAATTTCAAGGAAAGCTAGTTACTAATAGATTGTGTTGTTGAGAATATGTTTTCAAAAATACTTGTAGTTAACAAAACAAAAAGTAGGTTATATACAGAGTCATTGCATGACCTTAAAATCTAACAGCCTCCTCTGGAATCATTTTTATTGGGCTGGAATGAAATCACTGCTCATCAAGACTGCATTTTCAATAGAAATTTAGGGGCAGGGTCATTAACAAAGTTAATGAAAACACTCACAGGGACTCAGGATGTTCTCATTGTGGGATAATTCAGATTGAATGATGCATCACAAGATGTTAATTTCAGAGAAACTTGAAAATATGTAACTTTCAAAGTACCATTTAATAGTGCCTCTAAAATGTCAGTGTCTAAAATACCAGAATCTTTCATTTTATGAAGGACTGCAAGAGCGTTACAGTACAATACACTTTGGATGAGGGTCTGTGCCACCCAAGCTTTTGTCTCCCTCTGCCATAATTAGGATGGAGAAGGCAATGGCACCCCACTCCAGTACTGTTGCCAGGAAAATCCCATGGATGGAGGAGCCTGGTAGGCTGCAGTCCATGGGGTCACTAAGAGTCAGACACGATTTCACTTTCTTTAGCTCTTAAAGAAGGCAACCCATCACCTCTCAGGTACTATCTGAGCTTCCAGTAACTGAGAAGACAACACCTCTCTCAAGAATTATTAGGAGAACAAATGAGTTTATACATATATATATATATGCTAAGTCACTTCAGTCGTGTCCGACTCTGTGCGACCCCATAGATGGCAGCTCACCAGGCTCCCCCGTCCCTGGGATTCTCCAGGCAAGAACACTGGAGTGGGTTGCCATTGCCTTCTCCAATGCATGAAAATGAAAAGTGAAAGTGAAATCACTCAGTTGTGTCTGACTCTTAGCGACCCCATGGACAGCAGCCTACCAGGCTCCTCCATCCATGGGATTTTCCAGGCAAGAGTACTGGAGTGGGGTGCCATTGCCTTCTCCGATATATATGTATACATGCATATATATGTGCTGCAGTCCATGGGATCACAAAGAGTTGGACACGACTGAGTGACTGAACTGAACTGAGATATCTATCTATCTATCTATATATATGCATGGCCATTCAAATATTAGCTTCTATGTGATGGAGACCATGTTCTTGAAATTGAAATATTCAAGGTTAATCAGTAAATAAAGCTTAACCATTTTATTAACAGACAGTTAACAGGATGGTGTTCTGATAACAGAACGGTGCTGAGTATTGGATTCACCTGCCCTGGAGTTTGCACCTGCACTTGCATGTTAGCTACAGAGCTGAACTCTGGGCACCACATCAGGGACCAACAAGAATTGAAGGAAAAAAGATTGACCTTTGAGATTTTAAACAACACATAAATTGTATAAGCAGAAAGAGATTCATAAAAAGGTATAGAATAGCTCTCTAGCTCTCAGCTCAGCAATGCCAGAAGTAAAATTGACAGATTATCTTAATAAATATAAAGATCTATTGGAATGGCTCAGTTAGCCCTCAAGACACAGTAGGTGGAGAGTGACAGAGACCAAAGAGATCATTGGTAAGGACAATGAAATAAAAGATAATGGACACTCAGCATTGCAGCCTGTCTCAGTTTGATGCAAGATACAGGGGCAGTAGCTAAAATGTATGCTTGCTTTGCTATAAAGTCCAGTGTGACATCATAAGGATAGTAATAGACACTTGAGATCTGTGGTCTGATACCACGAGTAGGAATTCTGGTTCGGACGCCATCTAGCTGCTGGCTGTCCATCAGACACTTAGGGTGAAAATGCCTATTTCTCATTTTCGAACTAAGGATGGTAATAGTTTTTTCATGGAGTTGTTTTTAGTACATAAGGAGATAGTTTACTTAAGGTTTAGTTAACTCCAAGATATATAGAAAAATAATTTCATAATATGATGTCTCTTTCTCACATACACAAAAAATATGTATAAGGCAACTGTGAAGTTTAATTAGGCTGCGTTTAGGCCTCTTTTTGTCTTCAGAAAGATAATGTGAACCTGGGAATGGGAGAATTTAATTCAGATGACCATAATATCTATTACTGTGAGCAAGAATCCCTTAGAAGAAATGGAGTAACCCTCATAGCCTACAAAAATTTTGGAGCACAGTACTTGGGTGCAATCTCAAAAACTACAGAATGATCTTGGTTCATTTCCAAGGCAAATCATTCAACATCACAGTAATCCAAATCTATGCTCTAACCATTGATGCTGAAGAAGTTGAAGTTGACCTGTGAAAACCTACAAGACCTTTTAGGGCTATCAACAACAACAAAAAAAGCTGCCCTTTTCATCATAGGGGACTGGAATGAAAAAGTAGGAAGTCAAAGGATAGGTAGAGAGATAAGTGATGATGGATACTAGAGAAATATAAAGCTTAAACAGAGAGTTGGTACGTATACCAATATTATTTTTTTTTTCATTTGTGTACTGAATTTCATTCAATGAATACACCACTATTAATATACTAGTTTTCAGTCTGGGGCTGTAACAACAAAGGTGCTATAAGCAACATGTATACGCTTTTTTGGTGAACATAAACCCTGATTTCTAATAGCTAAATATCCAGAAGCTGACTTTCAATATCACAAGGTATGCATATATTAATATATGCAAAATATTTTCCAATTGAATCTTGCATCAGCAGTATAAGAATTTTCCAACAGGTCTACATTCACACCAACATCTGGAAGAATCAGTGCTTTTAATTTTAGTTATTCTAGTTGCTAAAGCATGGTATCTAATGGTGTTTAAAATTTGAATTTCTCTAAACTAATGGTGGTGAGCAAATTTTAACTTATTCATCAACATTTTTATATTCTTTTTGGGAAGAGACTATTCAAAAGCTTTTCCTTTTTTTTTCTTTACTTAGATTATCTGTATTTTAAAAATGTATTTATGATTGTACCTAATTTATTCTACCTGAGTCCTTTTGTCAGATATGAATTGTGAAATATTATTTGAAGTGAAAAGCAAAGGAGAAAAGGAAAGATATACCCATTTGAATGCAGAGTTCCAAAGAATAGAAAGGAGAGATAAGAAAGCCTTCCTCAGTGATCAATAAAAAATAATAATAATAATAAAACAGTAGAATGGGAAATACTAGAGATCTCTTCAAGAAAATTAGAGATACCAAGGGAACATTTCATGCAAAGATGGACACAATAAAGGACAGAAAAGGTAGGGACCTAATAGAAGCAAAAGATACTAAGAATACACAGAAAACTATACCAAAAAGATATTCACAACCCAGATAATCATGATGGTATGATCACTCACCTAGAGTCAGACATCCTGGAATGTGAAGTCAAGTGAGCCTTAGAAAGCATCACTACAAACAAAGCTAGTGGAGGTGATGGAATTGCAGTTGAGGTATTTCAAATTCTAAAAGATGATGCTGTGAAAGTGTTACACTCAATATGCCAGCAAATATGGAAAACTCAGCAGTAGTCACAGGACTGGAAAAGGTCAGTTTTCATTCCAATCACAAAGAAATGCATTGCCAAAGAATGCTCAAACTACCACACCATTGCACTCATCTCACATGCTAATAAAGTAATCCTCAAAATTCTCCAAGCTAGGCTTCAACAGTATTTGAACCATAAACTTCCAGATGCTCAAGTGGATTTAGAAAAGGCAGAGGAACCAGAGGATCAAATTGCCAACATAACTTGGATCATCGAAAAAGCAAGAGAGTTCCAGAAAAACATCTATTTCTGCTTTATTGACTATGCCAAAGCCTTTGACTGTGTGGACCATGGGAAACTGTGGAAAATTCTTAAAGAGATGGGAATACCAGACCACTTGACCTGCCTCTTGAAAAATCTGTATGCTGGTCAGGAAGCAACAGTTAGATCTGGACATGGAACAACAGACTGGTTCCAAATAGGGGAGGAAGTACATCAAGGCTGTATATTGTCACCCTGCTATGTAAATTATATGCAGAGTTCAGTTCAGTTCAGTTCAGTCGCTCAACTGTGGCCAACTCTTTGAGACCCCATGAATCACAGCACGCCAGGCCTCCTTGTCTATCACCAACTAACGGAGTTCACTCAAACTCAGGTCCATCGATTCGGTGATGCCATCCAGCCATCTCATCCTCTGTTGTCCCCTTCTCCTTCTGCCCCCAATCCCTCCCAGCATCAGAGTCTTTTCCAATAAGTCAATTCTTCGCATAAGGTATCCTAAGTACTGGAGTTTTAGCTTTAGCATCATTCCTTCCAAAGTACACCCAGGGCTGATTTTCTTTAGAATGGACTGGTTGGATCTCCCTGCAGTCCAAGGGACTCTCAGGAGCCTTCTCCATCATGAGAAATGCTGGACTGGAAGAAGCAGAAGCTGGAATCAAGGTTGCAAGGAGAAATAACAATAACCTCAGATATGCAGATGACAACAGCCTTTTGGCAGAAAATGAAGAATAACTAAAGAGCTTCTTGATGAAAGTGAAAGAGGAGAGTGAAAAAATTGGCTTAAAGCTCAACATTCAGAAATCTAAGATCATGGCATCGGGTCCCATCACTTCATGGCAAATAGATGGGGAAATATTGACAGACTTTATTTTTTTTTGGACACTAAAATCACTGCAGATGGTGACTGCAGACATGGAATTAAAAGATGCTTACTCCTTGGAAGGAAAGTTATGACCAAGCTAGACAGCATATTAAAAAGCAGAGACATTATCTTGTCAACAAAAGTCCATCTAGTCAAAGCTTTGGTTTTCCAGTAGTCATGTATGGATGTGAGACTTGGAGTATAAAGAAAGCTGGGCGCATAAGAATTGATGCTTTTGAACTGTAGTGTTGGAGAAGACTCTTGAGAGTCCCTTGGACTGCAAGGAGATCTGACCAGTCCATCCTAAAAGAGATCAGTCCTGGGTGTTCATTGGAAGGACTGATGCTGAAGCTGAAACTCCAATACTTTGGCAACCTGATGTGAAGAACTGACTCATTTCAAAAGACCCTGATGCTGGGAAGGATTGAAGGCAGGAGGAGAAGGGGATGAGAGAGGATGAGATGGTTGGATGGCATCACTGATTCAATGGGCATGAGTTAGGGTAAACTCCGGGAGTTGTTGATGAACAAGGAGGCCTGGCGTGCTGCAGTCTATGGGGTTGCAAAAAGTCCGACATGACTGAGCGACTGAACTGAACTTATGACTTGATTTTTTTCTTAATGCTATTTTGTTGAAGAAAATAAGAAATTTATTCTAGCACAATTTAAAAAGAGGATGGGATGATTTGGGAGAATGGCATTGAAATATGTCTACTATCATATACGAAATGAGTCACCAGTCCAGATTTGATTCACGATATTGGATACTTGGGGCTGGTGCACTGGGAAGACCCAGAGGGATGGTATGGGGAGGGAGGAGGGAGGGGGGTTCAGGATGGGGAACACATGTATGCCTGTGGCGGATTCATTTTGATATATGGCAGAACCAATACAATATTGTAAAGTTTAAAAATAAAATAAAATAAAATTTAAAAAATAATAAAAAAAAATAAAAAATGTATCCTCTTTTAAAAATCATAGTCTTCCTCAACTTCATTAGGAAATTTTCCTATGCTTTATTTTAGATGCTTAGTTGTTTGAGGTTTGTAATTTCTCTCAAATTTTTAAATACTTTAAGTTCAGATTCATTGTTTTTCTTCTGTATGGATTTCCAACTGCCCTTAGATCATTTGTTGAAGAGGTTAATCCTTTCACCTACTGATGAAGAATGATTTTGTCTTAAATCAAATAAACAATTGTGAGTCCATTTCAAGATTCTTAATTCTCTTTTATTGGTCTCTGTCATATTTTTGTACTGATATTCCACTACCTTATTACTCACACTTTACAGTAAGTGTTGATATGACAGACTGTCTGTATGACTTGTCCTTTGATACTTCTTGCATTACTATAGGGGCTTCCCAGGTGGTGCTAGTGTTAAAGAACATCCCTGCCAATGAGGAGACACAAATATATGGGTTCAATCCCAGAGTCAGGAAGATTTCCTGGAGAAGGAAACTGGCAGCTGACTCTAGTATTTTTGCCTGGAGAATCTCATAGACAGAGGAGCCTGGTGGGCTACAGTCCATGGGGTCACAATGAGTCGGACATGACTGAGCACGACCCTACTATGAAAATGAATGTGAAAGTCACTCAGTCATGTTCAACTCTTTGTGATCCCATGGACTATACAGTCCATGGAATTCTCTAGGCCAGAATACTGGAGTGGGTAGCCTTTCATTGTCCAGGGGATCTTCACAACCCAGGGACAGAACCCAAGTCTCCCACATTGCAGGTGGATTATTTACAAGCTGAACCACCTGGGAAGCCCAAGAATCCTGGAGTGTGTAGTCTATCCCTTCTCTAGCAGATCTTCCCTACCCAGGAGTCCAACTGAGGGCTTCTGCACTGCAGGAGGATTCTTTACCAACTGAGCTATCAGGGAAGCCCATACCCTATAGAGCATTTGAATTTTATATGTTTTTAAGAACGAGCTCATCAATGTACACACACACACACACTTTCTGGGATTGTCTAGGAATCACACTTGTTTGAGGAGATTCTGAATATTCATAATGAGTATGAATATTTCTTTTCACACTTTTCATCATGAAAAGATGAATTTTTCATCTTATGGACATATTTTTCTCAATTGCTTTGTTTCTTTAAGTACAAACTCCATGTAGACATATTATAAGTTATAAAATACATTTATTCCTAACTAGTTTTATTTTTTACATTACAAGTGATATTTTAAGATTCATTATTATTTTTTATGGCGTATAGTTATATTATGTTAGTTTCAGGTGTACTAAATAGTGATTTGACATTTGCATGCATTATACAGTGATACTCATGATAAGTCTAGAAATCATCTGTTCCCATACAAAGTAATTATATTATTGATCATATTATTTATGCTGTATGTTTAATCCCTGTGGTTTATTTTTATAAAACAGGCCCCCAGCATTTATTATTATCTGGTAATAGCATAAGGGTGAGCAAATCAATATGAATCCATGTTTCAGAACTAAACCGACAAAGTCTCTAACAAAGGACACCTGAAAAACCAACTGTTTTTTCAAATGTTTTCTTTCTTCATCGATCATTTCTAGCTGGATACACTGTGGAGCAGTATAATGTTATCTGCATTTGGCATGATCTGACCCATTTATTTTCTTGATTTTGTTTTAGATTGACTCTCTTTTGCATCATCTAATACAAGGTTCATACACTCATCAAAACAAATGATACAGCCCTCTATCCATGTATTCACTTGCTCATAAAGCCACACCTGAATCTGAGATCTATTTTCCAAGTATCTGAAGATAAGCTTGATGGGCTGCACCATCACTATTTGCATGTCCAGGCCCTGACCCAAGTACACCATGGAGGAAGTTCACAAAGAACTGTGGCTTATTTATTTCATGGCTGGAGGTTTGAACCTCTTAATAACCTTTACCTAGCTGTTCGTTCCCAAGGCAAACCATTCAATATCACAGTAATCCAAATCTATGCCCCAACCAGTAATGCTGAAGAAGCTGAAGTTGAATGGTTCTATGAAGACCTACAAGACCTTTTAGAACTAACACCCCCAAAAGATGTCCTTTTCATTATAGGGGACTGGAATGCAAAAGTAGGAAGTCAAGAAACACCTGGAATAACAGGCAAATTTGGCCTTGGAATACAGAATGAAGCACAGCAAAGACTGAGTTTTGCCAATAAAATGCACTGGTCATAACAAACACCCTCTTCCAACAACACAAGAGAAGACTCTATACATGGACATCACAAGATGGTCAACACCAAAATCAGATTAATTATATTCTTTGAAGCCAAAGATGGAGAAGCTCTATACAGTCAACAAAAACAAGACCAGGAGCTGACTGTGGCTCAGATCATGAACTCCTTATTGCCAAAATCAGACTTAAATTGAAGAAAGTAGGGAAAACTACTAGACCATTCAGGTATGACCTAAATCAAATCCCTTATGATTATACAGTGGAAGTGAGAAACAGATTTAAGGGCCTAGATCTGATAGTTAGAGTGCCTGATGAACTATGGAATGAGGTTCATGACATTGTACAGGAGACAGGGATCAAGGCCATCCCCATGGAAAAGAAATGCAAAAAAGCAAAATGGCTGTCTGGGGAGGCCTTACAAATAGCTGTGAAAAGAAGAGAAGCGAAAAGCAAAGGAGAAAAGGAAAGATATAAACATCTGAATGCAGAGTTCCAAAGACTAGCAAGAAGAGATAAGAAAGCCTTCTTCAGCAATCAATGCAAAGAAATAGAGGAAAACAACAGAATGGGAAAGACTAGAGATCTCTTCAAGAAAATCAGAAATACCAAAGGAACATTTCATGCAAACATGGGCTCGATAAAGGGCAGAAATGGTATGGCCCTAACATAAGCAGAAGATTATTAAGAAGAGATGGCAAGAATACTTAGAAGAACTGTACAAAAAAAAAGATCTTCACGACCCAGATAATCACGATGGTTTGATTACTGACCTAGAGCCAGATATCCTGGAATGTGAAGTCAAGTGGGCCTTAGAAAGCATCACTACAAACAAAGCTAGTGAAGGTGATAGAATTCCAGTTGAGCTATTCCAAATCCTGAAAGATAATGCTGTGAAAGTGCTGCACTCAATATGCCAGCAAATTTGGAAAACTTCCAGTCCAGGCCACAGGACTGGAAAAGGTCAGTTTTCATTCCAATCCCAAAGAAAGGAAATGCCAAAGAACGCTCAAACTACTGCACAATTGCACTCATCTCACATGCTAATAAAGTAATGCTCAAAATTCTCCAAGCCAGGCTTCAGCAATATGTGAACCGTGAACTTCCAGATGTTCAAGCTGGTTTTAGAAAAGGCAGAGGAACCAGAGATCAAATTGCCAACATCTGCTGGATCATGGAAAAAGCAAGAGAGTTCCAGAAAAACATCTATTTCTGCTTTATTGACTATGCCAAAGCCTTTGAAAGTGTGGATCACAATAAACTGTGGAAAATTCTTCAAGAGATGGGAATACCAGACCACCTGATCTGCCTCTTGAGAACTTTGTATGCAGGTCAGGAAGCAACAGTTAGATCTGGACATGGAACAACAGACTGGTTCCAAATAGGAAAAGGAGTATGTCAAGGCTGTATATTGTCACCCTGCTTATTTAACTTCTATGCAGAGTACATCATGAGAGACGCTGGGCTGGAAGAAGCACACACAAGCTGGAATCAAGATTGCCGGGAGAAATATCAATAACCTCAGATATGCAGATGACACCACACTTCTGTCAGAAAGTGAAGAGGAGCTAAAAAGCCTCTTGATGAAAGTGAAAGTGGAGAGTGAAAAAGTTGGCTTAAAGTTCAACATTCAGAAAACAAAGATCATGGCATCTGGTCCCATCACTTCATGGGAAATAGATGGGGAAACAGTGGAAACAGTGTCAGACTTTATTTTTCTGGGCTCCAAAATCACTGCAGATGGTGACTGCAGCCATGAAATTAAAAGACGCTTACTCCTTGGAAGGAAAGTTATGACCAACCTAGGTAGCATATTAAAAAGCAGAGATGTTACTTTGCCAACAAAGGTCCGTCTAGTCAAGGCTATGGTTTTTCCAGCGGTCATGTATGGATATGAGAGTTGGACTGTGAAGAAGGCTGAGCGCTGAAGAATTGATACTTTTGAACTGTGGTTTTGGAGAAGACTCTTGAGAGTTCCTTGGACTGCAAGGAGATCCAGCCAGTCCATTCTGAAGGAGATCAGCCCTGGGATATCTTTGGAAGGAATGATGCTAAAGCTGAAACTCCAGTACTTTGGCCACCCCATGTGAAGAGTTGACTCATTGGAAAAGACTCTGATGATGGGAGGGATTGGGGGCAAGAGGTGAAGGGAACGACAGAAGATGAGATGGCTGAATGGCATCACTGACTCGATGGACGTGAGTCTCAGTGAACTCCGGAAGTTGGTGATGGACAAGGAGGCCTGGCGTGCTGCAATTCATGGGGTCACAAAGAGTTGGACATGACTGAGTGACTGATCTGATCTGATCTGATCTGATTTTACTCAGACCACACCTTCATCACTTCTGCCAGCCTTCCATTTATTCTCTGAATCTATGAGTCTATTTTCATTGTTTTATTTTTTTGTTATAACTTAGATCATGTGGTATTTGTCTTTTTCTATCTATTTCACCTATCATAATTCCCTCTAGTTCGATCAGTGTTGTCAGAAATGGCAGTATTTAACATTCTGTAGTTTAGTAACATTCCACTGTAAATATATATCACATCTTTTTAATAGCCTTCCAGGCTTGTCCCTCTTAAATTTCACCAATATTTCAGCCACCTAAAATACTTGCCACTTCTTGAGATGCATCCATGACCGTGTAATGCTTTTCCATTTATTTGGGACTCCTGTTCCATCTTCACCTGTCAATCCCTTCAATTCCCAGAGAACTCAGCTTTCTTCTATAACAGGTACCCAGAATAACAGGCAAATTTGTCCTTGAAGTGAAAAATGAAGGAGGGTAAACATTACCAGAGTTTTATCAAGAGAACACACTGGTCAAAGAAAACATCCTTTTACAACAAACCAAGAGATGACTCTACACATTAACATCACCAAATGGCCAATGGCACAATTAGATTGATTATGTTCTTTGAAGCCAAAGATGGAAACGTCCTATATAGTCACTAAAAATAAGACATAGAACTAACTGTGGCTCAGATTATGAGCTCCTTATCAAACAATTCAGACTTAAGTTGAAGACAACAAGGAAAACCACTAGGACATTCCAATATGACATAAATCAAATCCCATATGATTATACAGTAGAAGTGACAAATAATTTAAAGGCTTAGATCTGATAGACAGAGTGTCTGAAGTACTATGGACAGAGATGCATAATACTGTACAGGCAGAAGTGACAAAAATAATTCACAATAAAAAGAAATGCAAAATGGTAAAGTAATTGAGGAGGCTTTACAAACAGCTGAGGAAAGAAGAAAAGTGAAAAGCAAGGGGAAAAGGGAAAGATAAAACCAAATGAATGCATAGTTCTAGAGAACAGCAAGGAGATAAGAAGGCCTTCTTAAATGAATAATGCAAAGATATTGAGTAAAAGAATAGAATGGGTAAGACTAAAGATCTCTTTAAAAATAGGAGATGAAAAGGGAACATTTCAGGCAAGGATGGGCACAATAAAGGACAGAAACCATAAGGACCTACCAGAAGCAGAAGAGATTAAGAAGAGGTTGCAAGAATACACATAAGAACTATACAATAAAGGTCTTAATGACCTGGATAACCATGATGGTATGATCACTCACCTAGAGCCAGACATCCTGGAGTGTGAAGTCAATTCGTCCATAGTAAGCATTACTATGAACAAAGCTAGTGGAGGTGATAGAATTCCAACTGAGCTATTTCCAATTCTAAATGATGATGCTATTAAAGTGCTGCACTCAATTCAGTACAGTTGCTCAGTCTGACTCTTTGTGACCCATGAACTGCAGCATGCCAGGCCTCCCTGTCCATCACTAACTCCCAGAGTTTACCCAAACTCATGTCCATTGAGTCGGTGATGCCATCTGGTCATTTCATCTTCTGTCATCCCCTTCTCCTCCTGCCATCAAACATTCCCAGCATTAGGGTCTTTTCAAATGAGTCAGCTCTTTGCAACAGGTGGCCAAAGTATTGGAGTTTCAGTTTTAACACCAGTCCTTCCAATGAACACCTAGGACTGATTGCCTTTAGTATGGACTGGTTGGGTCTCCTTGCTGTCCAAGAAACTCTGAAGAGTCTTCTCCAACACCACAGTTCAAAAGCATTAATTCTTTGGTGCTCATCTTTCTTCACAGTCCAACTCTCACATCCATACATGACTACTGGAAAAACCATAGCCTTGACTAGACGGACCTTTGTTGGCAAAGTAACGTCTCTGCTTTTGAATATGCTACCTAGGTTGGTCATAACTTTCCTTCCAAGGAGTAAGCGTCTTTTAATTTCATGGCTGCAATCACCATCTGCCATGATTTGGGAGCCCAGAAAAATGAAGTCTGACACTGTTTCCACTTTTTCCCCATCTATTTCCCATAAAGTGATGGGACCAGATGTCATGATCTTCATTTTCTGAATGTTGAGCTTTAAGCCAATTTTTTTAACTCTCCACTTTGACTTTCATCAAGAGGCTTTTTAGTTCCTCTTCACTTTCTGCCATAAGGGAGGTGTCATCTGCATATCTGAGGTTATTGATATTTCTCCCGGCAATCTTGATTCCAGCTTGTGTGTGCTTCTTCCAGCCCAGCGTTTCTCATGATGTACTCTGCATAGAAGTTAAATAAGCAGGGTGACAATATACAGCCTTGACGAACTCCTTTTCCTATTTGGAACCAGTCTGTTGTTCCATGTCCACTTCCAACTGTTGCTTCCTGACCTTCATACAAAGTTCTCAAGAGTCAGGTCAGGTGGTCTGGTATTCCCATCTCTTGAAGAATTCTCCACAGTTTATTGTGATCCACACCGTCAAAGGCTTTGGCATAGTCAATAAAGCAGAAATAGATGTTTTTCTGGAACTCTCTTGCTTTTTCGATGATCCAGCAGATGTTGGCAATTTGATCTCTGGTTCCTCTGCCTTTTCTAAAACCAGCTTGAATATCTGGAAGTTCACGGTTCACATATTGCTGAAGCCTGGCCTGGAGAATTTTGAGCATTACTTTACTAGCGTGTGAGATGAGTGCAATTGTGCGGTAGTTTGAGCGTTCTTTGGCATTTCCTTTCTTTGGGATTGGAATGAAAACTGACCTTTTCCAGTCCTGTGGCCTGGACTGGAAGTTTTCCAAATTTGCTGGCATATTGAGTGCAGCACTTTCACAGCATTATCTTTCAGGATTTGGAATAGCTCAACTGGAATTCTATCACCTCCACTAGCTTTGTTCATAGTATCATATTATTATCTTTTTAGCATGTTTAGTATTTACAGTGGTTATAATTAGTGTTTTCTTATTTCCTTCAGTATTGTTATGGGCTTCTCAATTTGATTCAAACTATTATACTTCTAGCTTACTTTCCACAATATGTCTCTTTTTTAATTTTTATGTCTTTTTAAAAACTATTTTGATATTGAGTTCTTATATTTTTCTTATGTTCTTAGAGGTTCTATGTTCTTTTTAGGTGAAATCTAAATTATTTATTTATATTCATTTTTGAAATAAAAAATGATTTGATTTCATTTTTGTGAAATGAAAATTTCATGTGTTCACATTTCATCACATTTCATGTGATGCCCTTAAAGTAATGATTTCCCTTTTAAGCACTGTCTTAAATGTACTTCACAAATACTAATATGTCTCATTTACATTATTACTTATCTAAAATATTATCTGATATCAATTATGACTTCCTAACTGAATCAAGAATTATTGAAAATCCATTTGACAATGTTAATTAATTGTTGCTAATTCATCTTAATATTATTTATATTTAACACAAATGCAATATAACTGTGAATAAATCTATCTTGCTTTTTTTAACAGTATAATATCTCTACTATTACTGATTTGAAAGTTTATAAATATTGGCACAACATATCCTGTTTCTCATATATGTATCAAAATAGTTCTAGCTTTTAACCTACCTGTAATTTTACAATAATTGCTTTGCATGAGAAATTAAAAGCTGAAAATCTCATGAATTACTGTGGGCAATTTTTCTTTTGAAATATTAAAAAATACTTCAATTTATAGGTTAAGATTGTAGCATGTAAGGTAATTTGGACAATTTTCACTCCAGGTTTCATCTGGAATGCTGTACTATATCCAACAATAAGTACATTTGCCCTCTATTTCTTCCAGAGAATGCACTTCATTTGTCCCAGTGGTTTGGCTGGCCTGGAAGTACAATTGGGTGCTTCATGTACTTCTAATCACATTTAGTGGAATACAGAAAGTAGAGACAGGCAGTCTGTGCATATATAGAGATTCAAGAACTCTAAGGAACAAGTTAATGGAAAAAATTATGTGCTTACTTTACAGACTTTTGAACTTTAAGGTATGTGAAAAGGATGAATGGTTCGGAAATGTAATAGGGAACAATGAAGTCCCGGGCACATCCTTTATAATATCCTAAAGTCGAACTCCAAAATTATTTCTGTCCTGCAAGAAAATGTACTGGAATTTAAAGCATACAAATTCAAATAGGGTAGAAAGTTCTATACAAATTCACCTGATCTTTCCAACCATAGAGAAAAATAAATTAACTTTCTTAATAATTTTCCTAGGATGCAACATTTCTAATACTTCACTCTATCTCTTACAGTAACTCCATAAGAAAAGCAATTAGAAATGACAAATAAATCTTTGGATTTAAAATATTTTATCAGAATGTTCACAATACTTTTTAAAAGCAATGCATAGAGTATTGAAATATTAAATACATGAGAAATAAAAAAAGTTCAAACTTCAATATTAAGAGATAAACACTGCATCAAGAAATAAATGGCTTGAATATATCCTTGGGGAGTATGCATACACACATACACACATATATGTATGTATATGACTAACATTTATTAGCTAAACAATATGAATTAAGAATTTTGATTAATATTTTATATGTTATCTCACTTATTCCTCTGCTGCTGCTGCTGCTGCTAAGTCGCTTCAGTCATGTCTGACTCTGTGCGACCCCATAGACAGCAGCCCACTAGGCTCCTCTGTCCCTGGGATTCTCCAGGCAAGAATACTGGAGTGGGTTGCCATTTCCTTCTCCAATGCATGGAAGTGGAAAGTGAAAGTGAAGTCGCTCAGTCGTGCCAGACTCTTAGTGACCCCATGGACTGCAGCCCACCAGGTTCCTCCGTCCATGGGATTTTCCAGGCAAGAGTACTGGAGTGGGTCGCCGTTGCCTTCTCCACTTATTCCTCTAGATAATCATATAAAGTAGGAAATATTTCCAACTACATTCGATGGAAGAGAAAACAAGCCAAGTAAATTTGAATAATTTGCCTGAGTCATGCAGGGATTTAAAGAGCTGAAATTTGAAAAAAATGAGAAAGTTTAGAAAACAACATGCTAACTTTCCCCCACTGAGTGCCCTCTGTTTGTATTCTTTTGCATATATTTAATTACAGTATTCTGTTCTTATTTTTGACATTTATTACTTTATCTGCTTAAAACATTTATATATTTATAAATAAGATATGTTCATCTATGATTTACTCTTTGTACTTAATACTATATTTTTTGGTCAACATTGCACTTTTTTTTAAACCATACTTTGTTGTTTTGTTTTTACTATATGCATGTTTTTTCAGAATAAGTCATAATGATCTGCTCTTAGATTAACTGACTGATATTTGCTATCATGCATAATCTGAATTGTTTTATCTCTTTAATCTTATTTTGTGTTTCTTTTCAATATTCTCACAATTTTTTTATTTGAATGACATGAGTGTTATAATTAGATAATATAATAATTATTTTTTTAAAACATAGTTAAAACATCTTTGGTCATCTTTGTGGTTTGTATTAATAATTAAAATTATTTCCAGATTATGTATGAACTGATCCATAATGTTGCTTTTATTATAAATTAAGCCTTTGAATCAATTATCTATCTGCCTACCTATCATCGATCTACTGTTTCTGTCTGGCCTCCAGCTCCATTGTTTTTCACTGGTAGCAATCAGGCTCTGTGTGTTGATCTACTCGTGTGAGTCACCTAGAGAATCTCCACTTCTACATCTATTTGCATTGTCATAACTCTTGGATAAGAGAGAGTTAATGTACTTTCTCAAATCATTTTAATTAATTTACTTTTATGTTATAAATTATAGCCAAAATATAGTCAATTGTACTATGGTCCAATATAATCATTTCCAATTGGAGAAGGAAATGGCAACGCATTCCAAGTGTTCTTGCCTGGAGAATCCCAGGGATGGGGGAGCCTGGTGGGCTGCCGTCTATGGGGTCGCAAAGAGTCAGACACGACTGAAGCGACTAAGCAGCAGCATAGTCAATGTAATATTAGCTGGAGGATCATCAAGGAGCATGGAAAAACTATTGTATAGAGGTCATGCTTTAAACAAAGAGACTGAGAACCTTTTTGTTAAAGAAATCTGAGCAACAGAATTCTGATGGATCAATGAGATTATGTGATTAAATTATTTTTAAAATAAAAAAAAGCAAAAGCAAATTATAATTATTAAGTAAAAAGTATCATGAATTTTACTGACACAATAAGACTTCCCAGAGTGTTTTGCTTGCACAAATAAGGAGAGCATCCAAGAACAGCTGGCATTTGAATTGAATTTTGAAAGATGAATATTATTTCTTCAGGGACCTGATGGCTTAACCAATTTTAAGTATGCTAAGTGTCATTTAATTTAGATAAATTTCTAAACAGACCGATATCAATTCAACTGTTTATTTAATTTTCATCAACACATTACCAATTTTAAATTGGATGAGTGAATTGTTGTTCAAATTGATGCTTAACCTTCCAAAACATCAGGTCATTTTTAGTTGATTCCATGTGATGGTACTCGAGAGTATTAAAGAACTTCATGCGTTGCATCCAAAAAAAAAAAAATCACAGCAAGTAGACTTTTTTTCATTGCCTTTTTCTGTGAAGAAATTTACATTTCTTTATAAGGTTGTTTAAAGTTTTGTCAAGCTCTGCTCCTGTGACTTTTCTTCGCTCCCTTACATTTCCCACCAAGGATTTAAACCATCTGGTTCTGAGAGATGGTGCACTGTACTACCTTCCTAGTGAGGGCATCTTGCTAATAAGCAGTGATCAACAAGACATTTTAAGAGCTTGTATTTGGCATCACAAATACATATATAT
This sequence comes from Bos javanicus, assembly GCF_032452875.1. NCBI lineage: Eukaryota > Metazoa > Chordata > Mammalia > Artiodactyla > Bovidae > Bos > Bos javanicus. The sequence continues at coordinate 4,015,969 of NC_083871.1, read as the reverse complement.
GTGAATTTCTGTTCTTTACACTAACATTTTGCAAGTACCTTTCTTGTTGAAACATGCCATTGGGAAAAACAATCTGTTTTGCTAATGTTTTAAGCTCTTTAGAGAGTAAATTCTGTGCTTTATATGCATGGTTTAGCTTATATCTTATCATAGGGGAAGCAAAGAGAAAATCTGTTCCTGTGTGTTGTTACAAATGCAACTGTAGGAAAACTGGCAGTTGGCCTATTTTCTACTAGCTTAAAAAAAAAAAAAAAAGCTATGCTAGAGAAAATTAGGATGGATGCTGTCGTAAGTGTTGATGAATAATGCAGTTAAAATCGGAGTAAGATTCCTTTAAATAAATCAGATTTATCTTTTCTTTTGATTTCTTTTCATTCTCTCTCCTGTATGATTTAAATTGTCATAATTTAGTTTTTTTCTTTCTAATTTTAAAACATTTTTTTCCTGAAATAGATAATTACATTTGATTGCACAGGAAATAGTGCCATTTATTGTTTATCTATTTTGAAAATTTGTCCAGTAAGTGTTTATAAAGACTTTTGGCCATATCCATTAACTGAGAGACTGCCTTGGTTGATAAAAAAGAGAATTGTTTTCTAAGTGTAGCCATCTTCATTAACTCTATTAATGAAAGTAAGAAAATAATAGATAATCTTGAATTTTTCATTTGTATCTAACTCCAGAGTTTCCAAAGACAGAGTAAAAACAGTTTTCCTTAATAAAATATAGAACGGCAGGCCCTCAGAACAAAAAGGGATACTAGAGATAAAGACCTCCCCTCTGAATGGTGAGTGCTGATTTTGCAATGCATCTGGTCCACACATTGCACAGAGCAGCAGAGGGTCAGGAGCTTTGATTAACTTCCCATAAACGTCTGCCACGTTGCATGTTTGCCACTGCCAAGTGTTTTATTTTCTTTTATCTTATTTGATTCTTATAATGATATGGTGAGTTTCCTGTTATTATGAATTTTCTTTTGAAGACATGGAAACAAAGGCCTAGATTAAGTGGTTTTCTCCAAAGTTATATATTTCTCCAAAGTAAAATGTAAGTTGCATACTTTTCTGGAGCTTTTCTTTTTATCTCAATCATAATAACAAATATAAATAAGTGGATACCTTTGTACATGCATGTTTCAGACCCTATTACTGTATCACTAATTATACAAAGCAGACTTAAAATAGCTATTTCAAATTGCTCATACTTCTGTCAGTGATGAAATTGATCTCGATTCTCCTAGGTAGTAGTTGCTTGGGATCTTTTGTGTAATTTCAGTCAGATATAAGCTGGAACTGCAGTCATCTGAAAACTCAATGGGGCTGGATCAAAATAGTGTATTTCCCTAGCAGTGAAATGATGCTGCTTTTGGCACGGCAGTCCACTGGAGCAGGCATGGAGCAGAAGTGGTTACTTCCGGACCCTCGAGAACGTTAGTGTCAATGTCTCCCATCCTCTTCCATCATATCTAGACCATTCCAGAGAAAGCATGGCCAGAGAAATAAGAGGAAGCTGCAAATAGCTTTAAGAGGAGGAGAGAGAGGAAAAGGAGGATGCCTTAAAGTTACACAGCACCATTTTCATTATCCTCAATTAATCAAAGCAGTCACAAGGTCACACAGTGGCAAAGGGATGAGATGCCAATTGTACATCTTAATAGGAAGGATGTCAAAGTACGTGCTCAAATTGCACAATGTAGATTAATGTGTTAACTTCATTAGCATCTGTATTTTTTCCAGTCACCAATAATTTACTAAGGGCCTATTACTCTCGAAAGAAAAATTATATCACTTTTTCTTAGTTCTTTAGGTAATGTGCATGTTTAGCCTGTTCTAAAAGAGCATTCCCCATGGGGTGAATGAGCATTGCTTAATGACAAACTGATGAAAATCAACTCTGAAGTAGCTGCCATTACCTATTTCTGATCATAAGTCAAAAGGTGCTTCACTGGACATGGAAGCAATTAAATGTCATTAACATCTGTTCTCTCCACATGACAGTCATGGGGTTGTTCCATTGGAGAACTTCACCCCATGTCATGGATCAAAAATAATATTCTCTCTGGTTTTGTTTGTTTGTTTGTTTACAGAGAACATCATTTTTTTTTTTTTCAAAATCAGGTCTATTTTGATAGAAGTTAGCAAAGTTCTGTGATTTGACTATTACCTTCACTAATTGACCACAATGTGGAAATAACTAATTGGTATATGCAGCTATGTAAACACCTATGATTTATGCCAGCCTTACTTTGTTCCCTGCTTGGGAAATAAATAACACTTTCTGGGAGCTAAAACTAATCATAAGTACTGTAAGAGAGACTTAAATTCTTCCTATTAATTTTCAGGTTCAAAATAAAATGGGAAATATATGTCGAGAAGCACACATTTTATTTATAAGTAAGTGTTTATTTTTAATCAAGTTAATATTTGAATGCATTTCCCATCTCAGATACTGTGGAAGGACTTGTTCAGGAAAGCAGTGGTCAATTCTGCCCCTCCTGCTCCATGCACGGAGCAGAGGCAAGTCCTTGCCTTCCTATCTGGGCCTTCATTCTTCTCACAGCTTCTCTCACAGCCTCTGTTCTTCACTCACACCACTTCCACAAGGTGTAATACTTCTATCACTTTGTTTAACAGTACTGCATACACAGCATTCTGTTTCCACACTGTCATTTCCCTAAAGTGTGTGTTCGAGTGTGTGTTCAAGACTGTTTTTGAAAGGACATCAGTGTCTCTACCTGTTCTTCCATGCTCTTCTAACTTCATAGCCAAGTTGTTGACTGTTACTTTATTCCCTAAACTGTAGCCAAGATTTTGATGCATTGATATTGTAGTGACCATACTGCTGATATTTCTCAATTCCAGACCTACTGGGTACTAGGATTTTTTATCTTTATTAGTCCAGTTCATGAATCTGGACCATCTAAAGTGATGAATTTCAGAAGACAACTGATTTTTTCCTCTTTATCTCTATTAATCATAAACATTACTCCCTGTACGTCGGTTTTAGTATACTGCTGCTATAACTGTGTGTGGAAATTGTCACTGCCATATTCATAAACTCAGGACATTGCAGCCATCAAGCTCCTAGACCAGGCTACCACCCTCAACTGTGTACCCTGAGGGGTTTATGAAGGAGGACAGCAAGATGTTAGGTAGTCAAGGTGTGTATCAGAGGAAGACGCCAGTGAGCCCAGAGGCTTGCATCTTCCCAGACATAGAAAGCCTTAAAGACTAATTACCTTAAGATATCTGGGTTTCCTTAATAGTAATCTTTTGATGTCTCAACTATATAAATCTATGTATCCTGATTCCTGCCTTACCTCTTAGGAGCAGTCTGTCAGAATTATCTAAGAGCCTGTCTTCTGGGCTCAAATACTCAGAAAATTCACTGAATAAAACATAATTCTTAACTTTTAGGTTATGCATTTTTTTTTGACATTGCAAATCACAGTGGTTTAAAGCAACACAAATGTAATGTCTTATACAAAAGGCAGGTTTGGTTGGGTTAAAATTACTTTCTAGAGGCTCTAGGGGACAGTCTGCTTCCTTGCCTTGACCAGCTGCTACAGGCGTCCACAGTCCTTGGTAGATTACACTTCCTCCATCTTCTAAGGCTTCTAAGCAATGGATGGTCCAGCCTCCCACTTGGCATACCTCTGGCCCTGCTTCCCTGGCTACATCTCCAAGTCCTCTTCTGTCCTCTCTTACACTTTACAAGAGGCTTGCTTTATAGTGGGCCCACCCACTTTAATCTCCATTTAAAGTCAGCTTAATCATCAACATTAGTTCTTTTTTGCCATGTAACACAAAAATATTCATAAGTCCTGGCAATCTTAACAGGACCACAAAGCATGGGGAGGCATTATTCTGTCTACTACAGCTTTGTTCTTGCTGGAAATGTCTCAGTTCTTATATTTTCTTTATTGTTAGAATGTATTATAAACTCAAGTCTTCCAAACTCTAATCTACCCACTTTGTCTGACCTTTTCTTTTTTTCCCCAGAACGTCCTTCCTGTGGCACCTGGTTGAAAGTGCAAGTGAAAGTGTTAGTCACTCAGCCCTGTCTGACTCTTGGCGATCCCATGGACTGCAGCCTGCCAGGCTCCTCTGTCCAAGGGATTCTCCAGGCAAGAATCCTGGAGTGGGTTGCCATTTCCTTTTCCAGGGGATCTTCCCAACCTAGGGAATGAACCTGGATCCTCCGGCATTGTCACAATATTAATAATCTAGTAATTAGACAAACCCTGTAGCCTCAGGAATCAGAGATGCTGAAAGGATCCAAGCTTTGATTTAGTTGCATTAGTAATTAAAACATCCTATCAAAGCTGGTAATTCTGTGATTCTGAGAGCTACATGCTGAAATCTATATCTATATATTTAAAAAAGTAAAATATCTGTTCCTCAGCAAATGGGCTGTCTTTTGGAGGGTGAGAATTGAGTCCTGTAATTCTGAATTATAGAGAAACTGGTTTTCAAGGCTCTCTGGTTTCAGGGAATTCCTCCCCTCCCGGGTGGGCCGTAACTTATTAGGTTGATTGCAAACAGGCATTCTCATGACACTTCAAATGAAATTAAATGTGACACAGTTCATCACAGCTGAGCTGGCAAACCCTCATGATATAGAAAACTGGGAATGGATCTCATCTGAGTGTCTGAACACGTTATTTTCCTCAGCCAGCTCATTTTATTTAGAAAACCAGTCCTTTCTTTCAGAAGTGAAAGTTCTAGGATCCTATATGATAATTGGAGTACTTAAAGAAAATTTGGGATGCCCTGGTGGCTCTGACGGTAAAGAGTCTGCCTGAAATGCAGGAGACCCCAGCTTGATCCCTGAGCTAGAGGATCCCAGAGAAGGAAATGGCAATCCACTCCAGTACTCTTGCCTGGAAAATCCCATGGACAGAGAAGCCTGGTGGGCTATACAGTCCATATATTCACAAGATGTCAAACATGACTGAGCAACTTCAGTTTCACTTTCAGAGAAAATTTAACCATTTATTTGCCCAAATTGCTCACTTAACATTTTTATCATTGCCACAAAGATGAATACTTTAAGGCAAAATCAGAAAGAGTGGCAAGATAAAATAAACCTTGTTTGCTCTTTCACAGTGGAAAATAAAAGTTATTCCACAGCCAGATGGCATTCTACTGCTCATTCAGATCACCCAGGCCCACCTCCTGTTGTAAAACAGCAATGTGTTAGTTCAACTTTGAGAAGGGTTTCTGACTTCTGCTTTCCTGGATGGACTAGGAACTCCATTTTAATTTATGTAAAAGTTCCTTAGAGAAAAATAAAATGGATTTTCAAAGCATGGAAGGAATGAGAGCAGAAGTGAGAGTCAGTGTGTTTGCCTATAAATTCTGCTTCTTCTGCCTTAACAGCTGAAGTTTAACCTTTTATCTTTTTAGTTGGCTTGGAGCAATTTCGTCTTCATTTTAATTCACTGTTCCTAAATAGCTCTCAGAAGAGACTGTGGCATACTTTCTCTTTGCCCTGAAACACCGGCATTCTGCTACAGAATATTCTTCCTCTGAGCAAAGGTTTGTTTTTTTTTGGTAAAGTGTGCTGAGCAATTTGTGCATATATGCAGACACACTGGACACACAACACCGGATTTGGAAGTGAAGCAAAGACAAAGCTATGATTCCATTCTATATCTGGTCTTTTCATTCTTTTTCAATTTGAGATTTTTTGGTTTATGTGCTAAGTTCTTCTTAGTTAAACATACTTTTCCTAACCCACTGTAGGTTTCACATTTATTTTCTCCCAGCAGCTTACTGCACAGTCAGCCACAGTGAAGATGGAATTATCCTGTCAGAAATTGTAACATTAAATTACTCTAGGGAAACATGCAGGTGCAAAACATGTTGTCTTTTAATGCAAATTCGGGGTTTCTAATCCAAACACAACCTCGTTGCATATCTACCACGCAGACTAAAAATAAAACTGATGCATTCATGATTTTATGCCTGTGTATGTGTATTTAAATTTAACTCAGCTAAAAGCATTACTTCTAGATAAGAATAGAAATGTCTAACATTTTTAATATCCGGGATCCTGTTAGTTTACATTTCAGTCATTCTTTAATATACATTTAATGTCAGTAAAAGTATTTTCTAAAATCCAACAAATTAAATTCAAGAATAAAAAAAATCTGACAAATGTCGTAAGAAAAATTATACAAAGTATAGTGGATTATTTTCTCTGAACACCATTTATTTCTTTTACAGATTTTTTTTCTTCAAGATAAGCAAAACAGTTTTAGCATTAATAATTGTAAAATTAAAAAAAAATCTCAAATTACATACACAACTCATTGTCATCTTATAAATCTTACTTCACAAAAGCATCCAGACATCTAAATGAAGACTCCTTATATTCTTTTATTGATATAAGAATATTCAGTATTAGCTGTATGAAACCATTCCTTAGAAACTCAAGACTTAGAAAAAAATTCTAGCATATGACTATCTAGGCATTACTCAGATTGTAAAATAATGCAGATAATTAGTGAAGTCAGCTGATATTTAACCCTGGTGCAAAGTGCAGCTTCTACAGACTTTACCCTGAACTTAAGTGATGAAACTTGATATATGTTTTGCTTTGTTTTACTGCAAAGTGTAACTTCATTCACTCTCTCTAGGCAGAGTCAAGGTTAACTGGGAGAGAAGGAGAGCTGAGCCTTAGAAACTCAAAATGCTGAGTTGCAGAAGGAAGGGAAGATTTGGGGAAATGAGTGTCACAAAAGTAAATGTTCAAATGAGGTATGTGTATGTATGTATATCTGATTTTGCAAAAGGGATAGTTATTTAATATCATTTAATATTTATTGATATCATGTAATGATATTTAATATCCACCAATATCATTTAATAATATATAATACCCATCAGGAATGATGCTAAAGCTGAAACTCCAGTACTTTGGCTACCTCATACTAAGAGTTGACTCATTGGAAAAGACTCATGCTGGGAGGGATTGGGGGCAAGAGGAGAAGGGGATGACAGAGGATGAGATGGCTGGATGGCATCACTGACTCGATGGACATGAGTCTGAGTGAACTCCAGGAGTTGGTGATGGACAGGGAGGCCTGGCGTGCTGCGATTCATGGGGTTGCAAAGAGTCGGACACGACTGAGCAAATGATCTGATCTGATCTGAATATCCATCAGGTTCCTCTGTCCATGGTTCCCAGGCAAGAAGAATGAAGTGGGTTGTTATGCCTTCCTCTAAGGGATCTTCCCAGCCTACGGATTGAACACACATCTCTTACATCTCCTGCATTGATAGGCAGATTCCTTACCGCTAGTGCCACCTGGGAAGCCCATTTAATTATAAGAGAAAGAAAAATAAATCTTACATGGAAATTTCTCCTAAATTTCTGGAAGAAAAAGTTATGTTCAGAAAAAATAAAAACTATAAATATGATAAAAATATTTACAACAAAAATAAATACTAGTACATGTTGCTATTGTTGTTCAATTGCTTAATTGTGTCCAACTCTTTGTGATGCCATGGACTGTAGCATGCCAGGCTTCCCTATCCTTCACTATCTCCCAAAGTTTGGTCAAACTCATATCCATTGAGTCAATGAGGTCATCCAATCATCTCATCCTTTGTTGCATATAATTTGATGACAAATTTTTATATATTAATAGTCCTAGTTTTAATTTAGATTTTAGGTTCACATGAGCTTACTATATCAATAACCACAAATATGCAGATGTACCACCCTTATGGCAGAAAGCAAAGAAGAGCTAAAAAGCCTCTTGATGAAAGTGAAAGAGGAGAGTGAAAAAGTTGGCTTAAAACTCAACATTCAGAAAACTAAGATCATGGTATCTGGGTCCTATCACTTCATGGCAAATAGATGGGGAGCAATGGAAACAGTGACAGACTTTATTTCAGGGGGCTCCAAAATCACTGCAGATGCTGACTGCAGCCTTGAAATTAAAAGACGCTTACTTCTTGGAAGAAAAGTTATGACTAACCTAGACAGCATATTAAAAGGCAGAATTATTTTGCCAACAAAGGTCTGTGTAGTCAAAGCTATGGTTTTTCCAGTTGTCATCTATGGGTGTGAGAGTTGGACTATAAATAAAGCTGAGTGCCAAAGAATTGATGCTTTTGAGCTGTGGTGTTGAAGACTCCTGAGAGTTCCTTGGATTTCAAGGAGATCCAACCAGTCCATCCTAAAGGAAATCAGCCCTGAATATTCATTGGAAGTACTGATGCTGAAGCTGAAGTTCCAATACTTTGGCCACCTGATGTGAAGAACAGACTCATTGGAAGAGACCCTCATGCTGGGAAAGATTGAGAGCAGGAGGAGAAAGGGATGACAGAGGATGAAATGGTTGGATGACATCACCGACTCAATGGACATGAGTGAATAAACTCTGGGAGTTGATGATGGACAGGGAGACCTGGCGTGCTGCAGTCCATGGGGTCGCACAGAGTGGAACACCAGTGAACGACTGAACTGAGCTTGCTATATTAAAAAAAATAAAATCTAATGAATTCTACCAAACTCTCATATTCTAGTGATAAGAGCGTGGGATAGGCAAGGGACTGTTTTTATTCCCAGTTCTTGACCTTTGAGTCAAAAAGGAAAGACAGACATCAAAGGAAGTACACTGAAACAGAAGGGTTATAACTCATGGTTCTGTCAATACCACTGGGATAATCAGTAAGCTTAACAACAAGTATGGAAACATTTCTCAGAATATTGCACAGAGATATGGGACTATGAAAAATATGACAGAAAGTTAAGAGGAATGGGGAAGAGAATGATAAATCCCAACATATATTTAATTAATGACAAAGAAGAGGGTGGAGATAAAGGAGGAGGTCTTATTCAATTAGATAACGATGGTGAATTTTTCCAAAGTTTGATAAAATGCATGACCTTCATATTGAAGAAATAGATTAAATCCCAAACAAGGACAAATAAAAAGTATCCACAGAGAGAAGATGTAGAATATCTTGAAGAGAAAAAAAAAAAAACAAAACTTTTAGGTAAAGAGAAAGAAGAGCAAGAAATATTCGCAAATTAAAGGACACATTAAAAAAGACAGAGAGGAAAATAAAACAAACCAGACACAAAACACAGCTAATTACTGAGGAGTCTCAATTTTCATTAGTTTAGTTTTTTTCTGTATTCAGATATAAGTTGATTTTCAGGCGAGCAACTACTCAGATATTTTTTTTTCCTCCAATAGATGTTTGCTGAAAGATTTGAAATATGTATTTCAACAAGAAAGAATTTGATCAAAGAAATAAACAGGAGGCTATAAGAAGCAATATTAAGCAAATAAATGAGAACATATGCAAAATTTACACATCAAGGAAGTGTAAAAATTATGCAAAATCCTCACATGAAGGAAGACTCAAAATCTAGATAACATATGAATATTTCCAACACACAAATTGATAGTAGTAGAGGACAGTAAATGGAAAAGGGAAATTTTAATTAATTTGCTGACTTAAGAAGACATCATTATATAATATTTAGATTGAACAGCACTGCATACAAAACACCTTAAAACTCATAGGTACATGATAAGTAATTGGTAACAAACAATTTATACAAGGGAATAAGAATTGCTAAAAAGCACTCATTTCAATATATTAATGATAAAATAATGAAATAATAATCTGAAGTAAAAAAAGAAAGGCAAAACATAAGAGTAGAATGTCTGGTAATAGAAAACAATAGAACAAATCATTATATCAACAAAATCAGAAGTTGGCTCTTCAGAAAGATGAACAAAATACATAAAAATCTTGAAATTAATCAAGAAAAAAAGAGTCTTTCCCAGTGGCACAAAGGGTAAAGAGTCTATCTGCAATGCAGCACACATGGATTCAATCTCTGGGTTGGGAAGATCCACTGGATAAGGGAACAGCTACCCACTTCACTTTTCTTGCCTGGAGAATCCCATGGACAGAGGAGCCTGGCAGGCTATCATCCATAGGGTTGCAAAGAGTCGGACAAGACTGTGCGACTAACACATGCACACACACACACACTACTACTAATTCAAAGTAAAATGCTTTCTAAATATATATATTTCCACAATTTACTCAACACAAAATGAAAAATTATACCTAAGAAGACTTAATAATTAAGTCAAAAAAGCACTAGGGGTGACTATTTTAAGTGACCTTCTTTTTCTACACTTTTAATTCATAAACACTGATCATGCAAACTCTTGCAGAAGAGAAAGAAAGCCTGACAATTAGTTTATAAGACTGAGGCAAGTGAGAACTCTCAGATACTACATTTGGGAATGTAAACTAACATATTTACTTTGGAGAAAACTTTGCATTATTGAAGAAATTGAAAGTTCATAGTCTAATAACCGGCATTTCCTCCCTAAATCCATCGTGTATGAAAACATTCACACTAGGTAAGAAGAATGATTCAGTTCAGTTCAGTTCAGTTCACTCACTCAGTCGTGTCCGACTCTTTGCGACCCCATGAATCGCAGCACGCCAGGCCTCCCTGTCCATCACCAACTCTAGGAGTTCACTCACCTCACGTCCATCTTGTCAGTGATGCCATCCAGCCATCCAATCCTCTGTCGTCCCCTTTTCCTCCTGCCCCCAATCCCTCCCAGCATCAGAGTCTTTTCCAGTGAGTCAACTCTTCACATGAGGTGGCCAAAGTACTGGAGTTTCAGCTTTAGCATCATTCCTTCCAAAGAAATCCCAGGGCTGATCTCCTTCAGAATGGACTGGTTGGATCTCCTTGCAGTCCAAGGGACTCTCAAGAGTCTTCTCCAACACCACAGTTCAAAAGCATCAAATCTTCGGCACTCAGCTTTCTTCACAGTCCAACTCTCACATCCATAAATGATCACAGGAAAAACCATAGCCTTGACTAGACGGACCTTTGTTGGCAAAGTAATGTCTCTGCTTTTCAATATGCTATCTAGGTTGGTCATAACTATTCTTCCAAAAACTAAGCATCTTTTAATTTCTAGGTGATCACTCACCTAGCATCAGATATCCTGGAATGTGAAGTCAAGTTGGCCTTAGAAAGCATCACTATGAACAAAGCTAGTGGAGGTGATAGAATTCCAGTTGAGCTGTTTCTAATCCTGAAAGATGATGCTGTGAAAGTACTGTACTCAATATGCCAGCAAATTTCGAAAACTCAGCAGTGGCCACAGGACTGGAAAAGGTCAGTTTTCATTCCAACCCTGAAGAAAGGCAATGCCAAAGAATGCTCAATCTACCACACAATTGCACTCATCTCACACACTAGTAAAGTAATGCTCAAAATTCTCCAAGCCAGGCTTCAGCAATATGTGAACCGTGAACTTCCAGATGTTCAAGCTGGTTTTAAAAAAGGCAGAGGAATCAGAGACCAAATTGCCAACATCCGCTGGATCATCGAAAAAGCAAGAGAGTTCCAGAAAAACATCTATTTCTGCTTTATTGACTATGCTAATGCCTTTGACTGTGTGGATCACAATAAACTGTGGAGAATTCTGAAAGAGATGGGAATACCAGACCACCTGACCTGACTCTTGAGAAATTTGTATGCCGGTCAGGAAGGAACAGTTAGAACTGGACATGGAATAACAGACTGGTTCCAAATAGGAAAAGGAGTACGTCAAGGCTGTATATTGTCACCCTGCTTATTTAACTTATATGCAGAGTACATCATGAGAAATGCTGGGCTGGAAGAAGCACAAGCTGGAATCAAGATTTCCGGGAGAAATCTCAATAACCTCAGATATGCAGATGACACCACCCTTATGGCAGAAAGTGAAGAGGAACTAAAAAGCCTCTTGATGAAGGTGAAAGAGGAGAATGAAAAAGTTGGCTTAAAGCTCAACATTCAGAAAACGAAGATCATGGCATCTGGTCCCATCACTTCACGGGAAATAGATGAGGAAACAGTGGAAACAGTGTCAGACTTTATTTGTTTGGGCTCCAAAATCACTGCAGATGGTGACTGCAGCCATGAAATTAAAAGAAGAATGATTAGCAGATATATGGTCCTGTCAAAAATATTCTTAAGACATTTGGTCCATAAGATATCTGGTCCAAGCCAAAAGGCCATTGAATTTCAGTTTATACAAAATGTCCATGAGCTTATCTGATTCATGCCAGATAGTTCTGGTCAGGATCAGATAAATATCAAGGATGTTTTGGCATCAGCATCACTACAAACCAAGCCAGTGGAGGTGATGGAATTCCACTTGAGCTATTTTAAATCCTAAAAGATGATGCTGTGGAAATGCTGTACTCATTATGCCAGCAAATTTGGAAAACCCAGCAGTGGCCACAAGACTGAAAAAGGTCAGTTTTCATTCCAGTCCCAAAGAAAGGCAATGCCAAAGAACGCTCAGACTACCGCACAATTGCACTCATCTCACATGCTAGCAAAGTAATCCTCAAAATTCTTCAAGACGGCTTCAACATGTTCAAGCTGGATTTAGAAAAGGCAGGGGAAAAAATTGCCAACATCCACTGTATTATCAAAAAAGCAAGAGAGTTCCAGAAAAACATCTATTTCTGCTTTATTGACTATGCCAAAGCCTTTGACTGTGTGGACCACAACAAACTGTGGAAAATTCCTAAAGAGATGGGAAAATCTGACCACCTGATCTTTCTCTTGAGAAATCTGTATGCAGGCCAGGAAGCAACAGTTAGAACTGGACATGGAACAACAGAATGGTTCCAAATAGGAAAAGGAGTACATCGAGGCTGTATATTGTTACCCTGCTAATTTAACTTATACACAGAGTACATCATGAGAAATGCTGGGCTCGATGAAGCACAAGCCAGAATCAAGATTTTTGGGAGAAATATAAATAACCTCAGGTATGCAGATGACACCACCCTTATGGCAGAAAGCAAAGAAGAGCTAAAGAGCCTCTTGATGAAAATGAAAGAGGAGAGTGAAAAAGTTGGCTTAAAACTCAACATTCAGAAAACTAAGATCATGGCATCCAGTCCCATCACTTCATGGAAAATAGATGGGGAAGCAATGGAAACAGTGACAGACTTTATTTTGGGGGGCTTAAAATCACTGCAGATGGTGACTGCAGCCTTGAATTAAAAAACTCTTGGTTCTTGGAAGAAAAGTTATGACCAACCTAGATATCATATTAGAAAGCAGAGACATTACTTTGCCAACAAGGTCTGTCTGGTAAAAGCTACGTTTTTTCCAGTAGTCATGTATGGATGTAAGAGTTGGACTATAAAGAAAGCTGAGCACCGAATCATTGGTGCTTTTGACCTGTGGTGTTGGAGAAGACTCTTGCGAGTCCCTTGGTCTACAAGGAGATCCAACCAGGCCATCCTAAAGGAAATCAATCCTGAATATTCACTGGAAGGGCTGATGCTGAAGCTGAAACTCCAGTACTTTGGCCACCTGATGCGAAGAACTGACTCATTTGAAAAGACCCTGATGCTGGGAAAGATTAAAGGTGAGAGGAGAAGGGGACCACAGAGGATGAGATGGTTGGATGGCATCACTGACTTAATGGACATGAATTTGAGTAAACTCCAGGAGTTGGTGATGGACAGGGAGGCCTGGCGTGCTGCATTCCATGGCATTGCAAAGAGTCGGCCACGACCTAGCGAATGAATTGAACTAAAATGATTTATGGACATTTGAAAAGAACTGAAAGCCCTGCAGGGACAAAGGCACAGATATGAATTGGTTTATTTCATCATAAACACAATATGATGACTTCCCTTCTGGTTCAGATGGCAGAGAATCCGCCTGCAATATGGCAGACCTGGGTTCATTCCCTGTTTTGGGAAGATCTCTTGTGGAAGAGAATTGCAACCCATTCCAGTATTCTTGCCAAGAGAATCCCATGGACAGAGAAGCCTGGCAAGCTACAGTCCATGGGGTTTCAAAGAGTCAGACATGACAGCAACTAACACACATGTAACACACACACAAACACAGCACATTATAAACACATTGTAAACATCCCAAATATTGATTTGGAGGGAGGGTGTTGATGTGTAACTTAAGCAAAGTTATAAAATGGAAAATTATACAGAAAATTACATAGACAAATTGATCTTTTAGTAACAATGTAAATCTGAAGGACATACTGAAGTGAAAGTCGCTCAGTAGTGTCTGACTCTTTTCAAACCCATAGACTGTAGCCTGCAAGGCTCCTCTGCCTATGGAATTCTCCAAGCAAGAATCCTAGAGTGGGTAGCTGTTCCCTTCTCCAGGGGATCATCCCAACAAAAGGATTGAACCCTGATCTCTCGCATTGCAGGTAGATTCTTTACTGTCTGAGCCAGGAGGGAAGCTCCGGTATATTAAATTGAAAAATAAATTTTTGAGTGATTTTGTACAATATTATCACACTTATGCAAAGATTTTTACTGTTCAAAAAGCCACGAATGATTTTTGTGCAAGTGTGTATATGTGACATGAAAGGGAAAATTATTACCATGGCTTCCCTGGTAGCTCAACTGAAAAAGAAACCACCTGCAATGCAGGAGACCACAGTTCAATTCCTAGGTTGGGAAGATCCCCTAGAGAAGGAAACAGATATCCACTCCAGTATTGTCTGGAGAATTCCATGGACAGAAGAGCCTGGCAGGCTACATTCCATGGGGTCACAAAGAGTTGAACAGGACTGAGTGACTTTCACTTTTCATATTTAGTAAAATGATTACAAATGTGACCAGAACCGTGGAAGAATAAGTTTGATGATGATACAAAAGAGACTGTACCGCCAACAATACTGCAACATTTTTTTGATATTATTTACAAAGTTATACTCAACATGTATAGAAAAGAGTTAACAACTGGTAAATATATTCTCCATGTTTGAGACATGTCCTAAAAAGTTTTTATATGTCCCACCATTATACATGCTACTTTTTAACATTAGACTATTTTAAAGTATAAAATATGCATAAATGTATACTTACATTTAAAGTATTCATTGTAATTTTGTCAGATATATCTATTTAGATTTTTATTCTGAGATTATATCCTTTCTAAATATCAGTAATATATTGTTCTCTTTTGAAATTGTGGTGATAATGTTTTATTGTAATATTATTATTTTATATAATAAGAAATGGTCAACTCTCGTTATCAGCACTCTTCTCCATAAATTTACTGATCTATGTGGTAAAAATGTTTGAGAACCATTAGTACAAAGCATGTTAATAACAGCCATGAAGAAGTATTTTAATAGGCAGTGCTTACTAATAGGGTTTATCGATGTAAATTCTTGCAAATGATAATCCATAAATTCTCATTAACATTATTTGGTGAGTGAAATATGAACAGTGACCAGCAGCCACAGGAAAAAGAAAATGTACCATTTATGTTTGCTCATGAATTTTACTTATTAAGTGTTACTTTTATGGACACTATTCTTTGCACTTGCAATATTTAATGTCTGAGTATATTTCATACATGAAGAAGACAGTCAACTCTCAAGTCCTTTGGAAATGTTTAATGCTTTTTTTTTTTTTATGTGTTTCATCTAATCCAACATGGTACTGTTTTCAGTCCCGTTGTTTCTACAGCACACTTTTTTGACATTCAACATTCTGTTACTTCAAACACGATGAGGATTTAATTTTTGTTTGCTTATGTAACCATTTCTCCTCCTCTTTCTTCGTCTCCCATTCTCTCTCTCTTTCTTTCTATCCATCTCCTTCTCATCTCCTCTTTCTCTAAATCTATAAAAAGAGATCACGTCTTTGAATGCTAGAGACATTACTATCCCCAAAAGAACCATCTAAGTTTTCAGCTGCCAGTCCTTTCAAATGTGCCAACACAGACATGATGCTTGAACAAGAATATATCAAGAATAGAAACAAGTAATGATATATAACTCTGGACAGGAAAGCATAAAGGGGAACCCAAACTGACTTATCAGTAGTTAAAGACACCTGATCCCTAACAATGAGTAAAGGAGAGGTAAGTCTTTGTTACCACTGTGCCCAGCCCCAAGTATGTAGACTTTTTGAATGTATAAGATTCAAGAATGCATGGATTACAGGATTTGGAAAATAAGTTGAATTATCTGTTTTTTAAAACTGCACTAAACTATTCTTGAAAATTAGAGCCTATTTTAACTGTTAACTTGAAAAACTCATAAAATTACTTCTTTTTCTCCCCAGTGCAAAAGAAAATGAAGTACAAATACAAAGATTTTTCTGCTTTTGCAGCTAATTTCTGCTCCCTGTGGACAAGCCATGCTAAACCAGACTACCTGTAGAAGGTGATGAACAACCATTCGGTTTGTGATAGCACTGCCCAAGTACAGTTGAATAAATACTTGTGACATACAAAATGTTCAAAATTACAATGCATGACCGACTAAAGTGGACAGAAATGCAAATGACTGCTGCCCTGTGATGCCAGGCAAAACTCTCTGGACACATCTAGAATACAAGCGCAGCGCATATCAAACATCCATACGTGCACTGTGGAGCAGAAGGAAAGTGATGTCTACCATCTCCAATACTGCTCTCTGTCCTGTGAGTCTCAGTGTAGTCAGTATGTTTTCTTATAGCCCTCACGGTGTGGGGAAACTGAAAGAGCATGGACCGCAGAACTACTGAGGAAAATTTAAGAAACAAAATATACCATCAGTGAAAAGGATCTAATTTTAATTGTGCCATGTATAAGTCTTTGTGAGGATTATGGAAAATACATACATGGGATAAGAACCTGATGAATAGTTGAATAGTATGTGAAAATCTGAGTTAGACTTCAGGCTCAAAAAAAAAAAAAATCATTTTTCTTGTCTCAGGATTTGAAACCTTCTCAGAGAACAATTCTTGCATGCATTTGTGGTTTCACCCAGGGCTCTTCAGTTCAGTTCAGTTCAGTTCAGTTGCTCAGTCATGTCTGACTCTTTGTGACCCCTTGGACTGCAGCACACCAGGCTTCCCTGTGCATCACCAAGTACCAGAGCTTACTCAAACTCATGTCCATCGAGTCAGTGATGCCATCCAACCATCTCATCTTCTGTCATCCCCTTCTCCTCCCACCTTCAATCTTTCCCACCATCAGGGTCTTTTCCAGTAAGTCAGTTTTTCGCATCAGGTGGCCAAAGTAATGGAGTTTCAGCTTCAGCATCAGTCCTTCCAATCAATATTCAGGACTGATTTCCTTTAGGATGGACTGGTTGGATCTCCTTGCAGTTCAAGGGACCCTCAAGAGTCTTCTCTAGCACCACAGTTCAAAAGCATCAGTTCTTCAGTGCTCAGCTTTCTTTATGGTCCAACTTTCACATCCTTACATGACTACTGCAAAAACCATAGCTTCGATGAGATGTCTCTGCTTTTTAATATGCTGTCTAGGTTGGTCAAAGCTTTTCTTTCAAGGAGGAAGTATCTTTTAATTTCATGCCTGCAGTCACCATCTACAGTGATTTTGCAGCCCCTCAAAATAAGTCTGTCACTGTTTCCATTGTTTCCCCATCTATTTGCCATGAAGTGATGGGGCCAGATGCCATGATATTAGTTTTCTGCATATTGAGTTTTAAGCCAACTTTTTCACTCTCCTCTTACACTTTCATCAAGTGGCTCTTTGGTTCTTCTTTGCTTTCTGCCATAAAGGTGGTGTCATCTGCATATCTGAGGTTATTGATATTTCTTCCAGCAATCTTGATTCCAGCTTGTGCTTCATCCAGCCTGGTATTTTGCATGATGTATTCTGCATATAAGTTAAATAAGCAGGGTGACAATTTACAGCCTTGATGTACTCCTTCCCTGATTTCAAACCAGTCTGTTGTTCCATGTCCAGTTCTGTTTTTCTTGACCAGATCTCCTAGTCCAGATATTTTTACTACTATATTTCAATTTCTGTTCTGTATTCACTGTAAGATTTAACTATGAAAGCAATGTGGTCTCTGCCAATTTTTCTTTCCTTGACCCTAGAGTTCTCCACTGAGAATATTAATATTGCAGTATTATTTTTGCAATATATAATATTGCAATATTATCCTCATTAGCTTAAATATGTTTTACTATCTGCATTTTCCACATAAAATATTTGAGTCACATCTGTTACAGAAAGCTCTACTACAATCTTCATCTTCTCTAAAATCTAGTGGTAGATTTAGAGTTTTCTTGTGGCTTCTCAAGACTTTTTATCTCTTGAGACAGCTACGATTAGTGCATACTTACCTAGCATCTCCTTCTTCTGAAGGAGGTGACCATTACCACCATTACCCTTACACAGCACCACCCATCAACAGAAAACTGGATTAAAGATGAGCATGGCTATACCCATCAGAATGAGACCCAGATTCCCCCGCATCCAGTCCTTCCCATGAGAAAGATTCCAGAAGTCTCTTATCCTTATCCATCAGAGGGAAGACAGAATGAAAGCCACATTACAGAAATCAAACCAAACTGAATACATGGATCATGACCTTGTCTAACTCAATGAAAATATGAGCCATGCCATGTAGGGCCACCCAAGACATACGGGTCATGGTGGAGAGTTCTGGCAAAATGTGGTCCACTGTAGAAAGGAATGGCAAATCACTTCAGTATTATTTCCTTGAGAACACCATGAACAGTATGAAAAGGCAAAAATATACAACACTGAAAGATTAGCTTCTCAGGTCAGTAGGTGCCCAACATGCTAACAGAGAAGAGTGGATAAATAGTTCCAGATGAATAAGAGGCTAAGCCAAAGCAAAAACAACACCCAGTTGTAGTTGTGACTGGTGATGGAAGTCCGATGCTGTAAAGAACAGTATTGTAAAGGAACCTGGAATGTTAGATGCATGAAGCAAGGTGAATTGGAAGTCATCAAACAGGAAATGGCAAGAGTAAACATCAGCATTTTAGGAATCAGTGAACTAAAATGGACTGGAATGGGTGAATTTAACTCAGATGACCATTATATCTACTACTCTGGACAAGAATCCCTTAGAAGAAATGTAGTAGCCCTCACAATCAACAAAAGAGTTTGAAATACTTGGGTGCAATATCAAAACTGACAGAATGAACTTGGTTTGTTTCCAAGGCTAACCATTCAACATCACAGTAATCCAAATCTATGCTCAAATCACTAATGCTGAAGAAGCTGAAGTTTACCAGTTCTATGAAGACCTACATGACCTTCCAGAACTAACACCAAAAAAGTGGTCCTTTCCATAACAGGAGATTGAAATGCAAAAGTAGGAAGTGAAGAGATACCTGGAGTAACAGGTAAGTTTTGCCATGGAGTACAAAATGAGGCAGGGTAAAGGATAATAGAGTTCTGCCAAGAGAACACACTGGTTACAGAAAACACCCTCTTCCAACAATACAAGAGATGACTCAAAACATGGACATTATCAGATGGTCCATACCAAAATCAGATTGATTACATTCTTCACAGTCCAATGTGGAGAAGCTCTGTATAGTCAGCAAAAACAAGGCTGGGGACTGACGGTGGCTCAGATCATGAACTTCTTATTGCTAACTTCAGACTAAAATTGAAGAAAATAGGGAAAACTACTAGATCACTTAGGTATGACCTAAATAAAATACCTTGTGATTATGCAATGGAAGTGACAAACAGATTCAAGGGATTAGATCTGATAGAGTTCCTGATATATAGGGAGATCCATAACATTATACAGGAGGCAGTGATCAAAACCATCCTGAGAAAAAGAAATACAAAAACGCAAAAGAGAGAGAGATAAGAAAAGGCAAAGGAGAAAAGGAAAGATATACCCATCTGAGTGCAGAGTTCCAAAGACTAGCAAGGAGAGAGAATCAAGCCTTCCTAAGTGATCCATGAAAAGAAGAGCAAAAACAATAGAATGGGAAAAACTAGAGATCTCTTCAAGAAAATTAGAGATACCAAGGGAACATTTCATGCAAAGTTGGGCACAATAAAGGACAGAAATGGTATGGACCAAACAGGAGGAGATATTAAGAGTAGATGGCAAAAATGCACAGAACTATACAAGGAAGATCTTAATGACCCAGATAACCATGATAGTATCATTAATCACCTAGACCCAGATATCCTGGACTGTTAAGTTAACTGGGCCTTAGGAAGTATCACTACAAACAAAGCTAGTGGAAGTGATGGAAATCCAGCTGAGCTGTTTCAAATCCTAAAAGATGACGCTGTTAAACTGCTGCACTCAATATGCCAGCAAATTAAAAAAAACAAAACAAAACAAAAAAAGAAAACCCTCTGTAGTGGCCACAGTACTGGAAAAGATCAGTTTTCATTCCAATCCCAAAGAATGCTCAAACTACTGCACAATTGCACTTATAGTAAAGTAATGCTTAAAATACATGAACCGTGAACTTTCAGATGTTCAAGCATATTTTACAAAAGGCAGAGGAACCAGAGATCAAATTGCCAACATCTACTGGATCATGGAAAAAGCAAGAGAGTTCCAGAAGAAAACATCTATTTCTGCTATGCCAAAGCCTTTGACTGTGTAGATCACAATAAACGGTGGAAAATTCTAAAAGAGATGGGAATACCAGACCACCTGATCTGCCTATTGAGAAACCTATCTGCCTATTGAGAAACCTATCAGGAAGCAACAGTTAGAACTGGACATGGAACAACAGACTGGTTCCAAATAGGGAAAGGAGTACATCAAGGCTGTATATTTTCACCCTGATTATTTAAATTCTATGCAGAGTATATCATGAGAAACACTGGACTGGAAGAAGCACAAGCTGGAATCAAGATTTCTGGGAGAAATATCAATAACCTCAGATATGCAGATGAAATCACCCTTATGGCAGAAAGTGAAGAGGAACTAAAAAGCCTCTTGATGAAGGTGAAAGAGGATAGTGAAAAAGGTGGCTTAAAGCTCAACATTCAGAAAATGAAGATCATGGCATCTGGTCCCATCACTTCATGGGAAATAGATGGGGAAACAGTGGAAACAGTGTCAGATTTTATTTTTTGGGCTCCAAAATCACTGCAGATGGTGACTGCAGCCATGAAATTAAAAGATGCTTACTCCTTGGAAGGAAAGTTATGACCAACCTAGATAGCATATTCAAAAGCAGAGACATTACTTTGCCAGCAAAGATCCGTCTAGTCAAGGCTATGGTTTTTCCTGTGGTCATGTATGGATGTGAGAGTTAGACTGTGAAGAAAGCTGAGCGCCGAAGATTTGATGCTTTTGAACTGTGGTGTTGGAGAAGACTCTTGAGAGTCCCTTGGACTGCAAGGAGATCCAACCAGTCCATTCTGAAGGAGATCAGCCCTGGGATTTCTTTGGAGGGAATGATGCTGAATCTGAAACTCCAATACTTTGGCCACCTGATGCAAAAAGCTGACTCCTTGGAAAGAGCCTCATACTGGGAAGGATTGGGGGCAGGAGGAGAAGGGGACGACAGAGGATGAGATGGTTGGGTGGCATCACTGACTCAATAGACATGGGTTTGGGTGGACTCTGGGAGCTTGTGATGGACAGAGAGGCCTGGCGTGGTGTAGTTCATGGGGTCACAGGGAGTCTGACATGACTGAGCAACTGAGCTGAGCTGAACTGAGTACAGCACTTTACAGCATCATCTCTTAGGATTTTAATAGCCCAGCTGGAATTCCATCACCTCCACTAGCTTTGTTCTTAGTAGTGCTTCCTAACACCCACTTCACTTCACATTCCAGGTGTCTGAGTCTAGATGAGTGACCATACCATCATGGTTCATTCAGTTCAGTTGCTCATTCATGTCCAACTCTTTGTGACCTCATGGACTGCTGCACACCAGGCTTCCCTGTCCATCACCAACTCCCAGAGCATCCTCAAGCTATATTCACCAATTCAGTGATGCCATTCAACCATTTCATCCTCTGTCATCCCTTTCTCCTGCCTTCAATCTTTCCCACCATCAGGGTATTTTCCAATGAGTCAGTTCTTCACATCAAGTGGCCAAAATATTGGAGTTTCAGCTTTAGCATCAGTCCTTCCAATGAAGAGTCAGGATTGATTTCCTTTAAGATTGACTGGTTGTATCTCCTTGCAGTCCAAGCTACTCTCAAGAGTCTTCTCCAACACCACAGTTCAAAAGCATCAATTCTTAAGCACTCAGCTTTCTTTATGGTCCAACTCTCACATCCACACATGACCACTGGAGAAACGATAGCTTTGACTAGATGGACCTTTGACAGCAAAGTAATGTCTCTACTTTTTAATATGCTATCTAGGATGGTCAAAGATTTTCTTCTAAGGAGCAAGTATCTTTTAATTTCATGGATGTAGTCACCAACTGCAGTGATTTTGGAGTCCAAGTTTTCCTGGTCATTAAGACCTCTTTTGTACAGATCTTCTGTGTGTTCTTGCCACCACTTCTTAATCTCTTCTGTCTCTGTTAGGTCCATACAATTTCTGCCATTTTTTTATATCCATCTTTGAATGAAATATTCCCTTTGTTTCTCCAATTTTCTTGGGAAGATCTCCAGTCTTTTCCATTTTATTATTTTCCTCTATTTTTTTTTTTTTTTGCTTTGTTCATTGAAGAAGGCCTTCTTGTCTCCTTGCTCTTCTCTGGAACTCAGCATTCAGTTATGAATATATTTCCCTTTCTCCCTTGCTTTTTGCCTCTTTTCTTTCCACAGCTTTGTAAAGCCTCTTCAGACAACCATTTTGCCTTCCTGAATTTATTTTTCTTGGGAATGATCTTGATCACTGACTCCTGGACAGATTTATGAACCTCTGTCTGTAGTTCTTCAGGAATTCTGCCTACCAGATTTTTCAGCAAACTTTTTCACTCTCCTTTTTCACTTTCACCAAGAGGCTCTTTAGTTCTTCACTGTAGGCCATAAGTGTGATGTCATTTGCATATCTGAGTTTATTGATATTTCTTCTTGCAATCTTGATCCCAGCTTGTGCTTTATCCAGTCCAGCATTTCTCATGATGTACTCTGCATATAAGTTCAATAAGAAGGGTGAAAATATACAGCCTTGACATACTCCTTTCCCTATTTGGAATCTGTCTGTTGTTCCATGTCCAGTTCTAACTGTTGCTTCTTAACCTGCATGCAGATTTATCAGGAGGCAGGTCAGGTTGTCTGGTATTCCCATCTCTTTAAGAATTTTCCACAGTTTGTTGTGATCCACACAGTCAAAGGCTTTGGCATAGACCATAAAAGAGAAGTGCTTATTTTTCAGGAACTCTCTTGCTTTTTCTATGATCCTTCAGATGTTGGCAATTTGATCGCTGGTTCCTCTGTCTTTTCTAAATCCAGCTTGAACATCTTGAAGTTCATGGCTGATGTACTGTTGAAGCCTGGCTTGGAGAATTTTGAGCATTATTTTGCTAGCATGTGAGATGAGTGAAATTGTGCAGTATTTTGAGCATTCTTTGGCATTACTCTTCTTTGGGACTGGAATGAAAACTGACATTTTCTGGTCCTGCAGCCACTGCTGAGTTTTCCAAATTTGCTGGCATATTGAGTGTGGCACTTTCACAGCATCATCTTTTAGGATTTGAAATAGCTCAACTGGAATTCCATCACCTCCACTAGCTTTGTTTGTAGTGATGTTTCCTAAAGCCCACTTGACTTCACATTCTAGGATGTCTGGCTTTAGGTGAGGGATCACACCATTGTGATTATCTGGGTCATGAATATCTTTTTTATACAGTTCTTCTGTGTATTCTTGCCACCTGTTTTTAATATCTTCTGCTTCTGTTAGGCCCATATCATATCCATCTATATCTAGCTAAGTAATTAATGAACTTAAGTAATTATATGTGAAGAAAAATATCTATTTTTTTAGTGTTCAGAAAACCAACATAAATGAATTTTTAGAATATTCAAGGGTGAGAAAAGTTGGGAGATTAGGATTGACATATACACTATTGATACCATGCATAAAATAGATAACTGCTAAGTCACTTCAGTCGTGTCCGACTCTGTGTGACCCCATAGAGGGCAGCCCATCAGGCTCAGCCGTCCCTGGGATTCTCCAGGCAAGAACACTGGAGTGGGTTGCCATTTCCTTCTCCAATGCATGTTGCTCAGTCGTGTCCGACTCCTAGCGACCCCATGGACTGCAGCCTACTAGGCTCCACAGTCCATGGGATTTTCCAGGCAAGAGTACTGGAGTGGGCTGCCAGTGAGAATCTACTCTATAGCACAGGCAACTCTATACACAGTGTTCTGTGGTGACCTGAATGGGAAGAAAATCCAAAAAAAGAGGGGTTCTATGTATATGTACAGCTGGTTCACTTTGCTGTACACCATAAACTAACACACATTGTAAAGCAAATATACTACTATAAAAATTAACTAAACAAAGAAATGAATATTCTTATTTAATATACATGTATGTATATTGTCTTACGTTTTTAGAAGAAGATGATTTTTAAAAACATTTTAAACTAAATGCTTTTAAAGGGCCACTAATATAATAATATTATCTCATTGATGCACAGATCATTATTTTTAAAAAATCATTTAATTTGGTTTTAATGTCTGCTTTTCCTCTGTAAGAAGTGGCCACCTTCACCTGATCTTGTTCCCCAGCAGCTAGAATAGTTTCCCCTTCCTCACCAGGTCCTGCCCTTCCTGCTCAGTTGTACAGCTTATGCTTAATCCATGACAAGAAAACTATAGCTCTTCTACAGGCAATCCCATCAAATTACCATTTTAAAATCTCGATCTCTCTGCCAACTGTTTCTTTCAGTCATGGGGGGAGGGGCTGGTGACAGGAGGAAAGGCTTTCTGAATCCAATGACTCTTGCCTCTCTGACATTCCTCTAACTGTCAGTTATCTCCTCCTAGACCACATTTTGTACTAGTCCTATTCTCATTTACAGACTTCTTCAGACATGCTCAGTTTTCTCTATTCGAAAAATAAAAGGAGAGAGAAAGAAACACCACTCATCCTTTGCCCAAGACATTCGCTCCATTAGTTATCCTAGCAGTTAATTCTTCCCATCATATATCAGTCACCTATCATCTAGCTCCGGGATAACTTTCAGCATACTAGCCTTGCTTTCTTATGCATGTGATTTATTCCCATCATGAATCCCCTGAAAATAGGCAAACCAGATAATATTCCATTTTTTTCAGTTTTCATTCTTTTCCCAACCTCAATAATAAGTGTGTCTATTGTCTTATTCACACCCTCTTTAAAATCTCGCTCCTTACTTCCACAACCTACCCACCATTATCCTGTGTCTCGCTCACCTCTCAAACCTTTTAAATATATGGGATCATCCTTCATGCCATAATGCAAAATGACTATTCAGTAACAAAATCTCTACTGCAGGTTCAAAATTATACATATAAATGTGTAGAGAGACAAACTGATAATCATATGCTCCAAAAAGCTAGTGGTGATTATTTTTAGAAAAATAAATCATGTTTCATTTTTATTTTTAGTGCTTAAAATAGTTTATATTGCATTTTTGCTAAACTTACTTTATGATAATTTAATTATTTGATCACTATCCTCATGTAATTTTTACTATTTTTATATTATCATAGTTTATACAGTTAATTTCATTTCTGTACTCTTTTAATGCTCTTAGCCTTTAGCTAACTAGGTTTCAGTTATTAATCTTATTTGAAATTATATTTAAATTTGTTTTTAATCAAATATCTTACCAGAGACAGTTGAAGAAAGAATAAGGAGAATAAGCAAAGCAGCAATATAATAAATGATTCTAGATAAAATTAAAATATATATTATAAATCAGAAAAGGACAATTGATATTTAGAATGCAAGAACTTTGAAATAATCATATTAGGGGGAAATGATAGCATTGTAATCAAGTATATATTTGAAGAGAACTTGGTAAAATTGAATAAAGAAATGAATTTGAAAACTAAGAAAATATTTCAGGCAAACTTATGAAGAAGCTTCTTTCATCTTTTTTACATTTCAAGGATTAAAAAGGACTCCTGAAAAAATTATTTTCAGATAAATCCATATCAGGTCTGTTAATAATTTCTCCTCCATAGACTGTCAGAAGAAAATGAATCAATGTTTACAAAGTGACTGAATGTATGTTCATGAAGCGGCGGGGTGTGTCTTATACATTTTTTTTAAATCAAATTTTTTGCATAGTGAAACAGTGAAATAAAAACATGTATAGATCCTTGCTCTTATCTAGTGAAAGATATCCAGTCAGTCATAAATCCTCTACTTCAGACACCTACCAGGATGAAAATTATTCTATCTCCCATTCTCTTGTCATCCACCCAGCCCACAAATACCTATTCCACACCTGCCAAGTGTCAGGCGCATTTAAGTACTTAGGATGTAAGAGTGGACAAGATGAGCAAGATTCATGACCTGTTGATTCTCATATTCTAGTAGGGAGACAAGTTTAAAAAATACAAATAAGTAGCTTAATAATTTTAAAAATTGTTGACTTGTATAACTTCTATTTTGCACTAGATCAAGATAATTTTAAGATTAGCTTGATATCACTCTTGTAATAGCTAAATAGTGCTAACACTTTAGCTTTGGATCCATGGTATATTTGACCTGTCACTAACAATTACTAGCAGTGTGAGCCTGGGTAATTTATTTAACTATTTATTGAAGTTCACCAATAAAAGTAAACATCTCATGAGGCTGTTTCAAAAATTCTCTCAGATAATGTATATAATTGCTTTTATCAGTATCAAGAATATATATTTTGTTAATATTGCTATTTAAAGGCATCTCTAACATGACACAGTTAAAATTACTAATAATAAGTTGAATAATAGAAAATACATATTGATATTGACTGAAATGACAGTAACATAAAGCAATACTTTCATTTCCCTCCTGTTCATTTCATATCTTGGTTCAAGTGGAAAAGGAATAATTTTTCATTAACGTGAACGGGCATGAGTATGTGGACCGAAGCAGCTGAGTCTAATATATTGCATTTGATTTAGATAACTTACCCTGACCTGAATAAATATCATTCCTATGTGATCTGTATGCTCCAAAGAAAATGAGGTGAAATGAAAGAGGGCTGAAAAACTATCATTTTCACACATCTTGAATCACTGCTTTCCTATTATTATAAACATATTATAAACATAGAACTAGAAAATGCTACCAATCACAAAAGCTCAGATAAGAAACAAAGTCCAATGTCAATTACAATGATAGGGTCTGATTCTATCATTGAAATGGAAGAGCTATGGAGATCTCGAAAAGATCCATCACCAAGTGTCAAAAATGATTACACAGATGGCAGGGAGGATCCATCACACAGAGGTTACAGGGATTGGAGGTGGCTGGATGACAGAGTTTTCATAACTTGTATTTAGAGTCTTCCTAGTTCTGAAGAATGTTTAGAGAGTTGATGAATTCTTTAACCACAAAGGATTTTAAGGAGACAGCTCCTGGGTTTGTTCATAAGTGAGATACAGAAGCCTGTGCATGACATTCTAGAAAACAAAAAGATAAAAGTCAGGGAACATCCAATGTGAAATTGGCTTAAAGATAATGACAGCTCAGTTCTCCTGGGAAATGAGTTGAGTGTATAGGGGCCACAGAGAGTCTAGGAGATGGAGTCTATACACGGGGAAATCTGGGACCAGAAAAGGGGAGAGGGGCTCCCATGAAAGAAGGTAAGGGAGTAAGGGCTATAAACTGCTGTGCTCAGGGAAAAGTTGTTAGATATCATTCAGACCCGACTTTCAAGATCAACTGAAACTGCATCCCCTGTAAAATTTTGTGAAAGTGGCTTAACTTCCAAGATTTATGCATAGTCGATTATGAAAAATAACAGCACTTTCTAGAAGAAAAAATGAGTTGATGTATCATGACCATAGAATACAATGACTCCTATAGTAAACTTTCAGTAAGATGTAGCTGTTGTTATTCAATACTATAACTACTGCTATTATTATGATTATATGGGTGCCATGATGGAAGTACTGTGGCTGCCTTGCTTCCTTCATAGTTGTTAATGCACAGGTCTTGTAAAGTGGAAATGACATTCTGAGTCCTGAATACAGACAATAAATAGAAGTAGTCTGTTAGTCCCTTATAAGACACCCTCATTTTAAATTCTGTCATCTGACAACTGTTATGTAAGCCCTTTTCAGAAGCCTGCCTGGTGGAGGGCTAGCTCTTTACCTAAGCCTGACAAGACAATGATGGGAGCAATTCCATTACAGAGGAGCTGGTATTTGACAAGTATCTGAAGTCCCAGCTTGGCTCTCAGTGAAGTCTAATCATTTCCTTGATTGCTTCCTAATAGCTCTGAGATGAAGCCCAGAGGGCTGTCAGCAGCTCCTGCACAGAACTGCTGAGCTGGCACACAGGTGACCACAGGCTCCTGCTCCCTCCCAGAAGGCCTGACACAGAGTGGGGGCACCAGAGAGGGGGGTGCTGTAATGAACCACACTTCTTAAACGAAGACTCTGTCATCCCTACCTGATATTTCAATGTTTTTGTTTTTTCCCAAATATAAAACACCCCCCTTTCTATTCTATTTATTTACTGGAAGTTTAACTTTCCTTTCTCAGAGAAATCTAACGTAACAGTGTTGTATATCTACGTAGGGCACTGTGGAGAGAGCCACCTAAGGTTCATACAGAATATTGAACAAGGACTCACATGCTCTGCAACAGTGTTAAGGACATGCTGCCCCTTTTTTCCTAGAAAACACATGTACTTGAACATTGATGGTTTGTCTTAGTTGAGGCTCTTGAGGAGCTTCTGGTAATAAAATCCACCACTTGCACATCAGTGTCAAGGATAATTGGAGACACATCAAGGCACTTAGGTGCCTTTACTAGGTGAAACATCCCCGAAGTTGAAATACCACCTGGTCACAGTTGCTGAAAGTCCTGAAATTACTTTCATTTCAAAAAGAGATATCTTGATCAAAGTTTACATTTGATTCAATGTATGAAATCTACATTTTTAAGTGCAAACAAAAATTATTTAGCCAAGATATGCATCATCAACATTAATGAAAAGTGAAAATGTTAGTCGCTCAGTAGTGTCTGACTCTTTGTGATCCCATGGACTGTAGACCACCAGGATCCTCTGTCCATGGAATTCTCCAGGCAAGAATACTGGTGTGGGTTGCCATTTCCTTCTCCAGGGGATCCTCCTGACTCACGGATTGAACCTGGGTCTCCTGCATTGCAGGCAGATTACTTACCATTTGAGCCACCAGGGATGCATTAATAGGTCACTTCAAATGGAATATTAAATGCCGTATTTCACTTTTCTAACAATAAAAGAAACAACTTACTAATCACAGGAAAAAGAACATAATGGCATTATCCATTCTAATCTGCATATAGGAATTATGCTTTTAGTTAACTATATAAATCACAGTCAATCTTCATCTGGTCTAATACAGGTCATTTCATATGGCACAACCTGTTTCCAGTGTTCATGAGAGCACATAGCACGTAATGGGGCTCAGAAAATACTTGTTGACTGAATAAGATTATATGTTAAGCACTTGCCGTTCAAAAGTTTCCTACAATTCAAAATTAGAGAGATCTTTACCATGAGTGATTCATTTGGCTTTCCAGTTTCTTCAGGTTGACAGCTATATTTTTTGTATTGCATTTTCCAATGTAGAGTTTGCAGTTTGATTTTATTCATTCATTAACTTCATAAATAATTGCTTAGATAAATAATTGCCTAAAAGTATAATACTATGTACGATGCTGACAAGCATGATGTTCACCTTCATGGTTCTTAGATGCAAACAGAGGAAAGAGAAGCAGCTAAGTAGTTATGAATTTACGTTTGTGATGAACAAGGTGTACAAGGGGTCAGCTGTCAGATCATGCAGAGACTTTATGGTCAAGATAGGATGTTGTGTTTTATTCTAAGAGCAATGGGAATATGATAAAGCAATTAAGCAACATCAGAGCACTCATGAATAAAGTAAGACTTGAAAAGGTATTCACACTCTTTATATTCAGCAACAAAAAATTAGATGCTAGAATTGGTTCAAGAAGAAGAGTGGAGAGGCCACCATAGTAGCTGAGGCAAAATAGTTTGGACTCAGAAAAGACAGAGCTATGGATCAAATGTTTGTGTTTTTGCCAAAATCCGTTTATTTACATCCCAACCCCTCCCCCTTAAGGTGATGTTATTTGGAGATGGGACCTTTGGGTAGCAACTTCATGAATGGGATATCTGCTCTTAAAGCCCAAAGTTCTTGTGCCTTATACCATGTGAGGAAACAGCAAGAAAACAGCTTTCTATGATCCAGGAGACTGAATCTACCATTGCCTTGATACTTGATTTCCAGCCTCCATACCTACAAGAAATAAATTTCTGATGTTTTGTAAGCCACCCAGATTACAGTATTCAGTTACAAAAGCCTTAAGAGACAGAGACAAATGGAAAAGTGGAAACACATTTTAGAGGAAAATTTTGTAGCCAAAGTTGAATGAAGCTGGTTTAAATTATGCAGATAGAGTTTCAAGGTGTTTCTCAGATTTCCAATTGGTATTGTCAGGGACATTAGTATCGAGTTTAAGGTTAAAAATTCACTTAGAAGCTTTTTTTGAAACCTAATGGATTGTAACTTTTGTGAAAAATTCAAGTGAGATTGTTGAATAGACTTGGGTATTCAATTCAAGAGTGTCAGTAATTTAAATTGTTAGTCAATTGACACACAACTGATGCTTTGGAGAGAAAGTAAATTTTTGAGACTCAATGGAGTAAGAAAGAGATCAAATTGAATTCTGAGGAGCTTCAATATTTAAAGGTGGGGGAACAAAAGTTGCTGTCAAAGTATATCTTGATAGCAGCTTACAACAGTGATGATCATCAATTGCATGTTTTTTTATAGACTCATTTGGAGGTCAATTTCATTGTAGCCCTGTCTTGCCATGTGATGACTTTTATTTAGGCAGCGGATTTTCAAAATAGAATCAAATTCATCCAAGCTGCACCTGTGAAATTCATTGTTTAAAAAATAATTCTGTTTTCTGAATTTCCAGACTCCTGAACATGGAACTTATAACAAAGAAAGAAAATGACAGTTAAAGAATCTAAAGGTGCTTCTTTATAAATCAATGTAGTTTCTAAAAGAGTGCAGAACACCATGATTCAATGGCCTATTGTGGTATCTATTGGGAACTGTCCATAAGTTCTGCAGAATTCTTGTCAGGACTTTTTCTCATTTGGTTCCTTCTGCAATTAAATAAGCAAACTCCTGCTGAACAATTAGTATATGAACTTTTCCTTTTGCTGTGTTACTGAAATAAGATGACCAGGAAAATCTTACTTGAGGATTTTTTTTTTTTTACTTTCATAATATTTTTTAAGAAGGTCTACTACTTTAATCATTTTAAGTATATTGATATATGGCAAAACCAATACTTTCATAATATTTTAAATGAACCAGTTGTTCGGTCACTCAGCCATGGCCAACTCTGTGACCCCATGGACTGCAGTACACTAAGCTCCCCTGTTCTTCACTATCTCCCAGAGTTTACTCAAACTCATTTCCAAAATGTATTTTTATTAAAGATAGTTTCAACAGAATATAGTATATTTGTAAAGAAAGGGTTTCTCAGCCTGCATATTATTGTCATTTGGCTCCATCCTGGGTTGGGAAAGTCCCCTGGAGTAGAAAAAGGCAACCCACTTCAGTACTCTTGCCTGGAAAATTCTGTGGATAGAGGCGCATGGAGGACCACCGTCCATGGGGACACAAAGAGTCTGACACAACTAAGCACAGGCACCGCACATACATGCTCAGCAGCATTCCTGGCCTCTCCACCACATGCCAGGAGCATTCCCCTCTGCTTAGTTCTGATATCACACCTATTTGCAGATGTTTCCAAACACCCACTTGGGGAACAAAATCTCCCCTAGTTTGGAACCAATGCTTTGTGGAATAATGATGAAATTAGCACCAATATAGTTCTCTGTCCAGCCTGACATTTACTACTGTCTTCAATTTGAATTCCCCATATTTCTTTCAGCTTCTTACTCTTTCCCACAAATTAGAGGAAATCAGCTTCTCGAATTCTGCATCTTTATTACTTTAATTTTATCCATAGTTATTTTGGATTTTTCTTTGCATATTTGTTCAATTTCAAACATGCTTTCTAGTTGTATGTGTTCTTATAATTTATATTGAACCACATTAAATGTTTATTCTGTAACTTGCTATCTTCCACTAATATTATTTTCCTGAAATATAACTATGTGTTGTGTGGCCAAAGTTCATTGACTTGTATTTCTGCATAGTTCGTACTATATGAACAGGTTATAACTTATCTGTTAATTCTATGATAAACACTTGGCTTGTGTCTAGCTTCTTGGTATTAAAAGCAATTTTGTTCCTAGGAACAATTTTGTTCTTAACATCTTGGTAAATATTTGGAAGTTTCTCTAGAAAAGTGGTTTTCAACTGGGGAAAAGTTTATCCTCAAGGGGACCTTTGGCACTGTTGGAAGACATCCCATAGCTACCATCTGGAAAGTGTTACTGGCATCTAGTAGGTAAACCACAGGGGTGCTTCTAAATGCTCTGCAATGCACAAGACAACCACACAACCAACAAAAAAATTTCCAGCCCCAAATAGCAACAAAATGCCGCTATTGAGGATCCCTGTCCTATGTCCTATGCCTAGAGGTTGATTAGTTGGGTTATCAGATGCATACCTTTGAACTTGAATGGAAATATATATTGGTCTCCAAAGTGGTTATTCATACTTTCATCAATGTGAAAAGAAGTGAATAAGATTTATACTTCATTTAACAATATTATGTCTAGTCTTTTATCAATCTCATGGTATAAATTAGCATTTCTTTGTAGTTTTTATTTCATAAAGACTGATACAACTGTTATATTTTGTTGTCAGTAAAATTCATGACTATGTTTGATTTCCATTATATTAATTGTTTCTTAATTGTATGTAAGTGCTATTTCCACATGTTGGATACTAATTTTTTCTGCTTTATATTTGTCATCTCCCAGTTTGGGTCTTACCTATGCCCTTTCATTATGACGCCTTTTAATGATCAGTGGTACTTAATTTTGTAGAACTAAATTTACTCATCGCCTTCTTTACATTTATACTGTTGGGGTCTTATTTAATAAATCTTCTCTTGCCTTAAGGACAAGTGATGTTCTCTTATATCATTAGCTTTTATTTTTACCTGTGTCCAATCCTCTGTGAATTGATTTTATATATTGCATGTGATAAAATTCTGATTTAATTCATTTTTCATACTGAGAACAAGTTGATTCAACTGATTATTTCCTAAAGGTTCTTGTTCTCTCTCAAAATACAACACTATCCTCATTGTAAATAATTTCTTTTTTTTTATTTTCACTGTTTTCTTTGGGACTCATTTTTCTGTCCCAATGACTTGTTTACTTAAGTCTCAGCAAGTAACATTCTGTTTTTATATCTAGAACCATTGTAGTTACATAATAAGGCATTTTTCCTACTTTCTTTTCTGCTTCAAGACCCAGTTGTCTCTTCAAAGCTTTCGGTCCTATAATACTTAGAAGCAGTTCATCAATTCCCAATCTCCCAAAAAGTCTTTTGTGATTTTAATTACAATTGTATTAAATTTACTAATTAATTTAAAAAATATTACATTTAAAAATGTTAAAACCTCAACGTTTTATCTGTCCATTCAAACTGTTCATGGTTCTCTGTTTCATTCTGAATAAAAGTCCGATTCCTAATGCTGGAAGACTGCACATGCCTGGATCAGGTTGCTTCTCCTTGCTCCCCTGTACAAGGGAACCTGTCCTCCTAGCTCTTCTCAGGATGGTTCTAGTTCCAGTTCAGGTCAAGGCCCCTTTGGTTTCTGTGTGGCACACTCTTTTTCCAGATCACTTCATTCCTTTTTCCCTCACTCTTTTCATATATTTGTTCAAATATTATTGTTAACTTAGTTATCTCCTATTTAAAATTCCCTCCGTTCTGCATGACACTCCTGATCCTCTCACCTCCCTCTGTTACTGGTTTTTTGTTGATGCTATTTTTTTTTGGCTCAATTTATTGTAGTTAATGTCCTTTAACATATACTTAATGTGCTTTTATCATTTAAGTAACTATATTATATAGGTCCCATGAGAGCTGCTGTCTTATTTTGTTCACTATATACTTGGTATTATAAATATTTTTTGACTTAGTGACTAAGTTAGTATATTTATTACTAGTGATATTTAAATATATATGTATACTTTTTTTTTCATTTTTGCTAAGTAAATCCAAGACTACATATGTCCTCCCATGTACTGTCTTAGAAGAATCCTAGGGCTTGCAATTTGGAATGTGCAGGAGCTAAAGCAAACCACCACATTCCTACAGCTGATAATAAGTCACTGATCTCTGCTATTCACTATCTGTCAAGTGAAAATGACTACCAAGCAATTGTATAGTATAATCTTATGTGAAATTTCAGATCAGAAATTATTCTTAGGAAGTATGTGCCCAAAATAAAAGAGGAAACTGAAAAGTTACTGTTTAATTTTCTTTACCTGTTATGTCATAAATTTTCTATTTATTAGAACTTTCATGGATGCCAAATAACACATTAAGATCTCTTTCAGAACCTATTCAATGAAACACCTATTTAATTAGCTGACAAAATGCATTTTTAATTGGAAATTCAGTAACTGAAGTTCACATGAATATTAAAATTCACTTCTGCTTATCTCTGTTTCTCCTGAAATCTTTAAGTTCTCTTTGAAAATAACATTGACTGTTATTGAAGTTAGTAAGCACAGAGCCCTATTTTAAGTCTCACAAATAAAGGGAGAATAACTCAGACAGTTGATAGTGGAATGAATTAGAGATATAATTTATTATCTTATTTGTGTGTTTTATTCACTGACAGTGCAATGAGATATTATAGACTTGCTAAAAGCAAAACTAAAAGTATGATATTTCTTTTAGTTATCCTCAAATAAGAAATGCTTATTTCAGTTTATTCAAGAAAGAAGGCTCACCCTGTTACTCTTAAAACATCTCATTGTAATTTACAAGGCCCCCAGACCAGAGGTCAAAATAAAAACAAATTCAATAAAAACACCAAGTGATTTGGACATTACAATTGGCAATTAGAACAGAAAACAAAGTTATTTCTAGTTTATCCTAAAATTCTGGTAATCATCTTTTAAAGAAGACCTACATATGGTATGGTGGGTATTCTCTTCTGAGAATTGGTGCAGAGAAAAATAGATGAAAATATGCATTGAAAAATAATTATTTCATTATTGGAAACTAAATTTAAGATCACAAAGACCACAGTATTTTACAAAGCTAAATTATTCAAGCAGATCTATGTCAAGACTATGTGAGCTAAACTACATGCTTTTAGCTTAATGGTAGTAAAAAACAAAACAAAACAAAAAAAAAAGCCTTTGCCTTCCCTGATGCACAAGTTTTCCTTCTTGACAAAATGAGACATGAAACCCATAAAACCGTGTGTGTGTGTGTGCACGCGCACATGTGCACATGCATGCTTGACTTTAACAATACCCAGAATGTAATTCTGGCCTCAAATTTAAGCAACAATATTCTGCTTGTTTCTGCCTGCATGACTTTACTCCTTAGTTTTTATTATTTTTTGACCAGGGGATATAATATAATGGATTTGCTTCTCTAGAAATAACTTTTCTCATTTGTTGGGATACACAGTACAAATAACGATATGGGGAAATTTCTTATCCTTAGTAGAAAGTGTTAGGTGCTCAGTCATGCCTGCCAGGCTTCTCTGTCCATGGAAGTTTCCAGGCAAGAATACTTGAGTGGGTAGCCATTCCCATCTCCAGGGGATCTTCCTGACCCAGAAATCAAACCCTGGCCTCCCACATTGCAGGCAGATTCTTTACAGTCCAAGTAAGCAGGAAAGCCCTTAGAGTCTAACATTAAATACAACACTGAACCCTGAAAAACTTAACAGTTATGGATAGGCAAAGCCAACCACATTTTACCGTGAGCTTTTCCAGTTTAGTTAATGTTTAATATCTCTACCTCATATTTGTAAACATGTATATTTGTTCAGGGTTAACTTTTATTTACTAATTATAAAAATATGCTGGGAGCTGTGATGGAGAGATAAACAAGGCACCACCCATACTTTTAAGGAATTGGAGCCAGTAATCAAAAATATGTCATTTTCCAGAATCAGACTCAGAGGAAATCAAGATGTTGGAGAATGGTCTTTTAGTGTCTAAAATTTTTACAAAAATATTTGAATAATTCTTGTAATGTGATACATTATTTGCAAATCAGGTGCTTATTTGCTTATTATAGAGAGTGAAGTGAAAGAAGTATGAAATTTAGTAAAAACTGCTGGTAAAATATACCCAACATTGCCTATTATCATCGTAATGTTATAACTGCTGTCAGTGGAAATTACTCAAGAAATATGTACCAAGATTTTGTTTGCTATCTAAGAGCCATCTTGCGCCGACATCAGCTCATGTTGCAAGGGTTCATCTCTTTCACTTCTCTTGAACACCCCACAGTCCAGCCAGAGTGATCGTCATTCACACTGCTCCTTCCACCAGTGTCCTTTATCTTTAAAGCCAGGTGTCTTCTATTCCACAATTATTCTTGGTTTTTCCCAACTGGAAATAAAACTTCTGCCTCTGAAATTTCATAGGACTTTGTGTGTATCTCAGATTTGTTAGGCTTTGTAAGCTCTTGGAACGTGTGAACAACCTAAAATACTAGTGTGATCAAAGTGTTTCCTTCCTTCACAGTTGTCAATGGTCTTCTCTTCCCACATGATAATCTAAGCTCTTCTTTGTTTATCATATATGATCCATATTCTAGCCCCAATCTGCCTAGTAAATCCTATCGCTTCACTCACAATTTACATTTTTTCAATGATGAACATCTTGACTGCCTCCCACTCACACCACACTGAATTATGTTTCATTTTATGTAAGATGCCCCAACTCTGAACATTAGCTTTGGAAGAATAAATTGCATCTTAAAACTCTGGGTTGAGAACAAAGACTTATAATTCAAGACAGGGTTACAACCAAATCTTCTTTTTCCCTACGTATGTGAGCCCTGTGGCAGCTCATTGTATTAAACAAAACTGCATTTTCCATAATTTGCCAAAGACTAAAGTTAGACACCTAATTCCACAAGTGAATTATTCTCCAGCGCCTGCAACAAACTGTGAAATGAAGTGTAAAATTGGATAAACTTTCAAGTCCCTTGCACCTCTCAATATTCTAGGTCCTTAGCTATTTTCCATATTGTAATGAATACAAGAACGTTCTTAGAGTAGGTGTCTGAAGTATGGAGATTAGGGTGGAGGGAAGAGAAAAGAACTCTATGACATTTAAAGCACTGTAATTGCTAATGTCACCTACTTTAAATATGATTATGCCTAGGCATTCACTTTGTACAATCCAGTGTGCCGGGGAGCAATCAGGAGAAAAGTAGAGTTGATCTTTACCTGGTGGTACTTGGGTCTATTTGAGGAGCATCAGACTTCCATTCAGCCTGTCAGAATGCAAGGTTTCTGGATTATAATGAGTTTGTGAACCACAGCATATACTCACTGTTCCAAAGCCTGAGCAACTGCCACCACATTAAGTTCTACAGGAGAAAATAAAAATTCCAAATTAAAAATATCTTCTCTGTGTCCTCAATTGACCCCAGATAAATAAGGCAGCAAAGTTTAGTGTAGGAATCCAGTGTGCTGATGAATTTGAAGGAAAGATTTAAAATTTAAAAGTTAGGATTTCTCTTGGGATTAACATATACACATTGGGTGGTGGTGATTTAGTAGCTAAATGAGGTCTAACTCTTTGCAACCCCATGGACAGTAACCCGCAAGGCACCTCTTTCCATGGAATTTCCCAGGCAGAAATGCTGGAATAGGTTGCCATTTCATTCTCCAAGGGATCTTCCTCACTCAGTGATTGAACCTGCGTCTCCTGCATAGCAGGCAGATTCTTAAACTCTGAGCCACCTGGGAAGCCATTATATACACACTATTTTATATAAAATGAGTGCAAAAGAATGGCCTATTATATAGCACAGGGAAAAATATTCAATAGCTTATAATTTATAATGTAAAATAATCTGAAAAATAATCTGAATCACTTTGCTGTACATTACTAATAACATTGTAAACTACCTATGTTGCTGTTGTTCAGTGGCTAAGTCATGTTCAACTCTTCGAGACTCCATGGACTGCAGCATGCCCTTCACTATTTCCCAGAATTTGCTCCAATTCTCATCCATTGAGTTGGTGATGCTATCAAGGTAATGAAAGTATTTGTACTAATGGCCTGAAATAACTTCCTAAACTCACCTACCTTATTAGGAGCAGAGAAGAGGATGCCTTTGTCCCTTGCTTAGAAAGTCCGACAAGTTAATCATCCACACCTTCTTTATTCAAGAAGCAATATCACCAAGTGTTTCCTAAGGAAGTCCTCACAGGATGAATGTTGAGAGTGTCTTGGAGTGAGGAAGACACCAAGCAAACCTCAAGGTTCTATCAGAGCTTGTTGCCACCAGAGAATTCTAAAGCATGCATTCCACCTAAAAGTGTCTCACAACTTAAGGAAAGAGAGTGGGAGTGCACGTCCACACACAGGTCTGGCACTTATTAAAGGCTGTGACCATGAGGTGGGGAGTGGAGGAGGTAAGCTCCGAGGCACTTCTGGCTTCTCCTTATGTGAACTGCAAAGTCTCTTCAGGAGCACTCAGACCTGCCTCCACTTAGTCTGCATGGACAGAGTAAGAGAAGCAAAATCCCCCAAAGCAGAGGAGCTTTTAGAACAGTCAAAAGGACCCCAGAGAGAGTGGGTAGGTCACTGATAATATTGCCACACACATCCCGGGCACAGACCATGTAATGCACCTCGCAGGCATTCAATACAAGTTTATAGAATATATGAATAAATATAAGATCTAAAATTTATGTTGGATAAAGTGTCTGTTATGGTTAATTTCATGTGTCAGTTTGGTTAAACATTATTCTGGATGTTTCTGTGAGGTTGTGTGTGTGTGTGTGTGTGTGTGTGTGTAAGATTAACATTTAAATGGGTAGACTCATAAGCAAAACAACCTCCTTGAAGAAGGTGGGCCTCATCCAATCAGTTGAAGTCCTTAATAAAACAAGAAGACTGACCCCCCCTATGGAAGAGAGAATTCTTTTCTGACTGACTGCTTTTCAACTCGAATATTGACTTTTCCCCTGTTTTTGTACTCAAACTGAAGCATTGTTCTTCCTGTGTGTTGAGGCAGGCAGCATTTGGAAAGAGCTACAATCCTGAAATCTGCAACTTGCTGAGTCACCCAGAAGACCTTGGAAATTGTCAGTGTTATTAGACTCCTAACAGCCAAGTATGTGGCCACTTTTGAGTAAATTTCAGTTTAAAGCAAGAGGTGGACCCTCCAAAGTTTTACTTTGATGGGATCAAAGGGTAGTCCTCTTAACCATTACCCATGTTAGTGATCAGAAAAGAGCAAATCCTCTAAGTGGAAAAAAATAACATTAGTGCCCAGAGGTCTTTGGATTTATCACCCAACCCTGAGAAGAAAAAAGAAATTGAATGCATATTAGGAAGGACACAGTTTAGCTAGTTCTTGTGAAAATTCGTATGGAGGTGGAGACAGAAGGCA
Source organism: Bos javanicus (assembly GCF_032452875.1). Lineage (NCBI taxonomy): Eukaryota > Metazoa > Chordata > Mammalia > Artiodactyla > Bovidae > Bos > Bos javanicus. Next base: position 3,976,454 of record NC_083871.1, on the reverse strand, counting down.
GGGTGGTGGCTGTGAAGAAGTTCAGTTATTGGATCAATGTACACAGTAGCAGCAGGAGTCTTAGAGAGTCTCAGAGAAGGGACAAAATGGCACTCCTAGATGCATACACATTGATGCTGGCAGTGGTTCTGTCCTGGCCCAGTGGCAAGTAGAAATAAGCCACCACATTTCTTGAGTAACTGAGTACCAGGAACAGCAAAAATATATTGAAAATTCTACACTCGTGTGTGTGTGTGTGTGCAAGCATATGTAGATGTTGGGAGACAGCTACCCTCCCATGTGGTTCTTCCTCTCTGCCCCTTTGCTATGGAATCTGAAACAGCTGCTGTGATGCTGAGGGCAGGTGCAGGAGTCAGGGGCTTCATTTAACCACATGCAGCTTGATAGAGGCTAGGAGTTGTTCCTCAGGGTACCATCCTGTCTATTAGCCAAACTCTGCTCAAGGTTCTGCCATTGACCACAGAGACACAGCTGGGTGGAACTAAACACTGACGATCCCCACAAAGACTTACCAGCCCTGCACATTGTGGACAAGATGATGTCTCATATCTCTTGCGACCTGGACAGACATCCTTAGACATTGGGATTTTCCAGGGTCTCCAGTAAGCTCCTCGATTTCCACTGGAGATCAACACATTTACAAACCAGTTCAACACTTTCCTTTTGAGGACTTCTATGCTACCAGAGGGTGCATTCTCTTTGGGTAAATCATGCTGACACTCCCAGCCCAGTCTTCCTTCCTGAAACATAGGTATCACTTTATCCATTCTCTTCTCATGAATGAAGCAATCTGTGATCAATTCTGTACTCTGCCATTTTGAGCTAGAGAGCTGGAGGGAAAGAACTACAGACAACTCTAGATGGTGTTCCTGATTCTCTGTTAGGGCTCTATCAAACATTCTAAAAGTCTCAGAAAGTAAATTTGTATGGATGGTTCCAGACCATGAGGCCAAAATCTCTGATATTTCTATCTCTGAAATCCTGACATATAGCCCATTACGGCAGGGTAAGTTATCCTACAGAAAATCTTCTACATATCTAAATCATCAAGTAAAACTTAAATTCTAAAGCCCAATTGCAAATTAAAAAAAATAATATTTTGATACTTTTCAAAGTAATAATTCTATGGCCTTGGTAATTGAGCTAAATTAATTAACAAATCATACTCATTAAAAATGAAAAATTTAGTATATTTTTTCCAAAATTTCCCCAAATGGTCAAAACTGAGTTCTTAGTCCTCAGGGTATTTCTGTGTGGGATATTTAAAGATTTAAACTCAATTTTTTTCAATGTGTTCCAGTAACTGGGATATCATTATTAAGATCTCTCTAATAAACAACACCACATAAAAATAGTAATACTTTAATGTAAACAGAATCACTGCTTCCTGATCTAACACCTTATGGTTGAAGTGTCATTCTATAGAAAGACTTTATCTTTTTAATTTATTAATCTTTAATTGAAGCATAATTGATTTACAGTATGTATTGGTTTCTGTTAAACATCAACATGAATCAGCCATAGGTATACATATGTCCCCTCCTTCTTGAACATCCCTCCCTACTTCCTCCCCATCTTACCCCTCTAGGTTGTTATGTACAGATCCCTTGAAGGTGAAAATGAAAGTCATTCAGGTGTGTTCAGCTGTTTGCAACCCCACAGACTATATAGTCCATGGAATTCTCCAGGCCAGAATATTGGGTGGGTAACCTTTCCCTTCTTCAGGGGATCTTCTGAACCCAGGTCTCCTGTATGGTTGGTGCATTCTTTACCAGCTGAGCCAAAAGGGAAGCCCTTAGTTTTTAATAAAATAAACTACAAAGCAAGTAGAAAACAGAAGATAGCTTCCCTAGGTTTATCATCTTTCTTATTGTGTCATGAATATTTTAATACAGAGAGAGTTAGTTGGTTAAATAAAGATGATGCTTCTTTGTAGTAGAGGGGTACAATCAGTGCTAGTGCTGAGTAAGTGCTTCCTCACTGTCAGATCCTGGACTAAGTGTTTTACCCATAAACTCCGAGAACTTTTTAAAGGTTGTGCTATTATTATTTAATCTACTGCAAACTACCTTGAAATGTTCTAAATAGATGTGCTAAGTCACCTCCTCTGTCCATGGGATATCCCAGGCAAGAATACTGGAGTGGGATTGCCACTTCCTTCTCCATGGGATCTTCCCACCCCAGGGATTGAACCTGAGCCTCTTATGTCTCCTGCTTTGGCAGGTGAGTTCTTTACCACTAGTGCCATCTGGGAAGCCCTCTAAATAGACACCAGGATGTAAAGAAGAGAGGTCATTACTTGAAGTCACACTTATAAGGCTGGAAAATTGATGGAAATGACCACACTCAGAGTGTGGCCAACATAAGTAACTCAGCTTTTCTTGCCTTGATCAACACCAGAGGTGTCATCAATTAATATCCTGTACACTGTCAGAACAGGATTTCTGTGGTCATCAACATGATGAATGTTTGAAATTGGATACCATAGATAAAATTATGACACTCAATATGAGAACTGGCTAAAATATTCCCCTATCTTCCCTGAATAGAGTATAGAAATTTAATGAGCCTTAATACTTGCTCCTTTAGTTTTGCACTATTTTGATTACAATTCTTCAGAGAAGTATAGCCGATAGGACAATAGAATACAAGATACAGGATATGCAAAGGTGGATGGAGAGAGAAAGAGAGACAGAGAGATTTTAGGAAATTTACTCATGTAATTGTGGAGGCTTAGACAGAAGAGCCTGGTAGGCTGCAGTCCATGGGGTCTCGAAGAGTCGGACATGACTGAGTGACTTCACTTTCACTTTTCACTTTCATGCATTGGAGAAGGAAATGGCAACCCACTCCAGTGATATTGCCTGGAGAATCCCAGGGACAGTGGAGCCTGGTGGGCTGCCATCTATGGGGTCAAACACAGTTGGACGCGACTGAAGCGACTCAGCAACAGCAAGCCCAAAATCTGATGCTGTAACCTATGAGGCTGGAGATTCAGGAAAGAGTTATAGTTTGAGTTCAAATGAAGTCTGGTTGGTGGTTTTGTCACTAAGTCGTGCCCAGCTCTTGCGACCCCATGGACGGTAGCCTGCCAGCCTCCTTTGTCCATGGGATTCTCCAAGCAAGAATACTGGAGAGGGTTGCCATTTCCTTCTTCAAAAGGAAGTCTACTGGCAGAAATTTTTCTTGCTCAGGGGATGTCAGTCTTTGTTCTAGTCAGAGCTTCAGCTGGTTGGATGAGGCCCACCGCATTATGAGGATAATCTACTTTACTCAAAGTTCACATATTCAAATTTTACTCTCATCCAAAATACATTTAAAAAAAAAAAAACATTCAGAATACTGTTTGACTATTTGGAAACTGGCCTAGCTACATTGCCACAGATAATTAACCATTGTGAGCATTTATCTACGCATCAGATCATAGGATTTCTGCTTTATTGATTCTGAACCTAAGGGAAATAGAACCTAGAATATTGTTGCAGGACATTTGAATTATTTTTCATGCAAGATTGTGATTGTAGTATGTGAAAGGACAAAGTGTTGAAACTTTGCCATGTGCATATATCAGTTCTACAAATTGTTTAATGTCTAGCTGGCAATAAAATATGCCTGTACATAACTGTGTAGAAGCACTTACTGAGATGTGCTTTTACTTTAAACTGATAGTGAGATTATGAGTATTGACTAAACTGCAATTTAGCAAACTATCATTATGTACCAAGAAACCCAGATTTGTGCTATTTCAAGCTTGCTTTGGAGAGTTAAATGACATTTAATATTCTCATTTGCAGAAAAATGAGGCCTAGAGAGGTTAAGTAACTTAGCCAATAAATAAAACTAATTAAAAGAAGTAGCTGGATTTAGACATTAGCTGTAAACTCCAACATCTACAATTTTAACCCTAAGACTAAATCTTTGTAGACATTTTAACCACATTTGATAAGAATATATGACTAAGGGAAAATGTGATGGATTTTGTAATGAAAATAGCAAGTTCTAAAGTTTTATAACAATCAGTAAGTGGAAATATTGAGAGATGTTATCTCTATGTCCAAAAGATTGAGTGCTTAATTTGTGTCTTTTTCTTCCTTGTTTTTTTCTGAATGTATTACAACAGACATGTATTTCCTCTAACATTGGTGTATCAAACAAAAAACACTTTAAGCACAAGTGAAGGCTTTAATCACAATTTAAAATACATACTAAAATCAGGCCATAAAGCAGTACTTTTTGTTTTAGAAAAAAATCCCCAATTAATGTGATAAGATGAATAGCTTATCAAGTGCAGTTTTTCTTGAACATTTTTTAATAATTACTACATAAGTTCTATCTGAATATTTCTACTGTGAGCAGCATTACACTTTTCTAGGAGAAATGTACAAATATTTTCTGTTGAGATACCCAGGAGACAGGCAGGTACCTAGTTTAGCCCTGATTATACAGTGTTTCCAGCGGGGTAGAAAATGGATCATTTTTTGCCCACATGAAGATTCTCTCATTCCTCCAGGGAAAGCATATGAGAAAGATGATCCACACTGTCTCAAATTAACTTAGAAGAATACTGCAGTTACAGAAAAAAAAAAAACAAAACATCTTTACTAAATGATTTATAGGCATTCAGCTTAATATCAAGGGCATACAATTTATTTCCTCAAAGTTTTAATTTAATTTAACAGAATAATATTTATGGTCATCAGAGAGGGAAACTGTTACTCCAGAACATGTGATTTGTCATTTATGTTTTCCAATCCTTCACTGATATACCAAAAACATTTCTCATATACTCATAATTGCATGACCTTAGATATGCTTTACATAATTATACGCTAAGAAATTTAATTAGGTTATTTGATAAATTATGGTATGGAAAAAGTTAGAAAACTTTCATGATAGATGACAGCATATTTGACCTTTACTTCTATCACAGAGTTCCAAAGTATAAAATATTGCATTGCTTTAATTCCAGTGTGTGTACTGTGTGCACAATTCCTTAAGACAGAACTCAGTGTAATCATCCTAGATTTATGACATGATTTTTTGGCATTACTTTTCCACTATTTTGTTTGCATTATATCATTTTTCCTGTGTTCTTAATTTTTCTTCATTTTACATGTATAAAAAGTCACACTTTTGACATATAGTTCTATGAGATGTTACAAATGCCAAGATTTGCACAGTCCACACCACAGACAGGATGAAGCACAGCTGTAGCGCTCCAAAGAATTCCTCCTGCAGCCCATTCATAACTCCCTACCCTAATCCCAGCCAACAATTTCTTTTTATTTTATGCTACTTAAGATTCTTTTTTTTTTTTCTCAGTATGGCTAAAATAAAAATACCAAATAAATAGAAATAAACTCTGGAGAGCTTTTCATGTAAACTTAAGACAACAGTGTATATTCCTTACCACCGAAAACAGATGTAGAGTTAATTCAATATCCTTTGTTCCACACAGTTTCCAAGGTTTGGTTAAAAGCGTTGCTCTCATTATGTCACCATAATCCCACCATGCCATAATCCATGATGGCACCATAAGCCATCACATTTATTTGCCTTCAAGTACAATGTACGATTTGTTGTTGTTTTTAAAACTTTTATTTTGAGATGTAGTTCCACACCCATTTGTAAGAAAAAATAGTACAAAAATATCCTTGGTGCACTTGTGGAATATAAATAATACAATTGAACCTGGAATAACTCTCAAAGGCCAAGTTTATGCATGCAAAATGGTGTACATTGAGAAAACTTTCAACTATATTAGGAAAGGGAAATTTTACAAATTTGTCTCAATCCTCATGTACCTGTAAACACTTTTACCCTCTGTTTGATTGCATATGTAAAACAAAAGAGACCCAAACTCCCACAACAGTAAAAAGCAAAATCAGAATTTTGTCTATGATTTTAATCAGAAAATTTAAAATTGCTTTACCATCTGAGTCTATTTATTATAGGCACATTATAGTTGATTTATATAAGTAAGTTAAATCATTTAATCATTTTAATGATTATGCTTATCCTGAACTACTTCCTTGTCCAAACTTCAGTCAGGATCCTCTGAGCCTTCTTTTCAATGAGGTCTTTACTTTAGCCATCTTGTCCATCCTCATGGAGCCCAGATTTTGGCAAAGAATCCAAGTTAATTTAGCCAGCTCCCTGCATTGATAAGTAATGAAGTTCCACTCTTGATGTCTAACTTTTGGCCTGGCTGCAGCAAGTATCCTGTTAGGCAGGTTTAGCAAGAAGGCTTCCCAGGTGGTGCTAGTAGTAAGGAACCTTCCTGCCAAGGCAGAATACTTAAGAGAAATGGGTTCAGTCTTTGGGTGGGGAAGATCTCCTGGAGGACGGCATGGTAACCTACTCCAGTATTCTTGCCTGGAGAATCCCATGGATAGAGGAACCTAGCCAGTATGGTTCATGGGACCTCAGAGTCAGACACAACTGAAGCGACTTAGCACGCATGCACACCCCTGTCTTTGATGTTCCTTTTAGCAATATCCATCCACTGACCCTTCACTCTGCTCATCATCTGTGAATCCCCAGATGCTTTTGCTACATTCAGAGTAGAACTCATCTTTATGCTAAAGTCTCTCTCTGTTGTTGCAGTAGCTCACATGAATCTTTTGCTGTCTTCAACAAGTGTTCAGTGCAATTTTCTTTTATATGCTTTAACGGTTACTGGCATGGAAATTTTCTTATGTTGTCTTTGATCACTAACTGATTACTAATGGGAGGGTGTCTTTTCAAGGGCTAAGAGGCAGATGCATAAAGGAAATACCTCCAAGGACTTGTCACAGAACTCCTAAAGTCTCCTGTAACCTCGAGAAAGGAGAGGATTTTGTTACAACCAGATGTTTGGATAAAGCTCTTCTGGCTGTTCCTCATTCTCCTTAACATAGGTGGAATGCCCCCTTCTCTGCCCTATGCCTCCATCATATACAGAGACATAGGAAAGAAAACAGCTAATCCACACAATAGCCCTCCTCTTTTTACTCTCTTTTTGTTGTTTAAAGTTTTATTTTGAGATAGTTATACATTCACATCTAATTGTAAAAGTAATAAACTTTATCTAATTTCCTCATGATGATAACATATTGCAAAACTTCAGTACATTACCATAACCAAGATGTTGACATTGATACAAATCATGAATTTCCTACAGATTTACCCATTTTACTTGTACTCACTTGAGTTTTTATTTAGTTTTTTTTATTGTTCAAAACAGTTTATGTATTTATTTTTTAATTTTATTTTATTTTTAAACTTTACAATATTGTATTAGTTTTGCCAAATATTGAGAGGGAGGAGGGTTCAGGATGGGGAACACAGGTATACCTGTGGAGGATTCATTTATTTAGTTTTAGATTATTTTCTGGGCTTCCCTTGTGGCTCAGCTAGTAAAGAATCTGCCTGCAATGCGGGAGACCTGTGTTCGATCCTTGGGTTGGGCTGATTCCCTGGAGAAGGGAAAGGCTACCCACTCCAGTATTCTGGCCTGGAGAATTCCATGGACTGTATAGTCCATGGGGTTGCAAAGAGTCAGACACGACTGAATGACATTCACTTTCACATACTGTTTTCTGGGCTTCCCTGGTGGCTCAGATGTTAATCTGCTTGCAATGTGCGAGAACTGGGTTCGATCCCTGGATTGGGAACATCCCCTGGAGAAGGAAATGGCAACCTGCTCCAGTTGCCTGGAGAAATCCATGGATGGAGGAGCCCAGTGGGCTACAGTCTGAGGGGTCACAAAGAGTTGGACACTGCTGAGTGACTAACATACACCACACACATAGTGTTTTCCATAATACATTTGTTGAGGTATAATCCACATGCCATACATTCACTTTTTAACATGTGTGATTCCATAGTATTTAGGATCTTCAGTGTTATGTAACCATCACTACTATTTCAAAAATTGTAATAACCCCCAAAAGAACCCCATACCCACTTACAATCACTCTTAATTTTTTCCTCTCACCAACCCACCCTCCCAAACTGTAATCTACATTTTGTCCTTGTAGATTTGCTTAGTCTTAACATTTCATATTAATGAAATCCTACAATAGGTGGTCTTCTGTGAGTAACTTATTTCACTTAGCATAATTTTTTCAAGGTCCATCCATGTATAGTAGATATAATTCATTCCTTTTTATGGTCTCAAAATATTCCAATTATGGAGATATCACATTTTGCTTATTCACTTATCAATTGATACCATTTGAATTGTTTCCACTTTTTGGCTATTATCAAAGGCTTCCTTTCTGGCTCAGCTGGTAAAGAATCTGCCTGCAATATGGGAGACCTGGGTTCAATCCCTGGGCCAGGAAGATCCCCTCAATATTGGAAAGGCTATCCACTCCAGTATTCTGGCCTGGAGAATTGCATGGACTGTATCGTTCATGGAGCCAAAAAGAGTCAGATACGACTAAGCGACTTTCACCTCACTTTGGTTATTATCAGCATGTTGCTATAAGTAATAATATAGTTTTGTATGGACATCTATATGATATATCTTGGGCATATACCTTGAAATATGAGTGTCTGGTCACATTTTGGTAAATCCAGGCTAACCTTTTGAGGAACTACCAAAATATTTCTAAAGCAATTAGTCTATTTACCTTCTCATCAGTTGTGTTGTATATGAGATTTCTGGTTTATCCAGTTCCTTGCCAACCTTTGTTATTGACTATCTTTTTCACTCACTGCAACTTCTGCTGTTTCCTGATAACATGAGAAGGAAAGAAGGGAACAGAATACCAGCTAGATTTGCCTCCCACCACCATCTCATTTTGACTCATTGCTGTCATATTGAAATAGAGGTTTAGTGCTCAACTGAATCTAAGCTATGTGAAAACACAGTGAGAGGCTGAGTGCTAACTAGCCTCATTTTGCATCATCATGATCATTCTCACTTTTACAAGGTTAGGGTGGATGCTCAGCAAAGTCAAATGCTGAATGATCATATTTATACTTGTTGATGCCATGTTGGGTAAAGATTCAAATCATGTTGAAATCTGCCCAATCTATGCAGACAGTGTAATTGGAAGACTACCTGCTTCCACTAAGTAGAAGAGGGAAGATCAGCTTCCCAGCTTGTCCTGTTGGCACTGTCTAATAACGGTACCAGAACACTGCCTCCTAATTCTGCTGTTTGTAGGAGGGAGAAGATCAGCTTCTTACTTGGGCTTTTGACACAACTTCAGGGAACGTTTAACACCACCACCTGCTTCTATGGATTGGTGTGATGAAATGAAAGATTATCTCCTTCATCAACCACACTTGAAACCACAGTTAGTTGGGGGAATTGGATGGAACTTCCATTTTCCCATTGATGTTTGGAATAGGCTGGTATTGCTGAAGAGTTTTCTATTTGGTTAGTCCATTCTTTCGTCATCCTATAGCTAGAAGCAACAGGAGTTTCTTAGAGATATATTGTCTGAGCCTGTAGGTAGTTCCAAGTTGACTCCTACAACGTCTTGTCCAGGATATAAGAAGCAATAAGAAACCTAGAGGGCTCATCATTATGTGATCTCTTATTTCTTGAGATCCCTGGAAAGCACCCCTGTTTTCTTTTCAGTTTTTCTATGCTCATTTGCTGTGTTATGCCCAAGTATTTTTAGTTGTATGAGACAGAAACTGGAAGGAATGGAGGTACTCTAAGTTTTCTGAAGCTAAAAGCATCTGACATTGAATCTGATGGGGAATGTGATCCCCCTACTTTTCCACATTCTTTCCAGTTTTGACTGTGGTGTAGGAAGAAAGTCAGGGACAAATAAGACACTGGGAAAAGGAGAGAGGAGAGAGACCCTGACATCCTTCTTTTGGTTTGATTGTGAGAGTAAGACTTAACCATAAAGCAAGTTGTTTCATGATCATATAACAAAGGACAATTTTGTTAAATAATTGAAACACTTAGGTAAAAGAAAAATCATGAAATTGTCTACAAAACAAATAAGGCAAAAAATAAAATAAAAAAGAGAGAGATCAAATAGAACATTTCTAGAGGCAAATTTCAAAATTCAGGATTAAACTGAAGAAAATAGGGAAACTACTAGGGTGTTCAGGTATGACTTCAATCAAATCCCTTATAAGTATGCAGTGGAAGTGACAAGCAGATTCAAGGGATTAGAACTAGTAGACAGAGTGCCTGTAACTTTCACTATGGATGAAAGTTCATAACATTTTGTAAGAGATGGTGGCCAAAAGCATCCCCAAGAAGAGAAATGCAGGAGGCAAAGTGGTTGTCTGAGGAAGCCTATCAAGTAAGAAGGCCTTGTAAGAGGAGTGAAAGGCTAAGGAGAAAAGAGAAGATATACCCATCTAAATGCAGAGTTCCAAAGAATACGAAGGAGGGATAAGAAAGCCTTCTTAAGTGAAAATGAAAAGAAATAGAGAAAAACAAGAGAATTGGAAAGACTAGAGATCTCTTCAAGAAAGTTGGAGATACCAAGGGAACAGTTGATGCAAAGATGGTCACAATAAAGGACAGAAATGACAATGACCTAACAGAAGCAGAAGAGATTATGAAGAGGTGGCAAGAAGAACTCTAGAAAACGGTCTTAATGATGCAGATAAATATGATGGTATGGACACTCACCCAGGGCCAGACACTCTGGAGTATGAAGTCAAGTGGGCCTTAGGAAGATTTACTAGGAACAGAACTAGTGGAAGTGATGGAATTCCAGCTCAGCTGTTTCAAATCCTTAAAGATGATGCTGTTAAAGTGTTATATTCAATATGCCAGCAAATTTGGAAAACTTAGCAGTTTTCCAAAGGCCGGTCTTATTCCAATCCCAAACAAAGACAATGCAAAATAATGTTCAAACTACAATGTAATTGCACTATTTCATATGATAGCAAGTTAATACTCAAAATATTTCAAATTAGGATTCATCTGTATGTGAACTGAGAATTTTTAGATGTATAAACTGAATTTTAAAAAAGACAGATGAGCCAGATATCAAATTGCCAACATCCTTTGCATAACAGAAAAAGTAAGAGAATTCCAGAAGAAAACTTCTGCTTCACTGACTATGCTAAAGCATTTGACTGTATAGATCACACACACACACACAAACACACACACACACACACCAAAAAACAAAAAAAAAACTGTGGAAAATTCTTCAAGAGATGGGAATACCAGACCACCTTACCTGCCATATGAGAAACCTGTATGTAGGTCAAGAAGCAACAGTTAGAACCAGACATGGAACAATAGGCTGGTTCAAAATTGGGAAAGGAGAACATCAAGGCTGTAGATTGTCACCCTGATTATTTAATTTCTATGCAGAGTACATCATGTGAAATGCCAGGTTAGATGAATCACAAGCTGAAATCAAGATTGACTGTAGAAATATCAACAGCCTCATATATGCAGATGACATGACTCTAATGGTAGAAAGTGAAGAGGAACTAAAGAGCCTCTTGATGAGGGTGAAAAAGGAGAGTGAAAAATATGGCTTAAAACTTAACATTCAAAAAACAAAGACCATGATATCCAGTCCCATCACTTTGTGACAAATAGATAGGGGAAAAGTGCAAACAGTGACACTTTATTTTCTTGGTATCCAAAATCACTGTGGATGGTGACTGTAGCCATGACACTAAAAGACTCTTTCTCCTTGGAAAAAAAGCAGTGACAAACCTAAACAGCATATTAAAAAACAGAGACATCACTTTGCTTACAAAAGCTTGTATAGTCAAAGCTGTGGTTTTTTCAGTAGTCATGTATGGATGTGAGAAATGGACAATAAAAAAAGGTTGTGTGTGGAAGAATTGATGCTTTTGAAATGTGGTGCTGGAGAAGACTCTTGAGAGTCCTTTGGACAGCCAGGAGATCAAACCAGTCAATCCTAAGGGAAATCAACCCAGAATATTCATTGGAAGGACTGATGCTGAAGCTGAATCTTCAATACTTTGGTCACCTGATGCAAACAGCTGACTCATTGGAAAAGACCTTGATGCTGGAAAAGACTGAAGGCAGAAGGAGAAGGGGTGACAGAGGATTAGATAGTTACAGAATTTGAGTAATCTCCAGGAGATAGTGAAGGACAGGACAGCCTGGCATGCTGTAGTCCATGATGTTGCAGAGAGTCAGATATGACTTAGTGACTGAACAACAAGAAGCAAAGAAAGAATGCCCCAATGAGTATAATTTATAGTGACAGTATTAAGGAGATAGAAAAAAATAGTGCTACCCTGCATATTTAAGTTCTATGCAGAGTACATCATATGAAATGCCAGCTGGATGAAGCGCCAGCTGGAATCAAGGTTGCTGGGAGAAATAACAGTAACTTGAGATATGCTGATGACACCACTATTATGTCAGAAAGTGAAGAGGAACTAAAGAGTCTCTTAATCAAGGTGAAAGGGGAGAGTGAAAAAGTTGGCTTAAAACTCAATATTCAAAAAAAACGAACATCATGGCATCTGGTTCCATTACTTCATGGCAAATAGATGGGGAAACAATGGAAATAATGACATACTTTACTTTCTTGGTCTCCAAAATCACCGTGGACAGTGGCTGCAGCCATGAAATTAAAAGATGCTTCCTCCTTGAAAGAAAAGCAACGACAAATCTAGACAGCATATTAAAAAGCAGAGCGATTACTTTGCTTACAAAGTTATGTATAATCAAAACTATGATTTTTCCAGTAGTCATGTATGAATGTGAAAGCTGGACAATAAAAAAGGCTGAGCATGGAAGAATTGATGTCTTTGAACTGTGGTGGAGAAGACTCTTGAGAGTTACTTAAACAGCAAGGAGATCCAACCAGTCAATCCTAAAGGAAATCAATCCTGGATATTCATTGAAAGGACTGATGCTGAAGCTGAAGCTCCAATACTTTGGACACCTGATGCAAAGAGCTGACTCATTGGAAAAGACCTTGATCCTGGGAAAGATTGAGGGCAAGAGGAGAAGGGGATGGTAGAGGATGAGATGGTTGGATGGCATCACCAACTCAACGGACATGAGTTTAAGTGAGCTCCAAGAGATGGTGAAGAACAGGGAAGCCTGGCATGCTATAGTCCAATGGATCACAAAGAGTTGGACATGACTGAACAACTTAACAGCCTGGGTAGCTAAACACATTCAACATATGTTATAAATCATAATGTATGCAACTGAATGTGGAAAGGAAAACAAAAAACAAAAAACTACTTGGAGCCTTGTGAATAAAATTTTTTTTAACACACTAGTAATGTAGATTAATAAATTAAAGATAGTGACCTCTTTCAGGACACTAAACATTTCACGGATACTTTTAAACACAGAACAAAATAAGTAGAACACAGTTATATTCATGAGTTAAGTAAAGTGAAAGAAAATGACCTCAACCTAATCAATAATTTGATAGTTTTGGTTTCTATTTAAAGTATTAAAATATTTTATTTCAAATTCTAGTTATTAAAAAATAGAAGCTTTATAAGAAGTTTAGGGATTTCAAAAAATGAGCAACTGAAACTTTTCCCCTCTTATGCCTACCTTAATTTAAATTCATAGGAAAACATGGCCTAAGTAGTGAATCTTCATCCAGTATTCTGTTCTAGAAACATAATATGTAGACTCTCCAGTGAGAATAACCTTAGATTTTGTTGAAGTGATCCACAAAATCCAATTTTTGAGCTCCTTTTCTGCAGCTTCAGTTTTGAAATGCAACCCACAGACTTCCAATTTTTCAAGAGAGTCTGGCACATTTATTTATAATTTTAATTTATAAGGAGATAGTTTGTATAAAACCATAATCAAATAATTCAATAGGATTATATAATAAAAATAGGCACACTTTTGTACCAGATCAAAGTCTACAAAGTCCATAATAAGAGCTCTTAAAAGGTTTTGCTTTTGGTGCCATATAGCAATTTTGTATGTTAATAACCTGATGAATTCTTTTGAACTCATAAATAGATAGAATGAAAATTTGACAAATGATAACATATATACAAATTCAACAAATGAGTATTACAAATTATTTTGTTAAATTATAATTTAGTAATCTAATCTATATTCCATATATAACAATGTAAATATAACATTTAAATATCTATATACATGTAATTGATATATGTAAATATATAGTGCATATAATATGGTAGAATAAATGTAGTTTCTTCTAAAAATGTACTTTAGATTTCACATTGGGAAAGTAAAAAAAAAAGTATACTCTGCCGGGAGCCAGCACGGGAGTTCCCACCCATGTCAAGGTCATGTGGGAGAGCCCTGACGGGCAAGGCGAGTCAGGGCTCGGAGGGGCCCCCCTGGATCTGCCTGAGCGTCTACCCCAAAGCCAGAATCTGTCTGTTTTACTATTTAACAACTTTCACCACTCCTCTGACATTAACTGGGGGCTATCCCCAACCACCTTTCTCTGAAGGAAATCAACTTAGAGCTCTAGTTAATTAGCCTCCTGGGCATAATAGGAGTGTTTCAATCCAAATCCCTCAGATGGCTCTCTAACTTGCTTGACAGGTTTATCTGGACTCCTATAGCTACACATACGATTGTTTACAGTCTCCCAACCCAAGAGGCACGGGAAGCTTAAGATATTCAAATAGTATAGAGCCTCTCGGAGAGTTAGAAATTGTTAGAATAGAACTAGTAGAAGATTTCATTGTTGAGCCAATGCTTGCTGCCAAGTTTCCACATCCCCTATATTGTGTCCTTAGGAATATATTAATTATATATAATATAATTATTATATATAATTATTTAATTATAATTATTATATATAATGTAATTAATATAGTTGGTATATAGAAAAAATAAGTAGTGGCCTTGGTGTTAACAACTTTAGACCCTTAAGGTAGTAAATTCTTTCCTTGTTGTAAACCCACTGCACCTCTGCCCTATAGGAATGCAATTTTATCTAACACCTTTGGAGGATGGCGCCAAACTTTAAAATAATTACTCTTAGAGAAAATAAGTCTTATGGTTGACAAACCTTTATCAGAGTCATAAAATGTTAACAGGCCATCTGGCCAGAAGATGATGTAAATCACCTAAACCATTGGTATATGATAAGTTTGCAGAAAAGAAAGCCTGGTCTCAATAAGGATCAAAGACTGCTGACTTTGCATGATTTTACACCCCCTATTATCCTCTATGCACAACTTAAGGTATATAATCTCCCTTTGAAAATAAAGCTATGGGCCTTGCTCACCAAAGCTTGGTCTCCCCGTGTCGTTCTTTCTTGCTTCCTTTTCTCTCCTTTTCTTCTCTGTTCTTCCTTCAGGGTGACTGATCGGAGCATGAGGGCTCTCTGAGACCAGTTACTTGCCTGGGCTTCTAAGACCCACTCAAGAAGGTGCCTAAGGTGGGGCACCTTCTGCTATTCGAGAGGGCGCCTGCAGCCTCTGTGGTCAGAGCAAACCTGATGTCACAGGTTTTATTGGCTTTCCGTGTAAACCAGGTAGTTCACCTCTGTCTTTTTCCTTTTATCTATCCTTTAATCGTCAACTCCATACTCCCGAGGGAATCCCTGGATCCAACCAGGGCTGGACCCTGGTAATACTCAATTTATCTGTACTTTTTTTTTTCTATTGCAAAATAATGTTAAATAAGCATATGTTCTCAACTTTTGTGAAGTTGGAAAATTTGGGCTGCTTATATATTATTGTTCTGAGACTGTTTCAAAGTTGTAAAATGACAAAAATGTTTTAGAGTAAATCTCTAATCCTATACGACCACTTTTAGTCATTTTTTTTCCATGTAAACAATAAAATATACCCTTGGGTTCATCTTGGATTTAGTCTAGTCTTAAACTTTGTGGTAACATTTATAAATATTTAATCATAAATCATCAGCATCAAAAATGAAGTCTTTTGGAAAAGTTATGCTTATCTTCATGTATAGGTATTGTTATAATTAAAAAAAAAACAGAGTTGGGCAGTAAAGTAATAAAAGCAGATTTTACTTAAGACTATTGCAGCTGTGGAGAAGAAGTCTCACTACAGAAGGGTGCTCAATTCTGAATACAGTCTGGGCCAGGGTCCCAGCCTCTGATGTTATAATAAAAATAAAGTGCACAATAAATGCAATGCACGTGAACATCCCATAAAACACCTACCCCGATCTGCTGTGTTCCGCAAAACCAGTGCCTGGTGCCAAAAAGGTTAGGGACTTCTGGCCTGGGCAAGGAGGCAGCAGGATGGGAGTTAGTGGATGGAAATTGCTACAAGTAAACATCAAGTAAGGGGGATCCTAGGTTAATTGACCAGACAGGCTTCTTGCTGAAGGCAGGCCAGGGTGATCAGACATCAGCTGGGAGATGGTGGGGTACAAGGAATCTGATCAGATATTGAAGATATCAAGAGTGTGAGGGTCCTACTAACCTGACTTGGAAGCATTCTTGCTAAACCTGAATCGGCCTAGGAGAAGGCTCAAAGCCTAATCACAGTTTGGTCAAACAAAAAAATCTTTGTGGCTTTGTACAATTCAGGATATATGTGCATACACACAAATCCACACACATACAGCCACTTGTCTTTATAGAAACAGCTATTTAGAAAGCATCACACAAAATAAAAAGTTATAATCTGTTACATAAATTTATAATAATTAATGAACAATAAGAGAAGTGGAAATCATGCTTTTTAACTCCACAACTTATAAAATGGTTTGCTCGTCTTCATAAGAATGAATTGGTTGTTGAATGGAAAGGAAATCAGTTATTTACCTGAAATGTGAGTAGCTGAGATAAGCTTCCATTTCCTCAGCAACTGATTCTGGCTATAAATTTTATTGAACATGACTGTGATGACTTATGTGTCTTTTTTTAATTATATAAGAGATATGCTGAGACTGCCTTGCAATAGTTTTGTAGTTATGTCATTATGTGAGTGTTAGAAACTCCTGTTGTTGTAGGTGATGATATATGATGAAGTTGCACACTCTTACCAGCCAACCCCTATTAAGTGAACAATGGACAGCAAAGACAATAGGGGCCCTAATTATTTGTAGTGACCTGGGGAGTTTATCTACACTTGCTTCTACAGTCTTCACCTGACTTCCCTCCACCTTTCTACTGGAAGGCCAGTCGTGGGTCCTCTGTTCAAACAAGTTTAGTTGACGCTCAGACCAAGTTAAAATGGGTCTCTTGACTTGGGAAAGTGTAATTATGCTAACATTAATATACCAATGTGCTCTTCGAAATACCACCAGTAGGGAATTATTTTACTACTAGATAAATAAGGAAATTTATTTTTGGAAACAACTGAAGGGTGTTTTTCTGGAGCCTCTTGTTCCAACATATTTTTGGTTAGATAAATTGTGTCATATTCAGCATCAAGATGTATCTTGTGACTGATCCTTGCATTGGTTTCATGATAATCCAGAAGCCACTAAAGGCATAAGATGATATTGCCAGAGGACATTTCCCCATGTTTGGGGGAACACTCTGACTTAACCCAAGTTTTGAATACTAGAAATTTTGAATCTGCTTTTGTCTAGTATCTATTTAAGCTCATTTTGTCAAGTACCTGTTCATGATCTTTCCTCAAACTCTTTTAGAATATTTTTCC
This sequence comes from Bos javanicus, assembly GCF_032452875.1. NCBI lineage: Eukaryota > Metazoa > Chordata > Mammalia > Artiodactyla > Bovidae > Bos > Bos javanicus. The sequence goes on along the minus strand of NC_083871.1, from coordinate 3,958,931 downwards.
TATGATTGCTAACAACTCCATAGATAAGTTCATTCACTGTTTATCTCTTGTATCTATTATCAATATATTTCTAAGTGTATCTTTTTCTGCATTATTCTTATTTTTTCATAATGCAGAAATTTAAAAAATCTCATGGACTCAGATTTCATTTTTTCCCCTATTATTCCTCTTCTTTTGAAAGTGAAAGTAAAAGTGAAGTTGCTCACTTATGTCCGACTCTTTGTGACCCCATGGACTGTAGTATGTAGACCGTAACCAGGCTCCTCCCTCGATGGGATTTTCCAGGCAAGAACACTGGAGTGGGTTGCCATTTCCTTCTTCAGGACATCTTCCTGACCCAGGAATTGAACCCAGGTCTCCCGCATTGTAGGCAGATGTTTTTTACCGCCTGAGCCACCAGGGAAGTGCTCTCTTCTTTTGATGGTCAACAAATTAAGATCTGTCTCTTCCTGAGACTACACAGCTATATGGATATTTTCTTTCAGCACTATTTTGCTTTTATATTAGATAGAGTTCAGCTGTATTATATATTTGGCTTTTCTTTATTGCTATTTATTATCTGGTGACTAAATCAGACACAAGCAAAGATGATCAATTATATCTTTGCTACTGTGCTTTGTTTAAATTTTCATTATTTTTTCTTTTGAAAAGCATATTTTATATATTTTCATATAAATTAATTGTACTTATATGGTTAAAGTAATCATTTTACATTCATTAAAATACTTCCTCCCTTGAATTCAACTTGGTTTGCTATACTTCCAAAACTTTCGCTTTTTGTCTATATTGAAAGACAATATAGAATAAGGTATGCTCAATTTAGATTTTGGTTTTGAGGTGTCAAATATCAGTAAAAACCTACTTAGGAAAAATATTGTGATTTTTATCCCTATTATGTGTCCACTCTGTTGTTGAGATTTTCTTAACATTTCTAGGAGGATGACTAAATTCATTTATCCCATACATGCCAAATGAGGGTCAAATTAATGAAATATTTGAAGATATGAAATCCCCAGATTAATTAATTACTTGCTACTTACAAGTAGCTAAGTGGCTAAGTGGCTAATTTGTGGAATTGCTATTGTACTGCAGATTTAAAAATCTAAATATGAATGGATAAACATGATGAAATAAGTTCTTACACTTCAGTTACAGTGTTCATCAGCTTTACAAGGGATTAAACACATAAGTCCCTTCTTAGTGATTAGAAAAGAACTGTGAGGTCTTCCAAAAACAAAACTGTCCTTTCTAGGGAAAACAACTTTAACACTTCCTCACTTTTAGGCCAATTGTTGGCAGATTATTTGCCTGTGTGCTGCTGAAAGGCATCTCTTCTGCTGTATCTTCACCTCCGGTTCCATTTCTTCCTGAATCACTTGTAAGGAATATCTCTGCACTGCTCAAAGAAAAAGTTAGAAGTAATTTTCATAATGGAATAAATAAAGCATGATTATAAGGCAGAGTAACTACAATAAAATCATATGATCTAATCAGGCAATGAACAGGTATTTATGGAACAACTTTTAAGAACTTCAAGTGGAGACTGGATTCTATAAATGTGATTAAGTGCCTGCTTTGCTTTGGGGAAAATATGACTATAACACAAGAATCACTCAGAGGATAGCAATAGCTTAAGAACACTAAACTGAAAAGTGCTATTAGTACATGTAATATAAATCGATGATGGGAGGAACATTGTGTTTGGAAGTCATGTTCAAACCTTCCCAAAAGGGCAGACAAGCTTGAGCTTGTTCAATTCATTCCAAAGAAAATGTAGCTTGGGCAGAGATTATCTGTGATTTTAGAGCATGTATGGAAAAAAATCTTTCGGGAATTTCTTACAAGCAGAGCAAGAGTTGTGATATTCAATTAATGATGTCTGTGTGTTCACAGGAAATCATTGCCCTCCCTTATTCAGCACTTTGATAGAATAAAACAAAAGAGCTAAATCACATTTTGTCATGGGTATTTGTATCATTTACATTAACAGAAATGATTCACTGGAAATGGCAACTACAGTTGTGCTGATCTGTATTAAATGATTTCTTCACTTACATTTAAGAAAATAAGACAGTACTATTTGATCAAAAAATCATTCCACTTAGCCTGTGAGGTAACAGTGCTTTTTATGAGTAAAATATAAAAGTTTAAATATTTACAGTGTGTCTGGGAAATAGACTTGAAAAACTATTTGCACAACATCTAACTCTCTGGAAAAAGCAACTGGACCCAGTCCCAAATGCTTGCTCATCTTGCATCAGAACAATTAGGATGATTACTTCCATTTGTGTTTTCCTTCCAACATCAATGAGCAATTAACTCAATTCAGACACTGTCCATGTGGAAACACATAAACTCCCACAGAGTAAGGGCTCAGTTCAAGACTGCACCCCCAGCACTTCACATACCAGTTGTAAATCCAATCTTTTTCCTATAATTCTGACTGATGGACTGGGCTGAAGTGTCCCACAACCACCTCCTCAGGTTCAATTAATTTGTTAGAGCATCTCACAGAACCCAGACACATTCACCAACTAGATGACCAGTTTAATATAAAGGACGCAACTCAGGAATAGCCAGATGGAAAAGGTGCAAAAGGCACAATACAGAGAGAGCACAGGGCTTCCAGGCCCTCTGGACATGCCCTCTAACACTGTCTCCTAGTCATCTCCAATTCGTGGTTTTAATGGAGGTTTCATTACTTAGGCATGATTGATTCAATCATTGATCTCGGTTACTGGTGATTCAACTTAATCGGCAGCACCTTTCTCCTCCCTGGAGGTGAGAGTGGGCTGACACCCCCACAAATTACAAGGTTTTCCTGGCAACCAGCCCCTATCCTTAGGGGCTTTCCAAAAGTCACTTCATTAACATTGTGGGGGAAATGGAATTTTCTCTTCTACCTCTTTTGAGTTTTTGTGGCTAGACTAATAATAAAATTGAGATAAGAGATTAACAGAAGAAAAAGATATGCATTTTAATCCATGCACATGGAGTTTGCATAGAAATGGGATCTAAGAAGTGATCAGAGCAGGCAGATTTTATATATATTTTTAGACCAAGAAACAATACTATTTTAAGAAATTGTCAGGACAAAGAAATTTAGCCTTTGAGTGCTTAGTTAGCAAAGAATCTAAACAGACTTTGGGCTCGAGTTAGTTAATTAAAGCTGTAACAAGCTTCTTGGCCCTGAATTCTCTATCCCTGGTGATAAGAGCACCTTTCTACTTCAGATGCAGGGAGTGCTTCTTCTGGATGAGAAGTTGATTTCTTGCTTTCAGGGAGATAGAGAAGGCAGTCAAAGCATCTCTGTTGTATCAGCTGTTTAAGTAGCCTTAATCTAAAATAATTAATATGCCATTAAGGTACATTTTGGAACAGCCTATCCCAGACTCCCCAAGATGTCAACTCAGGTATGATTAAAAGGGACTTCTTACAGGAATAACAGGACATCCACTGCATCTTCATCTTTATGATTCTGGAATGATGTGAGTAACTGAGCACAAAAAATTAAATGTTATAACAAAATATGCTCCCTTTGCTTTTATCGCTTTGGAAATTCCAAGGGATTTAGGAGTCCATGCATTTTTAAAGCATAACTTACAGATTTTGGTAACTACTATAAAAGCATAAATGTGAGAACATACAAAGTAGGGACCAACCGTACTTTGGGGTCTGATCTTTCCTTACGCTTCTCCTCCTACTCTTTGCTATAGTATTACAGGAAAATAAATGAGTGGAGATTAGACCCAACTCAAGTTGTTCACTATAGATGTCTATTCAGACTGATGGAGAAGAGACAGAGCTGAGGATAGGAGCGGCCCCAAAGATCCAAAATGGGGAGTGGTGGGAGAACAAGGCCCAGGGCCTCCGCCTCTCACCGAGGTGGGGGCAGGAGCACAGCAGGAGCACAGCCAAGGCAGGAGAGGACCACAGAGACTATGGGGAGAGTGGAGCAACTGAGGAGCTGGGAAGTTGGAATTCCTCTTGAGTTGAAGCAGGGAATGGGCCCTCATCTCCAGATGAGGTGGAACACACAGGGCTTTTCTCGAGTTGTGGCGGGAAACTCAGCTTCATCTCGAGTTGTGATGGGTATCTCTGGGCCCCCTTGAGTAGCATGAAGGGAGTCAAGCCTCCTCTCGAAGCTTAGTTATGAGAAAGGACTAGGAGCGCAATGCTTGCTTGTCCTGCTACTTTAAATGATGTGCATTTATATCTTTCTGTATGTTAAAGTTTTAATCACATTAAAGTTCTAACCTCAGCTACCAACCCTAAAAGTGAACCAGCCCTAAAAACACCTCAATCTTGGGCTTCTTGTCTCCAGAACTGTGAGGTCTGCCATAGTACTTTATTATCACAGCCTAGCAAACTAATATAGTAGCCCTTCCGAAATTTTAAATTTTGGTTCAGAATTTGAACGTGTGATATTTATCAGCCATAAACATGTCTAGTGTTTATGACAAGTGTTTAGTTATAATTAAAATGCAAAATATGTTTAAAACAGTGTTTCCTTGAGTCTAATCCACTGCATAAAAACATGGATCACCTGGATACACACTCTCAAAATACAGAGTATGTTTTTAACACTCAGAGACCCATAAGATCTGTGTATGTTATTTATGACAAATTTATCTTAGTGATTTCATTTCATATCAGTTTTCAATCATAGGCCATGGAAATTTAGGGAAATAATTTTCTAGTGGGTTTTTAACTTTTTTTTTTTTTTTTGCCTACTGGATTAAAATAGAAAAATAGAGAAAAATTCAGGTAACATTTCCCTCTTAGGAGTTTCAATTTTAGCTGAAGGCAAACGGGTGCAGATTCATATGGTTTATAATGAGTTAGAATGGTATAACATAGGAGGTTGATCTTAGCCCAAAAGTGCATTTTCTGAATACTACATTTCAATTTCAATCTCTAAATGAAAAACAAACAAGCAGACTCAAAATGTCCAAAGAAAAAATAGCTGCCCGTGTAAGAAAAAATAGAACAAATAAAGTCATATTGATAGTCCCTATGGTTAGAGAACATGGCTGTGATCTAACTGAACTTGCAGAGTTAAGCATGAGACCCATCCATTTATCCCTCACCACAGTACCATGCAATAAATCCTGTAGATATTAAAAAGAACCCATGGCTCCTCTCCCCTTCACCCATGAGACATCTGTAAAAAGTGTGCAAGCATGCAGAGGCATGCCTACTGTGGAAGTACATTTTCTAGATGTACTGCCAAGTTTTTTTTTTTTTTCCTCAAATAATTTGTATGGAATATTTTAACTCTCCTTTGAAGTTTAGAGTGTCAGAGCTTCTGACTGATTCAAGCAGGTGTTTGCATCTGTAAACTTTAGTTTTTCAGAATAGACAAAGTCATTATACTTTCTCTCTTTGAGTCTTTGTCTAAGTGGATGTCAACTCTAGAAATAATCTACTGTGAATAGTAGCAGGGCAATATATAGAACTATCCTATCTCCATAGGATATGGAGAGAACATGAGAACCACCACATTCACAAGCATTCAATCAGTGAGTTTTCTTTCTGGTACTTTATCTAGATTGATAGAGGTTTAAAAACCTATGTCAGCCTGAATTTCCTGACACATTGCTTTAGCATTCTGTGTAGCCAACAATGAATATGAGTGACATTGACTGTGTCAGATATATGAGTTACTATTACATCTACATGGTAACTGACTGGAGAGCATCTTCTAGGTGGTGTGTATAGAGTTTCTGAAAATATTCCTATATGACAGTTTGTATTGTTACATTAAAAAAGAGCACAGAGATTCACATGCATGGCATCCTTGCACATAAGTAAGGTAACATGAAAAACAAAAGTTTAGTTGAAGGGATGGACAAGCTGAAAACTGTGGGCAGGTGTGCAGTGATATCATTCAGAGGACATTAGGAAGCATTTAGGACTTTACCCTGTCTTGCTAACTGACCTATAAACCTTAACTCATTTATTCTTAAATAATCCTATGATATTCATATTATAATCATCATTGTACATGAAAGGAAACTGAGGATTTTAGGAGTTCAAGATTCTAGGCTAAATATACCTATTCAAATGGTCAAGTCAGAATACATTTCCCATCTGTCAGAAGGCAAAGAGATACTCTCCCCACCCCTCCCCCCCAAAAAAAAATAATAAAGAGAGATTTCTGCTTTGGAATTTAAACACCATGAGAAGAGAAAGCTTCAGGGGACTCAAAAATGAGAAACACTCTGTCTCTTATTGGTGTGAAAAATGCAAATTCAGTTAGCCAGGTGTTAATCAAGTTTTAAATATTTTTAAATGTATGAGCTATGTGTGCACTCAACCATTATTAATGTGAACTATCAAAACACTTGCTGCAGTTTTAAATACTTTAAGTACACATGACAGGCTCTTCCCACAGTCTGTGCTGTCACAGAAAATTACCATGTGGAGGACCTGTAGGTGTTGCACAGCCTATTAAACTATAATTGTGGAACTGTAATTACAGCAGATGCACTACAGTGTCTGAATTATAGAAAACAACTTCCCCTTAAATAATAGAAGAAGAGCAGATTTATGTACTTTCCCTGCAATGACATGATTCTATTAAAATAAAATACTGCTAGAGGTGCAAAATTCACTTTTTCAACAAATGTGAAAAATTATTATAGTTATTCATCACTAAAAATAAATACATTCATATCATAATCATAGCTGAGAAAAGAGTCACAACCAGAAACCCAGCGTGTTAAAAACATCCTGTTTTTGTAGATAGTTTTTAGTTATGTATTAGTTTACAGGTTTTGACAATTGCTCTTGAGAAACCCTACATACAGATCAGGAAGCAACAGTTAGAACTGGACATGGAACAACAGACTGGTTCCAAATAGGAAAAGGAGTACGTCAAGGCTGTATATTGTCACCCTGCTTATTTAACTTATAAGCAGAGTACATTATGAGAAATGCTGGGCTGGAAGAAGCACAAGCTGGAATCAAATTTTCAGGGAGAAATATCAATAACCTCAGATATGCAGATGACACCACCCTTATGGCAGAAAGTGAAGAGGAACTAAAAAGCCTCTTGATGAATGTGAAAGAGGAGAGTGAAAAAGTTTGCTTAAAGCTCAACATTCAGAAAACAAAGGTCATGGCATCTGGTCCCATCACTTAAAGGGAAATAGATGGGGAAACAGTGGAAACAGTGTCAGACTTTATTTTTTGGGGCTCCAAAATCACTGCAGATGGTGACTGCAGCCATGAAATTAAAAGACACTTACTCCTTGGAAGGAAAGTTATGACCAACCTAGATAGCATATTCAAAAGCAGAGACATTACTTTGCCAACAAAAGTCTGTCTAGTCAAGGCTATGGTTTTTCCAGTGGTCATGTATGGATGTGAGAGTTGGACTGTGAAGAAAGCTGAGCACTGAAGAATTGATGCTTTTGAAATGTGATGTTGGAGAAAACTCTTGAGAGTCCCTTGGACTGCAAGGAGATCCAACCAGTCCATTCTGAAGGAGATCAGCCCTGGGATTTCTTTGGAAGGAATGATGCTAAAGCTGAAACTCCAGTACTTTGGCCACCTCACGTGAAGAGTTGACTCATTGGAAAAGACTCTGATGCTGGGAGGGATTGGGGGCAGGAGGAGAAGGGGACAAGAGGATAAGATGGCTGGATGGCATCACTGACAAGATAGACGTGAGTCTGAGATAACTCTGGGATTTGGTGATGGACAGGGAGGCCTGGCGTACTGAGATTCATGGGGTCGCAAAGAGTCAGACACGACTGAACGACTGAACTGAACTGAACTAATAAGGCAAATATATAAATATCCACGTTCCCAGGTAACTTCTCTCTTAAGATGTGAATTGTAGAGGCAAACAAGCCAACTGCCTAACTGGACAGATCAGCTTCATCAAACCTGCTGAGATAAGTGGTCTGTCAGATGGCTTTCAAACTGAAATGGGAAACTGTTTCCTCATTGATGCCAGCCCATCTTCACAGAAAGAGTATTTTAAAAATCACCTTATATTATGCTGAGAACTAGCTCTATATACCCTTCTAGGGGTTGCTTCTAAGCAATAACAATGAAATTATTTTCTCTAGTACATGGTAGTACTTAAATATGTAAAGTATGTGTTCAGAACACATCACCTCAAACAATGCCATTTGGCATAATGATTATTTTGAATTAAAGGTGCTTGAGAAACAACCTGTGCAAGAAGGACACACTGACCCTCCTTTATCCCCCTGACATCAGGAGACAAATCTCCCATGTGTAAATTACCCTCTCTGTAGCAGGAGGGTAGAGGCATCTTTACGATCAGAGACAAGAAATTTAGGACCAAGAAATTTGCGCAAACAAACCTTGTTGGTTCTTTACCATTCTACTACCTTTATCCCAAACTCCTTTATTTGGGCAATTCTTCACAAAGTTTTTGTTTCTTTGTCTAAAAGATATAAAAACTGCCTACTCTGGTCACTTCTTTGAGCCTTATCTCTTTGTGGAGTCTTAGTTATATGTATGTAATCAAATTTGCTTTTTCCCTATTATTTTTTATATTAGAGGGATAAGAGGGTCTCAGCCTAAAACCTAAAAATGTATAGGGAAATTTATTTTTCCTCCTCTACAAAGTAAATTTATATCTTATTTCTGTCATCTTTGTTACAGGCAACAGCCTTATTACATAACCTGTCCTTTATGAGAATCAAATGAACAACTCAAGAGAAATGTTTTATAGCTTCACCATAATGTAGGCATTCCAGCACATAAATTTCATGTGGTGAAGTTGAAACTGTAGTAAGGCTGAATTTTGAAAGAAGTCGGAGGAGACACTCTATTGAGTGTATATATCATTTGAGGCTCAGTAGTAAGTAAATGTGAATTTTTTAAGATATAATTTGTATTAAGTATTTGTAAATAAATATTTTAAGAACTAATAGATGAAACTGAATGACAAAATTTATAGAAAGTTGAAAGAAATGATCAAAATACCAACATTTATAAGCATGAGGATTAAAAGTAGCTGTGACCTTGACATATCTGAGAAAATGTCACTATATTATGGAGTAAAGATAACATTTTTGCTTTGTATTGTTGGATATAAGTTAGACTTAGGGTGACAAAGGAACTTTACAAGTAACATTCTCTCTGAAATACATGGCAACAAAAATGTCTTTATTTTTTGGCAATGAACTGAACTGAACTCAGTTCATTTTTCCTATGAACTGAGTAGATTCTCCCTTAATCTACCCTATCTGCCACCATCTTTTTTCAAGTCCTTTGCAAGAACTTAGATGAACAACATTGTATTTTGGTTTGTGTCTCTACCTCTTATTTACCCTCTCTTATGAATTAATTTTGCTAATGTACCATTGTAAACAGGACACCAACCTACAAAACATATAGCTTTCTTTGCTAATGAGAGTTAGCATTCTTGGGAAGTGCTTGATTTTCATCAAAGGAGAAAAAAAAAAAAAAGCCATTTGCTGTCTACTGATTTTGGGCAAGGGACTATACTACTTTTATGGGTGTTTGTGAAGGTTAATGAAATTTCATTTTTAGCATGCTATGAACTATAGTGAGTTATTGAAATTGCTAGTATTATTTTAACTATACTTCTATGACCTTCAGATTTAGTTTTATATTTTATGTTCTGATTCTAAACTTTATTCTCAAGCTTACTTTTTTTTTCTTTTTTCCTATTGATTTATAGTTATCTTATGGTATCACATAAACAGCCTACTCACAACTTTTCATCTGCATTATTGTTGATACTAAATCCTATGCCAAAAGGGCTCTGATAAGTGACTCTTTTTAGGTGTATCTTCATGGACATTCCAATTTCCCTCTACTTTTTACTATGCTATCTATTCTGCATATCAATATACTCAGCATGCTTTTGCTTTTCTTTCATTGATATTCTGTTATAACTGACAAAATGATATGTACCTGTTTCATGTCCAGGGTAGACAGGGAAGGTGCAAAGTTGTCTTAATCTATTTAATATCCCATGATCAAAATCATAGTCAATGCCTTCCTTGAGGCATCTAATGATTTAGGAAATAATTGTTTAGTATTTGATTATGGGTATATTTTTGTAATACATTTTTATCAATTCAAAAACAGATTTTTTTTTTAAGCATCCATTTAATATGCGAGGGACTTCCCTGGTGGCTGAGACGGTAAAGCGTCTGCCTACAATGCAGGGGACCCAAGTTCGATCCCTGGGTTGGGAAGATCCTCTGGAAAAGGAAATGACAACCCACCCCAGTACTCTTACCTGGAAAATTCCATGGACGGAGAAGCATGGTAGGCTACAGTCCATGGGGTCGCAAAGAGTTAGACACGACTGAGAGACTTGACTTAATATGCAAGGAGCTAGTATGGGCATTGAAATACAACAGTTATCAAAACCAATAAAAATCCCTAGCTTCATGAGGACAGATTATAAATAAAATAAGCAAATTAAATGCTGCATAGTGTAAAGTGATAAATATTATTAAGGGGACTGAAGGTGAGAGAGGGCTGGAGTTTTAAGTAGAGGAGTGTGTGTGCTAAGTCACTTCAGCTGTGTCTGACTCTTTGTGACCCTATGGACTATAGCCTGCCAGGCTCCTCTATCTATGGAATTCTCCAGACATAAATACTGGAGTTGGTTGCTATTACCTCCTCCAGGGAATCTTTCCCATCCATCCCATCCCATCCCTTCTCTTATGTCTCCTGCATTGGCAGGTGGGTTCTTTACCACTAGCACCACCTGGGAAGCCCCAGAATACTGTAGAAAAGGAAAAATAATTGTCCCTCTACCCTTCTCAGTGTCTGTCTGAGACCCTATGTTATAAAGGACAAATTAATAAGAGAAAACCAAATAGCAGTTTATTCATATGTATACATAGGTATACATGTATACTTCATGCATACATGGGGCTTACCCATAAAAACTAAGTAACTGACCACGATGGGTCAGACTAACACCTTAAATAATATCTTCAGCTTAAAAAAAAAAAAAAGATGTTGGAGATGTTGGAAGATTACAAAGAAAAGCAAAGGAAACAGCATAAGGTTTATTATGCACATTTAAGTTGTACCTTCTCCATTGGTAAGAGTTTCTTGTGATTTAGTGTCATTCTTCACCTTCTGGTACAAAAGTGAAAGTCACTGAGTCAGGTCCGACTCTTTGCGACCCCATGGACTATACAGTCCATGGAATTCTCCAGGACAGAATACTGGAGCGGATAGCCTTTCCCTTCTCCAGGGGATCTTTCCAACCCAGGGATCGAACCCAGGTCCCCCACATTGCAGACGAATTCTTTATCAAGACAATTACAAATGAAGACTTTCTTTATAAATGGCAATTGCCTTTACAAAAGGCAAAATTTCTACTCTGTTTTCAGAGTGTGTCTGGTGTTACTTGTAAAAATAATTATCTCAAATTGTTCTTTAGGCCAAAGAGGTGGTGGCATATTGTGGTACACTTTAGTAGTTGAGACAGATTACAATGAGAAGGTGACATTAAGGAAAAGATTCAAAATTAGTCTGATACCTGGAGGAAGAGCAAGGAAGTCTGACCTGTTCATGTTTTTGTGAAGACCAAGCAAAAGACAGAAATAGGTGCAGTCCTCATCAATCTGAAGTCAGATTATGTAATTTTTTTTTTCAAGCCCTGTACACATTGATGTCTCAATGGTAAAGACTCTGTCTGTCAGTGCAGGAGACACAGAAGACTCAAGTTTGATCCCTGGGTTGAGAAAAACCCTGGAGAAGGAAATGGCAACTGACTCCAGTATTCTTGCCTGGGAAATCCCAGGAACAGAAAAACCTGGAGGGCTACAGTCCATCAGATCACAAAAGAATTGGACATGATGTAGCAACTAAACAACAACAACAAATAATAATATTTTTAGTACTACTTTTTTGCATGAAATGGGGAGGACTTAGAGAAATTTTATTAGATACATACTATTATTTGACTTTATATTTAAAAAGAATATTCTGATAGCAATATTGAGTGTCTTAAAGGAGAAAATGGCAGACACAAGGAGACAAGTTCAGAGACTACTGTCATATGTCAAGAAAGGGATGATGGAGGCTTGAAAGGAGTAGCAAAGTGCCCAGATGTTGAATATTACTTGAAGGTGGAGACCAGATGATGTTCTAACTGGTTGTATCGGAAATGTGGAAGAAAAATATGTAAAAAATGAGTATGTTTTCCATAAGAAACTGGAAAAATGGAGCTTGCATTGACTACAGGAGAAGAGGAAAAGATGAGGAGTTACATTTTGGATATTCCATCTGGAAATCTGTTAGTCGAAGAAGATTCCAGAATTCATAGGGATTTTCAAGCTCAGTATATAGGTTCATAGCATGGAGTTTAAATTTGTAAGTCTGGATGAAATCATCCCAGAAGGATAGAGGGAGAAGATGAATGATTTAAATATTTATCCCTGACATACTTTAATTGAATAAAAAGAGAAGCCATTACAGAAAACTATAAAGATAAGAGAAGTAACATTAGAATGAAAACCCCTAACCAAGTTACAAAAGAAGAAATAAATAGCCTATGTTAATGCAACTGATAGGTCTAGTCAGAAGACAGCTTGACTGTAGGATTTGGAAATGCTTATGGAGATAAAGAAAGTTAGCAAGGGGGAAAAAAGACTTTTAAATGAGTTTAAGAAAAAAGAAGAGAAGAATTAGACAATGAAAGTAGTGACAACATATTTGAGAAATTTTGATGTTGAAAATGACTTAGAGCTTGAACCATGACAACAGAGTGGTATCAAGAGATCATATGTTTTTCTTGTGGGATGATAGATGTGATAGCCTGAATAGTGGCCCTCTAAAGACGTCCGAGTCTGAATTCCCAGAGTCTGTCAATATGCTGCTGCTGCTGCTATTGCTGCTGCTAAGTCGCTTCAGTCGTGTCTGACTCTGTGTGACCCCATAGATGGTAGCCCACCAGGCTCCCCCGTCCCTGGGATTCTCCAGGCAAGAACACTGGAGTGGGTTGCCATTTCCTTCTCCAATGCATGAAAGTAAAAAGTGAAAATGAAGTCACTTAGTCGTGTCCAACTCATAGCAACTCCATGGACTGCAGCCTACCAGGCTCCTCTGTCCATGGGATTTTCCAAGCAAGAGTACTGGAGTGGGTTGCCATTGCCTTCTCTGGTCAGTATGCTACTTGATATATATTTTACCAAACACAAAATCTGTAAGTATGATTGAATTAAAGAACTTTAAATGGAAAGAGGGCTTCTAAGGCGGTGCTAGTAGTAAAGAACCTGTTTGCCAATGCAGGAGACCTACGAGATGAGGGTTTGATCCCTGAGTCAATGGCACCACACTCCAGTACTCTTGCCTGGAAAATCCCATGGATGGAGGAGCCTGATAGGCTGCAGTCCATGGGGTCACTAGGAGTGGGACACGACTGAGCAACATGCATTGGAGAAGGAAATGGTAACCCACTCTAGTGTTCTTGACTGGAAAATCCCAGGGATGGGGGAGCCTGATGGGCTGCTGTCAATGGGGTCGCACAGAGTCAGACACGACTGAAGCAACTTAGAAGCAGCAGCAGCAGGAAGATCTGCTGAAGGAGGGCATGGCAACCCACTCCAGTATTCTTGCTTGGAGAATCCCATGGACAGAGAAGCCCGGTGGGCTACAGTCCATGGGGTTGCAAAAAGTTGATGTGACTGAAAGATTATCTTGGATTATCTGGAGACATTCAATATAATTACAAGATACTTAGGAAAAGGAGGCAGGAGAAGCAAAGTTATAAGAAGAAAATGTAGTGACAGAGTAGAGATGGAGGAATGTACGGAAGGGGTCATGAATTAAAAAAAAAAAATGCATTCAACTTTTTGGATCTGGAAGAAACATGTAAATGGATTATCTTCTAAACCTTGAGAAGTAACCAGCCATATCAAACACCTCAGCTCTAGAGTTCTGATTTCCAGAACTTGAGATTGCAAACTGATATGGCTTTAAGCCACTTGTCTTGCGGTAATTTGTCATAGTAGTGATAGAAATCTGATTCAAGGAAAATAGCAGCAACTTTTTGTGTTGATGGGAAAAATCCAGTCTACAAGGGGAAGTCTACAAGACAGGATAGAGATTGGAGATTCGCCATACTGAGAGGCAAGGGTGAGAGAGTGAGCTCAGTGCACCATTAGAGGGGTGGGCTTTTCTTACCAAAGTGGACACCTTGGTTTTTGTTTTTTTTTTTAAACAAAAGAAAGAATAGGCAAAGCATAAGGTGTTATATAGTGCTAACTAGGTAAATGTAATGGGAAAAATTTATAGGTGTTCTTTTCAGATTGCTTAGTTTTCATAGTACAGGGGAGGAAAAAGAGTTTTGCCTCTGCCCTTATAGGTTTTTGATTGAGATGCCCCAGTAATAAGAGACAGATTAACAGGAAAAAAAAAAACAAACAGAAGTTTAATATTAATACCAGGTACATGGGAAAGATCCCTTGGAGAAGGAAATGGCAACCCACTCCAATACACTTGCTTGGAAAGTCACATAGACAGAGGAGCCTGGCTGGCTACAGTCCCTGGGGCTTCAAGAAGCTAGACATGACTTAGCAGCTAAACAACAACACTTATTCGATACATGGGATAGACACAGAAAACTGAGTGAATCCTCAAAAGAGCCTGAACTATCACCTTAAATATCATCTTTAGCTAAAGATAAAAGATATTGGGGGTGGGGGTGGAGGATCATAATGGGAGCTTAGCAAGAAAAACACAGTAATCAAGGATAATGTTGTGATGCAGAGTGTCTTCTAGTTTAAAGTCATCTTTCCCTTTCCGGTCCAGAGAAGGATACACCATTCCAAATAAATATTTCCTTTATAGATGTACATGCTTCTTACAAAGGTAATATCTATTCAGTTTTTAGAGCTTCCTCTGTGTCTGCTGTTTCTTAAAAATAACTAGCTTAGAATAATCAATATGCCAAAGAGGAATATTTTAATGATATATTTTTCTTCTCTTGAGTAGATTAGAAAGTCATCATGAGTTCTGCAGATATGTATTCATGATTGATGAGTGTTTGTGTTTAATAAAATCTGAAGTTTAGCCAATTGAGTGTTACGAGGTTTAAAAAGGAACAGTTTAAGTATGTATGTATAAGCCGTGAAGAGAGGACATCAGTATGTTGAGAAAAAATGAAATCTGTGGATTGTAGGTTATGGCAAGAAGGGCCCATTGAGGTCTTTCAGTGAAAGGCCAAGATATCCATACATTATTTCCTTTAAAAACAGAAGAATTATGAAATATTTAGAGTTGTTGTTGTTCAGTCACTAAGTTGTGTCTGACTCTTTGCAACCCCATGGACTGCAGAACTCTAGTCTTCCCTGTATTTCACTATCCCTCAGAGTGTGCTCTAACTCATGTCCCCTGAACTAGTGATAGAGTTGATCAGTATTTAAATATCTTATAGCATTCAGCCCTACTCTGACTTGCATTTCACTATTATTTTGTTTAATTTAGACATGTGCAAGGCTGCCAGTGCTTGGAAACAGGAGTGGTTATTGAGCTATATACCTCCTAGGCCATGTATTTATTTATACATATGCTCATTTATTCATTTGCCCATTTATTTGTTTATCACATTCTTCAGTTGCATCCAACTCTTTGTGACATCATGGCACACCAGGCTTCCCTTTCCATCACCAACTCCTGGAGCTTGCTCAAACTCATGTCCATCAAATCAGTGATGCCATAAAACCATCTCATCCTCTGTCATCCCCTTTTCTTCTCGCCTTCAATCTTTACCAG
This sequence comes from Bos javanicus, assembly GCF_032452875.1. Classification (NCBI taxonomy): domain Eukaryota; kingdom Metazoa; phylum Chordata; class Mammalia; order Artiodactyla; family Bovidae; genus Bos; species Bos javanicus. The sequence goes on along the minus strand of NC_083871.1, from coordinate 3,943,172 downwards.
CATCAAGGTCTTTTCCAATGTCAGTCCTTCGCATCAGGTGGCCAAAGTATTGGAGTTTCAGCTTCAGCATCAGTCTTTCCAATGAATAGTCAGCACTGTTTCCCTTTAGGATTGACTGGTTTGATCTCTTTGCAGTCCGAGGGACTCTCAAGAATCTCCTCCGACACCACAGTTCAAAAGCATTTATGTTTGGCAAAACCACTACAATATTGTAAAGTAATTAGCCTCCAATTAAAATAAATACATTTAAAAAAAAAGCATCAATTCTTCAATATCAATATTAAAAAGGAGAGACATTATTTTGCCATCAAAAGTCTGTCTAGTCAAAGCTAGTTTCTTCCTGTAGTCATGTATGGATGTAAGAGTTAGACCATAGAGAAAGCTGAGAGCCAAAGAATCATGCTCTTAACAAGTGTCTAATTTAGGTTCTGTGATGGACATAACCCCTGTCTGCTTGCATTGGGAGAGGGTCACAGAAGGAAAGATGAAAGTCCAAATGAAAAGAACCAACTATGGAATCACTAAAATGCATAGCCAGTAAGTCCAGTCTACTCTCATGGCTCAGGAAATAAGTCTCCAAATTGGATTAGGAGATTTAGGAAATTCTAGAAAAAGGAGAATCAAAGACCAGATTTGAAGCACTTGAAGTGGAGCTTGGAGCATGGAAGTAGAGACTATATTTTCCAATGTGTTTATCACAAAAAATTTAGTAGGACTTAATCTACAGATTGTATGATAATTATATATTTCAAGTATATTTAAAATATTTACATTTTAAAAAACAAAAGCAGGAATATATGTACTGATATACCTCAGATTTTCTATGTTATGTGTTTAAGCTAATATGATTTTTTTTCTGTCAAATCTAGTTTAAAAGAAACTTATAAAATAATTTTCCTAGAAGCATCTGAAAACCAAGGGATTTCTAAATGAGAGTTTTAAATGTTTACATTCAGGTCATAAAAAATTTAAAACTAATCATATTTCAGTGCTTAGAAAATTTATATAGATTTTGTGTATGTAAAATACATTCATTTATCTCCAGCGACATTTATAAAAACAGTGTACCAAAACATGTGACCTAAAGTATTCACCCTCTGGCTTTTAAATTAAGCTGATTAATATTATTAATCATTCTGTCTCCACAAAGCAAATGCCTGCTAAGACTTAAGCAACAGAAGATGTCTCAGATTTTAATACATTACATATGTCTATTTTAAAATAATGTGTTGGTAACCAAGGCATACTACAAATTACAGAAGTTTACCTCATTTTGTAAACTGTTATCAACGGCAAAGAGCCATATGTCACCAAACTAAGACTTACTTCCTGTCAATTTGGAGTCACCTTGGAGCTCATTTGCCTGACAGATCCCTGCCTTACTCTTAACATGGAGGGAGGAGGGTTCAGGATGGGGAACACGTGTATACCTGCGGCAGATTCATGTGGATATATGGCAAAACCAATATAATAGTGTAAAGTTAAAAAATAAATAAATAAAGGAAGGAGATCTTGCCACAACAACCCCCCTTTCACTAGTCACTTCCTGGTCTCTCTCCTTCTTCCTGTCAAAGGTTCTCATTCTGTACATCTTCTTGGAGCTTCGTTCCATCTGCTACTTGAGATGCTGTCTGATTTACGAGTCATTGAACAAAGCCAATAAGATCTTTAGATTTTACCTAGCTGAATTTTTTTTTTTTTAAACAGATTTGTTGGAAGTGGTGAAACTAAATGAAACTTCTTATTTCAGGACAACCAGAAAGGAATAGTACCCCTGAACTCTTAGAGTTCTTTGTCTTTTTCACCATTTCTGAAGGTTGTAGGTAAATTTCTCTTGGCTCTTTGCCTTGAGCTGTTGATTTAATTGAGTTTTGAGTCCAGGGCAAGGCAGACAGTTCCACCTGGAACCTGAGACCCTAGTTCTTGGTTAATGTTAAAGTTCCATTTGTTAGAGTCTGCTGGCTTAGTCCCTAGTTGCGGTTTGTTGATTCCATTCTCAGTTCCACAATGGGAATTACAGATAGTGTGCAACTTGGACCTTTATTTGGCCAATCTACCAAAATATATATATATATATTTGTATGTATATATCTCTTTGGTTACTGCTGGTTTGTTATTGTGGCCATAAGGCAAAGGTGGTTGCTAATTGGAATCTAGAAACCCAACAGTTGCAAAATTGAGAACTTAAGAGTTGTTAGAACACTTGATGCCCAACGCTAAGGCTATTGTGTTAGGATAAGTTGATGACAAAACAGGTTAAATTGTAACTAGGTTTACCCACTAACCGCAAGAAAATTTCCATGTAATCAGGTACAGTGTAAAAGACTTCATAATAACCAAACCCAGGGGCACCTCCCTCTTAGGTATTAATTTTGAGACTAAAAACTACAAAGCTGGGCTAAAGAAATAAAATCCTCATATTCCAAACACTGGAGGACTCCACTTTCTTGCATACTAGCTTATTTTATGTCTAAGAACTGTGGCCACATAAGCTATAGGTTATGCTAGTGGTAAATAACCTGCCTGCCAGTGCAGGAGATGGAAGAGACAAGGGTTAGGTTCAGTCCCTGGGTCAAGAAGATCCCCTGGGGGAGGACATGGCAACCCACCCCAGTATCTTGCCTGGAGAACCCCATGGACAGAGAAGCCTGGTGGGCTATGGTCCATAGGGTCACAAAGAGTTGGGCACAACTGAAGCAACTTAGCATGCACACAAGAGCTGAGGCCTTATAAGCTATAAAGTGAAAGTGAAAGTGAAGTCGCTCAGTCATGTCCAACTCTTTGTGACCCCGTGGACTGTAGCCTACCAGGCTCCTCCGCCCATGGGATTCTCCAGGCAAGAACACTGGAGTGGGTTGCCATTTGCTTCTCCAGGGGATCTTCCCAACCCAGGGATCAAACCCAGGGATTAACTCCTGAATTGGAGGCAAACGCTTTAACTTTTGAGCCACCAGGGAGGTCCTTTATAAGCTACAAAAGTGGCAAAATCTTACTGAAGACAACCAAGAATTACAACAACCATTATGGGGAATGCCCCCATTAGGCAAGGTCTTTCACTGAAGAAATGTACTTGAAAATGAATGCTCCCTAAACACAGAATGGTTTAATCTTCAGTCTTCTGAAGTAGTTTCATTAAAAATTTTGTTCCAAAAGGCTAATGAAAATTAGAGGCAACAGTAGCTAAAGCAACACCTGGGCCTCCTCCGTTGTACTCTCCAAGGGGTCCCTCATCAAAACACTGGTCCAGAAATCATGTTTCACTTTCCATCAATTGGGATACCGGGGCGAGGGGGAGGGGTGTGAGGGGAAATGCTTAAAGGTTTTATGCAAATCCTATGGTACCAATTTAAGTACCTTCATGTTTACCTTCACAGGAAGATCCCTGTAAGGGTCGCTTTCTGGGTGGATGGAACTCTGACTAGTTCTCTGATACACTGTTCCCAGTAATCCCCTTAAATAGTCAGTTCAGTTCAGTTCAGTCGCTCAGTCATGTCCGACTCTTTGCGGCCCCATGAATCGCAGCATGCCAGGCCTCCCTGTCCATCACCAACTCCCGGATTTCACTCAAACTCACGTCCATCAAGTCGGTGATGCCATCCAGCCATCTCATCCTCTGTCATCCCCTTTTCCTCCTGCCCCCAATCCCTCCCAGCATCAGAGTCTTTTCCAGTGAGTCAACTCTTCACATGAGGTGGCCAAAGTACTGGAGTTTCAGCTTTAGCATCATTCCTTCCAAAGAAACCCCAGGGCTGATCTCCTTTAGAATGGCCTGGTTGTATCTCCTTGCAGTCCAAGGGACTCTCAAGAGTCTTCTCCAACACCACAGTTCAAAAGCATCAATTCTTCAGTGCTCAGCTTTCTTCACAGTCCAACTCTCACATCTATACATGACCACTGAAAAAACTATAGCCTTTACTAGACAGACCTTTGTTGGCAAAGTAATGTCTCTGCTTTTCAATATGCTAGTCAAATGGGTGCCTAAATCTTCCTTTCTTTTGGCTCTCTTTGGGAGTGGCTCTGGATCTTGGGAGGGCTGTATGATTTGCACACTCTTTGGGGACTCCTCTCACACCCAGTTCAATACTGTCATGAATATTTATTAGGTATTCTTTCATCTGAAATCTGACAAGATATTTGAAAATATTTTTAAAAGTAGCTTTATGGACAAAACTTGACAAAGTCAGAAGCTGATATTCAGAGTCTGATAGGAACTTATTCAGGCCTCCTCCCCTGTGTTAATGTGCCTGGGGCAACAGGTAGGGGGCTGGGGTGTACCCAAGACAAAGCTCCAATCTAGAATATTGGAATCTGGTGACTTCCATCCTACTTGACGATCTTCTCCCTTATATACAGGAGCAAATTTAAGATTATATAGTCGGAGGAATGAGTAGTCCTTCTGAAGTTATTTAGGCTGTAACCCAATTTTCTGAGGAATTAAGAAGAGCTGCCCTTGTCTTTCACATCAAGTCTTTCTAGGACCACAGTTGTGGCTACAGAAACAATTCAAAGCCCATCTATATTTTTTTACCAAACCCCATCTATTTATCTCAAAAGGCTTGTATGTATTATAAAATTATGGCCTTATGAAACAAACTCCTTCTTAGGAGAGATAGCATTCTTTCTCTGTGCCTTTGAGATGTTAATATTCTGCCTAGTCTTCACCAAGAAGGCCTTGTCTAAGTCATTCCTTGACATGTAAACTTCAGAGAGGTAACTCTTTCAGAAGGAAAAAAGAGAGGGATTATATTTGAAACAGATAAATGAAAAATCATAATTGTCTTCTATACAAATATTAATAAAAAACTTTGGCCACCTGAGCAGACAACCTTAATTTATTTCATTAGTCAGAAGCATGCTTAGTTTTAAATGTTCAGGAGCTAATGAATTTCACATTAGTATACACATTTCATGGCTAAATTTTTTTTTAATTTTATTTTATTTTTAAACTTTACATAATTGTATTAGTTTTGCCAAATATCAAAATGAATCCGCCACAGGTACATATTGGTCTTTGTTTGCAATTGTCTGCAAGTTTATATATGGCTATATATGCATGTTGTAAATGCGATTGTTTAACCTCCAGATGGTATTGCAAAAATTAACTTGTATAAGAGCTCTACTTATGATCTAAAGAAAAATAATCATTATCAAATTAAATATCTCTATACTCATAAATACTGAAAGTAAACCCAATGTTTTCCAAGTTCATATGATCAAGGATGCTTGGTAAAAAAAAATCTAGTTTAAATTTAGTGTAATTAAAAAATATATGCCTTTATAGTAATCACTGAATGTAATGGAGACATACAAGTTTTATCCTACCTGGGTTTATAAATAAGTTCAGGCTCTTTGTGTTATGACATTTGTCAGTAAGAAAAATAGCTTGAACTGATGGCTGACTTTTTTTTAATGTTTCCTGAATGTTTTATGAGTATTCTTGTACACATGGGTACTTAGTCATGTTCAACTCTTTGTGACCTCATGGACCATACCCTGTCAGGTTCCTCTGACCATGGAATATTTCCAGGCAGGAATACTGGAGTGTGTTGCCATTTCCTCCTCCAGAGGTTCCTCCTGATCCAGGGACCAGAACATGCCTCTTGCATCCACTGCAGTGGCAAGCTGTTCTCTGTATCTACTTGCTTTGTTTTGTTTGTTTTCCTTCTTTACACTTCACATATGAGTGAATCATACATTATTTATGGAACTAACCTTTCATTTACCACTTAGGTGCATTCACACGGTAGCAAATGGCAAGTTTGGTTTTCTTTTGTTGTTGTTATGGCTGAACAGCAGAATACCAGTTCAGCTCAGTCGCTCAGTCGTGTCTGACACTTTGTTACCCCATGCACTGCAGCACTCCAGGCCTCCCTGTTCATCACCAACTCCTGGAGCTTGCTCAGACTCATGTCCATTGAATTGGTGATGCCATCCAACCATCTCATCCTCCGTTGTCCCCTTCTCCTCCTGCCCTCAATCTTTCTCAGCATCAGGTCTTTTCCAAGGAGTCACCTCTTTGCATCAGGTGGCCAAAGTTTGGTGATTCAGCTTCAGCATCAGTCCTTCCAATGAATAGTCTGGACTGACTTCCTTGAGGAAGGACTGTTTGGATCTCCTTGCAGTCCAAGGGACTCTCAAGAATCTTCTCCAACACCACAGTTCAAAAGCATCAATTCTTCAGCACTCAGCCTTCTTCACAGTCCAACTCTCACATCCATACATGACCACTGGAAAAACCATAGCCTTGATTAGATGGACCTTTGTTGGCAAAGTAATGTCTCTGCTTTTTAATATGCTGTCTAGGTTAGTCATAACTTTTCTTCCAAGGAGTAAGCGTCTTTTAACTTCATGGCTGCAGTCACCATCTGCAGTGATACTGGAGCCAAAAAAAAAAAAAAGATAAAGTCAGTCACTGTTTCCATTGTTTTCCCATCTATTTGCCATGAAGTTATGGGACTGGATGTGATGATCTTAGTTTTTTTAATGTTGAGTTTTAAGGCAGCTTTTTCTCTCTCCTCTTTTACTTTCATCAAGAGGCTCTTTAGCTCTTACTCACTTTCTGCCATAAAGGTGGTGTCATCTGCATATCTGAGGTTATTGATATTTCTCCTGGCAATCTTAATTCCAGTTTGTGCTTCATCCAGCCCAGTGTTTCTCATGATGTACTCTGCAAATAAGTTAAATAAGCCGGGTGACAATATATAAGCTTGACGTACTCCTTTCCCAATTTGGAACCAGTCTGTTCTCTGTCTGATTCTAACTGTTGCTTCTTGACCTGCATACAGGTTCCTCAGGAGGCAGGTAAGGTGATCTGGCATTCCCGTCTCTTAAGGAATTTTTCTTCTTTTGTGTAGTTTGTTGTGATCTACATATATATATATATGCAAACACACACAGACACAAAGATGGCCAACAGGCTTGTAAAAAGATGCTCAGTATCACTAAATATATATATTTTTAAAAGCTTCTCAAAAATAATATTTGAAATAAAGTTTTTCACCTTGAACTAACATTGAAAATTTTCAGAGGTGCCCAGAATGTAGCAAAAGATTTGTTTTAACTCCTTATAAAAGCAGAAATGCTAAAATAATTATGTTGATATCAATTACTTGGGAAGCACTATTAAATAAGAAATCATAATTATGCTATGTTTCCAGAAACAAGTGTTGTTAATATAAATGTTCCATAAATTGCATGAAATTCCAAGAAATATTGTATTTCCTGTTACAATGTTTTCAGTAATAATTCTAGTTTTTTAAATTTTATATATAACAGGAATAACTAAATTTTCTTATAAAATTCATTATGAATTTCCCTAACCATGACTATTTTTAAGACTTTGTCATTTATAAAAGGTTATTTTACTCTAATACTTTCCCAAAACTGTTCCCACAAAAGTCATTTTTCTTTAAGGAGATTCATGAAAAGAACTTTGACAAGTACAGATTTCTGATAACTTTAAGATCATAAAAACTGAACTGTGGTAAGAATTTACAGAATTCATAGAAAAACTGATATCAGATAAAACAAATATTAATCACATTGAGCTGAATAAACAGAGGAATATGATTATAATTTTTGTGACTTTGGGTCATTGTTTAATTATTATGTTTCCACATTTAAGGAAATCTTATAACTTAAAAAATATACCTTCATAAACATAGGTGAAAATTAATTTTTTCTCTCTACATAATCCACACAGAATTTAGAAACTTTTAATTATCTTTTTCATGGTGATGTAGTTAGATATTTTCATAAGTTCAATAAGAATATGCTCACCTTGTAATTGGACTCAACTGGAAACAATGTTTACCTTATCAAAGCTTTGGCTGGAATGTCATATTAGAGAGAAAGGTACATAGACTTGGATATGCCCAGACCACTGTAAGGCATTAAGGTGAATTTACGGAACCTGAAAGTCCTAGGAAAAGTTGGCTGATACCTTGTTTATGACTCCTGAGAGTCTTACCAGATCAGTAAAAAAGGTCACTACTTGGCAGATCCAAGGACCTCAGCATATGTTGGGGCCCTCAAGAAAACAGAAATTTCCCCAAAATATTATCTTATTGCAGGCAAAATCTTGGTTTGACATCTGGGCTTCAGAAGTTTTTGAGAGATCATTTTGAGATTTCTTTTTTAAAAAGTTGAGGCAAGGCAGTCTGAAAAAGAGCTTATAAGTTTAATAAATACTGTTCTTACTGTACTTCTGGAAATAATCAAGCCATGTTTAATGTAAAAAACTAGTACTAGGATTGTCTTTGGTAAAAAATGAAGATGACACCTCCCAGAATATTGGAAATAAAAGCAAAAATAAACAAATTGGGACCTAATTAAATTAAAAGCTTCTGCACAACAAAGGAAACTATAAGCAAGGTGAAAAGACAGCCTTCAGAATGGGAGAAAATAATAGCAAATGAAGCAACTGACAAACAACTAATCTCAAAAATATACAAGCAACTCCTACAGCTCAACTCCAGAAAAATAAATCACCCAATCAAAATATGGTCCAAAGAACTAAATAGACATTTCTCCAAAGAAGACATACAGATGGCTAACAAATACATGAAAAGATGCTCAATAACACTCATTATCAGAGAAATGCAAATCAAAACCACTATGAGGTACCATTTCACGCTAGTCAGAATGGCTGCGATCCAAAAGTCTACAATGCTGGAAAGGGTGTGGAGAAAAGGGAAGCCTCTTACACTGTTGGTGGGAATGCAAACTAGTACAGCCACTAAGGAGAATAGTCTGGAGATTCCTTAAAAAACTGGAAATAGAACTGCCTTATGATCCAGCAATCCCACTGCTGGGCATACACACCAAGGAAACCAGAATTGAAAGAGACACATGTACCCCAATGTTCATCACAGCACTGTTTATAATAGCCAGGATATGGAAGCAACCTAGATGTCCATCAGCAGATGAATGGATAAGAAAGCTGTGGTACATATACACAATGGAGTATTACTCAGCCATTAAAAAGAATACATTTGAATCAGTTCTAATGAGGTGGATGAAACTGGAGTTATTATACAGAGTGAAGTAAGCCAGAAAGAAAAAACACCAATACAGTATACTAACACATATATATGGAATTTAGAAAGATGGTAACAATAACCCTGTATACGAGACAGCAAAAGAGACACTCATGTATAGAGCAGTCTTTTGGACTCTGTGGGAGAGGGAGAGGGTGGGATGATTTGGGAGAATGACATTGAAACATGTATAATACCATATATGAAACAAGTCGCCAGTCCAGGTTCGATGCACAATACTGGATGCTTGGGGCTGCTGCACTTGGATGACCCAGAAGAATGGTAGGGGGAGGGAGGAGGGTTCAGGATGGGGAACATATGTATACCTGTGGTGGATTCATTTTGATATATGGCAAAACCAATACAATATTGTAAATTTTAAAAATAAAATAAAATAAACATTAAAAAAAGAATATGATTATAGAGATAAAATTACATTTGCATCTTTGTAAAGATTACATTCTAACTTTGCTAATTGTCTTTGAGGTTTTGTTATAATGTGCAATCTGAATCTTGAATCAGTTTTATTTTCTACAAATATCTCGCTATGACTCTCCAAAGTAACATTTCCAACTTTTTCCTGCCCTTCTGTTTTGTAAGCACTAAGAAAAAAGATTGCCCTTGAATGCTTTGAAAGGGATTATACCTGATTCTCCTCACTGCCCAGATGGTAGTCAACCTTCAGGGACTTGAAGCTTGAGATTACATCTCCCAGTTAAAAAGAGCTTTGCCAAACTCTAGGAACTTCACACAGTCAGAGACCTCAAAATCAAAGTGACTAGGAAGAGAAATGGTTGTCACTGAGGTACAAGACATCAGCTTCCCTCAAAGACATCAGCACAGGAGACTGAAGAGTGTTTCCTGTGTTTCTTTTCATTCCTCCTTTCTTATTTTTGGCTGTGCCAGTTCAGTTCAGTCGCTCAGTTGTGTCTAATTCTTGGTGACCCCATGGACTGCAGCACGCCCAACTTCCCTGTCCATCACCAACTCCTGGAGCTTACTCAAACTCATGTCCATCGAGTTGGTGTTACCATCCAACCGTCTTATCCTCTGTCATCCCCTTTTCCTCCTGCCTTCAATCTTTCCCAGTATCAGGCTTTTTCCAAGGAGTCAGCTTTTTGCATCAGGTGGCCAAAGTATTGGAATTCAGCTTTAGCATCAATCCTTCCAATGAACATTCAGGACTGATTTCCTTTAGGATGGACTGGTTGGATCCCCTTCAGTCCCAGCAACTCTCAAGAGTCTTCTCCAACACCACAGTTCAAAAGCATCAATTCTTCAATATTCAGCTCTCTTTTTAGTCCAATTCTCATATCCATACATGATTACTGGAAAAAACTATCACTTTGACTAAAAGGACCTTTGTTGGCAAAGTAATGTCTCTGCTTTTTAATATGCTGTCTAGCTTGGCCATAGCTTTATTTCCAAGGAGCAAATATCTTTCAATTCCATGGCTGTAGTCACCATCTACAGTAATTTTGGAGCCCCAAAAGTAAAGTTTGTTACTGTTTCTGTTGTTTCCCCATCTATTTGCCATAAAGTGATGGGGCTGGATACAATGATCTTAGTTTTGGCTGTGCCAAGTGACTTTCAAAACCATCTTATTTCCCTAAGCAGGAATTGAACCTGGGTCACACTAAAAGTGGCAGGTCCTAACCACTATACTACCAAGAAACTTCCCCTCTCTCCCTTCCTGAGCATTCTGTTCCAACGTTTTTACACCATGAAGATCTTCAGGATTCTTTTGTTCAGTTTTTCCTTTTTCTGACACAGAAAGATAGTGCCACTGTTCACATATCTCAGAGCACTGCAAAGAGGGGTGATCCAGCCTCTAAACAACTGTTATACTTGTCACAGTGTTGGTGATTCAAAGTCTGCTACTCACAATATTCTCCCTGATGTCCAATACTTCATTTGTTTCTAGAATAAACCCAGTCACCTTTCTATTGTGTTAGACTCCCTAATGCAGGAGATCCTTTTATCTGCCTCTGGTTAACAACCTCAAACCTGAGGAACATTTTGCCCAGCTTCTGAGAAAAGTTAGGGACACAAGACAAGGCAAAAACAGAATAAAACACCTGTGTGGTCTATAGATCCTTAGATTTTACTGGTCTCCATGCCTGTCACCTATCTAGACTTGAGCCTCAACACAGACTCAAATGGGAAGTACTGGGAGGCATTCATGACTCAAAATTAGTTCCCTTTGACAGATCCCTACTGCACTGGCTCTGGTGGCTCAGACGGTAGTGTCTGCCTAAATGCAGGAGACCTGGGTTCGATCCCTGGATCAGGAAGATCCTCTGGAGAAGGAAATGGCAACCCACTCCAGTACTCTTGCCTGGAATATTCCTGTGGACAGAGGAGTGTGGTAGGCTACAGTCCATGGGGTCGCAAAGAGTCGGACACAACTGAGTGACTTCACTTTCTTTCACTGCACTGGCTAGTAGTGAGTGCCAATGCAGCTATGACCAGAAATCAGTCTCTGATTAACTCATGAAGATATTTCAGAATCTATTGCTGAATCAATAACTGCCCAGCAAAAATTCTCACACTCTCTGGCTGGAGTTATTTTTGTTAACAGGAAAGCCATTGATCATCTTATAGCTGAGGAGGGAAGTATCTGTGCTGCAGCCAATACTACCTTTTACACATGGCTTGGAAATTCAGGGAAAGTTCAGAGTAAGCTGTATAACATCACTTAACAAGCCACTTGACTTAAGAAAGTGATTCCTTCAAATAAATCTTTGACATTTGATTTTGATTGATTTGTGTCCTGGGTCCATGGCCCCAAAGTGCACTCCAGATATGGGAAATCACCCTGTTTTTAATAATCAGAATAGCCTCCCTGGTATACCATATTCTCTCAAAAACTTTAAATGTCTGTTCACAGCTGCTCACCACCAAGCAAATGATCTCCTTCAGACTAAAGTGTTGGAAAAGGAACAGGAAGAAAGACCAACTTAGAATGTGAGCTTGACATTTTGACCCGTAAATACCACAAAGAGATTCAAAAAAGAAAAAAGAAAATGTGGCCTGTGACTACCACAGAAAGATTTAGAAAAAGCTGCTAAACTTCAGAGCAGTAGCCAGGAGTAGCATTCAGTTCAGTTCAGTTCATTCGCTCAGTCGTGTCTGACTCTTTGCAACCCCATGGACTGCAGCACAAGTAGCACTAATGGTTAAATGTGACCACATCTCTCAGTAAGGCTGTCTGATCAAAAGAGTATAGGAGGACTGTTAAAAACGAGACAATGGTCCCCAAAGGAAATCTCTGATTCTAAGCCCCACATCACCAAATGGAGACTTAATTATAATTTCAGCTGTCCCAGAAATGGAATCCTAAATCAGTCAATCAGGAATCACTTGATCACCACTACTAGTGAGGTAACTGCATGGTAGACACCTGCCGTCCACTAAGGGAAGCAACCTTACCATACCTAATCTGCTTTCTGCTGGTATAATTCACTTATTCCTTAACCCCTGCAATTTATAAATGTATTTCATTTTGTATAGCTCCTTTCTCTGCTAGATGGGATACTGCCCAATCATTAAGCATTGAATAAAGTCAATTAAACCTTTAAAACATACTCAGTTGAATTTTTATTGTTTTGTATTGTGTTATATCACTGTTTCTTAGCAATATGAAAAGAGTTGAAATTCTAGATTAATTGAAAATTGAAACAGGGATCTGAAGAACAGAGAATGTTGTTAGGGTACAAAGGATCACTTAATTTTCTTTTGGGGAGAAAACGTATTGTTTCACCATAGCCCATCTGAATTTAAGGGTTAAGCTCTCATTCTTTAGGGTACATAAAAGAAATAGGTCATATCACCATAATTCTGTTAAAAGGGCCATTTAGTTTTATATCAGTTGCTTTTTCTCTCTTATCCAAGTGACTCCAGCAAATATATGACTTCTGCAACATTGTACTTATAATTCTTAAAGCTGCTCTTTTACCCTGGGCATGTACATCTGATTCCCCAAGATGGCTTTAAATCCAATAATGCATCCATCACAGGAAAAACAAATTAAATGGAGTACCTTTGCAGATAAGCAAGGACGCTCCTGACTCGGACTGGAAGGAATAATGTTAATCCCATTACAAATATTGTGCAGGATGTCATGTAAAGAAAACAGATGGGTTTTTCAACTCTAGTTTCTATTTGTCATCCTACACTGTCAGGATCAGCCAGGGTGGCTTAATATCTTCCTTGTAATACTCTCTCTGCATAGCAGTGGGATTCATAGAGCAAGAGTCAGATGTGCAGGGGACTGTGGGATCTGCAACTGAAAAATACTCAAGAAAAACTGATGCAGATTTATATTCAGTGCATTAGGAATTCCCTCCATGGCCCCTCTCCCACATGGAAACTACATATTAAGGAGAGATAAAAGTCAACTATAGTCACCTATTCCATGGTGGAGGGAATATTCAGGGTGTCTCAGACTGAGATAATTTGGTTCTACCAGACAAAATGTAAGGTTTCTTGTGATTGTTCTTTAGGGCAGGAGGGTAATTATTAATCTGAGAAGCCCCTCTGCCTTCCATCCTCTTGTTTGATTATAGGGGTTTATATTAGAGTAGATGTCTCTTTTCAGTACCACACATGTAGGTTGTGAGATTGTAATTGTAATAACTGGTGATCACACTTAAAAGTCATTCATTAACTTAACCCATGTAAAAGACTGATTTAACTTACCAAATATTTAAAGCTAAAACTAAAAATTCTGTGCCTGGAACAGAGCTGCCATAGTAGTTAAAAAGAACATTAATTTTAATGAATATTCTTTTAAATTATATTAAATGATTTTGAACAGTTATAGTATTTAAAAGAAATATTTTTGCTAAAAAAAAAAGTACTCAAGTCCCCTTGCCAAAGATGTCTAGACTCTAATCCCTATTATGTGTAGATATGCTACTGTATATGGCAAATGGACCTTTGCAGACATGGACCTTGAGGTGAAGAGGTTATTGTGAATTACTTGGCTGGGCCCAGTCTAATGACATGAGTAAATAGAAGAAGAAAAGATTGGAAGTATGAGAAGGACTTGACTTGCCAGAGGAGGGAATCACAAGATGACCAGCCTCTAGAAGTGAAAAGGAAAAAACAGATACTGCCCTCCAACTCCCAGGAAAAAATGCAGCCCCACCAACATGTTATTTAGCCATTCAAGACCCACACTGGACATCTGACCTACAGAATCATATAATAAAGTTGTGTTGCTTAACCCACCAAGAAATATAGTATTAAGTTATATTCCTTACCCATTCTTGCTAAATTACATGATGATGTAAAAATAGTGAATTTTTAAACAATAATAATCCACAGAAGAGTACAATCTATAAATAATATGAATATCCAGAAACCTGTTTTGAATATGCTAGTATGGTTGCATACCCTCTTCCCATGTATATCGCTTCATTGGAGATCACTGACTGAATAAGAAGTTCTTTGAGTGTAATAATGGGAGAGTAGAACTGCATTACAAGTGAGCTAGATGCTCAGAGCCTTTGGCCAGGCTTACCATGTGTGCATGCACACATGAGTGTCTGTGTATATGTGTGTATGCACACGTGTACACCTGTGTGTGTGCCTGTGTTCCTGGGACTGATCTGGAGCCCTGGGGGGAACAAGCACATCAATGATCTGTGAAGTCTAAAGCTTATAAAGTTTGGAGGCAGGTGGGCACACTGTGAGAAAGAAAGCCTTCTATCCACATTTTTACCAAGACACATGACCATGGAATCACATTGAGTGCTAAGGTGCATCCTGGGGCACTGGAGTAGTGGTGTGAAGGTGAGGGGAGATGCAGCTTAAGCTTCATTATCTTCAGAGAAAACTCTCCTTGGCTAACTGCCACTTGGAAACATTCCCTCTGCCATTCAAGGCTCAGGCACCGCAGCTCTCGCCCTTTCTTGCTAGGTAAATGTTATACCTGTATTAACTAACTTCCATGAGTCTCAGTTTACTGTCCTTAAACAGATTGTTCATTTAAGAAATGCCATGAAAATTAGAGAAAATACATATAAAGTGCTAAATAATTGTATTTAACATTGGCCTGAGAAATAGATGCTCATTTCCAGTGGTCATGTATGAATGTGAGAGTTGGACTGTGAAGAAAGCTAAGCGCCGAAGAATTGATGCTTTTGAACTATGGCATTGGAAAAGACCCTTGAGAGTCCCTTGGGCTGCAAGGAGATCCAACCAGGCCTTTCTGAATGAAATCAGCCCTGCGATTTCTTTGGAAGGAATGATGCTAAAGCTGAAACTCCAATACTTTGGCCTCTTCATGCAAAGAGTTGACTCATTGGAGGGACTGGGGGCAGGAGGAGAAGGGGACGGCAGAAGATGAGATGGCTAGATGGCATCACTGACTCGATGGACGTGAGTTTGAGTGAACTCCGGGAGATGGTGATGGACAGGGAGGCCTGGCGTGCTGCGATTCATGGGGCCACAAAGAGTCGGACACGACTGAGTGACTGAACTGAACTGAAGTAATACTTCCTGAGACGGTTTTTGTGACTTTCATGTAAGTAAATGAAAATCTTAGGAAGTGTGTGCTAGGGGAATAGTGTGTCTACTGCTCTCACTCTCCCCATCTCCAGAGACAGCGTGGGATCAAGTAGCTCCAGGTGCCTGGGAGGAACAGCCCACATCACAAGACCAGCATCAGTAGGGTCATGAGTTTACCCATTAGCCGGGCTTCAAAAGGGAAAACTTACTTTGTATATGACTTGTTAAAGTCATAGGTCCATAAAACATTGGGATTTGGAGTTACTATCTCTAATAAAGTCCAGGGAGTACATTTATTCATATTAAATTATGATGTAAATAAGTGAGCTTAGGCATCACAAAACTAGCCATAGCAGAAAACATGCTGACATTTCTTCTTCATTCCTTCACTCTTAGTCCAGAAACTGAAGCTGAGAGTAGAGTCTCAAAAGCAAATTGCTGAAAATGTCTGTGACCTTCAGGCTTGGGATCTGTGTTCCCAGTCCAACCTCTTGCGGTGAGGAGCAGTAAGTGGTGTCACCCTGATATGTCAGGAGTTTGAGCTAGATCCCACTCCTCATGGGTCCTCTCTTAGTGTCACTTTTCATCATGTAACTCATAGTGCTCATATTTCCATATGTTTTGCATATACCTTTTTTTCTTAATTACAATAAAAACAGCTCAAGAGTAATAAGATTACTTATTTGGATAGTAATAAGGTTCTTGCCATTCTGTGGGAGGAAATACCTAAAACTAGAGACATTCAGTGAAATCATAAAATAATATAAATGTATTGATATTATTCAGTTAACAGAACATTTTCAGATGTGTTATACAATTATATCATGGTTCTTATAGTACTCTGACAGTGACAGATTTTATTTTCTTGGTTTCCAAAATCACTGCAGATGGTTACTGCAGCTACGAAATTAAAAAGATGCTTGCTCCTTGGAAGGAAAGCTATGCAAAACCTAGACAGCATATTAAAAAGCAGAGACATCACTTTGCTGACAAAGGTCCCTATAGCCAAAGCTATGGCTTTTCATGGCAATGAAGATCATGGCATCTGGTCCCATCACTTCATGGGAAATAGATGGGGAAACAGTGGAAACAGTGTCAGACTTTATGTTTTTGGGCTCCAAAATCACTGCAGATGGTGACTACAGCCATGAAATTAAAAGACGCTTACCTCTTGGAAGGAAAGCTATGACCAACCTAGATAGCATATTGAAAAGCAGAGACATTGCCAACAAAGGTCTGTCTAGTCAAGGCTATGGTTTTTCCTATGGTCATGTATGGATGTGAGAGTTGGACTGTGAAGAAAGCTGAGCACCAAAGAATTGATGCTTTTGAACTGTGGTGTTGGAGAAGACTCTTGCGAGTCCCTTGGACTGCAAAGGAGATCCAAACAGTCTATTCTAAAGGAGATCAGCCCTGGGATTTCTTTGGAAGGAATGATGCTAAAGCTGAAACTCCAGTACTTTGGCTACCTCATGCAAAGAGTTGACTCATTGGAAAAGACTCTGATGCTGGAAGGGATTGGGGGCAGGAGGAAAAGGGGACAACAGTGGATGAGATGGCTGGATGGCATCAGTGACTCAATGGACATGATTTTGAGTGAACTCCGGGAGTTGGTGATGGACAAGGAGGCCTGGCGCAGTGCGATTCATGGGGTCGCAAAGAGTCGGACACGACTGACCGACTGAACTGAACTGAACTGATGGCTCTTCAAGTAGTCATGTAAGAGTTGGACCATAAAGGAAACTGAACGCTGAAGAATAGATCCCTTCAAATTGTGGTGCTGGAGAAGACTCTTGAGAGTGTTTTGGATGGCAAGGAGATCAAACAAGTCAATCCTAAAGGAATCAACCCTGAATATTTATGGAAAGGACTGATGCTGAAACTGAAGCTCCAATACTTTGACTACCTGATGTGAACCGCCCATTCATTGGAAAAGACCCTGATGCTGGGAGAGACTGAAGGCAAAAGGAGAAGGAGTGATAGAAGACTAGATGGCTGGATGACATCACTGACTCAATGCACATGAATTTGAAAAAAATTCCAGGAGATAGTGAAAGACTGGAAATATTGGTGTGCTGCAGTCCATAGGGTCACAAAGAGCTGGACAATACTTAGCGACTGAATAGCAACAATAGTACTCTGACTTTGGTTTTACCATAATAGTACAGATAAGAAACCTGAAGAATAAAGATTGCAGAGACTTAATTAAGACTATTTTTCCTCAAGCTTTATTCATTGATTTTTCAAAGTGGTGTTTTTTTTTCACCTGCAGCATACAATTCCAGGATGTGGGGATGGGAGGATGAGGCTAGAAACAATAGTGATTATGAATTTATTCAAATTATGCTAATTGAACATTGAATGCCTGCAATAAGGGAGAGGGGATACTATAGACATTGTCAATAATGAACAGGATGAGGATCCTTAGACCAGGGAAATGAATGTTCTAGAGATGCTATGCCTCCCACTATAAAACTGAAGGGGCCATAAAACAGGCTTTAGTTTAAAAAAAAAAGAAATTAAAAAAAATAGCCTGTAACCAAAAATTAAAGGAAATTTCTATTAGAATTATAGGGAAAGTTTTCATAGAGCAGAACAGATAAATATCAAAATACATATGCTTATAGGTGTCCATGTATACACATACACATACACTAGACATATATATGTGTATATGCATTTGTGTATTCTGATACTTATGTATAATGTGTGTATATACAAATATGTGTCTATTTTCATCTATTTCTAGATGAGTAACCTTAGGAAATTTAATTAACTTCAGTTTCCTCAAAAATAAAATGAAGCTGGTAATCACACCTAACTCACAGGACTTTTTGTTGGGAAGATTAAGTGAACTGATACAAGAAGCATTAAGATGTGGTGTTGTCTGTCCAGACTAAACCCATTATACACAGTCGTTGCTGTAATTAACACTGTTGTTATCACACTGTGCCAGGTAATGCACATAACACTTGTCCCTGTTAACAAAATGTGGAGTCCAACATTTCTAGACTTTCATTGCCTTTATGCTATGAAAAGGAATTACTATGTCCTGATAAAACTAAATTTAATTTTAAAACTCCATAAACACAGTTAAAAATGGTGTGGAATGAGGAAAACAATTGGATACCTAAGGAAAATTGCTGCTTCTTCCAGTGCCACGTAGAGGCTCAGACCCCTGAATTTCTTTCTGGTGGATGGTCACTCCCAGACTGTCTGGATGGGATGTTTACACAGCACATTCAACCGTGTAGCACTAGCATCTTCAAACAGGAATTATGTTTGGGATCTGATCAGAACTGGGGATGGCAGAGCAAAATTGATACAGATGACGGTGTAATGTGCTCAAAGAATGTGCTTGAAACAGGATTTTGAAACCAAGTTTTTTTTTTTCCTCCCTTCTGCTGGAAGATATCATAAGAATTAGCCAACTCTGCATCGTTAAACTGGAATAACAAGACAGCTAAAAGTGAATTTATCTGTGTGGGCAGTCATTTTGGACTACTTCATGGATCGCACCATATGTTAGCTACAGTTGGCATTCCACCGGGGATTGCAAATGTTTACAAAGCTTTGAGGGAGAAATTCTTTTTGCTGCAGGGTCCAGCATGTGGGGAGGCTTGCCATGAAAAGATGATAGAAAGGTATGCTTTTTTATCAAATATATTTTCTATACTCTTGTCCCATATTTAAAAGACCTTACATATTGAAGATGATTTAGACACTGAATATAAAATGTGGATTTTCCATTTCCTCCACTTGGCTCCCTCTCTCAGCTTGTCTTCACACATCACTTTGAAATTTGTAGATGCAAAGGGAAAAGAACATGTTCAGAATCATATGAGTTTTTGTTCTACAAAAGTTGTCATTTCAAGCTCTTTTCAGATTTTTTTAGGATTATATTTTTGAGTCCTTTCTAATCAGTTGATATGCCAACAAGAAAGAATTTGTACTCAAGAAGACATAAAATATATCATAATTGTTGAATTGGAACTAGAAAGTGAAAAAAAAAATCCTATATGTTATCAGCTCTTTCCATGAAATATTTGCTACAAAAACTTACCAGGTAGATTTTGCCAGGGAAAGAAATATTTCTTTTTCTCATTTTCCCATGACAATCTCCAAAGTGTACCAGTTTAAAATAGAAATTGTATGTTCACCCTAGTTACAGACTGCATTATTTCTTTCATCCCAGTTCTCACTTTTAATGAGACCACAGTTACCAGGCAACTGTATTATCACAGAACACAGAGCCCAGCCCATTCCAGAGTAATGGACCTTGAAAATTTTCAGAATGCAACATGGAGGAACAGAATAAGTGACTTGCAGTACTCTTGCCTGGAAGATCCCATGGATGGAGGCGCCTGGTAGGCTGCAGTCCATGGGGTCCCAAAGAGTCAGACAAGACTGAGCGACTTCACTTTCAGTTTTCACTTTCATGCATTGGAGAAGGCAATGGCACCCCACTCCAGTACAGAATCCCAGGGACGGGGGAGCCTGGTGGGCTGCCGTCTATGGGGTTGCATAGAATCAGAGACGACTGAGGTGACTTAGCAGCAGCAGCAGCAGTAGTATGGAAGCCATTTATCTTGGTGTGTGCGTGCTTAGTCACTTCAGTCATGTCCAATTCTCTGTGACCCCATGGACCATGGCCAGCCATGCTCCTCTATCCATGGGACTCTCCAGGTTAGAATACTGGAGTGGGTTGCCATTTCCTTCTCCAATGATAAAGTATGAAGTGAGTGAAGTGAGTGAAGTGAAGTTGCTCAGTCCTGTCCGACACTTGGAGACCCCATAGACTGTAGCCTACCAGGCTCCTCTTTCCATGGGCTTCTCCAGGAAAGAGTACTGGAGTGGGTTGCCATTTCCTTCTCCAATTAACTTTGTACTTATAACTTACATTCTTGGGCCTTTGTATTCTTACTTATGAAATTAAGAAATTGGAAAAAAAAGTTTCCTATGCATACATGAGAAGGGATCTAGCTACAAAACTTTGTGTTCCCTTCTCATTAGGCAGGATTCTGGAGATGAGTCTCCAGGTTGGACTACATTTCCAGCCATCTTTGCATCTATCAGAGTAATGTGATTAATTTTCCAAATAGAGTGTGAGTGAGTCTCTGTGTTTCACTTTTGGGAAAAGTATTATAAAAGTAGATATTCTTCCTCCACATGAACTTCCACATGTAAAAGCCTAGGTTAGAAAAGACATACACACCAAGGAAACCAGAATTGAAAGAGACACATGTACCCCAATGTTCATTGCAGCACTGTTTATATAGCCAGGACCTGGAAGCAACCTAGATGTCCATCAGCAGATGAATAGATAAGAAAGCTGTGGTACACAATGGAATATTACTCAGCCATTAAAAAGAATACATTTGAATCAGTTCTAATGAGGTGGATGAAACTGGAGCCTATTATACAGAGTGAAGTAAGCCAGAAAGAAAAACACCAGTACAGTATACTAATGCATATATATGGAATTTAGAAAGATGGTAATGATAAACCTGTATGTGAGACAGCAAGAGAAACACAGATGTATAGAAAAGTCTTTTGGACTCTGTGGGAGAGGGAGAGGTTGGGATGATTTGGGAGAATGACATTGAAACATATATAATATCATATATGAAATGAATCTCCAGTCCAGGCTTGATGCAGGATACAGGTTGCTTGGGGCTGGTGCACTGGGACGACCAGAGGGGTGATACAGGGAGGGAGATGGGAGGGGGGTCCAGGATGGGCAGCACATGTACACCCATGGCAGATTCATGTTAATGTATGGCGAAACCAACACAATACTGTAAAGTAATTAACCTCCAATTAAAATAAATAAATTTAAATTAAAAAAAAATAGAGGAGCCAGGGATCAAATTACCAACATACATTGAATCATAGAGAAAACGAGGGAATTCCAGAGGGGGAAAAATCTACTTCTGCTTCACTGACTACACTAAAGGCTTTAACTCTGTGGATTACAGCAAACTGGAAAATTCTTAAAGAGATGGAAATACCTCACCTTACCTGCTTCCTGAGAAACTTGTTTGTGGGTCCAGAAACAGCAGTGAGAACTTGACATGCAGCTGATTCAAAATTGGGAAAAGAGTATAAGACTGTCTGTTGTCATTCTACTTATTTAACTTACGTGCAGTCTACATAATGTGAAATTCCAGGCTGGATGAATCACAAGCTGGAATCAAGATTGATGGAAAAAATGTCAACAACCTCAGATATGCAGATGTGCTCAGTTGCTCAGTTGTATCTGACTCTTTGCAACTCCATGGCCTGTAGCCCACCAGGCTCCTCTGTCTGTAAGATTTTCCAGGCAAAAATAGTAGAGCGGGTTTCCGTTTCCAACTCCATAGATATGCAGATGATGCACTCTAATGGCAAAAACTGAAGAGGAACTAAAGAGCCTTTTGATGAAGGCAAAAGAGGAAAGTGAAAAGCTGGCTTGAAACTCAACATTCAGAAAAAAAAAAAAAAAACAACTAAGATCATCACATCTGGTCCCATCACTTCATGGCAAATAGAAGAGAAATATATATATATATATATATATATATATATATATATATATTTCAACATGGAAGATATTTAGAAATAACAAAGAGAAGTTTTACAGAGAATCCTTCACTGTCCATTGAAAGATTCATTCGAACAATTATCAGTATAAAGTTCTTGCTGTAAAGATCAGAATTAGAAACACTTCTATTGATACTGAGAGTAGAAATCATGGAGTTACAAAATCAGAGAGAGTTGCAGTGCCTGGTAGGAGAAGAAACACCATATGCTGAAATGAGTAACAATATGGGTTCATATCTATGAGTTAAGATCAGAAATAAAGAGACAGAAATAAAACCCCAAAATGAAAATCTTCCATGATTTTTTGAAAGTGAAAATACAATTTTATAAGATACAGTAGGATTCACATTTGAGGCACAGAAAGAGGAAGAAGGAAATAGATTTAGCACACATTCTTTAGGATGTAGCCAGTTCCATGTGGAAACACCATGTTCGGGATGCTTAGTTTATGTAAAATTTTACCATAAAATATGGGTTTAGTGATTTTGTATATCATATTTGCATTTTTATAACTCAAATTTAAAGAAGTGTTTCAAGTATTTGTAGAGCGTTCAAGAGATGCCCTTTGGCAATTGCAAAAGCTCTGATACAATGGTTGTATGGTCACTAAGTCATGTCCAACTCTTTGCAACCCCATGGGCTATAGCCCACCAGGCTCCTCTGTTCATGAGATTTTTGGTGTATAGGTGAAGAGCCATGTGCACACACACACACACAAACTTGTGAATATGAAACATTTAAACTAAAACATAATTTTTCACAAGAGACTTCAGATGATTTTCCTTAAATGTTTTAAGAAATTAATATTTTCTGTTTAGAGAGAATTAAGGGAAAATTACAGTGTGGAATTGCATAGTGCGGTTAGTCAGTCGCTCAGTCATGTCTGACTCTTTGCAACCCCATGGACTGCAGCACTCCAGGCCTCCCTGTCCATCACCAACTCTCGGAGCTTGATAAAGCTCATGTCCATTGAGTCGGTGATGCCATCCAACTGCTTCATCCTCTGTCATCCCCCTCTCCTCCCACCTTCAATCTTTCCCAGCATCAGGGTCTTTTCAAATGAGTCAGTTCTTTGCATCAGGTGGCCAAAGCATTGGAGTTTCAGCTTTAGCATCTGTCCTTCCAAAGAATATTCAAGACTTATTTCCTTTAGGATGGACTGGTTGAATCTCCTTGCTGTCCAAGCTACTCTCAAGAGTCTTCTCCAACACCAAATCATGGTACATTCATTGATATATAATTGACTGACAAGATTGAAGGACTCTGCATAGAAGAGAAGCATTGCCCTCTGATGACTGGAATACAAAAATATTAGACCTCAGGGTGGAGATTATAAATAAATTAGATGTACAAGCTATTTTTTATTACATTATAGTAAATTTTTCTTATAGTCCAAGGTGTCCAAAAATGAAAAGAAAGCTGTATCTGTTTTCAGTGCTAATAAAAGAAAATATCATTATTTTTTTCTGAAACTGATGACTGAAACTACCTAGACAAAATTACCATATGGTCACGGAACAAGAAATGGAAAAAACTTTAATTAAAAAAAAATTAAAGTTGGTTTTTTACAAAAGAGACATTTTTCTTATGGTAGTGACTTATTTCTATCTTCAAAGAATGCTGAGCCTCCCTCTTGCTGTTACTCATTGGAGTGATGTTTTCAAGGAGTTAATCAAAGGAGATTTGTCACCTAACCTCAGGCTAGGGCAAGTTTGAAATTTGTTAGAATGAGTGGATAGAATTCAGGCATCCATTGATTTCCAAGTTTAAGTGATAGAGGCCATCAATCACTGACACTGTTTGCTTTTCTTTTGATTTGAGTGTAAGTGTTGAAATGAAGGGAGGTAAATCTGTATATTGTTTCATAATTTAGTATTTATAACTGGCAAAGGGGAAGATAGCATAAAATGCCCCCTTGACTACTACCACTGTCCTGCTGATATGTTTCCTGTCTTGCTGAGAAATTAGGCCAAGGTAGTCAGTTACTCTGAAAATTCCTAAATACAATCTCTAATGTGGTTACACAAGTAAGCAAAGGAGTTACTGCATACACACATAACAAAAAGTTAAAGAGGAAACTGAACTTATTCAGCAGGGCTCTGTTAGTGTTACTCTTTCTGTCGTGTCCAACTCTTTGTGACTCCATGGTCTGTAGCCAGCCAGGCTACATCGAATTCTCCAGGCAAGTGTACTGGCGTGGGTAGCCATTCCCTTTTCCAGGGGATTTTCCTGACCCAGGGACTGAACCCTGGCCTCCTGCATTACACATAGATTCTTTACCATCTGAGCTACCAGGGCTGAGTTCTCACTAAAAACTCCATTAATGACTGCTGTACCTACAGTCAGTAACCAATGAAGAATTATTGAATAATGTTTTTGGTGCAAATAAACTATCTTTGATGAAAATTGCTGGGGTCCAGCCCTGGTGGATCCAGGGAATTCAAAGGGGAGATGGCATCGGCGATCAGGAGACAATAGCTTAATTAAGTGTTAATTAGAGATATAAAGAGTGGTTAAATAGGGATAACTCAGTGAAAAACTTCAGTGGAGAAAAGAGGCTGAATAACTTGGTTTACGTGGAAAACCAATAAATCTCCAAGACAAGGAGTTTGCACCACCTACGTAGGCCACAGGGGTCCTCCCGTTCTCCCGAAGGAGAGGAGACACTAAGGCCTCCCCGGTCAGATCTTAGAAGCCCAGGCAAACTTAGTAGGCTTGGCAAGCCTCCATGCTCCAGATGGGAATTCAGCCAGAAGGTGAGAGAAAGAACGACATGGGGAGACTAAGCTTTGGTGAGCAAGGCCCACACTTTATTTTCCAAAGTAGTTTTTGTACCTTAAGTTGTGCATAGAGGATAATGGGAGAAGGGGTAGAGTCATGCAAGGTCAGCAGTCCTTGATCCTTATTGAAGCCAGGCTTTCTTCCTGCAAACTTATCATATGCAAAAGTTTAGGTGATTTACATCATCTCTGGCCAGGAGGCCTGTTAACATTTTATGACCCTTTCTTCAGAAAACTTATTTTTCTCTAAAGGTGATTATTCTAAAGTCAGGTGCCACCCTCCGAAAGCATTAGATAAAGTTGCATTCCTATAGGGCAAAATTGTGGTGGGCTATAACAGGAAAAGAATTAACTCAAGGGTCCAAGGTTACAAACATTAAAGCGACTACTTACATTCCTATACACCAACTATATTAATCAATACACTCCCAGGGACACAGTAGGTAAGGGATATGGAAACTTAGCAGCAGACATTGGCCCAATAAATGAAAACCCTTCACCAATATAATTTCTAATCAACCCACTATACTATACTAATAATCTTCTAACTGCTCAAAAGAATCTGTATTTAGAAAGTTTAGAACATCTTGTGCCTCTCACGGTTGGGAGGCTGTGAACCTGTGGCCGGGAGAACCTGTTCAGGCAGGCTAGAGAACTTCCAAAGGAGTTTGTGAACCAAAACACTCTTGTCACTCCCAGGAACTTTATTAGCTGGAGCTGTAAGTTAACTCTTTTTCAGAGAAAGAGAGATGGTGGTGGGGGACAGCCCCCAGTAAAGTCAGAGGTGTAGGTGAGAGCACAAAGCAGTGAAGTAGGAAGACTCTGGTTTTGGGGGTAGATGCTCGAGAATTTCCAGGGGACTCCTGAGGCTCGATCCCGCCTTTGCCTATGCTGAACCTCCTTCCTCATGACCTTTGCCACGGGTGGAGTTCCTCATGCTGGCTCCCGGCATATATATATATACACACTATTCTTAAATATAAATAAAACTAAAAACAGAATCAAATATCTAATAGCCTTTATGCAAATTCACTAAAATTCCTCTAAGTGCTCTAAGAAGATATTGCTAAAAAAGAGTGTGGATGGCTATCAAGCCATCAGCCACCACAATAGTACTCCACTCCTTGATCACTGGAGAAGGCAATGGCACCCCACTCCAATACTCTTGCCTGGAAAATCCCATGGACGGAGGAGCCTGGTAGGCTGTAGTCCATGGGATCGCTAAGAGTCAGACATGACTGAGCGACTTCCCTTTTACTTTTCACTTTCCTAGATTGGAGAAGGAAATGGCAATCCACTCCAGTGTTCTTACCTGGAGAATCCCAGGGACGGTAGAACCTGATGGGCTGCATCTATGGGGTCTCACAGAGTCAGACACGACTGAAGCGACTTAGCAGCAGCAGCCCTGATCACTTGCCATTTGATGGGGTCCAGGATCAAGAAAGCAGAATACTGGCCCAAGATAACTAAGGTGCATACCAAAATAATGATTTCAATGAACCCAGACTCTTGAATCTTTCTGATCTAGGATGTCCTCGGCTTCCAGTTTGAAGGGGAGCTTCAGTTCCTGTCCAGAGACTGAGGTCAGCCTGCAGATGTGAGAGCACTGAAGACTAAACACTAGACCAGTGGTCAGTGACAAGGTGTAGAAGAAGAGAATACCCACAAAGACAGAAGGTAAGCAAACAAGTAAAGTGTTTTATAAGAGGGCAAAAAAGAACAGGCAAAGCCTTTGACTGTGTGGATCATGGCAAACTGTGGAAAATTCTTAAAGAAATGGGAATATCACCTGACCTGCTTCCTGAGAAATCTGTATGCAAGTCGAGAGGCAACAGTTAGAACTGGACATGGAAAAACAGACTGGTTACAAATCAGGAAAGGAGTATATTGTCACCATGGAGTATATTGTCAAAGCTGTATATGGTCACCCTGCTTATTTTTATATGCAGAGTGCATCATGAGAAATGCTGGGCTGGATGAAGCACAAGCTGGAATCAAGATTGCCGGGAGAAATATCAATAACCTGAGATATGCAGATGACAGTGCCCTAATGGTAGAAAGTGAAGAAGAACTAAAAAGCCTCTTGATGAATGTGAAAGAGGAGAGTGAAAAGTTGGCTTAAAGCTCAACATTCAGAAAACTAAGATCATGGCATCTGGTCCCATCATTTCATGGCAAATAGATGGGGAAATAGTGGAAACTGTGAGAGACTTTATTTTCTTGAACTCCAAAATCACTGCGGATGGTGACTGCAGCCATGAAATTAAAAACAAACAAACAAAAAACAAACAAAAAAAAAAACGCTTGCTCCTTGCAAGAAAAGCTATGAGCAACCTAGATAGCATATTAAAAAGCAGATATATTACTTTACCAACAAAAGTCTGTTTAGTCAAAGCTATGGTTTTTCCTGTAATCATGTATGGGTATGAGAGTTGGACTATAAACAAAACAGTGCTGAAGAATTGATGTTTTTGAACTGTGTTGTGGGAGAAGATTCTTGAGAGTCCCTTAGACTGTAAGGAGATCTAACCAGTCAATTCTAAAGAAACTTAGTCCTGAATTTTCATTGTAAAGACATACTGAAGCTGAAACTCCAATACTTTGGCCACCTGATGCGAAAAACTGACTCATTGGAAAAGACCCTGATGGTGGGAAAGATTGAAGGCAGGAGGAGAAGGGGATGACAGAGGATGAGATAGTTGGATGGCATCACCAATGAGATGGACATGAGTTTGAGTAGACTCCAGGAGTTGGTAATGGACAGGGAAACAGTCCATGGGACATGGCTGAGTGAGTAAACAACAACAAAAAAACATTTTAAATGCTTTATAGAAATACATATTAACAAGTGCAATTGTTAAAAATATTCAAAATATCCAAGTTCAGTTCAAGCACTCAGTTGTGTGTGACTGGATAATTTTGTATAAAAATCTAAAAAAGTCTGATTTTGGATAAAACCCAAAAGCTGTGTGTAAATTGAATGGAGCATAATTATGGAGAATTGATTATTAGATTCTTTTTGGTTTTTGTTTTTTAGAAACAAACCTTCTTTAATAGGGAACAGGGAAGGCATGACCTGGTGAGATTAGATCTTTTACTGGCCAAGATGCCTGATCTGCTTAGAGGGTTCAGGTTGGGGCTGGGCAGGAGTATAGAAGAACGTTCATAACCGCTGTCCTGAGTGCCAGGTATGGAGACACAGATGCCAACAGCATGCAGAGAGAAGGGGCATAGGGGATGCAGAGCTGAAGCTGGGGCATGTATATATGTGCATGTTCACATGTGTGGTAATGTAGATACACGAGCCCAGTGCACACAGAATCTGCAGGGTACCTCCAAGTTTGAACCAGGGAGAGGGTCAGGGATAAAATGCTTCAAATCTCTGACACTCCCATGGACTGAGAAAATATCAGAAGAGGGGTACACACAGGTGTGTGCTGAATGCCCAGACCTAGCTCTGCTTCTGCCACTCAGACTTGCTGTCTCACCTGAGACAAGTTACTTAGCCTTTCTGTGCCCCAGAAAGATTCTCAAGATGATCTCAGGTGTCTTTAGAACATCTGTCACCCCCTTGACTTCTTCTTGGGTCCTTGGAATGCTGAGCCTTTGTCCAGCTCACTCTCCCCATTACAGTCACCTATGATGACCTGTACTCACCCCATCTAATTTTGATGCTGTGGACCTCTTGACAAAAAGTTTACATTTTCACAGTTGCAAGTAGAAGCTACTGTTACCATTAAACAAAGAGATGTATTATTTTGAAGAATTATCAACAAAAAGAAAAAGTTCCCATTTTATTTGCATAGAATTGAGGTCATCATCAAATAAGAAATCTGTATTGCAACCAAAACCTCAGATACTTTCTGGAACAGTCTTCTCAACACATTTTTATGGTAAAAAGACACATTTCCCAATGCTTCCAAGACCTGTACTTTATAAGATGAAATAAAATTTAGTGTGATAAAAAGATATACAAGTAGAAGTCCTATTTTTAATGATTATGTTCAATAGAAAAAAAAAGTTATTTTCTCAAGATGCTACAAATGTTTCTAAATTTTGCTCTACTTATTCTATAACAGATGGGAAAGGAAATGTTTGAGGATCTACACTTGCCATCAGGCTATGTTCTAACCAGAAAGCTACTTCTTGTTTCAGAAACATTTTTAAGCACTTTTATTTCTCACTACATGTTGTTTTGATCAGAATTTTGATAAAACATAGATAAATTTTCTTTTTAAACCAAAATTATTTGAGATTGAATTTCAAAGTCTATATTGCTAATTGAATAAAAGCTTTTGGGGAGTCAGTAAAATAGTATTTTTGAAACTTGGATAGTAAATAATTTATCTTAATGGAAGACCAAAGGTTTTTCTTAAAGACAACTTTAGGTATCTAAAGGGCTTCCCAGGTGGCACTAGTGGTAAAAAAAACCCGCCTGCCACTGCAGGACACATAAGAGATGCCATTTGATTCCCGGGTCAGAAAATCGTCTGGAGGAAGGCATGGCAACCCACTCAGTTTTCTTGCCTGTAGAATTCCAAGGGACCGAGGAGTTTGGTGGGCTACAGTCCATAGGGTCGCAAAAAGAAGTACATGTCTGAAGTGACTTTGCACTCACACATGCATCGTATTTAAAACTCTGATAATACTTGACAGTAATTTAGAAACTATTTTAAACAGAAAAATAAGAAATATCATTTATCTAATGGTTGCCTCAAGCCAAAACAACATCAGTGTTAAGTGATACTGTTTCCTGATGCACCCACCAGCGTTTGAGCACCGCTGGTGTAAGAACAAACTGAGCTCTGCTAGGAGTTTATTTGTCCATTTTAATATTAAAGAGTGTGTATCAGATACCTGCTGTGGCCATTTTCTTTTATTTTCTGAAAAGACTTAGATAATAGAATCACACGCTTCTTGAATACACTATTAATTACTGATAACGTTTTGCCTTTCCACGTTCTCAGGCAGGAGACTTATATTCTATATTGGAATGATAAAGACGGCTGTGCCTGGCCATGGACTTATGTGAGAATAAACACCTCTGTAAGAAAGTCATCTCCACAGTATGTGTTGATTCAGGCTCTGCAAAAACCCCAGGTCAGTAACAAATGCACAGAATTAATCTACTGATTCTAAGAGGAAAATGGAAAATTTCTAACCCTCTTCTTACTCAGAGTCTCATCAAGCTGTTAATGTTGCAATGACAAATATTGGACAAGATGCACTTAAAATTCCTTTGAATTTCATAGGAGTTATTAGATCATACAGGAGGTATGGTAATTTTCATCATTTGAAAACAGGAGAGTGTGCATCTGAACTCCCAGCAGTGAGTTCCTGGTGCTCTGCGAGATAAGGATGATTGTAAATGTTTAATACTGCTGAAAATTTTAAAACTTGTTTTTCAACTTTGACAGTATGTGAAATCATGTTTGAACATGATTTTTGCAGCTGTCTCCTTAAACTCCCGAACTTTGATAATATTCTGTTTTTGGAAATTTACCAAGGAGAGCACTAGCCATCACAAAACAGTTGTTTTCCCATTCCCATGACCTTCCATGGAACCATCAACCCCTGTGACCATTAATTATAAAGAATGTGTTATTCCTCAAATATCTAGTGTACATGTGGAAAATATCTAACGTATTTGGTTCAGTTCAGTTCAGTTCAGTCGCTCAGTCGTGTCCGACTCTTTGAGACCCCATGGATTGCAGCATGCAGGCCTCCCTGTCCATCACCAACTTCCGGAGTTCACCCAAACTCATGTTCATTGAGTCGGTGATGCCATCCAGTCATCTCATCCTCTGTCGTCCCCTTCTCCTCCTGCCCCCAATCCCTCCCCGCATCAGAGTCTTTTCCAATGAGTCAACTCTTCGCATGAGGTGGCCAAAGTATTAGAGTCTCAGCTTTAGTATCATTCCTTCCAAAGAACACCCAGGACTGATCTCCTTTAGAATGGACTGGTTGGATCTCCTTGCAGTCCAAGGGACTCTCAAGGTCTTCTCCAACACCACAGTCCAAAAGCATTAATTGTTCAGAATTTAGCTTTCTTTACAGCCAAACTCTCACATTGATAAATAACTACTGGAAAAACCATAGCTTTGACTAAATGGACCGTTGTTGGTAAAGTAATGTATCTGCTTTTTAAAATGCTATCTAGGTTGGCCATAGCTTTTCTTTAAAGGAGCAAGTGTCTTTTAATTTCATGGCTGCAGTCACCATCTGCAGTGATTTTGGAGCCCAAGACAGTGAAGTCCGTCACTGTTTCCGTTGTTTCTACATCTATGTGCAATGAAGTGATGGGGGATTTGGCCACCTCATGCGAAGAGTTGACTCATTGGAAAAGACTCTGATGCTGGGAGGGATTGGGGGCAGGAGGAAAAGGGGATGACAGAGGATGAGATGGCTGGATGGCATCACTGACTCGATGGACTTGAGTTTGAGTGAGCTCCAGGAGTTGGTGATGGACAGGGAGTCCTGGCGTGCTGCAGTTCATGGGGTCGCAAAGAGTTGGACCTGACTGAGTGACTGAACTGAACTGAACTGATGGGACCAGACATCATGATCTTAGTATTTTGAATGTTAAGTTTTAAGCCAGCTTTTTCACTATCCTTTCATTTTCATCAAGAGGATCTAAATATAGTTCCTTTTCACTTTCTGCCATAAGGGTGGTGTCATCTGCATATCAGAGGTTATTGATATTTCTCCTGGCAATCTTGATTCCAGTTTGTGATTCATCCAGTTCAGCATTTCTCATAACGTTCTCTGAATAAAAGTTAAATAAACAGAGTGCAATAAATAGCATTGAGGTACTCCTTTCCTGATTTGGAACCAATGTATTGTTCCATGTCCAGTTCTAACTGTTGCTTCTTGACTTGCATACAGATTTCTCAGGAGGTAGGTAAAGTGGTCTGATATTCCCATATCTTGAATTTTCCACAGTATGTTGTGATCTACACTGTCAAAGGTTTGGTGCAATCAATAAAGCAGAAGTGTATGTTTTTCTGGAATTCTCTTGCTTTTTTGATGATCCAGCGGATGTTGGCAATTTGATCTCTGGTTCCTCTTCCTTTTCTAAATCCAGCTTGAACACCTGGAGTTTCTTGGTTCATGAACTGTTGAAGCCTCATTTGGAGAATTTTCAGCATTGCTTTGCTAGCATGTGACATAACTGCAGTTGCACAGTAGTTTTAACATTATTTGTCATTGCCCTTCTTTGGGATTGGAATGAAAAGTGACCTTCTCCAGTCCTGTGGCCACTGATGAGTTTTCCAAATTTGCTGGCATGTTGAATGCAGCACTTTCACAACATCATCTTTTAGGATTCGAAATAGCTCAACTGGAATTCCATCACCTCCACTAGCTGTGTTCATAGTGATGCTTCCTAAGGCCTACTTGACTTTGCATTCCAGGATGTCTGGCTCTAGGTGAGTGATCATACCATCATAGTTATCTGGGTCATGAAGATCTTTTCTGTATAGTTCTTCTGTTTATTCTTGTCCCCTCTTATTAATGTCTTCTAGTTTTGTTAGGTCCATACTATTTATGTCCTATATTATGCCCATTTTTTCATGAAATGTTCCCTTGGTATCTCTAATTTTCTTGAAGAGATCCCTAATCTTTCCCATTTTATTTTTTTCCTCTATTTCTTTGCACTGATCACTAAGTAAGGTTTTCTTATGTCTCCTTGCTATTCTTTGGAACTCTGTATTCAAATGGCTATCTTTGTCCTTTCCTCCTTTGCCTTTAGCTTCTCAGCTCATGGTTTAGTCGCTAAGTTGTGTCTGACTCTTGCAACCCCGTAGACTGTAGCCCACCATGCTCCTCTGTCCATTGGATTTTCCAGGCAAGAATATTGGAATGTATTTCCTTTTCCAGAGTATCTTCCCGACCCAGGAATTGAACCTGGGTTTCCTGTATTGCAGGTGGATTCTTTACCAACTGAACTATTAGGGAAGCCCTTTATTCCTCAGTTATTTTTAAGACCTCTTCAGACAACCATTTTTCCTTTTTGCATTTCTTTTTCTCTGGGATGGTCTTGATCACTGCCTCCTGTACAATGTCACAAACCTCTGTCCATAGTTCTTCAGACAGTCTATCAGATCAAATCCCTTGAATCTCTTTGTCACTTCTATTGTATAATCAATCATAACGGATTTGATTTAGGTCATACCTGAATGGTCTAGTGGTTTTCCTTTCTTTCTTCAATTTAAGTCTAAATATGGCAATAAGGAGTTCATGATCTGAGCCTTAGTCAGCTCCACGATCTTGTTTTTGCTGATTGTACAGAGCTTCTCCATCTTTGGCTACAAAGAGTATAATCAATCTGATTTTGATGTTGACCAGAATTTCAGAGTAGACCCTTCAAAAAGATCCAACTCTATGTGGTCTACAAGAAGCACACTTTAAATATTGACACATTGTATATTAAAAGCAAAGAAGTGAAGAGTGATAGGTATATTATACTACAAAATTTTTATCTTAAAAATATATATATTTGGTCATTCAGATGAATGATGTATGGTTCTTATATATATTTGATCTTTGTTGATGGTTCAGGGTTCATAGCTCGACACACTTCTGGAATTTCCTGAGTGATTAGAACAATGGGAGTATCTTTTGTCCCGATATTTGGTCTCTCATCTTTACTTCCTGAAACAACTTCAGACTCATAAAAGCAAAATGAGTATATCTCCTTATTTATAACAAGTCCCTTTCTAATACAACTGAGTTTATGTTAATGGAGTGACTTTTAGAAAATGCCAAAGAATGATTGCTGGCTGCCAGGGAACCAATGAACAGAGGGTTGGAACTTCCAGTTTCACCCTTTTGACTTCTGGGGAGAGGATGTTGAACCAATCACCTACAGGCAATAATTTAATCAATCATGCTTAAGTAATGGGCTTCCCTGGTGACAGTAAAGTATCCACCTACAATGCAGGAGACCTGGGTTCGATCCCTGTGTCAGAAAGATTCCCCTGAAGAAGGGAATTGCTACCCACTCCAATACTGTTGCCTGGGGAATCCATGGACAGTGGAGCCTGGCAGGCTACAATCCATGGGGCTGCAAAATGTTAAACAGAACTGAGCAACTAAGCATGCATGCTCACCTGTGTAATGAAGCCTCCATAAAAACACAAAAAAAGACTCTTCTGAGAGATTCTAGGTTGGTGAACCCACAGATATTTGGGGAGGATCACATACTCCAAGAGAACATGAAAGCTCTGTGCTGTCTTCCGAATACCTTGCCCTATGCATCTATTCCACCTGGATGTTCCTGAGCTATATTCATTTACAATAACCCAGTAATATAGTAAGTAAATGTTTCTTGAGTTCTGTGAGGAGTCTAGCAAATTAATCAATCCCAAGGAGGGGGCTGGTTCAACAGAAGCTCAGGTGATAACCTGAGCTTGTAACTGGCATCTGAGGTTGGGGACTGAATCTTTGACCACTGGTATCTGGTGCTATCTCTGGATAGATAGCATCTTAATTGAGTTGAATTGTAGGACACTTTGCTGGTGTCCAACTATTGTTTGGATGTGTAGGAAACCCCTCTCTCCATATTGGAATCAGGTGTTAGAAATTTTATGTGCTCATACTAATCCAAAGAAAGCTGGGATAGCTATATTAATCTCAGATAGAACAGACTTCAAGGCAAGGAAAATTATCTGGGATAAATAGACATATTGCATAATAATAAAAGGGTCAGCTCTCCAAGAAGATATAACAATCCTTAATGTATAAACACCTACAAATAAAGTATACAAAATATGTGAGACAAATTGATAAAACTATAAGGAGAAATAGATAGGAAACTTCAACATTCCTCTATCAGAAATGGACTTCAGCAGCAGACAGAAAACCAGTAAGGATACCATTGAGCTTGACAGAACCATCAGTCAACTGAATTTAATTGTCATCTATTGACTGCTTTAGCCAACAACAACAGAGTATACATTCTGCTCAAGCTCACATGGATTATACTTCAAGACAGATCACAATCTGGACTCTACAACACATCTTAACAAACTTAAAGGAATGAAAGAATATCCAGCAATCTGTACTAATATATTTATATGAAAAATTAATTGTCATATATGTTATAGACTGACAATTATCAACTAGTAAAAGTATTCCTTTTTTTCTATGATTAATTTTTAAGACAGAAGTACATACTTATTGTGCTTCTTTCAGTGTATAATTCTTAAATTTAAATTTATGACCTTATTGAAAGAGACAAATATCTCATAAAAAATACCAAATAATTTATGTGGAGTGTAAGGAGTATACTCCTTAAATATTGAGAGTTTATAGTGACTCTTTCTAAAAAATTACATTATGGAAAGGGGAAAAAAGACTTATTTCACAATGAAGAAACCTGGTAAATATCACTTCAATCAGGTGATCTAGATCAACATCAATAGTAATATGATGCTAATGGTATGTAAACTTTTCATGATATGGTGAAAATGGTACTTTTCCTCTGTGATTGTCCTCCTAAAAACCTATGGCTTAGCCTAACCATGATAAAAGCACTAGACAAATTCCATTAGAAGTGCATTCTACAAACTGCCTGACTAGTAGTCCTCAAAGTCATCAAAATTAAGAAAAGTCTGAGAAAAAGTTACTCTCAAGAGGAGCCTAAGAAGATTTGACAATTAAATATGAGATGTCCTGGATAGAATTTTAGAATATTAAAAAAAGAATAGATAAAAACTAAGGAAATCTAAATAAAGTATGGGTTTTAGATGATGATACTGTGTTCATTTTGATTCCTTAGTTATAACAGCTATACTAATGTAAGATGTTAATAATAGAGGAGTCTGGATGTGGGACACATTGAACTGCCTGTACTAATCTCTCAATTTTCCAATAAATGTAAAATTATTCAAAATATTCAAGTTTACTTTATTTTTTAAAATTTATTTACTTTTTATTTAAGGATAATTGCTTTATTGCTTTTCAGAATTTTGTTGTTTTTAGTCAAACATCAACATATTTACTTTTAAAAGGGCGATTTTATCAATACATCCAGAAAATATTTTCTCAGTCCTACTACTTAATTAGTGGATATATTAGTAACAAAAAGGTTTTTCCTAATACCATACAACATACATTGTAGAGTTGGACATTAAAAACGATGCAGAAGTTGTGTATTTTAAAGTTACAATGAAAAGTGAAAGTGAAGTCAGCCAGTCGTGTCTGACTCTTTTCGACCCCATGAACAGTAGCCTACCAGGCTCCTCCCTCCATGGGATTTTCCAGTCAAGAGTACTGGAGTGGGTTGCCATTCCTTTATCTGCCATTCCTCCAGAGGATATTCCTGACCCAGGGATCGAAGCCAGGTCTCCCACATTGTAGGCAGATGCTTTACCATCTGAGCCACCAGGAAAATTACAGTAGACACTAGTATTAAAAGTAGTAACCTATTATGGAGAGACTAAAGGAAGTATATAAAAATAGTGAAAGACTATCAAATGGTTTTAATTATACTTGAAATATGCCTTCGCCTGCTGGGTAGATAATCAACTTCTAGGCCAAGGTGTGAAAACAAGGGGCTTCCCAGGTGGCACTAGTGATAAATAACTTGCCTCCCACTGCAAGAGATGTAAGAGATGAGGATTCAATCCCTGGGTCAGGAAGATCCCCGGAGGAAGGCATGGCAACCTACTCCCTCTGTCTTGGAGACTCCCATGGACAGAGAAGCCTGGTAGACTACTGTCCATAGGATCACAAAGAGTTGGACACTGGCGAAGCAACCTAAAAGGTGCACACACTCACAGAAACACACACACTAGTGAAAACAAGGTGTCCTACTGGCTGATGCTAAGTCACTTCAGTCGTGTCCGACTCTGTGCAACCCC
This sequence comes from Bos javanicus, assembly GCF_032452875.1. NCBI lineage: Eukaryota > Metazoa > Chordata > Mammalia > Artiodactyla > Bovidae > Bos > Bos javanicus. The sequence continues at coordinate 3,906,392 of NC_083871.1, read as the reverse complement.
ATAGATGGCAGCCCACCAGGCTCCCCCATCCCTGGGACTCTCCAGGAAAGAACACTGGAGTGGGTTGCCATTTCCTTCTCCAGTGCATGAAAGTGAAAAGTGAAAGTGAAGTCACTCAGTCATGTCTGACCCTCAGCGACCCCATGGACTGCAGCCTTCCAGGCTCCTCCATCCATGACTCTTTCCAGGCAAGAGTACTGGAATGGGGTGCCATTGAGTCCTACTGGAAGTTCTGGTAAAAAGAGATGGGGCTTAGACTTGGGAATAAGCATTGGAATGGGAGAAATGCCAAAGAATACTCAAACTACCACACAATTGCACTCATCTCACACGCTAGTAAAGTAATGCTCAAAATTCTCCAAGCAAGGCTTCAGCAATATGTGAACCGTGAACTTCCTGATGTTCAAGCTGGTTTTAGAAAAGGCATAGGAACCAGAGATCAAGTTGCCAACATCCGCTGGATCATGGAAAATGCAGGAGAGTTCCAGAAAAACATCTATTTCTGCTTTATTGACTATGCCAAAGCCTTTGACTGTGTGGACCACAATAAACTGTGGAAAATTCTGAAAGAGATGGGGGTACCAGACCACCTGATCTGCCTCTTGAGAAATTTGTATGCAGGTCAAGAAGCAACAGTTAGAACTGGACATGGAACAACAGACTGGTTCCAAATAGGAAAAGGAGTACTTCAAGGCTGTATATTGTCACCCTGCTTATTTAACTTATATGCAGAGTACATCATGAGAAACACTGTGCTGGAAGAAGCATAAACTGGATTCAAGATTGCCAGGAGAAATACCAATAACCTCAGATATGCAGATGACACCACCCTTATGGCAGAAAGTGAAGAGGAACTAAAAAGAATATTGATGAAAGTGAAATGGAGAGTGAAAAACTTGGCTTAAAGCTCAACATTCAGAAAACAAAGATCATGGCATCTGGTCCCATCACTTCATGGGAAATAGATGGGGAAACAGTGGAAACAGTGTCAGACTTTATTTTTCTGGGCTCCAAAATCACTGCAGATGGTGACTGCAGCCATGAAATTAAAAGATGGTTACTCCTTGGAAGGAAAGTTATGACCAACCTAGATAGCATATTCAAAAGCAGAGACATTACTTTGCCAACAAAGTTTCGTCTAGTCAAGGCTATGGTTTTTCCAGTGGTCATGTTTGGATGTGAGAGTTGGACTGTGAAGAAGACTGAGTGCCGAAGAATTGATGCTTTTGAACTGTGGTGTTGGAGAAGACTCTTGAGAGTCCCTTGGACTGCAAGGAGGTCCAACCAGTCCATTCTGAAGGAGATCAGCCCTGGGATTTCTTTGGAAGGAATGATGCTAAAGCTGAAACTCCAGTACTTTGGCCACCTCATGCAAAGTGTTGACTCATTGGAAAAGACTCTGATGCTTGGAGGGATTGGGGGCAAGAGGAGAAGGGGATGACAGAGGATGAGATGGCTGGATGGCATCACTGACTCGATGGATGTGAGTCTGAGTGAACTCCAGGAGTTGGTGATGGACAGGGAGGCCTGGCGTGCTGCGATTCATGGGGTCGCAAAGAGTCGGATATGACTGAGCGACTGATCTGATCTGATCTGTTCATAGAAAACTATTGATTTTTGGTATAATCTTGTGTCTGCTTTATAATAGCACTAATAAAATTTTAGTTGCTTGTCTTAACTTTTCTAGATACATAATTATATAAAGTTGATAGTTAATTTTGCATATTAACGTGCCTGTGGTTAGGAATGCCCAGATAGTTGGTTAAAAACTATTTCTGGGTGTGTCTGAAAGAGTATCTCTGGAAGAGATTAACATTTGAATTGGTAGACTAAATAAGGAAGATCACCTTCACCAATGTGATGGGCATCATCTAATTTGCTGAGACTTTGAATAGAAGAAGGCATTAGAGGGAGTTTGAGTTTCTCAAGTTTCTCTGCTTGAGCTGAAACAACAGTGCTCCTGGATCTGAGCCTCTGTACACAGACTAAATCTTACCCCATTGTGGCCTATGGTTCCCTAGCTTTTCGATGACAGATTTTGGAACTTTCAGGCCTCCATAATCAAATGAGATGTTTCCTATAATAATTTTATCTCTCTCTCTTTATATTTAAATATAATATTTGCTCTGATTCTCTGAAGAACTGTGACTAATACAAACAGATATACAAATGTTTAATGCCCTTTCTCTTCCCTTATTTTAAAAGCAATTAGACTTACTTTACCTTGTTTATGTATAATTCTCAAAGAGTTAAAAAAAAATCATGACCTTCATACAAATCAGATTGAATATTTGTCTAATATTGTATTCATTTCATTACTTAGTGAGGAATAGAAGTCTATAAAGTCTATCAGTAATGATATTAAAGACATATTGAACAGTTACAGCCCACATTCTATAGCTCCTCTTTCACAGGGAACCAAGGCAAAGTCCCCTCCCAACTTTGAAGCATTGCCTCCAGTCTTGCCTTTCCAGGGAAACCTGGAAGCCTGGAGTCCATGTGACATTTTCTAGCATAGAACTCAGTCTCCTGCCTCATCCAACAGTAGAGTCCATCTTATGGTTTTAGCCAGTTGTCAAGCACAGCTGTGGCCTTGCCCAGGCTGGCAGTTCAGCCAGTGGGCCCACCCAAAGGGGAGCCTTGCCTGAAGTCCCCCTTGACCAGGAAGCCTGGACAGTGACCTACATGACCACAGAGCACAACATCAAGCCCAGACCAAATTCAGGGTTGAGTCAGTAACCTTCTTTGACCAGAAATCAGAGCCAGCAATCCCACCCACCATCAGAGCACAGTTAACAGCCTTGTCCAAATTTGGGGGACTACCTGCATTCACTTCATTATAGAGCAAAGACTGAGGACTTATCTAATTATAAAGGCCAGGCTGGAGCCCAGCCTGAACGTGGGCTCCAGCCAGAGAACAGGCCGGGGTGCCATTCATCCAAGGAGCATTGCCAGAGCCCAGTTAAAGCCTGGCCTAATCACAAATTTGAATCAGAATATCTGGTCTGTCAGGAAACACAGCCTATGACTCCACAAAAACAGAAACGATTAAAGAGCCAGTGATGACTGAGGTTCTACTTGACTATAAAACCCAGCCATCAGTGAAGTTCAACCAGCGAGTTCAGTCAGCTTCCTGTCTGACCTAAATGTGCACATAGTGGACCCAAAGAAGTTAAAGCTGGATGAGTCCCACTGGCCCATGGATGCTACGAACGGTCTCACCTAGAATCCAAAGCTCTGCTGACTGGAGAAATTACTACTTTGCTGAAGCAAATGTGGGAAGGCTGCAAGAGAAGGCCACCTACTCAAATGTACAGATATCATCTCAAAGATGTAAGAATCAAGGATGATCAATTAAACATGACACATCCTCCCCCCAGAAAAACTAATAAAGCTCCAATGTGGGTGTGTGTGCTTAGTCACTCAGTTGTATCTGACTCTGTGACCTTATTGACTGTAGCCCTCCAGGCTCCTCTGCCCATGGGATTTTTTCAGGCAAGGATGCTGGAGAGAGTTGTTGCCATTCCAGGGCATCTTTTTTTTTTTAGGAGGTTGTTTTCTTTTTTTTTAATTTAATTTTATTTTTAAACTTTACAATATTGTATTAGTTTTGCCAAATATCTAAATGAATCCACCACAGGTATACCTGTGTTTCCCATCCTGAAACCTCCTCCCTCCTCCATCCCCATACCTTCCCTCTGGGTCGTCCCAGTGCACCAGCCCCAAGCATCCAGTATCGTGCATCGAACCTGAACTGGTGACTCGTTTCATACATGATATTATACATGTTTCAATGCCATTCTCCCAAATCTCCCCACCCTCTCCTTCTCCCACAGAGTCCATAAGACTGATCTATACATCAGTGTCTCTTTTGCTGTCTCGTACACAGGGTTATTATTACCATCTTTCTAAATTCCATATATATGTGTTAGTATATTGTGCTGGTGTTTTTCTTTCTGGCTTACTTCACTCTGTATAATAGATTCCAGTTTCATCCATCTCATTAGAACTGATTCAAATGCATTCTTTTTAATGGCTGAGTAATACTCCATTGTGTATATGTACCATGGCTTTCTTATCCATTCATCTGCTGATGGGCATCTAGGTTGCTTCCATGTCCTGGCTATTATAAACAGTGCTGTGATGAACATTGGATGTTCATGTGTCTCTTTCCCTTCTGGTTTGCTCAGTGTGTATGCCCAGCAGTGGGACTGCTGGATCATAAGGCAGTTCTATTTCCAGTTTTTTAAGGAATCTCCACACTGTTCTCCATAGTGGCTGTACTAGTTTGCATTCCCACCAACAGTGTAAGAGAGTTCCCTTTTCTCCACATCCTCTCCAGCATTTATTGCTTGTAGACTTTTGGATCGCAGCCATTCTGACTGGTGTGAACTGGTACCTCATAGTGGTTTTGATTTGCATTTCTCTGATAATGAGTGATATTGAGCATCTTTTCATGTGTTTGTTAGCCATCTGTATGTCTTCTTTGGAGAAATGTCTATTTAGTTCTTTGGGCCATTTTTTGATTGGGTCATTTATTTTTCTGGAGTTGAGCTGTAGGAGTTGCTTGTATATTTTTGAGATTAGTTGTTTGTCAGTTGCTTCATTTGCTATTATTTTCTCCCATTCTGAAGGCTGCCTTTTCACATTGCTAATAGTTTCCTTTGTTGTGCAGAAGCTTTTAAGTTTAATTAGGTTCCATTTGTTTATTTTTGCTTTTATTTCCAATATTCTGGGAGGTGGGTCATAGAGGATCCTGCTGTGATGTATGTCAGAGAGTGTTTTGCCTATGTTCTCCTCTAGGAGTTTTATAGTTTCTGGTCTTACGTTGAGATCTTTAATCCATTTGGAGTTTATTTTTGTGTATGGTGTTAGAAAGTGTTCTAGTTTCATTCTTTTACAAGTGGTTGACCAGTTTTCCCAGCGCCACTTGTTAAAGAGATTGTCTTTAATCCATTGTATATTCTTGCCTCCTTTGTCAAAGATAAGGTGTCCATATGTGCGTGGATTTATCTCTGGGCTTTCTATTTTGTTCCATTGATCAATATTTCTGTCTTTGTGCCAGTACCATACTGTCTTGATAACTGTGGCTTTGTAATAGAGCCTGAAGTCAGGTAGGTTGATTCCTCCAGTTCCATTCTTCTTTCTCAAGAGAACTTTGGCTATTCGAGGTTTTTTGTATTTCCATACAAATTGTGAAATTATTTGTTCTAGCTCTGTGAAGAATACCGTTGTTAGCTTGATAGGAATTGCATTGAATCTATAAATTGCTTTGGGTAGTATACTCATTTTCACTATATTGATTCTTCCAATCCATGAACATGGTATATTTCTCCATCTATTGGTGTCCGCTTTGATTTCTTTCACCAGTGTTTTATAGTTTTCTATATATAGGTCTTTAGTTTCTTTAGGTAGATATATTCCTAAGTATTTTATTCTTTCTGTTGCAATGGTGAATGGAATTGTTTTCTTAATTTCTCTTTCTATTTTCTCATTATTAGTGTATAGGAATGCAAGGGATTTCTGTGTGTTGATTTTATATCCTGCAACTTTACTATAATCATTGATTAATTCTAGTAATTTTCTGGTGGAGTCTTTAGGGTTTTCTATGTAGAGGATCATGTCATCTGCAAATAGTGAGAGTTTTACTTCTTCTTTTCCAATTTGGATTCCTTTTATTTCTTTTTCTGCTCTGATTGCTGTGACCAAAACTTCCAAAAGTATGTTGAATAGTAATGGTGAAAGTGGGCACCCTTGTCTTGTTCCTGACTTCAGAGGAAATGCTTTCAATTTTTCACCATTGAGGATAATGTTTGCTGTGGGTTTGTCATATATAGCTTTTACTATGTTGAGGTATGTTCCTTCTGTTCCTGCTTTCTGGAGAGTTCTTATCATAAATGGATGTTGAATTTTGTCAAAGGCTTTCTCTGCATCTATTGAGATAATCATATGGTTTTTATTTTTCAATTTGTTAATGTGGTGTATTACCTTGATTGATTTGCAGATATTGAAGAATCCTTGCATCCCTGGGATAAAGCCCACTTGGTCATGGTGTATGGTCTTTTTAATGTGTTGTTGGATTCTGATGGCTAGAATTTTGTTAAGGATTTTTGCATCTATGTTCATCAGTGATATTGGCCTGTAGTTTTCTTTTATTGTGGGATCTTTGTCAGGTTTTGGTATTAGGGTGATGGTGGCCTCATAGAATGAGTTTGGAAGTTTACCTTCCTCTGCAATTTTCTGGAAGAGTTTGAGCAGGATAGGTGTTAGCTCTTCTCTAAATTTTTGGTAGAATTCAGTTGTGAAGCCATCTGGACCTGGGCTTTTGTTTGCTGGAAGATTTTTGATTACAGTTTCAATTTCCGTGCTTGTGATGGGTCTGTTAAGATTTTCTATTTCTTCCTGGTCCAGTTTTGGAAAGTTGTACTTTTCTAAGAATTTGTCCATTTCTTCCACGTTGTCCATTTTATTGGCATATAATTGTTGATAGTAGTCTCTTATGGTCCTTTGTATTTCTGTGTTGTCTGTTGTGATCTCTCCATTTTCATTTCTAATTTTATTGATTTGATTTTTCTCCCTTTGTTTCTTGATGAGTCTGGCTAATGGTTCGTCAATTTTATTTATCCTTTCAAAGAACCAGCTTTTGGCTTTGTTGATTTTTGCTATGGTCTCTTTTGTTTCTTTTGCATTTATTTCTGCCCTAATTTTTAAGATTTCTTTCCTTTTACTAACCCTGGGGTTCTTCATTTCTTTATTTTCTAGTTGCTTTAGGTATAGGGTTAGGTTATTTATTTGACTTTTTTCTTGTTTCTTGAATTATGCCTGTATTGCTATGAACTTTCCCCTTAGGACTGCTTTTAAAGTGTCCCACAAGTTTTGGGTTGTTGTGTTTTCATTTTCATTAGTTTCTATGCAAATTTTGATTTCTTTTTTGATTTCTTCTGTGATTTGTTGGTTATTCAGCAGCGTGTTGTTCAGCCTCCATATGTTGGAATTTTAAATAGTTTTTCTCCTGTTTTTGAGATCTAATCTTACTGCGTTGTGGTCAGAAAAGATGCTTGGAATGACTTCAATTTTTTTGAATTTACCAAGGCTAGATTTATGGCCCAGGATGTGATCTATCCTGGAGAAGGTTCCGTGTGTGCTTGAGAAAAAGGTGAAATTCATTGTTTTGGGATGAAATGTCCTATAGATATCAATTAGGTCTAACTGGTCTATTGTATCATTTAACGTTTGTGTTTCCTTGTTAATTTTCTGTTTAGTTGATCTATCCATAGGTGTGAGTGGGGTATTAAAGTCTCCCACTATTATTGTGTTATTGTTAATTTCTCCTTTCATACTTGTTAGCATTTGTCTTACATACTGTGGCTCTCCCGTGTTGGGTGCATATATATTTATAATTGTTATATCTTCTTCTTGGATTGATCCTTTGATCATTATGTAGTGACCATCTTTGTCTCTTTTCACAGCCTTTGTTTTAAAGTCTATTTTATCTGATATATGTATTGCTACTCCTGCTTTCTTTTGGTCCCTATTTGCATGGAAAATCTTTTTCCAGCCCTTCACTTTCAGTCTGTATGTGTTCCCTGTTTTGAGGTGGGTCTTTTGTATACAACATATGTAGGGGTCTTGTTTTTTTATCCATTCAGCCAGTCTTTGTCTTTTGGTTGGGGCATTCAACCCATTTACGTTTAAGGTAATTACTGATAAGTATGATCCCATTGCCATTTACTTTATTGTTTTGGGTTTGAGTTTATACACCGTTTTTGTGTTTCCTGTCTAGAGAATATTCTTTAGTATTTGTTGGAGAGCTGGTTTGGTGGTGCTGAATTCTCTCAGCTTTTGCTTGTCTGAGAAGCTTTTGATTTCTCCTTCATATATGAATGAGATCCTTGTTGGGTACAATAATCTGGGCTGTAGGTTATTTTCTTTCATCACTTTAAGTATGTCTTGCCATTCCCTCCTGGCTTGAAGAGTTTCTATTGAAAGATCAGCTGTTATCCTTATGGGGATTCCGTTGTGTGTTATTTGTTGTTTTTCCCTTGCTGCTTTTACTATTTGTTCTTTGTGTTTGATCTTTGGAGCTCAGGGCTGTGTTCCTTGTTGCTGGAGAATTTGCTTGGTATGCCTTGCCCTGAAATTTGTTTCACCCAGAGAGGTTTACAGCGTATATGGAGAAGAGAAGAGTAAGGAGGGAGTTAGAGGTGGCCCGAATGAGATGAGGTGAAATCAATAGAGGAGAGAGTGGGCTATTCAGTTATCTCTTCCTTATGTGCACTCCACAAGTGGACTGCTCAGAGTTGTTCACAGAGTTATACAGAGAAGAGAAGAAGGAGGAAGGTGGCAGAGGTGGCCAGGAGGATAAATAGGGGGAATGAAAAGGAGGGAGACAGATCCAGCCAGTAATCAGTTCCCTAAGTGTTCTCCACCGTCTGGAACACACAGAAATTCACAGAGTTGGGTAGAGTAGAGAGGGGTTAGGGAGGAGACACAGGCGACCTGGTGGAGAAAAAGGAGAGTCCAAAGAGAGGGAGGGCAGTTAAGCCAGTAATCTCGCTCCCTAGTGAAAAATGGGTACTGAAGATTGGGTTCTTAAAGGTACAAAATTGGTAACAAATACATAAAAGTAAAAATTTTAAATCTAGAGTAGAGTTTGGAATTTCAAAAATACGATGTTAAAGAAAAGAAGAAGGAAAAGAAAGAGAGAAAAAATGAACAAAAACAAACAAGGTCGCGAAAATTATAAAGAAAATATAGGTACAAAACTGATAACTAATAGCAAAAAGCAAAAGTTAAAAATCTAGAGTAGAGTTTGTAATTTCAAAAATACAATGTTAAAAAAAGAAGAAGAAAAAGAAAGAGAGAGAGAGAAAAAAAAAACAAGAACAAACAAAGTCACATAAATTATATATAAAAAAATACAGGTACAAAATTGATAACAAATACCAAAAAGCATAAATTAAAAATCTAGAGTAGAGTTTGGAATTTCAGATATACAATGTTATTTAAAAGAAGAAGAGAAAGAAACAGAGAAAAAGAGAAAGAGAAAATAAAAAAGGGTCACAGAAATTATATATAAAAAAAAACCTATAGGTACAAAATTGATAACAAATACCAAAAAGCTAAAATTAAAAATCTAGAGTAGAGTTTGGAATTTCAAAAATACAATGTTAAAGAAAAGAAGGAAAAAAAAAAAGGTCAAAAAATTATAAAAAATATATATATATATGAAGTTTGCTTTAAAAAAATAGGGTCTTTTTTTTTTTTGCAAAGTAATCGGTTATAAAAGTGGATATTAAAGGAATAATAGAGGACTTAAATTTTTTTTAAATTAAAAAAATAATTAAAAAAAAAAAGAAAAAGAATGATCGTACAAATAGTAAAAATATATCTAGGACTTTCTCTGGGTTTGTTGTGAGTATTGTGGGTTCAGTTCATTTTTGGCTAGTTCCTTGGTCCGACTTATATTTCTCAAGATCTATAGGCCCCTTCCTATGTAGTTGGTAGTAACCCCAGAGTTTTAATCTATTGCCTGTAGCTTCCGAGGCGGTTCCCTCTGTTATAGCTTCTTCTGTTTGCTGGTCTCTTCAGTGTCTGGTTTCCGCCCTGACACAAAGGGTACGGTGGAGGACACTTTTTTTTTTTTTTTTTTTTAGGCTCACTTGTTCAGTCACGCTGAGGGGAGGTAGGGAGGGATGCTGCAAACAAATAACACTGGCATGTGCTTGCAGTGCCTCAGCCACACTGGGTCTGCCCCCCGTTCACGGCGCGTGTAGCCTCTCTGCACACACTGCTCAGGCTCTAGGTTGCTCCGCCGGGAACCATCCGTGGCTGGCCCTGGGCTGCCTGTACTTCCCAGGTCCAAGCTGCTCAGGTTCAGGCACTAGGGTAGTCCTCAGAGGCGCAGACTCTCGGTTGGGCCTGCGTTTTGTGCCCTTCCCAGATCCGAGCAGCTCAGGTGATGAGGTGTTTGACGCGTGTGATTACTGCGACTTATCGCGTCCCCGCCGCTGGATTATCTAGGTGTGCACCGGCACACCTTCTCAGGCAGATGTTGACTGTCCAGACCCCCAAGAAGTTTTAGTTAGCAAAGAAGCCTGCTTACAGTTTTATAGATAATGTCTCTCTGGGGCTGCGATTGTCCCCTTCCGGCTCTGGGTGCCTATCACCGGAGGGGGATGGTCTGCTGCAGGCTATCTCTGTTCAGTCCTGTGTTCCGTGAACGGGCCTGGCGGTGTCATAGGTTAGGGCTGGCTTTTTGCGTGGTAGATATCCCACAGTTTGGTTTGCTAGCCCAAATTATTTCGCTCAGATAGCACTCGGGGTATTCAGGCCAGATTTTTGCGATGCAGCCCGCGCCACGCCTCCCTGCCCAGCCCCCGCTTGCTAATGGCAGATGCAGGCGTCTTCGCTGCTTCTCTGCTGGGGGAGTTACCGTAGGGCTCGCAATGTGCAGGTTTTAATTGTTTATTTATTTTTCCTCCCTGTTATGTTGTCCTCTGTGCTTCCAAGGCTCGGCACAGATTCGGCAGTGAGAAGGTTTCCTGGTGTTTGGAAACTTGTCTCTTTTTAAGACTCCCTTCCCGGGACAGAACTCCTTCCCTCCCTCTTTTGTCCTTTTTTTTGTCTTTTATATTTTTTCCTAACTCCTTTCGAAGACTTGGGTTGCTTTTCTGGGTGCCTGATGTCCTCTGCCGGCATTCAGAAGTTGTTTTGTGGAATTTACTCGGTGTTTAAATGTTCTTTTGATGAATTTGTAGGGCAGAAAGTGTTCTCCCCGTCCTACTCCTCAGCCATCTTACCTCCTCCTCTCCAGGGCATCTTCTCTACCCAGGGGTTGAAGCCGTGTCTGCTCTGTCTTCTGCCTTGCAGGCAGATTCATTGCTGAGCCATCAGGGAAATCCCAAATCTCCAATAATTGACCTTAAAACATGGAAATCTATGAAGTGTCTGACGAAGAATTGAAAACAATTGTCTTAAAGAAGTTCAATGAATTAAAGAGAAAACACTGGCAGGAAACTACATAAAATTACAAAATTTATAAGACAGTAATGAAATAAAGATGCAAATAATTGGAAAATTATCTTGTGTTTACAGTTCAGAAGAATTAATATCGTTAAAATATACATACTAAGCATACCTCTATAGATTTAAAGCAATCTCTTATCAAAATTCCACTGGCATTTTACACAGAGTTTGGAAAAGCAGTCCTAAAATTTGTATGGAACCACAAAAGATTGCAAACATCCAAGCCAATCTTGTGAGAAAACAAAATTAGAGGTATCATTCCTCATGATTTCAAACTACATTACAAAGGTGTACTGTTAAAAATAGTTTGGTACTGGTTTAAAAACAGACACGTAGATTAATGGAACAGAATCGAGATCCTAGAAAAAAACTTATACATTTATTAATGCAAATAAACTAATATTTGGCAAGTACTCTTTGGGAAATGGATATTTTATTTAATAATAGTGCTGGAAACCTAGGTAATTAAATGTCAAAGAATGAAATTGAACTTCTTTGTTACATCATTCCCAAAGTTAACTCAAAACAGATTTAAGACTTAAATATGAAATTTGAAATCATAAAACTCCTAGAAGAAAATATGAGGAACATGATACTTAACATTAATTTTAGAAATGATTTTTTGAATATTACACCTAAAACACAAGCAAAAGAAGAAATAATAAGGAAATGAGGCCACATCAAAGTAAAAAAAAAAATCCATATCGAAATAAACAATCAACAAAAAGAAAATATGATGTAAGGAACTGGAGAAAACATTTTCAAGTACAGGCTTAATATCCAAAATATATAAGAAACTCAGATATCTAGATAAGGAAAAACCCAAATAATCCATTTTAAGAATGGACAAAAGAACTGAGAAGGAATTTTTCCCCCAAAGAAAACACATAGATGGCCAAAAAGAACATAAAAATATGCTAAATATCACTATTCATCAGGGAACCATAAATCAAAACCACAATAGGTGTTATTTCAACCTATCAGCTGGGTCATTACCAAAGAGGAATAAAGGTTGCTGGTAAAGGTATGAAGAAAATAAAACCCTTTGGTTCTATTGGTGTATATGTAAAATGGTGTAGCCACTGTGTAAAATAGCATGGACGTTCATCAAAACTCTTAAAAAAAGAACTACCATGTAATCCATTAACCTCACTTCTGGGTGCAGAATCATCTTTCATTATCAGTGAGGGAATTGGTTCCATGACAAAACACAGACACCAAAATCTGCTGATGCTTGAGTCCCTACATTTGTCCTCTTTATCCAAGGAATCCACATGTGCAGACTTAATTAACTGCAAATCCAATAGCCCAGAGAAAAGGCACGTGCTATTATTATCCAAGTCAATTGGTTAAATCCTTGTGTGCACAACTTGCAGATACAGAGGGGCCAACTGTATCTCTATTTTTTAAAATCTGCCTATCAGTGAACCCATACAGTTCAAACCTGCATGATCCATGGGGCAACCATATATTCAAATGGAATGGAATTGAGTATCCCTAAGAGTTATATCAGTATCCCCATGTTCACTGCAGCATCTTTCAAGATGGTAAACATATAGTAACAACTTCAGTGCCTGTTGAATGATGAATGGATCAAGAAGGAGTGATATTACACACAGACACATGTACACCCATAAATACACACAACCTAAAACAAGCACATCCCTTCTGAATTAGTACAACAATAAGGTCCTGAGGTCATGAGGCACATCTCAGGGAGGGTCCTCTTGAGGCTCACCTGCCTCAAATCCCACACTCCTTAATAAATCAATAACCTTTGGATAGTTTTTCAAGTAAGAGAAACTCAAATATTTGACTATGAGCCCATGTCCTTGAGCTGCCATGGTTCATCAGCCATGTTCTCACACCTAACAAATATTGGCCACACTATTGCACAGACTGAAAATCATGTGTGCATATATGTATGTGTGTGGATGTGTGCTTGTGTGTGTGAAGGTGAATTTGATATGTTCTTAAACTCTATTGCAAAAAAGCCAAATACCTTCAAACAAGGTTCCTCCTGAAAGTCATTTGGGATTGAATGTGAAGAAGTTCTAAATTTGAAAACAAGTTCTGTAATGTCAAGTGTTTCTCCCAACATTGATATGGAAAAGGGCTGAAAAATTTTCTGCAGTACTTCTGTTCCTTCTTTCCTGTAACAGTCAAGATTACCCAGGATATGCCGAATGTTAATAACTACAATGACAGAATTGCCTAATCAATTAACAGCCTAAAAGAAGGTTTGTGAGAAAAGAATGAAATAGTTTTATTTGGATACTGGAACCTTTAAGAGGGTGTTGTAGATCTAGAAAGGAAAATTATACTTCATTGGTGTTCAGCCAACTTTATTTTATTACTGAGATTATAAAAAGAGACATAAAATTTGTTTTAAATATTTGTACCTTCCATTCGCCTTTTACACTATGTTAATTTCAATACTTGCATCTTAAAGGTGTTTATTTTGGTCTCTTTTGATTCAGTTCAGTCATTCAGTCATGGTGGACTCTTTCCCACCTTATGTACTGCAGCACTCCAGGCTTCCCAATCCATCACCAACTCCCAGAGCCTACTAAAACTCATGTTCATCGTGTCTGTGATGCCACTCAACCATCTCATTCTCTGTTATCCCCTTCTCCTCCTGCCTTCAATCTTTCCCAGCATCAGGGTCCTTGCCAATGTCCTTCGCATCAGGTGGCCAAAGTTTTGGAGTTTCAGCTTCAGCATCGGTCTTTCCAATGAGTATTCAGGACTGATTTCCTTGAGTTTAATCTCCTTGCTGCCCAAGGGATCTTCGGGAGTCTTCTCCAATACTGCAGTTCAAAAGCATCATTTCTCCAGTGTTCAGCTTTCTTTACAGTCCAACTCTCACATCCATACATGACTACTGGAAAAACCACAGCTTTGACTATATGAACCTTTGTCGGTAAAATAATGTCTCTGCTTTTTATATGCTGTCTAGATTTGTCATAGCTTTTCTTCCACAGAGCAAGCATTTTTTAATTTCATGGCTGCATTTCCATAGTTTCCCCATCCTGAAGTGGTGGGACCAGATGCCATGATCTTAGTTTTTTGAAAGTTGAGTTTTAAGCCACCTTTTTCACTCTCCCCTTTCACTTTCATCAAGAGGCTCTTTAGTTCCTCTTCACTTTCTGCCATAAGGGTGGTGTCATCTGTATATCTGAGATTATTGAGATTTCTCCCAGCATTCTTGTTTGCAGCTTGTGCTTCATCCAGCCCAGCATTTTGCATGGTGTACTCCGCATATAAGTTAAATAAGCAGGGTGACAATATACAGCCTTGATGTACTCCTTTTCCTATTTGGAACCAATCAGTTGTTCCATGTCCAGTTCTAACTGTTGCTTCTTGACCTGAATACAGATTTCTCAGGAGGCAGGTAAGGTGGTCTAGTATTTCCATCTCTTTAAGAATTTTCTAGTTTGTTGTGATCCACACAGTCAAAGGGTTTAGCGTAGTCAATGAAGCAGTAGCTGTTTTTCTCTTCTTGGTACTTGTCCTCAAAATGATATATTCCTATATTCATATATGCATAAGTTAAATTCTGAGTACAAGATTACCTTTATGAAAAATCAAAATAACACTGTTGTTTAGATAAGACTCTGTTTTCTTTCCAATGTGATATTTTTCAGTTATTAGTATCTTTATCCATTCTGGATAGTGTTACATCAATACCACAGATAAAAGACACATGTTTTTATTATCCAAGTCAGTAGTTTCAAATATTTTCTTGTTTTAAGATATCTGAATTAGCATAATTCAATCACTAATAGTAATTCAGTACAGGAATAACTTTCAGTTGCCCAGATTTATTTCAGAATGTGAAATGTCTGTGTAGTTGGAAAAAAAATAAATTATTCAAAGTCACTTAATTACAAATAATTACATATGAATATAGTTTTTCTTTTCTTATTTTATTATCAACTTCAAATTTAGAAACAACTTTATACCTACATTAGGGATAAATCCTGCTTTATTTTTCATTATTGTGTTATTTTCATCATTTCATAATATATATATAAAAAAAATGGACTTCTCTGGTGGCTCAGATGGTAAAGCATCTGCCTACAATGCAGGAGACCCGGGTTCAATCCCTGGGTTGGGAAGATCTCCTGGAGAAGGAAATGGCAACCCACTCCAGTATTCTTGCCTGGAGAATCCCATGGATGGAGGAGCCTGGTGGGCCACAGTCCATGGGATCGCAAAGAGTCGGACATAACTGAGAGACTTCACTTCACTTCACTTCATAATAAAAATAAACAACTTTGAAAAGTTTATTAAGATACTGTTTCTCCACTAGAATGTACAGACTGTAACATGACAGAGCTAAGTATTCTCCTAAGAGTTGCTGTTATGTAGGGAAAGTGATGAACTTTTGAGACCTAATGGCAGAGATGTTGATAGCACAGGTGACAGAGAGGCAAGAGAGGCAGTGTGGCTTACTGTGCGTTTTTCTGCCCCAAGCTATTTTCCACATGGCATGCTATAGTCCCATAGCCTCAGAAACATTTACGTAGGAACTGTCCCCATCCCAATTCCTTAAAAGCTTTATATTTCTTCATTATTTTATTTGAGCCCCATTTCTCGAGTGTCTCTGAGATATGCCGTCCCTGGTTTAAGAGTCATTTGTCTTGGGGAACCAATGGAATTCTATGTCCCATTGTAATATTTTACCCAGGCTAATTATATGATATATAATGTCCTTTCTGATCTCTTATGTTCTGTGAGAATTTAAGAAAAATTGAGTTGAAGGTAGATGAGGGACAGAAGAGCAGCATCAGAATAATAATCTAGGTTTCCAAACATTTGACTTGAGCTTATTGATATATATGTCCCTGGAAACACACTTTTCAAAATGCTTTCTTTTAAAAATGAAAACATTTATACAAATACATAAAAATACATGTGAAAAAGTTAAAACAATAAAATAAATCTTTCAATGGCCACAATGCATGCTTTTTTTTAAGGTATTCCTTATATTTATGTATATATTTATTTAAAACAGAGTGTAAAAAGTAAAATAAAATTTTGTACATAATTCTAAAAAAGGATACTGTTTCTCAACTTAAAATTTGTGTTTTATCCATCAGTCCTAAAAAGATATTGACAGTTTTTCATCATGTACCTAGTTTGTCCAAAGAAGTGACAAATCACTTCAAAAGTTATCAGCTGTTTTTGTGAAAAACAAATATGATTTAGTTTTAAAAGTTTGAAACCAACAAACTCACACTGTGAAAGTCACAGTTTATTGTATTTTTCCCAGTAAAGAGATGATTGATTTTGCTCTACTAGGATGTAAAAGCAGAATTCGGGGAATTTAAGTATTATCTACCAGATGTTTGTTCCACTAAGCTATCTTTTTAGCTTATGTTAGGGGCTTCTGATCACAGTTGGCTTGCAATTAACACATGGCAAGCTTACTCGGTGCCTCTGATACCAGCAGATGAGCACAGCTCAGGGAAGCAGAAGACATAGCAGTGGGGGATCTTAATGGGCTGGCACATATGTAGGCCTTCAGAAATATGTTATAATAGTTGACTCAACTATAACTATGCTAGAATTGCTTTGACTCAGCTGCAGTTAAAGGATTGCACACATGGGCCTCCTCTAGGTCAGAAGACCAAGGCAAGTCCCCTGACGTTTGCCTTGAGCCTCAAGGAGTTATTTAATGACCTTCAACAGTGCACAGATCTAACACTAGGGGTTGGTACTGCATAATCTAAGGGTTTCCCAAGAAACAGTGAGGTGTATGACCAGGTAAGGGCTTCCCTGGTGGCTCAGATGGTAAAGAATCAGCCTGCAATGTGGGAGAGCCGGGTGCAGTCCCTGATCAGGAAAATCCCCTGGAGAAGGGAATGGCTATCCACTCCAGTATTCTTGTCTGGAGAATTCCATGGACAGCAGAGCCTGAAATAAGGTCTGTATCTTTTGACCGGCCATAAACTCAGTCCCTACTGTGTTTAACATCATGTAGTTTTATCAACAATAATAAGCTAAACAAAATAGTTTTAAGGAAAAATGCAAAACAATAGAAACATAACTCATCAGACAACTTTAAAAAATAATTTTAAAATATAGTCAGATTGATTTATTACTCATCCTACACAGATCCCCACCTCAAGTCTCAAGGCATCAGTCTGTCAGAGGGGTTGCTTTAGGGTTTTATGTAGATCACCTGAATTGATATCCCAACTTGAGTTGTACAAACTTAGGCAAAGGTGGTGCTAGTGATAAAGAAGTGGCCTACTAGTGCAGGTTCTCAAGGCAAGGATGCTTAAGTGGTTTGCTTGGAAGGACTGATGCTGAAGCTGAAGCTCCAATATTTTGGCCACCTGATGCAAAGAGTCAACTCATTAGAAAAGACCCTGATGATGGGAAAGATTGAAGGCAGATGAAGAAGAGGATGACAGAAGATGAGATGCTTGGATGGCATCATCAATTCAATGGACATGAGCCTGAGTAAACTCTAGGAGATGGTAAAGGACAGGGAAGCCTTGCATGCTGCAGTACGTGGGGTTGCAAGGAGTCTGACACAGCTGGGCAACTGAACAACCAGTACAGGAGACACAAGACATGCGGGTTTGATCCCTGGGTCTGGAAAATCACCTGGAGTAGGAAATGGCAACCCATTTCAGTATTCTTGTCTGGAAAATGCCATGACAAGAGGAGTCTGACAGGTTACAGTCCATGGGCCACAGAGGATCAGATACCACTGAGCGACTAAGCACATTTTACTTTTATCTTCTATAATATGGATAATAATGGTCCCTACTTACCAAAGTTACCAAGTGGACTAAGTGAGTTAATATTGCAAAGTGCTTGACAGATGCCTGGCACAAAATAGATTTTGCTAATCATTAATCTAATTATCAATAAGAGGTTGGGAGGACAGAGATACAGGGTACTTCTGCGGCACAATTAGTTATTCTGTGTGTTGAAGATGTTCTAGTGTTGAGAATCAGGAGTGATAAATCCATTGATGAGTCACTGTATGTCTTTTAGAGATGTCTATACTGGACATCATTATTGGCTGCCCTTTTGAGGAGAGAGCCTGTTTCACACACAATAGAATTTGTTTCTTTAAGTTTCCCCTAGCAACAAAGTTAGTTCTCCCTCTATTAGATATTATGTATGGGGGTTCAAAGGAAACTGAAAAATAAACCTGAAAAGAAAATAATCAGGTGTCATCACCTCATTAAAAAACAACAACAACAACAAATAGTTACCTAGGGACTACAGCTATTATAACAAATGGAAGGGTGAAGCAGGGATTATTTAGAAAGAATTGTGTATGGCTTTTCCATATGAAAGTGGTATCATTGATCTCTGCCAGTGCATTCTGTAATATATTGTTTTTATAATACTGGGAATAGATTTTGAACTATCTGATAGCCTGTTTAGCTCCTTAACTGCTGCCTCAATTTGCTGCTGCTAAGAACAATCCCTATTCAGAATATGGATGTCACAAACTTGAAATACATTTGCCACACCTGTTCTGAACACAAATTGATGCACATGCATGTGTCTGGCCATACTCTTCTTTTCTTTTAAGTGTCCTTAAGAGACAGATTAAGTTTTACTTTACAGGAAGGAAAAGTAAAGCAGGTTGAAGTACACACAAAATATTTGGTACAGAAATTCTTATCTGTGGATACACAATCCAATATTTTTTTCACAGACACAAGCACATATACTAAAGGCAAGTCCTAATCAATATCTCAATCAATCAATCTCTCTCTCTCTCTTTAACCTTATACTTCTTAAGCCACCTAATGTTCTGGGGCATTGCTTTAGAAAGGGGTTTCTTGTAACTTCTTGTCTATTAGATGACATAATTGAAACACTGAGTCTCTGTGGCTCCTAGTAAACACTAGGAGATGAGAAGTCAATGGCACCCCACTCCAGTACTTTTGCCTGGAAAATCCCATGGACAGAGGAGCCTGGTAGGCTGCAGTCCATGGGGTCGCTAGGAGTTGGACATGACTAAATGACCTCACTTTCACTTTTCACTTTCATTCACTGGAAAAGGAAATGGCAACCCACTCCAGTGTTCTTGCCTGGAGAATCCCAGGGATAGGGGAGCCTGGTGGGCTGCTGTCTATGGGGTCGCACAAAGTCGGACATGACTGAAGTGACTTAGCATAGCATAGCATAGCAAACACCAGGAGATTCTTTGTACTAGGATTCCCTAGTATCAGGACCTTAGTACATTTCTTAGGTCTGTATTACTAAGGTATACAATATCCTATGTCTCAACTTTCTTTTTGCTATCTTCTCCCATATTGCATTCCAGCCCCAGTATTCTAATTAAAAATGAAACGTGAGCTGTGTCAAATCCACTGTAGTGTTTTTTACCTTACATTGGATTGATGTTTTAGTTGCACAATAAACTTTGCAGGCAAAGAATATATATCAACCTCACGTACGCATATGTGTGTACATCTTGCTTCTCCTTGCTTACTTAGACAGTTGTCATTTCTAGACTGAGATGTAATAATTGAAATTTAACAAATATTTACTGAACAAATAGATGCCCAGATATCTGGGTGTATGTGTTCAAAATATATTATCCAGTTATCAATTTGCTCTTCTCAGCAGAATTTAGAACTTCATTTGTACCTTTATGATGTACAAAATAATGATTTTTTGACCACTCATATTCTATATTTTCTTATATTCATGGGACAGTGAGAAAAATTAGAACATTGTAGTGAAACATATATCAGGCTGCATTGTAACTGGTAATATTTTTCTTTATGTTGTATGGTGGTTGTGGTTCTTGTGGGCATGTGTATACGTATGTGTTTAAATATTCTTTCTAGGAAATAAAATGTTGACAGTTCTATGTTAGTCCTCAAATCTTTTATTGAAGCTTTACTGGTTATAAATTCCTAACTCTAGAAACCACTATACTATACAAAAACGTGATGTTAGCTATCCTAGCGAGGCTAAATGGTTTGTATTCAGCCATTGTCTCCTGTTCACACCTGTTCTCTAACATATTTGGATTCTTTCTAATCAGGAGAAAATCTACTTTGCTGTAAGCTTGCACCTTACCCAGTCTGAAGAAATGGAGAATTTTCTTTTTTTTCCAATTAGGTGGCAAGTGGTTTGCTGAAGAGCATCTGAAAATTAGTCATGGGACAAGGCCCACAGAAGTGAGCCTGTTATCTTCCATGATTGCAATTCAGGGCCTATGAATTCCATTTTGTGTCAGCTAGAAAGTTTGGGCGAACTAGGTATCTTTTAAAGTTTATAGGTACAAATGAAATTGGCACTTTGAAAATGATCCCAGAGCATAAAGACAGTTGCATAAAAAAGAAAGCCACCCTTTCTAACTTCAGCTTCTATAATTATTTTGACAAAGTGAATCTCCCCCAGTTTTAAAGAGAGCAGCTTTGAAGGGAGTGATGCCTTTAAAAAATGAATTGATGAGAAGTTTTGATAAGTCACTGAGGTAAACAGCAGCTATATTTGACTGAAGGAAATAAATTGTCAGGTAGCACAAAACCTGGATTCAGTGACATATTTGCTAAAAACAATACTTAAGGCAGGACTCTGAGATATATACAGGGATAAAAAAGATTCAAAAAGAGACTTCCCCAATGGTCCTGGAGAAGAGAATGACTACCCACTCCAGTATTCTTGCCTGGAAAATTCCATGGTCAGAGGAGCCTTGCAGGCTACAATCCATGGGGTCACAAAGAGTGTCATGACTAAGTATGCACACTTGCTTGCTCCCAGTGGTTAAGATGGAGAAGGAAATGGCAATCCACTCCAGTATTCTTGCCTGGAGAATCCCATGGACAGGGGAGCCTGGTGGGCTGCCGTCTATGGGGTCACACAGTGTCGGACATGACTGAAGCGACTTAGCAGAAGCAGCAGTGATTAAGAATCTGCCTTGCAATGCTGGGGGCATGGGTTCAATCCCTGGGTGATGAAATAAGATCCCACATGACTCAGAGCAACCCTACATGAGACAACAAAGATCCTGCATGGCACAACTAAGACATGGCACAGCCAAATAAGGAAATAAATAAATATACATATATATATATATACACACACACATATACATAATTAGGCAACTATCTTAAAAAGAATCAGATGGTGGTTTTTAAACTATTATCATGTGATCCTGTGTTTCTTTGGGGAGGGTCATCTAAACACAAATAGCAAAAAAAAAAAAAAAAAAAAAATTGTAAAAATTAAATCACACTAACTTGTTTATACTGTGGACCCATGGGCATGTAGTGGGCCTGAATAATGATGGGCAAGTTGATGTAATGTTCTGCACCTAATTTCTCCCTTCCTGTGAAATAGGAAGAATAACATAAACACACAGATTTGTTAGAAGGATTAAGCAAGTTGGTATGGAAAAAAAGTGCCCAAAAGACTGTCTGCATAGTAAGTACACAATAACCATTAACAGCATGGCTATTACTGCCTTGCAGATCCCTCTCCTAGCATCTCTCTGCAGCTGTTTCTCATCACTATGGTAAAAACAAAGCACCAGGTTTCACAAGAATCACTCAATGAAATAAGAAGCACTCTGCAAAAGACACTCTACTTCCCTAAACTAGAAGTCATTGACAGACTGAAGAAACTCTTAGGCATGTTTTATATGACATTCAAATTACAATGGCCCTCGTTGAAATAATTTAGGAGAACCCCAATTTGCAGCCAGAGTTGGAATGTCAGATACCATGGGTGGATGTTAACTGCTTCTGGGATTGCTGGGTTCTACTGTCCATCCTGTGGTCTGCCTCTTCTCTATGTGTTGAACAAATATTAAAGACTATCTATTTGAAGGCAACATGCCCTGAGTACTCATGTATTGTTCCCTGGTAATCAAGAATTGTGTTCATTAAAATAAAGATAAACACATCTGGAATCAGGAGTAAAGAGCCCTGGATTATCTGGCAGTAGGAAGTGTGGGATGTTGACCATGTGAGGGCAAATAAATACCTTTAGTATTTGTCAATGAAATATGTGAATTAAAAGAAAAAGCCAAAATAAGAAATAGAAAATAAGCTAGGGGATAAAGAAAAACAATGCGTTTGGCATTTAAAAGTACATGCGATTTAGAGAAGGAAGAGATGGCTGTGTCAAAGAGCACAGCTGTCTGCAGAGCACTCAGGAGATGCTTTAAGTCTGCAAGAGGAGACAATCCCACCCAACCAAGTGGGAGGTACAGAGCTGCTGTGAGACAGAGCACCTTGCAGCTTAACAAGGTACTGATTGCAGAGTTTGATGAGTAAGTCACTATCTTATCCTTGTGTCAGTTCACTCATCTTTAAACTCAGGAGGAAGTGACTCCTATATATACATAACCGGTTTTCCACTCCCCCACTCAACCCCATATTTTTCCATATATATTTTTTATGTTAGATATGTTTTCCCAATGATTTAGAAAATATCCTTACCTGACATAGAAAGGATCATTCAAATCCCAGTGACATTCCTGCTCTGAGTTATTTTCTTGCATTTTATTATAAGTCAGAGATACTTAATATATACAGTAACTGAGAGCATAAAAATTAATTAACCTATGTGAATTCTACTTATACATAATATTTCATATATTTGATTAATAAAAGATGTAAACATGTGGCTTTATCAAGATGCACTTTAAATATATTGTGCCAAAGCAAGTATCATTTAGAACTTTTTTTTGAAAGCCACTTGTTTCAAGGAGTAAGCGAATGTTTTAGAAGGAATTTATCAGTAATGTGGAAATTGACAATGACAGTTACTGACAGTTTTAACTACTTAGTCATTTTTCAGTCACTGGTACCTGAAGTTGGATGAAGACTACTAGGTTTACGCATGGCATAGATTATGTATCTAGGTTGGAGTTTAACCCAAATTCTCAAGTTTAAAGTAACACATTTCTAAAGGTGGATGGGCAGCAGGGCTCCTGGAACTGTCCACTGCCGTGCAATGAAAGTGGGGCACTTCCTGGAATGTCCATTAATCTAAAGGCATTAAAATATTTTAGTGCTAAACAGATATGATTTTGAAGAGAATGGAAATTTTACTTTTCTTAAGCAAAAATGGTTTTTTAAAGAAAACATAAATTTTGGCCAGCTAATTCCCTCCGAACTCTGAAGTTATGCATTTGAAGGAACATTTTTGAGTTTTAAGTTTTAAAAAATTTATTGAAGTATGATGTCTTAATTTCTGCTATGCAGAAAAGTGATTCATATATATATATATATATATATATATATATATATATATGTAAGAGTGAAAGTGTTAGTCACGCAATCGTGTCATGTCTGACTCTTTGTGACCCCATGGATGTATGTGTGTATATATACACACACACATTTTTCTCCATTAAGGTTTGTCTTAGAATGTTGAATAGAATTCACTGTGTTATATAGTAGGACTTTGCTGTTTATCCATCCTATATAAAATAGCTTGCCTCAGCTAACCCCAAACTTCCAATCCTTCCCACCCCGCCTCCCTCTTGGCAATCACAAGTCTGTTCTCTATATCAGTGAGTCTTTGTTTCTTAGCTATGCTGAGGTGTGTCGTATTTTAGATTCCACATTCAAGTGATGTCATATGGTATTTGTCTTTCTCTAACTTGCTTTGCTTAGCAGGATTATCTCTAAGTCCATCCATGTTGCTACAGAGTGGCATTATTTCATTCTACTGTATGGCTGAGGAGTATTCCATTGTATATATATACACAGCAATTCTTTACCCATTCACCTGTTGATAGACATTTAGGTTATGTTCATGTCTTGACATTACTTTGCCAACAAAGATCTGTATAGTCAAATCTATGGTTTTTTCAGTAGTCATGTATGGATGTGAGAGTTGGACCATAAGGAAGACTGAGTGTCAAAGAATTGATATTTTCAAACTGTGGTGCTGGAGAAGACTCTTGAGAGTTCCTTGGACTGCAAGAAGATCAAACCAGTCAATTCTAAAGGAAATAAATCCTGAATATTCATTGGAAGTAATGATTCTGAATCTCTAATACTTTGGCCACCTGATGTGAAGAGCTGACTCATTGGAAAATACTCTAATGCTGGGAAGAACTGAAGGAAAGAGGAGAAGGGGATAACAGAGGATGAGATGGTTGAATGGCATCACTGATTCAATGGACATGAGTTTGAGAAAACTCTGGGAGACTGTGGACAGAGAAGCCTGGCACGCTGCAGTCAATAGGGTTGCAGAGTAGGACACGACAGAGTGATGTACATGTCCTGACTATTATAAATAGTGCTACAATGAACATAGGAGTGCATATATCTTTTTAATTACAGTTTTTTTCTGTGTATATGCCCAGGAGTGGGTTTGCTGTATCATATGCTGGTTCCATTTTTTGTTTTATGAGGAAACTCTATATTGCTTTCCATAGTGACTGTTGCAATTTACATTCCCACCAACAGTGTAAGAGGGTTCTCTCTTCTCCACACTCTCTCTAACATTTGTTATTTGTAGACATTTTAATAATAACTGTTCTGACTGGTGTGAGGTCATTGTAGTTTGTAGTTTTGCAGAACTTCATTGTAGTTTTGATTTGCATTTCTCTAATAATTGGTAATCTTGAGCAGTTTATCATGTGCCTATTGGTTTTCTGTTTATCTTATTTGGAGAAACATATTTTTGCTTGGGTTGCAGGGGATTTGAGGAGTCTTCTCTGCAGAAAGAAATACAATAAACAGATATACAATAAAGTACAAAAAGGAGGAAATGGGAGGTTGGGACAGACCTTTTCAAGTGCTATTGAAGCCTACAAACCATAAGCAAATAAATTCTGAATATATAGGAATAAAAATATGAAAGAATATGAAAGATTATGTCATAATGAAATCAGTAATCGACAAAATGTCATTGAAAATTGGGGGAAATGGACCAATGCTTTCAATATACTGAAATATAATTATCCAAAGAAATGTACACCCAAATAAACTATATGTAAAATATAACGTTAAAGACCTTTTCACTAATGAAGATATATATGTAACACACAGCCCATGTATCTTTTCTCAGAAAGTCCCTAGGTATTTGTCTCCAAACTACCGCACAATTGCACTCATCTCACACGCTAGTAAAGTCAAGCTCAAAATTCTCCAAGCCAGGCTTCAGCAATACATGAACCGTGAACTTTCAGATGTTCAAGCTGATTTTAGAAAAGGCAGAGGAACCAGAGACCAAATTGCCAACATCCGCTGGATCATCAAAAAAGCAAGAGAGTTCCAGAAAAACATCTATTTCTGCTTTATTGACTATGCCAAAGCTTTTGACTGTGTGGATCACAATAAACTGTGGAAAATTCTGAAAGAAATGGGAATACCAGACCACCTGACCTGCCTCTTGAGAAATTTGTATGCAGGTCAGGAAGCAACAGTTAGAACTGGACATGGAACAACAGATTGGTTCCAAATAGGAAAAGGAATACATCAATGCTGTATATTGTCACCATGCTTATTTAACTTATATGCAGAGTACATCATGAGAAATGCTGGGCTGGAAGAAGCACAAGCTGGAATCAAGATTGCCAGGAGAAATATCAATAACCTCAGATATGCAGATGACACCACCCTTATGGCAGAAAGTCAAGAGGGACTAAAAAGCCTCTTGATGAAGGTGAAAGAGGAGAGTGAAAAAGTTGGCTTAAAACTCAACATTCAGAAAACAAAGATCATGGCATCTGGTCCCATTACTTCATGGAAAATAGATGGGGAAACAGTGGAAACAGTGTCAGACTTTATATTTTTGGGCTCCAAAATCAGTGAAGATGGTGACTGCAGCCATGAAATTAAAAGATGCTTACTCCTTGGAAGGAAAGTTATGACCAACCTAGATAGCATATTGAAAAGCAGAGACATTACTTTGCCAACAAAGGTCCATCTAGTTAAGGCTATGGTTTTTCCGGTGGTCATGTATGGATATGAGAGTTGGATTGTGAAGAAAGCTGAGCACTGAAGAATTGATGCTTTTGAACTGTGGTGTTGGAGAAGACTCTTGAGAGTCCCTTGGACTACAAGGAGATCCAACCAGTCCATTCTGAAGGAGATCAGCCCTGGGATTTCTTTGGAAGGAATGATGCTAAAGCTGAAACTCCAGTACTTTGGCCACCTCATGCGAAGAGTTGACTCATTGGAAAAGACTCTGATGCTGGGAGGGATTGGTGGCAGGAGGAGAAGGGGATGACAGAGTGTGAGATGGCTGGATGGCAACACTGACTCGATGGATGTGAGTCTGAGTGAACTCCGGGAGTTGGTGATGGATAGGGAGGCCTGGTGTGCTGCAATTCATGGGGTCGCAAAGAGTCAGACACAACTGAGCAACTGAACTGAACTGAGGAGAAGAAGAGATTAGCATAAGGAATCTTCAAAAGAGGGATTCGTACACATTTGAAAATTGTAATTGGTAATCTGATTATCACATCTATATAAAAACCTGAGAGCATAAACAATGAATGCTAAAACATGTGGAGGACTCTAGATCCATTCATTTTTCTACAAATGACCCAGTTTCATTTCTTTTTATGAATGAGTATATTCCACTATGTTTATATATTGTATCTTCTTTATCCATTCATCTATTCATGGATATCTACGTTGCTTCCTTGTCCTGGCTATTTTAAATAGTGCTGCAATGAACATTGAGGTGGCGTGTGTCTTTTTGAATTATATTTCTCTTAGGTATGTGCTCAGTAATGGACTTGCTGAATCATACAGGGAGCTCATCTTGGTATTCTTTGTGACCTAGATGGGTGGGATAGGGTGGTGGGAGGAAGGGCCCTGAGAGAGGGGATATATGTATACATACACCTAATTCACTTTGTTGTACAGCACTGTAAAGCAACTACACTCAATTAAAACAAAAAAAAATTGATGGAGGGAGGGCTCCAGGAAAGAATATTTTTAGTCTTTATTTTATTTTCTATTTGTGTTCATATTTACTTTTCAAATGACAAAGCTTCCATTCTCTTAGGTAAGAAAGCAAGGGACAAGTCAGAGATATCAGGACACAAATACCACACTATCAGTGCTTCTGCAGCCAAGTAGGGAAAGGGACTTAGTGTTCCACAATTCACTATTTAGATTGTTATTAATATCTCTATTTTCAGCATTATCCATCTACTAGCAGCTCAAAAGTGCCTGGAATTTAATCCAAGCTGTTTAATGAAGAAAAAGAGGACACAAGGAAGTTGGAGTCACTGGAAATATATTAAAATAATTGGAGTGGAAGATTCCAGGCCTAATTAATTTTTATGAGAGACTACAGGAAATGAACTGTTGAATCATTAAAAAGGCAAAAGAGTTCCAGAAAAAACATATATTTCTGCTTCATTGACTATGCCAAGGCCTTTGACTGTGTGGATCACAACAAACTGTGGAATATTCTGAAAGAGATGGCAATACCAGACCACCTGATCTGCCTCTTGAGAACTTTGTGTGCAGGTCAGGAAGCAACAGTTAGAACTGGACATGGAACAATAGACTGGGTCCAAATAGGAAAAGAAGTACATCAAGGCTGTATATTGTCACCCTGCTTATTTAACTTACATGCAGAGTACATCCTGAGAAACACTGGGCTGGAAGAAGCATAAACTGGAATCAAGATTGCTGGGAGAAATATCAATAACCTCAGATATGCAGATGACACCACCCTTATGGCAGAAAGTGAAGAAGAACTAAAGAGCCTCTTAATGAAAGTGAAAAAGGAGAGTGAAAAAGTTGGCCTAAAGCTCAACATTCAGAAAAGTAAGATCATGGTATCTGTTCCCATTACTTCATGGTAAAAAGATGGCAAAACAGTGAAACAGTGGCAGACTTTATTTTTCTGGGCTCCAACATCACTGCAGATGGTGATTGCAGCCATGAAATTAAAAGACACTTGCTCCTTGGAAGAAAAGCTATGACCAACCCAAGGTGAATGTGAAGTTGCTCAGTCGTGTCCGACTCTTTTCACCCCAATGGACTGTAGTCTACCAGGCTCCTCCATCCATGGAATTTTCCAGGCAAGAGTACTGGAGTGGGTTGCCATTTCCTTTTCCAGGGTATATTCCAAACCCAGGGATAGAACCCTGTCTCCCGCATTGCAGGGAGATGCTTTACCATCTGAGCCACCAGGGAAGCCCTGACCAACCTAAACAGCATGTTAAATAGCAGAGACATTAGTTTGCTGACAAAGGTCTAGTCAGAGCTATGGTTTTTCCAGTTGTCATGTATGGATGTGAGAGTTGGGCTATAAAGAAAGCTGAGCACCAAAAACTGATGCTTTTGAACTGTGGTGTTGGAGAAGACTCTTGAGAGTCCCTTGGACTGGAAGGAGATCCAACCAGTCCATCCTAAAGGAAATCAGTCCTGAATATTCATTGGAAGGACTCATGTTGAAGCTGAAACTCCAATACTTTGGCCACCTGATGAGAAAAACTGACTCATTGGAAAAGCCCCTGATGCTGCAAAGATTGAAGGTGGGAGGAGAAGGGAATAACAGAGGATGAGGTGTTTGGATGGTATCTCTGACTCAATGGACATGAGTTTGGGTGAACTCCAGGAGTTGGTGATGGACAGGGAGGCCTGGCGTGCTGGAGTCCATGGGATCCCAAAGAGTTGAAACATGATTGAGTGACTGAAATGAACTGAACTGACAGGAAATGAATTGGAAAGTTAAAAGTCTAAAATAAATAAATTTAAATTAAAAAAAAAAAGTCTATTTTCAAAGGATTGTTATTTGGTCACTCAGTCATGTCTGACTCTGGAAGCCCGTGACTGAGGCACACCAGTTTTCCCTGCCCTTCACCATTTCCTGGATCTTGCTCAAATTCATGCCCATCGAGTCGGTGATGCCATCCAACCATCTCATCCTGGGTTGTTCCCTTCTCCTTCTGCCTTCAGTCTTTCCCAGAATCAGATTATTTTCTTTTTTTTTTTTTTTTGGTTTTATTTTATTTTTTTATTTTTATTTTTTTTTTACCAGTCTCTCTAATTTTATTTTATTTTTAAACTTTACATAATTGTATTAGTTTTGCCAAATATCAAAATGAATCCGCCACAGGTATACATGTGTTCCCCATCCCGAACCCTCCTCCCTCCTCCCTCCCCATACCATCCCTCTGGGCCGTCCCAGTGCACCAGCCCCAAGCATCCAGCATCATGCATCGAACCTGGACTGGCAACTCGTTTCCTACATGATATTTTACATGTTTCATTGCCATTCTCCCAAATCTTCCCACCCTCTCCCTCTCCCACAGAGTCCATAAGACTGTTCTATACATCAGTGTCTCTTTTGCTGTCTCGTACACCGGGTTATTGTTACCATCTTTCTAAATTCCATATATATGCGTTAGTATACTGTATTTATGTTTTTCCTTCTGGCTTACTTCACTCTGTATAATAGGCTCCAGTTTCATCCACCTCATTAGAACTGATTCAAATGTATTCTTTTTAATGGCTGAGTAATACTCCATTGTGTATATGTACCACAGCTTTCTTTATCCATTCATCTGCTGATGGACATCTAGGTTGCTTCCATGTCTTGGCTATTATAAACAGTGCTGCGATGAACATTGGGGTACACGTGTCTCTTTCCCTTCTGGTTTCCTCAGTGTGTATGCCCAGCAGTGGGGTTGCTGGATCATAAGGCAGTTCTATTTCCAGTTTTTTAAGGAATCTCCACACTGTTCTCCATAGTGGCTGTACTAGTTTGCATTCCCACCAACAGTGTAAGAGAGTTCCCTTTTCTCCACACCCTCTCCAGCATTTATTATTTGTAGACTTTTGGATCGCAGCCATTCTGACTGGTGTGAAATGGTACCTCATAGTGGTTTTGATTTGCATTTCTCTGATAATGAGTGATGTTGAGCATCTTTTCATGTGTTTGTTAGCCATCTGTATGTCTTTTTTGGAGAAATGTCTATTTAGTTCTTTGGCCCATTTTTTGATTGGGTCATTTATTTTTCTGGAGTTGAGCTGTAGGAGTTGCTTGTATATTTTTGAGATTAGTTGTTTGTCGGTTGCTTCATTTGCTATTAATGAGTTGGCTCTTCCCATCACATGGCCAAAGCATTGGAGCTTCAGCTTCAGCATCTGTCTTTTTAATGAATATTCAGGGCTGATTTCCTTTAGTAGTTACTGGTTTGATCTTCTTACAGTCTAAAGGACTCTGAGAGTCTCCTTCAACACCACTGTTCAAAAGTGTCAATTCTTCAGCTCTTAGCCTACCATATGGTTCAAATCTCTCATCCATGTATGACTACCGGAAAAACCACAGCTTTGACTAGATGGACATTTGTTGGCAAAGTGCTATCTCTGCTTTGTAGCATGCTCACAGGTTTGTCATGCTTTCTTCCAAGGATCAAGCATCTTTTAATTTCATGCCTAAAATCACCATCTGCAGTGATTTTGGAGCCCATGAAAATAAAGTCTGTTATTGTTTCCATTGTTGCCCCACATCTAGTTGCCATGAAGTAATGGGACCTGATGGCATGATCTTCATTTTTTGAATGTGGAACTTTAAGACAGTTTTTCACTCTCCTCTTTCACCATTATCAAAAGGCTCTTTAGTTCTTCTCTTTCTGCCATAAGGGTGGTTTATTGATATTTCTCCTGGCAAACTTGATTCCAGCTTGTGCTTTATTCAGTCCAGCATTTCACATGATGCCCTCTGCATATAAGTTAAATAAGCCAAGTGACAACACACAGCTTTTATGTACATCTTTCCCAATTTGGAAATAGTCCATTGTTCCATGTCCAGTTCTAACTGTTGTTTTTGGACATGCATACAGGTTTTGCAGGAGGCAGATAAGGTGGTCTGGTATTCCAATCTCTTGAAGAATTTTCAAAGAAGAAAATGCTTCAAATGGAAATATTGGATCAACACAGTTGATGAAAATTACATGTGTTTCTTCCTCACCCATTGTAACTATTTACTCTGCTCTATCTTACACACAGTTCATCTTCTTTATTTCACAATCTCTCTTGTAATTTGGATTGTAATATTGTCATCCTGAATTGCTGGATTGATTACTTTATTGGTTGTCAGTTCCATCTTTAAAATCACTAGTTAAGTTTTTCATTTTTGAACAAACATTTTGTTCTTCTATATTATCTGAAATTGCAGCCTATTGACTCCTTGATTTACAACTTTTTCATCGTGCTTATTTTTTCTTTATGCTTTTCTGTTTATGCAGCTTCTACTTTATATGACTTCTACTAAAAAGAAAATGCCGATACTCTAAACCATTTTGCTTAGCTTTTAAAAAATATTGTAAAAAAGCATAAACTTTATCCTGAACTACTTTTAACTGTGAGTTTCCCTGGTGTGTCACCAGTGAAGGATCTGCCTGCTAATGTAGGAGACATGGGTTTGATTCCTGGGTTGGCAGGATCCCCTGGGAAGGGAGAAAATGTCAGTCCACTCAAATATTCTTGTTGAGAAATCCCATGGATAGAGAGGGCTGGTGAACTACAGTCCACAGGGTCTCAAAAAGTCAGACACAACTTAGAAACTAAACAACAACAACATTTTAAAGTATACAGTTTGGTAGTAGTAATTGCAGTCATATTACTATTTAACAAAATCTAGAAATTCTTCATCATACAAAACTGAAACTATACTGCTCAAAAAATGGCTCCCCATTTTGTTCTTACTTCAGCATCTGGCAGTATTCATTTGACTTTCCATTTCCTTGATTTTGACTATTCTAGGTATCTTACAAAAGTGGATCAAATAGCATTTGTCATCTTCTGACTGACTTATTTCATTGAGCATAATGTCCTCAAAGTCCATCCCTGTTATAGCAGGTATCAGTACTTCCTTTCTTTTGAAGGCTGAATAACATTCCATTGAATGTATATACCATACACTGTATTCTTTATTCATGTATTTATATGTTCATGTATTGATTTCTTTAATCATGAATTCATGTATTTGGGCTGCTTCCAGTTTTTGCCTATTGTGAAAAATGCTTCAGAGAACATTGCTGAGCAAATATCGCTTCAAGATCCTGCTTTCATTTATTTTAAATATAAACCCAGATGTAGGAGAACTCAGTCATGTGATAATTCTATTTATAACTTTTTGAGGGATTGATATACCTTTTCCAATAGTGAGTGCACCCATTTTATATTTCCACCAGCAGTGCCAAAGGGATTCAATTTCTCCACATTGTCATCAGCACTTGATATTTGCTGGGGAATTTTTGTTTATTTTTGATAGTGGCCATTATATTAAGTGCAAGGTAGTAAATCATTCTGGATTTGATTTACATTTCAACTTTCAGCAGTAATTAATGATAGTAAGCATCTTTTTATACTTTTATTGGCCATTTGCACGTCTTAATTGGTGAACTGTCTAGCTAGATACTTTGCCCGTTTTTTTACTGTGGTTTTTTTTTTTTTTTTTCTTTTAGTTATTGTTCTTGAGTTGTAGGACTTTGCACACTGTGGATGTTAGCCTCATATCAAATATATGATTTGAAATTATTTTCTCCCATTCTGTAAGTTGCCTGTTCATTCTGATGATTGTTTCCTTTTGCTATGCAGAAGTATTGGGATTATTATGTCTTTTTATGTTTCTCTCTACATTTATAGTTATTTTTGTTGCCTGTGTTACAGACAAGAATTTGTTACTAAATACAATGTTATGAAAGTTTTCCCAATGTTTTTTACCAGAGATTTTTAGTTGTTGGTCTTATTTCTAGGTCTTTACAAATTAGTTTTGTATGAGCCATACAGTAAGAGTGCAGTTTCATTCTTTTGCATGAGGATATGCAGTTTTCCAAACATCTTCTGTTGAAGAGACTGTTCTCATTTTCTGGTCTTAGCATCCTTCGGAATATCATTTGATGACATATGTGAGGTTTTATTTCTGGACCATTTTTTTCCTTTGGTTCATGAGTCTGTCTATATGCCAATAGCTCACTTTTTGATTACTATAGCTTTATAAAATGTTTTGATATTAGAAATTTGAAGCCTCCAACTTTCCTGTCTCCTGAGAAATCTGTATGCAGGTCAAAAAGCAACAGTTAGAAACAGACTTGGATCAACATACAGGTTCCAAATTTGGAAAGGAGTATGTCAAGGCCGTATATTGTCACCCTGCTTATTTAACATATGCAGAGTACATAATGTGAAATGCCAGACTGGATGAAGCACAAGCTGGAATCAAGAATGCCAGGAGAAATATTAATAACCACAGATATGCAGATGACATCACCCTTATGGCAGAAAGTGAAGAACTAAAGAGCCTCTTGATGAAAATTAAAGATGAGACTGAAAAAGCTGGCTAAAACATAACATTAAAAAAACTAAGATCATGGCATCTGGTCTCATTACTTCATGGCAAATAGATGGGGAAAAAATGGAAACAGTGACAGACTTTATTTTCTTGGGCTCCAAATCACTGCAGATGTTGACTGTAGCCATGAAATTAAAAAGCCCTGTGCTCCTTTGAAGAAAAGGACCAAACTAAACAGCATATTAAAAAGCAGAGACATTACTTGGCCGACAAAACTCCATCTAGTCAAAGCTGTTTTTTCCAGTAGTCATGTTTGGATGTGAGCGTTGGACCATATAAAGAAAGCTGAGAGCTGAAGAACTGATGCTTTTGAACTGTGGTGTTGGAGAAGACTCTTGAGAGTCCCTTGGACAGCACATGGATTAAACCAGTCAATCCTCAAGAAAAGCAGTCCTGAATATTCATTGGAAGGACTGATGCTGAAGCTGAAGCTCCAATATTTTGGCCACCTGATACGAAGGACTGACTCATTGGAAAAGAGCCTGATGCTGGGAAAGATTGAGGGCAGGAGGAGAAGGGGATGACAGAGGACAAGATGGTTGGATGGCATCACTGACTCCATGTACATGAGTTTGAGCAAGATCCAGGAGTTGTTGATGGACAGGGAAGCCTGTAGTGCTCCAGTTGCTAGGGTCACAAAGATTCCAAAACAACATTATACTTTTGAGACAGTTTTCCTCTATTCCTGGTTTATTGGGTGTTTTTATCATAAAACCATACAGAATTTTGTAAATTTTTTGCATAAGTTAAGCTGATCATGTTTCTTTCTTTCATATGGTTAATGTGATATATTGCATTGCTTAATCTGTGAGTGCTAAACCTTTTTTTTTTAAAATTCCATGTCATCAATTTTAATATCTTCCTTTTATTTTTCATTTTATTCATGAGTCATTTCTATTTTTTTCTTAGTCTAGCTAAGAGTTTGTGAATTTTGTTGGCATTTTCATCATGAGACCTAAACTTAAGTTTTGTCAATTCTTTTCTATTGTTTCTATTTTATTTATCTTACTATTTATTTATTTTACACATAAGTTTTTTCTTCTCTTTCTAGTTTCTTGAAGTGTCACTTTAGGTTGTGGAATTAAGATCCGTTTTTTTTTTTTTTTTAAATAAATTGCTATTGCTCTAAACTTCCCTACTAACACTGCTTTTGCTATATCTCAAAAGTTTTGAAATGTTATGTATTCATTTTTGCTTGTCTCGAGGTATTTTTCAATTTTTCTTGCAGTTTCTTTTTTGATCTATTAAGAATGTGTGTTTTAATTTCTATCTAATTGTGATTTTCCCCATTTTCCTTATCTTGCTGATTCCTAACTTAATTCCATTGTGGTCAGCAATGACACTGTTATAGTTTAATCTTTTAAAATTTTGATGTAAATATTTAAATGTTGATTTAAATATATTATTTAAAATGTTTTTGTTTTATTATCTAATATTGAATAATATAATTGTATGTTATATAATTATAACATTGTACAATTATATTATTATAAATAAATATTATTTAGTATTTAAAGAAATATTTGAATTTAGATTTAAATATATTAAATAATATATTTAGAGTTTTTTTTCTTCTTTTAATCCATTCAGCCAAACTATATATTTTGATTGGCAACTTTAAACCATTTGCATTTAATTACTGATAGAATATGCTATTACCACTTAGTAATTCTTTACTGTATGTGTTATACTTGTTTTGTCCATGTTTTCCTCTTGCGGTTCCTTCCTTTGTATTTTGTTGATTTGTTTAGTGACATGCTGCGAGTTCATTCTCATTTTCTTTTTTGTACCTTCTATTTCTATTTTCTCTGTGGTTACTGTAGCAATTAGTTAAAACATCTTAACATCATACTACCTATTTTAGGCTGCTCAATACTTAATTCTTATTGCATATAAGAATTATATTATTTTACGTCTCTCTTGCCTCACATTTCATCTTTAAATTTTGTGTATCTTTTAACATTAGTTTATACCTTTTCTGTATATTTTTCTTTCAAATTCTATTCAAAAATTAAAAGTGATTTATGCACCAATTTAATCACACAGCTTTTTTTTTTGTTTTTGTTTATTTTTTTAATTTTATTTTTAAACTTTACATAATTGTATTAGTTTTGCCAAATATCAAAATGAATCCTCCACAGGTATACATGTGTTCCCCATCCCGAACCCTCCTCGCTCCTCCCTCCCCATACCATCCCTCTGGGCCGTCCTAGTGCACCAGCCCCAAGCATCCAGCATCGTGCATCGAACCTGGACTGGCAACTCGTTTCCTACATGATATTTTACATGTTTCATTGCCATTCTCCCAAATCTTCCCACCCTCTCCCTCTCCCACAGAGTCCATAAGACTGTTCTATACATCAGTGTCTCTTTTGCTGTCTCGTACACACAGCTTTTTATGTTTGTCTAGTTTTTACTCTCATCAGACACACACACACACACACACACACATATATATATGTGCTTTTGTCTTGCTCTCTGTCATCCTATGGACTGAAGAACTTCTGTTACCATTTTCAGTAGGAAAGATCTAGTGATAATAAACTCCCTCAGCTTTTGTTTACATGGGAAAATCTTCATTTATTTTTTGCTTTTAAAATATAATTTTGTCATATATAATACCATTTGTTGGCATTTTTTCTTTCTTTCAGCAGTTTGTATATACTACTCACTTCTCTTCTGCAAAGTTTCTGGTGAGACCTTCCCTTCTAATTTTATGGAGGCTGAATTTTGTGACAAGTCACTTTCTCCTTGATGCTTTCAAGATTCTGAGTAACTTTTATAATCTTGGTATGTCTTGGTGTAGGTCTTGCTGCTGCTGCTGCTAAGTCGCTTCAGTCGTGTCTGACTCTGTGCGACCCATAGACGGCAGCCCACCAGGCTCCTCTGTCTCTGGGATTCTCCAGGCAAGAACGCTGGAGTGGGTTGCCATTTCCTTCTTTAATGCATGAAAGTGAAAAGTGAAAGTGAAGTCGCTCAGTCGTGTCTGACTCCTAGCGACCCCATGGACTGCAGCCCACCAGGCCCCTCCGTCTATGGGATTTTCCAGGCAAGAGTACTGGAGTGGGGTGCCATTGTCTTCTCCGAGGTCTTCTTGAGGTAATCCTAATTGGAATTCTTTGAGATTCTTGAATATGGGTGTCTATTTACTTTCTCAAATTTGAGAAAATGAGTCAGGGAGAGGCATCAGGTTTATTATCATTGAAGGGAAACTATTACATTTCAACCTGACCTAGCTGGCTATTAACTGGACTGTTAAAGTAGTTTTTAACAACAGTTTAGCTTTTTCATTAGTTTGTTTTACCCTACAATCCGGGAGGATAATGAACCTGCATACTATTTAAATGTTTTCCTGCAGGACCTCAGCCTCTGACCAGGCCTATTTAAAAATATCAGTCTTGAGTAATCAAACATTGGGGATTACATGTTGTTATTGTTGTTGTTGTTTAATCACTAAGTTACGTCTGACTCTTTTGCAACCCCATGAACTTAGTTTGGCATTATGGTGAGCTGTTGAGTCAACAAATATG
Organism: Bos javanicus; assembly: GCF_032452875.1. Taxonomy (NCBI): domain Eukaryota; kingdom Metazoa; phylum Chordata; class Mammalia; order Artiodactyla; family Bovidae; genus Bos; species Bos javanicus. Next base: position 3,869,544 of record NC_083871.1, on the reverse strand, counting down.
TACTGATTTCTGCAACTTCTGAATATTCACCTAACAGAGAAAAATGAAGCAAAATGCATGCAAAAAACATACATGAACAAGTTTTTTATTGTTAAATAATGGTCAAATCAAAATAATATTTTAGCTTTATACAGTATGTAAAATTTGTTATGAACACTCGTATACTTAACAGCTGAAAGTAACAGATATCTTGAATCCACATATTCCAGATATTTTAAAGAATTCCCAAGGCAAACTTATTCTTGCTGCAAAACACAGCAATGGGACTGCAAGAAACTGCTTTTCTTAGGAGCTCTCCATACCCTAGAACAAGACTCTGTAGACATTTGGGGCATCCTTGGAAGAAAAAGTTAAGATTTCCAAATCAAAACTAGAGTGTGGATAATCTGATATAGGTGAAAAAAAATACATTGCAAGGAAGAGTAAATTTTATATATATATATATATATATATATAACTTTTGTCTGATGTTTTTTAAACATATTAGAATTATTGTTTTTTTAAAATTTCCTGGGTTAGGAAGATCTGCTGAAGAAGGGAAAGGCTATGCACTCCAGTATTCTGGCCGGAAGAATTCCATGGACTCTATAATCCATGGGGTGGCTAAGAGTTGGACACGACTGAGTGACTTTCACTTTCAAACATCTTAAACCTTCATTTTTTTGCCTTTCTATATTTTCACCTACATATATATTTTCTGAGTAATAATTGATTTTTCTATTTTGATTAATAGTTTACCTAATTTTTTTATGTTTTACTGTGGGGTTTATTTTTTAATTCAATTTTTATCAAAGTGATATATATTACAATTAAATTCAAACAAGAAAAACTCTTTAAAATTTCTCACAGAAAATCTGTATCAATCCTTTTCCCAGCCTTCACACACTTGTGCTCCACAGATATAATATTTTCAACACTGATAGAAATTTTTTCTAATATTTACATTTATAATTTAAATAGAATGCCTCTACTGAAGATTTTTATTGGTTATAAATTTATACATTTGTTAATAAATATAATAATATATTTATTATTGACTTGTTATTTTGGAAAGTAAGCATCTGGTTTATCTATACCTTCATTCACACACATACCTCCCACTATATGTATGTATGTTCAGCCACTCAGTTGTGTCTGACACTTTGTAACCCTATGGAGTGTAGCCTTCTAGGCTTGTCTGTCCATGGGATTTTCCAGGCAAGAATACTGAAGTGGGTCGCCATATCCTTCTTCAGGGGATCTTCTTGATATAGGGATGGAAGCTGTTTCCCTGTGTCTCCTGCGTTGTCAGGCAGATTCTTGGCCACTTTACCACTGACCTTCCACTACTATGTTTATAATGCTTCCTAGTAGTTATAAAACAATTCTTGGTTATCATAGCCAATGTTTTTATTATGGCAACGTAAACAGGTTCATGGTAAGACATGAAGTGAGGCTTATATTTTTTTCTAATGCACTTTGATTTCCTTTGGAATAAATAATATCTTATTTTTTATTATTGATGTATTTTCTATGCATCCATGAGTAATTTATTTCCAAATATTTTAACAAAATGTTATGTCTTTTTTTTACATGTAGAAATATATCTGACTTTGTGACTTTGTATAGGTGTGTGTGGCAAATACACAAGGTGGCTACCTAACTTCTAAGGCACAAAATGAAATGAAAGTTTGTTACTTTGCTCAAAAGTATAAAAAGTTTCACTAAAGGAACTAAAATATATTTAAAGCCCATTCTTTAAAAGACATGCTATTACTTAAAAAACACAGTAACAGTATTAATTGTGAATTATTACCTAAACGTATAAAATATGTTTACGTATAAACGTATCAGTTCAGTTCAGTCGCTCAGTCGTGTACGACTATTTGCGACCCCATTAATCACAGTACACCAGGCCTCCCTGTCCATCACCAACTCCCGGAGTTCACTCAGACTCATGTCCATCGAGTCGGTGATGCCATCCAGCCATCTCATCCTCTGTCATCCCCTTCTCCTCCTGCCCCCAATCCCTCCCAGCATCAGAGTCTTTTCCAATGAGTCAACACTTCACATGAGGTGGCAAACGTACTGGAGTTTCAGCTTTAGCATCAGCCCTTCCAGTGAACATCCAGGACTGATCTCCTTTAGAATGGACTGGTTGGATCTTCTTGCAGTCCAAGGAACTCTCAAGAGTCTTCTCCAACACCACAGTTCAAAAGCATCAATTCTTCAGCACTCAGCTTTCTTCACAGTCCAACCCTCACATCCATACCTGACCACTGGAAAAACCATAGCCTTGACTAGATGGACTTTTGTTGGCAAAGTAATGTCTCTGCTTTTGAATATGCTATCTCGGTTGGTCATAACTTTCCTTCCAAGGAGTAAGCACCTTTTAACTTCATGGCTGCAGTCACCATCTGCAGTGATTTTGGCACCCCATAAAATAAAGTCTGACACTGTTTCCACTGTTTCCCCATCTATTTCCCATGAAGTGATGGGACCAGATGCCATGATCTTCGTTTTCTGAATGTTGAGTTTTAAGCCAACTTTTTCACTCTCCTCTTTCACTTTCATCAAGATGTTTTTTAGTTCCTCTTCACTTTCTGCCATAAGGGTGGTGTCATCTGCATATCTGAGGTTATTGATATTTCTCCCAGCAATCTTGATTCCAGCTTGTGCTTCTTCCAGCCCAGAATTTCTCATGATGTACTCTGCATATAAGTTAAATAAGCAGAGTGACAATATACAGCCTTTTCCTATTTGAAACCAGTCTATTGTTCCATGTCCAGTTCTAACTGTTCCTTCCTGACCTGCATATAGGTTTCTCAAGAGGCAGGTCAGGTGGTCTGGTATTCCCATCTCTTTCAGACTTTTCCACAGTTTATTGTGATCCACACAGTCAAAGGCTTTGGCATAGTCAGTTAAGCAGAAATAGATATTTTTCTGGAACTCTCTTGCTTTTTCCATGATTCAGCATATGTTGGCAATTTGATCTCTGGTTCCTCTGCCTTTTTTAAAACCAGCTTGAACATCAGAAAGTTCACAGTTCACATATTGCTGAAGCCTGGCTTGGAGAATTTTGAGCATTACTTTCCTAGCCTGTGAGATGAGTGCAATTTTGTGGTAGTTTGAGAATTCTTTGGCATTGCCTTTCTTTGGGATTAGAATGAAAACTGACCTTTTCCAGTCCTGTGGCCACTGCTGAGTTCTCCAAATTTGCTGGCATATTGAGTACAGTACTTTCACAGCATCATCTTTCAGGATTTGAAATAGCTCAACTGGAATTACATCACCTCCCCTAGCTTCGTTCGTAGTGATGCTTTCTAAGGCCTGCTTGACTTCACATTCCAGGATGTCTGGCTCTAGGTGAGTGACCACACCATCATGATTATCTGGGTCATGAAAATCTTTTTTGTACAAATCTTCTGTGTATTTTTGCCACCTCTTCTTAATATCTTCTGCTTCTGTTAGGTCCATACCATTTCTGTCCTTTATTGAGCCCACAAAGATTGCATGAAATGTTCCTTTGGTATCTCTGATTTTCTTGAAGAGATCTCTAGTCTTTCCCATTCTGTTGTTTTCCTCTAGTTCTTTACATTGATTGCTGAGGAAGGCTTTCTTATCTCTCTTTGCTATTCTTGGGAACTCTGCATTCAGATGCTTATATCTTTCCATTTCTCCTTTGCTTTTCACTTCTCTTCTTTTCACAGCTATTTGTAAGGCCTCCCCAGACAGCCATTTTGCTTTTTTGCATTTAACGTATAAAAAACGTGAATTATTACCTAAATGTATAAAATACAAAATAATATTTCTGGTACCATTATTTTAAATAGTATAAGTAAAATTTAAATTGTATAAATAAATAATATTACTTTATTAATGTAACAACTTGACTATAAGATTTTACTGGATCTATTTCCTAAAATGTCATTTATTACTTCAAATCATGTATTGTTTTTGCAATGTCTTTTTTGATCAATATAAATGAAAATTATTTTGGTCTTTCTTGGCAAATACAAGATCTTGGTAATTTTTGATAATTTTTAATTTTAATAAAGATCTTTCTATTAATTCAACTGCTAAGAGTCTTTTATAAGCCATGACAACATTGGAATACATTCTGATAAATCATTTCATATGATAAATTTTAATGTAAGGAAGCTGATATTTCTTATGGGTTAATTTTTCTAAAAAAAATTAATTCTTCAAACAAATCAGTTTTATATAAGCCTGAGTTTAATTTTAAATGCAATTTTATATGGCATTTTAATATTTAATCTGTTCTCTTCTGCAACTTGTGGTAGTTGCACTAGAAATAAAAGTAGCTTCATGATATTGATATATTTCAACATTCATCTGTATGTCTTTATTGTCATTCTTGTACTGTAAAAAACTCTTTGATATAAAAATATTGTTGTTTTCTATCAAGTGTAATAATCTTAAACTTACTTTCTCTCTCTAAATTGAGTGTTTATTTTGTGATGTTGTATTTTTTTTTCTTTCTAGCACAACTATGTTTTTTTAATTTTGTTTTTTTTTTTAATTTTAATTTGAGGATAATTGCTTTACAATTTTGTGTTGGCTTATGCCAAACATCAGCAGGAATCAGCCATAGGTATACATATGTCCCCTTCCTCTTGAACCTCCCTCCCACATCCCACCCCATCCCACCCTTTAAAATTGTCACAGAACACCAGATTTGAGCTCCCTGTGTCATATAGCACATCTCCACTGGCAATCTAATTTTACATAAAATAATATATATGTTTCAATGCTACTCTGTAAAAAACTGCCCCATGTAGAGTGCCTCCTTGCCCTAAGTTAATGCTGTTATCTTTGTTGCTACTGGGACTCATCTGAGCTCAGGTCCAGCACTCAGACTGCTCCAAGTGGGCACACTGTACCTCCAGTTCAGCTGCTGGGTGTGCACATTGCCATGCCCAGGGCCTCAGCCAGCATGTCACGTGATGCTGCCTGGCAGATCACTCCTGCTCTCACACACGCCCCCTAGGTCTATCAGACTTCCCACTGAAACACAAGTTCAGAGATAAGCTATCAAAAATGTAATGACTGAAAAACAGAACATTAAAAAGTGAACAGGGAACTGAGAGCTTCCAAAAAAGGGAAGTGCATACTGCTCAAACTGTGTGTGCATGAAGCCAGTTATGAGTTGGGCTAATGTCTATCTAGTCAGTAAAACACAGGCTAACTATTCATTATGTTTACAGCTTGCATCCATAGTGATCGGGCTGGCTTTGCTTCTAATTACTCAATGCTGTTGGCTTATGACTTGTTAAATAGTCTGAATACCACCCTAAATGTCTTTTCATTCCCCAGCTACAATCTGGCTGTTGCTCTAAAAACTAGCTGCCAGACTTTTGCCCTGGAGCTTCTCTTCAGCATCATGATAGAAATTCTTGCCACTTGATCCCACCGCTTGCTCCTTGTTTTACTCCCTAGTTTTGGTGGACGATTTCTTCTGGTAATCTTTGAGGAAGGATGCAATAGCATACCTGAAAACATCTATATTTTTCTTTACTTCTGTTTTCCTTAATTCATAATTTGACTGCTATAGATTTCTAGTTTGAAAGTTTTTTTTCCTATAATTTTGAATAAATTATTCTTTTGGCTTTAAATTTCTGTGGAGTCTAATGACATTTCTATGATTTATCTCATTCTTCAACTTACAGGAGTATATAAGATGTGATTTAGCCACCTGTCACTGGAAAACCTCAAACACTAATGCCTTCAGTAGAATACACTGAATTTCTCTTTAACATAATGAAAGTATACCAGTAATATCAAATTACAGCCTTTGCCAAGGGCATCATTTTACCCTTGTTGCTGTTCAGTCACTAAGTCATGTCTGATTCTTTGCAACCCCATGGACTGCACACTCAAGACTTCCTTGTCCTTCACTATCTCCTGGAGTTTGCTCAAACTCATGTCCATCAAGTCAGTGATGCCATCCAACCATCTCATCCTCTGTCTTCCCCTTCTCCTCCTGTCCTCAATCTTTCCCAGCATCTGGGTCTTTTCCAATGAGGTGGGCCTTTGCCTCAGGTGGTCAAAGTATTGGAACTTTAGCATCAGTCCTTCTGATGAATATTCAGGGTTGATTTCCTTTAGGATGGACTGGGTGGATCTCCTTGCAGTCCAAGGGACTCTCAAGAGTCTTCTCCAACACCACAGTTCAAAAGCATCATTTTACCTTAATTACGTCTATAAAGTTTCTATCTCCAAGTTCAGTAATATTCTGGAGATTAAGATATTAACATATGAGTGGAGGGGCAAAATTCTGTCCATGAGACTCCTCCCATTGCCCTCCAAATTCATGTCTTTCTTATGTTCAGAATGCTTTCACCCTATCACAACAGCTACCAAAGTCTTACTCCATTACAGAACCAACCCTGATTTCAAAATCTCATCTAAGTATCATCTAAATCAAGTTCAGGTTAGATGCAAGCTGTGACTCACCCAGAGGGAACATTCCTCTCTAGCTGTGAACCTGTCAAACCGAGTCAGTTATCTGGGTTTACACATCACAGTATAGACATTTTCATTCCAAAAGGGAAAACTGGAGAGAAGAAAGGGTTCCAAGCAAGTGTGAAACCTAAGATGACAAATTCCATTAGATTTCAAGGCTTGAGAATATGGACCTTTACTCCCTTAACTGTCATGGGAGTGGCAGCTTTGCCAACCTCTAGACCACCTTCAGGGACACGTTTCCCTTTCCTTGAGAGATAATGCATGTTTGTAGCTCTGTTGGCTCATTCTCTATACCTCCAGGAGTCTGATGACTTCCATAAATTTTGTCCTATTTCCATCTCCTTTAGTTCAAGCAATAGCATTTCTTCTGCAAAATTTTTCTCAAAAAACTTGTTGGTCTTCCATGTATTTCATAGGAGGTCAAGCCATCAAACTTTAAGTTCCTCCTTTTGTCTTTCCTGTATACCTTTGATCTCTATGCCTGGCTTCTGAGATGAATTATTTTATCTATAAGTTACACAATATAATCTTTTTAGGAAATGGGGATCCAATTAAATGTTGATGTTTTCTCCAGAGCACCCTTTCTAACTTTACACAATACAAAAAGGTTGAGAATTTCACAAATCTTAAGTTATGGTTTCTTTTTACCTGATGATTTCTTCTTCAACTTATCTCACTCCTCTTATATTTTAATGTAAGCAACTACAGAAAATCCAGGCTGTGCCTTTTTAATATTTTGCCTAGAAACCTCCTATCCAACTTGATTGTCTACAGGATAGACTTTCCATAAAGTAGTAGAAGAAAATTTGACCAGATTGTTTACCACTTATAACAAAAATCACCTTTCCTTCAGGTTGTAATAATAGAGTCTTCCTTTGATCTGTGATGCCACAAAAGGGAACTTTAATGGTTACACTTCTACCAACATTCTGTCAATGATGATATATGTGTATCACTAAAGCAATAGAAAATTACTCTAGTCCTCCTCTTTCCTTTCTGGGCTCTCACCAGAATCTGCTTTGAAATCCTATGTCTACCAACTCTCTTTTTGAGGCTGTCTAGAAGGTGGACCACTGGAAAAGGGAATGGCAAACCACTTCAGTATTCTTGCCTTGAGAACCCCATGAACAGTATGAAAAGACAATATGATAGGATACCGAAAGAGGAACTCCCCAGGTCGGTAGGTTCCCAATATGCTACAGGAGATCAGTGGAGAAATAACTCCAGAAAGAATGAAGGGAAGGAGCCAAAGCATAAACAATACCCAGTTGTGAATGTGACTGGTGATAGAAGCAAGGTCCAATGCTGTAAAGAGCAATATTGCATACATACCTAGAATGTTAGGTCCATGAATCAAGGCAAATTGGAAGTGGTCAAACAGGATGGCAAAAGTGAACATCGACATTCTAGGAATCAGTGAACTAGGATGGATTGGAAGGGGTGAATTTAACTCAGATGACAATTGTATCTACTGCTGCAGGCAGGAATCCCTTAGAAGAAATAGAGTAGCCATCATGGTCAACAAGAGAGTCCAAAATGCAGTACTTGTATGTAATCTCAAAAACGACAGAATGATCTCTGTTCGTTTCCAAGGCAAACCATTCAATATCACAGTAATCCAAGCCTATGCCCCAACCAGTAATGCTGAAGAAGCTGAAGTTGAACGGTACTATGAAGACCTACAAGAACTTTTAGAACTAACACCTCAAAAAGATGTCTTTTTCATTATAGGGGGCTGGAATGCAGAAGTAGGAAGTCAACAAAAACCTGGAGTAACAGGCAAATTTGGCCTTGGAATACAGAATGAAGGAGGGCAAAGGCTAATAGAGTTTTGCAAGAGAAAGCACTGGCCATAGCAAACACCTAAACGACACAAGAGAAGACTCTACACATGGACATCACCAGATGGTCGACACCGAAATCAGATTCATTATATTCTTTGCAGCCAAAGATGGAGAAGCTCTATACAGTCAGCAAAAACAAGACCGGGAGCTGACTGTGGCTCAGATCATGAACTCCTTATTGCCAAATTCAGACTTTAATTGAAGACAGTAGGGAAAACCACTAGACCATTTAGGTATGACCTAAATCAAATCCCTTATGATTATACAGTGGAAGTGAGAAATAGATTTAAGGGACTAGATCTGATAGATAGAGTGCCTGGTGAACTATGGACGGAGGTTCGTGACATTGTACAGGAGACAGGGATCAAGACCATCCCCATGGAAAAGAAATGCAAAAAATCAGAATGGCTGTCTGGGGATGCCTTACAAATAGCTGTGAAAAGAAGAGAAGTGAAAAGCAAAGGAGAAAAGGAAAGATATAAGCATCTGAATGCGGAGTTCCAAAGAATAACAAGGAGAGATAAGAAAGCCTTCCTCAGTGATCAATGCAAAGAAATAGAGGAAAACAACAGAATGGGAAAGACTAGAGATCCCTTCAAGAAAATTAGAGGTACCAAGGGAACATTTCACGAAAGGTGGGCTCAATAAAGGACAGAAATGGTATGGACCTAACAGAAGCAGAAGATATTAAGAAGAGATGGCAAGAATACACAGAAGAACTGTACAAAAAAGATCTTCCCAACCCAGATAATCACGATGGTGTGATCACTGACCTAGAGCCAGACATCCTGGAATATGAAGTCAAGTGGGCCTTAGAAAGCATCACTATGAACAAAGCTAAGGGAGGTGATGGAATTCCAGCTGATCTATTTCAAATCCTGAGGTGATGCTGTGAAAGTGCTGCCCTCAATATGCCAGCAAATTTGGAAAACTCAGCAGTGTCCACAGGACTGGAAAAGGTCAGTTTTCATTCCAATCCCAAAGAAAAGCAATGCCAAAGAATACGCAAACTACAGTACAATTGCACTCATCTCACACACTAATAAAGCAATGCTCAAAATTCTCCAAGCCAAGCTTACACAATACATAAACCATGAACTTCCAGATGTTCAAGCTGGTTTTAGGAAAGGCAGAGGAACCAGACACCAAATTGCCAACATCTACTGGATCATGGAAAAAGCAAGAGAGTTCCAGAAAAACATCTATTTCTGCTTTATTGACTATGCCAATACCTTTGAGTGTGTGGATCACAATAAACTGTAGAAATTTGTGAAAGAGATGGGAATACCAGACCACCTGACCTACCTCTTGAGAAACCTATATGCAGGTCCAGAAGCAACAGTCAGAACTGGACATGGAACAACAGACTGATTCCAAATACGAAAAGGAGTATGTCAAGGCTGTATATTGTCACCCTGCTTATTTAACTTCTATGCAGAGTACATCATGAGAAACGCTGAGCTGGAAGAAGGACAAGATGGAATCAAGATTGCTGGGAGAAATATCAATAACCTCAGATATGCAGATGACACCACCCTTATGGCAGAAAGTGAAGAGGAACTAAAACACATCTTGATGAAAGTGAAAGAGGAGAGTGAAAAAGTTGGCTTAAAGTTCAGCATTCAGAAAGCGAAGATCATGGCACCTGGTCCCATCACTTCATGGGAAATAGATGGGGAAACAGTGGAAACAGTGTCAGACTTTAATTTGGGGGGCTCCAAAACCACTGCAGATGGAGACTGCAGCCATGAAATTAAGAGACACTTACTCCTTGGAAGGAAAGTTATGACCATCCTAGATAGCATATTCAAAAGCAGAGAAGTGAAAAGCAAAGGAGAAAAAGAAAGATATAAGCATCTGAATGCAGAGTTCCAAAGAATAGCAAGGAGAGATAAGAAAGCCTTCCTCAGTGATCAATGCAAAGAACTAGAGGAAAACAACAGAATGGGAAAGATTAGAGATCTCTTCAAGAAAATTAGAGATACCAAGGGGACATTTCATGCAAAGATGGGCTCAGTAAGGGACAGAAATGGTAGGGACCTAACAGAAGCAGAAGATATTAAGAAGAGGTGGCAAGAATACAAAGAAGAACTGTACAAAAAAGATCTTCATGACCCAAATAATCAGATGGTGTGATCACTCACCTAGAGCCAGACATCCTGGAATGTGAAGTTGCCAACAAAGGTCCGTCTAGTCAAGGCTATAGTTTTTCCAGTGGTCTTGTATGGATGTGAGGGTTGGACTGTGAAGAAAGCTGAGCACCATGAATTGATGCTTTTGAAATATGGTTCTGGAGAAGACCTTTGAGAGTACCTTGGACTGCAAGGAGATCCAATCAATCCATCCTAAAGGAGACCAGTCCTGGGTGTTCATTGGAAGGACTGATGCTGAGGCTGAAACTCCAATACTTTTGCCACCTCATGCGAAGGGTTGACTCATTGGAAAAGACCCTGATGCGGGGAGGGATTCGGGGCAGGAGGACAAACAGGATGAGGATGAGATGGCTGGATGGCATCACCGACTCGATGCACATGAATTTGGGTAGACTTCGGGAGTTGGTGATGGACAAGGAGGCCTGGTGTGCTGCAATTCATGATATTGCAAAGAGTCGGATAAGACTGAGTGACTGAACTGAACAGAACTGAAGCCATTTTCTAACTTGAACCTTACAATTTATCCAAACTTTACCCATTAACCAATTCTGAAACCACATCCACTAGCATAAGATGGTTGGATAACATTACTAACTCTAAGAAAACTCAGGGAGAGAGTGAAGGACAGGGAAGTCTGGCATGCTGCAGTTCATGGGCTTGCAAAGAGTCTGACATGACTTAGCAACTGAACAACAACAATTTGTTACATCAGCATCCCAATTATCTATAACAAAATCTGTGTTAGTTTGTTAGGACTGTAATAGTAAAATAACCACAGTGGCTTATACAATAGAATTTTATTTTCTCACAGTTCTTGGAGTTAGAAGTTTAAGGTCAAGTTTTCAACAGGGTTGATTCCTTCTGAGGCTTTGTTCCTTGGCTGGAAGATAGCTGTCTTCTCTATGTGTCTTTATAGGGTGTTCTCACGTGTGGTTTTGTGTCCTCATTTCGTCTTCTCATTTAGATACCAGTTACATTTTGGGTATAATGACCTTGTTTAACCTTAATTATCTCTATAAGAAACTATCTCCAAAATAAAGTCACATTTTGAGATATTGGTAATTAGGACTTAAGAACTTCAGAGGACCCAGTTCACACCAGAAAAAAAAAAATGTCAATGTTTGCTTCCTTCTTTTATTTTGGTTTACTGTTTTTATGAAGTGATGTCATGGGCAAAATTTCATAGCATTTATCTAGCTTTCAAATTAACTCACAGATCTCTACTGAAGCATTAATTTGTACCACGTATTATACAAAAGAGACAAGATATCATATTAAAAGAAACATAATTCTTACTCTTTATAAACTGTATGCTAATCAAATGTGCAGCTATGGATACAAATGGCTATAATGGTATAAACTGCACCACTGGTGTCATGAATAAGGTTCATTGTAGCTCAGCAGAGAGTATGATGAAATATTTTTAATGTATCAGCAGAAAAAAGGGTAGTCAGGGAAAGGGTATTAAAGTAAGCACTATTCAAGCAAAGTATTAGAACAATAAGAACAACAGAATTCCATCAGATATGAAGGGTGGAAAGCTTTTTTTTTATCCTGTGTGGTCATGTTAAAGAATGAGTTTTAGCTTCTAAAGCAGAGTCTTTTGATTCCAGAGATTTCCATTTTTATGACTATATTTTATTATTCATTATCTTAGGGGAATTTCAAGGGTAGAATTCAAAATAGAGTTCAGAATGTTAAAACTTTTAAAAATAATTAATTAACTAGAGACATGCTTCAGAGCGTACATTTAGAAAAGAGTAGAGCAAAACCTTAAAAGCACCATGACGTATTCACTAATCAGAACTGACTGCTCATACATTTGGACTCTTTCTTTAACCATCCTATTAATGGATGAAAATTCTCCCATCAAACCTTGTCTTCTTAATATTTTTAGGCCATTTTTTTAATGAAAAGATACTCCAAGGTATTATTAACTCTTCTTTTATTGGAATAATTTCTTTGCGACCCCATGGACTGTAGCCTACCAAGCTTCTTCATCAATGGAATTTTCCAGGCAAGAGTACTGAAGTGGGTTGCCATTCCCTTCTCCAGGGGATCTTCCCAACCCAGATATTGAACCTGGGTCTCCTGCATTGCAAGCAGATGCTTTACCATCTGAGCCACCAGGGTAGTCTCAATTTTTATTTTATTTACATCTAAATATATCATGCTATTAATCAGGATGCATATTTAGTCTTCATGATCATCTACACAGACAGCAGTAAGAACAATTTCTTTAAATATACTTATTATTTTATTGGGACTTCCCTGGTGGTACTGTGGCTAAGATTCTGCACTTCCAATGCAGGGGACTCGTTTGATCCCTGGTCAGGCAACTAGATCCCACATGTGCAACTAAGACCTAGCACAGCCAAATAAATAATTTAAGTGGGGGGCTTCACTAGTGGCTTAGACAGTAAAGAATCTTCCTGAAATGCAGGAGACCCTGGTTCACTATCTTAGTTAGGAAGATCCCTTGGAGAAGGGAGTGGCTAATTCACTCCAATATTCTTGCCTGGAAAATCTCATGGAGAGAAAAGCCTGAGGGCTACAGTCGATCTGGTCACAAAGAATTGGACATGACTGAGCAAATAACACTAACTATAATACTGCTTGTTAATTTGTGTATAAAGCACTCTTGACTTTTTGTTTGCTTAGTTTTTAACAAATTATTTAAAACTTGGTCAAATCATAAAGTTCCCAAAGCTGTGAATATTTAAATGCATTTATTATTTTCATAGAAAATATTACATTGTAACTAGGTTTATTCCTATGAAATTATGCCACCTGAATATATATTTGGAGTTAACTATGCATCTGGTCCCATCACTTCATGGGAAATAAATGGGGAAACAGTGGAAACAGTGTCAGACTTTATTTTTGGGGCTCCAAAATTACTGCAGATGGTGATTGCACCCATGAAATTAAAAGATGCTTACTCCTTGGAAGGAAAGTTATGACCAACCTAGATAGCATATTGAAAAGCAGAGACATTACTTTGCCAACAAAGGTCTGTCTAGTCAAGGCTATGGTTTTCCCAGTGGTCATGTATGGATGTGAGAGTTGGACTGTGAAGAAAGCTGAGCACTGAAGAATTGATGCTTTTGAACTGTGGTGTTGGAGAAGACTCTTGAGCATCCCTTGGACTGCAAGGAGATCCAACCAGTCCATCCTAAAGGAGATCAGTCCTGGGTGTTCATTGGAAGGCCTGATGCTGCAACTCCAATATTTTTGCCACCTCATGCGAAGAGTTGACTCATTGGCAAAGACCCTGATGCTGGGAGGGATTGGGGGCAAGAGAAGGGGATGACAGAGGGTGAGATGGCTGGATGGCATCACCAACACGATGGACATGAGTCTGAGTGAACTCCGGGAGTTGGTGATGGACAGGGAGGCCTGGCGTGCTGCGATTCATGGGGTCACAAAGAATTGGACACGATTGAGCGACTGAACTGAACTGAACTGAACTGAATGCAGTGTTATCGAATCCCAAAGAAAGGCAATGCCAAAAAATGATCACAACTACTGCACAATTGCACTCACCTCTCACACACTAGCAAAATAAGGCTCAAAATGTTCCAAGCCAGGCTTCAACAGTACATGAACTGTGAACTTCCAGATGTTCAAGCTGGATTCAGAAAAGACAGAGGAACCAGAGATCAAATTGCCAACATCTTTGGATCATTGAAAAAGCAAAAGATTTCCAGAAAAAAAACATCTACTTCTGTTTTATTGATTACACCAAAGCATTTTACTGTGTGGATCACAACAAACTGTGGAAAATCCTTTAAAAAAATGGGAATACCAGACCACCTGACCTACCTCTTGAGAAATCTGTATGCAGGTCAGGAAGCAACAGTTAGAACTGGACATTAAACAGACTGTTTCCAAATCAGGAAAAGAGTACGCCAAGGCTGTATATTGTCACACTCCTTATTTAAGTTATATACAGAGTACATTATGAGAAACGCTGGGCTGGAAGAAGTACAAGCTGGAATCAAGACTTCAGGGAGGGAGAAATATCAATAACCTTAGATATGCAGATGACACCACCTTATGGCAGAAAGTGAAGAGGAACAAAAGAGCCTCTTGATGAAAGTGAAGGAGAAGAGTGAAAAAGTTGGCTTAAAGCTCAACATTCAGAAAACTAAGATAATGGCACCTGGTCCCATCACTTCATTGCAACTAGATGGGGAAGCAATTGAAACAGTCTTTTTTTTGGGGTGGGGAGACTCCAAAATTACTGCAGATGGTGACTGCAGCCATGAAATTAAAAGACAGTTACTTCCTGGAAGAAAAGTTATGACCAACATAGACAGCATATTAATAAGCAGAGACATTACTTTGCGGTCAAAGGTCTATCTAGTCAAAGCTATGGTTTTTCCAGTAGTCATGTATGGATGTGAGAATTGGACTATAAAGAAAGCTGAGTGCCAAAAAATTGATGGTTTACAACTGTGGTGTTGGAGAAGACTCTTGAGGGTCCCTTAGACTGCAAAGGGATCCAATCAGTCCATCCTGAATGAAATGAGTCCTGAATATTCATTGGAAGGACTGATGCTGAAACTGAAGCTCCAATATTTTGGCCACCTGATGCGAAGAGCTGACTCATTTGAAAAGACCTTGATCCTGGGAAAGATTGAAGGCAGGAGAAGAGGACAACAGAGGATGAGATGGTTGGATGGCATCGCCAACTCAATGGACATGAGTTTGAGTAAACTCTGGGAGTTGTTGATGGACAGGGAGGCCTGGCATGCTGCAGTGCATGGGGTTGCAAAGTGTCAGACACAACTGAGCGACTGAACTGAAGTGAACTGATGTAATGTTATATACACAATAGAATTCCTAATTTAGCATGAAAAGATAAATTTAAACTCTACAAACATTTATTTTCATTTTTTTATTTAAAGGGATCTATATTTACAAATGCCTAAATAACTAGATTATATAAAATTGTCAATACATCATGAAGAAGGGTCCGTTAATTGTATAATTTTTATTAAATATTACCCTTATTAGAGCACCGATTTTATTTTCCCTTTATTAAAATAGGATTTGGTGAATTTATTTTTATATGAACTCATTACACAAATTAAAACAGAAATGATATGGACCTAACAAAGAAGAAGATATTAAGAAAGATGGCAAGAATACACAGAAGAACTGTACAAAAAAGATCTTCAGGACCCAGATAATCATGGTGGTGTGATCACTGACCTAGAGCCAGACATCCTGGAATGTGAAGTCAAGTGGGCCTTAGAAAGCATCACTATGAACAAAGCTAGTGGAGGTGATAGAATTCCAGTTGAGCTATTCCAAATCCAGAAAGATGATGCTATGAAGGTGTTGCACTCAATATGCCAGCAAATTTGGAAAACTCAGCAGTGGCCACAGGACTGGAAAAGGTCAGTTTTCATTCCAATCCCAAAGAAAGGCAATGCCAAAGAATGCTCAAACTACCGCACAATTGCACTCATCTCACATGCTAGTAAAGTAATGCTCAAAATTCTCCAAGCCAGGCTTCAGCAATATGTGAACTGTGAACTTCCTGATGTTCAAGCTGGTTTTAGAAAAGGCAGAGGAACCAGAGACCCAATTGCCAACATCCGCTGGATCATCAAAAAAGCAAGAGAGTTCCAGAAAAACATCTATTTCTGCTTTATTGACTATGCCAAAGCCTTTGACTGTGTGGACCACAATAAACTGTGGAAAATTCTGAAAGAGATGGGAATACCAGACCACCTGACGTGCCTCTTGAGAAATTTGTATGCAGGTCAGGAAGCAACAGTTAGAACTGGACATGGAACAACAGACTGGTTCCAAATAGGAAAAGGAGTATGTCAAGGCTGTATATTGTCACCGTGTTTATTTAACTTATATGCAGAGTACATCATGAGAAACACTGCTGAAAGAAACACAAGCTGAAATCAAGATTGCCGGGAGAAATATCAATAACCTCAGATATGCAGATGATACCACCCTTATGGCAGAAAGTGAAGAGGAACTAAAAAGCCTCTTGGGAAATTTGTATGCAGGTCAGGAAGCAACAGTTAGAACTGGACATGGAACAACAGACTGGTCCCAACAAGGAAAAGGAGTATGTCAAGGCTGTATATTGTCACCGTGTTTATTTAACTTATATGCAGAGTACATCATGAGAAACACTGCTGGAAGAAACACAAGCTGAAATCAAGATTGCTGGGAGAAATATCAATAACCTCAGATATGCAGATGATACCACCCTTATGGCAGAAAGTGAAGAGGAACTAAAAAGCCTCTTGAAGAAAGTGAAAGTGGAGAGTGAAAAAGTTGGCTTAAAGCTCAACATTCAGAAAATGAGGATCATGGCATCTGGTCCCATCACTTAAAGGGAAATAGATGGGGAAACAGTGGAAACAGTGTCAGACTTTATTTTTCTGGGCTCCCAAATCACTGCAGATGGTGACTGCAGCCATGAAATTAAAAGATGCTTACTCCTTGGAAGGAAAGTTATGACCAACCTAGACAGCATATTCAAAAGAAGAGACATTACTTTGCCAACAAAGGTTCGTCTAGTCAGGGCTATGGTTTTTCCTGTGGTCATGTATGGATGTGAGAGTTGGACTGTGAAGAAGGCTGAGCACCAAAGAAATGATGCTTTTGAACTGTGGTGTTGGAGAAGACTTTTGAGGGTTCCTTGGACTGCAAGGAGATCCAACCAGTCCATTCTGAAGGAGATCAGCCCTTGGGATTTCTTTAGAAGGAATGATGCTAAAGCTGAAACTCCAGTACTTTGGCCACCTCATGCGAAGAGTTGACTCATTGGAAAAGACTCTGATGCTGCGAGGGATTGGGGGCAGGAGGAGAAGGGGATGACAGAGGATGAGATGGCTGGATGGCGTCACCAACACGATGGACATGAGTTTGAGTGAACTCCGGGAGTTGGTGATGGACAGGGAGGCCTGGTATGCTGCGATTCATGGGGTTGCAAAGAGTCGGACATGACTGAGTGACTGATCTGATCTGATATTCTAATCAGTGGCTAAAGATTATCCAAGTTAGTATTCTAAATCAACTTACAGTGCTTTCGTTGTATTTATTTTGGTGAATGATTCCACAATCTACGATTCACTTGTCTCAATAGTGTAATGAGATAATTAAGTAAAATTTGATATGGTCTCACTCTGATTTGGGGCTTTCTGTAATTCAGGAGAAATATATATCTACCAAGGGTATATGAAGACATAATAACAAATAAAATGACAAAGTTTATGACTATATATATATATATATATATATATATATATATATATATCTCCAACCAGTCCTTCCTAAAGGAGATCAGTCCTGGTTGTTCATTGGAAGGACTGATGTTGAAATTGAAATTCCAATACTTTGGCCACCTGATGTGAAGAGCTGACTCATTGGGAAAGACCCTGATGCTGGGAAAGATTGAAGGCAGGAGACGTGGACAACAGAGGATGAGATGTTTGGATGGCATCACCAACTCAATGGACATGGCTTTGGGTAAACTCCGGGAGTTGGTGTTGGACAGGGAGGCCTGGCGTGCTGCAGTTCATGAGGTCACAAAGAGTCGGACATGACTGAGGGACTGAACTGATCTGAATTGATATATATTTATGGTTATTATTATATAATTTATTTATATGTATTATATGTGTATATAATGTTAATTTCCACATATATTTATCTTAAAGGCAAAATACACAAAAGTGTTATCAAGAGATTTTAAAACATAAATTTTAAGAACTTCAATTTTAGTTATTCTAGATTTTGTTTATATTTGCATTTCATTGAGCCTTCCTGATAAAGAAAACTAAACTTGAACATCATCATTAAATGTATGTCATCAAGATTGATATGTTTACTTTTGTGAGAATAGTGTTGTCTAATAACATTATTTTTAGAAAAACATAAAAAACCATTAGTTTTCATGTGATTTGTTCATAAATGCTAAAGAGACAAGAGAGTCTAACCAATATGAATGTTCCATTTTGCATATAAGCAGGCTCTGAAATTCAGTTTTCACTGAAATTCAGTTTTCACATTGTTGGCACAAAATCACTTACACAATAAAGTTATCTTGTCCCAATCATACTATGATGAGTAGCCAAATATTGCATCTAGAAATAAAAATTCAGCTGTTGCCTCAGAAGTGAAATCACATGCATTTTTAGTACCTTAATTCATAATTAGTCCATTTGAATTGCCATTAAGTGTCTCAATCAAAATATTCCTTTGCAGTACTATTTTTCACAGAACTCTCCATGCAGTTACACTGGCATTTCTGTTCCATTCTCTTTGATTTCAGCATGGAGTACTGAAGTATAAATCACTTTGGCTTCTTTCCCACAAAGTAATGAATGTTCCATCATATCAGCCCACATAGGATTTTTTTTTTTTTCTCTTTTTTGTTTCTTCCCTTTCTCCATTCCACTCTCACTCTCTCTCTTTCCCATTATATACCATCATGGACTTTTTCTCGATCTCCATCAAAGCATCATATAAGAAGTACATGTAAGATGAAGCTCTCCTTCAATGTTGACCTAGAGCTTACTGTTTTATGTATATGAAGTATACAGTGTTGAATTATGTTCATCACACAAATTCTCATGTCATAGTTTTTAAGGCCCTGAATAAAAAGGCAATTTTAGCTATTTTAACACTCCTCATATGAAAGGTTGGATTTGAAATCTCTTATTTGAGGGCTCCTGGATCAATAGTTGGTCACCCTGCAGAACACAAGCAAAGGTAGAGAATGTCAAGAATATTATTCTTCTGGGGAATGCAAATGTCTGCATAATTGAAAGAGTGGTGTCAAGTAGTTCATAGTCATAAAATTAGGACTTCAGGTAGCCTGTGAACTACATACGACTCATTGAGTCTCTTCACACAAATGACTTGAGTGTTGTCTGCACACACTTCAGTTAATCAGGCTTATCACTTAAGGCAGTCAGCAGGAGGCAAATAGGTCTCTTACCAGTATTTTGACTTCATTTGTTTCAACAGTTTTTACTTTTCTCAGGAGAAAATGTTCTCTGAAACAAGAATGTCAAGGCTTACCCTGACCTAATGTTTGCCATCATAATAATATTAACAACAGCAATATTAATAATTGCTAACTTCTATATTATGTTTAAACAATACAAGAATTGTGCTAAGCACTTGCTTCCTTCTTCATTTGTTAAGAAGTTTGTTTTTTGCCCATTGTATACACATGAGACCCGAGATACACAGAGATGAAGAAAATTTCCTCTGGTCCTTGGGGGTGGAGGAGTCTGACTCCAGAGTTTTAAATATTTGCTTCCTTTCATAATGGGCATACAATGAAGTTAAATGGATATGAATTTTGGAATTCAAACAATATAGCTTAAAACATGTAAATCAATACATATCACAAAATTATAAGGAATTATAGGAAACATTACATGGACATATTAAAATATTATTCTAAGTTTATGAAAAATTTAGAATACAAATAAACTGTAATCCAAACTTGACTAAGTGTGGTTCACTCTGTAAAGTCAAAACACATCAAAATGCCTACATTTTTTTCCAGAAATGCCCAGATTGCCTCTCTATGTTAGTAACCACTTTTCTCAATTGCTTTCCCTATGCCATCTTTTCTGATATCTATATTGTTGAATCCACTTGGTTGGATTTTGCAACCACAAAGGAAAATCTTATCTTTTACTGAAAACATTACAACCCTGCACATTCTTCAAGATATGAAACGGCACAGCATGCCCCTTGAACCTCTTTGAAATGTTTAAGCAATATAATGTTTTTGGAGAAGTGGGAGACCCCACCTTCATGCCCAGCATTCTCTTTTGTAACCTGAAGCCACTGAAGCTATACTGCTTGGTCTCAGCCCCATTTACTACCACTCTGGCTCTTGTTGGATTAGTAGTGCCTAGAACTGTAAAAGGAGGGAAGGGGGCAAGGCACAACCTTTAAAAGAATGATACAGCCATGTGCTGTGCTTAGTCACTCAGTTGTGTCTGACTCTGTGTGACTCTAGGGACTGTACCCCACTAGGCTCCTCTGTTCATGGCAATTCCCCAGGCAAGAATACTGGAGTGGGTTGCCAGTATTCACCAGGCAATCTTCCCAACCTAGGGATCAAATCCAGATCTCCTGCATTGCAGGAGGATGCTTTACCATCTAAGCCACCAGGGAAGCCCTGATATAGATAGCCATGGGACATGACAAAAATTGGTCAGAACCAGCTAAGTCCAAGATGGCAGAAAATTTGACTTTCAGTGGATGTTGAGTCTCATTATACTCTCACTGTTATGTATTAGCTAAATAATAACCCACCAGCACCTTGGCAGTTCTGAGGCCAATCATAAAAAGTCAAAATATGAGGCATGGACCACTTCCTGGAAATCTCCACTCCTCCCCTGAAATAATTGGAATAATCTTCCCAAACTATGAAATTACCCAGTCCATAAAAATTAACCATACCATATCTTGGGGCTGCTCGCACTTTTTGTTTGTGGATTGTGTGGATTGTGGATTGTGTCTATCTAAGTAAATCTACTTCTTACCTATCATTTTGTCTCTCATTGAATTCTTTCTGTTGGGAAATATTAAAACCCTGAGCTTTATTAAATTCTAAGACAGGTAAGACGTTTCAGTTAAAAGAATGTGGGTTCAAGTTCCAGTCAGAGGAACACAGTTTTAGAACCAGATTGAGAGCCAACATGATTATGCTCTTCATTTCTGTGTTTTTCCTAGAATTCTCTCTCTTGTCTTTCATTTCTCTCAATTTTAACTCAACTTATGAAATCAATGGCTTACAAAAAGTCCACCATAAAGGCTGACTTAAACTAACGTTGGCATATTTTTATTGTAGAAAAATAAACTTTTACATTTTACATATATACTTTGGAATTAAAAAAAGAGATATTTATAAAATTTAGACTTTCACACATCAATGTTGATCAGTTTTACCCCATAACCGTGTAAGGAAAAAATATTTCAATGTCAAAATTTATCATTTTATTCAATAAGTTTTGTTGAGCCTGTACTATGTGTTAGGTGCCTTCAACAAAGTAGTCATGTGGGAGATTTGTTTACTAAATAAATAGCACTCTCGAGCACTGCTAAAAAAAAAATAATAATTTCCTTGTGCATGATTTAGTTGATCCTTTTTGTTGGGCTGGGTTATTGATGGTTCTCTACTCAATGTAAATAAGGACAGGTGATGAATTTAATTGTTTCTAGGTCCTTATAGCTTATGGCAACGCTGTTCCTTTCACTGGTGGAGATAACTTTTCTTTCCCTGAAAGCCTTCTGCACTAAAGGGACTCACCCTGACCTTGAGATTAACTGTCAAATATCAACTGGAATCTGATCTCATGCAAAATATAAACTTCTGCATCTTAATAACATCTGGTAACTACATTATCTAATTCACCTAGATTTGCAACAATCAAATAAAACTATTTTAGAGTTATTAACAATTAAGTAACTGAAATCAGAGCAACAGAAAGGAGGAGACAAGGTCACAGAATAGATGGTTTCAGAGAAAATGTTGAAATTAATTAAAAATATAAATGTGTTTGGATGATTATGTGATCTCAGCTTACTTTTCCCTTTTCCTGCCTCTGAAATAGATGCTAAGACATTGGAAAAGTGGTTAAGTGGTTTTCTAAAATCTTTTGCCCCTAAGGGTGCCTGTAGGGTCCATTGCCGGACAAAGAGAGGTGCCTGGTGGACTGTGGGGATTCCTGAGAAAGTTTGTCCTTACAGATTAGAGGAAGATATGTGATGATTAAGCCAATTTTACTTTCATTCTTCTTTTCCTATTTTGAAAGCATTCATTTTAGAAACTGGTTTCTGGGACTATGGATCTTCCTTGATACCAAGAAGCAGCAGGACTGGGTCAGGGTCAATGCAGTGAGAGGGGCAATTTTGAAGGATAGACGTGTGTCCTGAGTCTGGAAGCATTGCTGTGTGTCCAACAACTCTTGGGTACTTTCAATGGGCCATCAAGTTTTGTTTACAATTATGTAAACAGAAAAGAGTCTTCCCACATAAGCTGAAAATGTTGCTACTTGGGACAGAAATATACTCCTATAAGCAGCTTTTAGCAGGAAAGAGCTCTCTGCAGGAGGCATCTTTGTCTTGTCACTAACCTTAAAACAGGCACCCTCATGCTCTACTCTTCCCTGGCCAGAGCATACCTTTCAGATCTTTTGGGCACACACTCCTTGCCTAATTTGTTCCTTCTTTCCTTAGATCAAAGAAATAAAAATGAAGAAGAAATAATTAACAGATAACCAGATCTCTTTCCCAACTTCCTCTTCAGTAATCTTGCTAGCAAACTATGAAGGATCAGGAGGAGTCATCAAGCCTGCACACAGAAGGGATGGCGATATCCCTGACCCCTGATTTCAACGATTAACTGAGATTATTTCATTTTTTTTTCTCTTGAAAAACTCTCATGGCTGAGTAGAATCTTAAGAGATGGTTTTGGGGGACACTAAGTCCACTATCTCCCTAGATTGCTGACATTCTGATAAAACTGTCTACAAACATTTGCCTCTCCTTGGGTATTGATTTTTCAGTACTGAGCAGCCCAACCTGACTTCAGTAACACTGCTGCTGCTGCTGAGTCATTTCAGTCATGTCCCACTCCTAATAAATTATAGCTAAGCCTGTTTTGTGAGGTTCTCCCAATGCGGATAACTTTGTTAAGTTCTTTGCTACCTTGTCTCAGTCATCCCTAACAACAATATGCAAGATAAGAACTTTGTCCTGGAGATACTGAAGTTCAAAAATGTAACAGAACAGCTAAATTAACTAACCTAGAAGAATGGAGTTTGTGTCTCTCAGAAATAGTCAATTTCACACATGTAGCAGAGGGAAGAAGAGAAACTTCTGAAAAGGAGAATGTGTGTAAATATCAGATCATTGACTGTATTAAAATAAGGAAAGAATTATTTGTAACTGTTAGCAACCCTGCAGACTTGACAGCTTCAGGTAGAGGGCCCTATCTTCTCAGACAAGCACTGAAGAGACTTTTCTTTCTAATTAGTCAGCTGCCTCCTAACCTAACTGCTCTGGATAAGGGCTATTTGACAATATTGTGCTGTCCCTAGGGGAGAAAGGAATGGGACAAGATGGTGATGGGGTTTGAATTAATTTTTTTTTTTTGGCTGTACCGCATGGCATGTGGGATCTTGTTTCCCCTGACCAGGGATGGAACCTGCACCCCCTGCATTGGAAGTGCAGTCTTTACCACTAGCCCATCAGGGAAGTCCTTTGAATTTAATCTTATTGGATTTTAATGACAATGTTTATTTAAACATCTAAAAGCATATTTAAAAAGGTTGTAGAAATTGTAAAACTGCCCACTTTTCAAAAAGTAGCATGGATTGAATAATTGAGAAGATATTAATGAAATTATATTTTATGATAATTTCATTATCAAGCAACTATTATGCAAAGAAACATCAGGGCAATACCATAGTGAGGTGTCTGAACATGCACTTTAATGAGAAAGACTTTGACATTTAAAAGTTTAACAAAAACATTAAGACACAAATATCATGTCAAAACCAATTAATAATTATTTTTAGACCATTGTTTCCTGTTCTTTCTGTATTTTCTATATTTCATGCTAGTTTTATTAGGTATCTTTAAATAGATGAAGAGTGTATGACCATAGAGCTACATGAATAATTGGACCTAATTTCCATGAGAAAGGTAGAAAACCAAGAGAAATTTTAATTTAATAGCTAATTTTAGATTTTGTTTGAGCTCCAGATTGATGTTGTGGTATATATAGAGTGAAATGATTAATCTTGCTTTCCACTGTACTAAGGGAGAGAATTATTAACAGTATCTTGACAGTTCTAAAAAGGGTGAATATAAAATATATTTGGTTAAAATATCTGGTTCTCAGAGAAATTAGAGTGAATCAGGCTGGAAAAGAGACTGCTTTACTGGCTAGGGAGTGCCGTAATTTATCTTTCATCTTCATTGTGCTATCCTTTCTTAAGACCCATTTCCATGAAAAGAAGAAATAGATGAGAAATTTTCTGTTTTGTTTTTGTTTTTCAGGAAGCAATACCTCTGAAAATAATGGATAAATCGTTAGACCTCTTACATCACCCAAAAAACTACCTGATCAATGTTCTTTCCTTATTTCTGTGTGTATATCTATGCACCTGTGTGTTTGTGTCCCCACAAGATAGATGCTTCTGGCCAAGCCTGGGAAAGTGGAATCTTTGTATTTGAATGCTGCCTTTTCTTTATGTTATGCTGTAAAGCACTTGGGCAGCAAGCCAGGCCCGGCATGGTCGCTGCAACCCCTCTAGACCTCAACCTCTTCAGCTCTGAAATAGGACAATGAGGGTTGAATCTGTGCTGTGCCAGAATCTGGTCACTCAAGAGAAAGGAAGGGAAATTCTTCTTTTTTTTTTTTTTTTAATTTTATTTTTAAACTTTACAAAATTGTATTAGTTTTGCCAAATATGGAAATGAATCCGCCACAGGTTCTAAGGTCAGGTGGGAATGCAAAATTTGACCAAGCCAGGAAGGGATCCGGCCAAGTCCTTCAGTCCTGACTGCTACTCCTCAGTAAGAGTTACACCATCTTGTAGCGACTATTGAGCCCTTGTGCCCACAAAGCCCTCCACAGAAGCTGCGGTCTTTCTCACGTCTCACTGCACAGCAGTCTCCCCTCCCCACTCCTTCATTCAGGCTGCTGCTTGTGTCTGCAGCTCCTGGGGCTCTTCACTCCTCAAAATCCCAGTTCTTTAATAATCAAATACTACCCCCTTAGGAAGCCTTTCTGCACCCTTACCCATAGAGTGCCTTCCTGGATTTACCTTTAGACTAATGTTTTAAAACTTTTCTTATCAGATAACTATATATCTTTCTCTATATATTTTAGTAGGCTTTATGCATGTTCAAATGTGCAGTATGTTATATTTGTAAAGTATGAACACGTACACTATGCTTACATACATTATATAAAAATGTTTTATAATATTCAAATGTACAGGTGTTCAAATATACAGCATATTTCATGTATATTTATAATATTTTATATATTATACATTTTATTTATACAAAATATACAGAACATGCTGTACATTTGAGCATTTTCTCTCTGAATTCTCCATTTCTGCCCAATATAAACTCATTTTGTTTCCAATGTCCAGCTAAAACATAATATTTTTGTGCATATAATACTCATCCTCCACAAAAGTTAGGATATATTTACCTATAAAACATGCAAAGTCAAATAAAAAACAAAGTATATCACAAATCAGTTAAAGAACTAGTGATAGGTTTGTAAAAATATTTGCTGATAAATGTTCTTATTTTGACAGAAAGTAAGAATGGCCCTGTGGAAAAAATGGGCCAAGTGTGTGATGAGGAAATTCAGAGAAGAGTGACTCCAGTAAAGACGCAAACGGGTGTGCTTAATACCAGAAATGTAATGTAATGGAGAAGAAAAGTTAATAGGAAAGAAATATCATTTTTTAGTAATTTAATACCTATATCCCTGACGTCAAAATGTAGTGATATGAAAACAACTGTTCACAAATTGGTTTAGAATAATTTGAGGGAATCCATTGACTTCTTTACATTAATGATAAAAGAAGAAGAAAAAATAAATTCCAAGTTTTTTTCTGGCAGATAGAACAAAGTGACTAAATATATATATTCTACAATTACAAGTGTGTTTGAAGAGTATTGTTTAATAACTAATAATAAAAAAAACTTTAGAGGTTAAAGAATACAGTCCATAGAAGATTACTTTTGAAGTTCCAGGAAAGTTTGTTTTCTTGTTTTGTTGTAACAGACAATATCTATGAAACATTTTTATTGGCTACTGAATTCACATCATCTCCTTATTCTTAAGATCTTTATAGTTCAGTTTTATTTTTAAAAACTTTTTTCTCAACTTCTGTATTTTCTATAAATTTGCTCCTTCTTCACCTACATTCACATCTATTGTCTCTTTTATGTCTGTTCAAAGATTCACTTACCAGTAGCTTATAATCTGGGGGGGGATCCAGGAGTCTTAGAGCTACAAATGTTTTCCTTATACATGGTGAGGAAATGTAGGCCTGAGGAAACTTAAAACTTTTATGGGAAAGGAGAAAAATTGCATTTTAGCAAAAGGTATACAAGCCATGCAATAGTGTGCCTTTCTTTGGTGGAAAAAATAAAAATAAAAAAAAAACAGTAGCATTGGCTTTATCACCACTAAGTATTCCTAGGAGAGCAGACTAACTACCAAATGATAATAGCATAATAACTGGAGAAAAAGTAGGTGCAAAACTAGATTCAATAGAGTCAGTTTCCATGACTGAATGAACTGAACACCAGGAAAGGGGATTTTCTGTATAAGGAGCACAGCTGGGGTCATCACAAGCATCATTATGGGGAAAGATCCAGGGCCTGGGAAGGACACTGCTACTTTTCTCAGTGCTCTGTGTAAACTGAGCTGGGTTGGAGCAACCTAGTGACCCACAGTTGTGATCTCCAGATGCCACTTCAAACAGAAACACGGGAAGGCCCCACCCTCCACCAAGGAAGAAGTAAAAGAGTTAGTGGGTCTGATTAAAACATCAGCACAAAACCTTACTTGGCTTAGTAGAAGTAATAAAATTTTTACTTTTCAGACATTTTTTATGTATTAGACCCTCACAGCCATTGTTTGTAGAGGATCCAACATTGCACTTGTTTACGGAGCTGTAAAGGAGTGCCTTGGAATAAGGAGCTTCCTGCTGCTGCTGCTGCTAAGTCGCTTCAGTCGTGTCCGACTCTGTACGACCCCATAGATGGCAGCCCACCAGGCTTCCCTGTCCCTGGGATTCTCCAGGCAAGAACGCTGGAGTGGGTTGCCATTTCCTACTCCAATGCATGAAAGTGAAAAGTGAAAGTGAAGTCGCTCATTCTTTTTTTTTGAAGTCGCTCATTCATGTCCAACCCTCAGTGACCCCATGGACTGCAGCCTTCCAGGCTCCTTCGTCTCTGGGATTTTCCAGGCAAGAGTATTGGAGTGGGGTGCCACTGCCTTCTCCAAAGAGCTTCCTGCACCTTCTAGTAATCCCATCCCTCTCACCCGTCTTGCTCAATGGCCATTAAATTCACATTTTGTTGACCAGATTGGTTTCTATTGGCTGTCTTAAACTATCCATGCACAATCAATCAGAGAACCCGTGCAGCTGAGCCAATTTGGCAGTTAAGATGGCAAAACTACCTATAGGCTATGGTATCTGCGCATATGTTCCCATCAGAAATGTAAGGGGTAGTTTTTAGCAAGAATCAACTTCATCTTCATACAACTTATTCTCAAAATAGGTACTCCCAGTTGCATACTGGTTGAGCTTTACTTAACCTACAGCCACTAGTAGAGTTTAATCGAACTGACATTGAAGCTGACAGTTACTTCTGACATATGCATAACAAAGACTATTTCACTTAAGAAACAGCCCTTTCAGGGAATTCTGATTCCAAAGTACTGAATTCAAAGTACTTGCAGCCATAAACACTGCCAGGGACACTATCCTCAGGAACCTTGAGTTGTTGGCTCATTTCATTACTGGAATATGCCCCATCAGAGTGTTTGCATATTATATTTAGTTAGTTAGTTAGTTGCTTAGAAATACCTAATTATCAGTGCTAATTAACTTAAAAATCATATTAAGAGTAAATTTAACACTTGGGAGAAGGAACTGTTGAAAGGCAACCATTTAAAAATACATATTTGTGCCCCAACTATTACATTAATTCACTATATAACTCTGAATTACTTAAAGGTTCTCTGAGCTTCAATTTTGTCTTCTGTAAAAGTAATAATAGTAATAGCTGTATTAAATACAAAAAATCACTTTTGTGCAGTAAATGCAACAAAATTGTTTCCCCCTGCCACATGTTCAGAGAATATTTTTATATACAACTATATCACATTGTGTGCCTTGGAATTACCTTTTAATAAACTCTTTACATTAAAAACTATAATAAAAATTCTAATACTTCAGTTTTAAATAATTTTATTTCATTACTAATGATTTGCATTTTTTAAAAAAATTTATCAGTTCATTTCATAGCAGCCCCACTCCAGTACTCTTGCCTGGAAAATCCCATGGATGGAGGAGCCTGGTGGGCTGCAGTCCATGGGGTTGCTAAGAGTCAGACACGACTGAGCAACTTCACTTTCACTTTTTCACTTTCATGCATTGGAGAGGGAAATGGCAACTCATTCCAGTTTTCTTGCCTGGAGAATCCTAGGGGCAGGAGAGCCTGGTGGGCTGACGTCTATGGGGTCACACAGAGTCGGACACGACTGAAGTGACTTAACAGCAATCTGTCTTAAGGGGGCTTTCCTGGTGGCTCAGATGGTAAAGAATCTGCCTGCAATAGTGGGGTTTAGTGAAGATCAGGGAAACCTGGCATGCTGCAGTCCAAGGAGCCACAAACAGACACTACTTACCAAGTGAACAATAATCTGTCTAATCTTGATGGTAATAAAGCCCATTATTTTTATACACCTCACCCCTTTTTCTGCTCCAAATGTGTATTATTCAGATATATTTACAAGCATACTAAAGAAGGGATGTCAACCTGAAAACTTTTTGAGCACTGAATGAATGAATGAATGAATGCAGTGGATCAGGGTTGTTTAGAAGAATTAATTAAAACTGAGAATGAACTGCTGCTAAGTCACTTCAGTCGTGTCCAACTCTGTGCAACCCCATAGACTGCAGCCCACCAGGCTCCCCTGTCCCTGGGATTCTCCAGGCAAGAAAACTGGAGTGGGTTGCCATTTCCTTCTCCAATGCATGAAAGTGAAAAGTGAAAGTGAAGTCACTCAGTCGTGTCCGACTCTTCACAACCCCACGGATTGCAGCCCACCAGGCTCCTCCGCCGATGGGATTTTTCAGGCAAGAGTACTGGAGTCGGGTGCCATTGCCTTCTCCAGAGAATGAACTAGAGGAAAATAAAAGGAAATGATAGATATCAGTCCAATCTCACTATTCTGTAAGTTCTTTCTAAGAATAAAAGCAAAGCAAAACAAAATCATAATATAGATTTTACTCCATTAAAAATAATTTTTCAAGAAAATCAAATTGTTAAACGCATTAATTTTTTTAATGGATGAATTAAACTTAGCTTAGAGGGTGCCATGTAAGCAGAGAAAGTGACTAAGAAAATGAATGTAGCTTGACTTACAGCAAATATAATAAACATTCATCTGTGTTTCAATTAACAACACTGTTTCATGAAATGCTTTGTTTCATGTAACAAGCAAAATTGGGACATATTTAGGATTTGATTTCTGAAAGACCTCAGACATTTTCACAGTGGTCCTCAACAATAGGTCCCTTTACAAAAGGAATGGATCATATGATTCTTCAGATGTGCAGCTGTGTGCCATTTTTGGACTTTCCAACAGTCATCTTACCCACACTAACTAGCAAACAACAGTGGGCATAAATTCATTTCCCCTAGTTTCTGGTCCCACACAGATGGACTTGTTTAATTATTCTTAATAATGTAAAGACCTTGGGTTATGGTAGACATAACTAATTCCAAAAAGAAAACAGTAAACTACTCAAGATAAATAAAAAGCAAACAGAATAAAACCTTCAATAAATTAGAAAGAACAACACTGAAAGCAAATGACAACTTGAAATATATAGGTTAATACCCTTAAACCAATTATAATTTGTACTTTAATACAAAACTATTTAATAAAGAAGAACATATCTAAAAAGGAAAATCACAATTTCAATTAAAAACTGAAACATATTTAATAAAACTGGTGGTCAAATATATAAAATTTAGACCAACAAAATTATAATTTGTTAAATTAAGGAAAATGGGGAAAAAAAAATACCTGTTAACCAGTAATAGAAAGTGTTTGGAAGAAACAGATCTTCATAAATAAGAGTGTGATTTAGTGCAAATATTTGTAAGGTATGCTGGCAGGGTTTTCAGAATCTAAAGATATTACTATCCTTTGATAAATTGTTCAATGTCTATGATAATCAGAGACATGCACAAAGATTTAAGATAATAGCCATTCATTACAGTGTTGTTTCTTCTTGAAAAAATCTCTAAAAAATCTAAATATCTTCAAATAAACTGCTTGACATCTGTCATAATATATATTTAGCATAAAATATTACATCCATTAATATTCAATGCATATGAAAAATGTGAGTATAAAAGGCATGCTAATCCAGAGATTAATACATACAAAATAAAGTACATACTGTGTATGTATAAATATTTAAGTGATAGGTTCTTTTTTTAATATAAATTTATTTAATTAGAGGCTAATTACTTTACAGTATTGATAGGCTCTTGAACAAAAGAAGATTTCCTTTCTAATATTAAAATTTAAGAATTTATTTTCAAAAGACAGCAGCTGAAAGACATCAATGTTATACATATTGAATGGGAGACTATTCAGTTATAAAAAGGAATGAACATTAACCACTGGCAACAACTTGGGTAGATTTGGAGATTATTATGCTAAGTGAAATGTCAGACAGAGAAAGACAAATATTGCGTAATATCACTTATATGTGGAATATAGTGAATATAACTGGCATTCAGTTCAGTTCAGTTGCTCAGTCATGTCTGACTCTTTGCGACCCCATGAATCGCAGCACGCCAGGCCTCCCTGTCCATCACCATCTCCCGAAGTTCACTCAAACTCATGTCCATCGAGTCAGTGATGCCATCCAGCCGTCTCATCCTCTGTCATCCCCTTCTCCTCCTGCCCCCAATCCCTCCCAGCATCAGAGTCTTTTCCAATGAGTCAACTCTCCACATGAGGTGGCCAAAGTACTGGAGTTTCAGCTTTAGCATCATTCCTTCCAAAAAACACCCAGGGCTGATCTCCTTTAGGATGGACTGGTTGGACCTCCTTGCAGTCCAAGGGACTCTCAAGAGTCTTCTCCAACACCACAGTTCAAAAGCATCAATTCTTCAGAGCTCAGCTTTCCTCACAGTCCAACTCTCACAACCATACATGACCACAGGAAAAACCATAGCCTTGACTAGACGGACCTATGTTAGCAAAGTAATGTCTCTGTTTTTGAATATGCTACCTAGGTTGGTCATAACTTTCCTTCCAAGGAGTAAGCGTCTTTTAATTTCATGGCTGTAGTCACCATCTGCAGCGATTTTGGAGCCCAGAAAAATAAAGTCTGACACTGTTTCCCCATTTATTTCCCATGTGGTGATGGGACCAGGTGTCATTATCTTCGTTTTCTGAATGTTGAGCTTTAAGCCAACGTTTTCGCTCTCCTCTTTCACTTTCATCAAGAGGCTTTTTAGTTCCTCTTCACTTTCTGCCATAAGGGTGGTGTCATCTGCATATCTGAGGTTATTGATATTTTTCCTGGCAATCTTGATTCCAGCTTGTGTTTCTTCCAGCCCAGGGTTTCTCATGATGTACTCTGCATATAAGTTAAATAAGCAGGGTGACAACATACAGCCTTGATGTACTCCTTTTCCTATTTGGACCCAGTCTATTGTTCCATGTCCAGTTCTAACTGTTGCTTCCTGACCTGCATACAAAGTTCTCAAGAGGCAGGTCAGGTGGTCTGGTATTCCCATCTCTTTCAGACTTTTCCACAGTTTATTGTGTTCCACATAGTCAAAGGCATTAGCATAGTCAATAAAGCAGAAATAGATATTTTCTAGAATTCTCTTGCTTTTTCGGTGATCCAGCGGATGTTGGCTATTTGATCTCTTGTTCCTCTGCCTTTTCTAAAACCAACTTGAACATCAGGAAGTTCATGGTTCACATACTGCTGAAGCCTGGCTTGGAGAATTTTGAGCATTACTTTCCTAGAGTGTGAGATGAGTGCAATTGTGTGGTAGTTTGAGCATTCTTTGGCATTGCCTTTCTTTGGGATTGGAATGAAAACTGACCTTTTCCAGTCCTGTGGCCCTTGCTGAATTTTCCAAATTTGCTGGCATATTGAGTACAGCACTTTCATAGCATCGTCTTTCAGGATGTGAAAGAGCTCAACTGGAATTCCATCACCTCCACTAGCTTTGTTCATAGTGATGCTTTCTAAGGCCCACTTGACTTCACATTCCAGGATATCTGGCTCTAGGTGAGTGATCATACCATCGTGATTATCTTGGTCATAAAGATCTTTTTTTTTTGTACAGTTCTTCTGTGTATTCTTGCCATCTTTTCTTAATATCTTCTGCTTCTGTTAGGTCCATACCGTTTCTGTCCTTTATTGAGCCCATCTTTGCATGAAATGTTCCTTTGGTATCTCTAATTTTCTTGAAGAGATCTCTAGTCTTTCCCATTCTGTTGTTTTCCTCTTTTTCTTTGCATTGATCACTGAGGAAGGCTTTCTTATCTCTTCTTGCTATTCTTTGGAACTCTGCATTCAGATGCTTATATCTTTCCTTTTCTCCTTTGCTTTTTGCTTCTCTTCTTTTCACAGCTATTTGTAAGGCCTCCCCATACAGCCATTTTAAATAAATGGAGTATAACCTTTCAAAATTGTGACAAACTCCTACACTTGTAACTTACATAATTGTGTACATTAACTATAGTTAAATTTAAATAAAAGAAAAGCACCCATGGGGAGAAATTTTCTCAGGAATCTAAACTGTTCTGTAGTCCTTCCCAGTCCTCTGTTTGCCTGAACTGTTTCAAAGTTTTCCAGCTCCTAACTCTGCCTTTCTTGTCTCATTAAATGTGACCTCCCTGTGCTCCTCACCCCTGAGTTAACCCACCTGCCTATTTGAAAGGTGAGATGTTAGTGATCTTTTCTATGTCCATGTTTCCACTATCATTGGGTCATTAAAGGGTGAATTTTCTCTATACCAGAGATATTACAGACAATAATCATGCACCTTACAAATGTAGATTTTTGTAACAAAATAGGCCAGTCTTAGGTCCATGCTCTCCTGTTGACAACTTACTGAGACCCATGTTAACAGGCGGCTGTTGCCACCTGCAAAATGGCCATTGACTAGTCTGCTAAGGCAGGGTTATTCTAGGGTTCTCTTTGCTCAATATATACATAGGAAAAACATGCTGGAGGAAAATACAGATTAACCATAGTAATGTTGGGTAGTAAATTGTGGATGCTATAAACACCTTGCTTCATTTATTCATTCACTTATCTCCTATTATACAACAATGACTGGGTCCAGTGATCGTGACATAATAGTGAATAGAAATAAATGCACTCTTGGCTCAATATCTTTTAATCACAATTATTCTAGTCATGGACATAAAATCTGGATTGAACTATTAGACAACAAATATTCAACAACTGAAAATAGGAAGTTAGTTAATTAAAGGGGAATGGCTATGTTCATTATTAATGGCAATATCATTAATAAAAGAAGAAAAGAAGACAGGAAAAGAGAGAGGGAGGGGGAAATAGAAAAAAGAGCAATGGCAGAGGAAAACTTTCAAATTAAATGATACTAAAAAGACATGACAACTAAATGCAATACCTGGTTGTAGACTTACCTTGTACTGGAAGAAAAAGAAATTTTAAAGGCACAACTGACAACATTGATTAGATTAGGTAATTGTATTGTATCAGTGTTAAATTTACTGACATTGATAACTGTTCTGTGGTTATATAAGATAATATTCTGTTCCTAAATGCACTCTGGAGTTTGAAGAGAGAGATCCATGATACCATAATATAAACAACTTACTCTAAACAGTGCATAAATCATATAATGTAAACACATATACAATATATAAATTATATAGGTAAATAACTGCATATACACATGTACATATGTGCTGTGCTGTACTTAGTCACTCAGTAATGTTCAACTCTTTGTGAACCCATGGACTTTAGAACACCAGGCTCCTCTGTCCATGGGATTCTCCAGGCAAGAATGCTTGAGTGGGTTGCCATGCCCTCCTCCAGGGGAATCTTCCCAACGAGGGCTCAAACCCAAGTCTCCCATATTGCAGGTGGATTCTTCACCATCTGTGCCACCAGGGAAGCCCCAAAATACTAAAGTGGGTAGCCTATCCCTTCTCCAGGGGATTTTCCTGAGCCAAGAATTGAACCGGAATCTCCAGCATTGCAGACGGATTTCTTTACCAGCTGAGCTATCAGGGAAGCCCCACATGTGTGTGTGTGTGTGTGTGTGTGTGCGTGTATATATATATATATATATATATATATATATATATATATATAATGAGATAGATGGTAAAAGTAAGTGTATTTGGTAAAGGCCATATGGATGATTTTTATATTGTCTCTTCTTTTGCAAACATTTCTGTAAATTTGAAATTATTTCCAAATAGAAGTCTTACTAGAAAACCACACTCAAAGCTTACACACCAAAGAATTGCAATGTCTGGGAGGACTTCAATATTTCTAAACACTCTATTATGAGGGGACCTGTCCCATCAAGTAGCATAGAACAGGATTCAAGAATTAAGGAAACCAAGATCTAAAGCAAAACTAGAGCCAGAAGATATAGTGGGGAGGGAAAAGAACGCAGGGGTGTGCGGTGGGAGTGGGGAGCAGAGGCCACATACCAAGGCCCTATGTAGCAGAGAGGAAAAAAAGTGGAATGGGAGGGGCCTGGACCTCTAAGTAAGAGGGGCTGAAGGCTTAGGGGAAAGTTTAACATGTGCGGCTTTGACACACTGTTGAAGCGTGTTTTTCTAGAATTCTGGTGGAAGCTGAGATGGTTCTGAGAATATCTGGTGGAAGTTGCAACTATTATAAGGACAGAGAGTCCAGGACAGTTTCTAAAGATACTAAGGAGAACAAGGGACAGATTTTTTTTTTTCTTTTTTACATTTGAGGAGAGTTAAACTAGAGGAGGAAATGAACCAAAAGAAAGGCAGTGTCAAAATAAACCATGTTTTTAGAAAATCTAAGGGCCTTAACAGTTTAGAAGGTCAAGTGTCCTGAGAAGAGAAACTACAAATTTTAGCAGTCCTATGCTTGGAAAAAAACAACAAAAAACTTGTAACTATGTATAGCAAGGAATGTTAACTACACATTGTGGTTACCATTCAGCAATATACATAAATATTAAATTATTATGTTGTACCTCTGAAACAAATATAATGCTTTATGTCAATTATGTCTCAAAAAAGCAGAAGATTGTGATTGAGTTTACAGCATGGAAGTGATGGTCATGAATCTCTGCAAACTCTGGCAGATATTGAAGGACAGGGAAACCTGGGGCGCTGCAGTCCATTGGGGTTGCAAAGAGTCAGACATAACTTAACAAGTGAAAAACAAAAAGTGTTGGAAATGTGACTTAATAGGATGGATGTGTGTAGGCAGCTGCTTTGAAGGTGGTTGTGATGGAGAGGAGAGAGAGAGGCAGGAGGTGGATATAGAAATGCTTATGAGAAATGCTTTTCTCCCCAGTAAGATAGACTTTTCTGCTTTTCCCACATGTATAACAATGAGCGTACATTTTTTTCCATCAGAATAAACACAATTGCTTGCCCCAAAATATAAAAAATGCTGCTATACAAAGTATTGTTATAAAATCAGGTCCAGCTCCCCACCACTCAAAAATCAATACTTGAGCAAAAGACAAATGTTGGTAGAAAGGAAAATTGCTTTAAATCAGAATGCTGACAATCCGGGGAGATGGTGGACTCAGTATCTCCCCAGACCATTTCTGAAGGTTTTGCTGGGTCATGAGTTTTTTTTTTTTTTTTTTGTGGGGGGAGGCTTTATTTATTTTTTTTTATTTTTTAATTTTAAAAATAAAACAGATATACACATGCTCCCCATCCTGAACCCTCCTCCCTCCCCCTCCCCATACCATCCCCCTGGGCCTTCCCAGCGCACCAGCCCCAAGCATCCAGCATCGTGCACTGAACCTGGACTGGCATCTCGTTTCATACATGTCATTTCACATGTTTCAATGCCATTCTCCCAAATCTTCCCACCCTCTCCCTCTCCCATAGAGTCCATAAGACTGTTCTATACATCAGTGTCTCTTTTGCTGTCTCGTATACAGGGTTATCGTTACCATCTTTCTAAATTCCATATATATGCGTTAGTATACTGTATCATGAGTTTTTAAAGGGAAAAAAGGAAGCAATCTTAGCTAATCATTGAGATAGAAGGTCAGAGTTGTTACCATTCCCCACTGTGTGCAGGCTCGTGTTCAGGCTTGTGTTCAGGCTCATCAAATGTTTATGATTGTCTTTAGATGCTGTCTTGTCCACAAAGTCTGTCAGATTGCTGAAGGGAAAGATAGGGAAGAGATCTGGTTATCTATTAGTTACTTATTCTTCATTTCTACTTCTTTGATCTATGGAAAGAACCAACAAGTTAGGCAAGGTGTTGTGTACCCAAAAGATTTGAAATGTGTGTTTAGGCTGAGGGTGAGCACAGCATGAGGGTGACTGGTTTAAGGTTAGTGACAGGACAAAGGGGCCTCTTGCAAAGAGCTTTTTCTTGTCAAAGATGCTTATAGTATCTGCCCCTGTATTAAAGGGGAATGCAGGGGAATTCCTTGGGGGTCCTGTGGTTAAGATTCAATGATTCAACTGTAGGAGACCAGAGTTTGATCCCTGGTCAGGGATGGCCCACATGACTCAATGGTAAAGAATCCACCTGCAATGTAGGAGACATGCAGGAGTTATGGGTTTGATCTCTGAATTCAGAAGATCCCTTTGAGGAGGAAATGGCAACTCACTTCAGTATTCTTGCCTAAAAAATCCCAGGGACAAAGGATCGTGGCAGGCTACAGTCCATGGGGTCACTAAAGATTCGGAAACACCTTAGTGACTAAACAACAACAAGGGGAACTAATATCCTGCATGCCCTTTGGCATTCCCCCCACCCCCACAAAAGAAAAAGAGGATTGAATAAATGAGGAGGTAGTTGATAGTTAATAAATAAAAGAGATTTCACAAAGAGTCTGAGGACAGTGTAGGTGCGGTAGGCATGTGAGTAGAATAATAAGAACATAACCTTAGAAATTATGCCTAATGAGGTTAATCAGTTTATGTACATGACAATTCACTAACCTGGCTCTGCTTCCTTATTCTCATAGTAGATATAAGGTGGAATAGGATCCTGAAAAGTGCTCATAAAGTAGAGGATGTTCATTGTTGTGCTATGAATAGGACTGCTTCTTGTGGGCTCTACAAAGGGGTCTATCCAACCAGAGAGGCCTGACACATGAGCCACACAGAGCACAGAGATTGAGCAATGATCCCTGCCTGGGCTCAATTCCACCTGATGGACCCTGGTGTTAGCTGGGCCCCATGGAGAGGGGGCAGGGCCTGGAAGCCAGGGAACTGAACTCCACCCTGCTGAGGTTTGAAGGCAGTGGGACTGTCTGTCTCAGTCTCACTCCTGGTGGTGAGAGGGGCATTACAGAACCTGAGGATGTCCATGAAGAAAGACCAGGTCTGAGGGTTTTCTCCAGCAGGCCTTCCATCTGAATGACAGGCCTTTATGTGGAGGAAAACAGAACTATTGTCTTCAGACATATGAGCTTTTGGGGGGATAAAGTGTTTTAATTATTCCATGTGGCCCCTGGAGCTAGAATTAGGGCAGATACAGAAATTTGTCCAAGTGCTGGAACCATCTAAAGATAGAGCACTGCCTATTGAGGGGAACTCAGCCTTAGTCATGTAACCAGCCAGAGCAGAGGTTGACGGCTGAGGGCAGTGGAGGTAGAGATCTGGGAAGAACTGCAGTGAGGAAAAGCCTGTTCTGGAGTCTGCTCTACAACAGTGCTGGCCTTAACAACACAGGACTGCTCACTTCAAAACGTGCTGAGAGTAGATCTCAGGTTAAGTGTTCTCACCACCAAAAAAGGAACTCAACGATATTCTGGGAGGTGTTCAGTAGGTCTGTTTCCTTGATGGTGGTGATGGTATTGCATATGTCTAAATTCAGAGATTCCCTGTGAATCAGTTATCTTCCAATAAAGTTGTTATTAAAAAAAAAAAAAAAGAACTTCATAAGCTAGTGACCCCTACAATGGCTCTTTCCAATTCTAATTCATTCACAAGCCGACAAAAGCAAGACAAGAATGCAAATCTATGTTCTGAAATTCTGTAGTTGGGGGGTGGAGCATAGGGGCTGGAGGACTCTCACATTCTCCTCTAACAGCTATAAATATGGCAATAAGCATTGATCTATTTGTTCCTGATGGCTATACAGAGTGAAATCAATGTAGTATATTGAGTGGCAATCTGTTCCTAGTTAGAGCAGTACATACTCTGGGCTGGGCAATCAGCTGCATTTAAATATGAACCATGTGACTTGGACTGAGAAGAAATACCCTGTGACTAACAACACAGATCCAGGATCACAGTGCTCACTTCTGCAGAGAGCTGCAATGGTCATTAAGCTGTGAGTTTCTAGGAGGTGATTTCAGAAACGTCTCACTGCATCTCAGTCTCCTTGACTGATCACAGACATGCTGTCAGCAGCACCACACTTGAAGGAGCTGATCTCCACCTGCTTAGAAAATAAGGGAAACAACAGGTGATCAGAAATCCTGGAAACCACCAAGAAACATGATTATAGGCATTTTCATCTTCAATACTTGCACTTGTAATCTGTCACTCTTTCAAAGGCTGTCTTAAATGAATTTTATACTAGGTTTCCACAGGGTAAGTGCAGTAAAGCATGGAATGTAATTTGTCTTATTATTTTCTGCCTCTATGTCTCTTGTCTTCTCTCTTTTGATCTGTGCTCCTGCCTTGGAATAAAATGAAGTGAAAGAATGTACAGGCAAAATTTATATTTATTTTATAGTCTTCTGAGCTTATCTGCCTGCAAAAATCTTTTTTTTTTTTGTTTGTTTGGTTTTTTTAAATATATTTAACTGTTAATTTTTGCAAAATGTTGTCTGACCTGGATAACTGTGCTTTCTTCTCAATCAGTCACTTTTCTCCTCTTCTTTCATAGTCACTAGAGTAATCCTTTGACAAAGTAAATCAGATGTCACTTCTATCAAACCCTGCTGTGGCTCCTTATGTCTTTTGAGTGAAAGTTGAAGCACTCATGATGACCTATTTGTCCCACAGAATCCTGCTCAGGCTTCTCTGAACCAAACCATCCCCTCTTCCACCCTTCCATCACATAAGACATGCTTATCTTCTGGAATATCTAGCCATCTTCCCATTGGGGTCTTTGACTGTCTCCAACTCTGAGCCTCATCTGAGCATAGGCAGTACTGACTACCTTGCAGTCTTTGAAGCTGTGCTCAAACGACTGCTTCACAACAAGACACAACCACTTTCTCCAACCTTTGTTTCTTTTTGCCATAGAAATAATCATTTTTCTCATTCCCTAGAACTGATGCATCTTTATATTTATTGGGTATTCTTCAGCATCACATCCCATTAGAATAGCAGTTTCATGGTTAGAGGGAGATTTTTATTTTGTTCATTAATGTTTCCAAGCTCCTTAAATGGTACCTGCATGTACTGGGTACTCAATATCTGTTTGTGAAATTACAATAGTAACATAAGAAATTGAAAAACTTATTTGACAGTCTGTCATGCTTCTATCACACAGTAAGGAAATTTGTATATGATTAAACATTACATGAATAAAATTTAGCTCATTGATGTAACTCTGTCCTTGTGAGAAGATAACAAACAAATAACAATCATTCTAAATATATATATATATATATATATACACATACATACACACACACTTACATATATATGTCACAAATTTTCCAGCTTACAGCTCTGTTTACAAGATAATTTTAAAATGTAGAATTTCACAAAATAATTACAAAGTAAAGTGAAATGAATAAAATGGTTATTTTGCTATAGGATGGAGAGGCAACTAGGCAGATAAAAGAAACAAAGGCACAAAAGTATGAATGCCTGTTTCATCTTCAGGGAAATTAAAGTGGCCCCATGTGGCAAATCAAGAAAAAAAACCTTTACCAGGGCCCAGATGGGAGAACATGTAGTTCTATTCAGGGAATCAAAGTGTTATTGTTGGCAAATTCACAGTACAGTGTAAGAAGGGACATGAGATTATCAAAGCATCCTACGTACCCCTTTAAGATGTCTTATCTCACCATCCATAAGAATTCCATAAAGATTTTTTAAAAATAATTAGTTGAACAAATGTGTAATTCATGGCCAAGAATAGAATAAATTCTGACCTCCAGACCAAATAGTCAATCAAGAACAATGAAAAAGGTGGTCCTAAGATGGTGGAGGAATAGGAAGGGGAGACTACTTTTTCCCCACAAATTCATCAAAAGAGCATTTGAATGCTGAGCAACTTTCACAAAGCAACTTCTGAAAGCTGGCAGAGGACATCAGGCACCCAGAAAGGCAGCCCATCTGCTTCAAAAGGAGGTAGGATAAAATATAAAAGACAAAAAGAGAGACAAAAGAGTTAGGACAGAGACCTATCCTGAGGAGGAAATCGTGAAGGAGGAGAAGTTTCCAAACAGAAGCAAACCCTCTCACCAGCGGATCTGTGGGGAATTTTCGAATCCCAGAGGGCAACATAACCAGGAGAAAAGAAAAAAAAAAAACAAAACAAAACACAGAATACAGGCCTAACTGCAACTGCTAGCAGAGAAGTGGCCCAGACTCTCACATCCACCACCAGCAACCGGGGGCTGGACAGGGAGGCTTGGGTTGCATGCTTAGGGTAAGGACCGGGTCTGAATGCCCTGAGGACAATTTAAGGGAGCTAATGTGAGATAGCAACCCAAGCTGTGAGAGAGAGAAAAAAAAAAGAGAGAGAGAGAGAGAGAGAACTTTCACACAAAAAGCTCTAACCTAAGGCACAGCCTGGCCTGCTCATAGAACAAAGGACTGAGCAAATACCAGAGGAGAGCTAGCCTGCTGCAGACCAGCCCCTCCCTCCGCTGGAGGCAGAGAGGCAGGAAGGCGACAGCCAGAGCCAGAAGTCAAGGGGCAACCTCGACCCCAGAAGTGGCATCCTCCACCAAACTGTGAGAAGGCTCCCAGTTGCTAACCAAGACTTCCTGGGATCCTGGATAGTTGATATCTGCCAGGAGGGTCACAGCCAGAGATCAGCTCCCCAGAGGAGACACACAGCACACCTGAAATAGCGCTCTCGCAGCACACCCAGGAAACCAAGCAGCCAGGACCAGGGAGTTGATTAGGATGCACAGCACACCTGGGACAATGTGCTCGCCAAGCACCTGGTCGCCTGAGCTTCTCAGACCTGGGAAGGTCACAAAAGGCATGCCCAACCAAGTCTGTGCCTTTGTGGAGTACCCAAGAACCTGAACCTGAGCAGCTTAGATCTGGGAATTGCATGAAATGCAGGGCCTGTTTTGGACTGCATCCTTGCAGAGCAACCTGGAGCCTGAGCAGTGTAGACTGGGAAAGCACATGCCATTGTGAGTTGGGGCAAACCCAGTGTGGTCCATACACTGTGAGCACTCCCCCCACACACCAGTGATATTTGTTTGCAGTGTTCCTCCCTCCCCACAATACAGCTGAACAAGTAAGCCTAAATAAGTGACCACCTTCACTCCTTTTTATCAGGGCAGAAATTAGACACTGAAGAGGCTTGCAAACAGAGGAAGCCAAAATAAACAAAGAAGATGGAACCTCTCTGGAAGTGACAAGTGCAACAGATTAAAACCCTGTAGCAAACAGACTAAGCATTAGATGGGGCCTATACCTGGAGAAGTATAAGCTGGAACAAGGAACTATCTGAAACTGAACTGACCCCACACAGCCCTAAACAACTCCAGAGAAATTCCTAGGTATATTTTTATTATTATCATTTTTTCTTTATTTTTAATTTTAAGTTCTTTATTACTCCTTTCATTTTCATTTTTATAACCTACCTTGCAAACAAAGATCCTGTTTTTAATGCAAATTTCGTGTGTATATATATATATGTATATATATATATATATATATATATATATATATATATAATTTTTGTGACTGATTTTGTTTTGCACTTTTAATATGGTATTTTTGAGACTCTAACCTCTACTCTATATTTTTAATCTTTGCTTTTTGGTATTTGTTATCAATTTTGTAGCTTTAAGAATCTAATCTTCAGTACCCATTTTTACTTAGGGGTATGATTACCAGCTTGATTTCCCTCTCCCCTTTTGACCTTCCTTTTTCTCCCCCAGGTCACCTCTATCTCTTCACTCCTCTTTCTCTTCTCTACTTAACTCTGTGAAACTCTCTGGGTGTTCCAGGCTGTGGAGAACATGTAGGGAGATGATTACTGACTAGATTGGTCTCTCCCATTTTTATTCCCCCTCTTCTCCTCCTGGTCACCTCTATCTTGCACCTCCTTCTTCTCTTCTCCATGTAACTCTGTGAACCTCTCTGGGTGTGCCTCAGTGTAGAGACTCTTTTCAGTATGAACCTAGATGTTTTATATTCAGTGCAGTATGGTTGGAAAAATCTTGAAGCTACTATAAGAATAAGACTGAAAGCCAGAGGCAGGAGGCTTAAATCCAAAACTTGAGAACACCAGAAAACTCCTGACTCCAGGAAACATTAATTGACAAGAGCTCATCCAAAAGCTTCCATACCTACAACTGAAACGAAGCTCCACCCAAGAGCCAGCAAGTTCCAGAGCAAGACATGCCATGCTAATTCTCAAGCAATGCAGGAACACAACCCTGAGCATTAAAATATAGGCTGCCCCCAATCACACCAAACTAGTAGACACCCCAAAACTCACTAATCTACACTTCATTGCACTCCAGAGAGAAGAGACCCAGCTCTACCCACCAGAACACGGACTCAAGCTTCCCTAACCAGGAAACCTTGACAAGCCACTCGTCCAACCCCACCCACAGGGAGCAACCTCCACAATAAAAAGGAACCAAAAATTTCAAGCTTACAGAAAGGCCACCCAAAACTCAAAAATCTAAACAAAATGAAAAGGCAAAGAAATATTCAACAAGTAAAGGAACATGATAAATGCCCACCAAACCAAACAAAAGAGGAGATAGGGAGTCTACCTGAAAAAGAATTCAGAATAATGATACTAAAGATGATCAAAAGTCTTGAAAGCAAACTAAAGTTACAGATAAATAGAATAGAGAAAAGAATTGAGAATAGACAAGAAATGTTTAACAAGCACATAGAAGAAATAAAAAAGGCAATAATGAATATGAATAAAAAATAGTCAATAATGAATAATGCAATAACTGAGCATAAGAGCACTCTTGAGGGAACCAACAATAGCATACCTTAGGCAGAGGATAGGATAAGTGAGGTGGAAGATACAATGTTGGAAAAAAAATGAGGCAGAGAAAAAAATTAATTAAAGGAAATGAGGAAAACCTCAGACACCTCTGGGAAAATGTTAAATGCCCCAACGAATCATAGGAGTCCCAGAAGAAGAAGACAAAAAGAAAGGCCATAAGAAAATACTTGAGGAGATAATAGTTGAAAATTT
Source organism: Bos javanicus (assembly GCF_032452875.1). Classification (NCBI taxonomy): domain Eukaryota; kingdom Metazoa; phylum Chordata; class Mammalia; order Artiodactyla; family Bovidae; genus Bos; species Bos javanicus. Next base: position 3,825,678 of record NC_083871.1, on the reverse strand, counting down.
CCCTAAAATGAGGAAGGAATTAGCCATCAAAATCAAGAAACCCAGAGAACCCCAAACAGGAAAAACCCAAGGCAAAACACCCCAAGGCACATATTAATCAAATTAATGAAGATCAAACACAAAGAACAAATATTAAAAGCAGCAAGGGAAAAGCAACAGATAGCACACAAAGGGATTCCCATAAGGATAACAGCTGATCTTTCAATAGAAACTCTTGAGGCCAGAAGGGAATGGCAGGACATACTTAAAGTGATGAAAGAGAAAATTCTACAACCAGCAAGGATCTCATTCAAATATGAAGGAGAAATAAAAAGCTTTACAAACAAGCAAAAGCTGAGGGAATTCAGCACCACCAAACTACCTCTTCAACAAATGCTAAAGGAATTTCTCTAGACAGGAAATACAGAAAAGGTTTATAAACTCGAACCCAAAACAACAAAGTAAATGACAATGGGATCATTCTTATCAATAATTACCTTAAATGTAAATGGGTTGAATGCCCCAACCAAAAGACAAAGACTGGCTGAATGGATACAAAAATAAGACCCCTATATATGCTGTCTACAAGAGACCCACCTCAAAACAAGGGACACATACAGACTGAAAGTGAAGGGCTGGAAAAAGACATTTCGTGCAAATGGTGACCAAAAGAAAGCAAGAGTAGCAATACTCATATCAGATAAAATCAACTTTGAAATAAAAGCATGAAAAGAGACAAAGAAAGACACACCATAATGATCAAAGGATCAATCCAAGAAAAGGATATAATAATTATAAATATATATGCAACCAACATAGGAACACCACAATATGTAAGGCAAATACTAACAAGTATGAAAGGGGAAATTAACAGTAACACAACTCACGCATATGGATAGATTAATTAAACAGAAAATTAGCAAGCAAAAACAACTTTAAATGATACAATGGACCAGTTAGACCTAATTGATATCTCTTGGACTATCTACCGCAAAACAATGAAATTCACCTATTTCTCAAGTGCACACGGAACACTCTCCAGGATAGATCACATCCTGGGTCATAAATCTACCCTTGGTAAAGTCAAAAAAATTAAAATCATTTCAAGCATTTTCTCTGATCACAATGCAGTAAGATTAGATGTCAACTACAGGAAAAAAAAAAAAAAGCTATTAAAAATACAAACTTATGAAGCCTAAACAACATGCTTCTGAATAACCAGCAAATCACACAAGAAATCAAATATGCATAGAAATTAATGAAAATAAAAACATGACAACCAAAAACCTAAGGGATTCAGTAAAATCAGTGCTAAGGGGAAGGTTCATAGCAATACATGCTTACCTCAAGAAACAAAATAAAAATAAAATAAATAACCTAACTTTACACCTAAAGTAACTATAAAAAGAAGAAATGAAGAACCCCAGGTTTAGTAGAAGGAAAGAAATCATAAAATTAGGACAGAAATAATTGAAAAAGAAACAAAGGAAACTATAGCAAAAGTCAATATAACTAAAAGCCGGTTCATTGAGAGGATAAATAAAATAGACAAACCATTAGCCAGACACATCAAGAAAAAAAGGGAGCAGAATCAAATCAATAAAATTAGAAATGAAAATGGTGAAACCACAACAGATAACACAGAAATACAAAGGATCATAAGAGACTACTATCAGCAACTGTGTGACAATAAAATGGACAACGTGGAAGAAATGGGCAATTCTTAGAAAAGTATAAATTTCCAAAATTGAGCCAGGAAGAAATAGAAAATCTTAACAGATACATCACAAGCATGGAAATCAAAACTGTACTAAAAAAATCTTCCAACAAACAAAATCCCAGGACCAGATGGCTTCACAGATGAGTTCTACCAAAAATTTATAGAGTTAAAACTTATTCTATTCAGTCTTCCAGAAGACTGTAGAGGAAAGTAAACTGCCAAACTTATTCTATGAGGCCATCATCACACTAATACCTAAACCAGACAAAGATGCCACAAAAAAAGAAAGGGTCAATATCACTGATGAACATAGATGCAAAAATCCTCAACAAAATTCTAGCAAACAGAATCCAACAACATATTAGAAAGATCATACATCATGACCAAGTGGGCTTTATCCCAGGGATTCAAAGATTCTTAAATATTCACAAAACAATGTGATACACCACATTAACAAATTGAAAGGTAAAAACCATATGATTATGCAATAGATGCAAAGAAAGCCTTTGACAATATTCAACATCCATTTATGATAAAAACCCTCCAGAAAGCAAAAATAGAAGGAACATACCTCAACATAATAAAAGACATGTATGATAAACCCACAACAAACATTATCCTCAATGGTGAAAAATTGAAATCATTTCCCCTAAAGTCAGGAATAAGACAAGGGTGCCCACTCTCACCACTACCAATCTACATAGTTTTGGAAATTTTAGCCACAGCAATCAGAGATGAAAAAGAAATAAAATAAATCTAGATTGGAAAAGAAGAAATAAAGCTCTTTCTATTTACAGATGACATGATCCTCTACATAGAAAACCCTAAAGACACCACCAGAAAATTACTAGAGCTAATCAGTGAATATAGTAAAGTTGCAGGATATAAAATTAATATATAAAAATCCCTTGCATTCTTATACACTATCAATGAGAAAACAGATAGAAAAATTAAGGAAACAATCCCATTCACCATTGCAATGAAAATAATAAAATACTTAGGAGTAAATCTACCTAGAGAAACAAAAGATTTATTTATATAAAACTATAAAACACTGATGAAAGAAATCAAAGATGACACAAATAGATGGAGAAATACACCATGTTCATGAATCGGAAGAATCAATATAATGAAAATGAGAACACCACCCAAAGCAATCTATAGATTCAATGCAATCTGTATCAAGCTACTTTCAGAGAACTTGAACAAATAATTTCACAATTTGTATGGAAATACAAAAACGTCGAATACTCAAAGCAATCCTGGGAAAGAAAAATGAAACTGGAGGAATAAACCTACCTGACTTCAGACCATCCTACAAATCTATAGTCATCAAGACAGTATGGCACTGGCACAGAGACAGAAATACAGATCAGTGGAACAAAATAGAAAGCCCAGAGATAAATCCACACACCTATGGAAACCTTATCTTTGACAAAGTAGGCAAAAATATCCAATGGAAAAAAGACAATCTCTTTAACAAGTGGTGCTGGGAAAACTTGTCAACCACTTGTAAAAGAATGAAACTAGAACACTTTCTAACACCATACACAAAAATAAACTCAAAATGGATTAAAGATCTAAACGTAAGACCAGAAACTATAAAACTCCTAGAGGACAACATAGGCAAAACACTCTCTGACATAAATCACAGCAGGATCCTCCATGACCCACCTCCCAGAGTAATGGAAATAAAAGCAAAAATGAACAAATGGGACCTAATTAAACTTAAAAAGCTTTTGCACAATGAAGGTAACTATAAGCAAGGTGAAAAGTCAGCCTTCAGAATGGGAGAAAGTAATAGCAAATGAAGCAACTGACAAAGAATTAATCTCAAAAATATACAAGCAGCTCATGCAGCTCAATTCCAGGAAAGTAAACTGCCAAATAAAAAAATAGGCCAAAGAATTAAAGAGACATTTCTCCAAAGAAGACATATATATGGCTAACAAACACGTGAAAGGATGCTCAACATCACTCATTACCAGAGAAATGCAAATCAAAACCACAATGAGTTACCATCTCACGTTGGTCAGAGAATGGCTGCTATCAAAATGTCTACAAAAAATAAATGCTGTAGAGGGTGTGGAAAAAAGGGAACCCTTTTACACTGTTGGTTTGAATGCAAACTAGTACAGCCACTATGGAGAATAGTGTGGAGATTCCTTAAAAATCTGAAAATAGAACTGCCATATGACACAGCAGTCCCACTGCTGGGCATACACACCAAGGAAACCAGAATTGAAAGAGACACATGTACCCCAATGTTCCTCATAGCACTGTTTACAATAGCTAGGACATGGAAGCAACCAAGATGTCCATTGGCAGACAAATGGATAAGAAAAGTGTAGTACATATACACAATGGAATATTATTCAGCTATTAAAAAGAATGCATTTGAATCAGTTCTAATGAGTTGGATGAAACTGTAGCCTACTATACAGAGTGAATTAAGTCAGAAAGAAAAACACCAATACAGTATATTAATGCATGCATATGGAATTTAGAAAGATAGTAATTATGACCCTATATGCAAGACGGTAAAAGAGACACAGATGTAAAGAACAGACTTTTGGACTCTGGGAGAAGGTGAGAGTAGAATGATTTGAGAGAATAGCATTAAAACATGTATATTACCATATGTGAAATAGATAGCCAGTCCAGGTTCGATGCATGAGACAGGGCACTCAAGGCCAGTGCGCTGGGATGACCCTGAGGGATGGGATGGGGAGGGAGAAGGAAGGGGGTTTCAGGATGGGGGACACCCATGGCTGATTCATGTCAATGTATGGCAAAAACCAGTACAATATTGTAAAGTAATTAGCCTCCATTTAAAATAAATAAATTAATTAAAAAAAAGAACAAGGAAATGTAATGGAAACAATACATTATAAGTGTGTTTGGCACACACACACACATACACACACGACACCTGAAAATAGGGAAAACTAGAATGGGCTTTGGGTGGGAGCTGTGTTTGCTCTGAGGTCATTTGCAGCATGAGATAAAGGAGGAAGCAGTCAAGATCAGAGCTTGCCATGATGGAGAATCTTAGAGTCAGTGCCTGACAACTATGGATTCCTGGAGATTATATATATATATAGAGAGAGAGAGTGAGAGAGAATATTTCTAAACCAACTATAACTTCCCCACCTCCTGACAAAAGGCTATGTATACAGAAAAGGCTACCTTTTCAGTAAGCAGAACAAATGGAATGAAAGCAGATTTAAAAGATTTGTACATCTTTTTTTTCCTAAACTTAAACATTTTACTTTCACTTTCACATGGATGGATTGGGGAGAGAATCTCAATTATGGAATTTATGTTGAACAAATCCCAACTTGGATTTTCTACAGGCATATAGATATGAAGAAGGCAATGTTTCTACTCTAATGTGGATGGTTGTTCAGTCGCTCAGTTGTGTCTGACTCTTTGTGACTCCATGGACTGCAGTATACCAGGCTTCTCCATCCTTCACCATCTCCCATGTCCATTGAGTTTATGCTATCCAATCATATTCTCTGTTTCCCCCTCTTCCTCCTACCTTCAATCTTTCCCAGCATCAAGGTTTTTTCCATGAGTTGGTTCTTTGCATCAGGTAGCCAAAATATTGGAGCTTCAGATTCAGCATCAGTCTTTCCAATGAATATTCAGGGTTAACTAGTTTAATCTCCTTGCTGTCCAAGGAGCTCTCAAGAGTCTTCTCCAGCACCATAGCTCAAAAGCATCAATTCTTCAGTGAATCCTTCCAAATACATCATTTATCAAGGAAAATGAACCATCAATAGGGAAAGATAACTAAGGACACAGCAAAATGATATCCATAAATGGATGAAAAAGAAACAGAAACCTAAAAATCAATGGTTAATATAGATCCACCAAAAGTTTACGCATTGGTTTTATCAAATGTTTTACAGTGTTCAAACAAGTTAATGCAACAGGTGATCTCAGCATGGAAATTAACTTAATTAAAAATGAAATAGGACAGTTGATAGATGGGTAAATGGAAAAAAGTATAGAATTTAAGGAAACTAAATAACACTAGTTATATTCTTAATAAATTATAATATTGGATAGAGAGGTTTAATGGGAAATGTAAAGACATCTGAAGATAGAATTTATAAATTGGGGTATATGTCAAAAGATATTGGGCAGAACATAGCTTGAACAGACACAGATATGGAAAACATAGAAGAAATGGTAAGAAACACAGAGAAAACAGTAAGACAATCAACATACCCTTGATTTGAATCCTATAAAGAGAAGGGATAAAATAGGGCAAAATTATATTTGAAGCAAAAATGGCTGAGAGTTTCCCAGAACTTATGAAAGATATCAAGTGTAATTTCAAAAGGCCTAGCAAATTTCAAAGCAAAACAAACAAAAAAATCTAACTCAGCATAACACAAATCATTGTGAAAACTGAGGTAAGTTGAAGTAAAGCCATTTCCAGATAACAGAAATTGAAGTAAACGCCACAAAGAATGTTCTAAACAGAAACAGAGAATAGCTAAAGGCTTTGATCTATGGGAAAAGAAAATGATAAGATTATCTCTTTACAATCACAGTGAAATAGTACTGTAAAGTGTAGAGTAGGTCTAGAGGTCAAGGTTTCACCTCCCTTGTCAAGTGGTCTGGATTTTTCCAGGAGCAATGAGAAGACACTGAAGCTTTAGGCTGAAAAGTTATACATAGCTGTGTCTATGTTTTTCAAAAGATTACTCTGACTGTAATGTCAGAAAAAAGCTGTAGAAAGTGAGAGCTGAGCACAGAGAGATGTTAGAAGGTAAATGACAGCCAACCAGCCCATAGAAGAAAACCCTATTGCTGCCTTCACATTCAGTAATATAGTTTCATTTCCTTTAGGTAATTTTTGAATATACTCCACTATATTCATGGGTTTTTAAAAACACTATAGAAGAGGATCCTTATACTCAATTAATTGTCTTCCTCTTGTAATTTAAGATTTCATACACTTCTTGACTACAATACCAAATTTGCTCAATCTAGCCAAATGGCTCATCCTATGATATTTACCCTCCTAATCTCCTATGCACACTTACATGGTCTTTATTTATTATGGATTCACTTATACTTCTAGTGTGAAGACTTCCAAAAAGGAAAATACTATTTTTGCAGATTATTTATGCACTCATAAGAACTTTCTAGATACCTACCTGTGGTTAGAGGAGCTATCAAATTGTATCGTCATATCCCTAAATGTTGAACAGACTTCACTTATCCCTTGAATGCTGTACATTATCAGATGTGTTACACACAAAAACACACACACTCATACACACATAATGAAATACAGTATGTGAAAAGAAATTTGAAAATATGATTGAACCATGTAGGATCTCCTTAATACTTATTGTAGTGTTTGAATTTGAAGAGGAAGACAGAGTGGACTAATGCTTTAAAAAAAAATAAATCATTCAGTGGATTTGGAAGCCATATTACTTGCTCAACTCCAGACTGTGTATACTGTTGTTCAATCATTAAGTCATGTCTGACTCTTTGCCACTCCATGGACTCCAGAACTACAGGCTTCCCTGTCCTTAATTATCTCCTGAACTTTGCTCAAACTCACATCCAATAAATCAGTGATGTTATCCAACCATCTCATTCTCTGACCCTCTCTTGCACTCAATCTTTTCAGCATCAGGGTTTTTTTTTTTTTTTTCCCCCAATGATTCAGCTCCTCACATCAGGTGACCAAAGTATTGGAGCTTCAACTTCAGCATGTCCTTCCAAAGAATATTAAGGGTTGATTTCTTTTAGGATTGACTGGTTTGAACTCCTGGCAGTGCAAGGGACTCTCGAGAATCTTCCCCAGCACCACAATTCAAAAGCATCAATTTTTTGGCACTCAGCCTTCTTTATTGTCCAACTCTTACATGCATAGATTACTACTTGAAAAACCATGGCTTTTAACATATGGATCTTTGTTGGCATAACGATATCTCTGCTTTTTAATAAACTGTTTAGATTTGTCATAGCTTTTCTTCCAAGAATCAAGCCTCTTTTTTATTTAATGATCTGAGAGAAGCATGCTCAGAACTCAGGGCATTTACTTGGACATTTCCTGTGATTCCAAGCCTGTTGATCATTATGAAGATAATCTTCTTCAATCATGGTTTGATGAAAGCAAGGCAACAAAAGATTTTATTATTTACAAAGAAGCACCAGTTTCACCCCACTAAAAATCTAGACCAGTTGAAATGCTGAATGAATTTTAAGGAGTGAGATGATAGACCTCATTATAGCTTGGGGCTCTTTTCAGTAATAAAAACTAGATAATCTCATTAAAACTCCCAACATTTAAAAAGAAATCAGTGAATCACCATTTCAAATAGAAAGCAGTATTATGAGCATAAAGAGTACAAACAGACATGAACCCTGTAAGGTGTGGGTTGACTTATAGGTGTTTGGTTTCTTATTCCAGTTCTGCTTTCAGCTGCAGCTATGGTAAACCATTTCTGGAAGGCTGTTGTTTTTCAATCACTCAGTCATGTCCGACTCTTTGTAACACCATGGGCTGCAGCAAGCCAGGCTTCCCTGTCCGTCACCATCTCCTGGAGCTTACTCATGTCCCTTGAGTTGGTGATGCCATCCAACTATCTCATCTTCTGTCATCTTCTTCTCCTCCTACCTTCCCATCATCAGGGTCTTTTTGAATGTCAGCTCTTTGCATTAGGTGCCCAAAGTACTGGAGCTTCAGCTTCAGCATCCATCCTTTCAAATGAATATTCAGGGTTGATATTCTTTAGGATTGACTGGTTTGACCTCCTTACAGTCCAAGGGACTCTGAAGAGTATTCTACAACACCACAGTTCAAAAGCATCAATTCTTCGGTGCTCAGCTTTCTTTAATGGTTCAACTCTGACATCAATACATGGCCACTGGAAAAACCATAGCTTGAATTATATGGACCTTTGTTGGCAAAGTAATGTCTCTGCTTTTTAATATGCTGTCTAGATTTGTCATGGCTTTTCTTAGAAGGAGGAAGTGTCTGTTAGTTTCATGGCTGCAGTCACCATCTTCAGTGATTTTGGAGCCCAAGAAAATAAAATCTGCTGCTGTTTCCACTTTTTATTCATCTATCTGCTGTGAAGTGATGGGACTGGATGCCATAATCCTAGTTTTTTGTGAAGGGAATATGCTATGCACAGGCCTGTACTATAATGGGCTTTATTTGAAAAATAAGAATGACTTTCTCATCACTCCCCAGGCTGGGAGCAGTAAAAAGTACATTGTGGAAAGACATCTTAAAAGTAAGATGTTGAAGTACTGATGTACTGATGAAAAATCATTAGTGACTATTCAGGTAACCAGAGCCTTGAGGGAGTTGCTGAGAAAGGGCATCACTAGCCATTGTATATCTTCATCCCCAGTCTGAGACTGTAAACAACAGATATCTCTAGAACACGAATGAGGAAGTAGAAGTTAACAATAAAAAGCATGCAAGGATTAGGATCTGTGCTTTTGCCTGCGAATGGCATCAGCCCCCTATCCCCACTTTATTTCCGAGTCTTCTTTTTCTTTATTCTTCTGCAGCACCACTCCCTCAAGTCGGTTCATTGTTGGGATGGTCCCGATATTTTGGAGGCTGAGTTTTAAGTTAGCTTTTTCACTCTCCTGTTTCACCTTCATCAAGACACTCTTTAATTCTTCACTTTCTGCCATTTGAGTGGTATCATCTGCATGTCTGGGATTTCCCCTGGTGGCCCAGAAATAAGGAATCTACGTGCAGTTCAGGAACCACAGGAGACATAGTCTCAATCCCTGAGTTAGGAAGATCCCCTAGAGGAGGACATGGCAACCCACTCCAGAAATCTTGTTAGGAGAATCCCCTGGGCAGAGGAAGCTGGCAGCCTAGTCCAAAGGGTTGCAAATAATTGGGCAAGGCCAAAGCAAATTACCACATCTGCGTATCTGAAGTTGATATTTCTCCCAGAAATCTTGCTTCCAGCTTGTGATTCATCCAGCCTGGCATTTTGAATGACATACTCTACATATACGTTAAATACACAGAATGACAATATATAGCCTTGACATATTCCTTTCCCAATTTTTAACCAGTCTGTTGCTCCATGTCCAGTTCTAACTGTTGCTTCTTGATCTGCATCGAAGTTTCTCAGGAGACAAGTCAGGGTGGTCTGGTATTCTCATCTCTTTAAGAATTTCCATAATTTGTTGTGATCCACACCATCAAAGGCAATGAAGCAGAATTAGATTGTTTTCTGGAATTCCCTTGCTTCTATGATCCAATGTACACTGGCAATTTGGTCTCTGGTTCCTCTGCCTTTTCTAAATCCAGCTTGTACATCTGGAAGTTCTTGGTTCACGTACTGTTGAAATGTAGCTTGAAGGAAATTGAGTATTATCTTGCTAGCATGGGAAATGAGAACCACAGTCTGGTAGTTTGTATATTCTTTGACATTGCCTTTCTTTGGCATTGGAATGAAAACTGATTTTTCCAGTTCTGTGGCCATTGCTCAGTTTTCCCAGTTTGCTGGTATATTAATTGTAGCACTTTAACAACATCATCTTTTAGGATTTTAAATAGCTCAGCTGGAATTCCATCACTTCTGCTAGCTTTGTTAGTAGTAACACTTCCCAAGGCACACTTGACTACACACTCCAGAATGTCTGGCTCAAGGTGAGTGACCACATCATCATGGTTATCCAGGTCATTAAGACCTTCTTTGTACAGTTTTTCTGTGTATTCTTGCCACCTCTTCTGCTTCTGTTAGGTCCTTGCAATTTCTGTCTTTTATTGTGCCCATCTTTGCATGAAATTTTCCTTTGATATTTCCAATTTTCTTGCAGAGATCTATAGTCTTTCCCATTCTATTTGATTGTTTTCCTTCATTTCTTTGCATTGTTCACATAAGAACTTACCTTAAGGCATTTTTGTTTCTCCTTGCTTTTTTTTTTTTTCTGGAGCTCTGCATTTAGTTGGGTATATATTTCCCTTTATCTTTTGCCTTTTGCTACTCTTCTTTTCTCAACTATTTGTAAGGCATCCTCAGACAGCCACTTCTCCTTCACACAGACTCTGTAGAGTGAAATAATTTTGCATAAGGGAAAGGTATCCAGAATGGTTGCCTGGACAGAGAAAGATGCCAGGTGAGTTAAGTGGCTGAGTTCTAAAAAGGGGAGAAAAAAAATGCAGTCTGAATACCAATCAACAATAATATAAAGTGATTTTAAAATAACTGCAGCTATTTCAGATTCCCCATGTATAGTTACCAAAGATGATTTGGAATCTTCTTGGGGTGCTAATAAAATATAGGTGTGCCAGGGAAGTAAAAGGTTTCATAAGCCCTTCATAATTGGTATAGTCATTACAGAAAGAGAGAAACTCAATCAACTAAGTCATTGCCTCTCTCCTTTCAAATCAGGAATTGCCAATCATGAAAACTCCATCCCTCTAAGGAAAAAAAAAGAAAAGTCTTATTGAAAAGCCTGGACAATTTGCATATTAGCATATTTATATATATACATGGTATAATATGAAGTCTCTTGCCTCCAAATTATTTTTGATATCTAGATAAATGCTAACAGTAGAAATATGGTGTGTACCACATAAGTTAAAATTGTTTAGTAACTAAATAAAAAGCCAAAAGGAACAGATTAGATTCATTTAAATAATATACTTTATTTAACCTTATCAATCAAACAGTATTTCAACAAATACAAAAACTTAATGAAATATTTTATATTTTTTACTAATTCTTTGAAACCTAGTGTGTTAATTTACTGTCATGACACATGTTAGGTAGAAGTATCCACATTTTAAGTACTCAAATATACCTAAGTAGTTAGTGGCTACCATCTTGAACTGTGCAGATATAAGTGTCAAACATGAAAAGTACATCTACTGTGAAATCAATTAATCAAAACCTATCTATTTAATTATGCACATGTCTGATGTTTCCTTATGTAAAAAAATTTCATTCCATTAAATCAAGATGAATGAAAATATGTAGGAGTCAGAGAGATTTATAAGTGACTAGACTGTGCTTTGTTCTGCTTTGTTCTTCCAGAAGGTTTGTTGCTGCTACACTGGGGGATTTAAATTTTAGATTCATTTTAGAAGAGGGCAGGAACCGCATGATTTTGTTTGTTTGTTTTTGTGTTTGGATTGACATATAAGTGACTTACAACACTGTGCCAGTTTCAGGTGTGTAACACACTGATTCAATATATCTGTGTGTTACAAAATGATTACCACAATGTCTTCTTACCATCTGTCACCATGCACAGTTATTACAATATTATTGACTATATTCCTTACGATACACATTACATCTCTGTAGCATTTTATGACTGCAAGTTTGTATCTTTTAATCCTCTTCACCTATTTTGCCCACATCCACATCCCCACCCTTTCTGGTAAACACCTGTTAGATTTCTGTATCTATGTCTTTCCACTTTAGGTTTGCTCATTTGTTTGTCTGTTTTTTAGATTCTATATATAAGTTAAGGCAATATTTGTCTTTTTCTCTCCAATGTATTTCACTTAGCATAATACCTCTAGGTTCATCCATTTTGTCACAAACGGCTAGATTTCGTTCCTTCTTATACCTGAGTAATATTCCATTGTATGTACATTGGATACCTGAAAAACAGATTTGTTGAGTAGGCCCACTCATATGCAATTTTTTTTTTCATTAAATATTTACTTACAGAGAACAAAATGGTAGAGGAGTAGGTGGATATGGAGTACATCTCTCTCCATGGATACATCAGGAATACACCTCAGATATAGAAGTGCTTGCAGAACACCAACTGACAGTGGACAGCAGGACCTGGAATAGAATATATAGAACCCCGCAAAACTCGGTGGAATGAAGGAACTCAGGGGGGTGGGGATAGGGGCAGGAGTGTTGGTAGCACTGCATCTGCCCTCAGCGGGTGGGAGAACTGAAGCAGGGGTCCGATCCACACATCGGGGCAATTATCTGAGTCAGAGGAGAAACATTTAAGGCTGAGAGTGAAACAGCTGATCTGTGGCAGCCTAAATGGAATGAGAATCAGACAGTCCTTGCCGCAACCATAAATACCCGGACAGGGACGCGGAGTTTGGGGATTGTGGACTGATCCCAGGGTGGGGGCTACTGTTGATTGAGGAAACATTGATCACGGGATGTGAGGGAGTAGATTGTGGTGGGAAATGCCTGTGGAGGAAAGCCAGGCAGCCATGGAAGTAAGGTGATACTGCTGAGTCACGCATAGGGAATGGAGCCAGCACCACAGCCTCTCTCTCTCCACAGGCCAGCATTGGCAGCTCAACAAGAGAGAGGCTGGCCCATCAACCACTTGACACACTGATCTAGAGAGTAGGACCCCACCCAGGGGGCAACTTTATGTCTCTGATGGGCCAAACAATATAGAAGGACACCAGGCAAGATAGCCCTCTAAGTGCCTGAAGGGGCCGAGCTATGGAGAAAGACTGGACAAAGAGGCCTTCTCATCACCAGCTAAAAGACACTCGACAAAAGACTCTGAAAGGGTCATAACTCCTGCAGCAGAGGGAGCCTGTGTCCCTGGACACTTGGGACCACCAGGGTCCCTGCAAGCCAAGCAGCTGAACTACCTTCATGCTCAACTCTCACTGGGGCAGAACTGCCATGGGCAAAAAATATCTTGCTTCTGTGTGCCCAGAGTCACTTCTGTAGTGTTCCTGTAGTGTCCTGGCTCTTTGTGTCCCTGTAGTGTCCTGGCTGTTTGTGTCCCTGTAGATTGTGCCCTGCCAGGCTTCTCTGTCAGGGAGGGACGTTCCCAGGCAAGAATACTGGAGCCTATTGGCCATTCAGTACTGGCTGTCATGCCCTTCTAGGGCACTATATTTCCTGCTGCCTGAGCTGCCAACTCCCCTGAGTACCTGGTGCTGGCAGAACTCCTGCAACCCAAGCAGCTGCACCACCTCCACACCTGACTCTCAGAGGAGCAAACCCAAGTCTTCCCAGGCAGTCTCAGGAGCAAACCCCAATGGAGGACTGAGACACAGAGGTGGAAATAAAACCACAATTGAACCCAGGGGCAGTGTGGCTAAGGAAGAAGAGCCAAAACCTTCCCAAGAGCTGTACAGTTCAGTAGAGTTCAGTTGCTCAGTCATGTCCAACACTTTGTAATCCCATGAATTGCAGCACGCTAGGCCTCCCTGTTCATCACCAAATCCTGGAGTTCACTCAAACTCACGTCTATTGAGTCAGTGATGCCATCCAGCCATCTCATCCTCTGTCATCCCCTTCTCCTGCTGCCTCCAATCCCTCCCAGCATCAGAGTCTTTTCCAATGAGTCAAGTCTTCACATGAGTTGGCCAAAGTACTGGAGTATCAGCTTTAGCATCATTCCCTCCAAAGAACAGCAAGGACTGATCTCATTTAAAATAGACTGGTTGGATCCCCTTGCAGTCCAAGGGATTCTCAAGAGTCTTCTCTAGCACCACAGTTCAAAAGCATCAATTCTTTGGCACTCAGCTTTCTTCACAGTCGAACTGTCACATACATACATGCCTACTGGAAAAACCATAGCCTTGACTAGAGGACCTTTGTTGGCAAAGTAATGTCTCTGCTTTTCAATATGCTATCTAGGTTGGTCATAACTTTCCTTCCAAGGAGTAAGCATCTTTTAATTTCATGGCTGCAGTCACAATTTGCAGTGATTTTGGAGCCCAGAAAAATAAAGTCTGGCACTGTTTCCACTGTTTCCCATATATTTCCCATGAAGTGATGGGACCAGATGCCATGATCTTCGTTTTCTGAATGTTGAGCTTTAAGCCAACTTTTTCACTCTCCACTTTCACTTTCATCAAGAGGCTTTTTAGTTCCTCTTCACTTTCTGCCATAACGGTGGTGTCATCTGCATATCTAAGGTTATGGATATTTCTCCCAGAAATCTTGATTCCAGCTTGTGCTTCTTCCAGTCCAAGGTTTCTCATAATGTACTCAGCATATAAGTTAAATAAGCAGGGTGAATATATACTGCCTTGACGAACTCCTTTTCCTATTTGGAACCAGTCTGTTGTTCCATGTCCAGTTCTAACTGTTGCTTCCTGACCTGCATATAAGTTTCTCAAGAGGCAGGTCAGGTGATCTGGTATTCCCATCTCGTTCAGAATTTTCCACAGTTTATTGTGATCCACACAGCCAAAGGCTTTGGCATAGTCAATAAAGCAGAAATAGATGTTTTTCTAGAATTCTCTTGATTTTCCCATGATCCAGAGGATGTTGGCAATTTGATCTCTGGTTCCTCTGTCTTTTCTAAAACCAGCTTGAACATCTGGAAGTTCACAGTTCACATATTGCTGAAGCCTGGCTTGGAGAATTTTGAGTGTTACTTTACTAGCGTGTGAGATGAGTGCAATTGTGCGGTAGTTTGAGCATTCTTTGGCATTGCCTTTCTTTGGGATTGGAATGAAAACACATTTTCTAGTCCTGTGGCCACTGCTGAGTTTTCCAAATTTGCTGGCATATTGAGCGCAGCACTTTCACAGCATCATCTTTTGGGATTTGAAAGAGCTCAACTGGAATTCCATCACCTCAACTAGCTTTGTTTGTAATGATGCTTTCTAAGGCCCACTTGAATTCACATTCCAGGATGTCTGGCTCTAGGTGAATGATCACAACATTGTGATTTTCTTGGTCATGAAGATCTTTTTGTACAATTCTTCTGTGTATTCTTGCCACCTCTTCTTAATGTCTTCTGCTTCTTTTAAGTCCATACCGTTTCTGTCCTTTATCGAGCCCATCTTTGCATGAAATGTTCCCTTGGTATCTCTAATTTTCTTAGAAGAAATCTCTAGTCTTTCCCATTCTGTTGTTTCCCTCTATTTCTTTGCATTGATTGCTGAGGAAGGCTTTCTTATCTCTCCTTGCTATTCTTTGGAAATCTGCATTCAGATGTGTATATCTTCCTTTTCTCCTTTGCTTTTCACTTCTCTTATTTTCACAGCTATTTGTAAGGCCTCTCCAGACAGCCATTTTGCTTTTTTGCATTTCTTTTCCATGGGGATGGTCTTTATCCCTGTCTCCTGTACAATGTCATGAACCTCCGTCCGTAGTTCATCAGGTACTCTATCTATCAGATCTAGTCCCTTAAATCTATTTCTCACTTCCACTGTATAATAATAAGGGATTTGATTTAGGTCATACCTGAATGGTCTAGTGGTTTTCCCTACTTTCTTCAATTTAAGTCTGAATTTAGCAATAAGGAGTTCATGATCTGTGCCACATTCAGCTCCCGGTCTTTTTTTTTTTTTTTCTGACTGTATAGAGCTTCTCCATCGTTGGCTGCAAAGAATATGATCAATCTGATTTTGGTGTTGACCATCTGGTGATGTCCATGTGTAGAGTCTTCTCTTGTGTTGTTGGAAGAGGGTTAAATCCACGGGATCAACTAGGCAGACTCTTTGTCCTTGAAATATATAAAAGGTCATTGAGAGCTCCCACAAAAGAAAATGCACTAGTTCTGATAGCTGTGGACATGGGAGGCAAGTACACTTAGGACTAGGGCAAGATTATAATCTGCGATGCCCCCAGAGCAGGTCCAGAGGTTGGTACAGTGTTGGAGGGCATCCTAGGGTGACTGTGACTCCCAGCGTGGGAAAGGACTCTGACTCAAGAAAAATATTTATTATTCTTATGTTTTGACTTGTTCTGTGTATTCTTTTGAATTTTTTTTTTCTTTTCTTTATTTTCCTCCCCCCACCCCCCCCCCCCCGCCATGTTGTAGTTGTCAATTTTATTGGCAGTCTGAAATATAATTAAGCTTTGGAGCTTTTTTTTTGTTTTTTTCCTCAGTCATATTTTTATTGTTGTTATAAACCTCTGCCTTTATGTTGGGCTTTTTCAGTTCTGTGGAGTTTTTATTTTTTTTTCTTTTTTCCCTTCTTTTATATTTAATTTGAATTTTTTAAACTTATTTTTATTTTTTATACATTTATTCCTTTGTTTGATTTTCCTACTATTGTTTTCCCCTTGCAGTTAATCTTGATTGTATATAAATCTTCTTTATCTATGTCTATTTAACTTTGCATACTTATTCTTTCTTTCTTTCCTTTCCTCTCAACATATTCATTAGTTTTATTTTCATTCCTTTATTCCCCAATTGACACCTTGCTTCAGTTTTGTTTTCCAGTTTGTGCTTTAGTTAGTTTTTTTCAGGTAGATATAATTTTTGGTTTCCTGTTCTCTGGGTTAGTCTATTGTACTTTATCTTTCTTGGACTGTTTTATCTTTGGTCTTGGATGTGTATGTATATGTGTATGTTCCATTATTTTAATTATTATTTGCCTGGTTTTATAACTGCCATTAGTCTGGGATTCATCTTTGGTTTCTCATTTTTGGATATTTGTTTTAATCTTACGTAATGACATAAGAAAGGCAATGCCAAAGAATGCTCAAACTACCACACAATTGCACTCATCTCACACTCTAGTAAAGTAATGCGCAAAATTCTCCAAGCCAGACTTCAGCAGTATGTGAACCATGAACTTCCTGATGTTCAAGCTGGTTTTAGAAAAGGCAGAGGAACAAGAGATCAAATTGCCAACATCCGCTGGATCATGGGAAAAGCAAGAGAGTTCTAGAAGAACATCTATTTCTGCTTTATTGACTATGCCAAAGCCTTTGGCTATGTGGATCACAATAAACTGTGGAAAATTCTGAAAGAGATGGGAATACCGGACCACCTGATCTGCCTCTTGAGAAACCTATAGGCAGGTCAGGAAGCAACAGTTAGAACTGGACATGGAACAACAGACTAGTTCCAAGTAGGAAAAGAAGTACGCCAAAGCTGTATATTGTCACCCTGCTTATTTAACTTATATGCAGAGTACATCATGAGAAATGCTGGGCTGGAAGAAGCACAAGCTGGAATCAAGATTGCCGGGAGAAATATCAATAACCTCAGATATGCAGATGACACCACCCCTATGGCAGAAAGTGAAGAGGAACTAAAAAGCCTCTTGATGAAAGAGGAGAGTGAAGAAGTTGGCTTAAACTCAACATTCAGAAAACGAAGATCATGGCATCTGGTCCCATCACTTCATGGGAAATAGATGGGAAAACGGTGGAAACAGTGTCAGACTTTATTTTTCTGGGCTCCAAAATCACTGCAGATGGTGACTACAGCCATGAAATTAAAAGACGCTTACTCCTTGGAAGGAAAGTTATGACCGACCTAGATAGCATATTGAAAAGCAGAGATATTACTTTGCCAACAAAGGTCCGTCTAGTCAAGTCTATGGTTTTTCCAGTAGTCATGTATGGATGTGAGAGTTGGACAGTGAAGAAGAATTGGACTGAGCGCCGAAGAATTGATGCTTTTGAACTGTGGTATTGGAGAAGACTTTTTAGAGTCCCTTGGACTGCAAGGAGATCCAACCAGTCAATTCTGAAGGAGATTAGCCCTGCGGGTTCTTTGGAAGGAATGATGCTAAAGCTGAAACTCCAGTACTTTGGCCACCTCCTGCGAAGAGTTGACTCATTGGAAAAGACTCTGATGCTGGGAGGGATTGGGGGCAGGAGGAGTAGGGGACCACAGAGGATAAGATGGCTGGATGGCATCACTGACTCATTGGATATGAGTCTGGGTGAACTCTGGGAGTTGGTGATGGACAGGGAGGCCTGGCGTGCTGTGATTCATGGGGTAGCAAAGAGTCGGACATGACTGAGCAACTGAACTGAACTGAACTGAATGCCATAACAAGCCACTTGTGGAATCCTCATTCCTGACCATAGCTCAAGCCCTGAGCCTTGGAATGGCAGTACTGATTCCAAGACCCTAGACTACCAGTTAACTTTAGGGAGTATCAAATAGTGAGAACTTACACAAAGGAAAGCACTTGAATACAAGACCCAGCATTACTCAACCACGAGTAGCAACCTGTGCAGGACTTCTCATCTAAACAACAAGCAAAACAAAAATATAAACCCAGTCATCCACAGACAGGATTACCACTTCACTCAGCTTTGTCTATCAGAGGAAAACCAAACAAACACAAAAATCTCAGCACAAATCTCACCCTGTAGGAAGCTTACACAAAACACTGGACCAACATTAGGAGGGCAGAAACCAAAGGAAGACAGAATTCAACCTTGCACCTGGGAAAAGTAGATCTAAAGCACAATAAGTTTAAAAGAAATTATGAAAAATCAGAGAAATGCTACACAAATAAAGGAACAAAGTAGAAACACAGAAGCCCAAATAAATGAAGAAGAAATAAGCAAAATAAGCAGAATAAATTATTCTGAAAAATAAATCAGAATAATGATAGTAAAGATGATCAAAAACCTTGAAAACAAAATGGAGAAAATGCAAGATTTAATTAACAAATACCTAGAAGAATTAAAAATAAATACACAAACAACACAATTACTGAAATTAAAAATACTCTAAAAGGAATCAATAGCAGAATACCTGAAGCAGAAGAATGAATCAGTGAGTTGGAATATAAAATGATGGAAACAACTTCTGAAGAGCAGAATAAGGTAAAAAGAATGAAAAGAACTAAAGACGGTCTCAGAGACCTCTGGGACAATATCAGATGCACCAACATTCGAATTATAAGGGTCCCAGAAGAAGAAGAGAAAAAGAAAGGGTATGAGAAAATTTTTGAAGAGATTATAGTTGAAAATTTCTCCAATATGGAAAAGGAAATAGTCAATCAAGTACAGGAGGCATAAAGAGTCCCATACAGGATAAACTCAAGGAGAAACACTCCAAGGCCCATACTAATCAAACTAACAAAGACTAAACACAAAAAAAGACTATTGAAAGCAGCAAGGGAGAGGCAATAAGTAACATACAAAGGAAATTCCATACACTTAAGAGCTAATCTTTCAGCATAAATTCTGCAGGTCGGAAGGGAATGCCAGGATATATTTAAAGTATTGAAAGGGAAAAATCTACAACCAAGATCTCATTCAAAATTGATGGAGAAATAAAAAGCTTCAGACAAGCAAAAATTAAGAGAAATCAGGACCAACCAACCAGATTTACAACAAATGTTAAAGGGACTTACATAGTCAAGAAATACAAGAGAACAAAAAAGATCTATAAAATCAACCCCAAACAATTAAGAAAATGTCAATAGGAACATATATGTCAATAATTACTTTAAATGTAAGTGGTTTAAATGCTCCAGCCAAAAGACACAGACTTGCTGAATGGATACAAAAACAAGACCCATATATATGCTGTTTAGAAGACACACACTTAAGTCCTCAAGAAACATATAGACTGAAAGTGAGAGTATGAAAAAATATAGTCCATGAAAATGGGAAGCTAAAGAAAGCTGGAGTAGCAATCCTCATATTAGACAAAATAGACCTTAAAATAAAGAATATTACAAGAGATAAGGAAGGACACTACACAATGATCAAGGGATCAATCCAAGAGGAAGAGATAACAATTGTAAATATCTAGGAACCCAACATAGGAGCACCTCAATACATAAGACAAACACTAACAGACATAAAAGGAGAAACTGACAGAAACAATAAGAGGAGGAGACTTTAACACCCCACTAACACCAGTGGACAGATCATCAAAACAGAAAATTAACAAGGAAACACACATCTTAAATGATACATTAGAAACGATGGATCGCATTGGTATCTTCAAGACTTTCTACCCAAATGCAGAAGAATACACTTTCTTCTCAAGTGTACCTGGAACAATTCTCTATGATAGACCACATCTTGGGTCACAAATCAAACCTCAGTAAACTTAAGAAAATTGAAATCATATCAAGCATCTTTTCTGACCATGACACTATGAGACTAGATATCAATTACAAGAAAAAAAGCTGTAAGAAACACAAACAAAAGGAGATTAAACAACATGTTTCTAAATAACCAACAGATTACTGAAGAAATCAAAAGGGGAATCAAAAAATTTATAGAAAGAAATGACAATGAAAACACAACAACTCAAATCCTATGGGATGAAGTGAAAGCAGTTCTAAGAGGGAAGTTTATAGCAATACAACCGTACATCAAGAATCAAGAAAAACACTGAATAGACAGCCTAACTTTACACCTAAAACAACTGGAAAAGAAGAAGGGAAAAAAATTAATAAGAGGAAATAATTCATAAAGATCTGAGCAAAAATCAATGGAAAAAAATGAAAGAAACAACAGTAAGGACTAATAAAACTGAAAGCTAGTCCTTTGAGAAGATAAACAAAATGACAAGCCTTTAGCCAGACTCATCAATAAAAAAAAAAAAAGAGTAGAATCAAAGCAACAAATTTAGAAATGAAAAAGGAAAGGTTACAACAGACAATGCAGAAATACAAACGATTATAAGAAAACAACTATATGGCAATAAAATGGATAACCTGGAAGAAATGGACAGATTCTTAGAAAGGTTCAGTCTTCTAAGATTGAGCCAGCAAGAAATAGAAATTATGAACAACTCAATTACAAGCACTGAAATTGAAGCTGTGATAAAAAAATCTCCCCAAAAAGAAAAGCGCAGGACAGGAGAATTCTATGAAACATTTAGTGAAGAGTTAATGCCTATCCTTCTAAAACGCTTTCAAAAAATTGCAGAGAAAAGAACACTTCCAAGCTCATTCTACGAAGCTACCATCACCCTGATACTAAAACCAGACAAAGATAACACAAAAAAAGAAAACTATAGGTCAATATCACTGATGAACGTAGATGCTAAAATCTTCAACAAAATTTTATCAAACAGAACTCAGCAACACATCAAAAAGCTCATACACCATGATCAAGCTGGGTTTATTTCAGAAATGGAAGGATTCTTCATATATGCAAATCAATCAATGTGATATATTAATTAACAAATTGAAAGATAAAAACCATATGATCAGATCAGACCAAAAGATGCAGAAAAAGCCTTTGACAAAATTCAGTACCCATTTATGATTAAAACTTCAAAAAAAATGGGCATAGAAGGAAACTACCTCAACATAGTAAAGGCCATATATGATAAGCCTACAGCAAACATTATTCTCAATTGTGAAAAACTGAAAGCATTCCCCCTAAGATCAGGAATAAGACAAGGGTGTCTACTTTCACCACTATAATTCAACATAGTTCTGGAAGTCCTAGCTACAGCAATCAGAGAAGAAAAATAAATAAAAGGAATCCAGATCAGAAAAGAAGTAAAGCACTCAGTGTTTGCAAATAACATGATACTGTACATAGAAAACCCTAAATATAGTATCAAAAAATTACTAGAACTCATCAGTGAATTTAGCAAAGTTGAAAGATACAAAATCAATACACAGAAATCATTTGCATTTCTATACACTAGCAATGAAAAATCAGAAAGAAAAATTATAGAATCAATCCCATTCACCATTGCAACAAAAAGAATTAAATATCTATGAATAAACTTACTTAGGGAAACAAAAGAACTGTATACAGAAAATTATAAAACACTAATGAAAGAAATCAAGGATGGCATAAACAGATGTCATAAATAGAGATATTCCTTGTTCCTGGTCAGGAAGAATCAATATTATGAAAATGACTATACTACCAAATGCAAACTACAGATTCAATGTGATCCCCATCAAACTACCAATGGCATTTATCATAGAACTAGAACAAAAATTTTTGCAGTTCATATGGGAACACAAAAGACCCCAAAATAGCCAAATCAGTCTTGAGAAAGAGGAATGGAGCTGGAGGAATCAACCTTCCTGACTTCAGATTATACTAAAGCTACAGTCATTAAGACAGTATGGTACTGGCACAGAAGCAGAAATATAGACAAATAGAACAAGATAGAAAGCCCAGAAATAAGCCCATGCACCTATGGGTACTTTATTTTTAGCAAAGGAGGCAAAAGCATACAATGGGGCAAGACAGCCTCTTCAATAAAAGTTGCTGGAAAAACTGGACAGCTATTTGTAAAAGAATGACATTAGAACACTTTCTAACAACATACACAAAGATAAACTCAAAATGGATTAAAGGCCCAGATGTAAGGTCAGAAATTATAAAACTCTTAGAGGAAAACATAGGCAGAACACTCTATGACATAAATCAAAGCAAGATCCTCTATGTCCGACCTCCTAGAGTAACAGAAATAAAAACAAAAGTAAACAAGTGGGGCCTGATTAAACTTAAAAGCTTTTTTTGCACAGCAAAGGAAACTGTAAGTAAGGTGAAAAGACAACCTTCAGAAACAGAGAAAATAATAGCAAATGAAACAACTGACAAAGGATTAATTTCCAGAATATACAAGTAGCTCAATGCCAGAAGAACAAACAACCCAATCAAAATATGGGAAAAAGACCTAAATAGACATTTCTCCAAAGAAGAAATACAGATGGCTAACAAACATATGAAAAGATAGTCAGCATCACTCATTATTAGAGAAAGGCAAATCAAAATTGCAATGTGATATCACCTCACACAGGTCAGAATGGCCATCATCAAAAAGTCTGCAAACAATAAATGCTGGAGAGGGTGTGGAAAAAAGTGAACACTCTTGCACTGCTGGTGGGAATGTAAATTGATATAGCCACTATGGAAGATGGTATGGAGCTTTCTTAAAAAACTAGGGATAAAATCACAATATAACTCAGCAATACCACTCCTAGGCATATACTCTGAAGAAACCAAAATTGAAAAAGACATTGTTCATTGCAGCATTATTTACGATAGCTAGAACATGGAAGCAACCTGGGTGATCTTCAACAGATGAAAAGATAAAGAAGTAGTGGTACATATAAACAACGGAATATTACTCAGCCATAAAAAGGAACACATTTGAGTCAGTTCTGACGGGCTGGATGAACATAGAATCTATTATACAGAGTGAAGTAAGTCAGAAAGAGAAAGATAAATATCATATTCTAACGCATATATATGGAATCTAGAAAAATGGTGCTGAAAAATTTACTTACAGGGCATCAGTGGAAAAACAGACATAGAGAATAGACCTATGGACATGGGGAGAGGGGAGGAGAGGGTGAGATGTTTGGAAAGAGTAACATGGAAACTTACATTACCATGTGTAAAATAGAGAGCCAACGGAAATTTTGCTGCATTGCTTAGGAAACTCAAACAGGGGCTCTGTATCTATTTAGAGCAGCGGATGGGGTGGGAAATGGGAGGGAGGTTCAAAAGGGATAGGATATGTGTATACCTATGGCTGATTCATGTTGAGCTTTGACAGAAAACAACAAAATTCTGTAAAGCAAATTATCCTTCAATTAAAAAAAAAAATAGCAAGATGTTCCATTACATCTAGCAAGTCAGGTACTTTTTTAAAGGAAAATATCAAATATCAACAAAATAATGACTGCAGTGTCTTGTTGACCTTGAAATAAATGTAGAAGTAAAATGTAAGACACAATATTTCATTGTATGAGTAGAAATTTATGAATTAGGAAAAACAAAAACTCTATGATGAAGTAAATTAAAAAAAAAATTACATTCTACATGACCTTCAGTTGGTTGAATCCACAGACAGGAAACCACAGGTACAAATGGCCAACTGTAAAGTTATTTGACTGCACGGAGGGTCTATGCCCCTAGCCCTTGTGTTGCTCAAATGTCAATGATATGTACTATGTGTTCTCTATCCATCCAGCTATAAATGAGCAGATTTCTTCTGTATTTTAGCTATGGTAAATTATGCTGCAGTTTATATTGTGGTGCATATATGTTTTCAAATTAGCATTTTTTGTATTATTCAGAATACACAATTCTGTGTTATCTAGAAGTGGAGTTGCTGATTGATTGTATGGTAGTTCTATTTTTAATATTTTAGGGAATCACCATACTGCTTTTCATAGTAGCTATACAAACTTACATTCCCACCATCAGTACTGATGGTTTCTTTTTCTCGACATCATCATCAACACTTGTTATTTTTTGTTTTTCTGATAATAGGCATTCTGACAGGTGTTACATGATAGTTCATTGTGGTTTTGATTTACATTTCCCTGATTAGTAATTCTGAGTATCTTTTCACATGCCTATTGGCCATCTGTATGTCTTCTTCAGATAAATGTATATTCAGATCCTCTGCCATTTTAAGTGAATTGTGTGTTTTATCAATGGAATGGAAGAAAACAAAGAAATAAATTGCCATTTATATGGTCAATTAATCTATAACAAAGAAAGCAAGAATGTATAATGAAAGTCTTTAATAATTTGTGTTTAGAAAACTGTACAGCTAATTGCAAAAAAGAAAAGAAAGAAACCAACCCACTTCTTACACTACATACAAAAATAAAATCATAATGGATTAAAGACTTAAATGTAAGACCTGAAAACATTAAATTCCTAGGAGAAAAAGACAGTATATTTCCTTACATTGACTTGAAACATTCCTTCCATTTCAGTTTATAGGAATATTTTGAGAAGGATACTTATTAATTCTTCTTTAAATGTTGGATAGAGTTCACTTGTGAAGCTATTTGGTCCTGGGCTTTTGATTCTTGGGAAAATTTTTTTTTTTTTTTCCTATTTCAACTTCATTGCCTATAACTGGTCTATTTAGATTTTCTCCCTGATTCTTCATTGGAAGATTGTATGTTTCCAGGAATTTATTCCTTTCTTCCAGGTTGCCCTATTTGTGGCCATAAAATTATTTAAAATAGTCTCCTGACTTTATATTTTTGTGGTATCAGTTTTAACTTATCTTTCATTTCATATTTTATTTGGGCCCATTCTTTTTTTGTTTTTCTTGATGAGTCTGGCTAAATGTCTATCAATTTTGTTTATTTTTTCAAGCAATGATCTCTTATATTCAATGATATGTTCAGGGTTTTATTATATTTTTCAGCCTCTTTTTAATTTTTTCCACTCTGATCTTTATAATTTCCTTCCTCCTACTAACTTTGGCCTTTGTTTATTGTGTTCCCCCCATCAGAAAAAAATAATTAAGACGTAAAATTCATTTATTTGAGATTTTTCTTGTTTCTAGAGGTAACCCTGTATTGCTATAATTTCCCTCTTAAAAGTACTTTTACTCTGCCCAATATATTTTGGTAAGCTATTTCTGTTTTCATTCATCACAGGGTTTTTTTTTTTTTTTTTTTAATTTCCTCTTTGGTTTCTTTGGCCCACTTTTTAGTAGCATATTAGTAAAAATTTATCCAATTTTCCTAGGGCTGAGTGGCTTCTGGCTGCTGCTGCTAAGGCATTTCAGTCGTGTCCAACTCTGTGTGACCCCCATAGACGGCAACCCACTAGGCACCCCTGTCCCTGGGATTCTCCAGGCAAGAACACTGGAGTGGATTGCCATTTCCTTCTCCAATGCATGAAAGTGAAAAGTGAAAGGGAAGTCACTCAGTCGTGTAATTTTTATGCTAAATCTTGTAAAGTTTAGAGAAACCAAGGGTGAGTTTTTTTTTTTTTTTTTTAATGGTATTTTAACCCAGTAAAGGAATACAGGTCTTATTTTTATTTTAAATCGCCATTGCTTCTCTATCACAACATTCTTTTGCCCAGGGGAATAATCACTGGCAGGAATGTTCTCTTGAGGAAATAAGGAATTTAAAAATTAAGGTATATGCTTTCCTTGACTCTATCATAGCTTCTCCTCTCCTCTGAGCCATTGGTCTTGTCTTAAAGCTGACTCAACTCTTGTTATAGGTTACAAAAAACAGCAATCTTAACTAAATGTGGTATGAACCATAAAGACATCTACTTAACAAGGAAATCACATAAAGGCAGATTTAATACTGGTTCAGAGGTGTAACAGAATCACCAAAGTCTTGATCCATTCTTCACTCTTCGAAAAAATTTTTTTTTTTAATTTCTGTTCTTGGTAATAAAATGACTACCTAGATTTTATTTTGCCACCAAACATTATTCTAACAGAAGTGCGAAATTGTTAGTAATGGTCTTTTTCTTGTAGAACACTATTTTTTAGAAATAAAAAGACTTGTCTATGATTCTCCCAGCAAATTCTAGTTTTATCATTTTGGACAAACTCAGTCTCGCTCAGTGGCTCATTAGCAAAAGGGACCAAGATCACATCAAATAGCTGTAACAGTGTTTCTTAACCTATTATTGTCACTGCCCTCAAGGAGTCTTTTTAGACATTTTTATTAGTCACTCCCACTATGAAATTTTAATATCAGTGTTCATAATATATTTATTAGTGTACTTTACTTATGTATGTGCTTTGTGAATAAATGTGATAATTCTTTTTTTTTTTTCCTTGAGAATTGACTATTGTCCCCTTTGGGTTGGAGTCCCCCTACTGTAAATTCATAAAGTCAATCATGATTTATTCTTGGTATATTATGGCAACATTTAGCAAGTTAAAAAAAAAAAAGGAAGAAAAGGCTGTGAGGTAGCATCAATCAATATCTGCCACAGTATACATTTGGAATCACTTTTCAATTCAATGTTCATTGCATATTCACTAACAAACATTCTTCATTATGTAATATTTGCCAGTCCTAAACAGGTACTCAAGATCCAGTCAGGAACAGAAAAAATTAAGTAATTTTATTCAACTCAATAATTTACCAGGATATATTCAAACGCTTCCATAACAAAGACTGACTTCCTCAATCAAATTCAAGATTCCTCCCTACCTTCTTCCTTTGTATATACAAAATATCTTGAAATGAGACACAAAATGAGTCTGGAGGCAAAACTTAATTAAAACAGGAATACAAATATTTAACTCCTATTGTTTAGAGCACTAAATGAGACAATGTATACTATTTTCTTTTTTTTGGTACATTTTTAAAACTGGTGCAGACCTAAAGTGTCATTATCATTTTTTGAGTTTTGAGAGTTTTTTATCTTATTCCTATGAATGATACTCAATTAGCGATTTGGTAATATTAGAGAATCAACAAATCAATAAATACTAGACTCATAACTGAGTGAAAAGTTGCTGTGAAAACCAGAAATTGGAACATGTAACCAGTAAAAATAATCCTTAGTTTGACCTTCTTTTTGACCTTTAAATACATAAATCTTCAGTAACTGTAGTTTCTCATACAACTTACTTAGAAATATCTGTGACATTCTGGAAAATATTGTTAAAAATATGTACCCTAAGTGCCCAGTTATATAACCATGTTTACCTGATCAAAAAATAAATATTTATTTTCTGTTAGTCTTGTAGCATTTTATATTCGTTTTTGACTCAAGAAACTTCTACGTGAACTCAGAATTTGTTCTGATCTCAGAACTCAGGATTCTGAACTCAGAATCTGATCATTAACCAAGAGACATCAAACTAATATCATTTGCAGCAGCACGGATGGATCCAGAGAATGTCATACGAGTGAAGTCAGACTGAGAAAGACAAACATCATAGAATATTGTGCCATCTAAAAAAAAGAAGATACAAATGAACTTATTTTAAAAATAAAACAAAACAGTAACAGAGTCACAGATGTGGAAAACAAATCTATGGTTACCAGGGATTTTCCCCTGGTAATAAGAGAGGAGATAAACTGGGAGACAGGGATTGACATATGTGCACTACTATATATAAAATAGATAATTAATAAGGACCTACTGTATAGCAAAGGAAACTGCAATTAATATCTTGTAATGACCTATGGGAAAAGAATCTGAAAAGAATATAAATATATATAAATATTTTTATGTGTATATGCATATACCTGAATCAGTTTGCTGTATACTTGAAAATAGCACACAACATTGCAAATCAGATTTACTTCAATTAAATAAATAAAAGAACAGATTTTAAGGTAGCAAATGAGCAGTGGCTGGCATGGCACTTAGTGCCCAAGGTGCTTCATTCAACTCCTTGCAGCCCATTGTCCTGTTCTGTTTTCAGAAAGCTAAACACCTCCAAGAGCCATGGGTTTCCTGTAAAGGATCAAATCATGTCCCCCCCCCCCCCAAACTACTGCATCCCTTAATGTGCCCACTTCCCCCTATCAAATAAAGTGATCCTAAAGGTCTTTTGAACTTTTAAATATTTATGAATGTAAAGGAAAAATTGGATTTAGATATAGCTAATGCTTCTTGGCATTTTCCCACTGAAGAGTACTGGTATGTGGGTACCATGTTCTGTCTGGAATCTCTCATTTTCCCCTCTGTGCCTAGAGGATGTTCAGTTGTATATTTTAAGAAATTGGCTTTATCTCGAATCTGCAGACCCTCATCACCATATGCAAGAGCTTGAAAAATAATCATATTCAAAAGAAGTGGAGCATTCCACATGCCACTGCCAAGCAGAGATTAAAAGGGAGCCTTCCAGGCTTATTGGAATATCCAGATTTTGACTCACTGAAGGCTAGATAGCAAACATTTCCGTATGCTATTCACATAAATTTTGTACATTTGTCCCAAATGTTAAATGTAAACTAAAATATAAATTTCAAATAGAAGTGAAAATATAAAATTATTCAAGCAATACATATGAAACCTGTTTTTACTTATACTCTGGTTTACTAGTATTTGAACACTGTTTGGTATTTTCCTCCTCAATTCACTCTGTATCCCTTCCCATTTTATACAGCTCACCTGCCTGGTGGAGGATTGTACATTTCTGATCCATGAGTATAAGACTGAGCAAAGTCTCTGGTTTCCTTCTCCAGCTAGAAGCAATATCCTGGAAAAAAAAACATTCTGAGTAGTAGAGTATTAGATATGAATTACTGAAGACTAAGTTTTTTTTTTTTTCAATTTAAAGTAACCACATTATAATGTGTTAATTCTAAACAATATCAAAATTAAATATTTCAAAAATCTGAGCATTAAACATAACTGAATGTTAAGATCATTGCCTTTATTTTATAAATAAGAAATGTGAACCAGAGTATTTATCCAATAAGTACCTAAGAGTAAATCACTATTAGAGCACAATCCCACTCTAGGTTTTTATTTCATATTATGTTATATTGCATAAGATTATGCCATAATTTATTGTATATTTACTATTGTATATTATATAAAATAATATACATACATAGATATAATTTAGAAAGTTTTCACCTTATTAATATATAGTTAGAATAATAGAGATAAAACTAGCCAGAAAATTGTTATTTGTTAAAAAGAGTGTGATGTTTTTTACTTTTATAAGGCTGGCAGTTGAATTCAGAAAAGAAACTCAGAAAAGCAAACTACATTAAATACATGTCACATTTTGTTGGAAAAATGAACAGTAGAAAATATGTGGCAGTACTAAGCACCAAATGAATGCTGCACAACTTATATTCTAGTCTTCATTTCAGTTTCATTCACTATGCATTGTTAAATGCATTGTATAGCTGTAATATATCAGAAGTTCAATGATGCTACATAGTTTTTCAGCATCATGCAACTGTCCACTGGCAGGTCTCTCTGACCCCAAAGTCTTCCCTCTTCAAACTACAAGATGTTAACTTAAAATTGAATTTCAAATCTTGAGTTGATTGTCACAGCCATCAATTCCAGTGTGTAAAGTTGGTTCACTTTGTCCTTCTTGCTATTCTTTTACAAAACCTTCTGGATTTCCATAATTGTGTCTCTTTGGAGCTCTTGTACTGGGACTCCATATTTTATATTTAAGTGTCTGGATGAAAGGGACCATCAGTGATTCTGTGTCTTTCCTGTAGCCTTGGGGACCCCTGAGGATTTGTCCCTTGGTAAAATCCTCCTGACAAAAATTGCTCAAAGAATTGTGAAGATTTCTCTTATTTTAGATTTGAAACAATTGGAAATACAACCAAGAACCTGGCAACACCCAAGTACCTGTCCTTCACTGTCAAGGTTGTTTATGCAGGAAGGAGTACCTGAAATGGCTTGACTGAGCTGCATTGGGGAAGGATAACCCAGTAACCTGAGGACCATGTGACTAGCAGACATAAAAAAACTGCCAAAGCCAATGACTTCCCCAAGTCCAGCTGGTCCACACTCAATTCTGCATCATCATGCTACCAAATTGGTGATCACACCCTTGTGCCAGGGTATCAGGGAGGTTCTTATTCTGATCATATTTGTACAGTCATTAACAAAACAGGTGTAGAGTCTGGAAGAGCACAAGCTTTATTCAATGACCAAAGAATGAGGAAGGGCTTCCCAAGTGGTGCGGTGGTGAAGAATCTACCTACCAATTAAGGAGACTCAAGAGATGTGGGTTTGATGCCTGGGTCAGGAAGATCCCCTGGAGGAAGAAATGGCAAACCACTGCAGTATTCTTGCCTGGAAAAATTCCATAGACAGAGGAGCCTGGCAAGCCCCAGTTCTTGGGGTCTTAAAAGAGTAGAACACTAGTCAATGAACATGTACATCATTGAAAGAATGGGAAAACAGGAACCTAGTTCATAAATCAACTCTGCAACCCAAGTTGAGCTGTGCACCAAAATTACAGGAGGTTCAGGGAGGGAATTTGAACCAGTGGGAGCAATATTCATGAGTTATCTGAGAACAAGCCTGTGGTTTGGACAAAGGTGTGGTTTGGGCCTGGATTGAAGGCAACTATTCTTTTCAGTACTTTTGTGGGCTTTTCTGGTTATTGTCATGGCAACTGGCAACTGTTATGGCTTGGTGGGTGTGTCACTTAGCTAATGTATTACAATGAGTGTATAATTAGGCTCAAGGTTCACTGGAAGTCAAGTGTTCTGCAGTCTTGGGCTAAATTGGTTTTAACAGGTTCTTCTTCTTTTTTTTTTTTTCTTTGCAGATTCTTGCTGAAACTTGCTGCTGCTAAGTCGCTTCAGTCGTGTCCGACTCTGTGCGACCCCATAGACGGCAGCCCACCAGGCTCCTCTGTCCATGGGATTCTCCAGGTAGGAACAATGGAGTGGGTTGCCATTTCCTCCTCCAATGCATGAAAGTGAAAAGTGAAAGTGAAGTCGCTCAGTCGTGTCCGACTCCTAGCTACCCCATGGACTGGAGCCTACCAGGATCCTCCGTCTATAGGATTTTCCAGGCAAGAGTACTGGAGTGGGGTGCCATTGCCTTCTCCTGCTGAAACTTAGATAAGAGTAATTGGTTTCTGCTCTGAGGTGGGGCAGGAGTATAATGGGGCAACAACCTTGGTAACAGTCCCTCCTGAGCACACTTTTTCCCCCAGCACAAATGATATGGGAATGTTACATGAGGACTTGAGGTCACAAGATTTCTGCCATGCAAGAGCTGAGTTTGTGGTGCTTCTGCCTGCTTTCTATACTTGTGGAAAGTGAAGTGAACTTAGAGGCAGTGCAAACCACTGAAACTGGTTTGGGGCAGGTGGCCATTTGCAGGACATACTTAGAATTCACATTGAAAAACATAAGTATATATGGTTTTCAAAATACATCATGTCACTGGGGAGCATGTGCATTTTCGCTAATTTATGAGTCTACCTCTCCCTCTCCCTGAGAAGTCTTTTGGGCTGGACCAGGTCCTGTTCATGGCTCTACTCTATAGAGTTTTTCACTATTTTTTTTTTTTCACTATTTTCTTCCACTTAAATTACTGCCATTTCTCAGACTACTTGAGGATATATGTGGGTGCTTTTCACTGCCTTGACCTATTTTTTTAATGCCTTTTTTTTTTCTTTATTCATTTTACTCCACTACCTAGTAACAATCTCAATCTTTCCATTACCCTGATGTGAGAGTTGGACTGTAAAGAAGGCTGAGCGCCGAAGAATTGATGCTTTTGAACTGTGGTGTTGGAGAAGACTCTTGAGAGTCCCTTGGACTGCAGGGAGATCCAACCGGTCCATTCTGAAGGAGATCAGCCCTGGGATTTCTTTGGAAGGAATAATGCTAAAGCTGTAACTCCAATACTTTGGCCACCTCATGCAAAGAGTTGACTCATTGGAAAAGACTCTGATGCTGGGAGGGATTGGGGGCAGGAGGAAAAGGGGACGACAGAGGATGAGATGGCTGGATGGCATCACTGACTCAATGGACGTGAGTCTGGGTGAACTCCTGGAGTTATTGATGGACAGGGAGGCCTGGCGTGTTGTGATTCATGGGGTCGCAAAGAGTCAGACATGACTGAGCGACTGATCTGATCTGATCTGACCCTGGAACCTGCACCTACACTGAAGTCATTTGCAAACAAATTACAAGCTTTTTCAGTACGCTTGTTTGGGCACACAGATGAAGACATTTTTGAAATCATGAAGGCACAAACATGGCCTTCCTTGCCAAACTGCTTAAAGCTGTGGTCTGAGTATTACCCTCCCACTTTATTTATTTATTTATTTTTTTTACCCTCCCACTTTAGATGTTGAGATCCTAAGGCAATGATGATAATGTTTGGGGCTAGTGCACTGGGACGACCCAGAGGGATGGTATGGGGAGGGAGGAGGGAGGAGGGTTCAGGATGGGGAACACATGTATACCTGTGGCGGATTCATTTTTATATTTGGCAAAACTAATATAATTATGTAAAGTTTAAAAATAAAATTAAATTTAAAAAAAAAAGAAAAAAAATGATGATAATGTAGAGTAAGCCTTGACAACTGGTTTTCCTCCCCCTTCATTGAAATGCAAGTGCCCAACTTACGCTTTGATTGCCAGAATATCCATTTCAAAGAGCCATCCAATTCAAAGACCTTGGCTATCTCCAACAAATACACTGTCAGCCACAAGATTAGATAAATAGCCAGGCCATGACTCCCACTGAGGTTTCTTTGTTTTTGAGCTCTGGATCTCTGTCAGTAAATCACTGAGCTACTTGCTTTTTCCTCTTCCTATGGCATAAAGTGAAGAGGAACTAAACAGCCTCTTGATGAAAGTGAAAGAGGAGAGTGAAAAAGTTGACTTAAAGCTCAACATTCAGAAAACTAAGATCATGGCGTCTGGTCCTATCACTTCATGGGAAATAGATGGGGAAACAGTGTCAGACTTCATTTTTTGGGGCTCCAAACTGAACTGAATGCTTTAAATTTCTGCTCTTAGCTTTCAAGTTCACCAACAAATTCTGAAAGAGATGGGAATATCAGATCACCTGACCTGCCTCTTGAGAAACCTATATGCAGGTCAGGAAGCAACAGTTAGAACTGGACATGGAAAAACAGACTGGTTCCAAATAGGAAAAGGAGTACGTCAAGGCTGTATATTGTCATCCTGTTTATTTAACTTGTATGCAGAGTACATCATGAGAAACACTGGGCTGGAAGAAGCACAGGCTGGAATCAAGATTGCAGGGAGAAATATCAATAACCTCAGATATGCAGATGACACCACCCTTATGGCAGAAAGTGAAGAGGAACTACAAGCCTCTTGATGAAAGTGAAAGAGGAGAATGAAAAAGTTGGCTTAAAACTCAACATTCAGAATACTAAGATCGTGGCATCTGGTCCCATCACTTCATGGGAAATAGATAGGGAAACAGTAGAAACAGTGACAAACTTTAATTTTGGGGGCTCCAAAATCACTGCAGATGGTGACTGCAGCCATGAAGTTAAAAGATGCTTACTCCTTGAAAGGAAAGTTATGACCAACCTAGACAGCATATTCAAACTAGAGGCATTACTTGGCCAACAAAGGTCCATCTAATCAAAGCTATCATCTTTCCAGTGGTCATGTATGGATGTGAGAGTTGGACTGTGAAGAAAGCTGAGCTCCAAAGAATTGATGCTTTGGAACTGTGGTGTTGGAGAAGACTCTTGAGAGTCCCTTGGATTGCAAGGAGATCCAACCAGTCCATCCTAAAGGAGACCAGTCCTGGGTGTTCTTTGGAAGGACTGATGCTGAGGCTGAAATTCCAATACTTTGGCTACCTCATGCAAAGAGTTGACTCATTGGAAAAGATCCTGATGCTGGGAGGGATTGGGGGCAGGAGAAGTGGATGACAGGATGAGATGGTTGGATGGCATCACCGACTCCATGCACATGAGTTTGGGTGAACTCCGGGTGTTGGTGATGGACAGGGAGGCCTGGCTTGCTGTGATTCATAGGGTCACAAAGAGTCAGACACGACTAAGCAACTGAACTGAACTGATGCTTTAAATTCCTGCTCTTATGTTTCAAGTTCACCAATAAAGTGTGAGACTTCATCACCCTAGGTTCCCACACTGGACCCAGGTAAAAGCAGCATTCAGCCCCCCAGTTCTCTCCCATCTCTCCTCCTGAGACCTCCTCATGTGTGACCCTAGATGCACTTGCAATTTCCAGGTGTTATAAGCTAAGCTATGTATCTTTATTTTATCAATGATTCTTAATGACTATAGATGTAGGGTTTCTTTCCTTTTCTCTCTTTTTATTTTTGCCATGGAATTGCAGGATCTTAGTTCCCTCATCAGGGATCAGAACCCACATTCTCAGGAGTGGAAGAGCACAAGGACAAAGTCTTAACCACCAGTCTCCCAAGGAATCCATGGAAGGGTGTCTTGAAATCACAATATAATCCACAAGGGCT
This sequence comes from Bos javanicus, assembly GCF_032452875.1. Taxonomy (NCBI): domain Eukaryota; kingdom Metazoa; phylum Chordata; class Mammalia; order Artiodactyla; family Bovidae; genus Bos; species Bos javanicus. The sequence goes on along the minus strand of NC_083871.1, from coordinate 3,790,677 downwards.
GATCCAACCACAGTATAATTTACTGATAGACAATTATCATGGAAATAGGAGTCAGGGCTTTTGGGAGATGCATAGGTCCTAAGCCCCCATAAATGAGCTTAATGTCCTTATAAAAGATATGCCAGAGAGCCCTCTGGCCCTTTCCACACTGTGAGAGAGAGAGAGCACAAAGGCTATGAACAGCTTTCATCAGACCACAGCCACCTTTGACACAGGAGGGAAGTGGGCAGGGTACCACTTTTAAGTGAATGACAGCCATAGGATATGATAAAATGTGAATACAACCAATTAGGCCCCAAAAGATGCAGGATTCAACTTCTAGTCAGCCTTGAGCTTCATTATACACTGATTTGGATATATTAGAATAAGCTAATAACACCTTAGCATATCCTTAGCACCATGACAGTTCCAAGGCTTACTATCAAAGATCAGAAAGTGGGCAGTGACCCAATTTCTGGAAGTCTCCACCCCTCCCCCCAAATAATTGGAATAATCTTTCCTCTCATTAGCCTATGAAATTCCTCAACACATAGAAACTAATCACACAATATTTTGAGGGTACTGCTGCCTTCTGAGATGGCTTACATTCTGCTTGTGGAGTGTGTTTCTCTCTACATAAATTCACTTCTTACAAATCACTTTGTCTCTTCCTGACTTCTTTCTGCCAGGTGACATCAAGAACTTGAGCTTCATTAGGTCCTATGGCTAGGTATGAACTCAGTTAAAAGACTGTGGGTTCAAATCCTAACCTGGGTCTTGGCTAGATTTGAATTCAGACCTATGAGTTCAAGTCCCAATCAGAGATGCACAGTTTCACCTTGGTACCTTGATCTTGGACATTCAGCCTCACAAAAGTGTGAAATAGATTCAGGTGAGAAATAAATTTGTGTTTTTTATCAGCTACCTGGTCCATGGCATTTTGTCATAGCAGCCTGAAAAGTCTAAGACATTTATGCCTTTACTACCTACTGATTTTATCAGATTTAGATTGCAGAAGTCCTCCTTATAGCCAATCTTGCAAAATCTCTCACTTTACATTCCTTTGGGTGAGATTAGGTATTTCCTTTAGTTTCTGTGAAATAAAGTCTATATTTAATGGCAAGACAAGGAAACTTTAAACATAAAAGTTTTTTCAGTCCTTTGGCTCCCTCTCCCTACACCATGTATTGTGTATCCGCTGTATGCATCCACCAGACCTCCCCCATTGGTACAAATACTTGCTCAATCATAAGGCAGCATTCTCCTAGCATCAAGATAGCTCCTTAAAAAATAGCATTCCTTCCTGATTGTCTAAGGGGACACATGACCTACCAAGATGATATTTAAATCTGGATTATGTAAACTGTCAATAATATGTCATTTCATATTTAGCCCTCTTTCTCTAAAAACTTATATAACTATGCCTTGATTTCTAATGAGCAGAACAATTCTGAGAGCTTTCTAAGATCCCCTTCCCAGGTTGTAATCCTCAAATTTGGCTCAAGTAAAAATTTCCATCTCTTTCTTCTATTAATTGATTAATTTTTGTTGACACTTCCTACTCTAGACATTCAGATAGAGAAAATCACAATTATATAACTCTAATTCTTCAGTATAAATACATTTTTTAAAAAAAATTGAGAACAAGTGCTTTAGACATTGAAAATGGAGTAGAAAATTGGCAGCAACTCAGACATCTTACTTTTCCTGTTCTAGCACTTATTCCCTTCCTCCTAACAGTATTATTAAAACTTGCCTACCTTTACAGCTGACTTCTTTTGAACTGTGGTGCTGGAGAAGATTCTTGAGAGTCCCTTGGACTGCAAGGAGATTAAACCATTTAGTCCTAAAGGAAATCAACACTGAATATTCATTGAAAGGACTGAGGCTGAAGCTGAAGCCCCAGTGCTTTGGCCACCTGATGTGAAGGGCTGACTCATTGGAAAAGACCCTGATGCTGGGAAAGACAGAAGGCAGGAGGAGAAGGGGACGACAGAGGATGAGATGGTTGGATGGCATCACCGACTCAATGGACATGAGTTTGATCATGCTCCGAGAGACAGTAAAGAACAGGGAAGCCTGGAATGTGGTAGTCCATGGGATTGGAAAGAGTTGGACCTGACTGAGTGAATTAACAACAGCAAACCTAACCTACCACTGAAGACATTGAAACGAAGTGATAAATTAAACATAAAACAAACAAGAAAAAAATGAAACGAAGATTCAGTTCAGTTCAGTTCAGTCGCTCAGTCATGTCTGACTCTTTGCGACCCCATGAATCGCAGCACACCAGGCCTTCCTGTCCATCACCAACTCCTAGAGTCTACTCAAACTCATGTCCATTGAGTCAACAATGCCATCCAGCCATCTCATTATCTGTCGACCCCTTCTCCTGTCCCCAATTCTTCCCAGCATCAGGGTCTTTTCCAGTGAGTCAACTCTTCGTATGAGGTGGCCAAAGTATTGGAGTTTCAGCCTCAGTTTCAGTCCTTCCAATGAACACCCAGGACTGGTCTCCTTTAGGATGGACTGGCTGGATCTCCTTGCAATCCAAGGGACTCTCAAGAGTCTTCTCCAATACCACAGTTCAAAAGCATCAATTCTTCAGCGCTCAGCTTTCTTCACAGTCCAACTCTCACATCCATACATGACTAGTGGAGAAACTATAGCCTTGACTAGACGGACCTTTGTTGGCCAAGTAATGTCTCTGCTTTTGAATATGCTGTCTAGGTTGGTCATAACTTTCCTTCCAAGGAGTATGTGTCTTTTAATTTCATGGCTGCAATCACCATCTGCAGTGATTTTGAAGCCCCCCCAAATAAAGTCTTTGCTTTTCCATGGGGATGGTCTTGATCCCTGTCTCCTGTACAATGTCATGAACTTCATTCCATAGTTCATCAGGCACTCTATCTATCAGATCTAGGCCCTTAAATCTATTTCTCACTTCCACAGTATAATCATAAGGGATTTGATTTAGGTCATACCTGAATGGTCTGGTGGTTTTCCCTACTTTCTTCAATTTAAGGCTGAATTTGGCAATAAGGAGTTCATGGTCTGAGCCACAGTCAGCTCCTGGTCTTATTTTTGCTGACTGTATAGAGCTTCTCCATCTTTGGCTGCAAAGAATATAATCAATCTGATTTTGGTGTTCACCATCTGGTGATGTCCATGTATAGAGTCTTCTCTTGTGTTGTTGGAAGAAGGTGTTTGTTATGACCAGTGCATTTTCTTGGCAAAACTCTATTAGTCTTTGCCCTGCTTCATTACATATTCCAAGGCCAAATTTGCCTGTTACTCCAGGTGTTACTTGACTTCCTACTTTTGCATTCCAGTCCCCTACAATGAAAAGGACATCTTTTTTGGGTGTTAGTTTTAAAAGGTCTTGTAGGTCTTCATGGAACAGTTCAACTTCAGCTTCTTCAGCATTACTGGTTGGGGCATAGACTTGGTTTACTGTGATATTGAATGGTTTGCCTTGGAAACGAACAGAGATAATTTTGTCGTTTTTGAGATTGCATCCAAGTACTGCATTTTGGACTCTTTTGTTGACCATGATGGCTACTCCATTTCTTCTGAGGGATTCCTGCCTGCAGTAGTAGATACAATGGTCATCTGAGTTAAATTCACCCATTCCAGTCCATTTCAGTTTGCTGATTCCTAGAATGTCGACATTCACTCTTGCCATCTCTTGTTTGACCACTTCCAATTTGCTTTGATTCATGGACCTGATATTCCAGGTTCCTATGCAATATTGCTCTTTACAGCATCAGACCTTGCTTCCATCCCCAGTCACATCCACAGCTGGGTATTCTTTTTGCTTTGGCTCCATCCCTTCATTCTTTCTGGAGTTATTTCTGCATCGATCTCCAGTAGCATATTGGGCACCTACTGACCTGGGGAGTTTCTCTTTCAGTATCCTATCATTTTGCCTTTTCATGCTGTTCATGGGGTTCACAAGGCAAGAATACTGAAGTGGTTTGCCATTCCCTTCTCCAGTGGACCACATTCTGTCAGATCTCTCCACCATGACCCGCCCATCTTGGGTTGCCCCACAGGCATGGCTTAGTTTCATTGAGTTAGACAAAGCTGTGATCCGAATGTGATTAGATTGACTAGTTTTCTGTGAGTATGGCTTCAGTGTGTCTGCCCTCTGATGCCCTCTTGCAACACCTACCGTCTTACTTGGGTTTTTCTTACCTTGGGCGTGGGGTATCTCTTCACGGCTGCTCCAGCAAAGCGCAGCCAATGCTCCTTACCTTGGACGAGGGGTATCTCCTCACTGCCATCCTGCCTGACCTTCAGTGTGGGATAGCTCCTCTAGGCCGTCCTGCGCCCACACAGCCACATCTCCTTGGACGTGGGGTTGGTCCTCCCGGCCACTGCCCCTGGCCTCGGGGAGGCTTTACAAATAGCTGTGAAAAGAAGAGAAGCAAAAAGCAAGGGAGAAAAGGAAAGATATAAACATCTGAATGCAGACTTCCAAAGAATAGCAAGAAGAGATAAGAACGCCTTCTTTAGCAATCAGTGCAAAGAAATAGAGGAAAACAACAGAATGGGCAAGACTAGCGATCTCTTCAAGAAAATCAGAGATACCAAAGGAACATTTCATGCAAAGATGGGTTCAATAAAGGACAGAAATGGTATGGACCTAACAGAAGCAGAAGATATTAAGAAGAGATGGCAAGAATACACAGAAGAACTGTACAAAAAAGATCTTCACGACCCAGATAATCATGATGGTGTGATCACTGACCTAGAGCCAGACATCCTGGAATGTGAAGTCAAGTGGGCCGTAGAAAGTATCACTACGAACAAAGAAAGCTAGTGGAGGTGATAGAATTCCAGTTGAGCTATTCCAAATCCTGAAAGATGATGCTGTGAAAGTGCTGCACTCAATATGCCAGCAAACTTGGAAATCTCAGCAGTGGCCACAGGACTGAAAAAGGTCAGTTTTCATTCCAAACCCAAAGAAAGGCAATGTCAAAGAATGCTCAAACTACTGCACACTTGCACTCATCTCACACGCTAGTAAAGTAATGCTCAAAATTCTCCAAGCCAGGCTTCAGCAATACTTGAACCGTGAACTTCCTGATGTTCAAGCTGGTTTTAGAAAAGGCAGAGGAACCAGAGATCAAATTGCCAACATCTGCTGGATCATGGAAAAAGCAAGAGAAGAACATGTTCCAGAGGAACATCTATTTCTGCTTTATTGACTATGCCAAAGCCTTTGACTGTGTGGATCACAATAAACTGAAAAATTCTGAAAGAGAAGGGAATACTAGACCACCTGATCTGCCTCTTGAGAAATTTGTATGCAGGTAAGGAAGCAAGAGTTAGAACTGGACATAGAACAACAGCCTGGTTCCAAATAGGAAAAGGAGTACGTCAAGGTTGTATATTGTCACCTTGTTTATTTAACTTATATGCAGAGTACATCATGAGAAATGCTGGGCTGGAAGAAACACAAGCTGGAATGAAGATTTCTGGGAGAAAAATCAATAACCTCAGATATGCAGATGACACCACCCTTATGGCAGAAAGTGAAGAGGAACTAAAGAGCCTCTTGATGAAAGTGAAAGTGGAGAGTGAAAAAGTTGGCTTAAAGCTCAACTTTCAGAAAACAAAGATCATGGCATCCGGTCCCATCACTTCATGGGAAATAGATGGGGAAGCAGTGTCAGACTTTATTTTTCTGGGCTCCAAAATCACTGCAGATGGTGACTGCAGCCATGAAATTAAAAGACACTTACTCCTTGGAAGGAAAGTTATGACCAACCTTGATAGCGTATTCAAAAGCAGAGACATTACTTTGCCAACAAAGTTCGTCTAGTCAAGGTTATGGTTTTTCCTGTGGTCATGTATGGATGTGAGAGTTGGACTGTGAAGAAGGCTGAGCGCTGAAGAATTGATGCTTTTGAACTGTGGTGTTGGAGAAGACTCTTGAGAGTCCCTTGGACTGCAGGGAGATCCAACCAGTCCATTCTGAAGGAGATCAGCCCTGGGATTTCTTTGGAAGGAATGATGCTAAAGCTGAAACTCCAGTACTTTTGCCCCCTCATTCGAAGTGTTGACTCATTAGAAAAGACTCTGATGCTGGGAGGGATTGGGGGCAGGAGGAGAAGGGGACGACAGAGTATGAGATGGCTGGATGGCATCACTGACCCAATGGACGTGAGTCTCAGTGAACTCCGGGAGTTGGTGATGGACAGGGAGGCCTGGTGTGCTGTGATTCATGATGGGACTGCAAAGAATTGGACACGACTGAGTGACTGATCTGATCTCAAAATAAAGTCTTCACCGTTTCCATTGTTTCCCCATCTATTTGCCATGAAGTCATGGGACCGGATGCCATGATCTTAATTTTCTGAATGTTGAGCGCTAGCCAACTTTTTCACTCTGCTCTTTGACTTTCATCTAGAGGCTCTTTAGTCCATCTTCGTTTTCTGCCATAAGGGTGGTGTCATCTGCATATCTGAGGTTATTGATATTTCTTCTGGCAATCTTGGTTCTGGCTTGTGCTTCATCCAGCCCAGCATTTCTCATGGTGCACTCTTCATATAAGTTACATAAGCAGGGTGACAATATACAGCCTTGACATACTCCTTTCCCGATTCAGAACCAGTCTGTTGTTCCATGTGCAGTTCTAACTGTTGCTTCCTGACCTGCATACAGGTTTCTTAAGAGGCAGGTCAGGTGTTCTGGTATTCCCATCTCTTTCAGAGTTTTCCACAGTTTGTTGTGGTCCACACAGTCAAATGCATTTTAGCTGAATTTACTATTTAAAAAAATATTTCCCGCCCCCCTCAGGAACATCAGTGGAAAGTGAAAGTCTATATATTATCACAGAGTTGACTGAACTACTAGCAGCACTGATTAATTATCATCCCTATTGTAAAAAGGAATTGAAAAAAAAATACCTTATAACCATTTAATAGTACTATCATATTTATCATCACCACCATAAATTTTAGACACAATTTCTAATTTATTCTTAGATGGCAGACTTTTATTTTTTATTTAGCTGTTCTTTGTTAGTCTCAATTTCAAAGAAATACTGATTTTAACATTTAGTCATTCAGCAGTTTCCAAAACATATAATGTTTCTCTACTGTAGACTTTAAGCATTTTATGCTTATCCTTTATCTGCTTCCTGTGGGGATATATTTTCTAAGATGTTAACTAATTATTTTTTGTACACTCAGAAATATAACTTTATGAAAAGGATGGCATTACACTGTGTAATTTTCCCAATATTTATGCTTTATTCCTTATGTATAGAAATTTGAAGAAGATGACTTTTTAGATTCCCTCTATTTTAGCGAACCATTTTAGGATTAAGGAAGGAGCATTGATATAATTACACTGTAATGATTTTAGCATTATTGAGTGAATGCAGTCATGTTTGCTTGCATAGACTGGTAAATTATCTCATAGTAGATCATAGAAAATAAATTTGGGGTTAACATACAATGTCATAGTGAATCTATTTTCGACAAGGTGGCTCATATATACTCAGCTTCATCACAGCTAACTATCCACTATCATACCCTAATCTTATTTGGAGTTAACTTATCCAAGTGGCATCACAAAGAATACTTATTTCCACTATGCTTTTTTCATAAACTGCAAGCTTTCTCTCACATTGACTTTGGGTATAAGCATAAATCCATTTACACAAAGACATCATCGGGCCTTAAATTTTGTTTCTTCCAATCAGTCTTTTTCATATTGACAGTTGTTTTAGCTAAAGTTAATTCCAGTAGCTCACTTTTGAACTCTAATATAATGTTTTTAGCAATCTGAGAGGAAAATTTTATTAATTAACAACCAGTTCAGCTTGCCAAAATTCATCAAGTTCACTGCCTCTAAGATGGAAAATTTCAATATATAATGAAATTCCTGTGGAGAAATACATCAGAAACAGCTTTTACATCATGCCCATTTCAACAGTGACTACGAAATCTACTTTACTTTGCGTATTTTTCACAGATGAATGATATACAGACTGCAATTTATTTGTAAAGATTTATTGAGTTTATTGGATGCTTAACTCTGTTGGCGTTCATCTCACTCAGAGCATCATTAGAGGCAAGGAGTGTTGATATGCATATTTACATTATCATTCTTAAAAAATGTAATTATCACCTGGAAGAAAACTTGCAGTGAAAAATTGCAGCTTCTCCTTTACTGTTTAAGCTTCCTCACAACACGTTAGGTCACCTTGGATATCTGAGGAAACAAAATCAAAACGAAAATTTGCTATGGGAAATTTGATCTTATTTATGTCAGTTTCCATCTAGAATCCTATTTGTGTAAGATTTTATATCTATTTTAATACAGTTCTTTCAAGCACATCAACAGCAAAACTCTACATTATCTTGTTTATATATTATACATCATAGGATCCATCAAAATTTCAGAAATCCATAAACAGTCTATAAAATCCATAAAATTTGAAAACTGTTTCTTATATTTGAGATATTAAAGCACATTTTAAAGATAATAAAAATTGAAACATATATATATATTTTCTTATCATTACAAAATGATAATTAATTGATGTCCATCACTAGATAATTCTTCAAAACTACTTTTAACCATTACTATGTATTATTTTATTTTAAATTTAATATCACAAACTAGTAAAACCTGGAAGAGCATATGAAAATATTTTTTCAGTTTAATTTTTATAAGATAGGATTCTAGTTACTTTTGAGTAATCACTGTAATAGTGATACTATGTTTCTACTCGTATTTCCTCTAACATTTATATTTGTCCTATCTTTTTTTTTTTTTTCCTTAAGGCCGCACTACTTTTGAAATTATACCATGAAAAATGTGCAAGCACAGCATTTTCAGAATGACTTTTTCTGGAGAATTGCTCCCTCTCCTTTTCACTTCCAGTTAATGATTCTTCTCCATCTATATGATATTCACAAAATCAGTGACTGGCATGGTTTCCAGTTCTGCCCTTGCCACAGCTTTCCAAGACCTTTTCTGAGACTCTTCATTCCTGTCCACCCAGTGGATAATCCAAAATGGGCATCTGACCAGAGATTAATTAACCAACTACTTCAAGTAAACTGTGGAATCAAACTGAAATAAAGAAAAAAGCCATCCTCTTTAGGAATTTATTCTGTTTTTTAAATTGTAGTTAAAATCTCCCACGGTTCTTGGCCCCATGTTTTCAGATATAACATGTTAAAACAGTTTCTCTACCCCCAAGTCTTTTTCTTTTATAGCAAAGCATATTTTAATTGAGATATAGTTGACTTATATACAATATTATATTAGTTTCAAGAATACAACATTGTGACCCACAATTTTTAAAGGTTGCACACCATTTTAAATTGTTATAAAATATTGGCTATATTCCCTGTGCTACACAATATATCTTTGTAGCATATTTAATTTTTACATAAGTTTGTCCTCTTAATCTCCTACTCCTACATTCCCCCCCTACCCAGACCTTTCATACTGGTAAACACTAGTTTTTTCTCTATATGTGTCTGTCTCAGTTTTGTTATGTTCATTTGTCTTATTTTTCAGATTCCTCATATAAGTGATAACATAGAGTATTTGTCTTTCTCTGACTTATTTAATTAAGCATAATTTCCAGGTCCATCCAGGGTCTTTCAAGTGGCAGAGTTTCATTCTTTTTTATGTCCTGAGTAATATTCCCACAAATAGACAGATAGATAGCAATAAATAGATAAAGACATCACATTCTTTTTATCCATTCATCTATTTATGGGTATTTAGGTTGCTTCCATATCTTGGATATTGAATGACACTGCTGTCTCTTAACACTGGAGCACATGCATTTTAAAATTATATTGTTTGTTTCCTCTAGTTTTGAGTTTTCTTGATACCAATCATCTGACTATGAAGTGTGAACAATATGCTTTATGATTAAGAAAAATTGTTTAATGGGGCAAAATCCACATAATAAAGTTTACCAATAGAGTGGCATTGATTATGTTTTAAATGTTTTGCAATAACTACCTCTGTCTGTTTCAAAAACATTTTCATCATCCCAAAAGGGATCCCTGTATTCATTACTGGCTCCCTCTCCCTCTTCTTCTCTCCTCATCGCTGGCAACTGCTAATCTCTGTGAATACAGATTTCCATGGTAGAGACATTTAACATGAATGGAATCATATAATATGCCTTTGTCACTGACTTCTTTCATTTAGCATAATTTTTTTCAAGTTTCATAGCATGTATCAGAAAACCACTGCATTTCACAGCTGAAAAATATTCCGTTGTTTTTATATACCACAATTATTTTATTCATTCATCTGTTGATAAACATTTGAGTTTCTCCACCTTTGGCTATCATGGATTTCTGCTAATATGGACATTATGCTTGTGCAAGTATTTGAATTCTCATTTTTAATTATTTTGAGTTTATACTTGACTGGAATTACTGTATTATATAATTTCATTGTTTAACTTTATGAAGGCCTGCCAAACAATTTCCACATTGGCTGAACCTTTTTACATTTCTGCTTTGGTCACCTGATGTGAAGAGCTGACTCATTGGAAAAGATTCTGATGCTGGGAAAGATTGAAGGCAGGACAAGGGGACAACAGAGGATGAGATGGTTGAATGGCATCACCTACTTAATGTATATGAGTTTGAGCAAGCTCTGGGAGATGGTGAAGAACAGGGAAGCCCAGTGTGCTGCAGTCCATGGGGTCGCAAAGAGTCAGACATGACTGAGCAATTGAACCATGACCAGCGAGTAAGAGGCATTAATTTTCCAATTTCTCTGCATTCTATTCAACAATTCTAATGCTCCACTGTCTTGAAAAGTATCATAGTAAATGCTCAGTGGTATCACAATGTGGCTTTGTTTTGCATTTCCCTCATGACTAAAGATGTAGGGCGACTTTCATGTGCTTGTTGGTTATTTGTGTATCTTCTTTGGAGACATACATCAGGTTTTAAAAGGAGCACAATACTTCTGATACCCAAACCATATTAGTTTTGACTACGTTATGCTACGGTTAACACAATACCAAATATTTATCAGATCAGATCAGTCGCTCAGTCATGTCCAACTCTTTGCGACCCCATGAATCGCAGCACACCAGGCCTCCCTGTCCATCACCAACTCCCAGAGTTCACCCAGACTCATGTCCGTCGAGTCAGTGATGCCATCCAGCCATCTCATCCTCTGTTGTCCCCTTCTCCTCCTGCCCCCAATCCCTCCCAGCATCAGAGTCTTTTCCAATGAGTCAACTCTTCGCATGAGGTGGCCAAGGTACTGGAGTTTCAGCTTTAGCATCATTCCTTCCAAAGAAATCCCAGGGCTGATCTCCTTCAGAATGGACTGGTTGGATCTCCTTGCAGTCCAAGGGACTCTCAAGAATCTTCTCCAACACCACAGTTCAAAAGCATCAACTCTTCGGCGCTCAGCCTTCTTCACAGTCCAACTCTCACATGCATACATGACCACAGGAAAAACCATAGCCTTGACTAGACGAACCTTTGTTGGCAAAGTAATGTCTCTGCTTTTGAATGTGCTATCTAGGTTGGTCATAACTTTCCTTCCAAGGAGTTAGCGTCTTTTAATTTCATGGCTGCAGTCACCATCTGTACTGAATTTGGAGCCCAGAAAAATAAAGTCAGACACAGTTTCTACTGTTTCCTCATCTATTTCCCATGAAGTGGTGGGAAGAGATGCCATGACCTTCGTTTTCTGAATGCTGAGCTTTGAGCCAACTTTTTCACTCTCCACTTTCACTTTCATCAAGAGGCTTTTTAGTTCCTCTTCACTTTCTGCCATAAGGGTGGTGTCATCTGCATATCTGAGGTTATTGATATTTCTCCTGGCAATCTTGATTCCAGCTTGTGTTTCTTCCAGTCCAGAGTTTCTGATGATGTACTCTGCATGTAAGTTAAATAAACAAGGTGACAATATACAGCCTTGACAAACTCCTTTTCCTATTTGGAACCAGTCTGTTGTTCCATGTCCAGTTCAAATTTTTGCTTCCTGACCTGCATACAAATTTCTCAAGAGGCAGATCAGGTGGTCTGGTATTCCCATATCTTTCAGAATTTTCCACAGTTTATTGTGATCCACACAGTCAAAGGCTTTGGCATAGTCAAAAAAGCAGAAATAGATGTTTTTCTGGAACTCTCTTGCTATTCCCAATATCCAGTGGATGTTGGCAATTTGATCTCTGGTTCCTCTGCCTTTTCTAAAACCAGCTTGAACATCAGGAAGCTCATAGTTCACATATTGCTCAAGCCTGGCTTGGAGAATTTTGAGCATTACTTTATAGCGTGTGAGATGAGTGCAAGTGTGTGGTAGTTTGAGCATTCTTTGGCATTGCCTTTCTTTGGATTGGAATGAAAACTGACCTTTTCCAGTCCTGTGGCCACTGCTGAGTTTTCCAAATTTGCTGGCATATTGAGTGCAGCACTTTCACAGCATCATCTTTCAGGATTTGGAATAGCTCAACTGGAATTCTATCACCTCCACTAGCTTTGTTCATAGTGATGCTTTCTAAGGCCCACTTGGCTTCACATTCTAGGATGTCTGGCTCTAGGTCAGTGATCACACCATCGTGATTATCTGGGTCATGAAGATCTTTTTTGTACAGTTCTTCGGTGTATTCTTGCCACCTCTTCTTGATATCTTCTGCTTCTGTTAGGTCCATACCATTTCTGTGCTTTATCGAGCCCATCTTTGCATGAAATGTTCCTTTGGTATCTCCGATTTTCTTGAAGAGATCCGCAGTCTTTCCCATTCTGTTGTTTTCCTCTATTTCTTTGCATTGATCGCTGAAGAAGGCTTTCTTATCTCCTCTTGCTATTCTTTGGAACTCTGCATTCAGATGTTTATATCTTTCCTTTTCTCCCTTGCTTTTCACTTCTCTTCTTTTCACAGCTATTTGTAAGGCCTCCCCAGACAGCCATTTTGCTTTTTTGCATTTCTTTTCCATGGGAATGCTCTTGATCTCTGTCTCCTGTACAATGTCAGGAACCTCATTCCGTAGTTCATCAGGCACTCTATCTATCAGATCTAGGCCCTTAAATCTATTTCTCACTTCCACTGTATAATCATAAGGGATTTGATTTAGGTCATACCTGAATGGTCTGGTGGTTTTCCCTACTTTCTTCAATTTAAGGCTGAATTTGGCAATGAATTCATGGTTTGAGCCACAGTCAGCTCATGGTCTTGTTTTTGCTGACTGTATAGAGCTTCTCCATTTTGGCTGCAAAGAATATAATCAATCTGATTTTGGTGTTCACCATCTGGTGATGTCCATGTGTAGAGTCTTCTCTTGTGTTGTTGGAAGAGCGTGTTTGTTATGACCAGTGCACTTTCTTGGTAAAACTCTATTAGTCTTTGCCCTGCTTCATTACATATTCCAAGGCCAAATTTGCCTGTTACTCCAGGTGTTACTTGACTTCCTACTTTTGCATTCCAGTCCCCTATAATGAAAAGGACATCTTTTTTGGGTGTTAGTTCTAAAACGTCTTGTAGGTCTTCATAGAACAGTTCAACTTCAGCTTCTTCAGCATTACTGGTTGGGGCATAGACTTGGTTTACTGTGATATTGAATGGTTTGCCTTGGAAACGAACAGAGATAATTTTGTCGTTTTTGAGATTGCATCCAATACTGCATTTCAGATTCTTTTGTTGACCATGATGGCCACTCCATTTCTTCTGAGGGATTCCTGCTCACAGTAGTAGATATAATGGTCATCTGAGTTAAATTCACCCATTCCAGTCCATTTCAGTTCGCTGATTCCTAGAATGTCGACATTCACTCTTGCCATCTCTTGTTTGACCACTTCCAATTTGCTTTGATTCATGGACCTGATATTCCAGGTTCCTATGCAATATTGCTCTTTACAGCATCAGACCTTGCTTCCATCCCCAGTCATATCCACAGCTGGGTATTCTTTTTGCTTTGGCTCCATCCCTTCATTCTTTCTGGAGTTATTTCTACACTGATCTCCAGTAGCATATTGGGCACCTACTGACCTGGGGAGTTTCTCTTTCAGTATCCTATCATTTTGCCTTTTCATACTGTTCATGGGGTTCTCAAGGCAAGAATAATGAAGGAAGTGGTTTGCCATTCCCTTCTCCAGTGGACCACATTTTGTCAAATCTCTCCACCATGACCCGCCCATCTTGGGTTGCCCCACAGGCATGGCTTAGTTTCATTGAGTTAGACAAGGCTGTGGTCCTAGTGTGATTAGATTGACAAGTTTTATGTGAGTATGATTTCAGTCCAAATATCTATACCTTAACATTAAGATGTTAAGTAATTTAAAAATGTTACTTGTAATATCTTACAGCATGAATTATATCCATCTACTCAGATGGCTTCGAAGAAGGCAATGGCAACCCACTCCAGGAGTCTTGCCTGGAAAATCCCATGGACAGAGGAGCCTGGTGGGCTTCAGTCCATAGAGTCACTAAGAGTCGGACATGACTGAGCAACTTCACTTTCACATTTCACTTTTATGCATTGGAGAAGGAATTGGCAATCCACTCCAGTGTTCTTGCCTGGAGAATCCCAGGGCTGGGGGAGCCTGGTGGGCTGCTGTCTCTGGGGTTGCCCAGAGTCGGACACAACTGAAGGAACTTAGCAGCAGCAGAAGCAGCAAGATGGCTTCTCAGTGGAAAAAATTTTAAAAAATAGTGCTGTTAAAAGTGTAACATTATGTGTAATAGTGTAATATTGGTTGGTTTCAACTGTTTTTCCCAAGGTATCATACATGCATACACACAAATATAAACTCTGCAAAGAGTGTTCAATTTGCAAGTAGAAATTATAAAAGAAACTAGGAAAAGTATAATAACTTAGGGTCTTTACAAAAGGAAAAGGTCAACAATTTCAGGAGCATACATATGAAATGTTTTCTGAGAAACACAGACCCCCAGTAAAGATGAGACTGGAGGTTTTATCTGATAATGACTTTTAATGTAGATTCAGGCATTGACTTTCACCCCTGTGGATATGAATGTGGGTAAAAGCAAGTTAATATAGTGGCTTTGATGGTGGTGGTTTAGTTGCTAAGTTTTGTCCAACTCTTGCAATCCCATGGACTGTAGCCTGCCAGGCTCCTCTGTCTATGGGGTTCTCCAGGCAAGGATACTGGAGTGGGTTGCCATTTCCTTCTCCAGGGGATCTTCCTGAGCCAAGCATTGAACCTGGGTCTCCTGCATTGCAGGCAGATTCTTAATGTGGCTTTAAGAGTTGTGAATTAAAATAAACCAAGGTTGCATTTATCAGTATATAAATTTCTTGAAAAGGCAAAGAGAAGAAAGTCCAATGTTGTTGTTTTTTACTTTTCTTTTCTTTCTTTTTTTAAGCAAATTTAACTTCAAAAAAATAATGAATACTGTATAAGAAATTCTGTGACATTTTGAGCCTAACAAAGACTCTCAGATCTACAATCTATAATTAGCAAATGAGTTGAAAAAGCTTGAAACTCCCAATGAGGGTAAATACATTTATGCCCTTTTCAAATGTGAATAAGGAGGAAAGTGGAAAAGAAAGAACTCTCAAAAAGTGGAATAAAAGATCACAAAGAGTACAAGATTAGAGAGATTTCCAAAAGTGGAGACACTGTGAGGATCAACCAATATCTTCAGCCTCTAAGTGATACTCACAAATATTTTTCAGAATTTCTACAATGTCCTATTTCTCTCTTGTCAATTGTGTGTTGAGAGTGGAGTATGAAGTTTCCTAATACATGTCTTTTTGCTGTCTAATTATTTGGACCATATTTAACTTGATGGCGTTGCCTTCATAACACCCACAGTTCCTGAACTTTGAGCTGTATATAAAGATTGGATTGGACTTTCTACTGTCTTCCTCTGGGAGTTGTTTCCTGTTGGTTTAAACAAGTGTACACTAATTACACAAACTATTTGTGACACTTCCCTTTCAAAGTGGAGCTTAATTCACTTCTTGTTGAGCATTGGCTTGATTTAGTGGTTCACCTCTACTTTGATGGGACTGATGCTCTGTCATGTCCAAGACTAAGTCATAAGAAGCTTTGTGTCTTTCCATTTGTTCCTCCTAGGTAACTTCCACTGGGGGAAAACTGATAAGCCACAAGGACATTCACAGCCCTATAAGAAATCCAGGCAACCACTGTGTGGTTTAAGTATTCAGGTGACTTGTAGCCCCAGGCACCAAGATAACTGAATACCCATCAGAGACTGAGCCAGAACCACCAGAAAAACTTGTCTTGACCCTCAGATGCTGGGTGAGATAAATGTTTGCTGCTTTAAAGCTGATAGATTTGGGAGCTGTTTGCTACATGCTAATGGGAAACTAACACATGTTACCTGTGCTCTGTTCAAGAATAAGAGATTAAAAGGGGCCCTTGAAAGGTTATATCTGAGTGGAAACACACAAGAAAGAGTATGAGTTCTCTGAATAACTTTACCCTTTATGTGGTTATCTTGATAGCCCAGATATTGAGACAGTGGCACAGGGGGTGGAATTAGTTAGACTCTTTGAGTCAAGAAAGACTTCTGCACCTGCAGTGGGCTGCAGGGGATAAGTGTTCTTATTTTTTTCTTTCTTTTTCTTAATTAAAGTTTTGAGATTTCACCTTTTGTTTATTATCACAGACAGCTTATAGAGTTTAACATAGCATAGATGTCCTATTCTAGTGAAAACGGAAACCAGGCCACTGTCAGACCCAAGAGTGAACTCAACGTTGAGATAAAATCATGTGGTCCCCAGACAGAGTCTGTGAAGCCCAGAGCCTGGGCTTGCCATCCTCCTAGTTGGGAATTTTGTCAGAGAGACTATTCTTTAAGGGAGGCAGGTTTTTTCTTTGCTTTCAGTTAAGTTCAATTCAGTTCAGTTGCTCAGTCGTGTCTGACTCTTTGCAACTCTATGAATCGCAACACGGCAGGCCTCCCTGTCCATCACCAACTCCCAGAGTTCACCCAAACTCATGTGCATTGAGTCGGTGATGCCATCCAGCCATCGCATCCTCTGCCGTCCCCTTCTCCACCCGCCTTCAATCTTCCCCAGGATCAGGGTCTTTTCCAATGAGTCAACTCTTTGCATGAGGTGGCCAAAGTATTGGAGTTTCAGCTTTAGCATCAGTCCTTCCAGTGAATACCCAGGACTGATCTCCTTTAGGAGGGACTGTTTGGATTTCTTTGCTTTACATAGCTACAATTTTTTCTTGCAATGAGAACTTTCAAGATATACTCTCTTAGCAACTTTCAAATATGCAACACAGTATTAATTGCAGTCACCAATGTTTCCCATTATATCACCAAACTTATTTACCTCATAACTGAGAGTTGTATCTTTTGACCACCTTGACTGATTTCTCCCACATCCATTCCTCACAGTCAGTTTTAAGGTCAGTCTTTCAAGCAAAAATACTCAGCAAATTATATTGCAGGAGCAATAGACACCCTTTACTCCAGTTTTCTCCTGAGTTAATTCACAAATCATTTCTATCTCCTATAAATGATTAGATTGAAGTCATGATCAACCTGAGCAACCAGTTAAAATATATGGTCTTTTATTGCATGTTTTCTCCCAAGCCTCTTCCCACAATGACTCTGAATTTCTGCTCCAGTTTGTGATCAGCAACAGAAATAGAGATCCTGAGAAAGACTGTGAGGACTTAAAAGGCACTAGGCACTCCTGTATTTACAGATGCCTGGGTCATGAAGAGTGATGCCAGGGGAGCATCTCCCACCTGAAGCTGAGGCTCACAGAAAACATGTTGGCCCAGAGTTGCCACTGACAGGACTATGCTCCCAGTGATGAGCTCCTTCAGTAAGAAGATGAAAAGTAAAAGTGATCATTCTGGCCCATTTGAAAGAAAACAAGGCTTTATGTTTGTACTCCCAAAGAGTGGGGGTTGGTTTGTAGTGCTCAAATTAGTGGTCTTTTTGGGATGCTGATAATTTAATTTTTGGCAGGAGGGACCCAAGTTGGTCCCTGGATGCTGCATGATGCAGAGGTTTGGGTCCATGAAAGATGAGCTTGTATAAGTGAACAGGCCACCAGGCTACTGTCAGGCTCATGCTCCAGGTGTTAATGGGTAGAGGAAGAGCCACAGAGAGGCCCTCCTTATGGGCTGCCCTTATGGGTCTTGGTAAAGACACACAGAAGAATCTGAAGTCTTACCCATGGCAAAAACAAATTTATTAATGAAAGAACAGGACGAACACCTGAAGGGAGAGGTGGGCCAAGTCAAGAGAGGCAGTGGCTAGAATGATGAGGTATGGGAGCTTTCAAGACAGGGTTTTTAAATATCCATCCAGGTGGGACTGGAATAACAGTTTTGACTGACAGTTTTATGTTACATAACAACAGACTCTCTTGTACATTTCTTTCCCATAATTCAATCTGTTATAATCAGATCTGTGTATGTATAGAGTACTTATGAACCCTTCAAGGCTCCCGGCTGCCTAAGGTCACTTGACACAGCTGTGCACCGAGGGTGCATACACTGGTGCTGGAAAAGTCTCTGAGGTTATTTTGTAGAATATCTGTGAACGCCCCTGGGTTGGACTGGGGCATGTCTGGGATGAGGCTTAGATATCAGCTTGAATCTTTTCCAGCTTCGCCATCCCTCCTTGCTCATGCCTGACTTCCTACCTAATAATGGGAGGCAGCCACAGCATTGGTGAGGCTAGGGGGCCAGCAGAGGAGACAGGGCACAATTCCCGCACTGGTTCATGGATGCATCTGACTTCTACAGAAGATGCTAAAGAGAAGACCCTGCCCCTCTAGCTCCCTTCCACCCTCCTGTCCATGGAAGGGGGGCAGTAGTGGTCAGTGTTTCCATTCCACTAAAGTCAAATTCACTTCCCCTTGTGTTCCTTTGGCAGTGCCTGTGGGGCCCAGGCAGGCACAAAGAATGCTCATCACTTTCTCCACATTGCAGCTTCCTTGTGCTCAGACCCACGGTGATCTCTGAGTGGCCCATGTACTGGACTTTGGAGCCTGACACAGTCCAGTTCCACTGGCTGCCTCAGTGAGGGAAGATAGGGGTGAGAGTGAACGTTCAGGGGAGTCCTGAATGTTATTGTTTCTCTTGCTAGGGCTAAGAATGAACCTGAGTCGTTTGATGGCCCTAGCTTCCAAAACAGGCCCTGTGAATTCTTCCTCAGGAAATGGGGCTGGTGGAGGGGGGGAGGGGGGAAGAGTAGCTTAAATGTCCCACAAGGTATGAATTTACATCACTGCTATAAGTGTCCCCGAGGAGCCCTGGAATGTCCTCTGGAGATCACCAAGAATTAAATGAGATTTGTCAAGGGTTCAGCAGTCACCTTTAATTTTGAATTTTTTTTAGATACACAGTTTTAACTAAGATAAACAAGATTTTTGTTGTTGTTTTTTTATGTGTTTATTTGTTTTCAAGATTAGCTCTTTTTTTCTTATCTGTCTCCATGAATGTTAGTCACTCAGTCGTGTCCAACTCTATGTGGTACAATCCATGGGCTGTACCCCGCCAGCCTCCTCATGGGATTTCCCAGGCAAGAATACTGGATTTGGTAGCCATTCCCTTCTCAGGATCTTCCTGACCCAAGGAAGATTTTTCTACATAAATATCCTAATTTTAAAAAAAAATCAAGAAACATGTAGCTCTAGTTGTAATTTTTACAGAAAATTATAAAGGTCAATGACAGAAGAAAAATTAAAAAAAAAAAAAAAGAATAACCAAGAAGATGAGAGTATTAAAGATAAATGAGAGACTGTTATGGGGTTTGCAGCATAGTCACACTATAATCAGATGGAGTAGTTTACTGAGGCATAGAGGCAAGACAGCTAAACTGCGATGCAGGTGCCAGACCCTCGGAGTCCTCAGCAAATAGGTGAAACTATGCTGCTGAATGTTGAGAACATCAAATTCTCTATACAAATTACTCTTCCATTTCTTCTAAGAAAATACACTTTTAAATTTTTAAAAGTGTAGAGTGGTTTCCTCATTGCAAATTTTCTTCAGAGATATCTGTATAATCTAAATATTAACTTGTACAGTTTGTTTTGTGGGTTTGTATAGAATGTTTTGATCAATGAAATTATAAGCATGCTAAAGCTATACATAAAGCATGGCTTCTTTTGAGGTAATGGTTTATAAATAGAAATGCAAACTGAAGTTAGCAGTGAAGATATACACACAATGTTAAAGAAAAATAAAAGTTCTCCAAGGATAATATACTCTGTGGGCTGATAATGGGGAGATATGTAACAAAAAGCAATAGATTCCTAGGTAAAAACAAACAAACAAAATGTTTATTTGCATTTCCTTGAATAATTGTGCCTCCTTGCTTTAACAGGTTCCATTGCTGTTGCTGCTGCTAAGTCACTTCAGCTGTGTCTGACTCTGTGCAACCTGATGGATGGCATCCCACCAGGCTCCCCTGTCCACAGGACTCTCCAGGCAAGAACACTGGAGTGGGTTGCCATTTCCTTCTCCAATGGGTTCCATTACTAACTTACAAACAATTGCCAAATAGAAGCCTCAAAGTGGTTGCAAGAAAGCACAGGTGGCCTGGCAGTGCCTTTAACAGATTTGAGTAATTCATGCCACTCTTTTCTAAAACCCCAAACTAAGAATTCTTTATTTAGTCTGTCAAGAAAGAACAGAAAACTATTTGTGAAACAAGTCTGTGCTGTGTTACAAATGATCCCAATTATAGTGACTAAGCTGGACAGCATGTCTTCAGTTCAAGCCTTGCTACACAAGTGGATGAGAAATCCATTCTCCGACAGGGAAGCATTCCAGCTCTCTCTGGATCATTGTTTCCTGTAACAATCCAAATCAATCCATCACCCAGTTGCTGGAGACTAGGCCCCACAATTAGACGTTGTTAAAGGAGTGTTTATATTATGAACAACCATCAACAAGTGCAGCAAAAGAGAAAAAGCCTTTTCCATTTCTTCCTTCACTTTCCTATAAATCTCGAAGCTCTCGAGGGGCCTCTCTCCTAAGGCACTTCGTTGTTCTTCACAGAAGGGATAAATTTTCTATGGGCATGTTTGTATAATGATCTCAGAATGAATTGTTGTCATTAGTCATAGCCTGTACATGAAACTCTTCATCTTGTTGAAGATATTTTGAGTTAAATTCCAAGAAAAGGTCTTTGTTTGACTTGGAAATTTATGGAGAAGGAGAAGCAATTGACCTCTGTGTCCTTGAGAGAGGTAATTGAACGGGAGACTTTGGATTCCACTGAGTGATTCATTAATCATGGGAGTGATTCAAATGCGGAGGGAGAATGCTTTCTATTTCACGCCAGGAAGTTGTTCAGAATAGGAAGAAATGATTATGATGGGGCTATGTCTAAAACTGCTTCCTCCCCAAGGGTCACTCTCCCCTTTCAAGCCCCTCTTTTGCCAATGCCCCCTGCCCTCACCAGCTTTTCTCAGTCGTGGTGGATTTCAGTGTGAAGGGTACACAGGAATATGCTGTATGCAGTCCTGAGGATCCCATTCTCTGCACAACACACAGCTAAGGTTGCACCAAAACTATCTTCACCATCAACAGAGCTAGTTATTGAACACCAATTAACTTATTCTTTGATATTTAATCTGTTGTGCCTTACTTGCATCATCTTATTTAGTCTTTATAATAATCCAATAGCTAGACCTCTGGAGTAACCTCTGACCAAGGCACTGCAGTACTGACCAAAGGTCCATGGTGGGTGAATAAGTAATCCTGGGATGCCAGCCCAGGCTCACCAGAATCCCTGCAGGTGCCCATTTCTCTTCCTACTGATGACAGCCAAGCACTAACAGACCTCTGTTTGCTATTTGTCCTAATGTCTTAAAGATTCTGGGTCTTTTTCTCTTCATGATTTAATCATCGTTCACTGCTTCTGAAATGTTGAGCACAATTTTTGTTACTGTTTTCAAATTTTTACTTTTCAGTGCTTCTCAGAAACTGGTAAAGAGCATTTTCTAACTAAACTGAGCATCCTTCAAATCCACAGATACTCCGTGCTGTAGTAACTTTCACAGTGTAAAACATCTTGGTTTAGGAGAGCGAGCTCACTACATCTGAGGAACTTTCTCTACATGAGAAGCTACCAGGAATCCTGGATCAGAGACAGTCTTCCTGGATCTGACTCTGTGCAAATACTTATATTTCTTCACTTATGTACATTTCAGCTCTCTCATCTGTGAAATAAGGACAATGCAATGCTATTCCACAATGCTGTTAATCCTAATATGAAAATCATGAGGCTGGGTCTTGGTACACAGTGAATATGCAACAAAGCATTCCTCTTATTCTATTGCTTCCCTCTCTCAAAAATATGATGTTGTCACCCAGGACTGAAGGAGACATCTGTGACAATGCTAATCATGAGCAGTTTTTTGCTACTGCAATGGGAATAACCAGAAGTGTTCAGGAGCTCTCAAATTGCTGCTGCTGCTAAGTTGCTTCAGTCGTGTCCAACTCTGTGCGACCCCATATATAGCAGCCCACCAGGCTCCCCTGTCCTTGGGATTCTCCAGGCAAGAACACTGGAATGGGTTGCCATTTCCTTCTCCATTGCATGGAAGGGAAAAGTGAAAGTGAAGTCACTCAGTTGTGTCCGACTCTTTGCGACCCCATGGACTGCAGCCCACCAGGCTCCTCTGTCCATGGGATTTTCCAGGAAAGAGTACTGGAGTGGGGTGCCATTGCCTTCTCCGCTCAAATTGCTAGAAGTACTAACTGAGACCAGCTAATTGAGAGACCAGTCGCCATGCCTCCCAGGCACTTTATCTTGAGAACTTCTTAGATGGTTATTTTTATTTGCATTATATCTGCTATAAATCAGAAAGGGATGAAAATACCAAAGTGACAATGAACGTGAAAGTGAAAATCACTCAGTCACGTCCGACTCTTTGCGACCCCATGAACTATGCAGTCCATGGGATTTTCTAGGTCAGTTTCCCTATAAAAATAATGCTTTATATTTCACAGTATTTTAATATGTACAGATCATTAATAACTCACTTTGTGTTACTTGAGTTATTGTGAATTATTGTGAGCTGCCCTAACCCAATTAGAGGCAAACAAAACAAAATTTTATATATATATATATATATATATATATATTTGTGTGTATATGAAATTTATGTAACACTCACATAAATATGACCATTTTAAAGTGAACAATTAGTTAGTACTTTGTACATTCACAGTAGTTTTCAACCACCTATTTTATCTAGTTCCAAAACATTTTTATCAACCCTGAAGGAAATCCCACGGCCATGAAACAGTTACTCTCCCCACCTTCTTCCAGCCCCTGACAATCACCAATCTGCTGTCTCTGTGTATTTACCTATTCTGAATATTTCATGGAATCATATAATATGACATTTTTAGAAAGTAGTTTCTTTCACTTGACAAAATGTTTTCAAGGTTCATCAACATATGTGGAGCTTTTATCAGTGTTCCCCTTTTGATGACTGAACAATATTTCATGGTATGGATAGATCACAACTTGTCTATTCATTTACCTACTGAGGACGTTTGGATCATTCCCATATTTTGGTCATTGTAAATAACACTGCTGTGAACATGAGTGTAGATGTACTTGTTTGATTATCTGTTCTCAATTCCTTTGAATACAAACCTAGCACTGTATCACAGGAAATGTTTTGGTCAATAATAGTGGTTGTCAAAGACATTTTAAATGTAAGATTTAATTAACATCAGGCTCAGATTAATTTCTGCTGAAAAAGGGATATTATTAAACACATTAATTGACAGGTAGTAATCATACAACTCATCTCTTGGCTCAGTGCCTTCCTGATGTTTTACCCTTTTAGGTATTTTTACAATGGCATTCTCCAGGCATCATGCAATCAGACATATTTCTAAACCAATGGCTTGAAACAGGGCTGATTACAGATCCAACTATGAACACCATCTCCAATAGACACATGGAATGGGCTTTAGTAGACAACTACATTTTGATCAAACAAGAGTGAGGTTGTTTCCAAACTAGTGTAATTAACCCAAGCATATTGCATAGTCTTAATTTCACCAGTGAGAGTCAATTTCTAGCATTCAACACTTCCACGAACAAATTACTACATTTTCTCATAAAAAACAATTTTTGCTTTCATTATTCAAATTGGTTTTTGATTGATTGAAATACTGATAGTAAAAATCTTGTTTTAGCCTCTCTTGTGAGAAGGGTTTTTGATATAATCTCCAAATCACTAATAGTTGTTAGCTGACAACCTCTGGGATTAAAGGTTAAACAAGGCTTTGTGTGCACAACATAATATTCTTTATACACAGCATTTTACATAACTTGCTGCATGAGTCTTGAAACGTCTCTAACAGATAAGTAGTACAACTATTTTTGTTTCATTTCTACAGCTAATACAAATGGCTTAAAAAGTTGGCTTGTACAAATTTACATGATGAACAAACAGGAGAACCAAGAATTTTCATTGTCTAGTGGACATTTTCGGAGAAGGCAATTGCATCCCACTCCAGTGCTTTTGCCTGGAAAATCCCCTGGATGGAGGAGCCTGGTAGGCTGCAGTCCATGGGGCTGCTAAGAGTCGGACATTACTGAACGACTTCACTTTCACTTTTCACTTTCATGCATTGGAGAAGGAAATGGCAACCCACTCCAGTGTTCTTGCCTGGAGAATCCCAGGGATGGGGGACCCTGGTGGGCTGCTGTCTATGGGGTCGCACAGAGTTGGACACGACTGAGTGACTTAGCAGCAGCAGTGGAAATTTTACTTCTGTTTTTTAAAAAGCGAAAAGGCTGTTAAAACCTTACTCAGTTCAATTCAGTGGCTCAGTCATGTCCAACTCTTTGCGACCACATGAATCGCAGCACACCAGGCCTGCCTGTGCATCACCAACTCTTGGAGTTTACTCAAACTCATGTCCATTAAGTTGGTGCAGACATCTCATCCTCTGTCATCCCCTTCTCTTCCTGCCCCCAATCTCTCCCAGCATCAAAGTCTTTTCCAATGAGTCAACTCTTAGCATGAGGTGGCCAAAGTATTGGAGTTTCAGCTTTAGCATCAGTCCTTCCAATGAACACCCAGGACTGATCTCCTTTAGCATGGACTGGTTGGATCTCCTTGCAGTCCAAAGGACTCTCAAGAGTCTTCTCCAACACCACAGTTCAAAAACATAAATTCTTAGGCGCTCAGCTTTCTTCACAGTCCAAATCACACATCCATACATGACTACTGGAAAAACCATAGCCTTGACTAGATCGACCTTTGTTGGCATCGTAATGTCTCTGCTTTTTAATATGCTATCTAGGTTGGTCATAACTTTCCTTCCAAGGAGTAAGCGTCTTTTAATTTCATGGCTGCAGTCACCATCTGCAGTGATTTTGGAGCCCCCAAAAGTAAAGTCTGTTACTGTTTCCCCATCTGTTTACCATGAAGTGATGGGACCAGATGCCATGATCTTCGTTTTCTGAATTTGAGCTTTAAGCCAACTAATTCACTCTCCCCTTTCACTTTTATCAAGAGGCTTTTTAGTTCCTCTTCACTTTCTGCCATAAGGGTGGTGTCATCTGCATATCTGAGGTTATTGACATTTCTCTGGACAATCTTAATTCCAGCTTATGATTCTTTCAGCCCAGCGTTTCTCATGATGTACTCTGTATATAAGTGAAATAAGCAGGGTGACAATATACAGCTTTGACATACTCCTTTCCTGATTTGGAACCAGTCTGTTTTTCCATGTCCAGTTCTAATTGTTGCTTCCTGACCTGCATATAGATTTCTCAAGAAACAGGTCAGGTGGTCTGATATCCCCATCTCTTTCAGAATTTTCCACAGTTTATTGTGATCCACCCAGTCACTACACCTCTTAAAACTACAACAGCAAACTTGTAAAGTATGTATTATCTTGAAGCCATATACTACAATAGAAAAAAAAAATTAAAATAAAAGGAGTTTAAGATAAATTTTAAGATTTTATTATCAGTAGGACTTTCTTTAATTCACTCAATTGTGGGGGATTTTTAAAAATTTTCCAACTGAACTATATGGATGACAGTACCTGTGAAGCTGAGTTTTCAGGGAGATTATAAATAACATATCAGAAGATTCTGGCATACAGTAACCATGTAGAAAGATAACACTGTCAAGTACAATGTTATCTGTATCTCCTTAAGAGTGGGACTCATGCATACTTTTCTTGTACTTCAATGGATAATACTATGTTCTTTAAATAAATATTTCTCATAGCTTTATGGTAAGTCATGACATTAGAAACCACAAATGATGTGGATGGTGAACAAACTCTGCTTATTGTTCCCCATTCCTAAAATTGCCTTATTTGGCAAGAATTTACAGGCTTATTCAGCAACCTGTAAATTCTTGTTAAATAAGGCAGAGTATATTCATTAGCAGTGACTTCTGAGAGAACTTTGAAGGTTTCCCCATGACTTTCATCTGAACGCTCTTATTTTCTTCCTATCCTTTCCAGCTAATGTGTATAAACACACAATCTAAGTTTACCCATATGCCATTGAATCTGAAAATGCAGAAGCAGAGCAAAATCTGACTTCCCCTCTCCATGCTTACCCCATTTAGATCTCAGTTGGGTAAAGTTCTGGTGGCATCACAAATATATGTATAGATGCTAATAAGCATTAGCAACCATAGCTCCTGGAACAATTTTATTAAAAATATTTGAAGGTACATGCTCCCAGGATTCTGAGGTGCTAAATTCAAATAATGAAATCATTTCTTATATGAGAAAGATTACTCATCAATGCTCTTCAACTTAATATACCAGAAGTGAGAAAGCTATTAAAGATTATCATAAGATGTTGAAAAACAACTTGACATTCACTAGCTTACACTCATTCTTTCCAAATATATCATCATTCTTTTTGACCAGAGTTATTAAATTTCTGTTAATGTTTGAAGAATATAAAATGTTGTATAATTTGTCCATTATAACTAAGTGATGCTTAAATAGGACAAAATGACATCACCTAAAAATCCTGCATCAGGAAGATTCCCTGGAGAAGGAAATGGCAACCCACTCCAATACTCTTGTCTGGAAAATTTCATGGACGGGGGAGCCTGGTAGTCTACAATCCATGGGGTCACAAAGAATTGGGTACAACTGAGCAAATTCACTCACTTCACTAAAAACATAGGTTGAATCTTTACTACTCATAAAACCTGAGTCATATTTAGATGACTTTTTCTAACAAATTAATCAACTTTCCTTTCTTTTTATTTATTTTTTTTATTTTTACTTTACAATATTGTATTGGTTTTGCCACGTGTACATCCGTGGCAGATGCATGTTGACGTATGGCAAAACTTCCCTTTCTTAAAACAAACAAATAAGTGTCCTTCATGAATTGTTCTTCCTCTGTCATCCAAACATGACAGGATAGCCATCATTGGCAGTGTCTACATTGTTGCTTTCATGTTCACTCCTCAACCTGCAGAAATCTGGTCTCCCTGTATTCCCATTTCAATTACTTTCCAAAAATACACCTAGTCTACACAAACCACCCACTAAGTAAAGTATTAATTATAACAACAACAGTAAAAAAGCTTTCAAGAATATCTCTTTGACAACTCAATAACTTAATGCTGCAGAAAGAATATTTCCTTTTGAAAATAAATACTGTGCATAACATTACTATAGGCTCTCACTTATTTTTTCTTATTTTTCATTTATTAATTTCTTAGTAAAGAAGAATTATTCTTCCCGCTGTTTGTTTGTAATTTTTATCCTGCACACTTTCCCGATGGTATTTTTGCTATGGTCATATTTCCCTTATAATTTTATAGCTTATTTCATTGTGTTCATCATTACAATGGCATAGTTTTGCAAGGTTTGATTTTCATGCAGGGTAGTTGTACTATACAATCACTTCAAATTTTTAAAATTCTGTATCATCCCTAAAGACATTAATTTTATATGCATTTATGTTCACTTCTATAACTTCATGTACTACATATATAGCTTTATAAAAATAACTGTATTTACTTCTATGTAATACTCCAGTATTCTTACCTGGAGAATCCTGTGGACAGAGGAGCATGGTGGGTTCCCGTCTATGGGGTCGCACAGAGTCAGACATGACTGAAGTGTCGCAGCAGCAGCAGCAGCACTTTTATGTAATGTATTATATGACATCTTTAGTATATATGTATATACTCACACACAAACCTAGATAGATAGACAAACCTTACCAAAGTATATTTATGCAGTGATGTATAATTATTTCCTCTGCTACCATCATTGTTCCTCTGGAAATCATTTTTAATTCTTGATACACTTCTCCTTAGATAAACACCACTCTGCTCACTTTTAACTGCACATGTCAATTTGATCTATTCTTATACATTACGTAAGTAAATAAAATCATTCACTACACACACTTGGACAAAGAGTATTTTAGCTCTTTGTCATTTTCTGTTGCTTTGTAGTATTCCACTGCAAAGTGGAATGCATGTAAGCATACCACTTACTAATTTTCTGGATATAAGAAGCATCTTTGAAAATCTACCAACTTTATACATGAATAAATAAAAAAACATTAAAGTACACTGTCAAATTCTATCAAATATTTCTCGGAAAGAGTAATGCAATTTCACAATATCTTTTAGAGACATAAAGCATTGCATTACAAATCAGTTTATGAAACCAGTAAACCTTGATATAAAATAAGAGTAGGAGAAAGTGAAATTATGACTAATATAAAATAATAATATGTATCAACAAAATATTAAGCTAAAACTAGCAATAGAAGAAAAGAAAAATGATTAGGACAAAGTAAAGTGAAAGTCTCTCAGTTGTGTCCTACTCTTTGCGACCCATGGACTGTAGTCCATGGAATTCTCCAGGCCAGAATACTGGACTGGGTAGCCTTTTCTTCTCTAGCAGATCTTCCCAACAAGGAATGGAACTGGGGTCTTCTGCATTGCAGGTGAATTCTTTACCAACTGAAAATGTCTACTCAGATGTGATAAAACAGAAAATTAAGGAAGAGGAAAATAGTTGAAGCAGAAGAAGATTAAGAAGAGATAGCAAGAATATACAGGAGAATTATACAAAATACATGTTTGCATGTATACTTCGATCCTTCAGATGAGTTTGGTTCAGTTGTTCAGTCGTGTCCAACTCTTTGCAACCCCATGAATTGCTTTCTTCACAGTCCAACTCTCATATTCAGTTCAGTTCAGTTCAGTGGTTCAGTCATGTCTGACTCTTTGCGACCCCATGAATCACAGCACGCCAGGCCTCCCTGTCCATCACCAACTCCCGGAGTTCACCCAGACTCACATCCATCAAGTCATTGATGCCATTCAGCCATCTCACCCTCTGTCGTCCCCTTCTCCTCCTGCCCCCAATCCCTCCCAGCGTCAGAGTCTTTTCCAATGAGTCAACTCTTTGCATGAGGTGGCCAAAGCACTGGAGTTTCAGCTTTAGCATCATTCCTTCCAAAGAAATCCCAGGGCTGATCTCCTTCAGAATGGACTGATTGGATCTCCTTGCAGTCCAAGGGACTCTCAAGGGTCTTCAACACCACAGTTCAAAAGCATCAATTCTTTGGCACTCAACCTTCTTCACAGTCCAACTCTCACATCCATACATGACCACAGGAAAAACCATAGCCTTGACTAGATGGACCTTTGTTGGCTAAGTAATCTGCTTTTCAATATGCTATCTAGGTCGGTCATAACTTTCCTTCCAAGGAGTAAGCGTCTTTTAATTTCATGGCCACAGTCACCATCTGCAGTGATTTTGGAGCCCCAAAAAATAAAGTCTGACACTGTTTTCACTATTCCCATCTATTTCCCATGTAGTGATGGGACCGGATGCCATGATCTTCGTTTTCTGAATATTGAGCTTTAAGCCAACTTTTTCACTCTCCACTTTCACTTTCATCAAGAGGCTCTTTAGTTCCTCTTCACTTTCTGCCATAAGGGTGGTGTCATCTGCATATCTGAGGTTATTGATATTTCTCCCGGCAATCTTGATTCCAGCTTGTGTTTCTTCCAGTCCAGCGTTTCTCATGATGTACTCGGCATATTCAGTTCAGTTCAGTTCAGTTGCTCAGTCGTGTCCGACTCTTTGCGACCCCATGAATTCTGTTCACATAATTACATGCTAAAAATAAAACCATTTTTTTTTAAGCCTTACTGACTGAAGTAACCACAGTGGTGCATTCAATCACCTAGAGGCAGACATCCTGGAGTGTGAAATGAAGTGGGCCTTAGGAAGCATTACTGTTAACAAAACTAGTGGGAGTGATGGAATTCCATCTGAGCTATTTGAAAGTCTAAAAGGTGATACTATTAAAGTGCTGCACTCAATATATCAGCAAGTTTGAAAAGTCAGCAAAGGCCACAGGGCTGGAAAAGGTCAGTTTTCATTTCAATACCAAAGAAGAACAATGCCAAAGACTGTTCAAACCACCATATAATTGCACTTATTTTGTTTGCTACCAAGGTTACACTGAAAATCTTTCATGATAGGCTTCAGCAGTAAGTGAAGTGAGAACATCCAGACGTACAAATTGGGTTTAGAAAAGGGAGAGGAACATGAGATCAAATTGCCTATATTTGTTGAATCACAGAGAAAATGAAGTCCAGAAAAACATTTACTTTTGCCTTACTGACTATGCTAAAGCCTTTGACTGTGTGGATCACAACAAACTGGAAAATTCTTCAAGAGATGGGAATACCAGACCACCTTACCTGTCTCCTGAGAGGCAACAGCTAGAACTTTACATTGAACAATGGATTGATTCAAAATTGGGAAAGGAGTCCATCAAGGATGTGCAATAACACCCTGTTTGTTTAACTTATATGCAGAGTTTCAGTTCAGTTGCTCACTCATGTCTGACTCTTTGCAACCCCATGGACCACAGCATACCAGGCTTCCCTGTCCATCATCAACTCTTGGAGCTTGCTCAAACTCACGTCCATCAAGTCAGTGATACCATTCAACTGTCTCATCTTCTGTCATCCACTTCTCCTTGTGCCTTCAATATTTCCCAGCATCAAAGTCTTTTCTAATGAGTCAGTTATTCACATCAGATGGCCAAAGCATTAGAGTTTCAGCTTCCTCATCAGTCCTTCCAATGAATATTCACGACTGAGTTCCTTTAGATCCAGGACTAGTTGGATCTTCTTGCTATCCAAGGGACTCTCAAGAGTCTTCTCCAACACCAAATCATAGAGCAATCATTGATATTGTATAATTGACTGACAAGATTGAAGAATTCTGCATAGAAGAGAAGAATTGCCCTTTGATGACTGGAATACAAAAATATTAGACCTCAGGGTAGAAATTATAAGGGACTCCCAAGAGTCTTCTCTAACACCACAGTTCAAAATATACACAGAGTACTTCATGTGAAATGCTAGTCTGGCTGAATCATAAGCTGGACTGAAGATTTCCAGGAGAAAAATCAACAACTTCGTATATCCAGATGCTGCTGCTGCTGCTGCTAAGTCGCGTCAGTCGTGTCCGACTCTGCACGACCCCATAGAGGGCAGCCAACCAGGCTCCCCTGTCCCTGGTATTCTCCAGGCAAGAACACTAGAGTGGGTTGCCATTACCTTCTCCAATGCATGAAAATGAAAAGTGAAAGTGAAGCCACTCAGTCGTGTCCGACTCAGCGACTCCGTGGACTGAAGCTTACCAGGCCCCTCCATCCATTGGATTTTCCAGGCAAGAGTACTGGAGTGGGTTGCCATTGCCTTCTCTGATGTGCAGATGATACCACTCTAATGGTAGAAAGTGAAGGGGAACTAAACAGCCTCTAGATGAAAGTGAAAGAGGAGAGTGAAACAGCTAACTTAAAACTCAACATTTAACAACTAAGATCATAGCGTTTGTTCCCATCACTTCATGGCAAACAGAAGGGGAAAAAGTGGAAGCAGTGACAGGTTTTATTTTCTTGGGCTCCAAAATCACTGTGGTCAGTGACTGCAGTCATAAAATGAAAAGAAGCTTGCTCATTGGAAGGATAGCCATGACAAACCTAAACAATGTATTAAAAATCAAACATGACACTTTGCCAAAAAATGTTTGTATAGTTAACGTTGTTTCCCCTCTTCCCAGTGGTCATGTATGGATGTGAGAGTTGAACCATAAAGAAGGCTGAGCACCAAAAATTGATGCTTTCAAACTGTGGTGCTGGAGATGACTCTTGAGTCCCTTGGATAGCAAGAAAATCAAAGCAGTCAATTCTAAAGGAAATCAACCCTGAATATTCATTGGAAAGACTGATGCTGAAGCTAAAGTTCCAATGTTTTGGCTATCTGATGCAAAGAGCTAACTCACTGGCAAAGACCTTGATGCTGGCAAAGATTAAAGGCAAAAGGAGAAGAGGGTGACAGAGGATAAGATAGAATCACTGACTCGATTGACATGCATTTGAGCAAAGTTCAGGAGATAATGAAGGACAAGGAAGCCCGGCATGCTGCAGTCCATGGGATTGCAAAGAGTGGGACATGACTTAGCAACTGAACAACACCAACATATAATATTATGAAAATATAATAATGTCACAAACTCATCTATGGAATCTGACAACCAAATCAAATCATGTAAGACTTTTTCCTTTACAATTGCCAGGAAAATACTTAAGCTATTGGGCTCAAAAGAGTCAAAGTATACTTTGACTCAAATGGTGTCTTCAATATTCTCCTTTCCTGAATATTGTAATTTGCTTTAAAAAGCTGTAGATATTTTTAGACAACTATTGCCTGTTAGTAGCTAAATAAAAATATAAGACAGAACATAGATTACTAAAGAAAATTTTAAGGTATGGGTAATTGATTATCAAGAAAATTGTAATTTTTAAGAAGAAAATAGGCAAGTGTTGGAGAAGGAAAGTGTTTTCAACAAATATGGCAAATTATTACATTAGAACCTGTGCTAGTCAACAAATAGGGAAGCTGCAAGTGACAATTTACTTGAAAAATTGTAAACAGAGTCTTGTCTTAATTTATATCCAACAATTATTTCTGGATACAATGATTATCCAAATATGAATATAAATCAATACATATTCTGGAAGAAAACATGGGAAGACATTTTCATAAAGTTGGGATGGATAAAGTTTTTTCATTTTTTAAAAAAAACTTTATTTTTTATTTTATTTTGGAGTATATGTAAGTAGGACTTCCAAAGTGGTGCTAGTGGTAAAGAACATACTAATGCAAGATACATACAAGACAAGGGTTCAAGTCCTAGGTCAGGAAGATCTCCTGGGGGAGGTCATGGCAACACACTCTAGTATTTTTGCATGAAAAACCCCAAGGATAGGTGAGCCTGGCTGGCTACAGTCCATGATATTGCAGAGTTGAACTCAACTGAAGTGACTTAGCAAGCACACACATTTTAACTAATAATATGGTGTTAGTTTTAGGTGTACAGCAAAGTGATTCAATTACACATACATGTGTCTATGGTCAACACCAAAATCAGATGATTATATTCTTTGCAGCCAAAGATGGAGAAGCCCTATACAGTCAGCAAAAATAAGACCAGGAGCTGACTGTGGCTCAGACCATGAACTCCTTATTGCCAAATTCAGAATTAAATTGAAGAAAGTAGGGAAAACCACTACACCATTCAAGTATGACCTAAATCAAATCCCTTATGATTATACAGTGGAAGTGAGAAATAGATTTAAGGGCCTAGATCTGATAGATAGAGTGCCTGATGAACTATGGAATGAGGTTCCTGACATTGTACAGGAGATAGGGATCAAGACCATCCCCGTGGAAAAGAAATGCAAAAAAGTAAAATGGCAGTCTGGGGAGGCTTACAAATAGCTGTGAAAAGAAGAGAAGTGAAAAGCAAAGGAGAAAAGGAAAGATATAAACATCTGAATGCAGAGTTCCAAAGACTAGCCAGAAGAGATAAGAAAGCCTTCTTCAGCGATCAATGCAAAGAAATAGAGGAAAACAACAGAATGGGAAAGACTAGAGATCTCTTCAAGAAAATCAGAGATACCAAAGGAACATTTCATGCAAAGATGGGCTCGATAAAGGACAGAAATGGTATGGACCTAACCGAAGCAGAAGATATTAAGAAGAGATGGCAAGAATACACAGAAGAACTGTACATAAAAGATCTTCACGACCCAGATAATCACGATGGTGTGATTACTGACGTAGAGCCAGACATCCTGGAATGCAAAGTCAAGTGGGCCTTAGAAATCATCACTACGAACAAAGCTAGTGGAGATGATAGAATTCCATTTGAGCTCTTCCAAATCCTGAAAGATGATGCTGTGAGAGTGCTGCACTCAATATGCCAGCAAATTTGGAAAACTCAGCAGTGGCCACAGGACTGGAAAAGGTCAGTTTTCATTCCAATCCCAAAGAAAGGCAATGCCAAAGAATGCTCAAACTACCACACAATTGCACTCATCTCACAGGCTAGGAAAGTAATGCTCAAAATTCTCCAAGCCAGGCTTCAGCAATATGTGAACCATGAACTTTCTGTGT
Source organism: Bos javanicus (assembly GCF_032452875.1). Classification (NCBI taxonomy): domain Eukaryota; kingdom Metazoa; phylum Chordata; class Mammalia; order Artiodactyla; family Bovidae; genus Bos; species Bos javanicus. The sequence continues at coordinate 3,756,236 of NC_083871.1, read as the reverse complement.
TCAAGCTGGTTTTAGAAAAGGCAGAGGAACCAGAGATCAAATTACCAACATCTGCTTGATCATGGAAAAAGCAAGAGGGTTCCAGAAAAACATCTATTTCTATTTATTGACTATGCCAAAGCCTTTGACAGTGTGGATCACAATCAACTTTGAAAATTGTGAAAGAGATGGGAATACCAGACCACCTGACCTGCCTCTTGAGAAATCTGTATGCAGGTAAGGAAGCAACAGTTAGAACTGGACATGGAACAACAGACTGGCTCCAAATAGGGAAAACAGTATGTCAAGGCTGTATATTGTCACCCTGTTTATTTAACTTCTATGCAGAGTACATCATGAGAAACGCTGGACTGGAAGAAACACAAGCTGGAATCAAGATTGCCGGGAGAAATATCAATAACCTCAGATATGCAGATGACAACACCCTTATGGCAGAAAGTGAAGAGGAACTAAAGAGCCTCTTGATGAAAGTGAAAGAGGAGAGTGAACAAGTTGGCTTAAAGCTCAATATTCAGAAAACGAAGATCATGGTATGCGGTCCCATCACTTCATGGGAAATAGATGGGAAAACAGTGTCAGACTTTATTTTTTTTGGCTCCCAAATCACTGCAGATGGTGACTGCACCCATGAAATTAAAAGACACTTACTTCTTGGAAGGAAAGTTATGACCAACCTAGATAGCATATTCAAAAGCAGAGACATTACTTTGCCAACAAAGGTCTGTCTAGTCAAGGTTATGGTTTTTCCTGTGGTCGTGTATGGATGTGAGAGTTGGACTGTGAAGAAGGCTGAGCGCCAAAGAATTGATGCTTTTTTTTTTTTTTTTAATTTTTTACGCAACTTGGAGAAAGACTCAAATATGGTGGGAACCGCTCCCTCCTTCAGCCTGTGATAGCCACTTATTCCCACCAGCTCAAAGCAGTTGTCCTCGAAGTGCTTGGAGCAGAAGTAGATGTACTCGGACGCCGGGTCCCACAGGCCCTGCCCGCTGGGGTCCAGGCGCTGGCAGTTGGCCAGCCACAAACCCCGCCTCGGGTTGTCCTTCTTGGGAAGCCTGTGGAAAGAGAAGCCGCGGTTGCGCGTCTCGCGCGTGTCCCGTGTGCAGCAGCCGGCGGCGGAGCAGTGACGCGGCATCTGGGGCAGAGGCGGGAGCTCGGTCTCCGCGGCGGCCGGGGCCAGGCCGCCACCCCGCTCCGGCGGCCCCGGCCTGGCGAGTCTCCCCCGCCCGACCTCGCCGAGTCCAGCCCCAGCCCGCTCTTCCGACTCCTGTCTGCGGCACTCACGGTCTCGCCATTGCCGAATTGATGCTTTTGAACTGTGGTGTTGGAGAAGACTCTTGAGAGTCCCTTGGACTGCAAGGAGATCCAACCAGTCCATTCTGAAGGAGAGCAGCCCTGGGATTTCTTTGGAAGGAATGATGCTAAAGCTGCAACTCCAGTACTTTGACCACCTCATGCGAAGAGTTGACTCATTGGAAAAGACTCTGATGCTGGGAGGGATTGGGGGCAAGAGGAGAAGGGGATGACAGAGGATGAGATGGCTGGATGGCATCACTGACTCGATGGACGTGAGTCTGGGTGAACTCCAGGAGTTGATGATGGACAAGGAGGCCTGGCGTGCTGTGATTCATGGGGTCACAAAGAGTCAGACACGACTGAGCGACTGATCTGATCTGATCTGATTCTTATTCATATTCTCTTTCCGTTTAAGGTATTACATAATATTGAGCAGAGTTCTTCCTGTGCTATGCAGTAGCTCCTTGTTGTTTATCCATTTTATATATAGCAATTTGTACATGTAATACCCAAACTCCCTAATTATCCCTCCCTCCACCTTTTCTTCCTGGTAACCATAAGTTCATTCATAAGTCTGTGAGTCTGTTTCTGCTTTGTAAATAAGTTCATTTGTATCACCATCTTTTTTTTTTTTTTTAGATTCTACATACAAGTGATATCATAGTATTTGTGTAAAGATTTCTTAAATTGAAATGAAAGTTACTACTCACAAAGGAAAATATTAATAATTACAATTAAATTTATGGCATGAATATGGAACAATATTTAAGTATCAAATTAGAGAAGATATTTGACACAAGCATGTGGCAGAGCCTCTACTCTGATATATAGAAAAAGCTTCTACAAATCAATAAGAAAAAAGAAAGACAATCTGAAATAAACAAACAAACAAGATAGTTGTGTGTGTACTGCCTCCCAAAATGAATATCTGGAAGGTCAAATAAAAAATGAAAAAGTGCTGCCCTATAGAGTCATCATCAATACTCACGATAGCCACAAAGAAAGAGCACTGTACAGGCAGACCAGAGGTGTTGACGTTAAAGGGCTAGAAAGTGCAAATGTTACATATGCTTACTTTTAGCAAGAAAAGAAGAAATAGGCATTGGAAGGAAGGATGAAGAGGAATGCAAGGTGCTGGAATCCTACTACTGATGTAGGTGGTTGTCACATGATGTGTCCCCTTTGTCATTCATTGAGCTAAGGTTTGTTCTCATGTTTATAAATTTGCTTTTAAATATAATATACTAAATCTGTTACATAAAGTATGATGCAACAGTTAAGTAGCAACTTACTCATGATTAATTCCTTTGAAATTATGTGCTATTTTGTTCATTCTAATATTAGTCAATATTTATTTACACTCACCAACATGATTTTCATTTTCTTTACCTCTCATTTTTCTTGTCATTCAGAAGTTTTATATTAGGCCATATCAACAAATTTGTCAATATATTTCACTTATGATTTTAATTTTTTATATGATTCATTTGTCCTGTCTTGTTCCATATTTAAAATGTCACATAAATTTAGCAGTCTCTTTTTTCTTCGAAATACTCATCATAGTTTCCTACATTGCCTATGAAGTAGTAAATATCTTTGTTATAGCACTATGGGTCATTTGCATATTTACAATGCTTTGCTCTGATTGCTTGACTGCTTTGTAGTTGTCAATTTGCATTATATACACTTCAAAGCAAAAATTAATTCAACAGATTTAAGCCTTAACACTGAGGCATCTTCTTAATTTTGAACTAGTTGAAAACCTTGGGATTTCTGTTACTCTGAGTATTTATCTATTACATCTTTTATGCATTAAAATAATTATTTTAACTTCATCAGAATCTTTAGTGTTTTAGTACCAATGTAGTTACTGTTACCTATTCATTTTATCATATTCCCAGTAAGATCAGTTCAGTTCAGTTCAGTCGCTAAGTTGTGTCCGACTCTTTGTGACTCCATGAATCCCAGCACGCCAGGTCTCCGTGTCCATCACCAACTCCCGGAGTTTACTCAAACTCATGTCCATCGAGTCGGTGATACCATCCAGCCATCTCATCCTCCATCGTTCCCTTTTCCTCCTCCCCCCAATCCCTCCCAGCATCAGGGTCTTTTCCAATGAGTCAATTCTTTGCATGAGGTGGCCAAAGTACTGGAGTTTCAGCTTTAGCATCATTCCTTCCAATGAACACCCAGGACTGATCTCCTTTAGGATGGACTGATTGGATCTCCTTGCAGTCCAAGGGACTCTCAAGAGTCTTCTCCAACACCACAGTTCAAAAGCATCAATTCTTTGGCACTCAGCTTTCTTCACAGTCCAACTCTCACATCCATACATGACCACTGGAATAACCATAGCCTTGACTAGATGGACCTTTGTTGGCAAAGTAATGTCTCTGGCTTTTAATATGCTATCTAGGTTGGTCATAACTTTCCTTCCAGTAAGCATAATACTCGCCAATGCCATTTTAATGCAGCTTGCATTTCTTTTAGGAAAGTATTATAATTTTTGCCCTATGTTCTTTCTTTAAGTTTGTGAGCAATATTTTACCATTATTCTCAGTAATCAAAAAGAGCATTAAGGACCTCTAAGGCTTTAACATATAGCTGCTAACTTCTAGTCCTCTGAAGCTGATTAGGCTAGAAGATTCAGAAGAGAAAATATTATAAATTTATAAGCATTTATAATGACAAGGACAATAATATTAAGAAATTTAAAAATTCTATAGTTTTATGTTGCTGAAGATCCACAGACCAAGCAACACAAGAAATACCATGAACACATGATGTTTACACATAGTAAAATACATACTTTACAACACATATCTGACAACAAGGTAGAATATTTTCAAGGACTAGGGCCAAGCAAGACCTAGACTAAACCTAACATACCACCAAATTTGACATGATTAAACTCAGACAAATTATGTATATCAAATTTCCCAATGTATCCAGATATATCCTTCCTGGAAAGACAATTTCACATGGAGTCTCTATTCATTTTGTTCAAATTGTCCTGTCTTATGTTGTGTTCTTATTCTATTGAGCATGAGAAAGAACAAGATAGCATTTCCAAAATGAAGTGAAGGAAACAACAACAACAACAAAAGAAACACCCACTTATGACGCATCATTAAAGGAAGTGAAGAAAACAGCATGAATAACCCACTTATATTTTAGTGATGTGTCATAAGTGGGTTATTCATGCTGTTTTCTTCACTTCCTTTAATGACACATCACTAAAATAAACATATACTATTTTTAAAATAATTGATATATTCAAAAATTTTGAGAAAGAAGAAAAGAACAGAAAGTCTGCTTGAATAATTAAAAATACACACAGAATTCTAGTGATAAAATTATAATCTCTGATAGAAGAAATCGTTGTATATTTTAACAGCAGCAAAAGGCAAACATGAAGGACTGGGAGAAAGGTCAAAATCACATTTTGAAACAGGAACAAAAAGAGAAAGAGGAATGAAAAATTCAGAGAAGATTGTAAAGCATACATGATGCAGACTAAAAGTCTACACAGTGGAATGGATGCCCAGAACATGAGGAAAAAGCACAGCTGTGGGATTTTGAAGAGTGATAATAAACAACACCCCATAGGATTAAGAAGAATAAATATAAAGAAAATGGTCTAAGGGTAAATTATTGTTGAACTGCTGAAAACTGAACACCAAAATCACGTAATAAAAGCAGCCAGAGAAAAAGAAACATTTACAACAGAAGTGAGGAGGTCAGAGAAAAAAAAAAAAAAGACTACAATCTTTCAGTTAAGTTCAGCTCAGTCACTCAGTCGTGTCTGACTCTTTGTGAACCCATGAACGGAAGCACGCCAGGCCTCCCTGTCCATCACCAACTCCTGGAGTTTACCCAAATTCATGTCCATCGAGTCAGTGATGCCATCCAACCATCTCATCCTCTGTCGTCCCCTTCTCCTCCCGCCTTCAATCTTTCCCAGGATCAGGGTCTTTTCAAACGAGTCACCTCTTCACATCAGGTGGCCAAATTATGGGAGTTTCAGCTTCAACATCAGTCCTACCAATGAACACCTAGGACCTATCTTCTTTAGAATGGATTGCTTGGATTTCCTTGCTGTCCAAGGGACTCTCAAGAGTATTGTCCAACACCACAGTTCAAAAGCATCAATTCTTCGGCACTCAGCTTTCTTCACAGTGCAAATCTCACATCCATATATGAACACTGGAAAAACCACCGCTTTGATTATACGGACCTTTGTTGGCAAAGTCATATCTCTGCTTTTTAATATGCTATCTAGGTTGGTCATAACTTTCCTACTAAGGAGTAAGCATCTTTTAATTTCATGGCTACAAAAACAATTTGCAGTGATTTTGGAGCCCTCCAAAATAAAGTCAGCCACTGTTTCCACTGTTACCCATCTATTTCCCATGAAGTGATGGGACCAGATGTCATGATCTTAATTTTCTGAAAGGTGAGCTTTAAGCCAACATTTTCACTCTCCTCTTTTACTTTTCATCAAGACGCTTTTTAGTTCCTCTTTACTTTCTGCCATAAGGGTGGTGTCATTTGCATATCTGAGGTTACTGATATTTCGGTAGTCTTGATTCCGACTTGTGCTTCATCCAACCCAGCGTTTTTTATGATGCACTCTGCATATAAGTTAAATAACCAGGGTAACAATATGCAGCCTTGAAGTACTCCTTTCTCTATTTGGAAACAGTCTGTTGTTCCATGTCCAGTTCTAACTGTTGCTTCCTGACCTGAATACAGGTTTCTCAAGGGGCAGGTCAGGTGGTCTGGTATTCCCATCTCTTTCAGACTTTTCCACAGTTTATTCTGATCCACACCATCAAAGGCTTTGGCATAGTCAATAAAACAGAAATAGATTTTTTTCTGTAACTCTTGCTTTTTCAATGACCCAGTGGATGTTGGCAATTTGATCTCTGGTTCCTCTGCCTTTTCTAAAACCAGCTTGAACATCTGGAAATTCACGGTTCACGTATTGCTGAAGCCTGGCTTGGAGAATTTTGAGCATTACTTTACTAGTATGTGACATGAGTGCAATTGTGTGGTAATTTGAGAATTCTTTGGCATTGCCATTCTTTGGGATTTGGATGAAAACTGACCTTTTCCAGTCCTGTGACCACTGCTGAGTTTTCCAAATGTGCTGGCATATTGAGTGCAGCACTTTCACAGCATCATCTTTCAGGATTTGGAAGAGCTCAACTGGAATCCCATCACCTCCACTAGCTTTGTTTGTTGTGATGCTTTCTAAGGCCCACTTGACTTCACATTCCAGGATGTCTGGCTCTAGGTGAGTGATCACACCATTGTGGTTATCTTTTTGTACAGTTCTTCTGTATATTTTTGCCACCTCTTCTTAATATCTTCTGCTTCTGTTAGGCCCCTGCCATTTCTGTCCTTTATTGAGCTCATCTTTGCATGAATTTTTCCCTTGGTTTCTCTAATTTTCTTGAAGAGATCTCTAGTCTTTCACATTTTATTGTTTTTCTCTATTTCTTTGCATTGATAAGCTAAGGAAGGCTTTCTTATCTCTCCTTGCTATTCTTTGGAATACTCTGCATTCAAATGCATATATCTGCCTTTCCTCCTTTGCTTTTAGCTTATCTTCTTTTCACAGTTATTTGTAAGACCTCCTCAGATAGCCATTTTGTTTTTGACATTTCTTTTTCTTGGGGATTGTCTTGATCCTTTTCTCCTGTACAACACCACGGACCTCTGTCCATAGTTTTTTAGGCAATCCGTCTATCAGATCTAGTCCCTTACATCTATTTCTCACTTCCACTTTCCCTTATAATCATAAGGGATTTGATTTATGTCATAACTGAATGGTCTAGTGGTTTTCCCCACTTTCTTCAAATAAATCTGAATTTGACAATAAGGAGTTCACGATCTGAGCCATAGTTAGCTCCCGGTCTTGTTTTTGCTGCCTGAATAGAGCTTCTCCATTTTGGGTGCAAAAAATATAGTCAGTCTGATTTTGGTGTTGATCACCTGGTGATGTCCATGTGTAGATTCTTCTCTGTGCTGTTGGAAGAGGGTGTTTGCTATGACTAGTGTGTTCTCTTCACAAAACTCTATTAGACTTTACCCTACTTCATTCTGTACTCTAGGGCCAAATTTGCCTGTTATTTGCCTTGTCAAGTCCAGGTGTTCCTTGACTTCCTACTTTTGCATTCCAGTCCCCTATAATGAAAAGGACATCTTTTTTTCGGTTTTAGTTCTAAAATGTATTGTAGGTCTTCATAGAACTGTTAAGCTCTAGCTTCTTCAATGTTACTGATTGAAGTATAGGCTGGGGTATAGGCTTGGATTACCGTGATATTGAATGATTTGCCTTGGAAACGAATAGAGATCATTTTGTCACTTTTGAGATTGCATTCAAGTACTGCATTTCAGACTGTCTTGTTGACTGTGATGGCTACTCTATTTTTTTCTAGGGGATTCCTGCCCACAGTAGTAGATATAATGGTCATCTGAGTTAAATTCACCCATTCCAATCCATCCTAGTTCACTGATTCCTGGAATGTTGATGTTCACTCTTGCCATATCTTGTTTGACCACTTCCAATTTGCCTTGATTCATGGACCTAACATTCCAGGTTCCTATGCAATATTGCTCTTTACAGCATCAGACCTTTCTTCTATCACCAGTCACATCCACAACTGGGTGTTGTTTTTGCTTTGGCTCCATCCCTTCAATTTTTCTGGAGTTATTTCTGCATCGATCTCCAGTAGCATATTGGGCATCTACCGTCCTTGGGAGTTCACCTTTCTGTGTCCTATCTTTTTACCTTTTCATACTATTAATGGGGTTCTCAAGGCAAGAATACTGAAGTGCTTTGCCATTCCCTTCTGCAGCGGACTACATTCTGTCAGAGCTCTCCACCATGACCCAGCTGTCTTGGGTGGCCCCACACGACATGGCTTAGTTTTATTGAGTTAGACAAGCCTGTGGTCCATGTGATCAGATTGGCTACTTGTCTGTGACTGTGGTTTCAGTCTGTCTGCCTTTTAAGCCCTCTCTCAGTGCCTACCATGTTACTTACCTCTTACCTTGGACGTGGGGTAGTGCCTCTCAGCAGTTCCTGCTAATTGTTTCTTAGCACTAAAAAACAAACAAAGAAACAAAAAAACCACGGTAGAAACAAAAATGTTTTTTAACCTACAGAATAATAATTAGTAATAAGTAAATATTAATAATAATAAATAAATAAATTTTATATTAAAATAAATAAATAATAATACAGTAAAAAAGTCAGAACTGCAAAAAGAATAGAGTGAAGTAGAAAGTAAATATGTGTGTGAGCATACATGATTCTTTTTTCTACAAAACCATAGCCATCATATTCCATGTGATTAATTGTATGAATAATTACACTGAAGAGTGAACTAAAATGAAATGTGATAGTGTGTAAAGAGAGATAAGGTGAACTGAATTTCTAGCCTTCATTATTTGGGAAATGTTAAAGTAACTATGTTATTAAGGATGAATGCTGTAATTTCTAAATTGAAAAAAAGAAAAATAATAACTTTAAAATAGATTCTTGAAGTATTTTCTTCAAATGAATAAGCTAAATGTAGTAAAATCAATAAGTCAAAGGTGGATTTCAAAGGTGTTGGCCTGAAAAACTGGAAAGCTGTGTTTCTATTAACTGAGAAAAATGTGAAAAGGAGTAGGTTGGTTGGAAGCAAGGTGGTAGATGTCTAGTTTCAGGCATGTCCATACATGCAACAGGACTATCATTTTTTTTACTGTAAATTCAGGTTAGCTGGATTCACACCTTCTCCCTGAAGAGAGAGGGCAGAGATTGCCACAATTCATGTCTCTTTGTCTATACTTTTTTGTATGACTGACACATGGTTTTTCCATATTGATGATTTGGTTTCTTTTTACCACTTTAGCTTTGCATATATCTGTTCAGGTCCTTTATTTGTCAACATTGTAATTCAACTCCTAGAAGAAAAGCTAAACTTACTAGACTCACAGGACACCTTGCAATGTCCCTGTACATGAGCTACATCAATTTTATTAACTTGATATAAAGGTGTGCACTAACACTTCACATCCACTTGAGTTTAAAAATCTAGACTAAAAAACTGAAGACTATCTTTTTATTCAAATTTAATCAGTCTGTGTGTAATATTCTCAGAAAGAAATGCCATTACTCTTATAATTTTAAAAACAGTGGTGCCATTTCAAAGCGTCTATTAACAGTTTTCCATGAGCCCATAGATCAACAAAATTTTTTGTTAATGCTAAAATGAAAACACGGAATCAAAGTCTTCAGTGGACAATAATTTTGTAAAGCTTTATTGAGATGGAAAAAAGCTGAGACTTTTTAATTTATGTTTAATCATATTACAGGGACAAAAACAAGAAAACGTATTATCAATGTAGACTTTTGCCTCTATATATACATAAGGCTTTCTAGGTGGTGCAGCAGTAAAGAATCTGCCTGTCAATGCAGGATACCCAAGAGATATGAGTCTAATCCCTGGGTCAGGAAGATGTCCTGGAGTAGGAAATGATAACACACTCCAGTATCTTGGGTTTTCCTTGTGGCACAGCTGGTAAAGAATCCACCTGCAATGAGGGAGACTTGGGTTTGATCCCTGGGTTGCGAAGATCCCCTGGAGGGGGCAAAGTTTACCCATTCCAGTATTCTAGCCTAGAGAATTCCATGGACTATATAGTCCATGGGGTCACAAAGAGTCAGAAATGACTGAGAAACTTTCACTTTTTCCAGTATTCTTGCCTGAGAAATCCCAGTCAGGCATGACTGAGCACACACATACATATATACATAGCCAAAATTTATATTTGAAAATGCATATCCCAGTAAAGTTGGCCTAAAATTAATTTCACATTTTCACACCTGTCAATTAATTCCAATGAATAGGTAATCAGGCTGAAAATTTCATCAAATCAACTGGTCTGCCTTAATGTGTATTTGAAAATTATATTTACACTAAACTGAAAAGTAATGATTTAAACATCATATGAGCCAAATAAACACTGATTTTTGCCTTTCTCTCCCCAAAATATGTTAGGTGACTAAGTATAAACACAGACTAATAAGGGTGGAAAATCTACCTTTACTACTTAGTGCTGATTAACATGTATCAGGGAATTTAATCAAAAAGGTTCTGAATAGAGGCTAATCTGATATTTGTTGCTTAATTTTGAAATTCAGTGACCAACTGAAACTGTTTACTGCACACCCTAAGAGCTGTTTTAGCACACTTACACTAATGTGTTTGTTAGGAATTTGAGGAATAGAGAGATGGATTCCAAAATTAGGTACTTAACACTAGAACACTAGAACAGCTGATAAAATGAATATATATTGATTAGGCAGCTTTTCTCTAAAGGATCATTGTGAATGTCAATTTTAACTCTGTAAGAATCCATCCCTTAAATACCAAATAAAAGCGGTTACCACTTGTTGTAGACTTGTCCAAGGCTGCCTTTCTCTTTCTCAAATTCTCCCTTTTTCAGAAGAAGAACTTAAAATTGAACAGGGCATCTTCAACACATCTCAAACCAGTGATTAACAGTAAGCTTTGACTGCATCTGTGAAGTTCACCCAGAACTGCAGCAACTGAGACTCTCTGAGGTGTCCCATGATCAAGCCTGAGACTAAGCTTTGGTCGGAGTAAGGAGAAGAGCCCAGGAGAAGAGAGTTGTCAAAGTTGCCTAGAAGATCAAGGACCTGAATATCATTTAGAAGAAGAGTTCAAGTTACATAACTCCCTAAATCAGTTGTATTCATCATCTATATATCTATATCTATATCTATATATATGGAAAAGAAATGCAAAAAAGCAAAATGGCTGTCTGGGGAGGCCTTACAAATAGCTGTGAAAAGAAGAGAAGTGAAAAGCAAAGGAGAAAAGGAAAGATATAAGCATCTGAATGCAGAGTTCCAAAGAATAGCAAGAAGAGATAAGAAAGCCTTCCTCAGTGATCAATGCAAAGAAATAGAGGAAAACAACAGAATGGGAAAGACTAGAGATCTCTTCAAGAAAATTAGAGATACCAAGGGGACATTTCATGCAAAGATGGGCTCAATAAAGGACAGAAACGGTATGGGCCTAACAGAAGCAGAAGATATTAAGAAAAGGTGGCAAGAATACACAGAAGAACTGTACAAAAAAGATCTTCATGACCCAGAAAATCACGATGGTGGGATCACTGACCTAGAGCCAGTCATCCTGGAATGTGAAGTCAAGTGGGCCTTAGAAAGCATCACTATGAACAAAGCTAGTGGAGGTGATGGAATTCCAGTTGAGCTATTCCAAATCCTGAAAGATGATGCTGTGAAATTGCTGCACTCAATATGCCAACAAATTTGGAAAACTCAGCAGTGGCTACAGGACTGAAAAAGGTCAGTTTTCATTCCAATCCCAAAGAAAGGCAATGCCAAAGAATGCTCAAACTACCGCACAATTGCACTCATCTCACATGCTAGTAAAGTAATGCTCAAAATTCTCCAAGCCAGGCTTCAGCAATACGTGAACCGTGAACTTCCAGATGTTCAAACTGGTTTTAGAAAAGGCAGAGGAACCAGAGATCAAATTGCCTACATCTGCTGGATCATGGAAAAAGCAAGAGACTTCAAGAAAAACATCTATTTCTGCTTTTTTGACTATGCCAAAGCCTTTGACTTTCACAATAAACTGTGGAAAATTCTGAAAGAGATGGGAATATCAGACCACCTGATCTGCCTCTTGAGAAATTTGTATGCAGGTCAAGAAGCAACAGTTAGAACTGGACATGGAACAACAGACTGGTTCCAAATAGGAAAAGGAGTACATCAACGTTGTAGATTGTCACCCTGTTTATTTAACTTATATGCAGAGTACATCATGAGAAACGTTGGACTGGAAGAAACACAAGCTGGAATCAAGATTGCCGGGAGAAATATCAATAACCTCAGATATGCAGATGACACCACCCTTATGGTAGAAAGTGAAGAGGAACTCAAAAGCCTCTTGATTAAAGTGAAAGAGGAGAGTGAAAAAGTTGGCTTAAAGCTCAACATTCAGAAAACGAAGATCATGGCATCTGGTCCCATCACTTCATGGGAAATAGATGGGGAAACAGTGTCAGACTTTATTTTTCTGGGCTTCAAAATCACTGCAGATGGTGACTGCAGCCATGAAATTAAAAGACGCTTACTCCTTGGAAGGAAAGTTATGACCAACATATATAGCATGTTCAAAAGCAGCGACATTACTTTGCCAACAAAGGTCCGTCTAGTCAAGGCTATGGTTTTTCCTGTGATCATGTATGGATATGAGAGTTGGACTGTGAAGAAGGCTGAATGCCAAAGACTTGATGCTTTTGAACTGTGGTGTTAGAGAAGACTTTTTAGAGTCCCTTGGACTGCAAGGACATCCAACCAGTCCATTCTGAAGGAGATCAGCCCTGGGATTTCTTTGGAGGGAATGATGCTAAAGCTGAAACTCCAATACTTTGGCCACCTCATGTGAAGAGTTGACTCATTGGAAAAGACTCTGATGCTGGGAGGGATTGGGGGCAGGAGGAGAAGGGAACGACAGAGGATGAGATGGCTGGATGGCATCACTAACTCTATGGACATGAGTCTGAGTGAACTCCTGGAGTTGGTGACAGACAGGGAGGCCTGGCGTGCTGCGATTCATGGGGTCATGAAGAGTCGTACACGAGTGAGCGACTGAACTGAACTGAACTGATATATATTTGAGAAGAAGGATAATATATTTAGGTAAGCATTAGTCTCGAAGACATTTGTTCTAGTAAGTGTACTCATAAGAAACATATTCAACATGGCAATAGGATGGTTAATTTCATGTATTAACTTGACAGACTAGCATACGAGACTCTTCAGCCTCCATTATCTCATGAGCTAATTTTCTTATAGCAAATCTATGCTATCTATCGTCTATTTCTATATCTCCTAGTAGTTCTGTTTATCTATAAAATCCAGGCTCATACAGACATCACTGACAAATGTTTCAAAAAACATTCCAGAATTAAACTAATAATGATGTACATTAGCTGTCATTGTACGAAAGAAGGTTGATAAGTTCATGAACATAGAAAATCACTCCTCAACAAAAAATATAGAAAAGTTACCTTAGAGAGAAACCTCTTAGTTAAAGTGAAATGTCAAAAGCACACAAGGTAGAGACCGTATGTATTGTCTCATAGAATCATATGAGACTGTCTGAAGGAGGAAATCATGCCTCATTTGTTATTGGAGCCCTCATGCAGCGGAGAAACCAGATGAGTGCATTGTAACATGTGTCTAATGGCTGTGTGGTGTTCCTCCCCCAGAACTGAAGTTAGAAATCTTATGAGCATCTTCACAAGGAATCCCTTTAGAAAGAACCAATTCTCCACAATTGTGGCTGCATACCTCATTTCAAAGGGCTTTATTTTTTGAGCAGCTTTATTAATAGTTTCATAAGAAAGTTGAGTAGAATGTACAGAGAATTCCCTTCTGTCCCCTGCATCTTTCACAAGTCTCTTTCATTATCAACATCCCACACCCACGAGGTTTCTCTGTTATAGATGAAGAACCTGTATTGACACATCATTATTACCCTTACTGCACAGCTTACATTGGGATTCTCTCTTGGTATTTTGCATTCTATGGGTTTCAACAAACTTATGACATACATATATATATACACACACACATACACACATCATATAGTGTCATACAGTATAGTTTCACTGCTCTAAAAATCCTGCATTCCACCTATTTATTCTTCCTTCCTTGTACCTCCTGATAATCACTGAATGTTTTACTGTCTCCATGGTTTTCCCTTTACAGAATGTCATACAGTTGGAATTATATAGTATGTATCTTTCCAGATTGATTTCTTTCATGGCTGTATACTTTTTGATCTCTTCTTCATGTGACAACAATGACATAGTCCAATTCTCTACAGGAACAGTAAAATTTAATCCAGTCTTTATTCTAGACATAGAAATAATGATGCATATTTTAATATGACAGTTTATAAAAGTTTCTCTCAACTTCAATATAGTTTTGGAATTTTTCTTCAAAATCTCTTTCAAGTTAATTTTCAGCCAGATTGTCTTATATAGGAACTAATGCTAAATATTTCCAGTTTTGACAATGCTCATTAACCAGCTTGTCTTTAAGATTTCACTATATCAATGTCTCTGTTAAGTGACCTATTATTAGTTTTATGCTATCTTCATTTATATTAGTATTTCATGTAATACAACAAGATATTTAAATATTTATTACTATATTAAATACTTATTTTCATTGGTTTTGTTATTCTTTATTTACTTCTGAAATTTGTTTCTTTTTATTGAATTTTTGTTGTTTTTGTTTTAATAATTAGACTCTCAATGTCTTATAAGATTTATCTATTTATTGTCCTTTGTCTTTTATGTGCTTTATAATCTTTAAATTTTATATTAGTTTTCTCTTAGCAATTTCATTAATAGAACTATACATATTTGAAAATCACCTCCATATTCTTCCAACTCAGAAGTCTCTAATTTCTTCTTACTGTAAATTTGTAACATCTATTTCTAAACTAAGTCAAACAATATATTACCAACTCATATTCTTTAGTTTAGATTCCAAAGATGTTTGTGGTCATTCGTACCCTATATGATGCAAGGAGAGCATAATGAAAAACAAAGTACAATCTTAACCCACATCTACTTTATCTAAGCATTTATCACTATGAGAACACAATGCTATCACCTTTCTCATTCCCAGGACATTTAAAAAGACTGCTACACATGAGGGTCCCTGAATTTCAACTTGTTGAAGCATGGGAAGCATGGTTATAAGAGGGAGAAAAAGGAGACTGGTTTAGTTGGAAATAAAATAAAGTTTTGGTGGATAATCTAGAGAGTTACAGGAAAGGCCACACAGGACGTTGCAGAAGAAGTCCTTATCCTAAGAGCATTGAAAGTCTATTGTCTGTGAAAGCAGTGAGTCACAGTCAGGTGCACACTTCAGAAAAATGCAAAGACACTTATTTGAAAAGGTAACACAGTGAAAATATACAGACAAAATGCCCATGATGACTCTAAAGTGGGCAGGATAGCGGGAGTATGAGATGGAGATCCCTGGGGTGGAGGTGTGGGTAGGGGGTAGGTCTAAAGATGTTTAGGTAAAATCAATAAGGTTTGAAGATGGAGAGGACATGGGAGACGGTGAAAAGCAGGAACTTTAAACATCAATACTAAAAAAAAAAAAAAAAATCAATAAACTTTGAAGAGGAAAGAGATATAGGGAGGAGATTAAAAGGGGGAATTTTAAAAATCAATACTAGCTTCTTGGCATATAAACAGCAGTGTATAGTGAATCTTTTGCCAAAATCAGAATTCTGGAAGCTATTGACATGTAACTGACATCTTTGTTTCTAAATATGACAAGGCTGAGGCGTGGTTGAGACAGAAAAGATCTCAAGTCACACGATTAGCTACCACAATGAAGATAATATTTTTTATCAGTATCCATTGCCAGAATCCCCATTAGCTTTCTTAACCCTCGACTTTTATATAACATCCATGTGTTACTATAGTTTTCCCAAGGAAAGTATTGAATTCTATTTTCTGAGCTTGGAGAACAGAGTTGCATTTTGTATTTCTTTACTGTTATAATTTCTAATTATAACATTTCTTCTTTTCAGTTCAGTGGCTTAGTTGTGTCCAACTCTTTGTTACCCCATGTACTGCAGCATGCCAGGCCTTCCTGTCCATCACCAAATCCCGGAGTCTACCCAAACTCATGTCCACTGAGTCAGTGATGCCATCCAATCATCTCATCTTCTGTCATCCCCTTCTCCTCCTGCCCTCAGTCTTTCCTAGCATCAGGGTCTGTTCAAATGGGTCAGCTCTTTGCATCAGGTGGCCAAAGTATTGGAGTTTCAACTTCAACATCAGTCTTTCCAATGAACACCCAGGCCTGATCTTCTTTAGGATGGACTGGTTGGATCTCCCTACAGTCCAAGGGACTCTCAAGAGTATCCTCTAACACCACAGTTCAAAAGCATCAATTCTTCAGTGCTCAGATTTATTTACAGTCCAACTATCGTATCCATACATGACTCCTGGAAAAAACAGAGCCTTGATTCAGTGGACTTTGGTTAGGAAAGTAATGTCTCTGCTTTTAAATATGCTGTCCATGTTGGTCATAACTTTCCTTCCAAGGAGTAAGTGTCTTTTAATTTCATGGCTGCAATTACCATCTTCAGTGATTTTAGAGCCCCAAAAATGAAGTCAACCACTGTTTCCACTGTTTCCCATCTATTTGACATAAAGTGATGGGAACAGATGCCATGATCTTAGTTTTCTTAATGTTGAGCTTTAAGCCATCTTTTTCACTCTCCTCTTTCACTTTTATGCAGAGGTTCTTTAGTTCATCTTTGTTTTCTGCCATAAGGGTGATGTCATCTGCATATCTGAGGTTATTGATATTTCTCCCAGCAATCTTGACCCCAACTTCTGCTCCCTCCATCCCAGCATTTCTCATGATGTACTTTGAATATAAGTTATATAAGCAGGATGACAATATACAGCCTTGATGTAAATACTTTTCCTATTTAGAACCAGTCTGTTTTTCCATGTCCACTTCTAAATGTTGCTTCCTGACCTGCATACAGATTTCTCAAGAGGCAGGTCAGGTCATCTGGTATTTCATCTCTTTCATAATTTTCCGCTGTTTATTGTGATCCATACCATCAAAGGCTTTGGCATAGTCAATAAAGCAGAAATACATGTTTTTCTGGAACTCTTGCTTTTTCAACGATCCAGCAGATGTTGGCAACTTGATCTCTGGTTCCTCTGCCTTTTCTAAAACCAACTTGAACATCTGGAAATTCACGATTCATATACTGCTGAAACTTTGCTTGGAGAATTTTGAGCAGTAAGTTACTGGTGTGTGAGATGTGCAATTGTATGGTAGTTTGAGAATTATTTGGCATTGCCTTTCTTTGGGATTGGAATGAAAACTGAACTCTTCCAGTCCTGTGGCCACTGCTGAGTTTTCCAAATTTGCTAGCACATTGAGTGCAGCATTTTCACAGCATCATCTTTTACAATTTGAAATAGTTTAACTGGAATTCCATCACCTCCCCTAGCTTTGTTTTTAGTGATGCTTCCTAAGGCCCACCTGACTTCACATTCCAGGATGTCTGGCTCTAGGTGAGTGATCACACCATCATAATTAACTGGGTCCTGAAGATCTTTTTTATACAATTGTTCTGTGTATTTTATAATTTTATTATAATATTTATTGTCTTAGCACCTGACATTTAAGAGCACTAGGTGAAATTAAAAGATGCTTACTCCTTGGAAGGAAAATTATGACCAACCTAGATAGCATATTCAAAAGCAGAGATATTACTTTGTCAACAAAGGTCGTCTAGTCAAGGCTATGGTTTTTCCTGTGGTCATGTATGGATGTGAGAGTTGGACTGTGAAGAAGGCTGAGTGCCAAAGAATTGATGCTTTTGAACTGTGGTCTTGAGGAAGACTCTTGAGAGTCCCTTGGACTGCAAGGAGATCCAACCAGTCCTTTCTGAAGGAGATCAGCCCTGGGATTTCTTTGGAAGGAATGATGCTAAAGCTGAAACTCCAGTACTTTGGCCACCTCATGCGAAGAGTTGACTCATTGGAAAAGACTCTGATGCTGGGAGGAATTGGGGGCAGGAGGAGAAGGGGACGACAGAGGATGAGATGGCTGGATGGCATCACTGACTCGATGGACGTGAGTCTGGGTGAACTCTGGGAGTTGGTGATGGACAGGGAGGCCTGGCGTGCTGTGATTCATGGGGTCACAAAGAGTTGGACATGACTGAGCAACTGAACTGAACTGAGGTGAAATTAGTTCTCTACTATATTGCTTAGATGAAATAACAATAATTTTTACACATTAATAATTGCTTTCCTGAAGTTTCCAAAGTCATTAAAATATTTTAATTTACTAAAATATTTTCAGGTCTAACAATGTTAAAAAAAGTAGTGATATATCCTCAAGGTGCATTTCCATATTTTTGTCTTGCTACTTTAAAGGGAATCACACAAACTTGAATATATGACCAAAATGTCTTCTCAATACCATAGCTAGTCGATAAATATTTGTCAATTATCCATAAGTTGCTGAAGCTTCTAGAGAAATAGTGCTGACTTGATGGAACCACCCTAAACACAGTATTCACATAGCTTAAATAAAGGTTCATTGATTTCTTCTTCTAATTCAAAATAAGTCTGGGTTATCTGGATTTCCCAAAATGGTTTTACAGCTGTGCCCAATGAGGCAATTGACCTAGAGCTTCCCTAGAGCATCCTTTTACCTAAAACTTGAGAAGATTTGTTTCATGGTCATGTATCCTGTTTACTGCACACATGCATATCAGTAGAGCTGAGTTGAATGTGAGCTGCAATGAATCCATACATTTAGTATCACACTCTCATCAATGATAAAAAGTGCAAGTGCTCCTGCTATATGTGCATATGTGTGTTGTGCATCAGGAAGCTTGATGGTGTAAGGGGTGGGGAGTGACACAGGCTGGGGTCAAGGTCAGAGGCTAACTGTGCCAGGACAAATGTCTACGCCTGTCTCCTGCTCTTAAGAACCTGGTTCATGTGACTTCACATGACAGGCTGTCAGCTCCTCACCCTGGTCATTCAACAGGTGTTCACTGTTCTTGGACCCAGGCATGGGTGTACCTACAGAATTAGAAAAGTTTACTTCTTATTTTAAGCCAGATGGGACTGTCAGTGAACTTGGATGGAATACGTACATACGCCTAACACATGTAATGGTGATAAATGGCCTATAATATCCTAACATATTTCAGGGAGTGAATGTGAAGTGTTAGTTGGTCAGTCATATCTGACTCTTTGGGACTCCACGGAATGTAGCCCACCAAGCTCCTCTGTCCATGGAATTCTCCAGGGAAGAATACTTGCGTGGATTGTCATTCCCTTCTCCAGGGGATCTTCCTGACCCGAGGATAAACCCAGGTTTCCCACATTGTAGACATATTCTTTACCAGCTGAGCCAGCAGGGAAGAAAAGTCCACAAATTTTATGAAACATGAGAAAGAAATGTACTTGTCTTATGCTTAGGCAATATCACTCAGTGTTATATCAGGATAATAATTAGAACTAAAATTATACTCTCCTCCACACACAAAATAATTCATTCTACCAAAGCATATCCATGAGTAAATTTGGCTTTGAAGATGGTTGATCTCAAAACACGTTTAGTGAATTAGGAAATTTGTGAAAGCAATAAAAAGTAAAAGACAAATAACAGAAAATTTGAAATTTATGTCTTTAGTTATATGTGTTCAGTTAAGCATAATTTTCATTTACCTATTTATTTCTGCACTGGATGCTTGATTATTTTATCTGACTTGGGACAAAGTATATATATCTTTCTCATCCTGACACAGCTTTGACAGAGTTGAAAAGAAACATGAATCGAAAATTTGAGAGAAATATATGAATTTTACTTTTATTTTTTTAATTTTATTTTATTTTTAAACTTTACATAATTGTATTAGTTTTGCCAAATATCAAAATGAATCTGCCACAGGTATACATGTGGGGAACACATGTATACACATGAATTTTACTTTTAATATCC
Organism: Bos javanicus; assembly: GCF_032452875.1. Taxonomy (NCBI): domain Eukaryota; kingdom Metazoa; phylum Chordata; class Mammalia; order Artiodactyla; family Bovidae; genus Bos; species Bos javanicus. Next base: position 3,736,291 of record NC_083871.1, on the reverse strand, counting down.
TCGTGAGTATATGACTGAATTTCCTGATGATAGATTTAAAGAAGATTCAAATCAGGCTTTTTTTTTGGCTGAAAAGTACTGCACGAGAGAGAAAGACAGAATGCTATAGACAGATGAATAGATAGTAGGTTATAGTAGTTGATAGAGATTAATTTATCTGAGGTGTTTTGCTAAATGATTCAGAAGATTTATTATTTTACTTTCGCTGGCAATCATCTAATAAGAAATGGTACATTTTGTTAACATTTTTGAAAATCAAATTAAGGAAATGGCAGTAAGCCTTACAGCTACTAGTTGAACTAGTTTTGCACACAGAAGCCAATATCACAGGCTACCTGCTTGAACACTGGGCCCTCTACAACTTTCACAGGGCCTGTGGAGGTAAGGTATGAGACAAGAACTTTGCAGAGTGAACAAATAGTGCCCCTAGAATAAAGTGAATGGTGGGAGTTCCCTGGTAACACAACCATTGGATTCCAGGCTTTCACTGCTTCAGCCTGGGTTCAATCCCTAGTTGAGGAACTGAGATCTTGGAAGCTATGGGCCATGATTGAAAAAAAAAGGGGGGGTCTCTAAAGAGTCTCTATAAAAATTAAAAATAGAGTGTATGGTGAAAAGTCCTTTCTGCCTTGTGATCGGACGACTGTTTCAAATGGGCCAGGGATGCAGAAACGTGAGCTCATGCTTGCGTCTCTGCCCAGGTAAAATTTTCATTCTCAGCACACCTTCAGCGATGTGGGCTTCTCAAATTCCTCAGGAAATGTTCCTTTTTGAGGTCAGTCAGGGTAGACAGTAGCTGAGTTGCACCCAGGGTTTCCTCTAGAGTTGAATGAGAACATCAGTTTTGAGAAGGGAGGATCAAGTAAGTTTAAAACATAAGTAATGGGAGTCCAACATGGTTGGCATACTTATAAGAAAATAAAGTCACCGAGGTTCATAAAATCCTGAGGAGAAAGTTGAGACTTCCCACAGACTGAGATCATGTTATTGAGCCCATTTTATTTCAAACTCAAGGAAAAATAAAACCAAATTTATACCTTAGTGAGCAATATATTGAAAAAAACTTTTTTCTAGTGAATTGTAAATTCCATTTTATTATATATGATACAGCTAAGATGTAAGAAAAAGTTCCCCTCTCCTTAACAGAAGCTCAGATAACACAGAGGTTTATTTTACTCACATAATAATATTCTCATTTCCAATGAAAGGTCCAGGATGGGGTTTACCAGAAACAGAATCCTTTTTTTTACAGCTCCATTTCCTGGGGGTGATGCTCGTATGAAGTGGGTTTTGAAGCACGTTTGTGTTCTAGCCACAGTGATGAAGAATGAGTGCTGAGGAAATGGTGTTATTCTTATAAACACACAATTGAGAAGGTGCACATAGTACCTTTGTTCATATTCTGATCATCAAAATGTAGACATATGGCTGCACAGCTGTACCTGCTGCAAGAAACTCTGAAAATGTGGTTTCCGATGAATGGGTGTGTATAGTGGCTAAAATTCAAGAGAGGATGCTCTGTTTTCAAACAGGAAAGGGAGAAATGGGAAATTGGAGTTATTTGCAGTTCAAAGTAGCAGCCTATGCATTATCATTAAATAATTAAACTGCCAGTGAATAAAAATGATATTGACATCCAATTTTCTCCATGTGTCTGTAACTGTAGTCATTTTTTGACTGTTCCTTTCTGAGAAGCAAGCCTCCATCCCCTGATGTAATGTTTGTCTGGCAGCATCATGGTAGCTCCAGGTTCTCCTTAATCATGTTGTTTAAACAATGAGTGACCCAGTATAGATGCGGAAGAATGCTGAATATTACAGAGCAGTTCTAGTCTAATTTTGTTTCATTTTTATAGAGAAGGGTACACTAGATTGAGTTAAAATGGAGTGGACAAATTAATTTTGATATCTGATCATGAGTTTTTTTCAAGCATTCTACCTTGAAAGAACAGGCAATATTCATGGAACAAATGTGAAAGCAAAGGCAAATAAAGCAAGCAAAAATGATAGAGCTTATTTTCTGTTTAGTTATTTTTAAATTTAATTTAATTTAATTTTTTAACTTTACAATATTGTATTGGTTTTGCCATATATCAACATGAATCCACCACAGGTATTTTTAAAACTTTTTTTTTTTTTAATTCATTGCATACTAACCAAAATGACCTAATGCAGGTGACAGTGGAAACATTCTATGATCAAAACTTAGACATTTTTATCATCTAAGAATAGCAATAAATTTTATTGTTTATTGAATAAAAATAAATTTTATCATTTCTAAGAATAACATTGCTTAATGAATATAATCATTTAACATATACTTTCAGGTAAGTAGGCAAATAGTTGTAGTTCTCATTTTCCTCTTACTTTAAAAAAAACATTTATAACTCTTTCTATAAATTCTTATTGCATTTTAAAACACAGATCCAACATTTATTCTTCTTCTGATAGTATACCTTAAAACTAAAATATTGAATTTAGAGCTATTTAAAATTTTAGGAGTGATGGAAGATACTTCTTCTCCATAAACTGCTATTTCTTTTAAACAAAAACATATTCACAAATTTCCTCTCATGTATACTCTTTTGCTTCCATACCTACTCCAAACTAGCTTAAAAGATTTTAAGATATTTCAAATCTAAAATTATGGGAAAAGCACCATTTTCTGATTGAGAAAAATCTGAATATATACAGAATTCTTCCCAAGACTAGATTAAAAAATATTACATTCTCATGTTGTACTAAAAATTAAACCAGAAGGATAAAACATTGCTTTTCTTCTAAATGGCTGTATCTGTGTATATGTGTGTGAAGGTGCTTGTGTGTTGAAGAGACCTTAATTGGAATTTTCTATTTTCCACTCTGCAAAATAGCAAAACTTACTATTTTGCCATCTCTATTGACAGAGATCCTAAAGGACTTTTCACAAAGCACGGGTTAGCAAGTTCTCCTGTGTTTACAAATGAGGTGCTCCATCCCCAATGGGAGCCTTACAAAGGGGTTTTCCCAAATTATTATTCTTGAGGCTTTTGACTAAATATCAATCTACATATACAAAAACTTGAGGGAGAAAAATTTCAGAGAAAGTAAATTTGGGAAAAATTGCTCCAGTGATGAGGGAAAAGGAGTCAGTTCTTTTCACTCCAGGACTATTGAGGTCTTGCTATTTTTTATTTAAGTTATGTTTAAGGGAAGAGAAATGCAAGAAGGCTTGAGGTGCCTGTGTTAGCAGAGAAGGAGGTGGGCACATTTGTAGGAGCAGCTGCATGGTCACCCTTTACTGAGGTAGTTCAGTAGCTCAGTCATGTCTAACTCTTTGGATTCCATGCACTGCAGCACGCCAGGCTTCCCTGTCCATCACCAACTTCCAGAGCGTGCTCAAATTCATGTCCATCGAGTTGGTGATGCCATCCAACCATCTCACCTTCTGGCTTTCCCTTTTCTGTGCCTTCAGTCTTTCTCAGGATAGGGGTCTTCTGCAAAGAGTCAGTTCTCTGATTCGGATGGCCAAAGTATTGGAGAATAATCTTCAGCATCAGTCTGTCTAATGAATATTCAGGACTGATTTCTTTTGGATTGCCTGCTTTAATCAGTGTGCAGTTTAAGGTATGCTCAAGAGTCTTCTCCAACATGACAGTTCAAAAGCATCAGTTCTTTGGCACTTAGCTTTCTTTATAGTTCAAATCTGATATCCATACATGATTACCGGAAAAACCATAACTTTGACTAGATGAACCTTTGGCAGCAAAGTAATGTTTCTGCTTTTTAATATGCTGTCTAGGTTTGTCATAGCTTTTCTTCCAAGGAGCAAGTGTCTTTCAATTTCATGGCTGGAGTCACTAACAGTGATTTTGGAGCCCAAGAAAGTAAAATCTGTCACTGTTTCCATTGTTTCCCCATCTATTAGTCATGAAGTGATGGGACTGGATCTCATAATTTTAGTTTTTTGAATGTTGAGTTTTAAGGCAGTTTTTTCACTCTCCTCTTCCATTTTGATCAAGAGGCTCTTCAGTTCCTCTTCTCTTTCTGCTGTAAAGTTGGTGTCATCTGGATAAATGAGGTTATTGATACTTCTCCCAGCAATCTTGATTCCAGCTTGTGTTTCAAACAGCCTGGTATTTCATATAATGTACTCTGCATATAAATTAAATAAGCTGGGTGACAATATACAGCCTCCGTGTACTCCTTTCCCAATTTGGAGCCAGTCCATTGTTCCATGTCCGGTTCTAACTGTTGCTTATTGACCTGCATACAGATTTCTCAGGAGGCAGGTTAGGTGGTCTGGTATTTCCATCTCTTGAAGAGTTTTCCATAGTTTATTGTGATCTACACAGTCAAAGTCTTTAGCCTAGCCAATGAAGCAGAAGTAAATGCTTTTTGGGACTCTCTTGTTTTTTTAATGATCCAATGGATATTGACAATTTGATATCTGGTTCCTCTTCATCTTCTAAATCCTTCTTGGTTCATATATTGTTGAAGCCTGATTTGGAGAATATTGAGTATTACTTTACTAGTGTGTGAGATGAAAGACATTGTGTGGTAGTTTGAGTATTCTTTGGCATTGCCTTTCTTTGGGATTGGAATGAAAACTGATATTTTCCAGTCTTGTGACCACTGCTGAGTTTTCCAAATTTCCTGACATATCGAATGCAGCACTTTCACAGCATCACCTTTTATTTGTTGTTGTTGTTGTTGTTGTTATTTTTTTTATTTTTAAACTTTACAATATTGTATTAGTTTTGCCAAATATCTAAATGAATCTGCCACAGGTATACCTGTGTTCCCCATCCTGAACCCTCCTCCCTCCTCCCTCCCCATACCCTCCCTCTGGGTCGTCCCAGTGCACCAGCCCCAAGCATACTGTATCGTGCATCGAACCTGGACTGACAACTCGTTTCATACATGATATTAGAATTTGAAATACCTCAGTTGAAATTCCATTACCTCCACTAGCTTTGTTCATAGTGATGCTTACTAAGGCCCACTTGACTTCACATTCTAGGATGTCTGGCTTTAGGTGAGTGATCACACCATCATGAATATCTGGGTCATGAAGATCTTTATTTGTATAGTTCTCCTGTGTATTCTTCCCACCTCTGAATATATTCTGCTTCTGTTAGGTCCCTACCATTTCTGTCCTTTATTGAGCCCATCTTTGCATGAAATGTTCCTTGGTATCTCTAATTTTCTTGAAGTGATCTCTAGTCTTTCCCATTTTATTATTTTCCTCTGTTTCTTTGCACTGATCACTGAGAAAGGCTTTCTTATCTCGCCTTGCTATTCTTTGGAATTCTGCATTCAGATGGGTATAGGTTTCCTTTTCTCCTTTGCTTTTACACTCTTTTCTTTTCTCAGCTATTTTTTTTAAATTTTATTTTATTTTTAAACTTTACATAATTGTATTAGTTTTGCCAAATATCAAAATGAATCCGCCACAGGTATACATGTGTTCCCCATCCTGAACCCTCCTCCCTCCTCCCTCCCCATACCATCCCTCTGGGTCGTCCCAATGCACCAGCCCCAAGCATCCAGTATCGTGCATCGAACCTGGACTGGCATCTCGTTTCATACATGATATTTTACATGTTTCAATGCCATTCTCCCAAATCTTCCCACCCTCTCCCTCTCCCATAGAGTCCATAAGACTGTTCTATACATCTGTGTCTCCTTTGCTGTCTCATACACAGGGTTATTGTTACCATCTTTCTAAATTCCATATATATGCATTAGTATACTGTATTGGTGTTTTTCCTTCTGGCTTACTTCACTCTGTATAATAGGCTCCAGTTTCATCCACCTCATTAGAACTGATTCAAATGTGTTCTTTTTAATGGCTGAATAATACTCCATTGTGTATATGTACCACAGCTTTCTTATCCATTCATCTGCTGATGGACATCTAGGTTGCTTCCATGTCCTGGCTATTATAAACAGTGCTGTGATGAACATTGGGGTACACGTGTCTATTTCCCTTCTGGTTTCCTCAGTGTGTATGCCCAGCAGTGGGATTGCTGGATCATAAGGCAGTTCTATTTCCAGTTTTTTAAGGAATCTCCACACTGTTCTCCATAGTGGCTGTACTAGTTTGCATTCCCAACAACAGTGTAAGAGGGTTCCCTTTTCTCCACACCCTCTCCAGCATTTATTATTTGTAGACTTTGGGATAGCAGCCATTCTGACTGGTGTGAAATGGTACCTCATAGTGGTTTTGATTTGCATTTCTCTGATAGTGAGTGAATAGAAAGTCCAGAGATAAATCCACACACATATGGACACGTTATCTTTGACAAAGGAGGTAAGAATATACAATGGATTAAAGACAATCTCTTTAACAAGTGGTGCTGGAAATCTGGTCAACCACTTGTAAAAGAATGAAACTAGAACACTTTCTAACACCATACACAAAAATAAACTCAAAATGGATTAAAGATCTAAATGTAAGACCAGAAACTATAAAACTCCTAGAGGAGAACATAGGCAAAACAGTCTCTGACATACATCACAGCAGGATCCTCTATGACCCACCTCCCAGAATATTGGAAATAAAAGCAAAAATAAACAAATGGGACCTAATTAACCTTAAAAGCTTCTGCACATCAAAGGAAACTATTAGCAAGGTGAAAAGACAGCCTTCAGAATGGGAGAAAATAATAGCAAATGAAGCAACTGACAAACAACTAATCTCAAAAATATACAAGCAACTCCTACAGCTCAACTCCAGAAAAATAAATCACCCAATCAAAAAAATGGGCCAAAGAACTAAATAGACATTTCTCCAAAGAAGACATACAGATGGCTAACAAACACATGAAAAGATTCTCAGCTATTCTTAAGCCCTCCTTCAACACCCATTTTGCCTTTTTGGCATTTCTTTCTCTGGGGATGGTGTTGATCACTGCCTCCTACACAGTGTCACGAATCTCCATCCATAGTTGTTCAGGCACTCTGTATTTCAGATTCTACTCCCTTGAATCTATTTGTCACTTCTACTGTAAAATCATAAGGAAATTGATTTAAGTCATACCTGAATGGTCTAGTGGTTTTCCTTACTTTCTTCAATTTAAGTCTGAATTTTACAATAAGGATTCATGATATGAGCCACAGTCAGCTTCCAGTCTTGTTTTGGATGAACTATGGAATGAGGTTCATGACATTGTACAGGAGACAGGGATCAAGACCATCCCCATGGAAAAGAAATGCAAAAAATCAAAATGGCTGTCTGGGGAGGCCTTACAAATAGCTGTGAAAAGAAGAGAAGTGAAAAGCAAAGGAGAAAAGGAAAGATATAAGCATCTGAATGCAGAGTACCAAAGAATAGCAAGGAGAGGTAAGAAAGCCTTCCTCAACAATCAATGCAAGAAAATAGAGGAAAACAACAGAATGGGAAAGACTAGAGATCTCTTCAAGAAAATTAGAGATACCAAGGGAACATTTCATGCAAAGATGGACTCAATAAAGGAAAGAAATGGTATGCACCTAAGAGAAGCAGAAGATATCAAGAAGAGGTGGCAAGAATACACTGAAGAACTGTACAAAAAAGATCTTCACGACCCAGATAATCACGATGGTGTGATCACTGACCTAGAGCCAGACATCCTGGAATGTGAAGTCAAGTGGGCCTTAGAAAGCATCACTATGAACAACGCTATTGGAGGTAATGGAATTCCAGTTGAGCTCTTTCAAATCCTGAAAGATGATGCTGTGAAAGTGCTGCACTCAATATGCCAGCAAATTTGGAAAACACAGCAGTGGCCACAGGACTGGAAAAGGTCAGTTTTCATTCCAAACCCAAAGAAAGGCAATGTCAAAGAATGCTCAAACTACCGCACACTTGTACTTATCTCACATGCTAGTAAAGTAATGCTCAAAATTCTCTAATCCAGGCTTCAGCAATATGTGAACTGTGAACTTCCTGATGTTCAAGCTGGTTCTAGAAAAGGCAGAGGAACCAGAGATCCAATTGCCAACATCCACTGGATCATGGAAAAAGCAAGAGGGTTCCAGAAAAACATCTATTTCTGTTTATTGACTATGCCAAAGCCTTTGACTGTGTGGATCACAATAAACTGTGGAAAATTCTGAAAGAGATGGGAATACCAGACCACCTGATCTGCCTCTTGAGAAATCTGTATGCAGGTCAGGAAGCAACAGTTAGAACTGGACATGGAACAACAGACTGGTTCCAAATAGGAAAAGGAGTACATCAAGGCTGTATATTGTCACCCTGCTTATTTAACTTATATGCAGAGTACATCATGAGAAACGCTGGACTGGAAGAAACACAAGCTGGAATCAAGATTGCTGGGAGAAATATCCATAACCTCAGATATGCAGATGACACCACCCTTATGGCAGAAAGTGAAGAGGAACTCAAAAGCCTCTTGATGAAAGTGAAAGTGGAGAATGAAAAAGTTAGCTTAAAGCTCAACATTCAGAAAACGAAGATCATGGCATCTGGTCCCATCACTTCATGGCAAATAGATGGGAATAGTGAAAACAGTGTCAGACTTTATTTTTTGGGGCTCCAAAATCACTGCAGATGGTGACTGTGGCCATGAAATTAAAAGATGCTTACTCCTTGGAAGGAAACTTATGTCCATCTTAGATAATATATTCAAAAGCAGAGACATTACTTTGCCAACAAAGGTTCGTCTAGTCAAGGCTATGGTTTTTCCTGTGGTCATGTATGGATGTGAGAGTTGGACTGTGAAGAAGGCTGAGCACCGAAGAATTGATGCTTTTGAACTGTGGTGTTGGAGAAGACTCTTGAGAGTCCCTTGGACTACAAGGAGATCCAACCTGTCCATTCTGAAGGAGATCAGCCCTGGGTGTTCTTTGGAAGGAATGATGCTAAAGCTGAAACTCCAGTACTTTGGCTACCTCATGCGAATAGTTTACTCATTGGAAAAGTCTCTGATGCTGGGAGGGTTTGGAGGCAGGAGGAGAAGGGGACAACAGAGGATGAGATGGCTGAATGGCATCACTGACTCGATGAATGTGAGTCTGAGTGAACTCCGGGAGTTGGTGATGGACAGGGAGGCCTGGCGTGCTGCGATTAATGGGGTCGCAAAGCGTTGGACATGACTGAGCGAGTGAACTGAACTGAATTGATAAAGCTTCTCCATCTTCAGCTGCAAAGAATATAATCAAGCTGATTTTGTTATGGAGCATTTGTTGATGTCCATGTGTAAAGTCTTCTCTTGTGTTGTTTGACGAGGATGTTTGCTTTGAACAGTGCATTTTCTTGGCAAAAGTGTGAGTCTTGGTCCAGTTTCATTCTTCACTCCAAGGCCAAACTTGCCTGTTACTCCAGGTATCTCTTGAAAAAGTCCTTTTTAGGTGTTAGTACTGGAAGGTCCTATGGTCATCCTAGAACCATTCACCTTCAGCTTCTTTGGCATTAGTGTTTGGGTTATAGCCTTGGATTGCTATGATATTGTTGAATATTTTGCCTTGGAAATGAACAGAGATCATTCTGTCATTTTGAGATTGCACCCAAGTAATGCATTTTAAACTCTCTTGTTGATTATGAGGGCTACTCCATTTCTTCTAAGGGATTCTTGTCCGCTGTAGTAGATATAATGGTCCTCTGAATTAGATTCACCCATTCCAGTCCATTTTGGTTCACTGATTCATAAAATGTCTATGTTCACTCTTGCCATCTCCTGTTTGACCACTTACCATTTACCTTTATTAATGGACCTAACATTCCAGGTTCTTATGCAATATTGTTCTTTACAGCATTTGGCTTTACTTCCATCACCAGACACAAACAACTGGCCGTTGTTTTCACTTTGGCTCCATCTCTTCATTCTTTTTGAAGTTGTTTTTCCACTCTTTTCCAGTAGCATACTGGGCACCTACCTACCTTGGGACTTCATCTTTCAGTGTCATATACCTTTGCCTTTTCATACTGTTCATGGGGTTCTCAAGGCAAGAATACTGAAATGGTTTGCAATTTGCTTCTCCAGTGGACCGCTTTTTGTCAGAACTCTCTGCTATTACCTGTCTGTCTTGGGTGGCCCTACACAGCATGGCTATTTTTGTTGAGTTAGACAAGATTGTGGTCCATGTGATCAGTTTGGTTAGGTTCCTGTGACTGTGTTTTTCATTCTGTCTGCCCAATGATGAATAGGTTAAGAGGTTTATGGAAGTCTTCTGATGGGAGAGACTGACTGTGGGGGAAACTGGTTCTTGTTCTGATCTTCAGTAAAACTTCAATCTAATTTTCTGTTGATGGACGGGGCTGTGTTCCCTCCCTATTTTTTTGGCCTGAGAACTCCACCACAGACTCCTGGATACTTACCTGGATATCCACCAGAGACTTCTGGATACTTACAGGCAAGTCCAACTCAGTGTCTTGTGTGGACACTGCTTCTTTCTCCTGGCTCCTGGTGCACACAAGGTTTTGCTTGTTCCCTCCAAGAGTCTGTTTCCCACCATCTTGTATGTTCTGCCTTAATGGCCTTAAGTTGGGCAAACATATACTCCTCAGCAATGGCAGGCTCTGCAGCCAAAGAGGCCACAGTGCTGGCCTTGGACTCTGTGTCCCTGTTGAACAGAGCCTGGCCCTGCTCCATGCTAGTTCCACTGCCACCACCTCTCAGCACTGCCATCTTATAACCAAGAGCTGGTCCCTTACTGTGATAAAGTTGCATGTCTTCCTCCAGGACAAGCAGGTACTACAAAGAATGCACTATCAAAGACCGTCTTTTCAGGAATCTGCTCAGGGAATCCTGAACAGAAAGGTATTCTGAAGATATTCTGGCATCTATCCCCGGGATCGGATCTGAAGAGGTTTGTAAAAGGTCACTGTTTAATTGGAAATTCCCAGAAATCCAATAAAATATAAGACAAACATTGTCTTTTATGGTCTGAAATACAGTGTGAATGTTTATGTTCCCCTATAAGACACATGTTGGAATTCAGGTGCCAGTGTGATGGTATTAGGAGGTGATTAGATCATAAGGGCAGAGCCTTTAGGAATGAAATTGATGCCCGTATAAGAGGCCTGGGAGAGATCTCTTGTCCCTCCAACATGTGAAAACAAAATGAGAAATCAGCAATCTGAAACTTGGAAGAGAATTATCGCCATAATCTAACCACCTTGGTCTTGGACATCCCTCCCATAGAATTGTGAGAAATAAATTTCTGGAATTAATAAACTACTCAGCCTGTCTTTTTGTTACATCAGCCAGAATCAATGAAGACAATCAGTACCAAGAATCAGTGTTGTTTCAGTAACAAGTCCTAAAAATGAATGGCAGAGGCTGGAAGAGTTTGGAGATGTATGTTAAAAGAATCTACCTTGTGAAAGGACTTTAAAAACAATTCTGTTGAAGGCCCCAAAGGAAAGAGCAGTGATGTGGAAAAATCCTCAGTATTCAAAGAGAAAGTCTAGGTGGTCATGAAGAGAAAGTTGGTAAAGATATGAGTGGTGAAGGTCATTTTGATGAAGTCTTGGATGGAAATGAGGAAAGTGCTATTGAACAAAAAGAAATTGTACTAGATATAGAGGAAAAGTCATTGGTGTTTTGCAGTAACAGAAAACATGGCTGCATTGTGTTTGTGTCCTGATGTTTGTGAAATGTAGCAATGTGATCAGATGTTTGATTGAAACTCTTCCTAAGAAATGCATTGAAGATTTCTTGGCTTGTTTTCTCTTGGATGTTTACAGTAAAATATGACAAGACAAATGACTTAAAGATAAATTTTTCTTTCATCAAAATTGAAACAAAATTTAAAAATTTGAAAAATTTCCACACTGTAAAAAATGAGAAAGCATGGTGGGAAGAGAACCCAAAAGGTGCAGTCAAGTTGTCCCTTTGATAAGGAGACCAGTGTGGGTGGGAACCATGGGCTTCCTCAGCCACCCCAATGAAAAACATCCAGTTTTAACTGAAGGGGAAAGAAGTAGGAAGAGACAAAATGCTAGATTTTACAGGATGCTGCCAAACAGCTGATCAGCTATTAACATGTGATATTCTTTAAGACAAAGAAATAAACAATCCCCAAGGGGATCCAGAGATCATCAGGGCTGCCTTCTTCTGCTGGCTTCAAAGTAGAAGAGTACCCCTCAGATTTCAACTGTCCTTAGTGCCCCCTAGCTCCACCCCAGGGATTGGGGCTTAGCTAACCCACCTAGGTTCTGAAGGATGGATCTGTCTGGAGCAGTGGGTTCAAGATCCAGCCAGATAGACTCCTCCAGGGCAATGACAAATGGAGATATGGGGATGGAGCCACTCCCACAACCACTGGCTGACCAGCATACAATTCACGTCTGGGAGAGCACTCAATATGGATTTGATGGTGGAGTCAAAAGTCCACCTGGATTCAACCACCTCATTAGAACTGATTCAGATGAGTTCATTTTTATAGCTGAATAATATTCCATTGGGTATATGTACCACAACTTCCTTATCCATTAATCTGCCGATGGACATCTAGGTTGATTCCACATCCTAGCTGTTGTAAATAGTGCTGCAATGAACATTGGGATACATGTGTCTCTTTCAATTCTGGTTTCCTTGAGGGCATATGCACAACAGTGGGACTGCTGGATGATATGGTATTTTTATTCCTAGTTTTTAAAGGAATCTCCATACTGTTCTCCATAGAAGTTGTATCAGTTTGCATTCCCACCAACAGTGTAAGAAGGCACCCTTTTCTCCAAACTCTCTCCATACTATTTTAGAGTGAAGTAAATCAGAAAGAGAAAGACAAATATCATATATTAACACATATTTGTGGAACCTAGAAACATGGTACTGATGATCTTATGTGTAGGTAGGGTAACAAAGGAGACACAGACATAAAGAACATACTTTTGGACACAGTGGGAGAAGGAGAAGGTGGGATGATTTGAGAGAATAGAATTGAAACACATACATTACCATATGTAAAGCAGATACCCAGTGAGAGTTTGAAGTATGATGCAGGGCACCCAAAGCCAGTGCTCTGTGCCAGACTGAAAGGATGGAGTGGGGAGGGAGGTAAGAGTAGAGTTCAGGGAGGGAGGGGGCACGTGTACATCTATGGCGAGTTCATGATGATGCATGGCAAAGACCATCACAATATTGTAAAGCAATTATTATCCAGTTAAAAAAATAATTTAAAAAGTTTACCTGGAGAATATAACTATAGGGCTACTAAAATGGAGGAATGGTTTAAGTCATCCATACATTCATTAATATTTTTTTTAAGTTTTAGGTACTTGATATATAACAAACAAAACAAAAACACTTAGCTTATAATCTACATAGGAAAACTACCATTAATTAAATGATCCTTCATAAAATGAATAATTATAGCTGTGTTAAGCATTTGATTAAGATCTGTTTATTCAATAAAACTGTTAGTCAAGGGAACAATAATTTAACTGATATATGAAGAAAACTAAACTATTAGCTAGGAATTAAAAAGGAAGACAAAAAATAAAATTAAAAAAATAAAAAGGAAGACAATATTCTAGGAAGAAGAAAAAGCAAATAAATGTTTTGTGAAAAGAGGGAAGGAAGAAAGGAAGTGGGTATTGCTATACTTGGGAGTACACGGATGATGATTGTCAAGAGATAAAACTAAGTGAGTGGTGTGATCTTATGAGTAGGTTTTGTGGGGTTTTATCATTTCTTTTTAAAATTCTTGTAGTGGTTGTTCAGTTGCCCATGGACTACAGCAAGTTCATGCCCAAGTTCATGCCCATTATATCAGTGATACCATCCAACCATCTCATCCTCTGACACCCTCTTCTCCTTATGTCCTCAATTTTTCCCAGCATCAGGAAATTTTCCGATTAGTCAGCTGTTTGCACCAGATGACCAAAATACTGGAGTCTCAGTTTCTGCATCAGTCTTTCCAAAGAGTATTCGGGTTGATTTCCCTTATGATTCACTGGTCTGATCTTGCGGCTCAAAAAACTCTCAGGAGTCTTCTCCAGCATAACAGTTTAAAGAAATCAATTTTTCAGTGCTCTGTTGATTTTTAATTATTTTTTGTAGTTAATCAGAAGTTTAATTTTAAGACAATTTCATTAATATTTTATACATATGGAACTACATTTTCAGAATTTATCTCTGAAGTATTGAAAACGAGAATTTTGAGACATTCTGAGGTCTTGAGATCATGAATTGCATAAATTTACAGTATGAAACAGGAAAAATGAATTAACTTTATTGTAAAACCCTTTAAATGTAAAATATGTAGGAGATTAAGTTCATGTAACTTTGTTAAGTTCTTTATGCCTTGTCACAGCTAGCTGTATTTTTCTTTTCACACAACTGGCTTACAAAGGCTACAATGGTAAGCTTCTTGAAACCACAACTAGGATGCTAAAGCAGGTGTTCTGCATGAACGGGTGAACATTCTAATAAATTTCCCCAAGAGGATGACATGCAACATAAATGTAGTACCTCATACAAGTGTTCACATTATGGTATTGTTAGTAGGTATGTTGAGGAATATTTGAACTAATTGCATGTTTTGGAGGTAAAAAAAATAAGGTTATAGTATATTTAAGATTACAGGGACTTTCCTGGTGTGCTAGTGGTTGGAATTCCTCCCTTCCATTTCAAGAGGCACAGGTACAATCCCTGCTTGGGAACCTAAGATCCCACATGTCATGCAGTGCAGACAATGTAAATTAATACATAAAAATAAAAATACTTTAAAAAACAGGGGAAATATCTGGGATCCTGGCTAGTGCAAAGGAAGTTAACTGAGATGGAAGACTGAGATAATGTCTCACTGAAAACCGTAGCATGTTCTGAGAGACAGGGGAGCACTGTCTATAAGGAAGCAGGCAATAGTCTCTTGTCTGCTTTATGTATCTGGACAGCTAGGATCCACCAAACATGGTGCCCATCTGCTAAGAGTCTGGCCATCGTCTGGCTTCATCACTTCTGTCCTCTGATTCTTCATCTTTCTTAGAGCACTGCTCTGTGTTGACCACTTGTCATTGGATCCTTAATGAACATGGATCATGAACCTTGTGGATCATGTTTCTAGGCTAACACATGACCAGGTCTTCCTTCCGCTTCTTTAATATCTTTGCTAATGACTCATATAAATGACTTTTTATACCTTCCTTACACCTCTGTCCACCTGACATAACTTCTAACTTGGTTTTCTCCTCAAATACATTATTCCATTGCTTTCAATAAAATATTCATTGGTCTAATGTAAAAGATACTCTAATATTTACAGTGACAAACAGATGTAGTCACTGGACTACACTATAAACAAAACAGAAAGTGTTAATATTCTAGAGCGTTGGTGAAGATAAAAAATTAACCAGACAATAAGTTAAGTAGTATGCTTGATGATGATAAAAATATATGGCAAAAAAGTAAAACAAGAGATAAGGTTTGTTTAAGGGGGAGCTTGAAATTTCAAATAGGTTAACACATTGCAGTGCATTGTCACATAAGACCTAAGATTATACATATTTACAAGTGATTTTAAAATATGAAAGACAAATATTTTATTTAATTTTTAAAATAATAAATTTAAATTTTCTATATTTACTTTTAAAATCTTAATTTTAAAGAAAAAACAGATTTAATATATAGATTTGATTGTGGTTATTGATATCTTAGAAAACAAGGAACACCTAGGTGCTTTGGAAGTTAAGAAAGTAACATGTAGCTTCCTGTTTTACATAGATGTTGTGGTGGTCCTAGAAGCTCCTAGACCATTACCATTGAGCAATGTTTTACTTGTTCACTTTCTTTAATTTCTATTTCTATCTAGTGTGCATCTAACTCAAGAAAATGAACTGTGCATGTTGTAGTTTGTTGCTGTTGAAATATATCACATTAGTAGTTGAGCAGGTAACCAAAAATAGAGAAAGTTCCAGGATTTGGAAATACTTTAACAAAGGTTTGGTGGAAGAAAAGAGAGAGTATGCTCTTAGGAATGAGGTTGCAGTGACTACAATGCAAGTTACAGGCACACAATGGGCAGGGACTGGGGTATTTATCATTTATTAAACACATTATTGCAATTCCTTTGAAAAAGCTTACATAAATTCTGATTTATCATATTTCTTATTCTGTCCTGTGTGTGATTAACAACACATAATTTGGACTCTTTAACTTTTACATAAAGGACAGAAAGGTTACTTCAACAAGGTTCTTTGAAATCTAAAAAAGTCATCTTACTATGCTCTAATAAATCTCAGCCGCATGGAAACACCTCAGGGAAACTGGAAATTGTAGTAGAAATGCTGCTCTCCATCATTCCAGAGCTGTACTCGACAGACTAAAGAAGCATATTAAAACATAATGAAACAAGGGTAAAATGAATGTTTCACACAAATAAAAGCAAACTTAGAGAAGAGAATATGGCAGAAAACACTCTCAAAACTTGCACATTTCTTTCATTAAGACTGTCAGATAAATTTTCACTGAGATATTTCTTTTTGTTTTGGTTTCTGAGTTAAAATAAGTTTCATCTGTTCAATTGTCGGTTTTCTCCTTGGATTTAAAATGCAACCTAACCAGTGATCTATATTTTTGCATTAACTGCTAACGTTTAGGAATTACAGACAACATATGAGAATAAGCTTCCATATGGAAGTATAAATAATTCACAGGTTGTGTGTTTTGTACTGCCTCATAAGGGATATAAACTTGGCACTCTTCAAGGTGAGCATCATGATTAATTATTGTTAAAATGTTAAATGAGAGGCTTTTTTTTTTTTCTTTCTTTTTTCCTGGTAAAGCAATGCATGTGCAGACAAATTATTTGGGTAGCTTGTCCCTCTGTGTATTTGGATGGATTGACCAAAGGGGCATAATTCCTTTTATGCACTGATAGATAGGAAATGAGAACGATGGGGAGTCCATGCAGCCAGTGGAGCCTGGGTATTAGGGATACATCCTGAGTCAACCTGAACAGCTACAGTGATAAGAAAATGCAACACCAGAGCTATGATAGAGGTTGATGGATTGTTGAACTGCAGGAAATATTCTGGAGAGAGACTTTGCATGATTAATAAACAGTAAGAGCTATTCTCCTGGTATTAACCATCTAAAATTGTATTTCTGAAATGTCATGGTTTAGCATTTTAAAGTTGTATTTTTAACAGCCCTGTGTATGTAATAGCATGTTTAAACAAATGATTTTCATTATAGTTTCCTTGGGTCCCTGTACTTAGGAAACCCAAAGAATGATGTACAATTTAAATCATTTCCTTATTTACTTTGTGATGATCAGATTTGTGCAACATAAGCCTATTCATATTATCCTAAAATAGATGTTTTTCTTTTAAATTATTTTGATGAACAGCTAGAAAACAGAAGACTTTTAGGGCATTACAATTATTCTACACTGTAGCACAGTGGTAAATACATATCATTACACATTTGTTAAAATCTACACAAGGTACTCCTTCATGGATCACAGCCTTGTTATAACGAAGGGGCAGGTGTAACTCAATGAAGCTATGAACCATGAAACCCCAAAAAGACTGCTCCAGCCATTCAGGGCCAACCAAAATGTCATAATGAAGAGTTCTGACAAAACACGGTTCACTGGAGGAAGAAAGGTAAGGTAAAAGGTAAAAGCAAAGTCTGATGCTGTAAAAACAAAACAAAACAAAAAATAAAAAAATTTAAAACAATATTGCATAGGAAACTGGAATGTTAAGTTCATGAATCAAAGTAAATTAGATATGGTCAAACAGGAGATGGCGAGAGTGAACGCTGACATCCTAGGAATCAGTGAACTAAAGTGGATAGAAATGGGAAATTTTAATTTGGATGACTATTATGTCCACTACTGTGGGCAAGAATCCCTAAGACGAAATGGAGTAGCCCTCATAGTCAACAAAAGAGTCTGAAATGCAGCACTTGGATGCAGTCTCAAAAATGCAAGGATGGTCTTGGTTCATTAAAAGGCAGAACATTCACATCACAAGTATCCAAGTTTATGCCCCAACCACTGATGCTGAAAAAGCTGAACTTGACTGGTTCTATGAATAACTACAAGTCTTTTCTAGAATTAACACTGAAAAAAAGTGTTCCTTACATCATAGAGGATTGGAATGCAGAAGTAGGAAGTCAAAAGATACCCAGAGTAACAGGTAAGTTTGGCCTTGGTATACAAAATGAAGCAGGGCAAAAGCTAACAGAGCTTTTCAAGAAAAGACACTGGTCATAACAAAGACCCTCTTCCAATGACAGTTATTCCAAGAGATAACTGTACACATGGGCTTAATCAAATAGTCAATTTCAAATCAGATTAATTAGATTCTTTGCAGCTGAAGATGTAAAAGCTCTATACAGTTCACCTGGAACTAACGGTGTCTCAGATCATGAACTACTTATTGCAAAATTCAAACTTAAATTGAAGAAAGAAGGGGAAATCACTAGACCTATCAAGTTTGGCCTAAATCAAATCTCCTATGATTAGATGGTGTAGATGATGAATAGATTCAAGGGATTAGACTGAATAGACAGAGTGTCTGAAGAACTATGGACTGATGTTTGTAACATTGTACAGGAGGTGGTGATCAAAACCATCCACAAGAATCAAAGAAATGCAAGAAGGCAAACTGGTTGTCTGAGGAGGCTTTAAAAATGGCTGCGGGAAGAAGGAAGGTGAAAGACAAGAGAGAAAGGGAAAGAAATATCCAACTGAATGCAGAGTTCCAGAGAACAGCAAGAAAGGAAAAGAAGGCCCTCTTAAATGAACAATGCAAAATCATAATAATAATAAATAAATAGAGGAAAGCAATAGAATGGGAAGTAATAGAAATATCTTCAAGAAAATCATAGATATCTAGGGAACATTTTAAGCAAGGATGGGCCCTATAAAGGACAGAAATGATACAGACATAACATAAGCAGAAATGATTAAGAAAAGGTGGCAAGAATATATAGAACTCTACAAAAAAGGTCTTAACAACCAGGATAACCAGGATGGTGTGGTCCCTCACCTAGAGCCAGATATCCTCAAGTGTGAAGTCAAGTGGATCTTAGGAAACATTACTACAGATAAAGATAAGGGAAGTGATGGAATTCCAGCTGAACTATTTCAAATCCTAAAAGATGATGCTATTAAAGTGCTGCACTCAGCATGCCAGCAAATTTGGAAAACTCAGCAGTGGCCACAGGACTGGAAACGGTCTCTTTTCATTCCAGCTCGAAAGGGCAATGGCAAAGATTTCAAACTAAGTTCAAACTATCTTACAATTGTGCTCATGTCACATACTAGTAAAGGTAGGCTTAAAGTCCTTCAAGCTAATCTTTAGCAGTATATGAATCAAGAACTTCCAGATGTACAAGCTGGATTTAAAAATGTCAGAAGGATGAAATCAAATCACCAAAATTCATTGGATAATAGATAAAGCAAGGAGAATCCAATAAAATATCTATTTCTTCTTCATTGACTATGCTAAGAAGTCTTTGACTATTGTGGATGACAACAAACTAGAAAATCCTTGATGAGATGAGAAGACTAGACCACCTTACCTGCTTCCTAAGAAAACTGTGTGCCAGTCAAGAAGCAGCAGTTAGAACCCGTCATGGAACAATTGTTTGGTTCAAAATTGGGAAATGACTATGACAAGGCTGTGTCTTGCTATCCTGTTTATTTAACTTCTAAACAGAGTTGTTGTTTGTTGTTCAGTCACTCAGTCATATCCAACTTTTTGTGACTCCATGGACTACATCACATCAGGCTCCCCTGTCCTTCACCATTTCCTGGAGCATGCTCAAATTCATGTCTATTGAATTAGTGATGCCATCCAACCATCTCATCCTCTGTCATTCCCTTCTCCTCCTGCCTTCAGTCTTTTCCAGAATTAGTGTCTTTTCCAATGAGTCGACTCTTCTCATCAGGTGGCCAAACTTGGAGCTTTAATTTCAGCATCAGTCCATCGAATGAATATTCTGGGTTGATTTCCTTTAGGATCGACTCGTTGGATTTCCTTGTTGTCCAAGGGACTCTCAAGAGTCTTCTCCAACACCACAACTTAACAGCATCACTTCTTTGGTGCTCAGCCTTTTTTATTGTCCAGCTCTCACATCCGAACATGACTACTGGAAAAACTATAGCTTTGGCTACATTGACATTTTAGGCAAAATAATGTCTCTGCTCTTTAATATGCTGTCTAAGTTTGTCATAGCTTTTATTTTAAGGAGCAAGCTTCTTTTAATTGCATGGCTACAGACAACATCCATAATGATTTTGGAGCCTAAGAAAAATAAAATTTGTCAGAGTACATCATGTGAAGTGTTAGGCTGGGTGAATCACAAGCTGGAATCAAGATTGCTGGGAGAAGTATCAATAGCCTCAAATATGCAGATGAAACCACTCTAATGACAGAAAGTGAAGAGGAACTAAAGAGCTTCTTGGTGAGAGTGAAAATGCTGGCTTAAAATTCAATATTAAAAAAAAAAAAAAAACAATTCATGACATCTAGTACCATCACTTCATGGCAAATAGAAGAGGAAAAAGTGGAAGAGCGACAGATTTTATTTTCCTGGTTTCCAATCACCACAAACAATGACTGCTGTCATGAAATTAAAAGGGACTAACTCCTTGTAACGGGCTTCCCTCATAGCTCAGACTGTAAAGAATCTGCCTACAATGCAGGAGTTTCTGGGTTCAAGTCGAGTCCTGGGTCAGAAAGATCCCCTGGAGAAGGAAATGGCAACCCACTCTAGTATTCTTGCCTGGGAATCCCATGGACAGAGGAGTCTGGCAGGCTACAGTCCATGGAGTCGCAAACTATAGCTTTGGCTATATGGAAATTTTTAGGCAAAATAATATCTCTACTCTTTAATATGCTGTCTAGGTTTGTCATAGCTTTTCTTTTAAGGAGTAAGCATCTTTTAACTGCATGGCTACTGACAGCATCCATAATGATTCTGGAGCCCAAGAAAAATAAAATCTGTCAGAGTACATCTGTGAAGTGTTAAAGGAGAGCTATGACAAACCTAGAGAGTGTATTAAAAAGCAAAGATGTCACTTTGCTGACAAAGGTTGGTGTAGTCAAAACTATAGTTTTTTAGAGTAGTCGTTTACTCATGTGAGATTTCCACCATAAAGAAGGCTGAGTGCCAATGAATTGTTGCTTTTGAATTGTGGTGCTGCAGGAAAATCTTAATAGTCCCTTGAACTGCAAGGAGATCAAACCAGTCAATCCTAAAGGAAATCACCCCTGAATATTTATTGGAAGAACTGATGCTGAAGTTGAAGCTCCAATACTTTGGCTACCTAATGCAAAGAGCCAACTCATTGGACAAGGTTCTGATGTGGGGAAATACTGAAGACAAATGGAGAATGGGGCCAGCAGAGGTGAGATGGTTTGGTAGCATTACCAAATCAATGGACATGAATTTGAGCAAACTCCAGGAGAGTGAAGGACAGTAGAGCCTGCTGCAGTCCATGGGATGGCAAAGAATCAGACAAGACTTAGTGACTAAACAAGCATATAAGGTACAACACCAGCAGAGAATCCTAATGGAAACTGTGGTCTTTGGGTGATAGTTCAATTGCTCAGTCGTGAGTTCTTTACGGTCCAACTCTCACATCCATACATGACTACTGGAAAAACCATAGCTTTGACCATATGGATTTTGTTGGCAAAGCAGTCTCTGCTTTTTAATATGCTGTCTAGGTTTGTCATAGCTTTTCTTCCAAGGAGCAAGCATCTTTTAATTTCAAGACTGCAGTCACCATCTGCAGTGATCTTGGAATCCAAGAAAATAAAATCTGTCACTGTTTCCATTGTTTCCCCATCTATTTGCCATGAAATGGTGGGACCGGGTGCCATGATCTTTGTTTTTTTGAATGTTGAGTTTTAAGCCAGCTTTTTCACTCTCTTCTTCCACTTTCATCAAGAAGCTCTTTAGGTCCTCTTCGTTTTCTGCCATAAGGGTGGTATCATCTGCATATCTGAGGTTATTGATATTTCTCCTTGCATTCTTGATTCCAGCTTGTGCTTCGTCCAGCCCAGCATTTTACTTGATGTTCTCTGCATGTAAGTTAAATAGGCAGAGTGATATTATACAGCCTTGACATATCATTTCCCAATTTTGAACCAATCAGTTGTTCCATGTTCGGTTCTAACTGTTGCTTCGTGACCTGCATATAGATTTCTCAGGATGCAAGTAAGGTGGTTTGGTATTTCATCTCTTGAAGAATTTTTTTCTATGATCCAATGGATGTTGGCAATTTGACCTCTGGTTCCTCTGCCTTTTTTAAGTCTAGCTTGAACATCTGAAAGTTCTCTTAAGGTGATAATGACTTATTAACTAGGTTCATGAATGTCAAAGTGTTAGTCGCTCAGTCGTGCCTGACTCTTTACAACCCATTAACTGCAGTCCGCCAGGCTCCTCTGTCCACAGAATTTTTCAGGCAAGCCTATTGGAGTGATTTGCCGTTTTCTTCTCCAGGGAATCTTCCTGACCCAGGGATTGAACCTGGGTTTCCTGCACTGCAGGCAAATTCTTTACCAACTGAGCTAAATTGTTAAAAACATACCACTAGTGCAGGATATTGAGAATGCAGAGGCCATGGGTGTGTGGAGTCAGATAATATACAACAGATCTCTATAATTTCCACTAAATTTTTCTCAGAACCTAAAACTGCTCCAAAACAATAAAAGCCATTAAAAAGTTTTTCTTATATTTCCCAATGCCTATTTTGGAGTCAAGAAAATAGGTAAGAATTATAAAATGTACAAATAATTCTCAGATACATACTGTTTATGAACTGATGTTGAAAAAATATACTTCAATGATCTGTAATTTCCTTATCTCTCAGGCTAGTCCTGATGCCAATTATGAGGATTTCTGGTAGTCTATATAAATTATCTATACCTGCTATATCCTTATTCAGTGCACCATACTTATTTTAATGATGTTATAACATTCTTCTAGCAGCAAGGTCCCAAAGTCCTGTCTGGCATCATCATCAGAATGGATGTGGTTGGCACTGGGAGGTTTGCTGTAGTTTGATGATGTCCTCCCATGTAGGCTACTCTTCTCAATTTTTTAACTTTTCACAAAATCCCCAAACAAATGATGCATGGATTAATGTAGCTGATTCAAAGAAAAAGAGCCACAAGTCAAGCAATCAGATACTTCCCATAGTTGATGCTTCTCCAGGAGAGAGAAATCTCAATGAATAATACAATTGACAAGATAGATTCCCGTGACATTTTATCCTTTAATTATTTGTATGCATTCAATGTTTATCATTCTAACTGGAAAGGGAAGTTGGGCTAAACCTCCCCCAGAGAAGACCTGGTGGACAACAGGGCCACTGAAGTAAAAAAGCTAAGATAAAACAAGTATGGGAAATATGTGTATAGGAGATAATTTAAATAATATAAGCTATATTAATATATTTCAATGATTTAACTGAGAATAATAATATGATTTTATTTAAGTAGTGCAATAAAATGAAGAGAGATTTAAAAAAAAAGAATGACAGAGGAATTGTGTTTGCTAATTTTCTATTCACATACATTAGGAGTCCATACCTTCAGTTTTAATTTAAGAAAAAAAAATTAAAAAGCAGATTAAATAAATTTATTAATTAGTCATTAGGTTTACTAAAAACAGTTTAAAACTGTTCACAACAGGGAAAAATTAATAAAAACACAAAGAAAAGCACAAAAATATTTAAACATATAACAGAAAAGGAAATTTAGTGGCATGAACAACAAACAACAAAATATGATTAAAGACAAAATCTCAGAAAATATGACTGATTTCAATAAATGTAAGCATAAAATGAACTTCATTTGTCATTTAAGATAAATAAATATTAAGTAGAATGCAGCCCAAGATTGGATCATAAAGAACATCCAACTATATGGAAAATGAAATTCATTCAAAAGTTTAAAACAAATATATGAAAATTAAATAATAGCAATATCAATCACATGCAAAGTAAAGTTCTTAAAAAATCTATGAGAGACCAAATAGCAAAAACACATAGATATGCAAAGGGTCTTAACAATACATACTAAATGCTATCCACTGAAAACTGCCAAGATATTATTTTAATTACACATAAAATGCCTACAAAAATTATTGTATGTTAGGCCAAAAAGTAAACATTAATACATTTAAAAATGTAGAAATCAACCATCAATATGTTTTGGGTTCAATTTAAAATATTCACAATAGTAAAAAAGTAATTTAGATCTTCTTTTAATTTGAATGAAAGATCACAAGCTTTAGAAAATCCCACTCATGGAATTATAAAATATAATTAACACAGAACTAAAGGAAAGATGCAAATAAATAAATTAATAAGTTAAAGATAAAGTCATCATCATGTGAGGTAAAGAAGAATGAAGCTACTTTAACCATTTGAAGAATAATAGTCCCTTACATACAAACCTGTAAGTTGCAAACTTTCAAAGATATGAATATGCGTTATCCAATCATGTAAGTTAGTTCATATGTCTGGCATACATGGTCACGTGCATGCATCCTCTTCAAGTGGCTGTGCTTTTGTGTACTTTACGGTATAGTTTTGTATAGAGTACAGAACTATAGTATATTTCAAGTTCAGGATGTTTGGAAGCAAGCATGGAAACAGTGGTGATATAGCTGGTACAATGTAGCTGATTATGTTGAGTACAGAGGCTAACTTTGTTGAGCATAAGAACAAGTGGGATCTCAAAATACACTGATTCATGTCAATGTATGGCAAAAGCCACTAAAATATTGTAAAGTAATTAACCTCCAATTAAAATAAATAAATTAAAAAAAAAATAAAATACACTCTTAGAACAGAACTCTTTCATCTGTAAAAGACTTACTGTAAATTGATTCAGACAAAGGCTGAACTTGGCCAAAAAAGGCTTAGTGAGGTTAAAAAAAAAAAGGCAATAAAACTTAAAAATTGAAATACAAAGAGAATGACAAATGAAAATGAAAGAACAAAATACCAAAGAACTGTGGCAAAATTATGAAAGAGGTAACATATGCATGCTTAGAAAAGCTGAAAGAGAAGAGAAAAAATGGAGAGGAAGTATTTGAAGCAATAAAGTCTGAGAATTTTCCAAAATTGATGTGAGACATCAAATCACAGATCCAGGAAACTCAGAGAGCACAGAGAGAAATATAAAATCATCACTTAGGCATGACTGCATGTTCTATATAAACTGTAGATAATCAAAGACCAAGACAAAATCTTGAAAGAAGCCAGAAAATGAAAAAAAAAAAAAAACTATTGAAAAACAAGGATAAGAATTACATTAAACTTTTAGCAACAAATCTTGCAAGCAAGATAATAATTGAGTAAAATTTTTAAATTATGCAAAGAACAATACCCACAATTCTAGAATACTACACCCAGCAAAACTATTCTTAGAAAATGATACAAACGAACAAAAAATCATCATAAGCAGAAATGCCCTGCCAGAAATGCTAAAAGGTCTTCATGGAGAAAGAAAACTGATACAGCTCAGAAACTCATATTGTCATAATGAAAGGAAGAGCATCAAACACTGAGAATACTCTGTTGAAAAGCAAGTGAGCTTTCTCAGTCATGTCAAACTCTTTGTGACCCCATGGACTTTAGCCCACAATCTCTTCTGTCCATGGAATTTTCCAGGCTAGAAATATCAGAGTGGATTACCACTTCCTTCTCCAGGGAATCTTCCCAATCCAGGGATCAAACCTGTGCCTCTTGTGTTTCCTGCATTGGCAGACAGATTCTTTACCACTTGGTAAGGTACATGCAAACAAATAAAGCAGTCTATTTTTATTTGAAAGTGGATTTATATCAGTTTAAAAAATATAGCACAGAAAGCTCAGCTTGGTGCTCTGTGATGACCTGGAGGGGTAAAATGGGGGGCATCTGTGAAGGAGGTCCAAGAGAGAGCTTGGACCAAGCTACACATATGCATATGTACAGCTGATTCACTTCATCTTACAACAGAAATTAGCACAACATTGTAATGCAATTATACTACAATAATAAGTTTTTAGAATATATTTGAAACATTAAAGCAGATAGTTAACAGTTAAAGTGAATATGTTTAAATGAAGAGATAAAATTATGTCATAGAAACAGTTTAATTGAAATCTAAATTTAGAGCTTGGGCAGGCGGCTGTAGGCAGTGGGCATGCACCAGGGTGCTGCAGCTATCTCCAGACCGGGGATGAGGGGGTGGTTCGGGAGTGTGCTCATCCTGATTCTGAGGGACTCCAACCTGACAGCCAGACCAAGCACTTGCTCGAGGAAGAGGGAAAACATGGACGTGGTGGGTTGATCAGTGCCAGACTCAAATCCAGGCCAACTGTATGGCAGTCTGAGGTGCTGAAACAGAAGAGGTCCACTCCTGTTGTTGATAACACTGTGCTCCGTACTGGGATGACTGACGTGTAAAGGCTTCCCCCAAGAAAGAGCAGAGTCCTTGCATTTTTTGGTACCTGTTATGCCCAGTACTGAGCCTCTGGGAACTGAAGGTGGTCCAGCCCCTTCTCTAGGGCAGCACCATCTGTGCAGAGGTCCTGCAGCAGTGCTGGTGTGGGGCCTGAGGAGGCCATTCAGTTCAATCAGTTGCAACTGAAAGTGTCTGACCACCTGGATGATGAAGAGAAACCACCAATCCCCCACTGAGGTTGGACAGTAACAACTGGACTCTTTGGCACTCAACTGTAGCTCCAAATGCTTTACGCACCCCTGGAGAGAAGACAAAGAAAGGCAGACTCCACCCTATTTTCCCAGGGGCAGAAGATAAGAGTAAAATATAATTGGCTGAGTACTGAAAAGGGCTAGTTTTTTTTCTTTGATCATCACCTTCTTTCTCAAGAAGTCATTTCTTGAACATGGGTTGTTCAGGGCCTTTATATCTACAGCTTTAGAGATTGCATTTCGTCAGAGGATAATGTTTGATTGGCTGATTGTGACTTACAGAAAATACACTTATACTGTGTTTGTCTTTCACGTAACATTGAATTCATAGTGGTAAGCCAATGGAAACCATAGCAACAGTACTGTCTTAAATATATGAGTAGTGATTTTTTTTTTCTAATACATTAATGGAGAATTTATAGCAATCCCTTCCTAACTGCAAGGTGTCTGTACTGGGAATTTGAGGATAGGTGGATTTACTTCTGTGTATCTTTTTGACAACCATGAAAATTTTGCATCAAGTATACAGAAGTCAGTCCCAGTGCCACATTGCTGTCTCTCTGACTGTATCGTAAGGTGGGAAGAAAGTGCTGAGGCATTTCTTCCCTCTACGATTCTGCTAGTCATCCCTTACACAATCATGCCCCATTCACCAAGTATCCCAATAATGTAGGGCTTTCTTGATGGCTTAGTGGGTAAAGAATTCGCCAGCAATTCAAGAGACACAGGAGACTCAGGTGTGATCCCCTGTGTCAGGAAGATCTCCTGGAGGAGGAAATGGTAACATACTCCAACATTCTTGCCTGGGAAGCTCTATGGATAGAGGAGCCTGGCAGGCTACAGTCCATTGGGATTGCAAAGTCAGGCATGACTGAGCACATGGCACATCACAACAATACATTATCATTTATCCTTGTGTTGCTCATAATACCATTGTGTCTGTAAATATCACACTCTGACACCTTGTAACACTGGAGGACATAGAATCTCTAGTAAGTAACTATCAGGTTGCCTTAATTAGCATAAAGCTTAAACATAGCTTCTGTAAATGTGACGATCATGACAGAAGACTGTAAAGCCAAGTACAAGGACTCCAGTATCAAAGAAAGTTGCTAAAAGGCAAGAGGAGAAGGCAATGGCACCCCACTCCAGTACTCTTGCCTGGAAAATCCCATGGACAGAGGGCCCTGGTGGGCTGCAGTCCATGGGGTTGCTAAGAGTCGGACACGACTGAGCGACTTCCCTTTCACTTTTCACTTTCATGCATTGGAGAAGGAAATGGCAACCCACTCCAGTGTTCTTGCCTGTAGAATTCCAGGGACGGGGGAGCCTGGTGGGCTGCTGTCTATGGGGTCACACAGAGTCGGACACGACTGAAACGACTTAGCAGCAAAAGGAAAGAAGGGTGATGTTTCTTGAAGAGAAAGGACATACTTGATCTTCTTAAAGGTAAAACAAATAGCTTTGTAGGTCACTTACATGGTATTAATGAATGTGTACCATAAGGAAAGTTGAAACTCTTACTTGGGCCAGTATTACCTCTGGTACACCTATGTTGCTTAAGAGATCCTTTATCCCTGGTGACCCAAGGATGGAAAAAATTGAAGTGATGCTAAACCTCTGGACTAAAGACAAACAAAGGAGTAAGAAAACACCTTCCATGAAGGAACCTGCCATCATGCAAGAGGAATTTTTGAAGACATGTTTTCAGAAACTGAAGTGGGTCCAGAAAGCAAAATTCCAAGAGCAAGGGATGTTTTTAGCAATGCAGGGTGTACCATGACCCAGAGATCTAGTCGAATGTGAAGGTAATGCAGAAGAAAGAAAACACTATATCCTATAGCCCCTGTGTTGTATCTACCACAACTGTAGAAAGAAGTTGAAGAGGGGATGATATTCCTGCATAAAGCTTTGGTGCCATGAAGAGTGCCATGCTTTGGAGCCTTTGAACAATAGCTTTTGCCCTTTTGAAGAACACAAGCCAACTGATGCTGACATGAGGTCAGCCAAAACAGAGGCTGACATTTCTGTTTTGTGCCAACACTTGAGGAGACCTCATAGTGAAACCATCACCACTTCACAGAAAACTAAGCCTGTATCTTCTCAAAAGAAACAGCTGTGAAATTTCCAGTACAGTGAAAAGCAATTAGATAAGTCTGGATGACTCCCTATCATATCCTTAAGGAATGATTTAAACAGGGCTTTCTTGTAGAAGCTCAATATTACTTAAAAGAATAAAACACCTTGAATTCAAAGCTCTATTGATTCTTCACTGTCCTTTCGATACCTCAGTGCATTGGCCAATGTGTATCCTCATGTTAAGGTTGTCTTCATAACCAGTGGTGTATTTGAGATATTGGAGCCCTTGGATCCATGTTTGATCCAGCCAATTAAGAAGACTTATGTCAAGCTAATGTTTAACTTTGCTGTTCAGGATGTCACAAATGTTTCTCTGTCTGAAGATCCTAGTGCATGAGATTTCTGTGCTGTTCTGTGCTTAATCACTCAGTTGTACCCAACTCTTTGCAAGTCCATGGATTGTAGCCCTCCAAGCTCCTCTGTCCATGGGGAGTCTCCAGGCAAGAATACTGGAGTGAGTTGCAATGCCTTTCTCCAGGGTGTGGGATTCCAGTGAGTGTGTGTTAGTTACTCAGTCGTGTCCAACTCTTCGTGATCCCGTGGATTGGGGTCTGCCAGGCTCCTCTGTCCATGGGATGTTCTAGACAAGAATGCTGGAGTGGGTAGCTATTCCTGTCTCCAAGGGATCTTCCTGACCCAGGGATTGAACCCTGATCTCCTACTTTGCAGGCAGACTCTTTACCATCTGAGCCACTAGAGAAGACCCCATGATTCCTACACCATCACTAATGCTGTATTCTACATAAAAGAGGCTTCATATAGTATAACAGAGCCTGTCATTAATGTGACCTGGAAGATTTGGCTTGAGATGGTGCAATATCTTTCAGTGATTTCTTCAGAAGACAAACACTGTTTGGATCAAGAAAAACCTGTGAGTGAGGATGAACATTCAACACAGGAGTGATCATTCACTGAAGTTGATCTGAACCTGTTGATGCTGATTGAAGTGATTTTCTGGGCTGGAGGATGACTCTCAGGAAGCTCTTGGACTGCAGAGATGATTATCATAAGTGATGATAAAGATAATTAGGAAGTTATGACACTGGAAACAAATACAATTATAATCAACAGGAGAAAAAATTTTTAGAACAGGATTAAAACCTCCCCAATAAAATAATGAAAAAAAAGAAAAAAAACTGGGCAGGTTTACATGTCAAATCTTACCTGTCCAAAGCTTGAACGATTTAACAGAATTCCATAAAGAAGTGCTACAGTGCCTTCCAAAAAACTCACATTGGACAGAAACCATCTTCAACAGAACTTAAGTCATCAAGTGATACCATTTAATACCATTGCTGAACAGCTGATTAACTGCCTTTGTACAAAGTTTGGATGATTTAACTGAAATCTATCAAGAGGTGGAGACTTTTTGTAACACCATGTGCAGAAGAAAGCAACCTCATAAGGGGTTGTATCATTGTGTCATTGAGTAGTGCCATTTAAGTAATTGGATATGACTGAAGTGACTTAGCACAACATTCCAGAGAGAAGATAAACTACCTTTAGACAAACCTGAATATCTTAATTTGAGATCTATGCAAAAGTGTGAAAGTGAAAGTGTTAGTTTCTCAGTTGTGTCTGACTCTTTGCAACCCCATGCACAGTGGCCTGCCAGGCTGCTCTGTCTGTGGGATTCTCCAGTCAAAAATGCTGACGTGGATAGTCACTCCCTTCTCCAAGGAATCTTGGCCCAAGCATTGAACCTGGGTCTTCCTCATTGCAGACAGATTCTTTACCATCTGAGCCACCAGGGAAGCCCATGCAGAAGTGCTAAGGTAGCTTCAAAACAGACCCGAGAAGACAGAAAGCATCCTGAAGAGCAGAAGTCATTAAATCATGCCACTGAAACTCACTTACCGCGTAGGGCTAAAACCCCAAGCAAGTTGTGATCATCTCAGGATTGGATTTAGGTGAAGCCTCTGAGAGCACAAAGACCCATGATTTGAATTAACAGTCCACCTTTGTTCATGGCTTCACTGTAACCCTCAGTTTCCACTGCCATAATGCCAGTACATCCTCATCACCTAGGAAACCATCTTAAGACCTAAATGGAGCCTGTACTGACCCTCTCACTTATACTGCTTCAAGCTATGTAAACTCTTATTCTTTTTATATAGTGTCTTGTTACTGTTTTGTTTTACTGTGCAAAAAATATTTATGAGGGCTTTCAAAACTTCACATATGGCCTCAGTTCCCCTACTTTTTTTTTTTTAATCACCCAAAATTATAATTTATTCAGCTGAACTCTTCTATCTAGGTGGAGGTCATTCAGGAACGTTGACTTTCATAGGTAAGAAGGGACTTCTATTTCTATGTTTCTATGTCTTGGTGATTACTTGGGTTATACTACAATCAGTCTTGAGTAAATGAAAAGAGTTCTGGACTAGGGTTCTGGAAACCTGACTTAAGTCCAGCTCTTCCACTGATTACTGGGACTTTGGGCTAACACTAAGTTTTTCGAGTCTCAGTTTCATTACCTGTTTAAATGAAGATAACAAAACCTAGCCAACTCAGAAAAATATTTTTGATAATCAAATGTAATTCTAAATATCAGAGTACTATTAAAAGTGACTTTAAAAAGCACCAAGTAATTGTGAGAGGTTATTACATCTGTTTCATTCTAGAACTTGCAACTAAAAAACTAGGTTTTAGAGTTCTTCTTTCTTTTTTTAACTAACTTTCTCCTTAACTAGAATTCAAATGCCAGTTATAGGAAATTTTTAAAAGAAAGTTAAAAATCACCTATTATTTCGCAAGCCCAAAACAACTAGCTGGGTTGGTGTTTTACCTCCTAGCTCTTGTTTTCATCATATAGAAATGTCCTTCAATAGTGGAAACTTGGAAAATAAGGACAAGTAAGTAGAAAAAATAAAAATCACCATATTCACAAAACTCAGAAACAATGCTAACATTTTTAGTGGCTTCCTTCCCATATTCTTTAAACTGCTATATATACATATATTTTTTGTGAGTATAAATTATAGTACATACAGTTCATTTGTTTCATTCAGTTCAGTTCCCTTCAGTCATTCAATCACATCCAACTCTTTGCAACCCCATGGACTGTAGCACACCAGGCTTCCCTAAGCATGTTTCAGAGAATGTGGTAAGTTCTTTTCAGTTATTGGCATGTTTATTCTTCTCAACAATCACACTGAACTGGTGCTGTTTTCATATTCATTTTATATATAAGAAGGTTGAGATCCAGAGGAAATGAGTACATTTTCCACAGTGACACAGCCATACAGATGGAGCCAGAATTCCAAACTAATTGTGACTCCTGAGTCTGTATATCCAAATTGCCAAGTTATAATGTGTCTCTTTAGTTATACAGTTTTATATTCTGCTTATTCACTCGACATTTCATCATGAATATTTCCTTACATTTTAAAAAGGATTTCATAAATATAATTTTGATGGTGTATATTTCATCATAGAGTAATATCATGGTTTATTTAGCTATTTCTCTGGTTGGTTATTTGGGACCCTATCCGAATTTTCATCATAAATAATGTCACATTGTCTATTTCTGTAGTTAAATGAAAATACTTGCCTTGGTGACAGCAGAGGTTTTGTTTGTTTGTTTTAAGGAGTCTCTTTTATTGCTACGTTTCATTGACCAAATGGAAGTTCAAGAGACAGGTAGAAGAAAAATAAGTAGTAAATATAATATCCATACAGAGGATCTGTCTTTGTTGGAGGCCTTTCCAGGAGCTGAATCTTCATTTTAGAGCAAAGTTAAGAGGGTCAGTTTGCCACCATATTATGATTCTTCACCATAGAGAAGTTTTCAGGATTTAAACTAGGGAAAGGACATCTTAAACAAGTAGTTTGGTTTTCTTTTAGGACCCTGTGAAGTGTGAGACCTATTAGGCTTTTCTTTTGCTGGCTACTGAAAAGCCTGGCCCCAAAATGTGCAGCTCATGCCTGGCACTTGTAAGGGGCATCTGCAGTATGCACACACTGAGTACTGCTTCCCCACAAGCTCTATTTTATGTGCCTATCTTTGTTTCGGTTTTGTTTTTTCCTCTGACTTTATCAACTTTGATTTTCTGCCACTATCATACTATATTTTGTGTTTTCTTGTAAGTTACCCTACTTCAATTTTGGAACAAGGTGGGGAATAAACACATGGATGAATAAAAGAATACATGAAAAAAAATGTGAAAAACTAAAGCTGTAAGGCAAAAACAATGAGGAAGACAAATCATCTAGGACCTGGAAATGGAATAGTATCTCTAAAATTAACCAATGTTAAAGTCTTGAAGATAGGAAGAGCAGGCTGGGCTACCTTTGTGGAGGGGCCATGTCCTGTGTGATGTCCGTGTCTTCTGAAATGTGCTTATGAGTCTTGTGTCTTGTGCTGCACTAGAGCTTTAGGTGTGTCAGGGGTTGTGAATGAAGTATAAGGGGCTGTGTCATTAGGGAGAACAGTTCATGTGTATTTTGTTTGTGGGGAATCCAGAGATTGGAAACCTGGTGAACTTGCAGATGGAAGTGAAGTATCACCCACCTTCCTGGAGGTGTACAAGGAGATAGCTGTATAAATCAAATCAAGAAAAATGGGAAGTGATATGTCTCTTACTGATTAGCTCTTAGGTGCCAAACCTGTGACAGGCACTTTTTGTGTATGGCTTCTTTCAATCCTTATGCCCACTCTGTATTAACCCCTTTTAAGTGATGAAGCCAGTTAAGCTTAGTGTTTGAGCAGACAGACTAAAGTCACATAGCAAATGAAAGAAGCCAGAAACCTCCCAGGTCTTTCTGGCTTCAACCCCCATGCTTGTGCTACTCTATCACACTGCCCTGACACAGGACAAACGGCCCGGTGGCAAACTGTGTTCCCAGCATCCAAAAGCCAGCAGTGCTTTTGGGCGTTTCCTTAAGAAAACGCCAGTGCACTTTGAGACATAACTGAATTTCAAAAAAGGGGACCAGAAGGCAAGAAGAATTTTTTCCATTTTTTTCTTGGAAAATGAAAATGGTGAGAATATTTTTGACAAGAAGAGGTGCTAACCTTTGATTTGGGTGTTTGATGGGTCAGATTTTCATTTGGTGTGTGTAGTTTACTGATCTATGTATTGCTTACTTTAGAAGGTTGAAGTTGTAAACTGAGTATGTTCATACATATGAAAAAGTTCTTTTTTAAAATGTTTGTTAAAGTTCTTAACATGCCATATAATCTTGTTATTGTATCACATACACATTATTGTTCTAATTCCTACATGTGTTGTCTTATATATACACTAAATGACTTCCCTGGTAGCTCAGATGGTAAAGAATCTGCCTGCAATGCAGGAGATCTGGGTTCAGTCCCTGGGTAGGGAAGATGCCCTGGAGGAGGGCATTGTAACCCACTCTAGTACTCTTGCCTGGAGAATTCCATGAACAGAGGAGCCTGCTGGGCCACAGTCCATGGAGTCACAAGAGTCAGACACAACTGAGTGACTAACTTTCCTTCTATACACTAAACAGAAAGGAGCATTACTGTGCAACAATTATATTAAAGAAGACTCAGTTATGCTTTATATTGTTATTCAAAAGTTTTGGTCAAATGTGCATGTGTATTAGTCGCTTAGTTGTGTCTGACTCTTTGTGACCCCGTGGACTATAGCCCACTAGACTCTTCTGTCCATGAAATTCTCCAGATAAGAATGCTGGAGTGGGTTGTCATTTCCTTTTCCATTTGGTGAATATATGTTATTGATTTTCATCTAATTACTCACCAAAATTAATGTGATAAAAAATTAAAAGTCAAAAAAAGAGAGTAAGGTTGTAAAAAAAAAAAAAAAAGAACAAGAGCTACAAAGAGAAAACAATTACAAACGTGATAGTTTTCACCTTGTCTTGGGATCCTGGACAAGCCCCCAAAATGATAGTTGAAAGCTTATGGTGTTCTAACAGATTCATGGTCTCTGAAGAAGAAGATTTAACTCCAGGACCAAACACAGTGTTAGTCACTCAGAGCTTTGTGTAGTAGAAATTTTATTAAAGGGATTGTGACAGAAAATATCTCTGACATGGACATCAGAAGGGGGTAGAAAGATTAATTACCAGCTAGTTTTAAGCTGGGTATTATATACGTTTTTAGCTGTTGAGAATAGAAAAAAAAAAAAATACTTCAAGACTATGAAATTTTTGCCCAGACCCTTTCCTATAACACATATCCTGAAATGATATCAGCATGAGATTAGCCGGAAGGAACAGGTTAACCTAGAGCTCAAGGCTATCAAACTTTTACCCAGACCTTCTCTCACAACATACATTCTGAAGTAAACAAAACAAAACAAAACATGTCCTTGAACAAGAAATATTGCTGCCTACAAGGTCTATGTGTTTAAAGCAAAATAATGTTATAAAGAATGTTCACCTCCTCCTTTAAGGGGACTTAGGCTTGGACTCCTTATCAACCTGCCTAAGTTAACTCTCTCACATGGTGGCTATTAATCCAACTATATCTATAATTCCATTAAATATGAATTATATAAATTCACCAATTAAAGGACAGATATTGGTAGAGTGGATTAAAAAAAAACAAAAGCAAACAAACAAAAAGTGGATCCAACTGTATCAAAAAGAAAGCTGGAGTTGCTGTTTTATTTTTTGACAAAGCTGTCTTCAGAATAAGGAAAATTATCAGAGATTAAAGTAGGGCATTACGTAATGATTAAGTGATCAGTTCTTGGAGAAGACAAAACAATCCTAAATGTGTCTGAACCTAAGAACAGAGTGTCAAAACATATAAGACAAAAGTAGATAGAAGTGAAAGGAATTAATGGGGAAATCTATTATAGTTGAAGACTTGAATTTTGTTCAGGAATTGATATATAAATCAAAATGAAATGGGTAAGAAGATAGTTGACTTGAACAAGACCATCAATCAACTGGATTTAATTGACATTTATAGACTATTTCATCCAGCAACATCATAACACATATTCTTCTCAGGGTTGCATGGAACACACGACAGAATAGTCAGTCACCAAGGAAGACTATTCTGGGCTATAAAACACACCTTAACAATAATTTTTTTGTTTGCTGTTTTCTTGCTTAACTTGTTAAGGATTTTGGTGTTGTTGTTAATGTGGCTCATTTTGTAAAGTCTTTATTATATTTGTTACAATATTGTATCTATTTTTTTTAATGGTTTCTTTGTTTGGCCATGAAGCATATGAAATCTCAGCTCCCCAACCAAGAATCAAACTCACACCACCTTTATTGGAAGGCAAAGTTTAACCACTGGACCACCAGAGAAGTCCAGACAAATTTTTAAAAAATAAAAGGAGTATAAAGTATGTTCTTAGATTTCAGTGAAATTAAACTAGAAATCAATAACGAGCTCACTAAAAACTCTTCAAATATTTAGAAATGAAACAACCCCTTTCTATATTACACATATATCTAGGAAGAAGTCTCAAGAACAATTAAAGCATTTTGAACTAAATAAAAATATAAGATGGAAATTTTGAGAATGCAATGAAATTTATTCTTAGAAGCAAATACAGTAATAAACACACATATTCTAAACATGGAAATCTAAAATTAATAACTAAGCTTTCATTTTTGGGTAGAGAAAGTAGAGAGATTTATGCATAAAGCAAGCAGCTGATAAGGATTAACAAAAATTACACCAGAAATCAATGAATTACAACACTTGAAACTACAGAGAAAATCGGTGAAAGCAAAAGCTGTTTTTTTGAAAAGATCAATAAAATTGATAAACATATATCTAGAGTAATAAGGAAAAAAAGAGAAATGATAAAAATTACCAATATTGAAATAAAAGCAAGGTAATCATTATTGATCCCATCCACATGATTGATAAATTAGATAAGCTAGAACAATAATTTTGAAAGAAACAAGCTACAAAAGTCACAGAAAGAGAAATCTATAGTCTGAATAGGCCTTTACCTGTTAAGTTCCTATTTTGCAATCTTCAAAAACAGAAATGACAAATCCAGTGGTTTTACTGATGAATTATACCAAACATTTAGGAAGAAATGGTACTAATCCTCCATAATATTTTTCAGAATAGAGGTAACAGTTCCTCACTCATTCTATAGGTCAGAATAATCCATGTGAATTCTGAGAATATTGGAGAATTCAGTATGAATTTATTTTTAACATGATGTATATAGTTACATGTATAAACATTTATAGATATGTAAACATACAGGTCCACACACATACATACGTTACCATTGCTTTGTTCACTAAAAGGGCAGAGACACTCCAGAGCAATGAAAACACTTAGTGTCCAAAATTTAGTTTTTATTACAATTCTCCAATTAAAGGAACCAGGGCTCCTTGGAGAAATAGCAGATTCTTTTAGGACAAGAAACATAGAAGATGAACCTGGGCTGTCTTGCAGTGCAAGGAAGTCTAAAAACATGCTCAAAATAAACAGTAAATAAAAATGAAGAAATACCTCCAAATTTGGTATGTGTGCAGGAAAGAGATGGAGAAGGCACTGGTGACCCACTCCAGTATCTTGCCTGGAAAATCCCATAGATGGAGGAGCCTGGTGGGCTGCAGTCCATGGGGTCGCTAAGAGTCGGACACGACTGAGCGACTTCCCTTTCACTTTTCACTTTCATGCATTGGAGAAGGAAATGGCAACCCACTCCAGTGTTCTTGCCTGGAGAATCCCAGGGATGGGGGAGCCTGGTGGGCTTCCATCTATGGGGTCGTATGGAGTCGGACACAATTAAAGCGACTTAGCAGCAGCAGCAGCAGCATGAAAGAGATACAGCAAACAACTGAAAGATAACTCAAGGCCTGAATCTGAAATCAGTTCAGTTCAGCTCAGCCGTTCAGTAGAGTCCAACACTTTGCAACCCCATGGATTGCATGCCAGATTTCCGTACCCATCAACAACTCCAGGAGCCTGCTCAAACTCATGTTCATGGAGTCGGTGATGCCATCCAACCATCACATTCTCTTCCGCCTTCAATTTTTCCAATTGTCAGGGTCTTTTCCAATGATTCAGTACTTCGCATGAGGTGGCCAAAGTACTGGAGTTTCAGCTTTAGCATCGGCCCTCCAATGATTATTTAGGACTGATTTCCTTTAGATTGACTGGTTTGATCTTGTTGAAGTCCAAGGGACTCTCAAGAGTCTTCTCCAACACGACAGTTCAAAACCAGCAATTCTTCAGCATTTAGCTTTCTTTATGGTTCAACTCTCACATCCATACATGACTACTATGGAAAAACCATAGCTTTGACTAGACAGACCTTTTTTGGCAAAGTAATGTCTCTGCTTTTTAATATGCTCTCTAGGTTGGTCATAGCTTTTCTTCCAAAGAGCAAGTGTAATTAATTTCATGGCTGCAGTCACCATCTGCAGTGATTTTGAAGCCCAAGAAAATAGTCTGTCACTATTTCCATTGTTTCCCCATCTATTTGTCATGAATTTATGGGATCAGATACCATGATCTTCGTTTTTTGAATGTTGAGTATAAAGCCAAGTTTTCCCCTCACCTATTTCACTTTCATCAAGGCTCTTTAGTTCCTCTTTGTTTTCTGCCATAAGGGTGGTGTCATCTGTATATCTGAGGTTACTGATATTTCTCCCGGCAATCTTGATTCCATCTTGTGCTTCATCCAGCCCAGTGTTTTGCATGATGTACTCTGCATATAAGTTAAATAAGCAAGGTGACAATATACCATCTTGACATACTCCTTTCCTGATTTGGAACCAATCAATTGTTCCATGTCTGATTCTATCTGTTGCTTCTTGACTTGCATACAGATTTCTCAGGAGGCAAGTAAGTTGGTCTGGTATTTCCATCTCTAAGAATTTTTCAGTTTGTTGTGATCTACAAGGTCCAAAACTTTAGTCAATAAAGCAGAAGTTTTTCTGGAATTCTTTTGTTTTTTCTATGATCCAATGGATGTTGGCAATTTGATCTCTGGTTCTTCTGCCTTTTCTAAATCCAGCTTGAACATATGGAAGTTCTCCATTCATGTACTGTTGAAGCCTGGCTTGGAAAATTTTGAACATTACTTTGCTACTGTGTGAAATGAATGCAACTGTGCAGTAGTTTGAACATTTTGGGGATTGCCTTTCTTTGGGATTGGAATGAAAACTGACCTTTCCCCATCCTGTGGCCTCTTTTGAGTTTTCCAAATTTGCTGGCATGTTGAGTGCAGCCCTTTCATAGCATTATCTTTTAGGATTTGAAATAGCTCAGCTGGAATTTCATCACCTCCACTAGTTTTGTTAGTAGTGCTGCTTTCTAAGAACCACTTGACTTCACATTCCAGGATGTCTGGCTCTAGGTGAGTGATCACACCATCATGGTTATCTGGGTCATTAAGATCATTTTTGTATAGCTGTCAAATAGGAGTTTAAATTTGTAAAAACTACTTAAGTACAATTGTGTGTTTATAAAATGTTTTACATTGGTATTAAGTTTTCTATCAAAATTCAAAAAATAATCTATCTGTGACAACCAAGCCTTATCAAATTACTTAGTAACCAATTTTAACATCAAATAAATAGGAGGTAAAACACCATTAATATTGTACATAAAATTTTCAATCATATTTTCTGCATAAAATATTTGTTTTATTTATATATTCAGCCCAGCATTGCACTCATCTAACATACTAGCAAAGTAATGCTCAAAATTCTCCAAACAAGGCTTCAATAGTATGTAAACTGAAGAATTCCAAAAGTTCAAACTGGATTTAGAAAAGGCAGTGGAACAAGAGATCAAATTGTCAACATCCACTGGATCATAGAAAAAGCAAGAGAATTCCAGAAAACATCTACTTCTGCTTCATTGACTACATTAAAACCTTTGACTGTGTGGCTCACAACAAACCGTGAAATATTCTTCAAGAGATGGTAATACCAGACCACCTTACTTGCTTCCTGAGAAATCGGTATGCAGGTCAAGAAGCAACAGTTAGAAACGGGCATGGAACAACTGAGTGTTTCATAATTGTGAAAGGAGTACATCAGGGTTATATATTGTTACTCTGCTTATTTAACTTGTTGCACCTGCAGAATATATTATGCAAAATGCTGGGCTGCATAAAACACAAGCTGGAATCAAGATTGCAAGGAGAAGCATCAATAACCTCATATATGAAGATGACAACACCCTTATGTGAGAAAGTGAAGAGGAACTATACAGTCTCTTGATGAAAGTGAAAGAAGAGAGTCAAAAAGCGGGTTTAAAACTCAACATTCAAAAAACAAAGATCATGGCATCCGGTCCCATCAGTTCAGGGCAAATAGATGGGGAAACAATGGAAAAAGTGAGAGACTTTATTTTCTTGGGCTCCAAAATCACTGCAGATTGTGACTGCAGTCATGAAATTAAAAGATACTTGCTCCTTGGAAGAAAAGCCATGGCAAAGTTAGACAGCATATTAAAAAGCAAAGACATTACTTTGCTATCAAAGCTTTGGTTTTTCCAGTAGTCATGTATGGATGTGAGAGTTGGACTATAAAGAAAGCTGAGCATTGAAGAATTGATGCTTTTGAACTGTGGTGTTAGAGAAGATTCCTGAGCATCCCTTGGGCTGCAAGGTCATCATACAAGTCAATCTTAAAGGAAATTAATCCTGAATAATCAATGAAGGAACTGATGCTGAAGCTGAAGCTCTAAATCTTTGCCCACCTTATTTGAGAATTGACTTATTGGAAAAGACTCTGATGCTGGGAAAGATTAAAGGCAGGAGGAGAAGGGGATGACAGAGGATGAGATGGTTAGAAGTCATCACCAACTCTGTGGACATAGTTTGAGCAAGTTCCAGGAGCTGATGATCAACAGCGAAGCCTAGCTTGCTGCAGTCCATGGGTTCACAAAGAATCCGGTACGACTGAGTGAGTGAACTTAATTGAATTGGAAAGATTTGGGTGCAAAAAACAAACAAACAAACAAAAAAATGAACAAGTTTCATTTCATGAAAAGTTCATATCACTTTTCCTTATGTAAGTGTGGCTCTCAAACAAATCATAACTAGAAGATCCGTATAAAAACTCTCAAGTTTAACTAGTGTCTCATAAAAATAAAGGATTGCCTGTTTTCTAATCTTATAGTACTGATGTCTGTTATGGACCTCTTATCATATAAAGACACAGAAAAAGCTTCTATAAATTTCTGCCCCACACATGTATCAAAAGGTTGTTAGGCTTTTATTTGAAAAGTATAAAAAAAAAAAGATAAATGCTGGGAATTTTTAATTTATAAGAATATAATGCATATATAATTTTATGTATAATTATATAATACAATTACAATATATGAGAATATAACACATATATATTATATATAAGTATATAATACATATATAATATATAAGAATATAATACATATAAATGTGCTAATAAATAATTGAGATCTGATATCAACATTATATTGTATAGCTATCATAAAATAATTTTGCACTACTTCAATGTCATTTTTTCTACAGAAAATAAATCAGAAATAAGAAATGCAGTATTCAGTTCTGTGTAATAGTTTATGCCTTGGAGTTTGGTGATATTTCAAGCTATAAAGAATAATTCCCTACCCCTGAAGTAAAAGAAAGTAAGCTGCTTTAGATAAACACTTAAAAGTGTATTCTAACTTCCTTGTTCTTGAAGTACATGGCTAATCTTAAAAATAACTAGCAATAGCTAGTAAAATTCAAATTACTGGTTGAAATGGAAAATGAGGTTTTGAGGAAGGAATGTCTAACATAAGCATAGAAATCAGGGTTCCACAGAGACCAAAAATGCTGAATTTTGAAAAGGGACAATTGCTCAAAAGTGCTTGCAGAACATGATTTGTCTTTATGTAAGTTTTGCTTTCTAACTAGCACAGTTTTATTTTGTTTGGCTCTTGAAATTCTAGGTACTCTGAGAATTCTGAGCCTGTTGAAGTCCTGGGGATTACCTGTCCAGTGGGATGTGAAGGAAGCTGTTGCTTTACCAAGTGACCTCCCCATGGGGGAGGTGAAAGAGTTGGGAGGGACTGATGATGAATCCACATGAAAAATCTATTCACAACTAAAACAGAGTGAAAGAAAAACCACCAAACAAACCTGCATTTGGATCTGAGATATGTGTATTTCTCCTCCGTGCAATGGGAATCAAAATACCAGCGTTCTTTATATTTAGATACAGCCACTCCTTCTCAATGCTGCCAGCCTGTAGGTCAAGGACATTATACATGAAAATAAGCTCTAGCTCAGGCAATTACCTTAATCAGTATCTTGCTTAAGCATCTGTATAACTAGTCCTGGAGCTAGACTTCTGTTTCTTTTATCTTTAAGAATGAGGTGTTCTTTTCATTAGGCCCTGATACCGAGCTGTTCTTCACAGGTATGAGTTTACTGTTCTGTGCCTTTGGGTATATGTGTTAGTCTCTCAG
This sequence comes from Bos javanicus, assembly GCF_032452875.1. NCBI lineage: Eukaryota > Metazoa > Chordata > Mammalia > Artiodactyla > Bovidae > Bos > Bos javanicus. The sequence continues at coordinate 3,694,171 of NC_083871.1, read as the reverse complement.
TTGTGTCTGATTCTTTGTGACCCTGTGGACTGTAGTCTGCTGGGCTTTTCTGTCCATGGGATATTCCAGGAAAGAATACCGAAGTGGGTTGCCATTACCTTCTCCAGGGAATCTTCACGTCCCAGGGATAAAACCTAGGTCTTCTGCATTGCAGGCAGATTCTTTACCAACTGAGCCATCAGTCTGCTGCTGCTGCTGCTGCTAAGTCACTTCAGTCATGTCTGACTCTGTGCGACCCCATAGACAGAAGCCCACTAGTCTCCCCTGTCCCTGGGATTCTCCAAGCAAGAACACTGGAGTGGGTTGCCATTTCCTTCTCCAATGCATGAAAATGAAAAGTGAAAGGGAAGTCGTTCAGTCGTGTCTGACTCTTAGCGACCTCATGGACTACAGCCTATCAGGCTCCTCCATCCATGGGATTTTCCAGGCAAGAGTACTGGAGTGGGGTGCCATTGCCTTCTCTGAGCCATCAGTCTACTGACAGTTAAATAGAACTGAGGATCAGCAACCATTTTCTATTTTCCACGTTTATTAGATTAAAATACGTGTAATGCATTTATCTAGTTTCCCAGGTGGCTCTCTTGATAAAGAATCCTCCTGCCAATGCAGGAGACATAAGAGACTTGAGTTGGATCACTGAGTCAGGAAGATCTCCCTGGAGAAGGAAATGGCAACCCACTCCAGTATTCTTGCCCGGAGAACCTCATAGACAGAGGAGCATGGTGGGCTACAGTTCATGGGGTCGCAAAGAGACTGACATGACTGAAGTGACTTAGCATGCAATGCATTTATCTAGTTAATTGTAGACAGTTACCAAATATCAAGGAAAATAAACTTACCTACCCTTGATACCCATTATGTGATGGTTTGACTTTTGTTGTCACAGAAGGAACCGTAGCTGTGTGGCAAGGTGGTTTTCCATACATTGGCCTGCACACTGCGGGCAGTGACACATCTGAGAGCCCTGGAACCTGAGTGGAGAGCTGGGTACTTGAGCCCACTCAGCTTCTGTGAGACTGTTAGTATTTATGGGTGGACACCAGACTGAATTTTCCTGAAACTAGAAAATCACTTGGGAATAATGACATATCACACATTACACTAAGCACTGTCTTGACTGATTGATGTGGATCTTGCCAATGAAAATGTCTCAAAGAAGATTCTTTCAGATCTGATCACAGAGTAGCATAAAATATTGAAGTCTCAGCGTGTGAGCAAGTAATTTCCAAGTGCATACATTCTTTTCTGGCGTTATCTAGTGTCTCAAAGAGTCAGATACAACTGAGCAACTGAACTGAACTGAACACCCTTTATGTTTGCCTTCAATGCTGTAAATTTCCCTCTAAGCACTGGTTTTACTAACTACATTTCACAGTACATAGAACGCAGATAAGCTGTATTTTTATATTTTTAAAATTTGAAATATTTTTTAATTTCTCTTGAGAATTATTCTTTAATCCATGTATGATTTAGAAGCGTATTGGTTATTCTGTACTTTGAAGTTTTCCAACTATCTTTGTTATTTATTTGTAACATACTTTTATTGTGCTCTGAGAGCATATTTATATAATTTCTATTGCTTCAGATTTGTTAGTTTGTGAATTATAGGCAATGATCGTGTTTATACTGGTGACTGTTACATTTGAGCTTGAGAAAAATGTGAGTTCTACTGTTAGATGACGTAGTCTAGATGTGTCAATTATATCTGGTTAACTGATAATGCTGATGAGTTCAGCTACGGCCTTACTGATCTTCTTTCTTCTGGATCTGAAGAAACATCTTCTTTCTTCAGAATCTGAAGAAACATCTTGTTTCTTTCATATAAGTCTCCAAATATTATAGTCTGGTGTACTTCTTGTAGTTTTTGCCTCACACATTTTGATGCTTTGAAAATAGGCCTATTAATTATGCTGCACCCCTCTTTATTCCTGATAATTTTTCTTGCTCTCAAGTTTGCTGACCATAATTAATAGACAAATTCTTTTGCTTTATTTGGTAAATGTACCTTTCCCCATTCCTTTACAAATAAGCAATTTTTTATTATAAGAATATATAGTTGGATTTTTTTTTTTTTTTTTTTTTGGTCTACTCTAACAGTTTCTTCTTTTAACTGGTGATCACTGATGTTTAAAGTGATAGTGGATAGAGTTGAAATCACATCTACCATATTTGCCACTGATTTCTATTTGTTGATGGTGTTTTTTGTTTCCATCTTGTGTTCCATTCTTTCATTGTTTTTCTAGTTGTAAATGAGTATTTTAGGTGATTCCATTTTTCTTCTCTCTTAGCTTATACATTTACTTTATTTGATTGATTGGTTGTGAGTTTGTAGTACACATTCATAGTTAACCTAAGTCTTCTCTCAAATAGCACTAAAGCACTTTCTTGGCTAGTGAAGATAGTTTAGATTGTGTTCAGTTCTTTCTTCTAATCCTTTATAATATTGCTGTAATTTGTTTTGTTTTCCACAAAATAGAATCACTGAGTACATTGTTTCTATTATTGCAAATAATTACCAGATCAATTAAAATAGGAAAAGTAAAAGGCTTATTGTACCTCATTTATTTTTTCTCAAATATTCTTTCTTTAGTTGTATAGATACAAATTTCTAACTTATGCCATTTTCCTTCTTTCTGAAAAAAATTCTTATTTCTTGCAAGGCAGATCTACTGGAGACAAATTCCTTCATTTTTCTCTTGGCTGGGAAAGTATTTTCTGCTTCACTTTTAAATATAATTTGATTGAATAAAGGATTCTAGGTTGGTAACTTTTCTATTTTCAACACTAAATATTTCACTCCATTCTCTTCCTGCTTGCTTGATTTCTGAAGACAAGTCCAGTGTAATTCTTATCCTTATTCCCATAGTGCTGAGGGGATTTTTTTTTTTCTCTCTCTCTCTCTCTCTGTGGTTTCTTTCTAGGTTTCTCTTTGATTTTCTGCCATTTGAATACAAAGTAATTGGGTGTAGTTGGTTTTTTTTGTTTGTTTGTTTTTTTAGTATTTATCCTATTTGGTGTTCCCTAAGCTTCCAGGATCTGTGGCTTGGTTTAAAAATCCTAAATCAATATTACTTCAAATATTTCTTCTTTCCCCCTTTTTTTTTTCTCCTTTGAAATGACATCCCATTCCAGTACTCTTGCCTGGAAAATCCCATGGATGGAGGATCCTGGTAGGCTACAGTTCATGGGGTCACAAAGAGTCAGACACGACTGAGCCACTTCACTTCACTTCACTTTAGTATCCTCAGTATATCATGTTTTTTATAATTATGTCTTAGTTCTTATTGTTCCTGTTCTGCCATTTTAATTTTCTCTTTCCATCTGCAGTTTTGGAATTTTCTATTGACATTACTTTGAACTCAATGGTTTTTTTCTTTAACTGTGAGCAGACTATTAATTGATCCATCAAGGCATTCTTTATGCCTATTATAGTTCTTTTGATTTCTAGAATCCTTTTGGTTCCTTAGAGTTTTCATGTCTCTGCTGACCCATCTGGTTTGTAGTTTTTGCAGTTTTCCCAACATTTTCTGTCAAAATTATTACCAAATTAACTATAATTGTTTTATATTTCCCATCTTATAATTCTAATGTCTCTATCATATATGAGCTTGTTCTATCACTTATGCTGTCTTTTCAAACTATATATATTTTTTGTCTTTAATTGTGCTTTGTAAATTTTTACTGTACTCCAGATATAATGTTTTGGGTAAGCAGAACTTGGGCAAATAGACATTTATCGTAAGGCTTTATATTTATCTGGCTAGAAGTTAGACTGTGAAAGTGAAAGTCTCTCACTTGTGTCTGACTCTTTGCAACCCCATGGACTATACAGTCCATGGAATTCTCTGGGCCAGAATACTGGAGCAGGTAGCCTTTCCCTTCTCCAGGGGCTCTTCCCAACTCAGGGATCAAACCCAGACCTCCCTCATTTCAGGTGGATTTTTTACCAGCTGAGCAACAAGGGAAGCCCCAGAAGTTAGACTGTATTTACTCTTTAATACAACTACAGGTTGCTGTTGTTGTTGTTCAGTCTTGCATTCATGTCTGACTCTTCTCAACACCATGGATTACGGTATGCCAGACTTCCCTGTCCCTCACCATCACCCAGAGTTTGCCCAAGTTCATGTCCATTGCATCAGTGATGCTATCCAATCATCTCATCTTCCGTTGTCCCCTTCTTCTCCTGCCTTCAACCTTTGCCAGCATCAGGGTATTTTCCAATGAGTCAGTCCTTTGCATCAGGTACCCAAAGTATTGGACTTTAGCTTCAGCGTTAGTCCTTCCAATGAATGTTCAGGATTGATTCACTTAAGATTGACTGGTTCGATCTCCTTTGCTCTCCAAGGGACTCTTATGAATCTTCACATGAGACATGACTCTCATGAGTCACCATAGTTCAAAGGCATCAATTCTTCAGTGCTCTGCCTTCTTTATGGTCCACCTACATGTATTTGAGGCTAAAATTTCCTGTCATTTCCTAGTATGTGTCTCACATATTGTATTTGGGATTCCCTAGAGGCTTTTTAAATAAGATCTGAGATGTACAGTACTTTCAGTTGTGTCTTCTTGTTGCTATACAGGGGTCACCCTGCTGTGGTTGTAAGCTACTATGGGAAGAGGAGAATGTTTATCCCTATAATTAGGTCTTAGTTTTATAGTGAACATATGACTCTAAACTGTGACCTTCACAAGTACTTCTCAGTTTCTCTCAACCCTCTCAGAAGTGACAGGGAAAAGCTAGTGGGGCCTGAGGTTGTTATTTCCCACATGTGGGAGGTGAGAACAGGCTGCAATCCATTGCTTCCCTTTCATCACATTGAAGGCTAGAAGAAAGTAGAGTTGAGCATTTCCATTTTCCCACAGAAGTAAGATTCTAGTAAAGCCTCAGTCTGTTAGGCTCTGGTAAAACAATTTCTATCCAGAAAGAACAGCCCTTGTTAAGAAAGATAGAATGTCTGAGCATATTTAAAAATGGCTAATTTTAGAATTCTGGTGCACTGAATATTTTTCTCTAGACCTCATTAGAGGTAAAACTCACAACACTGGGGGGGCCAAACTAAACCTGGGCCCATCTGGAGGTTTTAGCTCTTAAACTTGTCCACTCTGTCTCCATCAACTTGTCAATGAAGTTTAAGTTTTCCTACCCAGAAGGAGTTCCTGCAGAGTTTTCTGCTCTCAGCCTTCTACTCTGGTAAATTATGATTCTCTCTTTCTGCCTGTCCACCTCTTCAACTTGGGGGAGCACTTTGCCCTGTGACCTCAATTTTCTGATGGATCTAAGAAGAGCTTTCAGTTTCATTTTGTTCAGCTTTTTTTCTTGCTGAGTGAACAGAGTGACTTTTTTCATGCCAGACCAGAAATTGAAAGTCTTCCCCCCAGATATTCTTGATAATTTTTCATTCTCTCCATTAATACTGTCTACTACTAGAGTAAAGTGCTAAGAGGAGATTAAAAGAAAAGTTTTATGCCTTAAGGGAAGTAGATCCTGGCACAAAGGATAACTTTGCACCAAACAATTTTGGTCATAAGATAAGGCATTTTCACAGTTAATATCAAATTTTGTTCATCACAACAGCCATGCATTTAGATAAGCCTAATCCTTTTCTATATTTTTTTTTGTGATAAACTAAGTAAAGTAATGTACCCATCCTAAAACTAATAAGGAAAAAAAACAGGAAATGAGTGTAAGTTCCTTAAGTTATTCTTGCTTTTAACATCTTGTCATTTTTAAAATTTTCATGATGCTTTGTTATCATTGGGCTTTGGGTACCTAGGAAGGGAGGCACAGCCCCTCCCAAGGAAGCTAATTCCTAGAGACAGTGAACAAGTTGCCTGCAAGTATATATTTTATATGCAGACCCACCAATCCAAAGCCTTGCCACAAAACACCATCTTTATCTAAAACACATTTCAAACCAATATTCTCCCTTCCCCAAATCACTCCAGGATGTGATTCCATAGAGACACAACTCCTATACCCTAGAGGCCCCAAAATCATCCAACTGATCCAATCCCAGGCCTGTTTGGGGCTCACCCTGACTTACTTATTCCTCCCCAGGCAACCATGCCTTCTGCCTCTTGACTAAGGCTGGTACTTCCTGTGTGGTCCTACAGGGCACAGTGAGCCTTTTTTCCTTGGAACTGTATGCAGAAAATTCTTCTTTCAGTGTTATCAACCCCTCCATATATGTCATCTTACCATGCCCAGTTAAAACAAAATCCTAGGTATAGTTTAAAATATGCTACTTAGTAGATATTACACAGAAGAATATTACCTAAAATGGCCATTGTTTAAGTCTGATCTTTTTGGGGGCAGTGGCTCTTGCTTTCCTCATTTTTAATTGCTGACCTTGCTAATGATTATTATCACAAAGTAGTATTTGTAGAGCATTTGTCCTTTCCTTCTTTATTCGCTTATTAGGTGGTATATTATAGATAGTTCAATTAATCAATGAAATCTATTTATTGTAGTGCTATGTATAAGGTACTCTGGTAGACATTCGGCAGTGAACAAGGCACATACTGTTCTCCACCATGCTTTATTATTTTCACTGTAATCTGGGCAAGCAGCTCAACTTTACTGAGTTTCTTTCATATATTAGAGGGTCCCTGAAATTATAAAATGCATTGTACCTCCTTTTATAATTAAAGAGGATCTTCCAAATAAAAGAGTTAAAGGACTTTTTTTTTTTTTTTTTGCTTGTTTTGTTTTCTTTAAGTGTGGCTTTAAAAGTTTTTGAGAATTGCATTCTGTCTGGAAGAAAAGCAGAAACATATCAACCTATAGAGACTGAATAAATTTAAAATTATGAAAAAGCAAGTATAACGGAAATAATTACAGTAATAATTATATTGTGGTGGAGATACCAACTTAAAAATGCAACATGATTGTTGTTTATTTCATATCATGATATTGCATTCAATCATTCCTGGGACACTAATCCCAAAGGAAGGAGTTTGTGTCCATCTTCTGTTCCTTTACCTGTAGCCACATAACTTTACACTCACTGATGACTTATTTTTCCTGTCCAATACCTATTCCACTTGTTAGTAACTGTATTCTTACTTTTTATATCCTTCTACCTAAAAAATAAATTTTCTCAGTTAGAAGTTTAGAGACCTTTATTGCTTCAAAAAATATTTGTGCTGAGTTTATAGATGTGGTTGCTTGGTTTGAGCTGGACTGACCGGCATATTTAGATAACCAGAATGAATACCTCTAGGAGTTTAGCAACTACTTAGTTTCGTCCCTTGACTTAGAGAGAAGAATCTGAAACTACATGACTACACAATGTTAAGTGTTTTGTGAAGAACACACGTTCACAAGCATATATAAGCATACAGTCAAGAAACAGTAGCACTATTTATGTGCCTCCCTAGTGGCTCAGAAGTCAAGAAACACCTGGAGTAACAGGCAAATTTAGCCTTGGAATACAGAATGAAGCAGGGCAAAGACTAATAGAGTTTTTCCAAGAAAATGCACTGGTCATAACAAACACTCGCTTCCAAAAATACAAGAGAAGATTCTACACATGGACATCACCAGATGGTCAACACCAAAATCAGATTGATTATATTCTTTGCAGCCAAAGATGGAGAAGCTCTATACAGTCAACAAAACCAAGACCAGGAGCTGACTGTGGCTCAGATTATGAGCTCCTTATTACCAAATTCAGACTTAAATTGAAGAAAGTAGGGAAAACCACTAGACCATTCAGGTTTGACCTAAATCAAATCCCTTATGATTATACAGTGGAAGTGAGAAATAGATTTAAGGGCCTAGATCTGACAGACAGAGTGTCTGATGAACAATGGACTGAGGTTCGTGACATTCTACAGGAGACAGGGATCAAGACCAACCCCATGGAAAAGAAATGCAAAAAAGCAAAATGGCTATCTGGGGAGGCCTTACAAATAGCTGTTAAAAGAAGAGAAGCGAAAAGCAAAGGAGAAAAGAAAAGATAGAAGCATCTGAATGCAGAGATCCAAAGAATAGCAAGAAGAGATAAGAAAGCCTTCCTCAGTGATCAAGGCAAAGAAATAGAGGAAAACAACAGAATGGGAAAGACTAGAGATCTCTTCAAGAAAATTAGAGATACCAAGGGAACATTTCATGCAAAGATGGGCTCGATAAAGGACAGAAATGTAATGGACCTAACAGAAGCAGAAGATATTAAGAAGAGGTGGTAAGAATACACAGAAGAGCTGTACAAAAAAGATCTTCATGACCCAGATAATCACGATGGTGTGATCACTGACCTAGAGCCAGACATCCTGGATGTGAAGTCAAGTGGGCCTTAGAAAGCATCACTATGAACAAAGCTAGTGGAGGTGATGGAATTCCAGTTAAGCTATTTCAAATCCTGAAGGATGATGCTGTGAGAGTGCTGCACTTAATTTGCCAGCAAATTTGGAAAACTCATCAGTGGCCACAGAACTGGGAAAGGTCAGTTTTCATTACAGTCCCAAAGAAAGGCAATGCCAAAGAATGCTAAAACTACCGCACAATGGCACTTATCTCACATACTAGTAAAGGAATGCTCAAAATTCTCCAAGCCAGGCTTCAGCAATACGTAAACCATGAACTTCCAGTTGTTCAAGCTGGTTTTAAAAGGCAGAGGAACCAGAGATCAAATTGCCATTATCCGCTGGATCATCGAAAAAGCAAGAGAGTTCCAGAAAAACATCTATTTCTGCTTTATTGACTATGCCAAAGCCTTTGACTGTGTGGATCACAATAAACTGTGGAACATTCTGAAAGAGATGGGAATACCAGACCACCTGACCTGCCTCTTGAGAAATTTGTATGCAGGTCAGGAAGCAACAGTTAGAACTGGACATGGAACAACAGACTGGTTCCAAATAGGAAAAATAGTACGTCAAGGCTGTATATTTTCACCCTGCTTATTTCGCTTATGTGCAGAGTACCTCATGAGAAACACCGGGATGGAAAAAGTACATGTTGGAATCAAGATTGCCGGGAGAAATATCCATAACCTCAGATATGCAGATGACACCACCCTTATGGCAGAAAGTGAAGAGGAACTAAAAAGCCTCTTGATGAAAATGAAAGTGGAGAATGAAAAAGTTGGCTTAAAGCTCAACATTCAAAAAAAGAAGATCATGACATTTGGTCCCATCACTTCATGGGAAATAGATGGGGAAACAGTGGAAACAGTGTCAGACTTTATTTTTGGGGGGCTCCAAAATCACAGCAGATGGTGTCTGCAGCCATGAAATTAAAAGATGCTTACTCTTTGGAAGAAAAGTTATGACCAATGTAGATAGCATGTTGAAAAGCAGAGACATTACTTTGCCAGCAAAGGTCCATCTAGTCAAGGCTATGGTTTTTCCTGTGGTCATGTATGGATGCGAGAGTTGGACTGTGAGGAAGTCTGAGCACCCAAGAATTAATGCTTTTGAACTGTGGTGTTGGAGAAGACTCTTGAGAGTCCCTTAGACTGCAAGGAGATCCAACCAGTCCATTCTGAAGGAGATCAGCCCTGGGATTTCTTTGGAAGGAACGATGCTAAAGCTGAAACTCCAGTACTTTGGCCACCTCATGCGAAGAGTTGACTCATTGGAAAAGACTCTGATGCTGGGAGGGATTGGGGGCAGGAGGAGAAGGGGACAATAGAGGATGGGATGGCTGGATGGCATCATTGACTCGATGATCGTGAGTCTGAGTGAACTCCGGGAGTTGGTGATGAACAGAGAGGCCTGGCGTGCTACCATTCTTGGGGTCACAAGAGTCAGACACGACTGAGAAACTGAACTGAACTGAGTAGCTCAGATGGTTAAGAATCTGCTTGCAATGCAGGAGACCCTCGTTCAATCCTGGGTCATGGCTCCCCACTCCAGCATTCTTGTCTGTAGAATTCCATGTAATAAATAATTTGAATGTTAACTAAAATGAGTTAATACACAGTGATTTAAATATGCTTATTAAATTGCTTAATATATCTTAATAATATATTACATTATCATCAAAGGAATCTGTTTACACTTGAGCTTGACTCACTTTCGGTGATCGTTCATTCAAAGCTATAACTTTTTCACAGGTGAGCATAAGTGTCAAGGATAGGGTGAGACATGGAATAAGTGACAGAGAGATGTTGAAACACATCCTATATTTTTTTACTATATGAGCTTGATTCCTTCTATCATTGTAAGACACAACTCCAATGGTTTCAAACTTGTCTAACAGGATATCAGTAGTCATAGAAATGTGAAAAATGGGAAAGAATCATGGAAATATTGGCTTTATGAATAATGCTGGTTTTGTTACTTTGAAACCCCAGCTCACAGAGACAATGACTCAAAGAGTGAAAGGTGAGTTCTGAAAGGACAGCAATGCCGTGTCTCATTCCTTGAGCTGATCCTTGGCCTATTATTGTTTCCCTTGCTCTATCTTTATTTTTTTATAATTGCTGCAACATATATTTTCACATTTATTTGCTTTTTAAAATGTTTATTGAAGTATAGTTGATTTACAACATCATGTTAGTTTCAAGTGTACAGAAAAGTGAATCAGTTATACATACACTTACATCCTTTTGTTTGAAGATTCTTTTCCCATATAGACCATTGCAAAGCATTGAGTAGAATTCGCTATGCTATACAACAGGTTATTACTAGTTATCTATTTTATATAGAGTACTGTGAATATGTCAACCTCTATTTCCCAATTTATCCCTCCCCTTTTACCCCCTGGTAACTATAAGTTTGTTTTCTACAGAACAGACTTTACTTGTGTTTTGTAAGTAAGTTTGTGTGTACTCTTTTTCTTTACATTCCTCATAAAAGATATTATATATATGCACCTCAGCATTGATCCCATCACTATTCACTCTATCCTTTAAATGTACATATGTGTTCCAAAGTGTTTTGGGTAAAATAAAATAAAAATCAGTTCTGGCATGTAGCTATTGCATTTCTATTGCTATGATATGCACTTAGGAAATAATATTGTGCTGATAGTTTTACCACTCAAAAGTCAAGGAAAAGAAATTATTTAAAATGTATTCTTTGAAATTTTATTTTATTGCATTTTAAATACATTCCATTTATCACTAGATTTATTAACAATTTTATGTATTTACCAGGCACTTTGCAACTGATTATATCTTTAGATCCAAGATAATATAGCATTTGAACTTTTTCTGAAGTCCTTTAAAGGACATCTAAAAGAGTGCTTTCCATTTTTCCTTCTCAACATATCAAATTGCTTACAAACTTACACATTTCACTTATAAACATAGCCAAAAATATGTGCACTTTGAATCCTTTTTATTTATTTTTATCTAAATTATCTTACTATATATAAACATTTGTTTCACAGTAGTAAGGTTTGTGACTATGTTTAGTTACTAAATCATTATCATAATTATCATCAACATCAGAATAATAGCAAAATGCTAGATAGCATTTACTAGATACTGATATTGGAGATGGAGAAGGCAATGGCACCCCACTCCAGTACTCTTGCCTGGAAAATCCCATGGATGGAGGAGCCTGGTGGGCTGCAGTCCATGGGGTCACTAAGAGTCGGACACGACTAAGCGACTTCAGTTTCACTTTTTAGTTTCATGCATTGGAGAAGGAAATGGCAACCCACTCCAGTGTTCTTGCCTGGAGAATCCCAGGGATGGGGGAGCCTGGTGGGCTGCCGCCTATGGGGTTGCACAGAGTTGGACACGACTGAAGCAACTTAGCAGCAGCAGCAGCAGCAGATACTGATATAAGGGTTTTATATGTATTAACTCATTTCATCTTCAAAACAGTCTTAGGAGGTGGGCATTGTTACTGTTCCCATCAGACATATTAGAAGGCTCAGACAGGAGTATGAGTCATTTGTTGAAGGTCACATAACAAGCAGATGGCAGAGCTGAGATGTGAGGCCAGAGCGTACAGTTCCAGAGTCCAGACATCAGACTCTGCATGGCCCCGTATGAGCTGAAGCAAAGAGAACCAGTATTGAACACAAAAGTTAAGCTGTTCAGATAAAAGCTGAACTTGGAGAAAAAAAAAGTCAATAGTAACTGACATTTTTAAACAATGAATCTTGGAGAAAATCCTTTTGTATTTGTGTTTTATTTTGTTTTCATGGTGCAAGATTTGATACTCAGACTGAGCTGACAAGGTCTCTTTGGCTTATCAGAAGGAATAAAGGAAAAAGAATGTTCCCTTAACGAAACTTGCAAACAGAAAATGGAACTAAGGACCATGAATTCTGAGAAAATCTAGGGAGCCAGGAACTGGATGAGATTGGATTGATTATCAGTGCAAACAGCAGTAGTCCAAGCCCAGAATTCTACAAATTAAGATTGCTCGTTTCCAATTGTGTGCTATAAAAAATTCGTGTTTATAATTCAACAAAAATAGTCTCAAGCTACAGGGTTGCTTTGGAAATAAATATTAAGTTCAATTGTAAGATTAAGATTAAGGAAGCTGTCCTAAGATGGTGGAAGAATAGGACGCGGAGACCACTTTCTCCCCCACAAATTCATCAAAAGAACATTTGACCACTGAGCAAATTCCACAAAACAACTGAATGCTGGCAGAGGACATCAGGCACCCAGAAAGGCAACCCATTGTCTTCAAAAGGAGGGAGGAAAAAAACATATGAAAGATAAAAAGAGAGACAAAAGAGGGAGGGACGGAGATCCATCCCTGGAAGAGAGTCTTAAAAAAGAGAAAAGTTTCCAAACACCAGGAAACACTCTTACCAGCGAGAGAAACACTCTGTGGCGAGCCTTGGAACCTCAGAGGGCAACATAACTAGGAGGAAGAATAAATAAATAATTAAAAGCCACAGATTATGTGCCTAAGGCAACTCCCAGTGGAGAAGCAGCACAGACGCTTGCATCCGCCACTAGCAAGTGGGGGCTGGGCAGGGAGGCACAGGCTGCATCGCTTAGAGTGAGGACCAGGCCTGAATGCCCTGAGGGCAATCTGAGGGAACTAACTTGAGATAACAAACCAGACTGTGGGATAACTATCCCCTGAAAAGCCTTAACCTAAAACACTGCTAGGCCCACTCACAGAACAAAGGACTGCGCAGAGCTAGTTGGCTGCAGACCAGCCCATGCCCACGGGAGACCGGCATGCGAGGGTAGCCAGAGCCAGAAGGGGGCAATCGCGGTCCCAGAGAGGTATCATCTACCAAACTGCAAGCAAGCTTCTTTGCCAACCAAGACTCCTTGGGATTCTGGACAGTCAACATCTGCCAGGAGGGTCCCAGCCAGAGACCAGCTCCCCAGAGGAGACACAGGGCACACCTGAGAATGTGCACCCATTGTACACCCAGAAAACCAAGCGGTGGGATGGGGGAGGCGATAAGTTGCAGCTCGCAAAGCACCTGGTCACCTGAGCTGCTCGGACTGGGGAAGGGCACAAAACGCAGGCCCAATAAAATCTGCGCCTTTGTGGAGTACTCGAGGACCTGAACCTGGGCGGCTTTGACCTGGGAAGTGCACTTAACACAGGACCAGCCTCAGACAGTCCCTGGAAAAGCAACCTAGAGCCTGAGCAGTGTAGACTGGGAAAGCACACACACCATGAGCAGGGGTAAATCCAGTGTGGCCAAGACACTGGGAGCACTCCCCACAGACACCAGTGATATTTGTTTGCCGAGTTCCTCCCTCCCTACAGCACGACTGAACAAGTGAGCCTAAAAAAAGTGACCACCTCCGCCCCCTTGTTTCAGGGTGGAAATTAGACACTAAAGAGTTCAGCAAACAGAAGCTAAAATAAACAGAGGGAACCCATTTGGAAGTGACAGTTGCAATAGATTAAAACCATGCAGTTAGCACCGCCTACATAGGAATGGGCTTATATACTTGAGAAATATAAGCTGGATCAAGGAACTATCTGAAAATAAACTGACCCCACACTGTCCACAACACCAGAGAAAGTCCTAGATATATTTTTACTATTATCCTTTTTTAAATTGTTTTAAAATTTTAAGTCCCCTATTAATCCTTTAATTTTCATTTTTATAACCTACTATTACTTTGCAAAAAAAAAGACCCTATTTTAAAAGCAAACTTCATATATATATATATATATATAAAATAAATTTTGTGACTTTGTTTTTTTCTTTAATATTGTATTTTTGAGAATCTAACCTCTACTCTATGTTTTTAATCTTTGCTTTTTGGTATTTGTTATCAATTTTGTACCTTTAAGAACCCAATCTTCAGTCCTCATTTTTCCTTGGGAGTGAGATTACTGGCTGGATTGCTCTCTCTCCCCTTGGACACTCCTTTTTCTCCACCAGGTAGCCTCTATCTCCTCCCTCCCCCTTCTCTTCCTTACCTAGACCTGTGAATCTCTTTCTGTGTTCCGGGGTGTGGAGAACACTTAAAGAAGTGACTGGCTGGATCTGGCTCTCTCCTTTTGATTCCCCCTCTTCTCCTCCTGGCCACCTCTGTCTCTTCTCTTCTCTGTGTAACTCCGTGAACATCTCTGAGGGGTCCAGACTGTGGAGAGCACATAGGGAAGTGATTACTGGCTAGCTTCTCTCCCCCCTTTTGATTCCCCCTCTTCTCCCCCTGGTCACCTCTATCACCATTCTCCCTCTTCTCTTCTCCATGTAACTCTGTGTACCTCTCCATGTGTCCCTCACTGTGGAGAAACATCATTAACCTAGATGTTTTATCATCAGTGCTGTATAGATGGAGAAGTCTTGAGGCTACTGTAAGATACGACTGAAAACCAGAGGCAGGAGGCTTAAGTTCAAATCCTGAGAACACCAGAGAACTCCTGACTCCAGGGAACTTTAATCAATAGGAGCTCATCAAACGCCACCATACCTACACTAAAAACAAGCACCACCCAAGGACCAATAAGTTCCAGAGAAAGACACACTGCACAGATTCTCAGGAACACAGCCTTGAGCTTCAATATACAGGCTGCCTAAAGTCACACCAAACCCATTGACATCTCATAACTCATTACTGGACACTTCAGTGCACTCAAGAAAGAAAAAAAAATCCAGCTCCACACAACAGAACACCGACACAAGCTTCCCTAACCAAGAAACCTTGACAAACCACTCCTCCAATCCAACCCACAGTGAGGAACCTCCACAATAAAGAGGAGCTACAAACTGCCAGAATACAGAAAGACCACCCAAAACACAGCATTATAAACAAGATGAAAAGGCAGAGAAATACCCATCAGGTAGAAGAACAGGATAAATGCCCACTAAACCAAACAAAACAGGAAGGCATAGGAAATCTACCTGATAAAGAATTCTGAATAATGATAGTGAAAATGATCCAAAATCTTGAAAACAAAATGGATTACAGATAAATAGCCTGGAGACAAAGATCGAGAAGATGCAAGAAATATTTAACAAGGACCTAGAAGAAATAAAAAAAGAGTCAATATATAATGAATAATGCAATAAATGAGATAAAAAAAAAAAAAAACACACTCTGGAAGGAAACCAACAGTAGAATAACGATGGCAAAAGATAGGGTTAGTGAGGTAGAAGATAGAACAGTAGAAATAAATGAAACCGAAGGAAAAAGAAAAAAGGATTAAAATAAATGAAAACATCAGAGACCTCTGGGACAATGTTAAATGCCCCAACATTCGAATCACAGAAGTCCTAGAAGAAGACAAAAGGAAAGGTCATGAGAAAATACTTAAGGAGATAATAATTGAAAACTTCCTTAAAATGGGGAAGGAAATAGTCACCCAAGTCCAAGAAATCCACAGAGTCCCAAACAGGATAAACCCAAGGCAAAACACCTCAAGACACATATTAATCAAATTAACAAAGACCGAACACAAAGAACAAATATTAAAAGCAGCAAGGGAAAAACAACAAATAACACCCAAGGGGATTCTCATAAGGATAAAAGCTGACCTTTCAATAAAAACTCTTCAGGCCAGAAAGAAATGGCAAGACATACTTAAAATAATGAAATAAAATAACCTACAGCCCAGATTACTGTACCCAGCAAGGATATCATTCAAATATGAAGGAGAAATCAAAAGCTTCTCAGACAAGTAAAAGCTGAGAGAACTCAGCACCACCAAACCAGCTTTCCAACAAATGCTATAGGATTTTCTCTAGATAGGAAACACAGAAAGGGTGTATAAACTTGAATCCAAAACAGCAAGGTAAATGCCAACGGGATCATACTCATCAATGATTACCTCAAATGTAAATGAGTTGAATGCCCCAAACAAAAGAGAAAGACTAGCTGAATAGATACAAAAACAAGACTCCTATATATGTTGTCTACATGAGACCCACCTCGAAACCAGGGTCACATACAGACTGAAAGTGAAGAGCTGGAAAAAGATATTCCATGCAAATAGAGACCAAAAGAAAGCAGGAGTAGCAATACTCATATTAGATAAAATAGACTTTAAAACAAAGGCCATGAAAAGAGACAAAGAAGGACATTATATAATGATCAAAGAATCAATCCAAGAAAAAGATATAACAATTATAAATATATATGCACCCAACGTAAGAGCACCGCAATATGTAAGACAAATGCTAACAAGTATGAAAGGGGAAATTAATAATAACACAATAATAATGGGAGACTTTAATACCCCACTCACACCTATGGATAGATCAACTAAACAGAGAATTAAAAGGAAATACAAACTTTAAATGATACAATAGACCAGTTAGACCTAACTGATATCTATAGGACATTTCACCCCAAAACAATGAATTTCACCTTTTTCTCAAGTGCACACGGAACCTTCTACAGGATAGATCACATCCTGGGCCATAAATCTATCCGTGGTAAATTAAAAAAAAAAAAAAATTGAAATCATTCCAAGCATCTTTTCTGACCACAATGCAGTAAGATTAGATCTTACAGGAGAAATTACAGGAGAAAAACTATTAAAAATCCCAACATATGGCAGCTTAACAACATGCTACTGATTAACCAACAAATCACAGAAGAAATTAAAAAAAAATATATATATATATGCATAGAAATGAATGAAAATGAAAACACAACAACCCAAAACCTATGGGACACTGTAAAAGCTGTACTAAGGCGAAGGTTCATAGCAATACATGCTTTCCTCAAGAAACAAGAAAAAAGTCAAATAAATAACCTAACTCTACACTTAAAGCAACTAGAAAAGGAAGAAATGAAGAACCCCAGGGTCAGTAGAACGAAAGAAATCTTAAAAATTAAGGCAGAAATAAATGCAAAAGAAACAAAACAAACCATAGCAAAAACCAACAAAGCCAAAAGCTGGTTCTTTGACAGTATAAATAAAATTGACAAACTGTTAGCCAGACTCATCAAGAATCAAATAGAGAAAAATCAAATCAATGAAATTAGAAATGAAAATGGAGAGATCACAACAGACAACACAGAAATACAAAGGATCATGAGAGACCACTATCAGTAACTATATGACAATAAAATGGACAACTTGGGAGAAATGGACAAATTCTTAGAAAAGTACAACTTTCCAAAACTGAACCATGAAGAAATGGAAAATCTTAACAGATCCATCACAAGCATGGAAATTGAAACTGTAATCTGAAATCTAGCAAACAAAAGCCCAGGACCAGAGGACTTCACAGTTGAATTCTACCAAAAATTTGGAGAAGCACTAACACCTATCCTACTCAAACTCTTCCAGAAAATTGCAAAGGAAGGTAAACTTCCAAACTCATTCTATGAGGTCACCGTCACCTTAATACCAAAACCTGACAAAGATGCCACAAAAGAAGAAAACTACAGGCCAATATCACTGATGAACATAGATGCAAAAATCCTTAACAAAATTCTAGCCATCAGAATCCAACAACACATTAAAAAGATCATACACCATGACCAAGTGGGCTTTATCCCAGGGATGCAAGGATTCCTCAATATTCACAAATCAATCAATTTAATACACCACATTAACAAATTGAAAAATAAAAGCCGTGTGGTTATCTCAATAGATGCAGAGAAAGCCTTTGACAAAATTCAATATGCATTTACGAAAAAAACCCTCCAGAAAGCAGGAATAGAAGGAACATACCTCAACATAGTAAAAGCTATATATGACATACCCACAGCAAACATTATCTTCAATATTGAAAAATTGGAAGCATTTCCCCTAAAGTCAGAAACAAGACAAGGGTGCCTACTCTCACCACTACTATTCAACATAGTTTTGGAAGTTTTGGCCACAGCAATCAGAGCAGAAAAAATAAATAAAAGGAATCCAGATTGGAAAAGAAGAAGGAAAACTCACTGTTTGCAGATGACATGATCCTCTACATAGAAAACCCTAAAGACTCCACCAGAAAATTACTAGAGCTAATTAATGGATATAGTAAAGTGCAGGATATACAATCAACACACAGAAATCCCTTGCATTCCTATGCACTAACAGTGATAAAACAGAAAGAGAAATTAAGGAAACAATTCCATTTACCATTGCAATGAAAAGAATAAAATACTTAGGAATATATCTACCTAAAGAAATAAAAGACCTATATATAGAAAACTATAAAACACTGGTGAAAGAATTCAAAGAGGACACAAATAGATGGAGAAATATACTGTGTTCATGGATTCAAAGAATCAATATAGTGAAAATGAGTATATTACCCGAAGCAATCTGTAGATTCAATGCAATCCTTATCAAGCTACCAACAGTATTTTCGCAAAACTAGATAAAATAATTTCACAATTTGTATGGAAATACAAAAAAAACTCGAATAGCCAAAACAATTTTGAGAAAGAAGAATGGAACTGGAAAAATCAACCTGCCTGACTTTAGGCTCCACTACAAAGCCACAGTCATCAAGATAGTATGGTACTATCTTGACAAAAATATACTAGACCAAAATACTAGACAAAAATATTCTAGTACCAAAAATGGTACTAGACAAAAATATAGATCAATGAAACAAAATAGAAAGCCCAGAGATAAATCAAGGCACCTATGGTCACCTTATCTTCTACAAAGAAGGTAAGAATATACAATGGAAAAAAGACAATATTTTCGATAAGTGGTGCTGGGAAAACTGGTCAACATCTTGTAAAAAAATGAAACTAGAACACTTTCTAGCACCATACACAAAAATAAATTCAAAATGGATTAAAGATATAAAAGTAAGGCCAGAAACTATTAAATTCCTAGAGGAAGACATAGGCAAGACACTCTCTGACATAAACCACAGCAGGATCCTCTATGACCCACCTCCCAGAATATGGGAAATAAAAATAAACAAATGGGACCTAATTAATTTTAAAAGCTTTTTCAAAACAAAGGAAACTATAAGCAAGGTGAAAAGACAGCCTTCAGAATGGGAGAAAATAATAGTAAATGAAGCAACTGACAAACAACTAATCTCAAAAATATACAAGCAACCCCTGCAGCTCAATTCCAGAAAAATAAATGACCCATTCAAAGAACTGGGCCAAAGAACTAAACAGAAATTTCTCCAAAGAAGACATACAGATGGCTAACAAACACATGACAAGATGTTCAACATCATTCATTATTAGGGAAATGCAAATCAAAACCACAATGAGGTATCATTTCACACCAGTCAAAATGGCTGCTATCCAAAAGTCTACAAACAATAAATGCTGGAGACGGTGTGGGGAAAAGGGAACCCTCTTACACTGTTGGTAGGAATGCAATCTAGTACAACCACTATGGAGAACAGTGTGGAGATTCCTTAAAAAACTGGAAATAGAACTGCCCTATGACCCAGAAAATTCCACTACTGGGCATACACACCATGGAAACCAGAATTGAAAGAGATATGTGTTCCCCAATGTTCATCACAACACTGTTTATAATAGCCAGGCCATGGAAGCAACCTAGATGTCCATCAGCAGATGAATGGATAAGAAAGCTGTGGTACATATACACAATGGAATGTTACTCAGCCGTTAAAAAGAATACATTTGAATCAGTTCTAATGAGGTGGATGAAACTGGAGCCTATTATACAGAGTGAAGTAAGCCAGAAAGAAAAACACCGATACAGTATACCAACGCATATATATGGAATTTAGAAAGATGGTAATGATAACCACTTCTTGGGAAATAGTTGGGGAAACAGTGTCAGACTTTATTTTTGGGGCTCCAAAATCACTGCAGATGGTGACTGCAGCCATGAAATTAAAGACGCTTACTCCTTGGAAGAAAAGTTATGACCAAACTAGATAGCATATAGAAAAGCAGGGACATTACTTTGCCAACAAAGGTCCGTCTAGTCAAGGCTATGGTTTTTCCAGTGGTCATGTATGGATGTGAGAGTTGGACTGTGAAGAAGGCTGAGTGACAAAGAATTGATGCTTTTGAACTGTGGTGTTGGAGAAGACTCTTGAGAGTCCCTTGGACTGCAAGGAGATCCAAGCAGTCCATTCTGAAGGAAATCAGCCCTGGGATTTCTTTGGAAGGAATGATGCTAAAGCTGAAACTCCAGTACTTTGGCCACCTCATGCGAAGAGTTGACTCCTTGGAAAAGACTCTGATGCTGGGAGGGATTGGGGACAAGAGAAGAAGGGGACGACAGAGGATGAGATGGCTGGAAGGCATCACTGAGTCGATGGATGTGAGTTTGAATGAACTCCAGGAGTTGGTGATGGACAGGGAGGCCTGGCGTGCTGGGATTCATGGGGTTGCAAAGAGTTGGACACGACTGAGTGACTGAACTGAACTGAATGATAACCCTGTACGTGAGATAGCAAAAGAGACACAGATGTATAGAACAGTCTTTTGCACTCTGTGGGAAAGGGTGAGCGTGGGATGATTTGGGAGAATGGCATTGAAACATGTATCTTATCATATGTGAAACAGATCACCAGGCCAGGTTTCATGCATGATACAGGCTGCTCAGGGCTGGTGCATTGGGATGACCCAGAGGGATGGGATGGGGAGGGAGGTGGGAGAGGGGTTCAGGATGGGGAACCATGTACACCCATGGCAGATTCATGTCAATGTATGGCAAAACCAATACAATATTATAAGGTAATTAGCCTCCAATAAAGAAGTAAATTTAAAAAAATAAAATGAAATGAAATGTCAAAAAAAAAAAAAAAGAGTAAGATCAGTAGCAAGTTCATTACTAAGGGCCTTACCCACTCTAGTATTAATATATGGACAAAAGTGACAATGACTCTCTTCTCTCCAGCTAAACTCTTTAACCTCCCTTAGAGATATGTTCCCTGATCCCAAAGAGATCTTAAGATTTGTTGTTGTTATTCGTTTGTTTTTCACATTTTTGTTTTCTTTCTCCTTAACTGTAAGTCTTTTAGTGGTTGACTTTTGAAAACTCTGAAATCTATGTATCCGTATTTTAAATCTCTTGATTTGACCCTTCTTCATTTTATTTTCTGGTTCTCCTTCTTCACTCACCACTTTAGTTACTCAGTGCTCAGCCTTTTCTCACTGTGTTCTCCTAGAACAATAGTCTTTTCTATTATGTCCAAGGTTAACCTCTCAGTCGGTCCTCTATCTGTATCTTTTGCTTTGACGCTTCCCTAGAGCTCCAAGGATGATGGGGCTTCCCTGGTGGCTCAGATGGTAGAGTCTGCCCACAATTTGGGAGACCCGGGTTCGATCCCTGGGTCAGGGAGAGTCCTTGGAGAAGGAAACGACAGCCCACTCCAGTATTCTGGTCTGGAGAAGCCCGTGAATGGAGGAACCTGGCAGGCTATAGTCTATGGGGTCACAAAGAGTCAGACACGACTGAGCGACTAACACTTACACTTTTCAAGGATGGGATTCAGAAGACCAGCAGACAGCAACTCCTGCCTGCCACATCAAGCCTCTCATTTAAGTTGCTGAAGTAAGAATCTCGTCTTTCTCGCTCTCCCAGCATAGGTCTGCTCCTGGATTCAGGGTCCTCACAGTGGCACCTCCCAGGACCTGGGACCTCTCCAATTTTGGACTTCATCCTCACCTTCTTTTCTCATGACTTCACCTTTGATTTCTCACTTCCAACTTGTTACCATCAAGTAAGTAGAAAGATGAAAAACGATTATTCTTGAATCAGGCTTGAGGAAAAGATATTTGACTAAATATCACCACTCTTTTATTTAAAATCAAATATAGAAGGAGAGAGCAAGAATTATGCACATTGCTAATTACAAGAGAGGTATTTGGGAAGATGCTGTGTAGTGAAAGAGGAACATCACGGGAGGAAGGAACACATTAGATTAAGTAACAGACATACTGAGTACATAGTCTGATTTTCTGCTGTGTGGAGCCCTTGCTTCCAAGAATTCTCCCCCAAATGATCTTATTAAACTGAGAAATAAGATGAACTGACAATGGGTGCCACTGGTCCAGGTTGCCTCTGAAAAACCAACAGTCTATTTGGGTTCCTTATATCTATTTCAGTAAAATCTCTACTCTTCCCCATTTTTTATTCCATCATCAGATTCCCTAGTTTATAACCTCTTCATTAGTCTTCATCACCTATTTCTTTCCTCTTCATTTTTGCAAAAGACATCTTAGTGAAACACCAGATCACACCTTTTAAGTCCTGAAAAATATAAAATGAAGTAACAAGTATGAAAAAAGTAATAAGTAGTGTGTCAAATTTCTTTTCATGCTGAATTCATAACCACTTTCTTTTCCTCTAATAGTCTTAGGAAATTCCCAAAAGACAACTTCATTGTTCAGATAACTGTTTTGTTGTTGTTGTTTGTTTGTTTGTGTTTAACAAGGCTAAAATAGCCATCCCGTTGATAACTTTATGAAAGAACATTGTCAGTCTCCTGCCTTTGTAACCAGTAAGGAAATTCTCCTTAGGCTTTTCAGTTGCACCGTGAGAACTTGTTATGGTATTTGGGATAGCTCAACATCTACAGAAAACAGGGGTGGGAATGGGATTCTTTTCTGCTTACTAAACTTGTTAAACTCATTGTTTGATTTTTTGTTTGTTTGTTTTGTTTTGTTTTGATTTTTTTTGAAACAATCAGCTTCCCTTTTTCCAAATGTCTTAAATTATTCAATGATTTAGAAATTGAATAACTCAGCTTTTAATGTTAAATTCTACATTGTTGAAGTTTCTTAAAATCTCCCCAAAAATATCCATCAATAAGTTCTGAGTAAAGACAAGAAGAATTGATACTTAATGAACATTTATATTTTCTTCTCAGAAACCAGTTTATCACAGTGTTCTATAAAGTTGTGAATGCCAGAACAATAAAGACTACGTTACTGTGACCTTTAAACATGTTTGTGGTTTAAGAAATAATCCTAGTACAAATGCATATACTGTATAATATTTATTTGATGTCAGGTAACTTCCTAACTTATCAGATTGATTATATTCTTTGCAGCCAAAGATAGAGAAGCTCTATACAATCAGCAGAAACAAGACTGGGAGCTGACTGTGGCTCAGAACGTGAACTCCTTATTGCCAAGTTCAGACTTAAATTGAAGAAAGTGGGGAAACCCACTAGACCATTCATTCAGGTATGACCTAACTCAAATCCCTTAATATTATACAGTGGAAGTGAGAAATAGATTTAAGGGACTAGATCTGACAAATTGCCTGAAGAACTATGGATGGAGGTTCATGACATTGTACAGGAGACAGGGATCAAGGCAATTCCCAATAAAAAGAAATGCAAAAAAACAAAATGGCTGTCTGAGGAGGCCTTACAAATAGCTGTGAACAGAAGAGAAGGGAAAAGCAAAGGAGAAAAGGAAAGATACACCCATTTGAATGCAGAGTTCCAAAGATTAGCACGGGGGGATAAGAAAGCCTTCCTCAGCAACCAATGCAAAGAAATAGAGGAAATTACTATAATAGGCAAGATTAGAGATCTCTTAAGGAAAATTAGAGATACCAAGGGAACATTTCATGCAAAGATGGGCTCAATAAAGGACACAAATGGTACAGACCTAACAGAAACAGAAGATACTAAGAAGAGGTGGAAAGGATACACAGAAGAACTATACAAAAAAGAAATTCACGACCCAGATAATCACGATGGTGTGATCACTCACCTAGAGCTAGACATCCTGGAATGTGAAGTCAAGAGGACCTTAGGAAGTTTCACCTTGAACAAATCTAGTGGAGGTGATGGAATTCCTGTTGAGCTATTTTAAATCCTGAAAGATGATGCTGTGAAAGTGCTGCACTCAACATGTCAGGAAATTTGGAACTCAGCAGTGGCCACAGGACTGGAAAAGGTCAGTTTTCATTACAATCCCAAAGAAAGGCAATGCCAAAGAATGCTCAAACTACTGCACAATTGCACTCATCTCACACGCTAGTAAAGTAATGCTCAAAATTCTCCAAGCTAGGCTTCAGCAATACATGAACCATGAACTTCCAGATGTTCAAACTGGTTTTAGAAAAGGCAGAGGAACCAGAGATCAAATTGCCAACATCTGCTGGATCATGGAAAAAGCAAGAGAGTTCCAGAAAAACATCTATTTTTGCTTTATTGACTATGCCAAAGCCTTTGACTGTGAGGATCAAAATAAACTGGAAAATTCTGAAAGAGATGGGAATACCAGACCACCTGACCTGCCTCTTGAGAAATTTGTATACAGGTCAGGAAGCAACAGTTAGAACTGGACATGGAACAACAGACTGTTTCCAAATAGGGAAAGGAGTACGTCAAGGCTGTATATTGTCACCCTGTTTATTTAACTTATATGAAGAGTACATCATGAGAAACGCTGGGCTGGAAGAAGCACAAGCTGGAATCAAGATTGCCGGAAGAAATATCCATAACCTCAGATATGCAGATAACACCACCCTTATGGCAGAAAGGAACTCAAAAGCCTCTTGATGAAAGTGAAAGTGGAGAGTGAAAAAGTTGGCTTAAAGCTCAACATTCAGAAGACAAAGATTATGGCGTCTGGTCCCATCACTACATGGGAAATAGATGGGGAAACAGTGGAAACAGTGTCAGATTTTATTTTTGGGGGCTCCAAAATCACTGCAGATGGTGACTGTAGCCATGAAATTAAAAGACGCTTACTCCTTGGAAGGAAAGTTATGACCAACCTAGATAGCATATTGAAAAGCAGAGACATTACTTTGCCAACAAAGGTCCGTCTAGTCAAGGCTATGGTTTTTCCAGTGGTCATGTATGGATGTGAGAGTTGGACACTGAAGAAGGCTGAGTGCCGAAGAATTGATGCTTTTGAACTGTGGTGTTGGAGAAGACTCTTGAGAGTCCCTTGGACTGCAAGGAGATCCAAGCAGTCCAATCTGAAGGAGATCAGCCCTGGGATTTCTTTGGAAGGACTGATGGTAAAGCTGAAACTCCAGTACTTTGGCCACCTCATGGGAAGAGTTGACTTATTGGAGAGGACTCTGATGCTGGGAGGGATTGGGGGCAGGAGGAGAAGGGGACGACAGAGGACGAGATGGCTGGATGGCATCACTGACATGATGGACATGAGTCTGAGTGAACTCCGGGAATTGGTGATGGACAGGGAAGCCTGGCATGCTGCGATTCATGGGGTTGCAAAAAGTCGGACATGACTGAGCGACTGAACTGGACTGAAGTGAACTGAGAATCCCCAAACTCACTTGGGTCCTTGCATTGCTAAGTAACAGCCATTGCATTGCTTTGAAAGTGAAAGTGAAATTGAAAGTCGCTCAGTTGTGTCCGACTCTTTGCAACCCCGTGGACTATATAGTCCATGGAATTCTCCAGGTCAGAATACTAGAGTGGGTAGTCTTTCCCTTCTCAGGGATGGAAGCCAGGCCTCCTACATTGCAGGTGGGTTCTTTTTCATCTGAGCTACAAAGGAAGCCAAGAATACTGGCGTTGTTAGCTTATCCCTTCTCCAGAGGATTTTCCCAACCCAGGAATTAAACCAGGGTCTCCTGCATTGCAGGCAGATTCTTTACCAACTGAGCTATCTGCTTTATAGTCACATTTATATATTTTATTATTAATGCTAGGAATGCAATATTTATGTGCTATGAAATAGTCTTCCACTTAATAGGGAAATATCTTTACTTTAAAGTATGCCTAATGATCCTATGCTACACACACACTGGCTGGTGTACTTACAACTATGACTCAAACTATTTAAATAACAATAACAATTGACAAGTACTGAAGATATATTGAGTGCCAGGCTATGTCTTCCAATCATGATCATATCAACAGTCTTGTCCCTTTCAACCCCACTTAATAGAAATGGATACTGACGCTCATGATAGAGAAGCAACTTCAAATATTCCACAAGCAATAGGTGAGGAACAAAGTCTCCATCCAAAGACTATTTTGACACAAGTGCCAAGTGCTTCTGGTATTGAGAAAAAAGATTAAAGTGAAGCTCTCAAGATTGATATGAAAGCATCTCACTGGCTCTGACTGTGACTGCTTTTAAGTTTCCTTTATTTATTCTTCATCCACAAATTACCAACATATACTCTTTATTTCCATGCAAACAGATGTGGAAATTTGGATTACAAGGGCAATGGTAGATAAACTTACATATATTTTGGAGAACTTGCCACCCATGACCCCAGGCCACGTTGGATGACACTAGGTTAGGTCACTGAAAAGGTGTTTTTGTGCCTTCTAGGAAGCAATAATAGCAGCCTATGCCTTGTTCTGCAATTTCCCAAAAATTAGTAACACTTGAATAGGAAATTTCTTATCTCCATCAATTTCTACATCTCTTATCCTTTCCACTTCAGCTCCATTCATGGCCTACTTCCCCAGTCAAAACCACCTCTGGGCATCACAAATGATGTTGATAATGCTATAATCAGGAGAAAATAAGCCAACAGGGTTTCCAGAAAAAAAAAAAAAAAAAAAAAACACAGGATGCTCAGTATTTAGGCCAATGTGGGCAGCCATAAGCAAATACCACAGACTAAGTGGTTTAACCAGCAGGTAATTTCTCATCATTGTAGTGGCTAGAAGTCCAAGTTCAACAGTCCTACATGGTAAGTTTCTAGTGAGGTCTCTCTTCTTGACTCAGACATGACCACTTTCTTCCCATGTCCTCACATGGTAGGGAGAGAGGGACAAGAGCTTTTGTACACTTTTATTCTGCTTTTCCTGCTTTATACAGGGATGCATATGAAAATGTGCAAGTTAAGTATAGTATTTAAAGTTCAAGGAACACATCTGTGGCTCTAACAGCCATAAATAGGTCTGGGATTAATTTGACTACTTTGAAAAACAGCACACATACCTTTAGGACCAAACTGAATAGCTTTTCACATCAAAATCAAGATGTCCCTGGTTCAGTCTTTCGGTCTTCCTGGCTCCTACTCACTAGGAACCAAGAAGGCTGTGGCAGGAGCTGGGGGTGGGTCAGGGTTTGAGGACTGCAAGAGTAACAGCCCTCACATGTGAACCCCAAGTCATCTCTAGTGCTAAAGCAAAACCCAGAGCATCATTCTTGCCTCCCCAAGCTTTCTTTATGGCCACAAATATGATATAAACAAGGTCTCTAAAAACACATCGGAGAAGGCAATGGCACCCCACTCCAGTACTCTTGCCTGGAAAATTCCATGGACGGAGGAGCCTGGTAGGCTGCAGTCCATGGGGTCGCTAAGAGTCCGGCACGACTGAGCAACTTCACTTTCACTTTTCACTTTCATGCATTGGAGAAGGAAATGGCAACCCACTCCAGTGTTCTTGCCTGGAGAATCCCAGGGACAGGGGAGCCTGGTGGGCTGCCATCTATGGGGTCACACAGAGTCGGACATGACTGAGGCGACTTAGCAGCAATAACACATCCAATTGGACCACATGTTTGAAATAGAATGAGGTGTTCTTGAAAATTACAACAAGCAACAGATGTAAACTGACTCTTTACCCGCTCATAGATAAATGCACATAAGGAATGGGAAAATCAACATGTATATAAATAAGATTACACAAGCTCTGTTTCCTGGTCTTAGGTCTGAGCAATTAATGTGTCTTAGTTTACAGATTAATCATGAGCTGCCAGGTGTAGCAAGACAGTCTTGAGAAAGCTCATATTCTAAACATGTACACACATACAGTCAACAATTTTATCTCCTTTATCTCCAATTCATATAATAAAAGCTTACTTTCTACAGTTGATTTGCCATTTGTTATCAGGAATGTTCATTTTCACACATTTTATAGCTATTCTTAATTTCAAACTGTTCCATTGTTTATCTCTAATCCATTTTTCTGCTTAATATATCTGCTAGGTTTCAAATTATCTTTCAGTGAATAGATTTTTTCTCATTTTCAACCTCCATTTAATGTTTGTACTCAAACTGAACAACTCGGTAAGCAAAATGCCTTTAGTGCTTCTGTCAAGATTTAGTAACTTAATCTGAATTCCTGCTAAGCCACCACTCATAGTTAAACATGGAAATAGACTGTAACTGAGGTCTCACTGCTGGGAGCTAAATATATACTGATTAGGAGAGAAACAGCCCTGGTCAGACTGCTAAATGAATGAATCATCATCATTTTTATAAAGACATTTGTACTGGGCAAAATAATGGTGATTTAATAAGTGAAGGACATAAGAAGATAAGCAATACAATTTATTAGAAAACCAAGATAGTGCATGATCTCAAATCAGTGATGGTAAAGTAAAAATAAAAAACATTTCAAGTATGTTGGCAGGTCACACACCCAGACTTTGATACATAAGATAAAATATCACAATGAAACTGTGAATAAATTGTCACTTACTTCTCCGATACTGAACATCTTATCTGTGTTAATAGTGAGCTAGGTATTGCTCCATAGCAAGATGTGGTCATTGAAAAGTAAGTGTTATAGTTGATGGCATCACTAATGATGCAGTGAAATGAGGTGGATGACAATTCCATTCTCCTCTGGCCAAGTCAAACAATGCCATTGTTATTCTATTACATCTGAGCTTTGTTAACTAGAGGAATAGAGAAGCTTGGGGGTATAATCAGAACTGATAATGAAAATGGAAATGGTTTTAAATTATGCCATAGCAGGCATATCAAAGTAAATGGTGGGGATACGAGAGTAAACAGGAGGAGAAGACTGATATTTGTAGTCATTTGAGAGATAGGAGGGAAGAAATGACATTCAACTTTTTTTTCCCCCCTGTGGCTTTGAAGTCTTATTCAAAGCAATTCTGGGGAAAAGACAGTAAATTGATTTTGGCTCAATATAAATGTTTATCAGTTGTGGCTGCCTAAAAGTGGAATGGTAAGTTCTACATTGCCCCAAGCATCCAGATAAATCTGATGATCACCAGATAAAAACATCATGGTGACCATTAAAATGGCAGATAGTTAGTAAGTGACATGATCTCTATGATTTTTACTATGATGAGATTCTCTAGTCATTTCCTCACTTTCATAGCTAAAGGAAGGCATGACATACATGTTGAAAATTGAGTGGATTTTGATGAAATGATTAAATGCTGAGAGAAAGATAATTTCATGTAGGCAAACGATTAATTAATGTAGACTCTTCCCACATAGATTTAAGATTTAATAGCTGTACTCAGGGCTTCCCAGGTGACATCAGTGGTAAAGAATCTGCCTGCCAATGCATGAGATGCAAGAGATGCAGGTTAGATCCCTGGGTCAGGAAGATCTCCTGGAGAAGAAAATGGCAACTCACTCCAGTATTTTGCCTAGAAAATTCTACAGGCAGAGGAGCCTCATGGGCTACAGTTCATGGGGTCTCAAAGAGTTAGATGTGACTGAGCAAGCATGCATGAACTTTATTCAGGTGTCATGCAAGTTTAGTTTCTGAGGCAAGCGATCATGTAATTTGTCTCCACATGGGGCTAAATGAAAGGAAATGGTACTTAAACTGAAGGAGACATACTGTAAAATACATGTAAATCAAAGATTCTGTGTGTAAATGG
The DNA here is from genome assembly GCF_032452875.1 of Bos javanicus. Lineage (NCBI taxonomy): Eukaryota > Metazoa > Chordata > Mammalia > Artiodactyla > Bovidae > Bos > Bos javanicus. The sequence goes on along the minus strand of NC_083871.1, from coordinate 3,664,367 downwards.
GTATGTAATTGGCTTCTGTTCTCAAGGAATAATTGCCACATGTTGATTGGTTAGAGCCAGTTCTGTTATAGGACTGTTATAAGACCTTAAATATTTAATATCTTTATGATCCATTTATGTTTAGTTACATATTGATGTAAGATGTACCTAAAATACAAAGAATGGCACTATAAATGGAAACAGCAAACCCAGCACAGCCTTGGATAACCATTAGTGTATCTCCTGAAAAAGACAGTGTAATAATGTGCCAGGTGAATTGTTTCCAAGACACAGACTTGGCACAATATCCAAGATAAGGGGTAGCCTTCAACGTGGCTGAAAAATGCAACCCTCTGAGTGTGGAAAATAATACTAAGCATCCTGTTTATTCCAGGAACACTAAGATATGGATGGGATTTGGAAGACATTTCTCCTTTGGATTTTGAAAATATTCTTATCAAGAATCCCCAGGGTGAATTTGGATCACATATTATTTTTGAACAATGAAAATTCTGGCATATTTCATGATGCCAGAGGCCCTCTCCTTCAGGAAGCACTTTAGGGGGATATAGCTAGGCCTCCTGCAGCAGAGGAGGGAAGGGCAGAGTCATCCTGTCAGAAAGTCCTGCAGACACACGAGGGGGCCATCCACAAGCCAGTGAGGGGTCATTGCACAGAACACATGACAAGGGAGTTTCTAAAGCCTGTTCTTAGGAACATTTTTCTATGAAGCATTCAAAAAATGTTTTGAAAACAAAATAGGTTTAGAGAATTATAATGAGTAAAGACAAAGTTTGATTAGAGCTTTGTATGCTAAGATGTACCTTTAGAGTTATATTGTGTCCTTGGTAAAACCCTGTTGGAGGATAGTGTAATTTCTGCTTATTCAGGGACCATAATTTCTTCTTATAGTCTATATTTTCTGGGGCAACTTTGATCCCATAAAAACGAAATAGAAGTATCACTTTTGAAATGTAACCAGACCCAGGTGTTGGGTAAACCTTAAAAGACTTTCTTTGACACCCAAATTTTCCACGAAACTTGGAACATTAGTTAGATTTTAATACATTTCAAAATGGGAAAATTTTTAAAAAAGTGCAATAGGTCTATTTTAAATAATATATTTCTTTCATTACATTTTTTTTCAAAATTTACATTTTTGTTGTAAAATGATTTATGTATTTATTGCAAAAAAAGTGACAATAAAAAACCAAAAAAGCAAATTTATACCTTACTGAATTCAAACAGTGAAGACCCAGGTCAAGACGTAGAGATTGGTCAGATAGCCCAGAAAAAAATACAACCCCTTTGTTTTATTAATATAAACTTTTATTGCTTTTACTGTTGTATTAAAAGATGCTTACTCCTTGGAAGGAAAGCTATGAACAAACTCAGATCAGATCAGATCAGTTGCTCAGTCATGTCCGACACTTTGCAACCCCATGAATCGCAGCACGCCAGGCCTCCCTGTCCATCACCAACTCCCGGAGTGCACTCAGACTCACGTCCATCGAGTCAGTGATGCCATCCAGCCATCTCATCCTCTGTCATCCCCTTCTCCTTTTGCCCCCAATCCCTCCCAGCATCAGAGTCTTTTCCAAGGAGTCAACTCTTTGCATGAGGTGGCCAAAGTACTGGAGTTTCAGCTTCAGCATCATTCCTTCCAAAGAAATCCCAGGGCTGATCTCCTTCAGAATGGACTGATTGGATCTCCTTGCAGTCCAAGGGACTCTCCAGAGTCTTCTCCAACACCACAGTTCAAAAGCATCAATTCTTTGGCGCTCAGCCTTCTTCACAGTCCAACTCTCACATCCATATATGACCACTGGAAAAACCGTAGCCTTAACTAGATGGACGTTTGTTGGTAAAGTAATGTCTCTGCTTTTGAATATGCTATCTAGGCTGGTCATAACTTTTCTTCCAAGTATCAGCAAGCTCTAATTCACCTACCTTTGAAAATAACCAGCATTCAGCCACATCTCACCTCCCTGACTTAGACAAAGACATTACCATAACTTGGATAAATTTTCATAAATAGGTTTCTAAACGAGTTATCTTTTTTACTGCTCTTACGCCTTTAAGATTAACATTCAACCTAGTGGCCATAGTGATCTTTTAAAAATATAATCCTCTTGTGCCTTGTGTCTGTTTAGACCACTTCAGAGGTGGACTTTCTCATTCAAAGATCATCAGAATCCATCCTATGACATTCCAGACACAACATGATATGTCTCATTCTCAATTTTCTGATTTTCTCTCTTAATAGCATTTCTCAAGTCAGCCACACAGGTTTCATTGTTGATCCTTAAATACATTATACATGTGCCCACCTCAGGATGTGTGCATTCACTGATCCATCCACCTGGAAAGGTCCAAAAATCGTCATGGCTATCTCGTTCTCCTCTTCAGTCTGTAAAAAAATCACTTTCTCTGTGAGATTTCTCTGACTCACAACCAAAATTCTCCCCATAATATTTAAGGTTTTTCTCTTTGTTACTCAATATTTAGTATTACCTATGAGATTATGTATTTATTTTGTTTCCTTTATTCCACTAGACTGGGTGATATGTGCACACATTTTATCTGCTTGGTTCACTATCTCTCCACTGCCTGCAGTATGTTCATATTAGATAAAACTGGTGAATTTCTCCTTTCAAATTAATATCTTGTTTGCTTACAGTATAGGAATAAACATGAGTACTTTAAAGCTTTACAGTTAGACAAAATGCATTGATTGTAACACTTCTTATCACAGTAATCAAGGAATTCACAGAAATAAGTAAAATTGAGGATAAAAAGTTATCTGGGTCTGATTAAGAGCATCGGTTACAAATAACAATCTTACAAAATGGAGCAAATTGTCCAAAATCATGAACCATAGAATAATCATGGAAACAAATAGAGTTATTCTTAAAAATCCCAATATATTCATTTTGAAAGAACTCAGTAATTTGGGGGAAATCAGATAATTTATTGATAACCATCTTAATTGAAAAAGAAAAAACTTAAATGTGTACTCATACAAAAGAAAAAAAATGTGTTATTTATAAATATAGCAGGTATTGATGCCAAACTAAATGCAAGTACAGAGTTTAAATGTAACAATAAGGAGGCGGTCCTAAGATGGCGGAGGAATAGGACGGGGAGACCACTTTCTCCCCAACAAATTCATCAAAAGAACATTTAAACACTGAGTAAATTCCACAAAACTTCTGAATGCCGACAGAGAACATCAAGCACCCAGAAAAGCAGCCGACTGTCTTCAAAAGGAGGTGGGAAAAAATATAAAAGACAAAAAGAGAGACAAAAGAGGTAGGGATGGAGCTCTGTCCCAGAAAGGGAGTATTAAAAAGAAAAGTTTCCAAACACCAGGAAACACTCTCACTGCTGAGTCTGTGGCGAGCCTTGGAACCACAGAGGGCAACATAACTGGGAGAAGAAATAAATAAATAATTAAAACCCACACATTACGTGCCCAACGGTAATTCCCCCAGCAGAGAAGCAGCGCAGATGCCTGCATTCAACACTAGCAAGCAGGGGCTGGGCAGGGAGGCTCAGGCTGCATTGTTTAGAGTAAGGACTGGGCCTGAATGCCCCGAGGGCAATCTGAGGGAACTAACTTGGACTAGCAAACCAGACTGTGGAAGAGCTACCACATGAAAAGCCCTAACCTAAGACACTGACAGGCCCGCTCACAGAACAAAGGACTGAACAGAGATAGCCGGCTGCAGACCATCCCCCTCTGGTGGCAGGCAGCCAGAGTTGGAAGAAGGCAATCGCAGCCCCAGAGAGGCATTCTCTGCTGCTGCTGCTGCTGCTGCTGCTGCTGCTGCTGCTTAGTCACTTCAGTCATGTCTGACTCTGTGCGACCCCAGAGATGGCAGCCCACCAGGCTCCCCCATCCCTGGGATTCTCCAGGCAAGAACACTGGGGTGGGTTGCCATTTCCTTCTCCAATGCAGGAAAGTGAAAAGTGAAAGTGAAGATGCTCAGTCATATCCGACTCTTAGCGACCCCATGGACTGCAGCCTACCAGGCTCCTCCATCCATGGGATTTTCCAGGCAAGAGTACTGGAGTGGGGTGCCATTGCCTTCTCCAGATAAACCTTGCTGCTGCTGCTGCTAAGTCACTTCAGTCGTGTCCAACTCTGTGCGACCCCATAGACGGCAGCCCACCAGGCTCCTCCGTCCCTGGGATTCTCCAGGCAAGAACACTGGAGTGGGTTGCCATTTCCTTTTCCAATGCATGAAAGTGAAACGTGAAAGTGAAGTTGCTCAGTCGTGTCCGATTCTTAACAACCCCATGGACTGTAGCCCACCAGGCTCCTCCATCCATGGGATTTTCCAGGCAAGAGGCATTCTCTACCAAACTGCAAAGCAGGCTTCTTTGCTAACTAAGACTTCTTGGGGTTCTGGCCAGTCAACATCCACCTGAGAAGGCGCGCCGGTTGTACACCCAGAAAACCGAGTGGAGGGAACGAGGGAGGCAATAAGTCGCATCGATTGCACTCGCCAAACACCTCATCACCTGAGCTGCTCAGACCTGGGAAGGGCACAAAATGTAGGCCCAACTGAGTCTGTGCCTCTGAGGACTACCCGAGTGCCTGAACCTGAGCAGCTTAGACCTGGGAGGTGCAAGCAGCCCAGGCCCAGCCTCGGATGGTCCCCAGTGAAGCAACCTAGAGCCTGAGCAGTATGGGCAGGGAGGGTACACACGCCGTGAGCGGGGGCAGGCCCAGTGTGGCTGAGACACTGCGAGCACATGCCAATGTTATTCATTTGCAGCGTCCCTCCCTCCCTACAGTGTGACTGAACAAGTGAGCCTAAAAAAGTGTTCACCATCACCCTCTTGTGTCAGGGTGGAAATCAGACACTGAAGAGACCAGCAAACGAAAGAAGCTAAAACAGAGTGAACCATCTTGGAAGTGACAGGTGCAATAGATTAAAACCCTGTAGTTAGTACTGACTACATAGGAAGGGGCCTAAAGATCTTGAGAAATATAAGCCAGACCAAGGAACTAGCCAAAAATGAACTAACACCACCCTGCCCACAACAACACCAGAGAAAGTCCTAGATATATTTTGACTATTTTTAATACAATTAAAAAAATTTTTTTTTAATTTTTAAGTCCTCTATTACTCTTTTAATTTTCATTTTTATAACCTATTATTTTGCAAAAAAAGAGACCCTATTTTTTAAAGCAAACTTCATATATATATATATATATATATATATATATATATATAATTTTTGTGACTTTTTAAAAAATTTTCTTTAATATTGTATTTTTGAAAATCCAACCTCTAGATTTTTAATCTTTGCTTTTTGGTATTTGTTATCAATTTTGTACCTTTAAGTACCCGCTTTTACTTTGGAGTGAGCTTACTGGCTTGACTACTCTCTCCCGCTTTGAACTCTCCTTTTTGTCCACCAGGTCACCTCTATCTCCTCCCTCCCACTTCTCTTCTATACCCAACTCTTTGAATCTTTTTGTGTGTTCCAGATGGTGGAGAACACTTAGGGAACTGATTACTAGCTAGATCTGTCTCTCTCCTTTTTATTTCCCCTCTTTATCCTCCTGGCCACCTCTGTCTCCTTCCTCCCTCTTCTCCTCTCTGTATAACTCCGTGAACATCTCTGAGCGGTCCAGTCTGTGGAGCGCACATAAGGAAGTGATTACTGGCTAACTTGCTCTCTCCTCTTTTGATTCCACCTCATCTCATTTGGGTCACCTCTAACTCCCTCTTCCCTCTTCTCTTCTCCATGTAACTTTGTGAACCTCTCTGGGTGTCCCTCACTGGGGAGAAACTTTTCATCTTTAATTTAGATGTTTTGTCAGTGGTGCTGTATAGATGAAGAAGTCTTGAGGCTACTATAAAAATAAGACTGAAAACCAGAAGCAGGAGGCTTAAGTCCAAATCCTGAGAACACCAGAGAACTCCTGACTCCAGGGAACATTAATTGACAGGAGCTCCTCAAATGTCTCCATACATACACTGAAACCAAGCACCACCCAAGAGCCAACAAGTTCCAGAGTAAGACATACCATGCAAGTTCTCTAGCAAAACAGGAACACAACCCTGAGCTTCAATATACAGGCTGCCCAAAGTTACTCCAAATCCATTGACACCTTATAATTCATTATTGGACACTTCACTGCACTCCAGAGAGAAGAAATCCAGCTCCACCCACCAGAACACCGACACAAGCTTCCCTAACCAGGAAACCTTGACAAGCCACCGGTACAACCCCACCCACAGTGAGGAAACTTCACAATAAAGAAAACTCCACAAACTGCCAGAATATAGAAAGGCCACCCCAAACACAGCAATATAAACAGGATAAAGAGAAAGAGGAATATCCAGCAGGTAAAGGAACAGGATAAATGCCCACCAAACCAAAGAAAAGAGGAAGAGAGAGGGAATCCACCTGATAAAGAATTCTGAATAATGATAGTGAAAATGATCCAAAATCTTGAAATCAAATGGAATCACAGAAAAATAGCCTGGAGACAAGGATTGAGAAGATGCAAGAAAGGTTTAACAAGGACCTAGAAGAAATAAAAGAGAGTCAATATATAACGAATAATGCAATAAATGAGACCAAAAACACTCTGGAGGCAACAAATAGTAGAATAATGGAGGCAGAAAATAAGATTAGTGAAATAGAAGATAGAATGGTGGAAATAAATGTATCAGAGAGAAAAAAAGAAAAACGAATTAAAAGAAATGAGGAAAATATCAGAGACCTCCAGGACAATGTTAAAAGCCCCAACATTCGAATCATAGGAGTCCCAGAAGAAGAAGACAAAAAGACCATGAGAAAATACTTGAGGAGATAATAGCTGAAAACTTCCCTAAAATGGGGAAGGAAATAATTACTCAAGTCCAAGAAACCCAGAGGGTCCCAAACAGGATAAACCCAAGGCAAAATACCTGAAGACATATAAATCAAATTAACAAAGATCAAACACAAAGAACAAATATTAAAAGCAGCAAGGGAAAAGCAACAAATAACACACAAGGGGATTCCCATAAGGATAACAGCTGATCTTTCAATAGAAACTCTTCAGGCCAGGAGGGAATGGCAAGACATACTTAAAGTTTTGAAAGAAAAATAACCTACAGCCCAGATTACTGTACCCAGCAAGGATCTCATTCAACTATGAAGGAAAAATCAAAAGCTTTACAGACAAGCAAAAGCTGAGAGAAGTCAGCACCACCAAACCAGCTCTCCAGCAAATGCTAAAATATCTTCTCTAGACAAGAAACACAAAAAGGGTGTATAAACTCGAACCCCAAACAATTAAGTAAATGGCAACGGGATCGTTCTTATCAATAATTATCTTAAATGTAAAAGGGTTGAATGCCCCGACCAAAGGACAAAACTGGCTGAATGGATACAAAAACAAGACCTCTATATATGTTGTCTACAAGAGACCCACCTCAAAACAGGGGACACATACAGACTGAAAGTGAAGGGCTGGAAAAAGGTATTCCATGAAAATAGAGACCAAAAGAAAGCAGAGTAGCAATATTCATATCATAAAAGAGACTTTAAAACAAAGGCTGTGAAAAGAGACAAAGGGACACTATATAATGATCAAAGGATCAATCCAAGAAGAAGATATAACAATTATAAATATATATGCACCCAACATAGGAGCACCACACAATATGTAAGACAAATGCTAACAAGTACGAAAGGGGAAATTAACAATAACACAGTAATAGTGGGAGACTTTAATACCCCACTCATACCTATGGATATTTCAACTAAACAGAAAATTAACAAGGAAACACAAACTTTAAATGATACAATAGACCAGTTAGACCTAATTGATATCTATAGGACATTTCACCCCAAAACAATGAATTTCACCTTTTTCTCAAGCACACACAGAATCTTCTCCAGGAGAGATCACATCCAGGGCCATAAATCTATCCTTGGTAAATTAAAAAAAAAAAAATTGAAATCATTCCAAGCATCTTTTCTGACCACAGTGCAGTAAAATTAGATCTAAACTACAGGAGAAAAACTATTAAAAATTCCAACATATGGTGGCTGAACAACATGCTGCCTGATAAACAACAAATCACAGAAGAATCAAAAAAGAAATCAAAATACGCTTAGAAAAGAATGAAAATGAAAACACGACAACCCAAAACCTGTTGGACACTGTAAAAGCAGTGCTAAGGGGAAGGTTCATAGCAATGCAGGCATACCTCAAGAAACAAGTCAAATAAATAACCTAACTCTACACCTAAAGCAACTAGGAAAGGAAGAAATGAAGAACTCCAGGGTTAGTAGAAGGAAAGAAATCTTAAAAATTAGGGCAGAAATAAATGCAAATGAAACAAAGAGACCATAGCAAAAATCAACAAAGCCAAAAGCTAGTTCTTTGAAAGGATAAATAACATTGGCAAACCATTAGCTAGACTCATCAAGGAACAAAGGGAGAAAAATCAAATCAATAAAATTAGAAATGAAAATGGAGAGATCACAACAGACAACACAGAAATACAAAGGATCATAAGAGACTATTATCAGCAATTATATGACAATAAAATAGACAACTTGGCAGAAATGGACAAATTCTTAGAAAAGTACAACTTTCCAAAACTGAACCAGGAAGAAATAGAAAATCTTAACAGACCCATCACAAGCACGGAAATTGAAACTGTAATCAGAAATCTTCCAGCAAACAAAAGCCCAGGTCCAGAAGGCTTCACAGCTGAATTCTACCAAAAATTTAGAGAAGATCTAACACCTATCCTACTCAAACTCTTCCAGAAAACTGCATAGGAAGGTAAACTTCCAAACTCATTCTATGAGGCCACCATCACCTTAATACCAAAACCTGACAAAGATGCCAAAAACAAAAAAACAAAAAAAACTACAGGCCAATATCATTGATAAACATAGATGCAAAAATCCTTAACAAAATTCTAGCAATCAGAATCCAACAACACATTAAAAAGATCATACACCATGACCAAGTGGGCTTTATCCCAGGGATGCAAGAATTCTTCAAATATCCACAAATCAATCAATGTAATACACCACATTAAAAAATTGAAAAATAAAAGCCATATGATTATCTCAATAGATGCAGTGAAAGCCATTGACAAAATTCAACATCCATTTATGATAAAAATTCTCCGGAAAGCAGGAATAGAAGGAACATACCTCTACATAATAAAACCTATATATGAGAAACCCACAGCAAACATTATCCTCAATGGTGAAAAATTGAAAGCATTTCCCCTAAAGTCAGGAACACGACAAGGGTGCCCACTTTCACTACTACTATTCAACATAGTTTTGGAAGTTTTGGCCACAGCAATCACAGCAGAAAAATAAATAAAAAGAATCCAAATTGGAAAAGAAGAAGTAAAACTCTCACTGTTTGCAGATGACATAATCCTCTGCATAGAAAACCCTAAAAACTCCGCCAGAAAATTACTAGAACTAATTAATGAATATAGTAAAGTTGCAGGATATAAAATCAACAGACAGAAATCCCTTGCATTCCTATACACTAATAATGAGAAAATAGAAAGAGAAATTAAGGAAACAGTTCCATTCACCATCACAATGAAAATAATAAAATACTTTGGAATATATCTACCTAAAGAAACTAAAGACCTATATATAGAAAACTATAAAACACTGGTGAAAGAAATCAAAGAGGACACTAATAGATGAAGAAATATACCATGTTCATGGATCAAAAGAATCAATATAGTGAAAATGACTATACTACCCAAACCAATCTATAAATTCAATGCAATCCCTATCAAGCTACCAATGGTATTTTTCACAGAACTAGAACAAATAATTTCACAATTTGTATGGAAATATAAAAAAGCCTCGAATAGCCAAAGCAATCTTGAGAAAGAAGAATGGAACTGGAGGAATCAACCTGCCTGACTTCAGGCTCTACTACAAAGCCACAGTTTATCAAGACAGTATGGTACTGGCACAAAGACAGAAATATAGATCAATGGAACAAAATAGAAAGCCCAGAGGTAAATCCACACACCTATGGGCACCTTATCTTTGACAAAGGAAGCAAGAATATACAATGGAGAAAAGACAGTCTCTTTAACAAGTGGTGCTGGGAAAACTGGTCAACCATTTGTAAAAGAATGAAACTAGAACACTTTCTAACACCATACACAAAAATAAACTCAAAATGGATTAAAGATCTAAACATAAGACCAGAAACTATAAAACTCTTAGAGGAGAACACAGGCAAACACTCTCCGACATACATCACAGCAGGATCCTCTATGACCCACCTCCCAGAATATTGGAAATAAAAGCAAAAATAAACAAGTGGGACCTAATTAAACTTAAAATCTTCTGCACCACAAAGGAAACTATAAGCAAGGTGAAAAGACAGCCTTCAGAATGGGAGAAAATAATAGTAAATGAAGCAACTGACAACAACTAATCTCAAAAATATACAAGCAACTCCTGCAGCTCAATTCCAGAAAAATAAACCACCCAATCAAAAAATGGGACAAAGAACTAAACATACATTTCTCCAAAGAAGACATACAGATGGCTAGCAAACACATGAAAAGATGCTCAACATCACTAATTAACAGAGAAATGAAAGTCAAAACCACAATGAGGTACCATTTCACACCAGTCAGAATGGCTGCTATCCAAAAATCTACAAGCAATAAATGCTGGAGAGGGTGTGGAGAAAAGGGAACCCTCTTACACTGTTGGTGGGAATGCAAACTAGTACAGCCACTATGGAGAACAGTGTGGAGATTCCTTAAAAAACTGGAAATAGAACTGCCTTATGACCCAGCAATCCCATTGCTGGGCATACACACTGAGGAAACCAGAATTGAAAGAGAGACGTGTACCCCAATGTTGAAGCAACCTAGATTTCCATCAGCTGCTACTGCTAAGTCGCTTCAGTCGTGTCTGACTCTGTGCGACCCCAGAGACGGCAGCCCACCAGGCTCCCCCGTCCCTGGGATTCTTCAGGCAAGAACATTGGAGTGGGTTGCCATTTCCTTCTCCAATGCATGAAACTGAAAAAATAAAGTGAAGTTGCTCAGTTGTGTCCGACTCCTAGAGACCCCATTGACTGCAGCCCACCAGGCCCCTCCATCCATGGGATTTTCCAGGCAAGAGTACTGGAGTGGGTTGCCTTTGCCTTCTCCGTGTCCATCAGCAGATGAATGGATAAGAAAGCTGTGGTACATATACACAATGGAGTATTCCTCAGCCATTAAAAAGAATACATTTGAATCAGTTCTAATGAGGTAGATGAAACTGGACCCTACTATACAGAGTGAAGTAAGCCAGAATGAAAAACATCAATACGGTATACTAAAACATACATGTGGAATTTAGAAAGATGGTAATGATAACCCTGTATGCGAGACAGCAGAAGAGACACAGATGTATAGAACAGTCTTTTGGACTCTGTGGGAGAGGGAGAGGGTGGGAAGATTTGGGAGAATAGCATTGAAACGTGTATAATATCATATGTGAAACGAATTGCCAGTCCAGGTTCGATTCATTATACAGGATGCTTGGGGCTGGTGCATTGGGAGGACCCAGAGGGATAGTACAGGGAGGGAGGAGGGTTCAGGATGAGGAACACATGTATATCTGTGGCGGATTCGTGTTGATGTATGGCAAAACCAATACAATATTGTAAAGTAGTTAGCCTCCAATTAAAATAAATAAATTTATATTAAAACTAAGTGTAACAATAAGACAATCTGACAATGGTGTATCTGGGAAAGTTGTTTTTCACATGAGAAGAAAATAGACAAATATTTTTTTAGATATGGGAAATCATATGACATTTATGTGCCTAAAATGAAAGGGAGGGAGGAGCAGTGAGGGGATGAGGTAGAGGAAGTGCATGCGTGGTTGTCCTGCCCAGCTCTTTGCAACCCCATGGACTATAGCCTGCCAGGATCCTCTGTCAGTGGGATTTTCTCAACAAGCATACTGCAGTGGGTTGTCATTTCCTCCTTCAGGGGATCCTCCTGACCCAGGACTCAAACCTGAGTCTCTTTAATCTTCTGCATTGGCAGGAAGATTCTTTGTCACCTGGGAATCCAAAGTAGAGGTAGAAGTAAAGGCAAAAGAGAAGAAAAAAATTGAATAATCTGGCTCTCTAAATGATGAAAGAAGGTTAAAATTAAAAAAAAAAAAGCAAGAAAAAAACCAATGATGTTTTCAAAAAGTGGGATTTTTCAGCATCAACTTTTAAAAGACCTGAAGACATCTTTTGTTTCAGTAAGCTTCATCTGACTGATCAGCTATCCTAATTATGTCAAATGGTTGATGTTTCATTTTACAACTTATAGCGAATAATTATCCTTCGTTATGGCTGAAAACTTTGTAAGTAGGACACACACACAAATATTTGGGAAAAAATTCCTTTTCAGGCAAAATTTGATAATTTATTAAAACGTCTGGCACCTCCAGGTGGTGCTAGTGGTAAAATAAAAACAAACAAACAAACAAAAAAAGAAACAAAAACCTCCCAGCCAGTGCTGGAGATGAGATGTAGGCTCCATCCCTGGATCAGGAAGATCCCCTGGAGGAGGAAGTGGCAATCCACCCCAGTATTCTTGCCTGGAGAATCCCTGTAGACAGAGGAGACTAGCAGGCTATGGTCCATAGGATCAGAGAGTCAGATACGACTGAAGCGATTTAGCACACACATACACACATTAACACATCTAATAATCCTGGCAAGTTATAATTAGGGGATAAAATCTCTCAAGAAAGAAATACTAGTACAAAATGTCACAAAGTTGAGGGCTATGCTTGAATGATGGCTCTGTGTTTATTTTCATTTTTAATCCAATATATCTAGGTTTCAAATTCTTTTTCAAATAGTTTTTAATGGGAAAGATTGCTTTTTAATAAACAGTAGTCAGAAATCAAGCAACTGTTACTTTTAATATAGTTTCACAGCATATATCAGCTATATAAAAGGAACACAGTAACCTAAAATGAGAAGAGGTGTGGGGAGCAGTAATTTAATTTAATAAAACAATAAAGAAAATTGAAAAAAAATTAAATATAAATAATGAAAAGGATGTAGGTGGTTTCCAGGGTAAATAGGTGGAGAAGTTACCTCACTTAGCTTGGGCTGTTACACAAGAATAGCACAGCCTGAGTGGCTTGAAACATCACATTTATTTCTCACAGTTCTGGAGGCTGAAGTCCAAGGTCAAAGAGCCAGAAGAATGTGTCTTGTGAGAGCCCTATTTCTGGTCTGCACGTGGCCATCTTCTCCTTGTACCATCCATGGCTGAGGGCAGAGAGAGAGGAACAAGCTCCCTGTGTCTCTTCTTATAAGGGTCCCGATATCATCCTGAGGGTGCTACTCTCATCATATAATTTTTCCCAAAGTCCTCTCCTCCTAAAGTCCACTGAGAATAGAATTTCAACTTCAAAAGATGCGTTTTGTGGTGACACATACAATACATAGCATTCCTCCTCTGGCACCTCAAGATGCATGTTCTCATATGCATAATATATTTCATCCCAATGGACCCAACAGTCTTACCTCATTCCAGCATCAACTCCAAAGTCTAGAGTGTCATCTAAATCAGACGTGAATGACGATTGAAGTAAAATTTTTCCAAAATTCCTTTCTGGCTGTGAACCTGTGAAACCAAACTAGTTATGTACTCCTGAAACACAATCATAGACATTCCCATTTCAAGTGAGAAAAATAAGGACGGGATGAAGTGTCCCAAATGAGTCCAAACCTAGCAAGGCAAACTGCATAGGACCTTAAGTTTTGAGAATAATCTCCTTTGTCTCAATGCCTGACTCTTCAGGTCACCTTTAGTAGTAATATCACCCCCATGGCTCAATAAAATGCTGCCCACTCATGGCTATGGGCAAAATTTGCACCTCCAGGATTTCTGTTGGAGCCTGTGCACCCTGTTGAAATTTAGGCAGTGATTCTGATGGTCTCTTAATTGCCTTAGGGGGCATTCTTCCCTTTACTTGAAAAATAGTACAAGTTCAAAATGGAATCACTTTATCATTCTATCTTATAGAATCTAAGGTATATAAAAACACTGATCCATTCCACTGCATCCCTTTGCTCTTCAGTTCAGACTGGCAGCTTTCCTTCTGTGGTGGTTGATTAAGTGCCTGGTTCACACACACACACACACACACACACACCACCTTATCAAACGTTTCCTGGGTCATACCCAGTGCTCTTCCTTCTAAGTGTACTTTCTCATCCTTTGCATTATGCAGAGCCGAGATTTTTTTCCCAACTATTTATGTTCTGTTTTTTTTTTGTTTTTTTTTTGCTTAACAATCCCATGTTCAATTCATTTCTCTCTTCTTGCATTTTACTGTAATTAGTCAGGAAGAACTGAGCCACTTCAACACTATGCTTAGATAGCTCCTCGGTGAAATACTAAGCTTCATAATTTTCAAGCACTACCTTCCACAAAACACTGGAACATGAACACAATTCAGCCAAATTTATAGACACTTTATAACGAGGGTTGCTTTTTTATCCACTGTCCAATGACATGCTCTACATTTCCGTCTGAGATCTTAGGTTTATGTTTCTACCAACATTATACACATGCATATTTATCTATGTGGTGAGAAGATGGGAGATTTCTCTATATATATTCTTTTCTTTCTTTGCCTTCACTGGAGTCACCTTTAATTGTCCCTTCATTGCAGTGTTGGCTTTTTCTAGCACATTCCAGGAAAATCTTTCAGCCTTTATGCATTCTTCAATTTCAAAAGCTGCTTCCACATTTTTAGGTATTTGTTACAGCAGCAGCCTATTTCTCAATACCAATTTCTGTCTTAGTTTGAGCTACTATAGTAGGATAATGATCACATGATGACTTAAATAACAAAATATCTTATTTTTCACAGTTGTGAAGGAAGGGTGGAGGGTCCAGTAAGAAGCTGGTAGATGATCTGGTGTCTGGTAAAAGTCTGTTTTCTGGTTTGCAAATGGCCACATACTTCTATCCTCAGGTGGCCAAATGTAGAGAGGAGAAGCTCACTCTTAAGGCACCAGCCCCACTCATGAGGGCTCTACCTTCTTGAACTAATCACCTCCCAAAGGTCCCAATTCCTAATTCCATTCTACTGGGGTTAAGGTTTCAGCACTTGACTCTGGAAGAGGGCTGGGGATAAGGACGGCACTTTCAACACAAACATGGGGCCCATTATACCAGTTGAATTCTATATGTGACACATTCTCAGAGAGGGGACCTTGGAAAAGTTCTAAGTGTTTATGTATCAGTCAAATATTTTCAGACTTATTACATGAGATAAAAGTGTAGGTGGCACTAGTGGTAAAGAACTTGCCTGCCAATGCAGGAGACATAAGAGATGTGGATTTGATCCCTGGGTTAAGATCCCCTGGTGTAGGATGCAGCAACACACTTCAGTAGTCTTGCCTGGAAAATCCCATGGCAAGGGAGCCTGGCAGGCAACAGTCCATAGGGTGGCACAGAGTCGGACACGACTGAACCAAAGTGAAAGGATTCCTCCCTTTGGGATAACTGACACACCCATCACTGCACTTGGGCCCCCAGGATTGGCACTGGGGGAAGAGGTCTTCCTTGTGCCACATTTCCAATGCCTACCATGGGGATGGGACTCGGCACTGGGTTCTTTGCTGTTCACCTGCCATTACTGAAGGAGTCCTTTGTAAAAAAATTTTCCTGCTAAATAGTATTCTTATATTCAGTGAGCTATTGAGGTTTTTTTTTTTTTTTTTTTTGTAAAAACATTTATGCCCTACCATCTTTGCAAATTTCAGCTACATGGTACAGTGTTATTGACTGCAATCATCAGGGCGTATATTAGAGCCTCAGATATTATTCATCCTATAGGTTTAATCCGTTACCAACTTCTCCTTATTTCCCTCACCTCTAGCCTCTGATTACACAGTTCTACTTTGCTTATATCAGTGTGACTTTTATTTTACTTTTATTTTTAGTATTCATATATAAGTGACATTTTATTTTTCTTTGTCTGGATTATTTCACCTAGCACAATACCCTCTAGGTTCATTCATATTGTAAATATCAGGATTTCCTTCTTGTTTAAAGCTGAATTTGTGTGTGTCTGTGTGTATCATATTTTCTTTATCCATTTGTTCATCCACTCTTAGGTTATTTCCATACCTTACCTGTTGTGATTAATGCTAAAATCAACATGTAAAAATATATATCTCTTTGAGATAATGATCTTGTTTCCTTTGAATATACCCAGAAATGGATCATATGGTAGTTCTATTTTTGACTTCTTGAGGAACATCCAGACTTTTTCCCATAGTAGTTGTTCCAGTTTATATTACTCTCAGCATTCTCTTCTCATCCACATCTTTGCCAACACTTGTTATTTACTGGCTTTCTGATAAGAGATAACCTAGCAGGTATTAGAAGACATCTCACTGCGATTTTGATTTACATTTCCCTGTTGATTAGTTACGTTGAGTACTTTTTCATGTACTTGTTGATCAATTGTA
Source organism: Bos javanicus (assembly GCF_032452875.1). Taxonomy (NCBI): domain Eukaryota; kingdom Metazoa; phylum Chordata; class Mammalia; order Artiodactyla; family Bovidae; genus Bos; species Bos javanicus. Next base: position 3,647,857 of record NC_083871.1, on the reverse strand, counting down.
TGTCATTTTTTTGTAAAATTGTTATTCAAGATCTTTGCTTGTTTTTTAATGGGTTATATGTATATTTGCCATTGAGTTGTATGAGTTCTTTGCATATTTGAATATCAATCTCTTATTGGACATGCGGCTTGTAAATATTTTTCTTCCATTCCATAGGTTGCCTTTTCATTTTGCTGGTAGCTTTCTTTGGTGTGCAGAAGCTTTTCATTTTGATGTAGTCAAAACTAAATCACTTGATGATTTTTGCTTTGGATTTTGGTGGCAAATTCAAAAATTATTGCCAAGACCAATGTCAAGGAGTTTAACCTTATGTTTTATTCTAGAAGTTTTACAGCTTCAGGACTTATAATTAACTAATCCAATTTTTAGGGCTTTTTTCCTTCTAAATGTAAGCTTTTTTATTGTTATAACTTTCCTCTTAGGACTGTTTTTGCAGCAGCCCATACATTTTGGCATGTTGTGTTTCTCATTTAAGATACTGTCTTAATTTCCATTTTGATTTCTGTTTTGACCATTGGTTGTTTAGAAGTGTGTTGCTTAATTAACACATTTAAAATTTTTCCAAATTTATTCGTGTTACTGATTTCTACATTAGTATCTTTATGTTGTCAAAGGTAATTGGTATGATTTCAGTCTTTATATAGATATTTTGTGAATTAGCATATGTTCTTGTGAATTATCACATATTCTATCTTGGAGAATGTTCCATTGTGCTTAAGAAGAATTTATATTATGCTGTTGAATGGAATATATGACTATTAGGTTCATTTGAAGCAATATGTAGTGTGAGTCTAATGTTTTATAATTGATTGTTTGTCCATATGATCTACCCATAATTGAAAGTGGTGTACTGAAGTCCCCAATAAAGTCCCCAATATTGTCATATTGCTAGGTATTTCTCATTTCATATCTATTTATATTTGATTTATGTAGTTAGGTCCTCATATTGAGTTAATAAAAATTTACTAATGGTATACCTTCTTGAATAATTGATCACTTTATCATTATAGAGTAACTTTTGGTTCATTGTTACACTTATAGCCTTAAAATCTATTTTGTTTGCATAAGTATTGCTTCCCTGCTTACTTCTGGTTTCCACTTGAATGGATTTTTTTTTTTCATACGTTCCATTTTAGTCTTCATGTCCTTAAAGACAAAGCAAGTCTCCTTTATGCAACAATCATTGGTTTTGTTTTTATATTGATTCAACCACTCTACAACTTTTGATTTGAAGGATGTAGCCCATTTACAGCTATAGATGGGGAAACAGTGGAAACAGTGTCAGACTTTATTTTTCTGGGCTCCAAAATCACTACAGATGGTGACTGCAGCCATGAAATTAAAAGACGCTTACTCCTTGGAAGGAAAGTTATGACCAACCTAGATAGCATATTGAAAAGCAGAGACATTACTTTGCCAACAAAGGTTCGTCTAGTCAAGGCTATGGTTTTTCCTGTGGTCATGTATGGATGTGAGAGTTGGACTGTGAAGAAGGCTGAGCGCTGAAGAATTGATGCTTTTGAACTCTGGTGTTGGAGAAGACTCTTGAGAGTCCCTTGGACTGCAAGAAGATCCAACCAGTCCATTCTGAAGGACATCAGCCCTGGGATTTCTTTGGAAGGAATGATGCTAAAGCTGAAACTCCAGTACTTTGGCCACCTCATGCGAAGAGTTGACTCATTGGAAAAGAATGTGATGCTGGGAGGGATTGGGGGCAGGAGGAGAAGGGGACGGCAGAGCATGAGATGGCTGGATGGCACCACTGACTCGATGGACGTGAGTCTGGGTGAACTCTGGGAGTTGGTCATGGATAGGGTGGCCTGGCGTGCTGCAAATCATGGGGTCACAAAGAGTCGGACACGATTGAGCGACTGATCTGATTTCATCTGATGAATTAATTTTGCTCTTGATGATGTCTCATATGTCTCTCAAAGCATTTTACTCTTTTCTATTACTGTTTTTTACTTCTCTTATTGGATGACTTTCACTGTCTTATCTTTGAATTCATTTTCTCTGTCTTCTGGTTAATTCAGTCTGCTGTTGAACTATTCTATGGAATTTTTTAGTTCATTTATTGAAATATTTAGCTCTGTGATTTCAGTTTGCAAATTTTTACTATTTTCTGTCTCTTTGCTGAAACTGTTCCTTTGTCCATTCGTTGCTCACCTGACCTCAATGAGCATATTTGTGAATTGTTAACTTAAACATTAATCTGTTTCATTAGGTTCTGTTTCTGGGTATTTGTCTTATTTTGCTTGGAACATATTTATTTATTTTATTTTATTTAGTTTTTGCATGTAATATGAAATAACACCTCTCCCAGTCTTAAAAAAGAGTGGTTTCTGGTAGATGAACCTAATCAAGTATCTGAACCTGAATTCCTGACTGCCTCTCAAACTTTTCTGACTGTCAAAGCTGCCTTCTTTGTTCTTAATGGCTTTCAGTAATTGAAGATGTTCCAAGAACTTCCCCAAAGAGGAAGATTTTGGTCAGCATCTGGATGGAGCCTGAGGAAACTTTGGATCCTCAAAGAAATGAGTGTTTTGCCTACTCCCCCTCAGCTGGGCCAGGGTGTATAACCCTCCCCCCTTTCCCCAGGGAGTGAATGGGGCACTTGTTCCAACACCTATTAAATTAATATTTGCTACTCTGTTTGCTACAATCCTGTAGGACTCATGAATCCCAGAGTCAGGCAATCTGGAAGTCTCTCTCTTGGGGGGCAGGTGCAAAAGCTATGGTACAAGCTTCTCCCAGAGAGGTATTGGTGACTTGGTTTTACTTTTGGAGCAGGCTAAAATGAGAAAATGGAGAGAGTTTTCCCTCCATTTTCCCAGTCTTTGGGGGAGATCACAAACCAGCCCTTTAATCTGTTCTTAAAGTTATAAACCTGAACACAGACAGCAGCTAGTAAAATATTCAGATATATCCATTTCAGAGAAAGACTAGGAAATGGTCAATTTTGTCTGCTCCCTCTGTGCTGAGCTCTTAGCGGGGACTGGAGAGGATGGATGAGTTTTATGGTGACAATGTGTCTCAATCTTTCCTGTTTATTTTTCAATTAGTATTTTCTCATTCTCCTAATACATAGGAACTTCTCAGCTAGTTACTACATCTCTTTTAGAGGGAAAAAATCCACATATAGCTGTACATTTAGTGTATCTGTATGAGGAAGTGAATTCAGGAGACTTCTATCTGGCTAATCCTTATTTTCATAAAGAATTTGTTTCAGCTTCTCAAGATCTGAATTATGTGAATCATGTGTGTTAATAACAGTGAGTAGACAAAGGATTTTAGGGTTTGTGGAGTGGAAAATATATATGACATTCCTAAAAGACTAAGTGTTTACAAACTATATTTTTATATATAGCTTATAACATAATTTAGCAAATGTTCATTCCACTTTCCTTATGTTTGCATTTTAGGAGTAGAAGTGACTTTGTGTTGAATTATATTCCTTATGAATGTGTCTGGGCTTGCTACCAGAGCTGGGAGACAAATGAATAAATGGAACTACAACATAACAAACACACTAGGTTTCCTTTTTATGTGCCATCTCCTGGAGAGAGAGGTCAGGCTGATAAGCGCCCTCTATTCTCACTTATACCTAACCAATTCTTTATTTTTCAATCCAGAAGCCTATTCTCACTGTTTTTTAACTTGTGTATATCTTTCCATCTATTTACTTATGTATTGTTTTTCTGGCTTTATTTCAAGTCTGAGGATACAAAGCAAATACAATTCAGTTTAGAATTCTCGTTATGTGAAAAATATTCATACTGAAGAAAGTACACAAATTTGCTTAGAAATCATTATACGAGTTTTTCATCACACTGTGCAAGGGATTAATGAAGAAAGATTAAGTAATATCTTCAAAAATTTATGACAGAACAATAAAGATTTTTTTTTAAATGAAGAATGGAAATTGACTTTGCAATCTTTGAGTTTGAAAAGCACAACTCGTTTTTTCTTAATTGCTTGCTATACTACTTTGGTTTATTACTGAAGAAACACATAACTTATTATGATGAAAGAATTGCAAAATAAACACAGGCGTTTATTCAACAAGTCTTCCTTGAACAACTTCTGCCTCCTGGCATGGCTCTGGGCTTTGGAGATATAGGAATGGGAAGAACACAGACAATGGTCCATATCACTGTGGAGCTTACATGATGTTGGAGGAGACAATGAGCAAGGCATCAGAAAAAAAAAAAGGAAAATAAAAAGAATACAATATCTACAATCTAGTAATCCATGCAGATAATGTAATAAGTAGGATCCTGGTTCTAGCATGGGCTCCTCTGGTGACTCAGTGGTAAAGAATATGCTTGAAAATGCAGGAGACACAGATTCAATCTCTGGGTCAGGAAAATCCCCTGAAGAAGGAAAAGGCAACCCTCTCCAGTATTTTTGTCTGGGAAATCCTATGGACAGAGGAGTCTAGCAGGCTATAGTCCATGGGGTCACAAAGAATCAGACACAACAACTGAACAATAAAAACAAGGGCTCTAGAATACAAAAAATGAAGGGACTACTTGGGGAGGGGTCTAGTTTAGTGGAACAGTTTAGTTAAGTTTAGTTAACTAGTTTCAGTTCAGTGGTTCGGTCGTGTCTGACTCTTTGCGACCCCATAGACTGCAGCACGCCAGGCCTCCCTGTTTATCACCAACTCCCAGAGTTTACCGAAACTCATGTCTTCTGTATTGGTGATGGCATCCAACCATCCCATCTTCTGTCATCCCCTTCTACTCCTACCTTTAATCTTTCCCACCATCAGGGTCTTTTCAAATGAGTCAGTTCTTTGCATCAGGTGGCCAAATATTGGAGTTTCAGCTTCAGCATCAGTCCTTTCAATGAATATTCAGGACTGATTTCCTTTAGGATTGACTGGTTGGATCTCCTTGCAGTCCAAGAGACTCTCAAGAGTCTTCTCCAACACCACAGTTCAAAAGCATCAGTTCTTCAGTGCTCAACTTTCTTCACAGTTAACTAGTGTAGTGGTCACAAAATTCCTCTGTGAGGAAATAGATGCTAAAATGGGAAGATAAGAAGGTGCCATCCTTGGTAACCTGATTGAAGTAAAAAACTGACTCAGAAAAGACTGGGATTCTTCAATGAATAGAAGAAAGGCCACTATGTTTGATGTGGTAAGGCAGGAAGAATGGGTTAAGATTTGAAAAGTGGACAGGGTTGCAAGGTATGGGATGTTGATTTTATTTTAAGAGCAAAGTGAAGACATTGAATGACTTTGTCTAAACATAAAAATGGGGAGAATATCACGTATATATTATATATTTGTGGACTGTATCCCACCAGGCTCCTCTGTCCATGAGGATTCTCCAGGCAAGAATACTGGAGTGGGTTGCCATGCCCTCCTCCAGGGGATCTTTCCAACCCAGGAATCAAACCCAGGTCTCCCACATTGCAGACAGATTCTTTACCATCTGAGTCACCAGGGAAGCCCAAGAATACTGGAGTGGGTAACCTACTGTTCTCCAGGGTATCTTCCTCACCGAGGAATAGTGTGTGTATGTATGTATGTATATGTATGTATGTGTGTATATATATATATATACACACTGCTAAGTCACTTCAGTTGTGCCTGACTCTGTGACACCCCGTAGATGGTAGTCCACCAGGCTCCACCATCCCTGGGATTCTCCAGACAAGAACACTGGAGTGCCTTTTCTTCTCCAATGCATGAAAGTGAAAAGTGAAAGTGAAGTTGCTCAGGTGTCCAACTCTGAGCAACCCCATGGACTGCAGCCCACCAGGCTCCTCCGTCCATGGGATTTTCCAGGCAAGAATACTGGAGTGGGGTGCCTTTTCCTTCTCCAGGGGATCTTCCCGACCCAGGTCTCCCGCATTGTAGGCAGACGCTTTACCATCTGAGCCACCAGGGAAGCCCATATGTATACTATTCGGTAACAAATCATCACTCTGGTTAGTGAGAATGCGCTAGAAGTTGCAGCACAGGAGCCTCCCAAGGTATCTTGGTCAAAGATAATGTGGCTCAGCCCAAGGTTTTCACAGTGTGGACACAGTGTGGAGACAGTGTGGATGGGTAGTAACAGTACACATTTAAGATATTATTTGGAAAAATAATTCTCAGGTTCTGTTGATGGATCAAATCTGAATGGTTGGGAAGATTGAGGATTTAAGAATGATTACTATCTTTCTAGCTGAAGCAATTCAAGAGAAAGAGATGTGCTCAAGGCTTCACTGTGATGATATCAATAGTTGAGATACCTTGACAATGAAATGTTACAGTGCATATATTCAATAGAGAATTAAAAATGTGAATATGATTATCAGATGAGTGATCAAGATTAGGCCTATAAATTTGAGCATCTTCACACTGACATAGATGATATCCTAAGGCATTGGAATGGATGAGGTACCATTAGGAGAAAATATAGATGGGAAAGGAAAGGAGTCTCAGATGTTACAATGTAGAGTTCTGCTGTAAGAAAAGTAAGTCAGCAGAGGAAACAAAGGTAGGGCAACTAGAGGAGAAAAGAATAGGAAAAATAATCTCAGAGTGTTGATGCCTGATAAATTCAAAGAGCTGTTTCTCATATTTTCAACTTGTCTTAAGGATTACTCTAAACTGAAGCCTGACAGAACAGTCATTATTTTAATTTCCACCTATCACTATGGAAGGAGGAAAGGGATCTGTGGAGGGTTTCAACAAGCAATAAATAGTTGGATCCAACAAAAATAGATGTCACTTCAACCAAAATCTCACCAGGAAGAGCTAGCTTACAACGTTCTAAAATGTTTGATGAACTATGTCAATATCTACAAGAACCTGTTTTTTTCTGATGGCTCACTCTACCTGAAATAGACAGGCAACCCTAAATCCCAATAAATCATGGTATGGGGAGGGAGGAGGGAGGAGGGTTCAGGATGGGGAACACATGTATACCTGTGGTGGATTCATTTTGATATTTGGCAAAACTAATACAATTATGTAAAGTTTAAAAATAAAATAAAATTAAAGAAAAATAAATAAATAAATTACAAAAAAAAAGTTTCTCCAAATCTTTATGGTAACTTGAAAAAAAAAAATCCCAATAAATCAAAGCATCAAGCTCAACATGCAAACCTCTGGGTATTGTATGATCATTGTTAGGCTATATTAGATGTAGAAGCAGATCTTTCTCATCTAGAACTTTATGAATCAAATACTCTCACTGGTCAGTGGTGGAGCATGAGGCAGATAATCTCAGTGTAACATCCCATTTGGATGCCAACCATAGACTGCCCTGCCACACACACACACACAAATTGTGTGATGGCTCCTCTTTTCCTGAGAAGGAGATCTTCCTACTAGGGTCTGTTCTTGTTCCTTGGGAAGGACTTTCCAGTTCACAATTTTCCAAAGTCCTTTTTTTCCCCATCACAAGAATCTCTTCCTTCATCATCCTATTTGAACCTGAATTGGACACTGGGTACCATATTCTTCTTAGGTGCCCGATAGGTTCTTTCATCTGCTTCTCATTGTAATGTGTGAGCCCAGGATGGGTTTTAAGTCTCAAGTGGTCACATACATTTTAAGTCTGGACTCAGTCTCTTTGGTAGAACAATTGTCTCATAAAAAAACTATTTTTTACTGATTTTATTTCATTGAAATCCACTTACCAATTTATGTAACACATGCCCCACACTTTCTCCAGTTCATTTCAGATATTTTGAATCTAACAGGCATCTTAGGGAGAATCAAGCCTTTAGTCTCTTTCTCTTGAGAAATTTTATTCAAAATTTATTTCCAAGGATCACCTTGACCATCACTGTACCAGGAAAAGCAGGCATCAGCTCTTGTCATCTGGGCACAGTGGACACATTTTTTTTTAATCTTAAAATTACTTTACAAATAATTTACAAAACTAAGAGTAAAGGGATGGTAAAATATTTTATTAAATTTTTTTTTAATTTTTAAAATATAAATTTATTTATTTTAATTAGAGGGTAATTACAATATTATATTGGTTTTGCCATACATCAACATGAATCTGCCACGGGTGTACATGTGTTCCCAATCCTGAACCCCCGTGTGTTATTAATAATAATAATTAATAATAACCGTGTGTTATTCTGTATTTTTCTGATAGTGAAATTGGCAATGCCCTTAGAATGTAGTTTACTGCTCGTCAACTCAAATTAATGAATCTGGAGCACATCAGTCCTGTAAATACTGATTCCTAATATTAAATAATCAGGAATTGATTCTAGCTTATCAATACTTCTAGTTCTTTATCCTCTTGATTCATCAAAATACAATGCTTTTGATATTTGAAATCCGATAATTTTCTCATAGAGAGGTTACCTATCATTTTGGTTTGTAATTGCAAAACATTTTCATTATTAAGTTTAAAAACACCATGTAGAATGATTCATAACAATATTTTAAAGGTTTTGCAATCACTTTTCCAATCAATTTCAACAATTCCAAAATGTTTTAATATACTTCTTCTGTGTTAGTAAAAAATTGATCAGAGTAACAGAGTCAATAGACTCTCTCTCTCATATTTATTAATATATGGGGACATTTGAATATATGTATATATCACATATGTATAGATGATTGATCACAAGGAATTGGCTTATTCAGTTGTAGGGGCTGGCTCTGCAAGTCTGTAGCATTGATTATCATGAAGGGGAGGCTAGAAATACTATCCAGAAAGACTTTGAGTAATTGGAAATTTGTTCTTACTCTAGAAACTTCAGTTTAGATCATAAAGACATTCAACTAGTTGGAAGAGTCCCACTCAAACTTCTGAAGATAATCTCTTTTACTAATTGTGAGTGTTAACCAATACCTAGGTCAGTATTGAATTGAATAATAGTCTCACCAAACTGACATATACAATGAACCACCACACTTGCTTTTACATTTATCCACTTATGAATCTTATTAAATAAATTTTGATGCATGAGCACCATAAAATAAAAAGGCACTTACATAAGATAGTGCCCATTTGTTTCACAGAATTTCATGTGATATTCCTTATGAATAGCTAACTGGATGAGTGTGTTATATATGTCTTTCTTCTTTAGACACATATCTTTCACTCACTACTTCTTGACTTTGAGAAAATACATATAAGATATTTGAATGTAATGACATATAGTCTGATATTTCACTTATATGATTAATTTTACCATCATTATTAGTATCTGAAGTATTGCTGTCTCTAACACTAACCCTAACCCTACATACCTCTATGTATTTACATTTTTGTTCATATAATAACTTAGAATATCATTCCCATGGTTCTTTTGGTAGGTATTTTTTTAATGTCTCAATTCTCAAATGTGTTCAAGTGCTATTTTTAAAATGCCACAATGATCATATTTCCAAATTTATTTGATAACTGCTTGGAAGATTGTGAAATACTTTAGATAATCCAAATAAAAAACTAAGGGATGATGTAATATTGATAATTTACTTTGCCATTGCATTATTCTAGGTAATTCAATTTTATTTTAATTTTAGTCTATTTAGTATGGTTGGGAATAATTTATGAGTAATGATAAAATAATTTCTAGGAAAATGAAAAGCAAGTTATGCAATATTAAGTAAAATAAGATCACTAGGATTATATAGTTTACCTTAGATTTATAACAGTGTCCAATGGGCTAATACTGAGGATAATATACTCACTTCAGTTCAGTTCAGTTCAGTTCAGTAGCTCAGTCGTGTCCGACTTTTGCGACCCCATGAATTGCAGTACGCCAGGCCTCCATGTCATGACCAACTCCCAAAGTTCACTCAGACTCACGTCCATTGAGTCAGAGATGCCATCCAGCCATCTCATCCTCTGTCGTCCCTTTCTCCTCCTGCCCCCTATCCTCCCTAGCATCAGAGTCTTTTCCAACGAGTCAACTCTTCTAAAGTTAACTAATTACAGATGTCAATTGTATCTACAAAACATTTTAATGATTTTTTTTGAAACTTTAAATGTTATCAGATCAGATCAAATCAGTCACTAGTCATGTCCGACTCTTTGCTACCCCATGAATCGCAGCACGCCAGGCCTCCCTGTCCATCACCAATTCCCGGAGTTCAAAAAGACTCACATCCATCGAGTCAGCGATGCCATCCAGCCATCTCATCCTCTGTCGTCCCCTTCTCCTCCTGCCCCCAATCCCTCTCAGCATCAGAGTCTTTTCCAAGGAGTCAACTCTTTGCATGAGGTGGCCAAAGTACTGGAGTTTCAGCTTTAGCATCATTCCTTCCAAAGAAATCCCAGGGCTGATCTCCTTCAGAATGGACTGGTTGGATCTCCTTGCAGTCCAAGGGACTCTCAAGAGTCTTCTCCAACACCACAGTTCAAAAGCATCAATTCTTCAGTGCTCAGCCTTCTTCACAGTCCAACTCTCACATCCATACATGACCACAGGAAAAATCATAGCCTTTACTAGACGAACCTTTTTTGGCAAAGTAATGTCTCTGCTTTTGAATATACTATCTAGGTTGGTCATAACTTTCTTTCCAAGGAGTAAGCATATTTTAATTTCATGGCTGCAGTCACCATCTGTAGTGATTTTGGGAGCCCAGAAAAATAAAGTCTGACACTGTTTCCACTGTTTCCCCATCTATTTCCCATGAAGTGCTGGAACCAGATGCCATGATCTTCGTTTTCTGAATGTTGAGCTTTAAGCCAACTTTTTCACTCTCCACTTTCACTTTCATCAAGAGGCTTTTGAGTTCCTTTTCACTTTCTGCCATAAGGGTGGTGTCATCTGCATTTTTGAGGTTATTGATACTTCTCCTGGCAATCTTGATTCCAACTTGTGTTTCTCCCAATCCAGCGTTTCTCATGATGTACTCTGCATATAAGTTAAATAAGCACGGTGACAATATACAGCCTTGACGTACCCCTTTTCCTATTGGAACCAGTCTGTTGTTCCATGTCCAGTTCTAACTGTTGCTTCCTAACCTATGTTATACTTCATGTTAAATATAAATTGATTTTTTTCATTTTTATCTTTAGAAGATCACTGAAAAGAATATAATTATAAAAGTATCAATTCTTACAGATAGTTAAACTACTCAAAAAAATACAGAACTGAAATTTAGGCTCAAAGTATATTACATCAAGGATTAATCAATTCAGACATAATACAATTTGTTGATATTTGTGTTTAAACTGACCTCGACATAGAGCTTGTTTTATATTTTAATTTTTTTAGTTAGATAGCAAGATGAAAAAGTCCATTTGTAGAGTTAGAGCATTCAATGACAAATGCATTGATGTATTCACCACCTGCATTAAACAACTGAACTCAGTCTCTCAGAGAGTGCTCTCTTCTCCATTCCAGTCACCATCTCCTCTCAAGTTAATCATTCTCTTGGGTTCTGTCATCATTGATGAACTTTGATTGTTTATGACATTTTTAAAGATGAATAATGCAGTATGTGTTCCTTTGTGTACTCTGTCTTCTTTTGACCAATATTATCTTAGGGTGAACACTGATTCTATTTTTCTGTAGCCCTATTTTAAGAATGTAATAAGTGCATTTGCCCATCTTTATGATGATATGAATAATTTTCACTTTGTACTTTATCATAATAGTGCTATAAACATTTTTCATGTTTCTTGATGAACATATGCAGCTATTTTTTTTTTTTTTGGTTTTTTAATCAAGTGTGATCCAATTTTAGTTCGTCATGCCAGCTTTCAAAAGCAGAAATATCAAATTGTATCAGCAGCAGATGAGATTTCCTCTCAACATAAAATCCTTTCCAACACTTGGTATTGACAACGTTTTCCTAACCATTCTGGTACAGGCATCATCTTACTGTGTATGTGTGATTTTTATTTTTAATGAATTAGGAAATGTAACAACATTTCATGTGTTATTAAATCTTTGAATATCCTATTTTGTGGAATCTTTTATCAGGTATGTGTATGAAAAATATCCTTTATCACACTGAGACTTGATTTTTCTAGATGCCATCTTCTTTACATTCAAAGTTTTAAGCCTGTATATAAACCAATTTAACAAATTTTATATTATAGTTAGCCCTTTTGTCATCCATAAATTAAGAGCTGTCTCTACTCCTGCATGATGAAACATCTCACATAATGCTTTTAATTGAGTTGTTGGTTAAATGCAATCTTGGTTTTAAATTTTACTTGTTAGAAGTCTAAAGATAGTAGATCATTTTGCACACTCTATGTTATTGCAGAAGACAGTTTTACCCAGATCATCACAGCCTGTCTTCCAGCCCTCAAGGGCAGTTTTCTTGTTGCCCTCCAGGGGGTCCTTAAGACAACACCAGGTGTCTCTTTGTCTATTGTTCTGATTGCAGCTCTCCACTAATGGGCAGTAGTTCTTTTGTGAATTACAAAATGGTAACAGAAAAAAAAAAAAATGACTCAGTTTTAATAACTGATGTGCACCAGGGGTTATTTCTTACTCTCAACATATGTCTTTGTGTCCTCTGTGGCTCTGACCCACATTTCCTCACACTAGAACCCATGCTGCAAAGCCAACCAACATTTGGGAAGTTGCTTGTTATGAAGGTGGCAAGAGAGACTGAAAGAGACCCTCCATGGGCAATCAGAAGACCAGAGCTGACATGCACTTCTGCTCACTTTTCTTTGGTAGAATTAATTATATTCCTAACAGAACATGTTGGAGGTAGAAAAAGTAATCTTAGTGTGTGCTGCAGAGAAGGCAATGGCACCCCACTCCAGTACTCTTGCCTGTAAAATGCCATGGACGGAGGAGCCTCGTAGGCTCCAGTCCATGGGATCACTAAGAGTTGGGCACTACTGAGCGACTTCACTTGCACTTTTCACTTTCATGCATTGGAGAAGGAAAAGGCAACCCACTCCAGTATTCTTGCCTGGAGAATCCGAGGGACAGAGGAGCCTAGTGGGCTGCCATCTATGGGGTCGCAGAGTCGGACACAACTGAAGTGACACAGCAGCAGCAGCAGTGTGTGCTGAGATAGTAAAAGTTAATGAACTTTATTCATGATGACCAGAGTGGGAAAGTAAGCAGACATGTGATGGAGAATTCAATACTCACTCTAGGACCTGACACACATCATGCTTTCAATGTAGGAAATATCATTATTACTTGGTTTCCATATTAAAACATAAGTGGACATATTTCTAATTTCTTTAATATATTTGAGGCATTAGAGAAACTGAAAGGATTCTCAGAAGTAATAAGAGCACTTTTTCTAGTCATTTCTTGAAGTATAAATATGCTAAAAATATTTTTGCAACTGAGAATCAATTCTCTATCTAAAACCTTGAAAAGGAAATAGGCAGTCTCATGTTTCTTTAATCTGAATACCTCACTCAGAGTCTGCCCTTTGTGTCTGTTAAGTCTCAATGGAGACAACTAGTTAGAGAAAAATTATTAACAGTATATGCCATAACATTTTGAAGTCAAAAAATGCCTTGAATTCATACACCTGTAAATAAGGAAGACATTTTACTTCAATGGATATGATAAACTGCATCCAAAGTTATAATTTTCAATAGTTCATTTATATTATAACAGCAGATCCTGGTGTGACCTCAAACTCAACATCCCCCCAAACAAAATGATCATCCCCTTTCCTTGGCTCACTGTGTCAGTTTGGGTCCACACGGAATCAGTCACCAACATAATTTTAGACAAGCAAAGAATTCACTAGGGGAAATGCTTTTGAGGGGGTAAAGGGGAAAAGAGGTGGTGGTAGGGAGAAACTGCAGGCCCTGCTGCAGGTCTGACACCAGTAAAAGGAGGTGAAGGAGGGGACATCTGGAGGAGGTCAGATTGCAGCATGGTTCTAAGAATAGTCTGCCAGGCTGATGGAGGGGTCTCAAGTCAGCATCTTTGTTGGCAAAGTCCCACTTCCCTCAGGATGCCCCTGCACCAGCACAAGCCCTGCTCCGAGTCTTAGGCTCAGTCCTTAGCCAAGAGCAGCACAGAGAACCATGTCCTCATGTGGAAACAGTGGTGATTGAGATGGACAGCTCTGAGTGACCATGCGATACACGTCTTGGAGAAGCACATCTCTGTGGTTGCAGAAGGCACCTTGATCCTATTCTCCAGTAATGGATTGAGTTACTGCCTTCACAACTCACTCTTGAGATGGACAGCCCTGAGCTACCATGTAATGCACATCTTGGAGAAGCACGTTTCTGTGGTTACAGAGGGCATTTTGTAGTAATGGATTGAGTTACTGTCTTCTCAAGTCACTCCGGAGTACAGGTTGTAAACCCTAACTCTCTGTCTAGATCTGCCCATCCCAACCCTTTCACCTATGACCTTGAGCCCATTCCTCCTTTTGTGTTCAACTTACTGCATTAGTTTCATATAACTTCCTAAGTTGCCCTGTCTTGCAAAAGCCTGCTAACTTATTTGGTATTTACTACCCCAATAAATAAGCAGTGATACCTTCTGTTGCACAAGTCAGAAATATTCTAAGTCCTTTTGGAGAGTTTCATTTTATTTTTCAGATAACTGTCACTTAGTCCCGCTACTTCTTCCCTTACAACTTTTTTTTTTTTCAATTTCAGGATTTAGATTTCTAGTTGAGACATTAATTTTATTTCCTTTGAAATAAAACAGTGACAGTCTACCTGCCCTCAATGCTTCCAGTTTCCTTTTGAAAACTCATCCTTGGCACTGACCACAAATTTACTTATTTGAAATACAGATAAAGTCACTCTTATACTCCGTCTTCTGACACCTTCATTTCTTTCAGTGAGTAAATAAGACATCACATCTCCTTAGTGCCAAGTACAAATTGGCACTTGCTATGGGCACTTGCTGTCTACATCTACAAGGGTTAAAATATGTGCTGCTGCAGCTGCTGACTTTCAACACTCCCTGAAGGGAGTTCACGGTGGAGAGCAGAAACAAGGCACTCTGTGCTCAGTGCATGGGGTGGAGGACTGGCAGAACAGGTCTTCAGATAGTTAGATATTTTCAAGAGCTAATTTTATGAACCCAGTTCTTACATCTCCTCATATCTAGAAAAGCCCTAAATTCCTGCATGGTGACAAATGCTCCTCATGACTAGCAGTAATATTCTGTGGGGAAAAAAAAAGTGCTTGATCTCATGTAGTCCCCTTTCACCAAAGTCACATTTATAAAGACCTTTCCAGAGCAATTTATCAGAGCTATCTGAAATGCTGTCTCCTGGGCTATAGTCCTCTTTTTGCCCCAAATAAACTTAACTCACAGCTCTCACATTGTGAATTTTTTTTTTTAAGTTGACATTAGTCTATCAATCAATTCCCTTCACATTTTTATTTAATCAGTTCATTTTAGTTTCATCTCTCACCAATCATTAAATCTACCCTACATTCTAATTGAGATCAGACTCCCATCCCTTCAAAAGCAGGGAGGAACCACAGATAAGTGAGCAAGGCTGGGAGACATACAACAGTTAATGGTTATGTGAAAAGTGTAGGATTCAAGTCCAATTTATAAAAACCCTTTGGTTGTCAAACTGAACACATGTGTGAGCCAAACAAAGCACTGAGCAGTTTCCCACGAAGATAGTAAGCTAGAGTGTACTGTGACCCCCAGAGTCAACAGTGAAGAAATCAGAGAAACTGATGAGAAAAACAGATTCCAAGAACCAGTGAACATTTGTGAAAGCAGAGCAACTAAAGGCCACCTTGATCTCAGGGATGAAGGAGGTGAGCAAAGGGCTGCCTGATGCAGGGCTGAGAGAGGTTAGGTGAGAGAAAAACTAAATAAAATTTGCTCTTGTTTTCCCTAGTATCACAATGAGCAAAGCTTTGTCTGACACTTCATTTTGAAGATCTGTAGCAATACCTGAACGGTGGGGTGCTTGTGTCCTCTGAGAAACATCAGTGCTTTTACAAAGATTTGTGAAGATAGACAAAGAGTTGATAAAAATAGAAATGATTTGTCATGCTCCCTTTGGACTCTCCCTCTCTAGCCTTGTTCCCAAACCATTCAATAGCTCGCTTACAAAATAAAGACATTGATTCCAACTCGTGTTCTTTTGCTTTAAGAACACAAGAAAATATCAAAGGGGACAATTTAACCACAGGAATTGCCTGCCACATTAGTAGCAAGTGATTAACACATCTTTCCTTAACTTGAGACAGGAGAGACTCTGATCTCTGGTCCTTGCCCCAAACACATTGTAAGACAGACTGGTGATAGCCAACTCCAGGGAAATATCACTCAACACACCAGAACAGCTACACAACCAAGAAACACAACTATCTTTTAAGATTTAAAATTAAGTAAACAAATATAGTATTGAATGAAAATGTGTGGAAAGTGGGGGGGGGGGGCAAAAATTCAGAATTTGGAATTAGCAGATTAAAAACTACTCTGTATAAAATAGATAACCAAAAAGGGCCTACTATATAACACCATGAACTATATTTGATATCTTCTAATAACCCATATTAGTCGTGGGCGGCTGTGACCTGCGCACTAAGCACGGCCAAGAGCAGCTACCCCACATCCGAGGTCAGGGGCAGAAGCCAGGAGGACCCCATGTCCAAAGGGTGGCGGCCAACAAGAGTTACCCCCATTCTGAGGTCCAGGGCAGCAATCAAGAGTGCCAGGCTGCAATGGTGCAGGAATGGCGGAGATGAGCTAACCAAGTCCAAGGTCAGGGGCAGCGGCCGGGAGGACCAATCCCACACCGGAGGCCAGGGGCAGTGGCCAGGAGGAGCTACCACATGCCGGAGGCAAGGGGCCGTGGCCCAGAGGACTAGCCTCATGTTCAAGGAGCAGTGGCTACGTGGGTGCAGGAGGGCCTAGAGGAGCTATCCCATGCTGAAGGTCAGGAGGGGCGGCGGTGAGGAGATACCCCTCGTCCAAGGTAAGGAGCAGAGGCTGCGCTTTGCTGGAGCAGCCGTGAAGAGATACCCCACGCCCAAGGTAAGAGAAACCCAAGTAAGACAGTAGGTGTTGCAAGAGGGCATCAGAGGGCAAACACACTGAAACCATACTCACAGAAAACTAGTCAATCTAATCACACTAGGACCACAGCCTTGTCTAACTCAATGAAACTAAGACATGCCCATAGGGCAACCCAAGACAAGCGGGTCATGGTGGAGAGACCTGACAGAATGTGGTCCACTGAAGAAGGGAATGGCAAACCACTTCAGTATTCTCTCCTTGAGAACCTCATGAACACTATGAAAAGGCAAAATGATAGGATACTGAAAGAGGAACTCCCCAGGTCAGTAGGTGCCCAATATGCTACTGGAGATCAGTGGAGAAATAACTCCAGAAAGAATGAAGGGATGGACCCAAAGCAAAAACAATACCCAGCTGTGGATGTGACTGGTGATAGAAGCAAGGTCTGATGATGTAAAGAGCAATATTGCATAGGAACCTGGAATGTCAGGTCCATGAATCAAGGCAAATTGGAAGTGGTCAAACAAGAGATGGCAAGACTGAATGTCGATATTCTAGGAATCAGCGAACTGAAATGGAGTGGAATGGGTGAATTTAACTCAGATGACCGTCATATCTACTACTGCGGGCAGGAATCCCTCAGAAGAAATGGAGTGGCCATCATGGTCAACAAAAGAGTCTGAAATGCAGTACTTGGATGCAGTCTCAAAAACGACAGAATGATCTCTGTTTGTTTCCAAGGCAAACCATTCAATATCACAGTAATTCAAGTCTATGCCCCAACCAGTAATGCTGAAGAAGCTGACGTTGAACAGTTCTATGAAGACTTACAAGACCTTTTAGAACTAACACCCCAAAAAGATGTCCTTTTCATTATAGGGGACTTGAATGCAAAAGTAGGAAGTCAAGAAACACCTGGAGTAACAGGCAAATTTGGCCTTGGAATACGGAAAGAAGCAGGGCAAAGACTAATAGAGTTTTGTCAATAAAATGCACTGGTCATAGCAAACACCCTCTTCTAACAACACAAGAGAAGACTTTACACAGAGACATCATCACCAGATGGTCAACACTGAAATCAGATTGATTATATTCTTTGCAGCCAAAGATGGAGAAGCTCTATACAGTCAACAAAAACAAAACCAGGAGCTGACTGTGGCTCAGAGCATGAACTCCTCATTGCCAAATTCAGACTTAAATTGAAGAAAGCAGGGAAAACCACTAGACCATTCAGGTATGACCTAAATCAAATCCCTTATGATTATACAGTGGAAGTGAGAAATAGATTTTAAGGGCCTAGATCTGATAGATAGAGTGCCTGATGAACTATGGAATGAGGTTCGTGACGTTGTACAGGAGACAGGGATCAAGACCATCCCCATGGAAAAGAAATGCAGAAAAAGCAAAATGACTGTCTGGGGAGGCCTTACAAATAGTTGTGAAAAGAAGGGAAGTGAAAAGCAAAGGAGAAAAGGAAAGATATAAGCATCTGAATGCAGAATTCCAAAGAATAGTAAGGAGAGATAAGAAAGCCTTCCTCTGCATCAGTGCAAAGAAATAGAGGAAAACAACAGAATGGGAAAGACTAGAGATCTCTTCAAGAAAATTAGAGATATCAAGGGAACATTTCATGCAAAGATGGACTTGATAAAGGACAGAAATGGTATGGACCTAACAGAAGCAGAAGATATTAAAAAGAGGTGGCAAGGATACACAGAAGAACCATGCAAAAAAAAGATCTAAAGGACCCAGATAATCACGATGGTGTGATCACTCACCTAGAGCCAGACATCCTAGAATGTGAAGTCAAGTGGGCCTTAGAAAGTATCACTATGAACACAGCTAGTGGAGGTAATGGAATTCCAGTTGAGCTCTTCCAAATCCTGAAAGATGATGCTGTGAGAGTGCTGCACTCAATATGCCAGCAAATTTGGAAAACTCAGCAGTGGCCACAGGACTGGAAAAGGTCAGTTTTCATTCCAATCCCAAAGAAAGGCAATGCCAAAGCATGCTCAAACTACTGCACAATTGCGCTCATCTCAAATGCTAGTAAAGTAATGTTCAAAATTCTCCAAGCCAGGCTTCAGCAATACATGAACCGTGAACTTCCTGACGTTCAAGCTGGTTTTAGAAAAGGCAGAGGAACCAGAGATCAAATTGCCAACATCTGCTGGATCATGGAAAAAGCAAGAGAGTTCCAGAAAAACACCTATTTCTGCTTTATTGACTATGCCAAACCTTTGACATTGTGTGGATCACAATAAACTGTGGAAAATTCTGAAAGAGATAGGATTACCAGACCACCTGACCTGCCTCTTGAGAAATCTGTATGCAGGTCAGTAAGCAACAGTTAGAAGTGGACGTGGAACAACAGATTTGTTCCAAATAGGAAAAGGAGTATGTCAAGGCTATATATTGTCACCCTGCTTATTTAACTTATATACAGAGTACATCATGAGAAACGCTGGACTGGAAGAAACACAAGCTGGATTCAAAATTGCCGGGAGAAATATCAGTAACCTCAGATATGCAAATGACACCACCCTTATGGCAGAAAGTGAAGAGGAACTAAAAGCCTCTTGATGAAAGTGAAAGAGGAGAGTGAAAAAGTTGGCTTAAAGCTCAACATTCAGAAAACGAAGATCATGGCATCCAGTCCCATCACTTCATGAGAAATAGATGGGGAAATAGTGGAAACAGTGTCAGACTTTATTTTTTTGGACTCCAAAATCACTGCACATGGTAACTGCAGCCATGAAATTAAAAGATGCCTACTCCTTGGAAGAAAAGTTATGACTAACCTAGATAGCATATTCAAAAGCAGAGACATTACTTTGCAAACAAAGGTCCATCTAGTAAAGGCTATGGTTTTTCCTGTGGTCACGTATAGATGTGAGAGTTGGACTGTGAAGAAGGCTGAGCACCGAAGAATTGATGCTTTTGAACTGTGGTGTTGGAGAAGACTCTTGAGAGTCCCTTGGACTGCAGGGAGATCCAATAGTCCATTCTGAAGGAGATCAGCCCTGGGATTTCTTTGGAGGGAATGATGCTAAAGCTGCAACTCCAGGACTTTGGCTGCCTCATGCGAAGTGTTGACTAATTGGAAAAGACTCTGATGCTGGGAGGGTTTGGGGGCAGGAGGAGAAGGGGACGACAGAGGATGAGATAGCTGAATGGCATCACTGATGTGATAGACATGAGTCTGGGTGAACTCTGGGAGTTGGTGATGGACATCGAGGCCTGGCGTGCTGTGATTCGTGGAGTCGCAAAGAGTAGGACATGATTGAGTGACTGAACTGAACTGAAGTGAATTGAACTGGATAATCCATAATGGAAAGGATTTGAAAAGCTATGTGTGTGTGTATTTATATACGTGTGTGTGTGTGTGTTATTCAGCATACATATATATATACTGAATACAGTATATTCAGTATATATATACTTAATACTGTATATATCTATATAATATATTATATACTATATATAATATAATTATATATAATACAGTGTGTGTGTGTATATATATATATATATATATGTATGTATTCTGAATCACTTTGCTATATACCTGAAACTAACATAACATTGCAACATTGTAAATCAGCTATACTTTAATTAAAAAATAAATAAAGGAAAATGTATGGAAAGGATAAGGAATTTTTAATGTAATATATGTAAGGAAATGAGATAAAATATTAGCAACATAAACAAGATCATGAAAATAACTGGGTCTTATTCAGCTGCTAAAAATAAAGTAGCTGCATAAAACTTTATAAATGGAATAAATAGCGAATATAGCTGAAAAAAATTAGTAATTAGGGATAGCAGTCTCTAACAGAAGGAAATTCAAAACTGATGAAAGATAGATATATAAAAATATATTATAGGCATGGTGTAGAGTGAAAGTTGCTCAGTCGTGTCCTATAACGTCCATGGAATTCTCCAGGCCAGAGTACTGAAGTCAGTAGCCTTTCCCTTCTCCAGTTGATCTTCCTGACCCAGGGATTGAACAGGGGTCTCCTGCATTGCAAGTGGATTATTTACCAACTGAGCTATCAGGGAATCCCCATAGGCAGGGAAAATGTAGATAAATGCTTATAATACATAAAAAGTGCAGCTACCTATCTAATAAAGTCCCAGAGAGAGGGAATAGTCAAATGGAAAGGAGAAAATTCTAGAACATTAGCTGTTGCTCCAAAGTTTAGGAAGATCAAAGTCATCCACAACATTGTTTGCAGGGTAGACACCTGCGGTAGGGCCCCTCCAGGTATATGCACACACATCAAATAATTTATATACATGAAAATTATAGGTACATAAAATAGTAGTAGTCTCTTATGATCCTTTGTATTTCTGTGTTGTCTGTTGTGATCTCTCCATTTTCATTTCTAATTTTATTGATTTGATTACAGACAGGGTCCTGTCAGCCAAAGAGAAAAGGGATCGAGTGAGTCTCTATCTCTGATTCTCCATCCAAATGGTTTTGTTGAAAGGCTTTACTTAAGAGAGGCCATCACATCTTATACAAAGTTTAACTCAGACTGTAAATCTGAGCGTAAAATATACAATCACAAAATTTCTAGAATAAAATAGAAGAAAAGCTTCATGATTTAGATTTCAGCAAGAACCCAGACATGACAACAAAAACATGATTCATAAAAAATTCATGAAAATAAACTACAGACCCCATTTAGATTTCATCAGTCGTTACCAGCATCTGTGTGTGTTTGTGTGTGTGTGTGTGTAGTCAATGAAATTTTATCACATACAGGAACTACCAACATGATTGGTACCAATACAAAAGGCACAAAGAAAAAAGAAATGGTCTCTTTCCCATAACTATAAATTTGTAACATTCAGAATATTGTGTAAAAGAAATCAAAAGGTATTTTGATATTAGCTTTATTCAATAAGTCTGATGCATTTGAACCCACCTAAGTTGCTGGATATATCAATGTCCTTATTATGTCTGAGTAGTTTTTTATAGCATAGATGTATTGAGTTCAGTTCAGTTCAGTCGCTCAGTCGTGTCTGACTCTGTGACCCCATGAACCCCAGCACGCCAGGCCTCCCTGTCCATCACCAACACCCGGAGCCCACCCAAACCCATGTCCACTGAGTCAGTGATGAAATCCAACCATCTCATCCTTAGTTGTCCCCTTCTCTTCCTGCCCTCAATCTCTCCCAGCATCAGGGTCTTTTCCAATGAGTCAGCTCTTCGCATCAGTTGGCCAATGTATTGGAGTTTCAGCTTCAACATCAATCCTTCCAAAGAACACCCAGGATTGATCTACTTAAGGATGGATTGGTTGGATCTCCTTGCAGTCCAAGGGACTCTCAAGAGTCTTCTCCAACATCACAGTTCAAAAGCATCTGTAATCAGCTTTCTTTATAGCCCAACTCTCACATCCATACAGTACTACAGTTATGTTTTAGCTCCTGGCAGAACAGGAGACATATCACTCTTTTGGCAATTACAAATAAATTTGATAAGGACATGTGTGTGCAGTTTTTTGTGTGGATATATGCTTTCAAATACCAGGCACAACAGACCAATAAATACATTTAAATAACATTTGAATCAACATTTTCATTTTAAGGAACTGGGTGTTTATGATGAATGTAATACAACTGACATAGGCATAAGAGATGTTTTAGTAAGAATTTTATGAAGGTTACTTTGAACAAGAGATTAAGCAGAAATTAAGCAGAAATTCTGTGTGATTTGGTAAATTTAGGTTCTCTAATAGCATCTTTTTGATTATTCAGTATAACTCTTCCTTTTGTAAATAATTTTTGATAGCTAAAACTAGAATGAAAAGTTTACACAGTAGTTTTTCTGATTATTCTATATAATATTTTAAAATGTCCTTTAGATTCTTTTCTCCTTTTAAAGAATAGACTTAACATAGAATTAAATTTAAATTCCAAATTCTGTGTCTATTGGTTTTATTTTTATTTATTTTTAATTTCATTTTTACTGAAGAATAGTTTATTTACAATGTATATGTATATATATATATATAATGTGCATATATATACACACAATGGATATATACATTGTATATATATACAATGTGTATATATATACACACATATATATATTTACAATGTATATATAGATATATATATATATATGTGTGTGTGTGTGTGTGTGCTGTTTTTCAGATTTTTTTCCCTTATAGGTTATTACAGGATATTCAAAATAGTTTCCTGTGCTGTGCAGTCAGATTTTATTGTTCATCTTTTTTATATATTAGTGTGTATCTGTTAATCCCATGCTCCTAATTAGTCCCTCCCCCACCCTTTCCCCTTTGGTAACCAGGAGTTTGTTTTCTATATCTGGTAGTCTATTTGTTTTATAAATAAATCTAATTGTATCACTTTTTTTAGATTCCACACACAAGTGACATCATATGTGTCTTTCTGGGTTACGTCACTTAGTATGATAATCTCCAGATCCATCCATGTTGCTGCAAATTTCACTATCTCCTTCCTTTTTATGGATGAATAACATTCCCTTGTGTATATGTACTGCTGCTGTTGCTGCTAAGTCGCTTCAGTCGTGTCCGACTCTGTGCGACCCTATAGATGGCACACCACCAGGCTTCCCCATCCCTGGGATTCTCCAGGCAAGAACATTGGAGTGGGTTGCCATTTCCTTCTCCAGTATATGTACTACATCTACTTTATTCATTCCTCTGTTTATAGATATTTAGGTTGCTTCTATGTCTAGGCTCTTATAAACAATACTGACCTTTAGCTTCTTAATGTTTCCTTTTTTAGAAATTGAAGAAATCAAATTAGAATTTCCATATCTTTTCTTATTCTGCTAAATATAAACTTTTTCACAATCTTTATGTTTCCTCAAAATCTTCACAATAGCTTTGTCATTGTCGGGAGGTTTCCTTTCTTTCACAGCCATATTCTTTTTAGAAAGAGCTGAAGCATTTAAAAAACTTCAATATCTGTGGGATCTCTGTGGTATAAATTAGATATAAGCAGTTTCCTTGCATTACAATTACTATAAATGGTGGCTTCCTGTGCCCCCTAATTCATGCATGGGCAATCCTGCTACCTCCAAAAAACAAAAACCTGTGGCCAGAAAATGGTTTTGATTATAATTAACATGTAGGCTCATGCAAAGAACTAAGCTAGTTCAGAAGTAATTGGATCTGGTGCCCCATGGCAGAAGTCCTGTGGGAAGTTGGGAAAGGATCCACAGAAATCAACACTGGTTCAAAGAAATTTTATAATATACATTAGCTTAAAACAGAGAAAGTCTTTTGTTTCTGTTGGTATAAAAGTCATCAGTGAAAAAAAAGTTCAACAATAAAATCTTTGAAAGAAAATAGCTTAATTACTTGCTATATCACTCCAAGTATTTTCCAAAACTAAGTGATGCTGACATCTTTGGCTGCCAGTTCTTTCTTTTGTAGAGATGTAGTTCTTTGTTGTTCCAGACCTTTTCTTTTTTTGTTCCTGCTCTTCTCCTTTCTTTCCTTTGTAAAACCTGAACTATACTTTGGAATAATGTTACAGCATTTGGAATAACAGGTATGTCTATATGCCTAAAGATAGGATTTGTAGGTCTACATTTAAATGTGAACACTTCAAATATGATAGTACAAAAAGAACAAATGACTAAAATACATGACAGATTTGACGGATATTATATAAACCCAGCATTTCATGCCAGCTGTATATATAATCAATTATTATACCTGTTTTTCTCACTTGTTTGGTTATTAGTCAATCCTTTATTTGAAATTTATATTGACAATCATTGAAGAGTTTATACAAAGGAAATCTTGTTTCAGCAAATGAAAAAGTTTTATTTGATGCCATAACATACTTTTGTGAATATTAATTAATCTTTATTGAAGTATTTCAATAAATCTGAACGTAAAGATTGTGTGTTTGACAGCCATTGTCTTTTTTTTTCCATTCCAAGTGCACATTTTTATTTATGTTAATAAGACAGAAATACAAATTTAATAAAATATTATTAGTTACTTTGTAGAAAATGAAAAAGAAGTATATATCTGTAGCACAGTTCCCAACGGACTAAATTTTCATTTTTTAATTTTTTTTATTATTATTATTTTTTTACTTTACAATATTGTATTGGTTTTGCCATACATCAACATGCATCCACCACGGGTGTACATGTGTTCCCCATCCTGAACCCCCATCCCACCTCCCTCCCCATACCATCCCTCTGGGCCATCCCAGCACACCAGCCCCAAGCTTCCTGTATCCTGCATCGAACCTGGACTGGCAACTCATTTCTTATATGATATTATACATGTTTTAATGCCATTCTCCCAAATCATCCCCCTGCTTCTTCTCCCACAGAGTCCAAAAAACTGTTCTATACATCTGTGTCTCTTTTGCTGTCTCGTATACAGGGTTGTCATTACTATCTTTCTAAATTCCATATATATGTGTTAGTATACTGTATTGGTGTTTTTCTTTCTGGCTTACTTCACTCTGTATAATAGGCTCCAGTTTCATCCACCTCATTAGAAATGATTCAAATGTATTCTTTTTAATGGCTGAGTAATACTCCATTGTGTATATGTACCACAGCTTTCTTATCCATTCATCTGCTGATGGACATCTAGGTTGCTTCCATGGCCTGGCTATTATAAACAGTGCTGCAATGAACATTGGGGTACATGTGTCTCTTTCAATTCTGGTTTCCTCGGCGTGTATGCCCAGCAGTGGGATTGCTGGGTTGTATGGCAGTTCTATTCCCAGTTTTTTAAGGAATCTCCACACTGTTCTCCATAGTGGCTGTACTAGTTTGTATTCCCACCAAAAGTGTAAGAGGGTTCCCTTTTGAGGAGATAATAGTTGAAAAATTCCCTAAAATGGGGAAGGAAATAATCACCCAAGTTCAAGAAACCCAGAGAGTCCCAAACAGGATAAACCCAAGGCGAAACACCCTAAGACACATATTAATCAAATTAACAAAGATCAAACACAAAGAACAAATATTAAAAGCAGCAAGGGAAAAATAACAAATAACACACAAGGGTATTCCCATAAGTATAACAGCTGATCTTTCAATAGAAACTCTTCAGGCCAGGAGGGAATGGCAAGACATACCTAAAGTGAGGAGAGAAAATAACCTACAGCCCAGATTACTGTACCCAGCAAGGATATCATTCAAATATGAAGGAGAAATCAAAAGCTTTACAGACAAGCAAAAGCTGAGAGAATTCAGCACCATCAAGCCAGCTCTCCAACAAATGCTAAAGGATATTCTCTAGACAGGAGACACAAAAACGGTGTGTAAACTCGAACCCAAAACAATAAAGTAAATGGCAATGGGATCATACTTATCAATAACTACCTTAAACTTAAATGGGTTGAATGCCTCGACCAAAAAACAAAGACTGGCTGAATGGATACAAAAACAAAACCCCTATATATGTTGTCTACAAGAGACCCACCTCAAAACAGGGGACACATATGGACTGAAAGTGAAGGGCTGGAAAAAAGTATTCCATGCAAATGGCGACCAAAAGAAAGCAGGAGTAGCAATACTTATATCAGATAAAATAGACTTAAAAACAAAGGCTTAAAAAGAGACAAAGAAGGATGCTACATAATGATCAAAGGATCAATCCAAGAATAAGATATAACAATTATAAATATATATGCACCCAACATAGGAGCACCACACAACATGTAAGACAAATGCTAACAAGTATGAAAGGGGAAAGTAACAATAACACAATAATAGTGCAAGACTTTAATACCCCACTCACACCTACAGATAGATCAACTAAACAGAAAATTAACAAAGAAACACCAACTTTAAATGATACAATAGACCAGTTAGGCCTAATTGATACCTATAGGACATTTCACCCCAAAACAATGAATTTCACCTTTTTCTCAAGCGCACATGGAAACTTCTCCAGGATAGATCACATCCTGGGCCATAAAGCTAGCCTTGGTAAATTCAAAAAAAAATTGAAATCATTCCAAGCATCTTTTCTGACAACAATGCAGTAAGATTAAATCTCAATTACAGGAGAAAAACTACAAAAAAAATTCCAGCATATGGAGGCTGAACAACATGCTGCTGAATAACCAACAAATCACAGAAATCAAAATATGCATAGAAATGAATGAAAATGAAAACACAATAACCCAAAACCTATGGGACACTGTAAAAGCAGTGCTAAGGGGAAAGTTCATAGCAATACAGGCATACCTCAAGTAACAAGAAAAAAGTCAAATAAATAACCTAACTCTGCACCTAAAGCAACTAGAAAAGGAAGAAATGAAGAACCCCAGGGTTAGTAGAAGGAAAGAAATCTTAAAAATTAGGGTAGAAATAAATGCAAAAGAAACAAAAGAGACCATAGCAAAAATCAACAAAGCCAAAAGCTGGTTCTTTGAAAGGATAAATAAAATTGACAAACCATTAGCCAGACTCATCAAGAAACAAAGGGAGAAAAATCAAATCAATAAAATTAGAAATGAAAATGGAGAGATCACAACAGACAACACACAAATACAAAGGATCATAAGAGACTACTATCAGCAATTATATGCCAATAAAATGGACAACATGGAAGAAATGGACAAATTCTTAGAAAAGTACAACTTTCCAAAACTGAACCAGGAAGAAATAGAAAATCTTAACAGACCCATCACAAGCATGGAAATTGAAACTGTAATCAGAAATCTCCCAGGAAATAAAAGCCCAGGTCCAGACAGCTTCCCAGCTGAATTCTACCAAAAATTTAGAGAAGAGCTGACACCTATCCTACTCAAACTCTTCCAGAAAATTGCAGAGGAAGGTAAACTTCCAAACTCATTCTATGAGGCCACCATCACCCTAATACCAAAACCTGACAAAGATGCCACAAAAAAAGAAAACTACAGGCCAATATCACTGATGAACATAGATGCAAAAATCCTTAATAAAATTCTAGCAATCAGAATCCAACAACACATTAAAAAGATCATACACCATGACCAAGTGGGCTTTATCCCAGCCATTGTCTTTTGAACACACGGTACTGTGGAAATCAATTTGAAATATATAAAAAAAAATGCTGAATTATCTTTATATTTACGCAAAGGGAGTGAGAAGGTAGACAAAGCTGTGAATGCCATATTTCTCTTAGAATTTCTGGCTACAAGCACCTAGAAGGATAATTAACACTTCACTTTGTAAAAAGTGTGATATATTTGCTTTACGATATTGTGTTAGTTTGTGCTGTAAAACAAAGTGAACCGGCTCTATGTATG
The DNA here is from genome assembly GCF_032452875.1 of Bos javanicus. NCBI lineage: Eukaryota > Metazoa > Chordata > Mammalia > Artiodactyla > Bovidae > Bos > Bos javanicus. Next base: position 3,619,708 of record NC_083871.1, on the reverse strand, counting down.
AATATATGCTCTCCATCTTGAACCTTCCTCACAGCCCTGCATCCTACCCAACTAGGTCACCACAGAGCACCAAGCTGAGCTCCCTATGCTGTACAGCAGTCTCCCACTAGCTATCTATTTTACACATGGTAGTGTATATATGTCAATCTGAATCTTATCCATCCCACCTTCTCCCCACCCTTGTGCCCAGTCTATTCTCTACATCTGTTTCTGCTCTGCAAATAGATTCATCTGTAGCATTTTTCTAGATTCCACATATATGCCTTAGTATATGATATTTTTCTCTTTCTGACTTACTCACTTTGTATGACAGTGTTGAGGTCCTTCCATATCACTACAAATGACCCAATTTCATTACTGAAGATGTGGTATATATACATAGTGGATTATTACTCAGCACCTCACTTATAACACTTTACATGGAAGAGTGTTTCAATTGCCAGAAAATATCAACACTAATATGAGCAGATATACCGGTGGGCTTCCCAGGTGGCACAGTGGTAAAGAATCCACCTATCAATGCAGGAAACTCAAGAGACACAGGTTCAATCCCTGGATCAGGAAGATCCCTTAGAGTAGGAAATAGCAACCCACTCCAGGTTTCTTGCCTGGAAAATTCCATGGAGAGAGGATCCTGGCTGGCTACACTCCAGCAAAGAGGGGTCACAAAGTGTTAGACACAGCTGATGACTAAACACACACCCTGATTTGAGGAATACAAGCATCCTCTGTGTATCTCAATACGTCTCCATAGCTCTTGTGGTCACTGTGGGCTCCCTTCTGTTCTGAGCCAGCAGAAGCCTCAGGCACTGGCCTGTTGAAACCCTGGGAAGACTTGATAACATGGCTTGGCTAGAGAACCTAATTTCCATTCCATTTTACTTTACTTCTCAATGTTCTTACCCTAGCCATACTCTTTCCTAGCCACTGAGATATTGGTAGTATATTCTGAGGTTTATTTTAAAGTTCTGCAAAGTATACTGACCATCATATCAGGGAGCACTGGAATCTTTCTGAGGTATCTTGTCTTTCCTCTCTGAACAGGCACACTCTGAGAGTAATGAAAGTTACATTGGTCTGTATGTTTAGTACTTCCAACTTCAGTGTGTCCTCATATCACATCACGCAATCACTCAGAGTAGATGACACAAGAGAATGCTCTTCATTCAAGTTAGACTTAATCCTAGCTGAGGAGGAAAAGGTGATAAAGCTGCAGGGAAAATATCCTAGCAAAGCAGGTAGTCTACTATCATTTCCTAGGAAAGAAGGAGGCAAGAGGCTCCAATATCAGAAAAAAAAAAAAATCTTGAATATACTAGGAATATTATAGAATTAGGAGAAATAACCAAAATATTATTTTTTTCTGACCATTAATATTTTAGACACTCAAAAGGATGAAATAAAATACAAAGTATTTGTTGACAAAACATTTATGGTAAACATTTTCATGGTAAAATTAAATGATTTTTTTGGAGTTCTTTGGCGCTGTGCAACCTTTACAATACAGTAGTTTTTTAACCATGTCACAGTCATTCTCCCTTCTGCCTCTGAGCAGCAGACAATCACTAATCTCATTTCCGACACTGCAGATTTCTTCTGTTGAACATTTTCTGTAATTGAAATCATAAAATATGTAATATTTTCTGTCTGGCTTCTTTCATCTAGATTAATGCTTTATTGGGTTCATCCAAGTTATAGCACGTAGCATTTAATTTCTTTGTATTGCTGAAAAATAATCTATTGTATGACCACATTTTCTTATCCATTTAAAAGTTAGTGACATCTGGATTGTTTCAAAATGTCAGTCATTAGATAAAATGCTGCTGAGAATGTACCAGCACATTCTTTGTGTGAACGTATATTTTCATTTTTCATGGTACCTACCTATGAATAGAACCATTGGGATGTATAGTAAGTTATTTTTTAATTTTTAAGAAAATGGCTTTAAGAAAAAGTGGATTACAAAATGATTCTATTGTCTTGCATTCTCACCAACAAGGTATGAAGGTACCATTTTCTCCAAATCTTCATCTGTCTTTATGAATATGCTCATCCTAAGATGTGTGGCAAGGTAACTTGTTTTAATTTGCGTTTCCCTAATTGAGCATCTTTTACTCTGTGTATTGGTTATGTATATACTTACTTGATGCAATGACTATTCAGACTTTTGCCCATTTTTAAATTGCTTTTTTTTATTGTCATTGATTTGAAAATGTTCATAGTGAAATGTAAATCTTTTAAAACCTGATGATCTCTAATTTAACAAATTTTCTTTTATATATTGAGCTTGGGGTTTTATTTGCAAGAATTATATCTTGCTTAGCTAGAATTGCTTAGAATCAAAATGATTTTCTTCTATGTTTTCTTCTAAATTTTTTGTAGCTTTTGTAGACATTATGCTATCAACTTTACTTTAAGTTAAATTTTAAGTTAGTTTTGTGTACAGTATCGTGAATAGGTCTAAATTAATGTTTTTTATGTTTCCTTTGTGATATCTCATTCAGTTCAGTTCAGTCTCTCAGTCGTGTCTCTTTACGACCTCCATCACCAACTGGCAGAGTCTACTCAAACTCATGTCCATCGAGTCAGTGGTGTCATCCAGCCATCTCACCCTCTGTCATCCCTTTCCCCTCCTGCCCCCAATCCCTCCCAACATTAGTCTTTTCCAGTGAGTCAACTCTTTGCATGAGGTGGCCAAAGTATTGGAGTTTCAGCTTTAACATCATTCCTTCCAAAGAAATCCCAGGGCTGATCTCCTTCAGAATGGACTGGTTGGATCTCCTTGCAGTCCAAGGGACTCTCAAGAGTCTTCTCCAATACAGAGTTCAAAAGCATCAATTCTTTGATGCTCAGCTTTCTTCACAGCCCAACTCTCACATCCATATATATGGAAAAACCATAGCCTTGACTAGATTGACCTTTGTTGGCAAAGTAATGTCTCTGCTTTTGAATATGCTGTCTAGGTTGGTCATAACTTTCCTTCCAAGGAGTAAGCGTCTTAATTTCATGGCTGCAATCACCATCTACAGTGATTTTGGAGCCCCCCAAAATAAAGTCTGACACTGCTTCCACTGTTTCCCCATCTACTTCCCGTGAAGTGATGGGACCAGATGCCATGATCTTAGTTTTCTGAATGTTGAGCTTTAAGCCAACTTTTTCACTCTCCTCTTTTACTTTCATCAAGAGGCTTTTTAGTTCCTCTTCATTTTCTGCCATAAGGGAGGTGTCATCTGCATATCTAAGGTTATTTATATGTCTCCCAGCAATCTTGATTCCAGCTTGTGCTTCTTCCAGCCAGAAACTTCTTCCAGCGTTTCTCATTAGACATAGATATATTGAGGAATGTGTTGTTTAATTACTAAGTTTTGGGGATTTTAAGGATTTCTTGGGCTTCTTTTTCTTTCTCTATTTCTAATTTATTTATGTGCTCTAAATTAATTAAATTATAATTTTTTGTGTAATTTCAATATTTAATTAGATTTATTTAGATTTGGGCAAAATTTGCATTCAGAAAATATATACACTGTTGAAAAAAGTCAAAGAAGATATAAATAAATGGATAGATATACTATGTTCATGGATTGGAACACATAATATATAAGATGTTTTACCCAAAGTAACAGAGTTACAAAATAATAATCAAATTCCCAGTAGAATTGTTTATAAATACAATTAAATTAATTCTAGTATTTAAATTAAAAATCAAATGAACTAAAAACAGCTTAAAAAAACTTGAAAAATAAAAACAATAAAGTTTCAGAAATTTTACTACATTATTTTAAGACATACTACATTGATTACAACAAAGACAATTAGGCATCAGTGAAAACAGACAGACAGACTAATAAGATGATAGTGAGTCCAGAAATGGGCCTATAGAAATATGGCCAAATTATTTTTGACAAAGGTGCAAGGTGATTCAATGGAGAAAGGATAGTATCTTCCATAAAGTGTTTTTCAACTACTGGATATTCATGTACAGAAAAATAAATTTCATATTTTATATAAAAATTAACTCAAGATTATTAATAGATTTAAATGTAAAACAAGAATACACATGTGAAAGAAAATAGGGAGACACATTATGATCTGAAGTTAGTCAAATATTTTTCTACACATGTACCAAAAGTTCTATTTGTAAAAAAAAATAAAATAATTATAAAATAATGACAGTGATGATGATGAATTGGAATTCATCAAAATCAAAACTTGGCCTGTGAAAGACACTGTTAATAATATAGAAAGCTATTCATGTAAAGCATGGATTAAAAAACAAGGCCCCACTGTAAAAACAGAGAACTATATTCAATGTCCTATGACAGATCATATGGGAATGAATCTTAAAAAATAGTGTACATATATGTATATGTATAACTGAATCACTTTGCTGTACAGCAGAAATTAACACAGCACTGTAAATCAGCTATACTTCAACAACAAAAAATTTAAAAACCGAAAAAAATAGCCAATACACTGAACGAGAGAGAGTAATTTTCAATCACATATCTTCCAAAGGACTTATACACATAACATATAAAAATCTTAAAAATCAATAGTAAGATCCTAACTGAAAAGTAGAGCAAAGATTAGAACAGACACTTCACCAAGGGGATTTATGGATGACAAGTAATGAAAAGAAAAAAATTGTTCTACATCATTACCCATTAGGTAAGTATATATAAAAAAAGAGATTCCTCTGCACAGTTATTAAAAATGCCAAAGTAAAATTCAGTCATAATATCAGTGCTGACAAACAACTGATACATTTTTGATGAAAGTTTAGATACTATAGATTAATTTATACCCACCATATGACAACACATTTCTTTACTCTAGTGTAATGAAAGCATATATTCAGATAAAACCTGTACATGGGTGTCTATGTTTCTTCATTCCATAAAAAATGAGGCAAGCCAAATTCCCTTCATAGGGTTCCTGGTTAAATAAATTATGGCAAACCCATGCAATAGAAGACTACACAGTAATTAAAGAGGAAAGAAGCCTGGATCTGCACCAACTTCCATCAATTTGAAAGCCATGTTGCTGATTGGAATAGGCCTCTTTGAAAAGATGCCATTAAATAACGTTCTTGAAAAAAAAGGTATAGTGATGCAGAACAGATAATTGTCACCCAGAATTTGGGAAGCAGATGATGCAATTACAAAGATAGCACAGGAGATATTTTATAGTGTAAGAACTAATAATCTATTCTAATGTAATGGTGGTTACAGAATTTATACATGGGATAAAATTCATGGAACTGTACACACCAAAAATTGACTGCCTTTATATTACTCTTTTAAATAAACTAGTAAATGTTCTTTATATAGTCAGGGAAATAATCATTCTGCCTGGGATGGTTTCAGCTTCCTAATTCTGTTTATGCCAGAAATCTCAGTTATAATCTCTTCAAGTGTTGCCTCTTTGTCAAAATCTCTTCTTAGTCTAGATTCCAGTGCTATCATGCACTCCTCTAACTCTTTTACCAACAACATGCTAAGTTTGGAGGAAGACATGATGCGTTTGTTCCATTTGGCATGTCTAACTAGTTCATCTTTACACAGATGGTATATGCTTTTGAGAGATCACAATAAAACTCTCACATTGGGAGTTTCTAAAACCACCCTTGGGTTCGATGATTTACTAGGAAGACTCAATAAACACAGCAGATAGTCATGTTCTCAGCTATAATTTATCACAAAGATACAAAGAAAATCAGTAAAGGATGTGGCACAAAGAACAAAGTCCAGAAGAATCAGAAGACACAAAGATTCAAGTGTCACACAAGATGTGCATACATCCTCCAGCGTTGGACTGTGAACACTTCTATGAAATGTTGTTAAGCAAGAAAGCTCATTAGAGACCCACTGCCCAAGGATTTTATTGGAATCTAATCATGTCTAACATCCCAAATTCCTGAATCCCAGAAAGAATGTAGATGTTCATTATAAATAATACTGTTATGCAAACTATTTAGGCACAGCGAGTACTCTTACCAATTCTGGAACTGATGGGAACCCTCCTGAAACCCATATACCTAAACACTAGTCAAGGATGATCCTACAAGCCAGAATTTCTAAGGGTAGTAACCTCACATTTGCTACAGCACTCTTTTTTTTTTTTTTTGTACAACTGCCCACTCCTAGAAAAAAACCATTTTGTCTCTTGCATCCCTTGCATCTACAAGATCACAAATGTCACCTTTATTTGAAAAAATTTCTTAGGGAAAGCTTGATTCCTAGCTCCACTCTTTTATCTTACTTCTTGCTTTGACTTCGAATGTAGGAGAATTGTGCATTTTCTGGCCAGATGAATATTTTATCATATTTTACATTTTATTCAGCATTTTAATTTGTTTTCTTTTAATGTGAAGGGTCAACATGACTTCTATGCTAGATTTAAGAACATAAAAATCTATATATCACCCACAGTTGTTTGTTTGTTTTTTAATTAGAGTATAGTTGCTTTACAATGTTGTATCACCCAAAGTCTTATTTTCACGCTGGAAATTATTAGGAAATATCCTTGGGGTCAACATTGAGCAAAAGGAGAAGTTGAACACAGGTGAAGTCGCTGCAAATACCTCAGCTGATCTTACAGGAGCTCTGGATCTGAGCACTCCTCCTGATCCAGCATTGGACAGGCTGCCTAGGGAACATGACCTGGACTTGGGCAATGGACAGTTTTGCCATGTTCCTGAGTTGAGGGACCAAAGTGAGAGCTGTAGGCTCTCACTCTCAGTAACTGGAAGAATTTCCACTGCCAAGAAGTAGGAAGAGGTTCTGAGCAGTACAATAGGGTATCCACTGCTGTCTCACGGGAAACAAGCAAATTCAAGTTAAGCTTATTTTGGAATTATTTTAAATATCTTCCTATGTTAATATTGAAAACTTGCAGTTAAATAGAAGAGAAGTAAATTTGTTTTATACTTTCTTTCAATGTTTTAAATTGCAGTTGGGATTAGCTATGGTTTGAATCATTATCTTTATCAGTTACTTTTTCATAGTTAGCAATTAAGTCATATAACTATAACTATAGTTAGCCTAAGGGTTGATTAATTTTACAGTTTGTTCCAAAATTTGACACTAAAAATCATCAGTTATTTCATAAAAGTTTATTGTGTTCTTAGTACTCCACTATGGCTAATAGGAAATTGATTACATTCATGAAATAAATAGAATGTGAATGAATATAGCACAGAACATCTGAAGTTATTCACCATATGGTGAGTCAATTCTTCTATGTTTCTTCGACTGAGATTGCTGTTAAACCTTCCGTTTTTTGCATATTTGCTAAGTAACAATGTTACTTAGCCTTCACTGGGTGTAAAAGCAATCATAAATTTGTTAGAAAATTAGCATATTGAAATAACAACATAAAGCCAGCCAATAAAAACTGGTTTTATGATGGTCATCAAGTAATTAATATTTGCAGTGACTATGTGCATTGTTCACTTTAAAAAATAAATACAAATATGAACCATTCAAATTCTGGTTCTCTGAGTGATAGGACACACATGTCTTGAGAAAGAAAACATTATTTCTATTTCCCTGACTTGCATGTAATTCTAGGCTTACAGAGACCTAGAATTTCCACTTTTATGAACTGCCTTCCAGCTAATTTTGAACGTGGTCACTTTCTATCACAGAGCACAAAAGTGGAAGGAAACACCTTCAGAGCAAAAAGCTGAGTTGGCTTTCTTGACACTGGATAAAAGTTAGCTAATATTTCTTTACCAACGTCATTTAATTCTTTCCTAGGATTTGGAGACTTCAGTTATTTTGAGGATTGGGACATAAAAGAAATTTCTGGGTCATGAAATATCACTTATTCATTTGGCCTAAATGCAGGAAATGGAAGGTCCTGGAAGATGGGAGGGAAGGCCTGCAGGTTATCAATGATGAAGGAGAACACAGAACAGGGGGCGTCATAGACACATTTTAATGACTTTAGGATTTTTACCTGGCAATAGTCCTGGGGCTGACAATTTTCATATCTAGATTCTAGGGATAAAACACTGGGAAGCGACCTTCCTAATTGAAGTTAGGACAGAGCACACTTAGCAGCAAAAACTCACTGTCCTCAAAGCAGTTTTCTCTTTCTCCTTACTCTGCTTTCGGTTATATTTCCTTAAGTTCAGCTGGTCATGACTTTCCTGTGGTCAGAAAATGAATGCACCAGTATCTGATAATTACATAACAAAGATGCCTATTAAATGAATCAATAGCAACAAACATGTCACTAAGTGAGGAGCAGCCAGAAGCTGTTAACAGTATTGTGTGTTTCTCAGCACTTTTGTTCCATTTTTTAAAGTTTTTGGATTTCTTTGAGTGTGGATAAATACTTGCTGTCTAATTCAAAATTAATATGTGAAATAAAAATGTTTATGAGGATGTATATTTTTGAGTTGTTATAGTTAATAAATTCTACTGACCATAATTATTAGAGAGACTAGCCATTATTTTTTTAAACATACAATAACATTTACTAATTGTAAATGTGCAAAACAGTGAGTTTTGAAAAATATATATAGCCATATACTATATAGACTATTTCTACCACTCAAACATCTAATTCATGCCCCATTGTTCTTAATCACCTCTCCTGACCACTCACCTCTGGCAAGCACAGATACACTGTGTGTCTAGAGTACTGTCTTTTCTAGAATTTCAAATAAATGGAGTTATGCAATATGAGTGATTTTGACATCTTATGCTAGCCATCCTGCCAGTCACAGGGTGGAGGAAACTTTAGCTTTGTTTTAATTTGTAGGAGCCCTTATCTTAATTGCACAAACCTATTGTACACCACACATTCTGTGCTCACCATGGAGATTTTTATCTAGACATTTTATAACTTCATATGGAACATAAATAAGCAGAACTTAAGTTGTTCTTATTAGGGTTGAAAGGTAATTGGATTCCTTACTAAATTATTTCACTAGGCCATTAAACATATATGTGTATGTGTGAAATGTGTGTATATGCATCTGTGTGTGTGTGTGTGTGTGTTCAAAACGCCTATCCTTCATATTGGGAGAACAGCTACACTTTACTTATCTGGGTTCTCAAAAATAGAGGTCACTTGTATCAGTGAAATGTTCCTCCTGGATCTTTTGTTTCTGCTTCCTGGAGAGACAATCTGCCAAGTGATGTGGGGGGTACCAGCCTCTTCACATTTTTAGCAGTTTACATCATGTTCAACTGTGCCATCAGGGTTTAAAAGTTAAATTTCGTGGATTGGACTGCAAGTCCTACTATGAGATTATTTTCCTCATATATAACCTGTGTTTAATTGCATAAGCTTCTAGAAAATCTGCTCCTTCCTTCCTTCCTGACTACCTTGATCCCCTTCCCCTTTTCTTCCTCCCTCACTTCCTTTTCTCCTTCCTTCCTCCTTCCCTACCTCCCTTCCTTCCTTCTTCTTTTCTCTTTCCCTCCCTCCCTTTTTCCTCCAGTTAGACACCATTCCTTTCTTCCTCAACAAAACAGTTTAATAGGAGGACATGTAATGTGTGCTTAGTTGACTTGGTTTGAAGCCTGTCCTGACTTCACATTCATTAGTTAAGTGAATGCTGGTGTATTATGTACCATCATTATGTCCATGACTACCTTGAAAATAATGTAAACATTGGACTGTTATGGAGATTGCTACAGAAGAATAATGCATGGTAAGCAATTAGAACATTGCCTGACACAGAGTAAATACACTATTATTAATTTAAGAACTATGTGTGAAGTGCCAAATATGTGCTTTGCTGCTGCTGCTGCTAAGTCGCTTCAGTCATGTCCGACTCTGTGAGACCCCATAGATGGCAGCCCACCAGGCTCCCCTGTCCCTGGGATTCTCCAGGCAAGAATACTGGAGTGGGTTGCCATCTCCTTCTCCAATGTATGAAAGTGAAAAGGCAAAGTGAAGTCACTCAGTCGTGTCCAACTCTTAGTGACCTCATGGACTGCAGCCTACCAGGCTCCTCCGTCCATGGGATCTTCCAGGCAAGAGTACTAGAGTGGGGTGCCATTGCCTTCTCCGAATATGTGCTCTAGTGTTGAACAATTGTTGAGGTTTGTATATGAAAAGTAAAACCAACTCATAATTTGGTAGTCTGAAGAAATGTCCATAGTCTCCACTATGCCTCCTACACAGAATCAAGGCTGTTGGACGCTTAGAGAGTTTTCCTTTCTCATTGACTTTGGGCTTGGCCACATGACTTTTGGGACAAGAGTCAGCATAATGCAGAGAACTTAAAGGTGCTTGTACATTGGATATTGCTTTCTCTCTCACCACTTTCAGTACCTCTGCTACCAGCATGATGAGAATTTTGACTAGACTGTTGCACTTAGCAACAAATGCTTCAGTTTCTTCCATCACCCCTTCTTACTCACTGTCCACCGTGAAATATATGAGAATCTACTGTATAGCCCAGGGAACTCTACTCAATACTCTGTAATGACTGTATGGGAAAAAATCTGAAAAAAGAGTTGATATATCTATATGTAAAACTGATTCACTTTGCTGTATATCATAAGCTAATATAACATTGTAAATCAGTTATACTTCAATACAGATTAATTTTTTTTTAAGTTAAAAAAAGAAAAAGCCAGCAATAACCAGCTGATTTCTGACCTGTGAGTGATCCCAACCAAAACACACATAGCACAGATGACCTATCCTAGCTAAGCTAAGCCCCAATTGCTGACTCATAAAGTTGTGAGCCTCTGCACTTTGAGGTGGGTGGTTATGCAGCAAATGACAACTGACCTTCTTGAGCTATTTGCTTGATTTTTGTTTTATTTTTCTGTGAATTTATGCTTGAGGGAAGTCTATTGCAAGGACTCTTCCTCATACTTGTGATAGCACCCTGAGGCCCTCTCAACACTAGAAAACTTAATTCAAACTTCCCACCTGCCATCTCTTTAGGAAGCACTCCTCAGAATGGTGGCAGGATTGTCTCACCTCAGGCTAAATGTCCTTTCATGGCAACTCTAGGACAATATTTCCCAGTTGTTTCCTTTGGTGTGTGAATGAAGATGCCTTGGGGTATGCAGATTGCAGCATGCTTGCTAACAAAACCAGCAGGCTTGGGAGATTCCCTGCTTTATCACCAAAATGTCAAATCAATTTTAACACCTAAAATCAAGTTGTTGGTTTTTTTTTAAACTATATTCCTTCATAATTATCATGCTTAACTTCTCAAAATTAGCATTAAAGAAATTTCATTTAATGTTATTCCTTACCTTCTCTGTCTTCTTTTCTTTCCTTGTTTCTTATTTTTTTAAGGAGTATGATCTTATATGTGGTAGGGAACAAATGGTAGATTAAACAAATCTCTAACTCTGTTATATAATGTAGTAAATCTCCTAATTATATAACAATGCGGAACCTAAAAAGAACAAAGGAAACATGAAAGATGAAATAAGGGGCAAAGTACATGATCTTCAGTAAGAAATGTACTAAGAAATTTCATATGAGTATTTAATTTGCTTCTTGCAATGTCCCAATACTATAGGCATATTAATGTTATTTTTGAGAAGCACAGTTGCACTGTATAGAGACTTTTATCACTGTTTATGACCTGTTGATAGAAAGTAGTGTATCCTTTAATGACATATGAGGTTAATTGTACTGTTAACAAAACTTTCTGTGTTCTGGAACTAGTTTAATAGTGAAAATACTGTCAGTTAAGTTGATGTTTGCAACCTATAAGCAGGTGAAATCTGTGTATGTGACCTGTTTATAAGTTGTATTGTTAGCTTAGTTCTTGTGAACAGTGTGGAAAAGTTAAGCCATGAGGAGAGCGATTTAACCAGCTTTAAAGGACCTAAGAGGTGCTTTTTAAGCACGATGTGGATCAAACAAGACTCACTAAGACAGGACTTCAGCAGCATTTTGAGTATGGACAAGTCAGCATAAATAAAGAATGACAAGGCAGCAGCAAGAGCTTCAACTACAGAGAAGTGAAGGCATAAAATACTATGGTGATAGTGAGCAACTTTCCAAAAGCTAGTTAAATCTGCTTATTACAACTGAAATATCGAAGAAGGTCTAGCAGGAAGGAGCTCTTCGCCTTTTGGAACACCAATGAGAGATAGTTGGCCACAGTCACTAGGTCTAGCATTTAGACCTGCGAGGAAGGGCAATAAGCATTAGGTAAGGTTTGAATTTGAATTTTTTCACTAATTAAAGAGTAATTTTTTGTAAAGCAAGGTAAGAGTAATTTTTTTGATTTGCAGGTTGAATGAGAACCCTACTTGCCTAAATGAGGAATGTCTTTCCTACCATCTTAAATACGAAGGTTTCTGGCTGGGTAAGGTTTGTAGCTCACAGTAAAGCCTGATGACACCATTTGTTTCCCCATAAATTTACAGTACATATTTTAAAACTATTAGATACATTGGCACATTTTTTCAGCTGAAAGCTTTGTCTTGAGGAATCACATCCAGCACATTTTAAACAGTTTTAAGATTTTCTCTGCAAAAACCATGAGTGTTGATCTTGAGTCAGATATAAACAATTCATTGTTGGTGTCCTTAGGATAAAGTCAATTTTTGAAAAGAGAGTGACCAGATTTTTTTAAAGGATTTTTGTAACAAGCATGACTTGTAACAGAAGCATTACACTTCCAATCCTCATTCTAGGGGAAAAAAAAACCACATCTGGAATGAACTTTCAAAACTGTCAGATCATACAGATCTAAAAATGGTCTTCATTCGAGTGGCCTCATACATAAGTAAGTTCTCTTGCATATGACTTCAGGGAATTATTTGGACTAATAGGATAAACTTTTGGTTCTCTTTTGGTTTTGTTGTTGACCTGTTAACCAGAAGTAGTGGGGCCCTACATAAACTAAAGCTCCTTTCTAAAAGACAACCTTTCCCAAAGAAGAGTTAAAAAATACTCCATTGCTACACAAAATCAGATGCTAACTGTTCATAAGGGCTATTATTGCTGCCCCAAAAGGGCTCATTAAAATTTGAGATTTGGTGTTAATTCACTTTTTAAAATAACACGAGGGGAAGGGGACAGATGGTTAAAACTAGTTTCTAAATTATAAGTCAAGTTCTTATATATAAACAAGAGTAGTTAGTTTGCCACATTTATTTTCAGAGAATGGCTGTTTGGGTCTCTGACTAAATCAGGGCTGAGTTTCTACACGTAATAAGTGTTAAATAAGGTAAATAGCCTTTTTAATAATTTTCTTTACAACATGGTTTTTAATGACGCAGATTTCCTAAGATAGTGAAACATTTTCTTTTTTAAAGGCAAGACATTGTTCTTTTCCAGTCCATCGATTTTATGAAATAAAGTGATTTTATTTAAATATAGTTCCACTGTCATTTCTGAAAAATACGATGCTCTTAACACCGGTAAACGAAGTTATACAAGAGATGGTCAAGGCAAACCTTTCGTCAAAACTCCTAAGTTATAGCCTCCCACACTACATTTCTTTTTTAAAAAATCAATTTACACTCATGTCCTAAAGAAGAAAATTTGGTAAAAAGGACCATTTGTTGAACAGTTGAAATAAAATTGGTTTTAAGAGTTCTAAATATGTAAGTCACAATTTGAAATATTTCTAATGCCAGTATCTCTTGGAATTCCAATAATTGTCACAAAGTAGTGAGTAAGCATGCTAATGTGCAGGGGAACGTAAGGATTGTTAGCCTATATCAAGTATTCAAGATTTCTTTCCAATCAATGTTTTACTCTGATTTATAAGACTTTAAGAGGTGGTCTGTAATGGATTCAAATGTTTTATTTGTAGTATAATGAAATGTTTACAGAAAGAACTTTTTCATTAAAATATTTTTAGAAAAAAAAAAAGAAAGTAGTGGGACCAAATGTTAATGTCCTTGACTTCTCTTTGTCACAGAAAACTCATTAAAAAGACCTCAGAGGGGTGCCAGTTAAGAACAAATAAACATCACTTCCTACTGACTGAACCGTATCCTCTCAAAATTCATGTTACTACTCTTGTCCCTGTGCAGCTGTATCTGGAGACAGTCTTCAGCAGGTCAGTTCAGTTCAGTTCAGTCACTCAGTTGTGTCTGACTCTTTGTGACCCCATGAATCGCAGCACGCCAGGCCTCCCTGTTCATCACCAACTCCTCGAGTTCACCCAGACTCACGTCCATCGAGTCAGTCATGCCATCCAGCCATCTCATCCTCTGTCGTCCCCTTCTCCTGCCCCCAATCCCTCCTAGCATCAGAGTCTTTTCTAAAGAGTCAACTCTTTGCATGAGGTGGCCAAAGTACTGGAGTTGCAGCTTTAGAATCATTCCTTCCAAAGAAATCCCAGGGCTGATCTCCTTCAGAATGGACTGGTTGAATCTCCTTGCAGTCCTAGGGACTCTCAAGATTCTTCTCCAACACCACAGTTCAAAAGCATCAATTCTTTGGCGCTCAGCATTCTTCACAGTCCAACTCTCATATCCATACATGACCACAGAAAAAACCATAGCCTTGACTAGACAGACATTTGTTGGCAAAGTAATGTCTCTGCTTTTGAATATGCTATCTAGGTTAGTCATAACTTTCCTTTCAAGGAGTAAGCGTCTTTTAATTTCATGGCTGCAGTCACCATCTGCAGTGATTTTGGAGCCTCCAAAAATAAAGTCTGACACTGTTTCCCCATCTATTTCCCATGAAGTGATGGGACCAGATGCCATGATCTTCATTTTCTGAATGTTGAGCTTTAAGCCAACTTTTTCACTCTCCACTTTCACTTTCATCAAGAGGCTTTTTAGTTCCTCTTCACTTTCTGCCATGAGGGTGGTATCATCTGCATATCTGAGGTTATGGATATTTCTCCCAGCAATCTTGATTTCAGCTTGTGTTTCTTCCAGCCCAGCATTTCTCATGATGTACTCCGCATACAAGTTAAATAAGCAGGGTGACAATATACAGCCTTGACGTACTCCTTTTCCTATTTGGAACCAGTCTATTGTTCCATGGCCAGTTCTAACTGTTGCTTCCTGACCTGCATACAGGTTTCTCAAGCAGCATGTCAGGTGCCCTGCTATTCCCATGTCTTTCAGAATTTTCCACAGTTTATTGTGATCCACATGTTAAAGGCTTTGGCATAGTCAATAAAGCAGAAATAGATGCTTTTCTGGAACTCTTTTCCTTTTTCCATGATCTAGCAGATGTTGGCAATTTGATCTCTGGTTCCTCTGCCTTTTCTAAAACCAGCTTAAACATCAGGAAGTTCACAGTTCACGTATTGCTGAAGCCTGGCTTGGAGAATTTTGAGCATTACTTTACTAGTGTGGTAGTTAAGGTTAAAAGAGGCCACAAGTGAGAGAACCCACATTCACACCCCATAGAACGGCTGCCCCACCCACCCTCGTCCCTCTCTTTCAGTCTCTCTCCTTGTGGGGTGAAGACACTGTGAGAGAGTGGCCATCTGCATGCTAGGGCAAAAGCTCTCCCCAGACATCAAATCCTCTGGACTTTGATCTTGAACTTGAAGCCTCCAGAACTGCGAGAAAATTAATTTCACTATTTAAGTCACCCAGTTTATGGTATTTTGTCATAGCAGCCTGAGAAGACTAATACATATGCTTAGATAGGCCTATGTCTTCTTCATGCTAACCTAGGAGGCAAGGGACAAAGATTTCCCCTCTATTTATTTTCCTTTCTTCAAATTTCTCCTGACATGACATTATGAGTTTTTTTTAGAGCCAGTGTTACAAATATTGTGGCACTCCCCTGATGACAGGTACTAATAAAAGAGAGAGAGAGAGAGAGTCTCAATTTTTTTTTCTGGCAAATTTTCCATGATTTAGCTACTCCACATTTAAGAATTTATTCTAAGGAATTAACAAAGGATATATGTAAGTGTGTACAGATAGTAATATGCACTGAAATGTAATTTACACTACTCAAAATTGTACAACTTAATATTAAGTGATATAAGAATGGGTCAGTAATGAAGATACTCCAATAAATGGAATATCATATAGCATGAAAATAGTATAGAGGGAGGAAATCCACTAACAGGAGTCAATGCCCATAGTGTATTGTCACACTAAAAATAGTGCATACCATAGTATGTAACAAGCATGCGTGCATGCATGTCAATCTGCAAATGTACATGTGTATTGTGCTTCTATATAAGTATATATTTTTAATGTCTCTATATTTATCATATAACTATTTTTTAGAGATGAGATTATTAATTGATTTTTACCCTTACTCATCTATTTTTTAAGGTGTCTTGCTATAAAATAATATTTTGATAGCTAGAAGGAAATATTTAAGAAACAAACTCAAATTTTGTCTTTAATAATACTAAATAGTACTTTTTATAGCATGTTTCTATTATATATAAGCAAAAATGAATAAGGTAGATATAATCTAACAGTGACAGGGTTAAGCTGAAGTATTCAAACACTGTTGTCAGTATAAACTGTCTTTTGCTTTCCAGAGAGCAATTTGACAATAAGTATCAATATCAATCCAAATGTGTCTATCTACTCTTTCTTGTAATATCAAGCAACAAATTTATAAGGAAACAAATGGTTAAAGGAGGGAAAAAAAAAAACTGTTCAAAGATTTTTATAACAAATGACTATAAAAGCAGTGAGTAATTAGAAACAGCTCAAATTCCCCCACATTGGACAACTAAAAATGAAATAAACATTGTGTTTCAAAATTCCTCTAGATGGACAATATTTATATTGAATGTGACAGGTATCAATAGGGTCATGTGGAATGTTTACATGCATTAAAATAAAGCCAAGGAGAAGATGAAAAATATAAATAGTTGTAGCTTTGGGCTTATTTTCAGTATTTATGTGCATTTCTTAAATGTTTCTTAAAAACTATCTTTTAGAAAGAATTATAAGTACATCAACAGTATTGTAATACATGAGAAAGTGATAATTATCTTTAAGCATTCAGGATTAAAGAGTAAGGACATTGTAGTCTACATACATTGATGGTAAAAGTTTTCTTCTAATCTGTGATTTTGGAATAAAAACAATTAATCAGTGTTTCCACAACCTTTCTTTGCTTGTGTTTTATAAAAGTGGAGACAGTGAATGAAAACACGAAGCTAAGAATAATGAGAGCCTGGGTGGCAGTGTCTGTATCCTGAATTGTGGCACCAGGAACCCACAAATCACAGCCTGAAGCACTCAGGACCTTGGACGTTTGCTTTTGTTTATGAACTGTGTAGGGTGCTTATTTTCTGCTTTTCATGATGGCTACAACCAATCTTTTCACACTGTATTTATGGTGCTTTTCTTTCTTTCTTTTTTATTAAGGTTGTTTTATACTTGGCAGTATCTAAATGTTGTATCTGGAATTTAAATAGGAGAAACCGTACTTTAGTTTTATCTAACTGAAAGAGGCCGAGATCACTGCTGGACAGAAGGTGATTTTCCTTTGAAGAGTGAGCAGGGAGGTCACCGAGTGGATGCTGTTATGACTTGGTGCCTTTCGCAGCTCATCTCAGCACATCCTCACATCCCAGTGGGCTGGGGTCTATAAAGCCCAGTTTGCAGCTGAGAACACAGTAAGGAATGGAGCAGGCTTAAGTTTTGGTTGGTTGGCCGACTGAATTGAAAAGCATGTATAGAAGACAAAAGCCCATGGTTGGTTGGCCGACTGCGTTGAAAAGCATGCACAGAAGACAATAGCGCCTAGTTGTTCTGAGATCAAATATACAGACAATGTTGCACAAAGGTCTCAGGTCAAGAACTTTAAAGCCATTGGTGTCATGTATGCTAACATCCTCTGTTTGGAGCTCTGTCTAAAGGTGTATGTCACACTTGCATTACTTAAGCACCTTTTGAGGTAATGATCAGATTTTTAAACTGCAATTGAAAATAATGTGTGCGTGCATGCATGCTCCGTTACTTCAGTCCTGTCTGACTCTTTGTGACCCCATGGACTGTAGCCCACCAGGCTCCTCTGTCCATGGCATTCTCCAGGGAAGAATTCTGAAGTGGAGAATGTTCACTGAAGTGGGGATGTTCCTGACCCAGGGATTGAACACATGTCTCCCTCATCTCATTGCAAGTGGGCTCCTTACCCACTGAGCTACCTGGGAAGCCTAAAATAGTAGTAAATAAAAGATTTTGGGTTTCATTGGTGGCTCAGTCAGTAAAGAATCAAATATTTCACCCATAAGAAAGAAAACCATAGCTCTTTAAATAAGCATTTATCTAGGAGTAAGAAATACATTGGCAATAAAATATATATTATATTAATTTTCCCTGAAAGAAGAATATATAATTTTAGTAGTTCTTGACTGATCTGATCTGATAGATTCTTCCAAAAATCTATAATTTATTTAAATTGAAAAACTCATTATTGAAAAATGCTTGTATAAACTTTTATAGAGAGTAAACATTTATTCAGCCTACACTCTCTTCTCACGTGATTTAAAACCCCATGTGGAGTTCAACTTCATACTAAGACTGAAAAAAAGGAACTGGATCTGACCTCCCACATGCAAAAAAGAAAAAAACTAAAATGTTTAAGTGAATTAAAAAAAAAAAATTCAAGTCATACAACACATGTTCTCTGACTATAAAGGAATTATACTGGAAGTTGATAAACAGAAATATATAAGAAAGTATCCAAATATTTAAAAGAAATATAAAACAATTAAAAATAATCCATGAATAAAACAATAAAAGGGAAATTAGAAGCTATTTTAACTGAATATTAATGAAAATACAACATACTAAATATTACAATATGCAGCTACAGGGTACACAAATTAGAAAAAGGGGATAGTTTCAAGTTAAAGACCCTCATTTCCACCTTAAGAAAGTAAAAATATTAACACCACATAGAGGATCAGAAGGCAAAGCTAATCTATTAGTGACAGAAATCAATTAAGGAGACAAATATAATAGACAAAGGCTATAAAACTAAAATCTGGTTATCCATTTTAAATATAGCATTGTGTACATGACCTTCCCCAAATCCCTGGATAACCAGTCTATTGTATGGTACATGGAGCTCTGCTCAATGTTATGTGCCAGTCTGGATGGGAGGAGGGTTTGGGGGAGAATGAATACATGCATATGCATGGCTGAGTCCCTTTGTTGTTCACCTACTTTCCAATACAAAATGTTTTTAGTGTTAAAAAAAAAAAAAAGAAAGAAAGAAAAAAGACATTCCCACTTTCCCATTAAAAATAATCCAAAAAAACTAAAATTTGTATTTTTGAGAAGATAAACCAAGTTGTTAAAACTTTATCAAATTGACCAGGAAACCAAAAAAGAAAGCAAAATTTACTCCGTGTTAGAAATGTTGTTGTTTAGTCACTAAGTCGTGCCTGACTCTTTACAACCCCATGGACTGTAGACTGCCAGGCTCCTCTGTCCATGGGATTTCCAAGGCAAGAATACTAGAGTGGGTTGGAATTTTCTTCAGAAAACCAAGAAAGAAAACACAATTTACATGATGTTAGAAATGACAGAGGTGATATCACCAGAAGATATGTAGCTAATAAAAGGAAAATAACAAAATATTTTGAATATTTTATGCCAATAAATTTGACATATTAGATGAAATAAGCAAATCTTTGAAATCTTTGAAAGTCATGAACTACCAACACTCACTGTAATAGATAGTTCTATATTTTCAATTAATGTTTAGTAAAATAGCTCATAGAAAAAACAAAACAAACAAAACTCCAAGCATGTGTAATTTTCACTGGTGATTCTACCAAACATTTCAGAAATGGATACTGGGGGCGGGGGGCAATTTCTCAGCATTATGAAGCTGACATTCTGTTATCAAGGCTAGATAACGTACTACAAAATACATATGAAATAAAATCAAGCCTAGAGAACGTAAATATATATTCAAAAATATCTTAAGAATGTTTTTGCAAATGACTCCAACAATGTTTTAAATATACATTATGGCAAAGTGTGGTTTATTCCAAGACTATATTGTTAATTAACATTATAAAATAAAGTAGTTCTCTGTATTGAAAGATTAAAAAGAGCATCTTCTTTCAAAATTTAATGCAATGTTACATTTACCTATCAAAAAAGCATGGTATTAGCATATATAGAGAAACTAATGGAACAGAAAACATTCCTAAAATAAATGCACATATATATGTAAAACTGATTTTCAACAAAGGCACAAAATTAGCTCAATGGAGAAATGATAAGCTTTTCAATAATGGTACAGAGGCTCTAGAGGCGTTTCCAAGAGGCTTCAGGAAATGTTTGGGATGATGAATGTGTTCATTATTTTGAATTTGGTGATGATTTCATGGGTGTACATTCATCTCGAAATGTATGAACTCACACACTTTAAATAGGTGCAATTCATTTTATGTCCATCATA
The DNA here is from genome assembly GCF_032452875.1 of Bos javanicus. NCBI lineage: Eukaryota > Metazoa > Chordata > Mammalia > Artiodactyla > Bovidae > Bos > Bos javanicus. Next base: position 3,599,383 of record NC_083871.1, on the reverse strand, counting down.
TTTCAATAAATACATCCTTCTAAAATCTTTTTTATTTTTAACATTATAATAACTTAGCCAAAACACTTTCATTCAAATTATTAATATCAATTATTTGTAATTTCAATTTCATTTAGAGTCACATATATTCAAAGAGCCTCTATGTATGAAACAGCATACAGGAAAAAGTATGAAAATTATTCACTAAATTTACCAAGACAGTTCACATATTCTCAGATGTTCATAGAAGAAGGTGGCAATATTCAAATCATGCAATGTGTGTTTCAGTCAAGAAGACACACCTGACTACCTAAGCTAAGTAAAAGCATTTATTGGCTCTGCATGGCTACTCATGAATTACTAGAATACTAATTAAGGTAAAATATAGAGAATAAGTGTCTTGGAAATTGAAAGGTCAGTAAGATTTCTTTGTGAGGCAAAGGCATTGATAACTTTTAAAAAGACAGAACAAAAATGAAATTTGTGTAGCTCAAACTTAATAAATTATATGATAATTTTACTTCTTGTAAAAATAAATGCATCTTGAGGATATAATCCTTTTAAAAATATGTGTCTCCTAAGATGTCTATTTAATGAATACATTGTAGATCAGATACTAAGAAACACACAGGAAAGGATATATGAGGAATCACATTTTGTATTTTTATATCTGCTAGGCTATGATCCACAGTTGAAATTGGAGATTAATATACTTTTGTTCTAACCATGTGGTTTGTCTCATATATTAGTTGGGATGGGAGTTTTCCCCGTTCCTGAGATAAGCAGATCTCTAAAAGCCACCATGAACATTGTATACAAGGATAAATCTTGAAATCTTTTACAATCTTGAAATCATAAAAGCTTGGAAATAAATTTTTGGTCCACTAGTTATTAGTCAAAAAGGAGAGGTTTTTTAAAATCTCTCTGAGTCTTAGTTTTCTTATTTTAATTTGAGAAATCTATTTTGTTTCAGAAGAAAAAAATCAATGTTTCTGAGAACAGTACACTAAATTATGATAGTGAAGTGAAGTGAAGTGAAGTTGCTCAGTCGGGTCTGACTCTTTACGAACCCCGTGGACTGTAGCCTGCTAGGTTCCTCTGCCCATTAGATTCTCCGGAGTCCATGCCCGTATTTCTATGGAATTCAGCAATCTGTTGTCATCTGAAGAACCTGAACTCATATATCAGGATAGCAAATGAGAGACCATCAAATTCTGAGTAAGCCAAGTGCAAAAAGACAATATTCTAAAGAATATTGAGATTGAACGCCAAATGTTATAAACATATTGGTAAGGTTTCTGTGATCCTTAATTACCTTGTCTTCAAATTCTGAGAACCAATAGTGGTCTTTCCAGAAAACACTACTTTTTATTTTTTTTACTTAAATTAGTTTCAGTTTGTTCAAAAAGTCTTCTGACAAATAGCTGCTGCTTTCAGTGCCTTCCAAATAGCTTGCCTATAGTTAGTTGTAGTAGTTAAGTCGCTAAGTCGTGTCCGACTCTTGCGACCCCATGGACTGTAGCCCACCAGGCTCCTCTTTCCATGGGATTCCCCAGGCAAGCATACTGGAGTGGGTTGCCTTTTCCTTCTCCATAGTACTATAATAAGTGCTAAAACATGATTCTAAGCATCTTTGTTTGTCATGATCAATAGTTTAAATTTTTGGCTAATGTTTTAACTATTCCACAGATACAAAGTGGACACCTTAACCCCAAATCGGTGAGGATATTAAGATTCATGACACTACACACACCCTTTAAGAGGGAATGAACATATTTACTGTTTATATGAAGAGGCTTTGTGGGGAGAGAGGGTCAGGCTTCCCAAGATGGATGGAGAAATTATGGAAAGAGTGTGGGGAGGAAACCAGTTTGGGAATGTTATCTTGGTTAGTAGATGGCACTGGGATGAGAATTTTTCTGTGCCTAGAGGGATGGGGCTGGTGTGGTTTGAACTTACCACTGACAAGAAAGGAAAAAACTCAGATTTTATAATAAACTTGCTTAGATGTAAGCAAAACAAGTAGTAAGGAAGGATGAGGGATAAAAGTTGACATCAAAATTGGAGTCAGTGGGCATATATCTGAGAAAACCATAATTCAAAAAAACATATGAACCTCCATGTTCATTACAGCATTATTTACCATAGTCAAGACATGGAAGTAACCTAATGTCCATGAGGAGATTAGTGAGTTATACATACATATGCAACAGAATACTACTCAGCCATAAAAAGAATGAAGTGATTCCATTTGCAGCAACATGGATGGATATAGAGATTATCATACTAAGTGAAGTAAGGCAGACAGAGAAAGACAAATATCAGGAGGTCACTTACATGTGGTATCTACAAAAAAGATATAAATGAACTTATTTACAAAACACAAATAGACTCACAGACATAGAAAACAAACTTATACTTACCAAAGGGGAAAGGTAGAGGGAGATAAATTAGGAGTTTGGGATTAACAGATACACATTAATATATACAAAATTAATAATCAGCAAGGACCTACTATATAGCACACAGAACTATACCCAATATTCTGTAATAACCTACATGGGAAAAGAACCTGAAAAAAAAAAAAAAAGATGTGAGTATATGTACAATTAAGCCACTTTGTTACACACCTGAAAGTATAATACTATACTCCAATATGGGATTTCCCTGGTGGCTGAGATGGTAGAGAATCTGCCTGTTGCAGAAAGCCAGGTTCAATCCTGAGTCAGGAAGATTCCCTGGGAAAGTGAATGGCAACTCACTCCTGTATTATTGCTTGGAGGATTCCATGCACAAAGGAGACTGGTGGGCTACAGTCCGTGGAGTCACAGAATCAGACATGACTGGGAGACTAACAGACTCACGTACTCCAAAATAAATTTTTTTTTTTAATGGAGTGTGAGCTCTTTGTAAAATAAATCATTTCCCTTAGTCATGATGTCTGATGCAGGTGGTGTCTACCTTAAGTCAGATCATAAGTATATTGGGACTTATCTAAATAGCGACCTGTACTAAGCTGTCCAAGTTAAGACATATTGTTTTTAGCCATAAGAATCAGTTCAGTTCAGTTCAGTTCAGTTGCTCAGTTGTGTCCAACTCTTTGCGACCCCGTGAATCATAGCACACTAGGACTCCCTGCCCATCACCAACTCCTGAAGATCACCCAAACTCATGTGCATCGAGTCAGTGATGCCATCCAGCCATCTCATCCATTGTCTTCCCCTTATTCTGCCCTCAATCCCTCCCAGCATCAGGGTCTTTTCCAATGAATCAACACTTCGCATGAGGTAGCCAAAGTATTGGAGCTTCAGCCTCAGCATCAGTCCTTCCAATGAACACCCAGGACTGATCTCCTTTAGAATGGACTGGTTAGATCTCTTTGCAGTCCAAGGGACTTGCAAGAGTCTTTTCCAACACCACAGTTCAAAAACATCAATTCTTCTGTGCTCAGCTTTCTTTACAGTCCAACTCTCACATCCATACATGACCACTGGAAAAACCATACCCTTGACTTGATGGACCATTGCTGGCAAAGTAATGTATCTGTTTTTTTTTTTTTTCTGTTTTTTAATATGCTATCTAGGTTGGTCATAATTTTCCTTCCAAGGAGTACACATCTTTTAATTTAATGGCTCCAGTCACCATCTGCAGTGATTTTGGAGCCTCCAAAAATAAAGTCTGACACTGTTTCCCCATCTATTTCCCATGAAGTGATGGGATCAGATGCCATGATCTTCATCTTCTGAATGTTGAGCTTTAAGCCAACTTTTTCACTCTCCTCTTTCACTTTGATAAAGAGGCTTTTTAGTTCCTCTTCACTTTCTGCCATAAGGGTGGTGTCATCTGCATATCTGAGCTTATTGATATTTCTCCCGGCAATCTTGATTCCAGCTTGTGCTTCCTCCAGCCCAGCGTTTCTCATGATGTACTCTCCATATAAGTTAAATAAGCAGGGCGACAATATACAGCCTTGATGTACTCCTTTTCCTATTTGGAATCAGTCTGTTGTTCCATGTCCAATTCTAACTGTTGCTTCCTGACCTGCATATAGGTTTCTCAACAGGCAGGTCAGGATGTCAGGTATTTCTATCTCTTTCAGAATTTTCCACAGTTTATTGTGATCCACACAGTCATAGGCTTTGGCATACTCAATAAAGCAGAAATAGGTGTTTTTCTGGAACTCAGTTGCTTTTTCCACGATCCAGCGGATGTTGGTAATTTGATCTCTGGTTCCTCTGCCTTTTATAAAACCAGCTTGAACATCTGGAAGTTCACGGTTCAAGTATTGCTGAAGCCTGGCTTGGAGAATTTTGAGCATTACTTTACTAGTGTGTGAGATGAGTGCAATTGTGCAGTAGTTTGAGCATTCTTTGGCAGAAGCCATAACAATATGTTTACTCAATTATCAATTAAATTGAAAGAAAAGTATTAAGCTAATGTTCTCAGTTTCAAAAGCTTTCATAGAAACAAGGATATTTAAGGCACATTCAGTGTACTCAGTTCCCTCCAAAATGTATTTATTAGCACTTGATCAAGGGTAAAAAGTGCTGATAAAGTTTGAGAGCCATTAATTTAAACATTAATTGCTAAGTCAGGAAGTCTTGAGAGCAGTAAACCTGGAAATACAGCCACTTCAGTCTTAATGCATGACTCTCAGTGTCTAATCTTATTTTATATTTATGTATATTTTAAATGTATAATATATGGATAAGTTGATTCAGTATAGTGACTGAGAAATGAGGATCAAAAAAAATTATTCAGATGTCTCTGGGCATTATGAAGGATGTCACAGAGAGTATTTTCTTGGTCATAAAAGGAAAGATGGTAGTTTCCTCTTGGGATATAACAACTGTGGTGAAATATTGTAGATAATTGAAAATACACCATTATGACAGGACAGTGGTTTTGCTTAGGATAAAGCTAATAATGCTAGTAAACAAAGATTAGGGGGATATTAGAGTGCTTTGATAAAGGAGAGAAAAAATATGGGTGAAAACAATAAGAATTTTTCAAATAAAAAAATTGAAGAAACTAAAAATACAAATATTTGAATTATGTAAATATACAAAAATGCAATTAAAACAAGAATTTATGTTTGAGAATTATGGAAAGTGAGCTGGACTGTTAAAAATCCAATAGGAAGCCTAAATAGAACCAAACAAATTCCTTAAGCACTTGTGATTAGTAGATGTATATCTTCTACTTGAATTACTTTTCATTTACATGACAGGTTTTCCAGTGCTAGGCAAGCTGGTAGAAAAAAATGAAGAAAATGGAAACACTTATATGGAAATAAGTAGAGGATTCTAGATGGCATCTATAGAAAATACACCAGAAGCAGCAGGAATTATTGTACCCCTGCTACATTTTGGAGAAGGCTTGGTAAACTAAGCCATGGTGGTGATAGGTGGGTGTGGGGCACTGCCTGGTCGCAAATTCAGAAGCCCTGAGTTAAGTCCCAGATATGATGAGGGAACACTCAAACAAGAAGGAGAAATCTTGAAATGTTAAAACCTGTGGCCAGAGAGGGGACTCTGGAATGTGATATAATGGGGATATATCTACTACTGAGGACACTGAACTACAGAGGGGAGGGAGGAGCCTATAGAGTCTCTGAAGATGGAAAATCTCTGTTTATTCACAGGATAAACATTGAGTCCTGGCACTGTGTTACTGAAAGAGACACATGTACAACATAGATCTTGAAATTCAGTATGGTTCAACCAAATGCATTTTATATAAAAATCTAGAAGTGCATTTTTACTAGAATTTTCTCATACTTACAGGTCAGGATAGTCATTATCATCAGTGCTTTAGAGATGAGGCAATGAAAACTTAAATGTGTTCAATCAAATATCCCTGAACAAGTAGCTGGTTCAGTGTCAAACCCTATAGGAGTTAAAACTAGCTCCATGTGTGCATGTGTGCTAAGTCTCTTCAGTCCTGTTCTGCTCTTTGTGACCCTGTGGACTATAGCCCAACAGTCTCCTCTGTTCAAGGGATTTTCCAGGCAAGAATACTGGAGTAGGCTGCCATGCCCTTCTTCAGGAAAACTAGCTACACTTGGCAGCAAATCGCTCTTCCTATTACTGCTTTGTTGAAAAGAACACTTCTCCAAATGGGAAACAGAGGGTCCATTAGATGCTGATATCATGCCTCCTGGCTGCACATTTTGAGAAGATAAAATTAGAATGAAAAATTAGTATCTGAGCAGAAAAATCTCAAGGGCAAACAATATGGGAAATTATGAGAGATACACGTCCTCAGTGTCTTTCAGAATGCCAGGTCTTTGAAAACAATGAAGACTATCAAAGTATCACTTAGATAAAATTAAATTTCTAAAGAAGTAAGAAAAAAGAAGTATTGTGAAAGGAGGTACTCTAGTACTTGACATTCAAGAAGTGGATGCAAATTCTTAAATGTTTGTTTTCAACAAGCATATATAGACAACATATATGTTATAATGCCAAAAATGGGTAAGATGATTCCAAGGCTCTGGGGATAAAGTGGTCAGGTTTTGAGGTGTGGGGCATAAAAACTGAATTTGCTCCTGAGGAAATCCCACTGCTTTAATCTATGAATCTCCCTCCCCATTATGCAAATATATAATTCATAGACTCCCAGAGTTTGCAAACATACCGCTAATAACTGTTTAAAAATTTGGTCAGTTGAAAGCCATTTGGCCATATCCTGAGAGTCAGAATTTGTGGCCACTATTCTTATTAATGTGAGGGATTTTTGAAGACCAGTGGTGGATTCAAGATTATTTTCCTTCCTTAGAGAGACTATGTTTCCTGCCAAAGAACACACAGAGAGAAGTCAATTTGCTTGACAAAGAGGTTCATTTGATTAAGAGAACTTTCTGTGCTAATAATTATGAACTTATTTCTACTCCTCTGTATAATATTTTATTCAACCAGCAGAAAACTTTGTGTTAAGTGATCACAGTTCCGAAGAAATTTAGTTAAATATGCCTAAAACTTGTAGCAAATAAGCAAATGGTCTATATGTGTCTCTGTACATATTTGTATTATATTTTTAAATTGAGGTATAGTTGTTTTACAATGTTGTGTTGTGTTAATTTTTTCTGTACAATGAAGTGAATCAGCCATATGTATACCCTCTCTTTCTTGAGCCTCTCTCCCACACCCCATCACACCCATCTAGGTCATCACAAAACACCAAGCTGAGCTCCCTGTGCTACACAGCATCCCACTAGCTATCCATTTTACATATGACAGTGCATATGGGTTAATCCTAATCCCCCAGTTCATCCAATCCCCCTCCCTTACATGTCTACCAGTCTGTTCTCTACATCTGTATCTCTATTTCTGCCCTGAAAATGTTATCTCTACCATCTTTCTAGATTCACATATATGCATTAATACATGATATTTGCTTTTCTCTTTCTGACTTACTTCACTCTGTATGACAGTCTCTTAGGTCCATACACAACTCTACAAATGACTCAACTTTGTTCCTTTTTATGATTGAGCAATAGTCTATTATATATATGTACCACATCTTCTTTATTCATCCTTCTGTTGAAGGACATTTAGATTGATTTCATGTCCTGGCTGTTGTAGATAGTGCTGCAATGAACACTGGCATGTATGTGTCTCTTTGAATTATGGTTTGCTCAGAATATATGCCCAGTAGTAGAATTTCCGGGTCTAATAGTAGCATTATTTTTAGTTTTGTTTGTTTTTTTCATTTTTACTGTTCTTTACATCTGTGTCTCTTTTGCTGTCTCGCATACAGGGTTATCATTACCATCTTTCTAAATTCCATATATATGTGTTAGTATACTGTATTGGTGTTTTTCTTTCTATTTCTTTCTATTTTCTTTCTATTTTTAGCTCTTATTGTTATGTAACTTGATATTATAAACTTAGAGGCTAAAACAACCATATTTGTCACGTCTCAGTTTCTGTGTTAGCTGTTTGGGCACGTCTTTACTGGTCTCCCGAGACACTGGCTCACTAACTGCTGATGGGGCCACAATCTTACCTGAGACTTGGAGTCCATTCTAAACTCACATGGATGTTAGCTAGATTAATTTCCTTCTGGTTTAGAGAATATGGTGGCTTCTTCTAGGCCAGCAGGTAGAGTCTTTGCTGCTTGGATTTGTGGAGCTTAGGGAAAGACTAAACTCTCATTTAAAACACTCGTCTGATTAGGTAAGATCCACCCAAAGAAATCTCCCTTTGATCAACCTATAATCAGTTGGTTACATATCTCACATCTGTAAAGACCTATCACATTCACTTTATAATATAACATAACCAACAGTGTAATATCACATTGTATTAATGAAATTCCCTCAGTGGAGGAAATTATATAATGGTGTAAGTCACTGAGAAACATATTAAATTCTCAGTTCAGTCCAGTTCAGTTCAATGGTTCAGTCATGCCTGACTCTTTGTGACCCCATGGACTGCAGCACACCAGGCTTCCCTGTCCATTACCAACTCCCAGAGCTTACTCAAGCTCATGTCCACTGAGTTAGGGATGCCATCCAACCATATCATCCTCTGTTGTTCCCTTCTCCTCCTGCCTTCAATCTTTTCCAGCATCAGGGTCTTTTCCAATGAGTCACTTCTTTGCATCAGGTGGCCAAAGTATTGGAGTTTCAGCTTCAACATCGGTCCTTCCGATGAATATTCAGGACTGATTTCCTTTAGGATTGACTGGTTGGATCTCCTTGCAGTCCAAGGGACTCAAGAGTTTTCTCCAACACCACAGTTCAAAGCATCAGTTCTTCGGCACTCAGCGTTCTTTATGGTAAAATTCTCACATCCTTATATGACTACTGGAAAAACCATAGTTTTGACTAGATGGAGCTTAGTTGGCAAAGTAGTGTCTCTGCTTTTCAATATGCTGTCTCAGTTGGTCACAGCTTTTCTTTCAAGGAACAAGCATCTTTTAATTGCAAGGCTGCAGTCACTATCTGCAGTGATTTTGGAGTAAAAATAAATAAATAAATAAATAAAGTCTGTCACTTTTTCCATTGTTTCCCCATCTATTTACCAGGAAGTGATGGGACCAGATGCTGTACTCTTAGTTTTCTGAAGGTTGAATTTGAAGACAACTCTTTCACTCTCCACTTTTACTTTCATTGAGGCTCCTTAGTTCTTCTTCACTTTCTGCCATAAGTGTGGTATAATTGGCATATCTGAGGTTATTGATATTTCACCCAGTAATCTTGACTTCAGCTTGTGTTTCATCCAGTCCATCATTTCTCATTATGTACTCTGCATAAATCAAATAAGCAGGTGACAATATACAGCCTTTATGTACTCCTTTCCTGATTTGGAACAGTCTGTTGTTCCATGTGCAGTTCTAACTGTTGCATTTTGACCTGCATACAGATTTATCAGGAGGCAGGTCAGGTGGTCTGGTATCCCCATCTCTTGAAGAATTTTCCACAGTTTTTTTTGTGATCCACACACTCAAAGACTTTGGCATAGTCAAAAAAGCAGAAGTATATGTTTTTCTGGAACTCTCTTGCTTTTTCAATGATCCTACAGATGTTTGTAATTTTATTTCTGGTTCCTCTGCCTTTTCTAAAACCAGCTTAAACATCTGGAAGTTGTCAGTTCACGTTCTGTTGAAGCCTGGCTTGGAGAATTTTGAGCATTAGTTTGCTAGTGTGTGAAATGAGTGCATTGTGTGGTAGTTTGAATATTCTTTTGCATTGCTTTCTTGGGGTTTGGAATGAAAACTGACCTTTTCCAGTCCTGTGGCCATTGCTGAGTTTTCCAAGTTTGCTGGCATGTTGAGTACAACACTTTCACAGCACCATTTTTTAGGATTTGAAATAGCTCAATTGGAATTCCATCATCTCCACTACCTTTGTTCATAGTGATGTTTTCTAAGGCCCACTTGACTTCACATTCCAGGATGTCTGACTCTAGGTGAGGGATCACACCATCGTGATTATCTGCGTCGTGAAAACCCTTTTTCTACAGTTCTTCTGTGTATTCTTGCCACCTCTTCTTCTGCTTTTGTTAGGTCCATACCATTTCTGTCCTTTATTCATCAAAAATAAGATGAAAGCTCTGTGTCCCTTCTCTCATATCCTGCTCTATGTATCTGGCTGCTCTTTCTATAAGAAACTAGCAATCTAGTAAGTAAAATATTTTCCTGAGCTTTGTGAGTCACTGTAGTAAATTAAGTGAACCCCAGGAGGGGGCCTAACCTGGAAAATAGTGGAATAGAAGAAAGTACTAAGTCATGTCTGACTCTTTGTGACCCCATGGACTACACAGTCTATGGAATTCTCCAGGCCATACTGGAGTGGGTAGCCTTTCCCTTCTCCAGGGGATCTTCCCAACCCAGGTATAGAACTCAGGTCTCCTGCATTGCAGGCAGATTCTTTACCAGCTGAGCCACAAGGGAAGGTCAAGAATACTGGAGTGGGTAGCCTATCCCTTCTCCAGGGGATCTTCCTTGCCCAGGAATTGAATTGGGGTCTCCTGTGTTGCAGGTGGATTCTTTACCACCTGAGCTATCAGGGAAGCTGTTACCTTCTCTGATAGGAAGTCTACCTACCAAAATATGTTTCTATACATAGAAATCGAGGATAAACAGTAGGAAAGCAAATTTAAGAAACCTTAGGAAAAAAAAATAGAAACCAAACCATTTCTGACTCATTTTCTTGCTGTCAACAAGTTCAAAATGTACAAAGCAATTTGTAACAATTTCTAAAAAACAGTTCTACAGAATTTTCAGACACCTTGTTTTAAGAAACTTTTTGAGAGGAAGGGAAATATAATCAGTGATTATTCTTTTTTTAAATCTTCTTTTCAATTTATTATTTGTCAACTTTTCAATGAATTTTTCTTCAATATTACTTGAATTAAATATGAAAATTTCTGCCACTTGGGAAAAAAAAATTGACCTAAGTGAAAATAATTGTTGTGATTAACTTCCCTAAAAAAAAAAAAAAAAACTGAGACTAGATGATTTCCTAAGGGAAGCTGCATTTCCATTCCTGACATCTGAGGTAAGAAATTTCTTTCCAATTTTAAGACCATTCTTGAGCTTGTTTCTTTCTCTGCCCAGAACTTGCTTTGGGAATAAATAATCGCCTAATAAAAGGCCAATCTATTATAAGTTCTCTCTCTGCGCTACCGAAGCAAATACTGCAGACTTATCTGGATTGAAACCACATAGCAAATTCATATTAACTCTATCCTGTAGTCCAAATAATTGGATTCCCTTTTAGAGTATTTTTGAGAAATCAGAGAGATGATGTAAATTAAAATAACAGTGTTAAACAAATGGAAATTAAATTTTAGGAAAATGTTTAAATATAAGTAAATATTAATTAATATTTTTAAGGAGTTAAAGACTGTTCAGAGGCCAACATTAGCACAGAAAGTCATGGAGAAATGGAACTTAAGAATAATAAGGGAATACATATTTTTCCTTGATTTTATGTCATGTAGGTAACATGGTGTTGATAGAAAAAAAGTCCATTTTTTAAGGGAGGCAAGTCTTGGGCAAAATTAATTATATCAGATGATCTACACATTCACCAAAAGTTTACCAAGCGACCTGCATGACTGGCACTGAATATGGTTATGCTTATTTGTTTTTATTGAAGGATAGTTGATTTACAATGCTATGCTAGTCTCAGGAGTAGCACACTGTTATATAGATATATGTTCTTTTTCAGATGCTTTTCCCTTGTAGATTATTGCAAAAAATTGAGTAAAATCACTTGTGCTGTACAGTAGATATTTTGCATTTTTTAATGTTGCTAATTAATTTTATTGGAGTATAGTTAATTTATAGTGTTGTATTAGTTTCTGTGGTACAGCAAAGAGAATCAATTATACATATACATATATCCACTGTTTTTTTGAGTCTCTTCCCATATAGGTCATTACAAAGTAATGAGTAGATTTCCCCATGCTATACAATATGTCCTTATTAGTTATTTATTTTATGTATAGTAGTGTGTATGTGTCAATCCCAAGTTCTCAATTTAGCCCTTCATCTTCTTTCCCCGTGGTAACCGTAAGTTTATTTTCTACATCTGTGACTTTACTTCTGTTTTGTAAATAGGTTCAAATGTATCATTTTTGTAGATTTCGTGTATAAGTGATATCATATGATATTTGTCTTTGTCTGATGTACTTCACTCAGTATGATAATCTCTAGATTCATCTATGTTGCTGCAAATGGCATTATTTCATTCTTTGGGGGGCTAAGTAATATGACATTGTATATATGTACCGCATCTTTTTCTATTCCTCCATCAGAGGACATTTAGGTTGCTTCCACGTCTTGGTTGTAATAGGGCTGCAATGAACATTTGGGTACATGGATCTTTTTTGAATTGCCATTTTCTACAGATAGATGCTCAGGAGAGGAATTGCTTAATCATATGGCAGCTGTATTTTTAGCATTTTAAGGAACTTCCATGATGTTTTCCACAGTGGATGCACTGATTTTCATTCCAAGCAATAGTGTAGGAGGATTCCCTTTTCTCCATACTCTGTCCAGCATAAATTGTTTGTAGATTTCTTTTTTTTTTTTTTTTTGATGATGGTCATTCTGAACAGTGTGGAGTGATAGCTCATTGTAGTTTTGTTTTGCATTTCTCAAATAATTAGTGATGCTGAGCATCTTTCCATGTGTTTCACAGCCATCTGTATGACTTCTTTGGAGAAATGTCTATTTGGGTCTTCTGCCAAGTTTTTTTATTGGTTCGTTTGCATTTTTTTTATTGAGCTACATAAACTGTTTGCAAATTTTGAAGATTAATCCCTTGTTGGCCACTTCATTTGCAAATATTTTCTCCCATTCTGTAGGTTGTCTTTACATTTTGTTTGTGTTTCCTCTGCTGTGCAAAAGATTTTAAGTATAACTAAAAGTCCCATTTGTTTGTTATTGTTTTTGACCAGTTGCTAAATTGTGTCTGAGTTTTACAACCACATGAACTGCAGCACATCAAGCTTCCTGTTCTTCACTATCTCCCAGAGTTTGCTCAAACTCATGTCCACTGAGTCAGTGATGCCATCCAACCATCTAATCCTCTGCTGCCCTCTTCTCCTACCCTCAATCTTTCCCAGGACCAGGGTTTTTTTCCAGTGAGTTCACTCTTTCCATCAGGTGGTCAAAGCATTGGAGGTTCAACTTCAGCATTGGTCCTTCCAATGAATATTCAAGGTTGATTTCCTTTAGGATTGACTGGTTTGATCTCCTGGATGTCCAAGGGACTCTCAAGAGTCTTCTATATCACCACAATTGAAAAACATCAAAACATCAACACCACAAATGAAAAACATCAAGAGTGCCCAGCCCTCTTTACGGTCCAGCTCTCATATCCATACATGACCACTGGAAAAGCCATAGCTTTGACTATATGGACTTTGTTGGAGAAGTGTCCCTCATTTTTAATATATCATCTTGTTTTGTCATAGCTTTTCTTCCAAGGGGCAAGCATCTTTTATTTTCATGGTTATAGTTGTTTATTTTGTTTTTATTTTCATTACTCTGAGAGGTGAATGTAACGCATCTTGTTGAAATTTATGCCAGAGTTTTTTTATGCCTATGTTTTCTTCTGAGAGTTTTAATAGTGTCCAGTCTACATTTAGGACCTTGATCTATTTTGCATTAATTTCAGTGAACAGGTTAGAAAAGGTTCTATTGTATGTGTGTGTGTGTGTGTGTAGCTGTACACTTTTCCCAATACCATTTATTGAAGGACTTTTTCTGCATTATATATTCTTGCTTCCTTTGCCATTGATTTGGTGACCATGTGTGGGCTTATCTCTGGCATTTCTATCTTGTCCCATTGGTCTGTATTTCTGTTTCTGTGTCAATACCATACTGTCTTGATGACTGTGGCTTTGTAGTATAGCCTGAAGTCAGGATAGTTGATTCCTCCAGCTCTGTTTTTCTTTCTCAAGATTGCGTTGGCTATTTGGAGTCTCTTGTGTTTCAATGCATGTGTGTGTGTGTGTGTGTGTGTGTGTGTGTGTGTTCTCAGTCACTCAATAGTGTCTAAATCTTTACAATCACATGGACTGTAGCCCACCAGGTTCCTCTATCTATGAAGTCTTCCAAGCAAGAATATTGGGGTGGGTTGTCATTTCCTTCTCCAGGGGATCTTCCCAACCCTGGGTTCTAACCCACTTCTCTTGTGTTTCCTGCATTGGCAGGTGGATTCTTTACCAGTGCACAATCTGGGAAGCCTGTTTTGTTTTTCCATACAAATTGCATTTTTTTTGTTCTAATTCTATGAAAAATGTCATTGGTAATAATTTGATAGTGATTGCATTGAATCTATAGACTGCTTTGGATATTATAGTCATTTTCACAAGTTGATTCTTCCAATCCAAGAACATGATATATCTCTCCATCTATTAGTGTCATCTTTTATTTCTTTCATTAATATCTTGCAGTTTTCTGAGTATATGCCTTTTACCTCTGTAGGTAGATTTATTTCTAAGTATTTTATCTTTATGATGTGATGGCAAATGGGATTACTTTCTTTATTTCTTTTTCTGAACTTTTGTTGTTAGTGTATAGGAATACAAGACATTTATGTGTTATTAATTTTGCATGCTGCAACTTTACCAAATACATTGATGAGCTCTAGTATTATTTCTGGTAGCATCTTTCAGATTCTCTATGTATAGTATCAGGTCATCTGCGAACAATGACAGTTTTACTTATTTTCTGTCTGGATTCCTTTTATTTTTCTTCTATGATTATTATGGCTAAGACTTCCAAAACTATACTGAATAAAAGTGAAGAAATTATTGTCTTGTTCCTGATCTTAGAAGAAATGCCTTCAATTTTTACTGTCAATAATGATGTTTGCTGTGAGTTTGTCATATATGGCCTTTATTATATTGAAATATGTTCTTTCTATGCCCACTTTTTAAAGAAGTTTTATCATAAATGGTATTGAATTTTGTAAAAAGCTTTTTCTGCATCTATTGAGATGATCATATGGTTTTTATTCTCTAGTTTGCTAATATGGTATACCACATTCTCTTTGTTGTTGTTTGTTTGTTTGCTTTAACTACATTGAAGAATCCTTGCACCCATGGCTTAAATCCTACTTGATCATAGTGTATGATCCTCTTAATGTGTTGTTGGATTCAGATTGCTAGTATTTTTATTGAGGATTTTTTTTGTCTATGTTCATCGGTGATATTTGCCTGTAATTTATTTTTTTGTGTGTGATATATTTGCCTGGTTTTGGACAGGGTAACGGTGGCCATCCAGAATGAGTTTGGGAGTCATCTTTACTGAACTTTTTGAGAGCTTCAGAAGGATCAATGTTTACTCTAAATGCTTAATAAAGCTTGCCTGTGAAGCCATCTCATTCTCAAGCTTTGTTTACTCAAGTTTTTAAGTCACAGTCTTAATATCAGTTTTCTATTTCATCTCAGTTCAGTCTGGGAAGTTTATACCTTTCTAAGAATTTATCCATTTCTTTAGGTTGTCCATTTTATTGGCATATAGTTGGTTGTAGTAGCTTTACTTCCAAGGATCAAGCATCTTTTAATTTCATGGCTTCAGTTATTGTCTGCAGGGATTTTGGAGCCCTCAAATAAAATTTGTCACTGCTTCCAATTTTTCCACTTCTATTTACCATGAAGTGATGGGACCAGATGCCATGATCTTAGTTTTTTGAATCCTGAGTTTTAAGCTAGATTTTTCACTCTCCTGTTTTAACCTCATCAAGAGGGTCTTTAGTTCCTCTTCATTTTCTGTCATTAGAGTCATATTATCTGCATATATTAGGTTGTTGATATTTCTCCCATAATCTTGAACCCAGTTTGTGATTTATTCAGCTAGACATTTCAAATGATGTATTCTGCATTTAAGTTAAATAAACAGAGTGACAATAAACAGCCCTGACATATTCCTTGACCAATTTTGAACTAGTCAGTTGTTCAATATCCAGTTGTAACTATTGCTTCGTGACCTGTATTCAGTGGTCTGGTATTTCCATCTCTTTAAGAATCATCCACAGTTTGTTGTGATCCACACAGTCAAAAGCTTTAGTATAGTCAATAAATTCCATTGCTTTCTCTATGATCCAATGAATGTTGACAATTTGATCTCTGGTTCCTCTACCTTTTCAAAACCAACTTGTACATGTGGGATTTATTGATTCACATACTGCTGAAGCCTAGCTTGAAGGATTTTCAGTATAACCTTGCTAGCATGTGAAGGGAGTGCAATTGTACAGTAGTTTGAACATTCTCTGGCATTACCCTTCTTTGGGGTTGGAATGAAGACTGACCTTTCCCAGTCCTGTGGCCATTGTTGAGCTTTTCACATTTGACATGTTGAGTGCAGCACTTCAGCAGCACCACTTTTTAGGATTTGAAATAACTCAGCTGTAATTCCATCACCTCAACTAGCCTTTTTCATAGTAATGTTTCCTAAGGCCCTCTTGACTTCACACTTCAGGATGTCTGGTACTAGGTGAGTGACCACACCATCATGGTTATCATGGTTAAGATCTTTTTTGTATAGTTATGTGCTTTCTTGTCACATCTTAATCTCTTATGCCTCTCTTATATCCTTACCATTTCTGTCCTTTATCATGCCCATCCTTGCATGAAATGTCCCCTTGATATCTGATCTTCATGAGATTGCTAAGCTTTCCCGTTCTATTGTGTTCTTCTATTTCTTGGCATTCTTCACCTACATACACACATATGAGTTTTATTTACCATTTATCTAAAACTATATATATATATATATATATATATAGTGTGTGTGTATGTGTGTGTACATACATATGTGTTTGTATACATATATATCCACAGAAAATGAAATCAGTATCTCAAGCAATATCTACCCTCTTATGTTCACTGTAACATTGTTTGCAATAGGCAAGTCATGGAAATGACCTAGATGTATGTTGAGAGATGAATGGATAAAGAAAATGCAGAATATATATATATATATATACACACACACACACACACAATAATATGTAATATATATTATATAATGTTATTTAGCCATAAATAAAGAAAATCCCGGACATTTTTGATAACATAGATGAACCTGGGGAATATTATGTGGAAGAAAAAAAAACAGACAAAGAAAGACAGTATTTGTATAATCTCAGTTATATGTAAGAATCTTATAAAAGTCAACATTATAGCACTGAATAGTAGAACAACAGCTACCAGCAGCTGGGAGGCATAGGAAATGGTGGCTGCTAGTCAATGATCCCAAACTTTCAGTGTGAAGAAGAATAAGCCTGGATGTGTGTAACGGGCTAGCATACAGCCTAGTGACTATACCTAATACTATTATATTGGATACTAGAAATTTGCCAGAAGAGTATATCTTCCTACCATGGTAGCTCTGTGTGGTAATAGATGTTGTGACTAGTTTGATTGTGGTCATTAGTTCATAAGTTTGCATATATCAAGTCAGCATATTATACTCCTGAAAAATACATAAAATTCTTGTCAATTACACCTTAGTAAAGCCTTAGGGGAAAGAGAAAAAATAAACACTTGAGATTATCCTAAAAGAAAGTTTTGAAACATGTATAATATAATATAAGAAGTGAATCGCCAGTCCAGGTTTGATGCAGGATACAGGAAGCTTGGGGCTGGTGTACTGGGATGACCCAAAGGGATGGTATGGGGAGGGAGAAGGGAGCAGGGTTCAGGATTGGGAACACATGTACACCCGTGGTGGATTCATGTTGATGTCTGGCAAAATCAATACAATATTGTAAAGTAATTGGCCTCTAATTAAAATAAATAAATTTAAATTAAAAAATAATAATAAAAAAGAAAATCCTCCCAAATTGATATCTGTTCTTCAGTGTGGTGTGGAAGAAAATAGGCCTGAATACGTTGCAAAGCTAGAGAGGAGATAAAACATTTCTGGGATGATAAACTATAAAGGCATCTGAAAGTGCCATCCATATTCCAGCAAAAGGAGACTTGGTAGTCCCAATTACTGTTAATAACATTTTTTATTCGTAAAATTTTGAGTCAACATGCTTACACTAATACTTTCAGTCCTATTAAAATCACTCGTTGTACATTTTACTCTTGTCAGTTAATCATATTGTTCTTTTAAATGGAGGTTGGAATTAACATTACACTCCCATATATAAAATATATAAACAACAAAGGCCTACAGCATAGCACAGAGACCTATACTGAACATTTTGCAATAATCTATAGGGGAAAAGAATCTAAAAAGAAAAAAAAAAGAAAATTAAAGTCTAAAAGGAAAAAATGTGTATATATATATATATATATATATATACATATATATATATATATATTTCACAGGACTCTGGTTTGCAAAGTGGAGCCCAACTACAGATATGGTCTAGGAGTGTCATTTTCTGGTCTCTTTTTTCACACAGATATCTTTTTCAGCCATATTTATCCCCAGTGGTAATCATTTTCCGTAACCTACATATGCCTATGTTTGTTCTCAACAAAATTCATATTTTCCTAATTCAAATGTGAATCTCCTGATTCAGATTTCTCTATCTATCTAAAATAACCCCTTTTTTTCACATGTGAAATCTTACACAGTCCCCATGTTGCTATTAAAGTCACACTTGTTCACTGTACTCTCTTAACTACTTCTTTTTGTCAGTCTAATGCAAAACTTTCTTTAATTTCAGTTTTATTCTTCATTACCTTACCTTACTTTGTGAATTAAACCCAGAAAATCCAGATTAGAATTGTATACACAATAGACTATCTATTAAAAAAAATAAACAGCTTGATTTGTGCCTTTAAAAATAATTTGATCAAGGTAAACCTAATTGATGGTGAAACGAAGTTAGTAGCATTCCATATATTTTGTAAGAAGAATTTCATAGGTTCATAGAGACCTCCAGAATACTCTATTTAAATATGAATAATAATAATCAATTGGCTTTGAGAAAGCAACATTGAAATATGAAATCATTTTAAGTTACAAATTTAAAATGTTGAAAATAATTGCAAATTAACCTGTTAAGTATTCTAACATTTCATGACTATGTAATTATGTTCATATATAACACAAGTTAGAAAAATGTCTAAATTAATATTCAGAACATTTAAGAAACAAAATAATCCACTTTATGAAAATCATTCTATTTTTATTGAACAATCATTTATGGTCAGTACCCTTTTCAGCCTCCTCTGATATTAAGCTGTTGTAAGAGGGATAAGAGAATACGGAGAAAATTATAGTGCAAGAGCTTAGAAATATTGCTATATATTCATTTGATTTTAGATCATTTGGTTTGCCCATTTTTCTCATTTTCTCTCTTATTCATTACTTTTCCCTCAACACTAGTGACTTCTCTGATTCACTGTTGGATTTTTTGTGATGAAAAACATCTGGTATGATGCCATTTATTTATAATGAAATTCTGAGTGTGGACTTTTCCATAGACAATTGATATCAGGAGATAAGCTGCTCATAAGTTAAATTAAAAAAAAAAAAACATAGACTTGCTTTATTTAAAACATCCATATTTTCTCTTCATTGCAGCTGCCATCTAGGGTTTAACACATAATAATTACTCATGAAGAACAAGTTCATTTCTTATACTGCAGAAGCCCAGTCTTATGATTAACAACAAACTTCCTTGTTATAATGACATGGCCACTTAACATACTTAGGTATTAGATCAATTTCCATCTCTAGAAAGTTAAAGGAATTATTGTTTATTTTCTTTTGCTCTTGGAAATGACATGAATGGGGAGGGGGAAAGACTACTAAAACAAGCTTAACTCATTTAAATTTCAAATAATATTTTACAGAAGATTATATAGTTTGATTATAAGTCACATCTCCTTTATTTTGCTTGTAACTTATTTTGAAATAAAAATGTTAATCAGTTATTAAATTTAATATAATAAATATACACATCTAAAAAGTTAAATTATACTACCTGTGTTCTAACAAAAATCATTCTTCTCTTGTCCTTTTCCAGCCCTAATTCCTTATTCCTAGAGTCATTTTTTTCCCAAATATTTTAACTGTTTTTTTTTAACTGTGTATTTATGTCCAATATTTCCATGTTACTCTTACAGAGCTATTTCTCGATTTGTTTTAGATGTAGTCTTCCCAATATGGAAGTTTAAATTTTACCTCTTTTACACACATCCAACATAAACAAACAAATGTTTATTTCCCCCTATTCACATAGAATTATATGTCACTTCTGTTGTTGTCAGTGATTAATGATGACTACTTGAATATTTTTCTAGTTATGTCAAATAATATAACATAACTACAATATCTTTTGCATATTTTAAACTAATGACTTCCTTATTTTTTCTTTTACTTAACTTATTCTTATAGTATTTGAAGAAAATGAATATATTTAAATGTTTTCAAATAAGCACCTGATCAACTGAATTTTTTTCCCTGGAACCAGGCATCCTTTATACCAGTATTTATTGCACATGCTCTTGTCTTATTGTCTTGGGAATATTCCCATTTCCATTACCCCAGTGTTATCTGCCTCATTTCCTTTCCTGGGTTCTATTTCTTGCTTTTCTGGACTTAGACCCTAGGGCAGTATATTTGGAGATCTATATTGATCTGCAAATGTCTTATTTCAATAGAAGTTTAGATGATAATCTATTCCATGATTAGAAATTATTTCCCCTTCTTTTTAATAGTTTTGAGCCATTGTGATTTGGCTTCTAGCTTTGCTATCAGAGAGTTAGCCTCTCCAGAGAATTTGTTCTGCTTCCTGAAGAGTTTGGACCAAAAAAAAAAAAATTGTGTTCTAAAATTTTACAACACGATTTCATAGATTGTTACAGGCTTGTTTGTTTTGTTTTTCATTAAAACTGTTTAAAAGTTATGTGAATCATAGCAACCATCCTCAGGCTGTCGGTCAGGCATATTTATTGGGGGAAATCCTCACAACCTTACTCCTTCAACCTCAAGAGGATTCAGCACCTCCCAGCACAAGAACAGCTTCCAGAAATGACCTTCTTCAGTATGCAGCTGGAATTTCCTCATCTTTCATGCTTTCTCAACTACCTTACCTCTCTTTACATATCATTCCCTCACCTGATAAAATCTCTTTTTGTGTTTTATCTGCTTGTGAGCAGCTGAATTTTGCTAGATTTAAAATCTCTAATGACTGCTTCACACAGTCACACAATTTTGTTTTATTTTTCCCAGAGAATATTTTTTATTTCTCTTCTCAAATCCCTTGATAATATCCTTTCCTTATTATTTGCACTGAACCTAGTGGATCCTGCGAATCTTTACACTCTCATCTTTCAGTAGTGATTAATTTTCTAAACTTATTCCTTTGATATTTCCCTCTTATTCTTTTTGTGTTTCTTTTCTTCCAACATTCCTGCTATTTAGATACTTAAACCAGACTTGAACTCATATCTTTAGTCTTCAATTTTATCTTTTTTATTTTTAATCCTAGGAGATTTCCTTCAGGTTCAGTTCAGTTCAGTCGTTCATTTGTGTCAAACTCATTGTGACCGCATGGGCAGCAGCACGCCAGGCCTCCCTGTCCATGACCAACTCCCGGAGTTCACTCAAACTCACGTCCATCGAGTCGGTGATGCCGTCCAACCATCTCATCCTCTGTCATCCCCTTCTCCTCCTGCCTTCAAACTTTCCCAGTATCAGGGTCTTTTCCAGTGAGTCACTTCTTCACATCAGGTGGCCAAAGTATTGGAGTTTCAGCTTCAACATCAGTCCTTCCAATGAATATTAAGGAGTGATTTCCTTTAGGATGGACTGGTTAGATCTCCTTTCTGTCCAAAGGACTGTCAACAGTCTTCTCCAACACCACAGTTCAAAAGCATCAGTTCTTCAGTGTTCAGCTTTCTTTATACTCCAAATCTTACATTCACACATGACTACTGAAAACAACAGCAACAATAACATAGCTTTGACTAGATGATCTTTGGCAAAGTAATATCTCTGCTTTTTAATATCCTATCTAGGTTGGTCATAATTTTTCTCCCAAGGAGTAATTGTCTTTTAATTTCAAGGGTGCAGTCACCATTGGCAGTGATTTTGGAACCCCAAAAGATAAAGTCTGTACCTGTTTCCATTGTTTTCCCATCTATTTCCCATGAAGTGATGGGACCAGATGCCATGATTTAGTTTTCTGAATGATGAGTTTTAAGCCAACTTTTTCACTCTCCTCTTTCACTTTCATCAAGAGGCTCTTTAGTTCTTCTTCACTTTCTGCCATAAGGGTGGTGTCATCTGCATATCTGAGGTTATTGATATTTCTCCCGGCAATCTTGATTCCCGCTTGTGCTTCATTCAGTCCAAAATTTCTCATGATGTACTCTGTGTATAAGTTAAATTAGCAGGGTGACTATATACAGCCTTGATGTACTCCTTTTCCTATTTGGAACCAGTCTGTTGTTCCATGTCCAGTTCTAACTTGCTTCCTGACCTGCATACAGATTTCTCAGGAGGCAGGTCAGGTGTTCTGGTATTTCCATCTCTTGAAGAATTTCTCACAGTTTGTTGTGATCTACACAGTCAAAGGCTTTGGCATAGTCAAAAAATCAGAAGTAGATGTATTTCTGGAACTCTCACTTTTTTGATGATCCAGCGGATGTTGGCAATTTGATCTCTGGTTCCTCTGCCTTTTCTAAATCCAGCTTGAACATCTGGAAGTTCAAGGTTCACATACTGTTGAAGCCTGGCTTGGAGAATTTTGAGTATTACTTTGCTAGTGTGTGAAATGAGTGCAATTATGTGGTAGTTAGAGTGTTCTTTGGCATTGGTATGAAAACTGACCTTTTCCAGTCCTATGGCCATGGCTGAGTTTCCAAATTTACTGGCATACTGAGGGTAGCACTTTCACAGCATCATCTTTTAAGATTTGAAATAGTCCAACTTGGATTCCATCTCCTTCACTAGCTTTGTCCATAGTGATGCTTCCTAAGGACTTGACTTTGCATTCCAGGATATTTGGCTGTAAGTGAGTGATCACACCATGGTGGTTATCTGGGTCATCAATATATTTTTTGTATAGCTCTTCTATGTACTCTTGCCGCCTCTTCTTATTATCTTCTGCTTCTGTTAGGTCCATATTGTCTCTGTCCTTTATTGTGCCCATCTTTGCATGACATGTTCCCTTGGTATCTCTAATTTTCTTGAAGATATCTGTAGTCTTTCTCATTCTATTTTTTTCCTCTATTACTTTGCATTGATCACTGATGAAGGTTTTTTTTATTTCTTCTTGCTATTCTTTCGAATTCTAATTTCAAATGGGTATATCTTTCCTTTTCTCCTTTGCTTTTCACTTCTCTTCTTTTCTCAGCTATTGGTAAGCCCTTCTCAGACAACCATTTTGCCTTTTTGCATTTTTTTTTCTTGGGTATTGTCTTGATCACTGCCCCCTGTACAGTGTCACAAATCTCCATCCATAGTTCTTTAGGCACTCTGCCTATCAGGTCTAATCCCTTGAATCTGTTTGTCACTTCCACTGTATAATTGTAAGGGATTTGATTTAGGTCATACATGAATGGTCTAGTGGTTTCCCCTACTTTCTTCAATTTAACTCTAAATTTGGCATTAAGGAGTTCATGATCTGAGCCACAGTCAGCTCCTTGTCTTGCTTTTGCTGACTGCATAGAGTTTCTCCATCTTTGGCTGCAAAGAATATAATCAATCTGATTTTGTTATTGACCATCTGGGGATGTCCATGTGTACAGTCTTCTCTTGTGTTGTTGGAAGAGGGTATTTTCTATGACCAGTGTATTCTCTTTTCAAAACTCTATTAGCTTTTGCTTTGCTGAACTCCCCAGGTCGCTAGGTGCCCAATATGCTACTGGATCAGGGGAGAAATAATTCCTGATGGAATGAAGAGATGGAGCCAAAGGAAAAACAACACCTACTTGTGGATGTGATTGATGATGGAAGTAAAATATGATGCTGTAAAGAGCAATATTGCATAAGAACCTGGAATGTTAGGTCCATGAATCAAGGCAAATTGGAAGTGGTCAAACAGGACATGGCAAGAGTGAACATCAATATTTTAGGAATCAGTGAACTAAAATGGACTGGAGTGGGTGAATTTAACTCAGATGACCATTATATCTACTACTGTGGGCAAGAATCCCTTAAAAGAAATGGAGTAGCTATCATAGTCAACAGGAGACCAAAATGCAGTACTTGGATGAAGTCTCAAAAACAACAAAATGATCTGTTTATTTCCAAGACAAACCATTCAATATCACAGTGATCCAAGTCTATGAGTCAACCAGTAATGCAGAAGAAGCTGAAGTTGAATGGTTCAATGAAAAGCTACAAGACCTTCTAGAACTAACACCCCAAAAAGATGTCCTTTTCATTATAGGGGACTGGAATGCAAAAGTAGCAGATTTCCTTAGCTTTAATTTTTTTCTACCAAATTTTGAATTCCTGCCATGATACTTTTACTCCAAAACTCTCTTTTTCTGTTTTATGTGCATTACTTTATATTCTGATTTCAGAATATAAATATAAACAAGATTTCATGGATGAAATATCTTACTGATATTTTGAGCATGGTATTTTTCTTTTCACTTCTGTAAGCTTCTCTGCCTTTTCTGTTTCCTCAGGGAGCTTTTTGTTTTTGTTTGTTTTAGCCCTGTCTTTATAGTAGAAGTGCTACCTGATCTTTGACTTTGTGGGAAAGAATTGCTAAGACACATACTGGGGGCGGAGGTGGGGATGTGATGGTCTTGGTCAAACGTTGGTACTAATGTTAGTGGGTTGAGGCAAAAAGCTTCTATCATCCTAAAAGACAGACAAAAAGAGGGCTGGAGCAATCACCATTTAAACTCAGAACTCTGTCTCTGTCCTTAAATTCTTTTGTGCCTGGTGTGCCCAAGTCCAGCCCTCTCTATTTCAAGTTCCCAAGAAAGTAATGTCCCCTTTCTTTCTACTAGTGTGGAGCATCTACCTGTGTGCTTATGACGTGGGAATTTATTTAACATGGTCTTCCTTTTACAAAGAAGAGTCAGCAACCCTCACCTTCATTCATGTCTGGTGCCTCCAGTTCTGAGGTTTAGGTGATGTTTTGCAAATGTGCTTCCCGTAGCCTTTTCCCAAGGCAGGCAGTTAGGGTTCACTTTCCTCTAGTTTCCTGAGACAATTTCTAACATCCGTCTACTTCCTCGTCTCCACACTTTATTGATATTTGAGGGCCTGTAATCCTCTTCTCAAGAATGTATTTTCCTTGAGGACTAAACCCTTTTAGTCCTTTCTGTGAAGTTTTGAGAGAAAGCAGGTAGAACATATTATTTCAAGCTACTGTTCAACTACAGTCATAAATATTCATACACCTCATCATTTTATATATAAAGCAAAAATGGCCCTGGACCCTCAACCAGAATCAAGTTAATGCAGGAAGTTTAAATATATCCAATTGTGAACAAGCGACTTAGGTTAAGAAAACCAAATAGGCTTTCATACTGTAATAGCAAAGAACACATCTGACTCCATATTAGATCTGTTCCTTTTCCTGGGCTTAATCATGCTGGATCTGCATCTTTTGTACAAGCACTTTGCCTATAGCCTGAAATATACAGGAAGCCCATTCTTAAAGCCCTGACTTTTAGGATTCCATTCATAGAGAGACAAAAAAGGTGCAGAACAGAGAGTAACATTGTCTTGTTGGGGGTTTCCAGGAACATCCTGACCTGACCTAGGTGGATAGCTGCAAGAACAAAGGATTCCTCCACTAAGAACTTTGCAACAACCAACCACGCCCCTTCCTCACTTTGCCTTTAAAAATGTCTTTTTGAAACCCTTCCAGGAGTTCGGGTTTTCTTAGGCACAAGCGACCCAATCCCATGGATAGCCTTCAATAAACTTTTCTCTGCTCCAAAATCTGACATTTTGATCTGTTTGGTCTCACTGTGTGTGGGGCTCAGGAACTTGTGTTCAGTAACATCATTGGACAGTTGGTATTTCTGAATATGTATTTCCCAAGCCAGGTGAACCCGAAACTTTGGGGACAGAGTGCAGCAACCTGTGTTCACCAAGCTTCCATCTGGCTCAGGTGCCAGCCTGCAGCTGCACAAGGTCATGCTTTCTTGTATAAATTCATGGACTTTGTTGTTATACACTTTTCTGACACATATTTGCTTGTTATTAGATTAGTGTTTCTGATGGGATTTTATCTCTTTGCATATGGATATTATTTATTATGTGATATATTTTATTCCTTTAAAAATATTATATTTACTATTTGATGGAAGTTGCTAACCTCAGCCTGGTAGGCTACAGTCCATACGGTCTCAAAGAGTCAAACATGACTGAACAACTGAGCATGTATGCACACACACAGCTCCTAACCTTTTATGAATTTTCTTCTGTAAGAACACCTGATAATTTTCCCTGTCTTTTGTAGGGTTGCAATTTGACAAATTTTATCAGAATTTCTCCAGTTTCAGCTTATCATATCTCTTGTCAAGCAATTTAAATGATCATACTTTCTTAGTATATATGTAGATAGATATCATTTTAATTTTTAATTCTCATAACAAAAAGCGTCACATACCAAATATGTTTCCCTTTTATTTACTCACTCAATAATTTAAACAGCATTAGTAGTGTGTTTCAAACATTAGGATAAATGTTGAATTTTGAACTTTAAATAATAGAGATAAATAGACAGATAGCTAGATATGGACCTTTCTTTAAAATATCAGATATGATTGTTGCAGAAATATAGAAGACTCATTCTACTATCTTGAACATTTCTTTTTCATGGAAGAAAATATTATTTAAGTCTTTATTATTACCACAAATTTGGGTGTTTCTCCAATAAAGAATTCCATCCAAACCAGTCAATGCTCAAGTGTACTTTGAGTCAGGAGGTGAGAGAGGCAGTATTTCTTCTTTGTAAACTTAATTTCAAACTGAACCAGAGAGAGAATACAGTAAAATTAAAAATAAAATTGCATTTGTTAATATTTTTCTAAATTATTCCATAATCATTCATTTTTACTTTAGGAGGATTCACCAGTGGCTCAGCAGCAAAGAATCTGCCTAAAATGAAGGAGATGTAGATTTGTTCCCTGGGTGATGAAGATCCCCTGGAGAAGGAAACGGCAACACACTCCAGTATTCTTTCTCGCCTAGGAAATCCCATGGACTGAGGAACTTGGTGGGCTACAGTCCATGGGGTCACAAAAGTACTGAACACAACTTTGCAATTAAACACATAACAGAAAAAGTATTAAGGTATGATTATCTCAATATAAAATTGAGAAACAATAGAGATGAAATAATAGAGATGAAAAAAAAGGTCCTTTAATAGAATGAAAAAGATACCTTAACTAGATACAACATAAAGAAAGCCACCATGAAAAGATTCTAATGGAGGTGATGTCATAGTATAAGATAAGAACGCTAGATAAGATAAGAACTGGAATGTTCTTATGCTAGTGATAATGCAATTTACAGAACAAACTCCTTGAAACAACTGTGGCAAAAACTTATGCAGATAAATTTATTGCATTAATACTTAAGGGACACATTCCAAAGTTGAATTAATAAAACAACAAAATTCATACACTTAAAAAATGTTAGCTTCTCTCCTGTTTTGCCATCATTTTTCTTTCTTGCACATGGGTGCTAGTGAAAGATAATAATGCTATAAAACCTATTTTATAGCACAAAGAGATGACTGTATGTCATCAACCATGTTTTACAGCATGTGTCAGCCAAAGCTATTGTTGAATTGACTTACTTTATGTTTCACATGGAACATATTTTAAAATTAAATAAAAATTGCTCTTAGCATGAATCAATCTCAGAGAGCCAAGCAAATGTGTTTCCTATATCTGAACAAAATCCATTTTTCGTGAAGGCATAGTAAGGTTGTCTCTGCTGAAAGGTGTCTAGTCTTGCTTTTCTCTTCACAGGTAACCCTAGATTAGAGATGGCTTGGAAAATAATTTAATGTACTTTGTCAAGTGTCTTAAGTGTTAGGAAATATTATTAAATCTGAAATGGATTATGAAGTCCCTTGTCTTTATATTACGTGTCTGATAGCTAAAGCAACTAGAATAGTTGCATTGCTATTCTTCTTATAATTGGAAAATTGCAAACATCTGGGTGAGTAGTGTAACCATGTTTCAAAATCTCCTATCAACTTAAAGAGATACTCATCTCCTAGGAGAACAGTTAGCATCTGGATACAAATGCTACATTGTGTATACTGTGAACATTCTCAAGTGGTTATGTGATCTACCCAAAATAAATATTTAAAGAAAAGAAAAAAAAAGCATATATACTATATAAATATTATTATTATTGGCCCATTAATTAATTAGCCATTTAATATTCAAGAGTTGTTTTGTTCTGTCTTGTCTGTTGGTTTAAAGAGGAGTATTATGATACTGAAGTTAGACCACACAATCTTTCAGGACCAGTTACTCTCCATCTCTGTTACTATTTTACTTCATGGTTGTCCCCAACTTTAACCAGATATATACTGTATCATTTCATTTTCCCTCATGAATAAGTAAGGGTCCTGACAGACACAGAGGGTATACTCAAAACAGGTGCTAGAAGTGAGTCAAGTAACATGCGTTAAGTCAACATGAATCAAGTCACAAAGGTGTGGGCCGGACGTAGGAAAATGAGAAGACAATTGTATTCTGGACTATTAAATCTGGATCATTACCACTCTTAGATCTAGAGGAAGAAACAGAGGGCATAGTTATTGGAACACAGCAAGAGAAGGGTAGAGAGGATTAAAGTGGAGAAAGAGAATAGATATTAGAATTACTGCAATTCACTCCCTTTCTTTTGACAAACCTAAGAGAAGGAAGAAATCAAAGAAGTGACCCATATAGGTCTGCTTCCCAAAGCATGGGGAGGAAAGATAACCATCCTTAATTGTATCTTGTGTGTGGACTTGACTCACCATATCTCAGCTTTTCATAATGGTTCAACTTTTCATCTCTGGCTCAACTATTAATTGGAAAAATATTTCCATAATTCACATACTTGGAAATGGTAGCATAGTTATATTTTTATGATAGGGAATAGCTTCTAAAAATTGCCTTGGTATTGTATAACAAGCTACACTTTGTGTTCATTGAGTATCCATACAAAACTTGGCTACCTGGCAAGTAGTTTATGGTGTTTACTTCCTGTAGAAATAACTGTGGGTGAGGACAGTAACTTGAAATCTGTTGTTCAGAAACCAACATATCCTGTCTTCTATTTATTTAAGAAACAAAATTTGTTAATGATGAAAGGAGAGGTACTAAAAGGAACCTACATGAAAGTGACAGATTTAAGGGAGAAAATAAAAAGTTACCTCGGAGAAAAGGTGTGACCTATTTCTTGCACTTTAGGAATACAGCTTTTAAAAAGTTTTAGAAAACAAAACAATCTTAACATTTCCGTTTGTGATGTGTGTCAAAAAGTCAAGTGGGTTTCAAAAGTGATATTCTGAATTTCCAGCTTAAAAGATCCTTGTAACTTAGGAAATGAGTGATAGAGGAAAGCAACAATTTTAGCATGCTTTAAAAAAAAAAAAAAAACTAGTAAAAAAGAGAAATACAGAAAAATCAAAAAGAGCAGAAATTGTTTGCATTTGTATAAATTCAATGTATAAGAATAAAGTGAAAAACTAGAATTGAGGATTTCAACAAGTGTTAAAGACCTCATAACAAAGCTTTGTGCCTATGTTTCAGTACAAGGCACAGAGATAAATGAAGACAGAGGAAAACCACAGTCAGTAGAAACACAAATCTGTCCCTTAATCTGCTTGTGAATCCAAGGGGTTGAGGTCTTTCAAAATGAAGCCAAAACTTTGAGTCAGATAAATTACATTCCAAGAGATATTAATGACTTTCTATTGGTTATAACAGGATTATCAAAGAGCTAGAGACAATTTGCCATTGGAAAAAAATTATTGATTTTTCAAATTTGAAATAGAGAGGAGAGTATTCAGTTGTGTGCCATCGCAAAATTTTTTTTTCATAGAACCTATTATGAAGGAATCAATTTGATTTTCAGTTTTTACTAGGTGAGTAATGTTGTTATGAACTTCATTGACGTGCTTCTTGCTATGAAAGCATTTCTGTGGGATATATAACTAAGGGTGAAATTCCTGGCACTTCAGGTATACTTACATTTAACTTTAGAATATAAGCTAATTTCCAATTAATGCTCCCATCAGCAGTGCATGAAGTTGCTTTGTATTATCACCGGCATGCAGTACTGCCACTCATTAATTTTTGGATATTCTGAAGGGTTAGTAGTGGCATTTCAATGCATTTTTTTAAATTTTAGTTTGTAATTCCCGTTTGTTAAAGAGATTGCATGTCTTTTTGTATGCTAAATGGCCTTTCAAATACTTTTTTTGTGAATCATCTGTTCAAATATCTTGCAAATATTTTCCTCCTGAACCACCTGACTTTTTTTTTTCCTCCTAGAATTGCTGTTGTTCAGTCGCTAAGTCCTGTCTGACTCTGTGATCCCATGACCTGCAGTATGCCAGGCTTCCCTGTCCTTCACTATCTCCTGGAATTTGCTCAAGTCATATCTATTGAGTTGGTGATGCTACCCCACCATCTCTTCCTCTGTTGCCATTTTCTTATATTAGGAGTTAATTTTATATTCTGGTCGTAAGGCTACTGTTGATTATATATGTTGCAAACACTTTTATCACTTAGAATTTTAATTTTTCATTCTCATTTTTTAGTAATTTTTAAAAATGAATAATTAATCTTAATAGATGATTTATCTATCCTTTATTTTTCATGATTAGTACTTTGGGGACTTGAAAAGACTTTCTCTACTCCAAGGTTATAAAACCACTATATTTCCCAAAAGCTTTATTATTTTTCCTTTTAAAATCCTGAATGTACCTACAACTTAATGTTTGAATATGAAATGAGAGAAGGGTTTAAAAAAAATTCTTTTTTTTTGGCTATCTAATTGAACCCAAATCAACTATTTCTCTCTGCTGTGCAATGGTATATTTTCATTTATCAAGTATCTACATGAATCTATTTCTGTGCTTTGTACCTCTTCAATTTCTCAATATAGCCACATTTACTCAGTAGTAAATACCAAACTTTGTAAGTCTTGATACTCAATACAAAGAAGCCAATCATTCAGTTCTATACAAAAGCTATAGGAAAAATATTACATAACTGTGTTATTTTAAAATAATTTTTTTCTGTATTTTGTGATAGTTGTGTTGTCAACTTTAAAAGGATAGGATAATTTATTTTGTTTTAATAAATATTTAATAGACATAAACATTTATTTTCTACATATTTCCTACATGCCAAAAATAAATTTTATTTTGTTCTCAAAATGTACTGTTGATTATTAAAGTATAATTGTAATTTTCTCTCAGAAATTTTAAAGTTTTACCTTTGTCTGACTACTCTTCTTTGAATTTCTGAGAAAGTAAGCCATACCTAACCATCTTCCTTCCCCTCTACATTCAGTTTCTTTCAGAATTTTGTCTTTTTCATCACCACAAAAGATTTTTAATTTGAGAAGGATTTTTCTGAATGTGAGTCATTATTATTAGTCAAGATAGATAGACTTTTTGAAACTTAAACTCAAGAAAATATTCTTCTGTGATTTACTTCATTATCTACTGCTTTTTCCTTTGTTTTATGATTGTACTGGGACACCTCTCGTCTTATATCAACCTTCTCTCTCTCTTTTTTTGTTTTTTGGTAAACTTATCTTTCAAATCTCAATTATCGGAGATTTCCTTGACTTTTATTGCTCCTGAAACAAATTTGGTTTGGGTCTGCTTTTCCATGCACAGAAAAGCCAATCTATTGACATTGGATTATGGGAAAGGAAAATGCAATATTTATGGATGGGCCAAGCAAGGAGAAAGGGCAACTAATGCTCAGAATATCCCTCAATAGTTTCAGGGAAGGGGTATTAAAGGCAGTGTGAGGGAGGGAGCTGCAGGGTGTGGGATTATGCAAAATTCTCATTGGTTGACATCAGGGTGAAGTTTTAAGCATCATCAGCCTTCTGGTTTAAACCAGTCCAACGTCTAAGTTCTTGCAATCAGAAGTTTTCATCTGGTGAGGATCTGCTCCCTGTAAAAATAACATTAGAATGTGTGTCAGACCTTTATCTACATCTTTCAGAGCATTAGAAGCTTAGTGATTCTGCTACAGAGTGGATTTATAGTCTAAATTGTTACTGGTTTCCAGCTCAACAACTATTTTTTCATTTCTACAACTTCACATTTCCTATTGACTAGCTCATGAGTCAACCTTTTGAGACTCAGGGGAGGCCCAGGAGACTAAAGCAAAAGCCTTTTATCTCAAAGGACAGGGAGGAAGGATCTTGCATACAGTTTCATTATTATCAAAATACCTATTACTGGTTTGGCTTTTAAGTTAGACAGGACTGAACACACACACACACACACACACACACACAATCAGTAAGTTTGTCCTTTGTTTCCCTCTGTATTTTATGTACATATTTAATCATCCCGGACACTGTTGTCTTCCCAGGTGGTGCAGTGGTAAAGAATCCATCTGCCAATGCGGGACACTCAAGAGACACAGATTCGCTCCCTGGGTCATCAAGATACCCTGAAGTAGGAGATGACAACCCACAACGGTATTCTTGTGTGGAAAATCCCGTGAACAGTGGAACCTGGTGGGCTACAGTACATGGGAGTGCAAAGTCAGATACTAATGAGTATGCACCACACGCATAAACATGTAGAGAACAGGATTCCCTGACTTCTACCCACTAGAGACCAGTAGGAAAAAAAAATGTACCTTGAAGTTGCCAAATATATTTGAGGGGAGCAGTGTGAGGTAGCAAGATCACCCTATTTGAGAGCCAGTGCCATAGGTAGCTTAGAAACTGGGTATTATTAGGATACTAATCAAAACATGCTTAAACTGTCATAGAAACTTTAGTTATCTTTGTTTCCTCTATGGTCTATAGGCCCATCTCTTGAGGGTCTTGTCTTCATATACTTAATGTTCCCTAACTGTTGATTCATATTTATTAATGAAGTACTACTCAGAACTCACTTTCATATCCGATATCTTGTTTCCCAGCAACAACACTGCTGCCCTTAGAGCGAAGGGGGAGGACTCTGGATTCATCCCTCTCGAGTGGAGGGTCCTGTCTTAGATGGTTTTTAGTCTTTCATATCTGATGGAAGGCTGGAACCACTGAGAGGTGAGTCTAGCTCTTAGCACATCACTCATAACTCCCAAGGTTGGCCACTCCCCTTCGATGTACAGATTCATCTGGAAGGAATCCAGACACTGGGAAGATCCAATGCAGGAGACAGAAAACACAGTGTGATTGGCTCAACTGATTGATGGGTAAAGAGATAAGCCCTTCTAATTGCCCTTTCTTGGAGAAGACTCTTCAGAGCCCCTTGGACTGCAAGGAGATCCAACCGGTCCATTCTGAAGGAGATCAGCCCTGGGATTTCTTTGGAAGGAATGATGCTAAAGCTGAAACTCCAGTACTTTGGCCACCTCATGCGAAGAGTTGACTCATTGGAAAAGACTCTGATGCTGGGAGGGACTGGGGGCAAGAGGAGAAGGGGACGACAGAGGATGAGATGGCTAGATGGCATCACTGACTCGATGAACGTGAGTCTGAGTGAACTCCGGGAGTTGGTGATGGACAGGGAGGCCTGGCGTGCTTCGACTCATGGGGTCGCAAAGAGTCGGACACAACTGAGCGACTCAACTGAATTGAACTGAACTGATCTGTGTATCAGTTCTTCATTAGTTTGGAAACTCAGTTTGGGGTTTGGGTCTCAGTTTTCTTTTGCCTCTTTTCCCCCTTCACTCCAATTCTGTTTTATATTTGTGAAGATTTCCTCAAAGGTTCTGATTGTCTGCAAGGACCTTTGCTTATATGTTACATTTATTTACAGTTTTTATTCTTACATATACCTTTATAACCAACAGGTAAAGTCAATAGATTGTTTACAGCATGTTTATTTAAAACCAATAAGATAAATACAACTAACAACTTTGATTAAACCACTTGGTATGATATGAGGCCTCAGCCTGCTGCTCCATACACCATTTCCCCCTCTCTTGGATGACACAGATGGGAAAGCTGAGACCCCAGGTGGATCAAGCAAGGCTGCAGGGCTGTCATGGCCAGTATCTGGTAGAGGAGGCTTTGGAGATGTATGAATACTGTTCCAAAGTTATGCCCAAAGGCTCAGTGCCATATAGAGTTGGCTGCTGCTGTACTAGAAAAATCTGCATTGCTTAGTATTCAAGATAACCAGGGAGGCACTGCAATCTTGTTAGCCTGAATAACTACTTATCTTACCCAAATCCAGCTATTTCCAAAAAAAATGGAAGAAGTAAGGTTTATCTTTCATCACTCAGGTTTTGTTAGCATCCTTTCCCACTAAACAGCTTTAGATTGACAAGTCACAGATCAGAGCTTGCTCTATCCCTTGCACACTGTATTTAGAAGGTGATTTGCATACAGAATTTACATAAATCTACATAATTGCATTCCTTTGATGGTTCATAAATGGATTTCTGTAATCAGGAAACAGCTCTCAGGATCTCTTTGTTAATGGTACCATGTACACTTGTACCCTCTGTGAAATCACTTTTTAAAAGAAAAACATTATTTTGGTAATTTTAATTAATGAGCTAGAATGTAATCATCTTCATGCTGAGGTCAGAGTGTCCTAGGAAGACCAGGATCATGTGCTACTAGGAAAATTCTGCCTGTTTGCCCTCCCCCTTCTCTTTCCATTGGAAATATCCATTATCCACAAGAGGACGTAGGTCTGCTATGGAGTTCCATCTTAACTCTGGGGAAATTTGTCTTCTACCTGAGTGAAGACTGTCTCAGCATTGTCAAGCTAATCTTTCTGTCTACCCAGCAAGAGGGGTCCTGCCTTGAGAGCAGTGCCTTATGTGTTTCTGCTTATTATAAACATTCCCAAAATAAGTTCACCAAAGCACACACTTGTGTCCTTTACTGGGTCCAGCTCAGGAGACCCAGGTCTCTATGTGCTCTCTCTTTCAGCAGTGTCATAGCTTCAGGGAAAGGCTTTGCCAAAGTTCCATCCCTGCTTCTTTGAAATACAAGGTGACTTGTAGCTAGAAGATAGATGGACCACATCTTCTTTATCCATTCATCACTTGATGGACATTGACTATCATAAATAGTTCTGCAATGAACGCTGGGGTGTATATCTTTTTCAATTGTAGTTTTCCTTCAGATTTACTCAGCCATATAAAAGAATGAAATACCATTTGCAGCAACATGGATGGACCTACAGATGATCACACAGGGTGAAGTAAGCCAGATGAAAAGGATGGATATCATATGATAGTATTTATATGTGGAATTTTTAAAGTGATACAAATTAACTTATATATAAAACTGCAACAGACTCACAGACATAGAAACTTATGGTTACCAAAGGGGGAAAGAAAGAGAAGGATAAATTAGGTGGTTGAGGTTAACATATACCCACTACTGTACATAAAATTGATAAACAAGGCCCTACTGTATAGCACAGTGAGCTCTACTCAGCATCTTGTAATAATCTACAACAGAAGAGAATCTGAGTCACTTTGCCTCACACCTGAAACTAATATAACACTGTAAATCAACTGCACTTCAATAAAAAAAAAAAAAAAAGGTTTTCTTGCAGGCCTACAAAGACATGACCACCAGTCCCGTGTACCCATTCTGGCCTCTGGGCCTGAGGCTGGACAACTCTGTGCCTAATGACTGCCCCACCTGGCAGATCCTGGCCTCTTCTCTGTCTCTGGAGTCTCAGTTGTGACCACGTGGCTGTTGTCAGAATGTGCTGCGGTTGTCCCACTGGGGGCTTGGCAGAGAGTGTCCCTGTGCTGGTTTGCAATATTTGGGTTCATTCACTTGGCGATTGAAGGCTGGTTCAGCCTCTGCCACGTGGACTTTCTCAGAGAACAAACCATCTTAACTCTGGAAAGAGTATGCCAAGGGAGGCAGTCAATACGTCCTGAATGATAACTTCATGATATGCATGGAGACCATCATGGCTTACCTTTAGGGGATCACTCAGCCTGTGGATAGTGATCGCTTTTCTCCACCAGCAACCCCTTCACTTTGTCCTACAGCTTGTGATCTCTGTGAGTCAGGTATATGGAGATGTGCTCTATTTCCTGATGGAGTACCGTGATGGATTCCAGCACAGGGAGCTGGGACACCCACTCGACTTCTGGTTTTACTTTGTCTTCCTGAATGCCCTGTGGCTGGCGCTGCCTGGACTCCTCATACTGGCTTCCATAAAGCGACTTGCTCATGCCCAGAGCATACTGGTGCCAAAGCCCCCAAAGCTAGGAGCAAGCAGAACTAAAGAGTGATGGACTAGGCTTAAACACAGGCTATTGAGGAACTCTCCACCTGCCAGAAGATTCCAATCCTTGCTCCCACAGGTTTGAAGGACAAATTGAATTGATCTGTCAAACTCAGGTTGATGGGTGGGCAGTGGGAAGAAAAGAGCTGTGTGGAGCCACTGTCAGCAGCCAATGGGACAAAGGTACCAGAGAACCTAGGAAGTCTGTGATGGGGACAATTTTTTAAATCAGGAAATAAAGGTCTTGACCCTAAAAAAGAAAGAAAGAAATGCTAGTTGACATATCAGAAGGCCCTGAGGCTGCTGATGAAGATCACAGACTCCAAAAGAAGGGAAGCCTATGGAATGGGAAGAACCTAGAGGAAGGGCTGGCTGGTGAGCTTGCTGAGGTTCCTCCCACAAGTCCACTGACCACTGACCACAGATCCCTGCAACATACCAAGGAAGCTTCCTTACCCAGACCATGGAGGGTCCATTTTCTGCTGCCTTTCCTGGTCCAGTTTGGAGTTCTGGAGGTGACCAGTGATAGTATGGATTCACACTATTACTCAGGGCTGCAGAGGATCATGCAAGATAAAACCATTACATTTTCTCCCAATTCCCATTTATGTGTGAACTTAGAGGTCATGTGTGTGAACCATGAAACTGATTGCCCTCATTGACAACTAGATGGATGCAATAGTTTTACTTACAAAATTACTTCCAATGTTTGATTTTTTTCTTATAGTCATTTTTCTTTTCTTTTTAATTTTTTTTTTTCCTCTCCACACAGCTCAAAGGATCTTGGTTCTCCCACCAGGGACTGAACCTTCTTAGTGAAAGCACAGAGTCCTAATCAGTAGATTGCCAGGGGATTTCCTAACCTTTGGTTGTTTTTAAAACCTAAATAAATTGAAGCATTATTTAAACATTTTAATTACAATTTATACATAGATAATATGCATTCACCTTTTATTTTTTAAGGCAAAATGTGAGGTGTCATTGACATACAATAACTGCACATGTTCTCGTGTACAATCTGAACAGTTTCCATATATATATATATATATATATGTTTATGAACATAGCACTATCATCAAGAATACCATATTGATCTGCTTTGAAAGGTTCCTTATGTGAAATATATTCCCCTCTCCCAGTGCCCCAGAAACCATGAGGTTTCCCAGTCTGGTCACTGGGAAAAGGCATCCTTCTTGGATTTTCATGAGCACCACATCTATTACCTCTCATCCTATTGGAGGATACTTGCCAGGACCCTAGGTAGTTTGCTCACGGAGCAGCTGCATAGGAGACGGTGATTTTCTGAATTGCTGGCAGTCTCTTTGTGAAACTCTTTTCTCCCCATCAGGGTAGCAGGAGAACTCAGCCTGGTTCTCTGGGCCCTGCTTGCCCACCCAGCCCTCCCCTCTCTCATTGTTCCTGTGGTGAGCCAGACAGACACTGTTGGACTGCTTCAGTCAGTGTTCCCCTCCCAGGGATCACTGGCTGGCCTTGTCCAATATCCAGTGTCTTTAAAACTCGTGTTTTAAATGTATTTTTTCTTTTTGCTTCAGATAGGACAGTTCATCTAGCCCCTCTTATTTCATCTTAGCCAGAAACATCCTGCATTTTAATTTTACTAGATAATTTTATATATTTTATGATATCTATAACTTTAATAATGTGAAAATATTTCTAAAAGTATTATTTTTCCATTTCATTTTACCCTTATGAAGTTATATTCTGCTTTTCCCTTTAAATACAATTACACTTAGATTTTAAATTTTTGGGGCTTGCCTTGTAGCTCAGTTGGTAAAGAATCTGCCTGCAGTGCAGAAGACCCGGGTTCAATCCCTGGGTTGGGAAGATCCCCTGGAGAAGGAAATGGCAACCCACTCCAGCATCCTTGCCTGGAAAATCTCATGGACAGAGGAACCTGGAGGGCTGCAGTCCATGGGATCGCAAAGAGTCGGGCATGACTGTAAAATCATCACTGACAATATCTCAGAAATAATGTGAAGATTTTGATAATAATTATAGCATTGGTGAGTTTGTTGAAATGAGGACAAGAAAATAAATCTTGTAGAGTAAAAATAAACAATATGATTTATAAATGTCTTTAATTATCACTCATTCAATCATTGTCAGTTCAGGATCTGGGACTTGGCTACAATCCAGTCATCCTTTTATATTTTAGCCATTTTCAATCCTAAAAAATTGTAGCTTAATAGGCATTAATTAATTTTGTCACTGAGAATGTATCTCTGATGAGTAGAATGACAGAGAACATTGTGCTCACCAATGTGAAAGCATGCTTTGTATCTATGTGCAGTGGTCAGACATGCAGGGCACCAGTCTCCTTGTGTGCCCTCCTCTGCCCAGGCTGAAGAGAGGGGCAGCGCCGCCTCAGGCCTCATTCACCCGCTCCCTGAGCTGGCTCTCTTTATGGCCTCTGGCATGGGTTCTGAACCATGGACAGCTCTCTCCCTCTAAATCTGGGGTTACCTTGCTTCTACAGTTTTTGAAGGACTTCATTCTTACCTGTGGCCAAGTTTCATGGGTTTTGTTCTTATCATGGGTGATAAAAGAAATGTTCATATATTGAGGTTATGGAGCAAACATTTTGACTTATACATGAGTTAACGTGAATATTATGTCTGCTTGTGGTCTATTAAAAATTCATTGTACATCTGCTTTAATATTAAGGAAAGCCACACTGACCAGAATTAAAATATGTGCATGTTAAAAATAAAGATTCAACGCCTTCCTTCCTGGGATGCTGATGCTGATCCTTTGATAAGATGCCCAACCTAGGTGCCAAGGCCATGCTGTGCACGTACAGGTCTAATGTTTGTTTGCTTGTTAAATCTTGACATCCTGACTGGTGTAATGTTCTTTGTTCCAACAAGATATAAAACTGTGCTGAAAAACATGCTTCTCCAGAGAAGTCTATCAGAGTAATCTGGGCTATAGTCCTCAGGTTGACTTAAATAAAACTCTTTTCTATTCCCAGTATATATTGTTAATTATATATTATTATTTTCATTGACAAGGTCTAGAAGGACTCCCTGATTCTGGTTTCCAGTTACTTGGATCTCTGCATTCTTGCACGGGCTTGTTCAGTCACTTCCGGTGTGTCCAATTCTCTGCGATCCTATGGGCTTAACCCACCAGGCTCCCCGTCCATGGAGATTCTCCAAGCAAGAACACTGGAGTGGGTTTCCATGTCCTCTGTCAGGGGGTCTTTCTAACCCAGGGCTCAGTTGTGTCTCCTTCATTGGCAGGTGGGTTCTTCAGCACTAGCTAGCTCCACTTGGGAAGCCCAAGACAACCCTTCACCATTCTGTTATCATGGATATAAATCCCACTGTGGGTTAAGCAGTGTTATTTTACTGAAAAATCCATTATTACAAGAGCAATACCTAAATGCAACAGATTAAAATATCAATGTTCAATTGTGCATTTTGTGAAAAAATAAGCCCTAAGGAAGTTATAAAATAATCAAAATCATGTAGAACAGCATTCACATTATCCAGTGAGTTTCCTATTTATCAAGACTAATCCTTGGAATTCTCTTTAGTTCCTTTTTTTTTTTTTTTTTTGGTGTCAGTTGATTAACCTGGGCATAGATGATCAATAAGTCATTTCAACTCTGTTTACAAAGTATTGCTAGACTCTCTCCTCTTCTCTTTATATCCACTGCTATCTCCAAGCCAACGCCACTTTTGCTGCCTTTTCTCACATGGGATTATCACTCTGGTCTTCAAACTACTCATGATTTTACTTTGGTTTTTCCATGTGTATTTCACATAGCAGCAGTATAAGCCACCAGATAAAAGACAACCAGCTAAATTTGAAAGAGATGAATAAGAATGTATTTTAAGTATAAATATGTCATGAAATATATTATGTTCTGTATTTTTATTTGCTAAATCTAGCAACAATAAACCAAAAGAAAAATCTTTATCTTAATGTGAAACAGATTATGGGTTTCCTTGGTGTCTCTGCTATTAAAGAATCTACCTGCAATACAGAAAACACCAGTTTGATTCCTAGAAGGGGATGATCCTCTGGAGAAGGGATGGACTGGACTACCCACACCAGTATTATTGGGCTTCCTTGGTGGCTCAGATGGTAAACAATCTGCCTGCACTGCGGGAGACCTGGGTTTGATCCTGGGTTGTGAAGATCCCTGGAGGAGGACATGGCAACCCACTCTAGTATGCTTGCCTGGAGAATCCCATGGACAGAGGAGCCTGGGCAACTACAGCCCATGGGGTCACAGAGAGTCAGACATGACTGAGCGACTAAGCACAGCACAATAGAGATTATGCCATGTGCTTGTACAAAATCTTTTAGTCTTTTCATTGAATTTAGAATAATGTATCATTATCTTTAAGATTCCATGTGATGTAATCTCCAAATCTAACCCTGACATTTTTCTCTCAATCACTACTCTCCAAATGCACTAGCCTTTCTTTTCCTTTAAGTTGCCAGATTTGTTCTTGATAGAGCACATTTGTATTTGCAGCTCTCTCTGGCTGGCATGTTCCTCTTTCCTGAAGAATATAATAGGGCTACTTTCTTCTTACAATGCAAGCTTAAGTTCAAAGATCTCCTTACAAAAAAAGATATTCCATGGCTCATGAGTGAGCTTTTACATATGATTCTATATGTCTGTTTTTTTATATTGTCTGTTATAACCCAAATTTGTAGTATTATTTTTGTGGAATAATTTACTAATTTATTTATTTACTTTTATTACCCATCTCCACCACTACCTTGAACATCTCTCTTATACAAATGAGGAGTGAGTATGATATTTAGGGAACTGTTTTTCTTTTTTTAAAGAAAGAGTGAGATTACTGCATTAGATAAATATAAAACTGGTAAATGTCTTATAGAGCAAGACACTCATAACCTTTGTTTGCTGTTACCATTTCTACAAAACAAAAATAAACAAGTTAATACGTCACTTCACACTGTCTGGAATATATCCAAACAGACGATAACAAGTCAAACACGGAAGTAAACTCTGGTTTGTCTTGTTAAATAATACTCTAGTTTGTCAGTGAAAAGTACATTATACTGCCTTTTCTCTTATTTCCAAATTTTGGATAATTTTCTTCAACTCAGTGATTTTTATACTTGAATGGCCAGTTATTTTGTTTCTTTATCATCTAGTAAGAAAATAGAAGTTTGGAAAAAGTCAGATAATGGTCATGAGGGACCCTCTACTTGATCCATAGAGATTATTATTAGACAAATGTCAGTACTTCCTAGGATTTGGTGAGAAATTGCAGTTACCATAATGTAATACTTAATGCAAAGGTCTTTGCCAGAGTGGAAGGAATATTTGTTAGGATTCACTTATATCAGCACTCTAAGTTTAACCTGAAAATAGTAGTCAGTTCTAATGTTAGAAAACAATAAGCCTCTCAACATTCTTTTTCAAAGCAGATAAAATAATGAGGATATCCTTGAGCCAAAAGCAAATTTTCCTTTAAAGCCAAGCTTATTGAAACTTGGTAAAGGTAATTTTAAGGTGAAAAATATGGTTAAAAATTCTGTTTACTTTAGTAATTGAATTTTTATTGAAGTATAGTTGGTTTACAAATCTCTGTTAGTTTTTCAGGTGTACAGCAAAATGATTAAATACAGGTACATGTTGCTGCTGCTGCTGCTAAGTTGCTTCAGTCGTATCTGACTCTGTGCGACCCCACAGACGGCAGCCCACCAGGCTCTCTGTCCCTGGGATTCTCCAGGCAAGAACACTGGAGTGGGTTGCCATTTCCTTCTCCAATGCATGAAAGTGAAAAGTGAAAGTGAAGTCGCTCAGTCGTGTCCTACTCCTAGGGACCCCATGGACTGCAGCCTACCAGGCCCCTCCGTCCATGGGATTTTCCAGGCAAGAGTACTGGAGTGGGGTGCCATTGCCTTCTCCATAGGTACATGTATATACATATATATATATATTTTTTTTCTTTTTCAGATTCTTTTCCATTCCATGTTATTACAAAATATTGAATATAGTCCCCTAGGCTCTACAGTAGGTTCTTGCTTATCTGTTTTATACACAGTAGTGTATGTGTGCTAATCATAAACTCCTAATTTATCTTCCCTTCCCTTACCCCTTGGTAACCAAAAGTTTGTTTTCTATGTCTGTGAATCTTTTTTTTTTGCCAATTAATTCATTAGAATTTTAGTGAAATGTTATTTCTGCCTGTCCAGCTGCTCTTACTGCATCTATGGCTAGCTGCTGGGGACAGCCATAAGTGGTGGAAGCATAAGGAGGAAAAATAAGCTCTCACTTTCTTGTTAAAAAGCAGCTAAATAGAAGCTCTGGGTTTAGGGAGTACATGGAAGGTGACAAGAAAGGAAAAACTCACACAGTGCTTTCTGTATGATGAGAGTCAGTTAAGCTGAAGACTTTAGCAGTAGTGCAAGCTAACAGGTGTCTCTAAAAGCTGTCTTTTAGAGATTGCAACTGTCTGAAGTTGCAATTTAGACTCATTCATGTTTAAGAGAAATGGTATTAGTCACAAAAGCTCCTTCTTTGTTCATGTCAAAATAATTAAGCATTTTCCCTGAAAGTGCTAGTGTTGAACAAGCTCTTATGAAATTTAAAGAACTGAGAATAGACATGATTTACAAGGGTTTTCTTTCCTTGTTATTAGCACAAATCAATTTTGCAAAGCTGCACACTAAAAATAAGAGTGACTATAGAATTTTGCAAGTGGAATCCTAGTAAAAATCCTAAAGATTATGCTCTTAACCTTCACTAGCCGGCCCATCCATCCCAGCCTTTATTCCCACGGCTCCAGCCAGGTCCTATAGGGCTCAGAGGGCATTTGATTCAAAGAGAAGTCAGTTTTATTGAAATTAAAAATCCAAAGTAAAGTTTAGCCTTCTTTCTTAACTATCTATTACTGAAAAGTGTAGCAGCTCTTAAAAACAAAAACCAGCCACATTATTACATGATTTTAGTTATATGATCATAAATTACCTAGATAACATTTTTATAAGATTATTCCCATGAAAAAATGAGAAATTTAAG
Source organism: Bos javanicus (assembly GCF_032452875.1). NCBI lineage: Eukaryota > Metazoa > Chordata > Mammalia > Artiodactyla > Bovidae > Bos > Bos javanicus. The sequence continues at coordinate 3,556,022 of NC_083871.1, read as the reverse complement.
CAGTTAAGAATGAAACACATTTTTTTAAATTTTATTTTATTTTTAAACTTTACATAATTGTATTAGTTTTGCCAAATATCAAAATGAATCCACCACAGGTATACATGTGTTCCCCATCCTGAACCCTCCTCCCTCCCCATACCATCCCTCTGGGTCGTCCCAGTGCACTAGCCCCAAGCATCCAGTATCTCTTAGAATTTATTTCCAATCTCAGGTGGGCTCAGTGACAATGGGTTTGTTTTAATGATGACCACAAGGCCAAAAGATCAAGAATGTGTAACAGTGAAAATGGATAAGTACAGGGAATGTCCAGTCTGGAAAAGTGTGAGTTAAAGGAACTCCAAAGCCCCCATAGTTCCCGGACTGTCAGCAGGGAGAAAAATGGAAATAATTTACAAGCATTGAGACTTTAAGGGAAAAATTCCAACCTTGTAACATCCGAGGGTTCAGAAACTATACTCTCATCATAGGAGAGGAAACTGACTAGAAACTAGAAGTTTCTTTATGAGATATCTAAGCTGGACAATGTACCTCCAGGTCTACCAATGGACATAACCTCTGATTCTGGAGAATGCCAAGGGTAGAGAAAAAAAAGTGTCATGACCACAGAGTGAAAGAAGCTGAATGAGAAGATCCTCAAAGTCAATGTCCCCAGGGTCCGGGAATGGTCTAGTTTGTACCTCACTTCCTTTGCTTTTATGAACTCTACCAAGACTTTTACCAACTCCAAACATTTTAAAGATATTTTTTGGATAAGGGTTATTCATGATTAATCAATTTTTACAAGCTATTTGTATGAAGTATGTTGTAGGAAAACATACACATCAAGGTCTTCAATTAATCTATATTTAAATAGCACATATGAGTGAAGACTGCAGCTTCCAAAAACTGAAAAATGACTATGAATGGCAGTTGTTTAGCTATCTGATTCTCGAGTTTGCATTTATAATGTAAGGTTAATGATGAAAATTTGAATATGAGACTGTGAAATTTAAGTATATGTAAAGCACCAAACAGAGTGATATTTAATCACTAGGCTCAATTAATGAAATCTATTATTATGAAGCATTATGTTATTACATATTTTGCAATAATAATGGTCATTTGTGTATTCTGTGTGAGGTCCAGAAAACCATCCATAAAGCACCATCTATATGTTGTGTGAATGTTACATTAATTTTAGACTATGTAATTCAGAAGGAAATAAAACAGACTGGTTGGGTAATAAAAAATTAAATAAAACTCCAAATGCACCTTACTTAAAAATGATCAATTTTTCTTCATTACTCAGTATCTTTGTCTCATATTTCAACTTCTAACTTCATAAAATAATAAATACATTACAATATGACTGCTGTTCTATTGATTTACAAAAATTGCTGTGAAAATTCAGATAAGGAAGCCTTTAATTTTTTTTTTTTTCCTCCTGGTTAAAAATGTCTATTGACCAGGTGGTATTTTTTTTTTAAATTTTTATTTTATATTTCAGTGTAGTTGAATAACAATGTTGTAACAGTTTCAGGATACCTGGTCAAGAGATACCTGGAGTACAGGCAAATTTGGCCTTGGGGTACAGAATGAAGCAGGGCAAAAGCTAACAGAGTTTTGCCAAAAGAATACATTGGTAATAGCAAACACCCTCTTTCAACAACACAAGAAAAGACTCTTCACATGGACATCACCAGAAGGTTAAAACTGAAATCAGATTAAATATATTCTTTGCAGCCAAAGATGGAGAAACTCTATACACAGCAGAAACAAGACCAGGAGCTGGCTGTGGCTCAGATCATGAACTCCTTATTGCCAAATTCAGACTGAAATTGAAGAAAGTAGGGAAAACCACTAGACCATTCACATATGACCTAAACCAGATGCCTTAAGATTATAAAGAAGAAGTGACAAATAGACTCAAGGGATTAGATCTGATAGACAGAGTAGCTGAAGAACTATGGGTAGAGATTTGTGACGTTGCACAGAGGGCAGTGATCAAGACCATCTCCAAGAAAAAGAAACGCAAAAAGGCAAAATGATTGTCTGAGGAGGCCTTACAAATAGCTGAGTAAAAAGAGAAGCTAAAAGCAAAGGAGAAAAGGAAAGATATACCCATCTGAATGCAGAGTTCCAAAGAATAGCAAGGAGAAATAAGAAAACCTTCTTCAATAATCAATGAAAGTAAATAGAGGGAAAAAATAGAATGGGAAAGACTGGATATCTCATCAAGAAAGTTACAGATACCAACGAAATATTTCATGCAAAGATGGGCACAATAAAGGACAGAAATGGTATGGACCTAACAGAAGCAGAACATATTAAGAAGAGGTGGCAAGAATACACAGAACTATATAAAAAAAAGATCTTCATGACCCAGATAATTGTGATGGTATGATCACTCATCTAGAGCCAGATATCCTGTAATGCAAAGTCAAGTGGGCCTTAGAAAGCATCACAATGAACAAAGTTAATGGAGATGGTAGAATTCCAGTTGAGATATTTGAAATACTGAAAGATGATGCTGTGAAAGTGCTGCATTCAATATGTCAACATTTTTTGAAAACTCAGCAGTGGCCACAGGACTGGAAAAGGCTAGTTTTCATTCCAATCCCAAAGAAAGGCAATGCCAAAGATGTCCAAACTGCCGCACAATTGCACTCATCTCACACACTTGCAAATTAATCCTCAAAATCATCCAAGCCAGGCTTCAACAGTATGTGAACCATAAACTTCCAGATGTTCAAGTTGGATTTAGTAAAGGCAGAGGAACCAGAGATCAAATTGTCAACATCCGTTAGATTATTGAAAAAGCAAGAGAGATCCAAAGTAACATGTACTTCTGCTTTTTTGACTACCACAAAGCCTTTGATAGCATGAATCACAACAAACTGTGAAAAATTCTTAAAAAGATGAGAACACCAGACCAACTGACCTGCCTCCTGAGAAATCTGTATGCAGGTCAAGAAGCAACAGTTAGAACTGGACATGGAACAACAGACTGGTTCCAAATAGGGAAAAGAGTTGTGTCAAGGCTGTATATTGTCACCCTGCTTATTTAACATCATGCGAAATGCCGGGCTGGATGAAGCACAAGCTGGAATCAAGATGGCCAGGAGAAATATCAATAACCTCAGATAGGCAGATGACACCACTCTTATGGCAGAAAGCATAGAACTAAAGAGCCTCTTGATGAAAGTGAAAGAGGAGAGTGAAAATGTTGGCTTAAAACTCAACCATCAGAAAACTAAGATCATAGTATCCAGTCCCACCACTTTATGGCGAAGAGATGGGGAAATAATGGAAACAGTGAAAGACTTTATTTTGGGGGTCTCCAGTCATGGCTGGTGACTGCAGCCATGAAATTAAAAGATGCTTACTTCTTGGAAGAAGAGCTGGACCAACCTAGACAGCATATTAAAAAGCAGAGACATTACTTTTCCAACAAAGGTCCATCTAGTTAAGGTTATGGCTTTTCCAGTTGTCATGTATGGATATGAGAGTTGGACTATAAAGAAAGCTGAGGGCTGAAGAATTTATGCTTTTGAACTGTGGTGTTGGAGAAGACTCTTGAGAGTCATTTGTACTGCAAAGAGATCCAACCAGTCCATCCTAAAGGAAATTAGTCCTGAATATTCATTGGAAGGAATGATGCTGAAGATGAAACTCCAATACTTTGGCCACCTTATGTGAAAATCTGAGTCATTGGAAAAGACTCTGGTGCTTTGGAAGATTGAAGGTAGGAGGAGAAATAGATGACAGAGAATGAGATGGTTGGATGGCATCACCATCTCAATGGACAAGTGTTTGAGTAAGCACCGCGAGTTGGTAATGGACAGGGAAGCCTGGTATGCTACTGACCATGGGGTCACAAAGAGTTGGACACAACTGAGTGACTGAACTGAACTGAACATTTTCAGGTATACAGTGTTTCAACTAGACATATACATGTATCTATTTTTTTTTCATATTCTTTTCCCTTTGAGTCATTACATAACATTGAGCAGACTTCCTTGTGAAATACAGTAGGTCCTTGTTGGTTATCCATTTTAAACATTGAAGTGTGTACGTATCAATCCCAAACTCCCTAACTATTACCCTCTACTCTCTCCACAACCCTGACAACCATAAGTTAATTCTGTGAGTCTGAGTCCATTTCTGTTTTGTAAATAAGTTCATCTTTTTTTTTAGGTTTTGCATATAAGTGACACCATATAATACGATATTTGTCTTCCTTCTATTTGCACCTTGCAGGATAGGGAATGGCTTCTCAGGTAAACAAAAGAGAGTGCGTATAAGAGGAAGAGGGAGTATCTCCTGCAAAGCACAGTGGTACAAAAGAATATGGAGTGTTGGGCACTTAGAGAAGGGAAGTTAAGGCACATGCTTTGGGGTGCCTAGAAATGACTCTGGGAAAAGTGGAAGAAAGAATCTTGAACACTGCAGGAATTTTAAACTGAATATCTAGTCAGTGGATGGCATTAGAGGGGGAAAGAGACAGATTTTTCTTTCAGAAAATCACATTGGCAGCAGCAGCCACAATAAAACGGAGTCTATGAAAACTGACAAAGAGAAAAATCCAAGTTTCGGAAAATTCAAAAGTTTAGCAGTAAAACAATTTCTGTTCACAGATGATATAATCTACAGAAACATGCTAAAGATTCCACTAAACATTGATGTATAAACAAATTCAGCAGAGTGGAAGGATATAAATGCAACACAAAAATTAGCTGCACTTTTATAAATCAGCAATGAACAATCCAAAAGGGAAATTAAAAAAAACAATTTTATTATAGTAACATTAAAATAATAAAATACCTAAGAATTAACCAAAGAGGTGAAAGACATACAATGAAAACTGCAATACATTGCTGCAAAAAAATTAAAGAAAATATTCTTGGAGATGTTTATAATTAATATTGCTAAGATGTCAATACTACAAATTAAAAAAAAATCCTCAATGATTTTTTTTGTTTTGTTTGTGTTGTGGAAGTAGAAAACCTCACCCTAAAATTCATGTAGAATCTCAAGAGACCTCAGATAACCAAGACAATCTTGTAAAGGAAGAGCAAACCTTTAGGATTCACACTTTCTGATTGTATAACTTGCTGAAGAACTTTAGTAATCAAAATAATACGGGGTTGGCATATATATATATATGTGTGTGTGTGTGTGTGTGTGTGTGTACATATATATCTCAGATGAATAGAATACAGAGCCCAGAATTAAAACCTCATATATATGGTCAAATGATTTTCAATTGTTTTGAAAAGTAGAATGAAACCCATAGAATGAGAGAAAATATTTGAAATTTACATATCTGATATGGTAGTGATATCCAACATAAAGAACTTCTAAAACTCAAAAAGAAAAACCAAACAACCTGATTCAAAAAGGGGCAAAGGCCTTGAAATGACATTTTTCCAAAGAAGATACACATAAGCCTAACAAGTACATGAAAATCTGCTTGACATCACTAATCACTAGGGGAATGAATATAAAAAGTGTGATGAGATACTATCTCATATCCATTAGAATTACTACTACCAAAACAAAACAAAACAGAAAATAACAAGTTTGCCTACAAAAGTGGAGAAAAAGGTACCCTGAATACTGCTGTCCAGAATTTTAAATGAAACAACTGATGCAGAAAATAGAATGGCAGTTCAAAAAATTAAAAAACATAAATGCTACATGACCCACCAATTCCACTTCAGGGTGTATACCCAATACAACTGAAAATTAGGGCTCAAATATATATTTGTACGTCTATATTTATAGCAGCAATATTCAAAATACTCAAAAATGGAAGCAACTCAATTGTCCATGAATAGTAAAATGAATTAGCAAAATGTGGTATATATGTAAAATGGACTAATACTAAGTGTTAAAAAGGAAAGATACGTTACATCATAGAGGAACTTTGATGATATTATGCTAAATGACATTAGCCAGTTGCAAAAATGGCAAATGCTGTTTGATTCCACTTAAAGGTCATCAAAAGTGTTAAAGAGAGAAAATAGGATGATGTTGCTTTGGAAGGGTAAATTAGGAAGTTTTGTTCAAGGGGTACAGGGTTTTAGTTTTGCAAGATGAAAAGGGCTCAGAAGATTATTTGTACTTTTCAAATCTAGAATTTCAATTTGATTTCTTTTATAATTTCTATATCTTAATTGATAGTTTCTACTGTTTGATACAACATTGTCTTCATATCTTTCTTTACTTCTTTAGTCATGCTTGCTCTTGTTTAGTTCTATGAGCATAGTTATAATGGTCCTTTTGAGGTATTTTTCTACTAAATCTGTGCTCTCATAGACAGTTGTGTGTTACTCTTTTTTCCCCAGTGTGTGTCATACTTATACTTTCATGTTTCTTGGCTTGATAGAAAGAAAGAAAGAAAGAAGCAAAAAAAGAAAGATGATGTTTTTTTTTAAGATACTGGACATTTTAGATAATATATCTAATCGGCTTTGCTGGTTTACTCCTCACCCCAGGAGCTAATTGTTACTATTAGCTGGTTTATTTTTTACTAACTGACTGGCTTATTTTAGTGAAGTCTTCTTTTCCATCCTCCTTCAGACCCTCCCCCTTCCCCTTCTGCTCCAGCCCCTGTCTTAAACCTCTGTTGTTGCTCCCCTGGGAGGCAGATGCACCCTGATGTATAACTATCACCTCTCCAGCATGGCAGTGATATTGATGAGCTTCTCTTTCCCAATTTGCCCAAACACACTAACTTGATATACGTGTGGCTGATCCCTCTATTATTTTCCTAGAAGATTTGTTATTCTATATCCCAATCTAATCAAACCATGATGACTATGAAGGAATAGTTTCTGAAGTCCAATTCATTTTTTAAGTTAATATTTTTTATTTTATTGAAAGACAATTGCTTTACAGAATTTTGTTGTATTCTGGCAAACCTCAGCATGAATCAGCCGGAAGTTCAGTTCAGTTCAGTTGCTCAGTCGTGTCTGACTCTTTGTGATCCCATGGACTGCAGCACGCTAGGCCTCCCTGTCCATCACCAACTCCCGGAGTTTACTCAAACTCATGTCCATCACGTTGGTGATACCATCCAACCATCTCATCCTCTGTCTTTCCCTTCTCCTTTCACACTTTCAATCTTTCCCAGAATCAGGGTATTTTCCGAGTAACTTCTTCTCATCAGGAGGCCAAAGTACTGGAGTTTCAGCTTCAGCATCAGTCCTCCCAATGAACATTCAGGACTGATTTTCTTTAAGATTGAAAGATTGGATCTCCTTGCAGTCCAAGGGACTCTCAAGAGGCTTCTCCAACTCCACAGTTCAAAAGCATCAATTCTTCAGCATTCAGTTTTGTTTATAGTCCATCTCTCACATCCATATATGACTACTGGAAAAACCATAGCCTTCACTAGATGGACCTTTGTTGGCAAAGTAATGTCTCTGCTTTTTAATATGCTGTCTAGGTTGGTCATAGCTTTTCTTCCAAGGAGCAAGCATCTTTCAATTTCATGGCTGTACTCACCATCTGCAGTGATTTTGGAGCCCCCCAAAATAAAGTCTGTCACTGTTTCCATTGTTTCCCCATCTATTTGCCATGAAGTGATGGGACCGGATGTCATGATTTTAGTTTTCTGAATGTTGAGTTTGAAGACAACTGTTTCACTCTACTCTGTCACTTTCATCAAGAGGCTCTTTAGTTCTTTGCTTTCTGCCATAAGGGTAGTGTCATCTGCATATCTGAGGTTACTGATATTTCTCCCGGCCATCTTGATTCCTGCTTGTGCTTCATCCAGCCCAGCATTTCACATGATGTACTCTGCATAGAAGTTAAATAAGCAGGGTGACAATATACAGCCTTGACACACTCCTTTCCCTATTTGGAACCAGTCTGTTGTTCCATGTCCAGTTCTAACTGCTGTTTCTTGACCTGCATACAGATTTCTCAGGAGGCAAGTCAAATGGTCTGGTATTCCCCTCTTTCAGAATTTTCCACAGTTTGTTGTGATCCACATAGTCAAAGGCTTTGACAGAGTCAATAAAGCCAAAGGCATGAATATACCCTCTCCCTTTTGAACCTCCCACCCATCTCCCTCCCCATCTTACACTTTTAGGTTGATATGCAGTCCCCGTTTGAGTTTCCTGAGCCGTACAGCAAATTCCCTTTGGCAGTCAATTTTGCATATGTTAATGTAAGTTTCCATGTTACTCTCTCTATGAGGTTCAATTCAATATTTATTCTGACACCAGGAAGGCTTCTCCTAGCTATCTGATTCCCCAATTCTCTTCTTCAGACTGTGCAGTTTATAGTCTAGACTGTATCTTCATTTAAATAAGAAATCTCCCCTAATTGCCTTTCATCATGAATTCCCCCACTCTTCTTGAGGTTATTCTTAGGTTTTAACTTCTTCATTCTCCATTGCAAGCAAAGGCCTTTCTTTTGGGAAGAGAAAGAAAGCTGCATTACCACTTGCTTCTCTCCGCACCACTGAATTGAAAGTGAAAGTTGCTCGGGCTATTCCAACTCTTTAGGACCCCGTGGACTGTAGCCTACCAGGCTTGTCTGTCCATGGAGTTTTCCAGGCCAGAATACTGGAGTCGGTAGCTGTTCCCTTCTTCAGGGGATCTTCCCTACCCAGGGATCGACCTCCCCTCTTCCACATTGCTGCTGCTACTAAGTCACTTCAGCCGTTTCTGACTCTGTGCGACCCCATAGACGGCAGCCCATCAGGCTCCTCTGTCCCTGGGATTCTCCAGGCAAGAACACTGGAGTGGGTTGCCATTTCCTTCTCCAATGCATGTAAGTGAAAAGTGAAAGTGAAGTCGCTCAGTCGCGTCCGACTCTTAGAGACCCCATGGACTGCAGCCTACCAGGCTCCTCCGTCCATGGGATTTTCCAGGCAAGAGTACTGGAGTGGGGTGCCATTGCCTTCTCTGCTTCCACATTGCAGGTGAGTTCTTTACCCTCTGAGCCACTAGGGAAGCCCAAGAGTACCAGAGTGGGTAGCCTATTCCTTCTCCAGCAGATCTTCAGAACCCAGGAATCAAACCGGGGTTTCCTACATTGCAGGCAGATTCTTTACCAGCTGAGCTATGAGAGAACCCAAGTAAAATCTAGATGTGATGGATCTAGAGATGCCATCACATCAAGCTTCTGTCTGAGTAACCCCCATGAAGAAGATGACACTGATGGAGGGTCTGCAAGCCGCCAGATGCCCTCTCAGCTGGCCTCTCCTGAGAAGGAACCACCACTGCACGAGATGGGCAATGGCAATTGGTGGTTCAGTATTCTCAGCCTGCTGTGCCTGAGACAGAGCCTCTCTTCCATGAGTGGAGCCTGTGTGGAAGAAAGCCCAACTCTTGACCACACTAATCCACCCAGGACTGACCTCAGAAACAGGTTGTAGGGGGAAGGATGAGAAACACTGATGTCCTGTTTCCTCCTTGAAAAAAAAAGGAGCTGAGAAGAGTGGAGACCCACTTTCTTGCTGCTGCAGACGGAAGTCAACTCTATCTTGTAGAGCTGAAATGAGGAGAAGAGAGAGTAGGCTGGAGTCTACAAATTCCAAACTCTAACTTCTTTTGGTGGAATTTCATAGATTTTCTTGAATCGATATTTCTTCATTCATTGTCTTTAGGTTAATTTCAGAAGGCTTTAAATTGTTGATTTTGATCCTTTCCACCAGTTTGACTGGGAGCAGGTCAGCAGACGTCTACAAGCTGCTTCCACAAATATCAATCTTTTGCTGCTATGGTTTTGACTTTTGCTGAATGTTGTAGAAATTTAATCATATAATATGAATCTTCTCAGAAATTAATATTTTACTCAGAAATATGTACTTAAAATTTATTCAAATTTTGTAAATTATTTATTTATAAAAATGGACAATATTTCATTGAATGGATGAACTAAAATATTTTCATTCATTCATCTATTAAAGGGCATGTGAGTTGTTTCCAATTTTTGGTAATTGTGAAGGAAGCCAATTTAATTACAGGTTTCTATGTGGACATAAGTTTTTAAATCAGTATTGTAAATATTTAGGTGTATAATTGCTGGATCTTATGCTAAGGTTACTTTGCCTATTTTAAAGACTACAATATTGACTTCTAAAATGATTGATCCATTTTGCATATCCACCAAAAATGAATGAGACTTGTTGTTTCTCCCTAACCTTATAATCAATTGGTTTGGCATGGAGAAAGAGAATCAGTAAGATACATGCGTAGATATATGTTTATACTAATAAGATATATATTTATAATAATGTATATATAATATCCTATATACATCATATATATTTTCGTATATCTATTATAGCTCATATATTATTTCAGTCAGTTCAGTTTCTCAGTGGTGTCCAACTCTTTGCAACTCCATGAACTGCAGCATGCTAGGCTTCCCTGTCCATCACCAACTCCTGGTGCTTGCTCAAACTCATGTCCATTGAGTTGGTGATGCCATCCAACCATCCCATCCTCTGTGTTTCTGTGTGCATATATATATATATATATATATATGTATCTTATGTAGAAGTAAAAGATATATCTTTTATACATGTCATATTGATATATATAATAGATTAAAATATTCCTTATTTTTATGTATAAAGGACAACTTAGCAATAATACAGAATAACAATCATAATCTTATAATAATAATATATATATTACATATATGATATGTATTTACATATATACATATATGGATATATATATATATATATACACACACACACATATGTATAGAGAGAGAAAGTTTATTTTAAGGAATTGGTCACAGGATTATGATGGCTATAGGTATAAGTCCATGAGGGAAGCAGAAAACCTGGAATTCAGGTAAGAGTTGATTTTGCAATCTTATTTCTGAAACGTTCAAGGTTGGTAAGAAACTTAAGGTTTCTATAGAGCATTCTTGAGGCTAAATTTCTTCTTCAGGAAACTTCAGTCTTTGTTCCTAAGGTCTTAAACTGATTGGAAGAAGTGAATCCAACCCATGGAGGATAACCTGCCCTAAACAACATCTATTGGAAAAAAAAAAAAAAGTGGGGGGGGGGGCTTCCCTGATAGCTCAGTTGGTAAAGAATCTGCCTGAAATGCAGGATACCCTGGTTCAATTTCTGGGTCAGCAAGATCCACTGGAGAAGGGATAGGCTACCCACTCTAGGATTCTTGGGCTTCCCTTGTGGTTCAGCTGGTAAAGAATCTGCCTGCAATGTGGTAGACCTGGGTTTGATCCCTGGGTTGGGAAGATACCCTGGAGAAAGGAAAGACTACCCACTTCAGTACTCTGGCCTGGAGAATTCCATGGATGGTATAGAGTCACAAAGAGTCAGACATGACTGAGCAACTTTCACATATGTGAAAAATATCCTCACAGCGTCCTTTAGTGTACTATTTGGCGAAACAACTTGGCACTGCAGCTTAGCCAAGTTGACAAGAAATTAACTGTCACACTGGGTTTGCTTTTAGCTTTTCTGTTACAGGTGTATAGTGACATCTGATTGTTATTTAAACTTGCATTTCCTTAATAACTTCTTTCAGATGCTTTCATAGGCAGTTGTGTGTTGCTCTTTTTCTTCAAGTGCATGTGTCATACTTTCATGTTTCTATGAACACTACATAAGCTTTTAAGAAACTGGGCATTTTAGATGATATGTTATATCAGATCTGGTTACCGACTGCCGCCCTAAAGAGAATATTTTATGCTGGTCTCTATGATATGTGTTTTACATGTAATCACTGATTTCATTCTCAGAACACTCATTTGAAACAGATAGACTAATTGCAATTATATTTCAGAAGAGAAAGTGAGTATGAAAGTGTTGATGGAACTTGTCTTGGGCTTCATAGATGACGATCATCCCATGCTCCACAAACATCACCTATGTAAGTAAAGGCACTGCATGAGAGGGGGAGAGTGAGGTCAGGGAGAGAAAGTTAAGAACTTGTTTGTAAATATGCTGCATTTCAGAAGAAAATGTTTCCACAAACTTTTACTAAAAATGATGTTTTACTGTATTTCTCAGATGAAGCTGGGTTTTGCTGTAAGAATCAACTCTCAAATCCCCAATGGAATATTACTCAGCCACTAAAAGAAATGAAATATGGTCATTTGCAGAGACATGGATGGAGCCAGAGTTTGTCATACAGAGTGGAGTAGGTCAGAAAGATAAAAACAAATACTGTATATTTATGCATACATGTAGAATCTAGAAAAATCGAATAGATGATCTTATTTGCAAAAGAGAAAGAGATACACAGACATAGAGAACAAATATATGGATACCAAGGTGGAAGGAGGGCTTGGAATGAACTGGAGATTGGAATTAACATATATACACTATCATGTGCTATAAAGCACAAGAAGTTCAACTCAGTATTCTGTAGTGACCTATTGGGGACATGAGAAAAAAATGAAACATTCCAAAGAGAGGTGATATATGTAAACATATGGCTGATTCACTTCAATGTGCAGCAGAAATTAATATTGTAAAGAAATTATATTCTGATAAATCAAAAATAAAGGTACTAAGATTCAGCTACTATGGAGAACAGTATGGAATTTCCATAAAAAAACTAAAACTAGAATTACTGCATGATTCAGCATTATACTTCTGGGTATATATCTGAAGATGAAAATTCTAATTCAAAAAGTGCTTGCACCCCAATGTCATAGCAGCACTATTTATAATAACCAAGACATAGAAGAAGCCTATGGATTAAATATTTACTGAGCATGGCCCCACCCTTCAGAACAAGACCCAGCTTCCCCCATAGTCAGTCTCTCCAATAAGGAAGCTTCCATAAGCCTTTCATCCTGATTCAGCAGAGGGCAGACAGAATGAAAACCACAGTCACAGAAAGCTAATCAAACTGATCACATGGACCACAGCCTTGTGAAACTAGCCTAGTGAAACTCAATGAAACTATGAGCCATGCTGTGTAGGACCAACCAAGATGGAGAGGTCATAGTGTAGAGTTCTGACAAAACATGGTCCACTGGAGAGGGGAATGGCAAACCACTTCAGCATTCTTGCCTTGAAAACCCCATGAAAACCCCATGAAAAGACAAAAAGATATAATAATGGAAGATGAACTCCCCAGGTCGTTAGGTGCCCAATATGCTACTGGAGAAGAGTGGAGAAATAATTCCAGAAAGAATGAAGAGACAAAGCCAAAATGAAAACAACACCCAGTTTTGGATGTGACTGATGATGGAAGTAAAGTCCAATGCCTGTAAAGAACAATATTGCATAGGAACCTGGAATGTTAGGTCCATGAATCAAGGTAAATTGGAAGTGGTGAAATAGAAGGTGGCAAGAGTGAACACTGACATTTTAGGAATCAGTGAACTAAAATGGACTGGAATGGGAAAATTTAAATCAGATGACCATTATAGCTAAAACTGCGGGCAAAAATCCCTTAGAAGAAATGGAGTAGCCCTCATAGTCGATGAAAGAGTACAAAATGCAATGCTTGGATGTAATCTCAAAACTGACACAATGAACTCTGTTCATTTACAAGGCAAATGGTTCAGTATCACAGTAATCCAACTCTATGCCCCAATCACTAATGTTGAAGAAGCTGAAGTTGAATGAGTCCTTGAAGATATACAAGATCTTCTAGAACTAACACCAAAAAGAGATGTCCTTTTCATCATAGGGGATGAAAGGCAAAAGTAGGAAGCCAAGAGATACCTGGAGTAATAGGCAATTTTGGCCTTGGAGTACAAAAAGAAGCCAAACAAAAGCTAACAGAGTTTTGCCAAAAGAACACACTGGTCATAGCAAACACCCTTTTCCAACACAAGAGAAGACTAACACATGGACATCACCAGAAGGTCAATACCAAAATCAGATTGATTATATTCTTTGCATCCAAAGATGGAGAAGCTCTATACACTCAGCAAAAAGAAGACCTGGAGCTGACTTGAGCTCAGATCATGAGGTCCTTATTGACAAATCCAGACTTAAACTAAAGAAAGTAGGGAAAACCTCTAGACCATTCACATATGACCTAAATCAAATCCCTTACAATTAGACAGTGGAAGTGACAAATTGATGCAAGAGATTAGATCTGATGGACATAGTTCCAGAAGAACTATGGACAGAGCTTTGTGACATTATACAGGAGGCAGTGGTCAAGACCACCCCCCCCCTCAAAAAAAAAAAAAAAGAAATGCAAAAAAGCAAAATGGTTGTCTGAGGAGGGCTTACTAATACCTGAGGAAAGAAGAGAAGCCAAAGGCAAAGGAGAAAAGGAAAGATATACCTACCCATTTGAATGCAAAGTTCCTAGGAATAGCAAGGAGAGATAAGAAAACCTTCCTCATTGATCAGTGCAAAGAAATAGAGGAAAAAAATAGAATGAGAAAGATTACAGATCTCTTCAATAAGATTAGAGATACCAAGGGAACATTTCATGCAGAGATGGGCACAATAAAGGACAGAAATGGTATGGACCTAACAGAAGCAGAAAATATTAAGAAGGGGTGGCAAGAATACACAGAACTATACAAAAAAGATCTTAATGACACAGATAACCACTATGGTGTGATTACTCACCGAGAGCCAGACATGCTGGTGTGTGAAGTCAAGTGGGCCTTTGGAAGCATCACTATGGACAAAGCTAGTGGAGATGATGGAATTCCAGCTGAGCTATTTCAAATCCTAAAAGATGATGCTGTGAAAGTACTGCACTCAATATGCCAGCAAATTTGGAAAACTCAGTAGTGGCCACAGGACTGGAAAATGTCAGCGTTCATTAAAATCCCAAAGAAAGACAATGCCAAAGAATGTTTAAACTACTGCACAACTGCACTGATCTCACATGGTAGCCAAGTAATGCTCAAAATTCCCCAAGCCAAGCTTCAGCAACACATGGACCATAAAGCTGGATTTAGAAAAAGCTGGATTTAGAATCCATTCAAGCTGGATTTAGAAAAAGCAGAGACACTGGAAATCAAATTGCCAACATCATTGGATCATAGAAAAAACAAGAGACTACCAGAAATACATCTACTTCTGCTTTATTGACTATGCCAAAGCCTTTTACAGCATGGGCCAAAATAACCTGTGGAAAATTCTTCAAGAGCTGGGGATACCAGACCACCTGATCTGCCTCCTGAGACATCTGTATGCAGGTCAGGAAGCCACAGTTAGAACTGGACATGGAACAACAGACTGGTTCCAAATTGGGAAAGGAGTACACCAAGGCTGTATTTTGTCAGTCTGCTTATTTAACTTATATGCAGATTGCATTATGTGAAACGCTGGGCTGGATGAAACACAAGGTGGAATCAAGATTGCCAGGAAAAATATCAATAACCTCAGATATGCAGATATGAGATATGCAGATGCCATAACCTCACCCTTATGGCAGAAAGTGAAGAGGAACTAAATAGCCTCTTGATGAAAGTGACAGAGGAGAGTGAAAAAGTTGACTAAAACTCAACATTCAAAAAATGAAGATCATGGCATACAGTCCCATCACTTTATGGCAACTAGATAGGGAAACAATGGAAACAGTGTCAGACTTTATCTTTTTGGTCTCCAAAATCACTATAGATGGTTACTGAAGCCATAAAATTAAAAGATGCTTGTCCGTTTGAAGATAACTATGATAAACCTAGACAGCCTATTAAAAAGCAGAGACATTACTTGGTTGACAAAGTTCATCTAGTCAAAGCTATGATTTTTTCCAGTAGTCACGTATGGATGTCAGAGTTGGACCATAAAGAAAGCTGAGCACTGAAGAACTGATGCTTTTGAATTGCAGTGTTGGAAAAGACTCTTGAAAGTCCCTTGGGCTTTAAAGAGATCCAGCCAGTCCATTCTAAAGTAAATCAGCCCTGAATGTTCATTGGAAGGGCTGATGCTGATGCTGAAGCTCCAATACTTTGGCCACCTGATGTGAAGAAGTGACTCTTTGGAAAAGACTCTGATGCTGGAAACTTTGAAGGTGGGAGGAGAAGGAGACAGTGGAGGATGAGATGGTTTGATGACATCACTGACTCAATGAACATGAGTTTTAGTAAGCCTTGGGAGTTGGTGATGGGGGGAACCCTGGCATTTGCAATCCATAGGATTGCAGAGTCGGACATGACTGAGCAACTGAACTGAACTTAACTGAAAGTGAAGTGAAGTCGCTCAGTCGTGTCCAGCTCTTTATGATCCCATGGACTGTAGTTTACAAGGCTTCTCTATCCATGGGATTTTCCAGGCAAGAGTATTGGAGTGGGTTGCCATTTACTTCTCTAGGGGATCTTCCTGACCCAGGGATCAAACCCAGGTCTCCTGCATTGCAGGCAGACCCTTCACCCTCTGAGCCAACTGAGAAGCATCCTAATGCTTGTCAACAGATGAATAGATAAAGATGATGTGGTACATACATACAATGAAATATTACTCATCCATTAAAAAAGAAAAATAATGAGAGTTACAGCTATATACATGGTCCTAGTGATTATCATTGTAAGTGAAGTAAGTCAGAAAAAGACAACTAATAAGTGATGTCACTAATATTTGCAATCTAAATAAACAAGATACAAATGAACTTATTTCCAAAATAGAAACAGACTCACAGGCATAGAAAACAAATTTATGGTTACCAAAAGGGAAAGGAGTAGGGCTAACTTCAGAGTTTATGATTAACAGATACATACTAGTATATATAAAATAGATAGCCTACAAGGACTGACTATATAGCACAGAGAACTTTATTCAATATCTTGTAATAACCTATGATGGAAAAGAATCTGAAAAAGAATACACACACACACACCTGAATCACTTCACTGTGCATCTGAAACTAACACAACATTGTAAATCAATTCTACTCAATAAAACAAACAAAAATCTCCATGACTAATGCCACTAGGGTGAATATTTGCTGCAGGCATGAGCAGTAATCCAGGGCATTGTTCTTGGTGAGGGGGTGAGCGGTCCCACCCTTTTCACTGCTGTGGCTCCAGAAGGTCAATTCATATGCATATTTTTCACTGTGGGAGGGAAGAGACATAGGAGCATCTGGTTTAGCTGGATGTGGCCCGTATCACCGTCTTTCAGAGCTCATTGGCTGGAATTTGTTATTGGGTCCTGCTCAACCACAGTAGGACTGGGAGATGCATGAGGGCATATGGAAGGCTGGAGCAGCAACTCTTTGAGCAACAATGTCAGGGGATACTACTTTTATATATTTGCTTAAAGACTAACACATAAGAATTTAAGCTCATTTTTATATAAGAACAAATTGTTTAATTTCTTGCTGAGAGTATTTTGAACTTTGTGTTTAATATTGTATCTACACATATGGCCTTTTATGATTAAAGGATCTCTGGGGGAAAATTCTTCTGATATCACTCACTGAGATAAAGAAAAGGGAGGGGTATAAAATTACAGTGAACACAAAACACTAAACTGAAAGTTTTCCTATCAAATAATATAGAAAACAAGGTACCAATTATTCGGAGGAACTTGAAAAACAACTGAATACTGAATACAATTTACTTTTAGTTATACTTTTGGGCTTACACAAAGTAAGGGGAAACTCCAAGAGGTAAAAATAATCTGAATGAAAACATTAGTTGCTGAAAGCAAATGTCAACATGAATTTTATAAACAAGAGACTAAGCCATGGGCCAACAGCAAACTGACAGAGGGCAACTTGAAATATTTTAAAAATAACTAGAGATCCTGAAAGTTGGCCAAAGCAGTCTCACTTGGGTTATGCTCTGATTCCAAAAAGAAGAAAATGCTCCTGGAGGAAACCAACCACCGTTTTTGTCCCTAGATTTCCACAGATCAATTTCAAACATAATTTCACATGTAAGAGATTAGAATAAATGATTCTATGTACACAGGGAAAGAAGCCACTAAAGGAAAGAGTTAATGATACATTACACAGTTAGTTATCAGATACAGAATGTAAAATAACTCTAACTGAAAATATTTAAAAATATAGCACAAAATACAAATTTGAAAATCTCCAAACTTAAATAGAGCATTAAACACTTATCTCAGAGCTCATAAGAAACATAGTGAATTGATGGATATATGTAAGGAAATAATCCGGGATGAATAAAAAGCAATGAGAGAATGTAAGAGAGGTTAATATATAAAACCCAAAGAGAATGTCACACTGATATTTAAACAGGAGTACGAGAGAGAGAATGAGTTGAGGTGATAATTGATTAGACAGAAGGTTAACAATTTTCTATAAATGATTAAAAAGTACAAATTCACAAGTACAAAGTCGTATGTATGTAATAAGACAAATAAAGAAAAGGAAAAAAAAAGAATTAAACCAGAAATTCTTAGACATATTTTAGTTAAATTATAGACAAGATATCAAGGAAAAGGAAAAGCTAATTGAAGCAGATCATGAGAAATGATAGATCACTTATGAAGAAATGCCAGTGTGAAGAGGAACAAGTATACACGTGCCAAAATAGAAGATGAAAAAGGTTGAGTAACGTCTCCAGGAGGCAGTTAAGGAATAGCTGTGCACATAGAATTGTATATTCAGCAGAGTAACTTCTCAAGAGACAAAATGAAATGAAAATATTGACAGAGGAATATAAACAAACAAACATATATTTCTAAAATTTAGAGGTTGAACTTAACAAAGAAGAAAAATAATCTCTGAAAAAAAGGTAAAACAGTAGCAAATCTAAACAAACATTGTCTATAAAGTAACATTAGCAATAAAAGGGTAACTAAGAGGATTAAATTAAAATTGTCAATAGTAACATGTAAGATGTGAGTAGTTAAAATGTCATAAATACTCACTGAAATTTAAGAATTATCCACTAAAATGATAGAAAAAGAAATTGAGTAAATTGGTTCCAAACCAGCTGCTGGAAAATATAAAACAGGGAAACAAAAGTTAAATTGATTTTTAAATGGTGAAAAAGAGGTAATAAAATCATATCAAAGCAAAAAGAAAATTATATATATAAATATATATATATATATATATATACACATAATATATAAATTGTGTGTGTCCTTAAAAATACAAATGGTCTAACTTGTTTAAAGTTAAATGTATATATGTGTGTGTGTGTGTGTGTGTATGTCGTTAGAAATACAAATGGTCTAACTTGAGGTTTAAAGAAAATTTTCAGATAGGGTACAGGAAAAATTTATTTATATAATATTTTTAAGTGACATAATTAAAGCAGAAGCAAATGCCCACTCAACTCTATGTACAAGAAAATTGAAAGCAATACTACATAAAATAGTCCAACCACAAGATATGCATACTCCCATTTCTTTAGAATGGATATGTAAACTCCAGCAAAATGAGCAAATGCAATAGCCTGAGGTATCTCACGAACACAGTGTTTGAGTTAAACCAGGCACAAAAGAGTACACATTTTGTGATCCCATTTATATAAAATTTAATTGTTGATCAAACTAGGGTGTGAAGTCATGATGGTAGTTAACCCTGGAGCACGGGTGGTCATTGAAACGGGGCACAGAGTGTATGCCTAGACACTGGCAGTGTTCTGTCTGGTTGCTTCCTTTTAATCTATGTTATGGTTGCTGGGGTGTATTCAGTCTGTAAGAAATTATCAAGCTTAAGATTTGACTAGTGTATGTGTTGTACTTCAATAAGATGTTTAAAAGTGTCATGAAAGTTTGAAAAAAATTGTGTGTACATGTAATCAAAACAACAGCAACACCAAAAAACCCAAGAAAACCTCAGATACATATTAATATTATTGACATTAGACAAAAAGACACAAGGCAAAAGTATCATTATGGGATAAATGCACTGAGAGTCTAAAAAAACATAAAACTTGCTTTATATCAAGTTGCAAGTGAAGCTGGCAAACCCACTATCAATTTGGGAATTCTCAACTGATTTTAAGTATTGAAAGTTCAATGTGATTAAGCATTAGAAAGATATTTTGCGTAAGAAACTTAATGTCTTGATTTATTGAAATGATATAGATAGAACCCTGTACCCATGTGACATTTACAAAATTTAACTTTCTTATTAGGCAATATGTCAAGTGGCAAAAAATGGAAATATTTTCTATTAATTAGTCCACATTATAATTAAATTAGAAGTTTATTAAACAAGAATAAATGCAAACTCCTTACAATAAAAGGAAAACAATGCTTTTAAATAACACATAGATATAAGAAGAAATTACAGTGGAAATGTAACAGCGTGCTTGTAACTAAAATTTAATAAAAGAATACACCAGTACTTGTGGAACTCAGCTAAAATGAATCTTAAAGGAAAACAAAAGCATTAAATGCTACATAAGGAAGTAGGAATGAGGCAATATGTTTCTGAGCTAAGAATGTTTTAAAAAAATAACAGAATAGGTACAAAAATAACTGATGATGGGAAAAATGCAGGATGTTAACAAAATTGAAAACTAATCACAAAAGTTAAATCAAGAAGATAAAAGACAAACCTCTGACAAGATGGATGGAGATGAAAGAGCAGAAAGAGGAGGAGGAGGAGATGCAGGAGCAAAGATCACTGCTATGAAGAGTGAAAAATGGGAAACAGCATAGGACCTTCAGATGCTAATATTTTAATTCACAATTTTACCAGAATAGAAAGATTTCTTGAAAAATATAATGTTCTAGAAGTTTCATAATTTTTACAAAGCTGAGTGAGTAGCTACAAGTCATCCCATGAAGTAAATACCAGTATCAAATAGTTCAAATCTGAGTTCCACCAATCTTGAATTATTGCACTACTGGTCCACTTCTTTCAACAACAACAACAAAACAACAATTCACTCCATGAGACTGCTAAAATCACACTAACAGAAAATTTTCAAATGAATATTACTCATGCTTCTACAATTCTCAAAGAACATAGAAGAACACAAATACAATTTATATTGTCATTTAATAGGTAATTCTTATTGATCACATGCTGTGTACTAGCACTGTTCTAATGTTTTGCACAAAATGCCACTCCGTGTGTCACAGCAGTTAATGGGACAAGTATGGCCCTCAGCTTAGAGACCAGAGGCATGAGCATCCAGGCAAGTGCATGTCCTGCTTCCGGCTATAGAGGACAGAAGTGGGGAAGGAGTCCAGGTGAACTAACTTGGAGTTCACACCGATCAGGACACTCTCAGGTGATTGCTCACCGTTTATCCGTCTAACACAACTTAAAGTAATAGATTTTATCAATAAAATAGAGCCAAGCACCATCACTATTTATATTGATGGAAAGGAAACATAGCCATGTGTGGGTAAATTAACAAAATGGTGCCAGTCAACCTCTCTCACCCTGCATCAAAGCCCTCTCGCCCCATGTTCTTTAAACAATGACTTTGCACTGGTTCTGTAACAGTTGTAGCCCTTTTAGCACTGTGCATGCGACTCATGAGGTACTCACTTGATGTGGAGCTATTTTGTCCCTTTACACCTTTAAGAGCTTCACCTTGAAAGCCCTGACAGCTGCTGCACTGGGCTACTTTGGAACAGCATCATGGTGATGTTATGTGAGGTTATGTTTTGGCTATGTTATGCTTATGTTATGGTAAAGTTATGACTGTTGCTGTGGCTGCTGCATCAATCAAGAGGGAGGCTGTGTCATGGCTGCCATGCCAGCCAGAAAAGAATAAAAGTGTCTGCAGTTTCCATGGTTCCTCAAGTCACTCCTTGCCAAACTGGGGTTCAGTGAACAATGCACGCAGTGAGATAACAGCGAGACAACTGCTGTGAGCAGGATCAGCAGTGCACCATGTTTTACCTGAAATAACAATTTTTTTAAAAAATTCTACTTCTTAACATGTTAATTTATACTTGATTGCTGGTTTATTTTTCAACAGTTTTGCTGTCTTTATTGAGATGGAATAATGACTAAACACACTTTCCAATATGAGATCTGATTAATATAAAAAATAGATTGCTCTAGAAAGCAGATTCAATAATTACATTAGGAGAATAATTTGCTCATTAATGTGCCATTCTTATAGCAGTCTACACAAAACCACCATAAGTAAATATTTGTGCAAATGACTTGAGCACTAAAATCTGACATATTAAAAAGCACTCTTTATAGCTATAATGCATCTGTCAAATCACTTCTTCATCTATTGTTAGAATATCTTCGAATCCATAAAACTCCAGGAATTGAGACTGAAAGACAGGGATGGGGTTGCAGGTGAGAACAATGCCATTATAACCATGCAGATATATTTGTCCTGTGAAAGGTAGATTTGAATTGATTTCCTATTAGAGCTGTAAAAGTACATGGTTCAATTTTTTAAAGATATTTGAATTACGTGTAGCTCTCAGGATATTTTCAGGTCATCACTTTGAAATAAAATACAAGGCATTTAGCCTAGCATCTCTTTTCTGTAAAGTCGAATTACTTTTTTGAAAGCATTGCAATGGTAGGGTCATTTTCTTTACATTTTTGGACTTTACATTTTATAATGAATATTTCTGTGTGTATGTCTTGGAATTACTACATTAAGGTCAAGTGAACATAGCAACCAACAAAGAGAAGTCAAATCAATACAACGTCTGATTTTACACATTTTAAAGGAAATATATTTTTCTATATTCAAACAGAATAGTAACACAGGGAACTAAAGAAGAAATATCTCATTTTTATCCATGAAGATGAAGAGTGATTAGTTGGTTGATCAAATGTAAGCAGATTTCCATCAGTGATGTTTACACAGGTATTCAGGGTCTTTTTCACAGATCGAGTTGAAAGATCAGTTCAGTTGCTCAGTCGTGTCGAACTCTGTGACCTCATGGAAGGCAGCACACTGGGCTTCCCTATATATCACTAACTTCCATGCTTAGTCAAACTCATGTCCACTGAGTCAGTGATGCTGTCCAACCATCTCATCCTCTATTGTCCCCTTTTCCTTCCACCTTCAATCTTTCCGAGCATCAGGGTCTTTTCAAATGAGCCAGATATTTGCATCAGATGGCCAAAGGACTGAAGATTCAACTTCAGGATCAGTCCTTTCAATGAATATTCAGGATTGATTTCCTTTAAAATGACCAGATGGATCTCCTTGAAGTCCAAGGGACTCTCAAGCGTCTTCTCCAACACCCCAGTTCAAAAGCATCAAATCTTCGGTGCTCAACTTTCTTTATAGTCCAGCTCTCACATCCATACATGACTACTGGAAAAACAATAGCCTTGACAAGACAGACCTTTGTTGACAAAGTAATGTCTTTGCTTTTTAATATTCTGTCTAGGTTGGTCATAACTTTCCTTCTAAGGAGCAAGTGTCTTTAAATTTCATGGCTGCAATCACCATCTGCAGTGAATTTGGAGCCCCCTCAAATAAAGTCTCTCACATTTCCAATGTTTCCCCATATATTTGCCATGAAGTTACGGGACCTGATGCCATGATCTTTGTTTTCTGAATGTGGAGCTTGAAGACAACTTTTTCACTGTCCTCTGTCACTTTCATCAACAGTCTCTTTAGATTTTTGTTTTCTTCCATAAGGGTGGTGTCATCTGCATATCTAAGGTTTTTGATATTTCTCCTGGCCATCTTGATCCCAGCTTGTGCTTCCTCCAGCCCAGCATTTCTCATGATGTATTCTGCATATAAGTTAAATAAGCAGGGTGACAATATACAGCCTTGGTGTACTCCTTTCCCGATTTGAAAGCAGTCTGCTGTTCCTTGTCCAGTTCTAACTATTGTTTCTTGACCTGCAAACAGATGTCTCAGGATGCAGGTCAGGTGGTCTGGTATTCCCATCTCTTTCAGAATTTTATAGTTTGTTGTGATCCACACAGTCAAAGGCTTTGCAATAGTCAAAGCAGAAGTAGGTGTTTTTCTGGAACTCTCTTACCTTTTCAATGATCCAACAGATGTTGGCAGTTTGATCTCTGGTTCCTCTGTTTTTTCTAAATCCAGCTTGAACATATATGGAAGTTCACGGTTCATATACTGTTGAAGCTTGGCATGGAGGATTATGAACATTACTTTGCTAGTGTGTGAAATGAGTGCAATTGTGTGACAGTTTGAACATTCTTTGGCACTTTATTTCTTTGGATTGGAATGAATACTGACGTTTTCCAGTCCTGTGGCCACTGCTGTGTTTTTTTGAATTTGCTGGCATATTGAGTGCAGCATTTTCACAGCATTATCTTTTAGTATTTGAAATACCTCAGCTGGAATTCCATCACTTCCACTTGCTTTGCTTATTGTGATGTTTCCTAAGGCCCACTTGACTTCACATTCCAGGTACCCTAGTTCTAGATGAGTGATCACACCATCATGGGTATGTGTCTCTTGGAGATCTTTTTTTGTATAGCTCTTCTGTTTATTCTTGCCACCTCTTCTTAATATCTTCTGCTTCTGTTAGGTCCATACCATTTCTGTCCTTTATTGTGCCTATCTTTGCATAAAATGATGCCTTGGTATCTCTAATTTTCTTGAAGAGATCGCCAGTCTTTCCCATTCTATTTTTTTCTCTATTTCATTTCATTGATCACTGAGGAGGGCTTTCTTATCTCTCCTTGCTATTCTTTGGAACTCTGCATTCAAATGGATATATCTTTACTTTTCTCCTTTGCTTTTGGCTTCTCTTCTTTCCTCATGTATTAATAAACCCTCCTCAGACAACCATTTTGCCTTTTTGCGTTTCTTTTTATTGTGGATGGTCTTGACGACTGCCTCCTCTACAATGTCAGAAAACTCTGTGCATAGTTCTTCAGGCAATCTATCGGATCTAATCCCTTGAATCTATTTGTCATTTTCACTGAATAATCATAAGGGATTTGATTTAGTTCATACCAGAATGGTCTAGTGGTTTTCCCCACTTTCTTCAGTTTAAGTCTGAATTTGACAATGAGGACTTCATGATCTGAGCCCCAGTCAGATCCTGGCCTTGTTTTTGCTGAGTGTATAGAGCTTCTCCATCTTTGGATGCACAGAATATAATCAATCTGATTTCAGTATGGTGATGTCCATGTGTAGAGTCTTCTCTTGTGTCATTGGAAATGGGTGTTTGCCATGACCAGTGTGTTCTCTTAGCATAACTCTTTTAGCCTTTGACCTTCTTCATGTCATATTCCATGGCCAAATTTTCTTGTTACTCCAGGTGTCTCTTTACTTCCTACTTTTCCATTTCCAGTCCCCTATAATGAAAAGGACATCTCTTTTGGGTGTTAGCTCTAGAATGCCTTGTAGGTCTTCACAGAACCATTCAAGTTCAGCTTCTTCAGCATTACTGGCCAGGACATAAACTTAGATTATTGTGATATTGAGTTGAAGTTTACTTCCTACTACTTTTGAACAAAATTATCTCTAAGTTTTTACTGTAGAACTTAGTTTTGTACTTGAATATCTTTGGTGGGTAGATGGTAAATTTTTCCTCCTTCCCTAGCTAGGAAAATGGTAAGTCTTATAAAAGAGAAAGGAGAATAATTACAGTAGTAGATGATGCTCCCATTATATTCCACTAAAATTTGACTGTAAAAAGAACTCTGTCCATTTGAGATGGATAGGATCAAGCTAGACTCTTGAAGGTAACCTATGGAACTTGCACTGAATTCTACACTCTGAAAGCCTCTCAGAAATAACTACAAAATGGATTTATGTTACCTTAAACTCTCTCATCACTGACCACCAAGATATATTAAAAAACACACATTAATGACTTATATGCCCCAAATCTCCTTGACAGGAAATAAATTAAAGAACAAAAATCAAACAGAAAACCCAGACATTTTCTTTTAGCAATACACTCAATATAGCAGGAAGGGGAACATTTACACTTGAAAAGTACTCATATTATTGTTAATTGAAAACACCTTGGACCAGAGAACTTAAATTTCTGTTTTCTGAATCCCAAACCAAATGTTTTCTTTCTATTAATACCTGCTAAATCCCATATACTATATAAATGAGAAAAAGGAGACACCGTGTTAATTATAATAGCTTTTCTTCGCTATTCAAAATTGGAGAACAAAAGAAAGTTCTGTTAGTTATTCAATAAACAAAAATTCATTTAGTAAGGGACTAGATCTTATAGACAGAGTGCCTAATGAAATATGGATGGAGGCTCATGACATTGAACAGGATACAGGGATCAAGACCATCCCCAAGAAAAAGAAATGCAACAAAAACAAAATGGCTGTCTTAGGAGTCCTTACAAGTAGCTGTGAAAAGAAGAGAAGCAAAAAACAAAGGAGAAAAGGAAAACTATAAGCATTTGAATGCAGAGTTCCAAAGAATAGCAAGGAGAGATAAGAAAGCCTTTCTCAGTGATCAGTGCAAAGAAATAGAGGAAAACAACAGAATTGGAAAGACTAGAGATCTTTTCAAGAAAATTAGAGATACTAAGGGAACAAATAATCATGCAAAGATGGGCTCAATAAAGGACAGAAATGGTATGGACTTAACAGAAGCAGAAGGTATTAAGAAGGGGTGGCAAGAATACACAGAAGAACTGTACAAAAAATATCTTCATGATCCAGTTAATGACTATGGTGTGATCACTCACCCAGAGCCAGACTTTCTGGAATGGGAACTCAAGTGGGCCTGAGGAAGCATCACTACGAACAAAGATCAGATCAGATCAGTCGCTCAGTCGTGTCCAACTCTTTGCGAGCCCATGAATCACAGCACGCCAGGCCTCCCTGTCCATCACCAAATCCTGGAGTTCAATGAGACTCACGTCTATCAAATCAGTGATGCCATCCAGCCATCTCATCCTCTGTCGTCCCCTTCTCCGCTTGCGCCCAAACACTCCCAGCATCAGACTCTTTTCCAATGAGTCAACTCTTCACATGAGGTGGCCAAAGTACTGGAGTTTCAGCTTTAGCATCATTCCTCCCAAAGAAATCCCAGGGCTGATCTCCTCCAGAATGGACTGGTTGGATCTCCTTGCAGTCCAAGGGACTCTCAAGAGTCTTCTTCAACACCACAGTTCAAAAGCATCAATTCTTCGGTGCTCAGCTTTCTTCACAGTCCAATCTCACATCCATACACGACCACTGGAAAAACCATAGCCTTGACTAGACAAAACTCTGTTGGCAAAGTAATGTCTCTGCTTTTGAATATGCTATCTAGGTTGGTCATAACTTTTCTTCCAAGGAGTAAGCGTCTTTTAATTTCATGGCTGCAGTCACCATCTGCAGTGATTTTGGAGCCCAGGAAAATAAAGTCTTACACTGTTTCCACTGTTTCCCCATCTATTTCCCATGAAGTGATGGGACCAGATGCCATGATCTTCATCTTCTGAATGTTGAGCTTTAAGCCAACTTTTTCACTCTCCGCTTTCACTTTCATCAAGAGGCTTTTTAGTTTCTCTTCACTTTCTGCCATAAGGGTGGTGTCATCTGCATTCTGAGGTTATTGATATTTCTCTCGGCAATCTTGATTCCAGCTTGTGTTTCTTCCAGTCCAGCGTTTCTCATGATGTGCTCTGCATATAAGTTAAATAAACAGGGTGACAATATACAGCCTTGATGTACTCCTTTTCCTATTTGGAAACAGTCTGTTGTTCCATGTCCAGTTATAACTGTTGCTTCCTAACCTGCACACAAATTTCTCAAGAGGCAGGTCAGGTGGTCTGGTATTGCCATCTCTTTGAGAATTTTCCACAGTTTATTGTGATCCATATAGTCAAAGGCTTTGGCATAGTCAATAAAGCAGAAATAGATGTTTTTCTGGAACTCTCTTGCTTTTTCCATGATCCAGAGGATGTTGGCAATTTGATCTCTGGTTCCTCTGCCTTTTCTAAAACCAGCTTGAACATCAGGAAGTTCCATATTGCTGAAGCCTGCCTTGGAGAATTTTAAGCATTACTTTACTAGCGTGTGAGATGAGTGCAAGTGTGCGGTAGTTTGAGCATTCTTTGGCATTGCCTTTCTTTGGGATTGGAATGAAAACTGACGTTTTCCAGTCCTGTAGCCACTGCTGAGTTTTCCAAATTTGCTGGCACATTGAGTGCAGCACTTTCACAGCATCATCTTTCAGGATTTGGAATAGTTCAACTGGAATTCTATCACCTCCACTAGCCTTGTTCATAGTGATGCTTTCTAAGGCCCACTTGACTTCACATTCCAGGATTTCTGGTTCTAGGTCAGTGATCACACCATCGTGATTATCTGGATCATGAAGATCTTTTTTGTACAGTTCTTCTGTGTATTCTTGCCATCTCTTCTTAATATCTTCTGCTTCTGCTAGGTCCATACAATTTCTGTCCTTTATCGAGCCCATCTTTGCATGAAATGTTCCTTTGGTATCTCTGATTTTCCTGAAGAGATCCCTAGTCTTTCCCATTCTGTTCTTTTCCTCTATTTCTTTGCATTGATCACTGAAGAAGGCTTTCTTATCTCTTCTTGCTATTCTTTGGAAGTCTGCATTCAGATGCTTATATCGTTCCTTTTCTCCTTTGCTTTTCGCTTCTCTTCTTTTCACAGCTATTTGTAAGGCCTCCCCGGACAGCCATTTTGCTTTTTTGCATTTCTTTTCCATGGGAATGGTCTTGATCCCTGTCTCCTGTACAATGTCACGAACCTAATTCCATAGTTCAACAGGCACTCTATCTATCAGATCTAGGCCCTTAAATCTATTTCTCACTTCCACTGTATAATCATAAGGGATTTGATTTAGGTCATACCTGAATGGTCTAGTGGTTTTCCCTACTTTGTTCAATTTAAGTCTGAATTTGGCAATAAGGAGTTCAGGTCTGAGCCACAGTCAGCTTCTGGTCTTGTTTTTGCTGACTGTTTAGAGCTTCTCCATCTTTGGCTGCAAAGAATATACTCAATCTGATTTCGTGTGTTGATCATCTGGTGATGTCCATGGATAGAGTCTTCTCTTGTGTTGTTGGAAGAGGGTGTTTGTTATGACCAGTGCATTTTCTTGCCAAAACTCTATTAGTCTTTGCCCTGCTTCATTCCGTATTCCAAGGCCAAATTTGCCTGTTACTCCAGGTGTTTCTTGACTTCCTACTTTTGCATTCCAGTCCCCTATAATGAAAAGCACATCTTTTTTGGGTATTAGTTCAAAAAGGTCTTGTAGGTCTTCATAGAACCGTTCAACTTCAGCTTCTTCAGCATTACTGGTTGGGGCATAGACTTGGATTACTGTGATATTGAATGGTTTGCCTTGGAAAAGAACAGAGATCATTCTGTCATTTTTGAGATTGCATCCAAGTACTGCATTTTGGAATCTTTTGTTGACCATGATGGCTACTCTATTTCTTCTGAGGGATTCCTGCCCGCAGTAGTAGATACAATGGTCATCTGAGTTAAATTCACCCATTCCAGTCCATTTCAGTTCGCTGATTCCTACAATGTTGACATTCACTCTTGCTATCTGTTGTTTGACCACTTCCAATTTGCCTTGATTAATGGACCTGACATTCCAGAAAGTGGAGGTGATAGAATTCCAGTTGAGCTATTTCAAATCCTAAAAGATGATTCTGAGAAAGTGCTGCACTCAATATGCCAGCAAATTTGGAAAACTCAGCAGTGGCCACAAGACTGGAAAATATCAGTTTTCATTCCAATCCCTAAGAAAGGCAGTACCAAAGAATGTTCAAACTACTGCATAATTGCACTCATCTCAAATGCTAGTAAAGTAATGCTCAAAATTCCCCAAGCCAGGCTTCAGCAATACTTGAACTATGAACTTCCAGATGTTCAACCTCGTTTTAGAAAAGGTAGAGAAAGCAGACATCAAATTGCCAACATCTGTTGGATCATCAAGAGAGCAACAGAGTTCCAGAAAAAACATCTATTTTTGCTTTATTGGCTATGCCAAAGCTTTGGACTGTGTGGATCACAATAAACGGTGGAAAATGCTTCAAGAGATAGGAATACCAGACCACCTGACCTGCCTCTTGAGAAACCTGAATGCATGTCAGGAAGCAATAGTTAGAACTGGACATGGAACAACAGACTGGTTCCAAATAGGGAAAGGAGTACACCAAAGCTACGTATTGTCACCCTGCTTATTTAACTTATATGCAGAGTACATCATGAGAAATGCTGGGCTGGATGAAGCACAAGGTGTAATCAAGATTTCCAGGAAAATAACAATAACCTCAGATATGCAGATGATACCACCCTTGGCAGAAAAATGAAGAAGAACTAAAGAGACTTGGTGAAAGTGAAAGAGGAGAGTGAAAAAGTTGGCTTAAAGCTCAGCATTCAGTAAACTAAGATCATAGCATAAGGTCCCATCACTTCATGTCAAATAGATTGGGAAACAGAGGCAAACTTTATTTTGGGAAGCTTCAAAATCACTGCAGATGGTGACTGCAGCCATAAAATCAAAAGACGCTTACTCCTTGGAAGGAAAGTTATGACCAATCTAGATAGCATATTGAAAAGCAGAGACATTGCTTTGCCAACAAAGGTCCATCTAGTCAAGGCTATGGTTTTTCAAGTAATCCTCTAAGGATGTGAGAGTTGGACTATAAAGAAAGCTAGCACACAAGAATTGATGCTTTTGAACTGTGGTGTTGGAGAAGACTCTTGAGAGTACCTTGGACTGCAAGGAGATCCAACCAGTCCATCCTAAAGGAGATCAGTCCTGAATATTCATTGGAAGGACTGATGTTGAAGCTGAATCTCCAATACTTTGGCTACCTGATGCAAAGAGCTTACTCATTTGAAAAGACCCTGATGCTGGGAAAGATTGAAGGTAGGAGCAGAAAGGGACAACAGAGGATATGTTGGATGGTATCATAAATTCAATGGGCATGAGTTTGGGTCAACTCCAGGAGTTTGTGATGGACAGGGAGGCCTGACACGTTGCGGTCCATCAGTCATAAAGAGTCAGACAATTAGCTGCTGAACTGAACTGATTTAGTACCACCTTAAAGTCAGGCACTATAGACTGTGAAGAGTACTATTGAGTGAAGAACATTGGCAGTTAAGAAGGTGATTGCCATATAGTTGGTTCACAATCTTTTATTAGTTTCTGTTGTACAACATAGTGTTTCAAGTTGTTTTAGATTATATTCCATTTAAAATTATAATAATGATTGTATTTCCATGTGTTGTATATTATATCCTTGCATCTGATTGATTTTGTACACAGTACTTCATGCATCTTAATATCCTGGCCCTTTATTTCCCTCCCCCACCCCTCTCCATGGCAACCACCAGTCTGTTCCCTATATCTGTGAATCTGTTTCAGTTCTCTTATATTCATTTTTTTTTAATTCCACATGTAAGTCTCTTTGAATTATTTCATTTAAAAAAGATGATTTGAATAAAGCATGATCATCACTTTCCTAGAGTATGCAAATAGAGTGCAAAGAAGGATTTGGTTAAGGCATCATGAAAGAAGCTTCCAGAAAGTTCTGAGGAGATGGGAATGAGCAGAAGGGAGAAATACCATCCCACCCCACCCCGGTGATAGATAATTTGATTTGTCAACCTGACTCTACTAATGGTTGCCCAGATAGTTGGTGAAGCATTATTTCTGGGTGTGTTTGTGAAAATGACTCCAGATTTACTAGCACTTGAATCAGTAGGCTGAATAAAGACATCTCTCACAATGTAGGGATGGGAGGGCAGCTAGCATCCATTCATTAAGGGCCTGAAGAGAACAAAAAGCTGAGGAAGGACAGACCTGTTCTCTCCAAGAGCTGGACATCCCTCTCTCCTGCTTTTGGATAAGTAGTTCTCCTGGGTCTTGGGCCTTTGAACTGGCGCTGGATCAGGACTTACAGCACAGGCTGCCCTGGTTCTCACACACTCAGGTTTGAGCTGGAATCACATCCTCCCTTCTGGGCTTTCTGCTTTTGGATGGTAGAATATGGGACTTCTCAGCCTCTATAATCATGTGATCCAGCACCTCACAATAAACCCCTTTCTATATATCAACATATGTCCTTTTTAGGTTCAATTTCTCTGGAGAACCTGATAATCCACGCTGAAAGGAGAGTCACCAATGGAGGTTTGCAAGAAAGAGAATTTCCCAGGAACAGGTAGACTACAGGAAACAAGTGTGGACTTCCCTGGTGGTCCAGTGGTTAAGACTCCATGCTCACAAAGCAGAGGGCAGGGGTTCAATCCCTGGTCAAGGAACTAGATCCTCATGCCTCATGGTTCAGCTTAAAAAAAAAAAAAAAAGAGAGAGAGAGAGAGAGAAAGAAAGAAAAGAAAAGAAAAAAGAAGAAGAAAACAAATGTTGTTACAGGAAGTGGTGAGATATGGAGCAAATCCCATAGCATGGAGTCTCTGAGTCAAGCTTGGAACTAAGTCTGAGGAAAAAAGAGTCAATTTTAAAGGAAATCATCCTGAATATTCATTGGAAGGACTGATACTGAAGCTGAAACTTCAAAACTTTGGCCATCTGATGCAAAGAAGTGACTCATTGGAAAAGGCCCTGATGCTGGGAGGGATTGGGGGCAGGAGGAGAAGGGGATGACAGAGCATGAGATGGTTGGATGGCATCACTGACTCGCTGGGCCTGAGTTGGTGATGGACAAGGAAGCCTGGCGTGCTGCAGTCCATGGGGTCGCAGAGTCTGACATAACTGAGCAACTAAACCAAACTGAATTAAGTGTTTAATAAGGGAAACTTATGATTTCAAAATTTCGTTGTGGCTAAGATTTAGAAAATTAATTGGAAGAGACAGGAGAATGGCTACGAGTCTTAGATAGTCATGGATACGGAAGGGCTGGATGGTGAGTGAATGAGGAAGAAGACATACTTCCGGTTGTGGATGTGTGGCCTGGATATGAGAATAAACTGCTGGTGGTTTGGGCTGCCTGGGAGGCCCCAGAGGAGTGGGGAGCAGGAGAGTTTGCTAACAAGGATGGATGCTTCCTGTGGATATCAATAATTGTGTTTGTCAGAGTTCTCTGGAGTCACAAACCAATAGGATATGGACATATGTAAAGATTATTTGTAAGAAATCGGTTTAGGTGATTGTAGAGACTGATAAGTCCAAATCTGCAGTATGGGCTAGCAGGCTGGAGACCCAGGACAAACTCTGATGCAGAGAAATTCCCTTCTGATTGAAGTAGCCTTTGTTTATGTTCCATTCTAGGCTTCAACTTGCTGGATGATTCTCTCACACATTATAGAACACAATCAGTTCACTTGATATTAACAAATTTAAATATAAAACTCACCCCAAAACATTCTTTCATTTACACATAAAATTAATGATCATAAGTCCATATTTTGTCACCTTGGCACCGATATTTATCCCCTTGCATGTATACTTGTAAGTTGCTTAAGTCGTATCTGACTGTTTGCAACCATATAGACTGTAGCCTGCCAGGCTCCTCTGTCCATGGAATTGTTTTTATTTTTTTTTGTAGCCACAATCTATTTTATTTATTTATTTATTTTAAATATGGAATTATCCAGGCAAGAATACTGGAGTGGGTTGCCATGCCCTTCTCCAGGGGATCTTCCTGCCCTAGCGATCGAAACTGCATCTCTTAAATCTCCTGCATTGGTAGGCAAGTTCTTCATCAATGAGGCACCTGGGAAAGCCCAGGCATCTTCTTCAGTTCAGTTCAGTTCAGTCGCTCAGTCGTGTCAGACTCTTTGCGATCTCATGAACCGTAGCACGCCAAGCCTCCCTGTCCATCACCAACTGGCGGAGTCTACTCAAACTCATGTCCATCAAGTCAGTTGAGCCATCCAGCCATCTCATCCTTTGTCGTCCCTTTCTCTTCCTGCCCCCAATCCCTCCCAGCATCAGGGTCTTTTCCAATGAGTCAACTCTTTGCATGAGGTGGCCAAAGTACTGGAGTTTCAGCTTTAGCTTCAGTCCTTCCAATGAACACTCAGGACTGATTTCCTTTAGGATGGACTGGTTGGATCTCCTTGCAGTCCAAGGGACTCTCAAGAGTCTTCTCCAACACCACAGTTCAAAACATCAATTCTTCGGCACTCAGCTTTCTTCACAGTCCAACTCTCACATCTATACTGACCACTGGAAAAACCATAGCCTTGACTGGACAGATCTTTGTTGGCAAAGTATGTCTCTAATGTCTCTGCTTTTGAATATGCTATCTAGGTTGGTCATAACTTTCTTTCCAAGGAGTAAGCATCTTTTAATTTCATGGCTGCAATCACCATCTGCAGTGATTTTGGAGCCCCCCAAAATAAAGTCTGACACTGTTTCCACTGTTTCCCCATCTATTTCCCATGAAGTGATGGGACCAGATGCCATGATTTTAGTTTTCTGCTTAGACCATACTTAATCTCCAAATAAAGACAATAACAAAACCATACTTTCAATTAACATGATACAACTGTTCTGTGTAAAGTGAAAGTGTTAGTCATTCAGTCATGTCTGATTCTTTGCAACTCCTTGGACTGTAGCCAGTCTGACTTCTCTGTCCATGGAATTCTCAGGACAAGAATACTGGAATGTATTGTCATTCCCTTCTCCAGGGTATCTTACAGACATAGGGATCAAACCTTCCTCTCTTATGTCTCCTGCATTGGCATTCAGTTCAGTTCAGTTGCTCAGTCATGTCTGACACTTTGTGACCCCATGAACTGCAACATGCCAGGTTTCTCCATCCATCACCAACTCCTATAACTTGCCCAAACTCATGATCATTGAGTCGGTGGTACTGTCCAACCATCTCATCCTCTGTTGACCCTTTCTCCTCCTGCCTTCAATCTTTCTCAGCATCAGGGTCTTTTCCAGTGAGTCAGTTCTTCGCATCAGGTGGCCAAAATATTGGAGCTTCAGCTTAAGCATCAGTCCTTCCAATGAATATTCAGGACTGATTTCCTTTAGGATTGACTGGTTTGATCTCCTTGCAGTCCAAACACCTTCAAGAGTTTTCTCCAACACCACATTTTCAAAAGCATCAGTTCTTCAGTGCTCAGCTTTCTTTATGATCCAGCTCACACATCCATACATGAGTACTGAAAAAACCATTGCCTTGACTAGGCGGACATTTGTTGACAAAGTAATGTCTCTGCTTTTTAATATGCTGTCTAGCTTGGTCATAGCTTCTTCTTCCAAGGAGCAAGGATCTTTTAATTTTGAGGCTGTAGTCACTATCTGCAGTGATTTTCGAGCACAAGAATATAAAGTCTGTCACTGTTTCCATTGTTTCCCCGTCTATTTGCCATGAATTGATGGAACCAGATGCTGTGCTCTTAGTTTTCTGTATGTTGAGTTTTAAGCAGCTTTTCATTCTCCTCTTTCACTTTCATCAAGAGGCCCTTTAGTTCTTCTTCACTTTCTATCATAAGTGTAGTATCATTTGCATATCTGAAGTTATTGATATTTCTCCCAGCAATCTTGATTTCAGCTTGTACTTCATCCAGCCTGTCATTTAACACGATGTACTCTGCATATAAATTAAACAAGCAGGGTGACAATATACAGCCTTGATGCACCCCTTTCCTGATTTGGAAGCAGTCCATTGTTCCATGTCCGATTGTAACTGTTGCTTCTTGACCTGCATACAGATGTGTCAGGAGGTATATCAGGTAGTCTGGTATTCCCATCTCCTGAAGAATTTTCCACAGTTTTTTGTGATCCACACAGTCAAAGGCTTTGGCATAGTCAATAAAGCAGAAGTAAATATTTTTCTGGTACTCTTGCTTCTTCTATGATCCAACGGATGCTGGCAATATGACCTCTGGTTCCTCTGCATTTTCTAAATCCAGTTTGAACATATGGAAGTTCACAGCTCATGTCCTATTGAAGCCTGGGTTGGAGCATTTTGAGCATTACTTTGCTAGCCTGTGAAATGAGTGCAATTGTGTGGTAATTTGAACATTCTTTGGAATTACTTTTCTTTGGGATTGGAATGAAAACTGACCTTTTCCAGTCCTGTGACCACTGCTGAGTTTTCCAAATTTGCTGACATATTGAGTGCAGCACTTTCACACTATCATCTTTTAGTATTTGAAATATCTCAGCTGAAATTCCATCACCTCCACTAGCTTTGTTCATAGTGATGCTTTCTAAGACCCACGTGACTTCACATTCCAGGATGCCTGGCTCTAGGTGAGTGGTCACACCATCATGGTTATCTGGGTCATGAAGATATTTTTTGTATAGCTCTTCTGTGTATTCTTTCTACCTCTTCTTAATATCTTCTGCTTCTGTTAGGTCCATACCATTTCTGTCCTTTATTTCGCCCATCTTTGCATGAAACATTCCTTTGGTGTCTCTAGTTTTCTTGAAGAGATCTCTAGTCTTTTCCATTCTGTTTTTTCCCCTCTATTTCTTTGAATTAATCACTGAGGAAGGCTTTCTTATCTCTCCTTCCTAATCTTACACCTCAGATGGGTGTATCTTTCTTTCTCTCCTTTGCCTTTAGCGTCTCCTGTTTTCTCAGCTCTTTGTAAGCACCACTTGGGAACCCCTGTGTACAACTGAAAATGTACCAACACTTTTCCCAGAAGAGGATGAAAAGTCTCTGGATAATGTTTACTCTTCTCCTTGATAAATCAAAACTACAATATTATGATGAAAACCATATGACTCTTAAATACTATCACATAAAATCAGTATATCTTATGTTACTCTGTAAGGAGATAAAGAAGGGGGGAAAAAAGGACATTTAAGTCTCATGCATATTCATAACAAAATAAGAAGGAAATGTTCGTGACAATTACTGTCTTCATTTCTGAAATGGGTCATATGTTTGTAGCTGGTATTTATAACTAACTTCCTTCATAACTCCCCTTTGTTTCAACAAGCACCTCACTGGTCATACTTCTTTGCCTGGTAGTGTAACCCAGCCCCACATTCATGAATGGTCTTGGCCACTAGTAGTCCTTTCTGGATTGGATTGCTGTAGCTTTCTATTGGTCTTAAACACAGGGCATGATAACACTAAGAAACACACTCAGGATATTGTTTTCCAGACATCCACTTCCTTACCTCTATTGTGGAGTAGCCATCCAATTTCCCCTGGTAGCCAGGATCAGTACCCAAGCCAGCAGTACCCAACTTTTTCACTTGTTGATTCATAAGCATGAGGAATCCAAAATGACCTGAGAGAAGTCTTCATTTCTGGTTCAACTGAGACTTTATCATGTTTTGTATTCCTTTGTAAAAGGACATCTAGGTTATCAAAGTTTAAGTTAACGAGGAGAGGAAGCAGTGCTTGTGTTGGTAGGGGACCAGGGGTAATGGTGAGTGACGCCCCTCCCGTTTCCACCCAGTGAGTCCTGGACCCATCAATCCTGGATACTGGAGAAGAAACACATTTTGGGTGATGATTTAAAGCACATAATGTCTCCTGGAGAATCTCTCCCCATCTCTGCAAAGTATTTCCTTTGGCTGAGATTATAAATGAATCTTCAAAATGCCAATTTAATTTCTCTCAAGGCAGCTCCTTCAGGATAGTGGAAACACAGTAATAATAGTGAACTCTAGGAGCAGAAGCTCAATCCTGTTCCTCATTTGCTGTGAAATTAGTTATCAGAAACAGTGCAACATTAAATATCATAAGAAGTCTGTAAATTCAGATAGCAGTGTTGGCAGAAACATTGTGTTCAGTAAAACGAATTCATTCATCCTCTTCCATTAAGAACAAAATGCTTCCTCTTCTTGGATGGAAGGGGTCCAGTGTAATAAACTTTCCAGCAGGTAGCTGGCTGATGACCCTGCGAAATGGCATCATATGGGGGTCCCAGTGTTGGTCTCTGTAGCTGGTAGATTGGGTCTCCAGCAGTGATCACTGCCAATTCAGCCTTGGTGAGGGGCAGTCCATGTGACTGGTTCTGTGCTTAATCTCCATCTCTGCTATTATGGCCACTTTGTTCAGGAGCCCACCAGGTGATGATAGGGGTGAGTGGGGAAAAAGACAGATTTGTATCCACTGAGAGGTTATACTGTTCACTTGATTATTAAAATCCTCCTCTGTTGAGGTTGGTCACTGGTGAACAGCGAACAAGCATCTTCACAATTTTGTCCATTCAAAATGTCCACTTCACATTTTGTCCATGTTTTTGTCCATTTTGAGTGAACAAAAAATCTACATGCCTCTTCCCCAGTCTTCCTTGTCACCAGTCTTCCAATCTTATTCTTTCCATGGATGTTTCCCTATCTAGATAAACCATTGGTCAGAGTCCATGAGTCAGCCTATAATTGCACATCTGTTAATTTTTCCTTTCATGCAAAATCAACAGTCAGATGCAGTGCTTGATACTGTGTCCACTAGGGGTATTTTTCCTCTCCAGTGTCCTTCAAGGATGTCCCCAAAATGTGTCATGATGCCTTTGCTGTCCACTTTTTTGTTAGTCCCTGAATGGTGTACAGAATCATGTGTAAATCAGGCCTGAGTCTTCTTTTCTTCTGTAAACTGGTGACAGGGAGAGCCTCATGAAGTTCTGGGTGAGGCTGGGAGAGAGAAGCAAGTGTAACGGGAGAGGAGTCCATGGGTCTCTGGGCCACATTTTCATGTGACTTGCTTATGTCTTCCCACGTGGTGCTAATGATAAAGAACACACCTGCCAATGCAGGAGAAGTAAAAGACACAGGTTTGATCCCTGGGTCAGGAAGATCCCCTGGAGAAGGAAATGGCAACCCACTCTAGTATTCTTGCCTCGGAAATCCCATGGACAAAGGAGCCTGGTGGGCTACAGTTCATAGAGTCACAAAGAGTCAGTCACGACTGAGTACCCACACATACATTGCTTGTGCCTTCATGGTCTGCTCAAGCCTGATCACCTACACACCTCTTCCATTTGGTGTTAGAGGGCTATTCCACCATTGACTTTATGGCTTCTTGGGTTAGATAATACCCATGTTCATGGTGGGCATCTCAAGTCATGTGGTCACCTGGTGGCCCATTGTTAAGCATTAAGTCTCTATCAAGGCCCAATAGCAGACCCCAAATGTGTCTTAAAATGACGGTAGATATCTGTGGAGAGGGGCAGGGCTTAGCTCCAATCTCAAAACAACCTGTGCTGTGATTCAGCTACAGGAGATAAGGGCTCCACACAGCATCTCTACCTGCTGCTGATCCTCAGGTACTCTTGGATCTGCTGATCTTATGGCCCAAGAAGCAGTACAGCATGCCCAGCAGTCTGCAAAGCCTACCCTTGCTCTGAGTCTCACTCAACACTAGTAGCTTTTACCTAGCAAGGTGAAAGAGCTGGATTAACATACCCAAATGAGGAACATGTCACCTCCAAAATCTAGAGCCCCATGGGTTATTAATGTTTCCTTTTTGGCTTTGGAAGAGCCTTTTGAAACAACTTACCATTCACTGTAAAAGTGAATTGTGACATACCCCACCCTAATTTTGTACCAAAATCTGTATTAGGGCAGGTTCGGCAGGTTACAGTCAATGGGGTTTCAAGAGTTGGACATGACCTAGCATCTAAACCACCACCACCCCAGGAAAACAGAATCAGTGAGATCTATCTATCTATCTCCAGAGAGAATAAGAAATTGGCTTGCATAATTATGGGGGATGGCAAATCCAAAAATATGTAGTATATTCCATCAGGCTGGAAACCCAGGAAAGCTAATAGATAATTCCAGTCTAAATTCCAACACCATGATGCCCTAGGACAGCAGACGGTGTACGTGAAGCATGAAGGTTCACTACTTGAGAATGCTTTCTGCTTAAGACTTTTGTTCTCTTATGTCTTTCAACTCATTGGATGAGGCCCACCCACATAAGAAAAGTGATCTGCATTACTCAGCATTACCCAACTCATTGATTTAAAGGTCAATCTCATCCAAAAATACTCTACTAGTTGACACATAGATGAAACCATCTTAATAGACAACCTTCATGATAAATTTTAGAGATTTTAAAAAGTTCATTTAATAAAATAGAATAATATATTTTATATACAAATCACAAATGTGTGACACTGTGAAATATTCTTTCTAGTGGATTCGTATAACAATATGAACTATTATTTGAGGCAAACTTTTTTCCATTATTTACATTTTATGTCTCATTCTTCAGTTGTTTCTGACAAGTCAGGCCTTTATAAACTATAAAAATATATTAATTATATGTTTATTTTCTTTTCTTTTTCCTTCCTTCTATCCTTTCATTATTCTTTCCTTTCCTTCTGTGTTTTATTCTTCCTTTCCCTGAAATTATTCTTAAAAATGATTTAGCTACTTAATAAAATGACACTTTTAGCTCTGCAGTATTAAAAATTTTTGAGAACTTGTTAGAAATGTGAAAATCTCAGATCATTCCCCAGACTGAATGTATAGAATCTGCATAAAGGGGATTTATATACACTTTAAGATGGGGAAAAATCAATGGATTTAATAGTTTAATGATTCTAAAGAATGTCTGTCTCTAGATTCTGGGCAAGACCCAAATGAAGCAGAATGGAAGGAGAATAATTGATAGATATTGCTTATTTTCTTATAAATTTCAAGTCTCCCAATGATTGAGAATCAGTGATGTAGACAAATTCTTCGTTAGAGAGAAGAAGAAATGGTGAGAATTTGTGACTTTTCTACATATTCACTGATATTTATGTAAAGACCAGAAGTATGCATAACTCAACTTCAGTTCAGTCACTCAGTCGTGTCTAACACTTTGTTACCCCATAAGCTGCAGCAGGCCAGGGTTCCCTGTCCATCACCAACTCCCAGAGTTTGCTCAAACTCATGTCCATTGAGTCTGTGATGCTATCAAACATCTCATCCTCTATCATCTCCTTCTCCTCCTGCCTTTAATGTTTGCCAGCATCAAGGTCTCCAATGAGTCAGTTCTTCACATTAGGTGGCCAAAGTATAGGAGCTTCAGCTTCAGCATCAGTCCTTCCAGTGAATATTCAGGACTGATTTCCTTTAGGATGGACTGGTTGGATCTCCTTGCAGTCCAAGGGGCTCTCAAGAGTCTTCTCCAACACCACAGTTCAAAGCATCAAGTCTTCAGCCCTCAGCTTTCTCTACAATCCAACTCGCAAGTGCATACATGACTTCTGGAAAAACCATAGCTTTGACTACATGGACCTTTGTTGGCAAAGTAATGTCTGTGCTTTTTAATATTCTGTCTAGGTTGGTCATAGCTTTTCTTGCAAGGAGCAAGTGTCTTTTAATTTCATGGCTATAGTCACATCCGCAGTGATTTTTGGAGCCCCCCAAAAAATGAAGTCTGCTACTGCTTCCACTGTTTCCCCACCTATTTGCAATGAAGTGATGGGACCAGATGCCATGATCTTCATTTTCTGAATTTTGACTTTGAAGCCAACGTTTTCACTGTCCTCTGTCACTCTCATCAAGAGTTTAGTTCTTCTTTGCTTTCTTCCATAAGGTTGGTGACATATGCATATCTGAGGTTATTGATATTTCTCCTGGTAAACTTGATCCCAGCTTGTGCTTCATCCAGCCTGAAATTTCATACGTTGTACTCTGCATATAAGTTAAATAAGCAGGGTGACAATATACTGCCTTGACATACTCCTTTCCTGATTTGAAACCGGTTTGTTTTTTCATGTTCAGTTCTAACTGTTGCTTCTTGACCTGCATACAGATGTCTCAGGAGGCAGGTCAGGTGATCTGGTATTCCCATGTCTTTAAGAATTTTCCACAGTTTGTTGTGATCCACACAGTCAAAGGCTTTGGCATAGTCAATAAAGCAGGAGTAGATGTTTTTTTCAGGAACTCTCCCACTCTTTTGATGATCCAACAGATGTTGGTCATTTGATCTCTGGTCCTCTGCCTTTCCTAAATCCAGCTTGAACATCTGGAATTTCATGGTTCATGACTGTTGAAGCCTGGCTTGGAGAATTTTGAGCATTACTTTGCTAGTGTGTGAGATGAGTACAATTGTACAGTAGTTTGAACATTCTTTGGCATTGCCTTTCTTTGGGATTGGAATGAAAACTGACCTTTTCTAGTCCTGTGGCCATGCTGAGTTTTCCAAATTTGCTGACATACTGAGTGCAGCACTTTCACAGCATTATCTTTTTGGATTTGAAATATCTCAGCTGGAATTCCATCACCTCCCCTAGCTTTGCTCGTAGTGATGCTTTCTAACGCCCACTTGACTTCGTGTTCCAGGATGTCTGGTTCTAGGTGAGTGATCACACCATTGTGCTTATGTGGGTCATGAAGATCTTTTTTTAATATAGTTCTTCTGTGTACTCTTGCTACGTCTTCTTAATATCGTCTGCTTCTGTTAGGTCCATATTGTTTCTGTCGTTTTTTGTGCCCATCTTTGCATGAAACGTTCCCTTGTTATCTCTAATTTTCTTGAAGAGATCTTTAGTCTTTCCCTTTCTATTGTTTTCCTGTATTTCTTTTCATTGATCACTGAGGAAGCCTTTCTTATGTGTCCTTGCTATTCTCATGAACTCTGCATTCAGATGGGTATATCTTTCCTTTTCTCCTTTGCCATTAGCTTCTCTTCTTTCCTCAACTATTTGTAAGCCCTCCTCTGACAACCATTTTGCCTTTTTTGCATTTCTTTTTCCTGGCGATGGTCTTGACCCCTGCCTCCTGTACAACGTCATGAACCTCCACCCATAGTTCTTCAGGCACTCTGTCTATCTAACTCAACTTACTGTAGGTAAATTCTGATTGGTAGTGTGAGAGATGGAAAGGGGGAAATGGAGAGAAAGAAAGATATTTAAGTGAAATAACACCAGCATGAAAATTCTATAAAAACAGATAACTAAAAATAGAAGCTTTTCTCACAAGTGCCCAGAATGGCATCATGATATCCAAAGAAAATTCAGTTCATACTGTACTAGAGACAAAGATGGGTGATTAGGTTAAGAATCCCTTCACAAAAAGGATTTTGTATTTCTTTTTGAATTTTTATAACTACATACAAATTAAAACATCATTGAATTGCCTTGTTCATTCATATGAGTATACATAAAATGGAACTTTAGTATTTGATAGGCATCTTATTGGTAAAACATATATCTAACACCAGCTAGATATTTTAGGTCCTTTAGTTGTAAAGTCTAGGGTTATGAAAAAGGAATCATCCTTTCTTCACTTGTACATTGCCTTAAAT
The DNA here is from genome assembly GCF_032452875.1 of Bos javanicus. Taxonomy (NCBI): domain Eukaryota; kingdom Metazoa; phylum Chordata; class Mammalia; order Artiodactyla; family Bovidae; genus Bos; species Bos javanicus. The sequence continues at coordinate 3,513,157 of NC_083871.1, read as the reverse complement.
TTCACTCTAAACAATTTATGATCTCTTTTGATATAATTCATGTCAACATAAATGTTTCTGGTTTCATTTTACATAGTTCAACATCACAATATAATTTCCTGATCTTGATTTCATTTTAGAAGAGACTGAGGAGAGGCTTTATATGTTCATATTTTTAGAACGAGTACTTCAGAGGCTCAACATGTCTCTTTTTCCATGTGAGACTCTGGTTTGAAGAGTGGTCACATAGCAATGAATACAGACATTTATTTTTCAGTTTCTAATAAGTGATTTATTGTCCACAGGCACATTTTCAAGCATTATTCTTTCAACAATGGAATGATTTATTTCTATAACAAGCACTTTTCTCTTGAAAAAGTTAAGAGTAATAACACATTATTTCTTTTAGCAGAAGAGCCTTCTTCACCTCTGCCTACAGAATGTAAATTATTACTAATCCAACTTACCCACCAGATAAGCATTGCCTTTGGTATGTAAAAGATCATAATTTGAAAATTAAAACCCTCACACATAATCTGGAGTTAAATAACCTAGAATTGAGATTTTACATCAAGAAACAATTGTGTTTAAATAATATTTTTAAAAATGTCAACTTTTTAAATAGATATTTTGCCAAGATCATAACAATCCACTCCAGCTTTTAGGAGACTGAAGCTTAGGTAAGTGAATGCTGAAGATCCAGTTATCCACATTGACCTAATCCTGTTGATCTGTGCAAACTCTTGTAACATAATTTTAAATCTAGATTATATTACTGGCTTTGTAAACTAATGCTTTCAAATGTATATCATTCATAAACTTGATTAACAAATCATAACTTTTCATTCTGCAATTTGAACACTTCTGTAATTGTAGTTTTTGAGAAGAGAAGTAAAGAAAGAAAGTAAGGGACAGGCCTTTAAATCAGACAGGACTGTATATAAACTTAGCTATGGCTCTTATTTGCTGAGTGATTCTACACACTAGTTTATTTCTTTGAGCCTCTTTTTCCACAGTTGCAAAATATTGTAATTAGCAACTATCACCTAATGGGCTAGCATGTCTAGAGAACTTGGATTACTGTAGTTGCTTAATGAACAATAACATTGATTCTTAACAAAATAAAGTGCACTGAAATGCTAAAAGCTATAGGAAACAACCATATGTGAGAGAAGGAAAAATGGGGAAGCATATGATGATTCTGTATGTCTGATAAGAAATCAAGGTAAAGATGAGGTTGCATAGAGATTATAAAAAATATTGAGGAGTTCAGGCAATATCTGATATGTTCTACTGCTTGTCTAAGACCAAATACTTCTGAACTTTACTTCTCTTCAAATTTACCTAGAGATTTTAAAAGGTGCATATACTTCCACATTAACCTTCTAAATACTGAGTTTTCTTATCAGCAGTAACTAGCAAAATTTAAGTATATAGATGCATATTGACACTGTATAGTAATATTTCAGAACACCTATCTTAAAAAAATGTTAAAAGTTCTGGAAAGAAAGAAAAAGTATAAGACTCAGGGAACAGAATGTATCAGATTTCTAACAGCAATCCTGGAAGCCAAGTTAGTGGGACAGTGCCATCAGATATAGGCAGAAAATGATTTACAACTTAGATATCTAGTCAAACTTAGCCATGCATGAGCATAGAATAAAGGAATCCTCAAGATGTAAGATCTGTAAACATTTCCCTCCCTTCTTTCCTTTTCTAGAAAACTATTTAAGATGTTTTCCCCCAAAGGAAGGAATATACCAGGAAAGGGGAAGACTTGCTAAACCAAAAAAGGGATACTCAACTCACGAGATAAGCAAAGGGAATGTTGGGAGGACAATGAGAAAGGAACCTGAAAGGTAACCCTGTACCAGGCATAGAGGACATTCAATCCATCCTGGAAAAATTAGTTCGGGAGAAAGAATGAGAGCCATCATCACCACTGCTCTGTCCTTAAATGGTCACTCTAACCTGATGAAATTGCTGCAGGATATGCTCCCCATAAACTAAAATGAAAAAGGAGAAACTTCACATACAGAAAGTAAGGTATGTGACTTATGACAGTAGGGAACTCAAAAGTGGAAAGGTAGGAGCAAATTTAGACACTCAAGGGAGGAAGTCTCTAGGAAGAAGACCTCCAAGGATAATTTGGAATTCATGGTTTCCTGAATTTTATTTTGGGAAAATTGTACTGAGAGGATAATTGAAGATGTTAAAAGATGTAATATGTACAAAGAAGCTGAAACAAATAAAACAAACTAGAAAATATTTAACTTCAGGACAAACTGAAAACAAAATAAATGTGATCCATTAATGACAAAATGACAATTTTAAATAATATAAACACTAAATATTGCTTTAACTCCCAAATTTAATGGCATTATAATAGGAGAATGAGCAGGACCGATAACAGAGTTGGCAATGGCAACGGCTACCCTCATTTACTCTAACAGGGCATTAGTAGACAACATTTAAAATCAGTAAATCCAACAAGACAGTAATTTATTCATAACATATATATTTATTAAGACTAAACAGCTAGAGCTTAGTTGATAGACTGCTTTTGGAGAGGAAAATATAAGGGGAGGAATGATGCAGTACAGAACCCTTTAGATATGAAAGTGTTGTTAATTCAGTCAGTCGTGACCAAATGTTTGTGACCCCATGGACTGTAGCCTGCAAGCCTCCTCTGTCCATGGGATGCTCCAGGCAAGAATACTGGAGTGGGTAGCCATTCCTTTGTCCAGATGATCTTCCTGACCCTGGGATCAAACTCAGGTCTCCTGCATTGCAGGCAGATTTTTTACTGTCTGAGCCACCAGGGAAGGCCCAATAATCCATTGTGTTTACTAATTTAACTTTTTAAGCTACTGTGCATGTAATACTTTGATGGAAAAAAAATTCAATGAAAATATCCATAATGCAGTTTTTAGGCTCTCAGATGTTACCAGTCTGGCTTCTCTAGCTGATAACAAACTATTTTAGTGATGCCCAATTGTGTTCACACTTTTTCTCTTGTGTAGCAATGTGACACTCACAAATAGGGAGGATATTAATCACACATGAAACCCTGCTGCTCAGCAGCCCTGTCCCACCACAGAAATTCAGATGGAAACACAGAGGGCAAGGCATAGTTGAATTTGTCTGTAGAGAAAGAAATTCTTTCTTTTTTCTGCAAACAGGAGGCTGCCTAGCAACCATCATCCTGCACACTGGGAAGACACTAGATCCCACATTTCCATCCAGCCTAATAAAAATTAGAACCTATATCCCTGATTAGTTTGGAATTACTTTACTCCTATCAAATGCAGCTTTCTTACAAGTCAAAGCTATAGGAAAAGAGGAAAAATACATGTAAGGAGAAACAAATGCATTAAATTACCTTCAGTGTATAAACATTATTTTTCTTTCTAACTGGTTTAATCATTTCAAGATAATATGTGCAAATCCAATGCTAAGCAATAAGCTGATAATGGAAAGCACACACAGTTTTGGAAGTTAAAGTTGAGTGAATTCCATTATGTTTCATTGCATTATGTTTCATGGCTTTATCCTTTCCGCTTGAGTAAATGTACTGTATTCCATTTGGACTTAGTCATGCTGCAGTTTGCCTGTCAGAAAATTTGCATTTCTGTGATCAAAATGAAAGATGTGTTTGAGATTTATTGGAAAAGTGGGTGTAGGAAAGGCTTTAAGTGCTTGTGAGATCATTTCTCTTTATGATGATTTTTAAAGAGCTTTGGAAACAAGGTACAAAGCTTCTAGGAGTGTCAGGAGCAAATCTCTAGTTCTGGTGGGTGCAAATTTCCCACTCAATTACCCACACTCCATTAACTCTTTACCCAGAATGAGACATGATTGCTTTTCTTCGGCTTGAAACTGAAGGGTAGAAAATGCAAGAATCTTTTTTTTTTTTCTTAAATTTGGACATCTGACAACTAATACTCATTAAAGTATTAAACCCCATCAACTTATTTTCTTAATTTATAAAAGTCAGTAGTAATTTATGCATCACATAGAGGCCCCTTGGCAGCTTTAGTAAAGCAGAGCTGAATTAGTTCAAGAAACACATGTGAAATACTTTGTGGCTTGCTTACCCTAAGTCTTTGAGTAGACATTTTTCTGAAGCAATCTGGCTCCTTTCACAGGCACTCAGCAGTCTTGTTATGTGTTCTTATTTGTTCTACAAACCAGGTTCCTTCCAGTGAATATAAGTAAGTAAGTAAAGTTGCTCAGTCATGTCCGACTCTTTGAGACCCCATGGACTGTAGCCTACCATGCTCTCCCTCCATGGGATTTTCCAGGCAAGAGTACTGGAGTGGTTTGCCATTTCCTTCTCCAGAGGATCTTCCCAACCCAGGGATCGAACCCGGGTCTCCCACATTGTAGGCAGACGCTTTACTGTCTGAGCCACCAGGAAAGTCCAGTGAATATAAAGCACTATAATATGTCACTCTGCCTTTAGAAAGTGTTCTCCTTTAAGCAGGAGTTAACTCTTATTTTGCATTAAAATGTTTCTCTCTCCTATCATCACCATCCAAGTTCACTTTGTAAAGGAACTGAACTGTGAAAATGATATAAGACCCAATATAATAGCACGGCACTGCAGGATACTGTAAACATTCATTGCTAATGACAACGTGAGCTCTGAAAGTCAGTTCTTTCTTCTAGACCTAAGGGCAATTGTTAACCTGGTACTTTTGATCTTCTGGATAAGAATCATTACAGCAAATCAGCGTCATGCCTGGAAAAATGTGGAGATGTGATCTTTTTGTCAGAAAAAGAATAGAAACTAGTGATGCAAGTCCTGTTCCACTTAACTGGTTGACTGTGCAGACAACGGGTGAAAGTCATCCCCAGGGAGGGAGGAAAACATATACCAGCTGGAATATTTAATACTTGCTCTAGCTTTTCATTTCCAATAAAGGGATACAATTACTTTCCAGGTGGCAGAAATTACATTCTCAAATTGGTTATTGCTAGAGGTTTTTTCCTCCTGAGATTCCTTCATGCTCTTGTGCAATAAGCAAACAGGCGCCATATTAAACCATGACCCCAAGTTTGAGACCCATTAAAAGAGCTTCCTTAGAACCCTTCATTTACCCCAAATTCTGTTCACCTCAGTGGGGATTCACCATCATAAATCAGTCTGTGTTCAGGACTGCCAGGATGAGTAGTATTTCATAATAACTCTTCCTCTGTTCAGAAAGCTCTCAATTCTTAGCAGATTTGCAATCACAGTGAAAAGGCAAAGATGTTAATGAGGCCTGTAAATTAAGTGAAAGGAGGATAGTTATGTCCTATCTGGTAATAAAAGTTGGGATGGCTAATATCATTAAGGGAAATACTTTATTGGATTCTGAATTGAATAAAAATATTACTGTAAAAAAGGGTTCTTTTGTTATGTGCCTGTTAATTGTGGAGAGGACCCTCAAATGCTGCCTGGGCTTACCCTGAGCCTGCCCTTGGCTCTGAGTTTTAAGAGGACAGAGGGTCTGAACGCAGCCATGGATTGTGCACTCTGCAGAAGGGGCCAGGCTTTACCCTAGTGCTTTCTGAGCAGTTTCTGCTAGAGCACTCGGATCATAGTCTTGAAATAATACTATTTCCCTCTTGCTCAGTCACAACACCTGCATCTTTTCAAGATGAGGCTATTTACCACTTAGATTTCTTATTGAAAACTTTTTCCATGAGCACATGACATGTATTCTAGCCAATAAAAGAAGTAAATTCAGGAAAAGATCAGAAGAAATGAGAAGAGATTGGCAGGTGCTTTATCCCTAGTGATGATTCATTCACTGTAAATATATTATAAATGGTTGAGACCACAAAACTTCCACAATATCTCATAATGTGGATATATTTATAAAATGCTAAGAGTGCTCTTTGGGTTTTATATTGATTACTTCCTTGTATCTAAACAAAAGTCTCACGAATCAGGTACCATTTTTCCCAATATGCAGAAATTGAGACCGAGGCATAGATTATTTGCATATATTGTCAAACCCACAGCCTCCGATATAGGATGCATTTAGATTTGATCATAAAATTTTCTAACTTCAAAGCCCATAATCAGAATCATGACAGGGCATCAGCATTACTTCCAGTTACCCAAGGTTTACTGTGTCTACTGGAGCTGGGTGAGTAACAGGACAGAAAAGCAGAATGGTCATTCTGTCTGGTCTGTGATACAGAAAGTAAAATTATAGAAGCCATTAACATTCTCATGTTCTAAGAAAGCCAGTAAAACAAAGAAGAGTTGGGCAAAATATAAATGTGTGAAGACCAAAGACATTAGTATGTATATAATACTTTTGAATAAAATGCAGAGAGAGGATGTTGCTAAGTGACTTCAGTCGTGTCCGACTCTGTGCGACCCCAGAGATGGCAGCCCACCAGGCTCCCCCATCCCTGGGACTCTCCAGGCAAGAACACTGGAGTGGGTTGCCATTTCCTTCTCCAGTGCGTGAAAGTGGAAAGTGAAAGTGAAGTCTCTCAGTTGTGTCCGACTCCTAGCAACCCCATGGACTGCAGCCCACCAGGCTCCTCCATCCATGGGATTTCCCAGGCAAGAGTACTGGAGTGGGGTGCCATTGCCTTCTCCAGAGAGAGGATGTTAATAGTGATCAAAGTACAGACTCAGCAATGCCTAGAATTCAAATCTGATCCCCCTTAAAACTAAAATATTGGGCAAATTATTTCATCTCAGTCTCCATTTATTCATAAGTAAATTAGGTATAATTTTGAATCTTCATAAGACTGTGTGAAAATTGAATAGATGAACAGATATAAGGCACTGGGAAGGGTGTAGACAGACAACCTTTATATAAGCATGTGATGTTTTAATTTTAGAGAATGCTACAAGAACATTTATTTCTGGTAGACCTCTGAAAAACAGTAAGAGTTCCTAAAATAATACTTTAGTATTTTATTAGTATTTTATTTTATTTACTTAGTATTTTATTTAGTGAAATAAAATATTTAGTAGTTTATTTACTTTGTATTTTATTTACTTTGTCTTTTTGTATTGGCTACTAAGTATTAGGAAAAAAAATTATGGTACATTTGGATGAGGTGCTTAGGGCCCAACCATGAGGGAGCCTGACAATAATATTTACCCCAAGACTCATGAATAGGACAGATGTGACTCACTGGGCTGTGAATGGAGACACCTGTTCCTTGTTTATTTATTCATTGTGTCCCATTGTAATGTACACCAAACTGAAGTAAATAAAACTGATAGCTAGCATCAGTTAATCACCATCACTGGCAGGTAGGTCTACATGCAGCTCTGCAAACATTGTAAGGAAAGATATTATAAGGTTTCTGGAGCATATGCTGTACAGCAGTCACTGACTATATAGGTGCCCACCGCCTCATCCCAGGCACACAGCTGAACTACATTACCCGGACCTCCTTGCACCTAGATTGAGTCATGTGACCAGAATTCACCAATGGAGTAAGAGTGAATGTGAGGTGTTGGTTAAGAGGCTCAGGCTGCTCCTGAGACTATGTCTTCTCTATACTGTTCCCCTTTACACCCATGGAGGGGGGAGCATGACAGAGGGGCTCTTAGCTAAATAAAAGGAGTGGGCTCTACACAAGATTCAGTTTCTGAACTCAAGTGTGGACCTGAGCCCCTGACAAACCTAAAGAAGTATATATCTTTAATGAAAAACAAAATTGTATTTTATTATTGAGAACTGGGAGTTTGTTACAAGACTTAATTATCTTTATTAATGTACTCTATGCTATTTAATTTAACAAAATGAAATTTCATTAATATTTGTTTATTGACATGACAAACTACTGTATGCCATGTGCTGTGATAGGTCCATGTACCTTCATCATCCACTAGCTCTAGCTAGGAGAATGGTGCATGTGTGCTAAATCGCTTCAGTTGTGTTCAACTCTTTGAGACCCTATGGACTGTAGCCCACCAGGCTCCTCTGTCCATGGGATTCTCCAGGGAAGAATACTGGAGTGGGTTGCCATTCCTTCCTCAATGGGATCTTCCCAACCCAGGGATTGAACCCGCATCTCCTGTGTTTCTGGCATTGGCAGTTGTGTTGTTTACCACTAGCGCAGCCACCTGGGAGGCCCAGAAGAAGGCTAATGTTTCAAAATATACTGATGGCTGTGAGAAACATCACACAGAATCCAAATGTTGGTTAACACAAACACCAATTTGTCCTTTCTGGTGTTTATGATTCATAATCAATTCTAGAATGTATATATATTTTTCTCTCTACTGGCTACTTCTGGAGAACCAGTTTCCAATTTCTAGGTTCTCCACTCAGGCCCAGGGCTCTGGTTTGCAGAAAGTGAAAGTGAAGTCGCGGAGTCGTGTCCAATTCCTTGCGACCCCATGGCCTATAGCCTACCAGATTCCTCCGTCCATGGAATTTTCCAGGTAAGAGGACTGGAGTGGGTTGCCATTTGTGGCTAAGCTGGTAAAGAATCCGCCTGCAATTCGGGAGACCTGGGTTCAATCCCTGGGTTGGGAAGATCCCCTGGAGAAGGGACATGCTACCCACTCCAGTATTCTGGCCTGGAGAATTCCACATACTGTATAGTCCATGGGGTTGAAAAGAGTCAGACACAACTAAATGACTTTCTGGTTAGCAGAAGTGATGATATAGAGAATCTTGCCCAAAACAATTAAATGGAATCATCATCATTAAAATTCCCTGTTCCTCCATCTGGTACAAAAGTGCTCCCAACATTTACTGTTCTTTGCTCTGCTTTTTTTTATCCTCATCCTCGTTTACTAAATGACTTGAATTCAGAGAGAAAGAGAGAAAAAAAAAATTGTCAGTGAATTTTGTTCTACACAGCAGGAAGTGGTGGTGGGGAAGCCTTTCTCCACTTAAGCATAGTTGAGTGAGGGACCCTTCTGAAGCTTGAATTAAATATCTTAACTTTTTTTAAAAAAAATAGTGTCTTATTAATAAAATATGTACTTTCCTGGTTGTGCTCTCAGTTCTTAGATTTTCCTTAGCTAATCAGGGTAGGGTGTGGATGGTCTGAGATTGGATGTTGGCTTCTGAGAACTTATGTTCAGATCCAATTTTTCCTGATGTTTACTGTCATTCTTCTTAAGTGTTATTTGACATTATCCTCATTTTTTTCTGTTTCCATTTGAGTGACTATAATTTGGCTACCTGATGTGAAAAGCTAACTTATTAGAAAAATCCTGATCCTGGGAAAGATTGAAGGCAGAAGGAGAAGGGGAAAACAGAGGATGAGATGGTTGGATAGCATCACTGACTCAATGAACATGAGTTTGAGCAAGTTCCAGGAGATGGTGAAGGACAGAGGAGCCAGACGTGCTGGAGTCCATTGGGTCACAAAGAGTCAGACACAACTGAGTGACTGAACAACAACAAATTTCTTCTGATATATATATATATATATATATATATATATATATATATTTTAATCTCACATCAAATCTAAAAGTCTTAATGCACTTAAAACACATCTTCAGATATAAATGAAATCAATCTGTTATTAACAGTATTATCAGGTTACAGGTTTATATGCACTTAGCAAAGTGTTTGACCAAGTTGATTCATATTTCCTTGCCTAAAGAGAATGTCTAAGTTGAAAGTAGTCTCTGAAGAGGGCTCTGTTTTTTGCTCTGTTGAAATCAATACTTTAATTAAAGTCCAGGGCCATAATGATCAGATTAAAGGACATCCCTAAAGTATAAGATGACAATTTCAGAAATAAATAATATTGACATACTGACAGAATGAGAGAGATCTAACAAGCAGAGGAACAATTTATGTTATAAGCTATGTTAAGGATTTGATGGCAGCCATGTTCATAAATCCATTTTAGTGATTAAAACAAATTAATTTTGCTATTAACATAGGCTCACATGTAAATTGAAGAGGAGTTGTGAACCCATGATGCTGTCCCAAGACGATAGATTTACATGTAATACATATATTCAATGCTTAACCACTATCAGGAATTGTAAATATCCTTAATAAACACTTAATGTCAGCGGTCTCATCAGTGTGAGTCCCTAGCATTAGTAGAATCATAAATAGCAGGGCTGGGAGGAAAGTTAGATGGCATCCAGTCAGTAAAACTATGCTCCAAAATAGACCCTTTTCTCTGACTGTCCCCCCAACACAATTAATTTCCCAATTCTACTCTCTCTTACTCCACCCTGTAGAAATGTCTAGTCCCACACACTTCACTGTACTGTCTTGGATTTCATATAAGCCATCCCTCTCACTAATTGTGAAAGCCTTCAGGGCATGAATATAATGCTTGTATTTACAGTACCTAGGATAGTTTCTGACATATTGGAGAATAATTTTTCTGAGAGTCATGAGTGAATGTTTGCTTCATATTTTGAAGTCACATGTGATTATTTGTGTTTATTGATATTAAAAATAGTTTGTATGATATTGCTATTTCCTTCAAATTATTTATCTAATTTAAAATCCTACACTACGCATTTTGGGCTTCCCTGGTTGCTCAGACGGTAAAGCGTCTGCTCACCATGTGGGAGACCAGGGTTCAATCCCTGGGTTGAGAAGATCCCCTGAAGAAGGAAATGGCAACCCACTCCAGTACTCTTGCCTAGAAAATTCCATGGATGGAGGAGCCTGGTGGGCTACAGTCCATGGGGTCACAAAGAGTCAGACACGACTGAGTGACTTCACTTCACTTCACGCATCTAAACAGGATCAGTTTCCAATTGTTATCAATTCCAGTTAATTTTTGGCAATTTCACCCTTATGCAAATAAATATAAATACATTCTAACACTATAAACCAAGTATAGAATCTCAAAGAACACAAACTTTTTCATATAATTAGTAATGTTTATTTTAAGCTTACCTATCTCTACCTGAGTTATCTGTCTCTAAAAAAATTGAAAGATTATTTGCCAAAAGTCAAAATATTCTGAAGGAGATCAGCCCTGGGATTTCTTTGGAAGGAATGATGCTAAAGCTGAAACTCCAGTACTTTGGCCACCTCATGCGAAGAGTTGACTCATTGGAAAAGACTCTGATGCTGCTGGGAGGGATTGTGGGCAGGAGGAGAAGGGGATGACAGAGCATGAGAGGCTGGATGGCATCACTGACTCGATGGACGTGAATCTGAGTGAACTCCGGGAGTTGGTGATGGACAGGGAGGCCTGACGTGCTGTGATTCATGGGGTCGCAAAGAGTTGGACGCAACTGAGCAACTGAACTGAACTGAACTGAAAATATTCTGTGTCCCTGGCAACATCATTATATTCCACTATTTTATTTTTTAAAATACAAGATTTTCCTTGCAGGATCTATTATGTTTTAATAAGTATTGTTTGTGCTCAGTCATTCAGTTGTGTCCAACTCTTTCGGACCCCATTGACTGAGGCCCACCAGACTCTTCGGTCCTTGGGATTCTCCAGACAAGAATACTGGAATGGGTTGCTGTTTCATATTTCAGGAGATCTCCAGGGATTGCACTCTCATCTTTTGTGTCTCCTTCCTTGACAGGCGAATTCTTTACCACTGTGCTACCTGGGAAGCCCTAATGAATACCAGCTTGTAGAATAAACTGCAGCTAACTTACTGCTCACCTCATCTGATGAGTAATATATTTAGAAATTTAAGAAGAATATTGTGGTCTTACTTTCACATACACCTTGTTCACTGACTGGGAAGTAGTATGCAGACTTTGGAGACCTTGTAAATTGAGGAGTTGAGGAATTGTGTAAGATACTGAGAAAAAAAGTAAATTCCTTTAGCTTTTGCAATCTCTGCTAGTTTAGAGCAGTGGCTCTGTTGAGGTGCTGCTGCTACACAGAAAACCATGAGTAGATTACAGTCTGAATATGGAAGAGCTATTCCTGGATTGAACAGACTTTTTCTACCTTCTTTCCATGGATGATGAGGAAAGCCAATGCTGAATTAAAGAAAAAAAAATAAAAATATAAAGATTAGCCATCTGTATGTCTTCTTTGGAGAAATGTCTATTTAGTTCTTTGGCCCAGTTTTTGATTGGGTCATTTATTTTTCTGGAATTGAGCTCCAGATTCGATGCAGGATACAGGAAGCTTGTGGCTGGTGCACTGGGATGACCCAGAGGGATGGTATGGGGAGGGAGGTGGAAGGGGGTTCAGGATGGGGAACACTTGTACACCCGTGGGGGATGCATGTTGATGAATAAATGTGTTAAACTGAAGTAATGTTTGAGCATATTTGCTTCATTCTACCCCCAATAAAACTACAGAAAGTATACACAATTGAGTATACACCAGCTCTCCAGCTTTTGAGTCAGCCCCTATCTGATATTAAAATATTGATATCAATATTCCCTTTCCTACCCCCTTCATCATCCCAGGAGTTTGAGGGAAGACTAAATTCCTCTTGGTGATCAATTTAGTAACATAATCAACTTCTCTTACTTGTGAAGTTACACTATAAAAACACACACAAAATGATACTTATAGTGTCTAACCTCTCAAGATAAACAATTAAGGTTTGAGCCGAGAGACACTGGCCAATGGTAAGGATGGATAAATGTGTGTGTGTGTGTGTGTATGTGTTTGGTTGTTGCAGATTATTTGCTTTACTACAAAAATAATAGATTTTAGAGATGTTCTTTAATTCTCTGTTAAGTATTAGACAATAAACTTGCTAGTATTGCATACATGTGTATGCAAGTAAATGTGCATGTACACACACACACAGAGTCTACAGTCTACAGATTCATAAAGTGAAAATATGAAATCACAAAACAAAAAAAAAGACAAACATAAAGCATAGTTGATAGTGAGAGGGAAAAGACTGTATTAATCAATTATAAAATGCTATTATATACTAGCTGCAAAAGCCACATATAATTTGTTTTTTAAAAAGAGCCATATGTAAAATAAAATTAATAAGTAAGACAGACACAATAAATTAGGGAAATGCAGAAAAAATGAGAAGGTGAAGAAAGGTTAATACCACAATGAAACCTAAGGCAAAAAAGCAATGTATGGAAAAAAATAAAGTGTATTGAGTCCCTAACACTGTATATTAGACAGTTTTTTATAGTCTATAAGTAGCATCTGCATCAACATTAATTAAGGAAAAATCTCCAGATTGTCAGGAACGGCTGTCAGCTTTCAAGCTGGGACAGGAAGTCACTGGGCTCCAGGGCCCTGTTGTTCTTGGCTTGGCAGTCCATCCTTTTCACTTCATTCTTGTTCTCCCCAAGGGAAGCTCCATGGTGGTAGGATATGCTTCTTTCGTGTACTTTCCTATCCCCAGAACCTGGAAGCCCACCTGGTAAAGAATGGTCCATGATTATTCCTTGAGAATGAATAGAAGAGTAAACCTCTCCACAACTCTCTTCTGTTTCTGTCCATCAAATTCACACCGAGTCACTCCCATCCCTTCTATGTTCCTGCACTTGGAAAGAGCAATGCTATACTTGAAAAGTATCAGCCCCTCCCCGCCTCCACTAAGTCCCCTGCACGATAAACACCTGTCTGTGTGACTCTTTGCCCCAGAATGTGAATTTGATTCCTGTTTAAAATCTCTTCTTTTTCCTCTCCTTTACTCTTTAAAATTAAATTGCTATCCCCACATCAGGGAGAACTTGATCTGTGAACTTAGTTCCCACTTCTCCATTCTCTGGCTAGTGAATATAGTTGGTGCTGTATGGATCTCGGCTTTGAACTCAAGAGGAAAAAGAACCCTCTCCCTCAAGGCAGAGAGCCTCAGCTACACTAGGGCTTGATCAGGGTTCATACAACTTAAAAGTGAAAGTGAAGTTGCTCAGTCGTGTTTGACTCTTTGCGGCCCCATGGTCTGTAGCCCACCGGGCTTCTCCATCCATGGGATTTTCCAGGCAAGAGTACTGGAGTGGGTTGCTATTTGGTAACATATCCATCATTTCAATGCCCCATAGAATAGTTGCACTGCCTGAAAAAGAGTCATTGTGCTCAACTTTTTCATCTCTCTCTCCTCCCCAAGTTACTGGCAACCATTAATTTTTTTGCTGTCTTTTCATTCTTTTTTCAGAATGATTCATATTACGTCATATTTAACATTTTCAGGCTGGCTTCTTTCACTTAGTAATACGTATTAAGTTTCTTCCATGTCTTTTCACACCTTAATAGCTCACTTCTTTTTAACACTGAATATATTCTTTGGAACAGATATACCAGAATTTGTTTATTCACTTATCTAATGAAGGATATCTTGCTATTTGGGACACTTACGAATAAAGCTACTATAAAAGTTCATTTGCAAGTGTGTATATAGACATAAATTTCAACTCATTTGAGTACATGCCAAGGAATACAACGTCTGAATGGTAAGACAATGTTATCTTACGAGAAACTGCCGAACTGTTTTTCTGAGTGGTTGTATCATTTTGCATTTCTACTAGCAATGAATGAGAGCTTCTATCACTCCACACCCTCCTCAGGATTTGGTGTTCTCAGTGCTTTGGATTTTGTTCATTCTAATAGGGATGTGTTGATAGTCTGTTGTTTTAATTTGCAGTCACCTAATATATATAATGTTGAGCATCTTTGTGAATGCTTATTTGTCATCTTTGTATCTTCTTTGATAAGATATGTCATCATTTGTCCATTTTCAAATTGCATTCTCTGAGTTTTAAGTGTCCATTGTATATTTTGGATTCAAGTTCTTTATCAGACATGCATTTTGGTCATATTTTCTCTGAGCCTGTGACTTGGTTTTTTATTATCTTAACAGAGTCTATGACAAGGCAGATTATTTAGTTTTAATTGAATCCAACTTAACATTTTTTTTCATAGATCATGTTTTTATACCTTAAAGTCATGCTGTGTCCAAAGTCGCCTGTATTTTCTCCTATGTTTTCCACTAGAAGTGTTATCAAATGTCAATTTTCTGTGCCCAATGCACAGTGAGGCCAAACAATACTGAAATGTTGAAGTTTGGAGCAGGGAAAATTTTATTGAAAGGCCATACAAGGAGAAGCGTGGCTTATACCTGACACTCCCTGGCCCCCCGCCTCAATCAGCCCCCCACCCTGGAAAAGTCCCCAATTCCTGGAAGGGTTTCAGCAAAGCACTTTTAAAGGTCCGGTGACAAAGGGGCATGGTTAGTTTCTCCTGACTTCCTGGTGTGGGATTCCTTTGTTCTTTCATTTGTCCATGTAGGTCAGGTCATGATATTCCTATAAACCTCCAACAAGACAAATGCTGTTCTATGTTCTGCAAATTTCTGTCTCTATATGAATGGACTCTTGGAGGTCAAACCCCTGAGATTAGGCTTCCTGTATATTTCATGCTATAGGCAATGTGCTTTTACAAAATGTGCAGTGTCAGCATGACTAAGCACAGGAAAAGAAACATTTAGCATGAAGCTAGATTTGCTCCTCCCTACTGCAGAAGTTTAGAGTTTAGTGTCTTAAATTTGTATCTATAAACCAATTTCAATTAAAGTTTGCAAGAGGGAGTTTGCAAATAAAGTTTGTGGCTCAATTCATTTTTTTGCATGGAAGTGTCTATTTGCTCCAGAATCATTTGTTGAGAAGACAGCAAATCTTTTCTCTAAGTTGCCTTTGCCCTTTTGCAAAGATTAGTTGTCTCCATTTGTGTAGTTCTATATCTGAGCTCTTTATTCTGTTCTGTTGATCTACTTTTACATTTTTATTACTAAAACATTTGTATTTATTTATATTTTTTATACTATTTTATTTATATTTATTCAATAGAACTGCCTTTGCCCTGAATCTTATTTTGAAGTATTGTATAAATGTGTCTTCTTTTTAGGATGAATTAAATTCTAAACCAATTTGACCAAACAATGTGTAGAGCTAGTCAGAATATCTATTTCCAGGATAAAATAACAATCTACCTTATATGTTATTTTTGCCAACTATTTTCTTGCATACTATATTTAAAAACTCAAAATCAATCATCATTACTGTTTTTCACATAGTCAATGCTTAATTTTATGTTTAGGTTTTACAGCTTACTAATTCATTACTTACATCATCTCACTCCTGCCATCTGCGCTTATATTCCTCTTTCTCTAGGTATATCATTTCCTTGTTATTAATAAGCATATATCAGTGATAAATTCTAATAGCTTGTCATCTAGCAATGTTTTTATTTCACCTATACTTTTGAATGGTAATTTATAAGGATATAAATCTCTAGAATGTCATTATTTTCTTTGAGAGAACTTACAATTGTTCTCCCATTTCTTCTGAACTCTTGAAATATTCCATCAGTGTAATTCATGGGTCAGTACATTTTCTTTAAAGGAAGAAAGAATAAATATTTTTGGTTTTGCAGCCTTATGGTTTATGTCACAACTATTCCACTCTGCCTACATTGCCCAAAAGCAATCCTCCACAAAATGTTTATTCACAAAAATAGGCTGTAGGTTTATTAACCTCTAATTGGCTGCTATTGTTTTTTATTTGATTATTCTTTTGTCACTAATTATAAGATTTTCATTTTGTACATAGAGTTATGAATATTAAATAGATGAGGATGGTCCAGTGAATATGTGAGAGCCAGTCAGAGCGAGAAAAATGCAGAGGACATAAGCGGATCATGATTCAGCTGACTCTGGTATGGTGAGATAGTTGCTGCTGATTTGTTAGGCATCTTTGTGCATGACCAAATGTCAATTGGAATGAATTGAATCTCATTGAGTAACAGAGTTTATGCTTGTCTACAATTAGAAATGTGACTTCTCTCCCTAAAACCAAACATATAGATGGTGACTGGGTAGGGAAGGGATGGCAAACAAAATGAATAATTGCCTGAATTTAAATTTAAAGTGACTGGGGAGAAAAGTTATAATTGGCTAAGATTATATATTCTGGCATGAGACAGATTAGCAACTTAAATGTAGTATCAGATTTCTACACCAATATTCAGAGCTTAAAAATATGACCTTTAAGATGAGAGATTTAATTGTTTCACACTTACCCTGTTTGATATATCTTCTTTTCAAACATGTATTATACCTCTGTTTTCTTTTAACTTTATATGTAATAGAATCAATATGGCATATTTTAAACATTTCTTAATTTTAGAATCAGAAGTTTTACATCTGAACCATAATTTCACCAGATGTCACCCATATATCATGCATTCATTCATTCAAAAATAAATCCTAAGAACTAGTGCAAATTGTAGCTCCAGCTCAGGGTAAGTAATAGCCACAACACCAGTACATGAGGGAACACATTGTCTTCCTGAAATTTGACAAGTACAGGAAAGAGAAAGGACTTTATAAATTACATAGGAAGATAGTTCATGGGTTAAAAGGGAATATTCAAGTTGCTATGGAAATACTTCTGACAAAACCTCCCTTAAGTGGTTTAGAGAATCCAAGCTGGTTTTGAAGTATCAGTTAAATATATTTCTATGAAGATGGATTTTATATGAAGATTCATATAAAAATAGAATAAGCTAGATATACCTAGAACAAAAAATAAAAGAAATCATGATATAAGATTCACTGAGTAGTTGCAATTACCTCCTTGAAATTTTGATTATTCAGTGACTTTCTTCAATAAGAGATGAACTGACTGAATGCATGTTTTGAATGGACACTGATACAATTGTGTTGTATAACCATTGTGTTATTTAATGCCATTGTTTTAATAACCACCTACAGAGGGCACAGGAGAAGGCAATGGCACTCCACTCCAGTATTCTTGCCTGGAAAATCCCATGGACAGAGGAGCCTGGTAGGCTGCAGTCCATGGGGTTGCTAAGAGTCAGACATGACTGAGCGACTTCACTTTCACTTTTCACTTTCATGCATTGGAGAAGTAAATGGAAACCCACTCCAGTGTTCTTGCCTGGAGAATCCCAGCGACAGGGGAGCCTGGTGGGCTGCCGACTATGGGGTTGCACAGAGTCGGACACGACTGAAGCAACTTAGCAGCAGCAGCAGCAGCACAGAGCGCACAAATAGAGATGAGAAAACCATAAGGAGAGTTTGACAGTTTCAGTGAGGGAGAACATGACTGATGTGATTGCTAATTTTGTGTTTCACCTTGGCTGGGCCATGGTACCCAGATATTAATTGGAAATTATTCTGGATGGTTCTCTGAGGGCATTTTGGGGTAAGATTAACATTTAAACCAGTGGACTTTGAGTAAAGTAGGTTTCCCTCCCTAACACCAGTAAGCCTCATCCAATTCATTGTTGACCTGAATATATCTACAGATTGGCTTCCCTCAAACAAGAGATAATTCTTCTAGCAGACAGCTTTTAGACTTGCCAACCCATATAATCATGAACTTCTCTCATAGCTCAGTAGGTAAAGAATCTGCCTGCAATACCACAGACTTGGGTTTGACTATATATATATAAATATATATATTTTTATATATATATGAAACACTGCATTGGTCTTTTTCCTCTGGGAAACCCCAAATGATGTGACTGAATGAACTACACTGTTAATGATGTGGTGTGTGATATGTAAATGTACTTAAAAGATAAGCTTAACTTTATAGTAACTGTACATTGTATAGGACAGAGGAAAAGACAGGCAAACAGAGAAGATTATGGATAAGCTGTAGTGCCTTTCACTGAAATAGGGACTTCCCTGATAGTTGGTAAAGAATCCACCTGCAATGCAGGAGACCCCAGTTTGATTCCTGGGTTGGGAAGATCCACTGGAGAAGGGCTATGCTACCCACTCCAGTATTCTTGGACTTCCCTTGTGGCTCAGCTGGTAAAGAATCTTCCAGCAGTGCGAGAGACCTGGGTTTGATCCTTGGATTGGGAAGATCCCCTGGAGAAGGGAAAGGCTACCCACTCCAGTATTCTGGCCTGGAGAATTCATGGACTGTATAGTCCATGAGGTCACAAGCAATCAGACACAACTGAGCAACTTTCACTCACTCACTCACTGAAATAGGAAACACAGATGGAAATTAAACCTTCAAGTGTCAAAGAAGGACTAAGTTTTGTTCCATGTATGTGCTGAAGGCAGCCAAGGGATTGAGATTTTGTTTTTATTATTTATTTTTAATTGGAGTATAATTGTTTTAGAATAGTGTGTTGGTTTCTGCCATGCATCAACATGAACCAGCCAGAGGTATACATTTGTCCCCTCCCTCTTAAATGTCCCTCCCACCTTCCATCCTATCCCACCCCTTTACGTTTTCACAGAGTCCCAGGTTTGAGCTCCCAGCCTCATACAGCAAATTTCCATTGGCTATCTATTTTACATGTGGTAATGTATATCTTTTAATGCTACTCTCTCAATTTATCCTACCTTCTCTTTCACCCACTGTGTCCAGAAGTCTGTTGTCTATGTCTGCGTAACCATTGCTACCCTGCACATAGGTTCATCAGTTCCATCTTTCTAGATTCCATATATATGCAGTAATACATGTATTTGTTTTTCTCTTTCTGACTTACTTCACTCTGTACAATAGGCTCTAGACATATCCACCTCATTAGAACTGACTCAAACATGTTCCTTTATATGGCTGAGTAATATTCCATTGTATATATGTGCCACAATTTATTTATACATTCCTGTATC
This sequence comes from Bos javanicus, assembly GCF_032452875.1. Lineage (NCBI taxonomy): Eukaryota > Metazoa > Chordata > Mammalia > Artiodactyla > Bovidae > Bos > Bos javanicus. Next base: position 3,493,650 of record NC_083871.1, on the reverse strand, counting down.
AATGGATATCTAGGTTGCTTTCATGTCCTAGCTATTGGAAATAATGCTGCAATGAACATTGAGGTACCTGTGTCTTTTTCATGTATGGTTTCTTCAGAGTGAGATATTTGGGTTGTGAGATTGTTCAGTCATATGGTAGTTTTAGTCCTAATTTTTTAAGGCACCTACATACTGTTCTCCATAGCGGTTGTATCAATTTGTGTTCCCATCAACTTTACAAGAGTGTTCTTTTTTACCTTCTCTAGCATTTATTGTTTGTAGATTTTTTGATGATGGACTTTCTGACTAGTGTGAGGTGATAACTCATTGTAGTTTTGCCAGGACCAAAGAATTTATAAGCAGTTGCATTTGAAATTCACTGAAGAAGAAAGATCTGAGTCTGTTAAGCATAACTCGTAGCTGAAGCCACTGACATTATTTCATGTTGTAAGAGTCACATTTTCACTGTAGATTTTAATATTATAATAATTAAAGTGGAAATAAGAGAAAGTTCAATGGAATCAGGGAATGTTGTCATTTTTAGTTCTGCAAGTAGCACATCATTTTGGCGCACATCATATGTGTAAACATGTCTGATGATGGGATATCCAGTCTCCTGTGACAGCCAGCTGCATACCTAGATCATAGCTCATTCAAGGAATGGTGGATGTGACAAAAACAGAGATTCAGAGGAAAATACTTGCTAATTTGCAAATGACTTGAAGCTGTAAGTTTTAATTTCATAAAATGAAGTGTTTTTTTATGCTTTAATGACATTATGATTCTTAAAAAAAAAAAAAAAAACAATGATACATAAAGCCAGTGATACTGGTCTTTTTTAAAAGGAATTTTGACCTTAGTATATAGGACAAGGACAAAGCCACTGAGAGTAAAATCCAAACCAAGCCCTAAGTCCCTTTATTACTGTAATGAAGGGCTAAGTGTCCATGTAAAGAAGCTAGATTTGGAGAGTTGCTTGACAGACATTCAGTGAAGCCCATCTATGCGGTGAGATGGCGGGAATTTAGTTATATCCTAAACCAGTAAAATCAAAGATATAATAGGAACTTATTCCTGATATTAATTACCCATTCTTAAGAAATTACTGGGCAATTGCAGGTGATATTTGAAAGTTTGATTACCTAAATTATGCAGGATTCAACAGCAGAGCAGTACTATTTAAGCATCTGAGTACATAGTTTAATACATTATTTCATGAAATATTAATATTATGACATTAATTTAAATTGATTTAGGTATGCAAACTCTAATAGGAACAAGAAGATTGAAATATTGTTACAAAATCATCATGTCTTGCTCTTTGCAGAGCTATTGACAGGAGTAGTGCTCAACTAAGTATTATTTAACAGCTTTGTTAATGAACTAGAGCAGGGAGTCAACAACAGATGATGAACTTCAGAGAAAACCATGAATCAGTACATAAATCCTGTGATCAGAGATGTACAGTACTAATGGAGTTTGATTAAAATACAAAATTAGTCAACCTGTAAATGTGCAGAGTACATTAAGTCAAATAAGATACCAAGGAAGAAAGAAAGAAAACAAAAAACAACCCCTGCCCCAAACTTTGCTAACTACTCTCATGTACAAGCATAGACTAGATTACATCACAGTCTTCCACTATTTCAAAGGAAGAAACACACCATACTGAAAACACATGGCCCCATACATGTGATCTTAGAATACATGTTTCCATTTGACAGGCCTGACTCACATTCTTCTTATATAGACCATTTTCTCTGGGCCGAAATATTATTCCTAATCCTTAGTCCCTAATTCTTAGTGAAGTCTTTTTCACAACAGAATAGAACAGGCAAAAACTGTTCTTTTTCCTACATGGCTTTTCTGTGCCTACTTGCTTTAGGAGGTGACATTTCTGCTTACTATACAGGGGCTTCTTCAGTTCAAGTGACCCTGTGGAAACTAGACTGTGCCAGGTTAGTATCTGTCAAGGGGAAAATTTCAATTTTTCATTGTCACACACACACACACACGAGTGACCGTCACACTCATACCCAGGAGGAGTTGATTACCATTAATTGGTCAGTTTCAACAAAGCCACGAGCTAAATTTTATAGACATGGATTCTGAAAGAAAATTTTTGAGTGAATTTTGAAACAATTATGATAACATCTCTTTCTGGAGTTTTGTTTTCTCTACTCTCAGCTGACCAGGCTGCACTGGAGGTTCCTTCCCACAAGCAAGCTGTGCTTGGAGACACTGGGCATTCCTTCTCCTGCTCGGTCCTGCACTGTTATCAGTGGTCACATGCTCAGGGCCCCGCTTTTACTCCAGTCAGTGCAGAAGTAAGGTCTCAAGTTCAGATGTGAAGAGGCAAAGCAGGTACTTGAGCCTAAGTTTGGGTTCAGATTCTGCCTCTATCTTTTGCTTTGTCAATGGAAAATCTCCATGTGGCTTAGCCTAACTCTATAGAATTTAAATAGAGATTTCTAGATAAAGTCTATGTCTGGTTACTGTATCCTATGCATATATTTCTTCAGAAAATTTGGAAAAATAGGCTTTTTGATGACATGATTACAGTGTCTCAGGGCCTTTAGACAAATACCATCTAAATCTCATTTCATCAGTTTGGAACCAAATTCCTCTGGTTTTCTGTTGAAGTTCTCAGATATTCAATAATCAAGGTATTTGCATTTTACTAGAAAACATATACTCTTTTTATATTGTATGTGATCAGAACAGGCTTCTTATAACAGTTTTTAATCACTATGTGTTTGTGAAAAATAAACATTGATTACACAGTAAAGCCACACACATTTTGCAGGTGTGTATAGATTTTGTTATTGTTCAGTTGCCAAGCTGTGTCTGACTCTTTGTGACTGAAGCACACTGAGCTCCCCTGTCCTTCCTTATCTATTGGAGTTTGCTCAAATTCATGTCCATTGAATCAGTGATGCTATCTAACCATCTCATTCTCTGTCGTCCTCTTCTCCTTTTGCCTTTAATCTTTCCCAGCATCAGGATCTTTTCCACTGAGGTGACTCTTCCTATCTGGTGGCCAAAGTATTGGTGCTTCAGCTTCAGCATCAGTCCTTCCAATGAATATTCAGGATTGATTTCGTTTTGGATTGATTGGTTTGATCTCCTTGCAATTCAAGTGAGTCTCAAGAGTCTTCTCCAGTACCACAATTTGAAAGCATCAATTCTTTGTTGTTCAGCCTTCTTTATGGTTCAGGTCTCACATCTGTACATGAGTACTGGAAAAACTGCAGCTTTGACTATGCAGACCGTTGTTGGCAAAGTGATGGTTTTTAGTGTGTTGTCTCAGTTTGTCATAGATTTTTCTTCCAAAGAGTAAGTGTCTTTTAATTTTGTGGGTACAGTCACCACTTGTAGTGATTTTAGGGCCCAAGAAAATAAAATCTGTCACTCTTTCCACTTTTTCCTTTCTATTTGCTATGAAGTGATGGGACAGGATGCCATGATATTACTATATATATATATATATATATATATATATATATATCAATTCTAGTCCCTTAATTCGTCCCAACCTCTCTTCCCCGCCCAATGTCCACACATCTGTTCTCTATGTCCATGTCTCTACCCCTGCCCTGAAAATTGGTTCATCTGCACTATTTTTCAAGAAAAATTTTCTTTTGCTTTTATACCAATAAGTGGAATTCCTGGGTCATATTCAACTTACAGAGATAAAGCAAAATGGTTTGTCACAGTGGTTTTATCAATTTATGCAGTCATCATCAGTATTTGGGGTTCTGGCGCTTTCCATTATGTGCCACGTTTGGTGGTGTTGATCCTTTTAACTTTTGTCATCCTGGTACATGTGAAATGGTAGTAAATTTGGCTTTAATTAGTATTTTATAATTTTTCATAAGCACAGGGAGACTGGCTATTGTCCACTGTGTATATTCTTTTGGTGAAGTACCTGTTCATGTCTCTTGCTATTTTATAAACAATGGATTAATGTGCAATGTATATTTTTTCAATCTATAGTTTTCCTTTTCACTATCCAAATACTACAGTTTGATGAAGCGTTCCTCACTTTAATGTAACCCTATTTATCATTCCTTTTCCTTAGAGTTAGTGTTTTTGTTCTGGTTAGCCATGTTTACGAATTCTTTACCTAATATAATTTATAACGACTATTTTTCTTACATTATTACATGATCTTCCTTATTGTTTAAGTTTTCAAAAATTTGTGTTTAACTTAGCTGTAATAGATTTTTATTTTCGATATGAGGTTGGGATTAATTTTAAACTTGCTCTGCACTAATATGTAATTACTCAGCATAACTTATTGAAAAGGACACTGTTTACCATTGGTCCACATTGTCAGTTTTATCCTAAATGGGGATATTATGAGAACATATTTGTTTCTGGACTCTTAATTTCCTTGGTATGCTTCATTCTTGGGCCAGCAGGATACTTAATTGCTATAGTCTTAGAATGAGTCATATTACCTAGTAAATAAGTTCTCCTTCTCTGTTCTTCATGTGAGTTTTAGCAATCCTTAATCCTTTAGGTTTCCAGAAATTTTGCCATCAGTTCACAACATCCATCCATACAAAGAAAACTGCTGATATTTTGACTAGGATAGTGTCATATATACAAGTCAATTTTGAGAGAACATGCATTCTTCCAATATTGAATATTTCAATCAATAAAGCATGATACATATTTTAAGTCTTATTCAGTTTCTGTCAATCAAGTTGTAGTAGCTTTTTAGAATGAAATCTTTTTCTTTTTTCATGTATTTCTTCATTGACAGTATACTTTTTTGAAGTTATTGTAATTAGAACTATTTTTAAATGTTGTTTTCCATTAGTCCATGATCTAGGTATAAATTTGATTTTTTAAATATAAACTTTAGACGTTACGGGAAGCGGCGGGGCCGGGCCGGGGCTCAGGAGCGCGCGGCCCGGGGCGCGAGGCCCGGAGCGGCCGGAGCGCACATATTTAAAAAAAAATAAAATAAAATAAATAAATATAAACTTTATCTATGTGTATATATATATATATATATATATAATCCTCCTAAATCCATCCATATATATGTATGTTTTTTTTTCCTTTGAGACTGTTAAGTCTAATATTTCAAATCTCTTCAGCCAAATTAAATGAAGCAAAAATATTTTTATACATTTTTTCACAAATTCCCTAATACTTGCATTGATAGGGAACATAGAAGAGAGTCCTTTAAATATAATTGATAGAATATGGAATAATTCCCTATAGCTACACTGAGAATTTTTTTATGATCAGATAATTGTTTCCACCATTTTCAAAAAAGTAGTTTTTAGAAAAACTGAATAAAACACAATTCTCCTAAATTTACCAATAGTTAACATTTAGCCATATTTTCTTTCTGATGAAAAAAGATAGAAATAAGGAGAGAATGAATTATTTAGACAGCTATTGAGAAATAGTTTTCCTGAAACTGCTAATATCAAATACCTCAACCCACATAGCCACAGTTATAGTTTAACAACTAAGAAAACTAGTATCAATTAAATGCCATCACTGAAGGTAGTTTCATGTATGCCTAAAATGTTTTATAGCTTTTTATTTTCACCCAACACTCAATCAAGGTTCATTAATTTCATTTGGTTTACATGTGGCTTCTTTACCCTTACTTTTTTTTTTTTTTTTTTTTTACCCTTACTTTTTAACCTGAAATGGTTACCTGGATGTTTCTGGGTTTTCCTGTTTTGTTCTTCTCTTGACGGATTTTATAAGTGTATAGATGTATTTTTCTGTAGAATATTCTATATTTTATATTTGTGTATGATTAGATGCAGCTTTTACATATATCTTCACAGAACAAAATAGAAGTGATACTGTATTTCTTATCACTCCAGAAGTATTAGGTCACTTGTTTAAAGTATATGTGTGGATGCTTTTGTCTATCTATAAAAGTATCCTCTGCAAAACATGACAACATTGCTTCATTTCCAATCCTGTTGTGCTTATTGTATTTTCTTTCTTTTTTTTTTCTTTGTAAAATTTTTTATTGAAGTAATATTGATATACAATGTGATTCACAATTTTTAAAAGTTATACTTTATAGTTATTATAAAATATTGACTGTATTATCTGTGCTGTACAATATGTCCTTGTAGCTTATTTGTTTTACACATAGTCATTTGTACCTCCTAATCCCCTATCCCTTTTGGTCTTAAAATAGCTTTCTAGTTCCTATAATTCACTCTACCCACAAACTTTGCCCCTTGTTTAATCTGAGACTCTTCCTTCTGTTCCTTTCTCTTTTTTAAAAAATTAATTAATTAATTTTAATTGAAGGCTAATTACTTTACAATATTGTAGTGGTTTTTGCCATACATTGACATGAATCAGCCATGGGTGTACATGTGTTCTCCATCCTCAGGGTCATCCCAGTGCTTTGGCCCTGAGCACCCTGTCTCATGCATCAAACCTGGACTGATGATCTATTTCACATATGGTAACATACATGTTTCGATGCTATTAACTCAAATCATCCCACCCTCACCTTCACCTACAGAGTCCAAAAATCTGTTCTTTACATCTGTGTCTCTTTTGCTGTCTCGCATATAGTGTCATTGTTACCTTCTTTCTAAATTCCATATATATGCATTAATATACTGTGTTTGGTGTTTTTCCTTTCTGACTTACTTCACTCTGTATAATAGGCTCCAGTTTCATCTACCTCATTAGAACTGACTCAAATACATTCTTTTTAATGGCTGCTGCTGCTGCTGCTAAGTCGCTTCAGTCGTGTCCGACTCCGTGCGACCCCATAGACGACCCCAGGCCCCGTCATCCCCGGGATTCTCCAGGCAAGAACACTGGAGTGGGTTGCCATTTCCTCCTCCAATGCATGAAAGTGAAAAGTCAAATTAAGTCGATCAGTCGTGTCCGACTCTTAGCGACCCCATGGACTGCAGCCCACCAGGCTCCTCCACCCATGGGATTTTCCAGGCAAGAGTACTGGAGTTGGGTGCCATTGCCTTCTCCTTTAATGGCTGAGTAATATTCTATTGTGTATATATACCACAGCTTTCTTATCCATTTGTCTGCTGATGAACATCTAGGTTGCTACCATGTCCTAGCTATTGTAAACAGCACTGCAATGAACATTGGGGTACATGTGTCTCTTTCGATTTTGGTTTCCTCAGTGTGTATGCCCAGCAGTGGGATTCCTGCGTTGTATGGCAGTTCTATTTTCATATTTTTAAGGAATCTCCACACTGTTCTCCATAGTGGCTGTACTAGTTTGCATTCCCATCAAGAGTGTGAGAGGGTTCCCTTTTCTCCACACCCTTTCCAGCATTTATTGTTTGTAGACTTTTTGCTAGCAGCCATTCTGACTGGCGTGAGATGGTACCTCATTGTGGTTTTGATTTGCATTTCTCTGATAATGAGAGATGTTGAGCAGCTTTTCATGTGTTTGTTAGCCATCTGTATGTCTTCTTGGAGAAATGTCTGTTTTGTTCTTTGGCCAATTTTTTGATTGAGTCATTTATTTTTTTGGTATTGAGCTTCATGAGCTGCTTGCATAGTTTTGAGATTAATTCTTTGTTGGTTGCTTCATTTGCTATTACTTTCCCCCATTATGAAGGCTGTCTTTTCACCTTGCTTATGGTTTCCTTTATTGTGCAAAAGCTTTTAAGTTTAATTAGGCCCCATTTGTTCATTTTTGCTTTTATTTCCATTACTCTGGGAGGTGGGTCATAGAGGATCCTGCTGTGATTTATGTCAGAGAGTGTTTTGCCTATATTTTCCTCTAGGAGTTTTTTAGTTTCTGGTCTTACATTTAGATCTTTATTTCATTTTGAGTTTATTTTTGTGCCTGGTGTTAGAAATTGCTCTACTTTCATTCTTTTACAAGTGGTTGACCAGTTTTCTCAGCACCACTTGTTAAAGAGACTGTCTTTCCTCCATTGTATATTCTTGCCTCCTTTGTCAAAAATAAGGTGTCCATAGGTGGATGGATTTATCTCTGGGTTTTCTATTTTGTTCCATTGATCTATATTTCTGTCTTTGTGCCAGTACTGTCTTGATGATTGTACCTTTGTAATATAGTCTGAAGTTAGGCAGTTTGATTCCTCCAGGTCCATTCTTCTTTCACAAGATTGCTTTGGCTACTCAAGCTTTTTTGTATTTAATACAAATTTTGAAGTTATTTGTTCTAGTTCTCTGAAAAATACCATTGGCAGCTTGATAGGGATGCCATTGCATCTATAGATTGCTTTGAGTAATACACTCATTTTGGGTATATTGATTCTTCTGATCCATGAACATGGTATATTTCTCCATCTGTTTGTGTCATCTTTGATTTGTTTCTTCAGTGTTTTATTGTTATCTATATATAGGTCTTATGTTTCTTTGGGTATTATTTAGGTATTTATTCCTAAGTATTTTATTCTTTCCATTGCATTGGTGAATGGAATTGTATCCTTAATTTCTCTTTCTGTTTTCTCATTGTTAGGGTATAGGAATGTAAGGGATGTCTGTGTTAATATTATATCCTGAAACTTTATTGTATTCATTGATTAGCTTTAGTAATTTTCTGGTAGTGTCTTTATGGTTTTCTATTCAGGGGATCATGTCATTTTGCAAAGGGTGAGAGTTTTGCTTCTTCTTTTCCAATCTGTATTCCTTTTATTCCCTTTTCTCCTCTGATTGTTGTGGCTAAAACTTCCAAAAAGATGGTGAATAGTAGTGGTGAGAGTGGGCACCCTTGTCTTGTTCCTGACTTGAGTGGAAATGCTTTCAATTTTTCACCATTGAGGATAATGTTTGCTGTGGGTTTATCATATATGGCTTTTATTATGTTGAGGTATGTTTCTTCTATGCCTGCTTTCTGGAGGGCTTTTCTTCATCAATGGATGTTGAATTTTGTCAAAGGCTTTCTCTGTCATACGGTTTTTATCTTTCAATTTGTTAATGTGGTGTATCGCATTGATTGATTTGTAAATATTGAGGAATCTTTGCATCCCTGGGATAAAGCCCACTTGGTCATGATGTATGATCTTTTTACCATGTTGTTGGATTCGGTTTGATAGAATTTTGTTGACAATTTTTGCATGTATGTTCATCAGTGATATTGGCCTGTAGTTTTCTTTCTTTTTGGCATCTTTGTGTGGTTTTGGTATTAGGGTGATTAGGGTGATGATGGCTTCATAGAATGAGTTTGGTAGTTTACCTTCATCTGCAATTTTCTGGAAGAGTTTGAGTAGGATAGGTGTTAGCTCTTCTCTAAATTTTTGGTAGAATTCAGCTGTGAAGTCATTTGGTTTTGGGCTTTTGTTTGTTGGAAGATTTTTAATTACAGTTTCAATTTCCATGCTTGTGATGGGTCTGTTATGATTTTTTATTTCTTCCTGGTTCAGTCTTGGAAAGTTGTACTTCTAAGAATTTGTTCATTTCTTCCAAGTTGTCCATATTATTGGCATATAGTTGCTGATAGTAGTCTCTTATGATACCTTGTATTTCTATGTTGTCTGTTGTGATCTTTCCATTTTCATTTCTAAGTTTGCTGATTTGATTCTTCTCCCTTTTTTTCTTGATGAGTCTGGCTAATGGTTTGTCTATCTTATTTATCTTCTCAAAGAACCAACTTTTAGTTTTGTTGATTTCTGCTGTAGTCGCCTTTGTTTCTCTTTCATTTCTTTGTGCCCTAATTTTTAAGATGTATTTCTTTCTACTAACCCGGGGGTTCTTCATTTCTTCTTTTTCTAGTTGCTTTAGGTATAAAGTTAGGCTATTTATTTGATTTTTCTCCTGTTTCTTGAGGTAAGCTTGTATTGCTATGAACCTTCTTCTTAGCACTGCTTTTATTGAATCGCATACGTTTTAGGTTGTTGCGTTTACATTTTTACTTGTTTCTATGCATATTTTGATTTCATCTTTTATTTCTTCTGTGATTTGGTGGTTATTCAGAAGCGTGTTGTTTAATCTCCATATGTTTGTTTTTTTAATAGTTTTTCCCTGTTGTTGACATTTAATCTTACTGCATTGTGTTCACAAAAAATGTTTGAAATGATTTCAATTTTTTTTTAATTTACCAAGGCTAGATTTATGGCCCAGGATGTGATCTATCCTGGAGAATATCTGTGTGTGCTTGAGAAATAGGTAAAATTCATTGTTTTGGGGAGAAATGTCCTATAGATATCAATTAGGTCTAACTGGTCCATTGTATCATTTAAAGTTTGTTTTTCCTTGTCAATTTTCTGTTTAGTTGATCTATCCACAGGTGTGAGTGGGGTATTAAAGTCTCCCACAACTATTGTGTTACTGTTAATTTCCTGTTTCGTACTTGTTAGCATTTGTCTTACATGTTGCAGCGCTCTTATGTGGGTGCATATATAATTGTTATATCCTCTCTTGGATTGATCCTTTGACCATTATGTAGTGACCTTCTTTGTCTCTTTTGACAGCCTTTATTTCAGTCTATTTTATCTGATCTGAGTACTGTTACTCCTACTTTCTTTTGGTCTCCATTTGCATGGAACAACTTTTTCCAGCCCTTCACTTTCAGTCTATATGTGTCCCTTGTTTTGAGGTGGGTCTCTTGTAGACAACACATGTAGGGGTCTTGTTTTTGTATCCATTCAGCCAGTCTTTGTCTTTTGGTTGGGGCATCCAACCCATTTACATTTTGGGTAATTATTGATAAGTATGAACCCGTTGCCATTTACTTTGTTGTTTTGGGTTTGAGTTTGTGCACCTTTTCTGTGTTTTCTGTCTAGAGAAAATCCTTTAGCATTTGTTGAAGAGCTGGTTTGGTGGTGCTGAATTCTCTCAGCTTTTGCTTGTCTGTAAAGCTTTTGGTTTCTCCTTCATATTTGAATGAGATCTTTGCTGGGTATAGTAATCTGGATTGCATGTTTTTCTCTTTCATCACTTTGTCAAAAATCACAAGCTAAAAAGAGACAAAACAGAAATTCATTCTATATATGTGAGCTCAATTTTAAAATAATTCATTCATTCCAAAAATATTAATTGGCTATTTAATATACAATGGTCCATGCAAGAATATGAGTTTATAATTTTGAACACACAAATCCAAGGTCATTGTCCTATTAAACAAGAGCCTATAAATAATGTCAGTTCAGTTCAGTCAATAAGTCGTATCTGACTTTATGTGACCCCATGGACTGCAGCATGCCAGGCCTCCCTGTCCATCACCAACTCCCGGAATTACTCAAACTCATGTCCATTGAGTCAGTGATGCCATCCAACCATCTCATCCTCTGTCATCCCCTTCTCCTCCTGCCCTCAATCTTTCTCAGCATCAGGGTCTTTTCAAATGAGTCAGCTTTTCACATGAGGTGGCCAAAGTATTTGAGTTTCAGCTTTAACATCTGTCCTTCCCAAGAACACCCAGTACTGATCTCCTTTAAGATGCACTCGTTGGATCTCCTTGCAGTCCAAGGGACTCTCAAGAGTCTTCTCCAACACCATAGTTCAAAAGCATCAATTCTTCAGTGCTCAGCTTTCTTTATAGTCCAATTCTCATATCCATACAGGACCACTGGAAAAACCATAGCCTTGATTAGATGGACCTTCGCTGGCAAAACATGTCTCTGCTTCTTAATATGCTGACTAGGTAGGTCATAAATTTCCTTCCTAGGAGTAAGAGTCTTTTAATTTTATGGCAGCAGTCACAATCTGAAGTTATTTTGGAGTCCCCCCAAAATAAAGTCAGCCACTCTTTCCACTGTTTCCCCATCTATTTGCCATGGAGTGATGGGACCTTATGCCATGATCTTAAGTTTTCTGAATGTTGAGCTTTAAGCCAACTTTTTCACTCTCCTCTTTCACACTCATAAAGAGGTTATTTAGTTCTTTTTCACTTTTTGCCATAAGGGTGGTGTCATCTGCATATCTGAGATTACTGATATTTCTCTCAGCAAGGGATTCCACCTTGTGCTTCATGAAGCCCAGCATTTCTCATGATGTACTAGGCATTTAAGTTAAATAAGCAGGGTGACAATATACAGCCTTGACATAGTTCTTTTCCTATTTGGAACCAGTCTGTTGTCCCATGTCTAGTTCTAACTGTTGCTTCCTGATCTGCATATAGGTTTCTCAAGAGGCAGGTCAGATGTTCTGGTATTCCCACCTCTTTCAGAATTTCCCACAGTTTGTTGTGATCCACACAGTCAAAGGCTTTGGCATAGTCAATAAAGCAGAAATAGATGTTTTTCTGTAGCTCTCTTGCTTTTTTGATGATCCAGTGGATGTTGGCAATTTGATCTCTGGTTCCTCTGCCTTTTCTAAAACCAGCTTGAACATCTGGAAGTTCATGGTTCATGTATTGTTGAAGCCTGGCTTGGAGAATTTTGAGCACTGCTTCACTAGCCTGTGAGATGAGTGCAATTGTGCAGTAGTTTGAACATTCTTTGGCATTGCCTTTCTTAGAGATTGGAATAAAAACATATTTTCCAGTTCTGTGGCCACTGCTGAGTTTTCCAAATTTGCTGGCATATTGAATGCAGCCCTTTCATAGTATGATCTTTCAGGATTTGAAAGAGTTCAACTGGAATTCCATCACCTCCACTAGCTTTGATCGTAGTGGTGCTTCCCAAGGCCCACTTGACTTTGCACTTTCAGGATGTCTGGCTCTAGGTGAGTGCTCACACCATCGTGATTATCTGGGTCGTGAAGATCTTTTTTGTATAGCTCTTCTGTGTATTCTTCCCACCTCTTCTTAATATTTTCTGCTTCTGTTAGGTCCATACCATTTCTGTCCTTTATTGAGCCCATCTTTGCATGAAATGTTCCCTTGGTATCTCTAATTTTCTTGAAGAGATCTCTAGTTGTCCCCATTCTGTTGTTTTTCTCTATTTCTTTGAACTGATCACTGAGAAAGGATGTCTTATCTCTCCTTGCTATTCTTTGGAAATCTGGATTCAAATGGGTATATGTTTCATTTTCTCCTTTGTTTTTTGCTTCTCTTCTTTTCACAGCTATTTGTGAGGCTTCCTCAGAGAGCCATTTTGCTGTTTGCATTTCTTTTTTGGGAATGGACTTGATTCCTGTCTCCTATATCATGCCATGAACCTCTGTCCATAGTTCATCATGCACTCTGTCTATCAGATCTAGTTCCTTAAATCTGTTTCCCACTCCACTGTATAATCATAAGGGATTTGATGTAGGTCATACCTGAATGGTCTAGTGGTTTCCCCTACTTTGTTCAATCTAAGTCTGAATTTGGCAATAAGGAGTTCTAGATCTTAGCTACAGTCAACTTCTGATCTTGTTTTTGCTGACTGTATAGAGTTTCTCCATCTTTGGCTTCAAAGAATATAATCCATCTGATTTCAGTTGGCCATCTGGTGATGTCCATGTACACAGTCTTCTCTTGTGTTGTTGGAAGAGGGTGTTATGTGTGATCAGTGCATTCTCTTTATAAAACTGTATGAGCCTTTGACCTGCTTCATTCTGCACTCCAAGGCCCAATTTTTCTGTTATTTCAGGTGTCTCTTAACTTCCTACTTTTGCATTCCAGTCCCCTATAATGTAAAGGATGTCTATTTTGGGTGTTAGTTCTATAAGGTCTAGCATGTCTTCATTGAACCTTTCAATTTCAGCTTGTTCAGCATTACTGGTTAAGGCATAGACTTGGATTACTGTGATTTTTAATTTTTTGCCTTGGAAACGAACAGAGATCTTTTTTTTTTTTTTTTTCTTTTGAGATTGCATCCAATACTGTATTTCAGACTCTTTTGTTGACTATGATGGCTATGATGGCTACTCCATTTCTTTTAAGGGATTCTTGTCCACAGTAGTAGATATAAATATACATGTGAATTAAATTCACCCTTTCCAGTCCATTGTGGTTCACCGATTCCTAAAATGTGAACATTCACTCTTGCCATCTCCTGTTTGTCCACTTCCAATTTGCCTTGATTCATGGACCTAACATTACAGGTTCCTATGAAATATTGCTCTTACAACATCAGACCTTGCTTCCATCACCAGTCACATCCACAACTGGGTGTTGTTTTTGCTTTGGGTACGTCTCTCATTCTTTCTGGATTATTTCTCCACTGATTTCCAGTAGCATGTTGTGCACCTACCGACCTGGGGAGTTCATCATTCAGTATCCTATCTTTTTGCCTTATCATACTGTTCATGGGTTCTCAAGGCAATAATACTGAAGTTTTTGCCATTCCCTTCTTCAGTTGACCACATTTTGTCAGAACTCTCCACCATGACCCATCTGTCTTGGGTGGCCCTACATGGCATGGCTCACAGTTTCTTTGTGTTAGACAGGGCTGTGGTCCATGTGGTTATATTGGTTAGTTTTCTGTGATCATTGTTTCTGTCTGTCTGCCCTGTGAGTAATGTCAATGATATTTAATTGACAGAACACACAGATGGGAAGAATGGATAGAAAAAGACCCTTTTCCTATCTCGAGTTCATATTTTGTAAGTAATTTGTTTGACTTCCCTGATGGCTCAGAGGTAAAGAACCCCCTGCCAAGCGGGAAAGACATGTTCAATCCCTGGTTGAGGAAGATCCTCTGGAGAAGGAAATGGCAATGCACTCCAGTATTGTTGCCTAGGAAACCTCATGGACAGAGGAACCTGGCAGACCACAGTCATGGAGTTGGTACAGTCCATTAAAGAGTTAGATACGAATTAGTAACTAAACAATACAAGTAGTTTACCTACACAAAAGTTCATAGGATATTATTTCACCCCAGAAGCTATCACACCCCAGAAGCTACATTTATTTCCAGTTTAATAGAATGCTGGAGTCAAAAATTATTTCTATGAAGAGGGAAAGCACATGTGTATACCTATGTCTAATTCATGTTAGACTAATTCATGTATGGCAGAAATGAAATCAATGTTGTAAATCAAATATCCCTCAATTATAAATAAATTATTTCCAAATCTCTCATGTTAGATTCTGATTGAGTTGATATTAAATCTATTAAATAGTTATTCAATTAGTCTTTCATTAACAATGTGGTCTTATGGTAGGAGGCAAGGCCCAGGTATCATTATCAACCATTGTATGGCTTAGCTTCCCCCTATTCTGAGTTAAGTTACCCAGTATCTCCCGGATCCTCAGTTCTTCAGACTTCAACTCTGGACTACTTCATTGGCTATCAGTGACTTACACTGTTAACCTTACTTTTACCAGGAAATAATCTGCCCCCAATAAGTTATAGCTTTTCAACTGTCTGCTCCCTTTACTGATTCTGGACTCATTCAACATCTAATCCATCATACTGTCTCCTATCTCTGTGTTCTGAGTCCACTCAAGGCTATTATTTTCACTCATACCCATAATAGATCCCAACTATTATTGATTGAATTATGTCCTGAGCTAAGATCTTTGATTATTCTCTATCCTCATAGTCAACCAGACAAATAGCACCACAAATAGTCTGACATTACCATCTCTTTTGTTTCTTTTTCCTCCGATTGAAGGCTTCTGTTAACCTAGCTATGACTACTAGATCCATCACAATTTCATGCTATGCAATTTCGGCAAGAATTTTAGGAATACTTGGCAATGCTTTCCTCATCTCTAATTGACTCATTATAACTTTTCTCTTAACAGCTGTTCAAAATATTCTCCACTGCTTTCGTATCCCAAACCTACTTCTACACCACACTCTGGGTAAATGTTCTAGCTTCTGGTTTGCTATTAAGATAGATGGCATTCTGCGATCTACCATCTGTATGATGCTTCTATAATTAAAAAGTGAATTTATCATATCATCCCCATTGCCATTATCTGGCTCCAGCTGACACCTTTAGACACTTATAGAGTCTACTTACTTCTGTTTAATTTTTTTTTTTCATTTCTCTCTTTATTCCATAGAACCATGCTTTCACAGACTTCCTGGCCTCTGTTTCCTCCACTTAACATTGTATGTGCACTTTTCTCCACTCATCTCTTTCTGGCACACTTTATACTCCTTAGCTCAAGCATCAATTCCTTGGACTCCTTCCCCTAGCTTATATAGATGCAGCTTCTCTTTTCCATCTAAAGCATACTTATTTCACTTGCCACTAATGTGTTAAAAGCAATTTGAAAACCAAGAATAGTTTCCTTTTCTTAACTTATTTTTCAAGTCCGTTGTACTGTCTAGTTCAGTTGAGTCTCTCAGCTGTGTCCGACTCTTTGCAAACCCATGAATTGCAGCACGTGAGACCTCCCTGTCCATCAACAACTCCTGGAATTCACTCAGACTCATGTCCATCGAGTCGGTGATGCCATGCAGCCATCTCATCCTCTGTCGTCCCCTTTTCCACCTGTCCCCAATCCCTCCCAGCATCAGAGTCTTTTCCAATGAGTCAACTCTTCGCATGAGGTGGCCAAAGTACTGGAGTTTCAGCTTCAGCATCATTCCTTCCAAAGAAATCCCAGGGCTGATCTCCTTCAGAATGGACTGGTTGGATCTGCTTGCAGTCCAAGGGACTCTCAAGAGTCTTCTCCAACACTACAGTTCAAAAGCATCAATTCTTCGACGCTCAGCTTTCTTCAAGTCCAAGTCTCGAATCCATACCTCACTACTGGAAAAACCATAGCCTTGACTAGACGGACCTGTGTTGGCAATGTAATGTCTCTGCTTTTGAATATGCTATCTAGGTTGGTCATAACTTTCCTTCCAAGGAGTAAGTGTCTTTTAACTTTATGGCTGTAATCACCATCTGCAGTGATTTTGGAGCCCCAAAAAATAAAGTCCGACACTTTCCCCATCTATTTCCCATGAAGTAATGGGACCAGATGCCATGATCTCCGTTTTCTGAATGTTGAGCTTTAAGCCAACTTTTTCACTCTCCTCTTTCACTTTTATCAAGACGCTTTTAGTTCCTCTTCACTTTCTGCCATAAAGGTAGTGTCATTTGCATATCTGAGGTGATTGATATTTCTCCTGATAATCTTGATTCCAGCTTGTGCTTCTTCCAGCCCAACGTTTCTCATGATGTACTCTGCAAATAGTTAAATAAGCAGTGTGACAACATACAACCTTGACTTAATCCTTTTCTTATTTGGAACGAGTCTTTTGTTCCATGAGCAGTTCTAACTGTTGTTTCCTGACCTGCATATAGGTCTCTCAAGAGGCAGGTCAGGTGGTCTGCTATTCCCATCTCTATCAGAATTTTTCACAGTTTATTGTGATCCACACAAAGTCAAAGGTTTGGCATAGTCAATAAAGCAGAAATAGATGCTTTTCTGGAACTCTCTTCCTTTTTCCATGATCCAGCAGATGTTGGCAATTTGATCTCTGGTTCCTCTGCCTTTTCTAAAACCAGCTTGAACATCTGGAAGTTCATGGTTCATGTATTGCTGAAGCCTGGCTTGGAGAATTTTGAGCACTGCTTCACTAGCCTGTGAGATGAGTGCAATTATGAGCATTCTTTGGTATTGCCTTTCTTTGGGATTGGAATGAAAACGGACCTTTTCCAGCCCTGTGGCCACTGCTGAGTTTTCCAAATTTGCTGGCAGATTGAGTGCAGCAATTTCACAGCATAATCTTTCAGGATTTGAAATAGCTCAGCTGGAATTCCATAACCTCCACTAGCTTTGATCATAGTGATGCTTTCTAAGGAACACTTGACTTTACATTCCAGGATGTCTGGCTGTAGGTGAGTGATCACACCATCATAATAATCGTGGTTGTGAAGATCTTTTTTGTA
Source organism: Bos javanicus (assembly GCF_032452875.1). Lineage (NCBI taxonomy): Eukaryota > Metazoa > Chordata > Mammalia > Artiodactyla > Bovidae > Bos > Bos javanicus. Next base: position 3,476,016 of record NC_083871.1, on the reverse strand, counting down.
CAGTTCTTCTGTGTATTCCTGCCACCTCTTCTTAATATCTTCTGCTTCTGTTAGGTCCATACCATTTCTGTCCTTTATCGAGCCCATCTTTGCATGAAATATTCCCTTGGTATCTCTGATTTTCCTGAAGAGATCCCTAGTCTTTCCCATTCTGTTGTTTTCCTCTATTTCTTTGCATTGATCACTGAGGAGGCTTTCTTATCTCTACTTGCTCTTCTTTGGATCTGTGCATTCAGATGCTTATATCTTTCATTTTCTCCTTTGCTTTTCACTTCTCTTCCTTTCACAACTATTTGTAAAGCCTCCCCAGACAGTCCTTTTACTTTTTTGCGTTTCTTTTCCATGGGGATGGTCTTGATCCCTGTCTCCTGTACAATGTCAAGAACCTCCATCCATTGTTCATCAGACAGTCTATCTATCAGATCTAGTTCCTTAAATCTATTTCTCCCTTCAACTGTATAATCATAAGGGATTTGATTTAGATCATACCTGACTGGTCTTGTGGTTTTTCCTACTCTTCAATTTAAGTCTGAATTTGGCAATAAGGAGCTCATGATCTGAGCCACAGTCAGCTCCCAGTCTTGTTTTTGCTGACTGTATAGAGCTTCTCCATCGTTTGCTGCAAAGAATATAATCAGTCTGATTTCAGTGTTGACCATCTGGTGATGTCCATGTATAGTCTTCTCTTGTGTTGTTGGAAGAGGGTGTTTGCTATGACCAGTGCATTTTCCTGGCAAAACTCTGTTAGCCTTTGCCCTGCTTCATTCCGTATTCCAAGGCTAAATTTGCCTGTTACTCCAGGTGTTTCTTGACTTCCTACATTTGCATTCCAGTCCCCTATAATGAAAAGGACATCGTTTGGGGGTGTTAGTTCTAAAAGGTCTTGTAGGTCTTCATAGAACCATTGAACTTCAGCTTCTTCAGCATTACTGGTTGGGGTATAGACTTGGATTACTGTGATATGAATGATTTGCCTTAGAAATGAACAGAGATCATTCTGTCGTTTTGGAGATTGCATCCAAGTACTGCATTTTGGACTGTTTTGTTGACCATAATGGCTACTCCACTTCTTCTAAGGGATTCCTGCCTGCAGTAGTAGATATAATGGTCAGCTGAGTTAAATTCACCCATTCCAGTCCATTTTAGTTTGTTGATTCCTAGAATGTCGACATTCACTCTTGCCATCTCCTGTTTGACCACTTCCAATTTGCCTTGATTCATGGACCTGACATTCCAGGTTCCTATGCAATATTGCTCTTTACAGCATCAGACCTTGCTTCTGTCACCAGTCACATCCACAGCTGGGTATTGTTTTTGCTTTGGCTTCATCCCTTCATTCTTTCTGGAGTTATTTCTCCACTGATCTCCAGTAGCATATTGGCACCTTGTACATATTGTACTGTCTAACATACAATAGCGGAGAAGGCAATGGCACCCCACTCCAGCACTCTTGCCTGGAAAATCCCATGGACGGAGGAGCCTGGAAGGCTGCAGTCCATGGGGTCCCTGAGGTCAGACATGACTGAGTGTCTTCACTTTCACTTTCACTCATTGGAAATGGCAACCCACTCCAGTGTTCTTGCCTGGAGAATCCCAGGGACAGGGGAGCCTGGTGGGCTGCCGATTACTGGGTTGCACAGAGTCACACACAACTGAAGCGACTTAGCAGCAGCAGCAGCAGCAGCAACATACAATAGAGCACGGGCAGCCGTGACGGTGCAGAGAGCTCAGCGGAGAGGAGCTACCCCATGTCCGAGGTCAGGGGCAGAAGACGGGAGGACCCCATGTCTAAGGGGCAGCGGCCAAGAGGAGCTACCCCACATCCGAGGTCAGGGGAGGCAGCCGAGAGGAGCTACCCTGCATCCGAGGTCAGGGTCCGTGGCCGAGAGTGCCAGGGTGAAACAGCGCAGGAGTAGCGGAAAGGAGCTACCCCATGTACGAGGCCAGTGGTGACGGCTAGGAGGAGCTAGCCCACACCCGAGGCCAGGAGCAGTGGCCAAGAGGAGCAAACCCACGTCCAAGGAACAGTGGCTGCCCGGGTGCAGGAGGGCCTAGAGGAGCTATTCCATGTTCGAGATCAGGAGGGGCAGTGGTGAGGAGATTCCCCTCATCCAAGGTAAGGAGCAGCAGCTGTGCTTTGCTGGAGCAGCAGTGAAGAGATACCCCATGTGCAAGGTAAGAGAAACCCAAGATGGTAGGTGTTGCAAGAGGGCATCAGAAGGCAGACACACTGAAACCATAATCACAGAAAATTAGTCAATCTAATCACACTAGGACCACAGCCTTGTCTAACTCAATGAAACTAAGATAGACAGGTCACGGTGGAGAGGGGTCACAGAATGTGGTCCACTGGATAAAGGAATGGCAAACCACTTCAGTATTTTGCCACCCAAGATAGATGGGTCATGGTGGAGAGGGCTGACAGAATGTGATCCACTGGAGAAAGGAACGGCAAACCACTTCAGTATTCTTGCCTTGAGAACCCCACGAACAGTATGAAAAGGCAAAATGATAGGATACTGAAAGAGGAACTCCCCAGGTCAGTAGGTGCCCAATATGCTACTGGAGATCAGTGGAGAAATAAGTCCAGAAAGAATGAAGGGATGAAGCCAAAGCAAAAACAATACCCAGCTGTGGATGTGACTGGTGATAGAAGCAAGGTCTGATGCTGTAAAGAGCAATATTGCATAGGAACCTGGAATGTCAGGTCCATGAATCAAGGCAAATTGGAAGTGGTCAAACAGGAGATGGCAAGAGTGAATGTCGACATTCTAGGAATCAGTGAACTAAAATGGAAGGGAAGGGGTGAATTTAACTCAGATGATCATTATATCTACTACTGCGGGCAGGAATCCTTTAGAATAAGTGGAGTAGCCATCATGGTCAACAAGAGTCCAAAATGCAGTACTTGGATGCAATCTCCAAAATGACAGAATGATCTCTGTTCGTTTCCAATGCAAACCATTCAATATCACAGTAATCCAAGTCTATGTTCCAACCACTAACGCTGAAGAAACTGAAGTGAATGGTTCTATGAAGACCTACAAGACCTTTTAGAACTAACACCCCCAAACGATGTCCTTTTCATTATAGGGGACTGGAATGCAAATGTAGGAAGTCAAGAAACACCTGGAGTAACAGGCAAATTTAGCCTTGGAATATGGTATGAAGCAGGGCAAAGGCTAACAGAGTTTTGCAAAGAAAATGCACTGGTCATAGCAAACACCCTCTTCCAACAACACAAGAGAGACTCTACACATGAACATCACCAGATGGTCAACACTGAAATCAGATTGATTATAATCTTTGCAGCCAAAGATGGAGAAGCTCTATACAGTCAACAAAAACAAGACCAGAAGCTGACTGTGGCTCAGATCATGAGCTCCTTATTGCCAAATTCAAACTTAAATTGAAGAAAGTAGGGAAAAACACTAGACCATTCAGGTATGACCTAAATCAAATTCCTTATGACTATACAGTGGAAGTGAGAAATAGATTTAAGGGACTCAATTTGATAGATAGAGTGCCTGATGAACTATGGATGGAGGTTCGTGACATTGTACAGGAGACAGGGATCAAGATCATCCCCATGGCAAGGAAATTAAAAAAAGCAAAATGGCTGTCTGGGGAGGCCTTACAAATAGCTGTGAAAAGAAAGGAGAAAAGTAAAGGAGAAAAGGAAAGATATAAGCATCTGAATGCAGAGTTCCAAAGGAGAGATAAGAGATAAAGGAGAGATAAGAAAGCCTCCTCAGCGATCAATGCAAAGAAATAGAGGAAAACAACAGAATGGGAAAGACTAGAGATCCCTTCAAGAAAATTAGAGATACCAAGGGAACATTTCATGCAAAGATGGGCTCGATAAAGGACAGAAATGGTATGGACCTAACAGAAGCAGAAAATATTAAGAAGAGGTGGTAGGAATACACAGAAGAAGTGTACAAAAAAGATCTTCACGACCCAGATAATCACAATGGTGTGATCACTCACCTAGAGCCAGAAAATCTGGAATATGAAGTCAAGTGGGCCTTAGGAAACATCACAATAAACACAGCAAGTGGAGGTGATGGAATTCCAGTTGAGCTATTTCAAATCCTGAAAGATCATACTATGAAAGGGCTGCATTCAATATGCCAGCAAATTTGGAAAACTCAGCAGTGGCCACAGGACTAGAAAAGGTCAGTTTTCATTCCAATCCCAAAGAAAGGCAATACCAAAGAATGCTCAAACTACCGTATAATTGCACTCATCTCACAAGCTAGTAAAGTAATGCTCAAAATTCTCTAAGCCAGGCTTCAGCAATATGTGAACCATGAACTCCCAGATGTTCAAGCTGGTTTTAGAAAAGGCAGAGGAACCAGAGATCAAATTGCCAACATCTGCTAGAGCATGGAAAAAGAAAGAGAGTTCCAGAAAAGCATCTATTTCTGCTTTATTGACTATGCCAAAGCCTTTGACTATGTGGATCACAATAAACTGTGGAAAATTCTGAAAGAGATAGGAATAGCAGACCACCTGACCTGCCTCTTGAGAGACCTATATGCAGGTCAGGAAACAACAGTTAGAACTGCTCATGGAACAACAAGACTGGTTCCAAATAGGAAAAGGTGTACTTCAAGGCTGTATATTGTCACCCTGCTTATTTAACTTATATGCAGAGTACATCATGAGAAACGCTGGGCTGGAAGAAACACAAGCTGGAATCAATTGCTGGGAGAAATATCAATAACCTCAGATATGTAGATGACACCACCCACTTGGCAGAAAGTGAAGAGGAACTAAAAAGCCTCTTTATCAAAGTGAAAGAGGAGAGTGAAAAAGTTTGCTTAAAGCTCAACATTCAGAAAACTAAGGTCATTGCATCTGGTCTCATCACTCATGGCAAATAGATGGGGAAACAGTGGAAACAGTGTCAGACTTTATTTTTTTCGGCTCCAAAATCACTGCAGATGCTGACTTCAGCCATGAAATTAAAAGACGCTTACTCCTTTGAAGGAAAGCTATGACTAACCTAGATAGCATATTGAAAAGCAGTACTTTGCCAACAAAAGTCCATCTAGTCAAGGCTATGGTTTTTCCAGTGGTCATGTATGGATGTAAAAGTTGGACTGTGAAGAAAGCTGCATGCCAAATAATTGTTGCTTTTGAACTGTGAAGTTGGAGAAGAGTCTTGAGAGTCCCATGGACTCCAAAGAGATCCAACCAGTCCATTCTAAAGGAGATCAGCCCTGGGTTTTTTTGTTTTGAAGGAATGATGCTAAAGCTGAAACTCCAGTACTTTGACCACCATGAGAATGGTTAACTCATTGGAAAAGACTCTGGTGCTGGGAGGAATTGGGGGCAGGAGGAGAAGGGGATGACAGAGGATCAAATGGCTAGATGGCATCACTGACTTGATGGACGTGATTTTGAGTGAACGCAGGGAGATGGTGATGAACAGGAATGCCTGGCGTGCTGCAGTTCATGGGGTCGCAAAGAGTCGTGCACAACTGAGCAATTGAACTGAGCTGATGCACAAATGTGACCATTATCCTGATTTTTACCATCAGAAGTCAGTTTTACTATTTTGGATGATTTATATAAATGAAAATCATAGTATACACTTTTGCATCTAGTTTTTCTATTCTACCATTATATGACAGAGAAGGAAAGGATTTTCTTCATATGCATTGTCATTAGTTATTTATTGATTCAATTATTAATGGAAATATGGCCGTTTTTAGCTCAGGTATATGTAAATAGTGGTGCTGTATCATGTTTTTTATTTGACTCTTGGTGAACATATGCACATATTTTTGTTGTACCTGCCAGTGGTAGCTCTGCTTCAAAATCCTTTATTCTACCCTAGTGGACAATTTCAAATAATATTCTGGAGTTGTTCCAATTTGCAATCTCTCCACTAGCTTTTGTGTATTATGGACCAACATTTGTCATTGTCTCTCTCTTTCAACTTAATCATTCTACTTCATGCCTAGTGATATATTATAGTGTTTTACTTTTTATTTCCTTGAGGAGTAATGGTCTTGAGGATCTTCCTATATGTATTCTGGCAATTTGGACAAATATATGAATAAAGACATGAACATGTCTAAAATTATAGGTTTGTTATTATTCTACCATGGTGGGACTAATATCAGGAGATGATGGCTCTAGAAAAGATAGTGTGTTACTCACAGATCCCAAAAGAAAAAGGCATTTCATACCTTTCAGCGCAACATAGACATATGTGGTTTTGTCAGGAGACAATGGAAATGGGATTTAATGTACACAGGAAATATCGCTGTGGTTTTAGCAGGAAAGGAAAGGCAGGCTTAATTACCAACTCTGAGGACTGGCTAGTTTGAATAATGTTGCTGGGCTCTGGGGCACAGGGGCTGCTGCTAGATGTCTGGTGGCTGGCCCCAGATTGATTAGGGCAGAGGGAATGGTGTGTGGGCACTGCATTTGTTGGTTTGTATATGAAAACTGTGGTGATAGGTACATTGTTTACTATCTCTTATAATTAACCTGCCTTGGTAGAAGCAGCCTCCCCAGGGTTAGCAATGCCCAGAGTAAAGTCTCAGAAATATAGAAAATAAAAAAGACACACTTGACAATACATGAAACTGTTTAAGGCTTCCATTGAAATTTCCATTGCATTGTTTTATTTAGGTTGCTTTTATTCAAGAAATAAGTCTTTTGCGGTCACTCTATGTCTGTTTTTCACTTTCCTAATGTTTTACTTTTCTTTTTTTTTTTTAACTGCATTTTTGTTGAAGTACAGTTGTTTTACAACGCTGTGTTAGATTCAGGTGTACAGGAAGGTGAATTCTTTTTCTGATCCTTTACCCTTATCAGTCAGTTAAGTTCAGTTGCTCAGTTATGTCCGACTCTTTGTGACCCCATTGACTGGAACACACCAGACTTCCCTGTCCATCACCAACTCCCAGAGTTTACACAAACTTATGTCCATTGAGTCAGTGATACCATCTAACCATCTCATCCTCTGTTGTCCCATTCTCCTCCCAGCTTCAATCATTCCAATCCCAGATTCTGCATTCTCTCAAGATAGGACATAGAAAGTCTAGGATGAATTTCCCTCATTTCACCTGATGTAGCCTTTTCAAGAGGCTATGGATATGTTGAATATTTTTGAATACTTGTTGCCATGTAGTCTCATCTTTTTTTGCATGGCATTGAAAATATAAAAAGTCAGTTTAAATAAAGCGCTTTCTTTACATCTCATCCTGTCTTATTGACATACTAAATTCTGTTTGTTGTTGTTATTACTGTTGTATCAGTTGGAGTGTGTCTAGATGCAAGTGACATATCATCTCAAAAGAGGAATCAACATATTATACAATGAAAAGTTTAGTATCATTACTAACAAGAAGTTCTGGTAAATATAATTCCAGGATGGGAAAACTGAGCAACATACCCAAATCTCCAAGGGCCTCAGTTTAGTTCAGTCGCTCAGTCGTGTCCAACTCTTCGCGACCCCATGAATAGCAGCACGCCAGGCCTCCGTGTCCATCACCAACTCTCAGAGTTCACTCAAACTCATGTCCATCGAGTTGGTGATGCCATCCAGCCTTCTCATCCTCTGTCGTCCCCTTCTCCTCTTGCCCTCAATCCCTCCCAGCATCAGAGTCTTTTCCAATGAGTCAACTCTTCGCATGAGGTGGCCAAAGTACTGGAGTTTCAGCTTTAGCATCATTCCTTCCAAAGAACATCCAGGGCTGATCTCCTTCAGAATGGACTGGTTGGATCTCCTTGAATTCCAAGGGAGTCCCAAGAGTCTTCTCCAACACCACAGTTCAAAAGCATCAATTCTTTGGCACTCAGCTTTCTTCACAGTCCAACTCTCACATCCATACATGACCACAGGAAAAATCATAGCCTTGACTAGACAGACCTTTGTGGTAAAGTAATGTCTCTGCTTTTCAATATGCTATCTAGGTTGGTCATAACTTTCCTTTCAAGGAGTAAACATCTTTTAATGTCATGGCTGCAGTCACCATCTGCAGTGATTTTGGAGCTCCCCAAAATAAAGTCTGACACTGTTTCCCCATCTATTTCCCATGAAGTGATGGGACCAGATGCCATGATCTTAGTTTTCTGAATTTTGAGCTCTAAGCCAACTTTTTCTAGACATAATTAATATTTCTGTTTTGTAAACTCAGCATTTTAAATGTGACTGATACTCTCATGACTGAAATTTTGGTATCCACAAGTCCAGACATCAGATTTTTGCAATCTCTATCCATATTTACAGGGAGTAATATCTCTAAACACATCTTCTTTAATCAGGGAGAAAAAGATAAACGTCTAGAAGAGATTTTCATTTGTTTTGTTGACCAGGATGCTAATCACACTGACAAAACTTTTAAAACCTTTCTATGCCAAGAGAAAGAGAATTATAATAAATTGGATTAGATTCAGCAATAATTATGCATTGGCATTAGGAAGGTGCCACCCTCCATGAGAAGCTGAACATCAGAAGAAAAGTCCAAGTCTCTCTCAGAGGAAGCATTAGGAAGATCAGCAAAAACTCCCCAAACCCTAGAACAAGTAACAAACAAATCTATTTACTATTAGTCTCAAATATATGGTGTGTTTTCCATAATTTGCAATTTTAGAAAATTAAGAAGTAATGAAATGTTTGCTTTATTTTTACTTTAGCAAAAATATGGCAACATTTTTTCTACTTTAAAAGCATTACCTCTTAATATAACATACAATATACAAAGTATTTAAGAACTATGCATTATTACTGTTTAAAATATTCTGATAAACAACATGCAAAAAAACTAAGTAATGGAAAGATACTTCATGTTCATAGACAGGAAGATTCAATATCACTAAAATGTAAGTTCTTCCAAATTGAATCTGTAGATCACATGTACTCCCAATCAAAATCCCAGTAAGCTAGATTATAGATATAAAAATTTTATAGGAGAGGCAAAAGACCCAGGGTAACCAGCACGACATTTAAGGAGAAGAATCAAGTTAGAGGATGAACAATACTCAACTTTAAGACTTACTATATTGTTACAGCAATAAAGAGAGTGTGATATTAGTGAAAGAATTGACAACTGAGCCAATGAAATATCCATGCAATAGAAAGCCCAGAAACAAATCCACATAAATGTGATCAACTGGTTTTTGACAAAGGATCAAAGGCAATACAATGGAGAAAAGGTTTTCTTTTCAACAAAAGGTACTGGAACAACTGGCCTTCGCAGGCAAATAAATGAATCTAGATTTAGGTGGACATCACCAGATGATCAATACCAAAATCAGATTGATTATATTATTTGCACTCTATTCGGTCAGCAAAAATAAGACCAGGAGCTGACTGAGGCTCAGATCATGAATTCCTTATTGCCAAATTCATATTTAAATTTAAGAAATTAGGGAAAAACAATAGGCCATTCAAGTACGACCTAAATCAAATCCCTTACATTTATACAGTGGAAGTGACAAATAGATTCAGGGGATTAGATCTGAAAACTATTGATGGAGGTTCATAACATTGTACAGGAGTTGGTGATCTAAAGCCATCCCCACAAAAGAAATGCAAAAAGGCAAAATGGTTGTCTGAGGAAGCCTTACAAATAGCTGAGAAAAGAGAAGCAGAATGTCAAATAATAGAAGGGAGAGAATATTGTAAACTAAAATAATAATAATAATAAAATTTTTAAAAAACTGAAAAAAAAACCCTTCCTAGGTGAACAACACAAATAAATAGAGGAAAAGAATACAATGGCTCCAGTTTCATCCACCTCATTAGAACTGATTCAAATGTATTCTTTTTAATGGCTGAGTAATACTCCATTGTGTATATGTACCACAGCTTTCTTATCCATTCATCTGCTGATGGACATCTAGGTTGCTTCCATGTCCTGGCTATTATAAACAGTGCTGCGATGAACATTGGGGTACACGTGTCTCTTTCCCTTCTGGTTTCCTCAGTGTGTATGCCCAGCAGTGGGATTGCTGGAACATAAGGCAGTTCTATTTCCAGTTTTTTAAGGAATCTCCACACTGTTCTCCATAGTGGCTGTACTATTTTGCATTCCCACCAACAGTGTAAGAGGGTTCCCTTTTCTCCACACCCTCTCCAGCATTTATTATTTGTAGACTTTTGGATCGCAGCCATTCTGACTGGTGTGAAATGGTACCTCATAGTGGTTTTGATTTGCATTTTCTGATAATGAGTGATGTTGAGCATCTTTTCATGTGTTTGTTAGCCATCTGTATGTCTTCTTTGGAGAAATGGTGCACCAGGACGACCCAGAGGGATGGTATGGGGAGGGAGGAGGGAGGAGGGTTCAGGATGGGGAACACATGTATACCTGTGGTGGATTCATTTTGATATTTGGCAAAACTAATACAACTATGTAAGGTTTAAAAATAAAATTAATAAAAAAAAATAAATAAAATGAGTAACCAATAAGGACCTACTGAATAGCACAGGAAACTGCTCAACAACAACAACAACAAAAAGAATACAATGGGAAAGACTAGAGATCACTTCAAGAAAATCAGAGATACCAAGGGAAAATTTTATGCAAAGAGGGGAACACATGTATACCTGTGGTGGATTCATTTTGATATTTGGCAAAACTAATACAATTATGTAAAGTTTAAAAAAAATTGAATTAAAAAAATAAAGAGCAGAAATTATATACACCTAACAGAAGCAGAAGATATATTTTTAAATTTTTTAAATGAATTATTTATTTTCCTTTACAATATTGTATTGGTTTTGCCATACATTGACTTGAATCCACCATGTGTTCCCCATCCTGAACCCCCTTCCACCTCCCTCTCCATCCCATCCCTCTGGGTCATCCAAAAAGTAGAAGATATTAAGAAGAGGTGGCAAGAATACACAGAAGAACTATACAAAAAATATTTTAATGACCCAGAATACCACAATGGTGTAATCACTAACTTAGAGCCAGACATCCCAGAATGCGTAGTCAAGTGGGTCTTAGGAAGCATCACTATGAACACAACTAGTGGAGGTGATGGAATTCCAGTTGAGCTCTTTCAAATCCTGAAAGATCATACTATGAAAGGGCTGCACTCAATATGCCAGCAAATTTGGAAAACTCAGCAGTGACCACGGGACTGGAAAAGATCAGTTTTCATTCCAATCCCAAAGAAAGGCAATGCAAAAGAAAGTTCAAACTACCACCCAATTGCTTTCATTTCACACACTAGCAAATTAATGCTCAAAATTCTCTAAGCCAGGCTTCAACAGTACATGAACCACGAACATCCAGATGTTCAAGCTGGATTTAGAAAAGGCAGAGGAACCAGAGATCAAATTGCCAACATCCACTAGATCATCGAAAAAGTAAGAGAATTCCAGAAATAAACATCTACTTCTGCTTCACTGACTACACTGAAGCCTTTGACTGTGTGGATCACAGCAAATTGTGGAAAATTCTTCAAGAGATTGGAATTCCAGACCACCTTACCTGCCTCCTGAGAAACCTATATGAAGGACAAGAAGCAACAGTTAAAACCAGATATGGAATGATGGACTGGTTCCAAATCGTATACTGTCTGTATACTGTCATCCTGTTTATTTAACTTACATGATGAGTACATCATGGGAAATGCAAGATTGGATGAAGCACAAACTGAAATCAATATTGCCAGGAGAAATATCAATAAACTCAGATATGCAGATGATGCCACCATTATGGAAGAAAACAAAGAGGAATTTAAGAGACTATTTATGAATGTGAAAGAGAAAAGGGAAAAAGCTGGCTTAAAACTTAACATTTAGAAAACTAAGAGCATGGCATCCGGTCCCATCACTTCATGGCAAATAGATGGGTAAACAATGGAAACAGTGAGATACTTTATTTTGAGGGGGCTCCAAAATCACTGCAGATGGTGACTGCAGCCATGAAATTGAAAGAGGCTTGCTCCTTCATGAAAAGCTATGACCAGCCTAGACAGCTTATTATAAAGCAGAGACATTACTTTGCCAAAAAAGGTCTGTCTAGTCAAAGCTATGGTTTTTACAGTAATCATGTATGGATGTGAGAGTTGGACTATAAAGAAAGTCACGTGCTGAAGAATTGATGCTTTTGAACTGTGGTGTTGGAGAAGACTCTTGAGAGTCCCTTGAATCCACTGCAAGAAGATCCACCTAGTCCATCCTAAAGGAAATCAGTCCTTAATATTCATTGGAAGGACTGATGCTAAAGCTGAAGCTCCAATACTTTGGCTACCTGATGTGAAGAACCTAGTCATTCGAAAAGACCCTGATGCTGGGAAAGATTGAAGACAGGAGAATAAGGGGATGACAGAGGCTGAGATGGTTGAATGGCATCACAGACTCAGGGGACATGAGTTTGATCACGTTCTGGGAGATAGTGAAGATCAAGGGAAGCCTGGTGTTCTGCAGTCCATTAGATCACAAAGATTCAGACAGGACTGAATGACTAAACAACCTCAAGACACAGACTTTATCCTGTCACAAAAATTAACTCAAAGAATCATAGACTTAAATGTAAAATGTGCATCTATAAAATAATATAGAAAGCACTTAGAGGTCCTTGAGTGTGGTGATGCCTTTTTAAATACAGCATCAAAGACATAATTAATGAGTGAAGCAATTGATACATTGAACTTTACTGAAATTCACAATCTGCTACAAAAAAGAAAGTATGAAGAAAATTAGAAGACAAGCCATGGTTTCAGAGAAAATGTTTGCCAAGGACACATCTGATAAATGACTTTATCTAAAATATATAAAGAACACTTAAAACTCAGCAACAAGAAAACTGATAACTTGATTTAAAAAAAAAAAAAAACGGGCTGGAGATCTGAACAGATACCTCACCAAAGAAGACTGACAGATAGCAACCAAGTATTTGAAATAATGTTCCACAGCATTTAGCATCAGAGTATTTTGTTAGTAACTGAAATTTCAAAATAGTTGATCTATAGATACATATTTTTTGCTATAGTTATTTTGCTTTTTTAAAATTAGATCTCATTTACTTTCTTTCCTTTGCTTGTGTTTTTTAAACACACACACACAATGTTTTTGCAGTTTTTATTTTTTTCCAATTGTTTGATTAAATTTAATTTTTCTAGTAATTTTATACATATATATTATAGAATCTTGTTTATAGAATTGTAAACAGAAAAACAAATTTTTAAACTTAATTACCTTTGAATAAATATCATATCACACTTACTATATTTTCCTAAATGCTTCAAAGACCATTCATTTGCAAAGATTGTGCTCCAGAATTATTCTAATAAGTATTAACTAACTGATTTAAGGAAGGTATTAGTCATTTAGAACAACAAAAAAAGGATCAATATTAGAAATATAGTTCTTGTGCAAGGCAATTAACAATCTGATTTGAACCAAAAGACTCCTGGATTCTTAATGACTAAATATAAAGGTGCCTAAAATGAGAGGCTAGAGAACAAGCAGATAAGCTATCCATAAGCAGATAAGCAAATTTATGGGGAAACTTTCCTCTGTTTCAGTTCTCCAGAGCGTGCAATGTAAGGAAAGAACTGCTTGAATATAAGATGGGCAAAACCACAAAAAAAATCATCTATTGCTATTTTTCTTAGTTCCACTCAAAATCACTTCTCATTTTTTCTACTTCTATTCAAATTGAATTTAAGTAAGCATTTGAAACTATGACGTTTTTCTTGAAAGTCTTTCTCTCTCTATGTATTTAAAATAATCCATTTAGAATATGGTTTCATGTCCATTCATCTAATTATTGATAATTTCAACTTCTGTGTCGATGCCTGTTTTCCAGTCTTCTCTGCTTGTCAAGATAATTTTTATCAAGAATCCCTGGATATTTTCTCAGTTTATTTTATTGTTTACTGTTATATTTTTCAATAGTTTATAAGCTTCAAAGTGTCAGGGATCATATCTTGTTCTTTGCTTGTATTTCCCACAGCATCTAAGTTTAGCAGAGAATTCAAAAAACTATTCACCGAATAGAAATTACTTTCTTGTCTTCACTTTTTAGCTTTCTGGCTGCCCTATATAATAACCCGAATAGTCTTTGTCTTTTATGTATTGTCTTTACATAAAAATTGTTCTTATATTGCAGTCTAATACTTATTTGATTTCCAATTTCATATAATGTTTCACTTGATTTTTGTTCATAAACTGTTCCTGTATAATAATATTATGCCTGTAAATCTGTCACTTGTAAGATTGTAGAGTGAGATTTTCTGATATACTATACATTATTTCTTTTCTTATGGCTCAATCCATGTTTTCTCTATTGTTTGTTCTCTTTATTTGTTTCAAGGGCACAATACTTGCTCATTATAAAAGTAATAAAAATGGAAACAGTATAAATAGTAAATCAATAAATAATACCCCCTAGAATAATCAACATTTTTATTGGATTATTATCATTCTAGCCATGATTATATAAATATTTAAAACAAGAAGTTGGATATAATGTGGAGGATAGGTGGATAGATAATGCACTTTTTTATATAAATTATTTAAGTAACTCAACCCATTTTAATTATGTGCTGTGCTGTGCTCAGTTGCTTCAGTCATGTCCGACTCTGCAATCCTATAGACTATAGCCCATCAGGCTCCTCTGTCCATGGGATTCTCCAGGCAAGAATACTTGAGTGGGTTACCATACACTCCTCCAGGGGATTTTCCTGACCCAGGGATTGAACCCAGGTCTGTTGCACTGCAGGTGGATTTTTCACTACTGAGCCACCAGGGAAGCCCCATTTTAATCATAAGAGAATATAAATAAGTAGTTACATAAATTATTTTTCTTTCTAGGTAAGACTGAGGTTCACTTTTTTCTTTGTAGCCATCCAGTTTTCCAAACACAATTTACTAAAAAGCTCATCATTTCCATAGCATTATTTTGCCATTTTGTCACAAATCAGGTGAACATATACATGCTCAGTCTTTTCTGAACATGCTATGTTTGTCTTGCTAGTTTGCTCTTCTAATGTTGATACTACACTCTTACTTGCTATACCTTTCCTAAAAGTCTTAATATTCAATGGTGCAAATCAAGCTATTTTCTTTCTTTTCAATATTGCTTTGGGCATCATTGGACCTTTGTTCATTTGGATTTTTAAAAGATTTTATAAGTTTCTGCTAATATTTGGAGGGTTTTGAATAAAATTTATTATATATATGTATTTATATGTGTGTGTATTTATATACCTATATAAAGTTCATCATGGTTTGCCAATTCATTGACACGGTGTATCACTTTACTTACTTGATTTATTTCAATATTATCTTGCTGATTTTAGTGTGTTGTGCTTAGTCACTTGCATGCTACTCTTTGTGACATCATGGACCCCATAGCCTACCATGTTTCTCTTTCCATGGGGATACTCCAGGTGAAAATACTGGAGTGGATTGCCATTCCACTCCAGGGGATCTTTCCAACCCAGGAAATGAACCCAGGTCTCCTGCATTGCAGGTGCATTCTTTACCATCTGAGCCACCAGCGAAGCCCATTTATTCTTGGTATTTGAATTTTTGGTACTATTGTAAAAAAGTATATTTTATTATTTGTATTTTGTCTGTCACATGAAAATAACAAATATATCTGATTTTTAATGGATACTATGTCAAGTTAATGTGTTAAATTCAATTGGTAATTATAATAGCTTTTTATGCTCCACGTACATAATCATAAAATCTGCAATTAATGAGGTTTTATTTCTCTGTTTACAACTCAAATTTTTCTCCATTGTACTAGCTAAATTATCAGCAGAATATATGTCTTTAAATATACTTTTTTAAAAGAGAAATTTCAGGTTCACAGAAAAACTGAGTGCAAAGTGCAGAGTACCTCCTGCCCACACATGCAAAGTAACCCCTGCAAGTCAACACCCAGCACCAATTCATTTTTAAAATCAATGAATGTACATCATTATCACAAAAGGTCCATAGTTTACATTAAGCTTCAGTCATGGTATTCCATGGGTTTTAACAAATGTGTAATGACATAGTATACATCCAGAATATATTCATTGTCCTAAACATTCTCCGTAGTCTACTTATTCATCCCACTCTATCCCTAACCCCTGGTGATTGATATTTTCTCTGTCTCCATAGTGTGGCCTTTTTGAAAAAACCCATAGAGTTGGAATCATATAAAATATAATCTTTTTTTAAATTGACTTATTTCACTTATTATGTATTTAAGATCCCTCTTGTCTTTTCATGGCTTGATAGCTAATTTTGTTTTAGAGCTCAATAATTTAATTACATTTTATTTATTCATTTACCTACTGAAGGCATCTTGGTTGCTTCCACATTTTAGCAATATAAATACAGTTGTTATAAAATTTCCATAAGCAGGTTTCTGTGTGGGCATAAGTTTTTGAATTCTCTTGGTAAATACTAAGTAGCATGAATGATGGATGGTTTGGTAATAGTCTGGTTAGTTTTGACTTTCAAAGTGGCTGTAGCATTTTGCATTTCAACCAGTATTGTGCAAGAGTGCCTCTCATAACATATCCTTCCAACATCTTGCATTGTAAGTATTTTAGATTCTTATCATTCTGATAATTATGCAGTGGCATATCATAGGTGTTTTAATTAGAAATTCCTTAATCACTTCATAGCAAATAGATGAGGAAACAGTGGCTGACTTTATTTTGGGGGGTTCCAAAATCACTGCAGATGGTGATTGCACCCATGAAATTAATAGACGCTTACTCCTTCGAAGGAAAGTTATGACCAAACTGGACAGCATATTAAAAAGCAGAGACATAACTTTGTCAACAAAGTTCTGTCTAGTCAAGGCCATGGTTTTTCCAATAGCCATGTATGGATGTGAGAGTTGGATGATTAAGAAAGCTGAGCACTGAAGAATTAATGTTTTTGAACTGTGGTGTTGGAGAAGCTTCTTGAGAGTCCCTTGGACTGCAAGGAGATCCAACCAGTCCATCCTAAAAGAGTTCCTTGGTGTTCATTGGAAGGACTGATGCTGAAACTCCAATACTTTGGCCACCTAATGAGAAGAGCCAACTCATCTGAAAAGACCCTGATGCTGGGAAAGATTGAGGGCAGGAGGAGAAGGGGATGACAGAGGATGAGATGGCTGGATGGCATCACCGACTCAATGGACATGGGCTTGGGTGGACTCTGGGAGTTGGTGATGGACAGAGAGGCCTGGCGTGCTGCGGTTCATGGGGTCAGAAAGAGTCAGACAAGACTGAGTGACTGAATTGAACTGAACTGAACTGAATGATACATGATGCTGGGCATCTCTTCATATGCTTACTATCTGCATATTTTCTTTAGTAAATTGCCTGATTAGATATTTTTTCTATTGTTTAATTAGTTTCATTTTTTCTTATAGTTGTGTTCTAAGAGATCTTTGGATATTTTTATACGTGGTCTTTTAGCAGACTGGTGTTTTGCAAGTATTTTCCCAATTATTCCTTGCCTTTTCACTCTCTTAAAAGTATCTTTTGCAAAGTAGAAATTCTTCATTTTAATAAAGTCAAGCTTACCAGTTTTTTCTTTTATGAATTATGCCTTTGGTTTTCAATCTTACTGGAAGCCCAAGGTGATACCTTATAGGGGTTTTATAATTTTACAGTTTTCATTTAGTTTTGTGATGCACTTTGAGATAGTTTTTGTGGAGGTTGTAAGGTCTAAGCCTCAATTTATTGGTTTATTTATTTGCATGTAAATATTCAGTGAGAAATCTGTATGCAGGTGAATAAGCAACAGTTAGAACAGGACATGGAACAACAGACTGGTTCCAAATTGGGAAAGAAGTATGTTCAGGCTGTACTTTGAGGTCAAAGATCCGTCTAGTCAAAGTTATGATTTTTCCAGTAGTCATGTATGGATGTGAGAGTTGTACCATAAAGAAAGCTGAACACTGAAGAATTGATGCTTTTGAACTGTGGTGTTGGAGAAGACTCTTGAGAGTCCCTTGGACTTCAAGGAGATCCAACCAGTCAATCCTAAGGGAAATCAGTCCTGAATAATCATTGGAAGGACTGATGCTGAAGCTGACACTCCAATACTTTGGCCACTTGATGTGAAGAACTTACTCTTTAGAAAAAACCCTGATGCTGGGAAAGATTCAAAACAGAAAAAGAAGGGGACAACAGAGGATGAGATGGTTGGATGGAGAAGGGGATGACAGAGGATGAGATGGTTGGATGACATCATCAACTCAGTGGACATGAGTTTGAATTTTCTCTGGGAGTTGGTGAATGACAGGGAAGCCTGGTGTGCTGCAGTCCATAGGGTTGCAAAGAGTCAGGCATAACTGAGTGGCCAAACTGAACTGAAATATTCAGCTCTTCCAGCAACATTTGTTGAACAGACTATATTTTCTGTTTTGCATTATCTTTGTTCTTTTCTTAAATTTCATTCAGCTGTATTTATAGGAGTCTATTTTTGGACTTTCTGCTTTGTTCTACTGACCTATTTGTATATTCTTTCACCAATAATATCCTGTTTTGATTATTATAGCTTTATAATGAGTTTTATATTTGAGTAATGTCAGACCTCTGACTTTTTCTTCAATATTTTATTGACTACTATGGGACTTCTGCTTCTATAAACATTGGAATATTGTAGGTTTTTTGTTTTGTTTGTTTTAATACATCCACCAAGTAACTTGCTGGGATTTTGATTTGGATTGCATTGAATCTACTGATTTAAGTTGAGAAGAACTGACATCTTGATAATCAGTCAGTTCAGTTCAGTTCAGTCGCTCAGTTGTGCCCAACTCTTTGTGACCCCACGAATTGCAGCATGCCAGGCCTCTCTGTCCATCACCAACTCCCAGAGTTCACTCAAACTCACATCCATAGAGTCAGTGATGCCATCCAGCCATCTCATCCTCTGTCGTCCCCTTCTCCTCTTGCCCCCAATCCCTGCCAGCACCTGAGTCTTTTCCAATGAGTCAACTCTTTGCATGAGGTAGCCAAAGTACTGGAGTTTCAGCTTTAACATCAGTCCTTCCAAAGAACACGCAGGACTGATCTCCTTTAGAATGGACTGGTTGGATCTTCTTGCAGTTCAAGGGACTCTCAAGAGTCTTCTCCAATACCACAGTTCAAAAGCATCAATTCTTCTGCTCTCAGCTTTCTTCACAGTCCAACTTTCACATCCACACATGACCACTGGAAAAACAATAGCCTTGACTAGATGGACCTTTGTTCGGAAAGTAATGTCTCTGCTTTTGAATGTGCTATCTAGGTTGGTCATAACTTTCCTTCCAAGGAGCAAGCATCTTTTAATGTCATGGCTGCAGTCACCATCTGCAGTGATTTTGGAGCCCAGAAAAATAAAGTCTGACACTGTTTCCACTGTTTCCCCATCTATTTCCCATGAAGTGATGGGAACAGATGCCATGATCTTAGTTTTATGAATGTTGAACTTTAAGCCAACTTCTTCACTCTCCTCTTTCACTTTCATCAAGAGGCTTTTTAGTTCCTCTTCACTTTCTGCCATATTGAGTCTTTTATCCATGAATCTGGAGGATCTCTCAATTTCTTTAGTTCTTTAAATTCATTCATCAGATTTTTATAAATTTCCTCCTAAAATAGTATATATATATATATATATATATATATGATATATTCATAACACTACTTTATATTGAGCATGATAATATAACTGGTACTGTGATTTTTTTAAAATTCTTATTATTCATTGCTGAATTGCTGATATATAGGAAAGTGCATGATTTTTATATACAAGGTTAATACCTTGCATCCTGCAACTTTGCTGAAATCACTTATTAGGGTTTTAGATTTTCCTCCTCCGAGTTCTTAGGGATTTTCTACATAAACAATCAATCATGTCACCTATGAACAAAGAGTGCCATTTCATCATTCTCAATCAGTATACTTATGATTTTCCTTTCAAGTTCATTTATTATAATATCCTCTTCAGATTTTGGTATCTGATGTATGTTGACCTTATTAAAAGAGCTAAAAATGTTCTTTATTTTTTTCCCATTCTCTAGAGATGTTTGTTTGAAATTGATGAAATTTTTCTACATAAATTTTTGAAGATTTCATCTCTGTTAAACTGCATTTTTGAACAAATTCCTTAGTTTATCCAAGTGGTCAATAATTAGCATAAATTTATTCATAATATATTTAGATATATTTTGATATATTTAATTTGCAGTGATGTAGTCTTTCATTTGGAGAAGGCAATGGCAACCCACTCCAGTACTCTTGCCTAGGAAATCTCATGGACGGAGGAACCTGCTAGGCTGCAGTCCATGGGTCACGAATAGTCAGACAAGAGTGAGCGACTTCACTGTCACTTTTCACTTTCGTGCACTGGAGAAGGAAATGGCAAACCACTCCAGTATTCTTGCCTGGAGAATCCCAGGGATGGTGGAGCCTGGTGGGCTGCTGTCTATGGGGTCCCACAGAGTCAGACACGACTGACGTGCCTTAGCAGCAGCAGCAGCAGCAGCAGCAGTCTTTCATTCCTGGTACTAGTTTCACTAGTTTTAATAGTTACTCACTGTTTTTTTTTGTTTTTTTTTTTTTAACTTTCTAATTGCTCTCTTGGAGTTTGTATTTTAAATAAAGCATAAGTACATTTCATGGTATTGCTACTGATATCATAGATATTTGCTTTTGGATCCATGAAACCTATTTCTTAGAATTTTATTGAGCATTCATTAGTTTGTAAATCATTAAACATTAGTCAATTTTAATCTATGACCAGGCTGATTTCTTCTTGTAATATAATGACAGTTTCTCTCTTCATGGTTGAATATTAATTTACCTTCAAATTCTAGTTCATAACCAGGATATGCATCACCTTTTGATAAGTAAATTACATATTTTTCCATGGAAAATGTCCTATATTTTAAATCTAAATATTTTTCACTCTTATTTTACTATTCCCTATTTAGTGTCACCAATTTGCCATTCACTGTCAATTCAAAGTCATCCCTGTCTTTCCTAAACTCCATCTTTTTTTCCTCATAAGTTTTATCTCTCGCTCTCTTTTTTTTTCCCCCCTGTGCCACAAAAGAATCAAATGGCATTTGGTAATTGAAACTTTTCAAAAAAGATTTGGTCAGAATCTTCTAAAAGAACTAGAAAATACTCAGTAGCAGAGGAATCTGATGTATCTTTCTATCCAGAAAGCCAGATTTAGCATTGAAATATATTTATTACCATATGCTACATAGATAATCAATGGAAGTTTGCTATAAGATGCAGGGAACCCAAAGCTGGTGCTCTATGATAGCCAGATGGTTGCAGTGCAGAGGGATGTGGAAGGGAGGTTCAAGAAGGAGGAGACATAAGTATACCAATGGCTGATTTAAGTTGATACATAGCAGAAACCATCACAATATTGCAATGTAATTATCCTCTAATTGAAAATTAATAACAAACAAAAAGTGGATCTATAAAGTCACCTAATAAAGGCAATTGGAAGAAGAAACATTCTCAGCATGATGAAAACTGTATGATAAATATATTTTCGTATCTTTTATGATATCTTTCCAACAATTTAGTGAAAAGGAAGTTTACTAGGGGGGTTCAGAATGGGGGTGGTGACACATGTATACTTGTGGCCAATTCATGTTGATGTACGGCAAAAACCATCACAATATTGTAAAGTAACTATTCTTCAATTAAAAATAATTAATTAAAACATAAAATAAAACGTGATCTAGCTTTAGTTTACACAAGAAAGATAAGTGAAATTCAGATTTGTCTTAGGAATTTTCCCTAAAGAATATTGTTATAGTTCTTCTGAATTTTGGAAAAAAATAATTTTCAGGAGCTAATAATGAGCTTGTGCAACAAATAAACAAAATGTACTTTATTTTTTTTAATTTTATTTTATTTTTAAACTTTACATAATTGTATTAGTTTTGCCAAATATCAAAATGAATCCGCCACAGGTATACATGTGTTCCCCATCCTGAACCCTCCTCCCTCCTCCCTCCCCATACCATCCCTCTGGGTCATCCCAGTGCACTAGCCCCAATTGTGCAGTATTTCAGAGATAATTTTATACTCTCTAAGTTTTCCAGAGAAAAATGTGATAGAGTAAACTGAATATGAATTCTCTATTCTACCATCTACCTGTACCACATCTGTGCAACTCAGTCCAAAGTCATTGTGAATATCTGTGGGGTAAAAATGTTTATCAGAGGTTAACCTTGTTCCCACGATTGCCATCTGGGGTTGGGGTAGAGGG
Organism: Bos javanicus; assembly: GCF_032452875.1. Lineage (NCBI taxonomy): Eukaryota > Metazoa > Chordata > Mammalia > Artiodactyla > Bovidae > Bos > Bos javanicus. The sequence continues at coordinate 3,453,806 of NC_083871.1, read as the reverse complement.
TAGATAAAGAATATTTTTTAGGATTATTATATTTTATAGTAAATTCAATTCTTCAAGCTATTTCTTTAACAGTAAGCCAGGAAATAAATTTTAAGACTCAGAAACAGCCAATTTATACTACAAGATGGGCTTTAACAGTACATAACTTCACTATTTATATCCATCCTCAAAAGAAATGTCCAGACTATAATATGCATCTACCTTGGAATTAGAAGTGATAAATGAGGTGACAAAACATCAATACTGTTTACAATTTTTAGTTTTTTTTTTCTCACTAAAATTTTATGTTTTCCCAGCAAGCAATAACAACAAAAAGATGTCTTTCCTGGTACTAAGAAGAAGTGATAGAGTATTTAAATTTTTGGTTACAGATGCCATTAAAAAATTCTATCATTTTTACATATCTGTCAATTTCTATCAATGCCTCAAATGCAATCTCTTTAATTTCTTTCCTTTTGTTGTTGTTCAGTTGCTAAGTAGTGCCTGACTCTTTTCAATACTGTGGACTTCAGCATCCCTGTCCTTCACCATCCCAGAGTTTGCCCAAGCTCATGGCCGTTGAGTCGATGATACCATCCAACCATCTCATCCTCTTTCATCCCCTTCTCCGCTTGCCCTCACTCTTTCCCAGCATCAGTCTTTTCCAATGAGTTTGCTCTTCAGCATCTATCCTTCCAATAAATAGTCACAACTGATTTCCTTTAGGATTGACTGGTTTGATCTCTCAGGAACTCTCAGGAATCTTCTCCATCACCACAGTTCAAAATCATCAATTCTTCAATGCTCAACCTTCTTTATGGTCTAACTCTCACATCGGTACACGACAAATGGAAAAAACATAGCTTCGACTATATTCTTATACTCTGTCAGCAAAGTGATGTGTTTCTGCTTTTTAATATGCTCTCTAGGTTTACCGTGGCCTTCCTTCCAAGGAGCAAGCATATTTTAATTTCATGGCTGCAGTCACCATCCACAGTGATTTTGGAGCCCAAGAAAATAAAGTCTGTCACTGTTTCTATTGTTTCCCCATTTATTTGCCATGAAGTGATGGGACTGGATGCCATGATCTTCATTTCTTGAATGTTGAGTTTTAAGCCAGCTTTTTCACACTCTTCTTTCATTTTCATCAAGAGGCTGTTTAGTTCCTCTTCATTTTCTGCCATAAGGGTGGTATCATCTGCATGTCTGAGGTTGTTGATATTTCTCCTGGAAATCTTGATTCCAGCTTATGCTTCATACAACCTGGCATTCTTCATGATGTACTCTTCCTATAAGTTAAATAAGCAGGGTGACAATATACAGCCTTCACGTACTCCTTCCCTAATTTTGAACCAGTCTGTTCTGTGTCTGGTTCTAACTTTTACTTCCTGACTTAAATGCAGGTTTCTCAGGAGGCAGGTAAGGTGAAAAAATTTTCCACAGTTTTTTTGTGATCCACATAGTCAAAGGCTTTAGTGAAGTCAATGAAGCAGAAATAGTTGTTCTTTATGGAATTCCCTTGATTTTTGTGTGATCCAAAGGATGCTGCAATTTGATCTCTGGTTCCTCTGCATTTTCTAAATCTACCTTGTACATCTGGAAGTTCTTTATTCATGTACTGTTGAAGCCTAGCTTGAAGGATATTGAGCATTACTTCACTAACATGTGACATTTTGTTCCATAAAGACTCTCTAATCCTCAATAATTTCTATTCAAATAATTTTAGCTAATATTTATTGACTGCTGCTTATCATGCAGAAATCTCCAAGCATATTCTTGACTAAACTACTATGACCCTGTCTTACTACCCTTATCCATAGATTATATACCATTGAAAATATGCTTTTTTTAAAATGCTACTTTTATATTATTATTTTTCTTTCACTCAAATAACCTCATCCATTTGTAGACTGCTATGCAATCTTTTTAATTTTGCTGCAAATATCTCTGGACATGAATTTGGAAAGTTTACTTTTGCTTTTTAAATACTTTATTCTCTGTTCAACATTTGTAAAATGTTAGCTGAGTTTGCTAACAAATATACAAACATGAACTAGCAGAATGGTAAAGAGAAAAAAAAAAGTATGGCTATAAAACTGTGTCAGGAGTATATCTAATGCAAAAATGTGTTATATTATACATGGCCCATATACTTGATGCAAAATAGCTAGCATTTTAGTTATATGCTTTCTAGAACAAATATTAGCACCATTCACTTAAATAATATTTTTAGCTTATAGTTTAGTGAAGTTCACTTATTAGATATCAGTAGGAGAATTACAAAATCAACTATTGACACTCAATTTAAAAAAAATTTTGATTTATTTGAATATATAAAAAGTAATACTTTCTACTATCAATTATTTGAAAGAATGTGCAATTTTTCTAAAGAAATAGCTTATTATAAAACTGAGGTGATTATATTTGCACATTATTCTTGTAGGAATAAGAAAAGAGAAGTATGTTATGTTAGAAGAAGAATGCTGCAGAAATATAAAGTAACACAGTTTCATTATTAACCAAACACCAAGATCATTAATCATGGAAAGTGAAATAGGCCCACTGACCTGTACAGTATTTTTTTTGCCAAAGATATTTTGTTATTCTAAGCTATAGCAATTAATAATTATTAATGAATCTAATTTTAATTGAAACTATGCCTCTATATAGGAGAAGTAGCACATTATACTGAAAGTAAAATATGCAATTAGTACATTAAAACTTGATTATAGCAAGTGAATTGCTCTGGTTTCTTATTTAATGAATGAAATGACATTTCTATTTATATTCCATTACTAAGACAGTTAAAAATGACATGTTAACCAGAATACTATATGATAGTGAATATTTCAATACATTTTACAACTTTCATAAAATAAATTCTCTTTATGTTCATTTGAAGTATTCAACCTTTCAAATGACTTATTGAAAAAGTGATACACAACTTAGAATTCACTAGCTTTCTTATTTATTAGAAATATTAGGAAATTTATTTTGAAATTAAAATTGAACAGGAGTAGTGAGCAGAGACAGTAAAAATGACTCCAGCGGTTAATGTTTTCTTTTTTTAATACAGCCAATTAGAGCTCTCACTGGAGCATTGTCTATGCTGGCCTTTTCATCCTGCAGCGCTCATTCCCTCCAGGAGAACCACAAAGAATAATGAAACTGGCTGAACTCAGCCAGCAAGAAATAAACTTGACTTTTGCTGTTGACCCCACTAGGTCACATTTATATTTTCACAACGTGAAACAAGAGGTCATACAGCGTAAGAGCACACAGAACACAACTGTGGGAGAAAAAATAAAGCATTGTTTAGCCATTGTTATGGTCTTCTAAAAACTCTGATCAATACCTGAATGCCGTAAAAGCATGGGGGATAATAATGCCTTCTAAGCAATCAGCATGATTACCTAGGAATAATGAACTCCTTCACAGACAATACTTGGCAACTTGTAATGCTCTGTAAGATCTCTGGTCAACTCTGGGGTGCATCTGAGATGCATAAACTTTCACTGAAGGTTTGTGACACTTTGGGACACTGCTTGTCCCATATATGCAAGTGAGCTATATATTTAAAACATCACAGTGTTTAAAAATTAATCAAATGTTTTTTCTCAATTGAAAAGATAATCCTTGCTTTGACTTCTCCAAGGGTTTCCCATTACGTGTGACTTGATTTCAAAACCAAAAATAGTGACTATATTAAGCTTTCGGAAAATATGTTATTTTGCACAGGAGCCTGCTCCTGATTCAAACGTAGCTTGCTTATCAAATGAAAGAAGAAAATACTAAAGAGTGAGGATTATAGAGCAAAGTCAGAGTGAGTTCACATTGTTTACAGACTTCAGTTGTCTGACCTTCCTTACCTCTCCGTCCCCCTTCTTTATACTCCAGGTCCCTAAATTACTGAGTCTACTCTAGTCCTTTGCTGAAACCCATAAGACTGGGTTTTAATAATGGTATCACTTTGTTAACTTCAATGTGTTTTTTAACCTGGCTGAGGCTTTCAGTACTACTGGCATCAGCCTAGGCAGGCACCAGCTTCACTTTGCCCCACACGCCTGGCTCCCCTCCAGCCAGTTTAGAGTACTCCATCTGAGTTCACATCCAAAAAGTCCAGTACAACAATGAACCTGTCCACTCCAACCTCCTCTCATTCAACATGCTTCTTAAAGATTGCCACCACTGGAAATACAAGGACACATCCAGGTGGCTCAGAAGTAAAGAATCCATCAGCCAATGCAGGAGACACAGGAGACACGGGTTCAGTCCCTAGGTTGGGGAGATCCCATGGAGAAGGAAAAGGCAACCCACTCCAGTACTCTTTCCTGGAAAATTCCATAGACAGAGGAGCCTGGCAGGCTATAGTTCACAAGGTTGCAAAGCTGATTAGACCCAGTGAGCAAGGTCTCTCAATCATCTTTTTTTCCCTACAGAAGGACAGATTCTAAAGAACCGTTCTTTCGGTTTAGTTGATTGGTTGTTACTTCTCATTGCTATATGGAACTGACTTTTTGTTTTGTTGACTTCACTTGCTCATTTAAAGTTAATCCTAGGGTTATTCTAGAAAAATGGTACAGATGAACTTATTTGCAAAGCAGAAATAGAGAAACAGATGGACACCAAGGATGGAAAGGAGGGGTAGGGATAAACTAGAAGACTGGGTATTACTTATATACACTATTGACACTGTGTAACTGATAAGAACTTACTGTATAGCATAGGGGAATAAAGGAAGTACAATCTGTTTACGGGACATACCTTGAGTTAACCTTAAAAATGCATTCCAATATACACTAGGTACAAATACTGTTTGAGTCCACTTATACAAGGTACATATTGTAATCAAATTCATAGAGTCAGAAAGTACATTGGTAGATGCTTAAGGCCAGTGTGTGAGGATGGAGTGGAAGGAGGGAATGGAGAGTTAGTGTTAATGGGAACAGAACTGCAGTTCAGGAAGGTGAAAAATTTGGGAGATATATGATGGTGAAAGTTGTACAACAATGTGCATATACTTAATGCCACTGAACTATACAGTTAAATAGCATGCTTCATATTATATGACTTTTACCATAAAAATTTTAAATAAAATAAACTTTTCCCTAAGATTGAGGTCGAAGGTCGAAGGTTGGGTTAATATTCTTGCTTCTACTAATAGTAGTAGAAGAAGAGTAGAAGTGAATTGTTTTAACCTGTTTTGTCTTCTTAATCTCTATTCCAAGTAGAAGTAGACAGGAGATGTCATTAAGACAGGCTATAATGAGTTACTGCTACTGCTAAGTCACTTCAGTCATGTCCAACTCTGTGTGACCCCCTAGATGGCAGCCCACCAGGCTCCGCCATCCCTGGGATTCTCCAGGCAAGAACACTGGAGTGGGTTGTCATTCCTTCTCCAATGGATGAAAGTGAAAAGTGAAAGGGAAGTCGCTCAGTAGTCTCCAACTCTTAGCGACCCCATGGACTGCAGCCTCCCACGCTCCTCCGTCCATGATTTGCCAGGCAAGAGTACTGGAGTGGGGTGCCATTGCCTTCTCCAATAATGAGTTAAGTTGTTTTCAATAACATGTCAAAATTATGTTTTATGCAGAACTGTGTTTTTTCCCTTAAGGTTAAGACAAAATATAAATTCTGCTTGCACTTTCACCAGAGACTGTATTCTCTCTCCTCCTCTCTTTTGTCCTTTGTTTTTTAATCAAACTTAGGTTGAATGGCACAAACACCCAGAAATGACTTTAAGCAAAAGAAGGAAATATTTTAAAGTGTTGGGTACATTTGAGGTTACGCAGAGGAGTCACAGATCTGAGAATTGGTGAGTGACTGGGAAGTCATACACCTTCTCCTTCCACTGAGTTCTGACAGTTTGCATGAACCATTCACAGACAAATACACTTACCAACATATGTGGTCTCAGACAGCTTCCACATCACAGGAGCCTTGACTCACAAACTCATATTTAGTTTTCTCTGTGTGTGTGTGTGTGTGTGTGTGTTTGTCATTCAGTCATATCCAACTCTTTGTGTCCCCTATATCTGGCCAGGCTCCTCTGTCCATGGGATTCTCCAGGCAAGAATACTGGAGAGGGTTGCCATTCCCTTCTCCAGGGGATCTTCCCAACCCAGGGATTGAATTCAGGTCTCCTATACGGCAGGTAGATTCTTTACCATCTGAGCCACGAGGGTATTTAACTGCCATTTATCATTTTACATCACCTGTCTTCTGGGTCCCAATGGAAAATTTTGACAGAAAAATTTTGGTTTATAAAGGAATTGTCATTGTCCAAGTCATGTGTCCAATTCTGAATTCAATGTCTTTATCCCCCCGAAGCTGGGGGTGTTGAACAGTTATGAACGTGGTAATCATTCTTTGACTAAATTGTGCCCATTGCCAAATTCATATATTGAAGCACCAACTCTCTTTCAGATTAAATTTGGAGATTGGACTTTTAAAGAGAAATTAAGCTTAAATTGCCAACATCTGCTGGATCATGGAAAAAGAAAGAGAGTTCCAGAAAAACACCTATATCTGCTTAGTTGACTATGCCAAAGCCTTTGACTGTGTGCATCACAGTAAACTGTGGAAAATTCTGAAAGAGATGGGAATACCAGACCACCTGACCTGCCTCTGGAGAAACCTATATGCAGGTTAGGAAGCAACAGTTAGAACTGGACATGGAACAACAGACTGGCTCCAAACTGGAAAAGGAGTATGTCAAGGCTGTATATTGTCACCCTGCTTATTTAACTTCTATGCAGAGTACATCATGAGAAATGCTGGGCTGGAAGAAGCACAAGCTGAAATCAAGATTGCCGGGAAAAATATCAATAATGTCAGATATGCAGATGAAACCACCCTTATGGCAGAAAGTGAAGAGGAACTAAAGAGCCTGTTGATAAAAGTGAAAGAGGAAAGTGAAAAAGTTGGCTTAAAGCTCAACATTCAAAAACTAAGATAATGGCATCTGGTCCCGTCACTTCATGTCAAATAAATGGGGAAACAGTGTTGGATTTTATTTTTTGGGGCTCCAAAATCACTGCAGATGGTGATTGCAGCCATGAAGTTAAAAGATGCTTACTCCTTGGAAGGAAAGTTATGACCAACCTAGATAGCATATTGAAAAGCAGAGATATTACTTTGCCAACAAAGTTCTGGCTAGTCAAGGCTATGGTTTTTCCAGCGGTCCTGTATGGATGTGAGAGTTGGACTGTGAAGAAGGCTGAGTGCTAAAGAATGGATGCTTTTGAACTGTGGTGTTGGAGAAGACTCTTGAGCGTCTCTTGGACTGCAAGGAGATCCAACCGGTCCATCCTAAAGGAGATCAGTCCTGGGTGTTCATTGGAAGGAGTGATGCTAAAGCTGAAACTCCAATACTTTGGCGACCTCATGCGAAGAGTTGACTCATTGGAAAAGACTGATGCTTGGAGGGATTGAGGGCAGGAGGAGAAGGGGACAGCAGAGCATGAGATGGCTGGATAGCATCACTGACTCGATGGACGTGAGTCTGAATGAACTCCGGGAGTTGGTGATGGACAGGGAGGCCTGGCGTGCTGCGATTCATGGGATCACAAAGAGTCAGACACAACTGAGCGACTGAACTGGAACTGGAAGCTTAAATGAAACTCAGTGTGGGTCCTAATTCAACCGAACTGAGGTTCTTAAAAGAAGAGAGACATCAGGGTCTCTCATGCAGAGGGACTGCCACATGAGGACACAGTGAGGGGGTGGCCGTCCATAAGCCAGAGAGAGGGGCTTCAGGAGAAACTAACTCACAGACACCTCGATCTTGAACTTCCAGCCTCTAGCATCATGAGACTCTGAGAGAACATATTTCTGTTGTGTAAGCCACCAAAAGCGACATTTTGTTACGGTGACCCAGCAGACTAATTATATATAGGCTATTTCTATCATTTATTTTTGTAGAAAACATCCCCAAGTAAGTTAGTATGGCAAGCAGCAGAAACATATTATGCATCTAGATAAAAGAGACTCTATATTTGTTTTTCAACAAGACATTACCATTCCTTCATTTGTTACTTCTTTCTGCACTCTTTCTTTCTCCTTGCTTATTCTTTTGTTTATGGAAAATGATGTCTATAAGTGTTTTTAATCCTGAAATCTGTACAAAGGTTATTTCTGCAATCTGTCTCCACATTCCCAGTAAGATTTTTAACATTAAAATTAGCTATAACTCCCAAATTTAAATGCATTATTATTACTATGTATTTATTTTTATTTGAAGGATAGTTGCTTTAAAGAATTTTGTTGTTTTCTGCCAAGTATCAACATGAAATACACTTTATCTAAAACTAAATTCACATCCTGAGCAAACCCTTCCACTCCTGCCATTCTGCCCCCACCACTGCAGAACATAGGAATGTTGTAGAGCCATTTCCCAGTCTTTGTTCTCCTTGCCTGCTGCTTGCTCTGCCCCAGCTCCTTGGCCGAAACAATCAAGCACAAAGAAGTCTTGCTTATTCTTTCCTCTAAATTAGCCTTCCCTTTCAAATTCTTACATGTATAGCTATCTTTATTGAATAATGAAGAACTGAGTATTATTGTTAAATAAAATACTTAATAATAGGTGAGAGGACTTTTTATAAACATTTGCAGGGACGGACAAAAATAGCTTTGCAAGAACAATTACTGCTTTGTGTATTTATGACACAGATGTTGAAGAGCTCCTAGGTAACAATGCAACTACTTCCCAGCACAATTCTGCTGAGTAGCTAGGAGTTCTAAGGAAGACCTTACGGTCACTAAGAAGAATCAAATAAAAATAAACAGACAATTTTTTTAAATCAAGAAGAATGTAGCAACTGCACAGAAATTGCTTCCTTTTGTCTCCATTTTTCATTCTTGGATTCTTTTGTAAGATGGAAATTAAAATATCGTCAGACATTTGAAATAAACTCATAGGGTAGGAAGTGGCCATAAAATAATATGGCTATAATTTGAGGACTTGGGGAAATAACATGATGCAAGCCATGAGCTCCTCTATATTAAATCCACCCTCTGTACAAAGTGTCTTTATAAACTTGACTAGGAAATTCTCCACTTTGCAATGCTTCACTGGTTGCCTGTAGCTTCCAGGTAATATTCCAAATCTGAAGTTTGGCTCATAAACCTTTGTGTGAACTGGCACCTGCCTTCTTGGATGGCTTCAACCCCATGCTACACTTACCACCATACTTCCACAGTCCTGAGCTGTGTGTAAATTTGTGAGCACATGATGATACTTAGACAACTGTGCCTTTTCAAGTGAGTCCCCAGCCAGGGTGTCTACGGTCATACTTTTGCCCTAAGTTGCTTTTTTGTTTATGTAACTAACACACAGGCTTTATGTCTCAGTTCAACTACCACCTGCTACTGGAGTCTTTTGATTTAGAGATTCCTTAAGTGCTTTTATGTACTTTTTTGCAAATGTGTCTCCCAGGATTTAGAATTCTATCATGGCCTTTTTGATCAATCTCCTTGACATTTTTGGTGGAGAGAGGACATACAGTCTCTGACTTTGTATTCCTGATGAGTTGCACAGTGGCTGCCACAATTTAGGTGCAGAAATGCCTGTGGATTGATACACAAATACTGCATTTAGAGGTAGATTTTCATACCTTCCAGTTTAAAATAATCTCTGCTTCTGAAAGCAACTCTTTTGCACCCCTCTCCCCTTTTTTCTGTTGGCCATTTCTGTTCTCCTGTAACCTTAAAATAACCTAATCATAGGAATCAGATCACTAGGCAACATTTACGCTAACTCCTGACCAATGCTCTCATCATTGCACACCATGCCTTGTCTAATTTGTTGATTTTTTCCATAAATTAAAGGAGGTAGGGGTTAAAAGTTAAGTAGTTAAAGAATGACTAGCGCTCTACCTCCAGCAGCTCCCATAGCAACCCTACAGGCAGACCACTCAGATGAGATGACATCTGAAGAGAGACTGAGGAGTCAGCCACCCAGCCAGCACAGAATGGAAAATGACTTAGCGCTTGACCTCCTTCATTCGTGATTCATTGAAGTTCTTTCCCCCTTTCTTTTTAAAAATTGTCATGATTGAGAAGAATCTTTGGAGTTGGTTTTTGGGGACATGAGTCTACCATCTCTCCAGATTGCTGGTTTCATGATTAAAATAGCCTTCCTTTCTATCAACACTTGCCTCTTGAGTATTGGCTTTTGAGCAATGAGCTGCTGCTGCTGCTAAGTTGCTTCACTCTTACTCTGTGCAACCCCATAGACGGCAGCCCACCAGGCTCCCCCGTCCCTGGGATTCTGCAGGCAAGAACACTCCAATGCATGAAAGTGAAAGTGAAGTTGCTCAGTCATGTCTGACTCTTAGTGACCCTATGGACTGAAGCCTAAAAGGCTACTCCATCCATGGGATTTTCCAGGCAAGAGTACTGGAGTGGGGTGCCATTGCCTTCTCCAGAACAATTAGCAGCTGAACCTTAATTAAGTAACCCTCCTTCCATTCTCCACGTCTGAGTTCCATAAAAATATCAAACTTACTTCTAAAATTGCTGTGTTATGATGTTGAAAAACATAATGCTAATTATAAGGCAAGTTCAGAGAAAAAGAGAGAGAGCCGGGCAGTCAGGCAAGAAAAGGAAAATTTATCAGAGGGAAAAGAGAGAATGACTGGCCCTTAAGGAGAGCCAGGGTCCTCCCTTTCTGATGCCAGTGAGATAACAGGATGCCATTTGGGAAATTTGGTTAGGCTCACAGATCAGTGTGATTTTATTCTTTGTTTGCCAGGTTGACACAGTCATCTTGTCAATGGGACCCCATGTAAGCCCTATCATTCTAGCCTTGTTGATTTAGGATAAGGGCAAAGGTCAATCTTCTGTAACTGCTTTCTGTAGAACAGAGGTGTCCTTGGGGTAAGATAAGAAAAGGCTGGAATGTGGGTCAAGGAAGTTTTTGATAATCTGAGTGAGTTAGAAGTAGCTAGTGGATAGGATAGTTCAGTTGCTGAAGGCTTGTAAGTGATCTTGAAGAAACTTTGAAAAAAGACACATTATACATGGGCCAAAAGTTAGAATAAGGGTAAGTAGAAGGAGAGGGCCCAGAAAAGGCCAGGGCATCCAATTCCAATTGCTTAATGAGTTTTTCCATGAATTACTGAGGTGTTGGCATATTCTCAAGGCCCTCTTTGTCAGATTTCTTGCTGCTTCCTTTACGCTGCCTGATTTATTGGCGTAGAAACACAGGCTTCCTCCAAAAATAGACATAGGCCTCCTTTTTCTGCTGTGAGGAGGTCTAATCCTTTGCTGTTTTGGAGGACCACAGCTGCCAAGGAATCTAGCTGGTTTTGGATAGTGATAAGGCTATTAGCTATTTCTTCTAGGCTGTCGGTGAGGTCTTTAGAAAGGCTTTGAGAGTAATTTAAAGAAATTGTGAGTCCTGCAGTCCCTGTCCGATCCCAGTGGGTATTCCTAAACTGATTAATAGAGAAATGAATTGAATTGCCCACCTGGGTCGGTTATAAGTTAGTGGGATAGGGAGGGTCTAATTGTTAGGAGCAATAGAAATATCTGGGGCCAGATATACCAGGATGCATATTCCTGTCCAGTTAGTGGGAAGACATAAACAGGTAGTGGTCTTACATAAGAAAAATATTCCAGGAGTAAGAAGACAACAGCTGAAATCAATAGTAAATAGGAGTCTTTCTGGAAACTTGCGAGTAGTCTCTGAAACTGACAGTGAACTCGCCAGTGTAGCCCCTGTAAGAGAAGTATTTGCACCATACCCAGAAGGGAGTCTTTGTGAGACGTAAGAAAGGTCCTGCACTTCCTGAGATGTGGTAGACAGATTTGCCTGAAGGGAGGGAGAGATGTGAAGTGTAATTACAGAGGTGTGGCATTCCTCTGTACAGTTCCTAGTTAGGGGTGAGAATTGTTCATAGAGTTTTGTCTGGAAAAACAGAAAGGAGCCTGTTGTTGTAGATGAATGTCAGAGATGGTGGGTGTTAAAGTGAAGTAACCAGGCTAGATCAGAAGGTGGGCTTGGGATAGTAACAGAGGCTTTGAATTTTGAGAAAATATCTTTTCCAAGAATAGGAGTAGGGCATTTAGGGTGTATGAGAAAATAATGGGAAATTGGGGCATACTTAAGTGTGCAAGGTAGAGGTTCAGTTATTCATGGTGTACATATTAAACTGTCAACCCCTATAACAGAGACCTGGGAGACCTTGGTTTTTCCAGAGTAGGCAGGCACAGCAGAGTGACTGGCCCCGTGTTGATGAGAAAGGAGGTCAGCTAGCCTGCCACTGTAAGAGTTACCCTGGGCTCCATAGAGGTGATAAGAGTTGGGGCCTGGGGCACTGGGCACCTTCAGTCTTCAGCAGCGAGTCCAAGAAGGCTAGGCAGAGCTGGATCGGAGGACTCCTGCTTGGGACCAGGAGGGGATGTCCGGATCCCTGGAGGGGGTTTGAGCAGTCAACCTTCCATGTCCCTTTCTGCCACAGCTGGGATGCGGACCTGGAGGGGGCCTTGGGCATGCATGCTTTAGGCATGTGCAGGCCCAGTGACCTTTTTTGCCGCGTCTGAAACAGGGCCCAGGTGGCTTCCTTTCTTTGTTGGTTGATGGATGCTTGCAGCCATGTAGGGCAGTGGCTAAAAGGTGGTATTTGGGCTGATCTTGTTGGGCCTTCTCTAGCTTTGCCTGTTCTTCCAGGTTATTGAAAATCTTAAAGGCTAAATTTTAAAGGTCTCATTGAGAGGTTTGAGGACCTTCTTATGCCTTTTTTAGTTTCTTTCGGATATCTGGGGATGACTGGGAGATAAAATGGGTGTTAAAGACAATGGTTTCCTCTGCTGAAGTGAGGTCTAATTTTGTATATTAAGGGCTTCTGTTAACCTGGCTAGAAATTGTGCCAGGTTTTCATCTAGTCTTTGAGTTATTTCCCAGAGCTTATCAAAGTTGATGGCTTTATGCCCTGCCTTTTGAAGGCCTACAATGAAGCAAGTGACCATGTGATTACAGGCTGCTCATCCCGGTCTCCCTGCCTGATAATCCCAGTTGGGATATCTTGGGGGACAGCCATGGCCCCTCCGGGCTTAGTGTCCTCAGTCCTGTGTATCTCACCAGCACGCACCTGAGAGGTTTGCCATAGGAAGCCTCCTCCATAGGAAGCCTAAGGAGTACTCCTTCCTTCTCTTCTGGGAAAAGAGTGAAGGAAAGGATGATGCAAATATCATGCCAGGTTAAGTCGTAAGACTGGGTAAGATACTTGAATTCTTTTAGATAATTATCAGGGTCTGAGGAGAAGCAACCAAGGTGCTTTTCAATCTGAGATAGATCAGTGAGGGGGAATGGGACATGAACTGAACAATGCCTTTTGCTCCAGCTGCTTCCGTTAAAGGGAGGAGTGGGGCAGGGGAAGGAGCCAGGTCCTGTGGTGAAGTTTCCTGTTTTAAAGTTTTGAGGGTACAGGGAGGGGATCTAGGGAGGTCTACTCCACCCCTAGGGTGGGGCTGAGGTCTCAGAGCTTATCTCAGGCACAGGCAAGGGAAGGGGAGTTGAAGCTGTGGGTGGCAGAGGCCTGTGCTTGAGAATGATGGAAGGAGGAGGAGGCCTAAGGCTAAGGTTGTGGATCTGGATCTGGAGCGGCTGCCAGGGGATTGGACTAATGGGGTGGACTGGGGTTGGAATGGTCGAAGGAAGACGAAAAGCCTGATCAGGGATCAGGAGACTTTGTATTAGGAGGATGTGGCCCAGAGTGGGCTAAAAGTATCTGAGAAGTAGAACAGGATTCACAGAGAGAGAGTAGAGAGTGGAAAGCGAAGAAAACCTGAACATAAGGGATTTCTATGTGTTGATTTTATATCCTGCAACTTTACTATAATCGTTGATTAGTTCTAGTAATTTTCTGGTGGAGTCTTTAGGGTTTTCTATGTAGAGGATCATGTCATCTGCAAACAGTGAGAGTTTTACTTCTTCTTTTCCAATTTGCATTCCTTTTATTTCTTTTTCTGCTCTGATTGCTGTGGCCAAAACTTCCAAAACTATGTTGAATAGTAATGGTGAAAGTGGGCACCCTTGTCTTGTTCCTGATTTTAGAGGAAATGGTTTCAATTTTTCACCATTGAGGATAATGCTTGCTGTGGGTTTGTCATATATAGCTTTTATTATGTTGAGGTATGTTCCTTCTATTCCTGCTTTCTGGAGAGTTTTTATCATAAATGGATGTTGAATTTTGTCAAAGGCTTTCTCTGCATCTATTGAGATAATCATATGGTTTTTATTTTTCAATTTGTTAATGTGGTGTAATACATTGATTGATTTGTGGATATTGAAGAATCCTTGCATCCCTGGGATAAAGCCCACTTGGTCATGGTGTATGATCTTTTTAATGTGTTATTGGATTCTGATTGCTAGAATTTTGTTAAGAATTTTTGCATCTATGTTCATCAGTGATATTGGCCTGTAGTTTTCTTTCTTTCTTTCTTTCTTTCTTTTTTTTTTTTTTTGTGGCATCTTTGTCAGGTTTTGGTATTAGGGTGATGGCCTCATAGAATGAGTTTGGAAGTTTACCTTCCTCTGCAACTTTCTGGAAGAGTTTGAGCAGGATAGGTGTCAGCTCTTCTCTAAATTTTTGGTAGAATTCAGCTGTGAAGCCGTCTGGACCTGGGCTTTTGTTTGCTGGAAGATTTTTGATTACAGTTTCTATTTCCGTGCTTGTGATGGGTCTGTTAAGATTTTCTATTTCTTCCTGGTCAAGTTTTGGAAAGTTGGACTTTTCTAAGAATTCGTCCATTTCTTCCACGTTGTCCATTTTATTGGTATACAGTTTCTGATAGTAGTCTCTTATGATCCTTTGTATTTCTGTGTTGTCTGTTGTGATCTCTCCATTTTCATTTCTAATTTTATTGATTTGATTTTTCTCCCTTTGTTTCTTGATGAGTCTGGCTAATGGTTTGTCAATTTTATTTATACTTGCAAAGAACCAGCTTTTGGCTTTGTTGATTTTTGCTATGGTCTCTTTTGTTTCTTTTGCATGTATTTCTGCCCTAATTTTTAAGATTTCTTTCCTTCTACTAACCCTGGGGTTCTTCATTTCTTCCTTTTCTAGTTGCTTTAGGTGTAGAGTTAGATGATTTATTTGACTTTTTTCTTGTTTCTTGAGGTATGCCTGTATTGCTATGAACTTTCCCCTTAGCACTGCTTTTACAGTGTCCCACAGGTTTTGGGTTGTTGTGTTTTCACTTTCATTTGTTTCTATGCATATTTTTATTTCTTTTTGGATTTCTTCTATGCCACCAGAAAATTACTAGAACTAATCAATGATTATAGTAAAGTTGCAGGATATAAAATCAACACACAGAAATCCCTTGCATTCCTATACACTAATAATGAGAAAACAGAAAGAGAAATTAAGGAAACAATTCCATTCACCATTGCAACGGAAATAATAAAATACTTAGGAATATATCTACCTAAAGAAACTAAAGACCTATATATAGAAAACTATAAAACACTGGTGAAAGAAATCAAAGAGGACACTAATAGATGGAGAAATATACCATGTTCATGGATTGGAAGAATCAATATAGTGAAAATGAGTATACTACCCAAAGCAATTTACAGATTCAATGCAATCCCTATCAAGCTACCAACAGTATTCTTCACAGAGCTAGAACAAATAATTTCACAATTTGTATGGAAATACAAAAAACCTTGAATAGCCAAAGCTATCTTGAGAAAGAAGAATGGAACTGGAAGAATCAACCTGCCTGACTTCAGGCTCTACTACAAAGCCACAGTCATCAAGACAGTATGGTACTGGCACAAAGACAGAAATATAGATCAATGGAACAAAATTGAAAGCCCAGAGATAAATCCATGCACATATGGACACCTTATCTTTGACAAAGGAGGCAAGAATATACAAAGGATTAAAGACAATCTCTTTAACAAGTGGTGCTGAGAAAACTGGTCAACCACTTGTAAAAGAATGAAACTGGAACACTTTCTAACACCATACACAAAAATAAACTCAAAATGGATTAAAGATCTAAACATAAGACCAGAAACTATAAAACTCCTAGAGGAGAACATAGGCAAACACTCTCCAACATACATCACAGCAGGATCCTGTATGACCCACCTCCCAGAATATTGGAAGTAAAAGCAAAAATAAACAAATGGGACCTAATTAAATTTAAAAGCTTCTGCACCACAAAGGAAACTATTAGCAAGGTGAAAAGGCAGCCTTCAGAATGGGAGAAAATAAGAGCAAATGAAGCAACTGACAAACAACTAATCTCAAAAATATACAAGCAACTCCTATAGCTCAATTCCAGAAAAATAAATGACCCAATCAAAAAATGGGCCAAAGAACTAAATAGGCATTTCTCCAAAGAAGACATACAGAGGGCTAACAAACACATGAAAAGATGCTCAACATCACTCATTATCAGAGAAATGCAAATCAAAGCCACTATGAGGTACCATTTCACGCCAGTCAGAATGTCTGCGATCCAAAAGTCTATGAGCAATAATTGCTGGAGAGGGTGCGGAGAAAAGGGAACCCTCTTACACTGTTGGTGGGAATGCAAACTAGTACAGCCACTATGGAGAAAAGTGTGGAGATTCCTTAAAAAACTGGAAATAGAACTGCCTTATGATCCAGCAATCCCACTGCTGGGCATACACACTGAGGAATCCAGAATTGAAAGAGACACGTGTACCCCAATGTTAATCATAGCACTTTTATAATAGCCAGGACATGGAAGCAACTTAGATGTCCATCAGCAGGTGAATGGATAAGAAAGCTCTGGTACATATACACAATGGAGTATTACTCAGCCATTAAAAAGAATACATTTGAATCAGTTCTAGTGAGGTGGATGAAACTGGAGCCTATTATACAGAGTGAAGTAAGCCAGAAGGAAAAACACCAATACAGTATACTAACGCATATATATGGAATTTAGAAAGATGGTAACAATAACCCTGTATACGAGACAGCAAAAGAGACATAGATATATAGAACAGTCTTATGGACTCTGTAGGAGAGGGAGAGGGTGGGAAGATCTGGGAGAATGACATTGAAACATGTATAATTTCATGTATGAAACGAGTCGCCAGTCCAGGTTTGATGCATGATACTGGATGCTTGGGGCTGGTGCACTGGGACGACCCAGAGGGATGGTATGGGGAGGGAGAAGGGAGGAGGGTTCAGGCTGGGGAACACATGTATACCTGTGGTGAATTCATTTCAATATTTGGCAAAACTAATACAATATTGTAAAGTTTAAAAATAAAATAAAATACAATAAAAAAAAGGGGGATTTCCAACACTTGCCTTTGTAGCCACAGAAGTTACCAAGGTCCCATAGAGCATTATAATCGAGAGCTCTGTTTTCTGGCCATTGGGACCTGTTATCAAGTCTGTATTGCAGTCAGACAGTATTAGAATAGAAAAGAAGTCTTTTTGGACTTATCTCCCCTTGGAAGCCCAAGGCTTTTCGGTTTTGGAGAAGGCATCCTAGAGGAGTAGACTTTGAGGACTGGGATTTAGAATTTCCCATTGTGGCTGAATAGGGAGGTTAGACAAGGGCGAGAGAAAGGGAGGAGAAATGTCAGAGAGAAAAGGCATCCCCGTTCTCGGGACTTTCCCAGAGAGTAACAATAGTCTCCTTTGAAATGGGCGTCCCCTATTCCAAAGTCAGACAGGTCACAAGGCCGAGGACCCGAGGGCCATGGGGATCCTCCCTCCTAGTGCTAGGACTTGGAAACAAGGTGAGAGAGAGAGAGAGAGTGTGTGCCTGACACAATGGGATTTCACTCATCCTTGCAACCGATGGGTGAAATGTGGGCCAGTGTGTGGATGTCAGTCCAGCAAGGTGAGTGGAGACTCTGTCCCGGAGCTCATCTCAGTTTCTTGGCAAGGTCCAAAGGAGGGGACCAACGGAGGTGGGCTCGTGAGAGGAGCCCACCCAGTTGCGGTGGGTCTTCCCTCCCAGGTTCAGATTTCAGCACCAGAATGTAAGGAGAGTGCAAAGAAATAAAGAGTGAGCCGGGCAGTCAGGCAAGAAAAGGGGAATTTATTAGGGGGAAATGAGAGGGTAACTGGCCCTTAAGGAGAACCACGTCTTCCCTTTCTGATGCCGGTGTGATAACAGGATGCCATTTGGGCAATTTGGTCAGTCTCACAGATCACTGTGATTTTATTCTTTGTTTGCAAGGTCTACATAACCAGCTATCTTATCAATCACACCCTGTGTGGGCCCTATCACTAATGAATGCATTTCATAAGCAATCAATTCATAAAGCTTCTTATGAAGAACATAATACAACTATTTTGTAATCTTTCCTCCTCACATATTAAAAAGAAATTGACAATTATATTCTAACTTGTGTTATCCTGTGTTGCAGTGTTCATTATTAAAATTGAATCAACTTTCCACTTAAAATGTTTATCAAACAGGTCAGATTTTCACCAGTTAGAGGAATAAAAGATAATTGGAGCAAAGGATTTGTCAGGACCCTAACAATCTTGTGATTCTTTTTGCTATTAGAATTAAAATAAGACAGAACACAAATAAACACTTCCGTTTACATTTTCTCTGATCTCTTAGATCTGAAAGGCTTTCTCGCCTAATCTCTCCACATTCACTGAATATCATCCATTCTCTTCCTGAAAATTACATATTCGGAACACTTGAGATCTTATCACTAATCAGTACAATGAAACCAAGCTTTAGTCCCCATAAAAATACAATGTAACAATGTACCTGCAACGCAGGATGAAAGCTGATTTAAATTACAATAAGGCACAAACAAAAGGAACAAAGCAAAAACATTTCATTTAGCAAAATTTGTTGACTCCAGAAGCTTAAATCAAAGCCGACTTCATCATCAATCATAACATCAACCCAGCAGCATCCAAGGGCAGCTTTCAGTCCCTGTAAATACCAGGGCTGAGTGCATTTCACACTCAATGAAAGGAAATTGAAACACACAATATTAGAACTGAAAGAAATATTTCAAGTTCTTGAAACAATTACCTTACTTTGTGTATAAGAAACTGGACTCGCTGACTACCTGCCTCTTGAATCCTTCAGCCGTGCCCAGTGTCCATAATAAACATGCTCACCTGCCCTGTGTACTTGTCTCTAACCCTGCACAGCATATTACAGTCACCTTACCTGGTGTACTCAACAGGTTATATTTGGGATGTTGGCCAGGGCTGCAACTGTCAGTCTTGACCCAGTGGAGACTCCTTCCTGGGAGGCTTGTTCATGGGGTTGCTGCTGTCTTTGGAAGGAAGCATCAGTCTTCAAAACCTGGACCTCTCCCAGGGCTACTTATATGGCAGCTGCCTTCCTTGGGAGCGAAGAATCTGAGTAAGAATCAGGCAGAAGCCACAATTTTTAGGCCATGCCCATGCATCCATGCATCAGACCCCACACATGATAATTTTCCTAATATTTTATTGGTGACACAGTCAACACTGCTCATTGTGGAAGGATGTCACAATGATTGAATATTTGCAAGCAAGAATCATGGAGGCTAATTTGAATTTAATAATGGCAATCATAATCCTCTTTTCCTGTTTTTTTTTTTTTTTAACCTCCTGTCTTCTCTCATTTTTCCACTATCATCACTTCCATGGCAAGCTTCTTGAATGATGGTAAGTAATCCACCCCCATTTTTAACTCCTACTCCAAAACTTCTGCCAGTTACAAATGTGATTAATGAGTACTTTGTGCTCTCCAGTTCTGCTTTCAAACAATTCCTCCTCCATGCCCTTGTAAAAAGGATAAAGCTGTACTAGTTCTTGTCATCAACTAACACATCATCAACCAACATGTCACTCACTCCCCAGCTCTCCTAAAATTTCTGTCATGTGCGGTGCAATATTTCACTCCACCAAACAAATCTTGGCACCTCAAATTTTTAACCCTCTTGTTGTTAGTTCATTTCCTTGAACCACACATTCACGTGACTGCAATATAAAACTCCAAAATCAGGTCCTATAATCCAGACAACTCCCTTATACCTATTTCTTCATTTTAAAAATATTTTTAAAATTGTTTTTCTGTTTTGGGATAACTTTAGATTTACAATAAGGTAATAAGATATTATAGGAAGTTTGCAGATATACTTCATTATATTTCAGTCTTACTTAATGTTATCGTCTTAGATTGCTGGGGTAATTTGTCAAAATTGAAAGACCCATGTTGGCACATTATTTTTAACCAGACTACAGAGTTTATTCATATTTCACTCTTTTTTCATTAATATTCTATAATACAATCCAAGTTTCATTGACTCATTGTGTCTATTTAATCTCTCTATGCCTGTGACCATCTCTCATTCTTGTTGTTTGTCATGGCCTTAGCATTTTAGAAGAATACTAGCCAGGTACTTTGTAGAATGTCCCAGAATTTGGATTTGATTAACATATTTCTCATAATTAGATAGTCTTCATGGAATTATAGAAGTAATAGTATACAAGTGAATTTTTCTCATCACATCATACCAGGTGGCATATAACACCCACATAAGAACAGTGGTGAAGTTAACTGTCATCTTGAATATGATAGTGGCTGCCAGATTTCCATACAGAAAGTTATTTTTATTCCTTTTCCACATTGTATTCTGTGGAAGCAATTTATTCGGCTCCCATTAAGTCAAGAGATACCTGGAGTAATAAGTAAGTTTGGCCTTGGCGTATAAAATGAAACAGGGCAAAGCTAACAGAATTTTCCCAAGAGAATGCACTCGTCACAGCAACCAACTACTTCCAACAACACAAGTGATGACTCTACACATGGAAATCATAAGATAGTCAATACAAAAATTTGATTGATTATATTCTTTGCAGCCAAAGATGGAGAAGCTGTATACAATCAGCAAAAACAAGACCTGAAGCTGACTGGCTACTATCATCAACAAGTTATTGTAAAATTCAGGCTTAAATTGAAGCAAGTAGTGAAATCCATTAGGATTTTAGGCATGACATAAATCAAATCCCTTATAATTATACAGTAGAAATGACAAATAGATTCAAGAGATTAGATCTGACAGAGTGCCTGAAACACTATTGAGGGAGGTTTGTAACATAATATAGGAGGTGGTAATCAAAACCATCCCAAAGGGGGGGGGGGGAGGGATGCAAGAAGGCAAACAGTTGTCTGAGGAGTCTTTAAAAATAGCTGAGAAAAGGCAAGTGAAAGGCAAGGGAGAAAGGGAGTGATACACCCAACTGAATGCAGAGTTCCAGAGAGTAGCAAGGAGCGATAAGAAAGCCTCTTTAAATGAACAATGCAAAGAAATAGAGGAAAACAATAGAATGGGAAAGATTAGAGATCTCTTCAAGAAAATTAGAGATACCAAGAAATATTTGATGTAAAGATTTGCACGATAAAGGAAAGAAATGGCAAGGACCTAGCAAAAGCAGAATAAATGAAAAAGAGATGGTGAGAATACACAGAAGAAACAGCCTGGAAGTGATGATATGATCACTCGCCTGGAGCCAGACATCCTGGAGTGTGAGGTCAAGTGGGCCTTAGGAAGCATCAGTTCAGTTCAGTTCAGTTCACTCGCTCAGTCATGTCCGACTCTTTGCAACCCCATAAGTTGCAGCACACCAGGCCTCCCTGTCCATCGCCAACACCCAGAGTTCACCCAAACTCATGTCCATCGAGTCAGTGATGCCATCCAGCCATCTCATCCTATGTTGTCCCCTTCTCCTCCTGCCCCCAATCCCTCCCAGCATCAGGGTCTTTTCCAATGAGTCAACTCTTCACATTAGGTGGCCAAAGTATTGGAGTTTCAGCTTTAGCATCAGTCCTTCCAAAAGACACACAGGACTGATCTCCTTTAGAATGGACTGGTTGGATCTCCTTGCAGTCCAAGGGACTCTCAAGAGTCTGCTCCAACACCACAGTTCAAAAACATCAATTCTTTGTTGCTCAGCTTTCTTCACAGTCCAGCTTTCACATCCATACATGACCACTGGAAAAACCATAGCCTTGACTAGATGGACCTTTGTTGGTAAAGTAATGTCTCTGCTTTTCAATATGCTATCTAGGTTGGTCATAACTTTGCTTTAAAGTATGACCTAAATCAAATTCCTTATGATTATACAGTGGAAGTGAGAAATAGATTTAAGGGCCTGGATCTGATAGATAGAGTGCCTGATGAACTACAGACAGAGGTTCGTGACATTGTACAAGAGACAGAGATCAAGATCATCCCCAAGAAAAGGAAATGCAAAAAAGCCAAATGGCTGTCTGGGGAGGCCTTACATACAGATGTGAAAAGAAGAGAAGCAAAAAGCAAAGGAGAAAAGGAAAAATATAACCATCTGAATGCAGAGTTCCAAAGAATAGCAAAGAGAGGTAAGAAAGCCTTCCTCAGAGATCAATGTAAAGAAATAGAGAAAAACAACAGAATGGGAAAGACTAGAGATCTCTTCAAGAAAATTAGAGATACCAAGGGAACATTTTATGCAAAGATGGGCTCGATAAAGGTCAGAAATGGTATGGACCTAACATCAGAAGATATTAAGAAGAGGTGGCAAGAATACACAGAACTGTACAAAAAAAAAAAAAAAAGCATCATGACCAAGATAATCACGATGGAGTGATCACTCACCTAGAGCCAGATATCCTGGAATGTGAAGTCAAGTGGACCTTAGAAAGCATCACTACGAACAAAGCTAATGAAGGTGATGGTATTCCAGTTAAGCTATTTCAAATCCTGAAAGATGCTGTGAAAGTGCTGCACTCAATATGCCAGCACATTTGGAAAACTCAGCAGTGGCCACAGGACTGGAAAGGTCAGTTTTCATTCCAATCCCAAAGAAAGGCAATGCCAAAGAATGCTCAAGCTACTGCACAATTGCACTCATCTCACACACTAGTAAAGTAATGCTCAAAATTCTCCAAGCCTGGCTTCAGCAATATGTGAACCATGAACTTCCAAATGTTCAAGCTGGTTTTAGAAAAGGCAGAGGAACTAGAGATCAAATTGCCAACATCCACTGGATCATCGAAAAAGCAAGAGAGTTCCAGAAAAACATCTATTTCTGCTTTATTGACTATGCCAAAGCCTCTGATGGTGTGGATCACAAAAAACTGTGCAAACTCCTGAAAGAGATGGGAATACCAGACCACCTGACCTGCCTCTGGAGAAACCTATATGCAGGTCAGGAAGCAACAGTTAGAAGTGGACATGGAACAACAGACTGGTTCCAAATAGGAAAAGGAGTACATTAAGGCTGTATATTGTCACCCTGCTTCTTTAACTTATATGCAGAGTACATTATAAGAAACACTGCACTGGAAGAAGCACAAACTGGAATCAATATTGCCGGGGGAAATATCAATAACCTCAGATATGCAGATGACACCACCCTTATGGCAGAAAGTGAAGAGGAACTAAAAAGCCTCTTGATGAAAATGAAAGAGGAGAGTGAACAAGTTGGCTTAAAGATCAACATTCAGAAAACAAAGATTACGGCATCTGGTCCCATCACTTCATGGGAAATAGATGGGGAAACAGTGTCAAACTTTATTTTTCTGGGCTCCAAAATCACTGCAGATGGTGACTGCAGCCATGAAATTAAAAGACACTTACTCCTTGGAAGGAAAGTTATGACCAATCTAGATAGCATATTCAAAAGCAGAGACATTACTTTGCCAACAAAGGTCTGTCTAGTCAAGGCTATGGTTTTTCCAATGGTCATGTATGGATGTGAAGGTTGGACTGTGAAGAAAGCTGAGCAATGAAGAGTTGATGCTTTTGAACTGTTATGTTGGAGAAGACTCTTGAGAGTCCCTTGGACTGCAAGGAGATCCAACCAGTCCATTCTGAAGGAGGTCAGTCCTGCATGTTCTTTGGAAGGACTAATGCTAAAGCTGAGACTCCAATACTTTGGCCACCTCATGCGAAGAGTTGACTCATTGGAAAAGACCCTGATGCTGTGTGGGATTGCGGGCAGGAGGAGAAGGGGACAACAGAGGATGAGATTGCTGGATGGCATCACCGACTCGATGACATGAGTTTGGGTGAACTCTGGGAGTTGGTGATGGACAGGGAGGCCTGGCGTGCTGCAATTCATGGGGTCGCAAAGAGTCAGACATGACTGAGCGACTGAACTGAACTGAGCTGAACTGAATGGTTAGTGGTTTTTCCTACTTTCTTCAATATAAGTCTGAATTTGGCAATAAGGAGTTCATGATCTGAGCCACAGTCAGCTTCTGGTCTTGGTTTTGCTCACTGTATAGAGCTTCTCCATATTTGGCTGTAAAGAATATAATCAATCTGATTTCAGTGTTGATCATCTGGTGATATCCATGTGTAGAGTCTTCTTTTGTACTGTTTGAAAAGGGTGTTTTCTATGACCATTGCATTCTCTTGGCAAAGCTCTATTATCCTTTGTCCTGCTTCATTCTATATTCCAAGGCCAAATTTGCCTGTTACTCCAGGTGTTTCTTGAATTCCTACTTTTGCATTCCAGTCCCATATAATGAAAAGGATATCTTTTAGGTTTTATTTGGAATAAAGCTAGTGAAGGTGATGGAATTCCAGTTGAGCTATTTCAAACCCTAAAAGATGATTTTGTCAAAGTACTGCACTCAATATGCAATCACCCTTGGAAAACCCAGTGGTCACTGGACTGGACAAAGTCAGTTTTCATTCCAGTCCCAAAGAAGGACAATTCTAAATAATATTCTAATTACAGAACAATTGCACAAATTTCACATATTAGCAAGGTGATGCGCAAAATTCTTCAAGCTAGGCTTCAACAATACATGAATCAAGAACTTCCAGATATACAAGCTGAATTTAGAAAAGGCAGAATAACCAGAAATCAAATTGCAACATCTGTTGGATCACAGGGAAAGCAAGAGAATTTCAGAAACACATCAATTTCTGCTTCATGGACTATGCTAAAGAATTTGAATATGTTGATCATAATAAACTGCAGAAATTTTTAAAGAGATGGGAATACCAGATTATTTACCTGCCTCCTGAGAAACCTGTATGCAGGTCGAGAAGCAACAGTTAGAAACAGACATGGAACAACAGAGTAGTTCAAAATTGAGAAAGGAATACATCAGGGCAATATATTGTCACCCTGCTTATTTAACTTATATGCAGAGTATATCATGTGAAATGCCAGCATAGATAAATCATAGGCTGGAATCAATATTCCCAGGAGAAATATCAACAACCTCAGATATGCAGATGACATTACCCTGATGACAGAAAGAGAAGAGGAACTAAAGATGCTCTTGATGAAGGTGAAAGAGGAGAGTGAAAAAGCTGGCTTAAAACTCAACATTTAAAAAACTTAGATCATGGCATCTGCCTCCATTACTCCATGGCAAGTAGATGGAGAAAAAGAGGAAACAGTGATAGATTTTCTTTTCTTGGGCTCCAAAATCACCGTGGACAGTGACTGCAGTCACAAAATTAAAAGACACTTGCTCCTTGGAAGAGAAGCTCTGACAAACCTAGACAGTGTATTAAAAAGCAGAGACATCACTTTGCTAGCCAATATCTCTATAGTTAAAGCTATGGTTTTTCCAGGAGTCATGTACTAATATGAAAGTGAGACCATAAAGAAGTCTGAGTGTCAAAGAATTGATGCTTTTGAATTGTGACGCTAGAAAAGACTTTTGAGAGTCCCTTGGACAGCAAGGAGATCAAACCAGTCAATCCTAAAGGAAATCAACCCTGAATATTCATTGGAAGGTCTGATGCTGAAGCTGAAGCTCCACTGCACTTGATGCCAAGAGCTGACTCATTGGAAAAGACCATCATGCTGGGAAAGATTGAGGTCAGGAAAAGGAGGCAGAGACAGAAGATGAGATGGTTTGATGGATTCACCAACTTAATGGACATGCATCTAAGCAAACTCCAGGAGACAGTGAAGGACAGGGAAGCCTTGCATGCTGCATTTCATGGGTCTCAAAGAGTCAGACACAACTTAGTGACTCAACAACAACAACAAGGGCCTGAGGATTAAGCTCCATCTCTGGCAGGGTGAAAGGTCTGCATATTTTCTAAAATTTTCTCTACCATGTATGTATGTGTATATATATATGTGTGTGTGTGTGTATATATATATATATATATATATATATATATATGCATTTGTGTATTTATTTCCTTACAAATTTTGTGACTTTTGTACACTTTAGGGTTATAATATTGTTAGATAATTTTTTCAAGTATTCCCAGTTCTGTAACATGAAAGTCCCCTCAAACCCACTGAATTTTTTGCTTTTTTCTTCACTCTCCCTTTTCTCGTGTAGATACTGGGTCTGTCATTTTACTAATATTATTACAAGCATCTCTAAACTCTGATTTTTGTATTTATTTCTTAGCATCCATCTGTTAAATACACAGGCCTGGATGATTTCTATCTTACTTTTGTTGTACTAAACATCATCAGTTCAGTTCAGTCACTCAGTTGTGTCCGACTCTTTGTGACCCCATGAATCGCAGCACGCCAGGCCTCCCTGTCCATCACCAACTCCCAGAGTTCACTCATACTCACACCATGGAGTCAGTGATGCCACCCAGCCATCTCATCCTCTGTCGTCCCCTTCTCCTCCTGCCCTCAATCCCTCCCAGCATCAGAGTCTTTTCCAATGAGTCAACTCTTCACATGAGGTGGCCAAAGTACTGGAGTTGCAGCTTCAGCATCATTCCCTCCAAAGACATTCCAGGGCTGATCTCCTTCAAAATGGACTGGTTGGATCTCCTTGCAGTCCAAGGGACTCTCAAGAGTCTTCTCCAATACCACACTTCAAAAGCATCAATTCTTTGGCTCTCAGCCTTCTTCACAGTCCAACTCTCACATCCATACATGACCACTGGAAAAACCATAGCCTTGACTAGACGGACCTTTGTTGGGAAAGTAATGTCTCTGCTTTTGAATATGCTATCAAGGTTGGTCATAACTTTCCTTCCAAGGAGTAAGAGTCTTTTAATTTCATGGCTGCAGTCACCATCTGCAGTGATTTTAGAGCCCCCCAAAATAAAGTCTGACACTGTTTCCACTGTTTCCCCATCTATTTCCCATGAAGTGATGGGACCGGATGCCATGATCTTTGTTTTCTGAATGTTGAGCTTTAAGCCGACTTTTTCACTCTCCTCTTTCACTTTCATCAAGAGGCTTTTGAGTTCCTCTTCACTTTCTGCCATAAGGGTGGTGTCATCTGCATATCTGAGGTTATTGATATTTCTCCCGGCAATCTTGATTCCAGCTTGTGCTTCTTCCAGCCCAGCATTTCTCATGATGTACTCTGTGTAGAAGTTAAATAAGCAGGGTGATAATATACAGCTTTGATGTACTCCTTTTCCTATTTGGAACCAGTCTGTTGTTCCATGTCCACTTCTAACTGTTGCTTCCTGACCTGCCTACAGATTTCTCAAGAGGCAGGTCAGGTGGTCTGGTATTGTCGTCTCTTTCAGAATTTTCCACAGTTTATTGTGATCCACACAGTCAAAGGCTTTGGCATAGTCAATAAAGCAGAAATAGATGTTTTTCTGGAACTCTCTTGCTTTTTCCATGATCCAGCGGATGTTGGCAATTTGATCTCTGGTTCCTCTGCCTTTTCTAAAACCAGCTTGAATATCAGGAAGTTCATGGTTCACGTATTGCTGAAGCCTGGCTTGGAGAAGTTTGAGCATTACTTTACTAGCATGTGAGATGAGTACAATTGTGTGGTGGTTTGTGCATTATTTGGCATTGCCTTTCTTTGGGATTGGAATGAAAACTGACCTTTCCAGTCCTGTGGCCACTGCTGAGTTTTCCAAATGTGCTGGCATATTGAGTGCAGCACTTTCACAGCGTCATCTTTCAGGATTTGAAATAGCTCAACTGGAATTCCATCACCTCCACTAGCTCTTTTCCTAGTGATGCTTCTCAGGCCCACTTGACATCACATTCCAGGATGTCTGGCTCTAGGTCAGTGACCACACCATCGTGATTATCTGGGCCGTGAAGCTCTTTTAACAGCATAGCAAACTATTAAAAAATACACAAAAGACTGACTGAAAGTATGACAAAGTAATTCTTACCAAATAAAAATGGACTTTGAAAGTTTCTGACAGCTCCTACTAAGTTTCTCTTATTCATTTTCCCACTTTTGCTAGCTACAGCTTCTGAAAATAGCTCTTTATTTTTAGAAAAATTTTAGATTTACCAAAAATTTGTATAGAAAACATGTTAACCTTCTCCATATTCCATCTCTGGCTCCTCCCACAGATTCTCCTAATACTATAATTTTGCACTGGTTTTGCACGTTTGTTCATTGATGAGACAATATTAGTTCATTATTAATGATTAAAGTCTATTATTTGCATTGTGTTGTAAGTTCTGAGGGCTTTGGAAAATGCATAATATTGCACATTCACCATGATAGTATCATATAAAATGTCACTGTCCTAAAAGTTTCCTGTGCTTTATCTATTCATTCCTTTCCTCCAATAACAGCAACAACAAACCCCTGTAACTAAAAAAGCAATTATAGCAGGTTAACAGATTGTAAGGTTAATTTCCAAATTAGGGTACTTTGTTATAGTAGTTAGCCGACACTATAACTCACCAAGGTTTGTTTGTTTGTTTTATTATTGTTCATATATTTGGGATGTCAGACACTTTTTTAGTTAATGTGTGAGAACTATTCTCTCTCCATGTTAAACATTCTTTCCTATTCCTTTCATAATACAGTTTCATAGCAGAAGTTATCAAGTTAAAAGGTATCAAATTTTATGATTTTGTTCTAGTTATATGAAAAATGGCATCAGTAACTTGATAGGGATTTCATTGAGCCTGTAGACTAAGATTATCATACTGAGTGAAGTACACCACACAGAGAAAGACAAATATTATATGATATTGCTTATATGTGGAATCCCCTCTCCCTGCTAAAAAAAGATACAAATGAACTTATATATAAAAGAAAAACAGAGTCACAAAAAGAAAAACAAAACAAATTTGTTTACCATCTTCCCACTAAATTGGGAAGAGGGATAAATTCAAAATTTGGGGTTAGCATATACATACTACTATATGAATCACAGCATGCCAGGCCTCCCCGTCCATCACCAATTCCCAGAGTTCACTCAAACTCACGTCCATCGAGTCGGTGATGCCATCCAGTCATCTCATCCTCTGTCGTCCCCTTCTCCTCCTGCCCCCAATCCCTCCCAGCATCAGAGTCTTTTCCAATGAGTCAACTCTCCGCATGAGGTGGCCAAAGTACTGGAGTTTCAGCTTTAGCATCATTCCTTCCAAAGAAATCCCAGGGCTGATCTCCTTCAGAATGGACTGGTTGGATCTCCTTTCAGTCCAAGGGACTCTCAAGAGTCTTCTCCAACACCACAGTTCAAAAGCATCAATTCTTCAGTGCTCAGCCTTCTTCACATTCCAACTTTCACATCCATACATGACCACAGGAAAAACCAGAGCCTTGACTAGATGGACCTTTGTTGGCAAAGTAATGTCTCTGCTTTTGAATATGCTGTCTGCTGCTGCTGCTGCTGCTAAGTTGCTTCAGTTGTGTCCGACTCTGTGCAACCCCACAGACGGCAGCCCACCAGGCTCCCCTGTCCCTGGGATTCTCCAGGCAAGAACACTGGAGTGGGTTGCCATTTCTTTCTCCAATGCATGAAAGTGAAAAGTGAAAGTGAAGTCGCTCTGTCGTGCCCGACTCTTAGCAACCCCATGGACTGCAGCCTTCCAGCCTCCTCCGTCCATGGGATTTTCCAGGCAAGAGTACTGGAGTGGGTTGCCATTGCCTTCTCCAGAATATGCTATCTAGGTTGGTCATAACTTTCCTTCCAAGGAGTAAGCATCTTTTAATTTCATGGCTGCAGTCTGAGTGAACTCTGGGAGTTAGTGATGGACAGGGAGGCCTCGCGTGCTGCGATTCATGGGGTCGCAAGGAGTCGGACACGACTAAGCAACTGAACTGAGCTGATATATAAATGTATATAACCATGTACAATCTATATATAAATATATATAATGAAAAATGAACCATTGTATAGCACAGGGAACTATACTCAATATTTTGTAATAATATGTAAAAGAATCTGAAAAAAATATATGTATATATAACTGAATTTCATCTGAAACTAACACAACATTGTAAGTCAACTATACACCTATAAAAATAAATTTAAAAGAAATGAAAGGGTTCATATCTGACAATCTTCTTCTTGATCTTCTTCTTCTTAACCATCATGCAACTTATTTTTTTATGTTTGAAGCTAAGTTCATTGATTTTTACCATTTTCATTTTTCAATAAAAGTTTACGTTATAATTCTCCAGTTAGCACTACTTTAGCTGAATGTAGTTTTGAAATGCTTTACTTTCATTGCTGAATTCTAGGGTCTTTTTTTTAGATTGTTTTCATTATGATTTATGCTTTTATCCAAAAACTACTTAGAAATGTTTCTCTCTTTTTAACATTTTTTTAGTTCATTGGGTTTTATTTATTTTTGGCCATGCTTTTAAAATTTTATTTTATTTTTAATTAAAAGATTATCTACATCTGCATTAATATGTCTACAATATTGTGATGGTTTCTGTCATACATCAACATGAATCAGCCATAGGTACATATACATCTCCCTCCTCCAAAGCCACCCTCTCACATCCCTCTTCATCTCACCCCTCTAGGTCATCACAGAGAACCAACTTTGGGTTTCCTTCAACATACAGAAAATTCTCACCAGCTATCCACTTTCCATATGATAATGCATATGTTTCAATACGACTCTCTGAAGTCATCCCACTCTCTCCTCCCACTGTGACCATAAGTCTGTTCTGTAAGTCTTCATCTCCTTTATGCCTTTGTCTGCCTGGGTCTGCATTGCTACATGCAGACTTTCTCTAGTTACTGCAAGCAGGGGCTACTCCAGTTACAGTGTGAGGGCTTCTCATTGCAGTGGCTGCTCTTGTTGCAGAGAAGCAGACTCTAGGCCTGTGGGCATCAGTCTTTGTGGTGTGCGTGTTCAATAGTTGTGGCATGGGCTACAGGGCATGCAAGTGTTGGTAACTGCATTGCCTGGGCTTAGTTGCCCTGTGGCATGTGGGATCTTCCTGGGCCAGGGACTGAACCCATGTTGCCTGCATCGGCAGGTAGATTCTTAACAACTGGACCACCAGAAAAGTTCTGTATTTCTCTCTTTTAATCCAAACGATTTGTTACCAACAATAAAGTTGCTATGAGAACAAACTTCATTGCGATTAGTGAATATAGTTTACTTTATTTATACCAGTTTTTGACATGTGTTTAAACTTATTTTATAGGAAATACATAGTCACTTTCTATTAATGTTTCATTTTGCTTGAGAAGAATTTATGGTAACTATTGGGTATAAGAATAATGTCAATTATCTTAAGCTTGTAAATTTTTTTATTTGCACATCTTTACATTATCAGAAAAGCTTGACAATCAGGCTAATTCAATGACCACAGTAAAAGTATATGTTTAAAGTATGACAAAATATTTTTCTCAAAATATTTGTGATTTAATTTAGATCTGCCATCATATTCACTGTCAACTGAAATGTAGCATCACAGGAAGGTGTTACTGAGGGAAGAACCCGGTTGAAAAAATGGTTGGGAAACACGGCTCTTCAGAAATACTCCAGGCCCATCACATTCGCCATAATCCTGACAAAATTTCCAACACCCTGATTCACTTCAGCACCAACCGCAAGCTCCTCCCCACTCTTCTTGGAGAGATATAGTATGACCGTGGTTTTCCAAGCTAAAGGTTCTTTTTGATATAATCATAAAAAACTCAATTTTTATTTTCTCAATTTCCTGCGATCTTTGTCAAATTAATCGTTCTGTGCCTAAGGTTTTATAAACTGGGATTAATAATAGCATCCCACTCCATGGGATTCTTATGAAGGTTAAATGGGGTAATATATGCAAAGCACTCGGAAAAATATATGGAACATAGCAAGGGTAATAATTCTTAGTTATTATAAGTGATCACTCTTTACTATTGTCATACCTGAATGGTTTCTGTTTTCATTGCTTCCTATAGGCATCATGATTTCCCAATAAGATAAATCCCTGGAAGACAGAATTATGGCACATTTTATTTTTAAATAAGATAAGCTTGGTAAGACATTACAAGTGCTGTGCCATCTAGTTTTGAAGCTGGGAATAGTCTACTGCCTTCGACTTACTTGTGAATATGCCCAAGTATTTTTTTTTTTTTTATTCCTGAAGGGGCGTGGCCCCTCAAGACACGTGCACCAGAGGCTTCTGGACGATCTGACGTGGATTAAGGAAGGGGCCTGCCCAAGTATTGAGCTGCATGTTTCCTACTTATTAACACTAAGTTTGCAGCCATATACCTAAAAGGGTGTGGCTCCATCACTTATTTCCTTACTGAAGTTTTACAGCTGTTTTGGAATGGACTAACAACCTTGACTAGTTCCTTTCAGTAATTGTTTTGCTTTTTGGAGAGTGGATTCTGTATTTTACAAGATAAATGACTATAATTTCTTAATTTAATTTGCATGCCTTTTAAACAATCCTGTGGTTCTCTTCTGTCATACAGAATGTTTTAGAATTGCATGATGTTCAGGGACTTCTGTTTCCCATCTTAACACTGCTTCTCTCTACACAGAAGCTGACACACAGGACAGCAATACTGAGATAAGATAATTCCACTGGGACAAAGTTCAAGGGAGACCAGAATCTATTTTCTAGGATGAATAGAAAACAGAGGCAACAGAAACACCCAGAGAAACCTGAGCATGAAAGCCTGAGCAGTCAGTGTGCAATCTGGATGCCTCCCCATGTGGACCTAATTCCTCTCCACTAGCAGACCTCACAGCATACACCCAACAGTGTGGTTGGGCAGAAACATGCCCTGAAGTTAGTCATCTCTCTGCCTCCCTCTGGGTATTCACCGACAGAATGGCCAGTACCAGGTTACTGCTGGGTACTGGGTGATTTGCCTTCATATCCCCAAACCCTGGAGAATTTTTTTTTTTTTCAGGAGAGGAGCGGAAATCAATTTATTTCATTGGTAATTGTCAGGGCCAGGGATGTGTTTGTGTTTTCTCTTTGGCTGGGATAACATTCTGGATCCCTAAAGTAGCATTCCTCATCAGGCACCTTCTGAGTTCAGTTGACAGCATGACATGCAGTAGTTTGCCTTCATCCATTTAACTGGTATGATTCACAACCTATTTTTAAAGTGAGAGGAAAAATTATATTTTCTCTTTGAAGACGGCAAGATGGATTTTTCAAAAGTCTTTATTTTTTTATTTTAAAAAATTATTTTTAACTTTACAATATTGTATTGGTTTTGCCATATATCAACATGAATCCGCCACAGGTATACACATGTTCCCCATCCTGAACCCTCCTCTTTCCTCCCTCCCCATACCATCCCTCTGGGTTAACATCTGGGAAGCAATTTTTGCTGCATAAACATAGGGTGTTTCCCTAATGGGGAGAAACTGTACTACTAAATGAAATGACAGAAAACTTACAATGTATTTAAGATTAAAAAAAATAGAAACCCAATATTTTGAAATCAAGTGAAACAAGAGACTTTCACAATTTAAAACAATGAAACATATCTATAGATTTCACATACTAAGAAGTACATATTGGCAGAGGATACTAATATGCAATTGTGTCTTGGATAAGAGTTACTGTCTCACTTTGCAACCTGCTATTACACTTTGACTATCTCCACTCCAGTACTCTTGCCTGGAAAATCCAACGGGCAGAGGAGCCTGGTAGGCTGTAGTCCACGGGGTCGCTGGGAGTGGGACATGACTGAGTGACTTCACTTTCACTTTTCACTTTCATGCATTGGAGAAGGAAATGGCAACCCACTCCAGTGGAGAATCCCAGGGATGGGGGAGCCTGGTGGGCTGCAGTCTATGGGGTCACACAGAGTCAGACACGACTGAAGCGACTTAGCAGCAGCAGCAGCAGTGAGTATTTATAGGAAATAGACATCCCTTTGACTTAGGCATTGTTATTCACTGGTAACAGTGGCTTTGAACAGAGGAGACTGACTGAGGAAAACATCACCTTGATCATGAAATACTTAGATGATAGACTAACACATTGCTTCTTAGGGAAGTCAAGAATAAAATGAAATGAGAATAAAACCAAATGACCCACACCTAAAAAAGGCAAATGTAGGTCAGGTCTAGTCAGATGCATGGCACTGGGGTGACAGCATGGGCTGGGGGAGTCCCCAAGGTGCCAGGAGACCATCCAGCCAGCAAGAAAACCAGCATTCTCTACTCTCAGTTGCTGCCAAGGCACAGCCAGCTCTGGTGAAAGGAAGCTATGAAATCATTCACTCAGTTGTACCCAGTTCAAGAGAGAAGGTCTTCATCTTTCATTTAAAGATGAGTAACCATTTGTCTTTTTGCTACCCTTATGAACTGCCCACTGCACACATACCTCTCAACTGACTGTGCATGGGCCAGGGGATCATTCTGAGAATCACACCTCACCTGTCTGCAGTGAATGCATCATCCATGTGTCTGGTGCTTGCTCTGTTATATGAGCTTTCAGATTTACAGACCAAGACCATTAGTGTTCATCCTCTGATTGTAAAGAATGGAAGAGCATCCATTTTCCCCAGAGTTCTGGCCAAGAACCTGCCCAGACTCAACTAAATCAAAATAATGAGAGTAACCTTGGATAAAGAAAAAAGAGCAGGAGGGTGAGTGTGATAGAAAAGAGTGGTTGAAAACTCATCGAAGGTAAGCCTGGGAAAGAGAAATCTTTGACCATCCATAAGCCCCCTAAGAACTTGGATGGCTGTCTTTCAAGAAGTGATTGTCCTTGCTTTACATCCCAATCTCAAGTTATAACCAGTGGGTAAATGCCATACATGGATAGTTGCAACCCAGGGTAGCAAATAATTTTATGAAATCAAAACTACCTAAACATGGAATGGATTTTTGGATAAGAGTAGGGTACTCCTTAAAAAAAATGGATAGGATTTTTGGATAAGAGTAGTTACCTGCAGTATTCAATAATAAGCTAGGAACTACCCTGGAATTTTCTGATTTTGCGAGTTTGAGATTTTGTGTGTGTGTGTGTGTGTGTTTTACTAACTGATAAATACCTCCAAGATCTGCAACAGTGGTGTTGCTAGTACTATTGCATGGATACTTGTCCCTAGGAACCAGACATACAGCAGCATGAGATCTTCCAAGGGCATTTCTGCACAAGAACAATAGCAAAAATTTTTCACGTCAGTTTAGTTTTCACTAAGACATTGTCCTCAGCCTATAAAATGAGAAGACTGGAAGACAGGAATTCAGAGAGCACTGAAGGTTCCCCAAATGGTTGAGTGTAAATAAATCCCCCCACAGCAGACCTTGGAGCAACTCCTGCCTGTGTCCTGGTCCTCTGATTTCTGTGCCAAACATGGGGGCAAGGAGGGGGGTGGTTGTCTTTGTCCTTTTAGATTTAAGCGATGAATAATCAGTAAAAAGTGAGAGTGATGGTTAGAACTGGAGCTGGTTTGAAAATAGAACTGCCATATGACCCAGCAATCCCACTGCTGGGCAAAAACACCAAGGAAACCAGAATTGAAAGAGACACATGTACCCCAGTGTTCATCTCAGCACTGTTTATAATAGCCAGGACATGGAAGCAACCTAGATGTCCATCGGCAGATGAATGGATAAGAAAACTGTTGTATATATACACAATGGAATATCACTCAGCCATTAAAAAGAATACATTTGAATTGGTTCTAATGAGGTGGATGAAACTGGAGCCTATTATACAGAGTGAAGTAAGCCAGAAAGAAAAGCACCAATACAGTGAAATGCATATATATGGAATTTATAAAGATGGTAGTGATGATCCTATATGTGAAACAGCAAAAGAGACACAGGTGTAAAGAACAGTCTTTTGGACTCTGTGGGAGAAGTTGAGGGTGGGATTATTTGAGAGAATAGCATTGAATCATGTATAATATAATATGTGAAACAGATTGCCAGTCCAGGTTTGATACATGAGACAGGGTGCTCAGGGCTGGTGCACTGGGATAACTAAGAGGGATGGGATGGGGAGGGAGGTGGGAGGGAGGGTCAGGATGGGAAACACATGTACACCCATGGCTGATTCACGTCAATGTACGACAAAAACCACTACAATAATGTAAAGTAACTAACCTCCAATTAAAATAAATTAATTAATAAAAAAAAAACAAAAGGAAGAACTGGAGATGGTTAATGGTTGGAGATGGAAAGGGAAAATATAGAAAAAATACACTGTAGGCCCAGCTGCAAGAAGGAAGAAAGAAAAAAGTTCTATGGGTTGATCTTTTGTTTTTATAATCTTACCTTGAACTAGTTATTCAGTTCAGTTCAGTCATGTCTGACTCTTTGTGACCCCATGGATTGCAAGCACGCCAGGCCTCCCTTTCCATCACCAACTTCCAGAGTTTACTCGAACTCATGTCCATTGAGTCTGTGATGCCATCCAACCATCTCATCCTCTACTGTCCCCTTCTCCTCCCACCTTCAATCTTTCCCAGCATCAGGTTTTTTTCAAATGAGTCAGTTCTTCACATCAGGTGGCCAAAATATTGGAGTTTCAGCTTCAACATCAGTCCTTCCAATGAATATTCAGGACTGATTTCCTATAGGATGGACTGGTTGAATATCCTTGCAGTCCAAGGGACTCTCAAGAGTCTTCTCCAAAACCACAGTTCAAATGCATCAATTCTTCTCCTCCAGCTTTCTTTATAGTCCAACTCTCACATCCATACATGACCACTGGAAAAACCATAACTTTGACTAGACGGACCTTTGTTGGCAAAGTAATGTCTCTGCTTTTTATTTATTTATTTTTTGTCTCTGCTTTTTAATATTCTGTTTAGCTTGGTCATAACTTTTCTTCCAAGGAGTAAGCATCTTTTAATTTCATGGCTGTAGTCACCATCTGCAGTGATTTTGGAGATGAGAAAAATAAATTCAGCCACTGTTTCCACTGTTTCCCCATGTATTTGTCATGAAGTGATGGGACCAGATGCCATGATCTTAGTTTTCTGAATGTTGAGCTTTAAGCCAACTTTTCACTCTCCTCTTCACTTTCATCAAGAGGCTCTTTAGTTCTTCTTTGCTTTCTGCCATAAGGGTGGTGCCATCTGCATATCTGAGGTTATTGATATTTCTCCTGGAAATCTTGATTCCAGCTTGTGCTTCATCCAGCCAAGCGTTTCACATGACATACTCTGCATATGAGTTAAATAAGCAGGATGGCAATACAGAGACTTGACATATTCCTTTCCCTATTTGGAACCAGTCAGTTGAACTAGTTATATCATCAGAAAAATATTTAACAATAAAAACATATTAACACAAAAATTTCAGTCCACCTCCTTCCCATGTATTTACATTCCATCAGTAACTGCATTTATAACATTTTATGATTTTGTTTTTAATTTTGCTTTTGTCTACAGATGTATATTTGTTTATGTATACGATCAAAAGTCTTATTTTCCTTTAAATAAGACCAAAGTATATGTATTTTCATACATTTAAAAAAATAGCACTACATTTTAGAGAACTTTCCATGAGTGAACCCATAAAGGTGCACACCATCCCTAAGATTTAACAATAGGCATTTATTTTCTTCTAAATATTTGCTTTCAAATAATTTAAACAATTAACTTCTAGAGTCAACTGTTTGATCCACTTGGAATTGATTTTTGAGTTGCCTGTGAAACGGAGATCCAGCTTATTTTATTTTATTTTTTTCTATGCAGGAATCATTTCTCCTAACACCATTTATTGAGCAGAATTTCAGTCAATAGTGATCTGCAATGCTTATTCTGCCACGGATCAAATTTCCGTGTACATGTATCTATTTGTTGACACTCTTTTATACTCCATTTTACAGAATGGATTATTTATTTAAAAATGTATTAATATAATATATATTATAGGTACTATACTATACTCTTTCTATTATTTTTTTATGTGTGAATGACTTTAGCTTCTACGAGGGCTTTGTTTTTCTTAATCATGGGTCAACAAACATTATCTGAAAAGAGACAGATAGTAAATATTTAGATTTTGCAAATCATACAGCCTCTAGGATGACTACTCAGCTTTCCCATTGTATTATAAATGTAGCCATGAGCACTCTGTAAACAGATGGCCATGGTTGTGTTGAATGCAAGTCCACTTGAAAAACAAGTGTATGGACTGGATTTGACTCAAGAGCTATAGTTCCCTGACCCATGTACTAAAGAAATGCCTTTTTGGGATTTTGAATGAAATAGCATTGAATTCAAAGATCAACTTGTACCTTGTACAAAACTGTAAACACTAATGTATTTTGTCTCTGTTTATTAATATGACAATCAATAGTCTTTTTAAAAAGCAATGTGTGCTAAAATTTTAAATGCTCTCTGTATAGAAATTTGGCCAGGTTTATTCCTAGATATCCTTTAGTTTTCTGTGATTCTTTTCAGATCCACAGGTAAATAATCTTATTAACTCATTGTATCTCATTTCCCCCCTCCCTTCCAGGTTCACCTTCTGATGCTTAGATAGTGAAGTCGCTCAGTCATGTCCGACTCTACGACCCCGTGGACAGTAGCCAACCAGGATCCTCCGTCCATGGGATTTTCCAGACAAGAATACTGGAGTGGGTTGCCATTTCCTTCTCCAGGGGATCTTCCTGACCCAGGGATCGAACCTGGGTCTCCTGCATCGTAGGCAGACGATTTACCGTCTGAGCCACATTATCACACTGAATAGAGTAGCCCCTTCAGCACTCTGTTACTGTGTTGACAGTGAACTCGCTGTTTGCTGTCTCCTATAATGCTTCAACATTAAGTATATTTCCTGTAGGTTCTGGCAGGATTGTTTTCTTTCTATTTTGACTATATGTATACTCAAGTCTGGAGTGGATACTGAATTTCATCAAATTTTTTTTTTTACTATCTATGATAAAGATAATACCTATTTTTTCTTTTTTCAACCTGTTAAGTTACTCAACTCAAAAACTTTAAATAAACCCTGGTTCACCATAAATCATTGTCCTTTTTCAGGCACCTATTAAATGTTATCTTAGTTTTATGAATATAGTTTTGTAAGCATGATTATTCTGTAAAATTGCTTGTTCCTTCTTGTCTGATTTTAAAATGAGGTTAATTCATGACTCATTTGGAAGTTTAAGAATAGTTCTGTTTTCTGTTGTGCCCAGGAACCATTAAATTGATATTATCAATAATATCAATAATATATGTTAATAAAATAACTTCTGTTCACTGTAAACCAGGTATAGCTATAGCACAAAATGACCAGCCCATAGCAACTTCTCTCTTATGGCATAAATGAAGAAAATAATTATGATCAAATTATCCATTCATTTATTAAATTTGATTGGGGAGGAAGTAGATGCTGAATAAGTAAAGTGTATTACATGTTGAAAGGTGAAAGTGAAAGTTGCTCAATTGTGTCCAACTCTTTGTGACCCCATGTACTATACAGTCCATGGAATTCTCAGGCCAGAATACTGAAGTGGGTAGCCTTTCCCCTTCTCCAGGAGATCTTCCTAACCCAGGGATCAAACCCAGGTCTCCCACATTGCAGGAGTATTCTTTATCAGTTGAGCCACAAGGGAAGCCCAAGAATACTGGAGTGGGTAGCCTATCACTTCTCCAATGGATCTTCCCAACCCAGGAATCGGACTGTGGTCTCCTGCATTGCAGGCAGATTCTTTACCAACTGAGCTATTAGGGAAGCCCAGTATAATGTGTTAGATGGCTACTAAATGATAAGGAAGCAATAAAGCTGGGAATGAAAATAAGAAGGGGAGAGCATTTTTGATATGGTGGTCACAGATATCTCAAAGTGTAGCAACTAACATGTGTGCAGAGGTTTGAAGGGATTCAAAGATGAAGCCATATAAATGCCTAATAAGAAACAATGAGTAAAAAGGCACTGGAATCAGAGATAATCTGTTTGAGTTGAACAACAATGAAGAGGCAAAGGAGACTTGGCTCTCTAA
This sequence comes from Bos javanicus, assembly GCF_032452875.1. Lineage (NCBI taxonomy): Eukaryota > Metazoa > Chordata > Mammalia > Artiodactyla > Bovidae > Bos > Bos javanicus. Next base: position 3,413,798 of record NC_083871.1, on the reverse strand, counting down.
AGAGAAGCAGAAGATGAAGCCAGGGAAGAACGAGGGGTGTGTACACTGAAGAGAGTTTATTCCTGCTCCCAGGTAATCCCACTTACCCCTGTGGCCACATAGTCTTATTTTCATGATAAGGGGTGGATCCCTCATGTCCCTTTCAACTTTCTACCTGAGTGCTTCCTCTCAGCCTCTTTCTCTTATTCAAGGACCTTACACTAGAAATTTTCTCATCCTTCAGTGTGAGTTCATTTCCATCAGTAAACGTGTTACAATTTCTTCTATCTTGAAAAAAAAAAAATCTAGATTTTTTCACCTACCATGAAAATTGCTAATTTTAAAGAAAATATCTGTAAAATTATTGTCTATCCTTAGGATCATCAATGCTTTTCCCTCACTTAGAGTTAATCCATTATACTCAAGCTTTATCCCACCGTTGTACAAAATTCCTGTATGTTTGATTCACCAATTGTTTCCACACTAATATATCCAAGGATTACTTCCAAGCCTCATCTTCCTGACCTATCAACCACATCTCACATGGCTGATGATGTGGACAATTTTTTTTTCACCCAATTCAGCCCTTCAGATGTGTCCTTACCTTATTCTCCACTACTCTCTGACTCATATTGCTTATCTTTTCCACCTTCTTGAACTTTATATAAAAAGTCTCAAACCCAGTTCTTAGACTTCTACTGTTCTCCTATGCTTACCCCCTTGGTGATCCCTTCCACAGTGTTAAACAACACACGTATTTGCTGAGGAGGGACTTCCCTGTAGCTCAAACGGTAAAGAATCAGCCTGCAATGCAGGAGACCAGGGGTCGATCCCTGGGTTGAGAAGTTCCTCTGGAAAAGGGAATGGCAACCCACTCCAGTATTCTTGCCTGGAGAATTCCATGGACAGAGAAGCCTGGCAGGCTACAATCCATGGGATCACAAAGAGTCAGACACGACTGAGCAACTAACACATGCACACATTTGCTGAGGACTGTTATATTTTTATCCCAGATCAGACCTCATTTGAGTTTGAAATCACGCAAAAGCTGGATTCTTGTAATTTCCATAAGAATGCCTTGTAGGCATCTGAAACCTTGCAAATCTGTAACCAAAGTCTCAATTTTCCACCAAGATAATATAAACTATTTTTCTGGTTGCCCAAACCAAAGAAACCTTGTGTTCATTCTTGATGACTGTCTTTAAGACTCCATATCCAACCTATCAGCAAATCCTATCAGTTACAATTTCCAAATCTACTCAGAATCTATTTCTTCCCATCCCCTTCCTCAATACCACCATGTCTGTCTAAGCCAAGGTAGCCACTTCCAGTTGCATGGCTGTCCCACTCTCCTTCTGATCCTGATGTTCCAAACTCACCTCCACCACCTTGTTTGCATCAGAGAAACCAAAGTAAAGCTTTAGAAACAAAGCGTCTCTCTGCCTACAGTTGTTCAACTATATCAAACTCACCGCTGCCTTCCTCACGTCTTTCAGGCCTCTGGAAACATTACACTTTCTCATGAGGTCTTTCTTGATGTTATTTAAAGTTAAGGACTTGCACTTCACTCACATCCTCCTTCCACCCTGACACTTTTTATCTTTCTAGTTATGTGATTTTTCCTCCACTGGTAACATATATTTTATTTATTTGCTTGCATAGCATTTGTAAGTCACAACACAATGACAAGCTCAATGAACAAAAACTTTGTTTTCAGTGTAACTACCTCCCAATCATTACCTCTTCCCTCCTACTCAAAGGTATTATTATTCTACCTGCTATGCCCATGGTTTAAGTGTGGAATAAAGACACATGTAAAGCATATATAAACTGGAGTCTGGCTTCTTTCACCCAAAATTATTTTGTGAAATTCATCCTTGTTATTGTAAAGAATTGTAGTTGTTTATTTTCAATACTGCGTGCTGTTCCACTGTAAATATACCAGTTTTATTTATCCCATTTTCTACTGATGCCACTGGTAATTTCAACTTTTTGGATATATCAATTAATGCTTTTAGAAGAGCAATACAATGGCTAGGTTTAATACAGAGGCACATAACACTGATTTCTGCAATTCATACTGAAAGGAAGAAGATAGGACTAAAAGTTTAAGAGGATTTCCTCCTAATTGGGGGAATAGTCCCAGACTTGCTTGAATCCATTTCCACATTGATAGGGAAGCTAGAATTGAGCATTTTATAAAGTAGATTGAGTTTGTCAGTGCTGCTGATGAGGTATAGTATTTGGGAAAAAGAAATGGAAAGAAAAGATAACTAGAAAAGTCAGGTCCCACAGTCCTGGGAATTAGAGAACAGAATGTCATATTCAAAGGGGAGAACCCATGGCCAATTCTGATGAATTCTCTGAGTCCCTTTGCTTCAGTGTTTCTTTAGATATTGAAATGAAATGATAATGGAAATTATGAAACATGTGTCACTCCGAGGCTCTGTACCTGGTGATGCAGTTTCTTATATCAACCTAGATCTGCCTTTGGGAGGAGAGGGGATGAAGGGGAGAAAGAAATTACAATAAATAAATTTATATTAAAAAAAATTACAGGGAGGTAATATGGACATAACTGGATAGGTGGATCTTCATAATATGGATGAACTATTCCCTGACCAGAGATTGAACCTATGCCCTTAGCAGTAAAAGCTTAGAGTCCTAACCACTGGGCATCCAATGAATTTCCTCCTTTTTTTGGCATCAGAATCCCTTTACAATTCAAAACTATATGCAGTACTTACTGTAGATGGGAGGTAATACTTTGCATTCTAGAATATATATATATATATATATATATATATATATATATATATATAACTTGAAACCTGTCACAGAGAGGAGCATGGGCACATAACTGAAGGTGCACCAGATGAAACTTCTCGGCAGAACTTCTGACCTAAGATACAGATGCAACGAGTCTGGCATTTTTTGGAATTCCTTATGCTTTTGGAGATGATGACCATCTAAGGTACAATAGGAGGAGTCAGTGTTCAGCACCTGTAGCGGCTGGTTCATGCCTATGTTCTTTCTTTCATTGGCACTGAAGCACCTTCTGTCCTTACCATTTCCCAAGCCTGATTCTCAATGCATCCCATTAATTAGTTTAGCTCAATTACAATTTCTAATAACTGCTGTTTTAAGCTACCAACAATGACTATTTTCAGATAGATATCACTGTTCAAATACTGATACTATGGAATCATTTGATCTTGGGAGGACAAAAATCAAGGCAGTTCTTAAAAACTGTTTCTGGGACAATTCTAAAGCATTTGTCAATGTGGTACCACAAAATTGGGTGGCCTAAATTCAAAGGCTCTCAGAGTTCTGATCACCATGTTGAGGAGGGGTATGATCTCAGAATTGTTAATACATTAGTTTTTTTTTTAATCCATCAGATGGAATATTATTAATCTCTTTATTTTATTGAAAATTCTGAATCTTACCTAAAAATCAGGCATCAGATTGGTCAAGCTCAGAAATGCTAAGGAGAAATCTTGCCGGAGAATAGTCTCAATTTGAAAAATTTAGACTTAGGGTTATTATTATTTTTTCCTAATACACATGGCTTGTGCTTTCCACTTCAGACAATTTTTATAATACAGAAGAATAGGACAAAAATAAACAAGTCACAAACCATTACCACACTGTGAGTGTATCCCAAGGTAATTTTTTTCATTACAAAATGATTGAAGGATTTGTGATGGGACATCCAAATACAATTTTAGAAACAACACTGTGATAAATGAAGGTACAGGGCCCTTCATAAAGAAGGAAGATTGTTTTGAAAGCAATTTCAATAATTTAAAAAACTAATTACATGTGTCAAAGTAAAATTGTAGTAATGGAAACAAAAATGAAATAAGAAGACAACATTTAAGTGGAAATGAATATTGATAGTAGAATTTCCATGAAAGATTAAGCCCTAATCTCTTTAAGTATTTGTGGTTTATAATTAATTAATTTACATCCATATGTAGGTCAGGAAGCAACAGTTAGAACTAGACATGGAACAACAGACTGGTTCCAAATAGAAAAGGAGTACGTCAAGGCTGTATATTGTCACCCTGCTTATTTAACTTATATGCAGAGTACATCATGAGAAACGCTGGGCTGGAAGAAGCACAAGCTGGAATCAAGATTGCCAGGAGAAATATCAATAACCTCAGATATGCAGATGACACCACCCTTATGGCAGAAATTGAAGAGGAACTAAAAAGCGTCTTGATTAAAGTGAAAGAGGAGAGTGAAATGGTTGGCTTAGAGCTCAACATTCAGAAAATGAAGATCATGGCATCTGGTCCTATCACTTCATAGGAAATAGAAGGGGAAACAGTGGAAACAGTATCAGACTTTATTTTTTTGGGCTCCAAAATCACTGCAGATGGTGATTGTAGTCATGAAATTAAAAGATGCTTACTCCTTGAAAGGAAAGTTATAACCAACCTAGACAGCACATTGAAAAGCAGAGACATTACATTGCCAACAAAGGTCTGTCTAGTCAAGACTATGGTTTCTCCAGCGGTCATGTATGGATGTGAGAGTTGGACTGTGAAGAAGGCTGAGCGCCGAAGAATTGATGCTTTTGAACTGTGGTGTTGGAGAAGACTCTTGAGAGTCCCTTGGACTGCAAGGAGATCCAACCAGTCCATTCTAAAGGAGATCAGCCCTGGGTGTTCTTTGGTAGAAATGATGCTAAAGCTGAAACTCTAGTACTTTGGCCACCTCATGCGAAGATTTGACTCATTGGAAAAGACTCTGATGCTGGGAGGGATTGGGGGCAGTAGGAGAAGGGGACGACAGAGGATGAGGTGGCTGGATGGCATCACTGACTCGATGGACATGAGTTTGGGTGAACTCTGGGAGTTGGTGATGGACAGGGCGGCCTGGCGTGCTGCAATTCATGGGGTCACAAAGAGTTGGGCACAACTGAGCGACTAAACTGACTAACTGACTGATGCATCTAGAAGGGTCTCATTATGTACTAATCGAGATAAAGAAGAAAATAATTTCCTATGTTCTGTAATCAGATGAAGACTCAGATTAGGAAAACCTAGACTTACATGAAAACCTGATATTGGGAGACTGGATGGATGAAATAAATGATTTCTTAAGCTTGAAACTATAGCAACAGAGCACATTTGAGTAAAGAAAGATGACAAATTTTGTTTTGGGTTGGAATTGGTAACTCAAAGGCAATATTCAATAGACTGATGGCTCAGATAATAAAGAATCTGTTTGCAATGTGGGAGACCTGGGTTTGATCCCTGGGTTGGGAAGATCCTCTGGAGAAGAGAATGGCTACCCACTCCAGTATTGTTGCCTGGAGCATTCCATGCACAGAGGAGCCTAGTGGGCTACAGTCCATAGGGTTGCAAAGAGTCAGACATAACTGAGAAACTAACAATTAACTTTCACATTTCATGGATTTGGAAAGTAAGTAGTAAGAAATGTGAAGTGCAGAATTAGATTTGTTGATTATCATTGAGTATGATTAACAAAGTCAGGAGTTAAGGGTGGATCACAGAGGGAGAATGAGAAGAAATGATGACCTTCAATCCGAAGTTGAGGGGTGGATATTAATAGAACAGACCATCTTGTTGAAGCATTATGGGAGATCTGAGATGCTGACACATCAAATGCAAAAAAAAAAAAAAACCCTTTTCAGGGTGGTAAATATTAACAATCTATATCATATGAGAAATAACTGGAGGAGTTTGAGAGCAAAAGACTAAATATAGCATAACTGCTACCGTTGTTAGAAGGGCCAACAATTTGAATAGAGTAAATCTACATGAACATCAGGCCAGAGATTCACTAACATAAAGCTTCGCTCTCATCCAAGAAAACAAAAAACAATTAAAGTTAATTTATACATAAAATGTCACTTCTCTAATAATAATGTAATAAGACTGTAATAAGATTGAAGACTACCTTTCTTTTTCCTCCTCTCCTGAGCCTCTGTTCTTTTTTTTTTTTTTTTTTTTTTAATTGGAGGTTCTGGTCTTATTCCTCAAACTCCTAGGTATTTATTTCAATGCAGAGTGATATATCATTTCCTCCCCTTATCTTTCTCCATAGCTTACTTCTTACTCTTCTGCAAAGGTTTGTTAAGACATTTTTGCCTATTCATAAAGACAGAAAGCATATGGGAATGTCTAGCGTCAAAGGGGGAAGCAGGTGGAGAGATGTAGTCAGTCCTCCAGATCTGGATGTTCTGTGTTAGCATGGTGGGTAATATGGGAGGGCTGGGTGTCCTACCTATATAAGCGATTTACATAAACTTTGGTATCTGCAAGGGTTCCTGGAACTAGCCTTGTGCCATGCCCATCTCATTCACTGCATACCGAGTTTCTATCTGGGATGATGAAAAAGGTTTTTGAATAGGCAGTGGGGGTGGTTGCACAACAATGGAAGTGTAACTAATGACATTTTAAAAAAATAATCATATTGTACACTTTATTTTTTATTTGTTTACTTAGTTATTTTTCTGACTAACCCCCATGTCTTGTGGACATCTTAGTCCCCCCACCAGGGATTGAACCCATGCCTCCCAGAGTGGAAGTGTGGAATGCTAGCTACTGAAATGCCAGCAAATTCCCTAATTAATGTCATGACTTGAATCCATGAAAAGTGTTAAAAACAGCAAACTTTATATGGTATATATTTTATCACAATACACAAATTAATAAAAATAAATAAAAGGAAGTAGTGTCTGGGGCAGCAGGGGATGGAGTGAGGCTCCTGTGGTGTCTCCTGGCATCCTCACTCCAGCATGGATTAACCTCCATCCCACCTCCCAGCATTGTTCACACAGGTCCATCCCGCCTGCCTTCAGGACCCTCTGCAACTTATCTCTGAAGACCCAGGGCCTGCCTGACAGCAACTTCCAGGGAGCGTCCCTGCCCCCCCAACACACACAAAAGGGTGAAAAAGAAGTTCCCTGGGAGGTCTGCTGGTAAAGAATCCACCTGCACTGTAGGAGACTCTGGTTTAATTCCTGGGTCAGGAAAATCTGCTGGAGAAGGGATAGGCTACCCACTCCAGTATTCTTTGACTTCCCTGGTAGCTCAGCAGGTAAATAATCCACCTGCAATTCAGGAAAACTGGGTTCAATCCCTGGGTTGGGAAGATCCCCTGGAGAAGGGAATGGCTACCAATTACAGTATTCTGGCTTAGATACTTCCATGGACTATTCCATGAGGTCTTGAAGAGTGGGTCATTATTGAGTGACTTTCACTTTCTTTCTTTTACAGAGTTAGTTCTTCCATCATCCAAGAAGAAACTGGTTTTAGCTGAGTGATCACACCATAGTGATTTTCTGGGTCATAAAGACATTTTTTGCATAGTTTTTCTGTGTATTCTTGCCATCTCTTCTTAATATCTTCTGCTTCTGTTAGGTCCATACCATTTCTGTCCTTTATTGTGCCCGTTTGCATAAAATGTCCCCTTGGTATCTGTAATTTTCTTGAAGAGATCTCTAGTCTTTCCCAGTCAATTGTTTTCCTCTATTTCTTTGCAGTGATCACTGAGGAAATCTTTGAAGAAAGCTAATGGAGGTGATGGAATGACAGTTGAGCTATTTCAAATCCTGAAAGATGATGCTGTGAAAGTGCTGCACTCAATATGTCAGCAAATGTGGAAAACTTAACAGTGGCCACAGGACTGGAAAAGGTCAGTTTTCATTCCAAGCCCCAAAAAAGGCAATGCCAAAGAATGTTCAAACAACCACACAATTGCACTCATCTCACATGCTAGCAAAGTAATGCTCAAAATTCCCCAAACCAGGTTTCAACATATGTGAACCATGAACTTCCAGATGTTCAAGCTGACTTTAGAAAAGGCAGAGGAATCAGAGATCAAATTGTCCACATCTGTTGGATCCTCAAAAAAGCGAGAGAGTTCCAGGAAAACATCTACTTCAGCTTTATTGACTATTTCAAAGTCTTTGTGTGGATCACAACAAACTGTGGAAAATTCTGAAAGAGATGGGAATACCAGACCACCTGACCTGCCTCTTGAGAAATCTTTATGCAGGTCAGGAAGCAACAGTTAGAACTGGACATGGAACAACAGACTGGTTCCAAATCAGGAAGGGAGTACATCAAGGCTGTATATTATCACCCTGTGTATTTAACTTATATGTAGAGTACGTCATGAGAAATACTGGACTGGATGAAGTACAAACTGGAATCAAGATTGCTGGGAGAAATATCAATAACCTCAGATATGCAGATGATACCATGCTTATGGCAGAAAGTGAAGAACTAAAGAGCCTCTTGATCAAAGTGAAAGAGCAGAGTGAAAAAGGTGGCTTAAGACTCAATATTCAGAAAACTAAGATCATGGCATCTGGTCCCATCGCTTCATGGCAAATAGATGGGGAAACAATGGAAACAGTGAGAAACTTTATTTTTGGGGGGCAGCTCCAAAATCACTGTAGATGGTGATTGCAGCCATGAAATTAAAAGATGCTTGCTCCTTGGAAGAAAGGTTATGACCAACCTAGACAGCATATTAAAAAGCAGAGACCTTATTTTGCCAACAAAGGTCCGTCTAGTCAAAGATATGTTTTTTCCAGTAGTCATGTATGGATGGGAGAATTGGACTAGAAAGAAGGATGAGCACCAAAGAACAGATGTTTTTGAACTGTGGTTTTGGGGAAGACTCTTGAAACTCACTTTGACTGCAAGGAGATGCAACCAGTTCATCTTAAAGGAAATCAGTCCCGAATATTCATTGAAGAGACTGATGCTGAAGTTGAACCTCCAAAACTGTGGCCACCTCGTGCAAAGAGCTGACTCATTTGAAAAGACCCTGATGCTGGGAAAGATTGAAGGCAGGAGGAGAAGGGGCCAACAGAGGATGAGATGGTTAGATGGTATCACCAACTCAATGGACATGAATTTTGGTAAGTTCATGAGTGGTGATGAATAGGGAAGCCTGGCGTGCTGCAATCCATGGGGTTGCAAAAAGTGAACATGACTGAGTGACTGAAATGAACTGAACTGAACTGAACAAGGAGAAACCGGATAGCGCGAATTTAAATAGCACTTTATTTATAAACTCTATATGTTGATAAAGAAAATGAGGTGAAGAAAAGTTATGTGTTCACCTAGACCTTCAACCACCCACAGATCTAAGATCAGAACTGCATCTACTCCAAAACTCACAGACAGATTTTCAACGTATAAAAGTGGTTTTCTCTGTTCACATCCAGGAATCACTGCTGTTGTCTTTCATAATAACAAATTGTAAATTTTACTTCACGCATTTGGTTGGCCCTTTTCTTCATGCTAAGTTGCAATTTGGATAAGGAAGATGTTTACATTGGGAAAGTCTTGAGAATAGAATGACATGATTTTAGTACTTCATATGGAACCATTCTGATGCAAATTTTAAAAAAACCTATCCATTGAAAATAGATTTTAAAATATGTGCATTTTTATTGTTTTCACTGAAGGATTTACATTTTTATTCACTGTGGTAAAATCAGTAAGGACAGATTTAATAAAAACCAAAACCAAACCAAACAAAGCAAAACCAGAAAACTACAAAAAAAAGAGATAATTTTAAAAAGACATATTAACTTTTAAACTTAAAGGACATTTGGCATTTTCAAGAAGCTCTCACAGGAACAATGTATTTTAGGTCAGATAATGACATTTAAAGGGAAGTTACTCTGAATAGTATTAATGTTCACCATTAAGAGAAAATAAAGAGTCACAAATAATAGCTTTCTCTATAATCAGATGAAGATCTACAAACTCATATCCTTTCCAAATCAGTACATGGGAGTTTGACTAGTAAAGGACTCAATCTATTTCAAGTTACAGAGAAGGGGGATCACCTTCAGTGCTTTCCTAGAGACAGAGATCAAAGTCCTAACATGTGGGAGAAATCGCCAAGTTGGAAAGTTGACATAGGCAGCTTTCACTCAAAAATAGTTTAGACAAGTTAAAACTGAGAACTAAAAATTTTCCCTTTAATTCCTCAATGCCAAGCCTTGATCATGAAAGCTTTTACATACATAATTTCTAACCTTCACAGAATTATTTTAACATGAATGTTATAATGAATAAAGGAAAAATAAAAGCTTCCAAGATATTAGGTGAAAGCAATAAACTTTCCCAAAGACAAATTATAAAGGACAAACACAGGTGCACATTAGGTATCAGAATTGAACATGCACTGACCTGAAGGACTCAGAGTTACACAAATGTTGTATCAGCTATGGCAGGAGAACTTCCTATTGCCAGCACTGATGTCTCTGAATTTTAATTCCTTCTTCTGACTTCAGACACAAATGTTGCGTAGGTGTCAGGGTTGCTGGTAGTCCTATGCCCTCTGTGCCCAGGTGTGGAATGAATCTTCATAAAAGCTGCTGACTCTCACTTCATTTACTCTGGGTCCTCTCTAGGTCCCCACTCCCCAGTATGAGTGAAAGCCTGTCATTCCAACACTTTCTTCAAAGATTTGAAATGTGGACCTTCACTGAGATTCTAATACTAGTTGTTTCCTGGTTATGGATACATATTTATCCCCTGGTAGATATTTATATCGAATTCCTTAAATAATTTACTAAACACTATATCCCACAGCAGGCTTCCCTTGTGGCTCAGCTGGTAAATAATTTACCTGCAATGCAGGAGACCTGGGTTCCCTGGTTTGTGAAGATCCCCTGGGGAAGGGAAAGGCTACCCACTCCAGTATTCTGGCCTGGAGAATTCCATGGATTGTATAGTCCATGGGGTCAGAAAGAGTCGGACACGACTGAGTGACTTTCACTTCACTCATGCCCCACAGCAAGGTCCTTCTTCACCTGTTCAGTTACTGCTGAAGTTTCTTTCCATCACTTAATTCAAGAAACTCAATTGAATTTCCTCCCGTTTCCTTAGATAATTAAAAACTCATTTCCTCTTTACTTCTCTCTCCTATTTTTACCATCATTCACCTCCATTAAACATAAAATGGATGGATTAATGCCACTTCTGAATCATCAATCATTTTCTCAGTGTTTCTATCACTCTAAATAAGGTCCAGGTTTTTTCTCATTAAAGCTGCCTTCAGATCATCCTGGTGTCTGCATGGTCCACCTGAAGAGCAGTCATTTAAGTGTTTTATGGGCTCCATATAAATAACCAAAAATAACATAAAACTCATAAAACCATATGAAGCCATAAAAGCAAGCATGGTTATGTTTGGACATATAACAATTACACACATAATAAAAACAGGTAAAAATTGTGTAAATTGCTTGTAGTACTTGACCATCCCAAACTTATTTTCCTTATAATAAATGATTTTTTTGAAATCTGGAGGAGACTAAAGCCTTTCAACACCTCTAGAGGTATTCATTCACCCTGACCTTCTGTTCCATCTCTTGTCCATCTGTGGGGATCCTCCACTGTTTTGTCCTCTTCCCATGAAAACTTCAGGATTGCCTGCTTCCCTCTGCACATCAAAATGCTATATTGGTGTTGGATTTCTGCAGTATCATAAAGAGGCAGATGTATTCCATCCATGGATACCTGGGTCAAAACATGAGTAGAAATTGCTGCTGCTGCTGCTGTAAGTCGCTTCAGTTGTGTCCAACTCTGTGTGACCCCATAGACAGCTGCCCACCAGGCTCTGCCATCCCTGGGATTCTCTAGGCAAGAACACTGGAGTGGGTCCCCATTTCCTTCTCCAATGCATGAAAGTGAAAAGGGAAAGTGAAGTCGCTCAGTCGTGTCTGACTCTTCGTGACCCCATGGACTGCAGCCTACCAGGCTCCTCTGTCCATGGGATTTTCCAGGCAAGAGTACTGGAATGGGGTGTCATTGCCTTTTCCGAGTACAGATTAGTGACCATTTATTTATTTTTAGGGTATAGCTGCTTTACAATGTTGTGATAATTTCTGCTATACAACAAAGTGAATCAGCTTTATGTATCCATATATCCCCTCGCTCTTAGACCTGCCTCCCACCCATCTCCCCCATCCCACCCCTTTATGTCATTGCAGAGCACTGAGCTGATTTCCCTGTGTTTTATAGCAGATTTCCACTAGCCATCTGCTTTCAACATGGTAGTGTATATATATCAATCCCAATCCCCCTACTCATCCCACCCCCTCCTTCCCACCCCTTGTCCACACATCCATTCTCTACATCTGTGTCTCTATTTTTGCCCTGGAACTAGGTTCATCTGTAACACTTTTCTAGATTCCACATGTGTATGTTAACATATAGAATTTGTTTTTCTTTCTGACTTACCTTACTCTGCATTGCAAACTGGGTAGACTTAGTCTGGGGTTCTGATCAACACCAGCAGTGACGGGGAAGGAGGGACGCACTCCTTCATGGTGCCCCTCACAGCCACAGCACCCTCTGCATTCACGCTTCAACAAGTTGCTGATCTTAATATCTGGTATCTTTTAGGAAGCTTCTTGGAGCTCATATTAGGTTCACCTTATTAAGACTTTCCTTATTATCCTGATTTCTTTGTTCATATTATTTATCACACACTGTTTCTCCCTCCATTTTTTGTGTTTTCTCTGCTCCCTGGGAGGCTCCTCCAGGCCACTTGCTTCTTCTTGGTCATTGTTTTCCTTCCTCTCCTCCCCTTCTCCTATCCTAAGTCCATAGAGTTCCCAAAGGAAGTACTTTCTAGAGAGAGACAACCTTTTGGATGTTAAAAATTCATAAATAAATAATAAGGCAATCAACCAGGAAGATACTGCTGATTGTTTCATAGGAAAATACAACTGCTTCAAAACACGGGGCTGGTTCTCAGTTAAAAGCAACCCTAACAAAAATAACAGTCCTCACATATGAACACACAGATCAGGAGACCCCAGCAGCTCAGATATCAATGACAGAGACATTGAATCATGAGATATGGCTTTGTTTAAAATGCTAGTCTAGAAAAATACTGATCCTGAGACCTTACCATAGGCTCTATCTATCTTGGATTTTACCTTTTCAAATCAATAGACTTTATTTTTGGAGGAAGTTTTAGATGCACAGAAAAATTGAGTGGAAATGACAGAGTTCCCATGTACCTCTGCTGCCCCCACCCCTAGTTTCCAGTATTATTAGAATCTGCTTGGTGCAATGCATTTACCCCAATTCATGCTTTGGACTTTTCTTATAACTGGGTTTTGACTCAGCATGTGTGTATGCAGAACTGTGTGGAGTGGGATGTGAAGAAGGGATTCAAGTGGTGAGTGATTTCCTTTGAAACAGTGCCTTGTGTGGAAATTCACATCCGTCTTTAAGCAAATTTATCTTAAATTATCAAGGTGCATCTCCAAAGCTGATCACTCTCCCTAAATGCCATCCCACCTTCTTTCCTCTTTCATTTCATTGCCTTTTTGCTTTACAGGGTCAGTGCCTTTCTCTACACTTTAGCAGTCCTATTAATCAAACCCTCATCCTCATGGTTTGCTCCCTCTTCAGATGTGACTTTCTTCACTTTCTGAGCCTATAAGTCATGACTGCACTGACCAGCTTAGGAGTTAACAGCTGACATTGTAGTTTGAAATCAACTTTAGTCATCAATAGAAATATTGCTTAGGAATAGAGCTTCATCAAGGAGTCCATGCACTTCCTCGCTCACTTTTAAGTCAAATCATACCATTGTCTATCTAAATACCTATGTGCTAGACAAATTTAAGTTTGTATTTTCTTTCCCTTGACTGTGCTGTGTGGTGTACAGGACCTTAATTCCCTGATCAGTGATCGAATCTATGTCCCTTGTTGTGGAATCACAGAGCCCTAACTACTGGTCTGCCTGGGAAGTCCCAGACCTTTCTTTTTTATATTAAAAAGGAAAGAAAGAAATATTGAAATACTATGTTCTTTGAAAAACTGAACTTCCTCAAATCAGGCGATTTTTGACAGAGATGCAAATACTAAGAAAGAAAGTTTCTTCCTGCCTTCCAGAGGCAACACAAAGTCCTGGCCACTCAGCCTGGGTACCAGACGAAGCAGTGACATAAACAGCACTTCACGTGGGAGATATAAACTTAGCAAACTGTTGCAGCTTCTTTCTTCTTGTTTTCAGAGCTTTCCATTGATAGAAACTCCTAATTGTAAAGTCTACATTCTGACTATAGGTGATGGTTTAACTTTTAGGTGTTACAGCTGAAAAAGACCTAAAAGCTATTGCTCAAGTCAAACAGCATTTGCTTTTAGAAATGCATCATAAAATCAAGAAAAGAAAGGCGTAGGGAAAATGGACAGAGTTGCGTTTGCCAGACCACCAAATTATTTTTTGGAATTACACTATCATCAGAACTGAGATTCAGGGCAAACACAATCAAACTTCAGAAATGGAGACTAATGAAATGGCAGTATGAATCAGTTAAAACTCTGAACTAAATGAGAGTAGAAAGAAATCCAATTTTAGAATTCTTGGATTTTAAATAAAGGCAACATCTAAGATCACTCCATTTGTAAATGCACATCTGAAGTTTCTCCTATTAGAGGCAGATTTAGAAAATCTGACTAAATTAACAGATATGAATCACATAAATAATAAAACCACCTTTCACAAGAAATATTCAGTAATCTATCTATTCTAAATTGCTGATCTTTGGATAGCTGTGATCATTGTGTTTGAAAAGATATGGCATACACAATAGAGTATGACATACAGTACATAAAGTTTCCAAGAAAAATTATATAAACAAATAGGATCCATCAGATTTAAAATAAAAGCAGACAATAAAAGAAAATGAAAAAGCAGTAGTTACAGACATGAAGCAAATAGTTTATTTTTCATCACTTACAATTCATATATTTGTTTAAAATAGTCAAAATAAGAGCATCTCTGCCTCTCTGTCTCTCCCTGTCTACAAAACACACACAAATATATATGCACACACATATGCATATATGTATATACACAAACATATGTGCATATATTTATATTGTTTTACTTTGTCTCTGCAAACATACCTGTATGTTTATGAAATTTTAGTTACAGTGCTAGAGACTAGAATATGGCAAAATCACTAACCCTCAGAATTTGGAGTTAGAGATATTATGTTGATATGATAGGATGATGTATATTTGTATCATTTGATCATTCTTAACCTCTCAAACTTTCCCTCCAGCTTGCTGTACTCTACTGCCATCTGCTTAGGAGTGGATGATGTTCAACCATCGAATTTGATGAGATAGTCACAAATGGAAGAAGCTCCAACAGAGCTATAGCCCATTACAACTGACACCATCACATCTGTTCCTACCACACAGCATGACCACTGCAACATTCATCATCTGTAGGAGCAGATATTCACTATTTACTACTGTAGAGTAAATCTTGTTCAAAGTATCATTACTGCATGACAAAAATCACATATAAATACTTTAGGAGGATTTTGTTCAACATAAGATGGAGTGTCGGAGAAGGCAATGACACCCCACTCCAGTACTCTTGCCTGGAAAATCCCATGGATGGAGGAGCCTGGTAGGCTGCAGTCCATGGGGTTGCTAAGAGTTGGACACAACTGAGCAACTTCACTTTCACTTTCACTTTCATGCATTGGAGAAGGAAATGGCTACCCACTCCAGTGTTCTTGCCTGGAGAATTCCAGCGATGGGACAGCCTGGTGGGCTGCCGTCTGTGGGGTCGCACAGAGTTGGACACGACTGAAGTGACTTAGCAGCAGCAGCAGCAGCAGCAAGATGGAGTGTTCATATTCTATCCTGTCCTTTTCAGTGAATATTTCAATTTAACCTGGATGGAAATCATGTAAAAACTATTGGAGGGCTCTGAAGAGCAGACAGGAGCAGAAAGAATGTCTCAGAAAATAAATAAAATAAAAGAACCAGTTGGAACTATTTAGGACTAGAACCAACAAAAACGAACATTTTCATTTCCTGTGGCTACTGCAACAAGTTAAAACAAATTGGATGGCTTAACACAACAGATATTTATTATCTCAGGGTTCCATAAGCCAGAAGTCTAAAATCAAAGTGTCAACAGAACCATGCTTTACCACGAAGCTCTGGGGGAAATTCTGTTCCTTGCCTCTCCCAGTGTCTAGTGGCTGTAGCCATTACATAAAGCATTACCGACTCAATGGACAAACTTTGGGAGTTGGTGATGGACAGGGAAGCCCAGTGTGCTGCTGTCCATGGGATCTCAAAGAGTCAGACATGGCTGATTGACTGAACTGAAATCATGGAACTTGCTTTCTCCTTAGAAAGAAAGAGTTCAGATTACGTGACTATGTAGAAAATCCACCAGAATATACAGAAAAACCTCCTAGAACTAACAAATGAGCTTAGCAAAATCAACACACACACACAAAATAATTTTCTATTCACATATATTGACAAAAAGTTGAAAATAAATTAAAATAATATGAGTACAGTTTTCAATAGTTTCCAAAAATGAAATACTTAGGTATAAATCGCTCAAAATATATATGATCTGCATGCTGAAAACTAAAAAATGTTAATGAAAGCAATGGAGAGGATCTGCATAAATTGCAAAACATTATTTTTATAGATTGGAACATTCAATGTAATACAAGTGTCAAATAACCCCAAATTGTATGACAGATTTATCACAACTCTATGCAAAATCCCAGGATTTTTATAGTTTCAGATAAACTGATATTAAAAATTACATAAAAGCCAAAGGAAAGAGTACACCCAAGACAAATCTGAAAAAGAAGGATGTTAGAAAACTCACTGCACTTGGCTTTAAGACTTACTCCCTTGCAACAGTAAATAGAACAGTATGGAATGGTGAACAGTGGACTCATTGATCAAGGAATAAAATGGAATGTTCGTGAATAGATGCATACAGATATGGCCCAACTAATTTTCAACAAAAGTGCAAACACAATCCAACAGATGTTCTTCGTAACAGATGGTGTTGGAACACTTAGACAATTATCCACACATAAAAAAAGAGACTTTATGCCAACCTCACAAATTATTAAAAAAAAAAACTCAAAATGGACCATGTATTTTAATGTAAAATAGAAACCATCCAACTTTTAAAAGAAGAAAACAAAATATTTTCCTGTCACAGGTAGAGACTATGAGACAGGACCTCAAAAGAACAACACTTTAAAACAATAATAATAAAAATAGATTTTTCTCAAAGCTAAAGCTGCTTGTTCTGTGAAATGTTACTTGGGGAATGAACTGACACTCTATAGATGAGAAGAAAACATTTTGAAATTCCACATGTGTTCTTATGTTCAGAATAAGCACATTTTAAAAACTCTCAAAACTCAATAGTAAGTAAAGGATAAAGTACTTTTAAAATGAGCTAAAGTATTGGATATATTCTTTGCCAAAAAGATAAATAAATGATAAATAGCCACATGAAAAAATGTTCAACATCCACTAGCAATGCAAATTCAAGACCATGATAAGATATCACTATGCAGCCATTAGAACAACAAATACACAAAATATTTACATAAAATATTTATGGAGATGTGGAGCGTCTCACACAATACTGGTGGGAGTGTGAAATAATTCAAACACTCTGAAAAACATTTTGGTCAATCTTTTTTGAAGTTAAACACATACTTATGTAACCCAGTCATTTCACTGCAAGGTATTTATCCTGGATAAATAAAAAGGTGTGCTGTGTGTTCAGTTGCTGAGACTTTTTGTGACCTCATGGACTATAGCCCCCAGGTTCCTCTGTTCATGGGATTTCCCAGGCAAGAATACTGGAATGTTTTATTGTTTCCTTCTTCAAGGGGATATTCCTGACCCAGGGATCAAATCCATGTCTCCTGCATTGGCTAATTATTTGACTACTGAGACACATGAGTAGCCAAATTAAAAGGTATATTCACACAGATCTCTGTTCATGAATTACAACTGCAAATCTATTCATAATTTCCCAAAACTTGAAACAACCTGAATGTCCTTCAACAAATGAAGAGGTGGGCAGATGTAGTAAATCCATACAATGGAATTCTATGTAGCAGTGGAAAGGAATAGGATAAGCATCCTATCCTATTGATAGGATAAGCAACTGAAATGGATCTTGAAGATATTATTCTAAGTGACAGAAACTCATAGACAAAGGTTAATGCCTACTTACATAGGTCCCTGGAGAACAGGTGCATGGGCACCAGAGGTTAGAGACAGAGTTTGACTGAAGGGCCATGGAGGTAGTCCTCATAATGATGGAGCTAGTCTGTATCCTGCTTGTAGTTTTTGTTATGTGAGTCGGCACATGTTGTATAATTCATATAACTATACACAAAGAAAGTCAAATTTACTGTTAATTGAAACAGTTCAATTTTAAAACTTCTCTTCATGATCATTTTTCTACTCTCACATTAAAACTTCTGCACAACAATGGCTGTTGCACTTAGAATGGTGTTTGTAAGTAAATGACTACTTAACATCTTTATGCTTGTGGAAAAACGCAGTAAGAATTTCATATCAAATGATACAGCAGAATATGATAGTCACAGTCCTTGAACAGAGGTCACTTATTCTGAATGAGCAGGGTCTGAAATAATGAGATTTTGTTCAGGTTAATGAAACACCTTCTGCAGACTGGATCTTTATTTTTTATTTTTTCCTAATCCTCTAATATCAACACTGAATTCTAACTCAGGCACCAGGCTTCTCATTTTTAGATCAAATATCGCTGCTAATTGGTTAGGCTCCCCCCTCCACTGTCTGTTGCACCTGTAACTCCCAGGTCACATAAGAACACTCCACCATTGTCTTTCATGTTAACAGTTAATCAAACACTGAGAACCCCAGAGCTGACAGTAAGGGTCCTGTCCAAAGAGCATCCCCAGAATCATAGAAGCAGTTCTCTCTGTGGACCACCCGCAGGCACATCCCTCACTCCATTCACCTGAAAACTTCCTCCAAGGCCCCTTCCTTGGCTTGTAGTGCATGATTCCCCAGTGGTGGCAATTTTTGAAGACGGACATAGGGAGTTCCTGATGAGGAAGCAAAGAGCAGAAAGGAACTACCCAGAATTCTGAGAGTGAAGAGGTGAATAGCAAGGAGTGAATCCCAGGGACGGGGGAGCCTGGTGGGCTGCCCTCTATGGGATTGCACAGAGTCGGACATGACTGAAGCGACTTAGCAGCAGCAGCAGAATGCATTCTATATATATATTTTTTTAAAAGATAAATATGGAAAAATTAGGTCTGACATATATACATTATCATATATAAAATAGATAAACTACAAGGACCTACTGTAGAGCACAAGGAACTGTACTCAAAATTTCACAATAACCTGTAAGGGAAAAGAATCTGAAAACATATATATATATATATATATAAGTATATGTGTATATATATGTGCATATTCTGTTTTTTAGTTGCTCTCTCTCTCTCTCTCTCTCTCTCTCTCTATATATATATATATATATATATATATATATATATATATATATATCCACCTCTCTCCATAGGATTCTCCAGGCAAGAATACTGGAGTGGGTTGCCATTTCTTTCTCCAGGGGATCTTCCTGACCCAGGGATCAAACCCAGGTTCCCTGCATTTCAGGCAGATTCTTTACCATCTGAACCATAAGGGAAGCCTGAATTGGGTGACTTGTGCCTAAATAAAACAGAACTCCTGGAAGAGTTCCAACACATAAGTTTTATAGGCAAAGTAAGGAAGGGACGTGATTGGTTGTTATAAACTTTACTGCCTGAGCCAACTGGGAAGCCTATATATATATATATATATATATATATATATATATATATATATCTGAATCACTGTGCTGTATACCTTAAACTAACAGAACATTGTAAATCAACTATACTTTAGTAAGAAGAAGACAAATAAAATTTTCCCACTTCTGTTAACACTCTGCTAAAAAAATTTTTTC
This sequence comes from Bos javanicus, assembly GCF_032452875.1. Taxonomy (NCBI): domain Eukaryota; kingdom Metazoa; phylum Chordata; class Mammalia; order Artiodactyla; family Bovidae; genus Bos; species Bos javanicus. The sequence continues at coordinate 3,393,977 of NC_083871.1, read as the reverse complement.
TTATTAAACAGTCAAACAAAACAAAGCAAATTATCTTTCTCTGACATGAATTATATAAAAAAATCTACTTTTTATAATTTTTTGCCTCTGCATGTGACTTGGTTCAGTAAAAGCTCAGGGAAGGGTGTGATAAATGATAAAAGGTTCCCCCTCACCTTCCTTGAAGCTAACAAAGCTGGAACTTGAGGTGAAGAAACCTTATCAAGAGATAAGAATCAAAAGAACAGGATAAGCAAGGGCAGTATTTGCTGACAGGTTTGTGCTGATTCAAAAACTGCAACATTTGTGGTATCAGCTATATCAGCTATATCTGTGACATAGATCAAATCCACAGCAACCCTACAATATCAATAATATATAGAAGGATGGCATTAAGTTTAAACCTGATAGTGACATGTGGCATCAGGTATTCCTTCACTGTGGAAAACATCAGCTGGGCATTGTTGACTGTTATCCTTCACATGCTATTTGGCATAAAGATATACTTCAGAGTTTATGTAAATTTCTAGAAAAAAATTGATTTAAAGCTACACTCAATTTTTATCTCCAAATACCCACTGGCCTGCCTTATTATTATTTTTTTTTTCTTTCTGTAATTTATCTAATTTTTGCCTTTGGCCACATTTTTTTTTTCCACTTTTCCCACCTTGTGTGTCTCAACCTGTCTTCTCTTCCTTCTACTAATTCAGTGGTTCTCAAATCGGGCTACCTGTCTTTCTAGGGAAACTTGGAAACCAGATGGGATGTCTTAGTTTGTCTCAGGGGTTGGGAGTGAGGAGGACTGATGACATCATGTGACAGAGTCCAAGACATAAGATATCCACAAGCAGAGACTTTCCACAGAGCAGGACATTGCTTGCAGCTCATGTAGAAATGGCTGTCTAGACATATAATAATGTAGGTGACAGTGTCTTTGTAATTATTCATGTATAGTGGCAAGCTCTGTTTCCATATAAGTACAAAGCATCTTGTACAAATTACATCAACAGACTATTACATCAACACAAATACCATGAAATGTGAGGAAGTTTGTACTTTGTGTCATTGAAAATTTTTAAAAAATATTGGTTCTCATTTCAGAATAAAATCACACCATTGGCAGAAATACTGTAAAAACATTGAGTTGTGGTCAGTTTGGTTGCACAAATCTGCAGTAGCAGCCACTCCACTGGCCTGACTCTGGATAAATGGACACCACCCTGCCCTCTGTTTAATGAATCCTGTCTCCTCCTCATCTCTATCATACAACCAACCTGGTTTACCAGCCTTCCTAAACTTAAGGGGTGGTGTCAGCATTTCTCAACAATGTGTGCCCCTATAGGCCAGGGTGTCATGCGGCATGTGAGCCTTCTAAGTGTACCTGTCTTATTTATTTTAATTGGAGGCTAATTACTTTACAATATTGTAGTGGTTTTTGCCATACATTGACATGAATCAGCCATGGGTGTACATGTGTTCCCGATCCTGAACACCCCTCCCAACTCCCTCCCCATCCCATCCCTCTGGGTCATTCCAGTGCAACAGCCCTGAGGACCCTGTCTCATACACTGAACCTGGACTGATGGTCTGTTTCACATACGGTAATATACATGTTTCAATGCTATTCTCTCAGATCATCCCACCCTCACCTTTTCCCACAGAGTCCAAAATTCTGTTCTTTACATCTGTGTCTCTTTTGCTGTCTAACATATAGGGTCATTGTTACCATCTTTCTAAATTCCATATACATGCCTTAATATACTGCACTGGTGTGTTTTTTTTTTTTTTTTTTCTGACTTACTTCACTCTGTATAATAGGTTCCAGTTCCATCCACCTCATTAGAACTGATTCAAATTCATTCTTTTTAGTAGCTGAGTAGTAGTCCATTGGGTTTATGTACTACAGCTTTCTTATCCTTTTATCTGCCAATGGGAACCTAGGTTGCTTCAATGTCCTAGCTATTGTAAACTGTGCTGCTATGAACATGGGGGTACACATGTCTCTTTCAATTCTGGTTTCCTCGGTGTGTATGCCAAGCAATGGGATTGCTGGGTCATATAAGAGTTCTATTTCCAGCTTTTTAAGGAATCTTCACACTGTTCTCCATAGTGGCTGTACTAGTTTGCACTCGCACCAACAATGTAAGAGGGTTCCCTTTTATCTACACCCTTTCCAGCATTTATTGTTTGTAGACTTTTAGACAGCAGCCATTCTGACCGGTGTGAGATGGTACCTCATTGTGGTTTTGATTTGCATTTCTCTGATAATGAGCGATGCTGAGCATCTTTTCATGTGTTTGTTAGCCACCTGTATGCCTTCATTGGAGAAATGTCTGTTTAGTTCTTTGGCCTATTTTTTGATTGGGCCATTTATTTTCCTGGAATTGAGCTGCATGTGCTACTTGTATATTTTTGAGATTAATTCTTTCTCAGTTGCTTCCTTTGCTATTATTTTCTCCCATTATGAAAGCTGTCTTTTCACCATGCTTATAATTTCCTTTGTTGTGCAAAAGGTTTTAAGTTTAATTAGGTCCTATTTGTTTATTTTTGTTTTCATTTCCATTACTCTGGGAGGTGCATCAGAGAGGATGGGAGGTGGGTCATAGAGGATGCTGTGATTTATGTCAGAGAGTGTTTTGCCTATATTTTCCTCTAGGAATTTTATAATTTCTAATCTTATATTTAGATCTTTAATCCATTTGAGTTTATATTTGTGTATTATGTTAGAAAGTATTCTAGTTTCATTCTTTTACGAGTGATTGACCAGATTTCCCAGCACCACTTGTTAAAGAGATTGTCTTTCCTCCATTGTATATTCTTGCCTCATTTGTCAAAAATAAGGTGTCCATAGGTGGGTGGATTTATCTCTGGGGTGTCTATTTTGTTCCATTGATCTATGTTTCTATCTTTGTGTCAGTACTATACTGTATTGATGACTGTAGCTTTGAAGTATAATCTGAATTCAGGTAAGTTGATTCCTCCAGTTCCATTCTTCTTTCTCAAGATTGCTTTGGCTATTCGAGGTTTTTTGTATTTCCATACAAATTGTGAAATTATCTGTTCTAGTTCTCTGAAAAATACTATTAGTAGCTTGATAGGGATTGCATTGCATCTATAGATTGCTTTGAGTAGTATACATATTTTAATCATATTGATTCTTCTGACCCATGAACATGGTATATTTCTACAAATGTGTGTCATCTTTGATCTCTTTCATCAGTGTTTTATAGTTTTCTATATGTAGGTTTTTTGTTCCTTTAGGTAGATTTATTCTTAAGTACCTGAATGGTCTAGTGGTTTTCCGTAATTTCTTCAATTTCAGTCTGAGCCACAGTCAGCTCCTGGTCTTGTTTTTGCTGACTGTATAGAGGTTCTCCATCTTTGGCTGTGAAGAGAAGTGAGAAATAGATTTAAGGGACTAGATATGATAGATAGAGTGCCTGATGAACTATGGACGGAGGTTCATGACATTGTACAGGAGACAGGGATCAAGAACATCCTAATGGAAAAGAAATGCAAAAAAGCAAAATGGCTGTCTGAGGAGCCCTTACAAATAGCTGTGAAAAGAAGAGAATTGAAAAGCAAAGGAGGAAAGGAAAGATATAAGCAACTGAATGCAGAGTTCCAAAGAATAGCAATGAGAGATTAGAAAGCATTCCTCAGTGATCAATGTAAAGAAATAGAGGAAAACAACACAATGGGAAAGATTAGATATCTCTTCAAGAAAATTAGAGATATCAAGGAAATATTTCATGCAAAGATGGGATCGATAAAGGACAGAAATGGCATGGACCTAACTGAAACAGAAGATATTAAGAAGAGGTGGCAAGAATACACAGAAAAACTGTACAAAAAAGATCTTTACAACCACGATAATCACGATGGTGTGATCACTCACCTAGAGCCAGGCATCCTGGAATGTGAAGTCAAGTGGGCCTTAGAAAGCATCGCTATGAACAAAGCTAGTGGAGATGATGGAATTGCAGTTGAGCTATTTCAAACCCTGAAAGATGATGCTGAGAAAGTGCTGCACTCAATATGCCAGCAAATTTGGAAAACTCGGCAGTGGCCACAGGACTTGAAAAGGTCAGTTTCATTCCAATCCCAAAGAAAGGCAATGCCAAAGAATGCACAAACTACCACACAATTGCACTCGTCTCACATGCTAGTAAAGTAATGCTCAAACTTCTCCAAGCCAGGCTTCAGCAATACGTGAACCATGAATTTCCAGATGTTCAAGCTGAATTTAGAAAAGGTGGAGGAACCAGAGATCAAATTGCCAACAGCCATTGGATCATGGAAAAAGCAAGAGAGTTTCAGAAAAACATCTATTTCTGCTTTATTGACTATGCCAAAGCCTGGACTGTCTGGATCACAATAAACTGTGGAAAATTCTGAAAGAGATGGGAATACCAGACCACCTGACCTGCCTCTTGAGAAATCTGTTTGCAGGTCAGGAAGCAACAGTAAGAACTGGACATGGAAAAACAGACTGGTTCCAAATGGGAAAAGGAGTATGTCAAGGCTGTATATTGTCACCCTGCTTATTTAAATTATATGCAGATTACATCATGAGAAACACTGGGCTGGAAGAAGCACAAGCTGGAATCAAGATTGCTGGGAGAAATATCAATCATCTCAGATAGGCAGATGACACCACCCTTATGGCAGAAAGTGAAGAGGAACTAAAAAGCCTCTTGATGAAAGTGAAAGTGGAGAGTGAAAAAGTTGACTTAAAGCTCAACATTCAGAAAACTAAGATCATGGCATCTGGTCCCATCACTTCATGGGAAATAGATGGGGAAACTGTGGGAAAAGTGTCAGACTATTTTTTTGGTCTCCAAAATTACTACAGATGGTGACTGCAGCCATAAAATTAAAAGACACTTACTCATTGGAAGGAAAGTTATGACCAACCTAGATAGCATATTCAAAAGCAGTGACATTACTTTGCCAACAATGGTCCGTCTAGTCAAGGCTATGGTTTTTCCAGTGGTCATATAGATGTGAGAGTTGGACTGTGAAGAAAGCTGAGCACTGAAGAATTGATGCTTTTGAACTGTGGTGTTGGAGAGGACTCTTGAGAGTCCCTTGGACTTCAAGGAGATCCAACCAGTCCATCCTAAAGGAGATCAGTCCTTGATGTTCATTGAAAGGACTGATGCTAAAGCTGAAACTCCAATACTTTGGCCACCTCATGCAAAGAGTTGACTCATTTGAAAAGACTCTGATGCTGTGAGGGATTGGTGGCAGGAGGAGAAGCGGGTGACAGAGGATGAGATGGCTGGATGGCATCACCGACTCGATGGACTTAAGTTTAAGTGAACCCTGGGAGTTGGTGATGGACAGGGAGGCCTGGCGTGCTGCAATTCATGGGGTCGCAAAGAGTCTGACACGACTGAGTGACTGAGCTGAACTGATTCCTAAGTATTTTATTCTTTTTGTCACAATGCTGAATGGAATTGTTTCCTTAATTTCACTTTTTGTTTTCTCATTGTTTGTATATAGGAATGCAAAAGATTTCGGTGTTTTAATTTTATATCCTGCAACTTTACTATATTTATTGATTAACTCTAGTAATTTTCTGGTGGTGTCTTTAGGGTTTTCTATGTAGAGAATCATGTCATCTGCAAACAGTGAGAGTTTTATTTCTTCTTTTCCAACATGGATTCCTTTATATCTTTTTGTTCTCTAAGGGCTATGACTGAAACTTCCAAAACTATGTTGATAGTAGTGGTGAGAGTAGGCACTCTTGTCTTTTCCTGACTTTAGGGGACATGCTTTCCATTTTTCACCATTGAGGATAATGTTCAATGTGGATTTATCAAATATGGCTTTTATTAGTTTGAGGTATTTTCCTTCTATGCCTCATTTCAGAATTTTTTTTTCACAAATGGATGTTGAATTTTGTCAAACACTTTCTCTGCATCTATTAAGATGGTTTCTATCTTTCAATTTGTTAATGTGGTGTATCATATTAATTGATTTGCAATTGTTGAAGAATCCTTGTATCCCTAGGATAAAGCCCATTTGGTCATGATGTATGATCTTTTTAATATGTTGTTGGATTCTGTTTGCTAGAATTTTGCTAAGGGTTTTTGCACATATGTTCATCAGTGATATTGGCCTGTAGTTTTCTTTTTTTATGGCATCTTTGTCAAGTTTTGGTATTAGGGTGATGGTGGCCTCATAGAATGTGCTTGGCAGTTTACTTCCTCTGCAAGTTTCTGGAAGAGTTTGAGTAGGATAGGTGTTAGCTCTTCTCTAAATTGTTGGTAGAATTCAGCTGTGAAGTCATCTGGTCCTGGGATTTTGTTTGTCGGAAGATTTTAAATTACAGTTTCAATTTCTGTGCTTGTGATAGGCCTGTTAAGATTTTCTAATTCTTCCTGACTCAGTTTTGGAACGTTATATTTTTCTAAGAATTCATCCATTTCTTCCAAGTTGTCCATTTTATTGGTATACAGTTTCTGATAGTAGTCTCTTATGATCCTTTGCATTTCTGTTTTGTCTGTTGTGATTTCTCCATTTTCATTTCCAATTCTGTTGATTTGGCTCTTTTCCCTTTTTTTTCTTGATGAGCTTGGCTAATGGTTTGTCTATCTTATTTATCTTCTCAAAGAACCAACTTTTAGTTTTGTTGATTTCTGCTATAGTCTCCTTTGTTTCTCTTTCATTTCTTTCTGCCCTAATTTTTATGATTTCTTTCCTTCTACTAACCCTAGGGTTCTTCATTTCTTCTTTTTCTGTTTGCTTTAGGTATAAAGTTAGGTTATTTATTTGACTCTTTTCTTGGTTCTTGAGGTAAGCTTGTATTGCTATGAACATTTCTCTTACCACTGTTTTAACTGAATCCCATAGGTTTTTAGTTGTCGTGTTTTCATTTTCATTCATTCCTATGCATATTCTGATATCTTTTTGATTTCTTCTGTGTTTTGCTGGTTATTTAGAAGCATGTTGTTTAATCTCCAAATGTTTGTATTTTTAATTGTTTTCTTCCTGTAGTTGACATCTAATCTTCCTGAATTGTGATCAGAAAAGATGCTTGAAATGATTTCAAATTTTTCGAATTTACCAAGGCTAGATATATGGCCCAGGGTGTGATGTATCCTGGAGAATGCTCCATGTGCATTTGAGAAAAAGGAGATATCAGTTAAGTCTAACTGGTCCATTGTATCATTTAAAGTTTGTGTTTCCTTGCTAATTTTCTGTTTAGTTGATCTATCCACAGATGTGAGTGGGGTATTAAAGTCTCCCACTCTTATTGTGTAACTGTTCATTTCCTGTTTGTACTTGTTAGCATTTGCCTGACATATGTTGGGTGCATATATATTTATAATTGTTATATCTTTTTCTTGGATTGATCCTTTGATCATTATGTAGTGTCCTTCTTTGTCTCTTTTCACGGCCTTTATTTCAAAGTCTATTTTATCTGATATGAGTATTGCTACTCCTGCTTTCTTTTGGTCTCTGTTTGTGTGAAACATATTTTTCCAGCCCTTCACTTTCAGTCTATATGTGTCCCTTGTTTTGTGGTGGGTCTCTTGTAGACAGCATATATAGGGATCTTGTTTTTGTATCCATTCAGCCAGTCTTTGTCTTTTGGTTGGGGCTTCTAACCCATTTACATATAGGATAATTATTGATAAGTATAATCCCATTGCCATTTACTTTGTTGTTTTGGGTTTGAGTTTATACACCTTTTCTGTGTTTCCTGTCTAGAGAAGTTCCTTTAGCATTTGTTGAAGAGCTAGTTTGGTGGAGATGAATTCTCTCAGCTTTTGCTTATCTGTAAAGATTTTGATTTTTCCTTCATATTTGAATGAGATCCTTGCTGGATATAGTAATCTGGATTATAAGTTTTTCTCTTTCATCACTTCAAGTACATCCTGCCATTCACTTCTAGCCTGAAGAGTTTCTATGGAAAGATCAACCGTTATCCTTATTGGAATCCACTTGTGTGTTATTTTTTGCTGTTCTTTTGCTGCTTTTAATATTTGCTATTTGCGTTTGACCTTCATTAATTTGATTAATATGTGTCTTGGGGTTTTTTGCCTTGGCTTTATCCTGTTTGGTACCCTGTGGGTTTCTTGGACATGGGTGGCTATTTCCTTCCCCATTTTAGGAAAGTTTTCAGCTATTATCTTCTCAAGTAATTTCTCATGGCTTTTCTTTTTGTCTTCTTCTCGGACTCCTGTGATTCAAATGTTGGGACAGTTAAAATTGTCCCAGAGGTCTTTGAGGTTGTCCTCATTTCTTTTAATTCTTTTTTCCTCTCTGCTTCATTTATTTCCCCCATTCTATTTTCTACCTCACTTATTCTATCTTCTGCCTCAATTATTCTACTGTTGGTTCCCTTCAGAGTGCTTTTGATTTCTGTTATTGCATTATTAATTATTGATTGTCTCTTTTTTATTCTTCTACATCCTTGTTAAACTTTATTTGTATCTTCTCCATCCTTGTCTCTAGTCTATTTGTCTGTAACTCCATTTTGTTTTCAAGATTTTGGATCATCTTTACCATCATTATTCTGAATTCTTTTTCAGGTAGACTCCCTATCTCCTCCTTTTTTGTTTGGTTTGGTGGGCATTTATCATGTTCCTTTACCTGCTGAGTATTTCTCTGTCTTTTAATTTTGTTTAGATTTCTGGGTTTGGGGTGGCCTTTCTGTATGCTGGAAGTTTGTGGTCCCTCTTTATTGTGGAGGATGCTCCCTGTGGGTGTGGTTGGATGAGTGGCTTGTCAAGGTTTCCTGGTTAGGGAAGCTTGTGTTGATGTTCTGGCGGGTGGAGCTGGATCTCTTCTCTCCAGAGTGCAATGAAGTGTCCAGTACTGAGTTTTGAGGTGACTTTGGGTTTGGTGTGACTTTGAGCAGCCTTTATTTTAATGCTCAGTGCCATGTTCCTGCATTCCTGGAGAATAAGCATGGTATGTCTTGCTCTGGAACTTGTTGGCTCTTGGGTGGAGCTTGGTTTCAGTGTAGGTATGGAGGCTTTTGTATGAGCTCTTGTTGATTAATGTTCCCTGGAGTCAGGAGTTTTCTGGTGTTCTCAAGTTTTGGATTTAAGCCTCATGCCTCTGGATTTCAGTCTTATCCTTACAGTAGCCTCAATACTTCTCCATCCATACAGCACCGATGATAAAACATCCAAGTTAATGGAGAAAAGATTCTCCACAGTGAGGGACACCCAGAGAGATTCACAGAGTTACATGGAGAATAGAAGAGGGAGGAGGGAAATAGAGGTTATCAGGAGGAGAAGAGGGGGAATCAAAAGGGGAGAGAGAAATCTAGCCAGTAATCAATCCCCTATGTGCTCTCCACATTCTGGAACACCCAGAGAGGTTCACAGAGTTGCAGAGAGGAGAAGGGGAAGGGAGGGGATATAGGTGACCTGGGGAAGAAAAGGGAGGGTCAAAAGAGGAGAGAGGAATCAAATCAGTAATCACACCCCTAAGAAAAAATGGGTACTAAAGATTACATTTTTAAAGGTACAAAATTGATAATAAATACCAAAAGCTAAGATAAAAAATCTAGAGTAGAGTTTAGACTCTCATAAATACAGTACAAAATCAATCACAAAAATTTTAAAATATATATATGTGAAATTTGCTTTTAAAAAGGGTCTTCTTTCCCAAGGTAATAGTATGTTATAAAACTGAAAATTAGGGGAGTAATAAAGAACTTCAAAATAAAAAAAATTAAAAAATGATAATAGTAAAAATATATCTAGGAATTTCTCTGGAGCTGTTGAGGGCAGTGTGGGGTCAGTTCAGTTTCAGATAGTTCCTTGTTTCTGCTTACACTTCTCAAGGTCTATAGGCCTCTTCCAATGCCTAGTCAATGCTAACGACAGGGTTTTAATCTGTTGCATATGTTGCTTCCAGAGTGGTTCCCTTTTCATTATTTTGGCTTACTCTGTTTGCAAGTCTTTTCAGTGTCTAATTTCCACCCTGACACAAGGGGGCGAAGGTGGTCACTTATTTAGGCTCACTTGTTCAGCTGTGCTGTGGGAAGGGAAGAACACTGCAAAAAAAAATATCACTGGCATGTGTGAGTAGTGCTCACAGTGTATGGATCACACTGGGTTTGCCCTCGATCACAGCAGGTGTGCTTTTCTAGTCTACACTGCTCAGGCTCCAGGTTGCTCTTCAGGGGAACTGTCCAAAGCGAGCACTGGGTTTCATGCACTTCCCAGGTCTAAGCTGGTCAGGTTCAGGTTCTCAGGTACTTCATAAAGGCACAGACTCAGTTGGGCCTGTGTTTTGTGCCCTTCCCAGGTCCGAGGAACTCCGGAGACCAGGTGTTTGGTGAGCACACTATCCTAGGCTTGTGGTGCACTTGGTCTCCTGCGTGTGCAGCAGAGCTCCAACTCAGGCGTGCCGTATGTCTCCTCTGGGGAGCTGATCTCAGGCTGCGACTCTCCTGGCAGATGTCAACCTTCCAGGATTCCAGGAAGACTTTATTAGCAACTGGAAACCTGCTCACAGTTTGGTGGAGGATGCCATCTCTGGGGCTGAGATTGTACCTTGCCTTCCAGCTCTGACTGTTGCCTGCCTGCCTCTCTGCCTCCGGTGGGGAATGGGCTGGTCCGCAGCCAGCTAGCTCTCCTTTGGTATTCGTTCAATCCTTTATTCTGTCAGCCATCCAGGCTCTGCCTTAGGATAGAGCTTTTCACAGGAAATTTCTCTCTCTCTTTTCTTTCTCTCTCTGGCTATCCCACAGTTTGGGTTTCTCTGTCACTTTAGCTCCTTCAGATTGTCTTCAGGGCATTCAGGCCTGGTCCTTACCCTAAGCATGCAACTTGCACCTCCCCTGCTCAATGATGGCAGATGCAAGCATCTGGGCTACTTCTCTGCTGGGAGTTGTGGTTAGGCACATAATCTGTGGATTTTTTTTTCCTTCCCAGTTATGTTCCCCTCTGAGATTCCAAATCTCCCCACAGACCCACCAGTGAGAGGGTTTCCTGGTGTTTGGAAACTTTTCCTCCTTCACGACGCCCTCCCAGGTTGGGTCTCCATCACTAACTCTTTTGTCTCCCTTTTTACCTTTTATATTTTATCCTACCTCCTTTCCGAGAGAATGGGCTGTCTTTCTGGGTGCCTGGTGTCCTCTGCCAGTGTTTAGAAGTTGTTTTGTGGAAGTTGCTCAGCATTCAAATGATCTTTTGATGAATTTGTGGGGAAGAAAGTGGTCTCCCTGTCCTATTCCTCCACCATCTTAGGACAGCCCCCCGATAGTTACCTAATTCAGATAGGCCATTGATCTGGTTAGCAAAAAAGTTCCCATTAGACATGTCCTCATTGTGAGATGCAAATATTGAAATCTCAGTTTACTCTCTTAAAGAAGTAGAATGTAAATCTCTATCACTTAAGCGTGGGCTGTGCCTTGTGACTTTCTCCCAAAGATAATTATAAGGAGAAAGGGCAAAGGAAAAAGTAAATTTGTAATGGAGAAACCTGACAGACACTCCCTTAGCCACAGGCTCAAGGTGAGTGTCAATTATGATAAATCATGCTGATAGTCTGTACTCTTGATGGCTGGTAAGAATGGCATTCAACTTGTGTGATGTCCCTCCTAAAACCTTAACCCCAGTGGACACATGAGAAAAACAGGAAGACAAACCCCTGTGGAGGGACATTATATAAAACACTTGATGCTTATTCCTTAAAAGTCAAGGTTCAAACCTAGAATCTAGAGGGACCTCAGGACACACGGGGACTAAATGTAATATGGTGTCCTGTATAGAATTCTGGGACAGAAAAAGAATTTTTGGCAAAAACTAAGGATATCTGAATAAAGCATAGAGTTTATCTAATAATAAAGGATCAATTTAGATTCATTGCTTATAACACATGAACCACATAGCTAAGCTATTAACAAGAGGAGAAACTTATTGTGGGGTCATGTAAGGAATCTGCACTATCTTTGCAACTTTTATGTAAATATAAAATTATTCAAAAAAAATATATATTTTTAATATTTACCCCTTTCCCATTTTGAATCCCTCTACTCTGTTCCTCCCTATGAAAGTGAAAGTGAACGTCTCCTCTGACTCTTTGCAACCCTTGAACTATACAGACCATGGAATTCTCCAGGCCAGAATACTGGAGTGGTAGCCTTTCCCTTCTTAAAGTGATTTTCCCAACCCAGAGCTCAAACCCAGATCTGCTGCATTTCAGGCGGATTCTTTATCAGCTGAGCCACCAGGGGAGCCCAAGAATACTGGAGTGTGTAGCCTATCCCTTCTCCAGGGGATCTTCCCAACCCAGAAATGGAACCGGGGTCTCCTGCATTGCAGGCGGATTCTTTACTAACTGAGCCTAGATTAATAGTTAAATCTCCACTCAGTAAACAGAAAACTTTGGGGGTAACCACAAAGCCTATTTCACCCTTGTCATTTTATCCCATTGCCCGAAATTCCTGTCAGATCTACAACCCCAATTGTTGTTTTGCATGTGTTTTCATCTGCTATATTAATGATTATTTCCATTATTAAGAAAATATTTTTTGTCCCAACTATCGTAATGTCCTGTTGTCTGCTGCTTTAATCAAGAATCACAGCAGATTAATTTCACTATATGCACATATGTTCTTCTTATCCCCTTTTGGAAAACCTTAATGTCTGAACGATTTGAAGTCCTTTATTGTTTTCAGCTGACTTTTCCTCCAGTAGTGCACTACTCAATATGATGCAGTTACGATGTCCTACTAGATTTATGCTTTCTTACTTTGAGATTACGTTTAAGATCATTTTTCTGTCTGGATTTCTACGCTTTCAAATTCCATCCATTCTACTTCCAAAATATCTCTCTTTCCATTAAAAACATTTCCAGTGCTCAAAATATTATAATTATTTCCTTGTCTTATAGTCCTTTACATTTTTATTATCACTCAACATAAAATCTGTCTTTTTTGGTAAGCTGTTTCTTGAAGTCAGATTGCCTCTTAAAATTTCCCTAGTACATCATGCACATAATTGGTGTCTAATAAATGTTTATTGAAAACACATTTAACAAGTTAATAGTTAGGTAAATAATGAAAGTACTGGTGATTTATGCTTGTTGGTTCACACTCTTCTATATTTTAGTTTACTTTCTAAGATTCTAAAATGATCATTTATTAATTTAATATTCAAATTAAACAATAAATTTCTTGTAGACTCCATTTTATACTATATAAAGCACATGTCTTTACCTTTAGGAATAAGTTCTACATTGGTGGTTGTGTTGCAGGAAATAAAGCTGGAGCACAAGAAGATGTTCACATCCCAGGTCTCATGTGAGTCCCTAGGATGGCCACTAAGTGAGTGTAAGGTCTTGGCTTCACATAAGAAATAATTCAAAAACAAGCCATACTGAAGTGAAAGAAGGTTTATTCAGGAGGATATACACTCCACACTCACAGATAGAGTGTGGGCCATTGCAGAAAGTGATAGGCCCAAAATATGGAGTTGTCAGTCTTTATAGGGGTGAGTAATCTCTATTTTGGGAAGAGGGTGGAGATTTTCTGGAATTGGGTCAACACTCCCTTTATCACCTTTTATGTCAGCCTCAAAACTGTCATGATAATTGTGGCTATGTCATTTAGATGCTGGTGTGTTACAATAAGCATATAATGAGACTCAAGGTCCACTGGAAGTTGAATCATCCACCATCTTGAACCTAGTTTATGTTATGTTTATGTCTAACCAGTTTATGTTATGTTCTCAAAGGCTGTGTCATTCTTTTAAAGGTTGTGCCCTGTTCCTTTCATGTTTCAGTTAGAGGGATGTGGACAAGGGAGGAAATGCAGAGTGAAATATGGTCAGAAGCTGGATGAAAGAACCATAAAATTGCCTCAAAATGTGTTATCAGTGCATTGATAACCTGAGATTACCTACAAATTAGTCTTTCTGAGTTACATTTGCAAGAATTCTACTGAAACTACAGTTAGAACCAGACATGGAACAATGGACTGATTCCAAATAGGGAAAGGAGTATGTCAAGGCTGTTTATTTTCACCCTGTTTATTTAACTTATATGCAGAGTACATCATGTGAAATGCTGGGCTGGATGATGCAAGAGCTGGAATCAAGATTGCTGGGAGAAATAGCAATAACCTCAGATATGCAGATGACACTATCCTTATGGCAGAAAGCAAAGAGGCATTAAAGAGCCTCTTGATGAAAGTGAAAGAGGAGAGTGAAAAAGCTGGCTTAATATTTGATATTCAAAAAATGAAGATCATGGCATCTGGTCCCATCACTTCATGGCAAATAGATGGGAAAACAATGGAAACAGTTACAAACTTTATTTTGTTGTGCTCCAAAATCACTAAGGATGGTAACTGCAGCCATGAAATTAAAAGACACTTGCTCCTTGGAAGAAAATCAATGAGAAACCTAGGCAGTGTATTATAATGGACCATTACAATGGTCCATATAGTCAAAGCTATGGTTTTTTCTGTAGTCATGTATGGATGTGAAAGCTGGGCAATAATAAAGGCTGAGTGTTGAAAAATTGATGCTTTTGAATTGTGGTGTTAGAGAAGACTGTTGAGAATCCCTTGCACAGCAAGTAGATCAAACCAGTCAGTCCTAAAGGAAATCAACCCTGATATTCATTGAAAGGACTGACACCGACAAAATGGGCATGAGTTTGAGCAAACCCAGGGGAGATGATGAAGGACAGGAAAGCCTGATGTGCTGCAGTCCATGGGGTCGCAAAGATTCAAACATGACTGAGAGACTGAATGACAAGAACAGCAAACTGAAGATAATCTAATAGTATCTCATTCAAATTCTTTCTATGAATAACCATCCATTAAACTCTAGAAAATTGAATTCTAAAGATATAGTCAGTCTCAACATGTAGAATTATATCTTGTGAGACTGAAAATGACTTTGTTGTTTAAGACAACATTGTACTGTGTTTTTCCAATTCAAGCAACAATTGCAAATGGGTGCAAATTTTTGTCGTCAGTTCTCTTCCTGGCAGGAATTCTCTTAGAATTTCAAAATGCTGATGAGATTTTATGAACAATCACAGTCATGATAATTTTGCATTTGTAGTGTTTATGAATAATATTAATTCAAATGGGAATCCTTTGTTCACAAAAACATAAATTTCTTTTGATGGACAAGCATTTGGACTGCAAATCTCTGTGGCGGCAGCAAGAGATATGATGTGTTTAAACTTCCCTGTTCTTTGTGGTGTCAAAAAAAAAAAAGTTACTTTTTTTCTTTGATTTCAGAATGCAATGACAATTACCTATTCTGATCTCCTGTGCATTACTGCACATAACGTGTTTCATCATACTGGCTTCTGCAGTTTCTGTTAATATGGATGTCTCAAGCCTGGCACAGTCAAAGTAGCCTCAGTGGAGAAATTCTGCTGCCCAGAAAGAAAGTCGAACATAAAAGAGGCTTGATTTCCTTTCAAATAATAAGCCAGGTGTGTGACCAAAAATGAATTATGTCCTTCGGTTTTTCTTCCAAGGATGTACATGTGAAAATCCTGCTGATTTTCAATAATTCTAGCACACACAGCTCCCTCAACATTTCCAGCAAACACAGGCAAGTTCTGAATGCAGGTGAGGCAATAATCATGACTCTCCTTCAGGGAACTGATTCTTCCTCTATGCTACCCACACCTCACCAAAATCTCATTTGAAAAATACAGTGAGGACACCCTGAGTTTCTGGCATTAGGTGAACCTTGCATCATGAATACATTTTTATTTTTTCTTTAAGAATCACATCTGCTACCAAAGGAGAAATTGGAAAACTTTGAGAGTTGGGAACTGGATATTGAATAAAAGATTATGGATCCTGCTGCTGTAAGAAAATTGCTATGATTTCTTTCCTTACCCAGATGCTCAGGGAGAGATAGTCTTATTTGCTTTTCTTTATATAATCCAAAGGCAGAATTGGGTTACTTTACTTTGATGTGCTCCCTATGGTCAAACCTGGAAGTTCGTGATGAAGAATCTCTGAATCTCAATCTCAGAATAATTGCAGAAAGAGCATACCTGTGGGGCAAACATGTATAAACTTGCCCATCCTAGACATGTGGCAGGAACAGAGGAGAGTGTGCTTTATAGCACTAGATGCAGGGTAGATGTGCAAATACTTAAAGGAACTTTCTCCCTCCCAACCTTTTACCCTAGGTGATGGCTTGATTTAAAATCATGTAAGGACTTTTTAACCCCAGTGTCTTACATAATCTCTCTCAATTTCTTCCTAAAAGATCAATCCTTCTTCCCTTCCCTCTCCAGCGCCCCCCCCCCTTTCTCTAATAGCTATCTCATGGATACTTTACCAGGAAATCTCCCTAGGTCTATTTATAATACTGATAGTGTCCAGTGAGTGAGAGCACCATTAGTGCTTCTCTTTTCATATTTGGGTAGGAATCAGGTTCACTGTATTAAAATTCTAGGTATCATAGACTATCAGGTAACCAATGGGCTACTGAAAAGGAGAATTTTGATCCAGGTCACTGAAGTCTCTGGTGGGGAGATGGAGCCACAGAAGTGGGGGTCCCAGGGCTGCCAGCCAGCCTCCCAAGCCTAGAATATGAGGAGAAGGATCACGGCAGCAGAGGAGGTGCCAAGGCAGAAGATGACCAAGAGCATTTTTTGCAGAAGAAAGGAGAAAACAAATGGTAGAGAAGGGACATTGGCAAATGTAGGTGTTTCCTACCTGTGCCATGCCTAAGTATCACTAACACTTCTAAACTGCTGAAGAATTACCCGGACAACAGAATGTTGGTTAGTCTTGAAAAATGAAAAATCCAAAGCAAGTGAAGCACAAGATATCCAGTTAGAGATGAGAAAATAATGTCACCACCCCATATGTCAGCTTAAGTGTGTAGAAAGGAAAGCTTACTTCACAGCAGACAGAGTGAACTGCTTAAAACTGGGACACAGTGAACGCCTCTGTAAAGGACTCCAGCAGAGATCACATCTCCAGGGATGTATTGTGATGGATTTGCAAGTTCCTCTTCAGGAAGCTGGCCTTCCAGGACAAGGAAAATAATTCCAAAGAACAAAGGAAGTATCTGATATTTCTCAAGAAATATTTGAATTTGATTTTATATCTTCTAGTTCAGTTGAAGGTACTTCTACTGATAATGTCTTCCCTAGAACTGGATCTGTCTACTTCACTTTAAGGAAAGGTTTTATCAAACTATGTAATTATGTTTCTTTTGGGTGACTTCAAAACAAGTCTTTTGATTGGAGAAACTTTAGAATTGGAAATATATATATATATATTTGCAGATGTGCTAGTAAACACACATCCCTGAAAATGTAGAACAAAATATTTGTCAATGGAATAAGGAGCAAAACTAATGCTTTCAGGAAACACCGCTAAAACAGGTCATTTTATAGTCTAAATCTGAAGAAAATAAAATTAGCATGGAGTTGCACAAAGAAAAAAAAGATCTAAAGCTAACAGAAAGAGAAAATTGAAGTGTATATCAAGGCATTAAGGAAGTAAAAATGAAAATTAAAAAACAAAAAAACAAAAAACACCATTGCTAAAAAAGTTTGACATAAGTTTCAGTGCAAGCAATACTTACGATTTCATTTTTACAGTAAAAGTTAATCCTACACTTTTCAGGCAAGGTAAAATGAGCAAGGATCCTAAAAGAGGAGAAAGCAGCTGAATCTGAAATGAGCATCTGTGAAAAAGTAGCCGACTAATTTGGGAGGTGGTTCTAATGGCCTCTCTGCCTTCTAAAATGCCTACTTACATTGCCTATGTTCAAGTTCACCCTTGAATCACATATGAGCCCAATCAGCAGGGCTTGATCTAAACTAATCTAAGATGTACCCATGAAAATAAATGCAAGATTCTAAATCAAAATGACACCTAGAGCACACCACCTGACAAAGTCACCTCAGCTTAACTTGAAGAAATGTACCAATGTGTCCTTATCTCCTGTAGTGAAAAAGTGAAAATCAGAAAAGAAAAAAAGAAAAAAAAAAAAAGAAAGCAGTATCTTTGTCTAAGTGCACAGTATGAACTATAAGAAAGACACACTAGCATCAAAACAGAGAAGAAGGGTCTTGTCTTCAGATTTATGTTTCTTGACTTCTATTTTCAGTCAAAAAGACTGTAAACATAGTTCTAAAAAGAAAAGAAAAGTAAGTACAATGATACTTTTGTGTGTTATCGAAATACATCCTTCATATCCCCCACTTCTCAAAGA
This sequence comes from Bos javanicus, assembly GCF_032452875.1. Lineage (NCBI taxonomy): Eukaryota > Metazoa > Chordata > Mammalia > Artiodactyla > Bovidae > Bos > Bos javanicus. Next base: position 3,375,807 of record NC_083871.1, on the reverse strand, counting down.
GTGGTTCTATGACAAAACACAACTGGGTCATAGCATTGTCACAAAGCTGTCTGGGCAGGATGCTTCAGATCATAAACATTTCTTCAAAACTATACTTTATATATATTTTTTGAACCTTTAGTCAATTTAGGATTAGTTTTCTTTTGAATGTTTATAACAGTCTCAGTCATTGATGCTTATTTCTTATAATACCTTAAATTGTATAGTTGAGTTGAAATGTATCATATATTATTGTTTTAGAAAGCAACAATTATTATTAAAATGAAAATGTTTTAATTCTAAGCTTTTGCCATCCTTATATTTCTCTTACACGGGGGATGCAAGAGTGAATACTTTTTGAAGACAAGTTGAGGATGATTTAAAAATCTTCTAAGAGTTGAGTAAAGTAAGTCCTTAATATCCACACCATCTTAGTTGTGTGTGGATCCCTCATACCACTGCTACATTTCATTTCTCAGAAAAATAAGTGTACAAGATAGCAATAGTTGTCTCAGGCTGCCATAATGAAATACCACAGACTGAAGGGTTGAAACAGTAGAAATTCTCTTTTCACAGCTCTGGAGGCCAGAGCCAAAGATCAACCTTTTGGCTGGTTTGGTTTCTAGTGAGGGTGCTCTTCTTGGGAGATGGTGGCTGTCTCCTTGTCCGTTCTGTCCTCACAGACCTTCACTCTGTGTGTGTGCTTATGGGGACTCTGGTATCCCTTCCTAGTAGGACACTAATTCCCTTGTATTAGGGCCCCACCTTCCTTATGCCAAGGCCCACTTCCTCATACCAAATACAGACACACTTGGATTCAGGACATCAACATATGAATGGCAGGGGGGGCAACAAACATTTAGTCTATAACAGAGATCAGGCTGTGATTGAAAAATATAGCTGCCACATAAGCACACAGATTGTTGAAGCCATCAAGCCATCACTTTACAGCCTCCTGAAGGTGAGCCCTCAGGGAACTCAGGATGGAGGCAGGATGTCTGCCATCAACCATCAGACCCTGAAGCCCTCCCACCCGCTCAGTGTTCCCCCAGGGCACTTAGGCTAAGAAAGCACAGGACCCTGGCCCCAGATAACTGAGGTGTATGTCAGAGGAGTGATTTCAGAGAGCCCAGATGTATTAACTTGAGATGTCAGATTTCCTTTAATTAACAGTAACAATTTGATGTTCCAACTACCCAGTCTTTGTTGCAAAAACTCCTCCTATGTATCCTGGCTCCTCCCTTCCCTCTCCAGAGCAGTCCCTCAGAGCTATCTGTGAGCCTGCATCCTGGGCTTAGGTCCTCAGTTTTGTCCACTGAATAAAATATAACTCTCAAATTTTAGGCTGTGCTTTATTTTCAGTTGATGATGATCAGAGAATGAGCTCAGGTTCAGGAACTGGCAAAAGAATAGTTTTGAACTTCAAGATTTAAGCATCCATTGTTCAGTTACCCCTTAGTGAAAATCACAAATTACTGTATTACAGACTTGTATAGCTCTTTATAGGACTGTATAGCTCCCTTATACAGTCAAGAATTTCACATGTTACATGTATAAATGCCAAAGGCTTTTGGGTTTGCTTTTATAAAGTTTTTGATCAAATAATGAGAGGGAATTCATTTAGTTTAGAAATGTTAAAGCCTTCATTTGTGTATATCTTATTAAACATTGAAGTATCAACTTTAAAAATAGTGACAACCTAGAAATTGAGAGTTATGTTTTATTTGGTAGGAATTTTTAGGAGTTCAAGTCCAGGAGACAGCATCTCAAGTGACCTGGAGAGAACTGTTCTGAGGAAGCAGAGTGGAGAGTCAAAGTATATAGAAGTTTGCAACAGGGGGCAGGAAGTCTTAACATCAAAAGAATATTGTTAATTAAGGAAAATCAGATATCTCAAGAATTTATCACTTTTCTATGTATGGGTAAATGAAAGAGTCTAGGCTTACTGAAATCATTCCTTTCATATGCATCTCAGCTATGTGGGGTCAGAATTCTGTGATTTGATTTTTCACATCCTTGGCTCCTTGCTCACTATAGGGAGTTCTAGAAGCTTGTGGAGGCAGTTCAATGGCTACCGTATAGAAGGCTTGGTTCTTGCCAGGCTCAAAAATTCATATTTGGAGGGCCAAAATTCCGGATGGCTGTGATATCCTTGTTTATTGACATGACAAGAAGTACTCCATTTCACAAAAGCAACTGTGCTTTATCATTTTTAAAGTGCAGTACTGCTTTGCAGGGGATAAAGAAGAACCCAGAGGTCATGCTCCACCATGTGAACAAGCTGCCCCTCCTGCCTGTGGTCCCCATTCTAAGTTCTGGCCCTGGCTCCACTGCTGGGGTCTCGCATCTGGTTCTACCTCTCCTTCTGGATAAGCTGGACTTAAACTTCCTCCCTTAGACTTCCTGATAAGCTTAGTTTATGTGATAAATAAATACAAGCTCATCTAAAGGATCGAATAATGTGCTGTGTTGGTATAAAAAGCAGAACAAGGGGAGCCCTCTCTGGCTCTGTTCCAGAGGGAGAGAGGCTTCAGCAGGTGCTATGGAACATTTACACATGGGCTTCATCTTGTTTCTTGGGGCCCATTTTATACATCTCTCTGTGTGTGAGTGTATATGTGGTTGTGTGTGTACATACAGAGGGGAATAAAGAGGGGGAGAGCTGTGGTATCTTTTTATTGTTACTGCTGTTCAACATCACATTGTGGCAATGTTCCCATGACAATACCTACAGGTCTGCATGATTTCATCACAGTGCATAATATTCCATGGTGTGGGCTCACTCCATTTTCCTGATCCTCCCTCATGAATAGTTTGTTGCTTATTTATTTCTATTACAAAACATCTTATGATGCACTTATTTGTAAATGTACAGTTGTGCCTTCATTCAAATTTCTGTGAAATTGATTCATAGATGTTTAAACACTGCTTTCTGATTAAACACATGCAGATAAGATTCCTCACCACAGTGGGAGAACACAATCCATTCAGGACAACCAGCACCTAGTGTTACCACTCTCCCAGACCTTGCTGACCTGCCTGTAAAGTACTGTCCTCTCTGCACATATCCTATGTCCCTGCTCTCCACTGAAATGGCACATTTTGGTACTTGGTAGAAACTGTAATGTCTTCTTCCATGAAGATTCTACTTATCATCTTGGTATCATCATTATTGGTTAAGTTTCTATTCTCTTCCATTGGCTTCTGGAAGGTCTTCTGGTGTATGACTTGCTTTCTCTTTCATCTGGACCCTATATTCTATCATTCCACTCACATATCAGGCAGAACATCCAGGGAGACAAAATCTAGGTCTCAAGTTGCTGTCCATCTCTGCCTGTTCACATTGCATAACGAGGTAATGTACACACACATGCACACACACACACCTACACACACAGATGAGCACATGTACATAGGTACACACATATGTTTATTATTTCTTAGCACAAAATGAGTCCTAAGAAATAAACAACAAAACACATGTAGATAAATGCCTGGTACAGCCTGCCAAGGGTCCATATCTCTGGAAAGGAATAAGAAGGAGCCTTTTCAGTTTGTTTTGGTTGAAATTATGCCTGAGTATTTGAGTCCAGACATCATAGACTTGATTCCTATTTGTAAGAATTTACAAAGTGACTATTCCATTAATAACAGAAAATAATACAAAACAGCATAAAAAAGATTTGCTAAAGTGTGTGTTTGAGAATCAAAGGCCAAGTGAATGTGAAAGTGAAGTCACTCAGTCGTGTCCCTCTCTTTGTGACCCCAGGGACTCTAGCCTACCAGGTTCCTCTGTCCATGGAATTTTCCAGGCAAGAATACTGGAGTGGGTTGCCATTTCCTTCTCCAGGAGATCTTCCCAATCCAGGGGTTGAAGCCAGGTATCCTGCATTGTAGGCAGATGCTTTACCATCTGAGCCACCAAGGAAGTCCATTGGCAGGTCGGTATAAACCCCCAACAGGGTTACTGCCATAAGCTGTAGGAGGTCACTGTGGAACCACAGAGCAGGACTCCTCACTTGCTTCATGCAGGGCATGCCATTCATTCACACAAGCACACTATAGAATTAGTAAAGTACAGCAGAAAACATGTTCTCTAGGAGAACAAAAACTAGAGCTCCAAGCATCCTTGCCTTGTCCTGAAGAATCCCAGATGAGCCACCAGGATCAAAGGTTGCTGCTGAACCACAAAAAAAATGCTGGGATTCTTGGCCTCTGGAGGATAATAATTCAATTGAGGGCCAGTGACGAGGCTTAATTGCTCAGAGCTTCTGTGTAATAAAGTTTTATTAAAGTATAAAAGAGGGGCCAGTCCTAAGATGGTGGAGGGATAGGATGGGGAGACTACTTTCTCCCCCACAAATTCATCAAAAGAATATTTGAACGCTGAGTAAATTCAACAAAACAAATTCTGAATGCTGGCAGAGGACATCAGGTACCCAGAAAAGCAACCCATTGTTTTCAAAAGGCTGTAGAAAAAGATATAAAAGACAAAAAAGAGACAAAAGAGGCAGGGATGGAGATCCGTCCCAGGAAGGGAGTCTTAAAAAAGAGAGAAGTTTCCAAATACCAGGAAACACTCTCACCAGCAAATCTGTGGTGAGCCTTGGAACCTCAGAGGGCAACATAACTGGGAGGAAAAATAAATAAATAATTAAAACCAACAGATTACGTGTCCAATGGTAACTCCCAGCGGAGAAGCAGCGCAGATGCCTCCTTCTGCCACTAGCAAGCAGGGGCTGGGCAACGAGGCACGGGCTGCATTGCTTAGAGTAAGGACTGGGCCTGAATGTCCCAAGGGCAATCTAAGGGAACTAACTTGAGATAGCAAACCAGACTGTGGGATAGCTACCCTGGGAAAAGCCTTAACCTAAGACACTGCGAGGCCCGCTCACAGAACAAAGGACTGAGCAGAGCTAGCCGGCTGCGGATCAGCCCATCCCCCACTGGAGACAGGCAGGCAAGGGCAGCCAGAGCTGGAAGAGGGCAATCGCAGCCCCAGAGAGGCATTATCTACCAAACTGCAAGCAGGCTTCGTTGCTAACCAAGACTTCTTGGGATTCTAGATGATCGACATCTGCCTGAGAAGGTACGCTGGTGGTACACCCAGAAAACCCAGCGGCAGGGACAGGGAAGGGGATAAGTCACAGAGGCGATAAGGCACAGTGACCACGCTCACCAAACACCTGGTCACCTGAGCTGCTTGGGCTTTGGAAGGGCACAAAACGCAGGCCCAACCAAGTCTATGCCTTTGAGGAGTACTTGAGTACCTGCACCTGAGCAGGTTAGACCTGAGAAGTGCATACAACCCAGGGCCAGCCTCAGACAGTTCCCTGCAGAGTGACCTAGAGCCTAAGCAGCGTAGACTGGGAAAGCACACACGCTTTCCCAGTGGGGGCGTGGGGGCAAACCCACTGTGGCTGAGACACTGAAAGCACTTCCCACACACACCAGTGACATTTGTTTACAGCGTTCCTCCCTCCCCAGAGCACCACTGAACAAGCAAGCCTAAAATGTGTCCACCACCTCCCCCTTGTGTCAGGGTGGAAATTGGACACTGAAGAGACCACCAAGAAGAAGAAGATAAAACCGAGGGAACTGCCTTGGACGTGACAGGTGCAATAGATTAAAACCCTGTAGTTAGCATTGACTACATAGGAAGGGGCCTGTAGATCTTGAGAGGTATAAGCTGGATCAAGGAACTATCTGAAAATGAATTGACCCCACACTGTCCATAACAACACCAGAGAAAGTCCTAGATATATTTTTACTATTATCATTCTTTAAATTTTTTATTTTTTTTATTTTTAAGCCCTCTATTACTCCTTTAATTTTCATTTTTATAACCTACTATCATTTTGTTAAAAAAAAAGATTCTATTTTTTAAAGCAAACTATATATATATATATATATATATATATATATATATATATATATATATTATAATTTTTGTGACTTTGGGTTTTTTCTTTAATATTGTATTTTTGAGAATCCAATCTCTATTCTAGATTTTTAATCTTTGCTTTTTGGTATTTATTATCAATTTTGTACCTTTAAGAACCCAATCTTCAGTACCCATTTTTACTTGAGATCGAGATTATTGTCTTAACTACTCTCTCCCCCTTTGGACTCTCCTTTTTCTCCACCAGGTTGCCTCTGTCTCCTCCCTCCCCTTCTCTTCTCTACCCAAATCTGTGAATCTCTTTGTGTGTTCTGGGCTGTGGAGAACACTTAGGGAACTAATTACTGGCTAGCTTCCTCTCTGCCCTTTTGATTCCCCCTCTTCTCCTCCTAGCCACCTCTGGCTCCTTCCTCCCTCTTCTCCCTCTTCTCTTATATGAGTAACTCCATGAATATCTATGAGTGATCCAGTCAGTGGAGAGCACATAGGGAAGTGACTACTGGCTAGCTTCCTCTCTCTGCTTTTGATTCCCCCTCTTCTCCTCCTGGTCACCTCTATCTCCCTCCTCCCTCTTCTCTTCTCCATGTAACTCTGTGAACCTCTCTGGGTGTCCCTCACTGTGGAGAAACTTTACATCATTAACCTAGATGTTTTATCATTGGTGCTGTATAGATGGAGAAGTCTTGAGGCTCCTGTAAGAATAAGACTGAAAACCAGAGGCAGGAGGTTTAAGTCCAAATCCTGAGAACACCAGAGAACTCCAGACCCCAGGGAACATTAATCGATAGAAGCTCATCAAACGCCTCCATTAAGTTCAGTTCAGTCGCTCAGTTGTGTCCGACTCTTAGTGACCTCATGAATCGCAGCACCAGGCCTCCCTGTCCATCACCAACTCCTGGAGTTCACTCAGACTCACATCCATCGAGTCAGTGATGCCATCCAGCCATCTCATCCTCTGTTGTCCCCTTCTCCTCCTGCCCCCGATCCCTCCCAGCATCAGAGTCTTTTCCAATGAGTCAACTCTTCGCATGAGGTGGCCAAAGTACTGGGGTTTCAGCTTTAGCATCATTCCCTCCAAAGAAATCCCAGGGCTGATCTCCTTCAGAATGGATTGGTTGGATATCTTTGCAGTCCAAGGGACTCTCAAGAGTCTTCTCCAACACCACAGTTCAAAAGCATCAATTCTTTGGCTCTCAGCCTTCTTCACAGTCCAACTCTCACATCCATGCATGACCACTGGAAAAACCATAGCCTTGACTAGATGGACCTTTGTTGGCAAAGTAATGTCTCTGCTTTTGAATATGCTATCTAGGTTGGTCATAACTTTCCTTCCAAGGAGTAAGCGTCTTTTAATTTCATGGCTGCAGTCACCATCTGCAGTGATTTTGGAGCCCCCCAAAATAAAGTCTGACACTGTTTCCACTGTTTCCCCATCTATTTCCCATGGAGTGATGGGACCAGATGCCATGATCTTTGTTTTCTGAATGTTGAGTTTTAAGCCAACTTTTTCACTCTCCAATTTCACTTTCATCAAGAGGCTTTTTAGTTCCTCTTCACTTTCTGCCCTAAGGATGATGTCATCTGCATATCTGAGGTTATTGATATTTCTCCTGGCAATCTTGATTCCAGCTTGTTTTTATTCCAGTCTAGCATTTCTCATGATGTACTCTGCATATAAGTTAAGAGCCAACAAGTTCCAGAGCAAGACATACTATACAAATTTTCCAGCAACACAGAAACATAGCCCTGAGCTTCAATATACAAAGTCACTCCAAACCCACTGACATAACTCATAACTGAACACTTCATTGCACTCCAGAGAGAAGAAATCCAGCTCCGCCCACCAGAACAGTGACACCAGCTTCCCTCACCAGGAAACCTTGACAAGCAACCCGTTCAACACCACCTACAGTGAGGAAACTCCTCAATAAGGAGAATTCCACAAACTGCCAGAATACGGAAAGGCCACCCCAAACACAGTAATATAAACAAGATGAAGAGGCAGAGAAATATCCAGCAGGTAAAGGAACAGGATAAATGCCCACCAAACCAAACAAAAGAGGAAGAGATAGTGAATCTACCTGATAAAGAATTCCGAATAATGATAGTGAAAATGATCCCAAATCGTGAAAACAAAATGGAGTTACAGATAAATAGCCTGGGGACAAAAATTGAGAAGATGCAAGTAAGGTTTAACAAGGATCTAGAAGAAATAAAAGAGTAAATGTACAATGAATAATGCAATAAATGAGATCAAAATCACTCTGGAGGGATCCAACAGTAGAATAACGAAGGCAGAAGATACGATTAGTGAGGTAGAAGATAGAATGGTAGAAATAATGAAACAGAGAGGAAAAAAAGAAAAACGAAAGAAAAGAAATGAGGACAATCTCAGAGACCTCTGGGACAATGTTAAACGCCCCAAAATTCGAATCATAGGAGTCCCAGAAGAAGACAGAAAAACCATGAGGTTTTTGTCCTATTGAAACCATGAGGTTTCAACTATTATCTCATCAAGAAAATACTTGAGGAGATAATAGTTGAAAACTTCCCTAAAATGGGGAAGGAAATAATCACCCAAGTCCAAGAAACCAAGAGAGTCCCAAACAGGATAAACCCAAGGCAAAACACCCCAAGACAAATATTAATCAAATTAATAAAGATCAAACACAAAGAAGAAATATTAAAAGGAGCAAGGGAAAAACAACAAATAACACACAAGGGGATTCCCATAAGGATAATAGCTGATCTTTCAATAGAAACTCTTCAGGCTAGGAGGGAATGGCAGGACATATTTAAAGTGATGAAAGTAAATAACCTACAGCCCTGATTACTGTACCCAGCGAGGATCTCATTCAAATATGAAGGAGAAATCAAAAGCTTTACAGACAAGCAAAAGCTGAGAGAATTCAGCACCACCAAACCAGCTCTCCAACAAATGCTAAAAGATCTTCTGTAGACAGGAAACACAAAAAGGGTGTATAAACTTGAACCCAAAACAATAAAGTAAATGGCAGTGGGATCATACTTATCAATAATAACCTTAAATGTAAATGGGTTGAATGCCCCAACCAAAAGACAAAGACTGGTTGAATGGATACAAAAACAAGACTCCTATATATGTTGTCTACAAGAGACCCATCTGGAAACAAGGGAAACATACAGACTGAAAGTGAAGGGCTGGAAAAAGTTATTCCATGCAAATGGAGACTAAAAAAAAAAAAAAAGCAGGAGTAGCAATACTCATATCAGATAAAATAGACTTTAAAATAAAGCCTGTGAAAAGAGACAAAGAAGGACACTACATAATGATCAAAGGGTCAATCCAAGAAGATATAACAATTATATATGCACCCAACATAGGAGTACCACAATATGTAAGACAAATGCTAACAAGTATGAAAGGGGAAATTAGCAATAACACAATAACAGTGTGGGACTTTAATACCCCACTCACACCTATGGATAGACCAACTAAAAAGAAAATTAACAAGGAAACACCAACTTTAAATGATGCAATAGACCAGTCAGACCTAATTGATATCTATAGGACATTTCATCCCGAAACAATGAATTTCACCTTTTTCTCAAGCACACACGGAACATTCTCCAGGATAGACCACATCCTGGACCATAAATCTGGCCTTGGTAAATTTAAAAAAAATTTAAATCATTCCAGGTATCTTCTCTGACCACAATGCAGTATGATTAGATCTCAATTACAGGAGAAAAACTATTAAAATTCCAACATATGGAGGCTGAACAACATGCTGCTGAATAACCAAAAATCACAGAAGAAATAAAAAAGAAATCAAAATATGCATATAAATGATTGAAAATGAAAACAAAACAACCCAAAACCCGTGGGACACTGTAAAACAGTGACAAAAGAAAGGTTCATAACAATACAGGCATACCTCAAGACACAAGAAAAAAGTCAAATAAATAATCCAGCTCTACACCTAAATCAACTAGAAAAGGAAGAAATGAAGACCCCCAGGGTTAGTAGAAGGAAAGAAATCTTAAAAGTTAGGGTAGAAATAAATGCAAAAGAAACAAAAGAGACCATAGCAAAAATCAACAAAGCCAAAAGAAGGTTCTTTGAGAGGATAAATAAAATTGACAAACCATTAGCCAGATTCATCAAGAAACAAAGGGAGAAAAATCAAATCAACAAAATTAGAAATGAAAATGGAGATATCACAATGGACAACACAGAAATACAAAGGATCATAAGATACTACTATCAGCAATTATATGCCAATAAAATGGACAACGTGGAAGAAATGGACAAATTCTTAGAAAAGTACAACTTTCAAAAACTCAACCAGGAAGAAATAGAAAATATTAACAGACCCATCACAAGCATGGAAATTGAAACTGTAATCAGAAATCTTCCAGGATTCAAAAGCCCAGGTCCAGACAGCTTCACAACTGAATTCTACCAAAAAATTTAGAGACGAGCTAACATCTATCCTACTCAAACTCTTCCAGAAAATTTCAGAGGAACTTAAACTCATACTATGAGGCCACCACCACCCTAATACCAAAACCTGACAAAGATGCCACAAAAAAAGAAAACTACAGGTCAATATCACTGATGAACATAGATGCAAAAATCCTTAACAAAATTCTAGCAATAAGAATCCAACAACACATTAAAAAGATCATACACCATGACCAAGTGGGCTTTATCCCAGGGATGCAAGGATTCTTCAATATCTGCAAATCAATCAATGTAATATACCACATTAACAAATTGAAAGATATAAGCCATAAGATTATCTCAATAGATGCAGAGAAAGCTTTTGACAAAATTCAACACCCACTTATTATAAAAACTCTCCAGAAAGCAGGAATAGAATGAACATACCTCAACATAATAAAAGCTATATATGACAAACCCACAGCAAACACTATCCTTAATGGTGAAAAATTGAAAGCATTTCCCCTAAAATCAGGAACAAGACAAGGGTACCCACTCTCACCACTAGTATTCAACATAGTTTTGGAAGGTTTGGCCACAGCAATCAGAGAAGAAAAAGGAGTAAAAAGAATCCAGACTGGAAAAGAAGAAGTAAAACTCTCACTGTTTGCAGATGACATGATCCTCTACATAGAAAACCCTAAAGACTCCACCAGAAAATTACTAGAGCTAATCAATGAATATAGTAAAGTTGCAGGATATAAAATCAACACACAGAAATCCCTTGCATTCCTATACACTAACAATGAGAAAATAGAAAGAGAAATTAAGAAACTATTCCATTAACCATTGCAATGAAAAGAATAAAATACTTAGGAATATATCTACCTAAAGAAACAAAAAAGCTATATATAGAAAACTATAAAACACTGGTGAAAGAAATCAAATAGGACACTAATAGATGGAGAAATATACCATGTTCATGGATCGGAAGACTCAATATAGTGAAAATGAGTATACTACCCAAAGCAATCTATAGATTCAGTGCAATCCTTATCAAGCTACCAACTGTATTTTTCACAGAGCTAGAACAAATAATTTCACGACTTGTATGGAAATACAAAAAACCTCGAATAGCCAAAGCAATCTTGAGAAAGAAGAATGGAACTGGAGGAATCAACCTGCCTGACTTCAGGCTCTACTACAAAGCCACAGCTCTACAAAAATAGAAATATAGATCAATGGAACAAATTTGAAAGCCCAGAGATAAATCCACGCACCTATGGACACCTTATCTTTGACAAAGGAGGCAAGAATATACAATGGAGAAAAGACAATCTCTTTAACAAGTGGTGCTGGGAAAACTGGACAACCACTTGTAAAAGAATGAAACTATAACACTTTCTAACACCATAAATAAAAATAAACTCAAAATGGATTAAAGGTCTGAACCTAAGACCAGAAACTATAAAACTTCTAGAGGAGAACATAGGCAAAACACTCTCCGACATAAATCACAGCAGGATCCTCTATGACTCACCTCCAGAATATTGGAAATAAAAGCAAAAATAAACAAATGGGACTTAATTAAAATTAAAAGCTTCTGCACAACAAAGGAAACTTTAAGCAACGTGAAAAGACAGCCTTTCGAATGGGAGAAAATAATAGCAAATGAAGCAACTGAGAAAGAATTAATCTAAAAAATATACAAGCAACTCCTGCAGTACAATTCCAGAAAAATAAATGACCCAATCAAAAAATGGGCCAAAGAACTAAACAGATATTTCTCCAAAGAAGACATACTGATGGCTAACAAACACATGAAAAGATGCTCAACATCACTCATTATCAGAGAAATGCAAATCAAAACCACTATGAGGTACCATTTCACACCATTCAGAATGGCTGTGATCCAAAAGTCTACAAGCAATAAATGCTGGAGAGGGTGTAGGGAAAAGGAACCCTCTTACACTGTTGGTGGGAATGCAAACTAGTACAGCCACTATGGAGAACAGTGTGGAGATTCCTTAAAAAACTGGAAATAAAACTGCCATATGACCCAGCAATCCCATTGCTTGGCATACACACCAAGGAAACCAGAATTGAAAGAGACACGTGTACCCAAGTGTTCATCACAGCACTGTTTATAATAACCAGGGCACGGAAACAACCTAGATGTCCATCAGCAGATGAATGGATAAGAAAGCTGTGGTACATATACACAATGGAGTATTACTCAGCCATTAAAAATAATAGATTTGAATCAGTTCTAATGAGGTGGATGAAACTGGAGCCTATTATACAGAGTGAATTAAGCCAGAAAGAAAAACACCAAAACAGTATACTAATGCATATATATGGAATTTAGAAAGATGGTAACAATAACGCTGTATGAGAGACTGCAAAAGAGATACAGATGTATAGAACAGTCTTTTGGACTCTGTGGGAGAGGGCGAGGGTGGGATGGAAGAACGCCATTTGGGAGAATGGTATTGAAACGTATATTATCATATGTGAAACGAATCGCCAGTCCAGGTTTAATGCATGATACAGAACGCTCGGGGCTGGTGCACTGGGGTAACCCAGAGGGATGGTATGGGGAGGGAAGTGGGAAGGGGATTCAGAATGGGGAACACATGTATACCCATGGAGGATTCATGTCAATGTATGGCAAAATCAATATAGTATTGTCAACTAATTAGCCTCCAATTAAAATTTAATACATTTATGTAAAAAAATAAAAATAAAGTATAAAAGAGATTGAGAAAGCTTCTGACACAGACATCAGAAGGGGGCAGAAAGAGTATCCCACTGCTTCCAAAGGCCAAACACATAAAAACTGATAATATTTGATTCATGAAATACTGTGACAATGAATAAAATCATTTATGAAAAGATATTTTGAAGGCAGTGAGAGCTAATGAATTTTATAAATAAAAGGTAAAACTATTTTATGTGTATATATTACAGATTAAATATATTAGAGTTCCCCAAAGCCAAGGAAGTACGTCTCTGAATAAAACCTCATGTTCCATACTTAGTCACTAACCAATCTTAGGTGATACTCAAAATTCAAAGCTGGATTTAATTAAAAAAAAAAAGTCCTAATGTTTTTTAAAGAAAAACATTTTTTAAAGATGCTCAGCAGGCCTCTCAAGACTGAAAAAGAGAGAGTTATCTGCAGGACTGAAGACCTGCAAGGGGAATGTTTATGTCAATCCTGGTCATCTCCATGCATGTACCTTATAAGGTAAAGATGATTAAGTGCTATCAGGGGAGGGTGGAATTGTGTAGGCAACTAGTTCTGTCTGTGACATCAAATACACTGTAAATTTCTTTTCCAAAAGATGATATTTTTGAATTCCACCCTCATGTTTCTTTCCACTCTGGAATGCAAAACTGTGACTTTGGCAGGTTGATATACACCACAAGACAGAGAGGTATAAATTGAGACACGGATGAGAGAGCCAGGGAAAGCGCATTCTGAAGAAATTCACAAAAATTCCCCTATCGGGGAACATTCTGTTTAGAGTTACCAGCCATTAATATAAAACTGATGCTAAAGACTAATTATTATCTGACACAAACAGAGGAAGGTCACCTACCTCCTGCCCAGTGATTATCATTCATGATTCAGTGGTTCTCTCACTCTTAAAAGCAGATGCTTCCTCTCTGCCTGGCCTACTCTCCAGGTCCTGGAGAACCAAGTCTCCCATCTCACAGAGGAAGCCCGAGATTCATGCAGAAGTTCCCAGGCCTCCCGAACTCAGATGCGTTCACGTGGGTGCTGCATGATCTCCCAGGGCCTCTGGACCATAGGAAGCCTGAGGTGGATCTGCAGTAGTAAGCAATGTTCAGGGTCTGTCTCCTGAGGCTGTGCCCACTTATTCTCCTCAATTAGCATTAAAGACACTAGGTTAAAGCTGCATTTACAGCCATGGAATATCCTACCATATTCTCTTTTTCATGGAAGAAATGCTCCCTCCCCCAGGGTAGTGGGTTAATTCTCCAAGGCATTGGGTTAAGGGGAAAACACTGTCCACCCCTGCCTTCCTTTCCCTCAGAAAGGGCATCAGCTGCAGAAACACCCCTACACCCCACCTCTTCGAGAATCCTCTCTGCATACTCACTAATAATGTCTGTCCTGGCTTCCTCTGTGGTCAGTTTACTGGAATAACCATTACTCCATCTTTTACTCCTTATGTATTGGATATAAGGTAGAAGTGAAGATAAAGAAAACATATGGATAAAACAGCTAATTCTAGTGAAGAGAAAGCCCATTTGATTGCAAGTCTACAGTCATGCTTACTTGCATATGTAGATTATTCTTGTTATCAATGATAATTATGTTCTGTAAAGTCACTGTAAATACTGACCATTGCTCCTAGGGGAAATAAAAGGTTAGGTTCTTACTAGCCTCAGGTCTCAGCTGGTCAACTGATGACCATAACCCTGTTTCATATGGTTTCTGCATAAGGACACCTTATTTCATATGTATAATAGATTCATTGACCTTGAGCAGATGATCAGCAGCCCTATAACTCAAGTTTGAACTAAGCTTCTCTAACTCATGGATTTTCTCCCTAAAACACATCACAGCTTCCTGTGCTTAGGAACCCTACGCAGCACTCAGCACCTATGCTTGGGGGAAGTTTAAACAGCAAACTCACCAACAAAAATCACAAAATATGAAAAACATGTGAGAGCTGAAATAAGAAGGCAAAAGGCTATTTTTTTTTTTTTTTTGTCTCAGATGGAAACATGCCCTCTTAGTGGCTAAAATTTGTACTGCTCTATGCATGTGAGCAACTGATCAGGAAAATGTCACAGGTATTGATTTTGAGGTTACAAAGACATTTCAACAAGTAGGTGAATTTGCAAATATGCAATGTCAATGGTGAGAATAAACTGTATGTCAATAAATCTACACCCCACATACCTTCCCTCATCCTTGATATCAGAATAGAAAGGGGAGAGAAAATATTTTGTTTTCTTCTATGATTGATTTTGAAAATGTTAACATTTACAGAAAAGTTAAACAAATACTACACTTCACCAAGTTTTTCCATGTGTTAACATTTTGCCACATTGCAAAGTCTATGTCCCTTTGCCCACCTCTTTATCAGGACAGTTCATCTTCCAAGAAGTCAGCATGCTTTTTCTAAAGAGAAACATATTCTCCCACCAACTACAATGCCATGATTGGGTTGAAAATAACATTTTACTGTGTCACTTAATTGATATGCAATCCATATTTAAATGTATGCGGTTGTTTAGAATACATATTGTGGTCTCGTCAAAGAGGGGGAGATTTCAATGAGGGGGAGACTTCATCCCTAGTCTCTTAAGTCCTTTTGACTGATTTAATAATTAAACTGACATAAGATAGATTAATAGGAGAAAAATTAATTTATATGCATGGAGGTCTCATAGAAATTGAAGCACTGAAGAGATCAAAGCAAGCTATTTATATAACAGTTTTAGAAAAAGGATCACTTATTTGGTAAAATTTAACAAACCAAAAGTTCTCCTGCTTGTGGTAGCAGAATAATGAAGAATAGACAGTTTGTTTATATGACTTTCTTTGCCTTGAATTCCCTAAGTTTGGTCATAAAAATGCTTTCTAGCCTCCAGATATAAGAGGATACTTTCACATGGGAGATTTATTTTTCATTTTAAGGGGGAAAGGAGGTATTAGAGTTTGTTTTTTTTTTTAATTATTAAATCACTTTTTTTTCCCACTAGTTGTTTTTCAATTAACTTTAATTTAAAATAATCAATACTCCACTGAGGCAAATTTGGGGGCATCCTGGGCCCCAATGGCCTTTTAAATAATATGTTGATTCCAGAACCCAGTCAAGGCTTACATTCTGGATATGGTTACATTTCTTAGTTTCTTTTAGTGGAGAACAATTCTTTTACATTTAGTTAGTTAGTTATGAAGTCATACTGTTTTTCATGACACCAATTGTTATGAAAAGTGCATGCCAATTGCTTTCCAAAATGCCTTGCATTCTGTACTTTTTGAATGCTGACTTCACATTAAGCCATTTTAGTAAGGGCTTCCCAAGTGGTTCAGAGGTAAAGAATCTGCCTGCCAAGGCAGGAAATGTGGATTTGATCTCTGGGTTGGGAAGATAGCCAGGAATAGGAAATGACAACCCACTCCAGTATTCTTGCCTGGAAAATTCCATAGGCAGAGGAGACTGGTGGATTATAATCCATGGGGTCAGACTGAACACTCACTCAGGTACAAGATGTTAGATTTTAGCAAGAATAGCATATAGCAATGTTGAGCATTTTTTAACTGAATCACGTAAAAATACACAGAATATCAGTTTTTACATTTAAGAAGTTTTAAGCAGCTAAGCTAAATAATTTGCTTCTGGGTTGTTGGCACCAAAGTAAGAGAGATTTTCTTATTTTGCTCCTGAAAGCCCCACCTTCATTGTCCTCCCCTGCCTCTCTGCGACCTGTGGTCTTCTCTGCTCTTCAACTTCCTCTTAATTCATTACCTTCATTTGAAAGAGAAATAGGTTTTCTAAACAGTTTTCAGGCTTAAAAATACCACAACTAAATTTCCCTGAGTCTAGGACTGCAGGGTGTCACCTCATTCATCTCCTTCTTTCTTTAAAAAACATATTTCCTGAAGAGCCAGTCTACATGGAATCTTCAATGATTTCATAACTAATTCATTCTATAAACTCATATAACCTGGGTTCTGCTGTCACCATCCCTCTGACATGCTTATTGCAGAGCCTCAAAAGTGTGCAGAATGGAAATGCCTCCATGTTTATTTCACCTGTACTTAATGTCATTTATGCTATTAGCCAGGTCCGTATTCTTGACACACTTTCTTATTCTGACTCTCTTGCAGGACTATCTTTTATGTACTTCTCCTACAGCCTCCTTGATTTCCATTCTCAGTCTTCTTTTGTGATTGTCTTCCTCTGTCTTTCCTTAAAACTTGATTATCTCTAAGTTTCAGTCCCCAGTGCTCAGTTATTCTCACTGTATAAAATTTCATTCATGTCCATAGCTTCCTTGACCCTCTGTATTCTAATGATTTATATATCTGCACATTGGTACTGACTTATTTTTCTGGGCTCCAAAATCAGTACAGATGGTGACTGCAGCCATGAAATTAAAAGACGCTTACTCCTTGGAAGGAAAGTTATGACCAACCTAGATAGTACATTCAAAAGCAGAGACATTACTTTGCCAACAAAGGTTTGTCTAGTCAAGGCTATGGTTTTTCCTGTGGTCATGTATGGATGTGAGAGTTGGACTGTGAAGAAGGCTAGGCGCTGAAGAATTGATGCTTTTGAAGTGTGGTGTTGGAGAAGACTCTTGAGAGTCCCTTGGACTGCAAGGAGATCCACCCAGTCCATTCTGAAGGAGATCAGCCCTGAGATTTCTTTAGAAGGAATGATGCTAAAGCTGAAACTCCAGTACTTTGGCCACCTCATGCGAAGAGTTGACTCATTGGAAAAGACTCTGATGCTGGGAGGAATTGGGGGCAATAGGAGAAGGGGACGACAGAGGATGAGATGGCTGGATGGCATCAATGACTCGATGGACGTGAGTCTGAGTGAACTTCGGGAGCTGGTGATGGACAGGGAGGACTGGCGTGCTGCGATTCATGGGGTCGCAAAGAGTCGGACACGACTGAGCGACTGATCTGATCTGATCTTCTAAAGTCAAGTTCCAGGTACCCAAATGTTAAATTAGGAGCAATTGGCCTACAAATAGTTCAACCTTGAACTGTATTTTTATATCTTGCTTATATAACTTTCGGAGAAGGCAATGGCACCCCACTCCAGTACTCTTGCCTGGAAAATCCCATGGACGGAGGAGCCTGGTAGGCTACAGTCCATGGGGTCGCTAAGAGTCAGGCACGACTGAGTGACTTCACTTTCACTCTTCACTTTCATGCATTGGAGAAGGAAATGGCAGCCCACTCCAGTGTTCTTGCCCGGAGAATCCCAGGGACAGGGGAGCCTGGTAGGCTACCTCTATGGGGTCACATAGAGTCGGACACAACTGCAGTGACTTAGCGTAGCGTATATAACTTTGCATTATTTTGTGAGCAATTTGTCTGGGTAATTTTCCCATTTAATCTTTTGTTTCAAATATTTTTGAAACATATTCTGTTATACAGTGAAATACTCTGTTAAGTTTTATTTTAGGTAGTATCTACCATTTGTTAAGCAACGTGTCAATCCCTGATGATACAAGATGTCTAATAGTCCCTACACAGCAATCCTCATGACCATGACTATGGCTAATGCTGATTTCTTCCAGGGAAGCAGAACTACTGTAGATACAAATAGATAGACATATCTATAGTGGTTACCAATGCAGACATATGATTACATTCTTACACATATGTAGTGGTTCCACTTTTCTGATAAATGCAAATTACACATGTTTACATATGTACATGTATGTGTACATATGAATGTATGTAATAAGGAAGAACAAATCTTACTACATATTAGATCTGTTCCTTTTTCGATGCTTAGTCATGTTGGCTCTGCATCCTTTGTAAAAGCAAATTGCCTTCCTACAATTAAAATATAAATTAAAAAAAAAAAAAAACACTATGCCCAAGAGCATAAACCTTGAGACCATCTGAAAGGATGATGCATAATGAAGGAGATACGTAATAAAATACTGTATATGTTTTCTAAAATACTATATATTTATTCTCTAAATATGCAGAATAAAATACTGTATATTTACACAATGAAAAAAATTAAAAAATAAAAGCATGTTCCCTAAAGCCTGAAATATACAGAAAAGCCCATTCTCAAGGCTCTGACCTTTAAGAGTCCTTTCATATAGAGACAAAAAGTTGTAGAACAGAGAGTAACAGACACAAACAGAATACTTCCCTCAATATCAGCACCCAAATAAACATTTTTTTCAAGTGGAGAAATTTCTCATAATAGTCCATATATTAGGACACAGACAAACTAATAAATTTAAAGAGAGATGAATCATACGAAATTCTATTTCAGTCACAACTGAAAGAAACTAGAAATCTATAGCAGGGGGAAAAAAAGAGCTAGAAAGTCTACAAATTTGTGGAAATAAATAACACATGGTTAAAAATGAATGAGTCAAAAAGAAATCCCAAGGAAAGTTGAACATGCGATGCCAAGATATCTTCAGACCAAAATGTCTTCAGACACCAAAAAGTTTGCAATAACTAACCAAGCCTCTCTCTCAGCTGACCTGTAATAATGATTTGCTGAAACCCTTTGAGAGTACCAGAAATTTTAGGTACAATGTACCTTGCCTGTTCTTGCAATAAACCTTTCTCTGCTCCAAACTCTGACATTTTGGTTTGTTTGGCCTTACTATGTGTTAGGCCTTGAACTTTCTTTTGGTAGTGTGTGTGTGTGTGTGTGTGTGTGTGTGTGTGTGTGTGTGTACATATATGTGTATGTGTATGTATACACATCATATACATGGAGATCCATATAGATCTGTGAAGAGATTTGGTGCAGAGATATAGTTTTGTGCAATTGTGGAAAGTATCTGGTTAAGTAGCATGTCTGAGACCATTGTCATTACATCTGACTCTGGAACTTGAAGCCCTCAGAGCAGAAAGTTGGGATGAAAAAATACATATGAAAGTGGAAAATAGGGGAGAGAAAAACCCAGACTCGGGAAAATGAAGTGGAGCCCAAGAGGATGAGCTGAAATGGGTGCAAATTCATCTCCTCTGACTTAGGTGGGATTGCTGGTCTGCAGAACCAGAGGCCCTTCAGCACGGAGTTAAATGCACAGGATTGATCCAGGAGCTGGAGAAGCTGAGTGAGGAGCCCTGAGGGAAGGCACTATTGGACTCCTGGGCACTGACTCCTGCAATGAGGGGCCCCTATGGTCAACGAGAGCATGTGTGAATGATGGTGTCTGATGCTGTACCTGCACTCTTCAAATCTGGCTTCAAAGTCTGAGTGGCCCATGCTGACCAGCAACACACAGAGAAAGGAAAAGTGGGAAATACAGTTCAGCAGAACAAAGGCCAGCAGCTAGCCTTGAATTGAGATGCAATGTGGGAAGCATCTCTCCAGGTGGCGCTAGTGGTAAAGAACCACCCTGCTAATGCAGGAGATAAAAGTGGGTTCAGTCCCTGGGCCGGGAAGATCACTTGGAAGAGGGCTTGGCAACCCAGTCTAGTGCTCCTGCCTGGAGAGTCTCATGGCAGGGCAACCTGGACGGCTACAGTCCATAGGGTCACAAAGAGTCGGACACGACTGAGGCAGCTTGGCTTGCATACACAAACCTGGTAACTTTCATGTGGTGGATAATTGTACTGCTAAGGTAAGATAGTTAAAATGTTAATTGTTTCAGGAAGAAGGAACATGTTTTCTAAAGCATGAAAGAAAGGACTGGAAAACGTTCCATCCTGCCTAGTTTTGTAAACTAATCTCCTATCACTGAAAGTTTAACTGGTAAGTGAAGAATTCTGTTGGTTCGAGGTCTTTCACCAAATTTGTTTTAATAAAGTTACAAAATATAGTTTCTAATATACCTGTTCTATCAACAAAAATTTGCCTCCACTGCATTCTCTTGAAATGTTGCTTAACTGTTCTTAATTAGAAAATCCAATCTGTTTCCTTCACTCCCTGGAATCCTGATTGTGCTTCCAATTAGTAAAGGAAAACAAGGTCCAAGAAATTATGATATAACCAGGGAAGGGCATGCAATGCAATAAAAGCAAGATGAATTTTTTGCAAAAGCTATCATTCATATTCAACTTTTGGAAAAATGGGCCAAATATTTCAGGCAAAGGGTAAAAAGTTATTTCAAAGCTTGTCTGCTGATCATTACAACCACTGAGATCATATTTTCTATTACTCTTGAGGGTCACTTAAACTTTCTTGTCTGTATTGATTTCCTTTCTTCCTTTTTTTAAGTTGCTCTTATCACTGTTTTCAATTCTTCGTTAATGTATTTGCTCATTTGTTCATTCTTCCAATAGAGATTTTTTTGCAATGAGCAGTTGTTGGCAGCTCAATACGTGTCAAACCCCATGATTTAAAAATACATGAAAAATGATAACAACATTATTAACATACAATATGTTGACAAGAACATGTGATCTCAATTAAATTTTATATTAATATAATAAGTTAGTTATCATATTCAATTTTCTTGGAGAGTTTAACTTAGATAATCAATTATGGAATTAGGATTCAAACATAGGTCTGTTCAAGTCCAAAACACTCTGTGACAATTAGCTCATAGTCTAACGGAAAGAAAACAAGCCAATAAATAAATAATTCTGTCTCTTAAATGCTCCATAGATTTATTTAGTGGCAAAATATAAGGAGA
Source organism: Bos javanicus (assembly GCF_032452875.1). Lineage (NCBI taxonomy): Eukaryota > Metazoa > Chordata > Mammalia > Artiodactyla > Bovidae > Bos > Bos javanicus. Next base: position 3,354,151 of record NC_083871.1, on the reverse strand, counting down.
GAGTGGTCTACTGGCTTTACACTAGAAGGTAGAACTTGAGCTTAAAAAATTATCTTTATTGGTCAATGTTGTGTTAGTTTCAGGTGTACGGCAAAGTGATTTAATCATAAATACATATTTATCTATTTTTTCAGATTTTCCCTTATAGGTTTTACACAATATTGAGAATAATTCCCTGTGCTATACAATATTTACTTTATTTACTTTATATATAGTAGTAGGTATTCATCCCAAACTCCTAATTTATCCTTCTTATCTGCTTAGCAACCATTTATTAAGAGAGCAAAGTGAAAAAGACTAATTCCAGAAAAAAAGAATAGTTAAAATACAAATCAATGTTAAAAAAAAAACACTTTAGTTTTAAAATCTGTAAGCAATCTAGTGTGTAGAAGAATAATATTAAAAGGATCTGGTAATAGGTAAGGGCAGAGACCTAGGAAATGGATATCCTCCAAAATCTTTATTAGTCAGGTCAGGCTGTCTTAGCAAGATACCACAGGCTGGACTGTTTAAACAAAATAATTTTGTCACAGTTATGAAGGCTGGGAGTCCAAGGTCAGAGTTCTTTCTGAGGGCTCTTCTTCTGAGGCTTATAGGGGCAGCACCATCTCAGCATGCCGACATGCATCTTTGTGCACAGGCAGAGAAAAAGAGAGAACAAGCTCTTTGGTTCTCTTCTTATAAGAACACTAATCCTGTTGAATTGAGGCCCCATTCTTATGACCTCTTTAGCCTTAATCAGCACCCTATAAGTCACATTTCTCAGTATCGACACATTGAGTGATAAGACTTCAGCATATGAATTTTGGAAGGACACTGCTCAATCCACAGCATTCTACCCATGGTCTCCTAAAATTCATGTCCTTCTTACATGCAATACATATCCCACCGCAACAGTCATAAAGACCTTAACTCATCCCAGCATCAACTCTAAAGCCCAATATCTCCTCTGAGACTTTTATGTCCCAGAGTGCACCAATGATCCTCCAACGACAGCTTGGTTGAGTTGTTGACAATGGAAATGGAGAAAAAAAGAGCAAATGTTTGTGGCCCGAAGGAAATGGAGTTAACAAGATTTAGAGAGTAGCTGGAGTTGAGGAATTAGAGGAAATGGACGTCCACTAGATCACCCAGGTCTCCAGCATAGATGAATTAGTGTGTGGTGTTACCATTAATCAGACACAATGGGAGGAGGATAATTGTGGGAAGATAATGGATTTGGAGAGAAAGCACACACAAATGTTGCCTTCACTTTTCCCTATAAATCTCCAAATCTAATGCATAGCTAATAGAGTCCATCAATTTGCTTCTTGTTTTTTATCAGCCCTTTCTGACCCCAGTATTTCTAACTGCAGGAACCTTCATTTGTATGGGTTCTTGACAAACTATAGTCTGAGTCACTGAGAAAATAAATGGGGCTATAAGGTAAGATCTTGTCTAGAAGATGAAACTTTGGAATTACACTATTGCCTGAGGCCAGAAATATGCAGAGATAATTCCTAAAATTCCTTTCATAAGCTAGGCTCTGTCTTCATGTTGTTGGGACAGGCCTTCAGCTTTGGTTTCTGACTGAAGTCTCAATTCAGCTTGACCAGCTTCTCGTGGCTGAGAAGCACGGTTAGCAGGTAACCTGCCCTCCTCCTTTGGAGGAGTTGACATTTGTCCATCTCCATTTGGTTACTGGCCAGGCTTCAGTTTGAATCCAGGTGGCCATCCCCAAGTGCCCCTTCATACACACATGTATGAACAGACACAGACACACACAGAGACACACACACACAGGTTCTTTCACTAAGATATTTCTGACACCAGAATAACCACCACTCCAGACTCCTCCTTATGTCCACTCCCTTTGCTAAGAACATCATCGCATATGAGCACAGGTTCCTTCTCCCAATTTGACATAATTATTTAAACTACTTTGGAGATTTCTTGGTTCTTTATGGTTCAATCAATGCCTGTAGTTGAAGGCCCTAATTTTATAAGTCCAAATGAGTCAAGATGTAGTTTATATTGACACATTTTATTGTAATTTACTTACATATTTGCTTTAAAGGAATCTTCTTTTCTAGGCTGTGAGGGTTCTAAGTTTTGACCTGCTGGTAAAATTCCAATTTTTCTGTTTTCTGTGTCACAAGAATGCTTGAAGTTTAGAGAGAAATATATCAAGTTAATAGACTAAATATGAAAAGAAATCACCATATGAATAATTTAAAATATATGAATAATTGGTTAAATGTTTATTTTTTCTCATGTTCTTTTATACCTTGTGCAGAGTATATTTTTGAGTTTATTCTTATTTGAACTTAACTTATAATGAATAAATAGCTACTAAGTGATAGTCTAGCACAAATCACCTACAGAATAAGTGTACTAGGTTAAATATTTACATGCAGATTCTAGTAAATGTGCCATTTTGATGGGTACTCAGAACAGCACATGCATTCTGAGTCTGCTGTTTCTCTGACAAAATTGATGAAGGCAGTAAAAGACAGAGCATTGCTAAGAGCGGTATTATCTCATTTCAATTATTACCTTAAAGCAATTAAAACTTTAATCATTTTTCTGCTTTTTTGGACTCAGAGATGTATAAAATCGGAATATTAATGAATAATGATTTATCCTCTAGAAAAAAAAATTCCTTTAGGGTCCAAAATTATTAACTGCATTTTCAGTGATTGGTACTTTTATACAGGTTTTAGAATAGGGCTATAATTAGGATATAATTTTACATTTTTGTGATTTGGTCAAATATTTTGCCTTACACATTTTGTGTGCACAATTAACTAGTCTAATAAGAATAAATGTGTTTAATTATTGTCATAAAATGTTAGTCCAAAACAAATACCACTTCTTTCTATTAGTGAAAAGGAAAGCAAAAAAAAAAAAAAAAGGCAGAAAAATACAAAGGCTGAACTTACAATACAATACTGATAAATACTTTGAGAGCTATAGAAATGAGAATTTTATATCATTCATGTTTCCTTCTGAAGAAATTTATTCTTATAGCGAGTATTATTAAGGACATATTAGTTTTTGAAATATTTTGTTCATAAAAACTTATAGAGCTGTCCTACCTTGTCGTGTCTTTCCAGTTGAAGAATGTGTAAGAGGAAAATTGCTGAGAACATAGCTGTTACAAAGAAATACTTTTAGTTTTAACGCACTGATCTTTTGTTTGACTGGCAACACATTTCTACACTTAGGCATACAAGACAGAGGATCAGGGAGGCTGTGAATATGTAAGCCTTGTGGCTTCATGGGCACATACCTTCTGGTGACAGCATCCAGGTCTTCCTGTGAGAAGATGCTTCCTTGCTCTTTTAGACAATCCTGCTTTGACTCCTTGTGCAGGGCTGGTTTTCTTCTGTCTGGGGGAGCCAGGACAATGCAATCACTTCTCTTTACATTTAAAAACTTGAGAAAAATAAGATATTACAACTTAAATAGTGGGAATATTTAATTCTAACAATGAAAGTGAAAGTCGCTCAGTCGTGTCTGACTCTTTGCGACCCCAAGGACTATACAGTACATGGAATTCTTCAGGCCAGAATACTGGAGTGGGTAGCCTTTCCCTTCTCTGGGGGATCTTCCTAGCACAAGGATTGAGTCCAGGTCACCCTCATTGCAGGCAGATTCTTTACCTGTTGGGCCAAAAGGGAAGTCCAAGAATACTGGAGTGGGTAGCCTATCCCTTCTCTAGAAGATCTTTCATATCCAGGAATCAAACTGGGGTCTCCTGCATTGCAGGCAGATACTTTACTAACTGATCTATCAGAGAAGCCCAGAAAATGATACCCTAAAATGTCTGCAGTTTAGGACTCTCTTGGGCCCTGTCCTTCCAGACCTGAGTTGGATTTATCAAGTACCTATTTCCTCCCAATATACTGTTCTGTTAAATTACCCAGAGTTGGACTCTGTTGCATTTAATGAAAATCATAAATGATACTTGAGGGTCCCTGTTCATTCCTTCTGAAATGGCTGAAAGTAGTTTCAGGTTTCCGGGAATATTTGCAATAGAGTAACCATGTTCTATGAAAGGTAGGTAGGCACATAGCGACAGTTACTGCCAGAGGACTAGAATTTGCAGGAATACAGCCAGAAGTCTGGCTTCTACTAAGATCCTTGCTACACCTGACCTTCATTAATTCACATTAGCATATTGCTTATTTTTGCCTTGAGTAGGGATAACAAAGGCATGGCCATTGACTGTGAATGCTTGTATTCAGTGTTTTATGGTCCTTGCACACAGGTTTTGCTCAATTAATGTTTGTAAAATGATTAAAATTTTATTCTACCTGCCAGCTAGTTAAGAGAATCATAGTAGACATGTCTTAGTATATTATCTGCCTAGTTTCTGAACCCCCTGCCTTGTAAAAGACCTTGTTTATTGAAACAAGCAATCAGCTCCCAAAGTACATAGGACCTGAAAGATCTAGAAATAAACTTTGGGCAACTCATTATAACAAGGAAAAGGGACTGTGACCCAAGCCCTGCTCAATCATATTTACCCATCTTCTGACCCTGAATCAGGGCTGTGGGAGGCAAAGAGGTAGGAACCAATACATGCTAGCATTTTAGGCAGTGCTTTTGCTGGAAACTAACCAGAAAACTAACCAGACTGATCACTTGGATCACAGCCTTGTCTAACACAATGAAACTAAGAACCATGCTGTATAGGGCCATCCAAGGTGGATGGGTCATGGTGGAGAGTTCTGACAAAACGTGGTCCACTGGAGAAGGGACCACTTCAGTATTCTTGCCTTGAGAACTCCATGAACAGAATGAAAAAGCAAAAAGATGTATCACTGGAAGATGAACTCCCCAGGTTTGTTGAAGTGGAGAAGAGTGGAGAAATAACTCCAGAAAGAATGAAGATAATGACCCATATAACCACGATGGTGAGATCACTCACCTAGAGCCAGACATCCTGGAGTGCAAAGTCAAGTGGGCCTTAGAAACCATCATATGAACAAAGGTAGTTGAGGTGATGGAATTCCAGATGAGCTATTTCAAATCTTAAAACGTGATGCTGTGAAAGTGTTACACTCAATATGCCAGCAAAGTTGGAAAACTCAGCAGTGTCACAGGACTGGAAAAGACCAGTTTTCATTCCAATCCCAAAGAAAGACAATGCCAAAGAATGTTCAAACTACTGCACAATTGCACTTATCTCTCACATTAGCAAAGTAATGCTCAAAATTCTCCAAGCTAGGCTTCAACTGTTTGTGAGCTGAGAAACCGCATATGTTCAAGCTGGATATAGAAAAGGCAGAGGAACCAGAGATCAAATTGCCAAATTCCATTGAATCATAGAGAAAGCAAGCGAATTCTAGGAGAACATCTGCTTCTGCTTTATTGACTAGGCTAAAGCTTTTGATTGTGTGGATAACAATAAATTGTGGAAAATTCTGAAAGAGATGGGAATACCAGACCACCTGACCTGCCTCCTGAGAAATCTGTATGCAGGTCAAGAAGCAACAGTTAGAACCGGACATGGAACAACAGACTGGTTACAAATTGGGAAAGGAGTAAATCAAGACTGTATATTGTCACCCTACTTATTTAACTTATATGCAGAGTACATCATGCGAAATGCCAGGGTGGATAAAGCATAAGCTGGAATCAAGATTGTTGGGAGAAGTAGCAATGCACTTAGATATACAGATGACACCACCCTTATGTCAGCAAGTGAAGAGGAACTAAAGAGCCTCTTGATGAAAGTGAAAGAAGAGAGTGAAAAAGCTGGCTTAAAGCTCAAAATTCAAAAACCGAAGATGATGACTTCTAGTCCCATCACTTCACGGCAAATAGATGGGGAAACAATGGAAAAAGTGACAGACTTTATCTTCCTGGGTTCCAAAATCACTGCAGATGGTGACTGCAGCCATGAAATTAAAAGACGTTTGCTCATTGGAAGAAAAGTTATGACCAACCTACACAGCATATTCAAAAGCAGAGATGTTACTTTACCAACAAATGCCTGTATAGTCAAAGCTATGGTTTAACCAGTATTGACATATGAATTTTCTAGTAGTCATGTATGGATATGAGAGTTGGACCATAAAGAAAGCTGAGCGCCAAAGAATTGATGCTTTTGAACTGTGATGTTGGAGAAGACTCTTTGGAGTTCCTTGGACAGCAAGGTCAAACCAGTCTATCCTAAAGGAAATCAGCCCTGAATATTGAAAGAACTGATGCTGAAGTTGGATCTCCAGTACTTTGGCCACCTGATAAAAAGAACTGACTCATTGGAAAAGACCCTGATGCTGGGAAAGATTGAAGGGTCGACAAAGGATAAGATGGTTGGATGGTATCACTGACTCGATGGACATGAGTTAAGCAAGCTCTGGGAGTTGGTGATGGATAGGGAAGGCTGGCGGGTGCAGCCCGTGGGATGTCAAATAGTCAGACATAACTTAGTAACTGAACTTAACATTATGGGAAAAATGATGTCTCAAGAAAATCCTAGGAGTGATGCTGGAAGTGGTGGTAATATTCCCCTGTGGGAGGGACCGAAGATTTATCTCAGCAATCCTTTATTTTAGCATTTGTTGTGGCTGTAGTTGTAGCGGTGGTGATGAAATACCTGCAGGAATCTACGTGTAAACTGGGCCATTGGAGTGTCTTCAATACCCCTGAGTCTGGCTCTGCTCCTCCTGGCAGCAAGAGGATCAAAAGCAGAGTTTCTCAAGTAGCAGGTGACCAGCATCACCATCACCTGGGAACTTGACAGAAACAGGACCTCTTAGGTCCAGTTAATACTTTCTGAATCAGCAATTTGATGGCAGGGTATGGGGAGGGAAGCAAGCTAAAATGTAACCTTTCTTCCAAATTATTTTAGTGAAGCTTCAAGTTTGAGACTCACTAGCCCAAGAGCACAGACTTGAGACTAAACCTGCTGGATTCAATTTTTTACTACTATATCTATATCTATATAATATATTACATTTTTGCACATTATTTAATCTCTACTTTCTTAGTTTCTCACCAGTAGTGTAGGGATAGTAACTCCTATCTATGAGTTAGAAGTCTATCTATCAGGGCTTCATTGATATACATTACATCATTTGTAAATATTAGCTGTGATTATCTAAAATATCTTGAAAAACTTCATATTTCTTGCAGCTGGGTATTACAAATGATGTGTGTGTGTGTGTTGTTCAGTAACTAAGTAGTGTCCAACTTTTTGCATCCCCATGAGCTGTAGCCCACTAGGCTGCTGTGTCCATGGAATTTCCAGGCAAGAATACTGAAATGGGTTGCCATTTCCTCTTCCAGGGGATCTTCCCTACCCAGGGGACAAAACCGTTTCTCCTGTGTCTCCTGAATTGGCAGGCATATTCTTCACTACTGAGCCACCTGGAAAGCCCCAGGATCATTAAAAAAAATTGGCCTTTCTACATTTCACACTCAAGGAAAGAAAACGTTTGCAAAAACACTTATAAACTGCAAAGAAGTATACTGTATTCATTACATAATTGCACCTCATCTTTCCCTCCCCCAGTCTCTAGAAACCACCTTTCTACTTTCTCTATGAATTTGATCAGTCTGTGTACCTCATATACATGGAATCAAACGATGTTGGCATTTTTGTGACATGCTTCTTTAGCTTAACATGTTAATATCCTCAGGTTTCAGCATCTATCAGAATTTTCTTACTTTTAGGATGAAACAATATTGAGTTGGACAAAATGTTCATTTAGATTCTTCTGTAACATCTTATGGAAAAACCTGAATGAACTTTTTGGCCAATCCAATATTTCATTGTACAAATATATCACATTTTGTTTCTCCAATCATTCATCAATGTATGGGGCTAAATTGCTTCCATCTTTTGCTTATTGTAAATAATGCAGTAATAAAGACAAATGTACATATATCTCTTCAAGTACCTACTTTCAATTATTTTTGGTATATACTCAGAAGTAATGCCAGTTTAAAAAAAAAATTTAAGGAACTAGCATACTGTTTTCCATAGCTGCTATACCATTTACATCCCCACTCACAGAGAACATGGGTTACAAATTCTCAACTACCTGCCAAAACTTGTTATTTTATATTCCTTCTTTTTTGGTAATAGCAGCCATAATGGACATCAGATAGTATTTAATTGTGAGTTTGACTATATTTTATTAATAATTAGCAATATTGAGCATCTTTTCATATGCTTATTCATCATTTGTATATCTTCTTTGGAAAAATGTTCTTTCAAGTCCTTTGCTGATCTTTAATTAGATCATTTCAGTGTTGCTATTGAGTTGTAGGAGTTATTTAAATATTTTGTATATTAACCTCTTGTGAAATGTATTGTTTGCAAATATTTTTTTTCCATTCTATGAATTGCCTTTTCCTTCTGTTGACTGGATTCTTTGATGAAAAGAAGTTTAAATTTTGATGTAATTCAGTTTATCTAATCTGTTGTTCTTGCCTATGCTTTAGTCTCATGTTCAAGAAATTACTGTCTAATCCAAAGCCTTGACCTTTCCTTCATTTTCTTCTAAGAATTCTACAGCTTTAGGACTTATAATTAGATCATGGATCCATTTTGAGTTAATTTTTGTACATTGTGAAATGTAAGGTTTCAACTTCATCCTTTAACAGTTTCAAAACATCATTCTTCAGAAAAAAAGTATCTTTCCTCATTGAATGGATTTGTACTCTTGTTAAAAATCATTTGACCATATATGCAAAAATCCAATGTTCTCTATTACATTCTAATATATTCCATTGATCTCTATGTATATTTTTATATCAGCACTGCACTGATTTGTTTGCAATAGCTTTGTTTGTGATATATTTGGAGTCATGAAGTGTGAGGCCTCCAATTTTGTTTTTCTTTTTCAAGACTGTTTTGCCTATTCCATATGAATTTAGATAGATTTTCTATTTCTGCAAAAACAAATGTCATCAGGATTTTGATAGAGATGTCATTGAATCTTTAGGTTTCTATAGCTATTACTGACATTTTAATAACATTGTCTTCCAATCCATGAAGAAGAATATCTTTGTTTCAATTTGTGTATCCTTTGATTTATTTCAGAAAACAATGCATCATAGTTTCTTTTGAGCATTTCTTATTTGCCTCCTTGGTTAAACTCACTCCCCAGTGTTTATTCTTCGTGATACTATCATAATTTTCAATAGTTTTAATGTTTTATATTTGTGGAGAATTACAATTTTATGCCTATAAGAACATATCATCTATGAACAGAGGTAATTTTACTTCTTTCCTAAAATTTGGATGATTTTATTTCTTTTCCTTGCCTAATTATTCTGGCCAGGACTTCCAGTACTATGTTAAGTAGAAGTAGTAATACAAAACTTTATCTTGTCCCTGGCCTAAGAGAAACAGTTTTCAGCCTTCCACCATTGAATATCATATTAGTGGTGTTTTTCCCCCTTATTTGGCCTCTATTATGTTAAAGTCTTTTGCCACTATTCATAATTTGTTGAATTTTTTAAAATGAAATTGTCATGTATTTTTTTTCTCTTCATTCCATTAATATAGTGTATGTTCATATGTTGAACAATGTTTGCATTCTAAGAATAAATCTAAGCTGGACATGGTATACAATCATTTTAATATGCTGTTGAATTATGTTCACTACTATTTTACTGGGAACTTTTGCTTAAATTTTCATCAGGAATATTAGTCTGTATTTTTCTGGCAATGTCTTTGTCTGCTTTTGGTATTAGGAAAGTTCTTGCCTCTTAGAAAGAGTTCAGAGTTATTTCCTCTTCTTCTAATTTTTGAGGAACTTGAAACAGAGGTGCTGATTCTTTGTCAAATGTTTTGTAGAATTCACCAGTAAAGACATCAGGTCTTGGGCTTTTATTGCTGGGATATTTTTGATTACTGATTCAATTCCCTTATCAGTTACAGGTTTGTTGAAAATTTCTGTTTAGTCATAATTCAATAAGTAAGCTGTGTGTTTTTAGGATATTTTTAGGTGATCCAAGTTTTGTAACACTGTTCATATGATTTTATATAATCCTTTTCACTTCTGTAAATTTGATGACAATGTTCCTTCTTTTATTTAGCTATTAGAGTCTTAGCTATTTGCTAAGATTAACATCAGTTATTTCTTTGCTCTTTTTTCCTTAGATTGACTAATGGCTTGCCAATTTTGTTATTCTTTTCCAAAGAATAACTCACTTTGAACTTTGTTGATATTTTTTTAGTTTTTAAAATTTTATTTATCTCTGTTCTAATCTTTATCATTGTTCTAATTTTTATCATGCTTCCTACATCTGCTGGATTTCAGTTTAGCTTGTTCTTTTATTTCTAGTTCATGAAGATTCAAGCTTAGATTGTCAATTTGAGATCTTTCTTCTTTTCAAATGTAAGCATTATTTGAACCTATAAATTTCCCTATTAGCATTGATTGTACTGTGTCCCATAGATTTTGGTATTTGTTCTTTAATTTTCACTTGTCTCAAGATATTCTCCAGTTTCCCTTGGGATTTATTTTTAGCTAATGGCTTTTAAGTGTGTTGTGTTGTTTAATTCCCACAAATCTGCAGACTTTCTAATTTTTCTTCTGCTACTGATTTCCAGTTTTTTCAGTTGTGACTGAAATAGTCCTTTGCATGATCTATATCTTTTTTAATGTATTAATTCATTTTATGACCTAATATATGTACTACCAAAGAAATTTCTCCAATTAAGAAAAAATGTGTATTTGATTGCTATTTTTGAGTGAAGTATTCTGTATGTCTGTTAGGTCTCATTATCTACTGTACTGTTCAAGTACTCTGTCTCCTTGCTGATTTGCTGTCTGCATATTCTATCCACAAGTGAAACTGAGTTACTGAAGTCTTCTACCATGATTGTAAAGCTATTTCTCTTTTCCATTATGCCCATATTTGCTTCATATATTTCAGAACACTGACATTGACATATTTGACATTGTATAATTTAGTTCTTTGCTTCTTTAAATGTTTTGACTTAAGGTATTTTGCTTAATACTAGTATAGTGATTGCTGCTGTCTTTTGGTGACTGCATGAAATATATTTTCCCATGTTTCACATTCAACCTACATATGTGTTTACATCTAAAGTGACTCTTTTGTAGATAGTGTGTAGTTGATTCTTGTCTTTACATCCATTCTGTCAAACTGTCTTTTAATTGAGTTGTGAAATACTTTGTGATAATTACCAATAGGAAAGAGTATCAGGCATTATTCTGGGTATTTCTGTGAGGGTCATTTTGGATAAAATTAATATTCAAATCATAGATTGAGTAAAGCAGATTATACTGTCCAATGTGGAGTTGGAGATTTACATAAAACAAAAAATAGAACCTTCTTACAAGTAAGAGATTGTAAGAATCTCTTCTGATTGCCTGCCTTGGAACTGGGACATGGACTTTTTCCTGCCTTTGAGCTTGAAATGACCCCAATCAGGGTAAAACAGACCTATACCATAGCTTGCAAATGAGATTTGCTCTGCTCCCTCTGGAATCAGGTGCCAAGGTCCACCATCCTTAATGGGAATATAGGCTGTTAAAGGACAGCTGGCCAAACAAGGAGTGGTATGTTAAAAGCAGTTAAAAATGCATTGTCAACTGTCTTTCCCCTGAATTCATGATTCATTTGGTTGCTGTAAGTCTTTCACTATTTTCTGGGGTTTTAACAGCATTGATTTTGATTATTTTTGTTTGTTTTTTGATGTTTCTGTGGGGAGACAAGCGTTCCAGATTCTGCCATTTTGCTGATCTCACTGTTTGGTCACTCTTCATAGTAATATTTTGTTTGTGTATAAAATTTTCTTAAGGCTGGGCTCTTTCTTACAGTTGCATATTTTCCAAGAAGGCTTGATTTAAATGCTTACACTTTATCTTAAACTTTTATGTGTATGAGAAATCACCTCTAAAAATATGCGACAAACCAAATGAATGAAGAGAACCTATTATGATTAACAACTCATCACCTCTGAGTCAGGTGGGTTCAGAGAATAAAAACAAAAAGTCTCGCATAGTTTCTTTTACTTAATCCACAACCATTTAAAGAGCAGCTTACTAAAACTAAGGTCATTACAGTAAGTACCCTACATAAAAATGAATTTCATTCCAAGGGTACATTTGTAAGTAAAATTAGTGTGGAAGTTCATCAAAGAACCCAACTAACAAAATCAGCTACACAGTATTTCACTATAGTAGGTTTATAATACTTTTCACACAAGTAATAGCAAACAGAAAAATAAAGAAAACATTTTTAATCTTATAATACAGTACCTTGAAAAGTGCAATAGCTCAGTACAACAGCTGCCACATAGGGGCTGACATTGAGTGGACACGCAAAAAGAAATACTGACTAGATAAGGGAGAGGGAGAGGAAGTGGGAGATGATAAATCTGAATGATCATCAGCAATAGGAAATGGACGGTAAGTTGCTATTTCAATCACAATTGACAGTGATGGCACAGATTCTAGTTCCTTGCTGGATACATTTTATCTACCCTCTTGAAAAAAGTGATGTCTGGGTAGTAGTACATTTGCATCTTTGGAAGTTCACAACTTCAAGATTCTTTTTTTAGGGGACTTACTGTACTCACCACTGATCGCTCTAATGATTGTAAGGACTCCCAGCAGAAGGGTTGCTGAATTTCTATTATCACCATCGTTGTTTCTTACCTCACTTAATGCCACTTTCTTTGACTATGAATTTAATATTCTATTTCATATAATAGAAGTTGAATACATTTAATCAGAGTCAAACTTTAGAAGTTATATACAGACGGTAAGTTTAATATTCATTCAGATTTCAATGATTAATATGAACCATGGCAAAGGTTATGGCAAAGCCAAGCCCTTAGATCTTGAGGACCTTCCTCCTGTCCTTTGTTTTTACAATCCTCTGCACTCTCCAAAATGGCTTTTTTTCTTTACTATTGATATAAGTTTTTATAATGTGAGAGGAATGAGTTTCTCACAGAAACTCACAGAAAGCTACTCACAGAAATAACTAACTTTGACTGGAAACAAAAATACTGGATTTGATCTATATGAAGAAGAAAGGAATGAAAACAAAAGAAAAACGGGATCTGTAATGGAGGTAGAAAATATGACTAATAAATAGGTAAATGGTATTATGGTAAAAAGGAAATAAGAAAGCTACAGTTGCAAGAACTTATAGAAAAAAATAATGTGACAGATGATAATATGTGTCCTTGTGGTGGAAATGGAGACACATGGATTAGAAAGAGTTTAAACAGCCAAAATAAGATGTATTTCAGGAGCTATTCAGGAATTGAAATATTTTACCCAAGTGTGTTCATGTATTTTATACAACATTGAGTATTTCTAAAGTGGAATGGATTTGGAGATTATCTCTAGCAATCAGCGTAGATCACACATGAAACACAGAAATGTGACCTTGCTTTGCCAAGGTGAAGCCGATCAGTGGAAGAAGTATAACCACAGAGCCAGCCTTATAATGGCTTCTGCAACATGTTAAAACATATTTTGGTTTAAATGGAAAATAGGTAATAGTTTAAAAGCTTTAGGTATGCTTGATAATAGCACATATTATGTTGAATGGTAGAAATATCCAAGGTTATAAAAATTCAAGGTAAGAATAATAACTAAGGGTCTGGTTTCTGGCCTTAAGTTTCCTATATTCTATTCATTCTCAAAAGACATACTGTTTCTTCTACTTATTTTATATAGAAGCAATCTTAGTTAACAGCCCCCATACACCAGAAAGACCAATTTTTATGATGCTACTTGCCCATCATTGTTTAAACATAATCCTGCCCTAAAGAAAGGAACAATTACACAGAGAAAGAATTGGACAAACTAAGCTGAAAACAAAACACTGTACTTCCAGCAGTGATAAGGAATAGAACCATGCAAAGAGCACACCAGAAAAAAATGAACAATAAAAAATATGGGCTAATGGAGGGGAAGTTTACATATTTTTAAAATGGAATTATCTTTGTAAAGGTGGAAAGCTATATTTGTAAAACTAATGATAATATCTGAAGGTAGCATTTCTTTCAAGCAAAGATAAAACTACATCTTGAAGAACTCTTATAAATGAGTTTTGTAAAATCACTATAAGGATTTACTTTAAAGGTCAATATTCAGTTAATGTAATTAACTGACATGGGACCTGATATATGGGTCTTTTTAAGAATAACATGTCCTGTTTTTGGAAACGAAAGCAGTTTTCATAGTTTATATCATGTGCTACAACCTCATATATCTAAACTGTTTAGGACTAAGACTGCCAATGTAGTCTAAAATAGGTTCCCACATACGTTTTATAGTGGATTGTGTTCAACACTGTGGAGTGTTTTTACCTAAATCTAGGCCACTTTTAGGGAGAAGGCAATGGCAACCCACTCCAGTGTTCTAGCCTGGAGAATCCCATGGATGGAGAAGCCTGGTAGGCTGCAGTCCATGGGGTCGCACAAAGTCGGACACAACTGAAGCGACTTGGCAGCAGGCCACTTTTATATGAGGCACGATGCTTAAAAACAATCATTCGTGGTCTAATGCGTATTTTCATTCATGTTCGCTTGTGCTTATTTGTTCAGTCATGTCCAACTCTTTGATATCCCATGGATTGCAGCCCACCAATCTTTTCTGTCCATGGGATTCTCCAAGCAAGAATAATGGAGTGGGTTGTCGTTTTCTCCTTCAGATGATCTTCCTGGCTCAGGGGTCTGATGCACATATCCTGTGTCTCCTGTATTGTAGGTAAATTCTTCACATGCTGAGCAATTGGGGATTCTGTATGTTACCTAAAAGTGTTAACTAAGGACTGACAGCTTTGAGATGTTCAAAGGCCATGTAACTAACCCAGTAGTGGGACATGAACACTGCAATTGGAACAAACAGCTATTTATGTCTGCTCAACAGTCAGTGAATCTTTAAAAACATAAAAATAAGATGTCTCGCCCCCCCGACCCCATACGCTATTCATTGTCTACAATGCCAATAACTGACCATGGTCTAAACTTCTCCCAATTGTCAAATTATAAGAATGATTGCTGTTACAGGATTCTTGAGAACAGATTTGAGTCAGGAACCTAGGAATAGTGCCTTGTGGGGATAAAATATGTAGACTATGTTGGACCAATTTGTTTCTGTGTGTGTGTGTGTGTGTGTGTGTGTGTACATGCTGCTGCTGCAGCTGCTGGTAAGTCGCTTCAGTCGTGTCTGACTCTGTGCGACCCCATAGCTGGCAGCCCACCAGGCTCCCCCATCCCTGGGA
This sequence comes from Bos javanicus, assembly GCF_032452875.1. Taxonomy (NCBI): domain Eukaryota; kingdom Metazoa; phylum Chordata; class Mammalia; order Artiodactyla; family Bovidae; genus Bos; species Bos javanicus. The sequence goes on along the minus strand of NC_083871.1, from coordinate 3,338,926 downwards.
TTCTCCAGGCAAGAACACTGGAGTGGGTTGCCATTGCCTTCTCTGTGTACATGCTAAGTTGCTTCAATTGTGTCCAGCTGTATGCAAACCTATGGACTGCAGCCTTCCCAGATCCTCTATCCATGGAATTCTTCAGGCATGAATACTGGAGTGGGTTGTCATGACTTTCTCCAGGGATATTCCTGACCCAGGGATCAAACCTTCATCTCATGCATCTCCTGCATTGGCAGGCATGTTATTTACTACTAGCATCACCTAAGAAGCAATTTGTTTCTATTTTTTTAAAATTTACACTCGTCACTTCTGCTTCAAGATGGCAGAGTAGAAGGACATGTTCTTATCTCCTCCTGTATGAGCATCAAAATTGTAAGATGCTAATTTGAACAGCCAGCAACAGGAGAACACTGGAACCCACCTAAAAAAGATAGCTCATGTCCAAAAACAAATAAGCTGCAACAATACAGTAAGAGGGGCACAATCACTATAAAATCAAATCCCATACCCAAAGGGTGGGTGACCTACAAACTGGAGAACAATAACATGAAATAAGTTCTCCCACTGTTGTAAATGTTCTGAGCCCCACATCAAGCTTCTCAGCCTGGGAATCTGACAAAGGGACTGAGAATCTCCATCGAATCTGACCTTGAAGGCCAGTGGGATTTAATTGTAAGAGTTCCATAGGACTGGGGGAAACAGAGACTGTTGGAGGGCACAAACTAAATCTCAGCCATACCAAGACCCAAAGGAAAGGAGCAATGCCCCCACCGAGTGTTGGAGGGTCTCCTATGGATGCATCAACAGAGGCTTACCACAGGGATGGAGGCACTGACAGCAGCAGTCCTGGAGTACCTCGCTGGCATAAGACCTCTTGGAAGTCACCATTAACCCTACCATGGAGCCTGTGGACACCAGGGTTGGGTCTCCTCAGGTCAAACAACTATGGTGGGGATTCAATCCCACCCATCAGATGATAGTTGGATCAAAGCTTTATTGAGGCTCTGCCCACCAGAGCAAGGCCCAGTTTCTCCCATGATCAGTCCCTCCTGTCAGGAAGCTTACACAGCCTCTTAGCCTCCTCCATCAGAGGGCAGACAGAAGAAGCAAGAAGAACCACAACTCCGCTGTGGCTAGAATAAAAACCATATAACAGAAAATTAACTAAGATGCAAAACCAGAAAGTTTTGTCCCAGATTAAGCAACAATATAAAATTCCAGAGAAAGCAACTAACTTAAGTAGAGATAGTCAACATTCTAGAAAAAGAATTCAGAATAACAATAGTGAGGATGATCCAGGATCTCTGGAAAACAATGGAGAAGATGTAACAAATGTTTGCCGAAGACCTAGAAGAAATGAAATACGAACAAACAGTTAGACAATACAGTGGAAGGAATCAATAGCAGGATAAATAAGACATCTGTCTGTGTAGTTGCTAAGTCATGTGTGACTCTTTGCCATCCCATGGGCTGTAGCCTGCCTGGCTCTCCTGTCCATGGGATTCTCCAGGCAACAATACTGGAGTGAGTTGCCATTTCCTTCTCCAGGTGAGATGTAAGAATGGATAAATGATCTAGAGGATAGAATGGTGGAAATCACTGCCTCAAACAGAATATAGAAAAAAGAATAATAATTTAAAAAGGAATACAGCTTAAGAGACATCTGGGATAACATTAAATGCACCAACATTTCAGGGGTCCCAGATGGGGAAGGGAGAGAGAAAGGACCAGAGAAAATATTTGAAGACATAATTCCTGAAAACTTCCCCAACATGGGAAAGGAAATAGTCAATCAAATTTAGAAAACACAGAGAGCCCCAGAAAGGATAAACCCAAGGAGGAACAAAATAAAACACATAGTAATTACTGACAAAAAATTGGAAGACAAATATAAATTAAAAACAAAAAGGAAAAAATGACAAATAACATACAAGGGAACTTCCACCAGGTTATCAGCAGACTTTTCAACAGAAACACTACAAGCCAGAAGGTAAAGGGACCGTATATTTAAAGTGATGAAAGGGAAGAATCTACAACCAAGAAACTCTACCCAGGAAGACTGTCATTCTGATCTGTTGGGGGAAGCAAAAGCTTTCCAGAAAGGCAAAAGTTAAGCACTGCACATCCAACTTTACAAAAAGTGTTAAAGGAACTTCTCTAAGCAGGAAACACAAGACAAGGAAAAGACCTACGGAAAATAAACACAAAACAATTAAGAAAATGGTAACAGGGTCATCAGATCAGATCAGATCAGTCACTCAGTTGTGTCTGACTCTTTGTGACCCCATGAATCGCAGCACGCCAGGCCTCCCTGTGCATCACCAACTGCCGGAGTTCACTGAGACTCACATCCATTGAGTCAGCGATGCCATCCAGCCATCTCATCTTCTGTCGTCCCCTTTTCCTCCTGCCCCCAATCCCTCCCAGCATCACAGTCTTTTCCAATGAGTCAACTCTTCGCATGAGGTGGCCAAAATACTGGAGTTTCAGCTTTAGCATCATTCCTTCCAAAGAAATCCCAGGGCTGATCTCCTTCAGAATGGACTGGTTGGATCTCCTTGCAGTCCAAGGGACTCTCAAGAGTCTTCTCCAACACCACAGTTCAAAAGCATCAATTCTTCGGTGCTAGCCTTCTTCACAGTTCAACTCTCACATCCATACATGACCACAGGAAAAACCATAGCCTTGACTAGACGAACCTTTGTTGGCAAAGTAATGTCTCTGCTTTTGAATATGCTATCTAGGTTGGTCATAACTTTCCTTCCAAGGAGTAAGCGTCTTTTAATTTCATGGCTGCAGTCACCATCTGCAGTGATTTTGGATCCCAGAAAAATGAAGTCTGACACTGTTTCCACTGTTTCCCCATCTATTTCCCATGAAGTAGTAGGACCGGATGCCATAATCTTCGTTTTCTAAATGTTGAGTTTTAAGCCAACTTTTTCACTCTCCACTTTCACTTTCATCAAGAGGCTTTTTAGTTCCTCTTCACTTTCTGCCGTAAGTGTGGTGTCATCTGCATATCTGAGATTATTATTTCTCCCGGCAATCTTGATTCCAGTTTGTGTTTCTTCCAGTCCAGCGTTTCTCATGATGTACTCTGCATATAAGTTAAATAAACAGGGTGACAATATACAGCCTTGACAAACTCCTTTTCCTATTTGGAACCAGTCTGTTGTTCCATGTCTAGTTCTAACTGTTGCTTCCTGACCTGCATACAAAGTTCTCAAGAGGCAGATCAGGTGGTCTGGTATTCCCATCTCTTTCAGAATTTTCCACAGTTTATTGTGAGCCACACAGTCAAAGGCTTTGGCATAGTCAATAAAGCAGAAATAGATGTTTTTCTGGAACTATCTTGGTTTTGTGATGATCCAGCGGATGTTGGCAATTTGATCTCTGGTTCCTCTGCCTTTTCTAAAACCAGCTTGAACATCAGGAAGTTCATGGTTCACATATTGCTGAAGCCTGGCTTGGAGAAGTTTGAGCATTACTTTACTAGCCTGTGAGATGAGTGCAATTGTGCGGTAGTTTGAGCATTTTTTGGCATTGCCTTTCTTTAGGATTGGAATGAAAACTGACCTTTTCCAGTCCTGTGGCCACTGCTGAGTTTTCCAAATTTGCTGGCATATTGAGTGTAGCACTTTCACAGCATCATCTTTCAGGAATTGGAAATGAATTAAGTGCACCAACCAGAAGGCATAGTCTGGCTGGGTGGATGAAAATATGTGCACTTATTACTTCTGCACTCAACAGCACCCATATATGAACTTATACACACATCTGCATAAAATTGAATTAAAGATTTACTGAGCATGGCCCCACCTACCAGAGCAAGACCCAGCTTTTCCAACGGTCAGTCCATCCCAACAGGAAGCTTCCACAATCCTCGTATCCTCATCAATCAGAGGGAAGATAGAATGAAAACCACAGTCATAGGAAACTAACCAAACTGATCACATAGACCACAGCCTTGTGTAACTCAATGAAACTATGAACTATATTGTGAGGGCCACCTAAGACAGATGGGCCATGGTGGAGTGTCTGACAAAATGTGGTCCACTGGAGAAGGGAATGGCAAACCACTTCAGCATTTCTTGCCTGGAGAACCTCATGAACAGTAAGAAAATGTGAAAAGATGTAACACTGAAAGATGAACTCCCCAGGTATGTAGATGCCCAATATGCTACTGGAGTAAAGTGGAGAAATTCATCCACAAAGAATGAAGAGGTTCAGTAAAAGTGGAAACAAAGCCTAGTTGTGGTTGTGTCTAGTGATAAAATTAAAGTTTGATGCTGTAAAGAACAAGATTGCATAGGAACCTGGAATGTTAGGTCATGAATCAAGGTTAATTGGAAGTGGTCAAATGGGAGATGACAGTATCTACTACTGTGGGCAAAAATATGTTATAAGAAATGGAGTAGCCCTCATAGTCAACAAAAGAGTTCAAAATGTAGTACTTGGGTGCAATTTAAAAAATGAAACAGTGATCTCTGTTCATATCCAAGGCAAATCATTCAATATCACAGTAATACAAGACTATGCCCAACCACTAATGCTGAAGAAGCTAAGGATGAACAGTTTTATAATGACCTACAAGATCTTCTAGAACTAACCCCTCATAAAGATGTCCTTTTCATAATAGGACTGAAATGAAAAAGTAGAAAGTAAAGAGATACATGGAATAACAGGAAAATTTGGCCTTTGAATACAAAATGAAGCAGGGCAAAGACTAACATAGTGTTTCTAAGAGAATGCACTGGTCATAACAAACACCCTCTTCCAACAACACATGAGATGACTCTACAAATGGAAATAACAAGCTGGTCAATACCAAAATCAGATTGATTATATTCTTTGCAGTCAAAGATGGAGACGCTCTATACAGTCAGCAAAACAAGACCTGGAGCTGACTGTGGCTCAGATAAAGAACTTCTTATTGCAAAATTCAGACATAAATTGAGGAAAGTAAGGAAAACCACTAGGCCATTAAGGTAATGCCTACATCAATTCCCTTATGATTATATACTGGAAGAGATAAATCAATTCAAGAGATTAGATCTACACACAGTGCCTGAAGAACTATGAATGGAGGTCTGTAATATTGTGCAGGAGGCGGTCATCAAAACCATATCCATGGGGAGGGTCCTACGATGGTGGAGGAATAGGATGGCACACCACTTTCTCCCTCACAAATTCATCAAAAGATCGTTTGAGTTCTGAGCAATTTCCACAAAACAACTTTTGAATGCTGGCAGAGAACAGCAGGCATCCAGAAAGCCAGCCCATTCTTTTGAAAAGGAGGTAGTATAAACATAGAAGACAAAAAGAGAGACAAAAGAATTAGGGATGGAGACCTGTCCAGGGGAGGGAGTTACGAAGGAGAAGTTTCCAAACACCAGGAAACCCTCTCACTGGTGGGTCTGTGGGGAGTTTTGGAATCTCAGAGGGCAACATAACCAGGAAAAAAAAAAAAAAACAGCACAGAATATGCACCTAATCGCAACTGCCAGAGAGTAGCAGAGAAGTAGCAGAGAAGTAGCCCAGACACTTGCGTCTGCCTCCAGAGAACAGGGGCTGAACAGGGAGGCAAGGGTTGCATGCTTAGGGAAAGGACCAGGACTGAATGTCTTGAGGACAATCTGAGGGAGCTAACGTGAGATAGCAACCCATACTGTAGGATAGCCATAGAGAGACAAACAAACAAACAAACAAAAAAAAACGAGAGAGAACTTTCCTGCAAAAAGCTCTAACCTAAGGCACAGCTGGGCCTGCTCTGCTCACAGAACAACGGATTGAGTGAATACCAGAAGAGAGCTAGCTGGCTGTGGACCAGCCCATTACCTCACCAGAGGCACAGAGGCAGGCAGGCAACAACCAGAGCAGGAAGGCAAGGAGCAATCTCGGCCCTGAGATGGAATCCTCTACAAAACTGTGAGCAGGCTCCCAGTTGTTAACCAAGTCTTCCTGGGATCCTGGAGAGTTGACATCTGCCAGGAGGGTCACAGCCGGAGATCAGCTCCCCAGAGGAGACTCACGGCACACCTGATGGCGCTCTGCTGCACACCCAGGAAACTGAGCGGCTGGGACTGTGGAGGTGATTAAGATGCACTGCCCATCAGGGAGAGTGTGCTCACCAAACACCTGGTCTCCTGAGCTCCTTGGACCTGGGAAGGGCACAAAATGCATGCCATACCAACTCTGTGCCTTTGTGGTGTACCCAAGAACCCAAACCTGAGCAGCTTAGACCTGGGAATTGCACAAAACCTAGGGCTTGCTTTGGAGAGTTCCCTGCAGAGTGACCTGGAGCCTGAGCAGTGTAGACCAGGAAGGCAAATGGGTTGTGAACTGGGGCAAACCCACTGTAGTCCATACAGTGCGAGCAATCCCCAAACATGCCAGTGATATGTGTTTGCAGTGTTCCTCCCTCCCCACTCTACAACTGAACAAGTAAGCCTAAATAAGTGACCACCTTTGCCCCCTTGTCCCAAGGCGGAAATTAGACACTGAAGAGACTTGCAAACAGAGGAAGCCAAAATAAATAAAGAGGGAACTGCTTTGGGAGTGACAGGTGCAACAGATTAAACCTCTGTAGTTAGCATTGATTACATTGGAAGGGGCCTGTAGACCTTGAGAAAAAGGATAAGCTGGAACAAGGGACTATCTGAAACTGAACTGACCCCACAATGCCCTCAACAGCTCCAGAGAAATTCCTAGATATACATTACTATTATCTTATCATTTTTTACTTTAATTTTTTTTTAATTTCAGGTATTTTTTACTCCTTTAATTTTCATTTTTATAACCTAATATTACCTTGCAAAAATACCCTATTTTAAAAATAAATTTCATATATATATGAAAATCTTGACAGACCCATTACAAGAAAAGAAACCAAAGAAATCAAACCTGTAATCAGAAATCTTCCAACAAACAAAAGCACAGGACCAGATGGCTTCACAGCTGAATTCTACCAAAAATTTAGAGAAGAGCTAACACCTATCCTACTCAAACTCTTCCAGAAAATTGCAGAGAAGGTTAAACTGCCAATCTCATTCTGTGGGGCCACTATCACCCTAATACCAAAACCAGAAAAAGATGCCATACAAAAAGAAAACTACAGGCCAATATCACTGATGAATATAGACACAAAAATCCTTAACAGAATTCTAGCAAACAGAATATAACAACATATTAAAAAGATCATATATCATGACCAAGTGGGCTTTATCCCAGGGATGTAAGGATTCTTCAATATTTGCAAATCAATCAATGTGATACACCACATTAACAAATTGAAAGATAAAAACCATATGATTATCTCAATAGATGCAGAGAAAGACTTTGACAAAATTCAACATGCATTTATGATAAAAACTCTCCAGAAAGCAGAAATAGAAGGAACATACCACAACATAATAAAAGCCATATATGAAAAACCCACATCAAACATTATCCTCAATAGTGAAAAATTGAAAGCATTTCCCTAAATGTCAGGAACAAGACAAGGGTGCCCACTCTCACCACTAACATTCAACATAGTTTTGGAAGTTTTAGCCACAGCAAACAGAGAAGAAAATGAAATAAAAGGAATCCAGATTGGAAAAGAAGTAAAACTCTCACTTTCTGCAGATGACATGATGCTGTATATAAAAAAGCCCTAAAGACACCACCAGAAAATTACTAGACCTAATTAATGAATATAGTAAAGTTGCAGGATATAAAATTAACACACAGAAATCCCTTGCATTCCTATACACTAACAATGAGAAAACAGACAGAGAAATTAAGGAAACAATTCCATTGAACATTGTGATGAAAATAATAAAATACTCAGGAATAAATCTACCTAAAGAAACAAAAGACCTATATATAGAAAACTATAAAACATTGATGAAAGAAATCAAAGATGACAGAAATGAATGGAGAAATATACCATGTTTATGAATCAGAAGAATTAATATAGTGAAAATGAGTATACTACCCAAAGCAATGTATAGATTCAATGCAGTCCCTATCAAGCTACCAACGGTATATTTCAGAGAACTAGAAGGAATAACTTCACATTTTGTATGGAAATACAAAAATCCTCAAATAGGAAAAGTAATCTTGAGAACTAAGAATGGAACTAGAAGAATCAACTTGCCTGACTTCAGGTATATTACAAAGCTGCAGTCATCAAGACAGTATGGTACTGGCAGAAAGACTGAAATATAAATCATTGGAACAAATTAGAAAGCCCAGAGATAAATCCATGCACCTATGGACACCTTGTTTTTGACAAAGGAGGCAAGAATATACAGTGGAGAAAAGACAATCTCTTTAAAAAGTAGGACTGGGAAAACAGGTCAAGCAGTTGTAAAATAATGAAACTAGAGCACTTTCTAACACCATACACAAAAATAAACTCAAAATGGATTAAAGATCTAAATGTAAGACCAGAAACTGTGAAACTCCTAGATGAAAACATAGACAAAGCAGTCTCTGACATAAATCACAGCACGATCCTCTTTGGTCCACCTCCCAGAGTAATGGAAATAAAAGCAAAAATAAACAAGTGGGACCTAATTAAACTTAAAAGCTTTTGTATGACAAAGGAATTTATAAGCAAGGTGAAAAGACTGTCTTTCATAATGGGAGAAAATAATAGCAAAGGAAACATCTGACACAGAATTAATCTAAAAAATATACAAGCAGCACATGCAGCTCAATTCCAGGAAAATACACTACCCAATCACAAAAAAAAAAAAAAAAAAGGGCCAAAGAACTAAACAACATTTCTCCAAAAAAGACATACAGATGGCTAACAAACACATGAAAAGATGCTCAACATCACTTATTGTCAGAGAAATGCAAGTCAAAACCACAATGAGGTTCCAACTCACGCCAGTCAGAATGACTGCTATGAAAAAGTTTACAAACAGTAAATGCTGTAATGGGTGAGGAGAAAAGGGAGCCCTCTTACACTGTTGGTGGGAATGCAAACTAGTACAGTCACTGTGGAGAACAGTCTGGAGATTCCTTTAAAAAACTGTAAAAAGAACTCCCATCAGTTCAGTTCAGTCGCTCAGCTGTGTCCAACTCTGTGACCTCATGAATTGTAGCATGCCAGGCCTCCCTGTTCATCACCAACTCCCAGAGTTCACTCAGACTCACGTTCATCGAGTCAGTGATGCCATCCAGCAAACTCATCCTCTGTCATGCCCTTCTCCTCCTGCCCCCAATCCCTCCCAGCATCAGAGTCTTTTCCAATGAGTCAACTCTTCGCATGCGATGGCCGAAGTCCTGGAGTTTCAGCTTTAGCATTATTCCTTCCAAATAAATCCCACGGCTGATCTCCTTTATAATGGACTGGTTGGATCTCCTTGCAGTCCAAGGGACTCTCAAGAGTCTTCTCCAACATCACAGTTCAAAAGCATCAATTCTTCGGCACTCAGCTGTGTTCACAGTCCAGCTCTCACATCCATACATGACCACTGGAGAAAACACAGCCTTGACTAGATGGACCTTTGTTGGCAAGTAATGTCTCTGCCTTTGAATACGCCATGTAGGTTGGTCATAACTTTCCTTCCAAAGCGTCTTTTAATTTCATGGCTGCAATCACCATCTGCAGTGATTTTGGAGCCCAAAAAATAAAGTCAGCCACTGTTTCCACTGTTTCCCCATCTATTTCCCATGAAGTGATGGGACCGGATGCCATGATCTTCGTTTTCTGAATGTTCAGCTTTAAGCCAACTTGTTCACTCTCCTCTTTCACTTTCATCAAGAGGATTTTTAGTTCCTCTTCACTTTCTGCCATAAGGGTGGTGTCATCTGCATATCTGAGGTTATTGATATTTCTCCCGGCAATCTTGATTCCACCTTGTGCTTCTTCCAGCCCAGCGTTTCTCATAATGTACTCTGCATATAAGTTAAGTAAGCAGGGTGACAATATACAGCCTTGATGTACTCCTTTTCCTATTTGGAACCAATCTGTTGTTCCATGTCCAATTCTAACTGTTGGTTCCTGATCTGCATACAAATCTCAAGAAGCAGGTCAGGTAGTCTGGTATTCCCATCTCTTTCAGGAATTTTCACGGTTTACTGTGATCCACAGAGTCAAAGGCTTTGGGATAGTCAATAAAGCAAAAATAGATGTTTTTCTGGACCTCTCTTGGTTTTTTTGATGATCAGTGGATGTTGGCAATTTGATCTCTGGCTCCTCTGCCTTTTCTAAAACCAGCTTGAACATCTGGAAATTCACAGTTCAAGATTGCTGAAGCCTGGCTTGCAGAATTTTGAGCATTACTTTACTAGCGTGTGAGATGAGTGCAACTGTGCGGTAGTTTGACCATGCTTCGGCATTGCCTTTCTTTGGGATTGGAATGAAAACTGACCTTTTCCAGTCCTGTGGCCACTGCTGAGTTTTCCAAATTTGCTGGCATATTGAGTGCAGCACTTTCATATCATCATCTTTCAGGATTTGGAATAGCTCAACTGGAATTCCATCACCTCTACTAGCTTTGTTCATAGTGGTGCTTTCTAAGGCCTACTTGACTTCACATTCCAGGATATCTGGCTCTAGGTGAGTGATCACACCATTGTGATTATCTTGGTCTTGAAAGTCTTTTTTGTACAGTTCTTCTGTATATTCTTGCCACCGCTTCTTAATATGTTCTGCTTCTGTTAGGTCCATACCATTTCTGTCCTTTATCAAATCCATCTCTGACAGAATGTGGTCCACTGGAGAAGAGAATGGCAAACCACTTCAGTATTCTTGCCTTGAGAATCCCATGAATGGTATGGAAAGGCAAAATGATAGGATATTGAAAGGGTAACTCCCCAGGTTGGTAGGTGCCCAATATGCTACTGGAGATCAGTGGAGAAATAACTCCAGAAAGAATGAAGAGATGGAGCCAAAGTAAAAACAATACCCAGTTTTGGATGTGACTGGTGATAGAAGCAAGTTCTGATGCTGTAAAGAGCAATATTGCATAGGAACCTGAAATGTTAAGTCCATGAATCAAGGCAAATTTGAAGTGGTCAAACAGGTGATGGCAAGAGTGAACGTCGACATTCTAGGAATTAGCGAACTAAAATAAATTTGAATGGGTGAATTTAACTCAGATGACCCTTATATCTACTCCTGCGGGCAGGAATCCCTTAGAAGAAATGGAGAAGCTATCATGGTCAATGAAAAAACCCGAAATGCAGTACTTGGATGCAATCTCAAAAATGACAGAATGATCTCTGTTTGTTTCCAAGGCAAACCATTCAATATCACAGTAATCCAAGTCTATGCTCCAACCAGTAATGCTGAAGAAGCTGAAGTTGAACGGTTCTATGAAGACCTACAAGACCTTTTAGAACTAACACCCAAAAAAGATGTCCTTTTCATTATAGGGGACTGGAATGCAAAAGTAGGAAGTCAAGAAACACCTGGAGTAACAGGCAAATTTGGCCTTGGAATATGGAATGAAGCAGGGCAAAGGCTAATATAATTTTGCCAAGAGAACGCACTGGTCATAGCAAACACCCTCTTCCAACAACACAAGAGAAGACTCTACACATGGAAATCACCAGATGGTCAACACCGAAATTAGATTGATTATATTCTTTGCAGCCAAAGATGGAGAAGCTCTCTACAGTCAGCAAAAACAAGACTGGAAGCTGACTGTGGCTCAGATCATGAGCTCCTTATTGCCAAATTCAGACTTGAATTGAAGAAAGTAGGGAAAACTACTAGACCATTTAGATATGTCTTAAATCAAATCCTGTATGATTATATAGTGGAAGTGAGAAACAGATTTAAGGGACTAGATCTGATAGATAGAGTGCTTGAGGAAGTATGGATGGAGGTTTGTGACATTGTAGAGGAGACAGGGATCAAGACCATCTTCTTGGAAATGAAATGCAAAAAAGCAAAATGGCTGTCTGGGGAGGCCTTACATACAAAGAGCTATGAAAAGAAGAGAAGCAAAAAGCAAAGGAGAAAAGGAAAGCTATAAGCCTCTAAATGCATAGTTCCAAAGAATAGGAAGAAGAGATAAGAAAGCCTTCCTCAGTGATCAATGCAAAGAAATAAAGGAAAACAACAGAATGGGAAAGACTAGAGATCTCTTCAAGAAAATTAGAGATACCAAGGGAACATTTCATGCAAGGTTGGGCTCAATAAAGAACTCCCATACAACCCAGCAATCCCACTGCTCAGCATACACACTGAGGAAACCAGAATTCAAAGAGACACATGTACCCCAATGTTCATCGCAGCACAGTTTACAGTAGCTCAGACATGGAATCAACTTAGATGCCTGTCGGCAGACAAATGGGTATGAAAGCTGTGGTATATATAGACAATGGAATGTTACTCAGATATTTAAAAAAATGCATTTGAATCAGTTCTAATGAATTGGATGAAACTGGAGCCTATAATACAGAGTGAATTAATTCAGAAAGAAAAATAACAATATAGTATATTAACGTATATATATGGAATTTAGAAAGATGGTAACAATGACCAGCCCTATATGTGACATAGCAAAAGAGACAGATGTAAAGAACAGACTTTTGGACTCTGTGGGAGAAAGCGAGGGTGAGTTAATTTGAGAGAATAGCATTGAAATATGTATATTACCATATGTGAAATATATCGCCAGTCCAGCTTCACTGCATGAGACAGGGTGCTCAGAGGTGGTACACTGGGATGACCCTGAGGGATGGAATGGGAAGGGAGCTGGGAAGGGAGTTCAGGATGGGAAACACATGTACACCCATGGCTGATTCATGTCAATGAATAACAACAATCACTACAATATTGTAAAGTATTAGCCTCCAATTAAAATAAATTAATTAAAAAAAATACCCACAAAAATGAAATGCAAAAACTCAAAATGGTTGTCTGAGGAGGCCTTACAAATAGCTGAGTGAAGAAGAAAGGTGAAAGGCAAAGGTAAAAAGCAAAGATATACCCATCTAAATGCAGAGTTCCAAAGAACACCAAGGAGAGATAATAAAGCATTCATAAGTGATACATGTAAAGAAATAGATGAAAGATATAGACTGGAAAAGACTAGAGATGTCTTCAAGAAAATTAGAGATACCAAGGCAATATTACAGGCATCAGTTTAGTTCAGTTCAGTCACTCAGTGGTGTCCGACTCTTTGCGACCCCGTGAATTGCAGCACGCCAGGCCTCCCTGTCATCACCAACTCCCAGAGTTCACTCAGACTCACGTCCATCGAGTCAGTGATGCCATCCAGCCATCTCACCCTCTGTCGTCCCCTTCTCCTCCTGCCCCCAATCCCTCCCAGCATCAGAGTCTTTTCCAATGAGTCAACTCTTCGCATGAGGTGGCCAAAGTACTAGAGTTTCAGCTTTAGCATCATTCATTCCAAAGAAATCCCAGGGCTGATCTCCTTCAGAATGGACTGGTTGGATCTCCTTTGGGCTCAATAAAGGTCAGAACTGGTATGAACTTAACAGAAGCAGAAAATATGAAGAAGTGATGGTAAGAATACACAGAAGAACTGTACAAAAAAAGATCTTCATGACTCAGATAACCATGATGGTGAGACTACTCACCTAGAGCCAGACATCCTGGAGTGCAAAGTCAAGTGGGCCTTAGGAAGCATCACTATGAACAAAACTAGAGGAGGTGATGGAATTCCATTTGAGCTCTTTCAAATTTTAAAAGATGATGCTGTGAAAGTGTTGCACTCAATATGCCAGTAAATTTGGAAAACTCAGCAGTGGTGACAGAACTGGAAAAGATCAGATTTCATTCCAATCCCAAAGCAACACAATGACAAAGAATGCTCAAATTATTGCACAATTGCACTTATTTCACACACTAGCAAATTAACGCTCAAAATTCTCCAAGCTAGGCTTCAACAGTTCATGGACTGAGAACTTCCAGATGTTCAAGTTCTATTTAGAAAAGGAAGAGGAACCAGGGATTAAATTGCCAACATTTGTTGGATCATAGAAAAAGCAAGAGAATTCCAGAAGAGCTTGTACTTCTGCTTCATTGACTGCACTAAAGCCTTTGACTTTGTGGATCATAACAAACTATAGAAAATTCCTAAAGAGATTAGAATACCAGACCACCCTACATTCCTCCTGAGAAATCTGTATGCAGGTCAAGAAGCAATAATTAAATCTGGACATGGAACAATGGAGTGGTTTGAAATTTGGAAAAGAGTATATTTATTGTCACCCTGCTTATTTAACTTATATGCATAGTACATCATGTGAAATGGCATTCTGAATGAAATACAAGCTAGAATCAAGATTCCCGGGTGAAGTAGCATTAAGCTCAGATATGCAGATGACACCACCCTTAATGCAGAAGTGAAGAGAAACTAAAGAACCTTTTGAAGAAAGCGAAAGAGGAGGATGAAAAAGCTGACTTAAAACTTATCATTGAAAAAAATCTAAGATCATGTCATCCAGTCCCATCACCTCCTGGCAAATAGATGGGGAAACAATGGAAACAGTGTCAGACTTTATTTTTGGAGGCTCCAAAATCACTGCAGATAGTGACTGTAACCATGAAATTAAAGGACACTTGCTCTTTGAAAAGGAAGCTATAATAAACCTAGATAGCCTATTAAAAAGCAGAGACATTACTTTGCCAACAAATGTCCATCTAGTCCAACCTATGGTTTTTCCAGTAGTCATGTATGGATGTGTGAGTTGAACAATAAAGAAAGCTGAGTGCTAAAGTATTGATGCGTTTGAACTGTGGTGTTGGAGAAGACTCTGGAGATTCCGTAGGACTGCAAGAACATCAAACCAGCCAGTCCTAAAGAAAATCAGTCCTGAATATCCATTGGAAGGACTGATGCTGAAGCTGAAGGACTGTGGCTGAATCCCTTGCCCACCATATGTGAAGAGCTGACTCATTGGAAAAGACCCTGATGCTGGGAAAGATTGAAGGTAGGAGGAGAAGGGGACAACAGAGGATAAGATGGCTGGATTTCATCATCAACTCAATGAACATGAGTTTGAGTGGGCTCCGGGAGTTGATTATGGGTGGGGAAGCCTGGTGTGCTGCCCTCCATGGGTTTGCAAAGAGTCAGACAGGACTGAGCAACTGAACTGAACTGAACTGATTTGTCCCAGAGCTCCACCTGTCACTAGCTGAGACTTTGGAAGCAATGGATCTGTAATAATAACAAGGTTGTGTTTACCAGAAATCCTGTTCTGTACAAACCCCTCTGAAGCACTGGGTTGTGAGAACAGAAACTGAGGTATTAGATACAGCCTCCTTTGTCTCGTACACCTCACTGCCATTTGACAATGCATTTATTAGACAGACAAGGACCTCTCTGGTCTATTCTGAAACAAATGCATAGGATCAGTTCTAGTCACTAGGTAATCTCTAACTTTTAACTATTGATTCTCTTTGATTTAATTGATCATTGAGTCTGGCAAATTTAAACAAATATGGTTTTCACTTCTTGATTAAGGAAGTCTACAAAAATTTTTACAAAAATATGTTTACCTTGTTCATTCATCAATAATTACAGATGCCTAATATATGCCAGTTACCCTGCTCTAATCCCTTTTACTAAGGGTTTTCCAAAGATGATTAAAATATATCCATTTTCTACTTTCAAGAATCTCATGATCATAAAAATGAGAAAGGCAAAAATAACTGCCAAAACAAGCAAAATCAAAGGCATACTAAGAATTAGTAACAAGAAAATTATTTTGGGCTGCAAGAAAAAAACCATATACACAATGGAGTACTACTCAGCCATTAAAAAGAATACATTTGAATCAGTTCTAATGAGGCAGATGAAACTGGAGCCTATTATACAGAGTGAAGTAAGCCAAAAAGAAAAACACCAATACAGTATACTAACACATATATACGGAATTTAGAAAGATGGTAACGATAACCTTGTAAGCGAGACAGCAAAATAGACACAGATGTATAGAACAGTCTTTTGGACTCTGTGGGAGACGGACAGGGTGGGATGAATAGGGAGAATGGCATTGAAATATGTATAATATCGTATATGAAACGAATCACCAGTCCAGGTTTGGTGCATGATACTGGATGCTTGGGGCTGCTGGTGCACTGGGATGACCCAGAGGGATGGTACGGGGAGGGAGGAGGAAGGGGGGTTCAGGAGAGGGAACACATGTATACTTATGGCGGATTCATGTTGATGTATGGCAAAACCAATACAATATTGGAAAGTAATTAACTTCCAACTAAAATATATAAATTTATATTTAAAAAAACAATTGCAATGTACAAGTTAATGGCACGACCTTGGGGAATGGTGGAACCAGGGGTGAAGCTGTACTTTTTAAACCTCTGTAAACTTCAACTGCCTTTCTGTGAAATGGGATGACAATTTCCTACTTATTTGACTACCAAAAAAATCAAATGCAATTATGCTCCTCTATGCTTACTCCATAGTGACTGGAAAATTGGTGATTCTGTTGATAAGAATGTCAGTTTAAAGAAAGAAGATAAGATAACCACAGATTGAGATTGTTGGCTGTGAGGCAGAATCAAAAATCTGTATGAAACTACCCAGTAGAAACACTTGTACATATTTGTGGTAAACCATTTTCAAAACATTATTCCATCTTTCAGTGTTTTTAATCCTGATTCACTCTCTCACACCACATTCTCCCTTCACTCCCAAGAGATTGAGTTTAGTGTTAGGAGGGGTGTAAGTAACATCATGTGTGTCTAAGTACATAAAATTTCTGATTCCAATTTGTTTCACTCACTTCTCCATGATTTTCTTATCAGTGGCTTGTATATTCTTTCTGGCCTTGAACATTTAATTAATATCATTTTACTGCTGAATTCACTTTCTCTTTCCCCTGACTCTAGGTTTTCTTGCTCTGCTGGCATTTCTCTTGCATGTATAAATTCATGCAAATATTATGTTTAATTTAGCTTTAAATTACTAATTGGTATCTATATAGCAGATGTTATAGTTGTGAATGAATCTGAGACAAACACAAAATACTATATAATTTTTGACATCAGCACATTTACCAAGAATACTTTTGATCTTTGAAAGCTACTCCTTCACTTCTTTTTTTTTTTTTTGCCAAATAAATCCTATAGTAACTTTTTCTTTCTTTCATTACTTATTTCCACAGAAAATACACATGTGAATCCATCTCAGTCTGCTAGATGGAGCTTCCTTATTTGGGATTTGTTGCTGAGAACATTGGGTGCATACATCCTAACTCACTTCAGTCATGTCTTACCCTTTGCAACCCCATGAACAGTAGCCCATCAATCCATAGGATTTTTCAGGCAAGAATATTGGAGTGGGTTGCCATATCCCTCTCCAGGGGATCTTTCCAACCCAGGGGTTGAACCTGCATCTCTTGTATCTCCTGTATTGGCAGGCAGGTTCTTTAACACTAGGGCTACCTGGGAAGCCCAGGAACACTGGGACATCAGTGAAATATGCCGTAAGATTGAATGGAAGATTGAAGGGTTGAAAGTGTAATTCCTCAGAATTTTCCCCAGTGAACATTGATTTCTAGTAGAGCTAGTCTTCAGAGATTACCAGGAAGCCTGACAATGGTATTGAAATGGTCTTGGCTAGACTAGGGGACATACTAGCACAAGTGGGCAGCTCCCAGGTGTCTTCATCTAAATGGGAATCCCCCTGGAGATGAGTACTCTTACAAGTTCCTCCATTCTAGATCTCACAAATCCCTTAAATTTCCTCCCTCTTTAAGAGATCTCTGGAACACAGAGGGATTTCATCACTTCTCAGTTTAATACAAATAGAGAAACACCCTTGATAAACATAGTGTTATCACCCATGCTATTACAGATTTGCTTGGTGCTTTTGACAGATCTCACATTGCAGTCCCCAGAGCACTGCAGGCCCTGGAGATGCTAGGAACAGAAAGAAGCAAAAAAGAAAAAATAAGAAGTATTTTTAAGACAGAAAAAGTTCACCAACCCAAAAACACTGTGGAGTTAGGCCTCCAAACTGGCTTGGGGACTGAAAAATTCTAAAAGCCCAGCCAGGGTGTGGGAAAAGCCACATTTTAAACAGAGCAGTGTTGAAGATGAAACAGATTCATCCTTCAGGTCAATACCTCCTTGTCCATCTTATCCCCAGTCCAAACATTCTGGATTTTACTGAATTTAATTTAAAAAAAAAGATCTGTTTTATACTTTTTCAGAGATTTTGTCATTTTAGAAATTTTCAAATAGTCTAAAGATTTGAGGTTAACAGGCTAAAGGAGTTTAAACCAAAGTATCAAATTAATTGCCCCTTGAAAATTGAGAAACTGAGTTTAGAAATATCTAATTTAAGATCAAATATGAAAGAGAACTTATTTTAATCATGGCAGAGGCATAAATTAAAAAAAATACATGACTCTCCCAAAGCTTTGAATGATTAAACCTGTGGAAAATGAATGCACTTACATGTCTTCCATCAATTACATCCTGGACATAAATGTGTGTTGAACTATGATTCCCCCTTTAAGGATCAGACAAAGTCTTTCTTCTCTGCAGCATCCTAAAATCCTTCAGTCAGACAAGCTTATTTCTCCTCCCTGTAATCCTAAGAGTGTTTGTTCAATTATTGTAACATATATGGAGGAAAGATTCAGAGGGGAGATTTGGGAATTGAAGAGTGTTATTTAAATTCTAGATCCCATATTTCTCAGCTCTGTGACCATGGGGAAATAACACTTTCCTTAAGCCCTAAGTCATCATCATATGAAAAATGAAAAATGGGAATTATAATGAATCAGATAAGTCAGGCTTATACCCAGGTATATCAGCTGTTAGTACACTGAATACTTCTGCTTGAGGGGTCCTGCCACTCTAGTTGCCTAGGACCTCTATATACAAACTACTTTGGCAACTTAAGTGTTAACAGCTGACATCGGCTTTAGAGGAGTCCACATTGCAACCTTCTGTTTGATACTATCTCTGCTGTAGGAGTGGTTAGATATTTTAAATATTACCTCCCTTAATTGCAAGTATTAAAGGCTATTGTTTCCCTGATATTGACTACATGTATAGTGTTTTGGCAGGTAGTTTTTGTTGTTATAACAAAATACCATTTTTATTTTATCATTAGTTCCTAAATCTGTCCATTTCTCCAATTTTATTGACACTTACTTTAATGGCATATTTTGTTTTATTATCTCAGTGACTAACACAGCACTTTTAACAGAGTAGGTACACAATAAGTGAACATTGAATTAAAATAGAGGAAAATTATCCAATTTTCCTATGAATCTTAGTATAGTTATGTAAATAAATCACTATTTTGATCAACTTATTTCCTCAGATGATTGGCTTAGAATCTTGCAATAGTAGCTTTCATATACACGGGGCGCTAGTAGTAAAGAACCCACCTTCCAATGCCAGAGACATAAGAGACGTGGGTTCAATCCCTGAGTCAGAAAGATCCCAGGGAGGAAGGCATGCCAACCCACTCCAGTATTCTTGCCTGGAGATCCCATGGACAGGGGAGCCTAGTGGGCTATAGTCCATAGGGTCACAAAGAGTTGGACACAATTGATACAACTTAGCACACGTGCACACGTATAGTTGAATACATGGTAGAATCTTTGTGAAAAATCACAGGTAAAATCACAACTATTCTGAGTCAATAATACTTATCTTTAGGTGTGCAGTTTCTTAGATGCAAGTTGGCCTCATAACATTAAAAGAAGTGGGTTCATCTTTGTGTGAATTCTTGACTGCTGTATGATAAGATACAATATGTCTCCTCTAGATCAATCCCACAAGCCAGTGATTGAAATAACAAATACTGTGTCAACATATTATATCCAAAGCAATATGTAATTAGTAAGGAATTTGGATAATCACTTTCAATGACTGCAATATATTCTCCAGCAAATCTATATTGGGAGCCAACAGGAATTTGTTGAAGAAACATGGACAGTGCTGTGATAAGGGCAGAGAATCACTGTTATCATCTTTAATCATGATGGCCACCGATGTGAAACCAAAGATGTTACTGGAAAGCTTTATTCAGTCCTGTTTAATTTAACCATTTGTTAAATAATGCCTATCAATGGTTGCTGGGCTCCAGAAAACACAAAAAAAGGAATACTGGTTATGCTTTGTGGAAGCAACTTTTGCAACTATCAGTTGATCCATCCTTTAATCCAGAGCTGAAACTAAGTGATCTGTTTATCACTCTAATCCCCACTCTTTCTACCTCCTAGACCCATGATGGACTTGACCTACTTATTTGTTTCAGCTTAAATCAGCACTTTCTGTGAGTTTCTTCACCAACTACCTTACCTATGTTTCCACACTTATTCCATGGATAAAACACACAGTTTTCTCCATCCAGGGGAGGGCTCACTTGTCATTCTCAGTTTTCCTCTATTTGATATTTGGTCCAAGTTTAATAACCAGAGTCTTTATTATTAATTTACTGATCTGTTTTAAATGTCTCCCACTCCTAGAACCAAAAATTTAATTTATATCATATTGAAAAATAACCTACCAGAATAATATATATCATCTACTTAAGCACAGTTATACCGATTCTATATTAAAAGAATTTTGGCTGTCAAAATGTTTGTTTTTGCTTTTAAATGTTATGCTGTTATTATTTTCTTTAAATGTGAAAGTTGCATTTGTGATAGGAAAGCAATTCTCTTTAACAAACAGATTACTGCTTTTATTTTATCATTTTTGAAAACATTTAAAGAGACCTATTTCACCAACCAAAAGTGGCATCTTCAGTGTCACGGAGACTGTTCATAAGTCTCCAACCCTTCAAGTAAATAGTAAAATGTTTAATCAGAACAATTAACACTAATTTTAAATATATATAAATAAGGTAATTATTATAACAGTAAACATGAATGCCATGTTAAGTTGGTGATATTTTCCATTATTCTCTATTTAATTTTCTTTGCTATGTATCATTGATCTTTTTAAAATTTAAATGTAAGTTTTATTTATTATTAAACAACTCTCTTTAAAGTGCTAATTGCCAGTCTGCTTGAAATATAATCATGTATAGATGTTTAGAACTCTGTGTTCCAAAAGTTTTTTTTTTTGGTAAATATACATATCACAGATGTTATAACAAGAGTGTGTCAATGCTAATCACACTTATCACAGATGGCAATTTTTAAAGTCATTTTTTGCTGCCCATGTCTTTCTTGCTACATGAAACCTACTTTCTGAAAACTGCTGATTGCCATTATCTACTAAAATATTCTAACATCCACATGTGTTCATTTCCTGCTTTCCTGCCGAACTCCATGATTTTTGGTTTTGATTACTCATCAATGTAGATTCTTCTTTAATATTTTCTTCATGACTTTTTCTAAATATTGAAATGAAAATTGATCCCCAAAGCAAATATTCTTGACATTCATATATTACTTAAAAAAAAGAAAAGAAACTAGGAAAATGTAAGCTTAGATCCTGGTGTTTAGATGTGTCTAAACTCCTTATTTGAATCACTAATGTTATAGTATGAGGGCAAAGCATTTGAGCTGAAAATTGGTTGACGATGGCATCACATTGTGTATATCTTGCTTATAGTTTGCCAAAAGCAGTGCAGGGTCTTGGAAATCTGCAAAGAGTGCAATGAGTAAATAGCAAAGCTTCAGTGGCACTGCTTGCTCTCAAGATGGTACAAGGCAAGGACGCGACCAGAGCTTCTAGTTCATACACTTTGTGATTTGTGTTCAAGTTCTCAGAACTGACACAAACATTTGAAATCTAAAGGACAAATTAATACCATAAAAATTATCATAAGGTAGCATTACATTGTCTTTTTTAATATTACATTAGTTAAATATAGAAATTAAATATGAAACATATTTTCTTGAAGAAAACAACTGTTTAACAATTTTTCGAAAATAGGTGTTGAAAATTACACCACCTTTTCATTGCTGACTTTAGGCATACAGTGACTTTATTCATCCAAGGACACAATATAAATACATACTGGAAGTGATATTTATACATTACAATATCAGAGACTCATTCACCATAACTAAGTTTCCTATGAGAGAGAGATTATCATGTGGAAAAAAAATTGAAATATGTGCTATATCTAAATGAACCTAAACATTTTATTTTGCATATTGACATGGAAAGAGGGGGTAGAGAAGCTATGTTTCTATGATCTTCAGATTGTTTTAGGGACATACTCTTTCACATGTGTCTAAGCCCTCACATGTTCATCTTTTACTTTACATACAGAAAAGGGCATTTTTCTGTATTATTGTTAATTTTGTTTTCTTTTTTTAAATTTTATTTTATTTTTAAACTTTACAATATTGTATCTTGCCAAATATCGAAATGAATCCGCCACAGGTATACATATGTTCCCCATCCTGAACACTCCTCCCTCCTCCCTCCCCATACCATCCCTCTGGGTCGTCCCAGTGCACCAGCCCCAAGCATCCAGTATCATGCATCGAACCTGGACTGGCAACTCGTTTCATATATGATATTCTACGCATTTCAATGCCATTCTCCCAAATCATCCCACCCTCTTCTTCTCCCACAGAGTCCAAAAGACTGTTCTATACATCAGTGTCTCTTTTGCTGTCTCGTATACAGGGTTATTGTTACCGTCTTTCTAAATTCCATATATATGCGTTAGTATACTGTATTGGTGTTTTTCTTTCTGGCCTATTTCACTCTGTATAATAGGCTCCAGTTTCATCCATCTCATTAGAACTGATTCAACTGTATTCTTTTTAATGGCTGAGTAATACACCATTGTGTATATGTACCACTGCTTTCTC
This sequence comes from Bos javanicus, assembly GCF_032452875.1. Lineage (NCBI taxonomy): Eukaryota > Metazoa > Chordata > Mammalia > Artiodactyla > Bovidae > Bos > Bos javanicus. The sequence goes on along the minus strand of NC_083871.1, from coordinate 3,316,183 downwards.
ATCCATTCGTCTGCTGATGGACATCTAGGTTGCTTCCATGTCCTGGCTATTATAAACAGTGCTGTGATGAACATTGGGGTACATGTGTCTCTTTCCCTTCTGGTTTCCTCAGTGTGTATGCCCAGCAGTGGGATTGCTGGATCATAAAGCAGTTCTATTTCCAGTTTTTTAAGGAATCTCCACACTGTTCTCCATAGTGGCTGTACTAGTTTGCATTCCCACCAACAGTGTAAGAGGGTTCCCTTTTCTCCACACCCTCTCCAGCAATTATTGCTCGTAGACTTTTGGATCACAGTCATTCTGACTGGCGTGAAATGGTACCTCACAGTGGTTTTGATTTGCATTTCTCTGATAATGAGTGATGTTGAGGATCTTTTCATGTGTTTGTTAGCCATCTGTATGTCTTCTTTGGAGAAATGTCTATTTAGTTCTTTGGCCCATTTTTTGATTGAGTCATTTATTTTTCTGGAATTGAGCTGTAGGAGTTGCTTGTATATTTTTGAGATTAGTTGTTTGTCAGCTGCTTCATTTGCTATTATTTTCTCCCATTCTGAAGGGTGCCTTTTCACCTTGCTGATAGTTTCCTTTGTTGTGCAGAAGCTTTTAAGTTTAATTAGGTCCCATTTGTTTATTTTTGCTTTTATTTTCAATATTCTGGGAGGTGGGTCATAGAGGATCCTGCTGTGATGTATGTTGGAGAGTGTTTTGCCTAAATTCTCCTCTAGGAGTTCAGAATCCAACAACACACTAAAAAGATCATACACCATGACCAAGTGGACTTTATCCCAGGAATGCAAGGATTCTTCAATATCCGGAAATCAATCAATGTAATACACCACATTAACAAATTGAAAAATAAAAACCATATGATTATCTCAATAGATGCAGAGAAAGCCTTTGACAAAATTCAACATCCATTTATGATAACTCTCCAGAAAGCAGGAATAGAAGGAACATACCTCAACATAATAAAAGCTATATATGACAAACCCACAGCAAACATTATCCTCAATGGTGAAAAATTGAAAGCATTTCCTCTAAAGTCAGGAATAAGATAAAGGTGCCCACTTTCACCATTACTATTCAACATAGCTTTGGAAGTTGTGGCCACAGCAATCAGAGCAGAAAAAGAAATAAAAGGAATCCAAACTGGAAAAGAAGAAGTAAAACTCTCACTGTTTGCAGATGACATGATCCTCTACATAGAAAACCCTAAAGACTCCACCAGAAAATTACTAGAACTAATCAATGATTATAGTAAAGTTGCAGGATATAAAATCAACACACAGAAATCCCTTGCATTCCTATACACTAATAATGAGAAAACAGAAAGAGAAATTAAGGAAACAATTCAATTCACCATTGCAACAGAAAGAATAAAGTACTTAGGAATATATCTGCCTAAAGAAACTGAAGACCTATATATAGAAAACTATAAAACACTGGTGAAAGAAATCAAAGAGGACACTAATAGATGGAGAAATATACCATGTTCATGGATTGGAAGAATCAATATAGTGAAAATGACTATAATACCCAAAGCAATTTATAGATTCAATGCAATCCCTATCAAGCTACCAATGGTATTCTTCACAGAGCTAGAACAAATAATTTCACAATTTGTATGGAAATACAAAAAACCTCAAATAGCCAAAGCTATCTTGAGAAAGAAGAATGGAACTGGAGGAATCAACCTACCTGACTTCAGGCTCTACTACAAAGCCACAGTCATCAAGACAGTATGGTACTGGCACAAAGACAGAAATATAGATCAGTGGAACAAAATAGAAAGCCCAGAGATAAATCCACACACATATGGACACCTTATCTTTGACAAAGGAGGCAAGAATATACACTGGATTAAAGACAATCTCTTTAACAAGTGGTGCTGGGAAAACTGGTCAACCACTTGTAAAAGAATGAAACTAGAACACTTTCTAACACCATACACAAAAATAAACTCAAAATGGATTAAAGATCTAAACGTAATACCAGAAACTATAGTTTTGTTTTAAGTGCAGTTTGAATACAATATGACCAGAGACCTTAAAAAGTAAAATAATGGGTACAAATTACTTTCACATCTGGTATGGTTTTTTTAAATGGAATGAGAACACAGACTAGATTTCATATATATATATATATATATAATTTATATCTTAAGTTTCCAATTCCTTTAAAGATATAAGGAGCTTATTTTAGTGTAAACTACCCACTTTCCCCCCCCACACACAAAAAGATCATCAAACACAGTTTTGAGCTGAGGCTAAACTTGGATCATCCACTCTTCTCTAACTTCCTTGCACTGATACACCAAAGACTATGTACCATCAACGTTCCTCCTTCTAGTTTGACAGGTTCAGGAAATGGTCACTACATGACAAATTGAGCATATACTCATTTGAATGGTTAACACTTTGGTAAGGTTTTCTCTATTTGTTAATTGATAAAATTTTATCAGAGTAGTCACAAAACTCACTATAATTCTTCCTGTTAAAATTAACAAGGATGAAATTTTAGCTCAAGGTAATGAGACAGCACTTAGTGAGACTTTGAGGGGAAGTGAATGTACTTTTATGTGGATATATAGAGAACCCCACACAAGAGAAGTTTCTTGGTGCTTTGAAAGTGATTTCTATCTTCAAACATGGCTTCATTTACTACAGGATGAAGGTAAGCTAGTTTGTCATAAGTCATTCTCTTATTTTCCTATCTTTGGGGACTCTAGTTACAAGTGGTTTCCCTCTATATTTTAATCTTTGCCTTGCTGTTTTATTCTTCTAAATGTTAGGAGTTATATCTTCCAATTTGCTTATAACATTCTCGACATATCAACCTGATTTCTGTTTTCCAAGGCAACGAAGCCCACTCTGCTATTGTTTTTGTTTGTTTGTTCAGTATTTTACAGTTTTGTGACTCTTTACAACTCCATGAACTGCAGCACATGAGGCTTTCTGCCCTTCATCATCGCCCAGAGTTAGCTCAAATTCATGTCCACTGAGTCCATGACACTATCTAAATATCTCACCCTCTGCTGCCCCCTTCTCCTTTTGGCTTCAATCTTTCCCAGCATTAGGTTTTTTTTTTTTTTTTTTTCCATTGAGTCAGTTCTTCATGCAACTACAGTAGAGTGACTTATGGTTTTAACTAACAATTGTAAAGCATCTGACAACAAAAACAGTATTGGCAGTCAACCAAGTAATTGATTATAGTGATTAAGTTTGGAGGTGTGAACATGTTCTCCAGAAAAAGCAGGTACATTAGGTGTCCACTGGACTGGCCACTAGAGCTGCAGGAAGCGGAGGCTGACAAAGTACCAAACCCAAGACAAGAGACAGTTTCTTTCTGTATCTGAAAGACAAACAGGTGAATGTTGAAAACACAAAAAGAAACTTAATGAGGAGGCTTCTGCAGATCAGGGAAGGGCCAGTTGTTGTGGAGAGTGGATGCTATCAGCCCAGGAGTTCTGGAGACTGAGATTTATGACACTTCCCACTCACTAATTCATTTTCATTTCCTCCAGATTTCCTAGAAAAGTAATGATCCCCCAGTATGTACTTTGAAAACACAAAGTTTCTATGGTATCTTTCTCTTCTTAATAAGACATTCCTTGGTAATGATAGCAATAATTTTTATAGCTCAGAAGACTCTTAAGATGATACATCAGAGTGTACATTTATGTAATTGAGTATAGATTTCTATAAATGTATTTTTTTCTTCCCAGTACCTACAGAGTTTCCCACATCCTATTTGCAAATAAGTCCAATGTGTGTCATTTTGGTTTGTGGCTAAAAACCCTTGGAAAACCCCAATCTTTCTGCTGGGGAGTCTCAGACAGCCATGATCTAATGGCCTATAACTTGATCTTCACTGGTATATCAATATATTGACTAATTAAAAGTGAACTTCATAAACATTAAATATGCTATTACTTCTCCTTCTCAGGACCCAAATGATAATGGGTTTCATTTGGGTAGTTGGCACTACTAGAGATTAATGTAGAGCAGTGGTCTCCAGTTAGAGGCAATTTGTGCTACCCACCCCCTGCCTCACCCCCGCCACTCCAACCCCAGAGAAAGTCTCTAATTGGGTTGATGGAGTGAGCTGAGGAGATTACTTGTAACTGATGGGTAAAGGTTATAAAACACCATACCGGACACAGGACAGCCCACAACAAATAATCATCTGGTCCCAAATACCAGTGCCTCTGAGACTGAAAAACACTGCCCTGGATTTTTTTTTTTTTCTTAGCTATTTGTTTACCTTTAAATCAATTTATACATGCAAATAGGTTGAAGTACTGAATCATTCTATTGTTGTTGTTGTCCAGTTGCTAAGTTACGTCTGACTCTTTTCAACCCCAAATACTGCAGCATGCAAGGCTTCGCTGTCCTTCACTCTCTCCCAGAGATTGCTCAGACTCATGTCCAATGAGTCAGTGATGCCATCCAACCATCTCTTTCTCTGTCGACCCCTTCTTCTCCTGCCCTCAAGCTTTCCCACCATCGAGATATTTTCAATGAGTCAACTCTTCACAGCAGGTGGCCAAAATAGTGGAGCATCAGCTTCAGCATCAGTCCTTCCAATGAATGTTCCGGATTGATTTCCTTTAGGATTGACTGGTTTGATCATATTGCAGTCTATGGGACTCTCAAGAGTCTTCCTGAGTATCACAATTTGGAAACATCAATATTTTGGTACTCTTTGGTACCAAATCTCACTTTGGTACTTCTTTATGGTCCAAATCTCACATCCATATAAGACTACTGGAAAAACCATGGCTTTCACTATACAGACCTTATTGACAAGTTACTGTCTCTGCTTTTTTAATATGCTATCTAGGTTTGTCATAGCTTTCCTTTCAAGGAGCAAGCATCTTTTAATTTCATGCCTGCAGTCACTGTCCACAGTGATTTTGGAGACTAAGAAAATAAAATATGTCTCTGCTTCCACTGTTTCCTTTTCTATTTGTCATGAAGTGTTTTCTTTTCTATTTATTCCTTTCATTATGTCAGTTGCCTTGATCTAAGTTTTTTGAATGTTTAATTTTAAGCCAGTTTTTTCCCTCTCCTCTTTCATCAAGAGGCTCTTTAGTACCTCTTAATTTTCTGCCTTCAAAGTAGTAATTTCTGTGTATATGAGGTTGCGGATGTTTCTCCCACATATCTTGATTCCAGCTTATTTGATTAATCTAGCTCAGTATTTCGCATAATGTGTTCTACATATAAGTTAAATAAGCAGGGTGATAATATACAGCCTTGTCATATTTCTTCCCAATTTGGAACCACTCATTTGTTCCATGTCTGGTTCAAACTGTTTCTTCTTTACCAGCATGCAGATTTATCAGGAGACAGGTAAGGTGGTCTGGTATTCCCATTTCTTTAAGAATTTTCCACAATTTGTCATGATCCACACATTGACTTTAGCATAGTCAATGATGCAGAAGTAGATGTTTTTCTGGAATTCCCTTGTTTTCTCCATGATCCAACAAATGTTGGTGATTTAATCTTTAGTTCCTCTGCCTTTTCTAAACCCAGATTGTACATCTGGGAGTTCTTGGTTCACAGATTGTTGAAGCTTACCTTGAAAGATTTGGAGCATGTTGTATAGTAGTTTGAACATTCTTTGGCATGGCCCTTCTTTGGGATTGGAATGAAAATGGTCTTTTCCAGTCCTTTAATCACTACTGAGTTTTCCAAATTTGCTGATATTTTGAGTGCAGCACTTTCACAGCATCATCTTTTAGAATTTTATTTTATTTATTTATTTTTTCATGTATTTTGTTTTGTTTTTTTGTTGTTGTTTTGTTTTTATTTTTTTTAATTTTATTTTATTTTTAAACTTTACATAATTGTATTAGTTTTGCCAAATATCAAAATTTTTTAAATAGCTCAGCTCGAATTATGTCACCTCCACTAGCTTTGTTCATAGTAATGCTTCCTAAGGCCTGACTGACTTCGCATTCCAGAATGTCTGGCTCTAGGTGAGTGACACATCATCCTGGCTATCTGGATCATTAAGACTTTTTCTTATATAGTTCTTCTGTATAGTCTTACATAGTTCTTCTGTGTATTCTTGCCACTTCATAATACTTTCTGCTTCTGTTAGGTCTTTACCATTTCTATTCTTTATTGTGCCCATCCTTGTATGAAATGTTCCCTTTGTGTCTAGTTTTCTTGAAGTGAGCTGTAGTGTTTCCCATTCCATTGTTTTCCTCTATTTCTTCACATTGTTTGTTTATTTAAACAGGCCTTCTTATCTCTCTTGCTATTCTCCGGAACTCTGCATACAGTTGGGTATATCTTTCCATTTCTCCCTTGCCTTTCACATCTCTTCTTTCCTCAGCCATGTGTAATGTCTTCTCATACAACTGCTTTGCTTCTTGAATTTCCTTTTCTTAGAGATGTTTTTAGTCACTGTATCCTGCATGGACCTTCATGCATAATTCTTCAGGCACTCTGTCTACCAGATATAATCCCTTAAAGGTATTTGTTTCCTCAACTGTAAACTCATGAAAGGTTTCATTTAGGTCATACCTGAATGGCCTAGTGGTTTTCCCTACTTTCTTCAATTTAATCCTGAATATTCTAATACGGAGTTCATGATCTGAACCTTAGTCAGTTTCAGGTCTTTTTTTGCTAACAGTATAGAGCTTCTCCATATTTGGCTACAAATAATATAGTCAATCTGATTTGAGTATTGATCATCTGGTGATGTTTATCTATTTAGTTGCTTTTTGTTTTGTTGGAAAGGGGTGTGTGCTATGACCAGTGCACTCTTTTGACAATACTCTATTAGTCTTTGCTTATTTCATTTTTAACTGCAAGGCCAAACTTGCCTGTTACTATGGATATCTCTTGACTTTCTACTTTTGCATTATATTCCCCTTTTTAACCAACCTCCTTTCATTTTGATATGCCAGGTATTCATCACATTTAACTTTTTTTTTTCCTTGAATCTGTTTGCTACAAATGACTTGAATGTATCAAGTAGGTAGTGATTAAAATTACTTTTTTTTCCCCTAAAGAATGATTCCCCCACAAACATATCCTTCTCCTGTACTGTGAGTGCAGTATATTATTCTTTCAATTATTAGAGAATATTTTCATAAGTCCATATCATGGCTGTTTATTTCTTTGGGTAAAGAGATTGTTCATTTCAGAACAATGTTGTATAAAACACAAGGTATTTTTTATGAGGGACATGCATTTAAAATTAAAATGAGTTATTATTACATAACTATTAAATGGCTAAAATCCAAACTGACACTACCAATCACTGACAAGTTTTCATGACCATAGAAAATCTCATTTAATATCTGTGTTCCTACAAAATGATTTGTTCACTTTGGATGGATGATTTTTTTCAAAACTAAATACACACTTTTCATAAGATTCAGGTTCTCCTTCATATTTCACTAACTGATTCAACAGTTTCTGCTGCACAAGGACAAATGCTTATAGAAGCTTTATTAATAGTTCTTAAAAAAAATAACTGGAAGCAACCTGGATACTCTTCAATAGGTGAACAGATAAACAAATTGTGGTGCATCGATCAAAGGGAATAATGTTCAACGGTAAAAAGGAATAAATTGTCAAGTCATGCAAAATTATGAGTGAAACTTAATTGCATTTTGCCAAGTAAAAGAAACCATTCTGGAAAGGCCATATACTATCTGATTCCATTTATATGACATTGTGGAAAAAGGAAAGTGGTAAAAAGATCCATAGTGCCAGTGTTTCCCAAAGAGAATGGGTTGAAGCACAGAAATTTTTTTAGGGTGCTAAAACCACTTTCTGTGACACTCTGATGGTGGCTATATGACACTATACGTTCATCAAGCCTCATACAATCTTACATCAGGATGAATAAATCTGAAGTTATGAATTTCTTTAAAGAATCATATAGGAAGATTGGGCAAGCCTAGGATGAATGCAGACTGTGACAGAGAATCTAGCTGCATTATTAATACATAAAATAACCTCACTGGAAGGAATAGGAAGACACATTTCTGACTTAAGGAACTTTAGAAATTGGTAGAGAATATAAGCTTGATAATAAAATGAACTGTATATGGTCTTTACTCTGGTAGATAAAATTGTTTCCCATGGGGTGTGGATTAACATGGGGTGCTTCTAACATGGGTGTACTGGAATTGAATCATTAAGTAAATGATGACAGATGGTTGAAACAAAGTTTCTCACTCTTGGAGTAAAAGATGACAGAGAGAAGTATAAAATAATCAGTGAGTTAATGGATTAGAGTTGGAGACACCAGGAAGAACTTATATTTAGCTTAACATACAGGTAGATCCATGCAGAAATACTTAAGATGTGTGCATATACTCTGACTAGTACGGTAATATATAAGTAGCCTACAAAGAAGAGCATCCCAGTGACAACAAGCACCCCAGCACCCAGAGGGTGGTTTCCAAACACCATTTGCCAGTGAAAGGAAGCAGGATTCCTTGGAGGAATGACTGATTCTCAAGTTGAAAGTGGGATACACATGATGAGCCTGGAGCATTTCACAGCACCCAAAACAGTGAAGTGTGCAAAACAAACAAAGTGTGCAAAATGCAGCACTAGGGAATGACATAGGGACTAAGAGGCCAGATGAAACTGTTTGCAATAATGAAAGCTGGAATAGTTTGAGCAAAAAAATAATGTTATGCTGGATTACAATGCTAAGTATAAGTAAAAATCCATGAGTCTATGCTGATAAAGATTAATGCTATATAAATTAATAACCATGGGAAAAGTGCAAGTCTCTGATCCAGAAGAATGTCAAATAATTTATGCAGATATTGTCCCCTCAAGAAGATGGAGCACCACTTCCAAACCTTAACCAAGTACTGGGCATGGTGAAGTACTTCTAAAGCTCAGAGTGTGGAAAGCCAGGTAATCAAGGTCAAGATCAATACTGATGAGTCACATTGACAGTATAACTTGATATTATTTAATGTGATAGCTCTTTACTCTGAGATTTTCCTCTCAAAACTTACAACCCCAGTATGATCATGAGAAAAATGTCAGATAAAGTCCAGTTGAAAGACATTCTATAAAACACTATACAAGTACTTCTCAAAAACATCAAAGCCATCCAAAAGAAGGGAAATCTGAAGAATTGTCAGAGCCTCAAGGAATATAACAGAGACATGATGAGGAAATGCAATATGGCAGCCTAGATAGGATACAAAATAGGAAAAAAGACACTAGGTAAAAACTGAGAAAATCTGAACATGGTATAGATTTGTGGTAATAATAGCATATGAATATTTTTACATTAATTGTACAAATGATCTTTCTACTTCAAGATGTTAATAATAAGGAAAACTTGATGTGAGCTATACAGGAACTTTCTGTGTATCTTTAAAAATGCTATGTAAATATAAATTAATATACATGCTATGTAAATATTAGAATAATATAAAGTAAAAAGTGTGCTAAATTTTGGAAAGCAAGATGAAAAATATGGGACATATGATGGTCACCATCTCAGATGCAGCAATAAATGGAGATGAGACAGCATGGTTATTGTGAAGACAGTAGAATTCGTGGTTTCATGCTAACTATAATATTATTTAAAATAACTAACTACATTAAAATGAAATTTGACAGATGCATGTAAATAAATGACCTTTGAAAACGTGTTCACCTCCATGTGGGAGAGTGTACTGGTCTGTTGTGTATGACTCTTTGCAACCCTGTGGACTATAACTCTCCAGGTTCCTCTGTCCAGGCAAGAATACTGGAGTGGGTTGCCATTCCCTTCTCCAGAGGATCTTCCCAACTCAAGAATCAAACCTGCATCTCCTGCATTGGTAGGTGGGTTCTTTACCACTAGCACAACCTGGGAAGTCCCCTCACACCACACACAAAAGTAATGTCAAAATGACTTAATGACTTAAGTATAAGACATGACACCATAAAACTCCTAGAAGAAAATGGAGACAAAACATTCTCTGACAAAAATCACAGCAATGTTTTTTAGGTCAGTATCCCAAGGCAAAATAAATAAAAATAAAATTAAACAAATGAGACCTAATCAATCTTATAGGATTTTGCACAACAAAGGAAACTATGAAAATGAAACAAACCAAAAAAACAAGCCAAGAAAGGGAAAAACTACTTGCAAATGATGTGACCAACAGGGCTTAATTTTCAAAATATACAAATAGCTCATGCAACTCAATATAAAAATAATCCAATCAAAAAATGGGCAGAAGACCTAAATAGATATTCCTCCAAAGAATACATACAGATGACCAATAGGTACATGAAAAGATGCTCAACACCACTAATTATTACAGACATGCAAATCAAAATGACAGTGAGGTATCACCTCACCCAAGCCAAAATGGCCATCATGAAGAAGTCTACAAATAATAAATTCTGGAGAAGATATGGAGAAAGGGAACCCTCCTACACTATCAGTGGGAATGCAAATTGATGCAGGCACTATGAAGAACAGTATGGAGGGTCCTTATAAAACTAAAAATAAAATTGCTATATGATTCATCAATCCTACTCTTTGGGATATGTCCAGAAAAGATGAAGACTCTAATTAAAAAAGAACCATGCACCCAAGTGATCATCGCAGCACTGTATACAAAGCAAGACGTAGAAACACCCTAAACTACCATTGACAGATGAGTGAATAAAGAAGTTGTGGTAAAAAATATATATATATATTATTATTATTATTAAAAGACGCTTACTCCTTGGAAGGAAAGTTATCACCAACCTAGATAGCATATTAAACAGCAGAGATATTACTTTGCCAACAAAGGTCTGTCTAGTCAAGGTTATGGTTTTTCCAGTGGTCTTGTATGGATGTGAGAGTTGGACTGTGAAGAAGGCTGAGCGCCGAAGAATTGATGCTTTTGAACTGTGGTGTTGGAGAAGACTCTTGAGAGTCCCTTGGACTGCAAGAAGATCCAACCAGTCCATCCTAAAGGAGATCAGTCCTGGGTGTTCATTGGAAGGACTGATGCTAAAACTGAAACTCCAATACTTTGGCCACCTCACGCGAAGAGTTGACTCATTGGAAAAGACCCTAATGCTGGGAGGGATTGGGGGCAGGAGGAGAAGGTGATGACAGAGGATGAGATGGCTGGATGGCATCACTGACTCAATGGATGTGAGTCTGAGTGAACTCCGGAAGTTGGTGATGAACAGGGAGGCCTGGAGTGCTGCGATTCATGGGGTCACAAAGAGTCGGACACGACTGAGCAACTGAACTGATCTGAACTGATGCTGAAATATTACCCAGCCATTAGAAAGAGTGAAATAATGCCATTTACAGAAACATGGATGGACCTAAGAAATTGTCAGATATGTAAACTGAGTCAGACAGAGAAGTACATATATCATATGATATTGCTTATATATGGAATCTAAAAGAATTTAAAAGAAGTGAAGTGAAAGTTGCTCAGTTGTGCCCGACTCTTTGCGACCTTATGGACTATACAGTCCATGGAATTCTCTAAGCCAGAATACTGGAGTGGGTAGCCTTTCCCTTCTCCAGGGGATCTTCCCAACCCAAGGATTGAACCCAGGTCTCCTACATTCTAAGTGGATTCTTTACTGGTTGAGCCACAACGGAAGAAAATAATGCTACAAATGAAATTACTTACAAAACAGAAACATTCACAGACAAAAACTAAACATGGATACCAAAGGGAAGGGAGATGAATAAATTAGGAGTTTGGGATTAGTGAATATTCACTGCTATATGTAAACTAGATAAAAAAACAGGATCCTCTTGTACAGCACAGGGGGACCTTGTTATTTATCTATCAATATCCTGTAATAAACCATAATGGAAAGTAATATGAAAACATATATATCTGAATCACTTTAGTGTGTACTTGAAAGTAACACAATCATGTAAATCAACAATGCTTTAATAGAAGTGTTGTTAAAAATAAATTTTGTTATGTAAGTACAATTTTTAAAATACGTAATTTTCAAAATGATTTTTCTAAACATATTTTTTGATCTTTGAGTAGGCTGACAGTCTATTTTTCCAGTTTTGTGTGTGTATTCATAAGTGTGTTTTTCTGTGACTTTTGACTCCTTTTTGCCTGGCACAGGGCTTAGAATTAATGGCAATATAGAGAAAATAATGTAAAAATTTGTGGTACAATTTTAATGGAAGAAGGAAATGCTTTTCAGAAACCATCTTCCTTAAATAATATGAAATGAAGATGCAGGGTGATACGAAAACCTGAAACAAATTGTAAAGCAGGCCTGAAGTGTTCACAGAACACTTTCTTAGGGAAGTACCATTTGACCAGATATCCGGAAGAACAGGGCTTCCCTGGTGGCTCAGTGGTAAGGAATCCACCTGCCAGTGAAGGAGACAAGGATTCAATCCCTGGGTTGGAAAGATCCCCTGGAGAAGAAAATCTACTTCAGTGTTTTTGCCTGGGAAATCCCATGAACAGAGGAATCTTTGTTGGCAAATTGATGTCTCTTCTTATGTCTCTTCTTATTAATAGGCTGTCTAGTTTTGTTATTGTTTTCCCTCCAAGGAGCAAGCATCGTTTAATTTCATGGCTGGAGTTAACATCCACAGTGATTTTGGAGCCCAAGAAGATAAAATCTGTCACTGCTTCCACTTCTTCCCCTTCTGTTTATCATGAAATAATGGTAATGGATACCATGATCTTAGTTTTTGAATGTTGAGTTTCAAGCCAAATTTTTCACTCCTCTCTTTCACCCTCATCAAAAGGCTCTTTAGTTCCTCTTTATTTTCTGCCATTAGAATGTTATCATGTATATATCTGAGGTTGCTGATATTTCTCTGGGCAATCTTGATTCCAGTTTGTGATTCATCCAGCATGACATTTCACATAATGTACTCTGAAATAAATGTAAATACATATCCTATAAATACATATACACATATATATCAAGAATGAAAACATATTTTATCAAATACAATAAAAAGAACTATTGGAAAACAAAACATTAAAAACACAGAAAATGTAAGTTCAAAGTTTTCACTATTAAATTCAATGCACCTAAACTGCATTTAAATACATATGATCACAGAAAGTATAATGTAGGAACATAGAAAAAGTTTCAAAACATAAACACATTTTTTTTTCTACTGGTGTTTTGATACAAATAATGAATTCAAAGAATAATGACATAACTTTTCATTGTTTCACAGGCATAATTAAACAAAAGGTTATAAAGGAACAAGTGATCACCATATTAAACATCTGGGCACACATTTTAAATGAATATCAAGTGCATCAAATTTTTTAATGTGATAAATAATTTTGACTTAATTGCTTTGAATTGGTTGATGACAATGTTCCTTGCCAAGAGTAAGTTATACATAAATGGTTTTTATGTTCTATTTTACTTAAATTTATAGCAGAAAAAAACAGTCTTCTACAGAGTTATATTTGAATGAAAGAATATATTTTAAAGTAATTTTAGCAAACACAATAAATTCATTTATAAAAATGATCATTATTGAGGCAGGTGACACTGACCTTCAAAATTTGCTTTAATTTGATTGTTCATAATTTACCAAGGTCAACAATTTTATAGATGTTTTTAAAATGTCCAAAGAATGTGGTTTCAAGTTCATTATTTTCTAATGTATGGCTCTTCTTTGATAAAAAATACATTTGAAAATCTTAAGCAGCTTTTATTAGACACCCTGTGACAACTGTTTTCAGGTATACAATACCCAGATCATCACCTTATTCACTGATAATTCTTGTAAAATGTGGAACAATTATGACCCATCTTTTGAAACACTACACTCCTAAAGATCTCACTTTCACTAATCACACAAATATTTTCTCAGACTGTAAGCCATTTCTCAGTCACAGTTTAAAAACTTAACCTTAAAATGTTAACACATATCCAACATGGTTCTACAAAGCATGGCTTGTCTACAGCCCTCACCCCATGCAACTCATCTTGTGAATTTGAGAAAATCCTGGTTAGGATCCTGCTTAATTAATCAAGCCCTTGTATGTTGTGCTGATGCCAAGTTGCTATAAATGTTTCTCAGTATTTCGCTTCAGTTTCTCCACATATCTCAACGTGGAGCAGTAACTATCCAAGGGACACTGCTCAGTGGGGACATCACCACAGCCACCTCTCAGTTCAGCTGGGCATCTGGTTCTACTGCCAGGAACCCCCTCCACACTCTTTCCCCTGAAAGCAGCATATTCCTCTGTCCTGCTATGATAGAGGTAATTCCAGGGTATCCTTGTATCTCTATATCCCTTGCTTTTGAATTGAAATTTCAAATCTTACTTCATGTCTGATTGGTAGAGCCCAGATCACACTTATGTATCTGAAGTGCAGAGTCTGAATTTATGTATCTGAAATACAAAGAGTCTGAAATGCAAAACACAGTACTGAATTCTCCTAAAGGGAAGGTAGGACTCATAACATCAGCAAACTCTACAAATGTAAGGATGATTTACAAGAGAATTGTGTAGTCAAAAAATGGAGCATGGATCTCCATCTACTGCAAAACTTATAAAAGGAGTCCAAGGGGAAAAGGATGGTGCCTTAACTTCAGGAAATGAGTTTGAAATGGAGAGAAGTACTACAAATATATATCAGAAAAGGAAGACTGAGTATTAGGAGATAAAAAGGGGTAGAATTGATGTGGGGCAAGAAGAGTTAAGGGGACATCAAAGAAAATACCTCTTCCATGGCGTGTCCACCTGCATATTTGATGATGCCATCCACACAGAAGGAGCTGAGAATGGATAGGCATAGGCTTTAGTTGTACTTTGTCTTATTGACATGTATGGTGGGGCCATACAGCAGGCTGGCTTTGATTTGGGACATAATAATGTAATTGAATTAAGGAAGTTGATTAAAATCTGGCTCTAAGTTTCACTTTGGCACTGATTCAATAACTTTTTTCCTACTATGGACAAGTTTCTGTCTTCTTAGCAGCCTCTCTGGAATGTCCTTTAGAGCACAAGTTGGTTTTGACTCACTGCATCACTAGCAGAGGTGCCCAGCACATTGTACAATTCCTGTTAAATAAATTATTTTCTACCTGCCTCCTGCCACATATTCCAGCTTAGACTTCATGAAAACTCAAACTTGACTTAGAATGGACTGGAATTGACTAAAATTGACTGCAGTGGGTGAATTTAACTCACATGACCATTATATCTACTACTGTGGGCAGGAATCCCTTAGAAGAAATGGAGTAGTCATCACAGTCAAAAACAGAGTCTGAATTGCAGTACTTGTATACAATTTGAAAAATTACAGAATGATCTCTGTTTGTTTCCAAGGCAAACCATTCAGTATCATGGTAATCCATGTCTATGCCCTGACATGCTAAAGAAGCTGAAATGGAATGGTTCTATGAAGACCTACAAGACCTTTTAAAATTAACACCCCAAAAAGATGTCCTTTTCATTATAGGGGACCAGAATGCAAAAGTAGGAAGTCAAGAAACACTTGGAGTAACAGACAAATTTGGCCTTGGAGTACATAATGAAGCAGGGCAAAGGCAAATAGAGTTTAGCCAAGAGAACGTACTGGTCACAGCAAACACCCTTTGCCAACAACACAAGGCTCTACACATGGACATCACCAGAGGTCAACACCAAAATCAGATTGATTATATTCTTTGCAGCAAAATGTGGAGAAGCTCTATACAGTCAGCAAAAACAAGACCGGGAGTTGACAGTGGCTTAGATCATGAACTCCTTATTGTCAAATTCAGACTTAAATTGAAGAAAGTGGGGAAAACCACTAGACCATTCATGTATGACCTAAATCAAATTCCTTATGATTATACAGTGGAGGTGAGAAATAGATTTAAGGGACTAGATCTGATAGAGTGCCTGATGAACTATGGATGGAGGTTCATGACATTGTACAGGAGACAGGGATCAAGACCATCCCCAACAAAGAGAAATGCAAAAAACCAAAATGTCTATCTGAGGACACCTTCCAAATAGCTGTGAAAAGAAGAGAAGCAAAAAAGCAAAGGAGAAACGGAAATACATACTCTTTTGAATGCAGAATTCCAAAGAATAGCAAGGAGAGATAAGAAAGAATTCTTTAGCGATCAATGCAAAGAAATAGAGGAAAACAAAAGAATGGGAAAGACTAGAGATCTCTTCAAGAAGATTAGAGATATCAAGGGAACATTTCATGCAAAGATGGGCTCAATAAAGGACAGAAATAGTGTGGACCGAACAGAAGCAGAAGATATTAAGAAGAGGTGGCAAGAATACACAAAAGAACTGTACAAAAAAGAGCTTCATGACCCAGATAATCACAATGGTGTGATCCCTCACATAGACTCAGACATTCTGGAATGTGAAGTCAAGTGGGCCTTAGGTAGCATCACTATGAACAAAGCTAGTGGAGGTGATGGAATTCCAGTTGAGCTCTTTCAAATCCTGAAAGATGATGCCGTGAAAGTGCTGCACTCAATATGCCAGCAAATTTGGAAGACTCAGCACTGGCCACAGGACTGGAAAAGGTCAGTTTTCATTCCAATCCCAAAGAAAGGCAATGCCAAAGAATGCTCAAACTACTGCACAATTGCACTCATCTCACACGCTAGTAAAGTAATACTCAAAATTCTCCAAGTCAGGCTTCAGCAATCTGTGAATTGTGAACTTCCAGATGTTCAAGCTGGTTTTAGAAAAGACAGAGGAGCCAGAAATCAAATAGCCAACATTTGTTGGATCATCAAAAAAGCAAGAGAGTTCCAGAAAAACATCTATTTCTGCTTTATTGACTATGCCAAAGCCTTTGACTGTGTGGATCATAATACATTATGGGAAATTCTGAAAGAGATGGAAATACCAGACCACCTGACCTTCCTCTTGAGAAACCTGTATGCAGGTCAGGAAGCAACAGTTAGAACTGGACATGGAACAACAGACTGGTTCCAAATAGGAAAAGGAGTTATGTAAAAGCTGTATATTGTCACCCTGTTTATTTATCTTATATGCAGAGTATATCATGAGAAATGCTTGGCTGGAAGAAGCACAAGCTGGAATCAAGATTTCTGGGGGAAATATTAATAACCTCAGATATGTAGATGACACCACCCTTATGGCAGAAATTGAAGAACTAAAGAGCCTCTTGATGAAAGTTGAAGAGGAGAGAGAAAAAGTTGGCTTAAAGCTCAACAGTCAGAAAACTAAGATCATGGCATCTGGTCCTATCACTTCATGGCAAATAGATGGTGAAACAGTGGCTGATTTTATTTTTTTGGGCTCCAAAATCACTACAGATGGTGATTGCAGCCATGAAATTAAAAGACACTTGCTCCTTTGAAGGAAAGTTATGACCAACATAGACAACATTTTAAAAAGCCGAGACATTATTTTGTCAACAAGGTCCATCTTTTCAAGGCTATGGTTTTTCCAGTAGTCATGTATGTATGTGAGAGTTGGACTATAAAGGAAGCTGAGCGATGAAGAATTGATGCTTTTGAACTGTGGTGCTGGAGAAGACCCTTGAGAGTCCCTTGGACTACAAGGAGATCCACCCAGTCCATCCTAAAGGAGATCAGTGTTGGATGTTCATTGGAAGGACTGGTGTTGAAACTGAAACTCCAATAATTTGGCCATATGATGTGAAGAACTGACCCATTTGAAAAGACCCTAATGCTGCAAAAGATTGAAGGCAGGAGGAGAAGGGGACAACAGAGGATGAGATGGTTGGATGGCATCACCGACTCAATGGATATGAGTTTGGGTAAACAGTGGGAGTTGCTGGTGAACAGTGAGGCCTGGCATGCTGCAGTCCATTGCGTCTCAAAGAGCCAGACACGACTGAGTGACTGAATTGAGCTAAAACAAACTTTTCAAAAACTTTCCCTTAATTCCATGTTACACCATGTCATTATGAAAAAATAACATATTATATTAATCTAAATAATGCCCAATGGGAAAGTTTCTTTTATCCCCATAGATATTTAGTAGGCTAACAGATTCTAGAAACCCAAAATGAAATAGGTGTTTGCTATTGTTTATTTGCTAAGTCATATCCAACACTTTGTGACTCCATGGAATGTATTCCACAAGCCTCCTTTGACCATGGAATTTTCCAGGCAAGAATACAAAAGTGGGTTGACATTTTCTTCTCCAGGGGATCTTCCCAATCCAGGAAGTGATACCATGTCTCCTGTATTGGCAGGTGGGTTCTTTATCATCTGAGCTATCAGGGAATCCCTGAAATTAGAAACCAATTTAGAGATGGACATTCATCTCCATCAACAGGATGAAGCAAGGATGGGAGACCAAAGGACTGTGAGTGTGGATTGATGCCTTTCCTTCCAATTGGCAAACCAGCCACACAAACTGAAGATAGTATATTGGTATGGTGTGGAAATATATATTCATTTATACTTTACAACCAAGTGACCTCCAGTTGCTAACTTATATATTTTAGACAATTAATCAGAAGAGCAGGCTGTGTCTAGTTGTTTTCATTGCAAGACTGCCAGAAATGATCTCTGTCCAAATCTTTTCTCTGATTTGATACATTGCTTCTTAAAAAGGACAAGACTTGTGCTTTATAAAGAGTAGTTTTTAAAATTGAAAAAAAAAAGTATTTGCATGAAAAACCTACTGGAGTCTCAAGGAGATTTTGCCAAGTCAAAGGAAGATGTAGAGTAAGGTGTCAGCTTCTAAACAGGGTAAGGAAGATCTTTTGCAGCAAGGAGCAAGTTTCATTCTCTTCAAGGTGGTGTTAGTTTCATACCTACCAAGTTCCCCAGGGTTGAAAAGAAGCTGTGTTCTGCCTTCCAGGGAGTCTGAAAAAGTAAACATGAAAAATGTAATGTCACTCTTCCTCCAAATAGCACAGATCAGAGTGAAATTTGCTGCTATATTTAACTCTAGGATCATTTACCTATCTGCCCTTCTCTTAGTAATTTTCAGACTTTGATTCGTTGTCTCTTTCTGGGGTGGTGAGAAGAAGCCTTTGCTTCTTTTCCTCCAAGGCTTTCAATGCAAACTCTAAAAATAAGGCTGCCTTAATTAAATTGCAAATGCAATCATCAGGGTTTGATTCAGTAAAAATGTCATGTGTTAGCATTATGTAGCATCCCTCTGAATCTTGTACAGAGCTGGAGGAGCCTCTTGTCAACCATCCTTCAGGTCTGGGAAGGAAGGCCACATGCAGGTGGGCATGGCTGTGTGTAGAGACCCACCCCCCCCGCCCCCCAGATGAGGGCTCTTATTTACAGAAGTGGGAGGGAAAACACGCAGTCCATTGCTCTAATTGTTTGGGATGCTTCCACAAATCTCTGCAGCTTGTATGAAAATGTAAAACTTCCCAAGACAGCAATGATACTGCTGATCCTTGAGAGCCCACCCACATCTGGTCCACCCAGGACCAGACCTTTCAGGAGTCTCTCAGGGGGCCTGGCCCCATCTGCCGCCAAGCTCCAGATCTGAGATTCCATTTGAGACACATAATGTGTAACGAAACAGGTTGTTGATTGAAGTGAGTAATAAAAACACCAGCAAGCTTATCACCTTAGGTTACCAACAAATAAAACTTCAGAAAGAGGCAATAAGAGATCAGTTTGGTCAATGTTCATTTCACATCCACAGCAAGTTAAGACGGGTGATCTGTCTTGTATCCCACTATTTGGTTAAACATCGTTTGCTCTCATATATTTTTAAAGTGAAATGTGCTTGTTTTAAAGATCTGACTCACCTCTAAAATGAGAGGCACATCAACTTTTAGGAGGATTGGAACAGTAACTTCAGGCACTGGAAGGGATGGAAAGGACCATAGATACTGGCACACAGAATGTATGCAATAAGATTCATGTGGTCTTATGTTTGAAATATTAATAGAGAAAGGAATGTATAATGCTTGCTGTACAAATCAAGAAAAATAAAGTGTGAGAAGGTCTGATTGGAGACTGTGAGAGCTTATAGGAAGGAATTTATGATAAAAAAAATGAACATCGTTTTGTAATATGGATCAGTCTATTTTTAGAGTTGACAATCATGAAAAGTTTAAAAAGTATATGTGAGTGATAGTTGTGCAGACATGCCTGACTCCAACCCCATGGACTGTAGCCTGACGGGCTCCTCTGTTCCTGGAATTCTCCAGGGAGGATTACTGGAGTGGGTTGCCATTTCCTCCTTTAGTATAAAGTGTATAAATATCCATATATGTTTAGATATCAATATATTGTAGGTTTTTAGATAAAATTGTATGTAAGGAATAATAGATTAAAAATGCATATAAAGGAAGAAGAAAATTGGTTAACAAACTAAAAAACTTAGGAAATGAACTAAGCACACATAAAGTTGAATATAGAAATGCAGAATGGTGAAATCAATCAAACAGAAAATATAAGATCAAAACCAAATGCTAAGCTTTGATAACACTTTAAAACAACTTAATCATACAAATTACCATACATAAAATGGATAAGCAACAAGGATTGACTGTATAGAACAGGGAGCTATATTCAATATCTTATAATAATTTACAATAGAAAATAATCTCATAAATATATATTACTGATTCAGTTTGCTATACAACTGCAATTGACACAATACTGTAAATCAACTATATTTCAATTAAAAACTTTTTAAACATAATTTAATCTTATTAAAATCTGTTAGAATAAAACTAAACAAACCATCCAAGATCAAGTTAGAGAATGAAAAACTTTGTACAATTATAAATAAAATATTTAAGGTCATGCTAAAATGCTATAAATCATATAGTACCACTAAATTAGAAATTATAGATAAATATTGTTCTATAAAAGTATAAATAGCTAAATATATTTACACAAGAAATAGAAAACATGAATGCAGTTCTACCTGTTTTTTAATTTGATTCAAATTTTGTGATATTCAATTTTTAATGTTTTAGACAATGGAAAAATAATGTAGGCTCTCTGAATCATTTTATTATACTACTATGACGTTGACACAAAACATTTTAAGGATAATAAAAGAAAGAAGAACTAAAAGTCAAATTTTATCTTACAAACTACAAATATTTCAGATAAAACATCAATATGACAATGAGTTAATAAACAATTCAGTGATAAGATACTAGTTTTCAGAAGAATATAATTTAATATTAGCATAGCAACACAATTATGCTTAGCTTTTTTATTTTATTTTTTAATTTAAATTTATTTATTTTAATTGGAGGCTTTTAAAAATATATAAATATAGTAAGATACACAAACAGTATAAAATAAAGCACATATTCACCAAATACTCCTAGAAAACTGGGAACATAAAAGTTAAAAATAATTATTTTTGTTAGAAACATAAAACAGTACCTGCTTTCACTGCAATAATTGAACATTTTACTAGAAGTACTAGGGAACAAATACTATAGAAAACTATGAGAAATACAGCGTGGATAGATTGACTAGAAATAAAAATAATTTTCAGTACTTGGAGACAATCTGATTATACATAGAGAAAATCCAACAGACTCTACAGGCTAATTTTTAGAACTCAATTTACCAATGTTGCTGAGTACAAGGTCCTAATACAGAAATTAGTAGTATTCCTATAAACAAGGATACTGGTAAAATATATATATACACACATTTTTAAATAATAGTATTCATAATAAAAGCAAATTACACAGCATGGGAATAAATCTAACACAAGGTATGAAAGTCTTTCATAAAGGAATTATAATGCATTGGAAGACTTAAAAGAGGAATTGCATTAGATAGATGAATGACTGTGGCGGTTCATGTATAAAATGATTTGTCCCAAGGAAGGGCAGTGCTTTGTCCATTCGTCTGCGGGTTGACTACAGCCTTAGCCATCATTCCAGCAGGTCTTTTATCATTATTTTGACAAAATGATGCTACAGTAATTACTGACAAATAAATGGTCAAGAATACCCAAGACAATGTTGTGGAAGAATAATGATATCAAATTTACATTAAAGAAAAGCAGACAACACTTCTAACGTGATGATAATTAAAAGAGTAAAGGACTCCCAGGGCCAAGTAATATAAGACACTGAATATAATAGCTTGCTAAAGACCAGCACAGAAATTAATGTATTTTAAAATATGGTAGCATTAAATCCAGTGAAAATTAAGATGGGTTATTAAATGAATAAGGCTACAGTTGACTTTTCACCTGGATAAACAAGTATAAATTTAGAGTCCTATAACACAACCTATTATTTACCAAAATTTCAAGTGTATAAAACCCCACAATGTAGGAAAGTATCTTTTTCTCTCAAATAGGAAGCATATAAAGGAAACATAGATCAACTTCACTTTATTGCAGAAAAAAGATCACCTATTTACAATGTGAAAAATGCTATAAAATAAAAAAGAAGTATCTGCAATAAAATATTGTCATCATTTAAACATTGATAGATTTAACATAAACTTTCATATTAAGCTTCTCTTGCAATTCAGATGCTAGGTATACATTTTGACCCCATTTTACTTAACAGCTGATGGGAACAAATGAGGACTAGCATTTATGTGGGGCTTAGGATCTACAGTGCCCTTTGTCTTCATGATGTTGAAGATGCATCAAGTACATTTTCCTTCCAGCTGCATTACCATGTTTCATATAACAAAGGATAGACTGAAATATTTTCATACATGTGGCTTATTTTTTTACACCTCTTTTCACACTCAGTTTGTCTTTTTGTTCTTTGTTTCCTGCACTGAAATCTATGATGCCTACTATGGACCCTAACACAACACTATGTTTAAATTCTAAGAGCAGTAACATGAAGCCACCCTATCTACAACAGTTGGAATGATTTTATGAGGTAAGGTAAGAAGACTGGACTTCCACAAGTGTGGTGGTTTATGAAAGCATGTTTTTGCAGCATGTTTTGCATGTTTGATTGAATATTTATCAAGATAATTTTATCTAAGACTCAGGACTTATCCCAACATAAGCTTTTTCTTATTATCTCATTCTCCGTCTCTAAACCACTAGTTTCATTTATTTCCATGTGTATTTCCATGTGGCTGACTTTAGCTCAGCATTCATTTAGGATGATTTTTGTCATGTATGCAAATGGTTCAAATTTCCATTCATCTTCTGCAAACCTTCTGTGTCAGGGTTTCCAATGTCCAATTGCCCTGTACTATTGTCTTTTGTTCTCATTAATTACAGACATTACTTATTGGTGTCAATAAGGACCTTAAGGCTCATCAGTTTCTGCCATATAGCAAGATTCTTGATTCCTACTTATACCATCTTAACTGTTTGATAACATTCCTATGATGTTTTGTTTTTGATAAGCTATATTGCTTCACTGTTTTGCATTGGTGCTAAATTTTTCATTATTTCATCTTTGTAGTGTTTTTTAAAATACCTTGAGTTATTAAAAATAAATGAGCAAACTGCAGAAGATAGTGGAAGAGAGAAGAGGCTAGCATGCTTCAGTGCCCAAGTTCGCAGAGAGTCAGACATGGCTTAGTGTCCCAACAACAGCAACATAAAAATTACACTGAATAAATTGCATATATTTAAGCCTTGAATTTAATACCTCTCCCCTGCCTTTCCTTACCCCTACGTTCATCCTGAGGCACCACTGATCTTTCTGTCATTACAGTTTTGCTTTCTTTTTCTTTTTTTTTATTTTATAAATTGCATCATACAATATGTGCTCTTTTGGTCAGGCCTCTTTCACTTTATGGTTCACTGAGCCACCAAGGGCTTCCCTGGTGGCTCAATGGTAAAGTGTCTGCATACAATGCAGGAGACGTGGGTTTGATCCCAGGAAGATCTCCTAGAGAAGGAAATGGCAACCCACTCCACTATTCTTGCATGGAAAAGCCCATGGACAGAGGAGCCTGGTAGGCTATAATTCATGGGGTTGCAAACAGTTGAACATGACTGAGAGACATCACTTCACTTCTTTCAGTCTATAAGACTGATATCTACCCATGCTGTGTATGCAGTGACAGATCTTTACTTTGTATTTCTGAGTAATATTTCTATGTGTTTTGTTTGGTGTTTCTATGTTTGTTTGCTTTTGCAATATCTGGATTTGTATCTAATGTACAGACTAAATTTTATTAAAAAGACAAGTATTTTTAAAATGATCTGGAATGTGAAGTCAAGTGGAATGTGAAGTCAAGAAAAAAAAGAAAAAGAAAGCATCACTACGAACAAAGCTAGTGGAGGTGATGGAATTCCAGTTGAGTTCTTTAAAATCCTGAAAGACGATGCTGTGAAAGTGCTGCACTCAATATGCCAGCAAATTTGGAAAACTCAGCAGTGGCCACAGGACTGGAAAAGGTCAGTTTTCATTCCAATCCCAAAGAGAGAAAATGCCAAAGAATGCTCAAACTACCACACAATAGAATGCTCAAACTACTGCACAATTGCACTCATCTCACACACTAGTAAAGTAATGCTCAAAATTCTCCAAGCCAGGCTTCAGCAATACATGAAGCGTGAACTTCCAGATGTTCAAGCTGGTTTTAGAAAAGGCAAAGGAACCAGAGATCAAATTGCCAACATCCACTGGATCATGGAAAAAGCAAGAGAGTTCCAGAAAAACATCTATTTCTGCTTTATTGACTATGCCAAAGCCTTTGACTGTGTGGATCACAATAAACTGTAGAAAATTCTAAAAGAGATGGGAATACTAGACCACCTGACCTGCCTCTTGAGAAATCTGTATGCAGGTCAGGAAGCAACAGTTAGAACTGGACATGGAACAACAGACTGGTTCCAAATAGGAAAAGGAGTACATCAAGGCTATATATTGTCACCCTGCATTTGCATTTTGCAAATTGTCATCTGCATATTGCATTTAACTTATATGCAGAGTACACCATGAGAAATGCTTGGCTGGAAGAAGCACAAGCTGGAATCAAGATTGCTGGGAGAAATATCAATAACCTCAGATATACAGATGACACCACCCTTATGGCAGAAAGTGAAGAGGAACTAAGCCTTTCGATGAAAGTGAAAGTGGAGAGTGAAAAAGTTGGCTTAAAGCTCAACATTCAGAAAACGAAGATCATGGCATCTGGTCGCATCACTTCATGGGAAATAGATGGGGAAACAGTGGAAACAGTGTCAGAATTTATTTTTTGGGCTCCAAAATCACTGCAGATGGTGACTGCAGCCATGAAATTAAAAGATGCTTACTCATTGGAAGGAAAGTTATGACCAACCTAGATAGCATATTGAAAAACAGAGACAATCCTTTGCCAACAAAGGTCCATCTAGTCAAGGCTATGGTTTTTCCTGTGGTCATGTATGGATGTGAGAGTTGGACTGTGAAGAAGGCTGAGCGAGGAAGAATTGATGCTTTTGAACTGTGGTGTTGGAGAAGTCTCTTGAGAGTCCCTTGGACTGCAAGGAGATCCAACCAGTCCTTTCTGAAGGAGATGAGCCGTGGGATTTCTTTGGAAGGAATGATGCTAAAGCTGAAACTCCAGTACTTTGGCCACCTCATGTGAAGAGTTGACTCATTGGAAAAGACCCTGATGCTGGAAGGGATTGGGGGCAGGGGAAGAAGGGGACGACAGAGGATGAGATGGCTGGATGGTGTCGCTGACTCAGTGGACATGAGTCTGAGTGAACTCCGGGAGTTGGTGATGGACAGGGAGGCCTGGCGTGCTGCGATTCATGGGGTCGCAAGGAGTGGGACACGACTGAGCAACTGAACTGACTAACTGACTGAAAGTAAAAATAAATAAATAAATAAATAAAATATTAAAAAAATAAAGTGATCTTGCCTTTAACATAAGAGGACCTTGCCACAGAAGTATTTTGTAAAATGTCCTCCTGAAATCCAGATATTAGCAGAATGAATCTACTTTTTTCTTACCTAGCAGGCTAACCCATATAGACTTTATATTAGCATACCTTATGTCACCAAACTGAAATTTTTTTCTGATAATATTTTATTTTTTACATACAATTTACAAAGATAAACTTATCAGTCTATCTTTTATAGTATTGACTTTTTTGACATCTTGAAGACTGAATCTGTATTTTCTAAATACATCACCCATCCAAATTTTTGTAGAATTCTTGAAATTTCATTCAATGTGCTCAACAATCTAATTTGTGAAAAAATATTTTTAGGAGAAAATAAATATATTTTTTTAATCTGACTTAAAAATGTAATAAATAGCATATTAATACTTAGAAAACATTTTTGTAGGTTTTCTAAAATGTGTATAAGACATTTTAATTTATTCAAAACATAAGAATTTGGTTAAAAGACATTTTAATAAAAAGAAAACTCATGAACTTTCAAGGAATAATTCAGACCCAAATAGTTTTAATAAAAATTACATTTGTAAGTTATAGCTACAATTTTATTGGTTTTTGGATCAAAAATCAGACATCCTCACTCCATATCTTCCAAAATTTACAAAATGTGTCTCTAATCATTTTATTTTTTGGTTTCCCTGGGCAGTTTGGGGATCTTAGTTCACTGATCTTGCCACAAAAAGCACCGAGTCTAACGACTGGACCATCAGGGAATTCCCCTCTTTACCTTAAAAATGAATGCAGGATAAACATATTGCTCTTTCCATTGACAAACATATTGCTCTTTCTGTTGAGACAGTAAAAATAACTTATAGTCATCATTCAAATAATTGATGTGCAGATCAATATACAATAATTAGTATAAAAATGAATTTGAAAGAAAAACTGATCACATGAATTTGCATGTGAAATACACTTTCATTTCCAATAAATTTGGCTTAGTCAACAAACCTTGATCAATCAGCTTCCAGCAAATGACATTGCACTAGATTACTGAATGGTTAAAAGAATATAATACTCAGTACTTTGATATTCAGGATAAGTTGCAAAAAGGTAAACTGACATAGCCACATTTGAACATTTAATCAAGTATTCCATTAATATATCGTATAGGGTTTATAACCATAAGCCAGTGAACCTTGGCATACATTGGTTCTGTTGTTTGTCTTTACTGTCATTACACTGAAGATGACCAAACATCATCTGCCATAAATTACTGAACCTTCACGTTTGACATCATTTAACCTATGAAATTTCACCATCGTCTCAGTCGATACGACCCTGTTGATATAACAAACGTGATCCTGGCAAAGGCCTGTCGGCTCCCCAGTGGGATTATTCCATTTCTTCATTTATTTTACTTATTTCATACCAAATGTTGTTTGTGAGGATGCCTATTAGTAGACAAGTCAACAAGAAACATGCATGTTTTATGATGATTAATCATCTTGATTTAGATTATGTTTAATACATTTTAGTATGATGTTCCAATTTCAGCTGAATCCAACACTATCTGAAATGATGCTAATAAAAGAAGACCTGGCTGCTGGACAGCACGCACTACAATGCCAATACCTGTGGTGCTCATCTTTCTTAAAAGCTGCAAAAATGTGTTTCCTACTGTGACATCCAATACACCAAAGAGCCTTCTCTGAAAATCATCCTTTCATTATGTCTTTGTAATTACTGTTTTCTGTCTGATGAATCTTATGCAAGCTGTGATACTCTGAATTATAGATCTGGGAGAGTTACAGTAACATAACTAGCTGCAGTTCACTAGGCTGTGTGTATCATCCCTTGTTACATACTCCATCATCTGTACTCACTTTCAATGAGTTGATCAGAATTCTAACTTATAGAACCTTGTGCTAAGTTTCTCATTTAACAAATGTTGAGTATCCTTGGCAGGTAAGATGTTCGATACAGCAGCAGCCAAGAGACATATCTTTTGCCCTTAAAACTTTCATATTCAGGAAGAAATAGCTCAGCTTGAAATGTCACCTGTTTTCATTTTATGACTTGCAAGTTTTGATTATAGAATTATATTTGGACTGGACATTAGCAAGCAGACATTTTGTTCTGCACATATTTAACAAATGAGCCAATACATAGTATGAGCTCAAATAAACAAAGTAAAAAAAACACAATGACATGAAATTACATTCTAGAACACTTTCCAGAAGTATAAGTATAAACAAGTACTTTCTTATGGAAGTGCAGTACATGAGTGGAAGATAACAGGTGAACCTTTCTAGACTGAAAAATGTATTTTTTCAATAAGCATTTATTAAGTGCTAATGCATATTCCACCTACTATACTCAGTGCTGGCTTTGTAGTATGGTGATATGGATTTAAAGTATGAATTATCCTACATTTCTGACATTCAGTCACATCAGATAGTAAAGGAGCACACAGATGTTACTTTCTGTTGGAGAATGTAATCTCCAACAGAGAAAACCCTGGACAAGTGAAAATGGAACAGGACAGAAGGAAGCAGTAACATTGTCAAGCTTGTCAGATAAATCAGCGCTGGCCGGAAAATAGGATGATGGGGTCCTTAACAGGCTGTGCTCAAAAGTCAGAGACCAGCTGGTCCAGTCATTTTCAACCGTAGCTGCAATCTAATCCACTAG
Organism: Bos javanicus; assembly: GCF_032452875.1. NCBI lineage: Eukaryota > Metazoa > Chordata > Mammalia > Artiodactyla > Bovidae > Bos > Bos javanicus. Next base: position 3,287,784 of record NC_083871.1, on the reverse strand, counting down.
AAGGATTTTAAACATACACATTAAACACTCACAGAGCCCTCTCCAGAGCATTTAAAACTGAACAGCATGACATCGGCTTCATACGTTATTCTCACGTGCACTTAGTGTTGAGAACTTTGGATATTCATCTAATGTGCCTCTCACACTGTAAAATGCACCCGTTACCATGCAGACATTGATAGAATCCACCTAGGGTAGTGCCTGAGAGTCTGTAATCCAACAAACACCCAGAGTGTTGCCATGATCACAGTCTACAGAATAGCTTGTGATCTGTTAAGAAACTTAGAAGTCAGGGAAACACCTCAGACCTACTGAAACAAAATCTGCATTTTAGCAACATCTCTGGTTGATTTGAATAAACACTGAATATAGAGAAATGCTCCTAAAATATGCAATTTTCCCAAATGAAGGAAATGATCCTCATTATAACTTAGATCAGAAGATTGTCTCCTTTCCCTTCAATATCTAATTCAAGTTTAACTCCAACAATTTCAAGATACTAACATCAGGTACATTCAGAATAAAGTCTATAGCAGTGGTTCTCAAAGTATGGTTCCAGGACAGGTACCTTGCTGTATTATGAGGGAAAGGGTTATAAATGTCCATTATAAATTATTTATATTTATAGATTATATATTTATACATTATAAACTATAATAAATTGTTGAGACTTATCCAGACTTACTAGAGATGGGGCCCAGCAATATTTGTTTAGCAGTCCTCCAAGTCATTCTAATTACTGTATACTCAAATTTGAGAATCACTGGCCCATCAAAGAACTGTAATACTGTAAACAATGGAAATGTAAACTTAAAAAATATATATATTTTCAAAGTCAAAAGAACTAAACATATATTGACCTTAATTCTATGAAAATAAGAAAAAATAAATTAAATAAAAACCTAGTATAGTGACTGATATATAGAAAGATGAAATAGGGCATTATCAGTGGGCATGTATTTTTAAGGAACTCCTAGGAACAGAAAATTTGTGGTGATAAATCATGAAATACACACATAAACACACACAAGCACAAGGGGTGGAGATATATATATTATTGACTATATTACAAAACAATTATTATATTATGTCATATATATCAGTATATTATATTATACATTGTATGTTTTATATATAATTATGCTATATATAATATATAATAATATTTATTATATATATTATATTATTTATAACATATGTGATATAATTTATTTATTTTATAACATAAATATAATTTAATATATTATACATACTTATTTATATATTTTATAATATAAATATTATATATATTATTTATATATAATAGATATTACTTATATATATTATATATTATTTATATATAATAGATATTACTTATATATTATATATTATGTATATTATAGACATTATATATAATATAAAACATATATTATTTAAAATACTTTGTTATATATTAATTATATTATACATAATATATATTATATTATATCAATTATATTATACATAATATATATTATATCATAATATTATATACTATATATTATATAATATATACTATATATAATATAATATAATTTAGGCTGTATATATGTTATATATATTATATACTAAATATATATATGATTATATTATATATTATATACATTATATTTTATAATATATATTATATTTTATGTACTATTATAAATATATTATTTAATACATTTTATTTATATTATATTATTATGCATATATTATATATTATATAGTAAAATGATATATATTATATAATAAATAATATATATAATTATATGTATAATATAATATAATAATTTAATATGTACTATAATAATATATATAATTTGCCTTGATTCACTGACCTAACTTTCCAGGTTCCTATGCAATATTGCTCTTTACAGCATCGGACCTTGTTTCTATCACCAGTCACATCCACAACTGGGTATTGTTTTTTGCTTTGACTCCATCCCTTCATTCTTTCTGGAGTTATTTCTCCACTGATCTCCAGTAGCATGTTGGGCACCTACCAACCTGAGGCATTCCTCTCTCAGTATCCTATCATTTTTCCTTTTCATAATGTTCATGGGGTTCTCAAGGTAAGAGTATTGAAGTGGTTTGTCATTCCCTTCTCCAATGGACCGCATTCTGTCCATTCTAAAGGAGGTCAGTCCTGGGTGTTCTTTGGAAGGAATGATTCTAAAGCTGAAACTCCAGTACTTTGGCCACCTCATGCGAAGAATTGACTCATTGGAAAAGACTCTGATACTGAGAGGGATTGGGGGCAGGAGGAAAAGGGGACAACAGAGGATGAGATGGCTGGATGGCATCACCGACTTGATGGACGTGAGTTTTAGTGAACTCCTGGAGTTGGTGATGGACAGGGAGGCCTGGTGTGCTGCAATTCATGGGGTCACAAAGAGTCAGACATTACTGAGTGACTGAACTAGAACTAGAACTAGAATATATTTAATTCTATATATAATATACAATATATTATAATGTAGTATAATATAATATATTATAATGTATACGATATATAATTAGAGACTAGAATTATAATATACTTAATAATAATAATATAATTATAATATTATCATATACTATAATATATAATTATATATATAATTATGTATATAATTCTATAATTCTATGTCAGTTCTATGACAACCTTTATATATATAAATATATATAATGTATATAATATATTGTATTATATTATATATTTATATATATAATATATATTGCATAAAATACAGAGAAATCCCAGAGTGAACAAATGGAAAAGATTGCAGGCAATTCTATAACAACCTTTTGAATAATTAAATTATTTATTCACAGTTGATGAACCAGTGGGCACATTCCTCCTATCTTCCTTAAAATAGTGACGTTTAGATAGACAAAAAATTCTGAAGCTTCTCTTTTAAATGACCAATGACTTACTAGGGTGATAATTCTGAGCTTCATTTCACTACAATTCTTAAAAAAAAAAAAAAACAGGAAGAAACAAACAAACAAAAAAAAACAAAAAAAGAAAAGAATAAAACAACAACAAAAGTAAAGTCATTAATTCTACACAAGAAATCGGAATACATTATGACCATGGCCCTTGTGGAGCCCTTGCTGTGTAAAACTGTATTAAAATTACTTTGTTGCTGAATTGTTATCTATATATTTCCATATATCCTTGATCACTGATCAGTGATCAATACAAAGAAATAGAAGAAAACAATAGAATGGGAAAGACTAGAGTTCTCTTCAAGAAAATAAGAGATACCAAGGCAACATTTCATGCAAAGATGGGCACAATAAAAGACACAAATGGTATGGATCTAACAGAAGCAGAAGAGGTGGCAAGAATTCATAGAAGAACTATACAAGAAAGATCTTCATGACCCAGATAACCATGATGGTGAGGTCACTCACCCAGAAACAGACATCCAGGAATGTGAATTCAAGTGGACCTTAGGAAGCATCACTATGAACAAAGCTAGTAGAGGTGATGGAATTCCAGTTGAGCTATTTCAAATCCTAAGAGAGGATGTTGTGAATGTGCTGCACTCAATAAGCCAGCAAATTTGGAAAATTCAGCAGGGGCCACAGGACTGGAAAAGGTCAGTTTTCATTCCAATGCCAAAGAATGCTCAAACTACCACACAATTGCACTCATCTCACGTGCTAGCAAAGTAATGCTCAAAATTCTCCAAGCCAGGCTTCAACAGTATGTGAACGATGAACTTCAAGATGTTCAAGGTGCATTTAGAAAAGGCAGAAGAACCGGAGATTAAAATGCCAACATCCACTGGGTCATTGAAAAAGCAAGAGAGTTCTAGAAAAAATATCTGCTTCTGCTTTATGGATGATGCCAAAGCCTTTGACTGTGTGGATCAAAACAAACTCTGGAAAATTCTTCAAGAGTTGGGAATACCAGACCATATGACCTGCCTCCTGAGAAATCTGTATGCAGGTCAAGAACAACAGTTAGAACTGGGCATGGAAAGACAGACTGGCTCCAAATCGGGAAATGAGTATGTCAAAGCTGTGTATTGTCACTCTACTTATTTAACTTATTATGCAGAGTACATCATATGTGATTCTGAGCCAGATGAAGTGCAAACTAGAATCAAGATTGCTTGGAGAAATATCAATAACCTCAGATATGCAGATGACACCACCCTTACGGCAGAAAGTGAAGAAAAACTAAAGAGCCTCTTGATGAAAGTGAGAGAGGAGAGTGAAAAAGTTGACTTAAAACTCAACATTCAGAAAACTAAGATCATGGCATCTGGCTCCATCACTTCATGGCAAATAGATGGGGAAACAATGGAAACAGTGACAGACTTTATTATGGGGGGGAGGGCCTCCCAAATCACTGCAGATGGTGACTGCAGCCATGGAATTAAAAGCTGCTTACTTTTTGAAATCAAGTTATGACCAATCTAGAAAGTGTATGAAAAAGCAGAGACATTAATTTGCCAAGAAAGTTCTGTCTAGTAAAAGCTATGGTTTTTCCAGTAGTCATGTATGGATGCAAGAGTTGGACTATAAAGAAAGCTGAGTGCCAAATCATTGGTGCTTTTGAACTGTTGTGTTGGAAAAGATTGTTGAGAGTCCCTTGGGCAGCAAGGAGATCCAATCAGTCCATCCTAAAGAAATCAGTGCTGAATATTCATTGGAAGGACTGATGCTAAAGCTGAAACTCCAATACTTTGGCCACGTGATGCAAAGAGCTGACTCATTTTCAAAAATCCTGATGCTGGGAAAGACTGAGGTCAGGAGGAGAAGGGGATGATAGAGGATGAGATGGTTGGATGGCATCATTGACTCAATGGACATGGGTCTGGGTGTACTCCGGGAGTTGGTGATGGACAGGGAGGACTGGCTTGGTGCAGTTCATGGGGTCGCAAAGAGTCGGACACGACTGAGTGACTGAACTGAACTGAACTGAACTGTTATATCTATCCTTATCCATCTATCTAACGATATTCTTGACATTATGTTTGGCAAAGATTTAAATTGGATTTTATTAATTTTTAAAAATGTTTTCCTTTTTAAAAAATTTTATTTTATTTTTAAACTTTACAATATTGTATTGGTTTTGCCAAATATCGAAATGAATCCACCACAGGTATACATGTGTTCCCCATCCTGAACACTCCTCCCTCCTGCCTCCCCATACCATCCCTCTGGGTCGTCCCAGTGCACCAGCAGCCCCAAGCATCCAGTATCGTGCATCGAACCTGGACTGGCGACTCGTTTCATACATGATATTGTACATGTTTCAATGCCATTCTCCCAAATCTTCCCACCCTTTCCCTCTCCCACAGAGTCCATAAGACTGTTCTATACATCAGTGTCTCTTTTGCTGTCTCACATACAGGCTTATTGTTACCATCTTTCTAAATTCCATATATATGTGTTGGTATACTGTATTGGTGTTTTTCTTTCTGGCTTACTTCACTCTGTATAATAGGCTCCAGTTTCACCCACCTCATTAGAACTGATTCAAATGTATTCCTTTTAATGGCTGAGTAATACTCCATTGTGTATATGTACCATGGCTTTCTTATCCATTCATCTGCTGGTGGACATCTAGGTTGCTTCCATGTCCTGGCTATTATAAACAGTGCTGCGATGAACATTGGGGTACATGTGTCTCTTTCCCTTCTGTTTTCCTCAGTGTGTATGCCCAGCAGTGGGATTGCTACATCATAAGGCAGTTCTGTTTCCAGTTTTTTAAGGAATCTCCACACTGTTCTCCATAGTGGCTGTACTAGTTTGCATTCCCACCAACAGTGTAAGAGGGTTCCCTTTTCTCCACACCCTCTCCAGCAATTATTGCTCGTAGACTTTTGGATTGCAGCCATTCGGACTGGCGTGAAATGGTACCTCATAGTGGTTTTGATTTGCATTTCTCTGATAATAAGCAATGTTGAGGATCTTTTCATGTGTTTGTTAGCCATCTGTATGTCTTCTTTGGAGAAATGTCTATTTAGTTCTTTGGCCTATTTTTTGATTGGGTCATTTATTTTTCTGGAGTTGAGCTGTAGGAGTTGCTTGTATATTTTTGAGGTTAGTTGTTTGTCAGTTGCTTCATTTGCTATTATTTTCTCCCATTCTGAAGGCTGTCTTTTCACCTTGCTAATAGTTTCCTTTGTTGTGCAGAATCTTTTAAGTTTAATTAGGTCCCATTTGTTTATTTTTGCTTTTATTTCCAATATTCTGGGAGGTGGGTCATAGAGGATCCTGCTGTGATGTATGTCAGAGAGTGTTTTGCCTATGTTCTCCTCTAGGAGTTTTATAGTTTCTGGTCTTACATTTAGATCTTTAACCCATTTTGAGTTTATTTTTGTGTATGGTGTTAGAAAGTGTTCTAGTTTCATTCTTTTACAAGTGGTTGACCAGTTTTCCCAGCACCACTTGTTAAAGAGATTGTCTTTAATCCAGTGTATATTCTTGCCTCCTTTGTCAAAGATAAGGTGTCCATATGTGTGTGGATTTATCTCTGAGCTTTCTATTTTGTTCCATTGATCTATATTTCTGTCTTCGTGCCAGTACCATACTGTCTTGATGACTGTGGCTTTGTAGTAGAGCCTGAAGTCAGGCAGGTTGATTCCTCCAGTTCCATTCTTCTTTCTCAAGATTGCTTTGGCTATTCGAGGTTTTTTGTATTTCCATACAAATTGTGAAATTATTTGTTCTAGCTCTGTGAAGAATACCGTTGGTAGCTTGATAGGGATTGCATTGAATCTATAAATTGCTTTGGGTAGTATACACATTTTCACTAAATTGATTCTTCCAATCCATGAACATGGTATGTTTCTCCATCTATTAGTGTCCTCTTTGATTTCTTTCACCAGTGTTTTAAGTTTTCTATATATATGTCTTTAGTTTCTTTAGGTAGATATATTCCTAAGTATTTTATTATTTTCGTTGCAATGGTGAATGGAATTCTTTCCTTAATTTCTCTTTCTGTCTTCTCATTATTAGTGTATAGGAATGCAAGGGATTTACCAAATGGGAGAAAATATTTACAAATCATATATTTGATAATAAACGTATCCAGAATATACAATGAACTGTGACAACTTAATAATAATAATAGAAGTTTTTTAAACTACCCCATTTAAAAAATTGGCAATGAACTTCAATGGACATTTCTCCAAGAAAGATATATGAAAGGCCCATAATTGTATAGAAAGATGCTCCACACCATTAGTAAGTAGAGAGGTACAAATTGAAACCACGATGAGATATCACTTCACTTAGAGTAGAATAGGTAGAACAAGAAAGTCAGATTATAATCAGTGCGGGGGAGGACACTGACACTGGAACCTGCACACCTTGCTGGTGGGGCTGTAAAGTCGTGCCGTCACTTCGATAAAGTGTGTAGCCTTTACTCAAGTGATTGACTATAGAATTGCAAATGAACCAGAAATTCTCCTGCTAGATATATACATCCAAGAGAAATGAAAACCCTTCTCCATCCGAAATTTTATACTTGAGTGTTTAGAGCAGCATTACTTGTAACACGCTAAATGTAGAAATGACTTAAATGTATATTGACTAACAAAAACCATAAACAGATGCAGTTTAACCATACTCTGAAATAATGTTGGGTCATAAAAAGGAGTGAAAGACTAACACATGCTACACATGGATAGCCCTGACACATCGTTCTAGTCAAAGAAATCAGTCACAAAAGACCATATATCACATACTTCCATTTATCTGAAATTTCACAAAAAGGAAACCTTGTGAAAGAAAGTAGATTAAGAGAGAAAGTAGATTAGTGGTTGCTTAGGGCTAAGATTTGGGGAGATAAGTGTGCAAGAACCAAAAAGTTGGGGTTTCTCTTTGAGGAAAGGAAAAGACTAAAATGCGTATTTAAATAAAATATTTTAGAATTTCCACATCTATGACATATAAAAATTCCCATGTTTATGAATGTACTAAAAGCCAATGAATTGTACATGAGGTGAATAGTATGTTATAGCACTTATATTTTAATAGAATTGCTTTAAAAAGTTTACATAAGAATATCTATAAGTATGGAGAAGGAAATGGCAACCCACTCCACTCCTCTTGCCTGGAGAATCCCATGGACAGAGGAGCCTGGTGGGCTGCAGTCCGTGGGGTCACAAGAGTCAGACATGACTTAGCGACTAAACCATCACCACCATCTATAAGTAAAAAGTACATTCAAATGAATGAAAACTGTGATAAAAATTTGGAATCAACCCATGAAGCATAACAAAAGCTCTACAAATATGAGACAAACATAAAGCTGGCAGAACTCAGGCTAACAGGGCAGGAGAACAAGAACTGCTGACAATTCAGTATCTGTGCAACAGGGGAAAAAATAAAAACATAAATGGAACATCATGAAACCTGATTTCTGTGGGGAGAAACATGAGATGCAGTGTGTATATGTGCTATGTTTTTAATAAGAATTATACAAAGATTTATGGCAAATAGAAGGGGAAAAAGTGGAATCAGTGACAGATTTTATTTTCTTGGGTTCCAAAATCACTGCAGATGGTGACTGCAGTCATGAAATTAAAAGATGCTTGCTCCTTGTAAGGAAAACCATGACAAACCTAGGCAGCCTATTGAAAAGTAGAGACATCACTTTGCTGACAAATGTTCATATGTACCGTCAATGCTATGGTTTTTCCAGGAGTCATATATGAATATGTGAGAGCTGGACTGTAAAGAAGGCTGAGCACTGAAGAACTGATGGTTTCAAATTGTGGTGTTGGAGAAGACTGTTGAGAGTCCCTTGGGCAGCAAAGAAATCAAATTAACCCTGAATATTCATTGGAAGGATGCCTGCTGAAGTTGAAGCTCCAACGCTTTGGCCCCCTGATGCAGAGAGCCAACTCATTGGAAAAGACCCTGATGCTGGGAAACATTGAGGCAGGAGGAGAAGAGGGTGACAGAGGATGAGATGGTTAAATAATGCCACAGATTCAATGTATATGAATTGGAATAAACTATGGGAAATAGTGGAGGGGAAAGTAGCCTGGCATTTTGGGGTAGCCAATCTGCAGCCCATTGGAATCACAAAAGTCACACCTAACTTAGCTACTGAACAACAACAACAAAAATAGAACAATTTAGTGCTTCAAGCTATTTGCACGTATAATTTGATCTAAAGGTAAACAGCTCAGAAAAAAATTCCAGGGCAATGTTTCTCAATTGCAGAGGCACTGGCATTTGGGGCCAGATCATACTTTGTTGTGGGCATCCTGCACCCAGTATGGTGTTTTGCAGGATCCCAAGCCCCTACTCATCAGATGTAAGTAATATCCTCAGCTCACTCCATCAACCCAACTAGAAACTTCCTCTAACGTACCTGGGATGGGGTAGGGACAGCAAAAGTTGCCTCTAACTGGAAACCACTGATCTACAATAATCTCTAGCGTCAACTAACTAAATGAAACTCATTATCTTTTGGAGCATGAGAAGAAGAACAGCATATTTAATGTTTATGAACATCACTTTTAATTAGTCAACACATTGATTTACCAGTGAAGGCATGTATCTTAGAGGCCATTTCTCATGGCTGTCTGAAACTCTCCAGCAGAAACTCCAGAAGAGTGAGGTTTTCCAAGGGCCTTGAACCATAATCCAAAATGACACCCATGACTCATTGGAAAAGACCCTGATGCTGGGAGGGATTGGGGGCAGGAGGAGAAGGGGACGACAGAGGATGAGATGGCTGGATGGCATCACAGACTCGATGGACATGAGTTTGGGTAAACTCTGGGAGTTGTTGATGGACAGGGAGGCCTGGCGTGCTGCGATTCATGGCATCGCAAAGAGTCGGACACGACTGAGTGACTGAACTGAACTGAACTGAACTTTATTTGCAAATAGGATATGGGAAAATCTGTAGATAATGGGGAAAAAACACATTTTAAGAAATCTATACTCAGTTACATAAATGTACACTCTGATGATGATATCATCTTAAGACGTTTCTTAGCTATAAGAGTCATTGCTATCCTTACAAAGGAATGTCTTATTAAGAAAAAAAAATGATAGCATAGAAACTCATTACTTACCTATGGAATCTGGAGGAAATGAAAATGAATCAGTGATTGGGAAATAATATAGATCTCACTCTCCAGAACCCCTGTGCTGATAGCATCCACTTTCCACAACAATTGGCCCTTCTCTCACCTTCAGAATCTTCCTCATTAAGTTTCTTTTCATGTCCTCAACATTGACCTGCTTGCCTTTCAGATCCAGAAAGTAACCGTTGCTTGTCTTGGGTTTGGTATTTACTTTACTAGCCTCTACTTCCTGCACCTGTACTGACCAGCCCAGTGGGTATATAATGGAGCTGCCTTTTTATTGGATAACATGTTCACACCTCCAAACTCGATCACTATAATCAATTACTTGGTTTCCTTTCAAAACTATTTTTTTTAATTTTATTTTATTTTATAACTTTACATAATTGCATTTCAGGTGCTTTTCAATTGTTAGTTGAAACCATAAGTCACTCTACACTACATGCATGGATTGCCAGTAAAAATGGACAAAAGAGAATTACATTAATATCCAAAGAGAAGAACATCTATGTGTGAATATATGAAAGGTTAAATTACTTGAGTCTTCATAAAATCAATGTTGTCAGGGATAAAATATAAATCATGGCTTAATCTCACCATTTCCTTAAGTGGCAAATTGCAGAAAGTAACATTAACAACCATTCTAGAAGAATAAAATATGTATCCCATTGACTGAAAGAAAAACTAGGTTTTTTTTTTAAAAAAGCAGTCATACGAATTATATTTATTTTTTATGATAATGAAAGAGAGTGGCCTTCTATCAATACTCTATCTACAGTTTTTTTGAACTGCAGGAATTGCTTTCTCCCTTTAAATGTCAAGACTGCTGGTGGGGATATAAAATTGTATAGATGCTGAGAACAGTTTTGGTGGTTCTTCAAGAAGTTAAACAGAGTTACCATATGACTCAGCAATTCTATCCTAGGTAGATACACAAGAGAAATGAAAACAACGGAATAGACAATATTTTATACATGAATGTTTACAGGAGAATTATTCATAAAGGTGGAAAAAACCCAAACATTCATCCACTGGCAAAGGATAAACACCATGTGACATAGCCAAATCATGGTAAAATTTTGGATCATAGAAAGGAATTAAGTTTTGACCTGTGCCTTAAAGCCGTTGAGAGATTCCAGTCACAAAAGACCATATATTATATAACACCTTCTTATGAAGACAGTCCACAATAGGAAAATCTATATATAGAGAGAGTTGGACTATAAAGAAGGCTGAGAACCGAAGAATTGCTTTTGAACTGTGGTGCTGGAGAAGACTCTCCTTGGACAGCAAGGAGACCAAATCAGTCAATCCTAAAGGAAATAAACCCTTAATATTCATTGGAAAGGCTGATGATAAAGCTCCAGTACTTTGGCTACCTGATGTGAAGAGTCTATTCATTGGAAAAGACCCTGATGCTGGGAAAGATTGAAGATGGGAGAAGAAGGGGACAACAGGGGACAAGATGGTTGAATGGCATCACTGACTCAATGGACATGAGTGTGAGCAAGCTCCAGTAGACAGTGAAGGACAGGGAAGCCTGGCGGTGCTGCAGTCCATAGGGTCACAGAGTCAGACACGACTGAGTAGCAGTTGCTCAGTTGTGTCTGACTCTGTGACCCCATGGACTTCTTTCTCACCTCCCCTGTTTGCCAGGTGTGTAGAGTTAAATATTTGATCTCATAAAAATAATAATAATAATATTAACATTTTTAAAGAGCTTTTCATGTAAAAATAAAGGCAAAGTTTACTCCAGGCTAGCAAAAGCAAAGGCTAAGACTTGGAACTGGGGACAATTTGTATTTGTCTGAAGTCCATATGTAAGTCCAGTTAGCTAGAGCAGTGAAAGAAAAATAATATTTGGTTAGAGACACACACTTTGATAAAGTCATGGAAGACATTGGGGGAAGGTGGTAAGTATGATTTTATTCTAAGGACCATGAGTTTGGGAAGAGGGAAAACTGATGGGGTTGATATTTTTGAACAGATCTTTCTGCCTGTTGTGTGGAGAGGGCACTGTCTACAGACAGAATTAAAACAGAAACAAGGGAAGCTCAGTGATGTACTTCAGGCAAGAGATAAAGATGATTGGATCTGAGAGGGAAATAATGGATATGAATGAAGATGAACCTGAGTTTAGGGCATTCTTGGAAGGTGGGTGTCTTGTTAGTGTACCAGATGACAGCATCAGCAACGTAGATGACTCTTAGGGTCTTAGCTTCTTGGATTACAAACTGTGTATTGGGATGGGGATGCCAATAGAGGAAATATTTGGAGAAATTAGAAGTTTTGTTTTGCTCATGTTTCCTTAACTACATACATTATATAATGTTTCACCTGTGCAGTTTGAAAACATGAGACTGGAACTCAGTAAAGAGTTTGAAACTGGAGAAAGAAGTCATGAACATAGAAGCTCACACATACCATGTGTATGGTGCTTAAAGCCAGGGCTACATGAGGTCACTTATGCAGAAATTATGGCGAAGGAGGCTCAAGATGGAACCTGCAGGGTGCCAATGCCCAGAGGGTGAAGGAAAGGGTAAGAGGAGGAGAGGAAGCCTGAAAGAGAACAACTGTTGAGGTAGAGCATTTATAAGCAGTGGGGACAATGAAATGAGAATTTCAGAAGGTGGGATTCATTAACCATGTTGGCTGCTGCTGAGAAGCTACATGAGGGACATCCCATCACTGGGTTGGACAGGAGAGACTGAGTGCTTAAGGTAAAAATCTGAACTTATTTGGAAGATGATAGGAGACATGGATGGTGGAGACGGGGCTGGAGAAAACATTTAGTGGATAATAAGTTGTAAAGTAAAGCAGGCAAGTGGAAATGCTAGAAAGAGTTTTACTCTGTCTTTAATTTTTAAGAAAATATAGGGAAAATGTTTCACCAGTAAAGTGGTCTTCAGGGATATCTGTAGGAATGGACCCTAGTGCTGGTGGAGAGTGAGTGGAACTTAGACATGTGGCCCATGATAGCACCAGGATGGGCAGTGGAGGGGTCAGGGTGCTTGACTTGGGACCTGAGGAAATCAGTCCTCTCTCTTCTGCTCCATCAGTGAGGCACAAAGCAAGACTCAGCAAAGCGGGAGGCGGGAGGGATATCTTTGATGCTTGAGGAAAAAGAAGTGCTAAAATAGAATTCTCAGATTTTGACAAAGTCTCCTAGGAGTATGAGAAAATGCAAAGGAACTCTTTCCAGCTTGGGTTCTTACAGGGAATCCAGGAAATAGGATTCATATGTTTGTGTAGATTTTACTTTACCTAAACTAGTACAAGTGAAGATTGAGTGCACCATTAAAATAGTTAATTAAAATATGCTATAATAATTTTTAATTATCATATTCCAAAAGTAGTTAATCAAAGGGAAAGAAGCAAGGAAGTTAGGATATGTACAAGTCAGGAATCTTCTGAGAAAGTGAATGAGTATGTTTGCATGTGTGTATGTATATATATATGAGAGAGAGAGAGAGATTTAGGTAAACTATAAAGAACAGGCAGAATTCACTGACTCGACTATGGAGCTTAAGAAGTCCCAAGATGTGTAGATGGCAAGCTGGTAACCCAGATGGGACAGCTGATGGTGCAAGTTCCTATCCAAATCTGAAGGTAGGAGACAGATGTTACAGCTCAGAGATAGAGAGGCAAGACCAGAATCCTCTAACTCAGCCTTCTGTTCTGTTCAGCTCTTCCCTGTGCTAGATAAGGCCCATGCACACTGAGGAGTGCCATCTGCCTTACTCAGTCTACCCATTCAGATATTAATCTCATTGAGAAACATCCTGACAGACACACCCAGGGAAAAAAAAAAAAAAAAGTTTAACCAAGTATCTGGGTATCTCATGGCCCAGTCAGGTTGACACATAAAATGAGTGTTTTTAAAGGAATGGTTTTCATTTGAATCATGGAATCATAGCTGGTTAGTAAAGAAATTGATGCAGGAGGCAGGTAATAAAAACTCTGTGAAGAACAGAACTATTGAGGAGTCTGGATGAAGCTGAATACTTGCCCCATAAAAGTAACTAAAATAAGCTGGAAAGACTGAGTATACTTTTTTTGGAATTTGTGATTTGAGAAGTTTAACGAGAGTTAGGGGTGTGAGAATGGACTAAGAGGACCAGAAATCTACCCACGCCCTAGAGGAGTACTGGGATGTTAAAATCAATATAAATAGTGACCAGAACAGATGAAGAATGAAGATCGTGGGGTTGGATTCAGAATTTTAGTGAATGAAGGGAATGCAGTAGAAAAATAGGAGTGATGATAATAATAAGAGCTAGCCCATGATTCCTAAGGTAGTGAGTTTCAAGCTGAGAGGGAGTTTTTGAAGGACCACAGGGAAGAGTTTGGAAGGAGTGCATGAGAAGGGCACGAGATCTGCGTCCATCTGCTGTGCTCTTGGGAGACTGGAGAAAGGGCAACCTCCTTCAAGGCAAGAAGCAGAGTAGTGTCCGTGGTCACCAAGTGGAGGAACTTACGGAGGACATCTCAGGAGTTCAGCTGTATGGAGATTTTCTAAGGACTCATCGTGAGTTCCCAGGGCAATTTCTAAACGGAGGGCCCGGAAAGACAAGATGGAGAATGCGCCAGACCTGTGATCCTGGTAGGGCCGTTTACAGCTGTGCAGTGTGGTGTGTCTGTCAAGTTCCAGGACAGAATATTCCTCTGGTACAGATGGACAAGTTTTACAGAGAGAGTGCACTGCCGACAGAGCAGAGGCAGCTTCTGCATGGGCAACACAGAGGCCTGGCATTACAGGACATGGAGAGACAAGACTCCCTGAGGTAGTACTGAGATTCCTGAAATGGATTCACGAGAACTTAATATACGATAAGGGCGACACTTCAAATCTGTGTGACAATAGTGAGTTGCTTGTATCTGACACACTCAGATATCCAATTAGGAAACAGAAGACAGCTCTCTACCTCATTTACACAATGTAAAGATCAAAATTATTTTCGTTGAAAATCAGAAGAATATGCCCACGCCCCAGAATAATTTAAAGTTTAATTACACACATGATAAATACATTTTGACACTGTATGCTTCATGTTAAAAGCAAGCCCTCTCCAAATCTCCTCCTTTTGAATCCTCAAGGAGGGCAAACACCTAGAAGCCTTAAAATAAAAGTTTGTGGTAACTAATGTTTTAAAAACCTACCCTAAAATAGAGTAAAAATGTCTAGGGCAAGTGAAACTTTGTTGTGTTGTGTTGGTTGCTCAGTCACGCCCGACTCTTTGTGACCCTATGAAGTGTGGACTGTAGCCCACCAGGCTCCTCTGTCCATGGGATTCTCCAGGCAAGAACACTGGAGTGGGTTGCCCTGCTCTTCCATGGGGGATCTTCCTGACACAGCGATGGAACCCAGGTCTCCTGCGTCTCCTGCACTGCAGGCAAGTGTTTTACTGCTGAGCCACAGGAAGACCTGTAACATAGCAGATGACAAATTATTATTCCACAAGGTTAAGGAATGACTCAATAGACATGGGAAAAAAGAAAAAGAGAGAAAAATGATAATTACTAAAGAGTGTAACTACATAATTCATACAAGAAATAATTCCAATTATTAATAAATATATATAAAAGTTTTAAAATATGGTCTAGTTACTTGAAGAAATGTATTATCTCCATCTCTGTATCTACATCCATATGAGTTATTTATACCCATCATTGACAAAAATAAGGAATGCTGATATCCATCCTTAGAAAGATTGTAGGTTAAATAAACTTATGTTAACTTGGGTAAATTCTCATTGTGTGAAAATTTGCAATTATTCTTTTATTTTGGCATTGTCTTTTAATTTTAATAAAATACAAATTATTCAGTAAAGATATGAGCCACAAATGGGTAAAATAGCATAGCTTTAAAATACATTCACAAAATAAATAAATAAAAGAAAAAGAGAGAAGAAAAGCAGCAAGAGCAGACAATTTTATAACTTAAGCTTTGAAAAATTAATAAATGATACAGAAACCATTCTATCTGATGGGAAGGTTATAATCGAAAAACAACTAATTCAATATTCTATCCATGAACCACAGGGCTCGTTTTTCTCTCCATTATTAATTCCCAGGTCCCTTGGTGTTTTCCCATCAAGACCACATGCTAACTGTGGCAGTAGCTTTGATGGTGAAGGCAGAGCACCAAGCCAAAACCTAAACAAAAGCAGGAGGAGGAGCTGGGGTCCAGGCATCATCTAGAAAGCTGTTTCTTCATTGGATGCCACTTGCCCATTCCTGTCCACTATGATTTCAAAGAACAACAGACTTTCTTGGGTGACTCACAAGCTAGAATCAAAATTGCTGGGAGAAATACCAGCAACCTCAAATAGGCAGACAATATATATATTTGAATATATACATGCATGTACAATTCTCCTAGCTGTTGCTCTAAGTGTTTTGGTTGGTTAGGTCAAAAACTGCTTGGAAAGAGGACTTACAAAAGTAACATATTGTTTAAATGTTATTGTGTATATATATATATATATATTGATTTGTCAAATTTTAAGAAGAGATTCAGGTTTTTCTTTATAAGGGCTGTGGTCCATCAGGCTCCTCAGTCCATGGAATTCCCCTGGCAAGAATACTGGAGTGTATTGCCATTTCCTTCTCCAGAGGATCTTCCCAACCCAAGGATTAAACCCGCATCTCCTCATTGGTACTAGGGTGGCCCTTGTTATATGTATGTACATGCCTATTATACATAGCAATATGTATTACAAATGTGCCTACATATATACATACTCTAGATATGAGTATGGGCTGAAATTCTGGTAAAAACAGAGTAAGAAGAAATTTCAGTTCATGAGGCCAAAAATGGATAAGCCATAAATTAAATCAGTTCATTAAGAAGAGTATAAAAACAAATTATAAATATATATATATATATATATATATATATATATATATGAGATCAGGAAAAATACTTTAAAATTTTTGATGTTGGGCAAAACTAATACAATACTGTAAAGTTTAAAAATAAAATAAAATTAAACACACACACACACACACACACACAAAAGTTAATATCACTAGAATAAGGCTCATTCTAACAAAGACTGAGTAACTTTGCTTAAAGAAAAGTTAGAATTTAAATACAAACAGTTTTATTTTGAAGTTTTATTGTATTTTACATGTTTCTGAGGACCAAATATTACTCAAATATTTAATGTTTGAAAATAATTACATCAAAATAAGGGGGAAAAAAACTCTTTACTTCTTGATTATGATGTTAACCTCAGTATTAGCTTAATTGTTACTTTTTTTCTTTTAGTTTTTGTAACTCAAATGATAGACTAATGATATCATGTATGTTTTTATTAGCAAACTCTTTCATTCCACCAGTGACCATATAGAAAACCTTAATAATACTTAGTGTTTCATAAACAGGCACAGTTTTCTCGTCGTATTTTTTTTTTCAGAGCAGAGAGAAATATCTTTGTTGTGGCAAAATTTTATATCCCACTGTTACAACTGTCTAGAAAATAGAAGTTCTAAAAAATATCATTATTATACTTTAAAAATTTGTAATAATTTTTCACATAAAAAATAGCTTCTTTCACATGCACTTAAAATGTGATGTTCCTGGTTAAATATATGACATTTCTCTAAGAGATTGTGAAATTATTATATTGAGTAACGAAAGTAATAAAAATCACTTAAGCAATTATAACCCTCAACATTTCTTGATTTTGGAAAATAATAATTATGATAATAACACATCAATGACTCACTATCTTATGCTATAATAAATTAAATACTTTAATTAAACTTTTAAAAGAGAATATGTAAAGAAATATAGTAAAATGTTTGGAATACACTATTTTCCAAGGTACAATTTAATTTAATTCAGTAGTTTTTTATAGAATATTGCCTTTCATCTCCTGAGTTTCTGTCTCCTTATTCCTGTGTTCTCAGCAGTAGCTCTGTAGGAACATTAATTGATAAATATGAAGGAACACGGACAGAGGTTCAACCTAAGAGCCCCAGAGAGCTCAACAGTGAAGTTCATTTCTCTTTGCATTTGTCTTCTCTAAATTCACACACAGGATCAAAGTTTAAGTGTCCTTGAAACAGAGCTATGCATCAGATGATCAAATTACAAAATGCATAGGAAAGGAATAAGGAAAGAATACTCTGTGGGAAAAGTCAGGTAGCTATGCCTTTAAGGAGGATCCCTGTTTCCTCCTGAATCAGAACTTCACACCTCCCCCAGGGGCATTGATATAAAAAAACCTTATCCAGGGAAATTGCTCCAAAAAGTCTGTTCTTAAGTTATATTTCTTATGTCAGTTCTGATAGCTTGATCTTGAGGTTCTGAGTCCAAATTCTCCCAGAAGTTCTGCTGTAAGATTTCCATTCTTTTGCCTTCTGGTCAGTGACCTCTCATCACTTTGAATCTGCTTCTCAAGTAGATTCTGGTGCTAACCACACCCTCCTGAAACAGGCCTCTGGGTGCTTGTCCAATGTGTCTTTCCTAGTCCACTGTGGTTTGTTCACTTTCTAGCCCTACAACTTGGCCTATAGACAGTATGAAAAGGTGAAACCATATGACATGGGAGATAAGTCCCCCAGGTTGGAAGGTGTCCAATATGGTAGTGGGAAAATGTAGAGGGCAATAATTAATAGCTCCAGAAAGAATAAAGCAGCTGGGCCAAAGTGGAAACAATGCTCAGTTGTGGATGTGTCTGGTGGTAAAAGTAAAGTCCAATGCAGTAAAGAACAAGATTGCATATGAACCTGGGATATTAGGTCAACGAATCAATGTAAATTGAATGCAGTCAAGCAGTATACGGCAGGACTAAACATTGACATATCAGGAAGTGGTGAACTAAAATGGATGGAAATGGGTGAATTCAATTCAAGTAACCATTACAACTACTACTGTGGGCTTGAGTCCTTTGGAAGAATGGAGTAACCTTCAGAGTCATCAAAAGAGTCCAAAATGCAGTACTTGGGTGCACCCTCCAAAACAACACAATGATTTCAGTTTATTTCCAAGGCAAGTCATTCAACATCACAACAATCCAAGTCTATGACCCAATCACTGATGCCAAAGAAGCTGAACTTGATTAGTTTTATGAAGATGACAATACCTTCTAAGGGGAAAAACTAAAAAAGAATGTCCTTTTAATCACTGGGGATTGAAATGCAAAAGTAGGAAGTCAAGAACTACCTGGAGTAATATGCAAGTTTGGCCTTGGAGTACAAAATGAAGCAGGACAAAGGCTATCAGAGTTTTGTCAAGAAAACACATTGGTCATAGCAAACACCATTTTCCAACCACCCAAAAGATGAGATGGGAATACCAGACCACCTTACCTGCTTCCTGAAAAACCTGTATGCAATTCAAGAGCCAACAGTTAGAACCAGACATAGAACAATGGACTGGTTCAAAATTGGGAAGGGAGTACATTAAGACTGTATATTGTCACCATGCTTATTTAATTTATATGCAGGGTACATCATGTGAAATGGCAGGCTGGGTGAAGCACAAGCTGGAATCAAGATTGCCAGGAGAAACAGCAGTGGTCCCAGGACTGGAAAAACTCAATTTTCATTCCAATCCCAAAGAAAGCAATGCGAAAGAATATTCAAACTATCATACAGTTGGACTCATTTCACATGTCAATAAGGTTATGCTCAAAGCTCTTCAAGTTAGGTTTCAGCAGTATGTGAACCAAGAATTTCCAGATGAACAATCTCAATTTAGAAAAACAGAGGAACAAGAGATCAAATTGCTGACATTCATTGGGTTATGGAGAAAGCAAGAGATCCCAGAAAAATATCTATTCTACTTCATTGTCTACACTGAAGCTTTTGTCTGTGTGGATCACAACAAACAGTGGAAAACTCTTAAAGAGATGGGAGTACCAGACCACTTTACCTGTCTCCTGAGAAATCTGTATGCAGGTCAAGAAGTAACAGAACTGGACGTGGAACTGACTGCTTCAAAATTAGGAAAGGAGTATGACAAAGTTGTATATTGTCACCCTGCTTATTTAACTTACATGCAGAGTACATCATGAGAAGTACCAGGCTGGATGAATCAAAACTGAGATCAAGATTGCCAGGAGAATTATCAACAACCTCAGATATACAGATGATACTACTTTAATGGCAGAAAGTGAAGAGGAACTAAAGAGCTTCTTAATGAGGGCAAAAGAGAAGACTGAAAAAAACTGACTTGAAACTTAACATAAAAAAAAAAAAAAAAACAACTTAAGATCATGGTATCCAGTCCCAACACTTCATGGCAAATAGATGAGGAAAAAAATGGAAACAGTAGCAGATTTTATTTCCTTGGACTCCAAAATCAATGGAGTTTTTTACTGCAGACATGAAAGTAGAAGATGCTTGATACTTCAAAGAAAAGCTATGACAAAACTAGACAGTGTATTAAAAAGCTGAGAAGTCAGCTTGCCAACAAGGGTTCTACACATCAGGACTATGGTTTTTCTAGTAGTCATGTAGGGGTGTACATGCTAAGTTGCTACAGTCATATCTGACTCTTGTGACCATCTGGAGAATAGCCTGCCAGATTCCTCTGTCCATGGGATCCTCTAGGCAAGAGAGTTGGACTATAAAGAAGGCTGAACACTTAAGCTTTTGAATTGTGGTACTAGAGAAGACTCTTTAGAGTCCCTTGGACTGCAAAAAGATCAAACCAGTCAATCCTAAAGGAAATCAACTATGAACATTCTTTGAAAGAATTTTGCTGAAGCTGAATCTCCAGGAATTTGGCCACTTGATGCAAAGAGCCAACTCACTGGAGAAGTCCCTGATGCTGGGAAAGATTGAAGGTGAAAGGAGAAGGGGTGACAGAGGATGAGATAGTTGGATGATACCACTGACTCAATGGAGATCAATTTGAATAAACTCCAGAAGATAGTGAAAAACAGAGGAGTCTGTCATGCTGTAATCCATGAGGTTGTAAAGAGTCAGACATGAATTAGTGACTGAACAACAAAAAGAGGTTCATATCTTTGAAGCAAAATGGCACACTCCAATTTCTTTAACTTTCTATTGGAAATAATTTTAGATTTATAGAAGAATTTCCACTTACCTTTACTCAGCTCCCCTAATGCTAACATCTTCAAAAAGAGTGGAATGTGTTCAAAATTAAAGAAGTAACCTTCATTTAAAATTGAAAACTTAGCTCAGACTTCCTTTGGATTTCTTCAGCATTTTCATCAATGTCTTTTCTCTTTCAGGATCCAGTTCACTGCACCTTGTTGCACTAAATCATCATCTGTCCTTAGGAGCAACCTGCCTGGGACAACCTGTCCTTTCCTGTTTTATATAACCTGAGCAGTTTTGCAAAATATTCCATTGCGGAACAGAGTATTTTCAAAAGTGAGTTAAAAAAATATCTTAGAGGAGAAATATATTCTAAAACATTTTTCATGGTTTACATTTTTGGGTTAGGATATAGTTTTCAAAATTATTATCACATTTGTATAAGTGCTTTGGGTATGCACATTCAATACATCTTTACTTTTGTTTCAGTGTGAATGCAGCCCCACTTGATAAGTGATGTTGCTAAATGTGAAGGAAAGTGAAAAGAGAATAATCCATCACCATGGATGGGATTCACCACAGCCAGCTAAAGACTGGATTGTCTTAATCCATGTAAAGAAATTTAAATTTAGGTAGAAAAGGAGTTTAAGTATCTCAGCAATTGTATTTCCCTTATTGCTGTCAGCATCACATTCATTTAGCTTTCCTAAAGGACTTTTTTGAGAGTCTCTTAGTTAAGTTATATGCAAAGTACTTCATGTGAAATGCTGAGCTGGATGAAGCACAAGCTGGGATCAAGATTGCCAGGAGAAATATCAATAACCTCAGATATGCAGATGGTACCACCCTTATGCAGAAAGCAAAGAAGAACTAAAGAGCCTCTTGATGAAAGCTGAAGAGGAGAGTGAAAACATTGGCTTAAAATTCAACATTCAGAAAACTAAGATCATGGCATCCAGTCCCATCACTTCATGGCAAATAGATTGGGAAACAGTGGAAACAGTGACAGACTTTATTTTGAGGGGTTCCAAAATCACTGCAGATGGTGAGTGTAACCATGAAATTAAAAGACACTTACTCCTTGGAAGAAAAGCTATGACCAACCTAGACGGCATATTAAAAAGCAGAGACATTATGTTGCCGACAAAGGTCTGTCTAGCCAAAGCTATGTTTTTCCAGTAGTAAAGTATGGATGTGAGAGTTGTACCATAAAGAAAGCTGAGGGCTGAAGAACTGATGCTTTTGAACTGTGGTGTTAAAGAAGACTCTTGAGAGTCCCTTGGACTGCAAAGAGGTCCAACCAGTCCATCCAAAAGGAAATCAGTCCTGAATATTCATTGGAAGGACTGATGCTAAAGCTGAAACTCCAATAATTTGGCCACCTGATTTGAAGAACTGACTCATTTGAAAAGACCCTACTGGGTAAGATTGAAGATGGGAGAAGAAGGGGACAGCAGAGGATGAGATTGTTGTATGGCATAACTGACTCAATGCACATGATTTTGAGTAAACTCCAGAAGTTGGTGATGGACAGGAAAGCCTGGCATGCTGCAGTCCATGGGATCACAAAGAGTCAGGCAAGAGTGAGTTACTGAACTGAACTGACCCTAGTATTTTGCTAAGAACCAGGGACAAAGTAGTCACTGAGACACCAAGGAAATTAGATTTCACTGGGAAGACAATGAGAAGAAAGTGAATCCAATAAAGTTTGACAAGCATCATTATATCAGCAAGTACACTTTTCTGTGTCAGCACATCAAAGACATGAGAAAGTTTTGCTGTGGATAATTTAGGGGGATAAACAAACTTTTAGGATAAGTAGGAATTAATGGGAAAAAATGACTTGGAAAGGAAATAAATGGAAAAGAAGAAAATACTGGGTCATGTAAATAACTAACTGATGGATGAGAAAAATATTGTTGTTACAAATAACAAATTTATAGATATGAGTTGGTCCTTTCCATAGTTGACTATTTCAGTTGACCTGGCATATACCCCATCAGTTTGTGCTCCTTTCAATCCCAGTCCCCTGATTTTAATAATAAATTATATGCTTATTCTTATTTGCATACATTATATGGTCTGTACCTGCTGAAGGCACATGGGCCTGACTGGGTAGGCACAATTGGAAATGGGTATAATAAAAGATCCTTGAGTCTCTTTTATTGAGCTTGATGTTCTTATGAAACATTCATGCAGAGGCAAAATGCAGAGGAATCCACACATTGTGTGTGGGATATGTGTGTGTGTGTGTGTTTGGAGAGTGGAGAGAGAAAGATAGGAGTGGGAAAAATGAAAGAATGGGTGAATCTCAGAGAACATGCAGCCCTATATAATGGTTAAGCAAACAGATTTGGGCTTGGTAAATTATGTCTCCTGTCCCTCATCCATAAAGTCAGCCTGCTGCTGCTGCTGCTGCTAAGTCGCTTCAGTCATGTCCGACTCTGTGCGACCCCATAGATGGCAGCCCACGAGGCTCCCCCATCCCTGGGATTCTCAAGAACACTGGAGTGGGTTGCCATTTCCTTGTTCAATGCATGAAAGTGAAAAGTGAAAGTGAAGTTGCTCAGTCTTGTCCAACTCTTAGCGACCCCATGGACTGTGGCCCACCACGCTCCTCCGTCCATGGGATTTTCCAGGCAAGAGTGCTGGAGTGGGGTGCCATTGCCTCCTCTGAAAGCCAGCCTAATATCATTCAATTGACACTGTTCTAATGATGAACTGCAAAGGTGAATAAGAGCTTGCAGCAAGTCATCATTCAATGTCCATATAGTAAGAAATATATGTAGTTACGGAGTTTTCTCTATTTTATATACTTATCAATAAACATATATAGCTCTCATTCCTATGTCCCTGGGGTAGAAGAAATAGGGCAGCTCCAGTGTAAATACCTCTATCTGAGGGCTATATTATGTCATCAAGTGTGGAAGGATTTTAAGTGACAGACATATTGTTTATTTAGGCACAGAGGGAAGCTTGTGAGGCAGAATGAGAAAAAAAAAAAAAAAGAATCAACTTTTATGCAGTCCCTTTCATGCGGAAAGTTACCTTTCTATCATTGCTTAGGCTACATCTTTGGGCCTGGACTGCGGGAATCTTGAAGAGACTGGTTTCCCAGCAACATCTACTCATACGAATAAGCCTGTAAGAACATGTTTAATAAAGAGAATTGTCTGAATTCCTCAAACAAAATCAACTCTAGTCAGAGGTGGTATATGGATTTTTCTTTCAAGAGATAAGCCAAGAAGAAGTAGAGGATTAAAGGCAAAATATATCTACATGTCACTAATATTGTAGAGACGTAGAGAGTACCAAAAAAAAAAAAAATCCTAGATAGCAGACCTTTTATCCTAAAGGAAAAAAAAAAAAAAGTACAAAGCTACACAGAGAATGAGCTGGAAAATCCACAGCACCCTTTAGTGCTAATCAGAAGCTCTTTGTGCTGTGCAAGTAACTGAGTCACGATAGAGCATGGGGAATACCAAGTTAGCTATGAGGACTATAATCTCTGGGTCCATCCATGTTGCTGCAAATGACATTATTTCATTCAGTGAAAGAAAAATATCATATGGTATCACTTCTATGTGGAAACTAAAAAGATGATGAAAATAAACTGGTTTACAAAACAGACAGACCAACAGACATAAAGAATAGATTTTTTGTTACCAGAGAGGAAAGATAGGGAAAAGGGATAAATTAGGATTTGGGGATATAACATATATACACTACAATATATAGCATAGACAATCAAGGACCTACTGTATAACACAGGGAACTCTGCTAAATATTATGTAATAATATAAGTGGGAAAATAATTTGAAAAAAATATATATATATAACTAAATCACTTTGTTGTACAACTAAAAATAACACAACATTGTAAATCAACTATGCTACAATAAAAATAAAAATAAAATTATTAAACTTTAAGAAATTGAATCAAAATTCAGTCACTTTTGTAGGTTAGATTGAGTATTCTTTCCAATAATCATTTGCTGAGATGTTTAATGCCATTTTGAGACCAAATCTAGTTTATCTGGGCATCTTCTCATCTGTACCTCTCCATCAACAAGATGCAGGCCCAAGAGATTGAAGGCCTGGGAAGTTGTACCAAAATGGACAATGTTTATTGGGAGATGTCTCAGAGAAGGCTGATTTCTGGTTGAACCAAGAGCTGGCTCCAGACTATCAGAAGCTCCCCAACTCTTCATCTGTCTTTGGGATGCAACTCAGCTTGCCCTTCCTGTTCCCACAAGCTACCCCAAGCACACAATCTTGAGATAGTTGTGTAATCATAAGACTCTCTGAATTGTGTGCATTGCTGACCCAGTTAAGTCCTCCATATACACTCTTAGGATTCTTGTCTGCAGAACAGAGATCTACCACAAGGTCCTGTGTGAGTTCCCTCAGATGGTCTACCTTATTGTTCTCTCTTTGCCCTCCTTGTAAGTGGGCTGGTTTCTAATTAAACCTGGGAAGCTTCCCAGGTTTTCAAGAAGCAATTGTGGAGTAGCCAGGACATGGAGTACAGGATGGTTAATCAGAGATTTTAGCCTGTTGTTTCACAGAGTGAGGTGTTGCAAACCACCACAGAGTAAGGTTTGAGCACCTGTGACAGAACAAGACCCTGTTTCCCCCAAAGCCAGTCCCTCCCATCAGGAAGCTTCCACAACCCTCTTATCCTTATCCATCAGAAGGCAGACAGAATGAAAGCCACAATCACAGGAAACTAACCATACTGATCACATAGATCACAGTCTTGTCTAACTCAATGAAACTATGATCTGTGCCATGTAGGGCCACTCAAGATAGATGGGTTCTGTCAGACAGAGTTCTGACAAAATGTGGTTAAATGGAGAAGGGAATGGCAAACCACTTCAGTATTCTTGCCTTGAGAACTCCATGAACAGTATGAAAAGGCAAAAAGATATGACACTGAAAGATGAGCTCCCCAGATTGGTAGGTGCCCAATATGCTACTGGAGAGAGTGGAGAAATAACTCCAGAAAGAAGGAAGGGATGGAACCAAAGCGAAACAACACCCAGTTGTGGATGTGACTAGTGATGTAAGTAAAGTCCAATGCTGTATAGGACAATATTGTATACGAACCTGAATGGTAGATCAATGAATCAAGGTAAATTGGAAGTGGTCAAACAGGAGATGGGAACAGTCAACATCAAGATTTTAGGGGTTAGTGAACTAAAATGTATTGAAATGGGTGAATTTAACTCAGATGACCATTATACCTACTATTGTGGGCAAGAATCCCTTAGAAAAAATGAAGTAGACATCACGGTCAACAAAAGAGCCTGAAATGCAGTACTTGGATGCAATCTCAAAAATGACAGAATGATCTCTGTTTGTTTCCAAGGCAAACTATTCAATATAACAGTAATCCAAGTCTATGCCCAAACTACTAATGCCAAAGAAGCTGCAGTTGAACAGTTCTATGAAGACCGACAAGACTTTCTAGAATTAACACCAAACAAAGATGTCCTTTTCATCACAGGGGACTGGAAAGCAAATGTAGGGAGTCAAAAGATACCTGGATTAGCAGGCAAGTTTGGCCTTGGAGTACAAAATGAGGCTGGGCAAAGTCTAACAAAGGTTTGCCAAGATAATGCACTGGTTATAGCAAACACCTTCTTCCAACAACACAAGAGATGACTCTACACATGGACATCAACACATTCTCAATGCCAAAATCAAATTGGTTATATTCTTTGTGGCTGAAGATGGAACAGCTGTACACAGTCAGCAAAAACAAGACTGGGAGATGACTGTGGCTCAGATTGTGAATTCCTTATTGTAAAATTTCAGATTTAAAATGAAGACAGTAGGGAAAACCACTAGACTATCAGGTATGACCTACATCAAATCCCTTATGGTTATGCAGGAGCCTATTATACAGAGTGAAGTAAGCCAGAAGGAAAAACACCAATACAGTATACTAACGCATATATATGGAATTTAGAAAGATGGTAACAATAACCCTGTGTACAAGACAGCAAAAGAGACACTGATATATAGAACAGTCTTATGAACTCTGTGGGGATGGAGAGGGTGGGAAGATTTGGGAGAATGGCATTGAAACATGTAAAATATCATGTATGAAACGAGATGCCAGTCCAGGTTCGATGCACGATACTGAATGCTTGGGGCTAGTGCACTGGGACGACCCAGAGGGATGGTATGGGGAGGGAGGAGGGAGGAGGGTTCATGATGGGGAACACATGTATACCTGTGGTGGATTCATTTTGATATTTGGCAAAACTAATACAATTATGTAAAGTTTAAAAATAAAAAAAGAAAACAAATAGAGGAAAACAATAGGATGGGAATGACTAGAGATCTCTTCAAGAAAGTTAGAGATACCAAGGGAATATTTTATGCAAAGTTGGGCACAATATAGTACAGAAATGGTATGGACCTAACAAAAACAGAAGATATTAAGAAGAAGTGGCAAGAATACACAGAAGAACTATACAAAAAAGATCTTAATGGCCCAGATAACCACGATGGTGTGATCATTCTAGAGCCAGATATCCTGAAGTGTGAAGTCAAGTGGTCCTTAGGAAGCATCACTACATTCAAAGCTAGTGGAAGTGATAGAATTCCAGTTGAGCTATTTCAAATCCTAAGAGATGATGCTGTGAAAGTGCTACACTCAATATGCCAGCAAATTTAGAAAACTCAGCAGTGTCCACAGGACTGGAAAAGGTCCATTTTCATTCCAATCCAAAAGAAAGGCAGTGCCAAAGAATGTTCAAACTACCACACAGTTGCACTCATTTCACATGCTAGCAAAGTAATGTTCAAAATTCTCCAAGCAAGGCTTCAACAATGCGTGAAATGAGAACTTCCAGATGTACAAGCTGGATTTAGAAAAGGCAGAGGAACCAGAGCTCAAATTGCCAATATCCGTTAGATCATAGAAAAAGCAAGAGAATTCCAGAAAAAAAAATAAAAAAATAAAACAAAACAAAAATCTACTTCTGTTTCACTGACTATGCTAAAGCCTTTGCCTGTATGGATCACAACAAACTGTGGAAAATTATTAATGAGATGGAAATGCCAGACCACCTGATCTGCCTCCTGAAAAATCTGTATGCAGGTCAAGAAGCAACAGTTAGAACCTCATGTGGAACAATAGATTTAGTTCCAAATTGGGAAAGGAGTTCATCAAAGCTGTATACTGTCAACCCTGCTTGTTTAGCTTATATGCAGAGTACATCATGTGAGATGCCAAGCAGGATAAAGCACAAGGTGGAATCAAGTTTGCTGGGAGAAATATCAATAACCTCAGATGTGCAGATGACACCACACTTACGGCAGAAAGCGAAGAAAAGCCTCTTGATGAAAGTGAAAGAGGAGAATGAAAAAGTTGACAAAACTAAACATTCAGAAAACTAAGATCATGGCATCTGGTCCCATCACTTCATGGCGAATAGATGGGGAAACAATGGAAACAGTGACAGACTTTATTTTGGTGGGGGCTCCAAAATCACTGCAGATGGTGACTGTAGCATGAAATTAAAAGATGCTTGCTCCCTGGAAGAAAAGCTATGACCAACCTAGACGGTGTATTAAAAAGCAGGGACATTATTTTGACAAGAAAGTCCTGTCTATTCAAAGCTATGGCTTTTCCGGTAGTTATGTATGGATGCGAGAGTTGGACTAAGCGGTGAAGAACTGATGTTTTTGAACTGTGGTGTTGGAGAAGATTCTTGACGGTCCTTTGGACTGCCAGGAGATCAAACCAGTCCATCCTAAAGGAAATCAGTCCTGAATATTCATTGGAAGGACTGATGCTGAAGGTCCAATACTTTGACCACCTGATGTGAACACTGACTCATTGGAAAAAACCCTGATGCTAGGAAAGATTGAAGGCAGGAGGAGAAGGGGATAACAGAGAATGAGATGGTTGGATGGCATCACCAACTTTATGGATATGGGTTTGAGTGGGCTCTGGGAGTTGGTAATGCACAGGTAGGCCTGGCATGCTTGGGGTTGCAAAAAAGTCAGACATGACTGAGCAACTGCACTGACTGAACTGAACCTGTGACAGTCTTATTGAGATGCTTAGAGGTAGAACCCCTGGCAAAGTGATATGAGTAAAGAGGAGGATGTTTTATTAATGAAGAATTGTACAAAACACCCGATGTCAGCCCACTCCTAATAGAAAGGAAGGCCGAGCACAGATACAGCAACCCAGCCAACAGGGCAAACCCCCACTCAGGGAACTTTCATATGGCGATATATATGAAATCTTTCATATAGTCTCACTCAGTTTATTGATACAGTTGGCAAGTTTCCACAAAAGGCCAGGAAAGGCATCCAGATGTGTTTAGCAGTGGGCACTGGTGGAGCGGGGGCTGAGGGGGCTATGACAAGTATCTGCCCAGGCAGGAGGCAGGCAGAGGAGACAAGCAGCATCACTGCACACCTGCCCTCAAGCAACACCTGCATGGTGCTGGAGGAAAATGAGGCTTTCAGTCTCTTAGAGACTGGGTTATTCCATCCTGCAGGGAGGTTTGGCCCAGGTTTTGCACCCTGGGCAAGTGGTACCCTGGGTATCTATAGAGGAAATAAGGCAAATCCAAAAGGAGTTGGGGATGAGACATAGCATCTACACCCCTGTCATTTAAGGTCTTAATCAGAACAAATTCAAGAGATTAAATTTAAGATGCTCCAGTCCTCGTGTTGCACCTGGTGTGAGATGTTGATATCCATGCTAAGTCTAGTCATCATGGGGCATTTATAATGGTGGGCAGTCCTCTAGTCATTTAGGGGAAACTGACAAGTCCTGGGAATGGCTATTCCAATTGGCTATACACAGTCCAATAAGTGTGGTCTGACCTCTTTGCTACAGGGACCCACCTGAATAGATAGACTGATAACTCAACACTGTGTTGGTTGGCCTGTGGAAATTCTAAAATGTGAACAAGAGGTCAAACCTGCCTCATCTGCCCTACCATCCCTGATGCCCTGCTACCTGCAACAGAGGCCTCAGGGGTACAGTCTTAATAGGGGTAAGTGCCTCCCACATCCCAGGTATACTTTGGAGGCCAAGGTTGCCTCCAGATGAGAGCTACTGGGAGGTGACAGGAGGTCCCATGCTTGCTCATTAGTCCTTTAAAAATATGCCAAAAGTGATGGCTCTGACACTAGCATGCTCTAATACACAGCCACCCTCAGAAGTGTTCTGGAGCCCACTGCACTAATAAGGGTAGATGGTTACGATATAAGGCTGAGCTCTGCAACTTCTACCAGTAAACTGCCTCCAACTTAGGGTGGTCAAACCAAAACTAAGAAGAAATGACAGCTGGAAGCCATTAGTCACCACCCCTTCTAGCAACGGTAACTGTCAAATGATGTAAACTTCTGGGGGTCAGGAGGAGATAGGAGACACCATCTAAGAACTACATGTGTAGGTATCATAGCCATTAAAGCCCAGTTTGATCTGAAAAAAGGCCAGGTGGTTCATGGAAGATGCTGTGGATACCAAGAACTTAACAAGGTAGTGCTCCATGCAGACACTGTGGCCCACACTGTCCTTTCTTAGGTATCTTACTCATGATCCTAGGAGGGCATCATGATGCCTTGCATTTAGCAAATGTCTTTTCCAGCCCACTCTTGGGGACTGAGTCACAGGATCAATTTGTCATCACTGGGAGAAACACAAGGGGCCTTTCAGGTGCTTCCCCAAGGCCGCCTGCACAGCCCTACCACATATCATGAATGGTAGCCTGAGATTGGTTTCCTTCCATCAGTAAAGTGGGCCCATTACACTGATGACATAATGCTAACACACGAAGACTTGCCTCAGGTAGGACACTCTGCAGACTTTGCTGGAAGAACATCTGTCAGGGAGAGGATGGGATGTTAACACACCAAAAATTCAAGATGCAGGTTCAGCAGTAAAGTTTGGGAGTCATTTGGTTGGTAAGATGATCTTTGTCCCAGAAGCTGTGTGACTGATAAGAGACAAGTCTATCTGTCCTCTAAGAAGGTGACAGGTACGAGGCTTTGTAGGGTCTTGGGTTCAGGTACTTTTATTCCCCACCAAGCACAGTCTGCCCATCTCATGTACCTCCAGGTAAAGAAAGGTGCCTTGTGGGACTGGGTATCAGAGCAGCAAGTCACTTTTGAGAAACACAGTGCTACTGAAGCAGATAAAAGCTCTGGATACCTCCCAGGCTGGGCCACTCAAGTTTCTGTGACTCTAAAGTGTGTGGGTTGACCACTGTGACTGAGATGATAGGAGAGAGTGCCCCAAGGATTCTGGTCCAAGCTCTGTGAGGAGGCAGAGACAATGGACCCCCACATAGATAAATAGCATCTAACTGTAAGAACTTCCTTCCTCATCAGAGTGTGAATTGAGAAAACTTTGTATCCACTCATCTCTGCCAGAGGTAAGACTCCCACATCAGCTGCTGATGCCTGTTATGTGGATAGATATACTTGAGGCAGTCTGTCCAGGTGGATGGATGTCATTATTATGCCCATCATCAATACCATCTAAATGCATCATCAATACCATTTAGATGGAAAATGGGAACAGATTGCAGCAGTCCATGGGCTGAACTCAGAGAAGTTTGGCTGGAACTCAGACATGATCCCTGGCTGTTCCCTTTGCCTTGACAGTTGGGCTGTTCCAGAGGACTAACACTACAGCTTGGACAATGGGAAGCCACTCTGATCATACATGAGCCCTTGAGGGTTCAGTATATGTGGAAAGGCACTTGGTTTGCCTGAAAGTGTCCAGGGCAAACTTCACTGCTTTCCACATCCCAGTTGATAAGGTGTTGGCACCCCAGGCATTCAGGGGCTGATGCCCAGGCCTGGGTGTGAGCCCCAGCAACTGACCTTTCAGCAGATCCAGAAGATTGGATGCTTAGGAAGAGTGGCCACTGCAGGACCTGCGTGGGATGGTAGATTGTCAAGAATGGTCTCCTGATTCTAATTCCTTCCAATCTTTTCATGACCATACTTCCTGGTGCTTTATATGTCTATGTTGGCTTCTAAATTACTTGAAATGATAACCCACTCCAGGATTCTTGTCTGGGAAGTCCCACAGACAGAGGAGCCTGGTGGGCTACAGTCCATAGTATTGCAAAGAGTCGAACACAACTGAAGCAACTTAGTTTGCCCCCAAACAGAAATATGGGTTTCCCTGGTGGCTCAGACGGTAAAGAAGTCACCTGCAATGCAGGAGACCTGGGTTTGGATTCCTGGGTCAGGAAGACACCCTGATGAAGACAGTGGCTTTCCAATTCATTATTCTTGCCTGGAGAATTCCATGGAAAGAGGTCCATTGGGCTGAAAAGAGTGGGATGTGACTGAGTGACTAACACTTTCAAAGAGAAATATACTGAAAGATTGGGGTAAATTGATCAGAAAGAAAGAATCCAATTCACCTACAAACTTTGGTTCAAAATAAAGAGCCATAAGTGAAACTTATTGATCATAAGTCTATAAAAGATCATTACTACCAGTACCAATATCAACAATATTTTGTATATAGACTTTGGGAAAGAATCAAACACCTGGGATTAGTACCAGAACTAGGGCATAGAGCCTGACCCATAAATAATTGAAGTATGTATAGTCAAAGTCAATTGAGAAGAGTTGGAAAAAAATCTAAGGCTATTTTTAATGGGTGTCCTGAGAGGACACACTGGGAACATTAGTTGTCAGTGTTGAAATAGCTGGTTCTAAAAGGGTATACCTGTAGCGGATTCATTTTGATATATGGCAAAACTAATACAATATTGTAAAGTTAAAAAATAAAATAAAAATTAAAAAAAAAAAGAAAACAGTAGCTCGCAACTTTAAATTCATAACTCTGGTATGGAAAAACATTACTGGAATATTTTTAATTATAACCTTTTTTTTTACTTTATGTATTTTTAATTTTAAAATAGAAATAAATAATAATCACACGTACTTTTACTGTCCAGAGAAAACCACTACTATAGCCTCTAATTTTTTTAATATACATTTAAATACATATAATTATTACTATGTCAAAACACACAAGAATAAGTTATACAACATTAGTTATTAAGAAATTGCAAATTAAAACTTCAAAGAGACACTTCACACCATCAGTAGCTTGGACATAAGTAATAATAATTGTTGATAAGAACGTGGAGAAATTTGAACCCTCACACATTGCCTGGAAAATAGGTTCACAGGCTTTGAACATTTACATATAAATTTACTAAATGACCTATGAATTCCACCCCTAGGCTTTCACTCAAGAAAAACGAAAACACATATTGCACAATGACTTGTAAGTGAATGGTTATAATAGCATCATATTACTATATAGTAGTCGAAAGGTGGAAACAATTCAAATATCTATGCATGATACTCAGTCACTAAGTCATATCTGCCTCTGGGACCCTGTGAACTATAGCCTGCTTGGCTCCTTCATCCTTGGGATTTCCCAGGCAAGAGTACTGGAATGGATTGTCATTTTCTTCTCCATGGGGATCTTCTCAACCCAGGGATTGAACCTTTGCACCTGGGTTCTTTACCACTTAGCCACCTGGGAATCTATAGAGAAATGGACAAGAACAATTAGTATATCCAAACAATGGAGTAGCATTCAGTAATAAAAAGGAATAAAATGCTGATGTATACAAAATATAGGGCTTTCCTGGTGCCCCAGATGGTAAAGAATCTGCCTGAAACGCAGGTTCAATCCCTAGAAAAAGAGATGACACTCTAATATTCTTGCCTTCAAGATTCCATGGGCAAAGAAGCCTGGCGGGCTACAATCCATGGGGGTCACAAAGAGTCAGGAACGACTGAGCGACTAACACTTTCATACAAAATATGGATGCTCCTCAGAAGCATTGTGGTAAGTAAAGGAAGTCAGAAAAACAAGGTCATGTATTGTGCAATCCATTTATACAAAATTATGTCCAGATGAGTCAAAACTACAGAGAGAGAAGCATATTAGTGGTTGTTTGAGGTGCAGTTGGCTATAGAAAGTGGTTATCAATGGGTACCCAGGCTTTTTGAGGTGATGAAAACATTCTAAAATTGATTTTACATAAATGTACTAAGCATAATTGATTTGAACACTTAAAAATAAGTGAATTTATGGTATGTAAATTTTATCTTAATACAGCTCTTAAATAAAAAAGACAGATTACAGTTCAAAATGGATAAATGAGTGCCGGGGTCCAGCCCCGGTGGATCCAGGGAATTCGAAGCAGGGACGGCGTCGGCGAGGATCAGGAAACAACTGCTTAATTAAACTTTAATTAAGGATATAAAGAGTAATGGAATAAGGATAGCTCAGTGAGGAAATCCAGTAGAGAAAAGAGGCTGAATAATTCAGCCAGAAGGTAAGAGAAAGAACAACATGGTGAGACCAAGTTTCGGTGAACAAGGCCCGCACTTTATTTTCCAAAGTAGTTTTTATACCTTAAGTTATGCATAGAGGATAATGGGGGAAGGGGTAGAGTCATGCAGCAAGCCAGGCTTTCTTCCTGCAAACTTATCATATGCAAAAGCTTAGGTGATTTGCATCATCTTCTGGCCCTGAGGCCTGTTAACATTTTAAGACCCTTTCTTCAGAAAACTTATTTTTCTCTAAAGGTGATTGGTCAGGAGCCACCCTCTAAAAGCATTAGATAAAGTTGCATTCCTACAGAGCAAAGGTGTGGTGGGCTATAACAAGAAAAAGAATTAACTCAAGGGTCCCAGGTTACAAACATTAAAGCTACTACTTACACCAATTATATTAATCAATACACTGCCAGGGACACAGCAGGTAAGGGATATGGAAACTTAGCAGCAAACATTGGCCCAACAAGTGAAAATCCCTTCACCAATACAATTTCTAATCAATCTATTAACTGCTCAAAGGAATCTGTATTTAGACAGTTTAGAACATTTCATGCCTCTCACAGTTGGGAGGCTCTGAGCAATCACATGTGGCCAGAAAAACGTATTCAGGCAGGCTAGAGGAGTTCCAAAGGAGTTTGTAGGTTGAAACACTATCACACCCAGGAATTATTAACTGGAGCTGTAAGCTAACTCTTTTTTCAGAGAGAGGTAGTGGGGGACAGCCCCCCGTAAAGTCAGAGGTGTAGGTGAAAGCACAAAGCAGAAAGTAGGCACACTCTGGTTTTGGGGGTAGATGCTCCAGAATTTCCAGGGAGACTCCTGAGGCTTGATCCCGCCTTTGCGTATACCAAACCTCCTTCCTCAAGACCTTTGCCAGGGGCGGAGCTCGCTCCCCGCAAATGAGCTATTCTATTTTGCTTTTCCTCGTATTGATTCACACTTCTTTGAAGCATCCATTTCCTTCAGGAAAGTTTAGAGTTATTGATGTGCGATTCAAATATTAAGAGTTAATATTTAGCTTCTAATATTCAAATTGTAAAGTTGTACAATAATAATGCTAAAAACTAGTCTGTTGGCTTGGAGACCTTCCTAAATTGTAAGCAGTTAAGATACAGATCAAAGGAATGATTTCAATAAGTATAGAACTGCATCTTCCTATACATTGTTGTTTGTTAAATCAATTGTTCTGATTCTTTTGTGACCCCATGGACTATAACCCGGCAGGCTCCTCTGTCCATGGGATTCCCCAGGCAAGAATACTGGGGTAGCTGCCATTTCCTTCTCCTGGTCTTATACGTAGAAAGGTGCTAAATTCATTAACTTGAGATATCTGTTTTTTCTTTAATTGATAGTAATTCTTTGAAACTCCAGCTACCTGGTCTTCATTGCAAAAACTCCTTATATATCCTGGCTCCTCCCTTATCTCTTTGAAGCTATGTCTCTGAAAGAATGCATCCCACGCTCAAGTCCCCAGTTTTGTCCACCAAATAAAACACAATTTTCAACTTTAGGTTGTTCACTCTTTTCAGTCGAAACTTCAGGGGTTGGCAATCCTGTGGGAGAAACCTGGCCTTCTGTAAGGAAAAATAAATAAATAAGTGAGTCACTGGTACACAACCACAACCTTACACCTTGTCTCTTGCAGTATTAATGCTCCAGTGGCCAAAATGAGTAGTTGTGGAAGGAACCTCATAGCCCTTAAAGCCTAAAATATTTGCCTTCTGGACCTTTACAGAAAAAGCTTTGGAAACCCTGAACCAGGTCAGTCAGCTTCCTTAAAGCCAGATGCTGGACAATATGGAAGTTCCGGTTTCGTTTATCTTGAAAAACTGCTTAAGGAATCGTGATAGAGGATAAGTGGGTCAGGAATCAAGCTTCTTTCTTTCTCTATTTCTTTCATTTTCTTGTGACCACAAGGCCCTGCTATGAGGGAGACGTTGGCAAGACATTTTATTTTTAACTATATATATTTTAATTATTTATTGTTAGCAGGGAAATACATTTGCATAGTTCAAAATTAAAAGATAGAAAGGTTCTACACTGAAGTTCTCTTCCATGACTGTGTAACTCCTCTCACAATGCCCCTCCCCAGATGCAACCATCACGCATGCTACTTATTACTGTTCCCAGAGCTACTTTATGCCTGCCCTTTTCTTTCTTATAATGTACCTTTAGGATGTTTCTAAAATCTTTCTTTATTTAAAAAAAAAGATGAATGAGATATTTTTATTCATATGACATTTTGCCAATGCTGTATAACCATAGGATAAACTCTGGAATTGGAATTGATGAGACAAAGGACATATGTATTTATCATTTAAAAATATTATCGCATTATCTGCAGAACATTTTCCACATGCTGTCATCCACAATGTAGGAAAGTGGATATTTCTACAAATACAAACAAGCATCTCGCCAAGATGGCCAATCAATGCCAACAAGGAAAATAAAAAGCTAGTACAGATCTCTTTGTTCCTGCTTTTCCATGAGGACAAAGTGCTCCCCATCCTGTATGTATTTACCTATCCTGAGGAAGCAAAGGGAATAAAATATAAAGGATAGAGAATTGACATAAATGGACAGAATCATTTAAAATATCCAATTTAGGAGGTGGTTGAAATTAGAATGGACAGAATATTTGAATTAAAATAAATTCTGAACTAAATACAGATAATGCTGAAGAACTATGCCTAGAAAAGTTTAAATATGTCCTGAAATACATCAAGGTTATTTGTGATAAACAAATGGACACCTAAAGAATGCAAGAGAAACATTTTTTTTTCTCTTGAATGTCCAAACTTGAGTATCATTACCTTGGCAATCCGGATGTCATCAGTCAGAGTTTGAACAAGAAAACAGAGGCCTCTCTTTGTGCACCAGGAACCAAGGTTCTTTGTTTGTTTGCTTGTTTGTTTTAAAGAACACTTTGTGGTTTATTTTTTATTTTTTTAATTATTCTATTGGAATATAATTGTTTTATAATGTGTTAGTTTCTTCTGCAGAGCAATGAACTTTCTTCCCATTTAGGGCTTCCTTGGCAGCTCAGCTGGTAAATAATCCACCTTCAATGTAGAAGACCCCAGTTTGATTCCTAGGTCAGAAAGATCCCCTGGAGAAAGGATAGGCTACCCACTCCAGTATTCTTGGGCTTTTCTGGTGGCCCAGCTGGTAAAGAATCCACCTGCAATTCAGGAGACATGGGTTCAATCCCTGGGTTGGGAAGATCCCCTGGAGAAGGGAAAGGCTAAGCACTCTAGTGTTCTGGCCTGGAGAATGTATTCAGGTCACCACAGAGCATTGCATAGAGTTCCCTGTGCTATACAGTAGGTTCTCATTAGTTATCTTAATAAAGAGACTCAAAGATATATATAACCATGGCATTAACAAGTCAGGTATCTCTCCAGAGCTGACCTGCAAACCACATAGCTCTCAGGAAACTCTGGACAGCTCACCTCTTCTGGAGTATCCAATGGTAGTCCATGTGCAGAGTGGGATTCAGAAATTTCAGGCTTCAGCTTTTTCTCAGTGTTGTATGTTTGAATCACACAGTGGAACTGACATTTTCTTCTTGACATAGTATCATGTATATTTCTCATAAGTTTAATATTTTTTAAACACATGATTTCCAGTAGCTTTTTCATCTAATGAAATCTTTGGGGGCATATGATAGTTCCTGTTTTTTAATAGTTATAAATGATTGTAATGGATATTCTTATATAATCATATTTATAACCACTGATTAAATATCCTTAGATATTTCTAAAAGGATATTAAAAGATAAAGGCAAAATATATTTTTAAGAAGAAAATCCATAGAAGTGGATCAGCATAATTCCCTTATTATATCTGAAAATTACCATTTTAGAAACACTGTATAGTTTCACTAAAATAATATGAAATATATACATATAAAAAAATAAGAATCTCTGCTAACTTAATACACAAATGATGACATCATGAAGTGAAGTCACTGAGTCATGTTAGACTATTTGCGATCCAATGGACTGTAGGCTCCTCTGTCCATGGGATTTTCTAGGCAAAAGTACTGGAGTGGGTTGCGTTTCCTTCTCCAGGTATGATGACATCATACTTTGATTTAAATCTTTGATTTATTGATGAATTTGGACAATTTCTTGTGCTTATTGCTTACATTGCTATAACATATTAAAAGTGCTGTCAGTGGATAACTAATGATGATAGGGATTCTTTTATGTCTATTTCTGGTTTTAATGGAATATTTACTTATACTATGATTCTCAAAATTCACTTTTTTTAATAGTTTTTATTAGAGTATAGTTGCTTTACAATATTGTGTTAGTTTTTGCTGTACATGTTTTCCTTCTTGTTTGGATTCCCTTCCCATCTAACTGACCACAGATCATTGAGTAGAGTTCCCTGTGCTCTGCAGTAGGTTCTCACTAGTCATCTGTTTTATATATGGTGGTATATGCACATCAATCCCAATCTTCCAGTTCATCCCATCCCACTGTCCTCTTTGATGTCTGTACATTTGTTCTCTATGTCTGTGTCTCTATTTATGCTTTGCAAATAGGTTCACCTATACCTCTTTTCTGGATACACTTATTCTATTAAAAAAAAATACAGGAACAGGATGACAATGCCATTTCAGTACTAATGATGGCGGGTTGTGGCAGAGATTCGTAATGTGGAGGTAGGTCTGCAGTGAAAACAGGAAAAAGTATGTGCTCTGACTGGGCCCCACCAAGAAGGGAAAGACTGTATGGAAAGCATCCCCAGAAGGTTCCACATCCCAGATCCCTAGTTTAATGGGTAACTGCAGGTGAGCCTCGAGTTTCCCAGGTGGCTCAGTGGTAAAGAAGCCCACCTATCAGTGCAGAAGCCACAGGAGACGAGAGTTTGATCCCTGGGTTGGCAAGATCCCTGGAGGAGGGAAAGGCAACCAACTCCAGTATTCTTGTCTGGGAAATCCCATGGACAGAGGAGCCTGGCGGGCTACAGGCCATGGAGTCAAAAAAGTGGGATACAACTTAGTAACTGAGCAGGCAGGTAAGCCTAGGGTGGATCTTATTTTGGACTATGAGCCATAGTCCCCACTCCTGAAAACAAAAGTGAGGGAAGCAATACATTACATATGTCTCCACCTTCTTTTTGAGGCATAATACTTTTGTACACTTAATTGTATTAGAAATATTGTCATGCAGTTTGCTATGATTTGTTTAAGGAGGGATAAGGTTTTCAAGCACTTTGTTCAAAGTCTTTGTTCAAATTTGAACAAGCTGAAGCTAGTTCCAACATAATCAGTGCAGGGTTAAGCAATTAGCAGGGACATCATTCAGTGTAGTTCAATTAGAGCTGTGAAATTCTTTGATTTCTGAATTGTGTTTATTAAATTGTGACATCCTTAGTTCTGTAAGGAAGTTTGAAATAAACTAAAAAAGATTACTAGCTGACTCCAATGGAAAATTATGCATTTTTAATAGCATACATTTTCAGGTTGCTTTTCATTACCTTTCAGCTATTTTATAATTTTGTAAGTTTCAGATAACTTACAGTAGTGCAAAATACTCTTGCCTATGGACTCATGAATCAATTCTATCCTTTGGAAGTCCTGTTAACTCCCCCATCCAGGGTTTTGGCCTCTTCCTCCAAACATTCTGTTCCTCTCTGGAAAATGCAGTTTTTAGTCTACATATAAATATTATCCTTTACTCTCACTTTCCCATTTGTTCATCTTCCTTCTCTATGCTTCATTTTGACTTCTCCTTTGAATCTACTGTAAACGTTGCATGGTTCACTCAACTAGAGTTAAAATTCTAAGTGTGTTTTATTTAATATTCAATACATATTAGTTATATATCATCACTTTTAAATTTTCTTTTAGCCCTCCATTTTATTATTCTTGTTTTTCTGATTTTATCTTTCAGTTGTGAATGGGCATATTTTGGGGATAAATTTAAATTTTGGGAGGGGGAGAAGAGATCATTGCCATCATTATTTATAAAACTTATTTTCATTCAGGCAAAAACAGAGGACTGATTATGAAATAACGCAAGTTATCCCATAATGAGGTATATAGGAATCCCTACCCCAGTTTGTGGTATCCTCCAGCGTGCCTTTCATCTATATTTGCTTCTGATTGAAACTAATTAGACACTTCCTCATGGATCCCTGAATAATGGTTTAAAGTTTTACCATTTTCTACATCTTTCTATTGTTAGGCTTCAACCAGGGTAATTTCAAATTATTTGCAAAGTCGATTAATCTAATGGAGGCACAGAATATGAGCATTTTGAGATGTTCAAGGAAATCCAAACAACAGGTGATAATATAGATTCTCTTGGAGAGAAGCGTATTTAGACAGAAATCTATCTACTTACTGCTGCAGCTGCTGCTAAGTCACTTCAGTCGTGTCCGACTCTGTGCGACCCCATAGATGGCAGCCCACCAGGCTCCCCCGTCCCTGGGATTCTCCAGGCAAGAACACTTGAGTGGGTTGCCATTTCCTTCTCCAATGCATGAAAGTGAAAAGTGAAAGTGAAGTCACTCAGTCTTGTCCAACTCCTAGGGACCCCATGGACTGCAGCCTACCAGGCTCCTCCATCCATGAGATTTTCCAGGCAAGAGTACTGGAGTGGGTTGCCATTGTCTTCTCCTCTATCTACTTGAGTTAGGAGTTATTTGGAAAACTTTTGTTCAAGAGGGACAGGTGTGCCTGGGATCACCCAGATAGGAGATAGCATGTTATGTGTGAATGGGACAAGACATACACTACAGGATGTGTGATGTAAGAGTTAGTTAAGGGAATGGTGGGGATTTAAATCTGGTACCTAAGATCTGGCTCCTCATTATGTAAACAAAGTAAAACAACTATAGAAATATAGCCTGTTGTATCAATTTGGCAAAATTACAGAGGGAGCAAGATCAGGGCCTAAAACCAAAGAAGAGAATTTGTAGAAGTATGGACATACAAATGGGAAAGATCCTTGAGTGGAAACACAATTAGACTGGATTCCCAGGCGGACCAGTGGTAAAGAATCTGCTTGCCAAGCAGGACAGGTGGATTTGATCCCTGGGTTGGGAAGATTCCCTGGAGAAGAAAATGGCCACCCACTACAGTATTCTTGCCTGGGAAATCCCATGGACAGAGAGGAGCCTGGCGGGCTAGAGTCCATGGAGTCGCAGAGTCAGGCATGACTTAGAGGCAATAACGGCAATAGCAAAGAGTAGCATTTAAGATGAAAATTGTATTTAGTCAATTTTATACCGTGACAGAGTATGATTGCTTTAGACTGAATGTCAAGGCAGGAAAAAAATGAAAAGAAACAGATACAGATGCCGCCTTAGTTCCTTCAGGCCAGTGTATTATGGAGCACCTCATCCCTCACTAAGGAGCCACACAGATTCCCCAGCATCCTCCCACCCAGGACAGAGCCAAAGGCTGTGATTTCATGTCTCTGAGACAACTGAGAAACATATCTTTACTATAAAGGTAAATGATGCTGTCCTCTGAAAGCCATATTCTCTTTTCAAACAGAGTAAAAATTCAAGGTTTATTGAAATCCTTTGTATGCATACAATATAAATGTGTTTAAAAAATTCTGACCCAATGCCTTTTTAATAGTCTTGCTATTTTTAACTGAAGTTTGAGAACATGATTTCCTTTGATCTTTACTTTCATACTAACTGATGGAACAATATTTAAACACATTCTGATCTAGAAACAAGATCACCATATTCCATGTCCCTGAATCGAAAAGCAAGACTATTTTGGAGATTACTCCTGTTTTTTCTGCTTGTGAACACATTTATTGAAAGAAATTGGAAATATGTATTTCTTTGAAGATTCAATTGTTCTTATATGCATCCCCAAATAGTTATTCAGCACATACATTGTGCTAGATAACGCATTATAAATAAATTAATCAAAATAAATATGTGTTTCTTGAAGCTTATGCTCTTCATGGGGGAAAATAATAAAGAAGAGTCATACAAATTCCAAAGAAAATTACAAGGTGCTGTGAAAGTCAGCAGGCATTTGAAGTGGGAGGGGTGAAATGACAACAGTAATTTAATACAATTTCTACATTATGTAACACATTTCTTGGAATAGTGACAAGCAGGATAAGAGCTTATTTCTAACATAAGCTAATTTCTACAAATTGATTGTTATATTTGAAAAACAGGCATGCAAGAGCAACAGTGAAAAATCAGCTCATTACCAAAACATTTTGTAAACATTTCCAGAGGGTAAGAATGCTTAATAAAGATACAGATGCATTTTGTTTTGAGTTTCATCTGAGCATTATTTAAAATTGTGTGCAGCCACAGAGAGAAGAGGTAGTATATTTAATTCTCCCAGTCAATGTCAGATTGAGGTTTTTTTAAATGTCAGCATAACCTGCCAATTCATAGCTTTGTGCAACCCTATTAATAACACGGCTGTTATCTTCTTGATGGAGTCCCTTCTTTAGCAAATTTTCAGCTGTATGTGTGGAGGCAGTTGGGAGGTTCACAAGTGCTAGATCTCATGTACTGGGAGCCTTTTCCCTTCTGACTTTTCCTTAGGGAGCTAATGTGGTGAGTCTTGGAGAGAAAGCAAATCGCTGTAACAGTGACAAACACAGTGTCTGCCTCCTGGCTCTGAAAGTTCCCTAGGTGAGCAGCTGAGCTGGGGCTTGAGTATCCTGGCTGCATGGAAGCATTTCATGTGCAATATACACAGCCGTCTCTGAAATATTACAGGTCATTTCTATCCACATACTGCATTTTACGTCTGGCTTAGGTAAACATTTTATCCTTCATTTTATGTTTACTGACTAGAGCTGCTGGAGCATGGCTTACAATTGCCTTCAAAATGTATTGGTGGCATTTCTTTTTTTATTAAAAAAAAACTTGTATTGGCAGACAATTAAATCTACATTTTTCTGTGTTTCCTGAGAAAACATGTCTAAATTCTTAAATTACAAGGAGAAGTGTTTTCTAAAAGCAAAACATTAAAGTTTAGATGATTCTTT
Organism: Bos javanicus; assembly: GCF_032452875.1. Lineage (NCBI taxonomy): Eukaryota > Metazoa > Chordata > Mammalia > Artiodactyla > Bovidae > Bos > Bos javanicus. The sequence continues at coordinate 3,244,347 of NC_083871.1, read as the reverse complement.
TTAACATAAAGGGAGAATATAAGGTAAAGAAAACATTGCAGTGTCCTCTGTACAAAATTTGCTCTTTTCAATCAATATGAAACTAATATCCACCCACAAGCATCAGGATTTTGTAATGAGTAAGTTGGATGTGATGAAACAAATAGATTATGAATGATTTTTAAAAAAAACACATAAATATTTAGTTTAGAAGGAGCATGATACACATATATCCTTTGTTATAAAATTTCTAATTCATTTCAGTTCTAAGATTCCAGCTCCCCACTAACTGTTGGTTATATTATCCCAGTTTAGTTCTGAAAAAATAACGACTTTTTTTTTTAATTCAGCAGGTATTTATTAACCATATTATGTTTCAGGTTTTATGCTAAGTAATCTGGATAGTGAAGTTGATAAGAGAAACACAAACTCCTGTATGCGTTTTGTGGTCCAGAGGAAAATCAGAATCAAACAAGCAGTTTTCCTGATAAAGTAACATCATATGTCTCTAAATGGAAGGAACTCATTCATAGTAAGCGATACTGTTTCTGTGTGGAAGGATGCTGGAAGGCTTCTCACCAAAAGAGTTTTCTAATTTGTGTTCAGTCATGGATATACAAATGGATAAAGAAACTTAGCATCTACTGTAAATTGTCTTTCCTCTCAGGAGCATATATGTAGTAAAATGTTGTACAAAAAATAGGACATGGTAAGTCTGGATTACTCATTGCCTTTGATTTTAATATTATTTTTTTCATTTTATATTGATGCAGTTTACTTTTTGATGATGACTATGTTTGAAACCTGACTTGCAAAATTCTTGAAAATGTATCAGTTATCTCATGTGAGTTTGTGTGAACAAGCTCCATCACACCATTGGTTTACCCTGTGTAAAATCTAATAATTCACCTAATTTACAAATAGGAAACTGGCTATAAGAGGGGAATAAAGAGTCTAGACCCATATGATCTCAGCAATGTCCCTGATATAAGCATGTCACTCACATGAAGTGTGGGTGGGGAAGAACATATGTATGTGAGACCAGGAAGACTCCAACCTAAATGAAGGACCAGCCTCCATGCTACTATGAATCATGAAGGAGACAAGATCCGAACTAGGCTTCTGATCCTCCCTCTCTGATACTTTGGGCAATTTGTTCAACTTCTGATCGTGTTTTCTCATTTATTAAATGGACATATTATAGTGCAACCCACAGGGTCTTTTTCAAGTTTTGATAAGTTATATATGTAAAATTTTAAAATATTATCTGGGATACGACATGGTAGCTACTACCAGGAAATCTTCAGACTTTATCCAAGTTGTTTTCATTTCTCTTTTCATTCCTTGATTCTCAATTTTCACCTATTAGTGTTACAGAAAATGAAGTTTGAATATACAGTCATTTTGTATAGTCCATGGAAATCTAGAAGTTAATTGAACAGAGAAAGTGGGATTTCAGAAAAAAATCTCTCTGAAGATAGAAAAATGTTATAAATAACCCTCTTGTCTGAAGATGTGCAAATAATATGGTACAGGAAATTAGATGAAATGATGGAAAATCATGTCATTGTAATATTTAATTTTGGAAGTGTTGTTCTAACTCTCTGAACCTCTGTTTCCTCACTTGTATAAAGTGAGTTATAAACCTTAATTTTATTTGCAAACGTGTCATTATATACCTCTAAAAAATGGGACTTTTTTAAAGAAAAAAATAACCAAAATATTATTAATTATGTTTAATGATTTCTCAGTCATAATGGCTATTTCACAGGATTGTTTGAGTGATCAGTGATATTGTATGCAAAATCACTCTGCATTATTGGCCTCTAAGAACTTTTATTAATTGCTATTTTTTTAGGTACAAAAATAAAAAGAAATGTTAAAGGTTTATATTGGAAAAGCTTTATAAGGAAGCTTCCTTATAAAAGGAAGCATCTAAGATATAAAAACAAATAAGTGAGCATATACCTACCTTCTTTGGGTGAAATTATAGTTAACAAGGTAGCATTCCTGAAAATTTGTTTTATGTCACCATGAATTATTTTTCTCTAGATATATCATTGAATTACTACTGAAATTTTAGTCAAATAAGTTGTAAACAGTACCAAAGGAATTTCCAAAGGCATAAAACTGCTGCACTTGTTACATTCTCTTTAATTTGATTTACTTTCCCCAGAAAATGTTGTCACAACAAAGTGCAGAGGATTACTCATCCATGTTTTCATAAGGAATTAAGACAGCTGAAGAGTACATCTCTGAGTTCTTTTATTTGCAACATAAAGAGATTGTATAGTTTGTTTCATTGCCTTTTATAAGAAATTCATTGATTTTTCTTTCCATCAACAAGATTAAGTTTCCCTCCACCAAAAAATGCATGGGATTTCTAATGCTTTGAGCATCTTCCAAATTTAGTTTTCTATGTCCCTTTTGAACTCTTGGCAATGGTAGTCAACACTCTGATAATTAAACTTGACTAAATTTAGCAAGTCCAGGAGAAAGCATTTGCATATTTAAATCAGCCCATTATTATTGTGATAATTAGTTCAATTGTTTCATGATAAAATTAATGTTGCAAGTGGAATATGTACTGTGGTCCTGACTGTTGATTGAGGCTGATGCCAATACTGATACAAGGAACAGAAATGACTGCATTACTTGCATTCATCATTGTAGCTCACTTTAACTTCTTTGCTGCCTAAAATTAGGGCTTTTTGATTGTGGCCAATAAGGGCTCAACATTTGTTAGTCTCACAGGTTTGCTTTCAGACTCTTACAGCACAGATACCATACATAGCATATCAGGTGCACAGAGATGATACAAACGATGATCTGTTCTTTTTTTTTTTTTTTTTTTTTTTTTATTCTTCCAATTTTATTTTATTTTTAAACTTTACATAATTGTATTAGTTTTGCCAAATATCAAAATGAATCCGCCACAGGTATACATGTGTTCCCCATCCCGAACCCTCCTCCCTCCTCCCTCCCCATACCATCCCTCTGGGCCGTCCCAGTGCATCAGCCCCAAGCATCCAGCATCATGCATCGAACCTGGACTGGCAACTCGTTTCCTACATGATATTTTACATGTTTCATTGCCATTCTCCCACATCTTCCCACCCTCTCCCTCTCCCACAGAGTCCATAAGACTGTTCTATACATCAGTGTCTCTTTTGCTGTCTCGTACACAGGGTTATTGTTACCATCTTTCTAAATTCCATATATATGCGTTAGTATACTGTATTTATGTTTTTCCTTCTGGCTTACTTCACTCTGTATAATAGGCTCCAGTTTCATCCACCTCATTAGAACTGATTCAAATGTATTCTTTTTAATGGCTGAGTAATACTCCATTGTGTATATGTACCACAGCTTTCTTATCCATTCATCTGCTGATGGACATCTAGGTTGCTTCTGTTCTTTGTTGCTGTTTGATCTGCTTTACTTTTAGAAGTGGAGCATGAGTGAGAGTTCCAGATCAACTTAAATTATCCAGGGTGCTTTCAGTCTCCCCTGGTGGCTCAGATGGAAAAGAATCTGCCTGCAGTGCAGAAGACCCGGGTTTCAGCTCTGTGTCTGGAAAATCCTCTGGAGAAGTGAATGGCAACCCACTCCAATATTCTTGCCTGGAGAATTCCATGGACAGAGGAGTCGGCGGGCTATAGTCCATGGCTTGCAAAGAGTTGGACACAACTGAGAAACTAACACTTCACTTTACTTCACTTCAGGCTGCATAAGACAGTGAAGTAGTTTGAACAATTTTCAAACTGGCTTCTCAAAACCTGAATCATGGGAATGTATTTGGAATATATTTTTGTAATGCTTGTTATCTCTCAAATATGATTATTTCCAAAAAAATTACTACTTCCATTTATAGCTAAAGATGTCTGTTCTGCCTTGTAATCCAGCTTTCATGGAGTTGTAGTTAATTTAGTGTTCAGTTCAGTTCAGTTCAGTCACTCAGTCGTGTCCAACTCTTTGCGACCCCATGAATCGCAGCACGCCAGGCCTCCCTGTCCATCACCAACTCCCGAGTTTACTCAGACTCACGTCCACTGAGTCAGTGATGCCATCCAGCCATCTCATCCTCTGTCGTCCCTTTTCTTCTCCTGCCCCCAATCCCTCCCAGCATCAGAGTCTTTTCCAATGAGTCAACTCTTTGCATGAAGTGGCCAAAGTACTGGAGTTTCAGCTTCAGCATCATTCCCTCCAAAGAAATCCCAGGGTTGATATCCTTCAGAATGGACTGATTGGATCTCCTTGCAGTCCAAGGGACTCTCAAGAGTCTTCTCTAACACCACAGTTCAAAAGCATCAATTCTTTGGCGCTCAGCTGTCTTCACAGTCCAACTCATGCATCCACACATGACCACTGGAAAAACCATAGCCTTGACTAGATGGACCTTTGTTGGCAAAGTAATGTCTCTGCTTTTGAATATGCTATCTAGGTTGGTCATAACTTTCCTTCCAAGAAGTAAGTGTCTTTTAATTTCATGGCTGCAGTCACCATCTGCAGTGATTTTGGAGCCCCAAAAATAAAGTCTGACACTGTTTCCACTGTTTCCCCATCTATTTCCCATGAAGTGATGGGACCAGATGCCATGATCTTCATTTTCTGAATATTGAGCTTTAAGCCAACTTTTTCATTCTCCTCTGTCACTTTCATCAAGAGGCTCTTTAGTTCTTCTTTGCTTTCTGCCATAAGGGTGGTGTCATCTGCATATCTGAGGTTATTGAGATTTCTCCCAGCAATCTTGATTCCACCTTGTGCTTCTTTCAACCCAGCGTTTCTCAAGTTGTACTCTGCATATAAGTTAAATAAGCACGGTGACAATATACAACCTTGACATACTCCTTTTCCTATTGGAACCAGTGTATTGCTCCATGTCCAGTTCTAACTGTTGCTTCCTGACCTGCATATAGGTTTCTCAAGAGGCAGGTCAGGTGCTCTGGTATTCCCATCTCTTTCAGAATTTTCCACAGTTTATAGTGATCCACACAGTCAAAGGGTTAGTGTTAGACGCACTCATTTATTCCAATAACTAGGTCAACTATCCACTCACTCTTTATTTTTCCCTTATAGAGGTGTAGATTTGAATTCACTTGAACATTAATTAATGATGCATTACCTTTTTTATTAATGTTAGACAACCATTGCCATCAGTATGTGCTGCCATCTTCAAATAACTGTGGCTCAAAAAGGAATTACAACTATTGCATTCAACAGCTGTTATTTGCAGTTCAATTCAACCTTTTGGAAAAGAACATAAAGAAGAAGGAGAAGAGGAAGAAGAAAAGCAAAAGCAGATTTCATCCATACAAGACATGAACATCCAGCTTAATCACACACATTTTTCCTCCAAGAGTGAAGCAGTTCCTAAAATTTCGGATGAATTTGGAGCAGCCATGTGAATGGTTGGTTTCATTCACACAGCAAGACTTATGTGATTGTCTTTTTTCAGCTTCTCTCAGACCTTCTGTGTAACAACATTATCATCTAATTTGTGACATCACGAGGAGGCTCCCCAGCCCGAAACTGTAGTCATTGGCTGGCATCCACAGATATGTCTTTGTCGTTTATGAAGTTGTCATGCACAAAAACTGAACAAGCTTAAGCTTGGACACATAAGCAGGAAATGAGTGAAAGTGGAAAAAACAAACAAACAAACAAAAATCTCTTTCTTGAGGGTTTGGTTTCAATACACAAGCATTCCTGTAATGTCTGTTTAGGTTGGGCATCTGCATGAATTTATCCACTATTTACATGTCAGGCCCCAGGGAAAAAATAGAGGGATAGACAGTAAATATTTATCTTGTATTTCTGATAGAAAATGAATCAAATAGTAAAATAAGAAATAAAATTGCTACTTGATTTCTAGTAAGAAAGATGGTTGATGTTATTTCTATTTGTATTACCAGACAAACCATCTGAATCTTGGTATATATTTTAAAACAGTATTGATTTATATTGATTGGCAAGATTTCTCTACCTTTATTGTTGCTTTATATATGAAGCAATTTGTCTTCTATACATACCTCTTATTTATGAAGTTAATTACTTTTTTTCAAATTAGAATCACATGGGAAGAAAAATTCAATAATTTCTCTGGAAGTCTGACCCTTGGAAAAAATTATATGTATAGATATGGAATAGGGTGACCTATTCAATTACACATAGAGCTTGTTCACTCTTCTTTTGCTTACTGGGATACTGTACAGTGGCTCAGCACTAGTGTCCTATAGGGGATTTCCAAAGAAATATTTATAATTAATTTCAGCTCCAAAATCTATCGTCTGCTTTTAAAAGTACTATTATTAGCTCCATCTAGTTAATGCTTGGTGGTGACAATTGATCAATTATGTGTTCAACCCTGGAGACCTCAGAACATTACAGCACACTTCATTTCTAATCATTACCCTGGCATTAGTTCTTAGAGTTTACTTCCAATGTATTGATTAAATATTTGCCATGAAAAATTATAAATTTATAAGTAAAAATATAAAGATAAGCTTCTGATCTAAGATAAGTAGGTCAAAAATTATAAGTAAGTATACTATTTGTATTATGCTTTACTTTTTCTGGAAAGTACAAAATAATTGATATTCTTTTTTGAATATAAACTCCTCCCTGAAGAAAATATAATTAATCAAACTAGTTATCAGTAACAATATGTATTAAATACTTTTGGCTGGAAATTATATAATGGTGTGAGAATTCTTGCATTGTTTTGAAGTCAAGAGAAATTAAGAAAACAAAACTTCATGACATTTTCAATTTTCTTTTTATGCTGTATGTTGTTGTTCAATCGCTCATTCATGTCCGAGTCTGTGACCCCATGGATTGCAGCCTCCCAGGCTTCCCTGTCCTTCACTATCTCCAGGAGTTTGCTCAAACTCATGTTCATTGAATCAATGATGCCATCAAATGATCTCATTCTCTGTCACCCCCTTCTCCTGCCTTCAATCTTTGCCAGCATCGGGGTCTTTTCCAATGAGTCAGCTGTTTGCATCAGGTGGCAAAAATATTGGAGCTTCAGTTTCAGCATCAGTCCTTCCAATGTTTATTCAGTGATTTCCTTTAGAATTTACTGATTTGATCTTGCTTTCCAAGGGACTTTCAAGAGTTTTATGCTGTATAAATAAGACAATAGTTATATTAAACAGCTGTTTAAATTTAATACAATTATAAAAATACTATAAAATTTTTGGTTAATATTTGATAGTACTATGTAGCATTTTAGCTTTTATTGAGAAAATATTTTCCTCCAAATATCGAAAACAAAGATAATCATGTAGGTAATATTGTTTACTGCTTTATAAGTTCTAGTTAGACATGAAGTCTCTATAATCTCTGCCAAATAGATAAGCTTTTGTTTGGGGAGTTTGCTGCAGTCATAATCATGTGTTTTACTAGACAGTTCTGTGATTGCATTCTTGATAAAGTATTTGGTTCTTGTTGTCAAAGTTGGCTTTCTTCTGGTTACCCAGTCAGCCAGTATAGCAGGGTAAACAGTGACCACCTGAAGATGTTGGGTTATAACCCCTCCAACCTGTAAATGATAGGTGAATAAGATCTAGAATCTTTCAGATGAAATTAAGCTATAGATTTTGAGATGGAGAAGCAATTTTATATTACCTGGGTGGGCTTTAAATCAAATCGCAGAGTTCTTATAGGAGAGACAAAGGGAGATTTGGCACATAAAGAGGAGAAGGCAGTGTATCCACTGAGGCAGAGATTGCCAAGAAAATGTGTGGCTGCCATGAGCCTCCATGGGGATTGAGGACTTGTAAGAACTTAACTATACAAAATAAAACTGGGCTTAAACTTCTAACCTCCAGCAATATAAGAAAACACATTTTTGTTGTTCTGTATTCTAAGTCACTCAGTGTGAGGTAATTTGTTATAGCAGCCTCAGGAATTTAATACCATCATATGTGAAGCCTAATTGTGAAAGAACATAAGCAATGAAAGTGAAAGTGAAAGTAACTCAGTGGGGTCTGACTCTTTGCAACCTGGTAATTTTGCTTTCTAATAAAGTGGGACTGGATATTGAAAGACCTAAATAAAATTAATATTCATTACTCATAAGATTTTATTTAAATATAAAATATATATGCTTTGAAGATAACATATGACCTCAAATTTTAAAATGTAAACCAGGTTTTTATAATATACATGTGTGTGTATGTGCTCAATCACTCCGCCATGTCTGACTCTTTGCAAACCCACGTACTGTACCCATCAGGCTTTTCAGCCTATGAAATTTTCCAGGTACAAATACCGGAGTGAGTTGACATTTCCTTCTCCAGGATACCTTCCCAACCCAGGGATCACTTGCATCCCTTGTGTCTCCTGCATTGACAAGCAGATTCTTCACCACTAGCCCCACATGGGACCAGATGCCATGATCTTAGTTTTCTGAATGTTGAGCTTTAAGCCAACTTTTTCACTCTCCTCTTTCACTTTCATCAAGAGGCTCTTTTGTTCTTCTTCACTTTCTGCCATAAGGGTGGTGCCATCTGCATATCTGAGGTTACTGGTATTTCTCCCAGCAATCTTGATTCCATCTTGTGCTTCTTCCAGCCCAGGGTTTCTCATGATATACTCTGTATATAAGTTAAATAATCAGGATGACACTCTACAGCCTTGATATACTGCTTTTCCTATTTGGAACCAGTCTGTTGTTCCATGTCCAGTTCTAACTATTGCTTCCTGACCTGCATACAGATTTCTCAAGAGGCAGGTCAGGTGGTCTGGTACTCCCATCTCTTTCAGAAGTTTCCATAGTTTATTGTGATCCACACAGTCAAAGGCTTTGGCATAGTCAATAAAGCAGAAATAGATGTTTTTCTGGAACTCTCTTGCTTTTTCGATGATCCAGCGAATGTTGGCAATTTGATCACTAGTTCCTCTGCCTTTTTCTAAATCCAGCTTGAACATCTAGAAGCTCATGGTTCACATATTGCTGAAGCCTGGCTTGAAGAATTTTAAGGGTTACTTTACTAGCATGTGAGATGAGTGAAATTGTGTGATTGTTTGAGCATTATTTGGCATTGCCTTTCTTTGGGATTGGAATGAAAACTAAACTTTTCCAGTCCTGTGGCCACTGCTGAGTTTTCCAAATTTGCTGGAATATTGAGTGGAGCACTTTCACAGCATCATCTTTCAGGATTTGAAATAGCTCAATTGGAATTCCATCACCTCCACTAGTTTTGTTCATAGTGATGCTTCCTAAGGCCCACTTCACTTCACATTCCAGAATATCTGGCTCTAGGTGAGTGATCACACCATCATGATTATCTTGGTCATGAAGATCTTTTTTGTACAGTTCTTCTGTGTATTCTTGCTACCTCTTCTTAATATCTTCTGCTTCTGTTAGGTCCATACCTTTTCTGTCCTTTCTCGAGCCCATCTTTGCATGAAATGTTCCCTTGGTATCTCTAGTTTTCTTGAATAGATCTCTAGTCTTTCCCATTCTATTGTTTTCCTCTATTTCTTTGCATTGGTTGTTGAGGAAGGCTTTCTTATCTCTGCTTGCTATTCGTTTGGAACTCCAGTCCCATCACTTCATGGCAAATAGATGGGGAAACAGTGGGAACAGTGGCTGACTTTATTTTTCTGGGCTCCAAAATCACTGCAGATAGTGATTGCAGCCATGAAATTAAAAGACGCTTACTCCTTGGAAGAAAAGTTATGACCAACCTAGACAGCATATTAAAAAGCAGAGACATTGTCAACAAAGGCCCGTCTAGACAAGGCTATGGTTTTTCCAGTGGTCATGTATGGATGTGAGAGTTGGACTGTGAAGAAGGCTGAGCACCAAAGAATTGATGCTTTTGAACTGTGGTGTTGGAGAAGACTCTTGAGAGTCCCTTGGACTGCAAGGACATCCAGCCAGTCCATCCTAAAGGAGATCAGTCTGGGGTGTTCATTGGTAGGTCTGATGTTGAAGCTGAAATTTCAATACTTTGGCCACCTGTTGTGAAGAGCTGACTCATTGGAAAAGACCCTGATGCTGGGAAAGATTGAGGGTAGGAGGAGAAAGGGACAACAGAGGATAAGATGGTTGGATGGCATCACCAACTTGATGGACATGGGTTTGGGTGGACTCCGGGAGTTGGTGATGGACAGGAAGCCCTGGTGTGCTGCGGTTCATGGCATCGCAAAGAGTCAGACACGACTGAGCAACTGAACTTAACTGAGCTTCATATGGGAACCCCAATAATATGCATAAAATCCGCGAAAAATGTAAATGTAAAAAAATGTGCAGTTGAAAATGCAACATTCCCATCCACATTCCTGTCCTCCATTCTAAGCACTCAGGGTGTCATTCCAGATCCTGAAAGCCAGCTCTCATGTTTGTTTCTTTGTATTCTAGATGTGTAAGTTCACACACTTCTATCTACATGCCAGAGAGATAGTCATCTTCTTCTTCAAGTAATCATATCAGAATTTACTATCCTTTACTTCAGAATATTTAGCAGTCTGTTTCAATTCTTTATTGATTGTTTATTGCACTGACTCTATCCCACCAACTACACACTATCTGGGAGAACAGTTCAAGATAATTATCTTTCTATACATATAATCACACACTCACAAATGGAAATTGGTTTTGTCTGCTTTCCTACCTTACCATTTGTCTGAAATATCTTTATCAGCTTTGGTAAAATGATCTGGAAGCTTACTATGTGCTTCCTAGAACAAAAGTATGCAGAAATGAGTGTACCATTAGGATCAGTGCACCCAAACTCAACCTCTTCAGCATCTGAAAGAGGGCAGCTTCAGACTCTAAAAAACCTCATGACTGGCAGGTGCTGGGAGGTGCCAACGAAACTCAGGCTGCAAGTCAGTAGAAATGTCTGATCATTCTCCACCGAGACAGACATTTTCATCGCCCTATGTGTCTAGCAAGGGACAACTTTGAATCCTACTTCAACAGAACCTAGGTCTCTGGGGTTATGGGAGGACTGGGGGAACTGTGCTTTCCCCCAATCATTCTTTGAGTGATCTTGTCTTAGTCAGAGTCCCCTTACCTCCAGTAAAGCCAATCCTTAAATCTGTAATGCAATTCATGCCAAATCTGTAGTTCAATTCATATATATGTATATATATTATATACACATATATACACACATAATTATATATAATTATATACACACACATATATAATATAACAATATATTATATATGTATAATATATGTAATATATGAATATATATATATATTATATACACACATGCAGAAATAGAAACACAGGTGAGATTGGGAAATGATTCAAAATAAAATGTTAAAAGGTTAAGCATACTGTATTTGCAATTAGCATAAATGACAGTCTTTAAAGTTATATTTGAGTTCTACAAGTGCTGTCACCATAAAGGTAGGTCCTCCCTTGATCATGAGTTGCGTTTGACATGAAATGCACTACAAATTTAGGAGCTGGCTTTATTGAAGGTAAGGGAACTCTTACCAGGCCAAGATCAACCAAGCGACTAACACTTTCACTTTATATCTATATCTATCTATATCTATAAAACTTGGTTTAATTATTAGATATAGAAACAAGATAATCAATTTTCATGCTCAAAAGAACTTAAATTTGGACCGTTGATTTATCTAGATCTCCAAGTAGTATCTATTTTTCTTTCTTTATGGGTGCTATTTTTTGTTTTTTTAACTTTTTTCTGATTACTTAAAATGTATTTTTGAAACTAATTTTGAATATTAAAAATAGAACAGAAGAAATAAACAATATAACACCTAGATACAGTTATTATTAACTTCTTATAATAGTTTGTCCCAAGAATTTTCTTTTCTATATTTTACATAGTGGGATAATATGTATTTAAGTTCATAAGCTGCTTTTTAAATTTAAATTTTAGTATAATTCTTTTTCAATGGTGAGAAAACTCATATAGTTATTATTTTTCATTGGTTTTATATTATGCTATTTTATCTGAGTATCAAAATTTACTTCCTTATGCCTATAAAAAATTTTCATGCTCTCCACGTTTTTACTATAAACAGAGCATAAAATACATATAGCATGTATTTTTTTTATATTGTAGATACCCCTTAAGATAAGTTTTTATTGATATTGTCAAAACAATTGTTTAAACTTCTACAAATGTATTCTCACATTTTGTTTTTATATTAATTCTTAATCATTTGTTCCTTGATGTTGGTGTGCTTCTGTATGCACATGGACATGCACAGACACACACACATGTGACATAGAAAAAAAATATCTCAAATTTTAAATGTTCACTAAGTTGACAAACCAAGATATAGCTTGTTTTAATTTATATGATTTTGATTTGTACTGGATGTAATAAAGAAATACAGATTCCTGGATGGCTCAACAATAAAGAATCCATCTGCAGTGTAGGAGACATGGTTTTGATCCCTGGGTCAGGAAGATCCCCTGGAGGACGGTGTGGAAACCCACTCCAGTATATTTGCCTGGAAAATCCCATGGACAGAGGAGCCTGGTGGGCCACAGTCCATAGGGTCACAAAGAGTTGGACACGACTGAAGTGACTGAGTACATAAATAAATATAAAGATGTACTAAAAGGGAGGAGACAAATATTGAAACTGAGGAAATCTAGAAAATCAGCAGTAAAACTTAGATGAAACATGAATTTGTTAGTAATAATTAAACACTTCACAGGTGTCCTATGGGGTATAACTGGAATTAAGTCTGTAAAGTACTCATCATAAGTGGTATATATTAAAACTTAATAAATTATAGATCCTGTACCTCTCTTCTAAGGGTTGGTTCACAATGTGTCTTCTGAAACAAGACAATATATCCAGACATTTCTCTGTATACTTGTTATACAGATACTTGAAAGTAGATATCCCACCTTTCTTCTGTCAATTCTTCAAATCTTTTTTCAAAAAATAAATTTTCTGGTAATTCCTTTTTTCCTATAAACATGTCTGTGTCTAGTCTGCTCATGTCTGCAGTACTTGGTACTTCTGTCAATTCACTCTAAATTTAATTATTTGTTTTTAGGAATATTAACACACCATAGTCATTAAGGTGAGCTGGTCGAAGTTTAAAACCATTGCCATTTGCTTAGAAACAGTGTTTAGGTAAACTCATCTTCTCAATTTTTTTTTTTTTTTAGTTTATTTTTTCATTATATTTTATTTATTATTATTATTTACTTTACAATATTGTATTGGTTTTGCCATACATCAACATGCATCCGCCACGGGTATACACGTGTTCCCCATCCTGAATCCCCCTCCCACCTCTCTCCCCATACCATCCCTCTGATTTTTTTTTTTTCATATTTAAGTGTTCTAAAAACAATCGCAGTTGGTGAAAATGTGCCCTCCCCTCCCCATCAGTTCACATGATGGAGTTCTAGTCTCTAGTCCCTCTTGATATTAGTATACCATGTAACCAAAATGTACAAGTAGCTTTGGAATTGAGTAACAGTGGAGGCTGGAGGCATTTTAAGGTACATACTTGAAAAAGTCATATTGCTCATAGGGTTCTCAAGGCAAGAATACTGAAGTGGTTTGCCATTCCCTTCTCCAGTGGACCACCTTCTGTCAGACCTCTCAACCATGACCCGCCCATCTTGGGTGGCCCCAGGGGCATGGCTTAGTTTCACTGAGTTAGACAAGGCTATGGTCTGTGTGATCAGATTGGCTAGTTGTCTATTATTGTGGTTTCACTCTGTCTGGCCTGATGCTTTCTCTCTGTGCCTACTGTCTTACTTGGGTTTCTCTTACCTTAGACATGGGGTATCTTGTTAAGGCAGCTCCAGAAAAGTGCAGCCGCTGCTCCTTACCTTGAACGTGGGGTAGCTCCTCTCTGCTGCTACTGACCTTGGACATGGGGTAGCTCCTCTCGGTCGCTGCCTCCAACCCTGGATGATGGATCATTGAAAAAGCAAGAGAGTTTCAGAAAAACTATTTCTATTTCTGCTTTATTGACTATGCCAAAGCCTTTGACTGTGTGGATCACAATAAACTGTGGAAAATTATGAAAGAGATGGGAATACCAGACCACCTGACCTGCCTCTTGAGAAACCTTCATGCAGGTCAGGAAACAATAGTTAGAATGGGACATGGAACAACAGACTGATTCCAAATAGGAAAAGAAGTACATCAAGGCTGTATATTGTCACCCTGTTTATTTAACTTATATGCAGAGGACATCATGAGAAACATTGGGCTGGAGGAAGCACAAGCTGGAATCAAGATTGCTGGGAGAAATATGAATAAGCTCAGATATGCAGATGACACCACCCTTATGGCAGAAAGTGAAGAAGAACTAAAGAGCCTCTTGATGAAAGTACAAGAGGAGAGTGAAAAAGTTGGCTGAAAGCTCAACATTCATAAAACGAAGATCATGGCATCTGGTCCCATCACTTCATGGCAAATAGATGGAGAAACAGTGGAAACAGTGGCAGACTTTATTTTTGGGGCTCCAAAATCACTGCAGATGATGACTGCAGCCATGAAATTACAAGACATTTACTCTTTGGAAGGAAAGTCATGATTAACCTACACAGCATATTGAAAAGCAGAGACATTATTTGTCAACCAAGGTCCATCTAATCAAGGCTATGGTTTTTCCAGTGGTCATGTATGGATATGAGAGTTGAAGTATAAAGAAAGCTGAGTGCTGAAGAATTGATGGTTTTGAACTGTGATGTTGGAGAAGACTGTTGGGAGTCCCTTGGACTGCAAAGATATCCAACCAGTCCATTGCAAAGGAGATCAGTCCAGGGTGTTCATTGATAGGACTGATGTTGAAGCTGAAACTCCAATACTTTGGCCACCTCATGCAAAGTGCTGACTTATTGGAAAAGACCCTGATGCTTGGAAAGATTGAGGGCAGGAGGAGAAGGGGATGACAGGCGATGAGATGGTTGGGGGGCATCACTAACTCAATGGACATGGGTTTGGATGGACTCTGGGAGTTGGTGATGGAGAGGGAGGCCTGGCGTGCTGCGGTTCATTGGGTCACAAAGAGTTGGACATGACAGAGTGACTGAACTGAACTGCACTTGAAAGTAACTAGTTATAATATCTGGAAAGGACTATTAATAGAAATTGTTGATTGTTGCTCAGTTACTCAGTCATATCTGACTCTCGTGCCCCCGTGAACTGCAGCACACCAGGCTTCTCTGTCTTCACTGTCCCCTGGAGCTCGCTGAGACTCATGTCCATTAAGTTGCTGAAGCCATCCAACCCCCTTGCCCTCTGTTACCTGCTTCTCTGCCTCCCTTCAATCCTTCCCAACATTAGAGTCTTTTTTAATGAGTTGGCTCTTCTCATCAAGTGGCTAAAGTATTGGAGCTTCAGCTTCAGCATCAGTCCTCCCAATAAATATTCAGGATTGATTTCCTTTAGGATTGACTGGTTTGATTTCCTTGCATACCAGGGGACTCTCAATAGTCTTCTCCAACACCACAGTTCAAAAGCATATGGACATTAAAAGCACTTCTGTTAAGTACACAGAAAAAAATGGAGAGTTGAAGAAAAAGACTCAGTCCTCTTGAAATAAAGTAATCTTAAACAGAACACTGGTAAAAATATGACTATTAAAGATGCTTTTCTGGGAGGCCTCTAAAATGGGGAACATGTTATTGGACAATGCAAAAAGGTTGATTCTTGTCATAGATCAGATCAGTAACTCAGTGGTGTCTGACTCTTTGAGACCCCATTAATCACAGCACGCCAGGCCTCCCTGTCCATCACCAACTCCTGGAGTTCACTCAGACTCACGTCCATCGAGTCAGTGATGCCTTCCAGCCATCTCATGCTTTATCATCCCCTTCTCTTCCTGCTCCCAATCCCTCCCAGCATCAGAGTCTTTTCCAGTGAGTCAACTCTTCGCATGAGGTGGCCAAAGTACTGGAGTTTCAGCTTTAGCATAATTCCTTCCAAAGAAATTCCAGGGCTGATGTCTTTTAGAATGGACTGGTTGGATCTCCTTGCAGTCCAAGGGACTCTCAAGAGTCTTCTCCAACACCACAGTTCAAAAACATCAATTCTTCGGTGCTCAGCTTTCTACACAGTCCAACTCTCGCATCCACACATGACCACTGGAAAAACCATAGATGGACCTTTGTTGACAAAGTAATGTCTCTGCTTTTCAATAAAGTGTCAACAAATATGATTAAAGTTGAACACTTGGTGGTGGTCTGGCTTTTTTTTTTTTTTTTGGAAGCTAGAACTTTTGAATGATGAAACAGGATATTTAGTTTAGTAGGTTTCTGAGCAAACTGTGGAGTGGCTTGTTACTTTCTTATTGCTTATAGTAAAATATGAGAGGAGAGAAGTAAATAGAGGTGGAGCAGGCCTGTGATCTTAAGAAGACTCATGGTTAATGTGATAGACATAACCTAAGGGTATGAATCACATATAATATATGAACTGTAGGATAATAAACCCCATCCTCTTGAGTGAAGACAGAATTTGTGATTTGTCTGTAGCAAAGAGAATATGGCAAAGACAAAGAGATTTTATTAATGCAATCGAGCCACTGCTAGGTGAACTTGGGTTCATTACAAGAGAGAAAATACTGAGAAAGCCTGGCCTAAATGGGTGAAAATCTATACAACAAATTCCCCTGCTAACTTTTAAGAGAAAAGTTGCTCTGTTGACAGAGGGCCATTGGCTAGGGACTGAAGTGACTTCTAGGAGCTGAGAACAGGTCTGGGTCAAAGGCAGCATAAAAGCAGGGACTTTCGTACTATAAGCAGCACAAGGAGCTAAAGTGTGTAAAGATAGGCTTAGGAGAAGTCCCCAGTCTCGCTGTGAGAGCATGGTCACAAAACACTGGGAATTCAGCTTGCTAGACTGTGATCAAAGAACATAGCTACTTCATGCCAGACCCGGAGAAACTGTGAGGTAATGAAGAGAGAGCCCTGAATCTGCTACACTGTGTATTTTGTTGCACAGCAATACCAAACTAACACAACTATGAAAATTGTGGGAACAACACAGAACAATTCTAACCTGGAGGAGAAAACATTTTCAAGATAATTAAAAAACATGTATGTGATTCTGAAGTGGATTTTTTCTTAAAGAATATTATTTGGAAAACTAGCAAAACTTGAATGGTGTCAGAAGAATATATGGCATATCATTAGCAATTTCATCAGAGAAGAAGAGGCATTATAAGTTAGTTAGATTTAAGGATTTATTACAGGATTAAAACATTTGCAATTGTGGGAGGTGTTACAGTATGTGTAGGGTTTTTTTGTTTGTTTGTTTTATTTTTGTTTTCATCTCTGCATCTAGATTTGTATTGAGAATATGTAAATAATCTTAAAATCCACCATAAGCCAAACAGCACAATTTATAAATAAGAAAGACATTGTTTAATCACTAAATCATGTTTGACTCTCTGCAACCTCATGGACTGTAGCCCTCTAGGCTCCTCTGTCCATTTCCCAGGCAAGAATACTGGAATTATTTGCTTTTTCCTTTTCTGAGAATCAAACCCGCATCTCCTCTTTACAGAGCCATCAAGGAGCACCTAACTAAACATATACAAGACTTGCATGCTACAAAATATACATGAAAGAAATTATATAAATATATAAATGGTTTAAAGAATCATAGTTCAAAATAAATCAACAAATTAACATAGTTAATTCTCCCCAAATTAATCTAAAATTAACACAGGTTGGTTTTATTTTTTTTTAGTCCCTACAAACTTTTTTTTTTTTTTTGTCTAGATATAGAAATACTTCTTTAATGGTATATGGACAAGTAAGGAATTAACTAGCCAAATAATTTTGGAAAAATAAGAATAAATTGGGATAAATCATTCAACCTCATATTAAGACTTACCATAACTACAGTAATCAACACTGCAAGGTACTGATGAATGGATAACCAAATGGATAAATGAATAAATCAATGAAACGGAAACCCAGAAATAAAACCATACAAATATGCCCAACTAATTCTTTTTTTTTAATTTTATTTTATTTTTAAACTTTACATTATTGTATTAGTTTTGCCAAATATCGAAATGAATCCGCCACAGGTATACCCGCATTCCCCATCCTGAACCCTCCTCCCTCCTCCCTCCCCGTACCCTCCCTCTGGGTCATCCCAGTGCACCAACTAATTCTTGATAAAGATACAAATGCAGTTAAGAGAAATTATAATTTGTTCAATAAGTGGTACTGGAGCAAATGAATATCCATACGCCAAAAAAAAAAATTTTTTCTCATACAAAAATAATACATGGATCATACCTTGAAATACAAAATTTTAAACTATAAAACTTTTAAAATAATATAGAAAATTTTAGAACCTAAGGTAAGAGAAGGCTGTATATTGTCACCCTGCTTATTTAACTTTTATGCATAGTACATCATGAGAAAGGCTGGGCTGGAAGAAGCACAAGCTGGAATCAAGATTGCCGGGAGAAATATCAATAACCTCAGATATGCAGATGACACCACCCTTATGGCAGAAAGTGAAGAGGAACTAAAAAGCCTTTTGATGAAGGTGAAAGAGGAGAGCGAAAAAGTTGGCTTAAAACTGAACATTCAGAAAACGAAGATCATGGCATCTGGTCCCATCATTTCATGGGAAATAGATGGGGAAACAGTGTCAGACTTTATTTTTCTGGTCTCCAAAATCACTACAGATGGTGACTGCAGCCATGAAATTAAAAGATGCTTACTCCTTGGAAGGAAAGTTGTGAACAACGTAGATAGCATATTGAAAAGCAGAGACATTACTTTGCCAACAAAGGTCCATCTAGTCAAGGCTATGGTTTTTCCAGTGATCATGTACAGATGTGAGACTTGGATTGTAAAGAAAGCTGAGCACCAAAGAATTGATGCCTTTTAACTGTAGTGTTGGAGAAGACTCTTGAGAGTCCCTTGGACTGCAAGGAGATCCAACCAGTCCATTCTGAAGGATATCAGCCCTGGGATTTCTTTGGAAGGAATGATGCTAAAGGTGAAACTCCAGTACTTTGGACACCTCATGGGAAGAGTTGACTCATTGGAAAAGACTCTGATGCTGGGAGGGATAGGGGGAGGAGGAGAAGGGGACGATAGAGGATGAGATGGCTGGATGGCATCACTGACTTGATGTACGTGAGTTTGAGTGAACTCCACGAGTTGGTGATGGATAGGGAGGCCTGGCGTGCTGCGATTCATGGGGTCACAAAGAGTCGGACATGATAAGCAACTGAACTGAAGGTGAGAGATGAAAATTTCTTAGACATAAGACCAACAGCATAATCACTAAAGGAAAAAAATTGATAAAGTAAACTATCAAAATTAATTTTGCCTGAGGAAAAAGAAATACTGCTAATAGGATAAAAAGATAAGCTACAGACTAGAAGAAAATATTTTCAAACCCTTTACCTGTCCAAAGACAAATCTAAGACTACATAATATACTCTCAACATCCAACAATTAAAAAACAAATAGATGATTCAGTAAATGGACAAACAATATAAACAGGCAACTCTTTTAAGTCTATACAGATAACAAATAAGTGAATTGCTAATAGGGGAATCAAGATTAAAACCACAGTGAAATATCACTACATTAGAATAGATTTAAAAATTGTGATAAGTACTGGCCAGTATGTGGAGAAACTAAATCTCTTATACTGTAAGTTTTAGCACTCAGAAAAATCAACAGACATATTACAATGAACATATACTTCCCTTTCAGCTACATCCAGTAATTCTCTTCCTCTCAGATACCATGAGACTTCATTTTCTGCATACTTTAGCCTATATATTTTAAGAAAAGTCTATTAAACTCACAGGGAGTGGCAAAAACATATGATCCCATGAACCTTCTGCTCAATTTCTTCTCAATGGCTAGCTTGAATGCTTCTCTCAAGCATCCACTTTGCTCACAAAGTCTGAAGTATTTACTATGCTCTATTTGTAAATGGATACCTGGCAAATGGGCTTCTCTGGTGTCTCAGTTGGAGAAGGAAATGGCAACCCACTCCAGTGTTCTTGCCTGGAGAATCCCATGGACAGAGAAGCCTGGTAGGCTGCAGTCCATGGGGTCGCACACAGTAGGACACGACTGAAGCGACTTGGTGTTGGTGGTGGTGGTGGTGGTGGTATCTCAGTGGTAAAGAATCTGCCTGCAGTGCAGGAACTACAGGAAACACCATAAAACTTTACATACAAAATCAAGCAGCCAACCTGAATTGCAGTTTCAAAATGTGCCATAAGTGTCATTTCCTTTGTGGTTCCTTTCTGACCCATTACCCAGACTAAGATGCCAAAGCATCTTTGAATACACTTTGAATACATTTATCTCAACTGCTAGAATATAACAAAAACCTTCAGATTTCCTTATATTTCCTCCTTTTCTGGTTTTGAGTTTGGTGAAGGCAAGAATAGCTTCTTATGTATCAACTGTCAGCACCTAGAACTCAAATTTCAACTATAGAAGATATTAAAATCTGAACCAATAAATGAAAGAGTAAATGAGTGACTCTAATAATGCTTTCTATTACATTGGGTATAAAAGTTAATGATTAATCCATTGTGTATATTCATGCATATATGGGGAATCTAGAAAAAATGGTACAGAACTTTTTGCAGGGCAAGGATAGAGACAGATTTACAGGACAGACATGTGACGTGGAGGTGGGAGGAAGGGGAAGGGGATGAACTGAGAGATTTGGATTGACATATGGATGTGTACAACAGCTAGCTAGTGGGAATCTACTGTATACACAGGAAACCCAGGTCAGTGCTCTGTAATGACCTAGAGGAGTGCAACAGGGGAATGGGAGGGAGATCCAGGAAGGAGAAGATATGTGTACATATGGATGATTCACTTCGTCATACAGCAGAAACTAACAAAATATTGTAAAGCAACTATACCACAGTTAAAAAAAAAAAAAATCTCTAACATCTTATTCTTCAGGTCTGAAATATACCAAACTAAAATGTTGGAAAAATATATCTGATGTCTGGCATTATGGGAATAGTGCTATATACGGTGTTTAAATAATCCAGCCTGTTGTTTTTAAGAACTATTTAAAAAGTTGATTCCCTAAAGATTAGAGATAGTGTATTTAGTTAAAATCTGTTTAACATAGTCACAAGAATAACAGCAGCAGATGCTTCTTCCTCCTCAAAACTTGTATTTTCATTATATAATAAAGAGTTTAGATGGCTCATATGTCTAGGTTTGTATAGGAGGAATAAGGAGGAAAAAATGAACAGATGCTAGAAACATTCATTCTAGTTAGTTTTATGAGGTGATATTGCTGGCAAATTTTTCTAGCCTTCAATGGTCTAAAGCATCATTTAATCTGCCAGAAAGAAGGACAACTAATGTTTAAAACAGGTGCTTGATTAAAGAAACATCACGAAACATCTATCCTTCAGTCCATTCAGTTCAGTTTAGCCACTCAGTCATGTCCGACTCTTTGCAACCCCATGGACTGCAGCTGACCAGACCTCCCTGTCCATCACCAACTTCCAGAGCTTACTCATGTCCATTGAGTCAGTGGTGCCATCCAATCATTTGATCTTCTGTCATCTCCTTCTCCTCCCACCTTCAATCTTTCCCAGGATCAGAGTCCTTTCCAATGAGTCAGCTCTTCACATCAGGTGGCCAGAGTATTGGGGTTTCAGCTTCAGCATTAGTCCTTCCAATGTATATTCAGGAATGATTTCCTTTAGGATGGACTGGTTGAATCTCCTAGATGTCCAAGGGACTCTCAAGAGTCTTATCCATTACCACAGTTCAAAACCATCAATTCTTCACCACTCAGCTTTATTTACAGTCTAACTATCACATCCATGCATGACTACTAGAAAAACCATAGCTTTGACTAGATGGACCTTTATTGGCAAAATAATATCTCTGCTTGTTAATATGCTATCTAGATTGATCATAAATTTCCTTCCAAGGAGCAAGCATCTTTTAATTTCATGGCTGCAATCACCATCTGCAGTGATTTTGGAGCTCCCAAAAATAAAGTCTGTCACTGTTTCCACTGTTTCCCCAACTATTTGCCATGAAGTGATGGGGCCAGATGCCATGATCTTCATTTCCTGAATGTTGAGTTTTAAGCCAACTTTTTCACGCTCCTCTTTCACTTTCATCAAGAGGCTCTTTAGTTCTTTTTCACTTTCTGCCATAAGGGTGGTGTCATCTCCATAACTGAGGTTATTGATATTTTTCCCAGAAATCTTGATTACAACTTGTGCTTCATCCAGTCCAGCATTTTATGTGATGTACTCTGCATGTAAGTTACATAAGTAGGGTGACAATATATAGCCTTGACATACTCCTTTCCTGATTTGGAACCAGTCTGTTGTTCCATGTCCAGTTCTAACTGTTGCTTCTTGACCTGGATACAGATTTCTCAGGAGGCAGGTCAGGTGGTCTGGTATTCCCATCTCTTTCAGAATTTTCCACAGTTTATTGTGAGCCACACAGTCAAAGGCTTTGCAGTACTCAATAAAGAAGAAGTAGATGTTTTATTTCTGGAACTCTCTTGCTTTTTCAATGATCCAATGGATGTTGGCAATTTGATCTCTGGTTCCTCTGCCATTTCTAAATCCAGCTTGAATATCTAGAAGTTCACGGTTCACATATTGTTGAAGCCTGGCTTGGAGAATTTTGAACATTACTTTGCTAGCATGTGAGATGAGTTCAACTGTGCAGTAGTTTGAACATTCTTTGGCATTGCCTTTCTTTGGGATTGGAATGAAAACTGACCTTTTCCAGTCCTGTGGCCATGCTGAGTTTTCCAAATTTGCTGGAATATTGATTGCAGCACTTTCACAGCATTATCTTTCAGGATTTGAAAGAGCTCAACTGGAATTCCATCACTTCCACTAGCTTTGTTCATAGTAATGCTTCCTAAGCCGACTTGACTTCACATTCCAGGGTATCTGGCTCTAGGTGAGTGATCATGCCATCATAATTATCTGGATCATGAAGATCCCTTTTGTATAGTTCTTCTGTGTATTCTTGCCACCTCTTCTTAATATCTTCTGCTTCTGTTAGGTCCGTACCATTTCTGTCCTTTATTGTGCTCATCTTTGCATGAAATGTTCCCTTGGTATCTCTAATTTTCTTGATGAGATATCTAGTCTCTAGTCTAGATCCTTAAAGCTATAACATATAAGGATCCCCAAGTGGCTCACCATATTTGATAATATGTTTCATTAGGCATATTTTTAAAATTGATTGCAAGGTAAAATGTAGACAAGTAAAGCTATGGCTATTTTTTTGTGCTTTCATTTCACAATGTCCCTTTTGCATTTTTATTATATTCATAAGGAACAAAATAGTAACTTGATAGAATGTGTATTACTGAGAATAATATATTGGTATTCTAGGTAAACATCTGTGTTTTGCAGAGGGAGTTACTAGAACTTAGTTTGGAAGAGATGTGCTGTGCACTCACAACATTTATTAATTTACCCTTCTTGCCACATGAGTTGTGTGAACATGAGACAGCTATAGAAATCAGAATGATTCCTGTTGATCTCAACTTGCTGTACTTGTTACCTACCATCCAATTCCTCAAAGCATTAATTAATTAATGATCATTAATATGAGTAAAACTGAATGTTCCTATGGCTTGAGTTTACTCAATTTTTTCTTTCAAAATTTATCTTTCCATTTGAAATGAAACCATAGCTTCTACTTGCTGTGTATCTCTCCCTAGTGTTCTGTGTAGGGTCTTGACAGATCAGAAGGAATTACTACTTTACACAGTCTTTTTTGCTAACTCATACTTTCAAACCTATCATTTAAAAAAAAAAATCAACTCTGCTACTCATTTCAGTTTGAAGACAGGATGGCATGGTTTCATTGACATAAAAATAGGCTTTAACTAGAACTTAATTCAAATTCCTGGACCATTATTCACAGACTGCAAAGCTATAAGCAATGTGCTAACTGCACTGAACCTGGTCCCACCACATAAAATATAGAAAATGATATTTCCCTACCTCCTTTGCAGAGTTGTTTTAAAGTCAAATAAGAAAATGGTAGAAAGTGTTTTATAAACATATGCTGTATAGGAACACAATATTTTTGATTAACTAATGTAATAGGGATTCAAGTTTGCACTGAGGAATTTTTCCCTGGATCTAGGTGTGAATGCACCTAACAGGAGAATGAGTGAATTCAAATGAACTAGAAAATTAGAGATACCAATCTTCAAGAAACTTAGAGATACCAAGGTAATATTTCATGCAAAGATGGGCACAATAAAGGTCAGAAACAGTATGCACTTAATAGAAGCAGAAGACATTAAGACATGATGGCAAGAATACACATAGGAAGTATACAAAAAAGATCTTAATGACCCAGATAACCCTGAGGCTGTGATCGCTCTCCTAGAGCCAGACATTCCGGAGTGCAGTCAAGTGGGCCTTAGGAAGCAGACCTTAGGAATACCAGACCATCTTACTTGCCTTGGAAAAATCTCTATGCAGGTCAAGATGCAACAGTTATAACTGGACATGGAACAATGGACTGGTTCAAAATCAGGAAAGGAGAATGTCAAGGTTGTATATTGTGTCACCCTGCTTATTTAACATATATGCAGAGTACATCATGCAAAATGCTGAACTGGATGAAGCACAAGTTGGAATCAAGAATGCTGGGAAAAATATCAACAACCTCAGATACGCAGGTAACACCACCCTTATGAGAGAAAACAAGGAGGAACTAAAGAGCCTCTTTATGAAGTTGAAAGAGAAGAGTGAAAAAGCTGGCTTGAAACTCAACATGTGAAAAACTAAGATCATGGCATCTGGTCCCATCACTTCATGGCAAATAGATGGGAAAACAATGGAAACAGTGACAGACTTTATTTTGGGGGCTCCAAAATCACTGCAGATGGTGACTGTAGCCATGAAATTAAAAGACATTTGCTCCTTGGAAGAGAAGCTATGGCCAACCTAGATAGCATATTAAAACACAGAGACATTACTTTGCCAACAAAGGCCCGTCTAGTCAAAGCTATGGTTTTTCCAGTAGTCATGTATCAATGTGAGAGTTGGACCATAAAGAAAGCTGAGCACCAAAGAACTGATGCTTTTGAACTGTGGTGTTGGAGAAGGCTCTTGTGACTCCCCGGGACTACAGGGAGATCCAACCAGTCAATCCTAAAGGAAATCATTCCTGAATATTCATTCGAAGGACTGATGCTGAAGCTGAAGTTCCTATACTTTGGCCACCTGATGCGAAGTATTGACTCATTGGGAAAGACTCTGATGCTGGAAGAGATTGCAAATGGGAGGAGAAGGGAACAACAGAGGATGAGATGATTGGATGGCATCACTGACTTGATGGACATGAGTATGTGCAAGCTCTCAGAGTTGGTGACAGTCAGGGAAGCCTGGTGTCCTGCAGTCCATGGGTAGCAAAGAGTTGAGCATGACTGAGTAGCTTAACTGAACTGAAATGAAATGAACTAGAGGTTCCTGAGTATATCTTTCCTATAAAAACTCAATTCTCAGCTAAAGCATTTCCACTGGGGAACGTGCTAAAAGCACTCTTAAATTCAAGAAAAAGAGGGCTAGGGCAAAGGGGTGTTTCCAACACAAAACTGGATCTACCAAATAGATTGGCCTCTGTTCCAGCCACTGCTCCCCAGAGTCTCAAGGTGAGAAAGGTGACCAATGAAACAGTCAATAGAATAGAAAGAGCTTTACCCTGAACTGTTATACAATGTGAGGAAGAAAAGCTTTCAAAAGCACTCACATCAAAATCTTAGAGGAGACAGGTAGCAAGTAGTAGGTATAGATAACAGGTATGAGCACTGGTGGTACCGTCAGTAGAGCAATCAGGTGTCAATTAGCACAAGTTAAACTGAGTGTGTCCTTTAAATCCATAGCGCAGACAGAAGGTTGGGGAGGAGTGCTCCCACTGCCCTCCATAGACACTGTCCCACTGTGTCCCGCTGCCCTCCATGGGCAGCACCTGATGGGTGACATAGGATATAGTCAGGGAGCATCTCACTGAAAAGAGGGTGTCTGACAAAAGGACTCTTTATGGATGGGGGCCAAGGAGAAAGAAGAATCAGGGATGGAAAAGTGCTGGATCGGCGTGGACCAAAGTGTCCCAGCTCAGCCTCTGATGTGAGGCCTCTAAAGGGGCCTGGACTTGGAAGGCAGATATATATATATGGCAGAGCAAGTACAGGGGGGCCTGAGTCCTTGACTGCAAGGGCTACAGTATACTGATTCTGCACCCAAAGGCTGCAGTGGGGAGATTAGTATTTTCTCAGGAGGCTTTCTGCTGGGCAAAGCCTAGAGACCAACATCTCACCACCCTTGGCTGAGGACAGGGTATCAACTGTTTCTAGACCATGCGTATTGGCCACCTGGGTAGGGTTCTGGCAGAGTCTGTGTTGGTGAGGACCTTCAGTGGGCATGGATGGCACACTTAACTCTTCTGACATTAGAACTCACTTTGCCAAGAAATGTTATCTGAGAAAGGAGTTAGGGAATTAGGAGTTAGAGAGCAGAGTAAAGGCAACCAATGTTCAGAAAAGTGTGTTCCTGGGGTCACCCAAAATCATCTAGAAAGAATGAAGCTGATGATGCAATTCTAAAGCAAACAAATGGTAGCATCTTTAACAAGTGCTCATAGTCAGTGATTAGAGATAAGATAAGGATTTCTGTACCTGCTCTGACTGTTACCATCTTGCTAAGCACAGGGGACTTGCTCAATCTTTTGAAATTTCAGTGTCTGCATTTTAGATGAAGGGATAATAACAGTATCTACCATGTTGTGAGGATGAAGTAATACTTCAAGTATTTTAGAACAGAAAAGGAAATCAAGACATTTTCAAATGAAGGGAAACTGAGAGACTGTATTACCAAGCAGACCCACTCCAAAATAGCATCACTTTCTTTAAAGTACTAACCCTATATATGGCATATAATAAAGTTTCAATACATTTCATATATTAGATTATGATCTCATTTTTGTGGCCAAATATATATACTCTCAGAAAAATTGTGTTCATAATCATATGTATTTGTAATCCCTTTTAAAAAATCTCCCTTATAATCTATGATTCTTTGGAATATAGAGTTACAATTAATTTGTGGCAAGAAGAAAAATGTTCCTGCTCTCCATTTCTTCGATATGGAATGAAACATCTAAAGTAGACTTTCTACATTTGCCTTGCCAAAGTATATCCTCTGATTCCATTAAAATACCTTGAATTTTGAATATTAATAATTTTCCATCCTTCTCTTCAGTATTTAATCACTAAAGTCTCACGCTGACCAGATGACAGCTATTTATTTACTACATTCCATTTATATACTTACAGACTCTAAGACAGAGGATAGGGATGATGAGAAAGAAAAAGCAATGAGGTCAAATTTATACACTAGCACATAGCACAGGGAACTAACATTTTATTAGACAAATGAGGGCATGATGTTACAGATATTACAATAGATTATGATGCTGTACATATAGAAATTTGTAATTGGAAAGATTATTACCAGAGTGGAGAAAACATCAGTCATTTAATAAA
This sequence comes from Bos javanicus, assembly GCF_032452875.1. NCBI lineage: Eukaryota > Metazoa > Chordata > Mammalia > Artiodactyla > Bovidae > Bos > Bos javanicus. Next base: position 3,216,853 of record NC_083871.1, on the reverse strand, counting down.
TACGGTTGTATGTTTTCCATGTACTTTTCACTCATGTAATTAGTTGGGAAATAGAAAAATGCTATATCAGAGGGTTTCTCTGAATAGAAATTGAGATTCCTTTCTCTTTCACTTGCCCACTTTTCTATATCCCATATGTATTTATCTTTGATAAATAGATATGTTTTTACTAGATATTAATTCTTAAGGATTGTAACCCAAATAGTTAATGAGAGGAAAACATAGAATCCCATCTAAGAATGCACTCTTTTTGCTTTTGTTGTCTCTGTCTTTCCTCTTATTTAAGACTCATGTGCTTAGTCGCCCAGTCATGTCCAGCTCTTTGCGACCCCATGGATTGTCACCCACCAGGCTCCTTTGTCCATAGGAATTCTCCAGGCAAGAATACTGGAGTGGGTTGCCATGCCCTCCTCCAGGGGATCTTCCCAACCCAGGGGCTAAACCCAGGTCTCCTGCACTGCAGGCAGATTCTTTACCAGCTGAGCGCCAGGGAAGTCCTTATGACTCATACTGTAACCTAATGGTGGAAATTAGGGATTTTGGAGTCAGAGTTTAATAGTGTAAAGTGAGAGTCACTCAGTCCTGTCTGGCTCTTTGTGACCCCATGTACTATACAGTCCATGGAATTCTCCAGGCCAGAATACTGCAGTGGGTAGCCTTTCCCTTCTCCAGGCATTTTCCCAAACCAAGGAATGGAACCCAGGTCTCCTTCAATGCAGGCGGATTCTTTACCAGCTGAGCCATAAGGGAAACCCTTAATAGTGTAAGGATTGACTCAAAGTTTGTGAGAGCTGATTTTATGCAATTCTTGCTTATTTTCATTGGTCATGGTAAGACTATGTACACTATGGAAATTGGTGAAGGCCTTTAAAAACAGTTCTTTGGGTTTATTTTTTGGAGAACTAGTGGTTACTAATTTAGCATTATACCAATGAGTTAGACAGAGTCCTGGCCACATCAAGTTGAATGAGTCTCTATAGAATGTGTAAAAATAATAACTAGCCCATAGGATTACTACATCAAGTAATGTATGTAAATTGTCTGACACATTGCATATTCTTAAATCTTAGCTTTATGATTATTATCCTTATTAAAGTTTCTCAATTCCTTTGCTAAGGTTAGTTTCTGCTGCCTGATAATTACTCTCCACAGCTTTAGTCAAAGAATACAAAGGGAACTGGCTGAATATGGTTGTCCCTTCATTTTAAGGTGCATAGGATAAGAGCTGCCATTTATAATGACTGCTAATATCCATTGATTGGTCTTCTTTGCTTTGCACCTTGGATACACCTGGGTTCATGAAAAACGAATATATAGAAGAAAAGCAAGAAACAGCAGAAGAGCCTTGGTATTTTAGTTTAGATATTGAAGCATTTCAAATAAAGTTTTCATTATGTTTGGATGGTATCACCGACTCAATGGTCATGAGTTTGAGCAAGCTCTGGGAGATGGTGAAGATAAGGGAAGCCTGGTGTGCTGCAGTCCATGGGGTCACAAAGAGTTGGACACTGCTGAGAGACTGAACAACAAAAACAGCATTGAAGCATTTCAAGTAAGGTTTCATTATGTGTCTACCCTTCATTTTACCTCTAACATTTGAAACACAAGTGTAGTAAGATTAGATGTGTTTTTGTACTTATATAGATCTATTAAAAAAATAATAATAAAGGCTGAAGTGAGTGTGTATGTATTGAGCAATCTTTCTTTTACTCTTAAGTTAAATCCTCTCTGACAAAGTGACCTTTAAAACTGAACACAAAAATCCCTGTTTTGTTCAGGTGTAGTGCTAATTTTCATACTCTGTTATCACAAGGATAGACACAGACCTCATGGGAACATTTACAATGCAGACTGAAGTTTGGTATTTTTTTTTTTATGATTTACGTTGTTATAGTATGAAAATAGGTTCTGTGGTAACATATGAGTTGTAGGGTGTTGATACCCACACGGGTTTCCAAGGTGGCACTAGTGGTAAAAAACCCACCTGCCAATGCAGGAGACATGAGACACAGGTTTGATACCTAGTCAGGAAGATGCCCTAGAGGAGGACATGGCAACCCACTGCAGTATTCTTACCTAGAAATCTCATGGACAGTGGAGGCTGGAAAGTTACCATTTATACAGTCACAAAGAGTTGGACACTATTGAAGCCAATTAGCATGCACAATACCTACATAGCTTTCATATATAATCAGTGTCTCTGAAGGATTTAAACCATTTTTTTGGATGACAGAAAAGGTCTCTTTTCCTCCAGTGAGGTGGGTTTAAGAAATCTATTGGTACAAAAAGTGAGAGGGAAGTAATAAATACCAGGCATTTTGCTTAGAAACCTATGTACATGAGAGCAAGTCTCACTCCAAGGAAATGTGAAATGGCATACAAAAGTACCTCTTTCTTTTCTATTCTCAGAAGACCCATATACTCTCTAGCAGATGGGAATATCAAGCTCATTTCCTTAAACATGGAAATGTAACTGAATTCTAATACATGACATTTAAGTGGAATATAATGCAAATACATCTCAGAACAAGATTTGATAAGCTACATCAGCCCATCAGCCCATAGCTGTATTATATCAGTTACAACGATTTGCCCTACCCTACAAAGGAAGGTGAAATACCCCATGAATGTTGCTTTATAATCATGCTGTTGGTGGCAGGATGCTTCTCTCTGTGGCAATCAGCCAAAGTGGTCAAGCATGAGATTTGATTACCATTGTTTTGGTATGGACAGCTAAAACATAATTGTCATAAAATTACCAGCATCCCTTGTTTAGTATGCAATAGCAATCACATTTTCACATTAAAAGCACCAGAAGCTATTTTATTATTAACATCACAGTCACAGCAATATAAGAAACTTCAAAATTAAAAAATACCTTCATAGCCATCTTTTTATTTTTCACAAAATAGGAAACTAACTATGTTATAACTGTATGCATAAGTAATTTGTGTTTTTTAATTATGATAAACTACTTATAAGAGATATACAAAATAACTATGTCTATTAGTTCTCATTTCTTTAGTTTTTGCTGAGACAAATATTTGATGTGACGATTTTGAGGTATACAGTTTTTCAGTATTCTTTACATGATATCATCTTCAATAGAGTTCAATTGTGTGTCCACACTTAAACATATAACATGTAAAGAAAAATAGGAAGATGGCTATGAAGATTTTTGTTTCATTTTTAAGGCAGCATGACCCATTATGTTTATAATCATACTCCCATCTTCTCCTAATGCTCCCTTATCTAGATTAAATGGCATATATATCTTTTCTAAAACTTAAGATAGAAGCTTAGGAAGATATTCTATTCCCCAATTTTGTTGTTTTTCATATTCAGTCAGTCACATCCTCAATTATGCTTCTGAACTGAATCCCAGTTTTCCTTTTATATCCCCATATTTAGTCTTTCCAGTTTCTAATCCATCCTACACACCCATGAGAAATCTCCTTCTAAAATAAACATGAAATATTTTACCCTCCTACTAAGAAATATCTGATATTTCTACATTTTCTATAAGTTGTAAATTTCTATAAATTGTATATTCTTAAATTTTGCATTCAAAGTTCTTTTAGACACTTGTCACAAATCACAGTTAAGCCCACTCTCCAAATATAGCTTTGACACAATTGACAACATCCAATGTCCATACCCGCTGTGAAATTTCAGTCTCTGCATTCTTCTTCATCTACTTTATCCCATCCACAATATTTAATTCAATCTTCCTGGATGAAGATATGCTCTTCCATGGAACTATTATTTCCTAATCAAGTGAAATTAACCAATGTCTAAATTCCTATGGTATTGATTTTATAACCCAGTGTACAAAACCTGAGATTGTGCACTAATTTAAAAACTACAAGAATTGTTTAGATACTTAAGACATTCTTCTATTACTTCCAGGGTCCCACACAATGCTTTGCTCATAACATGTACCTAAACAAAAAGAAGAAACAATCAATGAAGAAATAATGCCTCTTTACATGTCATTTCAATAAAAGTTTCTTTGTGGATGCCTTCAGGAAAGGAATCAAGTTTCAATCTATACAGCAACATTTCTCAGATTTTGGGTTTGAAATTCCCATCTTAGAATTACCTGAAAATGCTGATAAAATTGCAGATTGTAGAGTCTTCTTCTAGATTTGCCAGTTGACCATCTCAGAATGCTGCCCAGAACATATATTCCCTTTTTGTTCAAAGACACACTTAAGCTAAAGAAGTACTTGGGGTACGTTGCATACTTTAGAACTTTATTTTGCGTAAGTAATTAAGATATTAGCAGAGACAATGCAGCATATAGGATATTATCAATAGCCCATTTGACATTTTAATCCACAATTCTTGCACCTGTTCTAATTTGCACATGTGAAATGTGAAGATAATACTGAAGTGTAAATAGGTAACACAGGTAAGGAACTTCCAAAGACATTTTATTAGGCTACTGAGATAAGCATATTAAAATGGCAGAGAAAGCCAAAATATAACCACAAAATATTATTAAATCCAAAATATTATTGGATTAAAAATTAAGCTTCTTTGTATAGTTTAGACATTGTATATTTTCTTTATTTTTAACTCAATGTAGGATGAATTACCAAAGTTTAAATTTTGATCATTTAAAACAAAGGAATGAGTTTAACAACCATCCATGACACTGAAATTTCCTCTAAATAAATAACACTGGGAGCGTTTTCCACTTGCAGTCCTCCATTTGAGCCAGAATAAAGAGGAGGCCTACTTCTCCCCTGCATGGATGGCCAAGAGGCCCAGCTCCTCGAAATGGCTGCAGAATGTTTGACTGGCAAGCACCTGGTGTGCTCTGCAGCCCTGCTTCAGCATTCCCTGGGGTCTCCGAGCTCAACCAGGGGACTCTCCCAATCAAAGCAGTTAATTAAGATAGTCATATCACCCTTTCTTTCTTCTCATATTGCTTGATGAGTACCAGCTGATTCTACCTGGGATCCAAGTCAAAGTAGAAAGTTAGAGAAACGAGATGCCAGTCCAGGTTCAATGCACGATACTGGATGCTTGGGGCTGGTGCACTGGGACAACCTGGAGGGATGGTATGGGGAGGGAGGAGGGAGGAGGGTTCAGGAGGGGGAGCACATGTATACCTGTGATGGATTCATTTTGATGTTTGGCAAAACTAATACAATTATGTAAAGTTTAAAAATAAAATTAAAAAAAAAAAGAAAGTTAGAGTTTAAAAAAATGTTTAGTATTTTTACCCATAATTACCCAATGAGTCCAAATATCAGAAAAATTTTCCCTTCAAATTTTGCTTAGCGAGTTCTCCTGACTCTGAGAAACGGCTCACAATCATCATTAAATGTATGCATAACTGATCCTCGCTTTGGACTTTTATATCCAAGGCCTACCCGTGCTGCTCTAGAAAGTTCCAGTCCTTGTGGAAACCTCCTTCTGAGTTCTTCTTTCATTTGTTCAGGCTCAAGACTTTCTGAGTTCTTAGATACATCAGAAACCATAGTCAAATGTGGCACCAAGTTCAAGCTTGGACTCTTTAGGGGTATTTATGAAAGTTTCTCTCCAAGATAATAAGAACAGGTATAATCAGGAAAGGCTAGGAGACCTGGATTTGTGCTGGACTTGGGGAGGAGATGAGCAGACTGGTCATCACCACAGTGATGCTTAGAAGTACAGAACAGGATCCCCCATGGCAGGTAAAAAAAGAGAACAGTGCTCTGTTTCTCAAGTTTTGAATGTTAAAAAACACATTACAATACACAATTTCAATTCATCTATATACAAGTGCTTAAATGGTTTCAGAAACACTGTGGAATTGCCATCAATCTCTGTGAGTATTAGTTCAACCTGAGAAGAAATTTTGATGTTTTTGACTATAAACATAATAATTTTATATTTTTTTAACTCAGTGGTTATCTTTTTATACTTATTTTAACTTTTATTTTATTTATTTTTTGGCTTTGAAAAATTAAAATAGTTTTAATGATTTTTATTATGAGATTAATCTATTCTTATAACAGTACATTACATATATTATGGAAAACTTTTAAAAATTTTCTATAATTCTACTACCAAATCTTAACATTTTGGTGAATATTTGTTCAACTCTATCACTATATATGTATATACATATATAATTTTAACAATTATAAAGACTCAATGCATAATAATTTACAGACTACCTTTCTAACCTTTCAGTATGTTGGTAACTTATTTCCTGTAAGCATTGTTGCATCAATACAGATGTAAAATACAGATGTAAAAATACAGCAACATAAAAATGCCTATTTAATATTTCAACTGTATCAATCAACCATTTTTTACTTAGTTGTTCCAAACACATATTTGTGCATTTGTATGATTACTTAGGATATACTCTTAGACAAGGAAGCTTGAATATCAAAGTCAATCTTTATTTTCTCAGTAAAGTTTATCTTAAAATTTCCCAAATTGAGACTACTGGAGATAAGAAGTCAGTAATTAACCACATGTAAGCATATACAGCTAATAGGACAGAGTTCTCATTCGCCAGTGAAATGGTGTCCTTGTGACTTCAGTTTGATATCAGAAGAAACCTAGGAAGAGATAAGTTCGTGAGTGTAAGTTAGTGAGTGACCATTTTGAATCAAAGCAAGTGTAAAATAGCAGTCCCCTGTTTTGAATATACTTCTTTTTTATAAAACAACACACCTTAAAAATCCCATCCTATTAACCTCATTTTTTGCATTACTTTTATTGTTAACACTGCAAATGCATTCACTAAAGGACTAGTATACGCATCTATATGAGAAATTAAGGAAAAGTAAGGTGTGTCTATTATCATCCAATAGCTTCCTCCCTTGGAGGAAATTCATCCTAGATACCTGCAAAATTGCTGTAGGAATCAGTATTAGGATTTCACAGGATTGCAGGAAACACTGATGCTGAGAAAAATCCAAGGTGACTTATGAAAATGAATATTTTTCTACTGTTCTCAGCTGTCAAACTGTATTAGAAATCCATGTCTATTCCCAAGGAAAGTAAAAAACGTTAAGCTGGCTATTTGTAGGGCAGGGGAAGCCTCTAAATTTTTTGGAGGGCCCCACCCAAATTTCTCCCACCTGCCTTATCCAGTGCTGGGCTTTATGTCCTCAAGTAAGGTGCTTTGTTGCTCCTCTAGCAACTTGTTCTAGAAATTCCTTGACTCTTTAATATTTGGATCATCTGTGTTCATTACATTCTTCTCTTCTGAAACCAGCAAAATAAGAAACATTCACCATTCTTTATGTGGTCTCCTTGAAGCTTTTGTGCGCATGTCTCTGTTACTGGACATTTTGAGGTGTGTATATCAGTGCCAGCATGTCAAGTTTCAGTGCAGTTTTAAAGCCTGTGCTGACAGGGAAGATAACCCATGTTGAAACGAATAATGAAAAACACCAACACAGTACTTGTAAAAGGTTAGCAGAGCAGGCCTAGAGTGGGAGTGTTTTTTTGTTTTGTTTTTTTTCAGCTCTTTATATTTATACATGCAGGTGTGTGTGTTCATGCACACAGAGTTAAAGAGAAAACTATGTTTTTAAAATCAGAGGATACTTTTCAATTCTATGTTTGATATGAAGTCTATGGCTTTTGTCAACATACATTAATGTAGTATTAATTGTTGTTATGCAGGCACTAAGTGGTGTCTGATTCTATGTGACACTATGGATTGCAGCACACTAGGCTTCTCTGTCCTGCACTACCTCCTTAAATTTGCCCAGATTCTTGTCCACTGAGTCCATGATGCTATCTAATCATCTCATTTTCTGCCCTAGGCTTCTTCTTTTGCCTTCAGTTTTCCCCAACATCAATTTTTTTTCCAGTGAGTCAGCTCTTTGCATCAGATAGCCAAAGTACTGGAGTTTCAACTTCAGCATAAGTTATTCCAATGAATATTCTCAGTCCATGTCCTTGAGGATTGACTGGTTTGATCTGCTTGCTGTCCAAGGACTCTCAAGAGTCTTCTCAAACACCACAGTTCAAAAGCATCAGTTCTTCAGCATTCAGCCTTCTTTATGGTCCAACTCTCATATCCATACATGTCTACTGGAAAAACCATAGCTTTGACTAGACAGACCTTTGTCAGCAAAGTGATGTCTCTGCTTTTTAATATGCTGTCTAGGTTTTTCATAGTTTTCTTTTCAAGGAGCAAATATCTTTCAATTTCATAGCTATTGCCACCATCTGCAGTGATTTTGGAGCCCAAGAAGATAAAATCTGTCACTTTTTCCACTTTTCCCCCTTCTATTTGCCATGAAATAATGGGACTGGATGCCATGATTTTTGACTTTTTGACTATTGATTTTCAGGCCAGCTTTTTTACTCTCCTCTTTCATCTGACTCAAGAGTCTCTTTAGTTCCTCTTCACTTTTTATGATTACAGTGGTATCATGTGCATATCTGAAGTTGTTGATATTTCTTGAGCAATCTTGATTTCAGCTTGTGATTCATCCATTCTGGCATTTCACCAGATGTTAAATAAGCAGAGTGACAATATACAGCCTTGTTGTACTCCTTTCCCAATTTTGAACCAGTAATATAGTATTTGAGAGAACCATAAACATGTTCAACATTTTTCATCATATGGAAGAATATTACTTTATCAGGATATATAAATATCTTCTAAAAGGACAATGTTATTGGATCCATATACAAAGGGCATAGACAATAATAATAAAAAAAGAAACTTTACTTTCCGTAAGAGAAAATTCAAAAAGTAAAATAAAATCAGACACCTCTATATACTTGGACATTACATCTCATTTTTCTATTCCAATAATACTATGAAAAAGTATCAGAATATAATGTTCTTCTGATTGATGTATTTCAAGGTTAAGTCTAAAAGTAACTTGAAGGGCAGGAAGGATATGAAGATGCCAGATCTCAAATATCTATGTCAAATGCTCTATTAGAGGCAGAGTATTATGGTGGGTGGGGGGTTCTCCATGGGCTGATGGATCCAAAAGTTAAGTCCATGGCTGCCCTCCCCAAAGTATCCTCTTATCCTAGTAAGATTATGTAAATGATTAAAATACAAATTAAATAGTCTACTGATCTCATAAGGTGCAAGAAATGCTTGGGTGGGGCCCTTGAAAAAATGTAGAGGTTGTTCCTGCCTCACTTCACTTTTTCACATGGCAGGAGAATAGCCATGGATTTCTAGAACAGTTGGCAGCTGTCAGCCAGTCAGTTTAGTCACACAGTCATGTCCAACTCTTTGTAACCCCATGGACTGCAGCACACCAGGCCTCCCTGTCTGTAACTAATGCCTGGAGGTTACTCAAACTTGAGTAGATAGAGTTGGTAATGTCATCCAAGCATCTCATCCTCTGTCATCCCCTTCTCCTCCTGCCCTCAATCTTTCCCAGCATCAAGGTCTTTTATTTATTTTTTTATTATTTTTTTTAATTTTATTTTATTTTTAAACTTTACATAATTGTATTAGTTTTGCCAAATATCAAAATGAGTCCATCACAGGTATACATGCGTTCCCCATCCTGAACCCTCCTCCCTCCTCCCTCCCCATACCATCCCTCTGGGTCGTCCCAGTGCACTAGCCCCAAGCATCCAGTATCGTGCACCGAACCTAGACTGGCATCTCGTTTCATACATGATATTTTACATGTTTCAATGCTATTCTCCCAAATCTTCCCACCCTCTCCTTCTCCCACAGAGTCCATAAGACTGTTCTATTTTGAGTCAGTTCTTCCCATCAGGTGGCCAAAGTATTGGACTTTCAGCTTCAGTATCAGTGCTTCCAATGAATATTCAGGACTGAATTCCTTTACAATTGACTGATTAGACCTCCATGCAGTCCAACGAACTCTCGAGTTTTCTCCAACACCACAGTTCAAAAGCATCGATTCTTCCACACTCAGCTGTTTTTATAGTACAACTCTCACATCCATACATGGCTACTAGAAAAAAAAAAAAAAAGAGCTTTCACTAGATGGACCATTGTTGGCAAAGTAATGTCTCTGCTTTTTAATATGCTGTCTAGGTTGGTCATAGCTTTTCTTCCAAGGAGCAAGCGTGTTTTAATTTCATGGCTGCAGTCGCCATCTGCAGTGATTTTGGAGACCAAGAAAATAAAGTCTGTCACTATTTCCATTGTTTCCCCATCTACTTGCCATAAAGTGATGGGACTGGATGCCGTGATCTTAGTTTTCTGAATGCTTAGTTTTAAGCCAACTTTTTCACTCTCCTCTTTAACTTTCCTTTTTTTTTTTTTTCTTGCATCTGACACTTTATTTTTTTTTATTTTATTTATTTATTTTTTTTTAATTTTATTTTATTTTTAAACTTTACATAATTGTATTCATCAAGAGGCTCTTTAGTTTCTTCTTTGCTTTCTTCCATAAGGGTGGTGTTATCTGCATATCTGAGGTTATTGATATTTCTCCCAGCAAATTTCATTCCAGCTTGTGCTTCATCCAGCCCAGCATTTTGCATGATGCACTATGCATATAAGTTAAATAAGTAGGGTGACAATATACAGCCTTGACACACTCCTTTCCCGATCTGGAACCAGTCTGTTGTTCCATGTCCAGTTCTAACTGGATACAGATTTCTCAGAAGGCAGGTCTGGTGATCTGGTATTCCCATCACGTGAAGAATTTCCCACAGTTTGTTGGGACCCATCCAGACAAAGCCTTTGGAGTACTCAATAATGCAGAAGTAGACACTTTTTTTCTGGAACTGTCTTGCGTTTTCAATGATCCAGGGATGTTGGCAATTTGATCTCTGTTTACTCTTCCTTTTCTATATCCAGCTTGAACATCTGGAAGTTCACAGTTCACATATTATTGAAGTCTAGCTTGGAGAATTTTGAGCATTACTTTGCTAGCCTGTGAGATGAGTGCAACTGTGAGGTAGTTTGAGCAGTCTTTGGCATTGCCTTTCTTTGGGATTAGAATGAAAACTGACCTTTTTCAGTCCTATGGCCACTGCTGTATTCCATATTTGCTGGCATATTGAGTGTAGCACTTTCACAGCATAATCTTTTAGGATTTGAAACAGCTCAACTGGCCTTCCATCACCTTCACTAGCTTTGTTCATAGTGATGCTTCCTAAGGCCCACTTGACCCCACATTCCATGATGTCTGGCTCTAGGTGAGTGATCACAGCATCATGATTATCTGAGTTATGAATATCTTTATTGTATAGTTCTGTATAATTTTGCCATCTCCTCTTAATATCTTCTGCTTCTGTTCAGTCCATACAATTTCTGTGCTTTATTGTGCCCATCTTTGCAAGAAAAACTCCCTTGGTATCTCTAACTTTCTTGAAGAGCTCTCTAGTCTTTCCCATTCTATTGTCTTCCTCTGCTTCTTTGCATTGCCACTGAGGAAGGCTTTCTTATCTCTCCTTGCTATTCTTTGGAACTCTTCAAATGGGTATAACTTTCCTTTTCTCCTTTGCTTTTTTCTTTTTTCTTTTTTATTTTCTCTGCTATTTCTAAGGCCTCCTCAGACAACCATTTTTCCTTTTTGCATTTCTTTTTCTTGGGAATGGTCTTGATCACTGCCTCCTGCACAATATCATAAACCTCCAACCATAGTTCTTCAGGCATTCTGTCTATCAGATCTAATCCCTTGAATCTGTTAATCACTTCTACTGTATAATCATAAGGGATTTGATTTAGGTCATAGATGAATGGTCTATTGGTTTTCCCTTCTTTCTTCAATTTAAGTCTGAATTTGGCAATGAGAATTCATTATCTGAGCCACAGTCAGCTCCCAGTCTTGTTTTTGCTGACTGTATAGAGCTTCTCCATCTGTGGCTGCAAAGAATATAACCAATCTGATTTCAGTATTGACCATCTGGTGATGTCCATGTGTGGAGTCTTCCCTTGTGTTCTTGGAAGAGGGTGTTTGCTATGATCAGTGCATTCTCTTGGAAAAATTCAGTTAGCCTTTGACCTGCTTCATTTTGTATCCCAAGGCAAAATTTGTTACTCCAGGTATTCTTGGTTTCCTACTTTTGCATTGCAGTCCCCTATAATGAAAAGGACATCTTTTGGAGGTGTTAGTTCCAGAAGGTCTTGTATGTCTTCATATAATATAACTGTTCAATTTCAGCTTCTTCAGCATTACTGGTGGGGCATAGACTTGGATCACTTTGATATTGAATGGCTTGCCTTGGAAACAAAGATCATTCTGTCACTTTTGAGATTGCATGCACATACTGCATTTCATACTCTTGTTTACTATGATGGCTACTCCATTTCTTCTAAGGGATTCTTGCCCACAGTTGTAGATATAGTGGTCATCCAAGTTAAATTCCCCCATTCCAGTCCATTTTAGTTCCATGATTTCTAAAATCTTGGTGTTCAATTTTGACACCTGCTGTTTGACCACTTCAAATTCACCTTGATTCATGGACCTAACATTCTAGGTTGCTCTTTACAGCATTGGACTTTACTTCCATCACCAGTCACGTTCACAACTGGGTGTTGTTTTTGCTTTGGCTCCATCTCTTCATTCTTTCCAGAGTTATTTCTCCACTCACATCCTGTAGCATATTGGGCACCTACTGACCTGGGGAGTTCCTCTTTCAGTGTCCTATCCTTTTGCCTTTTCATACTGTTCAAGGGTTTCTCAAGGCAAGAATGCTGATGTGGTTTGCCATTCCCTTCTCCAGTGGGCCACATTTTGTCAGAAGTCTCCACCATGACCTGTCCATTTTGGGTGGCACTACATGGCATGGCTTACAGTTTCTTTGAGTTAGACAGGGCTGTGGTCCATGCAGAAGCATGGCCAAGAGGAGCTACCCCACATCTGAGGTCGGGACAATGGCCAAGAGTGCCAGGCTGTGATGGTGCAGGAATGGCTGAAAGGAGCTACCCCACACCCGAGGCCAGGGACAGCGGCTGAGAGGAGCAACCCCACTTCCAAAGAGTGGTGGCTGCGCAGGCACAGGTGGGCCAAGAGGAGCTACTCCACATTCAAGGTCAGAAGGGGCGGCAGTGAGGAGATACCCCTCGTCCAAGGTAAGAGAAACCCAAGTAAGATGGTAGGTGTTGCAAGAGGGCATCAGAGGGCAGACACACTGAAACCATAATCACAGAAAACCAGTCAGTCTAATCACATGGACCACAGCCTTGTCTAACTGAATGAAACTAAGCCATTCCCTGTTGGGCCACCCAAAACGGGCAGGTCATGGTGGAGAGGTCTGACAGAATGTGGTCCAGTGGAGAAGTGGCAAACCACTTCAGTATTCTTGCCTTGAGAACCCCATGAACAGTATGAAAAGGCAAAATGATAGGATATAGAAAGAGGAACTGCCCAGGTCAGTAGGTGCCCAATATGCTACTGGAGATCAGTGGAAAAATAACTCCAGAAAGAATGAAAGGATGGAGCCAAAGCAAAAACAATATCCAGTTGTGGATGTGATTGGTGATAGAATCAAAGTCCAATGCTGTAAAGAGCAATATTGCATAGGAATCTGGAATGTTAGGTCCATAAATCAAGGCACATTTGAAGTGGTCAAACAGGAGATGGCAAGAATGAACGTTAACATTCTAGGAATCAGTGAACTAAAATGGACTGGAATGGGGGAATTTAACTCAGATGACCCTTATATCTACTACTGTGGGCAGGAATCCCTTAGAAGAAATGGAGTCATGGTCAACAAAAGAGTCTGAAATGCAGTACTTGGATGCAATCTCAAAAACGACAGAATGATTTCTATTCATTTCCAAGGCAAACCATTCAATATCACAGTAATCCAAGCCTATACTCCAACCAGTAATGCTGAAAAAGCTGAAGTTGAGTGGTTCCATGAAGACCTGCAAGACCTTTTAGAACTAACACCCAAAAAAGATGCCCTTTTCATTATAGGGGACTGGAATTCAAAAGTTGGAAGTCAAGAAACAACTGGAGTAACAGGCAAATTTGGCCTTGGAGTACAGAGTGAAGCAGGGCAAAGGCTAATAGAGTTTTGCTAAGAAAATGCACTGGTCATAGAAAACACCCTCTTCCAATGACACAAGAGAAAACTCTACACATGGACATCACCAGATGGTCAACACCAAAACCAGATTGATTATATTCTTGCAGCCAAAGATGGAGAAGCTCTATACAGTCAGCACAAACAAGACCAGGCGATGACTGTGGCTCAGATCATGAGCTCATTTTTGCCAAATTCAGACTGAAATTGAAGAAAATGTGGAAAAGCACTAGACCATTCAGGTGTGACCTAAATCAAATCCCTTATGATTATACAGTGGAAGGGAGAAATAGATTTAAGAGCCTAGATTTGATAGAGTGCTGATGAACTATGGGATGAGGTTCATGACACTGTACAGGAGACAGGGATCAAGACCATCCCCAAGGAAAAGAAATGCAAAAAAAGCAAAATGGCTGTCTGGGGAGGCCTTACAAATAGCTGTGAAAAGAAGAGAAGTGAAAAGCAAAGGAGAAAAGCAAAGATATAAGAGTCTGAATGCAGAGTTCCAAAGAATAGCAAGAAGAGATAAGAAAGCCTTCCTCGGTGATCAATGCAAAGAAATAGAGGAAAACAACAGAATGGGAAAGACTAGAGATATCTCTTCAAGAAAATTAGAGTTACCAAGGGAACATTTCATGCAAAGATGGGCTTGATAAAGGACTAACAGAAGAAGAAGATATTAAGAAGTGGCAAGAATACACAGAAGAACTGTACAAAAAAGATGTTCACGACCAAGATAATCATGATGGTGTGATCACTGACCTAGAGCCAGACATCTTGGAATGTGAAGTCATGTAGGCCTTAGAAAGCATCACTACGAACAAAGCTAGTGGAGGTGATGGAATTCCAGTTGAGCTATTTCAAATCCTGGAAGATGATGCTGTGAAAATGCTGCACTCAATATGCCAGCAAATTTGGAAAACTCAGCAGTGGCCACAGGACTGGAAAAGGTCAGTTTTCATTCCAATCCCAAAGACAGACAATGCCAAAGAATGCTCAAACTACTGCACAATTGCACTCATCTCACACACTAAGAAAGTAATGCTCAAAATTCTCCAAGCCAGGCTTCAACAATACGTGAACTGTGAACTTCCAGATGTTCAAGCTGGTTTTAGAAAAGGCAGAGGAACCAGGGACCAAATTGCCAACAAATCTGGATCATCAAAAAAGCAAGAGTTCCAGAAAAAATATCTATTTCTGCTTTATTGACTATGCCAAAGCCTTTAATTGTGTGGATCACAATGAACTGTGGAAAATTCTGAAAGAGATGGGAATAACAGACCACCTGACCTGCCTCTTGAGAAACCTATATGCAGGTCAGAAAGCAATGATTAGAATTGGACATGGAACAACAGACTGGTTCCAAATAGGAAAAGGAGTACGTCAAGGCTGTATATTGTCACCCTGCTTATTTAACGTCTATGCAGAGTACATCATTAGAAACGCTGAGCTGGAAGAAACACAAGCTGGAATCAAGATTGCCAGGAGTAATATCACTAACCTCAGATATGCAGATGACACCACCCTTATGGCAGAAAGTGAAGAGAAACTAAAGAGCCTCTTGTTGAAAGTGAAAGAGGAGAGTGAAAATATTGTCTTAAAGCTCAACTTTCAGAAAACAAAGATCATGGCATCTGGTCACATCACTTCAGGGGAAATAGATGGGGAAACAGTGGAAACAGTGTCAGACTTTATTCTTTGGGGCTCCAAAATCACTGCAGATGGTGACTACAGTCATGAAATTAAAAGAAGCTTACTCCTTGGAAGGAAAGTTATGACCAACCTAGATAGCATACTAAAAAGCAGAGACATTACTTTTCCAACAAAGGTCTATGTAGTCAAGGCTATGGATTTTCCAGTAGTTATGTATGGATGTGAGAGTTGCACTGTGAAGAAAGCTGAGTGCCAAAGAATTGATGCTTTTGAACTGTGGTGTTGGAGAAGACTCTTGAGAGTCCCTTGGACTGCAAGAAGATCCAACCTGTCCATTCTCAAGATCAGTCCTGGGTGTTCTTTGGAAGAAATGATGCTAAAGCTGAAACTGCAATATTTGGTCACCTCATGCAAAGAGTTGACTCATTGGAAAAGACTCTGATGCTGGGAGAGATTGGGGGCAGGAGGAGAAGAGGACGACAGAGGATGAGATGGCTGGATGGCATCACCAACTCGATGGACATGAGTTTGAGTGAACTCCAGGAGTTGGTGTTGGACAGGGAGGCCTGGCATACTGCAGTGCATGGTGTCACAGAGTCAGACACAACTGAGCGACTGAACTGAACTGAGCTGTGGTCCATGTGATTAGATTGGTTAGTTTTCTGTAATTGTGGTTTCTGTCTGTCTGCCCTGTGAGTAATGTCACTGCAGATGGTAATTGCAGCCATGAAATAAAAATATGCTTACTCCTTGGAAGAAAAGTTATGACTAACCTAGACAGCATATTAAAAAGCAGAGACACTACTTTGCCAACAAAAGTCCATCTAGTCAAAGCTATTGTTTTCCTGTAGTCATGTATGGCTGTAAGATTTGGACTATAAAGAAAACTAAGTGCTAAAGAATTGATGCTTTTGAACTGTGGTGTTGGAGAAGGTTCTAGAGAGTCTTTTGGAGAGCAAGGGGATCCAACCAGTCCATCCTAAAGGAAATAAGTTCTGAATATTCATTGGAAGGACTGATACTGAAGCTGAAACTTCAATACTTTGGCCACCTGATTTGAAGAACTGACTCATTTGAAAAGGCCCAGATGCTGGGAAAGATTGAAGGCAGGAGGAAAGGGGGGAAGGCCAAGGATGAAATGGTTTGATGATATCATCAACTCAAAGGACATGAGTTTGAGTAAACTCTGGGAGTTGGTGATGGACAGGGATACCTGGCGAGCTGCAGTTCCATGGGGTCAAAGAGAGTCAAACACGACTGAGCGACTGAATGGAACTGAACTGAAATGAGAGAGAGAGAGAGAGAGACAATTATCACAAAAAAATTAGTTAACACCACCATCTCTTATAGATACCAAAAAAATGAAACAGTTTTTCTTCTGATGAGAAGTTTTAAAATCTTCAGTTCAGTTCAGTTCAGTTGCTCAGTCGTGTTCAACTCTTTGGAACCCCATGAATTGCAGCATGCCAGGCCTCCCTGTTCATCACCAATGCCCGGAGCTCACTCAAACTCACGTCCATCGAGTCGGTGATTCCATCCAGCTATCTCATCCTCTGTCGTCCCCTTCTTCTCCTGCCCCCAGTCCCTCCCTGCATATTAGCAACTTTTAAATACACGATAGAGCAATATTATCTATAGTCATCATGGTGTATATTATATCTCTGGTACTTATTTATCTCATAACTCAAACTTTGTTTCTTTTGATCACCTTCATCCAATTTCTTCAGCCTGCACTCCTACTTCTGTCAACTATCAATGTGTTTCTGCTTTGTTTGTTTGTTTTGATTTTTTAAATATCAGATATAAATAAAGTTGTACAATATCTGTCTTTCTTTGACTTATTGCACTCAGCATAGTGCCCTCTATATTCATTTATATTTCTGTAAATGTCAGAATTCCCTTCACTCTGTCTGCATAATATACCATTATATATATTTATACCACATTTCCACATTTGCTTTATCCATTTATATGCCAATGGGCAAAAATTATTTCTACTTATTCATATGGTAAATCTGCTGCAATAAAATGGGGTACAGATATATTTTCAAAATAGTGATGTTATTTCTTTTAGATAAATACACAGACATGGAACTGTTGGATCATATGTCAGTTCTATTTTTAACTTTTTGAGGAATATCTATACTCTTTTTCTATAGTACTTGCACAAATTTACATCCTCACCTGTTGGTACCCAAGTTGCCTTTTCTCCAGATCCTGAACATCATTTTGCTATTTCTTCTCTTTTTGATATCTATTCTAACAAGTGTGAGGTGATATGTCCTTGTGGTTTTAATTTGCATTTCCTTAATGATTAATGTTTGAGGATCACCTTTTGAAGTACTTGTATCCATTCTTTGGAAAACTATTTAAATTAGATTATTATCTTTAATGATTATATTGCTTTATATTTATATTTTTCTATTGAGATATATGAATTATTTTTATATTTTGGATATTAATATATATAGGACTTGCAAATATTTTTTCCCGTTCTGAAGATTCTTTTCATTCTACTGACCATTTCTTTCACTGTGCAAAAAATTTTTAATTTGATGTAGTATCTACACACTAAGAAAAAGTTATCTAAAAGAAAAATAAAGAAAGTAATCCTAATGCATATACATGGAATTTAGAAAGATGGTAACGACAACCCTGGATGTGAGACAGCAAAAGAGACACAGATGTATAGAACAGTCTTTTGGACTCTGTGTGTGGGGGGGTATGATTTGGGAGAATGGCATTAAAACATATATAATATTATATAAGAAGTGAATCACCAGTCCAGGTTCAATGCAGGATACAGGAAGCTTGGGGCTGGTGCACGGGGATGACCCAGAGGGATGGTATGGGGAGGGAGTTGGGAGGGGGGTTCAGGATGGGGAACACATGTAAACCCATGGCGGATGCATGTTGATGTATGGCAAAACCAATACAATATTGTAAAGTAAAAATAATCATAATAATAAAATAATAAAAAAATAAACTAAAATAGAAAAAGAAAATAATCCTATTTGCAATAGAATCATAAAAATAAAATATATATTATATAAATATATATATAATAAATTTAGCTAAGATAGTAAGAGAGCTCTATGTTGAAAAACATTCATTAAAGAAATTGAAGAAATTGAACAAGTAAATGGAAAGCTATTCCATTTCCATGGATTAGAAGACTTAATATTATTAAAATATTTTAGTACCCAAGCCATGCGTAGATTCAATTCAATACATCTTAATATTCCAATGACATTTTTCAAAGAAGTAGTAAAAACCATCCTAAGATTATATGAAACAACAAACAAATCCACATTGTCAGAGCAATCCTGAGAAAGAATTGTAAGATGGACAGAAGAAAGCACTGAAGATGGCCTGAGTATTGCCTTTCTTTCTTAACAAGCATTCTGACCTGTCCCTTCATCTCCCAAGTCAGTCAGCCAAGAACCAAGATTCTAACAATTTGCTTGATATGTGCTCTGTTTCCACACTTCCTTTCCCTACTTAAAAACAAACAAACAAATAAACAACTTGATGTGGTATGAATCCCAGAAATTGTTGTATAGAAGAAGCCTGAACCTGCTGCCCATCCAGGGCAATTCTAAATACTAATTGCTGCTAAGAGACAATTCTGAGTCTGGCTGTCAGCTTAGTAATAATGTCCTCCTGCCAGGAGGAGAGGAACATTAACCAGGACATATTTAGGACAGCTGTTTTCACACCTATTTCTGTGTTTAGCTCCAGATACTTCCCCATTCTTCTTTATTAAGAGGTGATAAGAGAAGAATTATGTATTTCCCAGTTTCGCATGTGATTTGGTTATGTTGTTTCTATTGATTTCCATGGACTGCCCTCAGATTCCATTAATAAGACCACCAGATGCTCAACCTTCCTTTTCCAGAAAACCATGTTTCTCTCAGTTCCCCTTCTATTGACAAAAGTGTCAAGATCTGTGAAGAGCCAAAAATTTTATGATATTTTCAAGCTAACAAGTTAACTGCCACAGTTTCATTGGTGCTATTAGAAGAAACACGAGTTTTGTGTTAGAGACAAATACTTTTATTACTGCAATGGTGACAGGCAGAACACTGGCTTTTTTGTTTCTCTCTTTTGTATGTTTTTTTTTTTCCATCCCCCACTCCCACAGTGACATAAAGAACAGCAGGTGACATCTTCATCTATAGTAGATAATATTATGGGAGAATAACTGGAATTATTTATAATGTGAATTAAACATGCCTACCCTTCAATTGGTAGGAAGATATCAACTTCATTATATTAGACATTAAGCATGCTTATCCTTTGTTCTGAGGAACATACTATTAGTATCTTCTACATATCTCCACTATACATTCTTGAAAAACAAGTGTAGAGCAAAAGACAACCAGTGCTTTGAGAAAACTAGAGATTTGTTTACCAACTATATGCAATCATTTTCTTCTTTCTGTTTTGTTGAGATAGTTTGTGTTGGACATCAAAATATAATCATACAGAAGGAGAAAACTATGGCAATTTTTAGGTTAAAAATATCTGCTTTATCAGGTTATTTTTCTGTGTTCTGAAGGACAGCATTTTTCCCATTTGTTCAAGTGCAAAATTTTTGATGATGTAGAAGAAGCAATTAGTCATGAAAGAAACATGCACGCAGAAGTTGGGACAGTTGAATCATTACTTGCTGGATGTGAACACTGTCTAAGAATATTAAAATAAGTGTCAACTATATTCTTGATTCAAAGATGAGTCCATGGAACATCATACCCTAGATTAACATCTGGAACTATGACTTTTTAAAAGTTATTCTAAATATAGTAACTTATTGCTATCAACTCAAATTAGATTGTAATAATGTTAGGATATTATGTATAATCCCCATGGCAACCACTATTTTATAGAATATATACTAAAGGAAATGAGAAGAGAATCAAACTTGTCACTACAAAAAAATCAACCACAGAAAAGGCAGGTGGTGGAAGTGAGGGACAAAATTATTAAAAGGCATACAAAATAATGTCATAATGACACAAGTAAGTTGTTGTTTATCAGTAAACACTTAAATGTAAGTGGATTAAACTGTCCAAAAAAAAGGTAGATATTTAAATAATAAGTTGATAAAAACATGATCTAAATATATGCTGTCTACAAGAGACTGAGTTTAGATATGAAGACATGAATAGGTTGAAAGCAAAAGATTAAAAAAATATATTGAATAAGTAGTAACCAGAAGAAAGCGTGAATAGTTATACTAATCATAGACAAAATAGACTATTTTTAACCTTACAAGTTACATTTTGAGCTTTTAATCTCTTTTATCTATAGAATGAATAATTTGCATTATTTTAAACTAGGAAGTTCATGATAGGTGAGAACTAGTAACATCAGCAATAGGAAACTAATTTTAAAAATGCATGCAAGTCCGCAGTTATCTCAAAAAAACAGAATATATAAAAATTCATCCTGCAAATCAAGCAACTAAGTTCTATTTCATGAAAAGAGCAGCAGAACAAAATATTTTAGAAGAGAATTTTAAACAAAACCAGATCATTTTGACAGATTTTAATTTTCATTATATTCTTCTGCATTATTTTAGGATGTTTCAAAATATGGGTATTTTTATATGAAATAATTATAATAATATTGATACAAAAGTCATGCAAGTGTTGGAAAAGAAGACAAAACAAAATAAAGCAAAAATCAATGTTCATAATAGTTTCAAAATACTAAGAAAGAGAAAGAAGGGGAGAAAATAGAACCAGTTATGACTGAGTGAAATTCTTACAAGGTGAAATGCATGCTTCAACATTAAGAAATCTGTTATTTTAATACAATGATAATGGTAATACCTAAAGATGCTCAAAGTTCGGTTCAGTTCAGTCGTTCAGTCATGTGCAACTCTTTGCACCCTCATGGAATGCAGCACACCAGGCCTCTCTGTCCATCACCAACTCCCATAGTTTACTCAAACTCATGTCCATTGAGTCAGTGATGCCATCCAACCATCTCACCCTCTGTTGTCTCCTTCTCCTTCCATCTTCAATCTTTCCCAGCCTCAGGGTCTTTTCAAGTGAGTCAGTTCTTCGAATCAGGTGGCCAAAGTACTGGAGTTTCAGCTTC
The DNA here is from genome assembly GCF_032452875.1 of Bos javanicus. NCBI lineage: Eukaryota > Metazoa > Chordata > Mammalia > Artiodactyla > Bovidae > Bos > Bos javanicus. The sequence continues at coordinate 3,195,133 of NC_083871.1, read as the reverse complement.
AGTATGTCCTTCCAATGAATATTCAGGACTGATTTCCTTTAGGATAGACTAGTTCCATCTCCTTGCTCTCCAAGGGATTCTCTAGAGTCTTCTCCAACACCATAGTTCAAAAGCATCAATTCTTCTCCACTCAGCTTTCTTTATAGTTCAACTCTTACATGACTACTGGAAAAACAACAGCTTTGACTAGATGGACCTGTCTAGGTTGGTCATAGCTTTTCTTCCAAGGAGCAAGTGTCTTTTAATTTCATGGCTGTAATCACCATCTGTGGTGGGTTTGGAGTCCCAAAGATAAAGTCTGTCACTGTTTCCATTGTTTCCCCATCTATTTGCCATGAAGTGATGGGACCAGATGCCATGATCTTAGTTTTTTGAATGTGTGAGTTTTAAGCCATTTTTTTCACATTCCTCTTTCACTTTCATCAAGAGGCTGTTTAGTTCTTCAGTTTCTGCCATAAGGGTGGTTTCATCTGTATATCTGAGGTTATTGATATTTCTCCAGACAAACCTGATTTCATCCAATCCAGCGTTTCTCATGATGTATTCTGCACATAAGTTAAATAAGCTGGGTGACAATATACAGCCTTGATGCAGTCCTTTCTCAATTTGGAACCAGTCTGTTGTTCCATGTCCAGTTCTAACTATTGCTTCTTGACCTGCAATGCCCAAAGGTTGGTGACAAAATTAAATATACCTGATTTAAATAAAAATAATAAATGCAATAATCATATGGTGTGCACATTGTTAAATACAAATGATTATGCCCTTAAGATAATAAAATATATATTTTAACTCAAAGCAACCACCTGCTTTGTAGGAGCAGTTTGTAAGAGTCAGAAAGAAGTGGAACATTCATGATGACCACTGCTATTGAATGTTCACAGGAAGCTTTAGACAGTCAAACTAGAAAAATGAAACATATTTGTGTATGAAAATTGGAGAAGATATGAGATTTTTTAACTTAAAGATAAATTCAATTAAAGGCTAAAAACAATGAAAGAGTACACAATTAAAATATTTAAATATAGTTTTATCAATAATAAATATCAAACAAATACAAATTATAATTCAGGCAAATGTTTCGAAAAAACTACTGAAGAATGTAAGTTAAATTGAAAAGCATGCATTTGCATAAAAATTCCTTCTATAAAGGAAATGAATTTATAAATTCAATACAATCTTAATGTAGATAACAAAGGTATTTTAAGTTTAGAACTAGAAAACCCAATCCTAAAATATACATGGAAATATAAGCAGAAAGGAACATAGAGTTGTAAAAAAGGTCAATAACTGGAACTAATCCTACTATCTACGAAGACATGTTATTAAGTTTAAACTATTGAAAGAGTGTGGTACCCATGTACAAAAAGACACAAAAACTAGACAAATATAACAGAAACTCAAGAATTATACATGACTACAGACAGGAATTTATGGTATGAAAATTGTGCTTACAAAATCATAATTCAATACTTGATGTAAAGACAACTGGATAGCTATTTGTAAATTAAAGCAAAGTTAGATTTATATATCATCATGAATCAAAATAACATTTTGACTAGATGAGCATATTAAATATAAAATATGAAACTATCAAATTGAGGAATAAAAACTTTAGTGTCTTGAAATGTGCTAAAGTTTTGTACTATGACACAAAATTCCAGAAGCTGTCAACAAAAATGATGATCCATTGAATTAGAAAATATAAAAAAAAATAAAATAATGAAATAACAAAACCCACAAAATTTCTGTGTGCTTAAAAAAAAAAATTTGACAATATGAAGATAAAATGACAAATCTGGGGGAAAATATGTCTACATGTATCACCAAGGGCTGATCCCTTTTTAATGTGTTAAGTATTTCAGGGAAACATTAGGAAGACAAACACCCCAAAAGAAAAACATTCAAATCAAAACAACTCAAAGGAGAGAAATATCCATGATATTTAGATATGATATGATACTGATCTTATTATAAAATAAGAAAGACAGATGCTTGTCATGCTTACTCATGGACATAAAGTGAAGGGTAAAATTGAAGTGTATTGATAAGCTGGTCAACAAATTTTCTCATGCTTTGCTTGTGGATATAAAATTTGGCATAATACCTATAGGTGAGGTGAGGTGAAAGTCGCTCAGTCGTGTGCAACTCTTTGCAACTCCATGGACTATACAGTCTGTGGAAGTCTACAAGCTAGAATACTGGAGTGGGTAACCTTTCCCTTCTCCAGGGAATCTTCCCAACCCAGGGATTGAACACAGGTCTCCTGCATTATAGGCAGATTCTTTACCAGCTGACCCACAAGGGAAGCCCAAGAATACTGGAGTGGGTCAAAATTAAACAATAGGTTGATTTAATCTTTACCTTAATAATCCAATATTGAGGAATTCCTTTTGTAGAACTATAGTAACACAAGGAAAATGACATTTTGTACAAAGCCATACCCCTGAAGTCTATTCTAATGCAAAAATTGGAAAAACATATCTATCAAGAATTGATAGGTTTAAAAAAATAGTTCAGTTTTACAGAATAGGAGAATAGGAAAGTTAAAATAGGTTATGGAAACTCTCCTGCAATGTGTGTGTGTATACCATGTTATAAATAAAAGACAGTAAACATACAGTTGAGCTTATTCCCATAAATAAAATTAATAATGGCTTGAACTAATGTTCTGTAGTCTGAAATAAAGAAAAGAAACAAATATGATTCCAAGATTTTCATTTTTATTCTTGAGCTACTGAAAAATAAAAAAGGAGATATTATTTGAAGAGTTGAAGAAGATTGAGAGAGGAGAGGTGGAGCATGCTAAAGCTGGGTGTCCAATAGGCATCCTTGGGAAGATATATAAAGTCTAGAGTTAGTGAAATATGGTTTGAAAACATGCTTTGGTAAGTCCTTAGCAAATAAAGGGCATCTTAAACCTCTGAAACTGTGTGAGTTCACTGAGGGAGTGGATTCTATAGAGAAATGCAGAGTTCTGAGTTGTGAGTCATGGATTTCTATTGACTGTGAGTTTGGAGAAATGGGCAGGAAACCAAAAAAATGAGCAAGACACAGCTAGTCCAATAGAAAAAAGACAAGCTTTGCAGGAGTTTTTTGAAGAACATATTACAAAGAGGCAAAAACAATATGATTGAAGCTCATACAGAAGTCATTGGGGAAATTATCACAAGAGATTTTGAAACTATGCAACTCAGATTGGGACTTGAAACCAGGGTCTTTTAACTGAAATCATACACCTGGTCTTAGGGCTTAATGAAGCTCAGGTACTTGATGTCTCCTTGCAGAAAGAATTCTTGGAGAGACAAAGTGATAGATAAGAGATAAATTTATTTAGAAAGAAACACAGTCCACAGATGGAGTGTGCAGTGTCTCAGAAGGAGAGAACAGCCCCCAAATAGTTCAGTTCAGTTCAGTTGCTCAGTCGTGTCTGACTCTGTGACCCCATGGACTGCAGCATCCAGGCTTCCCTGTCCATCACCGACTCCCAGAGCTTGCTCAAACTTGTGTCCAGTGAGTCAATGATGCCATCCAGCTATCTCATCCTCTGTCCTCCCCTTCTCCTCCTGCCTTCATTTTTTCCAGCATCAGGGTCTTTTCAAATGAGCCAGTTCCTCACATCAGGTGGCCAAAGTAATGGAGCTTCAGCTTCAGTATCAGTCCTTCCAATGAATATTCAGGACTGATTTCCTTTAAGATTGACCTCTTTGACTGGTTTTAATTTTAATGGTTAGACTCTGAGCTGTCATGGTGCTGATAGGCATGCTAATTTAGCTTATACTAATGTATTACAATGAACATATAATGAGGCTCAAGTGAGTGAGGGAAAGTCGCTCAGTCATGTCTGACTCTTTGCGACCCCATGGGCTGTATCCATGGAATTCTCCAGGCCAGAATACTGGAATGGGTAGCCTTTACCTTCTCCAGGGGATCTTCCCAACCCAGGGACTGAATCCAGGTCTCATGCATTACAGGCAGATTCTTTATCAGCTGAGCCAAAAGGGAAGCCCAATGAGGCTCAAGGTCTCCTGAAATTCAAATCTTCAACATGTTGGACCCTTTTGGTTCCAACCACTTTTTGTCATGTACTATAGCTATGTCATTCTTTTAAAGGTTGTACTCTGCTCCTTTCCTCCTGTTTTAGTTTCAATTGGTTATTCCAAAGCTTGAGTGGGACAATTTCAAGAGAAATGAAAGAGAGGATTACAGAAAACTGGTTAGACAGTACTTGGGAGATGGCTGTCTAGAGAAGGAAGGAGAAATGGTTGTGAGTTGGAGAAAGAGATGTGACAAAAACAGAGTTTTTTGGTTTTTTTCTTTGTTTTTAATTCATAAAAGAAATTAATTGTAATATGCTTGTATATGTGGAGAAATGAATAAATAGATAGGAAAAAATGGTGAGACAAGAGAGAAAGTTATTTATGTTTGGAGCTATACCCTTGAGTTGAGGAGATAGAATGTTATCACTAGACAACTTTCCATTTGAGTGGAGTAGAGAGATCGGTCTTATGTTGGAACATTAGTTACATATCCAAAAAAGCAGAAAAGAAGGCCAAGTTGATGACCTCACATATCTGTGGAGGTTGATAATGTGGTGAAAATTGTGGACTCATAATTGCTTTTGTCTTCTTGGTGTTATTAAAAAATACCTATGTTTAACATTTAAGAGGAAGAAATGGAGAAGATATATTTTCACTATTATTTTGTTTTATTCTGTACTGATTTATGAAAAAAAGCACTTACATTTTAATAAAAAGAAATTTTTAATGAGAGAAAATAATAAATCTGAACATTTTCAATGTAAGAATTATATTGTGAAACAAAGAAAAGTGTGATTAGATAATTGATATGTTTCAACTAATTATCAGAATTTTTCACATATTTTCCACTGGTCCTAAATGATTATTTATTTTTTATTTTTACTTTGTTCTTTTTTTTTTAAACTTTTTACTTTCTGTTAGGTATAGCCAATTAACAATGCTGTGAAAATTTCAGGTGAATAGTGTAGGAATTCAGCCATTCAGTTCAGTTCAGTCACTCAGTCGTGTCTGACTCTTCGCGACTCCATGAATCCCAGCACGCCAGGCCTCCCTGTCCATCACCAACTCCCAGAGTTCACTCAGACTCATGTCCATTGAGTCAGTGATGCCATCCACCATCTCATCCTCTGCCGTCCCCTTCTCCTCCTGCCCCCAATCCCTCTCAGCATCAGGGTCTTTTCCAATGAGTCAACTCTTCGCATGAGGTGGCCAAAGTACTGGAGTTTTAGCTTTAACACCATTCCTTCCAAAGAAATTCGAGGGCTGATCTCCTTCAGAACGGACCGGTTGGATCTCCTTGCAGTCCAAGGGACTCTCAAGAGTCTTCTCCAACACCACAGTTCAAAAGCATCAGTTCTTCGGCGCTCAGCCTTCTTCACAGTCCAAATCTCACATCGATATATGACCACTGGAAAAACCATAACCTTGACTAGATGGACGTTTGTTGGCAAAGTAATGTCTCTGCTTTTCAATATGCTATCTAGTTTGGTCATAACTTTTCTTCCAAGGAGTAAGCGTCTTTTAATTTCATGGCTGCAGTCACCATCTGCAGTGATTTTGGAGCCCCCCAAAAATAAAGTCTGACACTGTTTCCACTGTTTCCCCATCTATTCCCATGAAGTGATGTGACTAGATGCCATGATCTTCGTTTTCTGAATGTGGAGCTTTAAGCCAACTTTTTCACTCTCCACTTTCACTTGCATCAAGAGGCTTTTTAGTTCCTCTTCAATTTCTGCCATAAGGATGGTGTCATCTGCATATCTGAGGTTACTGGTATTTCTCCCGGCAATCTTGATTCCACCTTGTGTTTCTTCCAGTCCAGCATTTCTCATGATGTACTCTGCATATAAGTTAAATAAGCAGGGTGACAATATACAGCCTTGATACACTCCTTTTCCTATTTGGAACCAGTCTGTTGTTTCATGTCCACTTCTATCTGTTGCTTCCTGACCTGCATACAGATTTCTCAAGAGGCAGGTCAGGTGGTCTGGTATTCCTATCTCTTTCAGAATTTTCCACAGTTTATTGTGATCCACACAGTCAAAGGCTTTGGCATACTCAATAAAGCAGAAGTAGATGTTTTTCTGGAACTCTCTTGCTTTTTCCATGATCCAGCGGATGTTGGCAATTTGATATCTGGTTCCTCTGCCATTTCTAAAACCAGCTTGAACATCTGGAAGTTCATGGTTCATGTATTGCTGAACGCTGGCTTGGAGAATTTTGAGCATTACTTTCCTAGTGTGTGAGATGAGTGCAATTGTGCAGTAGTTTGAGCATTCTTTGGCATAGCTTTTCTTTGGGATTGGAATGAAAACTGACCTTTTCCAGTCCTGTGGCCACTGCTGAGTTTTCCAAATTTGCTGGCATATTGAGTGCAGCACTTTCACAGCATTGTCTTTCAGGATTTGAAATAGCTCAAGTGGAATTCCATCACCTCCACTAGCTTTGTTCATAGTGATGCTTTCTAAGTCCCACTTAACTTCACATTCCAGGATGTCTGGCTCTAGGTCAGTGATCACACCATTGTGATTATCTGGGTTGTGAAGGTCTTTTTTTGTAGTTCTTCTGTGTATTCTTGCCACCTCTTCTTAATATCTTCTGCTTCTGTTAGGTCCATACCATTTCTGTCCTTTATCAAGCCCATCTTTGCATGAAATGTTCCCTTGGTATCTTTACTTTTCTTAAAGAGATCTCTAGTCTTTCCCATGCTGTTGTTTTCCTCTATTTCTTTGCATTGATTGCTGAAGAAGGCTTTCTTATCTCTGCTTGCTATTCTTTGGAACTCTGCATTCAAATGCTTATATCTTTCCTTTTCTCCTTTGCTTTTCACGTCTCTTCTTTTCACAGCTATTTGTAAGGCCTCCCCAGACAGCCATTTTGCTTTTTTACATTTCTTTTCCATGGGGATGGTCTTGATGCCTGTCTCCTGTACAATGTCATGAACCTCATTCCATAGTCCATCAGGCACTCTATCTATCAGATCTAGGCCCTTAAATCTATTTCTCATTTCCATTGTATAACCATAAGGAATTTGATTTAGGTCATACCTGAATGGTCTAGTGGTTTTCCACATTTTCTTCAATTTCAGTCTGAATTTGGCAATAAGGAGTTCATGATCTGAGCCACAGTCAGCTCCTGGTCTTGATTTTGTTGACTGTATAGAGCTTCTCCATCTTTGGCTGCAAAGAATATAATCAATCTAGTTTTGGTGTTGACCATCTGGTGATGTCCATGTGTAGAGTCTTCTCTTGTGTTGTTGAAAGAGGGTGTTTGCTATGACCAGTGCATTTTCTTGGCAAAACTCTATTAGTCTTTGCCCTGTTTCATTCAGTATTCCAAGGCCAAATTTGCCTGTTACTCCAGGACCTACTGCATTGAACTCTGCTCAATGTTATATGGTAGGCCTGGAAGGGAAGAGAGTTTAGGGGAGAATGGATTGCCATTACATATACACAAATCCATTCTCCCTTAAACTCTCTTCCCTTCCAGGCCTATCATATAACACTGAGCAGAGTTCAATGCAGTAGGTCCTTGTTTATTTATTTTAAATACAGCAGTGTGTGCATGTTCATTCCAAACCCCTGAAGTATCTTTTTCCAACATTCCCTGCCCTCAGCAACCATAATTTTTTTCCTAAGTCTGCGAGTCTGTTTCTGATTTTTAAGTCCACTTTTATCATTTCTTTTTAGATTCCATATATAAAGGATGTCATGTGATATATCTCCTTCTCTAACTTAACTCAGTATGGCATGTCTAGGTCCATCCATGTTGCTACAAATAGCATTATTTCATTATTTTAATGACTGAGTAATATTCCATCATATATATGTACCACATCTTCTTTATCCATTCCTCTGTCAATCAACATTTAGGTTGCTACCATGTCTTAGCTACTGTAAAGAGTGGTAAAATGAACATTGAGATACATTATCCTTTTGAATCATATTTTTATCCAGATATGTGCCCAGAAGTGGGATTGCAGGGTTATACGGTGATTCTACTTTTAGTTGTTTAAGAAACTTCATAGTGTTCTCCATAGTGGCTGTACTTACTTATATTCCCACCAAAACTGTAGGAGGGTCCCCTCTCTCAATACCCTCTCCAGGATTTATTGTTTATGGATTTTTTGATGATTGTTATTTTGATTGGTGTGAGGTGATATCTCATTGAAGATTTGATGAGAATGAATAATGACAATGAAGATAAATTTTCTAATAATTAGTGATGTTGGACTTCTTTCCATGTGTCTCTTGGCCTTCTGTATGTATTCTTTGGAGAAATGTCTAAGACTTCTCTCCACTTGTTGATTGGATTGTTTATTTTAATGCTGTCAAGCATCATGGGTTGTTTGTAAATAGTGGAGACTAATCCTTTATTGGTCACATCATTTGCAAATATTTTCTCCCAATCTGTGTGCTGTATTTTCATTTTGCTTACTATTTCCTTTGCTGGGCAAAAGTGCTTGATTTTAAATAGGTCTCATTTTTTAATTTTATTTCCATTATTCTGGGAGAAGGATCAAAAAAATATATTGCTTTGATTTTTTTCAGTGTTCTGCCTATGTTTTCCTCTAGCAGTTTTACAGTGTCTGACCTCACATTTATGTCTTTAATTTATTGTCAGCTTATTTTTGTCTTTTGTGTTACAGAATGATCTAATTTTATTTTTATATATTAATTATTTATGTTAACAATTTGTTAATTGTTAGATTACATTAATAACATAACCTAATTTCAGAAACCTGTATGCAGGTCAGGAAGCAACAGTTAGAGCTGGACATGGAGCAACAGGCTGGCTCCACAATGGGAAAGGAGTACATCAAGGCTGTATATTGTCACCCTGCTTATTTAACTTATATGCAGAGTACATCATGAGAAATGCTAGGCTGGATGAATCAAAAGCTGGAATCAAGATCACCAGGAGAAATATGAAAAACCTCAGATATGCAGATGACACCACCCTTATGGCAGAAAGTGAAGAAGAACTAAAGAGCCTCTTGATGCAAGTGAAAGAGGAGAGTGAAAAAGTTGGCTTAAAGCTCAACATTCAGAAAATTAACGTCATGGCATCTGATCCCATCACTTCATGGCAAATAGATGAGGAAATAGTGGAAACAGTGGCTGACTTTATTTTTGAGAGGCTTCAAAATCACTTCAGATGGTGACTGCAGCCATGAAATTAAAAGACACTTACTCCTTGGAAGGAAAGTTATGACCAACCTAGACAGCATATTAAGAAGCAGAGACATGACTTTGTCAACAAAGGTCCATCTAGTCAAGGCTATGGTTTTTCCTGTGGGCATGTATGGATGTGAGAGTTGGACTATGAAGAAATCTGAGCAAAGAAGAATTGACACTTTTGAACTGTGGTGTTGGAGAAGACTCTTGAGAGTCCCTTGGACTGCAAGGATATCCAACCAGTCCATCCTAAAGGAGATCGATCCTGGGTGTTCATTGGATGGGCTGATGTTGAACCTGAAACTCCAATACTTTGGCCACCTGATGTGAAGAGCTGACTCATTTGAAAAGACCCAGATGCTGGGAAAGATTGAAGGCAGGAGGAGAAGGGGACAACAGAGGATGAGATCATTGGATGGCATCACCAACTCAATGGACATGAATTTGGTAAATTCCGGAAGTTGTTGATGGACAGGGAGGCCTGGCATGCTGCAGTTCATAGGGTCACAAAGAATCAGACACAACTGAACAACTGAACTGAACTGAACTGAGTTTCCCAGCACTATTTATTGAAGAGCCTCTTTCCAGCATTATGTAGTCTTGCCTCCTTTGTCATAGCTTAATTGACCATAATTCCTTGGGTTTGTCTCTGGGAATTCTATCTTGTTATTTTCATCTATATTTCTATTTTTTTAAGTACCATATTGTTTTGATAACTATAGCTTAGAAGTATGGTTTGAAGACATGTAGACTGACTCCTCCAGCTCTGTTTTGCTTTCTCTAGATTGCTTGGGGGTTTTGGGGGTCTTTTGTGTCTCCATAAAAAATTTAATATTTATTCTTCTAGTTTTGGGGAAAATGTCATTGGTAATTTTACAGGGATTTTATTGAATTGTAGATTGCCTTGGACAGTATAGCCATTTAGACAGATAATATAGACAGTAGAGTTGATATATATTCTTCAAAACTAAAAGCATGACATATATTTCCATCTGTTTGTATCTTCTTTGGTTTCTTTCTTCAGCATCTTAACAGAGTACAGGACTTTAGTCTCTTTCAGTTCAGTCCAATTCAGTTCAGTCGCTCAGGGTTGTATCCGACTCTTTGTGACCCCATGAATTGCAGCACACCAGGCCTCCCTGTCCATCGCCATCTCCCAGAATTCACTCAAAATCACGTCCATTGAGTCAGTGATGCCATCAAGACGTCTCATCCTCCATCATCCCCTTTTCCTCCTGCCCCCAAGCCCTCCCAGCATTAGAGTCTTTTTCAAGGAGTCAACTCTTCGTATGAGGTGGCCAAAGTAGTGGAGTTTTAGGTTTAGCATCATGCCTTCCAAAGAACACCCAGGACTGATCTCCTTTAGAATGGACTGATTGGATCTCCTTGCAGTCCAAGGGACTCTCAAGAGTCTTCTCCAACACCACAGTTCAAAAGCATCAATTCTTCAGCACTCAGCTTTCTTCAGTCGAACTCTCACATCCATACACGACCACTAGAAAAACCATAGCCTTGACTAGGTGGACCTTTATTGGCAAAGTAATCTCTGCTTTTCAATATGCTATCTAGGTTGGTCATAACTTTTTTTCCAAGGAGTAGGCGTCTTTCAATTTCATGGCTGAAATCACCATCTGCAGTGATTTTTGGAGCCCCCAAAATAAAGTCTGACACTGCTTCCACTGTTTCCCCATCTATTTGCCATGAAGTGATGGGACCAGATGCCATGATCTTCGTTTTCTGAATATTGAGCTTTAAGCCAACTTTTTCACTCTCCACTTTCACTTTCATCAAGAGGCTTTTTAGTTCTTCTTCACTTTCTGCCATAAGGGTGGTGTCATTGCATTTCTGAGGTTATTGATATTTCTCCTGGCAATCTTGATTTCACCTTGTGCTTCTTCCAGTCCAGCGTTCTCATGATGTATTCTGCATATAAGTTAAATAAGCAAGGTGACAATATACAGCCTTGACGTACTCCTTTTCCTATTTGGAACCAGTCTGTTGTTCCATGTCCACTTCTAACTGTTGCTTCCTGACCTGCATATAAGTTTCTCAAGAGGGAGGTCAGGTGGTCTGGTATTCCCATCTCTTTCAGAATTTTCCACAGTTTATTGTTATCCACACAATCAAAGGCTTTGGCATAGTCAATAAAGCAGAAATATATGTTTTTTTCTGGAACTCTCTTGCTTTTTCCATGATCCAGTGGATGTTGGCAATTTGATATCTGGTTCCTCTGCCTTTTCTAAAATCAGCTTGAACATCTGGAAGTTCACGGATCAGGTATTGCTGAAGCTTGGCTTGGAGAATTTTGAGAATTACTTTACTAGCCTCCTTGCTGCTGCTGCTGCTGCTAAGTCGCTACAGTCATGTCTGACTCTGTGTGACCCCATAGACAGCAGGCCACCAGGTTCCACTGTCCCTGGGATTCTCCAGGCAAGAACACTGGGGTGGGTTGCTGTTTCCTTCTCCAATGCGTGAAAGTGAAAAGTGAAAGTGAAGTCGTGTCCTACTCTTTGCGACCCCATGGACTGCAGCCTACCAGGCTCCTCCATCCATGGGGTTTTCTAGGCAAGAGTACTGGAGTGGGGTGCCATCACCTTCTCTGACTAGCCTCCTTAGGTAGGTTTATTTCTAGGTATCATATTATGTTTGATATGATGAAAAATTCATTTGTGTTTTTTTGTTAGTTTCTTTCTTTCTTTTTTTTTTTTTTTAGTGTGTAGAAATTCAACAGATTTCTGTGTATAAATTTTGTATCCTGGAACTTTACCAAACTGATTGATGAGCTGTAGTAGCTTTCTGATAGTATTGTTAGGATATTCAGTGCATAGTATCATGTCTTCTGCAAACAGTGACATATAACTTCTCTTCCAATTTGGGTTTCATTTACCTCTTTTTCTTCTTGTATTGCCACGGCTAGGATTACCAAAATATGTTGAATAAAAGAGGTGAGACTGGACATCTTTATCTTGTTCCTTTTCTTAGTGGAAATGCTTTCATATTTTCATCATTGAATATGATTTTAGCTGTGGTTTTGTCATATATGGCCTTTATTATTTTGAGGTAAGTAGGTTCTTTCTTTGCCCACTTTCTAGAGAATTTATCATAAACAAGTGCTAAATTTTGTCAAAAGCTTTTTCTGCCTCTATGCATCTATTAAGATGATTATATGCTTTTTATTCTTCAATTTGTTGATATGATGCATGATTTGTTTAATTCACTGTTGGATTCAGATTGATTTTTTTTTTTTTTTTGAGGACTTTTGCCTCTATGTTTATCACTGATATCAGCCTGTAATTTTCTTCTGTCTTTCTTTTTTGTTTGTTTGTTTGTTTTTTGGTATCTTTGTCTGGTTTTGGTATCAGGGTGATAGTGGCCTCATAGAATGAGTTTGGAAGTTTTTGTTTTTGTTTTTGTTTTTTCCCTCTGCAAGTATTTGGAAGTTTGAAAAGAACAGGTGTTAACTCTTCTCTAAATAGTCAATAGAATTAACCTATGTCCTGGGTTTTTGTTTGTTGCAATTTTTTAAACCACAGGTTCAATTTCAGTGGTTGTGATTGATCTGTTAATATTTTAAATTTCTTCCAGTTTCAGCCTTGTAAGACTCTACCTTTCTAAGAATTTGCCCATTTCTTTCAGGGTATCCATCCTACTGGCATGTAACTGCTTTTAATAGTCTCTTATGATCTTTTGTATTTCTGGGAAGTAAGATGTAACTTCTCTTTTTTCATTTCTAGCTTTTTTTTGCTTGAGTTCTTTCTCATTTTTTAAAATAATTCTAGTTAAAGGTTTATCAATTTTGTTTATCTTTTCAAATAACCAGATTTTAATTTCATTGATCTTTGCAATTGTTTTCTTCCTTTTATTTATTTCTGCTCTGATCTTTATGATCTATTTCCTTATACTAACTTTAGGTTTTGTTTGTTCTTCTTTCTCTAGTTGTGAGGGTTAGGTTTTTTATTTGAGATTTTCCTTGTTTCCTGAAGTAAGAATATATTGCTATGAACTTCCCTCTTAGAATCATTTTTCTGCATAACATAGGTTTTGGACCACTGTGCTTTCATTTTCATTTGTCTCTAGTTACTTTTTTTATTTCCTCTTTTTTTCTTCAGTGATTCATTGATTGTTTAAAAACAGATTGTTTAGCCACCATATGTTTGTGCTTTTATAGTTATTTTTTAGATTATTTCCAATTTCATAACATTGTGATCACAAAAAGATACTTGATATGATTTCAATTTTCTTAAATTTCCACAAGGCTTACCTTGTGGCCTTCAAAATGTGGTCAACTAAGGAGAATGATTTTTGTTCACTTGAGAAAAATGTGTAGGCTGCTGTTTTGGATAGAATGCTTCATAAGTATCAATTAAGTCCATCCAGTCTAATGTATCTGGAAAAGGCAATGGCAACCCACTCCAGTACTCTTGCTTGGAAAATCCCATGGGTGGAGGAGCCTGGTAGGTAGGCTGCAGTCCATGGGGTCACTAAGAGTCGGACACGACTGAGTGACTTCACTTTCACTTTTCACTTTTCACTTTCATGCATTGAAGAAGGGAATGGCAACCCACTCCAGTGTTCTTGCCTGGAGAATCCCAGGGACAGGGGAGCCTAGTGGGCTGCTGTCTGTGGGGTCGCACAGAGTCAGATATGACTGAAGAGACTTAGCAGCAGCAGCAGCAGCAGCTGTCTAATGTATCATTATTTTTATATTTTTTTCTTGGATTGATCTTTTGCTCATTATGTTGTCATTCTTTGTCTCTTATAACAATCTTTGTTTTAAAGTCTATATTTTCTGATATGAGTATTGCTACTATTCCAGCTTTCTTTGGATTTCCATTTGTGTGGATACCTCCTCTCATCACCTTACTTTCAGTCTGTAAGTGCCCCTAGGTCTGAGGTCAGTCTCCAGTTCAGTTCAGTTCAGTTAAGTCTCTCAGTCGTGTCCAACTCTTTGAGACCCCATGAGTCACAGCACGCCAGGCCTCTCTGTCCATCACCAACTCTCGGAGTTCACTCAAACTTACGTCTATCGAGTCGGTGACACCATCCAGCCATCTCATCTTCTTTTGTCCCCTTTTCCTCCTGCCCCCAATCCTTCCCAGCATCAGAGTCTTTTCCAATGAGTCAACTCTTCGCATGAGGTGGCCAAAGTACTGGAGTTTCAGCTTCAGCATCATTCTTTCCAAAGAACACCCAGGACTGATCTCCTTCAGAATGGACTGGTTGGATTTCCTTGCAGTCCAAGGGACTCTCAAGAGTCTTCTCCAACACCACAGTTCAAAGGCATCAATTCTTCGGCACTCAGCTTTCTTCACAGTCCAACTCTCACATGCATACATGACCACTAGAAAAACCATAGCCTTGACTAGACAGACCTTTGTTGGCAAAGTAATATCTCTGCTTTTCAATATGCTATCTAGGTTGGCCATAACTTTCCTTCCAAGGAGTAAGCGTCTTTTAATTTCATGGCTTCGGTCACCATCCACAGTGATTTTGGAGCCCCCCAAAATAAAGTCTGACACTGTTTCCACTGTTTCCCCATCTATTTGCCATGAAGTGATGGGACCAGATGCCATGATCTTAGTTTTCTGAATGTTGAAGCTTTACGCCAACTTTTCTTGTAGACAGCATATATTTGGGTCTTCCTTTTATATCCACCTAACCAGTCTATATCTTTTGGCTGATGCATTTAATCAATTTAAATTTAAAGTATGTACAGATATATATGATCCAAGTACCATTTTCTTAATTGTTTTGCATTCATTTTTGCAGATCTTCTCCTTCTCTGTATTTCCTGCCTAGAAAAGTTCCTTTAGCATTTGTTATAGAGCTGGTTTGGTGGTGTTGAATTCTCTTAATTTTGTTTATCTGTAAAACTTTTGATTTCTCCATTAAATCTGAATTAGAGTCTTGCTGGGTAGAGCTTTCTTGGTTGTAGTTGTTCTTTCCCATAACTTTAAATATACTGTGCAGTTCCCTTCTGTCTTGCAGAGTTTCTGCTGAGAAATCAGCTGAAAAACTTATGGGAATCCCCTTATATGTTATTTGTCACTTTACCCTTCTTTTTTTAATATTTTATCTTTGTCTTTAATGTTGTCAGTGTCTCTCATGTGTTTCTATGTTTCTTGGTGTGTTTCTCTTTGGGTTTATCCTGCCTGGGTCTTTCTGCCCTGCTTGGACTTGGTTGACTATTTCCTTTCCCATGTTAGGGAGGTTTTCAGCTGTTATTTCTTCAAATATTTCCTCAAATACTTTCTCTCTCTTCTCCTTATGGGGATGCCTATAATGGGAATGTTGATATGCTTGATATCCCACAAGTCTCTTAATCTGTCTTCATCTATTTTCATTCTTTTTTCTATATTCTGTTTTGCCACAGTGATTTCCACCATTCTGTCTTCCAGGTCACTCATCCATTCTTCTGCTCAGTTATTCTGCTATTGACTCCTTCCAGTGTATTTTTTTCATCTCTGTTTGCTTGTTCTTTACTTCTTCTAGGTAGTTGGTAAATATTTCTTGCATTTTCTACATTCTTTTTCTGAGATCCTGGATGATCTTCACTACCATTATTCTGAATTTTTTCTCTGGAAGATTGCCTATCTCCATTTTATTTAGTTGTTTTTCTGGAACCTTATCTTATTTCTTCCTCTATGATGTAATCTTTTGTATTTTCATTTTGTTTAAATTTCTGTGATTGTGGTTCTCATTCTGGAGGCTGTGAGATTGTAGATCTTGCTTCTTATGTTTGCCCTCTGGTGGATGAGGCTGTCTAAGAAACTTGTGCAAGCTTTCTTATGGGAGAGACTAGCAGTGGGAGAAACTGGGTCTTGCTCTGATAGACAGGGGTGTCCTCAGTACAATGTTATCCAATAGTACCCCCAATACACTACCAAGTGGGTCTGTGCTCCTTCCCTATTAGTTGTTTGGCCTGTGGTGACCCAGTCCTTGACTCTACAAGTTCTCCAATAAGACTAATTGCATCCTCTGGACCACACTAATGGACACTTCCAGCACTGCTGCTCCCAGTATCCTCGTCTCTGCAGTGAGCCACTACTGCCCCACAACTTTGCAGGACACTCAAACACTAAAAGGTAGGTCTGGTTCTATCTCTTGTGGGGTCACTGCTCCTTTCCTCTGCATGTTTGTGTGCACAAGATTTTGTGTGTGCCCTCTAAGAGTGGCATCTCTGTTTCTCACAGTCTGTGGAAGTCATGCAATCAAATCCCCATGGCCTTCAAAATCAGATTCCCTGGGAATCCTTAGTCCCCCAGCCTGGGGAGCCTGTCATGGGGCTTAAAACCTTTATAACAGTAGCAGAACTTCTTTTGTTTCTCTGATCTTCAGTTTGTGAGTCACCCACCTGGCAGAAATGGGATTTAATTTTATCACAATTGCATCCCTCTTACCATCTCACTGTGACTTCTCTTTTGTCTTTAGGCATGGGGATCTTTTTCCATTTTGGTGAGTTCTAGCATCCTCTCGTCAGTGGTTGTTCAATGGTTAGTTGTGATTATGGTGCTCTTGCAGGAAAAGATGAGCTCACATCCTTCTACTCTGCCATCTTGAACCAATCTAACATAGTTACTTATTTTAAATAAAATAAACACAGATCAATATAATTGTTTCAATTAATGGTCCACCATTCTTATTTAGCTTTTAAACTTAAAATAGATAAACTATCTTTTAAGTTATATTTATTTGGCCTATTAACTAAAAAAAGAAAACACAATTCTCAGTGTGCTGTGTTTGATTCCTCTTTCCATGTTGCAGATTTTCAACAGTAGACAGAGTTGTATAACACTTAAGTAGCTATCTCTCTTCCTCTCCATTTCTGTATTCTTTGCCCATTTATCCCTCTGTGTTGAATAGTTTACCTTGTTGAATATTTCTTAATCTTTCAACAAGCACTCTATTCTCCAGCCAAACAGATCATTAACTAAAAATTATATCCCAACTACCATATTTCACAGAACACAAATGTGAACCCTCTGGGCCTTTTGAATACAATTCTCATCATGATGTTTTTTGAAAACTTTAGGAAAACGTTGTTTTCCCTTTTGAATATGTGTTCATGTTGACTCTGGAAAGGCAGACAGAAACATCATCAGTATAAAACATCACTAATGTAAAATATGATGGAGAAACTGGATTTCAGTTAAATTTTAACCAATTTGGATAAAGACCTTAGGGGAAAACTAAATCTCTAAGTGGAAAATAATTTTATCTAAGTTCTACCCTTACTAACTGATTTACTTGTGTTAATTTTACTTGTTACTGAAATTAAATGTAAGATTTACCTAGAATGCTATCTATGACTGAGGATATTAGCTATTTTCATAAGCCCTGTAGTGTCACTCTTGGTTCAAAATTCAGCATATAAGGTTTTGGTCTCTCAAAGTAAGACAGATAACCCTTATTTTGAAAGTTTGCTTTCTATAACATAGCCCTTATGAAAGACCCACATTAACACTTGTTTTTGCTAAGAAGAAGAAATCCAAAGAGCATAATCACTTTTATGAAAAAGACAGAAAATTGCACTTTTCACCATTTGATTTGAAGCCTACATGGTCAACAATCTGCCTGCAATATATGAAACCCAGGGTTGATTTCTGTGTCAGGAAGATACCCTGGAGAAGGTAATGCCAACCCACTCCAGTATTCTTGCCTGGAGAATTCAATGAACAGAGGAGCCTGATTGGCTATAGTCCATGGGGTTGCAAAGAGTCGGACATGACTGAGTAGCTAACACAACAACCGCACCTGGAGCAGCCAAGCTTCTTCCCTGGGAACAACACACAGAGTCTCAATATTGAACCAACACAGCTTTGGACTGTGTTAGCATCTCTACTTTACATTGATTTATTTTGTGTATCCATTAGCAAAATGTGTCCTAAAGTAACTGCTTCATTTTACATCATTTGGGCTCATGAAAATCCAGGGACACCCCACTTTCTGATAGGATGGGAAATCTGTATGTTGAGTATTTAAGTTTTCAGAATATCAAAGAATTTGAAACAGTATTTGAATTTAGTAATACTTAAAAATAACCAGTGATTATGATTTAAGCAAATGTGATTTGACTTTTGTTTTTCTGTTTTGTGTATTTCAATTTAGTTTCTATACCAATGAATACATTTCAAATTTGTCTACTGTTTTCATTCTCAAATATCTCAAGTATTTTTCTAAATATAAAATAGCTTTAGGAACATTTAGTTTATTCATCTTTACTCTGCATATTGTTTTTGACTATGTTACATACTATCTGTGTCATTTGGTAGTCAAGTTATGAGTAAAAGAGCTGTCTCCAAGAAGATGAGAATTGTTGTAAGTTATTTTACAACAAACTTGCCTTACATTTGTTTGCCATTCTAACAACATTTTACTTGCTTATCACAAACTCAAGAATTATTTGGGATTGCTTCCCGTTTTCCTGCATTAATATAGTAACATAATTTCTTTCACTTGAAAGTGTTTCCTTTTAATTGAAATGTAGTTGGCTTATACAGTTATGTTAGTTCCAAGTGTACAGCATTATGATTCAGCTATATTGGAGAAGGGAACAGCAACTCACTCCAGTATTTTTACCTGGTAAATACCATGGGCAAGGGGCCTGGTGGGCTGCAGTCCATGAGATCACAAAGAGCTGGACACAGCTGAGTAACTGAGCATGCATAGCATGTGTGCATATATGTATGTATGTGTGTGCGTGTGTACTTTTCCAGATATTTTTTCCTTGTAGATCATTATAATATACTGAGTATAGTTCTCTGTGCTATACAGTAGGTCCTTGTTGGTCATCTATTTTATATTTAACAGTGTGTATATGCCTCTTGAGAAACCTATATGCAGGTCAGGAAGCAACAGTTAGAACTGGACATGGAACAACAGACTGGTTGCAAATAGGAAAAGGAGCACATCAAAGCTGTATATTGTCACCCTGCTTATTTAACTTATATGCAGAGTACATCATGAGAAACTCTGGGCTGGAAGAAGCACAGGCTGGAGTCAAGATTGCCGGGAGAAATATCAATAACCTCAGAAATGCAGATGACACCACCATTATGGCAGAAAGTGAAGAGGAACTAAAAAGCCTCTTGATGAAAGTGAGAGAGGAGAGTGAAAAAGTTGACTTAAAGCTCAACATTCAGAAAATGAAGATCATGGCATCCAGTCCCATAACTTCATGGGAAATAGATGGGGAAACAGTGGAAACAGTGTCAGACTTTATTTTGGGGGGCTCCAAAATCACTGCAGATGGTGATTGCAGCCATGAAATTAAAAGGCACTTACTCCTTGAAAGGAAAGTTATGACCAACCTAGACAGCATGTTAAAAATCAGAGACATTACTTTGCCAACAAAGGTCCATCTAGTCAAGACTATGGTTTTTCCAGTGGTCATGTATGGATGTTAGATTTGGATTGTGAAGAAAGCTAAGTGCCAAAGAATTGATGCTTTTGAACTGTGGTGTTGGAGAAGACTCTTGAGAGTCCCTTGGACTGCAATGAAATCCAACCAGTCCATTCTGAAGGAGATCAGCCCTGGGATCTCTTGGAAGGACTGATGCTAAAGCTGAAACTCCAGTACTTTGGCCACCTCATGCGAAGAGCTGACTCACTCGAAAAGACCCTGATGCTGGGAGGGATTGGGGGTACGAGGAGAAGGGGATGACAGAGGATGAGATGGCTAGATGGCATCACTGACTCGATGGACATGAGTTTAAGTAAACTCCGGGGGTTGGTGATGGACAAGGAAGCCTGGCGTGCTGTGATTCATGGGGTCGGAAAGAGTCAGACACTACTGAGCGACTGAACTGAACTGAGATGAACTGATATGTTATTCCAAACTGCTAATTTATCCCTCTCCTCCCTCCTTTTCCCTTTAGTAATCATAAGTTGATTTTCTTTTTGTGTGTGTGTCTGTTCCATAAATTCACTTGTGACATCTTTTTAGATTTCACATATAAATAATATCATATGATATTTGTCCTTGTCTGGCTTACTATACTTAGTATAATAATCTCTAGGTCCATCCATGTTGGTGCAAATGACATTACCCCATTCTTTTTTTATAGCTAAGTAATATTTCACCGTATGTATAGAACACATCTTCTTTATCCAGTCATTTGTCAGTGGACATTTAAGTTGCTTCCATGTTGTGGCTACCGTAATTAGTACCACAATGAACTCAACTAAAGTTTCACATTGTGCCTTGAGAACATATTCTGGACTTGCATGTCTGCTTATATGAAGAATATAATGCTTCATATAAAAAGAGAAGTCCAGCACACACTGCATACATAGGGTACAAATAGCATATATTCTGCTCACATGACCTGGCAGATATCTCCTAGATACTTTCTAGCTGATAAAAGGAAGCGACTTTGATTTAAAGACAAACTAAGAGATCATTTAATCTATCCAGAAATAGCAGTAGTTTGTATTTACATAAAGATGCCCCATGTCCCCAGTATTTTTTCCAGGGGCATATCCAAAATTTCTGCTCCTCAAGAGACTCATTTTTACCAAGATGGAAGCAGAGGCATAGGCATGCAATGGTACCACCCTACTGAATTCATTGGAATGGTTCTTGGGCTTTCATTGAATTCAGACACATTCTTATTAATCCAGCCAGTGTGTGTTTGCATTCAAGCAATTAGATACATTGTCAGAAAGAATATAGGATAATAACAGATACCTAAGAAGTGATTACAGAGTAGACAAGAGAGTAAAGCAAGACAAAGAAGTTGCAAAACCGGGCAACAGTTTGAGGGAGTAGGGGACTAGTCACCTCTGGTGCAAAGACCCAAATCTCAGGTCTAGTCTTCTGCATTTCAGTTCTTAATACTCATCCTACTCTCAAGTAAGTTTCCTAATTTGTCTCAGAATCACTTTCCTTCACTATAAAATGAAGAAGTTAATAAATACTGATATTGAGTGTAAAATAATTGTTTATAAAATTTAGCATGGTCCTTGTTTATAAAAAAAGCAACTCAATAAAATATTGCTTTGCCTTTTAATTCAAGTTTTTTCACTGTGTCTGAAGTAAAGCTGATTATGCAGTGTCCCTGATAATAATGACCTTCTGATTACACACACACACACACACACACACACACACACACAATTGACAAAGGTCCACAGAGATTCATGCGTCAAATGGAAGACATGTTTCATTAAAAGAGGAATTTGGGCTCATGCTGTATTCCCAGCACTCAGAGTCCTAATAAATACATAGTTATACCCTATAAATAAATAGTTATAAATGAATAAACAGTTATACTCTAAATAAAATACTTTGCCTATGTGAAAGGTCCACCAATTTGTCTTTGACATGTATCTGTGATTGAGCAAAGAGCTTTCAGAGACAAAATAAGCATGTGCTTAGATGTAGCATTAAGAACTCTGCCAAGACAAGGACTGAAGGAACCCTTGGGAATGATGGAATGGATAGTTGTAGGGATTATATGTCACAGATGTAACTTGAGCCTACAACCATAAAGAGGCTAAGGCCAGCTGTCAGTCTTGGCTGCAACAGAAAATATCACTGAATTCTGTTCTACATCAGGACTCTGGCAACAGCATATTTCTCCCTCTCTGTCTTTGTCTGTCTGTCTTTGTCTCCTCCCTAACCCTAACCCTAACCCCAACCTTCCTACACCTCCATCACTTTTCCTTTCCCTTCCTTCTGCATTCCTTCCTTCCTTCCTTTTTTTCTTTCTTCCTTCCTCTCCATCCTTCCCTCCCTCCCTTCTTGTTTCTCTTTCTTTCTCCTCTTCTTTCTTTCTTCTTTTCACTTCTCACCTCTCTATCTGAAATAAAACTTCAGACAGATGAGAAATGTTTTTAGCTGATGTATTTAAAATAAGAAACAGAAGACATAAATATATTACAGATATTTATCCCTCAAATATTTCAGATGATGAAAGAATAATGATAAGCAATGAGAAGGACCACCCCTTATCTTATAGCACTGTACTTTCATGTATTTCCAGAACCCTTAACATATAGGGGTGATGTAAATTAACTTGACATTAACCATTTAGGCTACAGTTCAGTTCAGTTAAGTCACTCAGTCATGCCTGACTCTTTGCGACCCTATGAAACACAGCACGCCAGGCCTTCCTGTCCATCACCAACTCCTGGAGTCCACCCAAACCCATGTCCATTGAGTACGTGATGCCATCCAGCCATCTCATCCTCTGTCGTCCCCTTCTGCTCCTGCATTCAATCCTTCCCTGCATCAGGGTCTTTTCCAATGAGTCAGCTCTTTGCTTCAGGTGGCCAAAGTACTGGAGTTTCAGCTTCAACATCAGTCCTTCCAAAGAACACCCAGGACTGATCTCCTTTAGGATGGAATGGTTGAATCTCCTTGCAGTTCAAAGGACTGTCAAGAGTTTTATCCAACACCACAGTTCAAAAGCATCACTTCTTTGGTGCTCAGCTTTCTTTATAGTCCAACTCTCACATCCATACATGACTACTGGAGAAACAATAGCCTCTCCTAGAAAGACTTTTGTTGAAAAGTAATGTCTCTGCTATTTAATATGCTATCTAGTTTGGTCATAACTTTCCTTCCAAGGAGTAAGCGTCTTTTAATTTCAGGGCTGCAATCACCATCTGCAGTGATTTTGGAGCCCCCCAAAATAAAGTCAGCCACTGTTTCCACTGTTCCCCTATGTATTTGCATGAAGTGATGGGACCGGATGCCATGATCTTAGTTTTCTGAATGTTGAGCTTTAAGCCAACTTTTTCACTCTCCTCTTTCACTTTCATCAAAAGGCTCTTTAGTTCCTCTTCACTTTCTGCCATAATGGTGGTGTCATCTGCATTTCTGAGGTTATTGATATTTCTCCTGGCAATCTTGATCCCAGCTTGTGCTTCTTCCAGCCCAGCGTTTCTCATGATGTACTCTGCATATAAGTTAAATAAGCAGGGTGACAATATACAGCCTTGGTGTACTCCTTTTCCTATTTGGAATCATTCTGTTGTTTCATGTCAAGTACTAACAGTTGCTTCCTGACCTGCATACATATTTCTCAAGAGGCGGATCAGGTAGCCTGGTATTCCACCAGACCTGCATTTAGGCTATACGACACAGAAAATGGAAACATGGATTTAGTGATGACATTTATTGCCCAGTTCTCTGGCAGAAAAGTGAACAAATGAGCTCAAGGATTAATTTTTATTGATAATTTCAAGGATATTGATTGACACAAGATTCAAAACTTAGACTTTGGCAGCTACATAGTCTTGGTAGTGTCTGTTATAACCCTTCCAGCCTTCCTTGCCTCACAAGTAAGTCCTCATGTGTGGAAATTACAAATAAATACAGTTTCCAGAGCTTTAAGTTGTTGGGGGGACCAAGAGGGTGTTGCTGCCACAACAACTTTGGTATCAGTGCAACCTAAGCACAGAAGATCCACATCCAGGGAGGTTGTCTGCATGTAGCAATAAAATTCATGTAGGCTGTTCTAAAAATGCTTACCTAGACAAATTAGTCTCTATTCTAAAGGATAAGGCTTCTAATCATAAAGAGAAAGAATAGCTAAGAAAATAAATACCCTAAAAAGAGCCAACAACTATGCAGTCTAAAATTTTAGAGAGGTTTCATTTTGAGGCATCAAGATAATATGAGCAATCAGGCTTTATAGTGATGCCTCTGAGCCTCTACAAGGAAGGGTATTGTTACGTAGCATGTTAATCATGAAAAACATACAGAACTGTGTGCCTAGCATACAGTTTCTTTTCTACTAAATTTTTGTAATAAATGAAATTTTAAAAATATAATATAGATTATTCTAAGATTTATATTATAATGTAGGCTCTCCCTTAGGTACATAAGTAAAGTGGAGTGAAGTGAAGTGAAGTGAAACAAAAGATGCTCAGTTGTGCCCGACTCTTTGTGGCCCCACGGACTATACGGTCCATGGAATTCTCCAGGCCTGAGTTCTGCAGTGGGTAGCCATTCCCTTTTCCCAACCCAGGGATCAAGCCCAGGTTTCCCACATTGCAGGCAGATTCTTTACCATCTGAGCTACCAGGGAAGCCCTACATACATTTTAAGTTTTTCCATTTTATGTACATCCTTGATTTCTCATATAGAAGGTTCCATTAAATGTATGCTTGTGCTTAGTCACTCAGTCATGTCTGACTCTTTGCGACCCCATGGACTGTAGCCCACCAAACTCCTCTGTCCATGGACTTCTCCAGGCAAGAATACTGGAGTGGGTTGCCATACCTGCCTACAAGTGATCTTCCCAAATAAGGGATTGAACCCAGGTCTCTGGTATTGCAGGCAGATTCTTTACAGTCTGAGATACCAAGGAAGCCCATAAAATGTATACTTCCTTTAAAGGCTTTAAAGTAATCATTATAGATTTTTAAAATAAATATATGTGTGTATTAAATATATATATATTATGACATTTAATACTTATATACACATGTATTTATATAATATATGGGATTATATTCAATATATTGTTATAAACCACAACAGAAAATATTTTAATATATATTCTTTTCCAAATGGTTTATAACAAGATATTGAATATAATCCATTGTGCTATATGGTAGGACCTTGTTGTTTATCTATCTTACATATAATACTTTCTATCTGCTAATCCCCAATTCCCACTCCATCCCCCATGCTGCCACCACATCCCCTTTTCTTGGAAACCAAAAGTCTGTTCTCTATGTCTGTGAATCTGCTTCTGTTCCACAGATAACTTCATTTGCATCATATTTTAAATTCCACATTTAGGTTGTAACATATCAGATTTGTCTTTCTCTTTCTAGTTTACTTCACTTAATATGATAATCTCTAGGTTGAAGGAATGATGCTAACACTGAAACTCCATACTTTGGCCACCTCATGTGAAGAGTTGACTCATTGGAAGACTCTGATGCTGGGAGGGATTGGGGGCAGGAGGAGAAGGGGACGACAGAGGATGATAGCTGGATGGCATCACTGACTTGATGGACATGAGTCTGAGTGAACTCCGAGAGTTTGTGATGGACAAGGAGGCCTGGCGTGCTGCGATTCATGGGGTCACAAAGAGTCGGACATGACTGAGCAACTGAACTGAACTGAACAGAGGTCCATCCAAGTTGCTGCAAATGGCATTATTTCATTCTTTAGTATAGTTGAGTAATATTCCATTGTATAGATGTACCAAATTACTTTATACATTCCTCTGTTGTTGGACATTCATGTTGCTACCATGTCTTGGATATTGTAACTAATGTTGCAATGAACATTGGGGTGTATGTATCCTTTCTAGTTATAGTTTTCTCTCACTCAGGAAAGGAATTGCAGGATCATATAGCAACTCTATTTTTAGTTTTTTGAGGAAGATCCATATTGTTTTCCTTAGTAGGTGCACCAATTTACATTCCCATCAACAATGTAGAAGGGTTCCCTTTTCTGAACGCCTATTCCATCATTTGTTATTTGCAGACTTTGTAAATATAACCATTCTGACTGGTTTGGGATGGTGCCTACCCTGTTGTATTTTTTATTTAAATTTATCTGATAGTTAGCAATGCTGAATAACCCTTCATGTGCCTGTTGGCCATCTGTATCTTTTGGAGAAATATCTATTTAGATCTTCAGCCCAATTTTTGATGATTTTTTTTAATATTATTATTATATGAGCTGTTTGTATATTTTGGAAGTTAAGCTCTCATTGGTCACCTGGCTTGCAAATATATATTTTTCTTCTCAGCCTGCAGGCTGTTTTATTTCATTTATTGTTTCCTTTGCTGTACAAAAGCTTATACATTTATTTCTCATTTGTTCATTTTTGCTTTTATTTCTATTACCTTGGGAGACTGAAGAAAACTTGTCATGATTTACGTCAGCTAACGTTTTACCTATGTTCTCTCCTAAGAGTTTTGTGGTGCCATGTCTTACATTTGTTATTTAAGTCATGACATTCAATTTTAAGTACATATTTTGTGGTCAAATATTTTTACTCATATATTCTGTATAGAAACTTGAACCCAAACTGTTCCTTGATTTCATGGTTAACAATTCAGCCCTAAGTCAAAACAAAGCAAAATATAATTGAATGGTTTTCTACATCCCACTCTACAAGTCATTAAAATTTAATGATGCCATTTGTTTTCATGTTTCCTAGGCAATTCAAGGGGCTTCTTAGATGGCACTGGTGGTAAAGAACCCACCTGTGCTGCAGGAGACTTGAATTTGATCTCTAGATTGAGAATATCTCCTGAAAGAAGGCATGACAACAGACTCCAGTATTCTTGCCTGGAGAATCTCATGGACAGAGGAGCCTGGCAGGCTACAGTCTATAGGGTCACAAAAAGTCAGACATGACTGAAGTGAATTACCGTGTACATGCAATTTGATAGTTGGATTTCATAGATTTTTTAATTGTTCATCACTTAATGCAAAACCTCCCATATTTCATCATCTCATGCAGTTTTGATATATTTGACACGATCACATGAATGTTAGAAGAATATTAGAACTTCAAGATACCTTTTTCTTATGAAAAGACTAATTAGTTTGAGTTACAGAATAAGTAACTGTTTATGTAGATACTGAAACAACTATCTAAAAATAAAAGACAGCATGCAATTGATATTTCCCCTTGGCAAACTCACTAGAGATTGACAAGAGCTCAAACTTGTCTTCTGAATGTCACTTGCAAGTTTTTTCATAATACGATAGTCTTTTGCAAAGAAAATGCTAAAGAATATTTTTATTTTTAATGATTATAGATTTTAAAGTCTTTTCAAAAATATTTTGATTAATCCAATTTGTCTACATGAATAGATTAAATGGTGCAGCTTATTAAAAACATTTTTCTTAGCTCTAGGGCCTAGATCTGAAATATCATTTAGACAGGAACTAATGAAATTATCCTTATCTGAATGCTTGAAGGGAGATAAGGAGGGAAATGTCAATTCTGCTATTACTGTGGGGCAATAAGTCACAGTACTCAACACATAATCAAAGGATACATTTAAAATAATCTCTGTGGACTAATTAAAAGTTCAATTAAGAAGACTAGAATGGTCTTCACTAATGAACTTTTTTATAAAATACACATTTGAACAGACAAATTTTGCTCTGAAAAAAAATATAATTAAGCATTATAATTCCAGTAGAAGTCCATTTGCCATTGAAGTGCTTTTGATAGCATCTTTTATTTCAATGCTAAATCCAAAAATCATATGGATAATGATCTAGAGCCTAGAGTAGGCTGTGAGATTCCTTTGGAGGGAAGCTCTGTGCTGATTTATCCTGTAGAACCATAATCCACCTTATGTTCAGTGTCTGTGCTGTGTTCTGGAAGGCGCTGTCTTGTTTGGGGACATGATGGTTACCCATGGAGCCTCTGATATAACCAAAACATATTTTTAAAAATTCCCTCCTGCAGAGGTCTTTTCAAACAGGCAGCATGCTTTGTTATTCACCATCTGATCTGATTTTCATATTATTTATAGGAGTTAAAGAGGGCAGTTGTTGCTGTTCTTTATATGCAAATACAACCACCACCACGTGTGTAAAACAAGTGCTGTAGCCCAGGTGATGCCAAAAACTCGGCCTCTGTGCACCTGTGCTGAATTGATTCATAGAGTTCTGGATGTTGTAGAGAAGAATACATAAAAATAAAATAAAAATATATTTTATTGCTTTGCCAGGTGAAGGTAGACACAGTGGGCTCATGCCCTATAAAACTCTCTGTCCCAGCCCAGGGTTGGGGGTGATTTGGTGAGGAGTTTTATAGCAATGGTTCAAGAGTATGGTTGTTGATAATGGTCAGAGTGTGTGCAGGGCTTGCACTCCTTTAATCTGGCTTCAGACGAACTCCTATGAGTTTCTGGGCATATATATATATATATATATATATATATACACACACACCCAGATTATATATATATATAATCATATATATATATGAAGGATAATTGCTTTACAGAATTGCATTGGTTTCTGCCAAACATCAACATGAATCAGCCATAGGTGTACATATATCCACTCCCTCTTGAACCTCCCTCCCATATCCCTCCCCACTCACCCTTCTACATTGTTATAGAGCCCTGGGTTTGAGTTCCCTGAGTCATACATAAAATTGCCTTTGGTTATCTATTTTACATATAGTAATTTGTTTCCATATTGCTCTCTTCATACATCCCATCCTCTCCTTCATGTCCCCTTGCCCTGTATCCATAAGTATGTTCTCTATGTATGTGTCTCCATTGCTGCTCTGAAAATAATTTCATCAGTACCATCATTCTGCTGCTGCTGCTAAGTCACTTCAGTCATGTCCGACTCTGTGTGACCCCATAGACAGCAGCCCACCAGGCTCTGCTGTCTCTGGGATTCTCCAGGCAAGAACACTGGAGTGGGTTGCCATTTCCTTCTCCAATGCATGAACGTGAAAAGTGAAAGTGAAGTTGCTCAGTTGTGTCTGACTCTGAGCGACCTCATGGACTGCAGCCTACCAGGATCCTCCATCCATGGGATTTTCCAGGCAAGAATACTGGATTGGGGTGCCATTGCCTTCTCCAAGGGGGTGATTTAGTATAGGTTTAATTGTCTCAGGGCCTATGGCCCTAGTCCCTTCTGATATGATTAGGCCCAGATATCTAACCGACTATTGACAAAGCTGAGCCTTTTCTCTTGATGCCTTATAACTACAGTCTACCAGAAAGTTTAAGAAATCTTCTGAGGCTTGTGAACAAGCCTCCTCTGTCTCAGCACAGAGCAAAATACTATTCCAAAAGTGAGAAGAAGAAGGAGGTAACAGGTCCCATGTAAGTTAAAAAACTAGCAGGGAAAATAACATCAGGCATATTCTCATCCTTAATGCCTAAGAATATTCCTCTTTGCCTTGATGTTTCCCTCACTGGGCCTGCTAAGGTGGTAACTCACCCTCATGTCTCAGTGGGAAGACTCTTTGCCTGGGCCTTTCTCCCTCCTCAAGATTTACTACTGGGACATTACAGCTATCCTGCAATGTCCCCTCCCCTAAAACCTAAGTGGAGTCCAGCCAAGGCCTCTGAACCCCATGGATTCTGGGCTTGTGATGGGCATATCCATATGTGCTAAGTAGTTTCAGCCATGTCTGACTCTGCTACCTTATGAACTGTAACCTCCCAGGCTCCTCTGCCCATAGGATTCTCCAGGCAAGACTACTGGAGTGTGTTGCTGTTTCCATTTCCTTCTCCAGAGGATCTTCCCAACCTAGGGATAGAATCTGTGTGTCTTATGTCTCCTGCATTGGCAGATGGTTTCTTTAGCACTAGCACCACCTGGGAAACCTATCCATGGCTGATAAGAAGTGATCATAAGTCTCCAGAGGAGGAATATTAAGCTTGAAATTGGCAAAGGATGAATTTCTTTTCACAGACATACCTATGGCCTTTCCATTGGGCATGAGGCCCTTTTTTGGGGAATCTTTTTCTTTTCTTTCTTTTTTTCTTTTGGCAGCACTGTGCAGCATGCAGAACTTCCCTGACTAGAGATCCAATTCACACCTCCTGCAGTGAAAGTGCAGAGTCTTAACCACTGGATTGCTAGGGAAGTGCCTCATGGGAATCTTCAAAGTTAATTTATATTTTATTGATTGTTTTGGGGGGGGGTGTGGACCATTTTTTAAAAGTCTTTATTGAACATTACAATATTGTTTATGTTATTATGTTTTGTTTTTTTTTTTTTTGCCAGGAGGCAAGTGGGATCTTAGCTCCCAGACTGGGGATCAAACCTACAGTCCGTGCACTGGAAGGCAAAGTCTTAGCGACTGGACCATCAGGAAGTCCCCTACATTATTGCTTATTAGAATGCATTATAGAATAACAGAGTGAACCAATCTTTACCTGGGCAAACTCATTACCACAAGGTGCGCTTTGACCTAGAAGTAAAGGAGGAAACAGAGAACAGACTCCATCTTAGGCTGAACTGTGAATCTGGGTTACATGCATGATCACCCTCCCAATGGACTCTGAACTCTGTGCCTGGTGTCTATGGAAACAGCATACCAATGGAACAACAGATACCCCAGATGGAATAGCCTCAGGACTCATACCTAGACCCTCTGTCGCCTAAAATAATACTCTAATTATCTCTGTAACAGAGTGGAGTCATAAATTCTATTATGCTTATTGGGGTATGAGAACAGGCCTATTGACATTGTCCACTGCTAACTACCTAGGCTTCAGTCACATGAATCATGGGTTAACTTTTATCGTATGTCTCTTTTCCTTTGTACAGACTAGTTTGGGGGAATTTATGGAGGTGGGTTTGACCATGTACACTTAAAGTATATAAGGTTTTTGCAAAAACTGGTCATGATCAGATTGGCTAAGAGAAGTCTCTGCCTTGGGCCCGCCAGTGTAATAAACTGCACTCCACTATCTACATTGCCCTTCTGAGTGAGTTTGTTTCTAAGAACATGTAGCTAGAACAGACATACATTTGATAATGTGTCAGGACAGTGTGGAGTTGAAATCTGAAATTATCTGCAGGAATGGCGTTAGAAGATGTAGTTTGCAGATCCTAAAATATCTGTACTTTAGCTAGCTGTTTTTTTATTTGAAGCAATTGTTTCAAATAGCTTTTTGAAAACAAAACAAACAAGTTTGCTTGTTTTGATCACAACAGACTAGTTTCAAATAGGAAAAGGAGTACGTCAAGACTGTATATTATCACCCTGCTTATTTAACTTATATGCAGAGTACATCATGAGAAACTCTGGGCTAGAAAAAGCACAAGCTGGAATCAACATTTCCAGGAGAAATCTCAATAACCTCAGATATACAGATGACACCACCCTTATGGCAGAAATTGAAGAGGAACTAAAGAGCCTCTTGATGAACGTGAAAGAGATTTATTTATGAAATACGTATAATATCATATAGGAAACGAGTCGCCAGTCCAGGTTCGATGCATGATACTGGATGCTTGGGGCTGGTGCACTGGGATGACCCAGAGGGATGGTATGGGGAGGGAGGAGGGAGGAGGGTTCAGGATGGGGAACACATGTATACCTGTGGCGGATTTATCTCGATATTTGGCAAAACCAATACAATATTGTAAAGTTTAAAAATAAAATAAAATTTAAAAAAAAGAAAGTGAAAGAGAAAGTGAAAAAGTTGGCTTAAAGCTCAACATTCAGAAAACTAAGATCATGGCATCTGGTCCCATTACTTCATGGGAAATAGATGGGGAAACAGTGGAAACAGTGTCAGACTTTATTTTGGGGGGCTCCAAAATCACTGCAGATGGTGATTGCAGCCATGAAATTAAAAGACACTTACTCCTTGGAAGGAAAGTTATGACCAACCTAGATAGCATATTCAAAAGCAGAGACATTACTTTGCCAACAAAGGTCCATCTAGTCAAGGCTATGGTTTTTCCAGTGGTCATATACGGATGTGAAATTTGGACTGTGAAGAAGGCTGAGTGCTGAAGAATTGATGCTTTTGAACTGGGGTGTTGGGGAAGACGCTTGAGAGTCCCTTGGACTGCAATGAAATCCAACCAGTCCATTCTGAAGGAGATCAGCCCTGGGATCTCTTGGAAGGGCTGATGCTAAAGCTGAAACTCCAGTACTTTGGCCACCTGATGCGAAGAGTTGACTCATTGGAAAAGACTCTGATGCTGGGAGGGATTGGGGGCAGGAGGAGAAGGGGATGACAGAGGATGAGATGGCTGGATGGCATCACTGACTCGATGGACGTGAGTCTGAGTGAACTCGGACATTGGTGATGGACAGGGAGGCCTGGCGTACTGCAGTTCTTGGGGTCGCAAAGAGTCAGACACGATTGAGCAACTGAACTGAACTGAACTGATTCACAACAACTATATCAGCTTTGTGAATCACAGTTAGGTAAAAGAAAGATGATAAAAAAAGGAAAGCAAAAATGTTCCATAAAGGTAATTTTGTATAAAGAAGTTTCATCTGTGAGGAAGCAGAACATAATTTCCCCCTATTCCTGCCAATTCAAAGTTAAATAAAATAGATTGATATAAGAACCATTTTTTAAAATAGTTTCTGGGAAAACAACTTCCTTATCATGAAATTTTGATTCTTTCTGATTGTATCATGCTAATTGGTCTTAACTAAAATTTGTTACAGTTATATCCAGTGTATATGTGGTGTACACATTCAGATATGCATATAAGTATATTATATCCAAATGAAACTTCTATAGACTATCAAACCAAATAATGAAGACTCAATACTATAATATTTAAAGAACATAAATAGACCAATGTTTTATTTCTGTCTTCTATATTTTAAGTTATCTCACCATAAAATAAATGTTACTGCAATTTGTGTATTGAAAGCTTTAGGGCAGGGGGCGGTCCTAGGATGGTGAAGGAATAAGACAGATAAACCACTTTATCCCTCACAAGTTCATCAAAAGATCATTTGAACGCTGAATAAATTCCACAAAGCAACTTCTGAAAGCTGGAAGAGGACACCAGGCATCCAGAAAGGCAGCCCATTCTCTTCAAAAGGAGGTAGGACAAAATATAAAAGATTAAAAGAGAGACAAAAGAGTTAGGGATGAAACCCACCCTGGGGAGGGAGTTGTGAAGGAGAAGTTTCCAAAAACCAGGAAAGCCTCTCACCAGTGGGCCTGTGGGGAGTTTTGGAATTTCAGAGGGGAACATAACCAGGAGGGAAAAAAAGAAAAATACACAGATTACATGTCTAATGGCAACTCCCAGTGGAGAAGTAGCCCAGATGCTCACATCTGCCTGCAACGAGCAGGGGCTGAAAAGGGAGGTGCGGGCTGAATTGCTTAGGGTAAGGATGGGGATTGAATGCCCTGAGGAAAATCTGAGGGAGCTAACATGAGATAGCAACCCAAACATTGGGATAGCCAGAGAGAGAAAGAAAAAAGAGAGACAGAGGAAGAGAACATTCCCACGATAAGCTCTAAGGCACAACCTGGCCCACTCACAGAGCAAAGGACTGAGCAAATACCAGACGAGAGCTAGATGGCTGTGGACAGGCCCCTCCCCACACAGGTGGCAGAGAGGCAGGCGGGCCACAGCCAGAGCAGGAAGGCAAGGTGTAGTCTTGGCCCCAGAGGCAGCATCCTCCACCAAACTGTGAGCAGGCTCCCAGTTTCTAACCAAGTCTTCCTGGGATCCTGAACAGTTGACATTCACCAGGATGGTCTCAGTTAGAGATCAGCTCCCCAGAGGAGACACATGGCATGCCTGAGACTGCAACACACAGCACACCCAGGAAACCGAGTGGCTGGGACCAGAGAGGTGATAAGATGCACTGCTCACTTGGGGAGAGTGTGCTCGCCAAGCACCTGATCACCTGAGTTGCTAGGACCTGGGAAGGGCACAAAACGCAGGCCCAACCAAGTCTGTGCCTTTGTGGACTAGCTGAGAACTTGAATCTGAATGGTTTAGACCTAAGAAGTGCACACAACTCAGGGCCCCCTTTAGAAAGGACCCATGCAGAGCAACCTGGAGCCTGAACACAGTAGATGAGGAAAGCACACACGCTGTGAACGGAGGCAAACCCAGTGTGGCCCAGACACTGCGAGCACTCCCCACACATGCCAGTGATATTTGTTTGCAGTGTCCCTCCCTCCCCACAGCACAACTGAACAAGTGAACCTAAATAAATGACCATCTTCCCCACCTTGTGTCAGGGCAGAAATTAGACACTGAAGAGACTTGCAAATGGAGGAAGCCAAAATAAACAAAGAAGAAAGTAGCTCTTTTAAAGTGACAAGTGCATCAGATTAAACCCCTCTAGTTAGCATTGACTATATTGGAAGGGGTCTATAGACACTGAGAAGAAGAATAAGCTGAAACAAGGAACTATCTGAAACTGAACTGACCCCACATTGTCCTCAACAGCTCCAGAGAAACTCCTAGATATATTTTACTATTATCATTTTTAATTTTTAAGTTCTTTATTACTCCTTTAATTTTCATTTTTAAAGCCTACTATTACCTTGCAAAAAAAAAAAGAGGCCTTATTTTTAAAGCAAATTTCATTCATATATATATATATATATATATATATATATATAAAATAGTTTTTGCGATTTTGCTTTGTTTTTTTTAATATTATATTTTTGCGAGTCTAACCTCTACTCTAGATTTTTAATCTTTGATTTTGGGTATTTCTTATTAATTTTGTACCTTTAAGAATCTAATCTTCAGTACTCATTTTTACCTACAAGTGAGATTACTGGCTTGATTGCTCTCTCCCCTTTTGACTCTCACTTATCTCCTCCAGATTACTTCTATCTCCTTCCTCTCCCTTCTCTTCTCTACTTAACTCTGTGAATCTCTTTGGGTGTTCTGGGCTGTTGAAAACACCTAGGGAACTGATCACTGGCTAGATTGGTCTCTCTCATTTTCACTCCCCCTCCTCTCCTCCTGGTCTCCTCTATCTCCTTCCTCCCTCTTCTCTTCTCTATGTAACTCCATGAACCTCTCTGAGTGTTCCAGACTGTGGAGAGTACATTGATTACTGGCTAGATTGCTCTCTCCCCTTTTGATTCCCTCTCTTCTCCAACAAGTTACCTCTATCTCCCTCCTCCTTCTTTTCTTCTCCATGTAACTTGGTGAAACTCTCTGGACGTCCCTCACTGTAGAGAATCTTTTCACCATTAACCTAGATGTTTTATCATCTGTGCTGTATGGATGGAGAAGTCTTGAGGCAACTGTAAGAATAAGACTGAAAGTCAGAGGCAGGAGGCTTAAATCCAAAACTCAAGAACACCAGAAAACTCCTGACTTCAGGGAACATTAACGACAAGAGCTCATCCAAAAGCCTCCATACCTACACTGAAACCAAGCGACAGCCAAGGACCAACAAATTTCAGAGCTGCTGATGCTAAGTCACTGCGGTCGTGTCTGACTCTGTGCAACCCCATAGACGGCAGCCCATCAGGCTCCCCAGTCCCTGGGATTCTCCAGGCAAGAACACTGGAGTGGGTTGCCATTTCCTTCTCCAATGCATGAAAGTGAAAAGTGAAAGTGAAGTTGCTCAGTCGTGTCCGACCCTCAGCGACCCCATGAACTGCAGCCTTCCAGGCTCCTCCATCCATAGGATTTTCCAGGCAAGAGTACTGGAGTGGGCTGCCATTGCAAGGAGATAGAGGTAACTTGCTGGAGAAGAGAGGGAATCAAAAGGGGAGAGAGCAAACTAATTCCCCACCAATGTAGGAATATAACCCTGAGCATTAAAATACAGACAGCTAAAAGTCACAACATACCCATGAACACTTCAAAACTCACTACTGGATACTTGTCCAGTCAGAAGAGATCCAGCTCCCCCCACCAGAACACCGACACTAGCTTCACAAACCAGGAAACCTTGACAAGCCACTTGTCCAACCCCACCCATTGGGAGCAACTCCACAATAAAGAGGGAACACAAACTTCCAGCATACAGAAAGGTCACCCCAAACACAGCAATCTAAGCAAGATGAAAAGGAAGAGAAATACTCATCAGGTAAAGGAACATGATAAATGCCCACAAAACCAAACAAAAGAGGAGGAGATAGGTAGTCTACCTGAAAAAGAATTCAGAATAATAATAGTAAAAATGATCAAAATCTTGAAAACAAAATGGAGTTACAAATAAATAGTCTGGAGACAAGGATTGAGAAGTAGTAAAAAAAGTTTAACAAGGACCTAAAATAAATTTTTAAAAAGTCAATCAATAATGGATAATGTGATAACTGAGATCAAAAGCACTCTGTAAGGAACCAACAGTAGAATAACTGAGGCAGAGGATAAGGTAAGTGAGTTGGAAGATAGAGTAGAGGGAATAAATGAAGCAGAGAGGAAAAAAAGAATAAAAAGAAATGAGGACAACTTCAGAGACCTCTGGGACAATGTTAAATGCCCCAACATTCGAATCATAGGAGTCCCAGAAGAAGAAAATAAAAAGAAAGGTCATGAAAAAATACTTGAGGAGATAATAGTTGAAAACTTCCCAAAAGTGGGGAAGCAAATAGACACCCATGTTCAAGAAACCCAGAGGGTTCCAAACAAGATAAACCCAAGGCAAAACACCACAACACACATATTAATCAAATTAATGAAGATCAAACACAAAGACCAAATACTAAAAGCAGCAAGGGGAAAATAATAAATAACACACAAGGGGATTCCCATAAGGATAACAGTTGATCTTTTAATAGAAACTGTTCAGGCCAGAAGGGACTGGCAGGACATACTTGAAATGATGAAAGAGAAAAACATGCAATCCAGATTACTATACCCAGCAAGGATCTCATTCAAATATGAAGGAGAAAGCAAAAGCTTTACAGACAAGTAAAAGCTCAGAGAATTCAGCACCACTAAAGAACCTCTCCAACAAATGCTAAAGGATCTTCTCTAGACAGGAAACACAGAAAAGGTGTACAAACTCGAACCCCAAACAACAAAGTAAATGGCAATGGGCTCATACTTATCAATACCTTAAATGTAAATGGGTTGCATGCCCCAACTGAAAGACAAAGACTGGATAAATGGATACCAAAACAAGACCCCTATATATGCTGTTTACAAGAGACCTACCTCAAAACAAGGGACACAACAGACTGAAAGTGAAGGACTGGAAAAAGATATTTCATGCAAATGTAGATCTAAAGAAAGAAGGAGTTGCAATACTCATATCAGATAAAATAGACTTTGAAATAAAGGTGGTGAAAGGAGACAAAGAAGGACAGTACATAATGATCAAAGACCAAACCAAAAGAAGATATAACAATTATAAATATATGTTCACTCAACATAGGAGCACTGAAATATGTAAGGCAAATGCTAACAAGGATGAAAGGGGAAATTAACAGTAACACAATAATAATGGGAGACTTTAATACCCCACTCACACTTATGGTTAGATCAACTAAACACAAAATTAGCAAGGAAAAACAAACTTTAAATGATACAATAGACCAGTTAGACCTAATTGATATCTACTGGACACTACATCGCAAAACAATGAATTTCACCTTTTTCTCAAGTGCACATGGAAACTTCTCCAGAAGAGATCACACCCTGGGCCTTAAATCTAGCTTTTGTAAATCCAAAAATTGGAAATCATCTCAAGCCTATTTTCTTGATCACAATGCAGGAACATTAGATGTCAACTACAGGAAAAAAAAAAAAACAACAAAAAACTATTAAATATACAAACACATGGAGACTAAACAACATGCTTCTGAATATCCAACAAATCACAGAGGAAATCAAAAAACAAAACAAAATGTGAATAGAAATGAATGAAAATTAAAACAAAGCAAGCCAAAACCAATGATTTTCAGTAAAAGCAGTGCTAAGGGGAAGTTTCATAGCAATACAAGCTTACCTCAAGAAACAGGAGAAAAATCAAATAAATAACCTAAATCTACACCTGAAGCAACTAGAAAAACAAGAAATGAAGAACCCCAGGATTAATAGAAGGAAAGAAATCATAAAAATTAGGGCATAAATAAGTGAAAAAGAAACAAAGAAGACCATAGCAAAAATCAACAAAGCTAAAAGCTGTTTCTTTTGGAAGATACATAAAATAGACAAACCATTAGCCAGACTCATCAAGAAAAAAAGGGAGAAGAATCAAATCAACAAAATTAGAAATAAAATGGAGAAATCACTACAGACAACACAGAAATACAAAGGATCATAAGCGACTTCTATCAGCAACTAAATGCCAATAAAATGGACAACTTGGAAGAAATGGAAAAATCCTTAAAAAAGTATAACTTTCCAAAACTGAACCAGGAAGAAATAAAAAAATCTTAACAGACACATCCCAAGCACAGAAATCAAAACTATAATCAGAAATCTTCCAACAAACAAAAGCCCAGGACCAAACGGCTTTACAGCTGAATTCTACCAAAAATTTAGAGAAGAGCTAACACTTATCCTACTCAAACTCTTCCAAAAAATTACAGAGGAAAGTAAACTGCCAAACTCATTCTATGAGGCCACCATCACCCTAATACCAAAACCAGACAAACATGCCACACACACAAAAAGAAAACTACAGGCTAATATTACTGATGATAATAGATGCAAAAATCCTTAACAAAATTCTAGCAAGCAAAATACAACAACATATTAAAAAGTTCATACATCATGACCAATGGGCTTTATTCCAGGGATGCAAGGATTCTTCAATATTCACAAATCAATCAATGTGTTATACCACATTAACAAATTGAAAGATAGTAACCATATGATTATCTCAATAGATGCAGAGAAAGCCTTTGACAAAATTCAGCATCTGTTTATGATAAAAAAAAAAAACTTCCAGAAACAGTCAGAGAAGGAACATACCTCAACATAATAAAAACCATATTTTATTCATGTTGATATATGGCAAAACCAATACAATATTGTAAAGTTAAAAAATAAAATAAAATATATTTTAAAAATTACAACAAAACAAAACAAAACATAGTTGATAAACCCTTGGCAAACACTATCCTCCATGGTGAAAAATTTAAAGCATTTCACCTAAATTCAGGAACAAGACAAGGGTGTCCACTCTAACCACCACTACTCAACATAGTTTTGGAAGTTTTAGGCACAGCAATCAGAGAACAAAAGGAGTAAAAGGAATCCACATTGGAAAAGAAGAAGTAAAACTCACTGTTTCCAGATGACATGATCGTCTACATAGAAAACCCTAAAGACACCACCAGAAAATTACTAGAGCTAATCAACGAATACAGTAAAGTTGCAGGATATAAAATTAATGAACAGAAATCCCATTCATTCCTATATACTGCTGCTGCTAAGTCACGTCAGACATGTCCAGCTCTTAGCGGCCCCATGGACTGTAGCCTACCAGGCTCCTCCATCCATGGGATTTCCCAGGCAAGAGTACTGGAGTGGACTGCCATTGCCTTCTCTATCCTATATACTAACAATGAGAAAACAGAAAGAGAAATTAAGGAAACAATTCTATTCACCATTGCAATGAAAAGAATAAAATACTTAGGAATAAATCTACCTAAGGAAACAAAAGACCTATATATAGAAAACTGTAAAACACTGATGAAAGAAATCAAAGATAGCACAAATAGATGGAGAAATATACCATGTTCATGCATCTGAAGAATCAATATAGTGAAAATGAGTATATTACCCAAAGCAATCTATAAATTCAATGCAATCTGTATCAAACTACCAACGGTATTTTTCAGAGAACTAGAACCAATAATTTCACAATTTGTATGTAAATACAAATAACTTCGAATAGCCAAAGAAATCTTGAGAAAGAAAAATGGAACTGGAGGAATCAACCTGCCTGTCTTCAAACTATCCTACAAAGCTACAGTCATCAAGACAGTGTGGTACTGGCACAAAGACAGAAATATAGATCAATGAAACAAAACAGAAAGCCCAGAGTTAAATCCACACACCTATGGAAACCTTACTTTTGACAAAGGAGGCAACAGTATACAATGGAGAAAAGAAAATATCTTTATCAAGTGGTGCTGGGAAAACTGGTCAACCTCCTGTAAAAGAATAAAGTTAGAACACTTTCTAACACCATACACAAAAATAAAGTCAAAATGGAGTAAAGATCTAAATGTAAGACCAGAAACTATAAAACTCCGAGAGGACAACATAGGCAAAACACTCTCCAACGTAAATAACAGCAGGATACTCTATGATCCACCTCCCAGAGTAATGAAAATAAAAGTAAAAATATACAACAAGACACAATTAAACATTAAAGCTTTTGCACAACAAAGGAAACCATTAGCAAGGTAAAAGACAACCTTCAGAATAGGAGAAAATAATAGCAAACAACATGAGTGACAAAGAATTAACCTAAAAAATATACAAGCAGCTCATTCAACTTAATTCCAGAAAAATAAACGGCCTAATCAAAAAAATGGGCCAAAGAACTAAACAAACATTTCTACAAAGAAGACATCCAAATGGCTAACAAACACATGAAAAGATGCTCAACATCACTCATTATCAGAGAAATGCAAATCAAAACCACAATGAGGTACCATCTCACACTGGTCAGAATGGCTGCTGTCAAAAAGTTTACACCAATAAATGCTGGAGAGGGTGCAGAGAAAAAGGGCACCCTCTTACTATGGAGAACAGTGTGAAGATTTCTTAAAAAAATGGAAATAGAACTCCCATGACCCAGCAAACCCATTGCTGGACATACACACCGAGGACATCAGCATTGAAAGAGACATGTGGAGCCCAATGTTCATCGCAGCACTGTTTACAATAGACAGGACGTGGAAGCAACCTAGATGTCCATTGGTAGATGAATGGATAAGAAAGCTGTGGTATATATACACAGTGAAATATCATTCAGCTATTAAAAAGAATGAATTTGAATCAGTTCTAATGAGGTAGATGAAACAAGCATATTATACAGAGTGAAGTAAGTCAGAAAGAAAAACACCAATACAGTATATTAACACATATATATGGAATTTAGAAAGATGGTAATGTTGACCCTACATGCGAGATAGCAAAAGAGACACAGATGTAAAGAACAGACTTTTGGACTCTCTGGGAGAAGGTGAAGGTGGGGTGATTTGAGAGAACAGCATTGAAACATGTATATTTTCATATGTGAAGCAGATTGCCAATCCAGGTTCAAGGCATGAGACAGGATGCTCGGGGCTGGTGCATTGGGATGACCCTGAGGAATGGGATGCGGAGGAAGGTGGGAGGGTGGTTCAGGATGCGGAACACATGTACACCCATGACTGATTCATGTGAATGTTTGGCAAAAACCACTACAATATTGTAAAATAATTAACATCCAATTAAAATTAATTAGTAAATTAAAAAAATTTGGGGGCAATATAAGTGTGATAATATGAGCCATGACTTCAGTTTTATGTAAATTAAATGTATATTTAGAAAGACAAGTTATAGCCAAGTGGAAATCAATTAATTAATTTATTTAGCATTAGAACCAACATATCTATGTAAAAGATTAGAGTAAGACTTTAGGCAATTTATAGGCCAAACAAACTTAACATTCATAAATTATTACCCAATGACATGTCAACTAAAATATCACTTATGAAAAATTAATAATCTTACAGGATAATAGCATGAGTTTTTCTATATATCACATTATATAGAAAACATAACAGTATTTATGCTAACCACCCATCTAAAACTAAAGTTTGCATAAGGAACTGAGATCGGGAGTGAAATGAGGAAAGAATATAAAAATATTCTATGTATCTGTAATTTTTTATTTCCTTAAAGTCAATTTATCTGAATAAGAAAAAATGACACAAATTTAACATTTGGTAAAGCTGCTTATTGGCTGCCTGGATATTTATTGAATAATTTTGTATGTTTATAATATTACACATACACAAAATAGAACTGTGTGTTTACATACTAGACATAGTCCTGTATGTGTATACACACACACACACACACACACACACACACACATATGCTTCCTGGTGGCATAGTGGTAAAGAACTCACCTGCCAATGCAGGAGATGGTTAAGAGACTCAGATCACTGGGTTGGAAAGATTCTCTGGGGGAGGCACAGCAACTCGCTTCATTATTCTCACCTGGAGAATCCCATAAACAGAAGAGACTGGTAGGCTACAATCCACAGGGTCACAAAGAGTTGGACACGACTGAAGCAAGTTAGCACGTGCACACACACACACACACGCACACACACACACTCACTCACACACAGGGCTCAGGGCTTACCTGATGGCTCAGTGATAAAGAATCCGCTTTCCAGTGCAGGTGAAGCATGTTCAACCCCTGGTCTCTGAAGACCCTCTGTAGAAGGAAATGGCAACCCAATCCA
Organism: Bos javanicus; assembly: GCF_032452875.1. Taxonomy (NCBI): domain Eukaryota; kingdom Metazoa; phylum Chordata; class Mammalia; order Artiodactyla; family Bovidae; genus Bos; species Bos javanicus. Next base: position 3,153,102 of record NC_083871.1, on the reverse strand, counting down.
GTATTCTTTCCTGGGAAATTTCATTTACAGAGGAGACTGGCAGGCTACAGTCCGTGGGGTCACAGAGTCAGACATGACAGTAACAAAACAACAACAATAATAACACACACAGACTCACACACACATATAAAAGACATTTTAATTAAATCAGATTAATATAAACTTTCTGAGACTAGATAGCTCAATATAGACCCGAAAATTCATGGTTTTGTGAGCAAGTTTATTGAAATAATCTCTAAAGAGTAGTAAAGGTATGTATGAAAAGGAAAGAGACCTTTTGAGACAAAAACATTAACAAAGAAACAAAAAGTCCATTTGCTGTGCTCAGGGAACAACTGGGAGTTTGACAGATTGGAATTTATGTATTATGGTTGATACAACTTCTCAAATCAATAAGCAAAAGCCTAAAATGCATGTGCTCTTTGAAAGGCTGAGATCTTCTATTTTCATCAGTAGCTCTGTTTTCATCTCAGAGGAAGACAGCATGTTGTATGTACATAAATTACTTTTCCTGGTGTTATAATATTTTTCAAATTTATTTTTCTTCTGAACTGTGTGCACTGTGCCTGTACCAACACAGATATCTTAGAGATATTGTGAATTTATTTCCAGACTACAGCAATAGGGTGAATATTGTAACAAAGGGAGTCACATGAATTTTTTGGTTTCCCAGTACATATGAAATTCATGATTATACTATACTATAGTCTATTAAGTGTGCAATAGGTTACACCTGAAATTTAATGTACATATCTTAATTAAAAGCTAGTGATCATTTCTAAATATTGTTAATCCTCATCTGAGCTTTAGTGAGTGGCAATCTTTTTGTTTGTGGAAGACCTTGCTTGTTTTGCATAGCTAACAACTGATCAGGACAGTGGTTGCTGAAGATTGGGGAGTCTATGGCCAATTCTTAAAACAAGAGAAACTGAAGTTTGGCATATCGATTGTCTCTACCTTTTATGAAGAATTTATCTGTGGAATGCAATGCTGTTTGATAGCACTTTATTCACAAATCACCACCAATCACTTCTCATGCAAGTGAATAGTAAATTAATAGAAGGATAAATAAGTAAATAAATAATAAAATAACATAGAAATCACAGGCAGCACCATTACTTAGGATCTCCTGCTCACTGCTACCTCAGTAAAAAATACCATTCAGTTTCTTGGCACTTGTCTCTCCACGTCTTTTGCCCTATGTCCCCAAAAGAAAAAAAGAATGCCATGAAAGTTTTGTTAGGGAAATTAAAAAATAATAATAATAATAATAAGTCTTGTTTAGGCTTCAGAGACAAATCAGAGCAGACCTCTGACCTTGCTTCTAAACTGCCTGGACACTACCCTGAGGGGGAATAGACGGTGAGTGACTGCCTGCTGTGAATGGAAGACTTGCAGCACCTTAGACAAGACAGGGGAGGAATCTTGAGGTCGTTGAGCCCCTGGAGGGGGCCTGGCCAACCAATCCCCAGGCTTAGCAAGATTCCAAGTTTTACAAGACAAAGCAAACAGCATTAACACGAAACCGGCTTGCAATTTGGTCACAGATTGATGATGATGATATCAGTTTCCATCCATCCTAGGATTATAAGTGGGAACCTCAAACTTCAACCTTTGAAGTCTCACCCACTGACACACTGCCTGGGACCTTTTCCCAATTGGGACTCCAGATGGACACAGGACTTCCCAGCACTGACTAGGTCTGGATGTTGGTCAAAACCCAGTTTGGTGCTCATTTTTTTTTAAATTTCTCTTTATTTTTCTGCTCTTTTTATTTCTCTTTTCTTTGAAAATAAGTTAGATAATTATCTAATAAACATTTGTATTATTTATTTGTATATAATGAGTGGTTTATTTTATTAACAAGACCTTTGAGCCTGAGACGAACTTTTGGCAAAACAAATTTGTGCATTATGTCTGTGCCAACACAGATAGATGATGACATGACAGTCTAGTCCACCTACAGTTAATTTTATAAATTTATATATGTCAGGCTTATAAAGTGTGCAGTGTGAGAACCTTGGGAAGCTCTGCAAAACATATGTTTAAAAAGAAAGACAAATTATTTAACTTGTTAAATCCTTTATCATCACAACTGCTGTGAGGGCCACACTAAGTCCTGGGTACCTAGAATCCCACAGATCAGAAGTGTAGAGAAGCATGAAACTAGGTGCTGTAATTTCTACAGTCTAAATATTTTTACCATTAGTTTTAATAGAATACACATTACATGAACATCTTGATAAAAATAACATAATTTGTAAATTGGCTACCATGGAGATAGGAGGAAAAAATTACAAGCATAAAAATATTTATGAATTATGTACATATTTATGTTCCTATTTATTTCAATATATTTTGCTTATAAATAGAATACCCAATCATGTGAAGTACATTAATAAATAATAAATAACTGGATGTAACAGCCTTAGATTTTTTTCCAGTATTCAGTGACATCAATATAGATGCACATATTTTTCACTTTGTTATTATATGGGATTTTTTTTTATTCTAGTAGGGCAAGATACTCTTTTAGTTAAAACTTTATTAGATTGATTGATAGTTTTAAATATTTTAATAACTTCATATATGGTTCTTCCTTTTAGCCTTGTCTTGGACCCTGAAAATATTAGGGGTAAGGCTGCAGAAAGGGTTTTCAGAACATAAGATCTCAACCACTTGCTATGGTTGAATATGGTTAAGAGTCAGCCATCGGAGAAGGCAATGGCACCCCACTCCAGTACTCTTGCCTGGAAAATCCCATGGACAGAGAAGCCTGGTAGGCTGCAGTCCATGGGGTCGCTAAGAGTCGGGCACAACTGAGCAACTTCACTTTCACTTTCCACTTTCATACATTGGAGAAGGAAATGGCAACCCACTCCAGCGTTCTTATCTGGAGAATCCCAGGGACAGGGGAGCCTGGTGGGCTGCCGTCTATGGGGTTGCACACAGTCGGACACAACTGAAGCGACTTAGCAGCAGCAGCAGCAGTAGCAGCAGCAAGAGTCAGCCATAGCAGTAGGAGCATAAGGGGTGCTGCAAGGTTGAATCTTGAGTAGACAAAATTGTGGATATAGAGCAGAAGCCACCCAGACCAGCATACCTAGTCTGATGTGAAAAGAAGGGATTAGCAGAAGATGAAAATGATGCAGGTAAGCTTGACCTACATTGCTGCTAAGATGTGGCATTGTCAGGAGAATGACATATTCATATGTGTTTTTGTACCCGTACTCAGTAGATATTTGCAGAGAGGTAAATCAGTTAACAGAGGTGGAACTTCTCTGGCGGTCCGGTGGTTAAGTATCTCCCTTCCAATGCAGAGGTCATGCATTTGATCCCTGTTCAGGGACTAAGATCCCACATACAATGAGGCAAGTAAGTCCACACATGGCAACTAGAGACACACAATGCAAGCAGAGAAATCTCACACACCCAAAGGAAAACCCAATACAGCCAAATAAATAAATAAAATAAAGTCTAAAAAAAAGAAAAGAAAAGAAAACAGCAGTAAACTTGGTAGAAAGTCTAGGATCATGAAAACTGTTTGGAGGGCAGGGGAAATATTTGGAAGTAAAATAAAAGGAATTGAAAATTGATTATTTGAGGGGGTAAGTGAAAGGCAGGACTTTAATCACATGGGTGACAGTGAGGGCAGTTTTATCACATGTTGTAGAGTATATCACTACAATTTTGAACGTCTTAAGTTGCATTGTCCTAGGATAGCTTATGAATTTGATTTTCACTACTGGGAAGCTAGTATAATACTTTGAAATATTAAAGACACAGATTTTCAACATGAATCAAGTTATAAAATAATCTCTTTAGTGTTGATTTTAGGAAGAGGCTCATAAGTTTTCTATGACTAATACTATATGTCAGGAGTTAACAGCCTTGATATTTGTGAGAGAACAGTGAGGAATCTCTGGTTATGAAGGAAGATACTGTTGAAGACATTTTTTAATGAACCAATCAGTGACTGAAAAAATGAACATTTAACTTTCTTAATTCTAATTAATTTGAATTTAAATAACCATATTTGGCCAGGATCTACCATATTGAATGATGTGAGTTGTGAGAACAAAATCAATAACCTTTGTAATAACTGCATGCCATGTGACAGGAACCTTGTTAATTTGTTCAGAAAAATTAATACATCTGCAGTGGTAATTGAAAGCAACAACTAAACTAACCTGGGTTAATTCACTGTCATTTTTTCCAGAACCATTCCTTCTCTAGACAAAATAAGTAGGAGTTAAATGTGAATCTGAACTTCCTTGGTGGCTCAGATGGGAAAGAATCTACCTGCAATGCAGGAGACCTGGGTTCTGAAGACCCCTCTGGAGGAGGACATGGAAACCTACTCCAGTATTCTTTCTGGGAGAATCCCATGGACAGAAGAGCCTGGATAGCTACAGTCCATGGGTTCACAAAGAGTCAGGCATAACTGAGAGACTAAGCACAGTACAAATGTGAATTTACTAGGAAATATTATTCTTCGTATTTTAAGGTTTTGATGTTGACATTAATTTGTGAACTCCCTCTTGTGATGTGATATTATGCTTTATTTCCAACTTTTTAATTTCCTATTTTATTAGGAAAAAGGTGTTCCAAACTTTGATTTAAAGTTATGCTTCTCCCCACTGGGCTTAGCATCCTTGGAATACATTTTCTGACACATCCATAGATATTTTTGTTTTTGTTTTTAACTATAACTGGAAAACAATGTTTTTACTTATCTTGGTAAGATTCCTTATTTCAAGCTGACCCTATAATCAGCTTATTTTGAATATGAAGTTGCATGTGTTGCTGTTTGGTATGTGTGCAAGCTAACTCACTACAGTTGTGTTTTTGTTTGACTCTTTCAATCCTAAGGACTGTAGCCTGCCAGGCTCCTCTGTCCATGGGATTTTCCAGGCAATAATACTGGAGTGGATTGTCATGCCCTCTTCCAGGGGATCTTCCTGACCCAGGGATCGAACCCTCATCTGTTAAATCTCCTGCACTGTCAGGCAGGTTCTTTACCACTAGCACCACCTGGGAAATTCCTGTTGTCCAGCACTCCATAGGAATTTGCGAGCTACCTAAGGGTAGGAGAGATTGGAACATGAGGATAATATAGTATCTTTGCAAAGCAGACATATAGTTTAAAAACAAAAGGCTAGATTTTTCTAAAATGGCTGCTTCTGCACACAAGCAACTCAATGGTACTTAGGGACTAAGGTATTTAAAGAGTCTTCTCAAATATTTATATTTCATAATTTTAGGGTATCATTCATTTCTAAACAAAGACCCAATTTTTGACTCAGAGACATGGCAAGCTTGGGAATTACTGTTATTATTTATTGGTCATTAAGTTTATATTCTCTGATACATAGCTTACTTTGCCCAGTTGTTAAGATAGTAGTTATGCCTTAAGAATGGAAAAGAAAGGCTTCCCTGGTAAGACAGTGGTTAAGAATCCACCTGTCAATGCAGGGAACATGGGTTCCATTCCTGGTCCAGGGAGATCCCTCATGCTATGGGGCAACTAAGACTCTGTGCTGCAACTACTGAAGCCTGTGCACCTAGAGCCATTGCAACAAGAGAAACCATTGCAGTGGGAAGCCCACACACCTCAAGGAAGAGAAGTCCCCACTAGTCTCAACTAGGGAAAGCCCATGCAGCAAAGAAGACCCAGGGCAATCAAAACTTAAAAAAAAAAAAGAGAGAGAGAGAAAGAATGGAAGAGAAAACTTGAGTTCAGAGAATATAAACAACTGAGATGGGTATTTATTTATTTTGGTTTGTTTTCTTCATCATCTTCACTGTAGCTAGAAGCAATCAGAGTTTCCACAGTCTTGCATTCAAGCCAAATGCATGGTTCAGTTCAGTTCATTTGCTCAGTCATGTCCAACTCTTTGCAACCCTATGAACTGCAGCATGCCAGGCCTCCCTGTCTATCACCAACTCCCGGAGTTTACCCAAACTCATGTCCACTGAGTCAGTGATGCCATCCAACCATTTTATCCTCTGTCATCCCCTTCTCCTCCTGCCTTCAATCTTTCCCAACATCAGGGTCTTTTCAAAGGAGTCAGCTCTTCTCATCAGGTGGCTAAAATATTGGAGTTTCAGGTTCACCATCAGTCCTTCCAAAGAACACCCAGGACTGATTTCCTTTAGGATGGACTGGTTGGATCTCCTTGCATTCCAAAGGACTTCAAGAGTCTTCTCCAACACCACAGTTCAAAATCATCAATTCTTCTGTGCTCAGCTTTCTTTATAGTTCAACTCTCACATCCATGCATGACTACTGGAAAAACCATAGCCTTGACGAGACAGACTTTTGTTGACAAAGTAATATCTCTGCTTTTTAATATGCTGTATAGGTTGGTCATATAGAAAACTGGGCTGGTCAAAGTTGTGCTTTCTATAAACATTTCTTTCCATGCCTCCTATATCTTATTAAATTGTACCCAGGTCCTCTGTCTTCAAAACTTAATAAATAATAATGTTATAGATTTTCACTCTTCATGATCTGTTAGCTGCAATAAGTTTTGAAATAATTATTGCAAATAAAATACACAGTTGCTAATTGACTAGTTAAATGTAGAAGTATTTAACAGGAGAAATTAGATGCATATAAAATTGTTGGAAATGAGGATGGACTCTTTTGGCTGAGTTCAATGACTGTTTTTTGTTCCACCCTGGAAAAGTCATTCCCCACCTATCACATTTGTCTGTTCTCTTCTGCAAAGAAGTTGTCATAAACTTCAACATGTATCTTGAATCTCTCCCCGATTGTATTCAACACATCGTTCTTGAGAATGTCTTTAGATTTGAAGTTTTAAATCCTTCTCAAAGTAGAGAAAGTTATTTTGAGAGGAGATTGGAAGCTATCTTTTTATAACCTGATTCTTCATCCAGAAAAATTTAAGCCAGGGTTCTAGAATTGAAGGCAGGGACAATGGTGAGCTTTTCTCTGATTAACAACCACATTCTTGGATTTTAGCACTCTGTGGGATTTTTTCTAATTTTCTCTCCTAATGTGGACCCATGGACTCAAGAGCTATAGCAAAGTAATTACAACCCCAGTAGTCCAGTGCATGATGTCCAAGGTAGGGTCATTTCCCCACTGGACCACACTAGGTGGGAAGAAGGGAGCACTCGACTCTGACAGACAGTGGGGAGCATGTCGTTGGGGACAGAATGAAAAACAATGATGTCCCTTCCTCCTGGGAAGGAAGTGTTGTACTCAGCTATTGAGAAGAGAGAACCTCTGTTCCTGGACACAACTGCCTGGAGTAAGTTTCCTACTCACTGAGCTAAAAAAAGATTAAGTTCACATACCACAGATTCTTGCCTTTTTAATGCATTTTCATAAATATTCTTGAATAGATGTTTCTCAGTTTGCTGTTTGCCCTTAAGGCCATTTCCAGAGGCTTTATTTTATTTATTTATTTATTATTATATATGTACAAATATATATTTCTTATAAAATTATCTGGAGAATGGATCTGCAGAACTCTTCATGGTGTCCTGTTGGAAATAAATCTCATTCAATGGTTTATTAAATATGACAACAACATCACAAGCAACTATGTACATTAAATTAAAAATCTACCACCATGTTTTAACAGATACTACCAAGAAAGTGAGAAAAAAAAAACATAGATGTATGAAAATATTTGCAAATCATATACTGATAAATGTCTAGTACCCATAATTTACCATGAGCTCTTACATCTCAAGAGTCTTTATACAACCCAAGTAAGAAGTAGACAAAGGACTTCAAAAAAAATCATTTTTCAAAGAATGTATACAAGTATCCATACATGAAAAATGATCAAGATCATCATTTATTAGGAAAATGGAAATCAAAATTATCGAGTTACCACTTCATGTATATAGGTAATTTCTAAAAACAGACAGAAAATAAACAAATGTTGACAATAATATGGAGAAATTGGAATCTTACCCACTGCTACTGGAAATATGAAATTGGAACAGCAGCTGTGAAAAACAGTCCTTGTTTCCTCAAAAAGTTATACAATGAATACCATGTGATCCAGCCCTTCTGGAACTTGATATGAACCCCTCCCCCCAAATTAGGTATAGGTATTTAAACAAAAACTTGCACCTAAATAATTTTAGTAGCATTATTCATTAAGCCAAAGAGTGGAAGCAAACCAAATGTCCACCAACTTATGAATGGATTAACAACATGGATAATAATCATAGAAGAATATTGATTAGCCATAAAAGTAAATGATGTATTCATGATATAACATGGGTGAATCTTAGGCTAAGTGAAAAAATTCAGATACAGAAAGGCACTTTTTTTTTAATAATATTTACATGAAATGCAAAGAGCAGGCAATTAACAGAAAGCATTAGTATTTGTCAGGGAAAGGGGATGGAGATTGACTGCTTAATGGATATGAGGTGATGAAGTTGAACTGAAATTATATGGTGATGATGGCTGAAAACCATTGTGACTACACTAAATGAATAATACACTTTAAAATAGTTAAGACTGTGTACTTTGTGTTTGTGAATTGTACCTCAAGAAAAAAGAAATGAACAGAACCATGACCCCAAGCTTACTAGGTGAATTCAAGGTGTGTTACAGATCTATATGTGAAAAACAATATGATTAATATCTAAAATATAATTAGAAGAATACCATTAAGACATTAGGATAATGAAATATTTATTACACAGGAGAACATAATCAATAATTAAAAAGGATGACATAGGAAAGATTGTTTCCTCTCCATTAAGTACATTAAGTTCAAAATCAAATCACAATATAAAAAATATAATTTACAAAGCTCAAAAGAAAATATGACATGAACAGCAACTTGGAAAATAAGAATTTAAAATGTCCAATCAAATCATGAAGATAACTCAATATTACTAGTCATTATGAAAATTGTGGATTATAATTGAAATAAAATAGCACTACAGTTCAAGCAGAAAATGTGAAATTAAAAAAATTTAAAAAAATAAAACATTCTCTATGATCCACCTCCTAAAGTATTTGAAATAAAAACAAAATTAAACAAGTGGGACATGATTAAACTTAAAAGGAAGCTATAAGTAAAGTGAAAAGACAATGCTCAGAATGGGAGAAAATAATAGCAAATGAAACAACTGACAAAGGATTAATTTCCAAAATATACCATCTGCTCATACAAGTCAATACCAGAAAAACAAACAACCCAATAATAAAGGGAAAAATACCTAAACAGACATTTCTCCAAAGAAGATATACGGATGGGTAACAAACACATGAAGAGATGCTCAACATCACTCATTCTTAAAGAAATTAAAATAAATAAGATAGCACTTCACACCAGTCAGAATGGCCATCATCAAAAAGTCTACAAACAATAAATGCTGGAGAGGGTGTGGAGAAAACAATGCTCTTGTACTATTGGTGGAAATGTAAATTGATACAGCCACTATTGAAGACAGTATGGAGATTCCTTAAATAACTAGGAATAAAACCACCATATAACCCAGCAATCTCACTCCTAGGCATATACCCTGAGGAAACAAAAATTGAAAAAAAAAAAAAAGACACATGTATTCCGTTGTTCATTTCAGCACTATTTACAATAGCTAGAACCTAGATGTCCATCAACAGATGAATGGATAAAGAAATTGTGGTACATATACACAATGGATATTACTCAGCCATAAAATGAACACATTTGTGTCAGTTCTAATGAGGTGGATGAACCTAGAGCCTATTATACAGAGTGAAGTAAGTCAGAGAGAGAGAAAGATAAGTATCATATACTAATGCATATATACAGAATCTAGAAAAATGTTACTGAAAAATTTATTTACAGGGCAACAGTGGAGAACCAGACATAGAGAATAGACTTATGGACATGGGGAGAGGGGAGGAGAGGGTGAGATGTATGGAAGGAGTAACATGGAAACTTACATTACCATATGTAAAATAGATAGCCAAGGGTAATGTGCTGTTTGGCTCAGGAAACTCAACCAGGGGCTCTGTATCAACCTAGGGGGGTTGGATGGGGAAGGAGATGAAAGGGAGGTTCAAAAGGGAGGGGATATATATATACCTATAGGTGATACATGTTGAGGTTTGATAGAAAACAGAAAGATTCTGTAAAGCAATTATATTTCACTTAAAAATAAAGTAATTAAAAAAATATGACACTTTTTTCCTGGGTTGTGGAGAATGGAGAAGCTGTTTCAACCCTAATTTTGCAGCTTGGAGACTGATTTCAAATTTATGACTTTATTTTCATACCTTCCATTGAGCTGAGAACTGGGTCAAATTATAAAAAGAATCAAGTGTATGCAAGGAGAAATAAGTTTGTACTTACAGAGGATAGATGCTAATGGACATTTTTATGAAGAGTTCAGCCTGAATAATTGATAAATTGCCTGTGGAATATGAAACCACTGAAAGCCACAGAAATCAGGAAATATCTAAGAAATTGAAATGTTTTTCTCCACAGACCCCACTGGGTGGTCAGAAATGACTGGTAAGAACTGTAAGACTATGTGCACTATGATAGGAAAGTGGAACAGAAAACAGGTTAGAAGTACACGAACCTCCTCTATACCCATGCTTTCAATATCCACCATAGAGCAGGACGCCTTAATCTGGGAGGAAGGCAGAAAACATCCCCATCCTTAGGGAACTCCTGAAAACTCCTGAAGCTAATAAGGATGAAAACAGGGATAAACGACCCTTGATGGTGAAGCAGCAATACCACTGAGCCCAATAATACAGCCAAGGGTGGGACAGTATAACTGATGTCCACAGTCTGAGAATGAGGAATAAGATGTTTGCACAAAAATGAAATGGGAAGAACTGAAACATCTCATCGGAATGTATGACCACTCTACTATGCTTACACTTGTACTCAGTTGCTCTGTCATGTTCTACTCTTTGTGACCACATGGACTGTAGCCTGCAAGCCTCCTCTGTCGATGGGATTTTTCAGACAAGAATACTCAAGTGTGTTGCCATTTTCTCCTCCAGAGGATCTTTCCAATCCAGGGATTATACCGACATTTCCTGCATCTCTTGAATTGACTGGCAGATTTTTTACCACTGAGCCAACTGGGAAGCCCCCCCCCCCCCACCCATGACAAGAAGCTTGAATAACAAGTGACAGTAGAATACTTTTGGGGAAAAGACAGTAGAGGGACAGTAACAAGCAAAGAGATCTTCCTTCGGATACAGTGTAAAAAGAAAGACCTATAGATCAGGATTTATTTAACACTTTGGGAAACCGATCCTCACTCTAAATAAAAAGTAGTATTGATAGAACTTTCAAATTTTGATACACCAGGGACAATCATAGCAACATAAACCTCAAAGTCAGCCCAAGTCCTAACTAGATTAATTCAAACACTCAGGTCTGTCAGAAGGAAGTATGTGCACATTTTGAGATACAAAAGTGGTTTATTTCTATTTATATTGTCCTACACAAAAAGCCCAAGCTTTAACAACTATAACAACAACCAAAATGAGGCATATAGGTAAGTTAGAAAACATACACTCATTTTGGTGGTTAATTTATGTGTCAATTTAACAAAATCACTATGCTGAGATATTAGTTAAACATCATTGTGCTTGTATTTAAGAGGGTGTTTTGTTGAGATTAACATTTAAATTGAAGGAATATTAATAAGGAATATTTCCCTCCATTTAATGTGTGTGGACCTCAGCAAATCAGCGGAAGCACTAATTAGAAGATGACTGGTTTCCCCTGATCTAGAGGGAATTCTACCTTCAGATGCCTTCAGACTTGAACTTCAGCTCTTTGACTCTTCAGAACTCTGACTCTCCTCTGGTTCTCCAGTTCAGCAGCCTTTAAACTGTTGAGTTTTATACTTGGTAACCTCCATAAGCAAGTGAGTCAATTCCTTAAAATGAATCTTTCTCCTTATATAAAGACATATTAGCAGTTCTATATCCACGGAGAACTCTAATATATCCATAAAAGAAACAAACCAAAACTCAGAAGTAGATTCAAATATGACACTAATATTGAAACAATCTGCAAGGAATTGATCATGTTGTTCTGTCTACTAGTCCTGTCCAACTCTTTGAGACCCCATGGATTGCAGAATGCCTGACTTCCCTGTCCCTCACAATCTTCAGGAGTTTGTCCATTGAATTGGTGATGCCATCCAACCGTCTCATCCCCTGTCTCCCTGTTATCCTTCTGCCTTCAATCTTTACCAGCATCAAGGTCTTTTCCAATGAGTCAGCTGTTTGCATCAGGTAGCCAAAATGCTAGAGTTAAAGCAACAGTCCTTCCAATGAATTTTCAAGGTTGATTTTCTCTAAGATTGACTGGCTTGATCTCTTTGTTGTCCAAGCAACTCTTAAGAGTCTATAAGCAATTGTCTTCTAATTTCATGCCTGCAGTCACCATCCACAGTGATTTTAGAGCCCAATAAGAGGACATCTGTCACTGTTTCCACCTTTTCCCCTTCTTTTTGCCTGGGAGTGATGGGAGTGGATGTCAGGATCTTAGTTCTTTTTTTTTTTTTTTTTTAATATTGAGTTTTAAGCTGACTTTTTCACCCTATTCTTTTACCTTCATCAAGAGGCTCTTTAGTTTTTCTTTCCTTTCTGCCATTAAAGTGGTATCATCTGCATATCTGAGGTTCTTGATATTTCTCCTGCCTATCTCGATTCCAGCTTGTAGCTCATCCAGCTCTGCATTTCGTATGATGTGTGCTTTGTATAAATTAAATAAACAGGGTGACAATAAATAATCTTGTCATACATCTTTCTCAATTTTGAACCAGTCAGTTTTTCCATACAAGGTACTAATTGTTGCTTCTTGACCCACATACAGGCTTCTCAGGAGACAGGTAAGATGATCTGGTATTCCCATCTCTTTAAGAGCTTTCCATAGTTTGTTATGATCCACACAGTCAAAGGCTTTAGCATAGTTGACAAAACAGAGGTTTTTGTCAACAAAACTTTCCAACCTTGCAATGGTCCTTCCAATGCATTTTCAAGGTTGATTTTCTTTAAGATTGATTGGCTTGATCTCCTTGTCCAAGCAACTCTCATGAGTCTGGTGTTTTTCTGGAATGTTGGTGTTTTTCTGGAATTCCCTTGCTTTGATCCAGTGAATGTTGGCAACTTGAACTCTAATTCACCTTCCATCTCTAAAGCCAACTTGAACCTCTGGAAGTTCTCAGTTCATGTAATGCTAAAGTCTAGCTTGGAGGATTTTGAGCATAACCTTACTAGCATGGGAGATAAGTGCAATTGTCCAGTAGTTTGAACATTCTTTACTACACCCTTCTTGGATATTGGGATGAAGATTGACAATTTCTAGTCCCGTGGCCACTGGTGGGTTTTCCAAATTTGCTGACATATTGAGTCCAGCAGTTTAATAGTATAATCTTCTAAGATTTTAAATAGCTCTGCTGGAATTCCAATACCTCCACTAGGTTTATTGGCAACAGTGTTTCCTAAGGCCCACTTAACTTCACACTTTAGAAAATCTGGCTTGGGTGGGTGACCACACTATCATGATTATCCAGGTCATTAAGATCTTTTTTGGATAGTTATTCTGTACAAAATTTATCAGAACTTTGACCAAAATGTTAACAACTCCAAAGAAAAAGGTGAACAACATACAAGGTCAGGGAGTAATTTCAGCAGAGAAGTGGGAACTTCAACCAGAATAAAATAAAATCTTAATAAATAAAATCATAGTTACAAAAATTAGGACTCGTTTTTGTGAGTTGTTCATTGGTAGACAAGGCAGAGATATGGAAAGGACCAGCAATCTGAATATAGGTTAGGAGAAATTACTCAAAATAAAAGATAAAAAGTTTTCATCATTATCATCATCATTGTCAATGCCATCATTATCAGAATCAAATATTCTAGAGCTATGTGACAATATCAAACATTCTAACAAAGTTATAATTGAAATATGAGAAAAAGAAGAAAAAAGAAAGAATGGAATAGAATGAAAAATAATAGCCTTGGAATTCCCCTGGTGGGTCAGTGGTTAAGACTCTGTACTCCTAATGCAGAGACCCCGGGTTCAATCCTTAATCAGGAAACTAGATACCACATGCTGCAACTAACAGTCCATAAGCCATAAAGAAAAATCCCTCATGCCATAACTAAGGCCCCATACAGGCAAATAAATAAATAAATATTTTTTAAATGACTTAGAATTTTCTTTATGTTAAGACAAACATCAAACTCCAGATAAGAAACACATAGAATATCAAACAGAACAAATATGAAGCATTTCATCTTTAATTCTTTAAAAATTATTAACCTAGTATTATATATCCATGAAAATACCTTAATGCCGGCAGTGTTGATATTGTTGTTTAGTCTCTAAGTCGTGTCCAACTCTTTTGAAACCCATAGACTAGCCTTCTAGGCTCCTCTGTCCATGGAACTTTCCAGGCAAGAATACTGGAGTGGGTTGACATCTCCTTTTCCAGGGGATTTTTCTGACCCAAGGATACTACCTGGGTCTTCTGCATTGGCAGGTGTATGCTTTAATAGTGAGCCACCTCTGAAGCCCTAATGCCTATTATGTAATAAATATATTGAAATCAAGAAATGAAGAAAGAGATATTATACAAATACTAACAAGAATAAATATGAACATTTCTCTATTAATGTTAAGTAGAGTAGAATTTTGAACAAGCAATACTATCAGGGATAAAGAGAAATATTGCAAGTAATAAAAAGGTCAATTCTCAAGAACACATAATAATACTAATTGTGCCTGTAGCTAAGAACAGAGCTTCAAAATACATGAAGCAAAACATGACAGAAATGAAAAGTGAAATAGAAAATCCCACACTATTTGTAGACTTCAATGTTTTTCTCTTGGTAATTAGCAGAATTAGATACAAATTCAGTAAGATACATAAGGCATAAGTAATAGTATCTACCAACAAGACATCCAAATTAATAGCAAATACAATTTATTTAAAGTGCAAATGGAGCATTCACTAAGATCATATTCTGGGCCAGAAATATATCTTAACAAACTTAAAAGAATAGTCATCATACAAAGTATGCTCTCAGAGCAAAAAAAATCAAAGATCAATAACAGAAGGATATTTTTAAACTTCAAATATTTGGAAATCACATATAACACTACTAAGTAACATATAAGTTAAAGATATGGGATATTTAAAAATATATATTTTGCAGTAGATAAAAATTAAAAATAAAGCATGTCCAAATTTAGGACACAGCTAAGGCTATGTTTTGAAGAATAGTTAACAGCATAAAGTGCTATAGCAAATACTGTTTTTCAACAATACAAGAGACAAATTTGCACATGAACATCACAAAATGACCAATTCCAAAATCAAATTGATTACATTCTTTGTACCTCAGGATGGAGAAGCTGTATACAGTCAGCATAAAACAAGATCTGGAGCTGACTATGGCTCAGATCATCAGCTTCTCATAGAAATATTCAGGCTTATACTAAATAAAATGGGGAAAGCCAGTAGGCCAAGACATGTATCACTTAAATCAAATTCCCTGTGATATGCAGTGTAGTTAATGGAGGGAGGAGGGAGGAGGGTTCAGGATGGGGAGCACGGATATACCCGTGGTGGATTCATTTTGATGTTTGGCAAAACTAATACAATATTGTAAAGTTTAAAAATAAAATAAAATTTAAAAAAAAAAGAGAGAGAGATTAGATCCGGTAGACAGAATGCCTGAAGAACTATGGTGGAGGTCTATAATATTGTACAGAAGGCAGCAAATAAAACTATCCCAAAGGAAAAGAAAAGTAAGAAGGCAAAGTGGTTATCTGAGGAGGCCTTACAAATAGCTAAAGAAAGAAGAGATGTGAAAAGCAAGGGAGAAAATGAAAGGTATATCCAACTAAATGCAGATTTTCAAAGAATAGCTCAGAGAAACAAGAAGGCGTTATTACATGAACAGTGTATACAACTAAAAGAAAACAACAGAAGATGAAGGACTAAAAATCTCTTCAGGAAAATTGAAATATCAAGGGAAAATTTCCCCAAAAGATGGGCACAATAAAGGACAGAAACTGTAGATATCTGGTAGACACTTAAAAGATCAAGAAAAGATGGAAATAATACATAGAAGAACTATACAAAAAATATCTCAATGAACCAGATAACTACAATGGTGTGGTCAGCCACCCAGAGCTAGACATTCTAGAGAGCGAAGTCAAGTGGGCCTTATGAAGCACTTGTTAGTAAAGCCAATGAATGCAATGGAATTCCAGTAGAACTATTCAAAAACCCAAAGGATGATGCCATCAAAGCTTGCATTCAATACGTCAGCAAATCTGGAAGACCCAGCAGGGGCCACAGGACTGAAAAATCCTCATCCTAATTCCCAAGAAAAGTAGTACTAAAAAATGTGTTAACCATTGAACAATTGTACTCATCTCCCATGCTAGTAAGGTCATGGTTAAAATCTTGCATGCTATGCTTCTGCATTATGCAAGCCAGGAACTTCCAGGTGTTTAAGCTGGGATTAGAAAAGGCAGAGGAACCAGTGATTAAATTGCCAACATCTGTTGGATCACAGTGAAAGCAAGGGAATTTCAGAAAAGCTACTACCTCAGTTTCACGGATTATGCCAAAGCAATAGAATGTGTGGATCATGGTAAACCATGGAAACTTAAAGAGATGGGAATACCAGACCATCTAACCTGTCTCCTATGAAACCTATATATGGGTCAAAATGCAACAGTTAGAACCCTGTATGGAAAAATTGATAGCCTCAAGATTGAGAAAGGAATACTACAGGGCTGTCTTCTGTCACCCTGTTTGTTTAATCTATATGCTGAGCACATCATGAGAAATGTGGAGCTGGATGAGTTACAAGTTGGAATCAAGATAGGTGGGAGAAACGTCAACAACCTCAGATATTCGGGGATGATACCACAGGAGGAGAGTGAAACAGCCGGCTTAAAATTAAATACTAAAAAGAAAAAAATAAAATAAAACAAAACAAAAAACTAAAAAAAAACAACAACAGATCATGACATCCAGCCCCATTATTTCATGGGAAATACAGGGGGGAAAGCTGGAAATAGTGACAGATTTTCTGTTCTTGGGCACAAAAATCAATGTAGATGGTGACTGCAGCCATAAAATCAGAAGAGATTTGTTTCTTGGCCAGGAAAGCTGTGACAAACCTAAACAGTGTGGTAAAAAGCAGAGACATTACCCTATAGACAAAAGTGCATATAGTCAAGTCTATGGTCTTCCCAGTGGTCACCAATGGTCGTGAGAGCTGGACCATAAAGAAGAGACTGTGGAAGAATTGATGACTTCAAACTGTG
The DNA here is from genome assembly GCF_032452875.1 of Bos javanicus. NCBI lineage: Eukaryota > Metazoa > Chordata > Mammalia > Artiodactyla > Bovidae > Bos > Bos javanicus. The sequence continues at coordinate 3,135,778 of NC_083871.1, read as the reverse complement.
GTGCTGGAGAATACTCTTGAGACTTTCTTGGACAACAAGGAGATCAAAGCAATCTTAAGGGAAATCAACCCTCAATATATGTTGGAAGGACTGATACTGAAGCTGAAACTCCAGTATTTTGGTCATCTGATGTGAAAAGCTGACTCATTGGAAAAGTCCCTGATGTTGGGAAAGTTTGAATGTAGAAGGAGAAGAGGGAATTAGAGGATAGGATGGCTGGATGGCATCACTGATGCTATGGACATGAACCTGGGCAAACTTTGGGCGATGAAGGACAGAGAGGCCTACCATGCTGCAGTCCATGGGGTCACAAAGAGTCAGACATGACTGGGTGACTGAACAACAACAATGAAGTGTTTTATTAGCAAAGCATTTTCTCAGATCAATAGCATAAACATCTTTACTAAGAAACTAGAAAAAATAAGAACAAAATAAAATCAAATAAGCACCAAAAAGTAAATTACAAAAATGAAACAAATTCTTACATATTGAAAAAAAAGAGTAATAAATTCTTTTCACAAACAAGCCTGACTTGCAAGAAAAAAAAATTCTAGTTGCACTTGCATTTTATATAGTGATTAGTGAAGAATTTATTCTAAAGACATGAGAGAAGTGTATAGAAGATCTGAGAAAACTTTAAGGATTTTCTTTCACCTCGGTAACCATGTGTGCAACTATGCATGTTTTTGTGTGTGTGGATAAGTTGAATTATCTTTGCACATTTTGTTTACTATTGCATGTAAGAAATCAACAAACCATAGGAAATATTCCTAGTAACTAGTTATGGAGTTTCTAATATTTGCCTTTTTCACACCTAATTTCTTTATTAGTATTTTTTAAACCACAATCTGTGTTATTTTTGAAGATTCTTTAGGGAATGGCGGAAGACAGAATAAAAAAGATCATTTAGTACTTTAGATAAATAGATTCGAGTCTAATTTTTGTAGATTAAATAGTGGCATAGCAAAATAATTGCCCATGACTTTAAAATTGATAATCAACTCACTTTGAGTTGGAGAGATTATTCTGCATGAGTAGGCCCAATATAATCACAAGGTTTCCTATGAGTGGAAGAGGGAGATGGGAGAGAAATACTTGGCCCAACTTTGGTGACTTTTTCAAAGAAGAATGAGCCTTGAGCCAAGGATCTCATGCTGGAAAAATTAAGGAAATGCATTCTTCCATAAAACCTTGTGAAGAGGCTGCAGCCCTATAAAGAAGGGTTGCAGTCCTTGTGCTAATCTCAGTTTTACCCCTATATCAGACTCTGACCTCCATAAGGTAAGACAATAAAACTGCTTTGTATAAATCATTGTTTGCTGTAACTAGTTACAGCAGCAACAGTAAGTTAATATCCTAATCTTATCACAAGATAGGTGGCTAATTTATCACTGGTCCAAAAACTTCAACTCTCTTGTCTCTTTGGTTGGATATTTGACACTGTAGGCATGCATATGATTTCTATTCATGTGTGTATGGAGGAGTGTAGCCAATTCACACAAAAATAGTGTAGATGAAAGGCATACATTCATTTATACTTAGATTTAATTTAATATTTTAAAAGCAAATACAATTAAAAGATTATTTACTTTGAAGATACCATGAAATGAACAATAATGGCATAAGAACTTACTTTTTTAAAATTTATGTTATAGGCTCAATAAGGATGTGATCATGAAAAAGAACAAGAATAAATGAAGGTGAAATTTTAGGGAGGGGGAAAGACAGCTTAAGCTATAAAACTGTGCATAACTTGTGAGCATTTAGGACATTGATTGATGAACTGAAAAGCTTCTGGCTTAGCAGGAGTATAAAATGAGAGCAGCTGAGCTTTGCAAATTTGTAATTTTCTTGTAGAAAAACAGGGGAAAAGACATCTCAGCATAATAAGAAGACTGATCATTTAAAGACTTGAGACGTGATCCATTTGTCCTTGTAATTTGAAAGCTAATTCAAATACTGATCTGATATATTGTGTTAACAATCATTGCTAATTATCATAGCACACCTAGCATTTTTCTACTAAAATATTCAGTAATTTTTGGACTTTCTCTTTACAAACCAGATAAGGTTTAATTTCAACCTTAGAATAGTTTCCTCTGAGAAAATTTCCCCCCTTACACTTCTGGAACAGGATTTTGTTGAGACCTATATGCTGTCATCTCAGAGAATATGTTAAATGCATTTGGCATTGGAATATCAGTGAACAGCTTTAACTCATCAATTTTGCTAAATTTCCTCCCTCTCCAATTATATCTTCTCATACATTTCCCATGAAGGTTATCTTTACCATGAAGGTTAGTGCCTTCTGATACTTCTCTACTGTCATCTATGCAATTCAATATTTGAAAAAAAAATCAACTCCCATTGACTCCATCATAGATATTCATAGCTGAAGTTCATAAATGATAATTATTATGACAATGGGTCCATATTGTTTTCAAAATATGCAATGATTATCTGTGTACTTGATTGATTGGTTTTATTACTGAATCTCATTATAATTTTTTGTTCCATATCAAAATACATACACTGCTTTTTCATTTTACTTACTCAATTATTGATATCAACAGGAAGATGACAGGATACATAATTTGGAAATATATATGGAACAGTTACAGAATTATGTGCAGAACTAGAAATGAAAATTTCGGTTTTTCAATACTCTATGGACATGGTATATTTCTCTATCTATTTGTGTCATCTTTGATTTACTTCATCATGTTTTATATCTTTCTATATATAGGTCTTTTGTTTCCTTAGGTAGAGTTATTCTTAAGTATATTATTCTTTTTATTACAATGGTGAATGGAATTGTATCCTTAATTTCTCTTTCTGTTTTCTCATTGTTAGTGTATAGGAATGCAAGGGATTTCTGCGTGTTAATTTTATATCCTGCAACTTTACTATATTCATTGATTAGCTCTAGTAATTTTCTAGTGATGTCTTTAGGGTTTTCTACTTAGAGGATCATGTCATCTGCAAACAGTGAAAGTTTTATTTCTTCTGTTCCAATCTGAATTTCTTTTATTCCTTTTTCTTCTCTGATTGCTGTGCCTAAAACTTCTAAAACTATGTTGAATAATAGTGGTGAGAATGAGCATCCTTGTCTTGTTCCTGACTTTAGGGGAAATGCTTTCAATTTTTCACCATTGAGGATAATGTTTGCTTAGGGTTTATAATATATGGCTTTCATTATGTTGTGGTATATTCCTTCTATCCCTGCTTTCTGGAGGGTTTTTATCATAAATGATGTTGAATTTTGCCCAAGGCTTTCTCTGCGTCTATTGAGATAATCATATGGTTTTTATATTATAATTTGTTAATGTGGTATATCACATTATTGAAGAATCCTTGCATTCCTGGGATAAAGCCCACCTTGCCATGATGTATGACCTTTTTAATATGCTGTTGGATTCTGTTTACCAGAATTTTGTTAAGGATTTTTGCAGCTATTATCATCAAAAATACTGGCCTGTAGTTTTCTTTTTTTATGGCGTCTTTGTCTGGTTTTGGTATTAGGGTGATGGTAGCATCATAGAATGAGTTTGGCAGTTTACATTCCTCTGTAATTTTCTGGAAGAGTTTGAGTAGGATAGGTGTTAGCTCTTCTCTAAATTTTTGGTAGAATTCAGCTATGAAGCCGTCTGGTCCTGGGCTTTTGTTTGTTGGAAGATTACTGATTACGGTTTCTATTTCCGTGCTGGGGATGGGTCTGTTAAGATTTTCTATTTCTGTTTTGTTTGGTGGACATTTATCCTGTTCCTTTACCTGCCAGGTATTCCTCTGTCTCTTCATCTTGTTTATATTGCTGAGTTTGGGGTGTCCTTTTCCTGGTTCCATTTTGGAAAGTTATAGTTTTCTAAGAATTTTTCCATTTCTTCCAAGTTGTCCATTTTATTGGCATATATTTACTGATAGAAGTCGCTTATGATCCTTTGTATTTCTGTGTTGTCTGTAGTGATTTAACTTATATGCAGAGTACATCATGAGAAACACTGGACTGGAAGAAACACAAGCTGGAATCAAGATTGACGGGAGAAATCTCAATAACCTCAGATATGCAGATGACACTACCCTTAGGGCAGAAAGTGAAGAGGAACTAAAAAGCCTCTTGATGAAAGTGAAAGTGGAGAGTGAAAAAGTTGGCTTCAAGCTCAACATTCAGAAAACAAAGATCATGGCATCCGGTTCCATCACTTCATGGGAAATAGATGGGGAAACAGTGGAAACAGTGTCAGACTTTATTTTGGGGGGCTCCAAAATCACTGCAGATGGTGATTTCAGCCATGAAATTAAAAGATGCTTACTCTTTGGAAGGAAAGTTATGACTAACCTAGATAGCATATTCAAAAGCAGAGACACTACTTTGCCAACAATGGTTCGTCTAGTCAAGGCTATGGTTTTTCCTGTGGTCATGTATGGATGTGAGAGTTGGACTGTGAAGAAGGCTGAGTGCTGAAGAATTGATGCTTTTGAACTGTGGTGTTGGGGAAGACTCTTGAGAGTCCCTTGGACTGCAAGGAGATCCAACCAGTCCATTCTGAAGGAGGTCAGCCCTGGGATTTCTTTGGAAGGAATGATGCTAAAGCTGAAGCTCCAGTACTTTGGCCACCTCATGTGAAGAGTTGACTCATTGGAAAAGACTCTGATGCTGGGAGGGATTGGGGGCAAGAGGAGAAGGGGACGACAGAGGATGAGATGGCTGGATGGCATCACTGACTCGATGGACGTGAGTCTGAGTGAACTCCAGGAGTTGGTGATGGACAGGGAGGCCTGGCGTGCTGCGATTCATGGGGTCACAAAGTGTCGGACACAACTGAGTGACTGATCTGATCTGTAGTGATTGCTCCATTTTATTTCTAATTTTGTTGATTTGATTCTTCTCCTTTTTTTCCTTGATGAGTCTGGCTAATGATTTGTCTCTTTTATTTATCTTCCAAATGAACCAGCTTTTGCCTTTGTTGATTTTTGCTATGGTCTTCTTTGTTTGTTTTTCACTTATTTCTGCCCTAAATTTTATGATTTCTTTCCTTCTACTAATCCTGGGGTTCTTCATTTCTTGTTTTTGTAGTTGCTTTAGGTGTAGGGTTAGGTTATTTATTTGATTTTTCTCCTGTTTCTTGAGTTAAGCTTGTATTGCTATGAACTGAATTCCATAGGTTTTGGGTTGTTGTGTTTTCATTCATTTCTATGCACATTTTGATTTCTTTTTTGATTTCTTCCGTGATTTGTTGGTTATTCATAAGCGTGTTGTTTAGTGTATTTAATAATTTTGTATATTTAATTGTTTTCTTTCTTTTTTTTTTCCTTTCCTGTAGTTGACATCTAATCTTACTGGATTGTGATCAAGAAAATAGGCTTGAGATGATTTCAAATTTTTTGAATTTACCAAGGCTAGATTTATGGCCCAGGATGTGATCTATCCTGGAGAGATTCTGTGTGCACTTGAGAAAAAGTTAAATTCATTGTTCTGTGGTGTAGTGTGCTATAGATATCAATTAGGTGTCACTGGTACATTGTATCATTTAAAGTTTGCCTTTCCTTGCTAATTTTCTGTTTAGCTGATCTATCCATAGGTGTGAGTGAGGTATTAAAGTCTCCCACTATTATTGTGTTATTGTTAATTTCCCCTTTCATCCTTGTTAGCATTTGCCTTACATATTCCAGTGCTCCTATGTTGGATGCATATATATTTTTAATTTTTATATCTTTTTCTTGGATCGGTCCTTTGGTCATTATGTAGTGTCCTTATTTGTCTCTTTTCACAGACTTTGTTTTAAAATCTATTTTATCTGATATGAGTATTGCTACTCCTACTTTCTTTTGGTCTCTATTTGCATGAAATATCTTTTTCCAGCCCTTCAGTTTCAGTCTGTATGTGTCCCTTGTTTTGATGTGGGTCTCTTGTAGACAGCATATGTATTGGTCTTGTTTTGATATCCAATCAGCCAGGTTTTGTCTTTTGGTTGGGGCATTCAACCTATTTACATTTAAGGTAATTATTGATAAGTGTGAGCCCATTGCCATTTACTTTGTTGTTTGGGGTTCGAGTTTGTACACCTTTTCTGTTTCCTGTCTAGAGAAAATCCTTTAGCATTTGTTGGAGAGCTGGTTTGGTGGCGCTGAATTCTCTGAGCTTTTGCTTGTCTGTAAAGCTTTTGATTTCTCCTTCATATTTGAATGAGATCCTTGCTGGGTATAGTAATCTGGATTGCACGTTTTTCTCTTTCATCACTTTAAGTAAGTCCTGCCAGTCCCTTCTGGGCTGAAGAGTTTCTGTTAAAAGATCAACTGTTATCCTTATGGGAATCCCCTTATGTGCTTTTGTTGTTTTTCCCTTGCTGCTTTTAGCATTTGGTCTTTGTGTTTGATCTTCATTAATTTACATAATATGTGTCTTAGGGTGTTTCACCTTGGGTTTATCCTGTTTGGGACCCTCTGGGTTTCTTGGACATGGGTGGCTCTTTCCTTCCCCATTTTTGGGAAGTTTTCAACTATGATCTCCTCAAATATTTTCTCATGACATTTCTTTTTATCGTCTTCTTCTGGGACTCCTATGATTCAAATATTGGGGCATTTAACATTGTCCCAGAGAACTCTGAGGTTGTCCTCATTTCTTTTAATTCTTTTTTTCTTTTTCCTCTCTGCTTTACTTATTCCCACCATTCTATTTGCCACCTCACTTATCCTATCTTCTGGCTCAGTTATTCTACTGTTCATTCCCTCCAGAGTGCTTCTGATCTCAGTTATTGCATTATTCATTGTTGAGTCACTCTTTTTTAATTTTTTCTAGGTCCTTGTTAAACATTTCTTGCATCTTCTGAATCCTTGTCTCCAGTCTATTTATCTGTAACTCCATTTTGTTTTCAAGATTTTGGATCATTTTTATTATCATTATTCTGAACTCTTGTTCAGGTACACTCTCTATCTCCTCCTCTTTTGTTTGTTTTGGTGGGCATTTATCATGTTCCTTTACCTGCTGAATTTTTTCTCTGCCTTTTCTTTTTGTTGAGATTGCTGTGTTTTGGGGGTGGCCTTTCTGTATGCTGGAGGTTTGTGGTTCCTCTTTATTGTGGAGTTTCCTCCCTGTAGGTGAGGTTACATGAGTGGCCTGTCAAGCTTTCGTGGTTAAGGGAGCTTGCCTCAGAGTTCTTGCGAGTGGAGCTGCATCTCTTCTCTCTGGAGCGCAATGAAGTGTTCAGTAGTGAGTATTGAGGTGTCTATGGGTTTGGCGTGATTTTTGGCTGCCTGTATTTAATGCTAAGGGCTATGTCCCTGCATTGGTGGAGAATTAGCTTGGTATGTCTTGCTTTGAACCTTGTTGGCTCTTGGGTGGAGCTTGGTTTCAGTGTAGGTATGGAGGTTTTTGGATGAGCTCTTGTTGATTAATATTCCCTGGAGTCAGGAGTTTTATGGTATTCCCAAGTTTTGGATTTAAGCCTCCTGCCTCTGGCTTGCAGTCTTATTCTTACAGTAGCCTCAAGATTTCTCCATCCATACAGCACAGATGATAAAACATCTAAGTTAATGGTGAAAAGATTATCCACTTGAGGGATTATCCACCTCTTTTTGCCTAGAGAGGTTCATAGTTACATGGAGAAGAGAGGAGGGAGAAGGGAGATAGAGGTGACCAGAAGGAGAAGAATGGGAATCAAAAGGGCCGAGAGCAATCTAGCCAGTAATCACTTCCCTAAGTGTTCTCTACAGCCTGGAACGCTCAGAGAAGTTCACAGGGTTACATAGAGAAGAGAAGAAGGAGGAGGGAGCTAGAGGTGACCAGGAGGAGAAGAGGAGAAGTCAAAAGGAGGGAGGCCAATCTAGCCAGTAAACAGTTCCCTAAGTGTTCTCCACGGCCCAGAACACCCAAAGGGATTCATAAAGTTAGGCAGAGAAGAGAAGGGGGAGGGAGGAGATAGAGGTGATCTGGGGGAGATAAAAGAGTCAAAAGAGGAGACAGCAATCAAGCCAGTAATCTCAGTTGTAGGTAAAAATGAGTACTGAAGATTGGATTCTTAAAGGTACAAAATTGATAACAAATACCCAAAATCAAAGATTAAAAATCTAAAGTAGAGCTTAGACTCTAAAAAATACAATATTAAAAAAAATATGAATATTATAATAGCATATATATATATATATGAAATTTTCTTTTAAAATAGGGTATTTTTGCAAGTTAATAGTAGGTTATAAAAATGAAAATTAAAGGAGTAATAAAGAACTTAAAAGTTTTTTAAAAATTTAAAAATGATAATAGTAAAATACATCTAGGAATTTCTCTAGAGCTGTTGAGGGTAGTGTGGGTGTCAATTCAGTTTCAGATAGTTCCTTGTTCCAGCTTATATTTCTCAAGGTCTATAGGCCCCTTCCAATATAGTCAATGCTAACTACAGTGTTTTAATCTGTTGCACCTGTCATTTCCAAAGTGGTTCCCTCTTCTTTATTTATTTTCTTTCCTTTGTTTGCAAGTCTCTTCAGTGTCTAATTTTCTCCGACTCAAGGAGCCAAAGGTGATCACTTATTTAGGCTCACTTGTTCAGTTGTGCTGTGGGATGGGAGGAACACTGCAAACAAATATCACTGGCATGCATGGGGAGTGCTCACAGTGTCTGGGCCACATTGGGTGCCCCACTCATGGTCACACTTTCCCAGTGTACAGTGCTCAGGCTCCAGGTTGCTCTGCAGGGGAACTGTCCAGTGCAGGCCCTGGGTTGAATGCACTTCCCAGGTCTCAGCCACTCAGGTTCAGGTTCTCAGGTCTCCACAAAAGCACAGACCTGGTTGGGCCTGTGTTTTGTGCTCTTCCCAGGTCCAAGCAGGTGCTTGGCGAGTGCACTGTCCCAGGTGGGAGGTGCATCTTATCACCTCCTGGTCCCAGCCATTTGATTTCCTGGATGTGCAGTGAGAGCACAATCTCAGGTGTGCCATGTGTCTCCTCTAGGGAGCTGATCTCAGGCTGCAACCCTCCTGGCAGATGTCAACTGTCCAAATTCCCAGGCCGACTTGGTTAGCAACTGAGAACCTGCTCACAATTTGATGGAGGATGCCTCTTTGGGGCTGAGATTGCCCCTTGCCTTCCATTTCTGGCTGTTGCCCACCTGCCTCTCTGCCTTCAGCAAAGGAGGGGCTGGTTCCCAGCCAGCTAGCTCTCCTCTGGTGTTCGCTCAGTCCTTTGTTCTGTGAGCAGGCCAGGCTGTGCTTTCAGTTCAGTCAGTTCAGTTGCTCAGTCACGTCAGACTCTTTGCAACCCCATGAATTTCAGCACACCAGGCCTCCCTGTCCATCACCAAATACTGGAGTTTACTCAAACTCATATCTATTGAGTTGGTGATGCCATCCCAACCATCTCATCCTTTGTCTTCCCCTTCTTCTCTCACTTTCAAACTTTCCCAGCATCAAAGTGTAAGTGAAAGTCGCTCAGTCTTGTCCGACTCTTTGCGACTCCATGGGCTGTATCCATGGAATTCTCCAGGCCAGAATACTGGAGTGGGTAGCCTTTCCCTTCTCCAGGGGATCTTCCCAACCCAAGGATCAAACCCAGGTCTCCCACACTGCACATGGATTCTTTACCAGCTAAGCCACAAGGGAAGCCCCAAAATACTGGAGTGGGTAGCCTATCCCTTCTCTGGTGGGTCTTCCAAACCCAGGAATCAAACCGGGGTCTCCTTCATTGCAGGTGGATTTTTTACCAACTGAGCTATGAGGTAAGCCCAGCATCAGGGTCTTTGCAAATCAGCTCTTTGCATCAGGTGGCCAAACTATTGGAGTTTCAGGTTCAACATCAGTATTTCCAAGGTACATTCAGGATTGATTTCCTTTATGATGGACTGTTTGAATCTCCTTTAAGTCCAAGGAACTCTCAAAAGTCTTCTCCAGCACCTTAGTTCAAAAGCATCACTTCTTCGGTGCTGAGCTTTCTTCATAGTCCAACTCTCACATCCATACATGACCACTGGAAAAACCATAGCCTTGACTAGACAGACCCTTGTTGGCACAATAATGTCTCTGCCTTTTAATATGCTATTTGGGTTGGTCATAACTTTTCTTCCAAGGAGTAAGCATCTTTTTATTTCATGGGTGCAGTCACCATCTGTGGTGATTTTGGAGCCCCCCAAAATAAAGTCTGCCACTGTTTCCCCATCTATTTGCCATGAAGTGATGGGACCGGATGCCATGATCTTTATTTTCTGAATGTTGAGCTTTAAGGCAACTTTTTCACTCTCCTCTTTCACTTTGATCAAGAGGTTCTTTAGGTCTTCACTTTCTGGCTTAAGGGTGGTTTCATTTGCATATTTGAGGTATTGAGATATATGTGTATATATATACACATACATATACATACATACTTTTTCCTCCTGGTTATGTTGCCCTCTGAGATTCCAAAACTCCCCCACAGACCCACCGGTGAGAGGGTTTTCTGGTGTTTGGAAACTTCTCCTCCTTCACGACTCCATCCCTGGGACACGTCTCTGTCCCTGACTTTTTTTGTCTCGCTCTCTTTTTTTTTAATAGAGAATGGGCTGCCTTTCTGGGTGTCTAGTGTGCTCAGCCAGAATTCAGAAGTTGTTTTGTAGAATTTGCTCAGCATTCAAAGGATCCTTTGAAGAATTTGTGGGGGAGAAAGTGGTCTCCCCATCCTGTTCCCTTGCCATCTTAGGACTGCCCTCCCATACATTTGCTTTTAAACAACTTCCTTAAATTATTTCTCTTGTTTTCTATAAATTTTTAGGTTGAGCTTGAATTTTCATTTTATGAAAATATGACAATATAAATTTCCATACTTATGCCAACTTTAATACTAATACATATACCTTTAGTTTACCATTGAATATTTTAGTTGATATTAATTTCTGCTGGCATGATAATAAATTTATTTTATGGTTTCCTTCTGTAAATTAATGTCTTATATGTACTTGTCTGTCTCTAGCTAGATGTTTGTTTCTCTCTTATGTACACACTTGTATGTAAAATATCATGTGCCTTATAATTTTTAGATTCTTAAAATGCACGAATACATTTTTAAATGTATTTTTAACTGGATGATGATTATTTACAAGGTTGTGCTGATTCTGCCTAACTTTTGAATAAGTATATTTTCATGCATTAGAGATCCATATTTACTTTTAATTTGAACTAATAATATGATTATTTATACAATTTGATTACCTGATTTGTAATCATACTTTTTACCTAAGGTAGAAATTTGGTTAATTATTCTATTCTTTTCCATTAATGTTTCAAATATTTTTGGAGGTTACTTTTATTTGGCATTTGTATCAATGTTTATAAGTTATTTATATACTACATATTTACTTTTTCTTCAGTATATATTGCATTTCATAATTACTGCTATATTATATTGGTAGAAGAATTAGTAAAAATTTCATTATTTCTCCATTTTGTCACATTGCAAGAAAAAAATTTACTTGATTCTTGAAAGTTTCAAAGAAATTTTTCATAAAATCATTTGAATCTATATTTTTCAAGTGTATATATTTATGCTTTGTTGCTTCTATGAATTTCTTTCAACTTGGGTATTTTTTAAACTCCATTTAAACAATCCTAGATAATATGTACTTTATATCTATTCTGTTTCATATAATGACATGGATTTGTATAACTTTACATGAAAATTATAGTGCCTACACTTTTTTCTCCTCTGGGTATTGATGTGTTTTTTTTGTTGTTGTTTTTTTTTTTTTTTTGTCCCTATTTCAAATAACTAAAGTTTTTTTTTTTTTTCTTTTTTTCCCCTCCCTGGACTACACATTTTCAGTCTTAGAAGCATTAAAGTTTAGGAACAAATCATTCTTTGTTGGGGCTGCTGCTGATATTTAGCTTGACCACCACCACCTTCTGAATTTCATACCCTCTACCCCAGTCTTGACAATTCCAAATATCTCTAGATGTTGCCTAATGTCCCTGGGATAAAATGTCCACCAGAGGAAAACCACAGTTCTTGATATTTAGCAACTGTTGCTTTTATGTTATATAAAATTTTTCTTATATCTAAGCTTTTATTTTGGGTTTACATTCCTAATTTATTGCATCAAGGACAGAGTTTATTTTCTGCTTCATTAGATTTTTACAAGAATCAATTAATATTTTCTGATGAACTAATGCATGGATAATTCTGTAGATTTTACTTGTGTTTAAAGATGTGCATTTTCAAATTTCAGGAGATTTAAATATGCATTTATCTAATTAGAAAACATGGCTAACTACAAAATTCTGATACTTTTTTATTCTGACATTTATTGCTTTTGAGACTTCTCTCTTGCATTTCTTAAAAAAATAATCTTGACATATAACCATCTTCCATTATTGATAATTATATTTTGGTTGCTATATAGTTTTTATTTGGAATTCAAAATATTAGTCTAGTAAAGTGACTGCTCAGAGAAGGAAATGGCACCCCACTCTGGTGCTCTTGCCTGGAAAATCCCATGGATGGAGGAGCCTGGTGGGCTATGGTCCATGGGGTCTCACAGAGTCGGACATAACTGGGCTACTTCACTTTCACGTTTCACTTTCATGCACTGGAGAAGGAAATGGCAACCTGCTCCAGTGTTCTTGCCTGGAGAATCCCAGGGATGGGGGAGCCTGGTGGGCTGCCGTCTATGGGGTCGTACAGAGTCGGAAACAACTGAAGCGACTTAGCAATAGCAGCAAAGTGACTGCTTATTATTTCACTTAGTATTTTTTTTAATTTTACCTATTAACTTTTATGATACTTACATCCAATACTTTGGCCAGTTGATGTGAAGAACTGACTCATTGGAAAAAACCCTGATGCTGGGAAAGATTGAAGGCAGAAGGGGATGACATAAGATGTGATGGTTGGATGGCATCACCAACTTGATGGACATGAGTTTGAGCAAGATCCAGGATTGATGATGGACAGGGAAACCTGGCATGCTGCAGTCTATGGGTCACAAAGAGTCAGACATGACTGAGCAGCTGAACTGAACTGATATTATTCCTATGTACTGAATATTTTATTTTTTTACTATAAGGATTTTTTAACCCACAGACTTTTTTAAGTTCTAGATTATTAAGTAGTTTATTAAATGTTATGATTAAATATCTACTTTTACTCTTTTCATATTATAAATTAATCAATCCTAAGTTCTTATAATGCATATCCTATGAAAAGCACTATATGGTGGTGGGCTAATATGATAACTTATAAAAGAACAAAAATTTAGACCCTTTATTCAGACAATAATGCCAACCCGAATTAAAACAGGGTTTCATAACAAAATGAATTCAGAAAACTACCTTTAAATAAAAACATAAGGGTGTATATAAGTTTTTGCAGTTACAGAACTCTATCAGCATGATTTCAAATGCAGACACCAAAATAGATTGAGAGATATAATTAAATTTAAAAATACATTAATTATAGTGGCATAATTAATTAGCAAGCATATAATAAACATGGATGAGTATAGCAAAATGTTTATTTGTAATATCACTGGTTAATATTCTTATTTTAGTCATTGTAAAGTGGGAAAATCTGGTCTTAAGTACAGGCCATCTACTGCCAGTTTCCAAACAGAGACACAAACAGTTCAACATGGTCCAATAATCATGGGACGATGCTCAGCTACACTTGAAATCATACAAATTAAAATTGCACCTATGTCTCATCTATAAAAATGAAAATTAAAGGTCATGACAGCAGATATTCAGATATTTCACCTTACTATGCATTAATTTAATGAATGCATAATTAACTGAGGTAGTACCTATTCTCAATATCTCATCATTTTTTCACAAATCTATTAAATAAGACAAATAACATTTTAACTTTATTTTTAATTTTGCCAAATAGTATTTTTCAGCAGATGGTTTATTCTAGCAAATTTCATGTTCACACTGTGCTATGCTTTTATGAGTTCCAGCTGCTAACAGATAATATTTCACTGCTGAATCTATCATGTGCCGTATAATTGCTCATTATGTGCCTTCAAACACCAGCAATATAGTTATTTTCTACTTGAAGCAAATTAAAATCTTATCACCATTTAAAAAATCTACAGTTCTCTTCTGTTTAATTATTTTAAGCTTGTATTTTTCTTTGTAAATTTTTTAGAGTTACTCTATCAAGAGCAAGAACTCAAGCTTGTTTTATTTATATTTTTCCTCTATGAACTTTGAAGGTGGGTTAATAGTTTCATTTCTGAGGAAACACTCTTTCATAGCAGTCTTACCAGATTGAGAAAACTCTTTTTTTTAACCTATTTTTTAATATAAATTTATTTATTTTAATTGGAGACTAATTACTTTATAATATTGTATTGGTTTTGCCATACATCAACATTAATCTGCCACAGGTGTACACATGTTCCCCATCCTGAATCCCCCTCCCACCTCCCTCCCCATACCATCCCTCTATGTCATCCCAGTGCACCAGCCCAGAGCATCCTATATCATGCATCGAACCTGGACTGACGACTCATTTCACATATGATATTATACATGTTTCAATGCACTTCTCCCAAATCATCCCACCCTCACCCTCTCCCACAGAGTCTAAAAGACCTTTCTATACACTTTATGTTTAGATATGAGAGCAGGAGTGACAAAATCTTCCAACTTCATGAGTGTTGTGAAATAAATGAATATCTGTCTAGGTTGTGTTAGTGGCAACTGTTTGACATTCAATGGATTAGTTTGTTGATTGGTCTTTTTTTTTTTTTTTCCTTTCCTGGAATTCCAAATGAGAGAGTTAAGTGTTAGACTATTTTATGTACCTCATGTGACTGGATGTGTAGAAAAGCGTTTCTTTGGGAAACAAAAGAAACAGTGCAGAGACTCACTTGAGAGCTTCACTAGTTTCTGCCCATAGAATGCTATGTTTCTGACTCTGTCTTTGCAGGTCCTAGATAATCTGGATCATTTTTATGTTTTAAGGGGAAAAAAAATCAACCAGATTGTGGTAGTTGTAGCAGTTCATAGTTCTCCTACAAAGTTTAGGTGAAAAACTATGGTTTGTTGATGTTTCTGCTGCCCTCCTCTTCTGTTATTCCCCTTCGTTTTGACTGTTATTAAGTACCCCCCAACCAAATGTGCATCCCAGAGGCAAGGGTTTTGGTTTAACTATGAGTATACTTATTAAAAATCAGTTGTAATATTTGATTTTATCTATGGGAAAGCTGATTCTTTCAGTTTTTTTTTTTTTTTAATTACAATCCTTGAAGCTATCAGAGATATGCATTTCATTAGGGAGCCATATAGTTCTTCAGAATAAGGATTAGTTCTCTAGGATTAAGAACACTGGCATTTGAGAAAATATATTAATTTTTAAATGGATGTCATTGTATTTTTATGCTCATACTTTGTCTCCTTACTCAAATATAAGCCATTTGAAAGCAGAGACTCTGAAATACAGAAATACCTCAGTATTTCTAGCTCCTAGAACAGAAATGATACATAATATAGACACAATCAATAGTCGCTAACTGAAAACTTTAAATGCCCAAAATAAAAATAATGCAATATTCATATTCAATTGGCCCCAGAACAAGTTCATGTGTGTGCATGAGTGCTCGGTCACTTTAGTTATCTCCAATTCTTTGCAACCCTATGGACTGTAGTTGGCCAGGGTTTTCTGACCATGGGATTATCCAGGCAACAATACTGGACTGGGTTGCCATGCCCTCCTCCAGGAGATCTTCCTGACTCAGGGATCTACTTGCAACTCTCTTGCATTGGCAGGCAGATTTTTTACCACTAGGGCTACCTGGTGGTAGCCTGGTGGAAGCCCCATGATAAAATTAGGTGGTGTGTTAAAAAGCAGATACATCACTTTGCCCACAAAAGTCAAGATAGTCAAAGCTATGGTTTTTCCAGTAGTCATGTATGGATGTGAGAGTTGGACCATAAAGAAGGCTGAGTGACAATTCTTTACTGCTGAGCCACTGGGGAAGCCCACAAAACTTCACATTAGCAGATAATCCTCTGTCTACTGTTTAAATTGATCACCTCATATTATTCTCTGTTTTAATTCCCTTTTACTTCTCTCATTACATTTTAGATGTTTCTTTAAATATGTTTGATTTTCAAGCATATGTATTTCTTACTAACTTATTTTTCTTTCCCACAATATTCTAAACTCAAAGAAAGTGAGGCATTAATCACATTATATTCAGTGATTAATATACAGAAGACAAAGGCCCGTCTAGTCAGAGCTATGATTTTCCCAATAGTCATGTATGGATGTGAGAGTTGGACTATAAAGAAAGCTGAGCACCAAAGAACTGATAGTTTTGAACTGCAGTGTTGGAGAAGACTCCTGTGAATCCCTTGGACTGCAAGGAGATCCAATCAGTCCATCCTAAAGGAAATCAGTCCTGAATACTCATTGGAAGGACTGATGTTGAAGCTGAAACTCCAGTACTTTGGCCATCTGAAGTGAAGAACTGACTCATTGGAAAAGACACTGATGCTCATAAAGATTGAAGGCCGGAGGGGAAGGGGATGACAGAGGATGAGATGGTTGAATAGCATCACTAACTCGATGGGCATGGGTTTGAGCGGGCTCCTGGAGTTGATGATGATCAGCAAAGCCTGGCATGCCACAGTCCATGGGGTCACAATGAGTCAGATATGGCTGAGCTATTGGACTGAACTGAATATACAGAAACTCATTATTTTAGGTTCACTGCAGTAGTTACTATACAAATCAATCCTATTTTCCCCTTTAACCAGTTGCCATGACTCACTATATATTTAAAAATATTATTTCCCACAAAGGAATAGACAGAGGTGAGACAAGAGGCTGGGACCATTTACTGAAGTGGTTACACCTAGACAAATGTACGCTTGGTTGGGGGGAGGGTGGAATGAAAAACTATAAGGGGCTAAAAATAGCACACTTGCAGTTGGGGCAAATATTGAACAACAGGGCACACAAAAAACAAAACCTAGCAAAAGCAGGGTGTCAGGAGCAGAAGTAGAGTAGTGTGCATTCACCCTGCAAACAGCACCACCAACGGGTGAGCAAAACACCTAAGCCACTCCTCTGGCCAGACCCCTGGACATACTGCTCCCTCCACCCTTATAAGGCCGTCTTTGGTGGCCCAGATGGTAAAGAATCTGCCTGAAGGGAGACCCGGGTTTGATCCCTGGTTTGGGAAGATCCCCTGGAGAAAGGAATGGCAATCCACTTCAGTATTCTTGCCTGAAGAATTCCATGGACAGAGGAGCCTGGAAAGCTGCAGTCCATGCAGAGTTGGACATGACTGAGTAACTAGCACACACCACCCTTATAAGGAATCAGCTTGCCCTGCTCAGGGACTGAGCAAGCAGGGAGCTCACTTTATGCTGTTTTCAAAGATAATTGCTAATGAGAAAATCTTTGACAAAAATCTAATCAGGACTCAAAAATCAAAGCTGGAGAAAGTACAGATTTTTTTTTTTTTTTATGTTCACTGTATCCTGTCTAGAGGTTCTACTCTTTTATGATGAGTTAGGAGCTTCAGTGAGTGTCACTAAGATAATCCTAAGAGGGAGGCAATACACATCTTACATTACTTACCGTACTGAATGACTAATTTTGGAATGCTGAATTTATAAGAATTGAGTTGAAAACTTTAAACCATGTAAAAGTTATATTAAACCTAAATACCTGGCATACCAGTAAGCATACACCTATCTAAGAGATAAAATATTATATATACAATGCTATATATTATAGGTGCATGCATATTTATACATTGTTATTAAATTTAATTGCCAATTCCCATATAAGGAGATTTCAAGAAAATTAAATCCTTGTTGGTAAACAAAAGTCATGAGCCTCTTTTGGAGGAAGACAACATATTTTAAAGCAGACTATAGCTCTGTTGGTGGTAGGAAATTTCTAAATTTTGTGTAAAAATATTGCAATTTGTGCAGATTTTTTTTTTATGCAGGTGTTCTGTGTATTCTTGCCACTGCTTCTTAATCCCTCCTGCTTCTGTTAGATCGTTACCATTTCTGTCCTTTATCATGCCCATCTTTGCATGAAATGTTACCTCAATATTTCCAATTTTCTTGAAGAGATCTCTAGTCTTTCCCATGCTATTATTTTCCTCTACTTCTTCGCTTTGTTCATGTAAGAAAACCTTCTTATCTCTCCTTGCTATTCTCTGAAACTCTGTATTCAGTTGGGTACATTTTTCCCTTTCGATTCTCTTCTTTTCTTCAGTTCAGTTCAGTTTAGTCACTCAGTCGTGTCCGACTCTTTGCGACCCCATGAATTGCAGCACATCAGACCTCCCTGTAAATCACCAACTCCCGGAGTTCACTCAAACTCACGTCCATAGAGTCGATGATGCCACCCACCCATCTCATCCTCTGTCATCGCCTTCTCTTCCTGCCCCTAATCCCTCCCAGCATCAGAGTCTTTTCCAATGAATTAACTCTTTGCTTGAAGTGGCCAAAGTATTGGAGTTTCAGCTTTAGCATCAATCCTTCCAAAGAACACCCACGGCTGATCTCTTTTAGAATGGACTGATTGGATCTCCTTGCAGTCCAAGGGACTCTCAAGAGTTTTCTCCAACACCACAGTTCAAAAGCATCAGTTCTTTGGCATTCAGCTTTCTTTATAGTCCAACTCTCACATCCATACATGACTACTGGAAAAACCATAGCCTTGACTAGATGGACCTTTTTTGGCAAAGGTCTGCTTTTGAATATGCTACCTAGGTTGGCCATAGCTCTTCTTCTTAGGTCCAAGGAATAGTCTATCTCAGTAGGAATTCCAAGAGTTCTTTTAAATTGTGTGTATTTTTCAGAGAAGTGTTCAATAAATGCCAGGTTGGCTGATAGTGCTCAAATTGTCCATACCCTTACTGGTTGTATGTCTAATTTTCTACTGTTTGGAGAAGACTGGTGATATATCCAAATATAATTGTTAATTTTTCTGCTTTTCTTAAAAGTTTATTTATTATTATTATTTTTCCACTTGGAAACTCAGAATGGCCAGTTCTACTTGAAATCATATCCTTTACTATTAAATATATCTCCCTCTTTATCCGTAGTATGATTGGTATTTTTGTTTTATTTTATTTGTATTTTTTCCTTTGTATTATTCCTTGATATGAAACCTACTTTTCAAATATTAATGTCACAACAAGTTGTGTGTATATGTGTGATAAGAGAATCAGTCAATTTCTATCCTATTATCTAACCTATTTATTTCTATGTTTATGTGGGTTTTCATAGACAGCCTATAGTTCTTTCTGCCCTATCCATATGGATAATCTCTGGCTTTTGGTAGGAGTGCTTGGATAACTTACATTTATTGTAATTATTGACAAGATCAGAATCACAACTGTCATTTTGATATTTTTCCTGTATTTTTCTGCCATATATTTCTCCAGACTCTTTTTGAATTAGTTGAATTCATATTTAGTATGCCCTTTAACTTTGAATTTTGGCTTGGTTATTCATCTTTGCTTTATTTTTAGTAGCTGTTTTAAAGTTCCCAATATTAATGTTACATTTCTCAGTCTACCTTCAAATATTATACTGCCTTTCACTAAATCTAAAACTCTAACATAAGGAAATTTCAATTCCTCTTCTTTTTTGGTCATTGTTACCATACATTTTTCTTCTATATAATATTATTTTTCTTTAAGCTATCAATTATCTTAATTGACAAGAAAAGAAATAAAAATATTTTCCTGATCCCTTCATACTTATCATTTCTTGACTCTTCACTCTATGTGATACCATTTCCCTTCTCATTGAAGAATTGTTTTAACATTTTCTCTTGTACACATTGGGAGAATCTCTAAGCTTTTAGTTCCTATTGATTGGTTGAAAAAGTCTTTATTTTGGCTTAATTGTTAAATTAATATCCTTTTAGAATAGTTTTAGGTTTATAGGAAAATTGCTGAAAAAGACAGTTCCCCACATGCTTCCTCTATCTCCATCCTCCCTATTATTAACATCTTGCATCAATGTGGTGCATTTGTTATAGATGATGAGCTACTGATACATCTCTATTACCTAAAGCCCATACTTTACATTAAAGATCATTCTCTGGGTTGTAAATTTCCATGGGTTTTGACAAATGCATTAAGTCCTGGATCCATCATTACAGAGTCATACAAAATAGCTTCACTGTCCTAAAAATCCCCTGTGCCCCCTTTGTCTGTCCACTCCAACTTGGTGGAAACCAGTAATCCTTTCACTGTTTGCCAAGTTTTGCCTTTTCAGAACATCATGTTGTTGTTTAGTTGCTAAGTCATGTCTAAAAACATGCAATATCTGAGAATTGTTCAGGTTATAGCCTTCTGGTGGCTGTGCTATACTGAGCCTCATGGAATCTCATCCTATGAGTGTTTGGGCTTAGGATTTAGCAAGTGTCTTCAATGATTTCTTAAGATAATCTCTGGTTCATTTTATCTGATGAAATTTCCTACAAATTCCAGTTGATTAAGCTTCGAACTTTGATTTGTTTTCTCAGGTAGTGACCCTGCCCTGCCTTCTCTGGGATTCCTCTCCATAAGTACTGGTTCCGATATTGTTCCCATACAGAAGCCTAGGGGGAAAGTAGGCCTCGTCTTTCCTTCTCTCAGGGATGACAGTCCTATGCTGCTTAATATTTCATATCTCAAATTAATTGTTTCATGTATTTTGTCTAGATTTCTTTTCTTTTTACTGTGAAAGAGTAAATCCACTCTTAGTTGCTTCATCTCATCCTTTAACAGTTTCTTTCCTGGTTTCTTTATCCTACCAATATGTCATGTGTCATGTTTTTTCATGATTTAGTATACATACAGATATATGTGTATATACATGTAAAATTTAAATTATAGAATCTTTAATGTGTCCCTTCCAAGACATGGCCTCAGAATGCTTTAATTTGTTACTAGTTATACTGTGAATTGTTAAAAGTTGATTATTTAGTCTATTTGCTAAAACAAAAAACAAACAACAACAAAAAACAAACACTTCACAATATTTTAATTATTAATTTTATTTATAATTTCCAACTTTTAAATATTTTTAAATCAATTTATCCATTTCTCATACTCTATGTGTTGCTTTTACATATTAGATCTATTTT
This sequence comes from Bos javanicus, assembly GCF_032452875.1. Classification (NCBI taxonomy): domain Eukaryota; kingdom Metazoa; phylum Chordata; class Mammalia; order Artiodactyla; family Bovidae; genus Bos; species Bos javanicus. Next base: position 3,114,711 of record NC_083871.1, on the reverse strand, counting down.
AAACTTCTTGAAGTGACATTTTGTTATACCATCATTATTCAATTAAATTTCCCCCATAAAATTGTTCCTGCAAGCTTTCATTAGCAATCATTATTTTCTGGGCTGGAGAATAATCTTTAGTGTTTTATTTGCTATGCAACTATTGGAGACAATTTTTTTTGTTTTTTGTCTTTGCTTTTGATGGATATTTTCACCTAGTGTAGAAATCTAGATTGTCCTCCATTTCATTTCAGAACTTTAAAGATATCAATATATCAAATGCTGGCTTTCATTTTTTAATTTGAGAAACATTCAGTTCTCAGTCTTTTTCTCCTTTATTGTTGATCCAAGGTTTTTTTCCACCTATTCTTTACATATTTTCTTATAGTTTTCAGAAGTTTTACTCTGATGTTTCACCCTCTGAGTTTATTTTTCTTTGATTTACAGAGCTTCCTGATTTTGTGGCTTGATTTTGTTGGTCAATTTTGATAAAATCTCTGCAACTCCCAATTAGAACTTACTCTGCTCAGTGTGATTTCCTTTCATGGGATTCTAGCTGTTAACTGGGCTTCCCTGATGATTCAAATGGTAAGAATCTGCATACGATGTTACATTTTTCATGCTCTTTCCTCCACATTTATTTTTTTCTATCATGTTAGTTTCTTAATTTTCCTTTCTTTCATCATTCTCTGCATTAATCTGGATGATTTATTCCTGCTGATATTTACACTTGTCTTTCTAATATGCTGCCAAATGCACCCACTGTCACGTAATAGCTGATCAGTCATATTTTTCAGTTTCGAAATTTATTTTTTCATAAACAATATTCAAACATTGGCTAAAATTCTCAATCCTGTCATTTATTTATTATCAGTTCAATTCAGTTCAGTTGCCTCTGATTCTTTGTGAACCCATTGACTGAAGCATGCCAGGCCTCCCTGTCCATCACCAACTCCCAGAGTTTACTCAAACTCATGTCCACAGAGTCGGTGATGCCATCCAACCATCTCATCCTCTGTCGTCCCCTTCTCCTCCTGCCCCCAATCCCTCCCAGCATCAGGGTCTTTTCAAATCAGTCAGCTCTTTGCATCCAGTGGCCAAACTATTGGAGTTTGAGCTTCACCATCAGTCCTTTCTATGAACATTCAGGACTGATTTCCTTTAGAATGGACTTGTTGGATCTCCTTGCTGTCCAAGGGACTCAAGATTCTCTCCAACACCACAGTTCAAAAGCATCAGTTATTCGGTGCTCAGTTTTCTTTATGGTCCAACTCTCACATCCATACATGACTACTGGAAAACTTACAGCTTTGACTAGACAGACCTTTGTTGGCAAAGTAATGTCTCTGCTTTTTAATATGCTGTCTAGGTTAGTCATAACTTTTCTTCCAAGGAGCAAGCATCTTTTAATTTCATGGCTCATCTGCAGTAATTTTGGAGCTCAAAAAGTAAAGTCTGTCACTCTTTCCCCATCTATTGCCATGAAGTGATGGCACCAGATGCCAAGATCTTAATTTCCTGAATGCCGAGTTTGAAGCCAACTTTTTCACTCTCCTCTTTCACTTTCGTCAAGAGGCTTAGTTCTTCTTTGCTTACTGCCATAATGCTGGTGTCATCTACATATCTGAGGTTATTGCTATTTCTCCTGGCAATCTTGATTCCAGCTTGTGCTTCATCCAGTCCAGCATTTCTCATGATTTATATAAGTTAAATAACTTCTGCATATAAGTTTAAAAAGCAGGGTGAGAAAATACAGCCTTGATGTACTCCTTTCCCTGTTTGGAACCAGTCTGTTATTCCATGTCCAGTTCTAACTATTGCTTCTTGACCTGGATGCAGATTTCTCAGGAGGAAGGTCAGGGGTTTGGTAATACCATCTCTTTCAGAATTTTCCAGTTTGTTGTGATCCACACAGGCAAAGGCTTTGGCATAGTTAATAAAGCAGAAGTAGATGTTTTTCTAGAAGTCTCTTGCTTTTTTGATGATCCAATGGATGTTGACAATTTGATCTCTGGTTCCTCTGCCTTTTCTAAATCCAGATAATCAATTTTACCAAATTTGGTGTCTTGATCCTACTTTTGTTTCTGGGTGATTTTCCTTTTTTTGTTGTTGTTTCTAATCATATCATATTTTCTTCTCCCTTGCTTGTATATTTGCATGGTGTGCCATATATTTATTGTGAATAATTTTAAGTATAATTTGAGACCAATGATGCTATCTTATTCCAAATCAAATTTATATTTGCCCTGTCAGAAGGCTAACACTGACCATCATTCTTCATTTCATATTAATCAAGGACTGAGATATTTTGAGCCAAAAGCTAATTTTTATGCTCCTGCAAAATCTGGCCTATTTACTGATTACTCTTATTTATAGAGTAGCTAATTTGGTACAGTGTAAAGCTTGAAGCAATTACTGGTGCCACCTCCTCCACTGCAGGCCTTTTAATTCAGCCCTCCCCTGTCCACCCTCTTCACTATTTATAAATATGTTTAAAACTCTGCTTAGGTTGCTTGCCATATTAGACCAAGTTCGTCCAGTAATTCAGGAAAGAAATTAGCCCTCAATTCTGATCTCCTCCCTTAAGGCATCCTTCTTCTGATCTTGGATGTGGAATATTTTTCTGCCATTCTCCTCTGTGATATCTTCAAATACATATATATATATATTTTTTAAGTATCTGTATTTTTTTAAGCAAGATGATTATTTCAAATTGTCTAACATGTCATTGCAGATGAAACACTTCAGCAATACTTTTTTAAATGAAAAGTGCTTACAAGTACTTCACAAAATTATGTATCCGAATGTCCAGTGAAAAAACATTCAACCTAATCAGGCATAAGGGAAAATGAAATTAGCATCAGCATCACCATGAGATATTACTTCTTATTCATTATAAAAGCTAATATTTTTAAAGCCTGATATTAAAACTAAGTGTTGGCAAATTTGTAGATTGACTGCATTTTGCAGAAAAAAATGGTTAAAACCACTCTCTATAAATATTTCAAAGTACCTGAATAGACTGACAGTGTGGGATAAAATCACACCTTAAATCACCCTAAATACTAGTTCCTTCTCTTTGGAAATGACCCAGATAGCAATTGTTTTTATTGCAGTCTTAAAAAAATGCAAAATTAAACTGTTTAAACAACTACTTTATTTTAGTCTCAAAGTTGTGTGGATGGAGAGTTAATATAGGATCAAATGGTCAATTTTTCTGCTCTATGTGCTGTCAGCTGAGAAACCTGTGAAATATTCAGGCAGAGGAGGGGCCATTCTGGAGGTGCCTTCATCCCCTTGGTAGTTAGTGGGCATGTCTGAAAGACTTGGGTCAGCTGGGGCTGTTGACCTCTGTGGCTGCCTTGACCTCTACTCATAGAGGTCACATCACAATGTGGTCAGATATCTTCAATTGTAACTCAGGGCACTCATGGAGAGTGTCTTGGGGGCAGAAAGTGAATGTCTCTTAACATCTGAGACCAAAAATTGGCCCAGGTTCACACTGTCATATTCTATTAGTCAAAAAGTCACGGAATCCACAAGATTCAAAGAGGAAAAAAACTGACCCCACGTTTCCATATTTGTAGTGTCAAAAGTATACATACTTCTGTTCTACAAAAGGCACTATAAAGAGAATGAAAGGACAGATTGGGAGGAACTATTTGCAAAGCACATATATCTGATAGAGAACTGGTATCCCAAATACACTCAGAACTCTTAAAATTCAACAGAAGAGAACAAACAACTCAGCTAAAGAATTGGTAAAATTTCACCAGAAAAGATATACTAATGGAAAATATGCATCTGAAAAGATGTTTAGCATCCTATGCCAAAAGGAAATTTCAACTTAAAACAAGGATAGAATACCACTGTGTGTCTTTGAAAATGGTAGGTAAAGATGTGAAGCACAGGACCACATATTCATTGCTGGTATAATGTGAAATGGCACAGTCACTTTTGAAAACAGTTTGTCAATTTTTTACAAAGATAGACATAGAGTTACCAGATCATTCAGCATGAGTTAAAAACTTACATCCATAAAAAACTTGCAAATATTCACTCAAAAATTGACAGAACTGATAAAAATGGACAAAAATGGACAAAACCAAGATATCCTTCAATTGATGAGTGGATAAACAAACCAATACACAGGAAAATGGAATACAATTCAATAATAAAATGAACTATAGTATCAAACAGCCAGAAGACACAGAGAAATTTAAATGTATGTTATTAAGTGTAAGAACTCAATTTGAAAGCAAATACATACTTTATTCACCAACTATTTGACATTATTTAGAAGCAAAGTTATATAAACAGTATAATGATTAGAATTTGGGAAGGGTGAGGGAGGGTTGAATGAAGGGACTGTTGGTCTATTTTAGGGCAGTGCATCTGTTCAATATGAGTCTGTAATAGCAGGTATATGACACTTGGTATGCCTTTGTCAAGACTATAAACTGTCCAACACAAAGAGTGAAATTAATGGAAACCATGCAATTGAATTAATAATTATAATTAATATTAGTTTATTAATTGTAATAAACATGCATACCACAGTCATATAACTTGCTAATAATAGGAAAAACTGAGGACAAATTAACAGGTATATGGGAATTCTCTGTGCTTTCTGCTCTAATTTTTCCTATATCTAAAACTTTCCAATAAGTTTATTAATTATAAACAATATATATGGAGTTATCTTTATCATGACCATTATCAGAACAGAAAAATAATACATGCAAAAATAACAGCAATGAAAATAAATGACCAGAAGGAGACACAGCCTGAAAGAGAATATACATTTAATAAAAATTTGAAGACAAAATATTTACTTTATGATAACAGAGGTAAGTTACTATTGGGAAAGAAGATTAGTGACTGGGAACATCTAGAGAAGTAATATTATTCTTTTAGTCCATTTACCATTTCCATCTGTGATTTGTGGGCAAATTGATGGGCTCAATAATCAAGTTGTGCATATTTGATCAGTGTACTTTTCTGTATGTTTGATATTTATAAATAAAATATCTTAAATAATACAAAGCAATAACAGATAAGCTACAAGGAGAAATAGATAATTCTACAGAGAAATCTGAATATAACTTTTTGAGTGACTAATTGAACAAACAGAAACAAAATCAATAGGAATGTGGAATATTAATGATTGAATAGCATAACAGAATAACTAGATTATCGAAATTGGCAAATCTATCAATGTGGATAAATAGGTATTTACATAGTTACTTGGTTCAGAATATGGTATATGAGCACAGTGGACTCAAACTTGAAACAATCCAATATAAATAAACAACTCAAAATTCCCTTTCTGTTAGCTAATTAAGAAATATTCTTAATATTATAAATTTGATTTGCCTGAGTGGATGTCTAGTTGTAAGGAAAGTAACCTTAAATTTGATAGTTCAAATACATATATCCTTATTAAATGATTGAAAATATTTCCATTAGTTTTATATACTTTTGTTTGAGCTATTTAATCCATGAATAACCATATCACAAGAGATTACAGTTCTTCTCCTATTAACTTTAAATTGCTAATTTTAAAGATTAATTCATGAAAAATCTAGATAACAACAGCTCTTTGAATTTTTTTTCCACACAATAGACTATAGAAAACATTGTTCTAAATGCGCCCCAAGGGACTTATCTGGTAGTCCTGTGTTTAAGAATCTGCCTTTCAATGCAGGGAGAAGGGGTTAGATCCTTGATCAAGGAATTAAGACTCCACATGCCAAAGATCAACTAAGCCTGACCCTTAATTGAGCCTGCCCATTCTGTAACCCACACACCACAACTGGAGAGAATTTCTCTTAGGGAAATTTAAATGGAGGAAGTCTTCAGGCTTCAGAAGGAGGAGAGCAGGCCTGACTTAGCTTCTGACCTACTTGGAAACTGTCCGAATTCTGTGCCTGCCTGCAACAATAGCAAGTCAGGCACTGTTTTAGATAAGAAAGGGAGTGGATTTTGGAATTCTTGAGACCCTGGAGGTTTGGCCAACCAACCAGCTAATGAAATCCTTTGACTCACAAGATAAACAGCATTGTAAAAAGACTAAGGTAAAACCAGAGCTGCATTTCTGCATGCAAACTGATGATGATATCAGGCCTGGGATTGTAAACAGGAGTCCCTGACTGCAGTTTGAGGTTTCACCCAAGGAGTGAACATACTGCCTGGAACCGTTTCCCAATTGGGACTCCAGATTGCTGCTAATGAGAGACTTCCCAGCCATGTTCAAGTCAGGATATAGGTAGGTCTGTGATGTTACTCTTTTCTATTGTTTATTTTAACTTTCTTTTAAAGACTGTATTGAATTTAAGTCAAGCAATCTTCTATAAAAAAATTGAAATTGTTAATTTGTATGTAGCAAGTGGTTTCCTTTGTTAATGAATCCTAACTTTCAGCAAAACAAGCTCATGAGCTACAACAAAGATCTCGCATCTCACAACTAAAACTGAACACAGCCATAAATGAATAAATATGAACGTGTTTGTCACCCAGTTGTGTCTGACTCTGCAGCCCCATGGATGGTAGCCCACCAGGCTCCTCTGTCCATGGAATTCTCCAGGCAAAAATACTGCAGTGGGTAGCTATTTACTTCTCCAGGGAATCTTCCACATTCAGGGACTTAACCAGGTCTCCTGCATTACAGGCAGATTGTTCATCATCTGAGCCACCAGAGAAGCTAAATTTAAACAAAAATAAATACATAAGTATATATGCCCCAAAACACCTGTTTATGAATATTAAAGCAGTCTTTTTTAATGGATAGGTCATGTACTATAGTTTGTGATTCCATGACTGCAGCACGCCAGGCTTTCCTGTCCTTCACCATCTCCCAGAGCTTGCTCAGATTCTTATATAATGAGGCAGTGATGCCATCCAACCATCTCATCCTCTGTCAACCTTTTTTCCTCCCGCCCTCAATCTTTCCCAACATCAGGCATCAGGGTCTTTTCCAGTGAGTCGGCTCTTTGCATCAAGTAGCCAAAGTATTAGAGTTTCAGCTTCAGTAGCAGTCTTTCTGATGAATATTCAGGGTTGATTTCCATCAGAATTGACTCTTTGATCTCCTTGCAGTCCAAGGAACTCTCAAAAGTCTTCTCCAGTACCACAATTTGAAAGCATTAACTCTTTATCACTCAGCCTTCTTTCTGGTCCAACTCTCACATCCATATATGACTACTGGAAAAACAGTAACTTTGACTATATGGACCTTTGTCAGCAAATGATGTCTCTGCTTTTCATACTCTGTCTAAATTTGGCAGAGCTTTTCTTCCAAGTAGCAAGTGTCTTTTAATTTTGTCTGCAGTGATTCTGCAGCCCAAGAAAATAAAATATGTCACTGTTGCCACTTTTCTCCCATTTATTTGCCATAAAATGATGGGACCAGATGACATGATCTTTATTTTTTGAATGTAGAGCTTTAAGCCAGCTTTTTTACTCTCCCCTGTCTCCCTAATCATAAGGTTCTTTAGTTCCTCTTCACTTTCTGCCATTAGAATGGTATCATTTACATATTTGAGGTTGCTGATATTTCTCCTGGCAATCTTGATTCCAGCTTGTGCTTCATCTAGACTGGACTTTTGCATGATGTACTCTGCATATAAGTTAAATAAGAAGGGTGACAATATACAGACTTGATACACTCCTTTCCCAATTTTGAACCAGTCAGTTGTTCCATGTCCAGTTCTAACTAACAGTTACTTCTTGAACTGCATGCAGTTTTTTTCATGAGACAGGTAAGGTGATCTTGTATTTCCATCTTTTAAGAATTTTCCATAGTTTGTTGTGATCCACACAGTGAAAGACTTTAGCATAGTCTATGAAGCATAAACAGATATCTTTTTATGGAATGCCTTTACTTTTTCTATGATATAACATATGGTGGCAATTTGATCTCTGGTTCCTCTGGTTATTCTAAATCATTTTGTCCATCTGGAAGTTCCCAATTCATGTACTGTTGAAGAATAGCTTGAAGGATTTTGAGCATTACCTTGCTACCATGTGAAATGAGCTCAACTGTACAGTTATTATTGTTTAGTTGCTCTGTCATGTGAAACTCTTTGCAACCCCATGGACTGCAGCATGTCAGGCTTCCCTGGACTTAATCATCTCCAAGAGCTTGCTCAAACTCATGCCCACTGAGTTGGTGATGCCATCCAACCATATCATTCTCTGTCTTCCCCTTCTACGCCTGCCTTCAATTTTCCCCAGCATCCGGGCCTTTTTCAATGAGTCAGCTCTTCACATCAGGTGGCCGAAGTATTGGAACTTCAGCCACAGCATAAGTCTTTGAAATGAATATTCAGGATTGGTTTCCTTTAGGATTGAGTAATTTGATCTCTTTGCAATCTAAGGGACTTCCAAGAGGTCTTCTCCAATACCACAGTTCAAAAGCATCAATTCTTCAGCACTTAGTTTTCTTTATGATCCAACTCTCACATCCATACATGACTACTGGAAGAACCATAGCTTTCACCATACAGACCTTTGTCAGCAAAGTACTGTCTCTGCTTTCTAGTATGCTGTTTAGGTTTGTCATTGCTTTTCTTCCAAGGAGCAATTGTCTTTTAATTTCATGGCTACAGTCACCATCAACAGTGATTTTGGAGCCCAAGAAAATAAAGTCTAGCACTGTTTCCATTGTTTCTCCATCTATTTGCCATTAAGTGATGGGACTGGAAGTCATCATCTTCGTTTTTTTGGATGTTGAGCTTTTAGTCAGCTTTTACCTTCAGCAAGAGGCTGTTTAGTTCCTCTTCATTTTCTGCCATAAGGGTGCTGTCATCTGCATATTCAAGCTTATTGATATTTCTCCCAGCACTCTTGATTCCAGCTTGGTCTTTCACATAGTGTACTCTGCACAAGTTAAATAAAGCAAGGTGACAATGTACAGCCTTGACATTATCCTTTCCCAATTTTGAACCCATCCATTGTTCTATGTTCAGCTCTAACTGTTGCTTCTTAACCTGAATACAGATTTCTCAGGAGGCAGGTAAGGTGGTCTAGTATTTCCATCTCTTTAAGAATTTTCCACAGTTTGTTGTGATTGTACAGTAGTTCGACATTCTTTGGTATTGCCTTTGTTTGGGATTGGAATGAAAACTGATCTTTTCCAGTCCTGTGGCCACTGACTTTTCCAAATTTGATGGTATCTTGAGTGTAGCATTTTAGCATCATCATCTCTTAGTATTTTAAATAGCTTAACTGGAATTCCATCACCTCCATTAGCTTTGTTCATAGTAATTCTTCCTAAGGCCTACTTGACTTCACACTCCAGGATTTCTGGCTCTAGGTGAGTGTTCATACCATCATGGTTATCTAAGTCACTAATACTTTTTATATATTATTTATTTATATTTTTTCTACCTCTTCTTAATCTTTTCTGCGTCTGTTAGTTCCTTGTCACTTCTGTCCTTTATTGTGCCCATCTTGCATGAAATATCCTTTTGTATTTCCAATTTCCTTGTTTAAATCTCTAGTCTTTCTCATCTTATTGTATTTCCTCTATTCTGTTACATTGTCCACATAAGAAGGCTTTCTTATCTCTCCTTGCTATTCTCTAAAACTCTTCATTCATTTGAGTGTATCTTTTCCTTTCTCCTTTGTCTTTTGCTTCTTTTCTCAGCTATTCATAAGACCTCCTCAGACAACCAGTTTTCCTTGTTATGTTTCTTTTTCTTGGGGTTGGTTTTGAAAGGAATACTTTAATTTTCAAGCATAAATATGTAAAGAAGGGTGTGTGTAGGTGGCAGTGGAGAGAAAGGAGCTCTGAGCAAATGGCATTGACATTCTCTTCTTCAGACTAGAAACCTGGAACAGGAAGTAGCAGGTACACTGCTGCCCAACTCTTGGCATCCTGTGGAAAAATAAGTTTAATCCAATGTGGAGCTAAATATTCTTATTTCTGCATTCCTGTTTTACATGGTGAGCAGAGAGTAACCTTGTTGCAACAGGGAGTGGGTTTCAAAACCATGTCTCATTTAGGATATCATTATCTGGGAAACCCCAGCATTTGGAAACCTCAGGGACAAGCTTGGCGTGAAGATGCTAATGTGGAAAAAGAGCCTTTGAGATGCATAGCCTCTAATAACTGAGTCTAGGCAAACTCTGAGTTCCAGCCAAGATTTTATCACACACTCCTCGATAAATTTCTATGCTTATTTGCTGGGCAATTTGTACTGTTTTTCTTCATGTGGACAAGGTGCAGACTATAGGGAACATTTTTGGTGCTTTAGATATTTATCATCAAAATTCCTTCCTATTTAGAAGGAATACCCCCTACCTGAGTCTGCTGAGATGCTGGTAGTCACTCTCATGCTACTTTTGCATCTATTTCATAAATATGGAACTAAATGTTGCAATTAAAAGCATTCACCTTGTCTTTACAATAGTGTTGGGAGCAGAGAAGGAGAGGATCTCTTCCCTGCTGGTGGATGAAGGTGGTTGTGAGCTCACTTATCTTGTGATTGTCATTAAAACAATGTTGGAGGCAGAACGGAGGGATCAGTACATTGTGAGAAGCTTTTTCTGTAGAAAAATTTGGTTCCATTAATTGGGGCACATGTTTCTGGCTGTTGCTTCTATGGTGCATTGACTAGTTTCCTTGTTATTTTTTTTTCTTTCAATTATTATCTAAAAGATGTAAACACCATATGCAATGCTCTGCCAGGTATCATTCAAATTGTTTATTAAATATTCTGAATTTTTTTAAATTTTATTTTATTTTTAAACTTTACAATATTATATTAGTTTTGCCAAATATCGAAATGAATCCACCACAGGTATACATTTGTTCCCCATCCTGAACCCTCCTCCCTCCTCCCTCCCCATACCATCCCTCTGGGTTGTCTCAGTGCACCAGCCCCAAGCATCCAGTATCGTGCATCGAACCTGGACTGGCAACTCGTTTCATACATGATATTAAGCTAAAACAATGAACATTCTGTATTTCTTATTCACTGCTTTGCATATTCCTTGAGCATTACTTTTATGCCCCTAATCTCTATTTAGATCTTCAAAGTTTTACAAGTGACATCTATGTTCTTGATTTATATGGAGCTAAAAACAGTAATATAATTACTAGTACTTCACCGGCATATAACAAACTTTTATTTGAAACATGTCAGCACTGCATATAGAAAAAATAATATTTAAAATTACTTTCTGAGATCACAAAATGCAACATGATAGAACTAGAACTTGGGCTACAAATTCCAAGCTCCTAATTTTTATATATGCCATCAGCATTGTATTTTGATGGTAATAACATTATTATGAGTAAAATCCTACTTATTTCCCAATGTTCAGTTAATTTCCAGAGCAATATAGATAGAGTTCTTAATGCACTCCAATCTCTTAGAAATAAAGTATCTGTAATTATCCATGCAGAAAGTTGGGAACTGAATATATATTGTGATCATTTTATTTTGTGCAAGACAAATAAAGTCAGACATTACAATGAGCTTTGGATATTACAGGGTGTGTGTGAGTGTGTGTGTGTTCACAAAAGCACGCAAGCCTGTTGAAAGTTGCATATTATTTTGCCTTCTAAGAGAGAGAATGTCAACTTTCGAACCTAATTAGAAAACATCTATTGCTTTTTCACATCTTTATTAAAGTAAAGACAATCTAATTAAAATAATTCAACTTACTCTAGAAATTCTGCAAATTGCTGTAAAGTGAGTTGCTGGCCATAGCATGTCAGAATATATGTTGTACAAATATTAGATGAAAAGGAAACTCTAAGCAAGGTGAAAAGACAGCCTTCAGAATGGGAGAAAATAATAGCAAATGAAGCAACTGACAAACAACTAATCTCAAAAATATACAAGCAACTCCTGCAGCTCAGTTCCAGAAAAATAAACAACCCAATCAAAAAATGGGTCAAAGAACTAAACAGACATTTCTCCAAAGAAGACATACAGATGGCTAACAAACACATGAAAAGATGCTCAACATCACTCATTATCAGAGAAATGCAAATCAAAACCACAATGAGGTACCATTTCATGCCAGTAAGAATGGCTGCGATCCAACACCGCCTTGCAGAACAGCGAAGACACCACAGACTTTCTGGAGTTCAAGTACTGTGCCAGCCTGCGGACCCAAATCTGCCAGGTGCTGATTCACCTCCTGAGCTTGGCCAGCCCCTCAGACCTGTCCTGCATCAGGAAAACCCTCGAACTGCACGGGGACATGGTCCAGTCCTATATCCTACAGTTTTTAAAATCAGGAACAGAGAGAGATGACACCAGAGCACCCCACCACCCACAGGAAAGAGACCAGATGGTCAGAAGGGCCCTGGGGCACATAAACAGTGTCCAGGCACTGGCTGATGATCCAGCCAAAAGGGCCATCATGGCCTTTTAGGAAGATACCCTGACCATTTATTTTGACTCATCTGGATCTCAAGTAGCACCCTTAGGATTAACCCATTGGTGAATAGTCTTCCATACTTTTCAGGTGTCAAGTGGAAACAGGAAGACCTGAGCTTGAGCATCACATGTGTGGGGTTTCGTCTTAGGGGCAGAAACAGTGCTTTCACCGTTTATTTAGAGTGGGTTAGCAGCTATTGAAATTTTTCTCAGAGGGCTCATCCACGTTGCAGAGTGGTTTCACTGCCTTGGCTGTGGCTGTGGCTGCTGGGACCTCTGACTTGTGCATCTGGGAGCCAAGGAGTTGGGTTGTCCTGTGGACTGAGGAGGCTTGGGTTCTGAAGAATGGTCTCAGAAGAGTATTAAAAAAAGGAAAAAGCAAAAGGATTTAGGAGTTAGAATGTTGTATATTGTGTCTCTGGGAATTGTTTTTCTTTTGTAATAAACTCATGTAAAGCAGTAGAGTAAAAAGTCTACAAGCAATAAATGCTGGAGAGGGTATGGAGAAAAGGGAACACTCTTACACTGTTGGTGGGAATGCAAACTAGTGCAGCCACTATGGAGAACAGTGTGGAGATTCCTTAAAAAACTGGAAATAGAACTGCCTTATGATCCAACAATCCCACTGCTGGGCATACACACTGAGGAAACCAGAATTGAAAGAGACACATGTACTCCAATGTTCATCTTAGCACTGTTTATAATAGCTAGGACATGGAAGCAACCTAGATATCCATCAGCAGATGAATGGATAAGAAAGCTGTGGTACATATACACAATGAAGTATTACTCAGCCATCAAAAAGAATACATTTGAATCAGTTCTAATGAGGTGGATGAAACTGGAGCCTATTATACAGAGTGAAGTTAAGTCAGAAAGAAAAACACCAATACAGTATACTAATGCATATATATGGAATTTAAAAAGATGGTAATGATAATCCTGTATGCAAGACAGCAAAAGAGACACAGATGTATAGAACAGTCTTTTGGACTCTGTGGGAGACGGACAGGGTGGGATGATTTGGGAGAATGGCATTGAAACATGTATAATATCATATAAGAAATTAATTGCCAGTCCAGGTTTGATGCAGGATACAGAATGCTTGGGGCTGGTGCACTGGGATGACCCAGAGGGATGGTACAGGGAGGGAGGTGGGAGGGGAGTTCAGGATGGGGAGCACATATACACCCGTGGCAGATTCATGTTGGTATATCGCGAAACCAATACAATATTGTAAAGTTAAAAAAAAAAAAAAAGAATAGTACAAACAGAAAAAAAAAAAGAAAGAAAGAAAATCAGTGCTTAACCATCTTATACCACACTGGAAATAAGAAGCTTACATTTATAAAAATATTTCAGTGTTGGAAAGAGAAAATATACTCAACAGAGAACTAAGTGGCTTCCAACCATCTCTTTCCCCTTTACTTATTATGGCATCTAAATTAAGTCCCATAATCTGTAAATCTCTCCATGGTATGAGTGCTGAATTTTAAGAATCACATAGCACCACCAATTGTCAAACTCTTTTACAGTCATTTTAAGGATATGAATTGCAGAAAATAGCAAAACATAAACTAGGGAGATGTACTTCTTCACAGGATACATTTTGGCTGAGTGGGATATCCCAGGGACTATATTCATGGTCTGGTTGATGAGCAAAGAGAATGTATCCTGACCTCGTGTGAGCTCAAGATCATTTTTTCTCTGGCACTTCATTGGTTCAAACTGTCAAATAAAGGAGTCATGGGTGGGATTGGGGTCGGGTAATAAGAACTGCACTAGAGCTAAGCCAGCATCTTAACTGCCACTTCTATGATTTGGGACATTTGAACACCCTAAGATATTATCTGAACATGGCCATGGGAAATCACCAAAGTGATTCAGACAAAGCAAAGATCTGGACAAATGTCTTCTCATTGATAACATATAAAGAGAGGGATAAAAGGTCTTCCCTAATAGCTCAGCTGGTAAAGAATCTGCCTGCAATGTGGGAGACCTGGGTTCGATCCCTGGGTAGGGAGGATCCCCTGGAGAAGGGAAAGGCTACCTACTCCAGTATTCTGGCCTGGAGAATCCTATGGTCGCAGAGTCTGACACAACTGAGCGACTTTCACTTTCACTTTCAAAAGCTGACTTAAGTTGTTTAATCAGTAATGCTGCACAGTATAGAAAAGATAGTTACCTGAGTACTTAAATTGAATTCATCTATGGAAACAACTTAAGCCAATGGATCGTTATTTCAGCAAATTTTTTGAATGCTTCTGTAAAATCCAAGAAGCAACATAAAAATGTAACAGGAAAATAGCTAAAGATGAACAGAAATGTGGTACCTGAAAGGAAATTAGATGAAATACAGACACTTATCCAAGATAAAAATTAAAACAAACAAACAAACAAAAAAAACAGGTGGGCAAAAATGATGATTAAGGAAAATAATCTAATAATAAGGAGAAAAAAACGATGAATTAATAATGTGGGAATTCAAAAGTGGTTGAGTAACAATTTGAAAATTCCAATAGTATAGAAAGGGATATAACTAAATTAAAAATATGAGGTAAAGTATACAAACATTGGAGAAGGCAATGGCACCCGACTCCAGTACTCTTGGCTGGAAAATCCCACGGACGGAGGAGCCTGGTGGGCTGCAGTCCATGGGATCGCAAAGAGTCGGACACGACTGAGCGACTTCACTTTCACTTTTCACTTTCATGCATTGGAGAAGGAAATGGCAACCCACTCCAGTGTTCTTGCCTGGAGAATCCCAGGGATGGGGGAGCCTTGTGGGCTGCAGTCTATGGGGTCGCACAGAGTCGGACATGACTGAATCGACTTGGCAGCAGCAGCAGCATACAAACATTGAGCAAGAAGAACAGGGATCAAACCTAAGACTTGTATGTTTTCAGGACAGAAATCCTGAAAAAAATAGAGTGGAAACAATAAAATGGAAACATGAGTGAACTTAACTATACAGAACTAAATAACATTTTAAAATTTTTTAGATACTTTATTAATTTATCTGAAGGTTTTAATTTTGACTTTTTACCCAACACCAGAATTAATAGAAAAGTGTCTTCTAATGATATTATTTTAAATTTTATTTCATTATAAATATTTGTCTTCAACAATTTCATTTTTAAATTATGTAGAGCTTTTATGTATTTGTATAAGATTATGCATGTATAATCTATACATTGGGATAGATTTAAAATTTAATATAAATTTCATTGGGATATACTATTCATTATACCATATGTATACAATGGAACCATTTCTTTAGAATTATTTTATCTATGCTTTAAGAGATATTGGCCTACAAACTTCCTTTTATATAATGACAGTATTCTATTGGAGAATATTAAACCTTTAGATTCATTCACTCCCATTCTGCTTTCTGTGCTCTAAATGTAACAAATTTCAATTATGGATGATGCATAGATAAATGGATAGGATGATAGATGATAAACAGATAGAGATAGAAATCTTTCTTATGGTCTTATACAATCAGTATTTATTTCAATTCTCTTTCCTTCCTGCATCTCTAATATTCCATCCAGGATTGTTTCCTTCTATCTGAAGAACACACTTTAAAAACAAGATGTTACAAATGACACTTCTTAAAAATCAAAATCCCTAAGAGGGGAAAAAATATATAAAAGAAGCACAAAACTACACATAGAAAACTCATTTTAAAGAATTATGCATAGCCTTGTAGTTTTTCTATTTTTATATCTATATTCAAAATTAGAGTATAATGTTGATCAGACAGTAACTGTATGTCTTGCTGTCTCTACTCGGTGTGTTTTGCACAGATGTAATAGGCTGCTGCTGCTGCTGCTAAGTCACTTCAGTCGTGTCCGAATCTGTGCGACCCCATAGAGGGCAGCCCACCAGGCTCCCCCTTCCCTGGGATTCTCCAGGCAAGAACACTGGAGTGGGTTGCCATTTCCTTCTGCAATCCATGAAAGTGAAAAGTGAAAGTGAAGTCGCTCAGTCGTGTCCAACTCTTTGCGACCCCATGGACTGCAGCGCACCAGGCTCCTCCATCCATGGGATTTTCCAGGCAAGAGTACCGGAGTTGGGTGCCATTGCCTTCTCCCATGTGATAGGCTATTTATTAATATTGCATCTCTGCATTTCCTGGCTTTTATAAAACTTTGTAGAGTTAAATATATACATTTTTACTTATAATAGACCTATATGATACCTTTATTAGTATTCCTATCTTAAATTTGAGGAAATTGAGCCTCTGTAAGTAGAAATAACTTACCAAGAAAGAGAACTTAACATTAAAATCTATATAACTCAAAATCCTGTCCTCTTTCTGTTTATCTTTTCTGCCTTTTATGTATGTGCTATATGTTCAATATAGTCTGTGGATTGGTGATTGTTTAGGAATTTAAACTGAATTTAAACCAAGAAACAGTATTTTGTTGAATGATAATATGAGCTATTTTTCCTACCTTTTAGTTATGACACAGTTCATGGAAAATGAAATTCTTTTATTGTTTTGGAAACTTCAAATAGTGAAAATAGCACTTTTCATGTTAAATGGAAACAAAGGAATCAACTTGATTGCGTGTGATACAGAAAGCTAGAAGAACAGAAATTGAACATAATTTTACTTTTGTATTACTTTTTAACTTTTGACTAAACATTTTCTTTAATAGACTAACTTGATTCATATCTCACAAATAGACATGTATGTCTCATGTATTTAAGAAGGGCCCTCTATAATAACAACAACAACAACATACACAAAAAAAGCAAAGATAGTGAAGGACAGTGAGGCCTGGTGTGCTGCCGTCCATGAGGCTGCAAAGAGTTGAATAGGACTTAGCAACTGAGCAACAACATAATGCCTCTTTCAAGGTGTTACCTAAATCCTGCTAGGCTTGAAGTCCCCTCTATAAGGGTTTAACTGATAGCTACTCATTATGTGCTCTGGGAACTGGAGTGAAAACTGTCCATAAATACATATAGAATGGTGGAAAATGAGATACCCAATGATAAAAGCTAAGTCAACCTTCAAAGGTGAAGATTCCTTCCTTTTCAGTTCATCATATGTGAAGACTTAAACTCGTTCTCTCTCTTTGTGCTTGTCCCACAGTTGCAGTGTACCCAAAGCCATGGAAAACACTGGGGAGAAGGGATAGGCTACCCACTCCAGTATTCTTGGGCTTCCCTGGTGGCTCAGAGGGTAAAGCGACTGCCTGCAATGCA
Source organism: Bos javanicus (assembly GCF_032452875.1). NCBI lineage: Eukaryota > Metazoa > Chordata > Mammalia > Artiodactyla > Bovidae > Bos > Bos javanicus. The sequence goes on along the minus strand of NC_083871.1, from coordinate 3,097,111 downwards.
GGAGACCCAGGTTTGATCCCTGGGTCGGGAAGATCCTCTGAAGAAGGAAGTGCCAACCCACTCCAGTACTCTTGCCTGGAAAATCCGATGGATGGAGAAGTCTCATAGGCTACAGTCCATGGGGTCACAAAAACTCAGACACAACTGAAAGACTTCACTTTCTTTCTTTCAATAAGCAGTTCATTTTGTTTAATGTAGATCCAAGCTAACTGAAATTTCTGGTTTATATATTTCCCTTGACAATACATTCATGCTGATTTGGAAGTCATTCATAGTGCTTCTAAAGGATATTTCTAAAGGGTTCATTATGATCCATTGTGAACCATTTTTGGATCAAGTAATTCATGAAAACAACTCACCCACGCTGACCAAAGTCAGTGTGCCAGAAAACAGTAAACTTGCATAACATGTTGCTGTTTTATAAACTGGCTTTGAAAAGAACAAGGCTGATTTACATTCTTAACTGTTAAAAATATTAGCACATGTAGCCTGAAATCACATTTTATTTTCCTTTTGTCTGTCATATCATAATTCATGACATGTTGCATTTAATCTTAACTAATTCCAGTTAACACCCAGACTTTTTATCATTACTGACAGAGTCACAGTTCTCTCCTGAAATTTGCAGTGATTTTTGTAATTTGAGAAGTTTTATGTTATTACAAAGGATTCAGTTTCACTAAATTTAACTTATGCTTTCTTTATTAAGATACTGCTAATGAGATAATGATTTGCCTCTCCCTTTCATTTAGAGTAGAAGCCAAAATTCCTACTGTAGACCATACACCCTCTATAATCTTAACTCCCCAAGTTCTTCCTTCCTGGCTCCACCCTAGATCTTTCTGCCGGTTCTGGTCTCCTTGCAGCTCCTTGCACATGGGCACAATCCCTTGGATCTTATGTTCTAGCTAATTTTTCATCTTGGAATGACACCTATTGACCTAACCCTCCTCAAGTCTCTTCTTAAATCTCACGTTCCCAGTGAGACCTATTCTGTACTTATTATTCAGCATTTCAAACTGCCTACTCTATTGAAGCACTCCACTGCCTCTGACCCTGCTCTGCATTTCCTTTCTACTTTAACAGCTTCACTGAGATGCATTCACATACCATATAACTAATACATTTGAAGTGTATGTCTATGGCTTTTAGTGTAGTCACACATGAGTACAACAATCAGTTGGAATTTGGTAATAATTTTTAGTCAGTTTTGGAATATTTCCATTACCTCAACAATAGAAAAAAAAAAAAACCCATACACTTGGGTTATCAAGATTTTATGTACACGTTCCCAATGCATTCCTAAACAATGACAGACCCATTTTCTATCTCTATAGATTTCCTTATTTTAGACATTTGTATAGACATGAAATTATGTAGTATGAGGTATCTCTTGTGTGGTTTCTTTCAATTAACCGAATGTTTTCAAGGCTTATTCATCCATAATGAATGCATCAAAGATGATGTTTCAAAGTTGTACCTGAAACATTCCTTTAATGGCAGTATAATATTCAATTGTGTGGATATAACACATTTGTTAATCCACTCACCTCTTGATTGATATTTGAGTTGTGTCCATCTGTTGGCTATTGTGAATATTATTGCATGTTTTCAACACTTTCATGTGTATACTTATGAGTGGATTACTGGATCACATGGCAATTCTCCACAGTTCCTGATTTTAGGCATTGTAGTGGATATTTTGGTTTTGATTTTCAGTTCCCTGATAACTAATTATGCTGATTATCTCTTCATGGGCTTATTGAATATTTTTATATCTTCTTGAGCTAAATATCTGTTCAGATCCTTTGCCTAATTTTAACTGGGATTTGTCTTTTTGTTAATGAGTTACAATTCCTTTTTATGTTTAGGATGTTTATATACAAATAAACAATGTGAACCTTTTGTTCTCCCATTCTTTGAGATATCTTTTCATTTGCTGGATGGTTTCCTTTGAAGCACAGATGTCTTTAATTGTTGAAAAATAGGAAATATTCACTCTTCATTCTTTTGTTCATATTGACAAATCTGATGTCATGAAGACCTGGACCTGGAATTTCCATTGTGGAAAATTTATTTGATTGATAACTTTATATTTTTACCTGAAACATGGTTTTTCATATTGTCCATATTGTTGAATCTGCTTTGGTAGTTCTTGCCTTTCTAGAATTCATCCCTATCATTTCAATTATCTAATTATTGGCATGTAATTGCTAATAGATTTTTTAAAAATTTTTGTATGATCGAGTACTTTTTCTCATTTAAATTCTGATTCTGCTAACTTGAGTTCTCATCTCTTTGATCAGTTTAAAGTTTTGTCAGTTCTGATGATCTTTTCAAGAAAACTATCTTTTATTGACTCTGATATTCTGTATTAGACACATAATTTACATTTCATTAATTTCTGCTGTAACACTTATTTCTTCCTTCTGCTTGTTTTAGGTTTAGTTTGTTTTTGTTTTTCCACCATCTTAATGCTAATGGTCATTTTCTCCTAGTCGTTGGGTTTCTCTTTTCATTCCCTTCACAGTGCTTTTCACAGAACAAAAATGTATGCGTTATTCTAATATAGACACTTAGAACAATATGTTTCCCTCCAGGGGCTTCCTTACTTGCAACCTTGTTTTGTCATATTGTGTCTTCTTTTTCAGTAATCTCAAATTATTTTCTTTCTAATTTCCATTTTTTTCTCTTCTTTGGTCTATTGTTTTGAGGAGTGTGTTGTTTAATTTGTAAATTTCACAAATGATTTATTTTCTTATTGATTTTTACTTGTTTCCATCATTCGTATTTTAGAAAACTTCCTACATCATTATGTTGCTGAAGCTCCCTGAATGATACCTGAAATCTCAATGGACAGCTATGGAGTATCTTCTATTTTGTTATTCAAATACCTTAGTTTCTTAACTTTTAAATTATAAAATACTTGTAGATTCACTTGAAGATATTAAAAAATATAGATAGATGCCATATATTCTATGTCAATTTTACCACAATACTAACACTTGTGCATATGTGACATATCATAAGTTGGAAATAGATATTGATACAAATCATCACTTTTTAAATTAATCATTATAAATGCAATCATTTTTATGTATGTTTAGCTCTATGCAATTTGATCACTTCTAGATCTTTAAAAAATGTTGTGCAGTATGTATATTTTCTTTATTTTTTGAAGTTTTGCTATTGTACATTATTATATGTTATAGAAATTGCAGGTATACAGTAAGGAGATTCCCAATTTTATCCTTGCCATACTTTTTTAACTGAAGTATAGCTGATTTACAATGTTCTGTTCTGTATTTCTCTTATTTTTAAACTACCTGTATTGTTGTAGTAGGACAGCAAGGATATCAAACCAGTCATTCTTTAGGGAAATCCACACTGAATACTCATTAGAAGGACTGATGCTGAAGCTGAAGCTCCTGTCACTTGATGCGAACAGCCAACGCATTGGAAAAGTCCTTGATGCTGGGAAAGATCGTGGGCAGAAGGAGAAGAGGGCATCAGAGGATGTGATGGCTTGATGACTTCATGTCCGTTGCATTGGTAATGGACAAGAAGTTGGGCAAACTCTGGGAGATGGTTAGGGACATAGAGGCCTAGTGTGCTGCAATCCAGTCACAGTGGGATGGACACGACTGGATGACTGAAAAACAACAGCAACATATTATAATATGAAGTGTTTCCTTAAGATAGTACATTGATGAGTCATGCTACATTTTTCCATGCTATCAATATTTGCCTTTTAATTGGGATATTTGAATTACATGTGTAATTTGAAGTAGCTGTGAATATGTTAGGTCTTTCTTAATTATTTAATTAATTTATTTATTTATTTCTGTTTGTTCCCTTGGTATCTTGATTTAACAATTTTTCTGGCCCCCGTAAGTGTTACCTAAATATTTTGAAAATATTTCATCTTGATTTATTTTTGTTTCTTAGTGTTATTCAGCATATCAGTTTGAATATTTTCTTTGGGGTCACTTTCTCTCTCTCTTATAGATAAAGAGATAGATAGATAGATAGATATACATATATGACAGAAAAAGAGACAGAGTGATACATCTATATCCATTCACAGTATGATTATATCATTGTTTTATGCTTTCAAGTAATGTATAGAAACTTATTTCATTTCCTTTTAATGTGCCCACTTTTTAAATATATTTACTTTTATACATGTATTGAGGATTACATTAGATTTTATAATTTTTGTTTCAACCATACATCACAATTTAAGAAACTCATGAGAATAAAGAGAGTTTAATATTTTTATCCATATTCTTGCCCTTTCAGGTATTCTTTTTATTTCCCTGGAGTTTTAAGCTTTCTATTTTCATTTCCATTTTGTTAAAAAATTTCCAGGGACTTCCCTGGTTATTCAATGGTTAAGACTTCAAAGTCCCATTGCAGGGGAACAGAGATTCGATCCCTGGTCAGGGTCTCAGACCACACATGCCTTGCAGAGTGGCCAAAAATAAATTTAGAAAAAAGAAAGAAAAAAAAATTCCCATTAGTTATTAAGAGTAAGTATGTTGCTGACAAATGCTCTGAATGTCCATTTGTCTGTGAAAATATTTGTCTCCCTTATTCCTGAATGATATAGAATGTTTAATTGACAGTGATTTTGGGTTGTTTGTTTTCCTAGTACTTAAAGCAATAATGTGCTTCTTCTGTCTTTCACGCTTTGAGGTGAGAAATCTAGTGTCATTTGAATTGGTATCTCTTTATATAGTTATCTGCCATTTCTCACTATCTTCTTTCAAGATTTTTTTTTTCTTTTGAAATTCTTTTTATTTTTTATTTTTTTCATTTTATTTTATTTTTAAACTTTACATAATTGTATTAGTTTTGCAAATATCAAAATGAATCCATCACAGGTATACATGTGCTCCCCATCCTGAACCCGCTTCCCTCCTCCTTCCCCATACCATCCCTCTGGGTCGTCCCAGTGCACTAGCCCCAAGCATCCAGTATCATGCATTGAACCTGGACTGGCATCTCGTTTCATACATGATATTTTCCATGTTTCAATGCCATTCTCCCAAATCATCCCACCCTCTCCCTCTCCCACAGAGTCCATAAGACTGTTCCATACATCAGCGTCACTTTTGCTGTCTCGTACACAGGGTTATTGTTATCATCTTTCTAAATTCCATATATATGCGTTAGTATACTGTATTGGTGTTTTTCCTTCTGGCTTACTTCACTCTGTATAATAGGCTCCAGTTTCATCCACCTCATTAGAACTGATTCAAATGTATTCTTTTTAATGGCTGAGTAATACTCCATTGTGTATATGTACCACTGCTTTCTTGTCCATTCATCTGCTGATTGACATCTAGGTTGCTTCCATGTCCTGGCTATTATAAACAGTGCTGCGATGAACATTGGGGCACACGTGTCTCTTTCCCTTCTGGTTTCCTCAGTGTGTATGCCCAGCAGTGGGATTGCTGGATCATAAGGCAGTTCTAGTTCCAGTTTTTTAAGGAATCTCCACACTGTTCTCCATAGTGGCTGTACTAGTTTGCATTCCCACCAACAGTGTAAGAGGGTTCCCTTTCCTCCACACCCTCTCCAACATTTATTATTTGTAGACTTTTGGATCACAGCCATTCTGACTGGTGTGAAATGGTACCTCATAGTGGTCTTGATTTGCATTTCAATGGTTTTTGTTTTGCTTTTAGAAATCTAGTTAAGATGTATTCTGGTATATATTTATTGGGGTTTATTGTTCTTGGTGTCTGCTCACCTTCTGAATTCTGTAAGTCCATCACACTTGGCATGTTTTCACTATTATTTCTTTCAATACTCTCTTTAGTTCCACTGCCTCTCTGCTGGCTCTGTGACTCCAGTCTACAAATGTTGGATGATTTGTTATTGCCCCGTACTCCTTGAACTCAATTCATTTGTTGCTTTTGCTCTATTTTCTCTGCTGTTCCATTTGATTAAATTTATTTATCCCCAAAGTCAATGACAGCTTCATCCGTATTCTTCACACTGCTAATTAGCTTAACGATTAATCTTTTATTCTGGTTATTGTAAGTTCCACAATATCCTTTTGATTCCTTTTCATAACTCCTTCTTCATTTCTAGTCCATGTCTGTTTTTTTGTTGTTTTCTTGCTATGTCTTGCTTTTTTTTTTTAATTTTTATTTATTGATTTATTGATTTTTTATTTATTTTATTTTTTACTTTACAATATTGTATTGGTTTTGCCATACATCAACATGCATCTGCCACGGGTGTACATGTGTTCCCCATCCTGAACCTCCCTCCCACGTCACTCCCCATACCATCTCTCTGGGTCATCCCAGTGCACCAGCCCCAAGCTTCCTGTATCCTGCATTGAACCTGGACTGGTGATTCATTTCTTATATGATATTATACATGTTTTAATGCAATTCTCCCAAATCATCCCCCACTCCCTCTTCCACAGAGTCCAAAAGACTGTTCTATACATCTGTGTTTCTTTTGCTGTCTCACATACAGGGTTGTCATTACAATCTTTCTAAATTCCATATATATGCGTTAGTATACTGTATTGGTGTTTTTCTGTATTCTTTATTTTTCTCTGAAGCATGTTTACGATGGCTTCTTGAAAATTCTTGTCAGATAGTTCTAACATCTGATTCATCTTTTAACATTAATCTATTTTATTTTCTTTATTTATTCATCTTTTTATTTTCCTGGTTCTTGGAATAGTAAGTGATATTTTACTGGATAATGGACATTTGGATACTATATTCTAAGAGATTTCCTCCCTAACAAAGCTCAGAAGGAAAAGCATCTTCCGTTCTAGTTGAATGACACTGGCAGGAAGATTGGAGCACAGTAATTTGATTCCTTGGGGAAGTGAGTGGAGTGAAGGACCAGCTCTGTGCTCTTCTCTGCTGAAACCATGAGGAATACTTGCCCCATTATTTTAAATAGTTCTTTGACTTGTAGAAATAGCTCATGCAATAAATAATTTGGCTTTGCCTAAAAAGAGGTCTAATCTTCATCTCCAGCTTCTGGGATTTAATTTCTAAATCCTTAGCACTTTTCAAGCTAAAACAGTATGTCTGTTATTCATAGTGGATTCCTTGAACCATATCTGATGTATTATTCTAACATGGAATTTATGGTATCACCTAATGTATTACTCTAACATGGTGAGTCTGACCTTTAAGGGTTGGAGGTAGAGATTGAATTCAACTATAAGGCAATGCATCAATCAATCATGCCTATATAATCAACCCCCCACAAAATCTGTAAAGCTTTAGTGAGCTTCCAAGGTTGGTAATAATCCCCATATCTTTCCACACATCATTGTTGAGAGTAATCTCCTTGAAGACAAAGGAAGCTGGAACTCTCCTAGACTTGGTCCTATGTGTTTCTTCCTTTAGCTGGATATATTTTGTATCCTGTCCCTGTAGTAAACTCTGTCAAGGAGTTCTGTGAATCTTCATAGTGAATTATCAAAACAGAAGTTGGCTTGGGCCATGCTTGAACTTACATTTTATTTCAGAAGATAGATTGGCCTTAAATGAACCTGCTTTTTGAACTTTGTCATTGAATCCTAACTCTTCATAATTCTTGGGCAGATTTGACTAGTATAGAGACTATGCTCTTAACTTCACAGTTTGGCTAACCCTGATAAATCTAGTTTCATTAAATCTTTTAAGACCTCCACCCCAACTATCATGTTCTTTCTCCAAAGGACCAAAATTGGGGAAATTATCCAGCTAATTATAAAGTAGGAATATGGGACAAGTGGCCTGTGTAGGCACTTACTGGGCACTGCACTTACCTTGCCTCCACTGAATCTTAGCAGCTTCAACCACTGCCATCATGTATAATTCTTACCAAGCTTGCTATACAATTGGCTATATATTTTTAACTAAAAGCAACAAAAATATTTTTTGAAAAACTTTCCATACTTCCATTTGGTACATTCCTAGCAAACAGATCCTCATTTTAACACTGTGCTATTGGTGTATATTTGAGAAGTTAACAGGTTTTTTTGGTGTGCGTGTGTGTGTGTGTGTGTGTGTGTGTGGATAGTGATAAAATCAGAAGCCAGCACATCCTCCTTCCAATGAATTTCTGGGCTTGCAAATATGAACAGGCCATACAAATGCATTTTTATTTCACAGCAAGACAATTTGATGAAAAGTTTTGATACTTAGATCATTTTAGTATATAACAAAAATAAAAGAGTAAACACTAAAAACACACAAGCACAGACATATTGTTGGTATTGTTGTTCTGTCACTCAGTCATTTCCAACTCTTTGCAATCCCATGGATGCAGAAAGCTGGCTTCCTTAGCCTTCAGTATTTTTGGGAGTTTGCAAAAACTCATGTCCATTGAGTCAATGATGCCATCCAACCATCTTGTCCTCATATAATGTTGAGCATTACTTGTCAACAGAGACACATAAGCATAGCACTACTGTGGCTGACACTATTACTCGAAGAAGTGGTTATTCTTGTTAGTGTATAAGTCAGTCACTGTGCTGAGTGCTAGAAACATAACAGTGAATAACATAGTCCTTGGCTTCCATACTCATTTTGTTGTTGTTGTTTAGTGGCTCAGTTGTGTCTAACTCCTTGTAACCTGATGGACTGCAGCAGGCCAGGCTTCCCTGTCATTCATCATCTCCCAGAGTTTGCTCAAACTCATGTCCATTGAGTCCGTGATGCCATCCAACCATCTCATCCTCTGTTGTCCCCTTCTCTTTCTGCCTTCAATCTTTCCCAGCATCAGGGTCTTTTCCAGTGAGTCCCTCTTTACATCAGGTGGCCAAAGTATTGAAGCTTCAATTTCAACATCAGTTCTTCCCATGAAAATTCAGGATTGATTTCCTTTAGGATTGACTGGTTTGATCTCCTTGCTGTCCAAGAGACTCTCAAGAGTCTTCTCCAGCACCACAGTTGGAAGGAAACAATCCAGTTCTCAGCCTCTTTAATGGTATCAGTTCAGTTCAGTTGCTCAGTCATGTCTGACTCTTTGCGACCCCATGAATTGCAGCACACCAGGCCTCCCTGTCCATCACCAACTCTCGGAGTTCACTCAAACTCACATCCATCAAGTTGGTGATGCCATTCAACCATCTCATCCTCTGTCATACCCTTTTCCTGTTGCCCCCAATCCCTCCCAGCATCAGAGTCTTTTCCAATGAGTCAACTCTTCACATGAGGTGACCAAAGTACTGGAGTTTCAGCTTTGGCATCATTCCTTCCAAAGAAATCCCAGGGCTGATTTCCTTTAGAATGGACTGGTTGGATCTCCTTGCAGTCCAAGGGACTCTCAAGAGTCTTCTCCAACACCACAGTTCAAAAGCATCAATTCTTCTGTACTCAGCTTTCTTCACAGTCGAACTCTCACATCCATACATGACCACAGGAAAAACCGTAGCCTTGACTAGATGGACCTGTTTTGGCTAAGTAATGTCTCTGCTTTTCAATATGCTATCTAGGTCAGTCACAATTTTCCTTCCAAGAAGTAAGCGTCTTTTAACTTCATGGCTGTAGTCACCATCTGCAGTGATTTTGGAGCCCCAAAAATAAAGTCAGCCACAGTTTCCACTGTTTCCCCATCTATTTCCCATGAAGTGATGGGACCAGATGCCATGATCTTCGTTTTCTGAATGTCGAGCTTTAAGCCAACGTTCTCACTCTCCACTTTCACTTTCATCAAGAGGCTTTTTAGTTCCTCTTCACTTTGTGCCATAAGGGTGGTGTCATCTGCATATCTGAGGTTATTGAGATTTCTCCTGGCAATCTTGATTCCAGCTTGTGCTTCTTCCAGCCAAGCATTTCTCATGATGTACTCTGCATATAAGTTAAATAAGCAGGGTGACAATATACAACCTTGACATACTCCTTTTCCTATTTGGAACCAGTCTGTTGTTCCATGTCCAGTTCTAACTGTTGCTTCCTGACCTGCTTATAAGTTTCTCAAGAGGCAGGCCAGGTGGTTTGGTATTTCCATCTATTTCAGAATTTTCCACAGTTTATTGTGATCCACACAGTCAAAGGCTTTGGCATAGTCAATAAAGCAGAAATAGATGTTTTTCTGGAACTCTCTTGCTTTTTCCATGATCCAGCGGATGTTGGCAATTTGATCTCTGGTTCCTCTGCCTTTTCTAAAACCAGCTTGAACATCTGGAAGTTCACTGTTCACATATTGCTGAAGCCTGGCTTGGAGACTTTTGAGCATTAATTTACTAGCATGTGAGATGAGTGCAATTGTGCATTAGTTTGAGCATTCTTTGGCATTGCCTTTCTTTGGGATTGGAATGAAATCTGACTTTTTCCAGTCCTGTGGCGACTGCTGAGTTCTCCAGATTTGCTGGCATATTGAGTGCAGCACTTTCTCAGCATCATCTTTCAGGATTTGAAATAGCTCAACTGGAATTCCATCACCTCCACTAGCTTTGTTTGTAGTGATGCTTCTTAAGGCCCACTTGACTTCACATTCCAGGATGTCTGGCTCTAGGTGAGTGATCACACCATCATGATTATCTTGGGCATGAAGATCTTTTTTGTACAGTTCTTCTGTGTATTCATGCCACCTCTTCTTAATATCTACTGCTTCTGTTAAGTCCATACCATTTCTGTCCTTTATTGTGCCCATCTTTGCATGAAGTGTTCCCTTGGTATCTGTAGTTTTCTTGAAGAGATCTCTAGTCTTTCCCATGCTGTTGTTTTCCTCTATTTCTTTGCATTGATCACTGAGGAAGACTTTCTTATCTCTCCTTGCTATTCTTTGGAATTCTGCATTCAGATGTTTATATCTTTCCTTTTCTCCTTTGCTTTTCACTTCTCTTCTTTTCACATCTATTTGTAAGGCCTCCTCAGACAGCCATTTTGCTGTTTTGCATTTCTTTTCCATAGGAATGGTCTTGATCCCTGTATATTAATCATACAAATAAAAATGAGTATTAGTGTTAGAATTAAAAAAAAACAATAAATGTTAAAGAATACATTAGTAGTATTTTTAAAGCTTAGTGCAATAACGATGTATTTCTGTTTATATTTTAAATATGAGCATAATATATATTTTGAAAATTAAAGTGCTAATAACTCATTCCTATCTGACTCTTTGTGATCCTATGGTGTGTAACCCACCAGGCTCCTCTGTCCATGGGATTCTCTAGGCAAGAATACTGGAGCAAATTGCCATTCCCTTCTCTAAGGAATCTTCGAAACCCAGGGATTGAACCTGGGTCTCCTCCATTGCAAGCAGTTTTCTTACCACCTGAGCCACTGGGGAAGCCCCAAAATATATTTTATGTATTCACTAACATATCAACTTGATGACTAATAGTGTAATGTCAGTTAAAATCAATTAGTAAATGTATATCTATACATATACAAATTCGTGTATATACCTGTGTTTGTGCACAAGTATATATAGGTAAAATAGGATTATGTGCATATTAACCTTTGCTTTTGCCTACAAAATTGCAGGATTTCATTTAATATATTTAGATGATTTATATATAAAGTATTTATCTAATTAATACATGATAGTAGAAAATATCAAGGTGTTATTAAATTCATTTTATATGCATATTTTTTCTCTAACTTTGAATATTTCTTCAAAAATCTACAATAGTGCCTACATACAAAGTAATCTTCTAAGTAAGAAACATTTTCTCAATTCCTGATCTTTAATCAGGGTTCTGAAACCCTTACATGTGAGAATTTTGACTAGAACATTTCTGAAAATATTGACTCTTATTAATGTTATCCAACAATTACTGACTTTTAAAAAAATCGAATACCAGATACATTCTTAATTACAAGAGTGCTTTGGATTCTGATTTAATCAAACTCCTCACCATTAATACTTTAATCACTGCAAGGTCACATTGTGTGAGAAAGATCTAGCAGATCACTGTGCCTCACACCTCACCCCCTGCATAAAATGTACTAGTGATTACTCCATAGAATAGGCTTATGCTGACAGCGAAGAAAGCAGTGGCCCCCCACTCCAGTACTTTTGCCTGGAAAATCCCATGGACAGAGGAGCCTGGTAGGCTGCAGTCCATGGGGTCGCAAAGAGTCGGACACGACTGAGCGACTTCACTTTCACTTTTCGCTTTCATGCACCGGAGAAGGAAATAGCAACCCACTCCAGTGTTCTTGCCTGGAGAATCCCGGGGACGGGGGAGCCTGGTGGGCTGCCGTCTGTGGGGTCGCACAGAGTCGGACACGACTGAAGTGACCTAGCAGCAGCAGCAGGGACAATAAGAAAAATGAGTGAAAGACCGTAGTAAAATAGAGATGGGAAGAGACTATACATTTATACAAGTAAGATCATCTATCTTGATAATAGGGTTAAGTGTTTACATGCTTGCTCAGTTTATAACCCTACTTTATGAAGATGAACACATTAATAATTTATCAAGTCAGACAATCCAAGTGAAATAGAAGGCATAAGATAATAAAACAGAAATAAAAATAAATACTTTCTAAATAGTTTTCTTGTTCTGCTCTTTAATATTTATTCTTAATAATCATCTAAATTAAAATATAGAGTATCTTAATAAATGACTTTATGTGTGTGTTAGTCATTCAGTCATGTCCAACTTTCTGTGACCCATGGACTGTAGCCAGGCTCCTCCATCCATGGAATTCTGCAGGCAAGAATACTGAGGTGGATAGCCATTCTTTCTCCAGGGATCTTCCCAACCTAGGGATAGAACCTGGGTCTCCAGCACTGCAGGCAGAGTCTTTACCATCTGAGCCACCAGGGAAACCCTAATAAATGACTATAAAAAGTTAGCTAATTTATAATGTTTGTAATAGATTTTAGAATGCTTAATTATGTTCTATCACTATATATGTTAATATATGTAAGTATCCATAGATATTTTACATTCAAAATATCATAAACTATCTGAATTTTTGGATATAATTTTAGATACAATTAAATGAAACTGAGAGTTGCTCAGTCATGTCCAACTATTTGTGACCCCATGGACTATACAATCCATGGAATTCTCCAGGTGAAAATACTGGAGTGGGTAGCCTTTCCCTTCTCCAGGGGATCTTCCTAACCCAGGGACTTAACCCAGGACTCCCACATTGCAGGCAGATTCTTTACCAGCTGAGACACAAGGAAAGCCCTTAGATAAAATTAATGAGTACATTATTTATTTTCAATATAAATGATGCATGTGGTTATTTTTTGTTGACAAAACATATGTTGATTGCTAATAAAATGCAAATAGTTTGAAGATATTACAGGCACATAAAATATCATTAAATACTCACTAATTTGTAACGTTTTATAAAACAAGGGCACACTTAATGGAAGATTGCTTTTAGATTATGTTCAAAAGGAAATTAAAATATATCTAGTTGTATAATCTTTAATTAAATACGTGAACTATTTGAGCTCCCGAGGTACTCAAATTTATTTCAAAGTTCTGTAAAATATTTATATAATACTAGTATATAATCATTACTGTTTATAGAATTGTTATATATTTGTTAATATAGGTAACATCTCAAGTGTCTCAACTCAATAATTTTGATTACTCATTAACTTTGTTATTTTACTCGAGCAGACAACACCAATTTCAGAAAAATTTAGCTTAATTAAGTTCTGAATTCCAAGTACTTTAATGAGGAAAGCTATGCCCCTTGTTTTAAGGAGTATTAAAAAAAGGGAGTAGAGCATCTAATATGAAATTCTATTTCTAGAGCCCAGATAGTCTTGGTTCTGAACTTTTGCTATTTTACATAAAAATATAATAATAATAGTAAAAGATGGCACAAGAAATGTAGAATCTATTTTAATCCAACATTGTCTGTAAAATTTCAATGTCCTAAGCCAAGGATAAACTTTAAAATCTATTAGACTTAGTTAACTCCAAAACCTAGGCTTTGGGAGAATAATTGGTGTTCCCTACCTAACAGCCTTACTGCTGCTGACAAGAACAAACATTAGGCATCACCTTTCTTCTCTGCAGATGATCTAGGATCTGACTTCAGACTATGTTACAAATCTACAGTCACAAAGATAGTATGGTATTGGCACAAATACAGAAATATAGATAAATGGAACAAAATAGAAAGTTTGGAGAGAAATTCACACACCTATGGAAACCTTATCTTTGACAAAGGAGTCAAAAATATACAATGGAGAAAAGACAGTAACTTCAACAAGTGGTGCTGGGAAAACTGGTCAACTACATGTAAAAGAATGAAACTAGAGCACTTTCTAACATCATACTCAAAAATAAACTCAAAATGGATTAAAGACTTCCATGTAAAACAGAGACTATAAAACTCCTAGAGGAAAACAGGCAGAACACTCTGACATAAATCACCGCAAGATCCTCTATCACCCACCTCCCAGAGTAATGGAAATAAAAACAAAAATAAACAAATGGGACATAATTAAAACTTAAAAGTTTTTGTACAACAAAGGAAACTATAGGCAAGGCAAAAATGTGAATGGGAGAAAATAATAGCAAATGAAACAAATGAAAATGGATTAATCTCCAAAATCTACTACCAGCTCATGAAGCTCAATACCAGAAAAAAAAGAACAACCCAATAAAAAAGTGGGCAAAAGATTTAAACAGACATTGCACCAAAGAAGAAATACAGATACTAACAAACACATGAAAAAAAATACTCTGCATCATTCATTATTAGACAAATGCATAACAAAACCACAATGAGTTATCATCACACATCAGTCAGAATGACCATCATCAAAAAGTCTACAAACAATAAATGCTGGAGAGGGTGTGGGGAAAATGGAACCCTCTTACACTACTGGTGGCAATGCAAACTCTGGTAGTGTAGGAGATTCCTTTAAAAACTGGGAATAAAACTGCCACATGACACAGAAATCTCACTGCCAGGCATATACCCCAAGCAAATCAGAATTGAAACAGACACAAGTACACCAATGCTCTATTTACAATATTTACAACAGCTAGGACATGGAAACCATCTAGATGTCCATCAATGCATGAATGGATAAGAAAACTGTGGTACATATGCACAAGGTGATATTACTCAGCTATAAAAAGAAATACATTTGAGTTAGTTCTAATGAGGTTGATGAATCTGGAGCCTATTATACAGAGAGAAGAAAGTCAGAAATAGAAACACCAATGTTGTATCATGATTTATATATATGGAATTTAGAAAGATGGTACCAACATTCCTACATGCAGGGCAACAAAAAATGCACAGATGCAAAAAAGGCTTTTAGACTTAGTGGGAGAAGGCAAGGGTGGGATGACTTGAGAAAATAGCATCGAAACATATATATTACCATATGTAAAACAGATGACCAGTGTGAGTTTGATGCATGAAGAACACCCAAAGCTGGTACTCTGGGATAACCTAAAGGCATACAGTGGGGAGGAAAGTGGGGAGTGGGTTCAGGATGAGGGGAAACACATGTATACCTATGGCTGATTCATGTTGGTGTATGGTGAAAACCATCACGATTTTCTAAAGTGAGACACGTGTACCCCAATGTTCATCGCAACACTGTTTATAATAGCCAGGACATGGAAGCAGCCTAGATGTCCATCAGCAGATGAATGGATAAGAAAGCTATGGTACATATACACAATGGAGTATTACTCAGCCATTAAAAAGAATACATTTGAATCAGTTCTAATGAGGTGGATGAAACTGGAGCCTATTATACAGAGTGAAGTAAGCCAGAAGGAAAAACACCAATACAGTATACTAACGCATATATATGGAATTTAGAAAGATGGTAACAATAACCCAGTGTACGAGACAGCAAAAGAGACACTGATGTATGGAACAGTCTTATGGACTCTGTGGGAGAGGGAAAGGGTGGGAAGATTTGGGAGAATGGCATTGAAACATGTAAAATATCACGTAAGAAACGAGTTCCCAGTCCAGGTTCGATGCATGATATTGGATGCTTGGGGCTGGTGCACTGGGACGACCCAGAGGGATGGTATGGGGAGCGAGGAGGGAGGAGGGTTCAGGATGGGGAACACATGTATACCTGTGGCAGATTCATTTTGATATTTGGCAAAACTAATACAATTATGTAAAGTTTTAAAAATAAAATAAAATTAAAAAAATACAAAAAAAAATAAAAATTGTAAAAAAAACCAAAAAACAAACAAAAAAAAACAAAGTAGTGTGAGCAAGGGATAATATGATAAAACACCTAATGCATCCCCCAACCGCCTTTCACTGAGTTCACGGAAGTTATAAATGTGCTGTGGTGGGGGAATGTTCATTAGTGCTGAGAGGAGATTGCTATTCCTCCTTTGGACTTTGTGAAGGCAGCGTATCCACGTGCAGGATCCCTTCCCCACAACCACAGCAGTCAGGTCAGGATGTTTCTTTTTTCTCTCATGTTGAAAAGCACTATTAGATACTTGATACTATTTGGATGAGTATATTTGGATAAGAGAGGCATAAGTTTGAATTCCTCTGAATAAAATTTTCTAAGCCCCCCCCAAAAATTAATTAATTAATTAATTAAAAATAAATTGAAAGAGTGCTTTTCTAAACTGAGGTGACGCCAGAGAATGGCATAATTTACTCCTCTCTTCTAAACCCAAATTCATGTAAAATATCATGTATGAAACGAGATGCCAGTCCAGGTTCGATGCACGATACTGGATGCTTGGGGCTAGTGCACTGGGATGACCCAGAGGGATGGTATGGGGAGGGAGGAGGGAAGAGGGTTCAGGATGGGGAACACATGTATACCTGTGATGGATTCATTTTGATATTTGGCAAAACTAATACAATTATGTAAAGTTTAAAAATAAAATAAAATTAAAAAATTAAAAAAAAAAAAACCAAATCTCTAGCACAATGGCGAGTCACATACAGGAAAAGATGGTAGAACTGATATCCTTTCCAGCAGTCATTTTTGCTTTTTCCAGCTTCTGCTCATCCTGGTGAAATCAGCACTGCTTAAAACACGTCTTTGCTACATTCTCTATGCCAACAATTTCCAAAACAGTTTCTTTCAAGTTGATGAAATAAATAAAAAAAATAAACCAAGAGGTTTGCTTGCCATTTTATTCAGCATCTCCAGGTCTTCTAAATTCTAAAATACAATGTGAATCACAACAAAGAGGTTAAAGATATAAATGAGTTTGTAGCAGGTGTTCTAATGGCCTACCCTGTATCCGTTCACCTGCAATTGCTCTGGAGAAAAGTATTTCTTACAGCCTGGCAGTGGCAACTCCAGTATGTGCACCTCCATTTCTATCCATAGAAGCAGACTTGCTATTGAGTGTAGGAAGGGAGGAATGGGTCAGCTGACACCTTAAGGGCACCTCGTAACTAAAGAGGTTATCCTCATCCCAGCTCTGTGCTTTTTTGGTACAGTTCCAACTGAGCTGAGTCCAGGTCTCTACCACAAGAACTTGCTAACATATGTGTTATTGGCTCTTGTACATTCCCTTTTAGAATGTTGTGTTTTTTCTCTCTTTCTTGTGCTGCTTTTACTATGCCCTCTCTGCTTTTGAGATCTCATTCCAAACACGTTCATATTTTTTTTGAAACCCCAGTACAATGTGTGCTAAGTTTCTTCACTTGTGTCCAACTCTTTGTGACCCCATGGACTGTACCCTGCTAGGCTCTTCTGTCCACGGGATTCTCCAGGCAAGAATACTGGAGTGGGTTGCCCTGCTCCAGAGGATCTTCCTGACCCAGAGATCGAAACCACGTCTCCTGGGGCTCCTGCATTGCAGGCAGATTCATTACCCCTGAACCATTAGGGAAGACACCCTCAGTAAAATGCCACACATGAAATTATAATTTTTTACCACAATTATAAATATCTTGGATGTTATAATACAGTGAGAAGGTAAATTCATGATGTCAAATTAAATAAGTTAAAATATATATTAATATTTAAGAAATTTTAAAAAATAAAACCAATGTTTGACTTCTTTTAGTTCAACATGAGCTTTTGAATGTCCATGATTATATCAATAAGGCTTTTCCTCTAGGAAAAATTGTGACATACTGAATAAATTATTAATTCAGTTAACCTTAGAAAATACTGTATATTTAAAGATTCTTACACATATATCACTGCATTTAAAAACTTATCATGTACTCATTTTGTAAGGATCTCCTTATGTAACATTGTTTTATTTATAACAGAACACAAAGGTTGAAGAGTAAGCTGACTGTTTAATTTAAAGGATAAAAAGTAATTTTTTTTGCAAGGGACACGTGTAAAAATTGACATAATATATGCAGATATTTTTAATCTATATATTTTTGAACCAGTTGAAATTTAAAAAAAATCTCCCTATATTTTTTACACCTGTCAAAATATGTTCAGGCTAGAAATGAGTACTGTAAACAATTTTGAAATTTATTATTCCTTTGAAAAGGATCAAAATAATTATGGTATGGTAAAATATTCTGATTGACACAGTTTGGAGCAGGAATAATTCTCCAGAGTTCAGCTCCTGCCATGATAGTTTATCATGACATGGAGACTTTTGAATGTAAAAAATTTATATAAAAAATCAGTAAGAAGAAATAATATTCTTAATTTTTCATTAAGAAATGTATTAAAAGTAACTATCTAAAATAATCAGATCGGTATGTTGTAAACCTAATTTTTATTTCATTTGTGTATCTTATTCTTAGGTAATTTTTTATTTAGTCTATAAAAGCTTGTTATTTTTAGGATAGATACTGTATGTGCTAAAGGGAAATTAGAATATAGAAAATGAACAAAATACCAGCTTTGTCAACCAAAGACAATAATCATGTGATATATTAGTGCATAACTGTATCTTATTTACACATCATATCTAATATTTATTCTTAGCAGGGTAAGAAAGAGACTACAAGGAAATTAAACTGAGACAAGAAAAATTGGAAACTTCTGCAATATATTAACATTATAGAAAATTTTGAAACTGAGTTAGCTTGGAAGATAAAAGAAGGGAAAAATAATAGTACTAAGAAGATGTAGAAAATTGAATCTGCACCCTGATGGGTGACAAGCATGTAAATCATTAGTCATTGCTTGTGCTTCTGCACAGACAATGATAAGGTTGGCTGAGACTAGGAATACAGCAAAAGTGAGGTGACAAAGTTTTAAATTGGGGACATGTGAGTTCTATATATAGAAGTTCACAAAATTGTATTAACTTCAAAGTTTGAAATGTGAGAGTGTACGAAATTCCTTACATGTGTCTATTGGAGAAGAATAAGCAAACAGAAACCAGAGGGGCAGAAGTAGCCAAAAAGCACAAAGAAATTTTAGTTATATGAAAAGCCAATTGCAGTAAGGAAATACAGAATTTTGTAACTCTTATGTTTCTAATTCTGATAACATAATTGACCCTAACGCTGAAAAAAAAAGAACACATTAAAAAAAAAACAAAAAACTGATATTCTCACAAAAATTTGACCAAAACTATGCAACTGCAGAGACCCAGAGAAAAATGTGTTACACTGTAACTAGTTTGGCTGTGAGAACTAAATATACTGAAATACATAGGCTTGGATTTGCCTAGCCTCATGCAGCACATGAGATAGTAAACTAGTACCAGGGCTTTCACAAGATAGGGGTCACAGAAAATTTCTTTCCCCATAAGCTGACACTCTAATGGTAAAAATAAATCAGAGTAAATTAATTCCATCCCATACCACCAGAAATTGTGAATAAATTGATTTGATTTGAGATTGAGCAGATTAAAAGAAAAACCAATGATTAAGAATTAAGAACAGCAATTTTTGGGTTGTTTAAACTCATAACAGAAACCTATACTACTAGTAAGTCCAAAACACACATAGGCAAAGAAAAAAATGTGTCTGATTGCTAGTTCCTTTAGGAGAATTTCAGAAGCAAATTTTAATCTTTTTGGTAGTTACCTTCATACTAATCCATAAAATGCACATAAATGATTTTCTAAAGAAAATGAACATTTTCCATTCAAAAATATCTAAATACACAAGAAAATAAAGTTTCACCATAAAGGAAAGAAGCAAACTAAAAAGCATAAAAAGATCCATAAGACTTCAGTTACTAAAATTAGAATTGTTAGATTATAAATTTCTTTTAAAAAATAAAACATCAAAATATCTTTGGGATATTAAAAAATGATCTAGCAAGTTTGAAAAATTTGGGCTCATAAAAGATCTGTCTTGCCAGTTTTTCCCAGAGCACAGAGTGCCTCATTCTTGATCTCCTCCATGAATCCTTTCAGGGGTGTTGAAGGTCAGCAGCAGTGCATGACGTAA
This sequence comes from Bos javanicus, assembly GCF_032452875.1. NCBI lineage: Eukaryota > Metazoa > Chordata > Mammalia > Artiodactyla > Bovidae > Bos > Bos javanicus. The sequence goes on along the minus strand of NC_083871.1, from coordinate 3,076,859 downwards.
TCCTTGTTGGGGTCTATGGCAAGTGCCGATTTTTGTCAACACAAGACATATGAAGATAAACCTACGTCTAAATGTTTCATAGGGGAATTTAAAGTGACCAGAGGCAAGAAGTCTTTTTATTAGGGCTAGAAAAAAAAAATCAAATCACCCTTAATATATTGAAACTTGACTTTATAACTTAAAAATTTGAAGGTAAAGCACACATATGCCAGTCTAGAATTCCCAACTAAGCAAAATGTGCATCAGCCTAAGACTAAGTAAAAACATTTTTAGACAAATCAAATGACACCAGCAGAAGCCCACTAAAGAAAATCTAAAACATATACATCAAAGAGGGAGAGGTTATGAAATAAAAGAATGGATAAAAATCAAAATATGTTAGAAAACATGGATAAATATGAATAAAAATTAGTTTGGTGTTAAAGCTAAAACATATTTAAAATAGATAACATCATATGATGTAAGTTGGGAGGAGAATTAACAAAACTAAATGTTTAAAGATTCCTGCATTGAGAAGATAACCTATATATGACCTTGAAACTTGACAAGTTAGTCACACATTCTATATTGTTCTACTGCATCCATGAAAAATGTAGGAAGAAAATCAAGTAATTTAAAAAACAAGAAGAAAGGAAAAATAAATACAAACAGGATAAAATGAGACATAGTAGATGCAAGAAATAGAGAAAATAAAATAAAATACTTTAAAACTACATTTTAGTTCCAGTGCTTCAGGTTCAGCTTGACTGGCAGGTTGTGTTCAAAGGTAATTCAGAATGCAACATTTTATCAGAGATCAATACCTGTGAAAAGAAATAAGGAGGCAGGATTAAGAAGAGAATGAGGAAGAAATGAGATATGAGCCCACAAATCTCAGAAAACAGAGTATGATGTTGTTGTGTGAATGTGGCTTATCAGATTTGTCCTGATGCCAGATTTTTTTAACCTGCCTTACATTTGATGACTCTGCATTAGCTGAAGAAAGCTACAACAGAAGTCACCTACTGACCACTTGTGCAGAGTGTTTCCTTCAAGGAGAATTGGATGGTGCATCTCTGTGTATAATGTAGGTGAATGTGAAGTCTTTGATTCATGCTTTTCTTCTCACAGATCTTAAAGTATTCCACTTCATTTATTTTGTATATCATCAATATTTAATATTATAAATCTTTTTAGTTTTAGATCTTCTAGTCTATGCAGTAATATTTGTTGTATGCTTTTATTTTTTCCCCTGATGACTAATTATGTTAAGAATTTTTTTCTTGGAAATATTGATTATTAGTACATCTTTGTAAGGAGTTTATTCAAAAGTGTTCCTATTTATGCTTGTGTTGTTTATAGTTTTAAGTTTTTTGACATATAAGAGCTCTTCATATATTCTAGACATGAATCTTTTATTAAATATATGTTTTACCATATTTTACTTCATTTTGTGTGTCTTATTCATTTTCTTGACGATTTCATTTAAAGATTCAAATGTTTTAGGTATATGAAAAGGTGCTCAATATCACTATTTATCAAGGAAGTGTAAATCAAAACTACAGGGTCATATCACTCACTGCCTTTAGGATGTTTATTTTAAAAAAAATAAAATAACAAATGCTGGTGAGGATCTGGAGAAAAAGGAGCCCTTGGACACTACTAGTAGGAATGGAAACTATCAAGTATGGCACAGTAGTGGAAAACAGTATGACAGTTCCACTACCAAATTAAAAAACACACTATTATATGATCCCAATAATCCCACTTCTGGGTATATGCATCCAAAGGAAATCACTGTCTCAAAGAGATATCTTTGAGGCATTCTTGTGTTCATTACAGCATTGTTACAGTGGTCATTATAGAATACATCCTAAAATCTAATCAGTGGTGGAATAAGTTAGAAAGATAGAGAGGGAAATGCAAACCACTCCTGTATCCTTACTTGGAGAATCTCATGCACAGAAGAGTCTAGAGGGCTGTAGTTCATGGGGTTGCAAAGAGTCGGGCATGACTGAGTGATCAACAAAGACAAGGAAGTTAAAAAGATATATGTATATTTGTTATATACTTATAATATTTTTTTTCCATTTGGGTAGTTTAAAAATTATAATAACAAAGTTAGAAAATGAAGAGCTAAATTCAAGTCCATATCTATCTGGACCCTGTATCAATTACATTTTTTTCCTCTATACAGTTAGTAAAACAATGTTTTCATGATTCCTTTAGTTTTCTAAGATTTTTTTTTTTTTTTAGAAAACATGATGATGTTTTCTAAAACAAGTAACAAAGGTGCACACACACACACACTAACTTTTCAAAAAACATTAGGTATTTCAAACAATTTATTTTCCAAACCTTAACAATGAATTAGTAGCCTTAACTATTTATCAAACTTTATAGAAAAAATATTTATTTTAATATAAAATGTAGGAAATCAGCATAAATGTTATCACTATAAATTCTAAATACTTGCAAAATTTCTATACAATTCTTCAATAATCCCCTATGTTTAAAAATGGTTAAAATTTAATTCAACAACAATTATTAAACACCCACTAAATCAAGGCACTGCAAAGGAATAGAACCTTGCTAGCTATTCTATGTGGAGAAGGCAATTGCACCCCACTCCAGTACTCTTGCCTGGAAAATCCCATGGATGGAGGAGCCTGGTGGGCTGCAGTCCATGGGGTCGCTAAGAGTCGGAGATGACTGAGCAATGGCACTTTCACTTTTCACTTTCATGCATTGGAGAAGGAAATGGCAACCCACTCCAGTGTTCTTGTCTGGAGAATCCCAGGGACTGGGGAGCCTGGTGGTCTGCCGTCTATGGGGTTCCACAGAGTCGGACATGACTGAAGCGACTTAGCATCAGCTAAAATCCCATGGACAGAGGAGCCTGGTGGGCTGCAGTCCATGGGGTCGCTAAGAGTCGGAGACGACTGAGCGACTTCACTTTCACTTTTCACTTCTATGCATTGGAGAAGGAAATGGCAACCCACTCCAGTGTTCTTGCCTGGAGAATCCCAGGGACGGGGGAGCCTGGTGGGCTGCCGTCTATGGGGTCCCACAGAGTCGGACACGACTGAAGCGACTTGGCAGCAGCAGTAGCAGCAGCATTCTATGAGAGCTGCTATTATTATAAGCCTATGCGTCCAGAAAAGTCTATCATATTACTGAAAACCAGCCCTTTATAGTCTATTCCTACTTTATTGTTTTAGAGTAAAATATTTTTGAAACACATGAATTCATAGGGAGTTTTTTATAAATGTCAATGAAATGCCATTTTCTCATGCTTGAACAACTCAAAATTGGCTGAAATTATTCTCTTCAAACTTTCTGAAACATTTTAATCTAAATTCTAAGAACAATCAATAGCTTTCCATTGTAAGTGTGAGAATATCATAAATGTCAGGGTGGATACATTTTCAAAATTGATTTTATAGCCAGCTTTTTCTTATAATGAAATTATGCTAAATTTTAGAAAATAAATTTTATTGTAGGTTTTATTTTAGTCAAAGTTCTGTTGAATTGGACTTTTAAAGCCTGAAATTTACTTTTACATGCAATAATATACATATATTTGCTCAGAAAATTTATATATACACCAATTTACCAAATATGTGAGAACCTGGTTATATCAAAGCCACTTTATTACATAAAATGTTGCTTTTATACATTTATGATTAAAATAATTGAAAAATAATTGTGCTTGGTTCTACTTTCTTTTACTGTAAGGATTTATAGCACTTTATATTTTTACATTTATGTATTTAGGTAAGTTTTCTCTCATATGATCACAAGTCCAAAATAAGAAAATCTTAATCATGAAAAGAAAAATAAAATCCTTATATGGTGATGAAAATCATCTTTTAACAGCATGAATGACAATTACAATAAAAATACACAATAATGCCCTGTTCTCAGCAGTATAAATAGGTTGCTAAAACATCAAAGCATGTGGTTTTGTGCATTTTTATATTGCAAGATGCAGCAAACCCTACCTCTCTTCTCTGCTCTTTCTAGAGGATACACTTATTCATGAATCTAAGAGTAGGAAGTTCTATTATTTGCATACAACTGCTCTTCTCTTTAGCTCTTGAGGTAACTAAGGCAAAATGTAATTCAAGCATAGAATATCAAATTATAGTGCAAAGTGGCCTGTTTTCATCAATTTTGTTTGCCCCAGCTTTATTACATGGAAAAAATAAACTGTGTTGTGATATCTGATAATATTTTTTCAACATACCTTTGTGCTCAGTTGTGTCTGACTGTGATCCCGTGGACTATAGTCCCCTAGGCTCCACTATACATGGCATTTTCCAGGCAAGTTTACTAGAGCAGGTTGTCATTTCCTACTCTAGGGGATCTTCCTAACCTAGGGATAGAACCCACATCTCATGCATATCCTGCATTGGTAAGCAGATTCTTTACCACTGAATCACCAGGGAAGCCAAACAGTGTCACAAAATGATACACCAACAAATTTAAATTCTTCTACATTTTGATGCACTTACCAAGGATAGAATTTTTTTTTTCCTTATAGGAATGGAAATAGCATCTAAATCCACTGAATAGTAATGTATTTCTGGAAATAAATCTTACAGAAACATTATCAGAAATATGCCTAGGAAAAAATACAAACATATTCAATGCACTCATGTTGTTATTTCCAGAAAACAGATACAGCTACAGGTTTGATCATGATAATGCTATGTAGTTAATACAGTAAATGATAAAGATTATTACATGGACTGAAAATGGGAGAAATGTCTCTTCAGACTCTCTCCCCATTTTTTAGTCAGATGTTTTGGAAATGGAGTTGTTTGATTTATTCATATAATTTTGATATTAACCCTTTATCAGATATATCATTTCAAATATTTTCTCCCATTGTGTAGGCTGCCTTTTTGTTACATTGATGACTTCTTTACTGTGTAAAAGCTTCTTAGTTTGGTACAGTCCCATTTGATTATTTTTTATTTTGTTGCCCTTGACTAAGAAGACGGTTCCAAAAAATTTTGCTAGTGCAGTGTCAAAGAACACACCCTCAAAGTTTCTTCCAGGAATTTTATGGTTTGGGGTCTCATATTTAAGTCTTTAATCCATTTTGAGTTTATATTTGTATATGGTGTAGGAACAGGCACTAGTTTTATTTATTTTTGCATGCAGTTGTCCAGTTTTCCCTACACTATTAAAGAGCCTGTCTTTCCCCATTGTTTGTCTCCTTTGTGATATATTAGTTGACCATATAAAAGTGAATTTATTTCTGAATGTTCTATTCTGTTTCACTGATCTTTGTCTCTGTTTTTATGTCAGTTCAGTTCAGTCACTCAGTCGTGCCTGACTGTTTTCGAGCACAGGGACCACAGCACTCCAGGCCTTCCTGTCCATCACCAACTCCCAGAGTTTACTCAAACTCATCTTCATTGAGTTGGTGATGCCTTCAATCTTTCCCAGAATCAGAATCTTTTCAAATGAGTCAGCTCTTCACATCAGGTGGCCAAAGTATTGGAGTTTCAGCTTCAACATCAGTCCTTCCAATGAACACCCAGGACTAATCTCCTTTAGGATGGACTGGTTGGATCTATTTGCCATCCAAGGGACTCTCAAGAGTCTTCTCCAACAACACAGTTCAAAAACATGAGTTAGACACCCAGCTTTCTTTATAGTCCAACTCTCACATCCATACCTGACTACAGGAAAAAAAATAGCCTCGACAAGATGGACCTTTGTTGGCAAAGTAATGTCTCTGCTTTTCAATATGCTGTCTAGGCTGGTCATAACTTTCCTTCCAAGGGGTAAGTGTCTTTTAATTTCATGGCTGCAATCACCATCTGCAGTTATTTTTGGAGCCCAGAAAAATAAATTCAGCCACTGTTTCCACTGTTTCCTCATCTGTTTGCCATGAAGTGATGGGACCAGATGCCATGATCTTAGTTTTCTGAATGTTGAGCTTTAAGCCAACTTTTTCACTCTCCACTTTCATTTTCAACAAGAGTCTCTTTAGTTCTTTTTCACTTTCTGCCATAAGGGTGGTGTCATTTGTATATCTGAGGTTATTGATATTTCTCCTGGCAATCTTGATTCCAGCCTGTGCTTCTTCCAGCCCAGAGTTTCTCATGATGTACTCTGCATATAAGTTAAATAAGCAGGGTGACGATATGCAGCCTGATGTGCTCCTTTTCCTATTTGGAATCAGTCTATTGTTCCATGTCCAGTTCTAACTGTTGCTTCCTGACCTGCATACAGATTTCTCAAGAGACAGGTCAGGTGATCTGGTATTCCCATCTCTTTCAGAATGTTCCACAGCTTATTGTGATCCACACAGTCAAAGCCTTTGGCATAGTCAATAAAGCAGAAATAGACGTTTTTCTGGAACTCTCTTGCTTTTTCAATGATCCAGCAGATGTTGGCAATTTGATCTCTGGTTCCTCTGCCTTTTTTAAAACCAGCTTGAACATCTGGAAGTTCACTGTTCATGTATTGCTGAAGCCTGTCTTGAAGAACTTTGAGCATTACTTTACTAGCGTGTGAGATGAGTGCAATTGTGCAGTAGCTTGAGCATTCTTTGGCATTGCCTTTCTTAGGGACTGAAATGAAAACTGACCTTTTCCAGTCCTGTGACCACTGCTGAGTTCTCCAGATTTGCTGGTATATTGAGTGCAGCACTTTCACAGCATTGTCTTTTAGGATTTGGAATAGCTCAACTGGAATTCCATCACCTCCACTAGCTTTGATTGTAGTGATGCTTCCTAAGACCCACATGATTTCATATTCCAAGACGTTTGTTTTTATGTCAGTACCATACTAAGTTTCTATAGTTTGAAAATTAGTGTGATTCCTACATTTTTGTTCTCCCTTCTCAAAATTGTTTTGACTTTCTGGAATTCTTTGTGTTGATACACCAATTTTATAGCTATTTGTTTTCCTTTGATGGAAAATACCATTTATATTTTAGTAGTGCTTTCACTGAATCTGTAGACAGCTTTGGGTAGTATGGGCATCTTAATGATATTATTATTTTTTCCAAACTACGAGCACAGTCTTTTCATTTATTTGTATCACTTTCAAATTCCCTCATTAATGCCTTATAGTTTTCAGAGTTCATGTGTTTTACCTCCTTGGTTAGATATATGTCTAGCTTTTATTTTTTTTTTTTTTGATGAATTAAAAATAGGATTGCTTTCTTAAACTTCTTCTGAAAGATTACTATTACAGTATAGAATGCTACCGATATTTTTATATTAATTTTGTATCCTGCAATTTTACTAAATTAGTTCTTAGCTGTAATAGTAATTTTTTTCTTTATTTTTTTTTTGGTTGAGACTATGTGTTTTCTCTGTATGTTGCCATATCATTTCCAAACAGTGACAGTTTTAATTATTCTGTTCTAATTTGGATAACTTTTATTTATCTTTCTGGCCTTACTGTTGTGGTTAGGATTCCCGAACTTATGTTGAGCAAAAGTGGTGAGAGTGACATCTTTGTTTTGCTCTTCATTAAAGAAAATTTTTAAGCTCTTCACCATTGAATATGGTTTTAGTTGTGGATTTTTCATACATGGCTTTTATTAGGTCATGTGTGGCTTTTATTATAATTCCACTGTACCCATTTTGTTGAAATATTTTTTGATAATGGATGTCAAGCTTTGACAAATACTTTTTGTATATCTATTGAGATGATTATATGATTTTTATATTTTATCTGGTTAATTTGGTATACCCCACTGATTGATTTGCAAATACTGAATTATCCTAGCATCTCTAAGATAAATCCCACTTGATCATAGTGTATGTAATATATTGTTGAGTTTGACCAATGTTGTATTGAGGAATTTTGCATCTATGTTTACTAGGTATGTAGGCCTCTAATTTTTCTTTTTGATAGAGTCTGCTTTTGGTATCAGGGTAACATTAGCCTTATAGTAGAATGATTCTGCAAGTGTTCCTTCCTCTTAAAGTTTTTAAAATTATTTTGGAAATATATATATTGTCTTTTTTTTTTTTTTTACAAATGTTTGAGAGAATTATACTTCACATCATAACAAATTTATGCTCAAAATCCTTCAAGCTATGATTCAGCAGCATGTGAACTGAGAAATTCAAGGTGTACAACTTGGGATTGAAAGAGGCAGAGGAACCAGAGATCAAAATGCCAACATCCGTTGGATCATGAAGAAAGCAAGGGAGTTCCAAAAAACATCTACTTCTGCTTTACTGACAATGCTAAAGCCTTTGACTGCATGGATCTCAACAAATTGTAGAAAAATCTTAAAGAGATGGGAGTACTATATCACCTAATCTGTCTCCTGAGAAACCTGTATATGTGTCAAGAAGCAACAGTTAGAACCAGACATGGAACAACTGACTGATTCAAAACTAGGAAAAGAGTATGACAGGGCTGTATATTGTCACCCTGCTTGTTAAGTCCTAAGTAGAGTACATTGTTCAAAATGCCGGATTGGATAAGTCACAAGCTGGAATCTAATTGCTGGGAGAAATAGCAACAACCTCAGATATGAAGATGATACCACTCTAATGGCAGAAAGTGAAGAGGAACTAAAGAGCCTGTTGATGAGGGTGAAAGAGGAGAGTGAAAAGCTAGCTTGAAACTAAATATTAAAAAAAAAAAAATAGGATCATGGCATCCAGTCACATCACTTCACAGCAAATAGATGGGAAAACAGCGACATATTTTATTTTCCTGGGCTCCAAAAATCACTATGTACAGTGACTGTAGCTGTGAAATTTGAAAAAAAAGGCTTGCTCCTTGGAAGGAAAACTATGATACATCTAGACAGCATATGAAAAAGCAGAGACATATCTTTGCAAACAAATGTCCATATAGTCAAAACTATAGTTTTTTCAGTAGTCATGTATGGATGTGAATGTTGTACCAAAAAGAAGGGTGAATGATGAAGAAGTGATGCTTTCAAATTGTCGTGCTGGGGAAGTCTGTTGAGAGTCTTTTGGATTGCAGAGATTGAACCACTGTATCCTAAAGGAAATCGACCCTGAATATTCACTGGAAGGATTGATGATGAAGCTGAAGCTCCAGTACTTTGACTACCTGATGAGAAGAACAAATTCCATGGAAAAGACCCTGGTGCTGGGAAAGATTGAAGGCAAAAGAAGAAGGGAGAAACACAAGACGAGATGGCTAGGTAGCATCACTGACTCAATGGACACAAGTTTGAGCAAACTCCAGGAGATAGTGGAGGAGAGAGGAGACTGGCCTGCTACAGTCTATAGGATCTCAAAGAATCAGATGTGACCTTGTGACTGACAACAAGAAGAATTCATCTATTTATTGGAAGTCTTTTAATTATTATTCAGCATCACTATTAGTAATTCATCTGTCAGACTTTCTATCTTACTGAATCAATCTTGCAAGATTACAGTTACAGTTACAACTTTTGTGAGTACTCTGGTGTGCAGGGCTGGCTCCAGTTTGAGAACTTTTTTGGGGCATACTGATGCTGGCTGATGGTGTCCACCAGGTCTAGTGGGTTGGGGGGTACTGCTTTAGAGGATCTCTGCTGCTGGCTGAGTGTGGCTCCCTGGTGTGGCTGAGGGGGTCAGAAATCTGACTGTTGAAAGTGACCAGAATCCTGTGGAACCCCTTGCAGGAAAAAAAAAAAAAATTCTGTGTCTGCCATTTCTTGATGCAGGAGACAGGCTTCATCAGCCTCCATAACCTTTTCCGAGTTTATCTAGCAGGGAAGTCATTTATCTAGCAGGGAAGGCATTTATCTAGCAGGGAAGGCAGAGGATGAGGAAACAAGACAGGAGCCATCAATACATAATAGTGTAGCCTTGGGGCAGGGTCCTAGTTCAACCTGAAGAGATGCTATAACAGTATCCTTGATCCTTTTTGCAAACGCTGAAACCCCTACCAAGTGTGAGAGGTTAACTGTATGCTGTCCACAAGCATGTAAACCCTAGATCAGTTGTAACAAGAAGGTTGATTATGCTGACTCCCACTTATCTCACTATTAACCTTTCAGAAGAAAGTCCACAGGACGATCACACCCTCTTTGACCGATTACTATAAAACTCCTCACTACCCACTCCAGGTGGGAACAAGAAGTTTTGAGGGCATTAGCCTGGTGGCCCCTTTGCATGTCAAAGCAGTAAAGCTATTCTTTTCTACTTTACCCAAAACTCTATCTCTGAGCTTTAATTCAGCCTCAGGGTAAAAAGGCTGGGTTCAGCATCTTTGTGTCAGCTCCATAAGTGAACCCAAGGTAAGGAAAGCAGTGCTAATAGGTTAGATAGGAAGAGTCACAGATGTTGCTGCCAGGGCTGGGCCCTCTGGATAGAATGTGAGCCACTTATACCCACTAGCTCATCCATGTGCAGAGAAATTTCTAATAGATCCCTGACCCTTAGGTACACACTATAAAATTAGTCAATGAATCTCCTTCACGTATGACAGGGGGCCTGTTCAAGCCACTGACTATCTGCTGGGACTTGGGTCAAGCAAGTTTCCATTCTACTGTTTAACAGTGGAAGCTTGATTTCATTTCCATTCTACTGTTTAACAAGTGGAAGCTTGTAGTCCTCTGGCTGTCTTGGGCATAAGCCACACTAGTTTTCAGAGCCAGATGTTCTGGTTGTTCATCTTTCCCATGTGGGATCCCCAGACTGGGAAGTGTGATGTGAGGTTTAGAGCCCTTTGTCCTCGGGGATCCCTCCTTATATGGATCAAGTGCAGGGGATGGATGTGCAAGCCAGACTGTGTCTCCTTCCTCCTACTTATCTCAGTGTGGTATTCCTTTTTATATTTAGTTGTTAAAATTTTTCTCTTTTAGTCCTCAGGTCATTATCAGAAATAGTTTTGCTACATGTAGTTGCAATTTTGTTTATCCCATGGGAGGAAGTGAGCCCTGATCTTTCTACTCTTTCCCCACATGTAGATTTTACTGTCCCCAACATCCTTCCTTGTCTTCCCCTGAAGATGGTATTTAAGATGAGGGCTTCAGCCATTTGAGGAGTTACTGTTTTCCTGGTCCCTCCTATGTACAGTGACTGAAGTCATTCAGTCTTGTCCAGACATTTTGCAACCCCATGGACTTTAGCCTACCAGGCTCCTCCGTCCATGGGATTTTCCAGGCAAGAGTACTGGAGTGGGTTGCCATTTCCTTCTCCAGGGGATCTTCCTGACCCAGTGATCGAACCCGGGTCTCCTGTATTTTAGGCAGACGCTTTACCATCTGACACACCAGGTAAGTCCTATGTATATATGTTATTAAAGTTCTGTTTGATTTTCTCCTGTTAATCTGTCTCATGTCAATTAAATTCTTAGACCAGCCGGAGCAACCTAGAAGGGTATGAAGAGCCTAGAACAGGCTTCTGCTTGTTTTAAATGTTGAAATAAATATTTTCATTACCTTCCATTTTCTATTAAATATTACCCAAATTTGCAGTCTAATGAAGTCATTCAGCCCCTAATGTTGGTTCTGGAGACCAGAGATACAAATTGCCTATAAGGTCATTTTTTTTTTTTTTAACTAGGTTTAGATGCTTTCCAGTGGTCTATGGTCTTTGAGTTCCTGTGAAGGAAATGTCTCTGGTAAAATGAAACCTTCTCAGGGACTGCTCAGGAAGCTTTTAGTTCTGAAATAAAGTGCACCATTTGGTTGCTATCTACATCTGAGACAGTTGATGTATTAACTAACACATTAATAATTGTCTCACTGAAAGGTCAAGGGTTACTCTAACAGTACAGGAATGGATTTAAAACCCCATTTCTATTATATGACTGAGTGCTGCCATTCTACTACATATGGCAATCAAGCTTGTCCAGAGTTGTTCAATTTACTGTGGTATCTGTTTTATTTTATATGTATATCAATAAGAATCTTGGAAAGATTGAGGGAATTTCCTAAACTGATTCTCATAGTAACAAAATAACTCAGCTTTAAGCCCAAGAATTTTGACCTAAAGATTAATTTTCTTCACTGTTGCCATTTCGATAGGATTATGTCTCTCCTGTGACAATTGAACTGTTTTTCTGGAAGTTGAGTTTTGTCTTTTGATGATCCTGGGTCATAAACTCTGTTCTGATTAGTTTGGTGCAGGTGGTAGATACCAGCCACTGAAGAACCATGACTCTGTTTATAAACCCCTCAGAGTCTCTGTGTTCAAGAAACTATATACAAAAAGTTTCTATTGTGAATCTGTGTTTTATAGCAAGCCATACATAACTCCCTAAAGGCTTAATATTGGCAAATTCCATGAAAAATGAACCTGAGAATATTTGCATCATAATCAACGGTAGGGCATTTTAAGTATAGAAATATGAGATCTAAATCTCAGCATAATGATTCAGTATCTCTGGAAATGAGGTTTAGAATCTGTTAAATAACAAGAGACCATTTTGATGCAAATTAATTAAAGTACCACAGATACAGTGGGCTTTGGGCAATAAAATACTATATTAAGCACCTGAAATAAAGTTTTTGATTTATTTAGAATTCATGCACTAACCAACCCAAATTTCCACTCATACTAGAGATTTTTCTAATATGGAACTGGGGAAGGCTCAGTGGAAAAAACCCTGCCTGGCAACACAGGAGACATGGGTTCAATCCCTAGGTCAGAAAGATCCCCTGGAAAAGGAAATGGTAACCCACTCCAGTATTTTTGTCGAGGAAATCCCATGGACAGAGGAGACTTGTAGGCTATAGTCCATGAGGTCACAAAAGTGTCAGACACAATTTAGCAACTAAACAACTCAATAGGAAGTTCATTGTCCAAATATGTATTGTGAGGTACTAACATGCAGGATATTATAATCAACATGATAATCTGTAGCATATAGATTCAATACTAGAAGAACAATAAAGGTCATCAGAGAAAAAGATATAAAACCAAATAAATTAAACAAAAACCAGATTATTCTGCAATCAAATAATAAATAAATGCAAGTTTCAGAAAATGTGCTTTAATAATTATGTGAAAAAAGTAACGATTTTAATTAGCAAAATATAAGCCCATGTATAGATTGTCAACAAAAGATAAAAAGCTAATGCAACTCAAGTCCCCAAATGTCCCTTTAGATAAGAGTAACTAATATGAGGACAAAGAAATTCTATAATTTAAAAGAGGAAATTGATTGAGAGCACAAATACCAATGCACAGTACATCAGGCTCTTTTGTTATATATTCATATAATACTCATATAAATTTATTCATATAAATAAATGTTTTCAGTTAAGTATTTATATTAATATATATATTCAAATTTTGACAAAGATGCAAAAGCAATTCAATGGGAAAAGGGTAGAATTTCAAGTGAAGTGAGAGTAACTGTATGTTTATAGGCAAAAATACGCTGAAGCCTTTGATTATATGGATCACAGCAAACTGTGGAAAATTCTTCAAGAGATGAGATTACCTGACCACCTTACCTGTCTTCTGAAAAACCTGTATGTGGGTCAAGAAGCTCCAGTTAGAACTGGACATGGAACAACTAACTGGTTCAAATTTGGGAAAAGAGCATGACAAGGCTATATATTGTCACCCTGCTTATTTAACTTATATATAAGAGTACATCATGTGAAATGCCAGGCTGAAATCAAGATTGGCAGAAGAAATATCAATAACACAGATATGCAGATGATACCACTGTAATGGCAGAAAGTGAAGAGGAACTAAACCTCTTGATAAGGGTGAAAGAGGAGGATGAAACATCTGGCCTAAAACTCAACACTGAAAAAAAAAAAAAATAGAGAAACTAAGATTGTGGCATCTGGTCCCATCATTTCACGACAAATAGAAGGAGAAAAAGTGGAATCAGAGACAGATCTTCTTGGGCTCCAAAATCACAATGGGTGGTGACTGCAGCCATGAAATTAAAAGACGCTTGCTCCTTAGAAGGAGTACTATGACAAAACTAGACAGCATACTAAAAAGCAGAGACATCACTTTGCCAAGTTCCATATAGTCAGAGTTATGCTTTACCAGTAGTCATGTACAGATATGAGAGTTAGACCATAAAGATGGCAGAGTACTGAAGAGCTGATGCTTTCAAATTATGGTGCTGGAGAAGATTCTCAAAAGTCCCTTAGACAGCAAGGAGATGAAACCAGTAAATCCTAAAGGAAATCAACACTGAATATCGTTTGGAAGGACTGACGCTGATGTTGAAGCTCCAATAGTTTGGCCACCTGATGGGAAGAGCCAACTCACTGGAAGAGACCCTGATGCTGAGAAAGATTGAAGGCAAAAAAAGAATTGGGCAGCCAAAGATAAGATTGCTAGATAGCATCACTGACTCGATGGACATGAATTTGAGCAAACTCTGAGAGATTCTGGTGGACAGAAAAGCACAGCATTCTGCAATGCATGGGGATGCAAAGAATCAGCCACAATTTAGGGACTGAACAACAACAATAGCAGAAGATAATAATAACCATGAGAAAAACAAACAAAAAAAATCCTTGATTAAAACTCATGTCGTATAAAAATTAACTCAGATTAAATCATGGGACTAAATGTAAAATAAAAACTGTAAAACTTAAAAATCAGAAGAAAAAGTTGAAATGTAAGACTAGCCAGAGAAATGTTAGAATTGATACCAAAAGTATCATCTATTTAAAGTAAAATTAATAAATCAGACCTTATAATTATTAAACAGTTTTGTTCTGTGAATCACCATATTAAGAGAATGAGAATAATCTATAGACTGATAAAATATTTTTGACCACATTTTAACAAAGGAGTAAGATATATAACTAATACATACACTTTATAATATACAATATACACTAATATTCTATCTAATAAAATATATCCTAGTATATGTAATATGAACTGGCATTATATACTAGTATTTTCTCCTTATTTATAGTTTGTCTCATTCTCTTAGTATTATCATCCAAAAATTGCCAAAGATAAAGCTCAGCTTCCAGAATAACTTCCAGATTAATTTATTTTTTTAAGAGTATTTTGATGTGGATCATCTTTTTTCAGTATTTATTGAATTTGCTACAACACTGTTTCTGCTTTACTTATTTATTTTTTTAGCTATGAGGCTTGTGAGATCTTAACAAGGGATCAAACCCACAACCCTGCACTGTAAGGCAAAATCTTAACAATTGGACCACCAGGCAAGTCCCCCAGATTAATTTCTTAATCTGGAAATTATATTTTCAGATATATAACTAGAAAGTCAACAGGAAAACAAAAATAAAAGCAGAGAATTCACTGAAGAATGTACACAGATATCAATAAACATATGAAAATATATCCAGTTATATTACCCATAAGGGATATGCAAATTAAAACCACATTAAGACTTATTGGAATGACTGCTGCTGCTGCTAAATTGCTTCAGTTGTGTCTGACTCTTCTCGACCCCATGGATTGCAGCCTACCAGGCTCCTCCGTCCATGGGATTTTCCAGGCAAGAGTACTGGAGTGGAGCGTCATTGCCTTCTCCTGGAATGACTGAAGTAGTAATAATAATAAATAGTGACAACACAAAATTCTTATGAGAACACAGAGGAAATGAATAAATTATACATTACTGATCACACTGTGAAAAACATGTAGACTGGTACTTTAAGAAAAACCATAGAACAGCCATAAATCTAGTAGTTCCTCTGTTGGATATTTATCTCAGAGGATTAAAAAAATTATGCTCATTCAAAAACTTGTGTGTTAATGCTCAGAAAAGCTTTATTTGTAATAGTCAAAAATTGAAAACAATACAGATATCATTCAATGAATGAACATTTATACTCTGGTAATCCATATGATAGAACACTATTCAATAATAAAGGAGACTGGACTATTGACACATGTAACAACTTGGAATCTCCACACAATCATGTTTAGTGAAAAGGTCAAAGATTACATACTATATGGTTCCATTTACATAATATATGCTGTTAAAAATTACAAAATTGCAGAAATTGAGAGCAGGCTAGTGATTAGCATGTTCAAAGCTTGAGAGAGAGAAATAAAGAGGAAAGGGAGATGGGTGTGGCTATAGAGAGCACAGGAGGAATCCCTGTGGTGAGGAAAAGAGCTTGGACTGGGACCATACCAATGTCGATATCTAGGCTGTGATATGGTACTGGTAGTTTTGAAAGATGCTACCATTAGCATCTACATGGAACCTCTTTGGATTATTTCTCAAAACTATATAAATCTCAATTATCTCCAAAATTCAATTTTAAAAAGTAGTTTATCAAAAATCAACAATAATTCAATAATTTATACTCATCCTTCAAAAAATACACACTAATATTATCAGAAATCATATAGACAAATTATTAGATAAAATATAAAGATAGTTGTCTCTCAGAATAAGTGGGGAACCGGTTCCAGGATTTGCCCTGGATGGTAAAGTCCCATTGTCAGCACTGTGAGCCCATAGTTCCATATTGGCAGATTCCACAAACCACAGATACTGTAGTACTCTTTGTATTTACTGAAAAAACAAAAATCTGTATGTTAGTGGATCCATGCAGTTCAAACATGTATTGTTCAAGTGTCAAGTGCATAAAGTAATATAAAGATTTAAATATTTTAAGTGAATTAAATTGAATCTTGGAAAAAAAATCATAACAAAAATGGGCAGATTTGGAAAAAAGGAACAACAAAATTTCTAGAAATGGATGCATGTGTTTGTTTGTGTGTGCAATGCATACCTGGAATATGGTTTACATCATACACTTGTGAACTCAGTGTAATCATTACTAACAGATTAAGCGTGCTGCTGCTGCTGCTAAGGAGCTTCAGTTGTGTCCGACTCAGTGTGACCCCATAGACGGCAGTCCACCAGGCTCCCCTGTCCCTGGGATTCTCCAGGCAAGAACACTGGGGTGGGTTGCCATTTCCTTCTCTAGTGCATGAAAGTGAAAAGTGAAAGTGAAGTCGCTCAGTAGTGTCCGACTCTTAGCAACCCCATGGACTGCAGCCCACCAGGCTCCTCTGTCCATGGGATTTTCCGGCAAGAGTACTGGAGTTGGGTGCCATTGCCTTCTCTGCATAGTTTGAGACAATTAGTGAAATAGAAGACAATTTAGTAGAAGTTAGACAGAAAGCTACATAGGAAACTAGGAAGTAAAAAAAAAAATGAAAGCAACAATAATAGGCATGAAAATTAGAAATAAAAATTACAGAATATTGGGAACTGAACTGTCAAAATACTAGATAAATTATGGGAAAGGCAAATATCGTAGAAGCAGTGGCTGTGAATTCTAGAATTGATTTCAGATATGCATTTAAGATTCAAAAACAAAATGGAATAGAATTATACATTTAAAAAAAAAAAAAAGGAACTTCATTGGCTGTCCAGCAGTTAAAACTCCACACTTCTGCGAGGGACCCAATCTGGATCCCCGGGTGGAGAACTGAGATATCCACAAGCTGTGGGAGTTGGTCAAAAAATAAATAAATATTTTTTAAAAGAAATACTGTGAAGGCACATATTCAAACCTGAATGCCATCCAGTCTGCTCATCATAGTCTTCCCATGAGATTTATTACAGCTTTATCTTTGTAGGGTTTCCAGCCAGAATTTTTGCATTTTTTTTTCTTCTTCTTCTTTTTCATTCAAACCCTACATTGAAGTTAAAGTTGCTCAGTGGCGTCTGACTCATTATGACCCCATGGACTATACAGTCCATGGAATTCTCCAGGCCAGAATACTTAAGTGGGTAGCCTATCCCTTTTCTAGCGGATCTTCCTGACCCAGGAATCAAATCCAGGTCTCCTGCACTGCAGGCGGATTCTTTACCAACTGAGCTATCAGGGAAGTCCCATTATCAAATCTTTTGTTTATGATAACACATAACTCTTTTTTAAGTATCTATACAAATTACCCGATGTGCTGTTTTGCCATACTGAAAACTGTCAAATAGAGTATGGCTCATCAGCTTTGTTCACTAATATATCTCCAGTACCCAGCATATGGTAGACAGTCAATAAATGTTTGGGGAATTAAGCCCACATGGACTTTAATTGATGGTAAGTAAATTAAAATAGTGTTTATCTATTAGCAATAAGATTATAATGAAGCACAATACAGAGAAGTGGAATAACGGTTTAAAATAAAGTGAGTTTAAAAAACATTCCCTTTGTAACATAGTGCTTTACTGTGAATATCTCATTTAGTTATTGATTTCTTATAATCTACACATAAGATAAATAAAGGTAAGTGTGAAAAGTGCTAGTCGGATCACAAAGCAAAGAGCAAGCATCAAGGCAGATTAAGTATAAGATATATATTTTTTTTATTTTTTAATATAAATTTATTTATTTTAATTGGAGGCTAATTATTTTACAATATTGTATTGGTTTTGTCATACATCAACATGAATCCACCACGGGTGTACATGTGTTCCCCATCCTGAACCCCCCTCTCACCTCAGAAACAGAGTCACAGACTTAGAAAACAAACTATTGGTTACCAGGGGGAAGGGTGGGGGAAGATTTGGGATTGACATGTACAGACTACTATATTTAAATTAGATCACCAACTGGGAAAATAATCTGAAAAAGAATAGATATATGTATTATATGTATAACTGAATCACTTTGCTGAAAGTAACACAACACTGTTAATCAACTATACTTTAATAAAAACTAATTTTTTAGAAATAAAAAAAATTAGTCTGCATATCCATTCATTCATTCATGAAATGAAATGATTATTTAGAATTTACCATGAGCAAGACATTAGAAAAATAGGATAAACATATCAATTAATTTCTTTTTGCAAGAACTCTACATTCCAATAAAGACAGATACACATATTGATGAGTGCTAAGAAGTTCACTAGAGAAAAATTAAGAATGGCAAAGTGGGGTTAGGATGGTTAGTAAGTCTCCTTGAGAATGACATTTGGAAGTAAAGTATTGACAGTGCTGTGAGAGAACACCTAGAGAGCTGAATGATGAGTCAGCCCAAGGACTGATGCTGAAACTGAAACTCCAATACTTTGGACACCTGATGCAAAGAGTTGACTCATGTCCCAGACTCATGGAAGAGTGAATGGAAGGGCAACCAGGACAGACCTTCCCACATATAATTAAAGAAAAGCAGATGGGAGCATCCCTGCAGGGAGAGGTGGAGAGAAAGCTGGATCAGAGGCAGATTGCAAAGGGCCCATGGACACTGGTCACAAAACATAGCCATAGGAAGGATCACTTTTAAGAACGAAAGGACTGATGATTTTGACCAGAAACCAAGCATGAATCTGGTTGCTCCAAGCTAACTGGGATTTACATTCATCCTAGTTGCACAGCAGTCTAGGAGTTTTGAGACTTAAATTGAGCAAAATGAAAGCCATTGGAGAGGGTTGCTAGATGGTTGATATGATCTGACGTCCATGATAAAGACTCACTGATTGTAGGTCAAGAACAAAATCAAGGGTTGAGAAAGAGAAACAGGAGCAGCAGGTAGAGAAAAGCTGCTATAAGAGGCCAGGCAAGGATGAGTTAGACCAGGGTAGGGGAGATGCAGTGCAATGGGGAAAGCAATTGGAATATATATCTATACATTTCTAGCTCTATCATCTTTCTATCTATCTACCTATTATATGTATCTGGTGGCTCAGCTGGTAAAGAATCTGCCCTAAATGCAGGACATCTGAGTTCAATCCCTGGGTTGGGAAGATCCAGGAGGAGAGCATGGCAACCCACTTCAGTATTCTTGCCTGGAGAATCCCCATGGACAGAGGAATCTGGCAGGATATAGTTCATAGTGTTGCAAAGAGTTGGACATGACTGAGCAACTAAGCACAAGCACATCCATCTATCATATATCTATTATCTATTTGTATCTCTATGTCTATCTATCTGTCTATGTCAGTTAAAGATATGTTGTTTAGTCACCCAGTCATGTCTGACTCTTTGCAACCCCATGGACTGCAGCATGCCAGGTCTGCCTCTCCTCACCATTTCCTGGAGTTTGCCCAAGGACTGATGCTGAAACTGAAACTCCAATACTTTGGACACCTGATGCAAAGAGCTGACTCATTCGAAAAGGCCCTGATGCCGGGAAAGATTGAAGGCAGGAGGGAAAGGGGACAATAGAAGATGAGATGGTTGGATGGCATCACCAACTCAATGGACATGAGTTTGAACAAGCTCTGGAAGATGATGAAGGACAGGGAAGCCTGGCACGCTGCAGCCCATGGGGTCACAGAGTCAGACACAACTAAGCAACTGAACAACATCAAAAATGTCAATTGCATTTTTTGCTACATTTACTGTAGGTTGCACAATAACTTTTCTCTCTTGTAATTGTGCCTCAGACTTCTTGAAAGTTCACCTTATAAATTTCCCAGATGATCTTCTAGATTCAACATGTTATTGTTTTTTTTATAAATTTAGCTAATAGTAGTTTACAGACAAATGATTGTGATTTTATTTGATTTAAGCTGTACTCATATATTTCATACATAAATGATGCCATAGACAAATGTAAATAAAGCTTGTGACACAAGCATCAAGTGGTGTTTGTTAGAAATAAATTAGAATTTTTAAGCTCTGAATAAACATAAAAAATGGCATTGGTGATACCATCTAGCCATCTCATCCTCCGATTCCCTCTTTACCTCCTGCCCTCAGAGTTTCCCAGCCTCAGGAACTTTTCCAATGAGTCAGCTGTTTGCATCAGGCAGCCAAAGTAATAGAGCTTCAGCTTCCACATCACATTTTCCAATGAGTATTCAGGGCTGATTTTCTACAAGATTGACTGATTCGATGTCCTTGCTGTCCAAGAGACTCTCAAGAGTGTTCTCCAGAACCACAGTTTGAAGGCATCAATTCTTTGGTGCTCTGCCTTCATTACAGGCCGGCTTTCACAACTATATGTGACCACTGGGAAGACCATAGCCTTGACTATATGGACTTTTGTTGGCAGAGTAATGTCGCTGCTTTTCAACACATTGTCTAAGTTTGCCATAGCTGTCCTGCTAAGAAGCAATCCTCTTCTTGTTTCATGAATGCAGTCACCATCCTCAGTGATTTTAGAGCTCAAGAAGAGGAAATCTGTCATCACAGCTTCCACATTTTCCCCTTCTATTTGCCATGAAGTAATGGGGCCAGATGCCATGATCTTAGTTTTTTAAATATTTACTTTTATGCCAGCTTTTTCACTCTTCTCCTTCACCTGCATTAAGAGGTTCTTTAATTGCTCTTCACTAGCTGTCCTTAGAGTGGTATCATCTGCTTATCTGAGGTTTTGCTGTTTCTTCCATCTATCTTTGTTCTAGCTTCTAACTTATCCAGCATAACATAACTCATGATGTGCTCATGGCAAAAGGAAATGGAGAAGGAAACGGCAACCCACTCCAGTATTCTTGCCTGGAGAATTCCAGGGACAGAGGAACCTGGTGGGCTGCATCTATGGGGTCCCAGAGAGTTGGACACGACTGAAGTGACTTAGCAGCAGCAGCTCATGGTATAAGTTAAATAAACAGGGTGACAACTGACAGCCCTATCCTACTCCTTTCTCAATGCTGAACCAATCATTTGTTCTGTGCAGACTTCTAACTGCTGCTTCTTGATCTACATACAGATTTCTCAGGAGACAGGTAAGATGATCACCTATTCCCATATTTTTAAGAGCTGTCCACAATTTGCTATGATCCACACAGTCAAAAGCTTTAGCGAATCAGTGAAACAGAAGTAGATGTTTTACTGGAATTTCCTTGCTTTCTCTATGATCCAGCAAATACTATCAATTTGATCTCTGGTTTCTCTGCCTTTTCTAAACCCAGGTTGCACATCTAGAAGTTCTTGGTTCATGTAAAGCTAAAGCCTAGCAAGATTTTAAGCATGACCTTACTACCAGCTGAGCTTCCCTGATAGCTCAGTTGGTAAAGAATCCACCTTCGATGCAGGAGACCAAGGCTTGTTTCCTGGGTTGGGAAGATTCACTGGAGAAGGCATAGGCTGCACACTCCAGTATTCTTGGTCTTCTCTGGTGGCTCAGCTGGTAAAGAATCTGCCTGCAATGCAGGAAACCTGGGTTCAGTCCCTCGGTTGGGAAGATCCTCTGGAGAAGGGAAAGGTTATCCACTCCGGAATTCTGGCCTGGAGAATTCCATGGATTGTATAGGAGTTGGACATGACTGAGCAACTTTCACTTTCACTTTACTACCATGGGAGATGGGATTGATATCTACTCTCTTTTAGCACCACCTCTACTGACCCTGGGGAAGATTCCTTTTCCTCTGTATCAACTTCAAAGAAGATTTTTTTTAAAAGTTATACTATGCTGACAGTATTCTAAAATATTTTGGTCTGTTTCTTACTTTTCTGAGAAAATAGTCATCAAAGTGAAAGTTTCTACTTAATTGTAGCATTCAATTATTTGCCTATAAATAATTCATCATCTTGAAATGAGGGTCTGTGTGTCATAAATTTAAAAGCCAAATATGTTTTCATTTATCAGACAAACATAGGGATACTGTAAATACAAGTCATATAAATAAAATATTTAACCAAGATTGATATTTCCAGAAATTAAATTTTGGATGCAGGGCTAATGGAAAGATGGTGCAATATAATTTACTTTTATAAGCTTCCTTGAATCTGTTCAAAACATTAGACAGTTCAAAATAAAAGCAGTGACAAAGTGGACAAGTGATTTTACACTTACCGTGTAACTTTTCCTCGTGATTGGCAACTCATTTCACTCACAGCTCCAGAGCACAGGTATGGGAGATACAGAAATACAACCCTGCTGCATGAATTCTTCCTGCAGGTTCATGGTGCTTGTGGAAGTTAATGTGATCAGCTGGAAGTAAGTCTCTGCAAGGGAATTCTTTGTAATACGATGGAGTCCTTGGGCTTGTCCTGCTTTACCCAAGTCTCTCAGCATCTTCAATTTATTTTACATTTTTTTTTTATTATTTCAAAGTTAATAAAGCTAGTTGCCTATTCACATTGTGTTCCTATTAAAAGTGAGTTTGAAAGAATTTCTTATGTCTAAATATCATAATTATGTCAGAGAAGAGTTCAAAACATGGATAAATTAGATTGTCACTGTTATAGGGGCATTTTAGGAAGAGATAGTGTTAAATAATTTTAGCCTCAGGGTTTCACATTATTTGTTCTATTCTAATATTTCTGGCTTGTTTGAATGACAAACAAATTGAGAGATTAATGCTGGTAAGTATTTGGTTGTCACTGTTAATCTATTTAATTTAAATGTTAAATTATGTGGCAATTATGTTAAAATACTGTGTTGTTTTGGTATGCCACAAGTTTTAAACTGTATTTTTGGCTGGTCAAAGGCAGACGTAGGTTTTCAATTATTTTAGAATCTCATAAACAGATTATTTACATTTTTCGATTTTCAATAAAAGGCATCATAATGTCTTTTTTTTTTTTTTGCTTATAAAGTATATTATTGTGGTTTAGTGGTTTTGACAGTGATGATCAAACACATGAGTCTGTGTTCACACAATTACCCTTCAACACAGATATGTTAGAATATGAAAACTATAGAAGTATAGATAAAATGAATGAGTAAATAAAATAAGCTTTAAATTTTCTGTACAATATGTTTTGAACAGTATAGAGGATATTTTAAATAGAAAGTTATCCACTTAGGTCTCTTCAGCTAGTTGCATTAATTTTTAACTTCACACTAATCCACATGTATATATATATATATATATGTGTGTGTGTGTTTGTGTGTGTGTGTCTGTGTGTAGCAGCTACTGCTTCTCAGTCACTAAGGGGTTCTTCCCCTTTTGTCAGAGCAGAGAATAGATGCCAGAGGGCAGCCTGCAAACAGAGATGGGGCCAAACCAAAGCTGAGCACCAGTGACTGTGTGACCAAAGAAGAGAAGGGAATTTATGCCTGCAAACATAGGTACAGCTGATTAAATCCCTGCAATTAGCTTGAGACTGTGGGCCTTGGGGTCAACTGTGTATTTAGGAAGCACATATAATGAGGAGTAAGGCAAAACCTGACTCTAAGCTGACCACACAGTGCCCACAGCAGGTTCAGAGATCTTCCTAGAAATAATGGAGGACTTGCAGAGTAGGCAGATTGGCTGGTGAGGACAACTGATGTCACAGGAAAATAGTCTTCCTACAGAAACTCTCTCAATATATTTTATTGCCTTTTTCTTCCTTGTTTTATTCTGTGGTTGTTTCTTTATTATGGAGCCTTATGTTTTACTACTTTTTTTTTTTCTTTCTTAATACTTATATTTTTAATTTTTTTTCTATTTCTAAAATTTGTTGTTGTTTAGTCATTAAGTCATGTCCATATCTTTGCAACCCCATGGATTGTAGCCCACCAGGCTTCTCTGTCCATGCAATTTTCCAGGCAAGAATACTGGAGTGGGTTGCCATTTCGCTTTTAGGGAATCTTCCTGACCCAGGGATTGAACCCACAATGCCTGCACTGACAGGTGGATTCTTTACCACTGAGCCACCAGGGGAGCCTATATATGCATACATACATACATACATACATACATATATATGTATATATATATATATATTGCTTTTACTTTTTTACCTTCTTGTTATTGAAAACTATCAATGCTATCTAAATATTATAAATAGTTTCAGAAGGCTCTATATAATTCAAAAAAGAGTAGAGTGATTGGACATTTAAGAAGCTATTAATAAACCATACTTTTTTGTTCATTATTAAATATCTAATATTTATGTCTTAAAATCCATAACTGACTGCTATCGTGAATAATTTAGGAGGGGGGTTCTCAAGATGAAAAAGAAGTAAAATGTGCAGATCATCTCCCTTCTCACAAATAAAGATATATCTTGAACAACTCCTACAGAAAACATCCTGAACACTGGCATAAGACCTCAAATTTCCAAAAAGGCAAGCTAATCTCCACATAA
The DNA here is from genome assembly GCF_032452875.1 of Bos javanicus. NCBI lineage: Eukaryota > Metazoa > Chordata > Mammalia > Artiodactyla > Bovidae > Bos > Bos javanicus. The sequence goes on along the minus strand of NC_083871.1, from coordinate 3,052,025 downwards.
AGCAGTAGGAAAATAAGAAAAAATAAATAAATAAACAGAGACAAAGGAAACAGGATCGGTCCTGTACCTAAGGGAGGGAGCTGTGAAGGAGGGGAAATTTCTGCACATCTGGAATCACCTTCACAGGCAAGGACAGCAGTGAGGAGCTTCAGAATCTCAGAAAAGAGTGCAGAATATACATAGAAAGCAAACTGGAGAGAATTCAGCACAGAGATCCGTGCTAACCACCACTTACCAGCCAGAGAAGCTGTTTGCATACCTGCTGAAGTGAGCAGGGGCTGGGTGCTGAGGTTCAGGCTTCAGGGATTGGAACCCAGAAAGTGGACTGGGGGTTGACTGCTCTGAAGATATTCTCAGGGGGTACATACAACACAGCTGAGGAAGTCTAGGGAAAAGCCTTGGTCTGCCAGAGAGACAAGAGACTTTTGTCATGGGAACCCTCTAACTCCATGCACTTGCAGACTGTATGACCCTACTTTTGTGAGTGCCATATGTGGGATGAGCAGTGACTGCAGCAAGTGCCAGAGGCAGGGGGTGAGACAAGGCTCTGGTTTAAGACCCCAGAGGTGAGCATGATGGCCATCATAGAAGCCACCAAGTTATGAGCAGGCACAGATCACTGCATATAACTTCCTGGGAGCCTATGCAGCTTGGCTCTACTGAGGGACCCATGACCCTGGAACAGTTCCCCTGGGATAGTACACAACCTGCCTCAGACTTTAGCAACTTCCCATAGGGGTCTACCACCACAGGCACTCCTGCATATCCCAACTGTGGCTCTCATAGCCCTCCTGCTCCTCAGCCCAACCAAGCAAGTAAGCCCTAATAATCTGTGGCCTTCTTCCCCTCTTGTTGGTGTGGGGAACAGATGCTGGAGGGCAGCCTACAAACAAAGATTGGGCCAAACGAAAGAGGAAGGGAATGCACTTCTGCAAGTGCAGGTGAAACAGATTGCTGCTGCTGCCGCTAAGTCGCTTCAGTCGTGTCCAACTCTGTGTAGGTTGCCATTAAATCCCCACAATTAGCTTAGGACTGTGGACTTTGAGGGCAAATGGCAACCCACTCCAGTACCCTTGCCTGGAAAACCCCATGGATGGAGAAGCCTGGTAGGCTACAGTCCATGGGGTTGCAAAGAGTCGGACACGACTGAGCAATTTCACTAGGTGGGTTTAGGAAGAAGGTACAAGCTGGAGTAAGGCCAGATTTGAGTCTGAGCTGACGCCACAAAGCCAACAGCAGATGGAGAAACCTTCCTAGCAATATTGGAGGACTTCAAGATTAGGCAGACTGGCAGTGGAGGACAGCTGATATCATAGAAAAACAGAAATTCTATTTTTTTTTTTTTTTGCCTTTTTCTTTTCTTCTATTGTTTTCCTTTATTATTGATCTTTTGCTTTTAATTTTTACTTAGTCCTTTTGTAATGCATTTATTTTTTATTTTTTCCTATTTCTAAACTTTGCTTTTCTTTAGTTGCTAAGTCATGTCTAACTCTTTGTGACCTCATTTTACAACAGCCTGCCAGGATCCCATGTCCATGAGATTACCCAGACAAGAATGGGTAGGATGGAGTGAGTTAGAATTTCTTTCTCCAGGATATCTTCCCAACCCAGGGATCAAAGCCATGCCTCTTACATTGGCAGCAGATTCTTTACCACTGAGCCACTATGGTAAAGAAATGGAAGCCCTATTTCTATAATACCTTTTCATTATATTGTAGTTTTCTTGTGTTTTTGGTTCTATATTTTTACTATTATAGTTTTTAGTGTTTGTGTTCATTTATGCACTTGTTTATTGATTTGATTATTTGTTATTTTTTGGTTCCTCTTTTTATTCTTCTTTTTTTTTTTTCATTTTATTTTCCTTTGTCTGAGTGTGAGTGTGTAAGTTTTTGTGTGTCTTCCTATCTGATTAATGTTGCTTTTACCATTTTTCTTGGGATTTTGTCTGTCCATTCTTTTTTTGTTTGTATGTTTTTGTTTTTTTTTTTTTTTTTCAATTTCTTTCTTTTTCTCTTCTGTGTTGTGTGGCTTGTAGAGACTTGATGCTCCAGTAAGGAGTTAAAGCCTGAACTCCTAAGGACTTCAGAGACCCACGTCCTTGACATTTGACTACCAGAAAAATACTGACCCCATGGAATATTAATTGGTGAGGGCTCTCACAGAGGACTTTATCTCAACACCAAGACTTGGACTCACACAAAGGCCAACAAGATCCAGTGCCAGATGCCTCATGCCAAATAACTTTCAAAACTGGAACACAATCCTGCCATTAGCAGACATGTTGTTCAGTCATAACAAGCTTATAGACTGCCCACCCCTACCCCATAACACACCACTGGATGCAACACTTCCCTTTAGAGAGATCCAGCTCCACTGACCAGAACACAGATGCCAGGCTCCTCCCATGAAAAATCTTCACAAGGCACTGTGCAATTCCCCTCAATGGGGACAGACTCCACAATGGCATTGAAACATGTATAATATCTTGTATGAAATGAATTGCCAGTCCAGGTTCCATCCACAATACTGGATGCTTGGGGCTGGTGCACTGAGACAGCCCAGAGGGATGGTATGGGGAGGGAGGATGGAGGAGGGTTCAGGATGGGGAACACATGTATATCTGTGGTGGATTCATTTCGATATTTGGCAAAACTAATACAATATTGTAAAGTTTAAAAATAAAATTAAATTAAAAAAAAAAAGAACTATGACCTTGCAGCCTGCAAAAAGGAGATCCAAGACACAGTAAATTAAACAAGATGGAAAGACAGACAAACATGCAACAGAGAAAAAGCATGGTAAAAACTCACAAGACCAAACAAATGAAGAGAAAATAGGCAGTTTGCCTGAAAAGTATTTCAGAGTAATGATTGTAAAGATGATTTAAAACTTTGAAAGAAACTGGAGGCACAGATAAGTAGAATGGAGGCATAGATTTGAAAAGATAAAAGAAATCTTTGGCATGAACTTAGAAGAAATAAAGAAAAGATAATGAACAATACAAAAACTGAAAAAAATATGCTAGAGGGAATCCATAGCAAAATAACTGAGGCAAAAGAACAAAGAATGGATACATGAGCTGGAAGATAGAATGGTGGAAGTAACTGAAGTAAAGAAGAATATCTCAAAAACAAAATCTCAAAAATAGCAGAATGGTCTCTGTTTGTTTCCAAGACAAACCATTAACTATCACAGTAATCCAAGTATATGCCCAGATTAGTAATACTGAAGAAGCTGAAGTTGATCGGTTCTATGAAGACATACAAGAACTTTTAGAACTAACACTAAAAAACAATGTCCTTTTCATTATAAGGGACTGGAATACAAAAGTAGGAAGTTTTTTTTAATTTTATTTTATTTTTAAACTTTACAATATTGTATTAGTTTTGCCAAATATCGAAATGAATCCGCCACAGGTATACCTGTGTTCCCTATCCTGAACCCTCCTCCCACCTCCCTCCTCCCTCCCCATACTCTCCCTCTGGGTCATCCCAGTGCACAAGCCCCAAGCATCCAGTATCGTGCATCGAACCTGGACTGGCAACTCGTTTCATACATGATATTATACATGTTTCAATGCTATTGTCCCAAATCTCCCCACCCTCTCCCTCTCCCACAGAGTCCATAAGACTGATCTATACATCAGTGTCTCTTTTGCTGTCTCGTACACAGGGTTATTGTTACCATCTTTCTAAATTCCATATATATGCGTTAGTATACTGTATTAGTGTTTTTCTTTCTGGCTTACTTCACTCTGTATAATAGGTTCCAGTTTCATCCATCTCATTAGAACAGAAACACCTGGAATAACATAGAAATTTGGCTTTAGCATACAGAATGATGCAGGGCAAAGGCTAATAGAGTTTTGCCAAGAGAATACACTGGTCATTGCAAACAACCTCTTCTGAAAACACAAGAGAAGACTCTACACATGGACATATCTGTATGCCCAATACAGAAATCAGATTGATAATATTCTTTGCAGGCAAAGATGGAGAAGTTCTATATAGTTAGCAAAAACAACCAGGACCTGACTGTGGCTCAGATCATGAACTCCTTATTGCCAAATTCAGACTTAAACTGAAGAAAGTATGGAAAAAATTAGACCATTCAGGTACGACCTAAATCAAATCTCTTATGATTATACAGTGGAAGTGAGAAATAGATTTAAGGGACTAGATATGATAGACAGAGTGCCTGGTGAACTGTGGACTGAGGTTCATGACATTGTACAGGAGACAGGGATCAAGACCATCCCCAAGAAAAAGAAATGAAAAAAAAAAAAGCAAAATGGCTGTGTGAGGAGGCCTTACTAATAGCTGTGAAAAGAAGAGAAGGATAAGCAAAGGAGAAAAGGAAAGATATACCCATTTGAATGCAGAGTTCCAAAGGATAACGAGAGACAAGAAAGTCTTCCTCAGTGATCAGTGCAAAGAAATAGAGGAAAACAATAGGATGGAAAAGACTAGAGATCTCTTCCAGAAAATTAGAGCTACCAAGGGAACATTTCATGCAAAGATGGGTCAATGAAGGACAGAAATGGTATGGACCTATCAGAAGCAGAAGATATTAAGAAGTAGTGGCAAGAATACTCAGAAGAACTATATAAACAATATCTTCATGACCCAGATAACCACTATGGTGTGATCACTCACCTAAATCCAGACATCCTGGAAGGTGAAGTCAAGTAGGCCTTAGGAAGCATCACTATGAACAAAGTTAGTGGAGGTGATGGAATTCCAGTTGAGCTATTTCAAATTCTAAAAGATGATGCTGTGAAAGTGCTGCGCTCAATATGCCAGCAAATTTGGAAAACTCAGCAGTGGCCACAGGACTAGAAAATGTCAGTTTTTCATTCCAACCCCTAAGAAAGGCGATGCCAAAGAATGTTCAAACTATGACAGAATTGCACTTATCTCACACACTAGTAAAGTAATGTTCAGAATTCTCCAAGCCAGACTTCAGCAATACATGAACTATGAACTTTCAGATGTTCAAGCTGGTTTTAGAAAAAGCAGAGGAACCAGAGATCAAATTGCCAACATCTGCTGGATCATCGAAAAAGCAAGAGAGTTCCAGAAAAAACATCTATTTCTGCTTTATTGACTATGCCAAAACCTTTGACTGTGTGTATCACGATAAACTGTGGAACATTCTGAAAGAGATGGGAATACTAGACCACCTGACCTGCTCCTTGAGAAATCTGTATGCGGGTCAGGAAGCAACAGTTAGAACTGGACATGGAACAATGGACTGGTTCCAAATAGGAAAAGGAGCCCATCAAGGCTACATATTGTCACCCTGCTTATTTAACTTATATGCAGAGTACATCATGAGAAACGCTGGGCTGGAGGAAGCACAAGCTGGAATCAAGATTGCCAGGAGAAATACAAAAAACCCTCAGATATGCAGATGACAACTCCCTTAAGGCAGAAAGTGAAGAAGAACTAAAAATCCTCTTGATGAAAGTGAAAGAGGAGAGTGAAGAAGTTACCTTAAAGCTCAACATTCAGAAAACTAAGATCATGGCATCTGGTCCCATCACTTCAAGGCAAATAGATAAGGAAACAGTGGGAAAAGTGGCTGAGTTTATATTTTTTTGGACTGCAAAATCACTGCAGATGTTGACTGCAGCCAGGAAATTAAGATGCTTATTCCTTGGAAGAAAAGTTATGACCAGCCTAGACAGCATGTTAAAAAGCAGAGATATTACTTTGCCAACAAGGTTAGTTTAGTCAAGGCTATTTTTATTTTTTTTCCAGCAGCCATCTATTGATGTGAGAGTTGGACTATAAAAAAGCTGAGTTCTCAAGAATTGATGCTTTTGAACTGTGGTTTTGGAGAAGACTCTTGAGAGTCCCTTGGACTGCAAAGAGATCCAACCACTGCATCCTAAAGGAAATAAGTCCTGAATATTCATTGGAAAAACTGATGTTGAACCTGAAACTCCAATACTTTTGCCACCTGATGCGAAGAGCTGAATTTTTTTGAGAAGTCCCTGATGCTGGGAAGGATTGAGAATGGGAGGAAAAGGGGATTATGGAGGATGGGATGGTTGGTTGGCATCACCAGTTCAATGGACATGAGTTTGCATAGACTCCGAGAGTTGGTGATGGATAGGTCAGCCTGGCGCACTGCAGTCCATGGTGTTGCAAACAGTCAGGCACGACTCAGCAACTGAACTGAACTGAGGTGAAAGTAGAATTAAAAAAAAAAAATGAAAAGCAATTAGGACAGTCTCAGAGACCTCTGAGACAACATTAAGCACATATACATTCTAATCATAAGGATCCCAGAAGAAGAAAAGAGATAGAAAGGATATGAGATAATTTTTGAGAGATTATAGTCAAAATGTCTCTAATGCAGGAAAGGAAATAACCACCCAACTCCAGGAAGCCCAGAGAGTCACATGCAGGATAAATCCAAAGAGAAACATGTTAAGACACATTTTAATAAAACAAACAAAAATTAAGCACAAGGAAAAAATGTTAAAAGCAGCAAGGGAAAAGCAACAAATAACTTACAAGGGAATCCTCAAAAGGTTAATAGCTGATCTTTCAGCAGAAACTTTGCAGGCCAGAATGTGTGGAAGGATATACTCAAAGTGATGAAAGAAAGAAAGAAAGAAAGAAAAAAACTACAATCAAGATTACTTTACCTATCAAGGATCTCATTCAGATTTGACAAAGAAATATAAAGCTTTAGAGATAAGCAATAGTTAAAAGAATTCAGCACCACCTAAGCAACTTTATAACAAATGCTAAAGGAACTTCTCTAGACAAGAAACACAAGAGAAAGAAAAGACCTATAAAAACAAACCCAGGTCAATAAAGCAAATGGTAATGGTAACTGTATCATGATGGTTTAGTTACTAAATCATATCTGACTCTTTGTTACCCCATGGACTGTAGCCCACCATTCTCCTCTGTCCATGGGATTTCCCAGGCAAGAATACTGGAGTCGTTTGCTATTTCCTTCTCCAGGGGATCTTCCCAACCCAGGAACTGAACCTGGGCAGATTCTTTACTGACTGAGCTATGAGGGAAGCCACAATTTTATCATACATATCAATAGTTACCTTACATGCAAATGGAATAAATGCTCCAACCAAAAGATACAGACTGGTTGAATAGATGCAAAAACAAGACCTCTATATATGCTGTCTATAAGAGACCCACTTCAGACCTAAGGACACATGCAGACTGAAAGTGAGTAGCTGGAAAAATATAGTCCATGTGAATGGAAATCAAGAGAAAGTGGTAGTAGCAACACTCATATTACATAAAGTAGGCTTTAAAATAAAGACCATTATAAGAGACTAGGAAAGACACTACACAATAATCAAGGCATCAACCCAAGAAGATATAACAATTATACTATATATGCATCCAACATAGGAGCAACTGAATGAATACATAAAGCAAATGCTAACTTTGAGGGGGAAATTGACAGTAACATTATAATTAGCAGTACACTCACCTCAGTGAACAGACCATCAGGACAGAAAATTAAAAAGGAAACACAAGACTTAATTGATAACTACAGGATATTTCATCCAAAATCAGTAAAATATTTTTTTTCAAGTGCACAAGGAACATTTTTAAGGATAGATCACATCTTGGTTCACTAATCAAGCGTGAGTAAATGTAAGAAAATTTAAGAAGTATTAATCATCTTTTATGACCACAGTGCTATGAGATTAGATATTGATTACAGGAGAAAAACTGTGGGGGAGAAAAAAAAAAAGAAAGAAAAACTCAAACAAACAAACTTCCTGACTTCAGACAATACTACAAAGCTACAGTCATCAAGACAAGACAATATGGTACTAGCACAAAAGCAGAAATATAGAATAATGTAATAAGATAGAAAGCTCAAAGGTAAACCCCTACACATATGAACAGCTTATCTTTGACAAAGAAGGCAAGAATGTACAATAGAAAAGAGATAGCTTCTTCAACAAGTGAACAACTAGAGTAATGGAAATAAAAACAAACATAAACAAATAGAACCTAATAAAACTTGAAAGCTTCTGCACATCAAAGGAAACTATAAACAAGATGAAAAGACAGTCCTTAGGATGGGAGAAAATAATTGCAAACCAAGCAACTGACAAAGGATTAATCTTCAAAATAAGCAACTTATACAGCTCAATATCAGAAAAACAATCCAATCAAAAAATGAGCAGAAGACCCAAACATTTTTCCAAAGAAGACACACAGATGGCTAATAAACATATGACAAGATGCTCAACATCACTCGTTATTAGGAAAACGCAAATCAAAACTACAATGAGGTATCACGTGACACCATTTCAAATGGTCATCACCAAAGAATTTACAAACAATAAATGCTGGAGATAACGTGGAGGAAAGGGAGCTCTCCACTGCTGTTGGTGGTAATGTAAACTGATACAAACATTATGGAGAACAGTATGGAAATTCCTTACTAAACACTAGGAATAAATTTACCATATGAGTCAGCAATCCCACTACTGGGCATATGCCCTGAGAAAACTACAATTCTAAAAGACACATGTGTCTTTGTGTGATTCAAATGGTAAATAACAAACATTAAAATTTGCAACTCTTAAAATAAAATAAAATAAAAGACACATGTATCCCAATGTGCACTGCAGCATTATTTGCAGTAGCCAGACATGGAAGCAACCTGAATGCCCATCAACAAATGAATGGATAAAGAAAATATGGTACCTGCATACAATGGAATATTTCTCAGCCATAAAAAGAAATGAATTTGAATCAGTTGTAGTGAGTTAGAGGAATACAGAGCCTCAGAAAGATAAAAACAAATATCATATATTAGCACGTATATATAGAATATAGAAAAATTACACAGATAAAGCTATTAGCAGGGACAGAATGGACACAAAGTTGTAGAGAATGGACTTGTGGACACAGCAGGGAAAGGAGAGGGTGGGATGGATTGAGAAAGTAGCATTGACATATATATGTTATCAAGTATATATTAGATAGCTAGTGGGAAGTTACTATATAACACAGAGAGCCCAGCACGATACTTTGTGATGACCTTCAGGGGTGGGATGTGGGAGGGGAGGTAGGTTCAAGAAGAAGGGGATATATGTATAATTATGACTGATTTGCAATGTTGTATAGCAGAAACCAACACAACATTGCAAAGCAACTTTCCTCCAATTAAAAATAAATTTAAAAATATAATTAAGACAATGACATAATTAATGATTATTTTTTCACTTCATCTTATTATTTTCCAATAGGAAGAAGTCCCAAGTTGACTTGACACAAATTATAAGGAAACTGCAGAATGAAAAATTGAAATCAAGAAGAAAAAGTGGTAAGTTATTTCATAAAACGAACACATCTTTAGTTATATCAAAATCTAGAATAATATTGTCTTCTTAGTTAAAAAAGGGACCTAACTGTAGGACTTCACATAGCCAAGCAAATATGGAAAGATCAATGCTTGTACAGTTTTAAAATTCACAAGCAGCATGACTTTATGACAAGACCTTAATTCCCCACTGGAATTATGTCTGAAAAATTTATTTGACATATTAATAATTATTTTTAAATTTAGGGGTAATGGAAAGCTTCATATCTATGTCTATTTCTAGGTTTTGAGAGTTGTTCATTTTTTGGCTGTGGTGGGTCTTTGTTGCTACGTGCAGGCCTTCTCTAGTTGCAGCAGCAGGGGCTACCATTTCTTGCAATGAGTGGGCTTCTCATTGCAGTAGTTTCTCTTGTGGCAGAACACGAGTTCTGGGTCCACAGACTGGTGTAGTTGTAGCACGTGGGCTCAGTAGTTGTGGTTCACAGGCTCTAGAGCATGGGGTCAGTAGCTGTAGTGCACAACCTTAGTTGCTTCACAGCAAATGGAATCCTCCTGGACTAGAAATGGAACTCACATCCCTCAATTGGCACACAGGTTCCCATCCACTGTACCACAAGGGAAGTCCTATATCTAGTTGTATAGCTTCTATAAAATAACTATTGCATTTATCTTCAGTTATATTCGTCAAGACTATAATAGTATGCAATGTGTAATAATGTTAATAGTATATTATACATTAGTTAATAGTATATTAACACTTAGAATTTAACTGTAAAAAATAATTTTTTTAAACTCAAACTGATGCTAAATATATATCCATTATATTTATACATACATGTAAATTTTTTCTGGGAGAAGGCAATGGCAACCCATTCCAGTACTCTTGCCTGGAAAATCCCATGGATGGAGGAGCCTGGTAGGCTGCAGTCCATGGGGTGGCTCAGAGTCAGACATGACTGACCGACTTCACTTTCAGTTTTCGCTTTCCTGCATTGGAGAAGGAAATGGCAACCCACTCCAGTGTTCTTGCCTGGAGAATCCCAGGGTCGGGGGAGCCTGGTGGGCTGCTGTCTATGGGGTCGCACAGAGTTGGACACAAATGAAGCAACTTAACAGTAGCATACATTTTTTCTAGGGAATCTTAAAAATTTTTAATTCATGGGGGGAAAAAAAAAAAACTATGCCAGATTAAATATTTAAAGGTTCATCTAGTCAAGGCTATGATTTTTCCTGTGGTCATGTATGGATGTGAGAGTTGGACTGTGAAGAAGCCTGAAGGCTGAAGAATTGATGCTTTTGAACTGTGGTGTTGGATAAGACTCTTGAGAGTCCCTTGGACTGCAAGGAGAACCAACCAGTCCATTCTGAAGGAGATCAGCCCTGGGATTTCTTTGGAAGGAATGATGCTAAAGCTGAAACTCCAGTACTTTGGCCACCTCATGCGAAGAGTTGACTCATTGGAAGACTCTGATGCTGGGAGGGATTGGGGGTAGAAGGAGAAGGGGACGACAGAGGAGGAGATGGCTGGATGGCATCACTGACTTGATGGACGTGAGTCTGGGTGAATTCCGGGAGTTAGTGACGGACAGGGAGGCCTGGCGTGCTGCAACTCATGGGGTCGCAAAGAGTCAGACACGACTGAGTGACTGAAATTAACTGAATAAGATTTCTTACTATTATTGATTTTTACTTTCAATATTTATCATCATGAAATATATTTATAAATTGTGTAAACTGTCTTGGAAATAGATATGGTATAGTTGTGCCACCAAGACTTATCAGACTTCATCTTCAGTGTGATATCCTGTTTTGTGATCCACATAAGAAAACGTAATTTTATAAAATATCATAACATCTTTAGATAAGGCTGTATGAAGAGTGAACAACACAGAGACAGTGCAGATGAAAAAACCATGGATTTTTTTGCTTAGAATGAAACATGAATTCACTGAGTTAAAATGAGTGATAGGCATTTGACTTTTTCACTTTTTGTTATGGCAATAGAAATAATTAGGGTCAACAGAATGAAACTACGAAGAGCTAAATTTTATTTTATAAGGAAAATACTTTTAAATAAATGTATCTCAACCAAAATTGAATAAAATACCTCAAAATCCTCTTTTCTGGACAGATTCTGCTTTTAAATTTTGCTGTATAAATTTGTGATTATAATTTTATTTTTCATGTGCAAACAAAATGAATGCATTTTGTTATTTAATTGTGTTTCATCTTTAATAATTAGCTAAAGCTATTGAAAAATTTAAGGAAACATTAATAAAGAAAAATAGTAGAGTTTATATTATATGATATGAAACTAATAGTAAATTGGTGATTTTCCTTACTACAAATTTTCTTCACTGAGAGAAAGTTAAAAGAACCAATATGGATAAACTTGGGAACCAAAATTTTATAAATTTTGAGTCAAATAAGCCAGTTAATAAAGGCAAATATTCAGGCTATTTTAAGGAAAATGCCTATATTATTTCAATAGATTGTTTTTCTTTTTTTTCTCCATCTGGAAAATTGCTGCAGTATAACATGATACTTAGCTTGAGAAAGATGCAATTCTAGCACATGTGAAACTGCAGCAGTGTTTCTAATGGTCTGAGTCTGAGATGTTTCCAAATGATACAGCAATGTGAGTGCAAGCATACCTAGTGAGGCGGGAAGCCCTCTGCCAAGGCAAATGAAACAGTGATGACCCAGGTTTACATTCTCACCAAGATGTGGGATGTGATCGGATGTCTAATATTAAGCACCATGATATTTACAAAATGAAAACTGAGGTAGAGTTAGAAAAGAAAAAGATAAAAAGAAGGAAATATTGCCAAAGTGGAAGATAATCATTTACCCCTTTGTTTAAAATATTGGAAAATGTTATTGATATCTAAGCAAATGAAAGTTTATAATAGCAAAATACTAAATATCAATGCAGTGTATGATATCCCATTGTATGTTAGATAATTTATCTCTAATGATACTTCTCAGAAAAAAATGTCTTGTGCTTTTCAAAAAAAAAATTAAAAACTCTGACCGGAGTATCAAAGTAGAGGAGTATTTCATATTAGGAAAAGTGGAACTTATTATTTCATATGGCATTTGTTAAGAATATTTTTTGATTCTGTTTTCCCACATTTTTTGTTGGAATATGTATGATAGAAATATACATATTTACATGTTAGCTAAGAATGGCATATGATTTTTATGCTTAATTAAAAGTGTATTTTATTGGTAACCAACTAAGAAAAATAAGATGTCTAGCTATCAGCACCACAGAGTATTTCCACCAACTGGAAGAAATACAAAGATTCTTAATCCCACAATAACATTCTTTAAGAACCAAAAATTTGTCCAACTAAACCAATTAAGCAACAGTTACATTTTCAATAATTGCTTAAATGTAACCCTCTGATACTTCTGAACTGGTATCAGTGGTTAGCAAAGTCCTCTGACAGTGCATTTCTTAGAATAGCTGTGCATATGCAAATGGTTTAACTCAGTGTTTAACATTAGCAACGGGTTGAAAATTTATGTCCACTCCCAAAATCTGGGTGTTGAAACCTATGGCCTACTTTGAATGGTATTAAAGATAGAGCCTTTGGGAGCTGCTAGGTCAATGAGGGTGGAACTTTCACCAATAGGATCATAGAAGACACCCTTCAGAGTTCCCTCGCCTCTTCCACCATGTGAGTTTATAGAAAGAGTTTATAGAAAAAGACTCTATAAACCAGAAAGCTCTCACCAGACACTGACTCTGCTGGCACCTTGGTCTTGGACCTCCCAGCCTCCAGAACTATGAGAAATAAATTTCAGTTGTTCATAAACCACTTCATCTATGCTGCTGCTGCTGCTGCTGCTAATTCGCCTCAGTCGTGTCCGACTCTGTGCGACCCCATAGACGGCAGCCCACCAGGCTCCCCCGTCCCTGGGATTCTCCAGGCAAGAACACTGGAGTGGGTTGCCATTTCCTTCCCCAATGCATGAAAGTGAAAAGTGAAAGCGAAGCCACTCAGTCGTGTCCAACCTCAGCGACCCCATGGATTGCAGCCTTCCAGGCTCCTCCATCCATGGGATTTTCCAGGCAAGAGTAGTGGAGTGGGGTGCCATTGCCTTCTCCGACTGGTATTGTCTTATACCAGTCTGAACAGACTGAGACAGAAATCAATGTTTCTGACTTGAAACCAAGTATGTGATGAATCAGGTTTTACTCTTTATATTGTTTACATCACTGCTTACTTCAATTCTTTGTTTCAGTTTTTCTTTAAAATCAAGTATTTGTAAGTTTTACTTGAACATATGCAGTGAGTTTTGAGTGTATATAAAATGAGTCTTTATTTTTTTAATATAAATTTATTTAATTTAATTGGAGACTAATTACTTTACAATATTGTATTGGTTTTGAAATATATCAACATGAATCCGCCACAGGTATACATGTGTTCCCAATCCTGAACCCCGCTCCCACTCCCCTCAGCCCCCTCCCCCCCCCCACCGCCCCATACCACTCCTCTGGTCATCACAGTGCACCAGCCTCAAGCATCCTGTATCATGCATCGAACTTGGACTGGTGATTCATTTCATATATGATATTATACATGTTTCAATGCCATTCTCCCAAATCATCCCACCCTCTCGCTCTCCCACAGAGTCCAAAAGACTGTTCTATACATCTGTGTCTCTTTTGCTGTCTCGCATACAGGGTTATCATTACCATCTTTCTAAATTCCATATGTATTTGTTAGTATACTGTATTGGTGTTTTTCTTTCTGGCTTACTTCACTCTGTATAATAGGCTCCAGTTTAAAGTGAATTAATAATATATTTTGGGTTCCTTATTATTGGAAAAATATAGTCTACCATATTTATACACAAATAGCTTTTGAGTAACTACAGATTTTTCCAGCGTGTCTTCTTTCTTCTTTTTTTTAAATTTAATTTTATTTAACTTTACAATATTATATTGGTTTTGCCATATATCAAAATGAATCTGCACAGGTATACATGTGTTCCCCATCTTGAACCCTCCTCCCTCCTCCCTCTCCATACCATCCCTCTGGGTCATCCCAGTGCACCAGCCCCAAGCATCCAGTATCTTGCATTGAACCTGGACTGGTGACTCATTTCATATATGATATTATACGTATTTCAATGCCATTCTCCCAAATCACCCCACCCTCTCCCTCTCCCACAGAGTCCAAAAGACTGTTCTATACATCAGTGTCTCTTTTGCTGTCTCGTACACAGGGTTATTGTTACCATCTTTCTAAATTCCATATATATGCGTTAGTATACTGTATTGGTGTTTTTCTTTCTGGCTTACTTCACTCTGTATAATAGGCTCCAGTTTCATCCACCTCATTAGAACTGATTCAAATGCATTCTTTTTAATGGCTGAGTAATACTCCATTGTGTATATGTACCACAGCTTTCGTATCCATTCATCTGCTGATGGACATCTAGGTTGCTTCCTTGTCTTGGCTATTACAAACAGTGCTGTGATGAACATTGGGGTACACATGTCTCTTTCAATTCTGGTTTCCTCAGTGTGTATGCCCAGCAGTGGGATTGCTGGATCATAAGGCAGTTCTATTTCCAGTTTTTTAAGGAACCTCCACACTGTTCTCCATAGGGGCTGTACTAGTTTGCATTCCCACCAACAGTGTAAGAGGGTTCCCTTTTCTCCACACCCTCTCCAGCATTTATTGCTTGTAGACTTTTGGATCACAGCCATTCTGACTGGTGTGAAATGGCACCTCATAGTGGTTTTGATTTGCATTTCTCTGATAATGAGTGATGTTGAGCATATTTTCATGTGTTTGTTAGCCATCTGTATGTCTTCTTTGGAGAAATGTCTATTTAGTTCTTTGGCCCATTTTTTGATTTGGTCGTTTATTTTTCTGGAATTGAGCTGTAGGAGTTGCTTGTATATTTTTGAGATTAGTTGTTTGTCAGTTGCTTCATTTGCTATTATTTTATCCCATTCTGAAGGCTGTCTTTTCACCTTGCTTATAGTTTCCTTTGTTGTGCAGAAGCTTTTAAGTTTAATTAGGTCCCATTTGTTTATTTTTGCTTTTATTTCCAATATTCTGGGAGGTGGGTCATAGAGGATCCTGCTGTGATGTATGTCGGAGAGTGTTTTGCCTATGTTCTCCTCTAGGAGTTTTATAGTTTCTGGTCTTATGTTTAGATCTTTAATCCATTTTGAGTTTATTTTTGTGTATGGTGTTAGAAAGTGCTCTAGTTTCATTCTTCTACAAGTGGTTGACCAGTTTTCCCAGCACCACTTGTTAAAGAGATTGTCTTTAATCCATTGTATATTCTTGCTGCCTTTGTCAAAGATAAGGTGTCCATATGTGCGTGGATTTATCTCTGGGCTTTCTATTTTGTTCCATTGATCTATATTTCTGTCTTTGTGCCAGTACCATACTTTCTTGATGACTGTGGCTTTGTAGTACAGCCTGAAGTCAGGCAGGTTGATTCCTCCAGTTCCATTCTTCTTTCTCAAGATTGCTTTGGCTATTTGCAGTTTTTTGTACTTCCATACAAATTGTGAAATTATTTGTTCTAGCTCTGTGAAGAATACCATTGGTAGCTTGATAGGGATTGCATTGAATCTATAAATTGCTTTGGGTAGTATACTCATTTTCACTATATTGATTCTTCCAATCTATGAACATGGTATATTTCTCCATCTACTAGTGTCTTCTTTGATTTCTTTTACCAGTGTTTTATAGTTTTATATATATAGGTCTTTAGTTTCTTTAGGTAGATATATTCCTAAGTATTTTATTCTTTTCATTGCAATGGTGAATGGAATTGTTTCCTTAATTTCTCTTTCTATTTTCTCATTATTAGTGTATAGGAATGCAAGGGATTTCTGTGTGTTGATTTTATATCCTGCAACTTTACTATGTTCATTGATT
Organism: Bos javanicus; assembly: GCF_032452875.1. Classification (NCBI taxonomy): domain Eukaryota; kingdom Metazoa; phylum Chordata; class Mammalia; order Artiodactyla; family Bovidae; genus Bos; species Bos javanicus. The sequence goes on along the minus strand of NC_083871.1, from coordinate 3,035,769 downwards.
AGTTCTAGTAATTTTCTGGTGGAGTCTTTAGGGTTTTCTATGTAGAGGATCATGTCATCTGCAAACAGTGAGAGTTTTACTTCTTCTTTTCCAGTTTGGATTCCTTTTATTTCTTTTTCTGCTCTGATTGCTGTGGCCAAAACTTCCAAACCTATGTTGAATAGTAATGGAGAAAGTGGGCACCCTTGTCTTGTTCCTGACTTTAGAGGAAATGCTTTCAATTTTTCACCATTGAGGATAATGTTTGCTGTGGGTTTGTCATATATAGCTTTTATTATGTTGAGGTATGTTCCTTCTATTCCTGCTTTCTGGAGAGTTTTTATCATAAATGGATGCTGAATTTTGTCAAAGGCTTTCTCTGCATCTATTGAGATAATCATATGGTTTTTATTTTTCAATTTGTTAATGTGGTATATTACATCGATTGATTTGCGGATATTGAAGAATCCTTGCATCCCTGGGATAAAGCCCACTTGGTCATGGTGTATGATCTTTTTAATGTGTTGTTGGATTCTGATTGCTAGAATTTTGTTAAGGATTTTTGCATCTATGTTAATCAGTGACATTGGCCTGTAGTTTTCTTTTTTTGTGGGATCTTTGTCAGGTTTTGGTATTAGGGTGATGGTGGCCTCATAGAATGAGTTTGGAAGTTTACCTTCCTCTGCAATTTTCTGGAAGAGTTTGAGTAGGATAGGTGTTAGCTCTTCTCTAAATTTTTGGTAGAATTCAGCTGTGAAGCCGTCTGGACCTGGGCTTTTGTTTGCTGGAAGATTTCTGATTACAGTTTCAATCTCTGTGCTTGTGATGGGTCTGTTAAGATTTTCTATTTCTTCCTGGCCCAGTTTTGGAAAGTTGTACTTTTCTAAGAATTTGTCCATTTCTTCCACATTGTCCATTTTATTGGCATATAATTGCTGATAGTAGTCTCTTATGATACTTTGTATTTCTGTGTTGTGTGTTGTGATCTCTCCATTTTCATTTCTGATTTTATTGATTTGATTTTTCTCCCTTTGTTTCTTGATGAGTCTGGCTAATGGTTTGTCAATTTTATTTGTCCTTTCAAAGAACCAGCTTTTGGCTTTGTTGATTTTTGCTATGGTCTCTTTTGTTTCTTTTGCATTTATTTCTGCCCTAATTTTTAAGATTTCTTTCCTTCTACTAACCCTGGGTTTCTTCATTTCTTCCTTTTCTAGATGCTTTAGGTGTAGAGTTAGATTATTTATTTGACTTTTTTCTTGTTTCTTGAGGTATCCCTGTATTGCTATGAACTTTCCCCTTAGGACTGCTTTTACAATGTCCCACAGGTTTTGGGTTGTTGTGTTTTCATTTTCATTCATTTCTATGCAAATTTTGATTTCTTTTTTGATTTCTTCTGTGATTTGTTGGTTATTCAGCAGCGTGTTTTTCAGCCTCCATATGTTGGAATTTTTAATAGTTTTTCTCCTGTAATTGAGATCTAATCATACTGCATTGTGGTCAGAAAAGATGCTTGGAATGATTTCAATTTTTCTGAATTTACCAAGGCCAGATTTATGGCCCAGGATGTGATCTATCTTGGAGAAGGTTCCGTGTGTGCTTGAGAAAAAGGTGAAATTCATTGTTTTGGGATGAAATGTCCTATAGATATCAATTAAGTCTAACTGGTCTATTGTATCATTTAAAGTTTGTGTTTCCTTGTTAATTTTCTGTTTAGTTGATCTATCCATAGGTGTGAGTGGGGTATTAAAGTCTCCCACTATTATTGTGTTATTGTTAATTTCTCCTTTCATACTTGTTAGTATTTGTCTTACATATTGCAGTGCTCCTATGTTGGGTGCATATATATTTATAATTGTTATATCTTCTTCTTGGATTGATCCTTTGATCATTATGTAGTGACCTTCTTGTCTCTTTTCACAGCCTTTGTTTTAAAGTCTATTTTATCTGATATGAGTATTGCTACTTGTGCTTTCTTTTGGTCCCTATTTGCATGGAAAATCTTTTTCCAGCCCTTCACTTTCAGTCCATATGTGTTCCCTGTTTTGAGGTGGGTCTCTTGTAGACAACATATGTAGGGGTCTTGTTTTTGTATCCATTCAGCCAGTCTTTGTCCTCAAGTATTTTCTCATGGTCTTTCTTTTTGTCTTCTTCTTCTGGAACCCCTATGATTCGAATGTTGTAGTGTTTAATATTGTCCTGGAGGTCTCTGAGATTGTCCTCATTTCTTTGAATTCGTTTTTCTTTTTTCCTCTTTGATTCATTTATTTCTACCATTCTATCTTCTAATTCACTAATCCTATCTTCTGCCTCTGTTATTCTACGATTTGTTGCCTCCAGAGTGTTTTTAATTTCATTTATTGCATTATTCATTATATATTGACTCTTTTTTTATTTCTTCTAGGTCCTTGTTAAACCTTTCTTGAATCTTCTCAGTCCTTGTCTCCAGGCTATTTATCCGTGATTCCATTTTGATTTCAAGATTTTGGATCAATTTCACTATCAGTATTCGGAATTCTTTATCAGGTAGATTCCCTATCTCTTCCTCTTTGGTTTGGTTTGGTGGGCATTTATCCTGTTCCTTTATCTGCTGGGTATTCCTCTGTCTCTTCATCTTGTTTAAATTGCTGAGTTTGGGGTGTCCTTTCTGTATTCTGGCAGTTTGTGGAGTTATCTTTATTGTGGTGTTTCCTCACTGTGTGTGGGTTTGTACAGGTGGCTTGTCAAGGTTTCTTGGTTAGGAAAGCTTGTGTCAGTGTTCTGGTGGGTGGAGCTGGATTTCTTCTCTCTGGAGTGCAATGAAGTGTCCAATAGTGAGTTATGAGATGTCTATGGTTTTGGGGTGACTTTGGGCAGCCTGTATCTTTGAGCTCAGGGCTGTGTTCCCATGTTGCTGGAGAATTTGCTTGGTATGTCTTGCCCTGGAACTTGTTGGCCCTTGTGTGGTGCTTGGTTTCAGTGTAGGTATGGAGGCATTTAATGAGCTCCTGTCAATTAATGTTCCCTGGAGTCAGGGTTTGGACTTAAGCCTCCTGCTTCGAGTTATTAGTCTTATTTTTACAGTAGTCTCAAAACTTCTTCTATACAGCACCATTGATAAAACATCTCCTTTAGAAGACAATGGGTTGCTTTTCTGGGTGCCTGATGTCCTCTGCCAGCATTCAGAAGTTGTTTTGTGGAATTTACTCAGCGTTTAAATGTTCTTTTAATGAATTTGTGGGGGAGAAATATTCCTCTGCCATCTTCCAGCATGTCTTCTTTCTTGACAAAATTCTATAAATATTGCTCCACAAATTCCAGGCAAGCAGCATCACAAAGGAAACAGTGTCTGTATTTTTAAAATGTATTCTTTAGCTTGGGGGGGAGGGCGAGAAACAGCTTAGAATTTGTTCCTGCCCATCACAACCACCATTAATTTTTTTTTTTTTTCTGTTTTCGTAAGCTCCATATGTTGCTTTGTTTTCCAGTCAAAACTGAGATAGTTTCCTTTCTAGCACATTATTATATGTGCTTCCCTGGTGGCTCAGTGGTAAAGAATCTGGCTGCCAAGAAGGAAATATGGATTCAATCCTGGATTGGGAAATCCACTAGAGGACGATATGGCAACCCACTCCAGTATTCTGCCTGTGAAGTCCCATGGATAGAGAAGTCTGGTGGGCTACAATTCATGAGGTTGCAAGGAGTCGGACATGACTTAGTGATGACAACAACAACAACAATATCCTTATTACATTTGATTCTTATTTTTCATATTTATAGAATATGTCATCCAGACATTTTTGAAAAGATGTCCTGTTTTCTATAGACATTTGTGTCAAAGAAAAATTAAAATGCTTTTGACACAAGATATTTTAAGCTTATAAACAAAGTATAAGGAAGCACCTATATGTGCAGTCTACACAAATGAGGAGACAACAGAGCTATAGGATCACAGACTGCCTTTCTTATTTTCCTAAATTCTTCTTAGGATGGACAACAGCTCATGCCCAGAAGCAAGCACAGGATGGCTCTGTCCTTTCTTCAATATTTTTGTTCTTCCTTCTTCTACTTTTCTGTTTTTTCTTCCAATGTGAAAGATAAGTTAACTGATATTATTTAATTTTCAATGTATTTTGTATTGAAGGATATTCTATTTATAATATTCATTAGTTTTAGTGTACAAAATAGTGACTCAGTATTTTTATAATTATACTCCATTTAAATGAAAACATACAGTATTTGCCTTTGTCTGACTGGTTTCAATAAATATAATTTACCTTAGTCCATTCACATTATTACAAATGAAAGAATTTCATTTAGTTTAGTAGCTGAGTCATATTCCATTGTATATAACCAAAACCTCTTTATCCATTCATTTGTAGATGGGCATGTATGTTGCTTCCAAATACTGGCTATTGTAAACAGTGATGCATAACATGAACACTGCGTCGAATGTATCTTTTCAAATTAGTGTATTCATTTTGGGGGGGGGGCATATATCCAGTAGTAGAATTTCTGGATCATGGACGTTCAATTTTTTAAAAGATTTTTGAGGAAACCACACGATGTTTTCTGTAGTGCCTTCATCAATTTGCATTCCCATCAACAGTGCACAAATGTTGCCTTTTCTTCACATTTTCTCTGATATATGTTATTTGTCAACATTTGATGATAATCATCCTGACAGGTGTTAGATGATGACACATTGTGCTTTAGATTTGCATTTCCCTGGTGATCAGCCATGTTGAGTACTTTTTTATGTGTTTGTTTGGCATTTTCTTATTTGGAATAATGAAATTCTATTTCTTCTGCTCATTTTTAATAGGCTTTTTAAGTTTAATTAGGTCTCATTTATTTTTGTTTTTATTTCTTTTACCTTGGGAGACAGATACTCTGCTGTGATTTATGTCAATGAATGTTCTACCTATGTTCTTTTCTAGGAGATTTATGGTTTCAGGCCCGCCATTTAGATATTTTATCCATTTTGGATATGGTGTGAGAAAATGTAGCTCTCCAATTTTCCTAGTACAACGTATTGAAGAGACTGCCTGTTTCTAATTGCATAGTCTTGCCTCCTTTGTCAAATATTGATTGTGTGAGTTCCTTTCTGGGGCCTCTATTCTGTTCCACTGATTTTTATGTCTGCTTTTATATGAGTACCATGCTGTTTTGATTATTGTTGCTTTGTGGCATAGTCTGAAGTCAGAGAGTGTGGATACTTCCAGTTTTGTTCTTTCTTCTCAAGATTTCTTTGGCTATTCAGGGATTTGGGGGTTCCATATAAATTTTAGTATTATTTTTTCTAGTCCTTTGAAAAATGGATATTCTGATAGGGATTGCATTAAATTTGTAAATTTATTTGGGAGAATATGATCATTTTAACAGTATTAACACTTCCAGCTGAAGAACACAGGACATCTTTTCATTTCTTTGTTTCATTTTCAAACTCCTTCATCAATATATTATAGCTTTTAGACTTTCACTTCCTTGGTTAAGTTTATTTCTAGGTATATTATTCTTTTCAGTGTAATAGTAAATGGGATTATTTACTTTCTGTTTCTGATAGTTTATTAGTATTGTATTTCTGTATATAATTCCTGGATCCTGCAACTTTATTTAATTCATTTATTACTTCTAGTAATGTTTTGTTTGTTTGATTTGTTAGTTTCACCAGCCTCCCAACCAGCTAAGGGAGTTTGTTTTCCCTATATAGGACCTAAGATTAGAGTGCTCAATGTGCAGAGTGCTAAATGTGCTCCTCTAAACATTCACATCTCAGGGAAGATTTCTGCCCTTGTAATCTTCTTTTCCCTCTGAATTCCCTTCTAGGGTCACAGATTCTTACCTGATCACCTCTCTTCCCTTCCTACTCAATTCCCCATATAGCTTTCTTACAGTCTTGGTTGTACAGGGGTCTTTCTGCTACACTCCCGTTAGTTTTCAGTGAGACTTGTTCCACATATACATGAATTTTGACATATTCATGAGGTGGGATGTTCTGTATCCTCCAATTCCACTTTCTTTATCCGAGTTTGGTGCCTCCACTTTCGTACCACAGCTCTTTGATCCGAAAGTTTTTGTTACATGTCTGTGCACAAATCAGGGGCATTTAAATTGTAACAAACATCATTTCCAGAACATTTATTTCATGACTAGGTAAATCAAATGCCTTTGCATAGCATGGTCCATTCCATCAATGTTATACAGTAATTTGAGGACTAAACATACATGTCAATGCTCTGTTCACTAGTTCTAGGATTTTAGATCCCTCTTTATAGGCCTTTCTCATTTGCTTTGTTTATACCTTTTTAATGAGTAAAATAAATCAATAGAGACAGTACTTGCCAAAAAGAAAATTCCATCTTCTTCTTTTGGTCATGCTCTTTACACACTTGGTACTAAAAACTCGCTTTCTTATTTAAGGCTGGTGGGCAGGTTGAATGTGTACATCTCCTAATCTGTTTAGCTGTCTCTGCTGCTGCTGCTGCTAAGTCACTTCAGTCGTGTCTGACTCTGTGTGACCCCATAGATGGCAGCCTGCCAGGCTGCCTGGTCCCTGGGATTCTCCAGGCAAGAACACTGGAGTGGGTAGCCATTTCCTCCTTCAATGCATGAAAGTGAAAAGTGAAAGTGAAGTCACTCAGTCGTGTCCAACTCTTAGCGACCCCATGGACTGCAGCCTACCAGGCTCCTCCATCCATGGGATTTTCCAGGCAAGAGTACTGGAATGGGGTGCCATTGCCTTCTCTGTTAGCTGTCTCTAGAAGTCATTTAACTCAGTCACACCTAGGAATCCCAGCTGGCTCCAGAGGGCCATTCAACACTCTAAATGTAGGAGAAAATAAGTAGATCTAGGGGATACTCCTGTATTCTCTTCCACTTTACTTAAATTTATATATTTTAGGCTATTCTTGGAAAAAAAAACTTCTTTATCAACACTAGAAATTGTAAAAAATCATGCCAAATCTCTTAGTAACACTTTGATGAAAGCAATCCAAATAGTGCTAGCTGTGAAAATGACATACAGGAAGGATTGAAACTCACCTGTTCAAAAAACAAACAAACAAACAAAAAAAAACAAATAATTAATAGCCAGAATATACACATACATCTTATAAGTCATAGAAATGCAGATGAAGATCATAATTATATATGCAGTTCTGCAATGCTAATATTGCCAACATAAAAGAGGTTTTACAATCTAAGTGTTGACATATATGTGGAATAAGTATGTTTTTAAATGCTTCTGATAAGCATAAAAATTAATAAATTATTTCAGAAATATTTGGACATTATTGTGTAAAGCCTAGCTTTTGAAAATCCAAAATCTTACCCTTTATTCTTGGGTTTAAAACATATGATTTTCATTTTTTTATGAGCAAAATCTGGAAAGAATTAATTTTTTTTATTAACACCCCATAATAGTATACTAATAGCAGCATATTGAAAGAGCAATGCAATTGATAAATCTTTTATAGACTGATTAAAAAATGAGAAAGCACTAATTGGAAATAACAATAGAGAAAAAAACAATGGGATCCCTACAGATCCTTAGGGCATTAAAAAGTCATGCAGAGTGGGGAGTTTCAGTTTTACATTCAACATTTAAAGGGTTTGGAAGTCATCTCTCAGATCCTTACAACGAGAGAAGATAAAACTGATCCAACTGAAAAGTTAATGTGTTATCTTAGATGCATTTGAGAATTGAGGTCAGAGGGCAAAACACGATGCTGAAATGTGAAGAGACAGGTGATAGAATCACTGCTGCGATCATCTTGCCTCAGTGAGAAACTGCCAGTGCAGTAAACAGGTAAGAGCACTAAAACTCTAATTTTTAGGAATTTCTGGAGGACAAATACAGACTAGGTTGGGAATGAGAAGCCCCTGGGTATCTAGACCTTATGGGAAGTGTCCACACTTTCACAGGTTTACTTCTAGAAACCATATCAATTTATTATTGATGAAAAAATATTTTCATGTTTTACATAGGGGAAGGAAAAGTAACTATTTTGAAATGTTGGTAGAAAACTGGCACATTAAAGTCAAGAAAACTCACAATCAGAAGAGACAAATCAGGCATCAAGACCAGACTCAGGGCACAGATTTTGGAATTATCCAATACAGAATTTGATATTACTGTGCTTAATATGTTAAGGACTCTACTGGGAAAAGTAGACAATGTGTATAAACAGATGGATAATGTAAGCAGAAATGGAAATAAAGAACATTGTAAAAGGAAAGAAGAATGCCTTTGCTGTTCTCACCACTGCACTGAACATGGTCTTCTCTCACCACTGCTGCTTGTCATCATACAAGAAGTCAGTCATTGAGTAAGACAATGAAACACATAATAAAAGGTACTATAAAAATATCAAACCAGTCAGTCCCAAAGGAAGTCAACCTGAATATTGATTGGAACAACTGATGCTTAAGATGAATCTCCAATATTTTGGCCATCTGATGCAAAGAGCTGATTCATTGAAAAAGACCCTGATGCCGGACAAGATTGAAGGCATAAGGAGAAGGAGGCAACAGAGGATGAGATGGTTAGGTAACATCACAAAGCAAATGAACATGAATTTGAGCAAACTCTGGGAGATAGTGAAGGACAGGGGAGCCTGGAGTGCTGCAGTCCATGGGTTACAAAGAGTCAGACATGACTTAGCGGCTGAACAACAACAATCTTTGTTTACATGACTATAATCAGATTACATGACTATAATCCAAAATAATCTAAAACCATCATCAATAACAACAACGTCTTGGAGAAAATAAGTGAGGATAGAAAAGTTGCAAGTTACAAGGTTCATATGCAAAGGATATTTTCTAATCTTGTAGCAAGGAACAAACAATTAAAAAATATTCACTAACACAAATTGTGGAAAATGAGTTATCAAGCTATGAAAAGACATGAAGGGAAAAAAAATGTACTTTTGAGTGGAGGATGACAATCTGAAAGGATGCATGCTGAATGCTTCAAATTATATGATATTCTGGAAAAGGTAAAATTAAAGCAACAGTAAGAAAGCCTTTATCACCAGGGTTTTGGGGAAGAAATTTGAAAGTGAGACGTACAGGATCTTTTTTAATGTAGTGAAAGTATTCTGTGTTACATGGTAATCATGATACATGACATCATTCATTTTTCAAGAAACCCACTGAATTCCACATCACAAAGATAGAAACTTGATGTAAGTAAATTAAAAACAAAAACAAAATTTATTAAGAGGTTTGGGACATCCCAGGAAGAAAGGCAGACTGACAAGAGAATTTCTCAGCTTTACAAATGTATGAAACAATCTCAGCAAAGCCTGCGGAAGGAAAAGCAATGACCATAAGTAACTTTAGAAATGAGTGAAGCACAAGACTAAAGGCAAAATAGAACTGAGTATAAGCATTGCATTCTAATTGGTGAAGGTTTTCCTGCAGGGGTACAGGCTCATCCCACTATCTAAGTTCACTGGAATTGAATCTTTAGGTAGATGGGTTGTGGGATGGTGGGAGTCAGTTTTCTCAGTATTGGAATGGGAGTTTACAGAAATGCAAAGGGAAAAGTTAGAATCAACCTGTGGTAAGATACCAGAGTTGCAGGCTTCAGCACAAAACTGTGTTTAATATAAAATGGATACATATGGTAACATATGGAAAATTTTCATAGAAATGTATATATATGTGGGTTTGTATATGGCCATATATTTCTTTGCTTACCCTGCAGAAAGAACCTAAAAGAAATGACACCTCAGTAGCAATGAGCATAACTAGTGCCCAGTTCTTGGTTTTTAATACCATTCTTCAATAAGAGAAACCAAGATTCCTTGAAGAAACGGCTGTTTTTAGGACTGTAGTAGTGCTCAAATAATCAGATAAACCTACTTTGATGTGAATGTATGCAAAGGACGCAAAAGGAAACTGAATGTCCAAACAAGTTAAGCGACACAGTAAATGAGGTATTATTGGATTTAAATCTAAAATTTACAATAAATATCCATGTGTTCATATAGATTACGATTAATAGTCTATAAATTAATAAATAGGAGAGAAGATAAATCTCTCATGCTCAAAATGAATTATGTAGATTCTCCAGTCAAAGGCACAGGGCACACAATTTGTTTTATTCCTTAAATGTCAGTTTTGAATAGGGCATCCTTCCAAAGAGTATAGAGTGGATAAAGGTGAGAAAAGTGTAACTGTACAGAGAAGACACCTGACAAACACTCCCTCACCCAGGTGACTCAACATCAAGTACCACAAATAACGTTGATTGTATGGTTCTTTGATATCGTACAATGAAAAAGGCACTTTAACTCTGTGATCTTTCACACAAAATCCTATAATCTCAGTGTAATCAAAAAGAAAAAAAAAAAAATGAAGTAAAAAGACTACGTATGGTACCTGAATTAGGAGTACAGTTTTGGGGTAAAGATGAAGGGAAACTCTTGCAAGGGAGAAATGCCATGTTCTGGAATGCATGCCATTCCCTGTGACATACCACCAGGTGAGGGTTTGTCCCTTTGCAGAGGAAAGAATTCAAGAGAAAACACTGGTAAAGCAAAAGCAAGTTTATTTAGAAACACACACTTCATGGGAAGAATGAGAACCATCTCTGAAAGTGAGAGTAAACTCAGTTCTAAATCAGTCTCTAATGATATTCTATTATTCTTGGTGAATACATTTTTTTTTTTTGTATTTAAGCCAAAATTTTGAAGAATCAACTATGAAGAAACAAGCAAGAAGGAAAAATTCATTTAATGAATAATATTGTCATTAATGTGCTAGTCTTTTTGACAATTTCTTACTTAATTTTCCCTCAATATGATTGATAATTATAAGTTACCCCTAGTTTTACAAAAATGAGAGTCTTTCTGAGTTAATAGGTCAGAAAATGTCAGAGGTCACTTTCTGACCTATTTAAAATAGTCTGATGGAGGTCTCTAAAGCCCACATTACTTCCAACATGTGTTTCTATAAAATGGTTTACTTTGTATTTCTAAGAAAAGAAATATTATCGCTTTCATCCAACAATTATAAATAGAAAAAATTTAATCATTTTCTTCTAGTAGACTATGACTAGTAAATAGAGCTGTGATGAGAGGTTTTAACAAGATTGGGTCATGTGGAATGCTCAAATGTCTCTGTATCATGGCCTGTTCTGTGTGGTGCCACAGAAACTGAGAGAGATATCCAAAATGTTTGCTTAACTCAGACCCCAGAGATGTTTCTGGAAACAGAGATACAATTGACAATTACGTTTGAAAAACATTGCAAATTCTCCTTATTTATTGATGACATATTATATTAGGATATTGGAAGGTCTCTCAAATGGAGTGAAATTGCCTGCTCGGTTAAAATGACCTAAGTTTTGCTTGGGCTTCCCAGGTAGTCCAAGTTCTTTTCAGTGGTAAATAACCCATTTGCCAATGCAGGAGACTTAAGAGACACAGGTCCAATCCCTGGGTTGGGAAGATCCCCTGGAGGAGAAAGCGGTGACCCGCTCCAGTATTCTTGCCTGGAGAGTTCCATGGACAGAGGAGCCTGGTGGGTCCATAAGGTTGCAAAGATTGAAGCAACTTGGCACGCACACACACACCCCCAAGCTTTACTTATTTGTCATAAAGGTCATTCTCTGAGAAGTACTGTAAGCAGCCCAGAAAAATCAACATTTCATCATAAATTGAGGAACACAGAAGTAGTCTATCCTCTAACTGGAGCCTGGAATCATGTTTCTTGAATTTAGTGAACATTATGTGTGAGACTATCAGGGCTCTGCTTAGACTCCTATTTGTTTTATCTCTTGTGAATATTAACTCATATTCCATAAGAAAGCAAACCAGTTTAGATGTGTTTTTAAAGAACTAAAAATTAACAGATTACATTTTTAAAGTTCTCCACAGTGAATAAAAAAGTTGTATAATGAGACCTGTTTGCCCACTGACTTTTCTGCTGACTTGGGAGCTCAGGGAGCCTTATTTGATATTATATCTTAGTCTCAGGTTCACTTCCTGCATCTAGCAATATACACAGTGAATACTGACTGAAAACAAGAATATTAGAAATACTTCTATGAGCTTTCTGAATTCTTTTCTAACTTGTTTCAACACTCTTCTTCACTAAAGATAACGCTTCAGGGAGGGAAAAAAATATATATCAATAAACTCATTCAGTGTGCATCATAATTAATTAGATATTTTAATCATTGCATCCCTTATTTAGTTGTAATGCTATCTAAATCTTCAGATTTAGGAGAAAAACATTTTAAAAATTAATTTTTAGAAATATGTACTTAGAACAGGTTCAATCACAGGACCATTAAAAGTCACTTATATTATTTTAAAAACTACTAAAGAAGGTGGTGCAGTGATTAAAAAAAAAAAAAATCTACCTACCAGTGCAAGAGATGCAGGATTGATCCCTGGGTAGAGAAGACCCCCTGGAGGAGGAAATGGCAACCTGCTCCAGTATTCTTGCCTAGAACGTTCTATGGACAAAGGAATCTGGCAGGCTACAGTCCATGGAGTTGAAAGAGCTGGACCTGACTGAGCAACTGAGCACACACACACACACAAATGCATTGTCAACTAATATACAAGCTTGCAACATTAAAAAAAAAAAAAACCTGATATGTTTTAAGATTAAATGCCACTTTAAAGGATCTTTAAAAATTATTAATTGTTATTAATTTCTATATTTGAAGCTCTATTTAGAAGCAAGCACAGCTAACAGAAATGACAGATTGATCTTGGTTCATTTCCAAGGCAAAACATTCAATATTACAGTAATCCAAGTTTATGCCCCAAACACTAATGCTGAAGAAGCAGAAGCTGAACTTTTCTATGAAGACCAACATGAGCTTCTAGAGCTAACAGCAAAAAAAGATGTCCTTTTCATCATAGGGGATAGGAATTCAAAAATAAGGAGTCAAGATGTACCTGGAGTAACAGGCAAATTTGACCTTAGAGTACAAAATGAAGCATGGAATAGACTAACAGAGTTTTAATAAGAGAAAACACTGGCCATAGCAAACACTCTCTTGAAATAACACAAGAGAAGATTCTACACATGGACATCTCTGTATGGCCAATACTGAAATCAGATTGATTATATTCTTTGCAACCAAAGATGGAGAGGCTCAATACAGTTAGAAAAACAAGACATTGAGATGTGACTGTGACTCAGATCACAAATGTCTTATTGCAAAAATCAGACTTAAATTGAGGAAAGTAGGGAAGACCACTCGGCCATTTACGTATGATCTAAATCCAACCCCTTACAATTATGCAGTGGAAGTAACACAAATAGATTCAAGGGGTTAGACATGATAGCGAGTGCATGAAGAACTATGGACAGAGGTTTGTAACATTGTCTAGGAGGTGATCAAAACTATCACCAAGAAAAAGAAATGCAAAAAGACAAAATGATTTTCTAAGGAGGCCTTACAAATAACTGAGAAAAGACAAGTGAAAGGCAAAGAAGAAAAGGAAAGATATACACATCTGAATGCAGAGTTACAAAGAATAGTAATGAGAGATGAGAAAGCCTTCCTAAGTGAACAATACAAAGAAATAGAGGGAAAAAATAGAATAGAAATGACTAGACATCTCTTCTGGAGAAGGCAATGGCACCCCACTCCAGTACTCTTGCCTGGAAAATCCCATGGATGGAGGAGCCTGGTAGGCTGCAGTCCATGGGGTCACTAAGAGTCAGACACAACTGAACGACTTCACTTTCACTTTTCACTTTCATGCATTGGAGAAGGAAATGGCAACCCACTCCAGTGTTGTTGCCTGGAGAATCCCAGGGACGGGGAGCCTGGTGGGCTGCTGTCTATGGGATTGCACAGAGTCGGACACAACTGAAGTGACTTAGCAGCAGCAGCAGCAGCAGACATCTCTTTAAGAAAATTACGAATACCAAGGGAAATTTTTATGCAAAGAAAGGTACAAGAAGGAACAGAAATTGTATGGACCTGACAGAAGCAGAATTTATTAAGAAGAGGTGGCAAGAATAAACAGAAGAACCATATGAAAAATATCTTCATGACCCAGATAATGATGATAGTGTAATAGATAACTCACCCTGAGCCAGACATTCTGGAGTCTGTAGTAGAAGGCATTACTACAAAAAAAAAAAAAAAAAAAGCTAATGGAGGTGATGGATTCCAGCTGCAGCTGAGCTATTTCAAATCCTAAAAGATGATGCTGTTAAAGTGATGCACATAAGTGCCAGGAAATTTGGAAAACTCAGCAGTGGTCACAGGACTGGAAAAGGTTAGTTTTCATTCTAATCCTAAAAAGGGGCAGTGCCAAAGAGTGTACAAACTACCCCAAATTATACTCATTTCACATAATAGCAAGGTGATACACAAAATCCTCTAACTTAGGCTATAACGTTATATGTCGAGATCTACAAACTTGGTTTAGAAAAGGCATAGGAAGCAGAGACCAAATTGCCAAATCTGTTGGATCATAGAAAAAACAAGAAAATTAAAAAAAAAATCTTCTGCTTCATTGATTACACTAAAGCCTTTGACTGTGTGGATCTCAACAAACTGGAAAATTCTTAAGGAGATGGCATCCAGTCCTATCACTTCATGGCAAATAGATGGGAAACAATGGAAACAGTGAGAGACTTTCTTTTCTTGGGCTCCAAAATCACTGTAGATGGTGACTGCAGCCCTGAAATAAAAGACACTTACACCTTGAAGGAAAAGCTATGACCAACCTAGACAGCATATTAAAAAGCAGAGACATACTTTGCCAACCAAGTCCATCTAGTTAAAGCTATGGTTTTTCCAGTAGCCCTATATGAATGTGAGAGTTGGACCATATAGAAAGCTGCGTGGTAAAGAAGTGATGCTTTTGAATTTTGGTGTAAGAGATGACTCTTGAGAGTCCCCTGGACAGGAAGGAGATCAAACCAGTCAATCCTAAAGGAAATCAACCATAAATATTCATTGAAAGGACTGATGCCGAAGCTGAAGTTCCAATACTTTGGCCACCTTATGTGAGGAACCAACTCATTGGGAAAGACATTGATGCTGGGAAAGACAGAAGGCAGGAGGAGAAAGGGGGGACAGAGGATGATACGGTTAGATGGCGTCACTGACTCAATGAACATGAGTTTGAGCAAATTCTGTGAGATGGTGAAGGTCAGGGAAGCCTGGTGTGCTGCAGTCCATGGGGTCACAGAGAGTCGGATATGACTAAGTGACTGAACAATTTGGTGACTTCAGCAGCACTACCACCAGCCCAGTTGTGGAGTGGATGTGGTAACTGGCCCCTGGATGCCATCAGCAGCAAATTATAATGGTATCTTTGTGGCTTCATCTCTATACTTTTATGTACTCAAAATTTTAATATAGTATTCCATTGCAAGATTTATTGAAATATAGTAAGCAGTAGTGTTGGCTTTCCTGGTGGCTCAGAAGGTCAAGAATCTGCTTGTAATGCAGGAGACCTGGGTTTAATCACTGGGTTGAGAAATTCCCCTGGAGAAGGAAACTGCAACCCACTTCAGTATTCTTGCCTGGAGAATTCCATGAATAGCAGAGCCTGGTGGGCCACAGTCCATCGGGTCCAAAGAGTTGAACACGACTCTATGGCTAGCACTTTTACTTTCATTAAGCAGTAATGTACTTATTCAGGATCCTTAACTATATTTTTATCATTAATGATAATTGTTATATTTTAATGTTATTGGTATTGTTCATGGTCATTAATCAGGTAGAGAAGTTTTATTTCATAAATTTTCTAAATACTTTATTTCATTTTTTAAGAATAAATGTTGAATGTTATTAAAATATTTTTTCTAACAGTTTTGAGACAAGCCAATTTCCAGCTTTATGTACTATGGTTTCCTGAAATAGCCATCCTTGCATATTTTGAGATAATTCTCAAATATTCAAAATATATTTAAAAAAATTCACAGTTAATGTTGATGTCCACTGTTTTCACTGGTCTTCCAAGTGAGAATTGCAAAAACGCTTCATATGATGTCCTATTTCATCATCAGCTTCATAAACTAATTTTCTTCTTATTTTCTAATTATCTGGAAAGTTTCAAAGAATATTTTAACTGATGATATGACATTTTTAAAAAGTTCTGTATCTGTGAATATTTTTTAAAATGTTCTGTACCTGTAAATTTCATTAAAACAACAGCTTAAATAATAATTATAATTATTATTTTACTTATATTTTCTAGGATATAGATAGTTTTGTAAATAATTTAAAGTATGAATGTTTTCTAAATTTATTTTCCATTTATTTGTTTATATAATTTTTGGATTTTCTAAAAAATAGCTTCTTACTGTGGTTTTATAAACCTTTGAACATATTATTTGATTATATATTTTAAAAGATTTATGTTTATCTTGATTTATCTTGCTGTTTCTTGTTTTTTTTTTTTTTTGTATGTATATAACTTTTTCTAATACACCAAATTTCAACTTTAATACTCAATGGTTCATATCTTTTGTTTTATTTTTGTAATTTTCTTTCTTAATTTTTATTATTTTTTTATCTATAAGTGATAGATAACTTTTGTTGGTATTATAGTCTTTGAATTTGCAAAGCAACATTGTTCATTGGAAATATTATGAACCAGAATATGTATCAGTGTGCACTCCTGAGCAAATGCTTTTATTAATCTGAGGTTGAATTTCATTATTTGTAAAAAAAAATTATGATAATTGAACATATATCATAAATTTGGTGGAATAAAATGAAAAAGAATGTTTCAAGTGCTTACCATAGTATTTAGCACATAGTTTGGCTACAAAATTGTAAATATCATTATCATTATACATTTTATATAAAGTTGACTATTCTTAACAGAGCTTTTTTAATGTCTGTAAATTCCTAAATTAAGAAAATGGTTGATTTTATTACAGACATGCCTGGACTTGTACCCTTTCTGCTTTTTGAAATCAATTCTGTGGTTTCCAGAATGTCACACTAAGCAAAAAAATTTTTTTTCAAAAATATCTAAAATATATGATGTTGCCTTATCAGGAGGGCAGCAGACACCAGTAGACAGATGGACCAGACTAAATGATTAGAGGTTCATGCTACTCTGGGAAAAACTTCTGGACTGTACTGGGCAAGATAATAGATGAAAGATATAGTAGGGGAAAGAAATGGCTAAAATGAAAGGAAATAGAATTCAAAATCCATGGCTTTGAGGAGTTGAAAAGGACTATCTGATTTTGGTAACCTCCATTGAATGTAGGGGTAGAAAAATAGAAACAGAAACAGACCCCATATACTGGGGTTAAAAAAAAAAGGGGGGGACATAAAATCATGAACTGTAGTTATGTCTTGAAAGAACATGATTGTGTTTACCAACACATGTATTAAATATGGAATTAAATATGACAGGAGTGGTGACTAAAAGTATCTTTGCTCGACCAAGTTTAAAGTAGCTAGTAGCTCTACCCAGAAGACAACTCCGAATCTTTGCCGAAAGCACACATAACTGACCAGCTGAGAAAAACCCAGAATGGGAACAGATAAACAAGAAACATCAGGGATGAATCAAAGACTTTCCCCCAGTCTCGCTACAGAGGCTTCCATAATATCTAAGCAATAGTATTTGTGAGATCTCTAGATGACTGCTTAATGAATAAGAAATAAATGTTTCTTTTATTAAATCATTGTGGATTGGACATTGTTTTAGCAGTAGACAATATGCAATTACTCACGTTTAGCTTTAACGTGAGTAACTGTGTCCAACTCTGTGCGATCCCATAGACGGTAGCCACCAGGCTCCCCAGTCCCTGGGATTCTCCAGGCAAGAACACTGGAGTGGGTTGCCATTTCCTTCTCCAATGCAAGAAAGTGAGAAGTGAAAGTGAGGTGGCTCAGTCATGTCCAACTCTAGCGACCCCATGGACTGCAGCCCACCAGGCTCCTCCATCCATGGGATTTTCCAGGCAAGAGTACTGGAGTGGGTTGCCATTTCCTTCTCCGTTATTTTTTGAAGGCAAGTGTAAAAGTTCAATGTAGACTCTTCCAGTTTCATGGATATGAAGGTTCTTCTGGGTTCCAAAGGTAGATTGTGTGTGTGTTCAGTTTTGTCTGACTCTTTGCAACCCCGAGGACTGTAGCCTGTCAGCCTTCTCTATCTATGGGATTATCCAGGCAAGAGTACTGGAGTGGGCTGTCATTTGATCCTCCAGAGGATCTTTCTGACCAGGGATTGAACCTGTGTCTCCTGTATTTCCTGGATTAGCAGGTGGATTTTCTACCATTGAGCCACCTGGGAAGTCAAAAGGTAGATTGCAGTGACAGGTTAAAGAAGCTTTATGAAACTGACCCTGATCCTCTGTCATCCTACCTCTTTTAAGCAAAGAAGTTTAGATTTTGTCTCTTTCATATACTGAGCATTCAAAATATATTAAAGAATGAATACAATCTGAAGAAGACAGAATAGTATTATAATTTCAGTATTGAAAAATTATATATCAAGGATACAATAAAAACACAAATTAGGAAACTGGAAAGAAAGGATATGCTTACTTATTTCTATCTATAGAGTTGTGCTGTGCTGTCCTAAGTTGCTTTAGTCATGTCTGACTCTCTGTGACTCTATGGACTGTAGCCCACCATGCTCCTCAGTCCATGAGATTCTGACAGGAATACTGGAGTAGGTTGCCATGCCCTCCTCCAGGGGATCTTCTTGACCCAGAGAGCTCTTAAGTCTCCTGCATTGGCAGACATGGTTTACCACTAGCACCACCTGGGAAGCCCCATAGACTTGTAAATCCCTGCTATAATGAGATTGATTGATATCTCACTGTATACAAATAAAATAAGAAACACCACTTTAAATTCAGCACGATCTTGTTTAAAAATATGAGTAAATTCAGGGTCAGCAAAAATTCTGATCCAGCAGATCAACAGTGTAAAGTTTAATTGTGGCAGAAGTTTTGGAAAATTCATGAACTTCACACACAGTAATGGATGGTAGAACAAAA
Organism: Bos javanicus; assembly: GCF_032452875.1. Classification (NCBI taxonomy): domain Eukaryota; kingdom Metazoa; phylum Chordata; class Mammalia; order Artiodactyla; family Bovidae; genus Bos; species Bos javanicus. The sequence continues at coordinate 3,016,842 of NC_083871.1, read as the reverse complement.
CTGATTTCATTTAATCACAAATGTCAGTACAATAGAATCTGACCTATGGATTATATTTAATACAAAACATGCATTTAGAAGGTTTAAGTTAAACCAAATTGTTATTTTAGACTATATTTCAATGCCTCTTCAGAGAGAACAGAAAGCAAATTAGTTTTCCAGAAAGTTTCTATTTTTAATATTCTCCTTACATTTACACTTAAAGTATCAAGATGTCTTACAAATTTCAGGATTTTGTGACAGTTCTCCTTTCTTTAACTTGCAACCTGGAGAAGGAAAGAATATGTGTTTGACATTCCATAAAAACTGGTTTTTAATTCATATATGTTGATCACTGATGCTCAAAGATGATCTTGTTACTGAGAAATCCATTCCTCTCAAGATGCTGAAGAAAGATATAAGAATTAGTTGAATATTAATTACTTCTCTATATCAAATGAATTAATCAAGGCCTTCTATTTATTCATACATTTTATGCTTTATCAAAACAGTCGAAATTTCTAAAGGAGAAAAATAATATCTAAATCAACAAAGGTAAAGATTTTAAATGTATGGTAGGTAATACAATCTAAAATATATTTTAATCACAATATATTATGAACATTTCCTGGAATCATTGGATAATTGGATAATTGTATTTTGTATTTAATCATCCTTAAGTGTGTAATGTAAGGGACGACAAAAACAGTACCTTGTCATCCAGATTTCAGTTTGACTCCTAGCTCTGACACTTACCACTTTAATGATTTAAATATTCATCATTCTTTTGGGAAATTCATCTTCAGCTCAGTTCATTTCAGCTCAGTCGTGTCTGACTCTTTGTGACCGCATGGATTGTAGCACACTAGGCCTCCCTATCCATCACGAATTCCCAGAATTTACATAAACTCATGTCCATTGAGTCAGTGATGCCATCCAACCATCTCATCCTCTGTTGTCCCCTTCTCCTCCCACCTTCAATCTTTCCCAGCATCAAAATCTTTTCCAATGAGTTACTTCTTCCCAACAGGTGGCCAAAATATTGGAGATTCAGCTTCCAGTAAATATTCAGGACTGATTTTCTTTAGGATGGACTGCTTGAATCTCCTTGCTCTCCAAGGGAGAGCATTATTTTGCTCTTGTGTGGTAGTTTGAGCATTTTTTGGCATTGCCTTTCTTAGGGACTGGAATGAAAACTGAACTTTTCCACTCCTGTGGCCACTGCTGAGTTTTCCAAATTTGCTGGCATATTGAATGCAGCACTTTCACAGCATCATCTTTTAGGATTTAAAATAGCTCAACAGGAATTCCATCACCTCCACTAGCTTTGTTCATAGTGATGCTTCCTAAGGCCCACTTGACTTCACCTTCCAGGATGTCTGGATTTAGTGAGTGACCACACCATAGTGGTTATCTGGGTCAGGAAGATATTGTTTATATAGTTCTTCTGTATATTCTTGCCACCGCTTCTTAATATGTTCTGCTTCTGTTAGGTCCATACCATTTCTGTTCTTTATTGAGCCCATCTTTGCATGAAATGTTCCCTTGGTAGCTCTAATTTTCTGGAAGAGATCTCTAGTTTTTCCCATTCTATTCTTTTCCTCTATTTCTTTGCACTGATCACTGAGGAAGACTTTCTTATCTCTTCTTGTTATTCTTTGGAATTCCGTATTCAAATGGGTATATCTTTCCTTTTCTCCTTTGCTTTTCACTTCTTTTCACAGCTATTTGTAAGGCCTCCTCACAGAGCCATTTTACTTTTTTGCATTTCTTTTTCTTGGGGATGGTCTTGATCCCTGTCTCCTGTACAATGTCATGAACCTCCATCTATAGTCCATAAGGCACTTTGTCTTTCAGATCTAGTCTCTTAAATCTATTGGTAATTTCCTCTGTATAATCATAAGGGATTTGATTTAGGTCATACCTGAATGGCCTAGTGGTTTTCCCTACTTTCTTCAATATAAGTCTGAATTTGGCAATAAGGAGTTCATGATCTGAGCCACAGTCAGCTCCTTGTCTTGTTTTTGCTGACTGTATAGAGATTCCCCATCTTTGGCTGCAAAAAATATAATGAATCTGATTTCAGTGTTGACCATCTGGTGATGTCCATTTATGGAGTCTTCTCTTGTGTTGTTGGAAGAGGGTGTTTGTTATGACCAGTGCATTCTCTTGGCACAACTCTATTAGCCTTTTCCCTGCTTCATTCTGTACTCCAATGCAGAATTCAGCTTATCCTTTTATAATTTTCAAATAATTATGTCAATAAAGTATAGTATTTACTGGACAAAAAAGAGGATATCTGAAGATCATGAACAATCACAGATCTTAAGAATGTAAGATTTGAAGTATTTTCTTATTAAATGAAGTCAAATTTTTATCAAGATTTATTGAATAAAAATCTACCAGAACTTTACACCTGATATATGCTTTATGGAAACAACAACTAATCTTGAAGATAAATAAAAAGCAACTAAACATTGCCATATTTGTAATAGAATGATTTTTCTACAAGATGTTAATAATTTGACCTAAACATCAAGTTCACTATTTTCTAAGCAATTGAGAAAATGAAATATATAGTTAATCAAGGACCAGTAAAATTATTATATAATAAAAATAAATAAAATTCCACTGAAAAAATTGTTACCCATTATCAAATCCAAAATAATTTCAGAAGCTCTAGGATATCAGCAATTTTTAGCTAAAAAATTTCAAAAGATAATAAATATAGCAAATGTTTTTCATAAGCAAAAATTGACAGTCACATATCTGCCTGAATAATTGGAATCTAATAGTGAAAAAGAAGTTTCATTATCTATTTAGGAGACAAGATAAATATGCAGGCAAGAATTTCAAAACCATGTGATCAGTGGATAATTTCAAAATATTTTGCTAAATATAACATTTTTATAAGACCTAAAATAATTTTGAGATTAGGAAATAAGTTTTTCCAATCTACTTAAGCTGCTGTTGTTGTTCAGTCACTGAAGTCCTGTCAGACTCTTGCAACCCCATGGATTGCAGCACACCAAGCTTTCAGTTCTCTGCTATCTTTGAGAGTTTGTTCAAATTCATATCCATTGACTTGGTGAGGTTATCTAACCATCTCATCTTCTTCACCCCCCGTTCTCTTTTGACTTCAATCTTTCCCAGCATCAGGGTATTTTCCAATTAGGTGGCCTAAGTATTGGAGCTTCAACTATGGCAACTGTCTTTCCAATGAATATTTAGGATTGATTTCCTTTAGGATTGACTGATTTGAACTCCTTGCAGCCCAAGTGTCTTCTCCAGCATTACAAATCAAAAGCATCAATTACTTGTCACTCAAGCTTATACTCTCACATCCATATATGACTACTAGGAAACCCATAGTTTGACTATATGGATCTTTGTTAACAAAGTGATGTCTCAGCTTTTTGATACATTGAATAGAGTTCTCATAGTTTTCATTCAAAGGAGCAAACAGTTTTAATTTCATGGCTGCAGTCACCATCTATAAAGATTTTGGGTCCATGAAGAGAAAATCTGTCACTGGTTCCACTTTTTCCCCCTCTTTTTGCATAAAGTGATGAGACCATATGCCATGGTCTCAGTTTTTTTGAATGCTGAGTTTCAAGCCAGTAATTTTTCACTCTCCTCTTTCACCTTCATCATGAAGCTCTTTAGTTCCTCTCCATTTTCTGCCATTAGAGTGGTATCATCTACATATCGAGGTCGTTGATATTTCGCCAGGAAATCTTGATTCTAGCTTGTGATCATCCAGCCCTCAATTTGGTATAAAGTACTCTGCATATAAGTTAAATAAGCAGGGTGACAATATATAGCCTTGTTATACTCCTTTCCCAATTTTGAACCAGTCAGTTGTTCCATTCTGGTTCTAACTGTTCTTTCTTGACTCACATACAGGTTTCTCAGGAGACAGGTAAGGTTATCTGGTATTTGATATTGTTAAGAATTTCCCACAGTTTGTGGTGATTCACATAGTCAAAGGCTTCACATAGTCAATGAAGCAGAAATAGATGCTTCTCTGGAATCCCCTTGCTTTCTCCATGATCCAATGGATGTTGGCAATTTGATCTCTGGTTCCTATGCCTCTCAAAACCCAGTTTGTACATCTGTAAGTTCTTGGTTCATGTACTGCTGTAGCTTAACTTTAAGAATTTCAAGCATAACTTTGCTAGCATGTGAAATGAGTGCAATTGTGCAGTAGTTTGAACATTCTTTGTCATAGCCCTTCTTTGGAATTGGAATGAAAACTAATCTCCAGTTCTGTGGCCACTGCTAATTTTTCTAAATTTGTTGGCATATAGAATGCAGCACAGCATCATCTTTTAGGATTTGAAATAGCTCAGCTGGAATTCAATCAGCTCCACTAGCTTTATTCCTAGTAATCCTTCCTAAGACCTATTTGACTTCATGTTCCAAGGTGTCTAGCTCTAGGTGAGTGACCACACCATTGTGATTATCTGGGTCATTAATATTTTTTTTGTATAGTTCTTCTGTGTATTCTTGTCATCTCTTCTTAATCTCTTCTGCTTCTGTTAGGTCCTTACCGTTTTTGTCCTTTCTTGTGCCCATTCTTTCATTAAATGTTCCCTTGATATCTCTAATTTTCTTGAAGAGATCTCTCATGTTTCCCTTTGCATCATGTCTCTCTGTTTCTTTGCATTTTTTTTAAAGAAACTCTTCTTATCTCTCCTTGTTACTCTCTTGTTACTCTCTCTGTTACTGTCATTCAGTTAGGTATATATTTCCCCTTCTCTCTTGCCTTTGGCTTCTCTTCTTTCCTTAGTTATTTTTAAGGGCTCCTCAGAGAACTACTTTGGGCAGGTTTTGGTCACTGTCTTCTGTACAGTGTTATGAACCTCCTTCCACAGTTCTTCAGGTACTCTATCAAATCTAATCATTTGAATCCATCTGCCATTTTCTCTGTATAATCATAAGGGATTTGCTTTAGGTCATACCTAAATTGCCTAGTGGTTTTCCCTTCTTTTTTCAATTTCAGTCTGAATTTTTCAATAAGGAGCTTACTGCAAAGTTTCTTATTAAAGGAGCCACAGTCAGCTCCAGGTCTTGTTTTTGCTCACTGTTTAGAGCTTCTCCATCTTCAGCTGCAAACAGTACTATCAATTTGATTTCAGTATTGACCATCTGGTAATGTTCACATATAGAGTCTTCTGTTGAAATATTGGAAAAGGGTTTTGGCATTACTGGCATGTTTTACTGACAAAAGTCTGCTAGCCTTTGCTTTGCATCATTTTGTGCTTCAAGGCCAAACTTGCCTGTTATTCCAGGTATCTCTTTACTTCCTACTTTTTGCACTTCAATCTCCTATGTTGAAAAGAACATTTGTGTGTGTGTGTGTGTGTGTGTTAGTTCTAGAAGGTCTTGTAGGTCATCATAGATCAACTTCAGCTTCTTTGACATCAGTGGGTGGTACATAGACTTGAATTACTATGATATTGATTGATTTGCCTTGGAAACTAACTGAAATAATTCTAACCTTTTTGAGATTGCACCCAAGTACCACATTTTTTACTCTATTGTTGACTATGAGACCCACTCCATTTCTTCTATGAAATGTTTGCACATTCTCATCCATTTTATTTCACTGATTCCAAAGATGTCAGTGATCAATCTTGCCCTCTCCTGCATGACCTCATCCAATTTACCTTAATTCACGGACCTAACATTCCAGGTAACTATGCAATATTTTTCTTTATAGCATTAGATTTTACTTTCACAGCCAGACACATCCACAACTGTCATTTCCACTTTGTCCCAGCCAATTTATTCTTTCTGGTGCTAATAGCAATTGCCCTCTGGTCTTCCCCAGTACCATTTTGGACACCTGACTACCTTGGGTGCTCAATTTCTGGTGTAATACCTTTTTGACTTTTCACACTGTTCATGGAGTTCTCATGGCAAACATACTGGTGTGGATTGTCATTTCCTACTCCAGTGGACCACATTTTGTCAGAAAACTTCACTTTGACTCATCTGTCTTGGGTGGCCTGGCAAGGCATGGCTCACAGCTTCATTGAGTTAATCAAGTCCCTTCACCATGACAAAACTGTGATCCATGAAGAAATCTACTTAAATAAGAATCAAATAAATAAAAGTACATTTATATATCATCTTAATATTCCCATTATATTAAGCTGACAACATAACTCTTACTTAACTAAAATTTTCATTTACTTTATTTTCCAAAGTACTATAAGTGGTGTAAATTAAATTCAAAATATATCATGTTATAGGTCAGATCAGATCAGATAAGATCAGTCACTCAGTCGTGTCCAACTCTTTGCGACCCCATGAATCGCAGCACGCCAGGCCTCCCTGTCCATCACCAACTCCCGGAGTTCACTCAGACTCACATCCATTGAGTCAGTGATGACATCCAGCCATCTCATCCTCTATCATCCCCTTCTCCTCCTGCCCCCAATCCCTCCCAGCATCAGAGTCTTTTCCAATGAGTCAACACTTCACAAGCATTCCATAAAATATGTATATTGAATTTTTTGGTGGTTTGTTTTTATTAGTTGAGGAAACTATATCATAGACAGAAAACTTGACCAATATTCCCAATATGTAGGAAACCTATTCCACTAGCAAAGCTATCTATATATCTATTTATCTAGCGTCTATCTTTATCTCTATATCCACCATGATATTCATCTATATAGCAACTAATAAATGTGTTCAACAAATTTATTTTTATAGAAGAAAAACTAAAATAATACAGTGAATTGTGTTAGAAGATAGAAAAATTGGAGCCTTTTTTACATTAGGTGGTTTATTTTAGTCTTGACAGTTTAATTTCATCCTTTAGAAGAATAAAAAAAAGCAAAGAATTTTGCTTTGCTTTCATCGTGCATTTTTATAGCAAATAAATGATTTTAGAAATATAATGAACATTTGAAACAAATCTAATTAATATAGTGTTTCACATAATGTGATCACTTCCTTTAAATTTACAAAACTCCAGTCTATTACTGCAAATTTGATTACATTTTGTTAATTTTACTGACAACTTTATGTATGTTTAGTTCTAGAGAGTTACTGTTGATGATGTGCATACACAAAAGCAAAAATATATTTTATATATAATATGAAAGTACATAAAGGATGCTAATATTTTATGGGTGATTTTAACTATTTTCTTTTTCTTTTAAATTTGAATGTATTACAGATTTAGAGTTAGTAATTTAATTTTAAATAAGTTATTCCTACTATTTTTTTTATATATATTTCATGATCCTACTAACCATTATGAAGGAACAATTGACTATAATACAATATACATAAAAGCAGAACTCTTGTAATTATTTTTCCTGAAAATATAATTAAATAATACTTATTCCAATAAGGGTTTCCCTTGTGGATCAGCTGGTAAAGAATTTGCCTGCAATGAGGAGACCTATGTTCCATCCCTGGTTTGGGAAGATCTACTGGAGAAGGGAAACGGAATCCACTCGGGAATTCTGGCCTGGAGAATTCCATGGACTGTATAGTCCATGGGGTCCCAAAGAGTCAGACAAAACTGAGTGACTTTCACTCACTTCACTATTACAATAGGTTTTTTTTTTTTTTTACTTTTGTGAAGGCAAAGTTAAAGATACTATAATTTGTAACATTTCTCTAGTCAAAATTCTAGATTTAAAATATATTTTAAATATTAGTGAAACTGTATAAAGTTTTCTTTATTAAAATAAAACAGTCTCTGATGTCAAATAAATTAATTTTTCCTACTCAAAATTAATAAAAGCTATAGATCCTGAGTCCTATAGAGAAAAAATAGCATTTAAAATTTAAACAAGAAATAAAATGAATATAACATTAATAAAATTAAATGGATTTTTCTTTTCAGTATAAAATTCGGGGTTTCCTTTTTTTATATATATAAACAGAGCTGCACAACCATTACCACAATCAGTTTTAGAATATTTAACACCTTTCCCCAAAGAAGCTCTGTAATCCTTTTTTATGGCTACCTCTATGTCTCAGCTCTAGTCAAACAATAATGTAGATTCTGACTCTATAAGTTTGCTCACTGTGGACATTTTATAGAACTTACATACATAAGGTATTGAAATTTGTCAATTGATTGTTCTCTGTCTGAGATGATTTAAGTTTTTTCTCCCCTTCATTATCATGATTTGTCGATTAATATTCAAATGTCATGGCAGCTTTATATTCCTGAAAAAACTTCCACTTAGTCATTGTGTATAGTTTTTTCATTTTGCTTGAATTTAGTTTTCTATTTTCCTAAAGATTTTGGTATTTATACTTATAAGATTATATTAAGCTCTAGCTATCTTTTTCTGTAAGATTTTTTTTTTCTGATTTTGATATAGTGCAAGACTGGTCTTATTGAATGAGTTGAGAAACGTTTCCTCCTTTTGTATTCCTCCCCGCTTCCCCACCCCGTGGAGGAGTTTGTGAGGAGTTTGTAATAATTATTTAATTTTTTTTAAAACTCACCAGTAAAGTTATTTTAAACTGAGCTTTTCCATGTGAAAACCTTTAAAACTCTTAATTAAACCTCTTGTTGTAAGTTTATTTTGATTGTATATTTATTTTATGAGTCAATTTTCATGCTTCCTAGGGTATTTTCCCCATTCCAGCTAATTTTACTAATTTGGGTACAATATTGTTGGAATAACATTTATGAACATTTATAATCCTCTTTATTCTACAATATTTCATAATATTGGTAGCAATGTTCACTCTCCTGCCACTCCTGACTTTAGTAAATTACATATCTATTTTGTACTTTTTTCCTAACAAATTTAGCCCCAAAATTGTGAATTTCATTGATTTATTTGAAGTACCAAGTTTTAGTACTGTTGATTATCTTTATATTTTTCTATTCTCCATTTTATTACTTTATGCTCTAATCTGTACCATTCCTTTCTGCTTGTTTCAGTGCCATAAGGTATAAACTTAAGTTATTCACTTGAGTTATTTCTTCTATTTTAATATAATCATTTAAGTCTAAGTTTTGTTCTTTGTCCTGAGTCTCTGGCACTAAGATGCTAAAACCTCCAGAATTTTTATTTATTTATTTTAATTGGAGGCTAATTAGTTTACAATATTGTAGTGGTTTTGCCATACATTGACATGAATCAGCCATGAGTGCACATGTGTTCCCCATCCTGAACCCCCTTTTCACCTCCCTCCCCATCTCATTCCTCTGGGTCATCCCAGTGCACCAGCCCTGTGCACCCTGTCTCATAGAACCTGTCACCTGGACTGATGATCTGTTTCACATACAATAATATATATGTTTCAATGTTATTCTCTCAGATCATCACACCCTCGCCTTCTCCCACAGAGTCCAAAAGACTGTTCTATACATCTGTGTCTCTTTTGCTGTCTCGCATATAGGGTTATCATTACCATTTTTCTAAATTTCATATATATGCGTTAGTATACTGTGTTGGTGTTTTTCTTTCTCACTTACTTCACTCTGTATAATAGGCTCCAGTTTCATCCACCTCATTAGAACTGATTCAAATGTATTCTGTTTAATAGCTGAGTGATATTCCATTGTGTCTATGTACCACAGCTTTCTTATCCATTCGTCTGCTGATGGACATCCTAATTGTTTCCATGTCCTGACTATTATAAACAATGCTGCAATGAACATTGGGGTACACACGTCTCTTTCAATTCTGGTAAAACCTCCAGAAACTTTGAACTGCTAAAACTGTCTTGGTTATTCATGAGTCCCTTGGATGGCACCTGGGATTATGCTAATAAAGAGACTCATGGTGGACCCCCAAATAGAGTTAGGCTGGGGACTGGTAATGCCAGAAAGACCAATTGTATATTAGAGGACTGGGGCTTTATGCCACATTATCAGCCTGACCCATCCACCCTCATTTCCTAACATCTAGACAGTGGAGAGGAACTGGATACACACATTATCGTTAAAAGGAAAAGATGAACCAAATTTAGGTTGTAGCCAATCCATACTAAAGTCTCTCATCAAAAGGCCCCTACTGAAGAATGGTGCAGAAGAACCTGATTCTGATCTACATAAGGGACAACCACTACCTCTGAGTCATTCTAAACAAACAAACAAATAAGAGAGGGGAAAGTAAAACAAATCATCCAGTCAATGAAAATGTTTAAGTAGTTATTAAGAAATGATATGAATGATGCAGATGTTAATGGAATGAAAATAATGACCATAATACAACATTCTAAGGAATTGGATGGACCTATGAGAGTTCTTCAGAGAAGGCAATGGCACATCATTCCAGTACTCTTGCCTGGAAAATTCCATGGACGGAAGAGCCTGGAAGGCTGCAGTCCATGGGGTCGCTGAGGGTCAGACACGACTGAGCGACTTCACTTTCACTTTTCACTTTCATGCATTGGAGAGGGAAATGGCAACCCACTCCAGTGTTCTTGCCTGGAGAATCCCAGGGACGGGGGACTCTGGTGGGCTGCTGTCTGTGGGGTCACGCAGAGTTGGACACGACTGAAGTGACTTAGCAGCAGCATGAGAGTTCTTACTGGTCCTCCAATATTGAAGGACCCTAAACACATCATTTTTTTTTTTTTGCTTTGTTTTATTTTATATTTTTTAAATTTTTTAAAATTCAATTTTATTTTTTAACTTTACAATATTGTATTGGTTTTGCCATATATCAAAATGAATCCACCACAAGTATACCAGAGGGATGGTATGGGGAGGTAGGTGGGAGGAGGGTTCAGGATGGGGAACATGTGTTTTATTTTATTTTTATTCAACCCAGTTTGAAGAAATAAGAAAGCTGAAAAGCAAATATAGTAATGAGAAGCCAAACTTCCAGTATCCTAGGCAATAGTTCCAATATCCTAGGCAATAATCCCAATATTTAATCAGGTAAATTTTGGAGAAAGTGCCAGATTCTTTGGCTCAGTTCCCAGCCTTCTGGGAACCTAAGCAATTTTGCATATGAATGAGTGAAACTGTTACAAGAGGAAGAAAAGAAGTTTTGGGGACTCCTTTATATAGGAGCCCCATGCATTTTGGTGCCAAATCCATTGAAGTCCCAATGGGGCTGAAATTAAATTAAGAGAAAACGTAAATGCAAATATTGATAGAATTAAGGTGAACATTTGAATGGAAATTTTAATATATAAGCTATCTTTATGTGAAGAATTTTTGTCACTATTACCTGAACATTTTATGGAAAAGTATACTATGCCCTAGTGGAAACATATCCCTATTAGTGTTGTAGAAACACATTCTGTTGGTAAAATCCTAATAGGTCACAACTAAGAATGCAAAGGTTGGTGGGATTAAGTTGAAAGTTTAGGTGAAAATTACTATATTCAAATATGTGAAATAAGTTCATTATTTTACCTGAATGCATAATGGAGTTGCTTAATGTGTCTGACTGGGGAAATTTTCCTCTATATAGCTTTATAAAACAGAGGCATGAATCTGCCCTTCAAGTACTGGAAATGCTAAATAGGAATCAATAAATAATATTGCCTGACCCACCAAAAAGAGAGAATTGAAGCTGTAGTGCTAGTATGGACAAATTATCTGTATAATAGCCCTTTGTAGTCAGGGACTGATTACAAAAACCTGTGACTCCCAGTAAAGTCTATTTACCCACAGTGTGAAACTTCTGATGTCAGTGCTAAAACGGGCAGCCTTTGGCATGTGGACTCTCTCTGTATTGGCATTGGTTTTGGTGACTCTGTCTCTCTTCATGATATCTATGTTATGCTGCCTGTAGCTATTAAAAATAGAATAAAGAATATAAGTAAAATAACAGCAGAGATTACAATGGAAAATAAATCTCAAGAAGAACCAAAAGACAAAGAAATTGTTTTTTGCATAACTAATTTAAAAATATAAGTATAATGAATGTATGAATAAAAATAAAGGAACAAAAAGAGATTTATGTCACATTTAAATAGAATAAAATTTTTAAAAGATGAGAATGTTCAATTAAAATTCAGAATGAAAATAAGAACACAGTTAAGGATATGACAGATATTAGGCTCCACTAATTGTCAGCTAGTTACTCTATTGCTTTTGACAATTCATGGGCACATGAATTGCTCCATTTCTGGCACAACTGCTGCTAGGCACTCTCACATAGGTAGTGTTTAAGGTCAGTCTTTCAGACTTTTTCTGACCCTGGTTGGACTCTTTTTAGCAGTCCCTTTCTTGGTTTTCTCTAGTAAATTTATATCTACCCCTATATTTAGCTTGTTGCTAATGAGTACCGGACTCCCTTGATTTTTTTTTTCTTTTTTTGACTTAAGAACATTTATTTAATAATTAAAATTCTTCAGAAAACATCAAAAATGAATTACCATTAATTACCATCATATGGTAAACATGATCAATATAAAATACTTGAAAAAAGAACACAATCCCCAATAGCAGCACAAATCTCACCTCCTTCAGAGGCATATGTTCAGAGCCCCTGTTTTTTTAATTTAATTTTAATTTTTTATTTAAGGATAATTTCTTTACAGAATTTTGTTGTTTTCTGTCAAACTTCAACAGGAATCAGCTGTAGGTATACATATATCCCCCTTTTGAACCTCTGTCTCCATCCCACCCCTCTAGGTTGATACAGAGCCCCTGTTTGAGTTTCCTGAGACATACAGCAAATTCCCATTGCCTATCTATTTTACATATGGAAACAGTGTCTGACTTTATTTTTTGGGGCTCCAAAATCACTGCAGATGGTGACTGTAGCCATGAAATTAAAAGACGCTTACTCCTTGGAAGAAAAGTTATGACCAACCTAGAAAGCATATTGAAAAGCAGAGACATTATTTTGCCAACAAAGGTCTGTCTAGTCAAGGCTATGGTTTTTCCAGTGGTCATGTATGGATGTGAGAGTTGGACTGTGAAGAAAGCTGAGCAGAGAAGAATTGATGCTTTTGAACTGTGGTGTTGGAGAAGACTCTTGAGAGTCCCTTGGACTGCAAGGAGATCCAACCAGTCCATTCTAAAGGAGATCAGCCCTGGGTGTTCTTTGGAAGGAATGATGCTAAAGCTGAAACTCCAGTACTTTGGCCACCTCATGTGAAGAGTTGACTCATTGGAAAAGACTCTGGTTTGGGGCAGGAGGAGAAGGGGACGACAGAGGATGAGATGGCTGGATGGCATCATTGACCTGATGGATGTGAGTCTGAGTGAACTCCGGGAGTTGGTGATGGACAGGGAGGCCTGGCGTGCTGCGGTTCATGGGGTTGCAAAGAGTCGGACACGACTGAGCGACTGAACTGAACTGAATTGAATGTAAGTTTCCATATTACTCTCTATATACATCTCACCCTCTCCTCCCCTTTCCCCATGTCCATAAGTCTATTTTATATGTCTCTTTCTCCATTGCTGCCCTGTATATAAACTCTTCAGTACCATTTTTATATATTCCACATATATGCATTAGAATATGAAGTTTATCTTTCTTTTCCTGACTTACTTCACTCTGTTTAATAGGTTCTAGTTTCATCCACCTCAAAAATTGTCTTTTTCAATTTTGATTTCCTTGGGATATATGGCTGAGAGTGGGATTGCTGGTTCATATGGTGATTTTATTCCTAGTTTTGTAAGGAATCACCATACCATCTTTCATAGTGGCTGCATCAATTTACATTCCCACCAACAGTGCAAGAACATTCCTTTTCTCCACATCCTCTTCAGCATTTATTGTTTGTAGACTTTTTGATGATGGCCATTCTGACCGGTGTGAGGTGATATTTCATTGTGGTTTTGATTTGCATTTCTCTAATAATGAGTGATGTTCAGGATCTTTTAGCCATCTGTATGTCTTCTTTGGAGAAATGTCTGTTTAGGTCTTTTTCCCACTTTTAGATTGGGTTGTTTGTTTTTCTGGTGTTGAGCTATATGAGCTGCTTGTGTATTTTGGAAAATCCTATGCCAGTTGTTTCATTTGCTATTATTTTCTCCCATTCTGAGGATTACCTTTTCACATTGTTTATAGTTTCTTTTGCTGTGCAAATGTTTTTAACTTTAATCATGTCGCATTTGTTTACTTTTGCTTTTATTTCCATTACTCTGCGAGGTGGTTCATAGAGGAACTTGCTTTATGTCATTGAGTGTTATGCCTAAGTTTTCCTCTAAAAGTTTTAAAAGTTTTATAGTTTCTAGTCTTAATATTTAGGTCTTTGATCCACTTTGAGTTTAAAGTTTATTTATTTTTTATTTATTTTTTTCCTGTTACTCCATTTTATTTAAAAAAAAATCTATTTACTTTAATTAGAGGCTAATTACTTTACAATACTGTATTGGTTTTGCCATAATCAACATGAATCCGCCACAGGTGTACACGTGTTCCCAATCCTGAACCCCCCTCCCACCTCCCTCCCCATACCATCCCTCTGGGTCATCACAGTGCACCAGCCCCAAGCATCCTGTATCCTGCATCAAACCTGGACTGGCAATTCATTTCTTATATGATATTATACATATTTATTATCTTTAGGGTTTTCTATGTACAATATCATATCATCTGCAAACAGTGAAAGATTTACTTCTTCTTTTCAAATCTGGATTCCTTTTATTTTTCTTCTCAGATTACTATAGCTAGGATTTCTAGAACTGTGTTGAATAATAGTGGTGAAAGTGGACACCCTTGTCTTGTTCCTGATCTTAGAGGGAATGCTTTCAGTTTTTCACCATTGAGAATAATGTTTGTTGTAGGCTTATCATATATGGCCTTTATTATGTTGAGACAGGAAATCCAATCAGTCCATCCTAAAGAAGATCAGTCCTGGGTGTTCATTGGAAGGACTGATGCTAAAGCTGAAACTCCAATACTTTTGCCACCTCATGCAAAACCTGACTCACTGGAAAGGACTCTGATGCTGGGAAGGATTGGGGGCAGGAGGAGAAGGGGACGACAGAGGATGAGATGTCTGAATGGCATCACCGGCTCGATGGACATGAGTCTGAGTGAACTCCGGGAGTTGGTGATGGACAGGGAGGCCTGGAGTGCTGTGATTCATGGGGTCACAAAGATTCAAACACGACTGAGCAACTGAACTGAACTGAACTGATGTTGAGGTAGGTTCCTTCTATACCCATTTTTTAAGAGTTTTTATCAAAAATGGGTGTTGAATTTTGTCAAAGACTTTTTCTGCAACTATTGAGATTAATTACCATATGGTTTTTATCTTTCAACTTGTTTACATGGAGTATCACATTGATTGATTTGTGAATGTTGAAGGATCCTTGCATCCTTGAAATAAACTCAAATCGATCATGGTGTATGAGCTTTTTGATGTGTTTCTGAATTCTGTTTGCTAAAATACTGTTGAGGATTTTTGCATCTATATTCACCTGTGATATTGGCCTGTAGTTTTCTTTTTTGTGTTGTCTTTTACTGGTTTTGGTATCAGTGTGATGGTGGCCTCATAGAATGATTTTGGAAGTGTTCCTTCCTCTGCAATTTTTTGAAAGAGTTTTAGAAGGATAGACATTAGCTCTTTTCTAAATTTTTGATAGGATTCTTCTATGAAGCCATCTGGCCTGGGCTTTTGTTTTTTGGGAGATTTTTAATCACAGCTTGAATTTCAGTGCTTGTATTTGGGTTTTTCATAATTTCTATTTTTTCCTGGTTCAGCCTTGGAATATTGAACTTTTCTAAGAATCTGTCCATTTCTTCCAAGTTACCCATTTTATTGTCATGTTGTTTTTCATAATAGTCTCTTATAATCATTTATATTTCTGCATTGTCTCTTGTAACCTCTCTTTCATTTCTAATTTTGTTGATTTGATTCTATTCTCTTTGTTTGTTTGTTTGTTTTGTTTTTTGATGAGTCTGGCTAAAGGTTTGTCAGGTTTTTTTTATCTTCTCAAAGAACCAACTTTTAGTTTTATTTATCTTTACTATTGTTTCTTTCATTTGTTTTTCATTTATTTCTGCTTAGATCCTTATGATTTCTTTCCTTCTGCTATTTTTTTTGTTCTTCTTTTTCCAGTTGTTTTATGTGTAAAGTTAGATTGTCTATTTGATGTTTTTCGTATTTCTTGAGGTAGTATTGTGTTGCTATTAGAACTGGTTTTGCTGCATCCCATAGGTTTTGAGTTGTCATGTTTACATTGTCATTTGTTTCTAGAAATTTTTTGATTTCCCTTTTGATTTCTTCAGTAACCTGTTGGTTATTTAGAAATATATTGCTTAATCTCCATGTGTTTGTGTTTCTTACAGCTTTTTTTTTTCTTTCCTGTAATTGATATCTAGTCTCATACCATTATGGTCAGAGAAGATGCCTGATATAATTTCAATTTTCTTAAATTTACTGAAGTTTGATATGTGACCCAAAGTGTGATCTATCCTGGAGAATGTTCTATATGCACTTGAGAAGAAGGTGTATTCTCCTGCATTTGGATGGGATGTCCTGAAGATATCAATGAGATCCATCTCATCTAATGTATCATTTAAGACTTGTGTTTCCTTATTAATTTTCTGTCTTGATGAACTGTCCATTGGTGTAAGCGGGGTGTTAAAATCTCCTACTATTACTGTGTTACTGTCAATTTCTCCTTTTATGTCTGTTAGTGTTTGTCTTATGTATTGAGGTGCTCCTATGTTAGTTGCATAGATATTTACAATTGTTATATCTTCCTGTTGGATTCATCCTTTGATCATTATGATATTTGATATCATATGATATCATTTGGATCATTATGATATTGGATTCCTGATACCCGAAGAAGATTTAGCTTAGGGACCAGGGACCAGGCTTGATCACTCAAGAGCCTTTGTGTAGCAGAGCTTTATTAAAGTTAAAAAGGACAGAAAAAGCTTCTGGCATAGACATCAGAAGGCGGGATGGAGAGTGCCCCCCTTGCAAGTTGTTTTATGTCTGTTAGAAAGCTATTAATCAGATAAGAGAGACACCTCAAGGCTGATGGAATTTCACCAGGACCCTTTCCCACAGTATGCATTTTTGAGATAGGATGACATTCCCTCTTTTATTTTAACAGAACTATGTTGCCAAAGGAAAGAGGCACTGTGTTCATTCCATAACTACCTCCTGTTGTTGAGGAGCGTGGTCCCTAAATTACTGAGGCAACATACTCTCCTAACCCTCATATGGAAAGTCTCTGATCCATGGGCCCCAAGTAATAGTTGGATGAGACTGTGGCACTCATAGGAGCCTGGACAACCTTTTGTAACTTAAAAACTTTCAGACAGTTAGAAACAAAGCCAATTTTACAGTTACATATGGAAGGCAAAATAGTCATCAAACCAAATTAAAACCTAATCAAAATTAAAAATCACATTATGTCCATAATTAAGGTACAATATGTTATATCAGTCCATCTTAGGGTTGTTAAATGTCATCAGATCAAGAAGTGAAGGTATTCACAAAATTGAAGAAAGTTCTTTCCTTGAAGTGGAGAAACCCACCATGGGAAGACTTCAACTGATGAGGAGGTTGAAAAGCTGAAAGCTGAGTCAAATTCTTCTAAGGCTTTAGGATCTATGACAATGACTGTATGCAAAATCAGTCTGTCAGAGAGACAGTCCCTTTTTTTTAGGGGCTGTTGAGCCCTCATTAAACCTACAGGTAAAACTTTAAACCAACTCTCTTGTGTTTCCTGAGTTGACTTACATGGGTGTTTTTTAATAATGTCAGTAGCCTTTTCAACTTTTTCTGAAGATTGAGGTCTCCAGGAACAGTGTGATATTCTATTCCTAGAGCTTTTGACACCCCTTGAGTTATAGCAGCTTTAAAGATGGAGTCATTGTCACTATCAACTTTAGAGTTTAAGATGCCACTTACATCATGAGAAGTCAGTACAGTAAGATTTTGCCCATTAGTAAACTTATGAGCTTTAGGCATTAGCAAAACAACAGTAACAATTACCCTTACTCAATCTGGCCATAGCATTTTTTCAGTAACAAACTAAACTCTGATCCTGTAGGCATGTTCAATTTGGAGCCTTTAAGAAAGCAATTTGAAGCTTGTCAGTTTGGACCTACTGAGTCTCAGTTATAGGTTTATATAAAGGCTGGGCAAGTTCCGCATAACCCAGAATCCAAATGTGGCAATAGCTTGTAATGCCCAAGAATCCCCTCAATTGTCTTACAGTCATATTTGGCTGGTTTAAGAATTTCAGAAAATAAAGTACAAGGATTAGACACTTATTATTCATATATCTTGAACAAGTCTCCATTTATCATTTGACTTTCTTATACCCAAAATAGGAGTGTTGTATGGACTGATCAAGGGAATTAATAGCCCTTGTTCCTTTAAATTCTCAGTGATGGGTTTTAACTGTTCCTTAACACCTCAGCCTTTAATGGATACTTCTTTTGATGTGAAAATAGGTGAGGGTCTTTGAGCTTGATAAAGACAGAAACAGTATTTTGTGCTCAACTCATAGCTTTTCCATCAGCTCACACTCTAGGATTTAAATTTTGTTCAATTAATGGGAGAGAAAGAGAAGGATCCATATTCACGAAAACAGAGGCCTGGACCTTGTTCAGTATGTCCCTTTCCAGAAGGGGTGAAGGAAATTGTGGCATGATCAGAAACTCGTGAGTAAACAGCACAGAGTCCCAGCTGCAGCTTAAAGGATGACTGAAATAATAGCATTTGGCTTGTCCTGGCAGCCCATTACAGTGGTGGATCAGGAGGAAAGCAGACCAGGAACATTAGCGAGCAAAAAGTTGCCCTAGTATCCCAAAGAAGATCGACTGATTTGCCCCCTCACAATTATTAATACCCAGGGTTCCTCAGGTGTTATTAGGTTGGGAACTTATGTGGGGACTCCCGAGGACCTTGAGTCCCAATTGTCTTGAGAGTCTGACACCTGGGGCCTACATCTCAGAGGGCAGTCTCTTCTCCAGTATTGTCCTTTGCAGACCAGACATGGAGATGGGGGTGGTTTAGATGCCTGAGGGCAGTCCCATTTGACATGTCTCTTCTTTCCACAGTAATAACAAGTCCATCCTTTTTCACCTGGGTCCCTCTGGGCAATTTTTTCAGGCTGTTTCAGAGCAGGTCCATCAGCAATTATTGCAGCTTCAGTCTTTTACCTGGTTCTTTTTTGCCTTTCATTTTCCTCCACATATTATGTACCATAATATATAGTCTGAGCCAGCTGTAACAGGTTTTTGTGTTTTTTTTTTCTTAACTGATTTCATCCAAAAGCCTGTTTTCATAACTTACAGCAGATATCTGGAGCCCATTGAGTGAGAAATCTATCTTTTAAGATGATTTATCCCTCTGAACTTTCAGGATCAACATCAGTAAACTTGTAGAGAGTGTCCCATAATTATCTAGGAATTTACCAGGATTTCCTTCTCTCCCTGTTTTATGTCAGAAAACTTAGCATAGTCTTAGCACGTGCTTACTTGAGTACTACAAGCATACCTCTGAATACAAAGAATACAAAGTGGCTCTGTTACAGGAATTTCTTGGCTCCCAGTAGGGAGGAGGGCTATTTCATGCTCCCTCTTTCCCCTTATCTCACATTCAAGCCATTCATCTCCAAAAGTAGTAGCTTTCCCCAAAACTTGAGAGTATGAGTCAGGGCTTAGTGTTTTTCCCAAGATATACATCACATCCTTCCAAGTAAGGTCATAAAGTAGTTAGTCCCAAAAAGGTTTCTATGCAATTTTTGGGTCCTCTAAATAGTCTGGACCACAATTGGGACTGTTTGAATTTCTACCTAGACTGAGGCAGTGCCTTCTGGAAGGGTGCTCTGATTCTCAGCCTATTCAGTTGGGAGCCCCAGATACAGGGGCAGAGTAAGAGAATAGGAGGGAGCTGAAGGTTTCACACCCAAATCTGCACCCTTAGGACATAAGTCTGGCTTGTCTCAAGAGAGACAAAGAGCAACACATATAGCATTTCTATCCATTTCTCTTGTTTCTATGGAACCGGTCTAGTTGTAAAACAGTATCATAATTAAGAGACCCTTTAACAGGCCAGTGTTCCCCATCTTCCAAAGGATACCATGGCCATTCAGCATCACAGAAGATCAGGCATGTCTTTTTAAACTCTGGGGATCAAAGTTGTCCCAGTCTGTTTGTTTGTTTAATACATTTTAAAGGAATGGTTCTTGAACTGCTAGCTCCATTCTGTAAGAGAGAAAAAAATGGCATCCACAGCTGTGGCTTTTTTCCACAGGAAGCATTCTTCCCTACTTTAGACGGGGGTGTAGACAAACTTTTCACTGAAGCTTTCCTTCCCTGGTCAGGCTTAGTCTGTCCCTTACTGATGCAGACAGGTTACTCGTTCCCCCCAGTTCCACCACTGAGGCGAGGTGGAGATGCACCAGGGGTAGACCTGATAGCATCCCAGACTGATTTAGTTCCATACCACCAAGACCGTTGTTTGATTCACTCTTTTCTCTGATGCATTCGGGGTGAAGAAGAGTAGTTTTCCCAGAATGTTTTGCAAGCTAGGACTCCTAGGGGAAGCATCCATCTTATGTGTGCCTGTGCACATTCCCAAGTACAGTCCTGACTGCAGTAGAAGTGGTGAGTCGTAAAGGGATGAACAACAATCAAGATGTCCCTTCTGAGTGTCACCACACCACTATAGCAAAAGAGGTGATACGGAGGTGGCCAACGAGGAAAAAGTGATTTTTGTCCTCACGCTATTAGAGCCAATTCTTCCAGTTCATTTCCACAGATTCCACAGAAAAGACTATCTAAGGAGTTGAGACAAAAGGCATCAGAGAGCTTTCTCTGGTCGACTAACAGTTAACACTAACAAAGGAAGAAGCCCACTGTACTTCCAATCTGACCAGATCCTGCAATTCCCTATCTGTGTCCTCAAAATCCTCATCGTCACCAGCAGTGCTTTTATCCATATAGATAGGAGGCAGAGCCAGGACAAAGATTCACTTTCAGGTAGCTGGCCCCCGAGGCAGGCACCCTTGAGAGTGACCTCCAGACTGAGGGACATTCCTGGAGCTAGAGCTCCACCTCACTCCCACACATGCTTTTGTAACTTTGGCTCTTAGCAAGGCTAGGCACTTCTATGACTACCATGCTGCTGCTGCTGCTAAGTTGCTTCAGTTGTGTCTGACTCTGTGCGACCCCATAGATGGCCTCCTACCAGGCTCCTCCGTCCCTGGGATTCTCCAGGCAAGAACACCGGAGTAGATTGCCATTTCCTTCTCCAATGCATGAAAGTAAAAAGTGAAAGTGAAGTCACTCAGTCATGTTCTACTCTTAGCGACCTCATGGATTGCAGCCTACCAGGCCCCTCTGTCCATGAAAATTTCTAGGCAAGAGTACTGGAGCAGGGTACCATTGCCTTCTCCATATGACTATCATGCTTGAGGTCTAAGTAAAAGTACACAGTAACTGCATGGATCACAAGTCCCTTGGAAGTCTATGACCCAACAGATTAGGTTAGTAGTTCTAATTCCCTATAGAATTATGAAATGGTCAAAGATATCAGGAAAAGATGACCATGAGAAGAAAGTTCAGTTCACATGCTTTGCCCATCTCTGGCCACTCCCCTCACAGGGACATTGGGTGTCCCTTGGCATTGGCAGGTAGGTATAAACCCCCAACAAGGCTCCCCTTTTGGGGTCTGCCTTCATTCATTATGAGGCACCATGAAACTGCAGAGCCGGGCTCATCAGTTGCTTCATGCACAGATAAGAGAGATACCTCAAGGCTGATGGAGTTTCATCAGGCCCCTCTCCCATAGTATGCATTTTTGAGATAGCATGGTAGGAGATGTGTCATCCCCCAGCCATGAAACAATTGATATGAATACTGGTTTGTTGAGCTATTATAAGCCCAAGGTTTGAGAAAAGAAAAAAAAAGTTAGTCTTAGGGGGAGCCATTTCGAAGAAAGGAAAATTCCAAAACAAATACATAGTTTCATTAACATAGCTTAAGAAAAACATATACATAAAGAAACCTCCTTTTAATTTTGTGTGGAGAAGGAAAAAAAAAAATCTGTCACTTGTAGTTTATTTCCTCCTGCTGCTTAAGGGAGAGATAAAAAATGTCTGACACTTGCAGACTATTTCTCCACTTGGAGACCCCCTGGTCTTCTTGCCTGTTACCCTTTCAATTATGGAGTGTCCTTCTTTATCTCCTGAAGTATTATTTATTTTAAGGTCTATTCTGTTTGATATGAGGATTGCTACTCCAGCTTTCTTTGCTCCCCATTTTCATGGAATATATTTTTCCATCCTCTCACTTTCAGTTTACTTGTGTCTTTAGGTCTGAAGTGGGTTTCTTGTAGACAACATATGTATGGGTCTTGTTTTTGTATCCATTCAGCCACTCTGTGTCTTTTGGTTGGAGCATTTAATCCACTTACATTTAAAGTAATTATTGACATATGTCCTCCTATGTCATTTTCTTGGGATTGATTTTGTAGATTTTTTTTTTCTCTTGTATTTCCTGACTATATAAGTCCCTTTAAAATGCTATAAAGCTGGTTTGGTGGTACTGAATTCTTTTATCTTTTGCTTGTCTGAAAAGCTTTTTATTTCTCCATCAGTTTGAATGAGGTCCTTTCTGGATATAGTAATCTTGATTGTAGATTTTTTCCCCTTGAGTACTCTAAATATATCCTGCCATTCCCTTCTGGCCTGCAGAGTTTCTGCTGGAAGATCAGCTATTAAACATATGGGATTTGTTACATGTTACTTTTCCCTTGCTGCTTTTAATATTCTTTCTTTGTGTTTAGTCTGTATTAGTTTGATTATTATGTATCTTGGCATGTTTCTCCTTGTGTTTATCCTGTATGGGACTCTTTGTGCCTCTTGGACTAGACTGACTATTTCCATTTCCATATTGGGGAAATTTTCAAAAATTTTTCTTATAACCTTTCTTTTTCTCCTCTTCTTCTGGGACCTCTATAATTCAAATGTTGGTGTGTTTGATATTGTCCCAGATGTCTCTGAGACTGTCCTCAATTCTTTTCATTCTTTTTACTTTATTCTGCTTTTTAAAAGTTGTTTCCACCATTTTATTTTCCAGCTCACTGATTTTTTTCTTCTGCTTAAGATATTCTGCTATTGATTTCTTCTAGAGTATTTTTACTTTCAGTAATTGTGTTGTTTGTATGTTTATTCTTTAATTATTCTAGGTATTTGTTAATTGATTCTTGCACTTTCTCCATTTTGTTTTCAACGTTTTTGATCATCTTTACTATCATTATTCTGAATTCTTTTTCAGGAAGATTGCCTATTCCCTCTTCATTTATTTGGACTTCTGTGTTTCTAGTTTGTTCTTTCATCTGTTTATTATTTCTCTGCCTTTGCATTATATTTTGTGTGTGTTTGAGGTTTACCTTTCCCCAGCTTAAAAGTTGAATTATTTCTTCCTTTTGGTTTCTGCCATCCTAAGGTTGGTCAAGTGGTTACAAAGTGGTAAACTTTGTATAGGGTGAGATTTGTGCTAATATTTCTTTGTTTGTTTTTTACACTGATGGGCGAGGCTGATTGAGGTGGTAATCCTGTCTGCTGATAATTGTGTCTGTATTTTTGTTTTGTTTGTTGTTTAGATGAAGCATCCTTCACAGGGTGCTACTGGTAGTTGGTGATGCTGGGTCTTATATTCAAATGGTTTCCTTTGTGTGAGTTTTTACTATTTGATATTTCCTAGGGTTAGTTCTCTGATAGTCTAGGGTCTTGGAGTCAGTGCTTCCACTCCAAAGGCTCAGAGCTTGATCTCTGGTCAGGAATGAAGATTCCACGAGTGGTTTGTTATGGCATTGAGATTAAAACAAATACCCAAATACAAGAAACCAAAGGTGAACCCCAGGCAAATGGCAGTTACAATATCAGGAAAATAATACTTAAAATAACTGAATATACATATATGCACCTATAACAAAGTGAAAACAGTCCAAGAAAAATACAATACAGTAGATTGATCTGGCAAACAAAGGAAATTAAAAAAAAAAATGATATTTATCAGTTAAGAACAAACTAAAGCACAAACTGGAAAACAAAGTTAAAGCAAGGTGCCAAGTGGAGAATAAAACAATGAAACAAAACTAAAAAATATGTTGAGACAGTGGAAAGAAAGAAAAGAAAGAAAGAATAGATATGCAAAGTTAAATAGAGGTGGATGAAGAAGATTTATATACACTAAAGACTAACTGCAAGGGGAGAAGAACAGTAGGAAAGGAAAACAAAGAAATAAATCTAGAAAAGATATAATAGGTTTAAAAATTAAAATTGTAAAAAAGAGGGAAAAAAAAGGAAGAAGAAAGAAAAACAAAAAAAGGAAAACTTCACAGAACTGCAAGAGCCCAACATAGAGGCAGAGGTTTATAACAACAATAAAAAATGTGACTGAGGAAAAAAACAACAAAAAAAACCTCAAAAGCTTAATTAGATTTCATAGTGCCAATAAAATCAACAACTACAATTGAGGTGGGAAAAAAAATCCAAAAGAATCTACAGAACAAGTCAAAACATAAGAATAATAAATGTTTTTCTTGAGTCACTACTGTCAGAAGCCTTTCCCTCTCTGAGAGTCACAGTCCACTTCACCTTCCTAAGATTCCCTCCAAACTATACTGATCTCGACCTGCTGTGGGGGCTGCTCAAATTCTAATCTGGTCCTACTCCTGTGTTCTTGCCTCCAATGTCCACAGGTATCAGAATTAGTGTGTTTTCTTTTGTGGGAACTCTCAGTGTCCTTTCATACATTCCATACACACAGTCTGCCTAGTTGATTGTGTGCATTTAATCTGCAGCTTCTATACCTAGTGGGAAGGTTTTGGATTTTCTTTCTTAGCCACACCACCCCTGGGTTTCAATTGTGGTTTTATTTCCACCTCTGAATATGGGTCGTCCACTGGGGTTTGATCCTGACACTGCCTGGAAGATTCGGATTTGCCCCTGTGAGGGCCAGGTGTGGAGGTAGTACAGCTGCATGTGCCATAGGGGTTTTGACAGCACCATATACTCAGAGGAGTTGGTGGCTAGGGCGGCAGGAAATACAGTGCTCTAGAAGGGTATGACAACCAGTATTGGCAAAGAAGCTCCAGTATTTTTGCCTGGAGAATCCCCCAAACAGAGAAGCCTGGCAGGCCACAGTCTACAGGGTCTCAAAGAGTTGGACTTGACCAAAGTGGCTCTGCACACATAGACGCAAGACTTTTTTTTTTTTTTTTTGCCTGTGGCAGCTCTGCTCCAGTGAGAGTTGAGCATGAAGTTGGCACAGCTTCTTGACTTGCAGGTACCCTGGTGGCGCCAAGTGTGAAGGGACAAGACTGTTTCTGCTGCAGGAGTTATGGCCCTGTCAGAGTTTTTTTGAGCTCTTTGTAGCTGGCAATCATAAGACTTCTTTGGCTAGTCTTTTTTCATAGATCTGCCCATTCAAGCACTTAGAGTGCTCCCTTGCTTGGGGTCCTCCTCTGTTGTTCCGTGCATCGGGAACATAGAGGGGGCCCCTGGCTGGGGTCTTCCTCTGTAGGTTGATGTGTCAGGCACTTAGAGGAGCAACCTGGTCGGAGTCCTACTCTGTACCTCAGTGCATAAAGCATTTGATGGTCAGCCTCTCTGTTGCTGGCGTGTGGAGCAACAGATGGGCAGCTGCTGATGCTGGCGTGTGGAAGAGAGGCAATGGTGATGGCTGCACCCATACCCGTGACTCAGTAGTGTCGTCTTACTTCCATGGCTGCCTGGCTTTCCTCCACAGGCATTTCCCTCTACAATCTGCTCCCTCACATCCCCTCGATCCATCTCTCCATAGTCATCAGCAGCACTCACCTTAGAATTGCTCCATAATCCTTAAACTCCAACTCCCAGCCACTGCAGCTTCCAGGGGACCTGTATCCCTGTCTGTGGCTTGTATGACTGCAGCAAGGACTGTTTGATTCTCATTCCATTTTGACTGCCATGGATCAGCTGTTTCACTCTCAGCATTAAATGTTTCTCCTCTGACTCAGACAATTGCTTCAATGTGGGGATTGTACCCCTGCTTCAGTTCCCTCACCTGCCAAGGGCAGGTCCAGTTCTACTAACACTCCAGTATTTCCCCTTCGTTCCTTCATCCTATTGAGTTTTGCCTGGTTCTATCCATCACTTCATGGGAAATAGATGGGGGAACAGTGGAAACAGTGTCAGACTATATTTTTGGGGGCTCCAAAATCACTGCAGATTGTGACTATAGCCATTAAATTAAAAGACATTTACTCCTTGAAAGAAAAGTTATGACCTACCTAGATATCATATTGAAAAGTAGAGACATTACTTTGCCAACAAAGGTCCGTCTAGTCAAGGCTATGGTTTTTCCAGTGGTCATTTATGGATGTGAGAGTTGGCCTGTGAAGAAAGCTGAGCGCCAAAGAATTGATGCTTTTGAACTGTGGTGTTAGAGAAGACTCTTGAGAGTCCCTTGGACTGTGAGGAGATCCAACCAGTCCATTCTAAAGGAAATCAGCCCTGGGATTTCTTTGGGAGGAATGATGCTAGGGCTGAAACTCCAGTACTTTGTCCACCTCATGCAAAGAGTTGACTTATTGGAAAAGACTCTGATGCTGGGAGGGATTGGGGGCAGGAAGAGAAGGGGACGACAGAGGATGAGATGGCTGGATGACATCACCAACTCGATGGATGTGAGTCTGAGTGAACTTCGGGAGTTGGTGATGGACAGGGAGGCCTGGCGTGCTGCGATTCATGGGATCGCAAAGAGTCGGACATGACTGAGCGACTGAACTGAACTGAACTGAACTGATATATAATAGAATGTGTACTATCTTATATAAACTTATATTTATATAATAGAATATATAATAGCCTATATATTTGTGTGTGTGTGTGTGTATATATATGTATATATATATATATATATATATATATATATATAATAGAATGTTATTCAACCATGAAAAGAATGAAACTCTGCCATTTGAAAGAACATGGATGAAACTTGAGGGTATTATTGTAAGTGAAATGTCAGAGAAAGGTGAATAATTTATGATGTCACTTGTATGTGGAAGGTAAAAAAGCTGAACTCTTGAACTGAAGGGTATAATAGTGATTACCAGGGGCTGGGAGCTGGGGGATATGAAACCATGCTGGACAAAAGCTGCACTTCTAGTTGTTAGATGAATAAGCTTTGGGTATATAGGTGGCTCAGCTGGTATTGAGTTTGCCCGCAATATGGGAAATCCAGGTTTGATCCCTCTGTTGGAAAGATCCCCTGGAGAAAGAAATGGAAACCCACTCCCACATTCTTGCCTGGGAAATTCTATGGACAGAGAAGTCTGTAATGGGGTCACGAGAGTCAGACGTGACTCAGAGATTAAACAAGCCAACTGAGATTAAGGTAACTCATCACTAAGGTGGTATCACTTTCAAACAAACCCAGTAGATGGCTTGCATCTTGTTATTGAACAAGGTGTTTAACATGGTAAATGTTCTCTAAAATGTTTATCAGACATTCATTCAGTCACTTAACAAATATATGGAAACATTTACTGTTTGGAGACACACCACTCAAACTGAGGCCACAGCGGTGACTGAGATATGGGTTGTACTCTGGGAGCTTTCCAGCTAGTTGTAGATGAAAACAAATTTATTTAAAGACCCCTATGTATTTGGGTCTCTAAAAGAGACCCACTTCAAACCAAGGGACATATACCAACTGAAAGTGAAGGCCTGGAAAAAGATATTTCATGCAAATGGAGACCAAAAGAAAGCAGGAGTAGCAATACTCATACTCAGATAAAATAGACTTTGAAATAAAGACTGTGAAAAGAGACAAAGAAGAACACTACATAATGATCAAAGGATCAATCCAAGAAGATACAACAATTATAAATATATATGCACCCAACATAGGAGCACTTCAATAAGTAAGGCAAATGTTAACAAGTATAAAACAGGAAATTAGCAGTAACACAATAACAGTGGGAGACTTTAATACCCAACTCAAACCTATGGATACATCAACCAAACAGAAAATTAGCAAGGAAACACAAGATTTAAATGATGCAATGAACAAGTTAGACCTAATTGATATCTATAGGACGTTTCATCCCATTGAAATGCTGTTGCTGAACCACAAAATAGGCTGGGATTCTTGGCCTCCGAAGGAGAAGAATTCAATCTGGGACCAGAGATGAGGCTTGATCACTCAGAGCTTTTGTGTAATAAAGGTTTATCAAAGTATAAAAGACATACAGAAAGCTTCTGACATAGACATCAGAAGAGGGCAGAAAGAGTGCCCCCTCATTAGTGTTAGCAATGGAGTTGTATACCTTTAATTAGTTATTACAGTGAATCAAAAGAATGTCTGGAGGTTGTAAAGACCTTACTAGACCCACTCCCATAATTTACATTTTAAGATAACAGGATTAGCCAGAAGGTTTTTTGCAGAAACTGTCCTCAAGCAGGATACATTATTGTTATATAATCCTAAGGAATGTAGAGGGGAAAAAAAAGTTTATTCTTTCCTCCTCCTTGAGAATTCCAGACCCTGTCTCCTCCTCAAGAGCCCCATACCCTTCTCTTTTTGGGGACCCTGGGACTTCTTACCAACCTGCTTAGGAATTGACTCACACACCATAACAATGAATATTAACTTTTCTCAAGTGCACGTGGAACATTCTCCAGGATAGAGCACATCCTAGGCCATAAAACTAGCCTTGGTAAATTAAACACACACACACACACACACACACAAAAAGAAATAATTTCAAACATCTTTTCTGGTCACAGTGTGGTAAGATAAGATGTCAACTACTGGAAAGAAAACTATTAAAAATACAAACATATGGAGGCTAAAAAACATGCTTCTGAATAACAACAGATCATGGAAGAAATCAAAAAGGAAATCAAAATATGCATAGAAACAAGTGAAATGAAAACACAACAACCCAAAACCTATGGGATTCAGTAAAAGCGGTGCTAAGAGGAAGGTTCATAGCAATACAAGCTTACCTCAAGAAATAAGAAAAACATCAAATAAATAGCCTAACTTTACAGCTAAAGCAACTAGAAAAAGAAGAAATGAAGAAACCCAAAGTTAGTAGAAGAAAAGAAATCATAAAAATCAGAATAGAAGTCAATGAAAAAGAAACAAAGTAGACCATAGCAAAAAATCAACAAAACTAAAAGCTGGTTCTTTGAGAAGATAAATAAAATAGACAAACCATTAGCCAGACTCATCAGAAAAAAAAAGGGAAAAGAACCAAATCAACAAAATTATAAATAAAATGGAGAAATCACAACAGACAACACAGAAATACAAAGGATCATAAGAGACTACTATCAGCAACTATATGCCAAAAAAAAGGGACAACTTGGAAGAAATGAAAGAATTCTTAGAAAAATGTAACCTTCCAAAATTGAACCAGGAAGAAAGGGAAAATCTTAACAGACCCATCACACACATGGAAATTGAAACTGAAATTAAAAAATCTTCCAACAAATCAAATCCCAGGACCAGATGGCTTCACAGTTGAATTCTACCAAAAGTTTGGAGAAGAACTAACACCCATCCTGCTCTAACTCTTCCAGAAAATTGCAGAGGAAGGTAAACTTCCAAACTCATTCTATGAGGTCATTATCATTAATACCAAACCAGACAAAGATGCCACAATAAAAGAAAACTAAGGCCAATATCATTGATGAACATAGATGTAAAAATTCTTAATGAAATTCTAGCAAACAGAATCCAACAACATATTAAAAAGATCATGCATCATGACCAGTTGGGGTTTATCCCAGGGATGCAAGGATTCTTCAATATTTGCAAGTCAGTCAATGTGATACCCCACATTAAAAAATTGAAAGGTTAAAAACCATATGATTATCTCAATAGATTCAGAGAAAGCCTTTGACAAAATTTAACACCCATTTATGATAAAACTCTCCAGAAAGCAGGCATAGAAGGAACATACCTCGACATAAAAAAAGCCATATATGATAAACCCATAGCAAACCTTATCCTCAATGGCAAAAAATTGAAAGCATTTTCTCTAAAGTCATAAATA
Source organism: Bos javanicus (assembly GCF_032452875.1). NCBI lineage: Eukaryota > Metazoa > Chordata > Mammalia > Artiodactyla > Bovidae > Bos > Bos javanicus. The sequence goes on along the minus strand of NC_083871.1, from coordinate 2,986,911 downwards.
ATACAAAGGGTGCCCACTCTCACCACTATTATTCAACAACATACTTTTGGAAATTTTAGCCACAACAATCAGAGAAGAAAAAGAAATAAAAGAAATCCAGATTGAAAAAGTAGTAAAACTCTCAGTGTTTGCAGATGACATGATCCTCTACATAGAAAACCCTAAAGAGAGTGTCAGCAAATTACTAGAGCTAATAAATGAATGTAGCAAGGTTGCAGGATATAAAATTAAGAAACAGAAATCCCTTGCATTCCTATACACAAACAATGAGAAAACAGAAAGAGAAATTAAGGAAACAATCCCACTCACCATTACAACGAAAATAATAAAATACCTAGGAATAAATTTACCTAAAGAAACAAAAGACATATATATAGAAAACATTAAAAACACTGATCAAAGAAATCAAAGATGATGCAAATAGAGAGAAATATACCATGTTCATGGATTGGAAGAATCAATATAGCAAAAACCCAAAGCAATCTATAGATGCAATGCAATCCCTATCAAGCTACCAATGGTATTTTTCACAGAACTAGAACAAATAATTTCACAACTTGTATGGAAATACAAAAAACCTCAAAAAGCCAAAGTAATCTTGAGAAAGAAGAATGGTACTGGAGAAATCAACCTGCCTGATTTCAGACTATACTACAAAGCTACAGTCGTCAAGACAGTATAGTGCAAAGACAGAAATATAGATCAATGGGAAAAAAAAAAGAAAGCCCAGAGATGAATCCATGGACCTATGGACACCTTATCCTTGACAAATGTGGCAAAAATATACAATGGAGAAAAGACAATGTCTTTACAAGTGGTGCTGGGAAAACTGCTCAACCATGTGTAAAAGAATGAAACTAGAACACTTTCTAACACCATAAACAAAAATAAACTCAAAATGGATTAAAGATCTAAATGTAAGACCATAAACTATAAAACTCTGTGAGAAAAACATAGAACATTCTCTGACATAAATAACAGCAAGATCCTCCATGACCCATCTCCCAGAGTAAAAGCAAAAATAAGTAAATATGACCTAATTAAATTTAAAAACTTTTGAACCATGAAGGAAAGTTTAAGGTGAAAAGACACCCTTCAGAATGGGAGAAATAATAGCAAATTAAGCAACTGACAAAGAATTAATCTAAAAAATATGCAAGCAGTTCATGCAGCTCAATACCAGAAAAATGAATGACCCAATCAAAAACTGGCCAAAGACCTAAGCAGACACTTCTGCAAAGAAGTCATACAGATAGCTAAGAAATACATGAAAAGCTGTTCACCGCTCATTATCAGAGAAATGTAAATCAAAACCACAATGAGGTACCATCTCATGTTCATCAGAATGGCTGCTATCAAAAACTCTACTAACAATAAATGCTGGAGATGGTGTGGATAGAAGGGAACCATCTTACACTGTTGATGGGAATGCAAACTAATACAGCCACTATGGAGAACAGTGTAGAGATTCCTTAAACAACTGGAAACAACTGCCATATGACTCAGCAATTCCACGGCTGGGCATTTACAACAAGGAAACCAGAATTGAAAGAGACACGTGTACCCCAATGTTCATCACAACACTGTTTACAATAGCTAGGACATGGAAGCAACCTAGATGCCCATCGGCAGATGAATGGATAAGAAAGCTGTGGTACATATACACAATGGAATATTATGCGACTATTAAAAAGAACACATTTGAGTCAATTCTAATGAGGTGAATGAAACTGGAGCCTATTATACAAAGTGAAGCAAGTCAGAAAGAAAAACACCGATACAGTATATTAATGCATATACATGAAATTTAGAAGTATGGTAATAATGACCCTATATTCAATACAGCAAAAGAGACACAGATATAAAGAACAGACCTTTGGACTCTGTGGGAGAAGGTGAGGGCAGGATGATTTGAGATTTGATTTAACCATGTATATTACCATATGTGAAATAGATGACCAGTCCAAATTTGATGCATGAAATGGCACTCAAAGCTGGTGCACTGGAACAACCCAGAGGGATAGACTGGGGAAGGAGGTGGGAGGGGAATTCAGGACTGGGGGACACATGTACACCCATGGCTGATTCAAATCAGTGTATGGCAAAAGTCACCACAATATTGTAAAGTAATTAGCCTCCAATTAAACACACACACACACACACACACACACACACACACACAGTGGGATGCAGAGAAATGTAGCTGATGTAGGAAAATACCTAACATTTGAGAGTGAAGTAAGGCTCTCTGTGTTCATATGGAAGAATCTAAGCTGAGGCCTGGTGGATGAATGGGAATTGGCAGGTTAGAACTTGGGCATTGTGTATTCAGTAGAGTGTTCAAGGCATAAAGATCATGGAGTGTGTGGATTTCCAGAGTTTAGAGAGGCCACACATTGGAGTAACTTACACTCCATTTCCTACAGTTTTAAAAATAGTCTTAGCAGTGGTGAAAGCATTGCCTTAGAAGAGTTTTTCTCACTTTCAATTCTGGTTTATTTTTATGATAAGCAAATAAAGGCCTATGTTTAAATGCCAATGCAAAGCTCCCTGAGTTGAGAACAGGCCTTAAGGAGCATAAAGTAACAGCACTTCTTGTGGATGCAGAGAGGAATGTACTTAGTAAGTTGCTCCTAAGTATCTCAGTGCCTAATGAGGAGCTAAATATTAGAGTGTGTTTCCCAAGATTCATAAAAATTCCATTATCTGTTTCAAGAGTCAGATTCTGCCATTCCAAGTCTAAAATCTACCACTCGATATCAACTTTCAGAGAAGGCAATGGCACCCCACTCTAGTACTCTTGCCTGGAGAATCCCATGGACGGAGGAGCCTGGTGGGCTGCAGTCCATGGGGTCGCTAAGAGTCGGACACGACTGAACGACTTCATTTTCAGTTTTCAGTTTCATGCACTGGAGAAGGAAATGGCAATCCACTCCAGTGTTCTTGCCTGGAGAATCCCACGGAGGGGGAGCCTGGTGGGCTGCCGTCTATGGGGTTGCACAGAGTCGGACACAACTGAAGCGACTTAGCAGCAGCAGCAGATATCAACTTTAAATGTAAACTTTGTGCTCCTGAGAAACTGTTTCTGATTTATCAAATCATTGTTTGTTCCTCTGAACTTAAAAAAAAATCCTCTTAAACATCCTTAATGATACTGAGAAATCTTTAACGCATGATTAACAGATTTATAAGCTGTATCAGGGTTTCTATGGGATATCTGAATAGTCATTAGAAATTTTACATCATGGAACATCTTCCTGGCAAGTATTATGCCATATGGGAAGGCTAAAATTAATTAAATGGCTCCTAATCCTCCAGATGGAAACCAGGGTGCATAGAAGATGAAGTTACATGCTCTGCTGAGGCCATCACTCCTCATCACATGTCCAGTGATTTGAAGATGCAGAGCTGCCAAGGGGAAGACTTCCAGGATGATGCCTAAGACTAACATTATTCAATGTCTTCGTATCTGGAACATACAGGAGGCTTCACAATTGACAAAGTTTAAGAAAATTTATTAGCTCATTTGTAATATATGTTGTGAACTGCATCTTTGATAATCATCCCAAAGGTTCTCCACTCACATCCCCACCTCAGGCTGAGGATATTTTCATATAGAGAAGAAAGCATATTCAACTATAAATAACTATATATATATATATAAAAGTTTGTTATATATATATAATTTTGTTACATATATATGTTATATATATCATATTATATATATATATATATATATATATATATGTTTGATCTGATTTTAAACTATTGCAAACTTAAGCCAACATTTCACAGGAGTCAAGTTATTCTGAATTCAGAAGAATAACCTCAAATTTTGACAGTCATCTTGTTGCTTTTAACCCTTGATCAGAATAGTGAGAGATGCTTCTTTGAGAAGACAAAACAATTTATAGGTCATTGGAAATTAAATTAAAAAATAATAATTGCTAATATTTAAATGCTGGTTAGATTCTGGTCTCAGGGATTTTATGTTTTATCTCCCTTGACACAGATGATATTCCTCTGTGAGAAGCACTAGTATTCCCTTAATTTTATATATAGCAACACTGAAGTTGAGAGAGTTTTAGTAACTTACTAAATTCCCACATATATTGATCTAAGCTCAGGATTAGAATCACCATATCACCCTGACTCTCTTTGCTTAAGTTTTAAATTTAAATAATAATCACATTCATTAGTTTATTCACTTATTCACTGAGTTTAGCATCATCAGGTATATATGGTGTCTCTGATACTGAAACGACATTCATTCTTGCAATTTTTCAGCCATATCCCTGCACATGCAAAATCTGTCAGGTTTAATTCCATAGACAAGTACAGAGAACACAAACATGAAGAAACATAGACTAGGCCCTTAAGTGTCCAAAATCAGTGGAAGAGACAGAAAAGCAATAGCATGGCATAATGCAGTTTCTCCTGTAACAGGAGAAAGAAAGGCTGAGGAAGAGTAAAGAGTAAGAAGGTGAGCAATGAGGGGGAGGTGGTGAGGAGATTGAGCGGCAGCCCCAGCTGAAGGGTGGGAGAGTCCATGCCCTGCAGCTGCATACTCTGTAATCAATATGCTTTTCAAAATAATCTAGGATGGGAGCTGAGAAGGGGCTTGTTTAAAGAGAGCAGTTCATTTCTGTGAGGGGAAAAAAAAAAATCCCTCAAATACAGCTGGGTTGACAAATGCATTCTGTGAATGGTTAGTTTGATTACCAAGAGCTATGGGGGAAAAACAAGAATGTTTGCACAGAAACTGAAAGCCTGTGGATTTCCAAGCTTTGGCTCTGCTGCTTACTTGGCTCCATTTTTTTTTTTTTTTAATATGTCACCCTCCTTTTGAATATTAGCCTATCTCACATTTCCAATATTCATTGTGACTTGGACAAGTTTCCTATAGAGGCAGTATATTAGTCAGGCTCTCTAGGGAAGCAGAACTAATAGGATGTTTGTGTGTATGTATGTATATATATATGTATGTATGTGTGTATATATATATATATATATATGCATATGTATATGTATGATTATGGAGGTCAACCCATCCCAAGATCTGCAAGCTAAGCCAGCAAGCTAGCCACCCAAGAGAGTTGATGATGTCATTCCAGTCCAAGTCTGAGAGCAGGAAAAAGACATTGTTGTAGTTTGAAGCAGTCAGGCAGCAGGAATTCTCTTGAATGCAGGGCAGGGTCAGACTTCATGTTCTATTCTGTTCTTCAACTGATTGGTTGAAGGCCATGCACATCTGGGAGGCTGGTTTGTTTTACTGAGTGTACCTATTTAGATGTTAATCTCATCCAGAAACATTTTCACTTTAGAAACACCTGAGAATAATGTTTGACCAACTATCTGGGCTTCCCTGGTGGCTCAATTGGTAAAGAATCCACCTGCAATGTGGGAAGCCTGGGCTAGATCCCTCAGTTGGGAAGATCCCCTGGAGAAGGGAATGGCTACCAACTCCAGTATTCTGGCCTGGAAAATTTCATGGGGTCATAAAGAATTGGTCACGACTGAGTGACTTTCAGTCTCTTTCAAATATGTGGGCATAGTAGTCTAGTCAATTTGACACAAAATATTAACCAATAGTAACAAAGAGTTTGTCAAAGTGTGGTTCTGTTATCAGCACATGTTAGGTACTTTTGGAAGGCACAGCCTAGACTTACTGACTCCAAAACTCTGGAGGTGAGACCCAGAAACCTGCATTAACAACCACTCCAAGTAATTGTGCTGCAAGCTAATGGTGTTGTTGTTGAGTTGATAAATCATCTCTGATTCTTTTGTGAACCCCATTGGCTGCCCATGGGATTTTCCAGGCAAGAGATACTGGAATGACGGGAAGCCAATGGCAACAGTGATGATTCTTTGAGATGTGACTCACTCAGAAGGAGTCCGTGAGAGGCATTTACTTCAGCTGTGTCTTCACTAGGAGAATGGCATGGCTTTTCAGCTCAAGGAGTTCAACCATCTAACCTTCCCAAAAAATAATTTTCAAGGTGTGTATTTAATATTGCCACTAAAAGGAAGTTTTGAGGATGGTAAGTCACAGTGTCAGCACACTTCACAGTAGAGGACGTGGACTCTCAATTAGGAATCATGTACAGAATTCTTGTCCCAGGAGCACCACACATCCAGCTGTGCTGCCTTGGGATATCAGTTAAACACTTTGAGCTTTGGATGTCACTTGCACAAATAATACTGAGCCTTGCTGCCTCAGATATTTGTTTGAGCATAAAATGAGAGAAAAGTATATAAACCAAAACTGTCAACACTTGGAAAGGACCAAACAAGCACCTGAGGTGAGACAGGCTAAATTTGGTGCTACAGTATTTTGAAGAAGCACTGTATCAGGAATTAGTGGAAAAGAAAATATCAGTATTATAAAAAGAAGCAAAAGAGGAACTGAATAGCTTATTGTTGATATTCCTCTCATTTTGAAGCATCCAATCTTGGGAAACCGAGGCTGCAAAGGAACAAACCAAGTAGTCTTTAGTTCTGGTTATTTACACATGAATTTGACCTGAAACAAATAGATAAGAAGCCAGTTGACTCTTAAGAAAATGAATTAGGAGATTAAAAACAATCATACACACACAAAGCCCTGTAGGCAATGATGTTTAGACTTAGAGAAAATCGATTTCTGTTGAAGCCACACAAGCAAAGCTTGGCATGAAAGCTGGACAGCCTCACAGAAGAATACTTTGCTGTGAGGTCCAGTAGAGATGTGGTTGTAGACTGTGAACCTAGACCATGGATAGGGTGTTTTTCCCAGAAAGCTGGAGACTCGCAGCCTCAATCCTGAGGCATTGGGTCTCCTGTCAGATATCAGGTTTTCTCTCTTCCAGACTAGCAGTATTTTCAACAGCCACAGATTCCTCTGTTTTCAACTCTTTATTCAGAATGGGATTTTTGTTGCAGTTATTATTTTCATGGTCAACCCTGAAGGGTTGATAGGGAATTGTTAAGCTTGAAACTATATAATTATAGATAATAGACTTCACAGTGGTGGAAAACTGGATAAACTTCAGGTTTATTTTCTCTGTGAAAATGTGAAAATATCCCATGTCACGGGACAGAGTTCACATACAAACAATTATTAGAGAAACCGAAAGAAAAAAATGTATATATATGGAGAATTCTGACAAGTACAGATACCTGATACTGAAAGTGAGTCTAGAGGAACAGAATGTTGAATTTCCTGAATTAGCTTCCAAATTTCTGGAATATATCCTCCAAACAGTGTAGATTTAAAGATATTAATAATTCTTTTTAAGTAGAAAAGAGAACTCTAATTGTCCATGGATGTATTCTAGCAATACAGATACAAAAAATAGTCACATTTTCTCCTAATCAACCACTTGTAGAAGCACAGAACTGAGTGACTCTGATACATATGAGTCTTTCTGAAAAAAAAAAAAAAAAAAAAACTAACAAATACAGTAATATTGGCTGGTTGCTCCTAATGTCTCTGGGCAAAGTATGCAAGAAGAAAGTGACCTCAGAAATTCAATTTCCCAGATCAAGGGCCACAGAGAGGACCTCAGAGATTCTCTGTGAGTCATAGGAGACTCTTATCTCTTGTAGCTGCAGGGCTGTAATTACTGAAAATCAAAAGCCAACTCTCACCAATGAATAGCTGAATTACAAAGCAAGTTGAACTCCCAGCCTTGCAGGGCATCCATTGTTAAAGTGAAGGCAATGACTGGGGAGAATATGACACTGTAAATTAGAATGCAATGTGTGGGAAGGCTGGGTTGAAGCTCAGCACACTGAGCCCCTGAATTCTGGTGACTCTTCTTTTAACACATTTGTGTGCATGACCTACAGTGAAGCCAAACAAACTGAAACATCAAGGTCTGGAGAAGAGAAAGATTTGTTGCAAGGCCATGCAAGGAAATTGGAGGCTTATGTCCTAAAAAGTCCAAAACTCACCAAAGGATTTGGTAAAGTGCTTATAAAAGCCAAGGAGGATACAATGTCTGTGATCAGCTTGTGCCCAATTCTCTGATTGGCTGATGGTGAGGGAATAGGATGGTGTCAAAGGGATTAACATTATCAGTCCTTAGGCTCCAAGAGGCCTAGAGCTGCTTACTCATAATCATTGAATAGTTAACATCTTCCATTTGTGGGGAGGAAGGTTTTTTGTTTTTTAATATATATCTGCAGAGCTACTCAGAATGGCAAGAGAGCTAATCTTAAATATTATCACCACAAACACAGAAATAGTCATCATATGAGGTGATATAAGTACTATTGTAGTAATTATTTCACAGTATATATGTGTGTGTGTGTGTGTATCACATTTTATCATGTGTACATCTTAAACTTACTAGTGTTTTATGTAAATTTGCTGTTGCTGTTCAGTCACTCAGAACTGTCTGACTTTGCAACCCCATGGACTGCAGCATGCCAGGCTTCCCTGTTCTTCACCATCTCCCAGAGCTTGCTCAAATTCACATCCATTGACTCGGTGATACCATCCAACCATCTCATCCTCTGACGTCCCCATCTCTTCCTGCCTTCAGTCTTTCCCAGCATCAAGGCCTTTTCTAAGGAATCAGTTCTTTGCATCAGGTGGCCAAAGTACTGGAGCTTCAGCTTCAGCATCAGCCCTTCCAATGAATATTCAGGATTGATTTCCTTTATGATTGATGGATTTGATCTCCTTGCAGTCCAAGGGACTCTCCAAAGTCTTCTCCAACACCGCAGTTCAAATGCATCAATTCTACAGCACTCAGCCTTCTTCATGGCCCAACTCTCACATCCATACATGACAAATGGAAAAAACATAGCATTGACTAAATGGACTTTGGTGCAAAGCAATGCCTCTGGTGTTTAATATACTGTCTAGCCTTGTCATTACTTTCCTTCCAAGGAGCAAGCATCTTTTAATTTCATGGCTTCAGTCAGCATCTGCAATGATTTTCAAGCCTGCTAAAAATAAACTCTGTCACTGTTTCCATTGTTTCCACACTTATTTGCCATGAAGAGATGGAACTGGATGCCTATCATCTTCATTTTTTGAGTGTTGAGTTTTAAATCAACTTTTTCACTCTCTCCTTTCACCTTCATGAAGAGGCTCTTTGCTTTCTGCCATAAGTGTGGTGTCATCTGCATATCTGAGGTTATTGATATTTCTCCCAGCAATCTTGATTCCAGCTTGTCCTTCATCCAACCTGGCATTTCTCATGATGTACTCTGTGTATGAGTTAAATAAGCAGGGTGACAATATACAACCTTGACAGACTACTTACCCAATTTGGAACCAGTCCATTGTTCCACATCTGATTCTAATTGTTGCTTCCTGATCTGCACACAGATTTCTCTTGTATTCCCATCTCTTGAAGAATTTTCCAGTTTGTTGTGATCCACACAATAAAAGGCTTTGGCATAGTCAGTGAAGCAGAAATAGACGTTTTTCTGAAATTGTCTTTGCTTTTTCTATGATCCAACGGATGTCGGCAATTTGATCTCTGGTTCCTCTACCTTTTTTAAAAGCAGCTTGAACATCTGGAATTTCTTGTTTCCTGTACCATTGAAGCCTAGCCTGGATAATTTTGAACATTACTTTGCTAGCGTGTGGGATGAGTGTTATCGTGCAGTAGTTGAATATTTTTTGGCATTGCTTTTCTTTGGGATTGGAATGAAAACCGACCTTTTCCAGTACTATGGCCACTGCTGAGTTTTCCAAATTTGCTAGCATATTGAGTGCTTTCACAGCATTATATTGACACTTTCACAGCATAATCTTTTAGGATTTTGAATAGCTCAGCTGTAATTCCATCACCTCCACCAGCTTTGTTCATAGTGATGCTTCCTAAGGCCTACTTTACTTAGCATTCCAGGACCCCTGGCTGGAGATGAGAGATCACACCATTGTGGTTTTTCTGGATCATTATGATCTATTTTGTATTGTTCTTTATATCAATTACATTTCAATAAACTTGAGGGAAAAAGAGTTCACTACTTTGGAGGTGGGGGTGGGGAGCTCAGGAAATGTTCATTGAAATGCAAATGTGCATTCCAAATAGTAATAAATACTATTATTTAGGTACTTTAGAGAGGTACTAAATCCGAGGATATGGGTGAGGGTGTGTCTCTCCCTACTCAAGGCCCCATGGGGTCCTGCTAAGTGATATTCTTTGTCAAAGGAAGAAGTCTCCCAATATCATCCAGTGATCTCTGCCACTCCTCTCCATCTCCATCAGAAGGGATTAGTCTTGTGTTTCCTGAGGAAACCACAATGGCCTCCCTTGAGGCAACCCTCATGTGCAAGACACTGCTGAGTCTTCTCAGGATGCCCACTCCCACCACTCCTCTTCTGTTGCACATTTAACTAGACTCAATACCCACAGGCTCCTAAATGGAAGGAAAATGAGGAGACGCATTATTATACTCCAAAATAGCTACTTGAATTCTCTAATTTCTAGATAGAAATCTGGGAAATGTGAGATGGATATTGATAAATGCAATATTTCCTGCCATAACTAAATAAATTAAGGATATCACAGTTATCAGTGATTGCATCTCTGAAGCCTTCTATGTGAGCTTGTGAGTCCAGAGGAAACTTAGGAAGGAAAGAACACCTGCCTCCAGCAGCCCTCAGACTGAAGCGACTCTATACAATGAGATTTGAGGAAACTCACGATGTGAAAACACAGGAAACTGGCCCCCCATAGCTGAGGTGCATATTGAATGATTTCAGTGAGCCTAGACACTTGCATCTTCCCATACATAGAAAAAAGCTAAATTCCTTGAATCAAGAGATTTGGTTCTCATTTAATTCATAATAGCCTTTAAAATTTCAGACTACCTCCCCTTTGTTGCAAAACTCCTATATATCCTGTCTTCCCACCTTGCTACATCAGACCAGTTCTCTCCAGTCACTTGAGATACTGTCGCCTGGACTTGAAATTCCTAAAAGTTCCCACGAATTGAAACAGCTCTCAACATTTAGGTTGTGAAAGTTTTTTAATATTCACAAGGGTGAGGGTTACTTGTGAAAGGTTAACTGTGAAAGGAACATAAAGTCAGATCAGGCCAGAGGTATATACATGGGCCCACTCAGTGGAGACTGAATTTAATATTCAGTTTATATAAATGAGCAAGACCCCATAGAGTCTTCCTAGAAGAGGCCTTCCCCCACATTCTCTGCTTTAAGTCCTCTATGAAGTCCTTAGATAATAATATTTGATGTGCATTTCCTGAGTTATTTTACAGATGGAAAAAAAAAAACTCTCACCTCTCCCACAAATTTAAGATGTTAACTACTTGATGACCTGGAGCACATAGCCCCAGGCCTCCTGGAGTCTAAAACTGATAATGCTAACCCTTATGATGCCACCCTGTCTGCTCACCATCAGACAGTCAGAGAATTGTGCACAACCTGGTCACGTGCCTTATGATATTACCCTCCCACCACCACCACTGGGCCTTTAAAAAGTGTTTTGCCAAAACACTCCAGGGAGTTTGGGGCTTTTAGAGCATGAGCCATGTGTCTCCTTGCATAGCCCTGAAATAAAACTTTATCTGCTCCAGACTCCTACATTTCAGTTTGTTTGGCTTCACTATGTGTTGGGTATATGCACTTTTGTTAACACTTAAAGAGGGCTCTAGTTTAGTTCGCTGGTTGACAGAAATATGGCCAAAAGGTGATGTTCAGTGAATTGGAAATGCCAGAGTTGCCTTGGTTTACTGCAGAAGAAGGGATCTGGATTCAGAGGCTTTTAGAAATGAGGATCTTAGAGTGGATTTGTCATGAGAGACCTGTTCACCCACCCTGGGAGAGTCCAGAAGACAGACCTTTCAACACAACTGTGAGAGATAAATTTGCTGGGAGCCCAAGCATTTTTGAAGAACTCCATAATCACTCTTCTTTGTAGGACAGACCTCAGTGGGGAACTACTGTGACTTATTTGGTTGCCATAAATGTACCGGGAGTAATAGGCTCTCAGAGTGGCAGGGAGCAACTGTGACACCCAACCACCCAAGGCATCAAACAGTGGTTATCACAATGGGGAGCAGAGTTGAAGCAGCAATCAGAATAGTTTGACTTCCAAAAACTCATGACGTCTAGTTGATTATAGTGTTCCTAGAAGAGAAATGGGAAGCTTACTAAATTGTTAACCTGATCTGTATAAGCAGAAAAATTCTAGGTAAAGTGAGCAAAAGTCTGATCTGAATAAATCATAAAAACAGAGAGGCATGATCTTTCAGTTAATTCTTAGACTTGAGTCAGAGACCAGGTCCCCTTGAGGAAGAAATCAAGCACACTACTGAAAATTTACAGTGTTATTATTTTTTTTTCCCATCCTTCCTAAATAGACCTATGGCCTTTTACTAGAGTAACTAAGTACAGCACTGGGGAAAAGGAAATAATCAGACTCGCTAGTACCACCAGATACTAGCTCTGAATTGACACTGAGTCCAGGAGATCAAAAATGTCACCAACCTCCAATCAAAGTAAAGGTTTATTCAATCAGATGATCAATAAATTTTAGTTCAGGTTTATCTCACAGTGGATCCACTAGGTCCCAGAACCCATCCTGTGGATGCTGTTTGGAGTTTTTGTCAGGTCCCTATATGTGAATTGCAGCTCAGGCCCATGGGAATTGAGTCAAAACCCCATTCTCCACTGCTCTCATTTTGAGGACTAGCTCTTGGCTCCTATTTACTGAGTCTTAGTAGAGCCATCAGGTGACCACATGACTCAGCTGACCATCACAAGCTAGATGTTATCTGACCCAATAGGCCATAAATTTAGGGATGATAACAGGCCTCTATCACAAAATGGAAGTGGTATTTACAAATCAGGCTTGATCAGACCCTGAAGGCACAAGCAAGCCATGTGAATAAGTGGCCCAGAGGCCCATGGTCCCCCTCCTGTTGCACTGCCTTTTCTCTCCAGCTTCACCTGGGGCCTCATGGGGAGCTCCACACAAGCAGCTGAAAGAGGAAAAAAAAGACTTGAGTCAGGATTATGGATGTACCTAGATGATGTGCAGGTACCACCTGATTGAGGACAGTTGCAGCAGTACTGGCCCTCTTTGGGAATCCCTGGACATTGGTAAGGGAAATGTTCCCAGGGGTCAGGACTTGGAATAGTGCCAATCTATTTTATTTTTAATACACACATATGATCATAGTACATAATTAACTATATACAAGGGATTCCCTGTTGGCTCAGATGGCAAAGAATCTACCTGCAAGGCAGGAGTCCTGGGTTTGATCTCTGGGTAGGGAAAATTCCCTGGAGAAGGAAATGGCAACCCACTCCAGTGTGCTTGACTGGGAATTCCCATGGACAGAGGAACCTGGCAGGCTACAGTCCATAGGATTGCACAGAGTCAGATATGACTGACTAAGCATGCATGCAACTATTAAATATATATATATATATATAGATATGTTATATATTCCAATATACTTGGTTTGATAATATTGTATTTAGAATTTTTACATTTACAATAATGACTAAAATTGAAATAGATGTTCTTTTCTTCCATGATCCTTATCAGATTTTAATACTTAGATTATACTCTCTTCATGGAGGCCTTCCCTGGTAGCTCAGTTGGTAAAAAATCCACCTGCAATGCAGGAGACCCCTGTTCCACGTAAGACATATTTGTGGGAGAAGGGATAGGCTACCCACTCCAGTATTCTTGGGCTTCCCTCTTGGCTCAGCTGTCAAAGACTCCACCTGCAATGCAGGTGAACTGGGAGAATTACATGGACAGAGGTGCTGGAGGGCTGAAGTCCATGAGTATAATATAGGTTTTCAAATGATCAATTTAATGTAACTATGGAATTCTCCAGGCAAGAATACTGGAGTGGATAACCATAAACTTCTCCAGGGGATCTTCTCAGGTCTTCAGCCTTATAAGAAGCTGTTTTACTGTCTGAGCCATCAGGGAAGCCCCAGATAATTTTAACTTTATAATTTCTGTCATATCCTTAACTATGTCTTTATTTTCATTCTGAATTTTAATTGAACATTCTCATCTTTTAAAATTTTATTCTATTTAAATGTGACATAAATCTATTTTTGTTCCTTTATATTTATTCATACATTCATTATACTTATATTTTAAAATTAGTTATGCAAAAAAACAATTTTTTATCTGTTGATTCCTCTTGAGGTTTATTTTCCATTGTAATCTCTGCTATTATTTTACTTGTATTCTTTATTCTATTTTTCCGTTCCATTTCTTTGTTCTTGTATAGTTGCTGAACTATTCATTCCCAAACATTTTTGTTATTTGATAAAACGACGTACAACCTATTCTTAAGTTTTTTAAATACCATTTTCAATGTGTTCTTCTGGGGTCACGAAGAGTCGGACACGACTGAGTGACTTCACTTTCACTTTTCACTTTCACGCTTTGGGGAAGGAATAGGCAACCCACTCCAGTGTTCTTGCCTGGAGAATCCCAGGGACAGAGGAGCCTGGTAGCCTGCGGTCTATGGGGTTGCACAGAGTTGGACAAGACTGAAGCGACTTAGCAGCAGCAGCAGCAGCAGTATTAATACATTGTGTTTTATTATGGATTTCTAAGTATTCCTTAGGTTTCCATTATGCGATCTTCTATGAATCATGACTTATTTCAAGTATACTATTAAATTTTCACTTTATGAAGGAGTCCTCAGGCCTAGAAAAGAAGATAAAGACCTCAAAGGCCACTGACCTCGAAAAAGAGGATAACAACCTCAGGGCCTTCCTGAACCACCTGACTTTGGGGATGACAAAATTGAACTTTAAGTCCCACCCCCGATACTCCAGGCAGCTGGGGACCCTCCACCCCCGGCGCAGGACCTCCGCTCCTGTTCATCGGGAAACTGCGGTCTTAGCTAAAGACTACCCAGAACGCCCCGCCTACCTAGGTCTTCCCGTATGGCTTCCCTGAAACCTCCCTTTAAATAGGAAGCTTCCCTGATCCCACATGTGCTCAGCCTGGTCTTTAAATCCAATGTCGCTCCTCCTTGCCTGAATAAAGGTAACCTGTCTCCGTTGAGGTCTTCTTCCTTTCTTCATTGCCTTGTCTGGAACTATACCTTACACTTTACACTTGAAATCTTCATTATATATGTACTTAATTTTAATATATATTATTTTTCACTATTTATAGAAACGTTATATATGAATATGAATATACTTATATATTTTTTTAAATGCTCTCTCTATATATATATATATATTTAGATTCTACAACTTGTAATTGTTTTATTTTTGGCCCATGTCCTTCTTTATTACAAGAAAAAAATTCCTTTTTATTACGTTTCCCTCATTCCAATTCAGTTCAGTTCAGTCACTCATTCATATCCGACTCTTTGAGACACTGTGAACTGCAGCATGCCAGGCCTCCCTGTCCATCACCAACTCCCAGAGCCTACCCAAACTCATGTCCATCAAGTCAGTGATGCCATCCAACCATCTCATCCTCTGTCATCCCCTTCTCCTCCTGCCCTCAATCTTTCCCAGCATCAGGGTCTTTTCCAGTGAGTCAGCTCTTCACATCAGGTGGCCAAGGTATTGGAGTTTCAGCTACAACATCAGTCCTTCCAATGAACACCCAGGACTGGTCTCCTTTAGGATGGACTGGTTGGATCTCCTTGCAATCTAAGGGACTCTCAAGAGTCTTCTCCAGCACCACAGTTCAAAAGAATCAGTTCTTCTCTACTCAGTTTTCTTTATAGTCCAACTCTTACATCCATACATGACCACTGGAAAAACCATAGCCTTGACTAGACAGGCATTTGTTGGCAAAGTAATGTCTCTGCTTTTTAATATGGTGTCTAGGTTGGTCTTAATTTTCCTTCCAAGGAGTAAGCGTCTTTTAATTTCATAGCTGCAATCACCATCTGCAGTGATTTTGGAGCCCCCCAAAATAAAGTCAGCCACTGTTTCCCCATCTATTTGCCGTTAAGTGATAGGACCAGATGCCATGATCTTCGTTTTCTGAATGTTGAGCTTTAAGTCAACTTTTTCACTCTCCTCTTTAACTTTCATCAAGAGGCTCTTTAGTTCTTCCCTTTCTGCCATAAGAGTGGTATCATCTGCGTATCTGAGGTTATTGATCTTTCTCCTGGAAGTCTTGATTCCAGCTTGTAATTATTTTCTAAAATTTTCTGATTCTCTTTTTTCATCATATTAATCCACTTACATGGATAAATATTCCTCCACACTCTTAATATTTTGCTCATTTCAAACATAATTTTTTTTCTACTGTGGCTATTAAAATAAACTCAATCATTCTAGAATGTACATGGTGAAGGTGAAACCCCTCAAAAAGTCATCATTACCAGATTTAATGCAAATGATCTAACATACCTTACTCTGGAATAAGGGCTTCCCAGGTGGTGTTAGTGGTAAAGAACCCACCTGCCAATGCAGGAGACATAAGAGATGCCTGTTTGATCCCTGGATTGGGAAGATCCCTTGGAGAAGGGCACGACAACACACTCCAGTATTCTTGCCTGGAGAATCCCCATGGACAGAGGAGCATGGCAGGCTAAGTCCATGGGGTCACAAAGGGTTGGACATGACTGAAGGGACTGAGTACATATGCATGTTTCCTGGAATAAAGTGCACAATAAGCTCAAAATAGCAATTTTTTATATATTTTCTCAAAATTCTTCAAGCGAGGCTTCAACAATACATGAGCCAAGAACTTCCAGAAATTCAAGCTGTATTTAGAAAAGGCAGAGGAACCAGAGACCAAATAGCCAAAATCCATTGTATCATAGAAAAAGCAAGAGAACCCAGAAAAACATCTGCTTCTGCTTCATTGACTATGCTAAAGCCTTTGATTCTATGGATCACAACAAGCTGTTGAAAATTCTTAAAGAGATGGGAATACCAGACCAACTTACCTTCCTTCTGTGAAGCCTGTATGCAGGTCAAAAAGCAAAAAAAATTAGGACCAGACATGGAATAATGGACTGGTTCCAAATTGAGGGAAGAGTACATCAAGGCTGTACATTGTCACCCTGCTTATTTAATTTCTATGCAGAGTACATAATGCAAATACTGGGCTGGAGGAAGCACAAGCTGGAATCAAGATTGCCAGGAGAAATATCAATAACCTCGGATATGCTGATGATACCACCCCTATGGCAGAAAGCCAAGAGGAGCTAAGGAGTCTCTTGATAAAGGAGAAAGAGGAGAGTGAAAAAGCTGGCTTAGAGCTCAATGTTCAAAAAATGAAGATCATGGTATCTGGTCCTAACAGTTCATAGCAAATAGATGGGAAACAATGGAAACAGTGAGAGATTTTATTGTCTTGGACTCCAAAATCACTGCAGATACTGACTGCAGCCATGAAATTAAAAGATGCTTGCTCCTTGGAAGAAAAGCTATGACCAACCTAGACAGCATATTGTAAAGCAGAGACATTATTTTGCCAAGAAAGCTCATCTAGTCAAAGCTATGGTTTTTTCAGTAGTCACGTATGGATCTGAGAGTTGGACCATGAATAAAGCGGAGCGCTGAAGAATTGATTTTTTTGAATTGTGTGGGAGAAGACTCCTGAGAGTCCCTTGGACAGCAAGGAGATAAAACCAGTCATTTCTAAAGGAAATCAATCCTGAATATATATTGGAAAGACTGATGTTGACACTGAGGCTCCAATACTTTGGCAACCTAATGTGAAGAGCTGACTCATTGGAAAAGACCCTGATGCTGGGAAAGATTGATGCCAGGAGGAGAAGGGAATGACAGAGGGTAAGATTGTTGGATGGCATCACCAACTCAATGGAAATGAGTTTGAGCAAATTCCGGGAAATGGTGAAGGGCAGGGAAGCCTGGTGTGCTGCAGTTCATGGGTTTGCAAAGAAGTGGACATGAGTGAGTGACTAACACTTTCAATTTTACTTTGTATTTCATTGTGGGTCCATATATATATTTGATCAATAAAACCTAATTCCAAATATAACATTGAATTATCCTGCTAAATGTAGTTATTTCATATTTACATTTTGATATAGTATATATCTTTCTATGCAGTAGTAAGTTTGGAATAGTAAAATTAGCTTTTCCTTCTAATGATAATGAAATAACAATTTTTGAATATTAAAAAAGGGTCTTGGCTTTGAATTTTTGTTAAAATTCATAACACAAAGTTAGTTTGCTCACCATAATAATAATAATATTCTAAATAAAATGTCTGATAAAATCTGAAGTTGAGAAAAAAAAATAATTCTCACTAAGATCTCACACTTTCTGTTAGGGGCCTTACACATTTTATTTTAGCTAATTTTATGCAACCATTTTATACTTGTGATATCATTATTATACTCCATATTAGAAAAATAAGCTATGAAAGTTCATTATTTCATCTTAGTTACAGAATTGGAAGTGTTAGAACTGGTATCTGAATTAATAAACACCATGTTTCATGTCTGTGTTCCTCTTTCAAAGTACTGCTTTCCTTTTACTGAGTCTGATAATGTATCTTTTTATTGCTCTTAATGTGTATTAAAGTTAATTCTAAAACCATCATGAGATTCTTTCCTTTCTCAGAAAAATCTGATGGAGTTTAGAACAATCAGCTTTCCTCCTGAGAGAACTTCCTTGAGGAAGATTTCTTTCTGACTCTTCCCTAAAACATTTCAACAGCTCGTTGGTAGCTTTGAGATTGAGCTTGTGGGTCTGCTGAATTAATAAGAGCAATTATTTTTCAGGTATAAGTGCACATGCACACATACTCACATTCACCATAAATTTGATTTTCCTATCGAGTGATCATTTGATGAAAGAAAATTAGTCTAACGTATATGAACTTTTATTTAGGCAGCCTAGCTTCTTTTCACATAGGGTTTGTCTCTAGAAATACTCAAATACTGTTGACTACTCCAGACTTCTGCTTGCTGCTGCTGCTACTGCTAAGTTGCTTCAGTCGTGTCCAACTCTGTGCGACCCCATAGATGGCAGCCTACCAGGCTCACCTGTCCTTGGGATTCTCCAGGCAAGAACACTGGAGTGGGTTGCCATTTCCTTCTCCAATCTGCTTAGGAATCACGTTAAGCTGACTTATAGATTTATGGCATTTATATATATATATATATATTAATAATATATATTATATATTAATATATATATAATTGTATACATTATATATTTAATATATATAATTGTGTATATATTATATAAATTAATATATATATATTATATATATATATATAAATGTACTATATAGACATCCCTGGTGGTCCAGTGTTTAAGAATCTGCCTTCCAATGCAAGGGACACAAGTTTGACCCCTGGTTGGGGAACTAAGATCCCACATACTGGGATGGAGGTGGGGCAAGGGTCAATTAGACCTATATGCTTCAACTACTGAGCCTGTGCTCTAGAACCTGAGCTCAACAAGAGGAGTCCTTGTATGCTGCAACAAGGACCCAGCACAGTCAACAAAATTTGAAAAATAAAATTAATAAAATTAGAGCACTGTTTTCATGTCTTTATAATCTAGCATCACAAATTCATTTTAGTTCTTTAAAATTCATCAATCTCACATCACACAACAGAAAAGTGATTTATCCTGAACTAAAGGCATTGGTTTATTTAAAGCAGAATACTTCTCTCAAGTTTTCTTAAAATCAGAAACACTCAGGATTTGAAGCCATCTCCTAGATCACCTGTAACATTTGAAATCCTTCCATAGGAAGCTACAGGATCTTTGTTTGACCATTTCAGTTATGGGCATCAGATGATTTCTATTCACAGATTCAAATTGGTTGAATAATTATCCTCATCCAGAAATCTGTATCCAGGGAGACCCAAAGAATAGCATATATTACTTTTAGTTCTAGTCTGAATAAAGTTGTTTCTACATCTTCATAAATGTATTTTATATTTTATACAAAAAGCCTTAATGACCTAGATAACCACAATGGTGTGGTCACTCACATAGAGCTAGACATCCTCGAGTGTAAATTTAAGTGGGTTTTAGGAAGCATTATACAAAGCCAGTAGAGGTAATGGAATTCCAGCTGAGCTATTTAAAATCTTAAAAGATGGTGCTGTTAAAGTGTTACACTCAGTATGTCAGCAAATTTGGAAGACTCAGCAGTGGCCACATGACCTTAAAGGTCAGCTTTTATTTCAATTCTAAAGAAGGGTAATGCCAAAGAATGTTCAAACTGCTGTATAATTGCATTTATGTAACATGCTAGCAAAGTAATGCTGAAAATCCTTCAAGCTAGGCTTCAGCAGTATGTGAACCAAGAACTTCCATATGCACAAACTGGGTTAAGAAAAGGCAGAGGAACCAGAGATCAAATTGCCAATATTCATTTGATCATGGAGAGAGCAAGAGGATTCCAGAAAAATCATCCACTTTTGCTTCATTGACTACACTGAAGCCTTTGTGTGAATCAAAACAAACACTGCAAAATTCTTAAACAGACTCGAGTACCAGAACACCTTGCCTGTCTCCTTAGAAACCTGTATGCAGGTCAAGAAGCAACAGTTAGAACCTGACATTGAATAACTGACTGGTTCCAAATTCAGAAATGAGTACATCAAGGCTGTATAGTGTCACCCTGCTTGTTTAGCTTATATCCAGGGCATAGAATTCTGTTCTATGGGTTTATGAGGTTTCCATCCAATACTGTTGAGGACCTGCTGGGTGGGAACTAAGTATTTAGATACCTTACAGCACTGATTCCTTAGTCAAGGTTGAGCTCTGAGGATGAAGAATTCAAGTTTCTATATTATCTTTGGCTTTCTCAGTTGAGCCTCTGTTACTCATCACTTCAAATTTAGCTTCTCCAGATGATGGGAGTGTTCTGCTGAAGGCATCACACTATAGGACGCCACTTCTTATGGACATTTTCAAATGGTGGAGTACTCACACAGGTACTAATTCACCTGTTGTAGGTAAGATAAACTTGTATTTTGATTCCCATAAACCCAGCTTTAACCACTTCCCATCAATTTTAACATAAAAATAATTGTTGTCAAACACAGTAAAGGCATGTTTTCCAGGAGTTGCTTAAGTTATGTGATTGATTAGCAGTCAATTTTTACCTGCAGCTCCAACTTTTAAGACACATCTGGTGCAAGTAGCTTGGGCCATTGACCATACCACTTAGCCCTGATTTGACTGGAATCCAAGCCCAGCCACAGCCATGACTCAAACCTGGAGACAGGTAGGAAGATGTGTATGAACACTAAAGTGCTTAGAAAACATGAATACAGCCTAAAAACTAGAAATCCAGATAAAACACAAAGATATACTAATAGGTTAGAGGTGTCTTTGATATCTCAGGCATACACAACATGAACTTCAATATAGAACTTCAATTTCTAAAGCTTCCACAAATGAAATCAGAGTGCCTGGAAATAATATAGGGTCTCAAGCTTCATCCAAAGAGACTGTGAGTCAGTAGGTGCTGAGCACCGAAGAGCCAAATTGTGGCCCTGTAGAGGACTCTTGCAATGGCACCCCACTCCAGTACTCTTGCCTGGACAATCCCATGGATGGAGGGGCCTGGTAGGCTGCAATCCATGGGGTCGCTAGAAGTCAGATATGACTGAGCGACATCACTTTCACTTTTCACTTTCATGCATTGGAGAAGGAAATGGCAACCCACTCCAGTGTTCTTGCTTGGAGAATCCCAGAGACAGGGGAGCCTGGTGGGCTGCTGTCTGTGGGACCGCGACTGAAGTGACTTAGCAGGTAGCAGCAAAGGACTCTTGAGAGTCCATTGGACTGCAAGAAGATCAAATCAGTCAATTCTAAAGGAAATCAACCTTGACTATTCATTGGGAGGACTAATGCTGAAGTTAAAGTTCCAATACTTTGGTCAACTGATAAGAAGAGCCAACTCATTGGAAAAGACCCTGATGCTAGGAATGATTGAGGGCAGAAGAAGGAGGCAGCAGAGGATAAGATGGCTAGAAAACATCACTGACTCAATGGACATGAATTTGAACAAACTCCAGGAGATGGTAAAGGACAGGGAAGCTTGGTGAGCTGCAGTCCATGGGGTTGCAAACAGTCAGACATGAATTAGCTACTGAACAGTAACACTGACATAAATTAAATGTCATCTGCATCATAAATACTGGTGAAATACATTGATGGTTTCTTAGTAACTTGATATAGTCTGTGCAAAAAAAGGGGGGCTAATGCAAGCACTTTTGAAGTAAAACATTTTTACATAAAGTGGTAGCATTTTCTTAACAGAAATACCTCATAGAGCAGGCTTCCCGGATGGCTCAGTAGTAAAGAATCGACCTGCCAGTGAAGAGACAACGGTTGTATCCCCAGCTCACGAAGATCCCCTGGAGAAGAAAGTGGAACCCCACTCTAGTATTCTTGTTTAGGATAGCACATTCATAGAGCAATCTGGTAGGATACAGTCCATGTATACCTAAGGAGTCAGAAATGACTTAGCAACTAAGCAACAACATAGAGCATCTCCCAAGGTAATGTTTTTTCAGCATAGGATCTGTCTGGAGAAGCTCCATATGGTCAGCAAAAACAAGACCAGGAGCTGACTGTGGTTCAGATCATGAACCAATATTGCCAAATTCAGACTTAAATTGAAGAAAGTAGGGAAAACCACTGGACCATTCAGGTATGACCTAAATCAAGTCCTTTATGATTATACAGTGGAAGTGAGAAATAGATTCAAAGGATTATTTCTGATGGACAGAGCCTGAAAAACTATGGATGGAGGTTCATGACACGGTACAGGAGGCAGTGATCAAGACCACCCCTGAGAAAAAGAAATGCAAAAAGACAAAATGGTTGTCTGAGGAGGCCTTAAAATAGCTGTGAAAAGTAGAGAGGAAAAAGCAAAGGAGGAAAGGAAAGATATACCCATTTGAATGCAGAGTTTCAAAGAATAGCAAGGAGAGATAAGAAAGCCTTCCTCAGTGGTCAGTGCAAAAAAATAGAAGAAAACAATAGGTTGGGAAAGACTAGAGATCTCTTCATGAAAATTAGAGATACCAAGGGAAATTTTTGTGCAAAGATGGGCACAATAAAAAAAAAATGGTATGGACCTAACAGAAGCAGAAGATATTAAGAAAAAGTGTATTCTTTTTACACAGAATACACAGAACTATACAAAAAAAAAAAATCTTCATGAACCAGATAACCATGATGGTGTGATCATTCACCTAGAGCCAGACATTCTGGATTGTGAAGTCAAGTGGGCCTTAGGAAACATCACTACGAACAAAGCTAATGGAGGTGATCAGATTCCAACTGAGCTATTTCAAATCTTAAAAGATGATGCTGTGAAAGTGCTGAATTAAATATGCCAGCAAATACAGAAAACTCAGCAGTGGCCACAGAACTGGAAAAGGTCAGTTTTCATTCCAATCCCGAAGAAAGGCAATGCCAAAGAATGTTCACACTACCACATAATTGTATTCATCTCACACACTAGCAAAGTAATGCTCAAAATTCTCTAAGCCAGGCTTCAACAGTACATGAAACAGGAACTTCCAGATGTTCAAGCTGGTTTTAGAAAAGGCAGAGGATCCAGAGATCAAATTGTCAACATTTGCTGGATCATTGAAAAAACAGGAGAGTTCCAGAAAAACATATGCTTCTGCTTTATTGAATATGCCAAAGCCTTTGACTGTGTGGCTCAGAACAAACTGTGGAAAATTCTGAAAGAGATGGGAATACCAGACCACCTGACCTGCCTCTTGAGAAATCTGTATGCAGGTCAAGAAGCAACACCAGACTGGTTCCAAATTGGGAAAGGAGTACATAAAAGGCTGTATGTTTTCACCCTGTTTATTTAACTTATATGCAGAGTACATCATGCAAAATTCTGGGCTGGATGAAGCACAAGCTGCAATCAAGATTGCTGGGAGAAATATCAATAACCTAAGATATGCGGAGACACCACACTTATGGCAGAAAGGAAAGAAGAACTAAGAGCCTCTTGATGAAAGTGAAAGAAAAGAGTGAAAAGGTTGGCTTAAAATTCAACATTCAAAAGACTAAGATCATGGCATCCAGTCGCATCATTTCATGGCAAATATGTGGGGAAACAGAAACAGTGATAGACTTTATTTTGGGGGGTTCCAAAATCACTGTAGGTGATGACTGCAGCCATGATATTAAAAGATACTTGCTCCTTGGAAGAAAAGCTATGACCAACCTAGACAGCATATTGAAAAACAGAGACATTACTTTTTCGACAAAGGTCCATCTAGTTAAAGCTTTTTTTTTTTTTTTTTTCAGTAGTCATGTATGTATGTGAGAGTTGGACTATAAAGGAAGCTGAGTGTTGAAGAATTGATGCTTTTGAACTATGGTGTTGGAAAAGACTCTTGAGAGTCCCATGTACTGCAAGGAGATCTAACCAGTTGATCCTAAAGGAAATCAACGCTGAATATTCATTGGAAGTACTGATGTTGAAGCTGAAGCTCCAATATTTTGGTCACCTGATATGAAGAACTGACTCACTGGAAAAGACTGTGATGCTGGGAGAGATTGAAGGAGGAGAAGGGGATGACAGCAGATGAGATGGCTGGATGGCATCACCAACTCCATGGACATGAGTTTGAGCAAGCTCCGGGAGTTGGTGATGGACAGGGAATCCTGGCATGCTGCAGTCCACTGAGTCCCAAAGAGTCACACACAACTGAGTGCCTGAACTGAACTGAAACTCTGTTGGGTTCTTGGTTCAACCATGGCAGTGTATTATAAACTGTCAACATATCTTTTAGCCAATATTTATATAGGGATGCTTTTAAGTTTTAAACAATATTAAATGTTTCATACCAAAATGCTATGTAGTATGAAAATGAATGAAGTTAGACTCCAGTTTACACCATATACAAGAATTAATTCAAAATGGAACAAAAACCTAAATGCATAATTTGAAACTATAAACTCTTCAAAGAAAACATAGACAAAAATCTTTATGATGTTGGATTTGGTGATATTTTCTTGAATATTACACTGAAACACAGGCAGAAAAAAAAACAAAATAGATAAACTAGATTAATGAAAATTAAAAAGAGAACTTTTTACATTAAAGAACATTGTCAAGGAAGAAAAATATATGCCACAGAATAGAGAAAATATTTGTATATTGTATAACCAACAAGGGATTAACGCCCAGAATATATAAAGGATTCTTACAATTTGAGAGCAGCAACAAAGATCCACCCAACCTAAAAGTGGGCGAAGGACTGAATGAACGTTTTTCAAAGAAGATATACAAATGGCCAGTAAGCACACGAAGAAATGTGCAACATCAATATTTATTAAGGAAATGAGAGTCAAAACCACAATGAAAACCACTTTATATCCATTAGGATAACCATTAACAAAAAGTAATTGAAAATAGCATGTATTGGTGAGATATGGAGAAATTGGCACTTGGTTAATTCCTAGTGGCAATATAAAATGGTGAAATGGCACCATATTCATGATTTCTCAAAAAAGTTAAAATGCTATGGAACCAGAAATTCCACTTCTAGGTGTATAACCAAAGGAATTGAGAACTACAACAACAAAAAAAGATAAACCATGTTTCATGATTTATGGGAGCCAAAGCTGGAGGTAACACAATTGTCCATCACTGGATCAATGGATAGACATGATGCAATATATTTTAAAAGAGTGAAGTTCTGATACACACTACAACATGGATACATCTTGGGAAGATTGTGCTAGACAAGAAATAAGGCAGGAACAAAATGACAAATATTGTATGATTTTATTTGTATGGGGTGGATACTTAGAGTGGGTGGAATCATGGAGAATGATAGTAGTCTGGAGGCTTCCTGGGGTCAAGAGAGGGAGAAACAGGAAGCTGAGATGTGTTCCTTGAGGACAGAGCTTCTGTTTAGGATGGCAAAAGTGTTCTAGAAATGGACAGTGATGGTGGTTGTGTTATATGATGTGAATGCTTGATATTGCTGAACTATACACTGAAATGGTTAAAATAGTGAACTCTATGTTGTGTCTATTTAGTCATAATAAAAAGAAACTGTAGGAAAAGAGCTGCATGAACACTCTGAATGTGATTCATGGAGTGCAAAAATATCTCATAGACATGAAAGATGTGAATAAATTGCATGTGGAAACAACCTATGTGTTTATAGGTGGAGGAAGGGGTGGAGAAGTTTAGAATACACACACACACACATATATATACATATATATAGAGAGGGAGGCATATAATGGAATATTATTCAGCTGTAGTCATGGATGGATGTGAGAGTTGGACCATAATGAAGGCTAAGCTCCAAAGAATTGATGCCTTTGAACTGTGGTATTAGAGAAGACTCTTGAGGTTCCCTTGGACTGCAAGTAGATTAAACCAGTCAATCTTAAAGGAAATCAACCCCGAATCTTCATTTGAGGGACTGATGCTGAAGCTGAAGCTCCAGCACTCTGGCTACCTGATGTGAAGAGCCAACTCATTGGAAAAGACCATGATGTGAAGAGCCAACTCATTGGAAAAGGCAGGATGAGAAGGGGATGACAGAGGATGAGATGGTTGGATGGCATCACTGACTCAACAGACATGATTTTGAGCAAACTCTGGAAGATGGTGAAGGACAGAGAAGACTGGAGTGCTGCAGTCCATGGAACCACAAAGAGTTGGACACAACTTAGGGACTGAACAACAACAACAGCAATATATATACCACATCTTTATGCATTCATCTGTCCATGAACATTTAGGTTGCTTCCATGTCCTGGCTATTGTAAATAGTGTTGCAATGAACAGTGGTGCAGATGTGTCTTTTTGAATTATGTTTTTCTCAGGATATATGCCCAGGAATGAAGTTGCTGGTCATATAGTAGTTCTTTTTTAGTTTTTTAAGGAACCTCCATACTGTTCTCTATAGTGACTGTATCAATTTACATTATATTCTCTTTAATTGTGTCCAGCCCATAGGTAGTCATGATATAACTTTTATATCTATTAAAACCAGCACACTGGAGTTTATACTTAATCATTTTAGAAGATGATATATAACAGTTCCATAAAAAATATGTATAGATTTTAGAATTTTTTTTTCCATTTTGAATGAACTAGCTCTATATTTTATGTCTAACATGCTACAGGCTATTTTGTCTCATTTTATTTTTTTTTAATTTATAATATGCAAACATCTGAGTTTACATACATATGAATCCTAACTTTCTTCATGGTTTAATGAATTTCCTTTAAAATCCTTTTAATGTTCTGGACTCTCTTCTCATGTAATTAAATTTTACATTTGTGTACTTGTAATTAGACTTGGATTTCATACATGGATATATTTTATTCTTCTTATACCTCTTGATCTCTGTCAGCCTGATTGTTCAATTGACACATTGTCTTCCCTTTAATCTTTTAGTTCTCAGACTTTCTAGGAAAAATTTTGTCTGGGAATTCATTTTGTTTGCTGAAACCATTCCTTACTATGTATTTTTCATTAGTTATTTATTTCTTCAATTCTTTATTTCATTAGTAAGTTATTCTTACTCTGTTTCTTATACATAAAACCTACAGGGACTTCCTTGTGCTCAAGACTTCCAGTGCTTCCAGTGCTCAAGACTCTCTGCTTTCAATATAGGCAGTGCAATTTCAATCCCTGGTTGGGGAACTAAGATCCCACATGCCACATGATGTGGTCAAAAGAATAAAAAATAAATAAAACTTGCACGCATTTTCTATTTTTTAAAACCCATTGTTATAATAATCAACTTAATCAGTTCTAGCTAATAAGCATTTGTTAAGCTTTTGAGAAAATAAAGTAGCACAACAAGAAATTTAGTGCTTCTGAAATTTCTTTCATAAAATTTATTCTAATCTTAATCCATTTTAACTGCTTCACATTTTACAATCTTTAAATGCTGGTACACAGATTCTTTTGCTCTAAATATTTGCAAGCTCACTATAAAATCTTAGATGTTAATTCTTTCTGTTCAGCATATGGAAGTTTATTTGCATGAGTTTACTGGTTCTGGTCAATAACATAATAGTTAAATAGTGATTTTGTTTTCTCCTGTTTCCTTTTTACCTTCCAATGTTTCTGTGGGGGAGAAAAGAGCAAAACAGCGAAGTCCAAACATATGGATGGAAAAGAAATGTAAAGTATCTCAAGAGTTGAATGTTAGCTTTCAATATCCACATTTCTGACATTTTGCAGTGTGCATCTGGATCCAAGCTGGCATTCTTAAGTTATTTTGTTCCATTTTGTTTTATAAGTGAACATCCTGACTTGGGTAATTTTTTTTTTTTAAACATCCCTCAAACATGTACGTGAGAAGGGAATGGCAATCCACTCCAGTACTCTTGCCTGGAAAATCCCATGGACGGAGGAGCCTGGTAGGCTACAGTCCATGGGGTCGCTAGGGTTGGGCATGACTGAGCGACTTCACTTTCACTTTTCACTTTCATGAATTGGAGAAGGAAATGGCAACCCACTCCAGTGTCCAGTACTCTTGCCTGGAGAATCCCAGGGATGGGGGAGCCTGGTGGGCTGCCGTCTGTGGGGTCGCACAGAGTTGGACACGACTGAAGCGACTTAGCAGCAGCAGCAGCAGCAGCAACCATGTCCTACTCTTTGTGATCCCACGAACTATAGAGTTCACGGAGTTCTCCAGGCCAGAATACTGGAGTGGGGAGGTTTTCCCTTCTCCAGGGGATATTCCCAACCCAAGGATCAAACCCAAGTCTCCTGCATTGCAGGTGGATTCTTTGCCAGCTGAGCCACAAGGGAAGCCCCAGGATACTGGAGTGGATAGCCTATCCCTTCATATAAACTTGGAGAGATTCTTTCATAACATTAAATACATTATTAGATCTGTATCAGTAACTAATATCCTCCCTTATATTAGTTCAAAGATTACACTGTCAAGTGAATTATCTTTAATGGGCAGTTATGGCTTTTCCTTTAATTGAAAGTGTATTATTATTTTGTTATTTTTAAATGTGACAATAGATTTAATGTGACAATGATTTAATGTGTTCAAACACCTTTCCTGAAAATACTATTTCATGAAAAATTTGTGAAAGATAGCATACAGGTATTAATTCTTGCACAGAAACATAAATTCATGATTTTTTCTCTGTATTTTAGTAACCCCTCTTCAACCTTATTTATCTTTCAGTTACTTTCTAGTGTTGATATATGGAAAAATGAATGAACATCCACATCAAATTTCAGTTTTAAACAAATTTCTTAACCAATTGTGGTATAGTCTAATCCCAGCTATTTTTATTGGCTATGTTTTTTATGGAGTCTATCAGACCTCTGTGTGCTGAAAATTTACATATGAACTGTTTAATATTTAATTCTGTTGAGGTGATCTACTGACCAATGAACTGGTAAAATGGAATCAGGTGTAGATTGAGAAATCCATAGAGACCTAGATCTTCTTTCTTTTCTCCTCAAAAGACTGTGTAACAGCTAGGTTCTTAATGTGAAGAAAGCAAAGTTGCTCAGTCGTGTCGGACTCTTTGCAACCCTGTGGACTGTGGCCTACCACGCTCCCCCATCCATGGAATTTTCCAGGCAAGAGTACTGGAATGGGTTGCCATTTCCTTCTCCAGGGGATCTTCCCAACCCAGGGATTGAACCTGGGTCTCCCGCATTGCAGGCAGACGCTTTACAGTCTGAGCCACCAAGGAAGATGACCAAAGGTCCTTTCTTAATGTAAAGGGAATGGTTAAATAGTTGCCTTCTCTGCATGATTAGGAGAGTGACAGGTTCCATTCTTGTAGGCTGACCTGGAGCAATGTTATTAAAAAAAAAAAAAAAGTCAATAAGAAGCTTAAGCACGTGGTATAAAATAATTTGTGAAATTTGTATATTTTATTTAAAACACTTTCATTTTATGTTTAAGACTTTTAGAACAATCAGGTTTACAACAAAGTTGAGAGGGAGGTACAGAAATTTCAAATATATGCCAATATATGCCTCCTGCCCCCACATATTCATAATATCTTCCACTGTCAACACCATTTGCCAGAATAGTATCATTTTTACCAAGGACACATGTACACAGTCAAGTCATAATGCACAAAAGTACACAATTTATCTTAAACATCTCTTTAGGTTGTACATCCTATGGGTTTGGACCAACAGATAATTACATGCAGCCATTAGTCTAATAATATTCTGAGTATTTTCACTGCCCTAAAATGTATCTATGCTTTGCCTATTCATCTCCCTCACACACATACTTGGTAGCCCCTGATATTTTTATTGTCTCCACAGTTTTGCCTTTTCAGAATGTCACAAATTGTAGTAATAGGTTTGAGCTCTTTTCAGATTGGTTTAATTGACTGAGTAATATCCAGTTAAGCCTCCCCAATGTCTTGTCATGTTTGATAACTCATTTCTTTTTAGCACTGAATGATATTCCATTGTCTGAATGTACTACAGCTTCTTTATCCATTTAGTGACTGAAGAACATTGTGGTTGTTTCCAAGTATTAATATTATGAATGAAGCTACTATAAACATCTGCATGAAGATTTTGGTTTAGACATAGCTCTTCAGTTCCTTTGAGTAAAGACCTAGGAGCATGACTTTTGGATCATATAGTTAAATAAGAGTTTTTAATTTTGTAACAAATTAAACTCTCATTTTCTCATTTTCTTCCTATTGCCTTTTGCAGAGCAGATTTTTTTTTTTTTAACTTTACAATATTGTATTGGCTCTGCCACACATCAACACGAATCCGCCACAGGTATACACGTGTTCCCCATCCTGAACCCTCCTCCCTCCTCCATCCCCGTACCATCCCTCTGGGTCAGCCCAGTGCACCAGCCCCAAGCATCCAGTATAGTGCATCAAACCTGGACTGGCAACTCGTTTCATATATGATATTATACATGTATTTTGAATTTTAATGAAGTCTAACATACTCATTATTTCTTTCATGAATTGTGTTTTTGGTTTTGTATCTAAAAAAGGTATATAGCCATGGTCGTGTACATTTTTTCTTGTGTTATCTTCTAGGAGTTTCATCATTTTGTATTTTATATTTAGGCTTATAACCAATTTTGAGTTAATATTTATGAAGGGTGTAAGGTATATGCTTAGATTCATAATTTTGCTTGTGGACATCCAGTTATTTTAGAATCATCTGTTGAGAATGTACATTTTTAAATTGGCTTTGCTACTTTGCTGAGGATCATGAGGCTACAATTTTAAGTCCATTTCCAGACTCTGTGTTCTGTTTCTGTTGATCATTCTTTTACTATTAGCACACACTTGTGATTACTATACGTTTATAACAAGTTGTGAAGTTGGGTGGCACCAGCCCTCCAGCATTGCTCTCTTACAGTGTATGTGAGCTGTACAGAGCTTTCCATGGCTCTATATAGATTTAAAATTTGCTAGTTAGTACCTGTAAAATAACTTGCTGAGATTTTCATTATCTTGCATTGAATCTGTAGATCTGGGGAGAACTCTACAACTTGATAATATCAAACATTCCTATTCATAAACATGGACTATTTATTTAGTTCTTTGATTATGTTCATCAATTTTATAAATATCTTCATATATATTTTGAACATTTGTTAAATTCATACTTATTTCATTTTTTGATGATGAAATTTTTATTTTCATAAATTTTTCTGATTTATTTTGTTTTATAAATTTATTTATTTTAATTGGAGATTAATTACTTTAAAATATTGTATTGGTTTTGCCATACATCAACATAAATCTGCCACAGGTATACACGTGTTCCCCATCCTGAACCCTCCTCCCTCCTCCCTCCCCATACCATACCTCTGGGTTGTCCCAGTGCACCAGCCCCAAGCATCCAGTATCATGTATCTAACCTGGACTGGCGATTCGTGAATTTAGCTAATAATGTAAATGGAATTGTGTTTTAAATTTAAAATTCCACTTGTTTATTTTTAGTATATATAGAATACATATTACATAGTATTATATAGTATATTGTTGTTTTTCAGTCACTAAGTTGTGTCTGACTCTTTGTGAACCCATGGACTACAGCCTACCAGACTCCTCTGCCCATAGGGTTCTCCAGACAAGAATACTGCAGTGGGTGGTTGTTAGAGAAATTAGATAAACAATCTTGTTTAGGCTTCAGAAACAAAGCAGAACAGACCTCTGACCTTGCGTCTAACCTGCCTGGACACTGCCCTGCCTACAAGTGACTGTGAGTGACTGCCTGCTGTGAGTGCCAGACTTGCAGCACCATACATAAAATGGGGGAAGAATTTTGAGATTGTTGAGCTCCTGGAGAGGCCCTGCTAACCAAGTCCCAGACTTAACAACATTCCAAGTTTTACAGGACAAACAAACAGCATTGACATGAAACCAGGCTTGCAATTCGGTCATGGATTAATGATGATATCAGTTTGCCTCAGTCCTGGGATTACCCAAACTGCGAACTTTGAAGTATCACCAACAGAGCAGACTTGCTACCTGTACCCATTCCCAACTGGGACACCAGATGTGCTGTGACACGGGACTTCCCAGTACTGTTTATATTCCCTAAAACACGATTTGTGATGTATTCTCTTCTCTTTCTATTTCTTTTTTCTTTTAATGTTAGAATGCTGAAAGTAAGCTAGATAACTCTCTAATAAATATTTTTATTATTTATTTGTATATAAATGAGTGGCTTATTTTGTTAACAAATCCTTTGAAACTCACACGAAAGTGAAAACTTTCAGAACATTTGCCATTTCCTTCTCCAAAATAGTATATATAATATATATTTCACTATACTAATAATATATAATATATATGTACTATACTATATACTATATAATACTATATATGATATACTAAAACATAGAACTTGAAAATTTAAAATACAATACTATTTACATTAGTATACATAGTATATATTATATATATTACTTATATATAATATACTTATAAAATATATATATTATATGTAAATATATTATATATTAGTATATATAGTATATATTATACTATAGTACATATATAGTATATATTATTAGTATAGTAAAATATATATTATATATACTATATTGGAGAAGAAAATGGCAACTGTTCTGCTGAAAGTTTTCTCTTTTGTCTCAGGTTCAAAGGATTTGTTAACAAAAGAAGACACTTATTTATATACAAATAAGTAATAAAAATATTTATTAGAGAATTATCTAGCTTACTTTCAACATTTACTTTAGTGTATATAGTATATGTTACACTACAATAATAACATATACTATATAATACATACTTATAATATGCTATAAATCCTATATACTAAAAGTAACCAAGTAGAATTTGAAATTTTAAAATATAGTACCATTTACATTAATTTATATAGCATATATGTATATACACTGCATATCAGTATAGTATGTATAATATATATCAATAGCACATGCTATATATAATATTTACATTAGTATAGTTTATAGTGTATATATCTTATAAACTATATCTTACACATATTATAGTATATTTATATAGTATATGTTATACAGTATATTGAGCGACTGAGCACAAATGTAGAAGAAAATGGCAACCCACTCCACTATTCTTGCCTGGAAAATCCCATCGATAGAGGAACCTGGAGGGCCATAGTTCATGGGATTGCAAAGAGTCTGACAGGACTGAGTGACTGAGGACATACAATATATCTGTAAAGGATATATTATATATTATATTATTAGTAGTAGTATTAATACAACTATTTTGTATCAATCTTGTATTCTGAAATCTTCCTAAATTGCTTATTAGTTCAAGGAATTTGGGTATTTATATATATATAGTTATGTGCTTGTGCTTAGTCAGTCATGTCCAACTCTTTGGAATACCATGGATAGTAGCCCGCCAGGCTTCTCTGTCCATGGGGATTCTCCAGGCCAGAACACTGGAATGGATTACATGCCCTTCTTCAGGGGATCTTCCCAACCCAGGGATCGAACCCTGGTCTCCCACATTGCAGGCAGATTCTTTTACTGTCTGAGCCACCAGGGAAACCTTGTTATGTCATCTGAAAATTAAGTCATTTTTATGTCTTCTTTCTCAATCTATATATATATATATATATTAAACTTTTTTCTTTCCTACTACATTAGCAAGGACTTCCAGTACAATGTTGAGAAGCAGTGGTGATAGGGGACACACTTGCCTTAGTTTGGATCTAAGTCAGAAAGTGTCAAGTTTCTTACTATGAAATAGGTCATTAGCTATAGATTTTGTTTGTTTATCAAGCTGAGGAAGTCTTCCTTACTTCCTAGTTTACTGAGATTTTGTATCATGAATAGTATTGAATTTTTTGTATCTATTGATTTGATCAATGGATTATTCTTTTATAGTCTATTACTGTGACAGATTACATTAATTAGCTTTTATGTGTTGAACCAGCCCTTCATACTTGGGAAACACCCCATGCGGTTGTGGTTTATAATTTTTCTTATACATTGTTGGGTATGATTTTCAAATATTTTGTTGAGGATTTTTACATTTATGTTCATGAGAAATATCTGTCTGTAGTTTTAATTTCATGCTTTACTCTTTCTTTGCTTTAAGGATTGAGGGTTGTATAGTACTTGAATCTATCTTTGTATTTATATTTCTCCATATATTATCTTGCAAATCTTCCTTTAAAATAAGTGTTCCTAAATCTACCTTTGTTGATAAAAAAAGTAAGATAAAAGCAAACAAAGGAACCAAAACCCTTGCCTGAAATTCAAAATAGAAGATGAAAAACAAGACACATTTTTTTAAAAATAAATAATATACATGTATAGACTAAGGCCTGCTTTATTCACAAGAGCAAGCTTTCCCTAGCCAAACGCCCCCCCTGCCCCCGCCCCACTCCAAAACCACCATTTTTCATTAGGGAAGGCATATATCTGTGATGGCAGAAGAAACATTCTGAAGAAGATTCTATCCTCCTGTTTCTATGAGGCACTCTTGCAAATGCTTAGTGGAGATGCCATTTCTTTGTCTGAAATGAGCCCTTTACCAGCATTATTTTGAACAGTGAAAATCTACTCATTTTTCAAATTTTAATTCAATGGTTTACTTTAAAGAATCTTTCCAATTCCCTTAAGACCAGGTAAAGGAAATAGACTTACAGGCTTTGTCAGCAACATTTGTTGTAACACTAGCCACAAATGTTATTTTAAAATGCAATTGGAAATACCTACTTTATAGTTGTTAATCATGCTGGACTATAATAGCCATAGAAATAGACTTTTCTTTCTTGTTTGCCATTTCCCAGCACCGCTGAGTTCAAAATCTTTAATAACATCTTTTCTAAAAATATTGTGGGTCAACTTTATATCCCGGAGGAATATTTTAAAAACTAGGACAAAGGCATCCCTTATGAAGAATTTTTCAGCTTTATTGAGATATAATTAACATATTGTATAAATTTAAAGTGAACGAGATTTGATAACTGTCTGTATTGCTAAATGGTCGCCACAGAAGGATAATTAGCACGTTCATCATGCTCATAATTATATGTGTGTGTGTATGAAAGTGTATTAAGATGCTTAGTCGTGTTCAGCTCTTTGTGACCCCATGGACTGTAGTCCACCAGAGTTCTACTCTGTCCATGGAATCCTCCAGGCAAGAATACTGGAGCGGGTAGCCATTCTCTTCTGCAGGGGATCTTCCAGACCCAGGGGTTAAACCCAGATCTCCTGCACTGCAAGCAGATTCTTTATTCTCTGAGCCACCAGGGAAGCCACTTATATGTGTATGGTGAGAACATTTAACATTTACTCTCTTAGCTGCTTTCAGGCATATAAGACAATATTGTTACCTATAGTCACCACCAAGCTGAGTATTAGATCCCTCGTACTTATTCATCTCACTGCTGGAAGAAGTGAGATGTACTTGAAGAATTTTTCCCACACCTCTGGACTCTGATAACTACAATACTACTAGGTTTCTATGATTTTGACTTTTTTTTTTCAGATTCCACATATAAGCAAGATTAAAGATTACTTGTCTTTCTCTGTCTGGCATTTCACTTGGCGTAATACCCTCAAGGAATGTCATTTTGCCACAAATGCCAGAAGTTCCTTCTTTCTCAAAGTTGAATTATATATAAAAAATAAACATATACTCTATATACCCATTCTATTTGCATATATTTATATTATCTAAATGAAAAAATTTTAGTCTTTTACACTTGAGAATAATGTTTGCTATGGGATTATCATATATGACCTTTACCATGTTGAGATACCTTCTTTTCCTATTTATTAAAGTTTGCCATTATTTGGGAAAAATAATGAACTTCAACATGAATATCTATATAGATTTGAAAAATAATTGCATAATAGTGCCTAGTCATGCCCTCTCTCCAGTGTATGGCAAATTGTTTATGCATGTGTGTGCTCAGTTACTTTAGTCATGTCTGACTCTTTGCAACCCTATAGGCTCTAGCCCGCCAGGCTCCTCTGTCCATGGGATTCTCCAGGCAAGAATACTGGACTGGGTTACCATTTCTTCATTCAAATTTATGCACGAGAGGATACATGTACATTTTGCAATCTTCCTGAATACCCTGAGGTATGCAGTCACCAAGTTTAATGCACATAAAATCCAGTAGTAGTCAGTAAGTGTGAGACTCGCTATTTGTTCAATTTACAGGAACTTCTGATAATTTCCTTCTGAAAAAATTCATCACTGGGACGACACAGAGGGATGGTATGGGGAGGGAGGAAGGAGGAGGGTTCAGGATGGGGAACACATGTATACCGGTGGCGGATTCATTTTGATATTTGGCAAAACTAATACAATTATGTAAAGTTTAAAAATAAAATAAAATAAAATAAAAAATTCATTCTACTCTACAACCAGGGACCAAGACTAGTAGAGAATAGATGGCTGACTCAGAGGACATATTCTTACTTCTAAAATATAAAGAGTAAAAAATTAATATAATTATTTCAGTTTAATTTTCATTACCAAAAGCAGAAATAATTTTTAATTTTTTAAAGTGAAACTTTTGCGTTCTATGTAGTAATGTTTCATAGCATAATTATTAGGAACTAGGCCAAATATGTTTGCATGGTTCTTACATCAAAATTGAAAACTTTTTGTTCCTTCGTTAACCAATCTGTTGTGAACTTTTAACATAATAAGGTGTTGATTTTGTCAACCCCTATTTCTGCATCTATTGAGAGGGTCCTATGATTTTCATCCTTCAGTCTTCTATTGTGGTGTACCTTGTTTATTTTTATATGATGAACCGCCTTTGCACTCCAGGCACAGTCCCACTTGATCACTGGTGTATGATCCATTCAATGTATGCCTGAATTTTAGTTGTTAGAATTTTGCTGAGAAAGTATGGATCTACCTTCATCAGAGACATCAGCCTATAGTTTTTGTTTCTTGCACCATCTTTATATGGCTTTGGTTTCAGTGTAATGGTGGTTTCATAAAATGAGTTTTGAAGTATTTCTTCCTCTTTAAATTTTTAGAAGAGTTTGAAAAATTTTGTACTAATTATATTAAATGTTTGGTAGCATTCACCAGTGAAAATATCTGGTCCTAGACTTACCTTTGTTGAGAGTTTTCTGATAACTACATCAGTATCATTAGTTGTTTTTAGTCTGTTCAGATTTTCTATTTTATGATTCAGCATTAGTGGATTATCTGTTTTTATCAGTATTTATGGATTTTCTCCAGGTTATTCAATCTGTTTTCCAAGTATATAATTATTTATAGTAGCTTCTTATGATACTTTGTAATTGTTGTGGTATGCTAAGTTGATTCAGTCATGTCTGACTCTTTGCAACCCTATGGACTGTAGCCTGCCAGGCTTCTTTGTCCATAAGGACTCTCCAGGCAAGAATACTAGAGTGGGTTGCCATTTCCTTCTTCAGGAGATCTTCCTGATCCAGAGATCAAAACCACATCTCTTATGTCTCCTGCATTGGCAGGTGGTTTCCTTACCACTAGCACCAGTAATTATGTGATGTGA
This sequence comes from Bos javanicus, assembly GCF_032452875.1. NCBI lineage: Eukaryota > Metazoa > Chordata > Mammalia > Artiodactyla > Bovidae > Bos > Bos javanicus. The sequence continues at coordinate 2,949,012 of NC_083871.1, read as the reverse complement.
AACTGGACTGTCTCCTTATGTATTTATAAATTTTAGTTGAGCCTCTCTCTCACACACACACACACACACAAAATATATATATATGTTTTCAAAAAACGACTCTCAGTTTCACTGATTTTTTTTCCTATGACTATTCTAGTCTTTATTTCATTTATTCCTATTTTAATCTTTTTTTTTCTTCTTCTTCTAACTTTGGACTCAGTTCACTCTTTCTTTTCTAATTTCTTGAGGTGTAGAGTTAAGCTGTTTACTAGAAATTTTTCTTTTTTCTTAATGTAGGCATCTATTGCTCTCAACTTTCCTCTTATAACTGCTTTTGCTACATCCTGTATATTTTAGTACTTGTGTTTTTATTTTTTTTTGTCTCAAGATACTTTCTGATTTCCTTTGCGGTCTCTTTCCTAATCCAGTGATTGTTCATGTGTGTCGTTTAGTTTCCAACTATGTGTGCGTTTTCACTTTTCTTCCTGTAACTGATTTCTAATTTCATAGCACTGTAGTAATAATAGAAAAATAAACTGGATATGATTTCTATCTTAAATGTTTGAACACTGGCTTTATGGTTCAACATCTAATATATCTTGATGTTCTCAGCAATTATTGTATTGCTGCCTATTTCTCCCTAAATATCAATTATATTTTACTTTATATATTTAGCCACTCCAGTGTTATGAGCATATATATATTTATAATAGTTATATCTTGTGGATGAATTAACACCTTTATTGATACATGGTTACCTTCTTTGTCTTGTGATCAATTTTGACAAAAAGGTTTATTTTACCTGATGTAGGTAGAGCAACTCCTGTTCTCTTAAGGTTGCTGTTTGTATGGAATACATTTTCCCATCCCTTCACTTTCAATCTATTTGTGTCTTAAAACTAAAATGAGTCTCTTGTAGGCAGCATATTTCTAGATTTTTAAAAAAAATTAATCCACTCAGCCATTTTCTGTATTTTTTAAGGAGTCAATATTATTTTAACTAAAAATTTATAATAATTGTTTTAAACACTATGGAGTTATAGTTCAGTATTCCCTTAAAAATTGTTGAAGGAAGGGGTCCCCCTTCCAGGGCTCCAAGAGCGGGCTCTTGTCTAACACTCAGCATAGAATTGTCTAAGGAGATACGTGCTAACAAAACAAGAGACTTTATTGGAAGAAGGCACCCAGGCAGAGAGCAGCAGGGTAAGGGAATCCAGGAGAACTGCTCTACCATGTGGCTAGCAGTCTTGGGTTTTATGGTGATGACATTAGTTTCTGGGTTGTCTTTGGACAATCATTCTGATTCAGAGTCTTTCCTGGTGGTGCACACATCACTCAGCCAAGATGAATGCTCGAGAGGGATTCTGGTAAGTGGACAGACACGCAGTGTCTCCTTTTGACCTTTCCTGAACTCTTCCAGTTGGTGGTTGCTTATTAGTTCCATAAAACAACTCATGCAAATGGTTACTAGAAAGCCTGACAAGGGGCCGGGGGGAGGTTTCAGTCAGTGTGCTTCCCCGAATTAAATCAACTGTATATGAAGCATAGCATATATGTTTTTGTTCAAATCTGTAGAGTGTGATACATTGCATCATATATATATATATATATATATAGACACAATTTTGTAACATACAATAATTTCATAAAATAATTAAGTTAAAATACCTATTTATTGTTTGGACATCATCAAAACTATACAAATTCATATGTGTTTTTCTTCAAGTTTATAATTATTTTTATTTTCTGAATGTTTTTCTGGTTTTCTTCTTGTTAATTGACATCTCTTCATGCATTCAAGTGCATGTGAAGTTGCTTCAGTCATGTCTGACTCTTTGCAGCCCTATGGCCTAGAGTCTACCAGGCTCTCCTGTCCATGGGATTCTTCAAGCAGGAATATTGGAATAGATTGCCATTTCCTCCTCCAGGAAATCTTTCCAACCCAGGGATGAAACCCACATCCCTTATGTCTTCTGCATTTGGCAGATGGGTTCTTTACCACTCAGTTCAGTTCAGTCTGCCACTGTTTCCCCATCTATTTGCCATGAAATGGTGGGACCAGATGCCATGATCTTAGTTTTCTGAATGTTGAGCTTTAAGACAATTTTTCACTCTCTTCTTACACTTTCATCAAGAGGCTCTTTAGTTCTTCTTCACTTTCTGCCATAAGGGTGGTTCATCTGCATATCTGGAGTTATTGATATTTCTCTCGGCAATCTTGATTCCAGCTTGTGCTTTCTTCAGCCCAGGGTGTCTCATGATGTACTCTGCACATAAGTTAAATAAGCAGGGTCACAATATACAGCCTTGATGTACTCCTTTTCCTATTTGGAACGAGTCTGTTGTTCCATGTCCAGTTCTAACTGTTGCTTCCTAAACTTGCATACAGGTGTCTCAAGAGGCAAGTCTTGTGGAATACCAGGTGGTCTGGTATTCCCATCTCTTTCAGAATTTTCCACAGTTTGTTGTGATCCACACAGTCAAAGGCTTTGGCATAGTGCCAGAAAATTCTTAGGGTTCTTCCTTGACAAAAGCAGCCCCCTGCCTGATCACCAAAACTCTTAAAACCATCCATAATTTTTTTTTTCTCCAGTGAATTTAGTCAACTGTTAACTGTTTAAAGTTTTACTGTATCCTTTGTACAATGTACTCTTTTTTTTTCTACAATATACTATTGCATAGAAATAATAGCTTATTCCTTTTTTAAAAAAGAGACCAAGATTAAGGGGAAAAGTGACTTTTTTTTTTCATTTTAGAAAAGCTACATAAATAATTTTTGCAAATCTCATAGCATATTTGCAGTGGGTATCATTCTATTTATTTATAGAGGAAGAAATTGTGATTTAGCATGATTAAACCTGAAGTCACAGAGGTTGTATCGCTAAGACAGTGTATTCAGAATTTGAACCCCATTCTAAGTTCATAGTTCTGTTCTTCTGATTTTACAACTATATTGTGATACTGATGTTTCTCTTGATTTAACAAGAAAAAAAAAATTTAAATGATCTTTAACTGGAGAAAAGCCATGCTGAGAGGGTAATAAGAAGGAAGGCCAGGGGTCTCCAAAAGGAGGAAATAGGATGCAAGAGTCAGATATTTTTAATCTGTCTCTTAAATGGCAGGAGAAACAAACAAGTGTTAGGTTTTTTCCCCTTCTCAATACAAATTTATTTATTTATTTATTTATTTTGCATTTTAACAAAATTTTATTTGTAAATACTTCTTTTTTTATTTTATTTTTAAACTTTACAATATACAAATTTATTTTTTTAATTAAAGTACATTTAATATAGTTGATTCTCTTTGAGTTACACAATTCACAGACAAAACAAATGATTAGAAATAATGATAGCTGAATTTGCTCTGGAAGGAGCACATAGTACAAGCTTGAACATAATAAAAGGTGACAGCATATGAAATAGGCAGGCCTCATACATCAAATCACAGATATGAATGTGAGTTAAGAGTGAGCAAAATGCATAAACTTTCCCCAATTAGTTAATAAGCTATAGTTAGACTGAATATATTTTAATCCTTCCCCTAATCCTTCTCCTTTCCTTACTTCTCTTTATTTTTATATACTTATAACTACATACCAGAGAAGGCAATGGCACCCCACTCCAGTACTCTTGCCTGGAAAATCCCATGGATGGAGGAGCCTGGTTGGCTGCAGTCCATGGGGTCGCTGAGAGTCGGGCACGACTGAGAGACTTCACTTTCACTTTCACGTTTCACTTTCATGCATTGAGAAGGAAATGGCAACCCACTCCAGTGTTCTTGCCTGGCAAATCCCAGGGGTGGGGGAGCCTGGTGGGCTGCCGTCTATGGGGTCACACAGAATCAGACACGACTGAAGCAACAGCAGCAGCAGCATAGCCACATACATCAATTATGAAAATGCGATGTAATAGCAAGTAGTTTGTGAAATTAGAATTTTTGTAGAAGTTGAGTTCTAATTTTTACTTCTGGCTTTGTATTTTCAGATGATTTATTTTATATCTAAGATTTTCAGTTTTTCCTTTAGGAAAATTTCTGTGAATTTCACTTTAGAAAGGTAGTGTTTTTTCTATTTATTTATCAGTCAGTAACATTTTCTGGAGCTTCCCTGGTGGCTCAGATGGTCAAGACTCTGCCTGCAATGTGGGAGACCCGGGTTCCATTCCTTGATTGGGAAGATCCCCTGGAGGAGGGCATGGCAACCCATTCCAGTATTCTTTTTTTTTTTTAATTTTATTTTATTTTTAAACTTTACAATATTGTATTAGTTTTGCCAAATATCGAAATGAATCCGCCACAGGTATACTCGCGTTCCCCATCCTGAACCCTCCTCCCTCCTCCCCCCCCACCCTCCTTCTGGGTCGTCCCAGTGCACCAGCCCCAAGCATCCAGTATCGTGCATCGAACCTGGACTGGCGACTCATACAGATGGCTAACAAACACATGAAAAGATGCTCAACATCACTCATTATCAGAGAAATGCAAATCAAAACCACTATGAGGTACCATTTCACGCCAGTCAGAATGGCTGCGATCCAAAAGTCTACAAGCAATAAATGCTGGAGACGGTGTGGAGAGAAGGGAACTCTCTTACACTGTTGGTGGGAATGCAAACTAGTACAGCCACTATGGGGAACAGTGTGGAGATTCCTTAAAAAACTGGAAATAGAACTGCCTTATGATCCAGCAATCCCACTGCTGGGCATACACACTGAGGAAACCAGAAGGGAAAGAGACACGTGTACCCCAATGTTCATCGCAGCACTGTTTATAATAGCCAGGACATGGAAGCAACCTAGATGCCCATGAGCAGATGAATGGATAAGAAAGCAGTGGTACATATACACAATGGAGTATTACTCAGCCATTAAAAAGAATACATTTGAATCAGTTCTAATGAGATGGATGAAACTGGAACCTATTATACAGAGTGAAGTAAGCCAGAAAGAAAAATACCAATACAGTATACTAACGCATATATATGGAATTTAGAAAGATGGTAACAATAACCCTGTGTACTAAACAGCAAAAGAGACACCAATGTATAGATCAGTCTTATGGACTCTGTGGGAGAGGGAGAGGGTGGGGAGATTTGGGAGAATAGCATTGAAACATGTAAAATATCATGTATGATACAATATACAAATTTAAAAAGAGGTTTCTTTTAAAATTCTGTGTTGCCACCTGGCTCCACCTGAACTTAACTTTTCTCAAATTTTGAGCTAACCAGTGCATTTTTCTTATGGTAATGTTTATCTTATGCTGTTAATGAACTATGTGTTTACCCTAGACTCTGTCTTCAAGTCTGTCCCCCGATACTCAGAATGGACTTAACAAAACAGCATATTTTACTCACGCAAATGTTCTCTTAAGCTATGTTAATGAGCCTGTATTTGTTTGGAAACCTGCCTTTCTTCAAGATTCATGTTAATCATTTTATGGCCCAGGAAAACTCACTTTGTGCCAATGTTATCCCAAAATCCATGTTGTGGGTGAGGGACCTGGTACTAGTCTCTGAGTCCTGAGACATTTCCTTTCTTTAATTAGCAGACTGCTAGAGGCTGTATGTGACTTCCCTGGTGGCTCAGACAGTAAAAGCATCTGCCTACAATGCAGGAGACCTGGGTTCGATCCCTGGGTCAGGCAGATGTCTTGGAGAAGGAAATGGCAACCCACTCCAGCACTCTTGCCTGGAAAATCCCATGGATGGAGGAGCCTGGTAGGCTACAGTCAATGGTGTCACAAAGATTTGGACATGAATGAGTAGTGACTTCACTACACTACCACAGTTCAGTTCAGTCGTTTAGTCATGTCCGACTCTTTGCTACCCCATGAATTGCAGCACGCCAGGCCTCCCTGTCCATCACCAACTCCTGGAGTTCACTCAAACTCACGTCCATTGAGTCAGTGATGCCATCCAGCCATCTCACCCTCTGTTGTCCCCTTCTCTTCCTGCCCCCAATCCCTCCCAGCATCAGAGTCTTTTCCAATGAGTCAACTCTTCGCATGAGGTGGCCAAAGTATTGGAGTTTCAGCCTCAGCATCAGTCCTTCCAATGAACATCCAGGATTGGTCTCCTTTAGGGTTGACTGGTTAGATGTCCTTGCAGTCCAAGGGACTCTCAAGAGTCTTCTCCAACACCACAGTTCAAAAGCATCAATTCTTCGGTGCTCAGCTTTCTTCACAGTCTAACTCTCACATCCATACATGACCACTGGAAAAACCATAGCCTTGACTAGATGGACATTTGTTGGCAAAGTAATGTCTTTGCTTTTAAATATCCTATATAGGTTGTTCATAACTTTCCTTCCAGGAGTAAACATCTTTTTATTTCATGGCTACAATCACCATCTGCAGTACTATATATTTAATTTTATCCATATTGTATACCTTATCTACTTTTATGTGACTTCCCTGGTGGTTCAGATGGTAGAAGCATCTGCCTACAATGTGGGAGACCTGGGTTCGATCCCTGAGTCAGGAAGATCCCCCGAAGAATAAAATGGTAGCCCACTTCAGTACTCTTGCCTGGAAAATCCCATGGATGGAGGAGCCTGGTAGTCTACAGTCCATGGTGTCGTAAAGAGTCGGACACGACTGAGTGACTTCACTACACTACTATATATCACTACTAGAGGCTATATAACATCTGGCTAAAGATTAGCAGGGGGGCACTCTTTCTACCCCCTTCTGATGTCTATGTCAGAAGCTTTTTTATGTCTTTTACACTTTAATAAAACTTTATTACACAAAAGCTCTGTGTGATCAAACCTCATCACTGGCCCCAGATTGAATTCTTCTCCTCTTGAGGCTAAGAATCCCAGCATCTTTCACTGCTCAGCAACAACATTTCATCTTGGGCGCTCGTCTGGGATCTGAACCTGTGAACTCTCAAACCAGAGGTAAGAACAGTAATCTGTAGACTAAACAGCCTGCTGCCCAGATGAAAGGGGCTAGTGGAGAGAGAGTGGAGACCATTAGGAGACCAAGGCAATAACCGAGATGGGACATAGTGATCATGGCCATGATCAGAGGAGGAACCAAGGTTACAGACTACGAGGACCCTTGAGAAATCAATTACGAATATATTTTTATAAAAGAAGTGGTATTTCCTTTGGATTTGTCAGTTTGGATTTAGAGTGTCAGAAAAAGTAATGGAGGAAAAGCTGTGAGCATGAACAATTCCATGAAATGAAAGGATCAGGCACAGGATTGAGGAAAGTTGGTGCAGAGGGATTGGGCTAAGACAGAGTGATTCTTTGCACATGATGTGTTGGATACATCATTTAGCTGTACGCTAGTAAAGTAATGCTCAAAATTCTCCAAGCCAGGCTTCAGCAATATGTGAACCGTGAAATTCCTGATGTTCAAGCTGGTTTTAGAAAAGGCAGAGGAACCAGAGATCAAATTGCCCACATCCACTGGATCATGGAAAAAGCAAGAGAGTTCCAGAAAACCATCTATTTCTGCTTTATTGACTATGCTAAAGCCTTTGACTGTGTGGATCACAATAAACTGTGGAAAATTCTGAAAGAGATGGGAATACCAGACCACCTGATCTGCCTCTTGAGAAATTTGTATGCAGGTCAGGAAGCAACAGTTAGAACTGGACATGGAACAACAGACTGGTTCCAAATAGGAAAAGGAGTTCATCAAGGCTGTATATTGTCACCCTGTTTATTTAACTTATATGCAGAGTGCATCATGAGAAACGCTGGACTGGAAGAAACACAAGCTGGAATCCAGATTGCTGGGAGAAATCTCAATAACCTCAGACATGCAGATGACACTACCCTTATTGCAGAAAGTGAAGAGGAACTCAAAAGCCTCTTAATGAAAGTGAAAGTGGAGAGTGAAAAAGTCGGCTTGAAGCTCAACATTCAGAAAATGAAGATCATGGCATCCGGTCCCATCACTTCATGGGAAATAGATGGGGAAACAGTGGAAACAGTGTCAGACTTTACTTTTCTGGGCTCCAAAATCACTACAGATGGTGACTGCAGCCATGAAATTAAAAGACGCTTACTCCTTGGAAGGAAAGTTATGACCAACCTAGATAGCATATTCAAAAGCAGAGACATTACTTTGCCAACAAAGGTTCATCTAGTCAAGGCTATGGTTTTTCCTGTGGTCATGTATGGATGTGAGAGTTGGACTGTGAAGAAGGCTGAGCGCCAAAGAATTGATGCTTTTGAACTGTGGTGTTGGAGAAGACTCTTGAGAGTCCCTTGGACTGCAAGGAGATCCAACCAGTCCATTCTGAAGGAGATCAGCCCTGGGATTTCTTTGGAAGGAATGAAGGTAAAGCTGAAACTCCAGTACTTTGGCCACCTCATGTGAAGAGTTGACTCATTGGAAAAGACTCTGATGCTGGGAGGGATTGGGGGCAGGAGGAGAAGGGGACGACAGAGGATGAGATGGCTGGATGGCATCACTGACTCCATGGACGTGAGTCTGAGTGAAGTCCGGGAGTTGGTGATGGACAGGGAGGCCTGGCATGCTGTGATTCATGGAGTTGCAAAGAGTCGGACACGACTGAGCGACTGATCTGATCTGATAGCTGTCCGAATGGCAGTTCCAAGCAAGCTGATAGACCCAGGGCAGCATCTCAGGGAGAAGTCTGGGACTGAGTTATAAATTTGGCAGCCAGTAAATCTCTTCAATATGATTTTAGTATTGGGAAGAGAAAGAAAAGTATCTGCATTAGTGGATTCAGGGAGAGACCCACAGGGGATGGATAACCATGATAGAGTTCCATCATGTCTCAAAACAAAATTCCATTGGAGTAAATGTACATGGGAAGTAAAGCAGATTAAGAAACATTTCTCTTGATATCACACTTGATTCTTGTCTTCTTATATTTACCTAAAAATATTTAAAAATATATTTTATATTTTTTAATGTTTAATGTATTTAAGATATTACCTACTGTAATATATTTATTAAAATAAATATATTTCAAGAATAAATTTAATTAATGAGTAATCACTTGCTTTTCAGAACTTCCAAATAACAGGACTTTTTAACCATGAATTACCTTAATATTTAAGTGGATTGGGGTTTGGTTTTTACTATAATATTACTTCCTTTAACACTAGCTTTCTAACTCTGACTATATTTTCCCTCTACTAATTGTATGAGATCGTAAATACAGAATTTGATTATTTCTTTAGAAAAATAATATAACATGAAGCATATCTTGCTGCTAAATCTGGTGAGAAATAATGCATATAGTAAACTTAGAGGAATAGATAGAAAATGAGAAAACATGGCAGACAGTCTTGTGAACTACAGAATTTTTAGTCTGCTGATATATCTTATTGTAATGTAAAAATGGCAAATTGTAAAACCTGTGTTTTTCCTATTAGAGTGCTGTCAACTGACCTGGATAAGTCTGTGAAAATGGAGTATTGACAATTTGCACAACTGGAGAATGTGGATCCTCAGAAAGCAGAAATGTATTTTGTAATTATAACTTCATATTCCTTACAACAGTGAGGAACTGCTCTGCCATATGACATTGTCAGGTGGTTACATTTCTTTCAGAAGGACTTCTAATAGCAGCTCCAATCATTCCTTGGAATGTGCCTCAGTGACCCCAGAGCTGCGTGACAGTAAGTTGCAAGAGCCAAGAAAGAACAAAAAAGTTAAGCACATTTTCTCATGAAAGGCAAACTCCTCCAAGGAAACGCTTGCCGGCGGTGACATTCCTTTCTATGCAGAGCAGGCATGCTTGATTTCTGAAAAGGGCTTAGTGCTTGAAATTTTCTTTGAGCAGAATGTTTGAAATCATTCAAGCTGGAGTGGCAAATAAGGCAAAACCATTTCCCACATGTAGAAAAATCAGCAGACGCTTTCAAACATATGACTTACGAAATGACGCAGCTGGGATTCTTTTTAAGCAGTGTGTCAGGCTATTACTGAGAGCACTGAAGATGTGGTTTTGCTTCCTGCTATGTTTCTCTGAAAAGTAGTTGAAAATAATTCACTTAGCTGCATTCAAATGCGGAGAGAAACATGAAAACTGGCGCACACTATTCAATCGGGAATTTATCTACTTTTATTAAAACTTCAGACTTTATCATTAATTAAATTGCAGTTAAAATGCTGCCACTTAGGTAAATCATTGAGGTTATTAGTGCCCTTATGTGTGGCACATGGGCATTGAAGACACAGTAAAATAGCATGGTGGACTAGAATACAGGATTTGGGGTTAAAGAAGTTGGGTAGCAGAACTTGTTCTGTAAGTTTCTAAGAGAAATGAATTTCACTAATTTAAACAGGCATAATGAGAATACAGACCAAAGAACATAGATACTTGCAATGAGTAACTGAGAAAACAATCTACTTTTCGAGGGCTGGGTCTCTGCTGTGGCACACGGGTGTCTCTGGCTGTGGCACACAGACTGAGTAGTTGAAGCTCATGCAAGCTGTCCAATTGCGATGCATAGGCTTAGTTGCCCAAGCAGCAAGATCTCAGCTCCTTGGCCAAGGATCAAACTCACATTCCCAGTTTTGCAAGGCAGGTTCTTTACCACTGCACCACCAGGGAAGTCCCTGAATATTGTTTTTAAAAATGTAATCTCTCTCACCCACTAGGGAGACTACTAAAATAAATGTCAGTGAGAATTTGGAGAAATTGGAGTTTGTACTCACTTGGTAGAAGTGTAAATTAGTACAGTTTTTGTGGAAAAAATTATGAATGATCCTCAAAAGATTAAAAATAGAATTAGAATATGATCTTGCAATCCCAATTCTGAGTATATTCTCCAAAATAATCAATAGAAGTGTCTTATCAAGATATTTTTACACACTCATTTCATAATAGCATGGTAGAAGTAGCTAAAGGTGGAAGCAACCCAAATGTCCAGTGATGGATGAATGGGTGAGAAGATGCGGCAACTATGTATAATGGAAGATGATTCAGCTTTTAAAAGGAACGAGATTCTGCCACATGCTACTACACAGATGAACACTATGGATATTATGCTAAGTGAAATAAGCCATTGAGGAAAAGAAAAATATTATACAATTTATATGAGGAGTAAATAGTGTGAAGTGAAAGTCATTCAGTCATTTATGATGCTTTGCAACCCCATGGACTATACAGTCTTTGAAATTCTCCAGGCCAGAATTCTGGAGTGGGTACCCTTTCCTTTCTCCAGGGGATCGTCCCAACCCAGGGATTGAACCTAGGTCTCAGAGGGGTAAATACGTAAAGACAAAAATAAACTGAGGAGCCAAAGTAGAGATGGTTGCCAGAAGTTGGAAGGATGGGGATCATGGGGAATTATTGTTTAATGGGTACAAAGTTTCAATTTGGGAAGATGAACAGTTCTAAAGATGGACAGTGATAGTGGTTACACAACAGTATGTGTGTACTTAATACCAGTAAAGGGTACACTTAAATGATGGTTTAAAATGAAATTGTGTTCATTTTACCACAATAAAATTGGAAAAATTGCAATGTTTTGTTAATATAATAGTTACTATTGTGGGTCATCCTGAAGAAAATCACAAAGCTTATTGCTGAAAATCAGAATGAACACATTGTTGTCAGACAGAATTATGAAAAGTCACAGGCTTTGAGGCATATGCCAACAGTATTCAAAAAGTCATAGATAAGTGGATGGAGAATTAACTGATGACTGTAGTCCCCAACTACATTTGCTGGGTCAAGATCAAGGTCAGCAAACAAATAAGCACTGTGGACACTTTATCTGTACAAAGGATACATTGAAAGTTTGAAGCTAAGAATAAGGAATTCCTAGCATTGGCATTGTCTATTTCAGAAACGATTGCACATTCTCTAGTAAGTAAGTTTAATTTTCTTTTAATCTATTGTGCAGAATAGTACTCCTTACACATGGTAAAAAGTAAGTAGATGAACAATGAAATAGAGGGAAAAGTATGCCTTCCTCTTTATATTAAAAAAAAAAACTGTAAATAGATTTTTAAAAATATAGGTATTAACTTTTAACCTTGGCATAGCCTGTTAAAAATATTTGAAAAGAATCTCATTTATACACAACATAATATATATGGCATAAAAAAAAAAAACTGTCATAGCCTTACGTAAAAAACAAAATAATATAAACAAAAGTTCAAACAAAAACACTAAAATTGTACAAAAAGACAGTAAATAACTAATAAATAGAGATGAATAGAAGGTTATTCCACATACTTGAATTGAAAATATAATTAAAACTTTACGATGTAAATATAAAAATGCACTATTTAATTGAATAGAAACAAACCCGATGGGCTGCCCACATTCTACTGGGGAAGATTACACAGTTGAGTGTTCACTCGGAATCACCTTGGGTGCTGCCACAGCTGGAAAGACGTTTACTATGAAAGTAAATGAAACAAGCAGAGTACAACTTGTGCATATAGAAAAATGTCAATCATAAACATAAATTTATCAAAAACAATTATCTTGGGCTGAAATAAATCCACCACCAAATTTTAAGAAATGATAATATATAATTTTTTATTTTAAAAATTCCTTAAAATAGAAAGGAGCATATTCTAGAAGTTGTGAGGTAAGTTTTAGCTAAACAAACAAGTTAGTATCTCTAATTGCTATTAAGTGTAAACAGGAAATTTGAATGGGTCATATTTTAATTTTTTCCTCATATGTTTATCACAGCCTCTAGGCTTTAATTTCAAGATTCTATGTTATATAATGAGACTTTAACTTATCATGTATTGCAGTTTCAGAGACAACATAATATTAGAATAATTTGTGTATATGTCCAAGGTTTTCTAGCAACCCTAACCCTAACCTTTGTAAATTTGTTTCCATATCTAAAGAAATGGAAGTTTCAAGCCAAAAAAGAGTGAGTTCTCAGAATACATGAAAATTTCATCTTCTTTGCCAAATATTTCTTTTGGTAGTCAGATGGTAAAGAATCTGTCTGCAATGCAGGACACCCGGGTTTGATCCCTAGTTTGGGAATATCCCCTGGAGAAGGGAATGGTTACCCATTCCAATATTTTTCCTTGGAGAATTCTGAAAAGCCTAGCAGGCTACAGTCCATGGGGTCACAAAGAGTTGGACACCACTGAGCAACTAATACACACACACATACACACACACACACACACACGCACACATTATACGGGATACAAATGTAAAACAATTTAAAGGGACAAAGTTAAATAAGTCTCAGACTCTACTAATAAGATCATCCAAATACATGGCACAAATAAATCAAGAAACAAGCAAGCAACAATTTTGTCATTGTATTTCAGGGAAATATTCCATGGGAATTTTCTATGAGTTCTGCCAATGAACACACCATGTGAGGCAATGCAGTCCTCATTGATCTTGAATTAATGGCATTTTTTAATTAATTCCAATCATTGTAGATAATATTTTGAAAAACACAATGAAAATGAAAGTTAAAATATTAAAAACTCCTGTTTTTAATTCTACAACAAATATAAAATTACTTTGTCATAACTTCTAGATAATTTCTAGATTTCCATATAATTTTCCAACTGCTTACTCTGAATATATTTCTTCTTCAATCATGGTCTAGGAACGAAGTTTGATGAATTGGATTCCTTGCTGGTTCACACAGTTAAGAATCTGCCAGCAATGCAGGGGGCCTGGGTTGGGTAGCTCCCCAGGAGAAGGGGATGGCAACCCACTCCAAGTATTCTTGCCTGGAGAATTCCATGGACTGAGAAGCCTGGCAGTCCATGGCTCTGCCAAAAAACCCCATGGGTTTGCAAAGGGTCAGACATGACTGAGTGACTAGTACATTCACTTTCAAACCCCCGTGCAGACCACATTGTGAAGAACAATGATACTGGAAAATATCCTTGACATAATTGCTAAAGTTTATATAATAAAGGTTTCATAGAGCTATTTATCACAGTGTTCTTTAAGGTAGGTCAATAGTTTGGTCAATGCCAAACTAAATTTCAGTAGAATACATTTTATGAGACTGATTACCCCAAGAAATGGCTCTTTAATGATACATATTTAATCTAAGAATAAGTTTTAAGGTAGTTGAGAAATGTTTCACCACACATTATGTTAGAAAGTTGTCTACAAATATTATTTTTCCAAACTTACTGTAATAAGAATTGAGGAACACGTAGATAGTTTAAGGTTATGTCTTCTCTAAAGATCTAGCTTCAGGTAGGTCAATATGGATTTTCAAACAATTAAAATAGGAAGTTTTAACATTATTTTGCAAATCAAACAATATCCAACAAGAAACATATTACTAAAAAGGTAGCCACTTCTCCAAATAATGGAATAAGGACTTAAGCAAAAGAATATGCTTTTGTTTTAAGGATACAGTCCATGACTATCTCTAACAATTTGAAAATGATGATTGAAGAACTGAAATTGTACATTATTGAATTTTCAATGTTGTACTGGGTAACTTTTGATTAAAATTGCCCATTGCAGTTAAACCCACATAAAAGAAAATGGAAATTAAACCTATAGATGTTGTAGTTAAGTAATTTCACTCACTGGTGAACCCCAGGAAAAATTATTTGATACATTTACTCTCAGATAACTTATAGATTTTATATGGTTTATGCACTTGTTAGAAAAATGCCAAATAAATATTGGATGACATCTGCCAAACAAAGTATTATAGTTTAAATATACTTGACATTGTGCCATTTTGCCATTCTTTTTGCAATTGATAAGGGTGCAGATCTAATTGCCTGTTCAGCCTGCTTTTACAATATGGAAAAAAAAAAAAGCCTTATAGTTATCCCTGAAGAAAATCCATATAATTTTATACCTAATAGCTGGAAGGGGTGCTTTAAGTTCACTCCAAACTGAGTTTAAATAATTACCATAAATTTAAGCCATTAAAATATGTAGAAATGATAAAGTAGGGTATAATGCATTATGATAAAAATATTAATTGATGTATTTTCAGAATATTTATTTTGGCCCTTTTTATTAAATGCAAGCTTTATATCTATATTAAAATAATTTAGGCATCATGTAGACTTAAGACATCTTTTCTCATATCACTTTGTGTCCATGGAATTAAAATTTAAATGATGACTGCATATTTTGATTTTGCAAAATGCAAGAATTTGATCCTATAAAATGGTAGGAAGTATAGCTATGCTTACTGAAACTATAGCCACACCCTCTTCTTCCTGTTCCATGTGGATAATGGTGACCTCAAACCCACATATGCAGTTTGTCAAGAATGATACTGGCACACATTTTAGAGTAAGCAAAATAATGTGTGCTTAACTGTGAGTAAAGATTGTAAACTTTCTATTTTCAAAAATGGGATGGCTGACATTATTTGTCCAGCTAGATATGACACTGCCCTTGGCTTACCAAGGCCACATCAATAGGGAATTAAAGGACTCTGCTAGTCAAAACAGACTTTCAGGTGGGAGGAAGCGCTTCATGAACATGATTTTAAAGGAGGTGGCTTTTATTTATTTGTGTGTCTGTATGTATTTGATGAAGTGATTACTTATATGCAACAATAGAGGGTATCTATTTCCCTTAACTTTTAAAGCTGAGAAACAGTGTTTCTCATGCCTTACTCAGCACAGGAGCCCTACTATTTTACATCCTAACTTTGTATTTGGTTAGATTCAATAATTTGGCCTCAGGAAGAAGCAGGTGACATCAGGTTAGAGATATGTTAGATGTTTCCTTAGGGATAATTATTACTGTTTTTTCAAAGCTATCACCTGGGACTTGACTTAGTTAAGACTAGGTTGTCAACAAAACAGAAACTGAGGCAATAATTGAGAACTGTTAATACATCTCAGGAAACAGGAGCAAGGGGTGGATTGAGGCAGGAAAGGAGAGAGCCCATCCTGGAATATGTTACCCACATGCTCACTGCTAAGTGAAACTGATTTGGGGTTCCACAGCACATTTCCAGAACCACCTCATTAAAGGCATCCTGCTATCTTGTGTGAAAGTGGAAGTTGCTCAGTCGTGTCCAACTCTGCGACTCCATGGACTATGCAGCCCATGGAATTCTCCAGGCCAGAATACTGGAGTGGGTAGCCTTTCCCTTCTCCAAGGGATCTTCCCAACCCAAGGATCGAACCCAGGTCTCTCATATTGCAGGCAGATTCTTTATTAGCTGAGCCACAAGGGAAAGCCAAGGGCTGTAATGGGTAGCCTATCCCTTCTCCAGCGGATCTTCCTGACCCAGTAATTGAACCAGGGTCTCCTGCATTGCAGGCTGATTCTTTACTATTTTACTGAGCTATCAGGGAAGCGATCTTGTATGGTGGTAGGAAAAACAGAGAATGTATTCACCTCTCCCACAGTCCATTGCTCAAATATTTTCCCCATGGGCTAGCTCAGTTACAAATGCATGAAAACCTAGCAAAGAGTTCCTAGCATTCATGTCGAAAGAGAAGCCACTGCTATATCTGGTCACCGAGCAATGACTAGAATTAGAAACTATGAAAAGAAGAAAGTTTCACTTTTGCTTGAGATACTGTTCATGTAACCATATGACAGTTATCAAATGCTAAAGGAGCAAAAAAAAAAAAAAATACAAAGCTCTTATTAATAAATAATTTATTTGTAAATATTCTTTTAGTTTAGGTAATGCTATGCTGCTGCTGCTGCTGCTGAGTCACTTCAGCCATGTCTGACTCTGTGCGACCCTATAGACAGCAGCCCACCAGGCTCCCCGGTCCCTGGGATTCTCCAGGCAAGAACACTGGAGTGGGTTGCCATTTCCTTCTCCAATGCATGAAAGTGAAAACTGAAAGTGGAGTCACTCAGTCGTGTCCAACTCTTAGCTACCCCATGGACTGCAGCCCACCAGACTTCTCCATCCATGGGATTTTCCAGGCAAGAGTATTCGAGTGGGGTGCCATTGCCTTCTCCAAGTAATGCTATAGTTTTCTGTAAATATAGTACCTTCTTATTATATTGTAAAGGAAGAAATATCATATTCACACGTGGTGTTTTAAAGGTTTTTTAGGTGTTTTATAGGTTTATAGGTTAAAAACAATATCAATGAATCACCAAATAATCACTGGCACTTATAAGTCAGCATAGCTTGATAAAAGGATAAAGTATTAGTATACTCATATCCCAGTAATGATATTTAGAATTTGAAATAAAATAAAATAAAATGTTTATAATAATGTGAAAAAAGGAGGAAGACTTCATTTAAGTTCAGTTCAGTTGCTCAGTCATATCTGACTCTTTGTGACCCCATGGACTGCAGTATACCAGGCTTCCTAGGGCTTGCTCAAACTTATGTCCATCAAGACAGTGATGCCATCCAACCATCTCTTCCTCTGTTGTCCCCTTCTCCTCCTGCTCTCAATCTTTCCCAGCATTAGGGTCTTTTCCAATGAGTCAATTCTTTGCATCAGGAGGCCAAAGTATTGGAGCTTCAGCTTCAGCATCAGTCCTTCCAATAAATATTCAGAACTGATTTCCTTTAGGATGGACTGGTTGGATCTCCTTGCAGTCCAAGGGACTCTCAAGAGTCTTCTCTAACATTACAGTTCAAGAATATCAATTCTTCAGTGCCCAGCTTTCTTTACAATCCAAATCTCACATCCATACATGACTACTGGAAAACAAAATAGCTTTGACTAGATGGACCTTTGTCGGCAAAGTAATGTCTCTGATTTTTAATATGCTGTCTAGGTTGGTCATAACTTTTATTTCAAGGAGCAAGCATAATTCAATTTCATGGCTGTAGTCACCACCTGCAGTGATTTTGGAACCCCCCAAAATAAAGTCTATCCCTGTTTCCACATCTATTTGACATGAAATGATGAGACCAGATGCCATCATCTTCGTTTTTTAAATGTTAACAATTTCACTATTCAAATGTTTGATGTTAATACTAGAGCAAACTGTGTGGAGCTCATTATCTTTCTGATTTATATATATATATGAATGATAGTGATAGAAAATATGACCATTGTTTAAGGCAGATGAGGATTTCCAGGTGACCAAGCAGGACTTGATCCCAAATTTGGGGTATTTAGCCAATGTTAAGAAACTTTATAAGATGCTTGATTCCTCATCTCTAAAAGGATGTGATTATCTATAAAATCTGACTTTTTGTATCTATCTTTAATGTGTGAAATATTTTACAGTTTCAACAAGTTCTGATACTATTCAGTTAACTAGGTATACAGAAATGTTAGTTGTAGAACCTCAAAATACTATAATAGACTTTTGAAAATATGGCAAATTCTTAGCAAATGAGTTGTCTGGGAGTTGAGTACTAGGGGAAGGTCACAGATTAAGTAAAAATAATTGAAACAAAACTAAACGTACATAAAATCATTCTCCCACAGCCATGTCTTCTGTTTGTTTTCTCTATAATCCACATACTTATTCAATGCTGCACAAATTTGTGTTTTTATTTTCCCTAGCTGGCCAGTATCTTTTTTTTTTTTTTTTTTTGGCCACTATCTTTTGTTTTTCTTATAAATGTCCCTCCTTCCTTTGGTTTCATTCCATTTTGTGCAAAGAAATGTTGAATATTAATATAACTTCATGTTCAGACTGAGTTTCTTAAATCCCACGCCACTGGTTGAATTTGATTCACTATCTAGAAGACCTGCTCATGTCCTGTTTCATTCAGACAGCCTGAAAGGAAACTCCTTAAGTTCAGATGTAGGACAAGTGGAGTTTTCCTCTTCAAATGCCAGCTGGACACAACCAGACAACCTAAAGTAGTCAATCAGGTTTATTTTATGCAGAGATTTTATTTCTAATTGCCCCCAATTTCAGTGTGCTGTACTCTCGTGTTATATATAAACATGCATATACAACACCGCTTTTACAGCCATTATGACTTATCTTCACACCTCTGTTTGAAAGGCAAGCTGTTTGAAACCCCTACTCCCTCCAACCCTCCACATTCTACCAACACTCCAGCATATACACATTTCTTCTAGATGGTCAACTTTTTATATTCTTTTTTAACTTAATTTTGATTGCACAGGGTTTGCTTTTATTAGAGCATTGGCATGGTAGGTGTATTTTAACTAAGCAGCTCTTCAGTTGTGTTTTACCATGCCTACAAAGACATGTAAACACTCTCCATTGTTGCTGGATGACAGAAATAAGTTTTCTCACTGATCGCCTTCTGATTAATAAAAAAGCAGCCTCAAATGGGCATGGGGGAATGCATCCTCCTCCTGTTATCTTCCTCCTAAGTCTCCTACTTGCTCCTCTGGCCTCCACTCCAGTCTCCTGGATGTCACATAGGTTATGGCCTAAAGGTCCCAGCCTTTTAAACCTCCACTGTGGGAAGAGTCATATCATCTCAAAGGAGGATTAGTCATGGGTATTTGAACACTGTAAAGATCAGATCTACTGGTTAAACAAACTTCTTCTTTTCTTTCTTTCTTTTTTTTTTTTTTGGTACTTGTTAACCAAAACACTATAAAACATAAATTTTGATTCAAGTTAGTGTTTACTGATCAACTTTCTCATTAGGCATGCAGAAAAAGGACACAGGTCAATGTTTATCCCTATTCACATTATATTATATTATAGTGTGTGTGTGTACATGCTAAGTCACTTCAATCATGTTGGACTCTTTGTTACTCCATGAACTGCAGCCTGCCAAGCTCATCTCTTTACAAGATTCTCCAGGCAAGAATACTGGACTGGGTTGCCATGACCTGCTCTAGGAGATCTTCCCAACCCAGGGGTCGAACTCACATCTCTTACATCTCCTACATTGGCAGGTGGGTACTTTACCACTAGCACCACTTGTGAAGCCCATATTATAGTATACATATACTTACATGCTCAAACACGATTTGTTGTTGTTCAGTGGCTAAGTCATGTCTGACTGTTTGTGATGCCATGAAATGCAGAATGCCAGGCTTTCTTGGCCTTCACTATCTGAGTTTGCTCAAACATGATTTACATATTGAGAAATTCATTAAAATATACCTTATTTTATATCATAACATTGATCAGGAATAAAGCAGCTCAGGAAAATTTCTGAATGCACCCTGGGTCTTTTCCTACAAACACATCAGTGTTACTGTCTGATGCCCTAGTGCAATTGCTCAACGATCACTAAATGGCTATGCCACAGAGTCAGCAAAATGTACAAACTCACCCATGTGTGTGAGGATTCATTTTCACCCCTATGATTCTTGAAGATGCATCTGATTCTTCGAATTTAAATGAAGTGTAGAACCTGGACCACAACAGAATCAGAAAAAGTTGGCTTTTCTTTTCAGATTCTTTTTTTTTTTATTCTTTTTATCCACCACAGGTATACAGGTGTTCCCCATCCTGAACCCTCCTCCCTCCTCCCTCCCCATACCATCCCTCTGGGTCTTCCCAGTGCACCAGCCCCAAGCATCCAGCATCGTGCATTGAACCTGGACTGGCATCTCATTTCATACATGACATTTCACATGTTTCAATGCCATTCTCCCAAATCTTCCCACCCTCTCCCTCTCCCACAGAGTCCATAAGACTGTTCTATACATCAGTGTCTCTTTTGCTTTAATTGTGATGCTTCACAAGGGTTTCATCAAATTTTTAACTCCTAATATGTTGAGTGTGGGAACCTGAATTTTGCTGGAACTTTGGTAGATGTGCATATGTAGGTAAACATACTTATTATGATTTCTCACAATTTTGAATATTTGTAATTATATAACTCATTTTTAATGTAAAATTTATTTTAAAGCTGCATTAGACTTTATTACTGTTATTACATTACAGGAGAAAACAGACATGACAAAGGAGAGATACACGTTCAGAAAATGTGTGAAATCATAGATATATTTGTTAGGAGAGTAATATCTATTGTATATATAGACTGACACTTGTTTTGAAAATTGAACAAGAAAATAAGGGTTTTTTGAAATAGCTTGAAGCTCTTTTCTGTCAGCTGCTCTAAGTGATTTCAAGTAGTAACAGTCATTATGATGGAAGAGTTTGTTTTGGGAAATGAGAATTGATATGATGAAATGGAATAAAATGCATTGCACTCATTCATTTCATAACCATTATCTAAACAGAGTAGTAGAAGTTGTGAAAAGGTAGAATGGAGAAGTACAGCCTGTGACAAATGGGTCCAATTTTTAAAAACACACTATGCTCCTGAAGCCAGCAGCCAGGAAGATCAGCTCCTCCCACACAGCTCTCATACCATGAATTTCATTATATGGAAGGCAATTTGAAAGGGTATTTTAAGTCTTTCGAGAAGTTTCTCCTGGACAAAAGAAATGGAAAACTATGACAATCTCATGCAATAATTAAGTTTCCTATCCAAAATGATACATTTGTTCTCCATGTATATGACTCTGATTGAGTCTTAGGTAATGTCTTAGGTCTGGTTGAGTCTTAGGTAATGGCAGAATTTGGATGCAGCCAATGTGTATAATGCACACATCTCACATGCTAGCAAAGTAACACTCAAAATTCTCCAAGCCAGGCTTCAGCAATACAGGAACCGTGAAGTTCCAGATGTTCAAGCTGGATTTAGGAAAGGCAGAGGAACCAGAGATCAAATTGCCAACATCCATTGGATCATTAAAAAACAAGAGAGTTCCAAGAAACCATTTACTTCTGCCTTATTGACTAGACGAAGGCCTTTGACTGTGTGGATCACAGCAAACCGTGGGAAATTCTTCAAACGGGAATACCAGACCACCTGACTTGCCTGCTGAGAATCAGTGTACAGGGCAGGAAGCAACAATTAGAAATGACATGAAACAACAGACTGGTTCCATATAGGGAAAGGAGTAGTCAAGGCTGTATGTTGTCCCCCTGCTTATTTAATTTATATGCAGAGTACATCACTGGGCTGGATGAAGCACATGCTGGAATCAAGATTGCTGGGAGAAATATTAATACCCCAGATATGCAGATGACACGACCCTTATGACAGAAAGGGAAGAAGAACTAAAGAGCCTCTTGATGAAAGTGAAAGAGAAGAGTGAAAAAGTTGGCTTAAAAATCAACATTCAGAAAACTAAGATCATGGCATCTGGTCCCATCACTTCATGACAAATAGATGCAGAAAAAATGGAAAGAGTGACAGACTTTGTTTTGTTGGGCTCCAAAATCACTGCAGATGGTGACTGCAGCCATGAAATTAAAAGACACTTGCTCCTTGGAAGAAAAGGTAGAACAACTTCAGTTCAGTTAGTCACTCAGTTGTGTCCGACTCTTTTCGACCCCATGAATCGCAGCACGCCAGACCTCCCTGTCCATCACCAACTCCTGGAGTTCACTCAGACTCAAGTCCATCGAGTCAGTGATGCCATCCAGCCATCCCATCCTCTGTTGTCCCCTTCTCCTCCTGCCCCCAATCCCTCCCAGCATCAGAGTCTTTTCCAATGAGTCAACTCTTCGCATGAGGTGGCCAAAGTACTGGAGTTTCAGCTTTAGCATTATTCCTTCCAAAGAAATCCCAGGGCTGATCTCCTTCAGAATGGGCTGGTTGGATCTCCTTGCAGTCCAAGGGACTCTCAAGAGTCTTCTCCAACACCACAGTTCAAAAGCATCAATTCTTCAGTGCTCAGCCTTCTTCACAGTCCAACTCTCACATCCATACATGACCACAGGGAAAACCATAGCCTTGACTAGATGAACCTTTGTTGGCAAAGTAATGTCTCTGCTTTTGAATATGGATTCGTTTTGATATTTGGCAAAACTAATACAATTATGTAAAGTTTAACAATTAAATAAAATTTAAAAAAAAACTTAAAAAAAAAAAAGAATATGCTATCTAGGTTGGTCATAACTTTCCTTCCAAAGAGTAAGCATCTTTTAATTTCATGGCTGCAGTCACCATCTGCAGTGATTTTGGAGCCCCCCAAAATAAAGTCTGACACTGTTTCCACTGTCAGACTATTTCCCATGAAGTGATGGGACTGGATGCCATGATCTTCGTTTTCTGAATGTTGAGCTTTAAGCCAACTTTTTCACTCTCCACTTTCACCTTCATCAAGAGGCTTTTTAGTTCCTCTTCACTTTCTGCCATAAGGGTGGTGTCATCTACATATCTAAGGTTATTGATATTTCTCCCAGCAATCTTGATTCCAGCTTGTGCTTCTTCCAGCCCAGCGTTTCTCATGATGTACTCTGCATATAAGTTAAATAAGCAGGATGACAATATGCAGCCTTGACGTACTCCTTTTCCTATTTGGAACCAGTCTGTTTTTCCATGTCCAGTTCTAACTGTTGCTTCCTGACCTGCATACAGATTTCTCAAGAGGTAGGTCAGGTGGTCTGGTATTCCCATCTTTTTCAGAATTCTCCACAGTTTATTGTGATCCACACAGTCAAAGGCTTTGGCATAGTCAATAAAGCAGAAATAGATGTTTTTCTGGAACTCTCTTGCTTTTCCCATGATCCAGCAGATGTTGTCAATTTCATCTCTGGTTCCTCTGCCTTTTCTAAAACCAGCTTGAACATCAGGAAGTTCACGGTTCACATATTGCTGAAGCCTGGCTTGGAGAATTTTGAGCATTACTTTACTAGCATGTGAGATGAGTGCAATTGTGCGGTAGTTTACAGTATATTACAAAGCTGAGACATCTCTTTGCCTACAAATCTCCATATAGTTAAAGCTATGGTTTTTTTCAGTAGTCATATATCAGGCTACTGTTATGAGTATTATATATATATATATATATATATATATATATATATATATATATAATATGTAGTACAGTTAAGAGAGTTGTACCATAAAGAAGACTGAATACCGAAGAACCTATGCTTTTGAATTATGGTGCTGGAGAAGATCTTGAGAATCCCTTGGATAACAAGGAGATCAAACCAGTCAATCCTAATGGAAATTAACCAAGTGTTTTCATTGTAAAGAGTGATGCTGAAGGTGAAGCTCTGATACTTTGACAACTTGGTGCGAAGACCCAACTCATTGGAAAAGACTCTGATGCTGGACAAGACTGAGGCAAAAGGATAAGGGTGAAGCAGGTGGTTTATTGGCATCACTGACTCAATGGGCATGAGTCTGAGCTTACCCTGGGAGATAGTGAAGGACAGGGAACTTGGAGTGCTGCAGTCCATGAGGTCACAGAGAGTCAGACATGACTTGGTGACTAGACAATACTGAAAATATTCCTTTGACAATATGAGCACTAAAATAAGTTACATATCAAGCCAATAATAGATGCATGAATGATATTTCCTCTTTAAAATATTTTGTTTCAGATCTCTATATGCTTCTTAAAATAGATTTTGAAAAATGTTAGATATATTAAAAGGAAAGTCTGTAGCATAAGTAATAAGACTGTATTGCTTTTGTTGTGTAATTTAAATGTACTCTTAATAAAACAGGGATAATGTAGGAAATGCATAGATAATTACCAATATGTCCAACCCAAATGCTGAGTTGTGTGTTTGAATGTGTTGTATTTGTGTTTGAATGCAATTAAATATATGACTCATGCTTTTATTGACCTTGACAATGAGAAAATGTTCATTTTTATATATCTTCATTTCCTTAGTTACAGAAAAAAATGAAAAACAAGACTTAGTTCTAAGGTTTATTAATAATGAAGAAAGTTCTGCTCCTAAAATATGAGAGATTGACATAAAAATTTTTTAGTTGCCATCAGATACCTTTGCCATACATTGTATGGCTTCCAAGCAATAATGAATTACTATGAAGGTATCATCACAAATCTTTTATTTTTATTTGCATATATATTTCCATCAATAAGTTAAAAACTATGTATAGTCCATCAAATATTGATTAGATATGTAATTTATTTTAGCCCTAGAATCCAGTTAAATAACAAACTTTAAATATATTTTTAATAAAAATTAAATAATTTTGTTGGTATGTATATATTTTTAGGCCTAATTATGTAAAGGACAACATATAACTGTTTTGATCCAGGAAGATCAGAGAACCACCAAAAAGGATAAGTATTACTCCACATAGACATACGATATTCATACTTCAGAAAACAAAGAAAATGGAAAATTTTGAAAGAAATCAGATGTAGATAAAAACACACATGGAAGAAAAACAACTTACCTATAGACAAACGTGGGTTATAATTGAGAATTATATTATTTTTTCATCAGAATTTGTGCAAATTAAATGAGAGTAGAAAATGCAGATCAATGGAACAAAATAGAAAGCCCAGAGGTAAATCCACACACCTATGGACACCTTATCTTTGACAAAGGAAGCAAGAATATACAATGGAAAAAAGACAATCTCTTTAACAAGTGGTGCTGGGAAAACTGATCAACCACTTGCAAAAGAATGAAACTAGAACACTTTCTAACACCATACACAAAAATAAACTCAAAATGGATTAAAGATCTAAACGTAAGACCAGAAACTATAAAACTCCTAGAGGAGAACATAGGCAAAACACTCCGACATAAATCACAGCAGGATTTATGCTGTGATTTATGCATAGGTGGAAATAAAAGCAAAAATAAACAAATTGGACCTAATTAAACTTAAAAGCTTCTGCACAACAAAGGAAACTAAGCAAGGTGAAAAGATAGCCTTCAGAATGGGAGAAAATAATAGCAAATGAAGAAACTGACAAACAACTAATCTCAAAATACACAAGCAACTCCTGCGGCTCAATTCCAGAAAAATAAATGACCAAATCAAAAAATGGGCCAAGTAACTAAATAGACATTTCTCCAAAGAAGACATACAGATGGTTAACAAAGACATGAAAATATGCTCAACATAACTCATTATCAGAGAAATGCAAATCAAAACCACAATGAGGTACCATTTCACGCCAGTCAGGATGGCTGCGATCCAAAAGTCTACAAGCAATAAATGCTGGAGAGGGTGTGGAGAAAAGGGAACCCTCTTACACTGTTGGTGGGAATGCAAATTAGTACAGCCACTATGGAGAACAGTGTGGAGATTCCTTAAAAAACTGGAAATAGAACTGCCTTATGACCCAGCAATCCCACTACTGGGCATACACACCAAGGAAACCAGAATTGAAAGAGACTGAAGTATTACTCAGCCATTAAAAAGAATACATTTGAATCAGTTCTAATGAGGTGGATGAAACTGGAGCCTATTATACAGAGTGAAGTAAGCCAGGAAGAAAAACACCAATACAGAATACTAATGCATATATATGGAATTTAGAAAGATGATAATGATTACCCTGTATGCGAGACAGCAAAAGAGACATAGGTGTATAGAACAGTCTTTTGGACTCTGTAGGAGAGGGAGAGGGTGGGATGTTTAGGGAGAATGGTATTGAAACATGTATAATATAATATATGAAACGAATCGCCAGGTTCGATGCATGATACTGGATACTTGGGGCTGGTGCACTGGGAAGACCCAGAGGGATGGTATGGGGAGGGAGGAGGGAAGGGGGTTCAGGATGGGGAACACGTGTATACCTGTGGTGGATTTATGTTGATGTATGGCAAAACCAATATAATATTGTAAAGTAATTAACCTCCAATTTAAATAAATTTATATTAAAAATAAAAAAATAAATGAGAGTAGAGTAACATTTAAAGTGATAAAACAATGTATATCAATATAGAATTCTGTATCTTTTTAAAATATGGAAAATAAATACAGATATTCTTATATGTATTAATGCATATTTGCAAACTACAGATTAATGCCTAAAACAATTTAAAGATATGTGCTATTGATTTTCTAAAGGAGGGGATATAATAAATAGAATTACATAAATAATGATTATTTGAATCCTGAATGCAGAATAAGGAGGAAAAACAGAAAGAACACATGAAATAAATATAACACATTACATGTGGTAATTAATCCAAACTCTATAAGAACTTTGTATGTGCACAGTCTACAGATTAAAAATTAAAAGACCAGTGATTGTTAGTGTGAACAAACCATAAGACCAAGTTATATGTAGCCAATAAGAAATACCATTTAAATATAAATTTAGGATACATTAAATAAAGTGATGAGGAAAGATATAGCATATTAACACTAACCAAAATAAATAGGGAATATCTACATTAATTTCCATTAAAGCAGGTTTTAGAGCATGGACATTTCCCAGGGAAAGAAACTGCATAATGATAAAGGGGTTAATTCTCCCAGAAAACATAGCAATCTTAAATATTTATGCTGCCAACAATAGATCATCTGAATATGTAAGGCAGAAACTGGAAGAACTACAAGAAGAAATATATATATATATACATATATATATATATAGTGCTGGATACTTCAACACATTTGTTTCAGTACTATTAGACCAAGCAGGCAGAATATCAGTAAGGATATATTTGGTATCAATTTTCCAAAGTATCTTTCAGAAAATAGAAGCAGAAAAAACACTTCCAAACTCAATTAAAAAAAATTGTTATTACTCTAATTTTGAAACCAGATAAAGATATCTAAATGAGATTTCCCTAGTTGTGCAGTGTCTAAGGCTCTGTGCTCTCAAAGCAGTGTGTGATCCATGGTCAGGGGAGTAGCTCTCACATGCGGTAATTATGCATGACACAGCAAAGATCAAAGATCCTGTGTGCTGCGCCTAAAACCCTACACAGTCAAAGAAAAAACAGACAGGAAAAAGACATCATAAAAAAAAAAAAAGGAAAAACACAGACCAATCTCATGAATATAGTTGCAAAATTTTTCAAATATACATTAGCAAATCAAATTCAACAATATATAAAAAATTATGTACCACAACATTTAAAGAGATGCAAGGCTATTTCAACTTTGAAAGTTAAGTGCAATGCATTATATAACAGTTCAGAGGAGAAAATGACCTGATAGTACCAATCAATCTTGAACAAGCATCACTGGATACTTTGCAAAATCCAAAATGTATTATGGAAAAAACCTCTCAGTTTCACTTTCACGCATTGGAGAAGGAAATGGCAACCTACTCCAGTGTTCTTGCCTGGAGAATCCCAGGGACGGGGGAGCCTGGTGGGCTGCCGTCTATGGGGTCACAACAGAGTCGGACACAACTGAAGTGACTTAGCAGCAGCAGCAGCAGCAAACTAGGAAGAGTCTCAAATTCACAAAGAACTTTGACAAAAAAGCAAACAACAAAAAAAAGATGCCTAATATCCTATTAATGGCAACAGCATGGACACTTTACCATATGATTGAAACACAGCAATAACATCCTTTTCACCATCACATATCTATTGAAAGATCAGCGGTTTCCAGGGAGAAGACATCTTGAGGACTGATTAGAGGAAGCACAGAATTATTAGAGGAGATGGATGGTACTGTACTAGTGGATATTTGACACTATGTATTTGTGAAAATCTACATAACTTTACAGAACAAAGAGTGGACCTTGTCAGAGACAGATTGGAAAAGTAGTTTAGAAGCTCCAGGCAAGCATAGCAGATTGAAATGCAGACCTAAGATTTTAACTGATCCGCATGCACACACTGCTGTATTTTAAATGGATAGCCAACAAAGTCCTATGGTATAGCAGAGGGAACTCTGCTATAGTGTTATATGGCAGCCTGGGTGAGAGGGAAGTTTGGGAGGGAATGGATGCATGTAAATGTATGGCTGAGTCCTTTCGATGTCCACCTGAAACTGTCACAATGTTGTTAATTGGCTATATTCAATACAGAATACAAAAGTTTTTTTAAAAAAAAAAAAAAGAAATATAGGAAATAACCTCACTGAAGGGGATGGGAGAAAATGATAGTGACTTCAGTAACTTTGGAAATTACTGGACTCTGTAAGTCTGAATGCAAGAGAACTTGTACATAAGCATTGGGGCTTTAATAGATAGACTTATTTATCATAAGGACATTTGTCGATTGTGAAACCACCCTATAAGCACACCGGTTTAAAACCTGGTAAATTACTGGTAGAAGATGCAAACTAGGCTTCTCCTTGATGTTACTGGAAGTTACAGATAAGAAAGGGGAGAAGGTTAAAATTATACTAGTGCTACTGGATTAGAGTTGGAGACATGAGAATGAGCTCATATTCAGATTAATATTAATATAGATGGTTAAATATAGAAATATTTATAAATATGTGCAAATATATGTGTTACTATAACCTTGTTCTGGCATTTCAGTTAACAATAAAAAAAAAAATCAAACAGGATTCCATGGAGAACTGACTGACTCCCCTCCCACCCAGGCTGCCATATAACATTGAGCAGAGTTCCCTGTGCTATACTGTAGGGCTTTGTTGGCTATTCATTTAAAATACAACAGTGTATTTTAAATGGATAGCCTGCCTATCAGTTAAAATCTTAAGTAAGGTCTGCATTCCAACCTGCAATGCCTGCCTGAATCTTCAAACAGGTAGAATCTTCTATCATGTATACTACATGCAAGAAGTATTATAGGACAAGGAAAAATGTGCTACAAGAAAACAAACAAAAGAAACAGAACAACAGCAAAAAGTCAGAATGGTTGCTGTAAGATAAAGAGACAGAGGAACCAAGCTATCAAGTTGCAAATGGCCAAAGCTGGACCATTTGAGCAACAAAATAAATAAGCAGCATTTGATTATAATACAATGCATAGAATATATATCCATGAAACTGTACTGATAAAATTAAATGGGTTAGTAAAATAAAAATGTGGGAGAATAGACAAAATCACTTGTGCAAAAGAGTTCCAGATAATTTTTGCAGATACTCCAGTTTGAAAAAGATGGAATGTAACCTAAAACTCCCCTCTTCTTAGATATGGACAAAAAGATGTATTTATAACAAATCAACAAATGCTTCATTGAGTAACAATAATAAAATTATAACTGTGATAGAAAGTAAATCAGAAATTTTACTTCCTGACAATCAAAATAGAAAAAAAAAATTATAGCTTAATATGAATTTGGATAATAATGTGAATTAATAATATTATTGTTAACAGTAATTGATAAAATTTGAAAAATGTAAATGGAAGCAAAAAATACATACTTTCAATTTAGTTGCAAATTTCTTTTCATTGAAAAAATGCATTTTACACATTTAAATAATATTTCCCAAATTCTCTATAACATTTTAAAGAACATTCTATATATTAACCTATGGAATAGTATAGGTGGGAGGGATGCAAAGAGTCAGAAACTATGGGACACCACATTAGGAACTGAACCACAGAGAAGGATGGATTTCAATTGTGGGTAAAAGGCACAAAATCACTTATATGCACAGAGAATAAGGAAAATATTATTTCCTAAAAAACAAGACCATTGTTCTTCTGTTTGTGTGTTGACCTGCACATCATCCTGAGAATAAAGTAATCTCTAGTGGAGTAAAGAAGCAGAGCACAAACACATGAAGGCATTTATTTGTTTTGAGAGAGGCAGCCTTGAAATTTTTATAGTGATGGAAACCCCACATTTTCAAGTTCTCCATAAAACTCTTCACTTGACTTAGAAATGAGAGAAGAAGACTTCTTCTGGAAGCTAATGATTCTCTTAAAATAAATGCCTTTTTCTCTGGTCTTTATTTAGTTTTTTTCTTGAAAGTGGACTCAAGATATGCTTTGGAAAACAACTTTGAACTTCAGGGAATATTTCTGGACATATGAAATTTAATCAACTGCTATAGGCATAATGGATATTATTCTTCTGTTTCCTTGTATAAAATGAGCTGCATGCAGCTGCAAGCATAGGATACTACTTGTAGTAGCATAACAAAAATTAGGGTTTACAAAACCTGACAAAGATCCCACAAAAAAGAAAACTACAGATCAGTATCACTGATGAACATAGATGCAAAAATCCTTAACAAAATTCTAGCAATCAGAATCCAACAACACATTAAAAAGATCATACACCATGACCAAGTGAGCTTTATCCCAGGGATGCAAGGATTCTTCAATATCCACAAATCAATCAATGTAATACACCACATTAATAAATTGAAAAATAAAAACCATATGATTATCTCAATAGATGCAGAGAAAGCCTTTGACAAAATTCAACATCCATTCATGATAAAAACTCTCCAGAAAGCAGGAATAGAAGGAACATACCTCAACCTAATAAAAGCTATATATGACAAACTCACAGCAAACATTATCCTCAATGGTGAAAAATTGAAATAATTTCCTATAAAGTCAGGAACAAGAAAAGGGTGCCCACTTTCACCATTACTATTCAAAATAGTTCTGGAAGTTTTGGCCACAGCAATCAGAGCAGAAAAAGAAATAAAAGGAATACAAATAGGAAAAGAAGAAGTAAGACTTTCTCTGTTTGCAGATGACATGATCCTCTACATAGAAAACCCTAAAGACTCCACCAGAAAATTACTAGAACTAATCAATGAACATAGTAAAGTTGCAGGATATAAAATCAACACACAGAAATCCCTTGCATTCCTATACACTAATAATGAGAAAATAGAAAGAGAAATTAAGGAAACAATTCCATTCACCATTGCAATGGAAAGAATAAAATACTTAGGAATATATCTACCTAAAGAAACTAAAGACCTATATATAGAAAACTATAAAACACTGGTGAAAGAAATCAAAGAGGACACTAATAGATGGAGAAATATACCATGTTCATGGATTGGAAGAATCAATATAGTGAAAATGAGTATACTACCCAAAGCAATTTATAGATTCAATGCAATCCCTATCAAGCTACCAACGATATTCTTCACAGAGCTAGAACAAATAATTTCACAATTTGTATGGAAATACAAAAAACCTCGAATAGCCAAAGCTATCTTAAGAAAGAAGAATGGAACTGGAGGAATCAAGCTTCCTGACTTCAGCCTCTACTACAAAGCCACAGTTATCAAGACAGTATGGTACTGGAACAAAGACAGAAATATAGACCAATGGAACAAAATAGAAAGCCCAGAGATAAATCCACGCACCTATGGACACCTTATCTTTGACAAAGGAGGTAAGAATATGCAGTGGATTAAAGACAATCTCTTTAACAAGTGGTGCTGGGAAAACTGGTCAACCACTTGTAGAAGAATGAAACGAGCACTTTCTAACACCATACACAAAAATAAACTCAAAATGGATTAAAGATCTAAACATAAGATCAGAAACTATAAAACTTCTAGAGGAGAACATAGGCAAAAAATTCTCCGACATACATCACAGCAGGATCCTCTATGACCCACCTCCCAGAATATTGGAAATAAAAGCAAAAATAAACAAATGGGACCTAATTAAACTTAAAAGCTTCTGCACAACAAAGGAAACTATAAGCAAGGTGAAAAGACAGCCTTCAGAATGGGAGAAAATAATAACAAATGAAGCAACTGACAAACAACTAATCTCAAAAATATATAAGCAACTCCTACAGCTCAATTCCAGAGAAATAAATGACCCAATCAAAAAATGGGCCAAAGAACTAAACAGACATTTCTCCAAAGAAGACATACGGATGGCTAACAAACACATGAAAAGATGCTCAACATCACTCATTGTCAGAGAAATGCAAATCAAAACCACTATGAGGTACCATTTCATGCCAGTCAGAATGGCTGCGATCCAAAAGTCTACAAGCAATAAATGCTGGAGAGGGTGTGGAGAAAAGGGAACCCTCTTACACTGTTGGTGGGAATGCAAACTAGTACAGCCACTATGGAGAACAGTGTGGAGATTGCTTAAAAAACTGAAAATAGAACTGCTTTATGATCGAGCAATCCCACTGCTGGGCATACACACCGAGGACACCAGAAGGGAAAGAGACATGTGTACCCCAATGTTCATCGCAGAACTGTTTATAATAGCCAGGACATGGAAGCAACCTAGATGCCCATCAGCAGATGAATGGATAAGAAAGCTTTGGTACATATACACAATGGAGTATTACTCAGCCATTAAAAAGAATACATTTGAATCAGTTCTAATGAGGTGGATGAAACTGGAGCCTATTATACAGAGTGAAGTAAGCCAGAAAGAAAAACACCAATACAGTATACTAACGCATATATATGGAATTTAGAAAGATGGTAACAATAACCCTGTGTACGAGACAGCAAAAGAGACACTGATGTATAGGACAGTCTTTTGGACTCTGTGGGAGAGGGAGAGGGTGGGATGATTTGGGAGAATGGCATTGAAATACGTATAATATCATGTATGAAACGAGTCACCAGTCCATGTTTGATGCACGGTACTGGATGCTTGGGGCTGGTGCACTGGGACGATCCAGAGGGATGGCATGGGGAGGGAGGAGGGAGGAGGGTTCAGGATGGGGAACACAGGTATACCTGTGGAGGATTCATTTAGATATTTGGCAAAACCAATAGAATATTGTAAAGTTTAAAAATAAAATAAAATTTAAAAAAAATTAGGGTTTATTTTTCATCACATGACTGGAAGTCTGGAAGGGGGAAAGGGGGCGGGATCAGGGCAGTGTCTGGCTAAGAATTCAGCCCGAAAGAGGTGCCAAAACTCATCAATCTCAGGATCTAGATGTTCACCTTCACCTTTTGTCTTGGTTGCAAGATAGCTCCTTTTCCTATATCACAGAGTAATTCACAAAGGGGAAGACATGTAAAAAGCAACATCTATTACCTTTAGACATCCGTGTCTTCTTCACACAGCCATTCCATGAATTAAGCTATTTAGCAATCACTCTTGTCTTAATGAGGGTGGTAGAGCATGTCATTATACCTGACAAAATCAAAGTCCTGAGAATAAATATAAAAATAATTTAATGTTGGTTTATAAAATAACAGTGGCTACTAAATTACCCAAAAGTTTTAAATCACATTCACACACACGCAATTAGTGACTACATTTTACCTATATTATTGCAAAATCTAACATTTGACTGCCTATATAAATATTTTCAATTTTCCTTTAGAGAATGGACTGCATTCTACCAAGGCTTCATCTTTATAGGAAAAATGTCTTTTGCAATATATTTCTTTTTACATTTTATTTACTCATCTATGAAGATTATTATGATATAATTTAGAACTTCCCACATATGAGTAAAAAAGGAATGATGTCGAAAACATAATATTTGAAATAAAAGACCTAATATGTAGAAGAAGAATTGTTCTGACTGAAGGTAATTGATTATGGGGCTCAGAACATGAAAAAAATGATTAAGTGAAATTAATTGAGAGATACAACTACACATTCCTCTTTACTTGAAAGAAGATGAATTAGTAGAATCACTCAAATGAGAAATTCTGAGTGATTTTAGAACTTATGGTTAAAACTTTATGTTAAGGGAATTCCATGGTGGTCTGGTGGTTAAGACCATGCTTTCACTCGGGAGGTCATGTGTTCAATCCTTTGTCAGTGAACAAAGGCCCTGCAAGCTGCTCAGTAAGGCAAAAGGAAACAAACAAAATCTATGCTATGAATTTTCTTTTGTTAAAGATGTGGTTGTTGTGTAGAAGCAAGTTTATGGACAGGGGCTTGCTTAGTATTTGTCTTAATTCTGGAGGTTCCTGGAACTTTTATAGCAGTGCAGGGGCAAAGTAAGAAAAGGAGTAGTATGTGAGAGAAATTCTCACATTTGTAACTTTGACTAATAATCCCAGAGACCTTGTGAAATAATTTTTTTTTTTTTTTTACTACTGGAAACTTTATAACTAAAACTACCAATAATGAAACAGCAACAACTCAGTTGAATTTAACTTAAACCAAATCAGTCAGTTATTCTGAGATGTTAAACACTGGTTCAGGAAAGATTTGACAGTAATTTGACAGCTTTAGTTATAGCAGGGTTTAATTTATTTTAAAGAAGATATTCTGTTTCATTCACAAGTTTCCACTTTTAGTGAAAGGGTATTCTTATTAAATTTCCTTGTCTATTATAACATCAATACAAGTTTGTTTTTTGAAAACTAGATAGACAAGTGCTTAGTTAAGGACTCTCTGAAAGATTCATAGTATGTTGGCGAAGGTCCTTTTCTCCAATTGACCTTTGGAAATTATATTTTAGAAATTAAACTGTCTTCCATTCAAAGCAAGTCTCATTATGCTTGTAGCAGTTTCTTTCCTCTTAGGCCAGGAGGAAGTTATTAGCACCCAAAGTGTGGAGCAGTCACGAGAGATGGTAGTGTTAATATAGCCTGATTCAAGCCTCTTTTTGTCATGAAATAATTACTGTTGCAAAATACCAGCAGGTGTTGAAAGAGCAGGATTAATTTGTAAGAGTTGAATGACATCATTTCAAATGGCTTATTAAACACTAATTAGATTTCAAACCATGTGATTCTCCATACACTTATGTCAGGTTGGGAAGTTTAAACATCTGCTTTCTCTGTGATGCAGGTGAACAAGGTTACA
The DNA here is from genome assembly GCF_032452875.1 of Bos javanicus. Lineage (NCBI taxonomy): Eukaryota > Metazoa > Chordata > Mammalia > Artiodactyla > Bovidae > Bos > Bos javanicus. The sequence goes on along the minus strand of NC_083871.1, from coordinate 2,913,842 downwards.
GTTTAATTTTCCTAGGTGACAGTTTATCAAATGAAATCAAAATGGAGGTATCCTACATCATATTTTGTGGAATGAAGAGTATATCCAAATCTTCCTTTCTATTTTCTGTGTTATCAGCCAATTAAGTGATTGCACAATTCTTTGATATTCTCTTTGTGATTCAAAGCATTTATGTAATGAGATTGCTTCAGATGTATTGTTGAGTAAGAACAAGATATTCCAGGATTGAAAAAGACTTTCCAATAATGATCAAATTCAACTTCCAATAATCTCATATTTTATCTTTACAATTTAGGCAACAAAATGGTTTGTAATTCATTAGTTTTTAAAAATTGAAGTATAAATATACAAAATGTTTTAGCAAATAACACTGCCAGAGGTCATAGTATTAAGCAAATGTAATAATTTTTTTAATTAACAAGAATAATTATAACCATAAACAGCATCTTTAAAAAAGATTTATTAGGCTTCTACCTACTAGACAAAAGCATATGCACTTAAATCCAAGTTAAAAATAGTGGCAGATACAAAACAAAATATTTTCTGAACTTATAGATAAGCTTTGCTATAATCTTAAAATATGATACAAAACAAAACAAAAAAATAGAACACTGAATGTCAACTGACTTAGCAGCAGTCCTAGAAAAAAACTCATTTCATCTTTACCCTGTAATGTAGGGGGAAATCACAAAGAGTACAGTTCACTGGAATTTGTAAGAGGGCTTGCCATGCCCCCACCATCCTTTTTGGGACCTTTCACTTCACCTGTGGAAATGGCAACCCACTCCAGTATTCATGCCTGGAAAATCCCATGGACCAAGGAGCCTGGTGGGCTACAATCCATGGGGTTGCAAAGAGTTGGACACGACTGAACGACTTCTCTGTGTGTGTGTGTGTGTGTGTGTGTGTGTGTGTGTGTGTGATGTTCCAGTGAGTTTATGAGCCACACTGGAGTGACAGGCAAAAGGAAATGTTCATGATCACATAAACTTATCAAAATATCATTCCATATCTTGAAACAAGTGGAAAAATTAGTAAAAGCTCTATGACTAAATTCTTCTGTTATCCAATCTATTCTTCTGCCATCTTCAGGCCTCATAAACCTACAGGTAGAGGACAAAAATTGTCATTCATTAGGGACCATGTCTGATGAGAATGCTTTATCCAGTTTGTACCATTGCATGGGTCATATAAGGCTTCCCAAGTGGTGCTAATGGTAAAGAATCTGCCTGCCAAAGCAGGAGACTCAAGAGACACAGGTTCAATCCCTGGGTTGGGAAGATCCCCTGCAGCTGGAAGTGGTAACCTCTTACATTTTTCTTGCCTGAAAAATTCCATAGACAGAAGAGCCTGGCGGGCTACAGTTCATGGGATCAAAAAGAGTCTAACATGACTGAACGACTGAGAACATGAGTTATAATGACAAATAAAAACAGCCTGTTTTCATAACACTAATAAATTCTTTTCATCATGAACATTAGGCATTAATTTTGTCTTTATGTTTTAAAATATTGCACAGAGTATGTAGTTAATGGATCACTGAGTATTTCTGAACCCCCTTAAATTTTGCTCCTGAGGCAAGTAAGTGCCTCTCTCTCCTCACAGGGCTCTCATCACAGCCCTGACAGTTCATAAACAGTCCATGTTTGATCTCATCCAAGGTGGACTTTTCTTTTCATTTGCTTTTATGATAATTCCAAGAATATCCTGTAAAAAACACCTTCTTTTAGTCAAGTCAGCAGAGATATAACATCTGAAATTACATTATTGATTTATTGATCTGATAGTTTATTATCTGTTCCCATTCCTCCCCATCTGTATGTCCACTGAAATAGCAAGTTCCATCAAAATAGGAACTTATCTGTCCTACTTCCTGCAGCTTTCCTGGCATATCATAGGCACTCAATGGCTATGTTTTAAATTCATGGTTGTGTGACTTTGAGGGGCGTAGAGCAGGTAGTTTTATGGAAAAACATATAAATGTAGTTATTTCCCTGAGAATTTATCATTCTATTTATTCAACTAAAAAGAGAGATGGAAATTATATTTGTCTATAATCACTCACACAAGCTCTCTTGACCATTTTGATTTATCAAAAAGAGTAGAGACAGGAAATTCCATGCTGAAATTGTTGTAAGTAAATAAGGCCCCCAGTAGATTCTATAAGGGGTAGAGGACCCAGGTGCCTTATGTACAGGCTTTGTTTTGGAGTCATGGTAGTTGAGACCAGAGAGGTAAGTGGAATCCTCTGTGAAATGTATCTGTCATGGTCAGCAGTTTGCCATATAAGCAAAGAGATTAGTGAATGCTTTAAAGGTCCAAATCTTTGTACAAAAGGTAATGTACCTCCTGTGTAAACAACTTATGAAAAAATTATTCTCTGACAGTGAGGACACTAAGGCTGTGAGTCAGCATTGGTTTCTCACTGTTAATCAGAGGGAGAATCAACAGTACAGATACTAATTCAGCACAGAAGCAGCTTGATAAGATTAGATGGAAGAAATCGCATCCTTCCCATAATGAGAGATCTAAAATTGGCTCTATGTTAGACCATATACTCATCAAAATACTGTATAATTTTTTAACAAGGCCTCTTGAATTGACTGATTGATGATTTACTTATTCACTCATTTAGAAAATACATATTTAACAATTGCTATGGGCATGACATTGTCTTAGGCACTGGGGCACAAAATGATTGGTGGTATTTTTAAAATGACCAAGTATATGAATAAACAAACTTTGAATAATGAGTAATAACCTATTTTTAAATATAGTTGAAATGTAAATAGAGCTCAGCTAAGGACTAAGCCACTGTTAATATGGATTGGAAGTTTTAGAGGACAAAAGTAAAATATCACTCACTATGACATATTTCTAAGAGAATAAGTAGGAGGCAGAAGGACTGTTATATTTCTGTCTCCAATAAAAATATAATATTGGATGAGAAAATGTTGCTGTTTCTCTTTTGTCTATTGCCCAGACTAAATTTTATTAACTGCATGATCTATCCAATTGGCTGTGCAAAAATCAATTGTTAAGATTGATGAAAGCATAGATCAAATGAAAAATGTTCCTATAGCAGCAAACAGCAGTGATCAAAGTCTTAGTCCACAAAGGGAAAATAAAGACATAAAATTGAAAATTTCTACAGATCTAATGGAAAAAATAAAAATAATTTAATAATGAAATGTGCACCAAAATGTCTTATACTTTGGCTTCATTTTTCAATTCAATTTTTGTAGTAAAATAGATATTGTTCCTCCTAAGAGCACTAACCAAGCATTTTGAAATTTCTATTTAAAATCCTATTTGGAGAATCAAATCTATCTGTTGACACTGGCTTAGAAACAGTCTTAAACTCATGACAGGGTAGCATGTACTGCCAAGACTAGGGTAGTGGTTCTGACTTCCAACATTTAATTTATGTCACAATCTTTACCCATTCCAGGTTATGAATAGTAGTGGCCTTCTCAACATAAATTTATGCTCTTGTTTAAGTTATAGTTGTATTTATCTTATTTAACTTTGATGGGACAGTATTTAAACATGGTTAAACATGAAACTCAAATTATTTACAGGGTTACATTTCTGTACTCAGGTTTGTGAGAGCATTAGTACTGAAAATACTAGTATGTTTAGATGCAAATGAAGTGATTCTGCATTAATCTTTGAGTAACCTCTTGTACAGTGTTTTGCTGGATGCTCGTGTTTTATTATACTGTTTATTTTCATTTTGCAGTAGTTAAGAAAAGTTTTATCCTATAATTTTTATTCTTTTAATTACTACCCAAATTCTTTTGTGGAAAATCACCCCTCTAAGGCAGAGAAGGCAATGGCAACCCATTCCAGTACTCTTGCCTGGAAAATCCTATGGGTGAAGGAGTCTGGTGGGCTGCAGTCCGTGGGGTCACAAAGAATCAGACACTTACTGAGCGACTTCACGTTCACTTTTCACTTTCATGCATTGGAGAAGGAAATGGCAACCCACTCCAGTGTCCAGTACTCTTGCCTGGAGAATCCCAGGGATGGGGGAACCTGGCGGGCTGCCGTCTCTGGGGTCGCACAGAGTTGGACACCACTGAAGCGACTTAGCAGCAGCAGCAGCAGCCCTCTAAGGATATGGGTCTGTCTAATAATATGCTATTGAGCTGTCTATTCCATTTATCTATCTACATAGAGGACCTTTCAAGTTAAAAAATGGTACAAAAACATTAAGCTTAATGTCTCTAGCATTTTAGAGATGGGGCATTGTTTGTATGTTCATGTGTCTAATCCAGATCTACAGTTAATCAAGCAATTCTATGTTAATAAATTGTATAAACTTACAAATCCCTTAAAAATTCATCTATAACCCTAATACACAGTTTCATTTAAAAATATCTCTACAACTGAATGAAGTGATTCTAATATTCCTGTTTAAAATAAACTGTTGAACTGTGGATGCCTTTTTGCTACTGAGAAGTTAACATATGGCTAGTCTGAATATTTATGCATGCACACACACATACATACACACACACACAACTATATATATAGTAAGCGTAAAATATACTCCAGATTTCAATGTGAAACAACATAAAATACATTAACATTTTTATTGCTTATATTAAATGTATTGAAATAAAAATGCAATATTACATAAAATAAATATAATTAACAAATTTTCATATTTCCTGTCACTTTTACAAATATGACTGGTACAAAATTTAAAATTTCATATGTGGCTTGGGATGTACGTTTATGGGACAGCACTGGGCTAGGTTGACTGCAGTTAATAGAAATGGACTTGAACCTTCATGTATTTAAACAGATGATAAAGTAACAACATTAAATGATATGGAAATAACAGAATAGTTTAGTCAGTTGACTAAAAAGTTTAACTCACTACCAACTCTCTAGTGCATGTATGGGAAAATCCTACCCTAGTACTACTAACGTAGTACATCAAGAATATAAATTTTTATCACATTAGGGTAGCAATATATTAACTGTTTAGTAATACACATATTCCATTTTTTTAATCTTTTGATTTATACCTGAATAGTCATAACATACATAGTAGAAAATAATATATTGATAAATTAAAACACATCAAACTTACAAACTGTCTTAATCTGCTACCCTGCCATACAAAATGCCACAGTTTGCATGGCTTTTACAACAGAAATTTATTTTCTCACCATGCTGGAGAGTTAACTCAAGATCAAGATCCAATAAGATTTAATTTCTAGTGAAAGCTCACTTTCTTCCTTGTAGGGAGGGGCCTTCTTGCTTGTCTTGTGCAGTGCTTAGTCACTCAGTCATGTCTGACCCTTTGTGACCCTATGGACGGTAGCCCACCAGGCTCCTCTGTCCATGGAATTCTCCAGGCAAGAATACTGGAGTGGGTTGCCATTTCCTTCTCCAGGTGATTTTCTGAACTTAGGGATCGAACCCAGGTCTCCTGCATTGCAGGCAGATTCTTTACCATGTGAGTCACCAGGGAAGCCCTTTACTGTGCCTTACTGGTGGGAAAAGAGAAAGGGAGAGAGAGAGCTAGCTTTCTTGTGTCTCTTCTTGTAAGGGCAATGATCCCATCAAGTTAGGATCTCACCTTTATAACTTCATTTACCTTAATGACCTTCCTATAAGGCCCTATTTCCAAATAGTCATTGTGGACCCTGGGGCTTTATATGAATTTGGGGACAGTGGGGCACAGTTCAGTCCATATCACCATGTTTATGAAAAATTGGTATAATAATAAAAAGGCAAATGGGAAATCATAGACAAAGACATTTCTAGCAACATTATAGAAAAAAATCAAAGAAAAAACTACCCCTAATATCTGAGTTAATTAATAAGTAAAAGATAATGAAGGAAATAAAGATGTTCAGGGACTGCTGCTGGCACTCACAGCAGTACCATCAATCTGCAGGACAATTAAAAAAAAAACATACAGATCCTTAAACAGTAATGCCCCTTTTGATGAAGAAGGTAATAGGTGACTGACTATAAAGGAGTGGATTACAACTGAGAGAATGGGTAAGAAAATGAAAGAATAGTCATAGTTGAAAGTAGCTGCAAGAATAACAGTTACACCTAGTAAACACAGAAACTCACCCTCAAAGACGTCATAGTCCAGTAAAAGGACACATAGTGTCTTTCATTTGACTGTTTGTTTCTCCAGTTTTCTCCTACCATAGATTTGGTTGGTTGCTTCTTTCTTATCAAAAAGTCATCAGTGTTTTGCTGGATGCTCGTGTTTTGCTGGAGCCTACCAGGCTCCTCCACCCATGGGATTTTCCAGGCAAGAGTACTGGAGTGGGTTGCCATTGCCTTCTCCACCTTAGAGGGCTGATTTTCCATGAAAGAATTTGGGTAGTAATTAAAAGAATAAAAATTATAGGATAAAACTTTTCTTAACTACTGCAAAATGAAAATAAACAGTATAATAAAACATGAGCATCCAGCAAAACACTGATGAGTTTTTGATAAGAAGGAAATAACCAACCAAATCTATGGTAGGAGAAAACTCAAGAAACAGTCAAATGAAAGACGCTGTGTGTCCTTTTACTAGACTATGACTTCTTTGAGGGCGAGGACTAAATTTGTGGTGAATCTCCATCGCCATAAGGGACATTCAATCAATAAAAATGAATGAGTAAGAAAACATCATCAAGATAAACTATATATCATTTTTACAAAGAAAAAAAGTAGATTATTTTGCATTGGCATTATTTTAAAATATAGATTTCTTTTAGTGTCATTAACTGCAAAATAAAGAAGTCATATATTACAACAAAAACATATATTAAGACACAATTGTAATTGATTTTTTTAAAGAATAAAGCCATTCTTATTTTTTATTTTTAAATAGCATCTCTACTTCTTCACATTCTTTACATTTAAATGATACACAATGTACATTCCTAGCAAATATATTTCCAGTCTCTCCTAATTTATTTAAATGAATCTCCTGCCATGGAAATTCTAGACATACACTTATCTAATTAAATTCAGATTCTGTTTCAATTTGAAAAAATAGCATCTTACAAGAGTGTGAAATTATCTAATGATGTCTTTCAGTTTTTACATGTGGTGAATTTTCTAGAGTGTTGTAATTGACCTCACAAGAAATTTTAAGCTGTATTTCCATGGAAAAATTCAAAATAATCACTTTATAATTACTAAAAGTAGGATTCATAGTGAAAATTTCCACCACCTTTAAGTTCTAGATAATGCATTAATACTCCAATTTCTGCCAAAGCAGGCAAAAAATGCTCCTAACACTGAATCTCAAAATGAATGATAGAGAAGTTGAAGTAATTAATTTTAAATGTCTTCAATAAATAATAATTGTTTTTAAAATGTTAAGAGTTAATGTTTTAGAAGTAGAAGGTGTTCAAAGAAAGAAAGTTAATTAAAATATATTATTATTGAAATCTCTGTTTCTCTTTTAAAGCATGATCAATACAGAAAGAGACACGAGTCCAGTCTCTGTGTTTGCATATAAGCCTGATTAATTTTAATCAAAAGCCAAGTATACAGGGCAAAATAAAACATTTTAAAAAATATAACTACATGTAATGCAAAAGAGATTACATTTAATTATATATTTCCTGAGGGAAAATAGCCTTATATTTGAATAGCAATGTTCATTAACTATGTGAAATAAATTTTAAAAGGGATCCAGCAAGATATATTGTTTTTGTTTTCTATCGCTGTTTAACTTGTCAAACCAGGAGAGTCTATAACATTTGGTTAGTGAAACTTGCTTTAAATTTTCAATTTTGTCTCTCCATAGGCTGGTAATTTAAAGATTTATAGCAATTTGCATAATGAGTTGCACAGTTTTCAATAAATGTTTTCCAAATTTATCTGAATGCAAATTTCAAAGGACAGTACCAAAGTTCAGTGTGGAAAGTGAAAATCTAAAAGTCACTGTAAACAATCTGCAGCATGAATTAAACCTCACTATCCTGTCATATCTTTTTCCTGGGTACCTCACTAAATTGGTATGCCTTTTGATTCATTAACTGATGGACATGAAATCCTGCCCGTTGTATAACTCCTACTTGCTTCTTACTTGGAGTAACTACTTTGTCAGAAAATGGCCAGGGGCCCGAGAGCAATATGCCTGAAGTCACAGAGTTAGACCATTAATGTACCTGATCTTTCTCAACATGGCCAAACAGGATAAAAAATTTTTAAGTAAAAATGATTTTAATTGAGCCCTTTCAAATAGATAGCTGTGTGACACATTTAGCTATATGTTCTGAACAAATTCTAGTGTTATAACCATTGCATAAGAACTTCTTCAAGAAAGAGCCTTTCTGATGCAGTCAGTTCATGCAGAAGTTCTGCTTTGGCATTTTTAGGATTAAAGGATCCTGGGCAGAATGACTTGAATGTTAAAGCCTCTTTCATGGTAGAATATCAGATTCTTTCATCAGTATACTTTTCTTGGGGGAAGCATATTTACCTCTGTGTAACTGAATAATTCTCTGGTATTGATGTCACATTATGAGGTATTTTTCATGTGTTATTTTGTGGTGAAAACAATATGCAATTGGGAATTCAAAACAATTGCACTTTCAGTTCAGTTCAGTTCAGTAGCTCAGTCATCCTCAAATCTTTGCGACCCCATGAACTGCAGCACGCCAGGCCTCCCTGTCCTTCACCAACTCCCGGAGGCCACCCAAACCCAGGTCCATTGAGTCGATAATGCCATCCAACCATCTCATCCTCTGTCCACTTCTCCTCCTGCCCTCAATCTTTCCCAGCATCAGAATCTTTTCAAATGAGTCAGCTTTTCGCATCAGATGGACAAAATATTGGAGTTTCAGCTTTAACATCAGTCCTTCCAATGAACACCCAGGACCGGTCTCCTTTAGGATGGACTGGTTGGATCTCCTTGCAGTTCAAGGGACTCTCAAGAGTTTTCTCCAACATCACAGTTCAAAAGCATCAATTCCTCTCTGCTCAGCTTTCTTTATAGTCCAACTCTAATATCCATACATGACTACTGGAAAAACCATAGCCTTAACTAGACGGACCTTTGTTGACAAAATAATGTCTCTGCCTTTTAATATGCTGTCTGGGTTGGTCATAACTTTCCTTCCAAGGAGTAAAGATATTTTAATTTCATAGCTGCAATCACCATCTGCAGTGATTTTGGAGCCCAGAAAAATAAAGTCTGACACTGTTTCCACTGTTTCCCCATCTATTTGCCATGAAGTGATGGGACTGGATGCCATGATCTTAGTTTTCTGAATATTGAGCTTTAAGCCAACTTTTTCACTCTCCTCTATCACTTTCATCAAGAGACTCTTTAGTTCTTCTTTACTGTCTGCCATAAGGGTGGTGTCATCTGCACATCTGAGGTTATTGATATTTCTCTCAGCAATCTTGATTCCAGCTTGTGCTTCCTCCCACCCAGCACTTCTCATGATGTACTCTGCATATAAGTTAAATAAGCAGGGTGACATTATACAGCCTTGAAGTACTCCTTTTCCTATTTGGAACCAGTCTGTTGTTTCATGTCCATTTCTAACTGTTGCTTCCTGACCTGCATACAGGTTTCTCAAGAGGCAGGTCAGGTGCTCTGGTATTCCCATCTCTTTCAGAATTTTCCACAGTTTATTGTGATCCACATAGTCAAAGGCTTTGGCATAGTCAATAAAGCAGAAATAGATGTTTTTCTGGAACTCTTTTACTTTTTACTCCTAGCTTTATTGGAATATCTGTGAAATCTGGTCTTTTAAAATATGGTTGTGACTAAATATTTTAATATAAGAAAAATTTAATTTAATTTAATATTTAAATTTATAATATTAATATTAGAAATTTTAATATTCTATTTCTCAGCAGAGTAGGCCTACATTTATCTACTAGGTTCTTGCCCATGATTTCTCCAAATAATTAAATTCCTTCATAATTCTATTTTCTTTCCAACACTTAACACGACCATTTATATTAACATCAACTTACCTATAACTGATTTATGCAAAAAGCTTATTAGATGACTACAGGGTGAACTGGTAAATATCAGTGAGCTCTGGATTGATATCACTTGGTTTCATATGAAATTCTATACAACACTAGTGACCACAGGTAGGTTTCTCAATTCCCCAGTGATTCAGATTCTTTATACATAAGTTCATAATCACAATTATCCCTAAATGGTAAGATAAGAAATAACTTACCACTATGTTCCTTACAGTAATCATTATTATTATTAGTAGTAGTATATGGATATTCCTCAGATTGAAATTATGGCATCTAGACAGAACATATTTAACTCTGTATTTCTGTTATACACTAAAAAACTAAGTGTTCTTAAGGCTATTAAATTTTATGATTCATGAACAAATTATACATACAAGCACACAGCAATATGCAATATGTAAAAGAAAGGACAAGAAAATCCTCATACTTCAGCTATTAAGATTATATGGGGAAATATATCCATTAAGTTACAAATTTAGAATTAAAAATGTCTTCCTGGGCACAGTATACTGTAGGATTTTTATGATGTCTCTAGCTAATTCAGAAAAGCATCTGCTTCATTGACTATGCTAAAGCCTTTGACTGTGTGGGTCACAAAAAAAATATGAAAAATTCTTAAAGGTGGGAATACGAGACTGCCTTACCTGCCTCTTGCAAATTTTATATTGTCACCCTGCTTATTTAACTTCTATGCATAGTACATCATTCAAAATGTTGGGCTAGATGAATCATAAGCTGGAATCAAGATTGTGGGGAGAAGTATCAATAACCTCAGATATGTACCACCCTTATGGCAGAAAGCAAAGAGGAGTTAAAGAGCCTCTTGATGAAGGTGAAAGAGGTGAGTGAAAATGTTGGCTTAAACTCAACATTCAGAAAACTAAGAATATGGCATCTGGTCCCATCACTTCATGGCAAATAGATAGGGAAACAGTTGAAACAGTGAGAGACTTTATTATTTTGGGCTCCAAAATAACAGCAGATGGTGACTGCAGCCATGAAATTAAAAGACACTTGCTCCTTGGAAGAAAAGTTATGACCAAACTAGACAGCATATCAAAAAGCAGAAGCATTATTTTGCCAATAAAGGTCCATCTAGCCAAAGCTATGGTTTTTCCAATAGTCATGTATGGATGTGAGAGTTGGATTATAAAGAAAGCTGAGTGCCGATGAATTAATGATTTTGAACCGTGGTATTGGAGAAGACACTTGAGAGTCCCTTGAACAGCAAGGAGATCCAGCCAGTCCATCCTAAAAGAAATCAGTCCTGAATATTCATTGGAAGGACTGATGTTGAAGCTGAAACTCCAACACTTTGGCCACCTGATGTGAAGAACTGACTCATTAGAAAAGACCCTGTTGCTGGGAAAGATTGAAGGCAGGAGGAGAAGGGGATGACAGAGGATGAGATGGTTGGATGACATCACTGACTCAATGGACATGAGTTTGAGTAAACTCCAGGTGTTGGTGATGGATAGGGAGGCGTGCTGTGCTGAAGTCCATAGAGTCCTAAAAAGTCAGACAGGGCTGTGCGACTGAACTGAACTGAACTGAACTTTATGTGTTGCAAGTCATTATATAATGTCATTAATTAGAAATTTACCATGTTCTTATTTAACTACTGCAATAGCCTGGTCACTAAATTCAGACTCAATCACTGATTACACCTCTCAGTTAACATTTTTCATATTGTAGCTTTTATAACTTCCCATGATCCTCAACAGTATTTAGTTTTGTCCTGTGTAGCCTGGCACTGACTCTTAATTTCAGTGTACTTCATGGGCCTTTGCTTCAGCTGGACCTACATACAACTCCCTGATACATGTATACCTTGCAAGTATAACACATGAAATTTTTCCTGGAAAGCACTTTCCTCCATCATCAATTTGGCTAATATCAATATTTCATTCAAACCTAGCTTCTTTCAAAGAATATTTTCAACTTTATCCCCTCACTTGGAGTGAATCCCTTTTCAAGATCCCTTGTTCATTATTGTATATATTGCAACAGTTGGTAGGTTTTTCAAATTGTGGTAGGCTTTTTACTTGGGGTAGTCTGTCAAGTGAAGGCTTAAAGGTCTTGGTAGTACTTCAGTGTTATTTACTGTTCATATTTCTACTACGTCTTAAATGAAACCGCATTTTATTCATCAACTTAACATGTTGTACTTCTCAATCATGTTTTTGGTTGAGTAAATGGATGGTATGGTAAAAATTTGTTTTGAAATTTCATAAGTATTTACTATTATTAATATACAAATTGGAATTCTGATGGAAAAATTCTTGAGTATACTTGATTTAAATTGTGAATAACTGATCATTTTATGTTATGTAGGTAGCAGCTTAGTGGGGAGACGTGACTTCCTTTTGGTCATAATACAGTGCTATAACCAGGGGAAGTGAATCTCTAACAAAAAGATGTCTAATATATATGACTGTCAAAGAATGAGTACATGATGTAGTAGACACAATGATGTGTCAAGGCATTCTGTGATGCCTATCTCTTGTTAACCAGAAACCTTGTGTAATCTCCTTTCTGGCAGAGGATTTTTTTGTTTGTTTTGCTTTGTTTTTTCTCTTATGAGTAGAGAAAAAGAATATATTTAGCTTCCTCCAAAGAACCAATGACGGAGCAATCAGGAGTTAGCTTTGTGATAATTATAGCTGGGTTGAAGCAGTGACAAGAGGAATTTGTGGAGACTTTCATTTACTTTTCTGGAAGTGTAACATTCCATATAAACACCACTTAACAACTGATTTGATAAATCATATTTGAAAGTTTTTTTTTTTAGTTTACCAAAAGAAATGTAATTAATTAAATTAATGTTTACGTATTTATTGGTACCTTAGTACAAATATAATCATTATTTTTTCATACCTTACCATGGAGCCATTACTTATGAAATTGCTATTAAATAAATTTCCATTCTGCTGAGTTAGTCTACACTGAATAGATTAATGTTCCATATCACTAACATTTTAAGTATTATTACGGTAGGTGATTAAAATTTCAGAGAATATATAAAAGTAATACATATTCATCCATGTGCCATATTTGGTCATCAAAATAACAACAAAACAAAACAATTCCTTTTCTTATTTGCTATGTTTGCATCTGTGTATGTGTGTGTGTTCATAATTTTCTGGTCTGAATGGTAAGTATATTTTTATGCCAACAGAATTCTGGTAATTTCGGATGAAATATCTGTTCAGTTCAGTTCAGTTGCTCAGTCATGTCTGATTCTTTGTGACCCCATGAATTGCAGCACACCAGGCCTCTCTGTCCATCACCAACTATCGGAGTTCACTCAAACTCACATCCATTGAGTCGGTAATGCCATCCAGCCATCTCATCCTCTGTCTTTTCCAATGAGTCAACTCTTTGCATGAGGTGGCCAAAGTATTTGAGTTTCAGCTTTAGCAGGAGTTCTTCCAAAGAACACTCAGGACTCATCTCCTTTAGAATGGACTGGTTGGATCTCCCTGCAGTTCAAGGGACTCTCAAGATTCTTATCCAACACCACAGTTCAAAAGCCTCAATTCTTTGGCACTCAGCTTTCTTCACAGTCCAACTCTCACATCCACACATGACCACTGGAAAAAACCATAGCATTGACAATATGGACGTTTGTTGGCAAAATAATGTCTCTGGTTTTTTATATGCTGTCTAGGTTGGTCATAACTTTCCTTCCAAGGAGTAAGGGTCTTTTAATTTCATGGCTGCAGTCACCATCTGCAGTGATTTTGGAGCCCAGAAAAATAAAATCTGACACTGTTTCCAATGTTTCTCCATCTATTTCCCATGAAGTGATGGGACCAGATGCCATGATCTTAGTTTTCTGAATGTTGAGCTTTAAGCCAACTTTTTCACTCTCCACATTCACTTTCATCAAGAGGCTTTTTAGTTTCTCTTCACTTTCTGCCATAAGGGTGGTGTCATCTGCACATCTGAGGCTTTTTATATTTCTCCCTGCAGTCTTGATTCCAGCTTGTGCTTCTTCCAGCCCAGTATTTCTCATAATGTACTCTGCATATAAGTTAAATAAGCAGTGTGACAATATACAGCCTTAATGTACTCCTTTTCCTATTTGGAACCAGTCTATTTTTCCATGTCCAGTTCTAACTGGTGCTTCCTGACCTGTATATAGGTTTCTCAAGAGGCAGGTCAGGTGCTCTGGTATTCCCATCTCTTTCAGAATTTTCCACAGTTTATTGTGATCCACACAGTCAAAGGCTTTGGCATAGTCAATAAAGCAGAAATAGATGTTTTTCTGGAACTCTCTTGCTTTTCCCATGATCCAGCAGATGTTGTCAATTTGATCTCTGGTTCCTCTGCCTTTTCTAAAACCAGCTTGAACATCTGGAAGTTCACAGTTCACATATTGCTGAAGCCTGGCTTGGAGAATTTTGAGCATTACTTTACTAGCATGTGAGATGAGTGCAATTGTGCAGTAGTTTGAGCATTCTTTGGCATTGACTTTCTTTGGGATTGGAATGAAAACTGACATTTTCCAGTCCTGTAGCCACTGCTGAGTTTTCCAAATTTGCTGATATATTGAGTGCAGCACTTTCACACCACATCCGAGGTCAGGGGCAGCGGCCAAGTGTTCCAGACTGGGACGGCACAGGAGCAGCAGAGAGGAACTACCCCAGGTCCGAGGTCAGGGCCTGCGGCTAGGAGGAGCTACCTCCTGCCCAAGGCCAGGGGTGGTGGCTGGGAGGAACTACCTCACACCCAAGGTCAAGGGCACAGCTTAGAGGAGCAACCCCACGTCCAAGGAGTGGTGGCTGTGTGGGCACAGGACGGCCGAGAGAAGCTACTTCACTATCAAGGTCAGGAGGGGTGGCGGTGAGGAGATACCCCTCGTCCAAGGTAAGGAGCAGTGGCTGTGCTTTACTGGAGCAGCCATGAAGAGATATTCCATGTCCAAGGTAAATGAAACCCAAGTAAGATGGTAGGTGTTGTGAGAGGGCATCAGAGGGCAGACACACTGAAACCATAATCACAGAAAACTAGTCAATCTAATCACATGGACCATAGCCTTGTCTAACTCAATGAAACTAACCCATGCCATGTGGGGCCACCCAAGACGTGCAGGTCATGGTGGAGATGTCTGACAGAAATTGGTCCACTGGAGAAGGGAATGGCAAACCACTTCAGTATTCTTGCCTTGAGAACCCCATGAACAGTATGATAGGACACTGAAAGAGGAACTCCCTGGGTCAGTAGGTGCCCAATATGCTACTGGAGATCAGTGGAGAAATAACTCCAGAAAGAATGAAGGGATGGAGCCAAAGCAAAAACAATACCCAGCTGTGGATGTGACTGGTGATAGAAGCAAGGTCCGATGCTGTAAAGAGCAATATTGCATAGGAACCTGAAATGTCAGGTCCATGAATCAAGGCAAATTGGAAGCGGTCAAACAGCAGATGACATGACTGAACGTCTGCACTCTAGGAATCAGTGAACTAAGATGGACTGGAATGGGTCAGTTTAACTCAGATGACCGTTATATCTACTACTGTGGGCAGGAATCCCTTAGAAGAAATGGAGTAGTTATTATGGTCAACAGAAGAGTCTGAAATACAGTACGTGGACACAATCTCAAAAATGACAGAATGATCTCTCTTCATTCCCAAGGCAAACCATTCAATAGCACAGTAATCCAAGCCTATGCCCCAACCAGTAACGCTGAAGAAGCTGAAGTTGGATGGTTCTATGAAGACCTACAAGACCTTTTAGAACTAACACCCAAAAAAGATGTCCTTTTCATTATAGGGGGCTGGAATGTAAATGTAGAAAATCAAAAAACACCTGGAGTAACAGGCAAATTTGGCCATGGTGTACAGAATGAAGCAGGGTGAAGGCTAATAGAGTTTTACCAAGAGAACTCACTGGTCATAGCAAACACCCTCTTCCAAAAACACAAGAGAAATATCTGTAATAGTACTCAATTCTGTGTTAGATGGTTATAATTTTCCAAACACTCTTTGTCATTCCAAACTTTATTCTTTCATTTAATAATTTAGTGGGCATTTCATTTTGGCTTGGCAAAGATTTGTGCTATACACAGAGCATGAATTAAAAATATTGGAAAAATAAGTAAAATTCAGGACCCTCAAGAAATGCATTATTTCTTATAATAGGCAAGCAAATAACTCAAGTAGTATATGTACTTACATATGATGTCAACTATTACATAAAAATGTGTTTTGGATACAAAGAAAAAATCTGTGCCTGATGAAGATTTATTGTTAGAATTAAAAAATCAAGAAAAACTGCAGAATTGAAAAGTAATTGCAATTATTGAGTAAATGAAGGAGCTAATAAGAAAATAATACAGATACACTGAGGCATGGGAGTGTGTGTTATAGTTCAAGAACTGCAAATAACTTTAAATATAAGGAAAAAAAGAAATGGATAACCAATGTATCTTGAGGGAGAAGTAGAGGTCAAATTAAGAACAAGTATGTCATGGAAAAAGTTTAGGGATATTAGCAAACAGAATAGTTCAGTATAATAAATAGAGGATTTCCATTTCACACACACAAAAAAAGTATTTTAGTGTGAAAACAATTTAGAAAAAGGGGGGAATGTTTGGTGCTATAAGGCCAGTTATGAAAGTGATATGAAAATATAATGGTTTTGAATTTAAGCAATGACAGTGGGAACTTAAGTACAGAAATTAAAAGCATGTTTTAAGTGCTTTAAAAAACACATTGGTTTAGTATACTTTTCCAGGTATGAGTCTGCTTTATAACAATGTACCCATGTATTCTGTAAAATAGTTATATTACTATCATTGTCAATCCATTTGCAGATGAAGAAGCATACAAAGAGAATGCAAACCATTATACTAATTGTAGAGACATCATGAAAGGTAGAGATATGAATCCTGGCAGCATAGCTCCAGAATCCATAAGTTTAACCATGAAGCCATGTTGTTTCTTGTTTTATCTTGTTTATAAGTAGAAGTATAGCACAAGAGGAGAGAAGGACAATAATAGGCTAACCTCTGGTATTTGACTGTGAAAATAAATACCAAATAATTGGTAGTTCAGGTGGTAAAATATGCGCCTGCAATGCAAGAGACCCCAGTTCAATTCCTTGGTCAGGAATATCCCTTGGAGAAGGGATAGGCTACCTACTCAGTATTCTTAAGTTTCCCTGGTGGCTCAGTCGGTGAAGAATCTGTCTGCAATGCAGGAGACTGGGGATCGATCCCTGGGTTGGGAAGATCCCCTGTAGGAGGGAATAGCAAACACTGCAATGTTCTTGCATGGAGAACCCCCATGGACAGAAGGACCTGGTGGGCTACAGTTCATGGAGTCACAAACAGTCCCATGACTGAGTGACTAAACACAGCATGGTTGTTATTAACTGTGATAGAGAATCCAAGACATAAACTAGGTTCAGGATAAATTTCAGATATATGTAAAAATGTACAACAGACCTATAGTGTTTCTTTTAAATGAGATAAAATTGATGGCATATAATATTTATATATGGAACATTACATTACCTTCAGATGTACAGCATGAGTTCATATATGTATGTGTTGCTGCATGATCATTGCAATAAATGTAGCTAACATCTATCATCACACGTAGTTATGGTTTTTCTCTCTTCATGATAATAACTTTCAAGATTTACTCTTTTAGCCAGTTTCAAATATACAACACAGTATTTTTAACTAGAGTCACCATACTGTACATTATATCCTCAGGGCTTATTTTTTAATAACCAGAAGTTTGCACTTTTTGATTACCTTCACCCATTTTACTCCCTACCCCCAACTAGGTTAGACTTTATATTTGGTCTGAAATGTTGAAGAAAAGTGGGTTTGAACTAGATATACAGTTTCAGAAGTTGAAATTTTATTCAATTTACTCTATTTTAGTCTAAATAATTTAGTCACATATTTAAGAGTAAACATTGCTCTGCATAAAGTGAGACTGAAAAACCTGGGAAAGATGGATGGCAGAGCTGAAATTTCCCCAGGTTCACACAAAGCTGGAGGACATTCATAACCCTACCAACCAGAAAAGAATTTGCCTGGTTGAACTCTTGCCTTCAGTAGAGAGGCAAGAAATATTATGTTTCAATAGTAGGACAAAATTAGCTTTAGAGTAAATGTCAACACAAAATGATCAAGATAATCATAAAGTAAATCAACTGCTTGTTAGAAAAAGTTTAACATTCTTTAAAAAGAAAACAAAAAATGTAACATATTCAGACTATTCTGCATCCAATCAAATTTTTCTGAACTTAAAAAGATGCTCCAAAATGCAACCCATAATTAGGAGAAAAATTAGTCCATCCAGATTCAAAAATGAAAAAAATTATGAGACAAAAATTAAAAAAAATACTATAAATACAGACCAGAATTTATAAGCAAATATAAACATAGTTTCCCAGGTGACTCAGTGGTAAAGCATTCACCTGTTAATGCAGGAGATGCAAGAGACGTGGTTGAGAAATTTTCATGTCTGCTCTCCCCACTTCTATTCACTGATCCCCAGGGTCCTATGTAGTGCAATAGGGAAAACAAGCAAACAAAACAAAAATGATATCATACTCATGGTAAGTAGGAAGTAAAAATTACTTATTTACAGATGGCATGATTTAATGCATAGAAATTTCTAATTGTCTATAAAGGAGGCATTAGAAAATTTAAGCTACTTTGCTAAGAAAAAAGTATGCAAGTTCAATAAACATAAAGTAATTATACTTTCATATTCTAGCAGAAAACTTTTGAAAATTTAAAGTGAAATACAACAATAAGTATTACAAAAGCAGCAAAACATTAAATACTTAAGGAAAAATAAAATATGCATTTGACCTATTTATTGAAAACAAAACACTGTTTTTGAGAGATTAAAATGAAATAAAATTGCCTTTATCCTTAGATAAAGTAATCATTTGCATAAAAAATTTCATGGATTCCTCAGAGTAGTTGCTGGGATCAATCACTGAACTTTTCAAAGTTAAAGACTATAAAAAAAAAATAATAATAATAATAAAATCATGTTTTAAAACATGTTGAAGCTTTTCTGACAGTCAATTGATTTACCCAAACACTTATATATTGTACTTTGAAAATTTTATATTTAGAATGAATAGATGGAGCATAGAGATGATATGTTTAGGGTGATAAAGTTGCTCTGTATAATACTACAATAGCAGATGTATTTCTCAAAATGAATAAAATATGCAATACCAAGTGAGTCCTAATATTAACTATAGACGTTGGGTGATACTTAGATTTCCCTGCTGGCTTAGTGGGGCAGGAAATATCCTCCTGACAATGCAGGAGATGTAGGAGACGTGGGTTTAATCCCTGTGTCAGGAAGATCCTCTGGAGAAGAAAATGGCAACCTACTCCAGTATTCTGCCTGGGAAATCCCTTGGACATGGGATCCTGGAGGCCTACAGACCATGGGGTTGCACAGAGTCAGACATGACTTAGTGACTGAGCACACACACAGGTGTCAATACAGGCTCACTGACTGTACGAAGCAAATGTACCCTCTGTGCAGGAATGATGATGACTTGGGAAAGCTGTAAATGTTTCAGGACAAAAGATAAATGAGAAATTTCTGTATTTTTTACTTGATTTTGCTGTAAACTTAAAATTACTCAAAAGGATTATGAATTAAAAAAAAAAAAAAACACACAGCATTTCCATTCAAAATAACATGAAAAAACTCCATATGTCTAGGGCTTAAATTTAT
Source organism: Bos javanicus (assembly GCF_032452875.1). Lineage (NCBI taxonomy): Eukaryota > Metazoa > Chordata > Mammalia > Artiodactyla > Bovidae > Bos > Bos javanicus. The sequence goes on along the minus strand of NC_083871.1, from coordinate 2,894,118 downwards.
GCAATAAAGGCAAGAAAAGGACATGGCTGACTATAAAATATTGTTTAAGGAAATTAAAGAAATCCTAACTAAATGGAGAGACTATTTTCATGAATGAAAGAAATCAATATTTCTAAGATTCTTCCCAAATTTATATTCAATGCAATGGAAATCAAAATCCCTTCAGATTTTTTTGAAACAAACAAAAAAAGATTGTAAAACTATTTAGAAATACAAAATGAGTTAAATAGCTAAAACAATTTTGTTTTTTTTTAAATTTAATTTTATTTTTAAACTTTACAATATTATATTAGTTTTGCCCAACATCGAAATGAATCCAATTTTGAAAAGAAGAACAAAGTGTTATGACTTAAAGTATCTGATTCTGATTTATTTTATTTTATTTAATTAATTAATTTTTTATTGAAGGATGATTGCTTTGCAGAATTTTGCTGTTTTCTGTCAAACCTCAACATGAATCAGCCATAGGTATACATATGTCCCCTCCCTTTTGAAACTTCCTCCCATCTCCCTCCCCATCCTACCCCTTTAGGTTGATTCAGAGCCCCATGTTTGAGTTTCCTGAGATATACAGCAAATTCCCATTGCCTATCTATTTTACATATGATAATGTAAGTTTCCATGTTCTGGACAGTTATTTGTAAAAGAATGAAATTAGAACACTTCCTAACACAATACACAAAGATAAATTCAAAATGGATTGAAGATCTGAATTTAAGACTAGAAACTATAAAACTCTAAAAAGGAAAACATAGGCACAACACTCAATGAGCCAAATCTAAGCAAGATCCTCTATGACCCACCTGCTAGAGTAATGGAAATAAAAACAAAGTAAACAAGTGGGACCTGATTAAATCTAAAAGCTTTTGCACAGCAAAGAAAACTAAGTAAGGTGAAAAGACAATCCTCAGAATGGGAGAAAATAATAGCAAATGAAGCAACTGACAAAGGATTAATTTTCAAAATATACAAGCAGCTCATACAGCTCAATACCAGAAAAACAAACAACCCAATAAAAATGTGGGAAAAAGACCTAAACAGACATTTCTCCAAAGAAGACATACAGATGGCTAATAAACACATGAAAAGATGCTTAATACCGCTCATTATTAGAGAAATGCAAATCAAAACTATGATTCTAATTTATTATACAGCTACAAGACAGGATGTTACTGACATAAGAATAGACACAGATAAATGGAAGTAGAATAATAATAAAAAAGAAACCTTGAAATAAATCCATATGTATATATGGCCAATTGATGTTTGACAAAACTGCCAATTTGTGTGTGTGTGTGTGTAAAGGCTAATGTTTTCAACAACTCGTGCTGTGAAAACTGAATATCCATAAGAAAATAAACCTTAATCTTTACCTCTTACCAAATACACACTTGTCTTGAAAAGGGTCAAAAACGTAAAACTATGAGTAGAAAACTCTACAAAAAAATTGGCTAAACATTTTTGTCTTGGGGGTAGCTAAAGTTTTCTTACTGCTGCTGCTGCTAAGTCGCTTCAGTCGTGTACAACTCTGTGCAACCCCATAGACGGCAGCCCACCAGGCTCCCCTGTCCCTGGGATTCTCCAGGCAAGAACACTGGAGTGGGTTGCCATTTCCTTCTGCAATGCATGAAAGAGAAAAGTGAAAGTGAAGTCACTCAGTCGTGTCCAACTCTTAGAGACCCCATGGACTGCAGCCTACTAGGCTCCTCTGCCATGGGATTTCTTAGATAGGTATAAAATACATGAACAGTTAAGAAAAATAATGCACTTCATAAAACTAAAGCACAAATGCTCCACAAGTGTTCATTGACACATATTGATAACACTAAATTGTTTTTAACGTGTAAATTAAGCATATGAACTCTTTAGGAAATTAATTAATAAAACTAGCCTACCAACAAAAGAAATCTATAGCAAACTATGAAACAAACTGGAATAATGAATGTAAAAATTTTAAGTAATACCTAGAATATTCTGAGAAAACTCTTTTAGGAATCATACAGTTTTCAGCTTATAAGCAAAATGTTCTGTATCACTAAAAATGTTGGAAACCTTCCTAGTTCATTAAGGAATACCAGAATAACCTTGATATCAAAAACTGACAGAATGAACAATGAAACTCCAGATATATCTCACAACCGAATATAGTTGCCAACATTTTAATTTAATTCTAACAAATCAAATTCAGCTGTATATTAAAATTATGACAAAGTAAAATTTATTCTAGGAACCAATGCTTGATTCCACATTATATTTTTTGTGATTTACAGTTGCACCTTTCAGCACTTTCTAAAGTTCTTGTACTCACAAAAGAATTTTATATAAGTGAGATGTATATACTGACTAACTTTACTTATGTTTTTAAAAACCCTTGAAGTAAAGGAGGCCTAAGAATAAGAACTAAATAGAAAAGCCTTTTCATTTCTTCCGGGTTTTCCTGCATCTTTCTTGCAGGTACAACTATATCCTCTTCTTTTGGATTTCCAAGTAAACATCACCTTATAATCTTTGCTGCACAAATTCTCCATTTCCAGAGTTCTTCCAATTAAACAAATAGCTGTAGTTCCCCTAGTTAAACTACAATAAAAACCATCTATTACCACATTTCCTTTAATCTATTCTGTACAAATTCTAATGGCTTCACTGTGTAATGCTTTCATTTATGTCCCCAGCAAGGATGAAGAACACTGCTGTTTAAATTATTCTAATTATTTCCCAATAAGTATATTCTCCAATAATCTTCTTTATAAATAAAATCTTATTTTAGCCCTGAAACCATTTAAATGATTTGCCTATTATATTTTAAACTGTTTTATTTAAAAACACATTGTGAAATACCCCCAAAATATCAAAAATAAAATTGAATGCCTGATTTATAAACTATCACAAACATTTGTATCCCTGTACCTGTCTCTTCCTTGTTAATTCTTCAATCTAACTCAGTGCTCCACCGAGGAATTAATAGCTCACTTTTTATCCTTTAACTATATTAACACATTACAATCATATATATAATTATTTTGTGTAATTTAAAATGCTATATGAATGCTATCATATTGCAGGTTTCATTTTCCAATTTAATTTACTTTATCTCATGGGCCTTTCTCTTTGAGATTATTCTCTGTTTTAGGGAAGGATAACTTTGCTATTCTTTGCTATTTAAAATGTAGGGCTTTGCTAATTCATTTTCACATTAAATAGTTCTTCATCATATAAACACTTAAAAACAATGACTCATTATTGACAATTTAGGACATTTAGACATTTTGTTACTAGGAGAAGTGCTAAAAGTAATCAACTGTGTATATGTCGCCTTGGACACACATGCAAGAAAGTTCGAACGGTTGCACTACTCTGTGGGAATCCCCATCTTTGGTTTCACTAGATATTAATGAATTTCTCTTTGTAGAAATTTTCATAATCATCAGCAAGTATATTTGCAATGAAATTTTTCTTGACAGTGTTTTTTCCTCATGAAATACAACCAGTCAGTCATTCGTCACTACCAGGAATTCTTTGGTTCCAATGAGTGCAGTTCTGGCTCGTCCTCTTAGGATGCTGCACCATAATGTGAGTTGGGTGACCTGTATCAGTGGAGGGAAGCATGAATTGCAGACTCATCCCAAGGCACAAGTGATTCCTCTTTGGGGAGAATTCAGGATGTCAGTTCAGTACAGTCTCTCAGTCGTGTCCGACTCCTTGCGACCCCATGAATCGCAGCACGCCAGGCCTCCCCCTCTATCACCAACTCCTGGACTTCACTCAGACTCACGTCCATCGAGTCACTGATGCCATCCAGCCAGCTCATCCTCTGTCGTCCCCTTCTTCTGCCCCCAATCCCTCCCAGCATCAGAGTCTTTTCCAATGAGTCAACTCTTCGCATGAGGTGGCCAAAGTACTGGTGTTTCAGCTTCAGCATAATTCCTCCCAAAGAAATCCCATGGCTGATCTCCCTCAGAATGGACTGGTTGGATCTCCTTGCAGTCCAAGGGACTCTCAAGAGTCTTCTCCAACACCACAGTTCAAAAGCATCAATTTCTCTCTGCTCAGCTTTCTTCACAGTCTAACTCTCACATCCATACATGACCACTGGAAAAACCATAGCCTTGACTAGACGGACCTTTCTTGGCAAAGTAATGTCTCTGCTTTTCAATATGCTACCTAGGTTGGTCAAAACTTTCCTTCCAAGGAGTAAGCATCTTTTAATTTCATGGCTGCAGTCACCATCTGTATGATTTTGGAGCCCAGAAAAATAAAGTCTGACACTGTTTCCACTGTTTCCCCATCTATTTCCCATGAAGTGATTGCTATGATCTTCATTTTCTGAATGTTGAGCTTTAAGCCAACTTTTTCACTCTCCTCTTTCACTTTCATCAAGAGGCTTTTTAGTTCCTCTTCACTTTCTGCCATAAGGCTGGTGTCATCTGCATATCTGAGGTTATTGATATTTCTCCTGGCAATCTTGATTCCAGCTTGTGCTTCTTCCAGCCCAGCGTTTCTCATGAAGTAATCTGCATATAAGTGAAATAAGCAGGGTGACAATATACACCCTTGATGTACTCCTTTTCTTATTTGGAACCAGTCTGTTGTTCCATGTGCAGTTCTAACTGATCATTGCATCCCTATTCAGAGCTGCCTATCAAACTGCAATTCTTTGGACTTAATCTTTTTAAATACATGTGTGCTCAAATTCAAGAGTCTCCCTATTGCATTCTGTCTCCCTTCTTTGTAAACTTGAAACCTACAGTATACTTTTCCAGATAGAACTTCACTTAGCTGTCCACTCATGGTAGAATGGCAATCACACTGTAGTATTTGTGTAAGTAGAGATGTGTACATTCACCAAGTCTATACATAACTCATAAAGTAAGAGGCTTAAAATAGGAACTCAGCTCTCATATTTTCTACACTTATGAAAGGGTTGATTACATGGACCAAAGTTTTGTCTAACTCAATGAAACTATGAGCCACACCATGTAGGGCCAACCAAGAAGGATGGGTCATGGTGGAGAGTTCTGACAAAATGTGGTTCACTGGAGAAGGGAATGTCAAAGCACTTCAGGATTCTTGCCTTGAGAACCCCATGAACAGTATGAAAAGGCAAAAAAGACATGACACTGAAAGATGAACTCCTCAGGTCGGTAGGTGCCCAATATGCTACTGGGGAAGAATGGAGAAATAACCCCAGAAAGAATGAAGAGATGGGGCCAAAGTGAAAACAAAGTGAAGCCTGGCGTCCTGAAGTACATGGGGTCACAAAGATTTGGACACCACTGAGCGACTGAACTGAAATGATGAAAAGGATGCATTTTACCTTCATGGTTATCTGTAGCACTTCTTCTGACCTAAACTTGCATCATACAACTTTTCACCATTGTTCCCTGATAGCTCAGTTGGTAAAAAATCTGCCTGCAATGTAGGAGACCCTGGGTTGATTCTTGAGTTGGGAAGATTCCCTGGAGAAGGGTTAGCCTACCCACTCCAATGTTCTCGGGCTTCCCTTGTGGTTCAGCTGGTAAAGAATCTGCCTGCAATGCTAGAGACCTGGGTTCGATTCCTGCATTTGGAAGATGCCCTGGAGAAGGGAAAGGCTGCCCACTCCAGTATTCTCACCTGGAGAATTATATAGACTGTATAGTCCATGGGGTCACAAAGAGTTGGGCACAGCTGAACGACTTTCACTTTCACATTTCTTTTAAATTGTGTGTTAAAATAATTGATTAATATACCACTTTTATATTGTTGTAATCTCTCTTACATACACAGTGTATTATTTTTCCCTACATATTTTTGTGATCTTGTAAACAATTTTGTGTAAGATGGTTGCATCAAAATTCTTTTGGTATTTTGAGCATGTGTAATTTTTTTTTTTTTTAGGTAAAATTGCTGCTGCTGCTGCTGCTAAGTCGCTTCAGTCGTGTCCGACTCTGTGCGACCCCAGAGATGGCAGCCCACCAAGCTCCCCGTCCCTGGGATTCTCCAGGCAAGAACACTGGAGTGGGTTGCCAGTTCCTTCTCCAATGCATGAAAGTGAAAAGTGAAAGTGAAGTTGCTCAGTCAGGTCCGACTCCTAGCGACCCCATGGACTGCAGCCCACCAGGCCCCTCTCTCCATGGAATGATTTTCCAGGCAAGAGTACTGGAGTGGGTTGCCATTGCCTTCTCCATAGAGGTATGTATTCTTTGAAACATAAACATAACTCAGAAATGTGTTTTCATTTTATTTTCTAGACCAGTTTATGTACATTGGGATTACCCAGACTTTGAAGTGTTGGAAAAAGTTCCAGGGGAATTAATCTGATTATGGTTATTTGTGTGTGTGATGATTCTTTATACTTGTTTCTATTGTATCTATGGGGATTGGTATAGTTTGATGTTCAGATTACACTTGGATCAGTTTTGGTAAATCAGATTTTACTTTTTTTTCCCACTATTTTATGTGAATTTTAAAAATGACCTCGCTTTTAAAAAGTATCCTGTAGCAAAGATTATTTGCCTCAAAATATTGCATTTTTAAACTATTTATAACTTCTGCTTTATTCATTATTTTGTTTAGTGTCCTCGTCTTTTATTGATCTTTCAGAAAAAAATAGCATTTTGTTATGTGTTACTTTCCTAGCTTTACCTTTATCATTTTCTGCTTTTATTTTTGTATTCTTAATTATTGTTTTTCTAAATTGTTGAGGTGTCAATTCAATTTATTCATTCTAATTATTTATATTGATCAGTATAAAAATGTCAAGTAGTGTATTTTTCTTTGACAGTTATTTTAATTGTTTTCTGTAGATTCATATAGGTAGTATCTCATCATCATTCTTTGTTGGAAATTCTGTGTTTAAATCCTCTCATTTACCAAGGAGTTGTTTAACAAAATTTTTCTTCACTTTTCAGAAAGAATAATTTTGACTTTTGCATTTCTGCAAAAAATAACTTATTACCCTGTAATAAATATAGCTTGTATTATTCCTAAATTATGTCATTTTTAGCTTTTCTTATACTTCTAATATGTTGTCATTATTTTTGACTATTCCATACACAATTTAAAGATACTGCATTCTTCATTAATGTTGATAATTAATGTTACAGGTCTATATTTTTATTATATTAGTAAAGTATTATATGTACTCACCTATTGTTGTTATGTTTATCTTTTGTGGAAAAAATGGTATGTTAAAATATACCATTATGAATTGTTTCTCTATTTCTCCTTTCATCTTCTCTATTTTCTATTTTTCTTCTCTCCATAATTTTAGCTGTATGTGAGTTGTGTTGAATAGATGTACAGCAGGTAAAACTGTAAATTTTAGCATTGGTGCATGTTCTTTTTATCTCCTTTAATGCTGTTATAATACAGTTATAACTTACTTGATATCATGTTTCTTGTGAATAATTGCTGTTTGCATGTGTTAAGCATATTTGTCCATCTGTTTAGCTTAAGTCTATCTATCTGAACCATTTCTCTGTGGTTTGTTGTTTATTCACTAAGTCATGTCTGACTCTTTGTGACCCCATGGATTATAACAAGTTGGGCTCCTCTGTCCTCTACTATCTCCCAAAGTTTGCTTAAGTGATGCTATATAACCATCTCATCCCCTGTGGCTCCCGTCTCCTTTTGCCTTCAATCTTTACCAGCATCAGGGGCTTTTCCAGTGATTCAGCTCTTCCCATCAGGTGGCCAAAGTAATGAAGCTTCAGTTTCAGCATCAGTCCTTTCAGTGAATATTCATGGTTCATTTTATTTAAGAGTGACTTATCTGATCTTGCAGTCTAAGAACTCTCAACAGTTTTCTTCAGCACCACAGTTCAAAAGTATAAATTCTTCAGCGCTCAGTCTTCTTTATGGTCTAACTCTCATTTCCATAAGTGGCTACTGGAAAAACCGAAGATTTGACTGCATGGACCTTTGTCAGCAAAGTGATGTCCCTGCTTTCTAATACACTGTTTACATTTGTCATAGCTTTCCTTCCAAAGTATCTTAATTTTATGGCTGCAGTCCCCATCTTCAGTGATTTTGGAGCCCAAGAAAATAAAATTTATCACTGCTTTTGCTTTTCCCCTTTCTATTTGACATGAAATAATGAGACCTGATGCCGTGATCTTAGTTTTTTTATTGTTGAGTTTCAACCCAATTCCTTTTCATTCTGCCACTACAGTGGTATCATGTGCATATTTGAGTTTGTTGATATTTCTCCCAGCAATCTTGATTACAGCATGTGATTCATTCTGGCATTTCACATATGTACATTGCATATAAGTGAGTATATATATATATATATATATATATATATATATATAAATACTATATATATCATATATAGTGCATATAAGTGAGTGTATATATATATATATATAAATACTATATATATCATATAGTTATTTAAGCAAACTTGAAAATAATTAACTTTTTATTGGAGTATAATAGCCTTACAATATTATGTTACTTTCTGCTATATAACATTGTGAATCAGCCACATAAATATACATATATCCCCTCCCTCTTGAGCCTGCCTCTCGTCTCTCCATTCCACTCATTTAGGTCATCATAGGGACTTTCCAGGTGGCACTAGTGGTAAAGAACACGCAGGCCAATGCAGGAGACATAAGAGATGCAGGTTCAATCACTGGGTTGCAAAGATCCCTTGGAGGAGGAAATGGCAACCCACTCCACTATTCTTGCCAAGAAAATTCCATAGACAGAGGAGCCTGTTGGGCTACAGTCCATGGGGTCACAAAGAGTCCAACATGATTGAACTGACTTGGCATGCAGGTCATCACAGAGCAGTGAGCTGAGATCCCTCTGCTATGCAGTAGCTTCCCACTAGTATTTATTTTACACCTGGTAGTGTGTACACCAGAGAAAGCAATGCCAACCCACTCTAGTACCCTTCCCTGGAAAATCCCATGGGTCAAGGAGCCTGGTAGGCTGCAGTCCATGGGGTCATGAAGAGTTGGACATGACTGAGGGACTTCACTTTCACTTTTCACTTTCATGCATTGGAGAAGGAAATGACAACCCACTCCAGTGTTCTTGCCTGGAGAATCCCATGGATGGGGGAGCCTGATAGGCCTGCCGTCTATGGGGTGGCACAGAGTCGGACACAACTGAAGCGACTTAGCAGCAGCAGCAGTGTATATACATCAATGCTACTCTCTCAATTAGTCCTCCCATTAACTTTTAATACCTGCATGGGAGGGCAGTTTGGGGGAGAATTGATACATGTACATATATGATCAAGTCCCTTCGTTGCTCCGCTGAAGCTACCTCAAAATTGTCTGTTACTCGGATATGTTGTTGTTCACTCACTAAACTGTGCCTGTTTGCAACCCTATGAATTCAGCATGCCACGTTTCCCTGTCTTTCTCTATCACCCTGAGTTTGTTCAAACTCATGTCCATTGAGTCAGTGATGCCATCCAATCATCTCATCCTCTGTCACCACCTTTTCCTCAACCCTTGATGTTTCCCAGCATCAGGGTCTTTTCTAGTGAGTCAGCTCTTCTCATCAATTGGCCAAAGTACTGGAGCTTTAGCTTCAGCATCAGTCCTTCTAATGAATATTCAGGGTTGATCTTCTTTAGGATTGATTGGTTTCATCTCCTTGCAGTCCAAGGGGCTGTCGAGAGTCTTATCCAACATCACAGTTCAAAAGCACCAAAATTCTTTGGTGCTCAGCCTTCATTACAATCCAACCCTCACACTCAAACATGACTACTGGAGAAACCACAGCTCTGACTATGTAGACCTTTGTTGGCAAAGCAATGTCTCTGCTATTTAATACACTGTCTAATTTTGTTATAGCTATTCTTCCAAGGAGCAAAATTAAAAGTTTATAAATAAATAAATTTAGCTGTTAAAGTCCTTTGTCAATTTACATGTACCCCAAATATACAAAGAATATTTAACATTCAACAATAAGAAAATAAAGCACTCAATTATAAAGTGAGCAGAAGGGACTTCCCTGGTGGTCCAGTGGTTAAGAATCTGCCTGTCAATGCAGGTGACATGGGTTCAATCCCTGGTCCAGGAAGATCTTCTATGTTGTAGAGAAACTAAGCCTGTGCACCACAGCCACTGAAGCCCCCATGCCTAGAGTCCATGCTCCATCAAGAAAAGACACACTTTGACAACCCTGCATACCACAATGAAGAACAGTTCCCACTAACTGCAACTAGAGAAACCTGTGTGCAAAGCAATGAAGATCCAGAGCAGTCAAAAATAATATATTTTTTAATTGAGCAGAAGATCTGAACAGATGAATCACCAAAAATATATCAGTTCAGTTCAGTTCAATAGCTCAGTCATGTCCAACTCTTTGCTACCCCACGGTGTACTTTTTAATATGTTGTCTAGGTTGGTCAAGGAAATGGCAACCCACTCCAGTGTTCTTGCCTGGATAATCCTAGGGATTGGGGAGCCTTGTGGGCTTCCATCTATGGGGTCACACAGAGTCGGACACGACTGAAGCGACTTAGCAGCAGTAGCAGCAGGTTGGTCATAGCTTTTCTTCCAAGGATCAAGCATTTTTTAATTCCATGGCTGCAGTCATCATCTACAGTGATTTTGGAGGCCCCAAAAAACAAAGTCTCTCACTGTTTTCATTGTTTCCCTGTCTATTTGCCATGAAGTGATGGGACCAGATGCCGTGATGTTAGTTTTCTGAATGTTGAGCTTTAAGCCAACTTTTTCACTCTCTCTTTCACTTTCATCAAGAGGATTTTTATTTCTTCACTTTCTGCCATAAGGTTGGTGTCATCTGCATATCTGAGGTTATTGTATATTTCCCCTGGCAATCTTCACTCCAGCTAGTGCTTCATCCAGCCCAGCATTTCTCATGATGTACTCTGTATATAAGTTAAATAAATAGGGTAACAATATATAGCCTTGATGTACTCCTTTCCCAATTTGGAACCTGTCAGTTGTTCCATGTCCATTTCTAACTGTTGCTTCTTGACCTGCATACAGATTTCTCAGGAGGCAGGTAAGCTGGTCTAGTATTTCCATATCTTTAAGAATTTTCCACCATTTGTTGTGATCCACACAATTAAAGGCTTTGGCTTAGTCAACAAATCGGAAGTAGATATTTACTTCTAAAGATATAGAAGATGGCAAATACACATTTGAAAATTTCTCAACATCATTTGCCAATGAGACCCAAATCAAAACAACAATGATATACCCTTGAGAATCGCTAAACTTTTTAAACATTAACAACAGGAGTTGCAGGCAAAGGTACAGAGCCACAGGCGCTCTCTTTTGTTGTTGATGGGGTAAAAACTGGTATGCTCTTTGGGCAATAGTTTGGACGTTTCTTTCAAGCTATATATTGACTTGCCATCATTGCTTAGATATTTATCCAGTTGACTGGAATGTTTATGTAAACACAAAACACACACTCAAATATAGTAGTTTTGTTCATAGTTGTCAAAACTAGGGGCAACCAATTTATCTTTTAATAAATGAATGAATAAATAAACTATGGCAATTCTATACAAGAGAGTACTAGTCATTCAAAGGGGAAAAAAGGAATACACTATCCAGCAATGAAAAGTTATGATGAATCTTAAATCAACACAGTTTAAAAAGAAAAAAAAATGGTTTGTAAAGAATCCACACTACATTTATATGACATTTTAGAAATGTAAAGTTAGTGAAATAAATAATTCAGCGGTAGAGAGTGTTGAAAATGTGAAGCTGAAGAAAATTTTAGAGTGGTCTAATTACTCTATATTATAGTCATATCTTGGAGATATTGCATGTTGGGTTTCAGACCACCACAATAAAGTGAATATTGCAATAAAGCAAGTAACATATTTTTTTCCTAGTGAGTATAAAAGTTATATTATTTTTTAGTTTATTAATTGTTCAAAAGCATTATGTCTAAAAATAATGTATATGCCTTAAGATACTTTGCTACTTAAAATGTTAGCCATCATCTGAGCCTTCATGAGTCATAGTCATTTTGGTGGTGGAGGGTACTATGTCAGAGTTGATGGCTGCTGACTAATCAAGGTGGTGGTTGCTGAACATCAGGATGGTTGTTACAGTGTCTTAAATACAACAATGAAGCTTGCCACACTGACGAAAGGAACCTTTCACAAATTATTTCCCTGTAAAATGAAATACCCTTTGATAGCATTTTACGTACAGTAGAATTTCTTTCAAAATTGGAGTCAATCCTCTCAGACCCTGACACTGTTTTAAAAGCTAAGTTTATGGAATATTCTATATCTTTTCATGTCATTTCAAAAGTTTTCCCAGTGTCTTCACCAGGAGCAGATTCTATCTTAAGAAACCACTTCTCTACTCGTACATAAGAAGAATCTCTTCATTTGTTCAAATTTCATCATGAGCTTGAAGTAACTGTCACATCTTCAGACTCTATTTCTCACATCAGTTCTCTTGCTATTTTCACCACATCTACAGTTACTTCCTTCAGTTGTCTTGAACCCCTCAGAGTCATACACAAATGTTGGAACCAATTTTATCAAATTCCTGTTAATGTTGTTATTTTGACTTCTTCCTGTGAATCACAAATGTTCTTCATGGCATATAGAATGGTAACTCCTTCCAGGAGGTTTTCGATGGGATTTGTCCAAAACCAACAGAGGAATCACTATCTGTAGCAGCTGTAACTTTACAAAAGGTAGTTCTTTAGTAATAAGATTTGAAAGTTGAAGTTACTCTTTAATTTATAGGCTTTAGGCTACAGAATGGATACTGTGCTTGCAGACATGGAAAAAATATTAATCTCACTGTATCACTCCAGTATTCTTCCCTGGGAAATCTCATGGACATCATCAGAGTTCTTGGGTGACCAGGTGCATTGTCAATGAACGGTAATATTTTGAGAGAATTGTTTGTGTGTGTGTGTGTGTGTGTGTGTGTCTGTGTGAAGTAGGTTTCAAGAGTAGGCTTAAATTTTTCAGTAAACCAAGTTGTAAACAGATATGTTGTCACCAGGATTTTGTTGTTCTATTTAAAGAGCACAGGCAGAAAGTTAGCCTCATTCTTAAAGGTCATGGGATTTTCATAATGATAAGCTAGTTTTGGCTTCAACTTCAAGCCACCAGGTGCATTAGCCCCTAAGAAGAGAGTAAGCCTGTCCTTTGTGACTTTAAAGCCAGACATTGTCTTCTCCTCTCTAGCTATGAAAGTCCTAGATGATATATTCCAGTAGAGGGCATTTTCTACTGAAAACAGAATATATAGCTTAATGTGGTCACCTTCATGAATTGTCTTAGCTACACCTTGATAATCTCTTGCAGTTTCTACCTCGGCACTTATTCCTTCACCTTGTACTTTTATATTATGGAGGCAATTTCTAATCTCATGAATCAATCTTGCTATCTTAAAAACTTTACTTCTGTAGCTTCCACCCCTCTTTCAGCCCCCATAGAAATGAATAGAGTTGGAGACTTTGCATTAGGTTTTAACTTAAGAAAATGTAATTAGTTTGATCTTCTATCTGTACTGCTAACATTTACCCTTGTCATGTAGACAAAGGTGTCTAAATTTGTTATCACTTGTGTGTTTACTGGAGTAGCACTTTCCTTATATATATATATATATATATATTTTTTTTTTTTTTTTCCTTTGTTTTCACAGTTTGGCTAACTTCAGCACAAGAGGCCTAGGTTTAGTCTGTCTTGGTTTTTGACATGCCCTCCTCACTAAGCTTAATCATTTCTAGCTTTTGGTTTAAAGTGAGAGATGTGCAGCCCTTCCTTTCACTTGAGCATTTATAGGCCACTGTGGGCTATCAGTGTCTACAAAGTGCAATAAAATGATGCCTGCTTGTGTAATAGGAATACATGACATTGTGAATTTCCAATATCATAGAACTTTAAAGAACAAAGTGTAAATCATTATGTATGTAAATTTTTAAAATAATGAGGAGGTCAGGGATAGCAAGATGGAATGCAGACTGGGACAAAACAATCTATCTTCATTATGAAGTAATCTCACTGAAGCAAGAATTTCCAATAGCAAAAAACAAATCCTGCACCCAGATACTTTTTACTTGCATCAGTTTCCAATGCAAGGAAGCAGACTTCTGTCTCCCTGGTTTCTCCAAGGAGAATACTTTATTATAGTGTTATGATAGTGATATTGTTATATTATGGTGAGGTCAGTTTATTACAGTGTTGTGGCAAGAAATGCCCAAAGTGAGTCTGGATCATCTTGTGATACCAAAACTGAAACAAGTCCTCACCCAAAAACAGTTTCCCTGGTGGTTCAGCAGTAAAAGAATCCACCTGCCAATGCAGAAGACATGGGTTCAATTCCTGGGTCAGGAATATTCACTGGAGAAGGAAACGGCAACCCACTCCAGTGTTCTTGCCTGGGAAATCCCATGGACAGAGGATCCTGGTAGGCTATAGTACATGGAGTTCAAAGAGTCAGATACAACCTCGTAACTAAACAACAACATGCAAAAGCAGTGATGAGGTGCATCAGAGACAAAAGGAGTCACTTGAAAGGCCACCTCATGGCCAAAGCTGGAAACAATTTGAGCAAGAAAATAAGTTAACATAGCATTGAATTATAATCCAAAGGAAAAAATACATATCCTTAAGTCCATACAAATATAAATGAATTCTTGAACTACTCATTAAATTCATGTGAGAGGATAGACAAATCTCCCATGCAGAAAAATCTCAAAGAGTTTATATAGATTATCTTCATTCAAGAGGTAATGTCTGTTTCCCACCACTTAAATGTGAGCTGTGACTTCTGTCCAAAGAGTACAGTAGGGAAAGGGAATGTTGAATTAACCTCAAGGTACCAAAACTTAACAATGGGGGACATATTGGGAGTTTGGGATTGACATGTACACACTGCTATATTTAAAAGGGATAACCAACAAGGACCTACTGTACTGAACAGGAAATTCTGCTCAATACTCTGCAATAACCTAAACAGGAAAATAATTTGAAAAATAATGAATATTTGGATATGTATAGCAATCACTTTCTATAATGCTGAAGCTAACACAATATTATTAATAACTATATTTCAATATAAATTTTAAAAAAGAATATAATAATCAGTACCTCAGCTTGATAACCAGCTATGATTAGTCACACTGATGGGTATGTAAATACCAGTGATGTCATGTGAAGAAAGCAACACTTTCAGTCTATAGTCCTCCTCCTAAGAATTTGCAACCACAATTTAATTACAAGAAAAAATCATAGACAAATTCTAATTGATGATCATTTTGCAAAATGCCTAAGGAGTATTGCTCAAAATATTCAAAGTCATCAAGAATAAGAAAAATTCTGAAATAGTGTTTAAGCCAAGAGTCATCTCAGGAGACATAATGGCTAAATGTAAGTGGTAACATGGATAGAATATCAGAACATCAAAGGACACTGTGTAAAAACAAAGAAAGGTCAAATAAAGTATGACCTTGGCCTAATAATATGCCAAATTGTTTCATCTGTTGTGCCCAATGCTAGTAATAGAAGATGCAGAGTGTTGGTATATGCAATTCTCCTGCTACTTTTGCAAACTTCTGTGTTTAAACTATTTCAAAATAAAATTTTATTTAAAAACTAAAAAGCAATGCCTAATTCTTGCTATCTCACATTACATTTAATACAGGGTTGTCCTCTCAAGAAATTCTTCAAAAGTGCTTTTCAGTGCTGTTATTCAGGCTGGATATTAGAGTTCACTAATATTTGTGTTTCAGAGCCTCAACAGAGTTTATTATGGAGTTAATAATTTATATGAGAAAAAAATGTGTTGGCAAGGTATAGAAAAGCCCCTCAATTTCAAGGCATAATAAATCTTCAATGCATGTCATCAAATACAGGAATGTCTCCAAATATATATGGATAGCATTTTGTTTCTATGTGAGGCTTTATGTTTAATCTTATGCTTTGTTACTTATTAAACACCATATCAAAGAATGATTTAAGCATGATTAAAACTAACTTAAACCATCATGTTTTATTTCATTATACATATTGCCTTCCAACCAGTAGTTCATTTGCTAGAAATTGTTTACTTATTATCTATAAAGTGAGATTATTTTTCTAACAATTTGAATATATTTTGCATTTCTGTTATATATAAAACTATGGAACATAGAAAACTAAAGTAGCTTACTGTGTGTTCATTTGGCTTAGTTGACCAACCTTGAGCTTATATGGAAAAGGGCAAGATACAACAACACTTGAAAATTCTGTGGAAGAAAAATTATTGATAATTACATCATCTTGTATCATTATGAACAGAAATAAAGACACAGGGTGAAAAGGAGATTGAGAGATACACAAAGCTACTGTTTGGAATATATAAACAGAAAGAGATAAAACTTTATTTTAACTTTTGTAGGATTCTTGGTTAATGGGAAGATGGCTTAGCACACTGAGTCTGGGAAATGTGGTCTAACTGTACAGACAGACAGGAGAGAAGGAATAAGGATTTAGTGAACCCCTAGTACTCTTGCCTGGAAAATCCCATGGATGGAGGAGCCTGGTAGGCTGCAGTCCATGGGGTCGCTAAAAGTCAGACATGGAAGGATTTCACTTTCACTTTTCACTTTCATGCATTGGAGAAGGAAATGGCAACCCACTCCAATGTTGTTGCCTGGAGAATCCCAGGGACCAGGGAAGCTTGGTGGGCTGCCATCTATGGGATCGCACAGAGTAGGAGACGACTGAAGTGACAGCAGCAGAGCTCTCTACCACAATGGAATAGACCATTTTGTTATAGTGAAACAGCAGCTCATTGACTACTTAATTTATGGATTCAACTAGCAAACACACACTGAGAATCCACTCTACATAAGACATCGAGAACATCCTGAGGATTCAGGACACATTCCTGCTATTTAGGACATTACAGCTAGGAAAAAAAAAAAAAAGTAATAATCCCTCCCAACCCCCAAGAATAATATTTTGTGCTTGTAGCATTTCTCTGGGATCAAAGAAAGGAGAACTGATTCATTAACAAATTTGTCATGATATTTTATGCTTAGTAAGGAATTTGCTTTCTCTACTGTAAAAAATGGCTAATAAATCCATCAATAACGTTATTATGGTGAAAGACATAAGTTGGATGACTCAATTCTCTTGCTTGGCTAATTTGATATTTTCAGTTAAAGCACTCTACAAATTTTTCTTATTAAGAAAGTCCATCAGTTATTTGCTTTTGAAACCTTTCTCAATTTTTGCAAATTTACTTAGGAAATAGTAATTTTCTTTGTACACACTTCAGGCAAAAGTGAAAGTGTTAGTCACTCAGTCATGTCCGACTTTTTGAGACCCCATGGGCTGTAGTTTTCCAGGTTTCTCTGTCTGTGGATTTCTCCAGGCAAGAACACTGGAGTGGACAGCTGTTCACTTATCCAAGGGATCTTCTCTACTCAGGGATCTAACCCAGGTCTCACTGTCTGAGCCACCACACTACAAAGTAAACTCTAAAAATGAATAACATTGTAATATTCTGTAATGGTTAAGAATATAAGCTTTTGAAACAAATAGGTCTGAGTTTATGTTATAGCACTCTGATATAATTGAACTATGCAACCAGTGTGTGTGTTTAGTCACGCAGTCATGTTCAGCTGTTTGTCACCCCCCATAGACTGTAGCCTACTGGTCTCATCTGTCCAGAGGATTCTCCAGACAAGAATACTAAAGTGGGTAGCCATGCCCTTCTCCAGGGAATCTTCTCTGACCTAGGGATTGAACCCTGGTTTCATGCATTGCAAACATATTCTTTACCATCTGAACACTAGGGAAGCTCAGGGATAGTTACTAATTATACATATACTTTAGTTTTCTTTTTACTTTTTTAAAGCCAAGATTAATAAGATTCTTTTGTGAATTACATGATGTAAATGCATAAAGCTTTTAGCATAGTTTCTGGCAGGAATAATACTCCACATCTGTTAGCGCTCATTGTGTGTAAAACTTGAGGATCTTTTTAAAATGGCAATTTTTAAAACTAAAAGCAAAAATTTTAGAGAAACAACAGGCATGAGTGAAGCCCATACAATGAAAAATTTACCTTATTAAATAAAACTCTTCAGGGTAAGTGATATATTAATACTAAATATCTTGGTGGAATTTTCACAAAGTTTAAGAAATGAAAACAGCATTGTGAAAATAATTTCATAGCAGTTTCATTAACTGAAAAGAATAACTGCTTTCTCATTAGCTACCTAGATTTTGAAAGTGAAATTTGCTCAGCTGTGTCTGACTTTTGTGACCCCATGGACTGTAGCCCGTCTCTGTCCATGGAATTTACCAGGCAAGATTTCTGGAATGGATAGCCATTCCTTTCTCCAAAGGATCTTTCTGACATGGGGATAGAACCCAGGTCTCCTGCATTGCAGGCAGATTCCTTACCATCTAAGGCAGCATTTTGCACAATTTCAAAAAACGCCATCTTTTTTAAAAGGCCTAATATTGCTCAGATTGATCACATATGTTCATGGCTAACAAACCATGACACATTGTAATAATTCATCTTAATTCTAGCAATGGGTTGAATTTTTCATATTGTCTCAGCAGTTGTTTAGTCACTAATAAAAATGTTCAAATAAGTAGCATAGTTGTGTCTTACATGCAGATAGCATTAAAGAAATATTTACTATTCTATACATTATTTTTGTAAATTGACATTGAAGCAAGGTTTGCCTTTCCTGATGACCTGATAAGCCCACTTCTTCCAACAGGGACAATCACATAAATAATTTTCCTTTTCTTCTGATTAAATAAAATTCATAGCCAAATTTTCTTCCAAACGCAACACATGCATTTTGGAGATTTTAAAACATGTTTCTGTGTGTATAAATTTAATTTTATTATTTTTGAGTATTTGTTTTTGAGCTTATTATAATCTGGCTCACATTTTGGAATGGGGATATGCAATCATACATCAATCTATAATATATAAAAGAACAATTTTTCCTTTTCCACGTGCTTTCCATGTGCTTTCCATGTGGATATGCACATGAGGTCATAAATGAATGCTTATTGATTATATTTTCACTGCAATATCCTCAGTATTCAGTTGAACAGAAGGATGTGTTTTATGTATTGTATAGCTATCATTTAAGTACAATATAAAAATTTTAGATTGTGCTAAATTAGTTCTTTGTGGTTGTAAGTCAAACCATTTCTATGAACTAAAGCATAGTATAAAATTTCAGCTTTGAAAATATGAGTTTCATGAACATTTGTGCTTGAAATAAAGTTACTGCACAAAGATAAAATGAAGCTTGAAGAAATGTTAATTATTTAGATCATTGAATTACTAGCTAGGTTTTCTGTTTCTTTCAAAATAAAAAACAAAAACAATAACTCACATTTTGATTTGTGACAATCTTCATGACAGATTTTCTGTATTGTTTTATTTCAATTAATCTTCAGATGGATAAGATACTTCACAAGAATCACTGAAAACTGTGCTCATAGTACTGGAATGATGTGCCTGCTCTCTACAGCAGCTCTGCTCTAAGAGTCTGCAGCATCTGGGAAATATTTCCCCTTCTTATTTTTAGTTTTATAGCAATGCCATGGTAGCACTGGGAAATGTGTTCAGAGTGTTTATAAATAAGTGCAGGAAATGACTTTGAAACCAGCAGCTGTTCAGACACATGCCTCTGTTTAAGTGAATAGATGGATATATCTTGCTAGTAAAAAGGAATTCTGAATATAATCCAAGTTCTAAGTGTTGAAACAAGAGATTACCTGTTTTTAAATGTTAAACAAATTGTTATGAAATCTTCCCAGCTGGCCAAAGCCATTGCTACCTGAGAACTGACCACTGCTGGAATAAAGATGACACAAAAATTAGTGCCCCATTATAATAAAATGAATTCACTCAGTATTTGGAAATACTTCCCTGTAGTTAAGTCATCTCTTTCCCCTTTTCTAACACCTGTACATGTCAACACACAATAAATAATCCGATGTTTGAGTGTTTCAAATTATTTGTTTAACAATATAATTTTAAATTAATTATTACTTTTGCTGCTAAGTCGCTTCAGTCGTGTCCGACTCTGTGCGACCCCAGAGATGACAGCCCACCAGGCTCCCCTGTCCCTGGGATTCTCCAGGCAAGAACACTGGAGTGGGTTGCCATTTCCTTCTCCAATTATTATTACTTTTAGGCATAGATAAATTCAAACACTTTTAGACCAAAACCAAAATACTTCTAAATATGTTGTTAACATGTCTGTGTGGGGTTCTGACATGGAGTGCAATGTGAGCCAAACAAAATTCTCTTAAAAAACAAGAGGTTAGTAGTGAAATTTGTGTTAAGAGACATTCCTCATATTTGTGAAGAATTGGGGCTTCAGAGATGTGACCCAAGGAGAGAAGCTCTGGTTCATTCCTGGTTACTGAGCTGAGAATTTCCAGATATTCATTGTTACTTGAGTCTCCCAAGTTGCCTACTTTTACTATCAAGCACCAGTAGCAGGTGGGCTGGTTTCAGGGTGCTCCATCGTGTGTGGCTCTTTGCAACCCCCTGGACTGTAGCTCACCAGGTTCCTCTGTCCATGGGATTTTAAAGCAAGAATACTGGAGGCAGTTGCCATTTTCCTACTCCAGGGGATCTTCCTGACTAGGAGATCAAATCTGCATCTCTTGCATCTTCTGCATTGGCAGGTGGATTCCTTACCACTGCACCTCCTGTGAAGCCCTATGCATGTGTGGGACAGTAATCAGGAACATATCAGGGTTAACTGGATTGCTGCTGCTCAGTGGAATGAAGAACACTGGGCCAAACAGCCCCACCAGGGATATCTGAAAAGCATGACTTCATGGCACCAGGAATGGCCAGAGTCAAAAAGGCTAGACTTGTAAAACAGATAACAAAGCAGCAGATCACATAAAAGGCACTCGCAATCTATGGCAGTTGCCATCTTGAAGAAGCACTCCGAGTGTATAGCTTCCCTAGATCATGGATGAGGCTGTAGAGTGGGAACAACAGCATTCAAATTCAGGCAGCTGCTCCAGAGACAATGTCCCAAATAGTAAAGAGCATTTGGGCTTACATAGCAGAGTAGGGAGCAAGAAACCAGAAGATTCAGGAAAATGTAAAGAGATAGGGTTTGGGATTTTAGAAGTTTTTTTCTCTATATATACATATAGAGAAGATTGCGGATGATTTTGAATATGTCATGCCTTTTATAGAGGAGCTAAATTCTATTTTTATTCATTCCACAGCACTGCAGTTTAGAGATAAAACTAATAAAATGGTTTTAGATAAATGAGGTTCCAAATAAACCATGGGCTTCCCCTGCGGCTCAGACAGTAAAGCATCTGCCTACAATGAGGGAGACCCGGGTTCGATCCCTGGGTGGGGAAGTTCCCCTGGAGAAGGAAATGGCAACCCACTCCAGTATTCTTGCCTGGAAAATCCCATGGACTGAGGAGCCCGGTAGGTACAGTCCTTGGGGTTGCAAAGAGTCGGACACGACTGAGTGACTTCACTTCAAACTTCAGTTCAAAGAAACCATAAGAATTCAAAGTATCATGAGAATGTGGCCAGGTATTGAGGTGATCAGTCAGGAAAGTGAGAGCAAGTGAGAACTCCACTTCATTGCTGAAGGGGCCAGGAGCATTTACTCAGACTCACTGCTTGGAAGAGGAAGAGGAAGAGGAAGAAGGACGGGGATGGGAATGTTGAGTCAAAGAGAAAAGTGTTTGCAAGGGTTCAAATAGGAAGAACTCAGATTGGTTGCCTTAGAAAGGTCTCAGCTGAAAGCACCTTGATTAAGAGGTGTCTGAACTAGGAGTTCAGATATGTGTAAGATCATGTTCATCCTGAGGCTACAGAGTCCATGACTGCAATGTACTCCAGACAGTGCACCACGTTTGGGTTGAGGAGGGCAGCTGTCCTCCATGAGCCATGCCAGGAATAGCCTTGTCCATTGTGTATGGCTGGTCCTATGAGATCCTACATAGATTTGGGCCTGGAGTTTATTACTGAAACTCCTTAGAAAGTTTCAGCAATGTTTTCCATCACCAATGAATAGACCGGCTTTAAATCAAATGGATTTAAATCTAAATCCACTGGAATTTAACTGGAAATCTAACTGAAACTAAAATGTTCTGAAAACCATGAAACCATTTAACTTGAAGTCAACAATGAACTAGCTACACTGTCATATTATTTGATAATATCTATAATATCTTTCCAAACTGGTATTTAGGGAGAGAGTTGCTAGAGTATATTATTAAATAGGAAAGGTCTCTGATACTTGGATTATTTACTAGTTTAATTTTTAATATGCAAGAACACTAACAGAATGGTAGAGTATAGACACCCAAAAAATCTGCTCCTTTATAAAAATAATACTGGCAAAATTGTTCCAATGTACTTTTTCTTTTTTTTACTTTTTCATACTTAGGAAACTAACCTAAGTCATGCAACAGTTGAAGACTGTGAAAGTGAAAGTGTTAGTTCCTCAGGCACGTCCAACTGCTTGCATTCCCATGGACTACAGCCCATGAGGCTCTTCTGAATTCTCCAGGCAAGAATATTGGAATGGGTAGCTTTAACTTGCTCCAGGGTATCTTCAACCCAAAATCCCAAACTCTATCTCTCCACATCTTGACTGCAGGGATCAAACCTGGGTCTCCTGAGTTGCAGGTGGATTCTTTACCATCTGAGCCACCAGGGAAGGATTAAATTTTTGTATGAACAGTGAATTATGTGGCATGTACTTTGCCTGATTTCCATCTTTCTCTCTTTGAAACCAACAGCTTTCAAATTATGTCAGCTATGAAAGACAGCAGCCCTAGTAGGATTACAATTAAAAGGATTGAAATAATAAACACAATTAAATGAAATTAAAATCAATAACAAAATAAAAACCTTGGAAATCTTCAAATGAATAAAACTTAAAATTACACTCCTAAATAAACAATGGCTCAATGGAAACACACACACACACACAGGTTAGAAAATAGAGATAAAATAAAAATACAACATGTAAAAATTTATAATATGCACAAGTAGTGTTTAGAGGGAAACCTATTTGCAAAGGCCTCTATTTAAAAAGAGAGAGAAAAAAAAATTACCCTAAATAATAAAACTCAATATACCTTAAAAAATTAGGAAAAGATCTGACTAAACCCAAACTAGCAGAAATAAGACATGCAAAATATTAGAATAGAAATAATTATAATAAATAATGTGTAAATGAAAAATCAACAAAGTCAAAGTTGGTTCAATGAAGAGATCAATAAAACAGACAGACATTTAGTTAGACTGACAAGGACTGAAAGAGAATATTTGATTATTAATATTAGGATCAGCAATGAAAAGATATCATTATTGTCTTTAAGAAGTAAAAAAGATTGTAAGGGAAGGTCATGGGTAATTATATACCATTATTATATTAAATAATCTAGATGAAATAAACAAATAAATCAAACTCAGGAAAAATATATATAGAATTGTATACTGTAACCAAGTATGATTTATCCCAGAAATGCAATAATGGTTTCATACATGAAAATCAATGTGATACACTGTACTAATACTATAAGGGATAAAATTCACATGATCATCTCAATAGTCACAAAAAAGCATTAGACAAAATGCAATACCATATAATGATAAAAACACCAAATAAGTAGCAATAGAAAGAAGCGTTCTCAGCCTAACAAAGAAAATGTTTTTAAAAACCTACAGCTAACAGCACACTTCCCAAGAAAAGCAGAAAGTTAGGCATCAAAATAAACAACAAGACACAAATGTCCACTCTTGCTACTTCTTTCAACGTTGTACTAAAGGTTTTAGCCAGTGTATTTAGGAAAGAAAATTCAAAGTAATCCAGAATGCAAAAACTAAGCAAAACTATCCCTATAAACAATTGTCATTATTTATGTTTGTAGAAAATCCAAAGCATCAAAAAACAAACAAAAAATTATTAGAGCTAGCAAATTAATACAGTAAGTCTTTAGGATACAAAATAAATATTTTAAAATTCAATTATGTTTCTATACTTAATAATAAATAATCAGAAAAATTAATAAAAAATAATCAGACGATAAAATTAAGAGAACAATTAGACTAGCAATAAAAATAATAAAAATGGAATAAATTTAAAGACAGCATGACATTTAAAACTATAATGCTTTTGATGTAAAAGAAAAGAGTGAAATAAATAGAAAGGAATCCAATAATCATGGATTCAAAGGAGTAATATTGTTAAATGGTGGTGATTTATAATTGATCTACAATTTTAATACCATTACTATGGAATCTCAGCTCCAATTTGAGAGATTAACAAGCTAATGTTAAAATTCATATGACAATGTGAGGAACTCAAATAGCCAAACTAATCTTTAAAAAAAGAACAAAATTGGAGGATTCACAATTCCTGATGTTAAAACTTATATAAAACTAAGTATCAAGAAAATGCAGTAGAAGAATAATGACAGAGATTAATCAAAGGAATATAATGAAAAGTCCAGAAATAAAATATCATTTTTATATTCAGTTTATGTTTAATAAGAATGCCAAGCCCTTTCAAAGGGGACAGGAGGAAAAAAATCTCTTCAACAAATTTTGTTGTGACAGCAGAATACTCACATTTAAAACAACTAATATTGTTGTTACCCCACTGACAAAAAGTACCTTCAAATATATCACATACCTGAATGTAAGTTCTAGAACTAAATAACTCAGAAGAAAATGAAATAGAAAACTATGTGACAATGGATAGTCAAAGCCTATTAGACCCAACAGCAAAAGTGAAAGTGAAAATTAAAAAAAGTGAACAAAGAAAAAACTAGATAAATTGGACTTCATCAAAATCAAAATATTTTCTGCTCCAAGGACACTATATCTCTTTCCTCTTTTATTATTTAGGACTTACACTTTGCTTGACACTAGTCTTTAGAGACAATGCAATAGTTAGCCATGGTTGAGCCATGGTGCCCAATTATTTGGTCAAACATTATTCTAGATTTTTTTGTAGACTTTTTTTTTTTTTAATGAAATCAACATTTAAATTGTGGTCTTTAAAAGAGATACTCTCCACCATGTGGGTGGTCCTCATCTAATCAGTCAATGATCTCAATAGAACAAAGACCAATCTCCCCCAGCAAGAAGGTATTCTGTCAGAAGACAGTCTTTGGACTTGAACTGCACCATTGACTCTTCTCTGGGTCTCCAGCCCAATAGGGCATCCTCCATACAGATTTTGAACTCTTGACAGTCTTGATAATTATATAAGCCAACTCCCAAAATAAACCTCTCTCTGTGTCTCTCTGTGATATTTTATATGTATTATATAACACAATCCTCTTGGTTCTGTTTCTCTGGAGAACTCTGTCTAACAGAAAACTTGGTATTAGGGATAATTCTAGAGGAAGAGAATCCTGGATAAGCTTCCTGAATTAGTTCTAGGGTCCCTGGAGTTGGCTCTCTAATCAGATTAGACTTAAATATATTAATGACTCTATTCCTAGTAGTAAAGAGAACATTTTTTTTCTTTGAATTTTTGATTTATTTTTCCTTTTTTACACCTTAAACAAATATTCTATATTTCACCACAACATCTTCTCATCATAAAGCATCAAATTAACAAACAGAGCATTTGATACAGAATTGTAACAGTACACTCTACTATCTTTGTGTTTTGTACTTTTCAAAATACCATCACATTAAAGTCAACCAAATTTTATGGCTTAGAGTATAAAATTTGTGAGTTAAAAAAAGCAAATATAGTTCTAAAATGATTAATACTTTTTTAAAAGAGCAAATTCAGAAGTCTTATTAAGTTAACTTAACAATAATGACATGCATCATTGTCCTAAAGATGTGCATGGAATGATATGACAATAGAGATATATAAAATATTGCCATTGTGCACTTCTAATATTAGCAACTATTATAAGATTGGCTAGTTGCTCCTAATAAAATTGGACAAAATGGGGGAAAATGATGTGTGTAAAGATTCAGATTCCAAAGTGGAACACCACAAAGAAAGATCTGCAAATTTCTATGTATGCCCTGAGAGAGACCCCTATCTACTCTATTGTAGTTGTAAGGGTGATATTGTTAAAATCAGACTCAGAATTCCATTATACAAGTGGCTGAGTTACAACACAAAGGTAATTGCCAGCCTCTCAAGGTGTCACTTGTTAAAGTGAGGGCATTGAGAGCAGGAATAGGATCCTGAAAGGTAGAATGAGGATATGTGAGGAGACTCTGATTAAGGGGGTAACATTAAGATTATAAATTCAGATGAGTATTATTTGCCAATAGAAAAGTTTCTAACCTCTGTTTGCAAAGATTAACAATGCATCACCTAAGGAAATTTGAATCTCTTCTGAGAAAACTTTTGCTCAGATCCATCCTCACCACCCCACTTTGTTACTACAGTTAAAACTAGACTCTAGTCCAAGCAGGACCCTAAAAGTGAAGTACAAAGTGTGACACAAGAAGAGGTGTGCTACATTCCAAAACAGCCACCTGATTTTTGTAATTTATATGAACAGATATCTGGGGAATGAGCAGGAGTGAGCACTAAGTGTGTGTGATCATGGTGGAGGGGCTAATGACAAAGAATCCACCTGCAATACGGGAGACCTGGGTTCAGTCCCTGTGTTGGGAAGATCCCCTAGAAGAGGGCAAAGCAACCCACTCCAGTATTCTTGCCTGGAAAATCCCATGGACAGAGGAGCTTGCTGGGCTACAGTCTATGGGGTCACACAGAGTCAGATGTGACTGAAGCAACTTATCACACATGCATGCAGGCAATCATGGTGGGGAAAAAACATGAAGTTGGGTCAGGTCAAATTTATTGATGTAGGGCCCACTAATCTGAGATTCTACATCTGATTTTGCAGCCTAGGGAGTTAGAAAAAAAAAACTGTATTGTTGTTGGCTGAAATGTAGAATGAAAACTGGTCAGTAGTTAATAATCAAAATGCCTAGCTTCCATAGTTTAGTATAGAAGAGTGATTTAGAAGCTTAGTAAGATGAGAAGGTTAAAGTAGATTTTCCATTGAGGAATTAATCACCTACCCTGAGAGGACCCAGAGGACACACATTTCATTATACTGTGAGAGATAAATTTTTGAGGGGAGCCTCAATATCCTCAAAGAGGATATTTTCTTAACCAAGAGAATATTCTCTTGGTTTATATTCTCTATAAACCAGAACTTAAGATTGGAATCTTATATTACAAAGTTATATAAAGAAAGCTGAGTGCCAAAGGATTGATGCTTTTGAACTGCAGAGTTGGAGGCTCTTGAGAGTCTCTTGGGCTGAAAATAAATCCAACTGGTACATCCAAAAGGAGATCGGTCCTGAGTGTTCATTGGAAGGACTGATTTTGAAGCTCAAACTCCAATACTTTGGCCACCTGATGCGAAGAACTGACTCATTTGAAAAGCCCCTGATGCTGGGAAAGAGTGAAGGCAGGAGAAGAAGGGGATGACAGAGGATGAGAGGGTTGCATGGCATCAGTGACTCAATGGACATGAGTTTGGGTAAACTCCAGGAATTGGTGATGGACAGGGAGGCCTGGAGAGCTGCAGTCCCTGGGGTCGCAGAAGTCGGACACAATGGAGCAACTCAACTGAACTGAAGATTGGAATCACTGTCACTGAAATGGGGAACTTTAATACAATGGACATAATTGGATCTCAGACTACAGGGGACAAGTGGTGGCATCAGATTGCCAAATGCAAGGTAAGCACAGTTATCATATTAGACAACAGAGCTAAAACAGCAGTTAGAATATTCTGGCTGTAGTAGACCTAAGCTATTGGCCACATGGCATGGCATCATGATATTTCTAGAAGGGATAGAGTTATAAAGGCTACAAAAGTCTTGCATGGCCTATATATGCAGAAATGCTCCAAATCAAGTAAACAAAAATCTTATTTAAAAAAAAAAAAAAAGTCAGAGTCACTCAACCAATCCGCAGATTTCAGCCAGTTTACCTGGTGTCTCAGTAAATAATCCACCTGCCAATACAGGAGACATGGGCTCAATTCCTGGGTTGGGGAGAGCCCCTGGAGATAAAAATGACAACCCACTCTGGTATTCTTACCTGGTAAATCCAATGGACAAAGGGACTTGGTGGGCTAAAGTCCATGGAGTCACAAAAGAACATATAAGACTTAGTGACTAAATCACAACAACAGTTCAGTTCAGTTCACTTCAGTGGCTCAGCCATGTCTGACTCTTGGTGACCCCATGGACTGCAGGAAGCCAGGGCTCCCTGTCCATGACCAATGGCCAAAGTTGACTCAAACTCATATCCATTGAGTTGGTGTTGCAATCCAACCATCTCATCTTCTGTCATCCCCTTCTTCTCTCACCTTAAATCATTCCTAGCATCAGGGTCTTTTCAAATGAGTCAGCCCTTCGCATCAGGTGGCCAAAGTATTGGAGTTTGAGCCTCAACATCAGTCTTTACAATGAACACTCAAGACTGATATCCTTTAGAATGGACTGGTTGGATATCTTTGTAGTCCAAGGGACTCTCAAGAGTCTTCTCCAACAGCACAGTTCAAAAGCATCAATTCTTCAGCACTCAGCTTTCTTTAGAGTCCAACTCTCACATTCATGCATGGCTACTGGGAAAACCATAACCTTGACGTGACAGACCTTTGTTGGCAAAATAATGTCTCTGCTTTCTAATATGCTGACTTGGTTTGGCATAAATTTCCTGCCAATGAGCAAGCATCTTTTAATTTCATGGCTGCAGTCACCATCTGCAGTGATTTTCAGAGAGTAAGAAAATAAAGCCTGTCACTGTTTCCCCATCTATTTGCCATGAAGTAATGGGACCAGATGCCATGATCTTAGTTTCCTGAATGTTGAACTTTAAGCCAACTTTTTCATTCTCAACTTTCACTTTTATCAAGAGGCTCTTTAGTTCTTCTTCACTCTCTGATATAAGGGTGGTGCCATCTGGATATCTGAGGTTATTGGTATTTCTGTTGGCAATCTTCATACCAGCTTGATTCACCCAGCCCAGCATTTCTTATGATGTACTCTTCATATAAGTTAAATAAGCAGGGTGACAATATTCAGACTTGACATACTGCTTTCCTTATTTGGAACCAGTCCATTGTTCCATGTCTAGTTCTAACTGTTGCTTCCTGATGTGCATACAGATTTCTCAAGCGGCAGGTCAGGTGGTCTGGTATATCTCTTTCAGAATTTTCCACAGTTTATTGTGATCCACACAGTCAAAGGCTTTGATACAGTCAATAAATCAGAAATAGATGTTTTTCTGGAACTCTCTTGCTTTTTTGATGATTCAGGGGATGTTGCCAATTTGATCTCTGGTTCCTCTGCCTTTTCTAAAACCAGTTTGAACATCTGGAAGTTCATGGTTCACATATTGTTTAAGCCTGGCTTGGAGAATTTTGAGGATTACTTTAGTAGCATGTGAGGTGAGTGTAATTGTGTGGTAGTTTGAGCATTTTTGGCATTACCTTTCTTAGAGATTGGAATGAAAACTGACCTTTTCCAGTCCTGTGGCCACTGCTGAGTTTTCCAAATTTTGTTGAGTACGTCACTTTCACAGCATCATCTTGAGTTGAAATAGCTCAACTGGAATTCCATCACCTCCACTGGCTTAGGAAGTAGTGTTGCTTCCTAAGGCCCACTTGACTTCATATTAGCTGATTGCTAAAATGTCGACGTTCACTCTTGTCATCTCCTGTTTGACCACTTCCAATTGGCCTTGATTCATGGACCTAACATTTCAGGTTCCTATGCAATATTGCTCTTTACAGCATCAGACCTTCCTTCCATCACCAGTCACATCCACAACTGGGTGTTGTTTTTCTTTGGCTCTGTCTCTTCATTCTTTCTAGAGTTATTTCGTCACTGATCTCTGGTAGCATATTGGGCACCTACTGACCTGGAGAGTTCATCTTTCAGTGTCCTATCTTTTTGCCTTTTCATACTGTTAATGGGATTCTCAAGGCAAGAATACTGAAGTGGTTTGCCATTCCCTTCTCCAGTGGACCACATTTTGTCAGAACTCTCCACCACGTCTTGGGATGGCTCATAGTTTCATTGAGCTAGACAAGGCTGTGGTCCATGTGCTTAGATTGTTTAGTTTTCTGTGATTGTGGTTTTCAGTCTGTCTGCCCTCTGATGGAGACGGATAAGAGGCTTATGGAAGCTTTCTGATGAGAGAGACTGACTGAGGAAGAAAAGAGCTCTTGTTCTGATGGTCAGGTCCATGCTCAGTAAATCTTTAATCCAATTTTCTGTAGATGGGTGGAGCTGTGTTTCCTTCCTGCTGTCTACCTGGAGCCAAACTATGGTGGAGGTAATGAAGTTAATGGTGACTGCCTGCAAAAGATCCCATGAATGTATTGTTAAACTCAGTGCCCCCAATCCCACAGCAAGCCACCACCAACCCATGCCTCTGTCAGAGACTA
The DNA here is from genome assembly GCF_032452875.1 of Bos javanicus. NCBI lineage: Eukaryota > Metazoa > Chordata > Mammalia > Artiodactyla > Bovidae > Bos > Bos javanicus. Next base: position 2,863,721 of record NC_083871.1, on the reverse strand, counting down.
ATGGACACCCAGAGGCAAGTCTGGGTCAGTCGCCCATGCGGCACTGCTCCCCCTGGATCCTGGCACACAGGGTTCCATTTGTGCCCTCCAAGAGTCTATTTGCCAGTCCCGTGTACGTTCTGGCAGCTCTATGGTGGAGTTAATGACGACCTCCTGCAAGAGAGCTTATGCCATACCCAAGTCTGCTGCACCCAGAGCCCCTTTCCCCACAGCAGGCCACTACTGACCCGTACCTCCACAGGAGACACTCAAACACACTTCTGTCTCAGTCTCTGTGGGGTGCCTGGGTTCTGGTGCTCACAAGGTTTGCCTGAGCCCTCCTAGCATCCCCAGCAGGAATGCAGTCTGATTCCAAATGCAAATTCACCCCTCCTACCATCTTGCTGGGACCTCTCCCCCACCCTTGGATGAGGGGCATCTCCTCACAGACACTCCATTGCCTACAGTCTTACTGGACTTTCTCTGAAGTTGGATGTGTGGTATCTCCTCACCCTCGTCCAGCGAAGTGCAGCCACTGCTCCTGACCTTGGATGTGGGGTATTTCCTCTTGGCTCCTTGCTGCTTCAATGCCGCCACTAACAACAGCACTCCTCAAATGAAAAGGAGGTCAGGCTCCCTTGAGGACAGACCTCAGTACAGTGCCAAAATTTTATATGGTTAATTTTCCCCTCCATCTCTCTCAATGATAACTAGAGCTTCTAATCTCATAACTGTGGACTGACATGTAGAGAGAGGGCTTACCCAACAGTGTCTCTGAACTAAAAAATTTAGGAGACCCCAAATCACTGTGATGTACCAGTGAGAATAGGAGCTTATTGAGTACAGGTAATCAATGGAATTTAGCTCAGGTCTGTCTCACATGGACCTCAAATCCATTCTGTGGTGATTCTATCATTTCCAGAATGAATAATTGGAACAGACATAGCCTGCAGCTTCAAATTCTCATATTGCTTCCCTCATCTGTAGAGTTAGAGAATGTAGAAATGGCCTTATGAAATACATTGGAAATGCTCCTACTTAGAAAAATAATAAACCTAAAGCCATACCATATTCAGGGAGGGATTTCAGAGATATGTGTCATAGGGACTTGAAAGATGTAGAGGTGGAGATTCCTAGAACATTCCTATTCCACTGGGCTATTTAGTCTACACAGAAGACAAGGGGATATTGAGGAAGGACAGTAGACACTGTAAGATTTTCCAGGTGGTGACTCAAATTGCAGCTGTTGTATCATATCTGATTTTCTTTCTGTAGCATATTAGCACATTCCCTGGTACCTACTACACAGCTATTAATGTAGTAATTTTTTTTCCTCCATCCCTCTTAATGAAGTCCATCAGAGAGAGTTTGCTTTCATCTGCCAAGGACAACAATGCCCCTCTCTATCTCACACCAAAGGTACATCAACTCTCTAGCTCTATGATATAATTCCATTTGCAGAGACATTGATCACCTTCCCCTTCCACAAGATATCACACTGGTTTATTACAGTGACAGGGGTATGATGATTGAACCTATTGAGCAATAAGTAGCCACAGCTTTAAACTTTTTGGTAAGACAAGAACAAGAGTCAGGGTCCTTCTACCTCAGTAGAATTTCTAAGTATGGGACATATTTAGATATCCCATCTAAAGTAAGAATAAACTGTTGCATCTGGTCCTTTCTATAACCTAAAAGAAGAGCAATGTCTAGGGGTACCCTCAGATTTTAATGGCAATATATTCCTCATTTGGGTGTACATACATCTCTGGCCCGAATCTACTAGTTTTGAATGGGGCATGGAATAAGAGAAGGCTCTGAAACAGGTCTAGGCTGCCACATAAGCTGCTCTGTCTTTTGGGGACTGCTGCCACTGCTGCTAAGTCACTTTAGTCATGTCCAACTCTGTGCGACCCCATAGACGGCAGCCCACCAGGCACTGCCATCCCTGGGATTCTCCAGGCAAGAACACTGGAGTAGGTTGCCATTTCCTTCTCCAATGCATGAAAGTGAAGTCGCTCAGTCGTGTTTGACTCTTAGAGACCCCGTGGACCATAGCCCACCAGGCTCCTCCGTCCATGAGATTTTCCAGACAAGAGTACTGGAGTGGGGTGCCATTGCCTTCTCTGCTCTTGGGGACTATGATGTAGCAATTACAAAATTGGGGTTTGAGGTAGTGTTGGCACATAGGAATGCTGTTCAGAGCCTTTGGGAGATTCCTGTAAGCAGATCACAGAGCACGTCCTCAAAATTTTAGAGCAGAGATCAACGCTAAACCTCCATATGGCACCGTTCCTTAGGCTAGTCAACAAGCTACCTATTGATAGGTTGATTAAATTGGGTTAATTTCATTAATGGGGCAGTGATAGCAGTTTATTCTTACTTTTATGGACACTCTCTGGATACAGATTTGGTTTTACTGTGTGCAGTACTTCTGCTACAGCTACCATCCATGGACTTGCAAAATACCTTAGCCTTTGTCATAGTATTCCTCCCAGCCCTGTTTCTAACCAAGAGACTCACTTTATAAGAGAAAGGCAGCCATGGACCCATGCTCATGGAATTTACTGAACATCCCATATTCCTCATTATCCTGAAGAAACTGGCTTGGCAGGGATTTGGGGTGGGTGGCCTTTTGAAACTCAGCTACAGAGTAGATATGTGGTAATGCCTTGTAGGGCTGAGGCAAGGTTCCTCAGGAGACTCTATATGCTCTGCATGAGCATACAATATGCATGCTGCTCTTTCCAAAGCCAAGATTCACAGAGATGGGAATGAGAGTGATATCACTCATTATTACCCCTAGTGGCCTTCTAGTAATATTTCTATTCCTAGTTTTCCTGTCTTTATGCTCTACTGTCCTAGAAGTCTTAGTTCCAGAGAGAGTAATGCTTCCATTAAAAGATACAAAAATAATTTTATTGAACTGCAATTTATTATTACCACTCAACCACCCTGGACTCCTCATGTCTTTAAATCAATTGGAAAAGTACAGTGCTGGCCAGGTGCCTGATCTTGACTACCAAAGAGAAGTTGGACTGCTATTGCACAATAGAAGTAAGGAAGAGTATGTCTAGAATATAGGAGATTCCTTGGGGTATATTTTAGTATTGTCACGCCCTGCGATTAGAGTCAAAGGAAAATTGCAGTGGCCCAGTCCAGATAAGACTACTAATGACCCACACACTTCAGGACTAAAGTTTTGGGTCACTCTCCAGAAAAAGAGAGAGCTGTGGTGGCTGCTGACAACAAAGGGAATGTGGAAAAAGTAGTTGAAGAAGGTAGTTATAAATACCAGCTATGACAATGTGACCATCAGTAAAGACTGAAATTTCTATAAGTTTTTAACATTTTGTTATGAATATATGTCTTTGTGTTTATTATGCAAATATATTTATTTTCTTATTTTTTATTCTAATATCATATTACATAAGATATATGTACATTATGTCATAGTACTTAAGTATTGTTAAGCATGGTTTAAAGAGAGGTATATTGATGCCAGGTTGAAAATGGGTATATTTTGTGTGTCAACTTGGTTAGACTATGGTGCACAGATATTTTGTTTAATATTATTCTGGATATTCTTATGAAGATTTTTTAAGTGAGATTAAGGTTTAAAAGATTAACTTCAGGTAGCATAATGTTGGGTGAGGTCTCATCTCATCAGTTAAAAGTCTTAATAGAGCAAAGACTGAATTCCCCCAAGCAAAAATGAATACTGTTAGCAGAAATTCTTTGGAACTGAATTGCATCATTGATTCTTTACTGGGTCTCTATACCAATGGTCTATCTTGCAGAATTTGAACATGGTAGCTTCCATAATTTTCATTTCTTTAAAATAAATGTCTGTCCCCCACCTCACATATGTGTGTGTGTGTGTATGTATTCAACAAAATATTAGCAAGTTGAATTTATAATGTATTAAAAGATTGTATACCATGACTATATGACATATATACCATAGTCTGGTTCATTGTTCTAAGATTAATGAATGTAATTCACCACAAAACAAGCTAAAGAAAAAAAATTGTATGATCATATCAAAACAGATTTGGCAATACCTAATATCCATTCATTCAAAAGCAGAGACCTTACTTTGCCAACAAAGGTTCGTCTAGTCAAAGCTATGACTTTTCCTGTGGTCATGTATGGATGTGAGAGTTGGACTGTGAAGAAAGCTGAGCGCCGAAGAATTGATGCTTTTGAACTGTGGTGTTGGAGAGAAGACTCTTGAGAGTCCCTTGGACTGCAAGGAGATCCAACCAGTCCATTCTGAAGGAGATCAGCCCTGGGATTTCTTTGGAAGGAATGATGCTAAAGCTGAAACTCCAGTACTTTGGCCACCTCATGCGAAGAGTTGACTCATTGGAAAAGACTCTGATGCTGGGAGGGATTGGTGGCAGGAGGACAAGGGGACAGCAGAGGATGAGATGGCTGGATGGCATCACTGACTCGATGGATGTGAGTCTCAGTGAACTCCAGGAGTTGGTGATGGACAGGGAGGCCTGGCGTGCTGCGATTCATGGGGTCACAAAGAGTTGGACACGACTGAGTGACTGATCTGATCTGATCTGATCTGAATATCCATTCATGATTAAAAACTCTCAGCAAGGTAAGAATAGAACTGAAAATGTTTCAAGGTATGATGTTAGGTGTAGGAGTTTTTTTAGATGTATTTTTATCAACTTGAAACTTTCAAATTATATGCTTTGCCTCTATGATCAAATATGAGGCAAAAATACACATACAAACATATCTATTTATTATTCTACTAGAAATTCTAACTAATGCAATAAAACCAAAAAATAAATAAAACTTGAATTAGGGGGGAAAAAAACTCATAAGCAATTTTAACTAAAGTTGGAGGGTTCAAGGTTCATATACAAAACCATTTACTTTCCTACATAACAGTACTTAAAAGTCAAAATTTAAAATTATGAACACATCACAAAATTAAAATGCCTACATATAAATCTAAAAAATATGCATTGTATATCTAAGGAATATACAAAAACTCTGAAGAGTGAATAAAAGACCCAACTAAATGAAGAAGTATTTCATGTATGTAGATAATTCAAGATCTACAAAATGTTAGTTATTTCCATGATGCTGTATGGATTAATTGCAATTCCAATCCAAATTCCAGTATGTTCTTGTGTAGATATTGATTCACTGATTCTAATGAGTATATGATAAGCAAAAGATCCAGAATATTTATCACAATATTAAAAGAAAAGAAAAAAGTCAGAAGACTGACACTACACAACTTTAAGAGTTACTACAATGCTGCTTTCATCAGGACAGTCTGGTATCTGGAGGAAAGTAGACAAATAGATCAATGGTAAATAACAGACAGCCTAAAAAATACCGACATAAATACATTCAACAGATCTTTGACAAAGGAACGAAGGCAATTGAAAGGAAAATAATATTTTTTTTCAACAAAGAATTCTGTAAAAATTGGACATTCACATACAAACATGTAAATCTAGATTCACACTTTACATCTTTTAGAAAAATTTATTCAACATGAATCATGGGGTTACATATTAAACAACAAAACTATAAAATTCCTAGAAGGAAAAATGTGCGTGATTTGGTCATGGGGAGTAACTTGTTGGATACTATGTTAAGTGAATGATGAATAAAAAACAAATTTGATTATTTTTATAATTATCAATATTAAAATTAAAAATTCCTGCTTGGCAAAGACATTGTAAGAGATTGAAAAAAAATCTTGATTAGATAGAAAATATTTGTAAACTTACATAAAAAAATTTAGAAAGATGGTAACAATAACCCTGTGTATGAGACAGTTAAAGAGACACTGATGTATAGAACAGTCTTATGGACTCTGTGGGAGAGGGAGAGGGTGGGAAGATTTGGGAGAATGGCATTGAAACATGTATAATATCATGTATGAAATGAGTCGCCAGTCCAGGTTCGATGCACGATACTGGATGCTTGGGGCTGGTGCACTGGGATGACCCAGAGGGATGGTATGGGAAGGGAGGAGGGAGGAGGGTTCATGATGGGGAACACATGTATACCTGTGGTGGATTCATTTTGATATTTGGCAAAACCAATACAATATTGTAAAGTTTAAAAATAAAATAAAATTAAAAAAAAATGATTTAAAAAAACAGTATCTAAAATATAAAATGAACTTCAAAAATTCAGCAACAATAAGCAACTAGGTCAAATAATGGGCCAAAGATCTGAACAGATAACATAACCTAAAAATATATACAGATTCCAGATAAGTATATAAAAATACTGTTAACACAATATGTCATTGTAGAATTTCAAATTAAATAACAATAAGGCAGCACTGTACAAAAATTATTAGAATATGAAATTTAGAAAGATGGTACTGATAACCTTGTATGAGAGACAGCAAAAGAGACACAGATATATAGAACAGTCTTTTGGGCTCTGTGGGAGAAGGAGAAGGGGGGATGATTTGGAAGAATGGCATTGAAACATGTATAATATCATATAAGAAACAAATCGCCAGTCCAGGTTTGATGCAGGATACAGGATGCTTGGGGCTGGTGCACTGGGATGACCCAGAGGGATGGTACGGCGAGGGAGGTGGGAGGCAGGGTTCAGGAGCACGTGTACAGATTCATGTTGCTGTATGGCAAAACCAATACAATATTGTAAAGTAATTAGCCTCCAATTAAAATAAATAAATTTAAATAAAAAAAGAGAAAAACCAGGAAAATATTACAGCAAATTTGGTTGAGGATATGGGGCAAAACGACCTCTCATTTATTGCTGATGGAGTTGCGAAACAGTACAGATACTTTAGAGGACTAACAGATTACTAAAAACTTAAACATACAGTCATCATTTTTGTTATTCCATCACTGTCATGTCCAACTCTTTTTGACCCCATGGACTGCACTAGGCCAAGCTTCCCTGTCCCTCACCATCTCTTAGAGTTTGCTCAAACTTATGTCCTTTGAGTTGGTGATGCCCTTGAACCACCTCAACTTCTATTGCCCCTTCTCCTCATGCCTTCAATCTTTTCCAGAATCAGAGACTTTTCCAACTAGTCTGGTCTTTGCATGAGGTGGTCAAGTTATTGGAGTTTCAGCATCAGTCCTTCCAATGAATATTCAGAGTTGATTTCCTTAAGGATTGATTAATTTGACCTCCTTGCAGTTCAAGAGATTCTCAATAGCCTTTTCCAGCAGCACAGTTTGAAAGCATCAGTTCTTCAGTGCTCAGTTTATTTATGGCCCAACTCTCACATGTGTACATGATTACTGAAAAAAGAATGTAGCTTTGACTATAAGGACCTTTGTTGTGAAAGTGATGTCTCTGGGTTTTAATACGCTGTCTAGATTCATCATAGCTTTTCTTCCAAGGAATAAGGATCTTTTAATTCCATTGCTTCAATCACCATCCACGGTGACTTTGGAGACCAAGAAAATAAAATCTGTCAGTTTCTACTTTTTCTCTTTCTATTTGCCATGAAGCAGTGGGACCAGATACCATGATCTTCATTTTTTGAATGTTGTTTTAAACCAGTTTTTTCATCCTCCTCTTTTATCTTCATTAAGAGGCTCTTTAGTTCCTCTTGGCTTTCTGTGATTAGGGTGGTATCATCCGAATATATGAGACTGTTGATATTTCTCCTGATAATCTTGATTCCAGGTTGTGCTTTATCCAGCCCAGCATTTTCCATGATGTTCTCTGCATAATTTGCATATGTACTCTGACACACTCTTCCCTGAGTTGGGAAGATCCCTTGGAGAAAGAAATGGCAAACCCCTCCAGTATTTCTTGCCTTGGAGAATCCCGTGGATAGAGGAGCCTGTAGTCCATGGGGTTGTAAGAGTCAGACATGACTGAGCGACGAAACCTAACTCTAACCTAACTCTGCATATAAGTTAAATAAACTGGATTACAAGATATACAATCTTGACATACTCTTTTCCCATTTCTGAACCGGTCTGTTGTTTCTTGACCTATATACAGTTTTCTCAGTAGACAGCTAAGGTGGTCTGGCATTCCCATCTCGTTAAGAATTTTCCACAGTTCGTTGTGATCCACATAGTCAAAGGGTTTACCATACTCAATGAAGCAGAAATAGATATTCTGCTGGAATTTCCTTGTTTTTTCTATGATCCAACGGATGTTGACAATTTGATCTCTGATTTCCTTGCCTTTTCTAAATCTAGCTTGTACATCTGAAAGTTCTTGGTTCATGTACTGTGTAAGCCTAGCTTGAAGGATTTTGAGCATTATTTGCTAGAATGTGAAATGAACACAATTTTATGGTGCTTTCAAAATTGTTTGGCATTGCCCTTCTTTGGGATGGAAATAAAAACTGACCTTTTCCAGTTCTGTAGCCACTGTCAAGGTTTCTAAATTTGCTGGCATACTGAGTGTAGCACATTAGAAGCATCATCTTTTAGGATGTGAAATAGCTCAACTGAAATTTCACCACCTCCACTAGCTTTATTTGTAGTAACGCTTCTGAAGGGCCCCTTGACGTCACATCCCAGGATGTCTGGCTCTAGGTGAGTGACCACACACCATCGTGGTTATCCAGATCATTAAGATCTTTTTTGTACAGTTCTGTGTATTTCTACTACCACTTCTTTTTTTTTCATATATATATTTTATCGAAGTATAGTTGGCTTACAATGTTTCAGGTGGATGGCAAAGTGATTCAGTTATGCAAATACGCATATTTTTGAAATTATTTTTCATCATAGGTTCTTACAAGATATTGACTATAGTTCCTTATGCTATACAGTAAATCTTTGTTATTTGTTGCATATATATTTTTTAATTAGAAATCTAGCAATATATTCATACTAAGTCAAAGAAGTGGAATCAGAATATCGTAATTACTTTAGTTGGGCAAAAATTTGCGTTTTATAACATATATATTATAGATTTATATATTTATATGTATGCAAAAGCTTTTCTAATTCACTTGATAAAGGCTTGAGAAAACATCAAAAAAGAAAAAAAAGAGAAAAGATGAAGAAATTGGAGAACATAAACTAAATGAAATGGAAGCACTGAATATGAAGTAGAAAAAGTAAAACAAATTAGATAAAATTAAAAGATCATCATATAGTCTAGTTGTTTTAAAACATGACTGCTCATTAGAAACATATCTGGAGCTCTGGAGAAAAAAAAAGCAACACCTGAACATTTATATTTTTCAAAAAATTTCAAGATAATTCTGATATGGATCTGAATTTTAAAAAGTGATTACAGGTTTTTCTATCAGATCCTAGATTTGCTGATATAGAGTTCTATTATTTTTCTGTTGATCCATCCTGATACAATTGTATTGAGTAATAGTTACATAATCACAAAAGTAAAGGAGGTTTATCAGTTTTAAAAATCAATAGCCAGATAAAAAATAAAAGATAATTGCTGATATATGTAAATACTGAATACAATATTGTAAAGTTAAAAAATAAAATTAAAAATACACACATATATATATAAAGATAATTGCAATTATAAGCCATAATGGGAGCATGATTAACTTAACAATATGCAATCAGATCAGATCAGATCAGTCACTCAGTCATGTCCGACTCTTTGTGACCCCATGAATCGCAGCATGCCAGGCCTCCCTGTCCATCACCAACTCCCGGAGTGCACTCAGACTCAGGTCCATCTAGTTGGTGATGCCATCCAGTCATATCCTCTGTCGTCCCCTTCTCCTCCTGTCCCCAATCCCTCCCAGCATCAGAGTCTTTTCCTATGAGTCAACTCTTGGCCAAAGTACTGGAGTTTTAGCCTTAGTATCATTCCTTCCAAAGAAATCCCAGGGCTGATCTCCTTCAGAATGGACTGGTTGGATCTCCTTGCAGTGAAATAATTACATACAATTTGGTGGGGGAAGGGGGATTAGGCTTCCCTGATAGCTCAGCTGATAAAGAATCAACCTGCAATGTGGGAGACCTGGGTTCAATCCCTAGGTTGGGAAGATCCCCTGGAGAAGGGAAAGGCCTCCAGTATTCTGTCCCAGAAAACTCCATGGACTACAGTCCGCTGCGTTGAAAAGAGTCGGACATGACTGACCGATTTTCACTTTCAAGAAAAATGATGTGGTGAGTGTAAGTGCACATGTCTTCACCTACCTTGCCAGTCTTTTGGTTGCTGCATTTAATCGATTTATATTTAAGGTAATTGTTGGCATGTATGAACCTATTACCATTTTCTTAATTGCTTTGGGTTTATTTTGTGTATGTCTTTTCCTTCTCTTGTGTTTCCTGCCTAGAGAATTTCCTTTAGCATTTGTTGTGATGCTGGTTTAGTGGTGCTCACTTCTCTTAACTTTTCCTTGTCTGGAAAGTTTTTGATTTCTCTATCAAACCTGAAAGAGAGTCGTTCTGGGTAGAGCATTTTTATTTGTAGGTTCTTCCCTTTCATCACCTTAAATATATCATGCCTTTCCCTTGTGCTTCATAGAATTTCTTTTGAGAAATAAGCTGATAGCTTGATGAGAACTCCCTTGTATGTTATTTGTCATTTTTCCTTTGGTGTTTTTAATATTTTATCTTTGTCTTAAATTCTTATCAGTTTGATTACTGTGTTTCAGTGTGCTCCTTCTTGGGTTTATCCCCTCTGGGATTTTCTATGCTTCCAGGACTGGTTGATTATTTCCATTCCCCTCTTCAGGAATTTTTCAGCTATTACCTCTGCAAATATTTATTTAGGTCCTAACTCTCTCTATTCTCCTTTTGGGGCCCCTATAATGTGAATGTTGGTGCATTTAATGTTGTTCCTGAGGTATTTTAGGATGTCTTCAATTTTTTTCATTCTGTTATCTATATTCTGTTCTGTGGCAGTGATTTCTACCATTCTGTCCTCCAGGTCATTTATCTGTTCTGCCTCAGTTACTCTGCTATTGGTACTTTCTAGTGTATTTTTCATCTCTGTTTATTCTTTAGTTCTTGTAGGTCTTTGGTAAATATTTCCTGCATCTTCTCAGTCTTTGCCTCCACTCTTTTCCCAAGATCCTGGATTATCTCAGTCCTTTTGTTGAATCCCCATGCTGGAAAGCCTGCCCTGGGGTTCAGAACCTTCACAACAATGCAAGAACTTCTTTGGTATTATTGTTCTCCAGTCTGTGGGTCACCGACTGGGTGAATATGGGATTGGATTTTTATCATGATTGCTCCCCTCCTACCATTTCACTGAAGCTTCTTCCTTGTCTCTGGATGTGGGGTATCTTTTGTGTGTGTGTGGGTTCCAGCATCTTCTAGCTGTTCAACAGCTATTTGCAATTTCTGTACTCTCAGAGGAGGAGATGAGTGCACATCCTTCTATTCTACCATCTTGAACCAGCACCTGACACCTCTTCTTAATCTCTTCTGCTTCAGTTAGGTCCATACTGTTTTTGTCCCTTATTGTGTCCATATTTGCATTATTTTTAATTCTATTAAAGAAATCTCTAATTTTTCCAATTCTGTTGTTTTCTTCTATTTCTTCCCATTGTTCATTTAAGGCTTTCTTGTCTCTCCCTGCTATTCTTTGAAATTCTGTATTCAGTTGGGTATATCTTTCCTTTCTCTTTTGCCTTTCACTCCTCTTCTTTTCTCAGTTATTTATAAGGCCTCTTCAGACAATCATTTTGCCTTCTTGAATTTCCTTTTCTTTTAGGTGATTTTGGTCACCAACTCCTGTACAATGTTACAAATATCCATCCATAATTCTTCAGGCACTCTTTCTACCAGATGTAATCCCTTGTATATATAGTAATCACTTCCACTGTATAATCATAAGAGATTTGATTTAGGTCATACCTGAATGGTCTAGTGGTTTTCCATACCTCGTTTAATTTCAGTCTGAATTTTGTAAGAAGGAGCTGATGACCTGAACTACAGTCAGTTCCAGGTCTTATTTGTTTCTCCTGACTGTATAGAGCATCTCCATCTTTGGCTGCAAATAATATAATCAATCTAATTTTGGTATTGACTATCTGGTGATGTCCATGTGTAGAGTTGTCTCTTGAGTTGTTGAAAAATTATATTATTTTATATTCCAAAATCAAGCTTGCCTGTATTTCTTGTCACCCTACTTTTGCAACCAGTCCCCTATGATGAAAATGACATTTTGGGGGGTATTAATTCTAGAAGATCTTGTAGGTCTTCACAGAACCATTCAACTTCAGCTTCTTCAACATTAGTGGTTGGGGTATATACTTGGATTATTGTGATATTGAATGGTTTACCTTGGAAATGAACAGAGATCATTCTGTCATTTTTGAGATTGAACCCAAGTACTGCATTTTGGACTCTTGTTGACTATGAAGGCTACTCCATTTCTAAATGATTTTTGCCCACCATAGTAGATATAATGGCCATCTGAGTTAAATTCTCCAATCCCAATTCATTTTAGTTCACTAATTCCTAAAATGTCAGTGTTCACTCTTGCCATTTCCTATTTGACCACATACAATTTTGATTCAGGCACCTAACATTCCAGGTTCCGATGCAATATTGTTCTTTACAGCAGTGGAATTTACTTTCACCACTATAGATGTCCACAACTGGGTATGATTTCTGCTTTGGTTCAGTCTCTTCGTTCTTTCTGGAGGTATTTCTCTGTTCTTCCCAAGTTAGCATATTGGTCACCTACTGACCTGGTGGGGGGCTCATCTTCCAGTGTCATAGTTGTTTTTACATTTTCAGACTGTTCTTGGGGGGTCTCAAGGCAAGAATACTGAAGTGGTTTTACATTCCCTTCTCCAATGGTCCACCTTTTGTTAAAATTCTCCACTATGATCTACTTGGGTGGCCCTCCTTTGAGTTACACAAGGCTGTGATCCATGTGATCATTTTGGTTACATTTTTGTGACTGTGGTTTTCATTCTGGAGGCCATGGGGGTTGTAGTTCTTGGTTCTTCTGTCTTCTCACTAATAGATGAGGATAAGAGACTTGTGTTAGCTTCCTGATGGGAGCTGCTGGCTATGGGGAAATGTGGGTATTACTCTGGTGGACAGAGCCATGCTTAGTAAATATTTAATCAGATTTCCTGCTAATGGGTGGGGCTGTGCTCTTTCCCTGTAGTTTGGCCTGAGATGGCCCTGTCCTGGAGTCTGCAGTTTCTATGACAGGACTATAGTCTCTATGGTAGGGCTAATAGCAACCTTCTTCAAGAGGACTTATGTCAACATACCACAACTCCCAGGATTGCTGCTGTCAGTGCCCCTCACCCAAAGAAGGCTACTGCCAACTCACATCTCAACCGGAGACTCCTATACACTCACAGGCAATTCTGACTCTGTCTCTTGTGGGGTCATTGTCCTTTCCCCTGGGTCCCAGTGCACACAAGATTTTGTTTGTGCCCTCCAAGAGTCTCTGTTTCCCCCAGTCCTATGGAAGTTCTGCAATCAATATCCTAATCTTCAATGTCAGATTCCCTAGGGATTCCCAGCCCCTTCACTTTATTCCCAGGTTGGGAGTCTGATGTGATACCTACAACCTTCATAACAGTATGAGAACTTCTTTGGTATAATTGTCTTCCAGTTTGTGGGTTGCCCACCTGGTGGATTTCTGGTAGGGCTAATGGTCATCTCCTCCACGAGAACTTAGGCCAACATGCTGCACCTCCCAGGACTGCTGCTCCCAGTGCCTCTGTCCATATTGCAGGCCACTGCTGACCCATGCCCCAGCAAGAGACCTTCAAACACTCACAGGCAGGTCTAGCTCAGTCTTTTGTAGGGGTCACTGCTCCTTTCCCCTGAGTCCTTGTTCACATAAGTTTTATTTGTGCCCTCGAGAGTCTCTGGAGGGTATGAGGTTGAACAGTTGAAATTTATGTTCACACAAAAATCTGTAAACATCTGTAAATATTTAAAGCTGTTATTCAAAATTGCCAAACTTGGAAGAAACCAAGATATCCAATAGGTAAATGGAAAAACAAACCATGGTACATTACTAATATAGTAATAGAAAAGAAATGTGTTGGAGTGTAATGTCAACTATTGGCAGATTAGGAAATGCCAAACCTTCATTCCCCTATGGAAATAGCAAAAACTCTTGCTAAAATAAATTTATAGGATCCTTGAAACATAATCAAAGTTCTGAGGCAATTATGTAAATCCCCAATAAAAAAAATGCAATTAAAATTTTAAGAACTTTTGTATCCTTTTAACTCACTTTTGCCCTATTTCCTCCCAGGCATGATGTGATCTTGGCCTGGAGGTGGCAGCAGCCAAGTTCTCAATTTCCTCCTTAAACCAGAAGGAGCAAAAGTTACCCTATTTGCAATAATCCAAACTGTCATGAGTTTGCCTGAAAGGCAGGTCTCTATGTCTTCTAACTCAGAATTCACGTGGTAAATGAAGCATTTCATGAAGGCTATGTGAAGACTTTAACCTGTAATCATTTGCAGCAAGAAATTATGAGTTGATGCATTTAATATACCACCCAAGGCCTGAAGAAAAGCAGGGGTGAGATTTTGTTAAATTAAAATATTCAAAAGCAGTCATAAAAGGGGAATGAAACAGCTACACAAAATCCAAAGTAGATGCATACTCAGAAAATAACTGAGACTAACCATGTACTATTACATAGGATTTATCCTTAGGTTCATGGCACCCCACTCTAGTACTTTTGCCTAGAAAATCCCATGGATGGAGGAGCCTGGTAGGCTGCAGCCCATGGGGTCGTTAGAATCGGACATGACTGACTTCACTTTGACTTTTGACTTTCATGCATTGGAGAAGGAAATGGCAACCCACTCCAGTGTTCTTGCCTGGAGAATCCCAGGGACGGGGGAGCCTGATGGGCTGCTGTCTATGGGGTAACACAGAGTCAGACAAGACTGAAGCAACTTAGCAGCAGCATCCTTAGGTTCAGGATGGGCCCAGTTAATTAGTGAAAAACTTCAAAAGCACAAAGGCAGTCTGCAAAGACTCAAAAAATTTCTCAGTTTTCCAAAATTCCAATTTTGAACTCTAAATCACAAAGCATTTAAAAAATAGGCAAGTGTGAATCATTCAGAAAAAGAAAATAAATTGGGAGAATCATGTCTGAGGAACAAAAAGCTAGAAGAATAAAGAAAAGTGAATAAAGCCTAAGAAACCATGAAGGACCATCAAATGAAACAATACACAAGTTTTCAGAGTAAGGGAAAGTGAGAAAGAAAGGAGTAAGTAATTCCTTTAAAAACAATGGATTAAAACCTTCCAATTTGTTGAAATATTTGAATTTACAAATCCAAAAAACTCAACGAATTCCACATACTTTATGCTCATAGAGATCTACAGCAAAAACAGCCAATCTGTTGAAAAACAAAGATAAAGAGACAGCCTTGAAAGCAGGAAGAGAATAATCAGTCATCACATACAAGAAATCCTCAAGTTTATCAGCTGATTTCTCAGTGTAAGTTTTGAAGGCTGGACATAGAGATGAAAAAATGACGACAACAACAACAACAACAAAGAACTGACAATGGAGATTTCTATGCCTGCCTGTCAAAAGATTTTTTTCATTTATTTCATTTTTTGCTGTTGTTTGGTTGATAAGCCATGTCTGATTCTTTGTGACCCCATGAACTGCAGCATGCCAGGTTTCCTTGCCCTTCACTATCTTCCTAAATTTGCTCCAAACTAATGTACATTGAGTCAGTGATATGATGCAACCATCTCATCCTCTGTTGCCCCTTTCTCCTCCTGCTCTCAATGTTTCACAGCGTCAGGGTCTTTTCTAATGAGTCAACTCCACACCAGGTGGCCAAAGTATTGGCACTTCAGCTTCAGCACCAGTCCTTCCAATAAATATTCAGAGTTGATTTCCTTTAGGATTTAGGTTTGATCTCTGAGCTTTCCAAGGGTCTCTCGAGAGTCTTCTAACAGCACATTTCAAAAGCATTGATTCTTCGGCACTCAACCTTCTTTATGGTTCAACTCTGACATCCATACATGACTACTGAAAAAAAACATAGCTTTGACTATATGGACCATTGTTTTCATTAATGAGGGAGATGCTAAGACATTCCTGGGCTTCCCCTGGTGGCTCAGACAGTTAAGAATCTGCATGGAATTCAGGAGACACAGCTTCAGTTCCTGACTTGGGAAGATCCCCTGGAAAATAAAATGGCTACAAACTCCAGTATTCATGCCAGGAAGATTCCATTTTCAGAGAAATCTGGCAGGCTAAAATCCATGGGGTCACAAACAGTTGACTCAACTGAGACACTAACACTTTCACTTTCAAGACATCCCCAAATAAAAAGAAGCTGAAACACTTTACTTTCTGTAAATTTACCCTATAAGCAAGGCCATAGGTGGTGTTCAGGTTAAAAAGAAAGGAAACTAGACAAGTAACTTGAAACCATATAGGAACATAAATATCTTCAATAAAGCATTAACTTGGACAAAATATAAAAATAGCAAGCTATTATAATTTTAGTTTGTAATACAGTTACAAAGTAGAGTTTTTGTTACAGTATTTAAAACAGATGCCTAAAATAAGTATAATTCTATGTTATAGGTTCATAACATATAAAGATGCAATTTGTGACATAAACAACAAAGTCGGATGGAACAGAGTTATATGGAGTAGAATTTTTGTATGTATAAATAATTGAAAAGAACTGCAAATCAATTCAGAATAGATCATTGTAAGTTTAGAAATGTATATACAATCCACAAGGTAACAAAAAAGAAAATAATATATAAAACAAAGTTTCCTCACAAGAGATGAGAAAGGAATTGAAAACTATCACTTCAAAAAGCAACTTAACACAAAGGAAGGCAGTAATGGAGAAAATGGGGGAGGGATATAAAGGCATAATATACACAGAAAACAAATAATGGGAGGCAAAATTAAGTTTTCTCTACCAGAAATTACCTTACGTATTAATGAATTAAAGTTCTTAATCAAAAGGCATAAATTGGTAAAATGATTTTTTTAAAGACCTAGGTATATGGATTTATAAGAGACTCACTTCAGATCTAAACACATGAATAAGCTTAAAGTGAAACATTAGAAAAAGATATTTCATGTAAATGGTAATCAAAAGAGAACTGGGTAGTTTTCTAATAACAAATCAAATAGGCTTTAACTCAAAACTCCTACAAGAGATGAAGAAGGATACTAAATAGTGATAGAAGTGTCAATCCACTCAGTAGATGTAGTAAACAAAATTACATATGTACCAAACATCAGAACTCCAAAATGATGTAAGGCAAACATTGGCAAAATTTAAAGGACAAATGGACAACTCTGCAATAATAATTGGAGATTTTAATTCTTCATTTTCTATAACAAAGAGATCAAACAGACAAAAGATCAATAAGCAAATGAAGAACTTGAAAACAGTAAAGATTAACTAGCCTCAACAGATATTTACAGAGCACTCCACCCAACAATAGCATAATATGCCATTTCCTCAAGTGGAACATTTGGAGTAGTCTATATACTAAGCCACAAAACAAATCTTAAAAATTTAGAAAGACTGAAACCATACCAACTATTTTTTTTGTGACAATGACAGTGAAAGTCTCTCAGTCATGTCTGGCTTTTTGCGACCCCATGGACTGTATGGTCCATGGAATTCTCCAGGCCAGAATACTGGAGTGGATAGCTTTTCCCTTCTTCATGGGATCTTCCAAACCAAGGGATTGAACCCAGTTCTCTCACATTGCAGCCAGATTCTTTACCAGCTGAGCCATATGGGAAGCCTATTTTTGCAATCACAATGAAATAAAACTATAAATATATAGCAGAAGGAAAATTAGAAAATCAAAAAATAATGAAAGTTAATCAACATACTCAGCAATCAATTAGTGGAATGATTTAATCACAAGGAATTTTAGAAAACATATTTAGACAAATATCAAAGAAAGTACAACATACCAAGTCTTGTTTGTGTGTGCTAGTTGCTCAGTCATGTCTGACTTTGTGATCCCATGGACTGTAGCCCAACAGGCTCCTCTGGTCATGGTATTTTCCAGACAAGAATACTGAAGTGGATTGAGATTCCCTTATCCAGGGTATCTTTCTGACCCAGGGATTAAACCCAGATCTCCTAAATTATAGGCAGACTCTTTATTGTCTGAGCTACCAGAGAAGCCCACCAAGTCTTATGCAGTAATAGAGTGCTGAGGAAAATTGATTAGCACTTATATTGACAAAGAGAAGAAAAGTATTAACAACAAACTTTACACTTTAAAGAACTAGAAAAAAAATGTACCTAAATCTTAGAGAAAAATGAAAAATAAAATAAAAGATAATTAAAAATAGAATGCAAAATCTATAGATAAAAATCAATAAAACCAAAAGCTGGCTTTCAAGAGGATGAAAAAACATTGACAAGCCTTTGGCTCTATTGGCTAAGAAAAAACAGATTATTTTAATTTATAAAATCAGAAGATTCCTATGGATCTTATAGAAATGAAGTATAAGTGAGTACTATGAAAGTCAAAGTCACTCAGTCATGTCCGGCTCTTTGTAACCCCATGGATTATACAGTCCATGGAATTCTCCAGGCCAGAATACTGGAGCGGATAGCCTTTCCCTTCCCCAGGGGATCTTCCCAACCCAGGGATCAAACCCAGGTCTCCCACACTGCAGGCAAATTCATCACCAGTTGAGCCACAAGGGAAGCCAGAGAAAACTGGAGTGGATCGCCTATCCCTTCTCCAGCACATCTTCCCAACTCTGGAATTGAAACAGGGTCTCCTGTATTGCAGGCAGATTCTTTACTAACTGAGCTATCAGGGAAGCCCAAGTGAGTACTAGGAACACCAAGAAATTAGATAAGCTAGATGAAATGGACAAATCCCTACCTTGCAAAACTGAGTCATGAAGAAATAGAATCTGAATAGACCTGTACTGAAAGTGAAAGCATTAGTCGTTCAGTCGTGCCTGACTCTTTGTCAGCCCATGGACTGTAGCCTGCCAGGCTTCTCTGCCCAAGGGATTCTCCAGGCCGGAATACTGGAGTGGGTTGCCATTTCCTTCTTGAGAGGATCTACCTAACCCAGGGACTGAACCTGGGTCTCCTGCATTGCAGGCAGATTCTTTACCATCTGAGTCCCCAGATCTGTATTAGTAAGAGATTAATTCGCTAATCAGATACCTCTCAACAAAGAAAAATTTTGAATCAATGTCTGCACTAGCAAGTTTTATCAGATATTTAAAGAAATGTTGGAGGTGATCCTAAGATGACAGAAGAATAGGAAGGAGAGATCACTTTCTCCCCCACAAATTCATCAAAAGAATATTTGAATGCTAAGCAAATTCCACAAAACAACTTCTGAATGCTGGCAGAGGACATCAGGCACCCAGAAAGGCAGCCCATTGTCTTTGAAAGGAGGTAGAACACAATATAAAAGATAAAAAGAGAGGCAAAAGAGGTAGGGATAGAGATCCATCCTGGGAAGGGAATCTTAAAAGAGGAGAAGTTTTCAAACACCAGGAAACACTCTCAATGGTGGGTCTGTGGACAGTTTTGTAATCTCAGAGGGCAACATAACCGTGAGAAAAAAGAAAGAAAGAAAGAAAACCCACAGATTATATGCCTAACAGCAACTCCCAGTGCTCACATCTGCCATGAGCAAGCAGGGACTGAACAGGGAGGCCAGGGCTGCATTGCTTAAGATGAAGACCTGGCCTGAATGCCCTAAGGGCAATCTGAGGGAATTAACATGAGATAGCAGTGCAAACTGTCGGATAGCCAGAGAGAGACCAAAAAAAAAAAAAAAAAAAAAGAGAGAGAGAAAGAGAACTATCCCCGAAAAAGCCCTAACCTAAGGCACTGCTGGGTCTGCTCACAGAACAAAGGACTGAGCGAATACCAGAGGAGAGCTAGCTGGCTGTGGATAGGCCCATCCTCCGCTGGAAACAGAGAGGCAGGTGGGGGGTAGCCAGAGCCAGAAAGGGGCAATCTCAGCCCCAGAGAGCCATCCTCTAACAAACCAGAAGCAGGCCCCCAGTTGCCAACCAAGACTTCTAGGGATTCTGGATGGTTGACATCCACCGGGAGGGTCACAGCCAGAGATCAGCTCCCCAGAAGAGACACATAGCACACCTGAGACGGGTGCGTCCACTGCTACCCAGGAAACCAAGCTGCTGGGACAGGGGAGGTGAAAAGATGCACCGCCCACCTGGGGAGACTGCACTCACTAAGCAACTGGTCTCCTGAGCTGCTCAGACCTGGGAAGGGCACAAAACGTAGGCCCTCTGTGCCTTTGTGGAGTACCCAAGAACCTGAACCTGAGCAGCTTAGACCTGGGAAGTGCAAGCAACCCAGGGCCCGCCTCAGACAGTACCCCAGCAAACCAACCTACAGCCTGAAAAGTATGCACTGGGAAAGCACACACGCCATGAGCAGGGGCAAACCCAGTGTGGCTGAGACACTGTGAGCACTCCGCACAAATTCCAGTGATATTTGTTTGCAGTGTTCCTCCCTCCCCACAGCACAACTGAACAAGTGAGCCTATATAAGTGACCACCTTCACCCCCTTGTGTCAGGATGGAAATTAGACACTGAAGAGACCAGCAAACAGAAGAAGCTAGAATAAAAACAGGGAACTGCTTTGGCAGTGACAGGTGCAACAGATTAAAACCCTGTAGTTAGCACCAACCATATTGGAAGGGACCTATAGATCTTGAGAAGTATAAGCTGGAACAAGGAACTATTAGAAACTGAACTGACCCCACAATGCCTGAAACAGCAGAGAAATTCTTAGCTATATTTTTACTATTATCATTTTTTTTATTAGCAAGTCCTTTATTATTCCTTTAATTTTCATTTTTATAACCTGTTACCTTGCAAGAAAAAAAAAAAAAAACACCCTATTTTTAAAGCAAACAACCTCTACTCTAGATTTTTAATCTTTGCTTTTTGGTATATGTTATCAATTTTGTACCTTTAAAAACCCAATCTTCAGTACCCCTTTTAACTTGGGAGTGTAATTACGGGCTTGACTGCTATCTCCCCTTTTTGACTCTCCTTATTCTCCACCAGGTTTGCCTCTATCTCTTACCTCCCCCTTCTCTTCTCTGCTGCTGCTGCTAAGTCACTTCAGTCGTGTCCGACTCTGTGCGACCCCATAGACGGTCCCCTGTCCCTGGGATTCTCCAGGCAAGAACACTGGAGTGGGTTGCCATTTCCTTCTCCAATGCATGAAAGTGAAAAGTGAAAGTAAAGTCGCTCAATTGTGTCACTTCTCTACCCAACTCTAAATTCTTTGTGTGCTCAGGGCTGTGGAGAACACTTAGGGAACTGATTTCTGGCTGGATCTGTCTCTCACCTTTTGAGCCCCCCTTTTCTCCTCCTGGTCACCTCTGTCTCCTTCCTCCCTCTTGTCTTCTCCATGTAACTCCGTGATCATCTCTGAGAGGTTGAGACTGTGGAGAGCACATAGGGAATTGATTACTAGCTAGCTTGCTCTCTCCCCTTTTGATTCCCCCTCTTCTCCTCCTTGTCACCTCTATCTCCCTCCTTCCTCTTCTCTTCTCCATGTAACTCTGTGAAACTCTCTGGGTGTCCCTCACTGTGGAGAAGCTTTTCATCATTAACCTAGATGATTTATCATTGGTACTGTATAGATGGAGAAGTCTTGAGGCTACTGTAAGAATAAGACTGAAACCAGAGTCCAAAACCTGAGAACACCAGAGGGAACATTAATCAATAAGAGCTTATTCAAAAGCCTCCATACCTACACTAAAACCAAGAGTCAAAAATTTCCAGAGCAAGACATACCACACAAATTCTCCCTCAATGCAGGAATATAACCCTGAGCTTCAATATACAGGGTGCCCAAAGTCACTCCAAACCCATAGACATTTCAAAACTCACTATTGGACACTTCATTGCACTCCAGAGAGAAGAAATCCAGCTCCAACCACCAGAACACCAATGCAAGCTTCCCTAACCAGGAAACCTTGACAAGCCACCCATCCAATCCCACCCACAGCAAGGAACCTCCACAATAAACAGGAACCACAAACTGCCAGAATACAGAAAGGCCACCCCAAACACAGCAATATAAAAAGATGAAAAGGCAGAGAAATAGCAGGTAATGGAACATGATAAATGCCTACCAAACCAAACAAAAGAGGAGGAGTTAGGGAGTCTACCTGAAAAGAATTCAGAATAATGATAGTAAAAATGATTCACAATCTTGAAAACAAAATGGAGTTACAGATAAATAGCCTGGAGACAAGGATTGAGAAGATGCAAGAAAAGTTTAACAAGTACCTAGAAGAAATAAAAAAGAGTCAATCAATAAAAATAATACAATAACTGAAATCAAAAGCACTCTAGATGGAACCAACAGTAGAATAACGGAGGTAGAAGATAGGGTAAGTGAGGTAGAAGATAGAATGGTAGAAATAAATGAAGCAGAGAGGGAAAAAAGAACAAAGAATTAAAAGAAATGAGGACAACCTCAGAGACCACTGGGACAATGTTAAACACCCCAACATTTGAATCACAGGAGTCTGAGAAGAAGAAGACAAAAAGAAAGGCCATGAGAAAATACTTGAGATATTAGTTGAAAACTTCCCTAAATGGGGTAGGAAATAGTCACCCAAGTCCAAGAAGCCCAGAGAGTCCCAAACAAGATAAACCCAAAATGAAACACCCCAAGATATATATTACTCAAATTAACAAAGATCAAACACAAAGAACAAATATTAAAAGCAGCAAGGGAAAAACAACAAATAACACACAAGGGGATTCCCATAAGGATAACAGCTGGTCTTTCAATAGGAACACTTCAGGCCAGAAGGGAATGGCAGGACATACTTAAAGTGATGAAACAGAAAAACCTACAACCTAGATTACTGTACCCAACAAGGATCTCATTCAAATATGAAGAAGAAATCAAAAGCTTTACAGACAAGCAAAAAGAGAATTCAGCACCACCAAATCAGCTCATCAACAAATGCTAAAGGATCTTCTCTAGACAGGAACCACAGAAAGGGTGTATAAACTGTAACCCAAAACAAAAAAGTAAATGGAAACAGGCTCATACTTACCAATAACTACCTTAAATGTAAATGGGCTGAATGCCCCAACCAAAAGACAAAGACTGGCTGTATGGATACAAAAACAAGACCCCTAAATATGTTGTCTACAAGAGACCCACCCCAAAACAAGGGACACATACAGACTGAAAGTGAAGGGTTGGAAAAAGATATTCCATACATATAGAGACCTCTGGGACAATGTTAAATGCCCCAACATTTGAATCATAGGAGTCCAGAAGAAGACAAAAAGAAAGAAGATGAGAAAATACTTGAGGAGATAATAGTTAAGCAGTATTGTTACAGGAGTAGCAATACTCATATCAGATAAAACAGACTTTAAAATGAAGGCTGTGAAAAGAGACAAATAAGGACACTACATAATGATCAAAGGATCAATCCAAGAAGAAGATGTAACAATTATAAATATATATGCACCCAACATAGAAGCACCACAATATGTAAGGCAAATCTAACAAGTATGAAAGAGGAAATTAACAATAACACAATAATACTGGGAGACTTTAATACCCCACTCACACCTATGGATAGATCAACTAAACAGAAAACTAACAAGGAAACACAAACTTTAAAAGATACAATGGACCAGTTAGGCCTAACTGATATCTATAGGACATTTCACCACAAAACAATTAATTCCAAATTTTTCTCAAGTGCACATGGAACCTTCTACAGGGTAGATCACATCCTGGGCCATAAGTCTAGCCCTTGGTAAATTCAGAAAAATTGAAATCATTCCAAGCATCTTTTCTAACCACAATGCAGTAAAATTAGATGTCAAATCAAGAGAAAAACTATTAAAAATTCCAACATATGGAGGCTGAACAGAACACTTTTGAGTAATCAACAAATCACAGATGAAATAAAAAAATAAAACAAAATATGCATATAAACAGAAGAAAATGAAAAGACAACAGCCCAACACCTATGGGACATTGTAAAAGCAGTTCTAAGGGGAAGGTTCATAGCAACAGAGGCTTACTTCAAGAAACAAGAAACAAGTCAAATAAATAACTTAACTCTACACTTAAAGCAACTAGAAAAGGAAGAAATGAAGAACCCCAGGGTTAGTAGAGGAAGAAATCTTAAAAATTAGGGCAGAAATAAATGCAAAAGAAACAAGAGACTATAGCAAAAATCAACAAAGCTAAAAGCTGGTTCTTTGAGAAGATAAATACAATAGACAAACCATTAGCCAGACTCATCAAGAAACAATGGGAGAAGAATCAAATCAACAAACTTAGAAATGAAAATGGAGAAATCACAACAGAAAGCACAGAAATACATAGGACCATAAGAGACTACTATCAGCAACTATATGCCAATAAAATGGGGAACTTGGAAGAAATGTACAAATTCTTGGAAATGCATAACATTCCAAAACTGAACCAGGAAGAAACCAAAAATCTTAATAGACCCATCACAAGCACAGAAATCGAAACTGTAATCAGAAATCTTCCAGCAAACAAAGGCCCAGGACCAGATGGCTTCACAGCTAAATTCTACCAAAAATTTAGAGAAGAGCTAACACCTATTCTACAAAAACTCTTCCAGAAAATTGCAGAGGAAGGTAAACATGCAAACTCATTCTATAAGGCTACCATCACCCTAATACAAAAACCAGACAAAGATGCCACAAAAAAAGAAAACCACAGGCCAATATCACTGATGAACATAGATGCAAAAATCCTTAACAAAATTCTAGCAATCAGAATCAAACAACATTAAAAAGATCATACATCATGACCAAATGGGTTTTATCCTAAGGATGCAAAGATTCTTCAATATCCACAAATCAATCAATGTAATACACCACATTAACAAACTGAAAGATAAAAATCATATGATTATTTCAACAGGTGCAGAGAAAGCCTTTGACAAAATTCAACATCCATTTATGATTTAAAAAAACCCTCCATAAAGCATACATAGAATGAACATACCTCAAAATAATAAAACCTATATATGACAAACCCACAGCAAACATTATCCTCAATGGTGAAAAACTGAAAGCATTTCACCTAAAGTCAGGAACAAGAAAAGGGTGTCCACTCTCATCACTACTATTCAACATAGTTTTGGAAGTTTTGGCCACAGCAATCAGAACAGAAAAAGAAATAAAAGGAATCCAGATTGGAAAATAAGAAGTAAAACTCTGACTGTTTGCAAATGACATGATCCTCTACATAGAAAAACCTAAAGACTACACCAGATATTACCAGACCTAATCAATGAATATAGTAAATTTGCAGGATATAAAATTAACATACAGAAAGCCTGTGCATTCCTATACACAAACAATGAGAAAACAGAAAGAGAAATAATGGAAACAGTCCCATTCACTATTGCAAGGAGAAGATTAAACAATTAGGAATCAGATCAGATCAGATCAGATCAGTCGTGTCTGACTCAGTTGTGTCCAACTCTTTGTGACCCCATGAATCGCAGCACGCAAGGCCTCCCTGTCCATCACTAACTCCCGGAGTGCACTCAGACTCACGTCCATCGAGTCAGTGATGCCATCCAGCCATCTTATCCTCTGTTGTCTCCTTCTCCTCTTGCCCCCAATCCCTCCCAGCATCAGAGGCTTTTCAAATGAGTCAACTCTTCACACGAGGCGGCCAAAGTACTGGAGTTTCAGCTTTAGCATCATTCCTTCCAAAGAAATCCCAGGGCTGATCTCCTTCAGAATGGACTGGTTGGATCTCCTTGCAGTCCAAGGGACTCTCAAGAGTCTTCTTCAACACCACAGTTCAAAAGCATCAATTTTTCGGCGCTCAGCCTTCTTCACAGTCCAACTTTCACATCCATACATGACGACAGCCTTGACTAGCCGAACCTTTGTTGGCAAAGTAATGTCTCTGCTTTTGAATATGCTATCTCGGTTGGTCATAACTTTCCTTCCAAGGAGTAAGCGTCTTTTAATTTCATTGCTGCAGTCACCATCTGTAGTGATTTTTGAGCCCAGAAAAATAAAGTCTGACACTGTTTCCACTGTTTCCCCATCTGTTTCCCATGAAGTGATGGGACCGGATGCCATGATCTTCCTTTTCTGAATGTTGAGCTTTAAGCCAACTTTTTCACTCTTCACTTTCACCTTCATCAAGAGGCTTTTTAGTTCCTCTTCACTTTCTGCCATAAGGGTGGTATCATCTGCACATCTGAGGTTATTGATATTTCTCCTGGAAATCTTGATTCCAGCTTGTGTTTCTTCCAGTCCAGCGTTTCACATGATGTACTCTGCATATAAGTTAAATAAACAGAGTGACAATATACAGTCTTGACGTACCCTTTTCCTATTTGGAATCAGTCTGTTTTTCCATGTCCAGTTCTAACTGTTGCTTCCTGACCTGCATACAAATTTCTCAAGAGGCAGATCAGGTGGTCTGGTATTCCCATCTCTTTCAGAATTTTCCAGTTTATTGTGATCCACACAGTCAAAGGCTTTGGCATAGTCAATGAAGCAGAAATAGATGTTTTTTCTGGAGCTCTCTTGCCTTTTCCATGATCCAGCAGATGTTGGCAATCTGATCTCTGGTTCCTCTGCCCTTTCTAAAACCATCTTGAACATCAGGAAGTTCACGGTTCACATACTGCTGAAGCCTGGCTTGGAGAATTTTAAGCATTACTTTACTAGCGTGTGAGATGAGTGCAATTGTGTGGTAATTTGAGCATTCTTTGGCATTGCCCCTCTTTGGGATTGGAATGAAAACTGACCTTTTCCAGTCCTGTGGCCACTGCTGAGTTTTCCAAATGTGCTGGCATATTGAGTGCAGCACTTTCACAGCATCATATTTCAGGATTTGGAATAGCTCAACTGGAATTTTATCACCTCCACTAGCTTAGAAACTACCTAAAGACACAAAAGACCTATATACAGAAAACTATAAAACACTGATGAAACAAATCAAAGAGGACACAAATAGATGGAGAAATATACCATGTTCATGGATTAGAAGAATTAATATAGTGAAAATGAGAATACTACCCAAAGCAATCTATAGGTTCAGTGCAATCCCTATCAAGCTACTAATGGTATTTTTCACAGATCTAGAACAAATAATTTCACAATTTTTATGAAAATACAAAAACCTTGAATAGCCAAAGCAATCTTGAGAAAGAAGAATGGAACTGGAGCAATCAACCTGCCTGACTTCAGGATATACTGCAAACCTACAGTCATCAAGACAGTATGGTACTGGTACAGAGACAGAAATATAGATCAATGGAACACAATAGAAAGCCCAGAGATAAACCCACACACTTATGGACACCATATCTTTGACAAACAGGCAAGAATATACAATGGAGAGAAGATAATCTCTTTAACAATTGGTGCTGGGAAAACTGGTCAACCACTTGTAAAAGAATGAAACTAGAACACTTTCTAACACTATACACAAAAATAATTTCAAAATGGATTAAAGATCTAAATGTAAGACCAGAAACTATAAGACTCTGAGAGGAAAATATAGGCAAAACACTCTCCAACATAAATCACAGCAGGATCCTCTATGACCCACCTCCCATAATAATGGAAATAGAAGCAAAAATAAACAAATGAGACCTAATTAAACTTAAAAGCTTTTGCACAATGAAGGAAACTCTAAGCAAGGTGAAAAGACAGCCTTCAGAATGGAATAAAATAATAGAAAATTAAGCAACTGACAAAGAATTAATCTAAAAAAATATACAAGCAGTTCATGCAGCTCAATTTCAAAAATAAATAAATAAATAAAAAAAAATAAATAAATGACCCAATCAAAAAATGGGCCAAAGAACTAAACAGCCATTTCTCCAAAGAAGACATAAAGATGACTAACAAATGCATGAAAAGATGCTCAACATCACTCATTATCAGAGAAATGAAAATCAAAACCACAATGAAGTAACATCTCATGCTGGTCAGAATGGCTGCTATCCAAAAGTCTACAAACAATAAATGCTGGAGAGGGTGTGTAGAAAAAGGAACCCTCTTGCATTATTAGTGGGAATGTAAACTAGTAGAGCCACTATGGAGAACAGTGTGGAGATTCCTTAAAAACTGGAAATAAAACTGCCATATAACCCAGCAATCCCACTGCTGTGCATACACACCAAGGAAACCAGAACTGAAAGAGACACATGTACTCCAATGTTAATTGCAGCACTGTTTACAATAGCCAGGACATGGAAGCAACTTAGATGTCCATCCGCAGACGAATGGATAAGAAAGCTGTGGTACATATACACAATGGAATATTCCTCAGCCATTAAAAAGAATACATTTGAATCAGTTCTAATGAGGTGGATGAAACTGGAGCCTGTTATACAGAGTGAAGTAAGCCAGAAAGAAAAACACCAATACAACATACTAATGCATATATATGTAATTTAGAAAGATGGTAATGATAACCCTATATGTGAGACAGCAAAAACTCAGGGCGGGTGTACTGGGATGACCTTGAGGGATGGGATGGGGAGGGAGTAGGAGGGGGTTTCGGGATGGGGAACACATGTACACCAATGGCTGATTCATGTCAATGTATGGTAAAACCACTACAATATTGAAAAGTAATTAGTCTCCAATTAAAATAAATTAAATTTAAAAAGAAATGGTAAAACTGTAATTTTTATGATAAAAAAACAAGAGAATATGCTTTTTTTTGCAATGATTTATATTACCTTGATTCCAAAGCTAAAGAAAACTATATAAACCAATAGCTTTTATCAATATTAATACAGAGCTCCTCAACAAAATACCAGTGAACCAAAATCAGTGGTATATTAAAAAAATCATATACCATGATAAAGTGGGATTCATTTCTGGAAATGAAAGTATGATTTAGCATAAAAAATTAATCAGTGTAATACACCACATTAATGGAATGAAGGGAGAAAAAAAAGCATGATCATTTCAGTTGATAGAGAAAAATCATTTGATAAAATTCAACACCCTTTCATGATAAAAATGACTCAACCAACTAGGAGTAAACTTCTTCAACATAATAGTCTGCATCTAATAATACTCAACAGAGAAAAAAAATGGTTTTCCACTAACATCATTATTCAGCAGAATATGCTCAAAATTGAAGCTTGAGCAATTTGACAAGAAAAACAAAAGTCATCCATGAAAAAATGAAGAAATAAAATTATTTCTATTTGCAGATGACATGATTCTATATGTAGAAAGCCCTCTAGATCCCTCCCCTCACAAAAATTTCTAGAATGACTAAACATATTTACCAAGATTTCAGGACAAATTCAATGTATTAAAAGCAATTGTGTTTCTGTATACTAACAATGAGCAGTCTGAAAAAATAAGTAATAATTCAATGCATGATAAATAGAAAAAATATATAGAAATAAATGCAATCTAGGAAGCAAAGAATTTACATTAAAAATACAGCACATTGCTGAAGGGAATTGATTGCAATGTAAAAAGAATGGAAAGACATTACTTAGTCATGATTAGAAGATTTATTGTCCAGATGTAAATGTTACCCAAAGTTAAGTGCTGATTCAATTAAAAGCTTCTAAAAAGTCCCAAATTTTAATGCAGAGAGGAAAAAGCTTATTTAAAAATTTGTAGGAAATTTCAATGGACACCCAAATATCAAAAAGAAATCTTGAAAATGATATACAAAGTTGGAGGCACCACATTTCCTGATTTTAAAAATTACTCTAAAGTGATAGTAATCAAAATGTGATACTGGCATAAAGGCAAGTACATAAACCAATGAAATAGAATAGAAAAACCTGAAGTAAACCTTCACATATATTTTCAAGTGATTTTGACAAGACTGCCTAGACCATGAGATAGTGAAGAGAGATAATTTTTTTTAAGCAAATGGTATTTGGAAACTAAATATCCATATGCAAGAGTGAAGATAGAATATTACCTTCTACCATACACAAAAATTAGCTCAAAATGGATCAAACTAAACAAGAGAGTTAAAGCTATAAAATTTATTATAAAACTCTTAGAAAAAATCTTAATGTTTATAGCATGATATTGAACATTGATTTCTCAACAGCATAGGCAACAAAAAGAAGAAATATAGAAGTTGTATTTTATCCAAATTAAAAAATATCTTCTGTGCATTAAGGCACTCCAAAGAAACTGGAAAGACAATGTACAAAATTTGAGAAAGCATTTGCAAATTAGATCTAATGCATAGATATCCAGAATATATAAACATCATTTAACTCAACAACATCAGAAACTCAATTCAAAAATGAGCTAAAGACTTGAATGGACATCTATCCAAAGATGATATACAGATGGACAACAAGTATGTGTAAAGATACTTAACATTATTCAACACTACTAATCACTGTGCTTAGTCTCTCAGTTGTGTCTGACTCTTTGTGACCTCACGGACTGTAGTCCTCCAGGGTCCTCTGTCCATGGGGATTCTCCAGGCAAGAATACTGGAGTGGGTTGCCATGCCTTCTTCCAGTGGATCTTCCCAATCCAGGGATCAAGCCCAGGTCTCCCACATTGCAGGTGAATTCTTTCCCATCTGAGCCATCAGAGAAGCCCTTACTACTCACTATGGAAATGCAAATGAAAAGTGCAGTGATACATCATTTCACATCCATTAAGATGCTGTTATGGAACCAAAGTTAGGTCTGCTTACTCAAGGGGGTTGAAGTCAACCTACTGACACCAGAATGTGGTAAAGAAAAATACAGTTGTTTTTTTTTTTTTTTTTTGTGAGACACTCAACCTGGGCCCAAGCAAGGAGAATGAACAGCTCATGCTTAAGAGAACTGAACTCCCTGGTGGTTCTCAGGGGACAGCATTTTTAAAGGCAAAGTGAGGGAGAAGGTTGCATGGTGTCTGATCAGCTCAAAGACAGTCATTCTTTGATTAGTTTGTAGTAAGGTCAAGGAAGTCAGCATCGTTAACTTTCTGGCTCCAACTAATGTGGGGTCTGTGTACCTGTGGTCAGTTGATGTTAACTTCTATATGCTGGGGGTTTCACTGTCTGCAAAACAATTCAAGGAACTCGCCCAGAATATTATTTATAGACTTTAAGAAGGTAATAGGGTCCTTAAAATTGCTTTATGCCTAAACTATCATTATTTGGTTGTGTTTGATTGCTTTCTTTCTTCTTTTTTTTTTTTTCTGTATTTCCTAACTTCCTTTTGAAAATCAAGGAAGATCCATGAGGCTAAAGCTTTTCTATAAACAAGAGGTGGGTAGAGGACATAAGGGGTTGTCTCTGGGATGACCCCATAACGTTCCTGCCTATTTTGTTGTTGTTGTTGTTCAATTCTATGCCACTATTATTATTAGTTTTTGAAGTTCTCAGTCTTACTATGCCATGAATTGTGTATAAGTTTCCTATTTTATCCACATCATCTCCAGCATTTGTCTTTTTCAATAGTAGCCATTCTAACAGGGGCAAGGTTCTATCTCACTGTGGTTTTGGCTTTCATTTCTGCAATAATTAGGGATAAACATCTTCTCATATGCCTGTTGTTCAACAGTATATCTTCTTTGAAAAATTTTCTATTCAAATAATTTGCCCATTTTTAATTGCTGTTTTTTTTTAAATTATTGAGTTGTAGGCATACTTTAAATATCCTACCCATTCTACCAAAAAAAAAAAAAAAAGAAAATAAATAAAGAAAAACTAACCAACCAAACAAAAAGCACAGAAAATTAGAGGTGTTTGGGAAAATGTAAAGAAATTGGAACCTGTTTGGTGGTGAGAAAGTGAAATGTTATGCTGCTTTAGAAAACAGTGTGATAGTCCCTCAAAATAATTGAACAAAGAAAATAATCAAGCTTTTCCACTTCTAAAGGGCTTCCCTGGTGGCTCAGATGGTAACACATCTGCCTGTAATGCAGGAAACCTGGGTTCAATCCCTGGGTTGGGAAGATACCCTGAAGAAGCAAATGGCAACTCACTGCAGTACTCTTGTCCAGAAAATTCCATGGATAGAGGAGCCTGGTAGGCTCCGGTCCATGGAGTCACAAAGAGTCGAACACGACTGAACAGCTTCACTGGTTCCACTTCTAGGTATATAATCCAAAAAATTGAAAGTAGAGACTCAAATAGACATTTGAACACCGGTGTCCATAGCAGCACTATTCATAGCTACAAAAATTGGAAACAGCCATAATGCCTATCTACGTATGAATCAATACACAAAATGTGGGATTCACATACAATGGCTATAAAAAGGGATGAAATTCTGCTACATGCTTTAACAAGGATGAACCTAGAAAGCAGCATTCAAAATGATAAATAAAACAGTTAGAATCAGAAATAATATTCTACAATTGTTCTTTGGTGGCTGATGTTCCTAAAGCAGACAAATTTTTAGAGAGAGAAAGTAGAATAGAGGTTACCAAGAGTTGCGATGAAGAATATATCCAAATGTGACTAAGTTGCATGAAAAATTGCTCTTGTATACTCCTTGGAGTATGTATATTTGCTAGTGTTAACTGTAAAAAATGTTTCTAAATTTTGACCTAGTAACCCAAATTCAAGAATCCATCTGAAGAAAAATAAAAATGTCATCAAAGATGTAAAAACACACACACACACACACACACACAAACAAAAAAAAGAAGAATGTGGAGTTGTTTCCCAACGAGTGAGAATCTCAAAATTTCATGATGGGATGACAAAAAAGTTCTGAAGTTAGATAGTAGTGACAATTACCCAACAACATGAATACATTTAATGCCATTGAACTTAACTCTTAAAAATGATTAAAATCATAATTTTTATGTCATGCTACCACAATAAAAAAGGGAAACAAACTAAAGAAAAAAGAAAAGAAAGTGGTTGTCATATGTCTTTTCTTTTGGATGGGATCTTATACAATCATAATAATGGAAAATCCTGCAATAATTTCACAGTCATGAAGGGAGATACCTTGGGGCAAAGTCATTTCACAGAAGATGCTAGAGGGAGATGATGGAAGGAAACTGGACTTGTAATGATATCATGGTTGGAGCTAAATGATTGTACCATGCCTGATGCTTAACCAAATCCTGTACGCTAAATTACCAAAATAACAAAATGTATTATTATTCTAAATAAAAATAAACAAGCTATCAAGCCATAAAAATGTATGGAGCAATTTTAAATATGTATTACTTGGTGAAAGAAGTCAATTTGAAAATGCTACATTCAGTATAATTTCAACTATATGACATTCTGAAATGTTTAAACTGTGGAGACAGTAAAAGATCAGTGGTTGCCAGGGGGTTCTCCTGATCAGTGGTTCTCCTCTGTGAACAGAGGAGAGAGGGAGTGGGGGAACAGATGGATCACAGACAATGTTTAGTGCAGGCACACTGCTGTGTGTGATGTGGTAGTGGTGAATACATATCATGATATAGTTATTAAAATACACAATTCTATACAACACAAATCATAATCCTTAATGTGAACTCTGGACTTTAGTTAACAATAATATATATATATATATATATATATATATATTTGTCATTGATTATAATACATTTGCTGCATTAATGTAAGGTGTTAATAGGAGAAATGGGGGAGGGGCTAGTGGTTATATGGGGACTCTATTTTCTGCTCAACTTTTCTGTAAATTCAAAACTTCTTTGAAAAGTGCCTAAATTTAAAAAGTAGCTATTACTGACATTTATGGCATAACACCACTGAAAAGGAGAGCCATTTTAGGATGAGAAGTTTTTTCTTCAAATCATATCCATCTGGGTATCACTAACACTGCCTCAATATGAGCCCAGTACATGAAGAAAAAGGCAAAGCCTTTAAATGACCTGACTCCTACTGATTTGTCCTTGGATAGGACACTGGGTTGACATACCATATTTATGGTCCTTAAAAAAAAAAAAATGTCTTTAGGGTAGAGCAAAAGCTCTAAAAACTAGGAATCAAGGTTGAAGACTCTGGGCTTGACAAGGACCTACATTCCTGCAAGTGACTACTGTGCATAATAGGCTCACTAATATATGTTGATGATTTTTCTTCCAAATGCTGGAAAACTCTTATACCAATTGCTGTCTTCAGCTTGATTTATTGTATTTGTGTGTTTACCTTACCTAATAACATTAACCAAAAGGAAAATAAACTGAGAAACATGGATCATATTCTCAGCTCACGTTTTAAATGAGATGAAGAGTTAAAGGTGTATTCTATAGAGTTCCAATAAGCAGGAATTCCTGAGACACACATAATCTCAGTATATCTCTCTTTCTTTCACCTTGATCCTACTTGATCCTAATATTATTTTAATTTACTATCCTGCACAAAATTTAACACTTCTTACAGATTTGATGGTAGATAAATGCTTCTTTTGTTTTGTAGTTTGGTATGGACTGCATTTTCTTTGTCATTTTTTCAAACAGTTATTGTGGATGGTTTTAAGTGTATATATATAATATGCTATAAAGAAAATCTACACTTGAGTTAGTCATTTATTATCTCTGTGTCCTTTAACATTTTATCTGTAAATTTCATTGCCTTCCCTGATTCTTAGTTTATTATACTTTAAAAAGAAGTAAGTTATAGCTTGCAGAATATTAAATAAACACTCTGTAAGTATATGATGTATTTCAGATAGTATCATGAAAAATATAACTAAAATGTTCATGTGATTTAATGGATTTAAGTTGAATGAAATGTTAAGGCAGTTTTTCTGTGGCTATTGGAAAAAGAGAGAGAGAGAAAGAAACATGATTTAATGCAGTAAATTTCTACTTCTCCTTCCTGCTTTTCTCCCCCACATACTCCCCATTCCCTGCCTTCCCATGGACAATAGCAATGGTAGCTGTGCAGTCACTTTTCATTGGGAAGCTGATGCTACACATTCTGTGATAAGGAGAAAGCCAGAAAGAGGTTCAAAGCAATGTAGAATACAAAGAGAATCAGTCAAAACTCCTAAAAACCTGAGTCAGAAAGTTATAAATTTCTTATGTGTGCCCTGAGATTTTAGAAGAGAGTTCCCCCTCTTTCCTCCACTGTCCTCATATCTACTCTGCTATGTATTTAATTCCATGATCAGAATTGTCACACGTTACCTCTATGTAACAGTAGGTCAGCAGGACATGATGCAGGTACAAACCAGATAAGAAAATTAAAAGATTCAAAAGAGGACTTGAATATTGATATCCAAAAAAAGACTAGAATTCACTAGACAATCGTGAAGGCAGGATTGACTGAAGCCAGAACAATTGTTACAATAAATCAAGAGCAAGAAGAGGCTCTCATTTACTAGTAAAATGGATGTAATCGCTCATTTGGAGTCTTACAACCCCTTGAGCTGTGATGGACTTGGACTCATGTGACGACCTCAAAGAAAACAAAGGACTCCTTGCCTATGCCGCAGAAAAAGGAAAAACTATTCTGCACAGATGTGACTGGAAGGTTAGTTAGTCTCAGTTCAGTTCAGTTCAGTCACTCAGTCATGTCCAACTCTTTGTGACCCCATAAATCGCAGCACACCAGGCCTTCCTGTCCATCACCAACTCCCAGAGTGCACTCAAACTCATGTCCATAGAGTCAGTGATGCCATCCAGCCATCTCATCCTCTGTCGTTCCCTTCTCCTCTGGGCCCCAATCCCTCCCAGCATCAGAGTCTTTTCCAATGAGTCAACTCTTCACATAAGGTAGCCAAAGTACTGGAGTTTCAGCTTTAGCATAATTTCTTCCAAAGAAGTCCCAGGGCTGATCTCCTTCAGAATGGACTGGTTGGATCTCCTTGCAGTCCAAGGGACTCTCAAGAGTCTTCTGCAACACCACAGTTCTTCACAGTCCAACTCTCACATCCATACATGACCACAGGAAAAACCATAGCCTTGACTAGACGGACCTTTGTTGGCAAAGTAATGTCTCTGCTTCTGAATATACTATCTAGGTTGGTCATAACTTTCCTTCCAAGGAGTAAGCATCTTTTAATTTCATGGCTGCAATCACCATCTGCAGTGATTTTGGAGCCCCCCAAAACTAAAGTCTGACACTGTTTCCCATCTATTTCCCATGAAGTGATGGGACCAGATGCCATGATCTTCGTTTCCTGAATGTTGAGCTTTAAGCCAACTTTTTCCCTTTCCACTTTCACTTTCATCGAGGCTTTTGAGTTCCTCTTCACTTTCTGCCATAAGGGTGGTGTCATCTGCATATCTGAGGTTATTGATATTTCTCCCAGCAATCTTGATTCCAGCTTGTGTTTCTTCCAATCCAGCGTTTCTCATGATGTACTCTGCGTATAAGTTAAATAACCAGGGTGACAATATACAGCCTTGACGTACTCCTTTTCCTGTTTGGAACCAGTCTGTTGTTGCCTGTCCAGTTCTAACTATTGCTTCCTGACCTGCACATAGGTTTCTCAAGAGGCAGGTCAGGTGGTCTGGTATTCCCATCTCTTTCAGAATTTTCC
Source organism: Bos javanicus (assembly GCF_032452875.1). Classification (NCBI taxonomy): domain Eukaryota; kingdom Metazoa; phylum Chordata; class Mammalia; order Artiodactyla; family Bovidae; genus Bos; species Bos javanicus. The sequence continues at coordinate 2,827,367 of NC_083871.1, read as the reverse complement.
ACAGTTTAGTGTGATCCACACAGTCAAAGGCTTTGGCATAGTCAATAAAGCAGAAATAGATGTTTTTCTGGAACTCTCTTGCTTTTTCCATAATCCAGTGGATGTTGGCAATTTGATCTCTGGTTCCTCTGCCTTTTCTAAAACCAGCTTGAACATCAGGAAGTTCACGGTTCACATATTGCTGAAGCCTTACTTGGAGAATTTTGAGCATGTGAGATGAGTGCAATTGCGCGGTAGTTTGAGCATTCTTTGGCATTGCCTTTGTATGGGATTGGAATGAAAACTGACCTTTTCCAGTCCTGTGGCCAGTGCTGAGTTTTCCAAATTTGCTGGCATATTGAGTGCAGCACTTTCACAGCATCATCTTTCAGGATTTGAAATAGCTCAACTGGAATTCCATCACCTCCACTAGCTTTGTTCGTAGTGATGCTTTCTAAGCGCCACTTGACTTCACATTCCAGAATGTCTGGCTCTAGATGAGTGATCACATCATCGTTTTTATCTGGGTCATGAAGATTTTTTTTGTAGAGTTCTTCTGTGTATTCTTGCCACCTCTTCTTAATATTTTCTGCTTCTTTTAGGTCCACACCATTTCTGTCCTTTATCGAGCCCATCTTTGCATGAAATGTTCCCTTGGTATCTACTTTTCTTGAAGAGATCTCTAGTCTTTCCCATTCTGTTGTTTTCCTCTATTTCTTCGCATTGATTGGTGAGGAAGGCTTTCTTATCTCTTCTTGCTATTCTTTGGAACTCTGCATTCTGATGCTTATATCTTTCCTTTTCTACTTTGCTTTTCACTTTTCTTCTTTTCACAGCTATTTGTAAGGCCTCCCCAGACAGCCATTTTGCTTTTTGCATTTCTTTTCCATGGGGATGGTCTGGATCCCTGTCTCCTGTACAATGTCATGAACCTCATTCCGTAGTTCATCAGGCACTCTATCAGATCTAGGCCCTTAAATCTATTTCTCACTTCCACTCTGTAATCATAAGGGATTTGATTTAGGTCATACCTGAATGGTCTAATGGTTTTCCCTACTTTCTTTAATTTAAGTCTGAATTTGTTAATAAGGAGTTCATGTTCTGAGCGACACTCAGCTCCTGGTCTTGTTTTTGTTGACTGTATAGAGCTTCTCCATCTTTGGCTGCAAAGAATATAATCAGTCTGATTTCAGTGTTGACAATCTGGTGATGTCCATGTGTTGAGTCTTCTCTTGTGTTGTTGGTAGAGGGTGTTTGCTATGACCAGTGCATTTTCTTGGCAAAAGTATTAGTCTTTGCCCTGCTTCATTCCATATTCCAAGGCCAAATTTGCCTGTTACTCCAGGTGTTTCTTGACTTCCTACATTTGCATTGCAGTTCCCTATAATGAAAGGGACATTTTTTTTTGAGTGTTAGTTCTAAAAGGTCTTGTAGGTCTTCATAGAACCTTTCAACTTCAGCTTCTTCAGTGTTACTGGTTGGTCTAATCTCTGTATATTCAAGTAGGGATTGTGGTGGAAGGATGCTGAGGTTCTTGCCTAAGGGCATGTAATGATGAGTCTCCAAGGAAGGAACATGCTCTCTTGTCAAGACTTTTCTTCTGCATTGTTCAGTCTCTATAAGGAAAGACCAGACAACTAATGGCTTTTCTGCAACTGAAAATTGGTCACAAAAAGGAAAGTGGCATAAAGGTTATTTTGTAAACACAACAGTTTAACTTTTAATCCTCACCAGGCTTTCCAAACCAGCTTGAAAAAATAAGGCAAAAACTATCTCTTCCATTGGTTTTAAAGTAATTGATATTTGATTAACCCAACAAATCAAAGTCAACAAAATACAATCAGAAATTTGCAAACAATTATATTTTCTTTGTATTCTATACTGTGTGAGCTTCATTCTCTAAGTAGACTGTGTTCACTAAGCTAAATAAGTACTGATTCAATTCAGTTCAGACCCTCAGTCATGTCCGACTCTTTGGACCCCATAGACTGCAGCACACTAGGCTTCACTGTCTATCATCAACTCCAAAGCTTGCTGAAACTCATGTCCATCAAGTCGGTGATGCCATCCAACCGTCTCATCCTCTGTCATCCCCTTCTCCTCCTGCCTTCAATCTTTCATCAGGGTCTTTTCAAATGAGTCAGCCCTTCACATCAGGTGGCCAAAGCATTGGAGTTTCAGCTTCAACATCAGTCCCTCCAATGAATATTCAGGACTGATTTCCTTTAGGAACGACTGGTTGGATCTCCTTGCAGTCCAAGGGACTCTCAAGAGTCTTCTCCAACATCAGAATTCAAAGGCATCAATTCTTTGGTGCTCAGCTTTCTTTACAGTCCAACTTTCACGTCCATACATGACTACTGGAAAAAGCATAGCTTTGACTAGACAGAATTTTGTTGGCAAAGTAATGTCTCTGCTTTTTAATATGCTGTCCAGGTTAGTCATATCCTTTCTTCCAAAGAACAAGTGTCTTTAAATTTCATGGCTTCTGTCACCATCGACAGTGATTTTGGAGCTCCCAAAAATAAAGTTTCTAACTGTTTCCATTGTTTCCCCATCTATTTGCCATGAAGCGATGGAACTGGATGCCATGATCTTAGTTTTCTGAATGTTGAGTTTTAAACCAACTTTTTCACTCTCCTCTTTCTCTTTCATCAAGAGGTTCTATAGTTCTTCACTTTCTGCCATAAGGGTGGTGTCATCTGCATATCTGAGGTTATTGATATTTCTTCAGGCAGTCTTGATTCCAGCTTGTTTTTCATCCAGCCCAACATTTCACATGATGTACTCTGAATATAATTTAAATAAGCAGGATGACAATATACAGCCTTGATGTACTCCTTTTCCTATTTGGAACTAATCTGTTGTTCCATGTTCTAATGCTTGCTTCTTTACCTGTATACAGATTTCTCAAGAGGCAGGTCAAGTGGTCTGTTTGTTATTCCCATCTCTTGAAGACTTTTCCACAGTTTGTTGTGATCCACACAGTCAAAGATGTTAGTGTAGTCAATAAAGCAGAAATATATATATATATATTTCTGGAACTCTCTTGATTTTTCCATGATCCAGCAGATGTTGGCAGTTTGATCTATGGTTCCTCTGCCTTTTCTAAATCAGCTTGAATATCTGAAAGTTCATTGTTCATGTATTGTTGAAGCCTGGCTTGGAGAATTTTGAACATTTCTTTGCTAGTGTGTGAGATGATTGCAGTTGTGCAGTAGTTTGAACATAATTTGGCATTGCCATTCTTTGGGGCTGGCAGTGGTCAAGTACTGAATAGTCATAGCAATTAGTTCACTGAGTTAAGGAAAGGAGATTGCATGAGAAATGAATAAAATTACATATAAGAAAAATTAACCTAAAAATTTAAAAAGTAACCAAACTGAAGGGAATTGAGAGCTTATAAATTTCCAGAAAATAAGTCAACCATCAGAATACCCTGCTGATTTTCTAAAATGAAACTTTGCTCTGTGAAAAATACCATTGGTAGTTTGATAGGGGTTACATTGAATCTATAGATCAATGAGTAGTATACTCATTTTCACGATATTGATTCTTCTGATCCATGAACGTGGTAAATTTCGCCATCTGTTAGGGTCCTCTTTGATTTCTTTCACTAGTGTTTTACAGTTTTCTATATATAGGTCTTTAGTTTCTTTAGGTAGATATATTCCTAAGTATTATATTCTTTTTGTTGTGATGGTGAATGGAATTGTTTACTTAATTTCTCTTTCTATTTTCTCATTATTAGTGTATAGGAATGCAAGGTATTTCTGCGTGTTAATTTTATATCCTGTAACTTTACTATATTCATTGATTAGCTCTAGTAATTTTCTGGTGGAGTCTTTAGGGTTTTGTATGTAGAGGATCATGTCATCTGCAAACAGTGAGAGTTTTACTTCTTCTTTTCCAACCTGCATTCCTTTTATTTCTTTTTCTGCTCTGATTGCTGTGGCCAAAACTTCCAAAACTATGTTGAATAGTAGTGATGAGAGTGGACACCCTTTTCTTGTTCCTGACTTTAGGTGAAATGCTTTCAATTTTTCACCATTGAGGATAATGTTTGCTGTGGGTTTGTCATATATAGGTTTTATTATTTTGAGGTATGTTCATTCTATGTATGCTTTCTGGAGGGTTTTTATCATAAATGGATGTTGAATTTTGTCAAAGTCTTTCTCTGCATCTATTGAAATAATCATATGATTTTTATCTTTCAATTTGTTAATGTGGTGTATTACATTGATTGATTTGTGGATATTGAAGAATCTTTGCACACTGGGATAAAGCCCACTTGGTCATGGTGTATGATCTTTTTAATGTGTTGTTGGATTCTGATTGCTAGAATTTTGTTAAGGATTTTTGCATCCATGTTCATCAGTGATAATCCCTATCAAACTACCAATGACATTTTTCACAGAGCTAGAACAAATAATTTCACAATTTGTATGGAAATACAAAAAACCTCGAATAGCCAAAGCAATCTTGAGAAAGAAGAATGGAACTGGAGGAATCAACCTGCCTGACTTCAGGCTCTACTACAAAGCCATAGTCATCAAGACAGTATGGTACTGGCATAAAGACAGAAATATAGATCAATGGAACAAAATAGAAAGCCCAAAGATAAATCCATGCACCTATGGACACCTTATCATTGACAAAGGAGGCAAGAATATACAATGGAGAAAAGACAATCTCTTTAACAAGTGGTGCTGGCAAAACTGGTCAACCTTTTGTAAAATAATGAAACTAGAACACTTTCTAACACCATACACAAAGATAAGCTCAAAATGGATTAAAGATCTCAACGTAAGACCAAAAATTATAAAGCTCCTAGAGGAGAATATAGGCAAAACACTCTCCGACATAAATCACAGCAGGATCCTCTATGACCCACTTCCCAGAATATTGGAAATAAAAGCAAAAATAAACAATTGGGACCTAATTAAAATTAAAAGCTTATGCACAACAAAGGAAACTCTAAGCAAGGTGAAAAGACAGCCTTCAGAATGGGAGAAAATAATAGCAAATGAAACAACTGACAAAGAACTAATCTCAAAATTATACAAGCAACTCCTGCAGCTCAATTTCAGAAAAATAAATGACCCAATCAAAAAATGGGTCAAGAACTAAACAGACATTTCTCCAAAGAAGACATACCGATGGCTAACAAATACATGAAAAGAGCTCAACATCACTCATTATCAGAGCAATGCAAATCAAAACCACAGTGAGGTACCATTTCACACCAGTCAGAATGGCTGCTATCCAAAAGTCAACAAGCAATAAATGCTGGAGAGGGTGTGGAGAAAAGGGAACACTCTTACACTGTTGGTGGGAATACAAACTAGTATAGACACTATGGAGAACAGTGTGGAGATTCCTTAAAAAATTAGAAATAGAACTGCCTTCAGTTCAGTTCAGTTCAGTCGCTCAGTTGTGTCCGACTCTTTGTGACCCCATGAATCGCAGCACACCAGGCCTCCCTGTCCATCACAAACTCCCGGAGTTCACTCAGACTCACGTACATCGAGTCAGTGATGCCTTATCACCCAGCAATCCCACTGCTGGGCATACACACCAAGGAAACCAGAATTGAAAGAGACATGTGTACCCCAATGTTCATCACAACACTGTTTATAATAGCCAGGACATGGAAGCAACCTAGATGTCCATCAGCAGATGAATGAATAAGAAAGCTGTGGTACATATCCACAATGGAGTATTACTCAGCCATTAAAAAGAATACATTTGAATCAGTTCTAATGAGGTGGATGAAACTGGAGCCTATTATACAGAGTGAAGTAAGCCAGAAAGAAAAACACCAATACAGTATACTAATGCATATATATGGAATTTAGAAAGATGGTAACGATAACCCTGTATGTGAGACAGCAAAAGAGACACAGATGTATAGAATAGTCTTTGGACTCTGTGCGAGAGGGAGAGGGTGTGATGATTTGAAACATGTATAGTATCATATGTGAAATGAATCGCCAGTCCAGGTTCAATGCATGATACAGGATGCTTGGGGCTGGTGCACTGGGATGACCCAGAGGGATGGTATCAGGAGGGGGTGGGAGGGGCTTTCAGGAAGGGGAACACGTGTACACCCATGGCGGGTTCATGTTGACGTATGGCAAAAGCAATACAATATTGTAAATTACTTAGCCTCCAATTAAAATAAATAAATTTATATTAAAAAAAGAAATTTTGCCTGCAACAAATATTTTTTTCACTCCAGTCCACATACTATTTTGCATTTGAAAAAAAGATTTCTAACCTAAAATTTAATTGTTGATAAGTATTTTCAGTATTTTTTTAATTTGTTCACATTTACAAATTAGAAACCTTACAAATATAACCATCTGTAGCTATTCGGTGGAAAAAGTGCCATTTTGTGCATATATATATATATATATATATATATATATATATGACAACATAAATATTTGTTTATAATACATACTTACATATATTTATAAATTTTTATGTTATATAAGTATAATTTGGGTATAGTGGTATGTGTGTATATAAAAATCAAAACCATGTTATCACCTTTTCCCAAAAAAATTTTATACAAAATTATAAGTAATTAATTAGAAGAGTTTGAACTTTAATTATATTTTAAAAACCCAGAAAAATGCTTTCATGTCAAAACACTTTGAAGTCTGGATTTATTTTAATTTGCTTAATAATCTAACTTAATTACCATATTTAGCCAAGTTCACTTCCCATTGAGTAATATATTTTTAATAACTAGTGTCAAAATTAATTATATATGTTTTCAATCAGTAATTTCTTGTTTCAAAATTATATAGAAGTTTTTAAAATACTGCTTTGTGCTCATAGATATTGCTATGAAGAGTTTAAATATTTAAATATACATTAAAGAGTAATTAAAATATGTATTTTATGAACCTCAGAGGATATCTTATCATAATATGTTAGATTAATGTTTCAAGCAAAAAATAAAACATTTTATATTTCTTGCTCTCTCATTGTTAAAGAAATTGAAGTGTAGGAACTCTTGCTCAGGCTTCAGAAGCAGGAGAGCAGGCCTCCAATCTGCCTCTAACCTGCCTGGATACTGCCTGGATTCTGTGCTTGTCTGTAAGTACAGTAAGTCACATGTCAGTTTAGATAAGAAAGGGAGTGGGTATTGGAATTCTTGAGCCCCCTGTAGGTCTGTTCAACCACCTTGGGTCTAACTAAATCCTTTGACTCATAAGATAAAACAAACAGCATTGTAAAAAGGTTAAAATAAAACCAGAGCTGCATTTTCACCTGAAAACATGCCTATATCAGTTTGTGGCCTGAGATTATAAGCAGGAATGACCAAAACTGCAATTTGAAGTCTCATCCATGGAGTGGACACACTGCCTGGGACATTTTCCCATTGGAGACTTTAGATTGCTGTTAACAATCTCAATTATTTGCAATAGCTGTTAGCAATCTTTAGATTGTTGTTAGGAGCTTCCCAGCACTGTTTTATATGGATGTTGGTCAGCACAATTTGGTGATGTATTTGCTGTTCCATTGTTTCTATTTCTCTTCTTTTGTAACTGTGTATTGAAATTAATTAAAAATCCTTTATTAAATATTGAAATTGTTTATTATGTATTATGAGTGGTTTCGTTGTTAATGAAACTTCCAAACCTAAAATGAAAGTAAAACTTTTGGCAAGATACTCATCCATCTGAAACTGCTGTTATTCAAACTAACAGCCTTGTCTCCTTGCAACCTAGTACTCAGTGTCATGGAATTGGAAAGCTGGTGATAATTTTCCATCATTATGAAGCAAATGTTTATGGCTAGCATGAGCTCTTCAGGAGTCCACACATTTAAAATTAATCAGTCACATTCATTTTACATTTCTCCACTTAGAATAGCAACAACAACAAAAAAATAATAATAATAAAAAGATTTTAAATCAACTGTCACTAAAATGGCACAAAATCCTGTTCATGAGAACTTGAGAGTAATCCTTGAAATGTATTAATTTCCTGGCTATGCTTACTGTTTTAGGTTAAATTATTTAACCCAACTGTACTTTAAGCCTCAATTATAGAACTCCTTTTTTCAAATCAGCATTACTTTTAGATCAATGTTTTAAGCAAGCTTTTTTTTTTTGTTTGTTTTTAATGGTATGTTTTGTTGGTGTAAAGGTTCACACATAATCCATTTGTGGTTGGTTATTATTCTTGTTGATATTCAGGAAAACAAGAGAGAAATGTGCAACTATGTGGTTAAGTACTATACACTATCCAGATTTGAAACTGGAGATATGAAGGGCAAATGAGGAGAGTGAAGGAAGGAGGAAAAGCAGACATGGGTTCATGTCTTCTGTTCACACTCCTGCAACTGTCTGAATCTGGGCTTCTCCATTTGGGAAGCACATCTGTCATCTAAGGTGTCCTTGGTAGCTCAGCTGGTAAAGAATCTGGCTGCAATGCAGGAGACCCTGGTTCAATTCCTGGGTCAGGAAGTTCCCCTGGAGAAGGGATAGGTGACCCACTCAAGTATTCTTGGGCTTAACTGGTAGCTCAGATGGTAAAGAATCTGCCTGCAATGCAGGAGACCTGGATTTGATCTCTGCATTGGGAAGATCCCCTGGAGAAGGGAATGGCTATCCACTCCAGTATTCTGGCCTGGAGAATTCTATGGCTTGCATAGTCCATGGGGTCACAAAGACACGACTGAGCGAGTTTCACTTCACTTCACTTCTACCATCTATGAAAAGAAGGGCTGTCCTGTTATGTCTCAAATCATCTAGATCTACCATTACCCCTCAAACATTTGCATATTTTTCTGTTTTCAGATTCTTTATAAGTTCATATGAGTTGTGGCACATTGTTTGTCTTCCTTGCAGTACAGACATTTAATTTCCCCATATTAGGCTGTTTTGAGGCACTTATGGGTGGCCAGCCTAAGTTTCATTAGCAAATGATAGAAATGCACTACTTATAGGCTATTTTGTAAATTAGAGAAAGTCCTAGTTTATGACATATGAAGTCTGAAACATGGGATGATTTTATAGGATGATCCATAGTATAGATGCAAAAAACAGGCCAAATTTCTAGAGAGATACTTTCCAAATCACTGCCTATGTATTAAAAAAAAAGAAGAAGAAGAAGAAAGGAAGAAAAAAAAAAAACTTCTGTTCATTCTCCAGTTGATGTTCACAAATAAAACTTTGTAAAGGATTTTCTTTCAAAATATAAATAATGCTATTAACTTGTATAGGGATGCCGGGAGCCAGCGTGAGGAACTCCACCTGTGGCAAAGGTCATGAGGAAGGAGGCTCGGCATACACAAAGGTGGGATTGAGCTTCAGGAGTCCCCCTGGAAATTCTTGAGCATCTACCCCCATAACCAGAGTCTGCCTACTTTACTGCTTTGTGCAATCACCTACACCTCTGACTTTATGGGGGGGCTGTCCCCCACCACCATCTCTCTCTCTGAAAAAGAGTTAACTTACAACTCCAGTTACTAAAGTTCCTGGGCGTGACAAGAGTGTTTTAGTTCACAAACTCCTTTGGAAGTTCTCTAGCCTGCCTGAACAGGTTCTTCTGGCCACATGTGATTGTTTACAGCCTCCCAACTGTGAGAGGCACGAGATGTTCTAAACTTTATAAATACAGATTCTTTTGAGCAGTTAGAAGATTATTAGTATAGTATAGTGGGTTGATTAGAAATTATATTGGTGAAGGGTTTTCATTAATTGGGCCAATGTTTGCTGCTAAGTTTCCATATCCCTTACCTACTGTGTCCCTGGGAGTGTATTGATTAGTATAATTGGTGTATAGGAATGTAAGTAGTAGCTTTAATATTTGAAACCTTGGACCCTTGAGTTAATTATTTTCTTGTTATAGCCCACCACACATTTGCCCTATAAGAATGCAACTTTATCTAATGCTTTTGGAGGGTGGCGCCTGACTTTAGAATAATCACCTTTAGAGAAAAATAAATTTTCTGAAGAAAGGGTCATAAAATGTTAACAGGCCTCCTGGCCAAAAGATGATGTAAATAACCTAAACTTTTGCATATGATAAGTTTGCAGGAAGAAAGCCTGGCTTCAATAAGGATCAAGGACTGCTGACCTTGCATGTCTCTACCCCTTCCCCCATTATCCTCTATGCACAACTTAAGGCATAAAAACTACTTTGGAAAATAAAGTATGGGCCTTGCTCATGGAAGCTTGGTCTCCCTAGGTCGTTCTTTCTCTCACCTTCTGGCTGAATTCCCATCTGGAGCATGGAGGCTCACCAAGCCTATTAATTTTGCCTGGGCTTCTAAGATCTGACCAGGGAGGCCTTAGTGTCTCCTCTCCTTCAGGAGAACGGGAGGACACCTGCGGCCTATGTAGGTGATGCAAACTCCTTGTGTTGGAGTTTTATTGGCTTTCCACGTAAACCAAGTTATTCACCCTCTTTTCTTCACTGAATTTCTTCACTGAGCTATCCTTATTTAACCACTCTTTATATCTTTAATTCTATTGTATCCTGATCACTGAAGCCATCTCCCCTTCGAATTCCCTGGATCCACTGGGGCTGGTGGAAATTAATTAGGGAGAAAGAGTTCTAGCTTTATGGATTAGTCACTAGATATTTGCATTATGAAATTTTGACACAAGTCCTAAGATACTGTTTAAAATAAAACTTGACAAAGCTTAAAAATGCCTTCAATCAAAACTTCAATTGGTTGACATAACAGGAGTTTTGGTGTGAACTTCAGGTAAAAAAATTACTTTGGCATAAAAGTGATGAATATAGATGACATAATGATTTGGAATAATAAAAATGTGTCTAGAATGGTCAGAAGGGAATGTATCAGTGTATGTCATGAAATAGAAGATCACAAAATAATCTGCCCATCAAATTAGGTAACTGACAAGTGAGTTAAGTATTTCAGAGGAAGTCAAAATTCTTTCAAGTTGAAATCTAGAAAAAGAAGTGAGAACTCTGGACATAAGTGAAGGTCAGAACATATTTAAAGAAAACCCTATTGTCCTAATATTACCCTGTAAATAAGAAGGAAAAACAAACAAGTGAGTTCAGTTCAGTTAAGTTCAGTTGCTCAGTCTTTTCCGACTTTTGCGATCCCATGGACTGCAGCACACCACGCCTCCCTGTCCATCACCAATTCCCAGAGTTTACCCAAACTCATGTCCAGTGAGTCAGTGATGCCATCCAACCATCTCATCCTTTGTTGTCCCCTTCTCCTCCCACCTTCAATCTTTCCCAGCATCAGGCTCTTTTCCAATGAGTCCATTCTTTGCATCCGGTGGCCAAAGTATTGGAGCTTCAGCATCAGTCTTTCCAATGAATAGTCAGGACTGATTTCCTTTAGTATTGACTGGTTTGATCTCTTTGCTGTCTCAAGAGTGTTCTCCAACACCACAGTTCAAAAGTATCAATTCTTCAGCACTCAGCTTTCTTTATAATCCAACTCTCATATCCATACATTACTACTGGAAAAACCATAGCTTTGACTAGATGGACTTTCGTTGGCAGAGTAATGTCTCTGCTTTTTAATATACTGTCTAGGTTGGTCAAAACTTCTCTTCCAAGGAACAAGCATCTTTTAATTTCATGGCTCCAGTCATCACCTTCAATGATTTTGGAGCCCCAAAAATAAAGTCTGTCACTGTTTCCACTGTTTCCACATCTATTTGCTGTGAAGCAATGGGACCAGATGCCATGACCTTAGTTTTCTGAATGTTGAGTTTTAAGCCAACTTTTTTTTTAACTATAAAATATTTATATTTTAGTATTCATGCATTATACAGCTGTAATATAAAACACAAGAGGAAGATTAAACATAAAATGTTATCACAAAAATTGAATAGCAAAATATATGTCAATTTAAAATATGTTTTCATCATTTTCTTTTCCGCTACTGGATAGACAGTAAAAAACTTGTTAAAAAAATAAACAAAAATAGTTTTCATTGTTTCTTTTTTTTTTTATTTTTTTTTTTTTTACCCTCCTCTTTCATGTTCATCAAGAAGCTCTTTAGTTCTTCTTTGCTTTCTGCCATATGGGTGGCCTCATGTGTATATCTGAGGTTATTGATATTTCTCCCAGTAATCTTGATTCAAGCTTGTGCTTCATCCAGCACAAAATTTTTCATGATGTTCTCTGTGTGTAAGTTAAATAAGCAGGGTGACAATATACAGCCTTGACTGTAGGAGGCAGGCCTACTAAAAGGCCTGGCAAAAGAATTAAGCAATCTTGCCGAGAAGACCTGACTCAGCTGATGTAATCCAAGAAGGAACAAGAAACATCTTGAAAGCAGGAAGTACACCTGGGGGTAGAAAGCCATCAACAGACTGTTCCTATCTTTGGCACCTGGGAGACACATAAAAAATTAACTAAGTCTTCATCCTTGAGACAGAAAAACAGGGATTCAAAAATGTTAAACCTTAACTGCACAGGATTTTCATTGACGGGCATCTGGCCTGCTATGCTCAGGTAAACACGTACAAGCAAGTCTCAAAAAGTATAATAAAGCAGACATGAGATCAGTTTGGGCACTTTCCCCTGATCCCTGCTGTAATTTTCTTGAGTGTTTCTCATTCTTTTGCTACACTGCACTTTTGGGAACCTGTGCTGTTGAGCTGGAGTCTACACTTGACGGTACTCCTTTCCCTATATGGAACCGGTCTGTTGTTCCATGTCCGGTTCTAACTGTTGCTTCTTGACCTGTAGCAAGTGCGTGTGTACTCTAATTGAGGGATGCCATATATGAATAAATAATTTATTCACATAAGTGAATTAGTTTTGTAATCTTCTTGAAAGCCATTGAATTTAAAACCATCTATTGTGTGAAATAATCTTAATGAGACACACTTATAAACCTCAGGGAATGACTTCATTTAAATGAATTTCAGCACAGGGTTAATTTATACTGAAGTCTTTTTACATGCTAAACTGTTTTAAATTAAAAAGCTTTATTAATATGCAACATTTTATGTTAATTTATATAAATTATATGTATTCTCATCTTCCTTCATTCAGTGAATAAAATGCTCTTTCTTCTTTCAGTCGCCAGTCTCTGGATACTATACTTTCTTGAATCTGTAAAACTTGGGTGGTTATGTTACTCTCTTTTTCTTCAGACCGTTATAACTTTCAGTAGAGTGATTTGCTTTAAATATAAAGGTTTTAAATTTTTTTTTCATATATGACCAACGAAATAAATCCCTAAACTAACGAAACTAAATAGAAAACAACGAAACTAAATAGAAAACATTTCTCAGATCACACATCCATTTATTTGTTTACTTTTGGGGCCAAGCATTCAGAAATTTTCCACCCACCCATACTGTCTTCCATTTCATATTTATCATTTACTCCCTTTATTTTTAAAATGTATTTTTTGTTGTGGATGTGTATATTACTAAGTATACAACTGATGGTTTTCTACTAAGAAATTAATATGTATACAATTCCCTCCAAAAGAAATATTACATTATCAACATCCTCACATTCACTGTAAAGTTAATAATCACTTATTTTTTCAAGGGTAACCATCTGAGTTTGAGGTTTTCTAGTTTGCATGTATAAGTTATATAAATAGATAATAGTTATATAAATATAAATATTCATGTGTACTTTTTTTTTATCTTTATAATTTTATTTTCTAATGTAATTTTATACATTTAATGTAACTTAGTCATTAATTCAGTAAGCATTTACTGAAAAGCCTAGCATTGTCATAATCAGGCTAGGATCTAGAACTTGAAAATGGCAAAATATGACCCTGACCTGGAGAAACTTTAAATGTAGTAGTGAAACAGGAAGGACAAAAATTAATTGTAATAAAACTGGATGAAGGATAAGAAATTATGCAGTTCTGAGAAGTTATATATTTTTCTGCTTTAGTTCATGAAAGTGTTTCATGTGTACTTTTTAATTTGATATTTTTCTTCACTGTTTTGATCGAAACATGGCAACTGGGAAGTATTTAAAATAATTTTTATTGCTGTATACTGGTTCATTATAAGAAGTTTACATTTAACTTATCTGCTCTGTCACTAAGCAGGCATTATTCTTTTTTTTTCAGCATTTGTCTAATGCAAATAATGCTATTGTGAACATTTTTAAGCATGGGTTTTAGTGCATATGTATATACAAAGAAAGGAAATACTAGGCTATAGGAAGGCATATATTGAACTTTAATACATATTATCATATTTACCAATCAGTTCATATTTTTGGCTTCTTTCATTTTACTCTCTCTGGAAGATGTCTACTGCTACTGCTAAGTCGCTTCAGTCGTGTCCGACTCTGTGCGACCCCATAGACGGCAGCCCGCCAGGCTCAGCCATCCCTGGGATTCTCCAGGCAAGAACACTGGAGTGGGTTGCCATTTCCTTCTCCAATGCATGAAAGTGAAAGGTGAAAGTGAAGTCGCTCAGTCGTGTCTGACTCTTAGCGACCCCATGGACTGCAGCCTACCAGGCTCCTCCATCCACGTGATTTTCCATGCAAGAGTACTGGAGTGGGGTGCCATTGCCTTCTCAAGAAGATGTCTACAAAGTGTATATTAAATTATGATTGAATCCCTTTGATATCTAATGATATTGAAAACCTTTTTTATGTATTATTGTCAATATTGGTGTCTTTACTCAAGTACATTTTCAAGTATTTCATTCACTTCCTTTTTTTTTTTTTTTTTAAACTGGTTTGTTTGAATTCCTTATATATTATGGATATGAGCTCTTTGTCAATTTCATATATGCAAATAGTCACTTTCAGTTCACTCTGTTGCATGCTTACAGTTATGATTTTCACAATCAATATTATTTCTTGACATTAGTAAATTATTCGCCTTTATGGTTAGTACTTTTGCAACTAGACTTAGAAATCTTTATCTCCTTATTGGCATTGATATATTCCCCAACATTATCTCCTAAAAGTTATCTTTAATTTCATTTGGATAACAACCCATCTGGGATGGATTTTTGTATATCTTGAGGATAAGTAATTAAACACTTTTTTTCTACATAAGTATTCAAATGATTTAATATAATTTACTTAAAAGATCTTTTTTTTTTTTTTTTTTTTTTGCTGTTCTTGGGAAAAAGCAAATGCCTTTTATCAAAGGTTTCTTTTTTTCTGTCTTTTTTTTTTTTTCCTGATTTGCTTAGTCTTCCAAAGGTAAATGCAGTTAATAAATGGAATGTGTTTTTTGTCTTTTTTTTTTTTTTTCTGTAAGTTACGCATTTATATGTGTGTAAATCTGGACTAGATTTGGATTCTTTTACTGTTGCTCCAATGTGACACTCACTTAAATACTATATCCTTATTTTTAACTATTGTTGTCTTATTATTTTATTCATATTAATTTGTCTTTAGCTAGGTTGCTAAATATTTTATGATACAAGAAACGATGACATTTAGAGGATTCTCTAAATGTATTTGTATAGTACAAAATCAAGTATTACATATATACTGTTCTATACAATTTATACTTATACATATGCAACATGTTGAAAAGCAGAGACATTACTTTGCCAACAAAAGCCCACATAGTCAAGACTATGGTCTTCCAATTGGTCTTGTACATCTGTGAGAGCTGGACTGTAAAGAAGGTGGAGCACCAAAGAATTGATGCCTTCAAACTGTTGTGCCAGAGAAGACTCCTGAAAGTACCTTGGAAAGCAAGGAGATCAAACCAGTCAATCTTAAGGGAAATCAATCCTGAATACTCATTGGAAGGACTGATGCTGAAGGTGAAACTCCAGTATTGTGGTCATCTGATGAATAGCTGACTCATTGGAAAAGTCCCTGATGCTAAGAAAGATTGAGGGCAGAAAAAGTAGAGGCATCAGAGGATGAGATGGCTGGATGGCATCACCAATGCAATGGGCATGAACTAGGAAAACTTTGGAGATGGTGAGGGACAGGGAGGCCTAGTGTGCTGCAGTCCATGGAGTCACAAAGAGTCAGACACAACTGGGTGACTGAACAACAACAATGCACATACATATGCACTAATACATTTAAAATTCCAAATTAGCTAATAAGGCAGGCCTTATCACTGTCCTCATGTTATGGATGAATAAACAGAAGCACAAAGGCACAGACACAAAGAAAAAAATGTGAATTCTAGTCACCTAACACAGTTCATGATTGGCAAATCTGTATTTGAATACAGACATCTGACTTCAGCATCGGTGCTTTTAGATGCTATGTCTACTTTCAGAGATGTTTTTCATCTTGCAGTATTTGAGGAGACAGTTTTATTGTTGTTTTTCAGCTTCTAAATCATGTCCAACATGTTTTGACCCCATCGACTGCAACACTAGGTTCCTCTGCCTTCCACTACCTCTTGGAGTTTGCTAAAATTCATTCCTATTGAGTCAGTGATGCTAACTAACAATCTCGTCTCATCCTCTGCCTCTTCTTTTTCTATTTGCCTTCAGTCTTCCCTAGCATCAGGTTCTTTCCCAATGAGTTGTCTCTTTGTGTCATGTGGCCAAATATTGGAGCTTCAGCATCAGTCCTTACAATGAATGTTCAAGATTGATTTCTTTTAGGGTTTATTTATTTGATCCCCTTGCAGTCAAAGGGACTCCCAAGAATCCTCTCCAGCACCACAATTGGGAAGATTTAATTCTTCAGTGTTCAGCCTTCTTTATGCTTCAGCTCTCACACCCATATATGACTACTGGAAAAATCTTAGGTTTGACTATATGAACTTTTGTCAGTAAAGCAATGTCTCTGCTTTTTTAATACACTGTCAGTTTGTCATAGCTTTTGTTCCAAGGAGAAGTGTCTTTTAATTTCATGGCTGCAGTCATCATTTGCAGTGATTTTGGAGTCCAGGAAAATATAAACTGTCACTACTTCCACATTCTATTTGCTATGAAGTGTTGGGACTAGAAGAATTTATCTTAGTTCTTGGTGTTCTTTTAATGTTGATTTTGAATGAAAGTCACTCAGTCGTGTCTGACTCTTTGCAACCCCATGGGGCTACACAGTCCACGGAATTATCAGGCCAGAATACTAGAGTGGGTAGCTTTTCTCTTCCCTAAGGGGTCTTCCCAGTGCAGGGAAGGGATTGAACCCAGGTCTCCTGTATTGCAGGGAGATTCTTTGCCAGCTGAGGCACAAGGGAAGCCCAAGAATACTGGAGTGGGTACCCTATCCCTTCTCCAGCGAATCCTCCACACCCAGTAATTGAATCAGGATCACCTTCATTGCAGAGGAATTCTTTACCAACTGAACTATCAGGGAAGCCCATGTTGAGTTTAAAGTCAGCCTTTTCACTCTCCTCTTTTACCTTCATCAAAAAACTCTTTGTTTCCTCTTCACTTTTTGCCATTAGAGTGGTATCATCTGCATATCTGAGGTTTTTGACATTTCTCCTGGCAATCTCGATTCCAGATTGTGATTCATCCAGCCTGACATTTCACATGATGTACTTTGCAAATAATTTAAATAAGCAAGGTGAAAATATACAGCTTTGTCATACTCCTTTCCCAGTTTTGAACTAGTCTGTTTTTCCATGTCTGTTCTAACAGTTGCTTCTTGACCTGCACACAGGTTTCTCAGGAAAAAGGGAAGGTGGTTTGTTACTCCCATACCTATAAGAATTTTCCATAACTTGTTGTGATACACATAGTTAAAAACTTTAAGGTAATTAATGAAGCAGAAGTAGATGTTTTTCTGGAAATCTCTCTTTTCTCTATGAGGAGAATGTTGCTGAGACTAGATTTTAGTTCTAGATCTTTCAAGAAGAGCTAGGTTTGAGGATTATTTTGTCTATCATAGTAAATATAATTTCCTGTCATATTTAGATATAACATGTGAAGAAAAATATCCTGCATGATTATTAAATGTGGGGCATGATGATAAATGGATAGAGGATCTCATTACAGAGATAGGAAACACTAAGCAAAGTTTGTAAATTAGAATGGAGAGTGTTGTTAATTTGGAGATGGCTAAGGGATAGTTACATACAAGATTCAAGTGGAAATTCTGAGGTGTATAAATAATATTTAAAGATCATGAAACAAAATGAGATCACCTAGGAAGTGAATGCACATGGAGAAACTAAAACAATAAAATTTTAAACCATGCCAAATTTAAATTTCTAAGAAAGAGTTCAAGACAGCAAAAATATCAGACAATCTAGCTGAGTGTGGGCCATGGGAAATGGGACAAGGGAATGATCAAGATTGGAATGGTCAACTTTACCTATTGTTGCTGCAAATTGAGCACAATTAGGATGGAATCTTGACCAAAATTCGTGGCAAGTGATAGGCAATAATGAGCTATGCACAGAGAACAATTTTAAAGCAGAAAATGGGATAAAGTGCAGTTTGAAAAGAGTTGAAGAGAAAATGGATGCTGAGAAGTTGAATGTGGGGGTACAGAAAGTTTTTAGAAATGTGATGCTCAAAAGAAAAGCAAAGAAATAGAAAGTAATGGAGTAATTTAAGACTCAAGGGAGAATATTAAATATATATGACATGAGGCTTGCTTTTATAGTAAAAGTAATAATCCGGTATATAAGATGTTCATTCAATGACGAATCCCATGAAAACTTTAGAAGACTGAAGAGCAAAGAAATAAGTACAAGGACTGACTTAGTATAATTATACTTTCTTGTGGAGGGTTTTTTTTAGTATTTAGGTTTTTATATATTCTGAAATTTATTTAGTGGTATGAATTCCAAATAAAATTCCATTTATTTTTTACATAGTCAATACTGTAACACTATTTAAGAAGGAATATTTTCTTTTGTTACTATTTGAAATAATGTTTATCAAGTTAATACAGATAAATATGCATATATACTATATAATTACACTTTCACTTTTTTTCTATTCTGAGCTCTAACAAATTAATTTGAGATTTGATTATATATAGCTCTTATACATTAGCTTTGCCTTTAAAAATGTTATTGGTTTTTCTGTTAGGTATTTATTCTTCCATTTCAACCTTAAAATCACATATTGAATTATAATTTTGCTAAAAGATTACATGAATGTGGATAGATTTGACATTTTAATAATAATGTTAAGTTTCTCATTAATGAACTTGATATATTTCTCCATTTAATCACATCATCAGAAAGGTCCATACTACTTTATCACACCAGATGAACATAATTATAATACATTAAGGAGATGGTGACCAGGTATTGAAAAGTCTATAAATCATGTCTCAAAGACAAATTAATGTGTTTAGTCTGGAAAAACAGCAACCTGAGATATTTATAGCAACAATCCCAATTTTTGAAGGACTCTAAAAAATAATTAAACTTGTTTTTGTAATTATAGAGCACAGGAAAGAAGAAAAGTTATGAGAGAGCAAAATTTCCATCAATCCAATATAAATTTTTTATGAAATTGTGTAATGATTCTTTATTCCTTGGCTTCCCCTATGGCTCAGCTGGTAAGGAATCCACCTGCAATGCAGGAGACCTGGGAGACCTGGGTTTTATCCTTGAGTTGGGAAGAGCACCAGGAGAAGAGATAAAAGCTACCCACTCCAGTATTCTGGCCTGCAGAATTCCATAGACTGTATAGTCCATGAGGTTGCATAGAGTCAGACAAAACTCAGCAACTTTCACTTTCATTTTTTTTTAAATTCCTGCCCCAAACTTCAATTTGAAACTAATAATAAGCATTCCACCCTGGTGGAATCAATCCTTTTCAGGATCAGAGGAGCTTCCATGGATGGTTGAGTCATCAGCTGGAATGCAAATGAAGTGCAATATTAGACAAGATATGAAATATGAGGCAGTTATATACCAGATAAGAGCACGAAGAAAAATGTGGAAATGGAAATATACAAACTGTATTTTTTTTAGAAGATAGATAGGGGTGAGTGAGTGCTTTAAACATCATGACTGTCTGTAGTTGAC
Source organism: Bos javanicus (assembly GCF_032452875.1). NCBI lineage: Eukaryota > Metazoa > Chordata > Mammalia > Artiodactyla > Bovidae > Bos > Bos javanicus. Next base: position 2,807,504 of record NC_083871.1, on the reverse strand, counting down.
TTGGGAAGGTGGTGGTAGCAACTGTGGATGATGATATGTATGAAGTCATAGATTTAGAATTTTTTTTCAGTTAGCTATAAGCATTGCATCATTGGGTTTTGGGTAAAATTGTGAAGATCATATTTTTTGCCTTTTTAAAAAAAATAAAATACTAATATGATTAATGAGAATTTTCCATTTTGTTAGGCCCTGGAGAACTAAAGCTTTATAGAATAAATTAAATTGTTTTGTCAGGTAAAATCATAAATGATAGTATGTGATAAGTTGCTTCAATCCTGTCCTACTCTTTGCAATTAAATGAACTGTAACTCGCCAGGCTCCTCTGTCCATGAGATTCTCTAGGCAAGAATACTGGAGTGGGTTGCCATGCCCTCCTCCACAGGATCTTCCAAAACCAGGGATGGAACCTGCATCTCTTATGCCTCCTGCATTGGCAGGCAGATTCTTTACTGCTAGCACAACTTGCAAGTCTATGTAATTACATATGTCTTATTTCAATGACCTCGTGTTTTCCTTAACCTATATGCATCTTTGGACCACACATAGTCCACTTGTCTGAGCGAGCATAGTATTTTTTTTTCCCTCCACTGAATACCTAGCAATTTATTTCTTTTTTTAAATATAAATTCATTTATTTTAATTGGAGGTTAATTACTTTACAATAGGTATACACGTGTTCCCCATCCTGAACCCCACCTCCCACCTCCCTCTCCGTACCTCTGGGGTCATCCCAATGCACCAGCCCCAAGCATCCTGTATCATACATCGAACCTGGACTGGCGATTCATTTCATATATATTATACATGTTTCAATGCCATTCTCCCAAATCATCCCACCCTCTCCCTCTCCCATGGAGTCCAAAACCTGTTCTATACATCTGTGTCTCTTTTGCTGTCTCGGATACAGGCTTATCATTACCATCTTTCCAAATTCCAAATATATGCGTTAGTATACTGTATTGGTGTTTTTCTTTCTGGCTTACTTCACTCTGTATAATAGGCTCCAGTTTCATCCACCTCATTAGAACTGATTCAAATGTATTATTTTTAATGGCTGAGTAACACTCCATTGTGGATATGTACCACAGCTATCTTATCCATCATTTGCTGATGGACATCTAGGTTTCTTCCATGTCCTGGCTATTATAAACAGTGCTGTGATGAACATTGGGGTACACGTGTCTCTTTCAATTTTGGTTTCCTTGGTGTGTATAGCCAGTAGTGGGATTGCTGGATCATAAAGCAGTTGTGTTTCTAGTTTTCTAAGGAATCTCCACACTGTTCTTCATAGTGGCTGTACTAGTTTGCATTCCCATCAACAGTGTTATTTTACTTTTTGACTTGTACCTGTTTTACGATCTTCTTTAGTTAAGGCACTATAGGAGAAAACTGGAGAAGGCAATGGCAACCCACTCCAGTACTCTTGCCTGGAAAATCCCATGGATGGAGGAGCCTGGTAGGTTGCAGTCCATGGAGTCGCTAAGAGTCGGACACAACTGAGCGACTTCACTTTCACTTTTCACTTTCATGCATTGGAGAAGGAAATGGTAACCCACTCCAGTGTTCTTGCCTGGAGAATCCCAGGGACGGGGGAGCCTGGTGGGCTGCCGTCTATGGGGTCGCACAGAGTCGGACACGACTGAAGCGACAACAGCAGCAGCAGGAGGAAACAGTAAGATTTTCTTTACAATACTATTTATCCTCAACTTATTTGAATAACTAATTCAATTCAATTCATAGATTTTTGCTTAATTTCAAGGTACATTTCATTATATGTAGCTGAAAAAAAGATTAATCATAGACTAAAAACTATCTTGCCCACTACCATTAGATTAATTTGGCAATAATTTTGGACACTACATTCAATCCATATTATCTACCTTAATAAAATTTCTTCATATTCTTTCCATAGTTACCTAGTATTACATCTTATTAATCGCACTCAACATTCCTCTTCATGTTGAAGGCCTTGTCACATTTTCTCTAACAAAAAAAGTTATTTTCTTCTCTGAAAAATAATTCAATATTAATTTCATCCAAATCAAATATTCCTGGAATAGCTTAGCTTATTTTCCACGACCTCATTCCTATATCAAACTGTTTTGGACAATGGTTGTTATGTAGATATGTGTTTATTTGTAACAAGTTAACAACTGGAAAAAAAAAAAGATATAATAAATTCAATATAAAAAAAAAATTGAATCTGTTAATTCCTTGATTTCTAAAAATGAATGGTAAAAAGGCAAATTTCAGGTTATTTAATTGTCCTTCAGCTCATTTAGCCCTTAGACAAACCTGGCTGGACCTATTACAAATAGCTATATTGTTGTGGCATTGAGAATTGGGGATGGGATTGTTAAATCTTTCCTTGAGACAATTCTCAAATAGAGGCTAAGTAACACTGAGCTTTAAATTGGTCTTTGGAAGGGCTGATAGTCTACTGTGTGTGTGCTGTGTTCCTAGTCACTCAGTAGTCTCTGACTTTTTGTGACCTTATGGGTTGTAGCCTGCCAAGCCCCTCTGTCTATGGAATTCTCCAAGCAAGAATACTGGAGTGGGTTGCCACACCTTCTTGCAGGGTATCTTCCCAATACATGCATCAGACCCAGGTCTCCAGAATTGCAGGTGGATTCTTAACCATCTGCACCACCAGGGAAGCCTGATGTTCTACTAATAAAATGTAGTTCATGTCTGAACAACTGAAGAATATATATTAGCTATCTGTGTTACTCTGTTGTTTATTACCCACTCAAAAGCCACTTGCACTTGACATGAACTTTGATCAGATGAAAAGCATTATAGTATTTATAGATTTTTTTGGGGGTGCTTACTTAACCCAATATCAATCCCAAGAACTTATGGCAGCAAACAGCTAATGTGTAGTTTGTTTGGGTTGAAATATAGAGTAGGATATTAGCAAGTCTCTATTTTTCCTCAATGACTGAAAAGAAAAAAAAAGATTCAATTAGGTAAATTGACTTAGCCATTATTACTAGCTCTAATTAAGAAAATAATAACTATTATCCCAAAACAAAGAAAGCAAAGAAGGAAGAAAGGAAGGAAGAAGGAAAGAAAGAATAAACTGCAGTCTTTGGGTTGGAAATATATGTAAGAAATGGTCTATAATAATTTCTCACTTACTGTTGGGCTTAATTCTCCTATGAAAGATGTGTGAAATACTGCTTTAATTTATAACAGAAAAGATTATCAAGTATAGCTCTGAAATCCCTACTAACTACCAGGCATTGTGAAATTGAAGATTTTCATACATAATTTTTCTCTATAAACATAATAAAAATATTTTTAGTATATTATGGCTTGTGCTTATGTTTTAAATCTCCATATAAACCAAAACAGTCAAAACTGTAATGTGTTTATTACATACATAATGTTTATATTGATTTTCCCAACGTAACTCAAATAATTTTGCCACCATTGTTTTGGTTTTTGAGGAGCTAAGACAAAGATAAGAAAGAATTATGTCGATTAAAAAAAATGCACAACATGAGAGCTGGGAGTTAAGCTTTATTTGGAGCAATATGAGGACTGCAGCCAGGGATACAGTATCTCAGACAGCTCTGAGAAACTTCCAAATGGGTAGAGGGGAAGGTCAGTATATATGTGATTTTGGTCAAAGTAGAATACATGCAGTCAAGCACATTTACTTTTTCAGAAGTTTTCTCCTAATCTTGTGAAGCTTCTACTAGTCACAAGAAGCAGTCATCATTGTGAAAAATTTTAGTGTTTTCTAGATGTCAGGAGATACAAGAATTGGTCTCATAAAGTCAACTCCTCAGAATATCTAATTTTTCGATGACCTGTACTTCCAGTTTCACAGAGCACAGAGTGCCTCATTTCTGTACTCCACTCTGATCTCCTTCAAGGGGTGTTGGTGTTCAGCAACTGCAGTGGCATATAATTTAATCCTTGTAGGGGTAGATGGAAACCACTCATGGCAAGTACCAATTTGTGGTTGAAAATTATAAATATCCACATTATTATATTTATAATAATTTCATACAGAAGCAATTTGTTCCTTGCCCTGCTTACTTTGTGTTGCATTAATAAATGAAAAAAATATGCAAAAATAATCTAGAAAAATATGTTGATAAATAAAAATATTTAATAAATAAATATAAATGCTTTGATTTACATGTATCCTTGAACCCTCATACAAACTTTGCAATCTCAATTAAATTTTATTGATTGGAAAGAATGTTTCCTGAATTCATTATTAATATTCAATTTAATCATAAATAATAAATGTTAGAAACATGGTGGTGAATGAAACAACTTTGATAACACACTATAATCCCTGGTGAATTTTCAGCAAATTATATGTATTTTAAACTTGAATTTATATATATTAATTTAAAATGCATAGATATTTCAGTAATTTCATATACCTTTTTATAGAGCAGAAAATATTTTTCTATACATATTTCAAAGATGTTAGTAGCAACTGAGAAAAAATATGATGTTCTCTTCCAGAGAAAGTGTTAATATGTCAGGGGTGTTGATCACTGCTTGAATAGCTTGCATCAGTTCAAAAAGCTTAGTATTGCATGAAAGCATTTGGAAAGGCAAGTGCATTTTATTTTAAAATTATGAATTCCTTCAAATATAAATCCTAAGTATAGCTAAAAGAAACTTTTGAGTTTATCTAAATCCAGAGAGAAAAAACATAATGTTTCTACATCAAGAAAATAAACAGATCTTTATTAATCAACACATTTTTATTAGTCAAAACAGCAATCATTATAATCAACACATTTTTGCCAACACAAAATAAGTTTGCTTATTCTTGTAGCATAAAAATCTGTGCTTCAGGATTAGAAAAACTTGGAAAGTATTTTCTGCCTCCTGCTAGTCGTGGAAGCATTTTCCCTACAAAAAGCACTCAAGATGCTTGACATGGTAGTCAGTAGGTGTGGTCAGATGAACATGATAGATTAAGCAAAACTTCATCATCCAATTTTTTCAACTTTTGAAGAATTTGTTGTTTGACATGTGGTTAGGCATTGTTGTAGAGAAGGATTGGGCCCATACTGTTGACCAATGGCAGCTCCAGTTTTCTGTGCATCCCATCAATTTGCTGAATATACTTCTCAGATGGAACAGTTTTGCCGGGATTCAAAAAGCTATAGAGGATCAGACGAACAGTAGCCCACCGAACAGTGACTGTGATTTGTGTGTGTGTGTGTGTGTGTTTGTGTGTGCAACTTCGGCTTTGGGAGGTGCTTTGGAGCTTCTTCTCCAGTCCAATCACTGAGCTGGTCATTTCCAGTTGTCATATAAAATCCACTTTTCATTGCATGTCACAATTCATCAAGAAATGGTTCTTTGCTATTGCATAGAATAAAAGACAACACTTCAGAATGAGTATTATTATTATTTTTTTTGATTAACTGTCAGTTTATGAGGCACCCACTTACCGAGTTTTTTTCAGTTTTTTTTCATTTTTTTGAAATAAAAAAAAATTTTTTTCACCTTTCCAATTTGCTTCAAATGCTGCATGGCCATAGAATGGTCTAGGTTAATTTTTCAGCAACTTCTCATGTAGTAAGAGGATCTAATGTAAGAGGACCAGCTTGATTTATCTAGCTGATCAACCAACTTTCAATTGGTTTCTGTCAACTTCTGATGGCCAGACACTACACTCCTCATCTTCAAGGTTTTTGTCTCCCTTGTAAAGCTTCTTGAACCACCACTGCACTGTATGTTCATTAGCAGTTCCTGGGCCAAATGTGGTGCTGATGTTCTGCGTTGTCTCTGCTGTTTTATGACACATTTTGAACTTAAATAAGAAAACACTTGGATTTGCTTTTTGTCTAACATCATTTCTATAGTTTAAAATAAATATAATATAACCAGCAAGTGATAAGTCATTAGCAAAAAAAAAAAAAAAGATGCTTATTTAAAAAGCATTAAAATATGTATAACATAACCATATTTATTTAAGAATGTATTCCAATATCAAACAGCAAAGTTCAACAATGCAAAACTACAGTTACTTTTGTACCAACCTAATACTTATCAAATTTTGCCAAGGTTATGGAAAAAAAGACCTTTCATTTACTGCTGAAGAAAATGCAAAATGGTACCATCACACTGGAAGATTTTTAGTTTCTAACAAAGCTAAACATAATATTAATATTAGATCATCCAGCAGTTGCTCTTTTAAGAATTTACATAACTGTTTCACAAACTACATCCATAAAACCTGGCTTATAAAGTTATGGCCACTTTTTTCATAATTACCAAAAAACTGGAAGCAACCAAGTGGTCGTTTGACAGATATAAATTTAAACAAACTGGTGTATATTTATATAATCAAAACTATTCAATGATTAAAAAATCATGATCTGAAAAGACATGGATTAATCATATTTCTAAGTAGAAAAACCTGCATTTTTGTATAATTCATTTTAGATAACTTATTAAAAACAAGATTTTAAAGGCAATAACAATATCAAAAATGCCTTGCTTGTTCAGGGCATTTTTGTTAAGAATAGGGAGAACAGTTGAATAGATGGAGCACAGGAAGATTATTTTAAAGAGTGAAATTATTCCTTACAATTCAGTAATATTGGGTAGGTGAAAATATGCATGGCTAAAATCTTTACAGAATAAATATCTAACATTAATGTCTATAAAAAAAAGAAAAACTTTGTATCATCATGTAAGTGCTTAAGGGATCTCTGGTGCTTACAGTGATCTAAATAGTCACTGTAACAAGATAGTCTAATTGAAGTCAAATGGATGAAATAACTTCACTGAAGTGGGTGAGGGCAAAAATGTGGATCTAAGCAACTTTGAAAATGAGTAGAGTCTGGAAAACTGAAAACAAAAGGAACTGCACACAAATATGCACTGATTTGGTGATGTCAGTTTCTGTAGATTTATAGGTTAACAGTTTTGAAATCCAGACACACGTACAATGGAACTGTACAATTAAGAAAATGGAAGTGTATGGTAGGAACCTGATTTTTATTGATGGAGGGGAAGGTTACAGATAAGCATGAGGACAGAATGATTATGCAGACTTGGAGACATTCATATGAATTTAATGCACACACCAACAGATATATCTGTATAAATAATTTTAGATATGTGTATATACAATGGTAGGGACACACATATATATGCCCTTGCTCTATGAATTCAGATGACCTAAGAATTTAGCACCACTCCAGGAACAAAAAGCCCACCAGCACCCAGATCTTCTCTTCTAAAACCCTTCTCCCATAAGTGGAGTCAGACTTCTTGGAGACATAGCTAATTCTAGGAGTGAAGATGCATTGTACAGAATGATGTTGGAATATCTTATAGTGTCAGAAAGCAACGGAATGTTCAAAATGTAAAACAAACAATGATGAATATACATCAAGGTCAGATGGAGACAATTGAAAGGGCTCCCAATGACCAGAGCTCAACCATTTGAAAAACAAAATTAATAAAATAATACTGTTGATAGAAAATAAACAAATATCCATGAGTCCATACTTAAATATGTTCTGGACAACAAAATAAATAGGGGAGAAGAGACTAATATCCCCTGAGGAAGAATTCTAAGTTATGTATGTATCCCCATATAAGAGGTTAAGATAACTTTCCACTCTTACCAATTTTCCTTCTAAAGAACACTGTGCGGGAAGGGGAAATGAATTGCTTTATCGTGGAGAAGCATAACAAATACTACTTCTGATAGAAAATGAACATTAAAATCAATAGAGATTTCCTACTGATAATATGTCCCCTTGAAGTCAACATCTGTGGTCTTATTTCTCAAAATCTGTAACTTTGGTCTAATCATGAGAAAAAAATCATAAAAATCCCAGTTGGTAGACATTTTTATAAAATACCTGACTTTGTTGCATACCAAAAAAGTCATCCAAAACTGAAGTCTGAGAAACTTGCAATTAATAAATGCTAAAGAAGACACAATGACTAAATCGATTTTGGTATCTAAGCCATGAAGTGTGGGGCCACCCAAGACGGTCGGGTCATGGGAGAGGTTTAGCAGAATATGGTCCACTGGAGAAGGGAATGGCAAATCACTTTAATATTCTAGCCTTGAGAATCCCATGAACAGTATGAAAAAACAAAAAGATAAGACACTGAAAGATGAACTCCCCAGCTCGGTGGGCGCCCAATATGCTACTGGAGATCAGTAGAGGAATAACCCCAGAAAGAATGAAGGGATGGAGCCAAAGCAAAAACAGCACCCAGTTGTGGATGTGACTGGTGATAGAAGCAAGGTCCAATGCTATAAAGAGCAATATTGCATAGGAACCTGGAAGGTTAGGTTCATGAATCAAGGCAAATTGGAAGTGGTCAAAAAGGAAATGGCAAGAATGAACGGCAACATTTTAGCAATCAGCGAACTAAGATAGACTGGAAAGGGTGAACATAATTCAGATGACCATTATATCTACTACTGTGGGCAGGGTTCCCTTAAGAGAAATGGAGCCATCATAGTAAAAAAAAAAAAAAAAAAAGAGTCTGAAATGCAGTACTTGGATGTAATCTCAAAAACAACAGAATGATCTGTTAGTTTCCAAGGCAAATCATTTGATATCACGGTAATCCAAGTCTATGCCCTGATCAGTAATGCTGAGGAAGCTGAAATTGAATGGTTCTATGAAGACCTACAAGGCATTTTAGAATTAACACATAAAAAGATGTCCTTTTGATTATAGGGGACTGGAATGCAAAATTGGAAGTCAAGAAACACCTGGAGTAACAGGCAAATTTGGCCTTGGAGTACAGAATGAAGCAGGGCAAAGGCTAATAGAGTTCTGCCAAGAGAACACACTGATCATAGGAAATACCCTGCTCCAACAACACAAGAAAAGACTATACATGGACATCACCACATGGTCAAACCAAAATCAGACTGATTATATTCTTTGCAGCTAAAGATGGAGAAGCACTATACAGTCAGCATAAACAAGACTGGGAGCTGACTGTGGCTCAGATCATGAACTGCTTATTGCCAAATTCAGATTTAAATTGAAGAAATTGGGGAAAACTACTAGACCATTCAGATATGACCTAAATCAAATCCCTTATGATTATACAGTGGAAGTGAGAAATAGATTTAAGGGACTAGATCTGATAGTCAGAGTGCCTGATGAACTATGGAGGGAAGTTCATGACATTGTACAGGAGACAGGGATCAAGACTATCCCCAAGAAAAATAAATGCAAAAAAGCAAAATGGCTGTCTGAGGAGGCCTTACAAACAGCTGTGAAAAGAAATGAAGTGAAAAGAAAAGGAGAAAAGGAAAGAATACCCATCTGAATGCAGAGTTACAAATAATAGTAAGAAGAGATAAGAAAGCCTTCCTCAGTGATCATTGCAAAGAAATAGAGGAAAACAATAAAATGGGAAAGACTAGAGATCTCTTCAAAAAAAATTAGAGATACCATGGAATATTCTATGCAAAATGGGCTCAATAAAAGACAGAAATGGTATGGACCTAACAGAAGCAAAATATTAGAAGAGGTAGCAAGAATACACAGAAGAACTGTACAAGAAAGATCTTCGTGACCCAGATGATCACGATGGTGTGATCACTCACCTAGAGCCAGACATCCTGGAATGTGAAGTCAAGTGGGCCTTAGAAAGCATCACTATGAACAAAGCTAGTGGAGGTGATGGAATTCCAGTTGAGCTATTTAAAACCTTAGAAGATGGTGCTGTGAAAATCCTGCACTCAATATGCCAGCAAATTTGGAAAACTCAGCAGTGGCCACTGAACTGGAAAAGGTCAGTTTTCATTCCAATCCCAAAGAAAGGCAATGCCAAAAAATGTTCAAGCTACTGCATACTTGCACTCATCTCACACACTATTAAAGTAATGCTCAAAATTCCTCCAGCCAGGCTTCAGCAATACATGAACTGTGAACTTCCAGATGTTCAAGCTGGTTTTAGTAAAGGCAGAGGAACCAGAGATCAAACTGCCAACATCCAATGGATCATGGAAAAACCAAGAGACTCCCAGGAAAACATATATTTCTGCTTTATTGACTATGCCAAAGCCTTTGACTGTGTGGATCACAATATAATGTGGAAAATTCTTCAAGAGATGTGAATACCGGACCACCTGACCTGCCTCTTGAGAAACCTATATGCAGGTCAGGAAATAACAGTTAGAATTGGACACGGAACAAGAGACTGCCTCCAAATAGGAAAAAGAGTACCTCAAGGCTGTATATTGTCACTCTGCTTATTTAACTTATATGCAGTGTACATAATTTGAGAAACGCTGGGTGGAAGAAACACAAGCTGGAATCAGGTCTGCCGGGAGAAATGTCAATAACCTCAGATATGCAGATGACACCACCATTATTGCAGAAAGTGAAGAAGAACTAAAAAGCCTCTTGTTGAAAGTGAAAGAGGAGAGTGAAAAAGTTGGCTTAAAGCTCAACATTCAGAAACTAAGATGATGGCATCCAGTCCCATCAGTTCATGGCAAAGAGATGGGGAAACAGTGGAAACATTTGCTGACTTTATTTTTTGGGGCTCAAAAATGACTGCGGATGGTGATTGCAGCCATGAAATTAAAAGAAGCTTACTCCCTGGAAGGAAATTTATGACCAACCTAGACAGCATATTAAAAAGCAGAGACATTACTTTGTCAACAAAAGTCTTTTTAGTCAAGGCTATGGTTTTTCCAGTAGTCATGTATGGATGTGTGCGTTTTACTATAAAGAAACTTGAGTGCCAAAGAATTGATGCTTTTGAACTGTGGTGATGGTGAAGACTTTGAGAGTCCCTTGGACTGCAAGGAGATCCAACGAGTCCATCCTAAAGGAGACCAGTTCTGGGTGTTCATTGGAAGGATTGATGTTGAAGCTGAAACTCCAATACTTTGGTCACCTGATGCAAAGAGCTGACTCATTTGAAAATACCCTGATGCTGGGAACAATTGAGGGCAGGAGGAGAAGGGGATGACAGAGCATGAAATGGTTGGATGGCATCACTGACTCAGTGGACATGAGTTTGGGTAAACTCCAAGAGTTGGTGATGGACAGGCAGGCCTGGTGTGCTGCAGTTCAGGTAGTCGCAAAGATTAGGACACGACTGAGCAACTGAACGGAATTGAACTGAGTCTTGTGTTGGATCTTAAAAAATAAATTTATGTAAAAAACTAAAGAGCTCTGTGTAAAATATGGATAATTGTTGATAAGAATTAACCCATATTTATTAATTGTGATGTATGTGGCAAAATAACCAAAGATGTTAATTAGAGGGAAATCTGGGTATAAGACATACAGGAACTTCCTACACTATCTTTGCAAAATTTCTCCAAATCTAAAACTATTCTAGACTAAAAACTTTACTACAATGCAAAAACAAAATGTATTTTTGAGGAGTGGCAACAGTTGCCATTTTAATAAAGAAATAAATGTCTAGAATCTTGGCAGAGAAGCTCTACTCCCCAATGACTGGGACTTCTCTGAGCCTCACTTGAAAGATATATTTCTTCTCCACCTCCTAGGCCTTACTTTGAAGACAATTCACAAAGTCCTCTATTTGCTGGTGATCATGGGTTGTAGCTGTGTCTGGCAAAACATGAGCAGAAGTAGTATGCACCTCAACTAAATTTAGGCTTGAAAACTTCATGTGTTATTACTTTGTTTCTCTTCATTCCTTGGATGAACAAATACAGACAGAAACTGAGAAAAAAAAATAGAGACCTTGAATTTATCACTGGTAGAATAAATTTATTGACTCCTGCTTATGTTAATGAAATCATGGCATGTATCAGAAATACATTTTAATGATCCAAAAGTGTAATTTCAGCATTTATCATCTATCATAAAGCATCATTGCATGGAGAAAATCTGAGTGGTTTGAGTTGTACCTTGCAAGTCTAATCTTAAACTTGGATGAGAAATGAAAAGAAGTCAAATTCATTTGTAAAATATTTTGAATTTTCAGAAAACATTACAAATATCAATGATTTTTCTGTGATAACATATATTTTCATAGGTTATATAAAAATAAATGAGTGATATGCTGTGTCAGAGCTAAGATAACTTTCCAACACTTTATTTCATAATCAAACTGGGATTTCACATATTTTCTTTATATTTAATCCTATTAGGCATTAAATATTTATGAAAAGTTTTCAAAAGCTAATTTACTAAATTTAGGACAATGGTATTTTGTGGAGATCTGCTAATGGCCAGAACTGTGAATTTCAGACTTTGTCACAGTGAATGAATGACTTTATCAAGTAGAAGAAGAAACTAAATACTATGTGACAAAGATTCTGTAGTTAGATTCTGTTTTACATGTCATTAAATTTAAATGATAAAATACTTTTATTAAAAAAAAAAAAAACAGAAAGGAACTAGACTTTAAAATACATACCAAGAACTTGACTAGCTTGGGCCAGTCTATGATACCATAACTAAAGAAAAATCTAACCAAAATTTGTCTTCAGTTCAATTTAGTCTTTCAGTCATGTCTGACTCTTTGCAACCCCATGAACCACAGCACGCCAGACCTCCCTGTCCATCACCAACTCCTGGAGTTTACTCAAGCTCATGTCCATTGAGTCGGTGATGCCATCCAACCGTCTCATCCTTGGTCATCCCCTTCTCCTACCTTCAATCTTTCCCAGCATCAGGGTCTTTTCAAAAGAATAAGTTCTTTGCATCAGGTGACCAAAGTATTGGAGTTTCAGCTTCAGCATATGTCCTTCCAATGAATATTCAGGACTGATTTCCTTTAAGATCGACTGGCTGGATCTCCTTGCAGTCCAAAGGACTCTCAAGAGTCTTCAACACCACAGTTCAAAACCATCAATTCTTTGGCGCTCAGCTTTCTTTATACTCCAACTCTCACATCCATACATGACTACTGGAAGAAATAGAGCTTTGACTAGATGGACTTTTGTTGATAAAGTAATGACTCTGCTCTTTAATATGCTGTCTAGGTTGGTCATAGCTTTTCTTCCAAGAAGTAAGTGTCTTTTAATTTCATGGCTGCAATCACCATGCGCAGTGATTTTGGAGTCCCCCAAAATAAAGTATCTTACCGTTTCCACTGTTTTCCCATGTATTTGCCATGAAGTGATGGGACCAGATGTCATGATCTTAGTTTTCTGAATGTGAGTTTTAAGCCAACTTTTTCATTCTTCTCTTTCATTTTCATCATGAAGCTCTTTAGTTTTTCTTTGCTTTCTGCCATAAGGGTGGTGTCATCTGCATATTTGAGGTTATTGATATTTCCCTCAGCAATCTTGATTCCAGCTTATGCTTCATCCAGTCCAGAATTTCTCATGATGTACTCTGCATATAAGTTAAATAAGTAGGGTGCAATATAAAGCCTTGACGTACTCCTTTGTGTACTCCTTTGTCTAGCTGGATATAAAATATATACATAAAATATAGAATTGTAAATCAGAACCCTGAAGAAAAAGAAATGACTGAAATACACCAAATTTGTAAACAAAACAAGATATTTGCTATAATAATAAATTGAGTATAGTGAAAATAGATAACTAACTCTAATGCATGATGAAAGTTAAATTAATGATGGCTTTCAAGATAGAAAATTCATATGTTTAAAAGTCAGACATAAAGAGAAGAAATTGGAAGAATTGTTGAACCCATGAAGCAACAAGGACAATGTAGACACATTTAATATTAATATAATGAATTATATATAGTATCCCAAATAATATCTATTCAATTTCAGTAACTGAGTGAAATTCTGTTCATGTGTTGTACAATTTAGGTTATCTGGTAAATGTGTTGCTTTCTCCCTTAGTCCTTCTACTTTCTCATCTATCCCCACCCTAGGACCCCTTATTCCTTTCCACATTTTCTCTATTAGTTCAATATTATTTGGAAGGCTATTATTTACAAAACATTGTAAGGTGTGTTATGGTGATAGACAGTGAAAGGCTAAGAGATAAAGTTCTCACTGGATAAGAATATAAAGTATTGCAACACAAGGTACAATACAAACTAGTTTTAAAGAATTTGCGAAAATAGGTAATAGCTATTTGATGAAATAAGGGAAAGCTCCTGGAAGCCCTAAGATTTGAAGTAAATCTTATAAACATTCTGAGTTGGTCAGGAGGAAGGGATATGCTTATTTCTGCTGATGAATATCTTTTTATGTAAATATCTGCTGAAGTTTAGATATTGAAAATCTAATAACATCCAATACCCCATCCACCTTTTTTTCTTGTTAGAGCACCACAGAAGAATCCTTGCTAATATATGCTAATACTTTCTTTTTTTATTTTCTGGATAATGGCCAAATATCTGACCTTGACTCACAAGGCACTGGTTACTTTTCAACCTCTCCTTCTCACTCATCAGCTCTGCCTGAAGTTCTTAATGCTAATGATGTTGACTCGCAATAGGACACTGAGGCTCATTCACGTCCTTGTTCCTACAAAATGCTATGCTCTTCAGTCTCATCTGTCTGAACAACATTTACAAATTCTTCACTCTTTATCGTGATGACACTTTCTTCATCAAGGCTTCCCAGGTAGCATAAGTGGTAAAGAATCTGCTTACTTCATTATATGGTCCATTCATCCTGATGTGCCCCATCAGAAAATTCCTCCTATGCTGTTTGGTCTTCTTGCTTACTCTTCTGTATCCCTCACTCTAGTAAAATCTTTGAGGCACAAGACTATGTTTGTTCATATTATTAATTTACCCAGCACAGCAGCACTCAAAATTCTACTATAAATGACCAGAGACCAGATGTTATGTCACCTGGGATGATAGTTACCAAGGCTCTTATTCTTTCTTCTCCAGATGCCTGACAGCTCCTGGCAGCTGCAGTGTGGTTCGTACAAGCAATAAGTACCCAGCTTTTCTGCCTATTGCCATGTAGAGGTTCAGGTAATTTCAACATCTTGCCTCTGTACTTATATTTCTTATAGAGACAGCCTGTAACATTTCAAAATTCCTTTACTTACAAGAGAAGCTTCAATGAGATTTCTTGAACTCGTCCAACCTCTCTGTCGTTTTACACTTCCAGGAACTTCTCATATTTAATATCATGGGGAGAGTAAAGTAACAACAATGCATATTTAATCTGGTAGAGAAATCTCAGTAAAACTTCACTGTATACTTATACTTTTTTTAATATTTCACAGAAGCTAATTCCCTACCAGTTTATATACCACAATCAGTGATCATGATACTAGATAGAAACCCTTTTCCAGGACCATTAAGACCACAATCCCAAATCCTCACCAGCATTTCTTTTTATTAACTACTCTCAGTAATGAAATTCATCAGATAGTGGAAAGAGATCACCCCTGTAGGTGATAAAACAGAGGAAAAATCCTTAGAGCCAGTATATGCTAATAATTTTATTTTTCCCTTCTTGATTCTAAAAAAAAATAATAATAAATTTTCAGATTATTACAGTTTATACAGTTTCCACAGACAGAAATTTTTTATGTAAATATATCACAGACTGGAATAGATTTAATGAGACATAATAGGATAACTTGATTTTTTTTTTCTGTGAAAAATCTAGGTAGTAACTGGAGCAAATCCTAATAAAATTCTTGTAATTGAAAGGTATGAGGTTAGATGGTGTAGCAAACAGCAGTACAAGCAGATCAACATGATAAGACTGTTTCCTGAAACAAGAGGCTGTGAGTATGCAAGCTTCCTCCTAGATCTGATAGAAACAAATAGAAAACTAGATGGTAGCAAGAAGAAAAATGCCTGCATAAGGACACTTCTACAAATTAGATAAATAGGAAGAACACGTGTAAGTATATTCTTTATTCTGAACCAACATAAAAAGTATATTGAAAGCCTCTGCAGAGAAACATTCTCCTGAATTGCATAACACGGAATCCTTGTGGCTTGGGATATATTGGAGGTCAGACAGAAAAGAATCTCCCTGAACACCAGAGGGACTGCTCCTCTGGTATATATTTGGTGAAATGCATGACAAGGACACCTGGCCCATCAATATAATGCTGTCTATAAGATATCATGTTGGTGAAACTAGAGCTTTCAGGGTAAAGGAAAAAAAAGAAAATCAATTTGACCACGGGGAAGATTATAATGATGAAATCTAGCATTTTCTTTGTTTATATATTTTCTTTAGGCTGAATTGTTTTGTCCTACTTGATTGCTTTCACTCTGATTCCTAATCATTCTTCAATTATCTCCTATACATCCACCATTTTCCCACAGTGCAATGATTCTCCCACTTGCCATGGGACGTTGCACCTGTAGCACCACACTAATTGCATCTACCTTCCTGGATAATTAGGTTCCTATGTCTCAACCCTCCCTGAATTAGATCACAAAGAGGCCAATGACAAGACTTTCCTGGGTCTGTAATACTCAAAGCACAATATGCCCTGTACTCCACAGATGTACAAAAACTATTTTTGATTTTTTTTTCCTCTTTTGAGTGATCAACATGAGAAGTTATTATGATAGGTCTTATGAGATATCAATAATTTTGATGGTGCTATTCAATATCACCCTTCCCTAGTGGTTTAGCTGGTAAAGAATCCACCTATAATACAGAAGACCTGGGTTTGATCCCTGGTTGGGAAGATCCTCTGGACAAGGAAGAAGCTACCCACTCCAGTATTCCGGCCTGGAGAATTCCATGAGCTGTAGAGTCCGTGGGGCTTCAAAGAGTCAGACACTACTGAGAAACTTTGACTTTCACTTTCACATTCCCTAAGAAAGACTTCTCTTATCTGTCAAAGGAAACTTTAACTTTTGTAAATCCCAGATCAGACTTATTGCTATCTCAATATTACTTTTTTGAATTAATGCCTAAAACATTATATAGGTCTTTTCTATTCAGATAATCGTCAGTTAGGGGCAGATAGCTGGTAAATATCACAAAGGACAATAATTAGGGACATATTTATAAAAGTTAAAAAAAAATACCCACTGGTTGATTACATATGTACTATAAAAGCAATATTTCTAAGACAGAAAAAAAAAATCAGAGGGGAAAAAAAACAAGCTTGGTCACATTATCTTGTCTATTATACAGGCCCAACAAAACCTAGAGCCCTGGACCTCTCAGTCCCACCTCTCTGCTCTGTGCTCACCACTCTGGTCACATGGCGTTCTCTATCATCGCTCAGACATCTGCACTTCCAGTACCTGGATGTGTGCTTCCTCCTCCTGGGATGTTTCAACCTCATTCCCTGACAGCTCTTCCTAAAGTTCTGACACCCAACCTTCACAGTCATTTCTAGTCCTTCCCAAACTTCATATTTCTCCATGGATCCCAGTTGTCTTCATTTGGCATATTCAGTAAGCATGAGTATTCTTAGGTGCTCTGTTTATTGTTCTGTCTCTAGACCCTGCTACAGTATCCAACACAAAGCTGGTTCCCCTCGCCCCTCTCTTTTTCTCTCTCTTCAGATAGATAGGTAGGTAGGTAGATAGACACAAATATAGTTATTAAATATATCAACAAAGAGATTAGTGAAATGAAGAGAGGTTAAGAGTCTAAGATCACACAAACAAATGACTTTCCACTTTGAAAACTATATGAATAAGTTGTCCTCTTATTGAAGGTATATATATATATATATATATATATATATATATAGTTAATATATATATAGTTAATATGTGTACAATATATTGTTATTGTATATATATATATATACTATATATTGTATAATATATTGTATATTAACATATATATACCTATAAAATGGTACTGATAAACCTATTTAAAGGCAGGAATAGATATACTCAGGTAGAGAACAAACTTGTGGGCACAGCAGGGAGAAGAAGAAGATGGGAACAAGTGAGAGTACCACTGAAACAATTTTTATAGAGGTAGGGAGAATGACTGAGAATCGGTGAATATAAGTTTCATCAGATTTGATTTATTAGGAAAGTAAAATTTTAAACCCCACATTATTTAAGCTTTATCATACATGTCACATTTAATGCAAAATTTTGTGAATCTGAGCCATTAATTTGTGTGGCCATTGTAGAACCAGTGGCAAATGAATTCACATAATCATATCTACATGGCTGAAGTAATTTTCTTATGTTATGCTAAATACAAAATTTTAATTGGGAAAAGAAGACTTTTATACTTTTGGTATAACTGATTTGTTTTCAAATTAGAGATTACTTTTATACTGGGTATTACATGGACTTAGTCACTACATGGCATTTGAGTTGTACAGATTTTATTGCAACCAACATTTAATTAAAAATAAAATTCCATTGCTCAAAGGGTTATAAACTCTTATTTTTCTCTAATTGATAAACAAATTTCAAGTAGTTTATGGAAATAATCGTTTATCTCCCTAGTTCAGTTCAGTTCAGTCGCTCAGTTGTGTCTGACTGCAACCCCAAGAATTGCATCACGCCAGGCCTCCCTGCCCATCACCGACTCCCAGAGTTCACTCAAACTCATGTCCATTGAGTCGGTGATACCATCTAGCCATTTCATCCTCTGTCGTCCCCTTCTCCTCCTTCCTCCAATCCCTCCCAGCATCAGTCTTTTCCAATGAGTCAACTCTTCACATGAGGTGGCCAAAGTACTGGAGTCTCAGCTTTAGCATCATTCCTTCCAAAGAAATCCCAGGGCTGATCTCCTTCAGAATGGACTGGTTGGATCTCCTTGCAGTCCAAGGGACTCTCAAGAGTCTTCTCCAATACCACAGTTCAAAAGCACCAATTCTTCAGCTTTCTTCACAGTCCAACTCTCCCATCCATACATGACTAGTGGAAAAACCATAGCCTTAACTAGACTGACCTTTGGTTGGCAAAGTAATGTCTCTGCTTTTGAATATGCTGTCTAATTTGGTCATAGATTTCCTCCCAAGGAGTAGGCGTCTTTTAATTTCATGGCTGCAGTCACCGTCTGCAGTGATTTTGGAGCTCCCCAAAATAAAGTCAGCTACTTTTTCCACTGTTTCTCCATCTATTTCCCATGAAGTGATGGGACCGGATGCCATGATGTTCGTTTTCTGAATCTTGAGCTTTCAGCCAACTTTTTCACCCTCCTCTTTCACTTTCATCAAGAGGCTTTTTAGTTCCTCTTCACTTTCTGCCATCAGGGTGGTGTCATCTGCATATCTGAGGTTATTGATATTTCTCCTGGCAATCTTGATTCCAGCTTGTACTTCTTCCAGCCTAGCGTTTCTCATGATGTACTCTGCATATAAGTTAAATAAGCAGGGTAACAATATACAGCCTTGACCTACTCCTTTTCCTATTTGGGACCAGTCTGTTTTTCCATGTCCCTAAAGCAGATATAAAGTATAAGATCAATTGGAATAGTTGCAATTTCCATTTATTTTCCATATTACTACCAGAGATTAGTCATCTTTATAGAGTTGGTTCAATGGAAGTTTGACCACTGTTAAAATGTGTAGAGTTTCTGTTACAATATTTTCAAAAGTGTGTTGCTTCATTTTTAATAAAAACTGAATACACTTCCATTCCTTTATCTTACCAAATGGCTAGTCTGTAAAATTAGCAGGCTTTCATAAATTTCTAAAATCTGACCTTTTCTCTTAAAAGTATTTCTAAAGCAGTTTATAACTTAAAAACTAGTGCTTAGGGAGGGAAGTGGGAGAGGGTTTCAGGGTGGGGCACACATGTACACCCATGGTGGATTCATGTCAATGTATGACAAAACCAATACTATATTGTAAAATAATTAGCCTCCAAAATAAATAAATACATAAATTAAAAAAAAGATAAGCAGGTAGGGATTAATCAAGAAAAGACAAGCATGATATTTTGTATAACATTTAATTTAAACAACAAAACAACCTTTAGAACATTAAAGAACATATTTTCTTTTTTCATCATATGGTTGCAGATAAAGGAAAGCACTTTAAATAATAGCAATAATAAAGACAATGACCACAGTAACAATAGTTCTTAATATTTTGGGAACTCTCAAAAAATATTATGTGAGATTTGACTTATCTGCTTTACTAAAAGATTGCCAATGTTCAGAAATGTTATCTTCAGACTTACGGTAATTTCTTCTTTATTCTATTTGTCAGAGTTTTAATGCCTTATATCATATGCTTAGAATTTTCTTTTTATAATAAGAACATTAAAATGAACAATTTTTTTTTCTAATTTTACTTTATTTTTAAACTTTACATACCTGTATTAGTTTTGCCAAATATCAAAATGAATCCGCCACAGGTATACATGTGTTCCCCATCCCGAACCCTCCTCCCTCTTCCCTCCCCATACCATCCCTCTGGGTCGTCCCAGTGCACCAGCCCCAAGCATCCAGCATCATGCATCGAACCTGGACTGGCAACTCGTTTCCTACATGATATTTTACATGTTTCATTGCCATTCTCCCAAATCTTCCCACCCTCTCCCTCTCCCACAGAGTCCATAAGACTGTTCTATACATCAGTGTCTCTTTTGCTGTCTTGTACACCGGGTTATTGTTACCATCTTTCTAAATTCCATATATATGCGTTAGTATACTGTATTTATGTTTTTCCTTCTGGCTTACTTCACTCTGTATAATAGGCTCCAGTTTCATCCACCTCATTAGAACTGATTCAAATGTATTCTTTTTAATGGCTGAGTAATACTCCATTGTGGATATGTACCACAGCTTTCTTATCCATTCATCTGCTGATGGACATCTAGGTTGCTTCCATGTCTTGGCTATTATAAACAGTGCTGCGATGAACATTGGGGTACACGTGTCTCTTTCCCTTCTGGTTTCCTCAGTGTGTATGCCCAGCAGTGGGATTGCTGGATCATAAGGCAGTTCTATTTCCAGTTTTTTAAGGAAGCTCCACACTGTTCTCCATAGTGGCTGTACTAGTTTGCATTCCCAACATAGGCAAAACACTCTCCAACATACATCACAGCAGGATCCTCTATGACCCACCTCCCAGAATATTGGAAATAAAAGCAAAAATAAACAAATGGGACCTAATTAACCTTAATTAAGCTTCTGCACATCAAAGGAAACTATTAGCAAGGTGAAAAGACAGCCTTCAGAATGGGAGAAAATAATTGCAAATGAAGCAACCGACAAACAACTAACCTCAAAAATATACAAGCAACTCCTACACCTCAACTCCAGAAAAATAAACGACCCAATCAAAAAATGGGCCAAAGAACTAAATAGACATTTCTCCAAAGAAGACATACAGATGGCTAACAAACAAATGAAAAGATGCTCAACATCACTCATTATCAGAGAAATGCAAATCAAAACCACTATGAGGTACCATTTCACACCAGTCAGAATGGCTGCGATCCAAAAGTCTACAAATAATAAATGCTGGAGAGGGTGTGGAGAAAAGGGAACCCTCTAAAATGAACAATTTTGCTTAATTTTTTAAAAATATAAATTTATTTATTTTAATTGAAGGTTAATTACTTTACAACATTGTATTGGTTTTGCCATACATCAACGTGAATCCACCACAGGTATACATGTGTTCCCCATCCCGAATCCCCCTCCCTCCTCCCTCCCCGTACCATCCCTCTGGGTCATCCCAGTGCACCAGGGCTAAGTAACCAGTATCATGCATTGAACTTGGACTGGCGATTCGTTTCATATATGATACTATACATGTTTCAAAGCCATTCTCCCAAATCATCCCACCCTCTCCCTCTCCCACAGAGTCCAAAAGACTGTTCTATACATCTGTGTTTCTTTTGCTGTCTTGCGTACAGGGTTATTGTTACCATCTTTCTAAATTCTATATATATGCATTAGTATACTGTATTGGTGTTTTTCTTTCTGGCTTACTTCACTCTGTATAATAGGCAGATTTTGCTTTAACAATCATCAGCAAGCCCCTGGATTACTCAGAATGCCTGTGCCCTTTTCCTGAGCATCATTCCAACAGAATTCTGTGAGATTCTGCCCTGTCTGCAAAATGTAGGGGCAATGGTTGAGGGTGCATGTCCTCCTAACAGTCTTTTAATTTAAAACAAAATTATTTGTCGGGACACATTAAAAAGTGTTTTAATAGTCTCTCAAATACTTATTGCCAATTCAAGTAAAATATTTAGAAAATGTTAGGAGGAAGAAAATTTCCTCTATCTTTCCAGGTTCTTATGAATAGTCGAAGAATTCACTTGACATCATATAGATTAACAGGAAAGCATCAAAACAAAATTTTAATAACATGGGAGAGCCCCAGTAAAATTGAGTATCCCATCAAAAGTGTGAATTCCTCACCTTAAATGCTATCTTCAGCTAAAATTAAAGGAGGATATTGGGCTAGTCATTTGGAACCTCAAAGTGGGAAATTTAATTTACCTGGAGATGGAAAAGCAAGAGTTGGTAAGCGAATATTTGCAGGACTAGGCAGAAACAATTGGACATAGATAAGAATACTTAAAAAGAAGATTTTGCTGAGTTCCTCCTTGTCCACACACCCAGTTTATACTAACGATTATCTATGGTGACAACTCTCTTCTTGGACCAGGTCCTTTACCTACATTCTTCAAGCAGATGGAAGAAGGTGAACATTTTTTTTTTTTTTTGAGTCTTTTGGATTTTGGTTGTTGAGAATAATCCACAAACCAAAGACACATTTTTGGGGTGACAAATTTTGTTCCACTATGACAGTGTACATTAAACATAAATAGAAAATAAGCACATTAGGCCTTCAAGAATACTAGCAAATTTGAACTGGAAAAGATATTTAGAATTCAATATTTCCTGAAGCAATCAAACAGACTTTTTTTTTTTAATTGTGAGGAAAAAATCTTAATTTACTACTTCAAAAATCAACACATTCAATTCCAGATTCATCAAAGACTTAAAGGTTAAAAAAAAAGTTATTATTTATTTACTTCATTTTTTAACTTTACAATATTGTATTGGTTTTGCCATAAAAAAAAAAAAAGTTATTTTTTAAAAAATAATTAAATGTGGGTTTTCAAGCCACTTCTTCGTGGCCCTGCAGCAAGTTTCACCTCAGTGAAACCTCTTGAAACTGTTTTGATGAAATTTTCTTGTTAAATGATCAGTGAGGACTTTTCAAGGGATATGTAAGTTCTGATTTTTCTTCTACGATTGCTAGAATGTTGTATATACTTTTGTGATGGAGAAGGTTTTTCTAATTCTGAAACCAAAGATAAAAACAAAAATACTACATCATTTGCTTTTTACTACATGAATATTTTAAAGTTCTAAGTGTCAAATCACATACACACAGAAATAACAGCAAAACAAACAAACAAACAAAAAAAAACCAAGTAGGAAATATACTCAAATATTTTATAACGAATACTGCAATAGAAGAAATAAAATGTATCATTTTTTGCCAGTAAGTGTGCTAGGGGAATCACATTGATTGACTACCACCACCCACCTTGGCCAGGCACCATAGTAACCATCTGCATAAGTTGTTTTACAACAGGAGGTCCTGGTAAGGAACATGGAACTAATAAGCCACCACCAACCAGAAGAGTTTGGGAAAGGTCAAAAGGAGACACCATATGTCCAACCACTTCCCAGAATCCTTCTTGCTGGCATCCACCTTGGCTAACAAGGTGTGTACCACCAGAAAGGACTCTGAGTCAGAATGATTGGCTAAAGACAACCCAGAAACAATCCCATCACCATAAAACTGGAAACTGCCAGCCACATGACAGAGCAGTTCTCCTGGATTCCCTTACCCTACTGCTCTCTGCTGGACACACTTTCCCAATAAAATCTCTTGCTTTGTCAGCACATGTGTCTCTTCGGACAATTAATTTCCAAATGTTAGACAAGAGCCCAGTTTCGGGCCCTTGAAAGGGTCCCCCTTCCTGCAACAAATGCAGTAGGGTAAAGTGAATAATGTTTATGTTATACAAAATGCTCAGTTTCATTATTAATCAAAAAAACACAAAATGATTTGATTTTTAACCCACCCATTGCTTATTTTCAAATGTGTTACAGAAATAGTCTAAGCACCTAATAACGTTCAAAACTGAGTTCCAGAAATATTGCTACGACTTTATTTTATCTGTTTTTTCCACATTAACTAAAAGTGGTATTTGTTTGCATTTGTAATCTGAGAAACTTATTCAAACAATTTACCTTACAGTTTATAGACATAGTAAAATATTTATTGAAATTTTTATTTTGTTTCCCCAATGCCTTATCATATTATGCCCATGGAGTGAAGTTAATAAATATAAACATTCAAGAATATTTTAAATGCCTATGTAGGAAAAAAAGGAAAACCATTTTGATCTGTGACAAACTTGCTTTACCACTTATTCAAATTTGTTTCAGTCCTCAAATGTTTTGCTAATAAAAGGTGATCCTACGGTCTATGCTATCTGAGTTGAATGGGATGGAAATATTTTATGGGCCAACTAGTATACAGCTTTTCAATCCCTTACCCTCTGAATTAGTCATGTAATTTCTACACCTGTCATCTAAATTTGCTCAGGAATTTCAAAAGAATACGTTGCACTGATTTTGTTATTCTATACTTGACATAGGACATTATGACTTAAATTTTAAAGTAGTAGAAACCACATATCAGCTAAAACTGTAAAGATAACTGCTAAGGAAATAAAACAACATATCAAGTTAGAAAATAAATGTTAATGAGATTGTATTTTTTAGTGCCAAAATACTCCTAATTATACTTAGTTCTCATTGTCTAAATATTTGAGATTTATGCAAATCCCATAAGTGCATTTTGACATGAATTTTTGTAAAATTATTACTTAAAAATGGGGGGTGGGGATCATAGTCACAAGGACCTATTGCCATATGGCAACTTGCTTCTTGAAAGACAAGAGGGAAAAGTACCCTTGCATTCTATGACAACAAAGTCTTATATAGCAAGGTCTATGGAAGGGAGTGTCTATCTGATTATTCAGATTTTCTGCTCCCACTAAGGGAGAGGGGATTGATTATTCAGGTGTGTACACTAGTGAGTGGTAATCTTTGTGTCATCAGTATTCAGGCTGGTATAAAGATGGAACTTTCCTTGGGTTAAGGGATATTATATGGTTCCCAAGGTCTGGGAAAAAAAAAAAAAAAAAAGACTATGCAAGCATGGAATTAAAACCAATGTGTTGCATAGGATATTTTGAACTTAAGAGAATTTCCAACTAAAATTATATTATTTGATAAGTGGTAAGAAACAACTCCATAAAGAATGAAGGGATGGAGTCAAAGCAAAAACAATACCCAGCTGTGGATGTGACTGGTGATAGAAGCAAGGTCCAATGCTACAAAGAGCAATATTGCATAGGAACCTGGAATATCAGGTCCATGAATTAAGGCAAAATGGAAGTGGTCAAACAAGAGATGGCAAGAGTGAATGTGGACATTCTAGGAATCAGGGAACTGAAATGGACTGGAATGGGTGAATTTAACTCAGCTGACCATTATATCTACTACTGCGGGCAGGAATCCCTCAGAAGAAATGGAGTGGCCATCGTGGTCAACAAAAGAGTCTGAAATGCAGTACTTGGATGCAATCTCAAAAACGACAGAATGATCTCTGTTCGTTTCCAAGGCAAACCATTCGATATCACAGTAATCCAAGTCTATGCCCCAACCAGTAACGCTGAAGAAGCTGAAGTTGAACGGTTCTATGAAGACCTACAAGACCTTTTAGAACTAACACCCAAAAAAGATGTCCTTTTCATTATAGGGAACCGGAATGCAAAAGTAGGAAGTCAAGAAACACCTGGAGTAACAGGCAAATTTGGCCTTGGAATACGGAATGAAGCAGGGCAAAGACTGATAGAGTTTTGCCAAGAAAATGCACTGGTCATAACAAGCACCCTCTTCCAACAACACAAGAGAAGACTCTACACATGGACATCACCAGATGGTCAACACTGAAATCAGATTGATTATATTCTTTGCACCCAAAGATGGAGAAGCTCTATACAGTCAGCAAAAACAAGACCAGGAGCTGACTGTGGCTCAGACTATGAACTCCTTATTGCCAAATTCAGACTTAAATTGAAGAAAGTAGGGAAAACCATTAGAGCATTCAGGGATGACCTAAATCAAATCCCTTATGATTATATAGTGGAAGTGAGAAATAGATTTAAGGGCCTAGATCTGATAGATAGAGTGCCTGATGAACTATGGAATGAGGTTCATGACATTGTACAGGAGACAGGGATCAAGACCATTTCCATCGAAAAGAAATGCAAAAAAGCAAAATGGCTGTCTGGGGAGGCCTTACAAATAGCTGTGAAAAGAAGAGAAAGTGAAAAGCAAAGGAGAAAAGGAAAGATATAAACATCTGAATGCAGAGTTCCAAAGAATAGCAAGAACAGATAAGAAAGCCTTCTTCAGCGATCAATGCAAAGAAATAGAGGAAAACAACAAAATGGGAAAACCTAGGGATCTCTTCAAGAAAACCAGAGATACCAAAGGAACATTTCATGCAAAGATGAGCTCGATAAAGGACAGAAATGGTATGGACCTAACATAAGCAGAAGATATTAAGAAGAGATGGCAAGAATACACAAAAGAACTGTACAAAAAAGATCTTCAAGATCCAGATAATCACGATGGTGTGATCACTGACCTAGAGCCAGACATTCTAGAATGTGAAGTCAAGTGGGCCTTAGAAACCATCACTACGAACAAAGCTAGTGAAGGTGCTGGAATTCCAGTTGAGCTATTCCAAATCCTGAAAGATGATGCTGTGAAAGTGCTGCACTCAATATGCCAGCAAATTTGGAAAACTCAGCAGTGGCCACAGAACTGGAAAAGGTCAATTTTCATTCCAGTCCCAAAGAAAGGCAATGCCAAAGAATGCTCAAACTACCGAACAATTGCACTCACCTCACATGCTAGTAAAGTAATGCTCAAAATTCTCCAAGCAAGGCTTCAACAATATGTGAACCGTGAACTTCCTGATGTTCAAGCTGATTTTAGAAAAGGCAGAGGAACCAGAGGTCAAATTGCCAACATCTGCTGGATCATGGAAAAAGCAAGAGAGTTCCAGTAAAACATCTATTTTTGCTTTATTGACTATGCCAAAGCCTTTGACTATGTGGATCACAATAAACTGTGGAAAATTCTGAAAGAGATGGGAATACCAGAACACCTGATCTGCCTCTTGAGAAATTTGTATGCAAGTGAGGAAGCAACAGTTAGAACTGGACATGGAACAACACACTGGTTCCAAATAGGAAAAGGAGTTCGTCAAGGCTGTATATTGTCACCCTGTTTATTTAACTTATATGCAGAGTACATTATGAGAAATGCTGGACAGGAAGAAGCACAAGCTGGAATCAAGATTGCTGGGAGAAATCTCAATTACCTCAGATATGCAGATGACACCAGCCTTATGGCAGAAAGTGAAAAGGAACTAAAAAGCTTCTTGATGAAAGTGAAAGTGGAGAGTGAAAAAGTGGGCTTAAAGCTCAACATTCAGAAAACGAAGATCATGGCATCCGGTCCCACCACTTCATGGGAAATAGATGGGGAAACAGTGGAAACAGTGTCAGACTAATTTTCTGGGCTCCAAAATCACTACAGATGGTGACTGCAGCCATGAAATTAAAAGATGCTTACTCCTTGGAAGGAAAGTTATGACCAACCTAGATAGCATATTCAAAAGCAGAGGCATTACTTTGCCAACAAAGGTTCATCTAGTCAAGGCTATGGTTTTTCCTGTGGTCATGTATGGATGTGAGAGTTGGACTGTGAAGAAGGCTGAGCGCCGAAGAATGGATGCTTTTGAACGGTGGTGTTGGAGAAGACTCTTGAGAGTCCCTTGGACTGCAAGGAGATCCAACCTGTCCATTCTGAAGGAGATCAGCCCTGGGATTTCTTTGGAAGGAATGATGCTGAAGCTGAAACTCCAGTACTTTGGCCACCTCATGCGAAGAGTTGACTCATTGGAAAAGACTCTGATGCTGGGAGGGATTGGGGGCAGAAGGAGAATGGGGACGACAGAGGATGAGATGGCTGGATAACATCATTGACTCGATGGACATGAGTCTGAGTGAACTCCGGGTGTTGGTGATGGACAGGGAGGCCTGGCGTGCTGCGATTCATGTGGTCCCAAAAAGTCATACATGATTGAGTGACTGATCTGATCTGAAGAATATGAATTCAGTTGATAGAGATAGAGTATGACCATTAAATAGTTAATTTAGAAATCCCAGTGGTCTTCCCTGGTGGCTTAGATGATAAAAAAAATCCACCTGTAACGTGGGAGACCTGGGTTTGATCCCTGGGTTAGGAAGATCCCCTGGAGAAGGAATGGCTACCCACTACAGTATTCTGGCCTGGAGAATTCTATGGACAGAAGAACCTGGCAGGCTGCAGTCCATGGGGTCACAAAGAATTGGACGGGACTAAGCAACTTTCACTTTCACATATTAGAAATCCCAATAGGGGATTAAAGGCAGAGAAGGAATTTTAATGGAGTTTGGGTGGCTATTGTAAGCCAATGACCAGTCAAGAAAAGGAATCCTGTAACCTGGCAACATTTTAGATTACAGTACCTTGAAAGAAGATCCGGTGCATTCAAGTGCCAGGCACACTCAAGCTAAATGTCCTGCTAGTTAATAATAAAACACAGAAAAATAGTTTTGGAGTCTGATTATTGTTCCATGAAGTCAGAGAGATAATTTTCCTTCAAGAATAGTCTTTTTACATGTAGCCAAGAAGAATTATAGGTGAAAGGGGAAAGAAACTAGGTGAGAGGGGACATTGTAACAAAACTTGAGATTCATAGCATATGTTGCCACCCTTCTGCTGATATACATATGATTTAAATAGCACCATGACAGTCCTGGTTAAACCATGTAGGGTTCGAAATGAACTAATGATGTAAGCCTTGATGCCTACCTAAAAATGAGGAATAAGACAGTCTTCTCCCCCACACCATAAACTTTTTCTTTGATTATAAAAAGATAGCCTTCTTTGTTCTCAGGAGATTGCACACACTTGCCTGCCCACTTAAATCTCACACAAGTCCTAAGCCTGAACTTTTGCCTCATTCTGAATCATTTCTGCATTGAGTCAAAAGAACCTGTTCTTCAGTAAGCCCTCAGGGCTTTCAATTAAAGTATAGTGGGTTCCAGCTTTCTCCTAAGTCAGGAATTGTGGGCTAGAGTCCCATCCTAGGAGTGCAGTTTCACACCCACACTATAAGAACTCTGAATGTAGAGTGGTTGTGCTGCTGCTGCTAAGTCGCTTCAGTTGTGTCTGACTCTGTGAGACCCCATAGATGGCAACCAACCAGGCTCCCCCATCCTTGGGATTCTCCAGGCAAGAACACTGGAGTGGGTTGCCATTTCCTTCTCCAATGCATGAAAGTGAAAAGTGAAAGTGAAGTCGCTCAGTCGTGTCCGACTCTTTGTGACCCCATGGACTGCCGCCTACTAGGCTCCTCCGTCC
Organism: Bos javanicus; assembly: GCF_032452875.1. Taxonomy (NCBI): domain Eukaryota; kingdom Metazoa; phylum Chordata; class Mammalia; order Artiodactyla; family Bovidae; genus Bos; species Bos javanicus. Next base: position 2,778,146 of record NC_083871.1, on the reverse strand, counting down.
ATGGGATTTTCTAGGCAAGAGTACTAGAGTGGGGTGCCATTGCCTTCTCCAAGAGTGGTTGTAGTATTGGTAAATTCAAACACTCATTGATATCATTAAGGTGAAAATGCTTTCCGTCTATCACTTGTGCCTCAGTATGAGGTCTCTATAGTAACTACACTATGAACTATACTGGACTATAGTAACAACACACAGTTACTACATTGGGCTACAGTAACTAAATCATCTTATTTCATTAGTTCTGCCAGTCTTTGTGTCCTGGGTTCATGACAGATGGCAGATCTTAGTAAACTACCCCAGGCAAATGGATTGTTTATAAGGACAGAATAGATGTGTTTGCTGCAGGATGAAAGGCTAAGGAAGTCAAATGAGGGGGAAAGCGTTGGTTCTTTGGCCCTTTACTTTGGTTTGATTCTCAGGCATCTAGGTATTGGTGGAGGGGAAATGAATAAATACAAGAATAAAACTCTCTTTTGTTTTCTTAGATGTCAGCAAATGAACAAGTTCTTGCATATGAATTACTATAGAGATAACGTCTCAAAATTTGAGTGGAAGAGTGAGCAAACCATCTGAATTAAAGAGGGAGTTCAGTTCAATTCAGTTCAGTCACTCAGTCATGTCCGACTCTTTGCAACCCCATGAATCATAGCACGCCAGGCCTCTCTGTCCATCACCAACTCCCAGAGTTCACTCAAACTCATGTCCATCAAGTCGGTGATGCCATCCAGCCATCTTATCCTCTGTCGTCCCCTTCTCCTCCTGCCCCCAATCCCTCCCAACATCAGGGTCTTTTCCAATGAGTCAACTCTTCGCATGAGGTGGCCAAAGTACTGGAGTTCCAGCTTCAGCATCATTCCTTCCAATGAACACCCAGGACTGACGTCCTTTAGAATGGACTGGTTGGATCTCCTCACAGTCCAAGGGACTCTCAAGAGTCTTCTCCAATACCACAGTTCAAAAGCACCAATTCTTCAGCTTTCTTCACAGTCCAACTCTCCCATCCATACATGACTACTGGAAAAGCCATAGCCTTGACTAGATGGACCTTTGTTGGCAAAGTAGAGTCTCTGCTTTTGAATATGCTTTCTAGTTTGGTTATAACTTTCCTTTCAAGGAGTAAGCGTCTTTAAATTTTATGGCTGCAGTCACCATCTGCAGTGATTTTGGAGCCCCCAAAAATAAAGTCTGACACTGTTTCCACTGTTTCCCTGTCTATTTCCCATGAAGTGGTGGAACCAGATGCCATGATATTCGTTTTCTGAATGTTGAGTTTTAAGCCAACTTTATCACTCTCCTCTTTCTGTTTCATCAAGAGGCTTTTTAGTTCCTCTTCACTTTCTGCCATCAGGGTGGTGTCATCTGCATATCTGAGGTTATTGATATTTCTCCCTGCAATTTTGATTCCAGCTTGTGCTTCTTCCAGTCCAGAATTTCTCATGATGTACTCTGCATATAAGTTAAATAAGCAGGGTGACAATATATAGCTTTCACATACTCCTTTTCCTATTTGGAACCAGTCTGTTGTTCCATGTCGAGTTCTAACTGTTGCTTCCTGACCTGCATACAGGTTTTTCAAGAGGCAGGTCAGGTGGCCTGGTATTCCCATCTCTTTCAGAATTTTCCACAGTTTATTGTGATCCACATAATCAAAGGCTTTGGCATAGTCAAAAAAGCAGAAATATATGTTTTTCTGGAACTCTCTTGCTTTTTTGATGATCCAGCGGATGTTGGCAATTTGATCTCTGGTTCCTCTGCCGTTTTTAACACCAGCTTGAACAAAGAGGGAGAATCATAATTAAATGTATAAAATAGCCCCCAAAGAAAAAGAGATGGGGAAGAATTCAATTCTCCTATCAAAAGAGTTAGGTTTTATAATGCTCAGTTTTTCGACAAAGGGCAATAATGTCCTATGCATGAGAGATTCTCTGAAAATGGAACATGGTGTGCTTGTATCAAGGATAAACATATACTTAGAAATACCTCTAATCAGGAGGAGGAACCATTTCCTTCTTTATTTTCCATGAAATTCTTAGCTAAATCATATTTATAAAATGTTGCTTACAGCAATAGTAAAATATGTATCTTTTCAAATCAATATATAATATTAGTATAAAACATTCTTCAATATATTTAAATAACTGAAATCACCAGACTATGATTTCTTATGAAAACAAAACTAAATTATAAATCAATAACACAAATATTTGTTATTAAATGTATAAGAATTATCAAATTAAATCACTAGTTTCTAAATAACTTGTGGTTCAAAGCAAGTTAGACATTATTTGCATTACTAAACAAAAATAATACAGAGTGTGTAAAAACTCATAAGATGCAATTCAAGGAGTCCAGGAGTTTTATTACATAAACATTTATTTAGAAAAAGAAAGCCAAAGAATATTAATAATGCAAATACAATGTATCAAAATAGAAGTCTATCATCAAAGCTAAAGACTAAGTTAACACTAAAACAGCAGAAAACAACTAAATAGGAAATAGATAAACAAGTTAAAAAGTAAGGAAGGAAAAGGCTAGTTCTTTAAAATTATTAAAATTTTACCTCTTGCTGAGGATTAGATATGATAGACAGTATGCCTGAAGAATTATAGATGGAGGTTTGTGACATTGTGCAGGAGACAAGGGTCAAGACCATCTCCAAGAAAAAGAAATGCAAAAAGGTAAAACACTTGTCTGAGGAGGACTTACAAATAGCTGTGAAAAGAAGGGAAGTGAAAAGCAAAGGAGAAAAGGAAAGATACACCCATTTGAATGCAGAGTTCCAAAGAAGAGCAGGGAGAGATGAGAAAGTCTTTCTCAGTAATCAGTGCAAAAAATAGAGGACAACAACAGAATGGGAAAGACTAGAGATCTCATCAAGAAAACTGGAGATACCAAGGGAACACTTCATGCAAAGATGAGCACAATAAAGTACAGAAATGGTATGGACCTAACAGAAGCAGAAGATATTAAGAAGAGGTGTGAATGGAAGTTTGAATGATTAAATAAATGAAAAGTCCATTTATTGCAGAGAATCATTTCACAAGGCAGCCAAACTAGGAATATACAGAAGAACTATACGAAAAGATCTTCATGCCCCAGATAACCACAATGGTGTGATTACTCACCTAGAACCAGACATCCTGGAATGCAAAGTCAAGTAACCCTTCGGAAGCATCACTATGAGCAAAGCTAGTGGCAGCAACAGAATTACAGTTGAGCTATTTCAAATCCTAAAAGATGATGCTATGAAAGTGCTGCACTCAATATGCCACCAAATTTGGAAAACTCAGCAGTGGCCACAGGACTGGAAAAGGTCAGTTTTCATTACAATCCCAAAGAAAGACATTGCCAAAGGATGCTCAAACTACCATACAATTGCACTCATCTCACATGTTAGCAAAGTAATTCTCAAAATTCTCCAAGCTGGGCTTCAACAGTATGTGAAACATTAACTTCCAGATACTCAATCTGGTTTTAGTAAAGTCAGAGGAGCCAGAGATCAAATTGCCAACATCTGTTGGATGATCAAAAAAAAGCAAAAGAATTCTAGAATAATATCACTTATGCTTTATTGCCTATGTCAAAGCCTTTGACTGTGTGGAGCACAACAAACTGTGGAAAATTTTGAAGGAGATGGGAATACCAGACCACCTGACCTGCCTCCTGAGAAATCTGTATGCAGGTCAGGAAGCAATAGTGAGAACTGGACATGGAACAACAGACTGGTTCCAAATCAGGAAAGGAGTACATCAAGGCTGTATATTGTCTCCCTGCTTAGTTAACTTACATGCAGAGTACATCATGAGAAATGCTCGACTAGATGAGTCTCACAATTGCCAGAAGAAATATCAGTAACTTCAGATTTTCAGATGACACCACACTTATGATAGAAAGCAAAGAACTAAAGAGCCTCTTGATGAAAGTGAAAGAGGAGAATGAAAAAGCTGGCATAACCCCAACATTCAGAAAACTAAGATCATGGCATCTTGTCCCATCACTTCATAGCAAATGGATGGGGAAACAATGGAAACAGTGACAGACTTTATTTTAGGGGGGTTTCAAAATCACTGCAGCCATGAAGTTAAAAGACGCTTGCCCCTTTGGAAGAAAAGCTATGACCAACCTGGAGAACATATTTAAAAGCAGAGACATTACTTTGCCAACAAAGGTCCATCTAGTCAAAGGTATTGTTTTCCCAGTAGTCATTCAAGGATGTGAGAGTTGGACTATAAAGGAAGCTGAGTGCCAAAGTATTGATGCTTTTGAACTGTGGTGTTGTAGAAGACTCTGGAGAGTCCCTTGGACAGCAAGGACATCCAACCATTCTGCCCAAAAGGAAATCAGTCCTGAATATTCATTGGGAGGACTGATGTTGAAGATGAAACTCCAATACTTTGGCCACCTGATGTGAAGAGCTGACTCATTGGAAAATACCCTGATGCTAGGAAAGATGGAAGACAGTAGGAGAAAGGGACGGCAGAGGATGAGATGGTTGGGTGGCATCACTTACTTGATGGACATGAGTTCGAGTAAGCTCTGGGAGCTGGTGATGGACAGGGAAGCTTGGCATGCTGCAGTCCATAGGGTCGCAAAGAGTCGGACAGGACTGAGTGATTGAATTGAACTGAACTGAACTGAGACAGATCTTGAAGACACTAGAAAAAACACTAGTAACAGCACAAATTACCACTATGAGAAATAAAAACAGTGAGACTACTACAGGTCCAGTAGATTAAAACTGAGACAAAACATTTTAAACAGATTTTAGCAATATTTCCCTATTAACAAGAAGGACATTCTTAGAAAGACACATATTCTAAAACTTGAAAAGAAAAAAGTTTGAAAAGTAATGTTGTGGGTACTGGTATGTGAGACATCACAACCAATTCAATAGTAATGTATAGAACCATCATGTCAATTTCCAATGTAGGTAGAGTGTCTGATTGTCTCATGAAGACTAAGCATAACATTATTTTTAATCCTGACTCTACTTTCTTGCTATTGTGTTTTATTTTAGCATGTATTACAAGTTATTTAACTTATATGCAGAGGACATTATGAGAAACGCTGAGCTGGAAGAAGCACAAGCTGGAATCAAGATTGCCAGGAGAAATATCAATAATCTCAGGTATGCAGATGGCAGCACCCTTATGGCAGAAAGTGAAGAGGAACTAAAAAGCCTTTTGATGAAAGTGAAAGTGGAGAGTGAAAAAGTTGGCTTAAAGCTCAACATTCAGAAAACGAAGATCATGGCATCTGGTCCCATCACTTCATGGGAAATAGATGGAGAAACAGTGGAAACAGTGTCAGACTTTATTTTTTGGGGCTCCAAAATCAGTGCAGATGGTGATTGCAGCCATGAAATTAAAAGACACATACCCCTTGGAAGGAAAGTTATGACCAAACTAGATAGCATATTCAAAAGCAGAGACATTACTTTGCCAACAAAGGTCCGTCTAGTCAAGGCTATGGTTTTTCCAGAGGTCATATATGGATGTGAGAGTTGGACTCTGAAGAAAGCTGTGCACTGAAGAATTGACGCTTTTGAACTGTGGTGTTGGAGAAGACTCTTGAGAGTCCCTTGTACTGCAAGGAGATCCAACTAGTCCATTCTAAAGGAGATCAGTCTTGGGTGTTCATTGGAAAGAATGATGCTGAAGCTGAAACTCCAATACTTTGGCCACCTCATGCGAAGAGTTGACTCATTGGAAAAGACCCTGATGCTGGGAGGGATTGAGGGCAGGAGGAGAAGGGGACGACAAAGGATGAGATGGCTGGAAGGCATCACCAACTCGGTGGACATGAGTTTGAGTGAACTCCAGGAGTTGGTCATGGACAGGGAGGCCTGACGTGCTGTGATTTATGGAGTCACAAAGAATCGGACATGACTGAGTGACTGAACTGAACTGAACTGAACTAGCTATTTCAGTCATATTATTATTTATATATTTCTCTCCCAATACATTAAAATCCAGTGGTAGCAAGAAACATAATCATTCACCTTTATTCACCTGTTTTATTTTCAGTGTCTAGAGCACATAAGACATTACATTAAAAGACTGAAAAAAAATGGACTATTAGGAGAAATTACTTTGCTCCAGATAGTGTCCTCATTGTATGCATCCCTGAACTGTTCTGAGACCTTACCAGATGTGCAACTAAACTATGTTCAACAGCACTCCCTCTCAGGAAAGAGTATGGCATAGTAATATATTATCCAAACTGGTATTTTCACATATTGTTAGTACTGCCTTTATATTCTCCTTGAAGACTTGCCCTTTTATCTGCCACTTATAATTCTTCCTTTCGTTAGAGTCTTATGGCAAATATTATTTCTCTCAAAAAAGCTTTCTAGTTTATAAAATATAGATGTTATTCCTTTAAATACATTTTATGTACCTATATTTGATTATATATTGAGTATATGGTGGTTCCCTGGTGGCTTAGTCAGTAAAGAATCTGCCTGCAATGCAGCAGACAGCCTGTAATGTGCAAGATTGCCTTCAGTGCAGGAGATCTGGATTCAATCCCTGATTGGGAGGATCTGGAGAATGAAATGTCATTCCACTTCAGTATTCTTGTCTGGGAAACTTCATGGACAGAGGAGCCTAGCAGGTCCCAGTCCATGGTGTTTCAACAGTTGGACACAACTTAGAGACTAAACCACCACCTGTAGAGATTATATATTGACAGTTGTACCACAGACAACTTTTCAGAAGATGCTTTCCTATTCTTTTTGTTGTTGTTAATGAAAGCAGATATATTTTGTATCCAATAAATATTTTAGTTCAACCACAATCTCTGGCAGGTACAGTGCCTCTGTTCTCAGTGGAGAGGATTTCACAGAGATTCTGGCCACATGGGGTGTAAGAATCTGGATATTTTCCTGTTCTTCACCAAGGGTAGAGTTGCCCGTCCCTCTTTTCTTCTCTTCCTTCTTTCTTCTTTCCCTTCTTCCCTCATTTCTCTCAACTCTCCTTCTCTCCTCTCCCCACCTCTTTCCCCTTATCATAGGATAATAGATTTTTACTGGGAAAAAATAAGTTTGAAACCTTCCCCCAACAACTTTTGGACATTTGTGTCACGAGAGAGACAGGAGTGAAGGACGTCAGGGGGATTTGTTTTTTTCCCATAGGTGGTGCTGTTCCCTTTCTTGCTACTTAAACACAGAGGAGGTTTCCTTTTATATCTAATTCTTCTTCCACTCTTTTTCATGAGGTAGTGGTGAGGTCTGTGTAAAAAGACTGTAAGAAGATATGAATTCCTCTGTTATTTTAGTGCCTATAAATTTTACAAGAAATCTTTTTACCAGCTCCCATATTGTTCCATGTTTGCTCCAGGGAAGCAAGTGCTTGCTTTTGGATTTCCTTAGAGCTGCTGTTTTTCCTAAGTTACCCTCTAGCAAGTTGAAAAAAAGATGTACTTTTGTAGATTCGATGTTTCTTCCAGTTTTTTTCTGTTCTAAGTAGAACCTGGACGTGCTACAGATGTTGAAAGCCATAAAGAAGAATTAAGGCTATTGTCAGAGAAAAATCATAATTTTATGTTCCTTGCCTACATATACCTCAAACTCATACAATTTTTATTTATAATGCATCAGCCACTGAGATTCTCTGTTATTTTCTAGATCCAGAATTTGATTATGTTGAATTTGTTTCTATTTAATTCCTTTTAAGAGAATTCACACTTTCCAAGTCACCACACCCACCCCCCTACCCCCAACACACACACACACATACACATGCTGATGTCTGTAAGAGGGACATTTTGAGTTGGACACTTCTGTGCAGTAGCTGTAGACATTGTGTTAATAGAATTTAAATTTGCTACATTGAATGAGGATGGTTTCTTCTTGGTCAACTGTGTAAAAGACCCATGCCAAGGTGGAAGAAGTACAGTGAAATAAAGAATCACTGTGCAAATGGACTCTGGATGTCTGGTGTCTGAGTTCAATGAAATATAAATTAACAAATGCAGTGGTTCTCATCCATGGCTTCAGAAAAAAAAAAGAAACAGAAAGAGTTGGATGCAGAAGCACATTGGGGAAATACTGGAGTTTTGGATTCAATTTAGAGCCTGAGAGAGATGTGCTTTTAGAAAAGGTGCTTTTGACATTGTGACTTATATTTGAACATATAATCCACAGACAAAGCAGGGGTGTGGTGCACTTTCTTCATCTCACTTTTCTCTGGACTCTTACCTTAGAGACTCAGAAGCCTCTACATGGGGTTAACACAATACTGAGCTATAATGAACTGTAAGCTATTTATAAATACTTATGAATTTTATTGCCACTGTGAGAGTGTATGTATATAACTTGTGCTCATTAATCAGGGAAGAGAAGAAAACAGGGACAGATTTAGCAGGCCAAGAGAGAGAGAAAGATCAGTTAAGTTCAGGCAAGTAGTGCTTGGGAGGTCTGGGGTTGAAATAAGTTTATTTTATATCTTAAAGAGCTCTTAAAGGAAACTCACATCAAAAATAAATATTCTTGGATCAGAAAGAAGATCACACATTGACTAATTTTCTGGAAACACGAGAACATAGGTTTCCATAATTTTTGAAATGCTATACAATTTGAGAAAAGAGAATTTTATTGGAAGTTGGCAGTGGCTAAACAATTAAAATGAATTATGAGTTGGAATTTTTCTTTATATTCAGCACACCAGACCTAGAATATGTAGGGAAACCTTGTTTAAAATTTTTCTTTTTAAAAACCTAAAATTAAGAAAGGGGAGCTGGAAACATACCAGAAGAAGAGGGAGGAAAAAAATGGACTCACTGAATTTAAGATGAAGATGGGTAAGAGGGCATCTCTGGTGGCTCAGACAGTGAGGAGTCTGTCTTCAGGGAGGGAGACCCGGGTTTGATCTCTTGGTCAGGAAGATCCCCTGGAGAAGGGAATGGCTACCTATTTCAGTATTCTTGCCTCAGAGATCCCATGGACATAAGTATTGCCACCTCGGTGTATCCACCCTCATGTAGGTGCATCATCCATTATCCAGGAAACACTGGAAAATAAGATTTGAGACTAGAACCTAATGGAGTTCTAACCACAGATTCCTCAGTAAATACTACTAATAAAATGTTCTCGCTTTTACCTGAACTTAAGACTTACCTCTGTACCAAATCTGCTCCCATTTGCCAAATATAACTTTAAGAAGGATAATTTATGAGTTCTAAAATTAATAAAAATACAAATGCCAGTTTGCAGAATCCTACTGCAAGTTAGTGCTGTCTGAATTACAATGATCTCAGCTCTGTGCTATATACAACAACATATTCACTAAAGAGTTGTGCTGAGAAATAAAAGGAGTGATGCTTGCAAAGTCCCTAAACATGGTAAATGACCAGAAAGAGATGTAGTAAATGTAAGGATTTTTAAAAATTAAATTAGATCAGTTCTATTTCCAGTTTTTTAAGGAATCTCCACACTGTTCTCCATAGTGGCTGTACTAGTTTGCATTCCCACCAACAGGGTAAGAGGGTTCCCTTTTCTCCACACTCTCTCCAACATTTATTATTTGTAGACTTTTGAATCGCAGCCATTCTGACTGGTGTGAAATGGTACCTCATAGTGGTCTTGATTTGCATTTCTCTGATAATGAGTGATGTTGAGCATCTTTTCATGTGTTTGTTAGCCATCTGTATGTCTTCTTTGGGGCATTGAAACATGTAAAATATCATGTATGAAACGAGATACCAGTCCAGGTTCAATGCATGATACTGGATGCTTGGGGCTAGTGCACTGGGACAACCCAGAGGGATGGTATGGGGAGGGAGGAGGGAGGAGGGAGGAGGGTTCAGGATGGGGAGCACATGTATACCTGTGATGGATTCATTTTGATATTTGGCAAAACTAATACAATTATGTAAAGTTTAAAAATAAAATAAAATAATTAAATTAGATCAATCCACAATGGATTAAACCACTGATATCTTTTTGTGAATCATAAGCATGAGATTTAATCTATGTTCTTTTATTTTGTACAAAAAATTATGGCTGATGAATTATGTGGAAAAGAAAATTTGATTCACTGAATATAGCACAAGAATAAGATCACCTAGAATAGGAAAGGAAAAATAAGAAGAACCATGGAAGAAGCCTAGGGTTGTGAATTTTGATGTCAGTAATAATATACATTAAACTAGGGCAAAATTATACATGTCTAATTTAAATTCAATTTATTCAAACAGATGCTACCTACAGAGTAGCATCAAGTTATCAAGGGAAAGATCTGGACCTTGTTCTCACTGATCTTAAAAATGGGCCAGTTGTAAGAGTTTCTAGCCATCTGTTTCCCTATAGTTAAATTGAAGAAGTCTAGATGACTTCTGAAGAATACTTAAAATAGTTGCCTCTACATTCTATTTTTTTTTTCTGTACTAGTTACAGGCAGTTTGATAATTTTATTTCCTGGGATTGATAACATAAGCAGTATATATTAATGTAGATTAAGGAGTTCTATATATTACATTAAAACTTTCAAGGAATCAATCTTATTTTAATAACATGAAAAATGATTATCTAGAGCTTGACTTTTGTTGCTTTTGTCATTTTCAATCAGTCACATATATAGTAAATATTTATTGGCTGCCACAAATATGCATATCATTGTGCTCTGTACTGGGTATATGATAAGGAGCAGATGGGCCTCTTATGGATGTACATTCTAGGGGAATGGATAGTGACTAATTATATATAATAATAATATATTCTGTAATTTTTAACTGTGATTAGTTCAATGAATGAAAACTACAAGGATGTGAGAAACAAAATAATACAAAAGGCATAGGATGGTGTTTCTCAACTAGAATCATCTGTGTTGCTTGTAAGAAATGAAGATCTTCTGGGTTTGATTCAGAGACCTGCCTTAACAGAATTCCTGCAAAGTCTTGCAGAGAAACATAAAATTTTCAAAACTTCTTCAGTTGTTTTACTTCCTATTTACAACAAAGTTCCAGGACTAGTGTAAATGACATATTTACTAGTAAGTAGAATCAACTGATTGCTATTCTAAGTTGAAACCTTTCAAAGGAAGATTTTTATTTATTTTCTTACAATTGACAGGAATGTAATATTTAAATATATGACATTGCATTTGGAAATCAAGCCCCACAAAATTTTACTATGAAAACACTAAAATAAAACAAGTGAAAGTGTTTTAAGAATCCTTGTTAAATGCGTATGTAATAGGAAAACTATTAGGGCACTATAGATATCACTTATACTGTAAAATGCTCATTTGACAGGAAAATGCTTTTATTCTTTAGTTTTCAAAATAGGAAAACTTTGGAAGAAACTGAGATTCTCACAGTGCACTTAGGGTTGATCAAATTTATATCTCCTTATACATTCTACATAATTATATACCTCTAAAATTAGAACACATAAATCCATTCAAAGCCAATTACAAATAATATTCCACTTCAATTATACTTGAGTATGGAAAGAGGTACACAAGTAGGGCTATTCATATTGCAGAAAGGAATAGGCAGAGAATGTACAGAAGTAGGAAAGTGTAGCTGGTTTTTAGCAGTGATGGAATAGGTAAATTACATGGAAAATACCAGGCCCTACCTCAATGGAAATATATTGAGGAAAAATCTGAGGCATGGAAGGTCTCACCATTGACAAGCTAAAATGAAGAGCTTTGAAGTATGCATGACGTCTAGGCTGGGAATTTCCAGTGGCTTGAATGGAGTGGTGTTCCTTGTGGACTTGGGATTAAGAGGAGGAAAAACAAAAACAAAAACGTGATAGAGCTTAAGAAATACATAGCAACAGAAGTATTGGGTCATCAGTGGACACACTAAATCCCCCTTTCTCTCTCACTGAACCAAAAGAATGGACATCTTGCAATACAAAATCCAATAACTCACCCACACATGTTACCACTGCCACTGGTCAAGTAAAACATAATATGTTTTAAAACATGTTAAAAATGACAGATATTCATGTAAGCTGCCACAGAAAGAAGTGAAAACTTAAAACCAAATTTATCAGCTGATTAATAAGCTTCCTAAAATACCAACCATGAAGCAGAGGAAAATGTTCATAAAACACTTCAACAAAAACTATATATTGATAAATAAATACCTGCAAATGTGAAAAACACCTCTTAAATCAGACACTTAAAAATGAGAAAACTAGAAAATCTCCATGTTACATCTGGTTGAAGCTGGTCCTTCAAGCAAAGATTCTACTTAGAATAAAATCAAGATCATATAAGATGTTTTTTCCACAGGAAAACATGATTATAGTAACATTTTTGAGAGAACTCTGGGAAAGGACATCCAAATCAAACTTTTTTTTTTTTTTTTGTCAATACACCATTTAAATTTGGACACTGATGAAAGAACTCAGAGAAGGCTGTACTCAAGAGCCCTTTCTAAGGAATCAGATTTATTCCTGCAAAAAATATCCTCCTCTCTCAATCTTTGTCTCTCTCCCTCTCAATCTTTGTCTCTCTCTCTCTCTCTCACATACACACACATACACTCAGGCTAGTCTGTAATATTGAACTCTTCTTTTTAGCTTATTGTAGTTACTTTTTCAGTCAAAAGCACCAGTAGTGGTTTCATAAGTTGTATCCTCTCTTATTTCCCTTTCTGTTGAGTTGCAGTAGTATTTCTATTGCTTGCATGAATAGAATCTTGCCTCTCTTTCCTTTCTTGAGTCTTACAAGCTAACCAAAAAAGAAGTGATGAAGAGGAGACCCAGAGAGAACAATGAAAGGAACAAAGAGAACTCTACTGATATTAACCCCAAACGTAGAACAGAACTAAGAGAGGGGAATATAAGTGACAAAAGAGAGCAGCAGAAAACATTAGGAAAAGTGGAAAAGAAAAACTGTTCATTGAAAGAATACAAAGTTAGACATGTTTCTATTTGCAAACTTGCTCCCAAAGGTCAAAGCAATCCACGGCAATCGTGGGTTTTTGCTGACCTTTTGAGGAAGCCGTGGAACCTGTGTAGGTCACACATACAACAGCCCAGCATGGTTCCCCCTGACATAATAGGGATTTGCATTTAACGGAAAAACCTGAATCCAGCTACCAGGAAAAAATCTTAACATCTACTTCTACTTGTTAAAATAATACATTCTTTTTTGAAGAATTAGAAGTTATATAAAAAGAAGCATTATGAAAATAACAATAAAAGTATTATCACTATTCAGAGATAATATTATAATATTTCAGATTTCTGTTTTTTACTATATGATTAAGTACTTCAAATAGCATATTTGTCTATCGATTAACTGGCTACTCTTTTGATGAATTCTTTTGACGTATAAGTATTGGTGGGCTATAGTCTGTGGGGTCGCAGATTTGGATATGATGGAGTGACTTAGCACAGCACAGCATTGGACCCCACAGCTACATGTTTCCCTCAGAGCAACTTACTTACAAATATGAATATGCCTCCTGAACACATTCCAATAAGTTCCTGTTTCTCTTCTTTTTATCTGTCATCTTAAGCCTCAAATCATTATATATGGGCTTCAATACAATTAGGAAAATATTCAATTCTTACTGATCTTGAATTTTTGAGATTCTTGTCCCTTATGGAATAAAAACCTGACATATTGTTCAGCTTCTAGGTATTCTTATATTGCTCTGAAAGTCAAAAAATATTCTGATCCTTATGCATTCTCTACACTGTTTCCTTCATGGGTTATATTGATACATTATTGTAGCAACAGTAAATAAATATATAGACTAATGGAGGATGCTAGAGAACTCAGGAAAAGACCAGTGTATGTATGGGAACTAAGTATAAAATAAAATTAGTAACACAAAACTATTTAGCTGTTTTACATGGCACTATAGGAACCACTTGAGTTATGTGAATACAAATTTAAGTAGTGAAATCTAGGTATACTAAAATAACATGTGATATGTAGAACTGTATAATTTATATAAAATGTATAATAATCTTTTTTGAGTGTGAATAGAGATGAAGTTTTAAAGAAAACATCTAAGACACACAATCTAAGAAAAAATTTTGTTAATATGATTATATAAAATTATTTCTCTTCAAAAAAGAACATCATTTTAAAAGTTAATAGGCAGATAACAAATTGGGAAAGTAATCTGCAATGTCTAAAACTGAGAAGAAATTAATTAGGAATTGAATAGAGCAGAAATTCCAGTGCTCCAATTAGTGAAAAAGATGCTCAAACCCATAAGTAAAAAGGAAAAATTGCACCTACAAACTAATGAGACTGTGTATATGTATATGTATATGTATGTGTGTATATATATATATATGTATATATATATATATTTTTTTATATATATATATATATAAAACATATGTATTTTCTACACTGATAAGAATAGCTTAACATTACCAAAATACTGGTACAGATGTTGGCATAGTAAAACTCTCCCATTACTTAAAGTGTAGACTGGTACATCCTTAAATTGTGACATAAATTAAGGAATAAGACTAACTCAAACCTCTGCACTTGGGATGCAGACATGAGACAAAATAGATGGAAATCTCCTCTGAAATCTACTTGCAGGACCTCACTGTCCCTCTGAAAGACTAAAGCAAGTGCACAGCACAGGGTGGTTTAGCAATTTGACAATAGAAGCAGTAACTAACATTACCAGAATGACACAGAAATTTATGTTCATGGTGAAGAAAATGCCAGCGTGTCTCAGAGCTGCCTGAGAGATTCAAAGGAAATGTATAAAATAGGAAGAGAAAGAAGGAGGGGATTCGAAAAAGAAGCAAGGAAGAAAAAAGGACAGGGCAAAAAGAGATTGAACAAAAGAAACAAAGGGATCACTTTTTCTTTGGTATTTCAAGGATTGCATTTCTCTTCAGCTGAACCTATATGAAACCTATATAGGACAGATCAACTCCCTTATGCTGTTTCACATCAGAATATCACTCACAGGGGTATAGAAGCAGGTGCTGGGAGGCTGAGGCTGGGGATGTGATTGGAGATAAACGAGTGGTCAAAACTAAGTCTTTGCACTGGGCAGCCTGAAAGAGATGCCAGCAAAGCAAATTGTGGTGCAAAAACAATAGGAATATCTGAAGTTACACTAAGCAGGGTGTTGTGGACTTTCTAGAATTTTAAAGTAGAGTAGAACAAATTAATATCTGTCCCTGATAATTCAATCTGTTGAGCCTCTATTGTGACAGGGACTATAAAAATAGAAATTTGAATAAATTATTCCTCCCTTTGAATAATTCATCTGCAAGGAGGAAATTAAAAACTATCTTTTCTATTGTTGCCAAATATAATAAGGGTATGAGATAAAATTCTAGTGGGAATACAAAAATGAAAGAATTTTAAAGAGGAGATAATACTGGAGCTGGGGCTCTAGAAGTTAGAGAGAAGGTTTACCCAGTATTCCAGAAAGAAAGAATTAGAAGTATCATAAGGGAATTACTGCAGCTGTTTTTCATTGAAAACACATTGTGTTTAAACTTCTAATTATATTATCTGATTTAACCCATACACTAGAACTTGGAATTTGATGCTGTCATCTGTCTTAAAGAGTGAAGAAATTATTATGTAGATGCCAAGAGTAGCTTCCCTGGTGGCTCAGACGGTAAAGAATTCCCCTGCATCGCAACCCAGGTTTAATCCCTGGGTCGAGAAGATGCCCTGGAGAAGAGAATGGCCACCTACTCCAGTATTTTTGACTGGAGAATTCCATGGACAGAGGAGCCTGGCAGGCTACAGTCCACAGAGCCACAAAGAGTTAAACACAGCTGACTGACTAACACTTACAAGAGTAACTCAGCTGGAGAGTGACTGAGCTATAAATGTCTAAGTAATGAAGAGTCTACACTTTTTGGATTCCTTGAATTTCTCAACAATAGAAATAAAATGATTAGACATCTAGAACATAAAGGGAATTGTCCATATAAATACGAAAGAATAACAAATAAGGGGCAGCTCAAAACGGGCCTTAAGTTCCCAAATAATAAGGTACATTTATGAGTTAGAAAATAATTTGTGTGATATCATTTTAATTAGGTTTATATTTATTTTTTATTGGGCATAATTGCTTTTCTGGAGATTGCTTCATTATGCTAACTCTCCTGAAGATTATTTTGATCTTAATCAGGGAATAGGTACATTGTATAGAAAAGTCAGAATCTGGGTGTGAATGCCTTTTACAGTGGCTTAAGCAGGAGATGATGGATCGTTTACTAAGGCAGAAACAAGTTTACTGGAAAGCTAAGACAGCTGCTGGTGCTAAGTCGCTTCAGTCGTGGCCGACTCTGTGCGACCCCAGAGATGGCAGCCCACCAGGCTCCCCCATCCCTGGGATTCTCCACGCAAGAACACTGGAGTGGGTTGCCATTTCCTTCTCCAATGGAAAGTGAAAAGTGAAAGTGAAGTCGCTCAGTCGTGTCCAACTCCTAGTGACCGCATGGACTGCAGCCTACCAGGCTCCTCCGTCCATGGGATTTTCCAGGCAAGAGTACTGGAGTGGGGTTCCACTGCCTTCTCTGGAGCTAAGACAGAGATGCCAGCAAAAGAAGCAATGTAAGACCAGCACCTTTCAGAAACTCAATAGACAGACTGCTCCACTGAATCTGAGGGGTGAGGAAGAAGATGAAATGGGAAAAGCACCAGAGGGTCTTTCATTTTCCTCTCCTAAAACTTCAGAGGTAAGAATTCTAAGTAAATCTGCATTAATCAAGGGAGCTGGGACACACTGACTGTAGGGAATGCGTTCATCCTCCTTACACTAGCTCTCTGTAAACTTCCTCTGTGGATAGTTTTCTCTACGCCTCTGATTGCATTTTCTGTTAGGTCCCCAAACTTTTCAGGCATGTTGTTGTTCAGTCACCAAGTCGTGTCTGACTCTTCATGACCCCAGAAACTGCAGCAGTTTCTGCAGTTTCTGTAGGCCTCTGTGTACCCTACCATCCCCTGAAGTTTGCCCAAGATTATGTCCATTGCATCGCTCATGCCATCCAACCATCTCATCCTCTGTTGCCCTCTTCTCCCTCTGCCTTCAGTCTTTCCCATATAAACTCAGGCAGTAAATATTTTCTGGTTACTATCAGATAAAGACCGGCAAAGTCCACTTTAACAGATATACAGCTCCATACTCTTCCATGTAAAGCTTGTCTTCATCACTGATCCCCTCCCCAGCTTCCAGCCCCAGGCTTATTTCAGCCTTGGAATCCAGCAGTGGTCTATTGCTTCTGTTTCTGAAGGTCAAGGCTCTAATCCTCCCTCCTGTGAGTTGCTATTTCTAATCTCTGTTAGGCAGCCAGCCCTTTCTTCTCTCTGACAGAGATTAGGGGCAAAAGTCAGAGCTGTGTGTGAACACTTGCAATCTAGATTCATTGCCTCTCAGTCATCACAGATTGTTAGGGTTTCCTGCAAGCAAATAATTAATATAGAAGAATTTTAATCAATGTGATCATCAGGTAGAGGGAATTGAGCCAGAAAAAAATGTGAGATAAGACACTCTGGAGTGACATGGTGCTATTGATAAGATTGATGGCATCACTTATTCTTAACATTATCAGACCTAGTGTGACTCTCTAAAGACCCAGATCTAACCCAGACTTAAGTGTGTGGGTCTGGGAAAATCATCTGCAAACACATCCTGAAGTTCTCAGTGACAGTAACAGATCAGTCAGAATGTAAACTCCTCAAGGCACTGTGTGTGCCCCTTCATGCTTAAATTTTCAGTTTAGTATTGTACACAGCTTTGGGCAGGAAAGAGCTCTCTGCAGGAGGCCCCTTTGTCTTGTCACTAACCTTAAACCAGGCACGCCATGCCTGAACACATGTCTCAAGTCTTTTGATCACACAATGTCTTGCCTAACTTGTTTTTTTCTGAAGAAAAAGTAGAAATGAAGAATAAGTGATTAACATGACCCGATTTCTTCCCCAGCTTCCCCTTCAGTAATCTCACTAATAAATTGCGTGAACAAGACAGGATCTAAAGAAAAGTCGTAAGTTGACAAGGCTGCACACAATGAGGGGTGACAATGACCCCTCACTCAATGATTATCTAATTACTTCCTTTTTTCCCTTTAAAAACTCTCATGGCCGAACAGAATCTTCAGAGATGGTTTCAGGGCACACTAAGTCCACCATCTCCCCAGATTTCTGTCATTCTGATTAAAAACAACTTTCCTTTCTGCTAACATTTATCTCTCTTGAATATTGATTTTTGCTTGGTGAGGAGTCAGACCTGGTTTGGTAACAGTATGTGTGTACATAAAGTTACTTAATAATAATAATAAATAATGGAATAAAATGAAGTAACTGAATTGCTTGTGTTGTAACAAAATTTGTCTTAAATACACTTTCATATTCTCTTTTTTATAATGATTCTGTCACACCAGAAATGAAATGCATTTTTTAATGTTTGGTTAGAATCAAGTTTTAGTTTAAAATGTGTCCCTATGGGAAATGGTTACAAGCTTCAAACATTCAACTTATTTATAACAAGCTTTTGAAATACAACCTTTTGTGAATTAGGGAATTCTCATATGTGCTTATTGCATGAAAAAGTTAAAAAAAATGTATATGTTCTCCAATTAACAGTAAAGAGACATAAAGCCACTTTTAGGGGAAAAAAAATGAAAAGAACTTCTGGGATTTGAACATTTAAAAATGAATAACTTTCCATTATTAAGATATGAGGTTGGAAACAAGTATTCAGTTTACTTCTCTTTCAATCTTGGATTTTCCTTAGAAAATTATAGACTAATACAAAGACAAATGTCCAAGTTTAAACTTTAATTTGGATATATCAAATACGTGAAGGCTGTATATTGTCACCCTGTTTATTTAATTTATATGCAGAGTACATCATGAGAAACCCTGGGCTGGAAGAAACACAAGCTAGAATCAAGATTGCCGGGAGAAATATCAATAACCTCAGATATGCAGATGACACCACTCTTATGGCAGAAAGTGAAGAGGATCTAAAAAGCCTCTTGATGAAAGTGAAAGTGGAGAGTGAAAAAGTTGGCTTAAAGCTCAACATTCAGAAAACAAAGATGATGGCATCTGGTCCCATCACTTCATGGGAAATAGATGGGGAAACAGTGGAAACAGTGTCAGACTTTATTTTGGGGGGCTCCAAAATCACTACAGATGGTGACTGCAGCCATGAAATTAAAAGACACTTACTCCTTGGAAGGAAAGTTATGACCAACCTAGATAGCATATTCAAAAGCAAAGACATTACTTTGCCAACAAAGGTTCGTCTAGTCAAGGCTATGGTTTTTCCTGTGGTCATGTATGAATGTGAGAGTTGGACTGTGAAGAAGGCTGAGTGCCGAAGAATGGATGCTTTTGAACTGTGGTGTTGGAGAAGACTCCTGAGAGACCCTTGGACTGCAAGGAGATCCAACCAGTCCATTCTGAAGGAGATCAGCCCTGGGATTTCTGTGGAAGGAATGATGCTGAAGCTGAAACTCCAATACTTTGGCTACCTCATGCGAAGAGTTGACTCATTGGAAAAGACTCTGAAGCTGGGAGGGATTGGGGCCAAGAGGAGAAGGGGACGACAGGGGATGAGATGGCTGGATGGCACCACTGACTCGATGGACGTGAGTCTGAGTGCACTCTGGGAGTTGGTGATGGACAGGGAGGCCTGGCATGCTGCGATTCATGGGGTTGCAAAGAGTCGGACACAACTGAGCGACTGATCTGATCTGATATACACTTAAATAGAAACATTCATATTAGTCTCATAAAATATGCAATACAAACTTATTTCAAATTCTGATAACCAAACTTTTTAATTTTTAATTTTGTTTGTTTCCTAATTTTACAAACTTGTACATACATTGCAACTAGAAATACATAAAAAAGCATAAACTAAAAATGAAGAATTACTCATTATCCTCAAACTTGGAAGTAATCATTGTTAGCATTTTGTTGCATTTCTTCCCAGTGTCTACATAAATTTTTAATTGAAATATCATTGACCTATATCACGGTGTTAGCTCAATGTGTACATGAGCTATGTGTACAGCATAATGATTCACTATTCTATACATTGCAAAATGATCACCAAGGGAGTTCTAGTTACTGTCTGTAACCATACCAAGCTATTACAACGTAATTGACTGTATTCTGCATGCTGTGCTTTTCATCCCCATGGCTCATTTATTTAGCAACTGGAACTTTGTAATTCTAATCTTCTTCACTTATTTCACTTATTCTTCAATCCATTCCCTCTCTGATTCATTCTTTGGATCTATGAGTCTCTTCTGTTTTGCTTGTGAATTTTGTTATTTAGATTCCATTATAATTGAAATCATATATTTATATTTCTCTTTCTGATTAATTTCACTTAGAGTAATATCTTGTTAGCATCTATCTATATGGTTGTAAATGGCAACATTTCATATACATAATCTTAACAGGCATATTCTCCCAATCAGTAAGTGGCCTTTTCACTTTGTTGATAGTTTCCTTCACTGTGATAAAGCTTTTAAGTTAGTTGCAGTCCCGTCTATTTTTGCTTTTGTTTCCCTAACCTAAGCAGACATATCTGAAAACTCAAAGAAAGGCAATGCCAAGAATGCTCAAACTACCACACAATTACACTCATCTCACACACTAGCAAAGTACTTCTCAAAATTCTCCAAGCCAGGCTTCAGTAATGCATGAGCCGTGAACTTCCAGATTTTTTTTTTAACTTTACAATATTGAATTGGTTGATTTCAGAAAGGCCAGAGGAGCCAGATATCAAATTGCCAACATCCACTGGATCATCGAAAAAGCAAGAGATTTACAGAAAAAACGTCTATTTCTGCTTTATTAACTATGCCAAAGTCTTTGACTGTGTGGATCGCAATAAACTGTGGAAAATTCTGAAAGAGATGGAAATACCCGACCACCTGACATGGCTCTTGAGAAATCTGTATGCAGGTCAGGAAGCAACAGTTAGAACTGGACATGGAGCAATACACTGGTTCCAATAGGAAAAGGAGTATGTCAAGGTTGTAGAGTGTCACCGTGCTTATTTAACTTACATGCAGAGTACATCTTGAGAAACGCTGGGTTGAAAGAAGCACAAGCTGGAATCAAGATTGCTGGGAGAAATCTCAATAACCTCAGATATGCAGATGACACCACCCTTATGGCAGAAAGCAAAGGAGAACTAATGAGCCTCTTGATGAAAGTGACAGAGGAGAGTGAAAATGGCACCCCACTCCAGTACTCTTGCCTGGAAAATCCCATGGACGGAGGAGCCTGGTGGGCTGCAGTCCATGGGGTCGCTAAGAGTCGGACACGACTCAGCGACTTTATTTTCACTTTTCACTTTCATGCTTTGGAGAAGGAAATGGCAACCCACTCCAGTGTTCTTGCCTGGAGAATCCCAGGGACGTGGGAGCCTAGTGGGCTGCTGTCTATGGGGTCACACAGAGTTGGAGAGTGAAAAAGTTGGCTTAAAACTTAACATTCAGAAAACTAAGATCATGGCTTCTGGTCGCATCACTTCATGGCAAATAGATGGAGAAACAGTGGAAACAGTGACAAACTATTTTGGGGGCTCCAAAATCACTCCAGATTCATACATTTTGCCACTTTTCCTGTCGAGTTGCTTTTCTTTTTCTTTACAGCTTTGTATTTGTCATTTGTAATCTAGATAGTAAACATTTAATTGGTTAAATTTGATGTCATTATTTTCATTTAGCATTGTTTTTAATAATTTTATGTAGATTTGATTATATAGGAAAGTTTTAATTATCAGAAAAATCTTCTGTTTTGTCTTTTGTAAGTTTCAGTTTCTTGCTTTTCATAAATGAAACACATTCTTATAAGAACATAGTACTGTCATTCTTTAGCATTGCGCCAGTCAGGGTTCTTCAGAGAAAAAAAACCAGCAGGATACAGAGCATTTTTATTGTAACAAAGTCAACTGATTGTAGATGTTATTTACATCCACAAAATACATTCAAAATAGTAACATTCACATTCATGTTTGATTAAATCACTTGGTGTTATAGTGTAACCAAACTGACAAACAAAACTAACCACCACACTTATCATCTGAAAAGGTTGGAATTGAGATGTTCACACTGCTGTACTTAAAATGAATAACCAATACGGATCTATTATATAGCATAGAGAACTCTGCTAATTATTATGAAACAAACTAAATGAAAAAGGATTTGAAAAAGAATAGATATATGTATATGTCTAACTAAACTGCTTTGCTGTACACTTGAAATTAACACAATATTGTTTATTAACTATAATCAATATAAAATAACAAGTTAAAAATAAAAATGATTTTTCTATGAACTTTAGATTTTATTGATAAATTTTGCTTTGCTGTGAAGCAGAAATCTGACTTCATTTTTGTATGAATGATAATTTACTTTGCACATTCACCAAACAGCCACCTTTTCACCCCTGGCATGCAATTTGTATGGAAATTTTACCCTTGTTGAGTTATCTCATTTCTGGAGTATAAAAGTATTTTGTTCTAAGTTCTACATACAAGGCTTTTTTTGCTTAAATATTTTGTAAAATATTAATATGTTGTGCTAACTTGTTTGAAGTTTTCCTATGAACTTAAATATATGTGTATAAATATTTATCCAAGCTCAGTTTTTTTTTTTTTTAATTCTTGGAATGTTATCAACTTATGTTTATGGTAATTTCTAATATATTTATATTTATCTTATTGCTTTAATATTATTTGCTGCTTGCTTTAAGTTTTTTCTATGATCTGGCCTTCTTTGAACATATTATTTTACTGTTTGCCCATTTTTACATTCTTTCCTTTCTTTTTTATTTTCTTCGTCCTTCTCTTCATCATCATTTCTTTCATTTCCCTTATGCTACTTTTTTCATCTTACTCCATTTTTTTTCTCTTCTATCAGATTGGGAATTCTTTAGTACTGTTATTTTAGTGGCTATCTTGAAAATGTTAGTTTGGCTATTAAAATATATAAAATTAGGTATGGCTGAATCCCTTTGCTGTCCACCTGGAACTATCACAACATCATTATTCAGTTATCAGTTCAGTTCAGTCGCTCAGTGGTGTCCAACTCTTTGGGACCCCATGAACCGCAGCATGCCAGGCCTCCCTGTCCATCACCAACTTCCGGAGTTTACTTAAACCAATGTCCATTGAGTTGGTGATGCCATCCAACCATCTCACCCTCTGTGGTCCCCTTCTTCTCCTGCCCTCAATTGTTCTCAGTATCAGGGTCTTTTCCAGTGAGTCAGCTCTTCCCATCAGGTGGCCAAAGTATTGGAGTTTCAGCTTCAACATCAGTCCTTCCAATGAATATTCAGGACTGATCTCCTTTAGGATGGACTGGTTGGATCTTCTTGCAGTTCAAGGGACTCTCAAGAGTCTTTTCCAACACCACAGTTCAAAAGCATCAGTTCTTCGGCTCTCAGCTTTCTCTATAGTCCAACTCTCACATCCATACATGGCCACTGCAAAAACCATAGCCTTGACTAGCCAGACCTTTGTTGACAAAGTAATGTCAATGTTTTTCAATATGCTGTCTAGGTTGGTCATAACTTTCCTTCCAAGGAGTAAGCATCTTTTAATTTCATGGCTCCAATCACCATCTGCAGTGATTTTGGAGCCCAGAAAAATAAAGTCAGCCACTGTTTCCACTGTTTCCTTCTTAAGGGATTCTTCCTTATGCAGGAACTGAACCCACATCTTCTGCTTGGCAGGCAGATTCTTTACCACTGATCCACCTGGGATGCCCATGAAACTAGGTATACTGTTATAAAGTATACAATGCATTCTAACATACTATTGTTCCATATACAATTTTATATTTGCTCTAGTTTGAAAATTGAGGAATAAATGTATTGTTCTATAAATGTTTACCTGTTTATATTTGCCCACATATTTATTAATATTTTTTCATTTTTTCCTTTATTTCAAAAATTTTCCTGGAACCTTTATTTCTTAAAATATAATTTTGGAAGTTCTTTAATAAGATTAATTTGAAAGTAAATTATGTTGCTAATTTTTTTGTCTGGAATTATCTCTATTTTGCTCTAATTTTTAAAGTATTTTTTGCTACACTTTTACTAAATAAGAGTTATTTTCCATCAATATGATGATGTCCTCCTCTCTCTCTGACTTCTAATACACACATACACACATATTCATATTTATTTATTTATTTTAATTTTTTCTCTAACCACTTTAAAAATTATGTGTTTTCCTCACTCTTATTTTGTGTCACAATTTTTCAAGTTTACATTGATTTGTTATTTGTTCTGGTATATGTTGTTCTTCCTGTGTCTGTAAATTCAATTTTTCAGTAATTCTAAAACTTCTTAGTATGCTTTCAAAGGTTTACTCTGGAAATGCTTCCTTCTTACTGCAGAACTATATAGTATGCTTCTATTCTGGCTTCCATATTCCTTAACCTCTGTTTCTCAAATTTATAATCTCTTTATATTTTTGTCTTCCTTCTGGCAATGGCTTGATAGATACTCCAACTCAACAAATATCTTTTAGACTATATATACCCTTGTATTTACCCTTTCTACTGAGTATGTTTTGATAACTATTTATTAAAGTTTTGTGGTCTCCAGATTTTATAAACTTAAGTCAAAGATTTTTATTAGAATAAGATAATAGTTAAAAATTTTAAGATTAGATATCAATACCAGAAATACTATCAGGACATTTCAACTGTGTTTGAACAGAAACAGGTAGAGTGTTTTTGTTTGTTTTATTGATTAATTTACACCCATTCCTTTGTTTTCAGGATGTAGCCTCTTCAAATGACCCAAATTTATGTGACTATCTCAGATTTGCTATTTTCTCTGTCTTTGAGAAATAAAAGTAAACCTCTATTAGTCTTGCATTTTGATCTTTGGGTGAATCTCTGGTTTCATATTATTATTCATCACCTTCCCACTTTGATATATGTCTAATATCCTTGAAATTTTAGTTATGCATTCAGATATACTTTTCATGTCTTTTATCTGACAGTATTTTTAGAAGAAAAATGTAGAACTCTTTGTAAATACAATTGGAAGCTAAAGTCCATGGTTATTTTTATTAACTAGTTATATACCCTGATCTTTAGGGATCTAATAATGTAATCATTACTTTCCTGGGAAAAAAAAAAAAACATTTTCTAAGTGCAAGCATCCAACTGTGATTGTAAAATTATAATATCTAAAAATTTTAGAAACACAAGCAATGAAGTCAATGTTTATTATTATTTGTCCAAGATCTCACACAGCTAAACATTCTTCAGCAATAAGTATATATACTGACATGAATCTTATAAGATAATTTCAGAACTGTTTTTAGATAAACTTTGCAATGCAATAAACATTATAGTAGCTGTGCACTTTCAGTTGTCACAAGAACATCAATTAGAGTCTGTAAATGATCAAGTTTTTTGATAATAAACAATATACTCTATGAATCTACATTTAGATTCACAAAATTTCAAGATTAAATATTACTTGTAATAGGAAATACAAAAAATTTGATCATTTCCTGTAACATAATCTAACAGAGTTTGAAGAACATACAATGTCAAATTGGCTTTTACATAAGAAGTGTCTGGAATCTTTTAAGCAAATGCATCTGAAAAGGAATCATTACATTTGACAGGAACCTCAGTTATTCTGAATATGGTTATTGAACACAGCATTTATTAGAAGTCACTTTTTTAATATCTGTGATGCAGTCTTACAGTTTAAGTCTCTTTTTGATCTATTACAAATGTTAAAGTTAATTTTTAATTCACATTTTAAAATATAAAGATCTATGCATGCATGCAAGCTAAGTCACTTCAGTTGTGTCTGACTTTCTGAGACTTCATGGACTGCAGCCCACCCAGCTTCTCTGTCCATGGGATTCTCCAGGCAAGAATACTGGAGTGGGTTGCCCTTTCCTCCTCTAGGGATGAAGATATATAATAAATAACAAACAATGAAAGACAATCCTTTGATATGTATTTTAAGAAATTTTTAAATAGCAGCTTTGAAGTGTGATAATACTATACAAAAATTAGCAATTACTTCATTAGTTTTTGAATTGCTTACATTCAATGCTGAGCACTACCCAGGTATTGCCTATTCTGAGAGTCACCCTTTGTATGAAGTATTAGAAAAACAGCAAAAACTGATGTTGGACTTTAAGGGCAGACTTTTAGACTAAACAGAATCTGGAAAAGGTGAGATATGTAAATATTTGGAATTAATAAGGCAAAGTGAAACAGATCTATATAATTATTTATATTTTCAAATACTTCTTACTGGTGCAATACTAGGGCAAATAGTGCTAAATAGGTTTAGTTTTCATTCTTTTGTTCAAAAGTGTAAACAGACGCACAATGATGGTAGGTTACAATAAATCACAAGGGACTAATTATATATATATACATTATATATATATATATATATATATTTAAGGAGTCAAATATGAGGGTTTCCCAGGTGATGCTAGTGGTGAAAAACCAACCTAAAAATGTAGGTAGATGTAAGAGACCAGGTTTGAATCGCTGGATCAGGAAGATCCCCTGGAAGATGGCATAGCAATCCACTCTAGTATTCTTGCTTGGAGAATTCCATGGACAGAGAAGCCTGGCAGGCTGCAATATACATAGAGTCAGACATGACTGAAGCCACTTAGCATGCAGTCAAATACAAACCATATGTTTTACTTACACTTTTCTATTAATAAATTATAAGAAATCATCATGATTTGCATGGATTTCAGGAAATAAATATCATAAAAATGTGATTTCTAAGTAAATTGTGTTCATTTAAGACTTTATGTAGTTTTCTCTCAATATATTCTTTGACTCAAACAACATTTCTTAAAACATTATAAGAAAGCTGTGGTACATATACACAATGGAGTATTACTCAGCCATTAAAAAGAATACATTTGAATCAGTTCTAATGAGGCAGATGAAACTGGAGTCTATTATACAGAGTGAAGTAAGCCAGAAGATAAACACCAATACAGTATACTAACACATATATATGGAATTTACAAAGATGGTAACAATAACCCTGTATACGAGACAGCAAAAAAGACACTGATGTATAGAACAGTCTTTTGGACTCTGTGGGAGAGGGAGAGGGTGGGATGATTTGGGAGAATGGCATTGAAGTATGTATAATATCATGCATGAAACGAGTCGCCAGTCCAGGTTCAATGCACAGTACTGGATGCTTGGGGCTGGTGCACTGGGACAACCCAGAGGGGTGGTACAGGGAGGGATGGTGTATACCTGTGGCAGATTCATGTTGATATATGGCAAAACCAATACAATATTGTAAAGCAAAAATCTAATAATAATAATAAAATAAAAAATAATAATGATGAAAAAAAAAAAAAGAAAAGAAAAAGCAAGGGAGTTCCAGATCACAACAATGGGAAATTCTTAAAGTAAAAAAAAAAAAAAAAGAAAAAGAAAACCTAAAGGGAAAAAAAAAAAAAACGTATTTAGTGAACTCTCTTCTTTAGTGAGAAAAAATATATATATATATGTTATCCAAGATTTTAAATACTAAGAAGAGTCATAGTAACAGTTTTACACCCAAAGTAAAATGCTTTCTCAGCTTGACTTTTAAATGTGAATTTTCTTCAGGCTAGTCACAGTTTTAGGAAAAGAGAAACAATTTTCAAGGGGTGGCACCTTCTTCACACATATAATAATAAATATAGGCCAAATGCATAAAAAAGTTCTGAAGCAAAGATTATTAGTTATTTGACAACTTAGTAAATAATAGATACTACCTTCATGTTTTCTTTTAAAGAATGAAGTTAATGAGGAAGTCACATTTTTATTTCTTCCCTTATTTTAGGTTGTTAAGTGCAAATTAACTGTGTATCCAATTTTTCTCTAATAAATAATGTTTTCCCTAGTACTGTAATACTAGGGCAGGCAGGCATAGCCACAAGAAGAGATACAGGGAAGGGTTTGGAAAACAAATCTTAATTACATTCATAGATCCTAGAAACAGGAGTAACAGTGTGCATGCAGGGCCACATGGAGAAGAACCAGCAATGACTGTGAGCCATTTGGGAAAGATGGAGAGGGGAGAGCCAAGGCTGATTTCTTTTTTGTGGTTTCCTTGGGAAAGGAAAGTAGATAAACCTCTTATGATTTGCTAGATTGAATAGCTTCGGAGGGCTCTGAAGTTTGGGGGATGATCCCTGTTTGCTTCATATACGACTCTAGAAAGTTCGAGACAGAGGAATGTTGCTTGTGGGAGCGAGAGTATGGGCCAAATATGTGAGTTGGGCTTCAGACTGGTTGGTTTGTATATCAAAGGGCTGCTGCTTCTGAGTGCTTTTGTGTCTCTAAGAACTCTCTCATTCTGACAGAGACAGTCTCTCTGCACCCAGATATGATGTCAAGATGTCAAAATACAATGGCATAAAATAAAATAAATTAAAAAAACTTTACTGTGACTTTTATTATTGTTATTGATTTGTATAAGTGACATTATTTCATATTTAGTGTGAAAATTTTAATTTCACTGTGCAAAGTATAAAACAAAAAATGCTAATTTTCTGTGCAATGCATCCTTCTCTTCAGCATATTGAGTGGATACAGGTAGGAAAACAAGAAATGCTGAGTGTAGATACATACTATGATGGGGAAAATGTTCAGACTGGAGCAAAGATTTGTCCTAATTAAGGCAGAGATTGGTGGCACTAAAGATGTTAAAAAAGATCTAAGACGCAGCGTTTCCAAGAAAGTGTTTGGTAAATGCACGTTCAAAGGCCAAACCCTTAGAGCTTCAAATGAGAAAAAAAAGTATGATTGTGGCATCTGTTGCTCCATAACTGAAGGACCACTGTCATTAAGAGGCTGTGAAGAGGCTGTCTAGCCCTGTTCACATTATACTTCCAACCCTGTCGGTAAGAAAAACAGAGCAAGACCTGATGCTTTTCAGGGGTAATGGGGGCCTGAAGAAATGAAAGAAGGGGAAAATAGTATAGAAATTCTAGCACAGCAATAGACTCTAATGCTGTTGTTAGTTTGCCCATATCACAGTAAAAGTTATCCCTGCCCATTCAACATTCCATGTAGGTGATGAATCACAATTTCATTCTGTGACAATTACAAATGGATAAATCTTGGTTGGGAGATTTTTTTTTTATTATGAGAGCTTCTTTCATTCTAATTGCCTTATGAGTATGTCCTTGAATGCCATCTACAAAAGCTTAACATTGGAATAAATGACAATCGATCTAGTCATTATAACTGTGTAGCCACACAACTGGATGGATCCATGTATGCACAGTCCAGTTCTAGCCAAAGCATCATTAATCAAAAAAGGTCTCTACATAGTAGATAAAGAATTACTCTGAGTCAAATCCTAGTTCTTTCATGTCAATTATCCCAAAAGTAAAAGTAAATCAAGGCATGGGGTGATTTAGTATCGTCATGGTAAGTCATAGGCTATAAAAAGAGTTCAAACTGTGGGTGAAAAGTTATTATTTATTATTCTACTGCATCCACACTGAGATATCAATGATAAAATGCAAAACGATGTAGACTCCACTGCATGTTTCAATATTGTTTCATGATCCATCAAGTTACTGGGATAATTCTATAGACAATGGCTTTGTATGTATTTCTGAAGCAATTATAGTAGAAGTGCACTGTGGGAAAAGGTAGAACATTTGTATTCAGTAGTTCCCTGTAATAATAATATGAGCAGTGCATAGTTGCAAAATTACTACATGTTAGGCATTGTGTTAAATGCACTATTTTAATCAATCCTCTCTCAATACAATTAGGTAAGAAGGTTTTTATACTCAATCTACCAATAAGTAAAGAAAGTTTAAGAAATTCATTAGGATTGTATACAAAAAAAAAAAAAAAGCAGTAGAACCAGAAATTAAGCCTTTACCTTCAGGGCTCATATTTAACTAGGTAGGAACCTTTGCCCTTCAGAGGATTTTGATGCCTATGCTCATTAGAGAGGTTTGCTTCTCTATTAGCCTAAAAAAAAATAAATAAACCCTTCCTTTTCCACAAGACAACCATTCAATGGAACATGATTACCTGTGTGTAAAAGTCAGTTGGAAGCAGATTGTTTCTAGAAAAATTAGAGAGAATACTTCTTAGACATTTGATGCTTCAGCTATTGATTTTAGCAAAAAGAGAGCTAATCTTTTAATTTTAAAGAGGATGTTTTATTTTGCTACACAACATCTTTTGACCTTCCCATGTGGCCCAGTAGTGAAAAAAATCTGCCTGCCAATGCAGGAGATGCAGGAGATGCGTGTTCTATCCCTGGGTCAGGAAGATTCCCTGGAGAAGGAAATAGCTACCAATCCAGTATTCTTGCCTGGAGAACCTCATGGGCAGAGGTGCCTTGTGGGCTACAGTCCTTAGGGTTGCAAACAGTTGGACATGATTGAATGACTGAGCACACACAGCATCTTTTAATATCCATGAACTTTTAAGCTAGAGTGTTGCTCCTCTATCTCTTTTTGCAGCAAAATCTCAGGCATGGAATATAATTTCTTCCAATTATGTACCTGCCCATGTTCCTATTTAGAATGGACATGGAGAAGGAGGTACAAGCAAATTGCATTCTACTAAATGTTATCTGGGAAGATATTAAGCTTTTAGAGATAGCAATGATGAGTGTTTTGGAGGTTACATTGCATACCCACGGACAACACAATGATGCAATAGTACCTACTGCATCAGTGTAGGTCCTCCAATCCCCCAGTATGCAGATATTTCTCAAGTTTTACATATCTGTAGAGCTTCTAAACATGATTCATTACATCCATTTGGGTTTCATTAGCAATCCTGATATATATATATATATATATATATATATATATATATATGTGTGTGTATGTGTGTATATATATATATTTTTTTCTGTCTATATGATAATTTTGTTTTTGCAACAAATATCCTAATTATCTGCCCAAGAATAAATTACTTAGCTTATAACTGGCATATATTCACATATATTTCCCAGCAAATTTATTGAATACCTGCTATGTGTCAGGGCCATTAGGTTATTAGTTGAGAGACAAAGATTAATAACATGATAATTGTTTTAAAGAATCTGCAATTTATGAAGATAGACATAAAAGTCACTTTTAGAAACATGCAGTTAAATGTAAGTTGGTGATGCTATAGAGAATTTGAGAAGTTGAGAAATTTGAGCAAGAAATTAAGTAAAGTCTCAGGAAAGGAGTTTGGAATCAGAAAGACACATAACAAAGCTTTGTTGGACAAGTGACAAAGAATTGTGAGAGTTGTGTGAATTTATATTTTAATTGGAAAAATTGAGAGAGGAGAGTTTTAATCAGATAAACAGATATGTGAAAATTCCTAGAGAGGAGAGAAATCATGTCATTTTGGGGGAACTGGCAATGCTTCCAGAATAGCAGTTACCTAGATAGTGAAGGGGGTGCAAAGAAATGGTGCTGAATAGTTTTCCAGGGTTCAGATAATAAAGATCCTTATAAACTGCTGGAGTATTTGGAAGAGGAAAGAGCTGTATCAGAGTAAAGAGCAAGGTTAGCAGGCAACCCAGGATTCAAAACATATAAATGAAATAAAGGGTAGGAAGGCAAGAAAATCTTGACTACAAACTGTGCACATCAGACATAATCTGAAATTAAAAGAAGGAAGATTTAATTCTCTCAACAACCAAGGAGAATTCTAGACATTGGCTCATTTAATGGTATTAGCAGTAAATTCCAGCACTAGGTAAAACTTCAGAAAAAGGTGACCAAACAGGGCAAAAAAAAAAAAAAGACATCATTTTTTTTTTATCCCCAAAAAACTACAAAGTAAGTGAAGTAATACAAAAAGAAAGAGTAGTTTTCAATATAAAGTTTTGCTCCAGGAAAAAGAATTACATTATAAAAAGCATCTACTTTGTAATCTTGCTAGAATTCAGGGAAAAATCAACACTACCCAAGATAAGAATGACATGGTGATTATATATATTTGTAAACATCTCTAAGAAATATATGACAACCCTGATAGGAAAATGGTTTTTCAGTGACTTGGTGTGAGAGTATTAGATTTCCCATTATTCCTTTTCCTCCAAACAAAAGTCAAAGACCTGTCAATGATTTCAATTCTACACGTACATAAGCCAGGTAACACTGGACTCAAACACTAGAAGTAAAGGCATCTTGGAGATTAGTCCTTAGTCAGTTGGTTCAATTGCAAGTATTTTCTCCCATTGTCAGGGCTGTGTTTTCATCTTTTTTTTGTGGTTTCCTTAGTTATACAAATGTTTTTAAGTTTAATTCAGTTCAGTTCAGTTCAGTCACTCAGTCGTGTCTGACTCTTTGTGACTCCATGAATTGCATCACGAAAGGCCTCCCTGTCCAACACCAACTCCTGGAGTTCACTCAGACTCATGTCCATCGAGTCAGTGATGCCATCCAGCCATCTCATCCTCTGTTGCCCCCTTCTTCTCCTGCCCCCAATCCCTCCCAGCATCAGAGTCTTTTCCAATGAGTCAACTCTTCATATGAGGTAGCAAAAGTATTGGAGTTTCAGCTTCAGCATCCTTCCTTCCAAAGAACATCCAGGACTGATCTCTTTAGAATGGACTGGTTGGATCTCCTTGCAGTCCAAGGGACTCTCAAGAGTCTTCTGCAACACCACAGTTCAAAAGCATCAGTTCTTTGGCACTCAGATTTCTTCACAGTCCAACTCTCACATCCATACACAACTACCGGAAAAACCATAGCCTTGACTAGACGAATCTTTGTTGGCAAAGTAATGTCTCTGCGTTTGAATATGCTACCTAGGTTGGTCATAACTTTCCTTCCAAGGAGTAAGCGTCTTTTAATTTCATGGCTGCAATCACCATCTGCAGTGATTTTGGAGCCCCAAACAATAAAGTCTGACACTGTTTCCACTGTTTCCCCATCTATTTCCCATGAAGTGATGGGACCAGATGCCATGATCTTCGTTTTCTGAATGTTGAGTTTTAAGCCAACTTTTTCACTCTCCTCTTTCACTTTCATCAAGAGGCTTTTTAGTTCCTCTTCACTTTCTGCCATAAGGGTGGTATCATCTGCATATCTGAGGTTATTGATATTTCTCCCCGCAATCTTGATTCTGCTTGTGCTTCTTCCAGCCCAGCATTTCTTATGATGTACTCTGCATAGAAGTTACATAAGCAGGGTGACACTATACAGCCTTGATGTACTCCTTTCCTATTTCGAACCAGTCTGTTGTTCCATGTTCAGTTCTAACTGTTGCTTCCCGGCCTGCATACAGGTTTCTCAAGAGGCAGGTCAGGTGGTCTGGTATTACCATCACTTTCAGAATTTTCCACAGTTTATTGTGATCCACACAATCAAAGGCTTTGGCATAGTCAATAAAGCAGAAATAGATGTTTTTCTGGAACTCTTTTGCTTTTTCCACGATCCAGCGGATGTTGGCAATGTGATCTCTGGTTCCTCTGCCTTTTCTAAAACCAGCTTGAAAATCTGGAAGTTCACAGTTCACGTATTGCTGAAGCCTGGCTTGGAGAATTTTGAGCATTACTTTACTAGCATGTGAGATGAGTGCAATTGTGCAGTAGTTTGATCATTCTTTGGCATTGCCTTTGTATGGGATTAGAATGAAAACTGACCTTTTCCAGTCCTGTGGCCACTGCTGAGTTTTCCAAATTTGCTGGCATACTGAGTGCAGCACTTTCACAGCATCATCTTTCAGGATTTGAAATAGCTCAACTGGAATCCCATCACCTCCACTAGCTTTGTTTGTAGTGATGCTTTCTAAGGCCCACTTGACTTCACATTCCAGGATGTCTGGCTCTAGGTGAATGATCACACCATTGTGATGAAGTTTAATTAGGTTCCATTTTTATTTTTGTTTTTATTTTCATTACTATATGGAGTAGATGAAAAAAGTTCTTGCTATGATTTATGTCAAAGAGTGTTCTGGCTATATTTTCCTTTAGTGGTTTTATAGTGTCTGGCCTTATATTCTGGTCTTCTTGTGTGTGCGTGTGTATGGTGTTAGGGAGTGCTCTAAAATCATTCTTTTACATGTTGCTGACCAATTTCCCCCAAATTGGAAGAACAAGGTTATCACATATATGCTATTGACACTATGTATAAAATTGATAACTAATGAGATCATGCTGTATAGCCTAGGGAACTACTTAATGCTCTGCTCTGTGGTGATCTGGGTGGGAAGGAAATCGAAAAGGGAGGACATTTGTACAGCTAATTCATTTTACCTTACAATAGAAACGAACACAACTTTGTAAAACAGCTATACTTTAACAAAATTTACTTAAAAATAAATACAATGGAAAGAATTAACGAAGGAATTGAAGTCATTTACATTAAAAATAAAATTATATTTAGCTTCTGTCCTGGTTTGTAAGAATAATTTTCTTAGGAACAATCCTTCACATGCACTTTATGCTGATAGCAGCAATTTGTTATGTACATTTAAAAGAAAATTTGTTCATAGCAATACAATTATTCATATTTTAAAGTTATTTTAACAAACTTTTTCACTTATTTGAGTATAATAATAAAAACATATCTGTGGCAATGTTTATCAATGCAGCATATGAAATTTTAAAAATTAGATGCAACTTAAAATTCAACATAGAAATAGATCAAATAATGTGTTATTTATGTATACTTGTAGAAGGGTAGCTCTCAAAACAGATTGGAGAAGGAAATGACAGCCCACTTCAGTATTCTTGCCAAGATAATTCCATGGACAGATGAGCTTGATAGTCTACAGTCCACGAGGTCACAAAGAGTAGGACACAGCTGAAGAGACTGAGCATGTGAAACATAGTGGAAAAAATATGTTATATATATTATACAATCTTTAGACCCTTATATTTTCAAGGGAGAAGAATTATTTCAACTTTATATTACAATATAATTTCTAACATGCAAAAATCTTATATATTTTAATATTGACTTATCTGCCTGTGTTGCAATGGACAATTTTAAATTTTGCCCAATTTTTGGTGTATTATCAATATAGGAAACACATATATGTTCTGTATTATCCAAATGCTGTATTTGATGGATATTTGCTTATCTGTTAATTAATTTTTGCACAAAATTATTTTGTGAAAAAAATGATTACGTGTAGATAGAAGGTGATTCCATCATCATTTAACAGTGAAATTAATCACAATGTTTGCCCAGTGATCTACCTCCACAAAATTCTGAATATTTGAAAAATATATTAGAGGAACTTCTGTGCCTCAGAGCAGTTATTCTATTTCCATGACTTTCAGAGAGATGTGTGCTTCCTTGCCAAAAGGCTTCTGCAAGAAAGAAATAGCTGATTGTATGGTTTTGCTTAAATAACATTACTTTTAGAAATCTCCTTTCAAATCCAATTAATTGCCAATAATTTGTGCTGGATGTATTCACAGTTATTATTAATTTTTAAACTCTCCCAAGAGATGGAAATATAGTATCTTCTCATTTTCCTTCACCTAATTTGAAGCAACAGTTAGAACTGGACACAGAACAGCAGACTGGTTCCAAATCAGAAAAGGAGCACGTTAAAGCTGTATATTGTCATCTGGCTTATTTAACTTATATGCAGAGCACATTATGAGAAACACTGCACTGGATGAAGCACAAGCTGGAATCAAGATTGACAGGAGAAATATCAGTAACCTCAGATATGCAGATGACACCACCTTATGGCAGAAGGTGAAGAAGAACTAAAGAGCCTCTTGATGAAAGTGAAAGAGGAGAATGAAAAAGTTGGCTTAAAGCTCAACATTCAGAAAACAAAGATCATGGCATCTGGTCCTATCACTTCATGGCAAATAGATGGAGAAACAGTGGAAACAGTGGCTGACTTTATTTTTGGGGCTCCAAAATCACTGCAGATGGTGATGGCAGCCAGATGCTTACTCCTTGGAAGGAAAGTTACAGTCAACATACATAGCATATTAAAAATTAGAGATATTACTTTACCAACAAAGATTCATCTAGTCAAGGCTATGGTTTTTCCCATAGTCATGTATGGATGTGAGATTTGGACTATAAAGAAAGCTGAGAGGCTAAGAATTGATGCTTTTGAACTGTGGTGTTGGAGAAGACTCGAGAGTCCCTTGGACTGCAAGAAGATCCAACCAGTCCATTCTAAAGGAGATCAGTTCTGGGTGTTCATTGGAGGGACTGATGCTAAAGCTGAAACTCCAATACTTTGGCCACCTCATGTGAAGAGTTGACTCACTGGAAAAGACCCTGATGCTGGGAGGGATTGGGGGCAGGAGGAGAAGGAGATGACAGAGGATGAGATGGCTAGATGGCATCACCGACTCAATGGACATGAGTTTGGGTAAACTCTGGGAGTTGGTGATGGACAGGGGGGCCTGGCGTGCTACAGTTCATGGGGTCACAAAGAGTCTGGCATGAATGAGCAACTGAACTGAACTGAACTGAATATGTTCACAGAAGATTGAGAATAAGCTGCCTGGATGTCACAGTCACTATAGACTTTTCCTTGCAAAAATTCACACAAGATCGAATGAAAGAAATTTGACTGGGATTTCTTTTGACTTAATGGCTGAATAGTTGAATCACTTTAAAAAATAATTATTGACAGATTTTATGGGATTTTAGCAGAATATGAAGACTGAAGACAGCTCACTAATTATTTTGAATGCTAACCAGAAACGTAAGCAATCTCACAAATTTTCATCCTAGAATAAGTTTACTATAAGCAAAAAGTATCTGATAACTTCCAAAGGAAGGCTTTTAAATGTTTTATGTAAAATGTCTCTACAATGATTGAGTAAAAAGTATTTTTATTGACAATAAAGTTTCACAGCATTCAATATGCCATTTTTCTAATTCCTTTCATGATCCCAGTCCACTTAATTTGTACTATCTGTCCACTGTCCCCTGCCCCAATATCTTCTGCATACTCCCCTTACCCTCTTACTAGTAAGGGAATTCCCAGTAAGTTTCCACCACCAAGTCTCCTCACCTTCTAGCACCCCAGCCATAACTGCTCTCTTATGCACTGGTTATCAATTCTGCTTGCTTCCAAAAATGTATCACTTCAGCAACTTCCTGTTCTCTCTTTCTGGAAATATTAGTATTTATTTTTCTATTACTAACTTCCATGTGTATACAGACATTTTGCTACTTCCTACTTCTCCTATAATAGATTGGGAAAAAAGTCTTTGTTGACTACACTTGCAGCATACAAATAACATACTATTTTGGTGACATCCAATTATAAAAAAAGTCTTGAATTATTGAATTATCTTGAATTGTCTTGAGTTGTCTCATTGTCTCCAAACACACAAATTCCATATCCTCTTGAACTTATTAAAATCAGTGGTTCTAAAGGTGCAACCCACTAAAACCACCTCACCAGGCTGAAGACAGCCAGTAATTTCCTATTCCTGTCTTACTGGATCTGTTAATGACACCTGACCCAGTGCATCATTCTCTGCTTCTAGAAACCACAGTCCTCTGAATTCTATGTTTTATTTTTCTTGTTCTTCATTATGCATCCAATCTGTATTGTCCCAGATCTCAGCCCGTAGGACTCTTTACTTCTAAGACACTCCTTGACAGACTATAGGATCCCACCCTTGAAACATCAACTGTACTCTGAAACTCACTTCAGCTCAGGCTCTTTCACCAAACTCCAGATTCTTACATCAAATTATTCCAGGCATTGACATTTGATGCCAGACATGGCAGCCTGAACTCAGGTTCAAGATCTGCTCTACCAAGGCTCATTCCCTCAATGCCTCTAAACTGAGTACCACCAATTGCTGTTGTGAATAAATGCAATTCTTTTAATTTCCTTTAATACACTTGTTTTCTCATGCACACACATATGTACCATTCCAGTTTTTGGTTCCATTTTGAAAATGCAACCTGACCGTAGTTACTGTGATCACCTGCCCTTGTCATTCACCTAGCTTCAGCATCAGGTCACTTGAAAGGTCACTACAGTTTCTCCTACCTGCTGTTGCACATCTTCTCATACTTTTCTGGGGTATATTTTGGCAGAGCAGCTGAATCAGCTTTTCAAAATATAGACAGATCATGACAATTCTCTGGTGAAAATAACTTCATGGCCACTTGCCTCACCATAGAGAACAGATAACTCACTGACAATGAAATACAAAACCTTTGATACCCTGATGACCCATAAATTCTGTGACTCATCTTCATGACATCAGCCTCCTGTCCCTTCTTCAAATATACTGTGCCAAGCTACCTCTGGACCCTTGTGCTTGCTCTCTCCTCTTTAGGAACAACTTCGTCCGAGGTCCACATGGAAACAAGCTTTTTCTCAGATATTACTTACACAACTAGATATTACTTTCCAACAACCTTAACTACAATTTTTCTTAATATGTCTATTTCATTTTTCTTCACAACATTTATCATCATTGAATATTCTCTGATTTACTTATTTATTGTGCTTATTGTTCATCTCCCCCTACAGAATAATAATAAATGTAGAAATGTTGTACTTGTTTAACTTCAGAAATACATGGTTTTAACAAGATAGCACCTAAATTGTAGAAAAGGCAATGGCACCCCACTCCAGTACTCTTGCCTGGAAAATTCCATGGACCGAAGAGCCTGGTAGGCTGCAGTCCATGGGGTTGCTAAGAGTCAGACACGACTAAGCGACTTCACTTTCACTTTTCACTTTCATGTACTGGAGAAGAAAATGGCAACCCACTCCAGTGTTCTTGCCTGGAGAATCCCAGGGACCGGGCAGCTGGTGGGCTGCCATCTATGGGGTCACACAGAGTCGGACACAACTGAAGCGACTTAGCAGAAGCAGCAGCAGCAGCAGCAACACCTAAATTGTACTCAGGTGGCTCAGCAGTAAAGAATCCACATGCCAATGCAGGAGATGTGGATTTGATCCATGAGTCAGGAAGATCCCCTGGAGAAGGAAATGGCTACTCACTCTGGTATTCTTGCCTGGGAAATCCCATGGACAGAGAAGCCTGATGGGCTATAATCTATAGATTTACAAAGAGTTGATACAGCTGAGCATCACTACTCCTTAGACTTTCTGCATAACACTGGAATCAGTACTTCTGGCAATGCGAGAATTGAGGTAAGAACTGAGGTGAGAATCCTCAGTTCCTGGAAGGGCACATCCCACCCATCTGAGCTTGTGCATCATGATACTCTTTCTGTCTCCTTGCCCCATCCCTTAAATTGTAAAGGAATGTTTTTCTTATGATGTCTTTGATGTGACATTTTTTGAATGTTTGTGCTCTTTGTTGGTGATTTCATTGTTTAAAATGTCACTGCAGGCATCATGCTAAAGTGTTGTCTAGTGTTCCTAAGAGGAGGAGGGCTGTGAGGTGTGTTATTAAGAAAATACACGTATTTTAAAATCTACGTTCAAGCATGGTTTGGAGTAAAATCCGTGTAATGGGCCAAAAATATGCATAGTAAATACGATGTCTTTGAACGAACACACATAGAACAGGTTTAAGTATTGATCAGTTGACAAAAATGTGATTAGAGGCTGACAGGAATCTTATTCTATATTTTGTCTAGAAGCAATGATTCAGTATTCACTAATTCAGTATTCATGATGACTTTAAAGAACATAACTACTGCTAATAAGAACTGACAACATTTTAAAATTATATCATGAACATTTCCCATATAATTAAAAATAATATTTGTCTAAGCAAGAGTTCCAGAGAAGGCAATGGCACCCCACTCCAGTACTCTTGCCTGGAAAATCCCATGGATGGAGGAGCCTGGTAGGCTGTAGTCCATGGAGTCGCTAAGAGTCAGACACGACTGAATGACTTCCCTTTCACTTTTCACTTTCATGCATTGGAGAAGGAAGTGGCAACCCACTCCAGTGTTCTTGCCTGGAGGATCCCAGGGACGGGGTAGCCTGGTGGGCTTCTGTCTATGGGGTCGCACAGAGTCAGACATGACTGAAGCAACTTAGCAGCAGCAGCAGCAAGCAAGAGTTCATGATCAAAATACATATGTTCAGGTGCTTGCAAAATAACATGGATCATTTTATCTATTGACATATGTTCTTTCAAAACTCATGGAATTCTCCAGCAAGAGGGGAATCTTCCTGACACAGGGATCAAACTTCTGTCTATTGCATTTCCTGCATTGGCAAGTGGATTCTTTACCACTATACCATGTGGGAAGCCTGGAGAATCATCTATAGACCCTCTGAGTCTGGCTCCCAAAGCAGCATACTGTAAGGGAGAGTGGTTAACTGGGGCTAACATGACTTAGAAATTCTTATAGTCATGCTTACAGTTCATTACAGAAAAAAATGATACAGTCTGAAATTAGCAAAGGGAAAAGTCTCCAGATGTGACAACACATATGAAATGGTACCAACTAGAGAAACTCAACTGGGTGTTGATGTTCAGAGTTTTATGGATAATCAGTCATGTCAGCGCTTGTGTAGTTGACCTCAGTTACCCATGCTTTACACTCCCCAAAAAAGAACAGGTGTTCATCATAAACCCTATTGTTAGCATAGACTGCTGCTGCTGCTAAGTCGCGTCAATCGTGTCCAACTCTGTGCGTCCCCATAGACGGCAGCCCACCAGCTGCCCCGTCCCTGGGATTCTCCAGGCAAGAACACTGGAGTGGATTGCCATTTCCTTCTCCAGTGCATGAAAGTGAAAAGTGAAAGTGAAGTTGCTCAGTCGTGTCTGACCCTTAGCGACCCCATGGACTGCAGCCCACTAGGCTCCTCTGTCCATGGGATTTTTCCAGGCAGGAGTACTGGAGTGGGATGCCATTCACATAGACTATCTGGGCACAAATTGCCCAGCAGGCAAACACTTATCAAATAGGCTTTCCTTGGAAATGTTCAGCATTCTAGCATTAAAGTCTGCCAAGCTCACTCCTCCTTACCTACCCTCAAGTCCAGGTTCCATGTTCACTCTGGGTCTACAGCCGTGCACACAGGTTTCCTTTTCCTTGCATCATTTTTCATCTCATAATGTGTTGTCTTGCCATTGACATACTTGAGAAAATCAATGTTGAAAAATTTGGGGCATTGTGCACATAGACCTCTAGATTTATATCAACTTTTTAAAGTCCTCATGCATTTTTCCCAACACAAATTAACACTTCACATCAGTAGCATCATCTTTTCTGAAAGAGAAAAAATTATACTCACCAGAAAACATCATAAAGAATGTTATAATGAAGATTAAAATAGATTTGACCTAAAGAGCAAGCATGGGGTGTACCAGATAAGGAAGGAGAAAATGAGTTTGCACACAATCTTCTTCCTCTCAAGCTGCCTCTTTGTTTGATCTTCCTTATTTGAGAACCTGTCTCTATATTCTGGATTCTTTTATATAACTATTACTTTTAAGTTTGAATGACACAAAACAATGATGCCTGGTAATTTACAGATATTGCTTTTGAACTTAGGAACATAAAAATCAATTTTTTATTGGACATTTAAAGTCTTCAGCTCTTAGCTCATGCATTATTCAATATCCATATTCACTATGATTGAACAATTGAAGGTATTTTAAAGATTTCTTAATATAAAATGTTTGATAAGACATTCATAACTTAAAATGTCTACCAATATTTTATAGTGAATAAATATCACTTTGCTCCACATTAAATTTCTCACAAAACTAGATCAAGAGGTTTGCCAAAAAACACTTAATTTCATAGGTAAATGAGCAGTCATAATTTTTGAAATAACTTCATATAAACCCCCAAAAGTTCTAGTCAGTGTGAACTCTTTCACAATTCAAAGCTAAGTAAAACTTTCTAGTACTAATTTTCATATATATATATATATATAATTATGATATATATACACACACATATACATGCACGTATATAACATTTTTTCTGGATTTCTTCAACAGTGGGATTTTCTTCAGTAATAGCAAAATTTGTATATTATATTTAATTCATTAATGTGTTTATTTTCATAGAAATATTAAAATTATAATAAAATAAATGAAATACTATAGCAACAACTAATATTTAACATATAGATTTTCACATATATAAACCTTTACTTTCCTTCAGTTCAGTTCAGTTCAGTCCCTCAGTAGTGTTTGACTCTGCGACCCCATGAACCGCAGCACGCCAGGCATCCCTGTCCATCACTAACTCCTGGAGTTTACCTAAACTCATGTCCATTGAGTCGGTGATGCCATCCAACCATCTTACCCTCTTTGGTCTCCTTCTCCTCCTGCCCTCAATCTTTCCCAGCATCAGGGTCTTTTCAAATGAATCAGCTCTTTGCATGAAGTGGCCAAAGTATTGGAGTTTCAGCTTCAGCATCAGTCCTTCCAATGAATATTCAAGACTGATTTCCTTTAGTATTGACTGACTGGATTTCCTTGTAGTGCAAGAGACTCTCAAGGGTCTTCTCCAACACCACAGTTCAAAAGCATCAATTCTCTGCTCAGCTTTCTTTAGAGTCCAGCTCTCACATCCATATATGATTTTCTCACTGCATCTTCTCCTCAGCTGTTTTCCCTGTGGTATTCACTTTGAAATAAACTGGCCTCACCTTTGACTTCAGAGAAGGGAGCCAAAGTTCTAATAACTTAAAAAAAGTGCCTGAAGAAAGTGTGCTGTCTTTTGTCACAGGTGGAGATATAACATACATATAAATAGGAAAAAGCAATACTCGTACATATTAATTTTATATGAAGATAACATTTCTTAGGGTAAATTAGAAAATAGATATATCAATTATTATATTTTTTGAAAGAGCTTTGTTGCAATTAACACTGCAGAAACACACATATACACACACACCTTGCAAACATGCATTCAAAAATATAGACTTATTTTGTCTCGGGGATAATTTCTCTTTGTCTTTGGCTTTTATACACTTCTATAGGGGAAGAATATAGTGTTAAATTCATACAAAAGAATATCATAGGCCAATTTCAAATGATGACATATATCTAGGTTGCATTGAAATATATTCATAGAATTATATTTGCTATAATACTGTTTCAAAAAATATGTCTTTAAAACAAAGGCTGTGAAAAGAGACAAAGAAGATCACTACATAATGATTAAAGGATCAATCCAAGAAGAAGATATAACAATTATAAATATATATCCACCCAACATGGGAGCACCGCAGTATGTAAGACAAATCCTAACAAGTATGAAAGGAGAAATTAACAATAACACAATAATAGTGGGAGACTTTAATACCCCACTCACACTTATGGATAGATCAACTAAACAGAAAATTAACAAGAAAAAAAAAAAAAACATGTATCTATAAAGTTCACTAAAGCAAAGCACAGTAAAATGATGGCAATAAAAGGCGTTAAATTTATCAAAAAAAATAAATAAATAAAGTGCTGAAAAATTAAAAAAAAAATATGTCCAGTATAATTTCATTATACTAAATCATGTATGTGTGAATACTTACAAAAGAAAAAAGTCAAAGAAGTTAAGAGTGAAATTATTCAGTTGTAGGAATTTAGAATATCATTTTGGATTGTAAATTTGTTAATCTGTTTTTATTAAACCATGTAGTTTCTTATTTTTAAAAGGATGTTGACAGATAAGACACGTTAAATTTTTCAGGAGTTTATTTGAGCAGATGTGTATTTGAACCAGACAGTTGTAGTCTGTAAGAACTCAGGAGCCTTCTATCAACAGGAACTGGGGACAGACTTTTATTGAGAAGACACCCAAGCAGATCAAGGACATGATTCTATCGGCTGCAGCTGAAACAGTTGCCAAATCTGGGAAAGGATCCTCAGCAGTTTATAACTGATTTCTTTCCCAACCTTGAGGGGTTCACAGGAATCAACACTGACTTACATTTCAG
Source organism: Bos javanicus (assembly GCF_032452875.1). Taxonomy (NCBI): domain Eukaryota; kingdom Metazoa; phylum Chordata; class Mammalia; order Artiodactyla; family Bovidae; genus Bos; species Bos javanicus. The sequence goes on along the minus strand of NC_083871.1, from coordinate 2,734,360 downwards.
TTTGCTTACTTAGGGGAGAAGCCCTTAACTTCCTGGTTTAATTACTTTAACAAGGGAAAAGACATAAAAATGACAAGGAGGTAAAGTGGCATATTATAATTACACTATTTATAAATATAATATCTATAAATATATCTATCCATCAATCATCTACCTGACTATGATCTTTTAGACAACAATGGCAGACTATACACTCTTTTAAGTGATCAAGGGATATTATCAATTTAACCAAAATATGGCCCATATAAACCAAGTCTCATTAAATTTCAAAGAATTAAATGAATTATCAGTATTTTGTTAGATCATAGAGGGATTAAGCCAGAAATCAATAACTAAAGTAACTAGAAGATTTAGACATTTCAATATCTTTAACATGCTTGTATTTTTAAATAATTCCCAGTGTAAATTTTGTAAGTGCTACATTCAATCTCAAAACCAGTATAAAATATCAGTGCACTAGATACTGGCTGTGATAAAAGATTGAGCGGAAGCAAAACATAGTGATTGGGCAAGGTTTTCATCCAAATACATGCATTTCATCCATTTTATGTCTGCTTTTTGATGTTTAGATTCCTTTCCCTTTTCTGGTTGAAAAGGTTTCTGAGAAATAATATTACTCTATATATTTTATATAATATATAAATACAGACATTCTTGTGTGGGGGCGTGTCATGGAGACAACACATGGCTATTTATTTAGCCCATCACAAATTATGGAATCACTGTAACAGAAATAAATAAAATAAAATTCATATTTATGGGTATGTAATGAACCCTGAAATTACATATTACATATGAAAAAGCAATTATACACTTTGGAAAAATTATTAGTGTTTTATTATTTGTATGTTTGAATTGAAGTCTCATTATTAATTATAATATGTAATGCATGCACACTATATTTTAAAATCAGTAATATACCATTATTGTGCCATGTGTGATTCATATATGAGCTTGTATGTAAAGAGATATATGTGGAGATATTCCGGAAAAACATCTACTTCTGCTCTGTTGACTGTGCTAAATCTTTGGATGTGTAGATCACAAAAATACCATGGAAAATTCTTTAAGAGATGGGAATTCCAAACTATGTTACTTGTCTACCAGTGTGCAGGTCAAAAGCCAAGTTAGAACCAGACATGGAACAAGATACTGATTCAAAATTGGGAAAGGAGTCTGTCAGGGCTGTATATTGTCACCCGGCTTATTTAACTTATATGCAGAGTATATCATATAAAATGCTGGGCTGGATGAAGCATAAGCTGGAATCAAGATTGCCAAGAGAAATATCAATAACCTCAGAAATACAGATGACACCAGCTTCATGGCAGAAAACAAACAGCCACTTGATGAAGGTGAAAAAGAGAGTGAAAAAGCTCGCTTAAAGCTCAACATTCAAAAAACAAAGATGATGGCATCTGGTTCCATCACTTCATGGCAAATAGATGGGGCAACAATGGAAACAGTGACAGACTATTTTCTTTGCCTCCAAAATCACTGCAGATGGTGACTGCAGACATGAAATTAAAAGATACATGTTTCTTGGGAGAAAAACAATGACAAACCTAGTTGTTGTTCAATCTGTCAGTCATGTCCAGCTCTTTGCGACACCATGGATTGCAGCACACCAGGCTTCCTTGTCCTTCAACATCTCCCAGACCTTGCTCAAACTCATCCATTGAGTCAGTGATGCCATCCAGCCATCTTGTCCTCTGTCTCCCCCTTCTCCTCCTGCATTCAATCTTTCTCAGCATCAGGATCTTTTCCAATGAGTAAACTCTTCACATCAGGTGGCCAATGTATTGGAGCTTCAGCTTCAGCATCAGTCCTTAAAAACCTAGACAGCATACTAAAAAGCAGACACATTACTTTGCCTACAAAGGTCCATATATTCAGAGCTATGGTTTTTCCATTAGTCATGTACAGATGTGAGAGCTGGACAATAAAAAAGGCTGAGACTAAATAATTGATGCTTTCGAACTATAGTGCTGGGAAGACTCTTGAGAGTCCCTTGAACAGTTACATCTGAAATGGCATAATTCAATGCATCGTGTATCTGATATTTAGATTTAAGGGAAAGCTTTTTTAATTGAAGAAGAAAAGTCAGGACAATTATTGATTCGGCTTTATATTAACAATGAATGTAAACACTTTATTCTGAAATCTTGGACTCATGTCCAGGACATTGCTGGGCATCTTCATCGCCTCCTTTTGTGGTATGAAATTCCCTTTTGTGTGCCCTGGGATTCATAGTGGTTTTGAGTGCTGGGTTCCAGAAAGGACTGGCCACTCTGGATGCTGTGACTAAAAGTGGCCTGCTTGAGGTAGCTTCAGACTCACACTATTCATCTAATGTGTATTTAATGCACAGTACTTTTCAGGAGATGTTCCTTAATCACTTCAGTAACACAATATGGTAGAGGTTCTTATTATCTCTATTACTATTACAATTTAATTTTTAATATATTTATTTACTTATTTGGCTTTTCTGGGTCTAAAATGTGTCATGTGAACTCTGCATTGCAACATATGGAATCTAGCTCCCTGACCAGGAATCAAACCCAGATCCCACTGCAGTAAGAGCTTTGAGTCTTAGCCACTGGACGACCAGGGAACTCCCTACCATTTCACTTGGAAGAAACATAAATCTAAGGTAGAGATCAGGCTACACATACAACTCTGGTCATTAACTTAAATTCTAAAAAGGGGGACATTTTCTCCTTTAATTGTTATATAAAGGATAAAATCCATTGAGATATTTTCTTTTTCTAAAGTGATCATCTGTGTACTAATTTCCAATTAAATATGAGTATACAAGCTAATTAGGATATGTATGTTCACTTTATTTTCCATGATGTCTGTGTAAGATCAGTGGAAAGAAGGTCACATTCTTTTTTAAGTTTCTGAATTTATTTATTTGGCTATCATTACAGTTCAGTCTCTCAGTCGTGTCTGACTCTTTGCAACCACATGAATTGAAGCAAGCCTCCCTGTCCATCACCAATTCCTGGAGTTCACTCAAACTCATGTCCATCGAGTCGGTGATGCCATCCAGCCATCTCATTCTCTGTCGTCCCCTTCTCCTCCTGCCCCCAATCCCTCCCAGAATCAGAGTCTTTTCCAATGAGTCAACTCTTCACATGAGGTGGCCAAAGTATTGGGGTTTCAGCTTTAGCATCAGTCCTTCCAAAGAACACCCAGGACTGATCTTCTTTAGAATGGACTGGTTGGATGTCCTTGCAGTCCAAGGGACTCTCAAGAGTCCTCTCCAACACCACAGTTCAAAAGCATCAATTCTTCAGTGCTCAGCTTTCTTCACAGTCCAACTCTTACATCCATACATGACCACTGGAAAAACCATAGCCTTGACTAGACGGACCTTTGTTGGCAAAGTAATGTCTCTGCTTTTGAATATGTTATCTAGGTTGGTCATAACTTTCCTTCCAAGATGTAAGTGTTTTTTAATTTCATGGCTGCAGTCACCATCTGCAGTGATTTTGGATGCCAAAAAAATAAAGTCTGACACTGTTTCCACTGTTTCCCCATTTATTTCCCATGAAGTGATGGGACCAAATGCCATGATCTTAGTTTTCTGAATGTTGATCTTTAAGCCAACTTTTTCACTCTCCTCTTTTACTTTCATCAAGAGGCTTTTTAGTTCCTCTTCATTTTCTGCCATAAGGGTGGGGTCATTTCCATGTCTGAGGTTATTGAGATTTCTCCCGGCCATCTTGATTCCAACTTGTGCTTCTTCCAGCCCAGCGTTCTCATGATGTACTCTGCATAGAATTTAAATAAGCAGGGTGACAATATACAGCCTTGACATATATACTCCTTTTCCTATTTGGAACCAGTCTGTTTTTCCATGTTCAGTTCTAACTGTTGCTTCCTGACCTGCATATAGGTTTCTCAAGAGGCAGATCAGGTGATCTGGTATTCTCATCTCTTTCAGAATTTTCCACAGTTTATTGTGATCCACATAATCAAAGGATTTGGCATAGTCAACAAAGCAGAAATAGATGTTTTTATGGAACTCTCTTGCTTTTTCCATGATCCAGTGGATGTTGGCAATTTGATCTCTGGTTATTCTGCCTTTTCTATTTGGATATAATGGGTGTTAATTGCAACATACAGGCTCTTTAGTTGCAGCATACAGGAGTTTTTAGTTGTGGTGTGCCAACTTTCAAATGCAGCATGTGAGATCTAGTTCCCTGGCCAGAAATTGATCCCAGGATTCTTACATTGAGAGCAGGGAGCTTGGAGTCTTAGGAACTGGATCACCAGGGAAGCCCTAGTTACATTTTTGAAGGACATTCCAAATTACCCACTTTTCCCCTATCTTTGGATATAAATATCTAGAGAAGAAATAAACTAAAATCATCAGCCTCACCTCAAATCACATATAATTTTCAAATGTATATTTTTTTTTTCCATATTGAAAGAGAAAAAAGAAAATGACAACTCATGTCAGGAGAGTGAATGACATCATCAGTCAGTTCTATAAGATGTGGAAGCCATTAATCACCTAGTCTCTTACCCCTTCCCCTCCACAGGGCACCCAGTAGCCCAGATTTACCACCCTTTCCCCTTAGTGCCCCAAACAAAACCTAGATCCTGCTCATTACTCCAGAAGTCACAAGATTAACAATATGTGTTTCACTTTTTTGACCTTTTAAATTCTATATTCGCCACCATGGCAAAGATAGGGGTGGTGGATAAATGACCTTATGCCTTTTCTTACATTTACTCCTGGCTGTGCTGTTCCTGACAGATAAATGAGCTGTGGATATTTCCTTTTGGATTTTGTGTCAACTCTATATGTTGTTGATGTTCTATGAAATATGCATATATTGCCTTGAATAGCCAGGTGAATGCATCAGAGAAGAGAAATTGAGGAAGTTGTTAAACTCATTCTGGAAACAAAGCTACTTAGTCATCTAGACAGATCATTGACAGGAAGGAAGTTTGAGACTACTCTAAAGCTTTGCACCTGACACATTGAACAGCAGAAGATAATAAGCCAGATGGAAGAAATGCTGCGTGGGTAGCCTCATAGCATGTCAGGCAGAAAATATCTGAGCAATCCAGAGTCCCATTTCAGCGTACAAGGCCCTCTGATTCTTCCTCTTCTTACTTCTTGCTCTATCTATTCTGTCTTGAAAGAGATTACAGTCTGGCAAGCCTGCTGGCACAAGTATGTGAATTTCCCACAAAGTCACAGATTATTGGCGGACCTTGTTCATCTCCTCCGGTCCTGCTAGAGGAACATTACACAGCCCCACAAGTGTAATGGGGGGAGTCTAAGGTCTCCAAGAACATCTCCATAAATCCAGCAAGACAAAACTACTTTCGAAAGAATTTAATTTTACTTTTTTTGTCTCTAATTCTCTCCTAAGTAAACAGTGGTATTACAAGAGACTATAATGAAGGCTGTTTCAATAGATTGACTACTGAAGCACATTTGAGAATCAAGCTATCATTGATTCAGCCAGATTCACAAAGTGTAAGCAATGCTATTCTTCATATATATATATTACTGTAAACCTAGAGCTATTTTTAATAAATTATGATATTTATGCTATCCTTTAAATAGTTTATTATTACTTTAAAAAGTAGTTGATGTATGCAGTCTAAATTTCTCATTTTAATTTCTAATATGGCTAATTTTGATGGTCATATCCCTAAGTTTTAGGAGACCAAAGGGTTTCTGACACCAAAATGTTTTGAGAATCACTGACATAGGACATTCATGTATAGACTGAGAAACTCATTCTTTTTTAATATGTAAGCCATTTTCCCATTTCTAAAGTAAAAAATATTAATTTGCTGACATTGAGGATCTTGGCAACTACTTCTCACAGATAATCTAAAGTATGTATTACTCCCTGTTCAATTAAGTTCAGTCGCTAGTCGTGTCTGACTCTGCAACCCCATGGACTGCACCACGCCAGGCTTCCCTGTCCATCACCAGCACCTGGAGCTTGCTCAAACTCATGGCCATTGAGTCGGTGATGCCATCCAACCATCGCATCTTCTGTCATCCACTTCTCATGCCTTCAATCTCTCCCATCATCAGGGTCTTTTACAAAGAGTCAGTTCTTTGCATCAGGTGGCCAAAGTACTGGAGTTTCAGCTTCAACACCAGTCCTTCCAATAAATTTTCAGGACTGATTTCCTTTAGGATGGACTGGTTAGATCTTCTTGCAGTCCAAGGGACTCTCAAGAGTCTTCTCCAACACCACGGTTCAAAAGCATCAATTCTTTGGTGCTCAGCTTTCTTTAGAAAATCTCACATTCATACATGACTACTGGAAAAACCATTGCTTTGACTAGATGGACCTTTGTCAGCAGAGCAATGTCTCTACTTTTTAATATGCTGTCTAGGTTGGTCATATCTTTTCTTCCAAGGAGCAAGCATCTTTTAATTTGATGGCTGCAGTCACAATCTTCAGTGATTTTGGAACTCAAGACAATAGAGTATGTCACTGTTTCCACTGTTTCCCCATCTGTTTGCCATGAAGTGATGGGACCAGATGCCATGATCTTTGTTTTCTGAATGTTGAGTTTTAAGCCAGCATTTTCACTCCCCACCCTCACTTATATCAAGCAGCTCTTTAGGTCCTCTTTGCTTTCAGTCATTAGGGTGGTGTCATACCTGAGGTTATTGGTATTTCTAACACCAGTCTTGATTTTAGCTTGTGCTTCATCCAGCCTGGCTTTTTGCATGATGTACTCTGCATAGAAGTTAAATAAGCAGAGTAACAATTTAGAGCCTTGACACACTCTTTTCCCAATATTGGAAGCAGCCCATTTTTTCTTGTCCAGTTCTAACTGTTGCTTCTTAACCTGCATACAGATTTCTAGGGGGCAAGTAAGGTGATCTAGTAATCCCATATCTTGAAGAATTTTCCAAAGTTTGTTGTGATCCATACAGTCAAAAACTGTAGCATAGTCAATAAAGCAGAATTAGATGTTTTTCTGGAACTCTCTTGCTATTTCTATGATTCAATGGATGTTGGCAATTTGATCTCTGGTTCCTCTGCCTTTTGTAAATCCAGCTTGAACATCTGGAAGTTCCTTTTTTCATGTACTGCTGAAGCCTGACTTGGAGAATTTTGAGCATTACTTTGCTAGCATATGAGATGAGTGCATTTGTGTGGTAGTTTGAACATTCTTTGGCATTGCCTTTCTTTGGGATTGGAATGAAAACTGACCTTTTCCAGTTCTGTGGCTGCTGCTGAGTTTTCCAAATTTGCTGGCATATTGAGTGCAGCACTTTAACAGCATTATCTTTTAGGATTTGAAATAGCTCAACTGGAATTCCATCACTTCCACTAGCTTTGTCCATTGTGATGCTATCTAATGCCCATTTTACTTCTCATTACAGAATATCTGGCTCTAGTTGAGTGATCACACCGTGGTGGTTATCTGGGTCATTAAGATCCTTTTGTATAGTTCTTCTGTGTATTCCTGCCACCGTTTCCTAATACCTTCTTCTTCTGTTATGTCTATACCATTTATGTCCTTCATTGTGCCCATCTTTGCATAAAGTGTTCCCTTGGTATCTCTAATCTTCTTGAAGAGATCTCTAGTCTTTCCTATTCTGTTGTGTTCCTCTATTTCTTTGCATCGATCATTGAAGAAGGCTTTTTTACTCTCCTTGCTATTCTTTGGAACACTGCATTCAGATGGGTATGTCTTTCATTTTCTCCTTTGCCTTTCACTTTTCTTCTTTTCTCAGGTATTTGTAAGGCCTCCTCAGACAATCATTTTGCCTTGTTGTATTTCTTTTTCTTCAGGATGGCCTTTTTTACTGCCTCGTGCATAATGTTATGAACCTATGTCTATAGTTCTTCAGGCACTCTCTATGTCAGATCTAATCCCTTAAATCTATTTGTCACTTCCACTGTATAATCGTAAGGGATTTGATTTAGGTCATACCTGAATGGTCCAGAGGCTTTCCCTACTTTCTTCAATTGAAATTTGAATTTTGTAATAAGTTCATGATCTGAGCTATGATCAGCTCCCAGTCTTGTTTTTGCTGACTATATAGAGCTTCTCCATCTTCAGCTGCAAAGAATATTATCAATCTGATTTCAGTATTGACCATCTTGTAAGGTCCATGTGGTGAGTTGTCTCTTGTGTTGTTAGAAGAAGGTGTTTTCTATGACCAGTGAGTTCTCTTGGCAAAACTCTGTTATCTTTTGCCATGCTTCATCATGTACTCCAAGGCCAAACTTTCCTATTACTTCAGGTATCTCTCAGCTTCCTACTTTTCCATTCCAGTCCCCTGTGATGAAAAGGATATGCGTGTGTGTGTGTGTGTTAATTCTAGGAAGTCCTGTAGGTCATCATAGAACCATTCAACTTTAGCTTCTTTGGTATTAATGGTTGGGGCATAGACTTGGATTGCTGTGATATTGAATGGTTTACCTTGGAAATGAACAGAGATCATTCTGTCTTATTTCAGATTGAACCCAAGTACTGCATTTTTGGCTCTTTGTTGAATATGAGTGCTACTCCATTTATTATAATTGATTTTTGCCCATCTTAGTAAATATAAACTCAACATTCAGAAAACTAAGATCATGGCTTTCAGTCCCATCAATTCATGACAGATAGATGGGGAAACAATGGAAAAAGTGAGAGACTTTATTTTGGGGGGCTCCAAAATCACTGAAGATGGTGACTGTAGCCAAGAAATTAAAAGATGCTTGCTCCTTGGAAGTAAAGCTGTAACCAACCTAGACAGCATATTAAAAAGCAGAGACATTACTTTACCAACAAAGGTATATCTAGTCAGAGCTATGGCTTTTCCAGTAGTCATGTATGAATGTGGGAGTTGGACTATAAAGAAAGGTGATCACTGAAGAATTGATGCTTTTGAACCGTGGTGTTGGAGAAGACTCTTGAGAGTCCCTTGGACTGCAAGGAGATACAACCAGTCAATCCTAAGGGAAATCAGTCCTGAATATTCATTGGAAGGACTGATGCTGAAGCTTAAACTCCAATACTTTGGCCACATGATGGGAAGAGATGACTCATTTGAAAAGACTCTGATGCTGGGAAAGATTGAAGATGTGAGGAGAAGGGGATGACAGAAGATGAGATGGTTGGATGGCATCACTGACATGATGGACATGAGCTTGAGTAGGCTCCAGGAGTTGGTGTTGCACAGGGAAGCCTGGCGTGCTGCAGTCCGTGGCATCGCAAACAGTCAGGCACGACCGAATGATTGAACTGAACTGAACTGAAGTGGATATGGTTTTTATCTGAATTAAATTTGCCCATTCCCAGCCATTTTATTTTGCTGATACCTAAAATGTCGATGTTCACTCTTGCCATCTCAAGTTTAACCACTTCCAACTTATCTTGATTAACGGACCTAACATTCCAGGTTCTTATGCATTATTCTTCTTTACAACATTGGACTTGACTTCCATCACCAGTCCCATCTACGATTGGGCATTTTTTTCATATTGGTTCCATCTCTTCATTCTTTCTGGAGTCATTTCTCCACTCTTCTCCAGTAGCACATTGGACACCTACTAACCTGGGGAGTTCATCTTTCAGTGTCCTATCTTTTTGCCTTCCTACTGTTTCATAGTGTTACTTCCTAAGCAGGTGCATATGACCCTACTGCTCAATGGTGCTGGCCAGGGACTATCTCCCAGCTGTTTTTTCTTACACTTAGATTTCTTGTTGACTTCTGGACTGCTTGATTTTTAATTACTGTGACAGTGATCCTCTGTACCTTGATAACAATCTTCTTTCCATTCAGTTTTCTCTGTACAATCTCAGCAGAACTTCCCTGTGGTGACAGGGAACTCAGTGAACTCAGAGGACAGTTCACTCATGCCTGCTGCATGAAGCAACCCTGCATTCCAGAAAATATGAAGATTCATAGATGCCTTTAAGGACAAAAAGAGAAAGAGAGGATGTGCACATCTACCTGTTTCCATCAATTTTTCTATCGTTGCATCTCCTTGAAATATCAGCTCTGTAAAGTTATTTTCTTTTTATCCTTAGCTTAGCAAAACTAAAGCATGAAATTCTGAAAGGTGAAATAACTTGGCTAAATTTCTTCTCCTAGTAAGTGGTGAAGTTAGATTTTGCATCCAGTTTGGTGCACTCTGAAATCCACCTTGTTACATTTTTCAATGTTGTGATTATAATCAGGAATGAAATTAACCAATCAGTGAGAAAATATGTCACTAACAGTAGTTAAACTAATACTGTTCTGTATTAACATAGAGAATAGAGGGTTTATTGGGTAATTCATTATAAAGTGCTCACTCATGTAATACCAAAGAGTCAAGAAACTTGGACATTGCCAACAACCCTAAAGTTCTATATATGCCTGACCTCAGTCACAAAATACTGGTTATTCTGATTACTTTTTCCATGACCACATTTTTCTTATTTTTATATTTTTATGATCTGTGAAACTACATTAAATGTGTTTGTCTTATTTGTTTCATTTAATATATGACATTTGTCACTGACATTGGGCTGTTCTATTGTATGAATCAACTACAACTTATTCTAGTCAAGTATTGAAGAACATTGAACTGTACACAATTCAAGGTATTACAAAGAATATTGCTATGAACATGCATTTTCATATATGACTATGAATATATACTCTGTTGCAAAACAGCATGAGTTTGTCTAAGAGGTTCTCAAGAATGTTGGTCTCTAGACAACTTCAAAGTTATTGAAGACCTCAGAGTCTTCATTCTTATATGGTGTATGATATCAATACTTACAAACTGAAAATTAAAAATGATAACTTAAAATATGTATGCATCCATTTGAAATAAAAATAAACACTATATGTTGATATAAATAGTAAGCTTTTATGAAAATTTGAATATATTTTGCAAAGCAACAATTCTGTTTTGTTGAGAATATTGAATTTATTTTATTTAGAGATTTTGCAAATCTCTAATATTTGATGTAATAGAGGCACCTCTATTCTGCTATCTGTTTCTATGCTAATTTTGTCAAAATACGTTGTTTGACTGAGTAAGAGAATGTCAGGTTTCACACAGATATGCACCTGACAAATGAAGAACTACCTTTCTTTTTTAACATTTTATTTTTTCTAGTTTTATTGAAATATAATTGACATGCACACTGTGTAACTTTAAGGTATACAACATAATGACTTGATTTATAGGCATCATAAGATGATTATCAAAGTAAGTTTAGTGAACATCCATTACCTCATATTATACAAAATTAAATAGAAAAAAAAGTATTTTTCTTATGATGAGAACTCTTAAAATTTACTCCCTTAAGCTTCATATTTAACATACAACTTAACTATATTTATCATATTGTACATTACTTTTCTAATATATATTTAACTGTAATTTTATACATTTTGACAGTTTTCATTCATACAGCCTCCCCCACACTCACCTCATATAACCATAAATCTGATCTCTATTTGTATGAGTTTGTTTTTGAAGTATAACTTACCTACAACACTATGAAGTCCCTTTTATAGAACTAGTGAATTTATATTTTTATATCTTTCAAAATGATCACCTCAATAATCTAGTTACCACTGGTCAGCACACAAATACATAATTATTGACTGTATTCCCCACTCTGTACATTTCTTACCTATGACTCAATTTATTTTGCAGCTGTGAGTTTGTACCTCTTAATCTCCTTCATTTATTTCCCTCATTCCCCACCATATGATCTAACAATTTCACTGCAGCATATTTATCTGAAGAAAACAAACACACTAATTAGAAAAACGTAACCCTTTTGTTAATTGCAGCATTATTTACATTAGCCAAGGCATGGATGCAGCCTAAAGGATAATCAATAGATGAATGAAAAAATATGTGGTACATAGATATACACAATGACGTTATCTCCCAGCTATAAGGAAGGACGAAATCTTGCCATTATGTGAGAGCACGGATGGACCCAGAGGGTGTTATTCTTAGTGAAATAAGTCAGACATAGAGAGGGAAATATTATATTAGTCCATATATAAACAACAAAATACAAATGAACAAAGATAAGAAAAATGGAAGAGTCTCAGTTTCAGCAAACAAGTGGAGAAGTATCTTAATATCTTTTTCAAACAATTATAGGTATCCTTTGATACTACTAAACTCAGGAAGTAGTAAATTCTCAAAATTTAATTGCAATATTGGATTAGTGAATATTTGTCTCTATTCATCAAAATGTATTGATTTATCTTGAACTTTGAATGATCTTTAACCTCCTCATGATTTACTAAATTCATTTGTGTTGGTTATTTAGAAAATATTGGCTCATCAAGAAATGCAACTCTTCTAAGTATTGACATCTTCATAAAAAATTTTTTAAAGGTCAAATTTGCTAGTATCCATATTGATCTCATAAGAAAAGTCTGGAAGTATAAGGAAACTATTAGGTTCATGATGGTTAATATACATTGCTTTTCAAAATTTTAGTTATCATTTCAAAACTCACATTTTACAATGGTAATAAATACTACCAAATTTGCCAACTATGTGTAATGGTGAATAGTACAATGACTAGTGCAGGTGGGTGACAATGCCTTTTTGCTTAGATGCCAGCAAGCAGTGTTACTTACATGAATTTTCCACCATGAGTTCAAATGTTAAAACATTGAAAATGCGAAATAAAACATCTTGGTTCTACTATGAAAAGGGCTCTGAAATCATAGACTCAATGTAAAAAGGTCTTGGGGACTTAGTGTGCCAAGACCAGACCAGAAAGCTGCAGCTTTTAGCACATTCACTGTCACTGACCCTCTTGTTTCATAGAGGATGTATAATTTCTAATTCATAAAATCATGCTAAACTGTTCTTTCCAAGTCACTCCACATCAATTTATATTATCTTTGTTATCTACATGACTGATCATATTGTAGCATAATAAACTGCTACTAGGTGATTTTGTTAGTTTAAAAAGTATCTTACATTTTTGTTGGATGCTGTCAGATAACGTTGCAAAAATTGCATCCAATATAAAGTTTTATCAAATGACTGATTTTCAACAATCTCTCCAAGACAATATATGATTGTTTTTTTTTAATTGACTAATTAAATAATCAAGAAAAGACACTAATTTGCCATTGTTTTAACTTGAATTGTCTTGATAAATGAAGTTATTTGTCTTATATTCTCTATTTCCAATTTTTCTCTGAACTGAATGACCATATTCCTTGTCCATTTTCATCCTTGAGTTGATAATTTTCCCTTACTAATTTATAAGACCCTTTTTGGGTATTGATTCTATCCATTTTCTTTTTTTCTACTGAAAACATTTTCTTCTATTCTTTTATAGTTGATCATAATTTCTTACATCAACATATCTTGGATTTGTCAATAATTCTGCTATTTCTTATCTGTTTTATTCCTAGCTTCAGAAAGTTCTATGAAGCCATAGATTAAAAAAACAAGGCTTCATGTTTTCATCTAACTCTTTTGTAATTTTTTTCCTTTTCATATTTAGCTTAAATAGTATTCATTTTTAAGTATAGTGTGGAATATTTTTAAAAGATAAAATATCAAACATTTTTGTGAAGCATCTTTTTTTATGTATTTTTCAAATAAAATTATTTAGAGTTACATCTTATCATAACAGAGTAGGGAGGAGAGTCTTAAAAATCTAAAATAGCTGAAAACTACTTATTCAATCTGAAATCGACATTTAAATTTTCTTCTACCAAGGGGAAAAAAAAAAAGAAAACATGGAATAATATAAGTCCGCATGGCAAAGAATGAATAGCAATTATTCACTCATAGACTGTGTTTCCTTCTAGTAGAGAGTGAGACTTAGAAATTAAGATTAACATGTGACTGATATTGTATAGTTTGAAAACAAATTTTAGAGGAACTTACACAAATTCAAATTTGATACATATAGAGAAGTTTACTGAAAGCAACATGTTACACACACTTTAAACCTTGAGGATGACATCATGGAGATAATTATGGGAAGACATTGTCATTGTTGTTATTGTAAGGTTGACTGATTGCACCCACCTCGTGTTAGCATGAGAGTCTATGCATTTGTGGATCTAATAGAAATAAAATCATTGCCAAAAAAAAAATAAAAAAAGAACAAGAAGAAAAAATAGAAGCATTAATCATGTGGAATGCTATGATATCTTTGTTGGCTGTTTTAGTGAATTGCATGTGAAAATATATTTTTAAAATCATAAACCTATATAACATTTGAAATTCAAATATTCTATTTTTGTGTTTTTTAATACCTTTTGATTTTATATTTTCTATCCTTTTTCCTATAGTGAGGCCTCAATTTCTTTTTTTGTTTTTCCAAATTTAACAACACTGATATATTCACTATGTGTTTTATTCTTCAATGTTCATAATTATAATATTAATACTAATATGATTCTTAAAAATAGACCTTCTGTGTGAAGTGTCAGATACATTTTCAGTTCCTATTCTTAGAACATACCTGCTAAGAATGGGCTCTATGTTTACTTTCTTAGAATTGCTCTTTTCTCTGAGTATGTTGCTTATTTGATGTTCCATTATGCTCACTTATTTCTGTTTTATTTTAGGACTTGCTGCTTTATATTTTTGACTATACCAGATGTTTATAAGTATCAAAAGTCAACATTTTATTACTTGCCATCCTCAGAGTAGTTTTCCTTTTATACTTTTCATTTCCATTCCATCCTCTTCTAGTATGTATTAGTTTTTTTTTTTAATTTAAATTTATTTATTTTAATTGGAGGCTAATTAGTTTACAATATTGTATTGGTTTTGCCATACATCAACATGAATCCACCACGGGTGTACACGTGTCCCCCATCATGAACCCCCGTACCATCCCTCTGGGTCATCCCAGTGCACCAGCCCCAAGCATCCTGTATCCTGCATCAAACCTGAACTGTCGATTTGTTTCTTATATTATATTATACATATTTCAATGTCATTCTCCCAAATCATCCCACCCTCTCCCTCTCCCACAGAGTCCATAAGACTGTTCTATGCATCTGTGTCTCTTTTGCTGTCTCACATACAAGGTTATCATTACCATCTTTCTAACCATCTTTCTAAATTCCATAGATATGCATTAGTATACTGTATTGGTATTTTTCTTTCTGGCTTACTTCACTCTGTATAATAGGCTCCAGTTTCATCCACCTCATTAGAACTGATTCAAATGTATTCTTTTTAATGGCTGAGTAATACTCCATTGTGTATATGTACCACTGCTTTCTTATCCATTCATCTGCTCTTGGACATCTAAGTTGCTTCCATGTCCTTGCCATTATAAACAGTGTTGTGATGAACATTGGGGTACACGTGTCTCTTTCAATTCTGGTTTCCTTGGTGTGTATGCCCAGTAGTGGGATTGCTGGGTCATAAGGCAGTTGTATTTCCAGTTTTTTAAGGAATCTCCACACTGTTCTCCATAGTAGCTGTACTAGTTTGCATTCCCACCAACAGTGTAGGAGGGTTCCCTTTTCTCCACATACTCTCCAGCATTTATTGCTTGTAGACTTTTGAATAGCAGCCATTCTGACTGGTGTGAAATGGTACCTCGTAGTATGTAATTGTATCTGTTAGCTTTTATGAAATCTTCTCTACTTTTAGCAAAAATAAGCAATAATGTGACCATTTTTATTTCCCATGGTTTCTCATAAAAATGTAAAATACTCTCTACCTTTATGCCATTCACATGATTTCTAATCTGCTTAATAAAATACCCTGCAGGGAAATAGTTTTCTTATTTTTAAAGACTGTGAAATACTCCATCATAAAGTGAATGGTCATGTTTTTTTGGAGAGTTCTAAATGGATGGTCTTACAGGCTGTTTCAAAACATCAGCTATTACAATTAGATGCTGCTTCACACTGGAATCCTAAGTTTACTGGATAATTTCACTCACATCTGAGTGCCCATGTGGTGCTGTGGACAGGTTTCTGTGTGCTCTATCACAGTACAGCAGAATGCTCTTTATTTCTTTAGAGTAAGAGTTTAGCCTTGTAGTCAGTCAAAACTTAGTTTTAGTCATCTCTAATGCAATTTGGTTTATTTATCATAACTAAGTAGATTTTAAAAATATTTTATATTGGTACAGAGTTGATTAACAATGTTGTGTTAGTTTTAGGTGTACAGCAAAGTAAATAATTTATGCTGTGCTGTGCTTAGTCACTCAGTGGTGTCCAACTCTTTGGAACACCATGGATTGTAGCCCGCCAGGCCCCTCTGTCCATGGGGATTCTCCAAGCAAGAGCACCGGAGTGGGTTGCCATGTCTTCCTCCAAGGGATCTTCCCAACCCAGGGGTCAAATCCAAGTTTCCCACATTGCAGGCAGATTCTTTACCAGCTGAGCTATCAGGGAAGCCCAAGTCATTTATACATGAACATATATCCAGTCTTTTTTAGGTTATTTTTCCATGTAGACTATTGCAGAATATTGAACAGAGTTTCCTAACTAGCTTTTTGAAAAAAAAAAAAACTAGACAAGAGATATTCTTAATTCTAAACTAATTTTTTTCTGACTCATGTAGAAACTAAGTTCATTGTGAAATTACAAATCTATATCCCTTTACTAAAATCATTTAATCCTGAATGTAGAGAATATCTTGATTAAAATTTACATGTATCCATCCATCTCAGTTATTGATATAACCTGCTCGGATTACTTTTATAATACACATGCATTGATCATTTACTCTTTAAAACATATTTAGTCTCATTCATTTGAAAGGGACTTGCATTGGGCTAAGATATGCAAGTCTATCTATTGGAAAATAACAATTCTATGAAAATGGAAATCTATTCCTGGTTATGAAAATTGTATATCATTCTCTATACATTTTCACTGAATATGAATATCCATTTAAAATATTTTGTGTGACTAGTGTGTATCTAAAAATTATGTCATATTTAAAGATATTTTGTAGAGTCTTCCAATCATTTGTAAATGCTAAAAATTATCCTAAGAGGTTAGAGGAGAGTGTGAGAACTCTAGCTGTGAATCGAAATTTCATTGTGTAGATGACTTTTGTTCAGTGTAGCTTTAATATATTAACAATTTTACATACTTCAAAAATAAAATACTCTTTGTTTTTCTCTCACAAGTTAGAGAAAATTTGTGCAAAAAAATTTTTTTTAAAGAGCCTCCATATGATTGATATTCCAAGAAATATTATTATTGAAGAACTGAATTAATATCTCTTTAAGAAAATCCTGGCCCACTGTCTATTTTTGTAAAATGTGGCTACTCAGAGGTTTATAATGCCCTGATGATAACTCTGAGAAATATGCTATAGGCCTGTATGTAACTTTATTTGACACACCTGAGTTAGAACTGTGAGCATCAAGTGCTTTCTTTGAAAGCCAAACTACTTAGATACTTTTTATTTTTTTATTAATTTGAAATATATACACTGGATTGTTATGTATACATTTTCTTTCTGTCTGTCTTCATCTTGAATATAGATTTTTATTTATGTCATTGTTAAATTTCATCCAAGGATTGATAATAAAAGGAAAAATAAACATGAAAATGGAACAGCTGGCAAATATATGACCTTTAAAAATAAACATATTTATTGAAATTTTAATGATCATGTGTTTAAAATTAATCTAAGGATTTTCATCATCAAGGAAGTCTTCTTTCCTCAACTATATACACACAAAAATGTCACTTTCTTTAGTAATCATAAGGTCAAGATTCACTTTCTTTGCTATTGCTCATTAGCTTTATCAGACTATATATATATATATATATATTTCTTCTAGCTTCTGTGAAATTACATATTGCCTAAAAGTTTAAGGGATTCTTTCTTTGGCTTCTGAAAATCATATTTCCCTTTTCTGCATGCAAGGAAGAAAATATTGAAATATTCAAGGATTATCCGTGCTTCAAAGTTTGTAGAAGGTGAGATATTCCAAACTGGTAGTTGGGCATATCAAAAATATTCCAGTTTCAATTTCTGTGCTTGTGATGGGTCTGTTAAGATTTTCTATTTCTTCCTGGTCCAGTTTTGTAAAGTTGTACTTTTCTAAGAATTTTTCCATTTCTTCCACGTTGTCCATTTTATTGGCATATAATTGTTGATAGTAATCTCTTATGATCCTTTGTATTTCTGTGTTGTCTGTTGTAATCTCTCCATTTTCATTTCTAATTTTATTGATTTGATTTTTCTCCCTTTGTTTCTTGATGAGTCTGGCTAATGGTTTGTCAATTTTATTTATCCTTTCAAAGAACCAGCTTTTGGCTTTGTTGATTTTTGCTATGGTCTCTTTTGTTTCTTTTTCATTTATTTCTGCCCTAATTTTTAAGATTTCTTTCCTTCTACTAACCCTGGGGTTCTTAATTTCTTCCTTTTCTAGTTGCTTTAGGTGTAAGGTTAGGTTATTTATTTGACTTTTTTCTTGTTTCTTGAGGTGTGCCTGTATTGCTATGAATGTTCCCCTTAGGACTGCTTTTAAAGTGTCCCACAGGTTTTGAGTTGTTGTGTTTTCATTTTCATTAGTTTCTATGCAAATTTTGATTTCTTTTTTGATTTCTTCTGTGATTTGTTGGTTATTCAGCAGGGTGTTGTTCATCCTCCATATTTTGGGATTTTTAATAGTTTTTCTCCTGTACTTGAGATCTAATCTTACTGCATTGTGGTCAGAAAAGATGCTTGGAATGATTTCTATTTTTTTGACTTTACCAAGGCTAGATTTATGGCCCAGGATGTGATCTATCCTGGAGAAGGTTCCATGTGCGCTTGAGAAAAAGGTGAAATTCATTGTTTTGGGATGAAATGTCCTATAGATATCAATTAGGTCTAACTGGTCTATTGTATCGTTTAATGTTTGTGTTTCCTTGTTAATTTTCTGTTTAGTTGATCTATCCATAGGTGTGAGTGGGGTATAAAGTCTCCTACTATTATTGTGTTATTGTTAATTTCTCCTTTCATACTTGTTAGCATTTGTCTTACATACTGTGGCGCTCCCAACAACACATTAAAAAGATCATACACCATGATCAAGTGGGTTTTATCCCAGGGATGCAAGGATTCTTCAATATCCGCAAATCAATCAATGTAATACACCACATTAACAAATTGAAAAACAAAAACCATATGATTATCTTAATAGATGCAGAGAAAGCCTTTGACAAAATTCAACACCCATTTATGATAAGAACTCTCCAGAAAGCAGGAATAGAAGGAACATACCTCAACATAATAAAAACTATATATGACAAGCCCACAGCAAACATTATCCTCAATGGTGAAAAATTGAAATCATTTCCTCTGAAGTCAGGAACAAGACAAGGGTGTCCACTTTCACCATTACTGTTCAACATAGTTTTGGAAGTTTTGGCCACAGCAATCAGAGCAGAAAAAGAAATAAAAGGAATCCAAATTGGAAAAGAAGAAGTAAAACTCTCACTGTTTGCAGATGACATGATCCTCTACATAGAAAACCCTAAAGACTTCACCAGAAAATTACTAGAACTAATCAATGATTATAGTAAAGTTGCAGGATATAAAATCAACACACAGAAATCCCTTGCATTCCTATACACTAATAATGAGAAAACAGAAAGAGAAATTAAGGAAACAATTCCATTCACCATTGCAACGGAAAGAATAAAATACTTAGGAATATATCTACCTAAAGAAACTAAAGACCTATATATAGAAAACTATAAAACACTGGTGAAAGAAATCAAAGGGACACTAATAGATGGAGAAATATACCATGTTCATGGATTGGAAGAATCAATATAGTGAAAATGAGTATACTACCCAAAGCAATTTATAGATTCAATGCAATCCCTATTAAGCTACCAACAGTATTCTTCACAGAGCTAGAACAAATAATTTCACAATTTGTATGGAAATACAAAAAACCTCGAATAGCCAGAGCTATCTTGAGAAAGAAGAATGGAACTGGAGGAATCAACCTACCTGACTTCAGGCTCTCTTACAAAGCCACAGTTATCAAGACAGTATGGTACTGGCACAAAGACAGAAATATTGATCAATGGAACAAAATAGAAAGCCCAGAGATAAATCCACACACATATGGACACCTTATCTTTGACAAAGGAGGCAAGAATATACAATGAATTAAAGACAATCTCTTTAACAAGTGGTGCTGGGAAATCTGGTCAACCACTTGTAAAAGAATGAAACTAGAACACTTTCTAACACCTTACACAAAAATAAACTCAAAATGGATTAAAGATCTAAACGTAAGATCAGAAACGATAAAACTCCTAGAGGAGAACATAGGCAAAACACTCTCCGACATACATCACAGCAGGATCCTCTATGACCCACCTCCCAGAATATTGGAAATAAAAGCAAAAATAAACAATTGGGACCTAATTAAACTTAAAAGCTTCTGCACAACAAAGGAAACTATTAGCAAGGTGAAAAGGCAGCCTTCAGAATGGGAGAAAATAATAGCAAATGAAGCAATGGACAAACAACTAATCTCAAAAATATACAAGCAACACCTACAGCTCAACTCCAGAAAAATAAATGACCCAATCAAAAAATGGGCCAAAGAACTAAATAGACATATCTCCAAAGAAGACATACAGATGGCTAACAAACACATGAAAAGATGCTCAACATCACTCATTATCAGAGAAATGCAAATCAAAACCACTATGAGGTACCATTTCATGCCGGTCAGAATGGCTGCGATCCAAAAGTCTACAAGCAATAAATGCTGGAGAGGGTGTGGAGAAAAGGGAACTCTCTTACACTGTTGGTGGGAATGCAAACTAGTACAGCCACTATGGAGAACAGTGTGGAGATTCCTTAAAAAACTGGAAATAGAACTGCCTTATGATCCAGCAATCCCACTGCTGGGCATACACACTGAGGAAACCAGAAGGGAAAGAGACACATGTACCCCAATGTTCACTGCAGCACTGTTTATAATAGCCAGGACATGGAAGCAACCTAGATGTCCATCAGCAGATGAATGGATAAGAAAGCAGTGGTACATATACACAATGGAGTATTACTCAGCCATTAAAAAGAATACATTTGAATCAGTTCTAATGAGATGGATGAAACTGGAACCTATTATACAGAGTGAAGCAAGCCAGAAAGAAAAACACCAGTACAGTATGCTAACGCATATATATGGAATTTAGAAAGATGGTAACAATAACCCTGTGTATGAGACAGCAAAAGAGACACGATGTATAGATCAGTCTTATGGACTCTGTGGTAGAGGGAGAGGGTGGGGAGATTTGGGAGAATAGCATTGAAACATGTATAATATCATGTATGAAATGAGTCGCCAGTCCAGGTTCGATGCACGGTACTGGATGCTTGAGGCTGGTGCACTGGGACGACCCAGAGGGAGGGTAGGGGAGGGAGGAGGGAGGAGGGTTCAGGATGGGGAACGCGGGTATACCTGTGGCAGATTCATTTCGATATTTGGCAAAACTAATACAATATTGTAAAGTTTAAAAATAAAATAAAATTAAAAAAAAAATATTCCAAAACAAATTGTAGAGTTTTTTTTTTTTTTTCCATTCTGCCTGAGGACAAAGAAGGAATTTTAAAGTGAAAATTTAAATACTGTATTTTTTTGTTCATTATTATTGATTATTATGACCCAACTTTATCCAGAGTTTCCAAAAAAGAAATGATCCAAAGAATGTATATGGACTCTGTAGTTAGAACTCAGTTATACAACAATGATTTTTTTTTAATCTTTAAACATTGTCATGGGCCCAAACTGCTTAACCTTTTCTAAGAAATTTAGTCAAAATCAGAGATTTCTAAGTTCTTTCAATTGCCTGAGGATATGTGCCTAAATCTTTCATCTCTCCAGGTATAACCTAAGCACTTGCAGGAATGATCTCTTTTCCTCTCTGTCTGATAGGACTGAATTCTCTGCTACCTTACTCTTCTTTCAAAAGGAAGTTGACCTGTGTGGTCCTTAAATCTGTCAACAGTATCTCCTCAGAGATACATGAGTTATGGGAATAATTCATAATACCCCCCTTCACCCAATAGTCCTTTGTCCAGGCTGAGGAACCACATAACTGGTTCTGTCTCAGCTCATTTCAGAATTAAAAGCCAAAGGAAGGACACTTCTAATACTTCTGTGTGAACTCATGAACACACGTGAGGGAGCTGTCTCCATTTCTCACAGAACTAGACCTTTACGTTACCATCCCCTCAATGTGTCTGTAACACCACCCGCATAAGGGAAACCTCCTCTTGGACTTCCATCTTCTGGTCCACCCAGTAACTAAGACCTCCTCACACATTCCTAAACCCAAAGAGAAAGGGTTCTATCATGCCTTCCCCCAGGACGCATCACTGTCATGAAAGATGCCCAGAGATTTCACTCTGTACATTGACGTCTTCATGTGTTCCTGGTTACTTAGCAGTCACATTCAGTTAAAAAAGAAAGATTACCTTTTATTGTAACATCACAACCTGTTCTTAAATTGTCTAATAGACTCATAGATTTAAGCTTCAAACACTGAAATGTACTACCTTTGCTTTCTACTCACACTCTTATATTTCCCATTCTGAAAAAAAATAGTGGCCCAAGGTTCCATGACCCAAGCTGGCCACAAGGTGAAACAGTGCAGATAGAAAGAAAGAAAAAAAAAAAATCTACTCTTACAAATTACCCACAGAATATAGTATCATCATTGTGGCCATAGAAGTTGATAGAAAGAAATTCTGTGTGCTATTCTTGACTCTTCTGTTTTCTAATAGTAAGCCTTTGGTGCTTTATAGGTCTTCAGCTTCAGATTTATCATGGATGAAACAATAATATTAACTAATGATCATTTCTATATGCTGAGGGTTTCCCCTTCTTTTTGTCATATAATGCTGTCAGAGATCCAGTGAAATGGGTGTGTTTTCCCTCAATGTCCTACTCTTACAACCACATGGCCTGTAGGCTCCTCTGTCCATGGGATTCTCCAAGACAAGAATACTGGAGTGGTTTGCCATTTCCTTCTCCCGGAGATCTTCCCAACCCAGGGATCAAACCTGGGTCTTCTGTATTTCAGGCGGACTCTTTACCAACTGAGCCACCTTGGAAACCCAATAGAAGGGGCAAGTGTTAACTATTCACAGGATAGTGAAAATAAAACTTGATTAGTGTGCATGCTAAGTCACTTCAGTCCTGTCCAACTCTTTGCAACCCTATGGACCACAGCCCACCATGCTCCTCTGCCTATGAGATTCTCCAGGCAAGAATACTGGAGTGGGTTGCCATGCCTCCTTCAGAGGATCTTCCTGACCTAGAAATCAAACCGGAGTCTCTTTGCATCTTCTGCATTGACAGGAAAGTTCTTTACCACTAGCACCACCTGGGGAGCTCAATTATTCACAAGATAATGAAAATAAAACTTCACTAGAGGTCAACTTATCTCTTAAAGTACATCTATTTAAGCAATGTTTGTTTGATTTGATACATTCTAAAGAGATAATATCTAATAAATTTATTTCCTGGGTCTGCTGCTGCTGCTGCTAAGTTGCTTCAGTCGTTTCCGACTCTGTGCAACCCCTTGGATGGCAGCCCACCAGGCTCCCCTGTCCCTGGGATTCTCCAGGCAAGAACACTGGAGTGGGTTGCCATTTCCTTCTCCAATGCATGAAAGTGAAAAGTGAAAGTGAAGTCGCTCAGTCATGTCCGACTCCCAGCGACCCCATGGACTGCAGCCCACCAGGCTCCTCCGTCCATGGGATTTTACAGGCAAGAGTACTGGAGTGGGGTGCCATTGCCTTCTTCTTCCTGGGTCTAACTGTATCTATAAATGAGCTACAATTTAGTTTTTCTTTTATATCTTTTGTTCCTTCTTTTAAATAGTTGTGATAAGAAATTCATTAGTATTAATGCGTAGAATAAAAGGAAAATTGCATTAGGAGTAACTAATTATTGGATGTCTACAACTTATTTTGGGAAATGTATTTTTCCTAAGCTTTTCCTACTGGGAAACAAACTTATTTCTATATTTAAAAAAATCACTAAACTTGAAGCAATAAAAGTCTCTTGGTCATCACTATATCCTTCCTTTGGTCATCATAGTATCTTTCTTCTACTATTTCTGTTGAGACTAACGCAAATACTGTTGTCTGGCCCACATAGGGTATTCCAACTCCAGAAGGGTAATTTTCTAGGGATTTGACCATTAACACTGGCAGTGTCAAGGCAGAGAAGCGCAGGGTAGAGTGTTGGGGTAGAAGTCAAGTAAGGGAACTTCTATATAAATGTATCCAAAGTTCTGTGAGTGTCAGAGGAAAAGGTACAGTAGTCATGCACTAAATCAATGTCATGTGTCAGGAAACCAGCCGACATGAATCAGAATATTCAATGGAAGCTAAATTGGGCTGAATGAAGTCACACCATGATTTGTGTGCTCAGAGGCCAGCTTCCATGCTTCAATCGAGGATTACTTCCTGATTCCTGACAAAATTAGAACAAAGTGCAGAAGCAGGTCAGGAAAACCAGATAATAAAGTGGGAGAAAACTGACTTTTTTTGTTTGTTTGTTTGTTTGCAGTGTAACCAGCTCTGGTCTGTGCATTTACTCCATGTTTCGGAATTTGTGAGTGAATGACTTTGAGAAAAGTAAAAGATCTACAAGAAAGTGAAAGTTTCTGATATTTCAAATCTTTCTCTCTCTCTCTCTCTCTCTCTGTTTTCTTCCCCTTGGTGATGCATCACAAACCTCATTGAGGAGCCATTTTTTTTGCCAGTTACCTTTAATCTGTTCATGAGATTCTCAAGGCAGGAATACTGAAGTGGTTTGCTATTCCCTTCTCCAGTGGACCACATTCTGTCAGAACTTTCCACCATGCCCCAACCATCTTGGGTAGCCCTACACACCATGACTCATAGTTTCATTAAGTTAGACAAGGCTGTGGCCGATGTGATCAGTTTGATTAGTTTTCTGTGATTGTGGCTTTCATTCTGTCTGCCCTTTGAGGGATAAGCCAGACAGAGAAGGACAAATATGATTTCACTTATAGGTGGAATCTGAGGCAGGACTGAGCAGCCAGAGTGGTGCCTGTGCAGGCGGGAGGCGGAGGCAGAGGCAAAAGCAAAGAGGGAGCAAGTACCTCTCACTGCTCGGAGGCAGCATGGCTCTTAGCCTGCAGAGGCAGTGGGGGACCCTCTCGCAGAAGCCTGCAACTCCTTTGGGCCAGCAGTGGCGGAAGCCTAGGAGGTTTCTGCCATGAACCGGCAGTCAGGGTCTCTCCCTCCACTTGTTTGGTGGGGTCAGGAGGATGATCCTGTGGAACATGCTTAAAGAGATGGGAATACCAGACCACCTTACTGCCTCCTGAGAAACCTGTATGCAGGTCAAGAAGCAATAGTTAGAACAGAACATGAAACAAGAGACTGGTTCCAAATCAGGAACAAAGTCAATCAAGGCTGTATATTGCCATCCTGCTTATTTAACTTAGCATGCGAAAATCTGGGCTGGATGAAGCACAACCTAGAATCAAGATTGTTTTGAGAAATATCAATAACCTCAGATATGCTGATGACACCACCCTTATGGCACAAATGGAAGAAGAAATAAACAGCCTCTTGATGAAAGTAAAAGAGGAGAGTGAAAAAGTTGGCTTAAAACTCAACATTCAGAAAACTAAGATCATGGCATCTAAGATCAAGCCAATTACCTCATAGATGAAAACAATAAACAATCTATTTATAGGGTTTCCATTTGTGGCAGGAATTTAGTCACAGATAAACTATTTTAAATCTGAGATACTGAGTCATCTATACTGCTATCATCTGAAATCCCCATGCATGACACAGGGATGTTTTAGGGGCATAGGGACATGGCTCACAAATGTTTCAAAATGACTGTCACCAAGAAAAAAAAAAATCAAGCAACAGCTGGCAGGACATGATGTTAAAACTGGCTTAAAACATAAGGTAAAACTGCTGTCTAATTGGTGTAAATGACTAAAAGGAATTTTGATGATTTTGGAAACATCAATTTTAATTTTATATATGAAAAATATTACAGAGCAACATAATTCACTGAAAAGAAGTCTGATTTAGTTAAGATAAATTAAATTATAAATTTTAGAGTTATTATTTAAGAGATTAATGGTGATTAAACCTATATATTATGTTTAAATTCCAAATTAAAAAAAGAATAGACTGACTTAGATTTCTTTGCAATCAAAAATGCAAAAAATACATGTGATCTCTTATACAGAGTGTGTTGCATCATTGATCAAAAATTAGATACATTAAATATGTCAGCAATGTGAAATAAATTGAATTACATACTATGTGTTCATGAAAGTAGCTTTGGTATCATAATTAACTGTAGTTTTAACCTCTCTTTAGTGAAAGAACCAACATGTGTATTTAGACAAGTTTTTGGTTCACCAGGTTTTCTGGTTTACCAAGGATTTTCTGGAGTATTTACAAATGGAGCTATAAATATCTCTTTGACATAAAAATGTTAACTTGCCACATAGTGATCAATCAACCAGCAACTGAAAGAGTTTTAAGCTAATGCCTATTACCACAATTAAATGATTGTATTAAATGGAGAATACAACATAGACATATTCTCCAGTTATTTTTAGTTTATGCTGTCTAAAGTTGGGGTATGAAACCTACTTTTACCTTTTTTTTTACTGTGGGTTTCTAAAATATAGAACAGGCCAACACTTTTAAGTCAACCAGCTGATGTTCGCATCCATAAATTTTACCCCTGGGGTCCATAGTGAGCATGAGTTCATCCACAAATTTCAGCACCAAATTATGATCAATATATTTAGAAAATGAAGAGAACAAAGCACACATATTTCAGTGTATCACCTGGGGTCTTGCCAGATTTTAAGGAATTTGCAGTTTCCCAATAATGTGATTTAGCAAAAAGGCTTTAAATATAATTTAAGCGAATGATTATAGCAGATTTTATATTAGTTCATCAGACAGGGTTCAAGAGAGATCTCCAAGGCTGATTTTTCCATTTTTTAAATTAATAACTTGTCTGAATAATAAGTATATTATTAATAAAGCCTGTCACTGCCTTACAAATTGATAAGAGACATGATATCATCCAGCCCTGAATCATGGAGAATTCACACTCACCATGGACCCCAGTGGTAAAATTAAGTGGTGAAGAGTCTCAACTGTTTCTGCAGAAAATTTTCTCTAGCACTTTCAGCACACAACTTTAAAAATGTTCATAAGCCTGATGAGTCTCAGAATCTCAAGCTCTGTCAGTTTGATTTTTGCTCCTGTATTTTCCCAGAGGAAAATTTTATTTTCTCTGCTACTGTTTATTCTTTTGATATTTTTGACCTGAACAGGTTAATCAAAGTGTTGTTCTAAAGTGAATGCTTCCCTTGGGGAGCAAGTCATAATCCATTAGTATAGCTGACAGGGTAAGCTCAAACATTATTCATTATTCCTTAGAGGAAAAGCCCTCAATGATATCTGTCTGTTACATTTTTCAGTAAATATAATATAATAAATATATATATAATGAACACATGTAATGAATATATATATATGTGTGTACATATATGTGTGTGTGTATATATATACATATATATGTATATATACATGTATATATACATGTATGTATATATATATATGTATATATATAAATTGTGGATTCTATAAAGCTTATTTAACATTTCAAAATCAGTTTTTGAAAATTTATCTTCCCCATTTCTCTACTAGTTGAAATTATTTCCATAAGCAGTTCTTATTTTATCTCTCTATTTCATAAAATGTTCACTAAAAGAAAATTCTGAATCAAAATTAGAATCTATGATAATAGTAAACTCCTTTCTTTAGCTTTTCAATTAAAGTTGGATTTTGGAATTTTAAAATAGTGAAAGGGATTTCGAAAAGATTATATATTGTAAATGATAAGTACTAGTATTGTGTGTGGTTGTTGATAGAAAAATCACTTAAATCCAGGCATAAGTACTCTGAAAATTAAAAAAAAAAATGTTTCCTTTATCTAAATATATTAACTGAAATTATTCACTCCAAAATGTTATTCAAATTCTCTTTATTCTTTTCTTTAATTTATGTGTAGGACTAAGTTAGCAAGTGTAATGGAGAGACCTTCCATTTTTCCTCACGTTGATTTTTAATGTCATTTCAGTGCAAAGAGTTTCCAAGTGGCAGCCATCTTACTTTTTTTTTTAACTTTAGCATTAGCAATGTCTATGACCTTGAACAAAATGTACATTTCTTATTCTCTTAATTATGCAGCACATCTAAACTACTACCAGTAGGATATTAAATTTAGCAGTGACAACAGTCAACTAGTCACTATCACAAGTTCAGATAACGTCTTTTAACAATAACCTCTCATTTTTTCCTCCAACAGATCCCTAACTGCATAATATTACAGAATATGTAATGTGTGTAATACAAAGCCTTATTTGATAATTTGTCAGGAAATTTGAATAGAAACTTAGAAAATCAGTAACTTATTACACTACTTTCCCTGAAATCACAAAATAAATTGTAGATGTGTATAGACTTGGATCTACAAATAAATAAAGTAAATTCTGTTATTAAATATTTTCTCTAATACTTAGATAGTCATCTAATGTCATAAAAGGAAGAGTATATTAAGACTGAGACTTGTAGATCTTGTTGCTGTTCAGCTGTTAAACTGTGTCTGACTTTTTGCAACCCCAAGAACTGCAGCACATCAGGCTTGCGTGTCCTTCGAGGTCACCCTGAGTTTACTCAAACTCATGTCCATTGAGTCAGTGATGCCATCCAACCATCTTATCACCTGTGCCCCCTTCTCCTCCTGTCTTCAATCATTCCCAGTGTCAGGGTCTTTTCCAATGACTTGCCTTTTTGCATCAGGTGGCCAAAT
The DNA here is from genome assembly GCF_032452875.1 of Bos javanicus. Taxonomy (NCBI): domain Eukaryota; kingdom Metazoa; phylum Chordata; class Mammalia; order Artiodactyla; family Bovidae; genus Bos; species Bos javanicus. Next base: position 2,705,506 of record NC_083871.1, on the reverse strand, counting down.
TATTGGAGCTTCAGCATCAGTCCTTAGAGTGAATATTTAGAGTTGATTTTCTTTAAGATTGACTTGTTTGATCTCCTTGCAGTTATAGATATCAACAAATATAAATTAAAGTTGATAGAGAACTAAAATAACCAAGAATTCTGTAATTTCAAAATGAAGAAGAGTCTGGTGGTCTATGTTCCATAAAGTTGCAGAGTCAGACATGATTGACCACATGAATATATGGTGTTCTCAGTATTCATGTGAGAATTGGACCATAAAAAAAGGCTGAATGCTGAAGAATTGATGCTTTCAAATTGTAGTGCTGGAGAAAACTCTTGAGAGTCACTTGGATAGCAAGGAGACCAAACCAGTCAATCTTAAAGGAAATCGACCCTGAATATTCATTGGAAGGACTGTTGCTGAAGCTGAAGCTCTAATAATTTGGCCACCTGATGAGAAGAGCCAAGTCATTGGAAAAGACTCTGATGCTGGGAAAGACTGAAGGCAAAGGAGAAGGGGTGACAGAAGATGAGATGATTAGTTAGCATCATGACTCAGTGGACATGAATTTGAGCACTTCTGGGAAATAGTGAGGACAGGGGAGCCTGGTGTGCTGCAGTTCATGGGGTTATAGACTTGTACATGACTTATATACATAACTATCAACAACATAGTTTTGAAAAATAGACAAATGGAATAAAGTAGAAATTTTAGAAATAATCTTACAAATATACAATCACCTAATTTACCAAGAAACAGCTGCAAAAACATAGCAGGCATCACTTATCCTCATAAATTGGAAATAAATTCCACAAACAGAATTGGGGTTTATCTTGAAGAAAAGAGACAGATTTTTGGTTCACAGCATTTGCAAACCAGGGTTATGTGACCTTTGCCTGTGACAGAATGTTCTGGGGAAGGAGTGAAGGTGGTGAGAGATTTCTACAAGTAAAACCATAGAATCTCAGCTGAAAGATTGGTAAGGGAAGTTATATGGTCCTTGAAGCTTGATCCCATGTCCTGCAGCATGATCACAGCTTTTGTGACTGGCTGTCATGGGAGTCTTTCCAGGCAGAACTGTAAGGGAGTAGAGCTCTATGGGGCCTTCCCTGGACAGACCACTTCCCATGTCATCCACTTGCCTCTTCTCTGTAAAAAAAAAAAAAATTCAGTCAAAGGATAAATTCAATCACAAAAGTGAGAAAGTATAGAACCAAAGGAAATCAATCAACCAAGACAAAATAAGAATATTTCAACCATTACACAAAGGCAAGGACATTTAGTTCCTCCTCAAGGGCTATAGATAATATTCTAAGTCATATATCTTGAGCTCTTTTATAGATATTGAAACCTCAACCATGTAGAAGAAGTTAACTGCATGATGAACAAATTATAGCTATGACATAAGCTGCCAAAATTCTAAGAACTGGCCTCAAGGAAATGGGAATAAACTAACTCTGTTACAGATTGCTATGCTATGCTAAGTCATTTCAGTCGTGTCTGAATTCTGTGTGACCCCAGAGATGGCAGCATACCAGGCTCCCCTGTCCCTGGGATTCTCTAGGCAAGAACACTGGAGTGGGTTGCCATTTCCTTCTCCAATGCATGAAAGTGAAAAGAGAAAATGAAGTCACTCAGTCGTGTCCGACTCCTAGCAACCCCATGGACTGCAGCCCACCAGGCTCCTCCATCCATGGGATTTTCCAGGCAAGTGTACTGGAGTAGGGTGCCATTGCCTTCTCCGTGTTACAGATTAACTGTACCTAAAATAATCAAGATGACGATCAGACCACCACATGACAAATTTTAAGATGGCTTTCAAAGTTTTCTCTGATGTTCTGTGTGTAGCCATTTCCCTCTACCTGTACACCCTTAAAATTTCTTTTTAAGATCCATTCTCTCCCCTGATAGGCAGAGGCAAGTTGGTCTTTGGACACAAGTCTGTCTTCTCCCCAGGTTATTGGCCTCTTGACAAAAGAAAATTCTTCTTTCCTACAAACACTTGCCTCTCAGCTATTGGCTTTTGAGTAGCAAGCAGCCATATCTGAGTTCAGTAACAGAATCCTTAGCAGAATCAGATGTCCTCACAGCTGTCTGTCTTAGTTTTTCCTAAGAACACAGACAGTGTGACTAAACCTGAAGTTTATCATGACTGCCTGAGTCTATTTTATTTTAGGTTTCTGTTAATTACATCAGATCCATTTTCTATATTCTTTACTTAAATATTTCTCTTATTTTTATATTTCTTTAGATGATTTTGATTTTATTTTTTACACACTGCAATGCAATGAGAAAAGTTGGATAGTCTTTTCAGTAAATACCTATTATATATCCATGGGGAAATTAAAGGTGATTGTTGTCTCCTACTTTATACCAAACATAGAATCAATTTGAGGTAGATCATAGAGTTAACTGTGAAATTTTTAAGACACAAGAGTTAAACAAGACATTTGCAATAATACAGTTGTCAAATAACTCATATTCAGAATGTATGACAACACTTTCATAGGAATAATGAAAAATCAGAAAATCTAAAGGAAGAAAAGGTATAGATGCATCTGAGAAACGTGTAAACATGGTCAACCACACTGGACACTCATGGAACTGCAAATTAAAATCAGCAGCTATACCACTATATATCCATCCAGAAGGCCAAACTTGCTTACCCACCAAGTTTGAAGGCAGAGAGAAGTGAGACACTGTCACTGCCGTTGGGAGTTTAAATAGATGCCACTACTTTGAAAAACTGTTTTGCAGTATACACTAAAGTTGAATATGCACTTCTGCCCAGACAGACCAGCATCTTACATACTCCATCAAGCACTGAAGTCTTCCTCCCAAGACCTCCTCCATCTTCCCTAGTCTTACTTTCTGTTACAGAAATTATAAAAGTGAAGTGTCCAAGTCGCTCAGTTGTGTGTGACTGTGATCTTATGGACTACATAGTCCATTGAATTCTCCAGGCCAGATCCATGTGATCCTATGGACTACATAGTCCATTGAATTCTCCAGGCCAGAATACTGGAGTGGTTAGCCATTCCCTTCTCCAGGGGAGCTTCCCAACCCAGGGATTGAAACCAGGTCTGCTGCAGTGCAGGTGGATTCTTTACCAGCTGAGCCACGAGGGAAGCCCAAGAATACTGGAGTAGATAGCCCATCCGTTCTCCAGGGGATCTTCCTGACCCATGCTTCAAACCAGGGTCTTCTGCATTGCAGGTAGATTCTTTACCACCTGAGCTACAAGGGAAGCCACAGCAATCATTGACTCTTGTTATTTCAATATCTCATAAAAATTAGTGAAATATACCATCATCTAGTTAAACTCCACTTAATTTAAAAGTAAAGATGCATTCTACCTGGTGATGCTCAAAGAAAATCTCACAGAGGAAGCTTATTCTGTAGTTACTTTGGAGTAGGAACAGAAATGTCTCCTTACCAATTTCTTAAGGAATTGTTCTGGTTTAGTGTTCATTGTATCATTAAAGAGAGTCTTAGAAACATAGGCTACCAGTCTTCTTAATATCTATAAGTGGAGAAAATGCATGAGCTTGAGATCACTTTATATAAACTTAATTTATAGGGGAAAAGTATCAGATAACCATTATAAATGTACTTTTAATATTAAGAGTATATTAAAACATTGTTTAATTATTTACTAATTCCTTGAGTTAATTTCATGCTCATAAATTACACATTTGTATACTGAAGTTCTTGCCTATATCAATGAGATTGTATACAACAAATATCTTTAAAGTATTTGTTTAGTAGCTGCAGATTATGTGTTCCCAGTGAATACTTCTGTTTTGTTCAAGACCATTTATTTCTTTGCTCATTCTTTTCATTTTTCCCTTGCCTGTGTATTATATTGTAGCTATGAAATAGTTAAGTTTAAACATTTATTCATTCCACTATACAGACAAGGTTTTGGAAATTCTTGGTGTCATTAATAAAATGAGCAAACAAATCAAACTAGGCTTGTGTGTTTCTTGATTTGTAGTTAAAAGAAAAAAAAAAAAACATGATGAAGAGGAGGTAGAAAAGAAACACTAGGAAAATGCAAAATAGAATCATCTGTGTTTGGAACCATCATTTAATACAGAAAAAAAAAAAAAAAAAGTATTGACTCATTTCAGGTCACCTAACTACAACTATTGCTGATTTTACATAACAGTAGTCTTGGAGAATTAATTGCAGCATTAATGAATGAGGGGAACGGATAACTGGGTTGTTTCTTTCAATAGATTCTATCTGTGGGAATGAATCAAAGGGAAATAAAGAGGAAAGTGAACAGAGAAATTGGAATGAGGCAAAGAGTACAAATCATGTCACCACCACCCCATGCCACAGTCAAATCAGGAAGACTTGAAGCCTCCACAGGGCTCAGCACTGGCGAGCACAGTTCCCTCATGTGGTACTGGTGAATTACAGTCACAATTAAAATACACAATTTCTAACTTTGCAATCAGTGGGCTTTAAAAATTTGTGTTTGTTTCCTTGTTTGTTGTTATTTTATTTTTTCTTACTGGGTCACTGTAAAATTAGTTCAACTGCCCTGCCAACCCAAAAAAAGAGAAATTCAAGTAATAAGGGCTTAACTTCCAGAGTTCTTATTTGAAATGATACTCCCTTAAAATATACTAAAGAGGTTTTCAAGTTTTACTTTATAAAATTGCCTAGTTTTCCAATAATTTTGTATTTCTTCATTATCATTTTATTTACAGATATTTAATTTTAAAAGCATGTATTCTCTTGAGAAACCTATATCCAGGTCAGGAAGCAACAGTTAGAACTGGACATGGAACATCAGACTGGTTCCAAATAGGAAAAGGAGTACATCAAGGCTGTATATTTGCACCTTGTTTATTTAACTTATATGCAGAGTACATCATGAGAAACGCTGGGCTGGAAGAAGCACAAGCTGGAATCAAGACTGCTGGGAGAAATCTCAATAACCTCAGATATGCAGATGACACCACCCTTATAGCAGAAAGTGAAGAGGAACTAAAGAGTCTCTTGATGAAAGTTGAAGAGGGGAGTGAAAAAGTTGGCTTAAAGCTCAACATTCAGAAAACTAACATCATGGCATCTGGTCCCACTTCATGGCAAATAGATGGAGAAACAGTGGAAACAGTGTCAGACTTTATTGTTTTGGGCTCCAAAATCACTGAAGATGGTGACTGCAGCCATGAAATTAAAAGAAGCTTACTCTTTGGAAGGAAAGTTATGGTCAAGCTAGATAGCATATTCAAAAGCAGAAGCATTACTTTGCCAACAAAGGTCTGTCTAGTCAAGGCCATGGTTTTTCCTGTGGTCATGTATGGATGTGAGAGTTGGACTGTGAAGAAAGCTGAGCACCAAAGAATTGATGCTTTTGAACTGTGGTGTTGGAGAAGACTTTTGAGAGTCCCTTGGATTGCAAGGAGATCCAACCAGTCCATTCTAAAGGAGATCAGTTCTGGGTGTTCATTGGAAGGACTGAGGCTAAAGCTGAAACTCCAATACTTTGGCCACCTCATATGAACAGTTGACTAATTGGAAAAGACTCTGATTCTGGGAGGGATTGGGGGCAGGAAGAGAAGAGGACAACAGAGGATGAGATGGCTAGATGCCATCACTGACTCGATGGACATGAGTTTGGGTGAACTCCAGGAGTTGGTGATGGGCAGAGAGGCCTGGGGTGCTGTAATTCATGGGGTAACAGAGAGTTGTACACGACTGAGCAACTGAACTGAACTGATTATATAAAATTCAGCCTGTAGTTTCTACTTATAAAATAATAATGATGAAATGATACCTCATTAACATTTTAAATATTATATACTTGAAATATTTTATACCAGATATCTACTTTTACTATGAAAAAATCATATTTGAAAAATTATTGCTTCAATATTCTCCAACTTTCATCCCCCCTTCTAAAAATTGCTGAAGCTCTGGAAAATAGAAAAATCTGTTTCAAAAACAAACAAACAAAAAAAATAAAACAAAAATAATCTATCCTTTATGATTTTTAATAATCAGTTTCCTGCAAAGAACAGCAAAAAACAGTCCTTTGTTGCTGCTACTGCTAAGTCACTTCAGTCGTGTCTGACTCTATGTGACCCCATAGACAGCAGCCCATCAGGCTCCCCCATTCCTGGGATTCTCCAGGCAAGAACACTGGAGTGGGTTGCCATTTCCTTCTCCAATGCATGAAAGTGAAAAGTGAAAGTGATGTCGCTCAGTCGTGTCCAACTCTCAGCAACCCATGGACTGCAGCCTACCAGGCTCCCCCATCCATGGGATTTTCCAGGCAAGAGTACTGGAGTGGGGTGCCATTGCCTTCTCCATTAAATACACCTGTGGTTGCAAAGCTTTCCCCCCTCCCCCAGGTTTTTCTTGATCTTAGGATCTACTACATACTACAGTTTTTTGTTCTATAATTTAACATCCCTGAGTTTCATCTCAAATTTAACTTTTTAAACTAAAAATTGAAAGAATGAGACAATTTGAGACCTGTTCAGAAAGTAGGCCTTCTGGACAGCAAATGAGAAGCAGCTTGGTGTAGGACTGAGTTGAGGACCAGGTTGTTTGGCACTGCAACAAAAGGGGTGGTATGGGGCCTTCCCAGGACTGACACCTCCCTTTATTTTCTACTTTAGCTCCTCCTTGATGTACCTAGATAAGAGTATTTGATGCATATTTCCTAAGTTGCTTTATAGATTCTAAGACTACCACCAAATGGAAGAAATTAAGCACTTGATTATCATGTGCACATAGCACCCCAACCTACTGGAGACTGAGAATTGACCATGTGATATAACTCTGTTACCTCACCATTAACCTATTAGAGAATTGTGCTCAAGCTGATTACATAGTTTTTGACTCCCTCCCTCACCTGGTATTAAAAAAAAAAAAAAAAAAGCTTTGCTGAAATCCAATGTGGACTTTTGAGTGTTTTGAACATTAGCTTCCCTGGACTCCTTGCTTGGCACCTGCAATAAACACTGGAATAAGGACTTCCTTCATCACATCCAGTGTCAATAGATTGGCTTTGCTGTGCATAGGCAAGGAGACTAAGTTTGGTCTGGTAACAGCACTATGGAAAAACCTGCATTTGTCCCCCTTCTCTGAGTCTAACAAACTTTTCTTTTCTTTTTTTTTTTTTTTACATTTTAGCTATTATTTTTTGTCTCCTTATATTTTATTTTTAATTTTTTTCTATTTTGTATTGCAGTACAGCCAGTTAACAATGTTGTGATAATTTCTAGTGAATAGAAAAGGGACTCAGTCATACATATACATGTATCCATTCTCCCAAACTCCCCTCCCATCCACGCTGCCAAATAACAGTGAGCAGAGTTCCTTGTGCTATTCAGTAGGTCCTTGTTGATTATGCAGTTTAAATATAGCAGTGTATACATGTCAATCCCAAATTTCCTAACTATTCCTTCCCCATTGCTCCCCAGTCCCAGGAACCATGTTTGTTCTCTAAGTCTGTGAGGATTCCACATATAAGGGATATCATACAATGTTTCTCCTTCTCCATCTGACTTACTTCACCCAGTATGAAAATCTCTAGGTACATCCATGTTGCTGAAAATCACATGAGTTAATTCTTTTAATGGCTAAGCAATACTCTGTCTAGAGAAAACATGATCCGAAGAGATATATGCACCCCAATGTTCATTGCAGCACTATTTACAATAGCAAAGGCGTGGAAGTGACCTAAATGTCCATTGACAGAAGTGAAGTCACTCAGTCGTGTCTGACTTCTAGTGTCCCCATGGACTATGCATTCCATGGAATTCTCCAGTACAGAATACTGGAGTGGGTAGCCTTTCCCTTCTCCAAGGGATCTTCCCAACCCAGGGACTGAACCCAGGTCTCCCACCTTGCAGCAGATTCTTTACCAGCTGAGCCACAAGAGAAGCCCATCCATTGACAGAGGAACTGATAAAGAAGATGTGATATAACTCTGTGCCATAGATGGCAGCCAACCAGGCTCCCCGATCCCCGGGATTCTCCAGGGAAGAACACTAGCGTGGGTTGCCATTTCCTTCTCCAATGCATGAAAGTGAAAAGTGAAAGTCAAGTTGCTCAGTCGTGTCTGACTCTTTGCAACCCCATGGACTGCAGCCTACCAGTCTCCTCCACCCATTGGATTTTCCAGGCGAGAGTACTGGAGTGGGGTGCCATTGCCTTCTCCATATATATGTGTGTGTGTGTGTGTGTGTGTGTGTGTGTGTGTGTGCATGTATGTATATGTATGACTGCAAAGATAAAATATTTCATTATTTGTATGGGTTAGTAATAGTCCACTATATAGATATAGATATATCACATATCTTCTTTATCCACTCCTCTACCAATGGGCATTTAAGTTGCTTCCATATCCTGATTATTAAAAAATAGTGTTTCAATGAATAAATGGGGTGCATGCATATTTTTGAATTATGATTTTCTCCAGATATAGGCCCAGGAGTGGGATTGCTGCTCAATATCACTAAATGTTAGAAAAATGCAAAATGCAGATCAAAACTACAATGATGTATCAGCTCACACTGCTCAGAATGACCATCATGAAAAAATTGGCAAACAGCAAATACTGGAGAGGATGTAGAGAAAGGGGAACCCTCCTACACTGTTGATGGGACTGTAAATTTGAGCAACCACTATGGAGAACAGTATGGAGGTTCCTTAAAAAAACTAAAAATTGAGCTACCATATGAGTCTAGCAATATTTTGGCAGAACCCAACAAACTCATTGATGTCTTTCATACTTGTGTACATTGGAGAAGCTTCAAGCATTCAAGCAGCTGGAAGAGAAGTGTCTTTGGGCTTTGAAGGACCTTATTTCTCTCAATGAATGGCCATTTATTGGATAGAATATTATTATTATTATTTACTAGCTTGCAGGTCTGTGAAACTCACCTTCTTGGGATGAAGTCTCTCTTCATGTTCCACAGCTGGTGATTCAGTGTGCTCATCTGTGAAATGAACATAAAAATAAGGCCTGCTTAAGATGAACGTGTAGTTTAAACCCCATAATCTGAGAAGACAGTCTTGTTTGCTCTGTGGAAGCTTGGTTGATTGTGATGTCTGTGTAGGGAGTAGAAGGCTGGAAAGAAATGTTAGGGCATATGGCTGTGTGTTTAGCAGCTTCCATGGAGAAAGTAATGTTCTATGTACACCAGAGGAGCATTAAACATATCTCTTATTATAAGAAAGATAAAATGACCAAGACCCAGAAAGATTAATTAACTTTGTGTTTGCCAAATAGCTAGGGAGAAACAGATTAAGATGCTGGCTTGCAATCAATATCCCTTCAATGACAGAATGGTAATTTGTCATTACATTACAAATAACATATTTTGTCTCAGACTGGATGTGAATTTTCTTTGGTACCTATAGTGTTGAACCACCCTTTCAAATAATGGGATATACATGATACATTTTCCTGGAGCTTCCGCTGCATCCCATTGTTATTTGCTTTATTAAAACAAAAACAATTGTATGGTAGGCTCATAACAATCAGTGGAATACTCAAGATAAATCAAAGTTTTGAAAGATATTCCATTCTTAAGAATGTGAGCTTAGATTTTTAATATTGCTATCTGCCTTTATTAACAGAACTTTCAGGAAGGCAAAAAGAATATAATGAAAATTGCTATTCTAACTTCTACATAATTGCACTGACTTGAGATGTTTACTTTCTCTGAAGCCAGGAGTCAGATTCATGAACAGCCTGAGGTTAGCTGAGAGACTGGCTTTCTTAGGCACAGAGATATTTAGAAAATTTTAGATTGCCTCAACTGTTTCTTCCATCATGGTTTTAAATATATATATTTTTGGGGGGGGAGGAAAATGGTTTTCTACTTAGTTCACCATAAACCTCTCTCTCTTTTGTAGAAAATTGAACAAAATCTTCCTATAGTCTTTGTGATGTTTGATTTGCATTATGATCTTTTTGAATACTTCCTTCTGTACTTTCTTTTTCCTTTTCTACCTAAAAAAAACGTGAACTACAGTGATAAGTTCTAGCACTTTAAATTCTGTGTGCACGAATATTTCAAGGTGTTTCCACCTATTTTCCTCATTTTTTCTTCTGCTTTTTTGGTCATTTATCTTGCTCTGTTTCTCCCTCCCCACAACGCCCCACTGCCACTCACAAACAGAGACGCCATTCTCTATCCTTTTAGCCTTTCTGTCTGACCATTTCGACATTACACTCCTTATCTCATCATTTTCCAAAAGGAAAGTCAATGCATTTGTCAGACAGTACTATGATTCAGGATTAAGACTTTGTATTTTATGAGTTTCTGAAGTTTCATAGAGTAGAGATTTGGGCTACAAAAGGGCCAGATTAAAGGATTCTCTTGAAACCTGTTAATCGCTTTCTGGGTATGGACACATAATTCTTCCTATGTTCCATGTTTCTTGTTCAGCTGTTATGGGCAGAGTATTTTACACACCACTTGTGTTTCTGGGTGAAGTACACCTTCACATTGCCCCTGTAAAATACCTGTAATGTACAACTTTATGTTGTGCAAATTAACAACAAAATGTTAATTCCCCTCATCCATACTTCTTCATTTTTAAAAAAATTTATTAAATCCTGTCCCTAAAATATAATTGGCACAGAAACTCCTCTTTCAGATTTATCTCAAAACAAATCATTGCACTTTTATTTTTCCTTCCTATTTTTTACTAATACGGAGATGTAGAAATCAGGAGAGGCAGGTGAACAAAGGGCAGGATTGGACTTAAACAAAAAAATTTTTCTTTGTGGAAGCTGATTTACTTACCAAAGCAAAATCATCTGTGCTTGACACAACTGCACTGAGATAGATAATATCCATTTAAATCTTTTAATGTCTGGTGTGTATTCTTTTCATGTCCCAGTTTTTTCATTCCTCAGACTGCTTAACAGATTGCATTGTGAGGTTCATGGTAAGTGCTATATTTATTACATAGAAGACTGCAAAATATTATAAGATTCCAGTGAGGAAAAGAAGAATGCATATAATTCATTTACACAGTTGAATAAAAATGACATTTGTTTTTAAAATAAAGTGTATTTTGTGAAAAAGCAAACACTATCAAAATGATACATTTCTTGAATTTCTCGTTAGAATATAAAAGCAATATTTTCATTTGCAATTTTTATTGTTGCTATTCAGTTATAAATCCTGAAAATGTTCATCTGGTAGGCAAATAGAAAACCTCTTAACTTTTAACAGCCACTGGGATAATATAATTACATCCATAAATCTACAGTAAATAATTTGCTTAATACTCCTCTCATGTAGACAAAACTCTGAATATTGATGTTTAAATATTTTAAATATAAAATGGCATATGCTCTGATTTATCTAAGAATGACACAGTCTCCAGGTTGATTCTGAGAAAGCACATCTCAATGAACAGAGAAAATAAAAGGAAAAATTACTAAATCTGAGAGTAGACTGTTTTCCTCAGTGCCTTTGCTAAGAAGGGAGATAGCCAGCAGCTGATCGGATGATGTTTTTCTAAGTTTACAAAACATGGCATTATTGATCTCAACTTTGTTTCTACTGACAGCTTCTGAGTGGGTGTTTGGTTTAGTTTTTTTTTTTTTTTAATGCAGCTGTAGGTCTGAATAGTAATTTCCTATTGACTAAGTTCCTTCTTATTGATGCTGCAGATTCAGGAAATGTCACTATCTGGGAAAGACTTCTGACAACCTGTTTGGGAGTGTCAAAAATAGAAGATTATCTGCCTCCTGAGAAATCTGTATACAGGTCAAGAAGCAACAGTTAGAACAGGATGTGGAACAACAGACTGGTTCCAAATCAGGAAAGGAGTACATCAAGACTGTGTATTGTCACCCTGCTCATTTAACTTATATGCAGAGTATATCAGGCAAAATGCCAGGCTGGATGAAGCACAAATTGGAATCAAGATTGTTGGGAGAAATATCAATAAGCTCAAATATGAAGATGTCACCACCCTTATGGCACAAAGTGAGAGGAATTAAAGAGCCTCTTGATAAAGGTAAAAAAAGAGAGAAAAAGCTGTCTTAAAACTCAACCTTCAAAAAACAAAGATCATGGCATCTAGTCCCATCATTTTGTGGCAAATACAACCATGAAATTAAAAGACACTTGCTCCTTTGAAGAAGAGATATGACCAACCTAGACAGCATATTAAAAAGTAGAGACATTACTTTGCCAAAAAATATCCATCTAGTCTAAGCTATGGTTTTTCCAGTAGTCATGTATGGATGTGAGATTTGGACTATAAAGAAAGCTGAGCATCGAAGAACTGATGCTTTCAAACTGTGGTGTTGGAGAAGACTCTGGAGAGTCCCTTGGACTACAAGATCAAACCAGTCAATCCTAAAGAAAATCAACCCTAAATATTCATTGGAAGGACTGATGCTGAGGCTGAAACTCTAAAACTTTGGCCACCTGAAGCGAAGAACAGACTCGTTGAAAAAGACCCTGATGCTGGGAAAGATGAAGGTAGGACAAGAAGGGGACAACAGAAGATGAAATGGTTGGATGGCATCACCGACTCAATGGACATCTCCAGGAGTTGGTGATGGACAGGGGAGCCTGGTGTGCTGCAGTCCATGGGGTGGCAAAGAGTCAGACACTGCTGAATGGCTGAACTGAATTGAAAGTAGAAGAAATTCAGGAATGAAAATCGTAGTTGCAGCAAAAGCAAATGTTTTTTGCATTTCTCAATACTACAGAAAATGCTGACATAATTATTTCATCTAGTTTATATAGATCCTTATTCCTTAACTGACTTCAGTTACTGATGATCTATATATAAATTAGCCTATTTCTCTTTGCCAGAACCTAGAGCAGAAAAAGAAAAAAAAGTGGAGATATCATGTCTTAATCGGTTTACATCATTTCCTTTGTCTTTTTTAATTCAGAAATACTAATCCCAGAACACACATGTGTATGACGGATGTTCTCTTTCTCTATGAAATGACTCTTTTCACAGAAGCAGAAATAACAACAACAAATAAAGCCTAAGAGTGATTCCTATTAACGTTCTCATTGATTTACTTTGTCAGTATGTATTTAGCAAATGTGGATGAAACTCTCCAAGGAAAGAAATGTTGCCAGAAGACTGGTGATTAGAAAACTTGGGAGCATTAATGTTTTCTCTCATTTCTCATTTTAGAATGAACATGGATGGAGGAGAAACAGTGGGGAGACAATGCACAGAATGTAGAAAGACACAGAGGTAATTGCTTACAAAATGTGTCAATCCTTCATTGTCTATACCTAGGAATAAGCAAAATCATCCCAAATCAACAAAGATATATCTCTGTGCTATGTTTTAGTATCCATTTCTTCATTCAAGAGAAATTATTTAAGTACCCATTGCATTCCAGAGACAAAAATAAGTACACAGGATATACAGAAGCTAAAGATACAATATTAGTTCCATACAAAAGAGATTTTGACTATGAAACTGTAACTACAAGTTTATTTTGTCTAGGGCTGCAATGGGAAAAGTGATGTTTCTGTACTTTAATTAGGAAACAGAAATCCATGAGGTTGCCTTCACGTGGCTTTCAGCTGTTTGTTTTGAATCAGAAAAATCCATAGCCTCTGAAGGAGAGCTCAAGTGTAATTAAAAGTGTTATTGAACTAAACACAATTACCAGTGTTTACCTCATTATATAGTACTGTTGGCACCAGAAGCAGAGATCAGACTAGATTTCTTTCCTGCATTCTTGTTAGACATGGTTTAAAAAATGTCTAATTCAATTTAAGAATGATCAGCTATAAAATCAAGTTTGGAAAACTTGCTGACTTGGGAATCAAGGCACCAGGACTGCATTGCATGCCAAGTTCCCCTGAAGCAGGAAAACTCCTAGCTCAACACTGAAACATTTGTGCTTTTTAATGTTTTAATTAGGTATTTTAGCTCCTAAAGCTTTATGTTTGCACTGTGATTGCTCTATTAAAAACAATAAGATTTGGCAATTCCCTGGTGATCCAGTGGTTACAGCTCCAAGTTTTCACAGCTGCAGCTGAGTTCAATACCTGGTTAGGGAACTAAATTCCCACAAGCCACATGGCACAGGCAAAAACAAAAAGCAACAAAAAAATAAAATGAAAAACAGGGAAATTTTTCAGTTACAGTAAAGTAAGGACAATAATAGGATGTCCTTATTTTGTGAATATAATTACAAGGCTATTAACAAGTTTATCAAAGGCAAATAGCTGAATAAAATGAGCATGGCACAAGATAGATTTCTTATTTTTTTTATCAAATTAAATAAATATCTAAAGCAGTTAATATATTAGGTGTCACATATTCTGCATAAGAATAGGAAAGCAGTTATTAGGGCTAAAATAGTCATGATCTTCTTAAAGCACTCTTTAGAGGAGTAGAGAAAAGTATAACACGTTTTGTGTGTATCAAGTGCATTTTGTTAGGACATTTTTCATATTCTCATAAACACAGCATGATAGAATAAACTTCATAGGTTTACTTTGTGTGTGTGCTCAGTCACCCAGCCGTGTCCTATTCTTTGCGACCCCACTGTAGACCAGGCTCCTCTGTCCATGGAATTTTCCAGGCAAGAATATTGGAGTGGGTTGCCATTCTCTTCTCCAGGAGACCTTCCTGACCTAGGAAGTGAATCCAGGTCTCCTGAATTGCAGGAAGATTCTTTACCATCTGAGCCACCAAAGAACCCTCTGTTCTTGTGGTGTTTACATGTAACTTAAATTCAAGTGAAATGTAAGATGTGTACAATATATATAATTAATTTAATTGTAAGTTATAAAATTTCTTTGATCTTTAGAAATAGCAACTGAGTATTGGAAATTCCATTCATGATGAATCAAATATCCATTTAAGGCTCACACCTATGGTCTCTTTCTATGAGTGTTTCACATAAAGATGTGTGTTATAAAGTTACTCCTATACCATAGGATAGCCTGGTGGGCTGCCCTCTATGGGGTCGCATAGAGTTGGACACGACTGAAGCAACTTAGCAGCAGCAGCATACCATAGGATTGCTTTACCTAAGCTAGGGTGGCTCAGGAACAGTTTTGCAGTTTGAATAAAAACCTGATGTGTATATTGAAAGGGTTAATCATTTGACCTACTCTCTAAACATATGAAATTCAGGGTTTGGATACTCCATGGATTTTCTAAGATTTTTCAAGCTGTTTTAATGTCACTGGGCATTAGTCATAAGGCCTGAGCAGTTCTCCATGCATGATTATGATTTGTTCCATGTGCAGTTAAATTATAATCTTGAACATCTTAGGCCAGAAATCAAAATGGGTTTGACTTCCTTAGTTACCAAAAGAACAAATACTCCTTCTGACACTGCATACTTCACTCTCCCTGTCATTCATCTCACCATTTGTTTATTCTTTCAAGCTTAGTTACTGGGCATCTGCAGTAGAGCTGCCCTGTGCTAATTGTTCCATCTGGTGAAAAGAAAAAAAAGTCAAAGTATATAAGCAAAGAGGAAATATTGAGTTTTCTATAGTACATGGATGGAGAAGGCAATGGCACCCCACTCCAGTACTCTTGCCTGGAAAATCCCATGGATGGAGGAGCCTGGTGGGCTGCAGTCCATGGGGTCCTAAAGAGTCGGATACGACTGAGCGACTTCACTTTCACTTTTCACTTTCATGCATTGGAGAAGGAAATGGCAACCCACTCCAGTGTTCTTGCCTGGAGAATCCCAGGGACAGGGGAGCCTGGTGGGCTGCCATCTATGGGGTCGCACAGAGTTGGACACGACTAGAGCGACTTAGCAGCAGCAGCAGCAGCAGCATAGTACATGGAATATACATTGAGATAAGATCTATCAGAGAATAAACAGAATGGTTATCAATCTTGGGGATGTTTCAGGGGTGCTTTCATTGAGGAAGTGACATGAACAAAGATATGAAAGATATATTGAAAAATAAAAGTGGTGTCATCAGAAAAGATGAAGAAACATAAATGACCTTTATTACAGGCAGAGCAAACAGATGGTGAAGGATGTGCATGTTTCTTTTAGGGAACAAAAGGAAGAGAAACACACATATCAAGTTTAGGTGAAGTTATACTCATGGATAAAGTGTACAATACTTGAAGCTTGTTATGAATTGTTTTGACCTTTATACTTAATCAAATGGTAAAACACAAAACATTCTAAGAGGATGGTGGTATGTGTGTTACTTAAAGTTCACTCTGTCTTTGTGTAAATTAAAAGGGCAAAACTACATGAAGAAAACAAAACAAAACATATGGCAGTATTCCAAGTTGGGGGTAGGGGTGATTTGGACTGAAAGGGCATAATTTGCTATGGAAGAAAGAATTTAGAAACTGTAGTGCATAAAATCTAGATGGACAGTGGCTGAGGGAGAGAGGTGTCAAGAAGGACTCCCAGAGATTTGCTTCAAAGAACAGATGGATAGTGTTGCCATTCAAGGAGACAGGAATCTCTGTATGACAGCCAGATTTGGGTGGAAATCATGTATTTCTTTTTAGACTATTTACTTTCAAAAGGCTAGATAAGCTCTTATAAGTATTTATTTGTGGCACAAAAATTGACGAGATAGAAATGTTGTATATACATGTTTATGAATACATACATATATGTATATGTATATAGAATCATAGGCACAACCGTGTCCAAGTTTTTGCAATGCTATAGACTATAGCCCTCCAGGCTCCTCTGACCATGGGATTTTCCAGGCAAGAATACTGGAGTGTGTTGCTGTGTATGTATATGTATATATGTATGTGTGTGTATATATATATATATATGCTCATATATATCTATGAATAGAATAGGTGACACAAGCAACCTACTGTGAATATGGAGTATTACGTTAGGTGTTTTTTTAAGAAAACCCAGGTATCACTACTTCAGTTGTTTTGATGACTATAAGAAGTAATTATCTTTTTTTTTTTTTAATCTTATGAGGTGATGTAATTGATGGAATAGATGGATATTTGGCATCAAATGGTTCTATGGAATATACTGTTTATGCGGTTGTCAGTTCCTTTCGAGGGAACATCTTCAAAAACAAAGAAAGGAATTTAATCCTTTGGCTCATCTTCATAGGAGTTATACTTGGCACATCTCTTGTGTTCTTGTGTAGAGTAAAAGGAATTTCTTTTGATTCCTTTTCACAGATCTAGTAATGAACAAGTCATTGTATACCAGGAATCTGTGATCATCAAGATTACTAAACTTGGTATAAATTATCTTCACTGTTTCTGAATAAGACTTAAGTAGATTTTGAATGTCACAAGCTCTAAAAATGCTTTTATTGTGATGCATCTGCAAAAGAGAATCTTCATCTTCTAATACAACTTTAATTAAAGCTAGGCAGAAGTGTGGCTGAACTGGTCATCTCTACAGGATGGTAAAAATGGTAGCACTCACTTTCCTTAAAACCCAGGAAGTAAATCTGTTTCCATACATGTAGTAAGCTAAAAATGTTTCAAGCTTTTTTTCTAAATCCTGAAGAATGACTCATGATATTGTATTTTAGATAAACCAATAACATCATGAAAGGCATTAGCATTATGTGAAGATATGGGGGAAGAAAAAGATCCTATTATACTTTGTATATGAACCCTAAAGCTAATGTAGAATAAAGTATTTTTCTTTAATATCTGTATCTCCAAGTTAGATTAATTCATTTCCTTCTCCTCTTTCTCCTATTTACCCCCCTCTTCCTCCTCTTTTTACTTCTCCTCTTCCGCCTCTTTCTCTTCCTCTTCCTGCTCCTTCTTCTTCTTCTTGCAATTTACTACTGGATTGACATCTAAACACCCATCATCAAGGCCATTAAAGAAGCTAAAATATTTGAATAATTCCTTTCCTTACTGAAAAAGAGGTTCATGAACTTTTCCTCACATTTTGCCCTAGAACCACTCTGGTTCTTCCAAAGATGCAGCAACTTGGATAAAATGTTTCTCAGCCAAAAGGTCAGGGATTTGCTCCTATATTCAGAGCCTGTGTCCAGCATGCATAGATGTATCCCTTACATTCCAGGTGATAACATTATGATTGGCACTCCTGTGCCTTGAGACAGCAGGTGGAACTGCATTTCTACATATATGCTGTGATCATGTAAGTCACTGAGAAATGATCAGTGGTATCTTGAATAGTAATCCAACTTAAATGACTTAAATGACTGAGTTAGGCATTTGCCTAACTAAAGTAAGTTTTTATTCTCACTGATTCCACATTAAAAGGATATTTTTTCCAAGTTCTTGTAAAAGAAAAGGTAGCTTGCCTTTGTGTTACCTGCAATTAAAACAATATGGATTAGTGAGAAAAAATGAATAAATCCCCTAAAAGACTAAGTGACTCAGAATATACTATAAATTGAATATATTAAGAATTAAATCTATGAACCCATTTATGGAAATAATCTATATTTCAAATATGGGAGATTAGATTATGAAAGAAAATAAAAATATGAATTTGATAGAGACTATAAGGGAGAGAGAGCATTGACTATAAAGTTCAAGTATTCACTTCTTGAATGAAAAAAGAAAACAAATCCTTTTCAATAAATTGTTAGAACTGGGTGACTCACATATTCAAGTTCAAATTATCTCATTACCATAGTATAAGATACTTGTATATTGTCACCTGGAGCTCATTTGGCTCCCCTTGCAAGGATATAATTCATTGTCATACAAGTTTGCCAGCTGTTTCTCATTAAAAATTAGTAAGCTGTCATTTAACTTATGCTGTATGTTGGCTACCAGGAAAGAATGGGCTGATCTTGAGCATTCTGGCTCTTTTAACAGGTATGTTATTCACTGTGAGTTAATAAAATAGCCTCCTGGGTCAGACAACTCCTAGTGACCAACACTCAAATTGCTGACAAATGAAAATCTCTGTTCTGAGTTCGAAGTTTTAAAAGCATAATGAGAGTTTCCATGGGGAGTCATTGAGGAAACAACTCCTAACCTCCCAGCTCTGTGAGACAGACATTTAAAACTCTCCTCTTGTATTACAAATGTTATATTATAAACATCACCACCTACTTACTCTCAGACCTCCAAAAGTTTGAGTTTCCTCAGGCATGCAGGCATTCCAAAGAGTTTTGGCTCAGTGGTGGACAATAATTAGTCCTAAATTAAATGCTGAATTGAGCCTACATGGTGTGATCACTCACCTAGAGCCAGACATCATGGAATGTGAGGTCAAGTGAGACTTAGAAAGCATCACTATGAATAAAGCTAGTGGAGGTGATGGAATTCCAGTTGAGCTATTTCAAATCTTGGAAGATGATGCTGTGAAAGTGCTGCACTCAATATACCAGCAAATTTGGAAAACTCAGCCATGGCCACAGGACTGGAAAAGGTCAGTTTTCATTCCAACCCCAAAGAAAGGCAATGCCAAAGAATGCTCAAACTACTGCACAATTGCACTCATCTCACATGCTAGCAAAGTAATGCTCAAAATTCTCCAAGCCAGCCTTCAGCAATATGTAAACTGTGAACTTCCAGATGTTCAAGCTGCTTTTAGAAAAGGCAGAGGAACCAGAGTTTAAATTGCCACCATCTGCTGGATCATGGAAAAAGCAAGACAGTTCCAGAAAAACATCCATTTCTGCTTCATTGACTATGCCAAAGCCTTTGACTGGGTGGATCACAATAAACTGTGGAAAATTCTGAAAGAGATGGGAATACCAGACCACCTCACCTGCCTCTTGAGAAACCTATATGCAGGTCAGGAAGCAACAGTTAGAACTGGACATGGAAAAACAGACTGGTTCTAAGTAGGAAAAGGAGTACGTCAAGGCTGTATATTGTCACCCTGCTTATTTAACAGAGTACATCATGAGAAATGCTGGGCTGGAAGAAGCACAGGCTGGAATCAAGATTACCAGGAGAAATATCAATAGCCTCAGATATGCAGATGATACCATCTTATAACAGAAAGTGAAGAGGAACTAAAAAGCCTCTTGATGAAAGTGAAAGAGGAGAGTGAAAAAGCTGGCTTGAAGCTCAACATTCAGAAAACTAAGATCATGGCATCTGGTCCCATCACTTCATGGGAAATAGATGGGGCAACAGTGAAAACAGTGTCAGACTTTATTTTTTGGGGGTTCAAAATCACTGCAGATGGTGATTGCAGCTGTGAAATTAAAAGGAAGAGGGCGAGGGTGGGATGATTTGGGAGAATGGCATTGAAACATGTATAATATCATATATGAAACAAATTGCTAGTCCAGGTTTGATGCAGGATACTGGATGCTTGCGGCTGGTACACAGAGACGACCCAGAGGCATGGTATGGGGAGGTAGGTGGGAGGGGAGTTCAGGATGTGGAACATGTGTATACCCATGGCATATTCATGTTGATGTATGGCAAAACCAATACAATATTTTAAAGTAATTAACCTCCAATTAAAATAAGTAAATTTATATTTAAAAACTAAAAAAAAAAAGACACTTACTCCTCAGAAGGAAAGTTATGACCAACCTAGATAGCATATTGAAAAGCAGAGACATTACTTTGCCAACAAAGATTTGTCTAGTCAAGGCTATGGTTTTTCCAGTGGTCATGTGTAGATGTGAGAGTTGGACTGTGAAGAAAGCTGAGCAACAAAGAATTGGTGCTTTTGAACTGTGGTGTTGGAGCAGACTCTTGAAAGTCCCTTGGACTGCAAGGAGATCCAACCAGTCCATCCTTGGATGGTATACAAGAGTAATGGAGTAGAAACACATTGCATAGAGAGGAAGAAGATATGAGAAAGTGAGTAGTATCTAAAAAATATGGTATAGAAAAACAACAACAACAACAAACCTAAAACTCAGCACACAAAGACAATATATTTCACAAAAGAGATAAAAGTTTTTTCACATATAAAGGGCCATGTCAGCCAAAATGTGTACATAGGTGTTGAAATCCTTTATATGAAACCACATCATATAGTCAGCCCACTGTATCCATAGGTTCCGTATTACAGCTGATTGAATCCACCAAACTCACTGCTATGGAGATTTAATTTAAAAAAAGATATATATTTATTATAATTGGAGGCTAATTACTTTACAATATTGTGGTGGTTTTTGCCTTACATTGACATGAATCAGACACAGGTGTACATGTGTCCCCTATCCCAAAACCCCTCCCACCTCCCTCACCATCCCATCCCTCTGGGTCATCTCAGTGCACTTGCTTTGAGTGCCATTTCACGCATTGAACTTGGACTGGTCCTCTATTTCACATATGGTAATATACATGTCTCAACGCTATTCTCTCAAATCATCCCACCCTCACCTTCTTCCACAGAGTCCAAAAGACTGTTCTTTATATCTGTGTCTCTTTTGCTGTCTCACATATAGGGTTGTTGTTACCATCTTTCTAAATTCCATATATATGCATTAATATACTTTATTGGTGTTTTTCTTTCTGACTTACTTCACTCTGTATAATAGGCTCCAGTTTCATCCACCACGTTAGAACTGACTCAAATGTGTTTTTTTTTTTTAATAGCTGAGTAATATTCCGTTGTGTATATGTACCACAGCTTTCTTATTCATTCGTCTGCTGATGGAGATCTAGGCTGCTTCCATACCCTAACTATTGTAAACAGTGCTGTGAAGAACATTGGGGTACACGTGTCTCTTTCAATTCTGGTTTCCTAAGTGTGTATGCCCAGCAGTGGGATTTCTGAGTCCTATGGCAGTTCTATTTCCAGTCTTTTACAGAATGGATATTTGACTATTTAGCAGATGGAAGCAGACAGCTACACAAAGGAATGAGAATGAAGAAACATATCCAAATTGGAAAGTAAATAATATTTTCCTTATAATTTTAATATTTTGAAAATATAATTGACAAAAACAAAGTATTGTAGAGTTTTCAGTTTGTGAATAAGTAAATCAGATTGGAATAACATAAAGTTTGACTGGGGAGAAGTAGACATACCATCCTGAGCAGTGTTTACCTTGTATTGAAGTGGATATATCACTTGGAGGTAAACAACAAAGACTTTATGAGGTTGAGGATAATTATCCAAAGGAAGAACATGTAACCATAAAATATTATCAATTGAAAAAATACATCAAAGGGAAAATAGGGGACAAATAAAAGATAGGAGTTGGATACGACTGAGCGACTGAACTGAACTGAACTGAAAAGATAGGAGAAATAAAAACTAGCAGAATGATAGATACATTCAATCATTTACTCTTATTAAATTACTAAACAGAATTGATCCAGTTAAAAGATAAATTAGATAAATAACAACATTCAAATGTATTTTATTTATGAGACTTCTTAAATTTAAGGACATAAATGGTGTAGAAGTAAAAGCTTATAAAAATACATGCAGTTCTATACTACATTTTCAGTCTCTCCCATCAGGAAGTTTGACAAGCCTCTTGTCTTTCTCCATCAGAGGGCAGACAGAATGAAAACCACAATCACAGAAAACTAACCAAACTGATCACATGGACCACAGCCTTCCCTAACTCAATGAAGCTATGAGGCATGCCAGGTAGGGCCACCCAAGATGGACATGTCATGGTGGAAAGTCCTGACAAAATGTGGTCCACTGGAGAAGGGAATGTTAAACCACTTCAGTATTATTGCTTTGAGAACGCTGTGAACAGTATGAAAAGGAAAAAATATATGACACTGAAAGATGAACTCCCCAGGTATGTAGGTGCCCAATATGCTACTGCAGAAGAATGAAGAAGTAACTCCAGAAAGAATAACGAGACAGAGCCAAAGTGAAGACAACAGCCAGTTGTGGATGTGACTGGTGATGGAAGTAAAGTCTGATAAAATAAAGGACAATATTTCATAGGAACTTGGAATGTTAGGTCCATGAATCAAGGTAAATTGAAAGTGGTTAAATAGGAGATGGTGAGAGTGAACATTGACATTTTAGAAATCAGTGAAGTAAAATGGCCTGGAATGGGTGAATTTAATTCAGATGACCATTATATCTACTACTGTTGGCAAGAATCACTTAGAAGATATGGAATGGCATTCATAGTCAACAAAAGAGTCTGAAATGCAGTACTTGGGTGCAATCTCAAAAATGACCAAATG
Organism: Bos javanicus; assembly: GCF_032452875.1. Classification (NCBI taxonomy): domain Eukaryota; kingdom Metazoa; phylum Chordata; class Mammalia; order Artiodactyla; family Bovidae; genus Bos; species Bos javanicus. The sequence continues at coordinate 2,682,481 of NC_083871.1, read as the reverse complement.
ATCTCTGTCTGTTTCCAAGGAAAGCCATTCAGGATCACAGTAATCCTAGTCTACATCCCAACCACTATGCCATAGAAGTAAAGTTGAATGGTTCTATGATGACCTACAAGACCTTCTAGAACTAACACCAAAAGAAAAAGAAAGAAAAAAAAAAAGATGTCCTTTTCATCATAGGGGACTGGAATGCAGAAGGAGAAAGTCAAGAGATACCTGAAGTAACAGGCAGATTTGGCTGTGGAGTACAAAATGAATCAGGGCAAAGGCCACTGGTCATAGCAAACACCCTCTTCAAACAACACAAGAGACGATCGTACACATGGACATCAGCAGATGGTCAATACCGAAATCAGATTGATTATAATCTTGGGGCTGAGATAGAGAAGCTCTATATAGTCAGCAAAAATAAGATGGGGAGCTGAGTGTCGCTCATATCATGAATTCCTTATTGCCAAATTCAGACTTAAAGAAAGTGGGTAAAACCACTAGCCCTTTCAGGTATGACCTAAATCAAATCAGTGGAAGTGACAAATAGATTCTAGAGATTAGACCTGATAGCCAGACTGCCTGAAGAACTATGGATGGAGGGTCATAATACTGTACAGGAGGCAGTGATCAAAAACATCCCAAGAAGAAATGCAAAAAGGCAAAATGGTTGTGTGAAGAGGCCTTACAAATCACTGAAAAAAGAATAGAAGTGAAAGGAAAAGGAGAAAAGGAAAGATATACCCATCTGAATGCAGAATTCCAAAAAATAGCAAGGAGGGTTGAGAAGGTCTTCCTTAGTGATCAATGCAAAGAAATAGAAGAAAACAATTGAATGGGAAAGAATAGAGATCTCTTCAAGAAACTTAGAGATATCAAAGAAAAATTCAAGCAAAGATGGGCACATGAAGGAGAGAAATAGTATGAACCTAACAGAAGCAGAAAAATATTAAGAAGAGGTGGCAAGAATACACAAAAGAACTATACAAAAATAAATAAATAATTACCCAGATAACCATGATGTGTTCCCATTAGTTTATTGACAAAGGTCTATCTAACCCAAGCTATGGTTTTTCCAGTAGTTATGTATGAATGTGAGAGTTGGACCATAAAGAAAGTTGAAGATTGAAGAATTGATGCTTTTGAACTGTGGTGTTGAAGAAGACTCTTGATGGTCTCTTGGACTGCAAAGAGATCCAATCAGTCAATCCTAAAGGAAATCAGCCCTCAGTATTCATTGGAAGGACTGATGCTGAAGCTCCAATACTTGGGCCACCTGATGCAAAGAACTGACTCATTGGAAAAGACTTTGATGCCAGGAAAACCTGAAGACAGCAGGAGGAGAAGGGGAGGACAGAGAATGAGATGGTTGAATGTCATCACCAACTGGTTGGACATGCATTTGAGCTAGCTCCCGGAGTTGGTGTTGGACAGGGAAGCCTGGTGTGGTGCAGTCCATGGAGTAGCAGAGTCAGACACAACTGAGAAACTGAACTGAACTGATACTATGTTTTCAGAATATATTAAAGGAAAGTAGGACATTCTTATTAAGATAAACATTACAAAAAGTAAGTTTATGAAAAATAACAAGGAAAAGATATACAGAAATTGTAACCCTGTATGTTCCTGATGGTTGGGAATGTAAGGTGCAGCCACTGTGGAAAACAGTATGGTAATTTCTCAAAACATTAAACATAGAATTATCATATGTTCTAGAAATTTCACTTCTGGGTATTTATACAAATAATTAAAAGCAGGGATTTTGACACAATATTTAGCATAATAGCCACAAGGTGGAAGCAATCCATGTGTCCATTGGCAGGTGAATGGATAAGAAAATGTGCTATGTACATGGAGTTTTATTCAATCCTGGAAAGGAAAGATAGTTTGACACATGCTACAGCATAGTTGAAGTTTAAAGTATGATCCTTTTCTTCTGTTAATTATGGTTAAATATACTTATTCAAAATCAGTATTTATTTGAGTTTGGTAATGGGCTTCCCTTGTGGCTCAGCTGGTAAGAAATCTGCTTGCAATGTGGGAGACCTGGGTTTGATTCCTGGTTTGGGAAGATCCCCTGGAGACATGGAAGGCTAACCCACTCCAGTATTCTGGCCTGGAGAATTCCATGGAAGAAGTCCACAGGGTCGCAAATAGTAGGACATGACTGAGCGACTTTCATTTTGACTTTGACTTTAATGATGCTTCTTAAATTTCTTCAGAAACTACACTTTTCTTTTGTATGGCTTATGATTTGTTGTTGTTAAAAGTTAGACATGATGTATCAAGTAATAGATCTATGGTAATTAGGATTTTAATGTCAGGTTTTTGTAAAATGGCTGGGAGCTGGGCTAGGTTCTGTGTTGTAGCTTTTGGGAACAGAGTCTTAAGTTTCTCTCTCTCTCTCTTTTTTTGTTTTGTTTTTCTTTTTTCTCTACTGTTGTCTTTGTATTTCTCTAAGAACTCCTTCCTAAACTCGGCTTGAATTTGCAGCTATTTTAGCAAAAATCCACTGTTACTGTACTGAAGCCCTTTTGATGTGACCATAAAGTACCAGAAGGGGAAACATTTCTATTAAGATTATAGTTAAATCCTATCTTTTTAGTGAGTCTGATTCCCTGCGCTCAGTCCTTCAAAAGCTCTTCGTAGTCTTTCCCCTTTTATGTAAAACAGAGGCATTGGACCAGAGTTGTATCCTTGCTCTTAACCAAGGCCATATTAAACTCCAGGAGGCAGCAGTTGCTTCACGGGCAGTCCTTTGCCACAGAGAAAATGCTGCAAGTATTCCCAGTGATAACTTTTTCCCCTCTGCTACTTGGAAGAGGAGGGGATGTTTCTCTGATCTTTACCATGAAATCCTGATGGGGATGCTACAGGGGTTAAAACCTATGAAAGTGTGCTTGCTCATTCTTCACCCTGGACCCTCAGGAGTTCTCAAAATGGTCCACACTTAGCCTTCAGAAGTTCATAGATGATGTCCTATCAGCTTCCTTACCCGTCATTGGCTCTGAGCTATTTCTGTTTGTGCTAAGTTGATCTCAACTGTAACTCTCTATATTTACTTATACCTAGAGTTTTGTGGGTGGTGGCTTGTTCAGTAACCTAAATTCTGGGGCTAAGGTTTGATTTCTAGGGTTTTTTTTTTTCAACTTTTTTTCTTATAAGGTTAAAAGTGACAAGTTCCAAACTGAACTTAATTTCTCTTATATAAGCTAATCATAACTCTGCTTGGCTGTCCATCTACCTTGCCTTTATGTACATGTTAAGACATAAATTAACTACCTCTGTTCTTTTCTTCAGGTCAGAAAAACCTGGCTGTCACTCAGACCATAGTGTCCATTAGGGTAAGTCTGTCCTTTGATTCCTACAAACCAGCTCTGCAACTCTATTATTTCAACATTCTATCGTACTTCCTGCTACTAAACGGCCCATCTCCCTTGGTTATCTCCACCTCTAGAGATTGTGTTCAGTTGCTCAGTTGTGTCTGACTCTTTGAAACCCCATGGACTATAGCTGGCCAGGAGCCCCACGAGTACTAACCCTCTCAACAATTATGATGCTGTATTCACTGAATCATTCTTTACAAATTTAGGAAATGGTGTGTGTTCTGTAATCTCTCACAGAACACAGGTAACTGGGTTTTCCCATCTCATGTAATAAAGCAAGGCTAATATGACAACTTCCCTAAGACATTTTTATTCTTTTCTGCTGCTGTCTTTCTAAGAAGTACTTACATTTCTACTTCATTTAATCACTTTTTATAAGATTCCAAGAGCCATCCTAGCAAGTATCAGTAGCATTTCTCGAATTATTTGTAGAAGTGTGAAATACTCTTTGTTTTTGCCTTTTGTCTACTTTGATAGAATCTTCCTTGTCTTGATTTGTATTCCTCAGTCTTATTGCATCATCTTCAGGACCCAGTCACATAGGTAACTGACTTCTGGACCATGTTCATAGGTCTTGTATTTCCTATGGTGTGTTCTTACCCTTAGCAGGCACAGAGCCTCCTTGGCTGACTCAGTTATTGTTCTGATAGGCAGAAGCTCAGGTGGCCTTAGATGATATATGGGGTGCTTGATATCTTGTAAGGTAGAAGTCTCTTCATTGTCCACAAAGAAATAGGAAGCATTAGCGTTTAACAGGGAAGGATGTTGCTTCAGCAGACCCAATGATTCACGGCATATCTGGAATTTTAAAATGATCAAGTGATTCAATCCAGTTTCAAAGGTTGTAGTTATCAGGCCCTGTTCTTCCCAAATCCATCCTTGACCCACAGGGAACTTCACTGGGTTTGAGAATCAAGATTTCTGGGGAACTCACCTACTTTTTGAGGCTTGACTCTCTGCTTATTCTTTGCTTTTGCTGCAGAAGATAAGAACATTGTTAAAGTTGCCAGTGACAGTATGAGTTGCTCAGTTGTGTCTGATTCTGCGACCCCATAGATTATAGCCCGCCAGTCTCCTCTGTCCATGAAATTCTCCAGGCAAGGATACCAGAATGGGTTGTCATACCCGCCTCCAGAAGATCTTCCTGACCCAGGGATCAAACCCAGGTTTCTTGCATTGCAAGCAGATTTTTTACCATCTGAGCCACCAGGGAAGCCCTAAGTTGCCAAGGAGGCCTTACATTGATAATTTCACTTAGCCTTTATTTTTCTTTCCAAAATATCAAAGCAACAAACAGATACTTATTTCCAGAGAATTTATAAAAACTAGTTCTCCACTGGCATACAATCACATTTCATTGCTGGTAAAGGTTTTATCAACTGTATCACTGCAGCATCCCAAGGACTATTTGTATTTTATATACTAGCAGAAATGGGGACCAGTTAGAGAGACTTACAGGATTTTGAAGTTGGGTTCCTATGGCTACTCTCAGGAGAAAAAATGTTGCACAGAAGTTGATTCTAAGACAGTGGCATATACGAGGTTTACTGGGGAGATCTCCAAGAAACAATACTTGAGTGGGATAAAGGATGAAGGATTGAAAGTGGGGATAAGTAGAACTGTGTTTAAATTGCAAAGGAGGCCTTGGCTGATACTATGGGATATTCTGGAGTAGCCACTATACTTTAAACATTTTGAATTGTTGGCATCTCACAATGACTGGCCACTGAAGGGAGATTAGCTCAAGTGGAAGTCAGCTTCTCTTGCCAAAACCCAGTGAGTAACTCTTACTGGGTAATCCACTGTCAGAAATGGGAAAAAGAACTTTGGTCTTCAAAAGGCTTCAAGAAGTATAACACAGCACCCACTTAAGAATCCCATCAAAGGAACTTGCTCTTGTTCTGAAAATGCACTTTGCCACTACACAGTAACATGTCATAAGACATTGTTTTAGCAACATATGGTAATTGCATGGTGAGTCATATTTTTAATCCTTTTCCATATTAAGCTTCAATAGTTTTCTTACCAACAAATTTCTATTCAACTGTAAGGTTTCCCAGTGCTGCCCGTGAGCCCATTTTTGAGAGTGTTAGAAAGGTTCAAGATGTACAGGGATGTGTGTCCTCGGCCCTTCTTTAGCAATGCAATTCTGCACCTTTATACCCTGCAAATATGCTTAACGTTTAATTTAATAAATTATTTGCCGCTAAATGAATTTTAAAACACTGTAATATTTAATTTTATAAACAATCCCCATTTGATAAAGGCCCAAACAGATAAAGGAAGATTAAATATATTTCCCTAATTATATTAGACTTAGTAGCACAGCATAGAAATTCAAACCCAATCATTCAAATTCTAAATTTAGATAATTCAGTATTCTATCATACTATAAATAAACATTCCTGTAAATAACAACACATATACAGAATTATTCTTATTACATATCTTGGGGTCACAAAGAGTCAGACACTTCTGAGCGGATGAACTGAACTGAACTGAGATGTTGAAAGAAGTCACTTTTAAAGCATTTGATGAAAATGTGGAGAAAAGGGAAACATCTTACCCTGTTGGTAGGGATGTATATTGGTGCAGTCACTACTTAAAACAGAATGGGGATTCCTCAAAAAAAAAAAAAAATAGAGCTACCATATTATCCAGCAATTCCACTTTAAGGTATTTTTCCAAAGAAAGCAAAAATATTAATTCAAAAAGGCATATACAGCCTTATGTTTATTTCAGCATTATTTACTATAGCCAAGATACAGAAACAATCCAGGTGTCTACCAATAGAGGAATAGATGAAGAAGATGCAATATACATGTGTGTATCTGTGTATACCTGATAGAATATTATTCAGCCATGAAAAAGGAATAAAACTTTGTCATTTGCAACAAACATGGATGGACCTAAAGGGTGTTATGTGATGTGAAATAAGTTAGACATATAAAGACAAATACCAAATTTTTTCACTTAGATTTAAATTCTAAAAAAGCAAAACAAATGAACAAAAGTAAAACAAATGAACAACAAAATAGAATCATAGATACAGAGAATGAACAGGTGGTTACTAAAGAAGAGAGGTGAGGAGGGGTAAGTGAAACAGGTGAGGGAGATTAAGAGGTGCAAAGTTCTAGTTACAAAATAATTTGGTCACAAGAATGAAATGTATACTGTGGGGAATATAATGAATAATAATATAATAATGGTGATAAAAATGGTCAAAAGGTACAAAGTAAAAGTTAAAGTCTTAGCTGTTCAGCTGTGCCTGACTTTTTGAGAACCCATGGACTGTGGCCCACCAGGCTCCTTTGTCTATGGGATTTTTCAGGCAAGGATTCTGGAGTGGTGTGCTCCACAATAGGTACAAACTTCTAGTTATAAGACAAATGAAAACTAGAGATGCATAGTACATACATATGCATAGTACATACATAGAGATGTTGTACATACAACATGATGAATATAATAAACATTGCTGTATGTTATATGTGAAAATCTTTAAGAGAGTAAATCTTGCATTATATAACATCACAGGAAAAATATTCTTTGTCTTTAGTTTTGATGATGATGGATATTCACAGAACTTATTATAATCATATTTCATGATGTCTGCAAGTTGAAGCATTATTCTGTATACCTTAAATTTATGCAGTGTTGTGTGTAACTGCATTTCAATAAATTTGGAAGAAAAAAAATCCCTTACTAATAAAGTAAATAATTATATGAGATAATATGGATTTCTGAAATTATAATGCTAAGCAGGGTCTGGATTTTTTCAAGAAATCTAAATATCCACATTTCCTACTTCATATGCTGGCTGGACTTCAGATTTCCTGAGGACCCATATCAGTTCTTTGAAAAAATGTGTGTGTGTGTGTGTGTGTTTTTTATGCAGTGTCAATTAATTTTTACAAAATACAGTATATAGCATTATATTTAAATAAAGAACTTTCATAATATTAAGATACTCTATTTGCCATCACCATAGATGTATACAACTTTATTCTCTGGATAAGTGCCTACAAAAAGCCATTAGTGTCGATTTTAATTTCAAGTTGCTTCAGTGGAAAAGATAAGTGAGATCCTGAGCAGATGGTTGTCATCACATAATGCAATTTAAAACCTGGTAAAGGAACACAAAGCTTGCTATAGCACTTAAAATCTATGTATGCATTTTGGACAAGTGGAAATAAAATAATGAAAAATGAAAATACTTTGTTAATTTGTTGTTGAAGCTTAAAACATAATGCAAATTAGGAACATCAAAAAGGTGAATGCATAAATAGATGGGAGCCTAAGGTTCTAGAAAAATTAAAGTGTACTAAATTTATGTCATCTTCTTGGCTAAACATTGGGGAGCATGGGTTAATTCAGTTGGGAGTATGTATCTTCAAATGATTGTAAATCAGTTCTAATTAATTCATAGATTCCATTAATATTTGTACAATTTTGAGGCTAATGAAAACTAATGAACATATTTACATTAAGAATATCAAGTTGTTTGCCTGCTGTCTGTTAAAAAAAATGTCAGTTTACATTTAGCTTATTTCTGTTTGGCAAAGACTTCTTTCATTAAGTAATTACTCTACAACTGAAATACTTACTTCATCCACATATACAATCAAGAGGCCTAAGAATGTTTATATTGATTTGAGCCTTAAAATCCAATTATTATTAATAAAATAACAATGATATAATTGATTCACTCTCTTCACACCCCCAAAGCAAAATAATAGTACACTGCTAAGAAATGTGTAAAGATTATTTTAAGTGGCACCACAGAAGCCGTTTTATCATGATATTAATTCCCCAACCTTATTTGCAATTTTCTCAAGTTTCTTTCAGAGAAGGCACGGGCAACCCACTCCAGTACTCTTGCCTGGAAAATCCCATGGACGGAGGAGCCTGGCGGGCTGCAGTCCATGGGGTTGCTAAGAGTCGGACACGACTGAGTGACTTCACTTTTTTCACTTTCATGCATTGGGGAAGGAAATGGCAACCCACTCCAATGTTCTTGCTTGGAGAATCCTAGGGATGGGGGAGCCTGGTGGACTGCCGTCTATGGGGTCGCACAGAGTTGGACACGACCGAAGCGACTTAGGAGCAGCAGCAACAAATTTCTTTCTTGTTATTATTTCGAAAATTTCACTTCTAATAAATTTCAAAAAAAAATGGAAAAATAAAAACTAATCCTTTGCAGTTATTTCCCAACTACCAAACTTCACATATTTTTCTCTGGAGTACCTTCAGTTTGCATTCTGTGTTTTGAGTAAGCAGCAAAGATAGATAAAATAATGAAGGGTACTTATGAAAAATTAAATTTAAATATGGAAAGAGATATGTAATTTTTTTTTCAAAATAGATTACTTCATTATGTGATATTAAAGTATTATATGAGGTTTCTCATTTTTCTTCCAAGCTGTAGGCTTTTCTTGCTCTAATAAATGCTAGTAGATTTCGAATTTACCTGCCTCCTGAGAAATCTGTAAGCAGGTCAAGAAGCAACAGTTAGAACTGGACATGGAACAACAGACTGCTTCCAAATCAGGAAAGGAATACATCAAGGCTGTATATTGTTACCCTGCTTATTTAACTTAGATGCAGAGTACATCATGTGAAATGCCAGGCTGGATGAAACACAAGCTGGAATAAAGATTGCCAGGAGAAATATCAATAACCTCAAATACATAGGTAACACTGTCCTTATGGCAGAAAGCAAAGAAGAACTAAAGAGCCACTTGAAGAAAGTGAAAGAGGAGAGTGAAAATGTTGGCTTAAAACTCAACATTCAGAAAACTAAGATCATGGTATGCAACCCCAACACTTCATGGCAAAGAGATGGGGAAGCAATGGAAACAGTGACAGACTTTATTTTCTTGGACTCCAAAATCACTGTGGATGGCGACTGCAGCCATGAAATTAAAAGACACTTGCTCCTTGGAAGGAAAATTATGACCAACCTAGATAGCATATTAAAAAGCAGAGACATTGCTTTACCAGCAAAAGTCCATCTAGTCAAAGCTATGGTTTTTCCTGTGGTCATGTATGGATGTGAGAGTTGGACTATAAAGAAAGCTGGGCTCTGAAGAACTGATGCTTTTGAACTGTGGTGTTGGAGAAGACTCTTGAGAGTCCCTTGAACTGCAAGGGGATCCAACCAGTCCATCCTAAAGGAAATCAGTCCTGAATATTCATTTGAAGGACTGATGCTGAAGCTCAAACTCCAATATTTTGGCCACCTAATGCAAAGAAATGACTCATTTGAAAAGACCGTGATGTTGAAAAAGATTGAAGGTGGGAGGAGAAGGGGATGACAAAGGATGAGATGATTGGATGGCATCCCCGACTCAATGGACATGAGTTTGAGTAAACTCTGGGAGTTGGTGTTGGATAGGGAAGCCTGATGTGCTGCAGTCCATGAGGTCGCAGAGTTGTACACGACTGAGTGACAACTTAACTGAATTAGTGAGATGGATGCACCTACAGCCTGTTATACAGAGTGAAGTAAGTAAAAAGGAGAAAAAGAAATATCATATATTAATGCATATATATATATATATATATATATATATATATATATATATGGAATCTAGAAAAATGATGTTGATTGACCTATTTGCAAGGAAGAAATGGAGACTCAGATATAGAAAATGGATTTGTGGACACAGTCAGGGAAGGAGAGAGTGGGACAAATTGAGAAAGTAACATCAACATTTTTACACTACCAAGTGTAAAATAGATAGCTGGTGAGAAGTTGCTGTATAACACAGGGAGCCCAGCCTGGTGCTCTGTGATGACCTAGAGGGATCAGGTAATATGAATAATTATGGCTGATTTGCATTGTTGTATGGCAGAAACTAGCACAACATTGCAAAGCAATTTTCGCCCGACTAAAAATAAATTTAAAAAGAAAGAAAATTAAAGACTTCTCTACTTAGTAATGATGCTCTAGTCCAGTGGTTTTCTTTTCTTATTTTTCATAAACCAAGATATCTTCCACCTTAGAATTTTAGCAATAGATATATGTCCAATACCAGAAATGCTCTTGCTTTTATCATTCCAATGCACATTATGAGAAAAAAAATTCCCTGTTTTTATGAAGTCCTAAAACTAAAAGCAGTACTTGTGACATTTAAATATATGTTAAATAAATGAATTAATAGATGATCAAATGAATCACATTTGAGAATAAATGATAATAACAAGAGTCTGTTATAGAATTTGAGGATGCTACTTTCCAGTCAAACATAAATTTTGTGACTCATTTGTGTCTGTGTTCCCATTAAAGAATGTGCTAGAGAATGAATTAGTTATGGAAGAAAGGGATAAATGCTTTCACATGCCTATATAAGTCTGAGCTCATGCAGATTATATTCAGTCAGCCAGATTAGTCCTCAGACATGTCCGACTCTTTGCAACCCCATGGACTGCAGCATGCCAGGCCTTGCTGTCCATCACCAACTCCCGGAGTATACCCAAACTCATGTCCATTGAGTCAGTGATAACATCCAACCATCTCATCCTCTGTAGTCCCCTTCTCCACCTGCCCTCAATCTTTCCCAGCATCAGGGTATTTTCAAATGAGTCAGCTCTTTGCATCAGGTGGCCAAATTATTGGCAGATTATATTAATAAGTTTTATAACAGCATGAATTTTATTATCATACTAGCACCATATAAAGAGATTGTCTAATATTTAAGTTTAATGAGTATACTACCCAAAGCAATTTATAGATTCAATGCAATCCCTATCAAGCTACCAACAGTATTCTTCACAGAGCTAGAACAAATAATTTCACAATTTGTATGGAAATACAAAAAACCTCGAATAGCCAAAGCAATCTTGAGAAAGAAAAATGGAACTGGAGGAATTAACCTACCTGACTTCAGGCTCTACTACAAAGCCACAGTTATCAAGACAGTATGGTACTGGCACAAAGACAGAAATATAGACCAATGGAACAAAATAGAAAGCCCAGAGATAAATCCACGCACATATGGACACCTTATCTTTGACAAAGGAGGCAAGAATATACAATGGATTAAAGACAATCTCTTTAACAAGTGGTGCTGGGAAATCTGGTCAACCACTTGTGAAAGAATGAAACTAGAACACTTTCTAACACCATATACAAAAATAAACTCAAAATGGATTAAAGATCTCAACATAAGACCAGAAACTATAAAACTCCTAGAGGAGAACATAGGCAAAACACTGTCTGACATACATCACAGCAGGATCCTCTATGACCCACCTCCCAGAATATTGGAAATAAAAGCAAAAATAAACAAATGGGACCTAATTAAACTTAAAAGCTTCTGCACATCAAAGGAAACTATTAGCAAAGTGAAAAGACAGCCTTCAGAATGGGAGAAAATAATAGCAAATGAAGCAACCGACAAACAACTAATCTCAAAAATATACAAGCAACTCCTACAGCTCAACTCCAGAAAAATAAATGACCCAATCAAAAAATGGGCCAAAGATCTAAATAGACATTTCTCCAAAGAAGACATACAGATGGCTAACAAACACATGAAAAGATGCTCAACATCACTCATTATCAGAGAAATGCAAATCAAAACCATTATGAGATATCATTTCACACCAGTCAGAATGGCTGCGACCCAAAAGTCTACAAATAATAAATGCTGGAGAGGGTGTGGAGAAAAGGGAACCCTCTTACACTGTTGGTGGGAATGCAAACTAGTCCAGCCACTATGGATAACAGTGTGGAGATTCCTTAAAAAACTGGAAATAGAACTGCCTTATGATCCAGCAATCCCACTGCTGGGCATACACACTGAGGAAACCAGAAGGGAAAGAGACACGTGTACCCCAATGTTCATCGCAGCACTGTTTATAATAGCCAGGACATGGAAGCAACCTAGATGTCCATCAGCAGATGAATGGATAAGAAAGCTGTGGTACATATACACAATGGAGTATTACTCAGCCATTAAAAAGAATACATTTGAATCAGTTCTAATGAGGTGGATGAAACTGGAGCTGTTATACAGAGTGAAGTAAGCCAGAAGGAAAAACACCAATACAGTATACTAACGCATATATATGGAATTTAGAAAGATGGTAAAGATAACCCTGTATACGAGACAGCAAAAGAGACACTGATGTATAGAACAGGCTTATGGACTCTGTGGGAGAGGGAGAGGGTGGGGAGATTTGGGAGAATGGCATTGAAACATGTGAAATGTCATGTATGAAACGAGATGCCAGTCCAGGTTCAATGCACGATGCTGGATGCTTGGGGCTGGTGCACTGGGACGACCCAGAGGGATGGTATGGGGAGGGAGGAGGGAGGAGGGTTCAGGATGGGGAACACATGTTTTAAAATTATTAAATTAAAAATTAAAAAAAAAAAGTTTAATTCTCAATAAAGAAACATCTCACTTAGGTGTCCATTACAATAAAAGGCTCACCTTAACTGAGGTGCTTCCCCAAGTAACATTAAATTTAATAAGAAATATGCCTCCTTTTTTTGTTGTTTGTTTGTTTTCCTATTAGGTTGCTCTTTGTGGGTTCTTTATGTCATTTTTAATGGCATTTCTCTTACACATAAAGCATTACTATCTTTAATTATAAAATAGCCATAATCTTATACAGAAATTTATATTCCTAAGGAGCCAGCAGAAGTTAATAAAATTCATCTAGGAACCACACACTACCATAAGCAACAGTTTGTTCTCTTAGTTGCTCAGTCCTGTCTGAGTCCTTGTGATCACATAGACTGTAACCTGCCAACCTTTTCTGTCCATGGGGATTCTCCAGGCAAGAATACTGGAGTGGGTAGCCATTCCCTTCTTCGGGGGATCTTCCCAACCCAGGGATCAAACCCAGGTCTCCCACATTGCAGGCAGATTCTTTACTGTCTGAACCACCAGGGAAGTCCCCAAAGCAACAGCTTACCACACTGTAAATGAGCTGAATCCTCCCTTGTAAGGGGTGGCAGCTTAATATTATATTCTCTCACATAAATAAAATGTTGGAACTGTCCAAAAACACTTTAAAACACAGAGATGTTTTTCTAGATTGATTTCAAGGTTGGGAAATTGATGAAGTCATTTATATGACGAGAATAAGACTGAATGGAAAGACTAACTTGGGAAGTTTAGAGAAGAAATGTAAAGGAAGGGTAGAAAAACTGGAAACCAGGTTTGAAAGTAGGATAACATAAGGTCTTTTCTGAGACAGTCTAAAAGTTTTAATCAACAGTTTATGTAAAAGATAGTAAATGAATCTGTACCCCCACAAAACTAGTAATGCTGATCAAGAATAAACAGAGTGGTCCATTTAGAAATAGTATGGGTTAGATGTTACCCTTAGTCAAGGGGTTTATAGCCAAGTGAAATGCACAGGATTCAGCTATAATTTCATGCTAAAAGAACATTTTGATATTTAGCAAAACTAATACAATTATGTAAAGTTTAAAAATAAAATAAAATTTAAAAAAATAAATAAAGATAAAAAAAAATAATTGGGGAAGGGACTTGAAAATGCCCTCATATTGTAACAGGTTTGTAAAAATTTGAACTTCAAAATTCAACAAGACTGTCTTTCTTTTTCATCTATATGGTTGCACAGAAAGTTGCTTGACTCAGAATTCTCACTGATAATATATACATTTTTTAATTTTTTGATCTATAAAATCAGGAGATCAAACACTAGCAAATAGAATGCATCATTTCCACTCTTCTCTTTTCTTTTGTGTGAATAGAAATAAAGAGAAGGAAGAAAAATTAAAACTTATAATTGGTGCAAAATATTTTGCTTTGTGATGGTTCATGTTTATATACATGTTGTACAAAATTTTATGTTGCTGAGAAGGGTAAATGTATTCTAATTGGCTGTTTAAAAACTCAAATCAAGGTCAGTTTTCTAAATATTGTCTACTCCTCGTGTTTTACTTGAAATTTCAAGTAATAAGTGGGTGAAAGAAGGCCTCTGGGCATAGGAACCAGAAAACACTAATGGAAGCATTTTCAGAAGCATGGTGAGTACAAAAACCAGGCTGCAAGGATAACTGAATGAGTGCATATTCAGCCAGAAAGATCAATTAAAATAAATGACTGCTTTAAAAAAAAAATGGGGATGAACATGTTGAGATTTGCAGGGATGAAAATACATTAGAATTATTTTTAGAAGTATCTTTACTGTATAATATAAGTTACAAGGAGTAAACATTGATGAAGATGTGTTTTTTGTTGAAATATGAATATGAATCTCAAAGAAAATGAAAAAAAAGACAATTCAAAATTGAGATTATTGACTGGAGGTTCCATGTCTTAGAAAGATCATTGTTAGGTAGTTAGAATAGGAAAAAAGGAGTCCAGAATGGCGGTGACTAAAAGACAAGGAAGGGAAAAGCCCAGAAAAATAGAACAAAGAAAGGTCCAAAGACTGGAGTGAGGACCTCAGGTAGAACAAATAGCACTCCTGGCTAGCACAATTTACATAGGGCAGGTCCAGGGGGGAGGAGAAAAAAATATATAAAAAGAGGAGCCAAAGGGATGGGGGTGTCTCTTTCTCATGCATGTGAGTGCACTTTCTCTCTCTTCTCTTCCCATCTTATGGGTTGGCATCCCCTCAGGCCTCGAGAATGTATTTTCTTTTCTTTTCTAAATAAAACTGAGCTGTAACATGGAGCTGTAACACTGATCTGTCCAAGAGCTGTGACATGCCAAGGGGTTTAACGTCCGTCACTTCAAATTTTTGTTGTGATGAGACAGAACCGAGGAAATTACACACTCCTTTCACATCATCAACTGAGAAAAGAAGTATGGCAGACATTTAGAAGGGAAAGAATAAAGCATTAATCTAATCAAATAATATTCCATAAACATCTGCTTTGTGTATAAATGATGTGAAGGAACATTGAGTTACATAAACTTATACTTCCTAAAGATCGTGGTTTTGTTATAATTTATCATCTGGGAAGTTGAATAATAACAATTAGTTAGATGGTAATACAAACAACTCTATTGGTAATAGTAGACTAAACTCTGTTGATATAACATGAGAACGCAGACTCTCAAGTGTTTAATATGAAAGAAAAGCCTGGGAAATCCCTCTTTGTCACCATAGTTAAGAATATTTTTTCATTAAGGGGCAGAAAGGAGGATAGAGATGCAGAGCCTCTTAACATTGACCTGGAAATTATATACTACATGTCTACTCAAAGTACTATAAGATAAGCTTGGAAATATAAGAAAATAAATGCGTATTTGATGAGCACTGAATATCCCTGCCACAACAACCTCGCCAAAAAGTAAGATGTATGTGTTTAACCCTACATACTTATGTAACAAAACATGTGTATGTATATGTGTGTGTATATATATTTACTTTGTTGTTCATGTTGAGTTGCTAAGTCGTGTCTGACTCTTTGTGACCCCTTGGACTGTAGCTTCCAGGCTCCTCTACCCACGGGATTCCCAGGTCAGAATATTGGAGTGGGTTGTCATTTCCTTCCCTAGAGATCTAGGAATTCCCCAGTCAGGGATCTAAATCGTGTCTTCTGCTTGGCAGACAGATTCTTTATCACCAAGCCACCTGAGAAGTCCATATATGTGCACTACACACACACACACACACACACACACACATAAATGTCTGTGTATACTAACTGACTTGAACAGATATGAAGAATGTTAGAAATTTAGAGAAAGAGTGACATGTTCTCAGTATTAATTGAGAACCTTCTATTAAAGGTACTGGTGCTGTTCCTAGAGTTACAGCCAGAAACAGAATTAAAGAAAAGCCTCCCTTCCTTAACAGAGCTTATATCCCCGTGAATAAAATGCTCACTGCCATTGGGCCTTTAAGAAAGTGTGTGATTTGCATGATCACAGATGGCCTTACTTAATTAGACCCACAAACCTTAGAGTATTCTAATAAAAAATCAAAGCTGATGACAAAAGGTTTGGTAAAGTGGGGGTGGGTCTGTGAATGCTGTTATTTTGTTCTTCATTTTTGGTTACTATAGAAGAATTTGAGTTAATGTTTTATCTTTTGCCTTTTGTTAAGTGTGCTCAGTTCAGTTCAGTTCAGTCGCTCAGTTGTGTCTGACTTAGTGCGACCCCATGAATCGCAGCATGCCAGGCCTCCCTGTCCATCACCAACTTCTGGAGTTCTCTCAGACTCACGTCCATCGAATCAGTGATGCCATCCAGGCATCTCATCCTCTGTCATCCCCTTCTCCTCCTGACCCCAATCCCTCCCAGCATCAGAGTCTTTTCCAGTGAGTCAACTCTTCGCATGAGGTGGCCAAAGTACTGGAGTTTCAGCTTTAGCATCATTCCTTCCAAAGAAATCCCAGGGCTGATCTCCTTCAGAATGGATTGGTTGGATCTCCTTGCAGTCCAAGGGACTCTCAAGAGTCTTCTCCAACACCACAGTTCAAAAGCATCAATTCTTCAGTGCTCAGCTTTCTTCACAGTCCAACTCCCACATCCATACATGACCACTGGAAAAACCAGAGCCTTGATTAGATGGTATATATAATGAACCTATTACTTAGACTACTTAATTCAACATACTATTGATATACAATCAGATTCAGTTTTATACATTACGCAAAATGATTCAACAATGATTTTACTGCTCTATATATAACAGTATCTAACAAAAATTAAGATGATTTTGAATGTTATTTAGTATACTTTTAAATATTTATCTGAATCATTATGTAAATCTGAGTATTATAGTCCAACAACTGTTTCTACATCTTCATTGTACATCTTTAAAATGTACTTTTCTCAAAATTATTGACTATGAGAAAAGAAGACAAAATTCTTATAGTGATGGGTTTTTTGCACAGCTCAAAATTTATTGTTTGATAAATAATTGAGTCATTTCTCAGTCAAATAATGAGCTGTAATAAAGATATAATGAGAATGTTGAAGAAAGAATAAAGGTGTTTGTAATCTTTTTAAGTGGAAAACATAATGCAATTTTGCTAAGCAACCTGATTTCTCAGTATTATGTGTGAATATGATCATTACTTCTATAACTTCTAAATACTCCCCTTTTAAAATTTTCTTTGATGTAGTCATTTTTAAAGAGTTTATCTGTGTAGTGATAATCTGATAATTAAAGCATGATGACTAATGAAACAAATTGACCTGTCTAAATATCAAATAAACATATCACAGCTAATTTAACCACCTCAGTGAACACCTCAGGGGAAAAATCAAAGGAGTTTTTATCACTCCTTCCCAGGTGGTCCTCAGAAAGTCTCTAGTAAAGGGCATCAAACTATCCTTTTCATGAGGATAGTGAAATGATCAAATAAAAAATTGCTGCAGCTATAGATTTTTGGAAAATAAAATTTGCCTTGTAGGAACAGATGAGCTGTCTGTAAATATAAATAAAACTACTGTGATATTTAAAGAACACTATTTCTCTTTACAGGGATTCCCTGGTGGCTCAGATGGTAAAGAGTCTGTCTACAATGTGGGAGACCTGGGTTCGACCCCTGGGTTGGGAAGATCCCCTGGAGAAGAAGTGGCAATCCACTCCAGTACTATTGCCTGGAAAATCCCATGGACAGAGGAGCCTGGTAGGCTACAGTCCTTGGGGTCGCAAAGAGTCAGACACGACTGAGCAACAGGGCTATAGGGCTATTTCTCTTTACAAGAACCTAGTATTACTAGGAGCCCACGCCTGACATTTAAATTAAACTCTACTTTCAAGATGCAGTATAAAGGTCTGTTACTTAAAGTCTTAGTAGAAATGCACAGAAAATGATAATGCCCTAGCACATGGCAATGCAGGAGATACAAGGGACATGAATTCAATCCCTGGGTGGAGAAGCCCCAGCAATTAAAAAAAAAAAAAAAAAAGGCAACCCACTGTGTTGCTCTTTATGCTGTTCGTGACACCAATTATCTTGCTGTTCACACTGTCTACAGTGTTTGCTGAACCCAGTGTAGGCAAGGAGTGAGCTAAGAGGCTGGAAGAAGATTTGAGGAGCCATAGAAACTGCAGACATGTTTATTCTCCTTGGCTAGCACAACAGCAGTAGTAGCAGATGCAGCATAACACAACGTAACTGCACAGAACCTCTCTCCTGGCTGACATGGCAGCCATAACAGTATACTCTCCTGGGCTGATTCAGCAGCCATAGCAGTAGACACACTGTATTTTCTCCTCTTGTGACTGACCCCATAGAAACAGCCATGACACAGCAGTAAAATGACCCCAGTCTTCAGGTGGAACTCATGCATGGGTAATATACAGAGTAACCTGTGACCAAGTGAGTACCACCTGACACACATGCCCAGTGCTATAAATAATCTTAGCTGTTACACAGTCATTATTTACAAAACGTGGGGCAAGAGAGCTTAAACATGCCTTCTTGGCTAATTTGCTCTTTCCCTACACCACTCCAATATTCTTGCCTGAAAAATTCCATGGACAGAGGAACCTGGCATGTTACAGTCCATGTAGTTGCAAAGAGTATGACATGACTGGGCGACTGAGACCACACAACAGAAACAGACGTGGATATACATTCAGTTCACTTCAGTTAAGTCACTCAGTTCAGTTCAGTTCAGTTCAGTTCAGCTCAGTCGCTCACTCATGTCCGACTCTTTGTAACCCCAAAAATCACAGCACGCCAGGCTTCCCTGTCCATCACCAACTCCTGGAGTTCACTCAGACTCACGTCCATTGAGTCAGTCATGTCCAACTCCTTGCGACTCCATGAGCTGGAGCACACCAGACCTCCCTGTCCACACTAACTCCCACAGCCTACCCAAACTCATGTCCATTGAGTTGGTGATTCCATCCAACCATCTCATCCTCTGTCATCCCCCTCTCTTCCTGCCCTCAATCTTTCCCAGCATCAGGGTCTTTTCAAATGAGTCATCTCTTCACATCAGGTGGCCAAAGTATTGGAGTTTCAGCTTCAAACATCACTCCTTCCAATGAACACCCAGGACTGATATCTCTTTTAGGATGGAATGATTGGATCTCCTTGCAGTCCAAGGGACTTGCAAGAGTCTTCTCCAACACCACAGTTCAAAAGCATCAATTCTTCAGTGCTCAGCTTTCTTAATAGTCCAACTCTCACATCCATATATGACCACTGGAAAAGCCATAGCCTTGATTAGACAGACCTTTGTTGGCAAAGTAATGTCTCTGCTTTTTAAAATGCTGTCTAGATTGGTCATAACTTTCCTTCCAAGGAGTAAGGGTCTTTTACTTTCATGGCTGAAATCAGCATCTGTGGTGATTTTGGAGCCACCCAAAATAAAGTCTCTCACTCTTTCCACTGTTTCCCATCTATTTGCCATGAAGTAATGGGACCAGATGCCATTATCTTAGTGTTGTGAAAGTTATACCAACTTTTTCACTCTCCTCTTTCACTTTCATCAAGAGGCTCTTTAGTTCTTTACTTCCTGCCATAAGGGTGGTGACATCTGTATATCTGAGGTTAATGATATGTCTCCAAACAATCTTGATTCTAGATTGTGGTTCCTCCAGCCCCACATTTCTCATGATGTACTCTGCATATAAGTTAAATAAGCAGGGTGACAATATACAGCCTTGAAATACTCCTTTTGCTATTTGGAAACAGTCTGTTATTCCATGTCCAGTTCTAACTGTTGCTTCCTGACCTGCATCCAGGGTTCTCAAGAGGTAGGTCAGGTGGTCTGGTATTCCCAACTATTTCAGAATTTTCCAGAGTTTATTGTGATCCACACAGTCAAAAGCTTTGGCATAGTCAATAAAGCAGAAATAGATGTTTTTCTGGAACTCTCTTGCTTTTTCCATGATCCAGCAGATGTTGGCAATTTGATCTCTGGTTCCTCTGCCTTTTCTAAGACCATCTGGAAGTTTATGGTTTATGTACTGCTGAAGCCTGGCTTGGAGAATTTTGAGCATTACTTTACTAGTGTGTGAGTTGAGTGCAATTGTGCAGTAGTTTGAGCATTCTTTGGCATTGCCTTTCTTTGAGATTGGAATTAAAACTGACCTTTTCCAGTCCTGTGGCCACTGCTGAGTTTTCCAAATTTGCTGGCATATAGAGTGTGGCACATTCACAGCTTTATCTTTAAGGATTTGAAATAACTCACCTGGAATTCCATCACCTCCACTAGCTTTGTTCATAGTGATTCTTCCTAAGGCGCACTTGACTTCACATTCCAGGATGTTAGGCTCTAGGTGAGTGATTACATCACCATGATTAACTGGGTCATGAAGATCTTTTTTGTACAGTTCTTTTATGTATTCTTGCCACCTGTTCTTAGTATCTTCTGCTTCTGTCAGGTCCATACCATTTCTGTCCTTTATTGTGCCCATCTTTACATGAAATGTTCCCTTGGTATCTCTAACTTTTTTGAAGAGATCTCTAATCTTTACCATTCTGTTGTTTTCCTTTATTTCTTTGCATTGATCCTTGGGAAAGGCTTTCTTATCTCTCCTTGCTATTCTTTGTAACTCTGCATCCAAATGGATGTATCTTTCCTTTTCTCCTTTGTTTTTGCTTCTCTTCTTTTCACAGCTATTTGTAAGGTCTCCTCAGACAGATTTTGCTTTTGTGCATTTCATTTTCTTGGGGATGGTCTTGATCCTTCTCTACTGTACAATATCATGAACCTCTGTCCATAGTTCATCAGGTACTCTGTCTATCAGATCTAGTCCCTTATATCTATTTCTCACTTCCACTATATAATCATAAGGGATTTTGTTTGATTTGACTTAGGTCATACCTGAATGGTTTAGTGGTTTTCCCCACTTTCTTCAATTTAAGTCTGAATTTGGCAATAAGGAGTTCATAGTCTGAGCCACAGTCAGCTCACAGTCTTGTTTTTGATGGCTGTATTGAGCTTCTCCATCTTTGCCTGAAAAGAATATAATCTTTTTTATTTCAGTGTTGGCCATCTGGTGATGTCCGTGTGTAGAGTCTTCTCTTGTGTTGTTGGAAGAGGGTGTTTGCTATGACCAGTACGTTCTCTTGTCAAAACTCTATTAGCCTTCACCCTGCTTAATTCAAGGCCAAATTTGCCTGTTATTCCATGTGTTTCCTGACTTCCTACTTTTGCATTTCAGTCCTCTATAATGAAAATGACATTTTTTTTGGGGGGGGGGGGGTTATTTCTAAAAGGTCACGTAGGTCTTCATAGAACAGTTCAACTTCAGATTCTTTAGTGTTACTGGTTGGGGCATAGACTTGGATTATCATGATATTGAATGGTTCGCCTTAGAAATGAACAGTGATCATTCTGTCTTTTTTGAGATTGCATTCAAGTACTGCATTTCAGACTCTTTGTTGACTATGATGGCTACTCCATTTCTTTCAAGGGGTTCCTGCCCACAGTAGTAGATAAAATGGTCATCTGAGTTAAATTCCAGCCATTCCAGTCAATTTTAGTTCTCTAATTCCTAGAATGTCAACGTTCACACTTGCCATCTCCTGTTTGACCACTTCCAGTTTGCCTTGATTCAGGGACCTAACATTCCAGATTCCTATGCAATATTGCTCTTTACAGCATCAGACCTTGCTTCTATCACCAGTAAAATCCACAACTGGGTTTGTTTTTGCTTTGGTACCATCCCTTCATTATTTCTGAAGTTATTTCTCCACTGATGTCCAGCATCATATTGGGCACCTAGTGATCTGGGGAGTTCATGTTTCAGTGTCTATCTTTTTGTCTTTTCATACTGTTCATGGGGTTCTCAAGACAAGAATACTGAAGTGATTTGCCATTCCCTTCTCCAGTGGACCACATTCTGTCAGACCTCTCCACCATGACCCATCTGTCCTGGGTGGTTCTACACGGCATAGCCTAGTTTCATTTAGTTAGACAAGGCTACTGTCCATGTGATCAGATTGGTTAGTTTTCTGTGATTGTCGTTTCAGTCTGTCTGCCCTCTGATGCCCTCTCTCAGCGCTTATCATCTTACCTGGTTTTCATTTACCTTGGACTTGGGTCTCTTCCCGCCTGCTACTTGTTACCTAGGATGTGGGGTATGTCCTCACAGCTGCCGCTCCTGACTTTGGACGTAGGGTAGCTCCTCTCTGCCGCTTGCCACTCCTGCACTATGCAACCGCTGCTATCTGCTCCTGTGCTGCAGTTGCCTGTGCCCTCTCTCAATGTGAGGTATCTCCTCTCTGCCATGGGCTGCTCCTGTGCCTGCAGCCGCCGCTTATAGGTTTAGAAATAATGGTGTGTGTGTATGGTGGGGGGTGGACACTTATCCTTACTATGTTTAACATCCATTTTTTATATGTTTTGTTATACGTGGTATATTTAAGTGTCAAAAAGTCTATATTAAAATGGTGTAAATATAAGAACACAAAGACAAGCTCTAAATATGTAGAATCTTTCAACAACTAAATTTTGTTCATTGGTTTTGGGCAAACATTCTATATTCGTACTTCTCAACTTTAAGTGCTCATGAGAAGGAAGGGTACAAAAAATTGCTATTAAAAGGCTAAGGTATTTTTTGCCTGTGATTAGCATTTAAGTCAGACTTGAGTAAAGCAGATTGTCTTCCATAATATAGGTGGGCCTCATCCAATCAGTTGAAGGCTTTAAGAGAGAAGACCAGGTTTTCCAAAGAACAAGGAGTTTGACGTCAATACTACAACATAGACACCCTATGAGTTTTAAGCACTATTGAATCTGGAATCAAAACTGCAACATTAACTCTTCTCTAAATTTCCAGTCTGCTGGCTTGCCCTGTAAAGTGCAGACTTGCCAGACCTTGGAATATCCCATGACACAAGTCTAATTATTTCTCTCTCTATATATAGATAGATAGATAGATATAGAAATACATACATACATATAAATGGGTGACTAGACGTATATAAACCACAGATATATATTTTGGGTATATATTGTTTCACCAAAATTTTTTACTTTCATTTCAGGATCAAAGGGGCTTGCCTCCTGACTCAGCTGGTAAAGAGTCTACCTGCAATGTGGAAGACCTGGGTTCTATCCCTGGGTTAGGAAGATTGCTTGGAGAAACAGGGAGAATTCTATGGTCTGTACAGTCAAAGGGGTCACAAAGAGTCAGACGTGATTAAGCGACTTTGATTTTTTTTCAGGTTCAAGGGATTTGTTAACAAGATAAATCGTTTGTTGTATAAAAATAAATAATACACATATTTATTAGAAAATTATCTAGCTTACTTTCAATATATTGAGATCAAAAGAAAAGAGAAATAGGAATAATGGAGGACACATCACCAAATCAGGTTTTGACCAATATTCACACTTAAACAGCACTGGGAAGTCCCATGTCACAGCACATCTGGAGCCCCAATTAGGAAAAGTTCCCCCCAGCAGCATGTCCCTTCTGTGGGTGAGACGTCAAAAATGCCATTTAGCATTCCCTCTTATAAACCCCTAGCCACAGACTGATATCATTATCAGTCTGGGAGCAAAACTGCAGTTCTCATATTGAGATATATATATGTGTGTGTGTGTGTGTATATATATATATATATATATATATATATATATATATATTTACACTACTGTTTGCTTTGTTCTGGCAAATCTTGAAATATTGCTAAGTCTGGGGAGTTATTGGCCAGACCTCCTCCAGGGACTGAACAAATTCCAAGATTTGCTTCCTATTTATTGTATTTCTATTCAGACACTCACAGCAGGTGTGTCTGTGAGTAGTGACCACAGAAGTAGTCAGGTAGTGCCCAGATGGTCAGATCAAAAGTCAGAGGCTTCTTATTCTTTGTCTCTGAAGTCTAAACAAGACTAGTTATATAATTTCCCTAACATATATAAGTATATATGTATATATAATGACAGAGCTGTGCATGTGTGTGTGTGTGTGTGTGTGTGTGTGTAAAGACAGAACTATGTGTATTGAGATAGAGTATAGGTATAGGAAAAGATACTGAAATAGACATACCTAATTGAAGAAAGTAGGGAAAACCACTAGACCATTCAGGTATGACCTAAATCAAATCCCTTATGATTACACAGTGGAAATGAGATATAGATTTAAGGGACTAGATTTGATAAATAGTCCATATGGACTGAGGTTTGTACATTGTACAGGAGACTGGGATCAAGACCATCCCCAAGATAAAGAAATGCACAAAAGCAAAATGCCTGTCTGGGGAGGTCTTACAAACAGCTGTAAAAGAAGAGAAGCCAAAGGCAAAGGAGACATGGAAAGATATAAGCATCTGAATTCAGAGTTCCAAAGAATAGCAAGGAGAGATAAGAAAGCCTTCCTCACCAATCAATGCAAAGAAATAGAGGAAAACAACAGAATGGGAAAGACTAGAGATCTCTTCAAAAAAATTAGAGATACCAAGGTAACATTTCATGCAAAGATGGGCTCGATAAAGGACAGAAATGGTATGGACCTAACACAAGCAGAAGCTATTAAGAAGAGGTGGCAAGAAAACACAGAAGAACTGTACAAAAAAAATCTTCATGACCAAGATAATCACGATGGTATGATCACTTACCTAGAGCCATACATCCAGGAGTGTGAAGTCAAGTTGGCCTTAGAAAGCATCACTACGAACAAAGCTAGTGGAGGTGATGGAATTCCAGTTGAGCTCTTCCAAATCCTGAAAGATGATGCTGTGAAAGTGCTGCACTCAATATGCCAGCAAATTTGGAAAACTCAGCAGTGGCCACAGGACTGGAAAAGGTCAGTTTTCATTCCAATCCCAAAGAAAGGCAATGCCAAAAAATGCTCAAACAACCCACAATTGCACTCATCTCACACGCTAGTAAAGTAATGCTCAAAATTCTCCAAGCCAGGCTTCAGCAATACGTGAACTCTGAACTTCCAGATGTTCAAGCTGGTTTTAGGAAAGGCAGAGGAACTAGAGACCAAATTGCTAACATCTGCTGGGTCATGGAAAAAGCAAGAGAGTTCCAGAAAAACATCTATTTTTGCTTTGTTGACTATGCCAAAGCATTTGACAGTGTGGATCACAATAAACTCTGGAAAACTCTGAAAAAGTTGGGAATACCAGACCACCTGACCTGCCTCTTGAGAAATTTGTATACAGGTCAAGAGGCAACAATTAGAACTGGGCATGGAACAACAGACTGGTTCCAAATAGGAAAAGGAGTACGTCAAGGCTGTATATTGTCACCCTGCTTATTTAACTTATATGCAGAGTACATCATGAGAAATGCTGGGCTGGAAGAAGCACAAGCTGGAATCATGATTGCTGGGAGAAATATCAATAACCTCAGATATGCAGATGACATCACCCTTATGGCAGAAAGTGAAGAGGAACTAAAAAGCCTCTTGATGAAGGTGAAAGAGGAGAGTGAAAAAGTTGGCTTAAAACTCAACATTGAGAAAATGAAGATCATGACATCTGGTCCCATCACTTCATGGGAAATAGATGGGGAAAGAGTGGAAACAGTGTCAGACTTTTTTATTTGGGCTCCAAAATCACTACAGATGGTGACTGCAGCCATGAAATTAAAAGACACTTGCTCACTGGAAGAAAAGTTATGACCAACCTAGACAGCATATTGAAAAGCAGAGACATTACTTTGCCAACAAAGGTCCATCTAGTCAAGGCTATGGTTTTTCCAGTGGTCATGTATGGATGTGAGAGTTGGACTGTGAAGAAAGCTGAGCGCCGAAGAACTGATGCTTTTGAACTGTGGTGTTGGAGAAGACTCTTGAGAGTCCCTTGGACTGCAAGGAGATCCAACCAGTCCATTCTAAAGGAGATCAGCCCTGGGATTTCTTTGGAAGGAATGATGCTAAAGCTGAAACTCCAGTACTTTAGCCACCTCATGCGAAGTGTTGACTCATTGGAAAAGACTCTGATGCTGGGAGGGATTGAGGGCAAGAGGAGAAGGGGACGACAGAGAGTGAGATGGCTGGATGGCATCACTGACTCGATGGATGTGAGTCTGAGTGAACTCCAGGAGCTGGTGATGGGCAGGGAGGCCTGGCGTGTTGCTATTCATGGCGTCGCAAAGAATCAGACACGATTGAGCAACTGAACTGAACTGAACTGATAGATATATATTATATATGTGTATATATATATATATATATATATATATGAATGTGTATAAATAGATATATAGATATAGTGTAAGTAGAGTTTTACCAAGAATATAGGTATACAAGATCAATATAAAAATCAGTTATGTTTTTAAACATCAACAATTAAGAATATGAAAATAAAAATGCAACCCTATTACAATTTTAAATCTATTGGTTGAAAAAGATTCAAAACTTAAAAATAAATGTAACAAAATGCAAAATATACATTAGAAGTTATAAAATATTTTTGAAAGTAAACGTCTAAATAAATATTTCCTGCATCAAACTAATTAATATGTTAAAACAGCAATATTTTCAAAATTGAACTTGAAATTTAACTCAGTCTCAACTAGAATTCTAGATGGCTTTTTGGAGAAATTGACAATCAATGTATAGGTTCACATTTTTGCCAGAGACCTAGAAAAGCCAAAGAAATCCTGGAGAAGAAGAACAAAATAGGACTCAAACTTCTTCATTTTAAAGAAACAATGTTCAGACACAGTTCTTCAGGTATTAGGACAGATATATATAATAGGAGATTTAATTATGAGTCTAGAAATATCTATTCTTAACTAATATTTAGACAAAAGTCCCAAGATCTTTTAATGACCAGAGAGTCTTTCCAACAGATTGTGCTGCATCAATGGATTGCCACATACAGAAGAGAGAATATCATACTTATGTCATACCATATCCAAAAATAACTTGAAATTTATCAAAAACTTAAAAGTGAAAGGAAATAACAATATAACTTTAAAAAAAAAACACACATAGAGGTGAATCTTCATAACTTTGTATTTCAGTTCAGTTCAGTCGTTCAGTCGGGTCCGATTCTTTGTGACCCCATGAATTGCAGGACGCCAGGCTTCCCTGTCCATCACCAACTCCCGGAGTTCACTCAGACTCACTTCCATAGAGTCGGTGATGCCATGAAGCCATCTCATCCTTTGTCGTCCCCTTCTCCTCCTGCCCCCAATCCTTTCCAGCATCAGAGTCTTTTCCAATGAGTCAACATTTTGCACGAGGTAGCCAAAGTATTGGAGTTTCAGCTTTAGCATCATTCTTTCCAAAGAACACCCAGGACTTATCTCCTTTAGAATGGCCTGGTTGGATCTCCTTGCAGTCCAAGGGACTTGCAAGAGTCTTCTCCAACACCACAGTTCAAAAGCATCAATTCTTCGGCGTTCAGCTTTCTTCACAGTCCAACTCTCACATCCATACATGACTACTGGAAAAACCATAGCCTTGACTAGATGGACCTTTGTTGGCAAAGTAATGTCTCTGCTTTTGAATATGCTATCTAGGTTGGTCATAACTTTCCTTCCAAGGAGTAAGCGTCTTTTAATTTCATGGCTGCAGTCAACATCTGTAGTGATTTTGGAGCCCAGAAAAATAAAGTATGACACTGTTTCCACTGTTTCCCCATCTATTTCCCATGAAGTGATGGGACCACATGCCTTGATCTTTGTTTTCTGAATGTTGAGCTTTAAGCCAAAATTTTTCACTCTCCTCTTTCACTTTCATCAAGAGGCTGTTTAGTTCCTCTTCACTTTCTGCCTCTGAATATCTGAGGTTATTGATTTTTCTGCCAGCAATCTTGATTCCAGCTTGTACTTCTTCCAGCCCAGCATTTATCATGATGTACTCTGCATAGAAGTTAAATAAGCAGGGTGACCATATATAGCCTTGATATACTTCTTTTCCTATTTGGAACCAGTCTGTTTTTCCACGTCCAGTTCTGACTGTTGCTTCTTGACCTGCATATAGGTTTCTCAAGAGGCAGGTCAGGTGGTGTGGTATGCCATTCTCTTTCAGATGTTCCAGAGTTTATTGTGATCCACACAGTCAAAGCCTTTGGCATAGTCAGTAAAGCAGAAATAGATGTTTTTCTGGAACTCTCTTGCTTTTTCCATGATCCAGCGGTTGTTGGTAATTTGATCTCTGATTCCTCTGCCTTTTCTAAATCTAGCTTGAACATCTGGAAGTTCAGAGTTCACGTATTGTTTACTCCTGGCTTGGAGAATTTGAGCATTACTTTACTAGCGTGTGAGATGCATGCAATTGATTGGTAGTTTGAGCATTCTTTGGCATTGCTTTTCTTTGGGATTGGAATGAAAACTGACCTTTTCCAGTCCTGTGGCCACTGCTGAGTTTTCCAAATCTGCTGGCATATTGAGTGCAGCACTTTCACAGCATCATCTTTCAGGATTTGGAAGAGCTCAACTGGAATTCCATCACCTCCATTAGCTTTGTTCATAGTGGTGCTTCCTAAGGTTCACTTGACTTCACATTCCAGGATATCTGGCTCTAGGTGAGTGATCACAACATCGTAGTTATCTTGGTTGTGAACATTTTTTTGTACAGTTCTTCTGTGTGTTCTTGCCACCTCTTTGTAATATCTTCTGCTTCTGTTAAGTCCGTACCATTTCTGTCCTTTATCGAGCCCATATTTGAATGACATGTTCTCTTGGTATCTCTAATTTTCTTGAAGAGATCTCTAGTCTTTCCCATTCTGTTGTTTTCCTCTATTTCTTAACCAGTAACACTGAAGAACCTGAAGTTGAAGGTTTCTATGAAGACCTACAAGACCTTTTAGTACTAACACCCCAAAAATATGTCCTTTTCATTATAGGAGACTGGAATGCAAAAGTAGGAAGTCAAGAAACACCTGGAGTAACAGGCAAATTTGGCCTTGGAATATGGAGTGAATCAGGGCAAAGTCTAATAGAGTTTTTCCAAAAGAATGCCTTGGTCATAGAAAACACCTTATTCCAACAACACAAGAGAAGACTCTACATAAGGACATCACCAGATGGTCAACCCTGAAATCAGATTGAGTATATTCTTTGCAGACAAAATGGAGAAGCTCTATACAGTCAAAAAAAACAAGACCACGAGCTGACTGTGGCTCACATTATGAACTATTTATTACCAAATTCAGACTTAAATTGAAGAAAGTAGGGAAAACCACTAGACCATTCAGGTATGACCTAAATCAAATCCCTTATGATTATATAGTGGAAGTGAGAAATAGATTTAAGGGACTAGATCTGATAGATAGAGTGCCTGATGAACTCATGATGGAGGTTCGTGACATTGTACAGGAGACAGGGATCATGACCACCCCAAGGAAAAGAAATGCAAAAAAGCAAAATGCCTGTTTGGGGAGGCCTTAAAAATAGCTGTGGAAAGAAGAGAAGTGAAAAACAAAGGAGAAAAAGAAAGATATAAGCATGTGAATGGAGAGTTCTAAAGAATAGCAAGGAAAGATAAGAATGCCTTCCTCAGCGATCTTTCCTGTTGACAGATGACAGCTAGTGATGATCATGGTGATCATTCTGAAATGTGTAGAAATATGGAATCACTGGGCTTCCCACATGGCAATAATGGTAAAGGATCTGCCTATCAATGTAGAAGACATAAGAGATACATGTTTGATCCCTGGATTGGGAAGATATCCTGGAGTAGGAAATGGCACCCCACACCAATATTCTTGCCTTTGAGAATCCCATAGACAGAGGAGCCTGGAGGGTTCCAGTCGATAGGGTCACACAGTCAAACACGACTGAAGTGGCCTAGCATGCACACCTGCATGGAAGCACCATGTGTATACCAAGGACTAACATTGTTATAGGTCAACAACACTTCAACAACAAACAAACACATAGAAAAGAGATCTGATCTGTTGCTACCAGAGGCAGGGATTTGGGGTGGGGAGAATTAGATGAACGTGGTCAAAAGGTACACAGCTCCAGTTATAAGATATATACTTTGAAAGTAGTGTACAACATGATGACTCAGGTTAACATTGCTGTATAATATATAAGGAAGTGGCTAAGAGAGTAAATCCTAAGATTCTCATCACAAGATAATTTTTTTCTATTTCTTTGATATTGTATCTGTATGAGACAATGAATGTTCACTAACCTTTTGTGATAATCATTCCATGATGTATGTAAATCAAATCATTATGCTGTACACATTACATTTATACAGTACTGTATGTCAAATATATCTCAATAAACTTGAAGAAAATTCAGATAATTACAGTTGATATAAAGAAGGATCCTACGAAAAAAAGCTCTATTTACCTCCCAACTCCTTCAGTTTACACAGCAGAAGTTTCTGCTTCAAGGACCATTAACTAGACTTATACAGCCATTGTCTGTGATGGAAAGAGGGAGGAGAAATAACAACTAAGAATGAAGTCAAAATTTGTACCATTGCCCAGTGATTTTTGACTCCATCACTTGAACCCTGTGGCTTCAGTGAAGCCCTGATGTTGACTGGGAATATTGGTGGGGAGAGGGCCAGCGAGGTCTGAGCCTAGAAAAAGGTTTGAAATGCATCAGAAACACACACCCACACCAGAGCAGATTCTAATTGCAATAAAATTGTAAACTAAGATTTCAATATGTTAGAAAAATTAAGCTGTGAAAAATATGCAAATTCAGCAAAATATATTTTGTTCTGAAGCCAGAAAAATATTTTAAAATACATACATTAAAAATGCACAAATATGCCTGCCAATCTTCTTCTGTGCAGAGGCCTAGCAGCAGACACAGCCCTCTTGTCAGAGCAGTGACCCTAGACAAGGGACACACCTCTACTGATCAAAAGCACAGGGTTTATGCCAGCTCACAGCTGGAGGTTAGCACTGCTTTCTCCATCCACAGCCTCCAGGGGGAATTCTGCTCTGCATTTGGTGCTACATTTTAGGGATCTTTTTGGGAAGCTCTCTCTCTATACATTCGGTCTTAGAAACATATCAGTTACAGGAGTATCATCACCAAATGTCACACATCCCTTTACTCACACGTTTTTCCAAATCCTTAAAAAAGATGGGTGGTCTCGCTAGCACTCTGTGCCCAGAAACCATAAAATAAGGGTGCTTTTCATAGCTATTTTATTTGCCAATCATGAAGTGGCCTCCCTCATTCAGTGCCCAGGCAAGCTCAAAATCTTTCCCAAAGATGACTGGGAAAAGAGTTCTAAAAGAGACGGAGCAAAGACAAGAAATTGTAAAAATAAATGTAAGAGGATATGAGTCAAGAGACACATATAGCAAAAAAAAAAAAAAAAGAGGGACACAGGAAATTAAAATATTGATTTTTAAATTAGAAGCTCATTAAATTGAATAATTAGAAGATGCTTAGACAAGCCCTTATTTGAACCCGAAGCCCAGACCATTCTGCTAGCTAGCCACACAGGCACAGAGAGCAGTGAGGAGTCCTCAGTTCTTGAACAGAAGGTATGTAATGTGTAGAAAGTGGATAGACAAAAGTGTAAGATGCATGAGAGTGTTTATCCTGTACAGTGAAAACACTCCCTTTATATCTTGTGTGACCTTTTAAAGGACAAGGGTACATGCACAAGGGTACACTGTTCCAAGCATGAAAATAAAAAGTGTACTTGCATACCCTTGTTTTCATCCGTCTTGGCAGTTTGGAGTAAAGCAATTTAAAAAACAAAAAACAAACAAACAAACAACAACAAAACAAAAAAAAACAGGGAAATGGTGGTGTGTCTGGGACAAAGACACTGGTAAAAGTGATTTCCTAGTTTTGCTCAAAGCACTTCCCTGGAGTCTCAGATGTAAAGAATCTCTCTGCAAGGCAGGAGACCCAGGTTCGATCCCTGGGTTGGGAAGATAACTGGAGAAAGTAATGGCTACCCACTCCAGGATTCTTACCTGGAATATTCCATGGACAGAAGAGCCTGGTGGTCTACTGTCAATGGAGTTGCAAAGACCTGGACATGACTAACCAACTAACACACTTTCAAAGGCAATATTTGAAGGCAAGTTCAGACATCAGTAATACAAATCTGAGGAGTTAAGTGGAGGTATATTCAGTTCAGTTCAGTTCAGTTCAGTCGCTCAGTCGTGTCTGACTCCTTGCGACTCCATGAATCACAGCATGCCAGGCCTCCCTGTCCATCACCAACACCTGGAGTTCACTGAGACTCATGTCAATCGAGTCAGTGATGCCATCCAGCCATCTCATCCTCTGTTGTCCCCTTCTCCTCCTGCCCCCAATCCCTCCCAGCATCACGGTGTTTTCCAATGAGTCAACTCTCTGCATGAGGTGGCCAAAGTATTGGAGTATCAGCTTCAGCATCAGTCCTTCCAATGAACATCCAGGACTGATCTCCTTTAGGATGGACTGGTTGGATCTCCTTGCAGTCCAAGGGACTCTCAAGAGCCTTCTCCAACACCACAGTTCAAAAGCAGCAAATCTTCAGCGCTCAGCTTTCTTCACAGTCCAACTCTCATATCCATACATGACCACAGGAAAAACCATTGCCTTGATTAGACGGACCTTTGTTGGCAAAGTAATGTCTCTGCTTTTGAATATGCTGTCAAGGTTGGTCATAATTTCCCTTCCAAGGAGTAAGCGTCTTTTAATTTCATGGCTGCAATTACCATCTGAAGTGATTTTGGAGCCCAAAAAATAAAGTCTGACACTGTTTCCACTGTTTCTCCATCTATTTCCCATGAAGTGATGGGACCAGATGCCATGATCTTCGTTTTCTGAATGTTGAGCTTTAAGCCAACTCTTTCACTCTCTTCTTTCACTTTCATCAAGAGGCTTTTTAGTTCCTCTTCACTTTCTGCCATAAGGGTGGTGTCATCTACATATCTGAGGTTATTGATATTTCTCCCGGCAATCTTGATTCCAGCTTGTGCTTCTTCCCAGCGTTTCTCATGATGCACTCTGCATATAAGTTAAATAAGCAGGGTGACAGTATATAGCCTTGATATTTGATATTCTTCCTATTTGGAACCTGTCGTTCCATGTCGAGTTCTAACTGTTGCTTCTTGACCTGCATATAGGTTTCTCAAGAGGCAGATCAGGTGGTCTGGTATTCCCATTACTTTCAGAATTTTCGCAGTTTATTGTGATCCACACAGTCAAAGGCTTTGGCATAGTCAGTAAAGCAGAAATGGATGTTTTCCTGGAACTCTCTTGCTTTTTCAATGATCCAGTGGATGTTGGCAATTTGATCTTTGGTTCCTCTACCTTTTCTAAAACCAGCGTGAACATCTGGAAGTTCACAGCTCATGTATTGCTGAAGCCTGGCTTGGAGAATTTTGAGCATTACTTTACAATGTGTGAGATGGGTGCAATTGTGTGGTAGTTTGAGCATTCTTTGGCATTACCTTTCTTTGGGATTGGAATGAAAACTGACTTTTTCCAGTTCTGTGGCCAGTGCTGAGTTTTCCGAATTTGCTGGCATATTGAGTGCAGCACTTTCACAGCATCATCTTTCACGATTTGAAATAGCTCAACTGGAATTTCATCACCTCTACTAGCTTTGTTCGTAGTGGTGCTTTCTAAGGCCCACTTAACTTCACATTCCAGGATGTCTGGCTCTAGGTCAGTGATCACACCATCATGATTATCTGGGTCCTGAAGCTCTTTTTTGTACAGTTCTTCTGTGTGTTCTTGCTACCTCTTCTTAATATCTTCTGCTTCTGTTAGGTCTATGCCATTTCTGTCCTTTATCGAGCCCATCTTTGCATGAAATGTTTCTTTTGTATCTCTGATTTTCTTGAAGAGATCTCTAGTCTTTCCCATTCTGTTGTTTTCCTCTATTTCTTTGCATTGATCACTGAGGAAGTCTTTCTTATCTCTCCTTGCTTTTCTTTGGAACTCTGCATTCAGATGCTTATATCTTTCCTTTTCTTCTTTGCTTTTCACTTCATTTCTTTTCACAGCTATTTGTAAGGCCTCCCCAGACAGCCATTTTGCTTTTTTGCATTTCTTTTCCATGGGGATGGCCTTGATCCCTGTCTCCTGGTCAATATCACAAACTTCCATCCATAGTTCATAAGGCACACTATCTATCAGATCTAGTCCCTTAAATCTATTTCTCACTTCCACTGTATAATCATAAGGGATTTCATTTAGGTCATACCTGGATGGTCTAGTGGTTTTCCCCACTTTCTTCAATTTAAGTCTGAATTTGTCAATAAGGAGTCCATGATGTGAGCCACAGTCAGCTCCTGGTCTTGCTTTTGTTGACTGTATAGAACTCCTCCATCTTTGGCTGCAAAGAATATAATCAATGTGGTTAATATAACTCAAATACCAAAGAGAGGGTTTGTTTTGGAAAACCTTTTGGTAGATGTTTGTCTCATTGACTTCTGAACTGTTTCTTCAAATTTCTCATAAAAGGAATCTACTAACTAATCATGGGTTTGGCGAATATAAATCTTTTGATGTTTGACCACCCCGTAAAGTATGTAATATTCTGATGCATTCATTTACCTGATAGGTGTGGTGACCAAACTATAGAGTGCACTTACCTACCCCTGTGATCCCCATCCCTGGCATTTACACCTCTGTATCCTTCCCTCCTCCTGAGTGTTAGAGGGACCTCTGACTTGCTTATCACCAAAAGAACACAGCAAATGAATGAGATTTCACATCCACGATTATATCATGTTCTGAAAATCTGCCAGACAGTTGACTCCCTAGACAATCTCTTTCTCTATTGACTTTGTGGAAGTAAGTGGCTATGCTGGAAGACCCATGGTGATGAACTAGCATCCAAGATCTGGGGGCAGCTTCCAGCTGACAGCCAGCAGGGATGTGTGCAATCATCTTTAACACTGCCAGGAAAATTAATTCCACCAACATTCTGAGAGGCGCACTGAAGGTCTTCTTTTCCCTGTCACCCCTGGAATCTCCTTGTGAGATACAGCCTGGCTGATATGTTTGTGAGACCATGCTAAGCTGTGTCCAGAATCCTGACAGTACAATGTGATAAAAAAAAAAAAAAAATTGCATTTTAAGTGTCTTGTTGATCCTGTTCATTACACCAATTGTCTTGCTGTATATCACTGAGGCACTGTTTGTGGAACCCAGAGTAGGCAAACCATGAGCTAAGAGGCTGGAAGAAGACTCGAGGAACTGTAGGAACTGCAGACACGTTTATTCTCTCCTGACTGGCATAGCAGCCATAGCAGCAGACATAATATAACAAAACATAACTGCACACAAACCCTCAGGGTTTTCCCAGGTGAAGCTTATACCTGCATGCCTCATAAAGTAGCCCAAGTGAGTACCTCCTGTTACACATGCACAGTGCCATAAGCGATCTCAGCCATGCAGTCATAGTTTACAGATGGGGCAAGAGGGCATGGCAGTATGGGGCAAGAGAGTCCAACTGGTACAATCCGGTTAATTTCCCAACATTACACCACCAAGTTTGAGGGAATTCTTGTGTGACCATAGATGTGTGGGTGGGTGGGTATGCTCAGTCACTCAGTTGTGTCTGACTCTATGCCACCCCACCAGGCTCCTCTGTCCACGGGATTTCCCAGGCAAGAATACTGGATTGGTTTCCATTTCCTTCTGCAGGGGATCTTCCCAACCCAGGGATGAAATTCATGGCTTCTGCCCCATCTCCTGGATCGCAGGAGAATTCTTTACCCTAATCAAAAAGTAGCCATAGTTAATTTACACAATAAAGTTGTGAGACACCTGGTTCTTAAAAATCTTTAAAAAAAGGAACATAGTAAGCACACATACTTTCCCTTTATTTCTAGTAGCATTGTCAGTGAAGTTGAGATGGATGATGATTGCTATTCTCAACCAAGAATGACTGGAGCATTTTGGATACCCTCACAGAAAAAAATTAGCTTTGATCACAAGCATATCACTAACAAACATTATTCAAGATGACTTGTTAAATGCATGATCTTTTGGCTCTCCTGACTCCAGAGTTTTGCAAGTAATCTTTTATTTCAATACGTTTATTTACAGTTCTATATTTAATATTAAATTCTCACATTTGACTTCGCAGATGTAATAGTTTTCCTTGTTGGAAATAAAATTGCTTATCTAATTTATTTTAATTAGAAGTATGTGGTAGTAAATGATAACTGAATTTTAAATAACCTTGACAAAAATATTGTCTTGCTTACATAAATAAAAAGATTGGATGTTGGATAGAAAAAAAAAAATCTCTTGAGTAAATGTGAAGTTTACTTCTTGTGAATAAAAAGTGCTTCTCTCATGATAAGTCTCTGATAAGTCATTAATAATAATTTAATTATTTTTATTTATTTTTTAAAAATGTGTGTGTTTCACACATTTTATTCACATTTTATTTTTTAAATATGGTGTGCTCTGAAAGCTGCTCCAAAATCAAAAGGAATTGTTAAATTTTCCCTTATAGAAGAAAACTTCTAGGGGCAAGATTTGAGTAAAATACACATACTAGTCTAAAATGTACATATCAGTCAACTATGGAGTTATACCTGGAATTGTTTTAATGTCATAAATAGTTCAATGTTACACATATTGGGATTTGGAGTTAGGAGCACAACATGTTACAACTGCAAAATAAGACTAGTTACAAGAAAGCTGAATTAAATGTAACGATTTTGGCAATACTTGTGATTACTGAAAAGAACTTCAGAATATGGTTGTTAAGAAACGTATGTCTTTCTTTTGTTGTATAAGTCATATTTAAATGAAAGAGACAGATGAATGTGTAAAATGTAACTTAAGTAGTATTTGCTATCTTTGACAGGAGGAAGTTAGAAGGGTAGAATAAGCTTTTATTACTAGAGGAAAAAACCAACAGGGATGTTGTGTTTGGGGCCTGGGACACTCGTCACTGCCAAGACAGAGAGGTCAGACTCTGCTTTTTCCTTAATAAGTCTTTGCTAAAATGTATTTAAACTTTAAGAATTATATCACACTGTTCAATAGTTGTGCCATGATAAATGAGAAATTTCAGAAATAAGGCTATCATCGCTAATTAACAAATGATTAAGAAAATTTCTGAAGTTCACTGAGGATCTTTGTTCTGGTTTCAGTGTATAATCAAATGTGATTGGAACAATATGACTTACAAAGGAATGTTATTGAAAGATAAAAGAAGGACTATAGCTTAATTATAGTCTAATTAAGACTGAACTGATAGGGGGAAAATGTAAGAACATCCCCAAGAAATGAATAAACTTTGTTTTTATGAGCAAGAGGCATGGAAATTTACCCTAAATTGGATGTATGTAGGAAAACTCTTTAGGACAGAGAATTTCCATGTACCTGTCTATATGCAGGTCACAATAGTGCTCCAAATTCACAGTGAAGTTATTTCTTAATTATATTCCCCCAAATTAGCAGACTGTGAAAGAGGCTGTTTGGAGAAGGAAATGGCAACCCACTCCAGTATTCTTGCCTAGAGAATCCTGTGGACAGAGGAGCCTGGTGGGCTGTGGTCTATGGGGTCGAACAGAGTTGGACATGACTGAAGCGACTTAGCAGAAACAGCAGCAAAAGAGGCTATTATTAAATGGCTAACAATGAATGCTCAGTATAGTCATACTATGATATAAGGGTGAGCAATGTATATTTTATACAGAGTACATATACTTTACATAGGGTACACATACTTAAAATACAGTATTTTTTGCAAGGCACTTTAAAAAAAAAAAAAAGACATACCAAATGTCAAGTTGTGGGACTCCTCTACTCCACCATCTGAGAATCTAAAAACATGGCTTGATTCCAAGAGAACTGCACAAACATAAAAAAACATTGAGTTGGAGGAAGTACAGGTTATCTGTTTCATATTTTATATCTTTTGCTAGACACATTGGACATTCTGTGAGGTGGAAAGCACATGGAGTTTCCTGCCATCAATCTGCCTAACATGGCTTATAAAATCTGCCATGTATAGATGCAAAATTGTCAGGAATTTTTTTCTTGTTCAGTTGGGACCAAGAATTCCTCTTCTCCTTTCTAGACAGGTGTTATGAGTGATATTGTGTCCTTTTAAAAAGATAGATTGAAATTCTAACCCATATCTTGGAAATGTGATCTTTTATTTAAACAGTGTTGTTGCAGACGTAATTACTTAAGTTTAGGTCCTACTGCAGTAGGGTGGACCCTAATCCCACATGACTGGTGGGCCTTCTAAGAAGATGGCCATGTGAAGACACAGAGACCAAGGGAGAATACCTGGTGATGGCAGAGTCAGAGACATGAGAGTGAAGTGCATCAAGGGTGCTAGTGATACAGAAACTAAAAGTCTTGGTCAGATTTTCTCTGAGAACATCAAGAGACTTTAGACCTGTTGTTACCTTGGCTTTTTGTTTAGGCTCTGAAACTGTGAGAGGATTATTTTCTACTTAAATGGTTTTAAGTCACTAGTTTATAGTACTTTTTTGTGGCAACTCAAGGAAACTTGTAAAAGGGATGTTCATTTTCTTTATAAATAATATGTTTCAAAGACATCAGAATTTATATGTTCTCTATCCTTTATAAGTCACAGAGGCCTATGATAATATGGACTACATATTAAATAGTGACAGGAGTAAATCCACTCAATCATTTGAAATTAAAAACAACAACAACAATAAAACTTTACTTTTCCTTTCCAATATAGCACTCCTATCCTATTCATCCTCATCACATTACTGTTATTAACATCATTTTCACAGAATTTCCCCAACCAGTGAATGTGAGTGGCTTGAAATTCAAAATTATAGTTCGAAATCATACAACTTGGACATCAGATAATGCTTAGCTGGTCTGGGAAAGACCAGGACTAGAGAAACTTCATTAGGAGATAGTCTATGTTCACTTTTATTCTTCCACATGATTAAATTAATGCTAATAGTAATGCTATAAAAGGAATGATAATGCATAACATATAGTGGGTACCTAAATGCAGATACTTATTGAATGCTTTATGTAACACTTTATGAAAATACTTAGTACTTATGGTAGTATTATAAAATATTTTCTATTATACCTCTTTAGAAGTTCAGAAACTTACACACAGGGACTTTAAGTGACTTTCTCAAGGTTTCTGGTCTGAAGCAGCAGACCTGGGAACTGATGCAGGTGCTATGATTAAGAGCTCAGATTTGCAACCATTACTCTGTTCTCTAATGAAGCTGCCTGTGTGTCAGTACATGAGATATAATGAGTTCATTTTCATTGCTTAACCCAAGAGCCTTAGACTCCTATGCACAGCAGGTCCTATGAAATTATCTGGCTTTGCTTTGAGGTGAGTGCCAACTTGGCTCCCTACACTGATGTGGGTAAATAATGAACAAGTGTAACACTGGGTCAAGTAGGTTTAGTCAACTTAATTAAACCCACTATGCTTATTATTACTGCTCCTGAAAAGGCTGTGAATGACAAGATTATAGTTCTGTCTTATTGGTTTAATGAAAGAGCGCACAGGGGTTGAGGATGATCCCTGACTCAATAGGAGTGATGTGCTATTTTACTTTCAGGTCATGTTAATCTGGCACTATTGACATGGAAATCTCTCAGTTTGCACTGTAGGGTATGTTAATCTATGAGGAGGAGGCAATAGAATTGGATATTACATGTAACTGCCAACAATATCAATTAAAAGCACATTCAACACCTTGAATGGAGATCTCTCAGGTGTAAGCATGAAAACACCCATTCCTAGAAACTTAGCTCTTTATTTCTAGAACAAATGTCAATATTTGACCTAATTATTTGGTTGCTGAGCCTGAAGGAAACATGCTTTGCTTTCATTAATCTTTCAAAGCTGAAGGACAGAAGGGTTCCTGTAACATAAAGAGAATTACACCCATTTATACTCAATTGGGAGAAGAAAATCAAGGGGTGAAATTTTCTACCTGAGAACAACTCCACATAGAAGAGCAAAAGTTCATCTATTTGACTTGTGAAATGCAAACAGATTTTGGGAGTCCATCGCATAGAGAAGCTTAAACAAATCCTAATTACATGAGATGATTTCTGTAAATTTGAAAAGAGAGGAAATTAAAATGTGAGATCTTCTATGGTCTGTTTGTTTACTTCAACTGACATGAACATTTTTGTCATGTATCAGATCAGATCAGATCAGTCGCTCAGTCATGTCTGACTCTTTGCGACCCCATGAATCGCAGCACGTCGGGCCTCCCTGTCCATCACCAACTCCCGGAGTTCACCCAGACCCACGTCCATTGAGTAAGTGATGCCATCCAGCCATCTCATCCTCTGTCATCCCCTTCTTCTCCTGCCCCCAATCCCTCCCAGCACAAGAGTCTTTTCCAATGAGTCAACTCTTTGCATGAGGTGGCCAAAGTATTGGAGTTTCAGCTATAGCATCATTCCTTCCAAAGAAATCCCAGGGCTGATCTCCTTCAGAATGGACTGGTTGGATCTCCTTGCAGTCCAAGGGACTCTCAAGAGTCTTCTCAAACACCACAGTTCAAAAGCATCAATTCTTCAGTGCTCAGCCTTCTTCACAGTCCAACTCTCACATCCATGCATGACCACAGGAAAAACCATAGCCTTGATAGACAAACATTTGTTGGCAAAGTAATGTCTCTGCTTTTGAATATGCTATCTAGGTTGGTCATAACTTTCCTTCCAAGGAGTAAGCAACTTTTAATTTCATGGCTGCAGTCACCATCTGTAGTGATTTGGGAGCCCAGAAAAATAAAGTCTGACACTTTTTTCACTGTTTCCCCATCTATTTCCCATGAAGTGATGGGACTGGATGCCATGATCTTCGTTTTCTGAATGTTGAGCTTTAAGCCAACTTTTTCACTCTCCACTTTCACTTTCATCAAGAGGCTTTTTAGTTCCTCTTCACTTTCTGCCATAAGGGTGGTGTCATCTGCATATCTGAGGTTATCGATATTTCTCCCAGCAATCTTGATTCCAGCTTGTGTTTCTTCCAGTCCAGAGTTTCTCATGATGTACTCTGCATATAAGTTAAATAAGCAGGGTGACAATATACAGCCTTGACTTACTCCTTTTCCTATTTGGAACCAGTCTGTTGTTCCATGTCCAGTTCTAACTGTTGCTTCCTGACCTGCATACAAACTTCTCAAGAGGCAGATCAGGTGGTCTGGTATTCCCATCTCATTCAGAATTTTCCACAGTTTATTGTGATCCACACAGTCAAAGGCCTTGGCATAGTCAATAAAGCAGAAATAGATGTTTTTCTGGAACTCTCTTGCTTTTTCCATGATCCAGAGGATGTTGGCAATTTGATCTCTGGTTCCTCTGCCTTTTCTAAAACCAGCTTGAACATCTGGAAGTTCAGAGTTCACGTATTGCTGAAGCCTGGCTTGGAGAATTTTGAGCATTACTTTACTAGCGTGTGAGATGAGTACAATTGTGCGGTAGTCTGAGCATTCTTTCGCATTACTTTTCTTTGGGATTTGAATGAAAACTGACCTTTTCCAGTCTTGTGGCCAGTGCTGAGTTTTCCAAATTTCCTGGCATATTGAGTGCAGCACTTTCACAGCATCATCTTTCAGAATTTGAAATAGCTCAACTGGAATACCATCACCTCCACTAGCTTTGCTCATAGTGATGCTTTCTAAGGCCCACTTGA
Source organism: Bos javanicus (assembly GCF_032452875.1). Taxonomy (NCBI): domain Eukaryota; kingdom Metazoa; phylum Chordata; class Mammalia; order Artiodactyla; family Bovidae; genus Bos; species Bos javanicus. Next base: position 2,640,710 of record NC_083871.1, on the reverse strand, counting down.
CTTCAAATTCCAGGATGTCTGGCTTTAGGTCAGTGATCACACCATCGTGATTCTCTGGGTCGTGAAGATCTTTTTTGTACAGTTCTTCTGTGTATTCCTGCCACCTCTTCTTAATATCTTCTGTTTCCGTTAGGTCCATACCATTTCTGTCCTTTATCAAGCTCATCTTTGCATGAAATGTTCCTTTGGTATCTCTGATTTTCTTGAAGAGATCCCTAGTCTTTCCCATTCTGTTGTTTTCCTCTCTTTCTTTGCATTGATTGCTGAAGAAGGCTTTCTTATCTCTTCTTGCTATTCTTTGGAACTCTGCATTCAGATATGTGTATCTTTCCTTTTCTCCTTTGCTTTTAGCTTCTGTTCCTTTCACAGCTATTTGTAAGGCCTCCCCAGACAGACATTTTGCTTTTTTCCATTTCTTTTCTATGGGAATGGTCTCAATCCCAGTCTCCTGTACAATGTCACGAATCTCATTCCTTAGTTCGTGCTTGGGCTTGCTTCACAATGCACTGAGAAAAATATCATTGAATATAATGCTGCCAGGGTGTCCTTCTGCTGCTGCAAACCATACATTTTCAGTACTCAGTGGCATAAAACAATGACCTATTGTTTCTTGCAACCCAGTGGTATTGACATTTACATTCAGCTAGGCGCTCAGGGAAGAGTAGAACTTCCAAGAAGATATGTCAAGTCCAAGATTTGTCTATACATTGATGCTATTGTTGTTATTCAGCTGCTAAGTCATATCTAAATCTTTGTTTCCCCATGGACTGTAGCACACCAGGCTTCCCTGTCTTCTGCTGCCTCCCAGAGTTTATTCAAAATTATATCCATTGAGTTGGTAATGCTATCCAACAATCTTATCCTGTGCTGCCCTTTTCTCCTCTTGTCTTCAATTTTTTCCCAGCATCAGGGTCTTTTCCAATGAGTCGACCCTTCGCATCAGATATTGGCCCTTCATTTTCAGCAGTAATCCTTCCAATGAATAATCAGGGTTGAATTCCTATAAGACTGATTAATTTGACCTCCTTATAGCCCAAGGGACTCTCAAGAATCTTATTCAACACCATAATTGGAAAGCATCAATTCTTCAGATATCAGCCGTCTTTATGGTCCAATTCTTGCATCCATACGTGACTGCTGGAAAAATCATAGCTTGGAATATATGGACCTTTGTTGGCAAAGTGATGTCTCTGCTTTTTAATACACTGTCTAGGTTTCTCATATCTTTCATTCCAAGGAGCAAACATCTTTTAATTCTGTGCCTGAAGTCACTGTCCTCAGTGATTTTGGAGCCCAAGAAAATAAAATCTGTCACTGTTTCCATTTTTGTTTCCCCATCTATGCCATGAAGTGATGAGACCAGATGCCATATCTTAGTTTTTTTTTTTTTTTAATAATGCATTCCAAGCCAGCGTCTTTACTTTCCTCTTTTACCTTCATAAAGAGGATGTTCTTTAGTTCCTCTTCACTTTCTTCCTTTACAGTGGTATAATCTATGTATCTGAGGTTGTTTATATTTTTCCCAGGAATCTTGATTCCAGCTTGTGATTCATTCAGTCCAGGATTTTGCATGATGTACTTTGCACAGAAGTTAAATAAGCAGGGTAACAATATACAGCCTTGTGGCACGGCACTCCATTTTCAATTCTGAACCAGTCAGTTGTTCCATGTTTGATTCTCTTGTTTCCTGAGCCACATACATGTTTCTCAGGAGACAGGTAAAGTGGTTTGATACTCCTATATCTTTAAGAGTTTTTCACAATATTTTATGATATAAGTCAAAGGCTTTAGTGTAGTCTTTGAAGAAGAAGTTGATGTTTTTCTGGAACTCTCATGCATTCTCTATGATCCAACAAATGTTGGAAAATTGATCTCTGGTTCCTCTGCCTTTTCTAAATCAAGCTTGTACATCTGAAAGTTCTCAGTTCACATACTGCTGAAGCTTAGCTTGAAGGATTTTGAGCATAACCTTGGTAGCATGTGAAATGAGTGAAATTGTACATCTATACAATTGAGTGTCTATACAGAGCCTCTCACTTTTCAGTAAAGAATCACCAGTTACTTACTTCACAGGATTACACCTGACCTCCAAGATGAGATGTTCTGAGAAGATAAGCCTCAGTTCATAAAAATCTGTTAATCCTCTGCTTGTATCACTGTTGCTAATAACAAATCTGCCAGAGTAAGTCAGATGGCCAAGCCCAGGATCAAGATGCGTAAGGGCCATCCAAAAGAATGAATACTGGAAATACGGTTCTTCAAGGGTCATCAATGTACTGTACTCTAAGGGGAAACAATGAGCAATTATACACAGTGTGACAAGTGACAAACTTCTTCTGCTTCTCTTCCTTTGAAGGAGGGGGAATCCCTCAGCAGTGCTCAGACTTTGAAAACGTTTGGGAAAACAAATCTTACCGATAAGGAGTCAGAATGTTATGTGAGTCTTTTTGATTATTCAGTTCAGTTCAGTAGCTCAGTCATGTCTGACTCTTTGTGACCCCATGGACTGCAGCAGGCCAGGCCTCCCTGTCCATCACCAACTCCAAGAGTTTACCCAAATTCATGTCCATTGGGTCAGTGATGCCATCCAACCATCTCATCCTCTTTTGTCCCCTTCTCCTCCTACCCTCAATCTTTCCCAACATCAGGGTCTTTTCAAATGAGTCAGTTCTTTGCATCAGGTGGCCAAAGCATTGGCATTTCAGCTTCAACATCAGTCCTTGCAATGAACATTCAGGACTGATTTCTTTTAGAATGGACTGGTTTGATCTCCGTGCAGTCCAAGTATACCTTAATGTAATTTTAAATAGAAAATAAATGAAGTATGTAAAAAATGTTTCAACTTAAAGTGACTTGGCATTTTGAGTATTTCTCTAACAGACAAAGAAAGGAAGAAAGTCCTAATTAATTTCTAGTTTTATACAGGGTGCTCATCTGATATTGTTCAGTTACACCCCAACAATGTTGTCTCAAAGTTTTCCATGCCCTAATCTTTGAGGACATGGAGGAAGGACACTGAACCAATAGATATGCAAATGGCCTACGGAGTCCAGGGAAGTCAATATTTTCCCCTCAAGGCTCCAGAAGAAACTGTCCCTGTAGTTACCTTGACTTTGGCTATGTGAAGCTAATTTTGGACATCTGGCTTCCAAAACTTAAAATAACAATATTGTTGTAACAGGCTAAATGTGATATATATATATATATATATATATATATATATATGTGTGTGTATATATATATATATATATATATTTTACAGCACCAATAAAAAACTAATTCAACTGTCTCAAAGCAAGAAGTTCAATGATCATTTGGACAAAAGTACTGATACTATTGAGCTGGAAATTGTAGTAAGTATCCAACAGGCATCTCAAGCATATAAAGATATATAACATATGAAGGAGACATTTAGGGGAATAGAGGAGAATTGGACAGTTCAGGCATCCTTCTCAGGAGAACTCTGCAGTGGGGAATTGAGAGAGTAACAGAGACAATATAGAGATAAGATATGAGAAATAAAATGTACCTAACAACCAAACTCAATTTAAAAAATATAACCCAGAATTGCAGAATAATAAGGATGAAGGGAACATCCAAAGAGACCAAGATAAAAACTGTGAATCAATGACCATTTAGCTAAAGGTGGGTTTCTCAATTATTTCTAGGGAAATAATTTGATGTGAAGCATAAAGGAAACACAAAGAAGAAATGGGATGCAAAGACAGTTTAGTGGAGATTTTAATAAAATACTTTCATAATTTTAACCATTAAACTGAAAAGGAAAATCATTTTTAATTATTAAATTTATTATATTAACATAAAGCTAAATTGGGCTTCTCAGGTGGCACAGTGGTAAAGAATCTGCCTGTCAATGTAGCAGATTCAGGAGACAGGGTTTGATCCCTGGGTTAGGAAGATTCCCTGGAGTAGGAAATTAGCTCATTACAGTATTCTTGCCTGGAAAATCCCATGGACAGAGAAGCCTGGAGGGCTAAAGTGAGTGGACTTGCAAAGAATTGAACATGACTGAGTGACTAAGCATTGAGCATGCAAAGGTGAATTAAAATTAATTTTACATCAAAGAAGGGGAATTAGGAGAAAGGGTAAATGAGGCTGAACTTGTTGTCTCATTTATAGGGAGCACAGATGATTCAGATAGTTGTACATATCTTTCAGACAAAAATATATATGAAATTTTCTTTTCATAAGTAGCATTTGAAACCATTGTTTTGCATATGATAATTTAATGATGGTCTACAGTAACAGTTTTGCTCTGTTGGAAGGGAAAAAATACTGGACTCCTACCATACATTATAGCAAAATACATTACAATTGAATCAAATCCATTTCATCCAGTAAATATTTATTAGGTGCCACCTGTTTGCCAGATACTTTATTGTAATTGGAGATATAAGAAAGAGCTCCTACCATGTACCAGTTAGAAGGAGTAATAAATGCACTAATATAACACAGTAGAATGTAATATAATGGTATCATGGGACATTATAATAGATAATAACATGCACCATGAAGCAAAAGGCTTCCCTGGTGACTCAAATGGTAAAGAATCTACCTGCAAAACAGGAGACCTGAGTTCAACCCTGGGTCAAGAAGATCCGTTGGAGAAGAGAATAGCAACTCATTCCAGTATTGTTGCCTAGAAAATTCCATAGACAGAGGAGCCTGGTGGACTATAGTCCATGTGGTTACAGAGTCAAACACAACTGACTGACTAACACACACACGCACCTTAAAGAAAAATGAACCAGGTTTAAATGCTGGAGGGTGTTTGTGTATGTTACTCTGTATAGAGTATTCAGGAACATTTTGTCTGAGAGAGACATTTGAGCATATACCAGGATGAAGTTAATGGAAGATGTTAGGAAAATTAAAATTGAGGAAGTCTTCTTCAGGCTTCAGAGACAAGAAAGTAGAGCAGGTCTCTAACCTTGCTTCTTACCTGCCAGGACACCGCCCTGACTATGTGCCTACTCCTGAGTGCACCAATTGTTATCAGTAATCCAGGCAACTCTATAGATAAGATAAAGAGTGAGGCATAGAATTCTTGAATCACTAGAGGTCTGGCCAACCATGCCAGAGGTTTAAAACAAAAACCCTATAGCTAGCAAGATATTAATAAAACAAATAGCACTGTAAAAAGGTTAAACTGAAAACAAAGCTGCATTTTTTTTTTTCTAGTAAAATGATGATGTTATCAGTTTGAGGCCTGGGATTATAAATGGGCTTTCCAGGTGACACTAGTAGTAAAAAATCTGCCTGCCAATGCAGGAGCTATAAGAGATGCAGGTTCGATCCCTGGGTCAGTAAGATACCCTGGAGGAGGGCATGGCCACCCACTCCAGTATTTTTGCCTGAAGAATCCCATGGATAGAGAAGCCTAGTAGGCTAGAGTCCATTCAGTTGCCATAGTCAGACACGAATGAAGCAAGTTAACATGGATGGATGCACATTATAAGCAGGAACCCCCAAACTTCAATTTGAAGTCTCACCCATGGGGTGGACACACTTCCACAGACCTATTTTCAATTGGGAATCCAGATTGATGTTACACAAGATTTCCTAGTGCTGTTTGAATTTGAATATTAGTCGGCACAATTCTGTGATTTGTGTGCTATTACTCTCCTCTTGTTGTTCAGTTGCTCAGTCATATCTGACTCTTTGTGACCCTGTGGACTGCAGCATGCCAAGCTTCCCTGTCCTTCACTATCTCTTGGACCTTGCACAAACTCACGTCCATCGAATTGGTGATGTCATCCAACCATCTCATCCTCTATCAGCCCCTATTCCTCCTGCCTTCAATCTTTCCCAGCATCAGGCTCTTGTCCAATGAGTTGGCTCTTTACATCAGGTGGTCAAAGTATTGGAGCATCAGCTTCAGCATCAGTCCTTTGAATCAATAGTCAGGCTTGATTTCCTTTAGGATTGACTGGTTTGATCTCCTTGCTGTCCAAGGGACTCTCAAGAGTCTTCTCCAGAACCACAGTTTTAAGGCATCGATTCTTCAGTGCTCAGTCTTTTTTATCGTCCAACTCTCACATCCATACATGACTTCAGGAAAAATCATAGCTTTGACTAGATGGACATTTGTAGTAAAGTAATGTCTCTGCTTTTTAATATGTTGTCTAGGTTTGTTATTGCTTTTCTTCAAAGGAGCAAACATGTTTTAATTTCATGGCTGCAATCACCATCAACAATGATTTTGGAACCAAATAAAATAAATTACTGTAACTCCATGAAATGATGGGACCAGATGCCATGATCTTAGTGTTTGGAATGTTGAGTTGTAAGCCAGCCTTTTCACTCTTCTCTTTCAACTTTATCAAGAGGCTTTTCACTTTCTGCCATAAAGGTTATGTCATCTGCCTACCTGAGATTATTGATATTTCTCCCAGCAATTTTGATTCCATCTTGTGATTCACTCAGCCCAGCATTTTGTGTGATGTACTCTGCATATAAGTTAAATAAGTAGGGTGACAATTTATGGCCTTGGTGTACTCCTTTCCCAATCTGAAACTAGTCAGTTTTTCCATGTCCCTCCCATCAGGAAGCTTGCACAAGCCTCTCATTCTCATCCATAAGTGGGCAGACAGAATGAAAATCACAGTCATAGGAACTAACCAAACTGATCACATGGACCACAGCCTTGCCATATCAATGAAACTATGAGCCATGCTGTGTTGGGCCACCCACGATGGGTGGGTCATAATGGAGAGTTCTGACAAAATGGGAAGGGAATGGCAAACCACCTCAGCATTCTTGCCTTGAGAACCTTGTGAACAGTACTCTCCTCTACGTTTTCTATTTGTCTTTTCTTTTAATAATTTTATATTTAAGGCAAGTTAGATAATTATCTGTTAAATATTGAAATTAGTTATTTGTGTGTATTGGTTGTGTGTAACAAATGGATTATGAGAAAAAAAAAAAGGAAAAAAAAATATTCCTAGGAGAAGAAATTGAATTGTATGAGCCCTGAGGCCTGAGGTGGGAATAAACTTGATATTTTCCATGGAAGCCAGATCAGGGTGGAGGAGTAGGGTGAGTGGGGGAAACTCAGGTGGGAGGTGACACGGGTCTCTGGATGTGGCCCAGATCATATGGGTTGGGTCCATTTGAGGGTATACATTTTTATCTGGATAAGATGGAAAAGATGCTGGAGGGCTTTGAGCAGGGAAGTGATGTATCAGAGGGGTTTTATCCATTTTACCCTGGGAGGTTACTCTCTTATATGCCTCACAGAAATTCTGGTTTTATGAAGAGTGTCTGATCAGACCCTCTTCTTCAAAACACAGACTCTGAGTCCATCTCCCATCACTCCCCATCCAGATAAACTCTAAACTGTACAATCATCTGGCTTCTAAGACAACATCTCTACTCACTCCCACCCCCCTCTAAGAATGTATGTGGTTAATGTGCTTCTGATTTCCAGAATGATTTCTTAATTTACTGTCAGCTTAATCATATATTTAAGAATCTATATGTGGAGTGTAGCAGTCCTCTCAGCATTGGGTAGCCTGAGGAAAATCTATAAAACAGATTCTTGTTTCCCTCATTCATGCAATGAAAGGAGTTCAGCCCAGAATATGAACTGTTACCTCTGTTTCACTCTGACTGGGGACTTTCTGCTTTATATGTTATTGTATTTGCACAATTATTTCCTACTTAACTATCTTGGGAATGGTTCAGTTTTATTTTATTATGTAAATCTCTAATTTTTTTGTTATTTTTACTTGGATTGTCTCATAATTAATTTGTCTAACTACATATTTACTGTTAATGAAAGTTATTGGACTAGGGAAAGTGGGTATTGGTGGACAGAAAACATGGCAGTCTCTGTCCTCACTCTGCTTATAGTCCAACTGAAGATACACACAATGACCACAAGTGAATAATTGTTGGATCCTGGTGTAACCAAGAAGGGCCTACAGGACCTTCTGAGAATAAACCCCCCACCCATGTCCTCCACCTGCCTTTCATCTGTAGAAAACTTTTAACCAAAGAGCAAATTTAATTAGGGATGTGATAAAATATAGAACAAAAGGAAAACAATCAACCAAGACAAAATAATATTTAGTCATTAAACAAAGTCAAGGACATTTAGCTCTTCCTCAGAGACTATGAATAATATTCTGAGCCATGTCTTTGTGATATTTTGCAGATCCCCACCAGGTGGAAGAAGTTAACTAGATGCCTCCCACAAGCACAAATATCCCAAACTGCCTGACCAGGAGAATGATGATGACTCCCGATCATCTAACCACCAACCAGTCAGGAGAATGTCAATGAGTTGACCATGCCCTGCTCCTTGGATACAATAAGACTTCTCACTGCCCCCTCCAGAGTGTGTCATTCAGTCTCAGGGGCATTTACCCACTGTGGTCTACTTTTCCTCTCAAACAGTAAAAGTAACTCTTATCTACTTCATCCAAAGCTCTGTCTCCATACTTCTATTTGGTACCAGTGAACAGAAACTGAGTTTTGGAAACACTGGGAGACAATCTGAAGGATCTGCCCAGGCCAAGGTATTCAGGAAGGCTCCCCTGAGGAGGTCAGTGGCAAGATGACAGAAAGAAAAGAATACTTAAGGAACATCAAGCAAAATGTATGGCAGTAGTTAAAGAAATGCAGATTGGATATTAGGAACTGAAACTAGGCTAGTTTGTCTGTATCGGAGAGAACTATAGGCACAGGGTATAGAGCTGCATCTGGAGCATGTGCCACAGAGATAAGGCACAGGATGTCAGTGGACAGTCATGTGAACATGTTGTTAGTGGAAAGACTCATATCTCAACATTTAAATAAGTGAAAACTTTTCCACTTTTATAATCTGCTTTAAAAACATGAAAATTTTTGTATACACATTTTGTTTATTAAAGCAATTTTCCATTGTTTCCAACATCACTGAAGATGAATGAGTTCACTTCAGTCTCTCAGTCGTGTTCAACCCTTTGTGGCCCCATCAACTGCAATACACCAGGCTTCCCTGTCCATCACCAACTCTCAGAGCTTGCTCAAACCCATGTCCATCAAGTTGGGAATGACATCCAACCATGTCATCCTCTGTCATCTCCTTCTCTTGCTGCCTTCAATCTTCCAAGCATGAGGGTCATTTCCAACCAGTCAGTAATTCGCATCAGGTGGCCAAAGTATTGGAGTTTCAGCTTCAGCACAAGTCATTCCAATGAATATTCAGGACTGATTTCCTTTAGGATTGACCGGTTGGATCTCTTTGCAGTCTAAGGGACTCTCAAGAGTCTCCTCCAACACCACAGTTCAAAAGTATCATTCCTTCAGCACTCAGCTTTCTTTATAGTCCAACACTCACATCCATACATGACTACTGGAAAAACCATAGCTTTGACTAGACAGACCTTTGTTGGTAAAGCAATGTCTCTGCTTTTTAATATGCTGTCTAGGTTGGTCATAGCTTTTCTTCCAAGGAGCAAGTGTCTTTTAATTTCATGGCTTCAGTTACCATCTGCAGTGATTCTGGAATCCTAAAAAGTACAGTGTCTCACTGTTCCATTGTTTCCCCATCTATTTGCCATGTAGTGATGGGATTGGATGCTTTGACCTTAATTTTTTGAATGTTGAAATGAATATTTACTTCTAAATTTTTGTAAAATACTTCCTAACAGTGTATTTTATAGACAAGGAGCATCATGATTCAGTCTTCCATTGTGATCTTTATATCTTTGTGAATTATCATTTCAGGTAGGATAGTCCTTGGGGAAAAAGTGTGACATTGAAGTAACCACACCAAGGGTTAAAGCAAGATGTTACAAGTTGATTGTTAAAAATAATACTTTATTGTCAACAGGATGTTTATACCATTACCAAATTGTAAAATAAACTGAAATAGATTTTTATTGTTGTTAGGGAAAATAAATGAATAGTCTTGTTTAAGCTTTGGAGACAAAGCAGAGAAGCAGAGCAGGCCTCTGACCTTGCTTCTAACCTGCCTGGACACTACCCTGACTGAGAATAGACTGTGAGTGACTGCCTGCTGTGAGTTCAAGACTTGCAGAACCATGGATAAGATGGGGGAGGAATCTTGAGATTGTTAACCTCCTGGAGGGGACCTGGCCAACCAAGCCCCAGGCTTAGCAGCATTCCAAGTTTTATAAGACAAAGCAAACAGTATTAACAGAAAACTACAGCTGCAATTTGGTCACAGATTGATGACATCAGTTTGTGACTGTCCTGGGACTATAAACTGGAATCCCTAATTGGAATCTTTGAAGTCTCACCCACAAGCAGACCCACTGCCTGGGACCCTGTTCCAATCGGGACTCCAGATATGCTGTGACATGGGACTTCCCACCACTGTTTAAGTCCGGATGTTGGTCAAAACCCAATTTGGTGATGTACTCTTTCTCTCTGTGCTTTCTCTATTCTTTTAATGGTAGTATAGTGAAAGTAAGCTAGATCATTCTTTAATAAATATCTGTATTATTTATTTGTATATAATGTGTGGCTTATTTTGTTAACAAATCCTTTGAGCCTGAGATGAAAGTGAAAACTTTTGGCAAATCAGTTTTTAGAAATAGATTTATATAGTTTTTATAATTTAGTGAATATATCAGAACAATGGTTCATTCATGCATATTTGTCATATCTATGTGTGTGTATGTGTATATACATGGAACAAAAGTAAGGTACATGGATTTTGCATCATTTAAATGATCATGCATACAGATATGCTCTAAGAAACAGAAGCCACCGAATTCAGGCAATGATGTTCTCTTGGGGAATAACTGGAAATGAGTCTCTGTCTCTCATGGTCTCAGAAACAGGGCCCAGTGTCTCTCTTCTGTGGCTGGACTCTCAGCCATGGTGCAGGTCTTGATGTGGTGCAGTTCACCTAGCCCTCAGTAGCACAGCCAAGGACTCTCTTTCCCCGCCACCAGCCGTATGTTTCAGTATGTTTGTATTACTGTGGAAGCCAAACTGTGATGTGCTTCATAAATTTTTAGATGATCTTGCAGAATGTGAATTCAAAAATTAATGAGCATGGATTAACACTCTGCCTCTGCAGTCTTTGTTTATGTGCTTAACTTAGACCTCTGGCCCATTCAAATAATTTTCATTGCATTATTACAAACCCCTGATCCATTCAGGGGCAGTGCGATTCTTTCATGTGACATAATAAATAACACCATTGTCCTAGCAGCTTCATTTTCTTAGTCTAAGTATGGGAAACTATGGGGCTGTGTATCAGTACATGCTTACTGTTCAGTTCAGTTCAGTTCAGTTGCTCAGGCGTGTCCAACTTTTTGCAACCCCATGAACCACAGCACACCAGGCCTCCCTGTCCATCACCAACTCCAGGAGTTCACCCAGACTCACGTCCATCAAGTCAGTGATGCCATCCAGCCATCTCATCCTCTGTCGTCCCCTTTTCCTCCTGCCCCCAATCCCTCCCAGCATCAGAGTCTTTTCCAATGAGTCAACTCTTCACACAGGGTGGCCAAAGTATGGGAAACTATGGGGCTGTGTATCAATACATACTTACTGTTAGGTAGTTATAATAGGAAAAATGAGTCCAGAATGGCGGAGGCTGAAAGACAAGGGAAAAGCCCGCTAAAATAGAACAAAGGAAGGCCTGAGGACCAGAGTGAGGACCTCAGGTAGAACAAAGAGCACTCCTGGCTAGCTCAATTTACATAGGGCAGGCACAGGGGGAAGAAAAAATAAATAAAAAGAGGAGCCAAAGGGCAGGATGTCTGTCTCTCCCGCGCGGGCTCTCTGTCTCTCTCCTCTCTCTCTCTCTCTCTCTTCGTGTCTTTTGGGTCAGCATGCCCTCAAGCATCGAGGATGTATTTTCTTTTATTTTCTAAATAAAACTGATCTGTACGAGAACTATAACATGGACTGTCCGAGAGCTGTGACGTGCCAAGGACTTTAACGTCCGTCGCTTCAAATCTTTGTTGTGACAAGACAGAACTGAGGAGATTACACTCCTTTGACACTTACTTTATCAGGTAACTTTTTTCAGGTAAAATTAAATAAGTTAGTCCAAATTGTATTATGACATCAGACTGAAAGTTTTTATTTGGTTACATAACACAGAAAAATATACCTTTTAACATTTAAAATTAATAATGTAACAAAATTAAGCTATGTAGAAACTAGGAAAACTTTTTAAATAGGATGCTAATGCAGTAATCTCCCTGGCCCCCTTGATTTCTAGGGACTAGAATGAAGTGGAAAAAATACATATAACTGGATAGCAAAAATATTTGGAAAAGGACATATACCTGAACCTAGACAATTATGCTAATGTGAAAAACAAATAGTCTTTACCTACAATAATGAAATTGGGGGTCCACACAGGACTTAGTAAATCTTGCAAAAGAATGCTGAAGCTAGGACTATTTGGTTAGTTTTTTATATGTCTGTTCCAGGAAATTTGCATAAGTCTACAATTTTGTTCAAGAACTATTGCAATTTGTAGCTTATTTGAATTTCAACAATTGTTAAAGTTCCCTGAGGATTTATTCGTGGCTGTACTTGTGGTAATACTAATATAGAATGGATTGTGCAATCATAATAATGAGTAAAAAAAAAAAATTGTTCAACTAAATGGGATTCTCTATGGAGTAACTTTAACATTCTTAGCTTTATTCTCTTCAACATTTTTATCAAATCATAGAGGTCATAGATGACATGCTTATCCAATTATAGGAGGCCCACCTGGAATGTTCAGTTTCAAATAGCTAAACAAGGTGCAAGAGTGTTGTTCACATTGAGTGATTTTTTTAATGGAATGACCTTTCCTCCCAAGAAAAAAAGCACTACAAAATCCTAAATATCATCCAAGTTTCATAAGCAGAAAAAAAAAGTTATATTCAAAAGATTCAGTGAAGCAGAAACCATCTGGGCAATTATTTGACCAGGTAACTCCTTGATTTTACATTGAATTTTTGTGCCATAGATTTCAGAAAAAAAAGAGTGATAATTCATTTATTGAAAAACTTTTAAGTCAAAAGGTTAAAGAAAGTGGTTAATATTGTAAATGCCATAATCACATAAATATGAGTTCTACCATTAATAAAACCTAATTAATTATTTTTATTATTATTCAAAGTGTTTCTTATTCTTAGAAAACATTTGTTTCTATGTTTGCGTTGCTTTGTATTATTGACATGATGGAATATCTAGTTTGGTGCTCTGAAAGCATGAGTTTTAAATTGCACACTTGCACTGCTGTTAACTTTGGTTGTTTTTTAAAATAAGAATCTCTAACTGGAAGGATCAGACACTTGAAGGAAAGCACTATGAATAAGACTACTTTTTGCCCCCTCCATATTTCTCTCCATGTGGAAGGTACTCTGTACATAACTGTTCAGTTCTGAGTTACTGAAGATGCTACAGAGAAAAACAAAAATTTCATTTTAGCTTTCATATAAAGTTATCAACTTTGTCCAAAGCTTGGCTGAATATCAAAACACATAGAGTTTCCTTTAGTTGGCAACATAAAATAATTGCTTTCTAAGTTTTTGTTTTAAAACAGAATATCAAAGTTGCCAACATTTTTTTTTTTCTTTTGTGCATATCTGTAGAAGAGTGCTAGCCTTCTGCTGGTAAAACAAACTGCTGCCAAGTCAGTAGGTGGTGGCCCAGTTATCTAACAGTGTCTGTAGGTCCCATATCTAGACACAGTCTCTACAGAGTTTAAAGCTTGAGACCAAGGTGTCTGCATGCTGTATTATCTGGAGCATGACATGTTCTTCCCAGCTCATCAGGTTGCAGGAAGAATTTAATTCCTTGCAAATGTAGATGTGAGATCCCTGTTTTCTTACTGGCTGTTAGCCAGGAGATATTTTTATATTTTTAGAGGCTAAACAGGTTGTAGACAAAAGGCCTTCTTATAAAATAGTGGCTTACCACTTGAAAGCCAACAGGAGAATCTGACTCTAGTCTTTAAAAATGGAGTCATATAATCTATCCCATCACCTCTGTCTTGCTGTGTAAGCTTATCAAAGGGTGCTGTCTTTCATGTGTGCAGTTCTTGACACTGTCAAAGGGAGGAACATATACACTAGTGGGCATCTAAGAAGTCTGCTTACTGCAAGAATTTGCTTGAAAACTCCCATTCTCTATGAAAATTTAGAGATTCTAGTTTCCAATTCATTTATATGTTTATCCTTTCCTTCAATAAAGACTTAAAAATGCCTCTGCAATGCTACAGCACAATTCTAATCCTAAGTATCTGAAGTTAGCACAGACTCCCCAGGATTTTGACACAGTCACCAACAAGATCTCACTCACTGGAGATGCAACGAATTCTGGGGGTTTCACAAACACCTCACATTTGAAAATTGGGTAGAATGACAGGATTCAAGAAAGTACTGTACTTATGATTATAATTGTAATATAAAGGACACAAATCAGAAATGATCAGGAAAAGATACACATAGGGCAAAATCTGGGAGAGTATGAAACCCAGATCTTTTGAGTTCTGTCTCTCTCGAACCAGAACATTCACTCTTCCAGTACATGGATATGTTCATTACCAGTAAGCTCACATAAGCTTCAGTGTTTTTAAGTGAGTTTCAATTGGGAGGTGTGACCAAGTGAATCATTAGTCACGTGATTGAACCCAATATTCAGCTCCTCCTTTTGCAGGAGGTTAGGTCAATGTCATGTGGCTCAAAGCCCCAGTTCTCTAATCACAAGATTAATCTTTCTGGTCCCATCTTTGAGTCATCTCCTAAGCATAAACTCAGGTATTCTCAAAGGATCTACCATGCATAGCAAACACACTCCTATAACTTAAGAAAGTGAAGCTTTAGCGGTGATCAGAACTGTGAGACCTTGTTTAACAAATGGAGAAAGCCAAGTAAAAGGATAAAAGCCACTTGCCTGATATCACATAATGAAAGGGTAATGACATAAATTTTTCATCTAAACCAGGACACTTCTGAGAGTGAAAGGGGCTCCAGTAATAATTATGTTGGGGCAACAGATGTGGAGTCTCATGGGTTAAGAACAGGTTCCTTTTTGGCAATCCGGGGAGGAAGAGTGTGTAACAGCCTTATTGAGACATAATTCACATATCATATTATTTACCCATTTATAGTATATAACTCTGTGATTTTTTTAGTCAATTCACAGAATTACCAAAATCATTTTTAGAATATTTTCATCAACCCTAAGAGAAACTCTGTACCCTTCACAAGTGCTCATACTTTCCTTCCAATTTCTCTAGTCCTAGTCAAGCACAAATATTTTTGTGGTTTTTGACCTACTCGACATTTCATGTATATGGACTCATACAGTATGTGATCTTTTGTGACTAGTTTTGTTTTGTTTTCACTTAAAATAGTTTGGAATGAGTCACCAGCCCAGGTTTGATGCACAATACTAGATGCTTGGGGCTGGTGCGCTGGGACGACCCAGAGGGATGGTATGGGGAGGGAGGAGGGAGGAGGGTTCAGGATGGGGAACACATGTATACCTGTGGTGGATTCATTTCGATATTTGGCAAAACTAATACAATAGTGTAAAATTTAAGAATTAAATTAAATTAAATTTAAAAAAAAGTGTTTTAAAGGATCATCTGAACTGAACATATATCAGGACTTCAAGCCTTTTTTTTAACTTGCAGATGTGTGCATGCGTATCATTATTTCAGTCATGTCTCACTCTTTCTGACACTATGGACTGTAGCCCACAAGGCTTCTCCGTCCATAGGACTTTCCAGGCAAGAATACTGGAGTGAGTTGCCATGCCCTCTTCCAGCAGGTCTTCCTGACTCAGGGATTGAACTCACATCTCCTGCATTGCAGGCAGATTCTTTACCCACTGGACCACCTAGGAAGCCCTTTTATAACAATGATGTTTAATTCAATGCATGTACTATATTTGTTTATCCATCATTGGATGGATATTTGAGTTGTTTCTACTTTGGAGTTGTGACTGATGTTGCTGTGAACATAACTGCACACACTTTGGTATATACCTATTTTTTAAAAAAAATTTGCTTTAGAATGTGTTAGTTTCTTCTATACAAAGAAGTGAATCAGCTTATATACATATACCCCTGCCTCTTCAACCTCCCTGCCACCCCCCATTCTACCTACCTATGTCTTCAGAGAGCACTGAGACGAGCCCCTGTGCTATACAGTAGGTTCTGAATGTCTATTTTATGCATGGTAGTGTGTATTTGTCAATCCTAATCTCCCAATTTTCCCACTATTCCCTCCACCTCCAATGTCTGCATGTCCATTCTCTATGTCTGCATCTTTATTCCTGCCTTGCAAAAAGTTTCAACTTTACTGTTTTTTTCCTAGATTCCATATTTATGCATGAATATATAATATGTTTTTCTTTCTGACTTATTTCACTCTAAATGACAGATTCCAGGTCCATCCACATCTCCACAAATGACCCAGTTTCATTCCTTTCTAAGGCTGAGTAAAATTTCATTGTATGTATGTACTACCTCTTATTTATCTATTCATCTGTCGATGGACATTTAGGTTGCTTCCATGTCCTGGTGATTTCAAGCAGTAATGCAATGAACATTGGGATACACGTGTCTCTTTGAATTACAGTTTTCTCAGGGTATATGCCCAGTAGTGGGATTGCTGGGTCATATGGGGGTTCAATTTTCATTTTTTTTAAGGAACCTCCATATTCTTCTTTGTAGTGGCTGTATCAATTTACATTGTTACCAGAAGTTCAAGAGGTTTCCCTTCTCTCCACACCTTCTCCATCATTTATTGATGGTAGATTCTGACCAATTGGAGGTGATATGTCATTGTAGTTTTCATTTGCATTTCTCTAATATTTAGAAATGTTGAGCAACTTTTCATGTGCCTCTTGGCCATCTATCTGTATGGTTTCTTTGGGGAAATGCCTATTTAGGTCTTACGTCCATTTTTTTGATTGGGTTATTCACATGGAAGCAACCTAAATGTTCATCAACAGATGAATAGATAAATAAGAGGTGGTATATACATAAAACGGAATATTACTCAGCCTTAGAAAGAAATGAAGCTGGGTCATCTATGGAGATGTGGATGGACCTAGAGTCTGCCATTCAGAGTGAAATAAGTCAGCTTCTTTGAAATAAGTCAGTGAGACAAATAGCACTATGTGCTATTTGTATATTTTGAAGATTATTTTTTTTTGTCAGTTGCTTCCTTTGAAAATATTTTATTTCATTCTGATGGTTGTCTTTTTTATGGTTTCCTTCACTGTACAGAAGCTTTTAAGTTTAATTATGTTTGCTTTGTTTATATTTGTTTCATTTTTTATTTTTAGTATTCTAGGAGGTGGCTCAAAACAGATCTTGCTGTGATTTATGTGAAAGAGTGTTTTTCCTATGCTTTTCTCTAAGAAGTTTATAGTATTGAGTCTTACATTTAGATCTTTAATCCATTTTGAATTTATTTTTGTGTATGATGTAAGGTAGTGTTCTAAATTCATTCTTTTACACTTACCTGTCCAGTTTTGTCAGCACCACTTATTGAAGACATTATATTTTCTCCACTGTTTATTTTTGCCTCCTTTGTCATAGATTAGGTGACCATCGGTGCATTGGTTTATCTCTTACCTTTTTCTCCTACACTATTGACCTATATTCCTGTTTTAGTGCCAGTACTATACTCTCTTGATAACTGCAGCTGTGTAGTATAGTCTGAAGTCAGAGAGCCTGATGCCTAGTGCCCAATTTTTTCTATCAAGATTGCTTTGGCTATTCAAGGTTTGTGTGTTCCCACACAAATCATAAAATTTTTTGTTCTAATTCTGTGCAAAAAAAAAAATGCCATTGGTAATTTGATAGGGCTTGCATTGAATCTGTGGACTGCTTTGGGTAATGTAGTCATTTTCACAATACTGATGTTTTAAATTCAAGAACAATGTACATTTATCTGTTTGTGTCATTTTTTAATCTATTTCATCAGTGTTTTTATAGTTTTCTGGGTACAAGTCTTTTGCCTTCTTCGGTGGATTTATTCCTATTTATTGTGTTGCTTTTGTTGCAGTGCCTGGTTGGTGCCCTAGTTGTGAAGATATGTGAACTCCATGTCCTCTTACTCCACCATTTTGAGCCTGCCCCCATATTTTATTTTAGAAATATACATATGAGGGGAATTGTTGGATTCTATAGTAACTCTATATTTAAACTTTTGGGGAAATTTAAAAGTTTAGAAGCTCCCTTCAAGAATTCCCTGAGAAATATCAGATAACTTACATCCCACCCCCCCCCCCACACACACACATATATTGTGCCATTAACTGATCTAGGCTTTAAGGATACTATGGTAAACATGATACACAGAAGTTTTTCCCTCACAAGATAATATATAATTGGAGAATAGAGAGAAATAAATGGGTCCTGAAAAAGTGTTGTCAATGGTATGAAGAAAAATAACAATTATGGAAATACATACTAGGGAAACCTTAACTCTTCAAGATGGCAAAAAAAGAAAAAAAGCCATCCTTGAAAAGTGAGCTATAAACTGAGGATAAAGAATAACAGAAAGTTATAAAGAACAAGGTCAAATAGGAGTGTTTCAGTAAACAAATCACCATGTATAAATCTTCCATACAAGATAAAGCAGAGAGCAAAAAAATGAAATGAAACACCATCATCTATTAATTATGCAGTTGGAAGGTCAGGGTTGTTAGATGTAGCTTGGATAGTTAAAGAGGCAAAACACCATAGACAACTTTATGATACAGTAAAAGAATTAAAGATTTAACATAGAAAATCATGTCTAATTGAATAATTCTCAGTGAGAGCCTGATCACCAATGTGGGCTTTGAGATACCTTCTCGCTTCTAAGAGGAAATTGAGGTGGAGAGGAGAGGACTTGAAAGTCAGTAGTCTGTTCTTGTCCTGGTGAGAAATGGATTGGACTATGCTGTCTGTAGCTCTACAAACATAGATAAAAAGGTGACTATATCATAAAGGTATGTGAAGATAAATTTAATAGCCAGTCATGATGAATAAAATTAAAGATATGGAAGGAAAGGGAGGAAACCAGTATGACTCCACTCTTCTTATCTAAAAGCTAGGAGTGAATGGGAAATATTGCAAGAGACATTTAAGGACTCTCAATATGAACTCAATTTGGAGTATGCTGACTTGGGGTACTTTCTGGGTACCTATGTAACAATATTGGTGAAAGTTGAGTATACCTTGTTAAATCCCAGGAAATAAGTGAGCAACAAGATTGGGATGAGTCATCAGCATATATATTGCAATGAAAGTCTCTGGAATTGAACTCATAATGAAAGAAAGTAATATAGGAAAGAATTCTATTAAATGCTGATATAGAAAACAATATATTATATACATATTAAATGCCAATAAATAATGTATATTTATTAAAGATAAATATATATCTATTAAATGCTCATATAGAACATATATAGATATCAGGCTTCCCTTGTGGTTCAGCTGGTAAAGAATCCACCTACAATGTGGAAGACCTGGACTTGATCCCTGGGTTGGAAAGATCCCCTGGAGAAAGGAAAGTCTACCCACTTCAGTGTTCTGGCCCAGAGAATTTCATGGACTCTATAGTCCATGAGGGTACAAAGAGTCAGACATGACTGAGAGACTTTCACTAGCTAGAAGGAAAAAGAAAAAACTCTTAAAGTTGATTCAGAAATAATACCAAGAGAAGCAGGAAGAAAATTAGAGTATACTCAGTTACTTAACTTACTTACTTAAGTCACTTCAGTCGTGTCTGACTCTGTGTGACCCCATAGATGGCAGCCCACCAGGTTCCCCCGTCCCTGGAATTCTTCAGGCAAGAATACTGGAGTGGATTGCCATTTCCTTCTCCAATGCCTGAAAGTGAAAAGTGAAAGTGAAGTCACTAAGTCGTATCCAACCCTCAGCAACCCCATGGATTCCAGCCTACCAGGCTCCTCCACCCATGGGATTTTCCGGGCAGGAGTACTGGAGTGGGGTGCCACTGGCTACCATGTGCCATCCTCCAATGGATACCATGGCCATGCAGTATCACATAGGAAGACCAGGTGTGTCTTCTTTAAGCCCTGGGGATCAAATCTATCCCAGTTGTTCAGGATACAGTTCAAAGGAGTGAGGCTGGAATTGTTAGCTCCTGTCTTGTCCTGAAGGATCCCGGACAAGACCCCAAGATGAAAGGTTGTTGTTGAATCACAAGAAGACACTGGGATTCTTGGCCCCCGGAGGAGAAGAATTCAATCCGGGGCCAGAGATGAGGCTTGATCGCTCAGAGCTTTTGTGTAATAAAGTTTTATTAAAGTATAAAGGAGATAGAGAAAGTTTCTGACATAGGCATCAGAGGGGGGCAGAAAGAGTACCCGAGAATTTATTAGTTTGATTTGTTTAACCTGTGGCATCTACATTGTATTTAAATGAAAAATATTATTCTTTTCTTGGGGTATGAAAATTGATGACAAGAAAGAAGCATAAAAGCCAGTTGTCTATTTCTGTTATTTGTTACTGAGAATGAATGAAAGGCCATCAAGACCGATATATTATATGGAAAAAGAATAGAAAATATGAAAGGAATAATATTACTCCCATAAAGTTTGTGTTTATTGACTATATAACTATATGACACTTCCAGTTTATCTCTTCTTAAGAATTTCAAACTGTTATAACCATGGAAAGATCTTTGAACCAAGAGTTGTTATAGTCAGCTAAAAGACTGTATGGGTCTACTAATATCTGAAGAAATCCAAAGGAAAATAATTTTCACATATGGAGTAAATAAGAGAGGGCTTAACTTGAGATAAGCCTTGTCTGTGTTGAATGTCAGAACATAGCTAATTGCATGATGACCAGACTGTAGCCATGACAAAAGCTGATCTGTCTTGAGCAGTACTGGGTCTATGGCTAACACCATTCTAAGAACTAGCCTTAAGAGAATGGGATTGATACTACTGGTCATAATAATCCATATCTCCGTGGGCATCAAAATAATTGTAGCTTGTTCTGCCTGACATATGCAAATGTGCAACTACAACTGGCAGCAAAGAGATGCTACAAGTTGACATACTCCACTGTAAGAACAGAGCACCTTCATGTCATCATGAAGAAGATACAGAAAATGGATCTTCAACCATAATTCCATAGAAATGGAATATGCTCTGACAATTGGGGATTTGTAACTAGCTTTTGGCAAGAAAGAGCTCTTTGCAGGAAAGAGTTCTCTACAGGATCCCCTTAGTCTTATCACTAACCTTAAATGAGGCACCCCATGGTTTACTCATTCTCAGCCCTTTCAAATCTTTTCATCACACAATAATGTGTTTAATCTGTTGGTTCTGTCTATAGACCAAAGAAGTAGAAATGAAGAATAAGTAATTAACAGATGACCAGATCTCTTCTCTAGCTTCCCCTTCAGATACCTCATGAACAAACTATGTACACAAGATGTGTATGTCTTTGTGTGTGTGTGTGTGTGTGTGTGTGTGTGTGTGTACGTGTTAGTTGCTTAGTTGTGTCTGACTCTATGTAACCTCGCGAACTGTAGTTTTCCGGTCTCCTCTGTCCATGGATTTCTCCAGGCCAGAATACTGGAATGGGTTGCAATTCCCTTCTACAGGGGAATCTTCCTGACCGAGGGATCAAACCTGACTCTTTACCACTGAGCCACCAGCAAGTCATGAACAAGATAGCCTCTAAATTAAAATCATAAGAGGTTAGCAAGCTTGCACATAAGCCTGCATATAGTGCGAGGTGGTGATGACTTTGATCCCCCATCTTCGTGGTCAACTGAGATTGTTTACTTTTTCCTTTTTAAACATTTTCATGGCTGAGCAGAATCTTGGGAGGTAGCTTCTGGAGGACCTTGAGACTACCATCACCCTAGATTGATGGCAGTTTGTTGGAAGCAACTTTCCTTTCTAGCAAATTCACCTCCCTGGAATATAGATTTTTGAGCAGTGAGCAGATGGAATTGATTCAGTAACAGAATCATGTGCTCATCCTCTTGCTCTCAGCTCTATTTGCATTTATGTGCTATCTATAGCATTAAAGGAAGCTGACCTTTGTTAGTTATAGCACAACACACATACAAGTGTATTAACATTGAGTGTGGTATAAAAACACAAATAATTGGATTTGGGAGAAAGCATCCAAGGGGTAAGAATAAAGTGTCTCAAAAGATCACCCTCCCCCTCTTAATATACAGAAGAAATGAATGTACAAGGCAAGGGATGTATCCAATATCAAGGGGATGATATAATCCTAAAGTGTATGGTTTCTTTTAATAGATCTAGCTGCTTCCGAAACAAACAAAAAATGTGTGCACTTGTATTATAGAAAATGAGCCATTATTTGCTTCAGTGCCCTCAATAAGCAATAATGCTGTCCTTGGTAGTATTTTTCTTAGAACTTGGTTGTTAAACTCTCTGGTCTATGAATGCTGTTCCCAGTCTTCATCCCAGGTAAATCTCCTTCATATAACCTGCCTCTCCACCTGAGGTCTGTGTCTCTCTGGCCTGTGACTAGATTTTATCAGCCAATCAAAGCACAAAAGTTATCCTACCATATTTGCTCCTAACTCTTGACATGTCTAGTTTCCTAGATCACAGTCAGCATATCTTAACAAAGGGTCATATTTTCCCCACCTCTAGTTTACTGTCTTATAGGCAGGAATGAGTTGCAAGAAGTTTCTAGAAGGTGAAACATTTATTTTTGTCTCTTGGAAAATACACAAGGTGAGGCAGAGAAAATGATCTGATTGTCAATCATGTAATTGAACTTAAGATAGATAGCCACTATTGAAACAGGATAACTAATACTGTTTTAACTCACATAATGAGAACATAATTGATATTATATTATTTCAAAATGATGTTATAACTTATATTCTGTAACTTCCTATCTTGTTAGATTGCCCCCAAAAGAAAGTATATACAAGAAAGCAAACTCTCCATCATGACTGTTACCACTGGAAGAAAAGCAATAGCTGTGATGCATGACCCTATACTGAAAGCCACAGCCCATAGTCTTTTTCCTGCCTTATTATTTTTCTTTTTCTTTTTTTAGTTCTTAACAATTTGTAAGAATATTTTTTTTCTCATTCTGTGTTCATATGATAAATATGTTATGTGAAAGCAATTTGGTTATGTGAACTTCCTTCTGGATATATATTAACCTCAATCATAAACATTAGTGGGTGTAATAGTGTGTCTGGCAACTCATTCCTATTACTTTCTACGTATTTTAGTGAAAAAGCAGAAATGACAAATGATAATAGACAAAGAATTGAAGTTAAATGTGCCATAAATTGTTATCAACATTGAGATTTTCCTCATAATTTAGAGAAAAAAAAAAAAGGTAAAGAATACTCAATATACAAAGATCTTATTTTTCTCAATATCTTTTCCTTAGAATGTATCAATTTAAAAATTAAATCTCTAAATATACTCATAAATTATTCTGCCTTAAAAAATACCCACCATTGATCCAATATTCTCCATGCCCTTTATGAATGATTCAACATAATGCTGATTATCTTAAAGGCAGCAGGAAAGATGAGGAGGCTCTCTTATCTCCATGAGACAGGATTTATAGCTCTGATGTCTTGTAACTGTCAGAGTGGTTTTCTTGAGGGATATAACAAATAAGATAGTGTCCCTGGCATTTTTCCATAATATGCATACTATTATAAATTTATCCATCTCAAGATCCAGATTTTTGATTTTATGACTGATACAAAAAAAAAATGGAGAGTTTAAGGAACATACTCTATAGATAATGTCTCATTTATTCTAGACAAGTCTCATTACTCTTGGTTTTCCCATATATCTGATTAAAGACTCAAAACAGCAAACAACATCAACTTCATATTTACATATCAAACACCTTAGTGACTCCATTGGGTCGTTATCAACAAAGGTGTTTCCTTGGACCTTATTTTGATCATCTTTGTGTAATACACTAATCACATTATTTTATTTTCAGAATATTTAAAATGACAATGCTAAAGAATGTTCAAACTATGGCACAATTGAACTCATCTCACATGCAGTAAAGTAATGCTCAAAATTCTCCAAGCCAGGCTTCAGCAACACATGAACTGTGAACTTCCAGGTGTTCAAGCAGGTTTTAGAAAAGGAAGAAGAACCAAAGATCAAATTGCCAACATCTTTTGGATCATCAAGAAAGCAAGAGAGTTCCAGAAAAACATCTATGTCTGCTTTATTGACTATGCCAAAGCCTTTGACTATGTGGATCACAATAAACTGTGTAAAATTCTGAAAGAGATGGGAATACTAGACCACCTGACCTGCCTCTTGAGAAACCTGTATGCAGATCAGGAAGCAACAGTTAGAACTGGATACAGAACAAAAGACTGGTTCCAAATAGGAAAAGCAATACATCAAGACTGTATATTGTCACCCTGCTTATTTAAGTTATATGCAGAGTACATCACGAGAAACTTTGGGCTGGATAAAGCACAAGCTGGAATGAAGATTGCCAGGAGAAATATCAATATCTTCAGATATGCAGATGACACCACCCTTATGGCAGAAAGTGAAGAGGAACTAAAGAGCCTGTTGATGAAAGTGAAACAGGAGAGTGAAAAAGGATGGCTTAAAGCTCAACATTCAGAAGTCTAAGATCATGCATCCGGTCCCATCACTTTACAGCAAATAGATAGGGAAAGAGTAGAAAGAGTGACAGACTTTATTTTTGGGGGGCTCCAAAATAACTGCAGATGGTGACTGCAGCCAAGAAATTAAAAGATGCTTACTCCTTGGAAGAAAAAATTATGACCAATCTAGACAGTGTATTAAAAAGCTAAGACATTACTTTGTCAACAAAGGTCCATCTAGTCAAGGCTATGATTTTTCCAGTAGTCATAAATGGATGTGAGTATTGGACTATAAAGAAAGCTGAGCATAGAAGAATTGATGCTTTTGAACTGTGATGTGGAGAAGTCTTTTGAAAGTCCCTTGGACTGCAAGGAGATCCAATCAGTCCATCCTAAAGGAGATCAGTCCTGGGTGTTCATTGGAAGGACTGATGCTGAAGCTCAAACTCCAATACTTTGGCCATGTGATGCAAAGAACTGACTCATTTGAAAAGTCCCTTATGCTGGTAAAGTTTGAAGGAGGAGGGGAAGGGAACAACAGAGGATAAGATGTTGGATGGCATCACCGACCCAATAGACATGAGTTTGGGTAAACTCCAGGGGTTGGTGATAGACAGGGAAGACTGTAATGTTGCATTCCATGGGATCACAAAAATGCGGACACAACTGAGTGACTAAACTGAACTGAAGAGCTTATAGATAATATTTGGAATGTATCTACATTTAACTGACCAATTTGAAATACTAATAGAGATAGGAATTGAAAGTTTCTGGAATATATTTTAAACCCTATAAACAAGAAATTACCTCAGGTTGGCCAGACTTCATTTTATTTATTTATGTGATTCTTCATGATAATTGGCTTCCCTGGTGGTTCAGATGGTAAAGATCTGCCTGCAATGCTGGAGACCCAAGTTTCATCCCTGGGTGAAGAAGTTACCTTGAAGAAGGGAATGGTTTCCCACTCCAGTATTCTTGCCTGGAGAATTCTATATTCAGGGGATCCTGGAGTATCAAAAAGTCAGACACGACTTAGCAACTAACACTTTTACTTTATGAAAATTGAAGTATAGTTGATTTACAATATTATATTCATTTCAGGTATAAAATACAGTGCTTCAATATTTTTACAGATTATGCTCCATATAAAGGTATTACAAAATAATGCCTATATCCCTTGTGCTGTACAATATTTCCTTCTAGATTATCTATTACATGCATAGTAGTTCATATCTATTAATTTCATAACCCTATCTTGCTTCTCCCTCTCACCCTGGCAAATGCTAGCTTATTCACTATATCTGTGATCTTGTTCCAGTTTGTTGTTTATGCCCATTTATTTTATTTTTAGATTTCACATATAGGTCATAGCAAAGCACTTATCTTTATCTCTCTGAATTCTTTCACTAAATATAATACTTCTAGGTCTATCCATGTTGCTGCACAGGATAGAATTTAATTTTTTTTTTGTCTGAATAATATTCCACTATATATATTCAGTTCAGTTCAGTCACTCAGTTGTGTCTGATTCTTTGCAACCCCATGGATTTCAGCACCAAAAAATACTAGCTTATATTTGTTATAATTTAGCAAATAAAGCTTGTTTTTCAATTATTATTCTACTGAAAGATATGTAATATATACATATCATATAATATATTTTATATAGTGTATTTATTATAAAGAGCTTACTTTTCTATGCTTAGTCTCCTGGTAAGCATAAACATATGTTATGAATATACAACATTTCAGTCAGTTCAGTCACTCAGTCGTGTCTGACTCTTTGTGATCCCATGACCTGCAGCACGCCAGGCTTCCCTGTCCATCACCAACTCCTGAAGCTTGCTCAAACACATGTCCATTGAGTCAGTGATGCCATCCAACATCTCACCCTCTGTTTTCCTCTTCTCCTCCTGCCTTCAATCTTTCCCAGCATCAGAGTCTTTTCAAATGAGTCAGCTCTTCGCATCAGGTGGCCAAAGTATTGAAGTTTCAGCTTCAGAATCAGTCCTTCCAACGAATATTCAGGACTGATTTCCTTTAGGATTGACTGGTTGATCTCTTTGCAGTCCAAGTGACTCTGAAGAGTTTTCTCCAACACCACAGTTCAAATGTATCCATTCTTCAGGACTCAACTTTCTTTTTGGTCCAACTCTCATAACCGTTCATGACTACTGGGAAAACCATAGCTTTGTCTAGATGGACCTTTGTTGGCAAAGTAATATATCATTTATTTTTCCTAAATATAATTTAGGAAATTATAAATTTTTCCTAAATTATAACCTTCCCCTAAATTAATTTAGGAGAATTAGAGCTCACTTTTTGACGGACATGTAGTAAAGGATTTATTAAGAATTATCTCCTGTTGAGTGGTCATGCAGCTAGTATCATGGTTAAACAGACAGGAGAAATGCACTCAGCCTTCCAGTGTAGGAAGACATGGATTACTAACAGACACATCTTGAAAACAGTAAAAAGAACATCCATATGTCCACTGAAGTGATAACTAGAATACCAACTTCTTTAAAATGCCCATGAATAGATGGGCAGTTTAATATTGTAGCCTGTATTTTAGGTAAGGCATTTGTTTACTTTTAAACTAAATGAAAAAGAAACTATTTAAGAGTGAGGAAAACACATGTTCCATTATACTATGTGAAGATGTAAAGTTGTAAAAATATTATTAAAACTATTAAACTGGGGAATATAGAAGGGTGAACAGAAAGCAATTGATTTTAGTGATTGCATTAGGACAATGAGTCCATGGTCATTCGTTTTTCTGTCTCTTTTGGATAAAGTTGCTATAAGTGAACTTTGGGTAGTCATTAGGGTTGTGATCATTCTAATGTCACACCTGGTCCAACTAACCCAACACCAGATTTAAATACATATACCCACATTCATAAATAGCATTGCAGTGAGACTCTTGACCAAAACTGAGACTTCATATGTTTGTCCCAAATACATAAACCATATGTATTTGGCTTACACTCTGAAATCAGTGTAAACTGATTTGGAGACACTCAGAAGTTAGCATGGGCTTCTTTGGTCACTCAGATGGTAAGACTCAAAGTGCAATGTGGGATCCAATTTAAACCCTGAGTCTGATCCCTGGATATGGAAGATCCCCTAGAAAAGGGAATGGCTACCCACACCAGTTCTCTTGCTTGGAGAACGCCATGGGCAGAAGAGTCTGACAGAGTACTGTCCATTGGGTTGCAAAGTGTTGGATATGACTGAGCCAATAAGCACACATGCACACGAGGAAGCTAGTATGGGATGGGGATGCAGGTCACAGGAAATTGAGAATTACATCAGATTGATAGTCATAATGTAGAAAGAAGTGACATGAACTCATCCACTGAGACCCTTGAGGACCCCAACCTTTTGTCCTTCATTTTCATTGACTGCCAGGAGCAGGAGCTCCACCCGTGGCAAAGGTCATGAGGAAGGAAGCTCGGCATACGCAAAGGCAGGATTGAGCCTCAGGAGTCCCCCTGGAAATTCTCAAGCATCTACCCCCAAAACCAGAGTCTGCCTACTTTCTGCTTTGTGCTCTCACCTACACCTCTGACTTTACAAGGGGCTGTCCCCCACTACCTCTCTCTGAAAAAAGAGTTAACTTACAGCTCCAGTTAATAATTCCTGGGTGTGATAGTGTTTCAACCTACAAACTCCTTTGGAAGTCCTCTAGCCTGCCTGAATAGGTTTTTCCGGCCACATGTGATTGCTCAGAGCCTCCCAACTGTGAGAGGCATGAGATGTTCTAAACTGTCTAAATACAGATTCCTTTGAGCAGTTGAAAGATTAATTAGAAATTGTATTGGTGAAGGGTTTTTACTTGTTGGGCCAATGTTTGCTGCTAAGTTTCCATATCCCTTACCTGCTGTGTCCCTGGAAGTATATTGATTAATATAATTGGTGTAAGTAGTAGCTTTAATATTTGTAACCTTGGACCCTTGAGTTAATTATTTTTCTTATTATAGCCCACAACACCTTTGTCCTAAAGGAATGCAACTTTATCTAATGCTTTTGGAGGGTGGTGCCTGACTAATCACCTTTAGAGAAAAGTAAGTTTTCTGAAGAAAGGGTCCTAAAATGTTAACAGGCCTCCAGGCCAGAAGATGATGCAAATCACCTAAACTTTTGCATATGATAAGTTTGCAGGAAGAAAGCCTGGCTTACTGCATGACTCTACCCCTTTCCCCATTATCCTCTATGCATAACTTAAGGTATAAAAACTACTTCGGAAAATAAAATGCGGACCTTGTTCACCGAAGCTTGGTCTCCCCATGTCGTTCTTTCTCTCACCTTCTGGCTGAATTATTCAGCCTCTTTTCTCCACTGGATTTCCTCACTGAGCTATCCTTATTCCATTACTCTTTATATCCTTAATTAATGTTTAAATAAGCTGTTGTTTCCTGATTGCTGATGCCGTCTCCCCTTTGAATTCCCTGGATCCACCAGGGCTGGACCCCTGCAATTGACCATCCATTTACCCCTTTGTTTCTTTAATCCACAGCAATATCACCACATAACCTGAAAACTGAGTTTGCTAAGGCTTCCATAAAAACAATAGCACCCTGGGTATCTTACATCACAGAATCTTTATTCCTACAGAAATTCAAGATCAATGTGTATACAAAGTTT
Organism: Bos javanicus; assembly: GCF_032452875.1. Lineage (NCBI taxonomy): Eukaryota > Metazoa > Chordata > Mammalia > Artiodactyla > Bovidae > Bos > Bos javanicus. The sequence continues at coordinate 2,611,473 of NC_083871.1, read as the reverse complement.
GTGTATACAAAGTTGATTTTTCTGCAATTTCTCTCTGTCCAATTCTCCTCTCTATGTTTCATATGGTTTTCTTTCTGTACAAATCTGGGTCATATTTTCATCTTTTTCTAAATTTGCTATTCACATTAAGTTAAGGACCAATCTAGAGGCCTCACTTTAACTTAATTATATTTTAAAGACCCAATAAAATTAGAGATAACAAGGGAACATTTCATGCAAAGATGAGCACTATAAAGTACAAGAATGGTATGGACCTAATAGAAGCACAAGATTTTAAAAAGTGGTGTCAAGAATACACAGAAGAAATATACAAAAACAGATCTTCATGACTCAGATAATCACAATGGTGTGATCACTCACTTAGAGCCAGACATTTTGGAATGTGAAGTCAAGTGAACCTTAGGAAGCACCACGATGAACAAAGCTAATGGAGGTGATGGGATTCCAGTTGAGCTATTTCAAATCCTAAAAAATTATGCTTTGAGAATGCTGCAATCAGTATACCAGCAAAGTTGGAAAACTCAGCACTGGCCACAGGACAGGAGAAGGTCAGTTTTCATTCCCATCCCAAAGAAAAGCAATGCCAAAGAATGTTCAAACTACTGCACAATTGCACTCATCTCACACACTATCAAAATAATGTTCAAACTTCTCCAAGCCAGGCTTCAACAGTACCTGAATCATGAACTTCCAGATGTTCAAGTGGATATAGAAAAGGCAGAGGAAGCAGAGATCAAATTGACAACATCTGGTGGATCATTGGAAAAGCAAGAGAGTTCCAGAAAAACATCTACTTTTGTTTTATTGCCTATGCCAAAGCGTTGATTGTGTGGATCAAAACAAACTGGAAAATTCTTAAAGAGATGGAAATACCAGACCACTTGACCTGCTTCCTGAGAAATCTGTATGTAGGTCAAGAAGCAACAGTTAGAACTGGACATGGAACACCAGACTGGTTCCAAATAGGGAAAGGAATATGTCAAGGCTGAATATTGTCACCTTACTTATTTAATGTATATGCAGAGTACATCATGAGAAACTCTGGGCTGGATGAAGCACAAGCTCAAATCAAGATCACTGGGAAAAATATCAATAACGTCAGATACGTAGATGATACTACCCTTATGGTAGAAAGTGAATAACTAGAAGAGCCTCTTGACAAAATGAAAGAGGAGAGTGAAAAAGTCAGCTTAAAAATTAATATTCAGAAAGCTAAGATCATGGCATCTGGTCCCATCACTTCATGGCAAACAGAAGGGTAAACAATGGAAACAGTAAGAGATTTCTTTTTTTTTTGGGGGGGGGGGCTCCAAAATCAATGCAGATGCTGACTGCAGCCATAAAATGAAAAGATGCTTGTTCTTTGGAATAAAAGCTATGACCAACCTAGACAGCATATCAAAAAGCAGAGAACTGCTTTACCAGCAAAGGTCCATCTAGTCAAAGCTATGGTTTTTCCAGTAGTCATGTATGAATGTGAGAGTTGGACTATAAAGAAAGCTGAGGGCTGAAGAATTGATGCTTTTGAACTGTGGTGTTGGAGAAGACTCTTGAGAGTCTCAGAGTTTGGGTAAACTCTGGGAGTTGGTGATGGACAGGGAGGCCTGGTAATGGACAGGGAGGCCTGCTTCTACGGAATTGCAGAGTCAGACACAAGTGAGTGACTGAACTGAACTGAACTGAACCAAGAAACTGATGCCTTCAAATTGTAGTGCTGGAGAAGACCCTTGAGAGTTCCTTGGAGAGCAAGGTGATGCCTGTTAATTCTAAAGGAAATCAAACCTGAGTATTCATTGGAAGGACTGATGCTGACATTGAAGCTCCAATACTTTGGCCACCTGATGTAAAGCACTGACTCATTGAAAAAGACCCTGATTTTAAGAAAGATTGAAGGCAGGAAGAGAAGGGGGTGACAAAGTATGAAGTGATTGGATGACATCAGTGACTCAGTGGACATGAGTTTGAGCAAACTCCAGGACATAGTGAAAGAGAGGGATGCCTGATGTGCTGTAGTCCATGGAGTCACAAAGAGTCAGATACAACTGAGTGGCTGAATAGCAACAAGTGTTGATTAGGACTCTAACAGATCAATTTGAAGAGAAACACAGTTCAACCTGTAACAGAAACCAAAGTCCTTTAGCTATCATGGTGTATAAAAATGTTATAACTAAAAGGAAAATAAAGTTTGGTTTAAGAAAACCAAGAGTGTCTTCTATATAATCAACATAACAAATTGAATCTAACATGATACTTACATAGAGTAAGAGCCATATTCAATTAAATTGCTCAGTTGTATCTGACTCTGCTACCCTGTGCACTGCAGGACATCAGGCTTCCTTGTGCATTACCAACTTCCAACTGATGTCCACCAAGTCCATGATGCCATCCAACCATCTCATCCTCTATTGCCCTCTTCTCCTCCCACCTTCAATCTTTCCCAGCACCAGGGTCTTTTCCAATGAGTCAGCCCTTCGCATCAGGTGGCCAAAGTATTGCAGTTCCAGCTTAAGCATCAGTCCTTCCAATGAACACCCAGGACTGATATCCTTTATGATGGACTGGTTGGATCTCCTTGCAGTCCAAGGGACTCTCAAGGGTCTTCTCCAACACCACAGTTCAAAAGCCTCAATTCTTTGGTGCTCAGCTTTCTCTATGGTCCAACTCTCACATTCATACATGACCACTGGAAAAACCATAGCCTTGAATAGACGGACCTTTGTGAAAAAGTAATGTTTCTGCTTTTTAATATGCTGTCTATGTTGGTCATAACTTTCCTTCCAAGGAGTAATGGTCTTTTAATTTCATGGCTGCAATCACCATCTGCAGTGATTTTGGAGCCCCCCAAAATACAGTCAGTCACTGTTTCCACTGTTTCCCCGTCTATCTCCCATAAAGTGATGGGACCAGATACGATGATCTCAGTTTTCGGAATGTTGAGCTTTAAGCCAACTTTTTCACTCTCCTCTTTCACTTTCATCAAGAGGCTTCTTAGTTCCTCTTCACTTTCTGCCAAAAGGGTGGTGTCATCTGCATATCTGAGTTTTTTTTTTTTTTTTTTTTTAATATATGTCTCCTGGCAATCTTGATTAAAGCTTGTGCTTCATTCAGCCCAGCATTTCTCATGATGTACTCTGCATATAAGTTAAATAAGCAGGGTGACAATATACAGCCTTGACATACTCCTTTTCCTATTTGGAACAAGTCTGTTGTTCCATGTCCAGTCTAATTGTTGTCTCTTGATATGCCAATAGATTTCTCAGGAGGCAAGTCAGGTGCTCCAGTATTCTCATCTCGCAGCATTTTCCAGTGTGTTGTGATCCACACAGTCAAAGGCTTTGGCATAGTCAGTAAAACAGAACTAGATATTTTTTCTGGAATTCTCTTGCTTTTTCTATGATGCAACTGATGTTCGCAATTTGATCTCGTCCTCCTCTGCCTTTTCTAAATCCAGCTTGAGCATCTGGAAGTTTGCAGTTCACATCCTGTGGAAGCCTGTCTTAGAGAATCTTGGGCATTACTTTGCCAGTGTGTGAGATAAGTGCAGTTGTGCAGTAGTTTGAACATTCTTTTACATTTCCTTTCTTTGGGATTGGAATGAAAACTGACATTTTCCCATCCTGTGGTCACTTCTGAGTTTTCCAGCTTTGCTGGCACACTGAGTGCAGCACTTTCACAGCATCATCTCTCAGGATTTGAAATAGCTCAACTGGAATTCCATCACCTCCACTAGCTTTGTTCATAGTGATGCTTTCTAAGGTCCACTTGACTTCACATTCCAGGATGTCTGGCTCTAGGAGAGTGATCACAATATTGTGATTATCTTTCTCATGAAAATCTTTTTTGTATAGTTTTTCTGTGTATAGTTGCCACCTCTTTTTAATATACTGCTTCTTTTATGTCTATAACTTTCTTGTCATTTATTGTGCTCATCAATGCATGAAATGTTCCCTTGGTATCGCTAATTTTCTTGAAGAGACCTCTAATCTTTCCCATTCTATTTTTTTTTCCTTTATATCTTTGTATTAATCCCTGAGGAAGGTTTTCTTATCTCTCCTTGCTATTCTGTGGAACTCTCCATTCAAATGGGTGTATCTTTCTTTTTCTTGTTTGACTTTTGCTTCTCTTCTTTTGTCAGCTATTTGTAAAAGCCATATTGCAAGAAAAAAAAATGTGAGTGGTAGTGGTATATTAAAATAAGCTTTTCTTTACACACATACACCCCCCCACACACACATGACAATTTTAATTAAATTGAGTTACTTATAAAATGGCATAGATAAAAGCATCTACAGCATTTAAAGCATATGCCCTGGAGACTGAAAAATGCTTTCTTCTTTTCTCTAAGGCACTATCTTAATAACTTTAACCTAATGTATTTTCATATTTCAAGCTCTTATTTTTAAAATAAATTTATTTATTTTAATAGGAGGTTAATTACTTTACAATATTTTATTGGTTTTGACATACATCAGCATGAATCTGCCACAGGTATACACGTGTTCTCCATCCTGAACCCCCCTCCCACCTTCCTCCCCATACCATCCCTCTGGGTCATCCCAGTTCACCAGCCCCAAGCATCCTGTATCATGCATCAAACCTGGACTGGCGATTCGTTTCATACATGTTTCAATGCCATTCCCCCAAATCATCCCACCCTCTCCCTCTCCCACAGAGTCCAAAAGACTGTTCTATACATCTGTGTCTCTTTTGCTATCTCACATACAGGGTTATCATTACCATCTTTCTAAATTCCATATATATCAAGCCCTTATTTTTAAAGAAAATAAATTTGTAAATTTCAGACTATTTACTTAGAAAAATAAAGAAAACTTTATAAAGTGCTATACTACATTTGCTTCTTTTTGCTTCTTTTTAATACAAATTGCTACATAATATTAATATTCAAAGTTGCCTGATCTCTCTTAGTTATCTTTTAAGGATTTGATAATCTTTTTATTGGTTAAAACATATTCCAGTAATAATTACATAACATATATCTATCAGTTCAGTTCAGTTGCTCAGTCGTGTCTGACTCTTGGCGACCCCATGAATCATAGCACACCAGGCCTCCTTGTCCATCACCAACTCCTGGAGTTCACTCAGACTCACGTCCATCAAGTCAGTGATGCCATCCAGCCATCTCATCCTCTGTCGTCCCCTTCTCCTGCTCTCAATCCCTCCCAGCATCAGAGTCTTTTCCAATGAGTCAACACTTCGCATGAGGTGGCCAAAGTACTGGAGTTTCAGCTTCAGCATCATTCCCTCCAAAGAAATCCCAGGGCTGACCTCTTTCAGAATGGACTGGTTAGATCTCCTTGCAGTCCAAGGGACTCTCAAGAGTCTTCTCCAACACCACAGTTCAAAAGCATCAATTCTTTGGCATGTAGCCTTTTTCATAGTCCAAGTCTCACATCCATACATGACCACTGGAAAAATCATAGCCTTTGCTAAACGGACCTTATAGAATAATATAAATTAGTGATATACATACCCTTTACCTCCCCCTTTCCTTGGAAGGAAAGTTATGACCAACCTAGATAGCATATTCAAAAGCAGAGACATTATTTTGCCAACAAAGATCCATCTAGTCAAGGCTATGGTTTTTCCAGTGGTCATGTATGGATGTGAGACTTGGACTCTGAAGAAGGCTGAGCACCAAAGAATTGATGCTTTTGAACTGTGATGCTGGAGAAGACTCTTGAGAGTCCCCTGGACTGCAAGGAGATCCAACCAGTCGATTCTGAAGGAGATCAGCCCTGGGATTTCTTTGGAAGGTATGATGCTAAAGCTGAAACTCCAGTACTTTGGCCACCTCATGCGAAGAGTTGACTCATTGGAAAAGACTCTGATGCTGGGAGGGATTGGGGGCAGGAGGAGAAGGGGATGACAGAGGATGAGATGGCTGGATGGCATCACTGACTCGATGGACGTGAGTCTGAGTGAACTCCGGGAGTTGGTGTTGGACAGGGAGGCCTGGTGTGCTGCGATTCATAGGGTCACAAAGAGTCGGACACGACTGAGCGACTGATCTGATCTGATTTGATACCTCCCCTTGAGAGTAATAGAATTTTTCATCAAACACATAGAAATATGATGGTTTACCATGGGACGTCTTTTACAAATACCATAGCACAGTTAGTCTGTCTCTGTGTATGTATATAGATAGACTGATAGATGAATATAGATAGATAAAATACAGTCTATAATCCATTTGAGATGTACAATTGAAGAAATCATTCTAATAGTTATTTATTGATAGATGATAATATAGAATTCAGCAAGAATTTCTAACTAATATAAAACAGATATTTCAGATTTATGGTTTGCACATTCTCTTAAATTCATCATTTACACTTTCAACTACTGATGATTCTTTAAGAACAAAGAAGAAAGGCAGCATACTCCTATTTTTAGAATACAAAAGAACTTGAAACTTCTTACACATTGAATAAGGGTACAGATGGGCACAGTTGAAAGGGGTTATGTAGGAAGGACTTGAGAGGACATACATTTCAGATGGAGAAAAATAAGTGGTGAGAATATTAAGTGGTGAAGAAGCCAGCATAAGTATTCTCCCTAAAATTGAAAGCCCCAAAACCCTGCATCTGTTTGCAACAGGATGCTCAAAAGTGCATGGGATGAAAAATAAATAATAATAAAAATGTATCTATGGCCTGGTAGTAGACTGGCACCAGAACTTATTTACGTATTACTATTTTTTTTTTTTTACCTGTGAGGAGAACACGGTAGCATTTCAGAAAGCAAAATAAGAAAGGGAAGCAGATTGCTTTATTAAAATTCTACAGCCTGCAATAATAGTCTGGATTTCTCCTTTCAACTCCAAAGATTTGAATCCTGAAAAATCCCTTTGTTTTAAAGATAATGTTTAAAAAAACTACTAAAATAGCATCTACATAACAATATCAAAATGAAGTAAGGGACAAAGTACAGAAAAACTCATCAAAAGAGCACAGTAAAGAAAAATTATATGACATTAAAACATTGTCTCAAGTTTAATAATGGTGCATCAATCACATATGTAAATAAAACAACAAATCAGTTAGGAAAAACCATCACAATATATACATGTATATATGCAGTAGAAGCCAGTATAACTGAGAAAAAATAGAAAACTAACTGCTTAAATAATATGAAAGTTATATAGGAAAATAATCACTATGAAATGTTGGAAAACAGATGCTAAAAGATGGACCCAAGGAAAGCATTAATAGAAAGCAAAGCACTGGGACGGCCCAGAGGGATGGTATGGGGAGGGAGGAGGGAGGAGGGTTCGGGATGGGGAACACATGTATACCTGTGGCGGATTCATTTTGATATTTGGCAAAACTAATACAATTATGTAAAGTTTAAAAATAAAATAAAATTGGAGAGAAAAAAAAAAAAGAAAGCAAAGAATTTAAAATAATTTTAGAGGAAAAAAAAAAGACAAGTTAAAGACATCATATAAATTTTGGAGACTGTAATAGAGAAAAGCACAAGTTTTAAAAATGAGACAATTTTTCAATTAGATAGCTCACAATATTTTTCAAACATAAATCTAATATTAAAAGGTACATCATAAAGTTAAAAAATAAAATTAAAAATAAAAAAAGGTACATCGTATCCTAGAATAAACTGTTCCAGGTTAGTATAATCTCAGTGTTGAGATTATATATAATTGAAATATTACTACACATACAGAAGGTTTCTGACACAAAGTTATCACCTTGTGAATACTTATGCAATTTCTATTTGGACTGAGAAACCGAACAGCCAATACCCAATACCACTTTCCAGTTATTAATTTTTTTTTTTTGTCTCTCCATTACTGTGGAGACCACTTATTTTAACATCTGAGCTTAGTTCTGCTTATTTTTAAATTTGCATAAAGGGACTCACATAGTATATACATACTATTGTTTGTCTGGCACTCTATCTCAACAATATTTGTGAGATTTGTACTTATTGTTATAAGATATTCCAATTCAGTTAGTTTTATAGCTGCACATTATTCCTATCAGTAACTCTATCAGCTTCCCAGGTGGCACTAGTGACAAGGAGCCCACCTGTAAGTGCAGGAGACATAAGAGACACAGCTTCGATCCCTGAGTTTGGAAGAACCCTCGGAGAAGGAAATGGCGACCAACTCCAGTCTTCTTGGCTGAAGAATCCCATGGACAGAGGAACCTGGTGGGCTACAGTCCATGGGGTTGCAAAGAGCCAGACATGACTAAAGTGACATTGCATGGTAATGTATGTATTTGTTCTATGGTTGACAGCCATTTGGATAATTTTCATTACATGTTACTCTAAGTATTGCAGCCTTGAACATTCATGTACATATATTCTTTTGCATGGAAATATAGATTTTGTCAGTGATTTAACTAGGAATGAAGTTGCTGACTCATGTGATTTGTATATACTCAAGGATGCATTTAACTTATTAGATTCACTTAGTTTTCCAAAGTATCAGTTTATTTATCAAACTCCTTCCAACATAATATGAGCATTCATTTATTCATGATTGTGGCAAAACATGATTTTTCACTACTGCCAATATTTGGTATCAATCCATTTTAATGATTCTTATTAATCTTTGTCTGTGTGTGTGTGTGTGTGTGTGTGTTTTCCTGATGACTGAGATTAGGCACCCTGCTACATATTTTTCTCATCATTTGAACATGCTCTTCTTTGAACACCAGATCAAATGTCCTGCTCATTCTTTTCAATTGAGTTGTCTGTTCTTCCTGATTTGTCTGTAATATGTTCTAGATAGAAATGCTTGTATTCTTCTAATCTATAACTCACCTTTTTTCTCTTTATGATATTTTAATAATCAGAAGATACTAAACTTGATTTATATTTGTCTATCTTTTGATTGAATATTAATGTGCTTATAGTTGGGGTTTCTTTCCCTACATCAAGCAAAATAGTTATCCTTTGATATCTAACATGATAAAATTTAATACTCAGCCAAAATTTCACCATTAAGTGTAATGGAATAACAATTATGTTATTGTGTGTGTAATGTTTATGTGCTATAATGAAGACTACTAAAAAAAAAACAAAACACTGATTATCAAACACTGTGCTAGGGGTATTTCCAAAATGAACAGAATAATAAAATTAAAATACAAAAACTGAAAAGGAATAAGTAAATGCATGATTATTTACACATGACATATATTTTACCGAAAAAAAACTAAGAGAAAAATAAACCTGAAAACTCATTTCAAACAATAAATATATAATGCACAAAATTAATAGAAATAAATACTATTTATATATGTAATCAACACATACTTAAGATATTTAGTAAAATAAATACCATTTATATGGTTCCAAAAATTATAAAATGTTAACATATACATTTAATAAACTATGGGAAGTTTAAAACTCCCAGAAATAGTTAAAAAAAAGCCATTGTAGTACTTGTACCTCAACAGGGATCCATGGAAACAAAATGAAAGACTTATAACTGGCAAAAATAAATATAAATTCCTGGAGTATAATAAAATTAGCATCTGAATCAGGACAAAAATTTTGTTTCCTTTAATATAAATATGTTTGTATAATCAAGAAACATTTGAAACAAAAGAAAATTTTAAGCAAATTTTTTAACTTAAAAATGCTAAGAAAACAATTGTATGAAATAATAAAAATTGAAGGCTAACATACTAGTTATAGTTTCAATTTTATAATTAGGCTCAAATCAATAACATATAAAATAAAATTTTGATTAATTTACATTACAGATATAAAACTGCAAAAAAAAAAAATGTATCATAAACCAAGCAGAAAAACAAAACTAAGAAAAAAAATATTGAAACCCTATTATATAAAAAGTCATAGCTTCTCTAATTCATAATGTACTCATACAAGTTAATTTGTAAAATATCCAACAGAAAAATGGGCAAAGATATAAACCATGATAGAAATGATCACGGTATGCCATTTTTCTCTGCTTAGTTTGATAGAGACCCTAAAATTTAACAATATGCTATTATCAGAAATGTGCAAAAAAAAGTGTGGAGTAAACACTATTTGTAGCAGGGAGGAACATGTTTTAGAACAATTTCTATGGAAAACTATGTAGTAAAATGTAAGAAAAATAATATTCAGTAACCAAATTTCTAAAATTATCAGTAATAAAAACTCCATCAATCTCCTGAAAAATTTAAAATGAAATTTGTCTAAGAGATATATGTACACAATTGTAAATGACATATATTAAAAGTAATATATTATGGTATTGTTTATAACACCAAAATTGTAGCTAAAAATTAAATTATTTTGAACAAGAATCCAGTAATATGAGGATATTCAGTATCTTACACTGAAGTAAACTTAATGAATCTTGTTACATACTGATATAAATATATACTCAAAATATTTATCATTGGTGAAAAAATAAAAAGTATTTGATATTTTATATAGTGTGCTATCACTTTTTGTAGGAAAGACATAAAAACTTATAACTCTGAATTTGTTAATCCACCATATAAATAAATATTTCTGAAAGGAGAAACTAAAAACTAGTAACAATGTGGTTTGTGCAGAAGTCATTAGTGACAAATAAAGGTGCTTAAGTACAGTTCTGGAGAAGGAAATGGCAACCCACACCAGTGTTCTTGTCTGGAGAATCCCAGGGACCGCGAAGCCTGGTGGGCTGCCGTCTATGGAGTTGCACAGAGTCGGACACGACTGAAGCGATTTAGCAGCAGCAGCAAGTACAGTTCAATTCAGCCTCTCAGTCGTGTCTGACTCTTTGTGACCCCATGGATTGCAGCATGCCAGGCCTCCCTGTCCATCACCAATTCCTAGAGTTTACGCAAACTCATGTCCATTGAGTCGGTGATGCCATCCAACCATCTCATCCTCTGTCGTCCGCTTCTCCTCCCACATTCAATCTTTCCCAGCATCAGGGTCTTTTCAAATAAGTCAGCTCTTCTTCACATCAGGTGGCCAAAGTATTGGAGTTTCAGCTTCAAGATTAGTCTTCGAATGAAGACTCAGGACTGATATTCTTTAGGATAGACTAGTTATATCTCCTTGCAGTCCAAGGGAATCTCAAGAGTCTTCTCCAATACCACATTTCAAAAGCATCAGTTCTTCCATGCTCAGCTTAATTTATAGTCCAACTCTCACATCCACACAAGACTATTGGAAAATATTCTTGAATAGCCTTACCATAGCCTTGAGTAGACAGACCTTTGTTGGCAAAGTAATGTCTCTGCTTTTTAATATGTTGTCTATGTTGGCTATAACTTTCCTTCCAAGGAATAAGCATCTTTTAATTTCATGGCTGAAGTCAACATCTGCAGTGATTTTGGAGGCCCCCCAAAAAAAGCTGTGTCACTGATTCCATTGTTTCCCCATCTATTTGCCATGAAGTCATAGAAATGGCTGCCATCATCTTAGTTTTTCTGAATGTTGAGCTTTAAGCCAGCTTCCCACCCTCCACTTTCACTGTTAACACGAGGTTCTTTAGTTCTTCTTCGCTTTCTGCCATAAGGGTGGTGTCATTTGCATATCTGAAGTTGTTGATATTTCTCCAGGTAATCTTGATTCCAGCTTGTGCTTCCTCCAGCCCAGCATTTCTAATGATGTTCTCTGCATAGAAGTTAAATAAGCAGGGTGACAGTGTACAGCTTTGACGTACTCCTTTTCCTATTTGGGATCAGTCTGTCGTTCCATGTCCAGTTCTAACTGTTGCTTCCTGACCTGCATAAAGATTTCTCAAGAGGCAGGTTAGGCGGTCTAGTATTCCCATCTCTTTCAGAATTTTCCACAGTTTATTGTGATCCACACAGTCCAAGGCTTTGGCATAGTCAATAAAGCAGAAGTAGATGTTTTCCTGGAACTCTCTTGCTTATTTGATGATCCAGCAGATGTTGACAATTTGATCTCTGGTTCCTCTGCCTTTTCTAAAACCAGCTTGAACATCTGGAGCTCATGATTCATGTATTGCTGAAGCTTGGCTTTTAAAATTTTGAGCATTACTTCACTAGCCTGTTAGATGAGTGCAATTGTGCAGTAGTGTGAGCATTCTTTGGCATTGCCTTTCTTTGGGATTGGCATGAAAACTGATCTTTTTCCAGTCTTGTGGCTACTGCTGAGTTTTACAAATTTGCTGGTATATTGAGTGCAGTGTTTTCACAGCATCATCTTTTAAGATTTGAAATATCTCAACAGGAATTCCAACACCTCCACTAGCTTTGTTCATAGTGATGCTTCCTAAGGCCTACTTGGCTTCACATTCCAGGACGTCTGTCTCTAGGTGAGTTATCACATCATCATGATTGTCTGGGCCATGAAGGTCATTTTGTATAGTTCTTCTCTGTATTATTTCCACTTCTTCTTAATAACTTCTGCTTCTGTTAGGTCCATACCACTTATGTCCTTTATTGCGTCCGTCTTTGAATGAAATGTTCCCTTGGTGTCTCTAATTTTCCTGAAGAGATTTATAGTCTCTCCCACTCTATTGTTTTCCTCTATTTCTTTGCACTGATTGCTGAGGGAGGCTTTCTTATCTCTCCTTGTTATTCTTTGGATCTCTTCATTCAAATGGGTTTATCTTTTCTTTTCTCTTTTGCTTTTCACTTCTCTCATTTTCATAGCTATTTGTAAGGCCTCCTCAGACAGCCATTTTGCATTTCTTTTTCTTGGAGAAGTTCGTGATCCCTGTATCCTGTACAATGTCACGAACCTCTGTCCATATTTCATTAGGCACTCTATCAGATCTAGTCCCTTAAATCTATTTATCACTTCCACTGTATAAATCATAAGCTATTTGATTTAGGTCGTAACTGAATGCCATAGTGATTTTTCCTGGTTTCTTCAATTTAAGTTTGAATTTGGCATCATCTGAGCCACAGTCAGCTCTTGGTCTTGTTTTTGATTAAGCTTCTCCATCTTTGTCTGCAAAGAATATAATCAATCTGATTGTGGTGTTGACTATCTGGTGATGCCCATGTGTAGTCTTCTCTTGTGTTTTTGGAAGAGGGTGTTTGCTATGACAGCACGTTCTCTTGACAAAATTCTATTAGCCTTTGCCCTCTTTCATTCTGTACTCCAAGGCCAAATTTGTCTGTTGCTCCAGGTTTTTCTTGACTTCCTATTTTTGCATTCCAGTCCCCTATAATGAAAAAGACATCTTTTTGGGTGTTAGTTCTAAAAGGTCTTGTAGGTCTTCATAGAACCATTAAACTTCAGCTTTTTCAGTATTACTGGTTGGGACAAAAACTTGGATTACTGTGATATTTAATGGTTTTCCTTTGAAACAAACAGATCATTCTGTCGCTTTTGAGATTGCATCCAAGTACTGCATTTTGGACTCTTTTATTGACTACGATGATGATGGGTACTCCATTTCTTCTAACATATTCTTGCCCACAGTAGTAGATATAAAGGTCATCTGAGTTAAATTCACTCATTCCTTTCGATTTTAGTTTGATGATTCCTAAAATGTTGATGTTCCCCCTTGCCATCTCCTGTTTGACCACTTCCAATTTGCCTTGATTCATGGACCTAACATTCCAGGTCCCTATGCAATATTGCTCTCTACAGCATTGACACTTGCTTTTATCACCAGTTATATCCACAGCTGGGTGTTGTTTTTGCTTTGGTTCCATCTGTACATACTTCCTGGAGTTATTTCTCCACTGATCTCCAGTATCATATTGAGCATCTACCGACCCGGGGAGTTCATCTTTCAGTGTCCTATCTTTTTTTCTTTTCACACTGTTCATGGGGTTCTCAAGGCAAGAATACTGAAGTGGTTTGCCATTCCTTCTCCTTGTATATTTTATACCTTTGAATAATGTGATATTGAAAAATGAATAAATGTTTTAAGAGAACTATGTATGTCACATTTAAATTATTTCCTTGTGTTTGATAGCTTGATAATGAATATTTCTTTCAATCAGCAATTTAACCATTTAATACATAGGGCTACTCACAATTATATGATTTTTTTATATAACTCCATGATCATACAGTCTTTAAAAAATCTAAACAGATTATATAGCTAATAAGAATATTGATAATACCAAGTTATGACATCAATTATGAGTAACTCCAGAGCAATAGGAAAGCAGGAAACATTGAGCACATTCAACTTAACTTCACAAGGAGAACTTTGATGATTGTGAAACTGAGTGACCATTTCCTTAAAATTATTACAGCACTAGTTTACAGACACCTTCCACATACATTCTCGTGTTATCTCTTTTTGAACATATATGAAAGTAGATAGAGATAGCAAACCCAAAAAGATTCAGAAGAATGCAAATTTTTTCAGAAAAAAAAAAAATTCTTAACTGAGCTAAAGGTCAGTAAAGTTCAAATTATAAAATACTTTGTTCTAATTAGAAATAATGTATATGTTAATTATAAGCATTTCATGAAATATAGAAATATAAATAAGAAAATAATATTCTTAGAAACACCATCTATGAAAAAGTAGTAAGTATTACAAATTTATAAAATTTAAAAGTATAGTATTACCTTTTATACTTACAATTATATAAAAATTATTTTCTGATGCAGCTAAATATTTTTAACTTATAATGTTAATATGTGTATAAGGCTAATTAAAATAGCCTATCTCTCATTTTTGGTACTCACATACTTTTTTTATTTTTCCTATTATATATATATTTGTCAGGATAACTCTTTACAATTGCATTCCATGGAAATCTAATTGTTATGTCCAAATAGTATAAATGCTTCTAAAAATTTTTATATAAATAAGAAAATGTTGATTTTTTAAAGTTTTACTTTAATATAGAATTTATTTTTTTATTTTTTATATATTTTATTTTATTTTTTAACTTTACAATATTGTATTGGTTTTGCCATATATCAACATGAATCTGTCACAGGTATACACGTGTTCCCCATCTTGAACCCTCCTTCTTCCTCCCTCCCCATACCATCCTTCTGCGTCGTCCCAAGAACAGTTTCAGGTTCTCAGCAAAACTAAGCCAGAAAGTACACAATTACCATATATTTCTTTCCCCATATCTGTATGGTTTCCTCCATTATTAACATCCCACAGCATAGTGATACATTTGTTACAGTTGATGGATCACAAATAACACATAATTATCACCCAAAGTCCATTAGGGTCCACTCATGCTGTAAATTCTATGGGTTTTGACAAATGTATAATGACACATATCAACCATTTTAGTACTATCCTTAAAGCCTTCACTGCCCCCCTAAAAGTTCAGTGCTCTTGAAATAATCTTTTGTCAAACAGAACTTATTATGTTGATGAAGTCAAGCTTATCAGTTATCAATTCAATGGACTGTGCCTTTGGTGTTCTATCTAAAATATCATTACTAAACATAAGTTCATGTCGATTTTTTTCCTATGTTATTTTCTGTTTTATAGTTTTGCTTTTATACATATGTCTGTGATCCATTTTGAATTCATTTTTATGGAGGATATAAGATCTGTGTCTAGATTCACATTTTGTATGCAGTTGTCCAGTTGTCCCAGGCCTCCCAGGTGGCTCAGTGGTAGAGAATTCACCAGCCAATGCAGGAGACATAGGAGATGCATGTTCGATTCTTGGGTTGAGACTATTCCCTGAAAGAGGAAATGGTAACTCACTCTAGTATTCTTTCCTGGAAAACCCCATGGACAGAGGAGTTTGGTGGGTTACAGTCAATGGGGTTGTAAAAGAGTCAGACATGACTTAGTACACACACATCCAGTTGTCCCAGTATAATTTGTTGAAAAGATTATCATTTCCCCATTAAATTGCCTTTGTTACTTTGTCAAGTATCAAATGCCTTTATTAGTGTGGGCCCATTTCTAAACTCTTTGTTCTGTTTTACTAATCATTCATCTATTCACCAACACCACAGAGTCCTGATTATTGTAGCTTTATTGTAAGTCTTGAAGTCAAGTAGTCTCAGTTCTTCAACTTTGTTCTTTTCCTTCAATTTTATGTTAACTATTTTGTGTCTTTTGACTCTCCATAGAAATTTTAGAGTCAAATGTCTATATCTACACAACAGCAACTTGAGATTTGTGTTGAGATTAACTTTGATCTATAGATCAATTTGTGAAAAACAGATTGTGACAATGTCGAGTCTTCCTATCCATGAACATAGATTATCTCTCCATTTATTTATTTTCCTTTGATTCATTTTATTAAACTTTTATAGTTTTACTCATATGGCTCTTGTATATATTTTGTTTGATTTATAGCTCAGTGTTTCAATTTTAGGATGATGAAGGAAACAGTATTAGGTTTTTAAGTTCAAATTTCACTTGTTTATTGTTATTGTATAAGACAGTTATTGACTTTTTACATTAATCTTGTATACTGTGACCTTGCTCTAATTTCTTATTGGTTGTAGTACTTTGTGTCAATTACTTTGAATTTCCACATAAAAAATCATACCATCTGTGAAGAAAAATAGTTTTGTTTCATCTTTCCCAGTCTCTGTACCCTTTAACTATTTTTCTTATTTTATTGCATTATCTAGGGCTTCTAGCTGGATGTTCAAAAGATGTAATAAAAGACAGCATTTTGCCTTTTTCCTGAGCAAAATAGTTTTAATTTCCCCAAAATTCTTTCTTATATTTGATCATTTTTTTTTAAGTCCCTAGTTAGATACATGAACATTTTGTTGTAATCCACTTTCATTTTCTGAATTATCTATAAACTTAAGCATTTTTGTATATTTATACTACAACTTTTTTGGTAAATTTTCATTTTATTCATATGTCCATTTTTCTAACTACAACCATTGGGTTTCTTGCTGAGTAAAAATAATTTTTAAAACAAATAAATAAAAAAATAATAAAACAAATTAAACTCTGTTGGATAATTTTAATAAACATAAGCTTTTAAAAGTTCAAAATAAATTATAATTCTACTGCTTAGGGTAACTACCATTGTACATGATTTATGTTGATTTATGGTATTTTATAATACTTATATATTATACATATTCAATGTAAAGTGTATATATTTATATGTATATTATATGTATTTAATGTAATCTAAGTTTATATACAAATATATGAAACTGGTGGTGGTTTAGTCATAGGTTGTGTCCAAAATTTGTGATCCCATGGACTGTAACCTGCCAGGCTCCTCTGTCTATGGGTTTCTCCAGGCAAGAATACTGGAGTGGGTTGCCATTTCTTTCCTCAGGGATTCTTCCCAGTGCAGGAATTGAACCCAGGTCTCCTGCAATGCAGAAAGATTCTTTACTGACTGAGCTACAGTGTTGGTATATATTCACAGTATTTTATAATACTTATACATATTCAATATGATATAATTTATATAAAAATATATAACAAAATTACTAGCATGTGAAGTGAAGTCACTCAGTCATGTCTGACTCTTTGCAACCCCATGGACTGTAGTCTACCAGGCTCCTCTGTCCATGGGATTTTCCAGGCAATAGTACTGGAGTGGATTGCCATTTCCTTCTCCAGGGGATCTTCCCGATCCAGGGATCGAACCCAGGTCTCCCTCATTGTAGACAGACACTTTACCATCTAAGCCACCAGGGAAGTCCCGTGTGAGATGAATGCAATTGTTAGGTAGTTTGAGCATCCTTTGGCATTGCTTTTCTTTGGGATTGGAATGAAAAACTGACCTTTTCCACGCCTGTGGCCACAGCTGAGTTTTCCAAATTTGCTGACATATTGAGTGCAGCACTTTCAAAGGGTCACCTTTTAGGATTTGAAAAAGCTCAAATGGAATTTCGTCAACTCCACTAGCTTTGTTCGTATTGATGCTTCCTAAGGCCCATTTGACTTCACATTCCAGGATGTCTGGCTCTAGGTGAGTGATCACATCATCATGATTATCTCAGTCATGAAGCTCTTTTTTGTAGAGTTCTTCTGTGTATTCTTGCTACCTCTTCTTAATATTTCCCCCTTCTATTAGCTCGATATAATTTCTATTCTTTATTGAGCCCATCTTTGCATGAAATGTTGCCTTGATATCTCTAATTTTCCTGAAGATATCTCTAGTTTTTCTCATTCTACTGTTTTCCTCTATTTATTTGGAATGATGGCCGAGAAAGGCTTCCTTATCTCTCCTTGCTATTCTTTGGAACTCTGCATTCAAATGTATATAGCTTTTCTTTTCTCCTTGGCTTTTCACTTATCTTCTTTTCACAGCTCTTTGTAAGGCCTCCTCAGACAGCCATTTTGCTTTTGTGCATTTCTTTTTCTTGGGGTTGGTCTTGATCCCTGTCTCCTATACAATGTCACAAACCTCTGTCCATAGTTCATCAGGCACTCTGTCTATCAGATCTAGTCCCTTAAATCCATTTCTCACTTCCACTGTATAATCATAAGGGATTTGATTTATGTCATATCTTAATGGTCTAGAGGTTTTCCCCACTTTCTTCAATTTAAGTTTGAATTTGACAATAAGGAGTTCATGATCTGAGTCACAGTCAGCTCCTGGTCTTGTTTTTGCTGACTGCATAGAGCTTCTCCAATTTTGGCTGCAAAAAGAGTAATCAGTCTGATTTTGGTGTTGGCCATCTGATGAAGTCCATGTATAGAGTCTTCTATTGTGTTTTTGGAGAAGGGTGTTTGCTATGACAGCACATTCTCTTGACAAAATTCTATTAGCCTTTGCTCTGCTTCATTCCGTATTCCAAGGCCAAATTTGCCTGTTACTCTAGGTGTTTCTTGACTTCCTGCTTTTGCATTCCAGTCTCCTTTAATGAAAAGGACATCTTTTGGGGGTGTTAGTTCTAAAAGTTATTGTAGGCCTTCATAGAATGGTTCAACGTCAGCTTCTTCAGCATTGCTGTTTGGGTCATAGACTTGTATTACTGTGATATTGAATGGTTTGCCTTGGAAACAAACAGAGATCATTCTGTCATTTTTGAGACTGCATCTCACACACTAGTAAAGTAATGCTCAAAATTCTCCAAGACAGGTTTCAACAATACGTGAATGGTGAAATTATACATGTTCAAGCTGGTTTTAGAAAAGGCAGAGGAACCAGAAATTACATTGCCAACATCTGCTGGATCATTGAAAAAGCAAAAGAGTTCCAGAAAAACATGTATTTCTGCTTTATTGACTATGCCAAAGCCCTTGACTATGTGGATAACAATAAACTATAGAAAATTCTGAAAGTGATGGGAATACCAGAACACCTGACCTCTTGAGAAATCTATATGCAGGTCAGAAAGCAACAGTTAGAACTGGACATGGAACAACAGACTGGTTCCAAATAGGAAAAAGTGTACATCAAGGCTGTATATTGTCACCCTGCTTATTTAACTTATATGCAGAATACATCATGAGAAACACTGAGCTAGATGAAGCAGAAGATCAAGATCACTGGGCGAAATATCAATAACCTCAGATATGCAGAGGACACCACCCTTATGGCAGAAAGTGAAAAGGAACTAAAGAGCCTCTTGATGAAAGTGAAAGAGGAGAGTGAAAAATTTGTCTTAAGGACAAACATTCAGAAAACTAAGATCATGGTATCCAGTCCATCACTTCATGGTCAATAGATGGGAAAACAGTGGAAACAGTGGCTGACTTTATTTTTTGGGGCTCCAAAATCACTGCAGATGGTGACTATAGCCATGAAATCAAAAGATGCTTACTCCTTGAAAGGAAAGTTATGACCAACCTAGCCCGCATATTGAAAAGCAGAGACATTACTTTGTCAACAAAGGTCCATCTAGTCAAGGCTATTGTTTTTCCAGTGGTCATGTAAGAACATGAGAGTTGGACTGTAAAGTAAGCTGAGCACTGACGATATGATGCTTTTAAACTGTTATGTTGGAGAAGACTTATGAAAGTTCTTTGGACTGCAAGGAGATCCAAGCAGTCCATGCTAAAGGAGATCAGTCCTGGGTGTTCATCGAAAGGACTGATGTTGAACCTGAAACTTCAATACTTCGGCCATCTGATGCAAAGATCTGGGAAAGATTGAGGGTGCGAGGAGAAGGTGATGACAGAGGATGAGATGGTTTAATGGCATCACTGACTCAGTGGACTTGAATTTGTGTAAGCTCTGGGAGTTGGTGATGGACAGGGAGACCTGGGGTGCTGTGATTCATGGGTTCGCAGAATTAGACACCACTGAGCGACTGAACTGAATTGAACTGATGTAACAATTAAACAACTAGCTACGTGTCTTTTAAATTCTATAGTAAGGAAAGAAACTCTAGCTAACTCATAAATTATATTTGATAAATTTTGCTATAATAATGTAGTAATATTTCAGCATGACTTTGGTGTAATTATAATTGCATGGTTAGGATTAAAAGAAACAATCACTCCAGTTATGAATCATTTTGATCAATGGCCAAACATTATATTCATTATCTATTACTATTCAAAAATCTATGGTAGATGTGAAGTAGAAGCACAATTCTTCACTTCGTTAAAGAATATAGATTTCTAAAAATGATTCAAATTAAGTCTCATCAATTCCACATATAATATATGGCACTTAAAAAGCATATGATAAATTGACAGTTGCTTGAACAAGCAATAAATTAATTGCAGGAAAGCTGACATATTTTGTTAAAATTCATACATTACTCCACTGATAAACTTTATTTTTAATGTTTATCCAATATAATAAATTGAGGAAAACATGGAGGCAAAATTATCATTATTTTTTTAAGTTAAATTTGTTAATGGAAAAACTAAAATAACTGACAACCTATTAGAATTAGTTATATCTTTTATATTTGAAAGTTATATGAATAACTCAATAAGTATAAAATTAATCAACTAAGAAAATATGAATACTTTTTAAAATTAATGATTAAAATTATAAAATACTTAAAATGAATGTAACAAGAAATAGTTAGAGCCAAATAAATGTTCTTATAAGATGGCTTATAAAAATATAAAGGTGTATATATTTTTCCCTAGATACGGAGAGAAAAAGTAATTTGCTGTGTAGTGGGTCCTGATTGCGTATGTTTTGAACTATTAACTAGTTGTTATTTACCCTGTCTCTCCTAAGATATAAATAAGCATAATTGACAGTGCCACAAAAACAAATATTCTTTATTATTTTGAGACTTTAACTCAGAAAAAAAAGGGGTCTCCTATTAAATTCTGAACTAAAACATTTTTGTGTACAAGAAGCTGTCATAGGTTTTTTAACTTATTAAATAAAGTCAAGACCACGTTTCTATCCATCTTTCACTACCAGATTCATACCTCATAGCTGCTGTCAATTAGCCAGAAAGAAAAATATGTTATTATAGGAGCAAGCTTTTGGAGTATTAGCATTTGGCATTAAGAACAATTCATGCTTCACATACCATTTATTTTAAAATGTATTTTACCTTTTTCAGCCCCCTAAATATAACACTTGAACCATGCCATTCTCTAATTTATCCCTCTGTGGTACCAGTTGGAATCCATCAAAAAGTGTTGCCTTTAACGTGGTATTCCAGAAGGAATGGGAGGCAGTAGTACCTTCACTTTATTTGCATCCACAGAGAGAAATCTCAGTTGAGCTAAATCAAATTCTGAAAGATGATGCTGTGAAAGCACTGCTCTCAATATGCCAGCAAATTTGGAAAACTGAGCAGTGGTCACTGGAAAAGGTCAGTTTTCATTCCAATCCCACAGAAAGGCAATGCCAAAGAATGCTCACACTACTGCAGAACTGCAATCATCTCACACGCTATGCTTCAAATTCTCCAAGCCAGGCTTCACCAATACGTGAACTCCCAGATGTTCAAGCTGGTTTTAGAAAAGGCAGAGGAACCAGAGATCAAATTGCCAACACCTGCTGCATCATCAAATAAGCAAGAGAGTTCCAGAAAAACAGCTACTTCTCCTTTATTGACTATGCCAAAGCCTTGGACTGTGTGGATCACAATAAACTGTGGAAAATTCTGAAAGACATGGGAATACCAGAAAACCCGACCTGTCTCTTGAAAAACCTGTATGCAGGTCAGGAAGCAACAGTTAGAACCGGACATGGAACAACAGACTGATTCCAAATAGGAAAAGGAGTACATCAAGGCTGTATATTGTCACCTGGCTTATTTAACTTATATGCTGAGTACATCATGAGAAATGCTGGGCTGGATGAAGCACAAGCTGTAATCAAGATTGCCAGGAGAAATATTAATAACCTCAGATATGCAGATGACACCACCCTTATGGCAGAAAGTGAAGAAGAACTAAAGAGCTTCTTGATGCAAGTGAAAGCGGAGAGTGAAAAAGTTGGCTGAAAGCTCAACATTCAGAAAACGAAGATCATGGCATTCAGTCCCAACACTCTATGGCAAATAGATGGGGAAACAGTGGCTGACTTTATTTTTGGGGGTTCCAAAATCACTGCAGATGGTGACTACAGCCATAAAATTAAAGACGCTTACTCCTTGAAAGGAAAGTTATGACCAACCTAGACAGAATATTGAAAAACAGAGGCATTACTCTGTCAACAAAGGTCCGTCTAGTCAAGGCTATGGTTTTTCCCGTGGTCATGTATGAATGTCAGAGTTGGACTATAAAGAAAGCTGAGTACTGAAGAATTGAGGCTTTTGAACTGTTGTGTTGGAGAAGACTCTTGAGAGTCCCTTGGACTGCAAGGAGATCCGACAAGTTCATCCTAAAGGAAATCAGTCCTGAATATTCATTGGAAGCCTGATACTGAAGCTGAAACTCCAATATTTTGGCCACCTCATGAGAAGAGCTGACTCATTTGAAAAGAGCCTGATGTTGGGAAGAATTGAGGCCAGGAGGAGAAGGGGATGACAGAGAATGAGATGGTTGGACAGTATCATCAACTCAATGGACATTAATTTGTGTGGACTCCGAGAGTTATGATGAACAGTGATGCCTGGCGTGCTGCAGTTCATGGGGTCAACAAAGAGTTGGACACGACTGAGTTACTGAACTGAACTGAACTGAACTCAACAGAGAGAAAGTATCATCCTTTGTGGTAAAATTAGTGCAGAGCAACTTATTAAAATTTTAACTCTATGATGAGATACAGGAGACATTCAATAAAAGTATAACAATGTAAAATGTTACATTTGAAATATTTTCAATGGTTATTCTTGTTTGCTGCCCTAACATAAACATTTGTGTAAAAACTAAACATCCAACAAAGCAATATTCAAAATGACAGTATTAAAAATCATGCCTGCTTTATATTGTTTTTATAAATATTAAGCAGTTGCTATTATCATTATTAAGGAAAGGAAGGGATATCCTCATCTACAAAGACACAATTTCTCCTTCTTATACTCTACAAAGAAGGAACAAGTTCAAAAATGAAGAAAGAAAGGATATTTAGCTGTCAGTGCAGAGAAAGAGCAAAGTTACACATTCAATAGTACAAAGACCTTCAAACATTTTGTTTGGTTTATGATTCCAGCAAAGGAGTGATTCTTACACCACTGCATACACGGAGAGCAGGGAATAAATGAGAAAGTAATTGTACGATTATATATCATTTTTGAGATAAAGAGATGCCAAGTAATCTTGTATTATCAGAAAAGCATTTTCAAGCAAAATAATCTATCTAAATTAAAGACTTTTCAAGTTTCAAGATAGTAGTGCAGGTAATAGCAACAATTACTGAGTCTTAAAAGATTCTTTCTGTAAATAAAATTCCCCAGTCTAATTTTACGGACACTCAAACATACACACACACACAGACAACACTATTAGCATCAGTAGTTGTTAGTAAGGTTCTGTCATGATTTAAATTCTCAATATATATCCCCCTTTCTCTTTCTCTCCATCTGTCAATATTTTTCCATCCTCGGCGTTTTCCTAGCTATCTTCCCTGGGTGGTTTGTCAATTTTTAAGAAATAACTTATAATAATTATTTAGTATCCCCCTCCCCAAAATAGTTTTGGTTTGTGAATGTGAAGTTTTTTACATTGATAAGTTAATTTTGGAAAATTTTTTATTTTTTTTTTTTTTTTAAATTTTATTTTATTTTTAAATTTACAATATTGTATTAGTTTTGCCAAATATCGAAATGAATCTGCCACAGGTATACCTGTGTTCCCCATCCTGAACCCTCCTCCCTCCTCCCTCCCCATACCCTCCCTCTGGGTCGTCCCAGTGCACCAGCCCCAAGCATCCAGCATCATGCATTGAACCTGGACTGGCGACTCGTTTCATACATGATATTATACATGTTTCAATGCCATTCTCCCAAATCTCCCCACCCTCTCCCTCTCCCACAGAGTCCATAAGACTGATCTATACATCAGTGTCTCTTTTGCTGTCTCGTACACAGGGTTATTGTTACCATCTTTCTAAATTCCATATATATGCGTTAGTATACTGTATTGGTGTTTTTCTTTCTGGCTTACTTCACTCTGCATAATAGGTTCCAGTTTCATCCATCTCATTAGAACTGATTCAAATGTCTTCTTTTTAATGGCTGAGTAATACTCCATTGTGTATATGTACCACAGCTTTCTTATCCATCATTTTTTTTAAAATTTCAACTTCACTGAGGTGTAGTTGACAAATATAACATCAATGCTTATTATGACTCTCAAGAAAGATTAATTTCTAGAAACCTTGCATATTTCTTGGTAAACTTATTTCTGATATTTTTTTCCATGTATGACAAAAAAAATATAATTTACTCTTTTATTTTCTACCTAAATGTTCTAGTTATAAACAAGCTATTGGCTTTCATATGTTAACTTTTTATTTACACTTAAATCATGAAGGCACTTCATATGTTTTATTGCCTTTGAAAATAATTTACTTACTAGTTCTAAGAAGATATCCCTGGTGACTTAGAGGTTAAAGCATCTGCCTGCAATCTGGGAGACCTGGGTTAGATTCCTGGGTTGGGAAGATCCCCTGGAGAAGGAAATGGCAACCCACTCCAGTATTCTTGCCTGGAGAATCCCATGGATGGACGAGCCTGGTGGATTACAGTCCATGGGGTTGCAAAGAGTTGGACACGACTGAGTGACTTAACTTTATAAGAACACAATGGTAGACAAATTTTCAAAAAGAAAAAAAAAGTGCCATTTGTTTGATAGAAACCCTTATTAAATTAGAATCTGTTTTTTGCTTTTTTAAACTTGAATAGTTTTGAAAACAGGTTGAATGAATCTTGTTTTTGGTTTAACATCATTGCTTAGTTTAACAATCAGAGTAAGTTGGTTTTGTTAAATTAATTTCAATATGTGTTTTCATTTGTAAACTCTGAATTAGTTTGCATAATTCAAGAATTATCTATGTCTTTAAATTCTATCAAATTCACACTCAATGTATTCACAGTCTGTTGGTCAGTCCTGTCTGACTCTTTGCAACCCCCTGAACTGTAGCCCACCAGTCTCCTCTGTCTGTAGAATTTTCCCAGGCAAGAATACTGGAGTGGGTTGCCATTTCCTGCTCCAGGAATCCTCCTGACCCAAGGATTGTAGTCATCTCTTTTGCATCTCACTTATTGACAGGTGGATTCTTTACCACCTAGAAAGTTATCAAAGTAACAATAAGTTGGAGTTTTCAAAATTTTCAAATAAGTTTTTAATTTTCAAAACAATTTCTCATATTTTTTGATCATTTATACTTTTCCAGCATCATAGATATGGGCTTAATTTTGGTCCCCTGAAATCAGTATCTTGAATTATTTTTTAATCAGGAATACAGAAATTTAATTTTATGTGTATTTTCATGAATAAATAATAGAAATAATTTTTAAAATGTAGCATTCATAAAAGCAATTTAAAAAATTAAGGAATAAAACTGATGAAAGGTAAAGCCCATCTATTAATGAAATTTTTTTTTCCATTTAAGTGGAAAATAATAACATAACAATCCAGAGCTTGAGATTAAATTATAACAAATAGGAATGTGAGACCATTATTTAATAATTATTTCCTAAAATAATGTCTGGTGGCCCTTAATGCTGTTAAAAACAGTGATGAAATTCCTAAACTTTTAAAGCATGTCCCTTGGGTTTTATTTTTTATCTTGATATTGTAAAATGTTTGCTTATCTCATTTTTGCTATTTGTCACATGCTTGACTTATTTCTAATACTATTTAGCTTGATTTTTCTATAACCTTGTTCCAAAATGAATATTTCTGAAATACTTGTATCCCTTATAAAAGAAAAGTCAATGACAGAGTTGTTTATCAGGCAGCTATAAGAAAAAGCCCAAATTATATATTTTGACAAAAACTAAACCATGTTTTATTCTGAAGTTTTATAATGTGAACTTTTACCATCACCCTTTATACTTTATCTGCATTAAATAATACATAATTTGTTCTGTTTCCTTTCAGTTCTTTTTCCTTTGTGTGTGTGTGTTGTTGTTTCTTCTCCTTTAATAAGTAGAAGAAAAGCAATATTTTGAAATTCAGTGCAAGTAGAGAGACAGAGGTGATGGTGGTGTTCTCTGAGAGATGTCCAGAAGATTGTGGTTTTTAGCTTTGAAAGTCCAAAGATGTCCTTCTGTTTTTGCTTGGGGTTTCTTAGAATCCTCAAGGCCACAATCCTGACTCATTAAATTGTGCCCAAAGCTGGGGTTGTCATCAGTCTGACAGACATGTTGATTTACAACAATCACACAGTGCCTTAGGAATTTAAAGACGTGAAGTCAGAGCTGTGTCTGTTATTTTCTGTAGGGAGACAAGTTAAAAATCATTCAGAAATAGGAAATGGTGTTTTGAAAATAGCTGTAAAACTAAGACTGTTGAGTGTCCAAAATATTTAATGCCCACCTTGTAACTGCTCATTAATAGGAGATGGAGGGAGCTGGGTAGTATTCTTTCCATCTTTTCTTTATGGGAATAACTTGAAGTTGGATTGATCAGAATTCTAAGTCTCACTTCTCTGTGTATTATATATTGAATTATAACTTTATAGAGTTTGTTTCAAAACACTTACTAGTTTCTTTAATTTACATTTTAATATGATTTAGCTTTATTTGAATAACAGCCACAAATAATAAATTATAGTACCTTATTAAGACAATTCACTGTAACACATCTTATGCTACTTTTAGTACAATACACAATGCTCAGTCTACGGATGTTGCTCCTGTAGTGATTATCCATCATGTACATGTTCCAATAGTTCAAAGAACAAAAAATGTCTTTGATACCAGGACATGGGTCACAGATTAATTTGCCTGTAGGTTTTAACTTAATCAGGTGTGCAGGGCTAACAAGGAAGCTTCCATGTAAAAGTTTCCCCAAATCAGAGGGTTATATTGACTGTTATTTCTATGACAATTTACTTTTTAGTAGAGCAGAACCTACTTGAAAATTCTAACTTGATTCCTTTAATTCACTGATTATATCAAATCTTCTCCATCTCAATGCAGATTTCATGAATTTTATAACAAAACTTCAATTTTTAATGCGATATTTTTCTAAAACATGTTATAGACTTGAACAAAAACACACCAACATCTGTGCTAGCATTCACTTTATTCTTCCTTGATACTCATATCCTAATATTATCTATTCTAAATAACAATTAAGTGTAACATATGTTAAATTAAAACAATATTAAATATAAATAGCAGTGTCTATAAATTGTATAGATGAGTATTCAGTTCAGTTCAGTTCAGTTGCTGAGTCATGTCTGACTCTTTGCTACTGCATGGACTGCACCATGCCAGGCCTCTCTGTCCATCACAAACTCCCAGAGCTTACACAAACTCATGTCCATTGAGTCGGTGATGCCGTCCAACCATATCATCCCCTGTCATCCCCTTGTCCTCCTGCCTTCAAACTTTCCCACCATCAGGGTCTTTACAAATGAGTCAGCTCTTCACATTAGGTGGCCAAAGTATTGGAGTTTCAGCTTCAGTATTAGTCCTTCCAATGAATACTCAGGACTGGCATTCTTTAGCAAGGACTGGTTGGATCTCCTTGCAGTCGAAGGGACTCTCAAGAGTCTTCTCCAACACAACAATTGAAAAACATTAATTCTTCGCCATTCATCTTACTTTATAGTCCAACTCTCACATCCATACATGACTACTGAAAAAAACCATAGCCTTGACTAGATGGACCATTGTTGGCAAAATAATGTCTCTGCTTTTTAATAAGGCTTCCCTGGTGACTCAGACGGTAAAGCATCTGCCTGCAGTGCGTTAGACCCAGATTCAATCCCTGGATTGGGAAGATCCCCTGGAGAAGGAAATGGCAACCCACTCCAGTACTCTTGACTGAAAAATTCTATGGACTGAGGAGCCTGGTAGGCTACAGTCCATGGGGTCGCAAAGAGTAAGACATGACTGAGTGACTTCACTTTCTTTCACTTTTTAATATGCTGTCTAGGTTGGTCATAACTTTCCTTCCAAGGAGTAAGCGTCTTTTAATTTCATGGGTGCAGTCACCATCTGTAGTGATTTTGGAGCCCAGAAAAATAAAGTCAGCCACTTTTTCCACTGTTTGCCCATCTATTTGCCATGAAGTGATGGAACCAGATGCCATGATCTTAGTTTTCTGAATGTTGAGCTTTTTTTTTTTTTTTAAATTTTATTTTATTTTTAAACTTTACAAATTGTATTAGTTTTGCCAAATATCAAAATGAATCCGCCACAGGTTGAATGTTGAGCTTTAAGTCAATTTTTTCACTCTCCTGTTTCACTTTCATAAAGAGGCTCTTTAGTTCTTCTTCACTTTCTGACATAAGGGTGTTGTCATCTGCATGTCTGAAGTTATTGATATTTCTCAGTGATCTTGCTTCCAGCTTGTGCTTCTTCCAGCCCAGGGTTTCTCATGATGTACTCTGCATA
Organism: Bos javanicus; assembly: GCF_032452875.1. Lineage (NCBI taxonomy): Eukaryota > Metazoa > Chordata > Mammalia > Artiodactyla > Bovidae > Bos > Bos javanicus. The sequence continues at coordinate 2,582,730 of NC_083871.1, read as the reverse complement.
TAAGTTAAATAAGCAGGGTGACAATATACAGCCTTCGCATACTCCTTTTCGTATTTGTAACCAGCCTGTTGTTCCATGTCTAGTTCTAACTGTTGCAGTAGACAGCAACTAAAATCACATAGAGCAATAAAGATCACTAGTAAGCACAGTTATTTTGTTGTCTTTGTAGTTGTTCAGTGGGTAAGTTTTGTCTGACTCTTTGCCACACCATAAACTGCAGCACACCAGGCTTGTCTGTCCATCATTATTTCCCTGAGTTTCCGCAGACTCATGTCCATTGAGTCAGTAATGCCATCCAACCATCTCTGTTGCTCCCTTCTCCTCTTGCTCTCAATTTTTCTCAGCATCAGGGTCTTTTATGTAGTTAAGGATAAAAGACAGTGTAATTGTGTATTTACTTGTGATTATTTCCTTGTATCCAGTTTTTTTTTTTTTTTCTTCTTTGCCATACAGTAGGTTCTGGTTGGTTATCCATTTTAATAGCCATGTGGGCATATCCATCTTGAACTCTACAACAATTCCTTCTTATCCCTGCCCCCAGCAACCATATGTTCATTCTGCAAGTCTGTGAGTCTTTCTCTGCTTTGTAATTTCATTTGTATCATGTTTCTAGATTCACATATAAGAGATGCCATACAATATTTATTCTTCTCTAACTTACTTCACTCAGTATGACAATCTTTAGGCCCATCATGTTGTTGCAAATGGCATTATTTCATTCTTTTCGATGGCAGAATAATATTACATTGTATATATGTACCACAGAGACATAAAGCAGGAATGATACCAAGATGATGGGCTTATGATAATAGAAAGATATAACTTAAATGAAACTAATGTCACAAAGGAAAGAGGTAGTGAACTAAAATCTGTATACATTTTAAATAAAATTGATAATGATCTGAATTATACTGGTTTAGTTTAAGATATTAATCTTAATCTTCAGGGCAACCACTAAGAAATTATGTAAGAAAATATAGAAAATGAAGCAAAAAAAAAAAAAAACCCAAAACAGAAGCAATTAAAATTGCACAATAGAAAGTATTTATCAGAAAAGCAGGAAGTGATGGGAGAGAGGTAAATAAAAGACATAAAAGAAGTCAATAAAATATATTTTTAAACAAAAACATAGTAATTCATAAACATAAGTCCTCCCTTATTAATTACATGAAATGCAAATTTATTAAACCACAATAAGATACTATTTTATATCCATTTGTTGGGTGTAATCAAAACAGGAAAAGAAAATAAAATGTGTTGGTAAATATGTGGAGAAATTAGAACCTACATACATTGCTGATGGGAATGTAAAATACTATAGCCACCATGCAATACAATTGATAGGATTCTTAAAAGAGTTTAATTGAATTACCATATGATACAGCAGTTACACTTAAATGATCTAAAAACATATTTTCAAACTTGTATATGAGTGTTCATTGTATTGTTCCTTACAATAGTTGAAATGGAAAGTAACCAGAGGTCTATCATCTGATGAATAAATAAGTAAAATGTGATGTATCCATACAATGAAATATTTTTCAGAGATACAAAATGAATGATATAGTAATAAGTGGTAAGCAGGGATAAACCTGGAAAACATGCTAAGTGAAAAAGCAAACAATAAAAGCCATGTATTATTAATAAGCTCCCAATGACACAAAATATCCAGCATACACAAATCAAAAGAAACAGAAAGCAAATTTGTGATTGGCAAATGCTTGCTGTGAAAGTGCTGCACTCAATATGCCAGCAAATTTGGAAAACTCAGCAGTGGCCACAGGACTGGAAAAGGTCAGTTTTCATTCCAATCCCAAAGAAAGGCAATGCCAAAGAATGCTCAAACTACCACACAATTGCACTCATCTCAGACACTAGTAAAGTAATGCTCAAAGTTCTCCAAGCCAGGCTTCAGCAATATATGAACCATGAACTTCCTGATGTTCAAGCTGGTTTTAGAAAAGGCAGAGGAACCAGAGATCATATTGCCAACATCTGCTGGATCATGGAAAAAGCAAGAGAGTTCCAGGAAAACATCTATTTCTGCTTTATTGACTATGCCAAAGCCTTTGACTGTGTGGATCACAATAAACTGTGGAAAATTCTGAAAGAGATGGGAATACCAGACCACCTGATCTGCCTCTTGAGAAATTTGTATGCAGGTCAGGAAGCAACAGTTAGAACTGGACATGGAACAACAGACTGGTTCCAAATAGGAAAAGGAGTTCGTCAAGGCTGTATATTGTCACCCTGTTTATTTAACTCTATGCAGAGTACATCATGAGAAACGCTGGGCTGGATGAAGCACAAGCTGGATCAAGATTGCCAGGAGAAATATCAATAACCTCAGATATGCAGATGACACCACCCTTATGGGAGAAAGTGAAGAGGAACTAAAAAGCCTCTTGATGAAAGTGAAAGTGGAGAGTGAAAAAGTTGGCTTAAAGCTCAAGATTCAGAAAATGAAGATCATGGCATCCGGTCCCACCACTTCATGGGAAATAGATGGGGAAACAGTGGAAACAGTGTCAGATTTTATTTTTCTGGGTTCCATAATCACTGCAGATGGTGACTGCAGCCATGAAATTAAAAGACACTTACTCATTGGAAGGAAAGTTATGACCAACCTAGATAGCATATTGAAAAGCAGAGACATTACTTTGCTAACAAAGGTTCGTCTAGTTAAAGTTATGGTTTTTCCTGTGGTCATGTATGGATGTGAGAGTTGGACTGTGAAGAAGGCTGAGCGCCGAAAAATGGATGCTTTTGAACTGTGGTGTTGAAGAAGACTCTTGAGAGTCCCTTGGACTGCAAGGAGATCCAACCAGTCCATTCTGAAGGAGGTCAGCCCTGGGATTTCTTTGGAAGGAATGATGCTAAAGCTGAAACTCCAATACTTTGACCACCTCATGCGAAGAGTTGATTCATTGGAAAAAACTCTGATCCTGGAAGGGATTGGGGGCAGGAGGAGAAGGGGATGACAGAGGATGAGATGGCTGGATGGCATCACTGACTCGATGGACGTGAGTCTCAGTGAACTCTGGGAGTTGGTGATGGACAGGGAGGCCTGGCGTGCTGGGATTCAGACTGATCTGATCTGATGGGAAGAATAAATGGTCAGTGGCTATTTAATGTGCATGGAGTTTTGTGTTTGTGTGTTTACTAAAAATATTCTAGAACTAGATACTCATAATGATTCCATAGCTTTGTTAATTTACTAAATGCAACTGGAATATGCATTTTAAGATAATAACTTTTATAACTATAACAACAAAAATAATATAGATAGATTAAAAACTCCAACCAAAAGACAGAGATTTTCAGAATGTATTAAACAACATAATGCAGCCATATGCCTTTTAATGAAAAAAACATTTAAAATTCAAAGCCACAAATGGGGTTTATATTAAAAGAATGAATAAAATATACTGTGCAAATGGCATTTAAAAATTTTAGTATAACTATTAGTATGGTTAAACTAATATCAGACAAAATAGAGCTTAAGTCAAATGTTACCAATAAGAAAGAGGCATATTTTATAATGATAAAAATTAACAACCCATCAAGGAGACATAAGAAATATAAACATAATGCACCTAAAAATAGAGTCCTAAAATACATGAAGCAAAAGCCAACAAAGTTGAAAGGAGAAACAGGCAATAAAGGTATAATTGTTGAATACATTTTAAATAGCATTCGATAATGGATAGAAAAAATAAGTATAATACCAACAGATTTGTTAATACCTGAATGACAAGCAACAATAAAGTAATTACACCTAAGAAATACCCAGAAACACTTATTCAAGAACAGTGGATGATACATTCTTCACAAGCACACATAAAACATTTCTTGGTTAAACTATGTGTTAGGCCATTAAATATGTGGGTTTCCCTGATATCTCAGTTAGTAAAGAATTCACCTGCAATGCCTGAGACCCTGGTTCAATTCCTGGGTCGGGAAGATCCGCTGGAGAAAGGATAGGCTACCCATTCCAGTATTCTTGGCCTTCCCTTGTGACTCAGCTGGTAAAGAATCCACCTGCAATGTGGGAGACCTGGGTTTGATCCTTGGGTTAGGAAGATCCGTTGTAGAAAGGATAGGCTACCCACTCCAGTATTCTTGGCCTTCCCTTGTGGCTCAGCTGGTAAAGAATCCACCTGCAATGTGGGAGACCTGGGTTTGATCCTTGGGTTAGGAAGATCCCCTGGAGAAAGGAAAGGCTACCCACTCCAATATTCTGGCCTGGAGAATTCCATGGACTGTATAGTCCATGGGGTCACAAAGAGTTGGACACGACCTTGACTTTGACTTTCACTTCTTTCATTAACTATGTGCCCATAACATATTCAAGAATGTATAAACCAATGCTGATTTAAAATGAAAGAAAATTGAACTTCAAGAGGATGAAATTATGTAAAGTATGCATCTTCTTTCCCTGCAATGAATTTAAAAAAGGAATGAATTTAGGAGATTCAAAAATATGTAAAATTGAACAAACATATTTCTAAATATCCAGAGAGTAAAACTGAAAGTCACAAGAGAATATTGAAAATATTTGATACAGTTGAAAACAAAAATGCATTATATAAAAATTTTGGAGATACCACAAAATTAATGCTTAGAGGAAAATGACTGCCTTGAAAATTTGTTGTTGTTCAATTGCTAAGTTGTGTCTGACTCTTTGTGACCCCATGAAATGCAGCATTCCACACTTCCCTGTCCTTCACTATCAAATAAAACACCTATTTTCCACCTAGCTTTCCACCTTAATGAACCAGTAAGAGAAGAGCAACTTAATTCTCCCATAAAAGTAGAAGAAAAGGATATAACATAACAGAAGAAATCAGTGAAATATACAACAGGAAAACAAGAGAAAAATCAGTGAACCCAACTGTAAATTCTTTGAAATTATTAACAAATCCACAAATTTTAGCTAGACTGATCTAGAAAGAGAGAGAGAATGGTACAGCTTTAAAATCAAGAAGCATGAAAGAGGAGACATTACTATTAACCTTTTAGAAATTAAAAAAAAAAAAAAGAATTATAAGAGAGTAGTATGAGTAGTTCGATGCCACCAAGTTAAACAACCTATAAAATGGATACATTTTTATAAAGATACAAACTACTGAATGTGACTCAAGAAATAGAGAATCAGAATAGACATATAACAAGAAATGATAAACTATTAGCAAGTTTAAAATTAATAGGTGTGATTGTGTGGTGCTGGAGAAGACTCTGCAAAGTTCCTTGGTCAACAAGGAGATCAAACCAGTCAATGTTAAAGGAAATCAACACTGAATACTCACTGGAGGACTGATGTTGAAGCTCAGCTTCAAGCTCCAATACTTTTTAGCCAACTGATTCAAAGAGCTGATTCATTCGAAAAGACCCTGATGCTGGGGAATAGTGAGGGCAAGAGGAGAAGAGAGTGACAGAGGGCAAGAAGGTTGGATGGCATTACTGACTCAATAAACATGAGTTTGAGCAAACTCAGGGAGATAGTGAAGGAAGTCTGGTGTGCTGTTAATTCATGGAGTCACAAAGAGTTGGACATGACTCAGCTATTGAACAACAGTGTTAAAATACCTCCAAAGTAAAACTAAACCCAGATTTATTCATTGGTGAATTTTATCAAATATTCAATTAATAAATTAGCACCAATCTTTCAGAAACTATTTCCTAAATAGTAGTGGAGTGAATATTTCCCAGTTCACTCTATTAAGCCCATGTTCCCCTAATACAAAAAGTCACAAAAACTACACTGAAAGTTACACAAAGAGAAACAGACCATCTGAATATCCCTATATACTGAATAAACTAAATCACTAATTAATAACTTCCCATACAGAAAATGTCAGCCCAGAAGAGTTAATGTAAATTTTACTAAACATTTAAGGGGATACTTAATACCAAATTTTAAAATCCCTCGTTGAAAATAGAAGCAGAGGAAACACTTCATAATTCATTCAATAGTGCCAGTTTTACACTAGTAATGGAAACTTAGCAAAGATATTACAAGAAAAAATATATGTAAATCAGTATGTCACATGAACACAGATAGAAAACACTCAAAAATACAGGTAAATCAAATCCAACAATCCATGTAAAGTATTATGCAACATATTCAAGGTGGATTTATTCAACATTGACAAATCAATCACATATTCTATTTTTTAACTGACTAAAGAAGAAAAATAAAATAATCATATCAATAGATTGATATAAATATAGAAAAAACATTTGACAAAATTAAACTCCAAATGATTTTTAAAACTCTCAGCAAACTAGGAAGGGAGAATTCCCTCAACTTGAACAATGATATTTACAAAAAACCAACAGCTAGTTTTGAGAAACTGGACAATCCCCAGACACCTCACCAAAGGTTTATACACATGGCAAATAAGCATATGAAATGATCCTCAACCTCATTTGTCACCAGGGTGTTGGAAAAATAAACTACAATGAGATCTCATTAGATACTTATTAGAATGGATAAAATTCAAAACCTAACAGTACCAATTACTGACAAAGATCCAGAATAATAAATTATTTTATTGCTGCTGGAGTGCAATATGGCAGAGTCACTTTGAAAGAGATTTGGGAATTTATTTCAAAGCTGAATGTAGACTGACCATGTGATTAATAAATTGATTTCTTAGATATTTGTCCAACTGATTAAAAAATTTATGTTCACCTAAACATTTGCATGTAAATATTTCTGTCAACATTATGCATAATTATAAATTTTGTGAGCAATGGAGATGTCTTTCAAAAGATGAATGAATTAAACTTTAGCACTATCAAAGAACTATTATTTAGTAATTAAAAAAAAGCTATCAATCAATGAAAAGATACAATTTTAAATTCACATTGCTGGTGTTGGAGAAGACTCTTGCAAGTCCCTTGGACTGCAAGGACATCCAACCAGTCCATTCTGAAGGAGGTCAGCCCTGGGATTTCTTTGGAAGGAATGATGCTAAAGCTGCAACTCCAGTACTTTGGCCACCTCATGCGAAGAGTTGACTCATTGGAAAATACTCTGATGCTGGGAGGGACTGAGGGCAGGAGGAGAAAGGGACGACAGAGGATGAGATGCCTGGATGGCATCACTGACTCGATGGACGTGAGTTTGGGTGAACTTCGGGAGTTGGTGATGGACAGGGAGGCCTGACGTGCTGCGATTCATGGGGTTGCAAAGAGTCAGACACGACTGAGCAACTGAACTGAACTGAACTGAAGGTTCAAGGAGATGAGGCAAATATCGAAATGAATCCGCCACAGGTATACATGTATTGTAAAGTTTAAAAATAAAATAAAATTTTTAAAAAAAGAAACTAAAAGGAATTAAAAAAAAGGAGATGAGGCAAGGGTTAAATGGATGAAGTGACATTCTATAAAATATTTGATCAACTCTCTTCAAAACTGTCAAGCTCATCAAAGAAAAGTTAAGTGTAAGAAGCTATCACAGCTAAGAAGAGCCTAAGAAGACAAGACTACTCATTGTAATATAGTATTATGAATGGGATACTGTAGTAACAACAACAGCAAAAATAAAGGTTAAATATAAAGAAATCTGAATGGGTTTCATGTAACAGTAGTGTATCAGTATCATTTTATTAATTGTAACCATGTACCACACTGATATAAAAATATTAATAATAGAGGAAACCAGTGTTAAAGACCATCATTTTCTCATCTCCTCTCATTGATGAGTCATTCCTACAGTCTATGAATTTGGGGTCCATTCTTCATAAAGAAGCTCTCTATGCTACCTTTGAGATTTTTAAGTATGGCACTGTCCTCAAATAAGAAGATTATTTAAAAATGTATAGAAAATATCTGACATTTAAAGTCAATTGTAAAAAAATTACATTCAAGTGAAGATAGTTTAGCAAACTTGGTCCTTGAGAGAAATAGTCGTGTGTTTTAATGACTGGAAATAAAATATAAGGATGTGACAGACATGGCTACACTATGCAATGTCCATTGGAGGGCAAATTTTGACCCAACTGTGAGCAATACTTTCAGAAAGTATCTTGTAGTTGTCATTTCTCCAGGAATGGCCTCATCAGGGAGCTGCCTTGCTCAAGGCCATGCCCTTTTCTGAGATGACACTTATAAAATGACTATGGGTCTAGGAATATTGAACCACCTTGACCCAACTCAGGGCAACTCTGAGGGCCTATTTTAGTTCCTGAAACCCATATTATAATTGGACAATTCTATTTTCAAACTGTATCGCATATCAGTTTCCTCCCTCAGTCTAATTCTGTACTTTTCATTCCTTCTGCAGGTGTGGTATATCCCAAGGAACACTCACATACATATTTTGCACATTAAACTCAGCTATAGGGTGTGATTTGTAAGGCTATTTGTAAGGCCTCCACAGACAGCCATTTTGCTTTTTTGCATTTCTTTTCCATGGGGATGGTTTTGATCCCTGTCTCCTGTACAATGTCACGAACCTCATACCATAGTTCATTGGGTATTCTATCTATCAGATCTAGGCCCTTAAATCTATTTCTCACGTCCACTGTATAATCATAAGGAATTTGATTTAGGTCATACCTGAATGGTCTAGTGGGTTTCCCTACTTTCTTCAATTTAAGTCTGAATTTGGCAAAAAGGGGATCATGGTCTGAGCCAAAGTCAGCTCCTGGTCTTGTTTTTGCTGACTGCATAGAGCTTCTCCATCATTGGCTGCAAAGAATATAATCAATCTGATTTCAATGTTGACCATCTGGTGATGTCCATGTATAGAGTCTTCTCTTGTGTTGTTGGAAGAGGGTGTTTGTTATGACCAGTGCATTTTCTTGGCAAAACTCTATTAGTCTTTGCCCTGCTTCATTCCATATTCCAAGGTCAAATTTGCCTGCTACTCCAGGTGTTTCTTGACTTCCTACTTTTGCATTCCAGTCCCCTATAATGAAAAGGACATCTTTTTGGGGTATTAGTTCTAAAATGTCTTGTAGGTCTTCATAGAACCATTCAACTTCATCTTCTTCAGCATTACTGGTTGGGGCATAGACTTGGATTACTGTGATATTGAATGGTTTGCCTTAGAAACAAACAGAGATTATTCTGTTGTTTTTGAGATTGCATCCAAGTACTGCATTTTGGATTCTTTTATTGATCATGATGGCTACTCCATTTCTTCTGAGGGATTCTTGCCCACAGTAGTAGGTATAATGGTCATCTGAGTTAAATTCACCCATTCCAGTCCATTTCAGTTCGCTAATTCCTAGAATGTCGACATTCCCTCTTGCCATCTCTTGTTTGACCACTTCCAATTTGCCTTGATTCACGGACCTGACATTCCAGGTTCCTATGCAATATTGCTCTTTACAGCTTTGGACCTTGCTTCTATCACCAGTTACATCCATAGCTGGGTATTGTTTTTGCTTTGGCTCCATCCCTTCATTCTTTCTGGAGTTATTTCTCCACTGATCTCCAGTAGAATATTGGGCACCTGCTGACCTGGGGAGTTTCTCTTTCAGTATCCTATCATTTTGCCTTTTCATACTGTTCTGGGGTTCTCAAGGCAAGAATACTGAAGAGGTTTGCCATTCCCTTCTCCAGTGGACCACATTCTGTCACATCTCTCCACCATGACCCACCTGTCTTGGGTTGCCCCACAGGCATGGCTTAGTTTCACTGAGTTGGACAAGGCTGTGGTCCTAGTGTGATTAGATTGACTAGTTTTCTGTGAGTATGGTTTCAGTATGTTTGCCCTCTGATGCCCTCTTGCAACACCTACCATCTTATTTGGATTTCTCTTACCTTGGGCGTGTAGTATCTTAAAGAAGAGAAACGAAAAGCAAAGGAGAAAAGGAAAGATATAAGCTTATGAATGCAGAGTTCCAAAGAATAACGAGATAAGAAAGCCTTCTCAGTGATCAATGCAAAGAAATAGAGGAAAACAACAGAATGGGAAAGACTAGAGATCACTTCAAGAAAATCAGAGATACCAAAGGAACATTTCATGCAAAGATGGGCTTGATAAAGGACAGAAATGGTATGGACCTAACAGAAGCAAAAGATATTAAGAAGAGATGACAAGAATACACAGAAGAACTGTACAAAAAATGATCTTCAAGACCCGGATAATCACAATGGTGTGATCACTGACCTAGAGCCAGACATCCTGGAATGTGAAGTCCAGTGTGCCTTAGAAGGCAAACTACGAACAAAGCTAGTGGAGGTGATAGAATTCCAGTTGAGCTATCCCAAATCCTGAAAGATGATTCTGTGAAAGTGCTGCACTCAGTATGCCAGCAAATTTGGAAAACTCAGCAGTGGCCACAGGACTGGAAAAGGTCAGTTGACATTCGAATCTCAAAGAAAGGCAATCCCAAAGAATGTTCAAACTACCACACAATTGCACTCATCTCAGACGCTAGTAAAGTAAAGATCAAAATTCTTCAAGCCAGGCTTCAGCAATATGTGAACCATGAACTTCCTGATGTTCAAGCTGGTTTTAGAAAAGGCAGAGGAACCAGAGATCAAATTGCAAACATCTGCTGGATCATGGAAAAAGCAAGAGAGTTCCAGAAAAATATCTATTTCTGCTTTATTGACCATGCCAAACCTTTTGACTGTGTGGATCACAATAAACTGTGGAAAATTCTCAAAGTGATGGGAATACCAGACCACATGATCTGCCTCTTAAGAAATTTGTATGCAACTCAGGAAGGAACAGTTAGAACTGGACATGGAACAACAGACTGGTTCAAAATAGGAAAAGGAGTTCGTCAAGGCTGTATATTGTCACGCTGCTTATTTAACTTATATGCAGAGTACATCATGAGAAATGCTGGACTGGAGGAAACACAAGCTGGAATCAAGATTGCCGGGAGAAATATCAATAATCTCAGATATGCAGATGACACTACCCTTATGGCAGAAAGTGAAGAAGAACTAAAGAGCCTCTTGATGAAAGTGAAAGTGGAGAGTGAAAAAGTTGGCTTAAAGCTCAACATTCAGAAAACGAAGATCATGGCTTCTGGTCCCATCGCTTTATGGGAAATAAGTGGGGAAACAGTGGAAACAGTCAGATTTTATTTTTCTGGGCTCCAAAATCACTGCAGAAAGTGACTGCAGCCATGAAATTAAAAGATGCTTACTCCTTGGAATGAAAGTTATGACCAACCTAGATAGCATATTCAAAAGTAGAGACATTTCTTTGCCAACAAAGTTTGGTCTCGTTCAAGGCTATGGTTTTTCCTGTGGTCACATATGGATGTGAGAGTTGGACTCTGAAGAAGACTGAGCACTGAAGAATTGATGCTTTTGAACTGTGGTGTTGGAGAAGACTCTTGAGAGTCCCTTGGACTGCAAGGAGATCCAACCAGTCCATTCTGAAGGAGATCAGCCCTGGGATTTCTTTGGAAGGAATGATGCTAAAGCTGAAACTCCAGTACTTTGGCCACCTCAAGCGAAGAGTTGACTCATTAGAAAAGACTCTGGTGCTGGGAGGGGTTGGTGTAAGAGGAGAAGGGGACGACAGTGGATGAGATGGCTGGATGGCATCACTGACTCGATGGACGTGAGTCTGAGTGAACTCCGGGAGTTGGTGATGGACAGAGAGGCCTGGCGTTCTGCGAGTCATGGGGTCGCAAAGATTCGTACACAACTGAGCAACTGATCTGATCTGATAGGGTGTGATTTCCAAAAAACTCACCCTTTGACAAGGGTTGTGCTTAGCATAACAATTACTTTATTTTAATATTAAATACGCTTATTCAGAAAGTAAGAATAATATTCTGGAGCTGTAGTAGAAATTTAACTGTAAAACTGAATCAGTCATTTTACAAAGTAAACGAAGTCATATGAATGGGTGAGATAAAGTAAAAGCAACTGAGGAAAAGAAAAAAGTGGTTAAAGTAGGAATCTTGGAGAAAACGAACATTTGAAATAAAGGGAGAAAAGGAGCTGTTCTAGAAGAATGAGCATGAAAATTAGAATCCAATTATGATACTCGTGTGAGGGGTAGACTGGGAGCAGCTGAGATAAGAAAAGCTAGCGTTCCACAATTAAACTGAGGCATGTATGGGAAGATTTTCTAACATTTTCAAAAGACAATTTTTAGCCAAGAAAATTCTAGATGTGATTAGGAGGAATGGAAGTGTCAGGAAACACAGGTGAATTTTATTCTCATCCAGTGTTACTACTCATAATAATATTGAGAAAAGGAAAACTGAAGAATAAGAGGGTTGATGATCCAGGAAAGCAGAGGGTTTAACAGGCTGAGCAGGAACATACCTCAACATAATAAAAGCTATATATGACAAACCCACAGCAAACATTATCTTCAATGGTGAAAAATTGAAAGCATTTCCCCTAAAGTCAGGAACAAGACAAGGGTGTCCACTTTCACCATTACTATCCAACATAGTTTTGGAAGTTTTGGCCACAGCAATAAGAGCAGAAAAAGAAATAAAAGGAATCCAAATTGGAAAAGAAGAAGTAAAACTCTCACTGTTTGCAGATGACATGATCCTCTATGTAGAAAACCCTAAAGACTCCACCAGAAAATTACTAGAACTAATCAATGAATATATTAAAGTTGCAGGATATAAAATCAACACACAGAAATCCCTTGCATTCTTATATAGTAATAATGAGAAAATAGAAAGAGAAATTAAAGAAACAATTCCATTCACCATTGCAGTGAAAAGAATAAAATACTTAGGAATATATCTACCTAAAGAAACTAAAGACCTATATATAGAAAACTATAAAACACTGGTGAAAGAAATCAAAGAGGACACTAATAGATGGAGAAATATACCATGTTCATGGATCGGGAGAATCAATATAGTGAAAACGAGTATACTATCCAAAGCAATCTATAGATTCAGTGCAACCCCTATCAAGCTACCAATGGTATTTTTCACAGAGCTAGAACAAATAATTTCACAATTTGTATGGAAATACAAAAAAACCTAGAATAGCCAAAACAATCTTGAGAAAGAAGAATGGAAGTGGAGAATCAACCTGCCTGACCACAGGCTCTACTACAAAGCCACAGTCATCAAGACAGTATGGTACTGGCACAAAGACAGAAATACAGATCAGTGGAACAAAATAGAAAGCTCAGAGATAAATCCATGCACCTAATGGTCACCTTATCTTTGACAAAAGAGGCAAGAATATAAAATGGATTAAAGACAATCTCTTTAACAAGTGGTGCTGGGAAAACTGGTCAACCACTTGCAGAAGAATGGAACTAGAACACTTTCTAACACCATACACAAAAATAAACTCAAAATGGATTAAAGGTCTAAACCTAAGACCAGAAACTGTAAAACTCCTAGAGAAGAACATAACCAAAACTCTCTCCAACATACATCACAGCAGGATCCTCTACGACCCACCTCCCAGAATATTGGAAATAAAAGCAAAAATAAACAAATGGGACCTAATTAAACTTAAAAGCTTCTGCACCACAAAGGAAACTATAAGTAAGGTAAAAAGACAGCCTTCAGAATGGGAGAAAATAATAGCAAATGAAGCAACAGACAAACAACTAATCTCAAAAATATACAAGCAAGTCCTGCAGGTCAATTCCAGAAAAATAAACGACCTAATTAAAATACTAAATAGACATTTCTCCAAAGAAGACATACAGATGGCTAACTACCCCAGGCTCCCACGCCCGAGGCCAAGGGCATCGGCCAGGAGGAGTAACCCCATGTCCGAGGCCAGGGGTGGCGGCTGGGAAGACCAACACCATGTCCAAGGAGCTGTGGCTGCGCGGGCACAGGAGGGCCTAGAGGAGATATCCCACGATGAAGGTCAGGAAGGGCGGCGGTGACGAGATATCCCTCGTCCAAGGTAAGGAGCAGTGGCTGCACTTTGCTGGAGCAGCCGTGAAGAGATACCCCACGCCCAAGGTAAGAGAAACCCAAATAAGATGGTAGGTGTTGCAAGAGGGCACTAGAGGGCAGACAAACTGCAACCATACTCACAGAAAACTAGTCAATCTAATCACACTAGGACCACAGCCTTATCTAACTCAATGAAACTAAGCCAAGCCCATGTGGCAAACCAAGACGGCTGGGTCATGGTGGAGAGATCTGACAGAATGTGGTCCACTGGAGAAGGGAATGGCAAACCACTTAGGTGTTCTTGCCTTGAGAACCCCATGAACATTATGAAAAGGCAAAATGATAGGATACTGAAAGAGGAACTCCCCAGGTCAGTAGGGGCCCAATATGCTAATGGAGACCAGTGCAGAAATAACTTCAGAAAGAATTAAGGGATGGAGCCAAAGCAAAAATAATACCCAGCTGTGGATGTGACTGGTGATAAAAGCAAGGTCCGATGATGTAAAGAGCAATATTGCATAGGAACCTGGAATATCAGGCCATGGATCAAGGCAAATTGGAAGTGGTCAAACAAGAGATGGCAAGAGTGAATGTCGATATTCTAGGAATCAATGAACTAAAATGGACTGGAATGGGTGAATTTAACTCAGATGACCATTATGCCTACTACTGCAGTCAGGAATCCCTCAGAAGAAATGGGGTAGCCATCATGATCAACAAAAGAGTCCAAAATGCAGTACTGGATGCAATCTCAAAAAATACAGAATGATCTCTGTTCTTTTCCAAGGCAAACCATTCAATATCACAGTAATCCAAGTCTATGCCCCAACCAGTAACACTGAAGAAGCTGAAGTTGAAAGGTTATATGAAGACCTACAAGACCTTTAAAACTAACGCCCAAAAAAGATGTCCTTTTCATTATAGGGGACTGGAATGCAAAAGTAGGAAGTCAAGAAACACCTGGAGTAGCAGGCAAATTTGACCTTGGAATACGGAATGAAGCAGGGCAAAGACTAATAGAGTTTTGCCAAGAAAATGCACTGGTCATAACAAACACCCTTTTCCAACAACACAAGAGAAGACTCTACACATGGACATCACCAGATGGTCAACACTGAAATCAGATTGATTATATTCTTTGCAGCCAGAGATGGTGAAGCTCTATACAGTCAACAAAAGCAAGACCAGGAGCTGACTTTGGCTCAGAACATGAACTCCTTATTGCCAAAATCAGACTTAAATTGAAGAAAGTAGGGAAAATCACTAGACCATTCAGGTATGACCTAAATCAAATCACTTTTGATTATACAGTGGAACTGAGAAATAGATTTAAGGGCCTAGATCTGATAGATAGAGTGCCTGATGAACTATGGAATTAGGTTCATGACATTGTACAGAAGACAGGGATCAAGACCATCGCCATGGAAAAGAAATGCAAAAAAAAACAAGATGGCTGTCTGGGGAGGCCTTACAAATAGCTGTGAAAAGAAGAGAAGTGAAAAGCAAAGGAGAAAAGGAAAGATATAAACATCTGACTGCAGAGTTCCAAAGAATAGCGATAGGGAAGCCTTCTTCAGCGATCAATGCAAAGAAATAGAGGAAAACAACACAATGGGGAAGACTAGAGATCTCTTCAAGAAAATTACAGATACCAAGGGAATATTTCATGGAAAGATGGGCACGATAAAGGACAGAAATGGTATGGACCTAACAGAAGCAAAAGATATTAAGAAGAGATGGCAAGAATACACAGAAGAACTGTACAAAAAAGATCTTCACAGCCCAGATAATCACGATGGTGTGATCACTGACCTAGAGCCAGACATCCTGGAATGTGAAGTCAAGTGGGCCTTAGAAAGTATCACTATGAACAAAGCTAGTGGAGGTGATGGAATTCCAGTTGAGCTATTTCAAATCCTGAGAGATGATGCTGTGAAAGTGCTGCACTCAGTATGCCAGCAAATTTGGAAAACTCAGCAGTGGCCACAGGACTGGAAAAGGTCAGTTGTCATGGCAATCCCAAAGAATGTTCAAACTACCACACAATTGCACTCATCTCACACGTTAGTAAAGTAATACTCAAAATTCTCCAAGCCAGGCTTCAGCAATATGTGAACCATGAACTTCCTGATGTTCAAGCTGGTTTTAGAAAAGGCAGAGGAACCAGAGATCAAAATGCCAACATCTGCTGGATCATAGAAAAACCAAGAGAGTTCCAGAAAAATATCTATTTCTGTTTTATTGACTATGCCAAATCTTTTGACTGTGTGGATCACAATAAACTGTGGAAAATTCTGAAAGAGATGGGGATACCAGACCTCCTGACCTGCATCTTTAGAAATTTGTATGCAGGTCAGGAAGCAACAGTTAGAACTGGACATGGAATCACAGACTGGTTCCAAATAGGAAAAGGAGTACGTCAAGGCTGTATATTGTCACCCTGCTTATTTAACTTATATGCAGAGTACATCATGAGAAATGCTGGACTGGAAGAAGCACAAGCTGGAATCAAGATTGCCGGGAGAAATATCAATAATCTCAGATATGCAGATGACACCACCCTTATGGCAGAAAGTGAAGAAGAACTAAAAAGCCTCCTGATGAAAGTGAAAGTGGAGAATGAAAAAGCTGGCTTAAAGCTCAACATTCAGAAAACGAAGATCATGGCATCCCATCCCATCACTTCATGGGAAACAGTGGCTGACTTTATTTTGGGGGGCTCCAAAATCACTGCAGATGGTGACTATAGCCATGAAATCAAAAGACGCTTACTCATTGGAAGGAAAGTTATGACCAACCTAGATAGCATATTCAAAAGCAGAGACATTACTTTGCCAACAAAGGTTCGTCTCGTCAAGGCTATGGTTTTTCCTGTGGTCATGTATGGATGTGAGAGTTGGACTCTGAAGAAGGCCTAAGAATCGATGCTTTTGAATTGTGGTGTTGGAGAAGACTCTTGAGAGTCCCTTGGAATGCTAGGAGATCCAACCAGTCCATTCTGAAGGAGATCAGTCCTGGGATTTCTTTGGAAAGAATGATGCTAAAGCTGCAACTCCATTACTTTGGCCACCTCATGCGAAGAGTTGACTCATTGGAAAAGACTCTGATGCTGGGAGGAATTGGGGACAGGAGGAGAAGGGGACGACAGAGGATGAGATGCCTGAATGGCATTACTGACTCAATGGACGTGAGTCTGAGTGAACTCCGGGAGTTGGTGATAGACAGAGAGGCCTGGCGTGCTGTGATTCATGGGGTCGCAAAAAGTTGGACACGACTGAGCGACTCAACTGAACTGAACTGAACAAACACAGGAAAAGATGCTCAACATCACTCATTATCAGAGAAATGCAAATCAAAACCACAATGACGTATCATTTATCGCCAGTCAGAATGTCTGTGATCCAAAAGTCTGCAAGCAATTAATGCTGGAGAGGTGTGGAGAAAAGGGAACTCTCTTATACTGTTGGTGGGCATGCAAACTAGTACAGCCACTTTGGAGAACAATGTGGAGATTCCTTAAAAACTGGAACTAGAACTGCCTTATGACCCAGCAATCCCATTGCTGGGCATACATACCGAGGAAACCAGTTTTGAAAGAGATACATATACCCTAATGTTCATCACAGCACTGTTTATAATAGCCAGGACGTGGAAGCAACCTAGATGTCCATCAGCAGATGAATAGATAAGAAAGTTGTGGTACATATACACAATGGAGTATTGCGCAGCCATTAAAAATAATACATTTGCATCGGTTCTAATGAGGTGGATGAAACTGGAGCCTATTATACAGAATGAAGTAAGCCAGAAAGAAAAATACCAATACAGTATACTAGCGCATATATATGGAATTTAGAAAGATGGTAATGATAACCCTGTATGCGAGACCACAAAAGAGACACATATATAGAACAGTCTTTTGGACTCTGTGGGAGAGGAAGAGGGTGGGATTATTTGAGAGAATGGCATTGAAACGTGTATAATATCATATATGAAACGAATCACCAGTCCAGGTTCGATGTATGATACTGGATGGTTGGGGCTGGTGCACTGAGATGACTCAGAGGGATGGTATGGGGAGGGAGGAGGGACGAGGGTTCAGGATGGGGAACACATGTATACCTGTGGCAGATTCATGTTGATGTATGGCAAAACCAATACAATATTGTAAAGTAATTAGCCCCCAAATAAAATAAATAAATTTATATATATAAAAAAAGAAAATGATAAGCTGGCAATAGTGGACATTTTTCCTTGGGTTCCAGTTTCTGGACAGGCAATTGTTTTCTCCAATGAGCTTCAAATTGCTTACAGTCAATGAAAATTCAAATTCTTGTCTCTGTAAAACTAGCTTGAAAAATAATCTAGCTACTCATTAGAGGGGAAGCTAAAATTAAAAGCTTTACATTTGAAGCAAATTCCACTCAAATGTTCATCTGAATTTTAAAATTCATGATATTTTCATGAAATAGCAATAATTTCTGTGGTTAAAATGGAAAGTTTGATATTTTCCAGAACTAATAACTATATTTTATAAAAGAAAATGTCTTTTATCCATTTAGAATATTTTAATATTTTTCATTAATGTTAAGATATATGAGATATAACCTCTGATTAATGTCCATTCATTGTATTCTACCTAATAAAGAATTAAAGTGAATTTATTTTCTAGTGTCATATTAATGGTAATGTTATTAAGCTATTCTGCTCCACTGTGTTAGGAATAAATTTGATGTTTTCCCCTTAACATTCTAAGAAATATACGTTATAAGTAGAAGCATAAAGTATTTACCAAAAAGAGTTTCCTAATGGCATTTTTAACCTTCTTGTGCCATTGTATTCATTGTGCCATGATGCATTTAATGTCTTTTTTACACTGTCAATTGATGATCATGATTCTTTTATAACTGTGTCATTTATTTCAAACATATAAAGCAACATTAAAAGAGAGTACTGTTGGGGCAATTTATTTTCAGAGTTATTTCTTAAGATATAATTCAATGAGGGATAATATCTGGTTTAGAAAATAACCCGAAATTTATATAGCTGAAGACTAAATACTCTTTCTCAATATCCCTCAAAGTTTTATTCATATTATATTTAATGTCATCAATTACAAAAAAATTTTGGAGAATGCAAATATGGCCGTCATATAAATAAATAAGTGACATTATTGAAATACCTTTCTGTGGTTTTCATATGTTATTAGTTTGGACATATATGAACTCTCTGGACCATTTCTTCTTGATTATTTAAATATTTAATGATATTTACTGTTGCAGAATGAATATCTGAAGTTGATCCTTTCACTCCTGTGCAATTAACTTCTTATTTTGATAAGAATATTAATTTTTTTTCTTGATATTTTAAAACGAATTTCCTGGTGCAATTTCTGAATAGTTACCTAAAGCCTACGAATTTTTTCTCAGTGTAAAATATTACTTTTGTTTTTACCATTTTCCACCTAATTATTGAAATGTTTCATTATACTATGTGTAATAAGGGTTCCATTTTAACCAAATCTTTGTTCTCTAGAATATGTAAGCTATGTTTGTGTCTGGGAAAATTGGAAACTTGAATTAGGGGTGTTTTGATATTCTGTGACCAAGAATCTATGCAAAAGAGTTAATACCAAAAGTATGAGATAGGGTTTAGATGAACCCATTTACTTAAAGGTCAGAGGGAAGAGGAACATTGTATTTCTGAACATAGCATCAAATATTTAATTGAGATACCCTGTGGTGTAGTCACATGGATTTAAGCCTGCATCAGAGTGAGACATCTGAAATACAACTCAGGTGAAAATTAAAAGAAAGTCTATTACCTTTATTATGTTTATTCTTAATATTAAAATTAAATTTAACTTCATTAAATTAAAAGCTGAACTTTAAGTCTGATTTTCATAGCCTTAGGTGCTACAGAATTTGCTCTCAAAAAGACCTTATCTATTAAATTCACTACTTTTGCCTAAAGCCAAAATAGGTTGGTGAATTTTTCACAAACATGTGTTATATTAATGTTATACTAATTGATAAATCACTGATTTAGTTCATTAGATGAGTGATAAATACAAAAGTACTTTAAATTGCATAATCCGGACCGTAGGAGCAGTGTTGGCACCTCCAGTGGCCTCAGGCACTGTCACAGCATCTTCTTGGCTGTCACAGTGATGGAATGTGCCTTCATTGAACTGCTGGGGCCTCCTTGTCCCTTTCTGGGTTCATGGTAAAAATAAATAACACAAATAATTGAATCAAAAGAGGAAATGATGGGGAAGGAGGTGGGAGTGGGGTTCAGGATGGGAAACACATGTACACCCGTGGCGAATTCATGTCAATGTATCGCAAAACCAATACAATATTGTAAAGTGATTAGCTTCCAAATAAAATAAATAAATTTATATTTTTTAAAAAAAGGGAAATGAAATAACTGGTGAAATGCACTAGTGAAGAGAAAGAGTTCATTCAAGAAACTTTTAATAATTTCCAGAATAACGGGCAAGGGGTGGTTGAGGCTAAAATTCTAGTGACAGAGAATCAATGCTATGTTATGATTATCCTGTTTTTAATGTCAGATACATTTTAGCAGAGGACACATTGAGTCATTCCACTATTTTCTTTCTGTTCTAGTATTTGGATGCTCCAAACATTCACAAGATGGAGATTTATAATCTCCTTTTAATGTGTTTTAATCACATATGCTCATTTTGTCCATATTTTACTTCTTTGTCCTGCTTATTCAATATGTTTATAAGTTTATATTCAGTCTTAAGCTAACTTTAGGTTTGTCTTCTACATTAGGAATTAAATTTAATTTTTGCTTTAATTTAGTTTATTTAATACTATATGATCTGTGGCTGTTTTCATTTTGTTGACATGTGGAAAACAATGAGCAAGTAAAGCTTAATCTACAGACCTTTCATAATTGTTATTGATTTTGTCATTACAGCTTTAATTTTGATTTGTATCATTTTCTGTGAATGAAAACTGTATAACAGCTCTTTGTTTTATGTTTATTCTACAATATGGTTGTTTTCTTCCCTACTTGTCTTGCATACAATGAACTACTCATAGAGTAATTTTTTATCATACAATTATAACTTACTGAAAATAATACTTCAGAATTCCAGGCTACTATATTTTTTCCCTAATCTTCCTTTGTTCTTCAGATATGTTTTGTTGTTTTCAGCTTTTCCTGATATATTTGTATTTTTTAACTTTTAAAATAAACTTTACTGAATAATAATTTACAAAGAATATATGATTAATGACTTTTGATGAAAGCATATAACTACAAAATCACTATCCCATTTAATAAGTGGAACAACCTAATCATGACAAAAAGTATACTCCTATCTTCTGGAATCAGTGTATTTCTCAACTCTCAGGTGAGAGAAAATATATCTGTGTATTATCTCAATCTATATTAACTTTTTTATAGAATAGTTTATATATGAATTTAATGTCAGTAATGTTTTTTGTCTACTTCATTTCTGTCAGTATATTTTTTTCAGATTCGCTTATGTTGGTAAATAAATTAGCAATGCTTTTTTAATAGGGTTGAGTAATATTTCATTTATGAAAATACCACAATTTATTTTCCCATCCCAGTGTTGATAGACTTTGAGATTGTTGTCAATTTAGGGATATTATGACTAAATCATGAATATTCATAAATATTTGTATAGACATTATTTCCATTTTCTTATGTAAATACCCAGATTAGAATTTCAGGACCTTGTAAAGGCAAAGTTAAATTTATTTCCTGTGGTCATGTATGGATGTGAGAGTTGGACTGTGAAGAAGGCTGAGCACAGAAGAATTGATGCTTTTGAACTGCGGTGTTGGAGAAGACTCTTGAGAGTCCCTTGGACTGCAAGGAGATCCAACCAGTCCATTCTGAAGATCAGCCCTGGGATTTCTTTGGAAGGAATGATGCTAAAGCTGAAACTCCAGTACTTTGGCCACCTCATGCGAAGAGTTGACTCATTGGAAAAGACTCTGATGCTGGAAGGGATTGGGGGCAAGAGGAGAAGGGGACGACAGAGGATGGGATGGCTGGATGGCATCACTGACTCGATGGATATGAGTCTCTGTGAACTCCGGGAGTTGGTGTTGGACAGGGAGGCCTGGTGTGCTGCGATTCATGGGGTTGCAAAGAGTCGGACACGACTGAGTGACTGAACTGAACTGAACTGATTGAACAGTTTATCCAAGATGACTATACCATTTTTTACTCCAGAAAACATTATTTGAGAGTTGTTTTTTTTAGCGTTTTCAATTATACTTAATAATATTATATGTATACCAATGTAGCTTAATATATATTTTCCTGATGATTAATGATGTTTAACATATTTTCAGGAAAATTAGAGATAGCAGGGAGTGTTTTATGCAAAGACGGGCATAATAAAGGACAAATATGGCATGCACCTAACAGAAGCAGAAGTTATTAAGAAGAGGTGGTGAGAATACACAGAAGAACTATATGAAAAGATCTTTACAACTCAGATGATCATAATGATGTAATCACTCACCTAGAGCCAGACATCCTGGAATGCAAAGTCAGTGGGCTTCAGGAAGCATCACTACAAACAAAGTTAGTGGAGGGATGGAATTCCAGTTGGGCCATTTCAAATCCTAAAAGATGATGCTGTGAAAGTGCTAAAAGCAGTATGTAAGTTTTCATTCCAATCCCAAAGAAAGGCAATGCCAAAGAATGTTCAACCTTCTGCACACTTGCACTCATCTCACACACTAGTAAAATAATGCTCAAAATTCTCCATGCCAGGCTTCAACAGTACATGAACCATAAACTTCCAGATGTTCAAGCTGGATTTAGAAAAGGCAGAGGAACCAGAGATCAAATGGCCAACATCTGCCGGATCATAGAAAAAGCAAGAGAGTTCCAGTAAAACATCTATTTTTGCTTTACTGACTATGCTAAAGTTTTTGACTGTTTAGATCACAATAAACTGTGTAAAATTCTGAAAGAGATGGGAATACCAGACCACCTGACCTGCCTCTTGAGAAACCTGTATGCAGGTCAAGAAGCAACAGTTAGAACTGGACATGAAACAACAGACTGGTTCCAAATAGGAAAAGGAGTATGTCAAGGCTGTATATTGTCACCCTGCTTATTTAACTTCTATGCAGAGTACATCATGAGAAACGCTGGGCTGGAAGAAGCACAAGCCGGAATCAAGATTGCCAGGAGAAATCTCAGTAACCTCAGATATGCAGATGACACCACCCTTATGGCAGAAAGTGAAGAGGAACTCGAAAGCCTCTTGATGAAAGTGAAAGAGGATAGTGAAAAAGTGGGTTTAAAGCTCAACATTTTGAAAAGAAAGATCATGGCCTCTGGTCCCATCACTTCATGGGAAATAGATGGGGAAACAGTGGAAACAGTGGCTAACTTTATTTTGGGGGGCTCCAAAATCACTGCAGATGGTGATTTCAGCCATGAAATTGAAAGACGCTTGCTCCTTGAAAGAAAAGTTATGACCTAGATAGCATGTTGAAAAGCAGAGACATTACTTTGCCAACAAAGGTCCATCTAGTAAAGGCTGTAGTTTTTCCAGTCATCATGTATGGATGGGAGAGTTGGACGGTGAAGAAAGCTGAACGACGAAGAATTGATGCTTTTGAACTGTGATATTGGAGAAGACTCTTGAGAGTCCCTTGGACTGCAAGGAGATCCAACCAGTCCATTCTGAAGGAGATCAGTCCTGGGATTTCTTTGGAGGGAATGATACTAAAGCTTAAACTTCAGTACTTTGGCCACCTCATGCGAAGAGTTGACTCATTGGAAAAGACTCTGATGCTGGGAGGGATTGGGGGCAGGAGGAAAAGGGGACGACAGAGGATGACGTGGCTGGATGGCATCACTGACTCGATGGACGTGAGTTTGAATGAACTCCTGGAGTTGGTGATGGACAAGGAGGCCTGGCATGCTGCTATTCATGGGGTCGCAAATAGTCGGAAACGACTGAGTGACTGAACTGAACTGATGCTTGATGATTTGCCTACATCACCATTTATTCTATTATTTTTTTGCTTCATTTTAAATCTCTTATTAGGAATGTAATCTTATTATCCTAATTATTGACCCTTTCACAGATATTAAAATGACCCTGTTTTATGAGTATGGCCTTCTTATAAAATTCTACTTGCTTGGTTTTATATTATTATGATATGCTAGATTTCCTTTCTCACAATGCATCTCATGTATCTTTTACCTCTCTGCATGTCTGCATCTCTTATATGTGGAATCTAAAAATAAATTATGCAAATTACCTTATTTACAAAATTGAAGGAAATCTACAGACTTAGAGAACTAACTTATGGTTGCCAGTGGGAGGGATGGCGGAAGGGATAGTTACCGAGTTTAGAATGGACAGGTACACATTGCTATATCTAAAATGGATAATCATCAAAGCACTACTGTTTGTCATATGGAACTCTGCTTAATGTTATGTGGCAACCTGGACGGAAAAAGAGTTTGGGGGAGAATGGGTGCATATATATGTTTGGCAGAGTCCCTTTTCTATTCACCTGAAACTATCACAACATTGTTAAATATCTAAACCCCAATACAAAGTAAAAAGTTAAAAAAAAGATAATAAAGTGCCTTTCTTGAACAGAACATATATAGTTGCTTAATCCTTTCTGGTAATTTCTGTTCTTTGAATTACAGTGTTTTGTTAGTTTACATATAATGCAATCATTTATGTAGTTAAGTATAGCATTTTACTATTTTCTATTTATCCCATTTTTCCTTCAGTTTCTACTTTCTGGTTATTGTAAGCTGAATAACTTCCTCCCAATATGCGTTAACTTCTTCATCCTCAGAACCCGTGATTACTATCTTATATGGAAAAGAGGATTTTGAAAATGGAATTCATTAAGGATATTGGTGTGAGTATATTGCTACAGACTATCAAGATAAATCGAAAGCAGCCATAGGTCCTTATGCAATGTATGTAGGAAGAGTCACAGTCAGAGGAAGAAGGCTGTGTGAGGACAGAGGCTGGTCTGCAGGAATGTGCCCAAGAGCCCAGGAATTCTGCAGCCTCAAAAAGCTAGAGGAGTGAAGAAATCCTTCAGAGGAAGATAGCCCTGATAATACTTCAATTTTAAAAACTCCTTCATATCTTATTTTGAAACTCTGAGTTCCAGAACTATAAGAGAATGCATGCGTGCAAAGTCGCTTCAATCTTGCCCAACTCTGTGTCTCTATGGACTGTAAAATGCCAGGCTCTTCTGTCCATAGGATTCTCCATGCAAGAATACTGGAGTGGGTTGCCATGCCCTTCTCCAGAGAATCTTCCTGACCCTGGGATTGAACGTATGCCTCTTATGTCTCCTGCATTTGTAAGCAGGTTTTTAGCCACTAGCACTTCCTATAAAATAGTGTGTATGTGTTCAGTTGTGTCCAATTCTTTGCAACCTCATGGACAGTAGCCTGTCAGTCTCCCCTGTCCATGGGATTTCCCAGGCAAGAATACTGGAATGGGTTGCCATTTCATCCTCCAGGGGATCTTCCCAACCCATGGATCAAACCCACCTATTCCTGCATTGGCAGTCAGATTTTTTACCACTAGGACCACCTGGGAAGCCACAGAGGAGCTTGGCGGGCTACAGTCCATGAAGTCGCAAAGAGTTGGACACTACTGAGCAACTAACATTTTCACTTAAAAGCAAGTAAGCTGTATTATTGAAGCCACTAAGTCTGTAGCAATTTGTTACAAGAAACTAGCATGTTTCTCTTCATTTTTTGTTTATTGAGCATTTTTAGTATTCCAAATAAATTCATTCTTGACTTTTCAGCTGTATTTCTTCTACTTATAAGATTTTTTCTCTATATTAATATGGTTTTATTTAACTTATTATAGCCTGCTGGTGTGTGCTTATTCAGTCATGTCTGACTCTTTGTGACCCATGGAGTGTAGCCTACCAAGTTCTGCCTGTGAGATTCTCCAGGCAGGAATACTGGAGTGGGTAGCCATTCCCTTCTTCAGGGTATCTTCCCAACCCAGATATTGGATCCAGGCATCGAACCCAGGTATCCTGCATTGCAGGCAGATTCTTTACAATCTGAGCCATGAAGGAAATCCATATAGTCTGCTTAAGCCTAATATTCCACCACTTCATTTAAATATAAGAATATTATAGCTAATTCTTTTTATGCCTCATGTTTATAATCATATATTTAAAATTGACATATGTTATGCATCCCACAGTGTTATTATTATTATTTTTTTTTGCTTTAAACTGTTAGCTGTGTTTTCTAAAGACTACAAAAAAAAATACTTGCTTTGTTTACATCATATTTGTCATTTCATGTTTTCATTTATTCAGATCTAAATCTTACTGACAGTGATTTCTTTATGATTGAAAAAAATTCTTATATATAGTTAGATTTATAGATTTTAATATAGGTAACAGATTCCATCAGTTTTGGTTTATCTAAAATGTCAACCATACCTTTCTTTTTCATAAAGACAAAGGATTTGGGGATGATTTTTTTTTTTCCTCTCTCTCTTTCAGCTGTTTAACCATTTCACAACATTATTTTCTGGCTCCCACTGTTTCTGAGTAGAATATACATGAATTCTATATATATACTAGTGTTCCTGTAAATGATTAGGCTTTTATTTTAATGGTTTTTAAGAATTTCTGAACAGTTGAAAGATACAAGTTTGACTATTATGTGGCTAGTGGAGTCTTTTGGTGTTTACTGAATTTCTTGTATTTTTATGTTCCCATTTTTACCAGGTTGAAAAATTGAAATATTCAGTCATTATTTCTTTATTAAGCTTCCTTCCCCATTCTCTCACTCTCTGGTTTCTGGGACTAAAATTAGAGCCACGAAAAAAATATGTATGCCCCTCACACATTAGAAGGCAGTAAATTCTTAGAAAATGGTTATCTGGTCAAGCTGTATTTGATTGCCTGAATTAATATTCAAACAAATTCTCAGTGTAAATGCAGGTATATTGTTATAGTGGTCTTTTTCAGCAAACAGGGTGGTGGTGGTTTAGTCACTAAATCGAATCCTACTCTTGAATCCCATGGACTGTAGCCTGCCAGGCTCCACTGTCCATGGGATTTCCCAGGCAAGATTACAGGGATCTTCATGACCAGGATTGAAGCTATGTCTCCTGTATTGCAGGAAGATTCCTTACCACTTAGCCACCAGGGAAGCCCCTCAACAAAGACAAACAATATTTAATAAATAAGAATAACTTTGAACAATAATTTTTTTTGTTAATATTTTTGATGGTGGCAGTTGCTGTAGAAATTTCTTTTAGTCTTTCTTTCTTGACCTTGTTTGTATCCAGTAAGAAATGATATTGAAAGTGCTATGAAGGTTTTTCTAATATAATAGCCATTTTAGGCTATATATATATATATATATATATATATGACAATTTCCAGCTAGCAGTGGCATAAGGATCACAAACTAGTGCAATTAATGTAAAGCATTGAGCCCTTGGGAGTATTTTTTAAATGATAAATTTTGCCTAATTCCCTTTATATTTAAAAAAATAATGTTAAAAATATTTTTATGTTTATTTTCACTAACCCTAAAGCATGTAACTCAAACTGCATAATATCCATCCTTGTGATGTCATCATTATGGCATCCAACATGTTAAAATAAAACATATCACCATCTACCCATGTAAATGATTCAATTTATTTATTCATTTCCAGAAATCTATTGGACAATCAGACAGTGTGATATGGAAACAAGGTGAAGAAGACATATGATTTTAATTTCATAACATAGTGAAAAACACAAAAGAATATCACAAATAATAAATAAGTCAATAGATAATGCTAAATCTACATTATTCTAGTCCCAGTTTTGCCATCATTCAGTGGCTTCTCACTGATGCCATGAAAAGACTCAAAACATCTTAATGGGAGATACTGCACATGAGCGCTCAAGCACGGCCGAGAGGAGCTAACCTGCATCAGAAGTAAGGAGCAGCGGCTGCGCTTTGCTGGAGCAGCCTTGAAGAGAGACCCCCACAACCAAGGTAAGAGAAACCCAAGTAAGACAATAGGCACTGAGAGAGGGGATCAGAGGGCAGACAGACTGAAACCACAATCACAGACAACTAGCCAATCTGATCACATGAACCACATCCTTATCTAACTC
Source organism: Bos javanicus (assembly GCF_032452875.1). Lineage (NCBI taxonomy): Eukaryota > Metazoa > Chordata > Mammalia > Artiodactyla > Bovidae > Bos > Bos javanicus. The sequence goes on along the minus strand of NC_083871.1, from coordinate 2,554,727 downwards.
AATGAAAATAATCCATGCCATATGGGGCCACCCATGATGGCTGGGTCATGGTGGAGAAGTCTGACAGAATGTGGTCCACTGGATAAGGGAATGGCAAGCTACTTCAGTATTCTTGCCTTGAGAACCCCATGAACAGCATGAAAAGGCAGAAAGATAGGACACCAAAAGATGAACTCCCCAGGTCAGTAGGTGCCCAATATGATGCCAGAGATTAGTGAATAAATAACTTTGGAAAGAATAAAAGGATGGTGCCAAAGCCAAAACAACACCCAGTTGCAGAAGTGACTGGTGAGAGAAGCAAGGTTCAATGCTGTAATGAGCAATATTGCATAAGAATCTGGAATGTTAGGTCCATGAATCAAGGCAAATTGGAAATGGTCAAACAGGAGATGGCAAGAGTGAATGTCAACAATCTAGGAATCAGAGAGCTAAAATAGACTGGAATGGGTGAATTTAATTCAGATGGTCATTATATCTACTACTGTAGGCAGGAATCCCTTAGAAGGAATGGAGTAGCCATCATGGTCAATAGAAGAGTCTGAAATGCAGTACTTGGATGCAGTCTCAAAAATGACAGAATGATCTCTGTTCATTTCCAAGGCAAACCATTCAGTATCATGGTAATCCAAGTTTATGCCCCGACCAGAAATGCTGAAGAAGCTAAAGCTGAACGGTTCTATGAAGACCTACTTTAGAACCAACAACGAAAAAAGATGTCCTTTTCATTATAGGGGACTGGAATGCAAAAGTAGGAAGTCAAGAAACACCTGGAGTAACAAGCAAATTTGGCCTTGGAATACAGAATGAAGCAGGGCAAAGGCTAATAGAGTTTTGCCAAGAGAACTCACTGGTCATAGCAAATACCCTCTTCCAACAACACAAGAGAAAAATCAACACATGGACATCACCAGATGGTTGACTCCGAAATAGGGTTGATTATATTCTTTGCAGCCAAAGATGGAGAAGCTCTATACAGTCAGCAAAAACAAGACCGGGAGCTGACTGTGGCTCTGATCATGAACTCCTTATTGCCAAATTCAGACTTAAATTGAAGAAAGTAAGGAAAACCACCAGACCATTCAGGTATGACCTAAACCAAATCCCTTATCATTATACAGTGGAAGTGAGAAATAGATTTAAGGGACTAGATCTGACAGAATGCCTGATGAACTATGGACAGAAGTTCGTGACATTGTACAGGAGACAGGAATAAAGAACATCCCTAAGAAAAAGAAATGCATAAAATCAAAATGGCTGTCTGAGGAGGCCTTAAAAATAGCTGCGAACAGAGGGAAGCAGAAAGCAAAGGAGAAAAGGAAAGATATAAGCATCTGAATGCAGAGTTCCAAAGAATAGCAAGGAGAAATAAGAAAGCCTTCCTCAGCCATTAATGCAAAGAAATAGAGGAGAATAATAAAATTGGAAAGACTAGAGATCTCTTCAAGAAAATTAGAGATACCAAGGGAACATTTCATCCAAGAATGGGCACAATAAAGGACAGAAACAGTAAGGACCTAATGAAGCAGATGATATTAAGAAGAGGTGGCACAAATACACAGAAGAACTGTACAAAAAAGAGCTCACGACCCACATAATCATGATGTTGTGATCACTCACCTAGAGTCAGACATCCTGAAATGTGAAGTCAAGTGGGCCTTAGAAAGCATCACTACAAACAAAACTAGTGGAGGTGATGGAATACCAGTTGAGCTATTTGAAATCCTGAAAGATGATCCTGCGAAATTGCTGCACTTAATATGCCATCACATTTGGAAAACTCAGCAGTGGCCACAGGACTGGAAAAGGTCAGTTTTCATTCCAATCCCAAAGAAAGGCAATGCCAAAGAATGCTCAAACTACCACACAATTGCACTCATCTCTCACGCTAGTAATGTTCAAAATTCTCCAAGTCAGGCTTCAGCAATAAGTGAACTGTGAACTTTCAGATGTTCAAGATGGTTTTAGAAAAAGCAGAAGAACCAAAGATCTGGTTGTTTAGATCTGGACCTAACATTCCAGATCAAATTGCCAACATCTGCTGTATCATTGAAAAAGCAGAGAGTTCCTAAAAAACATCTATTTCTGCTTTATCGACTATGCCAAAACATTTAACCATGTGAATCACAATAAACTGTGGAAAATTCTTCAAGAGATGGGAATACCAGACCACCTGACCTGCCTCTTGGGAAACCTGTATGCACGTCAGGAAGCAACAGTTAGAACTGTACATGGAACAACAGAATGGTTCCATATAGGAAAAGGAGTACATCAAGGCTGTATATTGTCACCCTGCTTATTTAACTTATATGCAGAGTGCATCATGAGAAATGCTGGGCTCGAGGAAGTACAAGCTGGAATCAAGATTGCGGGGAGAAATATCAGTAGTCTTAGATATGCAGATGACACCACCTTTACGGCAGAACGTGAAGAAGAACTAAAAAGCCTCTTGATCAAAGTGAAAGAGGAGAGTGAAAAAGTTGGCTTAAAGCTCAACATTCACAACACTAAGATCATGGCATCTGGTCACATCACTTTATGGCAGATAGCTGGGGAAACAGTGGAAATAGTGGCTGACTCTTTTTTTAGGCCCCAAAATCACTGCAGATGGTGATTGCAACCATGAAATTAAAAGATGCTTACTCCTTGGAAGGAAATTTATGACCAACCTAGACAGGATATTAAAAAGCAGAGGCATTACTTTGCCAACAAAGGTCCATCTAGTCAAGGCTATGGTCTTTCCTGTGGTCATGTATGATGTGAGAGTTGGACTGTGAGGAAGGCTGAGTGCCGAAGAGTTGATGCTTTTTAATTGTGGTGTTGGAGAAGACTTTGAGAGTCCCTTGGACTCCAAGGAGATCCAACCTGTCCATCTTAAGGGAGATCAGTCCTGAGTGTTCATTGGGAGGACTGATTTTGAAGTTGAAACCCCATTACTTTGGCCACCTGATGCGAAGAGCTGACTCATTTGCAAAGACCCTGATGTTGGGAAAGATTGAGGGCTGAAGGAGAAAAAGGATTAGATAGTTGGAAAGCATTACCGACTGGATGAACATGGGTTTGGTTCACAACCTAGATAACATATTCAAAAGCAGAGACATTACTTTGCCAACAAAGATCCATCTAGTCAAGGCTATGGTTTTTCCTGTGGTCATGTATGGATGTGAGAGTTGGACTGTGAAGAAGGCTGGGTGCCAAAGAATTGATGCTTTTGAACTGTGGTATTGGAGAAGACTCTTGAGAGTCCTCTGGACTGCAAGGAGATCCAACCAGTCCATTCTGAAGGAGATAAGCCCTGGGATTTCTTTGGAGGGAATGATGCTGAAGCTGAAACTCCAGTACTTTAACCACCTCATGCGAAGAGTTGACTCATTGGAAAGGACTCTGAAGCTGGGAGGAATTGAGGGCAGGCGGAGAAGGGGACGACAGAGGATGAGATGGCTGGATGGCATCACTGACTCGATGGACGTGAGTCTGAGTGAACTCTGGGAGTTGGTGATGGACAGACAGGCCTGGCGTGCTGCGATTCATGGGGTCGCAAAGAGTCAGACACGACTGAGTGACTGAACTGAACTGAACTGATTTACCAGATCTCCATCAGGAGAGAAGGCCACATCCCCCAGGTACTGTGAGCACTTCTAGCAGGAATCCTTTACCATCAGCCCTCAGGATTGCCTTGTTTGAGAAACTGAATCTCCTCCTTATAGGATGGCCCACCCACCTTTCATGGCTGCACTTTGTGGCCTGTTCCTACAGGGAGGGGTTTCTCTTTGAAGTTCCCTACCTGCAAATGCTCATTAGGGAAAGCACAACACATCATTTTATTCTTTTGTTTTTAATTTTTTTATAAAAATATTTAATTTATTTTAATTGGAGGCTAATTACTGTACAGTATTGTGGTGGCTTTTGCCATACATTGACATGAATTAGCCATGGGTGTGTATGTGTCCCTTTATCCTTAACCCCCATCCCACCTTCCTCCCCACCCCATCCCTCTGGGTTGTCCCAGAGCACTGGCGTGCAGTGCCCTGCTTCATGCATTTAACTTGCACTGGCCGTCTATTTTACATATGGTAATATACATGTCAAAGCTATTCTCTCAAATCATCCCACCCTTGCCTTCTCCCACAGAATCCAAAAGTATGTTCTTTGCATATGTGTCTCTTTTGCTATCTTGCATATAGGGTCATTGTTACTGTCTTTCCAAATTCCATATATATGCATTAATTTACTCTATTGGTGTTTCTCTTTCTGACTTACTTCACTCTGTATAATAGGTTCCAGTTTCATGAACCTCATTAGAACTGACTCAAATGCACTCTTTTTCATAACTGAGTAATATTCCATTGTATATATGTACCACACTTCCTCATTCATTCATCTGCTGATGGACATCTGGGTTGCTACCATGTCCCAGCTATTGTAAACAATGCTGCAATGAACATTGGAGTATGCATGTCTCTGTCATTTCTGGTTTCCTCACAGTGCATACACAAGAGTGTGATTGCTGGGTCATATGACAGTTCTATTTCCAGTTTTTAAAATAATGTCCACACTGTTCTCAATAGTGGCTGTAATATTTTGCATCATCACTAACAGTGTAAGAATGTTCCCTTTTCTCCACATGCTCTCCAGAATTTATTGTTTGTAGACGTTTTGGTGGGAGTCATTCTGATTGGTTTGAAATGGTTTCTCACTGTGGTTTTGATTTGCATTTCTCTGATAATGAACGATGAGTATTTTTTTTTTCATCTGTTTGTTAGAAATCTGTATGTCTTCTTTGGAGAAATGTCTGTTTACTTCTTTGGCGCACTTTAAGATTGGGCCAAAGAACCCCATGAATGGAATGAAAAGGCAAAATGATAGGATACTGAAAGGGGAACTCCTCGGGTCAGTAGGTGCCCAATAAACTACTGTAGATCAATGCATAAATAACTACAGAAAGCATGAACGGATGGAGCCAAAGCAAAAGCATACCAGTTGTGGATCTGACTGGTGATAGAAGCAAGGTCCAATGCTATAAAGCGCAGTATTGCATAGGAACCTGGAATGTCAAGTCCATGAATCAAGGCAAATTGGAAGTGGTCAAACAGGAGATGGCAAGAGTGAATGTCAACATTCTAGAAATCCTAAGAATCAGCAAATTAAAATGGACTGGAATGGGTGAATTTAGCTCAGATGACCATTATATCTACTACTGTGGGAAGGAATCCCTTAGAAGAAATGGAGTAGCCATCGTGGTCAACAAAAGAGTATGAAATGCAGTACTTGGATGCAATCTCAAAAACGACAGAATGATCTCTGTTCATTTCCAAGGCAAACCATTCAGTATCACGGTAATCCAAGCCTGTGCCCCAACCAGTAACGCTGAAGAAGATGAAGTTGAACGGTTCTATGAAGACCTACAAGACCTTTTAGAACTAACACCCAAAAAAGATGTCCTTTTCATTATAGGGGACTGGAATGCAAAAGTAGGAAGTCAAGAAACACCTGGAGTAACAGGCAAATTTGGCCTTGGAATATGGAATGAAGCAGAGCAAAGGCTAATAGAGTTTTACAAGAGAACTTAATGGTCATAGCAAACACCCTCTTCCAACAGCACAAGAGAAGACTCTACACATGGACATCATCAGATGGTCAACACCAAAATCAGATTGATTATATTCTTTGCAGGCAAAGATGGAGAAGCTCTATACAGTCAGCAAAAACAAGACCGGGAGCTGACTGTGGCTCACATCATGAACTCCTTATTGCCAAATTTGGACTTAAATTGAAGAAAGTGGGGAAAACAACTAGACCATGCAGGTATGACCTAAATCAAATCACTTATCATTATACAGTGGAAGTGAGAAATAGATTTAAGAGCCTAGATCTGATACACAGAGTACCTGATGAACTATGGATGGAGGTTCGTGACATTATACAGGAGACAGGGATAAAGATCATCCCCATGGAAAAGAAATTTAAAAAGGCAAAATGGTTGTCTGAAGAGGCCTTACAAATAGCTGTGAAAAGAAGAGAAGCAAAAGCGAAGAAGAAAGGGAAAGATATAAGCATCTGAATGCAGAGTTCCAAAGTATAGAAAGGAGAGATAAGAAAGCCTTCCTCAGCGATCAATGAAAAGAAATAGCGGAAAACATCAGAATGGGAAAGACTAGAGATCTTTTCAAGAAAATTAGAGATACCATGGAACATTTCATGCAAGGATGGGAAAAATAAAGGACAGAAATGGTATGGACCTAACAGAAGCAGAAGATATTAAAAAGAGATGGCAAGAATACACAGAAGAACTGTACAAAAAAGAGCTTCAAGACCCAGATAATCACAATGGTGTGATCACTCACCTAGAGCCATACATCCTGGAATGTGAAGTTAAGTGGGCCTTAGAAAGCATCCCTATGAACAAAGCTAGTGGAGGTGATGGAATTCCAGTTGAGCTATTTCTAATCCTGAAATATGATGCTGTGAAAATGCTGCACTTAATATGCCAGCAAATTTGGAAAACTCAGCAGTGGCCACAGGACTGGAAAAGGATTTCATTCAAATCCCAAAGAAATGCAAGGCCAAAGAATGCTCAAACTACCACACAATTGTACTCATCTAACATGCTAGGAAAGTAACGCTCAAAATTCTCCAAACCAGGCTTCAGCAATACGTGAACTGTGAGCTGCCAGATGTTCAAGCTGGTTTTAGAAAAGGCAGAGGAACCAGAGATCAAATTGCCAACATCCAACGAATCATGGAAAACAGAAGAGAGTTCCAGAAAAACATCTATTTCTGCTTTATTGACTATGCCAAAGCCTTTGGGTGGATTACAATAAACTGTGGAAAATCTGAAAGAGATGGGAATACCAGACCACCTGACCTGCCTCTTAGGAAACCTATATGCAGGTCAGGAAGCAAAGTTAGAACTGGACATGGAACAACGACTGATTCCAAATAGGAAAAGGAGTACATCAAGGCTGTATATTGTCACCCTGCTTATTTAACTTATATGCAGAGTACATCATTAGAAACACTGGGCTGGAAGAAGCACAAGCTGGAATCAAGATTGCTGGGAGAAATATCAATAATCTCAGATGTCCAGATGACACCACCATTATGGCAGAAAGTGAAGAGGAACTAAAAAGCCTCTTGATGAAAGTGAAATTGGAGAATGAAAAAGTTGGTTTAAAGTTCAACATTCAGAAGACTAAGATCATGGCATCTGGTCCCATCACTTCATAGCAGATAGACTTGGAAACTTTGGAAACAGTGTCAAACTTTACTTTTTTGGGCTCCAAAATCACTGCAGATGGTGACTCAGCCATGAAATTAAAAGACGCTTACTCCTTGGAAGGAAAGTTATGACCAATCTAGATATCATATTGAAAAACAGAGATAGCACTTTGTCAACAAATGTCCATCTAGTCCAGGCTATAGTTTTTCCAGTGGTCATTATGGATGTGAGAGTTGGAGCCCCAAAGAATTGATATTTTTGAACTGTGGTATTGGAGGAGAGACTCTTGAAAGTCCTTTGGACTGCATTGAGATCCAACCAGTCCATCCTAGAGATCAGTCCTGGGCGTTCATTGGAAGGACTGATGCTGAAGCTGAAACTCCAATACTTTAGCCACCTCATGAGAAGAGTTGACTCATTGGAAAAAAACCTGATGCTAAGAGGGATTGGGGGCAGGAGGAGAAGGGGACGACAGAGGATGAGATGGCTGGATGGCATCACCGACTCGAAGGACATGAGTTGAGTGAACTCTGGGAGTTGGTGATGTAAAGGGAGGCCTGGCATGCTGTGATTCATAGGGTCACAAAGAGTTGGACACGAGTGAGGGACTGAACTGAACTGAACTGAAGATTGGGTCATTTATTTTTCTGATATTGAGCTACTTCAGTTGCTTGTATATTTTGGCAATTGATTCTTTGTCAGTTGTTTCATTTGCTTTGTCTTCTCCATTTCTGAAGGCTGCTTTTCCACCTAGCTTATAGTTTCCTTCATTCTGCAAAAGTTTCTAAGTTTAATTAGGTCCCGTTTGTTTATTTTTGCTTTCATTTCCATTACTCCAGGAGGTGGGTCATAGAGGATCTTGCTGTTATTTATGTTAGATTGTTCTGCCTGTGTTTTCCTCTAAAAATTTTAGAGTTTTTGATCTTACATTTAGATCTTTAATCCATTTTAAGTTTATTTTTGTGTATGATGTTAGAAAGTGTTCTAGTTTCATTCTTTTACACGTGGTTGACCAATTTTCCCAGCACCACGTACTCAAGAGATTATCTTTTTCCATTGTATATTTTTGCCTCCTTGTCAAAGATAAGTTTTCCATAGGTGTGTGGGTTTATCTCTGGGCTTTCTATTTTTTCCTGTTGATCTATATTTCTGTCTTTGTGCCATATCATATTTTCTTAATGACTGTAGCTTTGTAGTATAGTCTGAAGTCAGGCAGGTTGATTCTTCCAGTTCCACTCTTCTTTTTCAAGATTATTTGAGGTTTTTTTGTTTATCCATACAAATTGTGAAATTATTTGTTCTAGTTTCATGAAAAATATATTGATAGCTTGATAGGGATTGCATTGAAGCTATAGATTGCTTTGGGCAATATACTCATTTTCACTATATTGCTTCTTCTGATCAATAAACATGGTATCATATTTCTGTCATCTTTGATTTTTTCCATCAGTGTTTTATAGTTTTCTATGCATAGGTCTTTTGTTTCTTTAGGTGAATTTATTCCTAAGTATTTTATTTTTTCATTGCAATGGTGAATGCATTCGCTTGCTTAATTTCTGTTTTGTCATTGTTAGTGTATAGGAATACAAGGATTTCTGCATAATAATTTTATTTTTAATAATTTTAGATCCTGCAACTCTACTATATTTGTTGATTAGCTCTGATAATTTTCTGGTGGTGTCTTTTGGGTTTTGTATATAGATTATCCTCTCATATGCAAAGAGTGAGAGTTTTACTTCTCTTTTCCAATCTGGATTCTTTTTATTTCTTTTTTTTCTCTGATTGTTGTGGCTAGGACTTCCAAAACTATATTGAATAGCAGTTGTGAGAGTGGGCACTCTTGTCTTTTTCCTGATTTTAGAGGAAATGCTTTCAATTTTTCTCCATTGAGGATGATGTTTGCTGTGTGTTTGTCATATATAGGTTTTATTATGTTGAGGTATGTTCCTTCTCTGCCTGCTTTCTGGAGAGTTTTGATCATAAATATTTCTTGAATTCTTTCAAATGCTTTCTCTGCATCTATTGAGATAATCATATGGTTTTTATCTTTCAATTTGATAATGTGGTGTGTATCACATAGACTGATTTGCAAATATTGAAGAATTCTTGCATTCCTGGGATAAAGCCCACTTGGTCATGATGTATGATCTTTTTAATATGTTGTTTGATTCTGTTTGCTAGAATTTTGTTGAGGATTTTTGCATCTATGTTCATCAGTGATATTGGCCTGTAATTTTCTTTTCCGTGTGGCATCTTTGTCTAGTTTTGGTATTAGGATGATGGTGGCTTCATAGAATGAGTTTGGAAGTTTACCTTCCTCTGCAATCTTCTGGAAGAATTTGAGTAGGATAGGTGTTAACTCTTCTCTAACTTTTTCGTAGAATTCACTTGTAAAGTCACCTGGTCCTGGACTTTTGTTTGTTGGAAGATTTTTTATTATAGTTTCTATTTCTGTTCCTGTCATAGGTCTGTTAAGATTTTCTATTTTTTCCTTATTCAGTTTTAGAAGGTTATACTTTTCCAAGAATTTGTCCATTTCTTCCAAGTGTTGCTGATAGCAGTCTCTTATGATCCTTTGTAATTTCTGTGTTGTCTGTTGTGTTTTCTCCATTTTCATTTCTAATTGTATTGATTTGATTCTTCTCCCTTTTTTTCTTGATGAGTCTGGCTAACAGCTTGTCTATTTTATTTGTCTTCTCAAATACCCAAGTTTTAGTTTTATTGATTTTTTCCTGTAGTCTCCTTCATTTATTTTTCAATTAATTCTGCTCTGATTTTTTTTTTTTAATTTATTTATTTCCTTCTACTAACTTTGGGGTTCTTCTGTTCATCTTTTTCTAATTTTAGTTACCTGAAGGTTTAAAGTTAGTTTTCTTTCTTTCTTTCTTTTTTTTTTTTTTTTTAATGTTTTTCTTGTTTCTAGAGGTAGGCTTGTATTGCTATGAACCTCATTCTTAGTTCTGCTTTTACTGAATCCCATAGGTTTTGGGTTGTCATGTTTTTATTTTTATTTGTTTCTATATATATTTTGATTTCTTCTGTGATCTGCTGGCTATTTAGAGTGTGTTGCTTAGTCTCCATATGTTAGTATTTTTAATAGATTTTTTTTCCTGTAGTTGACATCTAATCTTCCCACATTGTGATCAGAAAAGATGCTTGAAATGAATTTCTTTTCTTTCTTTCTTTTTATTTATTTATTTTATTTATTTTATTATTTTTTTTAATTCACCAAGGCTCGATTTATGGCCCAGGATGTGATCTACCCTGGAGATGTTCCCTGTGCACCTGGGAAAAATGTGAAATTAGTTATTTGGGGTGAAATACCCTATAGCTATTAATTAGGTCTAACTGGTCCATTGTATCATTTAAAGTTTGTGTTCCCTTGCTTATTTTCTTTTTAGTTGATACATCCATAAATGTGAGTGGGGTATTAAAGTCTCCCACTATTATTGTGTTACTGTTAATTTCCCCTTTCATACTTGTTAGCATTTGTCTTACATATTGTGGTGCTCCTATGTTGGGTGCATACATGGTTATAATCATTATATCTTCTTGGATTGATCCTTTGATCATTATGTAGTGTCTTCTTTGCCTCTTTTCAAGGCCTTTATTTCAAAGTCTATTTTATCTGATATGAGTATTGCTACTCCTGCTTCTTTTGGTCTCCATTTGCATGAAATATCTTTTTTCCAGACCTCCTCGTTCAGTCTGTATGTGTCCCTAGATTTGAGGTGGGTCTCTTGTAGACAGCATATATAGGGGTCTTATTTTTGTATCAATTCAGCCAGTCTTTGTCATTTCATTGGAGCATTTAATCCATTTGCATTCAGGGTAATTATTGATAACTATGATCCCATTATTTACTTTGTTGTTTTGAGGTCGTTTTTATAAACCTTTTGTGTGTTTCCTGTCTGAATAAGATCCTTTAGCCTTTGTTGAAGAGCTGGCTTGATGGTGCTGAATTCTCTCAGTTTTTGCTTGTCTGTAAAGCTTTTGATTTCTCATATCTGAATGAGATCCTTGCTAGGTAGAGTAATCTTGACTGTAGATTTTTCTCTTTCAACACTTTAAGGATGTCCTGCAATTCCCTTCTGGACTGAAGAGATTCTATTGAAATTTCAGCTGTTATCCTTATGGGAATCCCCTTGTGTGTTATTTGTTATTTGTTTTTTCCCTTGTTGCTTTTAATATTTGCTCTTTGTGTTTGATTTTTGTTACTTTGATTAATATGTGTCCTGGGGTGTTTTGCCTTAGGTTTATCCTGTTTATATTTCTCTGGTTTTCTCTGATTTGGGTGGCTATTTCTTCCCTATTTTAGGGAAATGTTTTACTATTATCTCCTCAATTATTCTCTCATGTCCTTTCTTTTTGTCTTCGTCTTCTGGGACACCTATGATTCCAATGTTGGGGCATTTAACATTGTTCCAAAAATCTCTGAGGTTGTCCTCTCTTTTATTTATGTACTTTTCCTTTTTTTTTTTTCTTTCAGCTTCATTTATTCCCACCATTCTATCTGCCTCCTCAGTTATCCTCTCTTTTGATAAATTATTCTACTTTTGATTCCCTCCAGAGTGCTTTTAATCTCAGTTATTTCATGTTCATTATTGACTGACTCTTTTCTATTTCTTCTATGTCCTTGTTAAACATTTCTTGCTTATTTTAAGTCCTTGTCTAGTCTATTTATCTGTAAATATATTTTGTTTTCAAGATTTTAGATCACATTTGCTATCATTATTCTGAATTCTTTTCAGATAGACTCCCCATATCCTCCTCTTTTGTTTGGTTTAGTGGGTTTTTATCATGTTACTTCACCTGATTATTTCTCTGCCTTTTCATTTTGTTTAGGTTGCTGTGTTTGGGTTCCCCTTTGCAGGCTGAAAGTGTGTGGTCCTCTTAATTGTGGAGTCTGCTCCCTGTGGGTAGGGTTGGACCAATGGTTGTCAAGGTTTCCTGGTTGGGGGAGCTTGAGTCTGTGTTCTGGTTGGTAGAGATGGATTTCTTCTCTCTGGAGTGCAAAGAAGTATCCCGTTGTGAGTTTTTTGGTGTCTATGGGTTTGGCATGACTGGGCAGCCCATCTTTTAATGCTAAGTGTTGTGTTCCTGTTTTGCTGGAGAACTAGCATGGTGTGTCCTGCAATGGAGTTTGTTGGCTCTTTTGTGGAGCTTGGTTTCAGTGTAAAATGGAGACTTTTTGTGAACTCTTGTCTATCAGTGTTCCCTGGACTCAGGAGCTCTCTGATGTTCTAAAGTTTTGGAGTTAAACCTCAGGCGTATGGCTTTCATTCCTTCTCTTACAATAGCCTCCAGACTTCTCTATCCATATGGCACAGAAGATACAACTCCTAGGTTAATGGTGAAACACTTCTCCACAGGAAGGAACACCCAGAGAGATTCACAGAGTTATATAGAGAAGAGAAGAGGGAGGTGGGAGATAGACGTGGCCAGGATGAGAAAACCAGGACCCAAAATGGGAGAGAGCAATCTGCCAGTAATTAAATCCCTAAGTGCTTTTTCCTACTGTGTATTTTCCTCCTCTGGCATTTAGGCTACTCATGAAGACCTATTCTACCAGCCACTAGAGTATGTACTGCTAAATACAATCCATGCCTGTGGTGGCCCAAAGGGATATCACTCTTCTCTTTATGTCAATTGTCCTTGAAGTTCACTAGTAGAGTTAAAAATCAGAACACTATCCAAACCTCAGCCTACCCTCCTAAACTTGAAATTATTTATTCTTAGTGCTCACAAATACTAGTTACTTGCCCCATTTCATGTTACAGATATGGTTGAATCCTGCTCAGACTGCACGTGGCCCAGCTGCAACCGAGCCCTCCTGAAACAAACTGTACTCTTACACGTTCTTCAACCCAGACCTGAGGTCCATTTTATTCCCTGTTCCAATGCAAATCATGGAACATCGATTTTTTTTTTTTTAAGATGAAATGGATTCCATCAACAAGATGAAGTTTAATCAGTGGCCTCACTAAGCAATCATAAACCAGTCAGTTGTAACGCATTGCCTGTTTCAAGCTGTTATGTAACTTCTGTATAGATAGGAGTGTGGATTAAGAATGATTGGTTCAATTATTCCAAACCTACTTTTTCATGATATCTGCATATATAATTGAGTTGCCAATGAACCTGAGAATCTATTTGAGCTGGCCTTTAATACTGAGCAAAACTTACTGAAATTTTATATACAATGAATGGTGTATACTAACCAGTTAAGTGTTAGATTAATAAAGAAATGCAACAAAGACATTTACAGATGGGTAAAAATACATTTTGCCCAAGATACATTGTTTAATAAATGGTGAACTAATAACATACATAAATAATGAAATTAGAAACTCAAGTGTTTGAATTGAAAACAAGGACAAAAACAACTACAAGACAGTTGAATTTTCATGAAAACTGAGTGTTTTGTATATTCAATAAAATTGTACAAACTTGAAAAAACAATCCCTCAACTTAAGACAAACTAAAATAATTCACCATCTGTATATGAATTTTTTGTCTGTTTTTAGATAAAATTATTTATTTTGAATGATTTTAACAATATTTGCACTCTACATCCTTAGTGAGATATTCCCTAAAAATCAAAAGAAATACAAATAGATACTTAATGTAATTCAATAGCTGTGTACTCTAAAGTTCCTAACATTTCCATAATTTATTTTTGTTTTATATAAGGTATGGATTGATTTTACTTTGTTCACTTTTCAGGTTTAATTCTGTGGCATGGGAAATCCCATGGACAGAGGAGTCTTGAGGGCTTCAGTGTGAGGGTTCACAAAAGTGTTGGATACAACTTGATGGCTGAAAAACAATATTTCTTACTATTTTTTAAAATCTATTTCTCCAGTGTTTTTGTTGCTTTTTCTCCTTCTAAATAGGCATACTGCTTGAGATTTTAAATTTATTCTTTTGAATAAATTTTGAAGTAAAGTTTTATTTACTTCATTAATATGTTATTTGAATGCATTCAACTATCACCTCTAAATTAAGATGACCAATGTCTCCAGCCTTCCTTCTCACTGATTGCTCACGTCTATAATTTATGAATCCAGGGCACACTTTTTAGATGGGAATTTTAATTTTGCCCATCACTGGTTGCCTCTGCAACTCTGGTGTTTTTGCCATTGATGTTCTCCCAGTATCACCACTGGAAACCAGTAGTTACCTTTGGTTATTTGCAATATCAACTCTCAAGAGGACCAATAAATATTTATTTACTCTAGATATCACTGCTACTACTGTCGCCTCTCAAATGTGATTTTCAACATGTACTGTAAATTTTCTTTGCACATATTTATATTTCCCAATACTAATCATTACAAACATTTTCTTGAGTTCAGATTATTTCTTGCACTCTAAATGCATTTTGCAATATTTTTCTTTAGGTTCCCTTGTGTTCTGCATTCCTTTTCAAAGATATTCATTTTAATCTATTTTGAATACATTATTTTGTTTCTATCCTAGCCCATGATAAAAATGTATTTCTCTTTTTTTCTCACTCTAAACGACATTATAACCATGCATTTTGTGTCATTATTTTTCTTTTCATAGTTTCATCACTGCTCAACTTTAAGGTGCTTTAACAAATATGTTAGATTTGCCTCATCTAAGTGATTAGAGGCCAGGTTATTGCTTTTCTCTAGCAACTAACACAATTATGGGATGATAAAAGTAGCTTGATAGCCAAGTTTAATTTTACTGCTTAATTCCAACTATCTCAAGACCAAGCCTAGGAATCTAAATGAGCTAGTCTAAATTAAGCATTGAATTCAAGTGTTTTGTTGTGTTTTCTCAGTAATAACTTCTCTAGAATTATTGGCATTCTAGAATTTCATCATGTTCTGCACAAAATGTTCCATTTTCTATTCTCTGAAAGTTTTGGAGTAGCTCTTTCCTACCCCCTCCCCACATTTCTTGTCTGTTTTGTGTTTTAATTCAGACAAATAATACTATTTCATTTCACTGATAATTTGGATGAGAATATTTAATCTTTAAATTAAAATATTTAACCTTACAATTTTAGACTTTAGTACAAATTTTCAAAAAGTTTAACTTAACTTTTGTCAGTTTTCTTTTTTTAGGATGAAGAGCACCTACTGAATTTCACACCAAAAACAATTGCATTGCCTGACAATTTATTGGAAGTAAGGATAAATAATTTATTCCCTTAACTTCAAGGAATTTATAGTCTGGAAGGAGAAACAGACACATAAGCCATTACATTCACTTTAAAACAAGTATATATGTGTTTCCAGACCAACATGAACTTTGATTTTATTATTTTTAGTTTTTAAATGTATTTGTTATACAGCATCTCATTCCAAAAAATATTTGATAGCTCTTACAATAAAAGACAATCAGTAACAAGAAACAATTGGACATGCAATATATTAAAAATCTTAGTATCATTTTTCTTGATATGTGGCAATTTATTAAAAACAAAAATAACATATAATGCACACTGTTAAGTATAAAGGCAAGCAAATTAAAGCACATATTTTGAGTAGTAATTAGTGCCCTCTGAAATCTGAACCTCAAACATGGACTTGGGATCATATGGGTTATTTGTGAGGTGATACCATGAAGCAGAGGAATGACAGAAAAGATGAAAATCAAGGTAAAGATAAATTACTGACTTTGCTGCAGTAGTCAATGGAGTCATAATATGACCAGGACTTCTGACATTCTTACAAGATGCTCCTCGAAGGTCTCAATCTAAAGAAGGGAGACTGGGAAACTACCCACCAGCTCCTATCTCTGTTCTTTGAGATGTTATATCCTCTGTCCTCTTGGCTTTGCTTTTGCGCAGAATAACTGACTTACTAGGTCTTCAGAGAAAACTCTAGGGCAGAAAAGGAAATAAAATGCATAATATACTCTTGAACAGAAGGCTGTTAGCATGAATCCAACTTCCCAAAATTTTACCTGGAATAACAGGAAAGTTTGGCATTGGATTGCAAAATGAAGAGGGACAAAGACTAACAGAGTTTTGCCAAGAGAAAGCACTGGTCATAGCAAACACCCAAAGAGACACGTGTACCCCAATGTTCATCACAGCACTGTCTATAATAGCCAGGACATGGAAGCAACCTAGATATTCATCAGCAGATGAATGGACAAGAAAGCTGTGGTACATATACACAATGGAGTATTACTCAGCCATTAAAAAGAATACATTTGAATCAGTTCTAATGAGGTGGATGACACTGGAGCCTATTATACAGAATGAAGTAAGCCAGAAAGAAAAACACCAATACAGTATACTAGCGCATGTATATGGAATTTAGAAAGATGATAACAATAATCCTGTATACGAGACAACAAAAGAGACACTGATGTATAGAACAGTCTTTTGAACTCTGTGGGAGAGGGAGAGGGTGGGATGATTTGGGAGAATGACATTGAAACATGTATAATATCATATATGAAATGAGTCGCCAGTCCAGGTTCAATGCACGATACTGGATGCTTGGGGCTGGTGCACTGGGACGACCCGGGGGGATGGTACAGGGCAGGAGGAGGGAGGAGGGTTCAAGATGGGGAACACGTGTATACCTGTGGCGGATTCATGTTGATATATGGCAAAACCAATACAATATTGTAAAGTTAAAAAATAAAATTAAAATAATAATGATTAATAAATAAAAACACAAGAGACGATTCTACACATAGACATTGCCAGATGGTCAATATCGAAATCAGATTGATTATATTCTTTGAAGCCAAAGATGGAGAAGCTCTATACAGTCAGCAAAAACAAGACTGGGACCTGACTGTGGCCCAGATTATGAACTCCTTATTGCCAAATTCAGACTTAAACTGAAGAAAAAGTAGGGAAAACCACTAGACTTTTCAGGAGTGGCAAAAATCAAATCCTTTATGATTATACAGTGAAAGTGACAAATAAAGGCAAGGGATTAGATATGATAGGCAGAGTGGCTGAAGAACTGTGGATGGAAATTCATGACATTTTACAAGTGGCAGTGATCAAGACCATCCCCATTAAAAAGAAATTCAAAAAGACAAAATGGTGTTTGAGGAGGCCTTACAAATAGCTGAGAAAAGCAGAGAAGAGAAAAGCAAAGGAGAAAAGGAAAGATATACCCATTTGAATGCAAAGTTCCAATGAATAGAAAGGAGAGATAAGAAAGCCTTCCTAAATGAACAATGCAAAGAAACAAAGGAAAACAATAGAATGGGAAAGACTAGAGATCTCTTCAAGAAAATTGGAAATACCAAGGTAACATTTCATGCAAATATGGGCACAATAAAGGAAAGAAATGGTATGGCCCTAACAGAAACAGAAGATATTAAGAAGAGGTGGCAAGAGTACACAAAAGAACTATACAAAAAAAGATCTTAGTGACCCAGATAATCATGATGGTGTGATCACTCACCTAGAGCCATACTTCTTGGACTGCAAAGTCAAATGACCTTAGGAAGCATCACTATGAACAAAGCTAGTGGAGGCGATGGAATTCCAGTTGAGCTATTTCAAATCCTAATAGATGATGGTGTGAAAGTGCTGCACTCAATATCCCAGCAAATTTGGAAAACTCAGCAGTGGCCACAGGACTGGAAAATTCAGTTTTCATTCCAATCCCAAAGAAAGGAAATGCCAAAGAATGTGCAAACTACCACATTTCACATGCAAGCAAAGTAATGCTCACAATTCTTCATACTATGCTTCAGCAGTACATGAACCATAAACTTTCAGATGTTCAAGCTGCATTTAGAAAAGGCAGAGGAACCACAGATCAATTTTCAACATCCACTGGATCATAATAAAAGCAAGAGAATTCCAGAAAAACATCTAATTTTGTTTCATTGACTATGCTAAAATCTTTTACTGTGTGGATCACAACAAACTGTGGAAAATTCTTAAAGATATGGGAATACCAGATTGCCTTACCTGCCTCCTATAAAACCTGTATGCAGGTCTAGAAGCAACAGTTAGAACCAGGCATGGAACAACAGACTGATTCCAAATTGGGAGAAGGTTAAGTTAAGGCTCTATATTGTCACTCTGCTTATTTAACTTCTATTCAGTGTACATCATGTGAAGTGACAGACTGGATGAAGAACAAACCAGACTCAAAATTTCTGGGAGAAATATCAATAACCTCATATATGCAGATGACACCACCATTATGGCAAAAAGCAAAGGGGAACTAAAAAACCTCTTGATGAAGGTGAAAGAAGAGAGTGAAAAAGCTGCTTTAAAATTCAACATTCAAAAAACGAAGATTATGGCATCTGGTCCCATCACTTCATGGCAAGTAGATGGGGAAACTGTCAGACTTTATTTATTTATTTATTTATTTTTGAGCTATAAAATCACTGCAGATGGTGACTGTAGACATGAAATTAAAAGACACTTGCTCCTTGGAAGTAAAGCTATAACAAACTTAGACAGCATTGTAAAAAGCAGTGGCATTACTTTGCCAAAAAAGGTCTGTATAGTCTAAGCTATAGTTTTTCCAATAGTTACACATGGATGTGACAGTTGGATCATAACGTTTGAGCACCAAAGAGTTGTTGCTTTTGAACTGTGGTGTTGGAGAAGGCTCTTGAGAGTCGATTGGACTGCAAGATCAAACCAGTCAATCCTCAAGGAAATAAACCCTGACTATTCGTTGGAAAGACTGAGGCTGAAGCTCCAATACTTTGGGCACCTGATGCAAAGAGCCAACTCATTAGAATATACCTAGATACTGGGTATGTTTGATGGCAGGAGGAGAAGGGAACAAGAGAAGATGAGATGGCATCACTGGCTCAATGGAAGGAGTTTTACCAAGCTCCAGGGTATGGTGAAGGACAGGAAGCCTGGCATGC
The DNA here is from genome assembly GCF_032452875.1 of Bos javanicus. Taxonomy (NCBI): domain Eukaryota; kingdom Metazoa; phylum Chordata; class Mammalia; order Artiodactyla; family Bovidae; genus Bos; species Bos javanicus. Next base: position 2,535,658 of record NC_083871.1, on the reverse strand, counting down.
TGCAGTACATGGGGTTAAAAAGAGTTGGACAAGACTGAGTGACTGAAGAACAGCAAACGTCCCAGAAATGGTGTACCATAGCTGCAGTTGAAATCAGAGCTGGACCAGAGCAACATCATATACAAGAAACCAAACATCTGTAGGTCAGTCCATACTTACAGGGCTCATATCTGTATTATTTATGTTCACAATATCACTTTCTATTTGAGATAGTGATTCACTGATCTCTTTTTAAATGTTGGGAGATTTATTGAGATTATCTAATTTATATTGCTTAAAAAGGCCCGAGCTATAGTGAAGTCTATCATCTCACTCATTAAAATTCACTCAACTTTTCAACTGGTCTATATTTTTAGTGGGGTGAAACTGGTGTTTCTTCATAAATAATAAAATCTTTGGTTACCTTGTTCTCATCAAACCATGGTTGAGAAAGACTACCTTCACAATGATTGTCAGATTTGGAATCACAAGAAATGCCCAAGTGAATGCCCTGCATTCTGAACATACTTCTCTCAGACCATACTAAGTAGCAGAAACTCTGGTTCCACATAGTAATCAGAGTTAATTGCAACCATCATCAAGTTAAGGCTTTACTGAACTCAACTAATTATTATCATTTGCTTACAATTTCACTATCAGGATAAGACCTGATTACCTACATAGATGTTATAACTTCAGATTCAGTGGAAAATTTCTTGATTACCCTTTTCTACATTTCCTCCCCTGGAAGCAAGTACAACAGAAATTAAAGCTATGGTGGGAGTGGGGCAAGGGGGAAAAAAATATATACAAATTAATTCCTGGGATTATATTGAAACTGGTCACCTTGACTTCCACTTCTTCATCCTTAGTTGCCATGTATTCTTACTTTTGAGAATCATAAAAGCATATTTAGGATATTGGTTCAATGCAGATACCATCTTCTGAAAGCATTACCTCAACATGAAGGGTGTGGTGGTACCTAAGCTGGGCTTTTTATAGATTTTTTATAGATGTTCCCTTAGGTTACCTGCTTCCACTGGATCCTATCCATGGAGGGGGCCAGTGGCTGCCATGGTCATACAAGCAGCACTGAATCTCCTTCAGCATAAAGAGTATCTCTTGGACTGAAGCAGTATTGTGTAAAATATTATATCAAACTTTTCTAAGACCTACAGATAAAGGTAAAAATCAGAGAAAAATCACAAATAAAACCTAACTTACACTTATGGAACAGATATGAAGTACACTGTATACAAATCCAGAGTTGCAAGATTCCAATCTACTACTAGTTTCCTCAGGGGTCTGCCGGGAGCCGACATATTGCATATTGAGTGCATATTGCATATTGCATATTGAGTACAGCACTTTTCACAGCATCATCTTTCAGGATCTGGAATAGCTCAACTGAAATTCTATCACTGCCAGGAGCCAGCGTGAGGAACTCCGCCCATGACAAAGGTCATGAGGAAGGAGGCTCGGTATATGCAAAGGCGGGATCGAGCCTCAGGAGTCCCCCTGGAAATTCTCGAGCATCTACCCCCATAATCAGAGTCTGCCTACTTTCTGCTTTGTGCTTTCACCTACACCTCTGACTTTACGGGGGCTGTCCCCCAATACCTCTCTGAAAAAAGAGTTAGCTTACAGCTCCAGTTAATAATTCCTGGGTGTGACAGTGTTTCAATCTACAAACTCCTTTGGAAATCCTCTAGCCTGCCTAAATAGGTTTTTCCGGCCACACGTGATTGTTCAGAGCCTCCCAACTGTGAGAGGCATGAGATGTTCTAAACTGTCTAAATACAGATTCCTTTGAACAGTTAAAAGATTGATTAGAAATTGTATTGGTGAAGGGATTTTCACTTGTTGGGCCAATGTTTGCTGCTAAGTTTCCATATCCCTTATCTGCTGTGTCCCTGGCAGTGTATTGATTAATATAATTGGTGTAAGTAGTAGCTTTAATGTTTGTAACCTGGGACCCTTGAGTTAGTTCTTTTTCTTGTTATAGCCCACCACACCTTTGCTCTGTAGGAATGCAACTTTATCTAATGCTTTGTGGAGGCTGGCGCCTGACTTTAGAATAATCACCTTTAGAGAAACAGGCCTCCGGGCCAGAAGATGATGCAAATCACCTAAGCTTTTGCATATGATAAGTTTGCAGGAAGAAAGCCTGGCTTGCTGCATGACTCTACCCTTTCCCCCATTATCCTCTATGCATAACTTAAGGTATATAAACTACTTTGGAAAATAAAGTGCGGGCCTTGTTCACCAAAACTTGGTCTCACCATGTCGTTCTTTCTCTTAACTTCCAGCTGAATTATTCAGCCTCTTTTCTCCACTGAATTTCCTCACTGAGCTATCCTCATTCTATTACTCTTTATATCTTTAATTAAAGTTTAATTAAGCAGTTGTTTCCTGATCCTCGCCGACGCCGTCCCCACTTCGAATTCCCTGGATCCAGCGGGGCTGGACCCCGGCAGGGGTCAATTCTTAATCATGAATAAATCAGCCTTAGAAAGAGAAAGTTTTTTCAGGGCTTGTGTGTCATCTCTTTAACTATGGCCACTCCATTTATAAGTCCATTTGCAAGCTCTGGGGTAGCCAAAGACAGAGTTTAATATACTCTGGACAGGATGACCATTTAGTGGTTGAACTCCTTCTCAGCAGTATTTTCCTATGGGCAGCGACATGACACTTAACAACCAAGTTCCATGTATGTATCTTCCAGGTCTGTCCACAGGCTTCTTCATTTTATCTCAGACTACCATTAATTTTGCTCATTCCAGGACCCTGAGTAAACAGCCAGACTATTGCCACAGACCAGAAGTCCATGTGTATACTTATTTCATTCTATTTGTTACTCCGTACAAAGAAGATGACTGCTATATACCATTCATCCTTTTACCTGTTTTGAGTTTTCCCCCTCACCACTGACATTTACATCTTACCTTCTTATTAAGCATTAGTACAGGTAGGCATATCATCAGATCACCTGACATTTATTGAACTGATCCATCTATGAGCCAGGCTGAGGTTTATTTCTCCTCTCTCTTCTGGCAATCACCAGAAACAATAAGTGTGGCTTTAGGGCACCTCAGTGATGCAATAGATGTAGATGATCTGACAATATGGATCATATGGTGACAGAATTAATTATACTAGACATTATGCTTCTTAGAATTATGATTGTGAAGGAAATAAGACTGACACATTTATATACAAATAGTTGTATTCAAAGTTTTGCCTCTTCCATTTTCTGAATTGTTTTCTGCAATGTGCTGAGCATGTTTCATGGAAGATTGGAGGTGATTCATATGCAGAAATGATTGTCCATGAGTTACGATGCTCATAGCCTGGGTTTGCACTTTAGAAAACTGTTCACTAAACTTCAACCAAGCTCAGAACTGAAAGGAGGGGATTTCATTCAGGGAATCAAATGTGCATGATATAACTCACCCTCTTCCTCCTGAAATATCTATTCAAATTACAGTAGCTAAATAGATGCATGTAAATTAATAAAGTGTGGAGTGTAGGATATTAGCAAGTTAAAGATTTGAGGTGAATTTCAGGAAGAAAGGCAAGACCTGGAAAATACAAAGGGGTTTAACCAGCAAAGAAAGTGCACACCTGAACATCAAAATGACATGAGAATCCCATCATTCTGCAAGAGAAGCCTCCAAAAGCCTAAAATCGCACAGAGTGAAATTTTCCAGATGTTGGAATCACCACGTGTTTGAAGAATGTCTGTGAGAGTCATCCTACACTAGTAGAAGTGACCAAGTGTATGTCAGTGTTGAAGCAAAAAAATGTCATTTAGGAAAATGCTGTTATCTACATTGAAGAGAATACAGCTCTGGAATTAGAAGTGGATATAATATTACTCTGCTATTTGTTTATTCTTATGAGTATTCAAGCATCCCTTTCTATGACTTTATCATTATTTTTAAACGTGTTTATATATGTGACTTCTCTGGTGGCTCAGACAGTAAAAACGTCTGCCTACAATGCGGGAGACCTGGGTTCGATCCTTGGGTGGGGAAAATCCCCTGGAGAAAGAAATGGCAACCCACTCCAGTACTCTTGCCTGGAAAATCCCATGTATGGAGGAGTCTCGTATGTTACAGTCCATGGGGTCGCAAGTAATCAGACATGACTGAGTGACTTCACTACACTACTACATTACTATATACTTGATTATATCCATACTGTACACCTAGTCTACTTTTAAATACAAAGATTCTTTTTTTAGTGCTAAATTTGTTGGGAATCTTGGCTAACCTGTGTTTGCTTTTACACTTCACATTTCCATAGCTCTGTAGATATTGTCTTGGAAAACATCACAGCAATAAAATTATAAGATAAACAATATCTATGTGCATTAAACTTTCCTAAGCCTGGCTACTTGACTCTAATTTGTACAAAAGCTTTGCAATCTGTCAGTTCGTAGGAAAGCCACTGTTTATAACATGTAGCATTCATAACAGTGCAGTTTTCTGAGAAATGAGAGCACATGCCTCTCTGTCTGGGAGAACTTATTACCTTGGAGGCTATAATGTTGTGTCCACAGATGGGAGTTGGACTCAAACTTCTGAAGTGTAAGAAGAGAGTTGTTTTTTTTTTTTAACAGAATGGCAAACTGGAGCAAAAATCCTGCCTGGGTGGCACATTTGACTTTGACCTATAAGTTAATGTATCATTTAATTTCCACAAATTATTCCCAAGAGGTAATGGACTGAAAAAATGGTTGGGCACTTGAAATTTAATCAGTTAGTATTTCACAGAAAGTTACAGGAATGCACCTTATCCAGACAAATTCTGGTTTATTTGTATTCATAAGAGACAGCCCAAGGTTTTTCAGCCTCACAGATGAGGATGGGAGCAACAGAGAGGAAATGGTTGGGTTCTCATAAGCAAAAATAATTTACAGCAAAGACAACTAAAGGTTATTTTTTAAATGAAATTTTAGAAACAAGCTCAAGAACCTAAAGTTTATCAGTTTCACCACCTGGGAAATTATGTAACTGAATAACCTTCTAGAAATATGAAATAGCAAACACCACAGGTGCAATTAAGACACTGTTCCTGTGAAATAACATCGCTAAGAAATACAAGCCAGAGAAACAGCCTAGGATCACAGTATAAAATACCACAAATGTCTCCAGGGTCTTTGGCTAAAAGACTGATAAAAACAGATATATTTTATATATTTATTATCTTGTCAAATTCAAGCATGAAAATAGCCCATATTTCTGATTCTTTATTTCCTCACAGAGTCTATCATTATTATAACATATTCAGACTCCCCATTTGTCTTTCCAAACTTGTTAATTTGAAACTGTGTTTCATTATACCCAAAAGGTAGCATTTGGATATCTAATCACATCTCGCATATCATTAACCTGCCCCCATTGACTTAGAAGCTACTTTTTAAATGAATATGTTCTTGGCTTCTAGACAGTGTGTCTACCCTATTTGCAGGCCTAGTCCTAAATGAAAATTTTGGACCCAGGCTGGGGGCAGGAAGTTAATATTCCCTCCCCAAAAGTCTACTATTCCAACCCATGATGAAGAGCTGACCTCAAACATTGCAACCTCCCTGCTTGAGACTCTTAGTACTTGCATCCTGAATGGGTGAGAGGTCCAGGAATCATGGCCCCGTCAGCCTAGGATGGGATAGCCACTACCACTGGTATTGCACCTGATCCCCAATGCCTCCAGAAGACCATATCTTCACAGAGGGACAGAGGGTGGCATCAGACTGTGTCCACCCCATACTACCTGGTCACTGTTCCTGATGGAGTGCAGTAGTAGTCACAGAGCTGGGGCAAGAAGAGGACAGTAAGAGCTAGGACTACACAAAAGCTGAGGCTCTGAGTGCCTAACACATGCTCCTCTGTTCTATTAGATTTAAGATACAAAACACAAACTCAAAGATAAATCACTAAAATTTCAAGACAACAACCAAACAGCATTCCAATTCTAAGCATGAAACCCTCTCAGCCTACACTGCTGTGTGACTGCTTTGGCCACAACCTATGAATTTTATCCTGCCTTGAGTATATATCCTCCATTGCCTTGGAAAAGCTGAAACACTTTCATGAAAAATAATCTCCAGAGCATAGAGATCACAATTCAGTTGTGGATGTTTGGGTGATATCTCAATACAGACTTAATTGTATAAGTGTTTACATTCCCAGTAGTTCCATCATAGTCTGAAATTTTGGGGCACCACTATTAATGCAAACCAACAGATAATCTGACAGTTTTTCTTTAAACATATATATTAAGATCATACTGTTGCATTTCTCAAAACCAAATGAAGATTTGGAATAATGTTATATAAATCACTCTATACCTTTCTTGCATCTCCATACCATTCACAATGCAGCATAATTTTGTGAAATCTTGGTGAGACTGAATACAAAAATGAATTGCTTCTACACTGTTCCTCCACTGTCATAATCCGTCTTTTAATTTGGGGGGTTACTCTCCCCTGAAATCAAACATTCTATTTTGAGACACATTTGACGATGAAGAAAGTACTTCAATGAATTCAAGTGAATTAATTTTCTTCATAAGTTTTTCTTTCTAATTTTGATTCTGTACTATAAAACCCATACAATAAATTTGTTTTTCTGAAATAAATTATTTCAGAAAGTTATTTGAATATTTAGTAGAGTTAAATATCTCCTTAGGATTAATATGTTTTATGTACACTAGCTGAAGAAATAAATCAGTTAACTCATCCTATTAATAATTATTGAGTGTCTCCTTTCTGTCAGTGTGTAAAGATAAACATGATGCATAAAACAGGCATTGCTCCTGCTCTCAAGGAGATTACAATATTGTCAGTTAAACAGATAATTCTTCTAGCAAAACAAGTATAAAAATGGGTAGAGGATATACTAAGTATTAGAGAGACATAGAACAAGAGAATGTAACCCACATCTACCCTAATATCATGAGGTAAACACATCCAGATATGATCAAGGATTGTTGAAAAGGAGGGATAGAAATATTTTAGGTTGATATTAAGTGTCACATTGGTGGTATAGTGGTGATCATAGATGCCTTCCAAGCGGTTGAACAGGGTTTGATTCTCAGCCAAGGCAACAGGCCAACCCCTGTGGCTTCCCTGATAGTTCAGATGGTAGAGTTTGCCTGCAGAATAGGAGGCTGAGTTGGGAAGGATCCCTGGAGAAGAGAATGGCAACCCACTCCAGTATTCTGGAGAATTCCATGGACAGAAGAGCCAGGTGAACTACAGTCCATGGGGTTGCAAAGAGTTGGACATGACTGAGGGACAAACAAGGTGTATTATAAATCCCCAAAACAAATGACAGTAAGATAAACCTAAGAACTTAAATTATAGTTAGGTGTATCTGGGAATAGTGTGTAGAGAAAACAATGGTGAATCTGAATCTATGTGATAAAAAGAAGCAGGGCTACACAGACCATTGTCAGCAATGTCACGTTTGCATCTGAAGGCTAAAAAGACAATTATAGTGTTATAAAAGTGAAGGTCACATATTGTGTTTAAGTATAGACATCTCTGGATGTATTAGGAGTCAGTAGCTGAATGAGGGGAAAAAGTACTTGAGACCATAGGTTAGTGATGAGTATGTTGAAGAAAGTTAAGTGAGAGATGGCAGTGCCTGTTGTAAGTGAATAAAGGGGATGGATATAAAAATCATATTCAAATTTAGGATGTAGAAACTGCAGAGCAGGTTATTTAGATGTGGAAAATGAGAGGAAAGAGATAAAATCATTTATTTGTTGCCAACTGGGCAAACATGCAGATGATGATGCCATTCATTACAGTAGGAATCAGAAAAGTAGATTGTAGAGAGAAGGTGAATCAGTTTTGGACAGGTTGAGGTGCATGCAAATCATCCAGGTATGGAAATATAAAAGGTAATTTTAATATATAGATGAAGAGAATGGCTAGAGAAATGTAAGAGAGATATGTATCTATAGGTGGTAATTGAAGATAAAGATATGGGTGAAGTTGCTCAAGGAGAAAATTAAGGACAAAGCAGGAGAGCATGGAGCAAAGACTGGAGAAACCATTGAGACACAAGCTGAGGACAACTGAAGGACAAGCTGAGGATAAAGTAACCTGAAAAGAAGCAGCATGAGGTAGAATTTATACCATAAGTATCCTGACTCAGGAGGCCTGATTATCACAAAACTTAGGAAGGCATTAGGTCCAAAGAGTAAAAGAAAGGATTATCTTGCATAAGAGACACTTCTTCTTGTATCAAGGAAGAAGATGGTACTTAAAGATGAGTTTTCAGGTGATAGTGAAATTTTGGAAGATTCTATATAGTCTATTTTAAGTGCAGAGAAATTATGCTCATTAGCTAAGAGTAAAGAGAGAATGTGTGGATTTGAAAAATAGAGATATGATTAGACAATGAGGGAGACAAGTGACTTGCCAAATAAAGGTCTCTAAGTGACAGGATGGCCTAGAAGAAACTGTCATCCTAAATTTACAAAAGCATAAATGGGGTTTATAGTGAAGTTTTCCAAGGAAACTTGGTAGCCTGACTTGAGAAGTCAATCAGGTTCACAAGAAAAGAGTTTTCTCAGCACTTAGCATAAATATGACCAAAGACTTTAATTTAGGGGAAAAGATGAGGAAGCAAATGTTTAAATTTTTCTTGATAATATAGGTCTGGAAAATAAAAATAAAACATATATAAACTAATAATTTACTATTTTTGTTGTTATTCAGTAGCTAAATCTTGTCTACCTCTTTGATACCTCATAGACTACAGCACACCAGGCACATCTGTCCTCCACTAGCTTCTGGAATTTGCTCAGATTTATGTACATTGAGTCAGTGATGCTATCTAACCATTTCATTCTCTGCTACCCCCTTCTCCTTTTTGCCATTAATCTTTCCAAACATCAGGGCCTTTCCAGTGAGTTGGATCTTCATATCAGTGGTCAAAATATCATAGCTTCAGCTTCAGTATTAGTCTTATAATTCAGGTTTGATCTTCCTGCAGTCCAAGGGGCTCTCAAGAGCCTTCTCCAGCACAATTCAAAAGCATCAATTCTTCGGTTCTCAGCCTTCTTTAGGGTCTTACTCTCAAATCTGTCAATGGTACATGACTACTGGAAAAACCATAGACTTGACTACACAGACCTTAGTTGGCAAAGTGATTTCTCTGCTTTTTTTTAATCGATTTATTTTAATTGGAGGCTAATTACTTTACAATATTTTAGTTGTTTTTTGCCATACATTGACAAAATCAGCCACAGGTATACATGTGTTCCCCATCCTGAACCCCTCTTCTGCCTCCCTCCCCATCCCATCCCTCTGGCTCATCCCAGTGCACCAGCCCTGAGCACCCTGAATCATGCATTGAACCTGGGCTGGTGATCTGTTTCACATATGATAATATACATGTTTCAATGCTATTCTGTCAAATTATCCCACCGTTTACTTCTCCCACAAAGTCCGAAAGACTGTTCTATACATCTGTGTCTCTTTGGCTGTCTTGCATATAGGATCATTGTTACCATCTTTCTAAATTCGATATATATATATGTGTTATTATACTCTACTGGTGTTTTTCTTTTTGACTTACTTCACTTTGTATAATAGGCTCCAGTTTCATCCACCTCACTAGAACTAATTCAAATTCATTCTTTTTAATGGCTGAGGAATATTCCATTGTGTATATGTATCACAGCTTTCTTATTCATTCATCTGGCAATGGACATCTAGGTTACTTCCATGCCCTGGTAAACTGTGCTGCGATGAACATTGGGGTACATGTGTCTCTTTCAATTTTGGTTTTATATATGCCCAGCAGTGGGATTTCTGGGTCATATGTGAGTTCTATTTCCAGCTTTTTAAGGACTCCACATTGTTCTCCATGGGAGCTGTACTAGTTTGCATTCCCACCAACAGTGTGAGAGGGTTCCCTTTTCTCTGCACCCTCTCCAGCATTTATTGTTTGTAGACTTTTTGATAGCATCCATTCTGACTGGCATGAGATGGTACCTCATTGTGGTTTTGATTTGCATTTCTCTGATAATGAGTGCTGTTGAACATCTTTCTTGTGTTTGTTAGCCATCTGTAAGTCTTCTTTGGAGAAATATCTGTTTAGTTCTTTGGCCCATTTTTTTTGATTGGGTCGTCTATTTTTCTGGAATTGAGCTGCAGAAACTGCTTGTATATTTTTGAGATAAATTCCTTGTCAATTGTTTCATTTGCTATTATTTTCTGCCACCCTGAAGGCTGTATTTTCACACTGCTATAGTTTCCTTTGTTGTGCAAAGCTTTTACATTTAATTAGGTCCCATTTGTTTATTTTTGCTTTTATTTTCAATATTCTGGGAGGTGGGTCATAGAGGATCCTGCGGTGGTTTATGTCGGAGAGTGTTTTGCCTATGTTTTTCTCTAGGAGTTTTATAGTTTCTGGTCTTATGTTTAGATATTTAATCCATTTTGAGTTTATTTTTGTGTATGGTGTTAGAAGGTCTAGTTTCATTCTTTTACAAGTGGTTGACCAGTTTTCCCAGCACATTTGTTAAAGAGATTGTCTTTTCTCCATTGTATATTCTTGCCTCCTTTGTCAAAGATAAGGTGTCAATAGGTGCATGGATTTATCTCTGGGCTTTCTATTTTCTTCCATTGATCTACATTTCTGTCTTTGTGCTAGTACCATACTGTCTTCATGACTGTAGCTTTGTAGAATAGTCTTAAGTCAGGCAGGTTGATTCCTCCAGTTCCATTCTTCTTTCTCAATATTACTTTGGCTATTCAATGTTTTTTTGTATTTCGGTACAAACTGTGAAATTATTTGTCCTAGTTCTCTGAAAAATACAATTGGTAGCTTGATAGGGATTGCATTGAATCTATAGATTGCTTTGGGTGGTGTTCTCATTTTCACTATATTGTTTCTTCTAATCCATGAACATGGTGTATTTATCCATCTATTTGTGTCAACTTTGATTTCTTTCTTCAGTGTTTTATAGTTTTCTATAGATAGAACTTTTGTTTCTTTAGGTAGATTTATTCCTAAATATTTTATTCTTTTCGTTGCAATGGTGAATGGGATTTTTCCCTTAATTTCTTTTTCTGTTTTCTCATTGTTACTGTATAGAAATGCAAGGGATTTCTGTATTAATTTTATATCCTGAAACATTAGTATATTTATTGATTAGCTCTAGTAATTTTCTTGTGTAGTCTTTAGGGTTTTTTTTTTTTTTTATGTAAAGGATCATGTCGTCTGCAAACAGTGAGAGTTTTAATTCTTCTTTTCCAATCTGGATTCCTTTTATTTCGTTTTCTTCTCTGATGGCTGTGCCTAAAACTTCCAAAACTATGCTTAATAGTAGTGGTGAGACTGGGTACCCTTGTCTTCTTCCTGATTTTAGGGGAAACACTTTCAATTTTTCACCATTGAGGATAATGTTTGCTGTGGGTTTATCATATACGGCTTTTCTTATGTTGAGATATGTTTCTTCTATGCCTGATTTCTGGAGGGTTTTTATCATAAATGGATGTTGAATTTTGTCAAAGGTTTTCTATGCATCTATTGAGATTTTTTAATGTGGTGTATCACACAGATTGTTTTGCAAATGTTGAAGAATCCTTGCATTCCTGGGATAAAGCCCACTTGGTAATGATTAATATTTTTAATATGTTGTTTGATTCTGTTTCCTAGAATTTTGTGAAGGATTCTATATACATCTATGTTCATCAGTGATATTGGCCTGTAGTTTTCTTTCTTTCTTTCTTTTCTTTTTTTTTTTTTTTTGTGGTTTCTTTGGTTTTGGTATTAGGCTAATGGTAGACTCATAGAATGAATTTGGAAGTTTACCTTCTTCTTCAATTTTCTGGAAGAATTTAAGTAGGATAGGTATTAACTCTTCCCTAAATTTTTCATAGAATTCAGCTGTGAAGCCATCTGGTCCTGGGCTTTTGTTTGCTGGAAGATTTCTGATTACAGTTTTGATTTCTGTGCTTGTGATGGGTCTGTTAAGATTTTCAATTTCTTCCTGTTTCGGAAAGTTATACTTTTCTAAGGATGTGTCCATTTGTTACAAGTTGTCCGATTTATTGGCATATAGTTGCTGATAGTAGTCTCTTATGATCCTTTGTATTTCTGTGTTGTGTGTTGTGATTTCTCCAATTTCATTTCCAATTTTGTTGATTTGATTCTTCTCCCATTTTTTCTTGATGAGTCTGACTAATGCTTTGTCTATTTTGTTTATCTTCTCAAAGAACCAGCTTTTAGCTTTGTTCATTTTTGCTATGTTCTCCTTTGTTTCTTTTTCATTTATTTCTGCCCTAATTTTTATGATTTCTTTCCTTCTACTAACTCTAGAGTTCTTCATTTCTTCTTTTTCTACTTGCTTTAGGTGTAGAGTTAGGTTACTTATTTGATTTTTGTCTTGTATCTTGAGGTAAGCTTGAACTGCTATGAACCTTCCCGTTAGCACTGCCTTTATTGAATCCCATAGGTTTGGGGTTGTTGTGTTTTCGTTTTCATTAGTTTCTATGAATATTTTGATTTTTTTTAATTTCATGTGTGATTTTTTGGTTATTCAGAAGCATGTTGTTTGGCCTCCATATGTTTGTATTTTCAATTTTTTTTTTTTTCTCTGTAGTTGACATCTAATCTTACTGCATTGTGATCAGAAAAGATGCTTGGAATGATTTCAGTTTTTTTGAATTTAGCCAGGCTAGATTTATGGGCCATAGATTTATGTGATCTATCCTGGAGAACATTCTGTGTGCACTTGAGAAAAAGGTGAAATTTATTGCTTTGGGGGGAAATATCCTATAGATATTAATTATGTCTAACTGGTCCATTGTATCATTTAAACTTTGTGTTTCCTTGCTATTTTTCTGTTTAGCTAATTTATCCATAGGTGTGAGAGGGGTATTAAAGTCTTCCACTATTATTGTATTACTCTTAATTTCCCCCTTCATACTTGTTCAGTTCAGTTTTGTTCAGTTGCTCAGAGGTGTCCGACTCTTTGTGATCCCATGAACTGAAGCATACCAGGCTTCCCTGTCCATCACCAACTAGCAGAGTTTACCCAAACTAATGTTCATTGAGTCAGTGATGCAAACCAAACATCTCATAATCTGTAGCCAGGTTCTCCCACTGCCCTCAATCTTTCCCAAAATCAGGGTCTTTTCAATGAGCTAGTCCTTTGCTAGTGGCCAAAGTATTAGAGTTTCAGCTTCAAAGTGAGTCCTTCCAATGAACAACCAGGACTGATCTCCATTAGGATAGACTGGTTGGATCTCCTTGCAGTCCAAGGGACTCTGAAGAGTCTTCTCCAACACCATAGTTCAAAAGCATCAATTCTACAGCCCTTAACTTTCTTTATAGTCCAACCCTCACATCCATTCATGACCACTGGAAAAACCATAGCCTTGAATAGACAGACTTTGTTGACAAACTAATGTATCTGCTTTGTAATATGCTGTCTAGGTTGGTCATAACTTTCCTTCCAAGGAGTAAGCATCTTTTAATTTAATGGCTGCAGTCGCCATCTGCAGTGATTTTGGAGCAAAAAAAAAAAAATAAAAAAATAAAGTCAGCCACTGTCTCCACTGTATCCCCATCTACTTGCCATGAAGTGATAGGACCAGATGACACGATCTTACATTTCTGAACGTTGAGCCTTAAGCCAACTTTTTCACTCTCCTCTTTAACCTTCATCAAGAAACTCTTTAGTTCCTCTTCACTTTCTGCCATAAGAGTGGTGTCATCTGCATATCTGAGGTTACTGACATTTCTCCCAACAATCTTGATTCCAGCTTCTGCTTCTTCCAGCCCAGTGTATCTCATGATGTACTCTGCATAGAAGTTAAATAAGCAGGGTGACAATATACAACCTTGACATACTCCTTTTCCTATTTGGAACCAGTCTGTTGTTCCATGTCCAGTTCTAACTGTTGCTTCCTGACCTGCATATATGTTTCTCAAGAGGCAGGTCAGGTGGTCTTGTATTCCCATCTCTTTCAGAATTTTCCACAGTTATTGTGACCCACACCATTAAAAGCTTTGGCATAGTCAATAAAGCAGAAATAGATGTTTTTCTGGAACTCTCTTGCTTTTTCAATGATCCAGCAGATGTTGGCAATTTGATCTCTGGTTCCTCTGCCTTTTCTAAAACCAGCTTGAACATCTGGAAGTTCATGGTTCACGTATTGCTGAAGCCTGGCTTGGAGAATTTTGAGCATTCGTTTACTAGCATGTGAGATGAGTACAATTGTGCAGTAGCTTGAGCATTCTTTGGCTTTGCCTTTCTTTGGGATTGGAATGAAAACTGACCTTTTCCAGTCCTGTGGCCACTGCTGAGTTTTCCAAATTTGCTGGCATACTGAGTACAGCACTTTCACAGCATCATCTCTCAGGATTTGAAATAGCTCAATTGGAATTCCATCACCTCCACTAGCTTTGTTCATAGTGACACTTTCTAAGGCCCACTTGACTTCACTTTCCAGGATGTCTGGCTCTCGGTGAGTGATCACACCATCATGATTATCTGGTTCTTGAACATCGTTTTCATACAGTCCTTCTGTGTATTCTTGCCACCTCTTTTTAATATTCTGCTTCTTTTAGGTCTATAACATTACTGTCCTTTATTGTCCTTATCTTTGCATGAAATATTCCCTTTTCTCTAATTTTCTTAAAGATATCTCTAATCTTTCCCATTCTATTGCTTTCCTCTATTTCTTTCATATTTGTTAGCATTTGCCTTATATATTGTTGTGTTCCTATGTTGAGTGTATATATTTTATAATTGTTATATCTTCTTTTGGGATTGATCCTTTGATCATTATATAGTGCCCTTCTTCATCTCTTTTCACAGCCTTTATTTCAAAGTCCACTGCTGCTACTTAGCAGCACTTTAGCTGCTTTTCACGCTTCAGGCGTGTCCGGCTCCATGCGACCCCATAGACGACAGCCCACCAGGCTCCCCCATCCCTGGGATTCTCCAGGCAAGAACACTGGAGTGGGCTGCCATTTCCTTCTCCAATGCATGAAAGTGAAAAGTGAAAGAGAAGTCGCTTAGTCATGCCCAACTCTTCATGATCCCATAGACTGCAGCCCACCAGGCTCCTCCATCCATGGGATTTTCCAGGCAAGAGTACTGGAGTGGGGTTCCATCGCATTCTCCGATTTCAAAGTCTATTTTACCTTATATGAGTATTGCTACTCCTGCTTTCTTTTGGTCTCCATTTGCATGAAATATCATTTTCCAGCCCTTCATTTTCAGTCTGTATGTGTCCCTTTCTTTGAGGAGGGTCTCTTGTAGACAGCATATATAGGAGTCTTGTTTTTATATCCATTCAGCCAGTCTTTGTCTTTGGTTGGGGCATTCAACCCATTTACATTTAAGGTAATTATTGATAAGTATGGTCCCATTGCCATTTACTTTGTTGTTTTGGGTTCGAGTTTGTACACCTTTTCTGTGTTTCCTGTCTAGAGAAGATCCTTTTGCATTTGTTGAAGAACTGGCTTGGTGGTGCTGAATTCTCTCAGCTTTTGCTTCTCGGTAAAGCTTTTGATTTCTCCTTCGTATTTGAATAAGATCCTTGCTGGGTACAGTAATCAGGGTTGTAGCTTTTTCTCCTTCATCAGTTTAAGTATGTCCTGCCACTCCCTTCTGGCCCGAATAGTTTCTATTGAATAATAAGCTGTTATCCTTATGGGAATCCCATTGTGTGTTATTTGTTGTTTTTCCCTTGCTACTTTTTTAACATTTGTTCTTTGTGTTTGATCTTCATTAATTTGATTAATATGTGTCTTCATGTGTTTCACCTTGGGTTTATCCTGTTTGGGACTCTCTGGATTTGTTGGACATGGATGGCTATTTCTTTCCCCATTTTAGGTACATTTTCAACTATTATCTGCTCAATTATTTTCTCATAGCCTTTCTTTTTTTCTTCTTTTTCTGGGACTCCTATGATTCGAAGTTGGGGTGTTTGATATTGTCCCACAGATCTTTGAGGGTGTCCTCATTTCTCTTAATTCTTTTTACATTTTTCCTCTCTGCTTCATTTACTTCCACCATTATATCTTCCACCTCCCTTATCCTATTTTCTGCCTCAGTTTTACTCTTTGTTCTCTCCAGAGTGTTTTTTATCTCAGTTATTGCATTATTCATTATTGATTAACTCCTTTTTATTTCTTCTAGGTCCTTGTTAAACATTTCTTGCATCTTCTCAATCTTGTCTTCAGACTATTTATCTGTAACTCCATTTTGTTTTCAAGATTTTGGATCATTTTTACTATCATTATTCTGAATTCTTTTTCAGGTAGATTCCCTATCTCCTCCTCTTTGGTTTGGTTTGGTGGGCATTTATCATGTTCTTTTACTTGCTGAATATTTATCTGCCTTTTCATCTTGTTTGGATTGCTGTGTTTGGGGTGGCCTTTCTGTATGCTGGAAGTTTGTGTTCCTCTTTATTGTGGTGGTTCCTCCCTGTGGGTGGGGTTGGACAAGAGGCCTGTCAAGTTTTCCTGGTTAGGGAAGCTTGCATCTGTGTTCTGGTGGGTGGACTTGGATCTCTTATCTCTGGAATGCAATGAACTGTCCAGTAGCAAGTTTTGAGGTGATTATGGGTTTGATGTGACTTTTGTTCACCTGTATTTTAGTACTTTGGGGGCTTCCCTCATGGCTCAGAAGGTAAAGTGTTTGCCTGCAATGCAGTAGACCCAGGTTTGATCCCTAGGTCAGGAAGATCCCTGGTGAAGGACATGGCAACCCACTCCAATACTCTTGCCTGGAAAATTCCATGGACAAAGGAGCCTTGGCTAAAGTCCATGGGGTCACAAAGATTCTAATATGACTGAGTGACTTCAGTTCAGTTCACTTCACTTCATTTTAATGCTTAGGGTTATGTTCCTGTGTTGCTGCAGAATTATCTTGGTATGTCTTGCTCTGAAACTTGCTGGCTCTTGGGTGGAGCTTGGTTGCAGTGTAGGTATGGAGGGTTTTGGATGAGCTTTTGTTGATTAATGTTCCCTAGAGTTAGTTTTCTGGTATTCTCAAATTTTGAGTTAAACTTCCTGCCTCTGATTTTCAGTCTTATTCTTACAGTTGCCTCAAGACTTCTCCATCCATACAGCACCGATGGTAAAACATCTAGGTTAATGGAGGAAAGATTCTCCACAGTAAGGAACACCCAGGGAGGTTCACAGAGTTACATGGGAGGGAAGAGGGAGATAGAGGTGACCAGGAAGAGAAAAGGGGAAATCAAAAGGGGAGAGAGCAATCTAGCCAGTAATCAATTACCTATGTGCTCTCCATAGTCTGGAACACCCAGAAAGGTTCACAGAGTTACTTAGAGAAGACAAGAAGGAGGAAGGAAATAGAGGTGACTAGAAGGAGAAGAAAGGGAATCACAAGGGTAGAGACAGATCTAGCCAGTAATCAGTTCCCTAAGTGCTACCTACAGCCTGGAATGCCCAAAGAGATTCACAAAGTTGGGTGGAGAAGAGAAGGTGGAGGGAGGAGATGGAGTTGACCTGCAGGAGAAAAAGGAGAATCAAAAGGGCAATCAAGCCAGTAATCACCCTCCTAAGTAAAAATAGGTACTGAAGTTTGGATTCTTAAAAGTACAAAATTTTATTAAAAAGTACTTTTTTTGTATGTTGTACTTTTTACCAAAAAAAAAGTACAAAATATAATGAATACCAAAAAGCAAAGATTAAAAATCTAGAGTAAAGGTTCAGTTCAGTTCAGTCGCTCAGTCGTGTCTGATTCTTTGAGACCCCATGAATCACAGCATGCCAAGCCTCCCTGTTTATCACCAACTCCTGGACGTCACTCAGACTCACGTCCATCGAGTCAGTGATGCCATCCAGCCATCTCATACTCTGTCGTCCCCTTCTCCTCCTGCCCCCAATCCCTCCCAGCATCAGAGTCTTTTCCAATAAATCAACTCTTTGCATGAGGTGGCCAAAGTACTGGAGTTTCAGCTTTAGCAGCATTCCTTCCAAAGAAATCCCAGGGCTGATCTCCTTCAGAATGGACTGGTTGGATCTCCTTGCAGTCCAAGGGACTCTCAAGAGTCTTCTCCAACACCACAGTTCAAAAGCATCAATTCTTCAGTGCTCAGCCTTCTTCACAGTCCAACTCCCACACCCATACATGACCACAGGAAAAACCATAGCCTTGACTAGACGGACCTTTGTTGGCAAAGTAATGTCTCTGTTTTTTAATATGCTATCTAGGTTGGTCATAACTTTTCTTCCAAGGAATTAGTGTCTTTTAACTTCATGGCTGCAGTCACCATCTGCAGTGATTTTGGAGCCCAATATAAAAGTTTGACACTGTTCCCACTGTTTCCCCTTCTATTTCCCATGAAGTGATGGGACAAGATACCATGATCTTCATTTTCTGAATGTTGAGTTTTAAGCCAAGTTTTTCACTCTCCTCTTTCACTCTCATCAAGAGGCTTTTTAGTTCCTCTTCACTTTCTACCATAAGGGTGGTGTCATCTGCATATCTGAGGTTATATATATTTCTCCCAGCAATCTTGATTTCAGCTTGTGCTTCTTCCAACCCAGTGTTTCTCATGACGTACTCTGCACACAAGTTAAATAAGTAGGGTGACAGAGGAGAGGTTAGACTGTCAAAAATACAATATTTTTTAAAAATCATAAAAAAATTATAAAAAATATATATATGAAGTTTGCTTTAAAAATAGGGTCTTTTTTGCAAGATAATAGTAGGTTTTCAAAATGAAAATTAAAGGAGTAATAAAGAATTTAAAAACAAAAAAAATTAAGAAAAATGAAAATAGTAAAATATATCTAGGAATTTTTCTGGAGCTGTTAAGGGCATTGTGGGGTCAGTTCAGTTTCAGATAGTTCCTTGTTCCAGCTTATACTTCTTCTCAAGTTCAATAGACCTCTTCCAATGTAATCAATGCTAACTACAGGGTTTTAATATGTTGCACCTGTCACTTCCAAAGCAGTTCCTTCTTCTTTGTTTATTTTGGCTTCCTTTGTCCAAGTTTTTTCAATGTCTAATACCTGCCCTGACAGAAGGGGGCAAAGATGATCACTTATTCAGGCTCCCTTGTTCAGTTGTGCTGTGGGGAGGGAGGAACACTGCAAACAAATATCACTAGTGTGCATGGGGAGTGCTTGCAGTGTCTGGGTCTCACTGGGTTTGCCCCCACTCACAACGTGTGTGCTTTCCCAGTCTACACTGCTTAGGCTTCAGGTTGCTTTTCAGGGGAACCGTCTAAAGTGGGCCTTGAGTTTGGTGTATTTCCCAGGTCTAAGCCACTCAGGTTCAGGTTCTTGGGTACTCCACAAAGGCAGACTCTGTTGGAACTGTTTTGTGCCCTTCTCAGATCTGAATAGCTCAGGCAACCGGGTGCTTGGTGAGCGCACTCTCCCCAGGTGAAGTGCATCTTATCACCTCCCCAGTCCCAGCTACTCAGTTCCCCGGGTGTGCAGTGGGAGCGCTGTCTCAGGTGTGCTGTGTGTCTCCTCTGGGGTACTGATTTCTGGCTGCGGCCCTCCTGGTGGATGTCAACCGTCCAGATCCCAGGAAGAGTTAGTTAGCAACTGGGAGCCTGCTCACAGTTTGGTAGAGGATGCAGTTTTGGGGGCCGGAATTGCCCCTCGCCTTCCTTTTCTGGTGTCTCCGGCCTGCCTCTCTGCCTCCAGTGGGGGATGGGCCGGTCTGCAGCAGGCTAGCTGTCCTCTAGTATTTGCTCAGCCCTTTGTTCTGTGAGTGGGCCCACCAATTCCTTAGGTTAGAGCTTTTCATGGGAAAGTTCTCTCTCTCTCTCTCTCTCTTTTTTTTTTCCTTCTGTCTCTGGCTATCCCACAGTTTGGGTTGCTATCTCACGTTCTTTCCCTCAGATTGTCCTCAGGGCATTCAGACCTAGTCCTTAACCTAAGCAATGCAGCCCACGCCTCTCTGTACAGCCTCTGCTTTTGTAGGTCCTTACAATTTCTGCCCTTCATAGTGCACATCCTTGCATTAAATATTCACTTGATAGCTCCAATTTTATTGAAGAGACCTCTAGTATTTACCATTTTATTGACTTCCTCTATTTCCTTATTAGTCATTTTAGAAGGCCTTCTTATCTCTCCTTACTATTCTCTGGAACTCGGTATTCAGAAGGTTATAATTTTCCTTTTCTCTCTTGCCTTTCACTTCTCTTCTTTCTTTAGCTATTTGTAATCTCATCATGCAACCTTCTTGCATTTATTTTATTTTTGAGGCTGTGATTTTGGGCTCTATCTCATATACAATGCTATGGACCTCCATCCATAGTTCTTCAGAAACTCTGTCTACCATATCTAATCACTGGAATCTATTTGTCACTTAACTTCCACTGTATAATTATAAGGGATTTGCTTTAGGTCATACCTTAATGGCTTAGTGTTTTTCCCTACTTTCTTCAACTGAAGTCTGAATTTCGCTATAAGGAGCTCATGATCTGAGCAACAGTCAGTTTAAGGTCTTATTTTTTGCTATTTTTATAGAGATTCTCCATCTTTAGCTGCAAGGAATGTAGGCAGTCTGATTTCAACATTGACCATCTGGTGATGTACAAGTGTAGAGTAGTCCCTTGGGTTCTTCAGAAACTATGTTTGCTGTGACCAGCATGTTCTCTTGACAAAATTCTGTTAGCCTTTGCTCTGCACCTTTTGTATTCTAAGGCCAAACTTCCCTGCTACTCCAAGTAATTCTTGATTTTTTACTTTTGTATTCCTATCCCCTATGATGAAAATAACATATTTTGCCATTAGTTCTAGAAGGTCTTGTAGGTTTTCATAGAACTGGTTAACTTGAGCTTCTTCGGCATTAGTGGATATGGATAGACTTGAATTACTGTGATGTTCAATGGTTTGCCTTGGAAACCCACCAATATCATTCTGTAATTTTTGAGACTGTACCCAAGTACTGCCTTTTTGCAATCTTCTGTTGACTATGGAGGCTTCTCCATTTCTTCTAAGGGATTTTTGCCCACAGTAGTAGATATAATAGTTATATGAATCACAATAGCTACCATGATGTAAATGATGGGGCTGTCAAAGATATTAATTTAACCAGAGTTTGTATTGCCCTATTAAAACATAAAACTAGTCATGGGCAATCTGTGTAGGCAGAGGAAGTGATATAAAGATTTATTAAATTGAAAAATAGAGGAGTTAAGAATAAAAGGGGAAAGGATTACAAATGCAGAATTGAAGCATTACAAACTTTTTAGGGCTAAACCTTCCTTGGAGATGTAGTACATGAGAAAATGATTTGAAAAGACAGGAGTCAGAACTGTGTGGAATTTCTCAAACATTATTCTGGAGGACTTGAATAAGTAATGATAAACTTCCAAGTCATAAAGGTGTAACCATTTGAATGAGTGGCCAAGGTAGGGAGAAGGACAAGTTCACTGGAGAAGATGAATTCTAGCACCCATGGGGTTAGATTACAAAAGCCCATCTACATGTGTATACACATTAAAAACTAAGTACAAGGACTGGAATTGTGCTGGGGAGAGTGAGAGTGAAATAGAAATAAGACAGCAGTGCACTCTGTAAATCTGGGATGCTAATCAGATATTACTACGTATCGATTGTGAGTTTTGCAGTGCAATGAAAGTGCATGATTACAGAAGAAACTGGCTCCTATGCCTCCAAATTTCTTTGTGCATGAGAGACTATAAATTAATTTTGTCTGATTAACTGGTTAACCTATTAATTGAATCATTACCGACTCAAACCTTCCTTCTAGAAGTCAACTTTGAATTAGCGTCAAATGCTACACACATTTCATTTTATCAGTGAAACATAAACAACATGGAAAAAGAATTATTTGTCCAAACTTAACAAGTGAATAAAAGTTTTATAAAAGTTTAAGTTACTTTGGGAGTATGTTTCAAGACATCTGACTTAAGCTTAAAAGAGCTAACATATAAAATTAAATATGATAGTTTGTATGAATCATAGATCATGAGAAAATTTAAAATACACAATTCTCAAGAAGTGGTATTCTATCCAAAAGTAGTATGAAAAATTAAAAGTTAAAGAAAATAAAATGGCTAAAGAAATGTATGTACTCGATTTCATATATTTTTATTTATTTTAATAAGGCTTCATTTATTCCAACTTTATAATAATATATGATCAAATAGGAAAGTATGAAAATTTTTAAAAAATGAAAACTTTTAAAAAATCATCTAAAATTACTACAGTTTCTATCTTAATGTAGTTTGCTGTTAGTTTTCAGTGGTATTGTTTTGATTCATGCATGATATTCTATTTTACTGTATAATTTTAATACAGTAATATAAGCAAAAGTTATATCATTATAATATCTCATGTTGCAGATTGGGCCTGTTAGGTAATTAGATAATATTAATAAGATATGTAAATTGACACCTTGTTGCTAGCACAAGCACAGATTGAAAGATCAAAGGAATATAACCGATAATCCTGAAATAAATACAAACTATGTGGAGATTTTGAATATGACATATTTTTATTCAGATCTATAAAAATTGCTCTTGTCAAACAATTATTTTAAAAGATAATTGGAGAAATATATAAAAATTAGAAATTTGGTAATATTCAAATATCAATATAATAATTAAATAGGCACAAATTTAATAATAGCAATATGTTTATAAACTTGGCCAAAAGTGTTAAGAGTTTATGCAGTTCTCAGTCAGAACATATGCATATTGAAAATTTCATTATATATATATATAAAGATTCAATGGTCAATAAAAATACGTCCCACTTAAACTAAAAACACAGAGAAAAATATATTACTATTTTTTTTTTTAAACATTGGACATCAAGCAACTCAGAACAGTGATCCTTGACATGATATAACAAAATGTATAATCTTCCCAGCTAACTTCTAGGAGAAAGGTTTTAGGACAAAGAGCCATCAGGGAACACTCAGTAGTGACTCTGAATTGGAAGGTGGAGACAGGATCCCAGAGACCTGAGGCTGCTGAAGTTCTCAGGGTAGAGTAACATTTTGGAGAGAGCAGCAGAGTGACAAACCCACAGAGCTACAGAGAGGATCTCATGTGAATCTTAAACTTGGTACAGATCAACACATGACTTGGCTACCCAATGGGTACAGAGGGAACAAATGTGAGAACTCACGCAGAAATTTCTGCCCTTCCATCATCACTGTGGAAAACTTTATAAGTCAAACAGGAATAGATAATCAGAAATATATTATCAGAACATAGGTGTAAAATTAACTGTGGATTAGAAGTGTCCAAGGAGTGGTGGCTACGTGGGCACAGAAAGGCCAAGAGGAGCTACTCCACATTCAAGGTCAGGAGGGGCAGCCATGAGGAGACACCCCTCGTCCAAAGTAAAGAGCAGCAGCTGTGCTTTGCTGGAACAGACGTGAAGAGATATCCCACATCCAAAGTAAGAGAAACCCAAGTGAGATGGTAGGTGTTGCAAGAGGGCATCAGAAGGCAGACACACTGACACCATAAACACAGAAACCTAGCCAATCTGATCACATGGACCACAGCCTTGTATAATTCAATGTAACTAAGCCATGCCGTGTGGGGCCACCCAAGATGGTCGGGTCATGGTGGAGAGGTCTGAGAGAATGTGGTCCACTGGGAAAGGGAATGACAAGCCTCAGAATTCTTGCCTTGAGAACCCCATGAAGAGTATGAAAATGCAAAATGATAGCACACTGAAAGAGGAACTCCATGGGTCAGTAGGTGCCCAATATGCTACTGGAGATCAGTGGAGAAATAACTCCAGAAAGAATGAAGGGATGGAGCCAAAGCAAAAACAATACCCAGTTGTGAAGGTGACTGGTGATAGAAGCAAGGTCCGATGCTGTAAAGAGCAATATTGCATAGGAACCTGGAATGTCAGGTCCATGAATCAAAGTAAATTGGAAGTGGTCAAACAGGAGATGGCAAGAGTGAATGTCGACATTCTAGGAATCAGCGAACTAAAATGGACTGGAATGGGTGAATTTAGCTCAGATAACCATTATATCTACTACTGTGAGCAGGAATCCCTCAGAAGAAATGGAGTAGCCATCATGGTCAACAAAACAGTCCGAAATGCAGTACTTGGATGCAATCTCAAAACTGACATAACGACAGAATGATCTCTGTTTGTTTCTAAGGCAAACCATTCAATATCATGGTAATCCAAGCCTATGCCCCAACCAGGAACACTGAAGAAGCTGAAATTTAATTGTTCTATGAAGACCTACAAGACCTTTTAAAACTAACATGCAAAAAAGATGTCCTTTTCATTATAGGGGACTGGAATTCATAAGCAGAAAGTCAAGAAACACCTGGAGTAACAGGCAAATTTGGCCTTGGAATACGGATTAAAGCAGAGCAAATGCTAATAGAGTTTTAACAAAAGAAATCACTGGTCATAGTAAACACCTCTTCCAACAACACAAGAGAAGACTCTACACATGGACATCACCAGATGGTCAACACCAAAATCAGATTGATTATATTATTTGAGGCCAAAGATGGAGAAGCTCTATACAGTTAGGAAAAACAAGACTGGGAGCTGACTGTGGCTCACATCATGAACTCCTTATTGCCAAATTCAGACTGAATTGAAGAAAGTGAGGAAAGCCACTAGACCATTCATGGGGTCGCAAAGAGTCGGACACGACTGAGAGACTGATCTGAACTGAGAAGTATCTTATTTTGTCTATAAAGCTCCCAGCGGGGTACAATTTGGGCTTCAATGGGGACGGACTCAGGAATAAAGAAAAAGCCTACAGTTCAGAAGCCACAATAGACATGGTTCAGTCCATGTGTAGGGAAGATCCCCTGAAAGAGGGCATGGCAAAGCACTCCAGCATTCTTGTCTTGAGAATCCGATGGACAGAGGAGCCTGGTGGGCTACAGAACACAGGATTACAAAGAGTCGAACATGATTGCAATAATTTAATACACTTGAAATATGACCCAGAATGATGAAAAAATTGAGCAATAGAGGCAGAACCAGAATAACACAAATGACACAGTTAATAGAAAATGACTTTAAAACCATTATTATGACATTTCATATATTCAAAGAGATAAAGATTGAGCAAGATTGAGCATAGATATTGAAGGTACAAAAAGACTTCTATTGGAATTTTTAGTGATAAAATGTAAAATGGATAAAATTTAAAAAAAAAAAAAAAAACAGACTATGGACATGCTGGGTGAATATTATGACATTGCATCATGAGCTCTGGGACTGAAGCCCAGCCTAATATATGTGTAATTGCAATTTCCAAGAAAGGAAGCTTGGAGATGAAAAATTTAAACATTAAAGAACAGTGTCTTTAAAAAAAAAATTTAAAAAAAAAAAAAACTCAGAACTCATAGAACTGCGAAATTTAATGACCCAAAGCAAAAAACAACAACAACAAAAAGCACACATCTAAGAACATCATACTCAAAAATCGAACATTTTAAAAGCAGATTAATGGTGGGGGTTTCCATGTTATGTACTGAGAAAATGTTTTTTTTTTTTTTTATATATATAATCCAAAACAAGGCAAACTAGAAAGATACTAGAATATTTTTTTTTTACAAAGGAAAATGGAAAAAAAAAAAAAAAGCACCCTAAAATTCCACACAACCTTTTCTAAGAAGGAAAAATAGGACTAGTTCAGCTACACAAAAGCTGACAGGCTTCATCATCAGCACAACCACACTACAAGAAATATTAAAAGAAGACTTTCAGAAATAGGGAAAATATACTGGACAGAAACCTCGGTCTACACATAGAATATGAGCACCAGAAAAGTCACACATTTGTGTGACGTAAGAGTACTTGAAGGTAGCCTTGGGTAAGTTAAAGCTTATAGTTACAAACTATAAGATAATCATTAAATAAACAAACAGTGCAGTACAGCTAATAGAGAAGATAAAATTTTAAACTATTCAATTTTTCATGAAAATTACAAAAAATACATGTGTTTCTTTTTTATTAATCAGGACTATTTTAATAGATAAATTTGGAAACAACTAAAGTAATAATCAATAAAAGATTTGTTGAATAAATCCACACAATAGATTATTAGTTCTATAAAGCTTGAAAGGCATGACATATTTTTCTACATGCTGTTTTGGTTTTCTCTCCAATAATAAAATCAAATTAAGTAAAAATGTATATTATTGCTCATATAAACAAAGAATACATGCATATAAGAATAAACCAGCAAATTTTTATTATATACACACAGAGAAAAGGAATAACATTGATCATAATGTGATCAATGCTAATATTTTTTTCAAATTTACCTTGATGCATACATTTATTTTGCAGCAATGTATATAGATTCCACAAATAGGAAAAAAAATATATCATTTTAGAATTAAACACTTTAAAAATGAAAGAAATTATCTAAAAGTATATCACTTTGGTGGCAAAAATTATAGAGTAAAAGCATTTCAAAAGCTTTTAAAATGCAATGTTAAAATAAAAGAAGTTTTATTTTAAGCTCCTTTCTATAGATGAGAGAAGCATTTGACAAAATTTAATATCCATGTATAATAAAATTATGCATGGATAATTTTAACAATTAAACACTGAAGTAACATATTTCAGCATAATAAAGAACTTTATATGACAAGTCCACAGATAGCATCATACTCAGTAGTAAAAGTCTTAAAGCTTTTTCCTAAAGATCAGGAGCAAGACAAATTTGTCCACTCACCATGCCCATTCAACACAATATTAAAAGTTCTAGGTAGAACAATCAATCAAGAAAAGTAAATAACAGATATCAAAAATGTAAAGGAAGAAGTATAGACCATTTGGTCTATATTTGCATCTGCATAAATTTTTTTTGCTTTTACATTTTGTTTTTATTTTAATTTTTAAACATTTTATTGAAGTATAACTGTTGTGTTCATGTCTTCTGTACAGCAACGATTCATATATATATATATATATGTATATAAATATATTTTAATATTCTTTCCCATTATGGTTTATGACAAGATATTGAATATAGTTACCTGTGCAATACAATAGACCTGTTGTATATCCATTTCATGTATAACTGTTTGCATTTGCTAATCCTAGACTCTCAATCCATTCTTCCCCCACTGCTTCCCCCTTGGTAACCACAAGTCTGTTCTCTATGTCTGTAATCTGTTTGCATTTCATATGTCAGTTCATCTGCAGGAGAATAATTTTGTACATTGACAGTTCTAAAAACTCAGCCAAAAAACCCTTAAATCAAATCAATAAAATTAGTAAAGTTGTAAGATACAAAAATTAACATACTAAGTCAGTAACATTTTTGTACATTTTATACAACTTCTGTGAAAATGAAATAAATAAGTCTATCTTATCTACAATAGCATCAAGTACAACTAAAAAAAAAAGGAACAAATTTAACTAAGGAGGTGAAAGATCACTCTGAAAATTGAAAACTACAATATATTGATAAAATAAATCAAAGACACATATAGAAAGAAAAGTCCATGGATTGGAAGAATTAATATTGTTAAAGTATTAATGCTATAAACAGCCCTCTATAGACTTAATATAATCCTTTTCAAGATCAATGGCATGTTTTAAAGAAGTAGGAAAAAACACTCAAAATGTATGGAAAAATATGTGCAAAGTCTGTATCTGTAAAGGAGTTAACATCTGAAAAACTTGTACAACTCAATGGCAAAAAAAAAAAAAATTAAAACATGATGAGAAAAGAGCTCAAATAGTCATTTTTTAATGATAGACATATGAAAAGCCAACAGTGAAATAATAATCAGCATTACTCAAAATCAGGGAAATGCAAATTTAAACCACAATGAGTTATCACCTCACATTGTTAGAATGTCCATTATCAAAAAGACAAGAGAGAAAAAAACACTGACAAGAATGTGAAGAAATGGGAATCCTTGAGCTCTAATGGTGGAATTTTAAATGGGTAGTGCCACAATCCAAAATAGTATGAAGGGAACTCAATAATTGAAAATGGAACTATCCTATGATACAACAATTCCTCTTCTAGGAATATATTCAAAGAAATACGACCCAGAGGGATGGTATCGGGAGGGAGGAGGGAGGAGGGTTCAGGATGGGGAACACATGTATACCTGTGGCGGATTCATTTTGATATATGGCAAAACCAATACAATATTGTTAAGTTAAAAAATAAAATAATTTAAAAAAAAAGAAATAAAAACACTAATTGAGAATGATACCTGCTCTTCCATGTTCACTGAAGCACTAATTTCAATAGCCAAGAGATGGAAACAATTTTAATGTTCACAGATGGATCAATGGATAAATAAGTTGTGATATTTGTAGGCAACAGAATATTATTCAGCCTTAATAAACCAAGGAAAACCTATCATTTTCAACAACATTAACACATCTGGAGAGCATTATGCCATGTGAAAAAAAGTCAAACAGAGGAAGACAGATTCTGTATGATCCTATGTATATGAAAAATCTAAATGAAATCCAAATACATAGAAAAAGAGATGACACTTGTGGGTTCCATAATTGAGAGGTAGAAGCAGGATTAATTATGGGGGAAGGTGGTCTCAAAGCACAGATTTCCAGTTAAAAGATACATGGTAGGGTTGTAATATACAATATGATGACTATAGCTGCATGACACATAAGAAAGCAGTTGGGAGAGTGAATCCTAAGAGACCTCATCACAAAAAGAATGATTTTTTTTTCTTTGATTTCTTTTCTTTGTATTGTATCAATATGAGAAGATGAATGTTAAATGAGTCTATTGTGATTACATTATAAAATATGTTAATGAAACCATTATTCTGTATGCCTTAAACATATACAGTTATGTATGTCAATTATTTTTGTAAAAAGGGGGGAAAAACTCTTTTCAGTAATCGTGCTGGAATTTTTTTTTTTTTTATAAGCAGTTATGCTAAAATTCTTAGATGTGGAAGAGAGAATTACTTTGTGAAGGAGAATTATCATGGGAGTGTGTGTGTGTATGTCTGTGTGTGCTTAGTTGTGTCCAACTCTTTGTGACCCCATGGACCATAGCCTGCAAGTCTCCTCTATCCATGGTATTATCCAGGCAAGAATGCTGGAGTGGGTTACCTTTTCCTTCTCCAATCATGAGAGTAGAATCAGTTCAGTTCAGTCACTCAGTCATGTCAAACTCTTTGTGACCCCATGACTTGCAGCAAGCCAGGCCTCCCTGACTGTGGCTCAAATCATGAGCTCCTTATTGCTAAATTCAGGCTTAAATTGAAGAAAGTAGGGAAAATCATTAGACCATTCAGGTATGACCTAAATCAAATCCCTTATGATTATACAGTGGAAGTGAAAAATAGATTTAATGGGCTAGCTCTGATAGACAGAGTGCCTGATGAACTATGGATGGAGGTTTGTGACATTGTACAGGAGACAGGGATCAAGACCATCCCCATGGAAAAGAAACACAAAAAAGCAAAATGGCTGTCTGGGAAGGCCTTACAAACAGCTGTGAAAGGAAGAGAAGTGAAAAGCAAAGGAGAAAAGGAAAGATATAAACATCTGAATGCACAGATCCAAAGAATAGTAAGGAGAGACAAGAAAGCCTTCCTCAGTGATAAATGCAAAGAAATAGAGGAAAACAACAGAATGGGAAAGACTAGAGATCTCTTCAAGAAAATTAGAGATATCAAGGGAATATTTCATGCAAAGATGTGCTCAATAAAGGACAGAAATAGTATGGACCTAACAGAAGCAGAAGATATTAATAAGAGGTGGCAAGAATTCACAGGAAAACTGTACAAAAAAGACCTCCATGATCCATTAATAACGATGGTGTGATAACTCACCTAGAGCCAGACATCCTGAAATGTGAAGTCAAGTGGCCTTAGAAAAAATCACTACAAACAAAGCTAGTGGAAGTGAAGGAATTCCAGTTGAACTACTTGAAATCCTGAAAGATGATGCTGTGAAAGTCCTGCACTCAATATGCCAGTAAATTTGGAAAACTCAGCAGTGGCCATAGGATTGGAAAGGTCAGTTTTCATTCCAATCTCAAAGAAAGGCAATGCCAGAGAATGCTCAAACTACCACACAATTGCACTCATCTCACACGCTAGTAAAGTAATGCTCAAAATTCTTCAAGCCAGGCTTCAGAAATACAATACTGTGAACTGCCAGATGTTCAAGCTGGTTTTAGAAAAGGCAGAGAAACCAGAGATCAAATTGCCAACATCCGAGGGATGATGGAAAAAGCAAGACAGTTCCAGAAAAACATCTATTTCTGCTTTATTGACTATGCCAAAGCCTTTGACTGTGTGGATCATAATAAACTGTGGAAAATTCTGAAAGAGATGGGAAAACCAGACCACCTGACCTGCCTCTTGAGAAACCTATATGCATGTCAGGAAGCAACAGTTAGAACTGGACATGGAACCACAGACTGGCTCCAAATAGGAAAGGAGTACGTCAAAGCTGTATAGTGTCACCCTGCTTATTTAACTTATATGCAGAGTACATCATGAGAAATGCTGGGCTTGAAGAAACAAGCTGGAATCAAGATTGCCAGGAGAAATATCAATAACCTCAGATGTGCAGATGAAACCACCCTTATGGCAGAAAGTGAAGAGTAACTAAAAAGCCTCTTGATGAAAGTGAAACAGGAGAGTGGAAAAGTTGGCTTAAAGCTCAACATTCAGAAAACTAAGATCGTGGCATCTGGTCCTATCTCTTCATGGGAAATAGATGGGGAAACAGTGGAAACAGTGTCAGACTTTATTTTTGGGGGGGCTTCAAAATCACTGCAGATGGTGACCGCAGCCATGAAATTACAAGGCACTTACTCCTTGGAAGAAAAGTTATGACCAACCTAGACAGCATATTGAAAAGCAGAGACGTTACTTTGCCAACAAAGGTCCATCTAGTCAAGGCTATGGTTTTTCCAGTGGTCATGTATGGATGCGAGAATTGGACTGTGAAGAAAGCTGAGCATGGAAGAATTGATGCTTTTGAACTGTGGTGTTGGAGAGGACTCTTGAGAGTTCTTTGGACTGCAAGGAGATCCTACCAGTCCATTCTAAAGGACATCAGCCCTGGGTGTTCTTTGCAAGGAATGATGCTAAAGATGAAACCCCAAGTACCTTGGCCACCTCATGCGAAGAGTTGACTCATTGGAAAAGACCCTGATGCTGGAAGGGATTGGGGGCAGGAGGAAAAGTGGACGACAGAGGATGAGATGGCTGGATGGCATCACTGACTAGATGGACGTGAGGTGGGTGAAGTACGGGAGTTGGTGATGGACAGGGAGGCCTGGTGTGCTGAGATTCATGGGGTCGCAAAGAGTCAGACACGACTGAGTGACTCAACTGAGTTAAATTCACCCGTTCCAGTCCATTTTATTTCACTGATTCCTAGAATGTCAGCGTTCACTCTTGCCATCTCCTGTTTGACCACTTCCAATTTGCCTTGATTCATGGACCTGACATTCCAGGTTCCTATGCAATATTGCTCTTTACAGCATCAGACCTTGCTTCTATCACCAGTCACGTCCACAACTGGGTATTATTTTTGCTTTGGCTTCATCTCTTCATTCTTCCTGGAGTTATTTCTCCACTGATATCCAGTAGCATATTGGGCACCTACCGACCCACGGCGTTTCTCTTTCAGTATCCTATCATTTTGCCTTTTCATACTATTCATGGGGTTCTCAAGGCAAGAATACTCAAGTGGTTTGCCATTCCCTTCTCCAGTGGACCACATTCTGTCAGACCTCTCCACCATGACTCGCCTTTCTTTGGTGGCCTTACACGGCATGGCTTAGTCTCATTGAGTTAGACAAGGCTGTGGTCCATGTGATCAGATTGGCTAGGTTTCTGTGATTATGGTGTCAATGTGTCTGCCTTTTGATGCCCTCTTGCAACACCTACCATCTCACTTGGGTTTCTCTTACCTTGAACATTAGATATCTCTTCACAGCTGCTCCAGCAAAGCACAGCTGCTGCTCCTTACCTTGGACGAGGTGTATCTCCTCACGGCTGCCCCTCCTTACCTTGAACGTGGAGTAGCTCATCTCAGCACTCCTGTGCCCGTGCAGCTGCTGCTCCTGGACGTAGAATATATTAATCTAAGTTTCATATTGGTAAGGCAAATATATGCTGATTGTCGTTAATGATATATTTGGATATATCTGTCTCATCTTTTCTTGTAACCTGTAAATTTTACCATCTTTCATTTTCTTATCTTGACACTTTCCTTTATTGATGACTTTTAAAAAATTTATTCTATTATTCCATGGTTGTTTTAGGGTTTTTATATGTCTATTTAACTTAATGAATCTAGTATCATCATTTCATCTCTCTTCATCCTTAGTAAAATAAAATATTTAATGAGTTATTATTATCAAATTTTATCTTGCTTTGTACTAAATTATTATTATTTTATACAGACAACCTATTTTTTCAAAATTGTATAGCTCATGCACAGCTATAGATTTTATGTCTGGAGTTCAATGATTACGTTATAACTAGAACGACTCAAGATACAGGCATGTGTCTAAACAATGAGATTTAGTTCTACACATTTTGCTCCACACAATGATAGCTATGGAACATGTCATTTGACATCAACCAAGGGCAGAGGGCCATTTGGAACCACAAGATGTTACATTCAGTGAGAACAGAGCAAAAGCTCAGGCCAACCATCATGTGAGTGGTGATTAGAAAGGTAAAATGTGAGTATTAGAACTATGAACCATGGAGTGCAAATGAAATGCCAAAGAGCAGAAATAGTTTATTTATTTACCAGAATATTCCTGAAGTAGAATGTTTTACTTTTCTACATTTCTAGTAGGATAGATAGACGCTGGTCTGCTAGGTGATCATAACAAACCAGGGGACTTAACAGAAATATTTTCTCAACATTCTAGAGGCTACATTTCTGAGATGAAGGTATCATCCGAGTTGGGTCCATCTGAGGCCTCTCTCCTTGGTCAAGGATGCCACCTTATCCTCTCTGTGTCCTTACAGTCTTACTGTGTGTCTGCATTCAAATCTCTGCTTATGAGGATATTCCTTAGGTTGGATTAGAACTTAATCCAATGATATTTAACTTAAACACCTCTTTAAAGACCTTATCTGAAAATACAGTTCCGTTTTTAGGTCTGAGAATTCAGACTTCAGCACATTAATTTTGAAGCAAGGAGGAGGGAAAAATTCAACCCCAAACAAAACATTTTAGGATTATTGAATTATACAGAGTCCCAAGGTCAGACAAGCCCCTATCAAGGAAGCTACCCAGGATTCAACCCAAGTCTTCTTTGTCACCAGAGCCCATGTTTTTATGATGGAAGCCGCCAACCAAAAAGGTCTCTAAAATCCTAGATAATTAGTAGTAATATCCATTGGATGATATAGCATTACTAGAATATATTTGCATAAGAAAGCCATGGTACATATACACAATGGAGTATTAATCAGCCATTAAAAAGAACACATTTGAATGAGTCTAATGAGGTGGATGAAACTGGAGCCTATTATACAGAGTGAAGTAAGCCAGAAAGAAAAACACCAATACAGTATACTAATGCATATATATGAAATTTAGAAAGATGGTAACGATTAACCCCATATGCGAGACAGCAAAAGAGACACAGATGTATAGAACAGTCTTTTGGACTCTATGGGAGAGGGAGAGGGTGGGACGATTTGGGAGAATGACATTGAAACATGTATAATATCATATAAGAAATGAATTGCCAGTCCAGGTTTGATGCAGGATGAAGGATGCTTGCGGATGGTGCACTGGGATGACCCAGAGGGATGGTACGGGGAGGGAGGTGGGAGAGGAGTTCAGGATGGGAAACATGTGTATACCCGTGGCAGATTCATGTTGATGTATGGCAAAACCAATACAATATTGTAAAGTAATTAGCCTACAATCAAAATAAATAAATTTATTTTAAAAAATAAAATAAAATAGAAAAAAATAAAAGAAATGTTTATCCATTTATTTAGACTTATTTCCAACCTGAAGCAAAAATGTATTATTACTTCCAGTGGCAAAACAAAGCTTACTAAAGTAAATGTATACATACAGGCAGAAAATGGTTTCCTAATACTCATTTCATGGAAAAGACTATTGCATGTAGCTCTTTCAATTTCAAATATGAAGTTCAAGTTTATACATATTTATATAGTAAGACAGAGATAAATTTGTTTTGAAAAAGCAAAATTTATCTGAAATCAATATGGTTCACATTTATGGGTACGGTTGATTGCTTCCAAGCACTGCTTTGATGTCTCCTTATCTTTGTTGATATATACATTTACTTTCCTTGCAGAATAATTTTTATATATCCATTTTTCGTATGTCAATTCATTTATGGGAAAACCTACCTAAAAGTCAAATCTGAATCCAGAAGGCTTACCTGCCGATGCCTGATGTGCTTTTTGTGACATCTGTGGGTTAGCACTTCTCCTTTGCTTCAATTCCCCAGGCTGCAGGTGTGCTCAGCTTGCACTCTCTCATGGAGACAGTAGCATTTCCTATCAATATGTACCTACACTGGAGTAGTAAATGGCAACCCACGCTAATATTCTTGCCTGGAAAACTCCATGGACAGAGGAGCCTGGCAGGCTGCTGTCCATGGTGTTGCAAAGACTCGAATGCAGCTGAGCACACATGCACATATTACTGTCTGACTGTTACATAGTCTAGAACTACAATAACATCATTTTCAATTGTCTTCCAAAGCCCATGTCAGACTTCGCTAATTTTGATACCTCCATTCAAGTCTCAGATAATAATATAATGAATAATATGGATTGTTCAGGACACTGAAATTATGGATTATTGATAAAAATAATAATAAACAAGTAAAAATATGTTATTTTACAAAAACATTGCACTCAGATTTTTCATAACAGTGATATTATTATTGAATATAATCATTTATATATCAAGAAAAATGAAATTGTCAATGAAAATTGTGGACAGTGGTAATAAGATCAATGAAAAAGGTGAAAAAAACAGAGTCCCTGTATACAATTGCAAGATAAACCAGCTTTGCAAATGCTGTTATTCACACTGCTAGTATGTTTTTCTGGTTTTGAGGAAACTGAAGTCTCAGATTACCATCATTTGACTATTTAAGGAAAAAATAAGGATATGTGAACATGTGCTATTCACCTGTTGAGTCAATAAGTTGAATTGCAAGGTCATAATAGGTGAAAACTAATACTATCTGTGAGTTACACATGCCAGATCTTCCTAGTTGAGACAGGAGCTCTTAAATGCAAACACCATCCTTTACAAAAGATTTAGGCTTTGTACATTGACAGATTTTTAAACATTTAAAGATTGCATGATTATAATTCATTAATTTTTTAATGTATTTTCTACTCTTTCTAACTTATTTTATTCAGAATAAATGGGACAGGGAATGTAAATATTACTTCCAAATCCCTAGTATATGACTGACTGTAATGCAGTCATACTTATATTTACCTTTAAATGTGCATAAATTTTGACTCAAAGTCTCTTCCTGTCTCAGTTCAGTTCAGTCGCTCAGTCATGTCCGACTATTTGCAACCCCATGAATCGCAGCAGGCCAGGCCTCCCTGTCCATCACCAACTCCCGGAGTTCACTCAGACTCACGTCCATCAAGTTGGTGATGCCATCCAGCCATCTCATCGTCTGTCATCCCCTTTTCCTCCTGCCCCAATCCCTCCCAGCGTCAGAGTCTTTTCCAATGAGTCAAGTCTTTGCATCAGGTAGCCAAAGTACTGGAATTTCAGCTTTAGCATCATTCCTTCCAAAGAACATTTCCTGTCTATACCATCATAATGTATGTAGCACAATGCTCAGTGTGCTGGTGTATATTTCGCCTGTGTATATTTTATAAAAATGTTTTAAGAACTACTGAATAGCAGAGTGGGAGGCTTCTAGCTATTTCTTGAATGATGTTAAATTAATTTTCTCAACCACGTCATTTGGACTATTCATTAATGAGAAAGAAATGCTTATATAGCACAGCATGAATAAAGGACTTAAGTTGTGACTTGCAAATGACATTTTAGTAGGAGGGCAAATTCAAGTTACTAATTGAGTACTAAATAATTCCATAGGGGCAGACAGTAGGTATCTCAAGACTACATAGAAACAGTGCCAGAGTCTGAAGCACAGAATGATGTGTAAGTCATGACGTCTTTCCTAGGGGCAGAGATATTTTTAAATGGCCCTAACTGACTTTTTAAATGATCTTAGGGGATTTAAAAATGGCCCTAAAGTTTTCCTTTAGGGTCACTTTGGTTTGAAACAGCAAAGATTCTATTCATATGATCCACTGATGAAATGGAAGAAATTCAATAATAAGCAACATCCACTGCCATTTTGCCAAACCTCTGGAGTTTTTCCATTAAATACCTAGGCTGAGTATTAACACCAGTGCAAATGTCCAATGTTTATTACTTATTATGGCAGTAGCTGTAGGATTTAAGCAGGAAGCAAGGAACCACCACAGCAATCCTGCTCCTGAACCTAACTAAGAAAAATGTTCTCCACCACAAGAACTTATAAGAACAAAAACATAAACCAAACAACAAGAACTGTGAGACTGAACATAGCAGAAGCTGCCAAAGATAACTGTACAAGTCTGACTCAAATACAAATGTTTCAGTGGCTGAAAAACTGGGAATGCTTAGTTACCTACAACTACTTCCCAAACACCCAAATTATTAATACATAGATTCTGTTTCATGAAACAGAATATTTATTTAACTTACCCACCTTTTTAAAATCCTTCACTTTGCTGAGTACTTATTTCCTTCACTTTGCTGAATACTAATCAAAGGACAATTTTATATGATAGTAACATCTTTTAAGACAATGGTTTAAGAATTCATGTGACTACAAAAGCTTCAAATTTGATTTGTTTTAGTCTTCAATAAACTAACAAACATTATTTATATGGCCAACATTTATTTTTTTATGAATTATATATCACCAAATCACATTGCATATTTGTCAAAATCTTTCATTCATCACTTTCAGTCTGAAATTATACTATATGTAGTCTTATTATTGTTCCTAGTCTCACAATTTTAATGCTAACTACATACTTCAAAATGATATATTCTAAGTTCTTATCAGTTTAGCCATTCTTCAAGAAATTAGGTCAACTGGAAATTTTGAAAGATATTCAATAAATAAAGCATAAATTGAAATTTAAGAGAAACATACTCCAGATATAGTCATTCCAGGAAAAAATAGAAAGATACATATTAACTAGTCTGACACTTAAGCCTTATTGTACTTATTTCCATAATGAAGCTATGTTTCAAATAAAGATGCTGTTAAGAAAGTCTGCTTAGTCAACCAAATATCTCAGAAAACACCAACTCAAGACAATCCCATTTGTCTCCATATCTGAGACATGTTTTTCTTTAATGTTTAACCTTACGTGATGAGGTTGGAGAAATGTACTCAGGACATTAAGTAATAGTAAGGTCAAAATAAAAACATGGAAAGATAAGTCTGTTGAATATTTTTTTAAAATATTGTAAGATAAAATAAAAAATTAAAGACCAAATTTCAAGCTTCAACCAAAAATGCAGACAGCTAGAAAGGATGTGTTTTCCCTTAAAACTAACACATAACACTGGATGCTATACAACTTGATAACTTTCTGAACCTATCAGAGAGCTGGAGTTTAGAGCAGTTGCTGCTGCTGCTGCTGCTAAGTCGCTTCAGTCGTTTCCAACTCTGTGCTACCCCATAGACGGCAGCCCGCCAGGCTCCCCGTCCCTGGGATTCTCCAGGCAAGAACACTGGAGTGGGTTGCCATGTCCTTCTTCAATGCATTAAAGTGAAAAGTGAAAGTGAAGTCGCTCGGTCGTGTCCGACTCTTAGCGACCTCATGGACTGCAGCCTACCAGGCTCCCCCGTCCATGGGATTTTTCAAGCAAGAGTACTGGAGTGGGGTGCCATTGCCTTCTCCATTAGAGCAGTTACATACTCTGAAAGCGCAGGAAAGACAAGTTCCTCCTAACAACTATGAGATGCATATTTGGCCCACCTGTGTCAGAGCAAGGGCAGACTCCATGGATGGCGCCCATAAGCAAGTAAAAACATAGCTAGAAAATTTAGTGGATTGTTTTTAGACCAGCACGACAGTACAGTAACCTTGGTAGCCACATATTCAAGGAAGTTCAGTGTTTTCCATGAATCAGCTTGAAGATGTGAACTTGACTTAAATACTGAGATTATGAACATTCTCCTGGAATAAGATGAATAAGGTTTTCATGAGGAAGTGATGCATTTCATACTTAGAAAAGATGGAAATCATTGTGGGGAGGGGTTGGGAAACTGCTTTTAAATTGGCTTCCAAGAATCCCCCACCTCTTAATATCCACCTCCTTGAGCAACCTCTCCTTTTGGGTGTCATGATATAGTGATTTGCTTCTAATGATTAGAATACAGAAAGAGTGATAGGATGTTATTGTAAACTGAATGTTCATCCCCTCACCAAGTCCTGTGTCAGCTTTAATCCCCAATGTGATGGCATTTGGAGGTGGAGCCCTTAAGATGTAAGTAGAGTTATGAGATCATGAAGTGGGGTCCTCAGGATGGAATTAGTGCTCTTAATCAGTAGAAGTACCAGGAAACTTGCCCTCTCTTTTTTTCCATGTGAAGATACAGTGTGCACATGGCCATCCACAAGGTGGGAAGAGTGCACTTATTAGAATACTGTCATGATCTTGGCTTTCGGCCTCCATAACTGGGAGAAAATTAACTATTGCTGCTTAAGCCAATGAGTCCATAATGTTTTGTCACAATAGCTATAACAGAAAAAACAGGTTTGAATTACAAAATTAGATTATAAAGGAATATTAATTCAGTCTTGCTTGCTGGCGAACTACCATCAGGGAACTGAGGCCCTCAGTTCAACAGTCTATAGGAATCCAATCCTGCCAACCCTGGGAGTGAGCTTGGAATAAGGTTGAGTCTTCAGGTAAAAGTGCAGCCCAGCACAATTGTCAGCTGCAAACTGTAAGAGATCTTGATACACAGGCCCCAGGAAGTAAAACCTGAACTCCTATTCATAGAAACTATGAGTTATTGGTTGTGCAGTGCTAGAACCTAAATTTAGGTCATTTGTGATGCAGTGATAGTGACCTAATTTTAGGTTATAGCACCACAGGGTGTGGACATCTGAGAAAGCATCCCTCTGTCATGCAGGCCTGAAAGAAGGCTGTGACCACTGCTGCAGAATCAACCAGGAGCCCTGTCTGGACCTTTCTCTCATACACAGTAATGGCTTCATATCTCTGGGAAAACGCAGCAAAGTACAACTTCAATCCTCATGTGAAGACAGATTAAAATGGGCAGAACCTGGAAAGCATCTATCCCAGTAGACAATAGAAAACTTAAAGGCAAAAAAAAAAAGCAGTCAATGCATTTAAAAATAAATATTTTGTTAGATGAACAAAAGTCTACACAAAGATAAATATATGAACATGTTTAAAAAACTGTTAAAATAAGGGTAAAATTAAAATATTGTACAAAATATAATGTGTGACGCAAAAAGAGTAGCAAACTTTTGTGGGTTTATAGCGTAATTAAAAATAAAACATGACAAAATAGTATAAATAAAACATAGAGTGATAAGGACTATAATTTTAGATGGAATAGGCCTCAAGTCACGGTAAGGTATCAGCAGATAAAGGACAGTATCTAATGATAAAGAAATCAATTCTTCAGAAGATTATTAAAATCCTAAATGTGTATGCACCTAACAACGGAGCTTCATGATACATGAGTTAAAAACTGACAGAACTGAAAGGAAAAAAGGACAATTTATCAGTTTTATATGTTGCACCATACACAAATAAGACTTATTCTAAGAGTGAAAGTCTGACATTCATGAAAGAATATCCACAGAATCAAAGGGAAATAATAGAGAATCCAGAAAAAAAAAAAATGTTTGTTTTCATAAATGGCTGTTTAGTTTTCAACAAAAGTACAAAGCTACTAAATGGAGAAAATATAGTCTTTTCAACAAATGTGTTGGAACATTTGGGGATCCATATGCAAAGTAGCAAGCCTTGATATATATTTCTTTTTTTTAAATTTTATTTTATTTTTAAACTTTACAATATTGTATTAGTTTTGCCAAACATCGAAATGAATCCGCCACAGGTATACCCGCGCTCCCCATCCTGAACCCTCCTCCCTCCTCCACCCCCCCTCCCTCCCTCTGGGTCGTCCCAGTGCACCAGCCCCAAGCATCCAGTACCGTGCATTGAACCTGGACTAGCGACTCGTTTCATACGTGATATTATACAGGTTTCAATGTCATTCTCCCAAATCTCCCCACCCTCTCCCTCTCCCACAGAGTCCATAAGACTGATCTATATATTTCTTAGAATAAAAATTAAAAATCAATCATATGCTTAAGTGTAAAAACTAAAACATGATAACATTTCTAGAAGAAAACAAAACAGAAAATAATTTTAGCTTTGGGTTAGATGAATATTTCTGAGCTACAATACCATCAAAATTTTCTGCAAATTTAAAATTTTGATAAACTAGACTTCATCAAAATTAAAATATTCTGGTCTTTAAAAGCCACTGTCAAAAAATGAAACAAAAAGATACACCTTAGAGAAAATATATAAAAAACACATTTCTGATAGCAGTTTTATATCTAGAGTAAACCAAGAACTCACAACTCAATCACAGCAGGTAGATATTTGCTGAATGTGGACCCTGGTGTTGGCTTCAAAGGGCCACCACAGAGTTTTCTGTGCAGAGATGTATCTGATCTATAATCTGACTATGATGATAGTTACAGGATTATACATGTTTATGAAAACAGAGAACAATAAACTCAAAAAGTTGTATTTTACTATGTATAAATTATACTTTAATTAAACCGACTGAAAAAAATTACTGCTCCTAAATTGTCATGCATATAAGAGCAAAAAAAAAAAAATAAACTATGTGAACAAATTTATAAAAACTTGAATTACCAGTTTCTTGATAATTCTTCCACATAGTGATTGACATGTTCTCTGTTTTGAAGATAGAACTTTTTCACAGATGACTTATTATAATGAAATTCAATAATGTTATTTAATTTTTGCTTATAAAATATGTTCCCTTCTATTTCCTTCTCAATAATTTTTCCCTAGTAATCATTTAACAATGTGTTTTTATTTCTGAGTTTTTATGTTTTATATGTTTTTTTATGCTATTCTATGGAAAATAATGATTCTCAACATCCAATAAATTTTAGGAAATCAGCCATAATAAAATTAGTAGTTTCCATTTTTTTACATACCACTTCTGATACAATGAGAATAAAATGGGTATTTAAAAATAAAACATGGTTATGGAAATAAAATAGACTTTTGAATTGTGTTTAGTTTTTTTAGTTGTTGTAGTTATTTGGGGGGGGGGGGCAGGCATAGCCAATTAACAATGTT
Source organism: Bos javanicus (assembly GCF_032452875.1). Classification (NCBI taxonomy): domain Eukaryota; kingdom Metazoa; phylum Chordata; class Mammalia; order Artiodactyla; family Bovidae; genus Bos; species Bos javanicus. The sequence goes on along the minus strand of NC_083871.1, from coordinate 2,494,247 downwards.
GTGATAGTTTCAGGTCAACAGTGAAGGGACTCAGCCATGAACATACATGTACCCATTCTCACCCAAATGCTCCTTCCATCCAGGCTGGCACATAACAGTGAGCAGAGTTCCATGTGCTATACAATAGGCTTTTGTTGGTTATCCATTTTAAATATAGCAGTGTGTAAATGACCTTCCCAAACCATAACTATCCCTTCCCCGACGGCAACCATGAGTTCCTTTTCTAAGTCTGTGTCTCTTTCTGTTTTGTAGGTAAGCTCATTTGTATCATTTATTTTTAGATTCCACATATAAGAGACATCATATGATATTTCTCCTTCTCTGACTTACTTCACTCAGTATGACACTCTCTAAGTCCATTCTTGTTTCTACGAATGGCCTTATTTCATTCTTTCTAATGATACTAATATTCCATTGTATATATGTACAACATGTTCTTTATCCATTCCTCTGCTGATGGACATTTGTATCGTTTCCATGTATTAGCTAATATATATAGTGCTGCAATAAAATTTTTTTTCAGGCTATGTTTTTCTCTTGATATATGCCCAGAAGTGGGATTACAGGGTCATATGGTAGCTCTATTTTTAGTTTTCTTAGGGAGTCTCCATAATGTTCTCCATAGTGGATGAACCAATTTACATTCTTACCAACAGGGCAGGAGGTATCCCTTCTCTCCACACCTCTCCAGCATTTGTTTTTGTGGATTTTTGATAATAGCCATTCTGACCAGTGTGAGGTTTGTATTTCATTTGTATTATATTTACATTATAGTTTTATTTGCATTCCTCTAATAACTAGCGATGCTGAACATCATTTCATGTGGCTATCAGCCATCTGTATGTTCTCCTTAGAGAAATGTCTATTCAGGTCTACTGTCCATTTTTTGAGTAGATTGTTTGTTTTGATGCTATTAAGTGTCATAAATTGTAAATTTTGGAGACTAATACTTTAACATTCACAGCATTTGAAAATATTTTCTCCAAATCTGTGGGTTGTCTTTGCATTTTTTTTACTGATTCCTTTGCTGTGCAAAAGCTTTCAAGTTTATGTAGGTCTCATTTGTTCACTTTTGCTTTTATTTCCATTATTCTGGGGGATGGATTTAAAAAGATGTTGCTGTGATTTATGTCAGGAAGTGTTCTGCCTATGTTTTCCTTTAATAATTTTATAGTGTCCAGTCTAACATTTAGGTCTTTAATACGTTTTGAACTTATTTTTTGTGTATGGAGTTAAGGAATGATCTAATTTCATTTTTTAACATGTGGATGTCCAGTTTTCCAACCACCATTTTTTCAAGAGACTGTATTTCCAACATTGTGTAGTCTTACCTCCTTTGTCAAAGTTTAATTGACTATAGGTGAATGGGCTTATTCTTGGGTTTTTTACCCTATTCCACTGTTTATATTTCTATTTTTGTGTTAATATCATACTGTTTGATGACTGTAGCTTTCTAGTCTCAAGTCAGGGAGCCTATTTCCTCCAGCTATGTTTTTCTTTTACAAGATTGCTTTGATTATTTGGGGTCTTTTGTGTCTCCATACAGATTTCTAGATTTTCTTAAATTCTAGTGCTGTGAAAAATGCCATTGGTAATTTGATACAGATTGCATTGAATCTGTAGATTACCTTGGCTAGTATAGGCATTTTAACAATATTTATTCTTCCAACCCATGGACATGATATATCTTTCCATTTTAAAACTCAACATTCAGAAAACTAAGATCATGGAATGTGGTCCCATCACTTCATGGTAAATAGAAAGGGAAACAGTGAGAGATTTTCTTTTTGGGGGCTCCAAAATCACTGCAGATGGTGACTGAAGGCATGAAATTAAAACGTGTATGCTCCTTAGAAGAAAAGCTATGACCAACCTAGACAACATATTAAAAAGCAGAGACATTACTTTGCCAACAAAGGTCTATCTAGTCAAAGCTATGGTTTTTCCAGTAGTCATGTATGGATGTGAGAGTTGGACTATAAAGAAAGCTGAGTGACAACAAATTGATGCTTTTCAACTGTGTTGTTGGAAAAGACTTTTGAGAGTCCCTTGGAGAGCAAAGAGATCCAACCACTCCATCCTAAAGGAAATCAGTCCTGAATATTCATTGGAAGGACTGATGCTGAAGCTGAAGCTCGAATACTTTAGCCACCTGATGTGATGAGCTGACTCATTTGAAAAGACACTGATGCTGGGAAAGATTGAAGGCATGAGGAGAAGGGGATGACAGAGGATGAGATGGTTGGATGGCATCACCAACTCGATGGATATGAGTTAGAGCAAGCTCCAGGAGTTGGTAATGGACAGGGAAGCCACTATTTAGTGACTGAACTATGTCTTCTTCGATTTCTTTCGTCAATGTCTTGTAGTTTTGGGAGTACAGGTTTTTTTGTCTCCTTAGATTAGTTTATTCCTAGATATTTTATTCTTTTTGATGTTGTGGTAAATGGAATTGCTTCTTGAATTTCTCTTTCTGATCTTTCATTGCTAGTGTACAGAAATGCAACAGTTTTCTCTGTATTAGTTTTGTAACCTGCAACTTTACCAAATTCATTCATGAGTTCTAGTAGTTGCCTGGTAGCATCCTTATGATCTTCTGTGTATAGTATCATGTTATCTGCAAACAGTGACAGTTTAACTTCTTTTCCAGTTTGCAGTCCCTTTACTTCTTTTTCTTCTCTGATTGCTGTAGATAGGACTTCCATACCTATGTTGAATAAAAGTGGTAAGAGTGGGCATCCTTGTCTTATTCCTGATCTTAGAGGAAATATTTTCAGCTTTTTACCATTGAGTATGATGCTAACTGTAGGTTTGTCATATGTGGCATTTATTATATTGAGGTATGTACCCTCTATGCCCACATTCAGGAGAGTTTTTATCATAAACAGGAACTGCACTTTGTCAAAATTCTTTTCTATATCTATGGAGATGATCATATGGTTTTTATTCTTCAATTTGTTCATATCATGCATCATATTGATTGATTTGCCAGTGTTGAAAAATCCCTGAGATTGTTGCATTCATCCCTGGGGTGAATCCCACTTGATCATCATGTGTGATTTTTTTAATGTATTATTGGATATAGATTGCTAGTATTTTATTGAGGATTTTACATCTATGTTCATCAGTAATATTGGCCTGTAACTTTCTTTTTTGTGTGTGTGGTATCTTTGTCTGGTTTTGTTATCAGGGTGATGGTTACCTCATAAAATTTCCTGGGATATTTTTTTCCTGTGACTTTTTGGAACACTTTCAGAAGTATAGGTGCTCATTCTTCTCTAAATCCTTGCTAAAATTCTCCTGTGAAGCCATCAGGCCCTGAACTTTTGTTTGTTGGGAGATTTTTAATTACAGTTTCAATTTCAGTGCTTGTGATTGATCTGTTCACATTTTCTATTTTTTCCTGGTTCTGTCTAGAAAGACTGTACCTTTCTAAGAATTGGTCCATTTCTTCCAGGTTGTCCATTTTATTGGCATACTGTTGTTAATAGTAGTCTCTTATGATTCTTGGTATTTCTCTGTAGTCAGTTGTAACTTCTTTTTTTTTTTTTTAATTTATCATTTTACTAACTTGAGTCCTCTGTCTTTTTTTTTTTCTTGGGTAGACTGGATAATAATTTATCAATCTTTTTTATGTTTTCAAAGAACAAGTATTTAGTTTCATTCATCTTTGTGATTGTTTTATTTGTCTCTATTTCATTAATTTCTGTTCTGATCTTTATGATTTTCTTCCTTCTACTAGATTTAGGTTTTGTTTGTTCTTCTTTCGCTAGTTGTTTTAGGTGTAAGGTTAGGATGTTTGTTTGAATTTTTTCTAGTCTCTTGAAGTAAGATTGTATTGCTATAAACTTCCCTCTTTTAACAGCTTTTGCTCCATCCCATAAGTTTTGTACTATTGTGCTTTCATTTTCCTTTGTCTCTAGGTATTTTTTTTTTATTTCTTTGATTTATTCAGTGGTTGGATAGTAGCATATTGTTTAGCCATCATGTTGTTTATGTTTCTTAGAGTTTTTTTTTTTTTTTTTTTTTTTTTTGTAGTTTATTTCTAATCTCTTAGTGTTGTGGTCAGAAAAGATGCATGATATGATTTTGATTTTCTTATATTTACCAAGGCTCACCTTGTGGTCCGGTATATGGTCAATATTGGAGAATGTTCCATGTGCACTTGAGAAAAATGTGTATTTGGGTGCTTTTTGGTAAAAATATCAACCAAGTCCAATTATCTAAAGTGTCATTTAAGGGTTGTGTTTCCTTATTGATTTTCTATCTGGATGATCTGCCCATTGATGAAAGTAGGGTATTAAAGTCCCCCACTATTATTGTGTTACTGTTGATTTCTCCATTTATGGTTTTTAGCATTTGCCTTATATATTGAGGTACTTCTGTATTGGGTACATAAATATTTATAATTGTTATGTCTTTTTCTTGGGTTCAACCCTTGATCATTATGTATTCTTCTTTGCCTCTTATAAAAGTCTTTGTTTTGAAGTCTATTTTGTCTGATATGAGTATTGCAACTCCTGCTTTCTTATGATTTCCATTTTCATGGAATACCTTCTCCCATCCTCTTTCAGGCTGTTAAGTGTCTGTAGGTATGAAGTGAGTCTCTTATAGACAACATATATATGGGTCTTGTTTTTTCATCAACTGAGTCAGTCTATGTCTTTTGGTCAGTGCATTTTTTTTTATATTTATGTTTAAGGTAATTATCAATAGGTATGATCCTGTTACTATTTTGTCAATTGTTTTGTGTTTATTTATTATTATTATTTTTTTTTTCAGATCATATCCTTTTATTGTGTTTCATGCCTAGGGAAGTTCCTTTAGCATTTGTTGCAAAAGTGGCTTAATGGTGCTGAATTCTCTTAACTTTTGCCTATCTGGAAAGCTTTTGATTTCTCCTTCAAATTTGAAGGAGTCATGCTAGGTAGAGTATTCTTGGTTGCAGGCTCCTTTTCATCACTTGGAATATATCATGCCATTCCCTTCTGGCTTGTAGAGTTTCTGCTGAGAAATCAGGTGATAACATTATGAGTTTTCTCTTGTATGTTATTTTTCTTGTTTCCAATGTTATTTTTAATAATTTATATTTGTCTTTAATTTTTATAAGTTCAATTACTATGTGTCTTGGTGTGTTCCTCCTTGGGTTTATCCTGCCTGGGACTCTCTGTGGTATCTGGACATGGATGACTTGTTTCCTTTCCCATGTTGGGGGATTTTTAAGCTATCATCTCTTCAAATATTTTCTTGCTCCCTTTCTGTCTTTCCTGAGACTCCTACAATGTGAATATGGGTGCACTAAATGTTGTCTCAAAGCTTTGCTAAGCTTCTTGATGTCTTTTCATTCTTTTTTTCTATATTCAGTTTTGCAGCCTTGAGTTCCACCATTCTATCTTCCAGGTCACCTCTTCTTTCTTCCGCCTCAGTTACTCTGCTATTAATTCCTTCTAGTTATTGTTCATCTCTGTTTCTTTGTTCATTAGATCTTTTAGGTCCTTAGTAAACATTCCTTGCATCTTCTCAACCTTTGCATCCAATCTTTTTTCTGAGATCCTGAATCATCTTTACTATTATTATTCTGAACTGTTTTTTCTGGAAGATTGCCTATCATTTCATTTAGTTGTTCTTCTGCGTATTGATCTTGTTCCTTCATTCTTATTTCTTTTCATTTTGGGAAGCTTTCTGTGATTGTGGTTTTAGTTTTGGAGGCTGATAGGACTGAGAAATCTGCATGCAGGTCATGAAGCAACAGTTAGAACTGGACATGGAACAACAGACTGATTCCAAATAGGAAAAGGAGTACGTCAAGGCTGTATATTGTCACCCTGCTTATTTAACTTAGATGCAGAGTACATGCTGAGAAACACTGGACTGAAAGAAACACAAGCTGGAATCAAGATTGCCAGGAGAAATATCAGTAACCTCAGATATGCAGATGACACCACCCTTATGGCAGAAAGTGAAGAGGAACTAAAAAGCCTCTTGATGAAAGTGAAAGTGGAGAGTGAAAAAGTTGGCTTAAAGCTCAACATTCAGAAAACGAAGACCATGGCACCTGGTCCCACCACTTCATGGGAAATAGATGGGGAAACAGTGGAAACAGTGTCAAACTTTATTTTTGGGGGCTCCAAAATCACTGCAGGTGGTGACTGCAGCCATGAAATTAAAAGACGCTTACTTCTTGGAAGGAAAGTTATGACCAACCCAGATAGCATATTCAAAAGCAGAGACATTACTTTGCCAACAAATGTCCGTCTAGTCAAGGCTATGGTTTTTCCAGTAGTCATGTATGGATGTGAGAGTTGGACTGTGAAGAAGGCTGAGCGCTAAAGAATTGATGCCTTTGAACTGTGGTGTTGGAGAAGACGCTTGAGAGTCTCTTGGACTGCAAGGAGATCCAACCAGTCCATTCTGATGGAGATCAGCCCTGGGATTTCTTTGGAAGGAATGATGCTAAAGCTGAAACTCCAGTACTTTGGCCACCTCATGCGAAGAGTTGACTCATTGGAAAAGACTCTGATGCTGGGAGGGGTTGGGGGCAGGAGGAGAAGGGGATGACAGAGAATGAGATGGCTGGATGGCATCACTGACTCGATGAATGTGAGTCTGAATGAAGTCCAGGAGTTGGTGATGGACAGGAGTTGGTGACGGACAGGGAGGCCTGGCGTGCTGAGATTCATGGGGTCGCAAAGAGTCGGACTGAGCGACTGAACTGAGGAGTGTAGCTTTTATTTCCTCTCTCTGCCCTCTACTGGATGAGAATAAGAGGCTTCTGTAAGCTTCCTTATAGTAGTGACTCACTGTGGAGAAAAGTGGGTCTTGCTCTCAGTTCAGTTCAGTTCACTCACTCAGTCATGTGTGACTCTTTGAAGTCATATCCATCGAGTCACTGATGCCATCCAACCATCTCATCCTCTTGTCTTCTCTTCCTGCCTTCAATCTTTCCAGGAATCAGGGTCTTTTCCAATGAGTCAATTGTTCACATCAGGGAGCCAAGTTATTGGAGCTTCAGTTTCAGCATCAGTCCTTCCAATGAATATTCAAGACTGATTTCCTTTAGTATTAACTGGTTTGATCTCCTTGCAGTCCAAGGGACTCTCAAGAGTCTTTTCCAACACCACAGTTCAAAGCTTCATTTCTTTGTCACTCAGTTTTCCTTATAGTCCAACTCTCACATCCATACATGACTACTGAAAAAAACCATAGCTTTGACTTGATGGACATTTGTTGGCAAAGTAATGTCTCTGCTTTTTAATATGCTGTCTAGGTTGGTCATAGCTCTTCTCAGAAAGAGAAAGTTTCTTTTAATTTCATGTTTTCAGTCACCATCTGCAGTGATTTTGGATCCCCCCAAAATAAAATATCTCACTGTTTCCATTGTTTCCTCATCTACTTGCCATGAAGTGATAGGGCTGGATGCCATGATCATAGTTTCTTGAATGTTGAGTTTAAGCCAGCTTTTTCACTTACCTCTTTTACTTTCATCAAGAAACTCTTTAGTTCTTCATTTTCTGCCATAAGGATGGTGTCATCTACATATCTGAGGTTATTGATATTTCTCAAAGCAAATTAATTCCAGACTGTGCTTCATCTAGCCCAGCATTTTGCATGATATACTCTGCATAGAACTTGAATAAGCAAGGTGGCAATATATTTCCTTCCCAATTTGGAACTGGTCTTTTCTCTATGTACAGTTCTAACTACTGCTTCTTGACTTGCATACAGATTTCTCAGGAGGCTGGTAAGGTGGTCTGGCATTCCCATCTCCTTTAGAATTTTCTCCAATTTGTTGTGATACATACAGTCAAAGGTTTTGGCATAGTCAATAAAGCTGAAGTAAATGTTTCTCTAGAACTCTCTTGCTTTTTACACGATCCAACAGATGTTGGCAATTTGATCTCTGGTTGCTTGGCATTTTCTAAATCCAGGTCGAACATCTGGATGGTTCATATACTGTTGGAATCTGGCTTGCAGAATTTTGAGTACTACTTTGCTAGCGTGTGAGATGAGTGCAATTGTGAGGTAGTTTGAACATTCTTTGGCATTGCCCTTCTTTGAGATTGGAATGAAAACTGACCTTTTCCAATGCTGTTGCCACTCCTGAGTTTTCCAAATTTGCTGGCATATTGAATGCAGCAGTTTCATAGTATCATTTTTAGGATTTGAAATAGCTTAGCTGAAGTTCCATCACCTCCACTAGCTTTGTTGGTAGTGACGCTTCCTAAGGCCCATTTGACTTCACTTTCCAGATTGTCTCATTTTAGGTGAGGGATCACTCCATCATGGTTAACTGGGCCATGAACATTTTTTTTTTTTTTGTATAGATTTTCTGTGGATTCTTGCCACCTCTTTTATATCTTCTGCCTCTGTTAGGTCCATATCATTTCTGTTCTTTATTGTACCCATCTTTGAATGAAATGTTTTCTTGGTATCTATAATTTTCTTAAAGAGATCCCTTGTCTTTCCCATTCTGTCATTTTCCTCTATTTTTTTTGCATTGATCACTAAGGAAGGCTTTCTCATCTCTCCTTGCTATTCTTTGGAGTTCTGCATTCAAATGGGTATATCTTTCCTTTTCTCCTTTGCCTTTAGCTTCTCTTCTTTTCTCAGCTATTCATAAGGCCTCCTCAGGCAACAATTATGATTTTTGCACTTCTTTTTCTTGGGAGTGATCTTGATCCCTGCCTCCTGTACAATGTCATGAACCACCATCCATAGTTCTTCAAGTATCTGTCTACCAGATCTAATCACTTGAATCTATTTGTCACATATACTCTATAATCATTAGGGATTTGATCTAGGTCATACCTGAATGGTCAATAGGAAAGTGGTTTTCCCCACTTTCTTCAATTTAATTCTGAATTTGGCAATATGAAATTAATGATCTGAGCTACAGTCAGATCCAGGTCTTGTTTTTACTGATTGTATAGAGCCTTTTTCCATCCTTGGCCAAAAAGAATATATTCAATCTGATTTTGGTATTGAACATGTAGTGATGTCCATATGTAGAGTACTCTCTTGTGTTGTTGGAAAAAGGGGTTTGCTATGACTAGTGTGTTCTCTTGGAAAAAATCTGTTAGCCTTTGTCCTGATCCATTTTGTGATCCAAGGCCAAATTTGCATGTTGCTCCAGGTGTTTCTTGACTGCCTATTTTTTCATTCCTGTCCCCTATAATGAAAAGGACATCTTTTTTGAGTGTTAAGTCTAGAATGTCTTGTATGACTTTATAGGACCATTTAACTTTTTCAGCATTACTCATTGGGGCATAGACTTAGATTACTGTGGTATTGAATGGTTTTCTTGAAAATGAACAGAGATCATTCTGTCATTTTTTGAGGATGCACCCAAGTATTACATTTCAGATTCTTGCTTACTATGAGGGCTACTCCATTTCTTCTAAGGTATTTTTGCTCACAGTTGTAGATATAATGGTCATCTGAATTAAATTCACCCATTCCAGTACATTTCACTTCACTAATTTCTAAAGTGCTGATGTACACTCTTGTCATCTCCTGTTTGACCTTTTCCAATTTACTTTAATTTATGGATATAACATTCCAGGTTCCTATAGAATGTTGTCTTTTAGAGCATCAGACTTTACTTCCATAACCAGTCACATCCACAACTGGCATTGTCTTTGCTTTGGCTCAATCTCTTCCTTCTTTCTGGGGTTATTTCTCCACTCTTCTCTGGTAGCATATTGGTCACCTAGAGACCTGGGGATTTCATTTTTACTGGCCTGTATTTTTACCTTTTCATACTGTTCTCAAGGCAAGAATACTGAAGTGTTTTGCCTTTCCCTTCTTCAGTGGACCATGTTTTATCAGAACTTTCCACCATGACCTGTCCTTCTGGAGTGGCCCTACATTCATGGCTCATAGTTTCATTCAGTTAGACAAAGCTGTGATCCATGTGGTCAGTTTGATTAGTTTTCTGTTATTGTGGTTTTCATTCTATGTGCTCTCTGAGGGAAAAGTATAAGAGGCTAATGGAAGCTTTCAGATGGGAGAGACTGATTCTAGGAGAACTGGGTCATGCTCTCATATGGAGGCTGCACGGAGCTGGAGTGGTGACTACATGGCATTGGAGTGACTTTGAGGAGATGCCCATTGACCAAGGGCAAAGGAGAAACCCCAGCAAGATGGTAGGAGGGGCAAAATCGTGTTTAGAATCAAACCCCATACCAGCCAGAAGCACTAAGAGGGCTCAACCAATCCTTGTGTGCAACAGGACCCAGAAATCCCACAGAGACTGAGATAGAACATTGTTTGAATATCTCCTGTGGAGGTACGGGTTAGCAGTGGACTGCCATAGGGGCTGTGGCTCTGGGTGCAGCAGACTAGGGTATGGCATAAGCCCTTTTGGATGAGGTCACCATTAACTCCAACTATCAGAACCTACACAGGGCTGGGAAATAGACTCTTAGAGGGAACAAACAGAACCTGTGTGCACCAGGACCCAAGAGAAAGGAGTAGTGACCCCACAAGGGACTGACCAAGACTTGCTCATGAGTGTCCAGGAGTCTCTGGAAGAGGCATGGGTTGGCGGTGGCCTGCTGCAGGGTTGGGGGAACTGAGTGTGGCAGTGTATTCAAGGGACACTTTGAAGGAGGTGGCCATTATCTACATTGCCTCCACCATAGTTTGGCCCCAGGTAAATAACAGGGAGGGATCACACCCCCACTCATCAACAGAAAATTGTACTAATTTACTGAGCATAGCCCTATCCATCAGAACAAGACCCAGTTTCCCCCTCAGTCAGTCTCTCCCATCAGGAAACTTCCATAAGCTTCTTATCCTTCTCTATCAGAGGGCAGACTGACTAAAAAACCACAATCACAGAAAACTAACCAATCTGATCACATGGACCACAACCTTGTCTGACTCAATGACTCTATGAGCCATGCTGTGTAGGGCCACCAAAGACAGATGGGTCATAGTGGAGACTTCTGACAAAATGTGGTCCACTGGAGAAGGGAATGGCAAACCACTTCAGTATTCTTGCCTTGAGAACCCCATGAACAGAATGAAAAGGAGAAAAAGAGAGGACAGTGAAAGATGAACTTCCCAGGTTTGTAGGTGCCCAATATCTCCACTGGAGATCAGTGGAGAAATAAATCCAGAAAGAATGAAGAGACAAATCCAAAGCAAAAGCAACACCCAGTTGTGGATATGACTGATAATAGAAGTAAAGTCCGATGATGTAAAGGGAAACATTGCACAGGAGCCTGGAACGTTAGGTCCATGAGTCAAGGCAAATTAGAAGTGGTCAAACAGGAGATGGCAAGAGTGAGCATCAACATTTTATGAATCAGAGAACTAAAATGGACTGGAGTGGGGGAATTTAGCACAGATTACCATTATATCTACTACTGTGGGCAAGAATCCCTTAGAAGAAATGGAGTAGCTCTCATAGTCAACAAAAGAGTCCAAAAATGTAGCACTTGTATGCAATCTAAAAATTACAGAATGATCTCTGTTCTTTTCCAAGGCAAACCATTCAATATCACAGTAATCCAAGTCTAAGCCCTGACCAGTAATGCTGAAGAAGCTGAACTTGAATGGTTCTATGAAGACATATAAGACCTTCTAGAAATTACACCAAAAAAGATGTCCTTTTCATTATAGGGGACTAGAATATAAAAGTAAGAAGTCCAGAGATACCTGGAGCAACAGGCAAATTTGGCCTTGGAGTACAGAATGAAACAGGGCAAAGGCTAATAGAGTATTACCAAGACAACACACTGGTCATAGCAAACACCCTCTTCAAACAACACAAGAGAAGAATCTATACCTGGACATCACCAGATGGTCAATATCGAAAACAGATTGATTATATTCTTTGCAACCAAACATGGAGAAGCTCTATATAGTTAGCATAAACAAGATTTGGAGCTGACTGTGGCTCAAATCATTAACTCATTGTTCAAATTCAGACTTAAACTGAAGACAGCAGGAAAAACCACTAGACTATTCAGATATGACCTAAATCAAATCCCTTATGATTATACAGTGGAAGTAAGCAATAGATTCAAGGGATTATATCTGATAGCAGAGTGCCTGAAGAACTATGGATGGAGGTTCGTGACATTGTACAGGAGACAGGGATCAAGACCATCCCCAAGAAAAAGAAATGTAAAAGGCAAAATGATTGTCTGAGGAGGCCTTACAAGTAGCTGAGAAAAGAAGAGAAGCTAAAGGCACAGGAGAAAAGGAAACATATACCCATTTGAATGCAGAGCTCCAAAGAATAGCAAAGTGAGATAAGAAAGACTTCCTCAGGGATAAATGAAAAAAATAGAGGAAACAATAGAATGGGAAAGATGATAGATCTCTTCAAGAAAATTAGAGATACCAAGGGAACATTTCACGCAAATATGGGGACAATAAAGAACAGAAAAGTTATGGACCTAACAGAAGCAGAAGATATTAAGAAGAGGTGGCAAATATACATTGAAGAACTATATAAAAAATAATTTATATCCCAGATAATCATGAAGGTATGATCACTCGCCTAGAGCCAAACACCCTGGAATATGAAGTCAAGTGGGCCTTGGGAAGCATCAATATTAAAGCTAGTGGAGGTGATACGATTTTAGTTGAGCTGTTTCAAATTTTAGAAGATGATGTTGTGAAAGTACTGCACTCAATATGCCAGCAAATTTGGAAAACTCAGCAGTGGCCACAGGACTGGAAAATGTCAGTTATCATTCCAATCCCAGAGAAAGGCGATTCCAAAGAATCCTCAGACTATTACACAGTTACACTCATCTCAGTTCAGTTCAGTTCAGTCACCAGTAATGTCCGACTCTTTGCAACCCCATGAATCGCAGTACGCCAGGCCTCCCTGTCCATCACCAACTCCCGGAGTTCACTCACACTCACGTCCATCGAGTCAATGATGTCATCCAGCCATCTCATCCTCTGTCATCCCCTTCTCCTCCTGCCCCCAACCCCTCCCAGCACCAGAGTCTTTTCCAATGAGTCAACTCTTCGCATGAGGTGGCCAAAGTACTGGAGTTTCAGCTTTAGCATCATTCCTTCCAAAGAAATCCCAGGGCTGATCTCCTTCAGAATGGACTGGTTAGATCTCCTTGCAGTCCAAGGGACTCGCAAGAGTCTTCTCCAACACCACAGTTCAAAAGCATCATTTCTTCAGCGCTCAGCCTTCTTCATAGTCCAACTATCACATCCATACATGACCACAGGAAAAACGATAGCCTTGACTAGATGGACTTTTGTTGGCAAAGTAATGTCTCTGCTTATGAATATGCTATCTAGGTTGGTCATGAATTTCCACCCAACGAGTAAGCGTCTTTTAATCTCATGGCTGCAGTCACTATCTGCACACTCATCTCACACTCTAGTAAAGTAATGCCCAAAATTCTCTGTGAAATTCCAGATGTTCAAGCTGGATTTAGAAAAGGCAGAGGAACCAGAGTTCAAGTTGCCAACATCTGCTGACCCATCAAAAAAGCATGAGCATTTCAGATAATCATATACTTCTTCTTTATTGCCTATGCCAGATATCACCAGATGGTCAACACCAAAATCAGATTGATTATATTCTTTGCAGCCAAAGATGGAGAAGCTCTATACAGTCAGCAAGACAAGACCAGGAGCTGACTGTGGCTCAGATCATGAACTCCTTATTGCCAAATTCAAACTTAAATTGAAGAAAGTATGGAAAACCACTACACCATTAAGGTATGACCTAAATCAAATCCCTAATGATTATACAGTGGAAGTGAGAAATAGATTTAAGGGACTAGATCTGATCGATAGAGTGCCTGATGAACTATGGAATGAGGTTCGCAACATTGTACAGGAGACAGGGATCAAGACCATCCCCATGGAAAAGAAGTGCAAAAAAGCAAAATGTCTGTCTGGGGAGGCCTTACAAATATCTGTGAAAAGAAGAGAAGCAAAAAGCAAAGGAGAAAAGGCAAGATATAAGCATCTGAATGCAGAGTTCCATAGAATAGCAAGAAGAGATGAGAAAGCTTTCCTCAGCAATCAATGCAAAGAAATAGAGGAAAACAACAGAATGGGAAAGACTAGAGATCTCTTCAAGAAAATTAGAGATACGAAGGGAACATTTCATGCAAAAATGGGCTCGATAAAGGACAGAAATGGTATGGACCTAACAAAAGCAGAAGATATTAAGAAGAGGTGGCAAGAATATACAGAAAACTGTAAAAAAAAAAAAAAAGATCTTCATGACCAAGATAATCATGATTGTATGATCATTCACCTAGAGCCATACATCCTGGAATGTGAAGTGAAATGGGCCTTAGAAAGCATCACTACGAACAAAGCTAGTGGAGGTGATGGAATTCCAGTTGAGCTATTTCAAATCCTGAAAGATGATGCTGTGAAAGTCCTGCACTCAATATGCCAGCAAATTTGGAAAACTCAGCAGTGGCCACAGGACTCGAAAAGGTCAGTTTTCATTCCAATCCCAGAGAAAGGCAATGCCAAAGAATGCTCAAACTACCGCACAATTGCACTCATCTCACACGCTAGTAAATAATGCTCAAAATTCTCCAAGCCAGGCTTCAGCAATATGTGAACCATGAACTTCCAGATGTTCAAGCTGGTTTTAGAAAAGGCAGAGGAACCAGAGATCAAATTGCCAACATCTGCTGGATCATGGAAAAAGCAAGAAAGTTCCAGAAAACAATCTATTTCTGCTTTATTGACTATGCCAAAGCCTTTGACTGTGTGGATCACAATAAACTGTGGGAAATTCTTCAAGAGATGGGAATACCAGACCACCTCACCTGCCTCTTGAGAAACCTATATGCAGGTCTGGAAGCAACAGTTAGAACTTAACATGGAACAACAGACTGGTTCCAAATGGAAAGGAGTACATCAAGGCTGTATAGTGTCACCCTGCTTATTTAACTTATATACAGTGTACATCATGAGAAATGGTGGATGAAGCACAAGCTGGAATCAAGATAGGTGGGAGAAATATCAACAACTTAAGATATGCAGATGACATTTCCCTTATGGCAGAAAGTGAAAATGAACTAAAAAGCCTCTTGATGAAAGTGAAAAAGGAGAGTGAAAAAGTTGGCTTAAAGTTCAACATTCAGAAAATGAAGATCATGGCATCTGGTCCCATCAGTTCATGGGAAATAGATGGGGAAACAATGGAAATAGTGTCAGATTTTATTTTGGGGGGCTCCAAAATCACTGAAGATGGTGATTGCCACCATGAAATTAAAAGATGCTTACTCCTTGGAAGGAAAGTTATGACCAACCTAGATAGCATATTCAAAAGCAGAGACATTACTTTGTCAACAAAGATCTGTCTAATCAAGACTATGGTTTTTCCAGTAATCATATTGATGTGAGAGTTGGACTGTAAAGAAAGCTGAGTGTCAAAGAATTGATGCTTTTTTAAATTTTTTTTATTTTTTAACTTTACAATATTCTATTGGTTTTGCCATGTAACAACATGAAACCACCACAAGTAGACACGTGTTCCCCATCCTGAACCCTCCTCCCTTCTCCCTCCCCATACCATCCCTCTGGGTGGTCCCAGTGCACCAGGCACAAGCATCCAGTATCATGCTATGGTGTTGGAGAAGACTCCTGAGAGTGCCTTTCACTGCAAGGAGATCCAACCAGTCCAGTTCTGGGTATTCATTGGAAGCACTAATGTTAAAGCTGAAACTCCAATACTTTGGCTACCTGATGCAAAGAGCTGACTCATTGGAAAAGACCCTGATGCTGGGAAAGATTGAGGGCAGGAGGAGAAAAGGACGATGGAAGATGAGATGCTTGGGTGGCATGACTGACTCAATGGACATCAGTTTGGCTGAACTCGGGAGTTGGTGATGGACAGAAAGGCCTGGCGTGCTGCAGTTCATGGGTTCTCAAAGAGCTGGATACACCTGAGGAAATGAACTGAATATTTGAATTTGAAATTATTACATATATATTCAAAGTTCTGAAGTTAACAGTAAATTAAATGTTAATAGGTGCTACAGGATATATTTGCATCTAGTGAAACACAGTTAAAGATGCGTAAATAGTGTAACAATGTAAAAGATTAATTATAAGCTCACTTTCCAATATCCTCATAAAAAAAAAAAAACAATTATTGGCCTTAAAACCTTCAGTAAATTACCTAACCAAGATGGTGAAAATCACTGAGCTGTTCCAATCAAACACACACCCACAAATACAATTAAACACTTAGTTTTTAACCTAAATTTTTAACCTTTTAATATGTTAGGTTAAAATAGAGGGTCAGTAATACATTTCAGTAAGGTGTTATTGCTCTGATAACAGCAATAGCACAGATTTGCATTTATTTTTCTTTGAAAATAGGCTCAGAACCTCAGGATCAAAAAAGATTCAGTGTGAAAATCAGAAATAAAAGGAATGAAGGCACAGGAAAAAAGTAGACTGAAAAAAAAAGAAGCCCAGAAAGTTAGACTAAACCAGATAAATTCCTTTATACTAGGATTATTTCGGTTATTCTTAGAATAAGAGGAACATAGATGAGGTAAATAACTCGACTCTTAAAAAAAAAAAAATGCTAATAAATGAGTACACCAAAGTTGCCAAAACCTAGATC
Source organism: Bos javanicus (assembly GCF_032452875.1). Lineage (NCBI taxonomy): Eukaryota > Metazoa > Chordata > Mammalia > Artiodactyla > Bovidae > Bos > Bos javanicus. Next base: position 2,477,653 of record NC_083871.1, on the reverse strand, counting down.
AATTAAAAAAAATAGTAGTGAACAATATGACAATAAAATTAGAAACCAATTCCATTTTAAGTAATATAAGCAGTAAAACACTTAGGATCACATTTAACCAAACAAGCGCAAGTCTAATGCACTGGAAACTACAAAACATTATTGAAATAAACAAAAGACAATCTAAATAAATAGAAATACAAACTATTTTCATGTATTGGAAGATTCAGTGATCCTAAGAGGATAATATTCTCAAGATCCAATGTGATTCGTATCAAAATTATGTTATTTTGCATAAAGATATAACCTGATATAAAAGTCCATGTAGAAAAGCAAGAGAGACTTAGCCTAGTCAGAATTATACTGGGAAACAAAAAAGATCAAAAATGGGTTCATACACTTCCTGATTTCAAAAATTACAGGAAAATTACAGGAGTTGATATAATGTAGCAGTTATAAGAATATGCATGCAGAGCAATGGAGTAGAATAGAAAGTGCAGAAGTAAACTCAAGATTTTTGACAATTTTCCAAAACCATTCAAGGAAAAAAGAATAGTCTTTTCAACAAATGTTACTGGAACAACTGTATATCTACATGTGAAAGAATGAATTTGAAGCCATCCCTCACACTATATAAATTAATTCAAAATGGATCAAAGAGCAAAATGTAATAGCTAAAACTATAAAAATTTTAAAAGAAAATGTAAATCTTTTTGACTATGGGTGTCAATGGTTTCCTAGATATTATATAGATAAAAGAAAAAGGCACAGATAATTGGACTTCACCAAAATTAAAATGCTGTGTGTGCCAAAGAACACTATCAGCAACATAAAAAGGTAATCCAAAGAATGGGAGAAAGCATCTGTGATATTTATAGCTAATGGTCAAATATCCAGAAACGTAAAGACTTCTTACAAATATTTAATGACAAATATTCAGTTATAAATAAAGAAAATAATTTGAATTCACATTTCTCCAAAGAACATATACACAAGGCTAGCAAGCACATGAAATAATGCTTTACACTGTTAGTCATTGTTAGTCAGATCAGAACCACAAAGAGATGCTAACTCACTTCTAATAAGATGGATTTACTTTTGAGGAAATGACAAAATAGGAGGAATGTGCTAGTTTGCTGGTGTTGCCATAACAAGCCACAGAAGACTATGTGGTTTACAGAAGATACACTTACTCCTCACAGTTCTGGAGGCTAGAAATCCAAGATCAAGGTGTCAGCATGGTTGATTTCCTCTGAAGCCTCTAGACTTGCAGATGGCTTTACTTTTGCTGTTTCTTCACATGGCATTACCTATGAGCACTTGGGTCCTAGTGTGTCCCAGTGTCCAAATTTCCTGTTCACTTGAGGACACCAGCCTTAATGGATTGGGACCCACCCTAATGGATTCACTTTAATTTTATCTGCTCTTGTAAGATCCTATATCTACAGTCCCATTGTGTGGTGCTGGGAGTTAGGGCTTCAACATATAAATTTGGGAGGACTCAGTTCAGCACACAAGTAGGGTGTGGAGAAACTGAAATCCTCATACATTGATGGTGGGGATGTAAAATGCTTCAGCCACTGTGGGAAACAATTTGGTAGTTCCTCAGAAAGGTAAATAAATGATTTACCATGTAATGAAAATATTCTACCCCTAAGTACATACACAAGAGAATTACACACTGTGCCCATTTATAACCAGGTAAGATGATGTATGTTAACTAAAGTTATGGTGGTAATCTCTTTGCAACATACACTTCTAGTAAATCATTATGTTGTACACCTTAAATTAATATGGGCTGAGGAAAATTCTGTAATTAAATAGTGGTGTTAGTGAAGTCAGTCAGTCATGTCTGACTCTGGGATCCCATGGACTGTAGCCTACCAGGCTCCTCTGTTGATGAGATTTTCCAGGCAAGAATACTGGAGAGGATTGTCATTTCCTTCTCCAGGAGATCTTCCTGACCCAGGGATTGAACCCTGGTCTCCCGCATTGTAGGCAGAAGCTTTAGGGTCTGAAACATCAGGGAAGATAGTGCTGATGGTTGCACAGACTTGTGAATATAATAAAAACACTGAACTGCACACTTTAAAATGCTGACTTTGATGGTATGTGAATTATATCATAATTTAGTAAAAACAAAATAAAACAATTTCAACTGAGGAAACCTGGGTGATTCTGAGGCCAATTCTGTTACATTTTACTTAGGTGATAGTTCAGCCACTAGGAAGATTAGAAACATGCTGACCATTCTCTCCTGAGGCATGAAGGTTGCCAAGATTTTGAAGCCCTTCCAGCATGTTTCAAATTCTTTATTTTCTGGAAAGCTTATAGTAAGTGAAACAATTAGATGTAAACAGAGAAAACAGGGAAGGGGGGTAGAAAAGAAAAGAAATGATGCTATCAGATTCCTTCTTTAGGTAAATTAATCTAATTCATCCTTTGTCAAAAATCTTTACTCAGTTTAGTTAAATTTAAGATTATCCTCTTACTGATCTGTAATCATTGATCTCTCTCCCTCTTTGTCATGCTCACACACACATACACACACATTCAACACACCATACACAGAAATATTTTTTTGAATTTGAGTGCTGAATTTAAGGTAAATCATTCTTTCTGAAATAGTATGTCTTTATATCCTGAACAGTGGGTCTGAAACTTACATGGATGGCTTTCCTTTGAGTTGCCTAGTGACCTTTTCATTGAGGTTTGCCCAATGCATGTATTTATTCATATATTTGTTTTAAATTTCTGCAGAAGCCAACTTGAAGACCCAGATTCCAGTGTATGTGCTTTACTGTAGTGGAAAGGTACTGGGGTGGGAAGGCCCACAGAGAAGTGAGACAGGAATAAAGGGGCTAAAGAGGATGTAATGTCTTGCCCGACAGCTGCCATGTGACACTGCTGGGGACGTGGGGAAGCAGGATTTCAGGTTATTCCAGCTAGGAGGTGAGGAGGCTGGGTTTCTTACTCTCCAACTCTCCATCCCTCACTGGTTGTGAGCTGTTTCCAGGAACACTAAATCTTAAACTCTGGCTTGTGTGTCCCTGCAGAAAGAAAAACAAATCAAGCAGAGTTTTAGGAATCCACTGTGCGTAGACTGTAGAGGGGCTTCCCAGGTGTTGCTAGTGGTAAAGAACCCGCCTTTTAATGAAGGAAACATAAGAGATACAGGTTTGATCTCTGGGTCGAGAAGATCCCCTGGAGGAAGAAATGACAACCCACCGATATTCTTGTCTGGAAAATACCATGGAAAGAGGAGCCTGGTGAGTCACAAAGAGTTTTACATGAGTGAAGGGACAGCATTCAGACTTGTAGAAAAATGAATGCCAGAGATATGTAAGTAGGACACCAATAGCATCTGCTGAGTACATCCTTAAATTCATTAATCTACAGATGTCACACTTACCCTGAAATACAGTGGAAGAAAAATATAAATACATGTAAAGATTCTGGTCAGACTAGTCATCCCAGTGGGACTGTATTAGTAGTGCCCACTTTCAATCTCAAAGTTGTCCCATTTTGGAAAATAAATTGCAAGTTTATATATTATATATGTAAACTATAAATCAAAAGCAAGAATAAGGCATCAAACATATAAATCATATATATCACTACAAGTAAAGCTTGAAGTCATTAGAATAATCCATACAGTTTAAATCACTTTACTTTTGAGCCCTCAGAATCTCACCTGGAGAACATAAATAATACAGAAGCAGAGTTGAGTATACTGCTGTACAGAAAGAGATAAGGTTTTGCTCCAAACAGGTACAGGCAGGCATCACAGATGCTGCTCACTCCCTTCCAGGCCATCACAATACAGTGAACATTGCAATAAAGAAAGTAGTGATTTGTTCTGCTTTCCCAGTCCATCTAAAAATTATGTTTACACTGCATTGTAGTCTATTAAATATGAAATAGCATTCTGTCTAAAAGAGCAATGTATGTGACTTAATTAAAAATATTTTATTGCTAAAAATTTCTATTCATCACCTCAGCCTTCAGTGACACATAATCCTTTTGCATACTAGCATCAGAGATCCCTGTCCACAGATCATTATAACAAATATAAGAATAATGAAAAGTTTAAATATTGTAAGAATTGCCCAAATGTGACCCAGAGACAGGAAGTGAGCAAACACTGTTGAGAAAATGGCCCTAACAGACTTTTTAAATGCAGAGTTACAACACACTTTCAATTTGTGAAAGATGCAGTATCTTCCAAGCACACTAAAGTGAGGTATTGTATTCAAGTTCTTCAACATATGATTTCAGGAAATGTATTAATAGTAACTAACTTAATGCTCCTTATAGTACTGTCATGGAATTGAGGAAGACTTTCTACTTTCTATCCCTGAGGTTGTAGTGTGTCCTTCAATTTCAGTAGGGCTGGGACTTGTACACACATGGGCAGTTTGGTTCCTTGGGCCTTGTTTTTAAGTCCACACCATGAATTCATAAAATTAACATGTAAATGCAATTAAAACATTGAGTTTTAGCTTACAGCATGTCTAAGAGTAAGTCATGGACATGTATTAGTATTATTAAGAGTAGTATTATTAACTTCGGTCTTCTCTAGTGGCTCGGTGGCAAAGAACATACCTGGAATGCAGGAGACATGGGTTTTATTCCTGAGTTAGAAAGATCCCCTGGAGAAGGAAATGGCAACTCACTCTAGTACTCTTGCCTGGGAAATCCCATGGATAGAGGAGCCTGGTGTGCTACAGTCTATGAGGTCACAAAGAGTCGGATAGGATGTAGGGACTAAACAGCAAGGCAAAATTATTATTTTACCTATATAATCAATTAAGCTCATTTATCTATAAATTAATTAATCAACTAATTATTACCTGTATTGTTAATAATTTTTCATATTAACTGCATGAACCTATGTTAGGTAAATGATATTTTTAGAGAGTTGCTTTTACATGTATTTATTTTAAAATTTCCAGGATTTTTCTCCTTCACTTTCTCATTTCCATTTAATAATTTCTCATGTTTCCCTTATGTCTGTCAAAAATTTAGATATTCAAATGAATTCATTGACCTGGGAAAAAATAACAGGTGACTTTAAAAAATGATCACAAGTTTGATGAAGCAGCAGATCAGAAAGAATGTAGAATTTCAGTTTATTAGTGATTTACACTTGAGCAAGTCCATAATGTTGACTAAGAAATGTCCATGAAATATTAAACTTATCAAAAGAGAGATGGTAGTTTGGTAGTGTCAGGCATTCTGCTGAGCTGTCAAGTGTCAGACTGGCCAATGAAAGCAACATTCCAGAATGAAATAATTAAATTATTAAAATAATTAAATAATTAAAATCACTCACTGAAGTGGAACAGGCAAGTCTAAAACCTAAAGATGTTCTGTTTATCTCTATAGGCTGGCACACTTGTTGAGGGCCAGGGAGACCTGCCCAGACCTGGGGCTTCTCTCACCAATGAGGAGCCCCACATAAAAGAGTTGCTGAAGTTTTCTGAATCCTGGGGTAAATGAGGCATAGAAAATACTGGGTACTGAGTCAGAGCGGGAAATATTGTTCACAGGTTGCCCCCCAAATTTTGCCCCATAAATTGGTCTCAACAGAAGCACCTGAAGAAGACCTCTGCCCTAAACCTGAGATAGAAAGACCCTAAAAAGAAGTGAAGGTTTTAAACTCCTGGAAGGCAGGGCTTCAACTTATTTACAAAACAGAAATAGACTCAAAGACATGGGAAACAAACATGATTAATAAAGGGGATAATAGGGTAATGGGGCAGTGCTGGCTGCAAGGTGCTGGAGAGGCGGCTGCACTGCACTAGAGCAAATGTGAGAAGATACCCCACGTCCAAGGGCAGAGAAGCCCTAGCAAGAGGGCAGGCACAGGAGCGGCAGCTGTGCTGTGCTGGAGCAATGTGAGGAGACACCCATGTCCAACGGCAAAGAGGAGGCCCCAGCAAGATGGTAGGAGGGGCAAAATCATGTTCAGAATAAAACCCCATACCCACCAGAGACACTCAGGAGGCTCAAATAAACATTGTGTCCACCAGGACACAGAGACCCCCACAAACACTGAGACAGAACTGAGTTTGAGTGTCTCCTGCAGAGGTATGGGTCAGTAGTGGACTGCCACAGGGGCAGGGGCTCTGGGTGCAGCAGTCCTGGCTATGGCATTAGTCCTGTTGGAGGAGATAGCCATTAACCGGACCAGAGACCCACCAGAACTTACACTGGACTGAGGAAACAGACTTTTGGAGGGCACAAACAGAACTTTGTGTGCACCAGGACCCAGGAGAAAGGAGCAGTGACCCACACAAGAAACTGACCAAGATGTGCCTATGAGTGTCCTGGAGTTTCCCGCAGAGGCACAGGTCTGTGGTGGCCTGCTTCAGGGTTGGGAGCACTGAATGAGGCAGTGCATGCATAGAAACTTTTGAAAGAGGTCACCATTATCTTCATTACCTCCACCATAGTTTGGCCCCAGGTAAATAACAGGGAGGTATAAAGGCCCCACCCATCAACAGGAAATTGAATTAAAAATTTACTGAGCATGGCACCACCCATCAGAATAAAACCCAGTTTCCCCTTCAGTCCCTCTCTCCCATCAGGAAACTTCCATAAGCCTCTTATCCTTCTCCAACAGAAGGAACACAGACTGAAAATCACAATCACAGAAAACTGACCAATCTGATCACATGGCCAACAACCTTGTCTAACTGAATAAAACTATGAGCCATGCTGTGTAGGGCCATCCAAGACAGACGGGTCGTGGTGGAGAGTTCTGACAAAATGTGGTCCACTGGGGAAGGGAATGGCAAATCACTTCAGTATTCTTTCCTTGAGAACCCCATGAACACAATGAAAGGAAAAAAGATAGGACATTGAAAGATGAGCTCCCCAGGTTGGTAGGTACTCAATATGATACTGGAGATCAGTGGAGAAATAATTCCAGAAAGAATGAAGAGACAGATCCAAAGAAAAATCATCATTAGGCTACGGATGTGACTGGTAATGGAAGTAAAGTCCAATGCTGTAAACAGCAATATTGCACAGGAGCCTGGAACGTTCTGTCCATGAATCAAGGCAAATTGGAAGTGGTCAAACAGGATATGGCAAGAGTGAACGTTGACATTTTAGGAATCAGCTACCTAATATGGAATGGAATGGATGAATTTAACACAGATGAACATTATATCTACTACTGTGGGCAGGAATCCCTTAGAAGAAATGGAGTAGCCCTCATAGTCAACAAAAGAGTCCGAAATGCAGTGCTTGGATGCAATCTCAAAAATGACAGAATGATCTCTGTTCTTTTCTAAGGCAAACCATTCAATATCACAGTAATCCAAGTCTATGCCCTGACCAGTAGTGCTCAAGAAGCTGAATTTGAACAGTTGTATGAAGACATACAAGACCTTCTAAAAATAACACCCCCCAAAAATGTCCTTTTCATTACAGGGGACTTGGATACAAAAGTAGGAAGTCATGAAATAGCTGGAGTAACAGAAAATTTGGCCTTGGAGTAAAGAATGAAGCAGGGCAAAGGCTAAAAGAGTTATATCAAGAAAACACACTGGTCATAGCAAACACCTTCTTCCAACAACAAAAGAGAAGGCTCTACGTGTGGACATCACCAGATGGTCAATACTGAAATCAGATTGATTATATTCTTTGCAGCCAAAGATGGAGAAGTTATATACAGTCATCAAAAACAAGACTGGGAGTTGACTGTGGACCAGATGATGAACTCCTTATTGCCAAATTCAGAAACAAATTAAAGAAAGTGGGAGAAACCACTAGACCATTCAGGTATGACCTAAATCAAATCACTTATAATTGTACAGTGGAAGTGAGCAATAGATTCAAGGGATCAGATCTGATACACAGAGTGCCTGAAGAACTATGGACAGAAGTTTGTGAGATTGTGCAGGAGGCAGGGATCAAGACCATTTGCAAGAAAAAGGAGTGCAAAAAAGGCAAAATGATTGTCTCAGGAGGCCTTACAAACTGCTGAGAAAATAAGAAAAGTCAAAAACAAAGGAGAAAAGGAAAAATATACCCATTTGAATGCAGAGATTCAAGGAATAGCAAGGAGAGATAAGAAAGCCTTCCTCAGTGATCAATGCAAAGAAATAGAGGAAAACAATAGAATGGGAAAGACTAGAGATCCCTTCAAGAAAAGTAGAGATACCAAGGGAACATTTCATGCAAATATGGGCACAGCAAAGGACAGAAATGGTATGGACCTAACTGAGCAGGAGGTATTAAGAAGAGGTGGGAAGAATACACAGAAGAGCTATAAAGAAAAGATTTTCATGACCCAGATGACCACAATGGTGTGATCCCTCATGCAGAACCATACATCCTGGAAAATGAAGTCAAGTGGGCCTTAGGAAGCATCACCATGAACAAAGCTAGTGGAGGTGACAGAAATCCAGTTGAGCTATTTCAAATTCTAAACAATGATGCTGTCAAAGCGCTGCAGTCTATATGCAAGCAAATTTGGAACACTCAGCAGTAGCCACAGGACTGCAAAGTGTAAATTTTCATTCCAATCCCAAAGAAAGGTAATGCCATAGAATGCTCAAAATACTGCATAATTGCACTTATCTCACACTCTAGCAAAGTAATGCTCAAAATTCTCCAAGTCAGGCTTCAACAATACATGAATCGTGAACTTCCAAATGTTCAAGCTGGAATTAGAAAATGCAGAGAAACCAGAGATCAATTTGCCAACATCTGTTGGATCATGGATAAAGCAAGAGAGTTCCAGAAAAAAACATCTACTTCTGCTTTATTGACTACGCCAAGGCCTTTGACTGTGTGGATCACAACAAACTTAGAAAAATTCTAAAAGAGATGGGAAGTGGGGTTACAAGACCGCCTGACATGTCTCCTGAGAATCTTTATGCTGGTCAGGGGGCAACAGTTAGAACTGGACATGGAACAACAGTTTGGTTCAGTTCAGTTCAGTCGCTCAGTCATGTCCGACTCTCTGCGACTCCATGAATCAACACGCGAGGCCTCACTGTCCATCACCATCTCCCGGAGTTCACTCAAACTAATGTCCATCTAGTCAGTGATGCAATCCAGGCATCTCATCCTCTGTCGTCCCCTTTTCCTCCTGCCCCCAATCCCTCCGAGCATCAGAGACTTTTCCAATGAGTCAACTCTTTGCATGAGGTGACCAAAGTACTGGAGTTTCAGCTTTAGCATTATTCCTTCTAAAGAACACCCAGGGCTGATTTCCTTTAGAATGGACTTGTTGGATCTCCTTGAAGTCCAAAGGATTATCAAGAGTCTTCTCCAACCCACAGTTCAAAAGCATCAATTCTTCGGCGCTCAGCTTTCTTCACAGTCCAACTCTCACACTGAAAAAACCATAGACTTGACTAGATGGACCTTTGTTGGCAAAGGAATGTCTCTGCTTTTGAATATTCTATCTAGATTGGTCATAACTTTTCTTCCAAGGAGTAAGCATCTTTTAACTTCATGGCTGCAGTCACCATCTGCAGTGATTTGGGAGCACCCCCCCAAAAAATAAATTAATTGATTAATTAAGTCTGACACTGTTTCCACTGTTTCCCAATCTATTTCCATGAAGTGATGGGCCCAGATGCCATGATCTTTGTTTTCTGAATGTTGAGCTTTAAGCCAACTTTTTCACTCTCCTCTTCTACTTACATCAAGAGGCTTTTGAGTTCCTCTTCACTTTCTGCCATAAGGGTGGTGTCATCTGCATATCTGAGGTTATTGATATTTCTCCCAGCAATCTTGATTCCAGCTTGTGCTTCTTCCTGCCCAGCGTTTCTCATGATATACTCTGCATATAAGTTAAATAAGCAGGGTGACACTATACAGCCTTGATGTACTCCTTTTCCTATTTGGAACCAGTCTGTTGTTCCATGTCCAGTTCTAACTGTTGCTTCCTGACCTTCATATAGGTTTCTCAAGAGGCAGATCAGGTGGTCTGGTTGTTCCCATCTCTTTCAGAATTTTCCACAGTTTATTGTGATCCACATAGTCAAAGGCTTTTGCATAGTCAATAAAGCAGAAACAGATGCTTTTCTGGAACTCTCTTGCTTTTTCTATGATCCAGTGGATGTTGGCAGTTTGATCTCTGGTTCCTCTGCCTTTTCTAAAATCAGCTTGAACATCTGGCAGTTCACAGTTCACGTATTCCTGAAGCCTGTCTTGGAGGATTTTGAGCATTACTTTGCTAGTGTGTGAGATGAGTGCAAATGTGCGGTAATTTGAGCATTCTTTGCATTTGCTTTCTTTGAGACTGGAATGAAAACTGACCTTTTCCAGTCCTGTGGCCACTGCTGAGTTTTCCAATTTTCTGGCATATTGAGTGTAGCACTTTCACAGCATCATCTTTCAAGATTTGAAATAGCTCAACTGGAATTCCATCACCTCCACTAGCTTTGTTCATAGTGATGCTTTCTAAGGCCCACTTGACTTCACATTCCAGGATGTCTGGCACTAGGTGAGTGATCACACCATTGTGATTATCTGGGTCGTGAAGATCTATTTTGTACAGTTCTTCTGTGTATTCTTGCCACCTCTTCTTAATATCTTTTGCTTCTGTTAGGTCCATACCATTTCTGTCCTTTATCGAGCCCATCTTTGCATGAAATGTTCCCTTTGTATCTCTGATTTTCTTGAAGAGATCTCTAGTCTTTCCCATTCTGTTGTTTCCCTCTATTTCTTTGCATTGATTGCTGAGGAAGGCTTCTTATCTTTTCTTGCTATTCTATGGAACTCTGAATTCAGATGCTTATATCTTTCCTTTTCTCCTTTGCTTTTTGCTTCTCTTCTTTTCACAGGTATTTGTAAGGCCTCTCCAGACAGCCATTTTGCATTTTTGCATTTCTTTTCCATGGGAATGGTCTTAATCCTTGTCTCATGTACAATATCATGAACCTCGGTCCATAGTTCATCAGGTACTCTGTCAGATCTAGTCCCTTAAATCTATTTCTTACTTCCACTGTATAATCATAAAGGATTTGATTTAGGTCATACCTGAATGGTCTAGTGGTTTTCCATACTTTCTTCAATTTAAGTCTGAATTTGGCAATAAGGAGTTCATTATCTCAGCCACAGTGCGCTCCCTGTCTTGTTTTTGCTGACTGTATAGAGCTTCTCCATCTTTGGCTGCAAAGAATATAATCAATCTGATTTCGGTATTTGATCATCTGGTGATGTCCATGTGTAGAGTCTTCTCTTGTGCTGTTAGAAGAGGGTGTTTGATATGACCAGTGCGTTCTCTTGACAAAACTCTATTAGCCTTTGCCCTGCTTTATTCCGTATTCCAAGGCCAAATTTGCCTGTTACTCCAGGTGTTTCTTGACTTCCTACTTTTGCATTCCAGTCCCCTATAATGAAAAGGACATCTTTTTTGGGTGTTAGTTCTAAAAGGTCTTGTAGGTCTTCATAGAACTGTTCAATTTCAACTTCTTTAGTATTACTGGTTAGGGCATAAACTTGGATTACTGTAATATTGAATGGTTTGCCTTCGAAACAAACAGAGATCATTCTGTGTTTTTTTTTTTTTTTTTTTTTTGAGATTGCATACAAGTACTGAATTTTGGACTCTTTTGTTGACCATGATGGCTACTCCATTTCTTCTAAGGGATTCCTGCCCGCAGTAGTAGATATAATGGTCATTTGAGTTAAATTCACCCATTCCAGTCCATTTTAGTTTGCTGATTCCAAGAATGTCGATGATCACTCTTGCCATCTCCTGTTTGACCACTTCCAATTTGCCTTGATTCATGGACCTGACATTCCAGGTTCCTATGCAATATTGCTCTTTACAGCATCAGACCTTGCTTCTATCACCAGTCACATCCACAGCTGGGTATTGTTTTTTTGCTTTGGCTCCATCCCTTCATTCTTTCTGGAGTTATTTCTCTACTGATCTCCAGTAGCATATTGGGCACCTATTGACCTGGGGAGTTCGTCTTTCAGTATCCTATCATTTTGCCTTTTCATACTGTTCATGGTGTTTTCAAGGCAAGAATACTGAAGTGGTTTGCCATTCCCTTCTCCAGTTGACCACATTCTGTCAGACCTCTACCTGACTGGTTCCAAATAGGGAAAGGATTATGTCATGGCTGTATATTTTCACCCTGTTTATTTAACATAAATACAGAGTACATCATGAGACCTGATTAAGCAAAAGCTGGAATCAGACCTCATCAGACCTGATGAGGCTGAATGAGGCAAAAGCTGGAATCAAGATTTCAGATATTCAGATGACACCACTCTTATGACAGAAAACAAAGAACTGAAGAGCCTCTTAATGAAAGTGAAAGAGGAGAGTGAAAGAGCTGGCTTAAAACTCAACTTTCAGAACACTAAGCTCATGGCATCTTTTCCCATCACTTCATGGCATATATATAGGAAAACAATGGAAACAGTAACATACTTTATTTTGGGGAGCTCCAAAATCACTGCAGATGGTGACTACAGCCATGAAATTAAAAGACACTTGCTCCTTGGAGGAAGAGTTATGACCAATCTACACAGCATAATAAAATGCAGAGACATTACTTTGCCAACAAAAGTCCACCTAATCCAAGCTTTCTTTTTTCCAGTAGTTAGGTATGCATGTGAGATTTGGACTATAAAGAAATCTGAGTGCCAAAGTATTGATGGTTTTGAACTGTGGTATTGGAAGAGACTCTTGAGAGTCCCTTGGAGTTCAAGGAGATCCAACCAGTCCATCCTAAAGGTAATCAGTTCTGAATATTCATTGGAAGGACTGATGCTGAAACTGAAACTACGGTACTTCGGTCACATGATGGGATGAACTGACTCATTTGAAAAGACCCTCATGCTGGGAAAGATTGAAGATGAAAGTAGAAGAGGTCAACAGAGGATGAGATGGTTGGATATCATCACTGACTCAATGGGATAATGTATACTCTGGGAGTTGGTGATTGACAGGGAGGCCTGGTGTGCTGCAGTCCATGGGGTCACAAAGAGTAGGCCATGACCGAGCGACTGAAATGAACTGAACTGAGAGATAAATTAGGAGTTTGGGTTTAACATCCATACTTCTATATACTAAATAGGCAAACAGTAAGGACTTACTATATAGCACAGGGAACTATACTTAATATCTTTTAATAACCTATAGTGGAAAAAAATATGAAAACAAATGTGTTTAACTGAATCAGTTTGTTGTACATTCAGAAACTTACACAACATTGTAAATTAACTATTCTTCTATTAAAAAGAAAGTGAAAGGTTATTAATGTTCATATATAAAGACCATCACCAGTTCAGAGCTGGATTCCTCAACTGACTTCAGCTCTCTTCAGAACCTGCAGGGCACCGACTGTGCACCAAGTTAGGTGTGGGGTGTACAGTCTTCCTATGAGCCTTGCTGGGAAAAGTCTGTAATTACCTATGGCTGAACCTGAAAGACCTCACAAAGACTTAAAACTAGGTGGAAACCTCTTTTCAGACAGTTTTGCTTTTTTAAAAAATATATTTTTTATTTTAATTGGAGACTAATTACTTTACAATATTGCAGATACTTTTGCCATTCATCGACATGAATCAGCCACAGGTGTACATATGTGCCTGCATCCTGACCCCCGCTTCCACTTCCCTCCACACCCCATCCCTCTGAGTTGTCCCAGAGCACTGGTTTTGAGGGCCCTGCTTCATGCATCAAACTTGCACCAGTCATCTATTTTACGTAGGGTAGTATACATATTTCATTTCTATTCTCTCAAATCATCCCACCCTTGCCTTCTCCCACAGAATCCAAAAGTCTGTTCTTTACATCTGTGTCTCTTTTGCTGTCTTGCATATAGGATCATCATTACCATCTTTTAAAATACCATATATGTGTGTTAATATACTGTATTGGTGTTTATCTTTCCAACTTACTTCACTGTGTAAAATAGGCTCCAGTTTCATCCATCTCATTAGAACTAACTCAAATGCATTCTTTTTTATAAATAGCTTTTAATGTCTGTTTGATCACTCACCAAGATCTTTTGAATAATGTTATACAAAATGTTTCTATGTTTTATATTAACATGTTATGATCATAGACTCTATGGTTGTCAATATAAACCAGTGAAACATGAAAAACATAATGTCTCTTTGAATCCATATGACTGCTGAGAATACTTGAATAAACTTTGAATGTTCTGCAGGTTTATTAATAGGAAAATATGGCAATAGAAATGTAGGCAATTTGGTCTTACCTGGCCACAGGAAAATCAATGCTGCTGTAAATATTATCATCTTATATTTAGAGGAGATGGGAACTAGATGTCACATGGTTCTTGTTGATGACTTCCTATAGGTTAGGTTTCTGGTTCCAACCCGTTATGAGAATCAATGGTTATCCAGCACTAGAATTTGCATAATTAAATGATAGAAGAATAGCAGAGGAGCTGGCCTTAGGGATGATGGAATCGTAGAGAGAAAGAAGTCGCACCTTTGGGACATAGACTCCACATCACTTGCCTATACCCCTACTGCTAGACATGAGTTTCTATGGCATCAGACACATATGTGAATTAGACAATTGCCACTGGTGTGCATTGCAAATCCAGGGCTACATGTCCATTTTGCTCTGATAAGACCTGAATCCTAGTGGAAAGTGTGCTCCATATGCTACAAAAATAGTAAATAGGCTCTTCATAATGTAAAATTAAACATAAGCTTCTGTATTGCACCACAGTGTTTAATTCAAAAATTCAAAGGCCCTTGAAGGCAGATGCTTTTTCTACTTTTACCCAGGAAGAAACAGGGGCTTAGAGATAAATTAGCAGTTCCAAGCTCCAAGCAGAATCCACTGGGCACCAAGGGAACACTTTTATAAATATAAAAATGGTGAGCCAGCTTCATTTGAACTTGAAATACCCCAAAGAGAGTTACATCTTGCATTTTTTCCATTACTGGAAAAAATGAACCACAATAAAACCTTGACTACTGCACTATTTTTTATTTAAGAACTGTAAGAATGGTAAAAGTTAATAGTTTGCAAAAATAGTTTCCTAAAAAACAAGAATATTTCTTATAGTAAATATTCACCACTTTATTTCATATGACAAGGTTATCACAAAATTTTTGTTCTTTATAATAACGATTATCATTTTGGTTTTCTCTTAGCATGTGTATGTGTATGTGTTTGTCACTTAGTCGTGTCCGACTCTTTGTGACTCCATGGACTGTAGCCCACCAGCCACCTCTGTCCATGAGATTCTCCAGGCAAGAATACTGGAGTTAGTGGAGTGGATGGCCATTTCTTTCTCCATAAATATATCTTAGCATTAGAATAATGAGTTTTCCATAGGTGAAAGTTATAACCCAATCGTCTTGGAAGAGTAAAATATACTCTACTGGCTAGTGTTATTAGGTATAGTCCAAATGGGAGTGATTATGTTTTCTTTGAATAAGTATATTTTATACATAAAAAAACAGAGAAGGCAATGGCACCCCACTCCAGGACTCTTGCCTGGAAAATCCCATGGGCGGAGGAGCCTGGTGGGCTGAAGTCCATAGGGTCGCGAAGAGTTGGAAAGGAATGAGCGACTTCACTTTCACTTTTCACTTTCATGCATTGGAGAAGGAAATGGCAACCCACTCCAGTGTTCTTGCCTGGAGAATCCCAGGGACGGGGGAACCTGGTGGGCTGCCGTCTATGGGGTCACACAGAGTCAGACATGACTGAATCGACTTAGCAGCAACAGCAGCATACATAAAAAACATAAATATTTGAAGGAAAAACTAACCCAGACTCAGAGTATCCAGTTACTGGATAACGCTTAATGAGAAGTGATGAGGTGAAGACTGTTTCCAGGTGCTTTTTCTTTATCTACTGCCAGTTACTTGAGTGATCTCAGTTTTAACAAATGTATCTGGGTTCATGAAATGACATGTGATTTGTAACTTTTCAATATGCATATAGCTTCGATTTTGAAAGTTTAGAAAAGTAAATGTTGCAAAATAAAATACTTTGTTAAAAAGGTTGCCAATGATAGTTTGGCAAATTCTAAAGAAAAATATGAGATTCACTGAGAGGGAAATCTATCAGCTGTTTGGTACTTAGTAAATTATTCAACAGATAGGTAGAGATTATTTTTTTTAATCTAAATATAGACAGTGAATGACTCAATTTAATTTCCCCAAATTCATATGTTTGAACCTAGATCATTGGTCTCATTTTAAAGTCTCTATATTAATAGATTTATCATTAAAATAACTCTAAAATATTAAAATTATGTTCCAAAGTCTTTAGTTAGAAATGAATAATTAATATTAGCAGCAAGTTCACCATACCAGTGATAGACCACATGGAGGAAGGTGAGATCATCCCTTCCTGGGGGACCACATCAACACTGTTCTAACAACCCCTGTCCTACCCCCAGATTGCGTGTCCTGTAGACCTCTAGACCTCTCTTCTGAGATGTAGAACCCTGTGTCTAAGTGCCTCCCTGCTAACTACACTTGAGTAGCTTACATATTTTTTATATAAAATATAACCTTCAGTTCAGGTCAGTCGTGTCCGACTCTTTGCAACCCCATGAATTGCAGCACGCTGGGCCTCCCTGTCCATCGCCAACTCCCAGAGTTCACCCAAACTCATGTCCATCAAGTCGGTGATGCCATCGAGCCATCTCATCCTCTGTTGTCCCCTTCTCCTCTTGCCCCCAATCCCTCCCAGCATCAGAGTCTTTTCCAGTGAGTCACCTTTTCGCATGAGGTGACCAAAATATTGGAGTTTCACCTTTAGCATCAGTCCTTCCAAAGAACACCAAGGACCAATCTCCTTCTTAGGAGTTCCAATATGGTCCCTCCCAAGCTATTTTTGTTGTCCACATTTCAGTAGACAAACCTTATCTTTCTCATTTTAGTAAACAGAGCTAACCATACAGGTACTAATTCCAGACACCTGCAGTGACTCATGTCTCATTCACATGACCACTTCTGCTCAGCTGTCATTCACTGGCTTCCCTATCATCCTATATCTAAACCTGTAACTCTTTGCATGCCTTGAAACTTCAAGCTCTTTTTCACCTTACAGTTTTCAATATGAAATTATCTCGAATTGCTTTATTTCCATTCTAAGTTTGGCCTATTCTCATCCTTTCTAACTCCCAGAAGTTTTTGCATAAAGACATACACTTAGACCACCCAGATCAAAATTAATTTCCTGTTCCTCCTTCAGCACTGTTATTCGTCCTTACAACATCCTGTTATATTTCCCCTTTAGCATTGTGCTTGGAGAAGGCAATGGCAACCCACTCCAGTACTCTTGCCTGGCAAATCCCATGGACGGAGGATCCTGGTAGGCTGCAGTCCATGGGGTCGCGAAGAGTGGGACACAATTGAGGGACTTCACTTTCACTTTTCACTTTCATGCATTGGAGAAGGAAATGGCAACCCACTCCAGTGTTCTTGCCTGGAGAATCCCAGGGACAGGGGAGCCTGGTGGGCTGCCGTCTATGGGGTCTCACAAAGTCCAACACGATTGAAGCGACTTAGCAGCAGCAGCATTGTGCTTAGTTGCTAAGTTGTTTCCAGCTCTCTGTAAACCCAGGGACTCTAGCCTGCCAGGCTCCTCTGTCCATGAGATTCTCCAGGCAAGAATATTCAAGTGTGTGGCCATTCCTTTCTACAGGAGATCTTTCCAACCCAGGAATCAAACCCAGGTCTCCCACATTACTGGTAAACCCTTTACCTTCTGAACCACCAGGGAAGCCTATTTAGCAGTAAGCGTAGTTAAATTATAAATGTATTCATTTACTTGATATTTCCCCAAAACACAAGAGACAATTCTCTGAAAATAAATGATGGTATTTATCTATAAATGGAAATTATCATTAAATTGCATATAAATTACAATTAAATTATTTATAAATATAAATTATATTTGCATATATACTTATGAATATATACAATTGGTTCTGTTTCTTTGAAGAATCCTAATAGAATAGCCATATTCAAAACTTGTTGACTTGGGGTTTCAAGCTCACCTTAAGGTTTTACTCATATTGTAAAAGCTATGGAAAAAGGCTCTGTTTCTCAAGAAAAAAAGAACAAGAGAAATATTTTGGCTGAAAGGAAATGAACTTCTTAAACATCACACCATGGAATGAGATGGGTCTGGAGGCTGCCTGGAGTTCATAATCATATTGTTAATGTGCCAACCAACTGTTCAGTGGAAGATCAACACAGGTAGCCTGACTGTGGATGCCCAGCCCTCTGAAGCAGACGTGCAGTAAATGAGACAGAACATGGCACAGCAGATGCTTGTGGGCTGAGCCTTCAAGCACACTGTGCGTGCTTATATGTGCTTCAGGATGATCTGGCCATGTGTGCTGGTTTCCTATGACAAACATTAAAATTAATTTATTAATCCATCCCACATTCTAACATATGAGGACAATAGCAGTGATACATCAAATTCAAATGTAATATTTTCCATGGTATGACTGTTAGAGTTTTTGGAATATCTAATCATTTTATTCACAAATTAGAATATAAAGATGTGGTAGTACATATACACAGCATTATTTAAGGAATTCTAATACTTTTATAACCACTTTTAAAGTACTTATAATTCATTTTTAGATGTTAGAGAAGGTGACAAAGAATTGCTGGCAGGGATGTATTTTCCCCCATGGGGAAAATATTAAAGTACCAATATTAAAATTTCATTTTTTCTGTCATATCTTGTAAAGCAAGTGGCAAAGATGAATCTTTTCTTCTTGCAAATAAAGATATAAAAATACAGAAAAGTTCAAGTTCCTTATCCAATGTGAACCAGTATATCAGTTCAGGAGCTGAGGAACAAAGGACACATTTCCCCCTATCCATCCGCACCCCCCCCTCCGCCCCCGCCCAAGAAAAAAAAGAGTTTGGTGTTCCCCAAGTCATGCAATCACAAGAGCAAGGACAATGACTACAACAGGCTGGGAAACCAAGGGCAACGATGTTACATAAAGACAGTGTCCTGAACCTGTCGTTTTCATAGATGTGCTTGAACTGGCAACTGGGCTGCTCCACACAGACAGGTGACATCTGTCCAGAATGATTTTACCTGTTCAAGTGAATTAAACAAATAGCTCTTATTGTCCATCCTGTCAAGGTCTAAGCTCTACATTAGTAATTATTTGATGGGAAAACAAAATGGAATCTGAAAGTCATAGTCCTTTTACAGGCACTAATTCCATCTACCTCATTGGAAAACATATGTACATGTTGGAATGATTTACAAGGACAATTAAAATAATCTACAAAAGTAAAAACTTACAGAAGTAAGTCAGGGTATACTACATGAATTGGACTTTCCATTTAATTTGACTCTTTCTGTAACTAATAAGTCATGGCAAGAGTGAACATAAAGAGTTCTGGAAAATCTTTTCCTGAAGTAGCTTAAGGATTTACCGAAATGAAGGTATTCTAGACAAGGCTGTCTCCATTAGCAGAATGCAAACCTGACTGCCATAAAGAGAATGGGCAGTGCTGGTCCAGGTGCACATCTTTAAAATGTGACAAGGATAATGGAGTGACAGTCATAATAAAATAATAAAATAATGCCATATTCAGCAACAGGAATGGATCTAGATCTTATAATACAGAGGGAAGTAAGTCAGAGAAAGAAAGACAAACATCATATGATACTTATACTTGGAATCTAAACATATATGATACATATGAACTTATTTACAAAACATAAATAGACTCAAATACAAAAAACAAGTTTATGGTTGCCAAAGGGGAAGATGGGGGATAAATTAGATGTTTGGGATTAAAACATATGCACTACTATATATAAAAGAGATAGCCAACAAGGACCTACTGTATAGCACAGGGAACTATACTCAATATCTTGTTATAATCTAAAATGGAAGAGGATGTAAAATATATATATATATATATGTTATAATTATACTCATATGTGTAATTGACACTTTGCTATACATCTGAAACTAACACAACATTGTAATCACCTATACTTCAATTTAAAAATGTTTAAAAAGGATAATAGAATCAATTCTGAGGAGAGTTGAGTAGCTCTGGAGGTGTTCTATATAAGTACTTTTTTTTTCTGACATTAAAAAAACAAAGATTAGGGGAATTTATCCCATTTCCTTTTTCATTCCTATGTTGAATTTTTTTTTCAATTCCAGAAAAATAGTTTTAGTCCTCTCTGCATTTTGTTTTCTTTTGATTTTTTTCTATTATGCTATTTTTGAAACTAATGAAATTTCATAAATAATTTCTTCTCAGCCAATTGTTTAATATTTATAGCATGAACTAGCCCTATGATTAGTTTTTTCTTGTTATTTCTAATAAGAGGTAGCATTCGGGAAGAGACCAGGCTTAAAGAGCCAAGGATGTTCAGGCCCGCACGCAGACTATGGGATAGAGAATAGACTGAATAATAAGCTCCAGAGTCCCTATATCAGTGGAGGAGGATGCAGAGGACAGCTCAAGCAATCCACAGAGGAGGACATCCCCAGCAGTAACATGTCTCTTTAGAGAAGCTTTGGTTGTGCACCAGGGTCAGGATTGTGGGGAAGAGGGGTGGCAAAAGTAACGAAGTTTGAAACTATTATGATAAGGAAAGCAGCTTCTTGAACCCAGCCTACACATGGCACTTAATACAAGCATAGACAAAGGAAACAGAACACTGGTGGGCTGGTATCAGAAGACAGAAGGTCTAATATAGAAACTGATCTTCGTTAGTCCTGTCACTTGTGTACATCTCTGTACATGAATCAAAGCCAGGCCAGGGGCAATATATTCTTGCTCAGTCATCTCAGAATTTGTGGCAAAGTTGTTATTACAAGAGATGCTGGTAGGGCAAAGCTCAGGGGCTGACATAAGAACTGTGTGATCATGCTCCAGACATTTTACTGAGATCAGGCAATTGAATGCTTTGATTTTTATTTTATTTTATTTTATTTTTTAACTGTACAATATTGTATTGGTTTTGCCATATATCAACATGAATCCGCCACAGGTATACACGTGTTCCCCATCCTGAACCCTCCTCCCTTCTCCCTCCCTGTACCATCCCTCTGAGTCATCCCAGTGCACCACCCCCAAGCATCCAGAATGCTTTGATTTAAAATCAGGATTACTTGGGGACCATTTTGGGAAGCTTAGAAGATTCCTATACATAGATATCGCATGCATGCTAAATCGCTTCAGTCATGTCTGATCTGGGACCCCATGGAGAGTAGCCTGACAGACTCTTCTGTCCATGGTATTATCCAAGCAAGAATATTGAAATGGGCTGCCATTTCCTCCTCCTAGGGATATTGCCCAGTCAATCAGTTCAGTAGCTCGGTCGTGTATGACTCTTTGCAACCTCATGGACTGAAGCATGACAGGCTTCCCTGTCCATCACCAACTCCCAGAGCTTGCTCATACTCATGTCCATTGAGTCAGTGATGCCATACAACCATCTCATTCTCTGTCGTCCCCGTCTCCTCCTGCCTTCAATTTTTCCCAGCACCAGCATCTTTTCCAATGAGTCAGTACTTCGCATCAAGTGGCCAAAGTTTTGGAGTTTCAGCCTCAGCATCAGTCCTTCCAATGAACATTCAGGACAGATTTCCTTTAGGATGAACTGGTTCGATCTCCTTGCAGTCCAAGGGACTCTCAAGAGTGTTCTCCAGCACCACTTTTCAAAGGCATCAATTCTCTGGCACTCAGCTTTCTTTATAGTCCCACTCTCACATCCATACATGACTACTGGAAAGACCATAGCTTTGACTAGATGGACCTTTGTTGACAAAGTAATGTCTCTGCTTTCTAACATGCTGTCTAGGTTGATCATAGATTTTCTTCCAAGGAGAAAGCATCTTTTTATTTCATGTATGCAGTCACCATCTGCAGTGATTTTGGAGCCCCCCCAAATAAAGTATGTCACTGTTTCCATTGTTACCCCATCTCTTTGCCATGAAGTGATGGAACCAGATGCCATGATCTTAGTTTTCTGAATGTTGAGTTTCAAGCCAACTTTTTCACTTTTCTCTTTCACTTTCATCAAGAGGCTCTTTAGTTCCTCTTCACTTTCTGCCATCATGGTGATGTCATTTGCATATCTGAAGTTATTGATATTTCTCCCAGCAAAATTGATTCCACCTTGTGCTTCATCCAGTCTAGCATTTCACATGATGTACTCTGCATAGAAGTTAAATAAGCAGGGTGACAATACTCAGCCTTGACGTACTCCTTTCCCAATTTGAAACCAGTCTGTTGTTCCATGTCCAGTTCTAACTGTTGCTTCCTGACCTGCATACAGATTTTTCAAGAGGAAGGTCAGGTGGTCTGGCATTCCCATCTATTTAAGAATTTTTCAGATTGTTGTGATCCACACAGTCAAAGACTTTGGCATAGTCAATAAAGCAGAAATATATGTTTTTCTGGAACTCTCTTGGTTTATCAATGACTCAGTGGATGTTGGCAATTTGATCTCTGGCTCCTTTGCCTTTTTTAAATCCAGCTTGAACATCTGGAAGTTCATGGTTCATGTACTGTTGAAGCCTGGCTGCAGAATTTTGAGATTACTTTGCTAGAGTGTGAGATGAGTGCAATTGTGTGGTAGTTTGAACATCCTTTGGCATTGCCTTTATTTGGGATTGGAATGAAACTGAACTTTTTCAGTCCTGAAGCCACTGCTGAGTTTTCCAAACTTGCTGGCATATTAAGTGCAGAACTTTAACAGCATCATATTTTAGGATTTGAAATAGTTCAACTGGAATTCCATCACCTCCACCAGCTTTTTTCATAGTGATGCTTCCTAATATCCACCTGACTTCCCATTCCAGGATGTCTGGTTCTAGGTGAATGATCACTAAAAACTGAGGAAGACTTGGGTACGACAGTTATCTGAAACAAGTATAATGTCATCTAACCAGCACCAAGGCAGCATGTGAATGTGGATCCTGAATAAGAGGACTTTACTTACTCAGAGAACTCAGGGCACTGGCAGATCTATCAAATCTTTCTCAACTATTTTGAGGGTTTTTCAAATTTCTTCTTTGGCTTAATTACTTGGGAAAGATTTGTTATAACTAATTCTAGGTTAACTTATTGGTCTTTATTCCCCTTGGAGAAGAAAATGGCAACTCATCCCAGTATTCTTGCCTAGAGAATCCCATAGACAGGGAGCCTGGTGAGCTACAGTATATAGGGTCGCAAAGAGTTGTAAAGGACTAAGTGACTGAGCACATTATTCCCTTAATTTGGATAAAAATGTTCATAATCTGAACATAGGACATAAGTCTCTAGAGTTGAGTCTGTTGAGAGACAACAGACACTGGCATACATTATTCCAAGTTTTACATATTTTACTGATGATTATTACCTTTGTAGCTCCTCCTCTTTGTGTTAGCCTTATGTGAAATACTAATATAAAGATTTCAACAACCTACTGGAAAACTTAAACTCCTTAAGCTTAGCCCAGGTACTTACTTTACTCAATGTGCTGTATTGTCTTCTGTTGAATCTAAAAAGCAAAGGAGCAGGTTGTTTTATCAACAAAATGAGTTTGTTTTGGAATACCTGATAATTTCAGTTCTGAACAAACTATGCAGAATACTACACAAGTCTGGAGAAGAGAGGAGAGGGGCATGCTCTTATCGAGGAAAGGAAGAAACTGGAGAGGACTATAGGGATTTTCATTGGCTGCAGGCATTGGGTGGCTTTTGATTGGGTCAGAGGAAATCATTCTTCCTACTGGACTCTGTAGGCTGTGGTGAGTGGTATATTATTGAGAGCCCCTTTCTCTCCCAACACACACTGGGCTTCCTTACTCTATTTAAATGAGTTTTCCTTTATTCATTTTCACACTCTCCTCAGAAAATGGAGTATTTCCATGGTGTTTTTTGTTTGTTTTTTTTAATTCTACTTTACCAGGATATAAATACAGATAAAAAAAGAATGATGAACATTTTATTGGTTTTAGTTTAATGGTTACTGAATCAGTGTAGTATTTCTAGAGTGTACACAGAACTCCAGTAGAGTTCATGACTAAAAGTTTTTCCTTAAGAAATCAATAAGATAAGTTCAGGCAAACAATCAATCAAGGGTATATGAGAAGCATACATCAGAACATACTCAGGGCAGCATCCCTTGCTGACTTGGTCCAGTAAATTTAGCCACTAATGGATTCTAAACAGCAAGGGTTCTTTTTTCATGGTCTACCTCCATTCAAATTCAAGTCTGGGACCAGACTGATGGGTCCTGGTTATTACTATTCCTATAGACGCTAGGTTAACTTGATAATATTCTAGGAAAGTATTTGCCATCAAAATTATATTGATTACAAGGGGAGAAAATATATGTCCCATCTTATTTCATTTCTAAGAATACATGTAGACTACAAATTTTAGGCCTGCAGTTAATTTTGCACCACTTTCAAAACTCACCCTGCCCATCCACCCATTCCTCTCTGAGCTCTTCTCCTCCCTCAATTCTGATGCAGGATTCTGTCATGACCTTGCAAGTCATATGTTGGAAGTGTTGGAGTCCCTAAATGTAAAAGGTCTGTGTTCTTAATCTATCACTCAAAGAAGAGCTTCTCACTACTCTGAAATCCTGATTATGTAACTAGAAAACAAATACATTTCTGTTGTATCAAGTCACTGTGTTTTAGGGTTTGTTGGTTAAGTGCTAACAAACCCCTAACTAATTCACTGGAATATTACTTCCTCACCAAGGGAACAACAAAATTTACAATGCTGTAGTGAACTATGTAGGTGGGGAGGATATTAATATGTGCAGGTGTTATAAAAGATCATTAAAGCCACAGAAGTTTTGTTTTTGTTTTTTACTGGATATTTGTCTTATTTTTCATGGACCTGCCATGTCTGCTTAGATCTTTCAGTTATAAATGTATTATGACTGGTGGACCCAGATGTAGTCTCCAAGTATATTTATCCACAGCAAGTAAGCTCTGTGGCTATTTTGTTTCCTAAATTTTACAAAAAACCATACAAAATTATTCACAGTTACCCTCTAACTGGTATCTCTGGTGTATCTAAATTCAGGATGATTTGTTACTTGGATATATGTGTGTGTGTGTGTATATGTATATATATATATGTGTGTATATATATATATATATATATATAATGTGTGTACATATGTGTGTATGAAAGTACACAGTTACATTACAAACTTATGTACAAACTTACAAAGCATCTAGTGATGCTTTATGGCCTATATTGTCCAACTAACCAGAAAATAAATAAAAGAAACCGATATATTATTTATTCTTAATGATTCCCCAGTCCAGTGTAAGTTCTGGTGGTTCTTTGGTGGGGTTAATGGCAACCTCCTCCAAGAGGGCTTATGTCATACCCAGGTCTGCTGTATCCAGATCCCCTGTCCCTGCAGCAGGCCACTGCTTACCCATTACTCTGCAGGAGACACTCAAACACTCAAAGGCAAGTTTGGCTCAGTTTTTATGGTTTCCTAGTGTGCACCACATTTTGTTTGAGCCCTCTGAGCATCTCTGGTGGGTTTGGGGTTGGAGTCGAAATGCAATTTCACCCCTCATACCATTTTCCTGGGGTTTCTCCTTTGCCCTTGGACGTGGGGCTCTTTTTTTTTTTTTTTTGGTGGAATCCAACATTCTCCTGTTGACAACTGTTCAACAGTGAGTTGTAATTTTGGAGTTCCCAGAGAAGAAGATGTTCATTTCATTATAGGGGACTGGAATGCAAAAGTAGGAAGTCAAGAGATACCTGCAGTAACAGTCAAATTTGGCTTGGGCACAAAATGAAGCAAGACAGTGCTAACAGACTTTTGCCAAGATAACACAGTGGTCATAGAAAACACCCTCTTCCAACAACAAAAGACATCACCAGATGGTCAATACTGAAATTAGATTGATTATATCCTTTTCCACCAAAGATGGAGAAGCTCCATACAGTCAGCAAAAACTAGACTTGGAGCTAACTATGGCTCAGATCATGAACTCCTTATTGCAAAATTAAGACTTAAATTGAAGTAGGGAAAACCACTACACTATTCAAGTGTGACCTAAGTCAAATCCCTTAGGATTATACAATGCAAGTGACAAATAGGTTCAAGGGATTAGATCTGATAGACAGAGTGCCTATAGAACTATGGATGGAGGTTCATGACCCTGTACAGGAGACAGGGATCAAGACCATTCCCATGAAAAAGGAGTGCAAAAAAGCAAAATAATTGTCTGAGGAGGCCTTACAAATAGCTGTGAAAAGAAAAGAAGCTAAAGGCAAAAGAGAAAAAGAAAGATATATCCATCTGAATCCAGAGATCCAAAGAATAGGAAGGAGAGATAAGAAAACCTTCCTCAGTGATCAATTCAAATAAATAGAGGAAAACAGTAGAATGGGAAAGACTAGAGATCTCTTCAGGAAAATTAGAGATACAAGGGGAACATTCCATGCAAAGATAGGTACAATAAAGGACAGAAACGTTATGGACCTAACAGAAGCAGAAGATATTAAAAAGATGTGGCAAGAATCCACAGAAGAACTATACAAAAAAGATCTTCATGACTCAGATAACCACGATGGTGTGATCACTAGAGGCAGACATTTTGGAATGCAAAGTCAAGTGGGCCTTAGGAAACACCACTATGAACAAAGCTAGTGGAGGTGATAGAATTCCAGTTGAGCTCTTTCAAATCATAAAATATGATGCTGTTAAACTGCTGCATTTAATATACCAGCAAATTTGGAAAACTCAGTAATGGCCACAGGATGGAAAAGTTCAGTTGTCATTCCAACCCCCAAAAATGAAATGCCAAAGAAGGTTTAAACTACCACACAATTGCACTTATCCCACATTCTAGCAAAGTAAGGCTCAAAATTCTCCAAGCCAGGCTTCAACAGTACATGAACCATAAACTTCCAGATGTTCAAGCTGTATTTAGAAAACGCAAAGGAACCAGAGATCAAATTGCCAACTGGATTATCAAAAAGGCAAGAGAGTTCCAGAAAGACATCTATTTCTGCTTTATTGCCTCCGCCAAAGCTTTTGACTGTATGGATCACAATAAACTGGAAAATTCTGAAAGAGATGGGAATGCTAGACTACCTTACCTGCCTCCTGAGAAATCTGTATGCAGGTCAAGAAGCAACAGTTAGAACAGGACATGGAACTGCAAACTGGTTCCAAGTTGAGAAAGGAGTCTGTCAAGGCTGCACTGCTAATTGTCATCCTACTTATTTAACTTCTATCAGAGTACATCATGCAAATTTCCAGGCTGGATGAAGCACAGCTGGAATAAAGATTGCCAGTAGTAACATCATTAACTTCAGATATGCTGATGACACCACCCTTATGGCAGAAAGTGAAGAAGATCTAAAGTGCCTCTTTATGAAAGTGAAAGAGGAGAGTGAAAAAGCTGACTTAAAACTCAACATTCAGAAAACTAAGATCATGACATCTGGTCCCATCACTTCATGGCAAATATATGGGGAAACAATGGAAAGAGTGACAGACTATTTTTCTGGGCTCCAAATTCACTGTAGATGGTGACTGCAACCATGAAATTAAAAGACACTTGCTCCTTGGAGGAAAAGCTATGACCATTATAGACAGCATACTAAAAAGCAGAGACATTAATTTGCCATCAAAGGCCCATCTAGTCAAAACTATGGCTTTTCTAGTAGTCATGTATGGATGTGAGAACTGGACTAGAAAGAAAGCTGAGCGCTGAAGTACTGATGCTTTTGAAGTGTGGTTTTGGAGAAGACTTTTGAGAGTCTCTTAAGCTTCAAGGAGATCCAGACAGTTGATCCTAAAGGAAATCAATCCTGAATATTCATTGGAATGACTGATGCTGAAGTCAAAACTCCAATACTTTGGCCACCTAATGTGAAAAACTGACTCATTGGAAAATATGCTGATGCTAGGAAAAATTGAAGGCTGGAGGAGAAGGGGATGACAGAGAATGAGATAGTTGGATGGCATCACCAACTCAATGGGCAGGAGTTTGTGTAAATTCTGGGATGTGGTGATGGAAAGGTAAGCCTGGCTTGCTGCAATCAATGGGATCACAAACAGTCTGACATGACTAAGTGATGGAACTGAACTAACTGAAGGGATTGATTTATAGATCAGTAAATCATGATCTGAAAACATGCATCAAATTTATAGATTAATACTTCAGTTTAACATTGTGAAAATTATAGTCTCTCAGTTGTGTCCCACTGTTTGCAACCCCATGAATTATACAGTCCATGAAATTCTCCTGGCCAGAATGCTGAAGTGGGTAGCCTTTTCCTTCTCCAGAGCATCTTCCCAACCTAGGGATCAAACCCAGTCTCCCTCATCGCAGGCAGATTCTTAATAAACTGAGCCACATGGGAAGCCAAGAATACTGGAGTGGGTATCCTTCCCTTTTTCAGTGGATCTTCCTGACCCAGGAATAAAACCTGGGTCTCCTGCATTGCAGATGGTTTCTTTACCAACTGAACTATTAGAGAAACCCTAGATTAACACTGAGTTGTATGTACTCCAATTCTTTTGATCAGCACATAAATAACTGGGTATCCCCCATGGCTCAGCGGGTAAAGAATCCACCTGCAGTGTAAGAAACATAAGAGACACAGGTTCAATCTCTGAGTCAGGAATATCTGCTGGAGGAAGAAATGGCAACCCACTCCAGTATTATTGCCTGAAAAATAGTCCATGGACAGAGTAACCTGCTTGGTTACAAACCCTGGTTGCAGTGTCAAACATGACTGACTAAGCACACAATCATAAAAATAACTATGACATTTCATTGGGTCTATATATTCAGAGAGAACTGAAACATAAATTAGTAAGTGTTTATAAAGCATTTAACAGATGCAAAATGATACTATTATTTTAAAAATATATACTGTTGACAAACTAGTTTCTCAGTGTTTTAATATTTAATAGAAAAATCAAATTTTATGTGGGAATAAGAGGAAATCTAATGCATTACTAGTAAGAAAGCAAGGTATACTTTGCAAGACTATTTGAAAATTTATTGTAAAGTATAACATGTACTTACAATAAATTCCAGCAATTCTCTTTCTAATATTTACCCTATTCAATTGAAAAATTTTTTTGTTGTTAAGCTGCTAAATCACATTCGACTCTTTGCAATCCCAGGGGCTGTAACCCACCAGACTCCTCTGTCCACGGGATTTCCCAAGCAATACTGGAGTGGATTGCCATTTCCCTCTCCAAAATTGAAAACTTTTGTTTCATCAGAAGCATGAACATAGATGTTTAAAGAAGTGTGATTCACAAGAACCAAGGTATCCTTCACAGATGGATAGTCTAACAAACTCTCATGTATCCACACAATGGAATACTATTCAGAAATAAATAGCTATTGACATAAGCAACAACATGGGTGAATATTCACCACATTTCCTAAGTGAAAAAAGCTAAACCCAAAAAGTTACTTATTGTTTAATTACATTTGTGTGACAATAAGAAAAAGTCAAAATAAGAGAGGCAGAAAACAGATTCATGTTTGATGAAAGTATAATATAGTGAATGCAGCCTTTAGCATGCAGCCATTTCTGTGTGTACCTACCCTGCACGCATTACAGGAAAAAGGTCCTGCTTGGTTATTGGTTGATGTCACAGTAGGCCCCACCCAAAAGCGACCAACTGTCAATGAGGTATAGTTAGCGAGGTGACTCAGCCAATAGCAGTGGAAAGGTTCTGCTGGGGCCCTCCAGCCTGTTCCTTGGCCTTAGGCCAATGGGTGAGCTGGTAGGACCACGGAACAGACTGGGGCCTGTGTCCTGCAGAGTTTCAGAGCCCTCACAAAGGTCACTGACTAGCATTAGCCCAGGATTTGAGGCAGTAGTGAACCTCTCCCTCATCCCTGTCTCTGCGGCAAAATGGCAGCTGCAGTCTTCCTGGATCCCAGTCTGTGGGACCTGACTCCTCCCCCATCCCTATTTGGGTGGTCTGAAGAGCCTGAGGGCCGGTTGGGTTGAGCTCCTGGCTCACTCAGAGATGACAATGGGTCAGGGTCTGAGAACCTGCCCCTGAGGGTGTTGCCAACTGCGATCTGCCTCCTCTTAGCCAGGACCAGGACTCTGGAGGGTGAAAGTTGTACCTTGAAACCTGTCAGAACAGAGAATAACATTTGTTTGGTAGAGATTTACAGAGACATCCTTACCTGACCATAACTCATCCTTAAGAACAAAGGATCTGACATCAAGAAATTTGCAACAGCTAACCACATCCCTCCCTCATCTTTACTATAAAAGGGTTTTGTGAAAAGTTTTAGGGGAGTTTGTGGCTTTTTAAGGCATGAGCCACTCATCTCATTGCATGACCCTGTAATAAACCTTTCTATGTTCCAAACTCCAACCTTCTGGTATTTTTCTTTTTTGTTTCACTGCTCATCATTGGGCAGACAGACTTGCACTTTGGTCACAAATATAAATGGATTAACTTAATAAAGAGTCACAGGGAAATGTTTAGGGTAAAAAGAAAAATTATATTGTACTGAAGTATTATAAACAAGATTATGTGTTTGCCAAAGCACATAGAGATGTACATCACAAAGAGTGAAACTTATGAAATGTAAATTAAAAAAAAAAATCAGTATTCTAGGATGGAATGGATTCTACAAGAAATGAACCTAAATGCATTAAAAATGTCACCAAAGAAAGTGGGAGAAAAGAAGATGACCTAAGGACTTTGGAAATCTGTATTTTAACTGAATAAAATGCTAATAATAAAATGGGGGGGGGGGTAATATTCAAACTTATCCAAGCTAGGCTTCAAAAGTACATGAACTGAGAACTTCCCGGTGTTCAAGCTGGATTTAGAAAAGGCAGAGGAACTCAAGATGAAAAGATCATAGTGCCAACATCCTCTGGATCACAGAAAAAGCAAGAGGAGTCCAGAAAAATATCTACTGCTTCTTCATTAACTACACTAAAGCCTTTGACTGTGTGGATCTCAGCAAACTGTGAAAATTCTGAATGAGATGGGAATACCAGATCACCTCACCTGCCTCCTGAGAAACCTATATGCAAATCAAGAAGAAACAGTTCGAACTGGACATGCAGCAATGGACTGGCTCAAAATTGGGAAAGGAGTATGTCAAGACTGAATCCCATCACCCTGCTTATTTAACTCTTATTCAGAGTACATCACACAAAATGCTGGGTTGGATGAAGCACAAGCTGGATTCAAGATTGCTGGGAGAAATATCAATCACCTCAGAAATGCAGATGGCACCACCCTTATAGCAGAAAATGAAGAGGAACTAAAGAGCTTCTTGATGAAGGTGGAAGAAGAGAGTGAAAAAGTAGCTTAAAACTCAACCTTCAAAAAACTAAGATCATGGTATCCTGTCCCATCACTTCATGTCAAATACATCAGAAAACTATGAAAACAAGTGAGAGACTTTATTTTCTTGGACTCCAAAATCACTGCAGATGATGACTGCAGGCATGAAATTAAAAGACACTTACTCTTTGAAAGAAAAGCCTAGCAAGTGTATTAAAAAGCAGAGATATTATTTTACTGACCAAGGTCCGTTTAGTCAAAGCTTGATTTTTCCAAGTCATGTATGGATGTGAGAGTTGGACTATAAAGAAAGCTGAGCACTGAAGAATTGATACTTTTGAGCTGTGGTGTCAGAGAAGACTCTTGAGAGTCCCTTGGACTGCAGGGAGATCAAACCAATCAATCCCAAAGGAAATAAATCCTGCTTAATCCTTGGAAGGACTGATGCTGAGGCTAAATCTCTAATACTTTGGCCACCTGATGCAAAGAGCCAACTCACTGGAAAAGACCCTGATGCCGGGAAAGATTGAAGGCATGAGGAGAAGGGGACAAGAGATGATGAAATGATTTGATGGCATCACCGACTAAATGGACATGAGTTTGAGCAAGCTCCAGGAGATGATGGACAGGGAAGCCTACTGCACTTAATGGAGTCCCAAAGAGTCAGACACTACTGAGGGATTGAACAACAAATAATAAAATTACTTGCACGTAAACGCTGCAAGCTACTTAGTAAACATTTTTTTTTTTAAAGAGATATAGGCTGCAAGTTCTGAAATTGTTTTGCATATATGTTAGTGTTGAATAAATAAATAAATGCATTATAAAGAACAGGAGGCAGGTTTCTCACTGTCAGAGAAAGGATTTACTGGAAAATATTCAGGAAAGAATAGGGTGAATCCTGTGGTTCTGGATTACCTACGCAAATATCAGTATGAACTCTTTCATCTTAAAATACACTAAGATAGACACATATATATGTAAATGTAGATATAAATGCATGCATGGATACAGATAAATACAGATGTCTCTTAATTCTGTCTGTTTAGAGGACCTGGAAGCAGTGAGTCCTCAATAGCCATGGTTTCCAGTCACAATGAGCACACAGTGCTCAGATCTTGGTTTCTAAATCCCACCCTCCAACAAATGATATAAGGAATTTTGGAGAAATGGTGAAGACAAGGTAAATGCAAAATGAGCCTGGGGCATCTTATATGCCAGAAAATAAGGGAATGTTTTGACCCATCACCAAAAAAAAAAAAAAAAAAAGCATGGAGTTAGACTCACATCTAAAGGACATAGAAACCAACCTGAAAGATTTATCAATGGTCAAAACTGAAATAATTTGAGCAAATAAATAAATATTAGAAGACAATCACTAAGTCAAACTCACCTGTAAGGGGAGAGGGATTAAGCTCTGGATCATAGAGGGGGAATAACTTTTCCATATATTATTTGGAATTTTTCAGTGAGAAAGTTTCATGCTTTTCCTCACTTATTCATTTACTCAATCATTTATTTATAGCAATATATACATGTGGATATTTTATTATATAAGATTTATATACATATTTACTTTATTGTTTGGATTCTAATACAATTGATTCATTCTAATATAATGAATTCAGAATATATGATTGAGTAAACAATAAATAAGGAAAAGCACAAATCTTTCTTACTGAAAAATTCCAAATAGCATATGGAAAAGTTATTTCCCTTCCATGGGCTAGGGCTTAATTTCTCTCCCCTTAAGTGTGAGTTTGACTTCATGATTGTCTTCCAAGGAGCAGAATTTAAAGTGAGTAAGAGTAACTTTATGATGGGGACAACTGGCAGACAACACTCTAACAGAGCAAAGTAACTTCATGTTATGTCATGTCACGTTATGGTAATATCATGCATTCCATGATAAGTGATAAGGACACTTATCACTTGTGGCTTTCTTTCCAACATCCATAACCCCACTGTAGCCATAGTAAAATTGCAAGGAAACCCAAATTGAAAAACACTCTATAACTTGCCTCTTCAACATTCTCAAGGTCATAAAATAAAGACAGAGAAACTTTCACAGACTGAAGGAGATTAAAGAAACTTGATGACTGAATTCAGTGTGTTATCCTGATAGATTCTAGTATAATAAAAAAAATTTTTTTTAACTGTTATTATGGGAAAACTGGTAAAATCCAAAACATTTGTGATTTTGATGAGAGTGTTGTATCAAGGCTAATTTCTTTGTCTATAAAGAATGCAATAGTTTTGGCATGGCTATGTAAAAAGTTAACACTAAGAGAAGCTGGGTGAAAGTTACATGGGAACTCTGTGTCCTGTATTTGTATTTCTTCTCCAAATCTAACATTATTTAAAAATTAATAAATAAAATACTTAACATTTTAAAAATATATGATAATTATACTACAAGTACAGTATATTTATTATTTCAAACTTTAACTATGTATAGAAATGGCTGAGTGTTGATTATCATTCTGCAAATCCAGGGTTTTAACCTGAGTTTAATGCATTAGTACAGAGAAAGCAATTATTAAATATTAATCCAAACTCCCCTCTCATTTATATCATACTTTAAAATTTTATGTTTAGATGGGAACTTAAATGTAATGTTATCAATCAGTGTCTGAATTTCTTTTACAATATTGTAAATATCTGCTTCTAGAACACTCTCAGTCATGGTTATATTTCATTACAGACTTAGTATGTAAAATGTTGTTATTGAATTAACATATACATCAATTTCATTGTTTTTTACCCAGCATACCATTTTTAGCCTTTTATTTTGAAAATAAAACTAATTAAATATCTGTAGCTCTTGTACATCATATTACCAGAGTAAATAATCACAAATTTTCTTCTCTTTCAGGAAAACCTATTGCTTTTCTAACAGTATTTGTAAGTGTTTATATATTGCTTTTAATTATTTTTAATATATTAGCAGCTAAAAGCTTAAAATATTATATATGTTATGGTCTGGTCAGCAAAGATTTAAGATTGTTTCTACCTTTCAAAGCCACTTTGGATACTTATACATCATTCTTTTTATGCTCCTTAAGGAAAGACTGTCATCAATGCCCTCAACTGAATCACTGATAAGAGTAGATGAAGGGCACAATTCAAAAATATAATTTGTATAATTCACTTCCAGTTTAATATCTATTGTGTTAAAGTTTGTCTGAGAATGTACCAATCTAATGACACATATATCATAACATCTCAATCTTATTTGAAGGTAAATTTTATCTAATTCCTTGACAAAACTTAAATTTTGTCTGCCACATTTCAGAAATATATTCCTATGATATTACTTCTTTCTAAACTTTAAAAAATACATAGAAGAGTCTTGAATTTTTCAAGATGAAAGTATATACATCGTATAGACAGAGAAAGTAAAAGACACTTGCATCTTGGAAGAAAAGCTATGGCAAAACTAGACAGCATATTAAAAAGCAGAGACATTACTTTGTCAACAATGGTCCATTTAATCAAAGTAGTCATGTGTGGATGTGAGAGTTGAACCATAAAGAAGACTGAAGAACTGAATACCTTTGAAAGGTGGTGTTGGAAGACTCTTGAGAGTCCCTTGGATAGCAAGGATATCAAACCAGTTAATCTTAAAGGAAATAAATCCTGAATATTCATTGGAAGAACTGGTACTGAAACTGAAACTCCAATAATTTGGCCCCCTGATGAGAATAGCTGACTCATTGGAAAAGATGCTGGTGCTGGGAAAGATTGAAAGCAGGGGGAGAAGTGGATGATAGAGGATGAGATGCTTGGATGGCATCATGAGTTTGAGCAAGCTCTGAGAGATGATGAAGGACAGGGAAGCCTGGCATGCTCCAGTTGGTGGGTCACAAAAAAATTGCACATTACTGAGTGACTGAACAACATAGACAAAGTTATCAATAGAGATAGATACTGGTGGATTATAAAAGAGAGTATAAAATACATTATATATAGACAATATGTATGTGTATGTATGTGTGTAATCTACTTGCATATGTTACACAGAGATCTACTATTGCTATGGGTTGAATGGTACCCTCTCCTCAAATTAATATATTGAAGCCCTATCACACCCATTATCTTAGAATAAGATTGTATTTGAAAATAGGGTCTCTAAAAAGTTGGTCAAATTAGGCTCTTTAGGGCCCTAATCCAATTAACAAACAAGATATCCTTTTAGCAAAAAGAGATTAAGACACAGACACAGGGAGAAGACAGCAATCTACACCCCAAGGAGAGAAGGTCTCAGAGGACATCAACCTTACTGACATCTTGATCTCACATTTCTGCTTGAAGAAATATAAGAAATAAAATTCTGTTTTTCTTTAAACTTTGCTGTCTTTGTACTTTGTTATGATAGTCTTAAAAAACTAACACAATTATATAAAACTAAAGATTACTTAGTACTTGTTTTAGCAAAGGCAAAATTTTGTTGAGAATTACCACGCACGTCTCACATATACAGTTTAGGATAAGTGCTGCTGCTGCTGCTAAGTCGCTTCAGTCGTGTCTGACTCTGCGCGATCCCATAGAAGGCAGCCCACCAGGCTCCCCCGTCCCTGGGATTCTCCAGGCAAGAACACTGGAGTGGGTTGCCATTTCTTTCTTCAATGCATGAAAGTGAAGGATAAGTGCAACTATGTGTATATACACAAAATACTATGGGGAACACTCAACAACACTTATATAAATTTATAGCTTCTCCACAATGAGGGTCACAACATGAACCTCATCATGACATCAGGGAATGGCCCCCATTTCATCAAACTGAATCATGACTTTCAGCTCCACATTTCTCCTGCCCTCCATCCACTGCTTCCTGCTGCAGGGCCCCTATTACCAATCCAAGACAGCACGCAAGAGTTAAAAGCACTTTCTAAAATACATCTTTTAATGATTAGTTTGGTATGTCTTTATTTCCAATATATTTTGCAAAGTGTTGTCTCTAGACCACTTGCTATTTAAAATAATGAAAATAAGAGAATGAGTTTTGTTTCCCTTATTCTCAATATCTCAGTTTTAACTTTTAACTTGTCCTCTCTCTCATGCCTTTGCTCCACATTAATCAGTGTTCTGATACTACAATGACACAAAGGTTATCTCGCACCTTTATACAGTGTAATTTGTGTTTGAAGTTGAAGCTGGAAATGAATATGCCATCACCTATACCAAGAAATATTCTTGTGACATCAAGGATCAATAAAAGTTTCTTAAGAGATGTAGACTATCTAATCTCCTAACAATCTTTTAGTTTATTTTTTCAAGTATTAGTTTAATATCCATGTAGTAAAACCAAAGAAAAACTCCTTTTTGTTAATAAAAATTGTGTATTTTCAACATAAGGAATTTAAAGCATTTGTCAATTGTCTGCCATCTTCAAAATCACAGAACATATTTGAAAGATTATTAAATAATTTAATATTTTAATAATTCAAATAATAAAGCATACAGCTTGTCCTCTTTTAAAAGGATCAGGCTTTGAATTAGTGTTTTTAAAACTTCACCTGAATGTTTGTTACTATAGAGCCCAGACAACCACCATCCAATATATCTTAATGGCAAAAATTATAAACAGTATCAACTGCATTCCATTGGTGGCAATGAGAAAGCTGTGTGTGTGTGTGTTCTTTTAATTTTTAAACAATAACTAATGACAATATATTCCATCTCAGTAGAAGCAGACTATTTTTCCTCAGTTGCATACAGAAATACATGTGGAAAATCTGAATATCTGGAATTATAAGCTCATTTACTTCAGAGATGTTGAAACCTTAGAGTTGTGCCCTGTGGGTAGCTGTCACCTGACCTGTCCTCTATCTAGTCTGGTAACACATCAACAACCGTTTCAATGTCAGTGGACTTTTGTTCTAAATCTTGTTCTTCACAAGTCTTCTTTCATCTTATCTTAGCAGAAGATACTTAAGAGTTGAAAGAACCCAATACCCTCTCTTGAGACTTTCAAATCACATAATTATATGTACACAAATATAAGTATACATTTCCATGATTTTGAAGGAACCAGTTTATAGTTGCATCTTACAGAAAAAGATGCTTCTCCAAGTAGAACAGTGTTACAACCTGTAGTTTTGTCTAGAAGGGTTCCAAGTTTACAAGGATACAATACTTCCTCAGAATCTGTTATTATCAATAAGACCTTTCACTGGAAGGTAGGGACATTATTTGCCTCCATTCAGTTGATTTGGTTTAGTTCTTATCCAAAAGGACCACATGGGACATAGGAGTACACATAGTAAGAGTTTTGAAACTCAATCAGCTATAACTGATAGCCTCTTTTTGAGGGTGTTTTGGAAAGCCTTCCTTTAGTCTTGATTTAGATAGGAATTAATAACTAATGGAGGAATCAAATTCTTCACTTCAATTTTTTTTCTTTCTTTGCAAAACTGTAAGTGTAGTTGGGAGAAATCAAGAACTTTTGTGGAATCTTTTTTTTTTTTTTTACATTTTAGATTTTAGCAAGCCTTATTTTGATATCCCAAGACACAAGGGGGTCTTCACTGAGAATCCCACGACAATTGACAGTACTTCGTAAACTATGCCACAATGTACAGCTTATTTTTTGATGCTCTAGTGCTTTTTTAATTCACAAACTATATCTGCTTCAAAACATCTATTGCTTAGCTTGCACTGTTTGGGTAAAATATGAGTAAATTATGATCCCCCATTACATTTAAGTGTTCCTTTTTTAATTAATTAATGTGTCTCAACATTGTCTATCTTAATTCATGGGTCCAATACATTTATCGTTGATCATGAACATTGTACACAATTCAAAGTTTATTATAGGCTGGGATCAAAGCAACTTATCTATGAAAACTGCCTGTGTGTGTGAGGAGAAGATAAAAATGCTTTCTGTTAAAAAGTGACCTATATCCTTTACAATAGAACCTAACACAACATTGCAAAGCAATTATATTCCAATTTAAAAAATATACAAAGACAGAAAAACATTGATCTGATACTTGGAACTGGATGAGGGGAAACCAGTAGGTCTGCAATAATTTGCATTTGAATGGAATTCCATTTATCTGTGTGTGACTCTGGGACATTGATAGCATGCTTACTCCTTGGAAGAAAAGTTATGACCAACATAGACAGCATATTAAAAAGCAGAGACATTACTTTGCCAACAGAGGTCCATCTAGTCAAGGCTATGGTTTTTCCAGTAGTCATATATGGATGTGAAAGTTGGACTATAAAGAAAGCTGAGTGCCAAAGAATTGATGCTTTTGAACTGTGGTGTTGGAAAAGACTCTTGAGAGTCCCTCGAATTGCAAGGAGAGCCAACCAGTCCATCCTAAAGGAAATCAGTCCTGAATGTTCATTGTAAGCTCTGATGTTGAAGCTGAAACTGCAATAGTTTGGCCACCTACTACAAAGAGTGGACTCATTTTAAGATACCCTGATGCTGGGAAAGATTGAAGGCAGGAGGAGAAGGTGATAACAGAGGATAAGATGGTTGGATGGCATCACTGACTCAATGGACATGAGTGTGAGCAAGCTCTGGGAGCTGGTGATGGACAGGGAAGCCTGGCATGCTGCAGTCCATGGAGTCACAGAGTCAGACATGACTGAACAACTGAACTGAACTGAACTGAATAATCCTAATAGTTAACATTTATTGTATCTGCACAGTGTGCCAGGGAATGTTTTTGCATTTTACATTATGTGTGTGTGTCTATATCTTTACAACCATGCCTCAAAAGAGGTACTTCCTTTTAGACCATTTTCAGCTGAGAAACAGAGTTTCAAAAGCCTGTTTGTTCTAGGTTTTCCCAGCAGAAAATACAAAACCTCAGACTTGAACCCTGGGCCTTCTGATTCAAACTCAATGCACTTTATGTATCTATAAAAGTATGTCATTCATAATACCTACTATGGAAAAGGCAAGTTGAATGATGACCACAACTGCTATGCTCTGGCTCCATGAAAGCTAACTCAAGCATGTTCCTGTGAGCCCTGGTACCACTCTGACTTTGCCCATCAGTCTTGCCAAACTCTCATGGAACTGCACTGCCATCTAGGACTCTTTCTACCCAACCTTCTTTCTATTCCTTCTCTACTTTGTAAGTTTTAGTCTTTTATCCAGAGAGTCTCTCAGCCTTGCCTAACTCTGTCCCATTTTCTCTCACAAGCTATCTTATTTAGCTAGGGCTGCTATAACAGAACACCATAGACTAGCAGACATTTATTTCTGTCTATTTCTATTTATTTAATAGACTCCAGACAGTTTGTGGAGGCTGAAAGTCCAAGATCAAAGTGCCACCAGATTATATGTCTAGTGAGGCTCCTCTTCCTTTATTACAGAAGCCTCCCTTGTCTCTGTGTGCATGCACGGACCTTCCTTGGTATGAGTGTGTGGAGCACACACTCTCTTTTCATTAGGACACTAATCCCATCCTGAGGATCTCACCTCATGATCTGGTCTAAACATAATTATCTTTCCCAATCATTATTTTCAAATATCCTCTCATTTGGGATTAGGGCTTCACCATATGAAGTTTGAAAGACACAGATATTCAGTCCATTGCACTCTGTCCCTGGCCTTCCAAAATGCCTCTCTTTGTCACATGCAAAATATATACTTTCAGTCCCACAGTCCCAGGAATTTTTAACTCATTCAGCATCAACTCTAATGTCCAAAGTCAAAAGGAACATCTAAATATCATCTAAATCAGAACATCTAAATATCATCTAAATCAGATTTGAGATACAGGGTATGAGTCCTCCTGAGCTAAAGTTTGTCTTCAGCTGTGACTCTGTGAAACCAGAAAGGCTATCCACCTAAAAAATAAAATGGTGGGAAAGTGTAAGATAGGCATTCTTATTCCTAAAGAGAGAAGTGGGAAAGAAAGTGATGTGACCAAGTAAGTCCAAAACCTGACATGGTCTATTCCATTAGAACTTAAAGCTTGAGAATGATCCTATTTAGTTTGATGCTTTCCCTGCAGGTACACTGGGGTGGCAACCTTACCCCCACAGCTCATAGTCACTACTTCCAACTGAGGCCTCATCAAAATAGCCTTCAATGTTCACATTTCTACCAAGATTCTGTACATGATTTTAGCCTCTTCTAAGAAGATGGAAGGTCTCTCCAGAGCTCTTTTGAGCTCCCCAGTATCACCTTTCACATCTGTCTTTCTTCTGACAGTCTGTATGCAGAAATCTAAGCATTTTTCTAACATGCAGCTCGAACCTCCTTTAGCCTCTACCCATAACCCAGTTACAAAGCTGTTTTCACATTTTTAGGTATTTTTTTAAAGCAATACCCAACTTATCAAAACCAACTATTGTGTTAATCAGTTTAGGTTTCTATACCAAAGTACCATAGATTGTGGCTTAAAAAAACAAATATTTGTCATCATTATAGAAACTGGAAGTTTAAGGTCAATGTGCCAGCAGATTCAGTTCATGGTGAGATCTCTCTTCCTAATTTACAGATAACCAGCATCTCACATTACTGTGAGAGAGAGTGAGACAGTGCAAGATGTCTGGTCTCTTCTTCTTAAAATGGCACTACTCCCATTATGAGGACTGCACTGTCATCATTTCATTTAAATCTAACTGCCACCCACAGGCCCCATATCCAAATACAATCACATCAAATGTTAGGGCTTCAACACAGGCATTAGTGGTGGGGGGGCACATTTCAGCTATAACAAGGCATATTACCCATTTAATTTATTGGAAATATAATCCCATCATAGCTTTTGCTTCTCAAAAGAACACAGCAGGGGGAGAAGTTACAACATATGTGACATAGGGTACAATGGGAGGAGTTAATGAGCCATATTTCCAAATGCAGAGCTCTGAGAAGTCAGTGCCATGATGCCTCTAGTGGTGCTTGATGGTCATATTTCAGGTGCTGGCATATCACTGGCCATCAATAAATCCGTGCCTTAATGCTTTGATGGAAAGGGCAATAGTGAAATTCTCTGGGGGGTTCAGGGTTAAATACTAGTAACTGTGAGTAGTGAGATAGCTCTAGTTAATTCTGTTTTCTTCACTGGGTGGCTAGAGAAAAAATGAAAGTAGAGTTCACCCAGGGTGAACATACCTGCTTCACAGGAACCTCTTGAGGATTCTTAGATACCAAACAACAAGGAAGCAACATAAAAAGTTGTTCACGTGAGCATAAACTGTTTTCTTTATTTTGTACACCTCAGTGTACAAGTATGCCTGTTATTTTTATCTATGGATTATTTCTCTAGGAGATAAAATGACTAAGTTGGCTCCATAAGACTAGTCATGACACTGTCCTCTGATAATCAAGAAACATTAAGCTCAGACTACCCTAAGTCGAAGAGCATCTTCATTACAATGATCTGTGTCTACTCACAAAGTAAAAAGTGTGTTGATAGTTTGTCTAGTGTCCCTACAAACCAGGGGTCCTTAGTACCAGAAACATCCCATTAATTTTTAACATGGAGTGTTTTTTTAGTTTTTAATCTTTGAGGAAACTCAGTCAAAGTTAGATCTCTTTTATTTTTGCTGCTAATTGTGTGTGTGCATGTGTGTATGCATGGGTAATTTCATTCAAATCATAATTATAGCTTAACAGAACAAATATAACATCTGTGGTTGAAAACAGTTCTGTGGTTCTGTAAAATCACACTTACAATAAAGACAGAATTTGAACTCCACTCTGTCTCACATATATGTCATGAGTAAGTGAATGAGTTAAAGTTGCTCAGTCGTGTCTGACTCTTTACAACTCCATGGACTATATAGTTCATGGAATTCTCCATGCGAGAATACTGGAGTGGGTAGCCTTTCCCTTCTCCAAGGGATCTTCCCAAACCAGGGATCAAACCCAGTTCTCCTGCATTGCAAGTAGATTCTTCACCAGCTGAGCTATCAGGAAACTGCCTTTTTATGACAATGAAATTAATTTTACTTGACAAATATAAATAAGAAAAATGAGAATATGGTTATTCTCAAATCAGTAGTCTTCGACCAGAAAGAAGGTTAGTCTACCAGGGCTGCCATAAGGAAAATTCATAGCTAGAGTGACTTAAAAAAGAGAAATCTATCTTCTCATGGTCATGGATGCTAAGAGTCTAAGATCAAGGTCCAACAGTGTTTCTAGTAACATTATCTTCCTGGATTATAGAATTCTTGTTGTCCTCAGATGGCCTATTCTTTTTGCATGCATAAGAAGAGAGAACTTTTTGGTTCTTCTTCCTCTTCCCAGTCCTATAAGGCTAAGGACCCATTGAAAATTTTTATTGCAGTATAGTCTACATTCAGAAAATGAAGATCATGGCATCTGGTCCCATCACTTCATGGGAAATAGATGGGGAAACAGTGGAAACAGTGTCAGACTTTATTTTTCTGGGCTCCAAAATCACTACAAATGGTGACTGCAGCCATGAAATTAAAAGACGCTTACTTCTTGGAAGGAAAGTTATGACCAACCTAGATAGCATATTCAAAAGCAGAGACATTACTTTGCCAACAAAGGTTCGTCTAGTCAAGGCTATGGTTTTTCCTGTGGTCATGTATGGATGTGAGAGTTGGACTGTGAAGAAGGCTGAGTGCCAAAGAATTGATGCTTTTGAACTGTGGTGTTGGAGAAGACTCTTGAGAGTCCCTTGGACTGCAAGGAGATCCAACCAGTCCATTCTGAAGGAGATCAGCCCTGGGATTTCTTTGGAAGGAATGATGCTAAAGCTGAAACTCCAGTACTTTGGCCACCTCATGCGAAGAGTTGACTCATTGGAAAAGACTCTGATGCTGGGAGGGATTGGGGGCAAGAGGAGAAGGGGACGACAGAGGATGAAATGGCTGGATGGCATCCCTGACTTGATGGATGTGAGTCTGAGTGAACTCAGGAAGTTGGTGATGGACAGGTAGGCCTGGCGTGCTGCAATTCATGGGGTCGCAAAGAGTCGGATATGACTGAGCGACTGATCTGATCTGATAGTTGACTTACAAACTATGATAATTTCTAATGTACAGCAAAGTATAGTTATCCCTAATCCTTTTCTATTAACATGGGATGTCGGTTTCAATCTCTCTACTTTCAGTTTATGTGTATCCTTAAAACATAAGAGAGTTCCTTGTAGACAGCATAAAACTGGATATTTTTAATGCATTCAAGTGCTAATTTTATTTTAGTTGAAGAATGTAAACGATTTATATTTAGAATAATTATTGATAGCTAAGGACTTACTATCACCACTTTGTCCATTATTTTGTGAGTTTTTAGTTTCCTTTCTCCTTTTTTTCCCTCTCTTGCTGTATTTCTTTGTGAGTTGAGGTTTGATAAGTTCTGTTCGGTCACTCATTCATGTCCAACTCTTTGCGAGCCCATGGACTGCAGAATGCCACCAACTCCTGGAGCTTGCTAAAACACATGTCCATTGAGTCAGTGATGCCATCCACCCATCTCATTCACTGTTGTATCCTTCTCCTCCTGCCTTCAATCTTTCCCAGCATCAAGGTCTTTTCCAATGAGTCAGTTCTTTGCATCAGGTGGCCAAAGTGTTGGAGCTTCAACTTCAGCATCAGTTTTTCCAATGAATATTTAGAACTGATTTCCCTTAGGATTGACTGCTTTGCTCTCCTTGATGTTCAAGGGACTCTCAAGAGTTTTTAAAGTTGAAACAGCTTAACTTGCTTACAAACTTTCTACATACTTAGACGCCTCTCCACAGTATATGTTGTTAATATACAAAATTACATATTTTTGTGCTATGTATCCATAACACAATATTGCAGCTGTAGTTACTCTTAACATTTTTTTTACCTATATGCTAGAGTTAAACGTGATTTATATACTGTCATTCCAGTATTAGAACATTTTGAATTTGACTGTACATTTACCTTGACCAGTGAATTGTATACTTTCCTATGTTTTCATATTGTTCAGCTTCAAAAATTTCCTGTATCATCTCCTAGTAATAAAATCTCTCAGTTTCTGTTTCTTTGATAAAATCTTTATCTCTTCTTCATTTATAAAGGAAAAGTTTGCTATGGAAAGTTTACTTGGTTGACAGTTTTTTTTTTCCTCCTTCGCATACTTTGAAAATATTATTCTACTCTCAACTAGCCTCCAAGGTGCCTGTTCAGAAATCTATTTATGAATTTATCAGTATTCCCAAAATATAATGAGTCTTTTTTTTTCTCCTATTGACTTCAAAATTCACTGTCTTTGATTTTCAAGAGCTTGATTATACTGTGTTTACTATATAAATAACTGGAGCTGAACTTCAGCCAAACTCTAATCATTGTTCCTCTGATTCTAGTGTGAATCATGATGGTTTATGATGCCAAAGGGTTGTGAATTCTAAAAGACTTCCA
This sequence comes from Bos javanicus, assembly GCF_032452875.1. Classification (NCBI taxonomy): domain Eukaryota; kingdom Metazoa; phylum Chordata; class Mammalia; order Artiodactyla; family Bovidae; genus Bos; species Bos javanicus. The sequence goes on along the minus strand of NC_083871.1, from coordinate 2,433,058 downwards.
ATTCTCTGGTACATTATCATAGCAAGTCTAGGAATATATGCTGATATAGGTGTGTGAAACTGCATCAATACATAAAAATGGATTAATTTCACCCTCCTAAATGAAGCCATCAAAGTTTGAAATCATTCTTAACAACATCTTAGATACCTAAATGTCCTCTAACATGTACAAGCCTTAAATAATGCCTTGAAACATTACACATCCTATAATAATACTGTATTTTTTAACCATTTTTCCTAATCTGTTTTTATATTTTAGTTAGTTAAAACTATACTTGAAATTGCAGCCCCCTTAGATATTTGATGCATTGACAGTAAAACTCATTTTACCCCCAATAAAAATTATACTTCAAGGCTGAAAAGGACCTTAACATTCATATAGTACTACTGTCCATCAGTAGCTTAATAGTTTATCCATTACATCATTTTTACTTACTCTGTGATAAGTTCTGATAATAATGTTGACAGAATCATCAGAGCAGGAAGAAAGAAAATCACAAGAGAATAATAGAAAAGTGAAATCGTGTGGGTGTTGAGTATGGCACACTGATTTAATGGTGCTTTATAGATGGAGTTGTGGATTTTCAATTTTATGCTAATATGAATGATGCTCAAAAATATGAAGATATTTGTCCATGTGTCATTTTACATATTGATTTGTTAGTGGTATAAACAACTAGCACTATTATTTCTATCAAATTTCTCTTAATACAGATTGTACAAGTATATATTATTTATCTATCCATCTTAGTCGATATTCTTTTTGTCATCTATCTATCTACATAGTATAAACACATATGCAAATAAAATATGTATAATTTTCTGAATCTTGCCTAATATGGAAAATTTTATATTGGAGTTTTAAGTTGTGTTTCCTATATTATGCAAAAAGTTTAAACTAATGTTACTCATATTTAAGAGTCATGTTGGGATGACATCAGCATCATATAGGGATGAGATGCTCTCTTTGTCTCCCTTCTTCAATTTACACAAAGGCTTCCCTTGTGACTCCGCTGGTAAAGAATCCGCCTGCAATGCTGGAGACCTGGGTTCAATCCCTGGGTTGGAAAGATCCCCTGGAGAAGGGAAAGGCTGCCCACTCCAGTATTCTAGCCTGGATAATTCCATGGACTGTATAGCCCAGGGGGTTGCAAAGAGTCTGACATGACTAAGTGACTTTCACTTTCACTTCCCTCCAATTCAATTTACAACTAGTAAAACATCCATAATACAACAAGTTTTCTCTGATCAACACATCAGGATTCTAGAGAGATCCATACCCATGGGTCTCAAAAAGTTGGACACAACTAAGCCACTTTCACTAAGTACTGTCAGCTAAGAATACTCAACCAAGCAAAATTATTTTTCAAGTATGAAGGGGAAATAAAACCTGTTCCAGACATAAAAGGTAAAGGAGTTCTCCATGAGTCAACCTGCATTACAAGAAATGTTGAAAGAAGCTCTTCCAAAAGAAATAAAAAGGCAAAATGTTGAGAAAGGTAGTAAATAGAGTAAAAAAATTAAACTATATCAGGAGAAGTTGTTAAACACTTAACAAGCATAATTAATGAAACACCATAAAGTTTAAGATAAAAGAACACTGAAATAGCTAAAACCGCTCTTATTTGGTAACAAACACAATATAAAAGGGGATGATTTGTGACAGCAAACATATAAAAGGAAAGAGAAAAAGGACAAACCCTGAATAGACAAATGAAGTTAAGATATCATCAGCAGAAAAAATTCTATTTTATCTATGAGATAGTTTATAAAAACCTTATAGTAACCACAAAACAAAAGTCTATAGCACAGACACACAACCAAAAAAAAAAAGAGAAGAAGAAGAAAGAAGGATATAAAACTGGTTAAAGAAAATATCATAAGGAACCATTAGACTATGAGAGCATACAGAAATAAAGAAAAAGAAAACATAGAAACATAGAAAATTCAAACCCAAAAGATAAAATTTTTAAGTCCTCATGTATGAAATTATCACACAAAATGTAAATGAATTGTATACACCAATCAAAAAACAGCTGGATGGATGGAAAAACAAGACCAAGATATATGCTGCCTCTTGGAGACTTACTTACTTCAGCTCTAGAGAAAATATAGGCTCAAAGTGAAACAATGGGATGATGTAACCATAATCATGTCAAACAAACTAGACTTCATGCCAAAAAAAGCAACAAGAGAAAGTAATAAACATTATATATTGATAAAAAGGAGACTATTCCTCAATAAGATAATAATAGTTATTAATATATATTCACCCAATGTAGGATACCAAATACATTGTTTAGTTTTAAACAAATTTAAAGGAGAAATTGACAGCAACACAGTGAAAGTAGAGAAACTTAACCTCTCAGTTGTATCAAGGGGTAGAACAGACAGAAACTCAAAAAGGAAATAGTGGCCTTAAGTGAAACATACTATTGACTAGCTGTTGGATCAACAAATAAATCAAGTTATAAATGCATGTTACCTGAAAACATATGAAAATCTATAGAGTATAGCAGAAACAGTCCTAAAGGGAAGTTCATAGGGATATAAACCTACTTGCAAAAACAAGAAAAACCTCAAATAAACATGCTAACTTTATACATAAAATAATTAATGAAAAGAAAAACCAAACAAATCCCAAAATTAGTTAAAGAAAAGTAATAATAAAGATCAGATAAGAAATAAGTGAAATAGAGAATGAAATGGTAATAACAAGATCAGTTAAACTAAGAGCTGGTTCTTTTGTCAAGTAAACAAGACTGACAAAATCTTACCTAGACTTACTAAGAAAAAACAAAAAGAGGACCAAATAAATACACTCAGAAATGAAAGAAAAGTTACAATGAATAACACTGAAATGCAAAAGATTATAGAACACTATGAACAGTTGCTAAGTCACTTCAGTTGTGTCCAACTCTGTGTGACCCCATAGACAGCAGCCCACCAGGCTCTGCCATCCCTGGGATTCTCCAGGCAAGAACACTGGAGTGGGGTGCCATTTCCTTCTCCAATGCATGAAAGTGAAAAATGAAAGGGAAGTCACTCAGTTGTGTCTGACTCTTTGCGACCCCTTGGACTGAAGCCTACCAGGCTCCTCCGTCCATGGGATTTTCCAGGCAAGAGTACTGCAGTGGGTTGCCATTGCCTTCTCCAACTATGAACAGTATCTGCTAACAAATAGGACAACCTGGATAAATTCTGAGAATCATAAAACTTTCCAAGACTGAATCATGAAATATAAAAAATATAGAAAATCGGAATACATGACTACTAGTAAGGATGTTATTATTATTTAGTAAATAAGTTGTTCCCAGCTCTTTTGTGACTCCATGGGCTGTGTCCCACCATGTTCCCCTGTCCATGGGATTTCCCAGGCAAGAATACTGAAGTGGATTGCCATTTCCTTCTCCAGGGGATCTTCCTGACCCAGGTATAAACCTGAATCTCTTGAATTAGCAGATGGATTCTAATAAGAATACTTAGTAATAAAAAAAAAAAAAAAAAAACCTGCCGCAAAAAAAATCCCATGATCAGGTATCTTCACTGGTAAGTTCTACCAAACTTTTGAAGAAGATTTAATACTTATTTTTCTCAAAGTCTTCAAAAGAACTAAAGAGGAGGCACTCCTACCAAGTCATTTTACAAAGATATCACCCCCTTACCAAAACCAGACTAGCAAAACAAACAAAAAAGAAAAATACAGGCCAGTACACCTGATGAACATAATTTAAAATATGCTCAACAAAATATTGGCGAATTTAACATGACAATAAGTAATTTTATATCCTGAGCAAGTAAGATTTATTCCAGGGGTTCAAGGATGGTTCAACATTTGCAAATCAATCAACATGCTACACTACATTAACAAAATAAAGAACAAAAATCATATGATCAACTCAACAGATGCAGATAAAGTGTTTGACAACACTCAACATCTATTTATGATAAAAACTTTTAATTAAAAAAAGGTATAGAAGGAACATAGCTCAACATAATAAAGGCCATATATGAGAAATGCACAGCTAAGTTTATACCCAAATTCAGTTCAGTTCAGTCATTCAGTCCTGTACGGCTCTTTGCGATCCCATGGACTGCAGCACGCCAGGCTTCCCTGTCCATCACTAACTCCAGAGCTTGCTCAAATTCATGTTCACCGAGTCGTTAATGCCATCCAACCATCTCATTTTCTTCTGTCCTTCTCCCCCTGCCTTCAATCTTTGGCAGCACCAGTGTCTTTTCCAGTGAGTCAGTTATTCAAATCAGGTGGCCAAAGTATTGGAGTTTCAGCTTCAGCATCAGTCCTTTCATTGAATATTCAGGACTGATTTCATTAGGATTGACTGGTTGGATCTCCTTGCAATCCAAGGGACTCTCAAGAGTCTTCTCCAAAACCACAGTTCAAAAATGCCAATTCTTTGGCATTCAACTTTCTTTATAGTCCAACTCTCGCGTCCATATACGACTACTGGAAAAACCATACTTTTGACTAGATGGAACTTTGCCAGCAAAATAACATCTCTGCTTTTTAATATGCTGTTCATGTTGGTTATACCTTTTTCTCCAATGAGCAAGCATCTTTTAATTTTAATTTACACCCAATGATATAAAGCTAATCACCCTAAGACCAGGAAGAATTGATGCTTTCGAACCGTGGTGCTGGAGAAGAATCTTGAGAGTTCCTTGGACTGCAAGGAGATCAAACCTGTCAGTCCAAAAGGAAATCAAGCCCAAATATCAATTGGAGGGACTGATGCTGAAACTGAAGCTCCAATATTTTGGTCACTTGATGCAAAGAGTCTACTTATTGGAAAAGACTTAATCTGGAAAAGATTGAAGGCAAAAGGAGAAGTGGGTGGCAGAGGGTGAGATGGCTAGATAGATGCATGCATGTCCAACTCAGTGGACATACATACAAAGTTGTTTCAGTCATATCTGGTTCTTTGCGACTCTATGTCCTGTAGCCCATCAGGCTCCCTCTATCCATGGAATTCTCCAGATAAGATAACTGGAGTGAATTTCCATGCCCTCCTCCAGGTGATCTTCCCGACTCAGGGATATAATCTGTATGTTTTATCTCTTGCATTTGGCAGGAAGGTTCTTTCTTGTGCTACCTGAGAAGCTCCAAACTCTGAAAGATAGTGAGAGACAGGGGAACCTAGTGTATTACAGTCCATGGGATTACAAAGAGATGGACATAACTTAATGTTTAAACAACAACAATAAAGAAATAGGAAAATTATTCTGTTCTCATTGAGTGTAGGAATTAATAATGTTAAACATCTCCATACTACCCAAAGCAATCTACAGATTCAGTGCAATTCCTGCCAAAATTTTAATGACATTTTTCGCACAAATAGAACAAAAATTGTACAATATGTATGGAGCCACAAAAGACTCCAAGTAGCCAACATAATCTTGAGAAATACATGGCTGTTTAACATAACTGATACCATCTTGAGCATGCGCAGTTTCTCCTGTCCTTCTACCAACCTTACCCAGGACTGTGTAGTGCAGTAAATCACTTATCTGTAATCCAGGGCTTTGTAGTTAATGTGCATGTGTGTGTTCTCACTCAACTCTGACAGTTTGGGACCATATGGACTGTAGCCCAACAGGTTTCTCTCTATATAGAATTTTCCAGGTGAGAATACTGGAGTGGATTGACATTTCCTATTCCAGGGGATCTTCCTAACCCAGGGATTGAACTCACATCTCTGGTATCTCCTGCATTTGCAGATTCTTTATCACTGAGCCACCTGGGAAGCCCATACATGACATATACATAAAATCACATTACATATATCACACACATATATACTGGAAAGTTATTCATTTATAAAAAAGAATAAAATATTGGCATTTGTGACAACATGGTGTGCCTTATGGGCATTATGTTCATGAAATAAGTCAGATAAGATTAAAAAAGAAATACTATATAATTTCACTCATATGAATAATATAAAGAAAGCCAAATTAAAGCAAAACAAAACAAAAATAATTGCAGATACAGAGAAGTTTTGTGGTTACCAGTGGGAAAATGTAGCTGAAAAGGAGGGTAAAATAGATTTTTGTTGTTGTTGTTTTTCAGTCACTAGGTTGTGTCTGACACTTTGAGACCTCATGTACTGTAGCAGGCCAGACTCATCTGTCCTCCAGTATCTCCCAGGGTTTACTTAAATTTATGTCCAGTTAGTCAGTGATGCTATCTAGACATCTCATCCTCTGTTATCCCCTTCTCCTTTTGTCTTCAATCATTCCCAGCATCTGGTCTTTTAAAATGAGTCAGCTCTTCCCATTAAGTGGTCAAAGAATTGGATCTTCAGCTTCAGCAACTGTCCTTCCATTGAATATTCAGTGTTGATTTCACTTAGAATTGACTAATTTGATCTTCTTGCAGTAAAAAGAACTCTTAAGTGTCTTCTCTGGCACCGTAATTCAAAAGCATCAATTCTTTGACTACTGGAAAAACTGTAGCTTGGATGATATGGACTTTTTGGTAAAGTGATGTCTATCATGTCTAGATTTGTCATAGCTTCCCTTCCCAGAAGCAAGGGTCTTTTAATTTCATGGCTGCAGTTACCATTCACAGTGATTTTTGGAACCCAAGAAAATAAAATTGGTTAGAGCTTCCACTTTTCCTCTTCTATGTGCCATGAAGTGATGGGACAAGATGTCATGATCTTAGCTTTTTAATGCTGAGTTTCAATCCAGATTTTTCACTTTTCTCTTCACCCTCATCAAGAGTCTGTTTAGTTCCTCTTCATTTTCTGTCATCAGAGTGGTACCAGCTGCTATCTGAGGCTATTGATATTTCTCCAGGCAATCTTGATTCCAGCTTGTGATTCATCTAGCTGGGCATTTCACATGATGTACTCTACATACAAGATATATAAGCAAGGTTAAAATGTATAACCTTCTCATTCTCCTTTATAAATTTTGAACCAATCAATTGCTGGATGTAAAGATCTAAGTACTGCTTTTTTACTCACATGTAGGTGTCTCAGGAGACAGGTGAAGTGTTCTAGTACTCCCAACTTCTTAAGAATTTTCCACAGATTGTTGTGATCCACAAACTCAAAGTCTTTAGCATATTCAATGAGGCAGATGTTTTTCAGGAACTCCCTTGCTTTCTCCATGATCCGATGAGTGTTGGCAATTTGACATCTGGTTCCTCTGCCTCTTTGAGACCCAGCTTGTACTTCTGGAAGTTCTCAGCTCACATACTGCTGAAGACTATCTTGAAGGTTTTTGAGCAGAACCATGGTAGCTTGAGAAATAAGCATAATTGATGATAGTTTGAAAATTTTTGAGCATTGCCCTTCTTTGGGATTGGAATGAAAACTGACTTTTTCCAGTCGTGTAGTTACTGATGAGTTTTCCAAATTTATTGACATATTGAGTGCAACACTTAAACAACATCTTTTTTTTTAGGATTTTAAGTAGCTCGGCTTTTGAATTCCATCACCTCTACTATCTTTTTTTATATAAATTTATTATTTTAATTGGAAGCTAATTACTTTACAATATTGTATTGGTTTTGCTATACATTGACATGAAACCACCACAGGTGTACATGTGCTCCCCATCCTGCCCCCCGCCCACCTCCACCCCCATACCATCCCTCTGGGTCATCCCCGTGCACCAGCCCCAAGCATCCTGTATCATGCATCGAATCTGGACTGGCAATTCGTTTCACATATGATAATATACAAGTTTCAATGCCATTCTAAATCATCTCACCCTCACCCTCTTCCACCGAGTCCAAAAGACTGTTCTATACATCTGTATCTCTTTTGCTGTCTCACATACAGGGTTATCGTTACCACTAGTGCCACCTGGAAGCCCGTGTTTCAGCTATACACAGTAAATAACTACAGGAAAGCAACAATACATGTACAGCATTTGACAAAATAGTCTTGAGGATGGGGATTGTAAGAACATTTGGAGAACAAAATATGGCATTAAATGGTTAAGTTGCTATAAATGTAAATAATTCCAAAAGGAAATAAGAAGGGAAAGTTTCAGGCTAATTTTATGTACGAACTTAAAAATAGAAATAAGCATAAAATAATAGCTATCATGATTAATCAATAGCTACACATATTGACTGTATGATTCATCATCTCTATTTTGTGATTCTATTTCTTTCTATAGAGAAACAAACAAACTTCTCCTTTCTGTAAACAAATTTGATCCTAAGGTAATATTCATATATGTCACTAAGTCACAGATCTCCCAAAAACCAATTCCCAAACTTTTAAAGTAAATTTAAAATAATATTTACAAAAATATTTGATATAGTACCTTTAAATAACTGAATAAATTTCCAAAATGTTATTTTCATCTAATAAATTGGACAAACATATTTCAATTATATTTTGAAGTTACCTATTTATTTTTTTTTAATTTAAAGCTTTGGATTAAAAGCTGGCATCACTTAACTATCAGTATTAGTGAAATTCTTATTTTACTAAGAAAAATAAGATAATAGAGAAGGCAGAATGTCAAACCAGATTCACAAGCATTAGACTTTTTACTCAGTATCAAATTTTACTAACAATTCAAAGGATACAGATAGCTATAAGATACAGAGTAAGTTTGGAGTAGTCTAAAACCACCTTAGACAGCTCTGTGTTTGGGGACCATGATAGTGCACAGCTCAGATTTATTATGGAAGCCAAGACTGACCTAGGCATCCTCCCTTCTGACTTTGTCACTATGTTTATATTGAATCCACTTTTCTTTTATTGACTCTTCTCAACCAATGACTGAGTGTGTTAGCGATGCTCATAAAGGCCTTTCATCTTGGCAAGATGGAAGACACTTCTGGGCAGTAATTACCCAGTGAGCCCCCCATCAGCATAAGTGAACATTTTGCCTGTGGCTTTAGACACTTTCCAATTAATCTGCCTGTCCATCTTGTTTTCATAAATGTTAGATCTGCATAAGGAGTAGGAAGTCTTTCACTTCTCTGACTCCCTCCTCTTATTCTTAGGCATGACTTCAATAAAACCCTTGCATACTTAATTTGGTGTTAGTGCCTGCTTTTCAGAAAACTCTGACTAACTCATATAAGAAATGTCAGTAGTTATCTAAGAAATGGTAAGATGGGCTTGTGACTCACTCACTCCCTGTCCAGGGGACAAAGAAGATAACTCCCAGCAGTGTAAGTGGAGCGTGAAGATCTCCTGTTCTAGGCAACAGGACAATTGGCATTATTTCACCACTAGTAACTTAGGAAAAAGCCTGCTGTAAAGTATAATACACTGGATGATGTGATGATTCAAACATTTGACCAAATGAGGCAACAGCATAGGGATATTGGTCATTGATTTCAGGTATGCACTACAGACAGCTAATGAGAAACTAGTGACCATGGATAGTTAAAGACAAGCACAAGAGCTGTAGATCCTCTTTTGTTGCTTAAAAAAGGAATCACTTATATCTGACACAGTTCAGAAGAAAATTGGAGACCTGATAGTGTCAGAGAGCTCCACAGATATAACACTGAGACAAGACACATTAGGCACTTGAGGTCCTACTTGGAAAAAACTCACTAGTTTGGGACACTTGATACATAGGATGAGAACACCTGAATAGATTTTTGTGATGGCATTGACTGCAAAAACCAGTAGATAGATCATGCAGATTGAAAACTAATAAGAAAACATTAGAATCAACCTAAATTTTAGACTAGATGGATTTGACAGACATACACAGACAATTTCACCAATAAAGCAAAAGAAAACACCTTCTTACCAAGAGCACATGGGACATTTTTCTGAATAAATTATATGTTGCCACAAAAAAGTTTGATAAAAATTAAGAAGAAATTGAAATTGTATAAAATATCTGTTGTGACCAGAAGAGTATAAAACTAGAAAGGCAGAAAGAGAGGTGTGAAGAAGAATTCAAAAAGAGAAATAAAAAATATTCTGAGATAAGTGAAAATTAAAACACAATATCTGAAAACAAAATGCAACATAAATAGTTCTAATAGAAAGTGTAAAGTGATAAATGTTTAGATTTTAAAATATCTCAAATAAACAATTTAACTTTACACCTCAAGAAGTAGAAAGAAAAATAAAAAACTAAGCTTGAATTTAAAAGAAGGAAGAAAATAACAAAGATCAGAATGGAAGTAAATGAAATGGAGACTGGCAACAATAAAAAAGATCAGGGAAAAGTAAGAAGTAATTTTTTGAAAGAAAAATAAACTTAACAAATGTATAGTTAGACTAACTAAGAAAAAAGACTCAAAAAAATAAGAAATGAAAGAGGAGACAATACAACCAATAACAAATAAATACTAAGGATCATAAGAAAATACTATGAACAATTATATACCAACAAATTAGATAACCTAAAAGAAATGAATAAATTCTTAAAAACATACAATCTACCAAGACTGAAGAAACAGAACATCTGGATATATCAACTACTAGCAAAGATACTGAATCAGTGATCAAAAACTTCCAACAAAGAAAGGTTCAGGGCCAAATGGCTTTATTGGTAAATTCTACTAAACATTTAAGGAGTTAGCACTGACACTTTTTAACTTATTTTCAAAAAAAAAATAAGAGATAACGGACTAATTCCAAATTAATTTTACAAAACCAGCATTACTCTGATTCCAAAGTCAGACAAGGACACTACAAGAAAGGAAAATATCAGGCCAATGTCTTTGACAAACTTAGTTGCACAAATCTATAATCAAATATTAGCAAAAGTAATTCAGCAATACATTAAAAGGATACACGATGATGAAGAAGAATATATTTCTGAGATTCAAAGATGATTCTAAACACACAAATCAATAAATGCACTGTATTAACAAAATGAAGTTGATAAAAGTCATATGATCACCTCAATAGACACAAAAATGACAAAATTCACCATTTATGATACAAATTATAAACAAATATGATATAGAAAATGTGAACCTCAATACACCAAAGACAATCTGTAATAAGCCCAGTCTAATATCAAACTCAATGGTGAAACATTGAAGGGTTTTCCACTAAAATTAAAAACAAGACAAGGATATCTATTCTTACCATTTTTAATCAAAATAGTATTGAAAGTCTGTCTGAGCAATTAGGCAAGAAAAACAATAATAAAAGGCAAACAAATCAGAAAGGAAGAAATAAAATTACTCTTTGTTTACAGATGATATGATCACATATGTACAATACTCTAGTGATCTAAGAAAAAATTTAGAACTGGTAAACAAATTCAATAACTTTGCACAATAAAAAGTCCACATAAAAAATATCAGTCACATTTCAAAAATATCATACAACCAATGAACTATCTGTAAAGGAAATTCAAAATTTTGTATAACAAAAAGTCCACATAAAAATATCAGTCACATTTCAAAACTATCAGTCATAATCAATGAACTATCTGAAAAAGAAATTAAATAAACTATGTCAATCACAATTGTAACTTAAAAAAAAAAAATCAGGAACAAAGGTAACGAAAGAAATATGCTGAAAAATTTAAACCATCTGAAGGGGATTATAGAAGACATGGACAAGTGAAAAGGCATTCCATGTTTATGGATTTGAATGATTAATATTAAAATATCCATAGGACCCAGGGAGTTAGAAAAGGCTATGGTCCTAGTGTGATTAGATTGACTAGTTTTCTGTGAGTATGGTTTCAGTGTGTCTACCCTCTGCTGCCCTCTGGCAACACCTACCGTCTTACGTGGGTTTCTCTTACCTTGGACTTAGGGTATCTCTTCACGGCTGCTCCAGCAAAGTGCAGCCGCTGCTCCCTACCTTGGACAAGGAGTATCTCCTCACCCCCAACCCTCCTGACCTTGAACAGGGAGTAGCTCCTCTCGGCCCTCCTGCACCGGCAAGAGGGCCAAAACTCAATGAAACTAAGCCATGCCCTGTGGGGCCACCCAAGATGGGTGGGCATGGTGGAGAGGTCTGACAGAACGTGGCCCACTGGAGAAGGGAATGGCAAACCACTTCAGGATTCTTGCCTTGAAAACACCATGAACAGTATGAAAAGGCAAAATGATAGGATACTGAAAGAGGAACTCCCCAGGTCAGTAGGGACACAATATGCTACTGGAGATCAGTGGTGAAATAACTCCAGAAAGAATAAAGGGATGGAGCCAAAGGAAAAACAATACCCAGCTGTGGAGGTGACTGGTGATAGAAGCAAGGTCCAAAGCTGTAAAGAGCAATATTGCATAGGAACATGGAATGTCAGGTCCATGAATCAAGGCAAATTGGAAGTGGTCAAACAGGAGATCCAAGAGTGAACGTGACATTCTAGGAATCAGTGAAATAAAATGGACTGGAATGGGTGAATTTAACTCAGATTATATCTACTACTGTGGGCAGGATTCCCTTAGAAGAAATGGAGTAGCCATCATAATCAACAAAAGAGTCTGAAATGCAGTACTTGGATGCAATCTCAAAAACGACAGAATGATCTCTGTTCGTTTCCAAAACAAACCATTCAATATCACTGTAATCCAAGTCTATGCCCAAACCAGTAACACTGAAGAAGCTGAAGTTGAATGGTTCTATGAAGAACTACAAGACCTTTTAGAAATAAACCCCCCAAAATATGTCCTTTTCATTATAGGGGACTGGAATGCAAAAGTAGGAAGTCAAGAAACACTTGCAGTAACAGGTAAATTTGGCCTTCGGATACGGAACGAAGCAGGGCAAAGGCTAATAGAATTTTGCCAAGAGAATGCACTAGTCATAGCAAACACCCTCTTCCAAAAATACAAGAGAAGACTCTACACATGGACATCACGAGATGGTCAACACCGAAATCAGATTGATTATATTCTTTGCAGCCAAGGATGGAGAAGCTCTATACAGTCAGCAAAAACAAGACAAGGAGCTGACTGTGGCTCAGATCATGAGCTCCTTATTGCCAAATTCAGACTTAAATTGAAGAAAGTAAGGAAAACCACTACACCATTCAGGTATGACCTAAATCAAATCCCTTATGATTATACAGTGGAAGTGAGAAATATATTTAAGGGACTAGATCTGATAGATAGAGTGCTGATGAACTATGGACAGAGGTTCGTGACATTGTACAGGAGACAAGGATCAAGACCATCCCCATAGAAAAGAAATGCAAAAAAGCAAAATGTCTGTCTGGGGAGGCCTTAGAAATATCTGTGAAAAGAAGAGAAATGAAAAGCAAAGAAAAAGGTAAGATATAAGCATCTGAATGCAGATTCCAAAGAATAGCGAGAAAAGATAAGAAAGTCTTCCTCAGCAATCACTGCAAAGAAATAGAGGAAAACAACAAAATGGGAAAGACTAGAGATTTCTTCAAGAAAATTAGAGATACCAAGGGAACATTTCATGCAAAGATGGGCTCGATAAAGGACAGAAAAGGTATGGACCTAACAGAAGCAGAAGATATTAAGAGGAGGTGGCAAGAATACACAGAAGAACTGTACAAAAAAGATTTTCACGACCCAGATAATCACAATGGTGTGATCACTCACCTAGAGCCAGACATCCTGGAATGTGAAGTCAAGTGGGCCTTAGAAAATATCACTACAAACAAAGCTAGTAGAGGTAATGGAATTTCAGTTGAGCTATTTCAAATCCTGAAAGATGATCCCGTGAAAGTGCTTCACTCAATATCCCAGGAAATTTGGAAAACTCAGCAGTGGCCACAGGACTGGAAAAGGTCAGTTTTCATTCCAATCCCAAAGAAAAGCAATGCCAAAGAATGCTCAAACTACCACACAATTGCACTCATCTCACACGCTAATAAAATAATGCTCAAAATTTTTCAAGACAGGCTTCAGTAATACGTGAACTGTGAACTTCCAGATGTTCAAGCTGGTTTTAGAAAAGGCAGAGGAACCAGAGATCAAATTGCCAACATCCACTGGATCATGGAAAAAGCAAGAGAGTTCCAAAAGACATCTATTTCTGCTTTATTGACTATGCCATAGCCTTTGACTGTGTGGATCGCAATAAACTGTGGAAAATTCTTCAAGAGGTGGGAATACCAGACTACCTGACCTGCCTCTTGAGAAATCTGTATGCAGGTCAGGAAGCAACAGTTAGAACTGGACATGGAACAACAGACTGGTTCCAAATAGGAAAAGGAGTATGTTATGACTGTATATTGTCACCCTGCTTGTTTAAATTCTATGCAGAGTACATCATGAGAAACGCTGGGCTGGAAGAAGCACAAGCTGAAATCAAGATTGCCGGGAGAAATATCAATAACCTCAGATGTGCAGATGACACCACCCTTATGGCAGAAAGTGAAGAGGAACTAAAAAGCCTCTTGATGAAAGTGAAAGAGGAGAATGAAAAAGTTGGCTTAAAGCTCAACATTAAAAAAACAAAGATTATGGCATCTGATCCCATCACTTCATGGGAAATAGATGGGGAAACATTGGAAACATTATCAGGCTTTATCTTTTGGGGCTCCAAAATCACTGCAGATGGTGATTGCAGCCATGAAATTAAAAGACGCTTACTCCTTGGAAGAAAAGTTATGACCAACCTAGATAGCATATTGAAAAGCAGAGACATTACTTTGCCAGCAAAAGTCCGTTTAGTCAAGGCTATTGTTTTTCCAGTGGTCATGTATGGATGTGAGATTTGGACTGTGAAGAAAGCTGAGCGCTGAAGAATTGATGCTTTTGAACTGTGGTGTTGGTAAAGACTCGTGAGAGTCCGTTGGACCTCAAGGAGATCCAACCAGTCCATTCTGAGGAGATCAGCCTTGTGTGTTCTTTGGAAAGAATGATGCTAAAGCTGAAACTCCAGTACTTTGGCCACCTCATGCCTCATTGGAAAAGACTCTGATGCTGGGAGGGATTGGGGGTAGAAGGATAAGGGGACGACAGAGGATGAGATGGCTGGATGGCGTCACCGACTTGATGGACGTGAGTTTGAGTGAACTCCAGGAGTTGGTGATGGACAGGGAGGCCCGGCGTGCTGTGATTCATGGGGTCGCAAAGAGTCGGACACGATTGAGTGACTGAACTGAACTGAACTAAGGACCCAAAGAGATATGCAAATTCAATGCAATTCCTATCAATATCCTAACAGCAATTTTTCACAGAAATAAAATAATAATAATAACCTTTAAATTCACAAATCTGCAAGAAGATCCTGAATAGCTAAAGCTATCTTTAAAAGAGACATCATACTTCCTAATTTCAAAACATTATGCAAAGCTTTAGTAATTATAACAGTATGTATTTGGCATAAAGATGAATGTGTAGACCAATGATACAGAGTAATAGTAGTTTAGTCACTAAGTTGTGTCAGACTCTTGTGACCCTATGGACTGTAGCCTGCCAGGCTCCTCTGTCCATGGAATTCTCCAGGCAGGAATACTAGAGTGGGTTACCATTTCCTTGTTCAATGATACAGAATAGAGATCCTCAAAGTAAATCCATGAATCTTCAGCCAATTGATCTTCAATATTGGTGCCAATAATACATAATGGTGAATAAATTGTCTCTTCAATAAATGATGTTGAAAAAATAGATATCCATATGAATAAGAATGAGACTGGATTCTTATTTCATACTATATACAAAAATCAACTCAAAATATTCAACAGATTAAAATCTTATGCATTAGGCATGAAATTCTAAATAACTAGAAGAAAACATAGAGAAAAAATTCTTGGCATTGATCTTAGCAATTTTTTTTCACTTGATATCAATAGCAAGTAAAAACAGACAAGTGAAATCACATCAAATTAAAACCCTCCACACAGCAAAAGAAACAATTAACAGAATGAAAATGCAACCTATGGATTGGGAGAAAGTATCTGAAAACCACACATCTGAAAATAGTTTACAAATTCAAAGTATGTAGGGAACTCAAATGACTCAGTAGAAAACAAACAAGAAAATGATTTCTTTTAAAAAGGGGATAAAGAACTTGAATAAACATTTGTCAGAAGAAGGCATTAAGTTTTATTTAATGCAAACTTTTAATTTTACTTTTAAAAAATTTATAAAGAATTTAATTTCTGAAAATAGATTTGAAAGGAGCAATTTTATAGGTCTATCAATAAAAACCCCTTATGGAATACAGCCTTGTACTGGTGAGGTGCTTGCATAATTCAATGAAGCTATGAAAGATGCCATGATGATGCCCAAGATGAATGAGTCATAGAGAAGAATTCTGACAAGATGTGGTCCACATGAGGAAGAAATGGTAACCCACTCCAGTATTTGTAACACAAGAAACCCATAAACAGTATAAAAAGACAAAATGATATGACACAGGAAGATGAGTTGCTCATATCAGAAGGTGTCCAATATGTTACTGGGGAAGAGCAAGTGCAATTACAGATAGCTACAGAAAGACTGAAGTGGCTGGGCCAAAATGAGAACGATGCCCAGCTATGGATGTGTCTGGTGCTGAAAGTAAACTCCAATCCCGAAAAGAACAATATTGCACAGGAACATGGTCCATGAATCAGGGTAAGCTAGACATGGTCAAGCAGGAGATGGCAAGATTAAACAGTCACATCTTAAGAATCATTATGTTCTTTGAAGCTGAAAATGGAAAAGTTCTACACAGTCAACAAAAAAGACTTGGAGACGACTGTGGCTGAGATCATCAGCCCCTTACTGCAAAATTCAGGCTTAGATTGAAGAAAGTAGGGAAAATCATTAGTCCATTCAGGTATAATCTAAATCAAATATCTTATGATTTTACAGTGGCGGTGACAAATAGATTCAAGGGACAAGATCTGGCAGACAGAGTGCCTGCAGAACTATGGACTGAAATTCATAATATTGTACAGGAGACATTGAGCAAAACCATCCCAAAGTGGGGGTAAAAATGAAAGAAGGCAAAGTGGCTGTCTGAGGAGGCTTTACAAATAACTGAACTAAGAAAAGAAGAGAAAGGAAAGGGAGAACAGGAAAGATACACCAAACTGAATGCAGAGCTCCAGAGAAGAGCAAGGAGAGATAGGAAGGTTTCTTAAATGAACAATGCAAAGAAACAGAAGAAAACAGTAAAATATAAGACTAGAGATCTCAAGAAAATTGGCAATATCAAGGGAATATTAAATGCAAGAATGAGCAAGAAAAAGGACAGAAACTGTAAGGACCTAAGAGAAGCAGAAGGCATTAAGAAGACATGGCAAGAATACACAGAACTATACAAAAAAATTCTTAAGATCCAGATAACCATGATGGTGTGGTCACTCACCGAGACCCAGATATCCTGGGTGTGAAGTCAAATGTGCCAAAGGAAGCATTACTAGGAACAAAGGTAAGAGAGGTGACGGAATTCTAGCTAAACCATTTAAAATCCTAGAAGACGATCCTGTTAAAATGCTGCAGTTAATATGCCAAGAAATTTGGAAAACTCAGCAGTGGCCACATGATTGGAAAAGGACAGTCTTCATTCAAATCACAAAGAAGGGCAATGCTAAAGAATGTTCAAACTACCATACTATTGTGCTGATTTCACATGCTATCAAAGTTATGTTCAAAATCCTTCAAGCTAGGATTCAACCGTATGTGAATCAATAACTTCCAAATATAAAAGAAGGGTTTAGAAAAGGCAGAGGAGTCAGACATAAAATATCCAATATTCATTGGATCATGGAGAAAGCAAAGGGATTTCTGAAAAACTCTAGTTCTACTTCATTGACCATGCCAAACCCTTAGACTCTGTGGATCACAACTAACTGTGGAAAATTCTTAATGAGATGGGAGTACCAGACCACTTTAGTGCCTCCTGAGAGATGCAACAGTTAGAAGTGAACATGGAACAATCGACTGGTTCAAAATTGGGAAAGACATACAATAAGGCTGTATATTTTCACCCTGCTTATTTAACTTATATGCATACTAGATTATGCAAAATGCCAAGTTGGATGAATCCCAAGCTAGAATCAAGATTACCTGGAGAAATATCAACAACCTCAGATAAACATATGATACTGCTCTAACAGCAGCATATAAGGAGGAACTAAAGAGCCTCTTAATAAGGATGAAAGAGGAAAGTGAAAAAGCTGGGTTAAAACTCAACATCCAAAAAACAAAGATCATGGCATCCAGTCCCAACACTTCACGACAAATATAAGGGGGGAAAGTGGAATCAATGACAGATTTCTTGGACTCCAAAATCACTGTGGATGATGACTGCAGCTGTGAAGTCAAAAGATGCTTGCTCCTTGGAAGGAACGTTATGACAAACCTAGACAGTGTCTTAAAAAGCAGAGATATCACTTTGCCAACAAACGTCTACATAGTCAAAACTATGGGGCTTCCTGGATCACTCAAAGGGTTAAGAATCCACTTGCAATAAAGGAGACACAGGTTTGATCCCTGTGTAGGAAAGATCCCCTGGAGAAGGAAATGGAAACCTACTCTAGTATTCTTGCCTGAAAAATCTCATGGACAGAGGAGCCTGGCAGGCTATAGTCCTAAGGGTGGCAGAGAGTCAGACATGACTTAGCAGCTAAGCAGAGGCACAAGCATGGTTTTTCCAGGAGTCATGTACAGATGTGAGAGTTGGTCCATAAAGAAGACTGAGCATCAGAAAATTGATGCTTTTGAATTATGGTGCTGGAGAAGACTCTTGAGAGTCCTTGGACTGCAAGAAGTTCAAACCAGTTAATGTTAAAGGAAATCAACCCTGAATATTAATTGGAAGAACTGATGCTGAAGCAGAAGTTCCAATACTTTTCACATCTGATGCAAACAGCCAGCTCATTGGAAAAGACCCTGATGCTGGAAATTATTGAAGACAAAAGAAGAAGGGAGTGGCAGAGAAGTTAGATAGCATCATTAGACCAAACTTTGGGAGATAGTGGAAGACAGGGGAGCCTGGCATGCTACAATTCATGGGGCCCAACGAGTGGGACATGACTTAGAGAATACACAACAACTATTTTATATAATACTTTTAAAAATGACATTCAGAACACAATGTTAGCATATCTGTGGCACTTTTTTTAGAATCAAAACTTTTTAAAGTTCATGTAATATTTATCTGTTTAATTTTAAGTAATTTTATAATTAGCTGACACTGTATGCAGGCTATCCAGTAACCAGAAAGAAATTAAATTTCAGGAGAAAACGTATGTTGTTCAAATTCACTGTCAAAGCCCTCAGGTAACTTTGTCTGATTGTGGCCATCTGGTCGGCTGAAGAAAAAAGACGAGAACAGCGGTGTTTTCAGTACTGTTCCTCCAACCTAAACACCCACTGCTGAAATCACATTATATTCTCTGTCCTAATTACTATAACACACTGTTCTCTCTCCACATCTATGGTCTTAACATATTAGATCTCATATAAAAGAGTGAATATTATTTGTATACATTTACTTATAAGGCTAGAATAAACTCCAGCCAACCAGTGACCAGAAGATGGTGAATGCACTTTGTTTAGGGGGATAAAATTTTAAAAAAAAAGGGGGGGGGCCATTTACTTTGCCAATATTCTCAACTTAGCTTAAAAATACATATGTAAGCCTTTTTACAAGAATTTTCTAGTTTAACATCATTTTAGAATATAATACATATACACAGCTTCCCTGGTAGCTAAGTTGGTAAAGAATTGCCTGCAATGTAGAAGACCCTGGATCAATTCCTGGGTCAGGAAGATTCCCTGGAGAAGGGATAAAACACCCATCCTAGTGTCCTTGGGTTTTCCTAGTGGCTAAGCTTGTAAAGAATCCACCTGCAATGGGGGAGACCTGAGTTTAATCCCTGGGTTGGGGACTTATAGATGACCTAGAACTATATTTTATAATATGTATAATATACATATATAAGTATGAATATTCATGTATAATACATAAATATTAAACAAAATAGCTATATTTTATTCTATATTTATGGAAGACTTAAATATATTTTATAAATGTAATTATGTAATGATAAGCATATTTGAAGTCATGGGGTATATTTTCAAATTTCTAAGTAAATATAAATATTAAGATTTATTATTTTATCAGCTGAATATTTTAGATCATAGGAAAGAAAAAGAAACAAACATGTATTTATTTGGGAGAATTTTAAACAATGTCCACCAAGTCTTTGTCATTTGTCCCTTTGAGAGGTGGAGTCTGTGGTTACTTGACCAATAAAACATGGTAAATATTACACTGACATTTTGTGCTTGTGGCCTGAAGAACTAGTCATCTTCAGCTTCCTCTTTCTTGGTATGCTTTCTTGTGTCCTAGTGATCATAACCAGGAGAAGGCAATGGCACCCCACTCCAGTACTCTTGCCTAGCAAATCCCATGGATGGAGGAGCCTGGTAGGCTGCAGTCCATGGGGTCCCAAAGTTGGACACAACTGAACAACTTCACTTTCACGCATTGGAGAAGGAAATGGCAACCCATTCCAGTGTTCTTGCCTGGAGAATCCCAGGGATGGGGGAGCCTGGTGGGCTGCCATCTCTGGGGTCGCACAGAGTCAGACACGACTGAAGTGACTTAGCAGCAGCAGCAGCAGCAGTGATCATAACCAGAGGAACCCCAAGCAACCATGGAGATATTGCCAGAGATGTTCCAGGCCCTTTCTCAAAATCCATCAACGTTAACCTTTAGCAGAAGCTAACACATATATGAGTGAACTCTGGGAGTTGGTGGTGGACAGGGAGGCCTGGCATGTTGCGATTCATGACTTGCAAAGAGTCAGACATGACTGAGCGACTGAACTGAACTGAACTGAACACACATCTTTAAGTTAAAGTGTCCTGAATAAGAAAGGAAATGGAACAAACTTGGATCGAGATAGCAAAGAACCTTACCACCAACAGACCGAGTCTAATTATACATTGATTTTCCTACAATAGCATAATGAATGACACATCTACAGGTGGCCTGCTTATTTAACTTATATGAAGAGTACATCATGAGAAATGCCAGGCTGGATGAACCACAAGCTGCAATCAAGATTGCTAGGAGAAATATCAATAACTTCAGATACCCACATGGCACCATCCTTATGGCAGAAAGTATCCGTTCAGTTCAGTCACTCAGTCATGTCCAACTCTGTGACCCCATGAATCACAGCACGCCAGGCCTCCCTGTCCATCACCAACTCCCGGAGTTCACTCAGACTCATGTCCATCGAGTTAGTAATGCCATCCAGCCATCTCATCCTCTGTCATCCCCTTCTACTCCTGCCCCCAAATCCCTCCCAGCATCAGAGTCTTTTCCAATGAGTCAACTCTTCATGTGAGGTGACCAAAGTGCTGGAGATTCAGCTTTACTATCATTCCTTCCGAAGAAATCCCAGGGCTGATCTCCTTCAGAATGGACTGGTTGGATCTCCTTGCAGTCCAAGGGACTCTTAAGAGTCTTCTCCAACACCACAGTTCAAAAGCATTAATTCTTCAGTGCTCAGCCTTCTTCACAGTCCAATTCTCACATCCATACATGACGACTGGAAAAACCATAGCCTTGACTAGATGGACCTTTGTTGGCAAAGTAATGTCTCTGCTTTTGAATATGCTATCTAATTTGGTCATAATTTTCCTTCCAAGGAGTAAGCCTCTTTAAATTTCATGGCTGCAGTCACCATCTGCAATGATTTTGGTGCACAAAAAAATAAAGTCTGACACTGTTTCCCCAACTATTTCCCATGAAGTGATGGGACCAGATGCCATGATCTTCATTTTCTGAATGTTAAGCTTTAAGCCAACTTTTTCATTCTCCTCTTTCACTCTCATCAAGAGGGTTTTTAGTTCCTTTTCACTTTCTGCCATAAGGGTGGTGTCATCTGCATATCTGAGGTTATTGATATTTCTCCTGGAAATCTTGATTCCAGCTTGTGCTTCTTCCAGCCCAGCATTTCTCATGATATACTCTGCATATAAGTTAAATAAGCAGGGTGACATTATACAGCCTTGACGTACTCCTTTTCCTATTTGGAACCAGCCTGTTGTTCCATGTCCAGTTCTAACTGTTGTTTCCTGACCTGCATATAGGTTTCTCAAGAGGCAGGTCAGGTCCTCTGGTATTCCCATCTCTTTCAGAATTTTCCACAGTTTATTGTGATCCACACAATCAGAGGCTATGGCATAGTCAATAAAGCAGAAACAGATGTTTTTCTGGAACTCTCGTGCTTTTTCCATGATCCAGCAGATGTTGGCAATTTGATCTCTGGTTCTTCTGCCTTTTCTAAAACCAGCTTGAACATCAGGAAGTTCACGGTTCATGTACTGCTGAAGCCTGTCTTGGAGAATTTTGAGCATTACTTTACTAGCATGTGAGATGAGTACAACTGTGCAGTAGTTTGAGCATTCTTTGGCATTGCCTTTCTTTGGGATTAGAATGAAAACTGACCTTTTCCAGTCCTGTGGCCACTGCTGAGTTTTCCAAATTTCCTGGGATATTGAGTGAAGCACTTTCACAGCATCATCTTTCAGAATTTGAAATAGCTCAACTGGAATGTCATCACCTCCTCTAGCTTTGTTCATAGTGATGCTTCCTAAGGCCCACTTGACTTCACATTCCAGGATGTCTGGGTCTAGGTGAGTGATCACACCATCGTGATTATCTGGGTCATGTAGATCTTTTTGTGTATTCCTGCCACCTCTTCTTAATATCTTCTGCTTCTGTTAGGTCCATACCATTTCTGTCCTTTATCAAGACCATCTTTACATGAAATGTTCCTTTGATATCTCTAATTTTCTTGAAGAGATCTCTAGTCTTTCCCATTCTGTTGTTTTCCTCTATTTCTTTGCATTGATCACTGAGGAAGACTTTCTTATCTCTTCTTGTTATTCTTTAGAACTCTGCATTCAGATGCTTATATCTTTCCTTTTCTCCTTTGCTTTTCACTTCTCTTCTTTTCAGTTTTTTGTAAGGCCTCCTTAGATAGCCATTTTCCTTTTTTGCATTTCTTTTCCATGGGGATGGTCTTGATCCCTGTCTCCTGTAGAATGTCATGAACCTCCATCCATAGTTCATCAGGCAGTCTATCTATCAGATCTAGTCACTTAAATCTATTTCTCACTTCCACTGTATAATCATAAGGGATTTGATTTAGGTCATACCTGAATGGTGTAGTGGTTTTCCCTACTTTCTTCATTTTAAGTCTGAATTTGGCAATAAGGAGTTCATGATCTGAGCCAGTCAGCTCCTGGTCTTGTTTTTGTTGATGTATAGAGCATAGAGGAACTAAAGAGCCTCTTGATGAAAGTGAAAGGGAGTGAAAAAACTGCCTTAAAACTCAACATTCAAAAAACTAAGATTATACCATCTGGTTCCATATCTTCATGGCAAATAGAAGAGGAAACAATGGAAACAATGACAGACTTTATTTTCTTGGACTCCAAAATAAACGTAGATGGTGATTGAAGCATGGGATGTAAAAAAGAAAAACTTCTTCCTTGGAAAAAAAGGTATGACCAACCTTGACAGTATGTTAGACCTATATATAGAAAACTATAAATCACTGGTGAAAGAAATCAAAGAGGACACTAATAGATGGAGAAATATACCATGTTCATGGATTGGAAGAATCAATATAGTGAAAATGAGTATACTACCCAAAGCAATTTATAGATTCAATGCAATCCCTATCAAGCTACCAACAGTATTCTTCACAGAGCTAGAACAAATAATTTCACAATTTGTATGGAAATACAAAAAACCTCAAATAGCCAAAGCGATCTTGAGAAAGAAGAATGGAACTGGAGGAATCAACCTACCTGACTTCAGGCTCTACTACAAAGCCACAGTTATCAAGACAGTATGGTACTGGCACAAAGACAGAAATATAGATCAATGGAACAAAATAGAAAGCCCAGAGATAAATCCACACACATATGGACACCTTATCTTTGACAAAGGAGGCAAGAATATACAATGGATTAAAGACAATCTCTTTAACAAGTGGTGCTGGGAAATCTGGTCAACCACTTGTAAAAGAATGAAACTAGAACACTTTCTAACACCATATACAAAAATAAACTCAAAATGGATTAAAGATCTCAACGTAAGACCAGAAACTATAAAACTCCTAGAGGAGAACATAGGCAAAACACTCTCTGACATACATCACAGCAGGATCCTCTATGACCCACCTCCCAGAATATTGGAAATAAAAGCAAAAATAAACAAATGGGACCTAATTAAACTTAAAAGCTTCTGCACATCAAAGGAAACTATTAGCAAGGTGAAAAGACAGCCTTCAGAATGGGAGAAAATAATAGCAAATGAAGCAACCGACAAACAACTCATCTCAAAAATATACAAGCAACTCCTACAGCTCAACTCCAGAAAAATAAATGACCAAATCAAAAAATGGGCCAAAGATCTAAATAGACATTTCTCCAAAGAAGACATACAGATGGCTAACAAACACATGAAAAGATGCTCAACATCACTCATTATCAGAGAAATGCAAATCAAAACCACTATGAGGTACCATTTCACACCAGTCAGAATGGCTGCGATCCAAAAGTCTACAAATAATAAATGTTGGAGAGGGTGTGGAGAAAAGGGAACCCTCTTACACTGTTGGTGGGAATGCAAACTAGTACAGCCACTATGGAGAACAGTGTAGAGATTCCTTAAAAAACTGGAAATAAAACTGCCTTATGATCTAGCAATCCCACTGCTGGGCATACACACTGAGGAAACCAGAAGGGAAAGAGACACGTGTACCCCAATGTTCATCGCAGCACTGTTTATAATAGCCAGGACATGGAAGCAACCTAGATGTCCATCAGCAGATGAATGGATAAGAAAGCAGTGGTACATATACACAATGGAGTATTACTCAGCCATTAAAAAGAATACATTTGAATCAGTTCTAATGAGGTGGATGAAACTGGAGCCTATTATACAGAGTGAAGTAAGCCAGAAGGAAAAACATAAATACAGTATACTAATGCATATATATGGAATTTAGAAAGATGGTAACGATAACCCTGTATACGAGACAGCAAAAGAGACACTGATGTATAGAACAGTCTTATGGACTCTGTGGGAGAGGGAGAGGGTGGGAAGATTTGGGAGAATGGCATTGAAACATGTGAAATGTCATGTATGAAACGAGATGCCAGTCCAGGTTCAGTGCAGGATGCTGGATGCTTGGGGCTGGTGCTCTGGGACGGCCCAGGGGGATGGTATGGGGAGGGGGGAGGGAGGAGGGTTCAGGATGGGGAGCATGTGTATACCTGAAATTAAAAAAAAAAAAAATTAAAAAATTAAAAAAAATTTAAAAAAAATAAAATTAAATTAAAAAAAAAAAAAAAAAGCAGAGACATTACCTTGTCAACAAAAGTTCATCTAGCAAAAACTATGGTTTTTCCAGTAGTCTTGTATGGATCTGAGTTGGAGCATAAAGAAAGCTGAGCACTGAAGAATTGATGCTATTGAACTGCAGTGTTGGAGAAGAGTCTTTAGAGTCTCTTTTACTGCAAGAAGATCAAACCAATCAATCCTAAAGGAAATCAGTCCTGAATATATATTGGAAGGACTGATTCTGAATTTGAAGCTCCAATACTTTGGCCACCTGATGTGAAGAGCTGACTCATTTGAAAAGACCCTGATGCAGGGGAAGACTGAAGGCAGGAGGAGAAGGGCATGATAGAGGATTAGACAGTTGGATGGCAACACGGACTCCATGGACATGAGTTTGAGCAAAATGTGGGAGTTGGTTAAGGACAGGAAATCCTGAAGTGCTGCACTCCATGGTATTGCAAAGAGTCAGACATGACTTAGCAGCACAATAACAATGACAGGTGGCCATTACTGAACATGTAGGACCAAAAAGGAGAGAAAGGAGGTGGCATCCCACTCCATCCAAAAACCCGGCAGTTTTCTCTGTAAACTATTGTGTATTCTTCCTCATCATTAGCCTCATCCCTCCTCTCCTTGTCCTTATTTTTTTCAAATTAAATCCTTCTTGCCAGATGGGTGAGAAGTTGATCTGTGAACTTAGCTTCCACTTCGTTGTTTGACCATTAAATAAAACATCTTCTGTTTCAGTTTCACCCTCAGTTTGCTCTACAGTGTGAAGCTTCTCCAGTCCAAACCCAGGGATGATCCAGGGTTGATCCCCAGTACTAATCATGAACCTCCAGTCATGTGTGTCCGGTTCTTGAAAGTGGGTGTTCCACCCTGCACTCTAGCCACCCTAGAGAAAAACCTGACATTTGTGAGTGAAATAAATGATATTTTTTGTTTGTTTGTTTCAGGCTACCAAATTTGGGAGTGGGTTTTACTCAGAAATAGTAACTGGAAACAACGTTTGATGCTGAAATATAATGCAGGATGGGAATACTTTTGAAGCCTTTTTGGAAAATACAAGTCTACTACAGCTTATATTAAGTGGATCAATCATTAAATAGTCATATAAGAGAAGTTATAATCCTTATTTTATGGATAAGGAAACAGCCACAGTCCCAAGGAGAGAAATCCCAAGGTCACAGTACTGAGATATGAGTATTGCAGTCTGGCTTCAAAGCTCACATTTTTAGTTCTGAACCATTATTATTTTTGATAAGTATTCTCAAAGTTGTTGAGAAAATGTTCATAAAAGTTGAGTGATAAGAAGTCTTCAAATAAAAAACCTTAATTGAGATCATACTCTTGAAGTTTCACAGCATTGTCTATGTGAAAAATGGGAGAAAATTGCCCTAGAAGGAGGGTGAAAGATAAGGTATGAAAAATGAGAATAATTTCAGAATAAACAATGAGAAGTGGAGTTAAACACTTGGAGTGTGGATTAGGAAATCACTCCTACAATGAGAAAATAAAGATCAGTAAGTAGAAACATCTTCAGTAATAAAATAGTACAATTACTTATTGGTAAGAACTAGTCCAAGTACTTTATATATACTGATTCTTAGGCTAGTCCTTGAAGTCTATTGTCATTACAATATCATGTACTATCACACTTGTTGTTGTTTAGTCACTAAGTTATGTTTGACTTTTCACGATCTCACAGACTGTAGCATGCCAAGCTTCCCTGTCCTTCACTATTTCCTGGAGTTTGCTTAAACTTATGTCCATTGAGTCAGTGATCCCATCCATCCATCTCCTCCTTTGTTGTCCCCTTCTCCTCCTGCCTTCAATCCTTCCTGGCATCAGGGTTTTTTCCAGTGAGTCTGCTCCTTGTATCAGGTGGCCAAAATATTGGAGTTTCAGCATCAGTCCTTCCAATGAATATTCAGGGTTAATTTCCTTTAGGATTGACTGATTTGAACTCGTTACTATTCAATGGGCTCTCAAGACTCTTCTCCAAAACCACAGTTGAAAAGCATCTATTCTTAGGCACTCAGCCTTCTTTATAGACCAACTCTCACATCCACACATGATTACTAGAAACCATAGCATTGACTATATGGAACTTTGTCAGCAAAATGATGTCTCTGCCTTTTAATGCACTGTCTAGATTAGTCATAACTATTCTTCCAAGGAGCAGGTGTCTTTTAATTGTGTGGCTGCAGTCCTGTCCACAGTGATTTTGGAGCCCAAGAAAATTAAATCTGTCACTACTTCCACTGTTTCCCCGTCTATTTGCCATGAAGTGATGGGGCCAAATATCATGATCTTAAATGCTGAGTTTTAAGCTGGCTTTTTCACTCTCATCAAGTCTTTCACCCTCATCAGGAGGCTCTTTAGTTTCTCTTCACTTTCTGCCACTAGAGTGGTATTATCTGCATACCTGAGATTGTTCATATTTCTCCCAGCAATCTTGATTCCAACTTGTGATTCAATATCATTAATGTTTTATCTCAT
Organism: Bos javanicus; assembly: GCF_032452875.1. Lineage (NCBI taxonomy): Eukaryota > Metazoa > Chordata > Mammalia > Artiodactyla > Bovidae > Bos > Bos javanicus. The sequence goes on along the minus strand of NC_083871.1, from coordinate 2,405,334 downwards.
AAGCAGGTAATGAGTCATGCAAAGAGATGAAATAAAAGGCCTAATGTCACAAATTGGTAGAGTGGTAAAATCTGGATTCCAACTCAAGCATTCTGGTCTTGAGTCTATACTCTTAAACATTATCTTGTATTATGCTAAGCAACATACTGCAAATAAAACAAATATCAAAAACAGATTAATGAATACAATAGTAAACATAACAAAATACATTACAACACTTAAACACATAAAACTCTCCTGCATCCATTTTTTTTTTTCTGTTTCCAATTCAGTGATTTTGCCTGAGGTTTAGGCTATCCTTCTACTTATGCTGTCACTCCACCTAAAACCTTTGATTTCAAAAGAGTATTATTTTTCTTATAAGCACATCAGGTTATTTCCAAATAAAACAAAGAAGAAATAAGTCAAAATAGACATAAGCAATAAAAAAAAAAAAAAACACACAAGCAACACTAAATCAAATTAAATACTTACTTATTTCTGGTTGTTATCACCCACCATTTCCTTCATAACTATTTCTTGAAGAAATATTTTATACTCATTACTTCCATTAATACATCAACTATAATCAATCTTATTTTTGGGTCATGTTAGTGATTAACTAAGAAACAATTTAAGGTACCTAAATCACTTCACTGGGCACTTGAGTTCTATCTCCACACCATCAGTTCAGTTCAGTTGCTCAAACTTGTTTGACTCTTTGAAACCCCATGAATCACAGGACACAACGCCTCCATGTCCATCACCAACTCCCGGAGTTCACTGAAACTCATGTCCAGTGAGTCAGTGATGCCATCCAGCCATCTCATCCTCTGTCATCCCCTTCTCCTCCTACCCCCAATCCATCCCAGCATCAGAGTCTTTTCCAATAAGTCAACTCTTCGCATGGGGTGGCCAAAGTACAGGAGTTTCAGCCTTAGCATCATTTCTTCCAAAGAAATCCCAGGGCTGATCTCCTTCAGAATGGACTGATTGGATCTCCTTGCAGTCCAAGGGACTCTCAAGAGTCTTCTCCAACACCACAGTTCAAAAGCATCAATTCTTTGGCACTCAGCCTTCTTCACAGTCCAACTCTGACGTCCATACATGACCACTGGAAAAACCATAGCCCTGACTAGACGTACCTTTGTTGGCAAAGTAATGTCTCTGCTTTTGAATATGCTATCTAGGTTGGTCATAACTTTCCTTCCAAGCAGTATGCGCCTTTTAATTTCATGGCTGCAATCACCATCTGCAGTGATTTTGGAGCCCAAAAATATAAAGTCTGACACTTTTTACACTGTTTTCCCATCTATTTCTCATGAAGTGATGAGTCCAGATGCCACGATCTTTGCTTTCTGAATGTTGAGTTTTAAGCAAACTTTTTCACTCTCCACTTTCACTTTCATCAAGAGGATTTTTAGTTCCTCTTCACTTTCTGCCATAAGGGTGGTGTCATTTGCATATCTGAGGTTATTGATATTTCTCCCAGCAATCTTGATTCCAGCTTGTGTTTAGTCCAGTCCAGGGTTTCTCATGATGTACTCTGCATAGCAGTTAAATAAGCAGGGTGACAATATACAGCCTTGAAGTACTCCTTTTCCTATTTGGAACCAGTCTGTTGTTCCATGTCCAGTTCTAATTGTTGCTTCCTGACCTGCATACAGATTTCTCAAGAGGTAGGTCAGGTGGTCTGGTATTCCCAATTCTTTCAGAATTTTCCACAGTTTACTGTGATCCACACAGTCAAAGGTTTTGGCATAATCAATAAAGCAGAAATATATGTTTTTCTGGAACTTTTTTGCTTTTTCCATGATCCAGTAGATGTTGGCAATTTGAATTCTGGATCCTCTGCCTTTTCAAAAACCAGCTTGAACATCAGGAAGTTCACGGTTCATGTATTGCTGAAGCTTGGCTTGGAGAATTTTAAGCATTACATTACTAGCATGTGAGATGAGTGCAATTGTGTGGTAGTTTGAGCATTCTTTGGCATTGCCTTTCTTTGGGATTGGAATGAAAACTGACCTTTTCCAGTCCTGTGGCCACTGCTGAGTTTTCCAAATTTACTGGCATATTGAGTGCAGCACTTTCACAGCATCATCTTTCAGGATTTGGAATAGCTCAACTGGAATTCCATCACCTCCACTAGCTTTGTCCATAGTGATGATTTTTAAGGCCCACTTGACTTCACATTCCAGGATGTCTGGCTCTAGGTGAGTGATCACAGCATCGTGATTATCTTGGTCATGTAGATCTTTTTTGTACAGTTCTTCTGTGGATTCCTGCCACCTCTTCTTAATATCTTCTGCTTCTGTTAGGCCCATACCATTTCTGTCCTTTATCAAGCCCATCTTTGCATGAAATGTTCCCTTGGTATCTTTACTTTCCTTGAAGAGATCTCTAGTCTTTCCCATTCTGTTGTTTTCCTCTATTTCTTTGCACTGATCTCTGAAGAAGGCTTTCTTATCTCTTCTTGCTATTCTTTAGAACTCTGCATTCAGATGCTTATATCTTTCCTTTTCTCCTTTGCTTTTCACTTCTCTTCTTTGCACAGCTATTTGTAAGGCCTCCCCAGACAGCCATTTTGCTTTTTTGCATTTCTTTTCCATGGGGATGGTCTTGATCCCTATCTCCTGTACAATGTCACGAACCTCAGTCCATAGGTCATCAGGTACTCTATCTATCAGATCTAAGCCCTTAAATCTATTTCTCACCTCCACTGTATAATCATAAGGGATTTGATTTAGGTCATACCTCAATGGTATAGTAGTTTTCCCTACTTTCTTCAATTTAAATCTGAATTTGACAATAAGGAGTTCATGATCTGAACCACAGTCAGCTCCTGGTCTTGTTTTTGCTGACTGTAGAGAGCTTCTCCATGTTTGGCTGCAAAGAATATAATCAATCTGATTTCGGTGTTGACCATCTGGTGATGTCCATGTGTAGAGTCTTCTCTTGTGTTGTTGGAAGTTGGTGTTTGTTATGACCAGTGCATTTTCTTGGCAAAACTCTATTAGTCTTTGCCCTGCTTCATTCCGTATTCCAAGGCCAAATTTGCCTGTTACTCCACGTGTTTCTTGACTTCCTACTTTTGCATTCCAGTCCCCTATAATGAAAAGGACATCTTTTTTGGATGTTAGTTCTAAAAGGTCTTGTAGGTCTTCATAGAACCGTTCAACTTCAGCTTCTTCAGCATCACTACCTGAACGTTAGGGCATAGACTTGTTTTACTATGATATTGAATGGTTTGCCTTGGAAATGAACAGAGATCATTCTGTTGTTTTTGAGATTGCATCCAAGTACTGCATTTCAGACTCTTTTGTTGACCACGATGGCTACCCCATTTCTTCTGAGGGATTCCTGCCTGCAGTAGTAGATATAATGGTCACCTGAGTTAAATTCACCCATCCCAGTCCATTTCAGTTCGCTGATTCCTAGAATGTCGATATTCACTCTTGCCATCTCTTGTTTGACCACTTCCAATTTGCCTTGATTCATGGACCTGACATTCCAGGTTCCTATGCAATATAGCTCTTTACAGCATCAGACCTTGCTTCTATCACCAGTCACATCCACAGCTAGGTATTGTTTTTTCTTTGGCTCCATCCCTTCATTCTTTCTGGAGTTATTTCTCCACTGATGTCCAGTAGCATATTGGGCCCCTACTGACCTGGGGAGTTCCTCTTTCAGTATCCTATCATTTTGCCTTCTCGTATTGTTCATGGGGTTCTCAAGGCAAGAATACTGAAGTGATTTGCCATTCTCTTCTCCAGTGGACCACATTCTGTCAGATCTCTCCACCATGACCTGCTCATCTTGGGTTGCCCCATGGGCATGGCTTAGTGTCATTGAGTTAGACAAGACTGTGGTCCTAGCATGATTAGATTGACTAGTTTTCTGTGAGTATGGTTTTAGTGTGTCTGCCCTCTGATGCCCTTTTGCAACACCTACCCTCTTACCTTGGACGTGGGATATCTCTTCACGGCTGCTCCAGCAAAGTGTAGCTGCTGCTCCTTACCTTGGACGAGGTGTATCGATTAGTGCTTATTCCTTGTTCCTTTCTTGGAGTTGTCTTTTGCAGGAGGCAGTGCAATTGTGGTTTCCCTCCCTCTATCTGTCTACATAGGCTTCTCTCTGTCCCTACCTGTGCTGCCCTCTGTGTCTCTCTTCACTCTGTACACTTTCTCTCATGAGTCATTCTATTCTCACCCCAACTCTTGATCAATAACATCTATAAAATTTTATAAAATATTTTCTGTTTAGCAAAGCATTTTGCTGAACGAAATCAGTTTTTCTAAAACAAAACAACAACAAAAAAAGATAAAGTAGAAAATAATTGAAAGGCTAATAAAGAGATTATTTCCTAGAGACCAAAGTTCTAATTGCTAGACATTATGTTTGTGCTTCCCATGTGGTATAGTGGTACAGAATCTGCTTGCCATTGCAAGAGGTGCAAGATATGAGGTTTTGATCCTTGGGTCAGGAAGATCCCCTAGAGTAGGAAATGGCAACCCACTTTAGTATTTCTTGCCAAGAAAATTTCATGGACAAGGGTGTCTGGTGCACCATAATCTAAACAGTCACAAAGAGTTGGACATGGCTGAGTGACTGAGCATACATATACAATAAAGAGTATTTTTCAGACATCAAAGTTCTAATCACTGTTCTTACAGGTAACTAGTGGGGTTTCCATGGTGGCTCAGATGGTAAAGAATCCACTTGCAATGTGGGAAATCTGGGTTCAATCCCTGTATTTGGAAGATCCCCTGGAGAAGGAAATGGCAACCCACTCCAGTATTCTTGCCTGGAGAATACTCATGAACAGAGGAGCCTGGCAGGCTACAGCCCATGGGATCACAAAGAGTTGGACCTGACTGAGCACAGTACATCATAGGTAAATAATAATCAAAAGGAGTTAGATTGAGTAATGAAGCAAATATAGGAATTCTCCCTTTGAGGTATCTTGCAGAATTGTACTACAGAAACTGGAGAATTTAGCATCATGGCTCTGTAGTAAAAAAAGTATCTTCAAATATACTGGCAGTATATTTTTTCCTACACTTGTTGGCTCAAGTCTTAATAAGTATAAGGTTCAGTTCAGTTCAGTCACTCAGTCATGAGTGACTCTTTATGACCCCATGAATTGCAGCACGCCAGGCCTCCCTGTCCATCACCAACTCCCGGAGTTCACCCAAACTCATGTCCATCGAGTCAATGATGCCATCCAGCCACCTCATCCTCTGTTGTCCCCTTCTCCTCCTGCCCCCAATCCCTTCCAGCATCAGAGTCTTTTCCAATGAGTCAACTCTTCACATGAGGTGGCCAGAATATAAGGCAAACGATGCAAAAAAAAAAAAAAAAAAAAAACTCAGCTTCTGTACACTGGTGCTGAATTAAATCTTAGAGACAGTCTTGAGTGAAAAAGATAGCTGTATTATTTGCCAGGCAAAAAGGGGCACAGTGAGCTCATTTTCATGAAAAGTGTGTTCCCCAACCCAGGAGGATTTGGTGAAGAGCTTGATAGCAATGGTTCCAGGGTGAGTTTTCAGACAGGATTAGGGTGTGTGCAGGGCCTGCACTCTTTTCTGGAGTGAAAAATGCTGACACATGTCAGGGTTTTAGTTTTTTAAAGAGCCCAAAGTTTTTGTTATGTGTGTCTCTTGCAGTGAAACCAAGACCCTGCCCCAAGGCTGTACCGGGTTTTTTTGGCTCTCCTCCCTTGTCTTTGTATCCCCTCCCTTCCCGGATTAGCAACTGCTTGAATCTGCCCTTTGGAACTCAGGGAAGGTAATAAGGTCTCCAGTCTGTTCCCTACAAACACAGGATTGGGGACACAGAAGGGTTTCTGTGCCCAGGCACCCTGCAGTATCCTTCTTAGTTTCATAAGTACTACTCCAGTAATAATTTGAATAGTTTTTTCTGTAATTTCTAAAACATAATTAGTAGGCAGCCAGAGTGTGTACAGTGTTGTGCTAAAAATTTTGAGAAAAGCCCAAAATAACATGTTCATGAATTTTGTGGTCTTTCTGACCAGAAATTCTCTAAAATTTTGTTAAACTAGCCATCTGTGGTTCCATGTGCTCTTTAGTCATTTATATAATCTAAATTACAATATTATTTCCAGATGGTCATGAATTAGGGGTTGTATAGAAGAAAAAATGGGCTTTGGTAATTATAAGTTGTGTCCGACTCTGTGCGACCCCTGAGATGGCAGCCCACCAGGCTCCCCCATCTCTGGGATTCTCCAGGCAAGAACACTGGAGTGGGTTGCCATTTTCTTCTCCAATGCATGAAAGTGAAAAGTGAAAGTGAAGTTGCTCAGTCGTGTCTGACTCTGAGCGACCCCATAGACTGCAGCCTACCAGGCTCTTCCGTCCATGGGATATTCCAGGCAAGAGTACTGGAGTCAGGTGACATTGCCTTCTCTGATATATAAAAGTGACAAATGAAATTTAAAATTTTCTACATATGTTACCTCTATATAGAAGTTAAATAAATGAATTTATGCTTTTCAGGATGTTGTTTGAAATATAATTATTTTACATAGATATTTTGTTATCTATTTGGTTGACATGTTCTAGAAGGCCCCAAAATGGATAATTCAGCTGAAAATATCTTTAGAGATCCTTAAAAAAAAAGAAAAAAATGCCTTTTCCTGTTGCACCAGATTTTTCCAGAGCTGAATTCTGAAACTTTTAAAAAGATTTGTATTATATAAAACTTAACCACACTACCTAAAAATGAATTATTGGCCCTGCTTCTTTCAGTTCTGGATGTATTATTTACCCCCAAATAAGTTAGAAGTCAATCAAATTAAATTATAAAACCCTGAAAAGCAGATTAACAATTGTCTTATTCACTGACTTTTTCCCCCCAGAATAAAATATATTCATGCCTTTATTTGGCAGAGATCTTTGGCATACCCTCTGAAGTACCATTCCCCACAACGGGGGGGAAAGAAAAAAACACTTTTCTCCTCTTTTGTAGTATCTCTTGTTTTTTTCTTACCAATGGAGTTTTTCATTTGTCTATTGCTTATTCACAATTGTTTTCATTTTATAACATCTTTAGTAGGGATAGAATGTAAGTCAAGCCTTACAACTATGTTCAGCAGAAACATGCTTTCCAGTTGCACTTACACCCTCTGGGACATATGACCTAGCTACTGAACTCAACTTTATACTAGTAGGTAGGAATTAAGAAAACTATACTAAGTAAAAAATAATGCAGGTCCACAAGAGACTACATTTCATGTTAAAAGGAGCCTTGTCTACAGGAGCTACACTCTTCTGGCTAGAGCCCTGCTGCCTCTGGGACTCAGCCACAGGGGCAGCTTGTTCTGCACTGACCTGAGGATTAGCTCCTATTCCCACAGTAAGGCATGATAGTCAGGGCTGTCATGCAGGTGGAACAAACACTAGTGGATCTAAGGCTGACTATGCCGAAGAGGAATAATAAAACTGGTATGCCAAAAATTATGACAATGCACATACATCTCTTACATCACTGGACAAAAGTCCTGTGCTCTCACAGTTGTCTCCTGAAAAAATTAACTACACAGCCAACGTTTCACCATTCAGAAAGTCTTTTTATACTACATCATTTTTCTTTATAACACACAGAATCATGGATTCAAAGCCTATCTGAGCATTGGCATAATTTCCCCAACTGTCAAAATATCAATCTGTGTTTCTCATTTGGGCTTAAATTTTGGTTTTGCCTTAATAACTCTTTTTTGATTCTGGCAAGTTATGTGACCCTTTAATGCAAATAAGTGCTTATCTATAAAATTAGAATAGTCAACTTTACAATGTTGATTTTTGGGAGAATTTTGTGGCATAAAAAAAATTAACATTTTCTCAAAGTGTCTGCCATATAGTAAACAACAATATAAGTTAACTGCTTTTATTATTTTCATTGTTAGGCACCACAATGAAATTTATTCTTAACTAATAATTTCAAAATTTCTCTTGATCTCTTTCATAATGTTCATTTTCACTACTCCTATTTCTTTACACTTTACCAAAACCACTTTAGTTCCATAGAAACTCATCAGCAGAACATAAGAATTTCCAAAGATCTTAAGAAACTCTCCCTGAAAGTGAACCAAGCAACATTATTTGGAGTATTGAGGAAAGCAATGGACAGAAAGACAGATACCAGAGTGAGAGTTTTCATTGGCTGCCCAAATACCATGAAAAAAAAAAAAAAAGATTTTTTAAACATATATAGAAGGGAGCCAGAGCCTTTTATGCTTAGAACAGTAATCCCTGATGTACAGTCTTCAGTTCAGTTCAGTTGTTCAGTTGTGTCCGACTATTCACAACCTCATGAATCACAGCACGCCAGGCCTCCCTGTCCATCACCAACTCCCAGAGTTCACTCAAACCCATCTCCTTTGAGTTGGTGATGCCATCCAGCCATCTCATCCTCTGTCATCCCCTTCTCCTCCTGCCCCCAATCCCTCCCAGCATCAGGGTATTTTCCAATCAGTCAACTCTTCGCATGAGGTGGCCAAAGTATTGGAGTTTCAGCTTTAGCATCAGTCCTTCCAGTGAACACCCAGGACTGATCTCCTTTAGAATGGACTGTCCGAATCTCCTTGCAGTCTACTTCACAACAATTAGGCAAACAATACATTTTTGTTCACTTTACCACTTTATTTTTTCCACTCTTGATTAATGACCAAGCTTACATTTAATTTTTATTGACTTCAGAACTTAATCAATGACCAAAGTTTCACATTTTCTTTCAAATTTAACAGATTGGAGATTCAGAATCTCTACCTATGCGGTTCTATATCACATAACTATCTCATGTTACGAAAGCCAAAGAATGAGCAGAGTCTAAAAGAAATTTCCTGGCAGTGTGGAGTATTATGTAATTGATGAGAGGAAGTTGAAGAATGGAAACAAACAAACAAACAAAAAACATTGTTTCTATCTAAAAAGTTAACTGATAGTATTCCAGAGAATAATTTTGGTAGTCAGGATAGAGTAATAAGATCTTGGTTGAAAGGATATAAGATATGAAATCAGTGAAGGAAATTGGAAGATAGAATTGTAGATCCAACCAGTCCGTTCTGAAGGAGATCAGCCCTGGGATTTTTTTGGAGGGAATGATGCTGAAGCTGAAACTCCAGTATTTTGGCCACCTCACACGAAGAGTTGACTCATTGGAAAAGACTCTGATGCTGGGAGGGCTTGGGGGCAAGAGGAGAAGGGGATGACAGAGGTTGAGATGGCTGGATGGCATAACTGACTCGATGGACGTGAGTTTGGGTGAATTCCGGGAGTTGGTGATGGACAGGGAGGCCTGGCGTGCTGCGATTCATGGGGTCGCAAAGAGTCGGACATGACTCAGCGACTGATCTGATCTCATCTGATCTGATAACAGGGAAAATAAAAGAATACCTGGAAAATATATCCAGTTAAAGGATAGTAAGGCAAACATGGAACAAAAGTGACATTTTACATAAGGAATACATGATGAAAAAAGGTTTTCAGGAGTTAGAATTATATTTATTAAATACACAATGGAGTGATGTCATCAAGATGGTAACACTTGTTGTTCCTGACTTTGCTCACCTTCAAAAGAACAACTAACAATTGTTTAAATACAAGACACCACTGAGCATTCTAGAATAAGGGGGTGAGGCTGATTCACACAGAGACCAAGATGATAACATTAGAAGGATAAGAGAAACAGCAACTACATGCTGACCACATTGCCCTTACCTTACCCTAGGCTAGCACAGTCCCATGCAGAGATGTCTCCCTTGAGGCTCTGGTTCCCCTATGGGGAAAGAGAAGAGAAAAGAGGCAATCTGCCTTCTTCCCTAGCATTGCAGTTTGCTTTATGGGAACCCCTAATGTGACTTTGCACCATTGGGATTATAGGGTTATTTATGGGAGAAGGCAATGGCAACCCACTCCAGTACTCTTGACTGGAAAATCCCAAGGACAGAGGAGCCTGGTGGGCTGCAGTCCATGGGGTCGCTAAGAGTTGGACACGACTGAGCGACTTCACTCTCACTTTTCACTTGCATGCATTGGAGAAGGAAATGGCAACCCACTCCAGTGTTCTTGCCTGGAGAATCCCAGGAATAGCGGAGCCTGGTGGGCTGCTGTCAATGGGGTCGCACAGAGTCAGACACGACTGAAGCACCTTAGCAGCAGCAGCAGGAGGGGCTCAACCATTGTGAATCTGATTGCCCCACCTCCTGTGGAGAGTGTCTTCAAACACCATGTGACCAAAAGGGCTGGTAACAATTTCTGTAAGCAATGTGGCCCAGCAATGACTGAGTCGAGAGTCAGGCAGGCAGAACAGATAAAACCCGGAGCAAGCCAGTAAGAACATGCAGTGTTCCAATGCTGCACACAGGCATAGAGAGTAATTATAGGCAAGGCTAAGAGTAATCCCTGATCCCTGTAAACTAGAGAACCTCTTTGGAAAACTGAGGGTAGCCTGGAGCAGCTCTTCCCCTGCTATTCAGGCAGGGAACTGAGATATAGTCCCATTTACTGAAAGAGTGTAAGTTTCACCGGATAATTCAGACAACTCTGGAGCCCATAGTGAAATCTTAAAAAAAAAAAAAAAAAAAAAAAAAAGGTACAAATGAACTTATTTATAAAACAGGAAGAGGCTCACAGATGTAGGGAACCAATTTATGAATATCAAAGGGGAAATATGGTAAGGGGAAGGATAAATTAGGAACTTGGGATTAACATACAGACACTACTATTTATAAAATAGATAACCAAAAAAGACCTGCTGTATAACAAAGGGCACTCTTCTCAATACTCTGTAATGATATATAAGGGGGGAAAAATTGAAAAAAATAAATGTGTATGTATAACTTAAACTGGAATTCCCTGGTAGCTCAACTGGTTAAAAATTTACCGGCAATGCAAGAAACCCCATTTCAGTTCCTGGGTCTGGAAGATACCCTGGAGAAAGGATAGTCAACCCACTCTAGTATTCATGGACTTCCATGGTGGCTTAGATGGTAAAGAATGCCAGAGACCTGGGTTTGGTCTCTGGGTTGGGAAAATTCCCCTGGAGGTGGGCATGGCAACCCACTTCAGTATTGTTGCCTGGAAAAACCCCTTGGGCAGAGGAGCCTGGTAGGCTACAGTCCAGGGGTCACAAAGAGTTGGATGTGACTGAGTGCCTAAGCACAGCACAGCAGTTGGAACTATGCTGTACATCTGGAATAAGCACAATGTTATACATCAACTATACCCCAAAAAATTAAAAAATAAAATAGATAAACATTTTTTTAAAAGGCAAAAAAAATAAAAGACTTGAAATTCCAAATTAAGAAAAAAGTGTCCAGAATTCAAAACTAGGAGGAGGTCAGCTCAGTGGGCAAACGGTCTATAAATTGGAATATGATTTATTTGTCTTTTACCAAACACCACAATCTGCTAGATTTGCATTGATGTGCATTTTCAAAATCTAACATTCAAAGAATTTTTTAAAAAGTACAATATATTTTATGTTATCCCAGAGTAACCACAAGGGACAATTCTGTAATAATTACACACATCTCCCCACACATAAACATCTTGCAATAAATTAAGCATACTGATACCACAAGACATTATATGGCATTATATTAGTAATCAATTACAAGGACAAAACTGGGAAATATCTAATTAAACAACAGTCTCCTGAACAATCAAGAGATCAAAAAGTACATCAAAATGGAATTTAAAAAGTTTCTTGAAGTAAAATTGGAAACACAACATACCAAAACTTGTGGGATACAGCAAAAACAGTTTCTAAGGGGGGAGTTCATAGCAATAAATGCCTTACTCAAAAGCAAGAATAATCTTAAATAAATAATATAACTATGTATTTTTGCTATTGTTGTTACTTAGTTGCTAAGTCATGTCTGACTCTGTAACTCCATGGACAGGAGTTACATTTGGACAAGCATGGCAGATTTTCCTGTCCTTCACTATCTCCTAGAATTTGCTTAGATTCATGTCTATTGAGTCAGTGATGCTATCTAACCATCCTCTACTGCCCTCTTCTCCTTTTGCAATTAATCTTTCCCAACATCAGGGTCTTTTCCAATGAGTTGACTCTTTGCATCATGGGGCCAAAGTGTTGGAGCCTCAGCTTCAATATCAGTCCTTCTAATGAATATTCAGGGTTTATTTCCTTTAGGATTGACTGGTTTGATCTCCTTGCTGTCTAAGGGACTTTCAAGAGTATTCTCCAGCAGCAGAATTCAAAGACATATATTCTTCACTGCTCAGTCTTCTTTATAGTTCAACTCTCACAAGGAACTAGGAAAACAAAAACAAACTGAATCAGAGACATCATAAAGAGGAACGAGTAAGCAGCAGAGGAGAAATACAAAACAGTATCAACAAACAAGAAATAGAAAAGATTAACCAAACTAAAAGTTATTTATTTGAAAATATAAACAAAATTATTAAACTGTTTGCTGGACTAAGCAAGGAAGAAAGAGGATGCAAATTAACAAAATTATAAATAAAATGGGAGACATAATCGATATCACAAAAAGTTCAAGGATCATAAGAGACTACTATGAACAGTTATATACTAACAATCTGGATAATCTGAAAGCAATACAAAAAAACCTTAAAAATAATCAACTCACTTAGATATAATCAGGAAGAAATAGAATATCTGAATAGATAAATCTGTAGTAAGAAGACTGAATCAATAATCAAAACTCTACCAAAGGAGGAGAGGGGGGTGTTCACGATCAGATGAGTTTACTAGTGAATTTTACCAAACATTTAAAGAAGTAAAAATGACCTTGCCTAAAGTCTTATAAGAAACTGAAGGGGAAGTAACACCACCAAACAAATTTTACAAGGCTAGTCTCATCCTGATACCAAAATGAGAAAAGGATACTATGAGAAAAGTACAGACCAAACTGCCTAATAAACATAGAAGCAAAAATTCTCAATAAAACAGCAAACCGAACTCAGCCATACAGTAAAAGGATTATATACTATAATTAAATAAGATTTATCTAAGGGATGCAAAAATGATGCAACATATGCAAATCAATGTGATGCATCAGTTGATAGAATAAAAAAAAGAATCACATGATCATCTTCAATGTGGAAAAAGCATTTGACAAAATTAAACGTCAACTCTTGATAAAATTAACAAATTTGCAATAGAAATAATATTTTTCAACATAATAAAGGCCGTAAATGACAAACATACAGCATCATACTCATCAGTGAAAGGTTGAAAGCTTTTCCTTTAAGGTTAGGAAAAAGAACGATGCCTACTATTATCACTCTTATTCAACATAGTACTGGAAATCCTATAAGCAACCAAGTAAGAAAAAGAAATAAAAGTTACCAAAATTAGAGAGAAAGACATAAAATTGTCTCTATTTGCAGATGCCATAATTTTACATGTATAAAATCCTAAATAATCAGCTGAAAGGATGTTAGATCTAACTATTGAATTCAATAAAGCTACAGGATACAAAAATTACATGCACAAATCAAAGGTATCGTGGCGGTCCTAAGATGACAGAGGAATAGGACGGGGAGACCACTTTCTCCTCCGCAAATTCTTTAAAAGATCATTTGAATGCTGAGAAACTTCCACAAATCAACTTCAGAAAGCTGGCAGAGGACACCAGGCACCCAGAAAGACAGCCCATTCTCTTTGAAAGGAGGTAGGAAAAAATATAAAAGACAAAAAGAAAGACAAAAGAGTTAGGGATGGACACCCTCCTGGGGAGGGAGTCGTGGAGCAGAAGTTTCCAAGTACTGGGAAACCCTGTCAACTGGTGGGTCTGTGGGGAGTTTGGAATCTCAGAAAGCAACATAACTGGGAGGGGAAAAAAAAAAAGAAAGAAAACAACACACAGAACACATGCCTAACCACAACTCCCAGCAGAGAAGTAGCCCAGACACTCTTGTCTGCCATCAGTGAGAAGGGACTGGACAGGGAGGCGGGGGCTGCAAGCTTAGGGTAAGGACCAGGCCTGAATGCCCTGAGGACAATCTGAGGGAGCTAACATGAGATAGCAACCCAAACTGTGGGATAGCCAGAGAGAGAAAAACGAGAGAGAGAGAGAGAACTTTCCTGCGAAAAGCTCTAACCTAAGGTGCAGTCTGGCCCACTCACAGAACAAAGGATTGAGCCAATGCCAAAAGAAAGCTAGCTACAGGGTGGGGTGGGATCCTAAAGCTAGCTTAGGATGGGACTGGCCCAACCCCCGACTGGAGGCAGAGAGGCAGGCAGGACATAGCCAGAGCTGGAAGGCCTAGAGATGGCATCCACCACCAAACTGTGAGCATGCTCCCAGTTGTTAACCAAGTCTTCCTAGGATCCTGTATGGTTGACATCTGCCAGGAGGGTCACAGCCAGAGATCAGCTCCTCAGAGGAGACACATGGCACACCTGAGAAGACGTTCTTGCAGTGCTCCCAGGAAACCAAACAGCTGGGACTGGGGAGGTGATTAAGATGCACAGCCCACCTGGGACAGTGTGCTCGCCAAGCACCTGGTCGCCTGAGCTCCTCGGACATGGGAAGGGCACAACATGCAGGCCAAAACAAGTCTGTGCCTTTATGGAGTGCCCGAGAACCCGAACCTGAGCAGCTTAGACCTGGGACGTGCGAAAAACCCAGGGCCCACTTTGGACAGCACCCCTGCAGAGCAACCTAGAGCCTGAGCAGAGTAGACTGGGAAAGCACACATGCTGCGATCATAGGCAAACCCAGTGTGGTCCATACACTGCAAGCAATCCCCACACATGTCAGTGATATTTGTGTGCAGTGTCCCTCCCTCTCCAAAGCACAACTGGACAAGTGAACCTAAATAAGTGACCACGTTTGCACCCTTGTGTCAGGGTGGATATTAGACACTGAAGAGACTTGCAAACAGAGGAAGTCAAAATAAAGAAGAGGAAACCACTGTGGAAGTGACAGGTGCAATAGATTAAAACCGTGTAGTTAGCATTGACAAGCATTGGAAGGGGCCTATAGACCTTGAGAAGAAGTATAAGATGAAATAAGGAACTATCTGAACCTGAACTGAACCCACCCTGCCCTCAACAGCTCCAGAAAAATTCCTAGATATATTTTTATTATTATCATTTTTAATTTTTAGTTCTTTATTACTCCTTTAATTTTCATTTTTATAACCTACTATTACCTTGCAATAAAAAGACCCTATTTTAAAAACAAATGAAAAGAGTAATAAAGAATTTAAAAATAAAAAATGATAATAATAAATATATATCTAGGAATTTTTCTGGAGCTGTTGAGGGCAGGGTGGGCAGTACTCTTGCCTGGAAAATCCCATGGACGGAGGAGCCTGGTAGGCTGCAGTCCATGGGGTCGTTAAGAGTCAGGCACGACTGAGCGACTTCACTTTCACTTTTCACTTTCATGCATTGGAGAAGGAAATGGCAAACCACTCCAGTGTCCTTGCCTGGAGAATCCTAGGGACGGGTGAGCCTGGTGGGCTGCTGTCTATGGGGTTACACAGAGTCGGACACGACTGACGTGACTTAGCAGCAGCAGGA
This sequence comes from Bos javanicus, assembly GCF_032452875.1. Lineage (NCBI taxonomy): Eukaryota > Metazoa > Chordata > Mammalia > Artiodactyla > Bovidae > Bos > Bos javanicus. The sequence goes on along the minus strand of NC_083871.1, from coordinate 2,389,812 downwards.
GCGTGTATATATATTATAGTTTTTATGACTGATTTTGTTTTGTGTTTTTGATATTGTATTTTTGAGAGTCTAACCTCTACTCTAGATTTTTAATCTTTGCTTTTTGGTATTTGTTATCAATTTTGTACCTTTAAGAATCTAATCTTCAGTACCAATTTTTACTTAGGGATGTGATTACTGGCTTGATTGCTGTCTTCCCTTTTGACTCTCCCTTTTCTCCCCCAGGTCACCTCTATCTCTTCCCTCCCCCTTCTCTTCTCTACTTAACTCTTTGAATCTCTCTGGGTGTTCCAGGCTGTGGAGAACACTTAGGGAATTGATTACTGGCTAGATTGGACTCTCCCCTTTTGACTCCCTTTCTTTTCCTCTAAAACACCTAATCACCCTCCTCCCTATTCTCTTCTCTATATAACTCTGTGAACATCTCTGGGTGTTTCAGAGTGTGGAGAACACTTAGGGAATTGATTACTGGCTAGATTGTTCTCTCCCCTTTTGATTCCCCCTCTTCTCCTCCTGGTCACCTCTATCTCCTTCCTCCCTCTTCTCTTCTCCATGTAACTCTGTGAACCTCTCTGGGTGTTCCTCACTGTGGAGAATCTTCTCACCATTAACCTAGATGTTTTATCATCTGTGCTGTATGGATGGAGAAGTCTTGAGGCTACTGTAAGTATAAAACTGAAAGCCAGAGGCAGGGGGCTTAAATCCCAAACTTGAGAACACCAGAAAACTCCTGACTCCAGGGGATATTAATCAACAAGAGCTCATGCAAAAGCCTCCATACCTACACTGAAACTAAGCTCCACCCAAGAGCTAACAAGTTCCAGAGCAAGACATACCATGCTAATTCTCTAGCAATGCAAGAATATAACCCTGAGCATTAAAATACAGGTTGCCCAAAGTCACACCAAACCCATAGACACCTAAAAACTCAGTGCTGGATACTTCATTGCACACCAGAGAGAAGAGATCCAACTTCACTCACCAGAACACCAACGAAAGCTTCCCTAACCAGGAAACCTTGACAAGCCACTACCCACAGGGAGCAACCTCCACAGTAAAGAGGAACCACAAACTTCCAGCCTACAGAAAGGCCACCCCAAACACAGCAATCTAAACAAAATGAAAAGGCAGAGAAATATTCAGCAGGTAAAGGAGCATGATAAACAACAACCAAACTAAACAAAAGAGGAGGAGACAGAGAGTCTACATGAAAAAGAATTCAGAATAATGATAGTAAAGATGATCCAAAATCTTGAAAACAAAATGGAGTTACAGATAAATAGACTAGAGACAAGGATTGAGAATATGCAAAAAATGTTTAACAAGGGCCTAGAAGAAATAAAGTCTTTTTGGATATGATGCCTAAATCACAAGCAACAAAATAAAAAATAAATAAACACATAAGACTACATCAAATTAAAAGGTTTCTGAATAGCAACAGAAGCTACCAACAGAGAAAAAACAAATGATGGGATGGAAAAAATTTACAAATCTTATATTTGATAGAGATTAATATCTAAAACACATACAGAACTCACACAACTCAATAGCAAAAGCAAATACTCCAATTAAAAGTGGGCACAGACTATTAATAGACAAAAAGATATATGAAAGGCCAACAGACACATGAAAAGATGCTCAATAGCACTAATCCTGGGGCTTGTCATGTGGTGTTAGTGGTAAAGAACCTGCCTGCTAATGTAGGAGACATAAGAGATGTGACTTCCATCCCTGGGTCAGGAAGATACCTTGGAGGAGGAAATGGCAACCTACTCCAGTATTCTTGCCTGGGGAATCCCATGGACAGAGGAGCCTGATGGGCGACGGTCCATGCAGCCTCAAAGAGCCGGACGTGACTGAGCAACTTAACATGCAGAACATACGTGCATGCGGAGCACTTATCCTTAGGGAAATGCAAATCAAAACCACAATGAAATATCATCTCATGTCTGTTATAATGGTCATTGTCAGAAGCATAACAAAAAACAAACACTAGCATGGATGTGGAGAAAAGAAAACAATTGTGTACTGAGGATGGATGTCTAAGATCAGGGTGCCATCAGAGTTGAGCTTTAGAGCAAGTTCTCCTCCTGGCTTGTGGAAGGCCACCATGTCTTTATACATTCACATAGCAGGGAGATAATGAGACAGAGAAAATCCTCTGGGTCTGATCTTATGTGGCAACTAATTCTATCAAATCAGAGAATTAGTGGCAATAAATAGGAAAGGATACATACTTTACAGGTTTAATTATACGAAAAGCCAGAAAAGCCACTAAGGAAAAAAAAAAAAAAAGATCAGTTCAGTTCAGTCGCTCAGTCGTGTCCGACTCTTTGCGATCCCATGAATCGCAGCACGCCAGGCCTCCTTGTCCATCACCAACTCACGGAATTCACCCAGACCCATGTCCATCGAGTCAGTGATGCCATCCAGCCATCTCATCCTCTGTCGTCCCCTTCTCTTCCTGCCCCCAATCCCTCCGAGCATCAAAATCTTTTACAATGAGTCAACTCTTTGAATAAGGTGGCCAAAGTACTGGAGTTTGAGCTTTAGCATCATTCCTTCCAAAGAAATCCCAGGGCTGATCTCCTTCAGAATGGGCTGGTTGGATCTCCTTGCAGTCCAAGGGACTCTCAAGAGTCTTCTCCAACACCACAGTTCAAAAGCATCAATTCTTTGGCGCTCAGCCTTCTTCACAGTCCAAATCTCATATCCATACATGACCACAGGAAAAACCAGAGCCTTGACTAGACGAACCTTTGTTGGCAAAGTAATGTCTCTGCTTTTGAATATGCTATCTAGGTTGGTTATAACTTTCTTTCCAAGGAATAAGCGTCTATTAATTTCATGGCTGCAGTCACCATCTGCAGTGATTTTGGAGCCCAAAAAAGAAAGTCTGACACTGTTTCCCCAACTATTTCCCCTGAAGTGATGGGACCAGATGCCATGATCTTCATTTTCTGAATGTTGAACTTTAAGCCAACTTTTTCACGCTCCACTTTCACTTTCATCAAGAGGCTTTTTAGTTCCTCTTCACTTTCTGCCATAAGGGTGGTGTCATCTGCATATCTGAGGTTATTGATATTTCTCCCGGCGATATTGATTCCAGCTTATGCTTCTTCCAGCCCAGCATTTCTCATGATGTACTCTGCATATGTTAAATAAGCAGGGTGACAATATACAGCCTTGAAGTACTCCTTTTCCTATTTGGGACCAGTCTGTTGTTCCCTGTCCAGTTCTAACTGTTGCTTCCTGACCTGCATACAAATTTCCCAAGAGGCACGTCAGGTGGTCTGGTATTGCCATCTCTTTCAGAATTTTCCACAGTTTATTGTGATCCACACAGTCAAAGGCTTTGGCATAGTCAATAAAGCAGAAATAGATGCTTTTCTGGAACTCTCTTGCTTTTTCCATGATCCAGCAGATGTTGGCAATTTGATCTCTGGTTCCTCTGCCTTTTCTAAAACCAGCTTGAACATCAGGAAGTTCACGGTTCACGTATTGCTGAAGCCTGGCTTGGAGAATTTTGACCATTACTTTACTAGCGTGTGAGATGAGTGCAATTGTGCGGTAGTTTGAGCATTCTTTGGCATTGCCTTTCTTTGGATTGGAATGAAAACTGTCCTTTTCCAGTCCTGTGGCCACTGCTGAGTTTTCCATATTTGCTGACATATTGAGTGCAGCACTTTCACAGCATCATCTTTCAGGATTTGAAATAGCTCAACTGGAATTCCATCACCTCCACTAGCTTTGATCGTAGTGATGCTTTCTAAGGCCCACTTGACTTCACATTCCAGGATGTCTGGCTCTAAGCCAGTGATCACACCATCGTGATTATCTTGGTTGTGAAGATCTTTTTGTACAGTTCTTCTGTGGATTCTTGCCATCTCTTCTTAATATCTTCTGCTTCTGTTAGGTCCATACCATTTCTGTCCTTTATCGAGCCCATCTTTGCATGAAATGTTCCCTTGGTATCTCTAATTTTCTTGAAGAGATCTCTAGTCTTTCCCATTTTGTTGTTTTCCTCTATTTCTTTTCATTGATCGCTGAAGAAGGCTTTCTTATCTCTTCCTGCTATTCTTTGGAACTCTGCATTCAAATGCTTATATCTTTCCTTTTCTCCTTTGCTTTTCGCTTCTCTTCTTCTCAGTTTTTTGTAAGGCCTCCTCAGACAGCCATTTTGCTTTTTTGCATTTCTTTTACATGGGGATGGTCTTGATCCCTGTGTTCTGTACAATGTCACAAACCTCATTCCATAGTTCATCAAGCACTCTATCATATCTAGGCCCTTAAATGTATTTCTCACTTCCTCTGTACAATCATAAGGGATTTGATTTAGGTCATACCTGAGTGGTCTAGTGGTTTTCCCTACTTTCTTCAATTTCAGTCTGAATTTGGCAATAAGGAGTTCATGATCTGAGCCACAGTCAGCTCCTGGTTTTTTTTGTTGACTGTATAGAGCTTCTCCATCTTTGGCTGCAAAGAATATAATCAATCTGATTTCGGTGTTGACCATCTGGTGATGTCCATGTGTAGAGTCTTCTCTTGTGTTGTTGGAAGAGTGTGTTTGCTATGACCAGTGCATTTTCTTGGCAAAACTCTATTAGTCTTTGCCCTGCTTCATTCCGTATTCCAAGGCCAAATTTGCCTGTTACTCCAGGTGTTTCTTGACTTCCTACTTTTGCATTCCAGTCCCCTATAATGAAAAGGGCATCTTTTTTGGGCATTAGTTCTAAAAGATCTTGTAGGTCTTCATAGAACCGTTCAACTTCAGCTTCTTCAGTGTTACTCGTTGGGCAGAGACTTGGATTACTGTGATATTGAATGGTTTGCCTTGGAAATGAACAGAGATCATTCTGTCATTTTTGAGATTGCATCCAAGTACTGCATTTCAGACTCTTTTGTTGACCATGATGGCTACTCCATTTCTTCTAAGGGATTCCTGCCCGCAGTAGTAGATATAATGGTCATCTGAGTTAAATTCACCCATCCCAGTCCATTTTAATTCGTTGATTCCTAGAATGTCGATATTCACTCTTGCCATCTCTTGTTTGACCACTTCCAATTTGCCTTGATTCATGGACCTGACATTCCAGGTTCCTATGCAATATAGCTCTTTACAGCATTGGACCTTGCTTCCATCACCAGTCACATCCACAGCTAGGTATTGTTTTTGCTTTGGCTCCATCCCTTCATTCTTTCTGAAGTTATTTCTCCACTGATCTCCAGTAGCATATTGGGCCCCTACTGACCTGGGGAGTTCCTCTTTCAGTATCCTATCATTTTGCCTTTTCATACTGTTCATGGGGTTCTCAAGGCAAGACTACTGAAGTGATTTGCCATTCCCTTCTCCAGCGGACCACATTCTGTCAGATCTCTCCACCATGACCCTGGGAAAAGTATTTGAAGAATGGATACATGTATAATTGAATCATTTTGCTGGACACCTGAAATTAGCAAAATTGTTAATAAATTATATCCCCATAATAATTAAATTATTCACTTTTTAGGATATTATTATAGTTAAAAAAAGAAATGAAGAGTGGTTAAATCACCTAATTTAATAGGGTTATTGACAGTTACATTTAAATCTATCATCTTATTACTTATTTTCTATTTGCCCATTGCATATCTATTTGTTCCATCAGTTCTATATTCTCATTTTTCTCCTCTTTTTAGTATTTAATTGTATCTTTTATTGACTTTTTATAATCCTATGTAATTTTTGTTGGCCAACTGGCTACAACTCTGTTTTGTTATTTTAATATTTGCTGTAGCTTTTATAATGCACATCTTTAACTTACACATGGTCTACTATAGTCTTCTATATTATAGTTTATCAATTCCTACAGTTTAATTTCAATTGTATATTTCTAATCATATATTTACAGCTTTTGTGCTATTGTTGCTTTACATTATACATTTATACAACTTCATATATGTACAATCTCTGTCTCATTATATACATTATATGTTACATTTTCATTACATACATTATAAATGCTATATGATGTTAATTATGCATTATTGTGTTAATAATCTTACATAATGTTTATTTCATCTCAAGACATTTTAGTTGTAAGAAAATGTATATATTTATACACATAGCTTATATTTCCAATGGATTTTTCATTTTTTTGTTGATTCTTATTTTCATTTGATAGAATCTTCCTTCTGTCTGAAAGACTTCCTTTCATATTTTACATAGTGCAGGTCAGCTTGTGATTAGTTCTTTTAATTAATTTGTGGGCAAAAGTTTTGCCTTCACTTTGAAAAAAGATTTTGTTAGGTATACAGTTTTGGGTTTATGGGTTTATGCTTTGTTTTTCTTTTAGCAATGATAATTCAGTATTAATGTTTCAAAAGATATTGATCTGTTTCTTCTTAATTTTTCTATTGATAAATCTGCTCTGCCTTTCACTTTTGTTCTTTTAGGCATGGGAATGGCATGTTTTTCTTCTGTTCATTGCATTTATTTTTGTTTCCTTATCACTGGTTTTGAACAATATGATTATGATACATACAGTTTTTCATATTGTTCATTCTTGAGATTTATTATTTGTCTAGATTCCATGGGTTTATGCTTTTCATCAAATTTAGAATATTTTCAGTATTTTCCCATTTTTTCCCTCTGTTTCCTCTCCTTTGCAGAATATAAATATATAGATTGATCAAGGAACTATAGTGATTGATATTATCACACATTGTCTCTGGTGCTCTGCTTACTTTTTGCTTTGTTTTGTTTTATTTTGAGTTGTTTTGTTCTCTTTGGGTTTCATTTTGGATATTTTATATTGCAAAGATGAAAGAGAAGAGTGATAAAGCTGGCTTAAAACTCGACATTCAAAAAACTAATACCATGGCATCCAATCCCATAACTTCATGGCAAACAAATGGGGAAAAATGGAAATAGTAGCATATTTTATTCTCTTGGGCTCCAAAATCACTGAAGATGGTGACTGAAGCCTTGAAATTAAAGGATGTTTGCTCCTTGGAAGAAAAGCTATGACAAACATTGACAGCAAATTTAAAAAGTAGAGACATTTCTTTGCCAACAAAGGTCCATATAGTCAAAGCTATGGTTTTTCCAATAGTCATGTACAGTTGTGAGAAATGGGCTATAAAGCAGACTGAGTGCCAAAGAATCAATGCTTTTGAACTGTGGTGGTGTGGAAGACTCTTGAGAGTCTCTTGGACAGCAAGAGAGCAAAACAATCAATCCTAAAAGAAATCAACTCCGAATTTTCGTTGAAAGGACTGATGCCGAAGCTCTAATACTTTGACCATGTAATGTGAAGAGCTGACTCACTGGGAAAGACCCTGATGCTGGGAAAGAATGAAGGAAGGAAGAGAAGAGGGTGAGAGAGGATGAGATTGTTTCATGGCATAACCAAATCAATTAATTTGAGCAGACTCCAGGAGATAGTGAAGAACAGGGAAGCCTGGCATGCTGCAAGTCCATGCTGTCGCAAAGAGTCAGACACATCTTAGCAACTGAACAACAGCAAATATATTCAGCTCAACTAAATTTTTTTTGTAAATGTTGATCTGGTACATTTTTTTTTTTAATCAATGACACATTAGTTAATAACTCTATGAGGTCTATCTGGGTCTTTTTATTTCTTCCATTTTTCTACTTACCATTTTCAATACTTTTAGTACAGATATTTAAATTATATTATTGTCTTTCTGCTGTTAATTATAATTATGCCAGTTTTAGTCTCTGATATTATAATGAGTATATATATAATATATACTATATATTATATATATGCATTTATTTATAAATATCTTCATCTCAAGATTCTGGCACAAATATTCTAAAACATTTGTAATTTTCTAAGTGATAAGGTGAGAGGAGTATCTTTTGTTATCCATGGTAAGCCCCTTTCAATCATTCTTGAGCTTAGGCATTAGATGACTCTTGGTAATCTCTAGATAGCGTCAGGATTGGGGCTGGCTGCCAGAGCAGTCAACCATGTGATTAGAGAATAGGAACTTTCACCTTAACTCTGACCTCTGGAAAGGAGAGACAAGCTTGGGATTGAGCTAATCACCAATGGCTAATGGTTTAATCAATCATGCCTACCTAATTAAACCTCCATAAAAACCTTAAATGAAAGGTTTGGAGGTCTTCCAGGTTAGTGAACAGTCTCATGCTGGGAGGCGGGGTGCATGCTACACTTCATGGAAACAGATACACCTGGGCTCTAGACACTTCCTGATCTGTCCTATGTACCTGTTCATCTGTCTTTCTATTTACATATTTTACAAGGTCCTTTATAATAAACTTGTATTTGTAAGTAAAGTGTTTCCCTGAGTTCTATAAGCATTACAGCAAAATTTTGAAACTGAGGAGCAGATCATAAAAATATCCAGTTTTTAGCCAAAACGGACAGAAATCCAGGTAACCTGGGGACCTACTACTTGAAAATGATGTCTGAAGTGTGAAGCAGTCTTATGAGACTGAGTCCTTAACCTGTACAATCTGTGCTAAGTCCAGATAGCTAGTGTTAAAATAAAATTGACAGACATGCAGTCATTAATCACAGAGAATGGGAGAGTTGTCTGATGTGAAAAACCCACATATTTGGTGTCAGAATTGTTGTAAGTGGAAACATCACAGTAGCAATACTGTCATATTAATTAATTTTATTTCTGCTTCTCTATATGTGTGGGGTTTTTTTTGTTTTTTTTTTTTTTTTGGAATCAAGTGTTGGTGAATTTTACCTTGTTGTATGTTATATGTCTTGTTTTCCTATAATATTCCTAAACTTTGTTGAGGGACATGGAGAACTTATTTGAAAATCCTTTGACTTTTTTCAGATTTTACTTTCATGACTTGTAAGACAAGTCCAGAGCAGCACTCAGTTTACAGCTCCTTTTTCCCCACCTGTGAAGCAAGTTTCTTGAATACAATACCTACGCTAATGAGTTTAAGTCTGGCTGATGACTACAGGTGCTATTCCTGATCTGTGTGAGTGTAAGAATTTCATCTCTAATGTTTCAGGGTAGTTCTTTCCTTAGTATCACATAGTCTTCTCACATGCATATAGGGAACATTCAGAGAAGACCCTCCTTAGTTCACTAGTCTTCTCTCTACACGTAGCTTCATCTTCCCTGGCATTCTGCCCAGCAAAATCTAGCTGCCATGGTATTCCTAGGGTTTCAGTTCTATCCCCCTACATCAGGGAGTCTGTCAACATGTGTGTGGGTTCCTGTTCACAATGGTGAACTGTATACATCAACTTGGTTAAGCTATTGTACTCAGCTCTTTGGTCAAAAATTTATATCGATATTTCTGTGAAGGTAATATTTTGTATGTATGATTAACATTTAGAAACAGCTGACCTTCAGTAAAGGAGATACTCTTGATGGTTTGAGTGGGCTTTGTCTAATCAGTTGAAAGTCTTAAAAGCAAAAATGGAGGTTTCCAAAAAAGAGAAGATCCTGCTTTAAGATTATAACATGGAGATTTTTACTGGGTAAAAGTCTGCTGACCTGTACTAGAGATCTTAGATTTGACATCCTCTTCCACAACTGTATGAGCCAATTCTTAGCAAAATAGACATATATTTTCATTCTTTGGTTCTGTTTCTCTAGAGGACTCTGATTCATACCACCACATCTGCATCCTACTATCTTCTAAGATATAACACTCACCTGATTTGGTTCTCATATGTCAGAGATTACTGCCTTTTTTGCATTATACCCAGTGTCTTTAAACCCACTGTATTATGCTGCTGCTGCTGCTAAGTCGCTTCAGTTGTGTCCGACTCTGTGTGACCCCATAGACGGCAGCCCACCAGGCTCTCCATCCATAGGATTATCCAGGCAAGAGTACTGGAGTGGGGTGCCATTGCCTTCTCCCACTATATCATAAGTATTGTCAAATTCAGCTTTTTTCAGATGAAAGAGTACATCTTTTTGTTATTATTGTTGTTGTTGTTTATTTATTTTTGATTGAAGTATAAGTCCCTGGGATTCTCCAGCCAAGAACACTAGAGTGGGTTGCCATTTCCTTCTCCAATGCATGAAAGTGAAAAGTGAAGGTGAAGTTGCTCAGTCATGTCCAGCTCTTGGCAACCCCATGGACTGCAACCCACCAGGCTCCTCCCTCCATGGAATTTTCCAGGCAGGAGTACTGGAATGGGGTGCCATTGCCTTCTCCCACTGTATCATGAGTACTGTCAAATTCAACTTTTTTCAGATGAAAGAGTACATCTTTTTGTTGGTATTATTGTTGTTTTTATTTATTTTTGATTGAAGTATAATTGCTTTTCAATGTTGTTAGTTTCTGCTGTACAACACTGTGAATCAGCTATAAGTATACATATATCCCCTTCCTCTTGAGCCCCTTTCCCACTCCTATCATCCCTTCCATCTAGGTCATTACAGAGAATCTAGATGAGCCCCTTTATTATAGAGTAGCTTCCCATCAGCTATCTGTTTTACATATGGTAGTGCATATATGTCAATACTACTCTCTCAATTTATTCCACTGTCTCCTTCCCCCTGCTGTGTATAAAAGTCTCTTCTCTATGTCTGTGTCTCTGTTCCTACCCTGCAAATAGGTTCATTATTAATTCTTGGAAGTACCTAGCAAAGTTCTTTATTTTCAGTGTTTTCAATATAGCTTTTTTTTTGGGGGGGGGGTGGCTTAAGCAAATATTTAACTTTGATTGACTTTTTTTCTTTTATGCACTTTTATGGGTATTTTTTGGAGAAGGCAATGGCACCCCACTCCAGTACTCTTGCCTAGAAAATCCCATAGACAGAGGACCCTGGTGGGCCACAGTCCATGGAGTCGCTAAGAGTCAGACAGGACTAAGCGACTTCACTTTCACTTTTCACTTCCATGCATTGGAGAAGGAAATGGCAACCCACTCCAGTGTTCTTGCCTGGAGAATCCCAGGGACAGCAGAGCCTGGTGGGCTGCCATCTGTGGGGTCGCACAGAGTCGGACAAGACTGAAGCGACTTAGCAGCAGCAGCAGCAGTAGTATGGGTGTTTTTAAAGTACTTCTCCAGGTATTCTCTGCTGAGTGTTGTTCACTTCCACATTAGGAATGGAACCCAATCTCGCTTGGGGTCTGTTTCCTCCCAACTATCAATACTTCTGTTTCAATTTCCCTTAAACTTTAGTTTCAACTAACCAATCCCTTGATGTTCAAGCTGGTTTTAGAAAAGGCAGAGGAACCAGAGATCAAATTGCCAACATCTGTTGGATCATGGAAAAAGCAAGAGAGTTCCAGGAAAACATCTATTTCTGCTTTACTGACTATGCCAAAGCCTTTGACTGTGTGGATCACAATAAACTGTGGAAAATTATTCAAGAGATGGGAATACTAGACCACCTGATCTGCCTCTTGAGAAATCTGTATGCAGGTCAGGAAGCAACAGTTAGAACTGGACATGGAACAACATACTGGTTCCAAATAGGAAAAGGAGTATGTGTAGGCTGTATATTGTCACCCTGCTTGTTTAACTTATATGCAGAATACATCATGAGAAACGCTGGACTAGAAGAAACACGAGCTGGAATCAAGATCGCCGGGAGAAGTATCAATAACCTCAGATATGCAGATGACACCACCCTTATGGCAGAAAGTGAAGAGGAACTAAAAAGCCTCTTGATGAAGGTGAAAGAGGAGAGTGAAAAAGTTGGCTTAAAGTTCAACATTCAGAAAACAAAGATCATGGCATTTGGTCCCATCAGTTCATGGGAAATAGATGGGGAAACAATGGAGACAGGAGACATTGTCAGATTTTATTTTTTGGGGGCTCCCAAATAACTGCAGATGGTGACTGCAGCGATGAAATTAAAAGACGCTTGCTCATTGGAAGGAAAGTTATGACCAACCTAGATAGCATATTCAAAAGCAGAGACATTACTTTGCCAACAAAGGTCTGTCTAGTCAAGGCTATGGTTTTTCCTGTGGTCATGTATGGATGTGAGAGTTGGACTGTAAAGAAAGCTGAGCGCCGAAGAATTGATGCTTTTCAACTGTGGTGTTGGAGAAGACTCTTGAGAGTCCCTTGGACTGCAAGGAGATCCAACCATTCCATTCTGAAGGAGATCAGCCCTGGGATTTCTTCGGAGGGAATGATGCTGAAGCTGAAACTCCAGTACTTTGGCCACCTCATGTGAAGAGTTGACTCATTGGAAACTACTCTGCTGCTGGGAGGGATTGGGGGCAGGAGGAGAAGGGGATGACAGAGGATGAGATGGCTGGATGGCATCACTGACTCGATGAATGTGAGTCTGAGTGAACTCCGGGAGTTGGTGATGGACAGGGAGGCCTGGCATGCTGCGATTCATGGGGTCGCAGAGTCAGACACGACTGAGCGACTGAACTGAACTGAACCAATCCCGTAATCATTTAATGCCAGTAAGCTCCCTTGTTCCTGTATTTTCTCTAGGGAAAAATCTATTTTTAAAACGTTACAAACCTACATTCCCAAATTGCTTTCTTATCCGATTACCAGGACTTAAAGACTTGGATTATCAGATATAGCCCTATTCATTGTCACATACACTTTTCAGCAGAAAGTGGAATTTACCTCAGGGTACATGCCAGGGTCGAAAGGAAAGTGATGAGGATACTTTCTGTTATTTCTGGTATTAACTCTCAGTACAAACTCCGTTCAGTTCAATTCAGTCACTCACTCATATCTGACTCTTTGTGACCCCATGGACTGCAGCATGCTTCCATTCCATCACCAACTCTCAGAGGTTGCTCAAACTCATGTTCACCGAGTCGGTGATCCCATCCAATCATCTCATCTTCTGTCGTCCCCTTCTCCTCCAGCCTTCAATCTTTCCAGCATCAGGGTCTTTTCCAATGTGTCAGTTCTTTGCATCAGGTAGCCAAAGTGTTGGAGCTTCAGCTTCAGCATCAGTCCTTCCAATAAATATTCAGAACTGATTTCCTTAAGGATTGACTGATTTGATCTTTGCAGTCCAAGGGACTCTCAAGAGTCTTCTCCACCACCACAGTTCAAAACAATCAATTCTTCAATGCTCAGCTTTCTTTATGGTCCAACTCTCACATCAGTACAAACTCGGATACTTCATTTCAGTTGTCTTTGTCTTTTGATGTTCTGGGCTTCCCTGGTGGCTCAGATGGTAAAGAATCTGCCTGCAATGCTGGAGACTTGGGATCAATTCCTGGATTGGGAAGATCCCCTGGGAAAGGGAAAGGCTGCCTAATTTCTTCTTTACTTTAGTAAACTCTTATAAAGAGGTTATCTTTCATCTATGTGTCATCTATGTATCATCTATTATCATCTACTTATCATTTATCTCTTTATCTGTCTATCATATCTCTTTATATATCCATGTGTCTATACATAAAGAGCTACAGAAAGAAGTTTAACTTCTTCAACATTAATCCACTTGCATTGTAGGGGATAGCTTGGGGATGAATTCAAGAACATTTGAACAAAAAGAAAAAGAGACCCAATATGCATAATATCATATATGAAATGAGTTGCCAGTCCAGGTTCGATGCACGATACTGGATGTTTGGGGCTGGTGCACTGGGACGACCCAGAGGGATGGTATGGGGAGGGAGGAGGGAGGAGGGTTCAGGATGGGGAACACATGTATACCTGTGGCAGATTCATTTTGATATATGGCAAAACCAGTACAATATTGTAAAGTTAAATAAAATAAAATAAAAGAGAGACCCATTTAACCAGCAAGACAGAGAAGAGCATGCCACAGTCAAATTCTGCTAAAACATGTTCTTGGAAGCTTTAAGAGGTTTTTGATTATGGGTAAATACGTTTTGGTTGGCTTAGGTAGTCCTATTGAACTGGGTTGCCTGTTCTTCCAACCAACCTATTAGAGTGTCTCACAGATTCAGTCCTTCAGTACCATTTAAGAGTTAATTGAGTAGCAGCTTTTGATGCCTTAACAAGGCTTATTTACTTATCAACTGAGTAGTAGGCACCAGTTTCCTAGTAACTTTTCAAGAGTAATATATTGAGGTCAGCTTTGAATAATGTGAGAAATGAGAGTAAGTAAAGACAAATGTTGGGTCTGCACTTTGATTTAAAAATATCACTGAGAACAACATCATTAGGAAGATGAGTGCCATCACAAGCATTTATGAAAAGTCTAGAAAACTACTATGAGGTAACCCTAAGGTCGATGGAATGCATTAAATTATATTTATATCTAGAGGAAAAAATAAAAGAAAAGCTAGGTCAGGAAAAAAAAAATGAAGATACAAGATGAAACAAAATCAAACGTAGTATTTTACAAAGATGTAATTCATTTAAATCATTTCCCATGCTATCTTAATTTCAAGGCAAACAGTATACATTTGTTAAATTTTAAATGGAGGTTTATTTTTCCTCATGTTTATTTCATACCAATTTCAAATCCTGGAAGATGATGCTATGAAAGTGCTGCACTCAATATGCCAGCAAATTTGGAAAACTCAGCAGTGGCCACAGGACTGGAAAAGGTCAGTTTTCATTCCAATCCTAAAGAAGGACAATACTAAAGAATGCTCAAACTACCACACAATTGCACTCATCTCACATGCTAGTAAAGTAATGCTCAAAATTCTCTAATTCAGGCTCCAACAATAGGTGAACCGTGAACTTCGAGATGTTCAAGCTGGTTTTAGAAAAGGCAGAGGAACCAGAGATCAAATTGCCAACATCTGCTGGATCATCGAAAAAGGAAGACAGTTCCAGAAAAACATATATTTCTGCTTTATTGACTATACCAAAGCCTTTTACTGTGTGGAATACATAAATTTTGGAATATTCTGAAAGTGATGGGAATACCAGACCACCTGACCTGCCTCTTGAGAAACCTATATGCAGGTCAGGAAGCAACAGTTAGAACTGGACATGGAACAAAAGACTGGTTCCAAATAGGAGAAGGAGTACATCAAGGCTGTATATTATCACGCTGCTTATATAACTTTTATGCAGAATACATCATTGGAAACACTGGGCTGGAAGAAGCACAAGCTGGAATCAAGATTGCTGGGAGAAATATCAATATCAATATCAATCAGATATGCAGATGACACCACCCTTATGGCAGAAAGTGAAGAGGAACTAAAAAGCCTCTTGATGAAAGTGAAAGAGGAGAGTGAAAAAGTTGGCTTAAAGCTCAACATTCAGAAAACGAAGATCATGGCATCTGGTCCCATCACTTCATGGAAAATAGATGGGGAAACAGTGTCAGACTTTATTTTTGTGGGGCTCCAAAATTACTGCAGATGGTGATTGCAGCCATGAAATTAAAAGACACTTACTTATTGGAAGGAAAGTTATGACCAACCTAGACAGCATATTCAAAAGCAGAGACATTACTTTGCCAACAAAGGTTCGTCTAGTCAGGGCTATGGTTTTTCCAGTGGTCATGTATAGATGTGAAAGTTGGACTGTGAAGAAAGCTGAGCGCTGAAGAATTGATGCTTTTGAACTGTGGTGTTGGAGAAGACTCTTAAGAGTCCCTTGGACTGCAAGGCGATCTAACCAGTCCATTGTAAAGCAGACCAGTCCTGGGTGTTCATTGGAAGGACTGATGCTGAAGCTGAAACTCCAATACTTTGGCCACCTCAGGCAAAGAGTTGACTCATTGGAAAAGTCTCTGATGCTGGGAAGGATTGGGGTCAGGAGAAGAAGGGGATGACAGAAGATGAGATGGCTGGATGGAATCACTGACTCGATGGACATGAGTTTGAGTGAATTCCTGGAGTTGGTGATGGACAGGGAGGCCTGGTGTGCTGCAATTCATGGGGTCGGACACAACTGAGCGACTGAACTGAAATGTACAGTGGTCTTTGGGCTATTTTATGTGCTCTCTTTGTTTACCTCTGTTTAAAGTACATGAGGTCTTAAGTACAATAAGTGAACTCAAAGCATGAATACCCTTTTTGTATTTTTTTTAATCTAATAATTTTCAATATTTACTATAAGGATACTTGTAATTACAATGATGAATATATAGTGAAAAGTGAACTCAAATGTAATTTTATATTCATGGGACAATTGGATATTTTAATATTCTTTTTCTAATTGCAATTACAAGGAGAAGGCTGAATGCATATGCAGTGGGGTGAATTGTGTCCCCCAAAAATTAATGGTCTACATGGAACCACAGAATTTGACAATATTTAGAAACAGGTTATGTGCAGAAGTAATTAGTTAAGATTGCTACTACTGCTACTGCTAAGTCGCTTCAGTCATGTCTGACTCTATGAGACACCATACATGGCAGCGCACCAGGATCCCCCATCCCTGGGATTTTCCAGGCAAGAATACTGGAGTGGGTTGCCATTTCCTTATCCACTGCATGAAAGAGAAAGTAAAGTCACTCAGTCATGTCCGACTCCTAGAGACCCCATGGACTGCAGCCTACCAGGCTCCTCCGTCCATAGATTTTCCAGGAAAGAGTATTTGAGTTGATTAAGTTCAGCTCAATCACTCAGTCGTGCTGGACTCTGTGACCCCATGAATCACAGCATGCCAGGCCTCCCTGTCCATCACTAACTCCGAGTTCACTCAATGTCATGTCCATCGAGTTGGTGATACCATCCAGCCATCTCATCCTCTGTCGTCCCCTTCTCCTCCTGCCCCCAATCCCTACCAGCATCACGGTCTTTTCCAATTAGTCAACTCTTCGCGTGAGGTAGCCAAAGTACTGGAGTTTCAGCTTCAGCATCAGTCCTTCCAAAGAACACCCAGGACTGATCTGCTTTAGGATGGACTGGTTGGATCTCCATGCAGTCCAAAGGACTCTCAAGAGTCTTCTCCAACACCACAGTTCAAAAGCATGAATTCCTTGGTGCTCAGCTTTCTTCACAGTCCAACTCTCACATCTATACATGACCACTGTAAACCATAACCTTGACTAGACGGACCTTTGTTGGCAATGTAATATCTCTGCTTTTTAATATGCTATCTAGGTTGGTTATACCTTTCCTTCCAAGGAAATTTAATTTCATGGCTGCAATCACCATCTGCAGTGATTTTGGAGACCAAAAAAATAAAGTCTGATACTGTCTCCACTGTTTCCCAATCTATTTCACTTGAAGTGATGGGACCAGATGCCATGATCTTTGTTTTCCGAATGTTGAGTTTTAAGCCAACTTTTTCACTCTCCTCTTTCACCTTCATCAAGAGGCTTTTTAGTTCCTGTTCACTTTCTGCCATAAGGGTGGTGTCATCTGCATATCTGAGGTTATTGAGATTTCTCCCGGCAATCTTGATTCCAGCTTGTGTTTCTTCCAGTCCAGCGTTTCTCATGATGTACTCCGCATAAAAGTTAAATAAGCAGGGTGATAATATACAGCCTTGACGTACTCCTTTTAGTACTTGGAACCAGTCTGTTGTTGCATGTCCAGTTCTAACTGTTGCTTCCTGACCTGCATACAGTTTTCTCAAGAGGCAGATCAGGTGGTCTGGTATTCCCATCTCTTTCAGAATTTTCCACAGTTTATTGTGATCCACACAGTCAAAGGCTTTGGCATAGTCAATAAAGCAGAAATAAATGTTTTTCTGGAACTCTCTTGCTTTTTTGATGATCCAATAGATGTTGGCAATTTGGTCTCTGATTCCTCTGCATTTTCTAAAACCAGTTTGAACATCTGGAAGTTCACGATTCACATATTGCTGAAGTCTATTTTGGAGAATTTTGATCATTTCTTTACTAACGTGTGAGATGTGTGCAATTGTGTGGTAGTTTGAGCATTCTTTGGCATTGCCTTTTTTTGGGACTGGAATGAAAATTGACCTTTTCCAGTCCTGTGGCCACTGCCGAGTTTTCCAATTTTGCTGGCATATTGAGTGCAGCACTTTCACAGCATCATCTTTCAGAGTTTGAAATAGCTCAACTGGAATTCCATCACCTCCACTAGCTTTGTTCGTAGTGATGCTTTCTAAGGCCCACTTGACTTCATATCCCAGAATGTCTAGCTCTAGGTGATTGATCACACCATCGTCATTATCTGGGTTGTGAAGCTCTTTTTTGTGCATTTCTTCTGTGTATTCTTGCCACCTTTTCTTAATATCTTCTGCTTCTGTTAGGTCCATACCATTTCTGTCCTTTATCAAGCCCATCTTTGCATGAAATGTTCCCTGGATGCCTCTAATTTTCTTGAAGATATTTCTAGTTTTTCCCTTTCTGTTGTTTTCCTCTATTTCTTTTCAATGATTGCTGAGGAAGGCTTTCTTATCTCTCCTTGCTATTCTTTGGAACTCTGCATTCAGATGCTTATATCTTTCCTTTTCTCCTTTGCTTTTCACTTCTCTATTCACAGCTATTTGTAAGGCCTCCTCAGACAGTCATTATGCTCTTTTGCATTTTTTCCATTGAGATAGTCTTGATCCCTGTCTCCTGTACAATGTCACAAACCTCCGTTCATAGTTCATCAGCACTCTATCTATCAGATCTAGTCCCTTATATCTATTTCTCACTTCCACTGTATAGTCATAAGGGATTTGATTCAGGTTAAACCTGAATGGTCTAGTGGTTTTCCCCACTTTCTTCAACTTAGTCTGAATTTGGCAATAAGGAGTTCATGATCTGAGCTACACCAGGTCCCAGTCTTGTTTTGGTTGACTGTATAGAGCTTCTCCATCTTTGGCTGCAAAGAATATAATCAATCTGATTTCGATGTTGACCATCTGGTGATGTCCATGTGTAGAGTCTTCTTTTATGTTGTTGGAAGAGGGTGTTTTTGTGTGACCAGTGTGTTCTCTTGGCAAAACTCTATTAACCTTTGCCCTGCTTCATTCCATATTCCAAGGCCAAATGTGCCTGTTACTCCAGGTGTTTCTTGACTTCCTACTTTTATATTCCAATTTCCTATAAGGAAATAGACATCTTTTTTGGGTGTTAGTTCTAAAAAGTCTTGTTAGTCTTCATAGAACCTTTGAACCTCAGCTTCTTCAGATTTACTGGTTGGGGCATAGATTTCGATTTCTGTGATATTGAATAGTTTGCCTTGGAAATGAACCGAGATCATTCTGTTGTTTTTGAGATTCCATCTAAGTACTGCATTTCAGACTCTTTTGTTGACCATGATGGCTACTCCATGTCTTCTTAGGGATTCCTGTCCATAGAAGTAGATATAATGGTCATCTGAGTTAAATTCACCTATTCCAGTCCATTTTAGTTCACTGATTCCAAGAATGTCGACGTTCACTCTTGCCATCTCCTGTTTGATCACTTCCAATTTACCTTGATTCATGGACCTAACATTCCAGGTTCCTATGCAATATTGCTCTTTACAGCATCAGACCTTGCTTGTATCACCAGCCACATCCATAACTGGGAATTGTTTTTGCTTTGGCTCCATCCCTTCATTCTTTCTGGAGTTATTTCTCCACTGATCTACAGTAGCATATTAGGCATCTACCAACCTGGGGCATTCCTCTTTCAGTATCCTATCATTTTGCCTTTTCATACTGTTCATGGGGTTCTCAAGGCAAGAATTTTGAAGTAGTTTGCCATTCCCTTCTCCAGTAGCAGTCTGTTACTGAAAGAAAGGAATGTCTTGAAACTCAGAATGGTACCTGGCCCCTCACCCATAGATGCATTTTGGGATAATCTTGGCACCACATGATTCATCCAGGGCCATAAAAGGATTGACTTGAATCTTGTAGAAGTGCAGATTACCATACAAATAGTTTCATTTACATAGATTAGGAGAACAATATCTGAGTTAACATACTGGTTTGTCAAGTCAGTTCTGAGCCATTAGGGGGAACCAACTTGTAGGCAGAGTCTGGAGTAAATGCATAGTACATTAACATAGCTTAAGACAAACATTTCCATAAGAAACATGCATAGTTTAACTCAAGGTTTGAGAATAGTTAACTTTAGGTGAAACCAGGTGTCTTTAGGGCAACACAGTATTTTAAGAGAAACCTTCTTTTAAATTTGTATAGAGAAGTAAAAAAATATCACTAGTTTGTTTCCCCCTGCTGCTTAAGAGAGATAAAAATTCTGACACTTGCAGCCTATTTCCTCCGTTTGGAGACCCCTGGCCTTCCTGCCTGTTACCCTCTCACTTCTATGAGACTTCCTCTGCACTGAAGAAAGCCACTGTGCCCCATGGTCAGGCCTCTTCCCAAGGGACAGCCCGCATAGAATGATGACCAGTGTAAGAGGATAAAGGCCAATTGCCCCAGCTGGGACACAACTGGAGTGTTCTTCCAGCTTTAGAGTTCCCCCCGAGAGGGATTGGCTGAGGTCATTGTGGGAGGATCAAACAGTTCAGTTTCTTTTGTGCTCAATCCTGGTTCCTTTCTGCCCTAAGACACATTCATCCTCAAAGCATTTATACATAAACTTCTTGCACATGAACACTTGAACACTGACCTCTTAGGTTGCTTTTCAGGAAACCCAACTGTATCATCTGGGGATGAGGAGAAGTATATTTAAGACCTATTTAGGCCACAATTTGATCATATTTAGACAAAGTCAACAGAATTTCCTCCTGTAGCTTTTTCCATTACAAAATGAGAAAGTTATATTCATATATTATTTGCTTTGGGTCCTCTTTAGCTCTAAACTACTGAGAAATACTGTTGATATCCACATAATTGTCCCCAGATCATACAAGCCCAATTAAAAAAACACAGCAGCTATTTATGTTAATAATACTCTAGTAATATTTATTTTCTGATCTACTATTGTGCATTATTAAGTTTTTCTTTACAAAGAGAAATACAGTGAAGTACTCTTAAATACAAGAAAGATAAGGTATATTTTGAGATAGAGAAAAAATATTAATTGAACTGCAAACCTCTGATACTATATAACTTGCCTTGTTGTAAACAGTGTTAACACATAACTTAATAGCAAGCAGTGTTAGCACACTGCTAGCAAATAACTAATTTTTAACAAAGCTTATCTTTTCTTCCCACTTCCCCATTCTAACTTGAAGACAGTGGGGACAAAATGGAAAAGAAAAGACATATAAAAGAACTTCTTGCTTACACATTCAATTTTACACTATAAAATTTTAAACTGTAAAATTTTAGGCTGTATAATTTTAGACTGCAAACATTTATTCATCTACCTACCAATGAGATACTGTATTTTGAAAAAAAGCTATGATCTCAATTTTTCCCTCCAATATATCACAAGTTTCCTTAGTGAAGTTGCACACATAATAGATTGTTGAACATGTGAAAAATTTACTTGATGTAACCCTGGTGCTTAGAAACAGCTACCTCTGGATGAGAATTGTATAACAAGTCTTATACCCACAATTAGCTTTAGGATGCCATCTTAAAGATGACCTTGATTTATTTAATGGATTAGTCAGTAGGTACTTTATACAGTTCAATATTCTCAAGATTGATCAGAAAAGGAAACTTTTAATGTCTTTAATGGGGTCATTAGTGATATTACTAAATGAAACCACACTGAAGGACAATCTCAACAAACCTTTTGAGGACTAATAGCATACCCAGGAGAGTTAATAGCTAATGTAAATTGGTGCTTATTTCCTTTATTTCAATTTCTTTATCTGATTTAAAACGATAAAGGGTGATTACATTGAATATAAGTTAGAAACATCTCTTATTTTCTAAACTTGACTCTTATGAAAATAAATGCATAGACCTTTACAAACTCAAGGAGAATTTTATAGACTGTCAATGAAAAAATTGATACATTTTCCATAGACAATAGAATTTTGAGTTGTGAATAAGTACCTTAGATGATGAAATATCACTTGAGACTCTCAAGTCATCAGGAAATAAAGCTTACCAAACAATGGGATTATATATAGTTCTTTGTGTTGCCTCCTAAATTAAATGCATTCTACTGTGTTGTGGAAAGAACTCAAGAGAGAGTAAGGGATTGATGATTTTTTGCTGAAACTTTGTCATGTAATAGGAAACATAATCATCTGAACCTTATATTGCTTTTTTTCTTAAGTGGAAAATAATTATACATGTAAGACTCAAACCAGACAATATGTGAAAGTAATATGGAAACTGAAAAAAACAATACTGAAAAAAAAAATATTTGAGACCTATCACTATTTTGTATTCAGACCTAAATTTATATTGCTCTCCTAAATAGCAGGAAGAATTCTTTGGTCGTCGTGATCTTTGCTTCTTGTTAAGATAAATGAAACAAACAGGATATGCAAATTTGTCTTGAAGCTAAGTTCTATGAGGTGGGAAATCAATATTAATAGTTTATAATAAACATGCAGAAAAAATTAGAGATTAGGATGTATAATAATATATGGAGTATAAATTTATCATGTCATATACTAAAATGAAAAACAAATGAGAGCTCCAAAAAATCTATCAGGATTAATAAAAAAGTTTGCCAGGTCACAAAATATGGGATCAACATATAAAAATCAATCCCATTCACAATAGCATTCAAAGAGAATAAAGTTATCAAAAGAAGAATAAATTTACCAAAAGAAGTATAACCTTTTCACATTGAAAATTGCAAAACTGCTGAGAGAAATTAAAGTTCTAAATAAAATCAAAAGATATTTTATAATCATGGTTGGAAGATGCAATATAGTTGACTCCATTGTCTACTCAAATTGATCTAAACAGTTTAAAGAATCCCTATCAAAAATCCCTATAGATATTTTTTGTATAAACTGAAAGTTTATTAAAAAAAACTTTATATAAAATACAAGATCCAGAAGACAAAATAGTTTTATAAATGGCTAAGTTGGAGGGAACATACTACCTAATTTCAAAAGTTACTGCAAAGTTATAGTAATCAAGATATTGTGATATAGGCAGAATAGGTGAGGTCAGTGGAACACAGTTGAGTTCAGAAATTTATCTTTGTATTTATGATCAACTGATTTTTAACAAAAGTGCCAATGCAGTTCAATGAGGAAAGAATTATTATTTTTAACAAATGGTTTCAGAGCAAGTAGATATACACTTGGAACCAGAAGAAGGAGAAGCAGAAGGATTAAAAAAAGAAAAAAATGATGATTTGGGGAGGTGCTGAGAAGAAGGAAAAGGGGTGGGGAGGGTGTGGTGGGGAGGAGGAAAGTAAGGAAAATCTCCACCCTTACCTCATACCATACACACAAAAATATCTCAAAATGTATTATAGATCTAAATATAAGATCCAATAATATAGAAATTCTAGGAGGAAACATGAGAAAATCTACCTGACCTTAGATTAGACAAAGATTTCTTAGGGTGACATCATATGCACAATGCTATACAACATCACATTGAAATATGATTAACCTAGGGAGTGTTAGGCATGCAAAAGAGTGGCCAGTTGTTAATAAGGAAATTTTAGAGAAATTAGGAGCATTTTTTTTTTTTAACTTTACAATATTGTATTGGGTTTGCCATATATCAAAATGAATCCACCACAGGTATACATGTGTTCCACATCCTGAGCCCTCCTCCCTCCTCCCTCCGCATACCATCCCTCTGGGTCATCCCAGTGCAGCAGCCCCAAGCATCCAGTATCGTACATCGAACCTGGACTGGTGACTTGTTTCATATATGATATTATACATGTTTCAATGCCATTCTCCCAAATCATCCCACCCTCTCCCTCTCCCATAGAGTCCAAAAGACTGTTCTATACATCTGTGTCTCTTTTGCTGTCTCATACACAGGGTTATTGTTACCATATTTCTAAATTCCATATATATGCATTAGTATACTGTATTGGTGTTTTTCTTTCTGGCTTACTTCACTCTGTATAATAGGCTCCAGTGTCATCCACCTCATTAGAACTGATTCAAATATATTCTTTTTAATGGCTGAGTAATACTCCATTGTGTATATGTACCACTGCTTTCTTATCCATTCATCTTCTGATGGACATCTAGGTTGCTTCCATGTCCTGGCTATTATAAACAGTGCTGTGATGAACATTGGGGTACATGTGTCTCTTTCCCTTCTGGTTTCCTCAGTGTGTATGCCCAGCAGTGGGATTGCTGGATCGTAAGGCAGTTCTATTTCCAGTTTTTTAAGGAATCTCTACACTGTTCTCCATAGTGGCTGTACCAGTTTGCATTCCCACCAACAGTGTAAGAGGGTTCCCTTTTCTCCACACCATCTCCAGCATTTATTGCTTGTAGACTTTTGGATCATAGCATTCTGACTGGCATGAACTGGTACCTCATAGTGGTTTTGATTTGCATTTCTCTGATAATAAGTGATGTTGAGCATCTTTTCATGTGTTTGTTAGCCATCTGTATGTCTTCTTTGGAGAAATGTCTATTTAGTTCTTTGGCCCATTTTTTGATTGGGTCATTTATTTTCCTGGAATTGAGCTGTAGGATTTGCTTGTATATTTTTGAGATTAGTTGTTTGTCAGTTGCTTCATTTGCTATTATTTTCTCCCACTCTGAAGGAGTACTTAAAAGATGACTTTGATTGACTCCAAATGTAGTGCCTTTCCTAATGAAATTGGCTGCAGGCTTTGTCTCTCACCACTCAACGGCCAATAAATTGAGAGGCAATTTATCTATCTCCATAGATATGAAGAAAGATACTTTATTCAGAAAAGCTGGAAATCTGGGGTGATAGTGGACTTATATCCAGAGAACAACCCTGATGTAAGTCAGCCATGCCAATTAAAAAAAAAAAAGAAATAATCTCAGGTAATCATTGAGGCAGGCAGTCTTCATCTTTCTGTTGCATGCAGACCTGCTGACTTCTTCTGGTCTTTCATGGAACATCATCTTGCTCACAGTGTCTGCCTGCAATAGGTGTTCTATTGGCTGTGTGGTCCCACTATGACCATGAGATCCAGTAACTTTAATAAAGGGAAGCTAGAGGTAGAGGGCGGAGAAGGCGATGGCATCCCACTCCAGTACTCTTGCCTACAAAATTCCATGGACGGAGGAGCATGTCCTGCAGTCCATGGGGTCACTGAGGGTCGACATGACTGAGTGACTTCACTTTCACTTTTCACTTTCATGCATTGGAGAAGGAAATGGCAACCCATTCCAGTGTTCTTGCCTGGAGAATCCCAGGGATGGGGGAGCCTGGTGGGCTGCCGTCTATGGAGTCGCACAGAGTTGGACACGACTAAAGCGACTTAGCAGCAGCAGCAGCAGAGGTGGAGGGTTGGTACATCTTTAATTGCTAAATTCTTCATTCTTACTGCTTCTAATGCAGGAAATGAATCAGCATGTTAAATAAAGTGAGTATATTTAGTAAAGGAGAAATCAGGATCTAAGTTACATGCTGCTTAATGATCTCCTCTTTATGATTAAGGTCTAAAACAAACAAACAAATACGGCTGATCAAACAGAAAAGAGGTAAAAGGACTGGCTACACTAACACAAGAAATGTGTAACCATCCACTCAGTATTGCAGGCACTGTATTTCATTAGAGAAACAGAGATAAATGTCATTCCCTGATATGAAGTAGCTCCTAGTCTAAGGCTGAGATAGGCAACTTGAGGAATAGTTACAATAATATGATGCAAGTTCAGTGCCTGTGAGAGACATGGAAGTGAGGGAAGGTTTCCTAAAACAGGTTACACATGGACTGAATTGTTAAGAATAAATACAACGTCACCAAACCAAGAAAGGAGGACTGTATGGTATAGACAAAGGGAGGTTCAAGTGCAGTGTGTGAGTGCATGCTAGGTCACTTCAGTCATGTCAAGCTCTTTGTGATCCTATGGGCTGTAGCCCCCAGGCTCCTCTGTCCATGGGATTCTCCAGGAAAGAATACTGGAGTGGATCTTCCAACCCAGGGATTGAACTGTCATCTCTGGTCTCCTTCATTGGCTGATGGGTTCTTCACCACTAGCATCACCTGGGAAGAAATACAAAGAGGTATCCACAAATTCACAGATACTTATTTACCACTATGTGATGATTTCTGTTGTAAATGCTGGAAATATAACAGTGAGCACAACTATATATATATATATAAAATATGTTTAGAGTTTAAAAATTAATGTTAAGGGAAGAATAAAGCAGAGAAGGGATGTATGGAATAGATTGAGGAAGAGGACTAAAACTTTAGTTGGGGTAAGCTGGGATGGTCCCACTGAGAAGGTGACATTGAGTGACCTGGAGGAAACAGTGAGCTGCTGTTCTGGGAGAAATGAAGTGTAGGTAGAAGGTGTAACACATGCAAATCCCTGAGCACAAGTGAGCCTGGGAGGTCCAGGAGTGAGGAGTCCAGTGTGGCTGGATAATTTAAATAGAGAATTGAAAATGAAATCAAAGAAGTAATGATTTTATCTAAGAAGACAGATCACAAGCGCTTATCTAAATTTGAGAAAAGCCCTCTTAGGGTACGATACCAATTTAGTGTAGCCAGAATATACAGAAAAAAAAGAATGAGGATTATAAAAGATAAACTCAAGTGTAGCAAGCATGACTAGTTCCTGAAAATCCCATACATCCCTTTTTGCTACAAGGAGTTCCAGGGGACTCCAGTTGTCCTAATGTAATTCTTAATAAAACCATATTTTACTCTCAAAAAAGTCCTGCTTTGGTGACAAAATGTTATTGCCCCCCCACCACATGAAGTATATACTTTTTAATTTATAAGGATGGATATATGTCATTATCCCTGGTGAGTTTGAGAAAGAACACATGAGTACCTTATGGAGATCATTTGTTCAAGGGCAGGTTAGAGGCCTGGGAAACCATTTTTGTGATGTCAGAGAAGGCTGCTGAAGGCTAGAGTTGGTGCAGCCACCTGGGTCAATAGGTTGATGGGAGAACCAGCAGCAGAGAAGTATATACTCAGTGATAGGCTGGTCTTGTTCTATTATTCTTTGTAGTTTTCATTCCTCAGAACCTGGGTGTGTGTTTCAGTGGGGGGAGTTGGGTGACTATACTGTCACACACTGGTAAGTCTAAATGGGCAGTGACTTTTTCACCTTAAAAAAGGAATAGTTTGTTATCTAAATGGTGCTGTGGAGTGTTCCTTAGTATCCCCCTTCAGAATGTGAGCAACAGGACTGTCTTCAAAATTCACAACATCCAGATATTATTAAATGATTTGTTTGAGTATTTTAGAATGCTGCACAAATACAAAGAATCCTACTCAAAAGTGCTTAAATCTGCTGAAAGCCCCTGAAATGGTGCATAACTCATTATTGACATTATAGTTTTAAGCCATGGTGTCTGTTATGTAACTTCAATCTCTTTAAAAAATTCAAAAGCAACAATACTACTTTAATTCTAAGGAACACCATAAGGTAGCTGAATGCACTAAATAGGCAAAGTGTCTGGCTTCTTTAGCACTTTTAAAATCAAGTAAATCCTAATTTTGTGTTTTAATAAACTACATTTGAGAAGACTGTTAATCATGTGCAGGACAAGAGAAAGAATTAACATGAATTAGGCACCTGTAACATGTCAGAAGCTCTAATACTTTGGCCACCTGATGTGAAGAGCTGACTCATTGGAAAATACCCTGATGCTGGGAAAGATCGAAGGCAGGAGGAGAAGGGGCAACCAAGGATGAGATATTGGATGCCATCATTGACTCAATGGATATGAGTTTGAGCAAACTCTGGTAGATAGTGAAGGACAGGGAAGTTTGGCATGTTACAATCCATGGGGTTGCAAAGAGTTGGACACAACTGAGCAACTGAACAGCAACAATATGTCAGATAGCATTTGAGGGTTAGCCATGTTCATCATTTTGATGACCACAGAATATATGTTTTAACTAATTTTCTCAAAGGAAGAAACAGAGGGTTACAGTGATTAAGCAACTTTAACAAAGCCACTCAAATAGTTACGTAGCAGAAATTCAATACAAAATAAGTGTACCAGATTCTAAAACCCCAATTCAATTTCTAAAACCAATTCTATAACACTATTTACGAAAACATCCTACTACATAATCAACAATAAATAATTAAAAGTTAAAAAAAAGAAATATTTCATTAAATGAATTGGTATTTGTTATGTGTTGAGGGTTGCATTCATTTTATATGCAACTGTCTGGACTCTGAGCCTGGTATGATGGACCTATTTCATAGAATATATTGGTAATAAGACTAAGTGGCATCCCCTTTACTATATCCCAGGCATCTGCTTATAAATTAACTCATTTAATTTTCTTAATGATTCTATAAGGTAGCTAATATTACTGGCACCGTTTGCAAATGAAGTAAATGAGGCATTGTGATTCAAAGAGCAGAATTATCTGGAAATGATTCAGGGTGACACTTGGCTTGCCCTGAAAATGTGTGAGATGAAACCATTTTCTCAAGATTGTAACTGAACTAGAATTCACTTATATCTCTCTTGATGTGTGCATTCTTCTTTCCAGTCATAGCACTCTAATATCCCAACATCCCCTTGGTCTTTAGGGCCAAGAGGTCATGTTCCCATAAAACTCCATCATGTGGTGTTTGTTAACTCAGGTTCAGCTGCTTGCCACTTGAAAGCCAATAATCAAGGGGCAAGAGTTGGTAGAAAGATGTTTTTTTTCAGAAGAACCAGCAATCTGGAAAGAAAGTAGACTTGTGTCCAGAGAACAACTCTGACAATTTTGCTCAGTCATGACAAATTTTAAAAGGGAACATTCTCAGTTAATCATTAGACAGTAGGTCCGATTCTTTGTTATTTTTCCATTGAGTTGCAGATGTAGTGACTTCTGATTTTCCTTGGGCACTGTCTTGCCCATGTGGATTGCCTGGAATTGGATATTTTCTTGCCCAAAAAGTTTGCCTGCACCCATGAGATCCACTTGCAAATTTATTAAGGGAAAACTAGGGATAAAGAGTCAGTCATTCTTTATCTACTTCATTTTTACTCCTTCTAATCCATAAAAGGAATAAATAGGCTAGGTAAGGTATTGTGCACATTAGTAAAGCAGGAATCAGGAACTAGGTCAAATGTTGCCTGGTGATATCATCTTTGTGATTTAGCTCTGAGGAAAACAGATGCACAAACATAAAAGTGTCAAAGCAGCTGCTTCTAGTAGTACCCCCAAATAACATTACTTACCAATAAACAGTCCATTATTTTCTCTACGTCAAAGCTGCTTTCACACACTTGCCCTATGAGAGCAAGAGATCAGAGGGATTACAATTCCTCTGCTGGTAGGTCAGCTGCAATGCAGATTTCTGTGAAAGGAGGGAAGGTGGGAAACCCATTTCTTCTAGTCTCTGCTGACTCAACTTTAGAACTTTACTATTTTGTCAATGCAGCTTGTTTTTATTTAGTTTGTCTCCATTAAAAAATTTATGTCTCTTTCTTTGCACAGTATATTCTGAACCCTGGTGTGTGTCCATGGGTAATGGTTCTTGTACAACAGACACAGTATCATGTGGTTAACTGGTGGAGCACAAACTCAGAATGAAGTTTTAACCACAATCAAAGTATATTTTATTAAGGACAAATTAAAATAAACTGATATAAAAATACCAAATATATCTTTTTTGGACTCCCAATTTTCATTTTTTACTGTTTGAGATGAGACAGGTATTACCAACGATGGTAGCTGAAAATTCAGAACAAAAGATAATTTATTTAATATGTGAGTAATTGAAATGAGGCCAGAGATAGAAATTTTTATGTCATGGACAAATGAATAGAATATTAAATCCTCTGGAAGGAAGACACTGGTAACTGAGAGCTGATCATTAAGTCAGTGGAGACAGATGGTGGTTTAGTTAGGTCAATCTCAGAATCATCGCTTCAACTCTAAGTAATTGTATTAATTTGATCATTAAAAAAAAATAACTAATTGCCGTTTTGACTTCCATGGTGGCTCAGACAGTAAAGAATTCACGTGCAAACAAACCCCATTTGTTTCCAAAGTGAGGGAAAAAATGCCATTTATTTCATAAGGTAGTTGGATGGATTAAAGAAAAGCATGGTGCACAAAAGAAAAACAATATGTGCAAAAAAACTATAAAGGCTGGCATGATATGTACTTGCTTTCCTTGTAAATATATTCATTCTAGCCAGGTAAAATCAAGGAGTCATACAGTCCATTATAAGAATTCCTACTAATTAGTGACTCAGGTCAAGATTGATAAAATTAATTTTACACTTGGACTTGCAATATAAAGGTTTTTAATATTTTAAGTATGCTGTAACAAATTAAACAACTTAGAAAACAATTTTTGAGTGCACATATGGATACAAGTTGGAGAAGGAAATGGCAACCCACTCCAGTGTTCTTGACTGGAGAATCCCAGGAACGGGGGAGCCTGGTAGGCTGCCATCTATGGGGTCGCACAGAGTCGGACACGACTGAAGCAACTTAGCAGCAGCAGCAGCAGCAGCACAGATATGAGTAACAGAATAACTTGAATGACATAATGTTTAAAAACAAGGTAATATCATGTATGAGACGAGTTGCCAGTCCAGGTTCGATGCACGATGCTGGATGCTTGGGGCTGGTGCACTGGGACGGCCCAGAGGGAGGGTATGAGGACAGAGGAGGGAGGAGGGTTCAGGATGGGGAGCACGGGTATACCTGTGGCAGATTCATTTAGATGTTGGACAAAACTAATACAATATTGTAAAGTTTAAAAATAAAATAAAACTAAAAAAAAAAAGAAAAACAAACAAACAAGGTAATGATTGATTTAGACATTATTCTACCTAATGAATGGAGAAGACAATGGCACCCCACTCCAGTACTCTTGCCTGGAAAATCCCATGGATGGAAGAGTCTGGTAGGCTGTAGTCCATGGGGTCGCTAAGAGTCGGACACGACTGAGTGACTTCCCTTTCACTTTTCACTTTAATGCATTGGAGAAGGAAATGGCAATCCACTCCAGTGTTCTTGCCTGGAGAATCCCAGGGACGGGGGAGCCTGGTGGGCTTCCGTCTATGGGGTTGCACAGAGTCGGACATGACTGAAGCGACTTAGCAGTAGCAGCTACCTAATGAAATCCATTACGGAATATAGTTCCAAATATATGCCACACATGTTGTAAAATGTAATATCTATAGATTGAAATAATTATTTTTTAAAAATGCCTGAGGTGTTTCTCACAGAGACCATGTGGTATCATGGTCTTTCAAGTTATGCTTTCACTAATAATTGTTTCAGTTAGATGTACCTTAGTTGAGAAGCAAGTTGCTTCATCTGTATAAATTAAAAATCTTGTCTAGGCTTAATATGAAAACTGATTAAAAAAAATAGCATATCTAAAGATAAATGACGTTGGAAGTAAACACTGGAAGTTTAACTTTCTGCACTAGAAGAGACAGCACTACAGATATTCAAGAAACAGAGAAAACAGATGTGATATTAATGCATTATTTTAGATTATTTTGCTATATTTCACAGTTTTATGCAACACAACAAACAGAATATTGAATTTTCATCTAGAACACAATATATTTATTTGTAATTTCTATAGTGTTGTAGGTATTATTAGACTGATCTATTTGTTTCCATAGTTAATTGTATTCAAAGAACTTGAGAGAGTCCATAGAAATCAAAGCCAGTAAGAACACAGCATCAAGCAAATTGTTTTATTTTTGTTATTACTATATGGGAAAATTTTCTTCTAGAAATCTCATAGATTTCTAGGTGGAAATGCTTGACTTAATGCAAATAAAAATTTATATGAATATGAATTTTCTTTGCTGTTGGTTCTCACTCTATGTAACTAATACCTCATTTCAATTAAAAGTGTTTATGGATAGAAAAGGCTACACATTTAGCACACATAAAAGTCTTTTACATTTAACCTTTATTGATCTGAAAATGCTAAAAAATAATATTTAGCAACATTATCAACTAGAGAAGCAGAGCAATGGTGGAAGAATATTTAAAGAATTATCTATGGAATTTGGCAGAAAGAGCAAGGATAAATGCTTAATCTTTAAAATCTAATGCACTTTGAAACTCCCACTATAATTTTATTAAAAATGCTACTGTCAAATACCTTGTAACAACAGAAAATTATTCAACACATTGTGCCTTATAAACTACAATCTTCTTATCATAAAATATGTAAATAAAAATATGACCTGATTTTAACAACATGTTCTGAGGAACAATTAAAACAATATGTAGAAAATTGTTAAACCATAAAGTTTAATGCTAAAAGTACTGATGAAGTATTAGTCACATAATTATCTCTTTATTCTTAAAATTAATCATGTTATCCCATCAGATTGAAGGCAGGAGGAAAATGGGACAACAGATGAGATCATTGGATGGCATCACCGACTCAGTGGACATGAATTTGAGCAAGGTCCGGGAGATGGTGAAGGACAGGGAAGCCTGGTGTGCTGCAGTCCATTGGGTCACAAAGAATCAGACACTACTGAGAGACTGAAAAACAACAACAAAATCATTAAATCAAATTATATGAGTATCTTGCTCATATAAAATAGAGCTGAACATTTCTGATTGCTATTTTCATGATCCCATCAATTATATCATTTCCTGTATAGCCACACACACACACACACACACACACACACATCCAATGCTACTGAAAAATATGGTCTGTTATCTATGCATTGCAAATGGTAAACAGTTTTGTTTCAACAAGTTCTTTATCTGAGTAATTGTGCACTTCCTCACTCTACATTGCACATTTAAACCTGAGCCATGATCCCAGTTCAATTAGCTGTGGGCATCATGACTATACCCGCTATTTTGTCTACTCTAACTAACAGATGAGAGCACTGAAAAGCCCATATGCTGGATGTAAAATAGGATGTCATGTGAAGTAATTGAAAATGCTCAGGAGTTGGCAACAAAGGATCAGTTCTGTTGTTAAAGTGGTTCATTTGCTTTTTATTCCTTAGTTTTTCACCTATTAAACTGTAAACTCAGTGAGGGCACAACTCTGTTTTATTTACCCACTGGAACTGGCTATCATATTTTCTGCCCCAAGGTTAATCTCAAAAATTACTTTTTGGTTTAACAGTTTGTTAAGAACATTTATGCCATCCTTCTCCCTTGCAAAACAACTTGAAAGTGAAAGTGAAGTCACTCAGTTGTTTCCGACTCTTTGCGACCCCATGGACTATAGCCTACTAGGCTTCTCTGTCCATGGGATTTTCCAGACAAGAGTACCAGAGTGGGTTGCCATCTCCTTCTTCGGGGGATCTTCCTGACCCGGAGATCGAATCCAGGTCTCCTACATTACAGGCAGACACTTTACCCTCTGAGCCACCAGGGAAGTGTGCAAAACAACTTATTTATGTTATATGAAGATTAGATGTAATTTGCATTTAAAGTTTCTTCTGTTAAAAATGATATGTATTAATAGATACAAACATAGCAAAATGTGCACATATTTTAAATAAAACTGACAAATTTTATGAAGAGACATAAAATGACTCAAACCAATAAGAATACATATGATTCATACAATTTCTTATATACTCAGACTCAATAGTGAAAAGATGTCTATCAGCTCAGTTCAGTTGCTCAGTCATGTCCAACTCTGCGACCCCATGAATCACAGCACACCAGGCCTCCCTGTCCATCACCAACTCCTGGAGTTCACTCAAACTCATGTCCATCGAGTCAGTGATGCCATCCACCATCTCATCCTCTGTCGTCCCCTTCTCCTCCTGCCCCCAATCCCTCCCAGCATCAGGGTCTTTTCCAATGAGTCAACTCTTTGCATGAGGTGGCCAAAGTATTGTAGTTTCAGCTTTAGCATCAGTCCTTCCAATGAACACTCAGAACTGATCTCCTTTAGGATGGACTGGTTGGATCTCCTTGTCTATAAGAATGTGTTTATAGTTGCTGGGAATTTGATATATTTTAATTGAAAAAATACATAACTACAAATAGCCAGGAAAAAGACTAGAATCAAAAGTTTGATTACAAATCAGCCATATCAAATATTTTAATGAATTATGAAATGATAATGAGTAAAAACTTGTGATACAGAAGAAAAAGGTAGAAAATCTAAAGATATTTTAAGGAGATTTAATACAATGTGGCATTTATAATCAGAAGGAAAATTTGTTTTCTTGGTAAATGCTAATGGGATACTGGCTGCTAGTGGGATCAGTTCAGTTCAGTCGCTCAGTCGTATCTGACTCTTTGTGACCCCATGAATCGCAGCATGCCAGGCCTCCCTGTCCATCACCAACTCCTGGAGTTCACTCAGACTCACGTCCATAGAGTCAGTGATGCCATCCAGCCATCTCATCCTCTGTTGTCCCTTTCTCCTCCTGCCCCCAATCCCTCCCAGCATCAGAGTCTTTTCCAATGAGTTAACTCTTCGCATGAGGTGGCCAAAGTGCTGGAATTGCAGCTTCAGCATCATTCCCTCCAAAGAAATCCCAGAGTTTATCTCCTTTAGGATGGACCGGTTGGATCTCCTTGCAGTCCAGGGGACTCTCAAGAGTCTTCTCCAACACCACAGTTCAAAAGCAACAATTCTTTGGCACTCAGCCTTCTTCACAGTCCAACTGTCATGTCTGTACATGATCACAGGAAAAACCATAGCCTTGACTAGACAGACCTTTGTTGGCAAAGTAATGTCTCTGCTTTTGAATATGCTATCTAGGTTGGTCATAACCAATTTGAAAAAGTCTGAGTCTATTTCTCCCTAATTATTGCAAAGTAAGTCTCATGGATCCAATGATTGAAATAAATTAAAATTTAGTCATTAAAGTAGCCAGAAAAAAAAAATTAAGACTTTTTAAAGAGTGATATTTTTGATAGTATAAGAAAAAAATTTATAGCCTTTATATATTTCCAATATACGGAGAAAAAAAATTTCAAATTCATATACAAAGCATTACATTTTTTTAAGCTATTTTTCACTCACTGAAATAATGAATATAGTCACTTCTCAATATCTGTGAGGGATTGGTTCCAGGACCCATCATGAGCACCAACATTTGCAGATACACACATTGCAAACATGGTCCTCCCTGTCTGTGGTTTCCACATCCCTGGATTCCACCATGGAGTACAACATTATTTATTAAAAAAGAAAAAAAAGATACCTTTAAGTGCACCAGTACAGTTCAAACCCATGTTGTTCAGGGATCAACTATGTGTTTATGGGTCCATATGTGTGTATATGTGTGTGTTGTTGCATGTATAAGAATTACATATGTGAAAAAGGAAGTCCTGCAAAAGATTCTGAGAATGTAATTGGTAGCACATCCATGCTGTGGAATTTAAAGTAAGGATTAACATTTTGAGTATAGTATATAATAACAAATGATTTATGCTTTACAAATGTCTTGGTTTTATATACCCCAAAAGTTATAAAAATATTGAACATGTAGGAAAGGGTGTCCACAATTTACTATGGAAGATGAAATTATAAATTTACATTTGTTACAAAATAGGAAATTGATTCCTAAAAGTATCTTCTATTATATATTTTCCATTTTTTACAATTAATTTCCAATGAGTTAAAACTTTACCAACATTTATTGGCTGGTAATAAATGAAGTCTTATATAACTCAAACATGGTTGAGATTTATAAACACATATTTCTCAAAGCAAAAAGCAAAGGAGAAATGTGAAAGATATATCTATTTGAATGCAGAGTTCCAAAGAATAGCAAGGAGAGAGAAGAAAGATTTCCTCGGTGATCAGTGCAAAGAAATAGAGGAAAACAATAGAATGGGAAAGACTAGAGACCACTTCAAGGAAATTAGAGATATAAAATGGATATTTCATGCAAAGATGGCTACAGTAAAGGATAGAAATGGTATGGACCTAAATGAATCAAAGATATTAAGAAGAGGTGGCAAGAATACACAGAAGAACTATACAAAAAATATCTTAATGACCCAGATAATAATGAGGGTATGATCACTCACCTAGAGCCAGACACCTGGGATTGCAAAGTAAAGTGGGCCTTGGGAAGCATCACTACACTACAAACAAAGCTAGTGGAGGTGATGGAATTCTAGTTAAGCTCTTTTAAATCCTAAAAGATGATGCTGTAAAAATGATGCACTCACTATGCCAGCAAATTTGGAAAAGTCATCAGTAACCACAGGACTGGAAAAGGTCAGTTTTCATGCCAATCCCAAAGAAAGTGAAAGTGAAAGTGAAGTTGCTCAGTCGTGCCCAACTCTTTGTGACCCCATGAATGGTAGCCTACCAGGCTACATGATCCATGGGATTGTCCAGGCAAGAATACTGGAGTGGGCTGCCATTTCCTTCTCCAGGGGATCTTCCCAACCCAGGGATCGAACCTGGGTCTTCTGCATTGCAGACAGATGCTTTTCCCTCTGAGCCACTAGGGAAGCCCAGAATCCCAAAGAAAGGCAATGTCAAAGAATGCTCAAACTACCGCACAATTGCACTCATCTCACAAGATAGTAAAGTGAAGTTGCTCAGTCATGTGACCCCGTGGACTGTAGCCTACCAGGCTCCTTTCCATGGGATTCTCCAGGCAAGAATACTAGAGTAGGTTGCCTTTTCATTATCCAGGGGATCTTCCAGACCCAGGGATCAAACCCAGGTCTTTTAAATTGCAGGCAGATGTTTTATACTCTGAGGTACCAGGGAAGCCCAAAGCTACTAAAGTAATGCTCAAAATTCTCTAATCCAGGCTTCAACAGGATGTGAACTGAGAACTTCCAGATGTTCAAGCTGGTTTTAGAAAAGGCAGAGGAACCAGAGATCAAGTTGCCAACATCCGTTGGATCACGTAAAAAGCAAAAGAGTTCCAGAAATACATCTATTTCTGCTTTATTGACTATGACAAAGATTTTGACTGTGTGGATCACAATAAACTGTGGAAAATTCCTCAAGCAATGGGAATACCAGAGCACCTGACCTGCCTCTTGAGAAACCTATATGTATGTCAGGAAGCAACAGTTAGAACCAGATATGGAAAAATAGACTGCTTCCAAATCAAGAAAGGGGTATGTCTAGGCTGTATATTGTCACCCTGCTTATTTGACTTATATGCGGACTACATCATGAGAAATGCTGGGCTGGATGAAGTGCAAGCTGAAATCAAGATTGCCAGGAGAAGTATTGATAACCTCAGAGACCCAGATGACACCACCCTTATGGAAGAAAGCAAAGAAAAACTAAAGAGCCTCTTGATGAAAGTGAAGGAGGAGAGTGAAAAGTTGGTTTAAAGCTCAACATTCAGAAAACTAAGATCATGGCATCTGGTCCCATCACTTCATGGGAAATAGATGGGTAAACAGTGGAAACAGTGAGAGACTTTATTTTGGGGGGCTCCAAAATCACTGCAGATGGTGACTGCAACCATGAAATTAAAAGACACTTACTCCTTGGAACAAAAGTTATGACCATTCTAGACAGCATATCAAAACACTGAGACATTACTTTGCCCATAAAGGTCTGTCTAGTCAAAGCTATGGTTTTCCCAATAATCATGTATGGATGTGAGAGTTGGACTATAAAGAGACCTGAGTGCCAAAGAAGTGATGTTTTTGTACTGTGGTGTTGGAGAAGACTCTTGAGAGTTCCTTGGACTTCAGGGAGATCCAACCAGTCCATCCTAAAGGAGATCAGCCCTGAATATTCACTGGAAGGACTGATGTAACTGAAACTCCAGTATTTTGGCCACCTGGTGGGAAGAAGTGATTCATTTGAAAAGACCCTGATGCTGGGAAAGATTTAAGGTGGGACGAGAAGGGGATGACAGAGAATGAGATGGTTGGATGCCATCACTGCCTCAATGGAGATGAGTTTGAGTAAACTTGGGGAGTTGGTGATGGACAGGGAAGCCTGGCTTGATGCAGTTCATGGGGTTTCAAAGAGTCGGACACGACTGAGAGACTGAACTAAACTGAACTGATTCCTTAAAAATTACAATAGAGAAAGGAGGACATAAAATAAAAACATTTTCTTGTGAAATGAAATAACACTCTAAAGACTGCCAATATCTTAATTATTTTTACCAGTATAATAAAGAGATTACCATTTTGGTATAGATGGTATGAGCACGTTTATGTGTTTGAAAATTTAAGACTTTGTCCTGGGAGGGCCTCTTTTAATTTTGGAGAAAAGTAGTGCCTTTGCAAATTTAATTATTTAATCTTTCCAATTTTTCAGGGCATATGATTCCTCCCATTAAATGCATTCAGGTAGAAAGAATGGGTGACGGCAATGTGTTTATTTTCTAAAATATTTTTTATTATTTAGTTGAAATTTTACATCATACATATAAATCAAGTTAAAATGTCTTAAATATCTAAATATAAGGCTTGAATACCATTACTATGTAAAACCTAAGACTATAAAGCTTCTAGAATAAAACGTAGGGAAAAGCAACATCATGGAGCTTGGTAATGGTGTTGGTAATGATGTAGATACGACACCAAAATTACAGGCAACGAAAGCAAAAATGGACATTAGGGACTACATGAAGCTAAAAAACAATTAACAAGGTAACAAGCAATGCAAAATAGGAGAAAATGTTTGTAAGCCATATAACGAAAAGAAGTTAATCTCTAAGATGTATAAGTAGTTTCTACTGTTTACTAACAAAAATTAAGTTGAAAATTAGAGAATTTGATAAACATGTCTCAAAAAATACATACAAATTGCCAATATGTATATGAAAAGGTTACTCAGGATTACAAATAATCAGGAAAATTGGAATCAAAATGGCAATGAGATATCACCTATACTATTAGGATGACTATTATTTTAAAAAATGATAAGTGTTAGTAAGGACATAAAGGAAGCATTTGCATATTCTTTGTCATGCAGCTATTATAGAAAACTCATGCAGCTATTATATGGAAAGTTCTAAAAATATTCTACTACAGAATGTAGAAATCCCACCTCTGAGTATTTATTTAAAACATTTGAAATCAGAATCTTGAAAAGATACCTGCACTCCCATGTTTTTTGCAGCATTATTATCAATAGCCAAGATGAGGAAACAACCTAAATGTCTGTCAATGGATGATGGATAAGAGTACTTTGGTATATACATACAATGGAATAGCAGTCAGCATTAAAAAATAACTAAATAGCAAGAAAATGAGAAGACCAGTCAACCTCTGAGATTAAATATTTGCAAATAATACACCAGACAAAGTACTGTAATCCAAAATGTACAAATAATCCTTAAGATTCAATGATAAAAAAGTAGCCAATTCAATTAAAAAATGGACCAAATATCTTAACAGACACCTCACTGAAGGACACTTACAGGTGGCAAAAATACTATGAAAACATGCTTCTCACCACAGGTCACAAGATAAAATTAAAACAACAAATATCACTATACATCTATTAGAATGGCTAAAATCTGACAACAGCAGCAAGGATATAGAGAAATAGATCCTCTTATTCATTGCTGGTGGGAAAGCAAAATAACACCAGCCACTTTAGACAATAGTTTGGTGATTCCTTACAAAACTATAAAAAGTCTTGTCATAAATCCAGTGATCATGCTCATCCAAAGAGTTGAAAGCATATGTGCACACAAAAACCTGCACATGTATATTTATAGCAGTTTTATTCATAATTACCAAAACTCAGAAGTAACCAAGATTTACTCTGTAGGTCAATGTGTAAATAAATTGTGATATATCCAGACAATGGAATATTAGTCAATGTTAAAAAGAAGTGAAATATCAAGCCATGAAAAGATATGGAGGAACCTTAAATGTACATTACTAAGTGAAAGAAGTCAATCTGAAATGGTTACATATTGTTTGAATCCAAATGCATGCCATTCTGGAAAAGACACATTACAGAAGCAGTAAAATGGTCAGTAATTTCCAGTGGGTGATGGAGAGAGAAATGAGTAGACAGACCACAGAGGACTTTAGGACAGAGAAAATACTAAAATTTGGGATGACTATAATTGTCAAGGTAGGTTCATTAGTTATACCAAAATATACCACTCTGGTGGGAAATGCTCATAGTGAGCAAGGCTATGACAGTGTACAGGTAGTGAGTATATGAGAAATATCTGTATTTTCCTCTCAATATTATAATGAACCTAAAATTTCTCTAGAAAATATAAAATCTTTAACAGTAACAAAGAATTAAATTTTGCCATATGCAACATGGTTAAACCAGGAGGACATTATGCTAGGTGAAATATACCTGTCACAGAAGGACAAAATACTGCATGATTCTACTTTATGAGGTGTTAATAGAAATAGCCAAATTTATAGAAGCAGAAAGTAAGTGAAATGGTGTTTGCCAGGGAAAGAAAGTAGAAGAAAATGGAGAACTACTTTTCAATAAGCATAAAGTTTTAGTTTGGAAGATAAGTTTTCATGATTTGTCACATATCTTAGTGCTTATAGTCAACAATGCTTATACACATAGAAAAACTGCTAAGAGGACAAATTTCATGTTAAATGTTTTGCCAAAATGAAAAAGTAATAATTTCAAGTGATTTAGAAAGCTAGCCTATCTTTCTTGATAAATGCCTTTTATATATAAGTATACACTATTATACGTAAGTGTATATATGTGTGTGTGTGTGTATATATATATACATAATACTTACATACACCTATTAGTGGATTACTGGGTTTTCTCAGTGGCACTGACAGTAAAGAATCTCCTGCAATGCAGGAGACCTAGATTCAATCCCTGGGTCAGGAAGTTCCCCTGGAGAAGGGAATGGCTACCCACTATATTATTCTTGCCTGGAAAATTCTATGGACAGAGGAGCCTGGTGGGCTACAATCCATGGGTTCGCAAAGAGTCAGACACAACTGAGAGACTAAGCACACACATGTAGACGTATTAGTATATTTATATATTTAGTATATATATATATATAATATTTCTGTCATAGTTCTCTCATGTTACCTGTATTTCTCTCCTGCTTTAGTATTCACCACAGAGCTGATCCAATATACAATTTAAGTATTTACTTAGCTTTTGCCTATCTCTTTTCACTAGATTATAAATTCCAAAATGGTAGAGATTTTTCCTGTTAAATGTAAATATTTGTTTAATAAAAGAATGGGTATTTAAAACAAAATTAATCTGGTTGAAATATTTTGTGTCATAACTGTTCCCATGATGTCTAATGTTTATAG
Organism: Bos javanicus; assembly: GCF_032452875.1. NCBI lineage: Eukaryota > Metazoa > Chordata > Mammalia > Artiodactyla > Bovidae > Bos > Bos javanicus. The sequence continues at coordinate 2,348,898 of NC_083871.1, read as the reverse complement.
ATTTTCTAATGAATAAATAAGTGGCTTCTAATTTTTAAATTCCTTCTTTATCAACAAACATTTTAGATATCATTAATCCAAATGTCTTCCTGAAAACAATGAGCATAAAATTTTTAATTTCCTCATAGATATAAGGACTGAAAAAATAATAGCCCTTATGCATTAAGTCTTTAAAAGATAAAAACATATCACTTTTTTCACTATATAGAGAGGTCACTTAAAATTTGCTTAGCATAATGCAGTAGAGTTTAATATAATAATGACTCTGCATCAGAGCTATTAAAGCAAACAGGTTTATTTTGTACATAGATTCTAAAATAGTATAACAGTAGCTCTGGGCTGACACAAAATGGTAGGAAATTATTTGGAGTGGCATTAAGACTATTAAAGAATATCTGTCAGACAAAATATCTGCCATTTTGGCTGCTTATGATTTTTTGGATAAATGCTTTATTAAAAAAAACTTGCTTCATTCTTATAAGTTATACCTCCAGCTACTAACTCTAAACCTACTAGCTGTATAATTTTATCAAGTTATTTAACCTCTGTGTACTGAGCATTCTTGCTTGCTTAAGGGGGATAAAAATATATGCACATTATAGGAATAGAGATAATTATTTGTATTAATTACCTAAAGCAAGCTGGTATACAGCTAACACTGTAAAATTATTCTTATTATTAATGTTATTAGTTTGTGTGTTTTATAAAAATTGAATATAAGAAACATCATTACTACAAAACAACATTGTTATTCAGTAGGCACTAAATGCATGTCACTTTAAATGTGTGCTTTAGAAAAATCATAAAAACATTGATAAATTTAAAACAATAGGTAAAAGGCAAATATGAAACAAGAAAAGCAGCAATATGTATCAAAAATAACCATGGAACAATTTAAAAAGAAAAAAAATATTTTTATTAACGTTTGCATCCTAGAATATTTCATGCAAAAATGGGCACAATAAAGGACAGAAATGGAATGGACCTAACAGAAACAGAAGATATTAAAAAGAGGTGGCAACAATACACAGAAGAACTATACAAAAAAGATCTAGAAGACCCATGTAACCATGCTGGTGTGATCAGTCATCTAGAGCCAGACATCCTACAATGCTGCCAAGTGGGCCTTAGGAAGCATCAGTATAAACAAAGCTAGTGGAGGTGATGGAATTCTAGTTGAGCTGTTTCAAATTTTAAAACATGATGCTGTGAAAGTGCTGTACTCAATATGCAAGCAAATTTGGAAAACTCATTAGTGACCACAAGACTGGAAAAGGTCAAAGAAAGGCAATGGCAAATAATGCACAAACTACTGCACAATTGCATTCATCTCACACACTAGGAAAAATGAAAGTCACTCAGCTGAGTCTGACTGTCTGTGACCCCATGGAATTCTCCAGGCCAGAATACTGTAGTGGGTACCCTTTCCCTTCTCCAGGGCATTTTCCCAACCTAGGAATCAAACCAGGGTCTCCTGGATGCAGGCAGATTCTTTAACAGCTAAGCTATCAGGGAAGCCCTAGCTAGCAAAGTAACACTCAAAATTCTCCAAGCCAGGTTTCAACAGTACGTGAACCATGAACTTCCAGATGTTTAAGCTTGATTTAGAAAAGCTAGATGAACCATAAATCAAATTGCCCAACATCTTCTGGATCATCAAAAAAGCAAGTCCATTGGGTCACGAAGAGTAGGACACGATTGAGCAACTGAACGTCAGACATTTTTATTAACTTTTGTATTCTAAATCTCTTGGTTTATTTTCTACTTATTTGTTTCATGTATTGCATCATTGTATGGAGACACTGTACTTTATTCATCAGTGCATCTATTAATTGATATTCTAGTTGTTTACAATTTTTGACTGTTAAGGAAAAGGAGGCTATGAATATGTCCTGTGGTGTGCTTAGTCTCTGAGTCATCTGACTCTTTGTGACCCCATGGGTTCTAGCCTACCATACCCCTCTGTCCACAGAATTTTTCAGGCAAGAATACTGTAGTGAGTTGCCATTTCTTTCTCCAGGGGATATTCCAGACCCCAGCCCCAAACCTTGTGTCTACTGCATTGGCAGGTAAATTCTATACCATCTGAGCCACTAAGGAAGCATATAGAAATATATAAAAAGCATACAAAAATTATGAAATAAGATGATAAAGATACTATTTAATTGAGATTAATTATTACATTAAAAATTTCCATCCTTATTAAATGATCAAATTTTTAGATTTAAATAAAGCTAAAATTTTAACTCTAAATGCAGTCAACTAGAGAGAGATTAATCAAAATATTTAAAAGACATAACAAGCAAATAATATAAAGAAAAAAATTCTGAAACATTGAATGAGACACAAAAGATTTTTTTTATAAACAAATTAAACCAGCTATTCAAATCATGAAGAGGTTTACAAATGTATAGAAAATGCAAAATTAACTCACAGTACAATTCAATATCAAATAATGAATTTAAATTCAATCTTGAATTTAAATGTATTAAGCTTTAGGAAATTGAATAGAATAATTCCTTAACATAATAAAGAATATTTAGGTCAAATACATTATAAGAAAAATTGAATCATAACTGTTAAAACAAGGAATTCTAAAAGAGTGTTCATCAGCAACACTATACTTGTTGTGGAAAAACATCTAATAATTACAACAATTACCAAAACCAATTAACAATAGAGATATAACTATGAGAAGGGAAAAAATAAATGTGATTTATTTATATTTGACATCATTTTGGGTCGTGAAAATCTATTTAATAGTGTCAAAGAATTGATGCTTTTGAACTGTGGTGTTGGAGAAGACTCTTGAGAGTCCCTTGGACTGCAAGAAGATCCAACCAGTCCATTCTAAAGGAAATCAATCCTGAATATTCATTGGAAGGACTGATGCTAAAGCTGAAATTCCAATATTTGGCCACCTGATGTGAAGAACTGACTCATTTGAAAAGACCCTGATGCTGGGGAAGATTGAAGGCGGGAGGAGAAGGGGATGACAGAGGACAAGGTGGTAAGATGGCATCACCAACTCAATGGTCATGAGTTTGAGTAAACTCTGTGAGTTGGTGATGGACAGTGAGGCCTGGCATGCTGCAGACCATGGGGTCACAGAGAATCAGACACGACTGAGCTACTGAACTGATTTATATTTTGTATATAACTTTTAGACTTCATGAGTATCTGAAAATCTACAAAAAATAACATAAGGACTCAGTGAGTTGATTAATTGGAAAAATAAATTAACATTTTATGATGTAATAGATTCCTTATACTTGAGTAGTAAAGAATCTGCCTGCAACTCAGGAGGCCCCTGCTTGATCCCCTGGGTCATAAAGATCCCCTGTAGAGTGGAATGGCTACCCACTCTAGTGTTCTTGCCTGGAGAATTCCATGGACTGAGGAGCCTGGTGGGCTAATGACTATCATTTTTCACTTACTTTTATTAGTGAATAGTAGAATGGGGCAGATAGGCAGAGATAAATGGTATGAGGGTGAATGAAGAGACAAAGTAGCTTTCTATAGCAAAAAATAAAAATTAAATTGTTTAGTTAATTAATGGCACTCCGCAAAGTGAATAATATTTTGGAAATAAGTGAAATTAGAACTTTTGTATACGGCAAATTATTTTAATTTAATAAAAATAATGTAAAATAAATAAAACCATGAAAGGAATTTGTATAGACTTATGTGATTATGTGCTAGCAAGAATATTTTTTTCATATGCTATGACAAAAATCATATTGAAAAACTTTAATAAACCTTTGAATACTTTGATTGTTTTTGAAACTGACTGAATAGAATGTTAAAAATTCTGTTTACAAAAATCTAGAGGGTAGTTTAAACTAAAAAAGATGAACTTAGAAAAAATATTTGCACAAAACTCAATATATTGCATCAAGAGTCTAGCAAAGCACTGAGAATAAGTTAAAAATCTATAGGATAATTGGTAACAGAGGTAGCACAGCAATTCACAAGAAAACGGAAGAAAAATAAAGCACATATACACACATACATACTATCAGTGAGAAGGAAGAGGAGGAGGAGTTAGAAAAAAATGGAGGATAAGGATAGAGGGATGGAGAAGGAAGTTATAAACTTGCAAATGTAAAAACAAGCAACAAAATACCTCCAGCATGTTATATTGCCTCTGATCATTCACTTACATATTTATTCATACATTTATTCAACAATGACTCCAAGAATATTTTTGGGCCACTAGTACATTGCCAGTCCTGGGCTAACATACACATTTTAAAAGTAAAACAAACAAACCAACAACAACAAAACCAGAAGAAGAAAAAAAAAAAAACAACAACAACCCTGCAGACTTCTTGGTTTACAAATTTTTCAATGAGTTGTTACACCATTGTGGTCCTTATTTTTTATTAAATAATATGCTTTGAGATCCTTTAGACAGTGGTTGTGTCTTCTTCATCCCAGTAGTCAGAAAGGAGCTGAACTATATTGGGCAGCCAATAAATATTTTATGGATTAACAAATGGATACAATGGTGAAGGTAAGAGAAAAGTGGTAACAACTTTAATGGTTAACCATATGAAAAATAAGGAAATATTCAAACAATGGAGGCATATCAAAATATTAAAAATGATTGTCACAAATTTCTAAGTGTAAAAGACAGGGGAAACGGTAAAATATTGATTAGTGCAGTGGTATATCATAATGTTGAAAAAGGAAACAATGTATATTTACAATAATAGGAATAGTTACTTACAGAAAAGAGCATTTGTTATTGTTGTTGTTCAGTCCTAAATCCTGAATGACTTTTGCAACTTCATGGAATGTAGCATGCCAGGCGCCTCTGTTCTCCAGTGTCTCCTGAAGTTAGCTCAATGTTACATCCATTGAGTGAGTGATGCTCTATAACCATCTCATCCTCTGCATGCCCCATCCTCTTCTTTTTTTTTTTTTTTAATTTTATTTTATTTTTAAACTTTACAATATTGTATTAGTTTTGCCAAACATCAAAATGAATCCACCACAGGTATACTTGTGTTCCCCATCCCGAACCCCCCTCCCTCCTCCCTCCCCATACCCTCCCTCTGGGTCGTCCCAGTGCACCAGCCCCAAGCATCCAGTATCGTGCATTGAACCTGGACTGGCGACTCGTTTCATACATGATATTATACATGTTTCAAGCCATTCTCCAGCAATAGTCCTTCCAATTCATATTCAGGGTTGAATTCCTTTATGAGCGACTGGTTTGATCTTAAGGGACTCTCAAGAGTGTTCTCCAGCACCACAGTTTCAAAGTATCAATTTTTTGGCACTCAGATTCCTTTATGGTTCAACTCTCACATCTGTACATGAGCACTGGAAAAACCATAGCTTTGAATATATGAACATTTGTCAGCAATGTGGTGTCTCTGCTTTTTAATATGCTGTTTAGGTTTGTTATAGCTTTCCTTCCAAAGAGCAAGTGTCTTTTAACTTTATGGCTGCAGTCACCATCCACAGTGATTTTGGACTAAGAAAATAAAATCTGTCACTACTTGCACTTCTTTTTGTTGTTGTTGTTGATTTCAAATTAGCTTTTTCACTGTCTTCTTTCACCATCATCAAGAGTATTTTTAGTTCCTCTTCACTTTTGGCCACTGGAATGTTATCATCTGCATATCTGAGGTTGTTGACATTTCTCCTGGCAAACTTGATTCCAGCTTGCTTCACATGATATACTCTGCACATAAGATACATAAGCAGGGTGACAATGTACTGGGTCTTGTTCTGATGGGTGGGGTCATGCTCAGTAAGTCTTTAATCCAATTTTCCGTTGATGGGTGGGGCGGTGTTCCCTCCCTATTATTTACCTTGGGCCAAACTATGGTGGAGGTAAAGAAGATAATGGGGACCTCCTTCAAAAGGTCCCATGCACACACTTCTACACTCAGTGTTCCCAACCCTGCAGCAGGCCACCACTTATCCACGCCTCTACCAGAGACACCTGGACACTCACAGGCAAGTCTAGGTCAGTCTCTTGTGGGATCACTGCTCCTTTCTCCTGGGTCCTGGTACACATAAGGTTCTGTTCATGCCTTCCAAGAGTCTGTTTCCCTAGTCCTGTGTAAGAGATGGCAGTTCCATGGTGGGGCTAATGGTGACCTCCTCTAAGAGGGCTAATGCCATACCCAGGCCTGCTGCAGCCAGAGGTCCTGACCCTGCAGCAGTCCATTGCTGACCCGTACCTCTGCAGGAGACATCAAATGCAGTTCTGACACAGTCTCTGGAATTTCTGGGTGCTGGTGTGCACAAGGTTTGTTTGAGCCTTCTGAGGGTCTCTGGCAGGTATGGGGTTTCATTCTAAACACCATTTCACCCCTCCTACTGTTTTTCTGGGGCTTCTCCTTGGCCCCTGGACGTGAGGTATTTCCTCAAAGTTGCTCCAGTGCCACACAGCCATGGCTCCAACACCTACAGTCTTGCTGGCATTTCTCTGCCCTTAGACATGGGGTCTCTCCTAACAGCTGCTCCAGGGCCACATAGCTGCTGTTCCAGCACCTGAAATTTCCATCTCAGTCAGGCTCTCCCATCAAGAAACATCCATAAATCTCTTATCCGTCTCCATCAGAGGGCAGACGAACTGAAAACCACAATCACAGAAAACTAACCAATCTGATCACATGGACAACAGCCTTGTCTAAACCAATGAAACTATTACCATGCCGTGTATGGCCATCCAAGATGAATGGGTCATGGTGGAGCATTCTGACAAAATGTTGTCCACTGGAGAAGGGAGTGGCAAACCACTTCAGTATGCTTGCTTTGAGAAACCCCATGAACAGTACGAAAATGGAAAAAGATAGGACAATGAAAAATGAGTTACCCAGATCAGTAAGTGCACAATATGCTACTATTGGGCCAAAGCTATATACAGTGGAGATCAGAGGAGAAATAACTCTAGAAAGAATGAAGAGACAGAGCCAAAGCAAAACAACATCCACTTGTGGATGTGACTTGTGATGGAAGTAAGTATGATGCTGTACAGAGCAATATTTCTCAGGAACCTGGAATATTAGGCCCATGAATCAAGGCAAATTGGAAGTGGTCAAACAGGAGATGGCAAGAATGAACATCAACATTTTAGTAATCAGCGACCTAATATGGAATGGGATGGATGAATTTAACTCAGATAACCATTATATCTACTACTATGGTCAAGAATCCCTTAGAAGAAATGGAATAGCCATCATATCCAACAAAAGAGTGTGAAGTACAGTACTTGGATGCAATTTCAAAAATGACTGAATGATCTCTGTTCATTTCCAAGGCAAACCATTCAATATCACAGTAATTCAAGCCTATGCCCCAAACAGCAATGCTGAAGAAGCTGATGTTGAACAGTTCTGAAAACTACAATACCTTCTTGAACTACCAGCCAAAAATAATGTATTTTTCATTATAGGGGAATGGAATGCAAAAATAGGAAGTCAAGAACTATCTGGAGTAACAGGCAAATTTGGCCTTGGAATACAGAATGAAGCAAGGCAAAGGCTAATAGAGTTTTGCTAAGAGAATGCTTTGGCCATAGCAACCACCCACTTCCAACAACACAAGAGAAGACTCTACACAGGGACATCACCAGACGGTCAATACTGAGATCAGATTGATTATATTATTTGCAGCTGAAGTTGGAGACGCTCTATATAGTCAGCAAAAACAAAACCAGGAGCTGACTGTGGCTCAGATCACGAACTCCTTATTTCCAAATTCAGACTTAAATTGAAGAAAGTAGGGAAAACCACTAGACCACTCAGGTATGACCTAAATCAAATCCCTTATGATTATGCAATGGAAGTGACAAATAAATTCAAGGGGTTAGATCTGATGGAGTGCCTGAAGAACTATGGACGGAGGTTCATGACATTGTACAGGAGGCAGGGATCAAGACCATTCCAAAGAAAAAGGAGTGCAACAAGGCAAAATGGCTGTCTGAGGAGACCTTACAAATAGCTGTGAAAAGAAAAGAAGCAAAAGGCAAAAGAAAAAAAAGGAAAGGTATTACCAATTTGAATACAGAGTTCCAAAGAATAGCAAGGAGAGATAAGAGAGCCTTCCTCAGTGATCAATGCATAGAAATAGAGGAAAACAATGAATGGAAAAGACTAGAGATCTCTTCAAGAAAATTAAAGATACCAAGGGAACATTTCATGCAAAGATGGGCACAATAAAGGACCAAAATGATGTGGACCTAACAGAAGCAGAATATATTAAGAAGTGGTGGTAAGAATACACAAAAGAACTATATAGAAAAGATCTTCATGACCCAGATAAGCACGATGGTGTGATAACTCACCTAGAGTCAGACATCATGGAATGCAAAGTCAAGTGGGCTTTAGGAAGCATCACTACAAACAAAGCTAGTGGATGTGATGGAATTCCAATTGAGCTCTTTCAAATCCTGAAAGATGTTGCTGTGAAAGTGCTGCACTCAATATGCCAGCAAATTTGGGAAACTCAGCAGTGGTCACAGGGCTGGAAAAGGTCAGTTTTTATGCCAATCACAAAGAAAAGCAATGACATAGAATGCTCAAACTACCACACAATTGTATTCATCTCACATACTAGCATGGTAATGCTCAAAGTTCTCCAAGCTAGGCTTCAACAGTATGCGAACTGTGAACTTACAGATGTTCAAGCTGGATTTAGAAAAAGCAGAGGAACCAGAGGTCAAATTGCCAACATTCATTGGATTATGAAAATGCAAGAGAGTTCCAGAAAAACATCTACGCCAAAGCCTTTGACTGTGTGGATCACAATAACTGGAAAATTCTTCAAGATATGGGAATACCAGACCATCTTTCTGAGAAATCTGTATGTAGGTCAGGAAGCAACAGTTAGAACCGGTCATGGAACAACAGACTGGCTCCAAGTTAGGAAAGGAGTACGTCATGGCTGTATATTGTCACCCTGCATATTTAACTTTTACTCAGAATACATCATGAGAAATGCTGAGCTGGATGAAGCCCAATCTGGAATCAAGTTTTCCGGGAGAAATGTCAGCCACCTCAGATATGTAGTTCACATCACCATTATGGCTGAAAGTGAAGAACTAAATAGCCTCTTGATGAAAGTGAAAGAAAACACCTAAGAAGTTGGCTTAAAAATTAACATTCATAAAACTAAGATCATGACATCTTGTCCCCTCACTTCATGGCAAGTAGATGGGGAAACAATGGAAACAGTAATGGACTTTATTTTGGGGGGCTCCCCCGGTCCCATCACTTCATGGGAAATAGATGGGGAAACAGTGTCAGACTTTCTTTTTTGGGGATTCAAAATCACTGCAGATGGTGACTGCAGCCATGAAATTAAAAGACGCTTACTCCTTGGAAGGAAAGTTATGACCAACCTAGATAGCATATTGAAAAGCAGAGACATTACTTTGCCAACAAAGGTCCGTCTAGTCAAGGCTATGGTTTTTCCTGTGGTGATGTATGGATGTGAGAGTTGGACTGTGAAGAAGGCCGAGGGCCAAAGAACTGATGCTTTCGAACTGTGGTCTTGGAGAAGACTCTTGAGAGTCTCTTGGACTGCAAGGAGATCCAACCAGTCCTTTCTGAAGGAGATCAGCCCTGGGATTTCTTTGGAGGGATCATGCTGAAGCTGAAACTCCAGTACTTTGACCACCTCATGCGAAGAGTTGACTCATTGGAAAAGACTCTGATGCTGGGAGGGATTGGGGACAGGCGGAGAAGGGGACGACAGAGGATGAGATGGCTGGATGGCATCACTGACTCGATGGACGTGAATCTGGGTGAACTTCGGGAGTTGGTGATGGACAAGGAGGCCTGGCTTGCTGCGATTCATGGGGTCTCAAAGAGCCAGACACGACTGAGCGACTGAACTGAACTGAAGTTCACCGCAGATGGTGACTGCAATGATGAAATTTAAAGACGCTTGCTCTCTGAAAGAAAAGTTATGACCAACCTAGACAACACATTAAAAAGCAGAGACGTTACTTGGTCAACAAAGGTCTGTCTAGTCAAAGCTATGGTTTTTCTAGTAGTCATGTACGGATGTAGAGTTGGACTGTAAAGGAAGCTGAGCATGGAAGAACTGATGTTTTTGAACTGTGGTGTTGGAGGAGACTCTTAAGAGTCCCCTGGGCTGCAAGGAGATACAACCAGTCCATCCTAAAGGAAATCAATTCTAATATTCATTGGAAAGACTGATGTTGAAGCTGAAGCTCCAATACTTTGGCCACCTGATACAAAGAACTAACTCATTTGAAAAGACCCTGATGTTGGGAAAGTTTGAAGGTGGGAAGAGAAGGGAACTACAGAGGATGAGATGATTTGATGGCATCAACGACTCAATATACATGAGTTTCAGTAAATTCCAGGAGTTGGTGATGGACAGGGAGGCCTGGTGTGCCACAGTCCATGGGGTTTCAAAGAGTCAGACATGACTGAACAACTAAACTGAACTGACAATGTAAAACCTTGTCATACTCTTCTCCCAATTTTGAATCTATCTGTTGTTCCATGTGTTCTAACTCTTGCTTCAGTTACAACCTTGACCAACACACATGTTTCTCAAGATACAAGGAAGATGATCTGGTGCTCTAATCTCTTTAAGAATTTTTCACAGTTTGTTGTGATCCATGCAGTCAAAGGATTTCACCTATTCCATGAAGCAGAAGTAGATGTTTTTCTGGAACTCCCTTGCTTTCTCCATGATCAAAAAAATATTTTCCGTATAATCTCTGGTTCCTCTGTCTCATTTAAACTCAGCTTGTTCATCTGGAAGTTCTCAGTTCATGTACTGCTGATGCCTAGCTTGAAGGATTTTGAGAATAACTTTGTTAGCATGTGAAATGAGCACAATTCTACGGTAGTTTAAACATTATCATTGCCCTTTTTGGGGGTTGGAATGAAAACTAACATTTTCTAGTCCTGTGGCCACTGATGAATGTCCCAAATTTGCTGACATATTAACACTTTAATAGCATCATATTTTTGAATGTTAAATAGATCAGCTGGAATTCTGTCACCTCCACCAGTTTTGTTCATAGAATTGCTTCCTTAAGGCCCACTTGACTTCATACTCCAGGATGTCTGACTAGGTGAGTGATAACATCATTATGATTATCTGACCCCACCATCAAGATTATCTCTGGAAGAGATCTGTAGTCTTTCCCATTCTATTGTTTTCCTCTCTTTCTTTGCAGTTTTTTTTTTTTTTTTTTCATTTAGGAAGTGCTTCTTATCTGTCTTGCTCTTCTCTGGAACTCTGCATATCTTTCCCTTTCTCCCTTCTTTACTTCTTTACTTCCCTTAGCTATTTGTAAAGCCTCCTCAGTCACATTGCCTTCTTGCACTACTTTTTGTTTGGGATAGTCTTGGTTACTGCCTCCTGTACAATGGTTTGAAACTCTGTCCATAGTTTTTCAGGTACTCTACCAGATCTACAGAGAAGGCAATGGCACCCCACTCCAGTACTCTTGCCTGGAAAATCCCATGGATGGAGGAGCCTGGTAGGCTGAAGTCCATGGGGTCGCTGAGGGTTGGACACGACTGAATGACTTCACTTTCACTTTTCACTTTCATGCATTGGAGAAGGAAATGGCAACCCACTCCAGTATTCTTGCCTGGAGAATCCCAGGGACAGGGGAGCCTGGTGGGCTGCCATCTATGGGATCGCACAGAGTCAGACACGACTGAAGCGACTTAGCAGCAGCAGCAGCAACCATATCTAATCCCTTGAATCTAGTCATCACCTCCACTGTACAATTATAAGGGATTTAATTTAGGTCATACCTAAAAGGCCTAGTGATTTTTCCCTACTTTCTTTAATATAAGTTTGAATTTTGCAATAAGGAGTTAAAGATCTGAACTACAGTCTTCTTTAGGTCTCTCTTACTTTTTTTTTTTTTAACTGACTGTATAGAGCTTCTCCATCTTTGGCTGCAAAGAACATAATCTAATTTCAGAATTGATCATCTGGTGATGTCCAAGTGTAGGGTCTTCTCTTGGGTTGTTGAAAAGGGGTACTTGCTATGATTGGCATGTTTTCTTGACAAAACTCTGTTAGCCTTTGTCCTGCTTCAATATGTACTCCAAGGCTAAATTTACTTGTTATTCTGGATATTTCTTGACTTCCTACTTTTGCATTCTAATCCCCTATGATGAAAAGGAGTTTGTGTGTGTGTGAATTGTATGGTAGGTCTTCATAGAATTGTTAAACTTCAGCCCCTTCAGCATCAATAGTTGACTCCAGCTCTCTCTGCATCAGTGACTGAGGCATAGGCTTGGATTACTATGATGTTGAATGGTTTGCCTTGGAAACAAACAGATCATTCTGTTATTTTTGAGGTTACATACGAGTTCTGCATTTAGAACTCTTTTGTTGACTATGAGGGCTGCTTCATTTATTCTAAGGAAGAATCCCTTCAATAGTAGATGTAACGGTCATCTGAATTAAATTTGTCCATTCCTGTCCATTTTAGTTCACTGTTTCCTAAGATGTCTGTGTTCAATCTTGCCATCTCCTTCTTGACCACATCCAGTTTACCTTGATTAGTGGACCTAACCTTCCAAGATCCTGTGGAATGTTATTCTTTCCAGCACTGGACTTTTCTTTCACCAGCAGGCACAGCTACAACAGACTGACATTTCTGCTTTGGCTCAGCTGCTTCATTCTTTCTGTATCTATTAGTAATTGCCCCTTGTTCTTCCCCAGTATCACATTGGGTACATTCCAACCTGGGTAGCTCATCTTCTGGTGTCTGGTATCATACATTTTCTACCTTTTCATTCTGTCCATGGAATTCTCCAGGCAAGAATGCTGAAGTGGGTTGACATTTCCTTTTCCAACTGACCACGTTTTGTTAGAATTCTTCACTATGACCTGTCTGTCTTTGGTGGCCCTGCACAGCATGCCTCATAGCTCATTGAGTTATGCAAGCCCCTTGGCTGTTACATAGCTATGATTCACGAAGTTGGAGAACTAGATGTGACTCGGTATTGGATCCATTCTTTAGCTTTAATGCTTGTACTCTGTTGTCTGTGCTTAGTCATAGTAGCTTAGCACCTTTTGTAACAAAATGTTGCATATAGCTTGAAATACACAGGATACCCCATTCTCAAGGCTCTGACCTTTAAAAGTATAAGGCTTTTTCATTTAAAATAGAGATAAAAATGAACAGGACAAAGAATAGCATTCAAGTTCTTGGAGGTTTATAGGAGCATTGTGACCAGACCTACCTGGACAACTGCAAAAACAAAGAATTCTAGCATCGAGATGTTCGCCATCACCAGCTACACCCACCTCCCCTTTAAGTATAAAAGTATCTTGGGTTCTAACTGGGGTAAAATGATTCTTTAGGACACTAGCCCACCATCCTCTTGCCCTTCTGGCTTTCCAAATAAAATCATTACTGCTTTGCTCATTAACACATCTCTTCATTTACTGTTCTGTTGTGCAGTGAGCAGTATGAGTTTGGGCTCAGTAAAAACTTGCCTTGGGATGTTCATTTTTTTGGTGATAATCTATTTACTTCTATTTTCTAAGTTTTTCATAATTAATAAATTTGAACTTGAAATAATAGTGTAAGTACATTTTAACTCTTCAAAATATAATGACAAAGCAAAAATTACCTATATATCACAAACTTCAGAAATATTGCAATAACAATAATTTTTAGAGCATTTCCTGTGCCCTGATGTCTTTTTATTAATTATCACTTTTATAATATATTTTTAAATTGCTTTCTGCACTTTCTTGTCTGTATTTCTCAACAGTATTAGGACCGATTAAAAATTAGGCTTCTGTGATTATAATTATTCTATGGGATATCACATAAAAATTTAGCATAGAAAATTGTGAACAACTTTTAAAACATATACACTTCCACAATTCAGAATAAATCTACTGTTAATGAAAGAAATATCAAAACAAAAAGCTACTGCTAGCAAACCAAAATCAGATCCATTTGTTTTATGAGCAGCAAAGTCAGTCTTTGACATCATGCTGTGGTGAAGGAAAGTACAAGATTTATTTTAGGGCGCCAAGTAAGAACAGGCAGCTCAAGCTGAAAAGACCAAAACTCCCTGATGGCTTTCATGGAAGTGTCTCTAAAGGCAACATTAGTGGTGTGGGCTTTAGGATCAGCTCCTGGGCATTCTCCTGATTGCTTGGAAGTGTAACAGGGTGATATTCTGGGAGTTGACATCATCGATTTTCTGGTCCTAATTTCTCAGGGGTCTCTGTGCTTGTGGTCAGAAGTTTCCATCAGATGGGAACCTGGTTTCTGTAAAAACAACTTAGGAATGTGGATCAAGCATTGTTATTTATTCCCTTCAGGGAAAAGCTAAAGGTTTCATGGACTCTGCTATATGGGTGATCTATTGTTTAAATAAGGTACCGATTTCCCATTCAATAGCTATTCTTCATTACTACTTCTTCACATTGTCCTCATTGTTAACTCTTGAGTGAGCCTTCTGAAATCCAGGAAAGGTATGAAGGAAAATCTTTCATTAAGGAAAGGGGGACATGGTGGGGATACTATACCCGATAGAGTCCCAAGGCGTTTTTCGCGGCACAAATACACACAAAGGTTTTAGATAAGGTGTTTTATTAACCCTGAAAATTTCCTACAGTATTATTGTTTATTATCTTCTGTTAATATTGCATACTTGGGATTTAATTTAGCCATAGTGTTTCTTCTGCAAATGCTGTTTGTTTTTCACTGTTGTGCATTACTAAGACATAATATTTACTGTCTTGTCTGAAATTCTAATCCTTCTAGCTGGGTAGACTTCACTTCATAATTAAATTGACTTAATACTTTGTCTTTCTGCAAATAATTTCTGAGATTTTTCTTATGGTTTATCTTGTATTGAATGCATTTCTTCACTTAGTCCTATTTTTGTTTGTTTTGGTAACATTTTCCCAGATATACTTGGTTATTGTGCTTATTTTTTCCTTAGAGTATCTCTTTCACTACTGTGTGGTATAGCAATCCAAAATCCGCTGGATCATGGAAAAAGCAAGAGAGTTCCAGAAAAACATCTATTTCTACTTTATTGACTATGCAAAAGCCTTTGACTGTGTGGATCACAATAAACTGTGGAAAATTCTGAAAGAGATGGGAATACTAGACCACCTGACCTGCCTCTTGAGAAATCTGTATGCAGGTCAGGAAGCAACAGTTAGAACTGGAACAACAGACTGGTTCCAAATAGGAAAAGGAGTACATCAAGGCTGTATATTGTCACCCTGCTTATTTAACTTATATTCAGAGTGCATCATGAGAAATGCTGGACTGGAAGAAACACAAGCTGGAATCAAGATTTCTGGGAGAAATATCAATAACCTCAGATATGCAGATGACACAACCCTTATGGCAGAAAGTGAAGAGGAACTAAAAAACCTCTTGATGAAAGTGAAAGTGGAGAGTGAAAAAGTTGGCTTAAAGCTGAACATTCAGAAAACGAAGATCATGGCATTTGGTCCCATCAGTTCATGGGAAATAGATGGGGAAACAGTGGAAATAGTGTCAGACTTTATTTTTGGGGGCTCCAAAATCACTGCAGATGGTGACTGCAGCCATGAAATTAAAAGACGCTTACTCCTTGGAAGGAAAGTTATGACCAACCTAGATAGCATATTCAAAAGCAGAGACATTACATTGCCAACAAAGGTCTGTCTAGTCAAGGCTATGGTTTTTCCTGTGGTCATGTATGGATGTGAGAGTTGGACTGTGAAGAAGGCTGAGCGCCGAAGAATTGATGCTTTTGAACTGTGGTGTTGGAGAAGACTCTTGAGAGTCCCTTGGACTACAAGGAGATCCAACCAGTCCATTCTGAAGGAAATCAGCCCTGGGATTTCTTTGGAAGGAATGATGTTGAAGCTGAAACTCCAGTACTTTGACCACCTCATGCAAAGAGTTGACTCATTGGAAAAGACTCTGATGCTGGGAGGGATTGGGGGCAGGAGGAGAAGGGGACGACAGAGGATGAGATGGCTGGATGGCATCACTGACTTGATGGACGTGAGTCTGAGTGAACTCCGGGAGTTGGTGATGGACAGGGAGTGGCATGCTGTGATTCATGGGGTTGCAAAGAGTCGGACACGACTGAGCGACTGAACTGATCCGAACTAAACTGATAGCAATTTGACTGGTTATAAACATTATTATAAATATTTTATCAAATTTAGAAATATTTACTAAAATATTTTATTTGGGGTTCCATTGCCTTCTCCAAAATATAAATAGCATAGTTTATTTCCTGATTTGTTTGGTGAATGCAGTTCTCTGCTCTTCTGGCATTGATTGTTGCTGTGAAGAATTACCCTTCATCCATTGGTGACTTGCCCTTATCTTTCAGAATGCTATCTGGAATTCTAGATCTCCTTATGGTGTGTGCGTTCGTGCTCAGTCACATTCAGCTCTTTGCGACTCCATGGACTGTAGTCTACCAGGCTCCTCTGTCCATATTATTTTCCAGGCAAGAATACTGGAGTGGGTTGCAATTCCCTTCTCTAAGAAATCTTCCAGATCCAGAAATCAAACCCTGATCTCCTGCATTGACAGGCAGATTCTTTACCACTGAGCCACCTGGAAAGCCAAGTTCCTTATCAGATAAAGGTAAAATGTGTCCTTGGCATTTGTTTTCTCCAATACAGCATGGATTTAGAAAAGATAACCGCCTGATGGTCCAAGTAACCTTAACTGAGATCCCTATCTATTGCATGGGCTTAATTCCTCAAACCTGCTGAACCAGACTTTAGTCTACTTTTTTCCCTCAAAGTTTAGTTAACTTTAAGAGGAATGCTTAAATTTCAGAGCTTTTTTTTTTTTTTTTCACCTACATTACATCTATAATATGGAATGTGAGGTCAGGCGTCAGGTCATGCTGCAGCTGAATATTCTAGGCCCTTCCTTTCTTGTGGCATTGTAAATTTCATGGCACGGGCTTTAACACTTCTTTTGACTGCCTTCTGAAATTATTTTCAGGAAGTTGTCGACTAAAAAAAAAGAAATACTACTTGAGAGTTGTGAGTTTGGGGCAAAATGAGGACTGCAGCCTAAGAGGCAGCATCTCAGATAGCTCTGAGAGAGTACTCCAAAGCTGTAGTGGGGGAAAGTCAATATATAAAGTTTTGTTGAAGGGGGAGTTCAATGCCATGAAGCACTCAATTTACAAAAGGCTTTTGTTAGTCATGAGGGTGTGATATCACCATGAAGGGATTTAGTGCTTCTCTAGATATGAAGAGATACAAGGATTGAGATCATAAAATCTGTTCCTAAAAACATCCAACTATCTATAGACATGTCCTACCAGATTCCCTGGAGCACAGAGCACCACACTCCACCCTGAACTCCCTCAGGGGTTGTTGAAAGTCAACAGCTATAGTAGCACAGGGTTCAATCTCCATAGTGGCAGATGGCAAATGCCTTTGTTGTTCAGTCATTGACAATGCTCTTGGTAAGTGCCAATTTTTTGCCAGTTAACACAGTAGATGCTAATTTGATTCCCACCCCAAATCTATAATTTCTAGCTAAGCAAGAGGTTGAAATTTATGGAAATTGAACTATTTTGTAAATTTAAAAAAAAAATTATGAATTTAAGGTATTTTCGGGTAAAATAGTAATCAGTGTTCAACAAACTCTTTCTGTAAAGGGTCAGATAGTGAATAATTTTGGCTACAAAGCCTTACAGTTCCTCAAGTGCACCATCTCAGGGTGAAAGCAGCTATAGACAATCTATAAATGGATAAGTTTGTGTTCCAAAATGATGGTATTTGTTGTTTTTTAGTAACTAAGTCATGCCAACTCTCTGTAACCCTATGGACTGCAACACACCAGGCTTCCTTGACCTTCACTATCTCCCAGAGTTTGCTCAAACTCATGTCCATTGAGTCAATGATGCCATTCAACCATCTCATCTTTGGTTGCCCCTTCACCTCCTGCCCTCAATCTTTCCTAGTGTCAAGGTCTTTTCCAATGAGTTAGGTCTTCCCATTAAGTAGTCAAAATATTAGAGTTTTAGCTTCAGCATCAGTCCTTCCAATGAATATTCAGGGCTGATATCCTTTAGAAGCGACTGGCTTGACCACTTCCTGTCCACGGGACTCTCAAGAATCTTCTTCAGTACCACAATTGGTTACTGGAAAAACCACAGCTTTGAATATATGAACTTTAACCAGCAGAGTGATATCTCTGCTTTTCAATATGCTGTCTAGTTTTGCCATTGCTTTCCTTCCAAGGAGCAAGCTATTAATTTCATTGCTGCAGTCATCACCTGCAGTGATTTTGGAGCCCCCCAAAATAAAGTCTGTCACTCTTTCCACTTTTTCCCCATCTAGTTGCCATGAAGTAATGAGGATTGTATCCACAAGTATTTAAATTTGAATTCTGTATAATTTTCAATTGTTAAATTATTTGTTTTGGTTACCTTCTAATAGTTGAAAAACTAACAACTATTTTTAGCTCATACTGCAAAAACAAGTGGTATGTTGTATTTCCAAGATTACATGTTGGTGTGTTGTAAGACCCAGATTTACCCACAACTAGTCCCTAATATCAGGAAGCTTCTACAAACCTTTCATCCTTATCCATCAGAAGGCAGACAGAATTGAAAACCTCAATCACAGAAAACTAACCAATCTGATCATGTGGATTGCAGCTTTGTCTAACTCAGTGAAACTATGAACCATGCTGTGCAGGGCCAACTAAGAGAGATGTGTCATGGTGCAGAGTTCTGACAAAACATGTTGCACTGGAGAAGGGAATGGCAATCTGCTTCAGTATTCTTACCTTGGGAACTCCATGAACAGTATGAAAAAGCAAAACAAAACAAAATGAAACAAAACACTGAAAGATGAATTGCCAAGCCAGTAGATGCCCAATATACTACTGGAGAAAAGTGGAGAAATATCTCAGGAAAGAATGAAGAGGCTGAACTGAAGCAAAACAACACCTAGTTGTGGATGTTACTGGTGATGCAAGTAAAGTCCAATGCTGTAAAGAACGATATTGCACAGGATCATAGAAAGTTAGATCCATGAATCAAGGTAAATTGGAAGTGGTCAAACAGGAGATGATAAGAGTGAACATCAACTTTTTAGGACTCAATGAATTAAAATGGAATGGGTGAATTTAATTCAGATGACAATTACATATACTACTGTGGGAAAGAATCCCTTAGAAGAAACGGAGCAGCCTGCATAGTCAACAAAACTGTCTAAAATGCAGTAACAGGTACAATCTCAAAAATGATAGAATGACCTCTGTTCATTTCCAACGCAAACCACTCAATATCACAACAATCCCAGTCTGTGCTACAGCCACTAACGTGAAAAGGTGAAGTTAAATGAAGCCCTACAAAACCTTCTAGAACTAACACCAAAAAAAAAAAAAAAAAAAGTCCTTTTCATCATAGAGGGTTGGAATGCAAAAATAGGAAGTCAAGAAATACCTGGAGTAACAGGCAAGTTTGGCCATGGAATACAAAATGAAGTAGGGCAAAGGCTAACAGAGTTTTGCCAAGAGAACACTCTGGTCATAACAAACAACATCTTGCAACAACACAAGAGAAGACTCTACACAGGGACATAATTAGATCATCAATACCAAAATCAGATTGATCACATTCTTTGAGCCAAAGATGGAGAAGCTCTATACAGTCAGCAGAAACAAGACCAAGACTGGAATTTGACTGTCACTCAGATCATGAACTTCATATTGCCAAATTCAGACTTAAATTGAAGAAAGTAGGGAAGACCACTGGACCATTTAGATATGATCTAAATCAAATCCCTTATCATTATACAGTGAAAGTGAGAAATCAATTCAAAGGATTAGATCCGATTAGACAGAGTGCCTGAAGAACTATGGACGGATGTTCGTGACACTGTACAGGAGGCAGGGATCAAGGCCATCCTCAAGAAAAAGAAATGCAAAAATTAAAAATGACTGTCTGAGGAGGGCTTACAGATTGCTGAGAAAAGAAGAAAAGTGAAAGACAAAGGAGAAAACGGAAGATATATCCATCTGAGTGAAGAGTTCCAATGAATAGCAAGGAGAGATAAGAGAGCCTTCCTCAGTAATCAATGCAAAGAAATAGAGGGAAAAAAATAAAATGGGAATTACTAGAAGCCTCAAGAAAATTAGAGATACCAGGGGAACATTTCATGTAAAGATGGGCACAATAAAGGACAGAAATGGTATGGACCTAACAGAAGCAGAAAATATTCAGAAGAGGTGGCAACAATATATAGAAGAACTATACAAAAAAGATCTAAAGGACCCAGATAACCAAGATGGTGTGATCACTCACCTAGAGCGAGACATCCTGGAGTGCAAAATCAAGTGGCTCTTAGGAAGCATCATTAGAAATAAATCTAGTGGTGGCAATAGAACTCCTGCTAAGCTCTTTCAAATCCTAAGAGATGATGCTGTGAAAGTGCTGCACTCAATATGCCAGGAAATTTGGAAAACTCAGCAGTGGCCACAGGACTGGAAAAGAACAGTTTTCATACTAATCCCAAAGAAAGGCAATGTAAAAAATGTGCAAACTATCACATGATTTCACTCATCTCACACGCTAGCAAAATAATGCTCAAAATTCTCCAAGCTAGGCTTCAACAGCATGTGAACTGTGAACTTCCAGATGTTCAAGCTGAATTTTAAAAAGTCAGAGGAACCAGAGATCAAATTGCCAACATCTGTTGGATCATCAAAAAATCAAGAGTTCCATAAAAACATCTACTTCTTCTTTATTAGGTTAGTTTAGGTTTAGTTGATCAGTCCTATCTGACTCTTACGACCCCATGAACTATTTGCTCTCTGCCCATAGGATTCTCAAAAGCGAGAATACTGGAGTAGTTTGCCAATTCTTTCTCCAGGGGATCTTTGCAACCCAAGGATTGAACCTGGGTCTCTTTCATTGCCAACAGACTCTTTACCAACTGAACCACCAAGGAAGCCCCAAGGCTAAATCATTTGACTGTGTGGATCACAACAATCTGGAAAATTGTTAAGAGCTGGGAATACCAGATCACCTGACCTGCCTTTTTAGAAATTTGCATGCAGGTCAAGAAGCAAATAGTTAGAACAAGACATGAAACTACAGACAGGTTCCAAATTGGACAAGGAGTACATCAAGGCTGTGTATTGTCACCCTGCTTATATAACTGCTTATTTACATGTAGTTGAATGATGTAGTACTGGATGCCAAGCTGGATGAAGCACAACCTGACATCAATTTTCACCTGGAATCAATTTTCACCTGGAAAATTGTCAACAACTTCAGATATGCAGATAACACCACCCTTATGGCAGTAACCGAAGAGGAACTAAAGAGCCCCTCAATGAAAGTGAAAGAGGTGAGTGAAAAAGCTGGCTTAAAACTCAACATTCAGAAAACTAAGATCATGGCATCTGGTCCCATCGTTTCATGGCAAATAGATGGAGAAACAATGGAAACAGTGACAGCCTTTATTTTCTTGGGCTCCAAAATCGCTGCAGATCATGACTGCAACTTTGAAATTAAAAGACACTTGCTCCTTGTAAAAAAAGTTATAATCAAACTAGACAGCATATTAAAAAGCAGAGACATTACTTTGCTGACAAAGGTCCATATAGTCAAAGCTGTGATTTTTCCAGCAGTCATATATGGATTTGAGAGTTGGACCATAAAGAAAGCTGAACACCAAAGATTGATACTTTTGAACTGTGGTGCTGGAGAAGATTCTTGAGAGTCCCTTGGGCTGCAAGGAAATCAAACCAGTCAATCGTAAAGGAAATCAGTCCTGAATATTCCTTGGAAGGGCTGATACTGAAGCTGAAACTCCAGTACTTTGGCCACCTGGTACAAAGAACTGACTCAATGGAAAAGATCTTGGTGCTGGGAAAGATTGAAGGAAAGAGAAGAAGGGGACAACAGAGGATGAGGTGGTTGGATGGCATCATTGACTCGATGGACATGAGTTTGAGCAAGCTGCTGGAGTTGGTGGTGGACATGGAAGTCTGGCATGCTGCAGTCCATGTGGTCACAAAAAGTCAGACATGACTGACTGAAGTGAACTGATGCTGTATTTCACCCCTAGAGTTTCAGTTTAAAAACCCTTGATATGAATGACTACATTTGGGAAAAATGAAAAAAATTATGTCTGGATGACTGTGGTGTGACCTGAGAACCTCTATATTTGTTTTCCATGCTGGAATTTTGCTAAACATTCAATATGAAAACTGCTGAATTGTAACTGAGTTGCATAACAGAATAATACTAAAAACTGGACTTTGTGTGGCCAAGGAAAATATAATTACCCCTAGTAATGAATGAGATGCATCCAATAACCCATTTGAATATAAAAAATAATTTTACCTTCCAATTCAAATTATTGGTAAACAGCTTATGTAAACCTGTATTAACGTCCTTCATTTTCCTGTAAAAACGCCTGCCCATTTTCCACTGATGGGACACTATTCTGGTTTCTTCTAGAATCTGTGATCCCCAAATAACAATACTAAGACCCCCTAATGCATTGTCCTTTTGCTTCTTTACAGTTCATGTTCCTATCAGTTGACATTTTTGGTATCAGAAGTGGGATCTGAAGAGGTCTTCTGCCCATCTCCAAAGTTGCCGTGAATTTGAGCAAGGTACTTGTGTGAGCCCCCTGTGCTCTGTCACCTACCTGGTGGTGCAAGACTTGGATAAGTCCTCTCAGTCTTGAACCTTCCTCTTTGGTTAAGGTTCAGACCTTTAGTTTAGATGTCATTTTTAAACTAATTGGTTAAGGGTTTGTTCCCTTTCTCTGAGTTCACTATAATGGGACATTTATAGCCTAACACTGTATAGGGGAGGATTTTTCCCCATCTGGGACTCCTGCAGGGTACATGTAAAAAAAGCTGGGGGTTTCCTGTTGTGCTTGTCTAGGTGAGCAAACCAATGGCAATACATACCGTAGATGACATAAAATTGGCCTAGTCACAATGGGGAACTTTTGAAACTGAAAAGTTGATCATTTGGGATGCACAGTTAGAGGCTAATTGGTCTAAAACTAAACAGAGTAGTAAACCTATTTAAATTCATAAGCTGAAGGCTCCCAAGGAGATCATGAAACTCAAAAGTTTAAAAATCTCAACTTGCTTCACTTCAAGATACTGTGTCCAAGTTCACTGCTGCAAATAAAGACCTCTACTTTCAACTAAAAACTCAAAAAAGAAAAAAAAAAAATCAAGAGCTCTCTTTCTCTGCTCATTCTTTTTTGACACCTGCTTATCTAGGACTCACTGTGTTGCCATTCTATTTTTCTGATTCCTCTAATCCTCCTCTGTAATCTCCCCACCTAGTAGCACTCCTGTAAAAAAAATTTCCCTTTGTCACTGTTTTTTTACTCTTTGGCATCCACAATCTGGAATCCGGAACCTTAGCTCCTTGCAGAATTATGGGCCAGAGCTGAGTATTTTCCCAAGATCACTGAGGACTCCCTCTACTTTGTAGAAGAATATAATCGTGTGATATAAACCTATGATCTAAGTCATCTCTGACTTGCATCAAATAACCTGTGTCTTAGTTGGAGATGACCAATCCAGACACAGGCATACTACTGTGGGCTGGCTTCACCCTTTTGATGATTTCCATAGAAGGAGCATGGGTGCAGAATTACTAGCTTCCCAGGCAACTTGAGTCCTTCAAGAAGTAATTCCTCAGGCTTTTCCCCATTTTATTGACAGAAAACATCTAGTCTACTAACAAAGATCTGATGGAACTGTTCACGATCCATACCCACGCCATAACTGAATTGTTTGTATAGACTAATCTTACTCTCTGATTCAAATGACTTGGGTAAGTCTATTAACTTCCTCCTTTTAGCCTATTAAAAAACAAACAAACCTGTGGCGGATTCATTTTGATATTTGGCAAAACTAATACAATTATGTAAAGTTTAAAAATAAAATAAAATTAGAAAAAAAAAAACGTAAAAAACAAAAACAAACAAACAAACAAAAAAAAACTCTGCCCAGGACATTATTGTGGTTTCCTCTGGAATCTAGGATCCTTGAATTACAGTCCCAAGACTTCAAATAAGTTTTTATTTTTTTTTCTTTTTTGGTGGGGGGGGCTGGGGCTTTTTATAGTTTGTGGTCTTTTTGGTTGCCAGAGGTTTAATTGTTGGTTTGTTTGTTTGTTTGTTTTTTAAACTGGTGCCTTATTTTGTTTTTTCTTCAAACTGAAGATGAACACATTTTCTATAATCCAAAAAACAATTTAGACTTTTTTTTTAAATTTTAATTGGAGGCTAATTACTTTACAATATTGTGGTGGTTTTTGCCATACATTCATATGAATCAGCTAGAATTTAAACTAACAAAACACATTCAATGGTTTGCTCAGAACTTCCCCTTGAGTGAGAAACAATGCAGACATACCGCACAGACTGTCTAAGTTCACAGGAGACTTATTTTAGAGTGTTCAGACAAAAGCCTCCTTGAGAAAGTTTCTTTTCAGCAAGAGAGACTTTTAAATGTGATATCCAGAAGATAGAATATTCCCTTGAGAGTTTTCATGTGGTCAGTTGTGGACACTTCACTTTTGTTTCATGTCCCTGCTGAAACTTAAGAGACTGAAATGTTCGGATTATAGAGGCAGTTCTGTATCCATCTTAGTCTTTTTTACAAAACTTGTATGATATCTCATTGGAAAAGACCCTGATTCTGGGAAAAATTGAAGAGGGGAGGAAAAGGGGACAAGAGAGAAGGAGATGGTTGGATGGCATCACTGATGTGATGGACATGAGATTGAGTAGGCTCCAGGAGTTGGTAATGGACAGGGAAGCCTGGCGTGCTGCAGTCCATGGGATTGCAAAGAGTCAGACACAACTGTGTGACTTGAGCTGAACTGAATGATATCTCTTCCACTAGAATTTAATCTGTTTTTACAGCTTCCACAGCTACTAGAAAAGTCCCTCGTGAAATTTTCAATGTGCGAAGTTCACTCAAGACATGACTCCTCTCTTCTGGTCATATTTTTAAGGCAAAGATGACAATTTATTACAGTCTTTCTCTTCTTAGTAAGATATATTTTAGTTACAAAGGAAGCACTGCCAAGTCACTGCAGAGAGTGTCATACAACCAAGGGTGCAGCAGGAACAGTTGCTGTGTGAGTCAAATTTCATTGCTCAGGCCAGGTGAAACCAGAACTAAACAGGCACAAAGCTCCACCCCTTCCCTCTCCCAGACCTGGAAGTGTCCCTAGACCTGAACCAGAACTATATATATTTTTCTTTATTTTCTTTGTGTCCTTCTTCTACCTGCTTTGACATTCAGATACTTGTTGGTTGTTAAAATAATCTTATCATTCTGTTTGCAAGTTTTGAATCTTGTTTCACATTCACACAAAACATTTTGTACTTTTCTCTTAATTTATTAATGATAGGTTAATGACTCAAATACTTTTAAAATATATTATTCCTTTGGCGTTCTTGAAATGTTTTTGTGCCTATAAAAGTTCTTACCATATGGACATTAATTTAATATTATTTAAATACTTCTAAATTGCTTATGATTTCAGTTTTTGAATGATAATATCTTTCTGATAACAAAATAATTGAATGCCTATTGAAAATATACAGGAAATGTTCAAGCATCCAATGGAGAAAACAAAGAGAAACTATGCTCCTTCAACCATAGAACTCCACTGCAGCATTTTGTGGTGTTTTGCTCGTATTTGGCCTTATCATTTGGAATATTAGTTTTGAAGACAGATAAATCATATGTTTAAATCTTCAATTCTATAGTTGCTAACGAAAAAAATAGAGTATCTATTCACATAATTTAAAGTTATTTATGTTGCAAATTCATATTCAGAAACTTCTATCTATCAGGGGTTAATCACTTTCTAATTGATTTTTGTGGGGTTTTTACATTATGGCATTAGCTCCTCTCTTAGTTTGCAAAAATTTTTCTACTTCATCATTTTAATTATAATTGTATTTATTGTATTAGAATATCCATGGTTTGTGATAGTAACTAATTCCTAAATCTGTGACTTAACTCACTAAAGATTTATTTATCAACAATACAGGTCCTAATGCAGGTGGTGCAATACTCCATGACAAATAAGAAATAAAGAACATGCACTTAGGACACTTTGATCATGAACACTGGCATCAGGAGGTCTCATATGTTGCCACAGTGGGGTAAACGGAGCCATATCACTGTTGATGCACTGTTTTCAATGCACCAACCTAAAAACCATATGCTCTGTTCTCTCAGGCAATCGGGTAGAACCAGTTAATGACTCCACTACATGGCACATGGCAGGGAGAAAGTACATGGCAGCAAACATCTCAACTGAGATATCTACTACAGAGCTATTTTATGACTTTATTCTTCATATAAATTTAATGTTGGAATTGCTTATTAGGTCATTGTGAAATTATGATATATTCTTTCTTTTTGTCCTTCTACTCATCTCTCTACTTTGACTGACCTTTTATTGTCTTCTGTCTGAAGGCTCCAGACAACCTTAGGTCATGAGCAATAGTCACTTCCTCTTCTTTGTCTTCTGGATACTCAGAGCAGTATAACCTTTGCTCCTATACAAGACTCACAGTGTTTTTGAAACGTTTTTTTTTATTATGTCTACCTCTTCTATGGATATACTTTGGAGTAAGGAACCACACTGTTTATATAAACTGACCCATTCAATATGTCCACTTAAAGCAAAATACTGTAGAGTACGAACACCCAGATTTCAAGTGTGTTTCATAGAATTTGTTATTAATTGAACTTTGAGTTATTAGACATTCCAGTCTTTACATTCTGCCTTAACTAGAGATACGTAAGTAAATACTAGATTTTTCATAGGAATTAAATGAAATAGTTGGTCCAAAATGAAAACTATAGCACCCAATATAGATTAGAAAATTCAATATTTTTCCTCCTTTCTCCCCTCTTTTGCATAGTTTCTTATTCCTGGTGGCTCAGCTGGTAGACAATCCATCTGTAATGCAGGAAACCCAGGTTTGATCCCTGGGTTGTGAAGATCCCTTGGAGGAGGCAATGGCTACCTGCTCCTTGCTTGGAGAATTCCATGGACAGAGGAGCCTGGTTGTCTAGAATCCATGGAGTCTCAAAGAGTCAGACATGACTGTGCGACTAACACTTTCTTCTATAAAAGGAACATGAAAATATGTATAAGGCATTATTGTATAGCAAAATGTTTCCAAAACTTTGTGTATTAAACAATTATACAATCTTGCAATAACTATGACAATGTATGTTATAATCTACCTAGTATTATTTTGCTTTATAAAGTTTAGTTATAAAATATATTTAAAGTTAATGTTTTATATCACTAGTATTAATGGAAAACCAGTAACACTTGTCATGGATAAAAGTTAACAAAACAACTTTACTAAATTAAAAATTAAATTGTGAAATAAAAATAACAAATAAATTGTGGAAATGAATTCAAATATTGTAAAAATGCTCATTAGAAAATAAATTATTTAATGAGAAGTCTTGTAATTTTTATGATTATTCAATAATGAAGAGATACTTGGCTCAATATTGCTTGTATAAATGTGTCTCCGTGGTTCTATGTCTAAAAGAAAATTGTTGTTCACTGAGAGTATTCAAACACAGATGTCTAGAAACATGTGTGTAAAAACAAACAAACAAAACTTTAATGAATTTCCTGAGATGTCTGAACACTGAGACCATATACTCTTAGCCAAATTAGTGTAAATGATCATTGATATATGAATTTTTATTTCAATATATTGTCTTCTTAAAATAATCTTTCATATTGCACCTGACATAAATCTTTCATATTGAAAGGTTCAGTTACAATGTTATTAAAAGTCTTACAATGTCAATAAGATAAACTTCCCCATAATAAAATCAGTGAAACACACAATGAAAAATAACCAGTTTTATGTCCACCACCTTATTCATAAAGCTGCGAAAAATAACAAATAGTCAATGATCTGCTCCTAATATGGTTGGCAATCACCTGAGCTTAACAGCATCATCTCTTAATGGTCCACACATTGTTGGCCAGAACACCTTTCTTTACATCACAATAAGAAATGTGGATGGAAACCTCTTATTTGACAAATATTTGGATTTCCCTATTCTCATTTGTACAAGTACAGTACCACCACTGTATATTGTTTAAAAATTCCTTTTCCATTTCTACAAACTGACAAATAATTGCAGTATACTGTGACTTTAGGGATTCTTTTTATACTTCCAAGCTGAATTACCAAAAAATCACTGGATTCACAACTGTAGTTTCATCAATGTATGATGGATAATCCTGCAATTTTTAATATTTATAACTGAAATAGGAGATTTAAAATGTTGACTGTTTCTTTAACTCTATTTTGCACAGTGTTCTTTGGACAGGCATGTCTTATCAATTTCTTGCTTTGTCCATGATTATCCATTTTACCATTTCTTTGACATAAATTTTGCTAT
This sequence comes from Bos javanicus, assembly GCF_032452875.1. Taxonomy (NCBI): domain Eukaryota; kingdom Metazoa; phylum Chordata; class Mammalia; order Artiodactyla; family Bovidae; genus Bos; species Bos javanicus. The sequence goes on along the minus strand of NC_083871.1, from coordinate 2,320,445 downwards.
ATGTCTTTCTAATTATCTCAGCATCTCTGGCCCTTGAAATCAAATATGATGTTACAAACAATCTTCATGAATTTTCATTGCATTTCCTATCACACTGAGCATAAGTTTCTAGGATAAAATCCTTGTACCTTGCTTTAAAACTTTTAGTCCGTTTGTATGAAATTATTTGTGTATTTTAAAATAAGACTTGAAGTCTGATACTTTCACTATGGAATATTAGTATCTGCAAACATAAGACACATGAAAAGATTTGACTACAGCCTTAGAAAAATGGAATCACAAATTAAAAATAATAATCATGTCACAGTGTTTTAATTTTCTTTTAGCTGAAGACATTTTGAGATATAATACACACACACACACACACACATATATATATATAACTGATTTAATTGTATTAAATGTTAATTTTTAATCACAATGTTTTATCAAAATCTTTAATATCAATCATTAAAATGCTCTATTGTTTAAATTTTGTGTATTTTTAATTTAAATTTCATTAAATTTAGTGCTTTAATTCTCTTGTTCACAGTGTCTATCATCTTACTAAAATTCTTCCTGATTGATTGATCTGTTTCTAAGAGAAATACATTAATTGTTTCTCTTTTCATTGTGGAATTATAAATTTTCCCTCCATAGGTTTTTACTGCATATATTTCATGCTAACACATATGTTCATGACTTTTATTTTTCCCAAGCTACCCCATGAACCATGATATCACCCATATGCATCTACTAAGACCTCACCTCAAGTCTGTTGATCTCAGGTCAGTTTTATATTGAGCTGAGGTCTCTATCAGTCAGTGGTCTATATCACATAGATATCAGTCAGTGGCAAGTGAAAGCCAGTCAGTCAGTCACCAGCGTGAAGCATGGCTACTGGAAAACTGTGCTTATTTCCATGGTATAAATACATAGACACCAACCTTGTCTTTCCCCTGCCAGTGCCCATAGCATTTAGCCCTATTTATGTCCCTTCATTTCCCAGCTGACAATGTTTCCCTCTTCCTTAGGCTCATGAGACTCAGTAAATCTTGAATCAGAGGTCCTACTGTGGTTTCAGCCTTCCGGGCATGATCTGGTCTTCGCTTGTCTAGCCATCTTAGACATTAGCTCACTTCCAGATCTGCTTTCCCATCAGTCATTTCCAATTTGAACCTGAAAGTCCTCAGAAATTCAGAAGGCCTGATGCTGCAATCCCTACTCATGTTTTGGCATCTAGAACATCTGTAACAATGTGTTTAAAATAGAATCATAACTATGTTAGTCCCAGTTTCACCTGAGTTTTAGCTGATGTTTTCCAAAGTGAGATGTTAGGCAGTAATCACCCTTTCAGGAAAGTAAAGTGTCTGACAACTAGTACTTTAATTGGCAACTGATCTTCAGTTTATGAACTAGTTTGGAGAGGCTGAGTAAGTAACTGGAGATTAGGGATGTGGATTAGGAAAGGACAGCCAGAGTGCCTGAGCTGCGCTTTTCCATGCTGGAGTGAGTCTGCATATGGGGAGGTAGTTGGGGAGTATTCCACTTTGATCTTATGTTTGGAAACCTACAGAGACCACAGAGAGAATGTACATGCAGCCCAGGAATCTGGCACTGTCAGAGTCTGTACTCTAACAATTTCTCAGGAAAAGAAAGATGTGAGGTGATGAGTGGCTGGCAGTCCTGACGATGGAGCAAAGTACATGGAACTGGTTAGGAATGGGCTTGTACTGCCAGAATCTTTCAGGCTGAAGCATGCACCAGTGTCTGCAGGATGCAGAAAAATATCATCCATGTGGGAGAGCTGAAAAGTAGATGTCATTAGATTCTGGTCTAGAAGGCCCAGGAAATGGCTAGGAATCTCCCTGTAGATGATGTGAGGTGCACCCCTAGAGTTGTTAGTGCCCAGCAAGTAGAGTAGTGTCTTTGTTGGATACAAATGTGACATGGGAGATGAAGGATTCTCTAAAGAACACATATACGGTAAGACAAAAGTCAGTTTTAATAGCAGCCAAGTGCAGAAAGCACCAGAGCTTGCCATGGTTTCAGTCAACATGTAGTTTGCATGCTTCTGTTTCCTCTCTTCCCTTCCTCCCCTGTCTTCTAATACTTTGCACGGGTTGAATGCAGCATGGGTTAGAAAGAGGTGAAGAGGCAGTGATCTCCACCATTCTGTTTTCCACATCATTTATCAATTCTTCTGCCTGTTATTCTGAAATTGATTACTTCTAGCTTGTTTTTCAATTCAGTTGTATCGTTCATCTGTTTTTTGTTCTCTAGTGCCTCTAGGCCTTTGTTAAACATTTCTTGCATTTTTTTCAATCCTTGCCTCCTTGCTTATATGCAGAATCTAAAAAAAAAAAAAAAAAGAGTACAAATGCACTTATTTACAAAAGAGAAATATATTTACAGGTTTAGAGCACAAATTAATGGTCACCAGGTAGGAAGGGGAGGGTGAGGATTAGGAGTTTGAGATTGACATGTACATATTGTTATGTTTCAAATAGATAACCAACAAGGACCCTACTGTAAAAGAAAAGATAAATATGAGAAATAATAAATATAATCAATACTGCTCTATGTTACATATGAAAATGGTATAGAGAGTAAATCCTAAGAGCTTTCCTCATGAAAAATATTTATTTAATAATATCTTAAATTTTGTATCTATGTAAGATGATGGATGTTCACTTAAACTTATTGCGGTAATTGCTTCTTTATGTTAAGTCAAATCATGGTGCTTTACATCTTCAACTAATACAGTGTTATATGTCAATTATATCTCAATAAAACTTGGGAAGCAAAAAGAAAGAGATGAGAGGTGGAAGCAATAGGAAAGAAGAAAGAAGAAGCTGCCCTCCTTGTCTTCCTGTAGCTGAGGGCCTGAGGAAAGAAGAGACTTATTCCATTTATGTTCAGTTATGACAGAGGGCTGGATATATTAATTACCGAGATAAGACCATTATGTGACTAGATGACATTGGAGGGTTTTTCATTGTCTGTGTGTGATGGAAAAAAGAACCTGCTTCAAATCTAGCCCAAAGTTATGGGAAGAAATAGCCCCCAAAGTGTGTGTGTACAGAAGTGGGTGTGAGGTGGAAAGGTTGAGTTGCCTTCTAATTTTCATACAGAAGTTCTAAGTGTTTAATCAAACTTTTAATGCAATGTTTCTCCTGTGTGTATCTTTTTCAGTTTTTCTTTTTATATATTTTCTATGATAGCTCTGCATTTGCAGTAGAGATATGTTCAGGCATGGTATCATTGCAACACACTGGCCATGAATCCCACTGAATTTGTCTTAGAAAAAGAACAAAGTATCAGTCTTCTTTCTGTCTTTGGAGGAAGTGGATATTTAATAGAAAGTTAAAATCTGATAATGCAAGAAATGTTGAAAATAAACTTTAGCTGGCCATCCTGAAAGCTAAGTATTCATGACAGCTGAAGCATTATGTTCTTCATGCTTAGAAGTATTACTGTATCTGTATACTCTTCATTTTTTTGAATTACTGAAATCCTAAATGTTTTATAATTGTTTACAGAGAAGTGATTATACTAGAACTATGAAAATATGTTACTGTAACAAAGCATAAAATAAGTAACAGATGGATATGTATTATAAAACAGTTTTGTCTTTCTTTAGATGTACTTATAGTAAAAGAAAAAAAAATGAAGCTTTGAAAATACATTAGCAAAATATGTCTATGAAAAGTGTTTTTAAAATATTTGTCCATTAAACATCAAATAGTCTGTTTTGTTTTATTCCTTCAGAACATTAAACTTGCAAATTTTTATATTTCCAGATCACATTCCTTAGCTGAATATTTCTTGCTATAAGAAACACTACCAGTCATTTTGTTCTACCTTTTTATATATTTTGCATATTAATAAGCAGATGTTGAGAAAAGATAACACTTTGCCCGTGTTTCCAACTAATACTTGAGAGAGGTGAGTTTTGGCTTTTTCACATTTTTCTACCCTAGAGATATTGACTGTGCTGTTTGTTTAAATGATTCATTTAAATGATGCATTTTATGAGTTGCAAGTAACTGGCACCACAATAATGCCATTTTTCAGATCATATTCCCTTCTTTATAAAATGTGGCATATATTTTCCCACCCAGATCTTTCAATATTACTGAGCTGTAACAAAGCATGATCACACCTGAGCTCATAGAATAAAGCATCACATGAACAGTGTTGATTTTATTCTCTCACAGGTTTGAAGCGGTTGTATATGTGGCTCATGGAGAATGAAGAGTTTTTGAAATTGACAATGAGAGACTCAAGAGAGTCTTCACAGGAAGATCCAAAGAGTGTCTGAGGACTATGAAAAGTCCACCTCAATATAGTAACAGTAATATTGTCATGAAATTAATTTCTACTGTGAAAGGATTCTGCTCAGCTGTGCCGCAGGCTCGTACAGAGGAACAGATGGGGCACTGAGATAAGAGAGCCAAGCAGCTGAGATCTCATAAGGGTTAGTTTGTAGTAGATTACAAAGTAGTTACACTCCTCCTGACTCCATACCCCTTGCAAAGTAACCCAATACCCTCTCCCATTAAGCTATGGAATCCATTTATTTTTATTTTCTTCTGGGCTGTCCGTGTGACTTGCTTTGCTCAACAAATGTGGCTGAAGTGGTAATGTTTAAGTTTCATGTTTTAATGTCAAGGAGATTGGCATGCCTTCTTTCTATCTCGGGATCCCTGGCAATATCATGAGACCAGCCCTAAGCCAGCCCCACGGTTAATGAAGAACCATGAAACAATTCCTAAGTCAGAGCAGATATATCAGTGATGTGTAGAGCAGACAGCCAAGGTCAAGAAAGCTGCATATCTAACTTGAGATTGAGTAAATATGCATGGAAGGTCCCACTTGGAATGAAAATAAACTACTAACTTGAAAAACTGTGGATAAATAGTTGTTTCAAGGGCAAAATGTTTTGAGTGGTTTGTTGCATAACAGTAGCTATCTGATGCAAAGTATAGTACTAACCAGGAAAATCAATTTTTGGAAGAAAGGAAAGTAAGGTTAGAATAGGTATGATAAACAATGAATAGAAGTGCACCAATATTGTTAGAAAGTGACGTAAGGCATGGAATACAGAAAAGGTTAAACCAGGATTTCAGGGAGGAGGGGACTAGAGTAGACCTGTGCTGATAGACCGTTGCTCTTGTAACTTTTGTTACATCACTCTAAGTCTGCACAATTTTAATTCCAATTTTCAGAAAAAAAACATTTTTTTTTCCCACTCGTAAACCAATAAATTGACACCTTTTAGGTCAGTCTACACTTAGCTAAGGACTTAGTATAGAGCAGCACTGATCAATATGTATATGATTACATAAGTGTTATAGTATAACATGACTTCAGGTACCACATATATTACATATATTGTACTATTGATTTAGATAACAAGAATGTAGCAAGACATGCCTGCTTTAATTACTTAGAGAAAATGAGAAAGAGGAGAAAGGGATACCCATCATGACTGGGTGACATGAAGTTTGAAGAAAGAAGGGTTTTGCAGAAGATTAAGAAAATCATGGTCTGTAAAGAGTGTTGAAGAATTACAACAATCCTGATCAAGGATCCTCTGAAGATTTGACATTAGTTCCACTGGATGATTTTAGGCGAGGGAAAATAGAAGAGTTGTCCAAGCAGATTGAAGTAAAAGGTGGGTTTATAATCCAGCACTGAATTATTAAGGAGGCTTGGTTTTAAAAATAAGGAAAAAAATTCATAGTGACTACATCCTATAAAGAATGTTGTCTGATGAACGTTGTTTTACAACAAGGTATAAAACAGTTAGAACTGGACATGGAACAACAGACTGGTTCCAAATAGGAAAAGGAGTACATCAAAGCTGTATATTGTCACCCTGCTTATTTAACTTATATGCAGAGTACATCATGAGAAACACTGGGCTGGATGAAGCACAAGCTGGAAACAAGATTGCCAGGAGAAATATCAATAACCTCAGATATGCAGATGACACCACCTTTATGGCAGAAAGTGAAGAACTAAAGAGCTTCTTGATGAAAGTGAAAGAGGAGAGTGAAAAAAATGGTTTAAAGCTCAACATTCAGAAAACTAAGATCACAGCATCCAGTTCCATCACTTCATGGCAAATAGATGGGAAAACAGTGGTCGACTTAATTTTTGGGGGCTCCTAAATCACTGCAGATGGTGATTGCAGCCTTGAAATTAAAAGACACTTACTCCTGGGAAGAAAAGTTATGACCAACCTAGACAACTTATTAAAAAGCAGAGACATCACTTTGTCAACAAAAGTCTGTCTAGTCAAGACTATGGTTTTTCCAGTAGTCATGTATGGATGTGAGAGTTGGACTATAAAGAAAGCTGAGCACAGAAGAATCGGTGCTTTTGAACTGTGGTGTTGGAGAAGACTCTTGAGAGTCCCTTAGACTTCAAGGAGATCCAACCAGTTCATCTTAAAGGAAATCAGTGAAGCTGAAACTCCAATATTTTGGCCACCTGATGTGAAGACCTGACTCATTTAAAAAGTCCCTGATGTTGGGAAAGATTGAAGGTGGGAGAAGGGGACAACAGAGGATGAAATGGTTAGATGGCATCACCAACTCAATGGACATGAGTTTGGTTAAACTCCAGGAGTTGGTGATGGACAGGGAGGCCTTGCCTGCTGTGATTCATGGGGTTGCAAAGAGTCAGACATGACTGAACGACTGAACTGAACTGATAAGACAATAAATTCCAACTTATTTAGAAGGCATTTCCCACACCTTAAAGTGAGAAGGATTGTTGCACTACACATACTCTGTGTTCAACTGCTGTTTTCTCAATGTTTGTGAGTCTGGTAATAATGCAACAGTAAGGATGTGGAACTTTGTGTATCAGAACATGACGGTGACTAAAGCCACAGAAGCAGATTCACACTCATTCCCTTCTTATATGTGCTGTGTAAAGAATGTCTGTAAAGAGAAGAGAAATCATAGATGTTGCTGCTCCTCCTTTTCTTTAGGTAGAATCTTTACTGGCCATTTGAAATTTCTGCCTTTGCACCTGTATCTAAGGACATGATATTTTCCATCCAGTTTGTTACCTTAAATTATGTAGCAGTTAGTGTATTTTCTAAAAACGTTCATACATTTTAGGACCAAGTTTAGTGTGAGATGTTGCTTTAGCACCTGAAGTGAAGTGAAGTCACTCAGTCGTCTCCGACTCTTTGCTACCCCACGGACTGTTAGCCCACAAGGCTCCTCCATCCATGGAATTTTCTAGGCAAGAGTACTGGAGTGGGTTACCATTTCCTTCTCCAGGGGATCTTCCTGACCCAGGGATCAAACCCAGGTCTCCCACATTGTGGGCAGACACTTTACCATTTGAGCCACCGGGGAATCCCTTAGCACCTGAAAAGAGCTTCAAATAAAACTTACGAGTGAAGACAGAGATTTGAGGAGGTATCCTTATAATGTTTTTTTTTTTTTGAACAAGTGTTTTATTTTATTATAATGGTTATTTATGACCACTATTGAGAGAGAATGTGAAGAGAGATGAACTTTCATCAGCAAGATGAACATTAATTCAAATTAGGGTGGGTCAAATTCAGTATTTCAGGCAGAATTAATATCCATAAATAAATGGGAAACATTTTCTTTGGGGCAAACAGATTAGCGTATCAAATACTTTTGAAGTGATAAAGAAAAATATTTGTGAAATTTGTGGCCTTTACCTATTTCGTAAAGTTATCTACTTGCTTCCTTGTTTGAGAATAAGATGTGTTCTTTTCATGGGATTTTATTCATATATTCCTGTTTTGTGTTTTCACTGCTTCCCTGCTGTTTTCCTCAGAAACCCCTGGCCATGAGGAAGTAAGGAAGGTAAAAAGAGAGGATTTAGTTGCTGAAAAAAATCACCTACTTTCTTTGGAAAAACAAAATTAATAGAATTATACTTCTGAGAACAAGTCTTACCCAGAGCAGCCTTAGAAGGAGACAGTATTGTTCTGATAAGGAAGCTTATAGCATATAAGAGAGAGAGATTTGAGACCAGATGAGAGGATGGGGGGTGAGAGAGATAGAAACATTCAAGAGAAGGATAAAACCCTCAAAGACCCAGAGGATCCACCTGTGCATGCCAGAGAGGCTGGGCATGGGTGGGTAGATCTCCCAGGACAGGGTGAATGAAAGGAGCTTGAGCATCTCGCCTTCAGTGTGTCAGTCTGGGAAGCCTTTGACACAGTGGCCCCATGAGTTGACAAGCCAAACTGGAGGAATGCAGTGAAGCCATTGGATCAATGGATCTACTTCTGGAAATGTGCAGACCCTCAACATGACATGATATCCCTCACCCACCATTTCTTATTTCTTCCTTATGTAATGTTTTTTTCATTATCAAAAAAATATAGAGAAATAGGAGTTGACATAATTGGGAGAACTATATTAGAATTTAAAATGGAAAGTAGTGAAAATAGCAAATATTACTGGCAATTTTACTTACATAAGCATTCAGTTTCAGCCAGACCAGGGACTGTTCTATTATATAGACACACACACACTCCTTATCCTCATAATACCTGTTTAATTTTATTAGTCTTGAAATTTAATTTAATTTTTAAATGTTTTCAATTGAAATATAACTAACATATAACAGGATATAAGCTTCAGATGTACAACATAATGATTCAATATTGATATACCTTTTTTAAACACTTACCATAATAACATTCCTCACCCAACATAGTTTATTTTTTTATTTTGATGAGAACTTTTAAAATCTAATCACTTAGCAACTTTTAAGTTGCAATACAGCATGTTTAACTATAGTCCCATGTTGTAGATTACAACCCATTACTTATTTATTTTATAACTGGAAATCCATACCTGTTGATCTCCTCAACCATTTCTCTCAACCCCTACTTTTGCCTTCAGCAAACACCAATTTGTTCTCTGTAGCTATGACCTTTGCATTTATTTTTGTTTTTTTAATTCCAGATATACATGAGATTACACAATATTTGTCTTTCTCTAACTTATTTCACTTGGCATAATACCATCCATGCTGTAGCAAATGAAAAGCTTTCATTCATTTTACACCTGAATAACATTGCATTGTGTCTGTGTGTGTGTATGTGTATACATATATATATATATATGTATACACATATATAAAATACTTCATCTTCTTTATTTTGCAGATGAGGAACTGAGGAATAGAAAGTTTAAGATACCTAAAGTTATACTGTTACTAATCAGGCAACCAGGAATTGAAAGCTACGCTTCTAACACATGTAATGCTACTGAATAGTGTTCAACATGTTTCTATTAATGACATTTTATATTCTTGGATGAAGGCTAAAAGGGAAAAACAAAACTCAAGCAAATATAGACCCTGATGATAAAAGATGATTATTTAATTAGTGAAAAAGACAGTTGCATATATCATATCAGAAATTATATATATATATATAGCTTCCCTTGTGGCTCAGACTGTAAAGCGTCTGCCTACAATGCGGGAGACCTGGGTTTGATCCCTAGATTGGGAAGTTCCCCTGGAGAAAGAAATGACAACCCACTCCAGTATTTTTTCCTGGAAAATCCCATGGATGGAGGAGCCTGGTAGGCTACAGTCCATGGGGTCACAAAGAGTCAGACAAGACTGAGAGACTTCACTTCATATATATATATGATATAAATATATATATATATCACACAGAGGAACATTAGAATAAACAAAAATGTGATTTAGCACACAGGATCTAGAGGTGATGCTTAAGTCTGGAATCTTTGTTCTGCCACTTACCAGATATGTGATGCTCTGAGGATCAATGTTCCTATTTATAAAATAAGATTAATAATAAAAATGAAAGAGAGCATACTGTAAATGAACACACTTAGAACAGTGCCTGAATCAGAGTAAGCACACACAAAAAGGTAACTTTTCTTATCACATGTGAAATCAGAGACTCAATTAAAAATGTAGGTTGCATAATTAGGATATCCATGTGCTGAGAGCTTTAGGAAAGACTGGAAAAGATGAGAAAGTTAAAGAAAGTACAGCAACATCATAGGGATGTGGGATTTTGTGGAAACAAGACTGGAGAAATACACTAAATGCATAGAGACCTCGAGACATACACTATGAAAATTATTAGGGTTCTGTTATATTTTTAAATTTAGAAAATAAAACTAATTAAAATCAAATAGAAATTTTCAAATGAATGCTTGCACATTTCCATGCTGACCTTCCAAAGGTAGGTCTGGAAAGGGAGAGACTGTAACTTGAAAGCTGCTGCTATAGGCCCGTTGTGAGGTTGTAGAAAGAAGCCCAAGAAGACTCATGTTTAAGAAAAGTACTAGGTACAGCATTTATAGGACATGGTGCCCAGAAAGTAGATAAGAAAAAGAAGGGAGAGCTGCACCTTATTTCAGACTTACTGCTCCGGGGATGTTGAATGGCCAGTGTTCAAACTGGAGGTTAAGGTTATCACATAGTGGGGCATGCAGAGTGGGCATCTGAGGAACTGTGACAGACTCCATGGAGAAATCCAAAAGGTTTGTGTATTCTCTAAGAGATTATATGTTCTTTGATATAGCATTTCCCTGAAATAATGAATATTCTTCTGCTCATCATAAACTTCTGATTATTCTTAGGAAAAATAAGACCCAAATACCTAAACATGGAGAGGTAAGGGAGGCTCTGTCTCCTGAATGACCTCTTCCCATTCTCTTTGAACCATTTATACCCAGGTCATAAACTGTTTTTACTTTTTTTTTTTTTAATTGTAAGCTTCTGTATCAAGACTTACTCATGCATCTCCACCTCATTCTCTTAATACGAGCTCTCTTAAGTTCTTGTTTCATTAATATGTTTTCAAAGAAAGCAAACACCCCTTGAACTTCCTCATTTGGTCTGTCCTCCCTGTCAAATGTTCTCGTAACACCTTATAGAAGATTTAGCTGACTAATTGCTACTATCTTTTCCTGCCACTTTTCTGTTTCCTGTTAATAACCATGAGGGTACACACACAAACATACTACACACACATGTATATGGCTGAGAGCATAGTAAAGACTGAAAAACTAATATTTCCTTCAAAATGAATAAAAAAAAGAAATAAATAACTTAGTCATTTAAATGTTGTGTGGTTATATTACTTATAATTTTATTTTGTTTTCTAGCCATTTCAGAAGAGTAAGTGGAAAATGAATAGCAAGTTGATTTGGATGTAAGATAAACTTCTATAGCTTGAAGTTAAACCCTCGCATTGCCTCATCAGTGAGTTTCCTTGGTAACTACATATTTCTGACTTTCAAATGGACCTCTATTTGAATTTTCTCCAAACCATTAGGCTGTTTTCCTCATCAGTAGAGGTGTTCATTACAATCACAGTGTGCTTGGAGCCGAATGGGGAGGAGAGTGGCCTTTTTTTTTTTTTTTCTGGGATAACAGCTGTGGAGATGAACAGATGCCTTTGATGAGCTGTGTGGTGTTGCTGATTCTACGTAATTGTTATGAGTATTGAAATGTGGCTGAAATGATACGGTTGGCAATATCAATTTCTCTAGCATCTTATTCCTATCCATCACATTTTTAATTCTTGTGTTTATTCAGTTCATGGGAATTTTCCTTTTATGGCTACTTAGATTTCATTAGCCATCTCTTCTGTTAACATACTAAGCCATGAGCATATTTGTTAGTAAATGATCATGAAGGAAAAGTGTGAAAGGAAACAGCCCTCTCAAACTGAAGAGCCAAAAACATGAGGTTTGAGGCGTTCTTTTTGCAGGGTTCTGGTATTAAAGTGATGTGGACTTATAGAACAAGCATGTGAAGTTAATGAACAGTCAATCCTCAGCCACTCATTGGGGACCCAGCCTTATTAAACTAGTTGGGCATTGTGGCAAATGGAAACAGGCATTAGGTTAAATGACTATATGAGCCAGAGAGCTTGAATTGTCCAATTTTGTGTGTCTGTATTAAAGATACTCACTGACCAATGTGCTCCTTCTTGTCCCATCAGGAAATGTATGTTGAGGTGTGAGCTAAGCATCAATAATGCCAACTTTGTAGGAAAAAGAATCACAATTTTAACCTCAATAAAAAGGACAATGACAACTTACTGCCTTGGAATTTACTGAGGTAAATACAGATGTATCTGATACCAGGGGTCCACAGTCGGACATACCACAAAACTCAGGAAAGAAAGCTATGGGAATAGATAGTTCCTTAGCGAGCCTACCTCCAATATTTTAAGATCCACTAAGGGCTTCTCTGGTGGCTCAGACAGTAAAGAGTCTGCCAGCAGTGTGGGAGATCTGGGTCGGATCCCTGGGTCAGGAAGATCCCCTGGAGAAGGAAATGGCAAACCACTCCAGTATTCGTGCCTGGAGAATCCCACGGAAGGTGAAGCCTAGAGGGCTACAGTCCATAGGGTTACACGGTGGCCAATGCAGACTTGGGAGGGGTAGCGGCTGGGGTTCCAGTACCTCAAGGCTCCCTCTACTACTTCAGTTCAGTTCAGTCGCTCAGTCGTGTCCGACTCTTTGCGACCCCATGAATCGCAGCACGCCAGGCCTCCCTGTCCATCACCAACTCCAGGAGTTCACTCAGACTCACGTCCATCGAGTCAGTGATGCCATCCAGCCATCTCATCCTCTGTTGTCCCCTTGTCCTCCTGCCCCCAATCCCTCCCAGCATCAGAGTTTTTTCCAGTGAGTCAACTCTTTGCATGAGGTGGCCAAAGTACTGGAGTTTCAGCTTTAGCATCATTCCTTCCAAAGAAATCTCAGGGCTGATTTCCTTCAGAATGGACTGGTTGGATCTCCTTGCAGTCCAAGGGACTCTCAAGAGTCTTCTCCAACACCACAGCTCAAAAGCATCAATTATTCGGTGCTCAGCTTTCTTTCTTTTTATTTTTAGCTTTAAATTTCTTTTTTATTTTATTTTTTAACTTTACAGCTTTCTTCACAGTCCAACTCTCACATGCATACACGACCACTGGAAAAACCATAGCCTTGACTAGATGGAACTTTGTTGGCAAAGTAATGTCTCTGCTTTTCAATATGCTATCTAGGTTGATCATAACTCTTCTTCCAAGGAGTAAGCATTTTTAATTTCATGGCTACTTCAGTGCTGTTTATACATACACACACCCCTTCCTTCAGTTCCTACATTGCCTTTGAAGTTCCCATGAGAGCTACACTGTCTGTTTAACTATGTTGGGAAGAGAGGATTTTTGCATCTGTTGTATGCGACTACCCAGGTTAGGACTAACCTGAGTCTTGAGCTGATTGTGATGGAGAGGAAGGAGCAGGGATACAGTAGCCAGGAAAACACAGGTGATGTTCACAGCTCTAACGCTTTGCCACCTGTATGGCCTGCACTCATTTTGTTTTTATCCATGTTCAATACCTCATATGTAAAATGCACTTAGTGAGATAATAATGCATTTGGAGGCAATGGGACACAGTGCTTCATAAATAGCAATTATTAAAAGATAGATTTTTTTTGCCTTATTTAGTGAAGAGGCAATTATATCCCTATATTATAAAAGGTTACATTAATTTTCAAAGTGGATATGAAGTTACTAAATTGAAGACTCCCATATGTTTACAGAGTTAATACAAAAGTAAATATAAAATTAAAATCTGTTTTTTTGTTTGTTTGTTTGGTAGATAACGAAGTGAATATATCATGACAAGTTTTCTGGACTTTAGTAATCAACAGAGAGTATTTCTAGAAATATATTGTGTACTGAAAGTTTGCACAGTAAATCATTCCGTCCTCTGTAATAGAATGACTACATAATAATATGGATCTAGTCCTCAAAACTCTGGAATTTGGATATAAATGTCACCCAGTAGGAACAATCAGATATACATACATACAGCAAAAATTGGGAACAATTTTTCATCCAAAATGTGCACACTACACTCCATTAAGAAGTGGTAAAACCATAATTTCCCCCTAATTAAAAAAAATTAAATGCACATTTGCATATAAATACAATACATGATGGTGGAAAACACTTTAGTATAACTTTCTAAAATTTACTTTTCAACTTGATGCTAATACAAAGTAACTTTGTAAACATATAGGAGTCTTTAATTTAGTAACTTCATGTTCACTTTGAAAATTAAAGTCTTCCTTTATAATATAGATAGGGGATTTTCCAAGCAAATAGGCAAAACAAATCAGACAATATTAGCATTAAATTACTATAATACTTATTTATTTAATGCTAAAACTTTGGAATCGCTTTTTTCCCTAAATCTTTCTTTGTAATGTCATTTTAACAAGCAGATTTAGCTATTGAAATTAAAATGAGAAAAAAGTAATTATGGAAAGTGAAATTGTTTAAATTTCAAATGTACCACAGATAATTAGTAGTTTAGTGTAATTCTATCACATAAATTCTATGCTTCCTAATTCTAGAATCAGTAAGGGATTAAAACCTATTGCTAATGGATTCACTTGAAGAAAAATAAAGCCTCCAAAAGTCAGTTTTAATGTCCTCCCATTTAGGGTGGTAATACTACCCATGAAATTATTGTGTCAGCAAGAAAATGTCTTGCTTCATTAGTTACAAATATTGCGAGCAGAACAGGGACCTTAATGAAGGTCAAGGTTAATTATTTTGCAGTGATGACCACTGTGGAGAGTTTTACAACAGTTTCCATTATAATTCTAGCAGGAAAGAAAAAAATTGTCATCCTGTTCAAATTGAAAAGTTATGCCTATAAATTGTTTCACATTGACATATTATTTATAAATATATACTCATTTACATGAATCCATATACTTTCTAAGTGCAATCACCTAATACAGATGTGTGTTGTTCAGGTACATATTATATGATACATTGGTCAATTGTTTAGATTTTTGAAACTTGGATATTCTTCTATTTTAATTGGAGGATAATCACTTTACAATATTGTAATGATTTTTGCCATACTTCAATATGAATTGGGGCCATAGGTATGCTTATGTCTCCCCTATCCTGAGTACCCCTCGCACGTCCCTCCGCACCCTCTCCCTACAGGTTGTCACAGAGCACTAGCTTTGGTTGCTCTGTGTCATACATCAAACTCCCATTGGTTATCTATTTTACATATGGTAATATATATGTTTCAATGTTATTCTCTGAAATCATCCCACCCTCTTCTTCTCCCACTGAGTCCAAATGTCTGTTGTTTATGCTTTTTTTTTTCTTTTTTTATAAAATGTATTTATTTTTAATTGAAGGATAATTGCTTTACAGACTTTTGTTGCTTCTGTCAACCTCGACATGAATCAGCCATAGGCATACACATATGCCCTCCCCCTTGAGCTTTCCTTGAGCCTCCTGAGCCTCCTGCTTTTTATGTTTGGGTCTCCTTTGTGGTCCTGCATGTAGGATCTTTGGTATCATCTTTCTAGACTCTCTATATATGCATTAATATACAGTATTTGTCTTTCTCTTTTTGACTTACTTCATTCTGTATATTAGGGCTTCCCTGGTAGCTGAGCTGGTAAAGAATCCATCTGCAATGCAGAAGACCCCAGTTCTATTCCTGAGTCAGAAAGATCTGCTGGAGAAGGGATAGGCTACCCACTCCAATATTCTTAGGCTTCCCTGGTTCAGATGGTAAAGAATCTGCCTGCAATATGGGAGACCTGGGTTCGATCCCTGGGTTGGGAAGATCCCCTGGAAAAGGGAATGGCTACCCACTCCAGCATTCTGGCCTGGAGAATTCCATAGACTGTATCGTCCATGCGCTCACAAAGAGTCAGATACGACTGAGTGACTTTCACTTCACTTCACTTCATTTCACTCTGTATATTAGGCTCTAGGTTTATCCATCTCATTAGAACTGACTCAAATACATTCCTTTTTAGTAGCTAAGTAATATTCCATTGCGTATATGTACCACAACTTCCTTCTCCATTTATCTGCCAGTAGAAACTTAAGTAGTTTTCAAAAACAATTTGCTGCTCAGTATTTAACTCATTGTCTCCCAAAGATATTTAATATACAAGGAAGAAAACTGTGTGATGGTACATCCTTGAATAAAGGGCATCATCCTCTCTCTGCATCAGCAGGTCTGGAAGGATGGATGTAAACTGGTGAGCCCATGACTTCATTTGGTAAGCTCACTTGCAAGACCTGAAGAGCCTCACATCACATCCTGATTTGCTCTACCTTCACTTGCTGTCTCAGTTCTACAAAATATGTTTTGACTCTTCTCTGACATTTAGTGAAAATGAACAAACTCCAGAACATATAGTTTTAATAATCCACAATTAATGCCTTCAACAAAAATCCATGTTTGAAATTTAAAATCATAATCAAGCTTCATGGTTAAAGTATCATGTAATTTGAAAATATAGATATGTATTTCAGTTCTGAGTTTACACAAAAGAGTGACAAAAATTATTTCTGTAACATATTCAGTTTGAAAATGTGTAGCTACTGAATATATGTGGTATTTTATTCTTACAAATTATTATATTCAGCTTTTATTTTGTAAAGTCAAACTAGTTATTTTGGTATATATTGAGGAAGGTGGAACATTTAAGTGTGGCTGAGGTGCCTATGAATACCCTGAGACACACAAGTCAAGGACGCTATCCATGTTTTATAGATTGGGGAGGGGGTTCCAAGATATGACTTTCTTGAATAATCATTGTTATTGTGGGTTATATTATTATTACTGTCATTATTATTGCTATTTTTATTATGAAGTAGTCTTATTGCACAGACGGTCATTATTTCTATTCTCATTAGCTAGTTCATCAGTTTAACATTTGCCTTATTTTTTTAATAAATAAAAATATCATCAATATTTGCACAACACCCACCTTCAAAGAAAAGTAGTATTGTAGATTAATACATCCTCAATTAGTTCAGTCGCTCAGTTGTGTCCAACTCTTTACAACCCCATGAATCACAGCAGGCCAGGCCTCCCCGTCCATCAACAATTCCTGGAGTTCACCCAAATTCATATCCATTCAGTGGGTGATGCCATCCAGCGATCTCATCCTCTGTTGTCCCCTTCTCCTCCTGCCCCCAATCCCTCCCAGCATCAGGGTCTTTTTCAATGAGTCTGCTCTTTGCATGAGGTGGTCAAAGTATTGGAGTTTCAGCTTCAGCATCAGTCCTTCCAATGAACACCCAGGACTGATCTCCTTTAGGATGGACTGTTTGGATCTCCTTACAGTCCAAGGGAAGTCTCAAGAGTCTACTCCAACACCACAGTTCAAAAGCATCAATTAGTTGGCGCTCAGCTTTCTTCACAGTCCAACTCTCACATCCATACATGACCACAGGAAAAAGAATAGCCTTGACTAGATGGACCTTTGTTGGCAAAGTAATATGCTATCTAGGTTGGTCATAACGTTCCTTCCAAGGAGTAAGTGTCTTTAATTTAATGGCTGCAATCACCATCTGCAGTGATTTTGGAGCTCAAAAAATAAAGTCTGACAATGTTTCTACTGTTTCCCCATCTATTTTCCATGAAGTGATGGGACCAGATGCCATGATCTTAGTTTTCTGAATGGTGAACTTTATGCCAACTTTTTCACTCTCCTCTTTCACTTTCATCAAGAGGCTTTTTAGGTCCTCTTCACTTTCTGCCATAAGGGTGGTGTCATCTGCATATCTGAGGTTATTAATATCTCTCCTGGCAATCTTGATTCCAGCTTGTGCTTCTTCCAGCCCAGCGTTTCTCATGATGTACTCTGCATAGAAGTTAAACAAGCAGGGTGATAATATACAGCCTTGACGTACTCCTTTTCCTATTGGGAACGAGTCTGTTGTTCCATGTCCAGTTCTAACTGTTGCTTCCTGACCTGCATATAGGTTTCTCAAGAGGCAGGTCAGGTGGTCTGGTATTCCCATCTCTTTCAGAATTTTCCACAGTTTATTGTGATCCACACAGTCAAAGGTTTTGGCATAGTCAATAAAGCAGAAATAGATGTTTTACTGGAAGTCTCTTGCTTTTTCCATGATCCAGCTGATGTTGGCAATTTGATCTCTGGTTCCTCTGCCTTTTCTAAAACCAGCTTGAATATCTGGACATTCACAGTTCATGTATTGCTGAAGCCTGGCTTGGAGAATTTTGAGCATTACTTTACTAGTGTGTGAGATGAGTGCAATTGTGCTGTAGTTTAAGCATTCTTTGGCCTTGCCTTTCTTTGAGATTGGAATGAAAACTGATCTTTCCCAGTCCTGTGGCCACTGCTGAGTTTTCCAAATTTGCTGGCATATTGAGTGCAGCACTTTCATAGCATCATCTTTCAGGGTTTGAAATAGCTCAAATGGAATTCCATCACCTCCACTAGCTGTGTTTGTAGTGATGCTTTCTAAGGCCCACTTGACTTTATATTCCTGGATGTCTGGCTCTAGGTCAGTGATCACACCATCGTGATTATCTGGGTCATGAAGCTCTTTTTTGTACAGTTCTTCTGTGTATTCTTGCCACCTTTTCTTAATATCTTCTACTTCTGTTGGGTCCATACCATTTCTGTCCTTTATCAAGCCCATCTTTGCATGAAATGTTCCCTGGGTATCTCTAATTTTCTTTAAGAGATCTCTAGTCTTTCCCATTCTGTTGTTTTCCTCTATTTCTTTGCATTGATGGCTAAGGAAGGCTTTCTTATCTCTCCTTGCTATTCTTTAGAACTCTGCATTCACATGCTTATATCTTTCCTTTTCTCCTTTGCTTTCACTTCTCTTCTTTTCACAGCTATTTCTAAGGCCTCCTCAGATAGCCATTTTGCTTTTTTGTATTTCTTTTCCATAGGGATGGTCTTGATTCCTGTCTCCTGTACAATGTCACAAACCTCCATCCACAGTTCATCAGGCACTCTGTCTATCAGATCTAGTCCCTTAAATCTACTTCTCACTTCTACTGTATAAGGGATTTGATTTAGGTTAAACCTGAATGGTCTAGTGGTTTTCCCCACTTTCTTCAATTTAAGTCTGAATTTGGTAATAAGGATTTCAGGATCTGAGCCACAGTCAGCTCCTGGTCTTGTTTTTGCTGACTGTATAGAGCTTCTCCATCTTTGCCTGATACCACTTAATATCACAAATATTGTGTCTATTACACATACATTGATATTACATGTAATATTCCCACACATGTATAATATGTACTATTATTTTTTATTTTATTAGGATGGTACAATCCAGTTAATATTATTCACTGATCATTATATCCTTGAGATTGATACATGGTTACCACAGGTAGTTTATTTTAACTGCTATATGTAATCACATTTTAGAAAAATGGCTCAAAATATTTACCTATTCACCCATGGATGGGTGATATTTTTTTCTAGTTTTCCTGTATTACAAATAACGTTGCCCAGAATAGACTCATCCATACCCCTTCATGATCACATGCCATGGTTCTTAGGATACATAACTAGAATTGTAAGTTATTGATCATATGTACCTTAAATGTGACCCATATAGCATTTCCATCATTTCTCCTTATCTTGAAGTTAATCTAATTTTTATTACCAGCTGTATTTCACTGTTTACTTTTATTTGCACACTTGCTCTTAAGTTGGAAAAGTTTACAGCTGCTTAGCAGTCATTTTGGAGAAGGCAATGGCACCCCACTCCAGTACTCTTGCCTGGAAAATCCCATGTGCGGAGGAGCCTGGTAGGCTGCAGTCCATGGGGTCGCGAAGAGTTGGACGACTGAGTGACTTGACTTTCACTTTTCACTTTCATGCACTGGAGAAGGAAATGGCAACCCATTCCAGTGTTCTTGCCTGGAGAATCCCAGGGACGGGAGAGCCTGGTTGGCTGCCGTCTATGGGGTCGCACAAAGTCGGACACGACTGAAGCGACTTAGCAGCAGCAGAAGCAACAGCAGTCAGTTGGATTCCTGCTATCTTGATTAGACTATTGATGATCTAGGCCCAGAGTTCCTTCTAGTTGATCCTGATTTTAAGGATTCTTATTTATTCTATTTTCTGAACACATATCCACTATCTATTTATTCTTTGTGTGCAATTGCTTAGCTTTTGTCTATTATGGGGGTCTTTGTGAAGCATAGACATGAATTTTTAATGTGCAAAATGTAACAATCTTTCATTTTATTTACTTTTTGCATCATGTTTAAGAAGTTATACCCTAACCTGTCTGTATTCAAGAAATATTCTTATATTTTCTTTTAAAATTGTATAGTTATTTTCTTTGCAGATTTTGTAAATATAACTTTACCATCTTTTACTATGATAGCCTTTTAGCTATAAATTATGTCTAGCAATTAGGTGAGTTCATATGAGATTAGAAAACAAAACTGAGGCAGTAGCCATCGTCTTGGCCCTGTTGGTGCTTGAGAAGGAAAACTGGAGGAAGGTGAATAGAGAAAGACAGTGAATACCTGCCTGTCCTGAAGGGCTCAGGGCCCAACCCAATCATAAATTTTAAGTGAGAAATTGTGATGGATGGTAAAGACAGCAGAGACAGAATCAGAAGCTTCGATGTCTTGGTTTGAAGGGGAACAGAGGGAAGCTGACTCCTCTAAGAGTGCCCTTCCCGTATGACTCCAGTGCCATCTGCCAAGTTCATTTAGGGAGATGCCCTCCTTCCAGGAGGAAGCAGTTTTTTGCTGATCCAATTTGGGAGACCAAATTGGTGGGTTGCTTTTTTAGGCCAAGCTTTCTTTTCTTGTGCCCTTCAATTCTTCAAAATATTACAAAGATTCTCTGAGTAATTTGATCATAACAAAAATAACAATCCTTAAATTTCTCTCCCTACTTTGAATCATATTTTGTCAAACTTCCCTTTTTATGTACTGGCTTATGCACTTGGCCCACTCTGCTCCCCCTTGACTTCTTAACTGCAAGTTTGGGAAACATTGAAAGAGTAGGTTTTGGAATAAAGGGACTAGTCTTTGCCTTTGGGTTGGTTCTCCTTGTCTTAAAGGGAAGGAGACATTTTAGGAATTGTTCTGAGTAGGTTCTGCTACTGAAATAAGTGGCTGACTCTTCTATATAATTGTGCCAGGCCTCATCTCAGTACATCCACAGAATATTTAGCTTTCAGGCCCCCAGAGAAGTCTCCTTTTTCAGCTGAATTCCATTCAATCTTGTTTCCAAACCGTTCCCCCACCTGCATTACTCTGGCTGTGGTATGTTGCTCAAAACAGCAAAAGCACATTCAACATCTACCAGAATGCTGTTTTTCTGTACCCATTTCTCTACAGCTTGAGGCTCTTGGTAATATGATTCATCTTGCAAATCATTCATATGACTCTGTTAGTAGATGTTTGCAAGGGACAGCAGTTTTCCAGACTGAGTGATCTCTTCCCTTACTGTCTACTACCCAATCCACCCCTTTTCCTCTACACATTCCACATCCAGAGCCTTGGAAACAGTGAGGAAATTGAACTTCAAGTAGCCCAAATAACAGATTGTGGTGGAAACTACTGTCTCCTCCTTATTTTTAGAAATAGAACATTCCCTTTATATTTACCCTGACAGCTTGTAACTGGGTCCATGGCAGTCAAGCTAGATACTAAATACCACAATGCTTCTGGTAACTAATGACAAATATGTGAATGAATACATAGAGAAAATGGAATATGAGTTCAAACAGCCTGGTCAATTTCTTTGTGGGAGATCAAGATATACTACATCAAAATACGCCACTCTGGGATAAGGGTTATTTTGAGCTAAGGATGATTAAAAATCAACAAAAAAACATTTCTCTTTCAGCCTCTTATATGCCTAAAATCAGGGCATAACTTTCCCTTTCTGAAGGTGGCATATATTTCTCCAACCTCCTATACAAGAATGAGGAAACAACACCTATCACAGGAGATAAAGACCTGCATAAACAAACTTTAGTGAAATAACTTATATATTTTTTATTCCTTGATAAATAAGATTGAAGCCAGGAGGAGAAGGAGATGGCAGAGGATGATGTGGTTGGATGGCATCACTGAGTCAATGGATATGAATTTGAACAGGCTCCAGGAGTTTGTGATGGACAGGGAAGCCTGGCGTGCTGCAGTCCATGGGGTCACAAAGAGTCAGACATGACTGAGCAAGTGAACAGAACTAATCTGATCATTCCTTGAAGCCCCAAACTCTCTTTTTCATTGAAGAGAACATAAACTCTCAAGTCTAACCACTTATTTGAGTGTTACTTTTCCTGTGAACTCTTGTGTATATAAAAATATTAATGACTTTGTAATCTTTTCCTCCCTTCATCTTTTTCCTGTCAGTTTAATTCACACAGACCCAATCTCTGAACCTAAGTGGGGAGAGAAAAGCATCTCCCCTGATACCTCAAAGAAAACTTTAACCTTAAGACTTTTCTTTCCTTTTCTCCACTAGCTGAGGAATGAACACAACTATTGTTTCCACCCTGAGCCCACAACTTTAAGCCACACACCTGCCATTCTGGACTCTGAATGACACCAGCAAATAAAGCTCTTTACTCAGTGTAGAAACTTAGGAGACAACAAAATAAACACCCATTTTATATAACCCACTGCATTTTGCAGTCTTTTATATATCAGCCTTACTTCTACTCCGATACCACAGTGGTTTATTAGGCCAATAATTTTAGTTTATTAGTTCAATAATTTTTGTCCTTTTTCACTAATCTCAAAACATCCTTTGAAGAAATAGTCCTTGGTCATGGGTTTTCAGTAGTTCTAATTTTCCCTTTTTCCTCATTTATGAGATCCCTATCCCAGAGAGATGACTCAGGTCCCCGCAGTATGTCCTGTACCCTGTGGATGTACCCTGTCCTGTGCTCTGAGGCTTGCTACTGATCCCAGTTCAGATCCCAGCTGCCGACACATTATCTCTCTTTCCACTGGCATTTTTCCTTTGTTTATGGTATCACTGGAACATTTTTTATACGCAAGCACAACTATATGTTTTGTTTTCTCTTTTTATGTTTAATCTATTAGTTTTACAGATTTGGAGAAAATGAAATGCATCAAATTATAAAGCTATTACATTTTATATTCAAGTTATTTATATATCTTTGAATTAATTAGAAAAGCTGCGATAATAACAAAATTTTATATATCTTTATTTATTTCTTGGTGGACTAAATTAAATATATGTTTTGGGCACTGTGAGAAAAGGGTTTCCTTTCAGCTTTGTTTTTTGTTTGTTTTTGGTTTTTGTTCATTTTTAATTGTGATAAATTCACATAATATAGAACATACCATTTTAACCACATATAACTGTACAGTTCAGTGACACTAAGTACATAAGTTAAGAACACAGGAAGACAGCTTAGTGTTCTATATACAGGGCAGCTTTGGTGTCTTTAGACAATCACTTTTTTTTTTTACTTTATTTTACAATATTGTATTGGTTTTGCTGTACATCAACATGCATCTGCTACGGATGTACACAATCACGGTTTTTAAAGGTATGTTTATAGGTCTCATCTCTGGCTTGTGAAATTGTGTTTTCCCTTTTATTCTCCTTTCTTCCATTTTCTATATTGAATGTACATTACTTTCCCAAGAAAACTATTTTTGTTTGTTTATTTAAAATAAATTTCTGGGAAGGCACTTTATAAGCATTTTTACATTTTGCTCTAAGATTATCAGAAAAAATCTGGCTGGGGATGATAAAGATAAAATAGTTGTCAACTGAAGGTTCAGAAATTTCCTCATATTGTTCATGTCTCTTGGAAGAAGAAATACAGAAGTCATAACAGGTTTAGATTATATATTGATAATTTTCAATCAACATCCAGGCCAAAGGTAAGATTCATTTTTAATACTAAACAAAACAATCTGTCCTTACACATCAGCTCATCTGGAGGTTGAGTAATGAATAGCTCTCCTCTTTCCATGGTTTCTGATTGGCTCTTAGGAGAAAGGAAACCAGTGAGAATAACTTGCTGCTCTGGAGGCAATCTTTTCACAATGCTGGACATGATGAAGTAGTAGGAGGGATATGTGTTGGGACAGGTAATAGAAAATGGGGACCAGACCATGATTGATGACTATAGTGGGGGCAGTCTGCTTTCCCAGTTTTCACACTATCATGTAGCCCAATCCTACATTTCCTGTGTTTTGTTTGCTTGTTTGGTTTCATTTTTTTTTTTTTTTTCCTGAGGGAAGAAAGACCTTCGATATCGACCAATGGCAGTAAAGTATCTCAATACTTCATTCTCCATCAGTCATCCTCAGGATAAGTTAATTTTTTCAGGTAAAATAACAATAACTAACAGATAGTTGGGTCAATTACCTTAATTAGTCAATTAAATTACTGTTTATTTTTGTTCTAGATTGTAGCATGAGAAGTATCCAGTCTAATTCAAAGATAACTTGGTAGGAAGAAATAAAATTATTAAAATTTTGCTGGAAATTATTAAAATTTATAGCTGGTATACATTTTCTTCTATAAATATTTTGTTGTTTCCAGTTATCAGATGGGAATCACTGCTCCCTATGTCTAGGTCACCAGTCATGAGGGAAACTGTTGGACATCCATTTTCTCCAAAGCCCCTGTGGTCCTTTAACAGTATCATATGGTATTTTTGACCTTTGAAGATCTTATCTTATGTGCCAAAAAAGTGATCCCAGGCCTTCAAGCCTGGTACTATTTTTTTTTTTTTTCCAGTTTCTTTTCTCTTTCTTTCATTCCTAACCAGCTTGCTTTGAAGAAGACAATTTATAATTACAGGCCCAAATGTTATCTAACATGGTTGAAATTACAAGAATAATGTTTATTCAGTATTCACCTTTGTGTCATTTGCTATTGTAATACAGAATAAATATTAATAACATGTTTTGGGGAAAAATTATTTACGAAACATAAATCATCACTGTATATACAGTGGAAAATTCCATCCATATTTGTAGAATGAGACTCAAACAATATGTAAAAATCCTATTTTCTAATTTTTTGTTGTAAACAGAATCTATATCGACAGGTAACTTCTTTTAATGGAGACAATGCCTCTACCCTCTCATGGAAAAATAACACTAGGGTGTTATTTTCTTCTGCAGACATTTCTTTGGGTGAACTTAAAAATATGGTTTAAACCATAAAAAAGTTTTTTGAATATGAAAAATAATGAAGTCTATCTCAGAAGACTTGATTTTGTATTGAATGAAGTAATATTGTTATCGTAAAAGATTTAACGCACCTCCATAATTGTTGATAAATTTAAGGCATTATTAAGTACTGGAAGGTCCTTATTTTTTATCTTAAATGGTTTTAATGTTATAATTTAATTATATATGAAAGACATTCCACTATACCTCTGTGTAAATTTGCAACTCAGACATCTCTCAGCTTTCCTTCTCTTCAGGGATTTTACTCTATGACTCACGTCTTTTGGAACTGGCATTCTGACATAGCACCTAAGCATTTTGGCTGGATTAGACGTTGCCTACCTCAACA
The DNA here is from genome assembly GCF_032452875.1 of Bos javanicus. NCBI lineage: Eukaryota > Metazoa > Chordata > Mammalia > Artiodactyla > Bovidae > Bos > Bos javanicus. The sequence goes on along the minus strand of NC_083871.1, from coordinate 2,295,089 downwards.
CTGGACAGTCTACAGCAGGTTGATTTTCAACTTTACAAAGACGTTCTTGGCAGGAAATTGTCTTTGACTTTTCAGTAATTACCATTTCTATTTGTTTTTTAATTAAATTATTGCTATGTGATAGGTTCTATCCCATAACAAAGCTACCTGCTCCTAGAAGACAAATCTTTCATGCTGTTCCCATCCAAATATATATTTTATAATTGTTGTTTTAATGACACTAGAAAGGGTGGACTGCAATTCATTTAGAAATTATAATTTGATTTACTTATTTTTTTATTTTATTTTTTATGGAGCTTACTTTACCACCTCTTTATAAACAGACAACTGTAATTCTTCTCCTGAAAGACTCAACACTTTTTTACCATAGTGTCAGGGCAGTATGTAATTTCCTTGTTTCTATCTTGCTGCAGCAAAGATTTGAAATGGCAGACCAGTGTTACAGCTCAGTTACAGCTCAGAGTTTTATTTAGCAAACAAAGGAAAGTATACCCTGGAGGTGTAAAGGTGGGCCGGCCCCAAAGGAGAGGCCTCAATCAGTTTTGGCTTCCTCTTTTTATATATTTTGTCTCCTTCCCACTGAGTTTAGCCTTTGCAAATTGGGCTAGCCAAGTAGGGGGCATGTTTGCTTCATCTGAAGTTCTCACTCCTGTCTGCAGATTTTCTTTTGATCTATTTTCATGGGCTTTTCCTTTTTTTGTCTTTAGCCACCACCATTTTGGACTCCTTTCTCCTATTCTAACTACCTAACAATAGTATACTTTGTTGAAGAAAAAATTGGTTAATACGTCATTAGTTATTAAAAGCAATCCATTAATCACTAAGGCATTAAAAACCTTAAAAATAAGAGTGCTTCATTTATTTATGTTGCTTTCAGTTAACATAAATATGAAATATACAAGATTCTCAACATGATGCATCAAGAATTTAAAACTGTATGTAGTATTTATAGAATGTCAAAATAGCAACTATAGAAGACTTTGAGGCAAGAATAAGCCAGGTAAATTTCAGGATCAGAGGGAGTCTGCTTTTGCAGAAAGCTTGGGTGAGAGGGGATGGTTCAGTGCCAAGCTTCACAAGGGCTTTGGATTTTGTCCTGTGAGTGAAGAGGAATAATCAAAGGGTTTTGAAGAAAGGAATCATATGATCTGATGTGAAATTTCAAAAATCATTCTATTTGCTGTATAGAGAAAAATGTAGGTCAAAGGACTTATGAAGAAGCAAGGAACCAGAAAGGAAGTCAGTAGGTTATTTCAGGTGAGACACCTGATGACTTGGTCTCAGGCCCCAGGGGCAGAAGTGAGTAGTCTGAGAGGGATAAGCCTTAAATATGGACATGACAAAATTTGCTAATGAATTGAGTTACAAAATGAAAATGAAAATCACTCCTGGAATATTTCACTCCAACAATTATGAAGAACATTGACCCACATTCTTCAGTTGGAGACCCTACTGGAAGAATGGGAAAGAATTGCAAAAATGAATAGTTCTGCTCTGAACTTGCTAAGCTGGAGATGTCTCATCAATATTAAATGAAGAAATCAAGCAAGTGGTTGATTACATGAATTGAGTCCATGAAAGTAACTGGTGCTAGAACATTCTTTTTTTTTTTTTTATCAGTCAGTGCTTACATTATATGTCAAGTCAATAGGGCAATGAGATGCTTTAGAGACTATACTAACAGAATAGATATAAAGAGTGATGTTCATATATTCTTCGAGTGCTTTTATGATTTTTCTTTTTAATTCATTTTCCTAGTTTAGAAAAGAAGCTGATCCCAAGTCTTGCAGGTAGATCTATAAAGTCAGCTTCTTCTTTTTCTTTTTGTTTTACTTTTATATCATATCTTATCTTACACTCATAAGTATCTTACTCTTAGGTTGAATTTTCTCTGATTTTTGTTACTTTTTTTTTTTTTTTAAGCAAATCTGAGTTTGGGTAAAGAGAAACTTTATTCAAGAAGACTATTGCAATAAGAAGAGGGAATTACTATATGAAGGGAAAGGTGATATTGCACTAGGGGAAGAGACAAGGAGAAGGGCTTTCTTGTGCAGAAAGAAGTAGATAAGGCTAAAGAGAACATGGTGTGGGAGTAGGATGAACAGGTAGTGTGATAAGCAAATTGATGGGAGAATTTCTTCCCCTGAGTCCACTTAAATTTGAGAAAAGTCTTCAGATAGAGGTGGCTCCAGTTTCTGTTGCTGGGACCTGGAGAAGGATGACTAAGGCAATGGCACCCCACTCCAGTACTCTTGCCTCGAAAATCCCATGGATGGAGGAGCCTGGTGGGCTGCAGTCCATGGGGTTGCCAAGAGTTGGACACGACTGAGCGACTTCACTTTCACTTTTCACTTGCATGCATTGGAGAAGGAAATGGCAACCCACTCCAGTATTCTTGCATGGAGAATCCCAGGGATGGGGGAGTCTGTTGGGCTGCCGTCTATGGGGTCACACACAGTCAGACACGACTGAAGCGACTTAGCAGCAGCAGCAGCAGCAGATTTGCAGGCATTTTGCCCATGTTGATGGAGACAAACAATTCAGCTAATCATTTACTAGCAGAAGGATTGGGAGTGTGCAGTATCTGTGTCTGGTCTTGAATTAGATAAACAAGAGAGCCTTAGCTAAGTGATAGGGGAAAGAGTGGTCTTTGCAGTGAGCCATTTCCCAAAACACAGGGACAGGGCTTCTTAAGCATCTTTGTTGTCCAAGAACACAGGCTCAGGTGGTATTCAACACTGTAAACTTCTATAATTTTCAAATATTTTTTACCTTTCCATCTTCACTCTGGGAGAAAATTCTAGATACTTTTCTTGACTGTGTTTATTATTTTCCATACTGTCCAACAGACATTTTTATTCTATTTCAAATAAGAATTTTAGGATTGCTATTACACTTCCTTGACATTTAAAAAAATTTTTTTAGGTTATATAATTCTTTTTCAATCTTGTCTCTTAGTTCTGCTTTCACAGAAGCTCTGTCTTGTTTCCTGTTGTCCTGGGACTCTATAAATTTCATTTTCATTTTTCTAGGAAACATTCAGAACTAAGTCTTTCCTTAGACTTTTCAGAATTAGGGTTGAATTTCTCTTGTCCTTTAGAAAACATCTTGTTTATTTTTAAAATATATATTTTTTCCTTTAATTTATTCAGTCTATAATAAATATGTCTGCATATTTAGTGTCTATTGTAAAAGCTAAGGATTGCTTTGTACTGGGTTCCGCCTTTTGCTTTTGGATTGTTATTAGAATCTTCTTCTAAAATCCCAAGCTAGGAAGCAGTTGTGTCTAAACACACACTTCAATCTCATATGTGACAAGTTCTTACACAGTAAGACTTAGCTTATTTTTGGTTCTCTGACACACTCAAACATTGACACACATATAGTAAAACTGAAAATGCTTTCACTTTTTTTTTTTTTTTTCTTTTGTCTCCTTGATAGGTATTTGTCAAGATGTGACTCTTCACTGATCCTCAATCTACCAACTTTCAGACTTAGGGTTTATGTGTGAGGCAGTTCACTGGGCTAAATGTCACATTTATGCTGAAGAGACAGTTATTTTTGTCTTGGCTGGCAGAGACCATGTGTCCCAGGGGATACTGTGAGGAATAAATTGTTAAATGAGCAAGACTGAGGCAGAATTATTCTTTTATTATGGTTCTAGTCTTTATTCTCATAGCCGTATATAGGTTGTGGATTCTCAGAGCAGGTTAAATTATAATTTTAATTGATGGTGCTTTATTATTTCTTTTTGTTACACACTTAAACACATTTTCATTTTTTTTTTTCTTTTTTTTGGAGGGAGGATAGGAGCTAGCTTTAAGAGAAGGCTAGAGATTGAGCTGTGACAGTCAGTTGTAAACTATTTCAAATCCAAAACCAACATTACTGGAGTAAGAGTAGAAAATAATATTGAAGTTATGCTGCACAATAATTCGAACTCAGCTATAAATATAATTTGTTAGACTAGATCACAATCATGAATATGTGGCCATAATTTTTTTGTTATATTAAGGTATTATCCCATAGCAAATTAAAAATTTAATAAAAATACATTTTAACAACTTTTAAAATTATTTAGTGAATTGTGATAATGTATGCTCACATTGTATCTTCTCACTCAAACTGAAATAAGGAATTGATGAAATTTGTAAAACATTTCAGCAAAGTAATAACCTTTCAGAAAAACTATATACATTTTGTATCATCTTCTGATACAGTTAATAATAAAATAAATTAGTTTTGTGATTTACATTTTATCTCTTTTAAAACTGTTTCTATAGAGCTTATTTTTCAAATGTTATAGTCTAACATTCTATGTTGGCATCCAATTACCTGATAGAAATAAAATGCTTTAAAGGTGCATAACAGATATTTTGTGGCTGAATTTTTTAAAAGCTTTCCTTGCGTTACAATTTGCATGAGTTAAGTAAAATGAAAACTTGTCTTATTCAAGTAAAGCAAATCGGTAAAAATAATTTAATATGAGTTTAATGACTATATTTTAAATAATTGCTTTACAGTGCTCTGTACATGTTTTTCATATTAAGATAAGTATTTGGTTGATACTTAACAAAGTCTCATTTTTTGTTATATGTGCATTAATATTCTGACTAGTCAGATAGCTGCATGCGAGATAAGTATTTAATGAGTGTTAAGATACTAAATAGAAACATTTACAGAAGTGTTCATTATAAGCCTTTGTAAGCCATACTTACTTGTTATGGTGATTCTTATCTAATGTCTTTGCCCAAAACTTAAGCTGCAAGTATTTCTTGCTGATTATTCCCCCTTTACATTCTTTTCACTTTTGTTTTTTATTTCCATAGTAACCAGCTAGCCCAGGAATGTTCCAACAGTTCCGCTGGTTTCATATACCTTGCCAAATTGCTTTGGTGCATGAGATTCTAGCATTATAATATACTGTGACTCAGCTTCCTACTGAGCATGTTTCTGATTAGTGGTGAATATTCTCCATCATTTTCTTTTATTTCAAAATATGCCATATTAATTTTTTCTTTTTAATTTAATTTTATTAATTTAATTTTTATTTTTTAAAATATAAATTTATTTATTTTAATTGGAGGTTAATTCAAACTCATTTACTATATAAGTTAATGATATTTTTCTAATTTAATACTTCTATATATATTTATGTGTATCTTTTAATCAAGATAAATATGTTCCACTTAATGTTTGAGCATCTAATATATTTTAGAATGTTGATATATATATATATATATATATATATATATATATATAAAGATATTTCAAGTAAATGTTTTGCATTCTAGAAGTTGTATTTAGTAGAAAAGAAAATCATAAAAATTATCATTAAATTTTAAAAAATATAGGCTACAAATTACTATCAATTTATAAGAGAGAGGATAATTTATTCTGGAATGGAACCTCTGCATAAATGAGCATTTTCCAGAAAGAAAAGTCTGACGAAGATATCTAAGAAGAAGAATCAAAGAAGATGGAAGAAAAAAAAAAAGATCCAACTGTTCAGGGAAAATAAGTCATATAATGTACCTAAAGCAGAGAATTATCAGAATGTTTGATTCTTGAAAATGATTTAAAAAATTAATAAACAGAAGCAATTAAAACAGAGTCAGGGGATCAGTATAGAGAGCTATCAAGTCCTACTATGAAGACCAAGCCCAAGAAGAAGAGATCTTTTGCAACTCCATGGACTGTAGCCCACCAGGCTCCTCTGTCCATGGGGTTCTCCAGGTAAGAATACTGGAGTGGGTTGCCATTTCCTTCTCCAGGGGATCTTCCCAACTCAGGGATCGAACCCAGGTCTCCCGCATTTCAGGCAGACTCTTTACCAACTGAACCACCAGGGAAGCCTTAAAAATTAATAAACAGAAGCAATTAAAACAGAGTCAGGGGATTATTATAATGACCTCTCAAGTCCTACTATGAAGGTCAAGCTGAAGAAGAAGAGAAACTCCCTTCCTTGTCTGACAAGAGCTCAGTCAATGAGAGATGGTTATAGTCCATCCAATGAAAAGCCTCTATTCTTGGAACTTCTGTTCCTCCAGTGGTCTCTACCATAGACATTCCACCTTCCTCCTACTCTTTTTAAGAGACTCCTCCTCTCCTTGGTACAAGGGAACTTGTATGTGACTCACCACAGTGGCTAACTGTAAATTGCAATTATTTGTTGATCCTGAATAAACTCATTTTTCCTGGAGGAAAAAAAAAAAAAGTCTAGTTTTATAGGTCACCATGTTGATGACCCATATGGGGACCAGAAAAGATCCCTGACAACAGACTGGTGAGGCAGCAGATGAAGTACCCACACTGGGGTCCCTGCTTTTATTGGGGCCCTGGAGTTTGAGGGTTAGTCTTTCTCTTGAATTCCAGGTTCTGCTATATTCTTATTTTTAAATTCTTGGCATTAGGTGGGATTCATTTAAAGCTTTATCCTTTCTGGACGCAGGCCTTGTTCTGTATGTGAGTACTCATTTGACACTTCATCCTGACTCTGAAACAAGGCTATTGTAACTGGAACTGGCTAAAATCCACTCACTCCTTTGGAAACAGGGACTGTTTCTTGGGGCTCTGCAGTTAAGGTTTTGGACTGACTCTTCAGGACAAGACTTTCTTTTAGAACTGATTGATATTAGGTCTGCCATCAGTTTGAACTGTTTAAGCTATAATCCTTTTGAGTTGTATAGGTTGTTTGAAAATTATTCTTTAACTGAAGAAAATAAATTATTCTTTAATTTCTCAGAGAAAGACCTCTGAGAAGTAAGGATCCCAGTAACCCAATAATTTTGAAGGTGCCCTCACAACAGGATCCTGGTTGATATTAGGTTTGAAAACTAGGCCTACCTTTGGAGAAGAAAATGGCAACCCACTCCAGTGTTCTTGCCTGGAGAATCCCAGGGACGGGGGAGCCTGGTGGGTTGCTGTCTATGGGGTCACACAGAGTTGGACACGACTGAAGCGACTTAGCAGTAGCAGCAGTTAGCAGGCATACCTTACACCATTTCTAATTAAATGAACCAAAGTAACGAAAGACAATTTAGAACATCAGTAGTCATTATGAGAAACTCTTTAATTCCTCAAAAAAACTTTTCATAAAACATAATGTACAACCATAGCTATGAATTTCCTAAACGGAATGAAACACTTTTTTTGACTGTGTTTTGAGGCTTCCAAATATTACCAGGTTCCTAAAATTCCCCCTCAGCCAAATATGATTTTAAGATAAACATGAGCAATTTCAGTTCAGTTCAGTTCAGTCACTCAGTTGTGTCTGACTATTTGTGACCCCATGAATTGCAGCACACCAGGCCTTCCTGTCCATCACCAACTCCCAGAGTTTACTCAAACTCACATCCATCCAGTCGGTGATGCCATCCAGCCATCTTATCCTCTGTCATCCCCTACTCCTCCTGCCCCCAATCCCTCCAGGCATCAGGGTCTTTTCCAATGAGTCAACTCTTTGCATGAGGTGGCCAAAGTATTGGAGTTTCAGCTTTAGCATCAGTCCTTCCAATGAACACCCAGCACTGATCTCCTCTAGGATGGACTGGTTGGACCTCCTTGCAGTCCAAGGGACTCTCAAGAGTTTCCTCCAACACTACAGTTCAAAAGCATCAATTCTTCGGTACTCAGCTTTCTTCACAATCCAACTTTCACATCCATACATGACCACTGGAAACCATAGCCTTGACTAGACAGACCTTTGTTGGCAAAGTAATATTTCTGCTTTTTAATATTCTATCTAGATTGGTTAGATCTTTCCTTCCAAGGAGTAAGTGTCTTTTAATTTCATGGCTGCAATCTGAGTGACTTCACTTTCACTTTCCACTTTCATGTATTGGAGAAGGAAATGGTAACCCACTTCAGTGTTCTTGCCTGGAGAATCCCAGGGATGGGGGAGCCTGGTGGGCTGCTGTCTATGAGGTCGCATAGAGTTGGACACGACTGAAATGACTTAGCAGCAGCAGCAGCAATCACCATCTGCAGTGATTTTGGAGCCCACCAAAATAAAGTCTGACACTGTTTCTACTGTTTCCCCATCTATTTCCCATGAAGTGATGGGACTGGATGCCATGATCTTAGTTTTCTGAATGTTGAGCTTGATGCCAACGATTTCACTCTCCTCTTTCACCTTCATCAAGTGGCTCTTTATTTCCTCTTCACTTTTTGTCTTAAGGGTGGTGTCATCTGCATATCTGAGGTTATTTATATGTTTCCTGGAACTCTCAATTCTAGCTTGTGCTTCCTCCAGCCCAGCATTTCTCATGATGTACTCTGCATATAAGTTAAATAAGCAGGGTGACAATATACAGCCTTGACATACTCTTTTTCCTATTTGGAGCCACTCTTTTGTTCCATGTCCAGTTCTAACTGTTGCTTCCTGAGCTGCATACAGGTTTTTAAAGAGACAGGTCAGGTGGTCTGGTATTTCCATGTATTTCAGAATTTTCCACAGTTTATTGTGATCCACACAGTCAAAGACTTTGGAATAGTCAATAAAGCAGAAATAGATGTTTTTTTCTGGAGCTCTCTTGGTTTTTTGATGATCCAGCGGGTGTTGGCAATGTGATCTCTGGTTCCTCTGGCTTTTCTAAAACCATCTTGAGCATCTGGAAGTTCATGGTTCACATATTGCTGAAGCATAGCTTGGAGAATTTTGAGCATTACTTTACTAGCATGTGAGATGAGTGCAAATGTGCCATAGTTTGAGCATTCTTTGGAATTGCCTTTCTTTGGGATTGGAATGAAAACTGACCTTTTTCAGTCCTGTGGCCACTGCTGAGTTTTCCAAATTTGCTGGCATATTGAGTGCAGCACTTTCACAGCATCATGTCTCAGGATTTGAAATAGCTCAACTGGAATTTCATTACCTCCACTAACTTTGTTAGTAGTGATGTTTCCTAAGGCCCATTTGGCTTCACATCCCAGGATATCTGGCTCTACGTGAGTGATCACACCATCGTGATTATGTGGGTTGTTAAGATCTTTTTTGTACAATTCTTCTGTGTATTCTTGCCATCTCTTCTTAATGTCGTCAGCTTCTATTAGGTCCATACCATTTCTGTCCTTTATTGAACCCATCTTTGCATGAAATGTTCCCTTGGTATCTCTAATTTTCTTGAAGAGATCTCTAGTCTTTCCCATTCTGTTGTTTTCCTCTATTTCTTTGCACTGATCGTTGAGGAAGGCTTTCTTATCTCTCTTTGCTATTCTTTGGAACTCTGCATTCAGATGTTTATATCTTTTATTTTCTCCTTTGCTTTTTGCTTCTTTTCTTTTCACAGCTATTTGTAAGGCCTCCCCAGACAGCCATTTTGCTTTTTTGCATTTCTTTTCCATGGGGATGGTCTTGATCTCTGTCTCCTGTACAATGTCACAACCTCCGCGCATAGTTCATCAGGGATTCTGTCTATCAGATCTAGTCCCTTAAATCTGTTTCTCACTTCCACTGTATAATCATAAGGGATTTGATTTAGGTCATACCCGAATGGTCTTGTAGTTTTCCCTACTTTCTTCAATTTAAGTCTGAATTTGTCAATTAGGAGTTCATTATCTGAGCCACAGTCAGCTCCCGGTCTTGTTTTTGCTGAATGTACAGAGCTTCTCCATCTTTGGCTGCAAGGAATATAATCAGTCTGATTTCGGTGTTGACCATCTGGTGATGTCCATGTGTAGAGTCTTCTCTTGTGTTGTTGCAAGAGGGTGTTTGCTATGTCCAGTGCATTCTCTTGGCAAAACTCTATTAGCCTTTGCCTTGCTTTATTCCATATTTTGAGGCCAAATTTGCCTGTTACTCCAGGTGTTTCTTGACTTCCTACTTTGGCATTCCAGTCCACTATAATGAAAAGGACATCTTTTTTGGGTGTTAGTTCTAAAAGGTCTTGTAGGTCTTCATAGAACCATTCAACTTCAGCTTCTTCAGCATTACTGGTTGGAGCATAGGCTTGGATTACTGTGATATTGAATGGTTTGCTTTGGAAATGAACAGGGCATCAGAGGGCAGACACACTGAAACATGAACAAAAAAAAAATGGTGAAAGAAAGATAAGGAGCCATCTGAAGCCTCAGGTTCTTTTTCCTTGTGTTTTTGTCTCTGTTGCCATCTTCTTTCTCTCCCTAGTGTTTCATAGGCAGACTCATCCTCTTCTTGACCTTTCTTCTTCCCTTTCACATATCCCCCATACTCTTGTTACTCCATAGGTATTCTTTCACTGAACTTTCCTTTTCTCCCTAAAATTCTCCACCTGTTTTTTTTTTTTTTTCCCCTCTCTGGACCTCTCAGAACTTGTACTTTTAAAATTCAGTTTTCTGAAGATCCAGAGGTTAAATCTTTAATTTCTTATATTTTCTGGGCTAATGATAAACTGTGAGCCAAAGTCAAAACTTTTTCAAAAGTAACTAAAAATCCTCAAAGATTTTCTGAGGAATTTTTTGTAGTCCTTCAAGCTTACCAACTGGTTTCTCTGACTTATATCAACTGATTCACATGCTTGTAGGCAAAGACAAGGTGCAGGACCAGATGAGAACCACTAACTTGGAAAATTCAGAAAGGTCTCTAGAATTACAACCAGGAGACCAGCCCACTAGCTCATATGATCATACTTGGACAATTGCTAGGTAACCTAAACAAGCAATTTTGGGGGCTTTTCTGTAACCTGTTAATTCAAAAAAAAAAAAAAAAAAATTAGTTCTGTGCACAAAAATCTGATGAACCTGTTCATGAACATTATACTCAGTTTCATGTTATTTTTAAAGAAAATCCTGGTCTTTCCTCAGATGTTGATTGCACCTGAAAATCTTCTAACTCTCTTTTTTTTAGTGGGCTGAACCAGGGCCTTTTAACCCTGATAAAAAAGAGACAGGATGGAAGTGGAAACTATGTTCACTCCAGACGTGGTTACTGACAAGCCAGCTTCCCTCACTCTAGCTGAGTCACCTTGAAGGAAGAACACCAAAATTCTTAATCATCACCTGTATAAATGAAGACGCCTAAACAAAACTAAAACCCTTTTAGCTTTTCCTAAACAAAACTAAAACCCTTTTAGTTTCTGCTTTTTTTCCAAAGAGACTGGACATTGGAAAAGAGATTGTTTTAAATCTAAGCTCTTCAAGCACTAGCCTTTCAAAATCCTCCTAATTCTTAAAGACAGGATTCCAAGGACTAGGCTCTTCCCAAACCTCCCTCTTATTTTCTTTGGAGAATCACTTCTTCATATGGGGGATGAACCTCTTCCAGTCCCACTTGACACCAGAGCATTGCTACTGTAAAGCAGTCCCTGTGTCAGAGGACTAAAAGAGCTGAAATAGAGGGGATCTTGAATGACCCTCAAGAGATTCCTGTCATTGAACCCATTGTCTTTTGTTTAGAACTTTTGAGAGATACCTACCATTTTCTCTGGAGAAGGCAATGGCACCCCACTCCAGTACTCTTGCCTGGAAAACCCCATGGATGGAGGAGCCTGGTAGGCTGTAGTCCATGGGGTCGCTAAGAGTCGGGCATGACTGAGCGACTTCACTTTCACTTTTCACTTTCATGCATTGGCGAAGGAAATGGCAACCCACTCCAGTGTTCTTGCCTGGAGAATCCCAGGGACAGAGGAGCCTTATGGGCTTCTGTCTGTGGGGTCGCACAGAGTTGGACATGACTGAAATGACTTAGCAGCAGCAGCAGTACCATTTTCTCCTTAGTCTATCAGCCTCTATACATTCATTAGGTTGAAACTACATAAGGAAGTATCATGCTGGGATTTCTTTCTCCCAAAAGAGAGATAATTCTAGAACTTGATAGTAGTCATCAGAGTAGACCACCAGCTGAATTAAATGATCCCACCACATCATTCATTTGCTCCATCTCTGATGGTACTAGAGCAGATTCTGAAGAACTAATCACTTGCTCCTATTGAATCAGCGACTATCCTCTTTATGGGTGAAATATCCAACTAGTGTTGGCAAAATTGACAGTGCACTTCCCATCAAGATTCAAATAGACCTTTCAAACTCTCTCCTCAGAATTAATCAGGACCCTGTAAGTAAATAAGTCCTTCCAGGCAGAAAGCCACTGATACAAAATTACAAGTCTCAACGTTTCATTTCCCTTGTAATAATCCTCGTGTTTTCCTAGAGAGAATATCCAGGAGCTGAGGATGGAGGTTTTGCTGTTAAATCCAAATTTGTGTGCCTGATGCACATTGAGGCCAACATCCAAAACATTGGAGTTTGGTTCAGAGAACGGTTTATTAGTCAAGAACATGCCAACCAGGAAGATGGGAAATGTAGATTCCTTTCAAATTTATCTTGCAGTTTGGCTGGAGAGCAAACATTTTACAGGCCAAAACAAAACAAAACAAAAAAAAAAGTAAAGAGTTTGCAGAGAAGAACCAATTCTGACTCCAGTTGGAATTGTTTCTTTGGCTTGCTTTTTGTTGCTGTTGTTATTATAATCATACATAATGGCCTGCCTCAAAGGATTTTGCCCCTTTGCCTGACTGTTAAGCTAAAATATTTTTGTTCAGCTCAGAGAGAGATAATCTGAACCTGCCTACCTGTGAAAAGAAGAGATTAACATACCCCTTCCAAAAGCTGGCCCTTCCCAGAGATGTTTTGCAACACTGAAGACCCTTTTTACTTTACTTCCTCACTGCCTTTCAGTCTCTATTCTGCCTTTTGACTTTAGCTCCTCATTGCTTCCTCGCTAGTTCTATAAAAGAACCTGGCATCCAGACCCTGACAACATGGTTACTTTGAGACATTAGTCTGCCGTTCTCTTGGTCAGCTTAAGAAAGTCATATTCCCAATAAAGTTTCATTCCTTGCCTCAATACCTTCTTCTTGGATTCATTGGCCTTTAATATGATGAGCAGCGTGAGCTTGAACTTGGTAAGCTTCCTGGAACTGTCTTGTGACTTGATGTGTCATTGATGCTTGAGATTGATCTATGTGTTTCTGAGAAACATTTAGTAAATCACGGTCTTATGCTCCATTAACCTCTTTCTGTTGCTGCTGCTAAGTTGCTTCAGTCGTGTCCGACTCTGTGCGACCCCATAGACAGCAGCCCACCAGGCTCCCTCGTCCCTGGAATTCTCCAGGCAAGAACACTGGAGCAGGTTGCCATTTCTGTCTCCAATGCGTGAAAGTGGAAAGTGAAAGTGAAGTTGATCAGTCGTGTCTGACTCCTAGCGACCCCATGGACTGCAGCCTACCAGGCTCCTCAGTCCATGGGATTTTCCAGGCAAGAGTACTGGAGTGGGTTGCCATTGCCTTCTCCTAACCTCTTTCTAGGATAGAGCAAAAGCCATGGTTGAAACATGTTATACTTTACTTAGAGCCTTATGACAGGTTGGGCTTCCTTGTGGCTCAATGGGTAAAGAATCCACCTGCAATGCAGGAGACACAGGATATGTGGGTTCAATTTATGGTTTAAGAAAGATGCCCTGGAGGTGGAAAGGGCAACCAACTCCAGTATTCTTGCCTGAAAATTGACAGAGGAACTTGGCAGGCTACAGTCCAAAGGGTTGCAGAGTTGGACATGACACATGCACATACCTTTCTCTGAATCAAACTCCAATGTTTTGGATGTCAGCCTCAATGTGCACTGGGTACACAAATTTGGATTTAACAACAAAACCTCCATCTTCAACTCTTGGGTATTCTCTCCAGGAAAACACGAGGATTTATTACAAGGGAAAATGAAACGTTGAGACTTGTAACATTGTATCAGTGGCTTTCTCTCTTATGACCAAACTTCTGTATGTTTTACTGAAAAATAACAACCCAAATCCAATTTTCTGTGAAGAACTGGCAACAGAATCTTCAGCGTCTTAAAGGAGAGCTTGATGAACCTAACTACCCTGGACATCTCAACGACCAGATCCCTTTTTCTTATTTGTATATAAAAAGGAATGAAATGCGCTAGCCAACAATTGAACACTGTGGCATAAGGATACACTTCTTTCCTTAAAGTCATAATGACCACTGCCGTTTTGGTTAAGGTCACTGAAAATATCATTGTAGGACCCTCTTTAGTGATTTCTGTACCCCATGCAGTAGAAGCTCTCCTGAATTGTCATCACATTTGACATTTCTCAGCCAGCTGTCCCACTTCTATAAAGACCTTTTGTTAAGGAATTTGTTGCTAACTGCTCCTCACATGACTCTTTCACTTTGTAATAACCTTAATCCTGCCATTATTCTCCTTTCCATCACTGACAGTACAGACTGCTTAATGCTGGTGAACCACTTTCTGCCTCCTTGCAATGGTCTGTAGGAAATTCCTTTGGGTAACATTGATTTCTCATGATTCACTGATGATGTCAATGGCAAATACCCTACTGGGTATGTTATGGCACGTCCTTTTCATGTTACCTAGGCAGTACCTTTACCTATGGCCCCAAAAGTTCAATGATGTGCTTTTACACAGGTTTGCACTTAAGCCAAGGACAAAACTACTAATATTTATACTCATACTAGGTATATCTTTGTACTAGCTCATGACTGTACAATACTGTGGAAGAAATGTGTCTTCCCAGCTTCCAAAATGGTCCCAATGTTCAGGAATTATTGGAGGCTGTATTTTACCTGCTACTTTAGCAATTATTAAGATTCTGGGGTATTCTCAACTTGACTCTCTGGAAGCTAAGGGAAATCTCCTTGCTGGTATTTCTGCAAAGAATGTTTCCCTTTCAAGGGACCAATAGCTGAACCTCTGTCATGGCCCAGGAATATTTCCCCTAATGATAACTTAGAATAATCTAGCTAGAGAATGCCATAGGTTGACCTCTGAAAAGTTAAAAAAAAAAAAAAAAAAGGAAAAGTTTGGGGACTTAACAATTAGCAAAAAAAAAAAAAAAAGCTCTAGTTCAAATCAAGTGACAACTCAGACCTATAGGAGGCTCTAGAATTCCTAATCCTCACTACTGTGCACACATTAAACCATTGATGGACTGACAAATGATAACTTTAATGAGTCAATATTGGTGGGGACACATACCTCACTTGTCCCACTTCTCCAAAGTACAACCAGGGAATCCTGTTCATTCTACTTCTAGGTGTTTTAAACTGTTTAATGGATCATGTGAAGTCTGGAAAGGTATTTCGTAAAACTACTTTCATCATATATATATATATATATATATACTTTAGTCATAGTCTGTATGCTTTCTCACTGGAGTGAAGCTTTCCCTTCCAGACAAGCTATTGCCTTTTTTGTGGCTAAATCCTATTGGAAAGAATTGTTTCTTCCTGAGGAGCTTCTCTGGAAATTCATAGTAATCAAGAAATCCATTTTACTGGCCAAATAATTTCACAAGTCTGTGCTGTTTCAACAGTTTTATATTTTATCTGCACTTATCACCTCAATCATGGTTTAGTCTAATCATTTAATGGCATTCAGTTCAGTTCAGTTCAGTCGCTCAGTCGTGTCCGACTCTTTGTGACCCCATGAACTGCAGCACGTTAGGCCTCCCTGTCTATCACCAACTCCTGGAGATCACTCAAACTCACATCCATTGAATCGGAGATGCCATCCAGCCACCTCATCCTCTGTCATCCCCTTTTCCTCCTGCCCCCAATCCCTCCCAGCATCAGAGTCTTTTCCAATGAATCAACTCTTTGCATGAGGTGGCCAAAGTACTGGAGTTTCACCTTTAGCATCATTCCTTCCAAAGAACCCCAGGGCTGATCTCCTTTAGAATGGACTGGTTGGATCTTCTTGCAGTCCAAGGGACTCTCAAGAGTCTTCTCCAACACCACAGTTCAAAAGCATCAATTCTTCGGCGCTCAGCTTTCTTCACAGTCCAACTCTCACATCCATACATGACCACTGGAAAAACAGCCTTGACTAGACGGACCTTTGTTGGCAAAGTAATGTCTCTGCTTTTGAATACGCTATCTAGGTTGGTCATAACTTTCCTTCCAAGGAGTAAGCGTCTTTTAATTTCATGGCTGCAGTCACCATCTGCAGTGATTTTGGAGCCCCCCAAAATAAAGTCTGACATGGTTTCCACTGTTTCCCCATCTATTTCCAATGAAATGACAGGGCCAGATGCCATGATCTTCGTTTTCTGAATGTTGAGCTTTAAGCCAACTTTTTCAATCTCTACTTTCACTTTCATCAAGAGGCTTTTTAGTTCCTCTTAACTTTCTGCCATAAGGGTGGTGTCATCTGCATATCTGAGGTTACTGATGTTTCTCCCGGAAATCTTGACTCCAGCTTGTGCTTCTTCCAGCCCAACTTTCTCATGATGTACTCTGCATATGAGTTAAATAAGCAGGGTGACAATATACAGCCTTGACTTACTCCTTTTCCTATTTGGAACCAGTCTATTGTTCCATGTCCAGTTCTAACTGTTGCTTCCTGACCTGCATGTAGGTTTCTCAAGAGGCAGATCTGGTGCTCTGGTAATTCCCATCTCTTGAAGAATTTTGCACAGTTTATTGTGATCCACAGGGTCAAAGGCTTTGGTATAGTCAATAAAACAGAAATAGATGTTTTTGTGGACCTCTCTTGCTTTTTTGATGATCCATTGGATGTTGGCAATCCCGTCTCTGGGTCCTCTGCCTTATCTAAAGCCAGCTTGAACATTTGGAAGTTCACAGTTCACATATTGCTGACACCTGGTTTGGAGAATTTAGAGCATTGCTTTGCTAGTGTGTGAGATGAGTGCATTTGTGTGGTAGTTTGAGCATTCTTTGGCATTGCCTTTCTTTGGGGTGGGAATAAAAACTGACCTTTTCCAGTCCTGTGGCCACTGCTGAGTTTTCCAAATTTCCTGGCATATTGAGTACAGCACTTTCACAGCATCAACTCTCAGGATTTGAAATAGCTCACCTGGAATTCCATCACCTCCACTAGTTTTGTTTGCAGTGATGTTTTCTAAGGCCCACTTGACTTCACATTCCAGGATGTCTGGCTCTAGGTCAGTGATCACAGCATCGTGATTTACTTGGTCGTGAAGATCTTTTTTGTACAGTTCTTCTGTGTATTCTGTGTGTACAGATCTTCTGCTTCTTTTAGGTCCATACTATTTCTGTCCTTTATTGAACCCAACTTTGCATGAAATGTTCCCTTGGTATCTCTAATTTTCTTGAAGAGATCTCTAGTCTTTCCCATTCTGTTGTTTTCCTCTTTTTTGCACTGATCGCTGAGGAAGGCTTTCTTATCTCTTCTTGCTATTCTTTGGAACTCTGCATTGAGATGCTTATATCTTTCCTTTCCTTCTTTGCTTTTTGCTTCTTCCTTTTCACAGCTATGTGTAAGGCCTCCTCAGACAGCCATTTTGCTTTTTTGCATTTCTTTTCCATGGGGATGGTCTTGATCCCTGTCTCCTATACAATGTCACGAACCTCAGTCCATAGTTCATCAGGCACTCTATCTATCAGATCTAGTTCCTTATATCTATATCTAACTTCCACTGTATAATCATAAGGGATTTGATCTAGGTCATACCTGAATGGTCTAATAGTTTTCCCTACTTTCTGCAATTTAAGTATGAATTTGGCAATAACAATCTCATGATCTGAACCACAGTCAACTCTCAGTCTTGTTTTTGCTGACTGTATAGAGCTTCTCCATCTTTGCCTGCAAAGAATATAGTCAATCTGATTTCGGTGTTGGCCATCTGGTGATGTCCATGTGTAGAGTCTTCTCTTATGTTGTTGGAAGAGGGTGTTTGCTATAACCAGTTACGTTCTCATGGCAAAACTCTATTAGTCTTTGCCCTGCTTCATTCCGTATTCCAAGGCCAAATTTGCCTGTTACTCCAGGTGTTTCTTGACTTCCTACTTTTGCATTCCAGTACCCGATAATGAAAAGGACATCTTTTTGGGGTGTTAGTTCTAAAAGGTCTTTTAGGTCTTCATAGAACCATTCAACTTCAGCTTCTTCAGTGTTACTTGTTGGGGCATAGACTTGGATTATCATGATATTTAATGGTTTTCTTTGGAAGCGAACAGAGATCATTCTGTCATTTTTGGAATTGCATCCAAGTACTGCACTTCGGACTCTTTTGTTGACCATGATGGCTACTCCATCTCTTGTAAGGGATTCCTGCCCATAGTAGTAGATATAATGGTCATCTGAGTTAAATTTACCCATTCCAGTCCATTTTATTTCACTGATTCCTAGAATGTCAATGTTCACTCTTGCCATCTCCTGTTTGACCACTTCCAATTTGCCTTGATTCATGGACCTAACATTCCAGGTTCCTACACAATATTGCTCTTTACAGCATTGGACCTTGCTTGTATCACCAGTCACATCCACAACTGGGTATTGTTTTTGCTTCGGCTGCATCCCTTCATTGTTTCTGGAGTTATTTCTCCACTGATCTCCAGTAGCATATTGATCACCTACTGACCTGGGAGTTCCTCTTTCAGTATCCTATCATTTTGCCTTTTCATACTGTTCATGGGGTTCTTAAGGCAAGAATACTGAAGTGGCTTGCCATTTCTTTCTCCAGTGGACCACATTCTGTTAGACCTCTCCACCATGACCCCCCAGTCTTGGGTGGCCCCACAGGGCATGGCTTAGGTTCATTGAGTTAGACTTGACGGTGTTCCTAGTGTGATTAGATTGACTAGTTTTTCTGTGATTATGGTTTCAGTGTGTCTGCCCTCTGATGCCCTCTTGCAACACCTACTGTCTTACTTTAGTTTCTCTTACCTTGGACGTGGGGTATTTCTTCATGGCTGCTCCAGCAAAGCGCAGCCGACATTATTAAGACTCAATCGGCAAAAATTTTAGAGGCCCTCCCAGTAGCTTGATCATAAGCATTACTGTTGGTTCATCTAAATCTTAAATCCACCCCTTTGGTAACTCATAAACTTTCACCCTTTGAGATAGACACAGGAAGCCCAATATGTGGTGGTTTCTGTCTTTTTTAATGCACACCTGATAAGATATAACTTCAGAATTTCAAGGTAATAATAGTTTCTATGGGAAATAACCATGTTTTGGTAGAGCAATTGTTTCACAGTATGACCTTGGAAGATGAAGACCTTAAACATCCCATCTTACAATGTGAAGACTTTATCAATTGGAAAAGACACCTCCTGAAAGACTCTCTTTAGCCTCTCTGTAAAGGCCTATACCAGGTACTGCTAACTAATGCTTGTGCTACAAAACCCAGGAATATACTCTTGGATTCACAGGACACACTATAAAATGTCCTGAAAACTTATTGAGCTTACACATCATCTAGTGACTTGAAAGTAAGTATTTACTGGGATGGAAGCAGATTATATCTGATCAGACTACTTTTCCAAGGTACCAAAACCTGATTTGTTGGAAGTTTGTTCCTAGATTTTGATGATGTCATAATGCTTCTGATCATCTCCTGTGTTTATGGTCTTGATAACATGTGGACTTTAGATGAAAAGTGACTGAATATTCTCTCTACTATGACTCTTTCCTTGTCCCTTGCATGTGGCCTCAATAGGTTTCCAATCCATGCATTTTCCCTCCAGTGTGGGACATTACACACTGAAAGGTCCTTCCTGGTACTGAGTGATGAACAGTGCTTTCAGAGAAAGATCTCAATCAAAAGGGAGAAATGTAAAATTAATAAACATAAACCACAGTTAAAATAGGGTCTAGAGGCAAGAACAGGGAGCTCTTACACCTTAAGACAATAGCAGAGCCAAACAAGAAGAAGTTCAACCAGTGAGAGACTGTCATAGCTCAGTCAGTAGTAGCCAATACTTCAAACACTTAATTTCTTCAATAGGCTCTTGGTAAACTCTAGCTTTACCACCTTCCTCTTCCCTTAATTACAAGAGTCTTCCTCTCTCTGTGGTGGGGGACTTGCATGTGATTCACCATGATTGCAAACTCCAAATTGCAGTTCTTTAATGATCCCAAATAAAACCAGTTTTACTCAAGAAATAACTGGTAATCTATTTGTTTAAGATCAATATCATGTAACATCTGTGCTTATATGAAAATAGAGTTAATAAAGAGAATGCGCCACTAAAGATAAGAAACTGCATGAATTAAACATTTTTTTTCTTTTATTTTTAGAGTTGGTACATGTCACAGGTTCGATACAGTTGTTCAAAACTCAAGAGGTTTCATTGGTGTCCATATTCATTTCTCCAGTAGCAGAAAATCATGGGTAATTAAGAAAAAGTCCATTTACTGCTAAAGCTTTTGCTTTTTGTTGTATGTAGATTTCCTTTGAGTTATAAGCAATTTTGTATTCTTTAGTCTCTTTATTTGTCAATAAACATATAGTTACTAATATATTATTTTTTAACTTTCCAACTGAAGTTCTAGATTCCCTCACACCAGCAAGCATCCTATACCTTGATGGCCATGGGGATTTGCTTGAGGACAAACTTTTTTTTAATACTTTAGCAACTTGAGTTATTGTAACTCCAGTGGACATTATTCCCTTGGTTTAAGCTTCTGCATTGGAAAAATCACACTCATGGTGAATAAAATTTGCAGAAGTTCTATAGTTACCTTTGTGAAATTAAATTAAAAAGTAGGTTTTCTATTACATTTTGTGATATTCAAGCTTTAAAGATCTTATCAAGAATTAAATTAGGCTAACTTTATCCAATTTTTTCTTAGTGTACTTCCGATGATGTAGTTCTTTCATTTAGTGGTGGGATAAAAATATCTTAATTCTGGCATTTTAAAAGGTGATAAAACTGACCCTGGATGTTATAGACCAATCAACTTCATTAATGCTGCTGTTAAATTACACATGAGAATTTTATTGCAGTAGTAGGAACTGATGAAAAAAAAAATTAAAAGGACAAATCTTAATATGCTAATAGTAGTTAGGCAATTTCTTAAAGATGCAAAACAATCAGTTTTTTCTACTGAAAATTGATCTTTTCACCTTTATTTCATATATTTATCCAAATCTAAACAACAGAAAAAAATGTAATTTTTCTATCTGCCACCACCAGATCGCTGTTTTGTCTAGGTCTCTGCAAGAGCTACATTGCAATGACCTCTTTTTGGTCTATAATCTTCATCTGGTCTCAGGACAAGTTATTAAAAATTCACAGCTTTAATGAACAACAAAATATGACTTGACAAAGAATTCCAAGACATTTTGCTTCAATCAATTTATGTGTACTTATTTAGACAAAAAGATTTCCATACACACACATACATAAAACACATTTGTCTCTGAGTGAATGTCTATGACCATGTACAGCTAACAATTAAGAGTGACTGCAGCATGTCCAGCACTGTTTTAATTGGTTTGTGTATCTTCATTCCTTTAGTCTTTAAATAAGAAGTTGCCACTATATAAACCCATCTTTATATAAATAGTACTTGAATGTATGAGATTATGAGCACAGGTCATAGGGATCTTACTCTGGAATGCATGTAAGTCACCTAGATATCTGATAAAGTCCAGAACCCTTTGCTAAGGTAGGGATCAGAAACTCCAAGAGTAGGGATTCAGCAGTTGTGTTTTCAACAATTTCCCAGGTAATACTACTGCTCACCAAAATTTATCACCCACTATCTTACACAGGCATTGTCTTGTTTATTTTATATTAGTCTCTCAAAAAGAACTCCAAATAATGACAAAAAGTTTTATATTATATTCTGCTTTTAAAAATGCCACATTTTGTATCTCCATTTGATCTCCTGGACAGTTGGCAGTATTTCTCAGACTCCCTCTACACATGTTAATCACATTGTAAAGATTTACTACTCAACATCATAGAATAATGTTATTATTGATAATATATACCCAGTACTGAGTAACTTTATCTTTGGCCTTTATAGATTTGCAATTGCATTCCTTTATAAGAATATCCATTCCCTTTATGATATCATTTTGTATTGCATTGTAGTTTCTATTTTAGGCCCAAATTTCTTTCTTTTATTGTATAGTCACAAAGGCCAGTTCACACGTTCCCCAGTCCCAGATGGGACCCTTGCCCTGGTCATGCAATCATGTGGTCAGGCACTCTCTGTCACTCTGGGAACACTCCTGCTTGAATGGTTGGTCTGTAATTGCTCTGCCTTGCCTCACACTGTGTCCCTCATAGACACCCATCCAACTTTTCTTCTGAAGAGATGCCAGGCTTACTTGTATACAAGTTTGTTTGTTTGTTTTTTTTTCTTTTTTGTCCTGTCAGGCCAGATCATAGGGAAAAAAAAAAAATGTTACATAGAGTACCCAGTGGATCCAAACTCCCAGATGAATTCTGAAACTCTGGATGAAAACATCTGATCTAAGTGATGCTCTGTCTCACACATCCCAAGGATCACTTAACTTCTCTTCTGAGCATAACAGAGGGTGTTTTATTCACTTTTTCAGATTTGAGAGAGAAAGAATAGCTTCCAGGCAGATTTGCCCCTAGGTAGGAAATACAAACAGACATTTTTCCTATGATACTTTTAGTTTTATTTTCAATTTTGTTTTTACAGAGAACATCATTATAACATTGTAGAAACTAACTTTTAACTGTCAGTGGCATCAAAAAAGTATCTATTACATTTTAAATGTTAGGAACAGATTTTTAAAAGCAGAGATTATAAAACATCAAGAATTGGATCACAGGTCCGATTCTTCTTTCCCCTAATGCTGTAATGTCAAATGAAGCTGAATGCACATACATCTACTAGCTGTGATATGTGAATCTGGAAAAGCTATCTCAAGGTCATCAAAGGTCTCAATCATACATAAAAAAAAGCCATATAATGTTACTGGGACAACCCTAAATGGACAGTAAGTTAGTTTATTTTACAGCATATCACCGAAAGGCAGAATTGGGAAGGACATTTAAGATAATCTATTTAAGCATCTTCATTTTCAAGATGAGGAAATGAGAGTCCAGAGAATTTATATTTCTTGCCCAAGGTTATAGAATTAGTTAATTATCATTTTTAGTAACTATGATAAATCTATATTTTGAACCAACATTAATTTTCCCACAGAGAAAATATATGGAAAAGCAAATTATAATCTATAGGGGGGATATTTTCAAATGACTTTAAATAGTACAATATATTTTTTAGAGTTTTTATTTTTATCAGTTATGCATGCAAATTGGTTGAAGGTATAAGTAGTAAGTTTCATAGTTATTTTTTGTGACATATTTTTGATTCCACATATAAGTGATACATATGGTATTTGTCTTTCTCTTTCTCATTTACTTCATTTAGTATGATGATCTCTAAATGCATCCATGTTGTGCAAATGGCATTACTTCATTAATTTTTATGGCTGAGTAATATTCATATATATATATATATTCCGCCCCCCCAGCCCCAGACAAGAATACTGGAGTGGGTTTTATGGGTACCCACTCCAGTATTCTTGTCTGGAAAATCCCATTGATAGAGGAACCTGGCTGAAGACAGTCCACAGAGTCACAAAAGAGTTGGGCATGACTGAGCAACTAAACAACAACCAGAAAGAGAGAGAGAGAGAGAGAGTGCTTTTCTTCTTTATCCATTTGTCTCTCAACGGACATTTATACTGCTTCTATGTCTTGGCTATTATAAATACTGCTGCTATGAGCATAGGAATACATGTATCTTTTCAAATTATAGTTTCATGTAGCTATATGGCCAGGAGTGGGATTTCTAGACCACATGGTAACTCTATTTTTAGTTTTTTGAGGAAACTCCATACTGTTTTACATACTGAGTGTATCAATATATAGTCTCATCAACTGTGTAGGAGGGTTCCCTTTTCTCTACATGCTTTCCAGCATTTATTATTTGTAGATTTTTTTAATGATTCTTACAGGTGTGAGTTGATATCTATTTTAGTTTTGATTTGCATATCTCTAATAATTAGCAGTGGTGAGAATCTTTTCATGTGCCTATTGGCCACCTATATGTCTTCTTTGGAAAATTGTCTATTTTGGTCTTCGGTCCATGTTTAAGATGGGTTATTTTGTTGTTGTTGAGTTTGAATTATTTGTATACTTTGAAATTAAGCCCTTGTTGGTTGCATCATTTGCAAGCATTTCCTCCTAACCTATGGGCTGTCTTTTTGTTTTGTTTGTTTCTTTGGTGCACAAAAACTTCTAAGCTTGATTAGATCTAATTTGCTTACTTTTGCTTTTATTTCTATGTCATATATTCCTTTTAATTCCAGAAATGTGAATTTATAAGAACCTGATTTACACAATATTCATAGAATGCTCAAGGGAACAAATTTACTTCTCAGGAGTTATGATTGATTGCTTAAATTTATTCCACTGTTTTTCCTGTTAAACATAGGAGGGCGATAGCGAGACTTTAATAGCTGGCAACAGGTAAAGTTTCTAAAAAGTGATTATCTTCTCAACAGAATGTGGGTTACTGACCACAGACTCTTAGGGTAAAATTTCCAAAACTAGTTCTAAGAAGACTGTGAGTCATGAAGAGAACATTCATCAGAAGTTCAGGCTGCTTCTATAAATCTTCAACAAGTAATCTTTCCATCAGCTTCCTCATTTCTTAAAAAAAAAAAAAAATTCTTGTATAAAAGTCATTTAATTCTAAGATCAGACTCTGGAAACAAGTTTCTGTTATTTGAATCTGGAATCTTCCATAAGCCACATAAACCTCAGCAAATTATAGATTCTCATTGAGTCTCAGTTTCCTCATTAAAAATTAATTGAACAAATGTATATAAAGCACTCAGAGCCATATCTTGTACAAATATATGACCTCCATCATCTGTCATCGTCATTATTAGTGATGTTTAAGTAGTAGTAATAAAAGAATTAGAGTAGCATTGGGTTCCCAGCAAATAATAAGTTGCTTGGATAAAAAAGATGTTTGAAACTGGTTCATTTTGGTTTCTGAGGGTTTCAGTTTTATCCTCACTGATTTCTTCCTGCTGACTCTGTCCTTTTCCAATGTTTGGCACTGAAGCACCTAACTATGGTAGTGCAGGTATCTGTTTCCTGAAATTCTATTAATTATGCCTTCTGTAGTTAGAATTTCTGTTAGTTTCAGACACACTGCTGCTGCTGCTAAGTCGCGTCAGTCGTGTCCAACTCTGTGCGACCCCATAGATGGAAGCCTACCAGGCTCCCCCGTCCCTGAGATTCTCCAGGCAAGAACACTGGAGTGGGTTGCCGTTTCCTTCTCCAATGCATGAAACTGGAAAGTGAAAAGTGAAAGTGAAGTTGCTCAGTCATAAGACACACTAAGTGTTGTTATACATCTTGGCGAATTGACCCCTTTCTTAATATGCAATGCACTTCTTTATCCTTGATAATTGTCTCTGCTTTGAAGTCTTCTCTATCTGAAACTAGAACATAACTCCTTTCTTTAGTATTAGCATGATATATTTCTCTTTATTTATTTATTTTATTTTATATGTGCTACTTGTAATCCTATTTACAAGAGCATCAAAAAGAATAAAATACCTATGAATACCTGTAATCATGAGATAAAATATCTGTACACTTAAGAAAAAAAATGCCTACCATCTTGCTGGGGCAAATTGCCAACATCTGTTGGATCATTGAAAAAAGCAAGAGAGTTCCAGAAAAACATCTACTCCTGCTTTATTGATTACATCAAAGCCTTTGTGTGAATAACAAGAAACCGTGGAACATTCTTAAAGAGATGGGAATACCAGATGACCTGACTTGCTTCCTGAGAAATCTGTATGCAGGTCAAGAAACAACAGTTAGAACCAGTCATGGAACAATGGACTGGTTCCAAATTGGGAAAGGAGTACATCAAGGTTGTATATAGTCACCCTGCTTATTTAGCTTATATGCAGAGTGCATCATGAGAAACGCTGGGCTGGAGGAAGCACAAGCTGGAATCAAGATTGTCAGGAGAAACATCAGTAACCTCAGATATGCAGATGACACCACCCTAATGGCAGAAAGCAAAGAAAAACTAAGAGCTTCTTGATGAAGGTGAAAGAGGAAAGTGAAAAAGTGGCTTAACTCAACATTCAGAAAACTAAGATTATGGCATCTTGTCCCATCACTTCATAGCAAATGGATGGGGAAACAATGGAAATAGTGACAGACTTTATTTTCTTGGGCTCCAAAATCACTGCAGATGGTGATTGCAGTCATGAAATTAAAAGACACTTGCTCCTTGGAAGAAAAGTTATGACCAATCTAGACAGGATATTAAAAAGGAGAGACATAACTTTACCAACAAAGGTCCATCTAGTCAAAGATATGTTTTTTTCCCATAGTCATGCATGGATGTGAGAGTTGGACTATAAAGAAAGCTGAGGGCATAAAAAATTAATGCTTTTGAACTGTGGTGTTGGGGAAGAATCTTGAGAGTCCTTTGGACTGTAAGGAGATCCAACCAGTCCATCCTAAAGGATATCAGTCCTGAATATTCATTGGAAGAACTGATATTGAAACTGAAACTCCAATATTTTGGCCACCTTTTCAGAAGAACTGACTCATTGGAAAAACCCTGATGCTGGGAGAGATTGAAGGTGGGAGGAGAAGGGGGCAACAGAGGATGAGATTGTTTATGGCATCACTGACTCAATGAACATGAGTTTGAGTAAGCTCCAGGAGTTGGTGATGGACAAGAAGGTCTGGTGTGCTGCAGTCCATGGGGTTGCCAAGAGTCGGACACCACTTACTGACTGAACTGAAGACTAAAAATTATAAAATGCTAGTGAAATAACCTGAAGAAGACACAAATAAATGGAAAGATAATATGTGTTCATGGATTGAAAGAATTAACATTGGTAAAATGTCCAAAGTAGTCTATAGATTTAATGTAATTTTCATCAAAATTTCAATGCTAATTTTTATAGAAATAAAAAAAATATCTAAAAAGTGGAAACATAAAAAGATCCTGAATAACCAAGTCAAGCCAAAGAAAAAAGGACAAGGCTAGAGGCATCATACTTCCTGATTTCAAACAATATTACAAAATTCTACTAATCAAAATCATATGGTATTGGAATATAAACAGATCACTAGAACAGATTATAGAGCTCAGAAATAAATTCATGCATATATGATCTATTATTTTGATGAAACTGTCAAAATTTTAGGTAAAGGGCAGCCGGGCAGTCTTTCAATAATTGGTTTGGGGAAAACTAGATATCCATATGCAAAAAAAAAAAAAAAACCAGAACAGCAACACATCAAAAGTGGACACATATGTTATGTCATATATAAAAATAAAGTCAAAACTGATTAAAACATAAGCATAAGATGTGAAATCATAAAAATTCTAGAAAAACATTATGGCATAACACCATTCTGATACTGATCTTGGCAATGATTTTTTACCTTGACACCAAGAGGTAGGGTAACAAAAGCAAAAATTCAAAAACAGGACAAAATTAAACTAAAATGTATATATATATATATATAGTGTGTGTGTGTGTGTGTGTGTGTGCATATATACTTTTGATATATGTATATATCAAAGGAAATCATCAACAAAATGTAAAGGTAACCAATGAAGTAGGGGAAATTATCTGCAAATCATATATCTGAAAAAGGGTTAATAACTATAATTATTAAAAAAAAAACTCACAACACAATAGCAAAAAAAAAATAAAATAGCTCGTCTGTCTCTTGACTCTTGGGGCTGACGACTTGCCTTAAGTCCTCACCTCACTTACAGATTCAAGAAAATTTTTGATTTTTTCAGTCTTTTCAACACTTTTTGCCTGTTGTTAGAATGGAGTGGTAACTTTCAGGCTTCTTACACATGGAACTAGAAACCTATTGATGAGTTTTATTTTTGTTTATTTATTTTTAATCTCATTTAACTTCACCTGTAGCAAATTATTTTGCCAGCTCCTCTTAGGAATATTTCCTAATTTGAATTCTCACTTTTTTCATGAATTCACATTAATAATGTTTCTAACTTCTTGGGACTGCTTACAGTAGAGTATTTTGTGATGTTATTAAGTCAGGTAATACAGAAAAAAACAGGCATGGTAGTTGATAGTGGCTGTTAATTAAGAGTACCGTTTTGAGCATGTTGAAGCTGAGAAGTTCACTGAAAACCTACATGGTATTTGATATTCTGCAGGTAATTTGGAATTTGTGTTTAGAATTCTGGCAAAACTAGATGATTTTGTATCAATTCATTATTATAAAGGCAATATTTTAATTTATGTAAATGAATACTATGGTAACAAAAAAGAACAAACAACATAAAGAAGCACCAAAACCAAAATAGTAAGGTTAAATTTATCAAAAAGATAAAAGAAGAAAAAGGTAGTAAATATCATTAGCACATGCACAATGGTAACATGATAAAACTGAAAATTCTTAGATTATGCTTTCAGGGAGTTAGTGATAAAATGCTAAGACAATTTTCAGTAGAAGATGGGACAAAAGTAAGACTTTAGGTGCTATGGATGAGAAAGAAAGTGACAGCAGTAGTTGTAAGGACTTACATAGTTAGAAGAAATGGGAGAAACTGTACTGTGCATTTTAATGCGGAACAGAGAAGAGTAGGCACTTGCCATGTATGCCTTGAACTTACTTTTATTTCTATCCATACTCTCTTCCGGGAGAAGGCAATGGCAACCCACTCCAGTACTCTTGCCTGGAAAATCTCTTGGATGGAGGAGCCTGATAGGCTGCAGTCCATGGGGTCGCTAGGAGTTGGACACTACTGAGCAACTTCACTTTCATTCTTCACTTTCACGCATTGGAGAAGGAAATGGCAACCCACTCCAGTGTCTTGCTTGGAGAATCCCAGGGACGGGGGAGCCTGGTGGGCTGCTGTCTATGGGGTAACACAGAGTCGGGCATGACTGAAATGACTTGGCATACTCTCTCCCCATTGTCATTAATAAAGTTATTTGATTTTTATGTGTTGTAATATTACTTTCTGTGCATAACTCAAAATTTGCAGTATTTAGCATCAGCTAATTTTCTTTTTTTGGTTATTAGAATCATTTGAGAATAACTGCCATGTACAGTAAAGAATGTAAATGTAGCAAAATGAATACAAAACTATAGCCACTCCAGGTCCAGTTGAATATATTATTCTTTCTAATTTTTATAATTAAATCAATATACTTATATGTTACTTTTCTTTCAGAATTAACAATTATTCTATACTTCCACTAAGTGTTTATTGAGCACCTTCTAAACATGTGGATTCCCTCCCCCCCCCCCCACCCCATCCCATGCCATAGAGGAAGAATAGATAATTCAAACCAATTCTCCCAATCACAGTAATTACAAATCTTGGGGAAAAAATACTACTTGATTCTACTGGAAAGCTAAGAAGATATTGAGACCTGATTGGATGTGTTTAAGAAAAGGATGGAGAAAAGAAAAGCAAGTCTAGATTTTAGAGCTGCTTTTTGTACAACTGCAAGAGTAAGAGATTGGATACAAAGAATGACAATCTGTATAGACCAGGAGGAAAGAGACTGGAATCTAGAACCTGCCCAAACGTGAAGGCCATAAGGAGTTTCTGAACTCTTCACTTTAGGCTGAAACCTCAAAGTTGGACAATGACTTACTGTCCAGTATGGGGAAGGGAGGCCCTTGTAAAGACTGTAGTTTAGTTTAAGTAATCTGTCTGAACTTTAATCAAGGTAATTCTGGAATATTGGCTATATAGGAGCCTGATGGGAACAAAGAAAATTTTTCTTTGGCGGGAATAAAAGTCATTACAGGCTTTAAGTTAATTTTGCAATTTTGCAAATTCAATGTCTACTTCACAAGACAGAGTATCAAAAGTAGATGAGGAGATATGAAAACAACTAAACAAATAAAACAAGAAAGCGGAAAAGAACAGAAACAAGACCGTCAATGGCTCCTGATACACAATTATAAAGTAGAGACTAAAATGTATTTTGCTTAAAGAACTATTAATATATAGGATTGAGGACTTTAGATATTAGTAAAACAAACTATCAAGATATTGATGACAAACAATAAAACTAAATATAAAATAAATAAGGACAAATGAATATATTTGAACCGTGAACTTCCTGATGTTCAAGCTGATTTTAGAAAAGGCAGAGGAACCAGAGATCAAATTGCCAACATCCGCTGGATCATAGAAAAAGCAAGAGAGTTTCAGAAAAACATCTATTTCTGTTTATTGACTATGCCAAAGCCTTTGACTGTGTGGATCTCAATAAACTGTGGAAAATTCTGAAAGAGATGGGAATACCAGACCACCTGATCTGGCTATTGAGAAATCTGTATGCAGATCAGGAAGCAACAGTTAGAACTGGACGTGGAACAGGAGACTGGTTCCAAATAGGAAAAGGAGTTCATCAAGGCTGTATATTGTCACCCTGTTTATTTAACTTATATGTGGAGTACATCATGAGAAACGCTGGACTGGAAGAAACACAAGCTGGAATCAAGATTGCCTGGAGAAATCTCAATAACCTCAGATATGCAGATGACACCACCCTTATGGCAGAAAGTGAAGAGGAACTAAAAAGCCTCTTGATGAAAGTGAAAGTGGAGAGTGAAAAAGTTGGCTTAAAGCTCAACATTCAGAAAACGAAGATCATGGCATCTGGTCCCACCACTTCATGGGAAATAGATGGGGAAACAGTGGAAACAGTGTCAGACTTTATTTTTATGGGCTCCAAAATCTCTACGGATGGTGACTGCAGCCATGAAATTAAAAGACGCTTACTGCTTGGAAGGAAAGTTATGACCAACCTAGATAGCATATTCAAAAGCAGAGACATTACTTTGCCAACAAAGGTTCATCTAGTCAAGGCTATGGTTTTTTCTGTGGTCATGTATGGATGTGGGAGTTGGACTCTGAAGAAGGCTGAGCGCCGAAGAATTGATGCTTTTGAACTGTGGTGTTGGAGAAGACTCTTGAGAGTCCCTTGGACTGCAAGGAGATCCAACCAGTCCATTCTGAAGGAGATCAGCCCTGGGTGTTCTTTGGAAGGAATGAGGCTAAAGCTGAAACTCCAGTACTTTGGCCACCTCATGTGAAGAGTTGACTCATTGGAAAAGACTCTGATGCTGGGAGGGATTAGGGGCAAGAGGAGAAGGGGATGACAGAGGATGAGATGGCTGGATGGCATCACTGACTCAATGGACGTGAGTCTGAGTGAACTCTGGGAGTTGGTGATGGACAGGTAGGCCTGGCATGCTGCAATTCATGAGGTCACAAAGAGTCAGACACAACTGAGGGACTGATCTGATCTGATCTGATCTGAATGGATATATTTCATAGCAACATAAGCACAGCTCAAATAGTAAGTTAGAAAATAGGTCAGAAAAAATTATCAAAATATACCTTAGTGATGCAAATTAAAAAAAAAGTGAGAAAAAGAGTAAGGGAAAAGAAATAATGTAAGAATTGTGCATTTCACTGGAGTCTTCAA
The DNA here is from genome assembly GCF_032452875.1 of Bos javanicus. Taxonomy (NCBI): domain Eukaryota; kingdom Metazoa; phylum Chordata; class Mammalia; order Artiodactyla; family Bovidae; genus Bos; species Bos javanicus. Next base: position 2,263,825 of record NC_083871.1, on the reverse strand, counting down.
AAGAGAGAGAGAGAAAGGGATTTTGGTCAATTTTGAAAATAGAAGAGTCAATGACTTTCTAAAATTTTAGAATGATATAAAATCATTCTGGATAGAAAATATAAATAAATACACACTTAGGTAGTACTATATAAACTTAGGGGTAAAAAGAGTCTAAATAAACACTGAGAAAGAGAAAAAAGATTACTTTCAAACATAAAACAAACTAGTAGCTGATTTTTCATACATAGAAATCAGAATAAAATAGAATAAAACATATTATTGGGGGAAAATTTCTACCTAAAATTATATTCCAAGATAAGATTCTTTTAAAAATAAAATTGATATATTGATATTTTCAGACTAACAATAATAGAGAGAAGTAATACCATCTGACCCACAATAAACACACACACACACACAAATTTATCCGTGATAAAGAAAAATCTGGAATAGAAGACCAGAGAGAAAGAAATAAATAAAGATAATGACAAAAATAAACATGCAGATAAATTTACATAAAAATTGAACAATAAAATGAAGAGAGAGAGAGATCCTTTTTCTTCTTCAACCCCATTACAGATGGAGAGAATGTATTTACAAAGATTTACATAAATATAACAAGAGCTTTTAGACTTAGTAAAAAGACAAATAATATAATTAAAAATTAGTAAAAGATTTGAATAGATATTTCTCCAAAGACACACAAAAGACTAAAAATGCACAGAAAAATATACTCAAAATCATTAGTCTTCACTTCAGTTCAGTTCAGTCGCTCAGTCGTGTCCAACTCTTTGCTATTCCATGAACCACAAAATGCCAGGCCTCCCTGTCCATCACCAGCTCCCAGAGTTCACCCAAACCCATTAGTCATCAGGGAATGAAAATTAAAAATCACAGTACAATGTATCCAATAGATAAGTCAATGTAAGATAAATCGTATTAAAAAATGATAAGCATATGAAGCAACTAAGACTATCATATACTGCTGACTGGAATTTAAAAGTAACAAATATTTGCACCTTCTGCAGAGTACAAAAAGACTAAGTTTTATTGTACAAAATACAGACAAATAAAGGGAAAAAATTTATCTTCTAAACCTAGCACTCCTAAGTATTTAACCAAGATAAATTTGAAAAGATTGCTATACTAAGATATATGAAGACATTTTCATAGTACCTCTACTTGTGCACAGCCAAAACCTAGTGAAAAAACAAATAATTGATTATTTAAATTAATTGATATATTGAATTATTAACATGCAATAGCATGGATTAATGTCAAAATAATTATGTTGTGCAAAATATGCCATATGAAATGTACATACTTTAGGATTCCATTTAATAAAAATGTAAGCTACTCTATAGAAGCAGAAATTAGATCGGTAGTTGCTGTTAATTGGGACCAGTGATTATATAAGAGGATGAATATGAAAAGGACATATTAAAAATCTTGGAATATCAATACTTTTTAAATTTTGACTGTTATGATACAATCATTAGTGTATACATATGTCAAAACATCAAATTTTAAACATGCTCATATTATTGTATGTAAATTATGTATTTGTTTCAGTTCAGTTCAGTTCAGTCCAGTCACTCAGTTTGTCCGACTCTTTGTGACCCCATGAATTGCAGCATTCCAGGCCTCCCTCTCCATCACCAACTCCTGGAGTTCACCCAAACTCATATCCATCGAATCGGTGATGCCATCCAGCCATCTCACTCTGTGTCGTCCCCTTCTCTTCCTGCCCTCAATCCCTCCCAGCATCAGATTCTTTTCCAGTGAGTCAACTCTTCACGTGAGGTGGCCAACATATTGGAGTTTCAGCTTTAGCATCATTCCTTCCAAAGAACACCACAGACTGATTTCCTTCAGAATGGATTGGTTGGATCTCCTTGCAGTCCAAGGGACTCTCAAGAGTCTTCTCCAACACCACAGTTTAAAAGCATCAATTCTTCGGCACTCAGCTTTCTTCACAGTCCAACTTTCACATCCATACATGACCACTGGAAGAAACATAGCCTTGATTAGATGGACTTTTGTTGGCAAAGTAATGTCTCTGCTTTTGAATATGCTATCTTGGTTGGTCATAACTTTCCTTTCAAGGAGTAAGCGTCTTTTAATTTCATGGCTGCAATCACCACCTGCAGTGATTTTGCAGCCCCAAAAATAAAGTCTGACACTGTTTACCCCATCTATTTCCCATGAAGTGATGGGACCAGATTCCATGATCTTCATTTTCTGAATGTTGAGTTTTATGCCAACTTTTTCACTCTCCTCTTTCATTTTCATGAAGAGACTTTTTAGTTCCTCTTCACTTTCTGCCATAAGGGTGGTGTCATCTGCATATCTGAGATTACTGATATTTCTCCTGGCAATCCTGATTCCAGCTTGTGCTTCTTCCAGCCCAGCATTTCTCATGATGTACTCTGCATAGAAGTTAAATAAGCAGGGTGACAATATACAGCCTTGACGTACTCCTTTTCCTATTGGGAATGAGTCTGTTGTTCCATGTCCAGTTCTAACTATTGCTTCCTGACCTGCATACAGATTTCTCAACAGGCAGGTCAGGTGCTCTGGTATTCCCATCTCTTGAAGAATTTTGCACAGTTTATTGTGATCCACACAGTGAAAGGCTTTGGCATAGTCAGTAAAGCAGAAATAGATGTTTTTTTCTGGAACTCTCTTCCTTTTTCCATGATCCAGTGGATGTTGGCAATTTGATCTCTAGTCCCTCTGCTTTTTCTACATCCAGCTTGAACATCTGGAAGTTCACAGTTCACATATTGCTGCAGCCTGGCTTGGAGAATTTTAAGCATTACTTTACTAGCGTGTGAGATGAGTGCAATAGTGCAGTAGTTTGACCATTCTTTGGCATTGTCTTTCTTTGAGATTGGAATGAAAACTGCTCTTTTCCAGTTTTGTGGCCACTGCTGAGTTTTCCAAATTTGCTGGTATATTGAGTACAGCACTTTCACAGCATCATCTTTCAGGATTTGAAATAGCTCAACTGGAATTCCATCACCTCCACTAGCTTTGTTCTTAGTGATGCTTTCTAAGGCCTACTTGACTTCACATTCCAGGCTATCTGGCTCTAGGTAGATAATGTTAAAATAAAGGAGTTATTTCTCCACTTTTCTCCAGTAGCATATTAGGACCATACTAAACTGGGGAGCTCATCTTTCAATTTCCTATCTTTTTGCCTTTTCATACTGTTCATGGGTTCTCAAGGCAGGAATATTGAAGTGGTTTGCCATTTACTTCTCCAGTGGACCACATTTTGTGAGAACTCTCCACCATGATCTTTCTTGTGTGGCCCTAAACAGCATGGCTCATAGTTTCATTTAGTTAGACAAAGCTGTGGTCCACGTGATCAGTTTGCTAGTTTCAGTGACTGTGGTTTTCATTCTGTCTACCATCTGGAGAAGGAAATGGCAACCCACTCCAGTATTCTTGCCTGGAAAATCCCATGGACAGAGGAGCTAGTAGGCTACAGTCCATGGGGTCACAAAGAGCCAGACAGGACTGAAGGATTTCACTTCACTTTCACCCTCTGCTAGATAAGGATAACAGGCTTATGGAAGCTTATGGATGGGAGAGGCTGACTGAGAGGAAATCTAGGTTTTGTCCTGATGGGCAGGGCCATGCTCAGTAAATCTTTAATCCAACTTTCTGTTGATGGGCAGGGCTGTGTTCCTTCCCTGTTGTTTGACCTGAGGACAAATATGGTGGAGGTCATGAAGATAATGGTGACCTCCTTCAAAAGGATCCCTGCAGTCAGTGCCACCAACCCTGCAGCAGGTCACTGATGACCCTTAGCACTCATGGGTAAGTCTGGGTCAGTTTCTTGTGGTATCACTGCTCCTTTTCCTGGGTTCTGGTGCATACAAGGTTTTGTTTGTGCCTTCCAAGTGTCTGTTTCCTTAGGCTACCAGAGAACAATGGAGAAATAACTCCAAAAAGAATGAAGAGACAGAGCCAAAGCCAAAACAACATCCAATTGTGGATATGACTGGTGACAGAAAAAGTTGAATCTGTAAAGAAAAATATTGCATAGGAACCTGGAGTGTTAGATCCATGAATCAAAGTAAATTTGAAGGGGTCAAACAGGAGATGGCAAGAGTGAACATCAACATTTTAGGAATCAATGAACTAAAATGGACTGTAATGGGTGAATTTAACTCAGATGATCATTATATTTATTACTATGAGCAAGGATACCTTAGAAGAAAAGGAGCAGCCCTAACAGTAAACAAAAGGGTCTAAAATGCAGTACTTGGATGCAATCTCAAAAACAAACAAACAAACAAACAGAATGATCTCTCTTCATTTCCAAGATAAACAATTCAGTATCATAGTAATCCAAGTCTATGCCCGGACCATAATGCTGAATAAGCTGTAGTTGAATGCATCTATGAAGACCTCCAAGACCTTCTAGAAAGAACAGCCCCAAAAGATATATTTTTCATCATAGGGCCAGATCAGGTCAGATCAGGTCAGTCGCTCAGTTGTGTCCAACTCTTTGCGAGCCCATGAATCGCAGCACGCCAGGTCTCCCTGTCCGTCACCAACTCCTGGAGTTCACTCAAACTCACGTCCATCGAGTCAGTGATGCCATCCAGCCATCTCATCCTCTGTCGTCCCCTTCTCCTCTTGCCCCCAATCCCTCCCAGCATCAGAGTCTTTTCCAATGAGTCAACTCTTCGCATGAGGTGGCCAAAGTACTGGAGTTTCAGCTTTAGCCTCATTCCTTCCAAAGAACACCCAGGGCTGATCTCCTTCAGAATGGACTGGTTGGATCTCCTTGCATCATAGGGTACTGGAATACAAAAGTAGGAAGTCAATAGATACCTGTAAGTGAAGTGAAGTGAAGTGAAGTCACTCAGTCGTGTCTGACTCTTTGCAACCCCGTGGACTGTAGCCTGTCAGGCTCCTCTGTCCATAGGATTCTCCAGGCAAGAATACTGGAGTGGGTTCCCATTTCCTTCTCCGGGGGATCTTCTCGACCCAGGGATCAAACCCAGGTCTGCCTCATTGCAGGCAGATGATTTAACCTCTGAGCCACCAGGGAAGCCCTGGAGTAACAGGCAAATTTGGCCTTGGAGTACAAAATGAAGCTGGGCAAAGGTTAATAGAGTTTTGCCAAGGAATTCAATGGTCATAGCAAACACTCTCTTCCAACAACACAAGAGAAGACTCTACACATGGACATCACCAGATGGTCAATACTGAAATTAGATTGATTATATTCTTTGTAGCCAAAGATGGATAAACTTTATACAGTGAGAAAAAATGAGACCAGGAGTTGACTGTGACTCAGATCATGAATCCCTTATTGTTAAATTCAGACTTAAATTGAAGAAAGTAGGGAAAACCACTAAACCATTCACATATGACCTAACTCAAACCTCTTATGATTATAGAGTGAATGTGACAAATAGATTCACAGGATTAGATCTGTTTATGGATCTATGTATGGAGGTTCATGACATTGTCCAGGAAGCAATGATCAAGACCATCCCAAAGAAAAAGAAATGCAGAAATGCAAAATGGTTCTCTTATGGTGTCTTACAAATAGCTGAGAAAAGAAGTAAAAGGCAAAGGAGAAAAGGAAGGATATACCCATTTGAATGCAGAGTTCCAAACAATAGCAAGGAGAGATAAGACATTCTTCCTCAGTGATCAGTGCAAAGAAATAGAGGAAAACAATAGAATGGGAAAGACTAGACATGTCTTCAAGAAAATTAGAGATACCAAGGGAACATTTCTTGCAAAGATAGGCACAATAAAGGACAGATATGATATGGACCTAACAGAAGGAGATGATATTGAGAGGTGGCAAGAAGACACAGAAGAACTATACAAAAAAGATCTTCATAACCCAGATACCTATAATGGTGTGATCACTCAGCTAGAGCCCAAAATCCTGGAATGCGAAGACAAGTGGGCCTTAGGAAGCATTACACTGAACAAAGCTAGTGGAGGTGATGGAATTCCAGTTGAGCTCCTTCAAATCCTAAAAGATGATGCTGTGAAAGTGTTGCAGTCAATATGCCAGCAAATTTGGAAAATTCAGTAGTGGCCACAGAACTGGAAAACATCAGTTTTCATTCCAAACCCAAAGAAAGTCATTGCAAAAAATGTGCAAACTACCACACAATTGCATGCATCTCACACACTAAGAAAGATATGCTTGAAATTCTCCAAGCTTGGCTTCAACAATAAGTGCACTGTGAACTTCCAGATGTTCAAGCTGGATGTAGAAAAGGCAGAAGAACCAGAGATTAAATTGCCAACATCCATTGGATCATAGAAAAAGTAAGAGAGTTCCAGGAAAACATCTACTTCTTTATTGACTTTGCCGAAGTCTTTGGCTGTGTGGATCACAACAAACTGTGGAAACTTCTTCAAGAGGTGGGAATACCAGACCACCTGACCTGCCTCCTGAGAAATCTGTATCCACGTCAAGAAGCAACAGTTAGAACTGGACATGGAACAACAGATTGGTTCCAAATCAGGAAAGGAGTATGTCAAGGGTGTGTATTGTCATCCTGCTTTTAACTTCCATGGAGAATACATCATTGAAAATGCCAGACTGAATGAAGCACAAGCTGAAATCAAGATTGCTGGGAGAAATATCAATAACCTCAGATATGCAGATGACATCACCCATACGGCAGAAACTGAAGAAGAACTAAAGAGCCTCTTAATGAAAAAGAAAGAGAAATGAAAAAGTTGGCTTGAAACTCAACATTCAGAAAACTAAGATCATGGCATCTGTTCTCATCACTTCATGGCAAATAGATGGGGAAACAATGAAAACAGTGACAGACTTTATTTTGGGGGCTCCAAAATCAATGGAGATGGTGACTGCAGACATTAAATTAAAAGACGCTGACTCCTTGGAAGAAAAGCTATGACCATTATCAACAGCATACTAAAAAGAAGAGACGTTAATTTGCCAATAAACGTCCATCTAGTTAAACCTATGGTTTTTCCAGTGGTCATGTATGGATCTCAAAGTTGGGCTATAAAGAAAGCTGAATGCCAAAGAATTGATGCTTTTGAATACTGGTCCTGGAGAAGACTCTTGAGATTCCCTTGGACTGCAAAGAGAATCAATCAGCCAGTCCTACAGGAAATCAGTCCTGAATTTTCATTGGAAGGACTGTTGCTGAAGCTGAAATTTCAGTACTTTGCCCATCTTTTGAGAACTGACTCATTGGAAAAGACCCTGATGCTGGGAAAGATCAAAGGCAGGAGGAGATGGGGCAACAGAGGATGAGATGGCTGGATAGCATCACAGACTCGATGGACGTGAGTTTGAGTAAACCCTGGGAGTTGGTGATGGACAGGGAGTCCTAGCATCAGTCCTGGACTGCAGTCCATGGGGTCACAAAGAGTCAGGCACAACTGTACGACTGAACTGAACTGAACTGAAAATAAAGAAAATGGCTAAATGCTTCCATTTAAAGGCCTAATATCCAGATTGAAGAAGAAAATTGAACTAACCCATATATTATTTAAATAATGGTATTCAAAGCAGAGATTCATAAAGATATAGAAGTTATTGATGGAAAAGCTACTGTATATAAATAATTTTTGAACAATTAGGAAGAACTGACAAATAAATCCAAGTAAAATATGAAAGACATGACACCAAAAAACATAGAAATTCCTTATCAAATTATGTTCATTCTAGAAAGAAGAAGTCAGTAAAATTTTAAAACATGACTTTCCTGGTGACTGTGATGGTAAGTAATCATCCAGCAATGTGGGTGACCACAAGTTCTTTCACCCTGGATTGGGAAGATCTGCCGGAGAAGAGAATGCTTTCCAACTCCAGTATTCTTGTCTCTAGAACCCCTTGGACATGAGAGTCTGGCAGGATCTGGTCTATGCAGCCACAAAGGTCAGACACTATTGAGATACAAATACTTTCAGTTTTCAAAACACAACACTTGTATGTCACTGTATTAATAGGACATCAGTTCAGTTCAGTCTCTCAGTCGGGTCCGACTCTTTGCAACCCCATGAATCTTAGCACGCCAGGCCTCCCTATCCATCATCAACTCCCGGAGTTCACTCAAACGCATGTCCATTGAGTTGATAATGCCATCCAGCCATCTCATCCTCTGTCATCCACTTCTCCTCCTGCCCCCCATCTTTCCCAGCATCAGAGTCTTTTCCAGTGAGTCAACTCTTCGCATGAGGTGGCCAAAGTACTGGAGTTTCAGCTTTAGCATCATTCCTTCCAAAGAAATCCCAGGGCTGATCTCCTTCAGAATGGACTGGTTGGATCTCCTTGCAGTCCAAGGGACTCTCAAGGGTCTTCTCCAACACCACAGTTAAGAAGCATCAATTCTTCGGCACTCAGTTTCCTTCAAAGTCCAACACTCACATCCATATGACCACTGGAAAAACCATAGCCTTGACTAGATGGACCTTTGTTCGTAAAGTAATGTCTCTACTTTTGAATATGCTATCTAGGTTGGTCATAACTTTTCTTCAAAGGAGGAATCATCTTTTGTTTTCATGGCTGCAGTCACCATCTGCAGTGATTTTGGAGTCCCCACCCCCCACAAAAAAACATAAATAAATGGAGTCTGACACTGTTTCCCAATCTATTTCCCATGAAGTGATGGGACCAGATGCCATGATCTTCGTTTTCTGAATGTTGAGCTTTAAGCCAACTTTTTCACTCTCCTCTTTCACTTTCATCAAGAGGCTATTTAGTTCCTCTTCACATTCTGTCTTAAGGGTGGTGTCATCTGCATATCTGAGGTTATTGATATTTCTCCCGGCAATCTTGATACCAGCTTGTGCTTCTTCCAGCTCAGCATTTCTCATGATATACTCTGCATATAAGTTAAATAAGCAGGGTGACAATATACAGCCTTGACCTACTCCTTTTCCTATTTGGAACCAGTCTGTTTCCATGTCCAGTTCTAACTGTTGCTTCCTGACTTGCATATAGGTTTCTCAAGAGGCAGGTCAGGTGGTCTGGTATTCCCATCTCTTGAAGAATTTTCCACAGTTTATTGTGATCCACACAGTCAAAGGCTTTGGCATAGTCAGTAAAGCAGAAATAGATGTTTTTCTGGAACTCTCTTGTTTTTTCTATGATCCAGCAGATGTTGTCAATTTGATCTCTGGTTCCTCTGCCTTTTGTAAAACCAGCTTGAACATCTGGAAGTTCATGGTTCACATATTGCTGAAGCCTGGCTTGGAAAATGTTGAGCATTACTTTACTAGCGTGTGAGATGAGTGCAATAGTGCAGTAGTTTGAGCATTCTTTGGCATTGCCTTTCTTTGGGATTGGAATGAAAACTGACCTTTTCCAGTCCTGTGGCCACTGCTGAGTTTTCCAAATTTGTTGACAGATTAAGTGCAGCACTTTCACAGCACCATCTTTCAGGATTTGAAATAGCTCAACTGGAATTCCATCACCTCCACTAGCTTTGTTCGTAGTGATGCTTTCTAAAGCCCATTTGACTTCACATTCCAGGATGTCTGGCTCTAGGTGAATGATCACACTATCATGATTATCTTGGTCATGAAGTTCTTTTTTGTACCGTTCTTCCGTGTATTCTTGCCACCTCTTCTTAATATCTTCTGCTTCTATTAGGTCCATACCATTTCTGTTCTTTATCAAGCCCATCTTTGCATGAAATGTTCCCTTGGTGTCTCTAATTTTCTTGAAGAGATCTCTAGTTTTCCTATTCTGTTGTTTTCCTCTATTTCTTTGCATTGATCGCTGAGGAAGGCTTTCTTATCTCTTCTTGCTATTCTTTGGAACTCTTCATTGAGATGCGTATACCTTTCCTTTTCTCCTTTGCTTTTCGCTTCTCTTTTTTTCACAGCTATTTGTAAGGCCTCCTCAGACAGCCATTTTGCTTTTTTGCATTTCTTTTCCATGAGGGTGGTCTTGATCCCTGTCTCCTGTGCAATGTCATGAACCTCCGTCCATTATTCATCAGGCACTCTGTCTATCATATCTAGTCCCTTAAGTCTATTTCTCACGTCCACTGTATAATCATAAGGGATTTGATTTAGGTCATACCTGAATGGTCTAGTGGTCTTCCTCACTTTCTTCAATTTAAGTCTGAATTTGGCAATAAGGAGTTCATGATCTGAGCCACAGTCAGCTCCTGGTCTTGTTTTTGTTGACTATTTAGAGCTTCTCCATCTTTGGCTGCAAAGAATATAATCAATCTGATTTCAGTGTTGGCCATCTTGTGATGTCCATGTGTAGAGCCTTCTCTTGTGTTGTTGGAAGACGGTGTTTGCCATGACCAGTGCGTTCTCTTGGCAAAACTCTTTTGCCTTTGCCCTGCTTCATTCCATATTCTAAGGCCAAATTTGCCTGTTACTCCAGGTGTTTCTTCAGTGTTACTGGTTGGGGCATAGACTTGGATTACTCTGTTATTGAATGGTTTGCCATGGAGGCTAACAGAGATCATTCTGTCGTTTTTGAGATTGCATCCAAGTAGTGCATTTCGGACTCTCTTGTTGACCATGATGGCTACTCTATTTCTTCTAAGGGATTCCTGCCTGCAGTAGTAGATACAATGGCCATCTTAGTTAAATTCATCCATTCCAGTCCATTTTAGTTTGCTGATTCCTAGAATGTTGACGTTCACTCTTGCCATCTTCTGTTTGACCACTTCCAATTTGCTTCGATTCATGGACCTGATATTCCACAGGTTCCTACACAATATTGCTCTTTACAGCATCGGACCTTGCTTCTATCACCAGTCACATCCACAACTGGGTATTATTTTTGCTTTGGCTCCATCCTTTCATTCTTTCTGGAGTTCTCTACTGATCTCCAGTAGCATATTGGTCACCTACTTACCTGGGAGTTCCTCTTTCAGTATCCTATCATTTTGCCTTTTCATACTGTTCATGGGGTTCTCAAGGCAAGAATACTGAAGTGGTTTGCCATTCCCTTCTCCAGTGGACCACATTCTGTCAGACCTCTCCACCATGACCCACCCATCTTGGGTCGCCCCACAGGGCATGGCTTATTTTCATTGAGTTAGACAAGGCTGTGGTCCTAGTGTGATTAGATTGACTAGTTTTCTGTGATTATGGTTTCAGTGTGTCTGCCCTCTGATGCCCTCTTGCAACACCTATTGTCTTACTTGGGTTTCTCTTACCTTGGACGTGAGGTATCTCTTCACGGCTGCTCCAGCAAAGCACAGCCGCTTCCCCTTACCTTGGACGAGTGGTATCTCCTCACCCCCACCCCTCCTGACCTTGATCATGGAATAGCTCCTCTAGGCCCTCCTGTGCCTGCGCAGCCACCACTCCTTGGACGTAGGGTTGCTCCTCCCGGCTGCCATCCCTGGCCTTGGACGTGGGGTCGCTCCTCTCGGTTGCTGCCCCTGACCTCGGACGTGGGGTAGCTTCTCCTGGCCGCCGCCCCTGACCTCGGACGTGGGGTAGCTTCTCCTGGCTGCTGCCCCTGACCTCAAATGTGGGGTAGCTCCTCTCTGCTCTTTCTGTGCCATCGCAGCCTGCTGCGATGACCTCGGCTGCTGCCCCTGACCTCGGACGTGGCGTAGCTCCTCTCCACTGTTCCTGCGCTGTTGTAGCCTGGCACTCTCTGCTGCTGCCCTTGACCTCGGACGTGGGGTAACTCCTTTTGCCCACCGCCCCTCGGGCATGGGGTCCTCCTGGCTTCTGCCCCTGACCTCGGATGTGGGGTAGCTCCTCTGGGCCGTGGGCCTTTTAGATAGTTGCAATGCAAGGTTTAATAAAATTTCACACTGTCCCATTAATAACAATGAGTAAATGATAAATAGAAACTGCCTCTATCTACAGTAAACCTAAATAAAATGCCATGCTTAATAATGTAATATTGTATACCAGAAAAACAGCCTACCATTTCCATTTCCATACCTCACTACAGTAGATAGCACAGGCAACAGTGCGTGTGTGTGTGGTTGTATGAAAAACATCGTATATAATTTAGTATGATAAATTAATAAATAAAAAAAAAATAACTTTGCAGATGAATTGTGTTATAGACATATAAATAGCCAAAATTGCAGGTAGATTCTTTACTGCCTGAGCAACTAGGGAAGCCCAAGCAAACTGGAGTGGGTAGCCATTCACTTCTCCAGGAGATCTTCCTGACCCAAGGATCTAACTTGGGTCTCCTGCTTTGCAGGTGAATTGTTTACCAGCTAAACTACCAGGGAAGCCCTATTTAATTTAGTATGATAAATAAAGAAAGAAAAATTAATTTTTTTCAGATGAATTCTTGTGTTACAGACACATAAAAATATCCTAAATTATCTACAGATATATATTTGAAACAAAGGGGAATTAATCTGAAGTTATTGGGTACAATGTAAAAATATAAAAATCATCTTTCAATATGCAAGTGTCATGGACTGAACTGCTTTTACTCCACCAAATTTGTATTTTAAAGCCCTTATCTCAATTGTTATTTGAAGGAAGGGTCTTTGAGAGGCCATTAGGTCATGAGAGTGGGGCTCTATGATGAGATTCATGCATTTGTAAGAACTTAGGTCTCTCTATGGTATGTGAGAATCAGAGAGAAGGTAGAAGTAACTAAGCCAGCAAGAGGGATTTCATTAAAAACCAAGTTGGCAAACACCTTGATCTTAGACTTCACAAACTCTAGAAGAGTGAGAAATAAATTTCTGTTGTGTAAGCCACCCAGTTCGTTTTATTGTGTTATAACAGACTTAGCACATTGACAACAAGGAACAAACTCCTTAGAAAATAAATTTTTAAAAGATTAACTTGAATAGAAATAAATCTATCAAATGGGTCTTCCCCAGTGGCTCAGAGGTAAAGAATCTACTTGCAATCCAGGAGGCCAGGAGATGCTGGTTCTATCCCTGTGTCAGGAAGATCCCCTGGAAGAGGAAATGACAATCCACTCCAGTTTTCCTGCCTGGAGAATGCCATGGACAGAAGAGTTTGGCAGGCTACAGTCCATGGAGCCACAAAGAGTCAGACATGATTAAAGTAAGCCAGAAAGAAAACCACCAATACAGTAACCAATACAGTATACTAATGCATATATATGGAATTTAGAAAAATGGTAATGATAACCCTGTAAGCGAGACAGCAAAAAAGACACAGATGTATAGAACAGTCTTTTGGACTCTGTGAGAGAGGGAGAGGGTGGGATGATTTGGGAGAATGGCATTGAAACATGTATAATATCAAATATGAAACGAATTGCCAGTCCAAGTTTGATGCATGATACTGGTTGCTTGGGGCTGGTGCACTGAGACGACCCAGAGGGATGGTATGGGGAGGGAGGAGGGAGGGGGTTTCAGGATGGGGAACACGTGTATACCTGTGGCAGATTCATGTTGATGTATGGCAAAACCAATACAATATTGTAAAGTAATTAACCTCCAATTAAAATAAATAAATTTATATTTAAAAAATAATAAAGTGACTTAGATGCATGCAAAAGTATCAGATATTCAGACTAAACCTAAGTAGATGTATAATACTTAGAAGAGAAAATTATGACAGAATATTTCTAAAAACTAAAGTTTAAATATGGATTAGAATATTCATTCTAGTAAACATACGTTTTCTGTCAAATAATTCTGAATTAAAATTAATCCAAATAGAGTTTAAATGATAGATTTTGAAGCTGTCAAGCTTATACATTGGAACTTGTATAGAACTGAAAAAGTTCCCAAATAGCCAAATTACTTAGGAAGAACTTGCACTAACAAATATCATAGCTTGCTATGTAATACATACATATTTTCTCAATAACTGAGAAAGTATTTGATTCATTGTCATTGTGTTAGCACAAGGATAGAAAAGTGTTGTTATTCAATTACTCGGTCCTGTCCAACTCTTTGAGACCCCATGGACTTCAGTACGCCAGGCTTCTCTGATTTTCACCATATCCCAGAGTTTGCTCAAACTCATGTCCATTGAATCAGTATACTATCCAACCATATCATCCTCTGTTGTCACCTTCTTCTCCTGCCTTCAATCTTTCCCAGCATCAGATACTTTTCCAATGAGTTGGCTCTTTATATCAGGTAGCCAAAGAAATGGGACTTCAGTGTCAGCATCAGTTCTTCCAATGAATATTCAGGATTGATTTCCTTTAGATTTGACTGGTTTGATCTCCTTGCAGTCCAATGGACCCTCAAGAGCGTCCTCCAAAACTACAATTTGAAAGCACCAATTACTTGGTGTTCAGCCTTCCTTATGGTTCAACTCTCACATCCATATATGACTACTGGAAAAACTATAGGTTTGATTATACAGACCTTTGTCAGCAAAGAAATGTCTCAGCATTTTAATACACTGTCTAGCTTTTTCATAGTTTTTCTTCCAAGAAGCAAACATCTTCTTTTAATTTCATGGCTGCAGTCACCACCTGCCATGATTTTGGAGCCCAAGAAAATAAATCCTGTCACTATTTCCACTTTTCCCCCATATATTTGCTATGAAGTGACTCATGGGAAAAGAGTTTGTAAGGCTCACTTGACTTCAAACTCCAGGATCTAGGTGTTTACATGGGTAACAAGATCTTTTAGGATAGTTCTTCTGTGTCTTCTAACCACCTCTTCTTAATATCTTCTGCTTCCGTTAGGACCATACTATTTCTGTCCTTTATTGTGCCCATTTGTGTTCTTCATTGTGCACATCTTTTATTGTGCATGAGCTGTTCCCTTATCATCTCTAATTTTCTTGAAGAGATTTCTAGTCTTTCCCATTCTATTGTTTTCTTCTATTTCCTTGCATTGATCACTTAGGAAGGCTTTCTCATCTTTCCTTGTTATTCCTTGGAACTCTGCTTTCAGATGGGGATATCTTTCCTTTCCTCCTTTGCCTTTCATTTCCCTTCTTTGCTCAGCTATTTACAAGGCCTCTTCAGACAACTATTGTGTCTCTTCACATTTCTTTTTTTGGGGGATGGTTTTGATCACTTCCTTCTATACAAAGTCATGACTCTCCATCCATAGTTCTTCAGGTACTCTGTTTATCAAAACTAACCCCTTGAATCTATTTGTCACTTCCATTGTATAATTATAAGGGATTTGATTTAGTTCATACCTGAATGACCTTGTGGTTTTCTCTACATTCTTCAATTTAAGTCTGAATCTTTCAATAAGGTGCTCATGATCTGAGTCATAGTCAGCTCCAAGTCTTGCTTTTTGTTGACTGTATAGAACTGATAGAAAAATAAACAATTAGAATAGAATGAAGAGTACAAAAGAAGACACACATATATGGACATCAGATTTAGCAGTTAGATATTTAAATATAAAAATTTAAATAATAAATCAAAAAGCTTGAAAGAAAATTATGATGATATACAAGACTTGAATGAAACCATCCACCTAACAATTATGAATGCACATTCTTTCAAAATCATGATATTCAATTAATCAAGCTGTAGAGACATGGAGCTCATCTCCCCCCACAAATACATCAAAAATATGACTATAAATGGAAAAATTCTCACAGAGCACCAATTACACACTAACAGAGGATTTCAGACACCAAAAATGACAAGAAAGATCCCCCAGTAATGAGGTAGAATGTAAGAAAGAAGGAAAAAGAAAGAGGAGAGGAAGTAGGGTAGGACTTGCACCCTAGTTGGAGTAGCTGAAGGAAAAGGGAGATTTCTACATCTGGAAAGCCCCCGTATTGGTGGGGAGATCACCTGGGACAGAAGGGATCCTTTGGGAGCTATAGTAGGAGAGTGCCTGTGGCAGGCAGGACAGAGTGAGATTTCCATGTCATAACCCTGTGTGCCCCAGCCTGTGATGTGTCTGTGGTTCAGATGGGGGATGAAGGCTGGAATGTGGGATTTGGGGAGCAAACCTGTGAGGGGACTGCAAATTGTAAGGAGACTACCTGAAGGCGGGGGAGGGGGGAGTGAGAAAATCTGCAACTGGGAATTCTTATGGAGAAAACCTGCTACCATAGAAGTGAAACACAATTGTTGAGTGATGCCTAAGGGGTGAGGATGACATTGCAGCCTCTCATCCCAAGCACTGGCCCCAGCCTCCCCAGCAAATAAGAAGGGTCCATGCCAGGGCCAGCTCTCTTGTGCCTATGGCTGCCAACTACCCCGCATGCCAGGGGCTCATGTAAACCCAGTTGCAACAGCCTCCTTCCTCCCTCCTCACTGAAATAGACTCATGTGCTCCAGGGCAGCCTCAGAAGCAAACCACAGTGGGTGGCCCTCAAAGAGAAGTGGGTTGAAACCACAGCTGAGCCACAGGGACTATGAAAATAAGGAAGAAAAGATGAAACCTCTCCTTGCTGCTGCACAAACCATCCACAAATTGACACCCCTTTGGGTGGCTTTATAAGCTCAGTGCCTACAGAAATCTTAACAGACAACAAGTACTCCTACAGTCAAGACAGGTCTAGATTTAGCAGCTGTAAACTCTGTGGGGAAAAGCATGTGGAGATAAGGCCAGGCCAGAGTTTTAGCTGCCCCCCATAGCCCCTGTGGTAGGTCCAGATCCATTTAGTAAATCCTGGGACCTAACTTCTGTGGATCCATGCTAGAGGAGGAATACTCAGTGACTACCCTCACAATGGGAATGCTGCAATTCCACCCACTTCACTCTGCAGATCAGAAACATAGCTAAGAAACAGACATAGAGGCCTCTATTCCAACAACTAGGGAGAAGACCCCACCTCTGCCAGAGCAAATGGGAGGTCCTGCTCAATATCCAGTACAAGCTCTGGTTACCACAACATCAGTTGCACATATTATAAAGAGCATAATAATCAACATACACTGAGAAAGGAGGTGTGCAGACATCTACTCTAAAAACCTTTGTGCAGCAAAAAATATTAAATGCACACAGGCTACAAAAGGATGTTCTCACATAAAATAGACCTCAAAGACAGTCTAAGGGTCTGGAATTGGGTGAAAGAACCCCTAGATTATTTACCCTTGAAGGCCAGCAGAGCTTAAGTGCAAGAGCTCCACAGGGAAACAGAAACTCCACTCTTGGAGGGAGTACACAAGGTTTCACATGCACTGGAATCCAGCACAAAGCAGTACCTCCATAGGAACATGGACTACACAACATAGCGGTCTTGAAGGGTCTCCTGGGGAGGCAAAGGATAATTTTAGCTCACTGTGAGGGTATGGACACTGGTAGTGGAAGCCCCACGGATTATTGATTGGGGTGAGCTCTCCCAGAGGTCCACAGTTTGGCAATAAGACCTTGCTCAACCCAACAACTTGTAGGCTTCAGTGCCAGAAAGGCTCAGATCAAACAACTAACAAAATAGGAAAGCAGTCCCACCCATCAGAAGACAGGCTGCTGAAAGTGGTACTGAGCTCACAGTCATATAAAACACATTACTTGACATGGCCATGCCCATCAGAGGGACAAGATTCAGCTCCACTCACCAGAGTTCAGGTACCAGTCCCCCCAACTAGGAAGCTTGTACAATCCCAGTACACCAACCTCAATCATCAGGAGGCAGACACCAGAACAAGAGAAACTAGAATCTTATACCCTGTGGAAAGGAAATCACAAAGGTAGAAATTTAGGCAAAATAAGATAGCAAAGAAAATGTTGCAAATGGAGGAAAGAGATAAAACCCCATAAGAACAACTAAATGAAGGGGAAATAGACAATTATCTAGAAAATGAATTCAGAATAATGATAGTAAAGATGGTACAAAATCTTTGGAAAAGAATGGAGGCACAGATCAAGAAAAACAAGAAATGTTTAACAAGGAACTAGAAGATTTAATGAATAAACAAATGGAGAACAATACAATAACTGAAAGGGAAAAAATGCAGTGAAGGAATCAATAGCAGAATAACTAAGGCAGAAGAATGAATAAGTGAATTGGAAAAGAGAGTGGTGGAAATCACTGCCACAGAAAAGGAAAAAAATAAAAGTAAGAAAAAAAATGGAGACAGTATCAGAGACTTCTGGGACAATACTAAATGCACCAACATTCACATGATAGGGGTTCCAGAAATAGGAGAGATGGGGAAAAAGAAGGATATAAGGAAATATTTGAAGATTTTATAACTGAAAATTCCTCTAACATGAGAAAAGAGAAACTCACTCAAATATAGGAGCACAAACAATGCCATACAGGATGGACCCAAGGAAGAACATGCCAAGATACTGATACTGATCAAATTGACAACAATTAAACACAAAGAAAAAACTTTAAAGGCAACAGGGGAAGAGCAACAAATAGCATAAAAGAAAGTGTATCAGTCATTCAGTCATGTCTGACTCCTTGTGACCCCATGGACTATAGACCACTAGGCTCCTCTGTCCATGGGATTTCCCAGGCAGGCAAGAATACTTTAGTGGATTGCTGTTTCCTTCTCCAGAGGGTCTTCCAAACCCAGGGATCAAACCTGGGTCTCCATCATTGTAGGCAGATTCTTTACCATCTGAGCCATACATGGGAAACCCCATATGATTATCAGTTGAGTTTTCAGCAGAAACTCTTTAGACCAGAAGACAGTGTCAAAATATGTTTTAAGTGATAAAAAAATAAAAACTACACTTTACCTAGGAAGTTCCTCATTCAGATTTGACAGAGAAATCAAAAGTTTTACAGACAATCAAAAAATAAGAAAACTCAGCAAAACCAAACCAGATTTACAACAAATATTAAAGGAAGTTATCTAGGTGGGGAGGATAAAATCAACTTAAAATGAACCTTGTATGTATATACTGTTATGACAAATCCTCAAGGAGAAAGCAAGCCCAAAACTACAACAGATACATACATGATAAAGAAAAAATAGCCCAAACACAACACTAAAGATGGTCATCAAACCACAAAAGAAGAGAACAAAAGTTGATGGGAATAAAAAAAAGACCTACAAAAATAAAACCAAGCCAATTAAGAAAATAGCAATAGGATATACATTTTGGTTATCACCTTAAATGTAATTGGATTAAATATTCCAATCAAAGACATAAACTGGCAGAATGTGTACAAAAACAAGATCTGTATATATGCTGTCCACAAGGGATTCACTTCAAACCTAGTGACACATACAGACTGAAAGTGAGGGGATGGAAAAAGATACATCATGAAAATGAAAATCAAATGAAAGCTAGAGTAGCAACATTCATAAGAAAAATAGATTTTAAAATAAAAAAAATCAAGAGACAATGGAGGGCACTACATAATGATCAAGAGATCAATACAAAAGAAAACATAACAATAGTAAATATTTATACACCCAATATAGTATCACCTAAATACATAAAGTAAATGCTAATAGCCATAAAAGGAAAAATCAACAGTTACAGAATAATAGTGGGAGACATTAACAACAATCTTGCACCAATGGATAGATTATCCAGACAGAAAATTAATAACAAAACATCAAATGACACATTACTAAAGAAAGACTTAATTGACAACTGTAATACATTGCTGGATTAAGCACAAGCTAAAATCAAGATTGCTAGGAGAAATATCAATAATCTCAGATATGCAGATGACACCACCCTTACGGCAGAAAGTGAAGAAGAACTAAAGAGCCTCTTGATGAAAGTGAAAGAGGAGAGTGAGAAAGTTGGCCTGAAACTCAACATTCAGAAAACTAAGATCACGGCATCTGGTCCAATCACTTCATGGCAAATAGATGGAGAAACAGTGGTAACAGTGGCTGACTTTATTTTGGGGGCTCCAGACTCACTACAGATGGTGATTGCAGCCATGAAATTAAAAGGCCCTTACTCCTTGGAAAATAAGTTATGACCAACATAGACAGTATATTAAAAAGCAGAAAAAAATTAAAAAAAATAAAAAGCAGAGACATTACTCTGCCAACAAAGGTCCATCTAGTCAAGGCTATGGTTTTTCCAGTGGTCATGTATGGATGTGAGAGTTGGACTGTGAAGAAAGCTGAGCGCCGAAGAATTGATGCTTTTGAACTGTGGTGTTGGAGAAGACTCTTGAGAGTCCCTTGGACTGTAAGGAGATCCAACCAGTCCATCCTAAAGGAGATCAGTCCTGGGAGTTCATTGGAAGGACTGATGTTGGAGGTGAAACTCCAATACTTTGGTCACCTGATGCGAAGAGCTGACTCATCTGAAAAGACTCTGATGCTGGGAAAGATTGAGGGCAGGAGGAGAAAGGGACGACAGAGGATGAGATGGTTAGATGGAATCACTGACTCGATGGACACAGGTTTGGGTGAACTCCGGGAGTTGGTGATGGACAGGGAGGCCTGGCATGCTGTGGTTCATGGGGTCTTGAAGAGTCAGACACAACTGAGTGACTGAACTGAAGAGAACTGATAAGACATTCCATTCAAAAATAGCACTTGTTTCTCAAATGCACATGGAACATTCTCCAAGGTAGGTCACAACTTGGACAAGTGAAGCCTTGGTATGTTTAAGAAAATGAAAGCGTTAGTCACTCTGTCATTTCATACTCTTTACTACCCTGTGGACTATAGCCTACCAGGCTCCTATGTCCATTGAATTCTCTGGGGAAGGACACTAGAGTGGATAGACATTTCCTTTTCCAGGGTATCTTCCCAACCCAGTGATTGAACCCAGGCCTCCTGCATTGCAGGCAGATTCTTTACTTTCTGAGCCACTGGTGAAGCCTGTCAAGGCTATCTATTGTCAACTTGTTTATTTAACTTGTCTGCATAGTACATCTTGTGAAATGCCAGACTAGATGAATCATAGCCTGGAATCAAGATTGCCGGAGATATGTCACCATCTCAGATATGCAGATGATACCATTCTAATGGCAGAAAGTAAAGAGGAACTAAAGAGCCTCTTGAAGAAGGTGAAAGAAGAGAGTGAAAACCCTGGTTTAAAACTCAGCATTCAAAAACCTAAAATCATGGCATCCAGTCCCATCACTTCATAGCAAATAGATGGGAAAAAATAGAAACCATGCAGAATTTACTTTCTTGGGCTCCAAAAGTACTATGGATGGTGACTGCAATCACAAAATTAAAGGAGATGTGCTCCTCAAAAAAAAAAAAAAAAAAGCTATGACAAACCTGGACAGTGTATTCAAAAGCAGAGATATCACTTGACCAACAAAGATCCATAGAGTCAAACCTATGGTTTTTCCAGTAGTCATGTACAGATGTGAGAGCTGGACCATAAAGAAGACTGAGTGCTGAAAAATTTATGATTTTTAACTGTGGTACTGGAGAAAACCCTTGAGAGTCTCTTGGACAGCAAGAGATCAAACTAAACAATCATAAAAAGAAAATAAATAAACTCTGAATATTCATTGGAAGGACTGATGCTGAAGCTCCAATAATTTTGCCACCTGATGCTAAAAGTCAACTCACTGGAAAAGACTCTGATGTTGGGAAAATTTGAGGGCAGGAGAAGAATGGGGTGAGAGAAGATAATGATTGAGTGTTATCACCAGCTCAATGGACATGAGTTTGAGCAAGCTCAAGGAGATAGTGAAGGACAGGGAAGCCTGGTGTGCTGCAGTCCATGAGGTCACAAAGAGCCAGAAAAAACTTAGATATTGATACAACATGTTTAAGAAATTGAAATTATATCAAGCATCTTTTCTGACCAAAATGCTATGAAATTAGAAATCAATTACAGGAAAAATAGCTTAAAAATAATAAAGGTTAAACACAAGTTACTATAGAATCGATGTATCACTGAAGAAATCAAACACAAAATAAAAAGTATCTAGATGCAAAAGACAGCAAAAGAAGAATGATCAAAAAACCTGTGGGCTTCAGCAAAAGCAGTTCTAAAAGTGGAGTTTATAGAGATACAATCTTTCTTCAGGAAACAACAAAGATCTCAAATAAGCAATCTAACTTTGCACCTAAAGCAACTAAAAAAAAGAAAAATCTAAAAAACCTAAAGTTAGTAGAAGGAAAGAAAATATAAAGATCAGAGCAGAAATAAATTACAGAGGCAAAGAAAAAAAAACAAGAAAGATCAATGAAACTAAAAGCTAGTTCCTTGAGAAGAAAATTGGCAAACTTCAGCCAGATTAATCAGGAAAAAAAGGGAAAAGATTCAAATCAATAAAACTAAGAATGAAAAAAGAAGATGTTACAATGAACACCATGGAAGCACAAAGGATAAGAGATTACTATGAGCAACTATATGCTAATAAAATGGACAACCTTGAAGAAATGGACAAATTCTTAGAAAGATACAACCTTTCAAGGATGAGCCAGTAAGAAATAGAAATATGAACTGACCAATCACAAGTACTGAAACTAAAATTATGATTAAAAGTCTTCCAACAAATGAAATTCTAGAACTCAATGGCTTCACAGGGGAATTATATAAAACATTTAGAAAAGAATTATTACCTATGTTTCTGAAACTCTTCAAAAAAAATTGCAGAGGAAGGAAAACTCTCAAGTTCTTTCTTTTAGGTAGTTCTTTCTACCAAAAGCAGGCAAAGATATCAGGAAAAAATAAAATTGTAGGCTGATATAACTGATGCACATTTACAGTAATAATAATATTATAATAAACAAAAAATGAAGGCAAATCTAACATCATTTATTGGAAATATATACAAAATTGGCAAGCATTTAGCTACATTGACCAATAAAAAAGAAAAGAAAAATGAAAAATACAAATTCCCAAAACTCAGGAATAAAAAAGTGTTGTCACTGGTGAACTCCAAAAAATTAAACTAACTATAAAATTGTACCTTGAATAATCTCATGCCAACAAATTAAAAATCTAGAATTAAAGTATATAAATTATAATAAAGATGCAAACTATCTAACCTGATTCACAAACAGGTAGAATATATAACAAGTAAAGATATTTAGTTAAAGATTAAAATTGTTCTTGCAAGTAAAGCCCAGGTCCAAATGGTTACACCACTAAATTTTAGCAAATATTTCACTTCAGTTCAGTCTCTTAGTTGTGTCTGACTCTTTGCGACCCCATGAACCAAAGCTCGCCAGGCCTCCCTGTCCATCACCAATTCCCGGAGTCCACCCAAACCCATGTCCATTGAGTCGGTGATGCCATCCAACCATCTCATCCTCTGTCGTCCTCTTTTCCTCCTGCCCTCAATCTTTCCAAGCATCAGAGTCTTTTCAGATGAGTCAGCTCTTCACATCAGATGGCCAAAGTATTGGAGTTTCAGCTTCAACATCAGTCCTACTAATGAACTCCCAGGACTGATCTCCTTTAGGATGGACTGCTTGGATCTTCTTGCAGTCCAAGGGACTTTAAAAAGTCTTCTCCAACACCACAGTTCAAAAGCATCAATTCTTCAGTGCTCAGCTTTCTTCACAGTCCAACTTTAACAACCATACATGAGCACTGGACAAACCATAGCCTTGACTAGACAGACCTTTGTTGACAAAGTAATTTTTCTGTTTTTTAATATGCTAGTCATAACTTTTCTTCCATGGAGTAAGGGTCTTTTAATTTCATGGCTGCAATCACCACCTGCAGTGATTTTGGAGCCCAGAAAAATAAAGTCAGCCGCTGTTTCCACTGTTTCCCCATTAAATATTTAAAGAATATATAATACTAATTCTTTACAAATAATGTCAAAATCGAGAGAGAGACACTTCCAAATTCATTCTCTGAGACAAGACAAAGAATTTTTTAAGAAAGTTATAGACCATTAATCCTGACAAAAGTATATGCCAGGTCCTTAACAAAATATTAGCAAATAAGATCCAAAATCTTATAGAATTTGCTGTAAGCTATTAACAAATGGGAACTATCTTAGGAATGCAATATTTTTTTTCACATAAAAACATCACTCAATGAGATACACAATAGTAACAAAATAAAGGGCAAACATTTGACCATCTTGAAAGATGCAAAAAATACATTTATGAAAATAGAACATCCATTCATTCAGCAGCATAGCAATAGGAAGGAAATTCTAAACCTATTTAAAAAATTCACAAAGAGTCAAAGTTAATGTTTTCTGAGAGAAGTAAGTGCTTCAGTGTTCTCCCCTTAAATTAAGGAACACTCCAAAGAAACTCACTTTCATTAAAAATAAAGAAAAATTATATAAAGACAAAAAAAAATCTAGATTGAAAAAGAAATATTAAAATTGACTTTATTCTCAAATGACCTAAGTCTGTATCCTGAAATTAGAAAATTCCTAGGAATTAATGGCATAGACATACACACATACACACACATTAAAGGAGTTCAGCAAAGTTTCAGTAAACTGTAATGCCAGACAAATATCAATTGTATTTTACATAATAGCAGTGAACAAACAGAAAATAATATTAAGAAAACAAATGAATGGATAAGAAAACTTTGGTACATATACACAATGGAGTATTACTCAGCCATTAAAAAGAATACATTTGAATCAGTTCTAATGAGGTGGATGAAACTGAAGCCTATTATACAGAGTGAAGTAAGCCAGAAAGAAAAACACCAATACAGTATACTAACGCATATATATGGAATTTAGAAAGATGGTAACAATAACCCTGTGTACGAGACAGCACAAGAGACACTGATCAGTCTTATGGACTCTGTGGGAGAGGGAGAGGGTGGGAATATTTTGGAGAATGGCATTGAAACATGTATAATATCATGTATGAAACGAGTCGCCAGTCCAGGTTTGATGCACGATACTGGATGCTTGGGGCTGGTGCACTGGGACGACCCAGAGGGAGGGTATGGGGAGGGAGGAGGGAGGAGGGTTCAGGATGGGGAACACATGTATACCTGTGGCTGATTCATTTCGATATTTGGCAAAACTAATACAATATTGTAAAGTTTAAAAATAAAATAAAATTAAAAAAAAAGAAAAAAATATATAAAATAGAATGATAGTTTAGATGTGGAGAAATCAGGTATACTCATAAACTGATATTTGGAATTAGAGCCTCCCTAGAGTAAATTAAAATATAGTAATTCTTGCAGTGGGATGAATGCCATGATTCATTGACAATAGTATGATTTTGATTTATTATTAAGCACTATATACAAAATGGTCATATGATCTAGTTTTTAAAATATTTGAGTGTGTGCATAATAAGTCATTTCAGCCGTGTCCAACTCTTTGTGACCCTATGGACTATAGCCTGCCAGGCTCCTCTTTCTGTGGGTTTCTCCAGGCAAGAATACTGGAGTGGGTTGCCATTTCATTCTCCAGGGGGATCTTCCCAGGGATTGAACCCACATCTCTTATGGCTCCTGCATTGACAGGCAGATTCTGTACCACTAGCACCACCTGTGAATTGTGTATATATATGTGTGTGTGTATGTATACAAGCAAGTTTGTGTGTACATGAACAGAAATAACATAGCTATCTGATCATTCTGAACAATGGAATCAATGGTCATTATATTTTCTCCTCTTTATTAATCTGCACTTGAAGTAATTTTGTTATAACAAAAATTATTTTTACATAAACTATCAGTCTCATTATATGGCAGTTAAATAGCATCATTATTACAGATATGATTGCCTCTCTGAAAAGCAAAACTCTTGGAACTTATAACAGAATTCAGTATATGGCTAGCTATAAATAAAATATATCTTTTAAAATAGCCAATAATAAATAAACATAAAAAAAAGAAAACAAATGTATTTAAAATAACATCAAAAAGGACAAAATCTATAGGAATAATTTTTAAAAATAAAAAGACTTGTACTATAAAAGAGACAAGCATTGCTTAGAGAAACAAAGATCTAAATAATTCTAGAGATAGTATGTGTGTATATCAATTACTCAATATATGTTTTCCAAAATTAACTAAAGATCAATGTAACTGCAATTAAAAATATTAAAATGTCCTAATGGAAACTCTACTCAGTATCCTATGATAAACTATAATGAAACAGAATATTAAAAAGATATCTGAATCACTTTCTTGTAGAGCACAAATTAATACAACATTGTAAATCAACTATACTTCAATTAGAAAAAATCAACAGCCATTTTTCTTTTATATTTGGTAACATTGACAATGTTCCTTAAATGTATTTGAAATGCAAATATCCTAGAACAGCCAAAATAATTTTGGAAACAAATTATAAAGTTGGGAGACTTAAACTATCAACTCAAAATTTCTTCCAAAGCACTGTAATTAAGACTGTTGTATTGATGCAAGGATAGTTATAAAGGTTGATAAGACAGAATTGAGAGTACAGATATAAATCCTAATTACTATGGTCAATCTAATTTTAATAAAAGTATGAAGAAAATCCATTGGGGAAGGGATAGCCTTTGCATAAATGATACTGAAACAATTGGAAACGTGGGGGAGAAAAGTACTTTATTTTTTTTAATTTAATTTTATTTTTAAACTTTACAATATTGTATTAGTTTTGCCAAATATCGAAATGAATCTGCCACAGGTATACCTGTGTTCCCCATCCTGAACCCTCCTCCCTATCCCGCCCCATACCCTCCCTCTGGGTCGTCCCAGTGCACCAGCCCCAAGCCTCCAGTATCATGCATCAAACCTGGACTGGCGACTCGTTTCATACATGATATTATACATGTTTCGAGAGGGAGAGGGTGGGGAGATTTGGGAGAAAAGTACTTTAATTCCTCATCTTACATCATGCATAAGATCAGCTCAAATGGAAGACAGACCTAAATATGAAAGATCACATTTAAAAATAATTAAAATCTAACCTGTGAAAAATACATAGTAGAAAACGTTGATATTCTTGAGACAAAGTTTTCTTCACTATGAAAACAAAATTAGAACCATAACAAAAGGTGTTAAATTGAACTTCACTATAAAGAACATTTGTGCTCCAATTATAACATTAATGGAATAAATTAAAAGAAAAACTGTGAAAACATATTTGCATATTAAATACATTATTAATGATCACGTCATCAGCACATTATACACTCTTACAACTCAATTATAAGAAAAATAACTCTATTATAATATGAGAAAATATTCAAATCAGCATTCCACCAAAGAACATATATAAATGGCTAAAAGTAGGAAAAAATATGCTTAATAACAGCTATTAATATTATAGAAATGCAAGTCAAACCACAGTAATATATCACTACACACAGACACATACACTCTACTGGATACAACTAAAAGGATAGATAACAATGAGTATCGGTGAGGGTGTGGAGAAAGTGGAAAACTGATATGCTGCTGGCGGAAATGTAAAGTGTACAGTTGTTTTTGCAAGGACTTTAGAAACTTCTTATGAACTTAAAGATAAATTTACCATATCACTTAGCCATCTTAAGCTAGCAATCTTCCAAAGGGAATTTAAAAAACAAACCAATACAATATTGTAAAGTAATTGGCCTCTAAATAAAATAAATAAATTTAAATAAAAAAATATGTTCATACAAAAATATAAATATAAATCAAACATTTATAGCAGCATTATTTATATTATCCAAAAAGCTGGAAATATTTCAAATGCCCATCAACTGGTAAGCTGATAAAGAAATGTGAAGTATGCATACAGTGGAATGCTCTTTAAACACTGGAAAGGAAGGAAATACTGATGCATATGACAACACTGATAAGCTTCAAATCACTTTAAATGAAGGAAATTAGATGCCAGAGACTGTATACTATGCTATTCCACTTGTATAAACATCTCAAAAAGGTAAATTTATAGAAATAGAATAGTTACTAATCCAAGGACTTAGGTGATTGTGGGCACTAACTGAATATGAGCATAAAGAAACTTTAGGGAATGACAAAAATGTTCCCAAGCTGGATTTTAGTAATGGTTGCATAACTTTATGAAATTTACAACAATGCCATTAAATGGTACATTTATAATAGGTGAATTTTATGGTACATGATTTATGCCTCAATGGAGCTATTTTTAAAAAATGTAAAACAGTTTAGACAGTTTAATTTTCAAGGGCATAGATCAGGGAAATAAATAAATAAATAACTGCCACATAAATAACCAAAGAAAATTCAGTATATTATATCCTATATACAAAAAGCTAAACAAAGGGAAGTACCCTATAAGAGCGGCATCATATAAAAGTGCATAAGAAACTCAAACAGGTACTTTACAAAAGATGGTACACATCGTATCCAGCCAATATGGAGATGGAAATGGCAACCCACTCAAGTATTCTTGCCTGGAAAATCCCATGGAAGGAGAAGCCTTGCAGGGCACAGTCTGTGGGGTTGCAAGAATTGGATATGACTTTCCAACTAAACCACCACCACCACTGATAGCTCAATAACTATACAAACATATCGTTCATCTAATTACTGATTACAGAAATGAAAATTAAAACACATGAAGATGCCTTTACATTTATACCACGGTGGTTAAAAATGTATAATCTAAAGAAATATTGCTTTTGATGATATCAAACACTTGGAATGTTCATATACTTAAGGTAGGAGTGTAAATTGATATTTGCACTTTGGAGACAAGTCAATTAATGTGATATATACTTAAGTGATGTGTACCAGAGACATCTACAGGGATTTGCAGAGCATGATTACCCCCAAACTGGACACTAATCAAAATGTGCATCAACATTATAATAGATAAATTAGTCATGGTATATATATTTAACATCCTACTCTATAGGAATAAACATAAATAATTTACAGGCATATAAGATAGCAAGGTTAAATCATAATGTTGTATCAAATACAACACTGATACAACACAATGTTGTATCAAAGAAGGTATGTAAAAAGTACATGTTTTATGATTGTACTTCAAAAGGTTAAGAAACCACATCCTAGGGTTCAAGGATAAAAATTATTTTAGTAAAATTATAAAGACATATAAATGGAAGATTAATAAAACTCAGAATATTTAAGGCATGAGATGGGTATTGATTATTGAAGGTATAAGAAGTCATTAGACAAATGGTAGTATTTTAATCTGGTCCTGAGTGCTCACATTAATGTTACAATTTTTGAGAAATTATTGAAGTATATTGATTTTTCATGCCTTTATTTTGTTCCCTTTAACTACTTATGTGATATTTCACAATGTTAGAAAAAATAATACAGGGAAGTTTTGGTAATATAATGCTTACATTGTAGTAGATTATTTTTTCAGAAGACTATTTCAGAAGAGGAAACAATTATTTTTGACCAAAGTGCACATGAATATTTTTCAGAAAATTACAATCACTTTCACACTCACAACTTATTAATATATCTTAAAAGTTGCCTTGATTTCAATATTTCATATTCATAAAAAATATGCCATGAATAAACAACCATGAGCATGTTGGGAAATCATCCCTATGGCACATTAATTTATCCTCCAAATCTTTTACATGCTGTGACATTCCTATTGGTAGAAGAATGATGGATTAGTTATAAGAAGACAAAAACTACACTGCTACTTACATTTGTTATGTTTTAGATTGAGTAATTTATGTCAAGATATTACCAATCAATATCTGCTAACAGGTTTAATAAATTGAAATTTACCTTATTACTTTACTATTTTGCCCCTATGTTTTTTTTTCCAATCTCTGCACAAGACTGGTACCTCCCATGAATATAAAGTAGCTCCTGACTACTCATTCTAATGCAGCCCTCTTGTCCATCAGACAATCTATACTTAGAATTATTCATTCATATATGTGTTTATTTTATAACTCTCTTTCATGCAAGACTCCAAGCTTCAAAAAAGATTTTGTGCATAGATCACACCTGTACCAGTCACAGTACAGCAACTAAAAACATATATATAGTTAGTAATATAATCTCAGTGGACTTCGTTGTCCATGCCTGAATAAAAATAATCACAATCAATGTAGATACTTGGTGAAAGTTTGTCTTGACATCCATCCCCAGTGAAGAACTACATCCCAACAATCTTATGTTGCTTGAGACTATTATAAAACATTTTTCTCTGAATTTGTGTCAAGTAAAAGGCAATGCCAAAGAAAGTTGAAACTACTGCACTACTGCACTCATCTGACATGCTAGCGGAGTAATACTCAAAATTCTCCAAGACTGGCTTCAACAGTATATGAACCGTGAAATTCCAGATGTTCAAGTTGGTTTTAGAAAAGGCAGAGGAACCAAAGGTCAAATTGCCAACATCTGTTGAATCATCAAAAAAGCAAGAGATTTCCAGAAAAACATCTACTTCCACTTTATTGACTATGCCAATGCCTTTGACTGTGTGGATCAAAACAAACTGGAAAATTCTTCAAGCACTGGGAATACCAGACCACTTTACCTGCCTGCTGAGAAACCTGTATGCAGGTCAAGAAGCAACAGTTAGAACCGAACATGGAACAACAGACTGGTTCCAAATAGGGAAAGGAGCACATAAGGGCTGTATATTGTTACCCCACTTATTTAACTATATGCAGAGTACATCATTAGAAACGCTGGGCTGGAGGAAGCACAAGCTGGAATCAAGATTGGCAGGAGAAATATCAATAACCTCAGATATGCAGATGACACCAACCTTGTGGCAGAATGTGAAGAACTACAAAGCCTCTTGATAAAAGTGAAAGAGGAGACTGAAAAAGTTGGCTTAACACTCAACATTGAGAAAAGTAAGATCATGGCATCTGGTCTGATCACTTCATGGCAAATAGATGAGGAAACAGTGATAGACTTTACTTTTTTGGGCTCCAAAATCACTGCAGATGATGACTGCATCCATGAAATTAAAAGATGTGTGCTCCTTGGAAGAAAAGCTATGACCAACCCAGACAGTATATTAAAAAACAGAGACATTACTTTGCCAAAAAAGGTCTGTCTAGTCAAAGACATGGCTTTTCCAGTCGTCATGTATGGATGTGAGAGTTGGACTATAAAGAAATCGGAGCACCAAAGAATTGATGCTTTTAAACTGTGTTGTTGGAGAAGACTCCTTAGACAGCAAGGAGACCCAACCAGTCCATCCTAAAGGAAATTGGTTCTGAATATTCATTGAAAGGACTGATGCTGAAGCTGAAACTTTGACCATTTTGGCCATTTGATTCAAAGAACTGATTCATTTGAAAAGACCCTAAATCAGAGAAAGATTAAAGATGAGAGCAGAAGGGGATGACAGAGGTTGAGATGGTTGGAGGGCATCACACACTCAGTGGACAAGAGTTTGGGTAAACTCTGGAAATTGGTGATGAACAGGGAGGCCTGGTATGCTGCAGTCTATAGGGTCACAAAGAGTCTGACATGACTGAGCAACTGAACTGATGAGACACAGACTAAAATTATTTGACAGTTTTATAATTAAAATGACAAATTGCACATCACATTCTAGTGCATACCCTGCCAATGGAGAAGTGGTGATCTCTGTGTATAATTGGTCACTTGTAGAGACTGTCACTCATGTTATTGAAAAAATGTTTTGACATGTACACAAATTTCCTAATAACTAATTTTATGTAGTGTTTTTAATGGCTTATACATATGTTGTCTTATATGGTGTAGCTAGGAAAACCTGAGAGAGATAGTTTAGAGAAGACATTGTAGGTATTAAGTCAAGTGGGCCTTAGAAAGCATCACTACGACAAAGCTAGTGGGGGTGATGGAATTCCAGTTGAACTATTCCAAATCCTGAAAGATGATGCTATGAAAGTGCTTCACTCAATATGCCAGCAAATTTGGAAAACTCAGCAGTGGCCACAGAACTGGAAAAGGTCAGTTTTCATTCCAATCCCAAGGAAAGGCAATTTCAAAGAATGTTCAAACTACCGTACAATTGCACTCACCTCACACGCTAGTAAAGTAATGCGCAAAATTCTCCAAGCCAGGCTTCAGCAATATGTGAACCGTGAACTTCCTGATGTTCAAGCTGGTTTTAGAAAAGGCAGAGGAACCAGAGATCAAATTGCCAACATCTGCTGGATCATAGAAAAAGCAAGAGAGTTCCAGAAAAACATCTATTTCTGCTTTATTGACTATGCCAAAGCCTTTGACTGTGTGGATCACAATAAACTGTGGAAAATTCTGAAAGAGATGGGAATATCAGACCACCTGATCTGCCTCTTGAGAAATCTGTATGCAGGTCAGGAAGCAACAGTTAGAACTGGACATGGTCAACAGACTGGTTCCAAATAGGAAAAGCAGTACGTCAAGGCTGTATATTGTCACCCTGTTTATTTAACTTATATGCAGAGTACATCATGAGAAACACTGGACTGGAAGAAATAAAAACTGGAATCAAGATTGCTGGGAGAAATCTCAATAACCTCAGATATGCAGATGACACCACCCTTATGACAGAAAGTGAGAGGAACTAAAAAGCCTCTTGATGAAAGTGAAAGTTGAGAGTGAAAAAGCTGGCTTAAAGCTCAACATTCAGAAAATGAAGATCATGGCATCCGGTCCCACCACTTCATGGGAAATAGATGGGGAAACAGTGGAAACAGTGTCAGACTTTATTTTTATGGGCTCCAAAATCACTGTAGATGGTGACTGCAGCCATGAAATTAAAAGACGCTTACTGCTTGGAAGGAAAGTTATGACAAACCTAGATAGCGTATTCAAAAGCAGAGACATTACTTTGCCAAAAAAGATTCGTCTAGTCAAGGCTATGATTTTTTCTGTGGTCATGTATGGATGTGAGAGTATGACTGTGAAGAAGGCTGAGCGCTGAAGAATTGATGCTTTTGAACTGTGGTGTTGGAGAAGACTCTTGAGAGTCCCTTGGACTGCAAGGAGATACAACTAGTCCATTCTGAAGGAGATCAGCCCTGGGATTTCTTTGGAAGGAATGATGCTAAAGCTGAAACTCCAGTACTTTGGTCACCTCATGCAAAGGGTTGAATCATTGGAAAAGACTCTGATGCTGGGAAGGATTGGGGCAGGAGGAGAAGGGGATGACAGAGGATGAGATGGCTGGATGGCATCACTGACTCGATGGCCGTGAGTCTGGATGAACTCCGGGACTTGGTGATGGAAAGGGAGGCCTGGTGTGCTGCAATTCATGGGGTCTCAAGGAGTTGGACACGACTGAGCGACTGAAATGAACTGAACTGAATATAATTAATTATAATTATATTATAATATAATGTTATTAAGTATATTAATTATATTAATGTGATTAACATAAATTATACATATTATAAAATATGCAATGTATATTAATATAACATTAATATATTGTTATATTATATAGTTACAATATTTATAATATATTAATATTATATATTAAAAATATTTATAATATTACATATAAATTATATATAATATATTATATATGTTATAAAATATTATGCTTTATATATTATATAATATATATTGTAATTATATAATTATAATTATGTAATATGATTTATATATTACAATTATATATATAATATATACATAATATAATATATATATAATATATTATATAATATATATAATGCATCAGATCAGATCAGTCACTCAGTCGTTTCTGACTCTTTGTGACCCCATGAATCGCAGCAAGCCAGCCCTCCCTGTCCATCACCAACTCCTGGAGTTCACTGAGACTCATGTCCATTGAGTCAGCGATGCCATCCAGCCATCTCATCCTCCGTTGTCCCCTTCTTCTCCTGCCCCCAATCCCTCCCAGCATCAGACTCTTTTCCAATGAATCAACTCTTCACATGAGGTGGCCAAAGCACTGGAGTTTCAGCTTTAGCATCACTCCTTCCAAAGAACACCCACAGCTGATCTCCTTCGGAATGGACTGGTTGGATCTCCTGGCAGTCCAAGGGACTCTCAAGAGTCTTCTCCAACACCACAGTTCAAAAGCATCAATTCTTCAATGCTCAGCCTTCTTCACAGTCCAACTCCCACATCCATACATGACCAAGGAAAAACCATAGCCTTGACTAGACGAATCTTTTTGGCAAAGTAATGTCTCTGCTTTTGAATATGCTGTCTAGGTTGGTCATAACTTTTCTTCCAAGCAGTAAGCGTCTTTTAATTTTATGGCTGCAGTCACCATCTGTAGTGATTATGGAGCCCATAAAAATCAAGTCTGACACTGTTTCCACTGTTTCCCCATCTATTTCCCATGAAGTGGTGGGACCAGATGCCATGATCTTCGTTTTCTGAGTGTTGAGTTTTAAGCCAACTTTTTCACTCTCCACTTTCACTTTCATCAAGAGGGTTTTTAGTTCCTCTCACTTTCTGTCATAAGGGTGGTGTCATCTGCATATCTGAGGTTATTAATATTTCTCCCTGCAATCTTGATTCCAGCTTGTGTTTCTTCCAGTCCAGCGTTTCTCATGATGTACTCTGCATATAAGTTAAATAAACAGGGTGACAATATACAGCCTTGACGAACTCCTTTTCCTATTTGGAACCAGTCTGTTGACCATGTCCAGTTCTAACTGTTGCTTCCTGACCTGCATGCAAATTTCTCAAGGGGCAGATCAGGTGGTCTGATATTCCCATCTCTTTCGGAATTTTCCACAGTTTATTGTGATCCACACAGTCAAAAGATTTGGCATAGTCAATAAAGCAGAAATAGATGTCTTTTGGAACTCTCTTGCTTTTTCCATGATCCAGCAGATGTTGGCAATTGATCTCTGGTTCCTCTGCCTTTTCTAAAACCAGCTTGAACATTAGGAAGTTCATGGTTCACATATTGCTAAAGCCTGGCTTGGAGAATTTTGAGCATTACTTTACTAGCGTGTGAGATGAGTGCAATTGTGCGGTAGTTTGAGCATTCTTTGGAATTGCCTTTCTTTGGGATTGGAATGAAAACTGACCTTTTCCAGTTCTGTGGCCACTGCTGAATTTTCCAAATTTGCTGGCATATTGAGTGCAGCACTTTCTTAGCATCATCTTTCAGGATTTGGAATAGTTCAACTGGAATTCCATCACCTCCACTAGATTTTTTCGTAGTGATGCTTTCTAAGGCCCACTTGACTTCACATTCCAGGATGTCTGGCTCTAGGTCAGTGATCACACCATCGTGATTATCTGGGTCATGAAGATCTTTTTGTACAGTTCTTCTGTGTATTCTCGCCATGTCTTCTTAATATCTTCTGCTTCTGTTAGGTCCGTACAATTTCTGTCCTTTATCGAGCCCATCTTTGCATGAAATGTTCCTTTGGTATCTCTGATTTTCTTGAAGAGATCCGTAGTCTTTCCCATTCTGTTGTTTTTCTCTATTTCTTTGCATTGATCGCTGAAGGAGGCTTTCTTATCTCTTCTTGCTATTCTTTGGAACTCTGAATTCAGATGTTTATATCTTTCCTTTTCTCCTTTGCTTTTCACTTCTCTTCTTTTCACAGCTATTTGTAAGGCCTCCCCAGACAGCATTTTGCTTTTCTGCATGTCTTTTGCATGGGGATGGTATTGATATTATATAATGTATAATGTAATGTACATAATATATATTATTATGTATACATAATACATATTATATAATGCATAATATATTATATGTAATAATATTTAATATTATATATATTGTTAATGTTATTAATTATAATTATTGATATAGTTAATATTGATTATAATATAATATATATTATATTAAATATATATATATTCCATTTCTCATGAAGTAATGGAATTACCATTATGGATCATAAATGATTTCTATTGTTTGGGCATTAGTATACTTGTAACTTGGTCTTCAGATATTTGTAAGCAGGCAATTATAATTGTCAGTAAAGAGATGCTACAATCCTATGTTAACATCTTTCATTCTAAGACCTCAATCAATGCCAGCATGATTGCAATTCTAGATGCAATCTTCATTGCAGTTCAGCATGAAGCAATTCTAGAAGATGGATCTTCTCCCCCAGTCCCATAGAAATGCAATGACACTGGACAATGGGGATTTGTAAGCAGTTCTTTGTCCCTTTTCTGTTTGTTCATCTCTGTTTTCCTTAAACGTTAATCATAAAAATGGGATCTCTTGGTCACATTTATCCAAATTCCTGATTTCTGCTCTACTGAATGCACACAATGTCTTGTGTAACCTGTTGATTCATTTCCTGGATTAGAAGGAGTAACAATGCAGAATTAAGTAATTAAAAATGAGACTCTCTACCCCTAGCTTCCTCTTAGTAAATTTACAGGCAGATCTTGTTGGGTCATGAGAACCATGCAGGCCAGAGAACATCCAAATAATGATCAGAAATCATCAGCCTACATGCAACAGAAAATGATGAAGAACCTATCCCGCTACAGTGCTTATCTGACATTACTTCTTTTCCATTTAAAAACTGTCATGACAGAAGAGACTTTAGTGTTGGCCTGTGGACATCAGTGCACCTTCTTTCCAGATTACCTACTTTTCTGAATAAAGCATCTTTCCTTTCTACTGGTCCTTGCCCCTCAGTTATTAGCCTCTGAGTGGCCTGTGGTCAAATCTGAGTTCTGTATCATCTGGAAGGAAATGCCTAATGCCAGGAATTTCATAGTGTCTGGAGAACACTCATTAATTCACTCTTTCTAGAAATGTTCCTTTATTCACCAAAAAATCGTATGCTTCCCATTTAATTAAGTGGAAAATGTACGTGAAAGTTATTCTTTTTTTTTTTTTAACCATTATCCATTTATTCAAAATATATCATCATTTGGGGTTCTAAACTCTAGATGAAAGGCTGGTAATGCAGAGATAATGTGTTTTGCTGAAAATTTTAACTCTCCTTTTAGGTTTGAAAGATTCATTAACCAAAAAAAAGCACTCATTATGCTCAATTAAGCAATTTCTTTAATAGAGATTATCTAACTTACAATATATAATCTTTAAAAGAAAACAAAATAGAACAGTAGAGGAGAGTTAACAGCACGTACATCATTGAATTTAGTCGACTAACATCCAGAGTCAAACAGTGCTGTGACAGCAATGTGGAGTTCCAATTGGGAAAAGGTCCTAGGCAGTTCAACCATGCCAAAGGTCAGACTTGAAAACTGCATTTTTGGGGGTTCCTGCTTATAATCCCAGGCCACAAACTGATCTCCCCATCAGTTTGAGAGCAAATTGTATCTCTGATTTCACGTTAATCTTTTTTTTACAATGCTATTTGTTTTACTTGCGAGTCATAGGATTTTGTTAAGACCTGGTTGGCCGGACTTCCCCCAGGGGCTCAAGAATTCCAAGACCTGCTCCCTTTCTTATCTACAGCGTCACTTGTCTTACTGTTAAGGATCAGTGCACTCTCAGCAGGAACAGAGTCAGGCAGGTCAGAAGCAAGGTCAGAGTCAAGTTCTGCTTCCTTGTCAGTGAAGCCTGAACAAGCCTACTTGAAATACTTCATCATAGTCCTGCCATAAATACATTATTGTTAGTATTAGTAGTTTATTAATTTTAAAATTTGTATGCATTGTGTTCAATTGACAACCTTATATAGAGTTTTGAGTCTCACTTTTCAGCAATTATACTATGAAGTATTTCCCTCTTATAAAAGTCTGCAAATGATGTTAAAAACACTATTGTCCCTTTATCTATTAGACATTTACATTGAAAACTTTAGGAAACAAAGAAAATAAAATGCTAATTAAAACAAATTTGAAATAATGCCAATCCAGATACTCAATTTGTTTCAACTACATTGCTGTCTTTATCTCATAATTCAAGGAAACTTAAAATTTCAATTACTGTTTTCTCTATGTAGCAAGACCTTTAATATAAATGAACGTGTATATTAATTTCCTAAAATATTTTAATCTAATTATGAATACAGGTTTGTAACCTGAATCTTTTGCCCAAAATATGTAACTATTTTCAGATTTTTGTACTCTTAAAAACTTGACCTTTTATTGCTGCTGAGAAGAAATGATATATGCATATGTACAAATTTATATACACTGTTCATATTATTATTTATATGATCCATGTTTTAAAAGGCTCCCCACTATGGTTTTAAACATGATATAAAGATGCAGTATAATTCAGTTATGAAAACCAATATTGAAAACAGATCACCTGGGTCCTAATCCTTGCCCTGTCACTTACTAATCATATGACCTTGGGCAAGAGACAACCTTCTTGTGCTGGGATTTTCTCATCACTAAAGCTGAAATGAGAATAATTGTAATGATCAGATTGCAGTTAGAAGAAACCAGTTCTGACTATTTCAGGCTTTGGAAGTCTAATATTTAAAATGGGTTGCATGATTATTTGATGGCTGAAAAGTCAATAAATCCATGCCAAGTAACCTGAATATTAAAAGACATGAGAAGCACCTTGGCCACTAGGACTGGGGGAAAAAAAAGTACCTCCTATCGGAAGAACCCAGGAGAAAACCTGTGGTAATGCATCATGGAATATGCAAATTGCAAACTTCCAGCAGCATCATCAAAGCACAAAAATATGGAAAGTGACGGTTTCAATGCTGAAAGACTATAGATAAATCATTAGTAATAATCCATCTCATATGGTTGGCATGACACAACTGTTTTAATAGCAAAGCCTGGCACAGGGTGAAAACTAAGTAAGTGTTGGCTAGTTTTGTTACTACTAATTCACTTAACCCCACATCTTTCATTATTTCCCTCTTTGATTTTGTTCATCTGAATTCCAAAGTCCTATTAGCCACAGAAAAACAACACTCTGAAATCCCAGATGACATGGTATAGGAACTCTAGCTGTCATTTCCCTTTGATTGTGTTTACCTTTTCTTCCATAAGAATAGACTCCCATTTTAACTTCCTTACCAAACTAGTGTTCTCGGTAGACTTTTTGCATCCTCTCTGTGGGCTACATGATTTCTTTCTACAAGAGTGTTTACAACTCTGGAATAACATTTTGAAAACAAGACGTGGCCCCTTTACTCTTGTTTTCTGCAACACAGCAACTGCAAAAGGAAGTATGAAAGTGAATACATTTAACTGATGACAGAGTCAGGTTTTGGAAGTGGATAATGGGTGTTGAGCAGAGCAAAGAAGTATGGGACCCTTATATATTGCAGGGCTATAATCAGAAGTAGCTTAATTTGACTTTTATTTATAAATATCACTCTGGCATTGTTTGCAGGCTTCTTGGATGAGAAAGTCAAGAGAAGAATCAGGGT
Organism: Bos javanicus; assembly: GCF_032452875.1. Taxonomy (NCBI): domain Eukaryota; kingdom Metazoa; phylum Chordata; class Mammalia; order Artiodactyla; family Bovidae; genus Bos; species Bos javanicus. The sequence goes on along the minus strand of NC_083871.1, from coordinate 2,224,971 downwards.
GAAGATTTAAGAAGCCATTGAAGCAATCTAGCTGAGAAATGGCTGTGGCCCAGACTATGATCATGTCAAGCAGCTTGATAGAAGAGAAAGATTCAAGATATATTTTGAAGAAACAAATGACATTAAATAATAATGGCTTCAGAAAAGGAAGAAAAGTATCTCATCTGTACCTCCATCTGTACCTTAATTTTATATAGTTCAATTGCATATTTTATACTGAAGGCTCCACTTTATACATAAAGAACCTAGTTTATTTACCTTTATTTGAAAATAGAAACAAATTCATAATTTTATTTTAGAAATAACAGTATGTAAAACACTTTGGGTTCATATTTTTACATACTCCAAAGTGTTTACAAGCTGTGCTACTGTACTACCTGAACTATGCTTCAGAGTAGTTACGAATCATAAAAATTTAAACATAGTCACCAATAATCTTGCAGCTTGGTTGGTTGTGACCAAATTTGACTGAAATGAAAGAAGTATCAGCATGTGTCACCAATTCATATTTAAGTGTCCATGAAGACTAGCGTGTTTTAAAGAGAGATGAATTCTGAATATTTCATTTGGGGTAAACTGCAGCATATATGTTGGATATAAAATTACCTATTTAAATTCACCTGTCCATTTCCATATTAGTAAATTCAAGAGAAAGACATATATGTACTAGAGGCAATTAATAACCAAGATACTTAGAACTTGGAATACATTGACAAGTTTGGAATAGATTGACTATATGTTTCAGTATAGTCAATTGTACTTCCTTTTGAGGGCCTAAGCTCTTTCTTTTTTTATGTAATATCCACAAACAAGGTAAATAATAGAAATATTTAAAGAATAATGTAGAGACTCTATCAAGCACTTACTTAAACAATAAAGAACTGGTCATAACTTCTGCAGGTTAAAGCAAAATTGAATTGTGCTAGGGCAGATAGAAATCTAATTGTTAGTCATTCAAAATCAGTCTATAAATTGGAGAAATGTGGTAAATAGCCTCTGATCTATAACACTGTTGCTACAGGCACCAATTGGAAATACAGAATAATGTTATCAAAACAAACTGAAAGTCTATAATCTATTCTGACAGATTTGTAAACAGAAGCAGGAAAAGTAAGCATGGAATCAACCACAACTAGTTCTTAGGAAATAAAGATGAAGATATACTGCAGTCAGCAGTGTTCCTTTCAAGATATAAACATACTCGCTTTCTTCCAGAGTCTGCCATTCTACAGCATTAAACATGTTTAATTATATATAAGTGTCAAAGGAAAGTAAAAACTCAACTAATTCAGACTAGTTCAATCTATTACATAAAATAATTAATACATTATAAATTTTGTATCATTATTTTGGAATAAATTGATACAATGACTTTAAGATTCCAACTTGAAGGAGAGGCCAATAAATTATTTACCTTATGATAGGAACCAATGTAATTTGTGATGTATCAAGACTTACTTCCACAAGCAATAAAGAACTGGTCCAATCTTTCAAGTGAGATCATAAAATAAGATTAGAAATGACATTTCAATTTGTTTAGAATATCTGTGGAAAACATTAATGAAGGCAAAAAGACAAGAGATATGGCATTTATTTGGACAACTTTTCCATTGTACATGCTAGTTTCAGGTGGGGGTTCCAAGAAGCTAGGAGGCATATCATAACTTTGAATAAACTTAAAATCCTGGGGCCTGCTGAAGGGAGATCTAGCAATCTGTCCCATATCCAGGGCCCTGAGTTAGTCCATAAATGAACTGGACATACACATATAAGGATGAATTAAGACAATTGCAATTTTTATTTGGATTATGTGATGTGTGTTTGCAAGAATTCCTAATCACCTAACCAAAAAAAAAAAAAAGTTAAATCCTTTTTAAAGGAAAATAATACCATTTTAAGTTACAAGTTATATCCAATATTTTCATCATTATTATCCAAAAAGAGCAATTCATAACCAGACATTGGAAGAGACAAGACAATATGATGCATAAACAAGAATAATAACTATATATTGGAACAACTCATCAGGGACTCAGGTAAAAGCACTATCAGACATGGTATTTGAATTACTATGCTTAGTACACTGAGACAAGATTGAGAACTTACACAGGAACTAGAAAATATAAGGAACAACGAAATGGAAACTGAAAAACTGAAAGGTAGAAGAAATAAATTAAGAGTTCAATAGCTGACTAGGAACTACAAAAGAGGGATTTAGAAAACTGGGAGATACTTTTGAAAAAAATATTCAGAATGGGGAAAAGAAAGACAAAAGAATGGAGAATATAGATAAAGAGCATAAAGATGCAGGGTAACCAGCAAGATATCTAACCTTTGTGTAACATTCTTTTGAAAGAAAGGAGAGGGAGAATTCACAGGTGTGGTGATTATTGTAACCACAAGCTGAGTAAGGAAAAACAAGACAGAACAAAGCAAGCTACTTTTATTAACACTGAAGTAAAAGTGCAAGGAAAAACAAATAAACAAAAAATTAAACTTCAAATAGGATACATACTTTTAAAGGACCAGAAATTAGACTGGCATGTGACTTTGTAGCACAAACACTGCAAGCCTGAAAACTGTTTAGAACCCCAGTGGACTATTAGAATGATCAGAAGGAATAAAAAGAAGAAAACAACAATAGCATATATGTAAAACCTGTATAAAGGCAGAAAAAGTGGTCATAGACATTGGAATTTTTCTGGGAATAAATAAAATAAATAATTTATGTTAGAATCTGATGAATCAAATGTTTATGTTGTATCTCTAGGGTAACGAATAAATGAATATTTTAAGAGTATGTAATTATCATCATACTAGAAGATAAGCATTATAATAATAAATAAACAAAACTCTGTGAACTAAAAATAAAGTAATAAATAATCAAAAATACATGAAATAAGTGGGCAAAGTAAAATTCAATGCAAAGAGAATATATTAGAGTTAATATTTTAATTTTCAAATTAAATATAAATGCAGCATAAAAACTAAGACTGAGTAAAAGCTATATGCTTCATTTAAAAATATCTAAAACTTTCAGTTCAGTTCAGTTCAGTCCCTCAGTCATGTCCAACTCTTTGTGACCCATGAATCGCAGCACGCCAGGCCTCCCTGTCCATCACCAACTCCCGGAGTTCACTCAGACTCACGTCCATCAGGTCAGTGATGCCATCCACCCATCTCATCCTCTGTCGTCCCCTTCTCCTCCTGCCCCCAATCCCTCCCAGCATCAGAGTCTTTTCCAATGAGTCAACTCTTCGCATGAGGTGACCAAAGTACTGGAGTTTCAGCTTCAGCATCATTCCCTCCAAAGAAATCCCAGGGCTGATCTTCAGAATGGACTGGTTGGATCTCCTTGCAGTCCAAGGGACTCTCAAGAGTCCTCTCCAACACCACAGTTCAAAGGCATCAATTCTTCGGTGCTCAGCTTTCTTCACAGTCCAACTCTCACATCCATACATGACCGCTGGAAAAACCATAGCCTTGACTGGATGGACCTTTGTTGGCAAAGTAATGTCTCTGCATTTGAATATGCTATCTAGGTCGGTCATAACTTTTCTTCCAAGGAGTAAGCGTCTTTTAATTTCATGGCTGCAATCACCATCTGCAGTGATTTTGGAGGCCCCCAAAATAAAGTCTGACACTGTTTCCACTGTTTTCCCATCTATTTCTCATGAAGTGATGGGTCCAGATGCCACGATCTTTGCTTTCTGAATGTTGAGTTTTAAGCCAACTTTTTCACTCTCCACTTTCACCTTCATCAAGAGGCTTTTTAGTTCCTCTTCACTTTCTGTCATAAGGGTGGTGTCATCTGCATATCTGAGGTTATTGAGATTTCTCCAGGCAATCTTGATTCCAGCTTGTGCTTCTTCCAGCCCAGCATTTCTCATGATGTACTCTGCATATAAGTTACATAAGCAGGGTGACAATATACAGCCTTTACGTACTCCTTTTCCTATTTGGAACCAGTCTGTTGTTCCATGTCCAGTTCTAACTGTTGCTTCCTGACCTTCATACAAATTTCTCAAGCGGCAGGTCAGGTGGTCTGGTATTCCCATCTCTTTCAGAAAAACTTTAAGGATATAAAAATCATGAAAGTGAAAGAATTAAGATGCATGTGTCTGAAAAACCCAATGCTCATAAAAAAAATATATACTTATATAAGGCATTGATATCAAAGTAAAATATATTAAATTTAAAATTTTAATAGAAATAAATATATATAATAACATCATAATAAAGTTTCAAATCGCCAGAAAGATAAACCAATTCTAAATTCTGTGTGCACCTGATAATAAGCTCCATACTATAAAAAGAAATAATATACAAAATTGAAGAAGAAATATATACTTAATTTCTTAATCAGATTGGGAGATTTTCACGTCTCTTCCAGTATGAAATAATTCAATGCAATAAAATTCCAAGATGACTGAGGATTTATACAACCTGACTGAAAAACCAGGGTATTTTATACTAAGGGACACTGCTCCCCACACCGTTGAATTCACAGATTTCACATACACATTTACCATAGACTAGATAATAATGCAGACCTCAACAAACAAACAGGGATTTCAATCCTGTAGAGTATGACATCTGACTAAAGTTCAGGTAGAAATTAATTATTGAAAGGTGACGAGGAGGAAAAAGAGCAGAGAAAGCAAAGATAAACAGTGGTCCACATGTTCCCACTATTTCCTTCTCATCTCTGTGCTCCAGGAGCACGCTATTAATTGTCTTAAAAGTTTTCTGTTTGCAATTCTTTCTTCGAACTTATAGCTATTTTTTTTTTAAACACACTCTAATAGATTTATACAACAGAGAGAGTGAAAGACAAGCTTGTCCAAAGGATAGAGGGACTAATCTGAAAGAATTAAGGCAAAAGTTGGAAAAAATTTAACAACAAAATAAATAATAATAGTTCTATCTATTAACACAATGAACATATAAAATATCTATGAGTTTATATTGATATAAATACATATATGATGGAATAAATTGCAATTGAAGGAAAAGGTACATTTCTTCCTTGCTGAAAAACTGTGATCAATGATTGTAGAAGGAATGATGGAACTAGAAAATCACCAGTAGAACATCACAGTAATCATTATTTCAGGCAAGATTCATAGATCATTGGCAAAATTAGTGATGAACTTCAAGATACAGTATAGCTGCATCACCCCAATTTATCTCTTAAACTATTTTTTTTTAAACTTCTGTGGAGGTTCTAACATGTGTACACAAATTATTGCAATTCCTCCCTTCAAGAATGGGCAGAAGAAACAGCAGTGAGAAGCCTGCAAATGCCACTTCAACTACGTAATCAGAGCTCACACACCAGTAACAGGCTATGTTGCTTTATGTCCATGTCATTTTTACCAAAAAACCATAACCCAAACTAGTTATGAGAAAACATCAGGCAAACCTAAACTGAGGTACCATCTATAAAATATTTGACACTTAACCTTTCAAAGTGTGAAGGCAATGAAAGTCAAGATGGTTACAAAGGGCAGGAGACCAAGCAGACACAACCACTTAAAGTAGCACAGTATTTATATAATGCAACAAGAAACTAGGGCACTTCGCAGAACAGACTGTGTCCCCCCATAGCCTCTGCCTGCATCTTGTTTGTAGAAAAACTTTGGCCTCCTATGTTTTCCATAAGTTTCAAAGGGTATTAATCAGAGAAATGAGCAAACGCAGACACAAAGGAAAACAGTAAAGTGAGACAAAATAAAAATGGTTTAGTTAGCCCCAGCAGATGGAAGAAGTTAACTATACTGCCCACAAGCAGGAAGCCTACAAACCTACCAGAACCAGAAGGCTGATGCTGCTGATCTTATTACCTCAGCACCAACCAATCAGAAGAATGTCCACAAGCTGATCAAATACCACACAACCCCACCTCCCTCCCCCAGTCTTTTAAAATCTTTCCCTGAAAGTCTTTAGAAAGTTCTGTATGTTTTGAGCACTATCTGCCTTGCCTCCTTGCTTGGCTCCAGCAATAATCATTGCATGTTCCTTCACCATAATCTTGTGTGAGTAGATTGGCTTTATTGCAAAAGGGTGAGCAGATGCATGTTTGGGTTGATAACACTTTGAATTGTATCCCACAACAGGAATGTAAATCACTAGGGAAAATCCTGTGAAATCTGAGTGAAATTAGTAGTTTAGTTAGTAATGCTGTACCAGCTTAAATTATGTGGGTTTGCTAAACACATGACATTTACATAATATGTTAACATTAGGGGAAGCTGGGTAAAGAGTATATAAAAACTCTTAGTACTCTATTTGCAAATCTTATATAAATAAAATTATTTCAAAATGAAAAGTTTAAAAGTAAAAAAAAAAAAAAAAAGAGGATTAAAGGTATATCATGGGCTTCCCAGGTGGTGCTACTGGTAAAGAATCTGCCTGCCAATACAGGAAACATAAGAGACCAGGATTTGATCCCTGGATCTGGAAGATCCCCTAGAGAAGGGAATGGCAATCCACTCCAGTATTCTTGCCTAGAGAATCCCCATGGACAACGGAGCCTGGGTGATTTACAGTCCATAGGATCGCAAAGAGGCAGACATCACTCAAGCGACTTAATACACACAATGTCATAAATAAGTATATAATAGTTGCAGTAGTGTCATATTAAAAGACTCTAGAGTTCTGATTAAGTTTTCCTTCCTCTCATAGCCTATATTTATAAATTAAAACTACTTTCCATACCCCAGAAAACACTGGGAAGGGTATGCTGCAAAATGTGCACATTTAAATTTCATATAAGAATTAATATATCAGAATTAAATATTGGATAATTTCTTTCATATACTAATTATCAAGTAAGAATGACACACATTAATTTATTTTTTAATTTAAATTTATTTATTTTAATTAGAGGCTAATTACTTTACAATATTGTATTGGTTTTGCCATACATCAACATGAATCCACCATGGGTGTACACATTAATTTATACCATTAAATGTGTTATAGTTTGATGAGAAAGTGTAAATGTGCTTATATTTTCTAGATTATTAAAACACAAATGAAACATTTCCAAACATTCCAAAATGCCAACAGTTTATGAATGCATTTACATGTTATACAGTGAGATAACTTACTCATCATTTTAAATACCTATTTTTGTTACATATATTATTTATAGATTGTTCTTTCTAGACACTTGGGAAAAATATCTGAAATGTATTAACTTTAGATTAATCATTTGTCCCGTTTAATCTATTTTCACAATTGAAAAACTGAATTAAAAATTTTTCTTACCTAAACAAAAGGTGGTTTGAAAGGAAAGCTCAGGATACTTTTAGAATATACTTGGGAAAAACTCCATTTCCAATATGGAAAAAATGGGGAGATTTGTTTTTAATAAAAACTCACTATCAAAATAAAATACATACCTTTTGAGGCTGGTAGTGAGAAATGTATTAATTTAGTCTTTTGGAAAGTGCCATTTAAAATATTATCATTTTATCCTAAGTTAAAATTAATAACTTATGATTTAAATATTATGTAACTCAAATACAAAACACCATCAACCACTTTAACACATTTTCAGTGTCACGTTACTCAGAGCATTTTCCCCAGATGATGGCTAAAATAATGCTAGATATATAATTTTCTTCAAAGCGTATATATGGATTGCATTCTCATATCTCTTGTACTAGGAAAAAATGCACAAAAGTATAAAAAGCCTTCAAATATCTACAGATAATTTTCATTGCAATACTGTATTAGAACTGTTTTTAAAACTCAATAATGAAGTATCAGTTAATGGAAACACAAGCTGGAATCAAGATTGCCGGGAGAAATATCAATAACCCCAGATATGCAGATGACACCACCCTTATGGCAGAAAGTGAAGAGGAACTAAAAAGCCTCTTGATGAAGGTGAAAGTGGAGAGTGAAAAAGTTGGCTTAAAGCTCAACATTCAGAAAATGAAGATCATAGCATCCGGTCCCATCTCTTCATGGGAAACAGATGGGGAAACAGTGGAAACAGTGTCAGACTTTATTTTGGGGGGCTCCAAAATCACTGCAGATGGTGACTACAGCCATGAATTTAAAAGACGCTTGCTCCTTGGAAGGAAAGTTATGACCAACCTAGATAGCATATTCAAAAGCAGAGACATTACTTTGCCAACAAAGGTTCGTCTAGTCAAGGCTATGGTTTTTCCTGTGGTTGTGTATGGATGTGAGAGTTGGTCTGTGAAGAAGGCTGAGCGCCGAAGAATTGATGCTTTTGAACTGTGGTGTTGGAGAAGACTCCTGAGAGTCCCTTGGACTGCAAGGAGATCCAACCAGTCCATTCTGAAGGAGATCAGCCCTGGGATTTCTTTGGAAGGAATGATGCTAAAGCTGAAACTCCAGTACTCTGGCCACCTCATGCAAAGAGTTGACTCATTGGAAAAGACTCTGATGCTGGGAGGGGTTGGGGGCAGGAGGAGAAGAGAATGAGATGGCTGGATGGCATCACTGACTTGATGGACGTGAGGCTGATTGAACTCCAGGAGTTGGTGATGGACAGGGAGGCCTAGTGTGCTGCAGTTCATGGGGTTGCAAAGAGTCGGACACAACTGAGCAACTGAACTGAACTCAACTGAACTGAATGTGAAATCAGAATTATTAAATCTTTCAAAATATATCCAAAGTTTTAAATGCAATATGTATTAAGTAATTGTAGTTTTGCCATATTTTCTCAAAGTAACACACACACACACACACACACACAGAATAATAATATTCCAGCTATATACTTTTGCATACAATGTTTTAAGATAACTCCTAATACAATTAATATCTTGGAAAGTTGGAGACTGCCCACCTAACGTTGAAATCTTCAATAAATTAGAATGTGGCAATAAGTCAGTGAAGGCAATGGCACCCCACTCCAGTATTCTTGCCTGGAAAATCCCATAGATGGAGGAGCCTGGTCGTGAAGAGTTGGACACGACTTAGCGACTTCACTTTGACTTTTCACTTTCATGCATTGGAGAAGGAAATGGCAACCCACTCCAGTGTTCTTGCCTGGAGAATCCCAGGGACGGGGGAACCTGGTGGGCTGCCGTCTATGGGGTCGCACAGAGTCGGACACGACTGAAGCTACTTAGCAGCAGCAGCAGCAGACATTTTCAATACAGGAATTCAAACATGAGCATGACTTGAAAGACTACATTCCCTGTTTTGTATTTTGTAGAGAATATAATGTAAACATAGATGTGAATCGCAAAGGCCATTTTTTTTTTTTTTTAGTAGCAGAACACAGATTTTGTTATTAGTTTTTCCAGTGCAGTTGATTATACAGTTTTATGAAAATGTTACCCAAATGGTGTGATTAAATGCCAAGTGTTAATGGTTTTTTTGGTTTGTTTGTGTGTTTCTCTTTTCTGTGCCTGCTTTTAATAGATGAAAGATTTACAAAGGCCATATTTGAGGATGTTTCTGTTTGTAAATCTCCAACAACTGCACCATGTTTGGGATGTGTTTCCTCACACCTATAACTGTCTGGTCAGGTCACTGATCCATTGTGATTTTTGTTTTGTTTTGTTTTCAATCTGCTTTGGAGTTAATTAAAAGGAGGCTTCTGTGCTATAGGATCAGAATTTACTACTTATATAAAATCATTATTGGGTCCTTGATAGTAATTGTTCTCATTTTATGTGTTCAGTCAGTGTTTATATTCAACAAGAGGTAAAAGAACTGAACCCCTGCATTCCCACCATCTCCTTCCCATGGTCATTTTCAGGAAGGCCCTTGGAAGAGAGTACATCCCATGGCCTGATCTATTTGCTAATGGAGCTCAATGTTCTACCCCTAAGGTTCCAGAGCCCAAGCTTCTCATACTAATTTCACTAACTTTGGTAATAGGTTTTTAAAATGTTTATACTTTATACTGCTGAAATTACATTTTCTTAAAGGAACAGTGTGAGCTTCATACCCATTCCTCAAAGATTCCAGCCTCAGAAGCATTTCAAGTCAAGAATCCAAATTGAACAAAACTGATGATTTCAAGATTTGAAACCTTGAAAAAAATCTGATGGTGAGCCAATTTTTGTTTTAACTTTAATATAAGGATTCCATTTTATGCTAAATTAACATTTCTGAAGAAGGGGCAATTAGGTAGGTGGGTTTAGTTTCTCAGTTGTGTTCCATTCTTCCAACTGCATGGACTGTAACCCACTAGGGTCCTCTGTCCATGGGAGAATACTGGAGTGAATTGCCATTTCCTTCTCCAGGGGATCTTTCTGACCCAGGGATTGAACTTGCATCCCCTTCATTGAAGGCAGACTCTTTACTAACTGAGCCAGTAGGGAGGCTGGTGAAGAAGGGCTGGTTACTTATTACTTTAATTCCATGGTACCAATGAAGTATAACATGAACATGCCCAGGAAATACGCCTCATTTTAAATGTGATAAACTGATTATAAATTTCTTATGCATATTTACTGTGAATGTTAACTTGTTTTACATGACTCGTCAGTACACAGAAAAGTAACTTTAAAAAGATGCTTTTATTCTGCACATTAACCACAAAGGACAATAAAAAAATAATTTTAAATATTTTTTCTATTTTTTTGCAAATGTAAGTTTTAAGTATAAAACTTCTTTAATATTCTCCTTGAAGAATATTGAATCCAAGTAGACAATGAATTCTGCATCCCAAGTCACTAAACACCATTTCTTAACATTTTTTAGGAAAAAAAAAAAAAAGTTAATTTGCTTGTCAGAGATACCCATAAGGTGAAATGTTTAGAGCACACGATTTAAAAAAGTTTTTGTATAGACATTCTATATTATTTATCTATCTATTTTTGCATCTCTAAGAGTAATAAAACATTAATAACATTATTATCAGATGCAAGCAGTAGTTATTTGTGTTGGTAAGATAATTTTCAAGAATATTTTGCATATGCTACTTTCCCTGGACTGTAAGATCCCACTTTACTTTGCTTCCAATGTTCAACCCTGGAAAATCTGCCTAACGTCTCTTTTTCTTCATTTCACTATTTGGAGAAGAAAGACAAATGCACCTATATTAAAAGGCTGCAGTTATTAGACAAAGAAAAAAAAAATAAAAATATATAAAGCAACAAGAACAGCACATAGAGTCCCAAAGAGAGGTTCATCATCATCATCATCATCATGTATACATGATACTGTACAGTACATTTACTGTACAAGTAAATGCATCAGTACAAGTACTGATATTTTACAGTCTATTTGTACTGTAAAGGTCCATACACCTTCTGTTGAAGAAAATATTGTTATGACCCTTGTTAAAAGATGGTAAGGGAGATTTGATTCAAGGGACATCAACATGGGCTTTTTCAGTAGGGGAGAGAGACTGGGCTCAGCTCCAAAAACACAAAAAAGTGAGGATTATAACCAAGGAGCAGGGTGAGGTCAGTTGATGGAAAGTGACTAAGAGGAAACAGGAGAGACAAAGGGGATTCTGGACAAGACAATGTTGTCCAGACTGGGTTCTTACTGAAGGCAGGCCAGGATGATCAGATATTGTTACCAGAGGAGGTGGGGTTGAAGAATTTGATCAGATATTGAGTCTGAGGTTTCCTTCTGAACTGATTTAACAGTCTTTTTACTAAAACTGGGTGTTTTAGTAGGTCCAACAAAAATGGACACCAAAGTCAAGGCCTGGAGAGCTCAGAAGAGCCTTAGGTCAAAGAAAAAGCCCACCATTCCTTAATCAAAAGGAATTTTTTCTAACTGATCTACACCAGCTTCCTGAGGCTACAGTAACAAGTTGCATAAACTGGATGGCTTAAATACCACGTATGGAGGCCAGAATTCTGAGATCAGGATGTTGCAGGATTCTAGAGGAGAGAAATTCTTGCCTTTTCTAGCTGCTGGAGGCTTCCTGGAATTCTTGGTTTCCTTCAGCTTATGGCTATAGCACTCCCAATTTTCATATCATCTTCTCCTCTTAGCAGTCTCCCTCTACTCTATGTCCCTTTTAAACCCACTTGCCATTGACTTTAGAGCCTCCCCAGATACACATTTCCAAATCTAAAACCTAAGTTATAAATTCTATGTTTTATTTTTCTATGCTGAAACCTTTCCTAATCCTTTTAGAAATGGGTCCACAAACTTATTAAGGTAATCTCATCAATGCAAATGCTGTTCAGTTCAGTTCAATTCAGTGCTCAGTCATGTCCGACTCTTTGTGACCCCATGAATCACAGCACGCCAGGCCTCCCTGTCCATCACCAACTCCCGGAGTTCACTCAGACTCACATCCATCAAGTCAGTGATGCGATCCAGCCATCTCATCCACTGTCGTCCCCTTCTCTTCCTGCCCCCAATTCCTCCCAGCATCAGAGTCTTTTCCAATGAGTCAACTCTTCGCATGAGGTGGCCAGACTACTGGAGTTTTAGCTTTAGCATCATTCCTTCCAAAGAAATCCCAGGGCTGATCTCCTTCAGAATGGACTGGTTGGATCTCCTTACAGTCCAAGGGACTCTCAGGAGTCTTCTCCAACACCACAGTTCAAAAGCATCAATTCTTCGGCGCTCAGCCTTCTTCACAGTCCAACTCTCACATCCATACATGACCACAGGAAAAACCATAGCCTTGACCAGACAGACCTTTGTTGGCAAAGTGATGTCTCTGCTTTTCAATATGCTATCTAGGTTGGTCATAACTTTTCTTCCAAGGAGTAAGCATCGTTTTATTTCATGGCTGCAATCACCATCTGCAGTGATTTTGGAGCCCAAAAAGATAAAGTCTGACACTGTTTCCACTGTTTCCCCATCTATTTCCCATGAAGAGATGGGACTGGATGCCATGATCTTCTTTTTCTGAATACTGAGTTTTAAGCCAACTTTTTCACTCTCCACTTTCACCTTCATCAAGAGGCTTTTTAGTTCCTCTTTACTTTCTGCCATAAGGATGGTGTCATCTGCATATCTGAAGTTACTGATATTTCTCCCGGCAATCTTGATTCCAGCTTGTGTTTCTTTCAGTCCAGCGTTTCTCATGATGTACTCTGCATAGAAGTGAAATAAGCAGGGTGACAATATACAGCCTTGATGTACTCCTTTTTCTATTTGGAACCAGTCTGTTTTTCCATGTCCAGTTCCAGCTGTTGCTTCCTGACCTGCATATAGGCTTCTCAAGTGGCAGGTTAGGTGGTCTGGTATTCCCATCTGTTTCAGAATTTTCCACAGTGTATTGTGATCCACACAGTCAAAGGCTTTGGCATAGTCAATAAAGCAGAAATAGATGTTTTTCTGGAACTCTCTTGCTTTTTTCATGATCCAGCAGATGTTGGCAATTTGATCTCTGGTTTCACTGCAAATGCTGTAAAGATATTTAAAGTAAATATTCAATATCCCATGACAAATAGTTAAGCATAAATTGTTTATGCTATGCTCAGATGCTCAGTTGTGTCCAACTCTTTGCAGCTCCATGGACTGTTCCCCACCAGGCTCCTCTGTCCACAGAATTCTCCATACAAGATTATTGAAGGGGTGTAATTTCCTCCTCCAGGGATATTCCTGACCCAGGGATCAAACCCATGTCTCTTTTGTCTTCTGCATTGGCAGGTAGATTTTTTACCACTAGTACTACCTGGTAAACCCAAGCATAAATTATTTACAAGAGCTTTACTGATATATTTTAAACATTATTTCTGTATCATTTTACTCCTAAGAGGGTTTAGATCTAAGAATCCCAGAGCTTTTGAAAATTTCACTTCCAACCTCTTACGTATTCATCTAATTTTCAAATATTTTGACTTATTTTTATTTTTTTGAATATAAATTTATTTATTTTAATTGGAGGTTAATGACGTTACAATATTGTATTGGTTTTGCCATACATCAACATGAATCCACCACAGGTTACACGTGTTCCCCATCCTGAACCCCCTCCCACTTCCCTCCCCGTAACCATCGCTCTGGGTCATCTCAAAGTCATGTATTTAATATTATAAGAAATTAGTCATTATGCAAATCAAAACTTGTTTAAATCATTATGAGTCAATTCAGCCAGTTAATCAGAAATTTGACCTGCAGTTTTCCCATATAAAGAAGCTCAAAATTTTAGTCTTTGAATTTATAATTGTTCTTTAGCTCATGCTTGAAGTTCTTATTTCCTCTTTTCCCTTAGTTTCTTTGTTTCTTTAATTTTTTCTTTTCCTTTCAGTCTAGCTGTGATGGGAATATTATTCCCAATTTGGTAAGAACAAGGAGTGAACAGAGGTAAGTACATCATGGGATGGTTTCTTCTTCTCTGAGGAAGCAGACGTAACATCTGCTCTTGTACTCAAATGAATTTCCCACTGAACTTTTTAAAACTCACATATGAATCTGGTTATTGGTGTTTTATTTTAGGAATTACCTAAGGGTAAATAATTTTTAAATTTAAAATGGTATTATGCAACACAGTGCAAATCTCAATCCAGGTTTTTATGACTAGAGTACTAGATCTAATGCCTGCTATGTTCTGTGCTATTTATTTTAAAAATTAAATATTGTATGATAAATTAAAATATTAATAAACCCAGCTATGTTCTGTTTACAAGAAATTTGCCTTAAACAAAATATAGAAATATTATAAAGTAGGTAAGTTATTTAAGGTCAATATACATTTGAAAAATTTGTGTTTTATGTTTGTTTCAGAAAAAAGAAATTTACTATATTAAATAAGTGTCATATTTATCCACAATATACACAACCAAAAGGTGTAATGACAGCTATGCATATATTTATAATAAATAACATAACATCAAAATAGTCAACATGAAGTCTGCCAGAGATATATGAAAGAATATCTAACATCAGTATCTCCATATAAAATAGAATTGTTATATAATAATTACTTTACTTATTAGCTGATAAAATACAAACTACAGGAGACAACAGAAGTGCTTCTTAAACAACGGAGTCATGGATTCTAGCATAGAATAATATCAATCTACTCCAGACAAAAAACTGTGTTAACATAATCTTTGTATATGGTGCTTATGGGATTCAGACACCTAACCTTGAGTTAAGGAAATTCTGTTGAAATGGCTAAAAATAACGTATATTTAAATTTTGGAAAAAAAAAAAAAAAGCATATGTCAGTTCAGTTCAGTTCAGTTGCTCAGTTGTTTCTGATTCTTTGTGACCCCATGAATCTCAGCACGCCAGCCCTCCCTGTCCATAACCAACTCCCGGAGTTCACTCAGACTCACCTCCATCGAGTTGATGATGCCATCCAGCCATCTCATCTTCTGTTGTCCCCTTCTCCTCCTGCCCCTGATCCCTCCCAGCATCAGAGTCTTTTCTAATGAGTCACCTCTTCGCATGAGGTGGCCAAAGTACTGGAGTTTCAGCTTTAGCATCATTCCTTCCAAAGAAATCCCAGGGCTAATCTCCTTCAGAATGGACTGGTTGGATCTCCTTGCAGTCCAAGGGACTCTCAAGAGTCTTCTCCAACACCACAGTTCAAAAGCATCAATTCTTCAGCACTCAGCCTTCTTCTCAGTCCAACTCTCACATCCATACAGGACCACAGGAAAAACCATAGCCTTGACTAGACAGACCTTTGTTGGCAAAGTAATGTCTCTGCTTTTCAATATGCTATCTAGGTTGGTCATAACTTTTCTTCCAAGGAGTAGGCGTCTTTTAATTTCATGGCTGCAGTCACCATCTGCAGTGATATTGGAGCCCAGAAAAATAAAGTCTGACACTGTTTTCACTGTTTCCCCATCTATTTCCCATGAAGAGATGGGACCGGATGCCATGATCTTCATTTTCTGAATGTTGAGCTTTAAGCCAACTTTTTCACTCTCCACTTTCAGTTTCATCAAAAGGCTTTTTAGTTCCTCTTCACTTTCTGCCATAAGGGTGGTGTCATCTGCATATCTGAAGTTATTAATATTTCTCCCAGCAATCTTGATTCCAGCTTGTGCTTCTTCCAATCCAGCGTTTCTCATGATGTACTCTGCATATAAGTTAAATAAGCAGGGTGACAATATACAGCCTTGATGTACTCCTTTTCCTATTTGGAACCAGTCTGTTGTTCCATGTCCAGTCCTAACTGTTGCTTCCTGACCTGCATACAGATTTCTCAAGAGGCAGATCAGGTGGTCTGGTATTCCCATCTGAAATTCTGTTGAAATGGCTAAAAATAATGTATATTTAAATTTGAAAAAAAAAAAAAAGCATATGTAGTATGGTCAAATTTTGCATCAAATTTTCTCATAGAATTAATCAGAGATTTCTTTATATTAGTATTTAAGTTTATATTTTGGTAAGAGGTTTACTCTGTTTAACTCATAATGGTGTACAAAATTGACTGCATCTATGATTTCTTTTTTTGTTTTTTTAAATCAACTTTAACTTTCTACAGAAAGCCTTCAAAGCATAGAGCAACACAGAATAAAAGCATCCACAGCATCTAGATGATCAGCTTTAAGTGTCATTCCACTAAAACTCACTAGGATCCTGTAGGAAAATATCCAAGTCCATGTCTGTTGCATACAATGTGCAGGACAAGCTGACTTTACCTGATAACAGAAGATTAAGAATCTTTCAGTGACGCCAAAAGGAAACATTAGCTAGCTTGAGGAATCTCCCAGTAACCAAAACCAGACAATGCCAATTCATTTAAAAAAAAAAAAAAAAACTGCAATGTTTTGATACTTCTTTTTCTGTTTAAAAATTTTAATGTATACTGATCCAAAATACACTTGCATGCACACACACAACACACCTCACTGACATTCCTATCCAGGCACTTACACCTTACTTTTTCCCATTTGAAGAACGTTCACTAATCAACTCATTATCTATATAAAGGAAAGCAAGCAAATATCATCTATCTTGATTTTCCTTTTTCAAATTTTGCATCAATGTAACCAAAATACTTGAAAAGGAGATGTGAGTAACCAAATAATATTTGAGGAAATGTATCTTCTATATACTATTTCAGTTTATAAATAAAGAATGAGTGAAACAGAATATCCCCATTTGCAATGTCTATTGAACTAATGGATTTAGTCAGTAGTCATCAATGGCTGATTACTTATAAAAAGAGGAGATGACCAATCATTGATTGTCTCCTTTGAGAGGGAGAGAAAACCAACTCTAAAATATTCCTGTGAAAATACTGAACTTCTAATTAAGTTGTTAGATCCAGTCATGAAGTTAAACGATGACAGGGGACAGAGGAACATAAGAAATGACACCACAGCATTGCAGTCAGTAAAATCTGGGCTGTAATGAAAGCTATAGAATGAAAAAACTCAGGTTCTTTTAAAAATAAGTTGAAAGTAAAATAAGTTGAAACAATGATATCAGTATTCTTAAAAAATAAAATATCAAAAAGCCTTTATCACTTATTATAGATCTTATTTTAATAGGTCCTTGATATAAACAATCTGTAAAACAAATATGAGATAAACAAGCTTAAAAACAATGTAATGATATTAAATACTTTTTAATTTTTAGTTGGGATATAAATATTTTAGTTCAGTTAAAAAATAAATCATATATTGAGATATATTTTGAAATATTTATTGGTGAAACATAGGAATACTGGTGAAACAATATTATTCATTATATGATAATTGGTAAAGTTGTATAAATTAATTCTTCACTTTTATAAATGTTTGATATTTTTTCCTAATAAAGATATTTTTAGAAAACTACCCAGAACATAATGATGCTTTTGAAATAACTTCAATGAAGGACCTGAATAAATTTTGTTTAACTAGTTTGTTATAATTTAGGGACTCACAATTAGAAATATTTTTGATGAGTCACACTTATCGAGTTTTTCTAATTTATTTAAATTATATCTCATAAAAACATAATGCTGTTTCCAATTATCATTCAGCTGCTTTATTAAATTACAATTATCATTAAAAGTAAAAGTGTTATAAGAGGTTTACGAATAAATACAAGCTGACTTTCAGAATTAGATAGCCCAGTTGCTAGGAAAGTATGTGAGAAATTTACAGAACACCCTATTAGTTAATTGTTTTTTTTTTTTTTTAAGTGGAGGAAAATTGCCTTACAATGTCATGATGGTTTTTGTCATACAACAATGTGACATAGACATAATTATACACATATCCCCTCTCTCTGGAGCCTCCCTTCTGACACCTCATTCCATCCCTCTAGGACACCACAGTGTCAGACCGGGCTCCCTGTATTATACAGCAACTTCCCACCAGCTATCTATTTTACACATGATGGTGTATATATATCAAAACTACTTTCTCCATCATCTCACCCTCTCCTTCCCCTTCTGTGTCCACAAGTCTATTTTCTACACCTGCATCTCCATTCCTTCCCTGCAAACAGGTTCATCATCACCATTTTTTATAGATTCCATATATATGCATTAATATACAATATTCGTTTTTCTCTTTCTGACTGACTTCACTCTGTATAACAGAATCTAGGTTCATCCACCTCACTATCATGATATTTTTTACAGGGCTAGAACAAAAAAATTTAGAATTTGTATGGAAAATTCAGGACACAAAAGACTGTGAGTAGCCAAAGGAATTTTGAGAAAGAAAAATGAAGCTAGAAGAATCAACTTTCTGGACTTCAGACTATACTACAAAGGTACAAACATCAAGACACTATGATACTGGCACCCAAACAGAAATATAGACTGACAGAACAAGACAGAAAGCCCAGAGATAAACCCACACACCTACGGGCATATTCTCATTGACAAAGGAGGCAAGAGTGTACAATGGAGAAAAGAAAGTCTCTTCAATAAGTGGTGCTGGGAAAACTGAAAAGCTCCACGTTAAAGAATGAAGCTAAAACACTTCCTAATACTGATAACTTACAGTGAACTATGTTGGATTTATGATCCAAAGAAGAGAATTTAGCTTCGGGATCAGTGAACAGGCTTGATCACTCAGGGCTCTTGTGTGGCAGAAGTTTTGTTACAATGAAAAAGACCAGAGAAAGCTTCTGAGGTAGGCATCAGAAAGGAGTGGAAGAGTGCCCCTCACTAGTCTTAACAAGGGAGCTATGTACTTTTTCAATTTTCAACAGCTTATCAAAAGAATGTTTCAATGTTGTAAAGCTCTTACTAGACCCAGTCCCACAAGTTACATTTTAAGAAGACAGGATTCAGTTCAGTTCAGTTCAGTTCAATTCAGTCACTCAGTTGTGTCCGATCCTTTGCGACCCCATGAATCGCAGCACGCCAGGACTCCCTTTCCATCACCAACTTCCGGAGTTCACCCAGACTCACGTCCATGGAGTCAGTGCTACCATCCAGCCATCTCATCCTCTGTTGTCCCCTTCTCCTCCTGCCCCCAATCCCTCCCAGCATCAGAGTCTTTTCCAATGAGTCAACTCTTCACATGAGGTGGCCAAAGTACTGGAGTTTCAGCCTTAGCATCATTCCTTCCAAAGAAATCCCAAGGCTTATCTTCTTCAGAATGGACTGGTTGGATCTCCTTGCAGTCCAAGGGACTCTCAAGAGTCTTCTCCAACACCACAGTTCAAAAGCATCAATTCTTCTGTGCTCAGCCTTCTTCACAGTCCAACTCTCACATCCATACAGGACCACAGGAAAAACCATAGTCTTGACTAGACGGACCTTTGTTGGCAAAGTAATGTCTCTGCTTTTGAATATGCTATCTAGGTTGGACATAATTTTCCTTCCAAGAAGACAGGATTAGAGCTAACAATAGAAAGCTTTTACCAGACCCAATCCCTTAATTTTAACAGGATTTAGTCAGAAGGTTCTCAGGAAGGAGATACATGTCCTAAAGAAGGATACATTGTTGTTATGCAATTCTTAGTACAGAGTTTAAACAGAGTTTTGTAAAATGTTGTATGTGGCTAAGACTAGGAAATGTAGAAAAAGAAAGTTTGTCTTTCTCTCTTACTTGAGAACCCCAGACCTCTATCTGCTCCTCCAGAGCCCCAGACCTTTTTCTCCTCCTTGAGGACCCTGGATTTCTTATCAACCTACCTAAAAACAGACTCTCTCAATACCATAAACAAAAATAAACTCAGAATGGATTCAAGACATAAATGTAAGGCCAGAAACTATAAAGGTCTTAGAGGAAAATATAGGCAGTGCACTTTGACAGCAAGATCCTCTTTGACCCACCTCTTAAAGTAATGGAAATAAAAGGAAAAATAAACAAGTAGGACATAATGAAACTTAAAAGGTTTTTTTTTTTTTTTTTTTTCTTTAACAGCAAAGGAAATAATAAACAAGATTAAAAGACAAATTTTAGAATGGGAGGTTCAGTTCAATTCAGTTGCTCAGTCACTTCCAACTCTGCGACCCCATGAACCGCAGCATGCCAGGCCTCCCTGTCCATCACCAACTCCCGGAGTTCACTCAGACTCATGTCCATCGAGTCAGTGATGCCATCAAGCCATCTCATCCTCTGTCGTCCCCTCTCCTCCTGCCCTCAATCTACCCCAGCATCAGGGTCTTTTCAAATGAGTCAACTCTTCCCATAAGGTGGCCAAAGTATTGGAGTTTCAGCTTTAGCATCAGTCCTTCCAATGAACACCCAAGTCTGATCTCCTTTAGGATGGACTGGTTGGATCTCTTTGCAGTCCAAGGGACTCTCAGGAGTCTTCTCCAACACCACAGTTCAAAACCATCAATTCTTCAGTGCTCAGATTTCTTCACAGTCCAACTCTCACATCCCTACATGACCACTGGAAAAACCATAGTCTTCACTAGACGAACTTTTGTTGACAAAGTCATGTCTCTGCTTTTCAATATGCTGTCTAGTTTGGTCATAACTTTCATTCCAAGGAATGAGGGTCTTTAAATTTCATGGCTGCAGTCACCATCTGCAGTAATTTTGGAGCACAGAAAAATAGTCAGCCACTGTTTCCACTGTTTCCCCATCTATTTCCCATGAAGTGATGGGACTGGATGCCATGATCTTAGTTTTGTGGATACTGAGCTCTAAGCCAAGTTTTTCACTCTCCTCTTTCACCTTCATCAAGAGGCTGTTTAGTTCTTCTTCACTTTCTGCCATAAAGGTGGTGTCATCTGCATATCTGAGGTTATTGATATTTTTCCTGGCAATCTTGATTTCAACTTGTGCTTCTTCCAGCCCAGAGTTTCCATGATGTACTCTGCATAGAAGTGAAATAAGCAGGGTGACAATATACAGCCTTGACGTACTCCTTTTCCTATTTGGAACCAGTCTGTTGTTCCATGTCCAGTTCTAACTGTTGCTTCCTGACCTGCATATAGGTTTCCCAAGAGGCAGGTTAGGTGGTCTGGTATTCCCATCTCTTTCACAATTTTCCACAGTTTAATGTGATCCACACAGTCAGGGGCTTTGGCATAGTCAATAAAGCAGAAATAGATGTTTTTCTGGAACTCTCTTGCTTTTTACATAATCCAGCAGATGTTGGCAATTTGATCTCTGGTTCCTCTGCCTTTTCTAAAACCAGATTGAATATCTGGAAGTTCACAGTTCACGTATTGCTGCAGCCTGACTTGGAAAATTTTGAGCATTACTTTACTAGTGTGTGAGATGAGTGCAATTGTGCTGTAGTTTGAGCTTTCTTTGCCACTGCCTTTCTTTGGGACTGGAATGAAAACTGACCTTTTCCAGACCTTCACTGCTGAGTTTTCCAAATCTGCTGGCATATTGAGTGCAGCACTTTCACAGCATCATCTTTCAGGATTTGAAATAGCTCAACTGGAATTCTATCACCTCCAATGGGAGATGAATGGAAGGAACTAATTGCAAATGAAGCAACTGATAAAGGATTAGTCTACAAAATATATAAGCAGCTCATTCATCTCAATATCAGAAAAACAAAGAGCCCAATCAAAAAACTGGCAGAAGACTTAAACAGACATTTCTCAAAAAAAAGACTTGTTGATGGCCAATAAACACATGAAAAGGCTCTGAACATCACTAAGTATTAGAGAATTTCAACTCAAAACTGCACTGTTATCATCTCATACCAGGCAAAATGACCATCACTAAAAAATCTACAAACAAAAAAAATGCTGAAGAGTATGTGGAGAAAATGGAGCCCTCTTGCTCTTTGTGGGAAAGTTAACTGATACAGCCACTGTGGAGGGCAGCATGGAAATTCCTTTAAAAACTAGGACTAAATCTACCATATTATCCCACTACTGGGCATAAACTCTGAGAAAGCCATAATTCTAAAAGACGCCTTTACCCCAGTGTTCATTTTAGCCCTATTTACAATAGCCATGACCTGGAAGCAACTTAGATGTCCTTTAATAGATGAATGGATAGAGTAGGTGTGGTACATATATACAATGGAACATCACTCAGCCATAAAAATGAACAAATTTGAGTCATTCATTTCATGGACAGTAGTCAGTGTGATATACAGAAGAAATAAAGATTGCTAATCTTGTAGATTGATTAAACTGCTATATCCATAAAATCATTTGTTATCCTTCTGCAAATAAGACTTTGCATGAAAATGCATAGCTCCTTAATGCATCAACTAGTCAATTGTCATTTTCAATTCTCCATTTATTTTCGTCAATAAAAAAGAAAAATAAGTGGCCATAACTTGTATTTGGGGACCGTATGCATTGGATTTACCCTTGATTCTTGCCTTCCCTCTGGGTCATAACTGACAGGTACATTCTCAATCCATTATGATCCAATTCATTAATCTTAGCTCAGCAGCTCATTTCATATGATATCATATGGAATAAATTAAGGTTAAGGCTTATTGCTTAAGAAGAGCAGCAACAAAACCATTTTAGTGAGATCAGACCAGAAACTTTTCAATGAGTTTGCCAAGGCGACAAAGTTCTACTATCTCTTGGAACATACATTCCAGAAGAGAAGCCTTAGATCTCCCCAGTTTTCAAGGCTGCAGACTCACACCCTCAAACCAGAATTTATTTCACTACTCATACTGGTTTCTTTCTGATAACCAGCCAGCAAAACGAACCTGCTAATATTTGATCTGGTGACCATTTTCTTGCCTAGGTGCCACAAGAGAGGCTGTTGAAGTCTGCCAAAAGGTAAAAGTAAGTCTAAGAATCCACTTTTTCCCTCAGGTAAAGTGAATATTAAAAGCTTGTTTCTCATCATCATGAAATCAATGTTAGGAGGACCTGCTTCTATTAATAGAGTCCATGACATAAAGGTGAGTTTCTGCAGAAACACTTTTTTCACTTTTGGATTTTTTACAAAAATAATATATATTGCTTTTAAAGTCATCATTAATGTATTACTCTCTCAGTCAGATGTATTTCTACAAACTGTACAATTTGAATATCTATAAATAAAATAATACTCAATAAAATTATGGAAAAACATATTCTCTCTATATAAGAAGGTGTTAAAATTATAACAATCTTAAACTAGTTTATGCTTTACAAATTTTGGGAAAACACATTGTACAGCACAGATTAAATAATTCTATTTTTGTAATCATTTATTTTTTAATATTTGATTACTATAGCATATATACAATATCTTATCAAGTTGTAGAAGTTTGAAATGAATAAAAATGTCATGCTGTCATAGTGACATAGCTGATTACATCTGACTAATAGATTTGTGAATTGAGGGTGTTTTCATTATTTTAACTCTATTTACATGTGTATTGTTGATTATTTTAAATGAAGATGCATTATCATGTGATGTTTAAAAGTTAAAGGGAAAGAGTTTAAAATTATTATACTTTATTAATTAACAAATATATGTAAATTAAAATAAGAATTTAACATTTTTGTCTTTATTACCTAGGAAACTTACTAAAAGCATATTACTATTGCATGAACACTTTGTTAAAAAAGTCAAATATTTAGTTATAACTGTTTTCTTTAATAAAGAAACTTGCCAATAGATATTTTTAACTGTACTTTCTTCAAGCAACTTCTTTCTTTTCCTAAGAAAATAAGAAACTTAAAATGATTGGACTTACAAGTATACTATTTGTGAAATGTAACTACAAAGATTGATAAAATTGAAAACAAATGATGTATTCATTTGTGAGGAGGTAGTTTATATAAATTCAATTTTATAAAGCCTATGAACATTTTTTGCATTAAAGTTTTGGCTCTGTGGACCAACAAAGATTACACTTAACGAGTTCCTATAATGTGTCATTTACTAATCAAGGCAGTTTAACTTTTGTTTTTTTTTTCTATTTTATAGAGGAAATACCTTGAGTGTAGAAAGGGTGACTCTCCTGTCAAAAGCCACCAAGGTGGTCAGGAGCAGGCTAGCTTTTAAACTCAATTTATGGAATCCAAAATACTTCAAAAAATATACTTATGATAAACCAGAGAAATAATTTGCAAAATCAGCTACAAGAAAAACTGATTTTTGCACATTCAATTCTATCTAAAAACTTATGTAATTAAAGTTATTTCAAACTAGTGAAGTGATTTATATATCAAAAACTAATGAAAGGATATTATAGTGTTTAGATAATTAAACAAAAATAGTCTTAGTCTGTTCCTATCATGACATCACATGGAAACTGAATCTTGAAATTAATATGTATTTTTTAAAAATAAAATTGTATACAGAAACACAGGGAAATGATTGCCACAATTAAGCTAATTTACATATCATCTGCTAACATAACTACTGTTACTCATGTGTGTGGTGAGAGCACCTGAAGCTAAGTATCTTAGAAATGTCCAGTATTATTAACTACAGTCATCATGCTACACATTCTATCTCTAGATTTACTCATCATTCACAACTGTAACCTTGTATCCTTTGGCCAACATCTTCCCATCTCCCACCTCCTCCTTCCTAGTAACCACCATTCTAATCCCATTTCATGTATTCAGCTTCTTTAGACTCTTCCTGGGAGATATGCAGCATATTTCTTTCTGTGTCTGGATTATTACACTTATCTTAATATCCTCCAGGATCATCCATGTAGATCTCCTTTGTTAAAGCTGAATTATATGCCAATATGTTTGCATTTATCTATTCATCAGTTGTCAGACATTTAGGTTCTTTTTGTATCTTGGTTATTGTGAGTAATGTTGCAATGAACATGGGAGCATGGCTATCTCTTGAAGGTAGTGCTCTCATTTCCTTTGGATGTATAACCAGAAGAAGGATTGCTGGATCATGTGGTAGTTGTATTTTTCATCTAATAGGAAATTCCACACTGTTTTTCATAGTGTCTGCAACAGTTTACATTCCCATCAGCAGTGTACATGGGCTCTCAGAATGACTCCAACTCCTTGCCAACACTTCCTATCTTTTTTGATAACAGATATCTGCATGTGTGAGGTGATATCTTATTGTGGTTTTGATTTACATTAGAGATACTGCATCTCCACATGGGCAGTTCCACCTGATTATGCTGTCTGCACAGGAGCCCATGACTATTCCATGCAACAAGAGTAACTGAAGTCTTTGTTCAAACTAAAGATTTGACAATATGTTCTTAACTTTAGATATTTGTCTGGTATTTATAGTATGAATGATAGGGTATAGTGACAGTATTTCTTTGGATGTTATAATCACATTTGGAATCTTTTGATTTACAAATATGGTAAGTCTATGTACAAATGAGTTTCATTCCAAGACCATATTCATAAATCCAATTTTTTCATAAGTCCAACAAATTTAGCTTGGGTATCCAACTAACACAATCAGCTACATAGCACTCTATTGTAGTCAGTTTTTAATACTTTTCACACAAATAATACATTAAAATAACAAGAAAAAAGAAAATATTTTAAACCTTAGAACACAGTACCTTGAAAAGTAAGTACAGTAGCATAATACAACAGCTGGTACACAGGGGCTACCATCAAGTGAACAAGCAAGAGTTACTGACTGGAGGAGGGGGAGGAGGTGGGAGATGGTAGAGCTGAAAGGTCATCAGCAATAGGAGATGGAGGCCAAACTGCAATCTCACTCACACCTGACCTTGATGGCACAGGTTCTTGTTCCTTGCTTGATTCAATTCTACCTATCCTCTGGAAAAAATGACCCAGTGATGTTGAGGTAGCAGCTTTTTTATTTTTATTTTTCTCATCATAGGTGACTTAGTAGCACTGGATTACATGCTGAACAGCTGTTGTAAACTTCATGTCTGTTCTACATTTAGGTCCTGTGCCTCAAACCTAACAGTTACTCCTCAAGTAAAGAAAATCCCTTCGCCATTACCTGAACTGTGAATCTCTTCCATTTTTCAGTTATTTCTTCCTTTTGTCCTTTCTCTGGGCCTCCAAATCCTGGTGCTTCTTGACAATATCAGCTTTCATGCTTGCTTCTGGACATTCTGGGCTTGAAATAAAGATACTCTGCTACCGTACTCTATACAGTACAGTAAAATACACAAAGACAACCACTTGTAGAGGATGCACTCATGTGACAATGCATGCCAGACATGTGAACTAACATGGGATTGGACATGCAAGTGCATGTTCTCATTTTTGAAAGTTTACAATATGAAAGATCATATGCATGAGACTTACTGTAACTGCTGCTGCTAAGTCGCTTCAGTCGTGTATGACTCTGTGCGACCCCATAGACGACAGCCCATCAGGCTCCCCCGTCCCTGGGATTCTCCAGGCAAGAACACTGGAGTGGGTTGCCATTTCCTTCTCCAATGCATGAAAGTGAAAAGTGGAAGTGAAGTCGCTCAGTCATGTCCGACTCTTAGCGACCCCATGGACTGCAGCCTACCAGCTCCTCCATCCATGGGATTTTCCAGGCAAGAGTACTGGAATGGGGTGCCAGTGCCTTCTCCAGCTTACTGTAACATTTCCATGTAAATTATAGTCAACTACTTCTTGCAACATACCCAACACAAAGAGAACATGGTAAGGGTTTCCCCGTATCCAATTCTGTAGTCTTCACCTTGCAAAATTTGGCCTTTTAATTAATCTCTCTTCCCTTTTAATTAATCTGGGCTTCCTGTGGCTCAGCTGGTAAAGAATCTGCCTACAAGCCAGGAGACCTGGGTTCGAACTCTGGGTTTGGAAGATCCCCTGGAGAAGGGAATGGCTACCCACTCTAGTATTCTGGCCTGGAGAATTCCATTCACTGTATAGTCCATGGGATCATGAACAGTCAGACATGACTGAGAGACTGTCAGTCTCTCAAAACCACGTAAATAGATTGGTGCTCTTTTAGCCTTACTCACTAAGGGGTTGAGATGTAATTTCACTTAATTATAGAAACTATCCTTACTCTTGGTTTTAAATATTATTATCCCATGATTTCCCCTTTGCTTCTTGACTCTTGATGTTTAATTCTTCACTTCATTATTTTTAATTATATTACTTATTTGTGTGTGTGCTCAGTCATAGCTGACTCTGCAATCCTATAAAGTCTAGCTTGCCAGGTACCTCTGTCCTTGGGATTTTCCAGGCAAGAATACTGGAGTGGGTTGCCTGCGTTGGTCAGCAGACTCTTTACCCTTGAACCACCTGGGAAGGCCATATTTCATATTTACTGTTTCTTGAGTAAACTTGATTCATTTGGAAGGTCTGTATCACAGTTTTAAAATTCTTTCTATTTTTGGAGCATTAATAAGATGGCTAACATAGTAAAGTATATATACTAGATTTAAAATAAAACCTTGTTTTATTATTTTTGGAAGATAGAATATGTCCTATGGCCAAATATCACTTTAAATACACCATAAATATTTCATACAAAATATAAGTATCAATATTTTAATAGTTAAAAAAACAGTACCAGAAGTTCTGGATATTTGTAATAGTTACAATACTAGTCATACTCTTAAAAAAAAAATAAACATAGTTTTTGTTTCTTCGCTGACTTCTTGCATTGATTTATCCATGATAGGTATAAGTCTACATGTGCACAGCACACATCACAC
Source organism: Bos javanicus (assembly GCF_032452875.1). NCBI lineage: Eukaryota > Metazoa > Chordata > Mammalia > Artiodactyla > Bovidae > Bos > Bos javanicus. The sequence goes on along the minus strand of NC_083871.1, from coordinate 2,197,158 downwards.
ACACAGTGCCTCATTTGCTGGTTTGAATTGATGAGTTTCACTTAGTTAAATAAGTATTGTAACTTGAGCAGAGGATTTTCAAGGATAAAGGAATGATAAAAAATGTAAATTCTAAAGTCTCTATTACTTTCTGCAATTCACTTCCTCAAAGGCAGTGAGGTCTGTAGGAAACAGATACACACATATATGGCATTCATGCAGTCAGGCACTACATTTTCAAGCCATATTCTGCTCGGTATGTTAACTTCCAAAATCCTATTTTTCTTATCTGTAAAATAGAAAGGATAATACAGGATGGTTGAGAGGACTCGTTTGTAGCTTATGTGGAAAAGTCCACAGGAGGCTTTCCAATTTGGTGGGAGCTGAATAAATGTTATTTCTTTACTGTATTTTTAATCTTTTTTTTCAGTGTGACTCTGTATGTGAGTGCATATGTTGTTTAACTGTGGATTTTGTTTATATTGTGTTGTAATAGGAGACTTTTTTTCTTGAAAATCACAGTCTCTGTAGTTTAATCATAGGAAGATACAATATGTTATATATAACTGAATGGCTGAGTCTTCACCTAAAAAGAAACTATTTAAAGAAACATCAAGCCCTTGTGACAAGAAAGAAGCACATATGGGTTTTTCCTGTAGTGGGTGAGGAATAGGGGCTGGTGGCTGGCACTGACCTGAGAGGGACTCTGTCAAAAAGAGGTGCCAGATAAACCTTTCACTAAGAGCAACCTGGCTAAGATGTGACAGTGCACAGGAGCCTCATAGGCATGATGTGTCTGCCAAATCCACATCACCTGCTCCCCAAACACTTACCCATCACATTTCAATTATCCATGATAGGAGAAATGTACCAGGCATAAGCCTTGAACTGCATTTCAAAGGTTGTTATCAAAACTCCCCATGACACTAAACCATATGGGTTTTCCATGTTCAAGGATCTTGAGGAGAGGGTATCCAACCAGAGCTTGTGGATGAATTCAATTCAGTTCAGTTCAGTTGCTCAGTTGTGTCCGACTCTTTGTGACCCCATGAACTGGAACACGCCAGGCCTCCCTATCCATCACCAACTCCATGGAAAATCATCTTAGGCTGGGAGAGTGAAAGACAATACAATAACTGCACCAATTAGCCCATTTAGATATCTGTTCAGTTCAGTAGCTAATTTGTGTCTGACTCGTGTGACCCCATGGACTGCAGCACACCAGGCATCACTGTTCATCACCAATTCCCAGAACCTACTTAAACTCATGTCCATTGACCTGGTGATGCCATCCAACCATCTCATCCTCTGTCATCTCGTTCTCCTCCTGCCTTCAATCTTTCCCAGCATGAGGATGTTTTCAGATGAGTCAGTTCTTTGCAACAGGAGGCCAAAGTCATGGAGTTTCAGCTTCAGTATCAGTCCTTCCAATGAATATTCATGACTGATTTCCTTTAGGATGGACTTGTTTGATTTCCTCGCAGTCCAAGGGACCCTCAAGAGTCTTCTCCAACCCTAAAGTTCAAAGACATCAGTTCTTTGGCACTTAGCTTTCTTTAGAGTCCAACTTTCACATCCATACATGACCATTGGGAAAACCATAACTTTGACTAGATGGACCTTTGTTGGCAAAGTAATGTTTCTGATTTTAAATATGCTGTCTAGGTTGATCATAACTTTTCTTCCAAGGATCCAGTGTCTTTTAATTTCATGGCTGCAATCACCACCTGCGGTTATTTTGGAGCCCCCCAAAAATGAAGTCTGTCACTGTTTCCATTGTTTCCCCATATATTTGCCATGAAGTGATGGGACCAGATGCCATGATCTTAGTTTTCTGAATGTTGAGTTTTAAGCCAACTTTTTCACACTTCCCTTTCACTTTCATCAAGTGGCTTTTTAGTTCTTCAATTTCTGCCATAAGGGTGATGTCATCTGCATATCTTTCTCCCTGCAACCTTGATTCAATCTTGTGCTTAATCCAGCTCAGCATTTCACATGATATATTCTGCATGTAAATTAAGTAAGCAGATGACAATATACAGCCTTGACATACTCCTTTCGCAATTGAAATCAGTCTGTTTTTCCATGTCCTGTTCTAAATGTTGCTTCTTGACCTGTGTACAGATTTCTCAGGAGGGAAGTCAGGTGGTCCGGTATTCCTATCTCTTTAAGAATTTTCCACTGTTTATTGTGGTCCACACAGTCAAAGGTTTAGTGTAGTGCCTAAAGCAGAAGTACATTTTTTTTTAACTCTCTAGCTTTTTTGAAGCAAGACAACTATGCAGAACTATGGACAGAGGTTTGTGACATTGTACAGGAGGCTTTGATCAAGACCATCCCCTAGGTGGGAAAAATGCAAAAAGGCTAAATGCTTGTCTGAGGATGCCTTACAAACAGCTGATAAAAGAAAAGGTATAAAAGGGAAAGGATAATAGGAAAGATATACCCCCTTTAATGCAGAGTTCCAAAGAATAGCAAGGAGAGATAAGGAAGCCTTCCTCAGTGATCAGTGCAAATAATAATAATAAAGCAAAACCAAAAAACAGGAAAGTCTAGAGATCTCTTCAAGAAAATTAGAGATACCAAAGGAACATTTCATGCAAAGATGGGCACAATAAAGGACAGAAATGATATGGACCTAAAAGAAGGAGAAGATATTAAGAAGAGGTGGTCAGAATACACAGGAGAACTATACAAAAAAGATCTTCATGACCCGGATAACCATGATGGTGTAATGACTCCCCTAGAGCCAGACATCCTGGAATGTGAAGTCAAGTGGGCCTTAGGAAGCATCACTGTGAACAAAGCTACTGGAGGTGATGGAATTCCAGTTGAGCTATTTCAAATCCTAAAAGATAGTGCTCTGAAAGTGTTGCATTCAATATGCCAGGAAATCTGGAAAACTCAGCAGTGGCCACAGGACTGGAAAAGGTCAGTCAGTTTTCACTCCAATCCCAAAGAAAGGCAATGACAAAGAATGCTCAAACTACCACACAATTACATGCATCTCACACAGTAGCAAAGTAATCCTCAAAATTCTCCAAGCCAGGCTTCAACAGTATGTGAATGGTGAATTTCCAGAAATTCAAGCTTGATTTAGAAAAGTCAGAGGAATCAGAGAGCAAATTGCCAACATCTGTTGGATCATCAAAAAAGCAAGAGCATTTAAAAAAAAAAATAGCAATAGGTACCAACTTATGCAAAGTGACCCCATGGACTATACAGTCCATGGAATTCTCCAGGCCATAATACTGGAGTGACTAGCCGTTCCCTTCTCCAGGATATCTTTCCAACCCATGGGTCAAACCCGGGTCCCCTGCATTACAGGTAGATTTTTTACTGGCTGAGCCACCAGGGAAGCCCAAGAGTATGGAATGGGTAGCCTATTCCTTCAGCAGATTTTCCCCACCCAGGAATTGAAACAGGGTCTCCTGCATTGCAGGCACATTCTTTACCAGCCACCAGGGAAGCCCCTAAGTTAATACTAATAACTACTTATTGGCATTAATACTTGTGCATTGTAAGAAGTGATCACATTATTATTAATTTGACCTAAGCATAAATAAATAATTGTTTCATTTACATTTTATTATGAAAAATTTAAACGTAAATATTATATACTCAGTTTGGCCATTCAGTCATGTCCAATTCTTTGCAACCCCATGGACTGCAGCACACCAGGCTTCCCTGTCCATCACCAACTCCAGGAGCTTGCTCAAACTCATTCCATCGAGCTGGTGATGCCATCCAACCATTTCATCCTCTGTCATCCCCTTCTTCCACTTTCAATCTTTGCCAGCATCAGGGTCTTTTCAAATGAGTCAGCTCTTCACATCAGGTGGCCAAAGTATTGGAGCTTCAACTTCAGCATCAGTCCTTTCAATTCAGGATTGATCTCCTTTAGGATTGACTAGTTTGATCTTGCAGTCCAAGGGCCTCTCGAGAGTCTTCTCCAACACCACAGCTCAAAAGCATCAATTCTTCAGTGCTCAACTTTCTTTATGGTCCAACTTTCACATCCATACATGACTACTGGGAAAACCATAGCTTCTACTAGACAGATATATACATACACACACACACACACATATATACATATATCTTATATATCATATATATATATATATATATGATAGAAAACTCTTCTATGTCCTTTTTGTTCCTATATAATGGTAACCATGTACACATGAATCCTTTCATTGCCTCTGCCAAATACAGAAATACATATGTGTGTGTATACTCATTCTGCAGTATTTGTTGCTTTGGTTTTGCTTCTCTGCTTATAGGATAATTTACAGTAAAGTTCTGCTTTCTCAGCAGGAATATTCTGCTTTGATGGCTCTTGGAGGCTTAACAAATTACAAAATTATTTATCCTACAAAATCTTCAGAAGATACTGTTTCCTTTAATTTTGTTTATAAACTCACATATACTTACATTGATTTTAAGACATAAGTCACAGAGAAGTTTTATAGCATGATTCAATTTGAATAGTTCTTTTTAAAATTCTAAACTTGTCTACAACTCAGAGTGTTAAACAGTTTTATAACTGTCCACTGCTTACAGCCAAATATGGGATGTTTCCTGAGTAGGGGAAACAGCCATTACCTTCTCATCTGTTTCAGTTTTCTGTTCTTGTCAGTTCCTTTTCTTGGCTAGCATGGAAATTCATGCACATCTGAGTTGGTTCATTTGTATTCTTGTTTCCAAACATCAAATAAATTCATCCATAAATTAATTTTATGAGCAAATAAGTTCTTCCAAATCAGTACTTTCTAAATTGATTTCTCTTTTACAATCAAGACACAGTTTAGCTCCATTTTAAAGCATTAGACACTGCACTCAGAGAGTTTGCCATTTTCTTTTCAAAATTTTTTTAATTAATTTATTTTCTTATTGAAGGATAATTGCTTTACAGAATTTTGTTGTTTTCTGTCAAACTTCAACATGAATCAGCCATAAGTGTACATATATCCCCTCCTTTTCGAACCTCCCTCCCATCTCCCTCCCCATCCCACCCCTCTAGGTTGATTTTCAATTTCCACTTTCTTTTTAAATAATTTTTGTAAAGAAAAATTTGTGAGAGAGAGAGTCTTCTGGAAGTGCTGGTTAAGGAAAGGGTTGATACTAGGGCTCCAGGGAATTAGTTATTCAGGCAGAGGGACTATGGCCAGGGCAGAAGGGACACTACTTGGTCCCCTCAGGTGCTGGCTCACTTAAGACCTTCATGTCAGCTAGACACACAGCCAGTCAGACACTGGAAAGATGGTCAGCATGTTTTAAGAATGTGAGTAAATATAATTTTAAGGTTAAGATTTGGCCTCTTGATAAATCTCCTTATGATCATTTAGAAGAAATTTTCACAGAGATAAGCAATTTTAATTCTAAGGACTTCTAAATGATGCTAGAAGAAAAGAAGGGTAAGTAGATGGATTCTATCAAACTGCATGCCTGATTTAGTAAATGTAAACAGGATTGACCCAAGCAAAAGCAGAAAGATGAGCATTACTTCAAATGGTTGCTGTGCAGATAATGGGGGACCAACAAATGGCCTGACGCCTGGGAGGCTTCAGTGCTGGGAGGGCCACGTTCCTGACTGTGACCATATGACCACCCGAGTCAAGGACTTAATTGTAGTAGCCTTGTCTCTAGTTCTACTTCCATTCTTATTCTATTGTGTCTTGTTTCTCACCTCTCTCTTTTCCTGGAAAGTTGTGTGGTTGAGATTACTAAAATCTTCTCCTGATCCCCAGTGGGGGAAGATAGGACACCCAAGGAGTAGGTCAGTTGTTGCAATTCTCTATGTATCCCAACATAGAGTTCCCCATGGTTATTGACTAAAATCAGGCAACTATATGGAGCCACACTAGAGTTTGATGAAAGCTTTAGATTATTTTGCTGAAGAGGGAAGGATGAATTCACTGTTAACCCAGTTTCAGTGGCATATAATGATGCTGAGAAAGGAACAAATCAGATACATGAAAAAGAAAAATAGCACCTAAGGATGAGTCCACAAATGTTACTGAAAAGAGAATATTAATAGTGTAAGAAAGAGTTTGTGAAATTCAGCAGACAGGGCTGGCAGTAAGGAGAGAAGAGATTCATGCCCTGCCTCCAACTTGCCATTATGTGCATGCTGTGCCACGATATTTGGCAATGGGCACAAAGCGCCCCATTTTATCCTGCCATTTTTAGATGGGGCAAGGCTAGCAACTCCCCAAGTTCAGCTTACCCAGGTTCACCCTTTACACTAACTCAGGCATTAGCCACATATGACAATAAATATTTGAAATGTCACAAGTCTAAATAAAGATATGCTATCAGTATAGAATACACATGGTAATTTGAAGACTTAGTATTATTACTAAGTACAAGCTCCTTCTGCTCAATGCACAACAGGCAAATATGTTGGAAGACAAATTGTTGAAAGAAGGAATAATGACTTTATTCAGAAAGCCAGCAGACAGAGAAGATGGTGGACTAGTGTCCTAAGGAACCATCTTACCCTAGTCAAAATTCACATTACTTCTATTCTAAAAGTGGATGTACTGTGGTTTTGGGGGCCAGAGTGAGTCACTCCGCCCGAGGCAAAGGTCATGAGGAAGGAGGCTCGACATACGCAAAGGCAGGATCGAGCCTTAGGAGTCCCCCTGGAAATCCTCGAGCATCTACCCCCATAACCAGAGCCTGCCTACTTTACTACTTTGTGCTCTCACCTACACCTCTGACTTTACAGGGGGCTGTCCCCCACCACCTCTTTCGGAGGAGTTAACCTAGAGCTCCAGTTAATAAAAACTCCTGGGCGTGACAAGAGTGTTTTAACCTACAAACTCCTCTGAAGTTTCTCTAGCCTGCCTGACAGGCTTGTCCGGCCACATGTGATTGCTCACAGCCTCCCAACCGTGAGAGGCACAAGATGCTTTAAACCTTCTAAAAACAGGTTCCTTAGAAAAGTTAGAAAACTATTAGTATAAGTATAATGGGCTGATTAGAAATTGTATTGGTGAAGGGTTTTTCATTTGTTGAGCCAATGTTTGTTGCTAAGTCTCCACATCCCCTGCCCTTACACACATTAATGAATATATAGAAATAAGTATTAACCTTTGATATTAATCACGTTAGACCTTAGGCTAAGTAAATTCTTTCCTTAACTAAAACCCACTACACCCTCACCCTATAGGAATGTAACTTTATTTGGGTGGTGTCTGTTTTAAGGATAATCACCCCTGGAGAAATAAGTGTCCTGGTTGACTGACCACTGTCACAAGGAGAGGGTCATAAATTGTCAGCAGGCCCTCCCTGGCCAGAAGATGATGTAACACCCCTAAGACCTCTATATACAATTGTATGAAGCACCTGACTTTGATAAAAGTCAGGACTGCTGACCCCACGTGACTTTTGCATAACATCTCAGTGTATAAAAGTAGACCATGGAAAATAAAGAATTGGGATCAGTTTCTCAAAATACTGGTCTCCCCATGTCACTCTCTGTCTCACTCTGGCTGAGTCTCCATCTGGAGCGTGGAACCCGCCATGCTTGCTAATTATGCCTGGGCTTCTAAGATCCCGACCGGGGAGGCCTCAATGTCTCCTCTCCTTCGGGAGAATGGAAGGACGCCTGCGGCCTACCTAAGTGGTGCAAACTTCTTGTCTTGAAGTTTTATTGGTCTCCCGCGTAAACCAAGCTACTCAGCCTCTTTTCTCCACTGAATTTTCTTACTGAGCTATCCTCATTTTATTACTCTTTACATCTTTAATTAATATCTAACTGAATCTATTGTATACTGATCCTCGCCGACGCCGTCCCTGCTTCGAACTCCCTGGATCAGCCAGGGCTGGACCCCGGCATTGTGGTTAGTTATTGCAAACTGCTTGGAGTTGAATTATTTGTTCTTGCATCTATCCTCATAGACCAGGACATGGTGTTCCTGTAAATCTCACACAAGACAAATATTCTCTATTCTGCAACTTTTTATTTCTTATGAATGGAAGGAATGATGCTAAAGCTGAAACTCCAGTACTTTGGCCACCTCATGCGAAGAGTTGACTCATTGGAAAAGACTCTGATGCTGGGAGGGATTGGGGGCAGGAGAAGGGGACGACAGAGGATAAGATGGCTGGATGGCATCACTGACTCGATGGACGTGAGTCTGAGTAAACTCCGGGAGTTGGTGATGGACAGGGAGGCCTGACGTGCTGCGATTCATGGGGTCACAAAGAGTCGGACATGACTGAGCGACTGATCTGATCTGATCTGATACCTTAAAGGTCAGAGCTTTGAGAATGGACAATTCTGTATATTTCAGGCTATTGGCAACATCCTTAAAGCAAAAACAATAGAATACAAAGTTAAAGAAACAGATCTATAATAATATGGGATCAGATTTGCTTATTAGCACACATAAAAAATGGTTAAAATATCTCATTAACCAATTTTAATGTTGGAACATGTTGAAATTGTAATATTGTGGATTTTTTTTGCTGAATAAAATATATTATTAAAATCAATTTCACCTATTTCTCTTCATTTTTTTTCAAATGTGCCTACTCCAGACAAACTTTTATTTCTGGTTAGCTTTATATTTCTGTTGTGTAGAAATGCTTTGGAGACTTTAAGAATGTCCTTAGAAAATCATTCTCTTCATCCAGACCCTTAATTATTTACAGAGTATTTAGAGTTGCCTATGGTGACATCAGGAGAACAATATTTACCATAACATATTCCTACTCATGTGCTCTGGCTCTGGTGTTCAGGTAGTACTCTGGTATTTGGTTGGGATTTGGTCTTCAGGATATGATACAGGTTAGACAAGAAAACCTATGCAAAGGAAAAAAAAAAAAAAAGACATTTCAATGAAGTGAAATGAGCCATAAAGTTTCCATTGTAAAGTTTTGTTCATTAGCCCAAGAACAGGCCTTTCACCAATTTAGATTTAATACTCAAAGCACTGGGATGAGTTTGATATTATCATTTTCATTTTACATATGACAAGATGTGCCCTACTAGGAGCTCAGTACCTTGTCTCGCTCAAAGTTCCATTTAGGAAGTGGAGCTGGGATTTGAATAAAATTCTCTATTGACATCAGTGCCATGGATCTCTGCAAGTGCTTAACTCCCTGGCTCAGGAGTATAAAAGAACAGTATCCATGAAGTGAATAAGCTGACATTTCTTCTCCAAAGGATAACAAAACTGCTTCAGAGATCTCCAAATCCATATATGTCTTTGTTTGTATTTCAAACTTTATTTGGATTTCCTGATAATAACTTTGTTCCAATGTACTATTAAATGAAAGAATGGAATCTTTGAAGAGTTTCTGGTCTTAAAGGAAAAAAAAAAAATAGTCAAGTAAAATTCAATACCTAACTTTGCTTTGAATAAACATTCAGTGAACAATCTAAGCAAATTGTGATTGCAGTAGTACTTCAGCAATCATTAAGTGATTTCTATTTTAAGTAGTAAAGAAACAAAGAAGATCAAGAAAAGATAAAAAATAATAATTTTGTTCTCTCAAAATGAATAGATTGTGGGAGAGGTGAGTGTAATGGATTTTGGTAAACGTTATATGATAAGTGTGAAATTGAAAAGTCACAAAAAGCTAAAGTATTGACATCTATTAAGTAAGATAGAAGAAGCATCATGGAAGAGTATTTTCTCTGGGACTTGAAAGAAGAAAGAGTATCTGCAACAAGAAACAGAGGTGTGAGACTGCAGTGTACAATCAGAAACCATAGATCCTAGTAATACCTTGTATCCTACCAGTGAATCTAGAGATATGTATGCATTGGCATTAGAGGGTCTCAAGAGAATATGGATGGGAGAGGTGATGACATATTGGACCAGGGGACAGTTAGCATCTTAGGGTCTCTGATCAACTAGGTTGTGGGCTTTATTTTGCTCATGCTGAGCTGCTTAATTATAACAGTAAAAAGGCAGTGAGTGTTCAATAACGTGGTGTAATTTTATACTCTGAAAGCGAGAGAAAGATGAAGTGGTGCTTAAGATTTTTAGCAAAAGGATTGATTCTTTTCTTTCTGATTTTTTTTCTTTTTTGCATTCCAAAGGGTTAAAACTAAAAAAAAAAGTTAAAAATAAACTGAAAAATAGATAATGGATGTGGTCAAGGGCCTGAGAACTTGTTTCTCCTCACTGCACAGGTAGGATGGGTACAATGCAAGTCAGAAGGGAAAGAATGAGTGGTTAGGTTTACAAATTGCTAATTGAAGTTAATATATTATTCATTTACTGGTATTTCATTTTCATTGTAAAACATCCAAAAAGTGGCATTGTTTAAACAGTTCAAAATTCAAATGGTACAAGTGTTCTATTTTTCAATAAGTTTATGTGGTAAAAAATAAAAATACAAATAATAATTATCTGTCATCATGATATTTCTGCACAAGAGTATAAAATGGCAATACAACTATTAGTTGACAACAGAATATCAAAGATCAAATATATTGTTAAGGATGCCATCCAGATTTCATATATCCTCTAAGAAAATGTCCTAAACTTTTCAGTTCCATTCACTTTATTACTCATTGCTTACATATAATAAAATAATCCATGTGTCTAAAAAAAGCAAAAAGAAAATAAAGTCAGTACAAAGTGTGCTAATATTTGGAAAATGTAAGTGTGTGGGCAATGAAAGAGCAGTGGTTATTCTTTCCCAGCACCCAGAGAGAAGGATCTATATTTTTCTAAGGCAGATTCCTGAAAATGATTTATCTCACACCAACAGCAGGAGGAAAGCCCAGGCTCATACTCAATTTCTAGAACAAAGCATTTCAAATAACTTTATCAGGTCCAGAATTCCAGTGATGTCCTAGTCCTCCTATCAGGGGAAGGTTATAATCACACTCCCTTAGTAATGGCCTGGAAACTGGAGCATTGCTGATAAGCTGCTCTCTCTTTGACCTGCTGCCCATTTGTTTACCTTCCCTCTACCCCCCTCACCTGGCCAGCTCAGCATCCCCTCTCAGAGTGAAGAACTGAGACTTAAGCAGGCAAACTGGTGCCCATGCCCCATCCTCACATCTAGTCTAAGTGGTCTGCAAGATAATATGTACAATTATATAAATTCTACCATTGGGCCATGAGGAAATTATAGGTTAAGGATTACATCCAAGCAAGTCAGACAGAGAAAGACAAATATAATATGATACCAATTATTTGTGAAATCTAAACAAATGATCCAAATGAATTATTTGCAAAACAGAAACATACAGACATAGAAAACAAACATTGTTACTGGGAGGATGGGAGTGGGGGGAGGGATAGTGGAGGATAGAGAGATAAATTAGGAGTTTGAGATTAACATATAGACACTACTATATATAAAGTAGATAGAAAGAAGAGACCTACTGTATAGCATAGGGAACTATATTCAATAACTTGTAATACCCTGCAATAACCTGTAATGGAAAATTATATATATGATAAATATGCAAATTAAATATTAATATTACGTATATATACAAAACTGAATCACTATGCTATATCCCTGAAACTAACACAATGCAAATCTACTATACTTCAGTTAAAAACAGAAATTATGCCAGTTCAGTTCTGTTCATTTGAATAAAGACCACAGGCTGAAGTGCTAAGAGCAAGGAATCTGAGAGCTGTTTCCCAGACCTTACATGAGCTTTGATCTCATTCACAAATCCTTTCAACCTTGATATTTTTCAACCCATTTATGCATCTACTATAAGGTGCCATGAGTCTAGAAGAGAAAGGAGGAGAAAGTCAAATAAGGAAAAGCAGTAAAATGACACATTGGCAAGATGGAGATCAGAGCCCAGACTAGGGCAGGGCTGCACACAGGTCCCTCATTTGAAAAGACCCAGATGCTAGGAAAGATTGAGGGCAGGAGGAGAAGGGGTCGACAGAGGATGATGGTTCGATAACATCACTGACTCATTGGACATGGGTTTGGGTGAACTCCGGCAGTTGGTGATGGACAGGGAGGCCTGGCGTGCTGCGGTTCATGGGGTAGCAAAGAGTCGGACATGACTGAACGACTGAACTGAACTGAACTGTACACAGGTCAAAATGGAAGTCAGGAAAACACTGGGGTGAAGGAACAATATTTGAAACACTGTCTCTAGGGAAGAGTTGAACACTGACTGTAGTATTATAGTTAGTACCTGTAAGTTGACTGATTTTAATCTATTTTGAATTTATTGACCATTTAGTGTTACTAATTCTGCAAAATACTTTCACTTTGTTTCTATAACTGATAAAATGTATGTATTCCAAAATCAAAATATGTGCATATATAGCCATCTTTATAAATATATTAAGAACATAAATATAAAAGTGTAAGTGTCTGGAATGTACTAAATAATACAAATTGAAGAAAATTATTAAGCCATGTAATGGCACATTTTGTTTGTTGGCACAGTAATTAAGTTTGGTTTAAACTCTGAGTACAATTAATTTTTGAGATCCATGCTGAAGTAGAGAAGAAACTATTTTTCAAAGTAACATCTAAATTTTAAATATAATGGACTTTCCAGAAAAAAACCAGATATTATCATTGTCTCCAAAGTAAAATCTCATTTCATTACAGAATTCAATTTATAGAACAGAATAGAATAGCAGATGTTACAGTAAGCATTTTAACACATCAGTCAATATTTCAACTAAAATCAGTTTAAAGTTGTATTCATAGCCACACTTTGTAAAGCACTTACTGTAATGCCAGCTATGTGTTTTGAATATATTATGTCACTTACCATGCCAGTTATATAAAAAGTAATATTAGCTCCATTATAGAGATGATGTCCCAGGTCATTCCTGAAACCAGCAGAGCTGGAAACCAGCCAAGATATCCCAACCCCAGCGTGCTTGCTATGAACCTCCAAGCGCCTCCCCACTCATACTTCCTGTTAGAATATATGCACGTTATCAAATTAAGTAATGGGTGCACTCTTGTATTGATGTCTATTGGTGGAATTTTTAGTCAATTCAACCTTGTAACAAATATAATAATCATAAGATGTTACAAAAACAAAGACACCAACACTCACACATAAGACAGCACACAGTGCTCCCCTTTCCTCATCCAGCTCAAGTGATGATACAGGTACCGCCTACCGGAGGTGTGAGTTGGCCTGATGAGAAATGAGAGAGCTTTTTTTAAAATTATTATTATAATAAATATAATGAAGTTTCTCAGCACAATCCCTTTTCAAGCATTTTTATATGATTTTCAGTGGTTTTCTAAGAGCCCCCTTTTTATAACAGACTTCATAACAGATTTAAGTTCGTTGGCCATTTCTGAAGTTTTGAACTGTGTTGCTTTCCAAGTATCTTTGTAAATTAGAAATTGCTATCCTTTGGGGTTCAGAATCTGGAGCATATTTTTTCTTGTTCTTCTTCCCTCCCATCTTCCCTCTCTCCATCCCTTCTTTCTTTATTTCCTTCTTCTCTCTCTCTCTTTTTTTTTTTTTTTTGGCCTTCTGCAGAGGATATCATAACTAAATAGTGGTTTCTACTGACATCTTTTCATCTTGTATTGGTGTATATTTACACTCCCTTTTCACATGTCTTTCAAATTTTGTGCTTTGATGGGCAAGTAATAATGCTAATTGCTTCTCAGCATTTTGACTGAGATCAAATGTAGTATGGAGGTTTACCTGATGGCTCAGTGGTAAAGAATCTACCTCCCAATGCAGGAGATGCAAGAGATGCAGGTTCAGTGCTTGGGTTGGGAAGATCCCCTAGAGTAGGAAATGGCAATCCACTCCAATATTCTTGCCTGAAAAATTTCATGGACAGAGGAGCTTGGTGGGCTACAGTCCATAAGGTTGCAAAGAGTCAGACATGATTGAGCACATACAATGCTAATAACAGCATATGAAAAGTCAATTTTTATTTCGCTGTTTCAGTGGTCATTTCAAGTAAAACATAAGTCATCCTATCTTTTTTTTTTTTTTTAATGGTCTCTACATACATATGTATTTCATTCTTACCAAAACAGTGGAAACACTGCACAAATCTACCTCAGCTGTCGTTTCATTTCTCGATTTGTGTGTATTCTACCAATGTTCTTTTAACTAAAGTGTATTCTGCCAGTTTCTTTTAACTGAAGTGTATTCTACTAATGTTCTTTTAACTAAAGACTGAGGAAGGACTGGAAGGAAATAGAACTGTGGGTTGGCATAACTTCCCTTTCTTTTTAGGTCGTCATTTTCAGCATAAATAGTTGGTTTACCTTGGGGTGAATAACACGAGTAAGAAAGGGTTCCTCTGTGATGAGTTTCCTTGATCATCTGTACTTCTTAAAACATCCTGGCCTTCTTGAATCAAAGCAAGTTCTGGTGCAGAGGGAGCAGGGGGCTGTCACACTCTTGCTGACTCGGTGATAAATGTAAGGCATTTATTTTGTACTTGCCTTCGGTCTTCCACAGCCTACCATGAGCCCAGGAGGGCCGGACCACAGTATTCACATACTACAAACACAGCGTGTGAAGGAGGCAGCAGGAAATAGAGGACTCCACTCATGAATGTGTCTTCGAACGTGTATCTTGCAAGTGAAATCCAACAGAACAAAGTCATCCTATCTTAAAATCAGTATAGCCCTTCCTTTCCTTTGTAAGTTACTTTCACATTCCCCTTCTCACTTCTGGGGATTTGAGACCAGCCAGGGAGCTTTCTTTGCCCATTAAATCTGCCTTAGGGGCTCCAGACTCAATGCTGCAATTTCTCTCATTTCTTGCAGGACTTGTGACTGGTAGTGCTCATGAGATGTTATCAATTATCAACAATTACCAAGTTCTATATGTGTGTTTTCTTCCCTAATAAACCTGGAAATTTCTTATGCCAATAAATGCTTGATGTGACAAGCCAGGAATCTGCCTTTACTGAAGTTCATTTCCTCCCAGGGAATAACATCCTGGTAGTCATATACTGCTTTTTCTTGGAGGTCTCTTTGAATAAGGTATTTCCTGTTGAATTGTGGCACTACACAACTATTGGCATCCCATCTTTAATGTCTCTAACATTGACTACCTAAGCAGTGATGTCATCTAAAAGTTATAAGACATTCTCTCTGTTGATAAAAATTTCGCAGTTCTTTAGAGTCAGCATCACAGCATATAAGAAGTATGTTAAGCAATATTTTAATTAAATTAACAGTTATTAAAATGATTGCTGCTTCTCTGATAGCTCAGTTGGCAAAGAATCTTCCTGCAATGCAGGAAACCCTGGTTCGTTTTCTGGGTTAGGAAGATCCAGTGGAGAAGGGATAGGCTACCCACTCCAGTATTCTTGGGCTTCTCTTATGTCTCAGCTGGTAAAGAATACACCTGCAATGCCAGAGACCTGGGTTTGACCCTTGGGTTGGGAAGATCCCTAGAGAAGGGGAGGGCTACCCACTCCAGTATTCTGGCCTGGAGAATTCCATGAGATTGGAACACATGAGATTGGAACACATGAGATTGAGTCCAACACAACTGAGCAACTTTCACTTTCAAAAAGATTAATAAGCAAAGTATACAATTGCAAAGGAACCTTCCTAATGCAACAAAGATTTTCAGATGTCAATATTTATTTAGATAATTCAGGATTGTTTTTCTTCTGAACTTGCATGTATATCAAGGCTTCTAAAATGTCATTTTTGTTCCCATAGCATTTAAAGAGTGTTTTACTTGCTTTATTTAAAACATAACATTTTATGAACTATCAGAACTTCTTAAATATTGTATTAGTTTTCTGGTGTTACCATAACAAAGTACCATAACAGAGACAGGGTGACTTAAACATCAGAAATTTATTATCTCCCAATTATGGAGGTGCCAGCAGGATTGATTCCTTCTGAAGCCTGTGTCCTTGGCTTGTACATGGCCACTTCCTTTGTCTTAACTAGGTGGACATTGTGTGTGTCTGTGTTAATCTCTTCTTACAAAACCACCAGGCATATGGAATTAGGGTCCCCCTTTGCAAACTCATTTTAACTTAATTTCCTCTTTAATAGGGTACTGAGGGTTAGGACTTCACTGTATGAATTTTGGGGCGGGGGATACAAATCAGCTCATACTGCTCTGTGCTCTGTGACACCCCTCACAAAAATTCATGCCCACATATGTAAAATACATGCATTCCCTCCAAATAATTCTAGGATTCTTAGCTCATCCCAGCATCAACTTCAAATCTGAGTCTCATCTGAACATCAGGTAAACCAGGTGTGAACAAGAGAGGAAATGTGAGTCATCCTGAGGCAAAATTCCTTTACAGCTCTGAACTTGGGTAACAAGAAAATAACTATCTAATTCTAAACTACAGTGTTGGAATAGGCCTAGCATAAGCACTCACGTTCAAAAAGGAATAATACGATAGAAGAGCTCTGCAGACCTAAGCATGTCTGAAAATAAACAAGGAAAATTCTATTTTGTCTTAAGGCTCCAAAATAATCCTTTGTCTCCAAGTTCTGTGTTCCCAGCCCCCTGGTACGGTCTTGCAGCCAGGGTCCAGCAGGGCTGCTCCCAGTCTTCTTTGTAAATGAGCAGGTGACAGTTTCACCCCTGGATGCCTGGGGGCAGTAGTAGCCCTGCTGACCTCTGAATCACTGTTGGGTTTAGTATTCCATTTTTAAGAACACTTACATCTGGCTCGCATACAGGGTTATCATTACTACCTTTCTAAATTCCATATATATGTGTTAGTATACTATACTGGTGTTTTTCTTTCTGGCTTACTTCACTCTGTATTATAGGCTCCTGTATGCGAGACAGCAAAAGAGACACAGATGTATAGAACAGTCTTTTGGGCTCTGTGGGAGAGGGAGAGGGAGAGGGTGGGATGATTTGGGAGAATGGCATTGAAACATGTATAATATCATATATGAAACGAATTGCCAGTCCAGGTTCGATGAATGATACTGAATGCTTGGGGCTGGTGCACTGGGATGACCCAGAGGGATGGTACGGGGAGGGAGGAGGGAAGGGGATTCAGGATGGGGAGCATGTGTACACCCGTGGTGGATTCATGTTGATGTATGTCAAAACCAATACAATATTGTAACATAATTAGCCTCCAATTAAAATAAATAAATTTATATTAAAAATAAATAAAAAATAAAAGAGAAAACAAACAAACATCTAAATAGAAGTGTTGGTCTATTCTATAGAATCTTGTAAATTAAGTCAGTAAGGAATAATGAACCCAAGATTTTCAAACATAGGTTTGGCAAGGGAAATGCACTGAAGAGGTAAGTGAGGGAGGTTGGTCATATGAATAAAATGTCCTCATTACTAAATGGCACTTTTAGAAGTTAGGCCCCTGCCCTCCCATAGACACCTTCCTGCTTAATTACATTTCAAAGGGATCTCCAAATGAGGATTCATCTTGTTTCATTATAAAGATTTTCTCTTCATTCAATTAACTGAAAATTCATTGGGAGGTGGAACACATTAAATAACATCTGGGAGAATTATTAAATGATTGCCATACAAAGTTAAGAAGGAAGATTATTGACAGCTGAGACAATTGCATGATAATTCTATTTAAAAATATCAATTGTTTTTGTTTAGTTGTTTTTCCTTAGTGACAAGGGCATGTACTTACATAAATATTGAGAGACTACTTATTTCTTGTTTTAAAATAAAGTACAAAAACATCAGCCTTTTGTATCAACTTGGAAATATTTATCATGTTTAGAAAACATTGTAATCCTTTTGGCTTTCAGTGAAGTTGGTCAAATGCTTTATGTTCCTTGAGAAAACGTGCCATCAGCTATTTTATGTTTATGTGTAATATTAACCCATTTAAGGATTAAGCTACAGGAAACTTTGTCAGAACAAGAGCACAGACCCCCCCCCCCACAAAAAAAAAAAATTCTAAATAAAGACAGAGAATCTTTTATTTCTGGGGAGTAAGTATCAAAAAATCCAAGTTTATATGAAAATATGGCTAAAAATATAAATCCCCAAAGTTTCTCCTGAAGGAGATTATATTATGCCACCACAAAATATTCCTTTTTGGCAAAATGATTAGTCTGAACTGGATGCAGGCTGAGAATCAACAGACACAGAAAGAAGCCTTTCTTGGAGCTCTTTTTTTCTGACTAAAAATAGAGACTTAAGCAAGAACATGTATAAATCCCCTCTTTTAGGTGAATTTTATGACTATGAAGATAGACTAGATAAATAGACCTGCACAAACAAGCCTTACTAGATTAGGCCTTATCATTTATCCTCCCCTACATAAATATATCTTCTCACAGTTTGCCACCAATGAAAGTCCAAACCCGTTTTACTTTGTCCTGTCACTTCTCCACACTTAATCCCTGTGTTGAAATGCTATAATAGCCTAAGTTCTAACCACCCCTTTGAGTTACTCATCACTAAGTTCTCCCACATAAATTATAGCACGTGTTAATGAGCTATGATTGTCTTTTTTTCTTTTTAATTTCTCTTTTCTTACTGTGATATACAAGTTCCTTGTCAGAGAACCTAGGAAATTAGAAGATAAAGGCTTTGTTTTTTTCTCCTCTATACTTCTATCCCTAACCTCTGAACCTTGTTTTCATGATCTGCTGTCCTGGATAATATGTGTGGACCCTGTTCTGATAGCAGATATGAATCAAGTCCACCTCAGAAGCTTCCCCTAAATTTTATCCTCAGAGATAAGAGGTTGAATTCTTGGTGGGGAAATCATATAAATGGGTTATGGTACTCCTTTACAAACCAAGAAATATTTTAAAAAGTGGAGGCAGTAAGAATATTTTAAACTTTTCTATTTGCATAAACAAGATAGTAACCAAGAGACTCCTTCCAGAATTTGGTTTGTTTCTTTCAAGAGGACACAACAACTTCAAGGAGGCAGATAAATGCAGGTGAAATTTGAGGTGACAATCACTGACCCCTCATTATAGACATTTGCTTGAAGTTTCTTTTTCTGAAGTATTATTTTAAATTGTGGCAAATTTCATTGGTCAAGTTCCTTGTGTGGCTTCCACTCAGGACTCCAGAGTTGATGGGAAGATTAAAGACAGTTGAGATTTGAAAGATTGAGATAAAAGTCTTTCTGGAGATTCTGTTATTTGACTAAAACCAGCAACTTCTGGAAAGTGAACCTGAATGGCAGATCTACTCCTAGGAAGAAGATTGAAGATTAAATTCCAAACATTCATCCTTAACAGCCTCAGGATACCATAGTTCTTCACACCCAGAAGAAGCAACTTATGCACAAGATTACTGCACTACTCATGCCATCATCAAGACCACACAGTGGTCTTCAACTGCCAGACTGACAACTTTTCTTCCCCACTATTATCATCACAAACTTAAAAGGCCAAGCAGTGACATTTTATTAAAGACCTTACACCATTGTTCCCTATTTATGAAAATGGCACCCATTGTCCAATCATGAAAACTGCTGCTGCTACTGCTGCTGCTAAGTCGCTTCAGTCGTGTCCGACTCTGTGCGACCCCATAGACGGCAGCCCATCAGGCTTCCCCGTCCCTGGGATTCTCCAGGTAAGAACACTGGAGTGGGGTGCCATTTCCTTCTCCAATGCATGAAAGTGAAAAGTGAAAGTGAAGTTGCTCAGTCATGTCCGACTCTAGCGACCCCATGGACTGAAGCCTACCAGGCTCCTCCATCCACTGGATTTTCCAGGCAAAAGCACTGGAGTGGGGTGCCATTGCCTTCTTCCATAAAAACTGGTATACCTTAATTTTTATCATAAACTACATATAATCTATCACTAATTCCTATGGACTTTGTTCCCTCATTTTAAATCAAAGTGGCCATTTTTTATCTCCTTACTGGCCCTCCTATCTCCACCCCAGTTTGCAAAAACAGCCAGAAAGATAATCTTATATAGAGAACATATCACTCTCCTGATTAATATTCTTCTAGAACAGAGATGTCCATTAACGCCAGACTCAGTTTTTCATGTGGAAGAATTTTCTAAGTGTGTTCTCTTGTCTGTGGTCAGTGTAGAATTTTCAAAAAACAAGCTTGTGGTTTTGATAAATCTCTTTACTTATCTTTTCTATTTTCAATTTTGTTCATTTCTATTGTTTAGATTTAATATTTTGATCCTTATATATTTCTGCAGGTACTATATTGGGTATTTCTATATTTTTTAGTAAATTCCTCTCTTCTAATATGAGTTTAAACATAAAATTACCTCTCTTGTTGCTCTCCAGATTCTCTATGACTGTCTTTGTCTTTGATTTTGATTAGTCATAGTGTGAATATCTTTGAATTTATCTTATTTGGAGTTTATTGAGTTTCTCAGATCTGAAGATTCATGTCCTTCATCAATTGTGGCATTTTCAGCCATAATTTTTCCTCTTTTTTTCCCCTTTTCTCTCTCTTTTCTGGAATTTAAATAATGTGTATGTTAGTATGCTTGTTGGTATTCCACGGATCCTTCTTACTCTTTACCTTTTGTTCATTTTTCTTCCTGTTCCTCATGAATGATCTCTATTGTCCAGTTTTCAAGTTTCACTGATTTTTTTCTTTTGCCTTCTCAAATCTGGTATTGAATACCTCTAGAAAGTTTGTCCATTTCATGTACTGTACTTTCAGCTCTGTGATTCCTGTTTGGTTGTTTTTAATCATTTCTACTTCTTTATAAATATTCTCATTAAATTTACACATAATTTTACTTACTCGCTTTAATTACTTGTCCATAGTTTCTCTAGCTCTTTGGCATATTAAGAAAGCTCATTGAATGATTTTTGTCTAGTGAGTACAATGTCTAGTTCTCCTCAGTGATAGGTTCTGTCAATTCATCTTTTGTCCTTTGAGTGGAAAATACTGTATTGTTTCTTTGTGTGACTTAAATTTTGTTGTTTAGAAACAAAATTGGATATTTGAATATTACAATGTGATAATACTAGAAGACAGTTCCTCTTCCCCTGGATTTGTTGGTGGTAGTAGATGAAATCTTTTATAGCCTTATTTTTTTGAGACATTTCCAAACTCTTTTTGGAAGAAATTTATTCTTTCTATGCCTCTCATGTGTGTTCACCAAATTATCTGTCCCTTTATCTCAGTGATCAGCAGGTCACCTAAGAGATTTACTTATGTACATGGAGCCAAATAGAGAAAAAGAAAATATTACTCTCCTGTTCTTTGCAGCATGCCCTGCTAGTTCTTTGCAGCATGCCCTGCTAACCACCCGGCTGGGGCACTGATTCAGTATTAAATGGACTCCCTACAGCTTTTCTTTTGTCTTCATCTCCCACATACAGAGAGTTCACAGATCTGCCAGAGGTACAAATCTAAGTTCATCTTAGATAATTTTTGAGCAGATGTCCAGGCCTGGGTAAATCCATTACACTTCCTTTTCCAAGTCCTTATTCCATAAGATATTTCCTCCTCTGCCTTCTCCTGAATAAATTAAGACTGCATATCACTTGCTCCATCTGCCATCTCCTGACCCAGGTGGGGACAGAAGTGGGCCTTTGAATCTTTTGGCAGATACCATGACCACTACTCAGATAGCTGCATCAGCCCAAGGTAGGGAGGGTTAGTAAAACAAACTTCAGCATCTGTGTCAGTCCCTCAGTGTTAACACTAGGCAAGTAAAAGTAAACAACTACAATAACTTGAGAAAAAAAAAAATCTTGTTCACTGTAATGACCTGGCATTAGCAAGCTGCTGCAGGAACTCAGGATGCTATCTAGGGATTGTGGAAACTACACTGGAAAAGAGTAGATACTGCACAGGTGAATGAAACCGCCAGAACTCTCTTTTATTAAAATTAAAAAAAAAAAAATCAGCCACCCTCTACTCTACAAAGAAACTCTATGGTTGCTGGACATTTTGGATTATATTTCAGAGTTTTAAAAATGTTGATTCTGTAAGTGTTTACCAGCTTATGCTTGTTTTGTAAAAGGGCCAATTATATGAATGTTTCACTATGATATTTCCCATCTTTGCTTTTTATGTTACCTTTTTAGATGTTCATTGATGGCATATAAAGGATTTCTGTATCTTTAATATTTAAAAGTACTTCTTGTAACATGTCTAAGTGCTTGGTATATTAGTTCTTTAATTTTTATGGACATTTCCCCATGGTGTTTTTTTCTTTTCTTATTGTTGTTATTTAAGATAAGATCTTATTCAGTGAAGTGGTTTTATGTGTGTGTTTACAGGATCTTTTACAGCTGAACGTCAGGAGTTTCTTCAGTTTTGCAACTGCCAGGTTTTAAGTTTTATATAAGTCCCTTAAATGATAAATTTTACATTCAAATAAGCAATATAAATTCAGATGTCACACCAATTTAACGATTAAGACTAGAATTTAGATTATCCATGTTAAACTTTATTGCTTTTTAACTTATGGTCTTGAGAATAACATAACTCTTCATTGTCTTTTTTAGCCATTAAGCAGACTTTTGTCTGGATTACTTTAATGGTTCTATCTGTTATACAGGTGTCTCAGTTCTAACTTCAAGCTCCATATTTCCTTTCATGAGTATTTAAAGCCATTACTCTGTATTACACAGCTCTATTCTTCCTTTGTAGCTCTAAATTGCCTCTTTGTTTCTAATAGTAGGCATATCTTTTTCTTCTTTGCAGCTCCAAAGTACCTTTAAAAAAAAAATCTTTCACTTGCACATTTCAAAGATTTGCACAGCAAAAAAATCTGCATAGCCTTGCCCCATTTTTCCTGAACCTGAAGTATTCTCATCGATCCTCCAACCCACATAATTCTGCTTCCACCCATATCACTTCACTGGAGCTATCACAGTCATTGTATCCTTCAAATTGCTAAGTTCAATGTCTTTAATGCTTTCATTTCACTGATCATGCACCAGCAATTGGTACAAGGAATCATTGTCTTACTTCCCAAATACATTTTCATATGCCTTCTTTTCCAGTATCTCCTATTTTTCTTTTACTTCTGATTGTTATATTTAGTACTTTTCAAGTTCCTCTAACAATTTTCTACAGTTTGTTATTGAATTCTCTTTGTTTCTCACTCTGTAGTATGTTCTTAAGTATTCTTAAGCATCCTATAACTTCAGTCATCATATATATTTGGATCTAATTTTTTTTTTAACTAGTACAAATATCTATGTGACTTTTATACAAAATGCCTTTGGGAATTTAAAACCAAATATTCTTGAACCCAACACTTATTTTCCTTTTCTAAAATTATTATTTTCCATTCTTCATTTTAATGAATAGCAAACTTATCTACTCAGTTCCTCTTCTTAGGGCCTTGGAAAAAATAATTTATGCTTCTCTATCCTTCATTCTCTCACTGCATATTAATCATCAGCAAAACTGTCCTTTTTTACATGTAATATATAACTGATTTCATATACTTTTTTTCCCATCTTCATTGTCACTATTTTCAGACAATGCACCACCCTTTCTCATTGAGTGAGTGCAATAGTTGACCTGGGGGTTTTCATTCTTCTCTAAGTCATAACATGTCTTCTAAGATGAACCAGAAATATTTTCTTAAAATGAAAACGAGGTCCTGCCACTTTTGATAAAATTCAAAAGTGGCCTCCATAAAAGAAGACATATAAAATTTAAAAAATATATAGAACAAATAGATAACAAATAAAGTGGCTAGCTTATTACGTCAATAATAACATACACCAAATAAAGACAAAGCATAGCACAAGTGAGTTTAATAATGAACCCATTATATGCTTTTTTATAAGAATCTTACTTCCGCAATAACTTGTAATACTGAAACTACCAGATATGAATATAAAAATACATAATTAACTACTTCCTACAATGCTGCAAACTTGATGTATTATGTATCATAGTTTTGAATATAAAAAGTTAAAAGTACAAAGCTTCTGCTACTGCTGCTGCTAAGTCACTTCAGTTGTGTCCGACTCTGTGTGACCCCATAGACAGCAGCCCACCAGGCTCCCCTGTCCCTGGGATTCTCCAGGCAAGAACACTGGAGTGGGTCGCCATTTCCTTCTCCAATGCATGAAAGTGAAAAGTGAAAGTGAAGTCGCTCAGTTGTGTCCGACTCTTAGTGACCCCATGGACTGCAGCCTATCAGGCTCCTCCATCCATGGGATTTTCCAGGCAAGAGTACTGGAGTGGGTCGCCAGTGCCTTCTGCACAAAGCTTCTACAAGACAAATCAGAAAATATTTTCACAATGTTTGTGACTGCAAAGATTTCTTACAGTAAACATAAGAAGCATTAACATCAAAAATTTTTAAATGATAAATTTGAGTTCATAAATATTGAAAACATCTGTTCATCTAAAATAACCACTGAACAACTAAAAATGCAAGCCACATGCTCAGAATATATACTACATACACATACACAGAGGTATATTTAATTAAACAGATAGATATTTGATCAAAGCACCTGTGTCCCCAATATACAAAGAATTCTTGCAACTCAATACTAAGAAGTCAAAGAATCTATTAAAAATGGGCAAGCAACTTGACAGCCACATTACAAAGGAAGACATGAATAATAATAAACACATAAGTAAACACATGAAAATATTCTTAACATCATGTCATTAGGAAAATACAAGCTAGTATCACATAGATATACTACTACAAACCCAGAAAGAAGGCTAAAATTAAAATTTATGAGAATTCCAAATATTGATGGGGGTGTGGGATTAATCAAAGTCTTAGGCATTGTTGGAGGGTCAGTAAGATGGACCAACCAATTTGTGGAAATATTTGGATCCTCATATTGATAAATACATGTAAACCACATGGCTTGATAATTATTTTCTGAATATCCTACAACTAAATATTTAAGAGAACTAAGATTACATATCCACACAAAGATTTATAAACAAATGTTTAAAAAAAGTTTATTCATAGAAGCCAAAATGTCCAAACATTGGAAACACCTTAAATATTAACCAAGAAGACAATGGATAAACAAAGTGTGATGTGTGCATACACTGGAATACAGCTCAGAAATAAACATAAACTACTGATACAATAATGTAGGATAATCTTCCAGAGGACATTTTATTGTTTTTAAAAGGTTAGACACAAAGATTTTATACTTTACAATTTCAGCTATATGGAGTCCAGCAGTGGTAAAGATAACCTATGGTGTTAGGAATCAGAACAATGGGCAAGATTAACTGGAGGATGGCATGAATGAGTTTTCTGGGTGGTATAAATATTCAGTATCTTGATTGTAGTATGATGGTTACATGAGTGTACACATTTGTGAAAACTCATCAAATTGTGCACTTGAGATCTATTAATGCATGCCTGCCTGCATGCTAAGTGTCTTCAGTAGTGTCTGACTCCTATGACTCAAGGACTGTATCCTTCCAGGTTCCTTTGTTCATGGGATTTTCCAGGCAAGAATACTGGAATGAGTTGCCATTTCTTCCTCCAGGGGACCTTACTAACCCAGGGATCGAATCCATGTCTGCTATGTCTCCTGCATTGGCAGGCAGGTTATTTGCCACTAGTGCCACCTGGGAAGCCCATTAATGCATAGATTTCTCCATAAATAGATTTGTGTGTGTGTGTGTGTGTGTGTGTGTGTGTAAACAAAGAAAATTATGTTTGAAGTAGGCCATTGATAGCAACTAGTTAGGCAGTCCATACCCCAGAGATAGGGGTCCCAGAACCTGCTCTGAATTTAGCATTCTTAACATAGACTTTTACTGTCAACCTCACCTAGTTCCTTTGCAGTTAGGAACAAAAAGAAGAAGGTGAAAATGATGATTTACATTACATAAATACAACTTTAAACTTTCTTGGAAATCTCATACAAAAAGTATAACTTACATGTAGTTGACTGCTCTTCTCTTTGAGAAAGCCAGGCAAATAAAATTTTAAAAATCCGAGCACAATATCACTCCCATCAGCATAGCAATCCTATTAAGTAAGAAAAGGAAAACAAAAATCAAATACTAATGTTTGTTGGATTTTTCACTTCCCCCATTGAAATTTTCAAATTGTCACGCACAGCTTTTTCATATATATGACAAATTTCACGTATGACAATTTCCCCATTCTCCAAAGATGATAACCCCAAAGCCTCATCAAATTTTTGCATTTATCTTTGAGAAGAAGTCCAGAATTTGAGTAACATAAAGATTTCTTATCTGTTTATAGCTCTTGCTCCTGACTTTTTAAAATCTCTTCCAGACACATCTAATATAATGTGGTTGAAAGTAAACAATATAAACACTATAATAGCTTCATTTGGAAAATGGAAGAGTGAAAAGACTCTCAGAAGCCACTAATTCATAGCTAATGCCATTCTTTGGGAAGAAATAGCAGACAGTTCTTTGCTTCATACTTTTTTGATTGCAATTCACATTTGTAGAAAACCAAGGAACTGATGAAGAATATTACAGGTCAGACAGATCATGATCAGGGTCAATGTGAATTTAGCTGAACTTCAAATTGCATTTTCTGTGTCCTCTTCCCTAGTGACACTTTTTAATCGTCTTCTTTTTCTTTTCCTTCTTCCCCCCGCCCCCCTGCCATATGTTACCATTTTCTTTCTTCACTGTGTGAATGC
The DNA here is from genome assembly GCF_032452875.1 of Bos javanicus. Lineage (NCBI taxonomy): Eukaryota > Metazoa > Chordata > Mammalia > Artiodactyla > Bovidae > Bos > Bos javanicus. Next base: position 2,170,703 of record NC_083871.1, on the reverse strand, counting down.
TAAGTCGCTTCAGTCGTGTCCAACTCTTTGTCACCCCACAGACCGTATCCCACCAGACTCTTCTGTCCATGGGGTTCTCTAGGCAAGAATACTGGCGTGGATTGTCATTTCCTTCTCCAGGGGATCTTCTGGATCCAGGGATGGAACCTGTGTCTCTTAAGTCTCTTGCAGGTGGTTCTTTACCAGTAGCTCCACCTTAAGGCCCATGAAACCTGTTTCTGTGCAGATATGGTGATTGTATCATTATTTCTACCTCTTTTATGCTACTTACCTCTGCCATTATATATTTATTTCTTCAATTAACAAATTGTTGGATAGACCTTTTAAAGCAATGATGGTTATCTTAGGACAGTGGGTATTTATCCTGAGGTTCAAGATAGTATGTATCAGCTAACTTTTCTCCTGGACTCCAGCTCAAATTAGTCAATATTTATTGATGTTTTCTTCACCATTCTTGATGTGGATCTTTCTTTCCTAATTTCACTTAAGTCAATTATTAATTTTTACTACTTTTAAATTATGTGTTACATTCAAAAGAGAAAGAAAAACAACTCCTTATTATGTAAGCTTTAAATAAAAAACAAAAGAAGAGTTCTTAGCACTATTTACACTTTTGGATGAACAGGCTTTCTAACCTTCCTAACAGCAGGAGGCATGTCCATGGATTTCTGACAGGTAAAAAAAGCCCTAATCAAGCCATGCTTGTGGTAATGGCAGCATGTCACGTAAGCCAAAATAAAACTATTCAGAAATATATTCAGTTAAATATTTTAAAGTGCCTTACTTCAAGGCATCTTGAGTAAAACAAATCCCAGTGGGAGTCTCTTGGCTTACCTATTAACTCTCTTAATAAATATAGATTCCAGGACAGAATTGCCTGGTGGCTACAATAAGAGTGATTGTGAAAGCATAGATTTCCATTGACACCTGGCTAACCTAATTCTCTTAGTTTACAGAAGAGTACTGGAGGAAATTTACAAGAGCTGAGTATATCTCCAGAATACATTTTGTAATCCTTTCTGTGACTTTTATTGTGCTCATGATTTTAGGTGATTAAAATATTTTATTGTAGAAAATACTACTACACTGTAATTTATTTAGTGTTTTTAATGATTCTTTTTAAACTAATTAAGTAGATTCATTTTCCTCATAAATATAGAAAAAATTCTATTTTTACAGAAAAAAAAGATTTAACAGATTTTTCTGTCTTCAAAATTATAGATGGAACTTTTGGATTTCACATTCATATTTCTAGGTTAAACAAGATCTTAATCTATAACTATATAAGTTTCTGATAGAAGAAACATTAAGCTTTGACAACAGTAAGAAGAATGTGAGCAGGAGGCATATGGCCAGAGCCATCTTTTCCCTGATTAAGAGCCCAGCTGCCAAATCACAATGGATCAGGAGATGGAATGCATTTCTTTCTCATTTTATAGAAGTCTGAAGGTATGAATTAAAGATTTCTTGACAGGGTCAGGAATAACAGCATTATAATTGGGGTGGGGAGTACCCTAAATACTGAGGTAGTAAAAATGTTGTCATATCAAAGAATTGAGACAGTCTATATCATGATGTACATTTGTGAAAAGACCCTCAGATAAAGTCCAAGGAAACACTCCAGAGAAGACTTTAAATTGCCTTATTCTGTATTTTAGTGTCTGTGCCCATATCTAATACCTAGCTCAACATTATATATAACTCAGAATACTTTCAGGTGTAGGTGTTAGAAATCCATATTAAACTGCCTGAAGTTTCCAAATCAAATGAATAAAGAATAAAGGCAGCAGTTGTAAGAGTTATTATAACTTCCAGGAATCTGAAAAGCAGGAACCAGAGATGCAAAGGTACAATCAGCTAATATCAAAACTTAAGGGATAAAACTGTAGGATGGGTAATTTCCAAAGTGAAGGAGAATATTAATCTTTCCATATACATGGAGCTTGTGGTCAGATATGATACAAAAGAGGTGTTTACATCCCCAAGCCTCTTACTGAATTCTTATCAAAAGGTATATCAGTATCAATTATTTTAATTTTTAAAAAAAGCATTCTTAAATACATTACTTACTTAGGGAATTGTAATGAACTTGATAATTACCATGTGATGTAGGAACATGGGCTTCCCACACGTCATAGTAGTAAAGAATATGACCGCAATACAGGAGACATGAGTTGGATCCCTGGATGGGGAAGATCCCCTGGAGTAGGAAATGGCAACCCAATACAGCAATCTTGCCTAGAAAATTTCATGGAGCGTTATGCCAGGGGACTACAGTCCATGAGGTCACAAAAAGTCAGACATAACTAAGCACACACACACACATAGGAACATATGCTGACTTTGATGGCAATTGAACTGAATAACTGGTTCCTTGACTGTAATCTTTCAGAGTAGTTTAGAAACATTGCTTTTAAGAGTTAAATATGGGTAAGAAGTCATAATAAAATTATTTTTACTATATTTATGAAATATTCAATGATGAAACAAGTAGGTTTAGCATTTCTATTACCCTTCCCTCATAGCTTAGTTGGTAAAGAATCTGCCTGCAGTGCAGGAGACCTGGGTTCGATTCCTGGGTCAGGAAGATCCCCTGGAGAAGGAAATGGCAACCCACTCCAGTATTCTTGCCTGGAAAATCCCATGGACTGAGGAGCCTGGCGGGCTACAGTCCATGGGGTCACAAGAGCTGGACACGACTTAGTGACTAAACCACCAGAAACCACTATAAAATTAATTTGGTGTAACAAATCCAAAGCTGATATACATTGTAGATTATCGATAGTTCATGTTAGTTACTAAGCTGTTTGGGAATGACATTAGGTTGGTAGTACATTTTCTATTGTCATAATATTAGATTCTTTGCTGGGAGAGGAATCAGCCTAGGTTAAATGTTGTCAGGAATTTGAAAGGATATGGAAAAAGTAAGTAACATTGTAGTAAAAGTTAGGGTTAAAATTAATGATTTAAAGAGGTTTTTTTTTTTTTTTTAGCTTCCTTATTTCTATTTTTACTCCAATATCTTATTCAGACTCCCCCCCTCCTCCCTTCCTGGAGACAGTAGAAGATAAGGATTAAGAAATGTTTGGATTTGAGTCTTTACCTGACTACTTGTGCCATTGTAATCAGAGATAAACTACTTAGTCTGTCTTTATACCATGAGGATGCCCTTCAAGGTTCTCAGAATTTTCAGTCAGCATTTTTTCTATAGACATTGTTGTTGTAAGCACTTTCACTGCAAGCATTTTTGCTGAACAAAACTGGCCTTAAGGCAATTTTGCTGTAAAACATAAAATAACAAAAAATAAAAGAAGGATATTAAAAAAGACATAAACATAAAACATGAGAAATGAATAACAAAATTAAAATAATTTATTGCAAAATGCAAAATATTTTCATATATTCAAAATATGTATAGATTCGTGGCAATGCTGTGCAAATACTTTGTTATATTTTGTGATTTGTATGAAAGTACTTGTCTTCCAAGTTTGTCCAAGATTTTGTTCATGATTTTTTTGTGTGTGATATATCTATCTCATCCTTCAGCATCTCACTTTCATTTCTATACAAAATTCTTTTTTTCATCAACAGAGGTATCAGTTTCCAAATTCTAGGATACATATTTGTAAGCTGAGCATTGTACCGGGTAGGTTGTGAAGTCTCTACACTCTTCTTGGAACTTTGTCACTTGTCAATTCATAAATGTTCTAAAGTTCTATGTGTAATATGGCCTCAATTCTGTGTCTCCAGATCACCAAGGAATTTGAAAAATGATATGTTATTATTTTCTGGTACAATACGAAGTCTGACTTTACACATTCCTATTTCACACTTTCAGTAGATAAAATACTATTATCATAGTATTTTCGATCAAGTTCACATGCATGGCTAATCAGCCACTATTTTAAGACCACCATATCAACTCAACACAGTATAGACCATCATATGAGGATTAATATTTATGTAATGTAAAAATGGGAGTACTGTGTCAATGGAGAAAGGAAACCAAACTGTCAGCCAATTGTAATCAAACTGTCAAACCAAATTCTCAACTAGTTATATTAACTTTTATGGCAAAGTTGTCTTATGACCAATTAGTTATGTGGCAACGACATTTTCAGTGAAGATGCTCATGGTGAAAATCCTGAACATGCTCCTTTAATACCCCAAATCTTCACCTTCAAGGATAAATAGAAAAGCAAACTGTACATTGAGGGATACACCCCTCTCTAATTTTCTCTTTTTCCAACACATGGGGCTTAAAGGACATACACACATTATTGATTTATACTCCAAGAAATCAAGGTCTTATCACTTTTGATCTGGACCACTTCTCAGGATTTGTTTCCAGTGAGCAAACTTGAAGGATTTTGGAAACAAAAAGCAGGATTGGTTTCATTCACTACCAAGTAGTGAAGCCCCAGCTCAGTGGTCCTCTATAGAAGCACTGATCACTGTGTGCAGGATCCAGATGGGCTTTCATGTTTCTCTTGGAAGACAGAAAGCGGCACAAGCCATCATGTTCATTCTCGAGCTACTGTTTTTACCTTAAGTGGTGAAGTCTTTGATTCTGATTCAGGAATCTGTGTCAGTGTGAAACTGTCTGGCTGGTGATTTTGTTAGCCTACAGGCACGGTGAAATTTCACTTTCTCACCCTTCAAAATTGTTGACAGCCACACCTCCTTATGTTGGTAAAACGATAATAATTATCATCTTAAGTGAGGTTATAACACCTGTGAACAGAGAGAAAATGAACATATTTATGAGGGATATGAAAAAATAAGGCAGGACTAAAAAGAAACTTTGGGATGAGATTATATGTTTATACAATAATGAGAGACAAAATTTGGAATGAAGTAGTCTTCATGTAGGAAAATCTAAAGGTATGGAATAGTTCAAGTGGAGCAAACCATCACACAGTACATGTAATAAGGGGGCCTCCAGATACAGACACTGAAAGACAACAATCCTCATGTGATGATTCTCAGTTCAGTTCAGTCACTTAGTCATGTCCAAGTATTTGCGACCCCATGGACTGCAGCATGCAAGGCCTCCCTGTCCATCACCAACTCCCAAAGCTTACTCAAACTCATATCCATCGAGTTGGTAATGCCATCCAACCCTCTCATACTCTGACATCTGCTTCTCCTTCCACCTTCAATCTTTCCCATAATCAGTGTTTTTCCCAAGGAGTCAGGTCAGTTCTTTGCATCAGGTGGCCAAAGTATTGGAGCTTCAGCATCAGTCTTTCCAATGAATATTCAGGACTGATTTCCTTTAGGATTGACTGGTTGGGTATCCTTGAAGTCCAGGGAACTCTCAAAAGCCTTCTCCAACACCACAATTCAAAATCATCAATTATTTGGTGCTCAGCTTTCTTTACAGTCCAACTCTCACATCCATACATTACTTCTGGGAAAACCATAGCTTTAACTAAACAGACTTTTGTTTTCAAAGTAATGTCTCTGCTTTTTAATATGCTGTCTACGTTGGTCAAAACTTTTCTTCCAAGGAGCAAGCATATTTTAATTTTATAACTTCAGTCACCATCTGCAGTGATTTTGGAGCCCAGAGAAGTAAAGTCTCTCACTGTTTCCCTTGTTTCCTCATCAATTTGCCATAAAGTGATTGGACTGGATGCCATGATCTTAGTTTTCTGAATGTTGAGTTTTAAGCTAACATTTTCACTCTCCTCTTTCACTTTCATCAAGAGACTCTTTAGCTTTTATTCGCTTTCTGCCATAAGTGTTGTGTCATCTGCATATTTGAGGTTATTGATATTTCTCCTGACAATTTTGATTCCAGATTGTGCTTCATCCAGCCCAGCGTTTCTCATGATGTACTCTGCATATAAGTTAAATAAGCAGGGTGACAATATACAGTCTTCATGTACTTCTTTCCCAATTTGGAACCAGTCTGTTTTTCCATGTCCAGTCCTAACTGTTGCTTCTTGACCTGCATACAGATCTTTTAGGAGGCAGATCAGGTGGTCCTGTATTCCCATCTCTAATCCACACAGTCAAAGGCTTTGGCATAGTGACCCTATGGGATGTTAATTGCCTTTGGCTAAAGCAAATCCCTTGAGTGAAGTGCTGAAAAGAGTAATAAACATCCCTTAAACTGCAATATTATACCAAGTACAAGTATAAAGGTAGATAAAATATGCAATCAATGATCATGCCTATGAAGAAACAATATATTTTGGAGATAGTATCATAGCAACTTTAAATTGATTTCTAGAAATAAAAAGTAAGCATGTTCTATAAATTCATTCAATATTCTTACTATATGTTCTTTACAAACTGAACTTAATCTATTGCCATGAAAGGAATGAACATGGTTATATCATTTCAAGGCATGCATCACAGAAAAATGCATGAATATCATTATCATTTAACTTATAAAATTAGATTACATATACAATTTTTAAGATAGCAGGAGTAGCATAAAATCTGTATTAAATTTTTAAACATGAGTATATTGCAACAGTCTATGGCAGGTCAATGACCTCATTTATACAAGAGAAGTTGAATGAATTACAGAAATCATACATGTAAAAGCATTACAGAACCTCAGAAGGAGCATAGTCTAACAGGAATAAAATTCTACAGAAGGAAAAATTCTTTTATCTGTGAGTTGTGCATCTGTGGCTGTCCTCAGAGGCATTTACCAATTCAGTGAAGGGCTAGATTCTGAGACCTCAGCCTTGACTCAGGACCAGGGATACCACTGGAAATCATAGAGATGAGAAAATAAGATTGGTAGAGATTAATTCAATGACATTAATAGATGTAGTAAACAACAACAACAAAAATATAAGCAGAAAATGCCAAAATGTCTAGATATAAAATGGAACATTAATAAAATAAGTTATTGTTAAAACAACAAATTGTATTTCAAGTGCAAAATATAGCTTAATTGAGATTAAAATATATTCAAAGTTTTGAGAACCAGAAAAAGTAGTTGTCAGTGTGTGAATTTGTTGTCAGTATAGGAAAGCGTTTATTTGAAAACTATTATAACCTTCTAAATCAATGATCTAAGGTTCTAGCTTAAGAAAATGAAAAGAACAAATCAAACCTAAAAGTTGTATTCCCAAGGTGAAATTGGCCTGTTATTCCAGGTATCTCTTGCCTTCCTGTTTTTGCATTACAGCTACCTATAATGAAAAGGGCATCTTTTTGGGATATTAGTTCTTGAAGGTCTTGTAGGTCTTCACAGAATCATTCAACTTCAGCTTCTTCAGCATTAATGGTCGGGGCATAAACATTGATTACTGTGATACTGAATGGTTTGTCTTGGAAACCAACAGAGATCATTCTGTCATTTTGGAGACTGAATCCAAGTACTGCATTTCAGACTCTTTTGTTGACTATGAGGCATTTCTATTTCTTCTAAGGGATTCTTGCCAACAGCGGTAGATATAATCATCATCTTTGTTAAATTAACCCATTGCATTCCATTTTAGTTCACTGATTCCTCAAATGTCAATGTTCACTCTTGCCATCTCCTGTTTGACCACTTCCAATTTCCCTTGATTCATGAACCTAACATTCCAGGTCCTGAGCAATATTGTTCTTTACAACACTGGACTTTATTTCCATCACCATTTACATCCACAACAGGTGTTATTTTTGCTTTGTTTTGTCTCTTCTTTCTTTCTGGAGTTATTTCTTGACTGATCTCTAGTAGCCTATTGGGCACCTACCAACATGGAGAGTTCATCTTTCAGTGTCCTATCTTTTTGCCTTTCCATACTGTTCATGGGGTTCTCAAGGCAAGAATATTGATGTGGCTTACCATAATCTTCTCCAGTGGAACACGTTTTGTCAGAACTTTCCACCATGACCTGTCTATCTTAGGTGGCCCTAAAAGGCATGGCTCATAGTTTCATTGAGTTAGATAAGGCTGTGGTCCATATGATCAGCTGCATTACCTTTTAGTGATTGTGGGTTTCATTCTGTCTGCCTTTGCTGGGATAAGGATAAGAGGCTTATGGAACTTTCCTGATGGGAGTGAGTGACTGAAGTGAAAATGGGGTCTATTTCTGATGGGCAGAGCCATGCTCAGCTCAGTTCATTTCAGTCCAGTCACTCAGTAATGTCCAATTCTTCCTGACCCCATGAACCACAGCATGCCAGGCCTCTCTGTCGATCACCAATTCCTGGGGTTTAACCAAACTCATGTCCATTGAGTCGTTGATGCCATTCAATCATCTCATCCTCTATTGTCCCCTTCTTCCAGCATCAAAGTCTTTTCAAATGAGTCAAATCTTCGCATCAGGTGGCCAAAGTATTGGAGTTTCAGCTTCAACATCAGTCCTTCCAATGAACACCCAGGACTGATCTCCTTTAGGCTGGACTGGTTGGATCTCCTTGCTGTACACAGGCCTCTCAAGAGTCTTCTCCAACACCATAGTTCAAAACCATCAATTATTCTGCACTAAGCTTTCTTTATAGTCCATCTCTCACATGCATATGACCACTGGAAAAAACATAGCTTTGACTACACGGACCTTTGTTGGCAAAGTAATGTCTCTGATTTTTAATATGCTGTCTTCCAAGGAGTAAGTGTCTTTTAATTTCAAGGCTGCAATCACCATCTGCAGTGATTTTGAAGTCCAGAAAAATAAAGTCAGCCACTGTTTCCCCATCTATTTGCCATGAAGTGATGGGACCAGATGCCATGATCTTAGTTTTCTGAATGTAGAGTTTTAAGCTAACTTTTTTACTCTCCTCTTTCAGTTTCATCAAAAGGCTCTTTAGTCCTTCTTCACTTTCTCCCATAAGGGTGGTGTCATCTGCATATCTGAAGTTATGGATATTTCCCCCTGCCATGCTCAGTAAATCTTTAATCCAATTTTCTGTTGATAGGCAGGGCTGCATTCCCTCCCTGTTGTTTGATCTGAGGCCAAACTCTGGTGAATATAAGGAAGATAAGGTACCTCCTTCAAAAGGTCCTGTACATGCACTGCTGCACTCAGTGTCTCTGGCCGTGCAGCAGGCAACTGCCGACCAACACCTCCACCAGAGACTCCTGGACACTCATGGACAAGGCTGAGTCAAATTTTTGTGGGGTCACTGCTCCCTTATCTTGGGTTCTGGCGCCCACAAGGTTTTGTTTGTGCTGTCCAAGAGTCTGTGTAAGTTTTTCTGGCTCTGAGGTAGGGCAATGGTGTCCTCCTCCAAGAGGGCTTATGCCAAATCCAAGTATGCTGCACCCAGAGCCCCTGCCCTTGTAGCAGGCCACTGATGACCAGTACCTCTGCAGGAGACACTCAAACACAGTTCTATCTAGGTCTCTGTGGGGTCTCTGGGTCCTGGTGTACAAAAACTTTGCTAGAGCCTTCTGAGCACCTCTGGTGGGTGAGGGGTTTGATTCTAAATGCAATTTCACCCCTCCTACCGTCCTGCTGTGGCATCTCTTTTGCCCCTGGACATGAGGTATCATTTTTTGGTGGGATCCAACATTCTCCTGTGGACAGTTGTTCAGCAGCAAGTTTTAATTTTAGAGTTCTTGCGGGAGAAGATAAGTGCACGTCCGTCTACTCCACCAGGACCAACACAAGAGAAGACTCTACATACAGACATCACCAGATGATCAATACCAAAATCAGATTGACTATATCCTTGCAGCCAAAGATGGAGAAACTCTACATAATCAGCAAAAACAAGACTGGGAGATGACTGTGCCTCAGATCATGAACTCTTTATTGTCAAATTCAGACTTAAATTGAAGGAAGTAGGGAAAACCACTAGACCATTCATGTATGACCTATATTAAATCCCTTACGATTATACAGTGGGCGTGACAAACAGATTTAAAAGATTCAATCTGATAGATAGAGTGCCTCAAGAACTATGGACAGAGGTTCATGACATTGAACAGGAGGCAGTGATCAAAACCATCCCCAAGAAAAAGAAATGCGACAAGGCAAAATGGTTTTCTGAGGAAGCCTTAGAAATATCTCAGAAAAGAAGAGAAGCTAAAGGCAAAGGAGAAAAGGAAAGATACAGGCATTTGAATGTAGAGTTCCAAAGAATAGCTTGGAGAGATAAGAAAACCTTCCTCAGTGATTAATGCAAAGAAACAAATGAAAGAAATAGAATGGGAAAGACTACAGATCTCTTCAAGAAAATTAGAGATACCAAAGGAACATTTCATGCAAGTTCAGTTCAGTTCAGTTCAGTTGCTCAGTCGTGTCTGACTCTTTGCAATCCCATGAATCACAGCACAATGGGCACAATAAAGGACAGAAATGGTATGGATTTAACAGAAGCAGAAGATATTAAGAAGAGATGGCAAGAATACACAGAAGAATTATACAGAAAAGATCTTCATGACCCAGATAATTATGATGGTGTGATCACTCACCTAGAGCCAGACATCCTGGAATGCGAAGTCAAGTGGGCCTTTGGAAGAATCACTAGGAACACAGTTAGTGGAGATGATGGAATTCCAGTTGATCTCTTTCAAATCCTAAAAGATGATGCTGTTAAAATGTTGTACTTAATATGCCAGTAAATTTGGAAAACTCAGCAGTGTCCACAGGACTGGAAAAGGTCAGTTTTCATCCAAACCCAAAGAAAGGCAATGCAAAAGTATGTTCATAATATTGCACAACTGACCTTATCTCACACACTAGGAAAGTGTGGGTCAAAATTCTCCAAGCGAGGCTTTAACAGTACATGAACCATGAGGTTCCAGATGTTAAAGCTATATTTAGAAAAGGCAGAGGAGTCAGAGATTAAATTGCCAACATCCATTGGATCGTTAGAAAAGCAAGAGAGCTCCAGAAAAATATCTACTTCTGCTTTACTGACTAATGCCAAAGCCTTTGACTGTGGATCACAACAAACTGTGGAAAATACTTAAAGAGAAGGGAATACTGACCATCTGACCTGCCTCCTGAGAAATCTGTATGCCTGTCAAGAAGCAACAATTAGAACAGGATATAGAACAACTGACTGGTTCCCAATCAGGAAAGGAGTATATCAGAGTTGCATATTGCCACCATGATTATTTAACTTACATACAGAGTACATCATGGGGAATGCTAGGCTGGATAGAACACAAACTGAAATCAGATTGTGGGGAGAAATGTCAATAACCTCAAATATGCAGATAACACCACACATATGGCAGAAAACAAAGAACTAAAGAGCCTCTTGATGAAAGTGAAAGAGGAGAGTGAAAAAGTTGGCTTAAAAGTCAACATTGAGAAAACTAAGATCATGGCATCTGGTCCCATCACTTCATGGCAAATAGATAAGGAAACAATAGAAACAGTGAGAGACTTTATTTCTTTGGGCTCCAAAATCACTGCAAATGATGACTTCAGCCATGAAATTAAAAGATCCTTGCTCCTTGGAAGAAAACTTATAACCAAACAAGGCAGTATACTAATAAGCAGAAACATTATTTTAACAACAAAGGTCAATCTAGTCAAAGCCATGGTTTTTCCAGTAGTCACATATGGATGTGAGAGTTGGAATATAAAAAAAGCTGAGCACTAATAATTGATGCCTTTGAATTGTGGTGTTGGAGAAGACTTTTGAGAGTCCCTTTGACACCAAGGAGACCCAACCAGTCAATCCTAAAGGAAATCAGTCCTGAATATTCATTGGTAGGAATGATGCTGAAGCTCCAATACTTTGGCCACCAGATGCAAAAACCTGACTCCCTGGAAAAGACCCTGATTATGGGAGAGATTGAAGGTGGGAGGAGAAGCAGATGACAGAGAATGAGAGGGTTGGATGGCATTACTGACTCAATATACCTGAGTTTGAGTAAGCTCCAGGGTTGGTGATGGGCAAGGATGCCTGGAGTGCTGCTGGGGTTGCAAATAGTCAAACATGACAGAGTGACTGAACTGAATTGAAATCTTTAAATTAAGTAGAAAAAATGAAATAATAGATATAATATCAGAAATTAAACACATCAAAATAAGACAAACAGGAAAAATCAACAAATGAAAAGTTGAATCTTTGAAAAGATTAATAAAATGGATAGACTCATGTGAAAATGCTTGAGAAAAACTTAGAAAAATTATAATTACCAATATCATGAATAAAAAATGTGCAATCAGTCTTAAAAAGGAAATAAGAGCATATTATCACAAAATGGCTGTCTAGGGAGACCTTACAAATAGCTGTGAAAAGAAGAGAAGTGAAAAGCAAAGAAGAAAAGGAAAGATATAAACATCTGAATGCAGAGTTCCAAAGAAGAGCAAAAAGAGATAAGAAAGCCTTCCTCAGTGATCAATGCAAAGAAATAGAGGAAAAAAACAGAATGGGAAAGATTAGAGATCTTTTCAAGAAAATTAGAGATACCAAGGGAACATTTCATGCAAAATGGGCTCAATAAAGGACAGAAATGGTGTGGACCTAACAGAAGCAGAAGATATTAAGAAGAGGTGGCAAGAATACACAGAAGAACAGTACAAAAAAGATCTTCACAACCAAGATAATCATGATGGTATGATCACTCACCTAGAGCTAGACATCCTGGAATGTGAAGTCAAGTGGGCCTTAGGAAGCATCACTAGGAACAAAGCTAGTGGAGGTGATGGAATTCCAGTTGAGCTATTTCAAATCCTGAAAGATGATGCTGTGAAAGTGCTGCACTCAATATGCCAGAAAATTTGGAAAACTCAGCAGTGAAGGTCTGGAAAAAGTCAGTTTTCATTCCAATCCCAAAGAAAGGCTATGCCAAAGAATGCTCAAACTACCACACAATTGCACTCATTTCACACGCTAGTAAAGTAATACTCAAAATTCTCCAAGCCGGGTTTCAGCAATACATGAACCATGAACTTCCAGATGTTCAAGCTGGTTTTAGAAAAGCCAAAAGAACGAGCGAGCACATTGCCAACATCTGCTGGATCATGGAAAAAGCAAGAGAGTTCCAGAAAAACATCTATTTCTGCTTTACTGACTATGCCAAAACCTTTGACTGTGTGGATCACAATAAACTGTGGAAAATTCTGAAAGACATGGGAATACCAGACCACCTGATCTGCCTCTTGAGAAATTTGTATGCAGGTCAAGAAGCAACAGTTAGGACTGGACATGGAACAACAGACTGGTTCCAAATAGGAAAAGGAGTAAGTCAAGGCTGTATATTGTCACCCTGCTTATTTAACTTCTATGCAGAGTACATCATGAGAAACGCTGGGCTGGAAGAAGCACAAGCTGGTATCAAAATTGCCGGGAAAAATATCAATAACCTCAGATATGCAGATGACACCACCTTTATGGCAGAAAGTGAAGAGGGACTAAAGAGCCTCTTGACGAAAGTGAAAGAGGAGAGTGAAAAAGTTGACTTAAAGCTCAGCATTCAGAAAACAAAGATCATGGAATCTGGTCCCATCACTTCATGGGAAATAGATGGGAAACAGAGGAAACAGTGTCAGACTCTATTTTGGGGGGCTCCAAAATCACTGCAGATGGTGATTGCAGTCATGAAATCAAAAGACGCTTACTCCTTGGAAGGAAAGTTATGACCAACCTAGATAGCATATTGAAAAGCAGAGACATTACTTTGCAACAAAGGTTCGTCTAGTCAAGGCTATGGCTTTTCCAGTGGTCATGTATGGATGTGAGACTTGGACTGTGAATAAAGCTGAGCACCAAATAATTGATGCTTTTGAACTGTAGTGTTGGAGAAGACTCTTGAGAGTCCCTTGGACTGCAAGGAGATCCAAGCAGTCCGTCCTAAAGGAGATCAGTCCTGGGTGTTCATTGGAAGGACTGATGTTGAAGCTGAAACTCTGAAACTTTGGCCAGCTGATTCTAAGTGCTGACTCCTTTGAAAAGACCCTAATGCTGGGAAAGATTGTGGGCAGGAGGAGATGGGGATGACAGAGGATGAGATGGTTGGGTGGCATCACCAACTCGATGGACATGGGTTTGGGTGAACTCTGGGTGTTGGTGATGGACAGGGAGGCCTGGCGTTCTGCGTTTCATGGGGTCACAAAGAGTCAGACATGACTGAGTGATGGAACTGAATTGAGTTGATTTCCAGTAATATACAGAAGAAATATCGTCAACCATACCCTATCTCTTACAGAAACTAGAGAGATAATATTTCCTAAATCCTGTATGAGATCACTATATTCTTAAGGCTAAAATGTGAGAGAATATTTTTAAAAGGCACATTGCAGACAAAAATCTCTTTCTTGAAAATTTAGCATTAGTAAGTTTTTTAGGACAAAAAGAAATACTTTAACAATCAAAACCAATTTATGTAACTCATTGAATTGACAGAAAAAGTTTCTAGAAAAAAATATGAAGCATATTTAGAAAAAAAGTCAATAAAATCAAGGCAAAGCCTTTTTATAAAAGGGTATACCTTTGGTTTTTTTTTTTTCTGAAAAATATATCTTAATGAAATGTCAATTTAAAGATAATTAAGCACCTGAGTATATTAAAAACAATAAAGTAAGTATCTTGCTGAAATATTAATGGCAAAATATTTAAAGTTTTCCACCAAATCAGAAATCACACAAGGGAAATTATTGTTATCACATCAATATATCATTTTACTGATAGCTTTATTATATATGATTTATGTAAGGAAAATAAAGAGCATAATGACAGGGATGCAAATATTAAACTGTCTTTATTTTTTAATAACATAGATATATATGTAGAAATTCCAAAAGTACCTATAAAATATTAGAATTATAATAGTGAATTTAGTGAAATCCTTGTGTAGAATGTCAACATATAACAATCTACTATATTCCAAAATCCCAGAATATACAAATATAAAGAAAGTGAAGCTGTTCAGTTGTTTCCAACTCTTTGTGACCCCATGGACTAGGGGCTGCCAGGCTCTTCTGTCCATGGGATTTTCAAGGCAAGACTACTGCAGTGAGTTGCCATTTCTTTCTCCAGGGGATCTTCCCAACCCAGTGAGAGAACCCATGTCTCCCACATTGCAGGTAGACTTCTTACCATCTGATCCACCAGGAAAATTGACCAAAAACAAACACAAAAAACCCCAAAACTAACCACAAGATTTACTACAGACATCATGAGAGGTAAATACTACAATCATAGTTTGCAAGACAGTATCATAGATAGCAGTTCTTTCCAAATGATTACAGTGTTTATGCAAAGCCAGTCAAAGGACTATGTCAAGGCTGTATATTGTCACTCTTCTTATTTAACTTACATGCAGAGTACATCTTGAGAAATGCTGAACTGGATGAAGCACAAACTGAAATCAAGATTGCCAGGAGAAATATCAATAACCTCAGATATGCAGATGACAACACCCATATGGCAAAAAGTGAATAAGAACTAAAGAGCTTCGTGATGAAAGTGAAAGAGGAGAGTGAAAAAGTTGGCTTAAAACTCAACATTCAGAAAACTAAGATCATGGTATCTGGTCCCATCACTTCATGGCAAATAGATGGGGAAACAGTGGAAACAGAGACAGACTTTATTTTGGGGGGCTCCAAATTCACTGCAGATGGTGACTGCAGCCATGAAATTAAAAGACACTTGTTCCTTGGAAGGAAAGTTATGACCAACCTAGACAGCATATTAAAAAGCAGAGTCATTACTTTTCCAACAATGGTCCATCTAGTCAAAGATACGGTTTTTCCAATGGTCATGTATGGATGTGAGGCTTGACCTATAAAGAAAGTTGAGCACAGAAGAATTGATGCTTTTGAACTGTGGTGTTGGAGAAGACTCTTGAAAATCCCTTGGGCAGCAAGGAGATCCAACCAATCCATCCTAAAGGAAATCAGTCCTGAATATTCACTGGAAGGACTGATGCTGAAGCTGAAACTCCAATACAAAGTAAGTGACTTCTTTTAAAAGATCCTGACATTGGGAAAGATTGAGGGCAGGAAGAGAAGTGGACCACAGAGTGATGAGATGGTTGGATGGCATCTCCTTGTCAATGGGCATGAGTTTGAGTAAACTCCTGGAGTTGGTGATGGGCAGGAAGGCCTGGCATGTTGCAGTCCATGGTTCACAAAGAGTCAGACACGACTGAGTGACTTAACTGAACTGATACACTTTGGAAATATTTTTTTCTGAGTTTTTATTTTAGAACTATTTTTTTCATAATTCTGATTTTATTTTCTTCTTTACTACAAATGTTTATTTAGTTTCCTTTCCTTTCTCTCATCATATTTGTTGCTGTTGTTTTATTTATTTATTGCTTCCTGCTATTACAGGAGTAACATGTTGAATTGTCAGATTTGGCCATATTTTAATTAAAGAATCATTCAGAGTCAGGCATAGGAAGCCCTCAGTCGTATTAAACTATATAAACTTCCATGTTTTTTATTCAGGTTTTTGCATTTTTACACATTTCACTTCTGTTTGAATGCATCATGCAGCAGCATTTGCTGTAGTTTAAGGGATGATAATACTATTTGTGTTTTTGGAAACTGCACTTTCCTTTAGGAATATACTCTTCCCAACCTTTCAAATATAGAAAAAGACTTGTGTTCTAGTATGAAGGAACATTTTCAAGAAGTAAGGGATATAAGTTACCTAAACAGTTATTTTTAAATGGAAGAAGAGGGATGATCATTTCTGTACAGTGAAGTAGAGAGATAAAGTTGAAGTTTAAGGTTACTTCCGGTAATCCAATAAGCAGGGATTTATGCCCCAAAATGCTAAGGGAGAATGCTGATTGAGATACTAAAAAGCATCTGCATGTAAAAGGCGAGTCCCAGCAGCAAAACAGTGGAGCAGGCTGTGTCTCAAGTCAACAGGTTGCTAGTAGGAGCTCCATTTGCTGGAAAATGTTGGTGGTGGCCAGTAATACACTCCTTAAAACTCATTTTTCTAGTTGCAAATCTATTCTAACTTCATGAATTCTTCTGACAATTCTATTATTCAATGTCATTAATGCCAGTTCTTTATTAATTCTACCTTGTATAATCAAATAAAAAAAATATATATATAAGCATAAAACAGCTAAAATGCTGTGATGATTACCTGAGGGGGTCTGCAGAACCCTGAAGCCACAGTGTGAACAAAGATCAGATCTGGTAATACAGGCATGCATGTTTTCCCTCTAAATCTCCTGATAAAGAGGAAAAGGAGTTTCTCAGCAGTCAAGTAGGCTGTCACTCAAATAGATAAAAAAAAAAGGCAAACTCAGGTGAGAGTAAACTTGGACATTATTTCTAATAAGAGATGACAAGAACAAGATTCAGTCTCTTCAAGATGTTTGTTACAATGTCTATGTTATAAGGTGACTTCTTAAAGGATTTAATTACAGTAAAGAAAAGTAGAGTTTTGATTGAAACCTTAGTTTCTCTAAAGATTAATTTGGGGAGAATTTATCCATTATATGCAG
This sequence comes from Bos javanicus, assembly GCF_032452875.1. NCBI lineage: Eukaryota > Metazoa > Chordata > Mammalia > Artiodactyla > Bovidae > Bos > Bos javanicus. The sequence goes on along the minus strand of NC_083871.1, from coordinate 2,153,368 downwards.
AGTACGTCATAAGAAGTGCTGGGCTTGAGGAAGCATAAGCTGGAATCAAGACTGCCAGGAGAAATATCAATAACCTCAGATATGCAGATGATACCATCCTTATGGCAGAAAATAAAGAACAACTAAAGAGCCCCCTGATGAAAGTGAAAAAGGAGAGTGGAAAAGTTGGCTTAAAGCTCAATATTCAGAAAACTAAGATCATGGCATCTGGTCCCATCACTTCATGGCAAATAGATGGGGAAACAGTGGCAGACTTTATTTTTGGGGGTTCCAAAATCACTGCAGATGGTGACTGCAGCCATGAAATTAAGACGTTTACTCCCTGGAAGGAAAGTTATGACCAACCTAAACAGCATATTAACAAGCAGAGACCTTTAATTACTTTTCATACACTATTACAAAGGCTGAAATCCAAGAAAAATAATGTTCTGTACTGGGGATAACAATGAATAATCTTGTCGTTTAAAAAGTTTAATGGTGAAACCTGTAGTGCTTCAGAATTTTTTATGTTTGTTATTGATAATATACCACACTAAGGAAGCAAAAAATAAATAATGTTTTTACACTGATTTTTTTATAATGAAAAGTTAAATTTTCAATGACTTTCTATTCACAGTAAACTAAGAAGTTTTAAGAATTATTGTTGTTTGAAATGTATTAATTTATTAGTACTCTATGATCCAGTCTTTTAATAAATGATATCATCATTTATTAGTTATAGGAAATCCTTCATTATATTTTATACATTTTGTAATTAAAGGCCATCGTGTTCTTTCTGTGATTCTTTATTTTCTGTAGCCATTAGGACTTTGTTAGTCTCATAAAATGAATTGAAACAAATTTTTATTTTTTTGTGTCCATAAAATCAAAACAACCCACTGAAATTTATTATAATGGAAATTATCTGGTCATGAAAAACTAATATTTTTTGACTGGTTGACATCTAGCCAGTACTATTTTGTTACAGTTTTGTAAGGTTTTTTGGTATGTTCAATTGTTTCAAAACCTTGAGATAAATTTAGGAGCCTTAATTTTTATGAAAACTTACTAGAGAAAGTCAAAACCTAAAAACAGAAATATGTAAGCCAAAATTTTATAATTTTTTAATTATTGACAATTGATTATTCTCATATATTATTATTTCTTCTTCTTTTTTTTTTTTTTTTCGGTCACACCACACAGCTTGTGAGATCTTAGTTTCCTGACTATGGGTTTAACACAAGTCCCTGGCAGTGAGAGCATGGAGTCTTAACCACTGGACCATCAGGGAAGTCCTTCTTATCTATTCTATAGTTTCCTTCACTCAATGTTTTGAAGTTTACCCATTCTATTTATTTATGTTAATAAAGAGTATTTGATTTGATCACTTATTAACACCAGAGTTTCACTTTTGTAATTAAAAAAAATCTGTTATTGCTCCAAGTTTTCAAATTATTGTATTTTAGATTTTCAAACCTTCTTAACTAAACCTGTAATGCATTTGTTTTGTTTTTTAATGAAAGCTACTTGTATCATAACTTTCTATTTTATACAACTTTGACTGAATATCATTTTTCATAATTTACTCTGATTTGTCCATTGAATATGAAGTTACATCTGTTTATAATAATATTAAATAAACTGCATTACTGTTATGGCAAAAATTGTGACTTGAAGACTCCAGTGTTTTTGTGTTTCTAAAGTTCTCTTACTTACCACCATTTATATATAGAACATTCTGTCCTTTTTATCTTGAAACTATTGTGTTGCATGAAGCTACAATCTTCTGAGTGGATCTAGAAAATGAAGTAGGCTTTCTTTGTAAACTACTCTGTGGGAAATAAATGTAGTGCTTTCTGCTCCATTATGAGGTCTAATTTTCTGATATAAGGCTTGAAGATGATACGTGTGTGGAAGGTACAAGCTGTCTCCCCATTCAGTAAAGTTTCTTTATTTCAAATGATTAGAAGTGAGTTGGTTACCAAATATTATTTTTTATGGCCCACTTTTCTGTAATTAGAAGTAATAATTTGTGATATCTGGTGTACCATGAAAAAAGACAATCTTACTCCAACATTCTCTTTTTCTTTTTTGATGAGTGCTAATTTTAAAAAGAAAATTTAAATAGATGAGTCAATGTCACATAATTATCCAAACTTGTATTCCAAATGTCTTCTGGATAATATGTTTTTAAGTCTTGTGATAAATATGTAATCAATGTTACTTACTGGAGTTTATGATATAGGGTATCTTGTTACTATTTTTCTGATTCCCTATTTGAGAAAGGCTTTGGACTTGTCAGAGAGATACAAGTCTGAACAAATAATATTGTTAATAAATCCATACTTATCTGGATTGGGGACACTGAGATAAATTGAAATATGCCTTCTTTTGCTTTCCATTTAGTGGAGTTCTGACAAATATTTAACAAAAGATTGTTGAAAAAGTATATGTATACTTTTTAATAAATATACACATATTTAAGTATACACTTAAAATATACATTTACTTTTAAGTTTAATTTGCATATACTTATATTTATATGTATGTATATTTGTTATAAATTTTACTCTTACAAAGGATGAATATCAAACAATTTTTAGGATTTGAAATAGCTCAACTAAAATTCCATCACCTCCACTAGCTTTGTTCATAGTGATGGTTCCCAAGGCTCATTTGACTTTGCAGTCCAGGATATCTGGCTCTAGGGTGATGATCACACCATCGTGATTATCTGGGTCATGAAGATTTTTTGTACAGTTTTTCTATGTATTCTTGCCACCTCTTCTTAATATCTTCTACTTCTGTTACCATTTCTGTCCTTTATTGAGCCCATCTTTACATGAAATTTTCCCTTGGTATCTCTAATTTTCTTGAAGAGATCTCTAGCCTTTCCCAGTCTATTGTTTTCCTCTATTTCTTTGCACTGATTACTGAGGAAGGCTTTCTTATATCTCCTTGTTTTCCTTTAAACTCTGCATTCAAATGGGTATGTCTTTCTTTTTCTCTTTTGCTTTTTGTTTCTTTTCTTTTCATAGATATTTGTAAGGCCTCCTCAGACAACCATTTTGCCTTGTTGCATTTCTTTTCCTTGGGGATGGTCTTGATCCCTGCCTCCTGTACAATGTCTTTAATCTCCATCCATAGTTTTTCAGGCACTCTGGCTATGAAATCTAACCCCTTGAATCTATTTCTCACTCCCACTGTATAATCATAAGGGATTTGATTTAGGTCATACCTGAATGGTCTATTGGTTTTCCCTACTTTCTTCAACTTAAGTCTGAATTTCTCAATAAGGAGTTCATGGTCTGTGCCACAGCCATCACCTGCTCTTGCTTTTGCTGACTGTATAGAACTTCTTCATCTTTGGGTGTAAAGAATATAGTCAATCTGATTTTGGTATTGACCATCTGATGATGTCCATGTATAGAGTCTTCTCTTGTGTTGTTGGAAGAAGGTGTTTGCTATGACCAGTGTGTTCTCTTGGCAAAACTCTATTATTCTTTGCTCTGCTTCATTCTTTATTCCAGGCCCAATTTGCCTGTTATTCCAGGCATTTCTTGACTTCATACTTTTGCATTCCAGTCCCCTATAACGAAAAAAACATCTTTTTGCATGTTAGTTCTAGAAGGTCTCAATATGCCAGCAACTTTGGAAAACTCAGCAGTGGCCACAGGACTGGAAAATGTCAGTTCTCATTCCAATCCCAAAGACAGGCAATGCCAAAGGATGCTCAAACTACCGCAGAATTTCACTCATCTCACACCCTGGTAAAATAATGCTCAAATCCTCCAAGCCAGGCTTCAACAGGATGTGAACAGGAAACTTCCAGATGTTCAAGTTGGATTTAGAAAAGGCAGAGGAATGAGAGATCATATTGTCAACACCTGTTGGATCGTTGAAAAAGCAAGAGAGTTCCAGGAAAACATCTACTTCTGCTTTACTGACTATGCCAAAGCCTTTGACTCTGTAGACCACAACAAACTCTGGAAAATTCTTAAAGAGATGGGAATACCAGACCACCTGACCTGCCTCTTGAGAAATCTGTATGCAGATCAGGAAGTAACAGTTAGAACTAGACATGGAATAACCGGCTGGTTCCAAATTGGGAGAGGAGTACATCAAGGCTGTATATTGTCACTCTGCTTATCTAACTTATATGCAGAATACATGATAAGAAACGCTGGGCTGGATGAAGCACAAGCTGGAATCAAGATTGCCAGGAGATATATCAATAACCTCAGATATGCAGATGACACCACCCTTATGGCAGAAAGTTAAGAAGAACTAACAAGCCTCTTGATGAAAGTGAAGGAGGAGAATGAAATAATTGGCTTAAAACTCAACATTCATAAAACTAAGATCATGGCATCTGGTCCCATCACTTTATGGCAAATAGATGGGGAAAGAGTCGAGAAAGTGACAGACTTTACTTTTTTGGGCTCCAAAATCACTGCAAATGGTGATTGCAGCCATGAAATTAAAACACACTTGCTCCTTGAAAGAAAGGTTATGACTAACCTAGACAGCATATTAAAAAGCAAAGATATTGCTTTTTCAACAAAGGTCTCTCTAGTCAAAGCTATGGCTTTTCCAGTAGTCATGTATGGATGTAAGAGTTGAACTATAAAGAATACTGAAAACATAAGAACTGATGTTTTTGAACTGTGGTGTTAGAGAAGACTCTTGAGAGTCCCTTGGACAGCAAAGAGATCCAACCAGTCAATCCTAAAGGGAATCAGTCCTGAATATTCATTGGAATATGGCCACCTGATGCAAAGAACTGACTCATTGGAAAAGACCCTAATGCTGGGAAAGATTGAAGGCAGATGGAGAAGGGGCGACAGAATATGAAATGGCTGGATGGCATCAGAGACTGAATGAACGTGAGTCTGAGTAAGCTCCGGGAGTTGGCAGTGGACAGGAATGCCTAGTGTGCTGCAGTCCATGGGATTGCAGAAAGTTGGACATGACTCAGTGACTGAACTGAACTGACTGATCACACAGTTTACAAATACTAACAATATTTGATTATTTCATTTATTTGATTCTTACAGAATGCATTCACTGATTTTTTTCAAGCTCTTCTATCTGTAGCCAGATTGGTGTTGAAACTGACATGAGTGTAGTTCTGACATAAATGTTAGTTGATGCCTTTGTTGTACACTAATGAGAAAGAAGTTGAGAGGAGAATCAAGACAAACATATGTTGGGACATACATCTTTGATAACAGTGTGGTCTTTATTAAAGTGGATATACGTTTTCTAATGCTAAAAACTTCTTCAACATTTGTACATCGTTTATGAGTGATGCTACAGATATATTGCACATTTAACATAAAAGTGAAAGAAAAAAAGTGAAGTCCCTCAGTCATGTCCAACTCTTTGCAACCCCATGGATTGTAGCCTACCAGGGTCCTCTATCCTTTGAATTTTCTAGGCAAGAATACTGGAGTGGGTTGTCATTTCCTTTTTCAAGAGATCTTCCCAACCTAGGGATTGAACCCGGGTCTCTTGCATTGCCAGCCAATGAGTTATCATCTAAGCCACCAGGAAAGCAACTTTTTAAGGTAAATCTTTCTAATTACATTTTTCCAACACTTTTTCTAAGATTAGACAGTCAACAATGTTTTGTATAAAACCCTGATTTGGAAAGTTTTTTTGATTTCCACAGTGTGTCTATTCCTACTGTGACTACTTTCAGACTGCCATCATGATATGCAATCACATTCTGTGGTATATTATTTCTACCACACTAGTTCAATAAATACATAAGCTCAGCAGTATAGATAATAGTAAAAGTATAGCATAACTAGGAAGAAAATAATCTGAATATGTATTAATTTGTTTTAGAATTAAGTTATTTTTTAAAATCTAATTTTCAATAAGACTATGTTTAAAACCATCACATAACTTTTCTGAAAATGTAACTGTGAGTTACTCCTATGAGTATGTGTATTAGCCATAATATATCATTGATTCCACACTAGTCTTGATATCAATTTGATTAATCACAGTCCATCCCATCCAGTGGTATATTCACTGAGTGCTCTGTGATGTGGTCAGTGTGATTACTTTTGTAAAGATATAGACAACACGAATAAAATAACTATATTCTTTTATTTTATTTACAGAAGAAAGTAATTCAATCAAATTTTGAATAGCAGGCCTTTGAAGAATAATTTTGAATAGTGATATATTTTTGTCTAGGATAAATCTATGTCAATAAATTATTCAATTAAAGGAAAAAAAAAAAGACTCACAGTCTGTTTACCTCCACACAGAGAAAATAAAGTATAAGCATCAATCAACATTATTATCACATAGGCAACTCTCCCAGCAAACACAAAATAACAAACATAAAAAGCATTACTACACAGGGCTCGATAAATGAGTTGAGGTTGACAGAGGGATGATACATAGATACCATCTCTGTTACTCAGGAGTATGAAAGGGGATTATGGAGAATTTTAAATAATATTCCAGTATTTTATGTAAGTGGAGTTCCCTCATAGCTCAGTCAGTAAAGAGGTAAAGAATCTGCCTACAATGCAGGAGACTTGGGTTTGATTACTTGATCAGGAAGATCCCCTGGAGAAGAAACTAGCAATCCACTCCAGTATTCTTGCCCAGAGAATTCCATGGACAGAGGAGCATGGTGGGATGCAGTCCATGGGATTGCAAGAGTCAGACACGACTTAGCGACTATACATATGTATTTTATGTAAATGCTTCCTTTTCTCCTCTTTCCTCTTTTTGGTTAGGTGTGATGTTATGATTATGCAAAACTGAACAATGTTTTTCAATTAAATGTAAATAAAATCTCAATAAACTAATGTGACTACAATTTTATTTCAGAGGAATTATACATATGAGATTCCTCTAATGGTTCATTAACTGAGTGACCTAAATTCAGTGTGAGCAAATTTATCAATATTTATCATATTAATACATGAGTTAAGTATTTCTTATAATGCATGTATGCTATCAACATATTTCTTGACATACATTTGAAAATAAACAATACAACAGCATACTAACATCCGCTGGATCATGGAAAAAGCAAGAGAGTTCCAGAAAAACATCTATTTCTGCTTTACTGACTATGCCAAAGCCTTTGACTGTGTGGATCACAATAAACTGTGGACAATTCTGAAAGAGATGGGAATACCAGACCACCTGATCTGCCTCTTGAGAAATTTGTATGCAGGTCAGGAAGCAACAGGTAGAACTGGACATGGAAAAACAGACTGGTTCCAAATAGGAAAAGGTGTACGTCAAGGCTGTATATTGTCACCCTGTTTATTTAACTTATATGCAGAGTACATCATGAGAAACGCTGGACTGGAAGAAACACAAGCTGGACTCAAAATTGCCAGGAGAAATATCAATAACCTCAGATATGCAGATGACATCACTCTTATGGCAGAAAGTGAAGAGGAACTAAAAAGCCTCTTGATGAAGGTGAAAGTGGAGAGTGAAAAAGTTGGCTTAAAGCTCAACATTCAGAAAACAAAGATCATGGCATCTGGTCCCATCACTTCATGGGAAATAGATGGGGAAACAGTGGAAACAGTGTCAGACTTTGTTTTTGGGGGCTCCAAAATCACTGCAGATGGTGACTCAGGCATGAAATTAAAAGACGCTTACTGCTTGGAAGGAAAGTTATGACCAACCTAGATAACATATTCAAAAGCAGAGACATTACTTTGCCAACAAAGGTTCGTCTAGTCAAGGCTCTGGTTTTTCCTGTGGTCATGTATGGATGTGAGAGTTGGACTGTGAAGAAGGCTGAGCGCCGAAGAATTGATGCTTTTGAACTGTGGTGTTGGAGAAGACTCTTGAGAGTCCCTTGGACTGCAAGGAGATCCAACCAGTCCATTCTGAAGGAGATCAGCCCTGGGTGTTCTTTGGAAGGAATGATGCTAAAGCTGAAACTCCAGTACTTTGGCCACCTCATGCGAAGAGTTGACTCCTTGGAAAAGACTCTGATGCTGTGAGGGATCGGGGGCAAGAGGAGAAGGGGACGACAGAGGATGAGATGGCTGGATGGCATCACTGACTCTATGGACGTGAGTCTGAGTGAACTCCAGGAGCTGGTGATGGACAGGGAGGGCTGTAGTGCTGTGATTCATGGGGTCGCAAAGAGTTGGCAATGACTGAGTGACTGATCTGATCTGATCTGATCTCATCTGAAAGGAGGAATAAGCCAATTCCAAGGTTTGGTGCCACTCATTCTAGATGATGACTAAAAACTGAACACTAAGCTTTAACTTCTTGAGCCAGAAAGGTCTCTACCAAATTAAAATTGTACTAAGACATGTACATATTAAAATATTGCTATCGGAAAAGACATTGTTGCTAGTGCAGTTTTTCCTGTTAATTTAATTTTTTTCTTAATTTTCTCCTTAAAACAAAATCATTATCTTTCTCTATCACTAAGTTTAATAGTTAACCTTAATTGTCAATGAGAGTATTAATTCTGTGTCAGGGCCATTTTCTTGCTTAAAGATGTATATTTTATTTATTTTTATTTTTTTAAAGATGTATATTTTAGATCTATAATACAAATTGCATGGACTCTATACACCTTATTTTCATGAAAGTAAATTAAATGCTATTAGGAAGAATGCCTTTTGTACTCTATTACTACTTTAATATATCTTTTAAAATAATATTCTTATAAAACATATCTGTCAAATATTTAAATTGGATTATTAATTCATTCTTATAGTTCAGGGGCAGAGTTTAAATTTATATGCAAATATCATAACTTCTAAAGATCTGAATTGATCTAGTTTGTTGAAATGTGACTTTGTATTGAAGATAGTATGCATATAATCCCTTGGAATAGGAATGACATTCTCTAGTTATCTTTAGTATAATAACTGAACAGGAACATTTGAATGCTCATAAATGTATGACCTATTTTATAATTCCATAAATATTTCATACAAGAGAACTTTATAGTATTCACTTTCAAGTTGCCATCATTAAATATCAAGATTAATCCAAGTAAATATTCCTTTGAACTTATTGTCAAGCAATAATAAAATTAAAATTATAAAATATGCATAAAATAACCTGCAAAGGGAAAAGAAAACTACTTCCATACCACTCCTTCTCAGGAAAGAATTACGTGTAAGTTGATTTATTCTTATTTTGAAATATCACTGGACTTAATAATTGTGTACTCTGAACTAACTCTATTTTTGAAACAATGATTTACAAAAATATTTTAAATAGGTCTTCAGAAAGATAAAAAAAGTAATAATTTATCTCTTTTCCTAAACTTAAATTGATCATGCTCTATTATTAAATCATGATTCATTAATGTTTCTGCATTTTGGGCTATGCACATACAGATTTTTTATTTTTTTTCATTTTAAATGGTTCTTAAACATCAAACTGCCTCAAATACTGGGCTATGAAACTTATAAAGTGGGGTTTACTTAAAGATGCAAAATAGGTTCACACTTGAAAATCAATTAAAGTGAATGTACCATACTAACAAACTATAGAAGAAAACTCAAATAATCATATTGATTGAGGTAAATATATTTTACAAAGTATTTTACTCATACTCAGTATTGTTGTTCATTCACTAAGTTGTGTCTGACTCTTTGTGACCCCATGGACTGCAGCACACCAGGCTTCCTTGTCCTGCACTATCTCCCAGTTTGCTCAAATTCATGTCCACTAAGTTGAGGATTCTATCCAATCATCTCACCCTCTGTCACCCCCCTTCTCCTCCTACCTTCAATCTTTCCCAGCATCACAGTTTTTTCCCAATGAGTGGACTCTTCCCATGAGGTGGCCAAAGTATTGGAGCTTCAGCTTCAGCATCAGTCCTTCCAATGAATATTCAGGACTGATTTTCTTTAGGATTGAAAAGAGTGTTCTCCAGACCCACAATTAGAAAGCATCAATTCTTCAATGCTCAACCTTCTTTTTGGTCCAACTCTCACATCCATACACGACTACTGGAAAAACCATAACTTTGACTTATACAGACCTTTGTCAACAAAGTAATGTCTCTAATTTTTAATACTATATCTAGTTTTGTTATAGCTTTTCTTGCAAGGAAGAATAGTCTTTTAATTTCATGGCTGCAGTCACCATCCACAGTGATTTTGGAGCCCAGGAAAATAAAGTCATTGTTTCCATTTTTTCACTATCTACTTATCATGACGTGATGAGACCAGATGCAATGGTCTTCATTTTTTGAATGCTAAGTTTTAATCCAGCTTTTTCACTATAATCTTTCACCCTCATCAAGAGACTCTTTAGTTCCTCCACTTCCTGCCTCTAGTGTAGTATCATGTGCATATCTGAAGTCATTGATATTTCTCTTGGCAATCTTCATTTCAGCTTGTGATTCATCCAGCCAGGCATTTTGCATGATGTACTCTACATATAAGCTAAATAAATAGGGTTCCAAAGTATAGTGGTAAACATTTTACCTCTTTGTAATAAAGAATGTAAAAGTCACATAGATTAAATGGGAAAGTAGAAAATTGTCTATATTTACATATAGCATGATTTTCTACAGAGGAAACTCAAAGAATTTGCAAAAAGCTTCCTAGAACTAATTATTTTGTAAAAGCCCATAGGATACAAAGTGAACATATAAAATAATCCCTTTTAGATAAACTAACAATGAATACAATGATGCAATATTGTAAACTGTGGTACCATCTAAAGTTAGTAAATAAAATACCTTAGAGTAAATCTAAGAAAATTTGAATGGATGCTACAATTAAAAACTACCATAGTTATTGAAGCTCAACATAATAAGGATGTCAATCCACCCTAAATGGATATTTAGGTTAAAAGAAATTCCTATGAAAATCTCAGAATGATGTTTTGTACATATAGAGAAGATTTTTCTAAAACTTATAAGAAAAGAAAAAGGAACAGTAGCTAAAATAATTTTGGAAAAAAAAGTTTAGAAAAGTAATTCTACTGAATTTCAAGGCTTACTCTGCATTAATAACTGCACAATCAAGATTCTGTGATATTCACAGAGGGGTAAACACTAGATCAATGAAAGATATTAAAGAACACAGAAATAGAAACACACAAATATGCCCACGTGATATGGATAGATCATTTAGGATAGGGTAGATCATTTCAGAGCACCAGCATTTAGTCTGTCCTCCGATTTGGTTAGGTCCTAGTAATCCGCCATCATCATCATGCCAACGATCTAACGTTTGAAAGACAGATGAATAAGCCACTCTCTTTTTCCTTAGTGAACAAGTAGGCATGTTTGTGGGCATATTTGTGTGTTTTGAGGAAGGAACAAAGGCATTCAGTGGAAGGAGGAGAGCCTTTCCACAGTGGTGCTGGATCAGTCAGACTTCATGGGCGAGTAATGACCCTGCCCTGCACCTCACAACTTATATCAAAATTAACTCAAATGAATCACGTACTTAGCTTAAAAACTTAATCCTAAAACATTTGCAACCAAATATTTGTTAGGATATAGACAGATCTGATAAAGGATTATATACCTGACATCAATACATAAAGCAAAGGGCTGTGCATGCATGATCAGTTGCATATGACTCTTTGCAATCTCATGGATTGTAACCTGCCAGATTCATCTGTCCATGGGATTTTCCAGGCAAGAATACTGGAGTAGGTTGCCATTTCTTCCTCCAGAGGATCTTCCTGATCCAGGTATCAAACCCATGTCTTCTGAAGCAAAAAGGGAAAAGTTGATAAATTGGATGTCCTAAACTGAAAACTTTTGTTCTACCAATATCCTATTGAGAAGATGAAAATGCACATTGGGAGGAAATGTTTGCAAACCATATATTTGGCAAGTGGCCAGTGCCTAGAATATATGGTGCTGGTGGTTTAGTCGTTAAGTCGTGTCCAACTCTTGTGACCCCATGGGCTATAACCCACCAGGCTCCTCTGTCCATAGGATTTTCCAGGCAAGAATACTGGAGTGGACTGTCATTTCCTCCTCCATGGGATCTTCCTGACCCAGGAGTCGAGCCCAGGTCTCCTGCAGTGCAGGCAGATTCCTTACCAACTGAGTTATGAGGGAAGCCCCAGATGTGAAGAACTGTCAAAATTCAAGAGTTAAAAAAATAAAATTACCAAAAGGGCAAAATACAAGATCAGATATTTTATTGAAGAACATCTGAGTAGATGACAAATAAGCACATGAAAAGATGTCGAACACAATTCATCATTAAGGAATACAAATTAAAACCGCAAAGATATTTTACTATAAACTTATTAGGATGTCTAAAATAAAAATAGTGGCAACACCAAATGCTGGCAAAGATGTAGAGAAGTTGAATGACTCACACACTGCTGGTCAGAATGTAAAACGTTACAGGCACCCTGGAAAATATTTTTCTGGTTTATCATAAAACTAAATATATAACTACCATGTTTCCCAGAAACTGTACTCCTAGGTAATTATCCCAGAGAAATAAAAGGAATATTCTAATAAAATCTGTACATAAATGTGCATAGCAACTTTTCTTGTAATAGTGAAAACTGGAGAAAAATCCAAATGTCCATCAGCTGGTGAATGACTGAACAGATTATGGCACATTCATGTAGTGAAATACATGAAGTGAAATTAGGTAAATATTGATAAATTATTGATATACACAACAATCTCAGTGAATCTTCAAAGAATCATGGTGAGTTAAAAAAAAAAAAAATCCAATCACGAAATGTCATAAACTGAATGTTTCTATTAAATAGCATTCTTAAAATGGGAAATAGATGGGGAAACAGTGTCAGACTTTATTTTGGGGGGCTCCAAAATCACTGCAGATGGTGACTGCAGCCATGAAATTAAAAGACGCTTACTCTTTGGAAGGAAAGTTATGACCAACCTAGATAACATATTAAAAAGCAGAGACATTACTTTGCCAACAAAGGTCCGTCTAGTCAAGGCTATGGTTTTTCCAGTGGTCATGTATGGATGTGAGTGTTGGACTATGAAGAAAGCTGAGCACCGAAGAATTGATGCTTTTGAACTGTGGTGTTGGAGCAGACTCTTGAGAGTCCCCTGGGCTGCAAGGAGATCCAAACAGTCCATTCTAAAGGAGATCAGCCCTGGGATTTCTTTGGAAGGAATGATGCTAAAGCTGAAACTCCAGTACTTTGGCCACCTCATGCGAAGAGTTGACTCATTGCAAAAGACTCTGATGCTGGGAGGGATTGGGGGCAGGAGGACAAGGGGACAACAAAGGACGAGATGGCTGGATGGCATCACTGACTCTATGGATGTGAGTCTGAGTGAACTCTGGGAGTTGGTGATGGACAGGGAGGCCTGGTGTGCTGCGATTCATGGAGTCACAAAGAGTTGGACTGAACTGAACTGAACTGAACTGAAAGTGTCAAAACTATAGAGAATGTTAATAATTACCAAGACTCAGACCTGGGATGGGGAAAGTGTTTTGTATTTTCAGTGTATCAATGTCAGCATACTGCTTGTGATGTTTTAGTATCATTTTGCAAGTTGTTGGAGGAAGTCGGGAAAATGATGCATGGCACCGCACACACACACACATGCACACACACACATATATATGCTCAGTCACTTCAGTGGTGTTCTACTCTTTGCAACCCTATGGACTGTATGTAGCCTGCCAGGATCCTCTGCCCATGGGATTCTCCAGGCAAGAATACTGGAGTGGATTGTCATTCCCTTTTCCAGGGGATCTTCCCAACCCAGGGATCAAACCCACATCTTTTATGTCTCCTGCATTGTCAGGTGGGTTCGTTACCACTAACACCACCTGGGAATTCTATATACATACAATTTCTTACAACAGCATGAAAATTTACAAGTCTTTCAAAATAAAATTTAAGCAATTTTATATATTCAACTAGACAGCTTTTTTTTTTCTTTTTTTTCACATTTTAGAGGAATTATGATCTTCTTTATTTCCTTACATCCCCCCATACTCAGAATCTTATGAATGCATTACTGACATCAACCAGTGCTGATCCAAACATAAATTTCTCAGTTGGTGAAATATGTTGATTTTCTAGAATTTTTTTAGTGCTTCAGCAGCTATACTACTAAGAAATAATTTTGAAACATATCTTTTTATAAATACAACTTGTATAAAACTAAATAAATTTGTAAGGAATTTATCTCTGTATAGAATAGAGCTAAGTAAACTATTTTGTAACATGAGCTCATTAAGCAATGTGACATTATTTTTGCCCACAGTCATTTAGCGTATGACTTCCAGCCCTTCAATTCTCTATGTCTCCAATAATAATTCAACTCTGTATTAGAAACTAAACTGAGTAGTTCACCATATATTAATAAAAAGATAACAATGATAGAATTAAGGATGAACAACTGTGTAATTACCTTTGAATTGTTTACACCAAAGACAGATAAAGATATTATATTCATTGGTGAAGTAGAAATAATGGCTGTCTCTTATTATCTTATAATTAATAGAGTAACATATAAATACTTTCAAGTCTTTACTGCGGTAAAACTAAGGATTAAAAATAATCTTGATTTAAAGCATTTCTCTATGTTGATGTTTGCTGGGTTTGAACTCAGTGCAAACTACCTGGTTAAGATGGTATCTAAGGTCTTGGCTTATCATTTTCCAAATTCCTACTAAAACACTTTAAAATTTGGGGGGAGGAGATGAAAGACCCTAACAGCAAACAAAACAGAAGACAATTTACACACTCCCCTTATATGCATGGCATATTTAACTTAAAATCATATCAACAACTGATGCTGACAAAATCACCACCACTCAGGAGTACACACAATGAACACTTACTTTTTCACTGCTCCTTTTACCAGCATTCTATCTCTAAGTTCAGAAATCAGGGCGTGTTCCATTCAGTAAACCAGAAAATAAGATAAGTCATTTTTGTTGCATATATATTCATTCTTAAAATAGTCTCCTACTCCCTTCATATGCAAAATTTCAAATCCTCCTACAACAAGGACAGGAGAAGTACATTTGCAAAAAGCAATACTTAGCTGAGGAATCTTGGATGGAGAGGAATGGTAATTGGATTTGTTGAAACTGGCTTTCTGGAAATGGCTTCAAATTTTTCAAGACTGATAAGGGTGGACATGGTGATGCCTCAGACCTTCAACTCCATCAGGATTTAGCAGAGGTATTAGTCACTGGCAACCCACCCCAGTATTCTTGCCTGGAAAATCCCACAGACAGAGGAGACTGGCAGGCTCCAGTCCATGGGGTTGCAAGAGTCAGACACGACTTAGTGACTAAACCACCATCACCACCATTAGTCAGTGGAAACTGGTCCTCCCGTAATCTCTATGTCAGAAAGATAAACACTCAATATCAAAGCAGAAGTTCCCTCTCATCTATTTGCAGACTCTCTAAAGATAATAAAAAGACTTAAAAACAATTATGGAAATATCCACATAAACAAACAAAAAAGGTAAACAAACAAACAAAAAGGTAAACAAACACAAAATCATATAACAGATTTCATCAGTATTAACTGAAAAAAAAAAAGGCACTAGTTTCAAAGCTAGATCATAGGAAGCTAGGTGCTGTGAGGAATATTTGTACAGCAGGATGCAGTTAGGATAAAGGTGGCAATATTGACCAGTCTAAGGCTTACACTGGTCTGGTCAATATTGTCACCTTTTTACATGTGCTTCCCAGGTGGCTCAGACGGTAAAGAATCAGGCTGCAATATGGGAGAACTGGGTTCAATCCCTGGGTTCAATCCCTGGGTTGGGAAGATCCCCTGGAGGAAGGCCTGGCAACCCATTCCAGTATTCTTGCCTGGAGAATCCCCATGGACAGAGGAGCCTGGGGAAGGGCACAGTTTGTGGGGTCACTCAGAGTTGGACACAACTGAGTGAGCAACTAAGGACATAGCACAATGTTTACACAGAAAAGATAATGTGAAAGGCATTCACACAGGTTATCCAAACATGCAAGAAAGCAGGAGCAAAGAAAGTAAAAATTTTAGGAATGAAAATTGAGGTGGAGTAAAAGACAAACTTCTTTTCTTGGGGGGGGGGGTGTTAGTTCTAAAAGGTCTTGTAGGTCTTCATAGAACCGTTCAACTTCAGCTTCTTCAGCATTACTGGTTGGGGCATAGACTTGGATTACTGTGATATTGAATGGTTTGCCTTGGAAAAGAACAGAGATCATTCTGTCATTTATGAGATTGGATCCAAGTACTGCATTTCAGACTCTTTTGTTGACCATGATGGCTACTCCATTTCTTCTAAGGGATTCCTGCCACAGTAGTAGATATAATGGTCATCTGAGTTAAATTCACCCATTCCAGTCCATTTTAGTTCGCTGATTCCTAGAATGTTGACATTCACTCTTGCCATCTCCTGTTTGACCACTTCCAATTTGCCTTGATTCATGGACCTGACATTCCAGGTTCCTATGCAATATTGCTCTTTTTAGCATCGGACCCTGCTTCTATCACCAGTCACATCCACAATTGGATATTGCTTTTGCTTTGGCTCCATCCCTTCATTCTTTCTGGAGTTATTTCTCCACTGATCTCCAGAAGCATATTGGGCCCCTACTGACCTGGGGAGTTCCTCTTTCAGTATCCTATCATTTTGCCTTTTCATTCTGTTCATGGGGTTCTCAAGGCAAGAATACTGAAGTGGTTTGCCATTCCCTTCTCCAGTGGAACACATTCTGTCAGACCTCTCCACCATGTCCCGCCTACCTTGGCATGTGGTCCCATCACTTCATGGGAAACAGATGGGGAAACAGTGGAAACAGTGTCAGACTTTATTTTTTTGGGCTCCAAAATCATTGCAGATGGTGACTGCAGCCATTAAATTAAAAGACGCTTACTCCTTGGAAGGAAAGTTATGACCAACCTAGATAGCATATTCAAAAGCAGAGACATCACTTTGCCAACAAAGGTCCATCTAGTCAAGGCTATGGTTTTTCCAGTAGTCATGTATGGATGTGAGTGTTGGACTGTGAAGAAAGCTGAACACTGAAGATTGATGCTTTTGAACTCTGGTGCTGGAGAAGATTCTTGCGAGTCCCTTGGACTGCAAGGTGATCCAACCAGTCCATCCTAAAGGAGATCAGTCTTGGGTGTTCATTGGAAGAACTGATGCTGAGGCTGAAACTCCAATACTTTGTCCACCTCATGCAAAGAGTTGACTCATTGGAAAAGACTCTGATGCTGGGAGAGATTGGGGGCAGGAGGAGAAGGGAGTGACAGAGGATGAGATGTCTGGATGGCATCACTGACTCGATGGACATGAGTCTGAGTGAACTCCAGCAGTTGGTGATGGACAGAGAAGCCTGGCGTGCTGCGATTCATGGGGTCACAAAGAGTCGGACACGACTGAGCAACTGAACTGAACTGAACTGAAAAGACAAACTGAAGACATTGAAAGGATTCCAAGTAAAAATTAAGTTTAAGAACTATAATGAAAAAAGATAAATCTGATTCAGAACAGCTGAAAACCAGAGTATAGTTTTAAAATACCATCAGTACACAAATAATAGCACACAATGAAGGGAAATTCCAATCAAAACCTCAATATAATTTCAAAATCTCAAAATGACTCTAAAACTTACAAAAAAAAAAAAAAAACCTACAAGGAAAAATTCTGAAGTAAAAATTGCTCCATATTTTTAACATATTGCATCATGGTATTTGGCAGCTCTTGACATTTAGTGAAAAGCAATATAGATTTTTATCATGAAAGAAGACACCCTAGTCCAATAAGGCATATCTCAAATTTGGTATAACTTTAGATGTATTAAAGAGGTTATACATACTTTCATGAGGTCATAAATTATGATAACCTCAGAAAGTAATAGCAATTCATATATTTTGTTTACTGTCAATTATTTACAGTATAAATGCTTTTGTGATAAACACATATTTCCTTCTTCCACATTATTCTTCTTTCACCTCAATCTGAGTATTTTATTTAAGGACAGAAGGACTAAGGAAATATTCTACAGAGTTATAAAGCAACATTGTTTCCTACTGTGACTTACAAGGGTGACTCTTACAAATGGGAAAAACTGTATCAGGGAGGAAGACAGAGATATAGACAAGGATAATTTAATCCCTACTACAGGGAGAATTGAAGACTACCTGAGTAATGCCCCAGTAGAAGACAAATAAATAATTACACAAAGACACGGGCACATCAAATGCAGTAATATACAACTACTTGAAAAAAAAAAAAAAGAGTGATCTTTTTGATTAGTTTCTTTTTAAAAGTATATACAACTATTTTGTTTAGCCTCCCTGATTGTTTCTAGGGCTTCCCAATTGGCTCAGTGTTAAAGAATTCTCCTTATGCAGGAGACATAGGAGATGTGGGTTCATTTCCCTGGAGTAGGAAATAGCAATCCACTCCAGTATTCTTTGGAGAAGGAAATGGCAACCCACTCCAGTATTCTTGCCTGGAGAATCCCATAGACAGAGGAGCCTGGTGGGCTACAGTCCATGGGGTCTCAAAGAGTCGGACACAACTGAGCGAATTCACTTTGACTTTCTTTCTTTCTGGTATTCTTGCCAGGATAATCCCTTGGACAGAGGAGCCTGATGGGCTATAGTCCAAGGGGTCACAAAGAGTCGGACACGACTGAGCACCCACAATTATTTATCATGGCTTACTATATTTTTATTTACTGATTCCTTTAACTTCACAAGTTTTAAATGTATCTAAAACAAGAACACCTAACTTAAAAAATTACCATAAATGACCCTTATAGTCACTCTTCAAGTCAGGAACTAGAATTTAGCAGCACATCAAAAACCCATGTTGTGCATATATTTTGACAATCATAGCTCTCTCATTTCCTTAAGGCAATCATTATCTTAACTTTTTTTTTTGAGCCATAGTTATTTTATTTCATAGAAAACATTTATTTTATTTTATTTTGTAACTTTACAATATTGTATTGGTTTTGCCGTATATCAAAATGAATCCACCACAGGTATACATGTGTTCCCCATCCTGAACCCTCCTCCCTCTTCCCTCCCCATATCATCCCTCTGGGTCGACCCGGTGCACCAGCCCCAAGCATCCAGTATCATGCATCAAACCTGGACTGGCAACTCGTTTCATATATGATATTATACATGTTTCAATGCCATTCTCCCAAATCATCCCACCCTCTCCCTCTCCCACAGAGTCCAAAAGAAAACATTATATATATATATATATATTTTTCTTTTTTACAATATTGTATCTTAACTTTTTTAGAAGTTGTTTTTGGGAACTTGATCATTTTTATGTTCATACCTATACACTTTAGTTTAAAGTTCTGTTTATAAACTGGGAACTGGGAATATTCAGGATATTCTGGTGTATCTGGCCCCTTTCACTCAACATGATGTCTTAAATTTCAGTGTTTCACAGACAGCAATATTTTATTCACTTCCATTGCCTAATGGAATTTTTATATGAATATACCATAGTTTCTTCACGCATTACACATTGATGGATATTTTGGTCATTTCCCAGTTTTGTACTTTAAATATAATTCTACCAAAAAATTTAAGTACACATATTTTGGGGCACACATATACATATTTCTGTTGTGTATATATATACCAAAGACAAGAAATAGCAATATGTGAAATATATGACTCTTACTTTAATATGTATAAGTTCATTCCCAAAATGATTTCATCCATAGAAATGCCCACCAGCACATAGTGCTTCAGTCTTTTTAATAGTGAATATTCTGTATGCTGTGCAGAGGCAGTTATTTCATTTTAGTTTTAGTTTGTTTTCCTCTGATTATAATGATTCTGAGCATCTATTTTATAACTTAACTTTCTATTTGGTTATCTCATGAAATATGTTTTAATCTCTTTTTTCTACATTGCTATGTATCTTTTTATCTTATTGATTTGTAGATGATTCTTCATAGACTGTATGATCTCATTGTCAGAATATACATCTTCACCACTTTGCCATTTGTTTTTACTATTTTAAAATTGTATTTTGATAAACAGAATTTCACAATTTTAATGTATTAGAATGCATCACTTTTCTCATTGAGTTTACAGTTTTTGTATCTTATTGAAAAAATTCTTGAGAAGAGGGGTGGAGGAAAGAAGGATTTAAACTTTGGAATGAGCACTAATATACATAGAATGGCTAAACAAAATGTCCTACTGAATAGTACAGGGAACTGTACTCAATATCATGTGATAAAACATAATGAAAAAGAATATATAACTGAATAAATTTATTGTGTAGCAGAAATTAGCACAACATTGTATATCAACTATACTTCAACAAAATATTTTGAAAATGAAATTATGTTCTACTCCCCAAACCTTGAAGATATAATCTTATATTATCTTCTAAAATTATTATTGTGCTACTTTTCATAGTAATAACCATAAATCATCTAAAATTCACTTTATTTATGGGGTGAAGAAAGGGCCAAGTTTCATTTTACCCTATACTTTTCCAAATGAGCTAGCACCAATGATTGTCTTCTCCTTAATATTCCTCTGTAACATCTTTATCATAAACCAAGTTTCAATATGTTGGAAAATATAATCTTGGAAAAATAGCAGTTTTGTCTTAATGTAGCATTTTAATTAAAACTTTAATTTTGATACAGTTGAGTATTCACATGCAGTTATAAGAATAATAAAGCTACCATATCTCTTCATTTACCCAGTTACATCTGAAGTAACAACTTTCAAAGCTATATTACAGTATCACAATCAGGAAACTTACATTGATATATTGAAGATGATATTTCCGTTACCACAAGGATTCCTGCTCTTGTCTGTCTCAGCCACACATACCTTCTCTTCTCCACTGCATTTCTACCACCCAGTGAGTATTAATGTTCTCCATTTCTATAACTTTCATATTTCAGGCTGCTAAGCTGCTACTGCTAAGTTGCTTCAGTTGTGTCGACTCTGAGACCTCATAGACAGCAGCCCACCAGGCTCCCCTGTCCCTGGGATTCGCAAGAGTGTCATATAAATGCGATAACTCAATATATACTCTTTGGAGATTGCCTTTTTTCCCTGAGTATATTTTTCCAGAACTTCATTAAGGCATGTATAAGTGAGGTATTCACTTTTATTGCTAGGTAGTATTCCATGGTAGGGCTTCCCTGGAGACTCAGGAGTAAAGGATCCACCGGCCAATGCAGGAGACACTGGTTCAATCCCTGGGTTGGGAAGACCCTCTGGAGAAGGAAATGACAATCCACTCCAGTATTCTTGCCTGGGAAATCCCATAGACAGAGGAGACTTGTAGGGTGTAGTTCATGGAGTCACAGAAAAATTGGACACAACTGAGCAACAAAACAACAAGAGTTCCATGATATGATGCACAACAGCTCCTTTTATCATTCACCTTTTGAGGGAATTCTGAAGCCTCCAGTTTTAAAGTGAATATTCTTGTATAGGCTTTTATGTAAACAATAATTTTTATTTCTCTGAGATAAATATCCAAATATTCAACTGTTTGGTCATTAGTAGTTGAATGTTTAATTGCAAAGAAACTTCCAAACTTTTCCAGAATGGGTGTTCAGTTTCACAGTTTCACTAGCAATGCATAAATGATCTGGTATTTTTCATATGCTCATCAGTATTGATGTTATTTTTTTTTAAATTTTAGATTTCTTTTTACTATTGAATTTTGAGTGCTCTTAATATATCCTAGATACTATTTCTTTGTCAGATAAGTGGTTTGAAAATATTTTCTGTTGTCAGTTTGTGATTTGCATTTTATCCTATTAATGATATTTTAATTTAATCAGGTCTGATTTATCCTTTCTTTCCTTTCAGGAATCGTAAATTTAGTACCAGGTCTGTCAGCTCTTTTTCCTAGCTCTAGATCCTGAAGATTTTCTCTAATTTTTCTTTTTTCTTTCTTTCTTTCTTTTTTTTTTTTTTTTTTTGAGTGAAAGGTTACAAATTCAGTTTTGTGTGTAGGTCCATGATTCTCCTGAGAAATGTAGTTAGTAGGATATGGATATATAAATAAGGGCATATTTTGCTACAGTGGCTGGATAGTCCAAAATTTGTATGGTGGCTGAATGCCTTGGAGACTCAGGAAAGAGCTGACATTGCAATTGAAATCTGAAGGCATCTGCTGCAGAGTCTCAGAGGGGATCAGTCTTTTATTCAATTTAGATCTTCAACTGATTAAATGCAACTGGCTTACATTATAGAAATGAGTCTGTTTTACGCAACTTCTATCAATGTAACTTCTCATCCCCAGAATATTTGGTGAAATATTTGAGCACCATGGTCCTGTCAAGTTGACACATGAAATTAAATATCACAGAACTGTGTCATTTTGGGATAATTTCTGTATAGAGTATGGGTTAGATGTCATGATTCTTTTATTTCCCCTGTGGTCATCCAATTAGTCCAGCACCATTTGGTGGAAAGGCTATCTTTCATCCTTTCCACTGTTTTTTGTTTGTTTGCTTTTTACCTTTGTACAAAACCAATTGGGCATTTTACATGTGTCTTCTGGGTTCTTTTTTATACCCTACTGATCTTAGCATATCTGCAATTACACAGTTTTAACCAGTGAAGCTATATGACAAGTGATGAAATCAAGTAGAGTGATTCTCTATTGGTATTTTTTTTAAATACCCTATTTTTAAAAAATAACCTATTCCAGCTACTTTGCTTTCTATATAAATCACAGAATAATCCTCTGCCTATGTAAAAAAAAAAAAAAAAAAAGCTTTAATAAAGGTTTCAATAAGCTGCAACCATAGTCTTTTATATGTTGATTCTTCAAATCCATTATCACAGTATGACTCTCCATTTATTAAGGGCTTTTATTTTTTCATCTACTTTTTATAACTTTCTCTATGCCAGTCCTTTACATGCTTTGTTATTGTCTTTCACATTCTGTGTAATGGTTTTAAGTTGTATTGTGATTCTAATTTTTGTTTTTATATCTTCAAAGTTAGTATACAGAAATATGGTTGATTATTGAGTGTTAATTTTTTTTTATATTCTGAACTCTTTGCACACGTGTATTAGTTCTAGGATTTTTTACTTGAGATGTTGTTATGGGCTGAAATGTGACTTTCTCGCAATTCATATTTTGAAGTCCTAACTCCAGGTGCCTTAGAAAGTGACAGTATTTAAAAACAGAGCCGTTAAAGCGGGGGGATTAAGGTAAGAATGTGGTCATTAGAATGTGCCCTAATCCTATGTTACCAGTGTCCTTATAAGAAGAGATGAGAACACATGTACACAGAGTTTGGCCATTTGAGCAAATAGCCATTGACAAGACAAGATAAGAGGCCTTAGAAGAAACTCATCCTGCTTGGACATCTAGCCTCCAGAATCATGAGAAAATAAATGTCTGGTGTTATAGCCACCTAGTCTGTGGTATTTTGTTATAAAAGCAGAAGTAACCTAATTCAGATGTTTTAGAATTTTCTACATATACATCATGCATTGGCAAACAGAAAGAAAAACAGTGACTTTTTTTTCTATCCTCCTTTTTAATCTGTCACTTATTTCTTAATCTTGCCTTTATGAAGTGGCTTAAAGTTCTAGCATTATCTTGAAGATAGTGTTGTGAGTGGACAGCTCTACCTCACTCCCAATCTTACAGGGAAAACATTTAATATTTTACTGCTTTTTTTTGTATTTTTAAGAAATATTTTATATGCAACTTGATGATCTTCTATAAAGTTTTCTATATATGAGATTTCTGACACTAACTTTCATTCTGTTGGATTCTGAAGGTGTCTTTTATTTTTTTCTGCCGGCCTCTCCTAAAATAGGCTGAACAGAGGTTTTAATATTTCACAAGAGTGATTGGTTTCTCAAATGCTTGGTAAGGAATTCACAAAATTCTCCTAGTAAGAATTATAATTGCCTTCACTTTCTCTCCCTCTGTACAGGTAACAATTAATGCAAATAAAATGTATGTAAATAATTATTACAGCACATATTAAAGTCAATTAGATAGCCTCTCACTCCAAAGATGGTAATACTTGACTGAGAAATTCTTCAATCTGATAGAGAGAAGTTTGGTAGATTCCTGGCTTTTCTGCAATTTCTAATAGGGTAGTTTTGCTATTATTCATTGTGAGAAAAGCAGTGTCATTCTGAGAAAGCTAAAAGAAGCTATACCATAGAATAAATGAAATTACCTCTCTCTACTAGAATATACCAACTTGCTTTTCCCTATGGCAGTGAAGCAATTGAATACTCAACTGTGTTTTTCTTGAATAGTCAACTGTGTTTTTCAACTAAAGGTTTATTCCAATATGGTTTGTAATACTGGATTAGAAAATGTTCCTGACTTCTTCTGGTGTTTCTGATTGTGGGTCATAAATATCTGCTCAAATACAGAATTGTTGATATACACTTGCTTTCTGCTATGCTTGTACATGTGTGAAAAATACAAGAAAGAATGGCAAAAAAAAAGGTGAGTCTCTGAGGGATATTTTTTCCTCTTTCTAATGTTTCTGCTAATGTTGTAATATCAATTTGATAAAAAAAATCTACTGCCAAACAAATAAGTTCTAATTCATATATTGGTTTATTCAACAGAGTCCAACAAAGAAATATGTGAACAAATATTATATGCCCAGTACTGTAGACTGCTGGATACACAGTAATGAGTAAAATAAAAAGTCTTTTTCTTTATGGAGCTTAGTTCTAGTGTAGGGGCAGTAAAAACACTGTAAGTAATCAAAGAGTATAAAAAAATACAAATTGGGATAAGTGCTATTTCTTTAAAATCAAGTTTTTTGAAATAATAGACACAAGATAAAATTCACACTTTTTACACATTTGGTTCTATGACTTTTGGCAAATTCATAGCTATACAACCACTCCCATATGGTATTATAGTACTATATAGGTAATATTTTAAGTGATAATTCATTTACACTGCTTGGTTTCCTTGCATATATTTCTCTAATAAGTTATTACATTTATGAATACTTCCTTCTAGGCCTTTTCTAGTTGCTGTAGTTCTATGGCAGATAACTTCACTCTATGTTTGGAGAAGATGCACTTTGAAATATCAGTGTTGAGATGCCAATTCATAAGGAGATTTAAAAGAACCTGCTATTGGCCACATAAGAATTCATGCAGTCAGGTAACAACTTCTTTGTTTTTGAGATTATCTCTGAATTGACTAAAGGGAGGAAGAATTTATGTCTTTCTAATACTTCAGTTCAGTTCATTTCAGTTGCTCAGTCTTGTCCGACTCTTTGCGACCCCATGAATTGCAGCACGCCAGGCCTGCCTGTCCATCACCAACTCCCGGAGTTCACTTACTCACGTCCATCAAGTCAGTGATGCCATCCAGCCATCTCATCCTCTGTCATCCCCTTCTCCTCCTGCCCCAATCCCTCCCAGCATCAGAGTCTTTTCCAATGGGCCAACTTTTCGCATGAGGTGACCAAAGTACTGGAGTTTCAGCTTTAGCATCATTCCTTCCAAAGAACACCCACGGCTGATCTCCTTCAGAATGGACTGGTTGGATCTCCTTGCAGTCCAAGGGACTCTCAAGAGTCTTCTCCAAAACCACAGTTCAAAAGCATCAATTCTTCAGTGCTCAGCCTTCTTCACAGTCCAACTCTCACATTCATACACGACCACAGGATAAACCATAGCCTTGACTAGACGGACCTTTGTTGGCAAAGTAATGTCTCTGCTTTTCAATATGCTATCTAGTTTGGTCATAACTTTCCTTCCAAGGAGTAAGTGTCTTTTAATTTCATGGCTGCAGTCACCATCTTCAGTGATTTGGGAGCCCAGAAAAATAAAGTCTGACACTGTTTCCACTGTTTCCCCATCTATTTCCCATGAAGTGATGGGACTGGATGTCATGATCTTAGTTTTCTGAATGTTGGGCTTTAAGCCAACTTTTTCACTCTCCTCTTTCACTTTCATCAAGAGGCTTTTTAGTTCCTCTTCACTTTCTGCCATAAGGGTGGTGTCATCTGCATATCTGAGGTTATTGATATTTCTCCTAGCAATCTTGATTCCAGCTTGTGCTTCTTCCAGTCCAGCGTTTCTCATGATGTACTCTGCATAGAAGTTAAATAAGCAGGGTGACAATATACAGCCTTGACGTACACATTTTCCTATTTGGAACCAGTCTGTTTTTCCATGTCCACTTCTAACTGTTGCTTCCTGACCTGCATACAGATGATCTTAGCCAAATAAATAATATTTTTTAAAGTAATGGTGGTTTTGGTATATATGAGAAATATTATATATATATATATATATATATATATATATATATATATATATATGAAATAGCATCCAGAACTATTATGACAAAACACTTAAAATCAATCTTAACTTAAGGGCAAGACTGTAAGTTACTGGCTGGAATTCACCCAACATGAACTTAAATTCTGTAGGACATAAAGCAGAAAAAGCACAATGTTGGAATCCAAGAAGTTCATACCTAGATTTCAACTGTAAACAGGCAAAGATTTTTTTTTCTTATTCTTACATACTAGTTTTCTTCTTAGATAAGATGAATTTATTCCAAGCATTTAAGTAAATCCCTATAAGAAGAATGAATTATAATTACTGAGACTATATAAAATCAGAAGGTTTTTCCCTTCTTAACTAAGTCCTCATTCCTTGACACCAAACAAAACAGAATATACAAAAGAGAATTACCAACTTGGTTAATAACTTTTGGTACTAGATTCACAAACAGTCACTAAATTTGTAGCTTGGATTTAACAAAACATTGGATAACTTGTTTCAAAAGTACCCATGGGAGTCAATCTAAATTTAAGCAAAGAGTTCAGAACTATAGGCCATCCCGTGGATCATATTGATGAGGTAAAAGTTACATTTCTAGACAGAAAATACTCTGATTATATGTATTTATTTTAATGCATAAGCACTATATGACAGAGTATACTAGGTATAAGTATTGGAAAGAGATGGGAATACCAGACCACCTGGCCTGCCTCTTGAGAAATCTGTATGCAGGTCAGGAAGCAACAATTAGAATTGGACATGGAAAAACAGACTGGTTCCAAGTAGGAAAAGGTGTACGTCAAGGCTGTATATTGTCACCCTGCTTATTTAACTTCTATGCAGAGTACATCATGAGAAACACTGGACTGGAAGAAGCACAAGCTAGAATCAAGATTACTGGGAGAAATATCAATAAGCTCAGATATGCAGATGACACAACCCTTGTGGCAGAAAATGAAGAGGAACTAAAAAGCCTCTTGATGAAAGTGAAAGTGGAGAGTGAAAAAGTTGGCTTAAAGCTCAACATTCAGAAAATGAAGATCTTGGCATCTGGTCCCGTCACTTCATGGGAAATAGATGGGGAAACAGTTGAAACAGTGTCAGACTTTATTTTTCTGGGCTCCCAAATCGCTGCAGATGGTGACTGCAGCCATGAAATTAAAAGACACTTACTCCATGGAAGGAAAGTTATGACCAAACTAGATAGCATATTGAAAAGCAGAGACATTACTTTGCCAACAAAGGTCCGTCTAGTCAAGGCTATGGTTTATCCTGTGGTCGTGTATGAATGTGAGAGTTGGACTGTGAAGAAGGCTGAGCACTGAAGGATTGATGCTTTTGAACTGTGGTTCTGGAGAAGACTCTTGAGAGTCCCTTGGACTGCAAGGAGATCCAACCAGTCCATTGTGAAGGAGATCAGCCCTGGGATTTCTTTGGAAGGAATGATGCTAAAGCTGAAACTCCAGTACTTTCGTCACCTCATGCTAAGAGTTGGCTCATTGGAAAAGACTCTGGTGCTGGGAGGGATTGGGTGCAGGAGGAGAAGGGGATGACAGAGGATGAGATGGCCGGATGGCATCACTGACTCGATGGAAGTGAGTCTGAGTGAACTCCGGGAGTTGGTGATGGACATGGAGGCCTGGTGTGCTGCGATTCATTGGGCCGCAAAGAGTCAGACATGACTCAGTGACTGACCTGAACTGAACTGATGATATCTGGTCCTATCACTTCATTGCAAATAGATGGAGAAACAATGGAAACAGTGACAGAGTTTATTTTCTTGGCCTCCAAAATCACTGTAGATAGTGACTGCAGCCATGAAATTAAAAGACACTTACTCCTTAAAAGAAAAGCAATTACAACCTAGACAGCATATTAAAAACCAGAGACATTATTTTGCCTACAAAGGTCCATATATTTAAAGCTATGTTTTTTCCAGTAATCCTGTATGGATGTAAGAGAGCACTGGACAATAAAAAAGGGTGAGCACCGAAGAACTGATGCCTTTGAAGTGTGGTGCTGAAGACTCTTGAGAGTCCCTTGGACAGCAAGGATATCAAACCAGTCAAATCCTAAAGGAAATTGACCCTGAATATTCATTGGAAGAACTGATGCTGAAGCTAACGCTCCAATACTTTGGTCACCTGATGGGAGATATTGAATCAGTGGAAAAGACGCTGATGCTGGGAAAGATTGAAGGCAGGAGGAGAAGAGGACAACAGAGGAAGAAATGGTTGGATGACATCACTGTCTCAGTGGCCATGAGTTTGATCAAACTC
Organism: Bos javanicus; assembly: GCF_032452875.1. Lineage (NCBI taxonomy): Eukaryota > Metazoa > Chordata > Mammalia > Artiodactyla > Bovidae > Bos > Bos javanicus. Next base: position 2,124,881 of record NC_083871.1, on the reverse strand, counting down.
AGGAAGATAGTGAAGGAAAGAGAAATCTGGCTTGCTGTAGTCCATGGGGTCATAAAGTTTTGGACAGGACTGAGTGACTGAACAAAAACAGCCAGAACTTGCTTGCATCATGGGGGAGCTAGTTACCTGACCAGGAGTCAAACCCAGAACCCCTGCATTGGGAGTGCAGTCTTGGCCCTTGAACCACAGGGAAAGTCACTACTTTCATTTTTTTATCTTGTTCTTAAAAGCCTCTTGATGAAAGTGAAAGTGGAGAGTGAAAAAGTTGGCTTAAAGCTCAACATTCAGAAAATGAAGATCATGGTATCCGGCCCCACCACTTCATGGGAAATAGATGGGGAAATAGTTGAAACAGTGTCAGACTTTATTTTTCTGGGCTCCCAAATCACTGAAGATGGTGACTGCAGCCATGAAATTAAAAGATGCTTACTCCTTGGAAGGAAAGTTATGACCAACCTAGATAGCATATTGAAAAGCAGAGACATTACTTTGCCAACAAAGGTCCGTCTACTCAAGGCTATGGTTTTGCCTGTGGTCATGTATGGATGTGAGAGTTGGACTGTAAAGAAGGCTGAGCGCCGAAGAATTGATGCTTTTGAACTGTGGTGCTGGAGAAGACTCTTGAGAGTCCCTTGGACTGCAAGGAGATCCAACCAGTCCATTGTGAAGGAGATCAGCCCTGGGATTTCTTTGGAGGGAGTGATGCTGAAGCTGAAACTCCAGTACTTTGGCCACCTCATGCAAAGAGTTGACTCATAGGAAAAGACTCTGATGCTGGGAGGGATTGGGGGGCAGGAGGAGAAGGGGACGACAAAGTGTGTGATGGCTGGATGGCATCACTGACTCGATGGACGTGAGTCTAAGTGAACTCCAGGAGTTGGTGCTGGACAGGGAGGCCTGTCATGCTGCGATTCATAGGGTCGCAAGAGTTGGACACGACTGAGCGACTGATCTGATCTGATCTGATTAATGTTAATTGTGTTATTAATGGTAGCTTTTTGTTTGTTTTTAAATGTTGCATATGAAGTTGATGAAATTACACTCTATTCCTGTGTTGAGAGTTTTTATAATTCTTTTATTTTGTCAAATGATTTTCCTGCAACATTTTATTAATTGATGTGATTTTTAATCTCACTGATAAGTTGGATTACACCCACTTACTTTCAAATGGCTAATCAGTCTCATATCCTTGAAGAAAAAGGCATTGGTCATTGTATATAATTGTTTTAAGTAGTGTTGGATTTGATTTGTTAAGTTCACGAAGGATATTGGCCTTTGGTTTTCTTTTCTTGGATACTTCTGGTAATATTAGCTTTTAAAAAATGAGGTGGGACTGTTCCTTCCTATACTTCTGAAAATTTTGTGTTAAACTGGCATTAATTCTTCTTTAAATATTCAAATTCTTCAATGAGATAATCTTGGCCTAGCTATGTCTTCTTTGGGAGATTTTAATTACAAATGTAATTCTTTAATGTTTATAGAAATAGGCACGTCATCTCTTCTAACATAAATGAGTTTTGGTACCTTGTTCTCATGAAATTGATCCATATACTCTGAAATTTCAAATGTGATCATAAAGTTGTTTGCATATTAACTTTATTAAGACCACAGGATCTGTGGTGATTTCCCTTATTTAATTCCAAAAAATCTTGATGAATTTTTCCTCTTGTTTAATCTTTATTAGTCTTGCTAAAGACTTATGGGTTGTATGTTTTCTACTTTCTCAAGGAAATTTGAATGATTTGTTTTTGACATTTCCTCTTTTCTAATGTAAGCATTCTGTGAGGTAAGTTTTCCTCACAATACTGCTTTAGCTACATTTGACGTATTTTATGTTGCATTTTGATTTTTTTCATTCACTTTTATGTGTTTTTCAATGTCCTCTCTAACTTCCTCTTTGATGCATGACTGTTTAGAAGCATATTTCGAATCTCCAAGATTGTGAAGATTTTCTTATTTTCCTGTTATTGATTTTTAATTTGATTCTATTTTGGTGAAAAAGCACACCCTGCATGACTATTATACATTTGTTAAGTGTTGGTACATTTGAGAGTTGAGGTTTAGTAATTTGCAGCATTTTACATTTCTTTTAAGAGAATGTATTATTGCTTCCTGAAATACTATTATGATAATTGCTTCAAAGTCTACCTCAGTTCATCTCAGCATTTAATATATCTCTGTGCTGACATCTGTTAATTGTCTTTTTCTCATTTTTTCATTTTTTTATGGTTTTTCATATGATAAGTAATTTTTAATTGTATCATAGACATTCAGGTTATCTTATAAGAATCTGGAATCTCTGTTGAGATGTAGCATGTGGGCCATGTGTATATGTGAACATATGAGTTTCTATTTGGGCCCCACAAACAGCATCTCAAATGTAGAACATTGACTTAGTTCTATCTGTTCTCCTCCAACTGATATGGTAAGACCAGTACTTTTCTGGATCCCAGTGTCACAAAGGAGAGTAAATCATAGGAAGTATTCAACTGATTTGTTGCTCTAATGTGGTACCAGAAGCTTAGCTACCCTTTGTACCCTTCTGACTCCCCAAAAGGATAAGTGACCCTCCCACCACATCAACCTCATTAATGCAGGTTGGAGGTTGGGCACATCTTCATTTTGGGCCTTGCTCCCAAGAAGGAAGCTTGAAAGCTGAATGTTGATTATCTCACCATTGTCCACCTCATAATGTTTGATTGATACCAGATTGGGTTAGGTTCTTAGCTTCCTTTTTGGACCTGCTAAACTCAAGAGTTGAAGGAGAAGACAAAGAACTAGTGCCCTTTGCTTTGTCTTGCCTTCTTCAGTCATTGCTATCAGCAGGAGGTAGACATTCAGCTTCATGGAGTCTCAGTGACATGAAGGATAGAATTAGGTGGGATATTGAAGTGTTTACTAGTCCTGGCTTGCAGCACCTTGTTCAGTGTTGCTGATGCCATGTATGCTGAGGCTGTTATCCATAAGAACTGGATGACATGCAGGGGGCAGGAAGGAGTGTAGGGAAGCCTCATGGCAATGAGAGTGAGCTTACTCTTCCTGAGGCGAGTTTCACTGTAGCTAATTGGAGCTGGAAGTCCAGCTTGAGACTGGACTCTGCTAGTACTTTCCTTCTTAGATCATCAGAGAGCCATCTGCTTCCTTCACGTTTAGGTGGAAAATCAACTTCTTGCTAGGCCCACCAACGTTGTCCCAGGAAGACAACTGGTACACTTCCTATTTCCATTGGGTAGGGGTTGGAAGATCTGCTGTCTACTCACTTGCTGACACCACCTGCAGGACAGAGCACCACTGCCTGCTTCCTTCAGGATGGGGCGGAATGGCAGGTGGTCAGCTGGTGTGTAGTGAAAGCAAATTAGCCAAGATGGCACAGTCAAGCTCTCTTAACTCACTGCCTCTTGCTCTTGCCTCATGTTTTGTAAATAATGATTGTATAACAGCTGAGATCACTCATGTGCATCACGAGGCACTTGCTTGGTCACAGGCTACCATGTATGGCACAGCTGTGTGAACTTCACCTAGAAAAGTGGCAGCATTACCGCTGCATCATGGCTGTGTCCCTTGGGTCAGCCTGGAGAGGAGAGAATATAGTGTGTCTGCATACGGATGCTGCACCAGCTGAGAGAGAATGCTGTTATGGCTGCTGTGCCAGCCAGGAGAGAGATTGTGTTGGTTAGATTATGGTACGGCTGTTGCTACAGCTGCTGCACCAGCCAGGACAGAATAAACCAGTCTGCAGTTCCTATGGCTCCTCAAGTCTTCTTCCAGCCTCTTAGTTTGTGCCTTGCCTACCCTGGATTCAGCAAACAGTGTGAACAGCAAGAGAACTGGCACTGTGAACAGGATCAGTGACACATGGTGCTAAATCAGTTTCCCACAAGGTTTCTCTGAAACCTTTGAAAGGGGTAGTTCTTCCACTGGTGATTGAATAAAAGATGGCTGGCATTCCCATAAAAATGTTGTCATCAGGCCATTCTTTTCCTCACCCTTTGGTTCAATGATCAGGCTTCTTTTTAGTCTCTAGTCTGTTCCTGTTGGAGAGTCCAGGACAGAAGCCTCTGGAGAAACTCCTCAGGGTATATTAGAGGGACAGGAACATATATCTTCACGATCCAAGATCCCTAGACAGCTCTCCTTCTTTCCACAATTCAGAGACTTGTGTGTTTATTGTGTTACCTCCAGGGCCCTTTAGCAGTAGGGGAGAACCTAAGAAAAATGAAATGATTACATCTCAGCAGAACTAGAAGTCTTAAATGTAGTGTTTGAAATTAATTTGTTATATTGCAGCTACTTCTCCTACATTTTGGTCTTTTCAACAGAGCTTGTCTATTCCTTTCCCTTTGATTTTTCCATGTAAGCTCAAAATTAGCTAGTCAAATTTTTGAAAAGATATTCATTTTGAACTTCAATTGTTTGTCACTAATCTGAGATTAATGTGGAGAGAATTAACTTGAGTTTTCTAATCCATGTAAATATAATGTTTTCTATTGATTTCCTTTTTTAGTATATGCCAATACTATATTGTAGCTTATTGCGTAAAGACCTTTTACATATTATATCTATTTCAAAGTATTTAATTTGTTGCTATTATAAATCACTTCTTTAAAAAGCATTAATTCTTTGTTACTCATTTACAGAATTGCAATTGACTTATTTTACTGACACTCCATATAACAAAATTGGTATAATTTTTACTCATTCTAATAATTTATTTCAATAGTTTATTTTTGGATGTTATTGATACACAGTTACATCATCCACCAATAGTGACAATTTTGTATTATCCTTGTTGCTATTTTTTATTGCTTTATTGTATTATTCAGACATCTAAAACAATTCTGACTGAAGTGGTCATATTAATTACCCTGAATTTTTTTCCCCAGTTTAAAGAGAAGACATTTAATATCTCCTCTTTAACTTTTAAGAATACTCTTTTGTTTAAGATAAACAGTATTGTCTTATTTTTATTTATAAGCTAAAGTGTTATAACAGTAATACTGTCTTACAGTGTTCATATATCTAAAAACACACTTCTGTACTTCAAAAATATAAAAGTGTCCTGGAATTATAATTTAGCATTGCAAAATGTTTCTGCTTTCTGTATATGCTGCTCTAATTTATTATAGCATTATTTTTTATTTTTTACATGAAAAGATTGTAAATGTGATTCTCCTTAAATGTACTTAAGCTTCATGAGTTTTTATCATGATATTTAGAAATGTAATGGGTGCATGTTATTATGGTTGTTTTGTTTCAAGCTCTGTGTCCATAAGTTAGTTTACCTTCTTGAATCAAAATATCAAGTCTTTATTCAACTAGGTGAAACTTCTTTCAGCTGATCAATATTTTCTCATATTCTCTTCTTTCTTACCAAAACCTTATTTACTCAATATTGGATCATTTGGACTTAGTCTTTATTTTTTAAATATTATTTCTTGGTTCTTTTGTGTTTTTCCTCTTTCAATCTGAGAAAATAATAAAAGTTGGCCTCATATCACTTTTTATCTTTTTTGCCTATATGAACAATTTCAGAAATAAGCATTTACTCTGACTTTTTTGTTTTTTTAACCTGGGTTCTAGAGACTCATCACATGTCTGATGATTATTTTTCCCTCAAGAGGTCTTGTTTCATCTCTGTGGTTGATTCATCATATATTTTATAAACATTTGGTAATTTTTTTTCCAAGATCTTCTCAAATCCCTTAACATTGTAAAAGGCTGCCAGAATCCTCAGTCTCAGCTGGTAGCATGCTGCCTTATGGGTTCTGTAAACTAAAGTCACAGCATGTACCTCAGATGCTTGACAAGTTGTCCATGCATCCACATCCTAATCAGACTCACGTGGCCAAAACCAGGACTTCTCCATGTTTCTGGATAAAAATGACGTGAAGGCAGAGGAGGGGGGCAGGGATTGGGCAAGAAATTTGTCTTTAGTGTGATGATACAGAAGGCTGATTCTGCTTCTGCTTATCACATCTCCTCAAAAATCTCATGTTGGGTATTTGAAAGGGTTTTCTTTCCAATTATTCACTTCAGACATTAAAAAAAAAATAAAATAAATGTATGCTGTAAATGGCAATTATCAATCATTTATGATTTTGTTCCCCCTCATATGAAGAATAGCTAACAACTATTCAAGAATTAGTCACCACTGAGAGAAGGCAATGGCAACCCACTCCAGTATTCTTTCTTGGAAAATGCCATGGACGGAGGAGCCTGGTGGGCTGCAGTCCATGGGGTTGCTAAGAGTCAGATGCGACTGAACGACTTCACTTTCACTTTTCAGTTTCCTTAATTGGAGAAGGAAATGGCAACCGACTCCAGGGTTTTTGCCTGGAGAGTCCAGGGACGGGGGAACCTAGTGGGCTGCCATCTATGGGGTCACACAGAGTCGGACATGACTGAAGCGACTTAACAGCAGCAGCAGAGAGAATCTTAAAAAAAGAAGGATGAGGCAAAAGCAATACATGCACCACAGAGACAAAAATGGGCACACTAGAAAGTCAGAGAATCTGTTACATATTGATGCCATTTCTCCTTCCCTAGGACAGCACAGAACCATGCTGAAAGGTCACCCCTCAGCCCCCAGTTGGAAAAGAGACCCCAGGGAAGCAGCATACCAGCTTAGTGGATCACTCTGCATAAGCCCCTATTTCTGATCTTGCACTGCAAGAATTGCAGGGGACTCTGCAAGGCTCAATTACTAGGAATCTGACTGTGACAGAAGCAGTGAGGGGCTTTCAAAATTAGCATAGTAGTCTCAACACACTGATTTCACACCTGCAGTGCCCAAGTAGTAATCCCAACCAGAAGCTTTGCTCATCTGCAGAGCCAAGTAAGGAGCGGATTCTGATCATGGAGCTAGGTGGGGTACAGATCTGCTTTTCTGGGCCCTCAAATAAGTAATTATGCTGACCCTAAAACCAGTTAGCCTATGCCTAGGCAAGGAGTTGAATCATAGCCCCATCTGCTCTAGAGAATGCCTCCCAGACCAATCTGACCAAAGCTGACAACTCTTGGTTGAGTGTGGACCCAGAGATGCTTGAGCTAAGAAATGGGCTTGTTTAGTCATTCAGTCATGTCCAACTCTTTGTAACACCTTGAACTGTAGCCCACCAGATTCCTCTGTCCATGGGATTTTTTTTTCCAGGCAAGAATACTGAAGTAGGTTGCCATTTTCTCCTCTAGGGGATCTTCTTGACCCAAGGATTGAACCTGTATCACCTGCATTCCAGGCAGATTCTTTACTCACTGAGTCACTGGGGGACCCAAGAGAAGGGCTAACAGAGTCAATAGTTTGCAGAGTAAACCAAGCAACCATATTTGGCCAAGGAAGTTGGGATGCAGGTCAGCTCGAATTAAGACAAGAAGGCCTTACTTACCAGATTTAGAGCTGCTTCTGCTGTTGCTGGGCAGGGACTCTAATTCACAGTCCCACTCATCACTGAATATTGCCTTTAGCCTATCTGATAAAGGAGCCTTACCAGAGTATGTGGATTTTGTTTGTCCCAACAGCCCTTCATACAGTGACATTTGAACACATAGCACAACCCATGTCTCCTCCATCTTCAGAACATAAGCAGTGGCTTCACCTAACCAGAGAACTGAGTAGACAATTAGGCCTAATCTGGGCCTCCAAAAAATAAGCCATACAGACTGTAGGTCATATCCTACAGTCCCATGATGGAAGGATTCATTCACACCCTGTCTCCTACTGAGTATAACAGCTAGTCCTAACCATCTACTAAGAATCCAGACATCATAAAGCCTCACTTTGGTAGGAAACCAAACCAGCAATTCCACCCAACTATTCTCAGCCATTGGTTCAAGCTTCAACCCCACTGGTCCCCATCCTCGGAGCTTTATCAGTTGCCTAACTCAGGATTATACCTAATCACAGTCCCCAACTGCCCCAATGCATTACCAGATTACCACTCAGAAACCCAAACTGAGCTCACTAAGGCAGGACAGTCTCTGCTGAAGCAAACCTCTAAAATCTGGAAGAGGAGCCTGATTACTCAAATACAGAGACACCAACAGGAGAAATCAAGAGTCAGGAAAAATCAAATAAATGTGACACCATGAAAAGAAATCTGATAAAACTGACCTTAAAGAAATGAAAATCTATGAACATTTACACAAAGATTCAGAATAATTTTTAAAGGAGTTTAATGAGTTACAAGAAAGCAGACAGACAAAAAAATTAAATTAAGAAAACAACATATGAACAAAATAAGCTTGATAACAAAACAGCAACACCACCACCAATAAATACAGAATCCCTAAAGGTAAAAAATAAAATAACAGAACTAAAGAATTTAAAAGAGAGCTCCAAAAGCAGAGCCTACCATAAATAAAAAGAAGACAGAATGTTGGAATTTGCATATTCAGAAGAGGGAAAATGGGAAGAAAAGGAAAACAATTAAGAAAGCTAATGGGAATTGCGAGACACAAGGAAGAGAAAGGATGCTCACCTTATGGAAATTCCAAATGGGGAAAGAGAAAGATAAAGGACAGAAAATAGTGTTAAAGTCATAATGGTTGAAGTCTTCCTGAATATGGGGACACAAATGGACCTCTAAAAGTATGAGGGCCAAAGAACCCAAATAGATTGAACCTAAACAAGGCTACATTGAGACAAATTATAATTATCAAACTTCAAGACAAAGAATTTTGAGAGTAGCAAAATAAAAGTCAGAATTTACATGTTTTTGTTGTTTTTCATTTGCTGAGTAGTGTTTGACTCTTTGAGACTCCATGGACTGCAACCTGTCAGGCTTCCCTATCCTTCACTGTCTCCTGAATTTGCTCAAGCTCATACACATTGAATCAGTGATGCCATCCAACCATCTCATGTGCTGCTCCCTTCTCCTGCCCTCAATCTTTCCCAGAACAGGGTCTTTTTCAATTAGTTGGGTCATTAAATCAGGTGGCCAAAATATTGGAACTTCAACTTCAGCACCAGTCCTTCCAATGAATATTCCGCATTGATTTCCTTTAGGATTGACTGGTTTAATCTCCTTGATGTAAAAGGGACTATCAAGAGCCTTCTCCAGCACTACAATTCAAAAGAATCAATTCTTCAGTGCTTAGTCTTCTTTATTGTTCAACTCTCACATCTGTACATGACTACTGGAAAAAAAAAAACACATAGTTTTGACTATATGAATCTTTGTCAGCATGTGATATATCTGCTTTTTAATATGCTATCTAGGTTTTTCATTGCTTTCCTTCCAAGGAGCATGTGTTTTATTACTTTCATGGCTGCAGTCACTGCCCAGTGATTTTGGGGCCCAACAAAATAAAATCTGCCTCTCTTTCCACTTTTATCCCTTCTATTTGCCATCAAGTGATGACACCAGACTCCATGATCTTAGTTTTTGAATATTGAGTCAGCTTTTCCATTCTCCTCTTTCACCCTCATCAAGAGGCTTTTTAGTTACTCTTCACCCTCTTTCACTAGAGTAGTATCATCTGCGTATCTGAGGTTGCTGATATTTCTCCTGATAAACTTGATTCCAGCCTGTGAATCATCCAGTCCAGCATTTCACAGGATGTACTTTGCATATAAGTCAAATAAGCCATGTGATATTATACAGCCTTTGGCAATTTTGAACCAGTCCTTTTTCTCATGTTTGGTTCTAATTGTTTCTTCTTGACTTGCATACAGGTTTCTCATAGGCAAGTAATGTGGTCTTATATTCCCATGTTTCAGTTCTTGTGATCCACACAAAGGCTTTAGCATAGTCAATGAAGCAGAAATAGATGTTTTCCTGGAATTATCTCTCTTTATCTATGATCCAGTGAATGTTGGCAATTTGATATCTGGTTTCTTTGCCTCTTCTAAGTCTAGCTTTTACATCTGCAAATTCATGGTTCTCGGACTGCAGAAGCCTAGCTTAGAGGATTTTGAGCATAATCTTGCTATTAATAGCATGTGAAATGAGCACAGTTGTTTGGTAGTTTGAACATTCTTTGGCATTGCCCTTCTTTGGGATTGGAATGAAAAGTGACCTTTTCCAGTACTGTGATGACTTCTGAGTTTTCCAAATTTACTAACATATTCTGTGCAATACTTTAACAATATCATCTTTTAGGATTTGAAATAACTCAGATGAAATTTCATCACCTCCTCTAGCTTTGTTCATAGTAATCCTTCCTAAGTGCCACTTGACTTCATACTCCAGGAGGTCTGGTTCTAGGTGAGTGACCACACCATAGTGGTTATCTGAGGCCCTGAGATCTTTTTTGTATAGTTTTGTGTATTCTTGCTAATTCTTCTTAATCTCTTCTGTTTCTATTAATTCCTTGTCATGTCTGTCCTTTATCATCCTTACATGAAATATTCCCTTGATATCTCCAGTTTTCTTCAAGAGATCTCTAGTCTTTCCCATCCTATTGTTTTTCTCTATTTATTTTCATTGCTCACTTCAGAATTGTTTTGTTTTTTTTTAATCTCACCTTGCTTTTTCTATGAAACTGCATTCAGTTGAAGTGATTCATTACCACCAGACATTCCTTATAAGAAATGCTAAAAGGGATTCTTAAAAAAAAAAATAGCTTCATAAAAAGGTGACATCAATCTCATTGATAATGATAAGTTCATAGTCGTAACATATGTAATACAGTATTAGTGGTACATAACTCACTTACAATTCTATTAGAAGTAAAGTTGCTCAGTTGTGTCTAACTCTTTGCGACCCCATGGACTGTAGCCTACCAGGCTTCTCTGTCTATGGGATTTTCCAGGCAAGAGTACTGGAGTGGGTTGTCATTTCCTTCTCCAGGATATCTTCCCGACCCAGGGATTGAACCCAGGTCTCCAGCATTGCAGACAGACGCTTTACTGTCTGAACCACCAGACCTTAAAAAATGAATTTAGTAAAATAATAATAAATATGATAAGCTGTTATCAGTAACACAGTATAAAAATAGGTAAATTATGACAGTAATAACCTAAATAATGAGGAGGTGGAGAAGTATAAGTGTAAAATACATAAATTTTATTTATATTAGGTTGTCTTCAGTTTTAAATTGTGTGGTATAATTTTAAGATACTTCCTGTAAGCCTCATGATAATGATAAGAGAAAATTTTGTAGTAATTATGCAAGTGAACCCAATAAAGAAATCAAAACACTCTGATATCAAAAGATGTCCAACATGAAAAGAGAGAGAAGAAGAAAAAAAAATGTATATAGAAAACAACCAGAAGACAGTAAACAAAAACACAATAAAAGGGAATATTTACACTAAAAAAATTAAATATCTTTACCTAGATGGTGTGCAATTACACATTTGGCTATCTAGATATAAAATGTTGTCACTTCTGCTAACAGTCATTGAAATTTATTACTATTTACTTCATCAGATATAAGTAGAATTGTATCACTTCAAGAGAGAAAAACACAGTTTTGAATACAAAAAAAAAAAAAAAAGGCATATGTATCATTAACTACTTTAAATATAAATGGATTAGATTCTTTAATCAAAAGACATTGAATGACTTGCATTTCTCTGATAATTAGTGATGGTGAGCATTTCATCATGGGTTTCTTAGCTATCTGTTTGTCTTCTTTGGATAAATGTTTCTTTAGATCTTTCACTCATTTTCTGACTGGGCTGGGTTTTGTTTGTTTTATTGAGCTGCATGAGCTTTTTATATATTTTGGAGATTACTCACTTGTCTGTTGATTCATTTGCAATATTTTCTCCCATTCTGAGGGTTGTCTTTTTGTTTTGTTTAAGTTTCCTTTTCTGTACAAAAGCTTTTGTTTAACTAGCTACCATTTGTTTATGTTTTACTGTCATTACTCTAGGAAGTGGATTGAAAAAGACCTTAGTAAGATTTATGCCAAAGAATATTCAACCTGTTTTCCTCTAAGAGAGTAACAGTATCAAACCTTACATTTACATCTTTAATCAAGTTTTAGTTTATTTTTTGTGTATGGTTTTAAGGAGTGTTCTGATTTCATTATTTTACATGTAGCCATCCAGGTTTTCCAACACCACTTATTGAAGAGACTGTCTTTTCTCCATTGTATAATCTTCCTTCTTTGTCATAAATTAGGTGACCATAGATACATGAGTTTATATCTGGACTTTCTATACTGTTCCACTGATCTATATTTTTGTTTTTATGCCAGTATAACCTCACAATAGTCAGAGCAGCCATCATCAAAAGATCTGTAACTATAAATTCTAGAGAGGATGTGAAGAAAAGGGAACTCTCCTACACTGTTTTTGGGAATGTAAATTAATACAGTCACTATGGATAACAGTATGAATGGCCTTTAAAAAACAAAGGACAGAGTTACCATATGATCCAGCAATCTCACTCTTGAGAATATATCCAAAAATCATAATTCAAAAAGATACATATACCTCAATATTCATTGTGGTACTATTTACAATAGTCAGGATATGGAAGTAACATAAATATCCATCAACAGATTAATGGATAAACAATATATGATGCATATATAAAAATAAATAATTGAATATTACTCAGCCATAAGAAAGAACAAAATAATGTTATTTGCAGCAATGTGGATGAATCTAGAGATCTATTTAATAACACTGTGCTACTGCTAAGTTGCTTCAATCCTGTCCGACTCTGTGCAGCCCCAGAGATGGCAGCCCACCAGGCTCCCCCGTCCCTGGGATTCTCCAGGCAAGAACACTGGAGTGGGTTGCCATTTCCTTCTCCAATTAATGAAAGTGAAAAGTGAAAGTGAAGTCGCTCAGTCGTGTCCAACTCCTAGCGACCCCATGGACTGCAGCCTACCAGGCTCTTCTGTCCATGGGATTTTCCAGGTAAGAGTACTGGAGAGGGGTTCCATTGCCTTTTCCTAATAACACTGTAAAACAGCATTATTCCAATATTTTTTAAAGAAAGATATAGAATGATTGAATGGATAAGAAAACAAGACACAAAAAGATGCTGCCTACAAGAGATTCACTAAGCTTTAAGGACACACATTGTCTGAAAGTATTGCAGTGGTAATGTCCTCATTTCAGTCAAGTGGTAACAGAAAAAAGAACAGTCATAGCTATACTTATAAATACAAAATATACTTTGAATTTAAAATGGTAAAAAAAAAAAAAGAAAAAGGTGACAGAGATCTATCTATCAAGAAGATACAATAATTCTAAACATTTGTGTCTCAAAAACCAAAGCATCTAAAAAAAAAAATGAGATTTAAAAAGAGAAATAACAGATCTACAAAAAATTGGGAACTTTAATATCATACTTTCAACAATGGATAGATAGTGCAAACAGAGAATCAACAAGAAAACTGGATTTGAAAAATATTAAAGATCAAATAGATCTAACAGACATAAATAGAACATTCTATTCAACAGCAGCATAATACACTCTTCTCAAGTTTACATGAAACATTTTGTAAAATAGAACATGTGTTAGGCATTGAAACAAGTCTTAGAAAAAATAATATTTAAATCATATCAAGTATATTTCTGACCACAATAACATGAAACTGGAAATAATTAGCAAGAAGAGAACTTGAAAATTTATGAACACATGAAAATTCAAATACATTCTTCTGAGCAGCCAGTGGATCAAAGAATAAATTAGAGTGAGAATTTTAAAAATGTTTCTTAAGACCAACTAAGCTAGAATTAAAACATCAGAATTATGGAATTCAGTGAAATCAGATCTAAGGGGGAAAATCATACCAATAAATGACTGCATTAAGAAGCAAGAACGATGTCAAATAAATGACTAAATTCTACACCATAAGAAATTGAAGAAAGAACAAACTGAACAAAAGTTAGAAGAAGGAAAAAATATATATAATATACATTAGAGCAGAAATAAATAAAATAGAAAAAAAAAAAAGAGGAATAAAACTCACCAAAGTAAGAATTGCTACTTTGAGGTTAAAAATAAATAAATAAAAGAAAACCACAGTTAGACTAACCAAGGAAGAAAGAGGAGCCAAATCTATGAAATTACAAGTGAAAAAAAATATTAAAATTGATAGCACTGATTCAATTGAAAATAAGAGGTTATTATGAACAACTGCATGCCAACAAGTGGAAAATCTATAAGAAATAGAAAAATTCTTAAAAACATAATTTACAAAACTGAATAAAAATTAAATAGGAAATCTCAACAGTCCAATTATTAGAAGAAAAACTGAATCTGTAATCAAAAATATCCCAAGGAAAAAATCCCAGGTCAAAAATGATGGATTTTACCCAAATTTTGACAAAAGGAATTAGCACCATTTCTTCTCAATCTCTTTCCTAAAGGCAATGAAAAAGAAAGGCTCCAAATTACATTATTTAAAATAAAAATGAGGATAATAAAAAGGATGCGAACGTCGACATTCTAGGAATCAGCAAACTAAAATGGACTGGAATGGGTGAATTTAACTCAGATGACCATTATATCTACTACTGTGGGCAGGAATCCCTTATAAAAAATGGAATAGACATTATGGTCAGCAAAAGAGTATGAAATGCAGCACTTGGATGCAATCTCAAAAACGACAGAATGATCTCTGTTCCTTTCCAAGACAAACCATTCAATATCAGGGTGATCCAAGCCTATGCCCCAACCAGTAACACTGAAAAAGCTGAAGTTGAATGGTTCCAAAATCACTGCAGATGGTGACTGCAGCCATGAAATTAAAAGACGTTTACTCCTTGGAAGGAAAGTTATTACCAACCTAGATAGCATATTCAAAAGCAGAGACATTACTTTGCCAACAAAGGTCCGTCTAGTCAAGGCTATGGTTTTTCCTATGGTCATGTATGGATCTGAGAGTTGGACTGTGAAGAAGGCTGAGCACCAAAGAATTGATGCTTTTGAACTGTGTTGTTGGAGAAGACTCTTGAGAGTCCCTTGGACTGCAAGGAGATCCAACCAGTCCATTCTGAAGGAGATCAGCCCTGGGATTTCTTTGGAAGGAATGATGCTAAGGCTGAAACTCCAGTACTTTGGCCACCTCATGCTAAGAGTTGACTCATTGGAAAGGACTCTGATTCTGGGAGGGAATGGGGGCAAGAGGAGAAGGGGACGACCGAGGATGAGATGGCTGGATGGCATTACTGACTCGATAGACGTGAGTCTGAGTGAACTCAGGGAATTGGTGATGGACGGGAGGCCTGACGTGCTGTGATTCATGGGGTTGCAAAGAGTCAGACACGACTGAGTGACTGATCTGATCTGATCTGATCTGAATGGTTATATGAATACTACAAGACCTTTTAGAACTAACACCCAAAAAAGATGTCCTTTTCATTATAGAGGACTGGAGTGCAAAAGTAGGAAATCAAGAAACACCTGGGGTAACTGCAAATTTGGCCTTGGAATACAGAATGAAGCAGGGCAAAGGCTAATAGAGTTTTGCCAAGAGAATTCACTGGTCATAGTAAACACCCTCTTCCAACAACACAAGAGAAGACTACACATGGACGTCACCAGATGGTCAACACTGAAATCAGATTGATTATATTCTTTGCAGCAAAGATGGAAAAGCTCTATACAGTCAGCAAAAACAAGACTGGGAGCTGACTGTGGCTCAGATCATGAACTCCTTATTGCCAAATTCAGACTTGAATTGAAGAAAGTAGGGAAAACCACTAGACCATTCAGGTATGACCTGAATCAAATCCCTTATGATTATACAGTGGAAGTGAGAAATAGATTTAGGGGCCTAGATCAGATAGAGCACCTGATGAACTATGGACGGAGGTTCGTGACATTGTACAGGAGACAAGGATCAAGATCATCCCCATGGAAAAGAAATGCAAAAAAAGCAAAATGGCTGTCTGAGGAGGCCTTACAAATATCTGTGAAAAGAAGTGAAAAGCAAATGATAAAAGGAAAGATATTCCAATTTGAATGCAGAGTTCCAAAGAATAGCAAGGAGAGATAAGAAAGCCTTCCTCAGCAATCAATGCAAAGAAATAGAGGAAAACAACAGAATGGGAAAGACTAGATATCTCTTGAAGAAAATTAGAGAAACCAAGCGAACAATTCATGCAAAAATGGGTTTGATAAAGGACAGAAATGGTATGGACCTAACAGAAGCAGAAGATATTAAGAAGAGATGGCAAGAATACATAGGAGAACTATGCAAAAAATAATTTTGTACACCTAAAGCCAGATTTCCTGGAATGTGAAGTCAAGTGGGCCTTAGAAAGCATCACTAAGGACAAAGCTAGTGAAAGTGACAGAATTCCAGTTAAGCTATGTCAAATCCTGAAAGATGATGCTGCGAAAGTGCTGCACTCAATATGCCAGCAAATTTGGAAAACTCATCAGTGTCCACAGGACTGGAAAATGTCAGTTTTCATTCCAATCCCAAAGAAAGGCAATGCCAAAGAATGCTCAAACTACCAAACAATTGCACTCATTTCACATGCTAGTAAATAAATGCTCAAAATTCTCCAAGCCAGGCTTCAACAATATGTGAACTGTGAACTTCCAGATGTTCAATCTGGTTTTATAAAGGGCAGAGGAACCAAAGATCAAATTGCCAAGATCCACTGGATAATCGAAAAAGCAAGAGCATTCCAGAAAAACATCTATTTCTGCTTTATTGACTACACCAAAGCCTTTGACTGGATGGATCACAATAAACTGTGGAAAATTCTGAAAGAGATGGGAATACCAGACCACCTGACCTGCCTCTTGAGAAACCTATATGCAGGTCAGGAAGCAACAGTTAGAATTGGACATTGCACAACAGACTGGTTCCAAATAGGAAAAGGATTATGTCAAGACTGTGTATTATCACCCTACTTATTTAACTTATATGCAAAATACATCATGAGAAACGCTGGACTGGATGAAGCACAGGCTGGAATCAAGATTGCTGGGAGAAATATCAATAACCTCAGATATGCAGATGACACCACCCTTATGGCAGAAAGTGAAGAGGAACTAAAGAGCCTCTTGATGAAAGTGAAAGAGGAGAGTGAAGAAGTTGGCATAAAGCTCAACATTCAGAAAACGAAGATCATGGCATCCAGTCCCATCACTTCATGGGAAATAGATGGTGAAACAGTGGAAACAGTGTCAGACTTTAGTTTTTTGGGCTCCAATATCACTGTAAATGGTAACTGCAGCCATGAAATTAAAAGACGCTTACTCCTTTGAGGGAAAGTTATGACCAATCTAGATAGCATATTCAAAAGATATTACTTTGCCAACAAAGGTCTGTCTAGTCAAGTCTATGGTTTTTTCCAGTGGCCATGTATGGATATGAGAGTTAGACTGTGAAGAAAGCTGAGCGCCAATGAATTGATGTTTTTGAACTGTGGTGTTTAGAAGACTCTTGTGAGTCCCTTGGACTGCAAGGAGATCCAAACAGTCCGCCCTAGAGTCCTGGGTGCTCATGGGAAGGACTGATGCTGAGGCTCAAACTCCAATACTTTGGCCACCTCATGTGAAGAATTGACTCATTGGAAAAGACTGTGATACTGGGAGAGATTGAGGGCAGGATGAAAAGGGGATGACAGAGGATGACATGGCTGGATGGCATCACCGACTCGATGCAGATGAGTTTGGGTGAACTCCAGGAGTTGGTGATGGACAGGGAGGCCTGGTTTGCTGTGATTCACGGCGTAGCAAAGAGTCAGACACGACTGAGCAACTAACTGAACTGTTGTGTAGGCTTCTGCTATACGAAACTGTTAATCAGTCATAACTGATTATATATATATATATATATATATATATATATATATATATATATACACACATATACTGTCTCTCTTGATCCTTCCCTCCATCCTGCCTTTCTAGGTCATCAAAGAGCACCAGGTGGGAAAATTTGTGTTATATAGTAGCTTTCTTTTAGCTATTTATTTTACACATAGTCATGTATATATGTCAATGCTAGTTTCTCAATTCATCCCATATTCTCTATTCCCACTGTGTTCTCAAGTCTATTCTGTACACCTTTGTCTCCATTCCTTCCCTGAAGTTAGGTTCATCAGTACTGTTTTTCTAGATTCCATGCATATGGTTTAATATACTGTTTTTGGTTTTCTCTTTCTGACTTACTTCACCCTATATAACCGGCTCTAGGTTCATCTGCCTCACTACAACTGACTCAAATTCATTCTTTTTTACAGTTGAGTAATATTCCATCTATGTACAGCTGTGATATTTCACTCATAAAAAAGGCTGAGCACCAAAGAACGGATGCTTTCAAGCTGTGGTACTGGAGGAGGCTCTTTAGAGACACTTGAACTGTAAGGAGGTCAATCCTAAAGGAAATCAACCCTGAGTATTAATTAGAAGGACTGATGCTAAAGCTGAAGTTCCGGTACTTTAGCTACCTGATGTGGAGAACTGACTTATTGGAAAAGACCTTGATGCTGGAAAGGACTGAAGGCAAAACGAAAAGAGGGTGGTAGAAGATGAGATGATTATATAATTATCATCAACTCAATGGATATTAATTTGAGCAAACTCTTAGAGAAAGTTGAGGAATATGACATGCTAAAATCCATGAGGTCATAAAGAGTCAGACACAACTTAGGGACTGAACAACAATGACAACAATATTCCATTGTATATGTGTTGTACATCTTCTTTATTCATTCATCTGTTAATGGACATCTAGGTTGCTTCCATGTCCTGGCTATTGTAAATATTTCTGCAGTGGACACTGGGGTAGCTGTGTCTTTTTGAATTGTATTTTTCTCAGGGTATGTACCCAGTAGTGGGGTTGGTGGGTCATATGTCAGCTTTATTCTTAGTTTTTGAGGAATCTCCATACTGTTCTCCAAAGTGACTGTATCAGTTTACATTACCACCAACAGTGCAAGAAGATTCCTTTTTCTCCACATCCTCTTCAGAATTTGTTATTTGTAGATTTGTTGGCGATGGCCATTCTAACTGGTGTGAAGTGATACCTCATTTGAGTTTTGAGTTGCATTTCTCTAATAATGAGTGATGTTGAGCATCACTTAATGTGTTTATTGGCCATCTGTTTTTCTTCTCTGGAGAAGTGTCTGCCCATTTTTGATTGAGTTATTTGTTTTTCTGATACTGAATTGTATGAGTTGATTTTGTTGAATTGTATGAGATGATTTTGGAGATTAATATTTTGTGAGTTTTTCTCTTTGTAGTTATTCTCTCCCATTCTGAGGGTTGTCTTTTCATCTTGATTGTAGTTTCCTTTGCTGTGCAAAAGCATTCAAGTTTAATTAGATCCCATTTGTTTATTTTTGTTTTTATTTCCATTACTGTAGAAGGTGAATCAAAGAGAATCTTGTTTTCATTTATTTCAAAGTATATTCTACCAATGTTTTCTTCTAAGAATTTTACAGTTTCTTCCCTTACATTTTAGTCTTTAATCCATTTTTCTTTATTGTTAGGCAGGGTTCTAGTTTCACTGTTTTACACAGAGCTGTTCAGTTTTCTCAGTAACATTTATTGAGGAGGTTGTATTTTTTCCAGTATATATTCCTGCCTTCTTTGTCAAAGATAAGGTGTTCATACCTGGGAATAAACCTACTTAAGGAGATAAAAGATCTGTGTACAGAAAACTATAAGTCCCTGATGAAAGAAATCAAAGACAATACAAATAGATGGAAGGATATACCATATTCTTGAATTGGAAGAATCAGTATTGTTAAAATGAATATGCTATCCAAAGCAATTTACAGATTCCATGCAATATTTATCAAATTACCAATGACATTTTTCATAGAACTAGAACAACAAATTTTAAAATTTGTATGGAAACACAGAAAACCATGACTAGCAAAAGCAATCATAAGAAAGAAAAATGGATCTGGAGGAATAAACCTTCTGGACTTCAGACCATACTATAAAGCTACAGTCACTAAGACAGTATAGTATGGTGTCTATACCCTGGTGTCTATATGTCTATACCCTGGTGACTATATGTCTATACCCTGGTGACTCAGTGGTAAAGAATCCACCTGCCAATGAGCAGACACAGGTTTGATCAATGGTTGGGAGAAGATCCCACATTCCATGGAGCAACTAAACCCATGCCCACAACTGCTGAGCCTGTACTGTAGAGGCCAGAAACCACAACTGTTGAGCTCATGTGCTGCAACTATGCATGTGCAACTATGCGAAGCTCATGTGCCCTAGTGCCTGAGTTCCACAACAAGAGAAGCCAGCCCAATGGGAAAACCACACACTGCAACAAAGAGTAGCCCATGCTCACCACAACTAGAGAAAGAAGAGCAATGAAGACCCAGTACAACTGAAAATAAATAAATAAAAGTAAAAGCAAACAAACAAGCAAATGGTCTGGCTCAAAAACAGAAATACGGAACACAAACAAAAACTGGGAGATAAACCCAAGCTTGTTTAAGAAGGCTAGCATTAAAATCAGAAAAGCTCATGCCAAAAAAGGAAACTACAGGTCAATCTCGCTGATGAATACAGATGGAAAAATAGCCCAGTTAACAAATCATTCACTGTGATTAAATAGAATTTATCTTGGTATGCAAGACCAGTGCAATGCAGACAAATCAATCAGCATGATACATGATATTAACAGAATGAAAGGAAACAATCATAAATTCACTTCAAAAGATGAAGAAAGAGCATTAAGAAAAAAATTAACCTCCATTCATGATGAAAATTCTTAACAAATGTGGCATAGAAGAAACCTAGGTCTACATGTCAGTGTCCATATGCGAAAAACCCACAGCTTACATCAGACTTAATGGTGACAGTTTGAAAACCTTTATTCTAAGATCAGGAGTGTGACATGAGTGCCCTCTCACCACTCCTAATCAGCACATTACTGAAAGTCCTAGCTAGAGCAATTAGGCAAGAAAAATAATTAAATATATCAAAATTGGAAAGGGAAAATAAATATTATCTTCAACTGAAAGCAAAATGATTTTATATACAGAAAATCCAGAAGACTCAATCAACAAACTCTCAGATTAAAAAAAAAAGTGATCTCATTAAATTTGCATGCATGTATGGATGTCAGAGTTGGTCCATAAAAAAAGACTGAATGTTGAAGAATTGATGCTTTTGAACTGTGGAGTTGGAGAAGACTCTTGAGAGTCCCTTGGACTGCAAGAAGATCAAACCAGTCAATCCTGAAGGAAATCAATCCTGAATATTCATTGGAAGGACTGATGCTGAAGCTGGAGCTCCAATATTTTGGCTGCCTGATGCAAAAACAAACCAACAAACAAACAAAATAAACAGCTCATTATAAAAGATCCTGATGCTGGAAAAGATTGAGGGCAGGAGAAGGGGATGAATGACAGAGGATGAGATGGTTGGAAGGCATCACCTACTCAATGAACATGAGTTGAGCAAGTTCCAGGAGATGGTGAAGGACAGAGAAGCCTGGCATGCAGTCTATGGGGTTACAAAGAATCAGACATGACTGAGCAACTGAACAACAACAAATTTGCTTGATGCAAAATTAACACACAAAAAAATAAGTAGAATTCTATATACTAGTAACAATATTTCTGAAAAAGATAAAGAAATTGATCCCTTTTAAAATAGCATCAAAATGATAAAATACTTAGGAATATTAACTCCTATACTGAAAACTACAAAACACTGACGAAAGAAATTGAAGACAGAAATAAATGGAATGATATCTTGTATTTATGAATATGAGTTAATAATGTCAAAATTCCAATAGGACCAAAAACCACTTATAGATTCAATGCAAGCCTTATGAAAGTTTCAATTAAATTTAAGCAGAAGTAAAAAAATTACTTCTAAAATCTATAAAAAACCACAAATGTCCCTGAATAGCCCAGGAAATCATGAGAAAGAAGAGAAACAGAAGATATCACATTTTCTGATTTCAAGCTATACTGTGAAGCTGTATTCATCAGGACAGTATAAGACTGATATAAAAACAGACACATAGACCAATGGAACAGAATTGAGAATCTAGATATAAATTTAAATGCATATGGTCAACTAATATTTGATATGGGAACAAAGAATACTGAACGGAGAAAAGAGAGTCTTTTAAGTACATGGCACTGGGATAATTGGGTATTCACATATAAAGTAATAAAATTAGGTGCATATATTATACCAATCACAAAAATTACCTTAAACATGAAACTCCCAAGGGAAAACAAAAAAAGGAAGACTAAAACTTCCTGATTTTTTTTTAATATGATACCAAGAGCACAAGCAAAAGACTAAACATAAACAAATGCAAGTGCATCAAACTAAAAAGCTTCTTCAAGCAGAAGAAACAATTGACAAAGTGAAAATACAATCTACAGAATTGTAAAAATATATTTAGGAGCCAGATATCTGACAAGGGCTAATAATAAGAACAAGTAGAGATCTCATCCAATTCAGCAAAAGTCAATTAAAAATTGGGAAAAAAAAAAAAGACCAAATCGACATTTCTCTAAGGAAGGTATGTGAAAGGCCAACAGCTACATGAAAAGATGCTCATCAAAATCGTGATAATATATCACCTCATACTTATTCTAAAGTTTATCATCGAAAACCAAAAGATAACAAACTGTGGATGTGGAAAAAAAGGAATCCTTGTGCACTATTGTTTGGATTGTAAATTGAAACCGCCACTGTGGAAAATAGTATGAATGAGTGAGTGAGCAAAAGCCGCTCAGTCATGTCTGACTCTTTGTGACCCCATGGACTATACAGTCTATGAAATCCTCCAGGCCATGATACTCGAGTGGCTAGCCTTTCCCTTTTCCAGGGGATCTTTCCAACCTAGGGATCAAACCCAGGTGTCCCGCATTGAAGGCAAATTCTTCACCATCTGAGCCACCAGGAAAGCCCAAGAATACTGGAGTGGGTAGCCTAACCCTTCTCCAGGGGCTCTTCCCAACCCAGGGTCTCCTGCATTGCAGGCGAATTCTTTACCAGCTGAGCTAATAGGGAAGCCCTGGAAAACAGAATGGCATATCCTCAAAAAATTAAAAATAAAATTACTATATGATCCAGTAATTCCATCTCACTTATATATGGAATTTAAAAATTGTTAAAATCTCTTAGAAAAAGATCCAGCCTGTCATTACCAGAGGTAGAGAATGGAAAGAGGGGAATTTGGAAGAACGTGGTCAAAAGTTAAAACTTCCAGTTAGAAGATATTTAAGGACTAAAGGTGTATGTACATTGTAAAGGCTATAGCTAAAGCTGCTGTATGTATAGAAAGGTAGTTAAGAAAATAAACTTTAATAAGAATTTTCATCAGAAGAATTTTTTCCTTTATTCTTTTTTTTTCTTTGTACCTATACAATAAGATGGATGATCATTAAGCCTATTGTGGTGATCATTTCACCAACATACATAAAGTAAAATATCATGATGTACATGTTAATCCTATGAAATCATGTATAGCATCACATATTCTATGAACATGAGTTTGAGCAAACTCTGGGATATGGTGAAGGACAGGGAAGCATGGCATACCACAGTCCGTGTGGTTGCAAAGAGTTGGACATGACTTAGAGACTGAACAACAACAAATAACATTTTTTTCAATAAAATTGGAAAAGAAGCACAGTCGAAAGAAAGGTATGCCCAAAAACAGAAAAAAGTAAAGTTTTCTGCCTAATAATATTTTTTTTAAAGGGAAAATGCAAGAGAAACTAAAAAAAGTAAAGCAATTCAAACTAACTAGCTATGCAACATTGAGTACAGCAGTAAACAAAAATCAACTTCGCAGTAACCAAGAAAAACCAATGAGGTAGCATTAATATTTTGGAGGCCTTATGTGTAATTGCAAACAAACTCCAAGATTTTTAGGAATGAATGAAATAAATAAAGTTAAAGAACATTAAAGGAAATATATATTAAATATCATTTAAAGATATAAAGTTTAGAGAGAGAGGTATATTATACCCATTGAGAAAAAACTGTATAATAGCAGAGCCAAATTCTTTCTAAAAATATATTTAAAATTAAATCAAAATTTGAGAGCTATTTTCCCACTTTACTATAAAAACCGATCTGAATATTTTCAGTCACTATGGAAGTATAATTTAAGCTAGAAAAAAAGAATAAAGAGAGTTTAACCCATTAGGTAGTGAGACTTAAAAATACAACAGCATATTTTGATACCAAAATATACAAATAGGCCAATTAAAACTACTGAGCCTGGAAAGAAATCACTTCAATATGGGAACTTGAAATATAACAGAAAATAATTTTATAAATAGCAGGAAAGTGATAAACTATATCTTAGTCCTTGACATATATTCACAATATAAAAATGAATATATATAAAATATCCTCAGTTTTTTAAAAATATTAAATTATGTTATATTCTATTCTATTCTTGGGCTTTTGTTCAGTTGAAAGGCAATATTATTTCATCCAAAGCTTACAGAGTCACAATGTATGAAATTTCCAACCTGATTAACATTTATCAATAGAACTGTTAAACAGCTCTTTGAAATATTTCCAAAAAAATCTAGATAATAAAGTGATTTGCTATCCTCCATAATATGCAAACATTTCTTTATAATGTACATTCTTTACAAATTTACATGGTATGTTTTCTCCTCTAACTTGAGTCAATTTCATTTATTTCCCATAATTTTTTCCCAATATACTTGAAATTATTTTATTAATCTCCCCATTGCCGTGTCCGAGGGCACTAAGGCTGTCACCAAGTATCCCAGCTCCAAGTAAATATAATACGCCTTGCTGCTGTTAATGGAGAAGGTAATGGCACCCCACTCCAGTACTCTTGCCTGGAAAATCCCGTGGACGGAGGGCCTGGTGGGCTGTAGTCTATGGGGTCGCTAAGAGTCGGACACGACTGAGCGACTTCACCATCATATGTGTACTATAAAATTATATGTGAAAATGGATTTTTAAAAAGTCTGTAATTATATGTCTCCAAGTTAATAAATGATCTGGATTGATTTATTACAATCCAAATATTAAAAGTTGATCAGAAACTAGAGGAAAAATGTACTATAAATTTTAATGTCTTAAACATAAAAATAGAAGCATCACTTAACTATATCTGCATATCCCAATAGGCAGCTGTTTAATTTGTTTCAGTTGTGTTCCTGTGCCTCTTAGTGAGTATTGTTTGTGTTACACTGACTGAAGATTCATCATTATTCCTTAGAGAAAGACATTGTATCTGTGTTCACATGAATTAATAAATGAGCAATATATTGGCAGGTGAAGAGTTTTGTCATTTGATTCTTTGAACTTCTTCTGAGGACACTGTGTTTATTACCACTCATTACTTTTAATAAGTGAATATGTGACAGCTTGATTGGTTACTTTTTCAATGCTGTTGAAAGCAAAAAATGAAGATGATTCAAACGAATGTATTTTTCCCTACATAACCATGTGTAATCTTGTAAAATAGGAGCAAAATGGATGAAAAAAGAACATCTTGACCTTAATCAAAGACTTATTTGTAAGAGGATTAATTCTAAGAAGGACATACAATGATATTGAAGATCTGGAAACATGTTTCTTTGATGCTATCTACAAAACAGTTTGAACACTGCTTATAGACATCATCTAAAATGATAGAACTAGGTTAAGAAACTCAAATGGATACCTTTAAGTTTTTTTTTTTTTTATTTGAAGATAGTAATCCAATGTCACACTTGTAAAGAAATTAGAATCCAATTAAAACAAATTTATATTAAAAAATAAAACAAACAAAAAATAAAATAATTAAAATTTCAAAACACAATACAGTATTAAACAGAGCCACTGATGGCAAATCAGAAGTACCATGGAGTAATCATATTTCAGGCACGTGGAAATGAAATTAGCAACCACTGAGGATCTGATCTCAGACATGTTTCTGCACCACTGAGAACTTGGGCTTGCTGTTAATTATCCCTAATCCAAGGACACTCAGTTCAGTTCAGTTCAGTTCAGTCGCTCAGTGATGTCTGACTCTTTGAGACCCCATGAACTGCAGCACGCCAGGCCTCACTGTCCATCACCAACTCCCAGAGTTCAAACAGACTCACGTCCATCAGGTCAGTGATGCCATCTCATCCTCTGTCATCCCCTTCTCCTCCTGCCCCCAATCCTTCCCAGGATCAGAGTCTTTTCCAATGAGTCAACTCTTTGCATGAGGTGGCCAAAGTACTGGAGTTTCAGCTTTAGCATCATTCCTTCCAAAGAACACCCACGGCTGATCTCCTTCAGAATGGACTGGTTGGATCTCCTTGCAGTCCAAGGGACTCTCAAGAGTCTTCTCCAACACCACAGTTCAAAAGCATCAATTCTTCAGTGCTCAGCCTTCTTCACAGTCCAATTCTCACATCCATACATGACCACAGGAAAAACCATAGCCTTGACTAGATGGACCTTTGTTGGCAAAGTAATGTCTCTGCTTTTCAATATGCTATCTAGGTTGTCATAGCTTTCTTTCCAAGGAGTAAGTGTCTTTTAATTTAATGGCTGCAGTCACCATCTGCAGTGATTTGGGAGCCCAAAATAATAAACTCTGACACTGATTCCACTGTTTCCCCATCTATTTCCCATGAAGTGATGGGACCGGATGCCATAATCTTTGTTTTCTGAATGTTGAGCTTTAAGCCAACTTTTTCACTCTCCACTTTCAGTTTCATCAAGAGACTTTTGAGTTCCTCTTCACTTTCTGCCATAAAGGTGGTGTCATCTGCCTATCTGAGATTATTGATATTTCTCCCAGCAATCTTGATTACAGCTTGTGTTTCTTCCAGTCTAGCGTTTCTCATGATATACTTGGCATATACGTTAAATAAGCAGGGTGACAATACACAGCCCTGGCATACTCTTTTTCCTATTTGGAACCAGTCTGTTGTTCCATGTCCAGTTCTAACTGTTGCTTCCTGACCTGCATACAAATTTCTCAAGAGGCAGATCAGGTGGTCTGGTATTCCCATCTCTTTCAGAATTTTCAAAACAACCTCTGCTAACTGCAACTTTGCTTCTTAACGTTGTTCTCCCTGTAACCATGCAAGTGTTTCAGATTCAACTTATCCTTACTTGATAAGTGTCCTTGCTTCTTACAGTTCCAGTTATAACTCTAGATAAACACCTTATGTAACAATAATCTTGTGACTTGTTCCTTCATAAACTTCTTCTTTTTTGTAGTCTGCTGGAATATAAATATAATTTTATATCATTATGTGTGTATGTATTTGTGTGTAGTTAACAACAATTTTAGAATTGAAGACTTGATTGAAATGAAAAGTTATCTATTTTGGATTTGTTAGGACTGTAGCCTGAGAGATACAGGTTCAAGAAGCTAGGTGGCAGCTAGCAGTTGTTATTTTAAATAGTAGTTGGCATCCTTTTGATTCTGGGAGTGAAACAGCTGGGAGAAAGACCTTGGTCTTTATCTTCTTTGAAGAAAGAATTCAGCAAAGAAACCAAGATTGTGAAATAAAGACGGTGCTTATTAGTAGCGAATGCATGTAGAAGAGCACACAGGTGAACTCACAGTGAATTGTGTGCAGTAGGAGTAGCTTAAGTTACTTAAAAGGTGGATAGTTCCAGGTTGTTTCTGGACAGCCACCTCACTTGTGCCCATATTCAGTCAGGCTTAGGGTCCTTCTTTTGGAGAAGGAAATGGCAACCCACTTCAGTGTTCTTGTCTGGAGAATCCAAGGGACGGGGAAGCCTGGTAGGCTGCTGTCTATGGGGTCGCACAGAGTCGGACACGACTGAACCAACTTAGCAGCAGCAGCAGCAGCAGCAGCAGTAGGGTCCTTCTTGGTGTGCGTGTGTCTCTCTCAACCAAGATGGATTTCAGGACAAAGGTTTCTAGGAAGTTGGCAGGACATATTATGGGCTGCACCTCTTTCCTCCTTTTTTCCCTTCCCTAGACCTGTTCTGCATATGTGTCAGGCTGAGAAATTCCCTTGACCAAAAGAATGAGGACTCAATGGTTGCTTTGTCTTTTACTTAATCAGGCTCCATTGCTCCTGCTGTTATCTTATTTCAAAGTGTCAGCAGGAGAATAGCTGTAGCTGTTCAGTCTGAGGCCAATCTATCTCACTTGGATTTAGTACAGTTTGCAAAAAAATCAAGTCCTCACTGATGCAGGGACATCAGTCAGACCAAATCCTCTGTAGCCACCTGACTCCATCTGTATGCCTGAATTATGATTACTCCTTTATGATTTCAATCTTCTGTCATATTATACATAAGGTACCATTGAACAGATGTGAGAGAGAAGGATACCTACAAGTTTCAAATTTTTCATTACCAATAGTGGTGATTTGGGTGGTTTCTTCTCTTTCCTTAACATAACATATTTTCCATAGCATATTTCTTCTGAAAGGAAATAACCTTGAAGATAAAAGAAAACGAGGCAGGAAAGAAAGGGCTGGACCTGAGAATAGCTTCTTCATGCATAAGCATTAGGCAGAAGCCAAATTATATGCAGAGTACATCATGAGAAACACTGGGCTGGAAGAAGCACAAGCTGGAATCAAGATTGCTGGGAGAAATATCAATAACTTCAGATATGCAGATGACACCACCCTTATGGCAGAAAGTGAAGAGGAACTAAAAAGGCTCTTGATGAAAGTGAAAGAGGAGAGTGAAAAAGTTGGCTTAAAGCTCAACTTTCAGAAAATGAAGATCATGACATCTGGTCCCATCACTTCATGAGAAATAGATGGGGAAACAGTGGAAACAGTATCAGACTTTATTTTTGGGGCTCCAAAATCACTGCAGATGGTGATTGAAGCCATGAAATTAAAAGACGCTCACTCCTTGGAAGAAAAGCTATGAC
This sequence comes from Bos javanicus, assembly GCF_032452875.1. Lineage (NCBI taxonomy): Eukaryota > Metazoa > Chordata > Mammalia > Artiodactyla > Bovidae > Bos > Bos javanicus. Next base: position 2,096,162 of record NC_083871.1, on the reverse strand, counting down.
CAACCTAGATAGCATATTGAAAAGCAGAAACATTACTTTGCCAACAAAGGTCTGTCTAGTCAAGGCTATAGTTTTTCCAGTGGTCATGTATGGATGTGAGTTGGACTATGAAGAAAGCTGAGTGCCTAAGAATTGATGTTTTTGAACTGTGGTGTTGGAGAAGACTCTTGAGAGTCCCTTGGACTGCAAGGAGATCCAACCAGTCCATTCTGAAGGAGATCAGCCATGGGTGTTCTTTGGAAGGAGTGATGCTAAAGCTGAAACTCCAGTACTTTGGCCACCTCATGCGAAGAGCTGACTCATTGGAAAAGACTCTGATCCTGGGAGGGATTGGGGGCAGGAGGAGAAGGGGACAACAGAGGATGAGATGGCTGGATGGCATCACCAACTCAATGGACGTGAGTTTGAGTGAATTCCAAGAGTTGGTGAAGGACAGGGAGGCATGTTATGCTGCGATTCATGGGGTCGAAAAGAGTCGGATACGACTGAAGGACTGAACTGAACTGAACTGAAAGCCACTTTCTTGATTTCCATTTTATGAGAACATGATGCGTGGAGGGATGACATCTAAAACAAACCTTGCAGCATCTGAACAAGAAAGTCAGACTATAAAAATAATGGAGCATGTGCAACAAAAATGCACAGAAGGTTGATGATCCTATATAACCTTTCAGTCAACTATTAAGTGCAAATGTGGCACTCAACTATTAAGGGAAAATTTTAAGGAAAAACAACTCTAAGTGGCTCCAGGGGCCAAATGTGCATGACCTGGATTTGAAAGCTGGTGCAATGCAGACCTCAATCTTCCCCTCAGTGACAAGTCCATACCTTAATTGTCCATAGTTAGAAAGACCCCACCCATTCAAAGGGCTAAAAATAAGATTAAAGGAGGATCAAAGAATCTTGCTGTGTGACCCACCCTCATGAGACGGCTCACACTCTTCTCAAAGTGTGTAACTTTTTCTTCTGCCTTAAATAAACTGCTTTCTTGTTCTTTAAGCTCCCGAGAAAGTGTGTGGATGTGTATTTCCTTTGCTTTCTTCATCCAAATTATTTTGGATGAATTGAACAAGAGTTTGGACTTTATTAAAACTTTTTTTGTGTGTGTCAGAAGTGCAGAGGGAAAGAAGGACAAAGGGAAGGAAATAAGTAAAACACAGAGGAGGGGTTGATTTCTAAATGTCTTCAATAGATAAATTAAAGAAGTACAATATATCTTTCTAAGGAAAAAAATATAGAGATATCATACACATAATGTGTAGTAGACATATGCCAAAAGGGAGAAGCCAAAAAAATACTGTATGCTATGAAGAGTAAGGTTAACATTGAGATGTTTTACACTCAATGAGTAGAGTAGTTGAAAGTATATGTGTTGTTAGTTTATTTGTTTAAAGCTACAAAGTCACAGGTGATCAAACAGCAAAAATATATGTGTGTAAATAAGAACTTAGAATTGTCCTGCAAAATAATTGTATTATCATGTACAATTGCAATAACTTTTACTAAATTTTGCAATTAAATGTTGTAATAGCATTTTTGTCTGCATTACAAATCAGTATATTTGAAGGGACAAAACAATCAGTTTTACTCTGGGTGAAAGTAGACAGGACTGTGCAAAAATATTTCAGTAAGAAAAAGGTAGCAGAAGAGTTTTCACACATAAAACTTTGACCTTTGAAATAACCTGAGAGATACTTGAAAACTCATTCCCTTAAGAGCCTCTGAGAAGATGGGTTTGCCTTTGTAATTCTTGTTCCCTACTGCTTCTGTGTACTATTAACTATTTTCCCCAGAATAAAAACAGTCATCAAGGTTATTGGTTATTCTAGACAGGAGAAAATAAAACCATTAAAGATAACTAACGGTTTCTTTGTATTTCTGTGAGTAAGAGTGGGTGGAAGTCTAGCTTCAGCTTTTGGGTGGTTAGATGCTTTAAGCCTCATTTTATAAACAGCACAGATTAACCACCTTCATAAATGCTTGAATACAATTCATAAACATAAATGAACAGCTGGTTTACAAAATTTCGTAGTCTGATCACTCTCCAGTTTTACTAAATGAAGAAGAAAGTATAGGCTTAGAACGTGCACTAACTATATAGACAGTGAAGGGCTTTCCTGTGGCTCAAAAGAATCAGCCCACAATGCTGGAGCCCTGGGTTTTATCCCTAGGTTGGGAAGATGACATGGAGAAGGGAAAGACTACCCACTCTAGTATTCTGGCCTGGAGAATTCCATGCAACTGTATAGGTTGCAAAGAGTTGGACACGACTGAGCAATTTTCACTCACTCACTCAGAGAAGGCAATGGCACCCAACTCCAGTACTCTTGCCTGGAAAATCCCATGGATGGAGGAGCCTGGAAGGCTGCAGTCCATGACCTGGAAGGTCGCTGAGGGTCGGACATGACTGAGCGACTTCACTTTGACTTTTCACTTTCATGCATTGGAGAAGGAAATGGCAACCCACTCCACTGTTCTTGCCTGGAGAATCCCAGGGACGGGGGATCCTGGTGGGCTGCCATCTATGGGGTCGCACAGAGTCGGACACGACTGAAGCGACTTAGCAGCAGCAGCAGCACTCACTCACTCACTCACTCATAGACAGTGAAATCAAGTTCAGGTGGCTCTGAGGGTGGCTTGTGTGATCTACTGAGGCACAAATCCTACCTGGAACTGCATACTGTGTATATTATTGAAGAAGTCTTTTTTGTAGTTTTCATATGGGATGAGTTCATTATATCACAAAACAATAATGATACATCATCCAGGAATGTTGTTAGTTAATAACTCAGTGAACCTTAAAGAACAGAAAACAGTTCTGATGTTAAGCCACTTTTCAAATGCTATCAGCATGAAGAACGGACTCATTCTATCCCTGAAATTATTTATTATACAATATACTAGAAATATTTTCACTAGTATGGCACTTCCTTCAACATTGGGTTTCAAAACCATATGATCTTTAGGTAGATTCAAAGAAAAAATAACTTCAAATGCATCATGCTGTTGGGGGCCAGCGTGAGGTACTCCGCCCATGGCAAAGGTCATGAGGAAGGAGGCTCGACATACGCAAAGGCGGGATCAAGCCTCAGGAGTCCCCCTGGAAATCCTTGAGCATCTACCCCCATAACCAGAGCCTGCCTACTTTACTACTTTGTGCTGTCCCCTACACCTCTGACTTTACGGGGGGCTGTATCCCACCACCTCTTTCGGAGAAGGAGTTAACTTAGAGCTCCAGTTAATAATAATTCCTAGGCATGACAAGAGTGTTTTAACCTACAAACTCCTCTGAAGGTTTTCTGGCCTGCCTGACAGGCTTGTCTGGCCACATGTGATTGCTCACAGCCTCCCAACCGTGAGAGGCATGAGATGCTTTAAACCTTCTAAAAACAGGTTCCTTAGAAAAGTTAGAAAACTATTAGTATAAGTATAATGGGCTGATTAGAAATTGTATTGGTGAAGGGTTTTTCATTTGTTGAGCCAATGTTTGTTGCTAAGTCTCCACATCCCCTGCCCTTACACACATTAATGAATATATAGAAGAAATAAGTATTAACCTTTGATATTAATCATGTTAGACCTTAGGCTAAGTAAATTCTTTCCTAAAACCCACTACACCCTCACCCTATAGGAATGTAACTTTATTTGGGTGGCGTCTGTTTTAAGAATAATCACCCTTGGAGAAAAAAGTGTTCTGGTTGACTGACCACTGTCACAAGGAGAGGGTCATAAATTGTCAGCAGGCCCCCCTGGCCAGAAGATGATGTAACACCCCTAAGACCTCTGTATACAATTGTATGAAGCACCTGACTTTGATAAAAGTCAGGACTGCTGACCCCACGTGACTTTTGCATAACATCTCAGTGTATAAAAGTAGACCATGGAAAATAAGGAATTGGGATCAGTTTCTCAAAATACTGGTCTCCCCATGTCTCTCTCTCTCTCACTCTGGCTGAGTCTCCATCTGGAGCGCGGAACCCGCCATGCTTACTTATTATGCCTGGGCTTCTAAGATCCGACCGGGGAGGCCTCAGTGTCTCCTCTCCTTCGGGAGAACGGAAGGACGCCTGCGGCCTACGTAAGTGGTGCAAGCTTCTTGTCTTGAAGTTTTATTGGTCTCCCGCATAAACCAAGCTACTCAGCCTCTTTTCTCCACTGAATTTTCCTACTGAGCTATCCTCATTCTATTACTCTTTATATCTTTGATGAATATTTAAATAGTCGCCTAAGCCGTCTCCCCTTCGAATACCCTGGATCAGCCGGGGCTGGACCAAAACTTCAAATGCATCATGCTTTGACATCTATTCTGTGCATATTTTCAGGACCAATAGTCTTATTAATGTCCCAAGAGTATAACCAGGCCACTACACTATACCTATAATGATATTGAAGTATAACTATTAATTTTGTTACTTTGGCCATAAGCATGACTGAGCATATGCACATACACACACACACACACATACACACACACACAGAGTGCTTTATATACATTCTACCTCTAATAAATTATATTTCAAGTGAAATGTCTGAAATTAATTTCTGTCATCAATTTTCCATTATGTAAAGTTGTGAATTGGATGTCAGTAACAATTAGAAAATAAATAAATGATATAACATTTTAATATATTTTTTCTTATTTGAAGTTATTCCTTTATCTATTAGCTATGCCAGTTGGCTCTAAGGGTCAGTATGAAATATTTTGCACAGTTGAAGTGCCTGTTGTGTAGTATAAACCAGTTTACAGAGCATAGGAGAGGCTAGATGCAAGTGGATTCAAAGAAGCATAGCCATACTCCTATTTGTACTGCTTATTATTCCATCTGTGAATCTGGTTTGGAAATTACAGAGAACTTAGTATTCATTTGGGTGTCTAGGCTCAAGAAAAAATATAGGTCCATTAATAAACAATCCCACAGAAATATGAGATGCGACCCAAGATGTCTATAACTGCCTATCAGACTTAATCTATAGAGGTGATCACATAAGCAAAGAAGCAATAAAGACACAGAACAGACTGGTTGAAAATTGAACCTAGATTTGTAAATTTTGGCAGCAGGGGTTCTATTTTGAGATTTGACAATAGAGGTTATGTTAAATTTGCCTTATTTCTAATTAATATCAATTGTGCATTTTTGAAAAATACCTACATGAAAATGCTAGAAAGCTAACAACACATGAAGAAACTGAAGGGGAGTAGACAGCCAAAGGAATAACACTAAGAATAATGTTTGTATAGTTTTCATGAGATGACAGATCTCAGTTCTCTCAGTTGGATTAGCAATCACCTACATAAAAACACTGCCTTCTTATAGCTAAGTAATATTCCATCATATATACCACATATTCTTTATCCATTCATTTGTTGATAGACACTTAGGTGTTCCCATATCTCTGCCATCATAACTACTGCTGCTATGAATATTAGGGTGCATGTATCTTTTTAAATTAGTGTATGTATTTCTTTTGGTTATATACTTAGAAGTAGAATTGCTAGGTCACATGGCAATTTTATTTTTAGTTTTTTGGAGAAACACCTCCATAGTGTTTTCCACAGTAGTTCTGCCAATTTTCTTTCCTACCAACAGTGCATAAGAGTTCCCTTTTCTCCACAACCTCCTCCATATTGTTATTTGTGTTCTTTTTTATGAGAGACATTCTAACAAGTGGGAGGTGATGTTGTGGCTTTGATTTGCATTTCTCTGATGATTACTGATGCTTGAGTATATTTTCATATACCTGTTGGCCATATACATGTCCTTTTTTGGAAAAAAAAAGTCTATTCAATTCTTCAGCTCATTTTCTAATCAAATGTTTTATTTTGATATTAAAATGAATGGATTCTATATATGTTGGCTATTAACCCCTTATCAATCATATCATTTGCATATCGTGATGCTCCCTGAATTCAGATGATAATACAAAACTATAATCATTAAAACAATGTGGAATGGGCACATGCCCAAAAACAGACAGAATGGAGCAGGACAGAGGGCCAAAAGTAAACTCATATACCTTTGGTCAACAAAGGAGGCAAGAATGTAAAATGGAGATAAGATGGTCTATTCAATTAGTAGTGCTGAGAAACCTGGACAGGTACATACATGTAAAAGAAAGAAAGTAGAATATACAGCACATACAACTCGACATCACACAAACAAATAATTCAATTAAAATAAATAAAAGACTAGATCAGAGGTTATAATGTATTAATGGAGAGTACATACAAAGATGTAACATAAAAGGTTTGAGGGAGAATGATAAAATTGTATTTTGAGCATGGTGGTTGGTTTATAACATTATGCATTAGATTTATTTATTAAAAAATTTAAATTATAAAATCAATTTTAAATAGAAAAGATACTTAGAGAGTCTAAAATGCTAGGAAACTGCATAACTGACCCAAAAGAAGGCAGGAAATCCAAAAAAAGAGCAGCAAAAATAAAAGAGAGAATTATACCAATTAGCAGAATGATAAACATGAATCTTAATGTATCAATATATTAAATATCAATACAATATATACTTCAGTTATATTTAGAGATAACATAAATTGTTGAAGAGATTGTCCTTTCCTGCTGTGTATTCTTATCATGTTTATGATCAGTTGATCATACAAGTGTGAATTTCTTGTTCCATTTGCCAATATATCTCTATTTATGCTGGTACCACACTGATTTATTTTTGTAGCTTTATGAAATCTAGAAGTGTGATGTCTCCAGCTTTGCTTTTCTCATCAAGATTGTTTTGGTCATGTAAAATATTTTGCCATCCATATGAATTTTAGAATCATATTTCCATTTCTGCAAAAAATGTTATTGGGATTATGATAGGAATTTTACTGAATCTTCACTTTGCTTTGAGTATTTTGTACATTTTAACATATGAAGTCTTTCAATCCATGAACATAGGATATAGTTCAATTTACGTCTTTGATTTCTTTCATCAGCGTTTTCTGTACATCTTTCATTTCTTTAGTTAAGCTTATGTGTAATATTTTATTCTTTAGTTGTTATTGTTAATGGGGTGGATTCCTACTTGCCTTTTCAGGTAGAAAGGTAGATATTTAAATACAAAATAACTAAGTTGGACCTGTATTTCATATCATAGACAAAAACTAACTCACAATGAATCAAATGTTTGAAGGTAAAACAGGAACCTGTAAAAGTCCTAGATGAAAACTGAGAAAAAGCTTCTTGACACCTGTCGTGGATTTAATCTCATGGATATGAAAAGCACCAGCAACAAAAGCAGAATTAGACAGATGGTACTACATCAAACTTAAAATCTTCTGTACAGAAACATATAAAATCAAGTTAAAAGGCAGTCAAACCAAAACAGAATAGGAGAAAATATTCACAATTATTATATTTGATGAGGTTAATTTTCATAATATAAGAAACTGCCAAAACCCAGTAGCAAATATAGCAAATATACCAAAAATAAATAGGCTAAAGACTTAAATAGAAATTTCTCCAAAGAAGATATGCAAAGGACCAACAGATATCTAGAAAAAAGCTTAACATCACTAATTACCAGCAAAATGCAAACCACAACCATCGTGAAATATGACCTCACATCTGGTATGATGGGGTCTGACTTACATGGGATCTGACTCTTTGTGACCCCATGGACTGTAGCCTACCAGGCTCCTCAGTCCATGGAATTTTCCTGGTAAGAGTACTGGAGTGGGTTGCCATTTCCTTCTCCAGGGCATCTTCCCAACCCAGGGATCAAACCTGGGTTTCCCGCACTGTGGGCAGATGCTTTACCATCTGAGCCACCAGGGAAGCACAATTACCAGCAAAATGCAAACCACAACCATAATGAGATATGACCTCACATCTGGTATGATAGTTATCAAAAACAACAAATAAGAGATAAGAAATATTGAAGATATGGAGAAATTGGAAATCTTGTTCCCTTTTGATGGAATTCTAAACCAATACAGACAACCTGGAAAACAGTATGAATTTCCTCAAAAAATTAAAAATAGAAATACTATATGATCCAGCAACCCACGTCTGAGTGTCTATCAAAAATAATTGAAATCAGGATCACAACCTGATAGTACCAAGCCCATGTTTGTTGCAGCATTATTCACAATGGCCAAGATATGGAAACAATTTAAATTCCTATCAATAGGTGAATAAATAAAGAAAATGTGGCATATACCTACAACAGAATATTATTCATTTTTATGAAAGAAGGAAATCTATGAACATGGGGCAACATGAATGAACCTGGAGGACTTTATGCTAATTGAAATACACCAAAGAAGGGCAAATATTGCATGATTCCACTTCTATGAATTGTCTAGTCAATTTTACAGAAGCAAAGAATAGAATGGTGGTTGTCAGAGGCTGATTAGGACTCACTCACTAATGTGTATAAAATTCCAGTTATGCAAGATGAATTTATTCTAGAGATGTGACATTGAAGATTGTACTTATAGATATCTACACTGAATTGAACACATAAATATCTGTTAAGAGAGTTGACCTCATGTTGTTGTCTTATCAAATAAAATTTTAAATAGATGAAAAAGAGTTTGAAAAAAGAGAGACTGAAAAACAGGATATATAAGATCCAAAATATTCTATCTTCAAGTGGCATTATACAAATATAATAGTTTAAGTCAAGAGTAAAACAATGTAAAATACATTACTCTCTAACATATAGAAAAGAAAAGTGGAGCAACTGTATTAACATCAGAAAAAAATAGACTTCAAGATAAAGAGCAGAAGCACAGGTACAAAAGGACATTTCATAATGACAAAAGAACTGATTGATCAGGAGGATAAGTTAGGACAGCAGTATTACATTTGTGTGCATATGATAGCAGAGCTTCAAGGTAGATGCTGCAAAAGTGAGAGAAATTAAAGGGAGAAATACAGAAGCCTACAATATTAGCTAGAGACATTAACAAAATTGTTCAGAAAAGTGGTTTATCTCAGAGTGTGGGAGGATTCAGTGCAAAGTTGAAATTCCTGGGTTGAAGAAAATGTTCTGTCTCTTGAAAGGGTTATTTGGTAACTTTAGTTTAAAAATATGTCAAGATTCAACAAGTCATATATTTATGGTGTGTGAAAAATTTAAACATATTAAATATACACCTAAAAAGTAGTACAGTTCAGTGCAGTCGCTCAGTCGTATCCGACTCTTTGAAAGCACATGAAACGCAGCAAGCCAGGCCTCCCTGTCCATCACCAACTTCCAGAGTTTACCCAAACTCATGTCCGTTGTGTCGGTGATGCCATCCAACCATCTCATCCTCTGTCATCCCCTTCTCCTCCCGCCCTCAATTTTTCCCAGCACCAGGGTCTTTTAAAATAAGTCAGCTCTTCCCATCAGGTGGCCAAAGTATTGGAGTTTCAGCTTTAACATTAGTCCTTCCAATGAACACCCAGGACTGATCTTTAAGATGGACTGGTTGGATCCCCTTGCAGTCCATGGGACTCCCAAGAGTCTTCTTCAACATCACAGTTTAAAAGCATCAATTCTTCTACACTTAACTTTGCTTATAGTCCAACTCTCACATCCATACATGACCACTGGAAAAACCATAGCCTTGACTAGATGGACCTTCGTTGAAAAAGTAATGTCTCAGCCTTTTAATATGCTATCTAGGTTGGTCATAACTTTCCTTCCAAAGAGTAAGCGTCTTTTAATTTCATTGCTGCAATAACCATCTGCAGTGATTTTGGAGCCCCCAAAAATAAAGTCAGCCACTATTTCTCCATCTATTTCCCATGAAGTGATGGGACCAGATGCCATGATCTTTGTTTTCTGAATGTGAAGCTTTAAGCCAACTTTTTCACTTTCCTCTTTCACTTCCATCAATAAGCTCTTTAGTTCTTCTTCACTTCCTGCCATAAGGGTGGTGTCATCTGCATATCTGAGGTTATTGAGATTTCTCCCAGCAATCTTGATTCCAGCTTGTGCTTCTTTCAGCCCAGGATTTCTCATGATGTACTCTGCATATAAGTTAGATAAGCAGGGTGACAATATACAGCCTTGACGTACTCCTTTTCCTATTTGGAACCAGTCTGTTGTTCCATGTCCAGTTCTAACTGTTGCTTCCTGACCTGCATACAGGTTTCTCACGAGGCAGGTAAGGTGGTCAGGTATTCCCATCTGTTTCAGAATTTTCCACAGTTTATTGTGATCTACACAGTCAAAGGCTTTGTAATAGCCAATAAAGCAGAAATAGATATTTTTCTGGAACTCTCTTGCTTTTGCAGTGACCCAGTGGATGTTGGCAATTTGATCTCTGATTTCTCTGCCTTTTCTAAAACCAGCTTGAACATTTGGAAGTTCATGGTTCATATATTTCTGAAACCTGACTTGGAGAATATTGAGCATTACTTTACTAGTATTTTACTTTACATTACTCAGTAGTACTTTACTAGTGAGATGAGAGCAAGTGTGTGGTAGTTTGAGTATTCTTTGGCATTGCCTTTTATGGGGATTTGAATGAAAACTGACCTTTTCCAGTCCTGTGGCCACTGCTGAGTTTTTCTAACTTGCTGGCATATTGAGTGCAGCACTTTCACAGCATCATCTTTCAAGATTTGAAATAGCTCAACTGGAATTCTGTCACCTCCACTAGCTTTGTTCGTAGTCATGCTTCATAAGGCCCAGTTCACTTCATATTCCAGGATACCTTGCTCTAGGTGAGTGATCACACCATCATGATTAACTGGGTGTGATGATCTTTTTGTACAATTCTTCTGTGTATTCTTGCCACCTCTTCTTAATATCTTCTGCTTCTGTTAGGCCCATACCATTTCTGTCCTTTATTGAGCCCATCTTTGAATGAAATGTTCCCTTGGTATCTCTAATTTTCTTGAAGAGAACTCTAGTCTCCCATTCTATTGTTTTCTTCTATGTCTTTGCATTGATTGCTAAGGAAGGCTTTCTTATCTCTCCTTGCTATTCTTTGGAACTCTTCATCCAAATGGGTATATCTTTCCTTTTTTCCTTTACTTTTTGATTCTTTTCTTTACACAGCAATTTGTAAGGCCTCCTCAGATAGCCATCTTGCTTTTTTTCATTTCTTTTTCTTGGGATGGTCTTGATCCCTGTCTCCTGTACAATGTCACTAACCTCCATCTATAGTTCATCAGGCAGTCTTATGATTCATATACTCTCCTTAAAAATGGAATAAGGGTCTTTATTGATCGCCTTGGGTTCACAACTTTGAAATTCCTCTGTAAAATAAGAGCGAAATCAGTTACTTTGCAAGCTTCATATGGTAGCTGCTGGTAAGAATCCGCTACACTGCAGACATGTTGTGGCTGTTATGATCCTGATAACTTGTTCTTATCATGGATGTGATGTCTAAGTAAATTGAAACATTTAGGATGTGTTCTCTGAGTGTGCACTTCTGGAGGACAGTACTGAGCCTCATCCTTTCTGTAAGTTCCCCTGTGCTTTAGGGAGATAATCACATGCATCTTGTATTAACTTTAATTGAATTCTCCAAATATATTTCAAATCATGTCTACAGTGATAATTCAATTCAGTGAGTTTCTTTAATTAAAGGTAACTCAGGCCCATGATGCTGCCATCATTTTTTTTTTTTTTTTAAGTTTGTATTTCTGTCTTTACAGGCTGTTAATTACAGAAAATTAGAAAAGTATTACAAAATAAAACCAATTAGTCCACCATATAATATTTTTCACAATTAGCATTTTGCTTTGTTTCCTGTGGGGTTACAAAGAATCAGACATGACTGAAGCGATTTAGCCCACCCAACACAGACCAACACAACACGTACTTTTCTTATTCCAATGACTGCATTTCACAACATGTGGGGACTTCTAAGGACTGTACAATAAGATTTTAACTACTACTAAGACAGCAAGGAAATCAACCAGTAAATCTAAAAAGAGATCAAACTTGAATATTCATTGTAAAGACTGATACTGAAGCTGAAGCTCCAATAGTTTGGCCACCTGATGCAAAAACCTGATTCATTCAAAAAGACCATGATGCTGGGAAATGTTGAAGGCAGGAGTAGAAGGAGAAAACAGGAGATGAGATGGTTGGATGGCATCACTGACTCAATGGACGTAAGTTTGAGCAAATTCTCAGAGATGGTGAAGGACTGGAAAGCACGGCATGCTGCAGTCCACGGGGTCTCAACGAGTTGGACATAACGTAGTGACTGAACACAACAATTCTACTTCACATATTTGACAGTAATCGTTAAAAAATTTACTTGTATAATTTGTCCTTTCAAAAGTATGCCATGTATAACAATTCATTTACTCTTAACCTCTAAGTCATTAAGCTTGTAGTTTCATCATGTGTCGAGGGCCCACTTTATAGGTAAGGAAATTGAAAATTAGAAGGTGGGAAACTGAGTTCATCCTGCACAGCCATAGAAAGTGACATCAGGACACATAAATGCTGGGCAATAGTTTCAGAATTGTTTGTAGAAAGTGCATTTGTACTGTTACTTTTAATGCATTTGTTTATAATTATCGAGAACTATTACATATTGCATTTTTATTAAACTAGAAGAGTTTTATTTATTCAGCTGCTACAAAGTCCTGCTGAGACTGTATTCCTTCTGACAGACAAGAAAAATCTACATGAACATATTCTTAAAAATTGCAACATGAACATGGGGAAGTATGCTATTTAGTCAAACTCTCCCGTTGCTTAATCCACTATAATTATGGATAATCATTTACTTAAGTAATAGAAGAGCAAAAACAGATCAATTAGTCTAATATTGAAGTCCACAGGATTAACATACACAATTTAAAAAGGATAAATAGGCATATTGTGCTAAATAAGTTATGTGTCTGAATTAACAATTCATTTGAGCAGAGTAGGATATTCAGAAAATTAGAAAATTCGGGATTTAAAATATAATTATAAAGGAAGTGCATATATTACTTTAAATAAAGTGCCTGGTTTAAAAATAAATACAGGAAAACATTCAATAGCAAAAATCATTAACACAAATATTTCACTTAGTTCAGTTCAGTTCAGTTCAGTCACTCAGTCGTGTCCGACTCTTTGTGACCCCATGAATTGCAGCATCCCAGGCCTCCCTGTCCATCATCAACTCCCGGAGTTTGCAGGGGACCAGCCCCGGCTGATCCAGGGTATTCGAAGCGGGGACGGCGTCGGCGAGGATCAGGAAACAACTGCTTAATTAAACGTTAATTAAGGATATAAAGAGTAATAGAATGAGGATAGCTCAGTGAAGAAATTCAGTGGAGAAAAGAGGCTGAAATAAGGATAGCTCAGTGAGGAAATTCAGTGGAGAAAAAAGGCTGAATAATTCAGCCAGAAGGTAAGAGAAAGAACGACATGGTGAGACCAAGTTTCGGTGAACAAGGCCCGTACTTTATTTTTCAAAGTAGTTTTTATACCTTAAGTTATGCATAGAGGATAATGGGGGAAGGGGTAGAGTCAGGCAGCAAGCCAGGCTTTCTTCCTGCAAACTTAGCATATGCAAAAGTTAGGTGATTTGCATCATCTTCTGGCCCGGAGGCCTGTTAACATTTTAAGACCTTTTCTTCAGAAAACTTATTTTTCTCTAAAGGTGATTGGTCAGGAGCCACCCTCCAAAAGCATTAGATAAAGTTGCATTCCTACAGAGCAAAGGTGTGGTGGGCTATAACAAGAAAAAGAATTAACTCAAGGGTCCCAGGTTACAAACATTAAAGCTACTACTTACACCAATTATATTAATCAATACACTGCCAGGGACACAGCAGGTAAGGGATATGGAAACTTAGCAGCAAACATTGGCCCAACAAGTGAAAATCCCTTCACCAATACAATTTCTAATCAATCTTTTAACTACTCAAAAGAATCTGTGTTTAGACAGTTTAGAACATCTCATGCCTCTCACAGTTTGGAGGCTCTGAGCAATCACATGTGGCCGGAAAAACCTATTCAGGCAGGCTAGAGGACTTCCAAGGGAGTTTGTAGGTTGAAACACTGTCACACCCAGGAATTATTAACTGGAGCTATAAGCTAACTCTTTTTTTCAGAGAGGTAGTGGGGGACAGCCCCCCATAAAGTCAGAAGTGTAGGTGAAAGCACAAAGCAGAAAGTAGGCAGACTCTGGTTTTGGGGGTAGATTGCTCGAGAATTTCCAGGGAGACTCCTGAGGCTTGATCCCGCCTTTGCGTATGCCAAGCCTCCTTCCTCATGACCTTTGCCAGAGGCGGAGCTCACTCCCCGCAGGAGTTCACTCAAACTCATTTGCATAGAGTCAGTGATGCCATCCAGGCATCTCATCCTCTGTTGTCCCCTTTTCCTCCTGCCCCCAATCCCTCCCAGCATCAGTGTCTTTTCCAGTGAGTCAACTCTTCTCATGAGGTGGCCAAATTATTGGAGTTTCAGCCTCAGCATCAGTTCTTCCAACGAACACCCAGGACTGATCTCCTTTAGGATGGACTGGTTGCATCTCCCTTCAGTCCAAGGGACTCTCAAGAGTCTTCTCCAGCACCACAGTTCAAAAGCATCAATTCTTCAGTGCTCAGCTTTCTTCACAGTCCAACTCTCACAACCATACATGACCACTGGAAAAACCATAGCGTGATGAGATGGACCTTTGTTGGCAAAGTAATATCTCTGCTTTTTAATATGCTATCTAAATTGGTCATAACTTTCCTTTCAAGGAATAAGCGGTTTTTAATTTCGTGGTTGCAATCACCATCTGCAGTGATTTTGGAGCCCAAAAAATAAAGTCTGACTCTGTTTCCACTGTTTCCCCATCTATTTCCTATGTCGTGATGGGAAATAGATACTTCACTATAAATATATAAATACTGTAAGAATTGATTTACACATTCACTCATTGGCCTCATTCTTGACTGTATGTCTATTACTGTTAGAAAAAATAAATAAATGAATAACACAATGATGGTTGCACTATAAACTCATGATTACAACTTCAGGTCTGCACTCAGTGTTGCCTGGCAAACTGAAAAAAAATTTTTCTAATACATATACTCTCCCACTATCTTCAATGACTTTTATAATTTAGCACAGCTACTCTACACACCTTTCTTTAGAAGACAGTCTTGTCTATGTTTTATACATTATTTTAAAGATCTCTCTCATCTTCTGGCAACTGTATCTGTATAACTGATTACCCCCTCTCTCTGTGAGGGAGCAGCATACTCATCAACCCACTGCCAGTGTACAGCATCCTAACTGGCCCCTTATTTCACATCCCCCTTAACCATAAAAATATACTTATCCACTCAAATCCTCAAGTGCTTTCTATTCCAACAGTCTGCAGATTCTTACTCTTTTGCTTCATTTTGAATTTTGAAACATTTCAGTCACAAAGAAAAGTCCAGATGAGCACATAAATACCAGCTCCATTGTCCTACTGAGATTTCCTAATTCCTATTTTGCAAATATTAAGGGTTTCATTTTTTAATGAATTAACTCTACCATTTGAATTGCCAATGCATCCTTTCCCAATTCACAACTTTCTCTTTTTTCCTCTAAAGTTAGCTACTATTTTGCTATTTCAGTCTAGTTCTACATTTTTATACTACATATGTTTAGTTCCATGTACAATATATAGCATGTGTGCAATAAATTGCATTTTATAGTATTTTTAGATTTATCTACATCATTACATATAGAATTATATCATTTATTTAAGGTGTGCTATGCTCTACCATCTGGTGATGTCCACGTGTAGAGTCTTGTGTTGTTGGAAGACAGTGTTTGCTACGACCAGTGTGTTCTCTTGGCAAAACTCTGTTAGCCTTTGCCTTGCTTCATTCTGTACTCCAAGGCCAAATTTGGTTGCTACTATAGCTATTTCTAGATTTCCTAGTTTTGACATACTTTTTGGGTATTAATTCTGGAAGGTCTTGTAGGTCTTCGTAGAACCGTTCAACTTCAGCTTCTTCAGCATTACTGGTCAGGACATAGACTTGGATTACTGTAATATTGACTGGTTTGCCTTGGAAATGAACAGAGATCATTCTGTTGCTTCTGAGATTGCATCCAAGTACTGCATTTCAGAGAAGGCATTGACACCCCACTCCAGTATATTTGCCTTGAAAATCCCATAGACGGAGAAGCCTGGAAGGCTGCAGTCCATGGGGTCACTAAGGGTCGGGCATGACTGAGTGACTTCACTTTCACTTTCACTGCATTTTGGACTCTTTTGTTGATTATGATGGCTACTCCATTTCTTGTAAGGGATTCTTGTCAACGTAGTAGAAATAATGGTCATCTGAGTTAAATTCACCCTTCCAGTACATTTTAGTTAGCTGGTTCCTAAAATGTCAGTGTTCACTCTTGCCATCTCCTGTTTGACCACTTCCAATTTGCCTTGATTCATGGACCTAATATTCCATGTTCCTATGCAATATTGCTCTTTACAGTGTCGGTTTACTTCCATCACCAGTCACAACCACAACTGAGTGTTGTGTTTTCTTTTGCTCCATCACTTCATTCTTTCTGAAGTTAGTTCTCCACTGATCTATAGTAGCATGTTGGGCACCTACCAACCAGGGGAGTTCATCTTTCAGTGTCCTATATTTTTGCCTTTTCATACTATTCATGGGGTTTTCAAGGCAAGAATACTGAAGTGGTTTGCCATTCCTTTCTCCAGTGGACCACGTTTTGTCAGAAGTCTCCACCACAACCTGTCCTTCTTGTCTGGCCCTACATGACATGGCTCATAGTTTCACTGAGTTAGACAAAGCTGTGGTCCATGTAATCAGATTGGTTAGTTTTCTGTGATTGTGGTTTTCATTCTGCCTTCCCTCTAATGGAGAAGAATAAGAGGCTTATGGTAGTTTCCTGATGGGAGAGACTGACTGGGGGGTAAACTGGGTCTTTGTTCTGATGGGCAAGGCCATGCTCAGTAAAACTTTTATCCAATTTTCTGTTGAAGGGAGGGGCTGTGTTCCCTCCCTCTTATTTGACCTGAGGCCAAACAGGGTGGAGGTAAGGAAGGTAATGGTCAATACCAAAATCAGATTGACTATATTCTTTGCAGCCAAAGACAGAGAAGCTCTATACAGTCAGCAAAAACAAGACCTGAGGTTGACTGTGGCTCAAATGATGAACTCCTTATTGCTAAATTCAGACTTAAATTGAACAAAGTAGGGAAAGCCATTAGACTATTCAGGTATGACTTAAATCAAATCCCTTACAATTATACAGTGGAAATGACAAATAAATTCAAGGGATTTCATCTGGTAGACAGAGTGCCTGAAGAACTACGGACAGAGGTTAATGACATGGTGCAGGAGGGAGGGATTAAGACCATCCTGAAGAAAAAGAAATGCAAAAAGGCAAACTGGTTCTCTGAGGAGGCCTTACAAATAGCTATGAAAAGAAGAGAAGCTAAAAGAATAGGAGAAAGGGAAATATATACCCATTTGAATGCAGAGTTCCAAAGAATGGCAGGGAGAGATAAGAAAGCCTTCCTCAGTGATCAGCACAAAGAAATGGAGGAAAACAATAAAATGGGAAAGATTAGCGATCTCTTCAATAAAATTAGAGATACCAAGGGGATATTTCAGGCAAAGATGGGCACAATAAAGGACAGAAATGTTATGGACCTAACAGAAGCAGAGGATATTAAGAAGAGGTGGCAAGAATACACAAAAGAACTATACAAAAAAGATCATGACCCAGATAAACATGATGGTGTGATCACTCACCTAGAGCCAGACATCCTGGAATGTGAAGTGAACTGGGCCTTTGGAGGCATCACTATGAACAAAGCTAGTGGAGGTGATAGAATTCCAGTTGAGCTATTTCAAACCCTAAAAGATGATGCTGTGAAAGTGCTGCCCTTCATATGCCAGCAAATTTGGAAAACTCAGCAGTGCAGGTCTGGAAAAGGTCAGTTTTCATTCCAATCCCAAAGAAAGGCAATGCCAAAGAATGGTCAAACTTCCGCACAATTGCACTCATCTCACACGCTAGTAAAGTAATGCTCAAAATTCTTCAATCCAAGCTGAAAGACTGTGAACTGTGAACTTTCATATGTTCAAGCTGTATTTAGCAAAGGCAGAGATCCAATTGCCAACGTCCATTGGATCATCGCAAAAGCAAAACAGTTTCAGAAAAATATATATTTCTGCTTTATCAACTATGCTAAAGCCTTTGACTGTGCGGATCATAACAAACTGTGGAAAACTCTTCAAGAGATGGGTATGCCAGATCACCTCACCTGCCTCTTGAGAAATCTGTATGCAGGTCAAGAAGCAGCAGTTATAACTGGATATGGAACAAAGAATGTTTCCAAATCAGGAAAGGATTACGTCAAGGCTGTATATTGTCACCCTGCTTATTTAACTTATATACAGAGTACATCATGAGAAATGTTGGACTGGATAAAGCCCAAGTTGGAATCAAGATTGCTAGGATAAATATCAATAACCTCAGATATGCAGATGACACCATCCTTTTGGCAGAAAGTGAAAAACTAAAGAGCTACTTGATGAAAGTGAAAGAGAAGAGTGAAATAGCTTAAAAATCAACATTCAGAAAACTAAGATCATGGCATCTGTTTCCATCACGTCATGGCAAATAAATGGGGAAGCAGTGGAAACAGTGTCAGATTTTATTTTTGGGGGGCTCCAAAATCACTACAGATGTTGACTTTAAAAATGAAATTAAAAGACACTTGCTCCTTGGAAGAAAAGTTATGACCAACCTAGATAGCATACTAAAAAGCAGAGGTATTACTTTGGCAACAAAGGTCCATCTCCTCAAGGCTATGGTTTTTCCAGTAGTCACATATGGATGTGAGAGTTGGACTATAAAGAACGCTGATCACAGAAGAATTGATTCTTTTGAACTGTGGTGTTGAAGACTCTTGAGAGTCCCTCGGACTGCAAGGAGATCCAACCAGTCCATCCTAAAGGAAATCAGTCCTGAATATTCACTGGACAGACTGTTGCTGAAGCTGAAACTTCAGTACTTTGGCCACCTGATGAGAAGAACTGACTCATCTGAACAAACCTTGACACTGGGAAAGATTGAAGACAGGAGGAGAAGGGAACGACAGAGGATGTGATAGTTGGATGGCATCACAGACTCAATGGACATGAGTTTGAGTAAACTCTGGGAGTTTATGATGGAGAGGGATGCCTGATGTGCTGCAGTCTATGGGGTTGCAAAGAGCCGTACATGACTGAGCAACTGAACTGAACTGAATGCTCTTCCATTAACTGTCTTCCAATGACCATGCTGTGGCTATTTGTTTAGATAGAAAGAAAAGCTGTTTCTATTTTTCCTTATTCAAACTGTGTTATGAAAATCCACCTGATTGTCTCTTTTAGTAAAAGTTTGACCAGTTCCATTAAATATTTAGCATATGAGTTATTTGCTCATCGGTTACTCTCATCCTCATCTTAAGTAGATGTTGTTAAATTGCTTTCTAAATTGGTTTTATCAATTTACATTGCTACAAGAAGCAAGGTTGACTTTCCTCCATCAGACCAATGATATATATTACAGTAAGACTATTGAAGTGCTTGGCAGTCTCATGTGTGCAAAATGCATTTGCACTTACCTGACGATTATTGTGATTGACATGCTTTCATACACTGAAGTTTAGGTTTCCTTTTCTGTGAATTACTTTTTCACCTATTCTGCCACTTGCTAGGTTTTACATCTTTTTCTAAATCTAAGTTTTATTTTCATTTTCTGGGATAATTTTTTGATGAGTTTATGATTTGAAATATTTTCTTGCAGACAGTGTCATTTCTTTAAATTATGTGTGTTTTTATAGAAATATGTATTTTACATAATCATATTCATTAACATTTATTTCTAATTATCTAAAAGCTTTAGTGTTAGTTCTGGTTTTCATATTTAAATTCTGACTAATTTATCTTTATTTTATAGGAAATAAGGACAGAAATAGATCTTTGGGTCTTATTGGTACTCGGTTGACAACCATTATTTCAATTAATTCACCCTTGAATTAATTCACAGCTGACCTGTGATGCTGTCACTGACATCCGAATCTTCCTCCAGGTGTGGCACTGTTTCTGGACTCTGTAGTAGGTTCCAATGATTGACCTCTTTTTCCTGAGTACAGACTGTTTTTGTTGTAATAATGTTTATATTGAATCTGAATAATTTTTGAATCTGAAAAGGTCGATTCCTCCAACTTATGTTGTTTTTATTTATATTTACTATTCTTGTCCCTTTATTATCTTCTTTTTGTATTTTCAAATTGGTTTTGCTTGACTGTGTTCATCTTGAATTCAATAAATTTATATCTAAAAAAAATTCTGACTTCTAGTTTTATGTCTAATCTTCTGTGGAATTTTCTGATTAATTATGTATAAAGAGATAAATATATTTTTAAATAGTACTTTAGTATTCTTCCAAAAGTTTTTATATGTATTGATATCACTTAATATTAAATTATAAACATTTCAGACTCTCATCTTTGTACACAATTCATTGCAAAGTTTGCATTTTAGCTTTCAAACAGAAGAGTTTATTTAGTCAGTTTTACTAAGGTAAATGTACATAAAGCAAATTTCACCCTTTTAAGTTCACAAATTCATTGAGTGTTGCCAAACATACTGTCATGAAATCATCACCCCAAACAAGATATAGAACAGTTTCATCATCAAAAACAATGCCCTCATACTTCTTGGTAGCCAATCCTACACTCATCCCCATTTGGGGTCACCCTTGGTTAATGCTTCTCTTAGTAATATTTTAAAATCAAATATTAACTATTAATAGTAATTAATAGTATAATTGCTAAATATAAATTAATAGTTAAATTAAGAAAATACAGTTTTCTTAATTTTAATATAACTGGGGTTAGATCTTAAATTATAGTTCTGTATTTTAAATGGCTTCTGAAAATGATGCACAATTACCTTATGATCTAGTATTAATCACAGGAGAGATGAGCCAAGGGAAGCTACCTGATTTGTGTAGGTAGATCAATATCAAAAGCCTGTTGTTTTAACTCTTTGCCATTAGTGGTATCTTGTGGTTGTTGTTGTTCAGTCGCTAAGTCATGTCCCACTCTGTGCAACCCCATGTAGTGTAGCTCACAGGCTCCTCTGTCCTCCACTATCTCCCAGAGTTTGCTCAAATTCATGTCCATTGAGCTGGTAATGCTATCTAACCATCTAATCCTCTGCCACTCCCTTTACCTTTTGCTTTCAATTTTTCCCAGCAATTTTTCTTTTATTGAGAGATACAGCCATATTTTTTTCCTATTGTATTTTTTGAGTACTGCATAAAAGGGATAAATGAAAAGATTGCAGTTCTTAATAACAATATAATTTGAAAGAGAAGTTGGGAAATCAAAATTGCCAAAGCCAGGTGTGGCCACATTTTCTATGTCATAAACTTAACACAAGTACTCCAGTTGTTAGCCAGTTTGAAACTGCAATAAATTCCTTGACCATTTGCTTCCAGGTCTTTGGATTTGAAAAAGACAAACATCTTTGCCTGGTTCCCCTTGAAATCAGAGCCAGTAACATTAAAAAAAAAAAAAAAATCCTTTAGTATTGTCCTGCAACTGTATTACCATACCCCAGTCTTTTGATCCTGATTCTCTAGGCTGTCAGACTCTTATTTAAAACTAAAATATCTCTTCCCTGATTCCTCTCTCTGAGGTGACATCTAGTTCTGTGATTCACCGAGATAATAAGGTTAATAAGAGAATAATGAGTTTAGTTTTAGGTACCAGTGAATCTAAATTACTGTGGTAAAAAAATTTTAGGATTTTTTTTTTCCTTTCTGGTAAAATAAAACATCCAGAAGTAGATAATCAACCAGTAGCATATTTTCTCAAAGTTTTTAAGGGCTCACTTTTAGCACATATTTTTGCCTTCAAATCTGAAAATAATTGCTGAGCCTCCTGATTTGTATCACTATCCAGGCAGGAGAAATGTGCAATGAACAAGAGTCCAAAGGGACAAAGGAAAAGTGTCTTTATCTTAAGAAACTTTTTCTTTTTGTCTGGAAAATTAAAATTACCATCTCAAGAATTTTAGCTATTCCGTTTTCTCCTCAGGCTGATACATGACCCGTACCTACTCCCACAGTGGAGTCTTGGAATCTGTATCTCATCTTCCCATCTGTGGCTCCCCATGTACTGCTCACCTCCTGACTCAGAGTGAAGGCTTGAAGCAGCATCTAGGCCTCAAGTGATCTATCTGGCCCTGGGTGTTCTTTCAGCATCCATCTCTTGCTTCTGGTATGTGTGTTTAGCACCAGCTGTGCAAATCCAGTTTCTGTGGGAAGCTAACACTGCTTAGGTCAGAGGAAATGGGAGCTGAATGGGAACAGATGTGAGTTCATGAGTCTACTTTTATAAAGGTCCAGCTCATGCTCCCAGGTTTTGCCCTTCCCCCAAGTTACATCCAACTTTTACCCCAACCACCTGCCTGGAGGCTTAAAGCTACAGCATCAGACATGAAGACAACAGCCTTAGTCATACTGCTCAACCAGCTTCCAAGACTGCACAAGGGAAAGTGTGCAGTGAACTCTCTTCCTCTCTCTCTCTCTGTGTATATGCGTATATCAGTAGCAATAAATCTGCTTCTCTGATTAAACCCTGAATGACATATAGTTTGGAGTTGTAAATTGGTTTTTGTTAACTGGTCTTTAGTGAATGTCTTGTACTTTTAATGTTAAACATTATTTTCCCATAATTTACTATAGACACATATTTTTATGTTTTATTTTAGTTACTGTATTAATCAAATTTCTTCACAGAAAGACAAGAAATAATTGAGAAAGATTTATCTTAAAAAATTTTCTCACGTAATTATGAAGGTTCAAGTCCAAAATCTTATGGGGGAGGTGGGCTAGAATTTGAGCCCAAAAGCTGTCTGCTTTTGGCAGACAGAATTCTTTCTTGCTTAAGGGAAATCCATCTTTGCTCTATTTAGGCCTTCAACTTGTTGGACGCAACCCACCCACAATAGGGAGGACATTCTACTTTACTCAAAGTCTACAGATTTAAATGCAAACCTCATCTAAAGATGTCTTCCCTTCACAGAAACATCCAGAAAAATGTTTGACTAAATATCTGGGCAACATAGTCCAGCAAAGGAGATTTATAAAATAAGCCATCACAGTTAGTATTGATATGATAAATCTTTTTCAATCCTTGACTTTCTAATGTTCGATCTGTTTATTAGTTATGTCTCTTGTAAGCATTTTAGCTAGGTTTTTGAATTTTAATGAAATTTGGTTTTTATCATCGGTGAGATTGTCATATTTATTTGTGATTATACATTACACAATAGTCTGTAGGGTGTATATAGGGTTCCCTGGTGGCTCAGACCTAAAGAATCTGCCTGCAAGGCAGCAGATACTGGTTTGATCCCTGGGAAGATCCCCTGGAGAAGGGACTGGTCATCCACTCCAGTATTCTTGCCTGGAGAATTCCATGGATTAGAGGAGCCTGGCAGATGAGCTACAGTCCATGGGGTCACAAACAGTCTAACACGATTGAGTGACTAAGACTGTATTGCTTATTTGCCTTTGTATTTCTTAGCTTCATTTGTGTTTTTCATGCTTAAGTTTGGGTTGATCAAGTTTTTATATTTTATTTTAATTTTTCTTGGTATACTTATGAAGTATAGAAAAGTTTCATTTATTTATCTCTTACCCTTAAAATGTTAATATACTGGTGCAGTGGGATGACCCAGAGGGATGGTGGGATGGGGAGGGAGGTGGGAGGGGGGATCAGGATGGGGAACACAGTACACCAGTGGTGGATTCATGTCAATGTATGGCAAAACCGATACAATATTGTAAAGCAATTAGCCTCCAATTAAAATAAATAAATTTATATTAAAAATGTTAATGTGCTTAATCAAATTTTAAATGTTTCTAACAAAGACTAAAATTATTCAGCAACTCTTTCCTCTTCTTGAATAAGCCAAAGCCCTTAGAAAAAATTAACTTCCTATAGATACAGTCTTTGAAATAATTTTAAGTGCCATTGCTGTCCAGAGATGTAGTTTTGCCTTTTGAACACAAAACACTAGCCTAGTTTTTATACTCAACAGTTAATTTAGTTGTATATTGCACTTACTATTTGCTTGCACTGGTCTTTAATATTTCATGCCTTATCCTTGGGAAACATTTTCACTACTGAAGTAGAGTCTGATACTATTTCTTTTAAATGAATCTCTTTGTCATTTTATGATGCCAAATTATTGTGTCTGCATCATTTTGAACTGGTTAACATGGCGAACTACCTCCAATCCTGCATAGAGTTTATTGTGACAATTAACTTTTAAAAAATATTCAGTGGTTACAATTTATTTAGATTCTATGAAGTATTTTAACATCCATTCATTTCTTCACTTCTGACTGTTTAATAATTCCATATTATCATTTTGGAATGATTTTCCATCTTTTTTCTCTTTGAGAATCCCAAACATACTTATTTTAAGGTAAAATAAGTATTTTTTAATAAAAAAATATTCTTATTTGATCTGGGTGAATTTACTTTTTTATAGTGGATGCTAGCAGCTTTCCTTTATAGTTTAATATTCTTTATATATTTTCAAAATTTTGTTTGAAAATATACTGCTGCTGCTGCTAAGTTGCTTCAGTCGTGTCCAACTCTGTGTGACCCAATAGATGGCAGCCCACCAGGCTCCCCCGTCCCTGGGATTCTCCAGGCAAGAACATTGGAGTGGGTTGCCATTTCCTTCTCCAATGCATGAAAGTAAAAAATGAAAGTGAAGTCACTCAGTCATGTCCGACTCTTAGCAACCCCATAGACTGCAGCCCACCAGGCTCCTCTATCCATGGGATTTTCCAGGCAAGAGTACTGGAGTGGGGTGCCACTGCCTTCTCCATGAAAATATACTAGTAACTAGTAAACATTATTATTTGCTTTATTTTTTATCATTTCTTTTCCTTTTTGAGTTCTTTTTTCCATGTTTCCTTTCTAGTTTGTTACTCTATAGGTGTCTCCACTCAATCCTGAGAACCAATATTTGTATAAATGTTTGGAACATTTGCTAGATGGTTATATTGAAGATAGCACAGAGATGATAGCAAGCCAGCAGTTTATATTCTATTTGTGAGAGTGTAACTGTGTCATTATCAGTTCATTTCAGTCACTCAGGCATGCCCAACTCTTTGTGACCCCATGGACTGCAGCACACCAGGCCTCCCTGTCTATCACCAACTGCTGGAGTTTACCCAAACTCATGTCTATTGAGTCGGTGATGCCATCTAAACATCTCATCCTCTGTCATCCCCTTCTTCTCCCACCTTCAGTCTTTCCCAGCATGAGGGTCTTTTCCAATGAGTTAGTTCTTCACATCAGGTGGCCAAAGTATTGGAGTTTCAGCATCAGTCCTTCCAATGAATATTCAGGACTATTTCCTTTAGGATGGACTGGTGGGATCTCATTGCTGTTCAAGGGACTCTCAAGAATCTTCTCCAACACCACAGTTCAAAAGCATCAATTCTTTGGTGCTCAGATTTCTTTATAATCCAACTCTCACATCCATACATGACTGTCATTGGGTAAATACATAACATTGGTAATATTTTCCTCACTTGTACAAATGAGGAAGCCCTACAATAGCCTCTGATTGTGAAAGGAGACTCTGGCCCTTGGTTTCTCCCTTATGACAGAAAAGGCATGCCTGCTATGCCAGAACTCTTGCCTTTCATGCCTTTCTAGGAGTATGTGCTTAGTCTCTCAGTTGTTTCCAACTCTTTGTGACCCCATGGACTGTACCCACCAGGCTCCTCCCTCCATGGGGATTATCTAGGCAAGAATACTGGAGTGGGTCACCATGCATTTCTCCAGGGGATCTCCCAACCCAGGGATTGAACCCAGGTTTCCTGCATTGAAGGCAGATTCTTTACCAGCTGAGCTACCAGGGAAGACCAAGAATACTGGCACGGGTAGCCTATCCCTTCTCAGGGGAACTTCTCAACCCAATAATAAAACTGGGGTCTTCTGCATTGCAGGTGGATTCTTTACCAGCTGAGCTACAAGGAAGCTTCTCTTAGAAGTATCAGTTCAGTTCAGTTCAGTCGCTCAGTCGTGTCCGACTCTTTGCAACCCCATTAATCGCAGCACTCCTGGCCTCCCTGTCCATCACCAACTCCCGGAGTTCACTCAAACTCACGTCCATCGAGTCAGTGATGCCATCCAGCCATCTCATCTTCTGTTGTCCCCTTCTCCTCCTGTCCTCAATCCCTCTGAGCATCAGAGTCTTTTCCAATGAGTCAACTCTTCCCATGAGGTGGCCAAAGTACTGGAGTTTCAGCTTTAGCATCATTCCTTCCAAAGAACACCCAGGGCTGATCCCCTTTAGAATGGACTGGTTGGATCTCCTTTCAGTCCAACGGACTCTCAAGAGTCTTCTCCAACACCACAGTTCAAAAGCATCAATTCTTCAGTGCTGAGCTTTCTTCACAGTCCAACTCTCACATCCATACATGACCACTGGAAAAACCATAGCCTTGACTAGACCAACCTTTGTTGGCAAAGTAATGTCTCTGCTTTTCAATATGCTATCTAGATTGGTCATAACTTTTCTTGCAAGGAGTAAGCATCTTTTAATTTCATGGCTGCAGTCACCATCTACAGTGATTTTGGAGCCCCCAAAAATAAAGTCTGACACTGTTTCCACTGTTTCCCCATCTATTTCCCATGAAGTGGTGGGATCAGATGCTATGATCTTCATTTTCTGAATGTTGAGCTTTAAGCCAACTTTTTCACTCTCATCAAGAGGCTTTTTAGTTCCTCTTCATTTTCTGCCTTAAGGATGGTGTCATCTGCATATCTGAGGTTATTGATATTTCTCCAAGAAATCTTGATTCTAGCTTGTGCTTCTTCCAGCCAAGAGTTTCTCATGATGTACTCTGCATATAAGTTAAATAAGCAGGGTGACAACATATAGCCTTGACATACTCCTTTTCCTATTTGAAACCAGTCTGTTGTTGCATGTCCAGTTCTAACTGTTGCTTGCTGAACTGCATACAGGTTTCTCAAGAGGCAGGTCAGGTGGTCGGGTATTCCCATCTCTTGAAGAATTTTCCACAGTTTATTGTGATCCACACAGTCAAAGGCTTTGGCATAGTCAGTAAAGCAGAAATAGATGTTTTTCTGGAACTCTCTTGCTTTTTCCATGATCCAGTGGATATTGGCAATTTGATCTCTGGTTCCTCTGCCTTTTCTAAAACCAGCTTGAACATCTGGAAGTTCATGGTTCACATATTGCTGAAGCCTGGCTTGGAGAATTTTGAGCATTACTTTACTAGCATGTGAGATGAGTGCACTGTGCGGTAGTTTGAGCATTCTTTGGCATTGCCTTTCTTTGGGATTGGAATGAAAACTGACCTTTTCCAGTCCTGTGGCCACTGCTGAGTTTTCCAAATTTGCTGGCATATTGAGTACAGCATTTTAACAGCCTCGTCTTTCATGATTTGAAAGAGCTCAACTGGAATTCCATCACCTCCTACTTAGGAGTATATGAGTTACTAAGTCTTACACAGTCTTATTTTGGCTTCTTTGACAGCAAACTTTCCTGATTTCTTTTCCATATTTTGTATGCTCATTTTAAATTCATTTTTAAGGCACTTCTTTTTCAGTTTTAGGCTCCCCTGGCTTTAAATAACACCTTTATGCTGACAATACATCAATTTATATCCCTAATCAAGACCTATTCTCTAAGTCCCAGACAATTAACTGCAGGTAATTCATTGTTAATTGGCTGATTGGACTAAAGGGCCTAGAGACCTTGTTGGAATTCTTGTCTTCACATACACTTTTCTTGGCTCAAGTGTTAATGTCACTATTTTCATACTGGAGAAACTAATTCTTGATGTCTTTTTCAGAGTGGTATCTGTGTTCTGCTGGTGTATGATGTTGTTTCCTCACTGCCTTCTAAATTGTACCACACTGACATGCATAGAAATAGGACCCTGGATCAAAGAGAGAAAGATGCAACTAAATTCTTAGCAAGACAGGCGTCATATGAGAAATTCAATAAGTTAACTTACCAAGTGGCCCAACCTGGGGAAAAGTCCTGTACTAAATCAAGTATCTCGTGGATCATGTAATCCCATGATACCCATTTAATTCCATCAAATGCATGACAACTTAGCTTAACTGTTCCTTACTCCTGGTGTGTGCATGCTTAGTTACTGAATCATGTCTGACTCCATGTGATCCCATGGACGGTAACCTGCCAGGTTCCTCTGTCTATGGCAGTTCCCTGGCAAGAATTCTGAAGTGGGTTGTCATTTCCTTCTCCAAGGGATCTTCCTGATCCAAAGATCCAACTCTTGTCTCTTACATTTCCTTCATTTGTAGGTGGATTATTAACCACTGAACCACCTGGGAAACCCTTCCATTATGCCTCACCACAACTTAAATCCTAGAGCTGATTTAGAAAGACCTAAATGATCCAGTATCAAATCATTCCATTCTCCTCTTCTAGCTAACCTATTTGGTTTAGCTATCTTCAAGATGCAAAACACTTCTGTGTGGGAGGAGAGAGACACATATACTAGGTATGGAGTGAGGTGAGACAGGATAGGAAACTCACCTCCTGACCCAATTCGTTGGCAGAAAGATATGATATTTTTCTCATCTAACCATGATCCTCATGATGATGATGTCAGATAATGTATGTGCTAAGGATTTATAGTTTTCCATAGCCTGACTATTTGTTTGGAAAACAAACAACAAAAGAACCCTGGGACTTCAGGCATGATGTTGAAAAGCAGGGTTCAGAAAGTCAGTTGCTGGAGTCCCAATCTGTTTCCACTTACAACACCCAACCTTAGACAAAAGAACTGGGAGCTTAGTCATTCCAGCTCTATTCTGCACTGGGAAATACTTCACAATGGGTGTCTCTCCTGATGGGATTATTTATAATTGAAGTTATTAGATTAGAGAGGAAACTGCCACCCTTATTAGATTAAATTCATTTTAATTAGTGAAGATTTGCTCTCCAGAATAAAATCTTCATCTTTTAGACATACAATTTATTTAAATTATAAACATGGTCATTAATTTACTAGTATCATAACACATGTGTGCTATTATCAATATAGAAAATGTTGATCTTGTTGGAAGAGATCATGAAGAGGACATGAATGACTGCTTGTTGACCTGTAAACTGGACCCAGGCAACTTGAAGCTCCTCCAATCCTCCCCATTCTAGAAATGTACTTCTGCCCATTGTTCCCACAGTGGGAGCTGTGAGATCATCTGAACAGTATGTGACTGAACTCAGCTAAAGTGAGAGTGAAAGTGAAGTCACTTAGTCGTGTCTGACTCTTTGCGATCCCATGGACTGTAGCCTATCAGGCTCCTCCGCCCATGGGATTTTCCAGGCAAGAGTGCTGGAGTGGATTGCTATTTCCTTCTCCAGGGGATCTTCCCAACTCAGGAATCGAACCTGGGTCACCCACATTGCAGGCAAACACTTTAGTGTCTGAGCCACCAGGGAAGCCCCAGGTGGCTCAGCTACTCACTCTATATAAACTCATAAGAGTCTGGTCTGTGGGCATGGAGATCTAGTTCTCTTGTAGTGCCAAAGATAAGCCTCATTACTAAATTCCCTTGCTTATTAAACCTGCCACCTCCCCCTCTGGAGTCTGGCTCTTCCTTGGGTCTCTCCCTGCCCTCTGAGTATGGGGGTTATTCCAAATTTTACCAGGGAAGCTTCCAAGGATATGGACCAACAGATCTGAGTATATGGTAGATATTTTGCTCTCTATTTGCAATCTCTCTCCAACATGAAATCCAGAAACGTAAAGGTTAACAACTGTTATCTACATTCTAGATTGGAGTGTGAGACCTTTTAGAATTCAGTCAAAACCTTTTCATCTCTTTCATCTTTTTCTTTCCAGTATAATACATCACCCCCCACCCCAATGTTTCTAAATTAGAGGTCACCTACAATAAAGTTTCCTATCTTATATATTAACTATTCATCAAAGTATTAAAGACATACTTTAGGTATATATGGTATATGTATATTCATTCTGTGCATCACTTAGTCGTGTCTGGCTCTTTGCAACCCCATGAACTGTGGTCTGTCAGGCTCCTCTTTCCATGGAATTCTCCAGGGAAAAATACTGGAGTAAGTAGACATTTCCTTCTCCAGAGGACCTTCCTGACCAGGGGTCAATACCCAGTCTCCTTTACCATCTAAGCCACCCGGGAAGCCCTATGCATTATATACCTATTAAGAATTTAGGTTATTTCTAGTTTACTCATATTCTTTTCTTCATCTCCAGTCATTTTTTTTCTGTACAAAAACTGTATTATATCTCATATGACTCTATGTATCTATGCTTTGTCATCACTTCCTCAAGTCTATTCAATGTCAAGCTATTTAAATTACACTCCCATCTTCATCAAGGTGAACACTATTCTCTAAGGGACCTTAAAAATGTCTATGTTTCAATTTTAATGACCACTCTATTTGATTTTCTGACACTTTTTGACAGAGCTGATTGCCCTCTTTCCCCCAAATTCTTCCTTTACTTTATACTCAAGCCCTTCCTTGTGATCCTCATACAAAACCTGCCAATCCTTCTCTGTCTTTATTGTTAATCTTCCTCTTTCTTACCTTAAATGCTGGGATATTTGGGACTTGTTAGCTATTCTCCTTGCCTACTCAGTGTTCATTCTCTAGGTGGGCTCATACCACCTTATGTCTTCTACTCCATTGTTTTGCAAAGGTTTCAGCATTGGTCTTTAAGTTGAACTCTAGACTTGAACATTTAATTGTTTATTATCACTACTTGAATGTTTAATAGACTGGCTAAATTTAGTGTTTCCAGGACAGTACTGTTGAGTCCCCTCCCCTTAAAAATAAACAGACACAAAATCTGCTTTTTTTCTTCCCCCTGTTTTACACTTCTCAGAATACAACACATGATTAATTTAACTGCTCCAGAGAAGACCTTAGAAGACATTATCTTTTCCTGTTCATCCTCTTACATCTATCATCTAAATTAACAAGTTTTTTTTTTTTTTTCAGGTCTGCTTTTGATCAGTGATTTAGAGTTTACCACCCTTTTCAAAGTCACAGTTGAATCCCATGTTGAATCTCCAGCAGGTCTCTTTTTTCCCACTCTTGCCCCTCTACACAGTATTTCTACTCAAGAAATAAAGTTATCATTTGAAAATACAAATCAGATCATAAAACTGTACAGTTCAAAGTATCCCAATGGTTTTCCTTCTTTCTAAGGGAAAAAAAAAAAATGTTGATCATAGGGATGTATCAGTCCAATGTGATATGCTGATGTTCAGACCACAAAATGATTTTTCTCTAGCCACACTGACCATCCTGATGCAATTTTCTGGTATTTGCATTTTCTGTTCCTTCTATCTGAAATAATTTCTCTACAGATCCTTGCATCATATGTCATTTTTTCAGAAAAGATGTTCTTATAAAATATACCCCTCTTCACTGTCCCCAGTAAGCAGTTTTTGGCACTTAGTTGGAGCTCAACAAGTATTTATTAAATGAATGAAATACAATACAGATAGTATGTATTATTATCGATTCTTAAGACAACATGATTACTTATCTAGAACATAGGTGCTGCCCAAGGAGAGTGTAGAAATATGAACAAATATTTTTTTGTGTGTTCCAAGATTTTCTCAATGAACACTTTTATTAAAAAAAAAAGATTTTACAAAATTGTGAAAGTGAAGTCGCTCAGTCGTGTCCGACTCTTTGCGACCCCATGGACTGTAGCCTATCAGGCTCCTCCGTCCATGGGATTTTCCAGGCAAGAATGCTGGAGTGGATCGCCATTTCCTTCTCTAGGGGATCTTCCCGACCCAGGAATCAAAGCCGGGTCTCCCTCATTGCGGGCAGACGCTTTACCATCTGAGCCACCAGGGAAGCCCTTACAAAACTGTGGACTCATGAAAATTATAGTAATTTATTAATGAAGAGTAAAAAGGTGTATAAAGTTTTAAAAGATGGAAACATGCTTATCTTACATATTTTCTTAATGTCCAATCATCACAGATGAGGAATTCATAGTGTCCAAGCACATCTCCTCCTCGTCAGGTACAGGAACCATCTCTTTACGTGTTTTTTATTGCCAAGTGCACCATTTCTTCATAATTCCTGTGTTCCCCTAAGAAAAAGATGATAGTGCTCATATTACTCACTCCCTAGTTTGTTGGGCCCTGTTTCTGCTGAATAGTAAAGACTATCTAGCCCTTTATTTTTTCAATAACTGTCACTTAGGTGCTGGTCACATTGTTACTCTGACACCTCATCCATTGTGTCTACTGTGCGGCAATGACTCTCTCAAAGGCTCTCACTGTTTTTGGTTAATGATGACCCCAAGTGCAACTTCTGTCCAAAATACACATTAGCATATGAATGTAATCTGTTTCTTTGTTATGTGAAAATTTTGTCCTTAGATTTTGTAATGTAAACATATAAAAAATGCACTTCTCAATTACCTCTTTTCTTGAATTTTGTAGGCTGCTTTAGGCATCTGCTTCAGCCATGAGGTCCCCAGCCACCATACAGTCCAGAGTAGGGAGAGCTGGAAGGACCATCAACAGAGTAATTAGAACCAAGTCTTTCCTTCATCTCCCAGTGGCTTAAGGCCACCTAAGAGAGTCCCATGTCAGCACCACTGTGGGCATTGCAGAGCAAAAGACTCTAGTTGGCCTGACAGTGGACACAGTCCACACAGAGGGTGACTGAACTCTGCATTGTGGGTAAGGATCAATGTGTCCACCTGTACACAAGACTGTCCAGGCCAGCACCCAGCAGTGGGCCCCCTAGGTAAGCTAGTGTTACTCCAAGCCAGTGTATCAGTGCCACTCTGGTGGGGTGCCAGATCACAGGCTTCAACTCTGTCTCCTGAGCATCTGGATGTTCCTAGAAACAAGGGTAGTAGAAAGAGAGAGAGCACACCTCAGAGACAAACAGGACCTGGCACATGTTCCTGGTAGGTGCTCAGAGATCCCTGCCCAGACCACACCGAGGCCACAAACACTAGAACAGGAGAAGGATTTGGAAAATTTCAGGGAGTCTTTCCAAAGTGTAGAGATTCCCTGAGGCTCCAGGACTAGGATTCCTTGACTGAGTCTAAGGAGTTTTCTACAAGAGGAAATAGTTTCTACTTAACTACTACCAGAAAAAAATACTAGACCATTTTAACACAAAATCTTGGTTTAAAATATCCTCAAATATAGAAAATGAAATCCTATAAAATATAGATTAAGATTTTATAAGTGGACAAAAATTGATGTCTGAAAAAAGATATTGTTCTTGTCCATAGTCAAATGAATTGTGCTCACAAATAGTGAGATGATTATTTTATTGTTTAACCTGAAAAATAACTTGCAGGCAATTGCTGTAAAGGAAATTTGAAATTGTTTAGAGAAGTGAAAATATGAGAATAAGTGTTTGACCCATTATAACTGTTTCAAAGGATAGCATTTATCTGTTTGTGTATATGTTATTAAGATTATTTAAAAATCACATCTTACTACTAATCAGACAAAGCAAACTAAAGAATTCTCCAATGATATTGAAAAGCTGTATGCCTCATCTGTATGGTGAAGGCACATGCTAATGCATGCTAAATTCACTGGTTAATTTCCCAGTTTTAAATGGGCAAAAATAAATTGGAGAGAGGAGTAGAGCAAGCAATAAAAATAATTGAAAGACTAGGAGATACGAGGATTTGATTTAGTTGACTGAAAAAAAATGTGCCCGAGGGGTGAAAGGGAAGTTTCTATTACTCTGCTCAAATAAATGAGAGGAAATGCTGATTAAAGAGCATGTGTACACAGAAATGACTCCTTTGGCAAGAGCATCTTTGTATTGTACATGCATTTTATTTTCTACATGCACTGGAGTCCTATGTTGGCCCAACTGTGTACATCAAAGCAGAAAACACACACACCCAAACACACATACACCAGTAACCTCAGGATTCAAAGACTGAGGCATGATTTAGGACCAACATGGTTTAGCACTGAGATGAATTGACTTATGATAGCAAAAAGTAAAGGAGAAAAGGAAAGATACAAGCATCTGAATGCAGAGTTCCAAAGAAGAGCAAGAAGAGATAAGAAAGTCTTCCTCAGCGATCAATGAAAAGAAATAGAGGAAAGTAATATAATGGGGAAGACTAGAGATCTCTTCAAGAAAATTAGAGATACCAAGGAAACATTCCATGCAAAAATGGGCTTGATAAAGGACAGAAAGTGTATGAACCTAAAAGAAGCAGAAGATACTACGAAGAGGTGGCAGGAATACACAGAAGAACTGTACAAAAAAGATCTTCATGACCCAGATAATCACGATGGTGTGATCACTCACCTAGAGCCAGACATCCTGGAATATGAAGTCAAGTGGGCCTTAGAAAGCATCACTACGAACAAAGCTAGTGGAGATGATGGAATGCCAGTTGAGCTATTTCAAATCCTGAAAGATGAGGCTGTTAAAGTGCTGCACTCAATATGCCAGCAAATTTGGAAAACTCAGCAGTGGCCACAGGACTGGAAAAGGTCAGTTTTCATTCCAATCCCAAAGAAAGGCAATGCCAAAAAATGCTCAAACTACCACACAATTGCACTCATCTCACACGCTAGTAAAGTAATGCTCAAAATTCTCCAGGCCAGGCTTCAGCAATATGTGAACTGTGAGCTTCCAGATGTTCAAGCTAGTTTTAGAAAAGGCAGAGGGACCAGAGATCAAATTGCCAACATCCACTGGATCATGGAAAAAGCAAGAGAGTTCCAGAAAAAAACATCTATTTCTGCTTTATTGACTATGCCAAAGGCTTTGACTGTGTGGATCACACTGAACTGGAAAATTCTTCAAGAGATGGGAATACCCGACCACCTGACCTGCCTCTTGAGAAACCTATATGCAGGTCAGGAAGCAACAGTTAGAAGTGGACATGGAACAAAAGACTAGTTCCAAGTAGGAAAAGGAGTACGTCAAGGCTGTATGTTGTCACCTTGGTTATTTAACTTATATGCAGAGTACATCATGAGAAATGCTGGGCTGGAAGAAGCACAAGCTGGAATCAAGATTTCTGGGAGAAATATCAATAACCTCAGATATGCAGATGACACCACCCTTATGGCAGAAAGTGAAGAGGAACTAAAAAGCCTCTTGATGAAAGTGAAAGTGGAGAGTGAAAAAGTTGGCTTAAGGCTCAACATTCAGCAAATGAAGATCATAGCATCTGATCCCATTACTTCATGGGAAATAATGGGGAAACAGTGGAAACAGTGTCAGACTTTATTTTGGGGGGCTCCAAAATCACTGTAGATGGTGACTGCAGCCACGAAATTAAAAGACGCTTACTCCTTCGAAGGAAAGTTATGACCAACCTAGATAGCATATTCAAAAGCAGAGACATTACTTTGCCAACAAAGGTTGGTCTAGTCAAGGCTATGGTTTTTCCAGTGGTCATGTATGGATGTGAGAGTTGGACTGTGAAGAAAGCTGAGAGCCTAAGAATTGATGCTTTTGAACTGTGGTGTTGGAGAAGGCTCTTGAGAGTCCCTTGGACTGCAAGGAGATCCAACCAGTCCATCCTAAAGGAGATCAGCCCTGGGATTTCTTTGGAAAGAATGATACTAAAGCTGAAATTCCAGTACTTTGGCCACCTCATGCGAAGAGTTGACTCATTGGAAAAGACTCTGATGCTGGGAGGGATTGGGGGCAGGAGGAGAAGTTTTTTTGGGGGATGGACAGAGGGTGAGATGGTTGGATGGCATCACTGGCTCAATGGACATGAGTTTCAGCAAACCCAGGGAGATAGTGAAGGACAGGGAAACCTGGCGTGCTGCAGTTCATGGAGTTGCAGAGTCGAACATGACTTAGTGACTGAAGAACAATAGCAATATTCCATTATGTACCACAATTTGTTTATTAATCCCTCTATTGAAGGGAATCTGGTTTGCTTCTAAATTTTAGCAATTATGAATAAGTATTCTATAAAACATCCATGTACAGGTTGTGCAATATTGATATTTAACACATGCCATTGACTTATAAAGGCAAACAATACCCATTAATGCTGCTGTGAAATATTTATCTATTTAGCATCACTGATTATTTATATTGTAGGTTCCAAGACTGAAGATATGCATGTTTTATGAAAATTACTTCCTCAGTCCTTCTGCTGAGGATCATGTTAACTTTTTATCCATCTTCGAAATAATCATTTTTCTGCTTCATCTTCAGAGACTGACTTATTTGTTTATTGCATTTTTCCAATGACTAGATTCTGACCTTGTTTTCACCTGATCAAATTTCTAGCAATAATAATAATAATAATAATAAATGGTCACTCATTACATATAAGACACTTTGTGAGAGCCTTATATTATATAAATATAAATCAAATCCACTTTACACATGAGGAAACAGAGTTTTGAAGCTAAGTACCTTGTCTAGATGATGCTGTAAAAGTGCTGTACTCAATATGGCAGCAATATGAAAAAATCAGCAGTGGCCCAGGACTGAAAAATGTCAGTTTTCATTCCAATACCAAAGAAAGGAAATGCCAAAGAATGCTCAAACTACCACACAATTGCACTCATGTCACACACTAGTAAAATAATGCTCAAAATTCTCCAAGCCAGCTTCAGCAATATGTGAATTGTGAACTTCCAGATGTTCAACCTGGTTTTAGAAATGGCAGAGGAACCAGAGATCAAATTGCCAACATTCCTTGGATCATTGAAATAGCAAGAGAGTTCCAGAAAATCATCTACTTCTTCTTTATTGACTATGACAAAGCCTTTGACTGTGTGGATCACAATAAACTGTGGAAAATTCTGAAAGAGATGGGAATACCAGACCACCTGAACTTCCTCTTGAGAAACCTATATGCAGGTCAGGAAGCAACAGTTAGAACTGGACATGGAATAACAGACTGCTTCCAAATACGAAAAGGAGTACGTCAAGGCTGTATATTGTCACCCTGCTTATTTAACTTTTATGCAGAGTACATTATGAGAAACGCTGGGCTGGAAGAACCACAAGGTGGAATCAAGATTGCCAGGAGAAATATCACTAACCTCAGATATGCATATGACACCACCCTTATGGCAGAAAGTGAAGAAGAACTAAAGAGCCTCTCGATAAAAGTGAAGGAGGAGAGTGAAAAAGTTGGCTTAAAGCTCAACATTCAGAAAACGAAGATCATGGCATCCGGTCCCATCACTTCATGGGAAATAGATGGGGAAACAGTGGCTGAGTTTATTTTTGGGGGGCTCCAAAATCACTGTAGATGGTGACTGTAGCCATGAAATTAAAAAAACTCTTACTCCTTGGAAGGAAAGTTATGACCAAACTACATAGCATATTCAAAAGCAGAGACATTACTTTGCCAACAAATGTCCATCTAGTCAAGGCTATGGTTTTTCCAGTGGTCATGTATGGATGCCAGAGTTGGATTATAAAGAAATCTGAGTGCTGAAGAATTGAGGCTTTTGAACTGTGGTGTTGGAGAAGACTCTTGAGAGTCCCTTGGACTGCAAGGAGATCCAACCAGCCCATCCTAAAGGAGATCAGTCCTGGATGTTCATTGGAAGGACTGATATTGAACCTGAAACTCCAATACTTTGGCTACCTGATGCAAAGAGCTGACTCATTTGGAAATAACCTGAAGCTGGGAAAGATTGAGGGCAGGAGAAGAAGGGGACAACAGAGGATGAAATAGTTGGAATACATTACCAACTCAATGGACACGGGTTTTCGTGTACTCTGGGAGTTGGTGATGGACAGGGTGGCCTGGCATACTGCGGTTCTTGGGGTCGCAAAGAGTTGGACACTGCCGGGAGCCAGGAGCTCCGCCTGTGGCAAAGGTCATGAGGAAGGAGGCTCGACATACGCAAACCCAGGCTAAGAGAAAAGCGAAACGGTGAGGTGATTTAGCAACAATATTAACTCCTGACAAGCCGGTTACTCCAATTACAACAGGAGTGCCTGGCCCCCTACCTGAGGGCATTGTAGGATTTGTGCTGGGGCATAGCTTGCTTTCTTAAAAAAAAAAAAAAAAGAAAAAGAGATTTCGGTGGTGCATGGTGTAGTAGATTCTGATTATAATGGAAAAATTAAAGTTTTGATCTCGCCGCCTACCAAAACTGTGCAAATTAATAAAGGTCTAAGAGTAACACAGCTTTTGCTTTTACCTCATCAGACAAGAAATTTGACTTCTCAAGCTAAGAGCCACAGAGCATTTAGATCTAGCGATCTAGCCTTTTGGGTGCAGGAAATTACAGCTCCAAGGTCTTTAAATTTTTTTTTTTTAATTCAAGAAAATAAAATGTCAGGGCTATTAGACACAGGAACAGACATCTCTTAACATTGCTGGGAAAGACTGGTCCAGTTCCTGGCCCGTGCATACTACCAAAAATGAGTTGGTGGGATTAGAGAAAGTGGTATGCGGGGTGGGAGTGCTGTAGACAAAAAGGTGAGGGAGAGTTTAAAACCTTGAAGAGTAGTGAGTTCCCCGTTGCTGGAGGTATTCAAGCAAATATTAGATGGTTGCTTGTCATCTAAAAGGCTATAGACCAGATTTAGGTTACAAAACGATAACTGGCTGCTGCTAAGTCACTTCAGTCATGTATGACTCTGTGTGACCCCAGAGATGGCAGCCCACCAGGCTCCCCCATCCCTGGAGAAGCTTATAAAGATGTTGTGCAGCACCTCTTTACTTGATTCTCATATTTAGGTCTGCCAAAAGTTTTGAAAACTGATAATGCCCCTTTGAAGCTGCAGAGAGATTGTTTACTAACTTTAAATGATTTCCAAAAATTATTAAGGGACATTAATTGGATATGCCCACATTTAAAACTGACTACTGCAGATTTAAAGCCTTTGTTTGATTGCTTAAAAAGCGATCCTAATTCCAGTTCTAAGAAAAAATTGACTAATGAGACAGAGTCAGCTCTTGTTAAAGTAGATGAGACTTTAAATGATCAGTTAATTAGGATTAATATTACCAAAAGATGAGATTAAATTATTCTTGCCACAAAACATACACCTACAGGGTGCTTGTGACAAAAAGGCCCATTGGTTCCATCTACCAGTGACCCCAAGAAAAATAGTTTTATCTTATCCCAGCTTGGTGGCACAATTAATTATAAAAAGAGGAAAAAAGAAGCATGAAACTTTTTAGGAAAAAAGCAGCAAATATAGTAATTCCATTCAATAAGGATCTTTTACAAAATAGTGATGATTGGCAAGTTGCCCTGATAGATTTCAGGGGTCAAATTTTGTTTCATTTGCCCTCAAGCCCCCACAGTAGTTAAAAGTTGAAAAATGTTAGATTGGCAGTTTGGGGATACCTGTGGAACTTTCCAACCCTATGTAGTTCCTATGCTCTCCTGTACCCTATGTGGGAGGGACATGCTGTCTCAAATAAGAGATACCCAGAGAAGGGCTTTCTCAATTTCTTAGTTATCAACAGGTTGTACAATTAACAATATTTTATATATTGTTATAAATACATAATATAAATATATTTGCCTAATTACGGTTTGCCTAATTGGGTATGAGTATAAATAAAATATAATAAAGGTATACCTAATTCTATTTATAGATCTATACTTAATTAATTTGTATATAAATTAGTATGTATACTATATATGCATATTATATATATATATACACTGTATAATTAAATATATATTGCAGTAATATAATGTGTGTGTGGCTGATATTAATTGGTATAGATTGATGTGCTGTGATGATATATGTTCTATACACTGTATAATCATATTATATATGTGTGACATGTATTATTGCAGTACATTGGTTGGTGTTGGATGGTATTAGCTGTGAATGTGTTGTATTTCTGTAATATATATTAATTAATATATTAATTATAAAGATTAATTCAAGTATATTGATTTTTATATATGTCAATAAGTTTATACTTGTCATATATAAATACATTTTACATTTAGGTATATCTGTATACCAAAATGAGATGAGGTTATACATTTATTATTTAAATTTATACAGAGACCTAAACTAAACATTAGACTTAAATTAACATATCCTTAAGTTTATGTTGTTAAAATGTAAATTTTAAAAATTTTAAAAATTAAATTGACAACTGCTTGACAATTCCTTTGCCATAAAACCCCCACAGGTGTAATTGGGGTAGCCAGACAAAAAATTGGTTTTATGGCAAAACAGCCCCCTAGAGTGGGTCCATCTGCCTGCTCAAACTAAAAAAGTAGCAGCTTCTTATCCAGGATTGATAGCTACTTTGATATTAAAGGAAAAAAGTGGAGCATTAATTTATTTGGTAAAGAGCCATCAGAAATTGTAATTCCATATAATAAGGAACAACTTGATGCTCTTCTAATGTTTGATGAAAATTGACAGATTGCTATAGAAAACTGTTGGGGTCAAATTTTTACATCATTTACCCTCCAATGTTTTGTTAAATTTTATATCTAGACACCCAGTTATTTTCCCTGTTAGATACAAACAGTTCCCTATTCCAGATGCCAAGAAATTTTGTATAAAATTTCAAATAAAACATAACACGGGCATCCCTTATTATCCCTAGAGACAAGCTATAGTAGATAGAGCACACTAAACATTAAAAATACAAATTCAAAAATTAAAGGAAGGGGAATTTGAGTATAGTTCCCCCGATCAGATCCTACAACATGCTGTCTTTGTAATAAATAACCTAAATGCTGATTCGTCTGGAACAACAAGATACAAAGCCGTTGGTGAAATGGAAGGACCTCCTCTCCGGACAATGGAAGGGTCCTGACCCATTATTAACTAGCGGTCGAGGATGTGCTTATATTTTTCCACAGGATGCAGATTCACCAATTTGGATTCCAGACAGGCTAGGTCCACTGTGCGCGCACTCGCTCACCCCACTCCTCAACCAGCTCTCGCCTCAGTGCCTCCAGCCGCGCCCCGCACCCTCCTCGCTGCACCCGGCAACCTAGAGCAAAGAAGTCTGTGCTGCGAGTGAGGGCCAGAGAGGAAAGCACACCCGTGGAGTGCTGTCCAGACCAGCGCGGCTCCGCCAGCAAGAGGGAAATGCCCAGAGCCCAACTGGCGGGGGCTAGCCCAAGTCTGTGAACCCTGCCCCTCTGCCTGCCAAGGGCGCTGCGGCCTGCAGCCTGCCACTGGCATTCTGCTTCCTGCTGCTGGGGACACTGCTCCCCTGGGCCGACGCCTGCAGCTGCTCCCTGGTGCACCCTCAACAGGCGTTTTGCAATGCAGACATAGTGATCAGGGCTAAAGCAGTCAGTAAAAAAGAGGTGGGCCTATTACAGTAACTTGTGAACAATGTATGCTTTCATCTTGTTTAAACCCTCAATGTGATGTTTGCTCCTTTGTGGTGTTACAACGCCCACCCTATCTTATGGTGCCTATATGATAGCTATGGTCTTGCTGTGTTACAACAACTACAGGATTTAATGTGATCATGACGGTTTGTGGGCTTACTTATTTTAGAAATATCAGTTTTAATAACCACAATTACTTCTGTTACTATGGCAGCAATATCATTGACTCAACAGGTGCATACTGTCCAATATGTTGATGCCATGTCTAAAAATGTTTCTCTAACTCTAGCAACACAGGAAGCTATAGATAGAAAGTTGAAGATGAGGGTAGATGCCTTGGAAGAAGCAATTATGCATATTGGGACTGAGTTACAGGCTTTAAAGGTGAAGATGGCTTTGACATGCCACGCTGATTACAGGTGGATATGCGTGACATCTTTGAAGGTAAACGAGACAGATTATAAATGGGAAAAGATTAAAAATAATATCTCAGGTGTTTGGAACAGTTCTGATATTGGCCTGGACTTAGGGAAACTTCATAATCAAATACAGACCTTGGAACACTCTCGACTGGATTTTACCACCGCTGGAGCAGCTAATGACTTTTTTCACACCTTCTCC
This sequence comes from Bos javanicus, assembly GCF_032452875.1. Taxonomy (NCBI): domain Eukaryota; kingdom Metazoa; phylum Chordata; class Mammalia; order Artiodactyla; family Bovidae; genus Bos; species Bos javanicus. The sequence goes on along the minus strand of NC_083871.1, from coordinate 2,054,239 downwards.
AACTTTATTTCTGGAAAAAATATTCTGTCTAATATCTTTAGTTCTAATTTTGCTTCTCATAATCATTCTTCCTTGTATTGTCAGGATTCTTCGGCAGAACACTCAGAGGCTCGTGACTGAGCTGCATCTGGCTGTTTTAAGAAATAAAAAAGGGGGAGATGCCAGGAGCTCCACCCGTGGCAAAGGTCATGAGGAAGGAGGCTCGACATACACAAAGGTGGGATTGAGCCTCAGGAGTCACCCTGGAAATTCTCGAGCATCTACCCCCAAAACTAGAGTCTGCCTACTTTACTACTTTGTGCTCTCACCTACACCTCTGAATTTACGGGGGTCTGTCCCCCACCACCTCTTTCGGAGAAGGAGTTAACTTACAGCTCCAGTTAATAATAATTCCTGGGCATGACAGGCGTGTTCCAAACTTACAAACTCATCTGGAGGTTCTCTAGCCTGCCTGACAGGCCTGTCCAGCCACATGTGATTGCTCACAGCCTCCCAACCATGAGAGGCATGAGATGCTTTAAACCTTCTAAAAACAGGTTCTTTAGAGAAGTTAGAAAACTATTAGTATAAGTATAGTGGGCTGATTAGAAATTGTATTGGTGAAGGGTTTTTCATTTGTTGAGCCAATGTTTGCTGCTAAGTCTCTACATCCCCTGCCTTTATACACATTAATGAATATATAGAAGAAATAAGTATTAACTTTGATATTAATCATGTTATACCTTAGGCTAAGCAAATTCTTTCCTTAATTAAAACCCACTACACCCTCACCCTATAGGAATGTAACTTTATCTGGTACCTTTAGAAGGTGGCATCTGTTTTAAGAATAATCACCCCTGGAGAAATAAGTGTTCTGGTTGACTGACCGCTGTCACAAGGAGAGGATCATAAATTGTCAGCAGGCCCCCTGGCCAGAAGATGATGTAACACCCCTAAGACCTGTATACATTTGTATGAAGCACCTGACTTTAACAAAAGTCAGGACTGCTGACCCCACGTGACTTTTGTATACCATCTCAGTGTATAAAAACAGACCCTGGAAAAATAAAAAATGGGATCAGTTCCTCGAAAGACTGGTCTCCCCATGTCGTTCTCTCACCTTCTGGCTGAATTATCTAGAACGTGGAGGCTCATCAAGCCTACTAATTATGCCTGGGCTTCTAAGATCTGACTGGGGAGGCCTTAGTGTCTCCTCTCCTTTGGGAGAATGGGAGGACGCCTGCGGCCTACGTAGGTGACGTAAATTCCTTGCCTTGGAATTTTACTAGCTTTCCACATAAACCAAGTTATTCAGCCTCTTTTCTCCACTGAATTTTCCTATTGAGCTATCCTCATTCTATTACTCTTTATATCTCTAATTAATATTTAATTAAAGCTATCGTATCCTGATTGCCGAAGCCATCTCTCCTTCGAATTTCCCTGGATCCACTGGGGCTGGACCCCGGCAGGACACTACTGAGCGACTGAACTAAACTGAACCTTGTCTAAAGTCACATAACCATAGAGATGAGTTTTGAGTCCTTCTGACCAAAATCCCCTGTTGTTTGAACGCTATCCTTCATAGTGGGGTTCCATCTTACTTTCAGGGATCAGAGTTGCTGTCCTAAACCTAATTCTGAGAACTTGCTACCTAGACTCTCGAGGCCCACATAGTCAGACAGACTTGAGAACACAAGGATCACATCAGCTTCTGCTCTTGAATCCTGCCTACTTCTTATCCCAATACCACTCCATTACTGGGTTTATCTTAAAATTCAAGAGCTGAGTTTTGGGTCTCACCTTATACACACACTCTTAGTATAATGAATATTAGATTTATCTCAAATTCAGATGCCACATCTTTACTTATTTCTATAATTTCAGTTTAAATCTCAGTTTGAGTTTTAACCAATGTGGCCAAGTTTCATACTTTCCTGAGCCTATGTTGGAATGCTACCAGTCTGTGATGATTTAGCCTATGGCTCCACAAATAGTAAGTGGCCAATCATCGAGACTCTTATATGTAAGAATCTGGCACATAGGAGGCCAGAAAATGAAGTGCCCGATGAGTCTCTGCCCTTAAAGAAATCATATCTTGCTTTAAAATAGAATTTACTCACAGGGAAGTACTTATTTCTAATACAAGATAAATTGAAAAATAATTGTGTAGAGAAAGAAAAGTTGTTGCAGGAGTTTATTTCTTATGATAGCTTTCAGATTGTTTAGTAATGCTTAATTCATAAACTGTGAAATGCACAAGTTTTAGTTGTACAATACAATAGTCATTGTTTATTATTTATATCACCAAAAAAATGTTCCTTGCATCTATTCCCTTTTTCTCACCTTCTGTCCTCTTAAGGCACAAATCTGCTTCCTGGGTCCATATATTTTCCTTTTCTGACATTTTATATAAATGAAATCAAATAATATGTGATCTATTGCATCTGATTTCTTTCACTTACTATGTTTTTCAGATTTATCATATTGTAGTGTGACATAGTATTTTTTTTTAAATAACTCTCCACTCTTCAGGTATATGTGTGGATGTGCTTGGTTGCTTCTGTTGTGTCCAATGACTCTTTGCGACCACATGGACTGTAGCCCACTAGACTCCTCTATCCATGGAATTTTCCAGGCAAGAATACTGAAGTGGGTTGACATTTCCTACTCCATGGGATTTTTCCAACCCAGGGATTGAACCCAGAACTCACGTGTCTCCTGCACTGCAGGTAAGACTTTAAATGTTTTGAGGTTTGTCATGCTGTAGCCTGAGATAGGGTTTTTTTGTTTGTTTCTTTTCTTTATCTTTTTTTAATAATACTCCACAGTGCAGGCATAGTATGTCTTATTTATCTACAATAATAAAATTGATCAGTTGATCAACATTCAAAATGTTTTTATATTTTAGGTATTATAAATAATACTGCTATGAACTTTTGGAACAAAATGTTTTCTTCACCTTTGGATAGATATCTAAGAGTGAAATGGCTGGATCAAAAGGTAAATTTAGAAATGTCTCACCAGGCAAACCTGGCAACTTCTATTAGTGCTTCTAAAGTTTCTATTTGTGCCCCTAAAGTTAAAGAATCATGCAAAAATTCAAAAATCATAATGTATAAGCTTGTTGTCCATGTCTGTGAAATTTTTTACCAAGTACCTATGACAGATTGGAATGTATAATGGAGATTTTATCTAAAGAAGATGTATATCTAGAAAAAATTAAAAATGTAATTCTGTTGCTTGAAGTTAAACTCCACAATCTTTAGTTACTCTCCTACTATTTGTTCCCTGATTTAAAAGTGTAACATGTTTATAACCAAAGCAACTGGGATGTCACCCATGGCCCTCAGATGTGTGATTTCTAGGTGGTTGGAGATCTAGCACCTGCACCACACTTCTGATAATACACTCTTTCTGAGGCTTCAAAGTAACAGAAAACTCTCACAAGAAAGGAAGAGATGGTGGCTGCCCTGCTGGTTTGTGTTCTGAGATCTCTAGAGCAGAGCTACAGACAGGAAGCCCCACAAACTTGCTTTCCATCCAGCTGAATTCATTTACAGTGTCAGGATGTAAATGTGCAGTGATAATAGAATACTTCATCTCCAGCTGCAAATGGAGCTTAATCAAAAGTCCCCAACACTCTTTCAGTCATTAATCACAATTGCAAGGCATAGCACACAGCATAAGGCTGTAGGTCAACCGAAAATAGTTTTTGCTGTCTACTTGCTTATCTGATTGCTTTTCAGGAGTGAAAGATGGAGATGACAGAAGGGCTGGGGAAGCAGCCTCATGAAAGGTCCAGATTTCCACTGTCCTGATCCTTCTCTCCCAAGATCACAACTCGCATCCAAGGTGCGGCTCTACTTCTAGCCTCCTGACTGAGCTTTAGACAGAAAGAAAGACCCAATGAGGACACAGACACATCACCTAAATGGAAAAGCAAAAATAAGTTAAATATTATGGAACTATTGAAGAATTCTGTGGGGGACTAGTATAAAATTCATTCTTGCAGACATCCAGTGCAAATTTTTAAGAATACTTTCCAAAAGGTAAAATATATAAATTTTTATTCTTCTTTGTTTTAAAATTTATTTTATTGCTCACATATCCAGTTAACATGTGTAAATTTATTTTTCACATTTAAGTAGGATTAGCTTTTACAACACCTGAAACACAAATATTCTTGTTGGAAAATCATTTATCCCTATTTTTCTCTAGAGTACATTTATTCTTTCATTCTATCTTCTTTCTTTGCAAATTAATATCATTATTTCACTTAACTTGTAATTTAATCTTTTATAGGGCTGTATTTAATTGATATACACTCATAATTTTACAATTGATATATCTCTATCTTCCATATATGATATTCTTAGAAATAATTTTGATTTGAAAGCATAAATTATCATAGTGTATTTTTATTCATTTATACCTTAACTGGAGATGCTGATCTCACTTCTGTCATCTTTCTGCATGTTTTTTTTTTCTTCTTCTGAATTTTTTAAGTTTATTTTTTTTAATCGAAGGATAATTGCTTTACAGAATTTTGTTGTTTTCTGTCACATCTCAACATGAATCAGCCATAGATATACATATATCCCCTCTCTTTTGAACCTCTCCCCATCTCCTTCCCCATCCTACCCCTCTAGGTTGATACAGAGCCTCTGTTTGAGTTTCCTGAGCCATATAGCAAATTCACATTGGCCTATTTTACATATGGTAAAGTAAGTTTCCATGTTACTCTTTCCATACATCTTACCCTCTCCTCCCCTCTCCTCATTCCTTAAGTCTATTCTCTATGTTTGTTTATCCATTGCTGCCTTGTAAATAAATTCTTCAGTACCATTTTTCTAGATTCCATATATATGCTAGAATATGTATATATATGGATATATATGTATATATGTACATATATGTATAGAATATGTATAAATATCATATGTTAGAATCTGATATTTATCTTTCTCTTTCTGACTTACTTCACTCTGTATAATAGGTTCTAGGTTCATCCACCTCATTAGAACTGACTCAAATGTGTTCCTTTTTATGGCTGAGTAATATTCAATTGTGTATATATACCACAACTTCTTTATTCATTCATCTGTCGATGGACATCTAGGTTGCTTCCATGTCCTAGTTATTGTAAATAGTGGTGCAATGAACAGTGGGATACATGCGTCTTTTTAAATTTTGGTTTCCTCAAGGTATATGCCTAGGAGTGGGATACCTGGGTCATAATGTGATCTTATTCCTAGTTTTTTAAGGAATCTCCATACCATCTTCCATAGTGGCTGTATCAATTTGCATTCTCTCGTGAAACATTCTCTGGTCCTGGGCTTTTGTTTCTCAGGAGATTTTTGATCACAGCTTCAATTTCAGTGCTTGTAATTTGGTTGTTCATAATTTCTATTTCTTCCTGTTTTAGTCTTGGAAGATTGAACTTTTCTAAGAACCTGTTCATTTCTTCCAGGTTATCCATTTATTGTCATATGCTGCTGCTGCTAAGTTGCTTCAGTCATGTCCGACTCTGTGTGACCACATAGACAGCAGCCCACCAAGTTCCCCCATCCCTGGGATTCTTGAGGCAAGAACACTGGAATGGGTTGCCCTTTCCTTCTCTAATGCAGGAAAGTGAAAGTGAAGTCACTCAGTTGTGGCCGACTCTTAGTGACCCCATGAACTGCAGCCTACCAGGCTCCTCCATCCATGGGATTTACCAGACAAGAGTACTGGAGTGGGTTGCCCTTGCCTTCTGCATTATTGTCATATAGTTGTTCATAATAGTGTCTTATAATCATTTGTATTTCTGCTTTGTCTATTGTAACCTCTCCTTTTTCATTTCTAATTTGTTGATTTGATTCTTCTCTCTTATTTTCTTGATGAATCTGGCTAGACGTTTGTCAATTTTATTTGTCTTCTCATAAAAAACAGCTTTTACTTTTATTAATCTTTTGTTTCTTTCATTTATTTTTCATTTATTTCTGCTGGATCTTTATGATTTATTTCCTTCTACTATTTTTTGTTTGTTTGTTTGTTTGTTTTTATTGTTGTTATTCTTCTCCTAGTTGTTTTAGATGTAAAGTTAGGTTGTTTATTCAATGTTTTTTCTTGTTTCCTGAGGTAGGATTGTATTGCTATAAACTTCCATCTTAGAACTGGTTTTGCTGCATCCCATAAGTTTTGAGTTGTCATGTTTTCATTGTCATTTGTTTCTAGAATTTTTTTTTTGTTTGTTTTCCTTTTGATTTCTTCAGTGACCTGTTGGTTATTTAGAAACGTGTTGTTTAATCTCCATGTGTTTGTGTTTCTTATAGTTCTTTCCGGTAGTTGATATCTAGTCTCACAGCATTGTAGCTGGAGAAGATATTTAATATGATTTCAATTTTCTTAACTTTACTGAAGTTTCTTTGTGACTCAAGATGTGGTCTATCCTAGAGAATGTTCTATGTACACTTGAAAAGAAGGTGTATTGTTCTGCATTTCCTTTAAGGCTTGTGTTTCCTTATTAATTTTCTGATTTGATGATCTGTCCATTGGTGTGAGTGGGGTGTTAAAGTCTCCTACTATTATTGTGTTACTGCCAATTTCTCCTTTTATGTCTGTTTGTCTTATGTATTGAGTTTGTCTTATGCATTGAGGTGCTCCTATGGTGGGTGCATAGATATTTACAATTGTCATGTCTTCCTCTTGATTTGATCCCTTGATCATTATATAGTGTCCTTCCTTATCTCTTGTAATATTCTTTATTTTAAGGTCTACTCTGTCTGATATGAGTATTGCTACTCCAGCTTTCTTTTGCTTCCCATTTGCATGGAATATATTTTTCCATCCTCTCACATTCAGTCTATATGTGTCTTGAGGTCGTAAATGGGTTTCTTGTAGACTGCATATATATGGGTCTTGTTTTTGTATCCATTTCCAGTCTGTGTCTTTTGTTTGGAGCATTTAATCCATTTATATTTAAAGTAATTATTGATAAATATTTTCCTATTGCCATTTTATTGATTGTTTGGAGTTTGATTTTGTAGCTCTTTTTTCTTCTCCTGTATTTCTTGACTATATAAGTCCCTTTAACATTTGTTGTAAAGCTGGTTTGGTGGTACTGAATTTTCTTAACTTTGTTTGTCTGAAAAGCTTTTGATTTCTCCATCAGTTTTGAATGAGATCCTTCCCAGGTATAGTAATCTTGGATGTAGATTTTTCTTTTTCAGTATTTTAAATATACCCTGCCATTCCCTTCTGGTCTGCAGAGTTTCTGCTGAAAGACCAGCTGTTAAATGTATGGGGTTTCCCTTATATGTTACTTGTTGCTTTTCCCTTGCTGCTTTTAATATTCTTTCTTTGTGTTTAGTCTTTGTTAGTTTGATTAGTATGTGTCTTGGAATGTTTCTCCTCGGATTTATCCTGTATGGGACTTTTTGTGTCTCTTGGACTTGATTGACTATTTCCTTTTCCGTGTTGAGGAAATTTTCAGTTATAATCGCTTCAAAAATTTTCTCATACCCTTTCTTTATCTTTTCCTCTTCTGGGGCCTCTATAATTTGAATGTTGGTGCACTTTATATTGTCCCAGAGGTCTCTGAGGATATCCTCAGTTCTTTTCATTCTTTTTACTTTATTCTGCTCTTCAGAAGTTATTTCCACTATTTTATCTTCCAGCTCATAGATTCATTCTTCTGCTTCAGATATTCTGCCGTTGATTCCTTCTAGAGTATTTTTAATTTCAGTAATTGTGTTTGTCTCTGTATGTTTATCCTTTAATTCTTCTAGGTCTTTGTTAATTGATTCTTGCATTTTTTCCATTTTGTTTTCAAGGTTTTTCATCACTTTACTATCATTATTCTAAATTCTTTTTCAGGTAGTTTGCCTTCATTTATGGAGAAGGCAATGGCAACCCACTCCAGTACTCTTGCCTGGAAATTTCCATGGACGGAGGAGCCTGGTAGGCTGCAATCCATGGGGTCGTGAAGAGTTGGACACGACTGAGTGACTTCACTTTCACTATTCACTTTCATGCATTGGAGAAGGAAATGGCAACCCACTCCAGTGTTCTTGCCTGGAGAATCCCAAGGACGGAGGAACCTGGTAGACTGCCGTGTATGGGGTTGCACAGAGTCAGACATGACTAAAGCAACTTAGCAGCAGCAGCAGCAGCCTTCATTTATTTGGACTTCTGTGTTTCTAGTTTGTTCCTTCATTTGTTCTAATATTTCTCTGCCTTTTCATTATTTTTCTTTTTCAACTTATTGTGTTTGAGGTCTCCTTTTCCCAGGCTTCAAGGTTGAATGTTATTCTTCCTTTTGGTTTCTGCCCTCCTGAGGTTGGTCCAGGGGTTTGTGTAAGCTTTGTGTAGGGTGAGATTTGTGCTGAGTTTTTGTTTGTTTGTTTGTTTTTCCCCTGATAGGCAAGGTTGAGTGAGATGGCAATCCTGTCTGCTGATGATTGAGTTTGTATTTTTGTTTTGTTTGTTGTTTAGATGAAGTGTCCTGCACAGGGTGCTACTGGTTGTTGGATGCCTGGTCTTGTATTCAAGTGGTTTCCTTTGTGTGAGTTCTTATTATTTAGTACTTCCCAGGGCTAGTTCTTTGGTAGTTTGGGGTCTTGAAGTCAGTGCTCCCACTCTAAAGGCTCAGGGCTTGATCTCCTATCCAAATCCTCAGTCATAAAGGAAACGGTGATCTCTGCCATCATGCAGCTCTTAGTCTCTTGGTGTAGTCTATTTTATTGTTCACCAATTTAAGGATGATAAAAAAAAAAAAAGGAAGCACTTTAAAATAGTGACATAGATATCACAAAAACTAGCTAGGACCTACTAGTTCAAGATAGTGAAAGTTTCTGAATGTTTTATGTGCTGTCTGTTTATTTTGTTGTAATATACTATGTGGATTATTTAATTTGCCATTTTTAGTCATTTTCTAATTTGGAAACTACGCATCTTTTCCTATTACGTAGTTTAAAGGTTTTGATCCCCTTTACATCTACTTGATTCAATTTTACTCTAAAGAACAATGGACTGCTAAGAATGAACTAGTATACATCTATAACAGAATTTGACAACCTGCAGCTTCTTAGGCCAAATCAGTGCTCCCACCCTCAAACTGTTTTTGCAAATTAAATATTAGAAAATATTTATGTCCATTTGTGAGTATCTTATCTAGGACTGTGTTTTCACTACAGTGTAAAACAAGGATAATTGTGACAGAGATCTTATGACTGGTGAAGTAGACAGCATTTTATGTCTCTTCACATGACACATTTGCCAACCCTTGATCCAAACACGCACACACACACATGCACACACACAATCACATAAGTACATATACACCATTCTTTTTGACATGTAAAGCAAATTTTAGCCAACAAGATAAAGTTTCAACAATTTACTGTATATAATGCTAAGTATATAATTTATTGTACATAATGTTATAGTTCTAGCAGGTTATTCTTTACAAGTCTAAGAATAAATATAAGATAGTTTGGGAAATCTAGAAATTTATACATTTTTGAAAAAATATGCCTTCTTAATAGAAGAACACAGTTACAGTTACAGAAAACTGAATTTCTTAATATGGAAAATGCCTATAATTACATCTTTAATGTATCAAAAAGGTGACTTTTATTAAAGATATGTTTACCACTTGACAATTGTCATTATAATTTTTAAAAATAATTAAAATTATAGAAACAATAGCTTTAGCAATTATAGAACAGCAGCAACATATGCACATTAGAAAACACTTTCATTATATTTTATATGTATAGGACTATTTTAATAGTTTCTTATTTCTTATAAAGGAGAACTAACTCTATTCAAGTAAATGTACTTCATTTCACATCAATAAACCCTTAAGGGTGATATAAAATTTGACAGACATATAAGTGGCAAATCACTATCTATTTCTTGCATGTCTGTTCTAGAGTATTAATCATGCTGTTGGTATTTAAAGGGTTGCAATGAACATTCCCATCAGTATTCTATAAAGATTTAATCACAATAGTACTCATCATTAAGTGTTACCCTGTGGATAATATCATTCACTGTAGGGCTGACATGATGATACACTGGGGACATGAGACAGCTTTGTCTTCATTAGCTGACTTATGTGGTGACTTGAAGATTAAATGTCGTCAGTGACCTCCTAATTGCCAAACCCACTGGCCTCCTTGGAGTCCTCAGGCTAATTGTCCTTCTTGTAGTGTTTGACCTCACTAATTGCCACATTCTTTTCATGCCCTTTTCTCTCTGTTTCCTTGATACTACACTGTCTTACTCCAGTCCTTTTTTCAAAAGTTTCTTGTTCAGTCTCTTTTTGTGACTGTATTTCCTTTACCTTGTTCCTAAATGATTCCCTCAAATTCCTTGCATGAGCAGCTTTTCCTTTGTTAACCCCTCTCAGAGGTCATTTCCACCTGCATGAGTTCACTTTCACTTCTAAGAGCAGACTCTAGTGTCCAGAGTCATAGTTTCAAGTACTTTTTGAAGTGAGTTGGGTTTACCTGGGCAGGACCAGGAAGAGAAAAGGGGTTAACATGAGAGAAGAGTATTTTATTTTAGATAATAAATTCCTCCATGTTCCAGATTTGTATCCAAAAGAACAAGGACTGATAATGGGTATGTGTTCTCATATTGATTTCAAATAATATCACCCAAATTATCTTTGTACTAACTAATATGACATTAAAATGAATTTTTCCATGCTGAGGATTGGTCTTTTAGTAAAAAAACATCAAGAATTTGCCTAGTTAAATTTTTGATGAATTATCATATGATTTAATGACAATATCCACTGTCAAAAACTGTGAAAGGTCTGAGAATTTACCTTGTGGGCATGTGTGAGTGCTTAGTTGTATCTGACTGTTTGAGACTCTACAAACTGTAGAGTTTGTACCAGGCTTTTCTGTTCATGGAATTTTCTAGGCAAGAATACTGGAGTGGGTTGCTGTTTCCTTTTCTAGGGGATCTTCACAACCCAGGGATAGAACCTGCATCTCCTGAGTCTCCTGCATTGGCAGGCAGATTGTTTACCACTGTGCCACCTGGAAAAGCATTATTTACAACCTAATAATTTAACTTGCCACAGGTTCATGGATTCTGGCAGAAGATACAAAACTTCTGAATCAGAGACAAAGGATAGATTAATACAGACAGAGCAGTAGTTTAATATCAGCTTTTGCATGGGTTCTTCAAACCTCAAGTCCTCTGACATAAAGGTCAGGCAATGTCTGCAGAAGCAGTGAGTCGCTCAAATCCTGCATAACATAGGGGAAGTCTTCCTGGCCTTTGTACTGGAGGGGACATTATGTTTATATTTAACAAATTGGAGAACAAAAAAATATGTCCTTTGCTCCTCTCTCTCCATCCCGAGACCACTCACCATGCAAACATCCTTGAAGGGATAATTGCAGCCAGTACCTCTGCTCATGAGATATGAAGAGACTCTTAGAGACACATAGAGAATTGTTTCCCTATGAAATAATAATTAAGGAAAAAGGGTCAAAAATAGCACTTGTGAACTCCTTCCATAAAAAGACATGTGAAAGGAGTTCATTGTTCTTTATAAGCCATATCTCTAATGTCAGTAACTTTGAACAATTAAGGAAACAAATTGGAATAATCGATTCTAGCTTCCTTTAAATTATTTCTTTTCATTGCTATAATTTATGTCTATGGTAACTGGAAGACAACACTTTCTAATAAAGAGGAACAGGACTTTCAGGGAATCATTCACATTTCATGTTTACAAATTGTCTCATTTCCTGAGATGGACATTTTAGACATCTTTGAAGAGCCTAAATGCTCCCCTTCACCTGTTGGTAACAGCAATGGTGAAAATTAAATAATAGAGGCTCCTATCCAGTGAATTCCCTCAAATACTTAAGGAATTTTGAACAACCTGCAAAGATAAACCTCTTCTTTACCAGTCACCCTGCTTGGTAAATAGCACAAGACATGGATTGGTCAATACCAGGTGTTTAACTTTTCCTGAGACATCACCCCATGCCTGGCAGCTCACAGTCCATAAAATGATTAATAAAACAATAAAGGAAAATAAATTTGCATCCCTATATTTATTTTTTACACATTTTATTTGATGTTGCTTCTTTGAAAAGGCTATACTCTTTTGATTACCACAGCTTTAGAGTATACTTTAATAAATTATAAGGTTGATTTTCTATATTTTAATCTCTTCTTCAAATATATTTTCAGGCTATAATTATTTACATATTCTTCAATGTTTAAATCACACACAAATTTTGTCTAATTGCACTCACAAAAGGTTGATATTTAATTGGGATTTTATTTGGGGAAGACTAACATTTAAAACAGTAAGTCTTTCTTAACAACAAACTCTATGAAACAGATCCAGTGTGAGATGTCTTAATTTTCTTGAGTATAAGCATAAGCTCTCAATTGACTCTAATAATAACTCAGGATAGTTTGTCTCTCCTGGTACTGGAGAGGTGATTCCATTTCATATCAATATATTTCTTTCTTGGTGCACACAATTTAAACATTTTTATTTAGTTGACTAATTAAATAGTTGTATCTGATCTTAAATCTAGGGAGTAGGATGCTAGTTAGCCCATTCCAATATTTCTCAAGTGACACATTTCTTTAAATAACTACCCTAGGTAGATTATTTCTGCCTGAATCCATAAAATGATGTTTCTCCAGTGATCTCTCTACTTTTCTAATAGCTTCTTTCATTGGCCATTTTCCTGGAGCATTTTGCCATGATATCCTAGGACACTTTCCTCTTGCTGAGCAGGCATATTCAATACCATTAGCACATTTAGAATTGCATGATAAATTCTGAGTCATATATTTTACTTATTTTTGGCATGGTTTATTGCTTATATTTGATTTAGGCATTTGGAGGTCAGAGATTGATAACATGTTGGCTACCACTTTGTATCCAGCCAAAGATCATTAGCAGGCCTTTAGAATGATTGCTAAGTCACTAATCTATTACCAATTTTCTGAAAAGTGTAATTGGCCTTTTGGCGAATCATCATTTTAATGGTCACAGAGAGGTAAGATAGAGAATCTTAGAGAGGGCACAGAATGTTGAGACTTTGCACCTTCCACCAAGTTAGTGCCAGGAAATCTGAAAATGGAAGAGGTTTGAGTAATAATTCATCTAAAAAAATAGCTTGCTTTTTAAAGTTGACTTTGTTCCAATGGCAATACTTTGTAAAGAAGATTGTACAAATGGAAAATAAGAATGTTTATTCTGTGTAAACTTATAATTATCTTAGTTTAACCTGTATCTTCAAATGTCAAGTAAAGACTACAGTTTTTAATATTTATAAATAGAAAATATAGATGATAAAACAAGAAGTCTCAGCTGAAAAAGAAAAGATCAGTGTCCTCTAAGGAAAAAATGGAAATTGTAGAAGCCACAAGCTAGCTTCTCTGGTAAGGAAACTGCTCATTCCTCATACCCTTGCTAATCATACAGACTTGGGTGCTTACAACATTGAATTGGGAAGAAGATATCAAGGATTATGGTAATGCTTATTCTGAAACTTATTGATCCTTTGAGAAAGCCATTAAGAGAACCAGTTTCTGTTTGGACGTGCTTGTTGGAGATGGACAACCCAAAGTCAAGAACAATTCTTAAGATTCTACCAAACCAACTAATTATGTGTTAATTTATATCACCTCACTTCACTAGTGGCCTGGACTGTGGCCAGACCACTAATGTGTTATAATATCCTTAATTTTTATTATTCAAATTTAAACCCTAAATTATGAAAGAGATGGGAATACCAGACCACCAAATCTGCCTCTTGAGAAATTTCTATGCAGGTCAGGAAGCAACAGTTAGAACTGAATATGGAACAACAGACTGGTTCCAAATAGGAAAAGGAGTACGTCAAGGCTGTATATTGTCACCCTGTTTATTTAACATATGCAGACTACGTGATGAAAAACGCTGGACTGGAAGAAACACAAGCTAGAATCAAGATTGCCGGGAGAAATACCAATAATCTCAGATATGCAGATGACACCACCCTTATGGCAGAAAGTGAAGAGGAACTAAAGAGCCTCTTGATGAAAGTGAAAGCAGAGAGTGAAAAAGTGGACTTAAAGCTCAACATTCAGAAAATGAAGATCATGGCATCTGGTCCCATCACTTCATGGGAAATAGATGGGGAAACGATGGAAACAGTGTCAGACTTTATTTTGGGGGGCTCCAAAATCACTGCAGATGGTGATTGTAGCCATGAATTTAAAAGACACTTACTCCTTGGAAGGAAAGTTATGTCCAACCTAGATAGCATATTGAAAAACAGAGACATTACTTTGCCAACAAAGGTTCATCTAGTCAAGGCTATGATTTTTCCAGTGGTCATGTATGGATGTGAGAGTTGGACTGTGAAGAAGGCTGAGCACCAAAGAATTGATGCTTTTGAATTGTGGTGTTGAAGAAGACTCTTGAGAGTCCCTTGGACTGTAAGGAGATCCAACCAGTCCATTCTGAAGGAGACCAGCTCTGGGATTTCTTTGGAAGGAATGATGCTAAAGCTGAAACTCCAGTACTTTGGCCACCTCATGGGAAGAGTTGACTCATTGGAAAAGACACTGATGCTGGGAGGCACTGGGGGCAAGAGGAGAAGGGGACGAAGAGGATGAAATGGCTGGATGGCATCACTGACTCGATGGACGTGAGTCTGAGTGAACTCTGGGAGTTGGTGATGGACAGGGAGGCCTGGCGTGCTGTGATTCATGGGGTCACAAAGAGTCAGACACGATTGAACGACTGATCTGATCTGATCTGAAACCCTAGATTATGTAAATTTATAGTAATAATGGAACAACACTAATGGTCTTCTACTGGAAAATCAAATTAAGATGTGTTTTGTTTTGTTTTGTTTTGTTTTGTTTTGAGACAGTAAAGCAAAGTCTATGCCTGTATCTCTATCTAGATCTATAAGTCTACGTGTATCTGTATCTATGCATGCTTAAGTTACTTCAGTCATGTCTGACTCTGTGATACTATGGACTGTAGCCTGTCAGGCTCCTCTGTTCATGGAATTCTCCAGGTATAAATACTGGAATGGGTTGCCATTCCCTTCTCTGGGGCATCTTCCCAATCCAGGGATAGAACCAGTGTCTCTTACATCTCATGCATTGGCAGGTGGGTTCTTTACCACTAGAACCACCTGCAATGTCCATCTGTATCTGTATTTATATAGATAAATTTAGATATTTATCTGTAATATATATCTGTATTTGTTTCTATATATGTATGTATTAGAGATGTATGCAGTATAATAGGAGACAGAAGCAGATTTTATATTTAGAATATAAACCTTCAAACAAGCATGAACAATTTCAACTGTTGACACCCTTCCTTTCATGGCCTCATATCCCCACTGCTCCATACTCAGCTTCTTGTGCTAGGCATGTGGGCAATGCTTTCCTCTTTTGAGTATGACTGGAGTCAGGAAACTACTGGGATTTGGCTGCTGCATTACTAGACATATAAATAAGGAACTTCCTAATATGTTCTCACAAGCAGTCATGAAAGAAAATAGGCTCATTTGTTCTCTTCACTCTGTAGAATCTGGGCCGGCTAAACTGGTTGAACAAAAAGTAAACCTCTGCCAGTGAATTAAAGTTTTGCAGACTTTTGGTGACTTTGTGTCTTTGACTATATACTCTATCTATTGCTGCTATTTAGTGGTGTCTGACTCTTTGCAACCCCATGGACTATAGTACACCAGCTTCCTCTATCCATGGGATTTCCCAGACAAGAATACAGGAGTGGGTTGCCACCTCCTTCTCCAGAAGATCTTCTTGACCCAAGGATCAAGCTCGTATCACCTACATTGGCAGGTGGATTCTTTACAGA
The DNA here is from genome assembly GCF_032452875.1 of Bos javanicus. NCBI lineage: Eukaryota > Metazoa > Chordata > Mammalia > Artiodactyla > Bovidae > Bos > Bos javanicus. Next base: position 2,038,398 of record NC_083871.1, on the reverse strand, counting down.
AGAATCTACAGAGTCACCAGAGAAGTCTACACTCTCTCTCTAGGTGAATTCAAATATGTTTGCTAATAGTTCCCAAATTCATACCACTAACATTTATCTTCCTTATGAAACTTGTGATTGTGTATGCAATTGATCTCTGGTTTGCTCTACTTATACGCAGATGATTGTGCCCTTAACAGATGTCCCTTTAAATGGCATCATATGCTAAATGACTTAGGCCTTGAATCTAGCTCAACCTTTAAGCAGGTCCTATTGTTATACAGTAAATAGTTCCTTCTGTTACATCTGTCCTTGTCTTTGCCTTAGAAGCTACGTATTTTAACCTAGCGTATCTCCTTCAGACTTGACCACAATAATCTATTAACCTTTTTTAAAAAATGAAACAAAAATCTGATTTCTGCTTATGCTTTTATTGTTATTCCCAAGTTACATTTAAAGCCCAAATGGTAACACATGGCTTACAAAGCCTCACTGTGAGAATTCTGCCTACCTCTCAGACCATCACTGCCAGCCTGCTTCAGCCCATGGTGCTCTTATATCCTCCAGCCTTCTTTCTGTTTCTTGAATCCAGAGACTTTCTCAATCACCAATGATATCTAAAGCAGATCCCACCCCAGTCACTTGCTCCATGACTCCCTTGCTTCATTGTCCTCATAACATTTTATGTATTCCTACTGAGCGACTTCCCTTTCACTTTTCACTTGCATGCATTAGAGAAGGAAATGGCAACCCACTCCAGTGTTTTTTCCTGGAGAATCCCAGGGACGGGGGAGCCTGGTGGGCTGCCATCTATGGGGTCACACAGAGTTGGGCACGACTGAAGTGACTTAGCAGCAGCATAGTTAGTTACTTAGTCTTTAATTTTTTTTTCCCCAAATGACAACAAAGACCTTAGCTAGTTTCCTTCCTATGCTTCACTTCATAATAAACTGTGGAAAGCTCTTAAAGAGATGGTAATACCAGACCATCTTACCTGTCTCCTGAGAAAACTGTATGCGGGTGAAGAAGCAACAGTTAGAGCCTTGTATGGAACAACTGGTTGGTTCAAGATTGAAAAAGGAGTAAGAAAGCCCTGTCTGTTGTCACCCTGTTTGTTTAATCTATAGGTTGAGCACATCATGCAAAATGCCAGGCTGGTTGAGTTACAAGCTGGAATCAAGATAAACGGATAAACATCAACAACCTCAGATATGCGAATGATACCATTTTAATGGCAGAAAGCGAAGAAGAACTAAAGATCATCTTTATAAGGGTGAAGGAGGAGAGTGAAAGAGCCTGCTTATAACTAAATAATAAAAAAAAATGGCATCTGGCCCCATTACTTTATGGCAAATAGAAGGGGAAAATGTGGAAGTAATGATAGACATAATCTTCTTCGGCTCTAAAATCACTGCAGATGGTGACTGCAGCCCTGAAATCAGAAGACAATTGCTTCTTGGCAGGAAAGCTATGACAAACCTATACCTAATGTTGAAAAGCAGAGACATTACTCTGCCAACAAAAGTCCATATAGTCGAGGCTATGTGCCGGGGTCCAGCCTCAGTGGATCCAGGGAATTCGAAGTGGGGACAATGTCGGTGAGGATCAGGAAGCAATTGCCTAATTAAACATTAATTAAGGATATAAACAGTGGTTAAATAAGGATAGCTCAGTGAGAAAATTCAGTAGAGAAAAGAGGCTGAATAATTCAGCCAGAAGGTGAGAGAAAGAACGACACGGGGAGACCAAGCTTCGGTGAGCAAGGTCCACACTTTATTTTCCAAAGTAGTTTTTATACCTTAAGTTATGCATAGAGGATAATGGGGGAAGGGGTAGAGTCATGCAGTAAGCCAGGCTTTCTTCCTGCAAACTTATCATATGCAAAATTTAGGTGATTTGCATCATCTTCTGGCCCGGAAGCCTGTTAACATTTTAAGACCCTTTCTTCAGAAAACTTATTTTTCTCTAAAGGTGATTAGTCAGGCGCCACTCTCCAAAAGCATTAGATAAAGTTGCATTCCTACAGGGCAAAGGTATGGTGGGCTATAACAAGAAAAAGAATTAACTCAAGGGTCCAAGGTTACAAACATTAGAGCTACTACTTACATTCCTATACACAATTATATTAATCAATACACTGCCAGGGACACAGTAGGTAAGGGATATGGAAACTTAACAGCAAACATTGGCCCAAAAAGTGAAAAACCCTTCACCAATACAATTTCTAATCAATCTTTTAACTGCTCAAAGGAATCTGTATTTAGACAGCTTAGAATATCTTATGCCTCTCACAGTTGGGAGGCTCTGAACAATCACATGTGGCCAGAAGAACCTATTCAGGAGAGAGATGGTGGTGGGGGACAGCCCCCCATAAAGTCAGAGGTATAGGTGAGAGCACAAAGCAGTAAAGTAGGCAGACCCTGGTTTTGGGGGTAGATGCTTGAGAATTTCCAGGGGGACTCCTGAGGCTCGATCCCACCTTTGCGTATGCCGAGCCTCCTTCCTCATGACCTTTGCCACAGGCGGAGTTCCTCATGCTGGCTCCCTGCAGTTATGGTCTTCCCAGTGGTCGTGTATCGTGAGAGCTGGACCATAAAGAAGACAGAGCCCTGAAGAATTGATGTCTTCAAACTTTGGTGCTGAAGAAGACTCCTGAGGGTTGCTTGGACATAAAGGAGTCCAAGCCAATCAATTTTAAGGGAAATCCTGATTTCCCTTAAATCAGGTTAATTCATTTAACCCTGAATCCTTGTTGGAAGGACTGATGCTAAAGCTGAAACTCCAACATTTTGGTCATTTAATGCGAAAAGCTGACTTATTGGAAAAGTCCCTGACTCTAGGAAACCTTGAGGGCAGAAGAAGAGGGTGTAAGAGGTTGAGATGGCTGGGTGGCATCACCAATGCAATGAACATGAACTTGGACAAACTTCAGGAGATTGTGAGGGACAGAGAGACCTGGCGTCCTGCAGTCCATGGGGTCAAAATGAGTCTGACACGATGGGGCAACTGAACAACGACAACCCTTTACTTAGTGCCTAGAATAGTACCTGGCATATATGAAGTTCAATAATTATTTGTTTATATGAATGATTGAATAGATGAATGAGTGATTTTTTTATAAGATTTGGACTAGATTCACCAAAGTTCCTTATTATTTCCACTATTCTAAATGGGAATTTTCTTTGAAGACATCCTGTGTCTCTTTCATCATTTTGATTTGAAAATGTTGGGAATAATTGAATCTTTCTGTTTGTTCACAGATTTCAAAGTCATGTATGAGTAGCCACAAAGGGTTGGGATTGAGAGAAACAGAAAAGACCCAGACGTTTCAGACTTAAAGTTCAGTCTAGTGATTGGTTGTTGTTTTTGAGTAGGTGTGTTCTTGATTGTACGCAACAGTTTTCTGTTATAATAACAATAAATTAATGTAGATATTATATATAAAATGTGTTTATAAACTTCTATGTAGGTGTAAAGATACCAAACAGCCAGTAATTGACTGCATTTAGTGCTTATTGCTTCTCATGTGCAGATAGAACACGCTTTTTCTTAGAAAGCCACTTTTCATCCAGTCAAAACTACGACAGCACATTTTTTGGTCCATAAGTGGGAAAATTACACTGACAAACAAAGACAACAACCATTCTGACAGGCATCAGTTGTTAACCTTAATAACTGTCTAGTCTGTCTAGGTCTTCCCCAAGGTGCTGGTCCTCACACATCCTACTTCTGGTGTCCTGGATATGGAGAGCTGGAATATATAAACCACACATGCTGAGATGAGGAGAGACAAGCGATGGTCTTGAGAAAGGGATCTCTCACAGTCTAGTATTATCTCTAACATACACCTCCACATGCCATTTATTTAATCCAATAAACTATTATATGTAAACATATTTAATTTGAATGTAAAGTTTTTGCAATAATAGAATGGTAATTATCTTCAAATTTTTAATAAAGGCTCTGGATGTGTTCTGAAAATCTGGATTAGCATCTTGTCCAAATTGTTTTGCCTTTCCTCATTTCTTCTTTTTTTTAAAATTAATTAATTTATTTTAGTTGGAGGCTAATTACTTTACAATGTTATAGTGGTTTTTGCCATACATTGACATGAATCAGCCATGGGTGTACATCTTTTCCCCATCCAGAACCCCTCTACCACCTCCTTCCCCATCCCATTCCTCAGGGTCATCCTAGCTCACCAGCCCTGAGCACCCTGTCTCATGGATTGAACCTGGACTGACAATCTATTTCACATATGATAATATATATGTTTCAATGCTATTCTCTCAAATCATCCCACCCTAGCCTTCTCCTACAGAGTCCAAAAAACTGTTCTTTACATCTGTGTCTCTTTTACTGTCTCGCATATAGGGTCATCATTACCATCTTTCTAAATTCCACATATATGCATTGATATACTGTATTGGTGTTTTTCCTTCTGACTTCACTATACAACAGGCTCCAGTTTCATCCACCTTATTAGAATTGGTTCGAATGCATGCTTTTTAATAGCTGAGTATTTCATTGTGTATATGTACCACAGCTTTCTTATAGTTCATCTGCCAGTGGACATCTAGGTTGCTTCCGTGTCCTGGCTATTTTAAACAGTGCTGCCATGGACATTGGGGTAAATGTGTCTCTTTCAATTCTGGTTTCCTCGGTGTGTATACCCAGCAGTGGGAATCCTGGGTCCTATGGCAGTTTTATTTCCAGTTTTTTAAGCAATCTCTACACTGTTCTCCATAGTGGCTGTACTAGTTTTACATTCCCACCAACAGTGTAAGAGGGTTCCCTTTTCTTCACACCCTCTCCAGGATTTATTGTTTGTAGACTTTTTACTAGCAGCCATTCTGACTCGCGTGAGATGATACCTCACTGTGGTTTTGATTTGCATTTCTCTGATAATGAGTGATGCTGAGCATCTTTTCATATGTTTGTTAGCCATCTGTATGTCTTCTTTGGAGAAACATCTGTTTAGTTCTTTGGCCCATTTTTTGATTGGGTCTTTTATTTTTTTCTGGAATTGAACTGCATGAGCTGCTTGTATATTTTTGTGATTAATTCATTGTTAGTTGCTTCATTTGCTATTATTTTCTCCCATTCTGAAGGCTGTCTTTTCACCTTGCTTATGGTTTCCTTCGTTGTGCAAAAGCCTGATTTCTTAAATGGGGGTATAGTGTGTGCATGCTCAGTTCCTCAGCTGTGTCTGACTCTGCGAACTTATGAACTATATCCCACCAGGCTCCTCTGTTCATGGGATTCTTCAGGCAAGAACCCTGGAGTGGGTTGCCATTTCTTCCTCCAGGGTATCTCCCTGACTCAGGAATCAAACTGCATTTCCTGCATCTCCTGCATTGGCAGGCAGATTTTTTACTATTGAGCCACTTGGGAAGCCCCCTGCTAAGTCACTTCAGTCGTGTCTGACTCTGTGCGACCCCATAGATGGCAGCCCACCAGGCTCCCCTGTCCCTGGGATTCTCCAGGCAAGAACACTGGAGTGGGTTGCCATTTCCTTCTCCATGGGAAGCCCCCAACTGGGGATATAATACATAATTTTTTTTTTAAGATTAAATAACTAAGCAATATGTATAAAGTGTTTTAGAGCTTCCCTGGTAGCACAGCTGGTAAGGAATCCGCCTGAAATGCAGGAGACCCCAATTCAATTCCTGGGTCAGAAAGGTCCCCTGGAGAAGGGATAGCCAACCCACCCCAGTATTCTTGTGCTTCCCTGGTGGCTCAGTTGGTAAAGAATCTGCCTGAAATGCAGGAGATCTTGCTTCAATTCCTGAGTTTGGAAGATCCCTTGGAGAAGGGCATGGCAACCCACTCCTGCATTCTTGCCTGGAGAATCCCCATGGACAGAGGAGCCTGGTAGGATAGTCTATGGTGTTGCAGAATCGGGCACAACTGAATGACTAAGTACAGCACAGCATAAAGTTTTGAAAGTATTTACCATAGAAACATTCAATTTATACATTTACAACTATCACCACCAGCACCACACTGTATGCCTACGGAATATTATGAAAATGATTTGTCCAAGAACACTACAAATTTCTGAAGGTCTCATTACTAACCCTGGATCCTCGTTCACTATACGTCTTCTCAAGGTTTATGTGCACAAGTTACTATAATATTTAATAGATTCAACTTTATTAACAAGGGCAAAAAAAAAAAAAAGATGTTTATTTTGTTGAAAAAAATAAATGTTTGAGGGCAGAATTGTCCATCTCCCAACATGTTATTATTGCTTTATAAATAGAAATAACTAGGTTACCACTTTTCAGGTGAAAATTTATTCCTAGGCATTGTTTATTTTATATGTATTTTCCACAAACTGAAGATACATAATAAGTATTCATGAAAAGAAAGTGCTATAGAATTATTTTTCTATCATTTTCTATTTAATTCCAAAAGGAATTAAATTCCTTTTGGAAATATTAACTAATTTCTAAGTTTATATGATATTTACTGAGCTGCAATCACAGATAAATTCAAAGTGTGTCATGGGAAAGTACATCAGAAAGTAATAAATTGATGAAAATTTTCCATGAACAAATAAAACCCATATATCCCTATTTCTCTAAATACTTATTATAAATTTATTTCACCCTTATTATATTTTTTTACATTTTCTAGGATACATAACAGCAACTTTAAAATATGGATCAAGAAACTGCGAGCTGATCTTCTACAACAAATTATTTAAGGGGAATTTATCATACCAAGTTTTCTTCTGCAGAGTTGAGTAGTATGGGTTCTAAATACATATATCAATAATTACCAAATTCATTAAAAGATTCATCACTTTACATTACTTAGCTAATAACATGATATTTGATGTTTCTTTTCTACCAAGTCTAGAAAAGCATGCCACACTAATTTTAGTGTGTACCAAGTGCATTTATATATCCTACATTTCTCTCTTCAAGGACAGACTTTGACAATGTGTTGCAATATAACAAAATTTTGAGAACAGAAAAATAAATGACAAAGTCATCATGAAATAAATGTTTTAGAATAGCTGAATCATAGCCTAAGAGAGTGAAAAATATATTTATCTAAACCTTCTTTAATTGTCATTTCTTTTTGGTTGTTAGAAGCATCTGTGCATAGTCTAACAACAGTCAATGACACATTTTACTTTGCCAAGTATCTTGACAGTAATAAAATGCTTTGCTGAATAGCTGATAATTGATCATAGCTGGATGGATCCTGCTTAAATTTGATAGCATCTCTATTAAAAACCAGAATGCACTGCAAACACTAATGTCACTTCCAGACGTGTGTTTGTTTTTTTGCCATTGAATTTTTAAAAAAGCTTTCAGTGAACTAAATAACACTTTAGCTATATCTTGAAATTTCAACAACAATTTTTTAAGAAAAATGTGGTTTCTTGTTGTGAATATATTAATGATATACCAAGTTTTTGATCAGTAATATGATCAATAATAGATCCACTATTTTAACCCAACATATAACATTTATATTGAAACCCTTAAGATATGCTACTGCTTTGTCTAGTAAAAATATTTTCTCAAGGAGATAGTTATGCATTCATCAATGGAAACTTTTAAATGAACAATAACAATAAAGGAAAAAATGTCCTAGAATAATTATCATTATATTTAGTGTTTTTTTGTTTGTTTGCTTGTTTGTTTTATTCAATAAATGCCTTTGAGTGCTAGGTTTTGGGAATTGTTTTAGGTGTAAGGGTAGAGAAATAAAAGGATAGGGAGTGAAGGCAAAAACCCTGCCTTGAACAACTCATGTTTACTGTTCCAACAGGTAGTCATCTATTTGAGAGGTATATGGCATAGATCTAGGTGTGTATGCATAGATCCTGGAGGGTGAATGATTAAGAGGTAAATCTATAATAATATGGGTCATTTAAACTACTATAATTTTTAAAATAACAAAATTCCAGAAATATAGGCTTAAATATCAGCAAATCAACAAATTTGTCAATATTATCAAAAAAGAAAATCTTTTACATTTGTTTACATTAATGTTTATTCAATATAACTTAGATTTTATCCATTCTTAAGGTATGAAAGTAATAAACAAGTGAAAGTCTAATTAACTACAAATTAAAAATAAAAACAAATATAATGGGATTACTAATATCAAGTATGTCATACATATTTAATTTATGCTCATATTTATCCTATTTTAATTTACTACCAGACCAAGATAAACAATTATATTCCTTGGAACATGCACACCAAATATTAGCTGAAAGTCTAAAACCATACCAAGAGTAAAACAAGTATGTGAAAGAACTGTGATGGATTCAAAATGAAGATATGTGGATATGTTGTGTTTTTTTTTTTCCCTGACTTTTATGAAATTATCACCTATGATATGATCCTATAAATGAGTTCTTTTACTTAGGACATTATTTTATAACTAATGAGGAAGTATATACTGTCTATTTGTGATATGCTGACTCCCAAAGATCTCTTTTGAATGCATGAAATCTGTGAATATGCTATCTTTGCATTGCAAAAGGATCTCTGCCTATGTGATTAAAGAATTTGAAATGTGAAGATTTCTCTAGCTTATAGGAGAGAGTTCAATGTAATTACAAAGGTACTTATAAAAATAAGCAAAGAGTCACAGCTGGAACAGGATAGTTGATGAAAGAAAGAGAGGCTGGATTGATGAGAGGAAGGGGCTCCTTATGAAGAATGTCAGGGCCCCCAGAAGCTGGAAAAGGCAGCTGGAAAAGACCCAGAGTCTTCAGGAGGAACACAGCTCTGCCACGTCCATGATTTATCCCACAAGGCCCATTTCAGATTTCTGACTTTTAAAATTTTAAGGTAATAAATAAGTTAGTATTGTTAAGTCTGTAGTAATTTGCTACAAAAGTTCAGTTCAGTTCAGTCACTCAGTCATGTCTGATTCTTTGTGAACCCATGAATTGCAGCACGCCAGGCTTCCCTGTCCATCACCAACTCCCGGAGTTCACTCAGACTCACGTCCATCAGGTCAGTGATGCCATCCAGCCATCTCATCCTCTGTCATCCCCTTCTCCTCCTGCCCCCAATCCCTCCCAGAATCAGTCTTTTCCAATGAGTCAACTCTTCACATGAGGTGGCCAAAGTATTGGAGTTTCAGCTTCAACATCAATCCTTCCAATGAACACCCAGGACTGATCTCCTTTAGGATGGACTGTTTGGATTTTCTTGCAGTCCAAGGGACTCTCAAGAGTCTTCTCCAACACTACAGTTCAAAAGCATCAATTCTTCGGCGATCAGCTTTCTTCACAGTCCAACTCTCACATCCATGCATGACTACTGGAAAAAACATAGCCTTGACTAGATGGACCTTTGTTGGCAAAGTAATGTCTCTGCTTTTCAATATACTTTCTAGGTTGGTCATTCCATTCCATAGTTCATCAGGCACTCTATCTATCAGATCTAGGCCCTTAAATCTATTTCTTACTATGGAATGAGGTTCATGACATTCGTACAGGAGACAGGGATCAAGACCATCCCCATGGAAAAGAAATGCAAAAAAGCAAACTGGCTGTCTAGGGAGGCCTTACAAATAGCTGTGAAAAGAAGAGAAGCGAAAAGCGAAGAAGAAAAGGAAAGATATAAGCATTTGAATGCAGAGTTCCAAGGAATAGCAAAAAGAGATAAGAAAGCCTTCCTCAGTGATCAGTGCAAAGAAATAGAGGAAAACAACATAATGGGAAAGACTAGAGATCTTTTCAAGAAAATTAGAGATACCAAGGGAACATTTCATACAAAGATGGGCTCGATAAAGGACAGAAATGGTGTGGACCTAACAGAAGCAGATGATATTAAGAAGAGGTGAAAAGAATACACAGAATAACAATACAAAAAAGATCTTCACAACCAAGATAATCATGATGGTATGATCACTCACCTAGAGCCAGACATCTTGGAATGTGAAGGCAACTGGGCCTTAGAAAGCATCACTATGAAAAAATCTAGTGGAGGTGATGGAATTCCAGTTGAGCTATTTCAAATCCTGAAAGATGATGCTGTGAAAGTGCTGCACTCAATATGCAAACAAATTTGGAAAACTCAGCAGTGGCCACAGGACTGGAAAAGGTCAGTTTTCATTCCAATCCCAAAGAAAGGCAATGCCAAAGAATGCTCAAACTACCACACAATTGCACTCATCTCACACGGTAGTAAAGTAATGGTCAAAATTCTCCAAGCCAGGCTTCAGCAATATGTGAACCGTGAACTTTCTGATGTTCAAGCTGGTTTTATAAAAGGCAGAGGAACCAGAGATCAAATTGCCAATATCTGCTGGATCATGGAAAAAGCAAGAGAGTTCCAAAAAAACATCTATTTCTGCTTTATTGACTATGCCAAAGCCCTTGACTGTGGATCACAATAAACTGTGGGAAATCCTGAAAGAGATGGGAATACCTGACCAGCCAGAACACCTGACCAGCCTCTTGAGAAATTTGTATGCAGGTCAGGAAGCAACAGTTAGAACTGGACATAGAACAACAGACTGGTTCCAAATAGGAAAAGGAGTACGTCAAGGCTGTATATTGTCACCCTGTTTATTTAACTTCTATGCAGAGTACATCATGAGAAACGCTGGACTGGAAGAAACACAAGCTGGAATCAAGATTGCCAGGAGAAATATCAATAACCTCAGATATGCAAATGACACCACCCTTATGACAGAAAGTGAAGAGGAACTAAAAAGCCTCTTGATGAAGGTGAAAGTGGAGAGTGAAAAAGTTGGCTTAAAGCTAAACATTCAGAAAACGAAGATCTGGTTTTCTGGTCCCACCACTTCATGGGAAATAGATGGGGAAACAGTGGAAACAGTGTCAGACTTTAGTTTTCTGGGCTCCAAAATCACTGCAGATGGTGACTGCAACCATGAAATTAAAAGACACTTACTCCTTTAGGAAAGTTATGTCCAACCTAGATAGCATATTCAAAAGCAGAGACATTACTTTGCCAACAAAGGTCTGTCTAGTCAAGGCTATGGTTTTTCCTGTGGTCATGCATGGATGTGAGAGTTGGACTGTGAAGAAGGCTGAGCGCTGAAGAATTGATGCTTTTGAACTGTGGTGTTGGAGAAGACTCTTGAGAGCCCTTGGACTGCAAGGAGATCCAACCAGTCCATCCTGAAGGACATCAGCCCTGGGATTTCTTTGGAAGGAATGATGCTAAAGCTGAAACTCCAGTACTTTGGCCACCTCATGTGAAGAGTTGACTCATTGGAAAAGACTCTGATGCTGAGAGGGATTGGGGGCAAGAGGAGAAGGGAAAGACAGAGGATGAGATGGCTGGATGGCGTCACTGACTCGATGGACGTGAGTCTGAGTGAACTCCGGGAGTTGGTGATGGACAGGGAGGCCTGGCATGCTGCGATTCATGGGGTAGCAAAGAGTCGGACACGACTGAGTGACTGATCTGATCTAATCTGATCTGAGGTTGGTCATAACTTTCCTTCCAAGAAACAAGCGTCTTTTAATTTCATGGCTGAAATTACAATCTGCAGTGATTTTGGAGCCCAAAAAAGTAAAGTATGACAGTATTTCCACTCTTTCCCCATTTATTTCCCATGAAATGATGGGACTTCATGCCATGATCTTAGTTTTCTGAATGTTGAGCTTTAAGCCAACTTTTTCATTCTCCTCCTTCACTTTTATCGAGAGGCTTTTTTGTTCCTCTTCACTTTCTGCCATAAGGGTGGTGTTGTGTGCATATCTGAGATTATTGATATCTCTCCTGGCAATCTTGATTCCAGCTTGTGCTTCTTCCAGCCCAGCGTTTCTCATGATGTACTCTGCATATAAGTTAAATAAGGAGGGTGACAATATGCAGCCTTGACGTACTCCTTTTCCTATTTGGAACCAGTCTGTTCCAAATAATTATTCAGTTCAGTTTAGTTCAGTTCAGTTCAGTTCCATCGCTCAGTTGTGTCCAACTCTTTGTGACCCCATGAATCGCAGCATGCCAGATCTCCACGTCCATCACCAACTCTTTGAGTTCACTCAAACTCATGTCCATCGAGTCGGTGATAAGACAAGCAAATCAAAACTACAATGAGGTATCAACTCACACCAATCATAATGGTCATGATCAAAATGTCTACAAATAATACATGCTAGACAGGGTGTGTGGAATCGGAACCCCTCCTTCACTGATGATGAGACAGTAAATTAATACTGTGGAGAACAGTAAGGAGGGTCCTTAAAAAGCTGAAAATAAATCTACCATATAATCCAGTAATTCTACTCTTAGGTAAATACTCAGAAAAAATGAAAACACTAACTTGAAAAGATGCATGCATCCATGTTTATAGCAACACTATTTACAATAGCCAAGACATGGAAGCAACCCAGGTACCTACCCACCAACAGACAGTTGGCTTAAGATTATGTAGTGTACTATCAATATACAATAAAATATTACCCAGCCCCCCAAAAAATGAATGAAATATTTTCATTTGAAACAACATGGATAGAGAATATTATACCCACTGAAGTAAAAGACAAACACTATGTGATATCACTTATATGTGGATTCTAAAAAAATAACACAAATGAATCAGAAACAAAGTCACAGACATAAAACAAATTTATGGTTACCAAAGGAGAGAGAGATTGAGGGGGACAAATTATGAGTATGGAATTAATAACTATAAGCTACTATATATAAAATAGTTAAACAACAAAAATATATTGTATAGTGAAGGGAATTATACCCATCATGTTGTAATAATCTTAAATGGGATATAATATGCAAAATCTGAATCACTGAGCTGTACATCTGAAACTAACAATACTTTAAGTCAAACATACTTCAACTAAAAAAAAGAAGTATGTTTAACTGAACCACAAAAAAAAAAAAAGAAAAGAAATTTTAGTTTAAGTAGTTTTGAGACTATATTTTTATTTTGTTATATTTCTAGACATTATATTTGCATAGAACATTTCAAATTATCTTCCTCTTGTTCATTTAGTGTACAAAACTATTACTTAGTTCTTAGTACTCAATAAAGGCAGAATGACAAAAAAATAAAACAGTTTTTAGAAAACATTATATGTGTCCATAATATTGAAGCCAACTTTGTCTGATCATTATTCATAGCCACAGGGAACTAAGTTAACTTCTCCTTGATGAAAAATTAGAATTGTGAGTTCCTCAGAAAAAAATCAATTAGCACAAGCTTATCAGAATATATTGATTTAAATGAATTCAACGATGCCAATATCTAGCTAAAGATACCCATTATTCATTTATATTTTATAACTCATATCAAAAACAGATTCATGATGATTTGCAAACATAAATGCAAATAGATGAAATAAATATTTATAGGTGAAATAAAACTGGAATAGGAAGATAAATGCTAAAATCATTATATAAAATAAAGAATAATGACTCTGTAGAGTAGTGATATGGAGAAGGCAATGGCAACCCACTCCAGTACTCTTGCCTGGAAAATCCCATGGACAGAGGAGCCTGGTAGGCAGCAGTCCATGGGGTCGCTAAGAGTCAGAAATGACTGAGTGACTTGACTTTCACTTTTCACTTTCATGCATTGGAGAAAGAAATGGCAACTCACTCCAGTGTTCTTGCCTGGAGAATCCCAGGGACGGGGGAGCCTGGTTGGCTGCTGTCCATGGGGTCGCACAGAGTAGGACACGACTGAAGTGACTTAGCAGCAGCAGGAGAGTAGTGATAAGGAAGTATGACAACCCCTATTATACAGAGTGAAATAAGCCAGAAGGAAAAACATAAATACAGTATACTAACGCATATATATGGAATTTAGAAAGATGGTAACAATAACCCGGTGTACGAGACAGCAAAAGAGACACTGATGTATAGAACAGTCTTATGGACTCTGTGGGAGAGGGAGAGGGTAGGAAGATTTGGGAGAATGGCATTGAAACATGTAAAATATCATGTAAGAAACGAGTTGCCAGTCCAGGTTCGATGCACGATACTGGATGCTTGGGGCTAGTGCACTGGGACGACCCAGAGGGATGGTATGGGGACGGAGGAGGGAGGAGGGTTCAGGATGGGGAACACATGTATACCTGTGGTGGATTCATTTTGATATTTGGCAAAACTAATACAATTATGTAAAGTTTAAAAATAAAATAAAATTTAAAAAAAAAGTAAATGCTTAGTCAGAAAAAAATAAATAAATAAATAGAATTTATAAATGTAATATTGTATTTTAGGCAAAGTTTTATTAAACAATAATTCTAAGTAGCATTCATATTTGATTCATAGTTTTTGCCAAAATACTGATATTACTTTCATTTAGAAATTTTCAGACACGCCAGAATGTAGAGAAGGTTTGACTGGATGGTTTGTGCTCAGTGCTTGAGAAATACAGCCAACCACTCAGTAGTAGATTCCTATGTTTTCTTAGGTCTAATTATGGAGAAATAATGAAGTTAATTAATGTTAATGGAAAGTTTTTCAGAAATTAAGAAAAAAAATACATGTATCCAAAAGACAACATTATCAATTATGTTCTGATCAAGAGCAAAATAGTTTAAATTGTGTGTTTTTACTGCAGTTATACACTCCCTCAAGTCACAATTGACTCTAAACTGAACTGGTAATTTCACTGAAAAGTAGATGGAGTAAATCATATTAAGAAGGTCAAATAATACCTACAATCAGATGGTTCTTATCCCTATGCTAAAATGTGCAGCATTAATTTTAACTTCCATTTTCATATAGATTTCAAATTTTATTTTTTTGTCCAGCTTTATTAGATGCAATTGAAAAATAAAACTATATATTTTAAGTATAAATTTGAAATGTATACATTGTAAAATGATTATCAAATTCAAGTACACATCTGCACCATTTCACATAGTTACTTTTTTTTTTTCCTAAACAGAACACATAAGATTTACTCTTTTCAATTCAGTTCAGTTCAGTCGCTTGGTCGTATATGACTGTGACCCCATGGACTGTAGCATGCCAGGCTTCCCTCTTAGCAAATTTCAAATATACAGTACACTAATATTAACTATGTCACTATGCTGTGTATATTACTTCCTACAAACGTATTCATCTTATAACTGAAATCTGTGTCCTTTGACCAACATCTCCCCACTTCCCTTACCCCAGAGCCCTGGACAACAGCCATGATATTTTCTGGTTCTGTGAGTTCAACTTTGTTTTCAAGAATCTACATATAACAAATACTGTAAAATAAGAGTAATATTATTATTATTATATTGGGCTTCCACAGTGGCTCAATGGTAAAAAATCTTCCTTTTGTTGATTGTGTATACATTCATTTATTTCTGTGTTATCTATTCTGTTCTATTGGTTTATATGCCTGCTTTATGCAAGACCATACTGTTTTAATTACTACAACTTTGTAACACAGAAATCAAGAAGTGTGATGCTTCTCACAGTGTCTTCTTACTCAAAATTGCTTTAGCCACCTGAAGACTTCTGTGATTCAAAATGCTTTTAGCAATTGTTTTTCCCATTTCTGTGGGAAAATACCATTAAAATGTTCATAGAAATCAAATTGAACCTGCAGGTTGGGTTGGGTAATATGGACACATCAATATTTTTGTTGTTGCTTTTCAGTCATTCAGTTGTGTCCAACTCTTTGTGACCCCATGACTGCAGCACACAAGGGTTCCCTGTCCTTCACCATCTTGATTGAAATCATCTCCATTGAATCGGTGAAACCATCCAACCATCTCGTCTTCTGCCATCCCTTTCTCCTCCTGCCTTCTATCTTTCCCAGTATGAGGGTCTTTTCCAATGAGTCAGCTCTTCTCATCAGGTGGCTAAAGTTTTGCAGCTTCAGCATCGAACATTACAGTGAATACTCAGGACTGATTTCCTGTAGGATTGACTGGTTTGATCTCATTGAAGTCGAGGGGACTCTCAAGAGCCTTCTCCAATACCACAGTTCAAAAGCATCAATTTTTTGGCCCTCAGACTTCTTTTTGGTCCAGCTCTAACATCCATACATGACTACTGGAAAAACGAGAGCTTTGACTAGATGGGTCTAGATGACTAGATGTCAACAAAGTAATGTCTCTGCTTTTTAATGCACTGTGAAGCTTTCTTGTAGCTTTTCTTCCAAAGAGCAAGCATCTGTTAATTTCATGGCTTCAGTCACCATATGCCATGATTTTGGAGTCCAAGAAAATAAAATCTGTCACTGTTTCCATCGTTTCCCATCTACTTGCTATGAAATGATGGCACTGGATGTTATTGTCTTAGTTTTTTGAATGTTGAGTTTTAAGCCAAATTTTCACTCTTCTCTTTCACCTTCAACAAGAGGCTCTTCAGGTCCTCTTTGCCTTCTGCCATAATGGTGGTATCATCTGCATATTTCTCCTGACAATCTTAATTACAGCTTGTACTTCATCCAGCCTAACATTTCCAATGATATACTCTGCATCAAATTTGAATAAGCAGGGTGACAATATATAGCCTTGATCCACTCCTTTCCCAATTTTGAACTAGTCCATTGTTCCATGTTCATTCCTAACTGTTGCATCTTGACCTTCATACAGGCTTAGCAGGAGGCAGATAAGATGGTCTGGTATTCCCATATCTTTAAAAATTTTCCACAGTTTTCATGATCCATACAGACAAAGGCTTTCACGTATTCAATGAGGAAGAAGTAGATGATTTCTGGAATTTTCTTGCTTTTTGTATGATCCAAAGGATGTTGGCAATTTGATCTCTGATTCCTTTGCCTTTTCTAAATTCAGTTTGTACTGTTGAAGCCTCATTGGAGGAGTTTGAGCATTACCTTGTTACTGTGTGAAATGACTGCAATTGTGTGGTAGTTTGAACATTCTTTGGCACTGACTTTCTTTGGGATTGGAATGAAAACTGACCTTTTCCTGTCTTGTGGCCATGGCTGAGTTTTGAGATTTGCTGGCATATTGAGTGTAGCACTTTGACAGCATCATCTTTTAGGATTTGAAATAGCTGCCTGTTCATAGTGATGCTTCCTAAGGCCCTTTTGACTCCACACTCCAGGATGTCTGTCTCTAGGTGAGTGCTCACACCATCTTGTTATTTGGATCATTATTATTATTATTTCTTTTGTATATTCTTGCCACCTCTGTTTAATATCTTCTGCTTCTGTTATGTCTGTACTTTTTCTGTCATTTATTGTGCCTATTTTTGAATGAAATACTCCCTTGATAGCTTTAATTTTCTTGAAAAACTATTTAGTCTTTCCCATTTTATTGTTTTCCTCTATTTCTTTACCTTGCTCACTTAGGAAGACTTTCTTATCTCTCTTTGCTATTCTTTGGAACTTTGCATTCAGATGGATATACTTTTACTTTTCTCCTTTGCCTTTCACTTCTCTTTTTCTCAGCTATTTGTAAGGCCTCCTCAGACAGCCATTTTGCCTTTTTGCATTTCTTTTTCTTGGGCATGTTTTAATATTAATTCTTCTAATTCATGAACATGAAAGTCTTCCCATTTATTTGTGTCTTCATTTTTTGTAATTATTGTTTCACAGTTGTTAGTGTACAGGTACGTTGTCTCCTTGGTTAAATTTATTCCTGCACATATCACCCTTTTGTTGATATTGTAAACAAAATTGTTTTCATAATTTTGGGAGGAGGGAGTAGCTTATTGTTAGTGTACAGGGACAAAGCTAAGTTTTGCATGTTGATTTTGTATCCTAAAATTTTACTGAATTCATTTATTCATTGTATTCCTTTTCTGTTGTAGTTTCTAAGATTTTCTTCATATGAAATTATGTCCTCTGCAAATAGACACAATTATGCTTCTTCCATTTCTATTTGGTTGACTTTTATTTATTATTTTGCCTAATTTTCCTGGCTAGAAATTCTAATACTATTGAAAAAAGTTATAAAAGTGAACACTCTTGACATTCCTGATATTACAGAAAAAATGTTTGGTTTTTGCCATTGAGTATGATGTTAGCTCTGAGCCTGAAATATATGACCTTTATTAGGTAGTTGTCTTTGTGACACCATAGACTATGCAGTCCATGGAATTCTCCAGGCAAGAATACTCGAGTGGGGAGCCTTTCCCTTCTCCAGGGGATCTTCCCAACCCAGGTCCTTCCACATTGCAGGCAGATTCTGTACCAGCTGAGGCAGAGGGATGCCCATTATGTAATGGTACACTCCTTCTATTCTTAATTTGTTAGGAGTTTTTATCACAAAGGATATTGAATTTTATTAAATGTTTTTACTTATTTTTATGATACTTATATGATTTTTGCTCTCATTCTGTTAATACAGTGTATTGATTTGCATGTATTATACTGTACTTGCATCCCAGTAACAAAGCTCATTTGATCATGGTACATAATCCTCTCACTGTTCTGTGGAACTTGGCTTGTCAGTATTTTATTCAATATTTTTATATCTCTGCTCATCAGATATATTGACATATAATTTTCTTTTCTTATACTATCTAGCATCTTAATGAATTACTCTTAGATTTATCTTACCAAATTTTGTGGTGTACAACTGGGAAACCAGGGACAAAAACTAAATCTTCAATTAGTAATGTCATTCAGCCATGTAATACAAAGAAACTTAGTGTTATTTACTTTCATTAGTTATTTATCAAACATAAATATCAACAATCCCTGGATACAATTTTTAATGACTATTCAATATTAATAATGAATTCCTATTAATATTTTAATTATGTATTTCTAATTTATTTCTCTTACAATGTTTTGCTTTCTATTTTTTAACTTTTTCTTGAATTATGAAAGTATGATAACACATTTAAGGGAGACTTGGAAAATACAGAACAAGGTTACATATAGTTTTACTGTATATTGCATTGTTTTTTTTAGTAGATAAATTAAACATTTTAGTTTGAGTTTCAATATCAAACTCTCAAAAGTTAATAGGAGAAAAATTAGCAGAGAAGTAGAAGGATATATTTGTCCAGAAAAGCACTGTGAACCAATTTAACATAATTAAGATTTATACAATTTTCACATAACAATAGGATAAAAAATCTATTCAAATTCCCATAAACTGTGAAGTAGGAGACACTGGAACATATCCATGAACTTATGTGAAAGTGAAAGAGAAAGTGTTAGTGATGCAGTTGTGTCTGACTCTTTGAGACCCATGGACTGTAAACCACAAGGCTTCTCTGTACATGGAGATTCTCTGGGCAAGAAGCTGAAGTAGGTTGCCATTTACTTCTCCAGGGAATCTTCTCAACCCAGGGAGCAAATCTGGGTCTCCTGCATTTCAGACAGTTTCTTTACTGTCTGACAAACAAGGGAAGCCCCAGGGACATAAAACAAGGTGTAAAAATCTTGTAGTCTAAAGGTGTTGACATCATACAGAGTTTGTTCTCTTATCATGTGGAATTATGTTAGCAACCAATATCAAAAGATATTCCCATATTTTCAAGTGCAATGTGACATTTACTAAGAGAGATCTTCAACTTAGCCATCGAAAGCCTCAACAAACTTAGACTGAAAAACAAACAAACAAACAAACAAAAAACAATAACTATGATTGCAGAGAAAAAAACATTTAAATGAGAAGTTAGTAGCAAAATGAGTCATTAATATTAAAGATACTTTAAACAAAATCCCATTAATTGGAAATTGAATGTCCACTTTTAAATAAAGGGTGTATCTAAGAAGCCATGGCACAGAAAATTAGAAAAATACTTGTAATGCAATAAAAATGAAAAGAGAATTTTCCAGGATTTTTGCATGCAACTGAAGCTGCTCCATGCAATTAAATGCAACATGGAGTCTTGAATAAGGTATGGAAACAAATAATGGACACTAGCATGAAACTTTGTGAAATCTGAACAAAATCTGTACTTTAGTTATAATACTGTATCACTTGTTAATTTTACATTTATTAATAGCATAGTATTTCTTTATATTCTCAGAATTGGACTAGAAGTGTCAAGCCTCATTCAATTATTTTTAAAATCACTGAGACAATAAATTTTCTATACTTTTTGCAGTAGTACTAGATGCCAAAATACATAGAACTATATCAAAGTTTGGAGTGAATACTTATTAGAAATCTAGCATTCTCTTCACACTAAGTCAAACAAGTGAAGTAAATATATCATACATTTTTTTAAGTTAAGCAAAGATTCATAAATGTTCTAAACTACACATATATTATATTATACATTATATATATATATATGTATACACACACACACACACACACACAAGCTTTTCTACTATACCTGATAAAGTCTTGAGAAAAAAACAACTAAAATGAAAAGATTTGGAAATTGAAAACATAAACTAAATGAAATGAAATCATTGAATATGAAATAGAAAAAGTAAAACAAACTAGATAAAAGATCATGATGTTGTCCATATAACTATTCGTTAGAAATGCATCTAGTGCTTTGGAGAAGAATAGCAGTACCTGGGCATTTGTATTTTTCAAACAATTCCAAGATAATTCTGTTATGCATCTGGATTTTAAAAAGTTCTTACAAGCTTTCCTAGTAAACAGTAGTTTTAGTTATATAGAATTCTATTGATTTCTGTTGACCAATCATGATACAATGGTATGAAGTGAATAATAGTTACATAATCACTATAGTAAAATATGTTTATCAGTTTTCACAATTATTAGCCAGACCAAAAAAAAAAAAAGATAATTACAATTGTAAGCCATAATGGAAACATTATTAACTTAACAATATAAAATAATTACATGTAATTTAGGGTCTTATGTAGACTGATGTGGTAAGTGGAAGTGCATGCATGCACATGTTCTCACATGCCCACCTGTTCTCTGTATTGTTTGGTGCATTTAATCCACTTGTATTTAAGGAAATTAGTGATATGTGTGGATCAAAATAAACTGTGGAAAATTCTGAAAGAGATTCTGAAAGAGAATACCAGACCACCTGATCTGCCTCTTGAGAAATTTGTATGCAGGTCAGGAAGCAACAGTTAGAACTGGACATGGAACAAGAGACTGGTTCCAAATAGGAAAAAGAGTACATCAAGGCTGCATATTGTCACCCTGTTTATTTAACTTACATGCAGAGTACATCATGAGAAACACTGGACTGAAAAACACAAGCTGGAATCAAGATTGCCAGGACAAATATCAATAATCTCAGATATGCAGATGACACCACCCTTATGGCAGAAAGTAAAGAGGAACTAAAAAGCCTCTTGATGAAGGTGAAAGTGGAGAGTGAAAAAGTTGGCTTAAAGCTCAACATTCAGAAAACGAAGATCATGGCATCCGGTCCCATCACTTCATGGGAAATAGATGGGGAAACAGTGGAAACAGTGTCAGACTTAAGTTTTCTGGGCTCCAAAATCACTGCAGATGGTGACTGCAGCCACGAAATTAAAAGACGCTTACTCCTTGGAAGGAAAGTTATGACCAACCTAGATAGCATATTGAAAAGCAGAGACATTACTTTGCCAACAAAGGTCCATCTAGTCAAGGCTATGGTTTTTCCTGTGGTCATGTATGGATGTGAGAGTTGGACTGTGAAGAAGGCTGAGAGCCGAAGAATTGATGCTTTTGAACTGTGGTGTTGGATAAGACTCTTGAGAGTCCCTTGGACTGCAAGGAGATCCAACCAGTCCATTCTGAAGGAGATCAGCCCTGGGTGTTCTTTGAAAGGAATGATGCTAAAGCTGAATCTCCAGTACTTTGACCACTTCATGCAAAGAGTTGACTCATTGGAAAAGACTCTGATGCTGGAGGGATTGGGGGCAAGAGAAAGGGATGACAGAGGATTAGATGGCTGGATGGCATCACTGACTCAATGGACGTTGAGTCTGCGTGAACTCCAGGAGTTGGTGATGGACGGGGAGGCCTGGCGTGCTGCAATTCATGGGATCGCAAAGAGTCGGACACGACTGAGCAACTGATCTGATCTGATGATCCCATTACCATTTTCTTTCTTTTCTTTTGGTGGGGGGGGGGGGAAGTTATTTTGTGAAATTGTCTTCCTTCTCTTGTATTTCTTGTCTAGAGAAATTCCTTTAGTATTTGTTGTAAAGCTGGTTTGGTTGTGCTGAATTCTCTCAACTTTTGCTGGTCTGGAAAGCTTTTGATTTCTCCATCAAATCTGAATGAGAGTCTTGCTGGTTAGAATATTCTTGGTTGCAGGTTCTTCTCTTTCATCACTTTAGACATATCCTGCCATTCCCTTCTGGCTTATAGAGTTTCTGTTGAGAAATCAACTGATAACCTTATGTAAACTCCCTTGTATGTTATTTGTTGTTTTTCCCGTGTTGCTTTTTGTATTTGATCTTTGTCTTAATTTTCATTATTTTGATTACTATGTGTCTTGGTGTATTCCTCCATATGTCTGTCCTACCCAGGACCCTCTGCATCTCTTGGATTTCGTTGAATATTTCCTTTTCCATGTTAGGGATGTTTTCAGCTATTATTTCTTCAAATATTTTCTTAGGTCCTTTCTCTCTCTTCTTTCTGAGACCCCTATAATGTGAATGTTCATGTATTCAGTGTTGTCCCAGAGGTCTCTTAGGCTGTCTTCATCTTTTTCCAATCTTTTTTCTTATATTTTGTTCTGTAGCTGTGATTTCCAGTATTCTGTCCTCCAGGTCACTTATCTGCATTAGTTGTTCTGTTATTGATTTCTTCTAGTATATTGTTCATCTCTCTTTCCTTGCTCTTTAGTTCTTTTAGGTCTTGGAAATCATTTCTTGTATCTTCTTGATTTTTGTCTCCATCTTTTTTCGAGATCCTGGATCATCTTCACTATCATTATTCTGAATTCTTTTTCTGGAAGTTTTCCTGTCTCCATTTCATTTAGCTGTTTTTCTGGGGTTTTATCTTATCCCTTAATCTGGGACAAAACCCTCTGCTTTTTCATCCTGGTTAATTTCCTGTAATGTGATTTTGGTTCTAGTTGCTGAGAGATTGTGGTTCTTCTCACTTTTTCTGTCTGTGTTCTGGTAGATGAGGCTAAAAGTCTTGTATTATCTTCCTGGTTTGAAAAACTAGATCTTGCTTTGGTGGGCAATGCTATGTCCAGTATAACTTTAATCCAGTTAACTGCTGATAGTTGGGGTTGTGCTCCACCCTGTTTGACCTGAGGGGACCAAGCCCTAGGATTTATGGGCTCTGTGGTAGGGTTAATTGTGACTTCTAAGAGTACTTATGCCAAAGGAGTCCAGCTACTGCCAGTGTGTCCATCCTCATGGTGAGCTACTGCCAACCCATACCTCCACAGGAGACCCACCAACACTAGCAGGTAGGTCTGGTTCAGTCTCTTGTCTGGTCATTTACTCCTTTCCCCTGAGTCTTGGTGCACACAAGATTTTCTTTGTGCCCTCCAAGAATGGAGTATCTATTTCTCCCAGTCCTGTGGAAATCTTGAAATCAAATCCCACAAGCCTTCAAAGTCATATTCCCTGGGGATTTCCAGTCCCTTTGCCAGATCCCCAGGCTTTGAAGCCTGGCATGAGGCTCAGCATCTTCATAACAGTGGGAGAACTTCCAGATTTTGGGTCATCTGAATGGTGGTTATAGAATTAGATTTTTATGATGTTTGCACCTCTCCTACCATTTGTTGCAGCTTCTTTGACTTTAGATGTGGGGTATCTTTTTCTTAGTGGTACTTCAGTGTCCTTGTGTGGATCAACAGGTAGTTGCAGTTTTGGTGCTCTCACAGCAGATGGGCAGATGTCCTTCTACTCTGCCATTTGAACTGAAGTGACTTATTTAATTTAACTTTTTCATTTGATAAAAACTGTCATGTTTTAAATTTCAAATTCTTTCTGAAAGAGGTAAGCTTAAATCTCACCTGAAAATAATTCCAAAATTATAAAAAATTATTATAATAGTTATAATAATAACTAAATAAATAATCAAAATAATATGCTATTGTGTTTTTCATAAGTAGTTAGTAACTATTATAATTAAGTGAAAATCCCATATTAGGATACTTTCTGTAAGCACCCTAATTGGTTATTAATTAAATCCTTGCTTATTCAGAAACTAGAAATTTAGAAGTCAAGTTTATCTATACTTTTTCTAAATTTTTTTCAAGTAAATAATATTTTACTAGATTGTTTTATTTCAGTTCAGTCACACAGTCGTATCTGACTCTTTGCGACCCTATGGACTGCAACATGCCAGGCTTCCCTGTCCATCACCAACTCCCAGAGTTTACTCAAACATGTCCATCGAGTCGGTGATGTCATCCAACCATCTCATCCTCTGTCATCCCCTTCTCCTCCTGTCTTCAAACTTTCCCAGCCTCAGGTTCTTCCAAAATGAGTCAGTTCTTTGCATCAGGTGGCCAAAGCGTTGGAATTTCCGCTTCAGGAACAGTCCTTCCAATGAATATTCAGGACTGATTTCCTTTAGGATGGTCTGGTTGGCTCTCCTTGCTGTCCAAGGGATTTTCAAGAGTCTTCTCCAACACCACAGTTCAAAAGCATCAATTCTTCATTGCTCAGCTTTCTTTATAGTCCAACTCTCAATCCATACATGACTACAGGAAAAGCCATAGCTTTGACAAGACAGATCTTTGATGGCAAAGTACTGTCTCTGCTTCTTAATATACTTTTTAGGTTGGTCATAGCTTTTCTTCCAAGGAGCAAGCATCTTTCAATTTCATGGCTCCAGTCAATATCTGCCGTGGTTTTGGAGCCCAAGAAAATAAACTCTGTCACTGTTTCCATTTTTTCCCCATCTATTTGCCATGAAGTGATGGGGCCAGATGTCATGATCTTAGTTTTCTGAAAGCTGAGTCATAAGCCAGCTCTTTCACTCTCCTCTTTCACTTTCATCAAGAGGCTTTTTAGTTCCTCTTTCCTTTCTGCCATATGGGTGCTATCTTCTGCATATCTGAGGTTATTGAAATTTCTCCCAACAATCTTGATTCTAGCCTGTGCTTCATCCAGGCTGGCATTTCACATGAGATACTATGCATATAAGTTAAATAAGCAGGGTGACAATAAAAAAAAAAAAAAAAAAAAAAGCCTTGATGTACTCCTTTTCCTATCTGGAAATAGTGTGTTGTTCCATGTCCAGTTCTATCTGCTCCTTCTTGACCTGCATACAGATTTCTCAGGAGTCAGATAAGGTGGTCTGGTATTCCCATCTCTTGAAGAATATTCCACAGTTTTTTGTGATCCACACAGGCAAAGGCTTTGGCATAGTCAATAAAGCGGAAGTAGATGTTTTTCTGGAGCTCACTTGCTTTTTCATTGATCCAAGGGATGCTGGCAATTTGATCTCTGGTTCCTCTGCTTTTTCTAAAACCAGTTTGAACATCTGGAAATTCATGGTTCACGTACTGTTGAAGTCAGGCTTGGAGAATTTAAGCATTACTTTGCTAGCTTGTGAGATGAGTTCAATTGTGCAGTAGTTTGAATATATTTTGGCATTGCCTTTCTTTGGGATTGAAATGAAAACTGACCTTTTCCAGTCTTGTGGCCACTGCTGAGTTTTCCAAATTTGCTGGCATAATGAGTGCACCAATTTCAAGGAATCATCTTCTAGGATTTGAAATAGCTCAACTGGAATTCCATTACTTCCACTACCTTTGTTTGAAGTGATGCTTCCCAAGGCCCACTTGACTTTGCTTTCTAGGATATCTGGCTCTAGGTGAATGATCACAGGATTATCCCTATCTAGGTCATTAGGTCATGAAGATCTTTTTTTTTTGTATAGTTCTGTGTATTCTTGCCACCTCTTCTTAATATCTTTTGCTTCTGTTAGGTCCATACCATTTCTGTCCTTTATTGTGCCCATCTTTGCCTGAAATATCCCCTTGGTATCTTTAATTTTCTTGAAGTCTTTCCCATTCTATTATTTTTCTCTATTTCTTTGCATTAATCACTGAGGAAGGCTTTCTTATCTCTCCTTGCTATTCTTTGAAACTCTGCATTCCAATGGGTATGTCTTTCCTTTTCTCTTTGCCTTTAGTGTCTCTTCTTCCCACAGCCATTTGTAAGACCTCTTCAGACAACCATTTTACCTTTTAGTATTTATTTTTCTTGGGGATGTTCTTGTTCACTGCCTCTTGTACAATGTCATGAACCTCATCCATAGTTCTTCAAGCACGCTATGAGATCTAATCCCTTGACTCTACTTGTCACTTCCACTGCATAATTGCAAGGGATTTGATTTAGGTCATACCTCAATGGTTTAGTGGTTTTCCCTAGTTTCTTCAATTTAAGTCTGAATTTGGCAATAAGGGGTTCATGATCTGAGTTACAGTCAGGTCCTGGTCTTGTTTTTGCTGACTGTATAGAGCTTGTCCATCTTTGACTGCAAAGAATGAAATTAGTCTGATTTCGGTGTTGACCCATCTGTGATGTCCATGTGTAGAGTCTTCTCTTGTGCTACTGGAAAGTGTGTTTGTCCTTCCTGGCTGTTATCCTCTCATTCCTCTCTTTTCTTTTAGGATAATTATGTTGCCAAGGGAAAGGGGCAACCAGCCCCTGAAACCAGCTTCAGTCTTTTGTCTGGTTCTTTTTTTTTCCCCCTATTTTCCTCCTCATATTCTCTACCTTAATATACCACTTGAGTGAGTTGCAACAGGTTTTTAAAGACTGATTTGGTCCAAACACCTGTTTTCATAACTTATGGCAGGTACCTGAAGTTGACTGAGTGAGAAACCTATCTTTTAAGATCATTCCTCCTTTTGTACTTTCAAGGTCAATATTAGTAAACTTGTGGAGAGCCTCCCATTGTCTATCTAGGAATTTACCGGGAGCTTCCTTCTCTTCCTGTTCTATGTTTGCCAATTTGGCATAGTTTTAAACTCTTAGCATATGCTCACTTGAGTCCTACAAGAATACATCTGGCAAAGTGGTTCTGTTATGGGAACCATTTGGCTCCCAGTAGGAAGGAGGGCTATTTCATGTTCCCTCTTTCCCCTTGTCTCACGTTCAAGGCATTCATCTCCAAAAGTAGTAGCTTCCCCCAAAATGAATTCTCGAGTCAGGAATCAGCATCTGTCCCAAGACATGCATTACATTACCCCAAGTAAGCTCAAAAAGTAGAAATAGTCTTGTAAAGGCTGCTATGTACTTTTTCAGTTCAGTTCAGTTCAGTCGCTCAGTCGTGTCCACTCCTTGTGATTTCATGAACTGCAGCATGCCAGGCCTCCCCGTCCATCACCAACTCCCGGGGTCTACACAAACCCATGTCCATCGAGTCAGTGATGCCACCCAACTATCTCATCCTCTGTTGTCCCCTTCTCCTCCTGTCCTCAATCTTTCCAAGCATCATGGTCTTTTCAAATGAGTCAGCTCTTCTCATCAGGTGGCCAAAGTACTGGAGTTTCAGCTTCAACATCAGTCCTTCCAATGAACAACCAGGACTGGTCTCCTTTAGGATGGACTGGTTTGATCTCCTTCCAGTCCAAGGGACTCTCAAGAGTCTTCTCCAACATCACCGTTAAAAGGCATCAATTCTTCGGCACTCAGCTTTCTTTATAGTCCAACTCTCACATCCATACATGACCATTGGAAAAACCATAGCCTTGACTAGATGGACCTTTGTTGGCAAAGTAATGTCTCTGCTTGTAAATATGCTATGTAGTTTGGTCATAACTTTCCTTCAAAGGAGTAAGCGTCTTTTAATTTCATGGCTGCAATGACCATCTGCAGCAATCTTGGAGTTCAGAAAAATAAAGTCAGCCACTGATTCCACTGTTTCCCCATCTATTTGCCATAAAGTGATGGTACCGGATGCCATGAGCTTAGTTTTCTGAATGTTGAGCTTTAAGCCAACTTTTTCACTTTCCTCTTTCACTTTCATCAAGAGGCTCTTGAGTTCTTCTTCACTTTCTGCCATAAGGGTGGTGTCATCTGCATATCTGAGGTTATTTATATTTCTCCCAGCAATCTTGATTCCAGCTTGTGCTTCTTCCAGCCCAGCATTTCTCATGATGTACTCTGCATGTAAGTTAAATAAACAGGGTGACAATATACAGGCTTGACGTACTCCTTTTCCTATTTGCAACCATTCTGTTGTTCCATGTCCAGTTCTAACTGTTGCTTTCTGACCTGCATACAAATTTCTCAAGAGTCGGGTCAGGTGGTCTGGTATTCCCATCTCTTTCAGAATTTTCCACAGTTTATTGTGATCTACACAGTCAAAGGCTTTGGCATAGTCAATAAAACAGAAATAAATGTTTTTCTGGAACTCTCTTACTTTTTCCATGATCCAGCAGATGTTAGCAATTTGATCTCTTGTTCCTCTGCCTTTCCTAAAACCAGCTTGAACATCTTGAAGTTCACTTTTCACATATTGCTAAAGCCTGGCTTGGAGAATTTTGAGCATTACTTTACTAGCGTATGAGATGAGTCCAATTGTGTAGTAGTTCGAACATTCTTTGGCATTGCCTTTTTTGGGGATTTGAAGAAAACTGACTTTTTCCCGTCCTGTGGCCACTGCTGAGTTTTCCAAATTTGCTGGCATATTGAGTGCAGCACTTTCACAGCATCGTTTTTCAGGATTTGAACTAGCTCAACTGGAATTCCGTCACCTCCACTAGCTTTGTTCGTAGTGATGCTTCCTAAGGCCCAGTTCACTTCACATTACAGGATGTCTGGCTTTAGGTGAGTGATCACACTACTGTACTTATCTGGGTCATGAAGATCTTTTTTGTACAGTTCTTCTGTGTATTCTTACCACCTCTTCTTAATATCTTCTGCTTCTGTTAGGTCCCTACCATTTCTGTCCTTTATTGAGCCCATCTTTGCACGAAATGTTCCCTTGGTATCTCATTTTCTTGAAGAGATCTCTAGTCTTTCCCATTCTATATGCTTTTTGGATACTCTAAATAATCTCAACCATTGTGTTTGAATTTCTACCTAAACTGAGGCAATCCCTCCTGACTCAGCCTGTTCAGTTGGAAGCCCCAGATACAGGGGCAGGTAAGAGGGCTGGAGGGAGCTGAAGGTTTCACACACAAATCTGTATCTTTAGGACATAAGTCTGGCATGTCTCAGAGAGCAATAAAGAGCAACACATATGTCACTTCTACCAATTTCCCTTATTTTCTACAGAACCAGTCTAGTTGTAAAACAGTTATAATTGATATATTTCAACAGGTCAACATTTCCCTGTCTTCCAAAGGATACTGTGGCCATTCAGTATCACAGAAGAAGATCAGGAATGTCTTTTTAAACTCTGGGGATCAAACTTGTCTCAGTAAATACATTTTTAAATGAGTGGGTCTTGAACTGCCAGCTCCCATCTATAAAAGAGAAAAAAGCAGCATCCACAGCTGTTTTTTTTTTTTTTTTTCCACCAGAAGCGCCCTTCACTGCTCTAGATGGGGGTGTAGACAGACTCTCCACTGAAGCTTTACTTCCCTGGTCAGACTTAGTCTGTCCCTTACCAACGCAGGCATCTTACTCATCTCTCCCAGTTCTACCACCAAGGTGGGGTGGAGATGCACCAGGGGTAGACCTGACAGCATCCCAGACTGATTTAGTTCCATACCACAAAAACCTTTGTTTGATTTGTCCTTTTCCCTGATGCTGCCTAGGTGGAGCACAGTAGATTTTCAGAATATTTCCCAAGCTAGTATTGCTAGGGGAAGCCTCCATCTTATGTGTGCCCATGCACATTCCTGAGTACAGTCCTGACCACAGTAGAAATGGTGAGTCATAAAGGGATAAACAACAACCAAGATGCCCCTTCTGAGTGTCACCACGCCAGTATATATAATAACAAAAGGCTTGGCCAATGAGGAAAAAGTGATTTTTGTCCTCAAGCTACTAGGGCCAATCCTTTCAGTTCATTTCCAGAGATTTCACAAAAGGAATGTCTAGGGAGTTGAGACAAAAGCCACCAGAGAGCCTCCTCTGGTCCACTAAGAGCTAGCACTACCAAAGGAAGAAGCCCATTGCACTTCCAATTTGACCAAATCCTGCAATTCCCGATCTGTGTCCTCGAAAACCTCATGGTCACCAGCAGTGCTTCTATCCATATAGATAGGAGTCATAGTCATGACAAAGACTCACTTTCAGGTCGCTGCCTCCTGAGGCAGACATCCAAGAGAGTGACCTCCAGACTGAGAGATGTTCCTGGAGCTAGAGGAACCTCAGAGCCTTGCTCTGAAACATGCTCTTGTAACTTTTGGCTCCTAGCAAGGCTAGGCACTTCCATACTTCAGGTTTAAGTAAAAGTATATAGTAACAGCATGGATCACAATTCTCTGGAACGTCTATGATCTGACAGATTAGGTTAGTAGTTCTACTTTCCCAGGCAGTTACAGAATGGTCAAAGAGACCAGGGAAAAGTGACCGAGAAAGAAAATTTTGGTCCACATGCTTTGCCCATTTCTGGCAACTTCCCTCGCAGGGACGTTGGGTGTCTCTTGGCATTGGCAGGTTGGTATAATCCCCTGACAGGGTTCCTGCCATAAGCCATATGAGGTCACCTCAGAACCGCAGATTAGGACACAGCCCTTGTTTCACACATGTGTGTCTTTTAATCGATCACACACACAAGCACACCGTAGAGTTAGTAAAGTACAGAAGAAAATGTGTATACTGAGAAAACAGAGAGACTAGAGCTCTGAGTGTTCTTACCTTGTCCTGAAGATCCTGGATGAGCCCCCAAGATGATAGCTTACGGTGAACGGTGTAGGATTTGTGATCTCCAAAGAAGAAGATTTATCTTTGGGACCAGGGACCAGGCTTGATCACTCAAGAGCCTTTGTGTAACAGAGTTTTATTAAAGTGAGAAAGGGCAGAGAAAGCTTCTGACACAGACAGCAGAAGGGGGATGGAGAATGCCTTCCCCTCTCTGCTAGTCTTAGCAAGATGTTTTATATCCGTTAGAAAGCCATTAATCAAATAAGAGAGACGCCTCAAGGCTGATGGAGTTTCACCAGGCCCCTCTCCCACAATATGCATTTTTGAGATAGAATGGCATGAGGTGTGTCATCCCCCAGCCATGAAACAGTTGATATGAACACTGGTTTGTTGATCTATTATCAGCGCAAGGTTTGAGAAAAGGAAAACAAGTTTGTCTTAGGTGGAATCATTTTGAAGAAAGGCAAATTCCAAAGCAAATACATAGTCTCATTAACAATAGCTTAAGAAAAACATTTCCATGGAGAGTTTGTTTCCTCCTGCCGCTTCAGGAAGGAAAAAAAAAAAAAAAGTCTGATACTTGCAGCCTATTCCCTCTGCTGGAATTCCCTGGCCATCCTGCCTGTTACCCTCTCACTATGACTCACAAGTGTGTTCTCTTGGCAAAACTGTTAGACTTTCACCTGCTTCATTTTGTACTTCAAGTATCAAATTGCCTGTTACTCCAGGTATCTCTTAACTTCCTACTTTTGCATTCCAGTCCCCTATAATGAAAATGATATTCTTTTGGGGTGTTCATTCTAGAAGGTCTTGTAGGTCTTCATGCTACTAAGTCACTTCAGTCGTGTCTGACTCTGTGGGACCCCATGGACTGCATCCCACCAGGCTCCCCTGTCCCTGGGATTCTCCAGGCAAGAACACTGGAGTGAGTTGCAATTTCCTTCTCCAATGCATGAAAGTGAAACGTGAAGTTGCTCAGTCGTGTCCAACTTAGCGACCCCATGGACTGCAGCCTACCAGGCCTCTCTGCCCATGGGGTTTTCCAGGCAAGAGTACTGGAGTGGGGTGCCATTGCCTTCTCCGTAGGTCTTCATAGAACTGTTCAACTTCAGCTTCTTCAGCCTTACTGGTCAGGGCATTGATGTGGATTACTACCAGAATGAAAAAAAAAAAAAGGTAATACATTAATTAAATCATATGTGTATGTCATATAACTCATGCTCAATCTTTTTCTTCATTTTTTCATTTCTTTTCATCCTAATAAGTAAAGAATTAATAATTTGAGAACCAGAGATGACTGGAGTACCAGATTATGAGCACAAGACAGATATTAAGTAATATACCAAACTATGAGGTGTCTGTTAGGAGTGACTGGTATAGGAGCAAACAACAAGACCAATGTTTAGGGCTGGGTGTTAGAAGATGGCTACCTAGAACCAGCTAAATCAGCTTTAGTTGCACAAAAGTAGAAAGAGGATGGTTTACGCAGGATGTTCCTAAACCTTTTAAAACACAAGTTCATGTCCGGTTATCTCTTAGATTCATAGTTAGCATCTTTCAAGGTGACTCCCATCCACTTTATGAATGAAGCATAACCTGCAATTCTCAGTGTGCCTATTATTAGAGAACAAGATTGAATTTTACAGTGTAAGAACTGTATTTCATTTGTCTGCTGAAGTTCAATGTGGCTCCCAAATTAAATCTTTCTTACTAATAGAATTGGTGCTTTTATCTCTCCATATTGTGTGGCATGATGTCTACAGCTCTTCCTGCTGTTTGTTTTACAGAGGACTCATGGTGGCAAGGGAATGAGCGTGGGAATTGCTCTTGCCCAGGCACATCTAAGTCCTCTCCTCTGCTCTCACTTATATGGTAGGGAGGTTTTGATGTCACCCTTGTAGTAGTGTTAAATTTTACACTGCTACTAAGGTATGAAACTAATATCAGGTATTAAAAAGGCATATTATTTATTTCTTTATAATCACACAAAACCCAGAAGTCTAATTCTTGCTTGATAACTAAAAACTGAGTCTTGAACATTGTGGAAACACTATTCCTTAGAAATTCTGAACTCCCGTACAGTACAAAACACTTGTCCAAACACTGCTCAGAGAATTGACTGACATTTGCCGGGCCTGTGCTGAGTCTCTGCTCAAGAAAATGCAAATCTGCCAAACTGCTGGACATAGTTTCTCCCAATGAATGTAGTACAAAAACTGTTTCTGTAACTTTCTGACCATCCTTTCCATCTAACAATTCATTTCCCCAGATTCTTTCTAATCACTTTTATTCCTTTTCTGTTCTTTCTTTAAAACTCTTAATCACCTTTGTATCTGTAGTTGAGATCAGCTTACTCTGGAGTGTCTCCCCTACTGCAGTATGTGAGGAAAATCTGTTCCGCCACCTTTAATGAGCACTTGGTACTGTCTTTGCTCTTCCCAATAAAATTATTTAAAGTTATTCTTTAGTTAATTCAGGATTCCTCATTCCTCTCTCTTGCTATCTTCTCCAGTTTGCTTCTTATTTCAAGAGATGACTGCTTAATATCAGGGTGGAGATGCTTGCCTTTTTAGTCATCTTCTTCTCTTGTCCTTTGTTGTGTTATGACTAAGGTTTGGAATAAACATCAGTGCTGGCTTCTTTTGTCTGGTGTTTATGAGTTCATCATTACCTTCATTTGTGAAGGAAATAGGTTCTGGATCCCCCCTCCTCCTCCTCCTCCTCCCATCCATGTAAGCCTGCTGATTACACTTTACCATCATTCTCAGAAACTTAGAGATGGTCCCCTACTTTTGTCTATCATACTAGGATTTACAAGACCCTATGACATTGTCTTCAGAATCACATGATTTTTAATCTTCCTTCAGCCACTGCCTTACTGCCCAGATACTACATAAACTCACATATGACATCTATTTTGTGCAAATCCTAGAAAGTTGGGCAATTCCCCCCCCCCCCCCCGCCCCTGTCTGCAGTTCCTCTCATAACAGGAACTGGCATCAATTTCCTTCTTAGGAAACTATCAGTGTCTAAACCTTTGCCACATCATCTCTGATTTCCTTCTTTCAACTTTATAATCAAACTTCCTTAGATTTGGTTAGCAAATCAATCTTACTGTCCCCAGTAAGCTTGACTTCTTCATTATTAACCTCAATATTTAAAGTCAAGTTTTTGGAATTGACACAAAGCAACATTTTTTTTTTCTTTCTTTCTCTCAGGATCACTCAATTGAAAGCCAAACATGACTCTCAAGAACATTCTCTTTATCAAAGAATAATGAAAACCACCTTTATCATTTTTTAACCTAAAAAAGGAGCCCTGAACAAATTCCATGTGAGATTATTGGATAACATTATTCTGCTTAGTGCACTGCTACCAAAGTCTAGAGCATGTAAAATAAAAATAGTAACTCTTTAAAGGGGGAAGCTGTAAGGCTCCACTTTAATCAAGTGGGAAAGGCATATCCATAAATGTGTGGGTTTATCCCTGGACTTTCTATTTGGTTCCATTGATTTTTTTTATTTCTATTTTTTTTGCCAATACCACACAGTCTTAATAAGTGTAGCTTTGTAGTATAGTGTGAAGTTGGAAAGGTTGATTTCTCCACTTTCATTCTTTCTCAAGTTTGCTTTGTATTAATTTCTTTTGTGTTTCCATGCACATTGTGAAATTATTTAGCAAACAGAATCTAACAACATATTTAAAAGATCATATATCATGATCAAGTGGGCTTTTCCAGAGATGCAAGAATTCTTCAATATTTGTAAATCAATCAGTGTGATACACCATATTAACAAATTGAAAGATAAAAACCACATGGTTATTACAATAGATGCAGAGAAAGCCTTTGACAAAATTCAACACCCATTTATGATTTAAAAAGAAAAAAAAAGGGAAAAGCTCTCCAGAAAGTAGGCATAGAAGAAACATACCTCAACATAATGAAAGCCACATATGACAAACCCACAGCAAACATTATCCTCAATGGCAAAAAATTTGAAAACCTTTACTCTAAAATCTGGAACAAGGGTGCCCACTCTCACCACTGCTATTCAACTTAGTTTTGGAAGTCCTAGAGACAGCGATCAGAGAATAAAAATAAATAATAAGGAGTCCATGTTGAAAATGAAGAAATAAAACTCTCAATGTTTGCAGATGACGTGACCTACAAAGAAAACCCTAAAGATGCCACCAGAATTTTACTAGAGCTAATCAATGAATATAGTAGAGTTGGAAGATATAAAATTAATACAGAGAAATTCTGTATGCTAGCAATGAAAAATCAGGAAAAGCTATTAAGAAAACAACCCCATTCACCATTGCAATGAAAAGAACAGAATACTTAGGAATAAATTTACCTAAGTGACAAAAGACGTGTATACAAAACTATGAAACACTGATGGAAGAAATAAAAAATGACACAAATAGATCGAGAAACATACCATGTCCTTGGAAGAACACGTCACTGATTGGAAGAATCAATATAGCAAAAATGAGTATACTACCAAAGCAATCTATAGATTCAAAGAAATCACTCTTGAGTTATTAATTTTAATAAATATACTTTGATTGTGTAATATATTAACTTTAAGGAAAGCTGGGTGAAGTATTTGCATGCATGTTTGCTCAGTTACTGAGTCATTTCCAACTCGCTGCGACTCCATGGACTGTACCCTGCCAGGCTCCTCTGTCCATGTAATTTTCCAGGCTAGAATACTGGAATGAGTTGTCAATTCTTCCTTCAGGATCTTCTCAATCCAGGGATTGAACCCATGTCTCCTGTGTCTTCTGCATTGCAGACGGGTTCTTTATCTCTGAGCCTCTGGGTAAGCCCAAAGAATTTACAGGACTCGGCTATTTTGGCAAATCATGAATCCAAAATTGTTTCAAAATGAAAATGTTTAATACAAGTCAATTTAAACATGATGTTTCTAGAACTGAATTTTCACATTTTCACTTGATATATCTCATAAGTACCTGAATTAAGCATAGCCCTGAACAAAGCTCTTTGATTTCCTCCAGAATTAGATGCTGTACAGATAAACTCATTTTTTTAAATCTAACTTATTCATCTCATAGCTTTGTAAACTGCATTTTGTCAGTTTTAATTCCATTGTGTGTCTGTTTCCTTCATAGCACCCTTTTCCTTGTTTCAACCTTTAAATGTTAGCTATCTATGGGGATCTCTCTTACACTATTCTGTTTCTCTTACTCTACATATAACTCTTGGGGTAAATTTGTTTTCACTCATGAGATGAAGCCATGCATCACAATGATGAATCTCAATCTTATCTGTTGAACGTGTATGATTAACTGCTCTGCACCTACAAGGAACACTTTAACTTACTAAATCCAGAGGAACTCAGCATCATTCCTTGAAATGGATACTGAACCTGTGATTTCTGTTCCCATGATTGACTTCTTAACATCTCAAAGATAAATCAGTATATGATTACACAGTATTTCCTCCATTTAATCTCACTATAACTCACCACATTTTAATGATTATAACCATACCTCTTAAAAGTATTTCAATGTAGTCCTGCCTCTCATCCCCAGAGCTCCCTCTCTGGTAGTATTTAGCTAGTCTTTGAATTATGATTCTCACAGTAAGGGGCCCCTCCAATGGTTACCAATTTCCATTCAACAATACAATACAGCTCACTGATCTCTTTGAAATATAAATCAAATCATAGTATAATTCTGATAAGCTACTCTGTTGCTGAGAATGCTCCAATGGTTCTCCATAAGACCAGCCCAGCACTGCTTGTGATCCAATTCTCATGTCAGACAGCAGGATGAGTTATATCCTTTCAATTCAAGAAAGAATATAATTAATAGAATTGGTCATTTTTAATGTTGATGATTAAGACTAGATACAGATAAAATAGTTCTTAACAAATGGTCCTTTTATCCTCAATCTATGCTACTATAAAAAAGGTTGCACTTCGTTGGGGACTTGAGTCAAATATGTTTGGGATTATCAACTGAAAAGAATGGGTATGAATACAGAGAAATTATAAATAGATAAGTATGGCCAACTGAGATTGGGGGTTCAAGAATTTGCAGTAGCCAAACTCTGAGTTTTTATTCCAGTTTCTCCATAAACATTTAGCTATTGGAAGCTTTTAAGACATATGTCATGAATCATCAGAAGTGGTAAGGATATCAGCTTATGAAAGAACAATTTGTGGAGGATGAAAGTGAAAAAAAAAATCACAAATGCAACGAAGTGGGCGTCTTGATGAATCCCTGGAGCACACTGAAATCCTTGGGAATTTAAGATCAAAGAGGTGGAACAGGATAGAATAACAAGATCAATAAAGTGGGTAAGGAAATGAGTTTGTGAAGTACAGCCTAATTAATTCTGAAAGCTGGAGATGTTGAATATTTAGGTCAACAAAGATATTCAGTTTTCATTCCAAAGGTCAGTTTTCATCCCAACCCCAAAGAAAGGCAAAGGCAAAGAATGTTCAAACTACTGCACAATTGTATCTACTGTATCTAAAACGCTAGCAAAATAATGTTCAAATTAACCAAGTTAGGCTTCAAAAGTATGTGAACTGAGAATTTCCAGGTGTTCAAGTTGGGTTTAGAAAAGACAGAGGGACAACAGATCAAATTGCCAACATCTGGTGGATCATAGAAAAAGCAAGAGAGTTCCAGAGAAATATCTACTTCTGCTTTCTTGACTACACCAAATACTTTGAATGTGTGGACCACAACGAACTGGAAAATTCTTAAAGAGTTAGGAATTCTTTAATTCCCTTTAATTCCCACCTGACCTGCCTCTTGAGAAACCTGTATGTGGGTCAAGAAGCAACAATTAGAACAGAATATGGAATAACAGACTGGTTCCAAATTGAGAAATGAGTACGTCAAAGCTGTATATTGTCACCCTCCTTATTTAACTTATATGCAGAGTACATCAGGTGAAATGCTGGGGTAGATGAAGCACATGCTCGAATCAGGATTGCTGGGAGAAACACAAACAATCTCAGATATGCAGATGACACCACCCTTATGGCAGAAAGCAAAGAGGAACTGAAGAGCCTCTTGATGAAAGTGAAAGAGGAGAGTGGAGAAAAAAAAAAAAAACTGCCTTAAAACTCAACATTCAGAAAATGAAGATAGTGGCATCCAATTCCAGCACTTCATGGCAAATAGATGGGGAAACAATGGAAACATTGGCTGACTTTATTTTGGGGGCCTCCAAAATCACTGCAGATGGTGACTTCACCCATGAAATTAAAAGGTGCTTGCTCTTTGGGAGAAAAGCTATGACTGACCTAGACAGCATATTAAAAAGCAGTGACCTTTGCTGAAAAAGGTCTGTCTAGTCAAAGCTATGATTTTTCCAGTAGTCATGTATGGATGTGATAGTTGGTCCACAAAGAAAGCTGAGCAGCAAATAATTGATGTTTTTGAACTGTGGTGTTGGAGATGACTCTTGAGAGTCCTTTGGACAGGAAGAAGACCCAACCAGCTCATCCTAAAGGAAATCAGTCCTGAATATTCATTGGAAAGATTGATGCTGAAGCTATAACTCCAATACTTTGGCCACCTGCTCTGTAGAACTGACTCATTGGGAAAGATCCGGATGCTGGTAATGATTGAAGGTGGGAGGAGAAGGGGATGACAGAGGGTGAGATGGTTGGATGGCATCACCAACTCAATGGACATGAGTTTGAGTAAACTCCGGGAATTGGTGATGGACAGGGAGGCCTGGTGTGTGGCAGTCCATGGGGTTGAAGAGTCAGACATGTCTGAGAGACTGAACTGAACTGAAGGTTGTTCAAGAATAGAAGTTGAGAAGAAAACTATGGATACAAGAAAATCACCAAGAAAATAAAAGAGTGTTGGGACAAGGGAAAAACAATGGGCTATGTAGGAAGCTGATTTTTCTGCCTGAGCACTGTCTGATTAAACGACAACTGGGCCAGGGACCACTTGGTTGATGGCAGTCCTATTTCCTAAACAGGTGGTACATGGAGTGTCAGAGAAGGCAGCCTCCTTTAAAGTAAAGTGTCAGTGAAAATAACATTTCTTGTGAGGTAAAGGGATATGTTCAGTATTTGCTAGAGGTGAAAGGTGAGACAAGTTAGTGGACAGTATAATGAACCTTCCAGAGAACATATCCTGGAGACAGTTCCATGTGCACTTGAGAAGAAGGTATATTCTGCATTTGGATGGAATTTCCTGAAGATATCAATGAGATCCATCTTGTCTAATGTATCATTTAAGACTTGTGTCTCATTATTAATTTTCTGTTTTGATGAACTGTCCATTGATGTAAGTGGGGTGTTAAAGTCGCCTAGTATTAATCTGTTACTGCCAATATATCCCTTTATGTTTTTGTCTTATGTACTGAGGTGCTCCTATGTTGGGTGCACAGGTATTTACATTGGTTATGTTTTCCTCTTGGATTTATCCCTTGATCATTATGTTGTGCCCTTCCTTATCTTTTGTAATACTCTTTATTTTAAGATCTACTTTTTCTGATATGAGGATTGCTACTCCAGCTTTCTTTTGCTTTCAATTTGCAAGGAATATACTCTTCTATACTTTCATTTTCAGTTTTCATGTGTCTTTAGGTCTTAAGTGGATTTCTTGTAGACAGAATATATGTGGGTCTTGCTTTTGTTCAGCCTAGTCTGTGTTTTTGGTCAGAGCATTTACTTCATTTATGTTTAAAATGATTATTGATATATATGTTCCTATTACCATTTTCTTAATTGTTTTTGTAGATTTTTTTTTCTATCTTGTACTTTCTGACTATATAAGTCTGTTTAACATTTACTATAAAGCTGGTTTAGTGGTACTGAATTCTCATAACTTTTGATTGTCTTAAAAGCCTTTGGTTTCACTATTAATTTTGAAAAAGGTCCTTCCAGTTAGAGTAATCTTGGTTGTAGATTTTTCCTTTTCAGTACTTTAAATACATCCTGCCAATCCCTCCTTGTCTGCTGAGTTGATGTTGAAAGATCAGCTGTTAAACAAATGGGATTTCCTTTGTATGCTACTTGTTGCTTTTCCCTTACTGCTTTTAATATTCTTTCTTTGTGTTTATTCTTTGTTAGTTTGATTAGTCTGGAGACAGAAATGGCAACCCACTCCAGTATTCTTGCCTAGAGAACCCTGTGGACAGAGGAGCCTGGTGGGCTGCTGTGCATAGGGTTGCACAGAGTCAGACACGACTGAAGCGACATAGCATGCATGCATTGGAGAAGGAAATGGCAACCCACTCCAGTTTTCTTGCCTGGAGAATCCCAGGGATGGAGAAGCCTGGTGGGCTGCTGTCTATGGAGTTGCACAGAGTCAGACACAGCTGAAGAGACTTAGCAGCAACAGCAGCAGTTTGATTAGTATGTGTCTTGGTGTGTTTCTCCTTGGGTTTATCCTGTATGGGAATCTTTGTGTCTCTTGGACTTGGTTGACTCTTTTCTTTTCCATGTTGTGGAAATTTCAAAAATTTTCTCAAACTCTTTGTTTTTCTCTTCTTCTTCTGGGACCCCTACAATTCAAATATTGGCACCACGTGTACAGGGACACGGAATGCCTCAGCTGCTGGAATTATGGCACTATCAGAGTCTTTTTCCAAACCTCTGGTAGCTGGCAATCAGAAAGCCTCTTTGGCCAGTCTTTCTCCGTAGTTCCACCCGTTCAGGCCTTAGAGGGCTCCCTTGTCTGGGATCCTTCTCTCTTGTTTGGTGCATCAGTCACATAAAGGGACCCCTCCCCCCCCCCCACCAGCTGGAGTCCTACTCTGTAAATTGGCACATCAGGCAGTTAAATGGACTGGGTGGGGTCCTACTCTGTAGTTCGGTGCATCAGGTGCCTGATAGGCCAGCCTCTCTATTGTTCAGCTGTCAATGCTGGCATGTGGGGAGAGAGAGGCTATGGTGATGGCTTCACCCACTATGCATGACTCAGCAGTATCGCCTTGCTTCCATGGCTGCCTGGCTTCCTTTCATAGGCATTTGCCATCACAATCTCCTTCTTCATGTTCGCTTGGTCCATCTCTCTTCAGTCAATGGCAGCCCTCTCTCCAGGATTGTGCCAAAATCCCCTCCAGCTCCCAGTTGCTGCACCTTCTAGGGTAACTGTGTCCCTGTCCAAGGTACATTTGGCTGTGGCAAGGACTTTCTGATTCTCATTCCATTTAGGCTGCCACAGATCAGTTGTATCATTCTCATCCTTTAATGTTTCTCTTCTGACCCAGATAATTGTTCCTATGTGCAGATCAGACCCCTGCTTCAGTTCCCCAACCCACCGAAGGCTGGTCCAGTCCTACTAACAAACATTCCCGTTTATCCCCCTATTTCCTTCATCCTACCGAGTTTTGCATGGTTTTATATATTATTTTCCTGTGGTCAGGTACTCCAGTCTGCTCTCAGCTGGTTTTCTGCAAGCACTTCTGTGTCTGAAGTTGTATTCCTGATGTATCCATGGAGAGAGATACACTCCACATCCACCTAC
Organism: Bos javanicus; assembly: GCF_032452875.1. Taxonomy (NCBI): domain Eukaryota; kingdom Metazoa; phylum Chordata; class Mammalia; order Artiodactyla; family Bovidae; genus Bos; species Bos javanicus. The sequence continues at coordinate 1,997,397 of NC_083871.1, read as the reverse complement.
TCCTTTGTCATCTGTTCTCCACTATTGGTGTTTTGCCTTTTGTTTTTCTTTAAAAGTGTAGAGTAGTTCACAGAATTGTTACCTGTATGTGAAAAAAACCTCCTGGAAAGCTTCCCCCCACCCTCTTTCTCATATGTTGTAGATCATTATCCATTTAATGATAATTGTTCTTCCATTATAACATGAAGCCATCTGTTCAATTTCTATACAGATCACTAAAAATATCACAATGATAATAAAAGTCAAACACATTTTGGTAATGCGGAGCTACTGCAAATTTCAATTCAAGTGTGTATGTGTGTGCATGTGTGTGTTATCATTTTGTAAGGCTATTAAGGGTGAAGAAATTCTCTTCCTAGTGTACCATGTGACACTGAGTTCTATATTACTGTTAAAAGAACCCACATATGAAGTAAAAGGCCAGAACAAGCATTTAACGAGTTGCCCAAAGATCTAAAACTGCTGTTAAACGGGTGTGAACATTAGCATTTGGTGGCAAAAAAAATTAGAACCTGAATTGTTGAAAGAATATTGAAATAGAAGGCCACAGAAGGACAGATAACATTTGAGGAATATCTCCCAGAGACATGTGTGATCTCTGAAAGTGACAAAGCAATCCATTACATATAGGGACTAGTACAATCACCAGGATTGAATCCAAGAGATAAAATTCCTTAAGAAAGCATCCTGTAAGTCCATGGATTGTAATATTGGCAGAAAAGTGTTCATTTCAATCATAACAAAATGCTGCTGCTTTTATGATAGAGCTGTCTATACCCAACTTTATGGTTTGATGGTTCAGATGATTCTTAGTTCATTTTGAGCAGTCCAGGCTGAATGGTAACTTGGTGGCCCATAGATGAGCAGTTACTTTCCATTAAGGCTCAGTACCCAATATATATATATATATATATATATATATATATATTTTTTTTTTTTTATCAAAAAGAAGGTAGTTTTCCGACATGAAGGCATGTATTTGCCTCAGAATCTTAATGTCTTGCACTATGATTCACTTGCAGGATCTACCAAAGCCCACAAACAGAATCTCTACCAGGGACCCTTCAAGCACCATTGAGTCTGTTGGATCAGTTGGTAGTCTAGACCTCTGACAGAGCCTCCTCTTGTTCCAAAAGGACCCCATTCAAAGCTAGCAAGTTTTAGATCACCCAGTCAATGGGTGGAGTAGCACATTATTAGAAATTATGCTCTTAATTCATAGTAGGAGGGGCTCAGATGAAAAAACGCATCCTTGATCTCAGAAGGAAAATTTCATGCTCCATACCACTGGATCCCTAGAATGTCACTGAACTCCTCTAAAATGTTTTCAAATCTTTTCCCACCCTCTCATATGCAGATATATTACCAGCAAGTCTAGAGCATTACCATTTCTTGCTCATGAAGACCATTCAGTATAATGTGATCAATGTAATGGATAGTGTGATTCCATATGGAAGGAAAAGGGAATCAGGTCCCTGCAGACTAAATTAAGGTGAAACAGGCATGACACAAGTTTAAGTTGAAAATCTGAAACCCTGGCATCATTCTTTTTTCCCTCCTTGTTCTAGTGTAGTTAGAAGCAACCAGTCTATTTCATAACACTCATTATTTTGACAAACTTGCCCCAATATGTTTTCAACTAGAATCTTGGTTTTTTAAAAGTATTTGATTAGGACTACATAATGGTGATATTTTTTTTATCTCTATTGCCACATCATGCCATAGAATTTTAGTGCTTTATTTATGACTGGGAATAGGTTATAAAGACATTTATGTTAAATAATTGGCTCCCTCGATTGTAGGAGCTGTCAAGTCTAAAATCTGTAAGAAAGTTGATAAGGTAGAGACTCAAGCATACTTTAATCTGTATTTGAAACAAAATCTCTTCAGGAAACTTTTTGAGGCCTTCAACTTATTTAGGAAACCCACTCACATTTTTGAGGTAACTGCCTTACTTTAAATCAATCTGTTATTAATGCTTCCCAGGTGGCACTAATGGTAAAGAACCTGCCTACTAATGCAGGAGACATAAGAGATGTGGGTTTGATCCCTGGGTCAGGAAGATCCCCTGGAGGAGGGCATGACAACCCACTCAAGTGTTCTCATCTGGAGAATCCCATGGACAGAGGAGCCTGGCAGGATACAGTCCACAGGGTCACAAAGAGTTGGACACAACTAAATGACTTGTCTCGCACACAGGCACATTTATGGATGCTAACTACTAGTGCAAAATACTTTTCACAGGAAAAAAATGCCTCAATGTTTGCTTAAATAACTAGATGCTCAGCCTAGCTGTGATATGTGAAAATAAAAATAAGCCATCACCTGGGCTTTTCCAAATCCTCCTCAATTTTGACAATTCACTAGAAAGATTTCAGAGAACTCACTGAGAGTGATCATACTCATGGTTACAGTTTATCATGGGGAAAAGAGGCATATTAAATCAGTCAGAGAGGAAGCACTGAATGTGTTCCCATGGAGTCACGATGAATTCCTTGTCTCCAAGGGACTCTGTACATGAAGTGCTGCTCTGAGGAGTGCTGAGCCTCACTGTAAGGGTTTTTTTTTTTTTTCTGAGGCTGCACTTTGTAGATATAATTGATTGGTTGCACACATGGTTGATCTGTCTCAAGATTGGCTGGAGACCCAATCCTCTACCAGGTACTTTCTTATTCTAAATAACACTGTTGCTATATGGGTGTCCATGGCTCCAACACAAAGAAAACCACCCAGGAACTGGGGCCAAAGGGCAGACGCTCTGTTAAAGTAAAGATGTTTCTAGTCACTGTGAGTTTTTCTGGTGTTAGTTTAGCTTCTGCTTTAGGGTTCAGAATATAGGTACCTATTTCTTTGGAAGGAATGATGCTAAAGCTGAAACTCCAGTACTTTGGCCACCTCATGTGAAGAGTTGACTCATTGGAAAAGATTCTGATGCTGGGAGGGATTGGGGGCAGGAGGAGAAGGGGACGACAGAGGATGAGATGGCTGGATGGCATCACTGAGTCGATGGACGTGAGTTTGAGTGAACTCCGGGAGTTGGTGATGGACAGGGAGGCCTGGCACTGCTGCAATTCATGGGGTCGCAAAGAGTTGGACACGACTGAACGACTGAACTGAACTGAACTGAAGTGATCATCTGCCTTCATGTATAGCATCACAATGTGACTATACCTAGGCCTTTATGTTGCTTCATGTGTGCCTTTACAAGTTATTTGCGCTTGTGCTGCTCTGCATTCTTTGTGTGGACCCAGATTTCCCTCTGGCGTGATTGTCTTTCTGCCTAAAAGACCTCAGTTAATAGTTTTGTTTTGGCTGTTCTTGTATTTTATTTTAGTAAGATTCTGCTAGAGTTGAGTTCTTTCAACTTCTGTATATTTGAAAAATAACTATTTTTCATTTTTAGTGAACTATATTTTTGCTTGGTACAAATTTTAGTTTTATTTCATGTTTTATGTTTTTATTTTATTTTTTTTACATTCAATAGTTTAGTGATGTTTTCTCATTTGCATTGATTCTGAGAAAAAAATATGCTATTATCATTATTTTTTTAAATCTTGATTACTCCATATGTAATGTGTCTTTTTTTCTCTTATAGCTTTTAACATCCCCATTAATCCTTTCTTTTAAGCAATTTTACTGTGATATACTTTGGTATAGTTTCTTTCATGTTTTTAATGTTAGTGATTTTTCTGAAGTTCTTTAATATGCCCATTTACAACTTTTGCAACTTGGAAATTTTTCAGCCATTGTATCTTTGAATATTTTTCTGCCTGTCCCTTTCCTTTGGGAAATCTAATTACACAGACATTAGGTTGCCTGATGTCTCATAGCTCACTGATCTTCCTTTAATTTTTTAAATTCTTTTTCTATTTTTAATATGTGTTTTATTCTAGATGGTTCCTATTGCTGTAACTTCAAGTTCATTAATGTTTACATGCAATGTACTAATCTACTCTAATCTTATCCAGTGAATTTTTCATTACAGAATTGAAGTAGTTATATCTATATATACAGTTTGACTATTTTTACTATTTTTCATGTCCTCAAAACACATTTAGATCAAATGAGATCTGTTACAATAACAGCTCCATTGTCTTTATTTTCTAATTTTAGTATCTTTGTCAGTTATTAGACATATTGATTTTTTTAAATCCTTGTTAAGGGTTATATCCTCCTGCTTCTCTTCATATCTGGTCATCATTAACTGAGTGTCAGGTATTTTATTTTATTTTTATTTTATTTTCAATGAAGGTATTTTAACTTTCAACTTCTTGGGTGCTATATATTTCTTTAGCCCTATATGTATTCTAGAGCTTTGTTCTAAGATGCAGTTAAGTTGCTTTTTAACATTCACTAGGAGGGATTACGGAGAAGGCAATGGCAATCCACTCCAGTACTCTTGCCTGGAAAACCCCATGGACGGAAGAGCCTGGTAGGCTGCAGTCCATGGGGTCGCGAAGAGTCGGATACTACTGAGCGACTTCACTTTCACTTTTCACTTGCATGCATTGGAGAAGGAAATGGCAACTCACTCCAGTGTTCTTGCCTGGAGAATCCCAGGGACGGGGGAGCCTGGCGGGCTGCCGTCTATGGGGTCGCGCAGAGTCGGACACGACTGAAGCAACTTAGCAGCAGCAGCAGCAGAGGAATTAGACAACTCTTTCTCCTCACTATTGAAGCAAGACCTTTCCAACTATTCTGCCAAATACACTGTGAATTTTAAATTTTTCCAAATTGATACAATTTTAGGTTTTGTGTGCTTCCTAAATACTATTCCATCAACATTTTTCTTTCCCTGACTTTTGGATAATATCTTCACATGCATGAGCTGCATAATATTTTACCTAATGCTTAGAGACAGTCCTCCATAGATCTCATGTTCTAGCTCTGTGCAGTCACTCTCTCTAGTACTCTGCCCTGTTCACAATGAGTTTATTTATAGTCTATGACAACAGAGTGAGAAAAACCATGGAATCCTTTTTGCACCTGCACTGTTTACTAAGTGCAATCACTTACTTAAAATGAAATTCATTGTTTCACGTCCTATTTTTGTGGACTGCTTAACTTTTTTCTCACTCTATCTGACCACTTCTTCAAGAGGGACTGAGTCTGCCAGGGGTTGGTTATCTACTATTAAACCATTCACTTTGTTTGACAAGTTGTTGCACATTATATGAGGAGTAGGGCATGTATCATGACAACCATAAGTATTGCCTTTATAAATTAATCTTAGTGGGACATTTTATACTATTTGGTTAAAGATTATCTGTGTTCTTGAGTATACTCATTCTTGCAACTGTAAGAATGTTAATGTAATGCAGTAGCCACTTCCCCTGTTCTAGCAGGTAACAATGTATATCTTTTGTAAATATATGACTATATTTCTACATACAAAATATAAAGAGTATTTCCAATCTCATACAGATATTATTCATTTTTCCCCAGTAATTCTATCTTAAATGAAACAATTTCTTTCTAATCAGCACCTCTATTTAGAGAGGTGCAGATATAATTTACTTACACTGTGCTGCTTATTTCACATAGAAAGATAAATTGATAATGGGATTAATAACTGAGTTATATCCAAAATTTATCACTTTTAAATATCCATGTTTCATTATTTAGAACAGCTTAAGAAGATGACCAACAGATAGGTAGTATATTTTCATTTCCTCCATCTTACTAAAGTGGTGCAATGAATTCTTTATATACCAACTTTTGATTGCCTTCTAGATCATTATATTTGAGAAATAATTACAGAAGCGGGATTAATGGACTAGAGTATATAAACATTTTTAATGGTCCAGATAAATATTGTCAAACTGCCTTTCTCAGAGCTTGTAGCAATTAGGCTCCCACAAGCATAACATACATGAGCATTTCCATCTATTTCAGGATTAAAAACAGAACAGATTAGCTAGTTTTATTGATGAAAATGTACTTGATTTTAATTAGATTTAATTTCTATGAAGAAAGATAAGATATTTATATGTATGTAACTCCTTTTCTTTTGTAAATTTTCCATTCATGTAATTTAGTTCCCTTTCCATAAGTGTATCTAAATCCTTGAATTGTAAAATCTCATCATATGTGACAAATATTTACATGCTTATATCAAATTACCTTTATAAATTGGTTCTGTTGCTTTATTTTATGCTTTATACTTAGAATATCAATTTGAAAACACTTGAAATCTGTAGAAAAGCAGCTAAAAGTATTCATAAAACTACTCAGTTTCACTAAATTTTAATATTTTGAAATATTTGCTTTATCTTCCTCTATAAATAGATGGGTAGATAAATGGGTAAATACCAGGCGGATGCAGATATAGTATATATTAAATAATAAAAGACAATTATTTCTATTTTTTATTTTAATTTCTTTTTATTTTCACTTTTCTCAAATTTTTATTTAGAGTTTCCTTTAGATGTTCAAATATACTTCTTTATTTATTTATGTTTAATTGAAGGATAATTGCTTTACAAGTTCGTGTGGGCTTCTGCCATACATCAACATGAATCAGCTGTAGGTATACCTATTTCCCCTCCCTCTTGAGTCACCATCCCACCTCCCACCCTATCCCACTCCTTCAAGTTGTTTCAGATCACTGGAATTGAGTTCCCTGTGACATAGAGCATTTTTCCACTGGCTATTTAACTTTCAGTTCAGTTCAGTTCAGTCACTCAGGCGTGACTGAGTGCAGTCTCCATGGAGTGCAGCACTCCAGGCCTCCCTGTCCATCACCAATTCCTGCAGTTTACTCAAACTATGTCCACTGAGTCGATGATGCCATCCAACCATCTCATCCTCTTTTGTCCCCTTCTCCTCCTGCCTTCAATCTTTTGCAGCATCAGGATCTTTTCCAATGAGTCAGTTCTTTGCATCAGGTGACCAAAGTATTGGAGTTTCAGCTTCAGCATCAGTTCTTCCAATGCATATCCAGGACTGATTTCCTTTCAGATTGACTGGTTTGATCTCCTTGCCGTCCAAGGGACTCTCAAGAGTCTTCTTCAACACCATAGTTCTAAAGCATCAATTCTTTGGCACTCAGCTTTCTTTATAGTTCAACTTTCACATCCATCCATGACTACTGCAAAAACCATAGCTTTGACTAGATGGACCTTTGTTGGCAAAATAATGTCTCTGCTTTTTAACATGCTGTCTGGGTTGACCATAGCTTTTTTTCCAAGGAGCAAGCATCTTTTAATTTCATGGCTGCAGTCACCATCTACAGTGATTTTGGAGCCCCCCAAAATAGTATCTCACTGTTTCTATTATTTCCCCATCTATTTGCCATGAAGTGATGGGACCAGATGCTATGATCTTAGTTTTCTGAATGTTGAGTTTTAAGCCAACTTTTCACTCTCCTCTATCACTTTCATTAAGAGGCTCTTTAGTTCTTCACTTTCTGCCATAAGTGTGGTGTCATCTGCATATTTGAGGTTATTGATATTTCTCCCACCAATCTTGATTCCAGCTTGTGTCTCATTCAGTCCAGCATTTCTCATGATGTACTCTGCATATAAGTTAAGTAAGCAGGGTGACAATTTACAGCCTTGATGTACTCCTTTCCTTATTTGGAACCAAATTGTTGTTCCATGTCCAGTTCTAAGAGGTAGGTCTGTCAAATTTCTCAGAAAGCAGGTCAGGTGGTCTTGTATTCCCATCTCTTTAAGAATTTTCCACAGTTTGTTAGGATCCACACAGTCAAAAGTTTTGGCATAGTCAATAAAGCAGAAATAAGTGTTTTTCTGAGAAGTGTTTTTCTGGAACTCTCTTGCTTTTTCATTGATCTAACAGATGTTGGCAATTTGATCTCTGGTTCCTTTGCCTTTTCTAAATGCAGCTTGAACATCTGGAAGTTCCCAGTTCACATACTGTTGAAGCCAAGCTTGGAGAATTTTGAGTGTTACTTTGCTAACTTTACATATTTAACTTTATACCTGTTAATTTAACTTTACATAGGGTAATGTGTTTGTTTCAAAGCTATTCTCTCGATTTTTCCCACCCTCTCCTTTCCCCAGTGTGCCCACAAGTCTGTTCTCTACATCTGTGTCTCTATTGCTACCCTGCAAATATTTTCAACAGTGCCATCTTTCTAGATTGCATATATATACATTAATATATGATATTTGTATTGCTCTTTCTGATTTACTTCACTCTGAATAATAGGCTCTATGTTCATCCACCCCAGTAGAACTGACTCAAATCCATTTCTCTATATGGCTGCATAATATTTATCTCTGGGCTTTCTGTTTTGTTCCATTGATCTATATTTCTGTCTTCAGTATGCCAGGACCATATGGTCTTGATGACTGGAACTTTGTAGTATAGTCTGAAGTCAGGAAGTTTTATTTCTCTAACTTCATTCTCCTTTCTCAATATTGTTTTGGTCATTTAAGATCTTTTGAATTTTATACAAATTGTTAAGAATTTTTTTTTTTTTAGTTCTTTGTAGAATAGCTTTAGTAGTTTGATAGGGATTGCATTGAATTTATAGATTGTTTTGGGTAGTATAGTCATTTTTACAATATTGATTCTTCCAATCCAGAACAAAGTCCAGTTCAGTTCAGTCGCTCAGTTGTGTCCGACTCTTCACAACCCCATGAATTGTAGCAAGCCAGGCCTCCCTGTCCATCACCAACTCCTGAAGTGCACTCAGACTCACATCCATTGAGTCAGTGATGCCATCCAGCCATCTCATCCTCTGTTGTCACCTTCTCCTCCTGCACCCAATCCCTCCCAGCATCAGAGTCTTTTCCAATGAGTCAACTCTTCGCATGAGGTGGCCAAAGTACTGGAGTTTCAGCTTCAGCATCATTCCCTCCAAAGAAATCCCAGGGCTGATCTCCTTCAGAATGGACTGGTTGGACCTCCTTGCAGTCCAAGGGACTCTCAAGAGTCTTCTCTGACACCACAGTTCAAAAGCATCAATTCTTCAGCGCTCAGCCTTCTTCACAGTCCGACTCTCACATCCATACATGACTACTGGAAAAACCATAGCCTTGACTAGACGGACCTTTATTGGCAAAGTAATGTCTCTGCTTGTAAATATGCTATCTAGGTTGGTCATAACTTTCCTTCCAAGGAGTAAGTGTCTTTTAATTTCATGGCTGCAGTCACCATCTGCAGTGATTGGGGAGCCCCCCAAAATAAAGTCTGACACTGTTTCCACTGTTTCCCCATCTATTTCCCATGAAGTGGTGGGATAGGATGCCATGATCTTCGTTTTCTGAATGTTGAGCTTTAAGCCAACTTTTTCACCCTCTTCTTTCACTTTCATCAAGAGGCTTTTTAGTTCCTCTTCACTTTCTGCCATAAGGGTGGTGTCATCTGCATATCTGAGGTTATTGATATTTGTCCTGGCAATATTGATTCCAGCTTGTGCTTCTTCCAATCCAGCGTTTCTCATGATGTACTCTGCATAGAAGTTAAATAAGCAGGGTGACAATATACAGCCTTGACGTACTCCTTTTCCTATTTGGAACCAGTCTGTTGTTCCATGCCCAGTTCTAACTGTTGCTTCCTGACCTGCATATAGGTTTCTCAAGAGGCAATTCAGGTGGTCTGGTATTCCCATCTCTTTCAGAATTTTCCACAGTTTATTGTGATTCCACACAGCCAAAGGCTTTGGCATAGTCAATAAAGCAGAAATAGATGTATTTCTGCAACTCTCTTGCTTTTTCCATGATCCAGTGGATGTTGGCAATTTGATCTCTGGTTCCTTTGCCTTTTCTAAAACCAGCTTGAACATCAGGAAGTTCACGGTTCACGTATTGCTGAAGCCTGGCTTGGAGAATTTTGAGCATTACTTTGCTAGCATGTGAGATGAGTGCAATTGTGTGGTAGTTTGTGCATTCTTTGGCATTGCCTTTCTTTGGGATTGGAATGAAAACTGACCTTTTCCAGTCCTGTAGCCACTGCTGCGTTTTCCAAATTTGCTGGCATATTGAGAGCAGCACTTTTACAGCATCATCTTTCAGGATTTGGAATAGCTCAACTGGAATTCTATCACCTCCACTAGCTTTGTTGGTAGTGATGCTTTCTAAGGCCCACTTGACTTCACATTCCAGGATGTCTGGCTCTAGGTCTGTGATCACACCATCGTGATTATCTTGATCATGAAGATCTTTTTTAACAGTTCTTCTTCTTCATCTGTTGGTGTCATCTAATAAAAGACACCTATTTTTTAGTTAAGCCACAGATATCATGCTATTTTACCTTTAATACTTCACTGGATTTTACCTAATAAATTATTTTGTGTAATCATAATGCAGTTACCAAACTCAGACAACTTAACTTTGATATAATACTTTTTGTTTTTCCAAAGATGTTTGATTTTACTTTATTTAAAAAGGCTGAAAGGAGAAATTAGATACCATACAATTAATAGTAGGAACTTCACTATCCACCTTTATCAGTAGACAAATTATCCTCACAGAAAAATCAGTAAGGAAATGGCAGACTTAATTAATAGTATAAACCAAAAATACTTAACAGATATATATACAACAGTCCATTCCATAGCAACAGAACAAATATTATTTTTAAGCATACAGGGAACATTCTCCAGGATAGATTGTTATGTTGGACCTCAAAAGAAGTATTAGCATACCTAAAACATTGAAAAAATAAAGTATATTTTTTTCTCACCATAACAGTATGAAACAGCATATCAGTAACAGGAGGAGCATTGGAAAAGTCATGTAAGTGGAAATTAAGCAAAATACTTCTAAACAACCAATGGATCCAAAAATAAATAAATAAATAAATAAATTCAGGAGGTAAAAAATTAAAAATTCTGACACAAATAAAAATGGGAAAATAATATACCAAAATTTATGGAAGGTAGCAAAAATATTTCTAAGCAGTAAGTTTATTCACATAAATACCTTCATTAATTTAAAAAGAGATTTCAAATAAATGAATTACAAAAAAAAAAAAGAAAATTCTAAATGTGAATTTAGCAGAAGGAAGAAAATAATGAAGATAATAGCAGAAATAAATGAAATAGAAACTATAAAGATAATAAAATAATCAATAAAATTGAGTTTGATTTTGAAAAAAGTAAACAAAACTAACAAACTTTTAACTAGACTGACTAAGAAGGGAAAAAAGGACTCAAACAGATAAAATTATAACAGAAAAAAAGGATACTTTACAATTAATAGCAGAGAAGGAACATTAGAGGCTACCATTAACAATTATACACTAGCAAGTTGACTAACAAAGCAATCAAGATTTTATCAAGAATAGGACTTTCCTGAGAGCTTGGTGGTAAAAAAAAAAAAAAAAAAAAAAATCCACCTACCAATGCCAGAGAAACAAGTTTCGTCTTTGATCCTGGAAGATCTCACATGGAATTGTTGTGGAGCGGTTAAATCTGTGCACCACAGCTACTAAGCCTGTACTCTAGAGCCTGGAGCTGCAAGTATTGAAGCCTGTATGCCCTGGAGCTCATACTCCACAAGAGAAGCCACCACAATTAGAAGCCAGTGTACTCCCATCCAAGTACTAACCAGGCCCGACCCTGCTTAGCTTCCGAGATCAGACGAGATCGGGCACGTTCAGGGTGGTATGGTAACAATAACCCTGTGTAGGAGACAGCAAAAGAGACACTAATGTATAGATCAATCTTATGGACTCTGTGGGAGAGGGAGAGGGTGGGGAGATTTGGGAGAATAGCATTGAAACATGTATAATATCATGTATGAAACGAGTTGCCAGTTCAGGTTCGATGCAAGATACTGGATGCTTGGGGCTGGTGCACTGGGACGACCCAGAGGGAGGGTATGGGGAGGGAGGAGGGAGGAGGGTTCAGGATGGGGAACACAGGTATACCTGTGGCGGATTCATTTCGATATTTGGCAAAACTTATACAATATTGTAAAGTTTAAAAATAAAATAAAATTAAAAAAAAAAAAGATTAGCAACAGAGGAAGAGAGGCCTCAGTTGGTATTCTGTGTTGAATGTATGCATGTCTAAATGGGAAAATATAATATACAGTGTAAAATAATATCTTAATGTATATTTTATCTGTATAAGTAGTGTAATAGAAAATAACGCCCTATAATGTAAAATCACATAATAAAGTTAGAGATTTAAAAAAAAAAAAAAAGAAGCCAGTGTACTACAACTAGAGGGCAGCCTCTGCTAGCCACAACTAGAGAAAAACCTGCACAGCAAAATCAATACACTGAAGAAGCAAAACCAATACAATATTGTAATTAGCCTCTAATTAAAATAAATAAATTTAAATTAAAAAAAGAACCAATGTAGTGAAAATGAGTAGGCTACTCAAAATTTTCTATGGATTTATTGAATAGCCAAAGCAATCTTGAGAAAGAAGAATGGAACTGGAAAAATCAACCTTCCTGACTTCACACTATACTACAAGACTATAGTCATCAAGACAGCATGGTACTAGCACAAAAGCAGAAATATAGATCGATGGAGCAAAATAAAAAGTCCAGAGATAAACCACACATTTATGGACACCTTATCTTTGACAAAGGAGGCAAAATATACAATGGAGGAAAGACAGACTCTCCAAAAAGTGGTGCTTGGAAAACTGGTCAATTATGCATAAAAGAATGAAACTATAATACTTTCTAACACCACACACAAAACTAAACTCAAAATGGGTTAAAGATATAAATGTAAGACCAGAAACTAAAAGTCTTAGAGGAAAACATAGGCAAAACATTCTCTGACATACCATTCTCTGACATAAATGACCCCCTCCCAGAGTAATGGAAATAAAAACAAAAATAAACTTAAAAGCTTTTTCACAATGAAAGAAAGTATTAGCAAGATGAAAAGACAGTCCTCAGGATGGGAGAAAATAATAAGAAATGAAACAACTCACAAAGAATTAATCTCCAAAATATATAAGCAGCACAATACCAGAAAAATGAGCAACATAATCAAGAAGAGGACATAAGACCTAAATAGACATTTCTCCAAAGAAGACATACAGATGGCTAATAAACACATGAAAAGGTGTTCAACATTACTCATTATTAAAGAAATGCAAATTCACTCCACAATGAGGTATCATATCACACTGGTCACAATAGTGATCATCAGAAAGTCTATAAACAATAAATACTGGATAGGATGTGGAGAAAAGGAAACCCTCTTACACTGTTGGTGAGACGGCAAGCAGATACAATCACTATGGAGAACAGTGTGGAGATTCCTTAAAAAAAAAAAAAAAAAACTAGGAATAAAGCTACCATTCAGCCCAGCAATACCACTACTGGGCATTTACCCTAGAAAACCAGAAGTGAAAGATCGCATGTACCCCAGTGTTCATTGCAGCACTATTGTTGTCAATAGCTAGGACATGAAATCAACCTAGATATCATCAGCAAATGAGTAGATAAGGAAGATATGGTACATATACACAATAGAATACTACTCAGCTATAAAAAGGAGCACATTTGAGTCAGTTCTAATGTGGTGGATAAAACTAGAGCCTATTATAACAGAGTGAAGTAAGTCAGAAAGAAAAAAGATAAATGCTGTATATTAATAGATGCATATACAATCTAGAAAGATGGTACCAATGATCCTACATATAGGGTGCCAAAGGAGACACAGATGTAAAGAACAGACATTTAGGAAATTTTCAGTGGGAAAAGGAGAGGGTGGATGATTTGAGAGAATAGCATTGAAAAATATCCATTACTGTATAGAAAATAGATAACCAGTGTGAGTCTGATGCATGAAGCAGGGCAACCAAAGTCATTGCTCTATGACAACCTAGAGGGAAAAAGTGGGGAGGGAGATGGGAAGTGGGTTCAGGATGGAAGGGACACACACACACACACACACACACATATATATATATATATATATATATATATATATATATATATATATATATTTGGCTGATTTATATTTTGGTAATGCAAAAACCATCACAATATTGTAAAGTAATTATCCTCCAATTAAAATAAATGAATGAATTTTTTTTAAAAAAGAACCTTTTAAGAAAAATATTTCTCAAACCTTTCCAAAAACTTGAAAAGGAAGAAACACTTCTAAAATTAATCAATGAAGCCAGTATCATCCATACCAGGCCAGATAAGGACCTCAAAAGAAAAACAAATAAATTATAGGCCAGTACCTTAATTCAAATAGATTCAAAAATCCTCAACAAAATACCAGCAACTAAACTCAGTCTCACCTACAAAGGATCAAATACCATGATCAAGTAGGATCTATCTTTGAGATGCAATCATGATTCAACATATACATAAATAAGCAGAATATATCACCTAAACATATGAAGAATGAAAATTATACTATCATTATAATAGATGAAGGAAAGTATTTGACAAAATACAACATTCTTTCACCATAAGAACCCTCAGCATATAAGGAACAGAAGTACTATACCACAGATTAATAAAGGCCATCTATGAAAAGCTCTGAAGAAGGCAATGGCACCCCATTCCAGTACTCTTGCCTGGAAAATCCATGGACGGAGGAACCTGGTAGGCTGTAGTCCACGGGGTCGCTAAGAGTCAGACACGACAGAGTGACTTCACTTTCACTTTTCTCTTTCATGCATTGCAGAAGGAAATGGCAACCCACTCCAGTATTCTTGCCTGGAGAATCCCAGGGACAGCAGAGCCTGTGGGCTTCCGTCTATGGGGTCGCACAGAGTCGGGCATGACTGAATCGACTTACCAGCAGCAGCAGCAGCATGAAAAGCTCACAATCAACATTCTCAACAGTTCAGTTCAGTTCAGTCGCTCAGTCATGTCCAATTCTTTATTATCCCGTAGACTTCAGCGGGGATCTGTGAAGGCCTCCGTGTCCATTACCAACTCCCAGAGTTTACTCAAACTCATGTCCATTGAGTCAGTGATGCCATCCAACCATTTCATGCTCTCCTGTCCCCTTCTCCTCCTGCCTTCAATCTTTCCCACAATCACATTCTTTTCAAATGAGTCAGTTCTTCGCATCAGGTGGCCAAAGTATTGGAGATTCAGCTTCAACATCAGTCCTTTCAATGAGTATTCAGGACTGATTTCCTTTAGGAAGGACTGGTTGGATGTTCTTGCAGTCCAAGGGACTCTCAAGAGTCTTCTTCAACACCACAGTTCTAATGCATCAATTCTTTGGCACTCAGCTTTCTTCATATTCCAACTCTCACATCCATTCATGACTACTGGCAAAGCCATAGCTTTGACTAAACGGACGTTCGTGGCAAAGTAATGTCTCTGCTTTTTAATATGCTGTGTAGGTTGGTCATAACTTTTCTTCCAAGGATTAAGCATCTTTTAGTTTCATGGCTGAAGTCACCATCTACAGTGATTTTGGAGACCCCCAAAATAATGTCTGTCACTGTTTCAAAAAGAAAAAATCTTTTTCTCCAAGATCAGGAACAAAACAAGGATACCAACTCTTTTCACTTCTATTCAGCATACTACTGAAAATTCTAACCAGAGCAATTGGTCAAGATAAATAAGTGAAAGTTATTTAAATCAGATAAGAAAAAGTCAGTTTTCATTCCAATCCCAAAGAAAGGCAATGCCAAAGAATGTTCAAACTACAGTACAATTGTGCTCATTCCACATACTAGCAAGTTTAAGCTCAAAATCCTTCAAGCTAGACTTCAGCAGTATGTGAACTGAGAATTTCCAGATACACAAACTGGGTTTCAAAGAGGCAGAATAACTAGAAATCAAATGGCCAACATCTGTTGGACCATAGAGAAAGCAAGAGAGTTCCAGAAAAACGTCTACTTCTGCTTCTTTGACTATGCTAAATCCTTTCACTGTGTGGATCACAACAAACTGTGGAAAACTCTTAAAGAGATGGGAATACCAGACCAACTTACCTCCTAAGAAATCTGTATGTGGGTTATGAAACAACAGTTAGAACCCAATGAACTGGTTCAAAATTGGGAAAGTAGTGTGACAATGCTATATATTTCCACCCAGCTTAATTAACTTCTATGCTGACTACATCCTGCAAAATGCCAGGATGGAAGAAGCACAAGCTGGAATCAAGATTGCCCGGAGAAATATCAACAACCTCAGACATTCAGATGATATGACTCTAATGGCAGAAAGTGAAGAGGAACTAAAGACATGAAACAGGAGAGTGAAAAAGCTGACTTAAAACTAAACATAAAAAAAAAAAAAAAACTAATGTCATGGTTGCATCACATCATAGCAAATAGAAAATGAAAAAGTGGAAGCTGTGACAGATTTTATTTTCTTGATCTCCAAAATCCCTGAAGACCTTGACTGTAGCCTTGAAATTAAAAGACCTTGATCCTTGGAAGGAAAGGTATAACAAACCTAGATGGCATATTAAAACACAGAAACATTACTTTGCCAATGAAGGTCCATCTAGTCAAAGCTATTTTTTTTTTCCATTAGTCATGTATGGATGTGAGAGTTGAACTGTAAAGAAAGCTGAGGACTGAAAATTGATGCTTTTGAAATGTGCTGCTGGAGAAGACTCTTGTCAGTTCTTTAAACTTCAAGGACATCAAGGCAGTCAATCCTAAAAGAAATCAACCTGGAATATTCATTGGAATGACTGTTGTTGATGCTGAAACTCCAATACTTTGGCGACCTATTGCAAAGTACTAACTCATTGGAAAAGACCAGGTACCAGAATGGCTATCATAAAAGAAGATAAGAAATAGTTGGCAAGGATGTGGATAAAAAGGAACTCTTTGCACTGTTGGTGGGAATGTAAATAACTGAGTCACTTTAAAAAACAATATGCAGTTTCCTCAAAATATTATAAATAGAACTATTATAAGATCCAGTGATTCCACTTTTGGGCAGATATGCCAAGGAAATGAAAGCAAATCTCAAAGAGATATTAGAAATTCAATGTTCACCACAGCATTGCTTACAATATCCTAGATATGAAAGCATTTTAAGTGTGTATCAAAGGAAGAATAAATAAAAATATGGTGCATTTATATAATACAAAATTATTCAACCTTAAAAAGAAGGAAATTATTCCATTTGTGACAACTGTACATTAGGAAGGACATTATGCCAGATATTATGCTAAGTAGCTAGAAACAGAAAGACAAAAACCATATAATCTCACATACCTGTGGATTCAAAGAAGTTTTAACTCATAACCAGAGAGTAGAATGGTGTTTGTCATGGGAATGGGGGAAATGCAGAGATGTTGGTTGAAAGATACAGTTTTAGTTATAAGATCAATAAATTCTTATTTGTTATTCTTGTTATTCTTGTTAACAATAAATAAATGTTTGTTATTCTTGTTAACAATAAATAAATGTTTGTTGGGGAATGGGGGAAATGCAGAGATGTTGGTTGAAAGATACAGTTTTAGTTATAAGATCAATAAATTCTGGCATCTAAGAGACCATGGGATCTAATAACATGGTGATTATTGTTAAAAAAATATTATATTGAAATATTGTGCTTGGAATTTGCTAAGAGTACTGATGTGAGTGACAGAGGTATTAAGTAACTTGAATGTAGAAACTCACAATGCATGTGTTTATCAAATTATCATGTTGTATACATTGAAAACTCACATTGCACAACCTAAATATTTAACATTTTAACTTTTCAATCATATCTAAATAGCTGACAAAGTAAATATAAAGCAATATCCTAACCTGATATACAGTATTTTTATTATAGCTATATTTTAGACAGCTTGCTTTTTATGTTTCTAATTATTTTTCATTCAAGAGTTGTGTAATAATGTTTTTCCTTTATTTCCATGTGGAAGAACTTTTTGAATTTCTCATTTCACTGAATTTTAAACAGAGAATACTTCTTGTAAGATTTTAGCTCCATATAACACTGATGTTTCTTAGTGATCTAATATATGATTGATTATGTGACTGTTTTACGTTCACCTTAAAGATTTTTTGTTGTTGTTCTAGTCATCTGTCTTAAAATATTTATTAGGTTTCAACTCCCTGCTGATCTCTATTTTGCATTCTTAGGATTCAAAAGAAAACTAAATAAATAAAGTTCATTTACCCCTGGAAATTAACTTTATTAGAAGAATATAGACAATGTATGATAAAAGGAGATAATTCAATGAAAAATCAGGAGAGGTGGGGAGATGAGCATGGACCTGTCAAGTAGTCAAGGAATATCTGTGTTTATTCAAGAAGTATGTGGGCAGTTATGGAACATTTGTGAGGAGGACACCCAAGGTGTAGGAAAGGAAAGGTGTGAAATTCTTTAATTGTGAGAGTTGTTGTTGTTGTTCAGTTGCTCAGTCATGTCTGGCGCTTTTTGACCCCAGGGACTGCAGCATGCCAGGTCTCCCTGTCCTTCACTGTTTCGCAGAGTTATCTCAAACTCATGTCCATTGAGTTGATGATGCCATCCAACCATTGCATCCTCTGTTTCCCCCTTCTCCTCCTGCCCTCAGTCTTTCCCAGCATCAGGATCTTTTTCAACGAGTTGGCTCTTCACAACTGGTGGTCAAAGCACTGGAGCCTCAGCCTCAGCAACAGTCCTTCCAAAGAATATTCAGGGTTGATTTCCTTCAGGATTGACTGGTTTGATCTTCTTGCTGTCCAAGGGACTCTCAAGAGCCTTCTCCAGCACTACAGTTTGAAATCATCAGTTCTTCAGTCCTCAGCCTTCTTTCTTTCTTTATTTTTATTATTACTATTATTTTACTTCACAATATTGTATTGGTTTTGCCGTACATCAACATGCATCTGCCACTGGTGTACACGTGTTCCCCATCCTGAAACCCCCTTCCTCCTCCCTCCCCATACCATCCCTCTGGGTCATCCCAGTGCACCAGCCCCAAGCTTCCTGTACCCTTCATCGAACCTGTCCAGCTCTCACATGCAAACATGATTACTGGAAAGACCATAGCTTTGACTCTCTGGACCTTTGTTGGCAAAATGATGTTTCTGCTTTTTAATATGTTGTCTAGGTTTATCACAGCTTTCTTTCTAAGGAGCAAGTGTTTTCTTGTTTCTTTTCTTTTTTTAAATTTCATTGCTGCAGTCATCATCCACAGTGATTTTAGAGATCAAGAAAATAAAATCTGTCTCTGCTTTCAGTTTTTCCCCATCTATTTGCTATGAAGTGATGGGACAGGATGCTATGATCTTAGTTTTTATAATGTTGAATTCAAACCACTGTCCCCTAACCTCATCAAGTGGCTCTTTAGTTCCTCTTTCCTTTCTGCCATTTTGATGGTGCCATCGTCATATCTGAGGTTATTGATATTTCTCCCAATAATCTTTATTCCACCTTGAGTTTCATCCAGGCCAGCATTTCCTATGATGTATTCTGTATATAAGGTGACAATATACATCCTTGATGTACTTTTTCCAATTTTGAAGCAGCCCATTGTTTCATGTCTAGTTCTAACTGTTGCTTCTTGACCTGCATACAGGCAGGTAAGGTGGTCTGGTATTCCCACCTCTTTATGTATTTTCCACCATTTGTTACGATCCACACAGTGAAACGGTTTACCATAGTCTGTGAAACAGAAGTACACAATTTTCTGGAATTCCCTTGAATTCCTTGAAATATTCTGGAATTTCTATGATCCAGCAGATGTCGGCAATTTGATCTCTGGTTCCTCTGTATTTTCTAAATCCATATTGTACATCTGGAAGTTCTCGGTTCATGTACTGTTCTATTTTTAGTGGAAAACAGGTGACTGTAGCTATTGGATGGACAAAGAGGGAAAGTGGTAAGTGACATAATTGTAGAGATCACAGCTGTTGTTTAGTTGCTAAGTCATTTCCAACTTTTGCAACCCCATGGTTGGTGGCCTGCCAGGCTCCTCTGTCCATGGGATTTCCCAGGCAAAAATATTTGAGTTGATTGCCATTTCCTTCTCCAGGGGATCTTCCAGACCTATTGATCAAACCCATGTCTCCTGAGTCAGCAGATGAATTCTTTACTGCTGGGCCACCAGAGAAGCCCATAGATTGCAGACAGCCTGTATAAAT
Source organism: Bos javanicus (assembly GCF_032452875.1). NCBI lineage: Eukaryota > Metazoa > Chordata > Mammalia > Artiodactyla > Bovidae > Bos > Bos javanicus. The sequence continues at coordinate 1,977,433 of NC_083871.1, read as the reverse complement.
AAGAATATATGTGTACCAAAGAAAACAGTGGTGTTGGAGAAGACTCTTGAGAGTTCCTTGAACTGCAAGGAGATCCAACCAGTCCATTCTGAAGGAGATCAGCCCTGGGATTTCTTTGGAAGGAATGATGCTGGGGCTGAAACTCCAGTACTTTGGCCACCTCATGTGAAGAGTTGACTCATTGGAAAAGACTCTGATGCTGGGAGGGATTGGGAGCAGGAGGAGAGGGGGAGGACAGAGGATGAGATGGCTGGATGGCATCACTGACTCATTGGACGTGAGTTTCAGTGAACTCCAGGAGTTGGTGATGGACAGGGAGGCCTGGCGTGCTGCGATTCATGGGGTCGCGGAGAGTCGGACACGACTGAGCGACTGATCTGATCTGATCTGATCTGATAGTTGATCCACACAGCCAGATTACTTCTTATATCTGGCATAACAACTTCTCATAATACCACTGAGTACTCTCTGTATTTCCCCTTTTCCAAAAAGCTTTTGTGTTATTATCTGTATTGTGCTTTTCCCACTCCCTAAGTAAAGAAGTCAGGAAGCCATTAGTGCCTTAGCAAGGAAAAAAAAAAAAAATTGGTTTACACAGATAAATTTATTTTTCTTTCATATAGCAATATAAACACAGCAGGTGTCTCAGTGAGGAGGCAGAACTTAATCACAGGTTCATTCAAGATCCAGCTTCCTTCTGCCTTGTTTCTTTCTCTCATTTCATGATCAAAAGATGATCACTAGCACCAAGTCCATATTCCAAGGTTTCTGCCTACAAGGAATTGAGAAGTGGAAGGCAAAGAACTTCCTTGTAAAGTCCCTAAGCTGACATTTCACACACTGTGTTCTCCTGCACAACATGGCTAAAACTTGACCACATCACAATCCTACCTCATTGCAATTAGCTGCACAGGAGGCTGGGAAAGATAATCCAAGATGGAATGCCCATTGCCCAGGAAACCCTCAAGAGATTTTATTGCTAAAATAGAGCAGTGGAAATGGATCCTGGGAAGAAAACTCCTGGAGTCTGATAGAGGACCAGATGATTTAGATCTTACAAAGACCCTTGTATAATTTTATCTTAAACACTCAGTGAGATCAGAAACCATAAGATGTGAGCAACAAAGTAATAGAATCTCACTTTTATTTAAGAAAATTACTCTGATTAGTTTGCTTTTATGGAGTCTTGCTTCTCATATACATAATGTTATTCTATATAAATGGTTCTGTTTCAGAGGTGCTTTTTCTTGCCCATAACTTGTTATTAATTGTGCAGTTCCCATTTTTAATCACTATAGTTCTCTACAGGAAGGTAATATAATACACTGAGTATTGTACTGAGTTCTGGTGTAGCTTATCTGGATTTATGTTACCTCCAGATAAGCCAATTTCTGGTATGAGACTTTATGCCTCAATTTATTTATCTACCTCAAAGGTTTCTGTGAAGAACAAAAGTATTCATATGTGTTAAGTATTTAAGTAACTCTTGGCACATAACTCACCTTCGGAAACTAGAAGCTAATTTTCTTATTCTAGCATATGTTAACCTCAACAATTAATTTATTTTCTTTTTAAATTGGGTTCTAACATTTTCACATTTATTCTTCTGGTTAACACTTTTATCTTCTTCTTATAAAATTTCACTACATTTTTTAAAATTCTTTTGTGGTGATCAAGCAGTCTAGAATTTTTCATTGTTACAATATTCAGGCAAAGATATAAACATTTAGATACAGGTACAGCATTTACTAGTTTTTATCATGTACTTTACATATTTACTTTGCTAGGTTTTCCAAAAGGCTTTTATTGTTTATTTTATAATTATTTCCTTTGTATGCCCTCTTAAAATTTATGTGAAATTTTGCATTTGTATGTGCTTATGTGAAGTGTATAAGTTTATATACATTTTGAACAAAGGGCTCCATGGTTTATATGGATTTATCAAAGAATATCTCAAGTCTATGAATATTTTATTTCAAATATTTTATGTTATAGCTTTTCATATATAACACCAGAGTGGGTTGTGTTTTACAATAGAAACAGCCTTGTGTTATTTTTTATTCTTTTGCCTTGAATTCAATTTGGCCTGAAAATAAATAAATCAACCAAGTAACAAAGTAACAGAACTCTGATATGATTTTTGTGTGCCTGATAAAGTGTACTGTGTCAAAGTGCAGAAATGCCATGTTTGTATAAAATTTATGGGCTGAATTTCCCTTTCTTATCTTTTCAATAAAAATAAAGGACAAGCCATAAACTTGAAAATGACAGCATTAGTTAATGCATTATTTTTTATAGATTTAGTATTGAATATCTCTGAAATTATTGTTACATTGCATTTTAGACTTACATTTTAGTCCCATGGGTTTTCTCAGTTTAGTACTGCATATGTATTCTTCAGGATGTGTGTCTTTCTTTATTGCTGCGTTTCAGTCTCAGTTGGTTGATACTTACTGATCTTTCCTAGGGAATGGAAGGCAACCCAATAGAGAAAAGCACCTCATCATTGAGCCCATAAGTATGTTTCTAGGTTGATTGAATGACCAGCCAAATGAAGCAACAACTGACCCCAACACTTTGTGTAGTTTTCAAGATGTGTTGCCCTTTTCAAGAATAATTTTTCTTTAAAACAAAGTGCTGGTCACACTTTCATGATTACAAAACATCTTTCAAATTATAACAGTATCTTTGTTTTCACCAACTTTATCCTCACAGTATAGGAATATGCACAAAATAAATGGATTCAATAACTGTAGAGACTTCACACTTTTCACCCCATTCCTCCAGCTTCTACACAATAAATATTTGATAAAGTCAAAATGCATATCTGGTCATTTTCGTTCAAGAATGCCAATCTGTACAACCTTAATTGTTTCTTGTTTTTAGCAAATATTTGTGAAAATATTTTAACTGTTTTGGAGGAATATTTGCATTTCAATCTTTCTACACTTTATGTAACCTATTATTTCTAAGGAGCCTAAAATCAAGCAGAGCAGAAGATGGGATTCCAAGATTCCTTGGTTAAACTCCTCCAGTTTGTTTGTTTTTATACAGAAGCGTTGCCAGCTCTCAAAAAATGGTAGATGAATGCGTAGAAGGTGACAATGATCTTCCCTTTCTACTTATTTGATGCTGTAATTGTCCCTGGCAGCTTCAGGGTTGTGGAGTCCTTGGAGAGTCCTACATGGAGACTGATCAGTTCTACAGAGCATGCAGGTGGCAGTTTCACTTTTACCTTTTCCATACCAGCGTGGCGCATACTCACTGAATGTGCTAAGTACAATGCAAGGAATAAGAGATTCAAAATTGGAGAGAAGTTATGTTCTGCACTGGTTATTTATTCATTCAAAGAAACCAGAGTCCCAGTACACCTTGATGCTTTCTGATGCTATGTTTCCAGATGAGTGCTGTTCTTGGGGAGGGGCTTTTGCCTACCTGCTGTCAGCTGTGAACACTCAAATCTTGGCAGGAAGTATCAGTTGAGGCTACATTTTCCAGGCCTCTCTATAACTAGAGGAAATTTTTTATTCTCCTGGAATTTTATGAATAAAATACAGAAGTGCATAGTTGCAGATAAATAGTCACTTCAGATGACTGAAGGGAGTTCAAACCAATGCATAGTTAACTGCCTTGGATAGGAAAAAATTCCAGTTTTGCCTGCTGATAATTAAGATGATATTGATGTTTAAGCTTAAAAATGAGACAAAATATTTGGACAAGTAATTATAATGTATAATTCCTGTGGGGAATCCACCCTGCAGACACATTTTGGTATACTCTTCAAAAATAAAAATCAATTTGCAAATTATCAGCAATATGCATTCCAATTGAACTCAATATAATTGCAATGTTATTGTGTGGTTAGCTTCCAAATTTACTTCATCAAGTAGTTGGAAACAACTTCAGAATAATACTTAAAGAAAATTTCCCCCCAGTTTGCACGCTGATCACACTTGCTGTGTAATTATATAGGCCATCAACCACACCACTCTGCACCAAGGCCAAGGAAGATTATTTCACATTATTATACTTTCTATAATAATTTATAGCAAGTATGAGTTTTTCTGTTATTTGAAAAAATATCTTTTGTTAGTCCATTGAAAATTGTTGAAAGAGAATATTACTTGAAATATTTAGCTCCATAAGCATTAGCATTATGTTAGGGCATATTCTAAACTATAAATTTTCAATTAATTCAGTTAAAATATTTCCTATTTCATAGCATGTATTTCATAGTGAAATTGGACATGATAGGTGTCTTCTTTCTTTAACATCAGGGATGAAACAAGACATGTCAATCTTGCTTCTTCAAGGAAAGTGGTTTTTCAATATGCACATATTAAAACTTCCTCAATTTAGAATTACTTTTAGAAAAATCATGATATCTATTAAAACAATCAGTTCAGTTCAGTTCAGTTGCTCAGTTGTGTCCAAATCTTTGTGACTCATGTACTGCAGAATGCCAGGCCTCCCTGTCCATACCAACTCTTGGAGTATACTCAGACTCATGTCCATTGACTTGGTGATGCCATCCATCCATTTCGTCCTCTGCCGTCCCCTTCTCTTCCTGCCTTCAATCTTTCCCAGCATCAGGGTCTTTTCAAAAGAGTCAGCTCTTCACATCGATGCCCAAAGTATTGGAGTTTTAGCTTCAACCTCAGACCTCCCAATGAGTATTCAGGACTGATTTCCTTTAGGATGGATTGGTTGGATCTCCTTGAAGTCCAAGGGACTCTAAAGAGTCTTCTCAAATGCTACAGTCCAAAAGCATCAACTCTTCGGCACTCAGCTTTTTTTATAGCCCAACTCTCACATCCATACATGACTACTGGAAAAACCATAGCCTTGACTAGACAGACATTTGTTGGCAAAGTAATGTCTCTGATTTTTAATATGCTGTGTAGGTTAGTCATAACTTTTCCTCCAAGAAGTAAGAGTCTTTTAATTGCATGGCTGAAGTCACCATCTGCAGTGATTTTGGAGGCCCCAAAACAAAGTATTTCACTGTTTCCACTGTTTGCCTTTCTATTTGCCATGAAGTTGTGGGACCAGATGACATGATCTTATTTTTCTGAATGTTGAATTTTAAGTCAACAGTTTCACTCTCTTTTTGTAATTTTATCAAGAGGCTCTTTAGTTCCTCCTCACTTTCTGCCGTAAGGGTAGTGTCATCTGCATATCTGAGGTTACTGATATTTCTCCCAGAAATCTTGATTTCAGCTTGTGCTTCTTCCAGCCCAGCATTTCTCATGATGTACTCTGCATATAAGTTAAATAAGCAGGGTGACTATTTACAGCTTTGGTATACTCCCTCCCCAACTTGGAACCAGTCTGTTGTTCCATGTCCAGTTCTAACTGTTGCTTCCTGACCTGCATACAGATTTCTTAAGAGGCAGGTAAGGTAGTCTGGTATTCCCATCTTTTGAAGAATTTTCCACAGTTTGTTGTGATCCACACAGTCAAAGGCTTTGGTATAGTCAATAAAGCAGAAACAGATGTTTCTCTGGAACTCCCTTGCTTTTTCGATGATCCAGCAGATGTTGGCAATTTGGTCTCTGGTTACTCTGCCTTTTCTAAAACCAGCTTGAACATCTGGAAGTTCATGGTTCACATATTGCTGCTTATAAAATATGGTAAGGGGTGATCATTAAAAAAAAACTGAGAAAATATTTGATTTATTTTAAAAATAAAAATTAGAAATAAATGAATAATGTTAAATTTTAGAAAAATAATCATTATTAAAATTTGAAGAAAACAGGACTTAAGATATTCTATCTTTAAATATAAACTACTTGCTTGAGAAATGTCTCAAAAATGAAGATATAAAGAAATATTTAGTTAAGAAAATGAAAGATGATACCGTAGAGGAAGAAAATGTTCTTTTTTGATTTTTTTTAATGGAACTTATATGATAATACATGTTAATCATTTTGGAATAATCAACAAAACTGAATTGCTGTAAAATATTTTGAATGATCAAAACTACCTGAAAACTATTTTTAAAATAAAAATTGAACAATATGACAATGAAATAAATTAAAATTGCTCCCAAACTGCCTTAATAGGACATCTAATCCTAAATTATTTTATATTTCAATTCTTTATAACATACAGATAACTAAGTTTCTCAGAAGAAAATAAAGGTTGCTAGATATAGAAAATGTCACTTTATAAATCCAAAAGACACTTTGGTACTAAAACAAATATAGAACAATTATGAGTAGAGATTGATTTTATACAAGGCCAAAAGTATAATTTTTCTCTAAAAGTTAGGCATCCTGTTCCAGAAATATATTGCCAAGGCAGATGTTCTCTGCCAGCTTATCAAACCATATGACTAATGAAGAAAAGATTAAAATGAACACACTGATACTGGGAAAAATCACTTGATAAAATTCAGAATCTGCTTATGATTTTATGCAAGTATTCTTAAGAAGTGAAGAAAGAAGTGCTGATTTATAAATGTAATAAAAAGCCAATCAAAGTATCAATCTTATATGTGATGAAATTTAAGAAACTCATTCTAAAATTTATTTGTAAGAATAAAAAATGCCCTCTGTATTGTGCTATATGGGAAAGAATTGAAAAAAAAAAGTGGACATATGTATAACTGATTCACTTTGCTGTACACCTGAAACTAACACAGTGTTATAGATCAAATATACTCCAATAAACATTTTGTAAATAAAATTTTTACTTGTTTGTCGTCCAGGTGAAATACCTTGATGTTGATATCACATTGTCTGCTTTTCCTTTTCTGTATAGGGCTCTATGCATAGTAGTGAAAGCCACTTACTCCTGTCTGACTCTTGGTGACCTTATGAACTATACAATCCATAGAATTCTGCAGGCCAGAATACTGGAGTGAGTAGCCTTTGCCTTCTCCAGGGGATCATCCCAATGCAGGCTGGAACCCAGGTCTCCCTCATTGCAGTGGATTCTTTACCAGCTGAGCCACCAAGAAAGCCCAATAATACTGGAGTGGGTAATCTATCCTGTCTCTAGCGGATCTTCCTGACCCAGGAATCAAACCAGGCTCTCCTGAATTGCAGGCGGATTTTTTACCAGCTAATCTGTCAATAATTTCTTAATTTGATCGTGAATTATTGGGAAAGGAGGACTGAAATAATTGTAATATAGCTCTCAGGCTTAACATTTATATATACTAAAATACAAATTGTGATTCTGAGTACATAGTATCCTTATAGTTTAAACATACAACTTATATTTCACTGTTAAAACAAAGAGGATATTATTACAAATGCATTCAATGTGTCTTACTTATATTTCATGCATGTTACAGAAAGAATACATGTAGAATTAAATGTATTTTAGCATATTAAGCTATAAAGGAGAAACATTTTTAAATTCTTAAGGATATCTGTATCTTTATTATGTGTTTATTTAAATTATTATCTAAGATCTTGTGTTTTAACAAGAAAGCATGGATATAAAATTTTTATCTAGCAGCCTTTACCTAGCTATAAGACTTAAATGTAAAATTCCCATGTTATTACTTTTTAGATTCTCTACATGCATCAATAATAATTTAACTTCAAGTTTACCATATGTTTGTCTTCAAATTTGAGACTAGTAGTTGGGTGTTCTTATAAATTAATGGCCTTCAATCTCATTTGAGCAATCAACATGCCTGACAAAATTTGTATATGTAGCTAGAGCAATCCCCATTCCTCTCCCACTATTATTACCAATTTTACTTCCATGATATGTCTACTCCATATTTCATCATTTTAATACTTAAAGGGATGTGGCAGCTGTGTGATAGATTACTGGCCACAGGGTTGGAACACTTGGACCTGCCTAATGTATATATATATTTCAATAGCAACATGCCTAAAGTAGCTTCTTTAAACCACTCTGAATTTCACTCACTTTACCTAAAAATTGGATTTAAAATAGATGACACATGCCTTTCACACTAAGTAAACTACCAGTTAAGACGGGTTGCTTACTGTTCCAGGATCAGAAGTTGCTGCTGCTGCTAAGTCATTTCAGTCGTGTCCAACTCTGTGAGACCCCATAGACGGCAGCCCACCAGGCTCCCCCGTCCCTGGGATTCTCCAGGCAAGAACACTGGAGTGGGTTGCCATTTCCTTCTCCAATGCATGACAGTGAAAAGTGAAAGGTAAGTCACTCCGTCGTGTCTGACTCTTAGCGACCCCATAGACTGCAGCCTACCAGGCCCTTCTGTCCATGGGATTTTCCAGGCAAGAGTACTGGAGTGCTTTTTGCCCTTTCTGTCAGAAGTTGCGGGTATTTTAAAACTTCTTTTACATACATGGATCATATGGTTCTTAACCTGGCTTAGATATAAGCAGTCAAAACCATCCATCATAGAAAATCACTCAGAGTCAAAAGGTTCAACAGTTTCCAATCTCTGCAAAGAGACAAAAGAGCTTTCCCTTAATGCCTTACTAATTTCTACTTTCCTAACACAGAACATCAGTTACTGAGTCAGGCAACCAAATCTTTGGCTGATTTTTCTCTTGTATTTATTTCTCTTTGAGTCATGAATATGGGATCTTCATACTTTCAGATTTCAGTCAAATACAGATGATGACTATATTAGTTTTATAGGCTTTTGTAATAAATCACCACTTTGTGGTTTAAAACAGTAGAAATTCACTTTTTCACAGTTCTGTAGACCACAAGTCTGAAAACAAAAATTTGCAAGCCAAACTACCTTCCAAAGTCTCTAAGAGAGAAACATTCCTTACCTCTACACAAAGTTATAACATAGTAAAAAAACTAGAATATTATTAATTTTGCATTTGTAATCTCTCACCTTATGCCTAGGTAAGAGTAGGCTCCCCTCTTCAATACAAGACTTGCACATCATGTTCTACAGGATGTATACTAAAGCAATACTAAAGATGATGACACAGAAATGTCTCACATAGCTCTTGCTGTCCAGTTATTAGATTTTCACACAAAGATATTAACACATACACAACAGGTAAGTTTTTTAACTGTAGAGTGTGATGATGATTTATTATTCATTAAGTGGAAGTTGATCACAATAAAGATCTTTATCCTTGCCATCTTCAGATTGAGTAGGTCGATGAGGAGGACGAGGAAGAAGAGGACGGTTGGCCTTGTGTCTCAGGGTAGTGGGGGTAGAAGAGGTAGAGGAGGTGGAGGGGGAAGAAGGAGAAGCAGGTGTAGCTTCATGGAAATACATTGTAATTTCTGTCTGACCTTTTGCTATTTTTTTTCCTCTGACAATGTTTCTATATAGTATAAATCATTCTTCCACTGTTTGCTGTAGTTTCAATGTCCAAATCATAGTGGATCCAGGTCATAAAAGAATTTAAAAGAAATTCTGAGTAATCAGAGCCCTTCAGTCAGGGTTGTGCAATATCTATTTTTTACCTAGTGATGCTTCTTCCATGTCTTCTTCCTCATCTGGCTCTTATTGGGAAGTACTTGTCTCCGTCACATGGTCTTCTGTCAAGTCTTCTCATGTGGTGTCTTTTAGCTCTTCACTTCTCTAGGATTCATATCTTGAAACCCTTCAACTTCAATCTTTTACTTTTTTTTCAATATTCACAATCTCTTTCATAATTTTCTTGATGGACTCTGTAGTAAATCTTGTGAAATCATGCACAATATTGGGATGTGTTTTCCTCTAGCAGGAATTTGCTATTTTAGGCTTGATGGATTTTTCTATTAATATAACAACTATGACATATTCCTGACTTTCATGATGTTCTCTCTATCAGGATTTTCTTCCATAGCATTAACAATGCTTACCCTAGAGTACCTATCATGTGTAATAAAACTTAAAGTAAATTATGACCCCTGATCTGGAAGCTGAGTTAGAGGCGCATTTGGGGGCAAGCTTTATTGACTATGCCAAAGACTTTGATTGTGTGGATCACAACAAACTGTGGAAAATTCTGAAAGAGATGGGAATACCAGATCTCCTGAGAAATCTGTAAGCAGGTTGAGAAGCAACAGTTTGAACTGGACATGGAACAACAGACTGGTTCCAAATCAGGAAAGGAGTACATCAAGGCTATATATTGACACCCTGTTTATTTAACTTCTATGCAGAGTACATCATGAGAAACACCATAGGGTCGCAAAGAGTCCGACACGACTGAGCAACTGAACTGAACAGAACTGAACTTTGTGCAATCTGATCACTTTGATACCTTCAGTGTTGAACTCAGTGTTCTGAGTGGCCAGGGCCATTGTCCAGTATGAAAAGAACTTTAAAACTCAGTCCCTCACTGGCATGGTAATTTTTGACTTTCAGACGTAGCTTCAATGGAATCAATCCAAAAAAAAAAAATTTCTTCTTTTTCCAAACCTTTTTGTTGTGCAGTGAATAAACAACTGTTTTTATCTTTCCCTTCAAGGCTCAGAGGTTAGCAGATATATGGAAAGCTCCGTCTTTCCATATAGGAAAAGCCTATCTTTTCCTGCCTTAAACCCTGGTTCTGGCTTCTCGTCCTTGCTAATAAATTTTATTTGTGGCATTTTTTATTTTTTTTTTTTTACAAAATAGGGCACTTTCAATTTGCATAAAACCTGTACAGGCAGATACCCTTTATTTATTTATTTATATTTTTAATATAAATTTATTTATTTTAATTGGAGGTTAGACTGTTCTATATATCTGTGTCTCTTTTGCTGTCTTGCATGCAGGGTTATTGTAACCATCTTTCTAAATTCCATATATATGCATTCAGTTCAGTTCAGTTCGGTTGCTCAGTCGTGTCCAGCTCTTTGCAACTCTGTGAATCGCAGCACGCCAGGCCTCCCTGTCCATCACCAACTCCTGGAGTTCACTCAAACTCACGTCCATGGAGTTGGTGATGCCGTCCAGCCATCTCATCCTCTCTCGTCCCCTTCTCTTCCTGCCCCCAATCCCTCCCAGCTTCAGAGTCTTTTCCAGTGTGTCAACTCTTTGCACGAGGTGGCCAAAGTACTGGAGTTTCAGCTTTAGCATCATTCCTTCTAAAGAATACCCAGGGCGGATCTCCTTTAGAATGGACTGGTTGGATCTCCTTCCAGTCCAAGGGTCTCTCAGGAGTCTTCTCCAGCACCACAGTTCAAAAGCATCAGTTCTTTGGGGCTCAGCTTTCTTCACAATCCAACTCTCACATCTATGCATGACCACAGGAAAAACCATAGCCTTGACTAGACGGACCTTTGTTGGCAAAGTAATGTCTCTGCTTTTCAATATGCTATCTAGGTTGGTCATAACTTTTCTTCCAAGGAGCAAGCGTTATATAGGTGTTAGTAAACTGTATTGCTGTTTTTCTTTCTGGCTTACTTCACCCTGTATAATAGGCTCCATTTCATCCACCTCATTAGAACTGATTCAAATGTATTCTTTTTAAAGGCTGAGTAAGACTCCATTGTGTATATGTACCACAACTTTATTATTCATTCATCTGCTGATGGACATCTAGGTTGCTTCCATGTCCTGGCTATTATAAACAGTGTTGCGATGAACATTGGGGCACACATGTCTCTTTCAATTCTGGTTTCCTCAGTGTGTATGCCCAGCAGTGGGATTGCTAAGTCATATGACAGTTCTATTTCCAGTTTTTTTAAGGAATCTCCACACTGTTCTCCATAGTGGCTGTACTAGTTTGCATTCCCACCAACAGTGTAAGAGGGTTCCCTTTTCTCCACACCCTCTCCAGCATTTATTGCTTGTAGACTTTTGGATAGCAGCTATTCTGACTTGCATGAAATAGTACCTCATTGTGGTTTTGATTTGCATTTCTCTGATAATGAGTGATGTTGAGCATCTTTTCATGTGTTTGTTAGCCATCTGTATGTCTTCTTTGGAGAAAGGTCTGTTTAGTTCTTTGGCCCATTTTTTGATTGGGTCATTTATTTTTCTGGTATCAAGCTGCAGGAGTTGCTTGTATATTTTTAAGATTAATCCTTTGTCATTTGCTTTATTTCTTCTTGATCATTTTCTTAATAGTGTCTGAGAGATCCTCTGCTGCCTCTCCTGTTACCTTGACATTTTTTAAGCCAAATCTCTTTCTAAAATTATCAAACAATCCTTTGTTAGCATGACATTCTCCAGCTTTAGATCTATCACTTTGAAGTGAAGTGAAAGTTCCTCAGTCATGTCTTACTCTTTGTTACCCCATAGACTATACAGTCTGTTGAATTCTCCAGTCCAGAATACTGGAGCTGTAGCCTTTCCCTCCTCCAGGGGATCTTCCCAACCCAGGGATGGACCCCAGGTGTCTTGCATTGTAAGCAATTTCTTTACCAGTTGAGCCACAAGCAAAGCCAAATCCATCACCTTAATTTTATTTAAGTTTTATACAGTGACCTTGCTTTTTGTCAAATCATGGTAAAGTCCATTTTGTTGTGCCTTTCTTTTAGCAATCCTGCATCCACATAAAAGTAGCATTTTCAACACAAGATAAAAATATATTTCACAAAAAGTGCAAGTTTTTCATGCTTGCAGGAGTAACAGTAGCAATGGCTTCACAAATTTTCTTTTCTTTTTTACTATCGTCCTTTAACTGGATTCACATATCTTGCAATCATGGGTAACTGCAGACCTCAAAATATGGTGATCCAACTCTTTTTTTAAGTGTCAAAACTTAATTATTGGGAGCTCTTCCAGCACCACTGGTGGCACTGCTCCCAGGTCCCGTGATGTTGCTCAGTGTTTGTTATTGCACTAAACACGATGAAAGGTGAATGAGAACTGTGAAAGACCACATTCTATTGCAATATGCAATTTACTGGAAAGATCAACTCTTCCTATGAAGGTGATTCTTTAATATGACATCTTAAGCAGATACTCACAACACTTGAGCTCACCAAAATAACAACAGGAAATGGCCACAAAATTATTAGAGTAGTTCAGTATGTACTACAGTTAGTTCTGTGCAGTTTTGATTTAATACTGAATTTTTATGTTTGTTTACGTTCTCACAACTGACAGTGGGATATATAGAGATTGTATGTGCTTGTGTGCATAAGATTTGTTAAATTTTAACTTTTTAATAATGTTTTCCTGTATATTTTATGGTAATAAATTATAAAATATTTTATGCACTCATGGCATACTTAATGTTTTCTTTCTTTCTTGTCTTTTTTTTTTTTTAAGCCTATGTCATACATCTGTGAGGTGTTTTTGTTTTGTTTTGTTTTCAAATATTTACAAATATACTAATTTTTTTCAACATTCATTGGAAAAAAACTTGCATATAAACAGATCAATGCAGTTTATTTTTTTATTAAATTATTTCATTTTTATTTGCTTTTCTTTCTTTTTTTAAATTTTATTTTATTTTTAAACTTTACAATATTGTATTAGTTTTGCCAAATATCGAAATGAATCTGCCACAGGTATACCTGTGTTCCCCATCCTGAACCCTCCTCCCTCCTCCCTCCCCATATCCTCCCTCTGGGTCGTCCCAGTGCACCAGCCCCAAGCATCCAGTATCCTGCATCGCAGTTTAAACCCATATTGTTCAAGGGTCAACTGTATATAATAATAGAAAGGGCAGGACCACCTTTTCCTATTATATTTTTCTTTGCTCACCCCTAAGAGGCTCTCGTTTTTGCAAGAGATCATGTTCTTTCAAAGAATGGAATCAATTGTGAATTTAAGGCCAAATTAAAAAAGGTAATTTAAGGGCTCACATATGAATATAGTCACAGACTTTTGTCCATATACATTTTTAAAAGTCCTAATAATAGAATTTATAAATGATCTTTGGAGATTAATCAACAAAGAAAAGGAGAGCTTGAAGATAACAAACTGGCAGTGATGTTTTCCAGTTATCAAAGTAGAATGATTATTAATTTTCACTATGCAAAAATTATACTTGAAATTGGGACTGGAAATGCAATTTAGTGCACAAGGATTTTTATGTCTGTCCTAAAACAGGTTTTTGTTCACTAAGAATAAATTACATCACACTAATCTTACTTTCTGGCAATGCTGCTTGCCTGCTAAGTAATGGAAACATGTAATACTATGTTTGGAATACAGTATGAAATTTAATGATATTTTTGTGGAAATTATGAAAAAAATATGAGTTTGCTGCCTGTTCAGTTATGGGAGTTAGTAACAGTTTGAAACACTTACATTAAAAGTTACTCAACAATTTTGTCATAGAAGAGAATTATGTCTTCTATCTGGCTTCTTAGGCTTTTTTTTTTTTTTTCCAATAAAGCTACCAGAAGACATAGAACATATGTTTAACAAATATGTTCATTATTTGAAGATATGTAGAAGAGTCCAAGTACAACATTAGATTAAATCCAGGAAAAAAATGTTAATGCTATTGCAGATGAACGTCAAAAAATGCACAAGAATAGGATGAGGAGGCTATGGGGATGAAAACAGAAAGTATAAAGAAATTATGGAGGAGGCAATTGGCAGTAAGAAATTTATGACATAATAAAATAATATGGCTATTACAAACAGCTACTGCCATTGACAAAAATGTAAAATTTAAGTTCAGCTTTATATGGGTAATCCTCTTTAACTGGAGTTTAGTTTTCAGTTTTTAATATAACTCTTTAAAGAGAATATTAATCCTAGAATATATTTTAAAATAACCATAAAAATGATCTGAGTGTATACGGTTTGGAAAAGAGAAGAATATGGGCAGAAAATTAGAACTATAGATGATTAGAAAGGCTGGCACATAGGAAAATTCCTGTTTGGCTCCAAAGTGTTGCATCAGATCAATAAGCAGTCTCTATAGAAAATAGGCTTCAAGAATTAATCAAGCAAGATCTAACCCAATATTGATGAAACTCCAGAAACAATGATTTGCTTGTAATGGAATTGTACAAAAGAAGTCATGTTCAAGGCTAGAGACAGGAGGTACTTTAATGTGATTATTATAAAAGGGGAGTACAAATATCACCTATCACCGTTAAGGTCTTTTTAGCCTTGACATAATTGGAAAATACATGTTTAATTATGTATTTGTATAGATTGAATTTGGGAGACATAGGAATTCCTTGTCCTTCCAAAACAGGAGGAATATCTTTCCCTTGATATATCTATATGAAACACAAGTACATATTATTCAGAGTGAAGATCTTCTAACATGTGTGTGTGTATTCTTATATATTCTTATATTCTGTGGCTATGAGTCTCTTAATTAAGTATTAAGATAGTCCAAAATATTTTTAGATAGTAATACTTTTGATTACAGGATTCATTATACTGAATTTGAGGAATATCTATATACAAAGACATCTAAATAATAGCTTCCATTTAATAGAACTCATTAAAAATCTAAGAATGATTCATAATGGTTATCTCATTTTTTGTTTTGTTTTTACCCTTTGAAGAGTTTTAACTATTAAAGACTTGACATGATAAGATATTACAGAAACAGAAAAGTTGTTTTTGATTTTCCAGAAATTAGAAATGCATTTTTCCCCTTTTTTCTTTTATTTCTTTTTTCTCAAAGCTCACTTGATTGAAAATTTTATATTCAAAGTTTAGTGCTATTTTGTCTGAACTAAATCCAGTTTCATATCAAAATAGAGTGCTTTATTTTAAAACAAAACAAAAAAAAAGACAGTATCAATTGCTATTTCGTTAGCATATGCTTTTCTCTCTACCTCCCTCTGTAAGTCTTCTAGAGCATGTAATTGTTATGAGTATTCTAAACTTTGCACAGATATATTTCTTGAATGTAAGCTTTCTTTGTTATTAGCAATTGTACTGGGTTGAATGATGGCTCTAAAAAGACATGTTGATGCACAACCTCTGAATAGCAGCTTATTTGGAAAATGGGTTTTTGCAAATATAATTAACTTAAGAATATCAAGATAAGTTCGTCCTAGATTAGTGAAGTGGGCCCTAATTCCATTAATACATGCCCCTTTAATAAAATAACACATTTTTTAAAGTTCATGGGGATCTCGATAGTAGAGTTGTTGATGTTGCTAAGTCATTTCAGTCATATCCAACTGTTTGACCCCATAGATGGCAGCCCACCAGGCTCCCCCATCCCTGGGATTCTCCAGGCAGGAACACTGGAGGGGGTTGCCATTTCCTTCTCCAATGCATGAAAGTGAAAAGTGAAAGGGAAGTCGCTCAGTCGTGTCCAACTCTTCACGTCCCCATGGACTGCAGCCTACCAGGCTCCTCCATCCATGGGATTTTCCAGGCAAGAGTACTGGAGTAGGGTGCCATCGCTTTCTCTGTAGTAGAGTAGGGTGATGCTATTCTTAACTTCCCAGTGAACAGGTCAAAACTACAACTGTACATGGAGCTATTCTCACTGAAAACAATCTGAAGACTGTCAGAGAGGTTCTTCTACAATCAAGGCTGTAAAGAGATACAAACATGGCCTGATTGGAAAGGAAGAGAAGCAATCTCACACCCCAGCAGGGGCCATAGAATAGGAGAGGGATAGCCTGGGCTTGGGGATACTCCCTGGGGAGCGAGAGGTTCAAGCAACGTATTGGGCACACCAGAAAAATGAGCTCCTTTAGCTAATTTTAAAACTGATAGGACTTACCATAAGACTGTAAGAAACTGAGACTCTGCCCTTGAAGTGCTCACTCCAGGTCACAACATGGAAGCACCACCTTGAAAACTTCTGGGACTCTGGGTGGCTTGCTGGGACTGATTCAGTGCACACTCCAGCACACACTAGACATCTACTCCAGCCCCTCTTGCTTCAGCACTGCTTTCCACTAGAGTAGAGGCTATTGTGACCAAAGGAGGTGCACATTTACAGGAAATGGAGCTGGCTTGTACTTGACCCTTCCAGTGAACAGGTGAAGGCAGAAAACAGCAATTACCAGTGCATGAGTCCCTGAGTTCATGCACACACTTTTTTTACTCACAATCACTATGTGCAGGCAGCAAATTGACTTAGAGCTCTGGTCAACTTCCTGGGACAACCCCAGCACTCATCCCAGCCTTCAATGGGTGCCTGCTCAAGCACTTCCTGTTCTTGTACCAATCCCCTAAGAGTTGAGGCTGCTGTTGACAAGGGCAGTATGCAAACATAAAGGGAATGTAACCATGTGGGATCCAACCCTTCCTCTGGCAAAGGTGGAGGCAGCCTTTGTGAGCACACAAGCTTCTACCCTTATTTAGGAGAAGTGAAACTAAGTTCAGGGGAGATACTGGTATTACCTGGGATTCCCTAGTAGCTCGGTCGGTTAAGAATCTGCCTGCAATGCAGGAGACCTGGGTTCAGTTTCTGGTTGGGAAGATCCCCTAGAGAAGGAAATGGCAACCCACTCCAATGTCCTTGCCTGGGAAATCCCACCAACAGAAGATCCTGGTAGGCTACAGGTCACAAAATTCAGACACGACTTAGCGACTAAACCACCACAATTGATATTACCAGCAAAAGCAAAACCAACTCAGTAGTGAGGCCCCAACCTCTCTGTTTCCAGTCCAGATGTTACCAGACAATGACATCCATTTAAGCCTGGGATAGGTAACTGTTTTACCTAATTTCATAGAGACAGAAAAAGTTAAACTAAAGACAAAGAAATGTGGTTCAAATTAAAAGAAACAAAGGAAAAATTAGTAATGAACCAGAAATAAGTAACTTACCAAATAAAGAGTTAGGAGCAATAATGATAAGAATGGTAACTGAGCATGGTAAAAGAGAGAGGAACATAATGAGAATTTCAACAAAGAATTAGAATGTATAAAAAACCACCAGTCAGAGCTGAATAATGCAATAACTGAAATGAAAATATACTATTAAAAAAAGCAATTTGTTAATATGGTGTATCATATTGACTGATTTGTGTATACTGAAGAATTCTTGCACTGCTGGGATAAGCACAACTTGATCATGGGGTATGATCTTTTTGATGTGTTGTTGAATTCTGTTGCTAGAATTTTGCTGAGGATTTTTATATCTATGTTCATCAGTGATGTGTTGTGCTGTGCTTAGTCTCTTCAGTCATGTACAACTCTTTGCCACACTATGGTCTGTAGCCCACCAGGCTCCTCTTGTCCATGGGATTATCCAGGCAAGCATACTGGAGTAGGTAGTTATGCCTTCCTCCAGGGAACCTTCCCCACCCAGGGATGGAAACCCAATCTGTTTGTCTTCTTCTTTGGCAAGCAGGTTATTTACCACTAGTGTCACCTGGGGACCCCTTCATCAGTGATACTGGCCTGCAATTTTTTTGTGTGATGTCTTTATCTGGCTTTGGTATTGGGGATGATGGTGGCCTCATAGAATGAGTTTGGAAGGTGTTTCTTCCTCTGCATTTTTTTTAAGAGTTTCAGAAGGATTGGCATTAGCTGTTCTCTAAAAGTTTGCTAGAATTTACCTGTGAAGCCACCTGGCCTTGGGCTTTTTGATCACAGATTCAATTTCAGTGCTTGTGATTGGCTTGTTCAAGATTTCTGTTTCTTCCTGGTTCAGTTTTGGAAGGTTGAACTTGAAAGATAAAATCCATATGATAATCTCAGTAGATGCAGAAAAATATTTTGACAAAATTAAACACCCATTTATGACAATAACTCCTCAAAAATGGACATAGAAGGAAACTACCTCAACATAATGAAGGTCATATATGGTAAATCCATAGCAAACACGATTCTCAATGGTGAAAAAACTTAAAGCATTTTCTCTGAGATCAGGAACAAGACAAAGGTGCCCACTACTATTCAACATAGTTTTGGAAGTCCTACCTACGATAATCAGAGAAGAAAAAGAAATAATAGGAATCCAGACTGAAAAAGAAGTAAAACTCTCACTGTTTGCAGAAGATATGGTACTGTACTTAGGACACCCTATAGATACTACCAGGAAATTACTAGAGCTAATCAGTGAATTTAGTAAAGCTTCAGAATACAAAATCAATACATAGAAATCACTAGCATTCCTATACACTAAAAATGAAAATTCAGAACAGAAATGAAGGAATCAATTTTATTTACCATTGCAACAAAATAATAAAATACTTAGGAATAAACCTATCTAAGGAAACCAAAAAGATATATACAGAAAACTATAAGACACTGATGAAAGTAATCAAAGATGCCATAAACAGATGTAGAGATATTCCATGTCCTTGGGTTGGAATAATCAATATTGTGAAAATGACTATACTTCCAAATGCAATCTACAAATTCAATGCAATCCCTATCAAATTACCAATGGCATTTCTCACAGAACTAGAAAAAAAAAATCACAATTGGTATGGAAACACAAAAGACCCTGAATAGCCAAAGTAATATTGAGAAGGAAGATTAGAACTGAAGGAATCGACATTTCTGACTTCAGAATATACTACAAAGTTACAGTCATCAAGACTGCATGGTTCTAGCACAAAAAGATAAATATAAACCAATGGAACAAGATAGAAAGCCCAGAGATAAGCCCATGCACCTATGGGCACCTTATATTTGACAAAGGAGGAACGAACATACAATGGAGAAAAGATTGTCTCTTCAACAAGAGGTGCTGGGGAAACTTGACAGCTACACATAAAAGAATGAAACTAGAACACTTCCAAACACCATACACAAAGATAAACTCAAAATAAATTAAAGGCCTAACTCTAAGACCAATAAAATAAAAAACTCTTAGAGGAAAACATAAGCAGAACACTATGAGATAAATCATAGCAAGATCCTCTATGGACCACCTTCTACAGTAATGGAAATAAAAACAAAAATAAACAAGTGGGACCTAATTAAACTTGAAAACTTTTGCACAGCAAATAAAACCATAAAGAAAATGAAAAGACAGCCCTCAGAATGGGAAAGAATAATTGCAAACAGAACAACTGACAAAGGATTACTCTCCAAAATATATAAGCAGCTGATGTAGCTCAATATCAGAAAAGCAACACTATTAGAAAATGGGCAGATACTTCTCAAGAGAAGGCATATGGATGGCCAATAAACACATGGAATGATGCTCAACATTCCTCATTATTAGAAAAATGCACTCAAAACTACAATGAGGTACCACCTCACACCAGTCAAAATGGCCATCATCAAAAAATCTGCAAACAATACATGCTGGAAAGGATGTGGAGAAAAAGAAACCCTCTTGCACTGTTGGTAGGAATTTAAATTGATACAGCCACTAAGGAGAACTGTATGGAGATTCCTTTAAAAACTAGGAATAAAATTACTATATTACCCAACAATCCCACTACTGGGCATATACTCTGAGAAAACCTTAATTGAAAAAGACACATGCACCCCAATGTTCATTGCAGTATTATTTACAGTAGCTAGGACATGGACACAACCTAGATGTCCATTGGCAGATGAATGGAAAAAGAATCTGTGGTACATAATTTAATGGAATGTTAGTCATAAAAATGAACACATTTGAGTCAGGTCTAATAAGGTGGATGAACCTAAACCATATTATACAGAGAAAAGTAAGTCAGAGTAAAACAAATATTATATATTAACACATACATATGGAATCTAGAAATATGATATTGAAGCACCTATAAGCAGGGCAGCAATGGAGACACAGACAGAGAACAGACTTGTGGACACGTGGACATAGCAGTGGGGAGGAGAAGATGGGAAGAATGGAGAAAGTAACATGGAAACATATACACCACCATACTTAAAATAGTTAACCAGAGGGAATTTGCTGTGTAACTCAAGGAACTCAAATGGGGATCTGTGACAACCTAGAGGGGTGGGATGAGTTGCAAGGTGGTAGGGAGTGTCAAGAGGGACAGGACATATGTATATCTATGGCTGATTCATGTTGATGTATGGAAGAAACCAACACAATATTGTAAAGCAATTATCCTTCAATTAAAAATTATTTTAAAAACAAGAGATTAGATGATACAGAAGAATGCATAACTGACCTGGGGGGAAGAATAGTGGAAATTACTCAATTGTAACAGCAAAAATAAAATAAAATAAAATTTAAAAATATGAGGAGAGTTAAGGGACCTTTGGGACAACATCAAGCCTACTAATGTGCACATCATCAGGGTCACAGAATGAGAAGAGAGAGGAAAAGAGGACAAAAATATATTTTATAAAATTAAGACTGGAAACTTCCTAAAGCTG
Source organism: Bos javanicus (assembly GCF_032452875.1). Taxonomy (NCBI): domain Eukaryota; kingdom Metazoa; phylum Chordata; class Mammalia; order Artiodactyla; family Bovidae; genus Bos; species Bos javanicus. The sequence goes on along the minus strand of NC_083871.1, from coordinate 1,956,402 downwards.
AAAAAACATATCCAAGAACAGGATGTACAGAAAGTTCCAACTAAGATGAACCCAAAGAGACCCACACCAAGACACACCATAGTTAGAATGGTGAAAGTTAAAGAGAGAATTTTAAAGTCAGCAGGAGAAAAACAGAGTCACGTACAAAGGAAACCCCCACAAGCTATCCATTGGTTTTTCAACAGAAATTTTGCAGGGCTGAAGGGAGTGGCACAATTTGTTTAAACTACTAAAAGGAAAAAACTTACAACCTAGGATATTCTGCTCAGCAAAACTATCATTCAGAATTAAAAGAGAGATGAAAACTTCTCAGACAAGCAAAAATTAAAGGATTCATAAAAAGTAAACCAATCTTACAAGAAATGTTAAAGGGCCTGATTTAAATAAAAAAGAAAAGACTACCAAAAAAAAAAAAGAAAAAAGAATTTATGAGAAATGAAAAATCTCACAAGATAAGTATATAGTATATTCTGTGGATCAATAAACAAGCAGTACAAAATTTAAAAAATAAAACTGTAAAAATCAACCATAGCTATTGTTAAACAAGAAAAGAATAGACGTGAAGCTGTAAAATATGACATCAAAAACACAGAATGTTGGGAAGGGGAGTAAAAATTATAGGTCTTTTAAAGCATATTTAAATTACCACTAGTTTAAAACAAGTAGGTATAGCTACAGGTTAATATATGTGAACTCCATGGTAACCACAAATCAAATCCTACAAGATGTACAGAAAAAGAGAGAAAGAAAAACAAGCATAACACTAAATCAAATCATCAAACTACAAAGGAAGAAACAAAAAGAAGAAAAGAAAAGAGCTATTGAAACAAATGTAAAACAAGTAATAAAATGGCAATAAGTGTATACATCTCAATACTTACTTTAATTGTCAATTGACCAAATGCTTTAATTGAAAGACATAGGGTAGCTGGTTGGATTAAAAAAAAAAGAAGACATGTCTATGCTGTCTCTTCATTTGTATCTTAATTTTGTACACACGAGTTTTCACCTTTTGCAAAATGTGAACTGAGCTCTGTCAAGGCCTAGGATTTATTGTCGGGTACTGGCTTCCCTGGTGGCTCAGACAGTAAAGCATCTGCCTACAATGCGGGAGACCTGGGTTCAAACCCTGGGTTGGGATGATCCCCCAGAGAGGGAAATGGCAACCCACTCCAGTATTCTTGCCTGGAGAGTCCCGTGGACAGGGGAGCCTGGTGAGCTGCTGTCCATGGGGTCGCTAAGAGTCGGACACGACTGAGCGACTTCACTCTCACTTTTCACTTTCGTGCACTGGAGAAGGAAATGGCAACCCACTCCAGTGTTCTTGCCTGGAGAATCCCAAGGACTGGGGAGCTTGGTGGGCTACCTTCTATGGGGTCGCACAGAGTCGGACACGACTGAAGAAACTAAGCATCAGCAACAAATGTCAGAAATGAAAGGATGGCAAAAGATATTTCAGGCAAATAGAAATGAAAAGACAGTGTGAATAGCAATAATCATGACAGAAAAGACTTTTAAAAAAAGTGTATAACAAAAGACAAATAAGGGAATGATATTAATATCATGATAAAAAGATTGCTAAAAAAAAAAGTATGTAACATTTGTGAAGATAAATTCACCTAATATAACAGCACTTAGATATATAAAGGAAATATTAACAGACACAAAGGGAGAAACTGACAATCATACAAATAGGGCACTTCAACCCTCCAATTTTATCAGTTGACAGATCATTCAGAAAGAAAATCAATAAGGAAACAGTGGCTTTAGGTAATACTTTTGAGTTGGACTTAATAGGTATCTATAGAACATTACACCCCAAAACAGAAGAATATGCTTTTCTTTTTTAATTGGAGTTTAGTTGCTTTATAATGTTATGTTAGTTTCTGCTGTACAACAAAATGAATCAGCAATACAATACATGTATCTCCTCTTTGTCACCACAGAGTATTGAATAATGTGGCCTGTGCTATATAGGAAGTTCACATTAGTTATCTATTTTAAACATAGCAACATATATATATTCCAATCTCCCAATTCATCCCAACCTCCCTTTCCTCCCTTGACGTTCATACATTTTTTTTCTCGAAATCTAGAATACATGTTCTTATTTATTTTTTTTTTTTACTTTACAATATTGTATTGGTTTTGCCATACATCAACATGCATCTGCCACGGGTGTATATGTGTTCCCCATCCTGAACCCCCCATCCCACCTCCCTCTCCATACCATCCCTCTGGGTCATCCCAGTGCACCAGCCCCAAGCTTCCTGTATCCTGCATTGAACCTGGACTGGCGATTTGTTTCTTATATGATATTGTCCATGTTTTAATGCCATTCTCCCAAATCATCCCCCCCTCCCTCTCCCACAGAGTTCAAAAGACTGTTCTGTACATCTGTGTCTCTTTTGCTGTCTCGCATAAAGGGTTGTCGTTACCATCTTTCAAATTCCATATATATGCATTAGTATACTGTATTGGTGTTTTTCTTTCTGGCTTACTTCACTCTGTATAATAGGCTCCAGTTTCATCCACCTCATTAGAACTGATTCAAATGTATTCTTTTTAATGGCTGAGTAATACTCCAATGCGTATATGACCTATATACAGCTTTATTATCCACTCATCTGATGATGGACATCTAGGTTGCTTCCATGTCCTGGCTCTTATAAAAAGTGGTGTGATGAACATTGGGTACACATGTCTCTTTCAATTCTGGTTTTCTCAGTGTGTATAACCAGCAGTGGGATTGCTGGGTCGTATGGCAGTTCTATTTCTAGTTTTTTTTTTAAGGAATCTCTACACTGTTCTCCATAGTGGCTGTACTAGTTTGCATTCCCACCAACAGTGTAAGAGGGTTCCCTTTTCTCCACACCCTCTCCAGCATTTATTGCTTGTAGACTTTTGGATCGCAGCCATTCTGACTGGTGTGAAATGATACCTCATTATGGTTTTGATTTGCATTTCTCTGATAATGAGTGATGTTGAGCATCTTTTAAAGTGTTTGTTAGCCATCTGTATGTCTTCTTTGGAGAAATGTCTATTTAGTTCTTTGGCCCATTTTTTGATTTGGTCGTTTATTTTTCTGGAATTGACCTGTAGGAGTTGCTTGTATATTTTTGAGATTAGTTGTTTGTCAGTTGCTTCATTTGCTATTATTTTCTCCCATTCTGAAGGCTGTTTTTTCATCTTGCATATAGTTTCTTTTGTTATGCAGAAGCTTTTAATTTTAATTAGATCCCATTTATTTTTGCTTTTACTTCCAATATTCTGGGACGTGGGTCATAGAGGATCTTGATGTGATGTATGTCGGAGAGTGTTTTGCCTATGTTCTCCTCTAGGAGTTTTATAGTTTCTGGTCTTAAGTTTAGATCTTTAATCCATTTTGAGTTTATTTTTGTGTATGATGTTAGAAAGTGTTCTAGTTTCATTCTTTTACAAGTGGTTGACCGGTTTTCCCAGCACCACTTGTTAAAGAGATTGTCTTTTCTCCATTGTATATCCTTGCCTCCTTTGTCAAAGATAAGGTGTCCATAGGTGCATGGGTTTATCTCTGGGCTTTCTATTTTGTTCCATTGATCTATATTTCTGTCTTTGTGCCAGTACCATACTGTCCTGATGACTGTGGCTTTGTAGTAGAGCCTGAAGTCAGGCAGGTTGATTCCTCCAGCTCCATTCTTCTTTCTCAAGATTGCTCTGGCTATTCAAGGTTTTTTGTATTTCCATACAAGCTGTGAAATTATTTGTTCTAGCTCTGTGAAAAATACTATTGGTAGCTTGATAGGGATTGCACTGAATCTAAAGATTGCTTTGGCCAAAACTTCCAAAACTATGTTGAATAGTAATGGTGAAAGTGGGCACCCTTGTCTTGTTCCTGACTTTAGAGGAAATGCTTTCAATTTTTCGCCGTTGAGGATAATGTTTGCTGTGGGTTTGTCATATATAGCTTTTATTATGTTGAGGTATGTTCCTTCTATTCCTGCTTTCTGGAGAGTTTTTATCATAAATGGATGTTGAATTTTGTCAAAGGCTTTCTCTGCATCTATTGAGATAATCATATGGTTTTTGTTTTTCAATTTGTTAATGTGGTGTATTACATTGATTGATTTGCGGATATTGAAGAATCCTTGCATCCCTGGGATAAAGCCCACTTGGTCATGGTGTATGATCTTTTTAATGTGTTGTTGGATTCTGATTGCTAGAATTTTGTTTAGGATTTTTGCATCTATGTTCATCAGTGATATTGGCCTGTAGTTTTCTTTTTTTGTGGGATCTTTGTCAGGTTTTGGTATTAGGGTGATGGTGGCCTCATAGAATGAATTTGGAAGTTTACCTTCCTCTGCAATTTTCTGGAAGAGTTTGAGCAGGATAGGTGTTAGCTCTTCTCTAAATTTTTGGTAGAATTCAGCTGTGAAGCCGTCTGGACCTGGGCTTTTGTTTGCTGGAAGATTTTTGATTACAGTTTCAATTTTCGTGCTTGTGATGGGTCTGTTAAGGTTTTCTATTTCTTCCTGGTCGAGTTTTGGAAAGTTGTACTTTTCTAAGAATTTGCCCATTTCTTCCTCGTTGTCCATTTTATTGGCATATAATTGTTGATAATAGTCTCTTATGATCCTTTGTATTTCTGTGTTGTCTGTTGTGATCTCTCCATTTTCGTTTCTAATTTTATTGATTTGATTTTTCTCCCTTTGTTTCTTGATGAGTCTGGCTAATGGTTTGTCAATTTTATTTATCCTTTCAAAGAACCAGCTTTTGGCTTTGTTGATTTTTGCTATGGTCTCTTTTGTTTCTTTTTCATTTATTTCTGCTCTAATTTTTAAGATTTCTTTCCTTCTACTAACCCTGGGGTTCTTCATTTCTTCCTTTTCTAGTTGCTTTAGGTGTAGAGTTAGGTTATTTATTTGACTTTTTTCTTGTTTCTTGAGGTGTGCCTGTATTGCTATGAACTTTTCCCTTAGGACTGCTTTTACTGTGTCCCACAGGTTTTGGGTTGTTGTGTTTTCATTTTCATTCGTTTCTATGCAAATTTTGATTTCTTTTTTGATTTCTTCTGTGATTTGTTGGTTATTCAGCAGCGTGTTGTTCAGCCTCCATATGTTGGAATTTTTAATAGTTTTTCTCCTGTAATTGAAATCTAATCTTATTGCATTGTGGTCAGAAAAGATGCTTGGAATGATTTCTATTTTTTTGAATTTACCAAGGCTAGCTTTATGGCCCAGGATGTGATCTATCCTGGAGAAGGTTCCATGTGCGCTTGAGAAAAAGGTGTAATTCATTGTTTTGGGATGAAATAAAAGGAATCCAAATTGGAAAAGAAGAAGTAAAACTCTCACTATTTGCAGATGACATGGTCCTCTACATAGAAAACCCTAAACACTCCACCAGAAAATTACTAGAACTAATCAATGAATATAGTAAAGTTGCAGGATATAAAATCAACACACAGAAATCCCTTGCATTCCTATACACTAATAATGAGAAAACAGAAAGAGAAATTAAGGAAACAATTCCATTCACCATTGCAATGGAAAGAATAAAATACTTAGGAATATATCTACCTAAAGAAACTAAAGACCTATATATAGAAAACTATAAAACACTGGTGAAAGAAATCAAAGAGGACACTAATAGATGGAGAAATATACCATGTTCATGGATTGGAAGAATCAATATAGTGAAAATGAGTATACTACCCAAAGCAATTTATAGATTCAATGCAATCCCTATCAAGCTACCAACAGTATTCTTTACAGAGCTAGAACAAATAATTTCACAATTTATATGGAAATACAAAAAACCTCGAATAGCCAAAGCGATCTTGAGAAAGAAAAATGAAACTGGAGGAATCAACCTACCTGACTTCAGGCTCTACTACAAAGCCACAGTTATCAAAACAGTATGGTACTGGCACAAAGACAGAAATATAGATCAATGGAACAAAATAGAAAGCCCAGAGATAAATCCACGCACATATGGACACCTTATCTTTGACAAAGGAGGCAAGAATATACAATGGATTAAACACAATCTCTTTAACAAGTGGTGCTGGGAAATCTGGTCAACCACTTGTAAAAGAATGAAACTAGAACACTTTCTAACACCATATACAAAAATAAACTCAAAATGGATTAAAGATCTAAACGTAAGACCAGAAACTATAAAACTCCTAGAGGAGAACATAGGCAAAACACTCTCTGACATACATCACAGCAGGATCCTCTATGACCCACCTCCCAGAATATTGGAAATAAAAGCAAAAATAAACAAATGGGACCTAATTAAGCTTAAAAGCTTCTGCACATCAAAGGAAACTATTAGCAAGGTGAAAAGACAGCCTTCAGTATGGGAGAAAATAATAGCAAATGAAGCAACCGACAAACAACTAATCTCAAAAATATACAAGCAACTCCTACAGCTCAACTCCAGAAAAATAAATGACCCAATCAAAAAATGGGCCAAATATCTAAATAGACATTTCTCCAAAGAAGACATACAGATGGCTAACAAACACATGAAAAGATGCTCAACATCACTCATTATCAGAGAAATGCAAATCAAAACCACTATGAGGTACCATTTCACACCAGTCAGAATGGCTGCGATCCAAAAGTCTACAAATAATAAATACTGGAGAGGGTGTGGAGAAAAGGGAACCCTCTTACACTGTTGGTGGGAATGCAAACTAGTACAGCCACTATGGAGAACAGTGTGGAGATTCCTTAAAAAACTGGAAATAGAACTGCCTTATGATCCAGCAATCCCACTGCTGGGCATACACACTGAGGAAACCAGAAGGGAAAGAGACACGTGTACCCCAATGTTCATCGCAGCACTGTTTATAATAGCCAGGACATGGAAGCAACCTAGATGTCCATCAGCAGATGAATGGATAAGAAAGCTGTGGTACATATACACAATGGAGTATTACTCAGCCATTAAAAAGAATACATTTGAATCAGTTCTAATGAGGTGGATGAAACTGGAGCCTATTATACAGAGTGAAGTAAGCCAGAAGGAAAAACACCAGTACAGTATACTAATGCATATATATGGAATTTAGAAAGATGGTAACGATAACCCTGTATACGAGACAGCAAAAGAGACACTGATGTATAGAACAGTCTTATGGACTCTGTGGGAGAGGGAGAGGGTGGGAAGATTTGGGAGAATGGCATTGAAAAATGTGAAATGTCATGTATGAAACGAGATGCCAGTCCAGGTTCAATGCACGATGCTGGATGCTTGGGGCTGGTGCACTGGGACGACCCAGAGGGATGGTATGGGGAGGGAGGAGGGAGGAGGGTTCAGGATGGGGAACACATGTATACCTGTGGTGGATTCATTTTGATATTTGGCAAAACTAATACAATTATGTAAGGTTTAAAAAAATAAAATTAAAAAAAATAAAATAAAATAAACACTAAAATAAATAAATAAATAAATAAAAAATAAAGATTGCTTTGGGTAGTATACTCATTTTCACTATATTGATTCTTCTGATCCATGAACAGGGTATATTTCTCCATCCATTAGTGTCCTCTTTGATTTCTTTCACCAGTGTTTTATAGTTTTCTATATATAGGTCTTTAGTTTCTTTAGGTAGATATATTCCTAAGTATTTTATTCTTTCCGTTGCAATGGTGAATGGAATTGTTTCCTTAATTTCTATTTTCTCATTATTAGTGTATAGGAATGCAAGGGATTTCTGTGTGTTGATTTTGTATCCTGCAACTTTACTATATTCATTGATTAGCTCTAGTAATTTTCTGGTGGAGTCTTTAGGGTTTTCTATGTAGAGGATCATGTCATCTGCAAACAGTGAGAGTTTTACTTCTTCTTTTCCAATCTGGATTCCTTTTATTTCTTTTTCTGCTCTGATTGCTGTGGCAAAAACTTCCAAAATTATGTTGAATGGCAGTGGTGAGAGTGGGCACCCTTGTCTTGTTCCTGACTTTAGGGGAAATGCTTTCAATTGTTAACCATTGAGGATAATGTTTGCTGTGGGTTTGTCATATACAGCTTTTATTATGCTGACGTATGTTCCTTCTATTCCTGCTTTCTGGAGAGTTTTTATCATAAATGGATGTTGAATTTTGTCGAAGGCTTTCTCTGCATCTATTGAGATAATCATATGGCTTTTATTTTTTCAATTTGTTAATGTCGTGTATTACATTGATTGATTTGTGGATATTGAAGAATACTTGCATCCCTGGATAAAGCCCACTTGGTCATGGTGTATAATCTTTTTAATGTGTTGTTGGATTCTGATTGCTAGAATTTTGTTAAGGATTTTTGCATCTATGTTCATCAGTGATATTGGCCTGTAATTTTCTTTTTTTGTGGCATCTTTGTCAGGCTTTGGTATTAGGGTGATGGTGGCCTCATAGAATGAGTTTGGAAGTTTACCTTCCTCTGCAATTTTCTGGAAGAGTTTGAGTAAGATAGGTGTCAGCTCTTCTCTAAATTTTTGGTAGAATTCGGCTGTGTAGCCGTCTGGACCTGGGCTTTTATTTGCTGGAAGATTTCTGATTACAGTTTCAATTTCCGTGCTTGTGATGGGTCTGTTAAGATTTTCTATTTCTTCTTGGTTCCGTTTTGGAAAGTTGTACTTTTCTAAGAATTCGTCCATTACCTCCACGTTGTCCATTTTGGCATATAATTGCTGATAGTAGTCTCCTATGATTCTTTGTATTTGTGTGTTGTCTGTTGTGATCTCTCCATTTTCATTTCTAATTTTATTGATTTGATTTTTCTCCCTTTGTTTCTTGATGAGTCTTGCTAATGGTTTGTCAATTTTATTTATCCTTTCAAAGAACCAGCTTTTGGCTGTATTGATTTTTCCTATGGTCTCCTTTGTTTCTTTTGCATTTATTTCTGCCCGAATTTTTAAGATTTCTTTTCTTCTACTAACCCTGGGGTTCTTCATTTCTTCCTTTTCTAGTTGCTTTAGGTGTAGAGTTAGGTTATTTATTTGACTTTTTTCTTGTTTCTTGAGGTATGCTTGTATTGCTATGAACTTTCCCCTTAGCACTGCTTTTACAGTGTCCCATAGATTTTGTACAGAAGAAGGCAATGGCAACCCATTCCAGTACTCTTGCCTGGAAAATCCCATGGACGGAGGAACCTGGTAGGCTGCAGTCCATGGGGGTCACACAGAGTCGGACATGACTGAAGCGACTTAGCAGCATAGGTTTTGGGTTGTTGTGTTTTCATTTTCACTGGTTTCTACGCATATTTTGATTTCTTTTTTTATTTCTTCTGTGATTTGTTGGTTATTCAGCAGCGTGTTGCTCTTTTCAAGTGCCCATATGATATATCTCTAGAATATATGATATATCTCTAGAATATATCACTTGCTTGTCCACAAAACAAGTCTAAGTAAATTTAGCAGGATAGAAATTATGTCAAGTACCTTTTCCTACAACAAATTTACAAAACTAGAAAGCAATTAAAGGGATAAAAATGGGGAAAAAAAACTCAAACACATGGAGAGTAAACAACATGATATTAAAAAAAAAAAAGTAGGTCAATAAAGAAATCAAAGAGGAAATTGTAAAATATTCTCAAGACAAAAAAAAAAAAAAAACACTAACATGCAACTCTCCATAATCTATGAGACATAACAAAAGCAGTTTCAAGAGGGAAGTTTATAGTGATACAAGCCTATATAGATAAATGAGAAAAATCTCAAAGGAACAACACAACCTACTATCTAAATTTTTTTAAAAAAAGCAAAGCACTATGTGAGGGAGGAAATAATACAAATCACAGTGGAAATAAAATAAAGATAAAATAATATAAAAGATCAATGAAATCAAGCTGTTTTTTGTTTTACTTTGCATTTTTTTAATGGTCATTTTCTGTATGTTGCTGCTGCTGCTAAGTCGCTTCAGTTGTGTCCGACTCTGTGTGACCCCATAGATGGCAGCCCACCAGGCTCTCCCATCCCTGGGATTCTCCAGGCAAGAACACTGGAGTGGGTTGCCATTTCCTTCTCCAATGCATGAAAGTGAAAAGTGAAAAATGAAAGTGAAGTCACTCAGTTGTGTTCGACTCTTAGCGACCCCATGGACTGCAGCCTACCAGACTCCTCTGTCCATGGGATTTTCCAAGCAAGAGTACTGGAGTGGGGTGCCATTGCCTTCTCCCATTTTCTGTATACAGTCTCCTTTATCATAAACATCCATATAACTTGTGAAACTTAGTTTTACACACTGATTAGAAGAAAATACTTATTTCTAGAGATGAAAATTACTATTGTTTAATTTATATTTGCTAAAATTTTGAATCATGAGAAAAAATAGAGCAATAATTGATATTTACTATAATTTTATAAAGAGAACACCATTGTGCTCTGAGGACACCACTGCACAGTCATTGATCCGTGAAGACAGAACAGACCAGACATCTTTTCCAATATCAGTTTGACAGTGTTACAACTTATGGAAAAAATTCCCATTTTACTTTCCTAAATGAAATTAGGTTTTTCAAATTGCTCTTCATTCTTTCTGAATATATGCTAAATTCAGCTTTTTAATTTTGAAGACATTTTGCCATACAGATGCAGGAAAAATTGCTAAAAGTTTTTAAAGCTCAAAAATAAGCTAGTATTTTTACATAAAACTATAAAAATATGATTTGAGACATATATCATTATATACTATTATCAAGTAAAAACATTTACATTAAAATTTTGAGTGATATAATAGATTATAAAACAGAATGAAAGATAAGTGTGTGGGATTCAGTGTTAAGTATTGAGGGAAGATGTGCTTAAAGGCTCAGAAATTTCATTTTCAAATGTCTTATTAATAATAATACTTGAAACAAATCACTGTTTCTTATTTTACACAGAAGTATTATTTTATGATAATAAATGTGTATATTTTATGTCTGTAAGAGTAATTGATGAACATTACAGAAAATTCAGGATATTCAACACATTGAAAATATCATTAGTAAGTGTAGTTTCCTTTATTCCACTTCATTACCTTATTTTAAAAAAGAAGACATTTTCTCCCTCTTACCATCATTAAAAAAAAAAAAGGCAATAAGCAGAACTTTTCTTTAATCTCCCTTTTATGAAGTAAACTGTTTGAAAAATATGAAGTATATCTAATCATTTATCCTATGTTTGGGGGAGTACTCAAATGATATTCTCGGTGTCAAAGAGAAAAAAAATCTGGAAACATTTGAAAACCTTGCAGTGCTGATCATGTGTGTAGCTCGGTGGGCTGTGCATTCTTACAATGCTCCCACTTCTTTCCAAGGTATTGAAATAGATCAAAATTTCTAAATGATATAAACGTTTAGCTCCAATATACTCATTCATAAAATTATTATTTTGCTTTCATGAAAATAAAGTAAAATTAGTTCTTTTTGGTCCTCACAAGTACAGACTTATGGAATCACTACCATGTCAAAACATAGAGTAGCTCTATCACTCCCAGAAAAGTACCCTCCCACTAAGCCTTTGTAGCTTACACCCCATTTCCTCAACCCTAGCAACTTCTGTCTCTATATTTTAGCCTTTTTTCATAATATCATACAATGGAATCACAAAGTACACAGATTTTAGAGTCTAGTATTCTTTCACTAATATATTGTTCTCAAGATTAGTCCATGTTGTTGTATCTATCAGCGGTTTGTTCCTTGTTACTGCTCAACAGTATTCTATGGCATGAATGTACCAGTTTGTCCATTTACTCATTAAAAGAACATTTATGTTGTTTCTGACAATTATATGTTAGCTCTTACGAGTACTTATTATAGGATTTTCTGTGAATATATGTTCACATTTCTCTGGAGAAATGGCACTGATTGATCGTATGAATAGTGTGTATTTAACTTTATTTAAAAATAACAGAAATAGTTTCCAAAGTGGCTATAACATTTTCTATGGCAACTTGAGATTTCCAGATCTTGGCATCCTTATCCACACACAACACTGTCAACAATTTTCATTTTAGCCATCTTAAAAAGTGTGTACAGATATCACTTTGTGGTTGTAATTTGCACATTCTTGGTATCTAATGCTGTCAGGCACCATTGCACATGCTTAGTTTTCATCTGTGTATCGTTTTTGGTCTGTTCAAGATGCCAATTTTTTTTTTTAATTTTGTTTATAGCCTTGTTAAATTTTAGAAGTTCTTTAAATACTTTGGTTATAAGCTTTTTATCTAATGTGAGCTACTCTGTGGATTTTTGTTTCATTCTTTCAATGGTGTCTTTCACAAATCAAAGTTCTTTTAGTTTAATTTTATAAAATTTAATTGTTTTTTCCTTCTTTAATTTTGCCTTAGTGTAGCAGCTTACAACTGTTGCCTAACCTAAGGACACAATTTTATCACATAGGTTATGATTTGTGTTAATTTTATATAAATTGTAAGATGTGGATTTAAATTTACCAACTTGGGTATCAATACATGGTTGCTTTATCACCATTTGTTTAGAGATTATTCTTTTTCCCTTAAGTTGTCTTTGTTCTTTTGTTAAAAATTGATTAATCCTTTCTGTACAGGTCTATTTTTAGACTTTCTACTTTTTCATTTAGCTATGTATCTATCTGTTCACCAATATCACGGTGCCTTGATCATTAAAGTTCTATACCTAGTATTGAAATCAGGTAGTATGAGTACAGCTATGTACTTTAGTGAGTAAATATCATGACAAATCATGTATTTTGTTGTTTTTCAATTGCTAAGTCATGTCTGACTCTCTAAGACCCAGTGGACTACATCTCATCAGGATTTCTTGTCCTTCACAATCTCCCAAGATTTGCTCAAACTCATGTCCTTTGAGTCAGTGATGTCATCCAACCGTCTCATTCTCTGTCATCCCCTTCTTCTCCTGCCCTCAGTCTTTCCCAGCATCAGGGTCTTTTGCAAAAATTCAGCTCTTCCCATCACCTGGCCAAAGTATTGGAGCTTCAGCTTAGCATCAGTCCTTCCAATGAATATTCAGGGTTGGTTTCCTTTAGAACTGACTGGTTTGATCTCCTTGCAGTCTAAGGAACTCTCAAGCATCTTCTACAGCACCACAATTTGAAAGCATCATTTCTTCAGTGCTCAGCCTTCTTTATGGTCCAACTCTCACATCCATATATAGGGCTTTTATCTGTAGGGCTTCTTTGGTGATTCAAACGGTAAAGAATCTGCCAGCAATGTGGGAAATCTGGGTTCAGTCTCTGGGTTGGGAAGATGCCCTGGAGAAGGGAATGGCTACGCACTCCAGTATTTTGTCCATGGACAGAGGAGCCTAACAGGCTGTAGTCCATGGGGTTGCAAAGAGTCAGACATGACTGAGTGACTCTCACTTCACTTTACTCACGTCCATACTCAAGTACTGGAAAAACCATAGCTTTGACTATATGGATTTTTGTCAGCAAACTAATGTCTTTTCTCTTTAATACATTGTCTATGTTTGTCATGGCTTTCTTTCCAGGGAGCAACCATCTTTTACTTTCATGGCTCTGATCAACATCTACAGTGATTTTGGAGCCCAAGGGGGGAAAAAAAATCTCTCACTGATTCCCATTTTCCCCCTTCTATTTGCCATTAGGTGATGGAACAAGATGCTATTATCTTAGTTTTATGAATATTGAGTTTTAAGCCAGGTTTTTTTCACTCTCCTCTTCACCCTCATCAAGAGGCTCTACAGTTCCTCTTCATTTTCTGCCATTAGAGTGGTATTATCTGCATATTTGAGGTTGTCAATATTTCTCCCGGCAATCTTTTCTTTTAATTTCCCTCCCAGCAATCTTGATTCCAAACTTGTGATTCTTCCAGCCTGACATTTCATATGATGTAGTCTTCATAGAACTTAAATTAGCAGGGTGACAGTTTACAGCCTTGTACTCCTTCCCCAAATTTGAACCAGTCCATTGTTCCATGTAAGATTCTAAATGTTGCTTCTTGATCTGCATATAAGTTTCTCAGGAGACAGGTAAAGTGGTTGTTATTCCCACCTCTTTTAGAGTTTTCCACAGTTTGTTGTGATCCACACAGTCAAAGTCTTTCACATAGTCAATGACGTTTAATTATTGAAAATGGAAATAGGAAATCATGTAGGTAATGCCAAATTACCTTCTAAAAATATTGTACCAATATACACTAGCCACAGTGGTTTGTCAATGTATGTGGAGGGATTTAAAACAGTGTAAAGATTACGTCAAACTGAAGACACTTGAGATTCAGCAGAGGAAGAAATAAGCCTTTTGAGAGATTCCCTTCCCTAACTGAGGCAGACCCTTTGGAGAGTTAACCTGCTGTATCCCTTCTGGGGAAACTTCCAGCCAGAACAGAGGCTGACCTAAACATTACCACAGACTACAGCTCTTTATTTGTTCCCTTATAAACCCAATTGTGTCCTTAAAAATCTTATTTTTATGTCATAGTAGTCCAGCCTTGCCCCTTCCTCTATTAAATTGTCATATAAATCCTCATTGCTGGCTGTTCAAAAAGTCTTTTCAGCCAAATGTTATCACACCCTTAATATACTTCTGTTTGTCTATTTTGAAATCCACATAAGTAGAGAAAGGGCATATGTATTTGAAGGTAAGTTTGCAAGACTTAATAAATAAACATAAGCACACAAAGTTTTGTTTTGTTTTTTAGGACAAACAAGACAGGTGCAATATATGAAATATACTAAAAATTTAGAAAGAGTTGTTAATGTGAAATTCAAATTTAACTAGCATTCTGTATTTGAAATGCTAGATGGTAAAGTATCTGCCTGCAATGCAGGAGACCCGGGTTCGATCCCTGGGTTTCGAAGATCCTCTGGAGAAGGAAATGGCAACCCACTACAGTACTCTTGCCTGGAAATTTCCATGGATTGAGGAACCAGGTAGGCCACAGTCCATGAGGTCACAAAAAGTCCAACAGGACTGAGTGATTTCACTTTTCACTGTATTTGGATCCTAATTTTAAGACATCAGAAATCCAATCTTCTAGGAGGAAGTATTAGTAAATAGTAAAAAGCCAAAGCTTTCCATATTAGTATATTAAATATTTGGAAAATATAAGATCATAATGAAAGTATACGTTTTAATTATCTTACAACTGTTAATTTCAAGGAGCAGCTAAGGATTAGGACAATAGAGTCAGACTCAACATCTGATGCACATTAATGAGTTGTTTTACAGATATGATAGCTAACACCAGAGAGGGGGAAAAAAAAAAAAAAAAAGCTAACTGCAAGATGACCATACTGAAGTCATGACATTAGGTGCTCCATCTTGAGAAGCACTAAATCTATGGCTAACACAATTCCAAGAATTGACTTCAAGAGAAGAGGGTTAACATTATAAATTATAACAATGTATATTTCTATAAGAATAAAAATAATCATAGCTTCCTCTAAAATTGCCAGCAAAGACATGCTACAGACCCATATTGATGTCTTCTGCAGTGAAAATATGGCTCCCTGTATCAGCATGAAGAAGTTACAGAAGATGGACCCTCACCCAAATCTCATAGAAATGAAATGGTATTTTTCAGTGGGGAATCAAAAGCAACTCTTTTGCCCCTTTCCTATTTGTCCATTTCTGTTCCCCTCTTACCTTAAAGAGATCATTAGGCAGTTTAACCTAACTCCTAAACTATGCGGTCCTAAATATATGCTATGCCTTGTCTAACCTGCTAATTCTTTACTTAAGCAAGAAGTAAGAATAAATAATTAAGCAGTTAAATAATGACTAGTTCTCTCCCTTGACAGCCTCCTTAGCAAACCTACAGATCACTCAGGCAAAATACCACCTGAAGAACAAGTAAGTCAGTTTGTACACAATGGAGAAGGATGCAGAACCCAGCTTTTTGCCTCAATAATTCACTGAGATTCCCTTCCCACCTTTTCCCTTTGAAAACTGTCATGGCTGAGCAATATCTTTGAAGTTGGTCACAGAACACGAGTCCTCCTTCTCCCATGATTGCCCACTTTTCTGATTAAAGTATCTTTCCTCTCTACTGACATTTGCCTCTTGAATCATGGGCTTTTGAGCAGAAAGAAGCTGAGCCTGAGTTTGGCAACAGGTTCTCAATGATTTAACAAGCAAGTTTTAAAACAATGAATATTTTTTTATAATATTTAAAACTAAGATGACCTAATTTGCTTTACACACTGATTTTGCATTTTTATTTCCTTTCAGAATGTGGATATTACCAAATTTTACAAAAGAATAACAATATGAATAAAATAATTTAAATGTTATATTTAAAAAGAACTATTCTAGATGGTAGGCAATTGTGTCAAGGATATTGAAATTAAATCCATAAAAATGGCAAAAAAAAATTTTGTCATTTTTTAACATAAAATTTCACAAAGCTATATGAGTACCACTTAAAAAATCTTGGAAACATGAATCTAATGTGTTAAAAGGTAAATTGAGGCAAATTAAAATTGTTGAGTTTAAGCAAAAATTGATTCTAACTTGGCAGCATCTAATCTTACAGATAGAAAGGAGGCCCAAAGAGTTGTACAAAATGAAAAATTTTTATAGGCAGAAGGGAGCATTAAAAAGCAAGTTATTCTAGATGAAAAAGAGTTGGTCCTTGTAGAGTTACTTTCCTTCTGGTAGTGACAGGGATCTATCAGGCAAATGGCTTCGCTTATCCTGACCAGGTGATTCCTGATTTACTGGCTTAAGTTTCTTTCTGCTATGGGAAACCAAACTGCAGTTACATTAAATCTGGGTTTGGTGACCAATGGCTTAGCATAAATGACTTCATTTGAGTCCTGCTGTCTTGTTTTTTAACAGTTATCATGGCAAAAGTTAGTGTTTAATCTGTAATAATTGTCCAGTTCACCAAGAATTATCCTCCACATAAAGATCTGACAAATGGGGATCTCTAAATGCTGAGGAACCTAAAGTTTTCTATATGGGTAATTATACAACCAGTTCTACCTACCTTATTATGAAAAAGCATGTTGCCATTTTCCCCCCCATTGAGTGTCTGTTTTATATTATTAAACAGGCAAAAAGGACTGGATTTCATATACAGAAAAGTCTTCTAATAACACTTCATTCCTTGTAAAGGCCCAGATTTCCTTCCACAAATTTTGATTCATTTGAAACTTCAAACAAATCAGAAATGGATAAGATCAATGCACCATTTGACAAATAAATGCTGCTGCTGCTGCTGCCAAGTCGCTTCAGTCCGACTCTGTGCGACACCAGAGACAGCAGCCCACCAGGCTTCCCTGTCCCTGGGATTCTCCAGGCAAGAACACTGGAGTGGGTTGCCATTTCCTTCTCCAATGCCTGAAAGTGAAAAGTGAAAGTGAAGTCGCTCAGTCGTTCCCAACGCTTAGCGACCCCATGGACTGTAGCCTACCAGACTCCTCTGTCCATGGATTTTCCAGACAAGAGTACTGGAGTGGGGTGCCATTGCCTTCTCTGAAATAAATGCTCATTTTATAATAAACTAATTCAGCCTTAAAAATACATTTTATCTCTTACAAAGACTATTATGCCTGATGCCTGTTATTTTTTGAAAACCACTTCAGTATATATATATATTTTTAAATTTCCATCTTCAAAAATTAGTTTTATTGAATATTACAATATACATTTTTCACTATTGAAAACAATTGACCCAAACTTACATTGATAATTAAAACAGTAAAAGGTATGATTTTTTATAATTTTTGTAAAACAATAAATATGTATACATTAAAACAATGTTCATGTTACATTTTAGAGAATATTGCTAAGATATTTAAAGGATTTGTGTATGTGTGTGTGTGTGTGTAATTAATGTAATTGCCAGCATTTTATTAAATCATATGCTAAAAAAGTAATGTAACTGAAGGAATGGGGCCTTCCTGGAACAGACTCCTCTATATGTTTGCTTTAGCTTCTCTCTGAAGCATAGATAACAGTAGCTGATTGTTTCCTGAGTTGTTTTAGAGATGTCAAAACCCCACCAAATGGAAAAAATTAACTACTAGTTTACCTTAAGCACATAGCTCCCAGACCTATTGGCACTGGAAGATTGATAATGTAAACCCCATTACACCCCTGTTATGTCATTATCAACCAACCAGATAATTGTTCATGAGCTGATCACAAACCCTGGGATTCCCCACCCTCACTTTGTCTTGAAAATGCTTCCATAGACCCATCAGGGGATTCTGGTATTTTGAGCACTAGCTGCTTGGACTTCTTGCCAACAAAAGCTGTACTTTTCTTCTCACCACAGTGCAATGTCAGTAGATTGACTTTACTATGTGCAGGTTCAGTTCAGTTGCTCAGTGGTGTTCGATTCTTTGTGACCCCATGGACTGCAGCATGCCAGGTTTCCCTGTCCATCACCAACTCCCAGAGTTTACTCAAACTCATGTCCATTGAGTCTGTGATGCCATCTCATCCTCTGTTGTCCCCTTCTCCTCCCAACTTCAATTTTCCCAGCATCAGGGTCTTTCCAAAGAGTCAGTTCTTCACATCAGATCAGATCAGATCAGTTGCTCAGTTGTGTCCGACTCTTTTCGACCCCATGAATCACAGCATGCCAGGCCTCCCTGTCCATCACCAACTCCCGGAGTTCACTCAGACTCACGTCCATTGAGTCAGTGATGCCATCCAGCCATCTCATCCTCTGTCGTCGCCTTCTCCTCCTGCCCCCGATCCCTCCCAGCATCAGAGTCTTTTCCAATGAGTCAACTCTTTGCATGAGGTGGCCAAAGTACTGGAGTTTCAGCTTTAGCATCATTCCTTCCAAAGAATCCCAGGGCTGATCTCCTTCAGAATGGACTGGTTGGATCTCCTTGCAGTCCAAGGGATTCTCAAGAGTCTTCTCCAACACCACAGTTCAAAAGCATCAATTCTTTGGCACTCAGCCTTCTTCACAGTCCAACTCTCACATCCATACATGACCACAGGAAAAACCATAGCCTTGACTAGACATCAGGTAGCCAAAATATTGGAGTTTCAGCTTCAGCATTAGTCCTTCCAATGAGTATTCAGGACTGATCTCCTTTAGGATGGACTTGTTGGATCTCCTTGCTGTCCAAGGGACTCTTAAGAGTCTTCTTCAACACCACAGTTCAAAAGCATCAATTCTTCGGAGCTCAACTTTCTTTATAGTCCAACCCTCACATCCACACATGACTACTGGAAAAACCATAGCTTTGACTAGATGGACCTTTGTTGGCAAACTCATGTCTCTCCTTTTTAATATACTGTCTAGGATGGTCATAACTTTTCTTCCAAGGAGCAAGAATCTTTTAATTTCATGGCTGCAGTCACCATCTGCAGTAACTTTGGAGCCCCCCCAAATAAAGTCTCTCACTGTTCCCACTGTTTCCCATCTATTTGCCATGAAGTGATGGGACCAGATTCCATGATCTTAGTTTTCTGAATGTTGAGTTTTAAGCCAACATTTTCAATCTCATCTTTCAGTTTCATCAAGAGACTCTTTAGTTATTCTTCACTTTCTGCCATCAGAGTGGTGTCATCTGCATATCTGAGGTGATTGATATTTCTCCTGGCAATCTTGATTTCAGCTGTGCTTCATCCAATCCAGCATGTCTCATGATGTACTTTGAATATTGTTAAAAAAGCAAGTTGACAATATTCAGCCTTGACGTACTCCTTTCCAGATTTGAAAACAGTCTGTTGTTCCATGTCCAGTTCTAACTTTTGCTTCTTGACCTGCACACAGATTTCCCAGGAGGCAGATCAGGTGGTCTGTGAGGATGAGTGGGCCCAAGTTTAGTTTGGTAACCAGAATAGGGAGCATTGTGTTTTTAAAATCTGATCAAAGTCCCCTGAAATACCAATACAAATGCTCATGATCAGCTGAAGCTCAAAATCCATCTGGGAAGCACGATCCTATTTAAAATTTTAAATTCTAAGACAAAGTAATTCAAGATCAATTAAGAAAAAGATTTATAAGGTGGCACCGTGCCACACATATAACATAGCAAATGACTGATTTAAGCATTTATTTTTAAGTGCTCATGATAAACTTATCACAAAATCTCTGGGAAAAATATTATATAATTGGTGCTGTGTGACCTGGACTTTTGGTCTCTAAGGATGTGCTATAGCTTATGTGTTCTCAGCTTCCCTGGAATTTGTATGTGAGATTAGAGGAAAGCTGAGTAGTGACATACTCTAGACATTAATATTGATGGTAAATAAGTTTGTTACCTTTAGATTTTGCTGTGGATGGAAAAAAAAAATCATTTTCTGTGGAATTTTAAGAAACAGTTTGAAGGCATATTTGTATGTAAAATTAGGACATGGAATTGCTTTTACTAGTTTTATTTTAAAATTATTTTTCTATAAATTATTCAAAAGAATGGAAAATGTATTTACAATATGTATGTATGTATGTGTATATATATATATATAATTTAAAAATGTACTTGGTTTCTAGCAAATTTTCAAAAGATCAGAAATTAGGTTAAAAGGGAAATATGTTTTCAGTCCTTCTGTGTTTGTCTTGGGAGAAGGCAATGGCACCCCACTCCAGTACCGTTGCCAGGAAAATCCCATGAACGGAGGAGCCTGGTAGGCTGCAGTCCATGGGGTCCCTAAGAGTCAGACACGACTGAGTGACTTCACTTTCACTTTCCACTTTTATGCATTGGAGAAGGAAATGGCAACCCACTCCAGTGTTCTTGCCTGGAGAATCCCAGGGACGGAGAAGCCTGGTAGGCTGCAGTCCATGGGGTCCGCACAAAGACACGACTGAAGCGACTTGGCAGGCAAGCAGCAGCAGTTTGTATTACATTGAAACTGAAATTTTTTTCCTTATAGGTTTTCTTTTCCTCTTCTCTACCACTTTTGAAATTTGAAAAGGAATTTAATTTTTCCTGTTATACATTTTTTGAAAAAAAGAGAAGGTTTTATCATGACTCAAACATAATTCTAGGAAATTGCTTAACTATATTAATATCTTTTTATATATAACTCTGGTGCATGCTCAGTCACTCAGTCATTTCTAACTCTTTGTAACCCCAGGGACTGTAGCCCACCAGGCTCCTCTGTCCATGGAATTTTCCAGCCAAGAATACTGAGTGGATTGCCATTTTCTCCTGCAGGGCATCTACCAGACCCAGGGGTTGAACCTGTGTGTCTTGCATCTCCTGTATTGGCAGGCGAATTCTTTACCACTGCTCCACCTGAGAAGCCTATATATATGTATATATGCTTGGTCTTAGTGGCAGACTGTGAGAGCTGGTTCCCCAACCAAAGACCAAACCTGGGCCCGCTGCATTGGAAGCATAGAGTCTAAGCCACTGGACCACTGGGGAATCAGTGTTACCTTTTCATTAATTTAAGAATTTTAATTGCATTAAATATATTAGGGAAATATTAAAAACGCAATGATAAATAGAAAGATGTCTCCATGCTTTTAAAATAAGTATTACAACAAAAGCTATGATTATCAGAGTTAAAACACCCATTAGATATATATTTTAAAGACATATTGGAAATTTTGGAATAAGCTTAGGAAAAAAAAATCCAAAACAAAGCATAGCTTAAATTTCATATTTTAAAGCTCATTTTGGACTAGTAATTTTTTAAAATAATTGTATATTGTTTTCTAAAAGCTTATATTATAAAAATGTGCTCACAATAGATGTTGAACTGTGACATAAATATGACTTAACTCTCAGGAATCTGGAAGAGAGATGTAGAATGACTGTCCTAAGGCCAACAAATTGTTGTTAGAGTGACTATATCATGTTCTTTTGTACAAATAAATTGATCATAAATATGATAACTTGGATAGTCCTATCAGTTAAGGAGACTGATGCAATCAAAAGTCGACAGTGGGAAGGTTTTGCTTTATATTTCATCTGTTTCTCCAAATGTACAATGTCAATGCCCTTCTAATATATGTAAGCCTTGCTCTCACATTTGTCCTTGATGTGCCTGTGTTTAATCCTGGCACTGTAAGGAATGTAGTTTGGAAAGCAACAAATTATGGTGAGAATTGCCTTGAATTTTGACGGCTAAAATGCCATAATGCTGCTGAACTTTATCGAGAGTCTGCTAAAAAATATTTTCTTTTTTTTTTTTTTAATTAATTTTATTTTATTTTTAAACCTTACATAATTGTATTAGTTTTGCCAAATATCAAAATGAATCCACCACAGGTATACATGTGTTCCCTATCCTGAACCCTCCTCCCTCCTCCCTCCCCATACCATCCCTCTGGGTCTGCCTTATGATCCAGCAATCCCACTGCTGGGCATACACACTGAGGAAACCAGAAGGGAAAGGGACACGTGTACCCCAATGTTCATCGCAGCACTGTTTATAAAAAATATTTTCTTACTTTTTGTTTCCTACAGTATGCAAGAGTCAATTCTGTTATATCTCAGGCTTGTTTAGTCTGACACCTGCCTATCCGCCCTCCATTATGGTGCACAGTCCCATCACTGTCTTATTCATAGCCTTTGCTGTCTTTAAAAACTATTTCATACCAAACTGCATTCTATGACACTTCCTCATCCTGCTATCTCCTGGCTGCCTTGTTTCTTGTATTTTTCCTTGGCATCTTTGTTTTCTTATATCATGTTTCCAGCTTTGTAATTGTCTCAGGCATCTGATACCTGATATTACATTTCTAGCACTGACTTGAGGTCTCTAACTTCTTCTGTGAAACATTCTTAGAAATAACTTGTACCATTCATAGAAGCACAAGGTGATATCTAGTCCCCTTGGTGTAACTCATACCACTTTGGTCTGAACTCTCATAATAATATGTTCTTTTACTTATTTTTTGTGTCACTTGCTGGGCAAACCATTTATATGTATAATATTATTTAACCTTCATAAATGCTATCATTATGTTATTCTTATTTAAATTCAGGAAAGCTCAGGCTGGACAACCTAAGTAACTTTCATGGGGTCATAAACTGATGGGTAGCATAGCAAAGACTCAAGCCTCAGTTACTCTGACTCTAAAACTCTGATCATTAGATCATTGTTTGCCATCTAGAACTCACATCCTTATATAGGGGGTAGACTCTGTGAAAGGAAAACAGAAGATAGGTTGTAAAGTGGAACACAGAGGATCTTCAGCAAAGCAAAAGAAATCACAGGAATGAATCAGTCTACCAAGCTTCTTTCTCTTTGTTTTGTTTTTGATCCTGGAGTAAACTTTAAGATAAAAGAGAATGATGAGGACAAGTCAAGGAGTTTAGCTTGAAGTAGAATACAACTAGCAAAAAATTTCTTTGGGGTTGCACGTTCTGAAAAGTATTTATGCATTTCAGTCACCTTAACATCACATGGAGAGACCTTGATTTGTAAAGATATAGAAATAGACATACTTTCCCAAGTAACCAAGTGGATAGGCCATGTTTATACATTTTTTTTTTTAATACCACATTTGAGTGCATCTCAAAAGCTCTTAGGTGATTGTCAGAATTGTTAGGATTTTGGACCTCTAGATTTCTGAGTGCACGTTCATCCACAATTTAAGGCTCATTTGTTTTTCTCTGTGCAATGAGGTATTAGGATCAGATTATTACAAAGAAAATTAGCTCTCAATTCTGGACTGTGTGATTATGTAGCCAATCGTTTATTGTCATATAAGTCTATCAATTAGTAGATATTATTTATTAGCTCCCAGATTTTCTTAAACTACCTAGTGAAGTATTATACACTAGAGCTAGAAAAGAGCATAAACTCAGAACTTACTCTAGACTCCAAGGCTTCTTAGCAGTTCTCACCAAATACTTGTTCCCCTGGGCCCGTCCAGACACTGATGTGTTTTAAATGTAAAATGGCTTCATGAACCAGAGTTGAGCTAGAAGGAACTATGGAGAAGCTCTAAACAGTCAGCAAAAACAAGACCAGGAGCTGACTGTGGCTCAGATCATGAACTCCTCATTGCCAAATTCAAACTTAAATTGAAGAAAGTAGGGAAAACCACTAGACCATTCAGGTATGACCTAAATCAAATCCCTTACGATTATACAGTGGGAGTGACAAACAGATTCAAGGGATTAGACCTGATAGGGTGCCTGAAAAACTATGGACAGAGGTTCATAACACTGTACTGGAGGTGGTGATCAAAACCATCTCCAAGAAAAAGAAATGCAAAAAGGCAAAGTGGTTGTCTAAGAAGGCCTTGCAAATAGCTGAAAAAAAGAAGAAAACTGAAAGGCAAAGGAAAGATATATTTACCAAAATGAAGAGTTCCAAAGAATAACAAGGAGAGAGAAGAAAAACTTTCTAAATTATCAACAGGGAAAACAATAGAATGCGAAGGACTAGCTATGTCCTCAAGAAAATTGGAGATACCAAGGGAACATTTCATGCAAAGATGGGCTCAATAAAAGACAGAAATTCTTTGGACCTAACAGAAGCAGAATATATTAAGACACAGTGGCAAGAATACATAGAAGAACTATACTAAAAAGATCTTCATGATCAAGATAATCACGATGGTGTGATCACGGACCTAGAGCCAGACATCCTGGAATGTGAAGGCAAGTGGACCTTAGGAATCATCACTACAAACAAAGCTAGTGGAGGTAATGGAATTCCAGTTGAGCTATTTCAAACCCTACAAGATGAGTGAAAGTGCTGCACTCAATATGCCAGCAAATTTGGAAAACTCAGCAGTGGCCACTGGACAGTAAAAGGTCAGTTTTCATCCCAATCCCAGAGAAAGGCAATGGAAAAGAATGTTCAAACTACCACACAATTGCACTCATCTCACACACTAGCAAAGTAATGCCCCAAATTCTCCCAACTAGGCTTCAACAGTACATGAACCAAGAACTTCCAGATGTTCAAGCTGGATTTAGAAAAGTCAGAGGAACCAGAGATCAAATACCAACATCTCCTGGATCAAAGAAAAAGCAACAGAGTGCCAGAAGAACATCTACTTCTGCTTCATTGACTACGCTAAAGCCTTTGACTGTGTGGATAATAACTAACTGTGGCAAATTCTTCAAGACATAGGATACCAGACTAGCTCTCCTGCCTCCTGAGAATCTATGTGCAGGTCAAGAAGCAACAGCTAGAACTGGACATAGTACAATAGACTGATTCCAAATTGGAAGAGGAGTACAGCAAGACTGTATATAGTCCCCCTGCTTATTTAACTTATATGCAGAATACATCATGAAAAATGCTGGGCTGGATGAAGCACAGATTGGAATCAAGATTGCCAGGAGAAATATCAATAAGCTCAGATAAGCAGATGACTCCACCCTTATGGCAGAAAGTAAAGAGGATCTGAAAAACCTCTTGATGGATGTGATAGAGGAGAGTGAAAAAGTTGGCTTAAAACTCAATATTCAAAAAACTAAGATCATGGCATCTGGTTCCATCACTTTATGGAAAATAGGTGGGGAAACAATAGAAACAGTGAGAGATTTGTTTTCTTGGGCTCCAAAATCACTGATGATGTTGAATTCAGAAATGAAATTAAAAGACCCTGGCTCCTTGGAAGGAAAACTATAACAAACCTGGACAACATATTAAAAACAGAGACATTACTTAGCAGAAAAAGATCTGTATAGTCAAAGCTATGGCTTTTTCAGTAGTCATGTATGGATGTGAGAGTTGGACTATAAAGAAAGCTGAGCACCTTAGAATTGATGCTTTTGAACTGTGGTGCTAGAGAAGGCTGTTGAGAGTCCCTTGGACTGCAAGGAGATGCAACCAGTCCATCCTAAAGGAAATCAGTCCAGAATACTCATTGGAAGGACTGATGCTGAAACTCCAATACTTTGGCCACCTGATGCGAAGAACTGACACATTGGAAAAGACCCTGATGCTGGGAAAAATTGAAGGCAGGAGGATAAGGGGATGACAGAGGATGGACTGTTTGAATGGCATCACTGACTCAACGGACATGAGTTTGAGTAAACTCCAAGTGTTGGCCATGGACAGGGAAGCCTGGGATGCTGCAATCCATGAAGTAGCAAAGAGTCATACATGACTGAGCAACTGAACTGAACTGAACTGGACTGTAGCCTGCCAGGGATTTCCCAGACAAGAATAATGGAGTGGATTGCCATTTCCTTCTTCAGAGGATCTTCCTGACCTAGGGATTGAACCTGAGTTTCCTGCTTGGCACGTGGATTCTTTACCACTGAGCCACCAGAAAAGTCCAGTGTTTAGTTAAACAGTCACTTATGGCCTGCCTCCTGCTTCAAGAAAGGCATTATCTGTTTTCCAAGGCTCTTCACTCTCTACCTACACACATCCTTGTGAACTTAGGCAGGAAAAAAGACAATAACAGGTTCTGCTGAAAATTTGTGCGGAAATGCACGGCCCCGTGGAAAATTCTCTGTCAGTACTGTTAATAGATTTTAATCAAATTACTGCACAAATACAGACTTTCAGTTTTGTAATAAGTAGTAGGAAACTATAAGAAGGGTACTGTTCACAGATGTACCTGGTACAAGACTGGGAAACACTGTTAGGTGACTTAACTATACGCAAAATTAAAGTTCACTGTTAAGTCCCTCTAATGAGCCCATAGTTCATTATTAATTCAAATCTCACATCAATACCTCTCATAATCATTTGTGAAAGTATTATTCCTATTATGTTACTGCAAGAATGACATTCGTTTAACTGTATCTTTCCCAGCAGTATATGTTTAAAATCTTATACAAATCATTTTTCCTCTTTACAAATTTTGATTGATTTTTTTCATTTGATTATACTATTGTACTAGTCTTTCCTCTAAAGGACTGATTTCCTTGAGGGGAATCATGTCTTTATTATGGTTAGAGCTGAGAACTTGATTACTGATTTCAGCTTTCACAATTCAAGTTGGGAGCTAAAGATTAACCAGAAATTTTGTGCATAAGTGGCCTATTCTTTTCTTTTTTGATCCATGGGTTTTAAAAGTTATCAACTGTAGAATTTTGAGTTGATTTGCTAAAAACTTTCTTGTTTTGAAAAATCTGCTTTTACTATATGGTTATATTTTGAATATCTGCCAAAATCTTTTATGTAAGCACATTAACTATAAAACAATGAGGTTTAGGGTTCTGCTTGATTTATTCATTATATCAATTTCTATGAATTTTTAACTTTTCAAGTGCCAGTTATCTGTAGGCACAAGAGATGTGGGTTCAGTCCCTGGGTAGGGAAGATTCCCTGGAGGAGCAAATGGCAAGCCAGTTCATTATTCTTGCCAGGATAATCCCATGGACAGAGGAGCCTGACAGTCCTTGGGGTTGCAAAGAGTCAGACACAACTGAGCATGCAAGAATATACCTGTATGTTTAATAGATATGATCAGACCATACTTTCTGATGCTGTGGACCATGAATCACAAAAGAGAGACACTCAGGTCAAGGAAGCTAAAATGGAGTTGGGGCGGAAATCAGGAAACTTTCTCATGTTCATCCAGGATGCAGTGTAAGCTTGACCCAGACATCCTGGGACCACTTGGAACTTGTTTTTTTTTTTTTTTTTTTTTTTATGCCCCAGAGACCACAGCTTAGCAACAGCCACTGACAAACCTGGTTGAATGCCTACAGGTGTATATCATAGATCTGTAAAAAGTAACCGGTGCAACTTCTCTGAACTGTCTTCCTCCACTGCTTTTCCAACTCCTCATCTTTTGTTTTGCTCACAGCATCTTTGAGTTTCTATTCAATTCAGTGCTTCCTGAATTGCAGTCCTTAAGACTCCAAACAGACTCTTTTCCTTATTTGTTGCCTTCTGCATTTGTTGGTCAAAAATATTGACAGAGATGGTGTGTTAATTTTCTTTGTCATGAAGCCACTGCTTTTGTACTCTCTGCCCAGAAGTTGCAAGCAGTAATGATTCCTGTAGAAGGAAAAGACTTGTTCATCCCAGTGGTGTCATATAGGAGACTTCTCTTCTAAATATATAAAAGTTACATATTCCTATTTTATTAGCAAACATACACGTTTTACTGATTTTTGATACTGGATTTTCACATACATTTTTAGTATGTAAACTTCTCATAATTTACAATAAGACAATCAGGTTTAATTGGAATATTTTCCATGGAGTGAGAGTTGAACACTTCCCTCTTATTTTCTGCCTGCAGTGTAGGAGACCCAGGTTTGATTCCTAGGTTGGAAAGATCCTCTAGAGAAGGGAATGGCAACCCACTCCAGTATTCTTGCCTAGAGAATCCCATGGACAGAGGAGCCTTGTGGGCTACAGTCTGTGGAGTCACAAAGAGTCAGACACAACTTAGCGACTAACACTTTGTCGCTTGGTCGCCTATTTTCATTCTACTCTTTTATAGTTTTATTCAATTAGACTAATCAAGCTTGCTTCAGAAGAATCCATGGCTCTTCACTTTCTTTTTGTCTTCTCTGCAGTTTGCCTGGTGCATGAACCCCACCACCGACAATGCTACTATTAAATGATTCCACAGTCTCTGTCCATATGATATCTCTCTGTCATCTGCTAGTGGCTGATTCCCCCACTAATCCACCTCCCTCCACACAAATGTTTATTCATTATCTTAAGGTACCTGTTGCCTTCCCAGACACAAGAAGTGAGAATTGTTATTATTCGTTCCTCTTGACTCCTGTGACCCCATCTTCTTATCTTTCTTTATTATAACCACTCTCAGATTCCTTAGGTGGTGCCCCTCCCCACATTAAATGTTGCTGTTATTATAGATACATCCTCCACCTCAGCCTGAAAGCTGCCTTTGTCTCCTTTCTTATTTGCCTATTTCTTTTCTAACCTGAAAACTATCTAATCACAGGAATGAGATCACTAAGCAATTTAACCTAACTCCTGACTCTTCTGAATGTACACCATGCCTTGCCTAAACTTTTTCTTAGACAAAAACAATTAAGCATGAATAAATAAGTGGTTAAAGAATAAATGGGCTTCCCTGGTGGCTCAGATGGTAAAGCTTCTGCCTGCAATGTGGGAGACCTGGGTTTGATTCCTGGGTCAGGAAGATCCCCTGGAGAAGGAAATGGCAATCCACTCCAGTACCCTTGCCTGGAAAATCCCATGGACAGAGGAGCCTGATAGGCTACAGTCCATGGGGTTGCAAAGAGTCGGACACGACTGAGCGACTTCACTTTCACTTTCATTTTAAAGAATAAATAAGTGATTAAAGAATGATAATCTCCCATTACCCCCAACGGCCTCCTAAAGAATCCTGCAGGCAGATCACGCAGATCAGAAAACATCTCAAGAGAGAATCAGTTAGTCTGCACTCAGTGAAGAATGATGTAGAACACACTCTCCTGCCTTGATGATTCCCTGATATTCTTCCCACTTTTTCCCTTTAAAAATTGTCATGGCTGACAAGAACTGGTATGGGGACATCAGTCCACCTTTTCCTCAGATTACTGGATTTTCTGGTTAAAGCATCTTTCCTCTCTACTGACATGTTCCTTTCAACTATTGGCTTTTGAGCAGTGAGCAGCCAAACCTGAGTTTTGTAGTATGCCTTTAACCTATATATTCTCCCGAAAGATTTTATTCATTCTGCAATACTCATTCATTCATTTCGTTTGTAATCTAGTCACAAAAGACTTCTTCATTTGTGTTATCAAAGGAAATGTTCTGCTAATCTACTGATATTAATTTTCAAAATTTCTACTCAGTTCAGAGGTCTACAATTTTTCTAATCCATTTAATAAATTTCCCAAATTAACTCCTTCTTAGCTTCTTCTTAATTTTCTATCTTTATTAATTATTTTGCCAAATTCTAGTTGCTGTAATTGGAAATTAGCAACATTCAATGCCATATTTTCTCCTCATCATCATATGAGTACAAATGTGTTCAGTTGCTTAGTAGTATCCAATTTTTTGTGACCACATGGACTGTAGCCTGGCAGGATTCTCTATCCATGTGATTTTCCATGCAAAAATACTGGAGTAGATTACCATCTCCTTCTCCAGGGGATCTTCCCAATCCAGAGATCAAACCCATGTCTTCTGCATTGGCAGGCAGGTTCTTTACCACTGAACTGCCGGGGATGCCCCATCATTGTTGTGTAGGGAAGCAAACTTTGCTGCCCTCAAACATCTCTTTTGCATGAGGATTCATTTAAACTGATTATTTTTTAAGAAACAGAAGGTTTGGGAAGTTTGTCTAATTACTGTCCCCTTAACTGCCTAAAAGAATTTAGATAATGGCCTTATTTCTAGAATTAGAGCTACCTGCAAAAAAAAAAAAAAAATGTGAGCTGGGTGTTGTGGAGGAGGCTTGGCAGGGCCTAGGGATCAGAGTCCCTTCTAGTTTGCCCTGCCTCTGAGGGAACAGAAAATGTTTGTTTACCAATTATTTGCTGTCCATCTCCATGTGAATTGCCTTTCTCCCCTTCAAAGTCCCAAACCACTTCCCCCAACATTCTGTTTTGTCTTTAGCTGAATATGGTATTCAAAGTGAGGGCCTTGGCCATTTTGGCAAGTTACTCAGTCTTCCTTGGTTTCCTCCTTGCAGATGTTTGGGAGAAAGTCAAACTTTCGCTTGACTTTCCTCTGTTAATATGCCTCATGTCAATTAAACTCTTAGGCCATCCAGAAGAACCTAGACAGGCATTGGAAAATCCTTCTCTGAACAGACCCAGAGGAACCAGTGTCTTGCACTCTCACACTTCCTCCAAAGTTCTCTGCCTGCCTGTGGTTCCTGGAAGTCTCCCCCACAGGCCATGTCCTGGCTACACAGCCACTGTCTTCTGCTAGGTCCTCCACTGCCCAGCTCCAAGGACACATGGAATGGTACTATCCATGTAGGGGGACCCCTTCTCCATGGCTTTCTTATTTGGTATGCTTTCCCTAAATTCCAGCTGCCTCCATTTCACTGAATTTGGATTTGTGTGCTCTTTATTCCATGGTCAGGCTCTACATCCTGCCGACTAAAAAAAGTGTACAACTTGAGAGTTGTGAGTTAAGTTTTATTTGGGGTAAAATGAGGACTGCAGTCCAAGAGGCAGCATCTCATGTAGCTCTGAGAGATTGTTCCAAAGCAGCAGTGGAGGAAAGTCAATATATATAAGGTTTTGGTGAAGGGGAAGTTCAATGCCATGAAGCACTCATTTTACAAAAGGTTTTTGTTAGTCATGAGGATCTGATGTCACCATGAAGGGATTTAGTACTTCTCTAGATATGAGGGGATGCAAGGATTGAGATAATAAAATCTGTTTCTAAAAATATCTAACTATCTAAAGACCTGCCCCACCAGACTCCCTGCAGCACAGAGTGCTTCACTCCACCCTGAACTCCCTCAGGGGTTACTGAAGGTCAACAGCTATAGCAGCATTGTGTTCAGTCTCCATAAAGGCAGATGGCAAATGTCTTTGTTTTTCAGTTGTTGACAATGCTGTTAGTAAGTGCCAATTTGTAGTTGACACCTGGCTGCCAAGGAGAAAGCTGGGGTAGCAAGCAAGGGCTCACCTGCAGGCATCATGGCCTTGCACGTTTTGTCATTTAATGCCCAAAATAATTGTTTGATATATTTTTCTAGCTTCTATAACTAGTTATGGCGGGAGGAAAAGTCTGATTTCAGCTCTTCTGTTATTGAAACAGGAGGGAAGGGAACAGGGCACAACCTTTAAAAGAATTACATAGACTGGGGACCCAGTATGAACTGATTAGAACAAAATAGGTCCAAGATGGTGGATGAGTGGACTTTCACTAGACCTTGAGTCTCAGTATATCTCATCATAAAACATCAGCAAGCTAATGGCATGCTCACCAGCACCATGACAGTTTCAAGGCCAAACATAAGGGTCAAAATGTGGGTGGTGGCCTAATTCCTAGAATTCCCCACCCCTTCCCCAAAATAGTTGGAATAACCTTCCCACTCATTAGCCTAAGAAATTGTTGTTGTTCAGTTTCTAAATCATGTCCAACTCTTTGTGAACTCATGGACCACAGTACACCAGGCTTCCTGGTTCTTCACTATATCCTTGAATTTACTCAAACTCATGTCCATTGTTTCAATGATGCCATCCAACCATCTCATTCTCTGTCACCCCCTTCTCCTCCTGCCCTCAAGCTTTCCCAGAATCTGGATCTTTTTCAATGAGTAAGCTCTTTGCATCAGGTGGCCAAAGTATTGGAGCTTCAACTTCAGCATCAGTCCTTCCAGTGAATATTCAGGGTTTATTTCCTTTAGAATCAATTGGGTTAATCTCCTTGCTGTCCAAGGGACTCTCAAGAGTTTTCTTCAGCACACTACAGTTCAAAAACATAATTATTTTGTGTTCAGCCTTCTTTATGGTCCAGCTCTCATATTCATACATGGTTACCGGAAAAACCATAGATTTGACTATATGGACCTTTGTCAGCAAAGTAATGTCTTTGCTTTTTAATACGCTGTCTAAGTTTGCCTTAGCTTTCCTTTAAATTACCTAGCCCATAAAAACTAACTACCCCATATTCAGAGGTCACTCTCACCTCTGAGATGGCCCAAACACTGTCTGCAGAGTGTGTTTCCCTCTAAATAAATCCACTTCTTACTTATCACTTTGTCTCCCATTGAATTCTTTCTGTGATGAGACAACAAGAACCTGAGCTTCATTAAGTCCTGAAACCAGGTGTGATCTCAGTTAAAATACTATTGATTCAAGTCCCAATGTGAGTTACAGTTTCATTATTACTAGACCTGGAAGCAGCAACTGCTTTCTACTTTTTAAAAATAATTTGACTTAATAATAAAAATACATCTAAGTAAAATGAATCTACTGATATTACTAGATTGCTGCCGCTGCTGCTGTTTAGTTGCTTCAGTATTGTCTTGCTTCAGTAGTGTCTGACTCTGTGTGACCCTAAGGACTGTAGCCTGCCAGACTTCTCTGTCCTTAGAATTCCCTAGGCAAGAATACTAGAGTGGATTGCCATGTCCTCCTCAGGAGATCTTCCCTTATCTAGGGGTCAAATTCAGGTCTCCAGCATTTCAGGCAGATTCTTTACCACCAGGGAAGCCCCATTACCAGATTCAGTTCAGTTCAGTTCAGTTGCTTAGTCATATCTGACTCTTTGCGACCCCATGAATCACAGCACACCAGGCATCCCTGTCCATCACCAATTCCTGGAGCTTACCCAAACTCATGTCCATTGAGTCAGTGATGCCATCCAGCCATCTCATCCTCTGTTGTCCCCTTCTCTTCCTGCCCCCAATCCCTCCCAGCATCAGGGTCTTTTCCAATGAGTCAGCTCTTTGCGTGAGGTGGCCAAATTATTGGAGTTTCAGCTTCAACATCAGTCCTTACAATGAACACCCAAGACTGATCTCCTTTAGAATGGACTGGTTGGATCTCCTTGCAGTCCAAGGGACTCTCAAGAGTCTTCTCCAACACCACAGTTCAAAAGCATCAATTCTTTGGCACTCAGCCTTCTTCACAGTCCAACTCTCACATCCATACATGACCACTGGAAAAACCATAGCCTTGACTAGATGGACCTTTGTTAGCAAAGTAATGTCTCTTCTTTTTAATATGCTATCTAGGTTGGTCATGACTTTCCTTGATTAGTACATTGTAAATATTATCAATTAATTATTTTCCCTGGAAAATGAAGGTATGGTTCTATTATACCTCATTTTATATGTACAGTTCTTTCTTGTTGTACAACTTTAGCTTTTCAGCGGTCACTTTATATGCTGATAATTGGTCATCTGGACCTGAGATGGGGTACTAGGTCAGGTTGAGACCCCTAGTCTCATCCAGAGAGGTTCTTTTACCCATCAAATTTGCACAGACAAGAATGAAACCAATGCTGGGATTGGAACAGCTGTAGGTTTATTCAATGGCCAAAGAATGGGAAAGCATGAACCCAGTCTACAAACCAACTTCACAACCCAGTTCAGGCAGAGATGACAAATTTGTAAGAGGATTGAGGTAAAAAGGAGGGATTTGGAAAGTGTGGGAGAGATATTCATTATTTATCTGAGAACAAGGGTGTTGTTCAAACCTGGAACTGATGGAATTCTCTTTTTCAGTCTTTGCATGAGCTTTTCCAGTTGTTGTCATGGCAACTGTCAACTGTTTGAAGGGTGTGCCAATTAGCTAATGCATTACAAGGAGCATGTAATGAGGTCCAAGGTCCACAGAAAGTCAAATCTACCACCTTTGCTCCAGCTGGTGCTAACCTTCCTTATTTCTTTCTCTTTGCAGCTCTCTTCTGGAACTTAGATAAGAGTGATGGGTTTCTGTTCAAGGGAGGGGGAAGGATATGATTCTGAAACAAGTCTTGATGACAATATTTTATCTCCTTTTTTGTACATTGATTTATCTTGGATGTAACATTCACATGTTTTAAATCTGACTTGTAGTTCCCGTAGTTGTAGCTCATTCACTCATTCACCTTCAAATTTATAGTAAACCTCCTCTTAAGGTGGGAGTGTACATTCTGTTTCTTGGGAAACTTCTTCCTTGGTTCCTCTTGCACTGCCGTGGGGCAGCCTGCCCTCTTCCCTGCTGCACAACACCTCTGTTATTCTCTTTGCAGGATCTTTCTCCCAGGTCTGTCTTCATGTTAGTCTGCTTCAATCTTTCCAAGGTTTGGTGAGGAAGATAAGTGGAGTGCCAACTCATTGAGCCCTAACATGTCTCAAAATTCTAACCTCATTCTTGACTGATAATTCAAAAATAATTTTCCATTAAAATTTTGAAAGAATGAATTCATTGTCTACTGGCTTCCAGTGCTGGCATCCTACCTTTTGGTGTTAATTTGATTGCTAGTTCATCCTCAGTGATTTATTTTATCTTTGTATATCTGAGCAACATCTCAATCTCTTTCTATTCCCTTTTTTCTTTCAGAGGACACTCTTTGAAATTAGTATATTTCTTTAAATGTTTGTGAATTCTTATCTATTAGTATTTAAAGAGTGAAGTATGTGTATAGCTGATTGGAGGTAAAGACAGCTCTTCATAAGGCTGACAAATAAAAGTATGGGAGATAAATCCAGTCATATGTGGGAAGCCTACATGTGAGTATCTAGAGTATTTACTTTGACCTGGTCAGTGTTCCCAGTTTTCTACCTGGGATCATAATCAGGATCCTACCAGGTAGGCATTCTGGAAACTGAAAGGGACATAGAGAGGGAAGGATCCCACTTTCAGCCTCCAAACATTTCAGCCCCACATTCTCACTTCTACACATGAGTTTGTCTGATGTCCTCATTACACAATCTCTTCCCCAGACCTTTCCTGAAAATGCCTGTATAACTCATGTTAAATTCTGGTAAGTAACAATCAGTATAAATGGCAGCAAGCCATAAAATGAAACAAAACACTCGGGTACAGTTTGAATTCAGACATGGTGGCAACAGACACTTCTATGTCAGAGACATCCATTCTCTCTCCTGATCTCACACATTTTCTCCACAGCAGACACAGTAGCATGACCACCAGGCATCAAAGACTCATATTCTATCAGATCAGAAATCCTTACAAAAGAAGGATCCTATCTCCAGATTTCTTGAAGCTCTCAGTAAAATATTTTTTTTATTTTTATTTTTTTACTATATCTATGAATTTTTTTTATTTTTTTATTTTATTTTTAAACTTTACAATATTGTATTAGTTTTGCCAAATATCGAAATGAATCTGCCACAGGTATACCTGTGTTTCCCATCCTGAACCCTCCTCCCTCCTCCCTCCCCATACCCTCCCTCTGGGTCATCCCAGTGCACCAGCCCCAAGCATCCAGTATCGTGCATCGAACCTGGACTGGCGACTCATTTCATACATGATATTATACATGTTTCAATGCCATTCTCCCATATCTCTCCATGTATAGATCAGTAAAATATTTTAAAATGGCCTTTTTCAAGACATGTGTCAATCCTTGTTGCTCTGCTTGGGGAGATGGTTTTCTGATAGATCAGGTATCATTTCCTGGCTACCTCTGTGGTAAGGGATAGAGAGACACAGAGAGAGTGCTATCAAGACTGATCTGCATCCCTTTTCCCAACATGAAATCTCAAACGTCTCCTGCTCATAAAAAAGTAACTTTAATATATGCGAATGTGTATGTATTTTCCCTCTGTGTGCTAGGCAGTCTTTAATTCCACATGCTACCTCTTGTGGTCTGGCAATTAAAGCAAACAGTACATTTAACTACCACTGCAAGCACATTCAGAATGCAGTATAGAAGGGACATGGGAGAGCTGCAGTTTAAAACAAACAAACAAACAACAACAACAAAAAAAACCCAATAAAACAAAAACCGTTGCTTGTGAATTGCAGAAAGAGGAGTCAACACACTGCATTGCCTCTTCTGCAAACATTGATGACTTACAGAACAAGGATTTCAAGGGCTCCCTTGGTCAATCAATGTGGCTTGTTCTAGAGCTGGCCCCTGAAAATATATCATTTGGGAGATTTTGTCTGCAAGCAACAGAAGATTCTGCTCAGACTTAGTGAGTAAAGTCCAATGTAAGATACTCACAGGAGTCATTTGATCACTGGCTGTGCCTGGTCTTTTTGAGAGCCAGCTTTAGCTCGGGCTGCCACCTACTTATTTGAGGAAGCTTTCACTCTGAGACTACAAGGCCAAAGAGTGCAGCTCCTTTTTCTTCAGTCATCACAGAAAATGTCATGTGCCCAGTGCTTCCCTCCAGCATCTGGGAACAGCACTCTAAGTTGGAGGAAATCATTGCTGTTGTCATTGAGAGATGGCTTGGGGTCATAGGGTCCCAAGTTCTGCACCATCACCAGAATTCCAAGAGCCCCAGCTGTGCTTCTTCACCTCCCCTACCTCTGTGGGAATTTACTTTAGATTTTGAGAAGTAGTTTTTAATTTGTGGAATCACAAAGGGGAGGGGGGAACATGTAATTATGTTTTTTAATCATTTTATTTAAAAAAATGAACACACCCAAAAATACAGACAGCATTAAACTTTTCACCA
Source organism: Bos javanicus (assembly GCF_032452875.1). Lineage (NCBI taxonomy): Eukaryota > Metazoa > Chordata > Mammalia > Artiodactyla > Bovidae > Bos > Bos javanicus. The sequence goes on along the minus strand of NC_083871.1, from coordinate 1,919,596 downwards.
CATAATCATCAGCCAGACCCCAAAACTCAATTCACTACTGTACTTGCTTCTTTTTGCCTCATTTTTCTCCCCTTCATCCCACCTCTATAATGTTTGGATAAGTATTTTAAAGTAAATCAAAGACATCATGTAATTTCATTCTTTTTTTTTTTTGCTTTTCTTGCTTTTTCTGCATAAAATTGATTTATTTTTAATAATTCCATTGGTCCTTTATCCTGTCATTATTTAAAGGATATTTTTAGAAAATTTTCTAGTATTTTTATAAATCTTAACTTATGATAGTGTTTCTTCAGAAAATATACAATTTCACCTGTAGTGTGAGAAACAAATTTTATACTTTTATTCTGTCTCTCTATCTTTTGTACTGTTTTATTTCTTCATATGTTATGCAGTTCATAAATTTATATTTCTACATATGTCACAATTTTTTTTTCTTTAAACAATCATCTTTTATTTATTTTTATTGTATTTTATTTTATTATTATTATTATTTTTTTTTTTACTTTACAATATTGTATTCGTTTTGCCATACATCGACATGCATCCACCACAGGTGTACATGTGTTCCCCATCCTGAAGGATACAGGAAACTATCATCATTTCTCATTTTAAAATGAGAAAGAAATAAATTTTTCATATATTACCCATATTTGCAAATTTTATATTTGATAAGAGACTTTCATTTTGACAATATATAAACTCTTACAAGTAAATAATAAAAATATAAAAAAATAGAAGTTGGTCAAAGAATCTGATCAGATATTTCCTGAAAGCAGATAAACAAATGGCCAATAAGCACATAAGAAGATGTTCAACATCATTAGGGAAATTCAAGTCAAAACCATGAGATATCACTTCATAAACACAAAGATGCCTATAAGACAGATAATAATAAATGTTGAAGAATATGTGAAGAAGCAAGAACTCTTCTATGTTACTCATGAAGATGTAAAACATTGCAGCTTCTTTGGAAAGAAATTTGTCAGTTCTTCAAAAGATGAAATGGGATTACAATATGACATAGCAATTCCACACCTAGTTATCTGTCCAAGAGAAGTGAAAAAACATGCCCCACAAAGGCTTGTGTGTGAATGTTCATACAGTGTTACTTCTAGTAGGCAAAAAAATAAGACAACTCAAACATCCACCAGTTGATACATGGATAAATAAAAATGTAGATATAAAGTACTGACATACACTATATCCAAGGTGACTTGAAACATGACTCCATTTCTATGAAATGACCAGAATTAGCAAGTCAATAGAAATGGAAAGTATATTAGTTTTTTTTGTTTTTGTTTTTTTTCCCCTAGGTCTGGCCTGTGAAATGAGTTAGAGAGAGATGGGGCTTGCCTGCTAGTAGGTATGAAGATTTTCAGGGGAGGGATGATGAAAAATTTCTAAATGAGATTATGGTTATGGTTGTATGACTGTAAATATATTGGCATATACTTGTATACAGGGAATCACAGACTTTAATGTGCAGATCATACATTAAATGAATCATTTCCAAAAAGAGCTGTTTAAAAAAAAAAAAAAAGAAAGAAGTTATTAAATGATGGCACTGAGTACTCAATAATGGAACAAAACTGAACAAAATAGGTAAAAATTCATGTAGATGTTTTGCCACTGCAAAGCATGAATTTGCAGTTATTTAGTTGAAAATAGAAACATTGTCAGGGACTACCTTCAACACAGCCAATGTCATATGGGTGACATTCCTTGTTTACAGTTACTTCTGTTAGAAGACTCTCTTTGTTACAAATAGCACAAATCTAATTCAAACTAGTCTACAAAAGAATGAAAATTCCTCTGCACAGGTAAATAGAAATAAAATCAACAGAGGTATAAATGGCCTTGACCTGAGTTCATGAAGATTGTGCTGCTTTCCCTTTCTCTCAGATAAGCTCTGCTCCACAGAAAACCACATTTCCTAATCTCCTGGCATGGCAGTAGTAGAAAGATTGTTTTCTACCCAAATGCTCTGGTAAATAAGTTTCTAGTGGGGCTTTATATGATTATATACCCAGACCTCAATCAGAAAATTTTAATATAAGGGATTCAACAAAGAGAGGAGACATATCTTTGTCAAATAACGAGATTTAGAAATCTCAATTACTTACATTCCTCTCTCTTCTATTAGCTTGGAATCAAGTAGAAAGTAAGGTATAGGAATCATAAAAATAGAACAAGGTGTCAGCTTAATTAAAATTACAACTAGTTGGACAGTGGGGCTTAGGTCTCCAGCCAAACAATCTTTATATTATTAATACTACACCTAGGACAAATGCCAGCTGAACAGACAGGTCATTTCCATGTAGAAAGGGATGTCAAACTTTCCAAAAGAGAACTCCCAGGGTCCCTCCTTCATCTCATCAATCTTCATCTTCACCAACCTTGTCCATCTCTGCAGAGGGCTGAGAGAGGAAGCAAAATTCAAGATAATTTTCCTTCTACATTTATTTTCTGAGGAGGGAGAAAAGGTGTACAGGCCTGGTAAGTCCACCCCAAGTATCCAGAACAGATAGAAATAAGCACATTTATTCAAAACTTGGTCTAAGCTAAGGGACACAAAAGCATGAATGTGCATGTACACACACACACACACACACACACACAAGACTGCCACTAGATGTTTCATTCTTGCTGTACTTAAATAGAAAAATGATAGACTTTCACTACAGACAACAATTTGAGTGACCTTCCTTGGTGGCTCAGCGATAAAGAATCTGCCTGCCATGAGGGAGACCTGGGTTTGATCCCTAGGTTGGGAAGATACCCTGGAGAATGGAATAGCTACCCACTCCAGTATTCTGGCCTGGAGAATTCCATGGACTGTATAGTCCTTGGAGTCTCAAAGAATCAGACACAACTGAGCCACTTTCACTTACACCCATTTGAGTGGTTATTCTGGAGGAAATGTTTGAATTTCACACAAATAGCTAATGTTGAGTGAAAAATTTTATTAATTATGTTGATGGTGTTTTGGTATATATTGCTATATATTAAACCCATGGCTCAGACTTTAATTTGGATAAGTCAAATAATCATGCAGAGAAGGCAATGGCACCCCACTCCAGTACTCTTGCCTGGAAAATCCCATGGACAGAGGAGCCTGGTAGGCTGCAGTCCACGGGGTCGCTGAGGGTCAGACACGACTGAGCGACTTCACTTTCACTTTTCACTTTCATGCATTGGAGGAGGAAATGGCAACCCACTCCAGTGTTCTTGCCTGGAGAATCCCAGGGACGGGAGAGCCTGGTGGGCTGCCGTCTATGGGGTTGCACAGAGTCGGACATGACTGAAGCGATTTAGCAGCAGCAGCAGCAGCAAATAATCATGATGAGGTGATCAAGTGTCACTGTATCATAGTTCAAGTGATAACTGATATAAACGGAATTATAGAGATGTCAGAACTAAAACTCAACTGAGTTGCAATATTTTTAAAAAGTGATTAACTTTTAATGATTTCCCAATTAAAGATCTCTTTAAATAGTTTAAATGACATTGAAATTAAAATACATTTTCCACTTAATAAACAACAAATTCTTTCAATATTATTAATTATAAACTAGCCATTAATGCAAAATGAACAGTGCATTAAAGATGCTAATGTCTTCATTGTTATTATTATTTTGTATCACTGATGTCTCAAATGTATTTAAATACTTTAACAGTGATTTCCCTCATCTTTCAAAGTGCATAAAATACAAAAGAGCTATGAGAAATAAATGAACAGGTATAAAGAAATAGATTTCATAGGCACATTTAATGAATTATTTCTCAATAGAGCTGTTAAAAGAAAAAACTATTTCACAATAACACTGAGTACTCAATACTAGCACAAAACTGAGTAATAAGTAAGTAAGTAAATTAAAATTACTTACTTAAAAAAGTAAGTAATAATTCATGCTACTATTTTGCCACTGAATAACATGAATTTTCAATTATTTGGGGCCCCAATTTAATGTTTCAATAAAATTTTTCATCTATACAGTTTCTGTGACTCCACACCTTAAGATTTTAATTTATAAGTGATCATACCTGTAAGCAATCAACGTAAAGAAAATTAATAAAGACATGCCTGTGGCCTGTTCAAAAAATCCATAATTCATTGTGAAGGCTATTTGATGCCAATTATCAAAAAAACAGTGATCAAGGGAAACATATTATCAATTTCACATCACAAATATTTGCAAAGTGGAATGAAATTAAACTTTTTAAATTTGAGAAGCTGCAAAAATATTTTAAATGTGACTCGTGATATTAGAAGAACCTTATTGAAATTTTTGTCAAAATGCCAACTGGTGACATATAAACACTATAAAAAATATTCTGACTTTCACTATCAATTCATGCCACTATTGACTCTTCTTGGCTTGTTTATCATTGACTTATTTTAATTACTAAAGAAGGATGGATAGTCTATTGCCAAATGTTAATAACATAATAGGCTAAATCAATGGCATACAGTCTCAGTATATGCAATGTATTTCTTCTTTCAGTTTTCAATGTGCTGCTTTTGTTTCTCCTTTCCTATCTTTGCTTCTTATATCAACTATATATTACCAAGTAATAACAATAACAAGATGCTTATATTTTCCATTTATATAGTGCTTTAAGGCAGTTTACATTGTTTTATCATTTATACAGCATGTTATATTAGAAAATAATTATAATTTTAGTAGAATAAACTATAGGTCAAAAAATCTTATTACATTGTACTAGAAACTTTGGGGTTGATTATATTTGAACCCACATTTACTGTTCTTTCCAAGATGAGACCTGTCTTTCCTTCTTAAATTTAAAACTTTGTGACATTTAAACCTAAAAGTGCATACTTTTCTTTTTTTAATATAAATTTATTTATATTAATTGGAGGTTAATTACTTTTCTAGTTTAACTAAATTCAGCAAATAAAACAACTATAAGGGTGACAAGGGGAAATAATGACTGTTTTAGGTATAATTGCAGCAATGCCTGAAAAATACATGACTTGGGGTTTGTTCCATTGATAAACAACTGAGAAAATGAGGATCAGTGTCTAGGGTCATTCTCAGAGACAAATAGAAATGAGCATTATTTAAAAAGCAAACAAACAACAAACAAAAACTTTGAGATGTTGGGGAGGTGAAAAGAATTTTAGTAACACACATAGCTATTTTGAATGCCTACTAAAGCATATGGATACGTACTCAAGTTACTCAAATAATTTGAAAATGAGTTCATGAGCACACACTTGAAAACACTTGAAGAAAGTGGTGAAACTTAGAAGTACTACAGGTTTGAAGTTTGACAAATAATGATTATACTTCAAAAAGTTGTACAAAGATTCTGCTTACTACTGCCTGTAGCATAACACTGCCTGACTTTCTAAGGAACACATTGTTAAAGTTGAAAGATGATTCCTTAGAGAGGGAGGTGAATATAGACCCACAAGGAACAAATCATGTCAGACTAGGCATTTGTGGACAAGATTTAGAAAAGTGTAAGATCAAAATGATGGATTAGTAGCTGATTGAAAAACTCAACCCAAAGAGATGATTAATAGATAAGTGTCAATGTGTAAAGGTGGCTTCCAGTAGGTGCCACTGGCCTTATCCTTGGCTATGTCCTTTTCAAAATTTCATCAATCATGTGGATAAAAATATAAATGCATGTCTAGTATTAATAGCAAGGATATATAGCAATTATGTTAAATTAGTTAAAAGGTAGGTGATTTAGATAATCTCTTTAAAAATCAGTTCAGGAATGCAGCTGGAAAAAACATGAATGTGTAATTGTCAAAATAAGGAAGAAAAATTATTTAAAATGAGGGCATTTATGGAGATCCAAGCATGCCTAGAAAGTTGTATTTAGTTGCTAATACATACTTTAAAGTGTCCCCCAGGTAGTGCTAGTGGTAAAGAATCCCGCTGACAATGCAGAGGATATAAGAGATGTGGATTTGATCCCTGGGTTGGGAAGATTCCCTGAAAGGGGGCATGGCAACCCACTCCAGTACTTCTTGCCTGGAGAAGAGGACATGGACAGAGAAGCCTGGTGAGCTACAGTCCATAGGGTAACACAGAGTCAGATACCACTGAAGTGACTTTGGACATATACACTGTAAAATGTCAAATTACATAGAACATGCTTAAAGAACAATGAGGGAAATTATATTATATGAAAATATAGTTTCAGGAAGTAAACGTTTTTCAGGCACTATGACTGGCTCACAGTAAGGAGGTATGTTGACTGGTGGGTGATGGCTTATAAGATGGCTTAGAAATGTTGTTTGCTGATAAGTAGACAGAAGGAAGAGCAGTGTGTGGGCTCTAATGGAATATTGATTCACCTTCTAACAGCTGATGAGTAAAAAAGTCAGGGAGCAGATTGACTAGGCCATGAGATACCATTCATTATTTATGTTCATCTGTACAAGTGACCATTTGGTAAGAAATAGTGTCTATGGGAAACCTCAACTGCACAATTTGATTTCTAAATGCTTTTCAAATGTTATGTCATATAAAATGAAAGACAAAAGACAGGTAGAAGTAGCTCTTAAGTTTATCAGAGGCTATATGTAAAACAAATAACTACATAAAATCCATATGTGTGTGTGTGTGTGTGTGTGTGTGGTAATTCTAATAGTCATCAGTACTGTCCCAAAGAGAGTTTGACTATTCCAAATGTAGAACAAATATTAGATCTCCAAACTTCTAAACACAAGGAGCCGAATGAGTGGTCTATCTTAGACCCCAGAGAAGGCATTTTATCAATGTCTTTCTCAAAGTAAGATGGTGAAAAAGGAAGGACATCTCAAAAAGTAGAACCAATAGCCATGCAGGTAGGGCAAGGGGCAGACTTGGAGACAAAATATACAATGACAGCCTAAACAACATCTCCCACCCTTAGAATAGGAACCCTCAAAACACTGCCCAACAGGTTTGGGGGATCACAGACCAGTGAAGGCTGGTTTCTTCCAAATAGGAGCTTTTATTGTAGTTATGTTTCTGAACACAAAGAGTGGATGAGGCACCTAACTTGGATTTAGTTCATAGGTCTCTCTAGTAAAAGGACATAGTTCCAGACGATGTAGAGACTGACATGTGAGTATTTTGGCTTGATACCCTTAATGAGGGATGTGAATGCTTCCTTCTGGATTAGAGTGAGAGACATAGAATTCCTATCTTGAAAGACAGACTCTAGACCATCATTATACCAAAAATATACCTTCCTCATCTCAATGACACAAGTCACAGCCTTCCCGACTTGTTCTGGCCAATGTAAAGAACAGGCAATGCTTTCTTCCTAGCAAACCTTAATGAGTGCTATTTTTTCACTGCTACAGACTGAGGCTTCTTCATCAGCCTGGGTGTCAGAACACAGAGCAAAGTGGCAGTTGATTCGTTAGAGATATTTACTAGGACTGAGAAACAATGTTTTGTTGAAAGGAGCTGAGGTTTTTGAGTCATTTGTTACCACGGTATAACATTGGCTGTTCTGACCATTGCAGTCTCTGAAAAACGAGATCTGATGCTGAGAGGTGGCTATATTTATACGTATATTTGTTGATTTATGGAAAGTAGGAACATTGTTCTTAAGCTTATGCTCTGTTGCCTACTATAAGACATAGTTATCTGTGCTGGATTCACTTAACACATAAAGTAGTAAGAGTCAATGCTTGCAAAACTGTTTCAATTAAGAGATTACCTTCACCCATATGACATGGAGATCTGAAGTGAATATTTTTATAGTATATTTTACATGAAAATAGTAAGGCATAAAATATAGACAGAAAGAGAAAGGAGAATGATCATGGAATTTTATGGAATAAAAACCTTGTTGTGGAAATTAGAGCTTGTTTAATTGTTGGAGAATTTGAGGAAATAGAAAACTACGGAGGATTGGAGATGATACCTACCAGCCCTGACAAGGAAGAACTGACTGAAACTTGCTGGACAGTAAGTGTTCTCTGCTGCTGTTAAAGGAGCTGGGGTGGCTCTTTCCTCTCTGAGTTCAAAGAATGGTGATTGGCCTGGACATTCAGCATCAGGTCAAACTCAAGAAGAGCTGGACGGGGTGCTAGAGAAATGGGGACAAAACAAGACCCCCTCTGCATCTGTCTCTCATGGCATCTATCCAGTTACAACCTTCAGAATATTGTCATGATGCTTCTATCTCTCAATCTCTGAAAATTCCCTTTTAGGCCAAACCTGAGCTCTGTCCATGGAGGGAACGGAATTCCGGGAAATGTAATTCTAGTTTACTTTCTCTTTCTCATGGATAACCTTTTATTTGTCAAATCATCATATTTGATTTGGCATAGATAGCCTAGTAAAATCTGATCATCTAAATCCTCCCAGTATTCTATTGAAACACTGAAGTTTGTAATTTAACTTCAAAAACAGTATTATAAGGAAAATTTTGTTTATTCAAAATATATTCATCCCTAGGGTAAGAGAAACAGCTTTACAGAGAAACTGAACCTATTTTTTTTAACATTTTTATATTTAAACAATGTTATTTGTGAATACTATACTCATAATTATTAGTTTAATGAGAATTTTGGAGAGTTATCTTTCTCTTCTGACTTTTAAAACTTAGAGTTCATCCATCAAATGAAATCTTATCTCTTATCTACAAGCAAGAAGAGAAACATGTTTAAATATCCAAATATTTATTTCATTGATCTCTTAGTTCCCTGAGTATTTCTTGTTGCTTATCAAACTAAAAATGTTGTTATATTTTCTAGTCTTCCTTGTGTCTAGCCAAGAGAGGGGTAAACTTTCTGTGCAGTTTCCAGAAAGTGCTCTCAGGGCTACTTGGGCTTCTGGGATGAAGATGAAGCTCCACAGGGTACTGGTAGAATGTGGCCCAAATTCAAAGCAGGGTGGAAAAGAAAGTGGGAAGAAATTGAGGATCCTGTCTCCCTGCATAATTCATGGAGCAAAAGCACCAAACCAGCCCTAAATTGATTCTTCTCAAATTGTACATAGAGGGAAATTAACTTCCATATTTGTCTGGAATTTTGGTCATACCAGGTATATCTAATGCAAACTCATATATTTCTGTCTTAGTCTGTTTGGGTTTTTTTTTTTTTAATTTTATTTTATTTTTAAACTTTACAATATTGTATTAGTTTTGCCAAATATCGAAATGAATCCACCACAGGTATACCCGCGTTCCCCATCCTGAACCCTCCTCCCTCCTCCCTCCCCTACCCTCCCTCTGGGTCGTCCCAGTGCACCAGCCCCAAGCATCCAATACCGTGCATCGAACCTGTACTGGTGACTCGTTTCATACATGATATTATACATGTTTCAATGCTATTCTCCCAAATCTCCCCACCCTCTCCCTCTCCCACAGAGTCCATAAGACTGATCTATACATTGGTGTCTCTTTTGCTGTCTCGTACACAGGGTTATTGTTAGCATCTTTCTAAATTCCATGTATTGGTGTTTTTCTTTCTGGCTTACTTCACTCTGTATAATAGGTTCCAGTTTTTTCCTGTCTTGTTTGGGTTTTTAAAACAAGGTAACAGAAACTGGGTGCCTAAACAACAGACATCTATGTCTCACAGTTCTGATGGCTGGGAAGTGGAAGGTCAGGCTCTGGCAAATTCCATGTCTGGTGAGACCCCTTTTTCTGGTTCACGGATAACTGTCTTATTGGAGTGTCAGCACATAGTGGAATGGGCTGGGGAGCTGTCTGGGATCTCTTCTGTTTAAGGGCACTAATTCTATTGATGGGGGATTTCCCCCTTTCCTCCCTGTTACCCCATGACCTATTCACCACTCACAGGCCTCACATTCAAATACCATCATATTGGGGATTAAGATTTAATACATGAACTTGTGAGAGGACGGGCTTAATGATTCATTCTATTGAAGCTTCTTAAAAGTGGAATTTCTTTGCAAAATTGCTCAGATTATTTTAAGTAAATCTGAAGGTAGGGAAACTGATCTAAGTCCTAGCTTTTGCTTAATAAAAAAATAAATTAAAAAACTTGTACTACTGCTTTTGTTTTTGTTGAACATTAATCAACAAAAATACATTTATTCTAAAAATTTTTTTAGAATAAATGCATTAGTTTTTAATGCTTTAGCCATATTTTCAATATATTCATCCCTACAGAAGTCAATTTTAGTTTCTTCAGGAAAAATCGTTATGCAGATTCACAGTTTGTTGCTTTAGTAATATTTAAGATAATTCCTAAATACTTCAAGTCAACTGAATGTGTGTGTCTGTAGATCCAATTCATTAATATTTTCCTTCCTTGAACTAAACTAACATCTGTGGTTATAAATAACAAGGTGACGACCTTCCTTAGGGCCATTCTGTTTACGCCAATAAAATTCATAATTTCCCCCACATTTCTAATTTCCCTTGTCTCTTTTGCATTATCAACTCTTTTGGTGTTGTTTGTACTAACTTTTAATTTATAACTCATGAATTTAATTAGAGCAACAGATTATTCTTTGAGATCAAGAAGATACTGCTTTGGTCTCATTCCAGCATTATTGTTATAGACTCCCCCACCTCAAAACAAAACTGCACCCAACTGTTTTGTTTTCCAAAGCTAATAGTCAAGTCATTAAGAAATATTGTATTTGGATTGTTCCTTTAATAAGCATCTTATTAATTTATTAGGTTTTTGAAGTGTGTATATTTTAAGGAAATTTGTAAAATATTTTATGATTGTATTATTCTAAGAATGCTAAGTCACTTCAGGTGTGTCTAACTCTGTGCGACCCCATAGATGGCAGCCCACCAGGCTCCTCTGTCCATGGGATTCTCCAGGCAAGACTACTGGAGTGGGTTGCCATTTCCTTCTCCATTTTCCCACATGGTAGAGGCTAATTGATGAAAAATGATGAAATAACATCTATGATGATGAAACAGAAAAATGTTTTGAGGTGCAAGAAAAGTAAGATCACTGAAATTCTAAAATGTACTTTAGATTTAGGAAAGGGTCCAGTGGGCCAATACAGGTAATGCTAGGACAAAATAACTTTTCTTCTCTTTTAAAGCAAGTTCTCTCTGCTCCTTGGAAGATCTCTTGTTTTTTTTTTCAGGTGTTTCTACAAAATAAGGTATTCTTTTCACAGTTTCTCTTAACTCTTGTTTCAAGGCAAGCACATAATTTTCACTCTCTCCTGTTTTTAGTGGCACTGGTTAATAGTCTGTATCAGGAAATAGTGGGGGTGGTTTCAATACGACATCAGGTAACTTTTCACCTCTGCTAAATCCAACTGCTTCAATGTTAAAGGTATAAGCAGCACGTCCTCTTCCTTTATTCGCAGCCACTGGAACTGCTGGCTAAGTCTCAAGGCTCAGGGAAAGAGTGCAGCTGAAGTGCCGGCCGGCAACCAAGGGGTGCAGACCGAAGGTTCTAGTGCTCCAAGGTCTACTGGTTCCACTTCTGGAGAAGGTGCGCTCCTTCTAGAGTATTCTATAATATTCCTTCTAAAGTATTCTAAGAATACTTTAGTGCTATAATTAGAAATGTGCTAGCTTCTGTAATGGAGAAGGCAATGGCACCCCACTCCAGTACTCTTGCCTGGAAAATCCCATGGACGGAGGAGCCTGGTGGGCTGCAGTCCATGGGGTAGCTAAGAGTCGGGCACAACTGAGCGACTTCACTTTCACTTTTCATTTTAATGCATTGGAGAAGTAAATGGCAACCCACTCCAGGGTTCTTGTCTGGAGAATCACAGGGACGGCGGAGCCTGGTGGGCTGCCGTCTATGGGGTCGCACAGAGTAGGACAGTACTGAAGCGACTTAGCAACAGCAGCAGCAGCAACTTCTGTAAGTGATAGCAAAAACACATTAGAATAGTTCATGAATCATATTCAGGCTAACCTTAGCATAGGAGGAAATCAGAATTTTTTATAATGTCATTGAAAGTAGGATCTTACTTTCAATAATGGCAAGTGTTGTTTAAATATATGTTTTAATCTATGTATTTGAGAGATAGTCATTCTTCTGAATTTGAATCCCCAAAAAAGTCATAAAAATAATTCATCTTAGATAAGTTTTTATGGTTTGGTTGAAAAGAACTGTAGAGACACTAACAAAAGCTAGAAACACAAATTATAAGTAAAGATAATGACATTTAGGTAGGAAAAGAGGTAGAGATATGGAAATAGTAATACACTCCAGTTGATCATAAGGCTCTTCCATGCTCACCCTGTCCAGCAATCCTTCACTCTCCTCATTCAGTGGATAATATTACACCCCAGTCAGACCAATTATGGAAGGATGGTGTCTACTCTAAGGCTGAGGGAGTTGTGTTCACCACCTCCCCACAGGGACAGCACCGCCTTCTTGAAGAAGGACCATCTGTCTGATGCTTTTCTGCCTCCTCTTCTGCCCAGGCTCTGAGACAAGTGACTTTCCTCAAGATCCTGCCCCTGATTGCCAGCTCCACTGCAAAGGTCACCCAGTGGAGAGCCGGGGTGGAATACAGGGGCTGAGCTCCATCACTGCAGTGCGTATCCTTTGTTCACTGTTAAGTCACTAAGTTGCGTCGACTCTTCGTGACTCCATAAACTGTAGCAAGTTAGGCTTCCCTGTCCTTCACCATTTCCCAGAGTTTGCTCAAACTCATGTCCATTAGTCCATTAATGCCATCCAACCATCTTATTCTCTGTCTCTCCCTTCTATTTTTGCCCTCAGTCTTTCCCAGCATCAGGGTCTTTTCCAGTAAGTTAGTTCTTTGCATCAGGTGGCCAAATTGGTGGAGCTTCAGCTTTAGCATCAGTCCTTTAGTGAATATTCAATGTTGATTTCCTTTAGGACTGACTGGTTTGATCTCTTTGCTGTCCAAGGAACTCTCAAGAGTCTTTTTCAGAACCACAGTTCAAAAGCATCAGTTCTTTGGTGCTCAGCCTTGTTTATGGTCCAACTCTCACATCCATACATGCCTACTGGAAAACCATAGCTTTGACTATATAGACCTTTGTCAGCAAAGTCATTTTGCTGCTTTTTAATACACTGTCTAGGTTTGCCATAACTTTTCTTATAAGGAGCAAGTGTCTTTTAATTTTGTGGCTGTGGTCACTGTCCACAGTGATTTTGCAGTCCAAGAAAATGAAATCTGTCACTGTTTCTACTTTTTCCCCATCTATTTGCCATGAAGTGATGGGACCAGATGCCATAACCTTAGTTTTTTGAATGTCAAGTTTTAAGTCAGCTTTGTCACTCTCCTCTTTCCCTTTCATCAAGAGACTCTATTTCCTCTTCATTTTCTGCCACTGAAGTGTATCATCTGTATATCTGAGGTGATTGATATTTCTCCCAGCAATATTGATTCCAGCTTATGCATCATCCAGCCCAATATTTAGTATAATGTTCTCTGCATATAAGTTAAATAAGCAGGGGGATAACATACAGCCTTGATGTACTCCTTCCCCAATTTGGAACTGGTCTGTTGGTCCATGTCCAGTTCTAACTGTTACTTCTTGTACTTCATGCAAGTTTGTCATGAGGCAGGTAAGGTGGTTTGGTACTCCCATCTCTTCAAGAATATTTCACAGTTTGTTGTGACCCACACAGTCAGTGTATCCTTGCCCTGAACTATATCTTCTCTGAGCAAAATACCTTCTCTAATTCCCACAGAAGAATCTTGTGGGGGTTCTGGCCAGCCTTCTGCACTTCCATCTGTTACCCACTACCCCCTTTGTGGGCTCCCGCCCCAGGAACAAAAGGTACCCTGCTTCCTCCTGCCTTCATGTTGGACACACTGCAGTTTCACTCCTGTGTTCATCCCAGATTCTCTGCTTTGACTATGTAAAACCATAAATGTACCACTTTAGATTTTTCATTCCTGAAATTATTGGATGTGCCATCCAGCTGTCCAGCTTTGGAGAAATGACCTAAACACTGTGTAACCACTTCAGTTTTGCCTCAGGAGAATGGGAAAATTCATTATTATCTCACAAGGTATTTGCCAGGTTTAAACTATTTAGTTACAGTATAGAACAGTGGCTGATCCTTAATGAGCACTCAGTTATTGGGTTATACCTTGCCACCACCAACATCATTGTCATCACCATCACTGTTATCCCTGCCTGAAATTTATGTCTACAAATCTCTGTATTCATCTGTTTGCCTAGGGTTATTTCTATGGGCTATTACTGATTAAGAGTATTTATCTGGTTCAATTCAATTTTAAAACAAGCAACATGTAAATGTGAAAGTATCAGAACAATTATGTTGGTGGAAAACGAAGATCATGGCATCTGGTCCCATCACTTCATGGGAAATAGATGGGTAAACAGTTGAAACAGTGTCAGACTTTATTTTTTTGGTCTCCAAAATCACTGTAGATGGTGATTGCAGCCATGAAATTAAAGGCGCTTGCTCCTTGGAAGGAAAGTTATGACCAACCTAGATAGCATATTGAAAAGCAGAGACATTACTTTGCCAACAAAGGTCCGTCTAGTCAAGGCTATGGTTTTTCCAATGGTCATGTATAGATGTGAGTGTTGGACTGTGAAGAAAGCTGAGCACCAAAGAATTGATGCTTTTTTTTTTTTTTTCTAATAAACTTAACACATAGTTTAATTCTAGGAAATCCATAACTTTAAACCCAGCATATTAATAGACTAATAATTACAAATGCTAAAACGTCATTTAATAAAATTCAACAAACATTTCTGAATAAATGGGGAAACTCCTAATAAAATAGGAATAGATGGATACTTCCTTTATATGGAAAAACACACACATACACATATCTCAAACCAAAACACCTCCCTCATGCTTGATAGTAAAACTTCATAAGTATCTTCATAAAAATGCAGTTGAATTTATTAGGTTAAGAGCAAAGAGATGAGGAATTCCCAAGGGATCCATGGGTCATGACACCAGGCTTCCAGTGCAGAGGGAAATAAGATCCTGTATGCAGCTTGGTGCAGCCAAAGAGAGAGGGACAGAAGTCCACCAGTCTTACCCTGGTTTACTTAGGAGCCACAGTTTCTGAGCTACATCTTTTCCTCACATGAGAAAGACAGTTCACTGAATGGCTACTAGAGTCTTTAGGGCTTAAAGGGCAACATGATCAAGTGTTCCCCAAAAAAGCAATTCAAAAGTCAAATAAGGGGAAAGTATCTTCAAGTTCTGTAATAAAGAACTGATTTATTTATTATTTGAAGAGTTCTTATGATCAATAAGAAAAAGATCAGAAACTCAATAGGAAAATATGCAAATATATAATGTGGATAATTCACACACACAAAAGAATTACAATTATTATACATACTCAACCATACTCTTAAATAAAAATGGAATGCCGTTATCACCTATCAGATTGGCAAAGATTCAGATTCAAAAGGTTTACAAATACAATATTGGCAGGTGAGTGTGTAAACCAGTGCATCCTCTTTGGAAAGCAATGTTACAATGACTATTAAAAGCACTTTAAGGTTAAATGTAATATTCTTAGACTTTGACCACTCTACCAAAAACATCCACCATTTCTGGCTCTAGCCCCTTCTTTTCTTCATAGCATACTACAATTTATAATTATTTGTCTGTAAACTATTTAAAGTCTGTCTCCCCGAGTTAGCATATAAAATTCTATGATGGCAGGTATCAAGCTTAATTTGCTTTTTGGTTTATCCCTAATATCTGCTATATTGCCTAGTACATGGAAAGCACTTGTATTAGTAAATACCTTCCCTTTGATCCAATAATTCCACTTCTAGGTGGCCCTTTTTAGATGACACATTCTTTTTCACCCAATAATTAATTCTATTTTTAGATGAGCATGCTACAGATGATAACCCTCATACATCCACAAAGATTTTCACTACAAGTATTGTATAATAGCAAAATACAGAAAACATCTTAAACATCAGATATAATATGGTTCATCCATAGATTGGAATACTATAGTCATTAAAAAGATATATTTATATGCATTGATATAAAACATCTCCAAGCCATGTAGATTCTTCTGTATAGTGTGGTATAAATGGAAATATACATACCTAACAAGAGGGCTTTCACTCAACTCTCTCTGGGAAAATCTCAAGCTAGTGTGATCCAATGTCAAGCTAGTGTGATCTAGGGTAAAATTTCCTCTCTACATCAACTCTGCCCTGCCAGATTCTAGAGCCACATCCTTTCACTTTCAGCTCTGTGGGCTTTCCAGGGTCTTGTGGCTTGAAAAGGGGCTTATCCAAATTAGATAGTTTTAATTTGTACTGAAAGTCTAAGTTTGGTCAGATATCACTACATGACAATAAGATCTTATCATAGACCACAAGTGGAGCTTGCTCTAAATGTCTTTCCAGCACTGGTGCTAACCAGTGTCTCCAGGTTAACTCTCTTGTCCACATGGTCCTTCCTGATCTGATCTTTTCATGAGCTCTACCAACCATCTCTTTATACCTCCTCCTTTTGCTCTTTCTCTTCCTCGTCTAGCTGGCACCTAATCTACTCATTGGAATACCCAAGCACTCTGGATCGTTATCTTCTTAATGTCTATTTTTATGGGTAAACCCCAGGACTCTTTCAATCAGGTCCTTGGCTTCTGATAGTCAAAGCCAAGTTTTTCAAAAAAATGTTGGCTTTCAGCACATGTACTATATATATATTTTTTAAAGTCATTCAGAACTGTAGTGGGCACCTGTTGGTTGCCTACCCCTGCCTTCCTAACATAACTCTAATATGGATACTCAGGTATCCATTCCTTACCCAATAGTCCATAAGGTGAGCAACTCGGCAGATCAGGAGTAAGTCATTCTATTTCCGGGGCAATGATATATCCGGAGGGGGGGGGGGGGGGGGCGGCGCGGGCGGCAGTGGGGCATGTGACCTAAGCTAATCTAATTAGTCTGTATTTCCTGGTCCACTTATGAAAAGAGAAGGAAAATTTTTGTCTTGGCATTCCAAATAAGATTACTGAGACTCAGCCCAATTAGAATTGATGCTTTTGAACTGTGGTGTTGGAGAAAACTCTTGAGAGTCCCTTGGACTGCAAGGAGATCCAACCAGTCCATCCTAAAGGAGATCAGCCCTGGATGTTCTTTGGAAGGAATGATGCTAAAGCTGAAACTCCAACACTTTGGCCACCTCATGCTAAGAGGTGACACATTGGAAAAGACTCTGATGCTGGGAAGGATTAGGGGCAGGAGGAAAAGGGGACAACAGAGGATGAGATGGCTGGATGGCATCACCGACTCGATGGACGTGAGTTTGAGCGAACTCCGGGAGTTGGTGATGGACAGGGAGGCCTGGCGTGCTGCAATTCATGGGGTCGCAAAGAGTCGGACACGACTGAGCGACTGAACTGAACTGACTGATACATGGCGAACTTCACCCAACAAATCAACTTGTATACTTTGTCATCAAATATGTTAAAGCAAAATGTTAAGAGCTTTTTGTATGAAAAGAAGCATTTTATTTTCAATATTTGCTACCAAAATATTCATTATTTATGTGTACTTAAAGGAAAAAAAATATTTGCATACTTTAAGCTACTAATTTGGCATATTTTTTAGATTCTTTTTCTCAACCTCGTTTTTTTTTTTTTTTTTTCTTTTTATAATTGAAGTATAGCTGGTTTACCATGTTTTGGGTGTATAGCAAAGTGATTCAGTTTATAATGTACATGTATATATATATATGTGTATATGTATGTGTCTATATATATACACATACATATTTTTTCGTTAATTGGCATATTTTCAAATTGTCTTTTAACACCAACTTGAAAATTGAATTCCGTTTTTATTCAATTTATTTATTTTAATTGGAGGATGACTACTTTACAATATTGTGATGTTTTTGTATCTTTAGTAATAATACTTTACAATTTTAAAATAACAATATTTTACAATATTCTTTTTTCTTGAATCAATAATTTATTCATATTGCTTTCCTTGCTGTTTGACTGAATAATGCACCACTGTCTAATGAGCCCATTATCCAAATACAAGAAAAGCCCAGAGTTTATTTTCAGTGCTTCTTTTAGCCTGTCTCTTACTATGATATGTGCAAGGAAATAGGAGAGAACTGACAGCAATTCAGGTGGAGTAGAACACCAGGTGGTCAGGGGCTGACTTTTTTAAATAGCTCTGTAATAGGAAAATGCAGGCCAGCACAGAGAAATAGGACCCATGATCACTGTCTTCACGCCAAAATGGAAAAATAAAATGTGAGAGATAGGGAAGATTGTCTTCAGAGACTCAAAACAGAGTAGAAGTTTTTAAGACTCTATTATTTGTGCTTCTGAAACTAAGAATTAGAAGCATTCAAAACTCTAAGCAGTGGGACACATAGTGAGTACCAAGGAACACATAGTGAGTACTAAGGAACACCACTGCCCAGTCGTTGGCCCGCAGGCACTAGATGGAGGTGTGGACATAATCTCCCACTATAATCTCCTCGGGGATGAAATGGCTGTGTGTGGCAAGAAGACAAGACAACAACTCAGGCTCAGAAATTGAAAAAAGGGATCAGTCTCCAAAAATAGGTTCAATTTATGGATCGTGTTTTCCAAGTAAGGCAGGGATTGTTGCAGAATTTTGAAAGGGACATGTATTAAGATAAATCAATAACAAAGCCCATATTGCTGGCTAGATTTCCTTGAAGACTGTTCCTATAGTATAGTGGCATTTGATACTAAGGTGAGTCTCTCTCATGGGGACAGCAAGAAACTCCACAGGAATCCCATGATGCTGAATCTTGGGAGCACTTGACTATTTGCAAATTCACAGATTTCTCTCAGTGATTTTTTGCTATTCTGTGTCTTTGCACAGTTTCTATAAATTCATCTTCAGATATCCTAGTAAGAGGTTTTGCATTCTGAAAAGAATGACCCTACTCTATCCTAGATGTTACTTCTTAAATTTTACATGATTTTCCCATTTAACAAAATAATCTTATTTAAAAATGTAACTGGTTCTCAATCTCACTTTTTATTTCCTAATTCAAATTTTTAAGGTTGCACTGAAAATATTTTGGAAAGCTTTGGGATTTAGATAGACATTTCTGAAATACTAATAATATACTCATTTATTCATAAAATGAATAGCAGTTATACTCTAAGATAAACATAGAATTGTATCTTTCAATATATTACAGATTTATAACTGAGTGAGTCTTTAGTCTGATGTACTTTTCTTATGCTTTTAATTCTGATTATTTGATTTAGTCATATGTGTCCACTGTCCACTATCATGGGATACAGTCCTATGAACACTGTGCTCACAGTGTTCATTCCCCCTGTGCTCACTGACATGTGCATGTGAAAATAAATGTACTCTAGTCCACGCTTTCCCTGTCAGCATCTCTTCCTAACAATGGCTAGGACTAAAGGAGAAAAATGGGGGAAAATGCACATTCTTAAATTCTACAATGTTCTTGTCAAGGATAAGTTTGAACAAAAAATATATTTGGTTATTTGGATTCAAAATGTGTACAAATGTTACATATCCAAATGGTTTTATTTATCACACTATTTTCTTTGAAATACAAATAGCTTAGTGTATGATCAGGTTTGTATTTTAAAGTAGCATTTATTGAACAGCAATGCATTATCAGCAAAGACCATTTGAGGATAAGAAGTTAAATATGCTGAAATGTGGCCTTAACTTTTTTTTTTTTAACAAAGATTCAGTGTTTTTTTATTTGAATGCTGATTCAATTTTAATTCTTATCCACAGTAATATTGAACATTAAACATAATTATCTCTCTCAAAAAAAAAGTTAAATATGCACAAAGAAGAAAATACCTATGAACTCAACTCTTCATCTTGATTATCAACTTGGTTTACAAAATGCCTACTTGTCCTTATGTATGTGTATACATATACGAGAAACTCAGTGTTCGTCTCGAGTGGGGATGAGTATCTCGGGAAACTTCTTGAGTTTCACAAAGAGTGTCAAGTACCCTTTCGAGTTTCAAGAGGGAACGTGGGATTTCTTTTGAAACGCTGCAGCGTAAAGGGGCCTCATCTCACATGGAGGGGAGAATTTTGTGGATTCTGTCAAGTTGTATATACATATGTATACACACATATACATACATATATGTGTATGTACATACATGTGTGTAGACACATATACACATATGTGTATATACATATGTGTGTGTGGAGTCAGCCCATGGAGTCAAAAAGAGTTGGACATGACTGAGAGAGGCAGCAGGCAGCGTGGTACTTTTATTACTTTTACTGCACGTGATAATCCAATATTCACTTTGTTCTGTGCTATGCTAAGGTGCTTCAGTCATGTCCAACTCTTTCCAACTCAATGGACCTTAGCCCACCAGGCCCCTCTGTCCATGGGATTATCTGGGCAGGAATACTGGAATAGGTAGCCATGTTCTCCTCCAGGGGATCTTCCCGACCCAGGGATCTAACCCAAGACTTATGTCTCCTGCACTGGCAGGAGGATTCTTTACCACTAGCACCACCTGGAAAGCCCCAATATTCACTTTATCATTCACTGAGTAGCCTGATTTCCTTCCAAAGTCAATATTTATAGAACATAAACTGTCTTAGAATGAGGGTTTTTTTTTTTTTTTTTTTTTAAGAATTTAAACTTCTAAAGAATGAGATCAAGATGTTAAGGACTAGAGTCTGCTGCTGCTGCTGCTAAGTTGCTTCGGTCATGTCCGACTCTGTGCAACCCCACAGATGGCAGCCCACCAGGCTCCACCGTCACTGGGATTCTCCAGGCAACATCACTGGAGTGGGTTGCCATTTCCTTCTCCAATGCATGAAAGTGAAAAGTGAAAGTGAAGTCGCTCAGTCGTGTCTGACTCTTCACGACCCCATGGACTGCAGCCTACCAGGCTCCTCTGTCCATGGGATTTGCCAGGCAAGAGTACTGGAGTGGGGTGCCATTGCCTTCTCCAGAGTCTACTAGGGACCTTAAAGGATGATGAGTCACTTATATAGCTTCTGTTTCACTCACATACAGGAAAATGTCAGTAAGAATATTTAAACCACTTTTATAGAAGCTACTATAATTTTTTTGAGAAATTTCATTAAATAGATATTTTACTAAGTTGCAGAATTTAACATGAGGATAAAACATTAGATAAGAGAATGTTTTCTCTAGAAAGTCACAAAGCTGAGCTTACTTGGAAAGAAATATTTATTCTTTTCCTGTAATCTTTGAAAACTGACAGGTACAGAATTATACCATATTGCTATTGAGAGTTAGAATTAGATGAATTTATAAAATTCATAAGACTGGTGCTCACTTCGGCAGCACATATACTAAAATTGGAATGATACAGAGAAGATTAGCATGGCCCCTGCGCAAGGATGACACGCAAATTCGTGAAGCGTTCCATATTTTTTAATACCCCACTTACACCTATGGATAGATCAACTAAACAGAAAATTAACAAGGAAACACAAACTTTAAATGATACAATAGACCAGTTAGACCTAATTGATATCTATAGGACATTTCATCCCAAAACAATGAATTTCACCTTTTTCTCAAGCGCACATGGAACCTTCTCCAGGATAGATCACATCCTGGGCCATAAAGCTAGCCTTGGTAAATTCAAAAAAATAGAAATCATTCCAAGCATTTTTTCTGACCACAATGCAGTAAGATTAGATCTCAATTACAGGAGAAAAACTATTAAAAATTCCAACATATGGAGGCTGAACAACACCCTGCTGAATAACCAACAAATCACAGAAGAAATCAAAAAAGAAATCAAAATTTGCATAGAAACGAATGAAAATGAAAACACAACAACCCAAAACCTGTGGGACACGGTAAAAGCAGTCCTAAGGGGAAAGTTCATAGCAATACAGGCACACCTCAAGAAACAAGAAAAAAGTCAAATAAATAACCTAACTCTACACCTAAAGCAACTAGAAAAGGAAGAAATGAAGAACCCCAGGGTTAGTAGAAGGAAAGAAATCTTAAAAATTAGAGCAGAAATAAATGCAAAAGAAACAAAAGAGACCATAGCAAAAATCAATAAAACCAAAAGCTGGTTCTTTGAAAGGATAAATAAAATTGACAAACCATTAGCCAGACTCATCAAGAAACAAAGGGAGAAAAATCAAATCAATAAGATTAGAAATGAAAATGGAGAGACCACAACAGACAACACACAAATACAAAGAATCATAGGAGACTACTATCAGCAATTATATGCCAATAAAATGGACAAGGTGGAGGAAATGGACAAATTCTTAGAAAAGTACAACTTTCCAAAACTCGACCAGGAAGAAATAGAAAATCTTAACAGACCCATCACAAGCACGGAAATTGAAACTGTAATCAAAAATCTTCCAGCAAACAAAAGCCCCGGTCCAGACGGCTTCACAGCTGAATTCTACCAAAAATTTAGAGAAGAGCTAACACCTATCCTGCTCAAACTCTTCCAAAAAATTGCAGAGGAAGGTAAACTTCCAAACTCATTCTATGAGGACACCATCACCCTGATACCAAACCTGACAAAGATCCCACAAAAAAAGAAAACTACAGGCCAATATCACTGATGAACATAGATGCAAAAATCCTTAACAAAATTCTAGCAATCAGAATCCAACAACACATTAAAAAGATCATACACCATGATCAAGTGGGCTTTATCCCAGGGATGCAAGGATTCTTCAATATCCGCAAATCAATGTAATACAACACATTAACAAATTGAAAAATAAAAACCATATGATTATCTCAATAGATGCAGAGAAAGCCTTTGACAAAATTCAACACCCATTTATGGTAAAAACTCTCCAGAAAGCAGAAATAGAAGGAACATACCTCAACATAATAAAAGCTATATATGACAAACCCACAGCAAACATTATCCTCAATGGTGAAAAATTGAAAGCATTTCCTCTAAAGTCAGGAACAAGACAAGGGTGCCCACTTTCACCATTACTATTCAACATAGTTTTGGAAGTTTTGGCAACTGCAATCAGAGCAGAAAAAGAAATAAAAGAATCCAAATTGGAAAAGAAGAAGTAAAACTCTCACTGTTTGCAGATGACATGATCCTCTACATAGAAAACCCTAAAGATTCCACCAGAAAATTACTAGAAATAATCAATGACTATAGTAAAGTTGCAGGATATAAAATCAACACACAGAAATCCCTTGCATTCCTATACACTAATAATGAGAAAACAGAAAGAGAAATTAAGGAAACAATTCCATTCACCATTGCAACGGACAGAATAAAATACTTAGGAATATATCTACCTAAAGAAACTAAAGACCTATATATAGAAAACTATAAAACACTGGTAAAAGAAATCAAAGAGGACACTAATAGATGGAGAAATATACCATGTTGATCGATTGGAAGAATCAATATAGTGAAAATGAGTATACTACCCAAAGCAATTTATAGATTCAATGCAATCCCTATCAAGCTACCAACAGTATTCTTCACAGAGCTAGAACAAATAATTTCACAATTTGTATGGAAATACAAAAAACCTCGAATAGCCAAAGCGATCTTGAGAAAGAAGAATGGAACTGGAGGAATCAACCTACCTGACTTCAGGCTCTACTACAAAGCCACAGTTATCAAGACAGTATGGTACTGGCACAAAGACAGAAATATAGATCAATGGAATAAAATAGAAAGCCCAGAGATAAATTCACGCACATATGGACACCTTATCTTTGACAAAGGAGGCAAGGATATACAATGGATTAAAGACAATCTATTTAACAAGTGGTGCTGGGAAATCTGGTCAACCACTTGTAAAAGAATGAAACTAGACCACTTTCTAACACCATACACAAAAATAAACTCAAAATGGATTAAAGATCTAAACGTAAGAACAGAAACTATAAAACTCCTAGAGGAGAACATAGGCAAAACACTCTCTGACATACATCACAGCAGGATCCTCTATGACCCACCTCCCAGAATATTGGAAATAAAATCAAAAATAAACAAATGGGACCTAATTAACCTTAAAAGCTTCTGCATATCAAAGAAAACTATTAGCAAGGTGAAAAGACAGCCTTCAGAATGGGAAAAAATAATAGCAAATGAAGCAACTGACAAACAACTAATCTCAAAAATATACAAGCAACTCCTACAGCTCAACTCCAGAAAAATAAATGACCCAATCAAAAAATGGGCCAAAGAACTAAATAGACATTTCTCCAAAGAAGACATACAGATGGCTAACAAACACATGAAAAGATGCTCAACATCACTCATTATCAGAGAAATGCAAATCAAAACCACTATGAGGTACCATTTCACACCAGTCAGAATGGCTGCGATCCAAAAGTCTACAAATAATAAATGCTGGAGAGGGTGTGGAGAAAAGGGAACCCTCTTACACTGTTGGTGGGAATGCAAACTAGTACAGCCACTATGGAGAACAGTGTGGAGATTCCTTAAAAAACTGGAAATAGAACTGCCTTATGATCCAGCAATCCCACTGCTGGGCATACACACTGAGGAAACCAGAAGGGAAAGAGACACGTGTACCCCAATGTTCATCGCAGCACTGTTTATAATAGCCAGGACATGGAAGCAACCTAGATGTCCATCAGCAGATGAATGGATAAGAAAGCTGTGTTTCATATACACAATGGAGTATTACTCAGCCATTAAAAAGAATACATTTGAATCAGTTCTAATGAGGTGGATGAAACTGGAGCCTATTATACAGAGTGAAGTATGCCAGAAGGAAAAACATAAATACAGTATACTAACGCATATATATGGAATTTAGAAAGATGGTAACGACAACCCTTTATGCGAGACAGCAAAAGAGACACTGATGTATAGAACAGTCTTATGGACTCTGTGGGAGAGGGAGAGGGTGGGAAGATTTGGGAGAATGACATTGAAACATGTAAAATATCATGTAGGAAACGAGTTGCCAGTCCAGGTTCGATGCACGATACTGGATGCTTGGGGCTAGTGCACTGGGACGACCCAGAGGGATGGTATGGGGAGGGAGGAGGGAGGAGGGTTCGGGATGGGGAACACATGTATACCTGTGGTGGATTCATTTTGATATTTGGCAAAACTAATATAATTATGTAAAGTTTAAAAATAAAATAAAATTTAAAAAAATTGCTAAGAAAAAAACAAAATTCATAAGACTGTAAGTTACTTCATTTAGATGCATGGATGCAAGTGAAATAAGATTTCAAGTGTTTACATAAACTATAGTGGATTCTAACAGTGAGAATAAAGAAATGAGGGAAGAAAAGAAAGAAGGCAGGGAGAGAAGGAAAAATAGTAGGATGGCATGGAGATGGAAAGTATGAAGGACTGTCACCATGTCTATTAGAATCTTACCCTCTTGTGTAATTAATTTTTGGCAGTCCAAATCTTTGTATTCCATGGAGATGACTGACATCACCATGTTTTGGTACAATCAAGTGGTCCCACTTAACCTTAAGTATGTGACAGCAGAATTGTAAAGTGATGGCTAGGAAAAACAGACACCACCAGAGCATCACCTCATATACCAAGGAGTATGAAATCCTGCATACCAAGGAGCCTCTAGCAGCACTCATGTCCGTGCTGAGCTCTTAATATCTGCTTCCAGCTTCCATCATTATGAATAACACACAGGGACACATCAAGTCTGACAGATAAATTGGAAAAAAATTTGACTTAACAAAATACCTGCTCAAATTTAATATAAATTACCTGAACACAGTCAACTTATTTATATATCAGTACTCTCATTTTCTTGAAAAATATAAATGCTTAATATTTTTTGTATTAGTGCAAAT
Source organism: Bos javanicus (assembly GCF_032452875.1). Classification (NCBI taxonomy): domain Eukaryota; kingdom Metazoa; phylum Chordata; class Mammalia; order Artiodactyla; family Bovidae; genus Bos; species Bos javanicus. The sequence continues at coordinate 1,893,891 of NC_083871.1, read as the reverse complement.
GTTCCCTCTCAAAATTAACTGGAGGGTTATTAAGGAGAGTGTATCACTTTATTTTATTATGTTTATATTTTTCAGATATATATTCTTATCTTTACAGGAGTAATACCCACTTTTATTAATGCTGCTAGGTATATTGAGCAACATAATTTTTGTGTTTATAATGTTTGAAATTGAATGTTGTTCTTGGGAAATGATTCATTTTGTAACTGTCTCGAGAATTCAGGTGAAATTTAATATCTCAGCTTTAAGTGTTTATTTTTTGTTAAATACTTGGTAAATCAATAGAATTAATTAGCTGGTATTTTGTTTTATCATCCATTGGTGCCACATAGGAATAACATCTGACATTACATTGGCATTTGAGTCAATATTTATACACAGTGAAAAAATGATGTTGTGTTGTATATTTAATATCCTACTTGCAGATAATTAAATTTTCATTGCAGACTCTATCTTATCAATATAAAACAACATTTGCATCCATTTTGATTTTCATTCACCTTGAATCTTTCTCAGTCAGATATTAACATTGACATCTTTTCTTCATTTCTCTTTTCATGCCCAGGAAAATTTTGGTATTTGGTAATACATTGAGTAAGAAGTATACACCTTTATTGCCACCTTATATTAACACATACTTTTTAGCTAGTTTTTGATAGAAATTGTCAATGTTTTCAATGACTGGCAAATAAAAATTTTCAAAATCAATACTGTTAAAACCTAAAAAGTTAATGAAAGCAGGAGAAGGGGACAACAGAGGATGAAATGGTTGAATGGCATCACCAAATCGATGGTGGTGAGTTTGAGCAAGATCCAGGAGTTGGTGATGGACAGGGAAGCCTGGCATTCTGTAGGCTGAACAACTGAACTGAAAACGTTAAAGGGAAAGTTGAATTCTAAAGAGTGATATCTGTTTGCAGTTAATCAGGAGCTGCTCAGTGTTCTTTATCACAGCTTTCCATTAACACTCTACTAACAAGACTGCTGATATAACACAATATATAAATGGACACATAATCTGAGAGAAATGTGGAAATGTGCAGTATGACTTAAACATTTGAAAATGACTTACTCTACTTGTAGGAATATAGTTTAAAAATAAAGGACGTAGTTTACAGTTTGTTGTACAAAAAAAATGACAAGATATTTAAACAATTTTGTTTATTTATCAAAATGCATGTTAAGAAGATAAGATCATGATGTTAGACAAATGTTTGTATATAGTATTGTATATGAGAACAATTTTCAAAAGCTATATTATTGCACAGATAAATATTTAGACTGAATTTTTTCTTGTTTTCATTTTTACTCTTAAATTTTTGTTTAAATATAGTTGATTTACAATATTTTGTTAGTATCAGCTGTATAGCAAAATGATTGTTTCATATATATATATATATACACATGTATATACAATATATATATATATATATATTATTTTTTTACATTCTTCTCCATTATGGTTTACCAAAAGATATTAAGTATAGTTTTCTGGGCTATACAACAGGTCCCTCTTATTTATTTTATATATAGGAGTGTGTATGTGCTAATCCCAAACAGAACTATATGAAACAGATCTTCATGACTCAGATAGACATGATCATGTGATCACTCACCTAGAGCCAGACATCCTGAAGTGTGAAGTAAAGTGGGCCTTAGGAACCATCACTACAAACAAAGCTAGTGGAAATGATGGAATTCCAGCTGAGCTATTTCAAATCCTCAAAGATGATGCTGTTAAAATGCTACATTCAATATGCCAGCAAATTGGGAAAACTCAGCAGTGGCCACAGGACTGGAAAAGGAGTTTTCATTCTAATCCCAAAGAAAGGCAATGCCAAAGACTGTTCAAATACCACACAATTGCACTAATCTCATTCACTGGTAAACTAATGCTTAAAATTATCCAAGCTAGGCTTCAACTGTACATAAACCAAGAACTTTGAGATGTTCAAGTTGGATTTAGAAAAGGCAGAGGAAACAGAGATTAAGTTGGATCATAGAAAAAGCAAGAGAATTCCAGAAAAATATCTACTTCTGCTTCATTGACTATGGCAAAGCCTTTGACTGTGTGGATCACAACAAACTGTGGAAAATTCTTAAAGAGATGGGAATACCAGACCACATGACCTGCCTCTTGAGAAATCTGTATGCAGGTCAAGAATATTAGAAAATCACACTGCAAATTCTCCTAAAAGCATAAAAGGACAAATAAATAGAAAATACCATTTATAGAAGTAGTATTGCAAGACTCCAATTGCCAGTTAGCCAAATCCTTCATAGTAAAAGTGTTTTAAAAGAAAGAAAGAAAGAAAAGAAAATCAAGGAATGGGAAATATTCAAATAGATCGTGAAGCTAAACTTTTTTTGAAATAAAGAAAAATTAAAACATTCAAATTGAAAAACTCTATGGCGTGCTAAAGTGTGAGAAGAAAAGAAACCAAAAGTCAACATACTATAACAAAATGTAATAATTGCATGGGAAAAAGAGAAAAGTATTGAATCACCATAGAGAAAAAATGGATTATCAACAAAGGAAAGAGAATTGTATTAATATCAGGCTTCTCAGTACCAGTAAAGGGATTAGAATATAATGGAGTTATTTTTTTTAATCAATTTTAATGGGTTATGATTTATACACTACAAACCAATACAGTACAAATCCATTTAGACTGCAACACTTAACACATCTTTAAAAAAATATACATGCATTAACCTCTTGTCAAAAAGTAAGATGCAGAACATTTCCATCATCCCAAAGATGCTCCTTGACCCTTTACTGTCCATCACTTCTGTAGAACTGACCCCAACCACCAATCTGCTTTTAGTCAGTATACCTTTGTTGGAATTTTCTAAAATTCTATACAAATGGCATCACAGAGTATATACTTTATTGGGTCTGGCTTCTATTACTTAACATAGATTTTAAGATTTATCCATGTTGTTGCTTGTATTAGTAGGTTATTTTTGGTACTGTTAAAACTGGTCATGGAAAGAAAAAAGAAAAAGAAAAAAGGAGGGGAGAAGGAAAGAGATGCACACAGAAAATGAGATAATTTCTAACAGAGACGAGCAACAAGAGCAGAGCAATATTATCAAGAATTGAATGCTAATATATTTGAAAACCTAGATAAAATGAGCAGGCTTCACCCTCTTCTCCTTCTTCCCTCAATCTTCCCCAGCATCAGGGACTTTTCCAGTGAGTCAGCTGTTCACATCCGATGGCCAAAATACTGGAGTTTCAGCTTCAGCATCAGTCCTTTCAAAGAGTATTCAGGGTTGATTTCCACTGATTTGATCTCCATGCTGTCCAAGGGACCCTCAGGAGTCTTCTCCAGCACCACACTTTGGAGGTATCAATCCCTTAAGGTTCAGCCTTTTTACTGTCCAGCTCTCACAACCATATGTGACCACTGGGAAGACCATAGCCTTGACTCTATGGACTTCTGTCAGCACAATGATGTCTTTGCTGTTCAACACATCATCTAGGTTTGTCATAGCTTGTTTAAGATTTAGTTTTAAGCATGTTTAAGATTTAGTTTTAAGCAGGCTCTTTCACTGTCCTCCTTCACCCTCATCAAGAGGCTCTTTAGTTCCTCTTTTCTTTCTGCCATTAAAGTGGTATCAAACACTTATCTGAAGTTGTTGATGTTTCTCCTGCCTATCTTGATTCCAGCTTGTAACTCATCCAGCCCAGCAGGTCACATGATGTGCGCATCATATAGATTAAACAAACAGGGTGACAGAAGACAGTCCTGTAGTATTCCTTTCTCAATCTTGAACCAGTTAGCTGTTCCATACAGAGGTTTAACTGTTGTTTCTTGACCCGCATACAGGCTTCTCATGAGACAGGTAATATGGTCTAGTATTCCCATATCTTTAAGAGTTTTCCACAGTTTATTATGATCCACATAGTCAAAAGCTTTGGCATAGTGGATGAAACAGAGGTAGGTGTTTTTTGGAATTCCCTAGCTTTCTCTATGATCCACCAAATGTTGGCAATTTAATCTCTGGCTCCTCTTCCTTTTCTAAACCCAACTTGGATATCTGGAGGTTCTTGGTTCACATAATGCTAAAGCCTAGCATGCAAGATTTTAAGCATGACCGTACTAGCATGGGAGATGAGTGCAATTTTCTGATGGCTAGTATATTCTTTAGTACTACCCTTCTTGGGAATTTGGATGAGGACTGATCTTTTCCAGTCCTGTGGCCACTGCTAGGTCTTCCAGATTTGTTAACATTTTGAAGGTAGGACCTTGATGGCATCATCCTTTAGAGTTTTGAATAGTTCTACTGAAATTCTGTCTCATCCACTAGCTTTATTAACAGTAGTGCTTCCAAAGGCCCACTTGACTTCACTCTCCAGAATGTCTGGTTCTGGGTGGCTCACCACCCTCTAGTAGTAATCTGGTTCATCTGGATTTTTTAGTGCAGTTCTTCCATATATCCTTTCCATCACTTTTTGATCACTTCAGCATCTGCGAAGTCTCTACTATTTATGTCCTTTATAGAGTACCTCAATAAACTTTACATATACTGATATGCTTAATTGTATACAGTGTATATATAGTATTAACAGCATAAATATACAGTAGGTCCCCAAGTACCTATTTGGTCTGGAAGAGATTAGTGAAAATGAGAGTACATAAGTTATTTAAAATGCATTTCATGCAAATCAAAACCACAATGAGGTACCATTTCATGCCAGTCAGAATGGCTGTGATCCAAAAGTCTACAAGCAATAAATGCTGGAGATGATGTGGAGAAAAGGGAACCCTCTTACACTGTTGGTGGGGATGCAAACTAGTACAGCCACTATGGAGAACAGTGTGGAGATTCCTTAAAAAACTGGAAATAGAACTGGCATATGACCCAGCAACCCCACTGCTGGGCATACACACTGAGGAAACCAGAATTGATGGAGACACATGTACCCCAATGTTCATTGCAGCACTGTTTCTAATAGCCAGGACATGCAAGCAACCTAGATGTCCATCAGCAGATGAATGGATAAGAAAGCTGTGGTACATATACACAATGGAGTATTACTCAGCCATTAAAAAGAATACATTTGAATCAGTTCTAATGAGGTGGATGAAATGGAGCCTATTATACAGAGTGAAGTAAGCCAGAAAGAAAAACACCAATACAGTATACTAACACATATATATGGAATTTAGAAAGATGGGAACGACAACCCTGTATGCGAGACAGCAAAAGAGACACAGATGTATAGAACCGTCTTTTGGACTCTGTGGGAGAGGGTGGGGGGATGATTTGGGAGAATGGCATTAAAACATGAACAATATCATATAAGAAACGATCACCAGTCCAGGTTTGATACAGGATGGAAGCTTGGGGCTGGTGCACTGGGATGACCCAGAAGGATGGTATGGGTAGGGAGGTGGGATGGGGGTTCAGAATGGGGAACACGTGCACACCCGTGTGGATGCATGCTGATGTATGGCAAAACCAATACAATATTGTAAAGTAATAAAATAAAATAAAATAAAAAAATAATAAATAAAAAAGTAAAATAAAATAAAATCCATTTTGATTTATAGCATTAAAATGCTTTATCATTGGAACAAAAAAATATGTGGAAAAAACAGATATTTCAGAGAAAATCAAAATAAGAGCTAACAGAGATGCAAGTCTAGTGTACATGAAAATAATATACTTTGAGGATAATATTACATTTCAAGAGGGGCAGATATACTAGTAAATAGCTTTGAGAAAATCTGGAAAATTAAAATTGAATTTCTATCTCTGTGTCTTATTGATTTTTACTTTGACATGATTAAAAAATTGAAAGTGAAAGGTAAAACCTGTTCAGAATGTAAACCTCCATTTTTATGTTAGAGACTTGGTGGCAATATCTGGCTTCAGGGAGTAGAGGGTGGGAGTAGGGTGGGGTGTGGGATTTCAGTACTTTCAGTGAATCCTTGAAAACTTCCTCTATAGCCCTTCCTGCTGAGGAGATCAAGGAAATGGCAAACCACTCCAATATTCTTGCCTTGTGCCTTCCTGCTGTCCACCTACTGAGCTACATTTATTTGGGTTCGCCCTCTACAAAAACTCAGGTTTCAGCTGTTCCTGTACTGAAATTACCCCTTTTCAATCTGTTTTCTCATATCTAAAATTATTTTGATAGATATTGATAACCCTTCTCTATTGACATGAAATTATTCATCTAAATGTTTTTAATTGATTATAAAATAAGATAACTTCTTATAAAATATTAAAAAAAATTGCCAGGCTTAGATAGATTATTTTAAACTATTATGAATGAAAAAAATTCAGTATTATCTGTAATGTGTTAGATATTTTCATTTGAATCCAATTATAATAACTTTTTTTTTCTGAAATCCAAAGTAAGATAAGCCAATCTCCTTTTTCCTATTATTGAATTTACCAGAATATTAAAGTGCACTAAAACAGCTTGGGTAATCAGAACAGACAGTGTGCGCTTATCAAATAACATATCCTGAGCTGATTTACTTAGCAGTGTCAACTTCATCTAAAAATATCTGTCCCACTTTTTCATTGTAATAATCCTATATGACAGATACGCCTGACAAAGTAAAATGTCTCTCTATAAGGTTGCACCATTATTATAAATATGTAATAATATAAACTAATTCTTAAGCTGGCTTCCTGATTGACACCAAAGTCACTTAGAAGACTGTTCATGATTTAAAAAGCATAATTAGTGTCAGGGACTTTCACCGTTATTAAATATAGCTTTAAGGTACTACATAAAGCAGGCGGAAAAGTCAGATAACTGAAGTTATGGAACAGGTATGCTTTCAAATTGGAATGTTTTTAATTATTCTTTAGGGGCTTCCCTGGTAGCTCAGTGGTAACGAATCTGCCTGCCAAATGGGAGAAATAGGTTCAATCTCTCAATCAGGAAGATCCCCTGGAGAAGGAAATGGAAACCCACTCCAGTATTCTTGCCTCGGAAATCACATGGACAGGGGAACTTGGTAAACAGGTATCACAGAGAGTTAGTGACTGAACAGCAACAACAATTATTCTTTGACAAAGAACTAAGCAAGATCATTGACTCACTGCCTAACAGTGATAAATGTTGCTCTGTGTTAGAGCAAAATATCCCGCTGTAAACTTTTCTTGCATTCCTTTGTGGCTGTTTCTCCTCTAATATAAGCAACCGACAAACAACTAATCTCAAAAATATACAAGCAACTCCTACAGCTCAACTCCAGAAAAATAAACGACCCAATCAAAAAATGGGCCAAAGAACTAAATAGACATTTCTCCAAAGAAGACATACAGATGGCTAACAAACACATGAAAAGATGCTCAACATCACTCATTATCAGAGAAATGCAAATCAAAACCACTATGAGGTACCATTTCACACCAGTCAGAATGGCTGCGATCCAAAAGTCTACAAATAATAAATGCTGGAGAGGGTGTGGAGAAAAGGGAACCCTCTTACACTGTTGGTGGGAATGCAAACTAGTACAGCCACTATGGAGAACAGCGTGGAGATTCCTTAAAAAACTGGAAATAGAACTGCCTTATGATCCAGCAATCCCACTGCTGGGCATACACACTGAGGAAACCAGAAGGGAAAGAGACACGTGTACCCCAATGTTCATCGCAGCACTGTTTATAATAGCCAGGACATGGAAGCAACCTAGATGTCCATCAGCAGATGAATGGATAAGAAAGCAGTGGTACATATACACAATGGAGTATTACTCAGCCATTAAAAAGAATACATTTGAATCAGTTCTAATGAGGTGGATGAAACTGGAGCCTATTACACAGAGTGAAGTAAGCCAGAAGGAAAAACATAAATACAGTATACTAACGCATATATATGGAATTTAGAAAGATGGTAACAATAACCCGGTGTACGAGACAGCAAAAGAGACACTGATGTATAGAACAGTCTTATGGACTCTGTGGGAGAGGGAGAGGGTGGGAAGATTTGGGAGAGTGGCATTGAAACATGTAAAATATCATGTAGGAAACGAGTTGCCAGTCCAGGTTCGATGCACGATGCTGGATGCTTGGGGCTGGTACACTGGGACGGCCCAGAGGGATGGTATGGGGAGGGAGGAGGGAGGAGGGTTCGGGATGGGGAACACATGTATACCTGTGGTGGATTCATTTTGATATTTGGCAAAACTAATATAATTATGTAAAGTTTAAAAATAAAATAAAATTAGAAAAAAAAATAAATAGTTTGGCAAAAACTGACATTAAACACCAGTGTTCATGGTATTTGGGATCCAGTTTTTCTACTTATTCTTTGGAAAATGGAGGAAATTTATTATGATATCAAGACTATTTCTGAGGAGTTACTTTAATTCTGAGTTTTGGAAGTTTTAGTATTCTAGTCTATGGCCTCAAAAGTTTTATCTTATCAACCACATTCCTTGATTCTAAGTGTGTAGCGGAAACAACAACAACAACAACAACAAAAAAACATATTATAAAATGTAACAAGAAACTCCTTTGTTATTGCTGTCATGTAAGGCCTTGCATTCAATCTTTCCTCCTCAGTCAACTTCATACTTAAATGGCACAGAAGTAGGTAAAATAAATTGCTCTCACTTGATAGACATAGTTGCTGAGTCTACATAAGTTATTTTTGACCAAAAATTCACAGAGCAAGTCAATGTCATACCAGGTCTTAGACAGTAATTTATATGCCCTGGAATGATTGATTTGTACACTAACCTAGCCTTTTGCTAATTACAACTACTTTGAATGAACTTATTTACTGCTAATACTGCTAGCAATGGTGATATTATGATTCCTTGTGATATATTAATACATATTTGTACACATACACATATATACACAGGCATTCATGTATGTACAATTTATTACAGAATATGTTGTAAACATATTTGATATACACTGTCAGCAAAGTATTTGTCTGAAAGGCTACTGCACAATTGCACTCATTTCACATACTAGTAATGTTATGCTCAAAATCCTTCAAACTAGGCTTCAACAGTATATGAACTGAGAAATTCCAGATGTACAAGTTGGATTTAGAAAAGGCAGAGGAACCAGATATCAAACTGCCAACATCTGTTGGATCATAAGATCATAGGAAAAGCAAGAGAACTCCAAAAGAACATCTACTTTTGCTTCATTGACTACTCTAAATCTTTGTCTGTGTGGATCACAACACATTGTGGAAATTCTTAAAGAGATGGAAATACCAGACCACCTTACCTTGCCTCCTGAGAAACTTGTATGCAAATCAAAAGTAACAGTTAGAACCAGACCTGGAGCAATAGACTGGTTCAGAATTGGGAAAGGAGTATGTTAAGGCTGTATATCATCACCCTGCTTATTTAATTTATATGCAAAGCACATCATGCAAAATGCCAGGCTGGATGAAACACAAGCTGGAGTCAAGAGTGCCAGGAGAAGCATCAATAACCTCAAATATGCAGATGACATCATTCTAGAGCAGAAAGTGAAGAGGAATTAAAGAGCTTTTTGATGAAGGTGAAAGAAGGGAGGGAAAAGCTGGTTTAAAACTTAATATTCAAAAAATGAAGATCATGGCATCTGGTCCTATCACTTTGTAAAACAGAGATGGGGGAAAAAAATGGAAATGTTGACAGACTTTATTTTATTGGGCTCCAAAATTACTGTGGATGGTGATTGCAGCCATGAAACGAAAAGATGCTTGCTCCTTTGGAAAAAAAAAAAAAAAGCTATGACAAACATAGCATATTAAAAAGCAGAAACATGGCTTTGTTGACAAAGGTCCGTATACTAAAAACTCTGGTTTTTCCAATAATCATATATGGATGTCAGTGTTGGACCATAAGAAGCATTGAGCACTGAAGAACTGATGCTTTTGGATAAGAAAACTGGTACGTATACACAATGGAGTATTACTCAGCCATTAAAAAGAATGCATTTGAATCAGTTCTAATGAGGTGGATTAAACTGGAGCCTATTATACAGAGTGAAGTAAGCCAGAAAGAAAAACACCAATACAGTATACTAATGCATATATCGGAGAAGGCAATGGCACCCCACTCCAGTACTTTTGCCTAGAAAATCCCATGGATGGAGAAGCCTGGTAGGCTGCAGTCCATGGGCTCACTAGAGTCAGACACGACTGAGCGACTTCCCTTTCACTTTCATGCATTGGAGAAGGAAATGTCAACCCACTCCAGTGTTCTTGCCTGGAGAATCCCAGGGACAGGAAGCCTGGTGGGCTGCTGTCTATGGGGTCGCACAGAGTCGGACACGACTGAAGAGACTTAACAGCAGCAGCAGCAAGGCATATATATGGAATTTAGAAAGATGGTAACAATAACCCTGTATACGAGACAGCAAAAGAGACACTGATGTATAGAACAGTCTTTTGGACTCTATGGGAGGGGGAGAGGGTGGGATGATTTGGGAGAATGGCATTGAAACATGTATAATATCATATATGAAACGAGTCAGCAGTCCAGATTCAATGCACGATACTGGATGCTTGGGGCTGGTGCACTGGGATGACCCAGAGTGATGGTACGGGGAGGAAGGAGGGAGGAGGGTTCAGGATGGGGAACACATGTATACCTGTCATGGATTCATGTTGATATATGACGAAACCAATACAATATTGTAAAGTTAAAAAAAAAAAAAAGATATATGGCGAAATTCATATTGTATGGTGAAACCAATACAATATTGTAAAGTTAAAAAAAAAAAAGAATTGATGCTTTTGAACTGCAGTGCTGGACAAAAACTCTTGAGAGTCCATTGAACAGCATGAAGATCAAACCAGTCAATCCTAAAGGAAATCAACCTTGAATTTTCACTGAAGGACTGATGCTGAAGCTACAATATTTTGGTTACCTGATATGAAGAGCCAACTCACTGGATAAGACTCTGATGCTGGGAAAGATTGAGGGCAGGAAAAGAAGAGGGTGACAGAGGATGAGATGATTGGATGGAATCTTCAATTCAGTGGACATGAGTTTTAGCAATCTCAGGGAGATAAGTAAGAACAGGAAATCCTTTCATGCTGCAGTCCATGGGGTCACAAATTGTTGGACATAAGTGGGCAACTGAACAACAAAAAGGAGCAGATAGTAGTGTTTTAATAACCCTACTCCCCATCAACATACACAGTTTCCCTGTCAAATTCCTGCAGTACATTTCTTGCAATTAATGACCCAATATTAGCATATTAACTAAAGTCCATAATTTATTCAGATCATATAACTTATTTTTATCACTCTCTTAATGGCCAGAAATAAATCTGACACAATATTTTGAAGATATATTTTTACTTATTGACATATTTGACTCAAAGATCATCTAATCATTTTTTTTTATACCACAAAAGTGTCCTTTAAAAATATTACTGGAAAATGGCACATCCAAATATTCATCATCACCATGGAATGAGAGGCATTCTGGCATTTGTGCTTCATCCCCTATTTATCTTTGCACTGCTCATTCTCACGTCTATTTCTCTAACACAGAACTAATTTTCTGTTCTTAACATCATGGTTTTATTATCAAATCACATGCTGCTGTACTTAAACTTCCACAGTAGCTTGTTAATTTGTCTCCTTGACCATCAGACATCCATATACTAGTGCAATAATCATATTTCATCATATGTACATATATTATGATATTAAATTTTAGTTGAATACATAAGCTATTCATTCATCTATTTTCTGGCTTCCCTGATAGTTCAGTTGGTAAAGAATCCACCTGCAATGAGGGAGACCTGGGTTCAGTCCTTGGTTTGGGATGATCCCCTGAAGAAGGGAAAGGCTACCAACTCCAGTATTCTGGCCTGGAGAATGCCATGGACTGTATAGTCCATGGGGTCACAAAGAATTGAACATAACTGAGTGACTTTCACTTTCACATAAGTTATTAATCTCTTTTCTGTTAAATAATTACTTTATAGATCAACTAAATTGCCTATTTGAAAAGAAGCTCTATTCAGTTCCCAATGTCCCAAAGGTAACAAGTTTGGCATCTATTTCTTCAGACTGAAAATAAATTTTATCTTGATATATATTGTTTTGCTATAATACAGTGTGGTAATTTAAAAAGTATAAAAAACCCAAAGCTAATATTTTGTTAGTTAATGCAATGGTTAATCCATTTTTAATTCTGAAACATAACTATTAATGTAAAATTTATTAGTGATTATTTTTATATACAAAGAAATGCAATATTCCATATAATGCTTGGCATATATATATATATATATATATATATATGTAAACATATATATGTATATACATATGGGAGTTATCCTGTAGTTTTCTTTTTTAAATTTTTTGAAGATTTTTTTTAATGTGGACCATTTTGAAGGTTTTTGTTTAATTTGTTGCAATATTATTTCTGTTTTATTTTTATTTTTTTAGTTTTTTTTTTTTGTTTTTTTTGGCCATGAAGCATGTGAGATCTTGACTCCTAATATCACACCCATGCATTAGAGGCAAAGTCTCCACCATTAAACCACCAGGGAAATCCCAATCCTGTAATTTTCTTTTCCTAAATTGTCTTACTCTGAATTTGATAACTGAGTTACTCTAGACTCTTCATATGATTTTGGTACATCATTTCCTGTATCTTGGAGACACTTTCAGTGGGAATTTATCTGTTCTTTTTAAAGTATAGATGTTCAATGTCTCAATAAATTTGCCTGGTGCTCTTTTTTTGATGGTAGATGTTCTTTAGTGGTACTTGAGCTATTTGAGATTTTTACTCTAACCAGAAAATTTTGGTGTCACTTTTAAGGTAACAGAGAATCTCTCTTAAGTCAAAATCCACTTATTTTATTCCAAAATAAGATTTTTCAAATTGACTTTATATCCTCACTTAAGATATTTCATATCCTACCCTCTCTACCTTCCTCCAACTTTGTTAATGATAATACAAGATATTTCCATTTCTTATTGTTGTAAGTCATTTGTTTTGACAAAACTGCCTTCTTTAGGCAATACTATATTTTACTTATTTCTTAGATCATCACTGATATGTGCATTTCCCTTATTGTGTATAGATTTGCTATTTTTCTCTGATGAAGTACATCTTCAGTACTTCTTTCAAAGATAATCTGGGTGCGACAAACTCCTTGAGTCTTTAAATGTCTGAAAGATCTTCATTTCATCTTCGAGTCAAATGATTGTTTCACTCTCCCGGGCCAAACGTGACTTTCTTCAGTATTTCTCTAATAGTGCTTTATGATACTATTACAGCTAGTGTCACTAGCAATATCAGAAAATAACAATCATAACAAACTGGTGCTAAGTACCAGACACTGTTCTAGTTATTTTATAAAGATCAACTAAATTAATATTCTGTCTAATAAGGCAAGTAATTACTATATTCATTTTACAGACAAGAAATCTGGAGCCCAGAAAGTTGAGTAAACCACCCAGTGGTGCACAGGTGGTGAGCCAGGTCCATTTCAGCACTCACATTCTCCATCACTGGGTTGTGCAGCCTTGCCATGTCAATGCGATCCCTGCTCTTTAGATGTATATTCATTTCATCACTGTTGGAGCTTAGAATACTTCTTTATAATTGACATTTTGAAGCTTATTTACAGTTTGTCTATGTATGAGTTTCGGAGAAGGCAATGGCACCCCACTCCAGTACTCTTGCCTGGAAAATCCCATGGACGGAGGAGCCTGGTAGGCTGCAGTCCATGGGGTCGCTCAGAGTCGGACACGACTGAGCGACTTCACTTTCACTTTTCACTTTCATGCATTGGAGAAGGAAATGGCAACCCACTCCAGTGTTCTTGCCTGGAGAATCCCAGGGATGGGGGAGCCTGGTGGGCTGCCGTCTCTTGGGTTGCACAGAGTCGGACAGGACTGAAGCAACTTAGCATGTATGAGTTTCTTCTAATTTATTCTGTACTGCAATTGTTAATCTCCTTCTAAATTGTTCTGATGAATTATTAGATATCATTTCATGTTGTTGTTCACTCAGTTATGTCCAACTCTTTGCAACCCCATGGACTGCAGCACACCAGGCTTTCCCGTCCTTTACAATCTCCAGGAGCTTGCTCAAACTCATGTCCATTGAGTCAGTGATGCCATCCAACCATCTTATCCTCTATCATCCCCTTCTCCTCCTGCCTTCAACCTTTCCCAGTATCAGGGTCTTTTCTAATGAGTCAGCTCTTTGCATCAGGTGGCCAAAGTATCGGAGCTTCAGCTTCAGCATCAGTCCTTCTAATGAATATCCAGGATTGATTTCTTTCCAGGAATCACTCTTCCCATTAATCACTCTGTTTTTGTCTTTGGAAATTCCCTTATAGTCTTATGAATTTTTCTTCCATATTTTACAACTTTCAACCTTTGTACTATATTCTGAGACAGTTAATCCGTTTCATATTTGAACTTAGCATTGGGTTAGCCAAAAAGTTTCTTTGGTTTCTATGTAAGGATAAGATACATTTTTCATTTTCACCAAGAACTTGATTGAACAACATATTATCACCATTTTGTTTCACTACTTTCTTCCATTTTTCAAGCAATTTCTTATTTCCATGTTCCCAAAACTCTTAAAACTGTTAAAAAACCCAAAATTTTTTTTATAGTCTTCCAGGAAATTGATTTTTTTTCCATTAAGAGAATATTGTAAAGACTGAAATAAATGGAAATCTGAAGGTGTAATATCTAATGAGTATGGTGGATAAATCAGAGTTTCTCAGCCTAGCTGTAACAGTTTTTGCCTGGTCATTAAAGAAACATGTGGTCTTGCATTATCCTGATGGAAGATTATACATTTTATATTGATTAATTCCAGATGATTTTCATCTAGTGCTGCTTTAATTTGGTCTAATTGGGGGCAGTACTTGTTGGGATTGATCATTTGGTTTCCCAGAAGCTCATAATAGAGGAGTCTCTTCCAATCCCACCATATACACAACATCTTCTTTGGATGAAGACCAGCTTTTGTTGTGGTTAGTCCATAATCTCTTCCATTCCACATCATTTTTCAGTATCCACTTTTCATCACTCATCAAAATTTGTTGTGAAGTGGAACATTTTCACTATGTTTAAGTAGTGAATTGCATGCAGAAATATGATCAAAAGGTTTTCTGTTTTTGTTTTGTTTTCACTTAACTTATGTGGAACCCAAACATCAAAGTGATGAACCTAGACAAGATGGTGCAAACGATTGTCAGTGGTTTACTCGTATATTTTGAGTATGTTGGCTATCTCCAAACATTGATTGTTCTCAATTAATGTCTTGGTTTGATTGCTATCAACTTCAGTTGATCCACCAAACTGTGAAACATCCTCCAGCTAGAAATCTCTAACATGAAATTTCACAAACCACTTTTTATACACTCAATCAGTTATAGCACCTAAACCATATTTTACCTGTTTCAGTTGTGTTTTTACCTTTCTTAAAATAGTAAAACATATTATGCTGAAATGTTGCTTTTTTTCTTCCATCTCCAGTATTAAAATGGTCACACAAGCATTTCACCAATTTTGATAAGTTTTTTAAATGTATGATGATATGACAGCTGTCACAGTACAATCTAAAAAATTGTTAAAGACAAGAATTGCTGTTCTTCAGTGTCCAGACTCCTATTCAGAAAACCTATTGTTTTTCAAGAAATATTTTATTTTTAGATTACATTCATTTGTATTTCTTTTCCTTACTCCATGTTCTTGACCTTAATATCCTATTACAGACATATAGATGAGATGAATATCCTCATATCTTAGGGTGGATTCACAGTTCTGGAAACTTTATCCAATTGTTACATTAAAGTTATTTATAAAGGATAAGACTTTATACTATATTTGTTGAATTGCTGCATATTCTTTATGGTGTAGATAACCTTAAATGTGGGTGCATCTGCAGTTCAAATTTTCCTGAAGCTCTTCACTGTCTTTAAGCCTGCAGTCCTCCAAATCTTGGAGAGGAAAGTAGAAGGAGTTTGCTTTCCAGTCTGTTCAGCAGGAGTTTGGAGATATTGCAGCTAGTGTCCTCTGGTCATTGAGAATGAGCTCTATTTTTATTTGAACTCAAAGTTCTCAACAATAATGACTTATTTGGAAAGATGATAAGAGAGATCTTTAGTCATCTTTAAGTCCAAACATATGACCTGGTTACTCTTCATTGACAGTCATGCAGGATGTAACACCACTTACAATATTTTCTTCCTCCTTTGGAAAACAATGTTAAGCTTTTCTGTTTGCAGAAATGAAAGTACAAAGAAGATATAAATTCTCAGGGTAAAGACCAACATATCTCCATTAGCAGAAGAATTCTTACTTCCCTCTTTTTCTGTTACTGCTTCTTTTGGCACTGGAATGGCTGGCACTTGTAAATATATTATACAAGATTAATGAGAATTGAACAAGAACACATTTTTCCAGCGGATGCAAACTTCTTAAAAAGTTATTGCCAAGAATCTTGATTAGAGTGGCAGGGATTTCCCAGAGTCTCATGATGCAAGAGAATTTTCTTTCTAAAGTTCACTTCTCCTTTAATTGGCCCACAGAGTAAGAATAAGCCTTCACCTTTCACTATTGGCTGACATAACCTGGCAGATTTTTCCCCTGCTGAAGTTTTAGTTGCACCTTGCCTCCATCATGTCATGTAACCTTGCTCCAGACACATAAAATAGTTTCCATCAATATTTCCTAAACTTCCCAAACTCCCCACTTTCCACAGCTTGTTACCTCTACCTTGACTGTTTCATCTATATTTTTAGTTTATAAGTACT
Source organism: Bos javanicus (assembly GCF_032452875.1). NCBI lineage: Eukaryota > Metazoa > Chordata > Mammalia > Artiodactyla > Bovidae > Bos > Bos javanicus. Next base: position 1,877,153 of record NC_083871.1, on the reverse strand, counting down.
CCATCATCCAGAATTCACATAAGCATAATATATTTGCAAGCATATTTTCACTCATGTATTTTTTGGACAATTTTCTCTATATTTCAAAAACTCATAAACAATATAGGTTAAGTATAGTCCTATTATAAGACTTATCACTGTGTTTTGTTATATGGTGACTTTTTTCTGTGTCTCCTAATAAATTGTCCATTTCTTTAAAGTATTAATACATTTTTCAACTTTAAAAATATATAAAGATGCCTATAATAACACACTAAAAGTTTACATACACACTTTAAAGAATTTACTGTTTTTCCTACTGTATCACTTTCAGATATTTTTCTTTAATCTTTCTAAAAACTGTTATCTCCTTTGTTCACCCTCTCAATTAAATATACCTGTCTCTTAGCAGAGGCAAATGTATCCTGGATTTAGTGTATCCTTCCATTCAAAAGCAGAGACATTACTTTGTCAACAAAGGTTCGTCTAGTCAAAGCTATGGTTTTTCCTGTGGTCATCTATGGATGTGAGAGTTGGACTGTGAAGAAAGCTGAGCACCGAAGAATTGATGCTTTTGAACTGTGGTGTTGGAGAAGGCTCTTGAGAGTCCCTTGGACTGCAAGGAGATCCAACCAGTCCTTTCTGAAGATCAGCCCTGGGATTTCTTTGGAAGGAATGATGCTAAAGCTGAAACTCCAGTACTTTGGCTACCTTATGCGAAGAGTTGACTCATTGGAAAAGACTCTGATGCTGGGAGGGATTGGGGGCAGGAGGAGAAGGGGACGACAGAGGATGAGATGGCTGGATTGCATCACTGACTCGATGGACGTGAGTCTCAGTGAACTCCGGGAACTGGTGATGGACAGGGAGGCCTGGCGTGCTGCGATTCATGGGGTCGCGGAGAGTCGGACACGACTGAGCGACTGATCTGATCTGATCTGATCTGATCCATACAGAAATAATTTCATGTATTTATGTGTTTACACACACAGATATTCCTGGGTGTAAGCTTTAGGTAAACTTTTGCTCACAGATGTAGAAGGATGTATACCTTAGTGATATTTGCAAGGGCAAAACTTTTTATAAACTTGATGGTTTTATCTAAGTGTATGGACCACTAAAATGTTGTATATACATACACTGAAATACCACTCAGTGGAATGAACTAGACAGTAGTTTACTTGCTAAGTTGTAACCAACTCTTGTGACCCCATGGAGTCACCAGCCTCCTCTGTCAATGGGATTTCCCAGGAAAGAATATTGGAGTGGATTGTCATTTCCTTCTTCAGTGGATCTTCCCAACACCAGGGATTGAACCCCAGTCTCCTGCATTGCACTACATATAAGTATAGAAATAATCTTTAAAATACACTATTGAAAATAAAACTCATAAGTAGGATGACTAACAAATTTAAAACACATAACACAGTGATAGACATTCTAAGTGGATAAACATAGTAAAAAAATGTATGGTAGATGAATTGAAATTACACACATTGAAAATGCAAAAATGACAACAATGAAGAATGGGTGATGCAGTTGTGTTACTTGAAAATGATTTTTTTTCATTCCAGAAAAGACCACAGGACACCAGATTAAAGGAGTGCAGGCCCTGCACACACTGTAATCTTATAAGCAACCCCAGGCTTGAACCACTGCCATAAAACTCCTCATCAAATCCTCCCAGTTTGGGATACACACTTTTGAGATGCAGGAGCCCAGTGTTTCCCTCTTTGCCTGGCAAAGTAATTACTGCACATACTGATGAGTTCCATTCTGTTTGTAAATCCAGTTTGTTCATAAATCCGGTGAAATTAGCCGAGATATCCAACTAACACAATGTCTATATAATACTATACACTAATGGGTTTATAATACTTTTCACACAAATAATACATAAAAGACAAACATAGAAAGTAAAGGAAATATTTTTAATCTTACAGTACAGTACCTTGAAAAGTACAGTAGCACAGTATAACAACTGGTGTGCAGGGGGGGCATTGAGTAAATGGGTAAGAAGAGTTACCGACTAGAGGAGGGAGAGGATGTGGGAGATGGTAGAGCTGAAGGATCATCAGCAATAAGAGACGGAGGGAAAGTTGTAATTTCACTCACACCTGATGTTGATGGCACAGGTTCTGGCTCCTTGCTGGACTCAATTCTACCAACGCTTTTGAAGAAAACGACCCAGCGATGTCTGGGTAGTAGCTCTTTTTTCTTGTCATAGATGACATGATAGCACTGGATTACTACATCAACACTGCTTTTATGCTTGCTTTCACACATCCTGGGTTTGAAATAAAGATACCATACTCCATGCAGTACTGTAAAGTACACAAAAGCACAACTACTTTTAGAGCACACACACATGATAATGTACACCAGACACGTGAACGAACTTATGTGAATGGACAATTGCTTCTTTGAGAGTTCACAACTTGAAGACTTATGTGTAGGAGACTTACTGTAAAGCTATTCTTTTCTACTTTGCACAAAACTCTGTTTCTAGGATTCAATTCAGCACCGATTCACAAAGGCTGAGCTTTTGGCATCAGTATCAATAAGCTAAATAAGGAAACTGATATGATCACATTAATAAGTGGAGAGTAAATATTTGACAAAATCCAACATCCATTCATAATAAAAACTCAAGGCAAGCTAGAAATAGAGAGGCACTTCTTCAACTTGATAAAGAACATCTACATGAAACTTATATCTAATGTCATACTTATTGCTGAGAAGCTACATGCTTTCCCCATAGGATCAGGAATTCAGCAAAAATGTCCTTTCTCACATCTTTTCATCATTATGCTGGAAATCTTAGATAATGCAATAAGAAAAGTAAATAAAGAAAGTTAAATAAATAAAATTTAAATATGAATAAAAGGAAATAAAAGGAATAAATAATTTTTTTTCATAGATGACATATTTGTCTATATAGAAAAATACCAAAGAATAAAGAAAAAAAAAAAACAGACAAACTCCTGGAAGTAATGAATGATTATGCAAGGTTGTGAGATACAAGGTTAATATGCATAAGTTAATTGGTTTCCTTCATATCTACAATTAATAGTCAGAATTCATAAAACTATAATATCACTTACATTAACACCAAAAGAAAGGCTAAGTAAATGTTACAGCATACATTTAACAAAATGTATATGTGAACTATTTTAGAAAAAGTACAACACTCTGATGAAACAAATAAGTCTAAATAAATGGGCAAGTATTCCACGTTCATAAGAAAGGCAATCAATAATATTAGGATACCAGTCCTTACCAGCTTGATCCATAAATTTAAGTCAATATAAATCATAATCCAAGTAAGCAATTTTATGGATGTTAACAAATTCATTTACATGGAAAGGCAAAAGATACAGACTAGCAACACAATATTGAAGAACAAAGTCAGAAAATTTTAAAAATCTGACTTCAAGATGCATTCTAAAGCAACAGCAACGATAACAATGAAATGTGTTATTGGTGAAAGAATAAATAAATACAGCAGAGTAGAAAGCTAAAACTCAGTTCAGTTCAGTTCAGTCGCTCAGTCGTGTCCGACCCTTTGTGACCCCATGAATGTAAAACTAGAACCATACAAATGTAGGCCTGAGATTTAAATGTAAACTCCAGTTTAACAAAGGAGCAAAGGCAGTTAAAATAGATAAAGGTGTTTTCAAGAAATGGTCCTGAAACAATTCAATATCTATAAATTAAAAAAAAATCTAGATAGTAACCTTACACTTTTCACACACACACACACACGCGCGCACACACACATACTCACACACAAATAAATCAAAGTGATCGTACATAAAATTGTCAACTGAAAAAAATGTAAATGCAATGTGAGAGTCATAAGTAAAGTTTTATTTTGGGGAAAATGAGGACTGAAACCTAGAAGCATCTCAGATGGGCTCCGAGAAACTGCTCCAAAAAGGTGGGCTGGAAGGTCAGTGTATACATGAGTTTAGTGAAGAAGGACACATGCAGTCAAGCACACAAACACACATTTTTGCAAAAGGTTGCTGCTAGTTATGAGGACAGGTGTCTCCACAAATGATTTTAGTACTTTTCTAGATATGAGGAGATGTAAGAATTTGGGCTCATAAAATCTCCTCCTGAAAATGTCTAACTATCTGAAGTTCTGCTAGTTTTTCCCAGAGCACAAGAGAGTCCCATTTTTGCTCTCCACTCCGGATGCCTTTCAAGGTGTGTTGAAGGTCAGCAACTACAGTGGCTAATGACTTCATCCTTGTAAAGGCATATGGCAAGTGCCAATTTTTAGTTGGCAGATTTACATGTAAAATGCTAAACTATAACACTTCTAGAATATAATGTTGCAGAAAATAGAGGTGAGCCTGGGCTGAAGACAAATATTTAATACACTATCAAAAGTATAATTCATGAAAAAATGATATAATAACTTCATTATAGATTAAAAACTTCAGTTCTGTGAAAACACTGTAAAGAGAATTAGAAAACAAACTTCAGCCTGGAAGAAAATCTCTGCAAAATGTACATTTAAAGGACTGTATCCAAAACAGTCAAATGGCTCAGCAATAAGAAAACAAACAACTCTATGAAAAAATGGGAAAAATATCTTAGCAGACTCCTTGCCAAAGAAGACAAATGGATGGAAAAATAAACATATTGAAATATGCTCAGCATCATATGTTGTTAGGAATTACAATATAAAATAACAATGAGATACTACTACCTGCATATTAGAATGGCTAGAAGCCAAATTACTGACAACACCAAATTCAAGTGAGGATGTGGAATGACAAGGAACTCTGACTCATGATGGTGTGAATACAAATGGTACAGCCATTTTAGAAAACAGTTTGGCAATTTATTGAAAATCTAAATTTAGTCTTAACCAAATAACTCAGCACATTATTCCTAGATATTTACCCAATGATTTAAAAATATATGTCAATACAAAAACAGGCATCTGACTATTAACATCTGCTTTATTGATCATCATCAAAAACTGAAAGAGGCCAATATGCCCTGAAGTATCTGCATGGATAAGCTAACTGGAGTTCATACAATGAAATATTATTCAGTGATAAAAAGTAATGAGATATCACACCATTAAAACACATGAAGGAACCTTAAAAGCATACTGCTATGTAAAAGAAACAAGCCTGAAAATATTGCATATTCAGTTCAGTTCAGTTCAGTCACTCAGTCTGACTCGGCGACCCCATGAATCGTAGCACGCCAGGCCTCCCTGTCCATCACCAACTCCCGGAGTTCACTCAGACTCACGTCCATCGAGTCAGTGATGCCATCCAGCCATCTCACCCTCTGTCGTCCCCTTCTCCTCCTGCCCCCAATCCCTCCCAGCATCAGAGTCTTTTCCAATGAGGCAACTCTTCACATGAAGTGGCCAAAGTACTGGAGTTTCAGCTTTAGCATCATTCCTTCCAAAGAAATCCCAGGGCTGATCTCCTTCAGAATGGACTGGTTGGATTTCCTTGCAGTCAAAGAGACTCTCAAGAGTCTTCTCCAACACCACAGTTCAAAAGCATCAATTCTTCAGCACTCAGCTTTCTTCACAGTCCAACTCTCACATTCATACATGACTTCAGGAAAAACCATAGCCTTGACTAGATGAACCTTTGTTGGCAAAGTAATGTCTCTGCTTTTGAATGTGCTATCTAGGTTGGTCATAACTTTCCTTCCAAGGAGTAAGCGTCTTTTAATTTCATGGCTATTATATTATATGGCTCTAATTATATGAGGGAAAAAGCAAAACTATGAAGGGAGTAAATGGTTGGAGGATATCAAGGACTTGGGCATGAATAGATGAAGTACAAAGGATTTTCAGGACAGTGAAATGGTTCTGCATGATTCCATAATGATGGATGCATGACATTATACATTTATCAAAACCTATGGAGCTACACAACATAAAGAGTGAATCCTAATGTAAAATATGGACTGCAATTAAAATGTAATTTGAAAATATCAGTTCATCAATTGTAACAAATGCACCACACTAGGGTAAACTAATTACAAAAGGGGGGAATTTGTGAGGGAAAATGAAGGTATATGAGAACTTTCTGCTCAGTTTTCCTATAAAACTAAATGTGCTGTAAAAGTATGTATTGACTTGAAAAATTAAAATTAAGGACTCAAACTACGATATGACTAGTTTGTTAACTTTCTAAAGGCCATGTAGGAGTTGGAACACAGGTTCCTACCTGCTTCATTAGCTAAGCTGAAAGGTAAGAGCTCAGGACTCAGGCTACAGAATTCCATATTCCTCACACCTTTCACTTTAGCTTCAGTCATTCTTAGTTCCCAATGCTCTCTTGCTTTTAGGGCAAAGCATCACATTGTATTTCAGTGACCCATGTCCTTTTTTCTGAAGAATGAATTCTTGCTTAATAGTAAGCCCAGAGTATCATTTCTGCTGACTCTAGGGCTCCTCATCTTCATAAGTTTCTCTAGCAGAATAAAACCATTTCCTAAAGAACACATATTTGTAAGAGGACTCACCCATTTGAAAGCATCATCTATCTGCCTATTCCAACTTTCATGTGGAGCTGGATCTAATTATTCTTGTTTCTAGGTTTGACCCAACTTCAAGGATTTCCAAAGTATCCTAAAAATGTATAACTATCCTGAAAATGTTTAACAATGTATAAATTGCTAAGATCTATTCAATTCAATTAATATTTGAGAAGTAAAAATAAAATTGCCCACTCTTCCCTATCTACTCCTCACACACACAAGTAGAAAGATAGATACATGACAGATAGACTAGAGATAGATGAGAGGCTGATAGAAACACAACATTGCTACATTGCTGCTATTGTATGTGATCTTTTTATTTGTAAGTATTTTGCACATGGTGACTGACAGGTATCCCCAACTAGTACAAAAGAAAAATCTAAGATGCAAAAATAGAGCAGTGGACCATCACCTCTACTCCCATGAACAGCTCCCAGAACTATGTGATGTGTGTATGTTTTGGGGAGGCACCAAGGACACCCACAAGAAAAAGAAAGCTAATGTGACAGAGAGGGTTTGAACTGGATCATGGCATCTGGTCCCAACACTTAATGGCAAATATATGGGGAAACAATGGGAACAGTGACAGACTTTATTTTCTTGGGCTCCAAAATCACTGCAGATGGTGACTGCAGCCATGAAATAAAAGACACTTGCTCCTTGGAAGAAAAGTTATGACCGACCTAGACAGCATATTAAAAAGCAGAGACATTACTTTGCCAAAAAAGGTCCATATAGTCAAAGCTATGTTTTTTCTAGTGGTCATGTGTGGATGTGAGAGTTAAATCATAATGAAGGCTTAGCACTGAAGATTGATACTTTTGAACTGTGGTGTTAGAGAAGATTCAAGAGTCCCTTGGACTGCCAGGAGATCAAACCAGTTAATCCTAAAGAAAATCAGTACTGGATATTCATTGGAAGGACTGATGCTGGAGCTGAAGCTCCAATATTTTGCCACCTGATTTTGCGAAAGATTGAAGGCAAGGGGAGATTTTGCCACCTGATTTTGGGAAAGATTGAAGGCAAGGGGAGAAGCGGATGATAGAGGATAAGATGGTTAGATGGCATCATTGACTCAATGGACATGAATTTGAGCAAGCTTTGGGAGATGGTGAAGGACTTGGAAGCCTGGCGTGGTGCAGTCCATGGACTCGCAAAGGGTCAGACATGACTGAGTGAATAAACAACAACAAGAGTATTGGAGAGGCTTACTGGACATATAAGAGTAAAGGAAGTTTCAGGAAGCCTCAGGGCCTGTGATCATAAACACAAAGTTCAGAGGAACCCCTGGACTGTTTGCCCAGAGCAGACATGGCACCCTCTGAGAGGTTAGGTTTCCCTGAGGAAAGAGAACTCTGAATGATTCCTAATAGAATAAAGTAATGAAACAGGTTTTAACAGTGGCAGAATATCCAGATACAAGAATTTTGAAGAAAATCCAGCAAACAATTGAAGTTTAATTCAAAAAGACTGCTATATAAAGGGTAAATCTTCAGAAGATTCTCACTATGACAACTGAATACTGTTAAATATCTTTCACGTCAAATCTATAAACTAGGAGGACAATGGAAAATGTTCAAATAGAATACATTGTGGAAAATAGTGTTTGAATTTAGGGCTGAGAGAATCATAAAATAGTCAAGAGTTGGATATTCTGTCTTATTTTTGTGTTCACATTTAACCTTTACTGAAGTTTTCAGAAAATAAAACTATTTATGAATGTTTAAATTTAATATCCATAAGACAAAATTATTTAAAGGAAGATATTTAAAGTGATTTACAATTTCAGAGGTACAAAGGTAAGTGACAACTGAGTAAATGAAAGCAATCTATTCATATTATAAATATGTGAAATCTCACATAGGCTATACTAACACATGATGATAAATTTTCTAAACAATCTGAATGTTGTAAAATATTAACTTCTGCAGTTGTATTGATGGATGTGTACTAAAGAGATGGCATTCTATTCCTTCACACCAGTTTGCATGGATCCATATACACAGATACCACCTACAACTTGGAATCAAAAAATTGATGTCCTTCTGATAGTTAACAACAGAACATCCAAATAATTGGATCATGAATATTTACACTTAGTTTATGAAGACAATGTAGTTTAGAAGCCAGAGTAAGACTAGCACATAATCTAACTGACAAATGTAGAGGAATGATATGCCAGTTAGAAGCAAGAATATTGTGAGTTTGGAAATCACAAAATAATTGTCATAGAGAAAACCCAAAAAAGCCCCCTCTTGGGAAGATGCTGATATTGAAAATTAGACAAAATATTCTCTTTGCTCCAATATTCATGTTGAGGATATAGTTGCAGCAGATTTTCACAATTCAATGCTGTGAGTCTTTAAATCATGTAAACATAACCTGCTTTGCTTAGAGTCCATACTCATCAATTAAATCCACAATTGATTGTCCCTGTATATTATAGTTACAAGGAGGGATTGTATTGGCCAGATCACTATAAAGATGCTTACCTGTTTATCTTTTTCAACTTCATTGAAAAACTAATAAATCACCATCAAAGTTATATGATTTTATTTAAAGGAATTTCAGCAGTATAAATCATGAATTCACTGAAATGACAGACATGAAGTCAGACGATATTACTACAAGTAGCTCACCTAAATCACTCTGTCTCTAAATATCATCAATTACCATTGGGTGTTTCTATATCTGATAGGTTGATTAGGATTATCAGGTCATCACAGACAATTGAGTAGAAAATTGTCCGAAGGGAATTGAATTCAAATGTAACTTCATGAGTAAAATGCACTAATAAACTATGGCATATATTTCATCAAGTTCTGATAAAATCTCTGCAATATCAGATGCAACATGAAAAATGTAGCCCATCATCCATTCAAGTTCACTAATTCGAAGACCCACATAGAGATAGGGATTTGATCAATAACGCTTGTGGAGTCCAAGAAGGAATATTAAATCTAATGTTATTCTGTAGATTTCATCTTGATGACATACTTGGGAAATGTGTTTTATTTAATATTAATAATCCCCTCAAATATTTGCTCTTTCAAGAACTTATATTACTTTTGTGGTTCTTATCAGACTATTCAGGGAGAAAAATATATTAAGATTAAAGATAAGCTGGAAGTAATAACATTTTCATAAATCTGATTTATAAATCTCATAAAAACTTGGAAATAGCCCCTTAGTTTTTTGCCATATCACTTACAGATAACTGATATTTTGAATAAAACTTATATTGTCTCATTTCTTTTTCTTTTTTAATCAATAATACTAAGTTGTAAAATTTCATTTTTATACATGACTCTATTAGTATCTAATGTACCTCTGAAAATCCATTTCAGATATTAGCACTTGGTATTTCCTAGAATTTGTTTGTGCCTTTTATACATTGAAATTTAAAACTACAGTTTTGTCTGTTGGAAAGCACCAAACACCAAGGAGAAAAATGGTGACTAGCAGAGAGAATGATTATTCAGAAGTCATCATCTCAACTGTTTTTTCAGGACCCTTTGCTTGCTATTTTAGACATCCTTCGTATGTTCCTTAAACTTGAGCTATTGCCCTTTGTACATCCATGCGTTCAATTGATATGAAGTTTTGGTCTATACCCACTAGTGTGTGCATACATCACACTGCAAAATGAGCAGTTAGCTTTTCATAAACTAACATTTGTTGAAAATGATATTCTTTGTCATGTATTGTTATAGAGGCCGGGGATACCAAAATCACAGAGAGAGACCTCTCTCCTTTGTTCAGAGAGCAGACAGGATGGTGGCATAGATGCCATGCCTAAAAATAAAGTACAAAAGTTGAGATTTTCAAGGATAAAAGTAAATCTAGCAAGCACAAAATCTGGGTAAATTTCTATGTTCTTCCTAGAAATAAATGAGCAAAAATATAAACAAAACAAACAAATAAAAAGGTCCCTAGGAATTTATAAGAAGGTAATATTCTGAGACTCAAATACCCTCCATGGGGTCAAAAACACTATGTCCAACTTAAAGTGTAGAAATAAGGAAAAGAAAAGCAGATAAACTTCTGCCAAAATCAAATAAGTGAAATAAAATACATTACCTCTGTAATAAATATAAACTATGAGAGAAAAAATACAAATCTTAAAAGATAAAGAGGGAAGCTCTTCGTCATGGGAATTATCTGAGTAAGCAATAGATCAGTAGAAAGAATAAACTAGTGAGATAAATAAGGACATATATGTGTGTCTCTGAAGGCCTCGTGCTCTAGACTTGAAAATTAATTCACCAAATAATTCCACAATCAGTGAGTAAAACCCAAAACTTTGAATTTCAACCTTAATGGAAAAAGAAGTCCAGTAAATATTCAGGTATAAATAAGCAAATATATGTTAAAATAAGTTTCAGTTTTGTTAAATGATAAATAACATTCAGTTATTTATGCAAACATTCATTTTGCATTAAATGATAAATATAATGAAGTATACATAAAGCCTTGTATAGAGTAGGCTGTTATCAAATATTTTTATAGGTTAAGTTGCTAACAGTAAGAAGAGTAAGAAAGAAAACTATATATCTAATGCTCATAGAAAAATTCTTCTCACACACTCACATGTTTACATATCTGCACTTACACTTAGCTGACAGGTAGATGAATCAGATAAGAACTCACAAATACGAAAGATGTGCTCAGTCATGAATACATTAGCTATAGAAGGTTAATCTAAGTGAATATTTAATATTCTTTCATAGAGAGGTAAATGTCAAAATAAAATATTAATAAAAAATAACAATATTAAAATGTAGATTTAAATGCTGGTTATGTTTGTATATGAATTTTTGAATTCTGTGTGAGAAATAAAGAAGACAGTAAAAGCAAATTAAATTTGGATTTTATAGACGCAAATATAATAGATACCATTATCTTGTATATTCTAATAACTGGGGGGGAAACAAGAGGTTATAAAGAGCTAGTAGAATAAAGCCACGACATAATAGATTCAAATCACTGGAAAAAGACAAACAGGTGAATGGTCTTGTGTGCAGATCTCTTGTCTCAGAGATGTCTGACAAGGCTCTATTTTACATGCAGAAGGCATCCACACAAGGAAGGAGCCTGAACCATGCTCCCTCCAAGACATGTCTGGAGGCTGACACCACTGTAATTATGTGATGTGCAGTGATCATTCTACCATTTCAGAAGTTATTGTATAAGAGTGGACCATGCAAAATTAAAAATAATAGATAAGTAATGAATAAAAATAGATAAGAAACCTATACTATTTGCATAAATCAGGTAACTGAGAAAGTCAGAAGAAGGTCCTACAACAGGTGGGACATGCACCTCAGGAAGTCAAGGCTGGTTCTGCACCTTCACACTTGCTCCCCAGCTGTTGTCTGAAGGAAGACTTCTGCATGTGTGATCTTACAAAACCTGAAGTTAGAAAGTCTGATCTTCAGGATATAATCAGTTAAGGCATGTTCTTCATTCAACTATCGCAAGAGATACAAGAAGAAACCAGGTAAAATTCAGAAAAAAATATTAAAGAAATATACTTGCATCAGAATATATACACTTTGCTATCAGAAAACAGAAGCTCACCTACTAAAGACATAGTCCCAATACTTGTCGACAAGTAACATAAGAGCATATAAGTGTGTCTAATACAACATTAAGGAAGGAAACATGCATAATTCAATGATAAAATATTATAAAACATATACATTCTGATCTCAAGATTATAAAGATTACACATATGCTTATTTCCTAATATAGATGTGTATAAATACACATATATTAATATATATAGCCATATGTACCTACTATTTGGTTAAAGAAAAAATAAGTTTTCAATCCTCAGTGAGATTCACAAAGCAATATTTCCTTATGACCTTTGATAATTAATTGAACTCAAGTCCTCTTCAACCGGAGGGAGTTCAGCTTCTCATTCATCTAGACAGCACCATTTACATACCACAGTCCTCAGGTGGCTTTGACAAAGGAAAGCCAATTGTTGGGCCCATATTGGTCTCTGGGCACCAATATGAAAAGGAATATCATTTATAGGATACATCACAAGAGAAATATGCAAGTTTACATTTTTTTTCAAGCTGACCTTATACTACCCATCATTAGAAACAACCCTTGAAAATGAACAGTGAGAGCAGAGTTTTGAGGGCTCAGTTCCTTAAGAGAGATGCTCTTTTCCCTGGAACATCATGCATCCTTCTCAAGTCAGGCATGACAGTCCAGCTGAAATGGACGTTTTTCTCACCACTCTGGCTTTCTAAAGCAGCCATGACAGAAGTCTGCTCCTCACCTCCTGCAGCTCCCAGCTGGACACTAAGGTGGAAGACTATACAGGAGTGGGCTTAGAATCCACAAAAATGTCCAAAGTTATCAGATCATTGATTTCAGTTGCCTCCGCTAATATCCCTCAGTGTTAAGTGGAGTTAGGAGACGTCATCAGAGCTCAATTAAGCTTCTCCCAGGTGCTCACCTGGCACAGGCAGAGCTGAATTCTATATGCCAGTCTTCAGGCTGCATCCAGTTTCCTGTGGTTCTTGATTTTCATGTCACCATATAGTATTTCTTGGCATATGCCCTCTCTTGGCGACCCTGCCACAGCTACTGTTTGCAGTGTCTAGCCCCAAGACATAAAACAAATGTAAAGAAAGGCTTTGGGAGAGTTAATTTTTAGATAGATTGATAAGAAGTCCCAGCTACCCGAGAAGGAGAAAGGGGTCTGGGGCTCTCCAGGATGATAAAAGGATAATATTTTTGTCCTACATTCCTTAGTCTTAGTCACATAAAACTTTTTTTTTTTTTTCTTTAAGCTCAGCTGCTGCTGCTGCTACTAAGTCGCTTCAGTCGTGCCCGACTCTGTGTGACCCCAGAGATGGCAGTCCACCAGGCTCCCCCATCCCTGGAATTCTCCAAGTAAGAACACTGGAGTGGGCTGCCATTTCCTTCTCCAATGCATGAAAGTGAAAAGTGAAAGTGAAGTCACTTAGTCGTGTCCGACTCCTAGTGACCCCATGGACTGCAGCCTACCAGGCTCCACCATCCATGGGATTTGCCAGGCAAGAGTACAAGAGTGGGTTGCCATTGCCTTCTCAGAGGTAATGGTTAAAGGTTGTTTTCCCTTAAGCCCTGAACTAATGATTATATAACAACAACATATCTTGCTTGAGAACATGTTTCTCCTTCTTAACAGGAACCTCCTGACTAATCTAGTTATGTTAAGACCAGTGTTGTAAGACTTGTATGCATTCTGGTAAGACCTTTTTATTGTTAGTGCTAATCTTGCTAATTTATACCTTATGGGAATGGGTCTCTTAAAAGTATATAAGGCCTTGCTAAGACTAGAGTGTGGAGCACTCTCCACCCCCCTTCTGATGTCTATGTCAGAAGCTTTATCTGGCATTTTTCACTGTAGTAAAAGTTCTGCCATGCAAAATCTATGAGTAATCAAGCCTGATCCCTGATCCTGAAGCTAAATCTTCTTTGGAGATCACAAATCCAACACCATTCAGCTATCAGCTTCATGTACAGCAGAAAGGAGTGGGGATGCATCTCAACCAAATCTAGACTTAAAAATTTAGCCTATTAGCCCTGTGATTTTAGACAAGTTACTTAAATATTTGGGGCTGTTTCCTCAACTGTGAAAAGCAAATAATACTAATAGTAGACCCTGTAAATATCCTGCCCAAGGTCATCTCCATGTACATAGATCCCTCTGGCGTCCTGTTTTCTCCATCAGAGGACATCCGGGAAGCAGATCTGCTTCATCTTGGGCAGGGCTGTCTAAGAACACTGTGGAGCCAGTGCTCCAGCAGTGAGTCTCAGAACCTAAGATAGTAACTGGCAGGTGAGTGGCTAACTCTTGCCATTCACAGGTCTGAGCCTGCCCCATGTGCCCTCAGCACAGTAGCCCCAGCAGGCTCAGTCCCAAGTGCCCTTGGAAGTGACACATCACTCAGCCCCACATTCCTGGCCAGATTCCCATCTTTCCTCCCTGTGTTTTCAGAGAACTTCCTGGGTCCCTTCCCAAATCAACTACTACATTTAAATTCTTTCTCAGGACCTGAATAGGGAAAAGCATAAATAACAAGTAATAAAGTTCCAGAGATCAAATAAACAATGCTCATATAAACTGTGCAGTACAGCACTTGATACCAAACAGGATTTTAATAAACATCACTTCCCCTCATCCTTACCACATCCTTCCTTAGGCTTTCTGTTAGACACAGTTGTTTTTGTGCCAAAGATAAAAACATAATAAAAAGGACAAAGAAGTCCAAACGATGGAGGTTAAATGTGATCTCTATTAATGTTAGAGGTGCTGTAACATGGTTTAAGCCTGTAGCTAAAAATGGTTTTCAAAACAGGAACCTGGAATTAGGTCCACTAACCTACTGACAACACTGAAAAACAGAAGTCCTTCAATTCGGGGGTTGAGCTTAGTGATTCTAAGTGTGGAATAATGCAGGGAAAAGAGTGGGACAATGGTATGTCTTCCCAGTTCTTCTTCCTCTATAAAAACTTGATGCCTCCCAAGGGGGAAAAATGAAAAAAACAAGAGAGATGTAAGTCAGGGTTGTCCATAGAAACATAGGGAGAGGGAGAGAGGGGGAGAGAGAGAGAGAGAGAAAGACAGAGGGAGAGAGTGAGAGAGCGAGAGAGGGAGGGAGTTCCTATGACTACCGAGGCTGAGAGGTCCAGCAGAGTACTGTTCACTTGCAGATTGGAGGCCCAGGAATGCAGATCATACAAGATAGTCTGAGTCTGAAGGCCTGAGAGGTAGGGCAGCTGATGATGTAGATCCCAATCTGAGGGCAGAAAAAGTGAGAAGACATGTTCCAGCTCAAACAGGGAGGCAGGAGAAAAGGTGGCAGATTCACCTTCTTCTGCCTTTCCTTCTCTTCAGGCCCTTGACGATGGGATGGTGTCCACCCACCTGAGGAGGGCAATCTACCACTTCAAATGCTAATCTAATCCCAAACCATCCTCACAAATGCACTCAGAAATAATGGTTTATCTAGGCTCTCTATGGCCAGTTAAGTTTAACCTTGAAAGGGGGAAAAGGGATTAGAAAATGCAACTCTAATGGATCTCAAAATAGAAAATATAACTCTAATGGATCTCAAGCAATGAAATCTCAAGCATCTTAAAACATAAAGTCCAAAAATTGCTCTGTCGAGGAGCATTTTGCAAAGCTTTTGAGCTGCACAGTGGCTAAATTAACTTCCAAGTCTGAAGTTGACTTGGAAAAGTCATTGCTTTTCTATTTCCCATCCCAACTATGGTCAGCTATATTGTCTAATATCAGAAATTCAGCAATAATATTGCATGATAATATAAAGCTATCCCAATAAAAAATGCTAACAACATGGAGATAGCCTAAATTTAAATACACTCCTTTTATCAATTTTAAGGAAAACATAAAGGTTAAAAACTGTGTCCTTTAAATTAGGGTGAAGTCCAAAGATTAAAAAAATAATAAGAACTGAAGTCAATACCATATGCCCTGTCTATAAAAAAATAACGAGAACTAGAGTCACTACCTGTCTATATGGGTTATTAGGATATTGAGTCCTCCTCAATTGCTTAATCTCATTCTTAGCCAAACAAATCCTTCATGGTAGGGGTAGGGTTCCACCCACAGCTGTCACTTGGGCTGTTTCCCAGAAGGCTGGTGTATGGTGTCTCCAAAGCAGAGACATTACTTTGTTGACAAAGGTCCACCTAGTCAAAGCTATGGATTTTCCAGTAGTCATATATAGATGTGAGAGTTGGACTATAAAGAAAGCTGAGTGCCAAAGAACTGATGCTTTTGAACTGTGGTGTTTGAGAAGACTCTTGAGAGTCCCTTGGATTGCCAGGAGATCAAACCAGTCCATCCTAAAGGAAATCAGTCCTGAATATTCATTGGAAGGACTGATGCTGAAGCTGAAGCTGAAGCTCCAGGACTTTGCCACCTGATGTGAAGAACTGACTCATTAGGAAAGACCCTAATGCTGGCAAAAATTGAAGGCAAGAGGAGAAGGGGATGACAGAGGATGGGAAGGTTGGATGGCATCACTGACTCAACTGACATTTGTTTGAGCAAGCTCTGGGAGTTGGTGATGGACAGGGAAGCCTGGCATGCTGCAGTCCATGAGGTCGCAAAGAGTCAGACATGACTGAGGGACTGAAGAGAACTGAACTGATGGTATCTCCATAATTTATTGTTATGGATATTTAGGTTGAAGAAACTCTCCCATATGGTCTTGGGTTGATTTATACATCAGTTTTTCCATGCATGAGTTTGACAAAGAGTGAACTTGATTGTAGGTAAATTTAAAACATCTATCAGAAGACTGGGGAATTCCAAGATATAAAGCAGACCCTGACAGTTAAGTCAAGTATATTACAAATATGGAACAGAACTTCACTGAAGGTAGTGGAAGAAAGGAGTTATCTAAATAACTCTAGAAAACAGTGTTTCAGTTGAATGCTTGAAGGCCAAAGATGACCTTACTCTAACTGGCAGGTGTGTTTTTCCCAAAGACATCAGTAAGCAGTCCTGAAACTACTCAATCTGTATTTAAGGGTTGTACAAATAAATAAATAAATCATGGTTAATGGAAAACCAGGTTTCTCACTGTCAAAGAAACAAGAGTGCAGGTATGGTAAGCCTTGTAATGCTAGATTAGAGCAGGAGGTATCAGTATAGGAGAGTGTGTGCATGCTCAGCTGTGTCCAACACTTTGTGACCTCATAGACTGCAGCCCACAAGAATCCTCTATCCATGGGATTTTTACAGGCAAGAATACTGAAATGGGTTGCCATTTCTTCCTCCAGAGGATCTTCCCAACTGATTGAATGAACCTTCGTCTCTTGCATTTCCTGCATTGGCAGACAGATTCTTTACCACTGAGCCACCTGAAAATCCCATTAGTATAAACTCCTTTCATTTTAATGGAAAGATGGAGAGTTAAAATGCAGACATGTAGGTAGACAGATGATAGGAAAGTAGGTAGGTAAGTAGATAGCTAGACAAGATATTAGAGTCCTGTGTGTGTGTGTGCATGCTTTAGCATACAGGAATAATTGCTAGGTCTTCTACTGGGAGGGCCTAGAAACAATCCCACTACATCAGCAAGGAGCACAACCAGAGCCTGTATTGATTGAATCCCTCTAATCAAAGAAACCAGAGCTCCCTTCATACATGACTGATGAAAAAGTGAAAGCAAAAGCCACTCAGTCATGTCCGACTCTTTGCAACCCCCTGGAGTGTAGTCCATGGAATTCTCCAAGCCAGAATACTGGAGTGGGTAGCCTTTCCCTTCGCCAGGGGATCTTCCCAACCCAGGGATTGAAGCCAGGTCTTCCACATTGCAGGCAGATTCTTTACCAGCTGAACCACAAGGGAAGACCACAAGATGAAGTACGTCATCTTGAAGTGTCAGAAAATAATAAAATGCTTTGAAAATTATGAAAAGATGCGGGCTTGTCAAAAGGTGACAGGAATCCATGTGAAAGAGCTTCCAATGATCAAAGCTGGAACAACTGTCCCATAAAGAAATAATGATAGTGTTGTTTTATGTACCAGAGGATAAAAGAAGTATCCTTGATTCCATATTAATATAAATAAATGATTAACTATATGAATAAGTGGAAGTTAAGGACAAAATTCTTACAGAAAATTCCAAGTAATCAATATAGAAAAGTAAGGGGAAGAGTCAACTCATGCGAAGAGTTGACTCATTGGAAAAGACTCTGATGCTGGGAGGGATTGGGGGCAGGAGGAGAAGGGGACAATAGAGGATGAGATGGCTGGATGACATCATGGACTTGATGGACGTGAGTTTGAGTGAATTCTGGGAGTTGGTGATGCACAGGGAGGCCTGGCGTGCTGTGATTCATGGGGTTGCAAAGAGTCGGACATGACTGAGTGACTGAACTGAACTGAACTGAGAAGCAATATAATATAAATATATATGTATATATATATATATAAATTACTAGGGTGGTTTTATTATATTGCCATAAATTCCTTGAGTGAAAGCCTTAGTGATTTATACCTCAAAGAATGTAGAATGAGAATAAATAGTTACTTTACAGTGGAGAAATCTAGAAGACTCCACCGTAACCAAGGGATAAAAGTTAATGCCCTATACCCCAGATAAGATGGGGTGAGAAGGGCGCACACCTTAGTAGAATTCTTCCGCTCAATAAAACATAGCTTTAGTCTAATCCTGGAAAACATCATGCAAATTCCAGTTAAGGAACATTTTACAAAATATTTAAGCAGACTTCTCGAATGTATGGGTCATGGAATGTTCAGAGACCATCACTACCTAGCAGAGAGGAAGGAGATGGGGTCACTCCTGGATAGGGTGATAAATAGGGAAAAAAAAAGTGGAAAATTAGTGAATACAAATAAAATCTCTAGTTAAATTTAATATAAGAACTTTTTTCGAGAAAGGAAAATCTTTGACATCCTTGCTTTCAAACCTGTCTATAAACTAGTTTGCAGTTTATTCCTTGTGTTAAAGACCTCAAGATCAAACTTGGAAATAAAAAATAAATCCTCCTTAAAAAATTCTAGAGTTAAAAGTATTCACAACATTGACCTCACACACTGCTGCTGCTAAGTCACTTCAGTGGTGTCCAACTCTGCGCGACCCCATGGATGGCAGCCCACCAGGCTCTCCTGTCCCTGGGATTCTCCAGGCAAGAACATTGGAGTGGGTTGCCATTTCCTTCTCCAATGCATGCAAGTGAAAAGTGAAAGTGAAGTTGCTCAGTCGTGTCTGACTCTTAGCGACCCCGTGGACTGCAGCCTACCAGGCTCCTCCATCCATGGGATTTTCCAAGCAAGAGTACTGGAGTCAGGTGCCATTGCCTTCTCCGATCTCACACACACACACTGGGAAATGCATCAGCACCTGTTCCTAAAGTGGGAGCCGAGAGCAGTATCTGTTCTCTGAACACCATCCCTGGTACTGGCACAGACCACTGTCACAGCTAAACAGCATCTGAACAACTTTGCTGTATAGCAAAAATGAAACACAACATTTCAAATCAAGATATATGTATGTATGTATGTATGTATGTATGTGTATGTGGTTATTGTGGTTCATTGAAACTTGTATATCTGGAAGGGAAAATGACACTTTGTAATTTTTTTTTCTAATATATTTTTTTCTCATAGAGTCTCCTCTCTTCCTGTGTCCAGCAAAAGGTTTGGATTAGGTAACATTTCAGTATTCTTAAAGCTCTGGCATTCTTGATTCTTAGAAATTGGTATTAGGGAAATCCATATGATTTTTCACCATACTAAATTTTGGTAGTAATTTCATGTGTCATGTGAAATTTTATTTAAATGGCATTTTGAATTTGTATGATACATACAAGCATTTTAATATTCAGCTTATACTAGAGAAAACATTTAAAAATTCTCTCAATAAATAAAATAGCATCTAAAGGAATACAGGTGAGCCCTCTTCCTTTCCCCCTTAACTCTGAATATGGCTAGTCTGGGGACACTTACCTGTCTCTATGCTGTAATACAGGGGTCCCCAACCTTCGGGATCTAATACCTGATGATCTGATAGGTGGAAGTGAAGGTGGAGCTGACATAATAATACTAGAGATAAATTGTACAATAAATGTAATGTGCTTGAATCACCACAAACCATCCCCTCACCCCCAGTCCATGGAACAATTGTCTGCCACTAAACCGGTCCCTGGTACCAAAAAGGTTAGGGACCACTGCTATAATAGGCTGAAGGTACAACCTAAGATTACTGTGCAGTGGATGGAAAGTCCAGTGGCATTGGATTGTAAAGACATAAAATGTTGCTTTACACATTGATGTCTAAAGAGCTGTACGCAATATTCTATCTCATACTTGCTTGCAGTGTGAAGCCATGTTGCTGCCCTTCCATGGTTCAAGTTCAGCTTGCAGCCATCTGTGTCCTAGAGCCACTGTCTTCTGGCTGAGGGAGCCTCAGCTCCACACCCCTGCCACTCACATTTCGACAAAGCTGCCATGAACTGCAGGACCTGCTGAGACCAAAAGCACAAGAGCCCTAAAGTTTCAAAGCCAGAGTCCCATGCAGAACAGATGTCCTCCTAGTCTTTCCTGGCCCATAGTGGCAATCAGCGACTACTTTCCTTAAGGAATTCCAATCCGACTTTGTATTGGTCTTGTCCACATACTGGATAGCACACAATTAATGTAAAGAACTGTTAAAGGCTGATAATAATACAAAAGTGATGATAGGATATAAGAGAACCATGTGTCCTCTAGGGCTGAAGGGGACTAGCTAGGTTGGACAAACCTGGGGAGAAGACATATCCCAAGGTTTATTGAGGAAAGTGTGCTGAGCCCCTGGGCAGCAAGGAGTATGCAGATTTGCCCAGACCAGAGCTCGTCTGCAAGTCACTGAGCAGTGGAAATGCAACCCTCATAGTACAGGGCCCACACCCAGGTCACTGGCAGGCCATGACATGGGCTTGGAGACTCGGGCCATACAGGAACCAGCAGCTGGGATGCAGCAATGCAGTCAGGGACATTCACGGTCCTGGCTTCCATGTAGTGAGGCTGCAGGAAGGTCATTGTCAGGCTAGGTGGAGGCTGAAAATCCACTGACCATTCTGGGTCCACTGGCCTCCTCCCAACACTCTGACCTCAAACAGTGGAGTGACCACTGCCCCCAGAATTAGCATTATGTTCATCCTAAAGGGGTGATGCTTACAGAATTCTGTCCATGGTGGCAGGGCAAATGTTGAAATGGTAAATTGATAACAGGCAGATTTTTCTTCTAAATGTTCATCCTGATGTCCCAGACTTTAACATCATCCTGGATTGACAAGACATTGAAATGGACAACCTTTAAAAACAAAACTTCATTTCTTCTTACCGAGGAGAAGGGACTGAAGTGGAAAGACAAATTCTTCCTCCTGGAGCGAATGTAGGGGGAGGAAGTGGGCGGGGGGCGGTGGGGGGGGGGCGGAATAAAGGATTGTCTCTCTAATGAGTATCCCTCCTGAGAATCATGAAGCCAAAAAAAAAAGGAATACTGACCCACACAGTTGGCACTGAGGTGTTTGTTTTAGTGGAAAGAACGACTACAGACAAGTGCTCCTCAGAGCTTGCAGGGTCCCTAGTGCCAGGGACCACTGACCACTGTAAAGGGAAATGGTCATATTTTAGTTGGTGTTCCATCCTTCTCCCCATTCCCCTTCTTTCAGACCTCAGGCTCCCATCTCACCACTATTTCATTCTTTGAGATTTGTGCCATCCATACTATCTGTATCTTTATGGCCTGTGGCGGCATCTTCCAGATTCAAGGCATTACTTTTAGACAAGTTCATATTATCACAGATGATTAGCACTTATTAGAAGTGAAAGTGTTATGATTTGCTTCATGAATTTAACATGGAAATTTTATTTCATTTATTTTATGTCTTCATTTAATTGCTTTAGCCTTCATATATGATGTACTAGCAGGAAGCCTGATACTATAGTCTTGATACATGTCCTACAAATTATCCAATGATCCTAAGAATTGACTCATTCTCAAGGAAGATGACAATCATCAAAAGCCAAAAGGTAAAACTATGTTTTGGTGATTCAAAACTATTGCTGCTTGTTGATATTTTTTTAAGATTGATCCTTTGTGATTTAAATTTTATTTACCACTAGGTACTGCTTCTGGTCCTTACACCTGCCTAGGCAGCAGTGCTATCCAGCACTGGACCCCACAGCCTCCACTGTTCCCTCCCTCTCCACATGGATGCTCTTTGATTGATGGCTTGTGCCCCTAACTTTTCCCAAATACAACCATCTTTCCATCACTGGCAGATCCGGAGGACCCTCAGCATCAGTTACATGTATATAAATCCTGAACTCCCACCCCATAGGTTGAACACACGTTTACTAGCCTTGATCTCTTGATAAACACCTGTTTGGAGTTCAAGGTTCACAAGTCTCTGACTTTCTAGTGCTCCACACTCTGATTTCCAAGGGGAGAAGCACCTTTGCTAATTCAGCTTCATAAAATAGTCTTACTACAGTTTAGACTGGGATAACAGAACTCTCTCTGTCTTAATTTTTTGCTCAAGAAAGGACAGTTCTTCAAAGAACTCTTTTACTAATAAAAGAGTATCTATCTTCTCATGTTGTCGCTCTGCCTGAACTAGAAAACTACTTACATCAAAATAATAATAATAATAAAACACAACAGACCACAAAAAATTAACACTGACAACACAGAAAGAGACCACTAAAAGAACTAGTATTCAAAATATAGCATCCAATCAGGTGAGGAGGCGCACCTTGCTTTCATTGTTAATTTCTTTCTTCTCTTATCCTTTATTCCCTCCCCCCGCCTTCCTCCCCCCACATTCGCTCCAGTGGCTCTTATCCTCTGCACTCTTTACTCTTAACAACTTTCTTTGTCTATACTTTCTACTTCTTTTACTCCCTCCTGTCCTTACTGAGGATGGAAAAACTGTATCTTTGTTCTTGTTTTTTTCATGGTTATATACACCTCATGCAATCTTTTAGTGACATGTTGGTCTCTAAACTATCTTTAAGCTGTTTTCTTGGTCTTTATAAGTCTCAAATTTAAACTCAATTAAAATTTATTTGACCCAAAGAGTGAGCACTCCAGCTGACAGAGATTTTATATCAGTTCCACATTTCATCTCACAGGGCACTGACCACCCCACGGATGTGTGTGCTGGTTCAAGTGTTCCCCACAGTCCATTTAATTCTGGCCAAAGCTGTTGGTTGCACTGCAGATTCTCTGTTCAGAAGCATCCATAAGCATACAGACGTGGGTGTCCAGAATATCCTTTCTCTCCTGGATCATTTTCTACTCACATTCTTCTTTCTTAATTCACAGTGTCACCTGTGATATGTGTTTACTATGTCATTTAAGACTAATCACTTCACTTATAAAGAGAAAGTGAAAAAAGAGGGGTGGATAAAACCCACAAAATATTAAATCTACTGAGAGTAGGTGAGCATCTAGTTTGTGAAACATGTTAGAGACAAATTGAGAAGTGAGCATGTGAGCTAAAAATATACAGGAAGGTGGATGAGGGGGACAACCAAGCAGCACATATTTCTGAGGCACCAACTACTTATGACAAGCATTGCTTCCATAAATCCCATCATGCACAGTCATGCTCAGAATGGTCTCCAGTGTGCTTACATACATGTCTCAAGACATGCATATGAAAGTCACAGCTGATGGGGGGCAGGTTTTGGTGACAACTGCAGCCAGATGTTCTCACACCTGGATCCCTTTATTACAGCAAGGATTTATTGGATTTGTTTGCTGGACACCACTGTTCCTGGAGAAGGCCAATGCAGCCAGGAGGAAAGCAGGCCATCAGTGATTATGTGTACTTGCATGCTAAGTTTCTTCAGTCATGTCCAACTCTTTGTGACACACACACCCTCCACCCCCCGCACCCCACCCCACCCCTACCACCATGGACTGTAGTCTGCAGGTTCCTCTGTCCATGGGATTCTCCAAGCAAGAATACTGGAGTGGTTGCCATTTCCTTCTCCAGAGGATCTTCCTGATCCAGGGGTCAAAACTGTGTCTCTTACGTTTCCTGCCTTGGCAGTCAGGTTCTTTACTACTGGAACCATCTAGGAAAGCTATCAATGATTATACATACCAACAAAATGTTATAAAGTTACATGAAGCATCTCTAAAATTATAGTTACTTGCCTTTATAAACAACAGGAATAATTCAACCAGGAATTAACCAACTGTTCAGCTTTCCTCCAGAGGAATACCAGAGTCAAATGATGTTTCCCTTCCACCTCACTGGCCCCCAAACTTTGAAATATTCCTCTTTTCTTTTCCTCTGTCTGTTTTATGTTTTATTCTGAATTGGTAAGCCTATGTTTGGAGACTTTAATTTTGTCCTGAAAACTGCTGCTGCAAGTCCCCTGAGGTGGTTTGTCTGGAAACAACACAGCCCCCCTCCCAATCTTGTCCAGATCACTCAAAACTTTCCCTCTTTCTTCTATCTTCTTTGTTAGCTAAGATCTGTTTCCTCCCCTTCATCCTTAAAGTCATGCATCTTTGCCTGAATGACAGCCTATGTCTCGTTCTCTTATGGTATTTAGTAATGCTCTTTAGATCCTATGGACCTTTTGTAACAGTTCATTATGTAAACTGTACATCAGTCATTTTACACACACACATACACACACACACACCAGATTAATATGTCATCTGTGCAAGTCAGGAAACAATATGAATCAGGAATGTTTAAGCAACTGACACATAATTTGAACCAGAACTTAACCACCTTTTTGCTTCTCTTTAGTGGTAAATGAGATTTTAGTAATTTAAACTTATTCAAGGGTAGACGTTTAAAATGACTGCAAGGATGGCCTCCTTGCAAACATAAATGCTTTGAAACTAGCTTTAGTATTTCAGCAATTGTAAAGTCTGCATACTACATCTTCTTTTGTTCAATCATCTCTATGAGACTGCAAGTATCCCAGGGGTGTATCTACACAACCTAAGTGTGCCTATCTTTCAATTTCCAATGTTTATGTGCTGCAAATAGGCAATTTAGGGAGAACTACATCAAGCCACTGAGATTCTGGATGAACACTTATAAAGACTTATTTGCAAATCAGTTGCATGCCAATAATTTTAAATTGCCCTAAGCAACAGTTCCTAACATTTGCCTTACCCTATCCTTTTGAGATACAACATTATAAGCTATATTCAGAAAAATAGAAAATATAGGTTGGCTATTTTCAATGAGAAAGAGAAACATAATATTACATACACATTTGAAAAGGATAACAGTAAATCAATGAATTAAATAGAGAAACCAAGAGGTGAGATGAGCTTATATTTTAATTTTATCATTTTTGGTTCACCATGAGGATTGCTGTAACTATACATGTTGGCAGTGAAGCTGCTAGAATTTGTCCTAGATTTGCTGAAGAAATATAAGTCAAACATCCCTCATCTGCTGGCTGAAGTACTATATTGCAGAACACACAGGAAAGGCATAGTGAGCCCAGTTCATTTAGCCCAGCTGCACCTCTCTGAGAGATACTCCCTTCCTAATAGAAATAGAAATCCTTACAACCATAGAGTCTACAGTTTTTCAGGAAATTTATACGAAAACTAAGTCTTTCTTATATTTTTAATTTTCTAATAGTAAAAGTCAAAATGTGCACTGTACTATAGACAAAAATAGTAAGAATCTCCACAAACTGATCCTTCAAAGAAAAACACTCATATGATTGGTAAATAAATCATCAGACAAATATGACTCTTACTCAACCAAATATTAATTTTGTCCTTATTGTGAATGTGCCAGACCCTGTTCTCTGGTTTTAGTGATAAATGATGGACAATGACAGGCATGAGATTTTCTCCTCAGAATGTTTATAGTCCTATGGAGCTGCCAGATACTATCAAGTAATTAGACACTGTTTTCTGCTTGTTTGGTTGGTTTTGTTTTGTTTTGTTTTGCTTTTTTGTTTTGTTTTAATTGAAAAATAGTTGATTTACAATGCCATGATAGTTTCAAGTGTACATTAAAGTGATTCAGGTATATATATACATTCAGATTCTTTTCCCTTTTAGGTTACAATACAACATGGCCATAAAAACTATAGCAAGAGATTAGTCCTCTATGAAAGTGTGAAGATGGAGCTGCAATGTAATCTGAGAAATAAGACATTTCATTATTTACTTACTTGCATGTTGAAGATGGAAAGTTGCCTGAGCCCTGAGAGTGAAGGGTAGATTCTGACCCCTGCTTGGGAGAGCAGTGGGGTAGTGGAGACAAGGCAGATAGAAAGAACAGTTTGGACTGTCAAAGTGTAGACAAAAGAGGAGTTCTGTTTTGTAATGAATCTGGAAGTCTGGGTGGGAGCCAGAGCACATAGGGAAGTGCAGATTATGACAAGTATCATCTTCATTATCTGAAAAAGGAGAAGTCATTCCAGCATTGTAAGAGGGGAGGTGACAAGATAAGATATTTTTATACTTTGAGTACCTACTGGTAAGAGTAGAGATGAGAGACATGGTGACAAGTTTCATTATTATGTATAATTTATTTGCAAATCAGTCTCATAGCAAAATACCATGTACTGAAAATTGCTTTTGTACTTAATAAAATATTGTAGATACCTTTTCTTATGAGAGCATATTGTTCTACACTTTTCATAGTGTCACATTATTCATTGTATGAATGTAACATGCTTTTAATAAATCTATATTTTTACATTTTTTCAAAATTTCAAATACTGTTAGGAACAATATCCTTTAAATTATATCTCTGAAATGTATGGAAATATTTACTTGTAAGAAATTAATTTAAGGCTAAGTCCATTTTATAAATTCACAAGCTACCCAATAAAATACTATGACAATTTACTCTCACTTCCAACAGTGAAAATATCCTGGCTTGTCATCACATTTATCAATGATGTGTGATTTTTTTCAGATCAACTCAGCTTCAGAATGCTGTCATCAATGGGATTACATATTCCTAATGTTTTAAATGACAAAATTTCATGCTCTGACTCCTACTACTATTATTATATATGTATTATTCTTAATAGAATTTTTAGGCAATGAAATGAAAAAACTAAAAAAAAGAAAGAAAGAAAGAAAAAGGTAGTAATTTGTTATTTTGATTAACAATATTTAAGCCTCTACTAAATGCCAGTTCTGGGCTCAGCAGTGGAGATTCAAGAATGAGAAAGAGGTATGTGATCTGGCCCCTCCTCACTCATAGAGTCTCTCAAAATATATTAATAATTAAACAGGATTGATATTAAAGCTTACTCTGTACTATGTAAGGGAAAGTTCAAGGTTCAGTGTAAAAGTTAATACTGAGACAGAATCTCTTCCTAGAGAGTTGGAGAAGACCCACCACAGCAAGTGAGATTAGGTGGAAAGCCAGACCAACCATAAGCTAGACAGTACATAGAAATGGTTTTCCCAGAGGAGACAGGGGTATGATGAGCCCCCACAGCAGAAGAGAA
Source organism: Bos javanicus (assembly GCF_032452875.1). NCBI lineage: Eukaryota > Metazoa > Chordata > Mammalia > Artiodactyla > Bovidae > Bos > Bos javanicus. The sequence goes on along the minus strand of NC_083871.1, from coordinate 1,849,621 downwards.
TATTTTGAGGCAGTACATCATGAGTTGTATTAACTGAGTAGAAGAATCCTCCATAAGATCTTTACAGTGAGTGTGACTTCCTTTTTAACCTAAAGACAAGTGGAGAGGAGCTGCATATTTTCAGGAAAGGGATTGTAATGTTAAATGTGGTTGCATTTTAAAGAATCACTGACTACCATATGGATTACCTACTGGAAGGAGAAAAACCAGAGGTAAAACTGATAATGAAGGCATTGGAATAAATAATAAGAAGATTGTGGTAGGTCAGACTTGGGTTGCAGATACAGATATAAAGAGGAAAACAAAAATCAGATTTGAGAAATACTCAACTGGTCAGCTGGATCATCGAAAAATCAAGAGAGTTCCAGAAAAACATCTATTTCTGCTTTATTTACTATGCCAAAGCCTTTGACTGTGTGGATCAATATAAACTGTGAAAACTTCTCAAAGAGATGGGAATACCAGACCACCTGACTTCCCTCTTGAGAAACCTGAATGCAGGTCAGGAAGCAAAAGTTAGAACTGGACAAGGAACAACAGACTGGTTCCAAATAGGAAAAGGAATACATCAAGGCTGTATATTGTCAACCTGATTATTTAACTTATATGCAGCGTACATCATGAGAAATGCTGGGCTGGATGAAGCACAACCTGGAATCAAGATTGCTGGGAGAAATATCAATAACTTCAGATATGCAGATGACACCACCCTTATGGCAGAAAGTGAAGAAGAACTAAAGAGCCTCTTGATGAAAGTGAAAGAGGAGAGTGAAAAAGTTGACATAAAGCTCAAGATTCACAAAACTAAGATCATGGCATCTGGTCCCATCACTTCATGGCAAGTAGATGGGGAAACAGTGGAAACAGTGGCTGACTTTATTTTTTGGGGGGTCCAAAATTACTGCAGATTGTGACTGCAGCCATGAAATTAAAGACACTTGCTCCTTGGAAGAAAAGCTATGACCAACCTAGACAGCATATTCAAAAGCAGAGTCATTACTTTGCCAACAAAGGTCCATCTAATCAAGGCTATGGTTTTTCCAGTGGTCATGTATGGATGTGAGAGTTGGACTGTGAAGAAGGCTGAGCACTGAAGAATTGATGCCTTTGAACTGTGGTGTTGGAGAAGACTCTTGAGAGTCCCTTGGACTGCAAGGAGATCCAACCAGTCCATCCTAAAGGAGATTTGTCCTGAGTGTTCATTGGAAGGACTCATGCTGAAGCTCAAACTCCAACACTTTGGCCACCTGATGCAAAGAGCTGACTCATTTGAAAAGACCCTGATGCTGACAAAGATTGAAAGCAGGAGGAGAAGGGGACAACAGAGGATGGGATGGTTGGATGGCATCACTGACTCAATGGACATGAGTTTGGCTAAGCTCTGGGAGTTGGTGATGGTCAGGGAGGCCTGGTATAATGCAGTCCATGGGGTTTCAGAGAAGGACAGAACTGAGCAACTGAACTGAACTGAACTGAAAATGGCAGAACTTGGTGATTGTTGGGTTATGGAAGAGGAGAAAGAAAAGTCAGATGGTGGAACTGTCCATTGTAAAGGAAACATTTTTAGGAAGCAAGGAGGGATGAGTATGTTAATGGACTTACTGAATTCGAAGTATGACTTGTAACTGAGCAGAAATATATGGGGCCATCCCAAGACAGAACTATCTTCCTTATCTACAATTTTAGCTCCTCTATGAAGAACCTAGATAATAGTATCTGATGTACATTTCCTGAGTTATTTTGCAAATGCTAAAACCATCATGAAATGGAAGAAATTAACCTGATGACTGTGACCACATAGTCCACAGGTCTATTGGAGGCTGAGGATTGATAATGTGACACTGCCCTGTTACCTCACCATCAACCAATCCAAAAACAGTATACAAGCTGATCACATGCTGTGACTCTCCTTCACCTGGCTTTTCAATTTAGTTCAGTTGCTTGACTGTGTACAACTCTGCAACCCCATGGAGTGCAGCATGCCAGGCTTCCCAGTCCATCATCAACTCCTGGAGTTTTCTCAAACTCATGTCCATTGAGTTGTTGATGCCTTCCAACCATCTCATCCTCTGCCATCTCCTTATTCTCCTGCCTTCAATCTTTCCTAACATAAAGTATGTTAGGACTTTTTTTGAATGACTCTTTTTCAATGAGTCATTTCTTTGCATCAGGTGGCCGAAGTATTGGAGCTTCAGCATCAGTCCTTCCAATGAATATTCAGGACTGATTTCCCTTAGGATGGATTGGTTGGATTACCTTACAGTCCAAGGGCCTCTCAAGAGTCTTCTCCAACACTACAGTTTTGAAACATTGATTCTTCGATGCTCAGCTTTCTTTATGGTCCAGTTCTCACATCCATACATGACCTGGGCTTTAACAATGGTTTTTTTTTTTTTTTTTTCTGAAACTCATTTGCAAGTTTGACTCTTTTGAGCACTAGCTGCCCTGGACACCTTTCTTGGCACCTGTAATAGATGCTGCACTTTCCTTCACCACAACCACATGTCAGTAGGTTAGCTTTACTGTGTACAAGTAAGAGGACTCAAGTTTGGTTCAGAATACCTCAAGAGAGCTGCTCAGGACAAAATTACACTATATAGCCAAACTCAGGAATTTTTTTTGGATATAGATTTGTTATTCATAAGCATATTCATGAATGAGCATTTGTACACAGGAATGAATGAGGTAAATAATGGGTTTGCCAAATCAAGAATAGGACCTAGACAAGAACTTGAGAAACATTCAACTTTAAGTTGCATGAAGAAGAGCCTGAAATGGAGGCTGGGGAAAAGTATGAATCCAATTAGATGGGGAAGACAAGGAGAAAGTAAAGTTAAACAAACAAACAAACCATAAAAAGATGCTTTCCAAGGAGAGTGCAGTCAGGAACCTCACCTACTGGTAACACATCAATTAGGAAGGAGCTGAAAAATCATCACTTGAAATTTGTTGCTATTGTTCAGTCTCTTAGTCATGTCCTACTCTATGACCTCATGGACTGCAACACATCAGGCTCCTCTGTTCTCCATTATTGCCCAGAGTTTGCTCAAATTAATGTCCATTGATTTGGTGATGCTGTCTAGCAAGCTCATCCTCTGCCACCCCCTTTTCCTTTGGCCTTCAATCTTTCCCAGAATCATGATCTTTTCCAATGAGTTGGTCCTTCTTCTCAGGTGGTCAAAGTATTGGAGCTTCAGCTTCAGTGTCAGTCTTCCAATAAACATTCAGGGTTGATTTCCTTTGGGATTGACTGATTTGATCTTCTTAAAATCCAAGAGACTCTCGAGTCTTCAGCCCCACAATTCAAAATAATCAATTCTTCAGTGCTTAGCTTTCTTTATGATCCAACTCTCACATCTGCACATAACTACTGGAAAAAGCATCACTTTGTCAGCAAAGTGATATCTCTGCTTTTAAATGGACTGTCTAGGTTTCTCTCCCTTGTATTTAACATCAAGTGATGGGACCTGATGCCTTGATCTTAGTTTGTTTGTTTTTAAATTTTGAGCTTCAAGCCAACTTTTTCAGTCTCCTCTTTCACCCTCATTAAGAGGCTCTTTAGTTTTTCTTCACTTTCTGCCAGTAGATTAGTATCATCTACACATTTGAGGTTGTTGATATATCTCCTGTAAATCTAGATTCCAGCTTGTGATTCATTAAGCCTGGCATTTTGCAAGATACACTCTGCATAGAAGTTACACAAGAAAGATGACAATATACACCCTTGTTGTACTCCTTTCACAATTTGGAACCAGCCAGTTGTTCCATGTACAGTTCTAATTGTTGCTTCTTGACTTGAATATGGGTTTCTCAGGAGACAGATAAGGAAGCCTGATAGCCCTATCTCTTTAAGAATCTTCCACAGTTTGTTGTGATCCAGAGTCAAAGGCTTTAGCATAGTCAACGAAGCAGAAGAAAATGTTATTCTTGAATTCTTGAATGCTTTGTCCATGATCCAATGTGTTGGCAGTTTGATCTCTTGTTCTTCTGCCTCTTTGAAATCCACTTGGTACATCTGGAAGTTCTCAGTTTACATACTTTTGAAGTGTATCTTGACATTAAATACAAGTAAGTTGTAGATAAAAATATGGTCTGAAAGGATATATGCACACCAATGGACTATTCACAATAGCCAAGATATGAAAACAACCTAAGTGTCCATCAACAGAGGAATGAATAAAGAAGATGTGGTACATATATGTGATGGAATATTACTCAGTTACAACAAAGAACAAAAGAACACCATTTGCAGCAACAAGAATGGACTTAGAGACTGTCACATTGAATGAAGTTAGACAGAGAAAGACTAATATCATATGATATCTCTTACATGTGAAATCTACAAGGAAATAATATAAATTAACTTGTTTGTGAAATAGAAGCAGTCTCACAGACTTAGAAAGTGAACTTATTGTTACCGGGGGCAGGGAAGGGGGCAGATAGAAATTCAGCAATAAAGAATAGTTAGGGAGTTTGGTATCAACAGGTACACACTATTATATTTAAAATGGATAACCAACAAGGTCCTACTGTATAGTACAGGGAACTCTGCTCAATGTCATGCAGCAGCCTGACAGAGCCCCTTTGCTCTCCATTTGAAACTATCACAACATTGTTAATCAGCCATACTCCAACATAAAATAAAAAGTAAAAAAAAAAAAAAAACAAGTTGTTGTTGATTTTGAAAACAACTATTTTAGTATTTCAGAAGAAACAAGATACAAACTGAGGTTTGATTAATGATAAGAATATGTGAGGAGCATGAAACATTTTATGTAGAATAGAATTACCACAACTGAAATTGCCAAGGGGTAGACAGATATGGAACTGTTAGAAGATTTAGAGGAAATTTTATTTTTAGGATGGGATAAAACTGAGACTATTTTATTGATGAACTATTGAAAATGTCCAGAAAAGGACATTAGGGAATTTTCAGAATGTTTATAGTAGTTAAACCATAAGATTGGAGGAGACTGCTTAAAGTCAAAGATACGCACAACTACAAACTGGTTCAGAGCTGTCTGAAAAAAAGTTACTGATTGATTTTACTAGTTTTACTGAGATATAATTGACTATATATTTGAAGTATTCAATCTTACAGGTTTTAACGTATGCAATACCCATGAAATGGATGTGAACTTACCTAACAACTATAGACTTGCTTTTTCTCACAATAGATTAGCTTACATTTTTTAGCCTTACATCAGTGGAATCATACAGTGGATAAACTTTTCATCTTCTTCCAATGAACACAATTATTTTGAGATTCATCAGTGCTGTTGCATGTATCAATATTCATAAATATTTATTGCTGAGTAGTTTTCCATTTTATGACTGTATCTTAAATTGTTTATTTCCTCACCTGTGGTCTTTTTCCTTTTTTTTTTTTTTTTTACTGACATCACTGAGATATGTTTAATATATAACATTGTGTAAGTTTAATGTGTCTGATATAATGATTTGATGTATATGTATATATATTTCAAAATGACCCCTTTGCCAGCTGACAGACATCTGTATTGTACTATTCTGGGGACTATTACAAATAAAACTGCCATGAAGTTTCATATATAGGTCATTGTATGCACATATACTTTCTTTTTTCTTGGGTGAATCCATGGGAGTAGAGTATATAGGAGTAGGAATTTAAAATAGCACAATCCTTTTGTAAAATAGTTACTATAACTATTTTACACTATAATAAAATTAGCAGTCACCACAGGACTGGAAAAGATCAGTTTTCATTCCAATCCCAAAGAAAGGCAATGCCAAAGAATGCACAAACTACCGCACAATTGCACTCATCTCACACGCTAGTAAAGTAACGCTCAAAATTCTCCAAGCCAGGCTTCAGCAATACATGAACCATGAACTTCCAGATGTTCAGGCTGATTTTAGAAAAGGAAGAGGAACCAGAGATCAAATTGCCAACATCTGCTGGATCATGGAAAAAGCAAGAGAGTTCTAGAAAAACATCTATTTCTGCTTTATTGACTATGCCAAAGCCTTTGACTGTGTGGATCACAATAAACTGTGGAAAATTCTTCAAGAGATGGGAGTATCAGACCACCTGACCTGCCTCTTGAGAAACCTATGTGCAGGTCAGGAAGCAACAGTTAGAACTGGACATGGAACAACAGACTGGTTCCAAATAGGAAAAGGAGTACATCAAGGCTGTATATTGTCACTCTGCTTATTTAACTTCATGTGAGGGGTTGACTCACTGGAAAAGACTCTGATGCTGGGAGGAATTGGGGGCAGGAGGAAAAGGGGACGACAGAGGATGAGATGGATGGATGGCATCACCAACTCAATGGACATGAGTTTGAGTGAACTCAGGGAGACATTGCTGGACAGGGAGGCCTGGCGTGCTGTGATTCATGGGGTCACAAAGAGTCGGACATGACTAAGCGACTGAACTGAACTGAACCGATAACAAGTTAAACATATTTACCACAGTATCTAGCAAAGCACTTTTAATACAGTGTCCCTAAAAATGTACCAGAACACAGAGACTGTGATTTACAACTTTGCCAGACACCAGAAACTCTCTTCACCTCTAATGTGAGGGGAAGAGAAAGTTCAGTTCAAGCTGGAGAGTTAAAATCTATCACTTAGTGAGAACATCCTGTGTATCAGGATCTCTTTCTTCAGCTTGTTTACATCTTTATCCCTTTCCAATCTCACAATAAAGTGATCTTTATTATACTACATGCTATTTGTATTATGATTTTTTATATTATGAAATTGTTCAAGGTCACATGGCCAAGAATGTGGTAAAGCAAGGATTCAAACCTAGACAATTTGACAGGGGAGTCTAAGACCATAAGCATCAGTCAATATGGAAAAGGAGGAAGAGAAATGATGTTGAGTCCACTGGTAGCCCACTTGGACTAGAGTGATGCCATATGGACAACTTACAAGAGTCACCAAACAGCTATATTTTAGGACTTGCTACAATGATCTAAAACATATTTTACAATTTAGACATTATTCCAAGCAAAGAAATCTGGGTTTTATTTTAGAAGGAGAGAGTCCCACAATCTGACAAGCCCAGACTCCTTATATCTTTGTACACAGAATCAGGAAACACAACAGAGAAAATCATCACTGATGACAAAGAGAAGACCTAGTCATATTTTAATCTGATTTTATCTTATTTTGCTCAGTCAGTAAGTGAATTAATTGTTTAGCTTTCTGGTTTGAAATAGTCCAATTTTTTTTACACTTTCTTAATTATACAGGATATGATTTCTGTCATAGTTTTACACAATGTTTGAACATTGAGGTGGTTTGTTCTATGTGGGCTGAACTGGGTGAGGGCCATGCTGCCCAGAACCCCTTCCCTGCCTGTTTCTAACATTCAGGTTTACAGATCACCAGGGCCACTGTAGCTCAGGTACTTTTGCTCAGAGCTGCTGTGGAAACTGAGAATGATACTGTTAGGAGTACAAATCTTTTCTGTGTTCCCTGTTTCTTGCTTGTAGGAAAAAGGTTTCACTCTCCTAGACCTTCCCTGAGTTTCAAGAGCAGGCTCAAGCAGTTACTAATTAAAGAAAAGAATGCAGAAACAAAGGAAGAGTGGACAAGAAAAAAATTGTGCAGCAATAAAGCAGTGTCCTGCCTCCTTCTCAAGGGATTCATTTCAGTTCAGTTCAGTCACTCAGTCATGTCTGACGTCAGGCCTCCCTGTCCATCACCAACTCCAGGAGTTTACTCAAACTCATGTCCATCAGGTTGGTGATGACACAACCATCTCATCCTCTGTCGTCCCTTCTCCTCCCAACTTCAATCTTTCCCAGTATCACGGTCTTTTCAAATGAGTCAGTTCTTCTCATCAGATGGCCAACATATTGGAGTTTCAGCTTTAGCATCAATCCTTCCAATGAACATTCAGGATCGATTTCCTTTAGGATGGACTTGTTGAATCTCTTTGCAGTCCAGGGGACTCTCTAGAATCTCCTCCAACACCACAGTTCAAAAGCATCAAATCTTCAGTGCTCAGCTTTCTTTGTAGTCCAAATCTCACATCCATACATGACTACTGGAAAAACCATAGCTTTGACTATGTGGACTTTTGTTGGCAAAGTAATGTCTCTGCTTTTGAATATGCTGTCTAAGTTGGTCACAGCTTTCCTCCCAAGGAGTAAGTGTCTTTTAATTTCATGGCTGCAATCACCACCTGCCGTGATTTTGGAGCCCCCCAAAATAAAGTCTGACACTGTTTCCACTGTTTCCCCATCTATTTCCCAAGAAGTGATGGGACCAGATGCCATGATATGAGTTTTCTGAATGTTGAGTTTTAAGCCAACTTTTTCACTCTCCTCTTTCACTTTCATCAAGAGGTTCTTTAGTAGAATGGGAAAGACTAGAGATCTCAAGAGATTATATAACAATATCTCATAGTTGGTTTTTTTGCAAGAACTAAGATCCCACCTATGTGGAGGATGATGACTTCAGACTGAGCACAAAATTCCTGGAGCACCACCCTGTTACCTCACCACATTATCAGAAGAAATTCACATGTTATCAGAAGAAAATCACATACTCTGCCACCTTCACCCCAAATTTTGCCTGTGAAAAATTTTCCCCCTTAAAACATTGGGGAATTAGGGTTTTTGAGCAAACACTGCCTGTTCTTCTTGCTTTGCCCTGCAATGAATCTTCCTCTGCTTTAAACTCTGGTATTTCAGGTTGGCCTCACTGTGTGTCTGGCATACACACTTGAATTTGAGAACACTAGTTCTCTCTGCAGACCCAGCACGTGGTCTGTGTCTCCTGTTTTGTTTTCACTTTTCTGTAACCCTGAACAGCTAATCCTGTAGGCTCTGTACATGACTGAGACTGGCACTGACTGTGACAGGCATGAGTATGCTTTGTCCTTATTTTTCCAGGCTGTGCTTACTCTCTATCTCTACACTAATCTTTTCTTCCTTTTCTTACTGACTACTGGTCCCCGTGACGCCAGGGTTATCAATAAATGCAGAAACAGCAGCTTTCCACAGCCTTCTTTGCCTGCTCCCCACTGTGTAATAGTAATGGCTAAACCCTGTAATGAACATTTTATGACCTGTCACTTAAGCACTGGCTTTCCTAAGTGTCCCAAACTGCTGCAAGGGCCAACGGATTCACTTCAGAGTTTCCTGTTACTCAGCTTTTTAAAGTGAGATGCATGAATTTATTTAATGTTGCCTCTTCTCTAAAACAGGCTGTGCTGATTTTGTCTATTCTTAGGGAGAGAGTGTAGCAAGTGCTGTGCTCCACAGAGAGCTCACACTTCAAGAGGAAAGACAGGAGAGATGGCTCAGCAAGGAGAGAGGACTTGTAGACCTGAGATGGGAGGGAAATCAGGAGACAATACATCACAGAAGACAAGAAAGATGCATTTCAAGTAGGAAAAACATATGGCTGCTTCCGTTCAAAGACAGTACCTACTGGTTTTCTTTTGATTTTATAGTTAAAGTTATAGCATAATATGTCTTAAAAATACAAAATATTTGCCTTGAACATAATTTTAAATAGAATTAATGGGGTTATATTAGACTTTCTTTAAATAAGAAAACTTATTATTTATGATTATTTTCAGTACCTTTAGTTAGGAAAACCTTAATAAATATATTTAAACCTTCTTCTTCTTTAGTTAGGAAAACCTCTTCTTACATAGCAGTGTAATATTTTTCCTAAGAAACAATTTTAGAAGTGAATTTTCATAAAATTTGAATTTTGAGGTATGTCAAATTATCTCCTAAAATACATAAAGCCCTGGTAGGTCACTAGTACCAGGGCTCGAAAAGACTTTGAAATGAGGATCATTAGCTCCAGATGGCATCCCCAGGCTTTTGTCTAAATCAGGTGTTCACAGTACTAGCGTTCAGGAGCCTGTAAAGGAGAGTGGGTCCACTTTCCCACGGATACCTAGGGGCACTCAGAAGAATATAGGAGAATAGGGCACAGGATCTAACCATTCTCAGAAGGAATTTGGCAGTCATATTAGTCTGTAATCCTCGCACCCAAGATCAAGGTTGAATCTGATGAGTTGGCCTATTCACCTTTCAGAAAGGAAATAAACTTATCAGATAAATACCCCTACTCTTTATGCTGGGAAAGAACACATCTATGGGGCCATTGTTATTGTTCAGTCAAACAAAGTATGCCTGAATCATTGTTACCCTATGAACTGAAGCACAGCAAACTTTTCTGTTCTTCCCTATCATCCTGAGTTATCTCAAACTCATGTCCATTGAGTCAGGGATGCCATCCACCCATCTCTTACACTGCCCGCCCTCCTTGCCCTTCTTCCCTCAATCATTCCAGCATTAGAGTATTTTTTCAATGAGCCAGCCCTTGACATCAGGTGGCCAAGTATTGGATCTTCAGCTTCAGCATCAGTTCTTCAAATGAATATACAGGGTGGATTTTTCAGCACTCAGCTTTCTTTATTGTCCAGCTCTCAATCATACATGACTACTGGAAAAACAACAACAACAACAAATGAACAAACAAAAAAAACGTCAGTTCAGATGAATCGCTTAGTCAGGTCTGACTCTATGCACCCACATAGACTGCAGCACAACAAGCTTCTCTGTCCATCACCAACTATCAGAGCTTGCTGCTGCTGCTAAGTCACTTCAGTCATGTCCAACTCTGTGCGACCCCATAGACAGCAGCCCACCAGGCTCCCTGTCTCTGGGATTCTCCAGGCAAGAACACTGGAGTGGGTTGCCATTTTCTTCTCCAATGCATGAAAGTGAAAAGTGAAAGTGAAGTCGCTCAGTCATGTTCGACTCTTTGTGACCCCATGCGAGGCTTCTCCGTCCATGGGATTTTCCAGGCAAGAGTACTAGAGTGGGGTGCCATCGCCTTCTCAAACTCATTTCCATCGAGTTGGTGATGTCATCCAACCATCTCATCCTCTGTTGTCCCTTTTGCCCCATGTCTTCAATATTTCCCAGCATCAGGGTCTTTTCCATTGAGTTAGCTCTTTGCATCAGTTGGACAAAGTACTGGAGGTTCAGCTTCAGCATCAGTCATTCCAATGAATACTCAGGGCTGATTTCCTTTAGGATGGACTGGTTTGTTCTCTTTGCAGTCCAAGGGACTCTCAAGAGTTCTCCAACACCACAGTCCAAAAGCAACAATTCTTTGGCACTCAGCTTTCTTTATAGTCCAACTCTTATATTCAGACAGGACTACTGGAAAAACCATAGCTTTGAGTAGACAGACAATTGTTGGCAAAGTAATGTCTTTCCTTTTTAATATGCTGTCTAGGTTAGTCATAGATTTTCTTCCAAGGAGCAAGCATCTTTTAATTTCAAGGCTGCAGTCACCATCTGCAGTGATTTTTGGAGCACCCCCCCCCCCAAAAAAAAAAAAGTTTCCCACTTTCTCCATTGTTTCCCTATTTATTTGCCATGAAGTGATGGGACCAGATGCCATGATACTAGTTTTCTGAATTTAGAGTTTTAAGCCAACTTTTTCACTCTCCTCTGTCACATACATCAAGAGGCTCTTTAGTTCTTTGCTTTCTGCCATAAGGGTGGTGTCATCTGTCTAACTGAGGTTATTGATATTTATCCTGCAATCTTGATTCCAGCTTGTGCTTTATCCAGCCTGGCATTTCACATGATGTACTCTGCATATAAGTTGAATAATCAGGGTGACAATATACAGCCTTGACCTACTCCTTTCCCAACTTGGAACCAGTCTTTTGTGTCATGTCCAGTTCTAACTGTTGCTTTTTAACCTGCATACAGATTTCTCAGGAGGCAGGTAAGATGATCTGGTGTTCCCATCTCTTGAAGAATTTTCCACAGTTTGTTGTGATCCACACAATCAAAGGCTTTGGTGTAGTCAATAATGCAGCAGTAGATGTTTTTCTGCAACTCTCTTGTTCTTTCTATGACCCAATGGATGTTGGCATAGAACAACTCTGGTTCCTCTGCCTTTTCTAAATCCAGCTTGAACATCTGGAAGTTCACAGTTAACATACTTTTGAAGCCTGGCTTGGAGAATTTTAAGCACTACTTTGCTAGTGTGTGAGATGAGTGCAACTCTCTGGTAGTTTGAATATTCTTTTGCATTGCCTTTCTTTTGGATTGGAATGAAAACTGACCTTTTCTCATCCTGTGGCCACTGTTGAGTTTTCCAAATCCCTGACATATTGAGTGCAGCACTTTCACAGCATCATCTTTTAGGACTTGAAATAGCTCAAGTCCTTGGAATTACATCACCTCCATTATCTTTGTTCATAGTGATATTTCATAAGGCCCACTTGATTTCACATTCCAGGATGGCTGGCTCTAGGTGAGTGATCACACCATCATGGTTATCTGGATTATTAAGATCTTTTTTGTATATTTTTTCTGTGTATTGTTGCTACCTCTTCTTAATATTGTCTGCTTCTAAGTCCATACCATTTCTGTCCTTTATTGTGCCCATCTTTGCATGAAATGTTCCCCTGGTATCTCTTATTTTCTTCAAGAGATCTCTAGTCCTTCCCATTCTACTGTTTTTCTCTATTTCTTTGCACTGATCATGGAGGAAGACTTCCTTATCTCTCCTTGCTATTCTTTAGAACGCTGCATGCAAATGGGTATATCTTTCCTTCTCTCCTTTGCCTTTCACTTCTCTTATTTTCTCAGCCACTTATAAGGGCTCATCAGACAACCATTTTGCCTTTTTGCTTTTCTTTTCTTGGGGATGGTCTTGATCACTGCCTCCTGTGCAATGTCACAAAACTCTGTCCATAGTTCTTCAGGCACTCAGTCTATCAAATCTAATCCTGTGAATTTATTTGTCATTTTTGCTGTATAATTGTAAGGGATTTGATTTAGATCATATGTGAATGGTCTAGTGGTTTCCCTACTTTCTTCAATTTCAGTGTGAATTTGGCAATAAGGAGTTCATGATCTGAGCCACAGTCAGCTCCAGATCTTGTTTTTGCTGACTGTATAGTGTTTCTCCTTATTTGACTGCAAAGAATATAATCAGTCTGATTTTGCTACTGACCATCTGATGATATACATGTGTTGAGTCTTCTTTTGCATTGTTGGAAGTGGGTGTTTGCTATAATCAGTGAGATCTCTTGGCAAAACTCGGTTAACCATTGCCCTGATTCATTTTGTACTCCAAGGACAAATTTGCCTGTTACTCCAGGTATCTCTTGACTTCCAACTTCTGCATTCCAATCCCCTATAATGAAAAGCATATCTTTTTTGGGTGTTAGTTCTATAGCTTTGATTATATGAACCTTTGTCAGCAGAGTGGTGCCTCTGCTTTTTAGGGTCTCCAGGTTTGTCATCACTTTTCTTCCAACTTCCAAGTGTTGTTTAATTTCATGGCTGCAGTCAACATCCACAGTGATTTTGGAGAACAAAAAAATAAACTCTGTCTCTGTTTCCAATTTTTTTTTTAAGTTTTTTTTTAATTAATTTTATTTTATTTTTAAACTTTACACAATTGTATTAGTTTTGCCAAATATCAAAATGAATCCAATTTTTGTCCAACTATTTGCCATGAAGTAATGGGACCAGATGCCATGGTCTTTGTTTTTCAAATGCTGAGTTTCAAGCTAGCTTTTTCACTCTCATCTTCCACCCTCATCAAGAGGCTTTTTAGTTCCTCTTCACTTTCCGCCATTAAAGTGGTATCATCTGCATATCTGTCAGTCAGTCAGTTCAGTCGCTCAGTCGTGTCCGACTCTTTGCGACCCCATGAATCTCAGCACGCCGGGACTCCCTGTCCATCACCAACTCCCGGAGTTCACTCAGACTCACATCCATAGAGTCAGTGATGCCATCCAGCCAACTCATCCTCTGTCGTCCCCTTCTCCTCCTGCCCCCAATCCCTCCAAGCATCAGAGTCTTTTCCAATGAGTCAACCCCTCACATGAGGTGGCCAAAGTACTGGAGTTTCAGCTTTAGCATCATTCCTTCCAAAGCAATCCCAGGGCTGATCTCCTTCAGAATGGACAGGTTGGATCTCCTTGCAGTCCAAGGGAATCTCAAGAGTCTTCTCCAACACCACAGTTCAAAGGCATCAATTCTCCGGCACTCAGCCTTCTTCACAATCCAACTATCACATCCATACATGACCACAGGAAAAACCAAAGCCTTGACTAGACGGACCTTTGTTGGCAAAGTAATGTCTCTGCTTTGGAATATGCTATCTAGGTTGGTCATAACTTTTCTCCCAAGGAGTAAGCGTCTTTTAATTTCATGGCTGCAGTCACCATCTGCAGTGATTTTGGAGCCCCCCAAAATAAAGTCTGATACTGTTTCCACTGTCCCTCTATTTGCCATGAAGTGATGGGACCAGATGCCATGATCTTTGTTTCCTGAATGTTGAGCTTTAAGCCAACTATTTCACTCTTCACTTTCACTTTCATCAAGAGGCTTTTGAGTTCCTCTTCACTTTCTGCCATAAGGGTGGTGTCATCTGCATATCTGAGGTTATTGATATTTCTCTGGGCAATCTTGATTCCAGCTTGTGCTTCTTCCAGTCCAGCGTTTCTCATGATGTACTCTGCATAGAAGTTACATAAGCAGGGTGACAATATACAGCCTTGACATACTCCTTTCCCTATTTACAACCAGTCTGTTGTTCCATGTTTCTCCCAACAATCTTGATTCCAGCTTGAGCCATCCAACCCAACAGTTTGCATGAGGTACTTTGCATATAAGCGAGATAAGCAGTGTGCTCCATGTCCAGTTCTAGCATTTGTTTCTTGTCCTGCTTACCTTACCTCAGAAGACAAGTAAGATCATCTGTTATTCCTATCTCTTGAAGAATTTTCCAGTTTGTTGTGATGCACACAGTCAAAGGCTTTAGCATAGTCAGTGAAGCAGAAGTAGACTTTTGGAATTGCCTTGTTTTTTCTATGATCCAATGGATGTTGGCAATTTAATTACTGCTTCCTCTGCCTTTTCTAAATCCAGCATGTACATCTAGAAGTTCTCAGTTCAACTACTGCTGAAGCCTTGTTTGAAGCATTTTGAGCATTACCTTGATAACATGGGGATTGAGCAAAATTGCATGGTAGTTTGAACATTCTTTGGAATTGCCCTTCTTTGGGACTGGAATGAAAACTGTCCTTTTCCAGTCCTGTGGCCACTGTTGAGTTTTCCTGGCATATTGCATATTGCATTTTCTGGCATATTTCCTGGTAATTTGCTGGCATAATGACTGCAGCACTTTGACAGCATTATCTTTTAGGATTTCAAATAGCTCAGCTGGAATTCCATCACCTCCACTAACAAGGCTCGTAGTAATGCTTCCTAAGGCCCACTTGACTTCATACTCCAGGATGTCTGTCTCTAGCTGACTGACCACACCATTGTAGTTACCCAGGACATTAGGTCCTTTTCTGTATAGTTCTTCTGTGTCTTCTTGCCACCTCTTGTTAATCTCTTCTGCATCTGTTAAATCCAGGCTGTTTTTGTCCTTCATGGTGCCCATTTTTGCATGAAATATTTCCATGATATCTCCAATTTTCTTGGAGAGATCTCTAGTCTTTCCCATTCTGTTTTTTCCTCTTTTTATTTGCATTGTTCACTTAAGAAGGCTTTCTTATCTCTCCTTGCTATTTTCTGGAACTCTGCATTCAGATGGGTATATCTTTTCCTTTCTCCTTTGCCTTTAACTTCTCTTCTTTTCTCAGCTATTTGTAAGGCCTCTTCAGACTACAATTTTGCCTTCTTTCATTTATTTTTCTTGGGGTTATTTTTGGTCACTGCCTCCTGTACAATGTTATAAACCTCCATCCATAGTTCTTTGGTCATTCTCTCTACCAGATCTAATCCATTCAATTTATTCATCACCTCCACTGTATATTCATAATGGATTTTATTTAGGTCATACCTGAATGGCCTAGTTGTTTTCCCTACTGTCTTCAACTTAAGCCTTAATGTCACAATATGGAACTCATAATCTGAACCACAGTCAGTTCCAGGTCTTGTTTTTGCTGACTCTATAGAGCTTCTCCATCTTTAGCTGCAAAGAATATAATCAGTCTAATTTCACTATTGACCATCTTTAGTGAATCTGTAGAGTCATCTCTTGTGTTGTTAAAAGGATGTTGCTATGATCAGTGCATTCTCTTGGCAAAACTCTGTTAGCCTTTACCCTGCTTCATTTCATAACTCCAAGACAAAATTTGCCTGTTACTCCAGATATCTCTTGACTTCCTAGTTTTGCATTTCAATCCCCCAAGATTGAAAGGTACTTCTTTTTTTTGCTGTTCTCGAAGGTCTTGTAGGTATTTATAGAAATAGTCAACTTCAGCTTCTTCTGCATCAGTGGTTGGGGTATAGACTTGAATTACTCTGATGTTGAATGGTTTGCCTTCGAAATGAACTGAAATCATTTTGTCATTTTTGAGATTGAACCCAAGTACTACATTTCAGACTCTTTTGTTGACTATGAGGGCTATTTCCCTAGTGGCTTAGCTGGTAAACAATCTGCTGGCAATGAGGGAGACCTGGGTTTGATCTCTGAGTTAGGAAGATCCCCTGGAGAAGGGAAAGGTTACCCACTCCAATCTTCTGGCCTGGGTATTCCATGGATTGTATAGTCCATGGGGTCACAAAGAGTTGAACACGACTGAGCGACTTTCACTTTCAGTTTCTTTTCATGAGGGCCACTCCATTTCTTCTAAGGGGTATTTTGCCCACAGTAGTAGATATAATGATCATCTGAATTAAATTCACCCATTCCCATCCATTTTAGTTCACTGATTCCTAAGATGTTGATGTTCACTCTTGCCATCTCCTGCTTGACCAAGCCCAATTTGCATTGATTCATGGACCTAATATTCTAGGTTCCTATACATGACTGTTCTTTACAGCATTGGATTTTACTTTCACCACCAGACACACACCACGACTGAGTGACATTTTTGCATTGGTCCAGCTTCTCCATTCTTTCTGAAACTGTTTCTCCACTCTTCCTCAGTGGCATATTGGACACTTACCACCCTGGGGGATTCATCTTCTGGTGTCATATCTTTTTGCCTTTTCATACTGTTCATGGGTTTCTTGAGCATCGAAGAATTGATGCTTTTGAACTGTGGTGTTGGAGAAGACTTTTGAGAGTCCCTGGGACTGCAAGGAGATCCAACCTGTCCATTCTGAAGAAGATGAGCCCTGGGATTTCTTTGGAAGGGATGATGCTAAAGCTGAAACTCCAGTACTTAGGCCACCTCATACGAAGAGTTGACTCATTGGAAAAGACTCTGATGCTGGGAGGGATTGGGAGCAGGAGGAGAAGGGGACGACAGAGGATGAGATGGCTGGATGGCATCACTGACTCGATGGACGTGAGTCTGAGTGAACTCTGGGTGTTGGTGATGGACAGGGAGTCCTGACGTGCTGCGATTCATGGGGTCACAAAGAATCAGACACAACTGAGCGACTGAACTGAACTGAACTGTTCATGGGTTTCTTGAGTCAAGAATACTGAAGGGGTTTGTCATTCCCTTCTCCGATAAGCCATATTTTGTCAGAACTTTCCACCATGACCCGTTCATCTTGGGTGGCCCTGCATGACATGGCTCATAGCTTCCTTGAGTTGCACAAGGCTGTGATCCATGTGGTCATTTGGGGTGGCTTCCTGTGATTGTGTTTTTTTTGTTGTTGTTGTTGTTTGTTTGTTTTCCTGGAGACTGGAGATTATAGTTCTTGCTTCCTGATGGGAGGGACTGGCTGTAGGATAAACTGGGTCTTGCTTTTGTGGGCAGAATCATGCTCAGTAAATCTTTAATCTAATTGTCTGCTGATGAGTGGGACTTTGCTCCTTCCTAGTTAGTTTTTTGGCCTGAGGTGACTCAGTCTTGGAGTCAGCAGGTTCTATGGTAGGGCTACATGCAACCTCCAAAAATGACTTATGCAACATGCACATTTCAGGACTGCTGCTGCCAGTGTTCCTGTCCCCACGATGGGCCATTGCCAACCCTGGGCCTCTGCAAGAGATCCTCAGGCGTGGTCAAATGGGCCCATAGATATGTGATTTTTATCTTTCACTGACTGCAGGATTCACACCATTAAAGATACTCCAACTCATCAGTTGTGAACTCAAGGGAGCCACAAAATGATAATAATATCATCAAATATGAAAGATTATTTGAGGCTCTTCAGAAGCTTGAATGATGACAATAGATGTCAACAATCAGAACACAAACCTAGCTTGTCTCTGCTTTGGAGACTCCTGGACACCTGAATTAGTAATGATGTTGATGGTGATGATGACAGCACAGTAAATGCAAATGCAGAAAGCAAAATAAGACTTTCTGAGGTTTAATTAACTTTTCAAACTAAAAACAAAAGAAAACAAATACATTTTAAGATATATTTTAGGTAAATTGAAGGAGAAGGCAATACTTTAAGCACCCAGCACCTTTTTCCTTGGAATATCAGTTGCTCAATTGCATTTCCCAGTCCCCTTCACAGTAAGTATACAGATGTGACCTACGTCCCACCAACATGTTACCTGCAGGCACAGTGATTATTTGAATGTGAACACATGATGAAAATTATGTTTTAAACTGGCTTTCAGTTCTGGCAGCTGATACCCTGGGATTTTACCTGTTTCCAAAGCCAGACTCCTAATGGAAATCTTCTGGTATGAGAACAATTGCAACAAACATCATTTTCTGGCATTTTATGCCCAGCTGCACATGTCTGTGTGTGTGACCTGGGTTGCATTGTATCTAAAATCTTAAACTCAGGACTTCTAATTAGCTTTCTCTATAATTCTGTAACTTACCTTATAATCACTATTTGTTTAACTCTGTTAAAAATCCCTTTACAGTTTAATTATGACAAACTTAGCATATTAAAAAGCAGAAACATCATTTTGTAAACAAAGGTCCATATAGTCAAATCTATGGTTTTACCAGTAGTCATAATCAGATGTGAGAGTTGGACCATAAAAAGTCTGAGCACTGAAGAAATGATGCTTTCAAATTGTGGTTCTGGAGAAGACTTGAGGGTCCCTTGGACTACAAGGAGATTAAACCAGTCAATTCTAAAGAAAATCAGCCTGAATATTCATTAGAAGGACTGATGCTAAAGCAGAAGCTCCAATACTTTGGTCACCTTCTTCGAAGAGCTGACTCATTGGGAAAGACCCTGATGCTGGGAAAAATTGAAGGTAAAAGGAGAAGATGGAAGAAGATGAGATGATTAGATAGCATCACCAACTCAATGGACATGAATTTGAGCAAACTCTGGGAGGGCAGAGGAGGCTGGCATGCTGCAGTCCATAGGGTGACAAGAGTCAGATATGACTTAACAACCAAACAACAACAAGAAAAATAGCATATTTTATGTTGAAATAAATTTATCTTGGGCACTAAAATAACTTTGGGCATAACTTATGAATGACTTGTAAATTGTCAAGACTTTGGCATAATAGTGAGATCATCCAAAAGTCCTCATACATATCAATAGTTCATGCATTTGTGTAAAATACTTCAACAAACAAAGGACTGAATAACAAGACAATTACATATGTAAACCTAGTAAGCAACAGAGCAACCTAACAGCAACTATAGGACTCGAATCAGAGAACAGAAGCCAGTAAAATGCAGTTCTATTGAGGACTGAGGAATTACAGCATCTAATGTATGCAGCTGTAGAAATGAATCCCACATTCATTTCCACAGAGGAGCATGCAGCAGCAGCCCCAAGTATGTGTGCTAAGTCTCTTCAGTCATGCCCAGCTCTTTGCAACCCTATGGACTGTGTATATGTAACCCACCAGGCTCTTCTGTCCATGGGATTCTCCAGGCAAGAATACTGGAGTGGGCTGTCATTTCTTTCTCCAGAGAATCTTTTTGACTCAGGGATCAAATCCGCATCTCTTATGCCTCCTGCACTTGGCAGGTGGGAACTTTACCACTTGTGTCACCTGGAAGCCTGGGTGAATGAAACAGAGGAGCATGCAGCCTCAGCCCCACCTATGAATAAATCTGAGAGTGTTGGTCAGGGCACACCAGCTACTAGAAGAAATAATACTTAAATTACAGTACCAGAAAATAACAAAATTTCAATTCTGTCTTATGTCAAATAGGATGAAGATTGATGCTTACAAGAGTCTTCTCCATATAGTCACCTCTAGACCCTGGATCCTTATAACAGTGACTCAATCACTCTCTTGTCCTTAGATGACTTTATTGTTCTGAACCCAGATGACCAATGAGTGATGAAAAATTTTGTCAGACTATTTTAGGAAAATATAGAGGCCAGGCCTGCAAATAGCAACTACTATCTCTACTCCTGTTCCATTGACTGGAACTCAGTCTTATGGCCACATCTATTTGTTGCATTTTTCTATTTCTCAGTATTTGTGCAAATAGTATTCTTTTTCATTTTTACCTTGGCTATTTTTGGGTTTTATATTGCCACATAATTTTAATTAATAGTATATATGTTTTTATGTTTAGATTTGGACAATAAGGATTTGCTATTTTCAGATGTAGGTGATTTGCCCTCACCTGCAAAGACTTATTTAGGCACTGGGTTTCATGGGGGCTTGGTGGTAAGGAATCTGCCCACCAATGCAGGAGACATGGGTTAAATCCCCAGATCATGAACACCCTCTGGAAGAGGACATGCCAACCAACTCCAGTGTTCTTGCCTGGGAAATCCCATGGACAGAAGAGCCTGGTGGGCTATAGTGCATGGGTCAAAGAGTCAGACATGACTTAGCAACTAAACAACAACAATCAATATCTACAACCTGATGATTTCATATATGTGCATTGTTAAATATTCACTACAAACTATTCACCGTATCCATCACCTCACACCTTTTCCTTTTTTTTTTTCTTCTCTCTCTCTTATTTTTTTTTTTAGATCTATCTTCTAATCAAACTGTAATAATACAAAATAATATTAACTATTATCATATTGCTATAAATTAAATCTCCAGAACTTATTCATCCTATACATCTGAAACTCTGTACCCCTTGACCAACATATACCATTTTCTCTAACCCTCAGAACCTGGACCTACTGTTCTACTCTCTGCTTCTATGAGCTTGGTATTTTTTTAGATCCCACATATATGTGAGATCATACAGTACTTGTCTTTCTGTATCTGGCTCATTACACTTAGCAGAATGGGCCACTGAACATGGATCATCCATGTTGATGCAAATGGTAGAATCTTCTTTCTCAAATCTGCATTTTATATATGTAATATAAAATATGAAAATACACATATAAAATGCAGATTTAAAAAAGAAGATTTATGCATATTATTTATCCATTCCTCCAAGGATGTACATTTAGGTTGCCAGTTATTTTGAGTAATGCTGAAATGAACAAAGCAGATATTGCTTTGATATTCTTATTAAAGGATATACTTATATATCCTTCTGGCCATTAAACCAAAAGGGAATTCCTGAATCATAAGGTAGTTCTGAAATGCTGAATCATAAGGAAGTACGGCAGCTGCAACAGCAGTGCAGAAGGGCACTCGAGAGGAGCTGCCCCATGTCCAAGGCAAGGGCAGCAGCTGTGCTTTGCTGAAGCAGCCATGAAGAGATACCACATGTCCAAGGTAAGAGAAACCCAAGTAAGATACAGGCACTCAGAGAGGGCACCAGAGGGCAGACAGACTGAAACCACAATCACAGACAACTAGCCAATCTGATCACACGGACCACAGCCTTGTCTAACTCAATGAAACTAAGCTATGCCATGTGGGGCCACCCAGACCGACAGGTCATGGTGGAGAGGTCTGACAGAATGCGGTCCACTGGAGAAGACAATAGCAAACAACTTCAGTATTCTTGCCTTGAGAACCCATGAACAGTATGAAAAGGCAAAAAGATAGGACACTGAAAGATGAACTCCTCAGGTCGTTAGGTGCCCAAAATGCTACTGGAGATCAGTGGAGAAATAGCTTCAGAAAGAATGAAGGGATGGAGCCAGAGAAAAACAACACCCAGTTGTGGATGGGACTGGTGATAGAAGCAAGGCTCGATGCTGTAAAGGGTGTTATTACATAGGAACCTGGAATTTAGGTCCATGAATCAAGGCAAATTGGAAGTGGTCAAACAGGAGATCACAAGAGTGAACATCGACATTCTAGGTGTCAGCAAACTAAGATGGACTGGAATGGGTGAACTTAACTCAGATGATCATTATATCTACTACTGTGGGCAGGAACCCTTAGAACAAATGGAGTAGTCATAATAGTCAACAAAAGAGTCTGAAATGCAGTACTTGGATGCAATCTCAAAAATAACAGATTGATTTCTGTTTGTTTCCAAGGCAAACCATTCAGTATCACGGTAATTCAAGTCTATGCCCCAACCAGGAATGCTGAAGAAGCTGAATTTGAACAGTTCTATGAAGACCTACAAGACCTTTTAAAACTAACATCCCCAAAATATGTCCTTTTCATTAATGGGGACTGGAATGCAAAAGTAGGAAGTCAAGAAACACCTGGAGTAACAGGCAAATTTGGCCTTGGAGTACACAATGAACCAGGGCAAGGCTAATAGAATTTTGCCAAGAAAATGCGCTGGTCATAGCAAACATCTTCTTCCAGCAACACAAGAGAAGACTCTACACATGGACATTACCAGATGTTCAACACCAAAATCAGATTGATTATATTATTTGCAGCCAAAGATGGAGAAGCTCTATACAGTCAGCAAAAACAAGACCAGAAGCTGATTGTAGCTTGGATCATGAACTCCTTATTGCCAAATTTAGACTGAACTTGAAGAAAGTGGAGAAAACCACCAGACCATTCAGGTATGACCTAAATCAAATCCCTTATGCTTATACAGTGGAAGTGAGAAATAGATTTAAGGGACTAGATCTGATAGACAGAGTGTCCGATGAACTATGGATGGAGGTTCGTGACATTGAACAGGAGACAGGAATCAAGACCATCTCCAAGAAAAAGAAATGCAAAAAATCAAATGTCTGATGAACTATGGATGGAGGTTCGTGACATTGTATAGGAGACAGGAATCAAGACCATCTCCAAGAAAAAGAAATGCAAAAAATCAAAATGGCTGTCTGAGGAGGACTTCCAAATAGCTGTGAAAAGAAGGGAAGCAAAAAACATAGGAGAAAGGGAAAGATATAACCATTTGAATGCAGAGTTCCAAAGAATAGCAAGGAGAGATAAGAAAGCCTTCCTCAGTGATCAATGCAAAGAAATAGAGGAAAACAATAGAATGGGAAAGACTAAAGATCTCTTAAAGAAAATTAGAGATACCAAGGGAATATTTCATGCAAAGATGGGCTCAATAAAGGACAAAAATGGTAGGACCTAACAGAAGCAGAAGATATTAAGAAGAGGTGGCAAGAATACACAGAAGAACTGTACAAAAAAGATCTTCACAACCCAGATAATCACGATGGTGTGATCACTCACCTAGAGCCAGACATTCTGGAATGTGAAGTCAAATAGGCCTTAGGAAGCATCACCACGAGCAAAGCTAATGGAGGTGATGGAATTCCAGTTGAGCTATTTCAAATCTTGAAAGATGATGCTGTGAAAGTGCTGCACTCAATATGCCAGCAAATTTGGAAAACTCAGAAGTAACCACAGGACTGGAAAAGGTGAGTTTTTACTCTAATCCAAAACAAACGCAGTGCCAAAGAGTGTTCAAACTACCACATAATTGCACTCATCTTACATGCTAGTAAAGTGATGATTAAAATTCTCCATGCCAGGCTTCAACAATACTTGAACCATGAACTTCCAGATGTCAAGCTAGTTTTAGAAAAGGCAGAGGAACCAGAGATCAAATTGCCAACATCCACTGGATCATCAAAAAAGAAAAAGAGTTCCAGAAAAACATCAATTTCTGCTTTATTGACTATGCCAAAATCTTTGGCTGTTTGGATCACAATAAACTGTGGGTAATTCTGAAAGAGATGGGCATACTAGACCACCTGACCTGCCTCTTGAGAAATCTGTATGGAGGTCAGGAAGCAATAGTTAGAACTGGACATGGAACAACAGACTGGTTCCAAATAGGAAAAGGAGTACATCAAGGCTATATATTGTCACCATGCTTATTTAACTTCTACGCAGAGTACATCATGAGAAATGCTGGGCTGGAGGAAGCACAGGCTGGAATCAAGATTTCCAGGAGAAATATCAATAACCTCAGATATGCAGATGAGACCACCCTTATGGTAGAAAGTGAAGAAAAACTAAAGAGACTCTTGATGAAGGTGAAAGAGGAGAGTGAAAAAGTGGGCTTAAAGCTCAGCATTCAGAAAGCTAAGATGATGGCATCTGGTCCCATCACTTCATGGAAAATAGATGGGGAAACAGTGGAAACAGTGTCAGACTTTATTTTTTGGGGTTCCAGAATCATTGCAGATGGTGCTTGCAGCCATGAAATTTAAAGATGCTTACTCCTTGGAAGGAAAGTTATGACCAATCTAGAAAGCATATTCAAAAGCAGAGACATTACTTTGCCAACAAAGGTCCATCTGGTCAAGGCTATGATTTTTCCAGTAGTCATGTGTGGATGTGAGAGTTGGACTATAAAGAAAACTGAGCTCCGAAGAACTTTTGAACTGTGGTGATGGAGAAGACTTCTGAGAGTCCCTTGGACTGCAAGGTGATTCAACCAGTCCATCCTAAAGGAAATCAGGATATTCAATGAACCTGAATATTCATTGGAAGAACTAATGCTGAAGCTGAAACTCTAATACTTCGGCCACTTGATGTGAAGAACTGACTCATTTGAAAAGACCCTGATGCTGGGAAAGATTGAGGGCAGGAGGAGAAGGGGATGACAGAGGATACGATGGTTGGATGGCATCACCGACTCAATGGACATGGGTTTAGGTGAACTCCGGGAGTCGGTGATGGATGGGGAGGCCTGGCGTGCTGCGATTCGTGAGGTAGCAGAGTCGGAAACAATTGAGTGACTGAACTGACTGAAGGTATTTCTGTTTTTAATTTTTTGAGGATGCTCCTCACTGCTTTCCATATGGTTGTATCAATTTACATTCCCACTAACAATGTTCAAAGATTGCCTTTTCTCCACGCCCTCATCAATGTTTATCTGTTGTGCTTTTTATAATAACCATGCTGCTGCTGCTGCTGCTGCCAAGTTGCTTCAGTCGTGTTTGTCTCTGTGCGACCCCATAGCTGGCAGCCCACCAGGCTTCCCCGTCCCTGGGATTCTCCAGGCAAGAATACTGGAGTGGGTTGCCATTTCCTTCTCCAATACAGGAAAGTGAAAAGTGAAAGTGAAGTCTCTCAGTCGTGTCTGACTCCTAGCAACCTCATGGACTGCAGCCTACCAGGGTCCTCCATCCATGGGATTTTCCAGGCAAGAGTACTGTAGTGGGTTTCCATTGCCTTCTCCAATAACCATGCTAAGAGGTAGGAATTACATCTTTATAATGTCAATTTGCATTTCTCTGATGATGTATGAAGCTGATCATCTCTTTGTGTACATGTTGGCCATTTGTACATTTTTTTTATTGTTTTCTAGCTTACTAACCTGATTGCTATGTCTGTTTGACTCTTAGACCCAGTTGATAATTTTTCATTTTTTAATAGCATTTATTTTTCTATACTAATAAATAAATTAGCATTTATTTCAACTTGATTTTATAGATTCAAAATTATAGCTGAAATTCCTTATCTAATTTTCCTCTCTTTCTTCTAACTTTTGAACCTATTAAGCACTATCATGTAAAAGTCTTTCCTGGTAACTCATTATCTACATTGGATATATTTATATTATTTGCTTTGAAAGTGCCAGTGAAAGTCGCTCAGTCGTGTCCAGCTCTTTGCAACCCCATAGACCATATAGTCCATGGAATTCTCTGGCCAGAATACTGGGTTGGGTAACTTCCCTTATCCAAAGATTCTTCCCAATCCAGGGAATGAATCCAGGTCTCCAGCATTCCAGGAAAGATTCTTTACCAGATGAGCCACAAGGGAAGTCCATTGCTTGCTTTACTTGTTGAATTTTCTGTTACTTGGTGTTGTCTCGTGTCATGCTTGCTTATTTCTCAGTGTGTTCTGAAAGAAACTTGCAAAAACCCCGGAAGTACTTTCTCCTAGTAAATAATGCTTACCCTTTTACTTTTCTAGGCAGATAGACTGGGGTCACATCATCTTAGTTCAATCAGTAACCTTCCAGACTTCATAGTTTGAGCAATTTCGGCAAATCTCCATTCATTTCTAATTTGTTCTTGCTCCTGAGATGTCATTTTCTGTATATTTCAATTGATAATTTGTAGGTTTCACTGGGATCTTATTCTCCTTTTTTTATGCTGATTTTGACTAATTTTCCAAAATAATGTTTACTGTCTTTCTGATATTCCTTAAAAATTATGTTATCCTTAAAATTTAGTGTTATTTCATTTTAATGTCTAAAGATCGGCAGGTTTGTTGTTGTGTGTGAACATCTATTTTTCAGGAAGATAATCTGAGAATCTTCAAGATTCCCCTTCCTAATTAAGTAGATTTCTTCCAAGCCATAAATATTCATATCATTTTGTGCTTTCTTTCTATTTTTCCTTCTGGAATGTTTTCAGTATTCTTTAAATCCCATGTTTATTCCTTTTATAAGTTTATTTCTGCTTTTGCTGGAATAAATGCCACATATTTTGAGAAAGTATATTACAAAAATATAGAATTACAGTTTCTGTTCTTGTATGACTGAAAATGTATTGGTTTCTTCAGTTGATTTTGAACTTGATTGAATAAAGAAATATATCTTCAAAATTATTTCCCTCAAGTTGCAAAGTATATTATTCTGCTGTTTCATTACTGTGAGGTTGATACTGATTAATCTGACAACAATTTTCCTTGCAATTACTTGATACTTTTATGTGTTAGCCCCTGGAAGCTTTTCAGATTTCTATTCTGTTCTTGGTTTTGTGAGATTTTATCAGGTTATTTTTAGAGGTGTGTGTGTGTGTGTGTGTGCTGCATATATTGATTGAGCCTCCTGGTAATGAATGTGTTGTTTTATTGCAAAAATACACATTCTACTAAAACAGTATCCTTCATTTCTGTTTTATTTTCCCCAACTTTTAAATAATAACTTGGTGTTCTATATTTTGCAAAAGCCAAAAAAAGTTATATTTTTCTCTCTTTTACTTGACAAAGCTTTTTAAAGGTCAAAAGTGAAAGTGTAAGTTGCTCATTCATGTCCAAATCTTTGCAACCTTAAGGGCTGTAGCCCACATGCTTCTCTATGAGATTCTTCAGGCAAGAATACTGGAGTGGGTTGCCATTTCCTTCTCCAGGGATCTTCCAGATCCAGGCATAGAACCCAGATCTCCCGCATTGCAGGCAGAGACTACCTGAGACACCAGGAAATATTCTAAAATTTTATTTGTTTTCTTTGTTTCTTCTTCATACTAAGTTATTACCATGTTTTTACAGATAATATCATTGTGATCTGTCCTGGGGACACAATAGAATTTTTAATGTTTTCTTCACTAACATATTCATGTTCCTGAGTCATTATTTTTCCTTTTCCTTTTCCTCAAATATCTGTTAATCTTTGTCCATTCATACAGGAAAACTAGAAACTATTTTGATTAAGATAGGTGGCACAGTTTCCCCTGGGTATGGTGCTTCTTTCCATAAGATCAAATTCTAAATAATAAGGATGTCACTGGATACTGTTACCACAACCATCCAACTTCCCTTAAAGAAGATAAGCAGGGAGAGATATGTAGGCTCCCCAAGCCCACATGGAAGTCAACCTGGTGAGTCTTTTCACTTTCTTGGAATAAAGAAAATCTAAGAAGGAATGATCTGTGTCACAGCCTGTATTTATTTTATTATTTTAAAAGTGTTACTTAACTTGTGAATGCTTATTGATTTCAATATAAACAGTATTTCAATATAAACCATTGTTCTGTCTCTCCCTCAACAGCCAGCATTCTAATTAGTACTTCTTTCAAAATATTCTTTTTATTTTTTATTTTCATTTGTTTGTTGGTTGGTTTTGGGCGGGGGGGGGGGGGGAACAAAGAAGAAATTCTTTTGAAAAGCAGGAAAGGTGAAGACGAAGAGCTGAACAGACTGATAGCTAAAGAGACTCCCTCTCAATTTACCACATGATTATTATACATTCACGTTGGTTTCCATACCTGATGAAAGAGGTTTGGTTTCTATACCTGAGAGAGTCAGCCACCATTTGCATTTGGCAGATACTTTTGCATCAGGCAGAGAGTGTTACTTAACTTGTGAATGTTTATTGATCTCAATATTTATAGTTTTAAAAAAGGGAGAGGGAGAGCCTTCAGGTTGTTCTTCACTCTTTTCAGAAGTTGTTGTACTTCAGTAAAACTGGGGGAAAATGACTACAAATAAAACAAGACTTATAAGAAAATCTGCATAAATGAGTGAAAGTTGCTCAGTCATGTCTGACTCTTTTTGACCCCATGGACTGTACAGTTCATGGAATTCCCCAAGCTAGAATACTGGAGTAGGTAGCCTTTCCCTTCTCCAGGGATATTCCTAACCCAGGGATCAAACCCAGGTTTCCCGCATTGAGGGCAGATATTTTACCAGCTGAGCCACAAGGAAAGCCCAACAAATGAGTAATGACTTACAAGAAAATCTGCATGAAAGGCAATGAATAACTCAGAAAACTTAGATGAAATATGCTATTTTTTCAGAAAATTTAAATCTATGAAGTTAACTTAAGAAATGGAAAAATACAATAAGAAAAATTATCATAGAATAATTTTTTAAACAAATATCTGTACCTGAAAAAAAAATCAGAACCAAACATTAAGAACAAATACTTTTTAATGGATGTATTTCACCATGGGCTTTCCTGGTGGCTCAGTGGTAAAAAGTCTGCCTGCTAATGCAGGAGGCATGAGTTTGATCCCTTTATTGGGAAGATTCCCTGGAGAAGGAAATATAATCCACTGCAGTATTCTTGTTGGGGAAATCCCATGGAGAGAGGAACTTGGCTGGCTATAGTCCAGAAAAGAGTCAGACATGACTTAGCCACTAAACAACCACATTTCACCACACTTTCAGAGATCAAGCAATGTCTATGGCATGTAAACTCTTCCACACAGAAATATGGAAAGTTTTTAAATTTATTTTTTGAGACTAACCCAAACTAAAAACACAATCAAACAAGGATATCATCAAAAAGGAAACTAGCTGCTAGTCAATTATCACAAGTAAAATATTGCTAATAGACATTACCTTAACAGTCAAGTTTTATTGACCAAATAAAATATTTAATCCAAGAATGTGAGTGTCTCCAAAATGAGAAAATTTGTTTCTGTACATCTTTACTGTGCATGCATGCATGCTAAGTCGCTTCAGTCATATCCAACTCTTTATGATCCCATGGCCTGCATCCCACAAAACTCCTCTATCCATGGGATTCTTCAGGAAAGAATACTGTGCCTTCATCCAGGGGATCTTCCTGACCCAAGGATTGATTCTTAGTCACTTATGTCTCCTGCACTGTCAGGTGGGTTCTTTAACACTAGCACCAACTGGGAAGCCCACATCTATACTATAACTCATTAAATGAGGAAAACCATATGATTATTGTATTTGATGCTTAAAAAGCTTTTGGTAATACCTTACTAAAATCTGCCTGTAATTCAGGAGACCTGGGTTCAATTCTTGGGTCAGGAAGATCCCTTGGAGAAGGGAATGGCAACCCACTCCAGTACTCTTGCCTGAAGAATCCCATGGACAAAGGAACCTGGAGGGCTACAGTCCACGGGGTCACAAAGGGTCAGACATGACTGAGTGACTACTACTACTACTACTACTGAAATATAGTGTGCTAACAAAAGAAATATATACTTTAGCAGGAGAAAAGCTGAGTTATAGGAATATAAAATCAATAACTTCTGTGTTACTAGAAATACTATGATTAAAGTATATATAATTGGCAAGTCGAAAATGTATATTGCAGGAAGGACAAATTTAGACAGAGCACCTCTAAATGAATGAGAAATGGGAAAATATGTCAAATGATATCTGGAAAAGCTGTAAAAAAGCAATTAATTAAAACTCGTTAATAAAATAATAGAAAAAAAATGTAACTGCACCAAGAGTCAGAAATTTTCAGCCTTAAATGGCGGGGGTGGGGGGGTCACAATTTTCACTGATTAGACTGATAAAAATAAAAAGATTGGAAATGACTGGTTTTCAAAGAGTGATGGGAAAAAGCATTTTCATTAATTGTTAGTGTAATTTAAATTTTAGAGCACACTGTAGCAAAATTCATTGTTAGTATGGGGAAGCTGGAGGTGAGCTAACAAAAGACAAGTCACATTTGTGATTAGTCTGGTGATGTATTTGGCTTTAGCTGGTTGATTCTGAGATAAACAAGGACAAAATATAGGGCAGCTGTCAGTCACTGACCAAGTTCTGACTAGTTTTTATCAGTCGCTGGAGATTGTAGTTTACTTTGCAGTTGGTTGCTACAACATGTTAGTCAGAGTTCTGTGTCACATACCTTCTAGACATTTCATAACCAGTCTCTCAAACGTTATTAGCATTTCTTTTCTAGGAAATCTTCAAAGTCTCTGATTTGAATATAGCACCCTCTTCTTTGTAAGTCCAGTGATGCTTTGGACTTACTAATAATTGTCTACTTTTATCATAACTTCACTGGCATTATGGAATTATGATAGGAAATGTATTAGTTTACTTATATTTTTAGTTAAAGACTAGCTGAGAACATGTTCTTCATATTATATAATCTAATTAGGAATATGCTTATATAATCTATATAAATTTATGTATATAACTTTAAAATATTTAAATTGACAAAACAAATAATATTTTGCATCATTATGTTATCAATCAAGGTGGAGAGGGAGAAGAGAGGGAGATTCAGGAGGGAGGGGACACATATATGACTATGGCCAATTTATATTGATATATGGCAAAAAATGTTGCAATATTGTAATGTAATTATCCTCCAATTAAAATAAATAACAATTTTAAAAGATCCCTTACATTTTTCAAAGTTTGATTAATTTTAAATTATTTTTCCTTTTTGTATTTCTAAGATTTAATATGTTTACAAATGACTGTAATTTTTTCAGAATTTATTTCATTTTGCCTTATTTATTTATTTATTTGTATGATCTTTGAAATATAGTTAAGACATGATTTAATATCTGTGCAATGGTGCCAAGTAATTTTTACATAATGGAGTTTTTCAAATTCTCAGTGATTTTCAATATCAACTCCTACACCCATAATTTTAAAATTCTAATATTTGATAGCATAAAAGTAGTACCTTTCATTTCTTTATCTCTTTCTAAATTTATAAGTTTCAGTCAAGCTATGTGAGTGAGCACCAGAGGCCTGTGGTATAACCTTGGATCTTTAGTCAACAATATTTGTTGTGTACCTAAAAATAAGTTAAGAGCATAATTATAAATATATATGCACCCAACATAGGAGCACCACAATGTGTAAGACAAATGCTAACAAGTATGAAAAGGGAAATTAACAATAACACAATAATAGTGGGAGACTTTAATACCCCACTCACACCTATGGATAGATCAACTAAACACAAAATTAACAAAAAAACACAAACTTTAAATGATACAATAGACCAGTTAGACCTAATTGATATCTATAGGACATTTCACCCCAAAACAATGAATTTCACCTTTTTCTGAAGTGCACACGGAAACTTCTCTAGGATAGTTCACATCCTGGGCCATAAATCTAGCCTGGGTAAATTCAAAAAAATTGAAATCATTCCAAGCATCTTTTCTGACCATGCAGTAAGATTAGATCTCAATTACAGGAGAAAAACTATTAAAAATTGCAACATATGGAGGCTGAAAAACACGCTGCTGAATAATCAACAAATCACAGAAGAAATCAAAAAAGAAATCAAAATATGCATAGAAATGAATAAAAATGAAAACACAACAACACAGAACCTTTGGGATACTGTAAAAGCAGAGCTAAGGGGAAAGTTCATAGCAATACAGGCATACTTCAAGAAACAAGGAAAAAAGTCAAATAAATAACCTAACTCTACACCTAAAGCAACTAGAAAAAGAATAAATGAAGAACCCCAGGGTTAGTATAAGGAAAGAAATCTTAAAAATTAGGGCAGAAATAAATGCAAAAGAAACAAAAGAGACTGTAGCAAAAGTCAACAAAGCCCAAAGCTGGTTCTTTGGAAGGATAAATAAAATAGGCAAACCATTAGCCAGACTCATCAAGAAACAAAGGGAGAAAAATCAAATCAATAAAATTAGAAATGAAAATGGAGAGATCACAACAGACAACACAGAAATACAAAGGATCATAAGAGACTACTATCAGCAATTACATGCCAATAAAATGGACAATGTGGAAGAAATGGACAAATTCTTGGAAAAGTACAACTTTCCAAAACTCGACCAGGAAGAAATAGAAAATCTTAACAGACCCATCACAAGCACAGAAATTGAAACTGTAATCAGAAATCTTCCAGCAAACAAAAGCCCAGGTACAGACGGCTTCACAGCTGAATTGTACCAAAAATTTAGAGAAGAGCTGACACCTATCCTGCTCAAACTCTTCCAGAAAATTGCAGAGGAAGGTAAACTTCCAAACTCATTCTATGAGGCTACCATCACCCTAATACCAAAGCCTGACAAAGATGCCACAAAAAAAAGAAAACTACAGCCCAATATCACTGATGAACATAGATGCAGAAATCCTTAACAAAATTCTAGCAATCAGAATCCAACAACACATTAAAAAGATCATACACCATGACCATGTGGGCTTTATCCCAGGGATGCAAGTATTCTTCAATATTCACAAATCAATCAATGTAATACACCACATTAATAAATTGAAAAATAAAAGCCATGTGATTATCTCAATAGATGCAGAGAAAGCCTTTGACAAAATTCAACATCCATTTATGATAAAAAAAAACTCTCCAGAAAGCAGGAATAGAAGGAACATATCTCAACATAATAAAAGCTATATATGACAACCCCACAGCAAACATTATCCTCAATGGTGAAAAATCGAAAGCATTTCCCCTAAAGTCAGGAACAAGACAAGGGTGCCCACTCTCACCACTACTATTCAACATAGTTTTGGAAGTTTTGGCCACAGCACTCAGAGCAGAAAAAGAAATAAAAGGAATCCAAATTGGAAAAGAAGAAGTAAAACTCTCACTCTTTGCACATGACAGGATCCTCTCCATAGAAAACCATAAAAACTCCACCAGAAAATTACTAGAGCTAATCAATGAATAAAATTGCAGAATATAAAATCAACACACAGAAATCCATTGCATTCCTATACACTAATAATGAGAAAATAGAAAGAGAAATTAAGGAAACAATTCCATTCACCATTGCAACAAAAAGAATAAAATACTTAGGAATATATCTACCTAAAGAAACTAAAGACCTATATATAGAAAACTATAAAACACTGGTGAAAGAAATCAAAGAGGACACTAATAGATGGAGAAATATACCATGTTCATGGATTGGAAGACTCAATATAGTGAAAATGAGTACACTACCCAAAGAAATCTATAGATTCAGTGCAATCTCTATCAAGCTACTGACAGTAATTTTCACAGAGCTAGAACATATAATTTCACAATTTGTATGGAAATACAAAAAACCTCGAATAGCCAAAGCAATCTTGTGAAAGAAGAATGGAACTGGAGGAATCAACCTGCCTGACTTCAGGCTCTACTACAAAACCACAGTTATCAAGACAGTATGGTACTGGCACAAAGACAGAAATATAGATCAATGGAACAAAATAGAAAGCCCAGAGATAAATCCATACATCTATGCTCACCTTATCTTTGACAAAGGAGGCAAGGATATACAATGGAGAAAAGGCAATCTCTTTAACAAGTGGTGCTGGGAAAACTTGTCAACCACTTGTAAAGGAATGAAACTAGTACACTTTCTAACACCATACACAAAAATAAACTCAAAATGGATTAAATATCTAAACATAAGACCAGAAACTATAAAACTCTTAGACGAGAAAATAGACAAAGCACTCTCCGACATAAATCACATCAGGATCCTCTATGACCCACCTCCCAGAATATTGGAAATAAAAGCAAAAATAAACAAATGGGATCTAATTAAAATTAAAAGCTTCTGAACAACAAAGGAAACTATAAGCAAGGTGAAAAGACAGTCTTCAGGATGGGAGAAAATAATAGTGACTGAAGCAACTGACAAAGAACTAATCTCACAAATATACAAGCAACTCCTGCAGGTCAATTCCAGAAAAATAAACGACCCAATCAAAAAGTGGGCCAAAGAACTAAACAGACATTTCTCCAAAGAAAACATACAGATGGCTAACAAAAACATGAAAAGATGCTCAACATTGCTCATTATCAGAGAAATGCAAATCAAACCACAGTGAGATACCATCTCATGCCAGTCAGAATGGCTGCTATCAAAAAGTATACAAACAATAAATGCTGGAGAGGGTGTGGAGAAAACAGAACCCTCTTACACTGTTGGTGGGAATGCAAACTAGTACAGCCACTATGGAGAACAGTGTGGAGATTCCTTAAAAAACTGGAAATAGAACTGCCTTATGACCCAGCAATCCCACTGCTGGGCATACACACCAAGGAAACCAGAATTGAAAGAGACACATGTACCCCAATGTTCATCACAGCACTGTTTATAGTAGCCAGGACATGGAAGCAATCTAGATGTCCATCAGCAGATGAATGGATAAGAAAGCTGTGATACATATACACAATGGAGTATTACACAGCCATTAAAAAGAATACATTTGAATCAGTTCTAACGAGGTGGATGAAACTGGAGCCTATTATACAGAGTGAAGTAAGCCAGAAAGAAAAACACCAATACAGTATACTAATGCATATATATGGAATTTAGAAAGATGGGAACAATAACCCTGTATGCGAGATACCAAAAGAGACACAGATGTATAGAACAGTCTTTTGGACTCTATGGGAGAGGAAGAGGGTAGGACAATTTGGGGGAATGACACTGAAACATGTATATTATCATATAAGAAATGAATCGCCAGTCCAGGTTCGATACAGGATGCTTGGGGCTGGTGCACTGGGATGACTCGGAGTGATGGTACAGGGAGGGAGGTGGGAGGAGGGTTCAGGATAGGGGAACACACGTACGCCTGTGGCGGATTCATGTTGATGTGTGGCAGAACCAATACAATATTGTAAAGTAAAAAATAATAATAATAATAATAATTTAAAAATAAATAAAAATGTCATTTCAACATTAAAAAACAATGTGGTTAATCCAATAAAATAAAAATTTTAAAAATTGATACAAGCATAATAAAGCAAAAAAACATAGTGAAGAATAAAAGCTTGAGTGTGCTAAAGCAAACGAAAAAAGAATGCTTGGTGGTGACAAAAAGAAACAGAAACTTTATTTCAGACAGAGATCAGGTCTATGTGGGTACTCACATTGGCCACAGTAGACTTTTGATTTTATCTTTGCTATTTGTCTTTTGTTGTTCTTGTTCAGTCAGTAGTGTCCAACTCTTTGTGACCCCATGGATTGCAGGCATGCCAGGCTACCCTGTCCTTCACTGTTTTCTGAAGCTTGCTCAAACTAATTGTCCATTGAGTCAGTGATATGATCTAACTATCTCATCCTCTGTTATCCCTTCCTCCTCTTGCCTTCAATCTTTCCCAGCATTAGGGTCCAACGAGTCGAGTCCAACCTTCGAATCAGGTGGCCAAAATATTGGAGCTTCAGCTTCAACATCAGTCCTTCCAATGAATCCTCAGGGTTGATTTCCTTTTGGAGAGACTGGTTTGATCTCCTTGCTATCCAAGGGAACCTCAAGAGTCTTCCTTGGCACTCAACCTTCTTCATGGTCCAACTCTCACACCCATACCTGACTACTGGAAAAACCATAGCTTTGACTATACAGACTTTCATGAGCAATGTAATGTCTCTGCTTTTTAATATGCTGTTTAAGTTGCTCATAGCTTTTCTTCCAAGAAGCAAGTGTCTTTTCATTTTATGGCTGCAGTGATTTTGGAGCCCAAGAAAATAAAATCGGTCACTGTTTCCTTTGTTTCCCCATCTATTTGCCATGAAGTGATAGGGCCACATGTCAGGATCTTAGATTTGAAAGTTGAGTTCTAACTTAGCCAGATTTCTCTTGCTCCTCTTTCACCTTAATCAAGAGGCTCTTTAATTCCACTTAGTTTTCTGCCATTAGGGTGGTGTCATCTGCATATCTGAGGTTATTGATATTTCTCCTGGGAATCCAGCCCTGCATTTCACATGAGGTATTTTGCATGTCACAGCACGGGCGGCTGCGACCGGCGCACATAGCGCGGCTGAGAGGAGCTGCTCCACATCTGAGGTCAGGGCAGAAGCCGGGAGGACCCCATGCCCGAGGGGCAGTGGCCAAGAGGAGTTACCCCAATTCCGAGGTCAGGGACAGTGGCCGAGAGTGCCAAGCTGCGATGGCACAGGAACAGCCGAGAGGAACTACCCCACGTCCGAGGTCAGGGGCGGTGGCTGAGAGTGCCAGGCTGCGATAGCACAGGAGTAGCCTAGAGGAGCTACCCCCTGCCTGAGACAGGGGGCAGCAGCCGGGAGGAGCTACCCCCTGCCCGAAGCCAGGGGCGGTGGCCGGGAGGAGCAACCCCATGTCCAAGGTGCGGTGGCTGCACAGGCAAGGAGGACATAGAGGAGCTATTCCACGTTCAAGGTCAGGAGGGGCACAGTGAGGAGATACCCCTTGTCCAAGATAAGGAGCAGTGGTTGAGCTTTGATGGAGCAGCCATGAAGAGACACCCCACATCCAAGGTAAGAGAAACCCAATTAAGATGGTAGGTGTTGCAAGAGGGCATCAGAGGGCAAACACACTGAAACCATAATCACAGAAAACTAGTCAATCTAATCACACTAGGACCACAGCCTTGTCTAACTCAATGAAACTAAGCCATGCCCGTGAGACCACCCAAGACAGGTGGGTCATGGTGGAGAGGGCTGACAGAATGTGGTCCCTTGGAGAAGGGAATGGCAAACCACTTCAGTATTCTTGTCTTGAGAACCCCACGAACAGTATGAAAAGGTTCAACAATGACAGAATGATCTCTTCGTTTCTAAGGCAAACCATTCAATATCACAGTAATCCAAGTCTATGCCCCAACCAGTAACGCTGAAGAAGGTGAAGTTGAACAGTTCTATGAAGACATACAAGACCTTTTAGAACTAACACCCAAAAAAGATGTCATTTTCACTATAGGGAACTGGAATGCAAAAGTAGGAAGTCAAGAAACACCTAGAGTAACAGGCAAACTTGGCCTTGGAATACGGAATGAAGGGCAAAGACTAATAGAGTTTTGCCAAGAAAATGCACTGGTCATAGCAAACACCCTCTTCCAACAACACAAGAGAAGACTCTACACATGGACATCACCAGATGGTCAACACCGAAATCAGATCGATTATATTCTTTGCAGCCAAAGGTGGAGAAGCTCTATACAGTCAACAAAAACAAGACAAGGAGCTGACTGTGGCTCAGATCATGAACTCTTTATTGCTAAATTCAGACTGAAATTGAAAAAGTAGGGAAAACCACTAGATCATTCAGGTATGACCTAAATCAAATCCCTTATGATTATACAGTGGAAGTGAGAAATAGATTTAAGGGCCTAGATCTGATAGATAGAGTGCTGATGAACTAAGGATGGAGGTTCATGACATTGTACAGGAGACAGGGATCAAGACCATCACCATGGAAAAGAAATGCAGAAAAGCAAAATGGCTATCTGAGGAGGCCTTACAAATAGCTGTGAAAAGAAGAGAAGCGAAAAGCAAAGGAGAAAAGAAAAAATATAAGAATTTGAATGCAAAGAATAGCAAGAAGAGATCAGCCATCAGTGCAAAGAAATAGAGGAAAACAACAGAATGGAAAGACTAGAGATCTCTTCAAGAAAATTAGAGATACCAAGGGAACATTTCATGCAAACATGGGATCGATAAAGGACAGAAATGGAATGGACCTAACAGAAACAGAAGACATTAAGAAGAGGTGGCAGGAATACTCAGAAGAACTGTACAAAAAGATCTTCACAACCCAGATAATCACGATGGTGTGGTCACTCACCTAGAGCCAGATATCCTGGAATGTGAAGTCAAGTGGGCGTTAAAAAACATCACTGTGAACAAAGCTAGTGGAGGTGATGGAATTCCAGTTGAGCTCTTTCAAATCCTGAAAGATGATGCTGTGAAAGTGCTGCACTCAATATGCCAGCAAATTTGGAAAACTCAGCAGTGGCCACAGGACTGGAAAAAGTCTGTTTTCCCTCCAATCCCAAAGAAAGGCAATGCCAAAGAATGTGGAAACTACTGCACAATTTCACTCATCTCACATGCTAGTAAAGTGATGCTCAAAATTCTCCAAGCCAGGCTTCAGCAATATGTGAACTGTAAACTTCCAGATGTTCAAGCTGGTTATAGAAAAGGCAGAGGAACCAGAGATCAAATTGCCAACATCCGCTGGATCATCGAAAAAGCAAGAGAGTTTCAGAAAAACATCTATTTCTTCTTTATTGACTATGCCAAGGCCTTTGACTGCGTAGATCACAATAAACTCTTTAAAATTCTTCAAGAGATGGGAATACCAGACCACCTGACCTGCCTCTTGAGAAACCTATATGCAGGTCATGCAGGAAGCAACACTGAGAACTGGACATGGAACAGCAGACTGGTTCCAAATAGGAAAAGGAGTACATCAAGGCTGTGTATTGTCACCCTGCTTATTTAACTTCTGTGCAGAGTACATCATGAGAAACCCTGGGCTGGAAGAGGCACAAGCTGGAATGAATATTTCTGGGAGAAATCTCAATAACCTTAGATATGCAGATGACACCACCCTTATGGCAGAAAGTGAAGAGGAACTAAAAAGCCTCTTGATGAAAGTAAAAGTGGAGAGTGAATAAGTTTGCTTAAAGCTCAACATTCAGAAAACCATGGCATCTAGTCCCATCACTTCATGGAAAATAAATGGGGAAAAAGTGGAAACAGTGTCAGACTTTATTTTTTTGGGCTCCAAAATCACTGCAGATGGTGACTGCAGCCATGAAATTAAAAGATGCTTACTCCTTGGAAGGAAAGTTATGACCAACCAGATAGCATATTCAAAAGCAGAGACATTCCTTTGTCAACAAATATCCATCTAGTCAAGGCTATGGTTTTTCCAGTGGTTATGTATGGATGTGAGAGTTGGACTGTGAAGAAAGCTGAGCGCCGAAGAATTGATGCTTTTGAACTGTGGTGTTGGAGAAGACTCTTGAGAGTCCCTTGGACTGCAAGGAGTTCCAACCAGTCCATTCTGAAGGAGATCAGCCCTGGGATTTCCTTGGAAGGAATGATGCTAAAGCTGAAACTCCAGTACTTTGGCCACCTCATGCGAAGAGTTGACTCATTGGAAAAGACTCTGATGCTTGGGGGGATTGTGGGCAGGAAGAGAAGGGGACAACAGAAGATGAGATGGCTGGAGAGCATCACTGACTCGATGGACATGAGTCTGAGTGAACTCCGGGAGTTGGTGTTGAACAGGGATGCCTGGCGTGCTGCGATCTATGGGGTCGCAAAGAGTCGGACACGACTGAGTGACTGTACTCAACTGATTCTGCATGTTTGTATTATGCCAATTTTAAGATTGTAGGCAGTTTACTTACCAAGAAGAAATTTCATTTCATTAGGTTGGTGCCTTTTCAACAAAATTGACTACAGCCAACCAGGAGAACAACCCATAGTTATGAGTTCCTTTGACTGGCTCAGACCTTCACAGGTATTCACAGAATAAGCTGCACAGAGCAGGAATGCAGTGGCGGTTAGCCCCAAAGCAGTGTGCTGACTCTAAGCAGCAACAGTTAAAGCATTCTTAAAACTTTCCCACAATATCTGAAATTCATTTGATCAAACTAATTTGATCAAATAAAGTGTCAATGAGTTGAAGAATAATACTGTTATCACAGATCACTTGATGTTGTATTTGATCCAATTAACCCTGCTTGAAATCTTGTTTGATTCCTGAAATACTCTTGTTTAATTGACAGTGGATTCAACATGCAAGGGAACCCTTTTTGTTAAGACTGCATCTAAAGGACACACATCTACATCAATCTGTCAGGGCTATTTTTTCCTATTGGACTGCTAGCTAGCTTATTTGTAAGCGTCTCTTATTTTACATTTTTGATTGGCCAGTTATTCTTATGTGAAATGGAGACAGTTTGTCTTGGCAAGAACGACATAATGAAAATAATGCTGAATAGAAAACATGGCTCAAATGAGAAATACAGATAATACTAACACCAGTGAGGGTGGGAAGAGATTGGAATCCTCTAGTGCTGCTGATAGAAGTATAAAAGGTAGTAACCAAAGTAAAAATGTGTTCAGCAATATCAACTTATACAAATATAAGTATACTGCATGGCCTGAAATAAATGCAGAATGTGTTTAAAAACAAAAATAGCTATAGAGATAACCATAATATCACATTTATAATAATTCTAAATCTGAAGTATGCAATGTATGTCAAAATAAATAAGTGAACTATGATATATTTAACAATGGGATGCTATTTTAATTCAGCAACTAAGGAAAGAAACTATATTTGTTATGCTCACCAATATGTTAAAACTCATAATGTAAACTTGAGGAAAAGAAACTAGATGCCAAAAAAAAAAAAAAAAAAAGGAGCAATTTCTGTATTATTCCATGCACACTCTTTTCTCTATCCAATAAAACTATGTTTAAACATGTTGAAATAAGCCATAGCTTCACAACTCCTAAAATAAGATTTATTCAGCAATCAACTTAGAAGATATAACTGAAGTATTTGTCTTGAAGCTGTAATTTTAAAGCAATCTACATAAACTTGAAAAATAACCAATTTTCTATTTTAAAGAAAGGGTATTGGTGGTAAAGCCTGCAGAGGGGAGCTAAGGAAACCCACAGCAAGCTAAAGCTTGCCTTCCACCCTCTGGCTTCACTGACTGCACCTCATTTAAATAGGCCTAGGAATACCTGTAACTGTGGGTTCACCTTGGGAAAACAAAATAAAGAACAGCAAATCTTTGCTATTTGTCTTTCATCAAAGACTGTATTCTTTACAATTTTTGGTACTACATCCAAGTATGATGAGTTATTAATATTGAAATGTATGTATACATGCTTTAGGATTGGAGCAGGATTTTTTTTTTTTAAACCAACCTAAAATACCCAAATTTCACCATTCATCAAGAAGTGTTTAAAGACTGATATGATATAATTATAATAATTAAATCAAATATTAAACAAATGTCAGTGTACCTGCTATTCCACAGAGAGTAATTAATCCCCCCTGGAATCCATGACTGTGTAGAACATGATTTGTTCCTTTGTTTGGAATAGAAGCCTGGCCCTCAGTGGGGCACACGATGGCCTATATACAGACCACATATTCTCTGTGTCTCCTTCCCTGTCAGCTGGGATCTCATGTAAGTCATATCGGCCAATGTGATGTAAATGACAATGAGTAGCAGCTTCCCACAAACCACCTAACCATACAGTGGGCCCACACTCTGCCCTTTTCCTCCTGCCCCTGCCTTCACAGTTGCCCTAAATGTGGAGATGTGGAGAAGAAGGGCCAGGTCAAGGGCTCACAGGGCACAGTGCTCTGCCGAGGTCCAGCCCCGGCTGATCCAGGGTATTCGAAGGGGAGACGGCGTCAGCGACCTATTCAAATGGTAATAGAGATATAAAGAGTAATAAAATGAGGATAGCTCAGTAGGAAAATTCAGTGGAGAAAAGAGGCTGAGTAGCTTGGTTTATGTGGAAAATCAATATAACCCGTGACACCAGGTTAGCTCTGACCACGGAGGCCGCAGGCGCCCTCTCAAATAGCGGAAGGTGCCCCACCTTAGACACCTTCTCGAGTGGGTCTTAGAAGCCCAGGCAAATAAATGGTCGCAGAGGATATCCGTGCTCCAGATGGAGACTTCAGCCAGAAGTTAAGGAGAAGAATGACATGGGGAGACCAACTGTTGGTGAGCAAGGCCCGTAGCTTTATTTTTAACAGGGGTTTATATACCCTAAGTTACACATAGAAGATAATAGGAGATGCAAAGTCAGCAGTTTTTGATCCTTATCAAAAACCAGGGTTTCTTTCCTGCAAATTTATCGTATACAAATGGTTTAGGTGATTTACATCATCTTCTGGCCAGAAGGCCTATTAACATTTTATGACTCTTGACAATGACTTATCAACAAAGACTTATTTTCTCTAAGAGTAATTATTTTAAGGTTTGGCGCCATCTTCCGAAGATAAAATTGCATTCCTATAGGGCGGATGTGTAATGGGTTTACAACAAAGGAAAGAATTTATTACCTTAAGGGTCTAAAGTTACTAACACCAAGGCCACTACTTATTTTTTCTACATACCAACTATATTAATTAATACACATTCAAGGATACAGTTCAGGGGATGTGAAAACTTGGCAACAAGCATTGGCTCATCAATGAAATCCTTTACTAGTTTATTCTGACAGTTTCTAACTCTCTGAGAGGCTCTAAACTATTTGAATATCTTAAGCTTCCCGTGCCTCTCGAGGCTGGGAGACTGTAAACAATCGTATGCATAGCTGTAGGAGTCCAGGTAAACTTGTCAGGCGAGTTAGAGAGCCATCTGAGGGGTTTGGATTTAAACACTCCTAAATGCCCAGGAACTTTATTAATTGGAGCTGTAAGTTAACTCTTTGACAGAGAGAGAGATGGTGGTGGGGGACAGCCCTCAGTAAAGTCAGAGGTGAGAGCACAAAGCAATAAAGTAGGCAGACTCTGGTTTTTTGGGGGATGATGCTCGAGAATATCTGGGGAGACTCCTGAGGCTCGATCCCGCCTTTGCGTATGCCGAGCCTCCTTCCTCATGACCTTTGTCACGAGTGGAATGTCTCTCGCCGGCTCCCGGCAGTGCTCCAAGAACCTGAACACTTGGTGACCTCGAGGAACCCCATCAGCATGACTTCATACTTCCAGATTCCCAGATTGCCCCCCCAACTTGCAATATATTCTTATTTTCATTTCTGTTTTCTTTTTTGTTTATTGGAGCATAATTGCTTCAATGTGTTGTGTTAGCTTCTGCTGTACAATGAAATGAATCAACTATAAGTATACATATATACCTTCCCTTTTGAGGCTCCCTCACACTCCTTCCTTAGATCATCATTGAGCATGAAGTTGAGCTCCCTGTGCTATACAGCAGCTCCCCATTAGCTATCTATTTTACACATGATACTGTATATTGTTGTTGTTGTTCAGTCACTCAGTCATGTCCAACTCATTATGACCCTATGAACTGCAACATGCCAAGCTTCCCTGTCCTTCACTATCTTCCAGAGTTTGCTCAAACTCATGTCCATTGAATCAATGATGCCATCCAACCATCTCATCCAATGTTGTCCCCTTCTCCTCCTGCACTCAGTCTTCCCCATAACCAGGTTCTTTTCCAGTGAGTTGGCTCTTTGCATCAGGTGGTTAAAGTATTGGAGCTTCAGCTTCAGCATCAGTCCTTCAAAAAAACATTAGGATTGATTTTCTTTAGGATTGACTGGTTTGATCTCCTTGCTATAAAAGAGGCTCTCAAGAGTCTTCTCCACCACCAGAGTTTGAAAGCACTAATTCCTTGGCACTCAGCCTTCT
Source organism: Bos javanicus (assembly GCF_032452875.1). Lineage (NCBI taxonomy): Eukaryota > Metazoa > Chordata > Mammalia > Artiodactyla > Bovidae > Bos > Bos javanicus. The sequence continues at coordinate 1,805,929 of NC_083871.1, read as the reverse complement.
TTACAGTCCAACTCTCACATCCATACATAACTACTGGAAAAAATATAGCTTTGACTATATGGACCTTTGTTAGCAAAGAGATGTCTCTGCTTTTGAATATGCTATCTAGGTTTGTCATAACTTTTCTTCCAAGGAGCAAGCATTTTTTAATTTTATGGCTGCAGTCACTCTCTGCAGTGATTTTCAAGCCCAAGAAAATAGTCTGTCACTGTTTCCATTGTTTCCCCATCTATTTGCCATGAAGTGATGGGACCGGATGCCATACTCTTTGTTTTCTGAATGTTGAGTTTTAAGCCAGCATTTTAACTCTCCTCTTTCAATTTCAGCAAGAGGCACTTTACTTCCTCTTTGCTTTCTGCCATAAGGGTGGTGTCATCTGCTTATCTGAGTTTATTGATATTTCTCTTGTGCTTCATCCAGCCTGGCATTTTGCATGATGTTCTCTGCATATAAGTTAAATAAGCAGGGGAACAATATACAGCCTTGACATACTCCTTTCCCAATTTAGAACAAGTCTGTTGCTTTATATCTTGTTCTAACTGTTGCTTCTTGACCTGCATACAGGTTTCTCAGGAGGCAGGTAAGGTAGTCTGGTGTTCCAAATAGGAATTTTAAGAATTTTCCACAGTCTGTTGTGATCCACATTTGAAGGCTTTAGCATAATCAATGAAGTAGAAGTATATTTTTCAGATATTCCTCTGCTTTTTCTATGATCCAATGGATGTTGGAAATTTGACCTCTGGTTCCTATATCTTTTCTAAATCCAGCTTGTATATCTGGAATTTCTCAACTTACATTCTATTGAAGCCTAACTTGAATGACTATTTATATAGGTCAAACCTAATCTCCCAATTCATCTAACCCCTTTCCCCTCTGCCAAATGACCCAACATTCCTACTATTGGGCATATACACTGAGAAAAATCATAATAGGAAAAGACACATGTACCCCAGTGTTTATTGTAGCACTACTTATAATAGCCAAGACACAGAAACAGCTTATGTCTATTGACAGATGAATCCATAAAGACGTAGTGTATATATGCAATGGAATGTCACTAAGCCATTACAAAGAATGAAATTAGGTCATTTGTAAAGATGTGGATAAAAACTTTTGTCTTCTGCTTAGAGAAATTGGAAAGTAAGTACCATCCTTTGATGAATTCCTTATTGACAGGTTTGGGCATCACTTCATTCCTGACCCTATGACACTCACGTGCTCTCTGGAGTTAGGCATGAATCTGCTGGCAACAAGGGGACAGCAGGGTGCTGCATTCCTGCAGCAGCTCCCAGGATTCTTTCTCCAGTTTATGGGAGACCAGAAGCAATTGTGGGCTTGTCCAGTTTCTTGCATGACTTCCCAATCCTTAGATCACAGCCTTGGGTGGCCAGTCCCAGCCCTATGTGCCCTGAGGATGCTGTGGGTCAGGAGGACTCCTGAGGGCATCAAAGGCAAAAGCGCTCCAGCTTGGCGACCTCTGAGTTGCTCCCAGGCTGGTAACAGTGCCTTCTTCCCTCCACTGACTTGGTAATAATCCAACCCCCTGAATAAAATAATTTCTGCTTTAGAATGTTTATCCTTCCCTGCTCTGAGCTCTTACAGAGAGGATTTATGTTCTGCATGTGTTGATGTTCATCTTATTTAGACCACTGCTCTTCAGGGCTTTCCGTCACTTGAAACCAATACAGTTCTAACTCATAAATCACCAGATCACTAAACTGGAAGGGATTTTCACAAAATTGAAAGATTATTTTTCAAAGTAAAACCTTAATTTTCTACTCATGGGCTTTTTAAAAAAGCCGTTTAATATAATGTGAAAAATTATTAACACAAACAAGTACAAAGTTTTAATTGTTTCATGAGCTTTTAAATTAAGTGCCTGGGTATAAGTTCCATTCAATAATTTCAATGGAGCAAGTGTGAGTTGAGCACTCTGATAGGGGCACCAGGATGAAGAATAATGCAGCATAATCTACGTTGTGCACAGTTTACTATTCAACGACTTCATAGGCAACTTTCAAATGACCCATACGAAAGCCCTTTTTTTGTTGTTGATTTAAACAACCCAATTTGTGGTTCAGATCAGATCAGTCGCTCAGTCGTGTCTGACTCTTTGCGACCCCATGAATCGCAGCACACCAGGCCTCCCTGTCCATCACCAACTCCCAGAGTTCACTCAGACTCACGTCCATCGAGTCAGTGGTGCCATCCAGCCATCTCATCCTCTGTCGTCCCCTTCTCCTCCGGCCCCCAATCCCTCCCAGCATCAGAGTCTTTTCCAATGAGTCAAATCTTCGCATGAGGTGGCCAAAGTACTGGAGTTTTAGCTTTAGCATCATTCCTTCCAAAGAACACCCACAGCTGATCTCCTTCAGAATGGACTGGTTGGGTTTCCTTGCAGTCCAAGGGACTTGCAAGAGTCTTCTTCAGCACCAGAGTTCAAAAGCATCAATTCTTCAGTGCTCAACTTTCTTCACAGTCCAACACTCACATCCATACATGACCACTGGAAAAACCAAAGCCTTGACTAGATGGACCTTTGTTGGCAAAGTAATGTCTCTACTTTTTAATATGTTACCTAGGTTGGTCATAACTTTTCTTCCGAGGAGTAAGCGTCTTTTAATTTCATGGCAGCAGTCACCATCTACAGTGATTTTGGAGCCCCCCAAAATAAAGTCTGACACTGTTTCCACTGTTTCCCATCTATTTGCCATGAAGTGATGGGACCAGATGCCATGATCTTTGTTTTCTGAACGTTGAGCTTTAAGCCAACTTTTCACTCTCCTCCTTAGAATTGAGCAAAGTCATCTGTAACACCCCTGGAACATTTGGCTGTTTCTACATTTAATGTCGTATTTTGTATGTTTACCATCCTTCCTCTTTTTCTTTAGTTAACTAACAAAATAACAATTTAGGTATTTTCCTCAAAGAAACTACTCCTGAATTATTAGTTATGTTTTCCTTTTTTCTTATTTATTTGTTTTCTTTGTTGCTTACTTTTGAGTCCCTTGAGTATTATTTTCATTGTTCTATCTGTTTGAATTGGGTGATTAAGTTTATTTATTTATTTTGTTCTATCTTATTAATTTGGGCTTTTCATCTGATAACTGAATATCTGTGACTTTTATATTAAAATATATTATGTAGTATCCCTGCATAAGAGGCAGAAACCCATAACTGTCTATGTACTGAACAATTTACATTTTTGTGATTCGTTTTTACTCTAATACTGTTTGAGAAAGATCAGGAAAACATCCCAGATGGTAGGATATTTGCTTAAATTATCTTTAATATCCAATTTTGATGTGATCTACAATGTTATGTGCAGTCTTATTCAAGATTTTTTTTTTTAATGATACCGAGTGCTCATAAGCTTAGTATGAACCCCTAACATTCTTGCCAACCAGGTCAGCTTGGTAAGAATGTTGTATTCTCAGAAATATTTTTTTTTGGTAGCTGTATTTGACATTGGGGTGGATATATTTTGTACTTTGACTCTGGTAAATGTATTGAAGTTTATTATTTGTAAAGAAACCCTTATTTGTTTTCAATTTTCTTCTTTAAAAAAAAGGATAACATTTCAACATTAAATTACCTTTGAAAGAACACCATTTTTTTTAATAGCAGTTGTGAAGAGCAATGCCCCTCCCATGTAAAAGAGGGTAATGGATAAGAGGTAGAACATGGGGGACAAAGATGAAAGGAGAAAAAAGAGGGTGACACTGGGCAAGGGAACTGGTACTTTGTTGGGAGAAGGAAAGGAGGCAGGAGGGAAAGGCATCCAGCACAGTGTCTGTTCCTTCTGCATTCAAGAAAAATGCACTATTGTGAATTTTGATGCTGTTCAAAGTTGATTAAACTTAGGTTATCAATAAAACATTCTTAATTGGCACAAAACAACAACAAATACCGAAACCTATAAACTCCCAGAGAAGATATTTGGCATGGAGTTTTCTGACAAGATGATTTCCTAGTTGTTGCATTTGACAGCTACTATATTTTAAGAGGACTTCCCTGGTGGCTCAGATGGTAAAGTGTCTGCCTACAATGCAGGAGACTTGGGTTCGGTCCCTGGGTTGGGAAGATCTCCTGGAGAAGGGGATGTCAACCCACTCCAGTATTCTTGTATTTCCCCCTCCCCCCAAAAAGAGGAAAGATATAAGCATCTGAATGCAGAGTTCCAAAGAATATCAAGGAGAGATAAGAAAGCCTTTCTCAGCTATCAATGCAAAGAAATAGAGGAAAACAACAGAATGGCAAAGACTAGAGATCTCTTCAAGAAAATTAAAGATACCAAGGGAATACTTCGTGCAAACATGGGCTCGATAAAGGACAGAAATGGTATGGACTTAACAGAAGCAGAAGATATTAAGAAGAGGTGGCAAGAATACACAGAAGAACTGTACAAAAAAGAGCTTCATGACCAAGATAATCACGATGGTGTGATCACTCACCTAGACGCAGACATCCTGGAATGTGAAGTCAAGTGGACCTTAGAAAGCATCACTGTGAACAAAGCTAGTGGAGGTGATGGAATTCCAGTTGAACTTTTTCAAATCCTGAAAGATAATGCTGTGAAAGTACTGCACTCAATATTACCAGCAAATTTGGAAAACTCAGCAGTGGCCACAGGACTGGAAAAGGTCAGTTTTCATTCCAATCCCAAAGAAAGGCAATGCCAAAGAATGCTCAAACTACTGCACGGTTGCACTCTTCTCACATGCTAGTGAAGTAATGCTCAAAATTCTCCAAGCCAGGCTTCAGCAATATGTGAACTTCCAGATGTTCAAGCTGGTTTTAGCAAAAGCAGAGGAACCAGAGATCAAATTGCCAACATCCACTGGATCATGGAAAAAGCAAGAGAGTTCCAGAAAAACATCTATTTCTGCTTTATTGACTATGCCAAAGCCTTTGACTGTGTGGATCACAATAAACTGTGGAAAATTCTTCAAAAGATGGAAATACCAGACCACCTGAGCTGCCTCTTGAGAAGCCTATATGCAGGTCAGGAAACAACAGTTAGAACTGGACATGAACAACAGACTGATTCCAAATAGGAAAAGGAGTACGTCAAGGCTGTATATGTGTCACCCTGCTTATTTAACTTCTATGCAGAGTACATCATGAGAAACGCTGGGCTGGAAGAAGCTCAAGCTGGGATCAAGATTGCCGGGAGAAATATCCATAACCTTAGATATGCAGATGACACCACCATTAGGGCAGAAAGTGAAGAGGAACTCAAAAGCCTCTTGATGAAAGTGAAAGAGGAGAGTGAAAAAGTTGGCTTAAAGCTCAACATTCAGAAAACTAAGATCATGGCATCTGGTCCCATCACTTCATGGGAAATAGATGGGGAAACAGTGGAAACAGTGTCAGACTTTATTTTTGGGGGCTCCAAAATCACTTCAGATGGTGACTGCTGCCATGAAATTAAAAGATGCTTACTCCTTGGAAGGAAATTTACAACCAACCTTGATAGTATATTGAAAAGCAGAGATATTACTTTGCCAACAAATGTCATCTAGTCAAGGCTATGGTTTTTCCAGTGGTCATGTATGAATGTGAGAGTTTGACTGTGAAGAAATCTGAGTGCCAAAGAATTGATGCTTTTCAACTGTGGTGTTGCAGACGACTCTTGAGAGTCCCTTGGACCCAAGGAGATCCAACCAGTCCATCCTAAAAGAGATCAGTCCTGGATGTTGATTAGAAGGACTGAAGCTTAAGCTGAAACTCCAATGCTTTAGCCACTTCATGCTTAGAGTTGACTCATTGAAAAAGACCTTGATGCTGGGAGGAATTGGGGGCAGGAGAAGGGGATGACAGAGGATGAGAGGGCTGGATGGCATCACCGACTTGATGGACACGAGTTTGAATGAACTCCGGGTTTTGGTGTTGGACAGGGAGGCCTGGCGTGCTGTGATTCATGGGGTCGCAAAGAATCGGATACGACTAAGTGCCTGAACTGAACTGATATGTTAAAAGAGTTAGTGGCATATTGAATTGAAAAGTTATGTGAGTTACACACTTTGACAGCCTCTAACCTGATCTCATAAAATGATTTAAAAAGGAAGAGACTGACAGTATCATTGCAGTCTTTAGAAATGTGTGTGTCTTGGAAGATCTACTGCAGAAGGGAACAATTTGCATGTAAACAGTGTTTACTGATGAGAATTTTTATTAGCTTGCATTTGCAAAAGTCAAATATGCCTACCAATCCACAGAGTAGTCACCAGCTTAGAAAGTTGATAAAAGTTGTCCAGCTCACTCCACTTTCAACTCTACTGACTTCACAGAGAATAATTACAAGTATGTAAAATTATGAACTATATATACTTCAATTATGTTTACTTATGTGGAAAAAACAAATATCATCCTTAGATTCTCTTGTTGCCTGCATCTCTCAAAGTTCAACTGCCTGTCCCCCTCAGCTCATCATCTCTGTTTAGCACCTTGCCTGAAAGAGCCCCTGCAAGGAGGGTACCTGCTGCATACATTCAGGTTCTGACTCACCCATCACTTCAATATTTAAATGATACATCCCATTACTGGGTGGGGAGTTGAGGATGAAGGTATCACTTCTTGAGAAACAGCCAAGCAGTCAAACATTTCATTATGGTAAGGCAGGAACATAATTCCAATGGGACCACTCAATATTGACCAGTGCAAATATGGGACAGAACATGCCAGGTGGATTAATTTCTCCTCCTTCCTCCTCTTGTAGGACTTTTCTCAGGCGTAGTTCCTCTGCTCAGTCCAACTAGAGATGTCCTGCATGGTTTTGGGTGTGTCCTAGAGAAACCATGTTCTCTCTGTGTCCTATTGCTGAGCAGTGGTCACCTTGCTAAAATATTACCTTACATTACCTTTCTCTTCTCAGGTCCTGGAATCACCTCAAGATAAGGCAGTAGTTTTTAATCTCTTCCTTGGTCTCTGTTTTCTATGGGACATAGCTAAGACAGCTACTGATTGAGTAAGACATAATAATTATAGGGTTAACATTTTGCATCTCTATTACTCTAACCTTTCAGGCACAAAGAGAAATGCAGGGAAATGTAAACTAGATTTAGAACAAAGGAGACTTCTGAAGTGTGTCTTGGATTATTGTCACTAGATTATAATGATTTATAGATGAGATTATCCATAAAATAATAGGAGAAGGATTGTATTTGGAGGAAGCGAAGGAACTTACCTCAAATTTGAGACTGGAAAATGAAAAATTATTTCCAAATAATATTTTTCATGATGCCAGCTTACAACATTAGATGCCTGAAAAGCCAGCCAATGTAACATATATATATTTTTTAATTTCCCTTAAGTCATACCGTATCTTTTACATAAACTGTATCTTTTAATTTAAAATCAGGGCTCTTATTCTCAGAGTTACAGCTAAAGATTGGAACTGTTCCCAGTTCTTTTCAATTTAGCACTTTAATTTTGCCTAGTGTTCAAAGGTAGTTTCTGCTATAACCTAAACAATATTTGGATTTGAATTTACTCTGTATAATTTATAGGACAATGGTCATGGAAAGTAAAAGGATAGAGCTGGATTACTTTAGTTAACTCTTCTACAGCCATATGCTCATTGCAATGAATTCTGCATTCTTTGTATAAGGCAATTAAAAATACTGAAAAAAAGAAAAAAAGTCAAAGAATGAAGTTTGCAAGAAAAGGCACCAAAACTCTGTTTTTATTCACTCAACCTTGTGTCCAGTGAAAAATGGCACCAGGATCAGGGATATTTTTAGGTATAAAAGTAGCTCATGCTAAGGCACATAAATAACTAATTCTGAACAAAGGCTCAATATATGATTATTCACCTTTCTTCTTAATTCAGAAATGGCCTGAGGAGTAGAGATCTGCACAATGAAATTATGTGATGAAAGTATATTTATGAGTATGAAAATGTTCACAGTTCAATGCTAATGAAAATATCATTTTGAAATCTTTTTTTATAAAACATTTAAAAACTAAAATGTATAAAATAAAATCTGATTTTATAAACTAGACATGTGCATTTCTTATAAAAATAAGAAAAACATGCCCAAAAGTTATCAAGAGTGGCAGAAATACACATTATCTTTATCTTTTGTTCTTATTTTATCTTTTATCTTATGTTCTGAATTTTGTACAGCAAACCTATTTCCCTCATGTTCTAAAGCATCACACACAGCATTCTATTGTTTAGCCCTGACTGTGGCATTGAGGCATTCAGTAACAATCAGATCTGCAGTGGAGTGTGCTGAACAAACCTTAGAAGATCAGAAAAATGAAGCAATGTATTCAAACATGCCCATACAAATCAGCAGGGGAATCAAGTGTGGAGAAAAATCATATATGACTTGCCAAGGATCTAGTGTAAACATTGGCTAAAAAACAAAATTGCTGCTTGAGCCACACAGCTCTATATCATTCATTTCCTTTATTTCTTCCAAAGCTTTTTTCTCACTTTTGATAGCCAGATAGACGAAAGGCCTAAAATTATGAATATGGAGAAAGAAATATAAAATCATTATTATGAGAGGAGACAATATTCTAAAATTTCACATATCATAAATTTTAATAACCCTAAACACCCTAGAGCTCAACATTCAGAAAATGAAGATCATGGCATCTGGTCCCATCACTTTATGGGAAATAGATGGGGAAACAGTGGAAACCATGTCAGACTTTATTTTTGGGGGGCTCCAAAATCACTTCAGATGGTGACTGCAGCCATGAAATTAAAAGACGTTTACTCCTTGGAAGAAAAGTTATGACCAACCTAGAGAGCATATTCAAAAGCAGAGACATTACTTTGTTAACAAAGGTCTGTCTAGTCAAGGCTATGGTTTTTCCAGTGGTCATGTATGGATGTGAGAGCTGGATTGTGAAGAAAGCTGAGCACTGAAGAATTGATGTTTTTGAACTGTGGTGTTGGAGAAGACTCTTGAGAGTCCCTTGGACTGCAAGGAGATCCAACCTGTCCATTCTGAAGGAGATCAGCACTGGAATTTCTTTGGAGGGAATGAAGCTGAAACTCCAGTACTTTGGGCACCTCATGCAAAGAGTTGACTCACTGGAAAAGACTCTGATGCTGGGAGGGATTGCGGGCAGGAGGAAAAGGGGATGACAGAGGATGAGATGGCTGGATGGCATCACTGACTCGATGGACATGAGTCTCAGTGAACTCCAGGAGTTGGTATTGGACAGGGAGGCCTGGTGTGCTGCAATTCATGGGGTCGCAAAGAGTTGGACACAACTGAGAGATTGAACTGAACTGAATTGAACTGAACTGAAACACCCTAGAAAATCAATACAATAGTGTTCTTTTGGCTAGGGCTCCACCATGCTGTATCCCTAGTAAGGCTTGTAGTAATTTAACAAGTGGTGCTGGGAAATCTGGTCAACCACTTGTAAAAGAATGAAACTGGACCACTTTCTAATACCATACACAAAAATAAACTCAAAATGGATTAAAGATCTAAACGTAAGACCAGAAACTATAAAACTCCTAGAGGAGAACATAGGCAAAACACTCTCAGACATACATCACAGCAGGATCCTCTATGACCCACCTCCCAGAATATTGGAAATAAAAGCAAAAATAAACAAATGGGACCTAATTAACCTTAAAAGCTTCTGCACATCAAAGGAAACTATTAGCAAGGTGAAAAGACAGCCTTCAGAATGGGAGAAAATAATAGCAAATGAAGCAACTGACAAACAACTAATCTCAAAAATATACAAGCAACTCCTACAGCTCAGCTCCAAAAAAATAAATGACCCAATCAAAAAATGGGCCAAAGAACTAAATAGACATTTCTCCAAAGAAGACATACAGATGGCTAACAAACACATGAAAAGATGCTCAACATCACTCATTATTAGAGAAATGCAAATCAAAACCACTATGAGGTACCATTTCACACCAGTCAGAATGGCTGCGATCCAAAAGTCTACAAATAATAAATGCTGGAGAGGGTGTGGAGAAAAGGGAACCTTCTTACACTGTTGGTGGGAATGCAAACTAGTACAGCCACTATGGAGAACAGTGTGGAGATTCCTTAAAAAACTGGAAATAGAACTGCCATATGATCCAGCAACCCCACTGCTGGGCATACACACTGAGGAAACCAGAAGGGAAAGAGACACGTGTACCCCAATGTTCATCGCAGCACTGTTTATAATAGCCAAGACATGGAAGCAACCTAGATGTCCATCAGCAGATGAATGGATAAGAAAGCTGTGGTACATATACACAATGGAGTATTACTCAGCCATTAAAAAGAATACATTTGAATCAGTTCTAATGAGGTGGATGAAACTGGAGCCTATTATACAGAGTGAAGTAAGCCAGAAGGAAAAACATAAATACAGTATACTAATGCATATATATGGAATTTAGAAAGAGGGTAACAATAACCCGGTGTACGAGACAGCAAAAGAGACACTGATGTATAGAACAGTCTTACGGACTCTGTGGGAGAGGGAGAGGGTGGGAAGATTTGGGAGACTGGCAATGAAACATGTAAAATATCATGTAGGAAATGAGTTGCCAGTCCAGGTTCGATGCACGATGCTGGATGCTTGGGGCTGGTGCACTAGGACGGCCCAGAGGGATGGTATGGGGAGGAAGGAGGGAGGAGGTTCAGGATGGGGAACACATGTATACCTGTGGCAGATTCATTTTGATATTTGGCAAAACTAATACAATTATGTAAAGTTTAAAAATAAAATAAAAAAAATAAAAATAAAAATAAATTCCACAAACTTCAGTGTGTCAAAATAATTAAAAATAATTTGAAATAATTCTTTGTCCTTAATGAGGATTTTTTCATACACTAGTGCTCTGTATAACATACAGCTTCATATTTCAACATGGCAGTCAAGTCCGCTAGGATCAAAGGAGGCAGATATGGAGGGTCAGCATAGCTGACTTAGAAGGGGGTCTTTTGTAAAGGCAAAACAAAGCACAAAGATTATCATTGAGGATAGAAGGTGTAGTACAATGACACTGGGTTTGAAATAAAAGAGAAAGGAAAACAGAAAACAGAATAGTTGAGAATAATTTCTCTATTGGAATGGGTTAGGTAAATTAGACCTGGTGCCTGACTCTGACTGTGAGAAGAGACAGGATTTGGGTGAATGGCATAAAAGAAAAATATGATAATCCTTTAGTAAAACACTATGTAGAATCCACGAGAATATTTGAAAGGAGACACTAAAAAAAAGTTAGGAAAGATAAAAAAATTCCCAGTCCCTGTAGACTGATAAGTAAATTTAAGTAAGATTCATAAGTAAATCCCTCATAGGGGTCACTATTCTTTTTGGAAGGGGTCAGGATAATATTTTGAGGAATTGTTTATAATGTTAAAGTATTACAGGAAGTTCCCTGCATACAACCCTTCAGGTTGAGAACTTTCAAAGATGTGAACATGTGTTCACCTGTCTAATCACATAAGTTAGATCAGGTGTCACATACATGCATCCTCTACAAGTAGCTGTGCTTTTCTGTACTTTACTATACAGCACTGTATAGAGTACAGTAATTCAGTATCATTATTCCAAGCTCAGGATGACCAGAAGCAAACATAAAAGCAGTGGTGATGTAACTGATACTACAGTACTGTTCAAGGTATTGTACTGTAGGATTAAAAATGTTTCCTTTATTTTCATATTTTCTAATATATTATTTATGTGAAAAGTATTAAAAACCTATTACTATATAGTACTATATAGCCAATTGTGTTACTTGGGGACCTAGGCTAACTTTGTAGGACCTATGAACAAACTGGATTTACAAGCACACTCATGGAACAGAAGTTGTTCATATGTAGGGGACTTACTATATTTTACCAAAATACAAGACAAACGTCATAAAGTATACACATGATAAATGCTTGTCTCTGAGTTTTCACAAGGTAAATATGCCCATGTAACCAGATAAAGAATAGATTTTAGCACCCTAGAAAGTCTCCTGATACCTGCTTCCCTCCATTTCTTGAGGTCACCATGATTCTGCTGTTTTCATGAATCAGATTTGCTTCTTTTGGTACTCGATATAAATGGAAAAACACAGTAAAGGGACTCTGGCTGTGTGACATAAACCTTTTGCTGATGATGTTTGTGAGATTTATTCGTATTGCCTAATACAGAAGTAGACTGAATATTATTGTTATTACAGAATATTCAACTGTATGCTTATTCCACAGTTTGTCCATTCTGCTGTCATGACACATTGGAATTTTTTCCTAGATTTTAGCCAATATGAGTTGAGCTACTACAAACATTTTTGTACATTCACGTTTTTATAGCAGTTCTGTTAGGTATGCAGCTAAGATACAGATTTTCAGCTTTAGCAGAAACTGTCAAGTATTTTCCCAAAATATCTGTGACAATTTACACTCCTAGCAGCTGTATGCAAGAGTTCTAGTTGCTTCACCAATCAATACATGATCAGGCCAGGGTCCCTCATTTAGCCATTCGAATGAATGTATAGTGATATCACTTTGTGGTTTTAATATCCATCTGATGTCTACTGAACTGAGCATCCCTCAAATGATTTGGGTTATTTGCTCACCCTCTTTGGTCAAGGGGGCACTCAAATTGTTTTGTCCTTTGGTTTATCAGATTGTCTATCACTCTCTGATCTGTCGAAGTCAAATGTAAAATTGAACAGCCCTTACTTTGAACTTACCATCTAAGGGTGGCTCAGATGGTAAAGAATCCACCTGCAATGGAGGAGACACAAGTTTGATCCTTGGGTCAGGAAAATCCCCTGGAGAAGGGAATGGCAACCCACTTAAGTATTTTTGCCTGGAGAATCCCATGGACAGAAGAACCTGGTGAGCTACAGTCCATGGGTTTTCAAAGTCAGACACAACTGAGAGATCAACACTTTCACTTTGAACTTACATTGCAATATTTTACAACTGTTAGCCTTATTGTGATGACAGTTAACAGAAGGCCTTAATTCATGGAGTCTGATTGATCTATTCACCCCCTTATGTTTCTAAGGTCTTGTTAAAATAAACACTTTCATAACTCAGTACTAGGAAAACAACTTCCTATGTTTCCTTATTAATTAATGCCTTGTTGCTTTATTTTCCCATTTTGATCTATATCTATGGAATTGATATTTGAATATAGTCTGAGATAGATATATCAGTTTTCTCCTGGCTCGATATCCAGTTGATCCAGGATTACTTAATGAAAGAACATGCAGTATCTACCTAGTCATATATTAGGTGACCACATAGGCATAGATCTATTTCTGGATCTTCTATTCTGTTTCCTTGGTCTATTTCCCTATGCCTGCATTAATACAATCCTAATGTGTTTTTTAATTTCACATTATTTTTGATATATATAATATATTATTCATAATAATATAAATATATATATATATAATTGACTCATTGCTTACTCATCAAGAGTCAGCAATCAATACAAAAATCAGTAGATGAACATTAGAGGAGTAAGAAGGAATTTATAGCCTCAAAGTATTTCCCCCAAAAGACACAGGAATTAGAGGAAAAACAGTGGTATATTTAAGATTAAAACACTAATAGGGCACGCATTAACCAAGTAATTCAAGAAAAACCCAAGGGGGAGCATACCAACATAAACACAGTAATCAAGCTGACAAAAATTAAAGACAAAGATAAAATATTTAAAACAACAAGAAAAAAAAGACAAATAACATACAAAGGAACTCCCAAAAGGCTATCAGCTGATTTTTCAACAGAAGTTCTACAAGTCTGAAGAGAATGGCATGATATATTTGTACTCAAAATGATAAAATGGGAGAACCTAAAATATAGAGTACTCTACCTTGCAAAACTCTCATTCAGATCTGATGGAGAAATCACAAACTTCACAGATAAGCAAAAGTTAAGAGAATCCAGCAGCACTGAAGCAGCCTTATGACAAATGCTAAAGGAACTACTCAAAGAAAGAAACAGAGACAAGTAAAAGATTTACAAAAATTAAGCCCAATACAGTTAAGAAAATGTAATAGGATCACACAAATCAATAATTACCTTAAATATAGATGGATTAAATACACCAACCAAAAGACATAGACTGACTGGTGGATGAAAGCATGTGCATGCATACACTTCCACTTACCGCATCACTCTACTTAACCCCTCCCCCAAATTGTATGTAATTATTTTATATTGTTAGGTTAACCATGTTATAATTATGGCTTGCAGTTATAATTGTCTTTTATTTTTCATCTGGCAATTGATTATGAAAACTGATAGATATCTTTTAATATTGTGATTATGTAAATACTCATTTTAGTATCATTGTATCCTGATTGGTCAATGAAAAGCATAGAATTCTATATTTCAAAAATTTCAATTTAATGGAAAGACCTGTAACTACTTTTTAAAATCCAGATGCACATTAGAATTATATTGGGAATTTTTGAAAAATACAAATACCCAGGTATTATTTTTTTCTCCAAAGCTTCAGATGTGTTTTAGTGGCAGCCATGTTTAAAAACAACTGAACTATATAATGATCTTTTAATTTATGTAGCTTTTTTCACTTTTCCTATTTCATATTAGAGTGCTTCTATTTCATTTACTATTTCCAGTTTCTCCATCTTTCTTTTTTTTTGTTTGTTTTTTCTTTCTCAAGCCTTAATCAAGTGTAGTAGAAAAGCTTATATATGTGTGTGTGTGTATTTATATATATTCATATATGTGTGTGTGTTTGTGTACAGTATACATAATATATATTATAAAATTTATTAATTTTTGCTTAGCTAACAAATTGATAACATTTTGGTTCCATTCATTTGACTAAGCATGAAATCAATGCTAGATTTCTAGGTTATCTAGTTTATCACTCAAAACTTTGATATAATTCCATTTATTCTGACATCCAGTATTACTGCTAAAAGTCTAGAAATCTTATTATTTCTAGAAAAATTTTTGAATGAGGCTTCAAACTTCTAATATAATTATAAAAATATAGAGAAACTATTATGCTGTAAAAAATGAAATTAACATATGATACAGTACTGTTAACTGAAGTACAAATTTTGTTCAAATTTCACCAAATTTAATGCTGCTGCTGCTACTGCTGCTAAGTCACTTCAGTCGTGTCAGACTCTATGCGACCCCATAGATGGCAGCCCACCAGGTTCCCCCGTCCCTGGAATTCTCCAGGCAAGAACACTGGAGTGGGTTGCCATTTCCTTCTCCAATGCATGAAAGTGAAAAGTGAAAGTGAAGTCGCTCAGTCTAGTGTCTATTATTTGTTTTCAAACCTATTCAACATTCGGTATTGTATTTAGTAATACTGAGCAGCTTCAGCTACATGCAACAAATTCTGATACATTGTCTTTTCAGTTTTCCTCTGTTACAAATATTTTCCAATCTACCTTGCTATGTTTTCTTAGATACACCCATCATTTAAAAGTGGATATTTAATTTCCATATACATGAGATTTTTAAATTATCTTTGCTATTAATTTCTCACTTTGCTATTAATTTCTCATTTAAATGCTTTCAATCACCCTCTGTGTGTTTGGCTAAGTCAAAGATGTGTCTTGATGCATGACACTTGAAAATACTTGGGCCATTTTCAAATTTTCCAAATATCTTTTGATATTGATTTCTGACATAATTCCACAGTGATAAGAGAACAGATTCTGTGTTATTTCAATATCTTTAGACCATGAGACTTTTATACCTTCTTTTATATCTTAGGATATGTTCTACTGTCTCCTGGCTTATAGTCTTTGGGAACTTGAAGAGAATTTGTATCCTGCTGTTGTATGAAAATTCTAGAAACCTTAATTATGTTGAATTAGTTCAAAGTGATTTTGGGGTGGGTCTACTACATTTTTCTGCTTTTCTGTCTTTTAATTCTATTAATTTTTGAGAGTTTCATAGTTTGAAAGTCCAAATAAAAACCTTAATTTATCTACTTAAGAAATAATCAGATCTGATAGAGTGCCTGAAGAACTGTGGATGGAGGTTCATAACATAGTACAGGAGGCCATGACTAAAACCATGCCAAAAAAAAAAAAAAAGAAATGCAACAAAGCAAAATGGTTGTCTGAGGAGGCCTTACAAATAGCTGAGAAAAGAAGACACGTGAAAGGCAAAGGAGAAAGAGAAACATATTCCCATCTGAATTCACAGATCCAAAGAATAGCAAGGAAAGATAAGAAAGCTTTCTTAAGGGAACAATGCAAAGAAATAGAAAAAAATAAAATAAAAGAAGCAAAAGACTAAAGATCTCTTTGAGAAAATTAGATATACCAAGGGAACATTTCATGAAAAGATGGGCACAATAAAGTAAAGAAATTCTAAGGACCAAAGAGAAGCAGAAAAGATTAAGAAGAGATGGCAAGAATACATAGAAGAACTGTACAAAAGAGGTCTTAATTACCTGGATTACCATGATAGTGTGGTCACTCACCTAGAGCCAGACATTCCAAAGTGTGAAGTCAAGTGGGACTTAGGAAGGATCACTATGAACAAAACTGGTGGAGGTGATGGAATTCCGCCTGAGCTATTTCAAATCCCCAAAGATGATGCAGTTAAAAGCTACACTCAATATGCCAGCAAATTTGGAAAACTCAGCAGTGGTCATAGGATTGGAAAAGGTCAATTTTCATTCCGATCCCAAAGAAAGGCTATGCCAAAGAAAGTTCAAACCACCACACAATGGCACTCATATCACCTGCTAGCAAGGTAATGCTCAAAATCCTTCAAGCTAGGCTCCAACAGTACGTGAACTGAGAACTTCCAACTGTACAAGGGCTTCTGGGTTTAGAACAGGCACAGGAACAAGAGATCAAATTGCAAATATCTGTTGGATCATAGAAAAAGCAAACTAATTGCAAAAAAAGTCTATTGCATCATTGATAATGCTAAGTCCTATGTGTGGATCACAACAACTGTGGAAAATTCTTGAAATTCCTATTTAGAATACCAGACCACCTTACCTGCCTTCTGAGACTCCAGTATGCAGGTCAAGAAGCAACAGTTAGAACTGGGCATGGAACAAAAGACTGGTTCAAACTTGGGAAAGGAGTACACCAAAGCTGTATATTGTCACCTTGCTTATTTAACTTATATGCAGAGTACATAGTGCAAAATGCCAGGATGGATAAATCACAGGCTGGAATCAAGATTGCCAATAAATATCAGTAACCTCAGATATGCAGATGATACCACCCTAATGGCAGAAAGCAAGGAGCCTCTTGATGAAGGTGAAAGTGGAGAGTAAAAACTAACTTAAACTCAACATCAAAATCTAACATCATGACATCCAGTCCTATTATTTGATGGCAAATAGATGGGGTAACGGAGAAGGCAATGGCACCCCACTCCAGTACTCTTGCCTGGAAAATCCTATGGATGGAGGAGCCTGGAAGGCTGCAGTCCATGGGGTCGCTGAGGGTTGGACATGACTGAGCGACTTCACTTTGACTTTTCACTTTCATGCATTGGAGAAGGAAATGGCAACCCACTTCAGTGTTCTTGCCTGGAGAATCCCAGGGATGGGGGAGCCTGGTGAGCTGCTGTCTATGGGGTTGCACAGAGTCAG
This sequence comes from Bos javanicus, assembly GCF_032452875.1. Taxonomy (NCBI): domain Eukaryota; kingdom Metazoa; phylum Chordata; class Mammalia; order Artiodactyla; family Bovidae; genus Bos; species Bos javanicus. The sequence goes on along the minus strand of NC_083871.1, from coordinate 1,788,373 downwards.
ACATGACTGAAGTGACTTAGCAGCAGTAGCAGATGGGGTAAAAGTGGAAACTGATAGATTTTATTTTCTTGGGCTCCAAAATCACTGAGGATGGTGACTGCCACCATGAAATTAAAAGAAGCTTGCTTGTTGGCAAAAAAAAAAAAAAAAAAAACCTAGATACCATATTAAAAAGCAGAGGCATCACTTTGCTGACAGAGATCCGTACAGTCAACTATGGTTTTTCAAGTTGCCATGTATGATGGTGAAAGTTGGACCACAAAGACATCTGAGTGCAGAATTGATACTTTCCAACTCTGGTGCTGGAGAAGACTCTAGAGTCCCTTGGACTGCAAAGAGATCAGATCAGTCAATCCAAAGGAAATCAACCCTGAATATTCATTGGAAGGACTGATGTTGAAACTGAAGCTCCAATACTTTGACTACCTGATGCAAAGAGCAGATTCCCTGAAAAGACCCTGATGCTGGGAAAGACTGAAGGCATGAGGAGAAGGAGGCCACAGAGGACAAGATGGTTGGATGGCATCATGAACTTAATGGACATGAGTTTGAGCAAACTCCAGGAGTTGGGGAAGGACAAGAAAGACAGACATCTTGCAGTCCACGGGATCACACAGTCAGACACTACTTAGTGACTGAACAATAAATAATTGTAATATATATTGAAATTGAGCTTCCATGGTGGTTCAAATGATAAAGTTAGGAAACACTGGTTCAATCCCTGGGTTATGAAAATCCCCTGGAGAAGAGAATGACAACCAACTCCTGTATTCTTGACTGGAGAATTCCATGAACAGAGGAGTCTGGAAGTCTATTGTCATGGGGTCACAAGAGCAGACACAACTAAGCAACTAATTGTTTCAGTTTCATTTATTCATAAAGGAACTAATACGTAACTTTGCTCTATATTTTTCAAATCACAGGTATCACATACTTTCATAATTTAAAAAATAAAAAAGAAAGAAAAGTAAAAAAAAAAAAAAGTTTTCTTTCATGACCCTTTTTCTGAATGAGGGACCCAATCTTCTCATTGTTCCCAGTAAGTCATTCAAGATATGATCAATACAATCCACATAACTCATCTTTGTACTGGTTTATATTTTCAAGAATGAAACCTTTAATATGGTCAACATGAGGCTTGTAAGTAATATTTGAGAACAGAAAACCGAGACAAAGACAGAGCCATCCAAGCACTCTCAGTAACCAGTCCCTACAGGAGAGCCTGCTGACTAGTAAGAAGACTGGAGTCTAGGCTCAGACAATAACAGATTCTTCTGAACTATTTACAGGCAACCAACTTTTACATGTCTGGGTCACACTGTGTACAAAACAAGAATATTGGACTCATCAAATTCTAAAATGTTTTCTCTTTTTCTATAATTATTTATTAGATTAGAAGACTAAATGAGGAAAAAATGGTAAGGGTCTTTGAGCCTCATAATATGTTTCCTATTTATCAAATATAAGAATTTAAGATGCAGATAGGTTTTGGAAAAGCAAGATGAGAGTTTTAAAATTTAGATGACAGGAAGAGTTCAGTGTAAAATATATTTAACATTTATTGTAAAATATACTTAAAATACATAAAAATATAAGTAAAGGATCTGAGAAAGAGGCCTAGGAGTTTTCTGACATAAAACACTAATAATAAGTAAAGTCTGATTTCTATGCAGTCACTGGCTCACTCTATTAAACTCTATGGTCTTAATTACCTGTTCTTTACAATTTTGTTTTCCCAAGATACTGGAAACTTCTAAGGTGCTAAACTACAATGATTCTGCTGTTTGTTACAAGAGTCTGAAGGTGTCATTGACCATTTCAAGTAATGAATGATCATGGAAAATAAGTAATTTCAAAGAGCATATTGTTGAAAATTGTTTATTCAAATTCTGGGTTGAATATTTTCCTACTTGTATGTAAACTAATGTTGCAAAGATGCATTACCCTAACATATCTTCCATTTTTTTGTTTCCTTTGTGGTTTTTCATTTCAAACAAAATTGCCCTTTGATTTCATACGATGGAAACATTTTCTGCATGATGAAATTTCAATGTTACTGAGAAAATGGCTTCAAATGAGAACATTATGTTTTATGAAATTATTCAAATCAAAATGTTTCTAATTTATTAAAGTTATTTTTTTTATATATGGCAGAGGTTTATATTTTCATTTTAAACTAAATCTCACTCAGCAATCTTGAAATCCAACAGCGAATCAGGATTAGATAAAGGGTCTGATATGAAAACACAGTCCTTTAAGGGTGAATATTTTATGAAGATTGGTATCCTGGAAAGGAGAAATCTGAGTGTGGATTGTTGCTTAGTTTCTGTAGTAAACTCTCTTGATCAATAAAAAAAATAAAACAAACAAACAAACAAGCAAAAAAAAAATAGTGCATGAAAAATTATAAGAAACCTGAGATTTTATTCAATTTGCAAACTAAAAATTTAGCATGCCTCAGTTTCATGGATTATGGCAGAAGACAGGAGACTCCTTGGTTTTAGACCCAGGACATTGTTATGACAAAATAAGGTGTCAGCATTGCATAAGCAGCAATCTGACTTCCAGTTCCCACAGGGTGACAGCAGAAGCATCAGGTGACATCTGTATTGATGTGTACTGTATCATATGCAAGGAACCATGAGCTTAGGAACTCAAGTTCTTGATGAGCCTAACTGCCCTAGTTTTTCTAGAGAAGATGCTATCTCTATCAGTTCTATTAATATTATTTAAAATAGTCCAAAATAAAGACAGTGTGTGAGTGTATAAAGTGAGAGACCCGGGAAAAATGTCTCCCAACCCAGTGATGTGGGATGACGCAGGAAGAAGCCCCATATTTACTGGTTACTATTTCCTTCAGAATTTCCATGTTGAGAAAAATTCTCTTTACACATTATATTTTTCCCTTGATTTCTGAATCCACTTACCTCATTTTCTATTATGAAATTGGACTCAGAAAGGCTAAGATCAGGCAGGATTAAAAGCCAAATGGCTCATAATCTGAACTCTGTCTCAGAGCACATTCTCTTATCCTCAAGCTGCAAACCCTGATCTGAGTCCACTACAACCAGAATGGATTCCTCTTTTAGTAAATGGCCTCATCATCCTCTTAGTCACAAAGTCTGAACCTTGGGTGGTATCCTGGATACATAATTTCTTTTCCTCTTATTCTTTAGGTGAAAATATCAATAAACTTTCCACATTCATGAGCTTCTTTCATATGTCATTGCTACCACCTTGGTTCAGGCTTCCCTTCTATTTCAAAAGGACTTCCGTAAATAAAGCTTACTTGGAATGCTATCTTACTGCAAACCGTTTTCAGCATTCTTTTCAGAATTGAATTAATATTTCTAAAAGAAAGACAAACTAAGTTATGTCCCTGAGGAAACTGTACCATTTCTCTTAGGATGACTTCAGCTTATTTTTGACATGAAGGCACTCTGTGATGTCACATTTACTTCATTCACTAACCCCATATCTCTGCTCTTCTGGACTCACTCTTCATTCCAGCCATTCTTATTTTCTTGCACTTACCCTGCTGCTGCTGCTGCTAAGTTGCTTCAGTCGTGTCTGACTCTATGCGACCCCATAGATGGCAGCCCACCAGGCTCCCCGTCCCTGGGATTCTCCAGGCAAGAACACTGGAGTGGGTTGCCATTTCCTTCTCCAATGCATGAAAGTGAAAAGTCAAAGTGAAGTCGCTCAGTCGTGTCCAACCCTCAGCGACCCCATGGACTGCAGCCTTCCAGGCTCCTCCATCCATGGGATTTTCCAGGCAAGAGTACTGAAGTGGGTTGCCATTGCCTTCTCCGTAGGTTACCATAATAACTTCTACCATACTAACATACTATCATACTAACATCTGTAGATACAGATGAATCTACACATCTGGGAACAGAACTTATCTTCTATTGTCTCTCAAGTGAAATCTTATTTCCTTTTCAATGCTAAGTTCTGTGGTTGTCTTAATTAGACACTTGTGTTCAATTAGAACAGATTCTATCCCCTTTTTTCTCACTGATGCCATAACTGAATCTTCTGCTTAAATTTGGCACAGAAGTTATTATATTATTGTGAAGCCACAGACATTCCTAAGGGTCTAATAAAAATCATGTTGCTGTTCAGTAGCTCAGTTGTGTCTGACTCTTTGTGACCCCATGGACTGCAGCAGGCCAGGCTTCCCTGTCCTTCACTATTTCCCAGAGTTTGCTCAAACTCATGTCCTTTGAAACAGTGATTCCATTCAACCATCTCATCCTCCATCTTCCCCTTCTCATGCCTTCAATCTTTCCCAGCATGAGAGTCTTTTCCAGTGAGTTGGCTCTTCACAAAGTATAGGAGCTTCAGCTTCAGCATCAGTCCTTCTAATGAATATCCAGGGCTGATTTCCTTTAGGATTGACAATTTTGATCTCCTTGCAGTCCAAGGGACTCTCAAAAGCATTCTCCAGCACCATGGTTCAAAGGCATCAATTTTTTGGCACTCAGCCTTCTTTATGATCCAATTCTCACACCTGTACATGACTACTGGAAAAAAATATAGTTTTGGCTAGATGGACCTTTATTAGTAAAGTGGTGTCTCTAGATCTATCATAGCTCTTCTTCCAAGGAGCAAGTGTCTTTTCATTTCATGGCTGCAGTCACCATCTGCATTAATTTTGGAGCTCAAGAAAATAAAATCTCTCTCCCTGTTTCCATTTTTCTCCATCTATTTGCCATGAAGTGATGGGACCAGATACCATGATTTCAGATTTTGAATGCTGAGTTTTAAGCCAGCTTTTTCCCTCTCCTCTTTCACCTTCATCAAGAAGCTCTTTAGTTCCTCTTTGCTTTCTTCCATTAGAGTGGTGCCATCTGCATACATAAGGTTACTGATATTTCTCCCAAGTCTTTATTCCAGCTAGAGCACCATCCAACCCAGCATTTAGCATGATGTACTCTGCATGTAAATTAAATAAGCAGGGTGACAATATACTGCCTTAACATACTCCTTTTCCAATTTTGAACAAATCTGTTATTCTACATCTCATTCTAACTGTTTCTTCATGACCTAATTACAGGTTTCTCAGGAGGCAGGTTAGGTGATCTGTTATTCCCATCCCTTGAAGTATTTTCCACAATTTGCTGTTATCCACACAGTCAAAGGCTTTGGCATAGTCAATGAAGCAGAAGTAGATGTTTTTCTAGAATTCCCTTGCTTTTTCTATGATCCATTAAATGTTGGCATTTTGATCTCTGGTTCCTCTACCTTTTCTAAGTCCAGCTTATACATTTGCATGTTCTCAGTTCATATACTGTTGGAACCTAACTTGAAGGATTTTGAGCATTACCTTGCTAGCATGTGAAATGAATGCAATTGTGTGGTAGTTTGAACATCCTTTGTCATTGCTCTTCTTTGGGATTGGAATGAAAACTGACCTTTTTCAGTCCTGTGGCCACTGCTGAGTTTTCCAAATTTACTGGCATATTGAATGCAGCACTTTACCAGCATCATCTTTAAGGATTTGAAATACTTCAACTGAAATAAGTACATTGAGTCTCTGAAATCCACCTAAACAATTGAATACAAAATACAAATTGAATACTAATTTGCACAAGAATTAGGAGTTTGAACTGCAGAGTCTTCAGATTACAAATACCTGACATCCAAATAGCCTCATGCTCTGTCTGCAATTGAGAATTTGCATGTTAATTTTTCAATGGCTTGAGAGCTCCTTAGCAGCAGGAGGTAGAGACGTTTATTAGATATTTTAATGGTTGTAACCTGACAGAATATTTAGTATACAGTATGGGCTCAATATATATGCTGCTGCTGCTGCTAAGTCGGTTCAGTTGTGCCCGACCCCATGTGACCACATAGACAGCAGCCCACCAGGCTCCGCCGTCCCAAGACTTGGATTTTCAAACAAGACCTGTTCCTTAGATGACATTCAAATTTGTCCTTTTTGTGAATATTTTTAAGAGCTAACAGCTATCATATTTTTTTAATAAGCAAAGCAGTCTAATAAGAGCTTTATATATGTGCGTGCCTTCTATCAATGCGAAATGATATTAAATAACAATTGTTTTTAATCTTATTTTTAAAAGAGCATACCCTGGCATACAAGTGGCAGAGGTAAGTTTTGAAATTAGAAAGTATGATCAGAATTTCCACTCCTGAAGATATTGCAATTATCTCACCCAATTTATTATTTATATACTATCTTATTATTTAAATACTATATATATATATATTATCTTTTGTTTTTGAATGTCATAATAAATTATACTACTGAATTGAAAATAAATCTAATAAGAGCAATCTTTGTAATCCAACATGAAGTATTTCTATGTTTAGGTATATACTGGGCTACAAACTAAAAAACGGTCTGGAAAAAGAATTTTATACTGACAGATTTTTTTCCTACAGGCTACTTTGTTTCCATATTTTAAAATGGTATTTAAATGAGTCCCTGTTTATTCAATTATATATTAACAGATTGATAATTAAAAGTTTTATTGTGTAACTGAAGTTAGAGTCACATAATTCTGACAGTACTTTCTCTAAACCATCTGTTTTGGGGGAAAATCATTGTAAATATAATTTATGTAATTTGTAAAAACTGTATTTTCATAACACATGGTATTTAAATAGTTGCAGGTATAAATATTCATATGCCAAAACAGAGAAATGTGTTGTTTGGTTTCTGTTGTTGATTTATTTGTTTTGGTGGCTGAAGCTGATTCTAGTCACAGTAGCACACAACTCCTGCAGTATTTATCATACCAAGAGTTACTAGCTGAGGGTGCCCCCCTTTAGGTATGCAATTCAATCATTTTCAGAAAAACATAAGCTATTTGTTACAGATGAGAACTTCTAGTGGCTTTTGCTAGCTGTGAGTGGTATAGTAAATTAAATATTTATACATACAACTACTTTAAATGTTCTAAGACAGTATTTTTTTGGTCAAAAAAATTTTTAATTATAGAAAAATATAAAGAAGAAATATAATTCTGATATTCCTACACTGAAAATCATCATTGCAAATATTTTAGTGCATTCTGTTTCTATACATGCATTCACACACAATCACTCATAAATCTAGAGAGGTAGTCTGTTTTGAAGTCTTTAAGAAAATATTTATTATCTAATTAATTATTACTTCATTAACTACTTCATTAATCATTTAAAATATAATTAATGCTTATAGAGTAGTATATTGCGTGATTAAATTAAACACACTGTAAATGTATGAAATTGTTTTTACTAGTTTCCTATTAGAAAGATGTTAAATTAAAATAATTTTAATAATAATATTGAAATTAGACTCTGTATACTCACTATACAAATGTTATCTCAGGCTTATACTAGGATGAAATTTGTATCTTATATGAACATGAACTATTTCACTTAAGGTATCTGGAATCTCACTTGTTGAAGAAAAACCTATATAATTTTTTGATAAGATTCTTGTTGATAATTCTAGTAGTAGCTAGATTCTTTACTATAATACCAGGAACAGCAATATAAAATCCAGAGTCTCCAATGAAATAAAATTATTCTCTGGCCCCCAAAAATGAAATTGCATAAAATTTCCCAGTGTAATTGTAAACTTTTCCAGGGGTTCACTGTATAATTTAAAGTACTTCAGTTTCTGAGGTATAGTTTATAGAGTGAATGAATTTATAACTTATTCACACTTATTTGAAGTCAGGAAAATACACATTTATGTTAGTCGCTCAGTCATGTCTGACTGTTTGCGACCTCATGGACTGCAGCCCACTAGACTCCTCTGTCCATGGAATTCTCCTGGCAACAATACTGGAAGGAGTTGCCATTCCCTTCTCCAGGGGATCTTCCCAACCCAGGGATTGAACCTGGGTCTCTTGTATTTGGGCAGGTTCACAGATTCTTTACTATCTAAGCCACCAAGGAAGCTGCCACCTTTAAAGCCTAAGTATTTGTCACCCAACATTAACAAACATCACTGACTATTACATAAGTGTTTCTGCTGCCAGAGCAGGGCAAACAGACTACCCTTAGATAGAGTCCTCACCTTCAAAGAAGTTTTGGTGGTTGTAATACATGGTAGTGGTAAGAAGCAAAGGAAAAATACCAGTGAGACCACACAGAATAGAATCAAAATAAATTGCACAGTTGAGAGGAAAAAAAAAAAAATGATGAGAACTAAAAGGAGGAAAGATAATATAAGTGATCAGAGGAGATTTTAGAAAGTTGATAAAGAAAGTAGGCTCATGAGGAAAATTTACTCCCCAAAAAGTTTTTTCCACCAAATTTAGAATTATTTTGTTAAAGTTACTTCCTTGATTGTAGAATAACTAAAGAATTCAATCATGAAGACACAAAACACTCTAACACTGAAGTTTAGTATTTGGATAAGTCTTCATCATAAGCCATTCTGTGGGCTGAGAATAGCACAGGTAGGACTAAGTACATAGCGTTCACAGTTGATGCTTCAAGTTTCCATTCAGCAGCTACATCACAGTCTTACATCTTTTTTTTTTTTTTTTTTAAAGCTAGATCAATAGATACATTGAGCTAGAAGCATTTCAGGGCACAGGAGGGGTTGAGTAGTGATGTAGTCCTCACCAGGAAGTTTTGTGATAGAAGCAATCTCGTTAGGGGTACACTCTTTCCAAATGACAGAGCCCTCAGAGATGGCTCTCTAAGATCCACATCCCATGGCTTTATGGACTCCGCTCTAATGCTTGTCCTATGTTAATCAGTAACATTTCACGCCTATTGTGGAATGTGGAAGTTACTTAAGGAAGCTTCCTGAAACACATATATAAATACCCTGAAAATGTATGCAGGTTTCTGTCTTCAAATCACTCCTTCAAAGCACGGTGTGTTTTCACTTATGCTTCTGTACTTTAATGTCCTTGTTAGGACTGTGAGCTTTTATAATGGTTGGGCTTTAACTCACACCAAGTTTGAACATTTAAGGCAACATCATCCAGCTTTTACTCTGAGATGTATAAGAGGATCAAATTTAATATGTTACATATCAGTAGCTCCCATCACATCCTTCTTTTCCTCAGATCTGGTTTAGAAAGATGAAATAAACCACAAACACTGAACAGTTTTTTACTTCCCTTAACTAAACTATATGGATGCATTTTTGACAGGTTATAAAATCACCAATTGGGGCTGTATAATCATAAAATTATATGTGCCCAAAACATGGCCCTGAAACATATGAAAGAAAAACTTAGTAAATGGGATTTATATATTATTAAAAATCATTTTATTCTCAGTGTAGCATATCATTATTTTAAATCAAGTAAAATTACCTTAAATCATCACATGACAAGAATTACAGAGTATTTTGTAACGGCAACTTCTGTGATGGCAAGATTTAAGTAAGTTGCAATAACTGATTACTGGTTATTTAGCTTTTGCATAATTTGTTGCCATTAAATATAAGAAACATTTCCATGAATCTGCTTAAAGATAATCTTTGTGACAGTTGCAAAAAAGCCCTGCAGTGGAATTGCCCCATCAAATATATTAGTAAGTCAGAATTTTAAGTAGATTTGTCAAAAAAACCTCTGCAAACACTATAGCAAATTACACTGAAAATAGTATGTTACCATGTGCCATTCTTCACATGAATTATAGATGAGCTTTTTTTTTTTAATAAGCTGAGATGTTATTAATTTCTAGTTCAGTTTGGTTCAGTCACTCAGTCATGTCCAACTCTTTGCAACCCCACAGACTGCCGCACACCAGGCTTTCCGTCCAACCCCAAGTCCTGGAGCTTGCTCAAATGCATATCCATTGAGTGATGATGCCATCCAAACATCTCATCCTCTGTTGTCCCCTTCTTCTCCCTCCTTCATCTTTTGCAGCATCAGGGTCTTTTCCAATGAGTCAGCTCTTAGCATCAGGTGGCCAAAGTATTGGAGTTTCAGCTTCAGCGTCAGTCCTTCCAATGAACTGATTGGATTGATTTCCTTTAGGATTGACTGGTTGGATCTCCTTGCAGTCCAAGGGCCTCTCAAGAGTCTCCTCTAACACCACAGTTAAAAAACATCAATTCTTTGGCACTCAGCTTTCTTTATAGTCCAACTCTCACATATATACATGACTAGTGGAAAAACCATAGCTTTGACTAGGTGGACCTTTGTTGGCAATGTCTCTGCTTTCTAATGTGCTGTCTAGGTTGGCCATAGCTTTTCTTCCAAGGAGCAAGGGTCTCTTAATTTCATGGATGCAGTCACCACCACCGACAGTGATTTTGGAACCCCCAAAAATAAAGTCTTTCATGGTTTCCATTGTTTCCCCATCAACTGGCCATGAAGTGATGGGTCGGGATGCCAAGATCTTAATTTTTGAATGTTGAGTTTCAGCCAACTTTTTCAGTTTCCTCTTTCTTTCATCAAGAGATTCTTCAGTTCTTCTTCACTTTCTGCCATAAGAGCGGTGTCATCTGCATATCTGAGATTATTGATATTTCTCATGGCAATCATGATTCCAGATTTACTTCATCCAGCATGGCATTCCGCATGATGTACTCTGCATATAGGTTAAATAAGCAGGGTGAAAATATACAGCCTTGACATACTCTTTTCTCAATTTGGAACCAATCTGTTCCATGTCTGGTTTCAATGGTTGCTTTTTGACCTGCTTACAGATTTCTCAAGAGGCAGGTAAGGTGGTCTAGTTTTCCCATCTCTTTAAGAATTTTCTACAGTTTGTTGTGATCCTCACCGTAAAAGGCTTTGGCATAATCAATAAAGCAGAAGAAGATCTTTTTCTGGAACTCTCTTGTTTTTTGATGATCCGACCAATGCTGGTAATTTGATCTCTGGTTCCTCTGCCTTTTCTAAATCCAGCTTGAACACCTAGAAGTTCATGGCTCACATACTGTTGAAGCCTGGCTTGGAGAATTTTGAGCATTACTTTGCTAGCCTGTGAGATAAGCAATTGTGTGGTAGTCTGAACATTCTTTGGCATTGTTTTTCTCTGGGATTAGAATGAAAACTGCCCTTTTCCAGTTCTGTAGCCACTGCTGAGTTTTCCAAATTTGTTGGCATACTGAGTGCAGCACTTTCACAGCATCACCTTTTGGGATTTTAAAAAGCTCAATTGAAATTGGACTGTAGCCTACCAGGTTCCTCCGTCCATGGAATTTTCCAGGCAAGAGTACTGGAGTGGTTTGCCATTTCCTTCTCCAGAAGATCTTCCCAACCCGGGGATTGAACCTGGGTCTCCCACACTGCAGGCAGACACTTTACCATCTGAGCCACCAGGGAAGCCCTACATTCTTTTCTTCTTTCCACTGAAATTGCTTCACCTCCAATAGGTTTGCTTGCAGTGATGCTTCCTAAGGCCCACTTGACTTCACATTCCAGGATGTCTGGCTCTAGGTGAGTGATCACACTATCATGGTTATCTGGGTCATGAAGATCTTTTTTGTACAATTCTTCTGTGTATTTTTGCCACTACTTCTTAATATCTTCTGGTTCTATTAGGTCCATACCATTTTTTGTCCTTTATTGTGCCCATCTTTGCATGAAATGTTCCCTTGGTATCTGTAATTTTCTTGAAGAGATTGCTCATTTTTCCTATTCTGCTGTTTTCCTCTATTTACGTGCACTGATCACTGAGGAAGGCTTCCTTTCTTTTTTTTTTTTTTAATTTAAATTTATTTATTTTAATTGGAGGCTAATTACTTTGCAATATTGTATTGGTTTTGCCATACATCAAAATGAATCCACCACCTGTGTATACGTGTTCCCCGTCCTGAAACCCCCTCTCACCCCCCTCCCTGTACCATCCCTCTGGGTCATCCCAGTGCACCAGGAGTGCTTTCTTATCTCTGTTTGTTGTTCTTTAGAACTCTGCATTCAAATGGGTATATCTTTCCTTTTCTCCTTTGCCTTTAGCTTCTCTTATTTTATCAAGATGTTTGTAAGGCCTCCCCAGACAACCATTTTGTCTTTTTGTATTTCATTTTCTTGGGGATGATCTTGATCACTGCCTCCAGTACAATGTCAAGAAACTCTATCCAAAATTTTTCAGCACTGTGCCTATCGGACCTAATCCCTTGAATATATTTGTCACTTCCACTCTATAATCATTCAGTTCAGTCAGTTCAGTCACTCAGTTGTGTCTGACTCTTTGCGACCGCATGAATTGCAGCACACCAGGCCTCCCTGTCCATCACCAACTCCCAGAGTTCACTCAGACTCACGTCCATCGAGTCAGTGATGCCATCCAGCCATCTCGTCCTCTGTCGTCCCCTTCTCCTCCTGTTCCCATTCCCTCCCAGCATCAGAGTCTTTTCCAATGAGTCAACTCTTCACATGAGGTGGCCAAAGTACGGGAGTTTCAGCGTTAGCATCATTTCTTCCAAAGAAATCCCAGGGCTGATCTCCTTCAGAATGGACTGGTTGGATCTCCCTGCAGTCCAAGGGACTCTCAAGAGTCTTCTCCTACACCACAGTTCAAAAGCATCAATTCTTTGGCTCTCAGCCTTCTTCACAGTCCAACTCTCACATCCATACATGACCACAGGAAAAACCATAGCCTTGACTAGACGGACCTTTGTTGGCAAAGTAATGTCTCTGCTTTTGAATATGTTATTTAGGTTGGTCATAACTTTCCTTCCAAAGAGTAAACGTCTTTTAATTTCATGGCTGCAGTCACCATCTGCAGTGATAAAAATAAAGTCTGACACTGTTTCCCCATCTATTTCCCATGAAGTGATGGGACCAGATGCCATGATCTTCATTTTCTGAATGTTGAGCTTTAAGCCAACTTTTTACTCTCCATTTTCACTTTCATCAAAAGGCTTTTGAGTTCCTCTTCACTTTCTGCCCTAATGGTGGTGTCTTCTGCATATCTGAGGTTATTGATATTTCCTCTGGAAATCTTGATTCCAGCTTGTGTTTCTTCCAGTCCAGCATTTCTCATGATACACTCTACATATAAAGGTAAATAAGCATGGTGACAATATACAGCCTTGAGGTACTCCTTTTCCTACTTGGAACCAGTCTGTTATTCCATGTCCAGTTCTAACTATTGCTTCCTGACCTGCATACAGATTTCTCAAGAGGCAGATCAGGTCGTCTGGTATTCCCATCTCTTTCAGAATTTTCCACAGTTTATTGTGATCCACACAGTCAAAGCCTTTGGCATAGTCAATAAAGCAGAAATAGATGTTTTTCTGGAATTCTCTTGCTTTTTCCATGATCCAGCAGATGTTGGCAATTTGATCTCTGGTTTCTCTGCCTTTTCTAAAACCAGCTTAAACATCTGGAAGCTCATGGTTCACATATTGCTGAAGCCTGGCTTGGAGAATTTTGAACATTACTTTACTAGAGTGTGAGATGAGTGCAAAGGTGCGGTAGTTTGAGCATTCTTTGGCATTGCCTTTCTTTGGGATTGGAAGGAAAACTGACCTTTTCCAGTCCTGTGGCCACTGCTGAGTTTTCCAAATTTGCTGGTATATTGAGTGCAGCATTTTCACAACATCATCTTTCAGGATTTGAAAGAGCTCAACTGGAATTCCATCACCCCCACTAGCTTTGTTCGTAGTGATGCTTTCTAAGGCCCACTTGACTTCACATTTCAGGATGTCTGGCTCTAGGTCAGTGATCACACCATCGTGGTTCTTTGGGTCATGAAGATCTTTTTTTGTACAGTTTTTCTGTGTATTCTTGCCACCTCTTCTTAATATCTTCTGCTTCTGTTAGGTCCATACTATTTCTATCCTTTATCGAGCCCATCTTTGCATGAAATGTTCCCTTGGTATCTCTAATTTTCTTGAAGAGATCTCTAGTCTTTCCCATTCTGTTGTTTTCCTCTATTTCTTTGCATTGATCACTGAGGAAGGCTTTCTTATCTCTTCTTGCTATTCTTTGGAACTCTGCATTCAGATGCTTATATCTTTCCTTTTCTCCTTTGCTTTTTGCTTCTCTTCTTTTCACAGCTATTTGTAATGCCTCCCCAGACAGCCATTTTGTTTTTTTCATTTCTTTGCCATGGGGATGGTCTTGATCCCGGTCTCCTCTACAATGTCATGAACCTCAGTCCATAGTTCATCAGGCACTCTATCTATCAGATCTAGGCCCTTAAATCTATTTCTCACTTCCACTGTATAATCATTAGGGATTTGGTTTACATAATACCTGAATGGTGTAGTGGTTTTCCCTATTTTCTTCAATTTAAGTCTGAATTCAGCAATAAGTTCATGATCTGAGCCACAGTTAGCTCTTGTCCTTGTTTTTGCTGACTGTATAGAGCTTCTCCATATTTGGCTGTAAAGAATATAACCAATCCCATTTCTGTATTGGCCATCTCCTGATGTCCATGTGTAGAGTCTTCTCTTTTGTCATTGGAAAAGGGTGTTTGCTATGACCAGTGTGTTCTCTTAACAAAAGTATGTTCGCCTTTGCCCTGCTGCATTTTATACTCCAATGCCAAATTTGCCTGTTACTCCAGGTGTTTCTTGACTTCTTACTTTTGCATTCCAGTCCCCTATGATGAAAGGGACATCCTTTTTGGGTGTTAGTTCTAGAAGGTCTTGTAGGTCTTTATAGAACCATTCAACTTCAGCTTCTTCGGCATTACAGGTTGGAGCATAGACTGTGATATTGAACAGCTTGTCCTGGAAATGAACAGATATCATTCTGTCATTTTTGAGATTGTACTCAAGCACTGCATTTTGGACTCTTTTGTTGACTATGAGGGCTACTCCATTTTTTATAAGGGATCCTTGCCCACCATAGTAGATATAATGGTCATCTAAACTAAATTTGTCCATTACAGTCCATATTAGTGCATTGATTTCTAAAATGTTGATGTTCACTCTTGCCATCTCATGTTTGACCACTTCCAATTTACCTTGTATCATGGACCTAACATCCCAGGTGCCTGAGCAATATTGTTCTTACAGCATCAGTCCTTACTTCCATCACCAGTCACATCCACAACTGGGCATTGTTTTCACTTTGCCTCCGCCTCTTCCTTCTTTCTGGAGTTATTTCTCCAGCAGCATATTAGGCACCTACCTACCTGGGAAATTCATCTCAGTGACCTATCCTTTTGACCTTTCATGGGGTTCTAAAGGCAAGAATACTGAAGTCGTTTCCCATTCCCTTCTCCCGTGGACCATGTTTTATCAGAACTCTCCACCATGACCTGTCCATCTTGGGTGGCCCTACATGGCATGGCTCATAGTTTCATTAAGTTAGACAAGGCTGTGGCCCATGTGATCAGTTTGATTAGTTTTCTGTGATTGTGGTTTTCATTCTGTCTGCCTGCTGACAGATAAGGATAAGAGGTTTATGAAAGCTTCCAGATGGGAGAGACTGACTATGGGGGAAACTGGATCTTGTTCTGATGGGTGCCATGCTCAGTAAATCTTTAATCCAATTTTCTGTTGATGGGAGGGGTTGTTCTCCCTACCTGTTGTTTGACCTGAGACCAAACTATGGTGCAGGTAATGAAGATAATGGCAACCTACTTCAAAAGGTCCCATGCATACACTGCTGCACTCAGTGCCCCCAACCCTGCATCAGGCCACTGCTGATCCATGCCTCTGTCTGAGACTCCTGGACACTCACAAGCCAGTTTGGGTCAGTCTCTTATGGGGTCACTGCTCCTTTCTCCTGAATTCTGGTGTGCACAAGGTTTTGTTTGTGCCCTCCAAGAGTCTATTTCCCCAGTCCTGTGTGAGTTCTGCAATCAAATCCCACTGGGCTCCAAAGTCAAATTCTCTGGGAGTTCTCAGTCCCTTTGCCAGATTCCCAGGTTAGAAATCTGTTGTGGGTCCTAGAACTTTCTTAACAGTGCAAGAATTTCTTTGGTATAATTGTTCTGCAGTTTGTGGGTCTTCTGCTCGGCAGCTCTATGATGGAGCTAATGCCAACCTCCTCCAAGAGGGCTTATGCCACACATTGTGTGATCCAGTTCTGCTGCACCCAGAGCCCTGACCCTGCAGCAGGCCACTTCTGACCCATACCTCCACAGGAGACACACAAACACTCAAAGGCAGATTTGGTTCAGTCTCTGTGGGATCTCTGGCTCCTGATGCTCACAAGATTTTGTTTGAGCCCTCCGAACATCTCTGGTGGGCATGCAGTTTGATTCTAAAAGTGATTTTGCCCCTCCTGTCATCTTACTAGGGCTTCTCCTTTGCCCTTGAACATGGAGTATCTTTTTTTGGTGGAGTCCAGCATTCTCCTGTTGATGGTTATTCAACAGCGAGTTGTAATTTTAGAGTTCTCACAGGAGAAGATGAGCACAAGTCCTTCTACTCCACCATATTAGAGGGTCATCTATTTTTAATTTTATATTTGATAATTAGCTTAAAATCTTATTGTTTTAGTGAGTTTACAATTTGCTAAAAAAAAATTACTGGTTCTCACAGAATGAGTAATTTGGAGGTAAACTTGCATTTGTGTCCATTGACTATTTTTATGGTAGTGTTCATCTTTTCTTCATTGATCTGTAATGATCCAAATATATATGGTAATCAACTATCTGTCATATATGTTTAATTTCCATCTGTTCTTCCTTACAGTTTTGCATGTGTGCATAGTTAAACAATAGAAGTTCAGAAAACTATTTTGCCTTTGAGTCAGTTTCAGTAACTTTGATTTGAAGAGAACTTGTGCCTTAAAGAGTTTATGTAGCTTTAATCTGATCCTCTTTTCCTTAACATCTGTGTAGAAAAAAAGTGTCAGATTTCCACATCAGACCCTGAGTTTTTTTGTGGAGCTGGAGCCATCACTGTAATGACAGCGCCAGGTGTTTTCAGCATGCTCATAGTCCCTTTGTTTGTTGGCCTTTGATTTTGAGCCCACCACTACCATTGAAGAGTTTGTTTCTTGTATGTGCTAAATAGAAAAATAAGACAAATATGAACATTTCACTGAGAAGACAGAGGTTCTTTAGCTTTCTCCCAACTGAAAAGGCATCTCTGTAAGGCAGCCTTGAGTCAGTCCTGGCATTTGGCCTGACATTATGGTACTTAAATATGCCTGTGACAAACCAAGAAGCACTGTGGCTTCCCCATGAGGCCCCTCACTTTGAATGTCATGACACTCTGCCCTTTAGTTTACAACTATTTCAAGTTTTCAAACTAGTAAAAATACAGGTGCTTTCAGTTGGGTCTGCAGACCTGAGAACAAGGACAAGTCCCCAATAGGACATCTTTCTCTTCTTTCTCCCAGCATCTGGGACTGTTCTCAAGAGAGATGCAAAGCAGTCATCTGGATTGGCACAGAGAGGATTTACAACCAGAGATGCCAGAATTCCATTAATAAAACCCTATTTTAGAAAGAGTATGGCTTGCTATAGTTTTCGATTTGGAGTCATTCTTCTTAATGGAATTGACTCACACTGAAAAAAGATGTTTTTGGAAACACCAAGTGCAGATTAGAATAACACAATCTCAACTTCCTCTCCTCTTATGTCACTTCTGCTTAATTTGTCCTGTTAATTGTTATTTTTCTTTCTTTCTTTTGATATAATGAAAAATTCATAAGTGCATCTGATGTTAATCATTACTTTTAAAAATGTAAAAATGTTACTTGTATTGAAATTAAAGGTTAATCACATTTTTTAATTAATTAACAATATTTATGTAATTGGTGCATGATAGTTTTTTGAATCATTCAGTAGGTATTTACTATGGAGCATATCATCTTTTCATATCATTCTATAATTTGTTAGATTGATTTACATAATGTCTAAATTAAGGTTTTATTTTCCTCCAAATATCTACAATTAAACCATAAGGTCTTACAGGCTAAAAGGTAAGCATGACCAGAGTTTTTGAGGCCCATACAGTACAGAGAACCTGGATTGCCAAAGCAGAGGCCAGCTGGTAGTCCAGTTCAGTTCAGTTCAGTTCAGTCGCTCAGTCATGTCCAACTCTTTGCGACCCCATGAATGACAGCACGCCAGGCCTCCCGGTCCAGCACCAACTCCCAGAGTTCAATCAAACTCACGTCCATCGAGTTGGTGATGCCATCCAGCCATCTCATCCTCTGTCATCCCCTTCTCCTCCTGCCCCCAATCCCTCCCAGCATCAGAGTCTTTTCCAATGAGTCAACTCTTCGCATGAGGTGGCCAAAGTACTGGAGTTTCAGCTTTAGCATCATTCCTTCCAAAGAAATCCCAGGGCTGATCTCCTTCAGAATGGACTGGTTGGATCTCCGTGCAGTCCAAGGGACTCTCAAGAGTCTTCTCCAGCACCACAGTTCAAAAGCATCAATTATTCGGCGCTCAGCCTTCTTCACAGTCCAACTCTCACATCCATACATGACCACAGGAAAAACCATAGACGGACCTTTGTTGGCAAAGTAATGTCCCCGCTTTTGAATATGCTATCTAGGTTGGTTATAACTTTCCTTCCAAGGAGTAAGCGTCTTTTAATTTCATGGCTGCAGTCACCATCTGCAGTGATTTTGGAGCCTAAAAAAATAGAATCTGACACTGTTTCCACTGTTTCCCCATCTATTTCCCATGAAGTGATGGGACCAGATGCCATGATCTTCATTTTCTGAATGTTGAGCTTTAAGCCAACTTTTTACTCTCCGCTTTCACTTTCATCAAGAGGCTTTTTAGTTCCTCTTCACTTTCTGCCATAAGGGTGGTGTCATCTGCATATCTGAGGTTATTGATATTTCTCCTGGCAATCTTCATTCCAGCTTGTGCTTCTTCCAGCCCAGCGTTTCTCATGATGTACTCTGCATCTAAGTTAAATAAGCAGGGTGACAATATACAGCCTTGACATACTCCTTTTCCTATTTGGAACCAGTCTGTTGTTCCATGTCCAGTTCTAACTGTTGCTTCCTGACCTACCTGCCCAGAAATGCCACATAACCTGAGTCCTGAACCTTGGGACCCCAGGAAACATAACAGAAGAAATGATCTGAACTGAATGCTTTTTAGTATTTTTAAAATGGAGATCATAGTTTTAGGAAAAGAAGTGCTTTGTTAAGCTATGTAGAAAATAGCATAGTGTCATGAGGTTGTTTATTTGCTCCTCTTTATGCACAGCAAAGGTAACACAGAAAGGATCAATTTCATGATTCCACTGGCAAATCTCTGTAAGCAGAAGTGCTGAAATACGTAATATTCAGTCACACTATTCCATCCTTTTTTCTGTAATCATGTTTCTCAAATGCATGCAGTCCCTTAAATTTCCTACCGGGAAAGCATACCTGGACATCCCACCTACACTGTTGACCTAAGGTTTTCCTGATCTGCTGCTTTTAAGCAAATGTTTCCTCTTCTGTCACTTATCTTTTAAAAGAGAAATTTTAACAAGTGAATCAAGTTTTAGCCACCAGAAATAACTACATGGCAGATTGTAACCAGCTTCCAAATACAGGATGGACCAGGGGATTCCCACTTGACCCATTTGAGGCAGGTCATTGGTACGTTTGGTTCCCAGACTCAGCAGCCAAACACCCTTGGATGCCCAAATCTTGGTTTATCCTAAGAAGTAGGTAGGGGCAACTCAAAGGATAAAATCAGTTTGACTAAATCTACATTGAGTCTCCTACACCGTCGCAGCCTGGCACTCTGAGCCAGGAATGGCCGAGAGGAGCTACCCCACGTCTAAGGTCAGGGGCAGCGGCCGGGAGGAGCTAGCCCATATCCGAGGTTGGAGCGGCAGCCGAGAGGAGCTACGCCACGTCCGAGGTTAGGGGTGGCGGCCAAGAGGAGCTACCCTGCATCCAAGGCCAGGGGCAACAGCTGGGATGACCTACCTCAGGCCTGACGCCAGGGGCAGCGGCCGGGAAGACCTATCCCCTGCCCGAGGCCAGGGGCGGCAGCCACTAGGAGCAAACCCCACCTCCAAGGAGCGATAGCTGCGCTGGCGCAGGAGGGCCTAGAGGAGCAATTCCACGTTCAAGGTCAGAAGGGGTGGCAGTGAGGATATACCCCTCATTAAAGGTAAGGAGCAGCAGCTGCACTTGGCTGGAGCAGCCCTGAAGAGATACCCCACGTCCAAGGTAAGAGAAACCCAAGTATGACAGTTGGTGTTGCAAGAGGGCATCAGAGGGCAGACACACTGAAACCATACTCACAGAAAACTAGTCAATCTAATCACACTAAGACCACAGCCTTGTCTAACTCAATGAAACTAAGCCATTCCCGTGGGGCCACCCAAGACAGGTGGGTCATGGTGGAGAGGTCTAACAGAATGTGGTCCACTGGAGAAGGGAATGACAAACCACTTCAGTATTCTTGCCTTGAGAACTCCGTGAACAGTATGAAAAGGCCAAATGCTAGGATACTGAAAGAGGAACTCCCCAGGTCAGTCGGTGCCCAATATGCTACTGGAGATCAGTGGAGAAATAACTCCAGAAAGAATGAAGGGATGGACCCAAAGCAAAAAGAATACCCAGCTGTGGATATGACTGGTGATAGAAGCAAGGTCTGATGCTGTAAAGAGCAATATTGCATAGGAATCTGGAATGTCAGGTCCATGAATCAAGGCAAATTGGAAGTGGTCAAGCAAGAGATGGCAAGAGTGAATGTCAACATTTTGGGAATCAGCAAACTAAAATGGACTGGAATGGGTGCATTTAACTCAGATGACCATAATATCTACTACTATGGGCAGGAATCCCTCAGAAGAAATGGAGTAGCCATCATGGTCAACAAAAGAGTTCTAAATGCAGTACTTGGGATGCAATCTCAAAAACAACAGAATGAACTCTGTTCATTTCCAAAGCAAACCATTCAATATCCCAGTAATCCAAGTTTGTGCCCCAACCAGTAATGCTGAAGAAGCTGAAGTCGAATGGTTCTATGAAGACCTATAAGACCTTTGAGAACTAACACCCAAAAAAGATGTCCTTTTCATTATAGGGGACTGGAATGCAAAAGTAGGAAGTCAAGAAACACCTGGAGTAACAGACAATTTTGGCCTTGGAATATGGAATGAAGGAGGGCAAAGACTAATAGAGTTTTGCCAGAAAATGCACTGGTCGTAGCAAACACCCTCTTCCAACAACACAAGAGAAGACTCTACACATGGAAATCACCAGATGGTCAACACTGAAATTCGATTGATTATATTCTTTGCAGCCAAAGATGGAGAAACTCTATACAGTCAACAAAAAACAAGACCAGGAGCTGACTGTGGCTCAGATCATGAACTCCTTATTGCCAAATTCAGACTTAAATGGAAGAAAGTCGGGAAAACCACTAGACCATTCAGGTATGATCTAAATCAAATCCTTTATGATTATACAGTGGAAGTGAGAAATAGATTTAAGGGACTAGATCTGACAGATAGAGTGCCTGATGAACTATGGAATAAGGTTCATGACATTGTAGAGGAGACAGGGATTAAGACCATCCCCTTGGAAAATAAATGCAAAAAAGCAAAATGTCTGTCTGGGGAGGCATTACAAATAGCTGTGAAAAGAAGAGAAGTGAAAAGCAAAGGAGAAAAGGAAAGATATAAGCATTTGAATGCAGAGTCCCAAAGAATAGCAAGAAAAGATAAGAAAGCCTTCCTCAGTGATCAATGCAAAGAAATAGAGGAAAACAACAGAATGGGAAAGACTAGAGATCTCTTCAAGAAAATTAGAGATACCAAGAGAACATTTCATGCAAAGATGGGCTCGATAAAGGACAGAAATGGTATGGACCTAATAGAAGCAGAAGATACTAAGAGATGGCGAGAATACACAGATGAACTGTACAAAAAAGATCTTCATGACACAGAGAATCACGATCGTGTGATAACTGACCTAGAGCCAGACATCCTGAAATGTGAAGTCAAGTGGGCCTTAGAAAGCATCACTATGAACAAAGCTAGTGTGGATGATGGAATTCCAGTTGAGCTATTTCAAATCCTGAAAAATGATGCTGTGAAAGTGCTGCACTCAATATGCCAGCAAATTTGAAAACCTCAGCAGTGGCCACAGGACTGGAAAAGTCAGTTTTCATTCCAATCCCAAAGAAAGACAATGCCAAAGAATGCTCAAACTACCTCACAGTTGCACTCATCTCACACTATAGTAAAGTAATGCTCAAAATTCTCCAAGCCAGGCTTCAGCAATATGTGAATCTTGAACTTCCAGATGTTCAAGCTGGTTTTATAAAAGGCAGAGGAATCAGAGATCAAATTGCCAACATCCGCTGGATCATGGAAAAAGCAAGAGAATTCCAGAAAAACATCTATTTCTGCTTTATTGACTATGCCAAAGCCTTTGACTGTGTGGATCACAATAAACTGTGGAACATTCTGAAAGAGATGGGAATACCAGACCACCTGACCTGCCTCTTGAGAAACCTATATGCACGTCAGGAAGTAACCGTTAGAAATGGACATGGAAAAACAGATTGGTTCCAAGTAGGAAAAGGAGTACGTCAAGGCTGTATATTGTCACCCTACTTATTTAACTTAGATGCAGAGTACATCATGAGAAATGCTGGGCTAGAAGAAGCACAAGCTGGAATCAAGATTGCTGGGAGAAATATCAATAACCTCAGATATGCAGATGACACCACCATTAGGGCAGAAAATGAAGAGGAACTAAAAAGCCTCTCGATGAAGGCGAAAGAGGAGAGTGAAAACGTTGGCTTAAAATGCAACATTCAGAAAACGAAAATCATGGCATCTGGTCCCATCACTTCATGGGAAATAGATGGGGAAACAGTGGAAACAGTGTCAGACTCTATTTTGGGGGGCTCCAAAATCACTGCAGATGGTGACTGCAACCATGAAATTAAAAGACGCTTGCTCCTTGGAAGAAAAGTTATGACCAACCTAGATAGCATATTGAAAAGCAGAGACATTACTTTGCCAACGAAGTTCCATTAGTCAAGGCTATGGTTTTTCCAGTGGTCACGTATGGATGTGAGATTGGACTGTGAAGAAGGCTGAGCGCCGAATAATTGATGCTTTTGAACTGTGGTGTTGGAGAAGACTATTGAGAGTCCCTTGGACTGCAGGGAGATCCAACCAGTCCATTCTGAAGGAGATCAGCCCTGGGATTTCTTTGGAAGGAATGATGCTAAAGCTGAAGCTCCAGTACTTTGGCCACCTTATGTGAAGAGTTGACTCATTGGAAAAAATTCTGATGCTGGGAGGGATTGAGGGGCTGCAGGAGAAAGAGACAACAGAGGAAGAGATGAGTGGATGGCATCACTGACTCGATGGACATGAGTCTGAGTGAACTCTGGGGGTTGTTGATGAACAGGGAGTCCTGGCGTGTTGCGATTCATGGGGTCGCAAAGAGTCGGACATGACTGAGCGACTGAACTGAACATTGAGTCTCTGAGTCCAACCTTTTAAAAGTCATTTATGAAAGAAAAAGGAGTTTTAATAGTCAATTCCTGTATCACCAACACTTTGTACTGTTGGAAAACATGGTTAATGCACTGCACTATTTATTCCAAAACAGACATAGGACATTCTTGTCAGAATGGTGGATGTCCAGGGGAATGCGGGCACACTACCTTATCTGCTGCTTCTCTTTTACGGGGCCATGCTTTCTAGGGTGCACTTGGTACCCATGGTCTTCTTGCAAAGGTGACTTTCTTTTCTGAAAGGTCTGTGGGAGGAACCCGGATCCATTTTGCATCAGATCTGGTTGACAAATTCTGCTGTTTGCCAGGGTGGTGTACCAGCACATTTGGGTGGTAAGCCCTGAAGTACAGTTTGATCGTGGAGCAAAGAGTCAAAGGACACATCTGTCCAGCTTCTCCAAAACTAGGATCACTTCCAAAGATGAATTTCAATGTGGTGAGCACAGCTCACAAAAAGTCTGCCCCAGAGTTGGAAAACAAAACCTCACTTAATTATGTGGTATATATGTTTACCACATATATATAAATTCATCTTTTAGGCATTCTTATGTCTCCTGACTATATTTTTCTCTCTTCAGCTACCTCATTCCATCAACCTAAGCATGAATAAAATGCTGAGGAATATGTTTTTTCAAGTCTTTGGCTATAGTTGTTTTTTTTTTATTGACAAAGCACATTTGGAAACAGCTCAAATACACATGATAATACATATATATATATATATATATATATATATATATATATATATATATAAATAACTAAGCATCATCCTTCAGAATACACCCTCCAAATGTTTTTTTATTGACAAAGCACATTTGGAAACAGCTCAAATACACATGATAATACATACATATGTATATATATATATATATATATATATATATATATATATATAACTAAGCATCATCCTTCAGAATACACCCTCCAAATCCCTAGGTTTTATTGATCAATGTTTACACAGAAAATTATAGAAATAAGTGCTCATACACTGAAATCCTATGTAAAAATTCAGAAACTAGCTTAGTAAAATCACCTATATATGAACCTTCAAGTTGAGAACTTCAAAGATAAACATGCACTGTCCAATCATGTAAGTCAGTTCATGTGTCTCTAGCAAGCATCCTCTACAAGTGGTTGTGCTTTTGTGTACCCTACTGTATAGTACTATGTAGATACAGTGGACAGTATGTTTATTTCAAGCTCAGAATGTCTCAAAGGAAGCATAAAAGCAGTAGTGATATAGCTGGTATAGTGTAACCAGTTGTGTTAGTTGGATAACTAGGCTAACTTGGATTTATGAACACACTTTTAGAAAAGAACTCATTTGTATGTAGGGGACATACTGTAAATTGAAAGTTGAGGCCATTTTATATTTAAAAATTTTATGCAAAATCAAACTGGAAGTATTTCATTTGATCAATACCACAGGGAAGAGGACAACAGCCCAACAAGCCTAGAAGATGAATTAATGTGTTCATTACTCTCAGGCTAAAGCAGAGGATATTTATAACTAATATGAAGGTAAATGGTCCACTTTTTGCTCATGTGTATTTTTAAGTTTAAATTGTGTCCTGAACTTAAATAATTTTGTCACTCAATTCCTATGACTTGGAGAAAAACACAATGAACTAACTTTACTTTAAAATTCAGTGAGAAGTATTGCAAGAAAAATTTCCAAAGCTGAGATATCTAATGCAAGGATCCTAGTCAAGATTACTTACTGTGGCTTCACTAATCTCCTTTTAGAGGAAAGGAGACTCCATTTACCCATTTTTCACCTTTGATTCTATCTTTAGACCTTGGTGAGATCTAAAATTGAAGTCAAAAGGAAGAGATGTTGAGAAATGCCTCTTTAAGGATAAGCAGTAGCTTCTAGCTCTTATCAGAGAATTCAGAATAGATAGGAACCAAAACAACAACAACAACAAAAAAAGATCACATAGTAAGTCTGTCACCATGTTTTTGACTGGTTTATCCACTCAAATTCTGTCTCCAAAGGGAGAGACTATAACATACTTGATTTGCTTGTGGAAGGAGGGGATGATTATGTCTTTTCTAGAATCAATCAGGAGGAGACAGAGACTCTGAATTATACTTCATCATGACTGGGATAACAATAATCAGGGATATGGATGAAGAAAATGGTCTGGACACCTGGTACTCACTGCAGAGAAATTGAAGAAAAAGATGGGTGATATGCATGTTAAGTTGCTTCAGTTGTGTCCAACTCTTTGCAACCCTACGGATTGTAGCCCACCAGGCTCCTCTGTCCATAGGATTATCCAGGCAAGAATACTAGGGTGCATTGCCCTGCCCTCCTCCAGGGGATCTTCCCAACCCAGGGATCAAACCTGCATCTCATGGCAAGTGTGTTCTTTACCAGTAGTGCCACCCGGGAAAGAAAAGTATAGGAAACTTTAAAAATACTTATGAAAATTTTGACCATTTATCTGAATAATTATTTCATGTGCAATAAATAGATCATTTATTCTCCTGATTTATCTTATTAGTAAGGCATTTTATCTCTCCTCTCAACCCATCTGCTAGAACAGCCTTAGGGAAAAGGGAAGGAAAAGTGGGCAGTTCCGGTCAGCACACAAGAGACAGAGTGCTGGGGGTGGTGGGGGAGAGGAAGCCTTGTGGAGTCAGGGTAAGCAAGCAAGGCAGTATCAAAGACCTTCACAGGGCTGAATTGTCCTGAAGAGAAGTGTGAAACCAGAGGCGCTTTTAGATGTCATCCGATTTGAGACTCTGGAATAAAGGGAGGCACTTTGTCACAGACTCTTGCGGTAAGTGGGAGGGGCAGAATCACGCAGAGATTCTGAGCAGTAATCTTGAGCTGCTCTTCTGCTTGGTGTATGTGGTGAATGGGAGGCAAGAGAAAGAACCAAAAAGTTGTTCCCTGTTGCACCAAAGAAAGCTGAAGACTTGGCTTGGGAGATATCTAGAAGCATTAGTGATAGGGATAAAGTGACCTGGAACACAGGGCCTCATCATTAGAACTGGGCAGCAAGGGGAGCATCACAGTCTACCTCCAGGAAGGACAACACACCCTACCCTCAGAGTAAGTCACATGGTGATATAATCCATCCCCTGGCAAAACACTGAAAAAATTAAAACGACCAACATTAACTCTTCATTTAACCAAAGTAATTTATACCTATGTATGGGATGCCATACCTATGTATGGATATTAAAATCATGGAATTGGAGTACAAATGAAGATAGGCAAAGAAATACACCACGATATGTATAAACCTCTATTCCCTGGAGAAAGAAATGGCAACCTATTCCAGTATTCTTGCTTGGAGAATCCCATGGACAGAGGAGCCTGGCAGGCTACAGTCTGTGGGGTCGCAAGAGTCAGACATGACTGAGCAACTAAACTACTATTCAGTTCAGTTCATTTCAGTCGTTCAGTCATGTCCCACTCTTTGCAACCCCATGGAGTTGCAACACGCCAGGCCTCCCTGTCCATCTCCAACGTCTGGAGTTGACTCAAACTCTTGTCCATTGAGTTGGTGATGCCACCCAAACATCTCATTCTCTGTCATCCCCTTCTCCTCCTGCCTTCAACCTTTCCCAGCATCACAGTCTTTTTAAATGAGTCAGTTCTTCACATTAGGTAGCCAAAGTATTGGAGTTTCAGCTTCAGCATCAGGCCTTCCAATGAATATTCAGGACTGATTTCCTTTAGGATGGACTGGTTGGATCTCCTTGCAGTCCAAGGGACTCACAAGAGTCTTCTCCAACACCACAGTTCAAAAGCATCAAGTCTTTGGCACTCAGCTTTCTTTATAGTCCAACTCTCACATCCATACATGACTATGGAAAAAATCATAGCTTTGACTAGACTGACTTTTGTTGGCAAAGTAATGACTCTGCTTTTTAATAAGCTGTCTAGGTTGGTCATAACTTTTCATCCAAGGAACAAGCATCTTTTAATTTCATGGCTGCAGTCACCATCTGCAGTGATTTTGGAGCCCAAAAAATAAAGTCAGCCACTGTTTCCACTGTTTCCCCATCTATTTGCCATGAAGTGATGGGACCAGATGCCATGATATTAGTTTTCTGAATGTTGAGTTTAAAGCCAACTTTTTTACTCTCCTTTTCCACTTTCATCACGACACTCTTTTGTTCTTCTTCACTTTCTGCCATAAGGGTGGTGTCATCTCATGAGGACTTTCATCTTTTTCTTGATGTTTCTGCTTCCATGTAGCCATCTTCTCTTACCAGACCTGTTAGCCTGAGCTTTCAATCGTTCCTCCCATCTGGTTTGCATTTGTTAGACTATACTTTCTTTATACTTGAAATTATCCTTCCTTAGTTTTTAGGTCTAATCTTCAGGGATTGTGACTTCTAGTTGATTTCAAAGGAGTAAATGGTTTGCTGAAATCACTTCATGATGTCTGAAATTCAATTATTTTCATAGCTAGCCTTTTCTTCAATAATGATAAATCATTCTTTTTGCCTATTCTGCAGTATTTTTTTTATAAATCACAAAATTATCTTTTATCTGATTATATTTATTGGGAATAAGTATCCAAACACTAGATTTCCTCAGAATATGTGTATTTCCCATAGCTATTCATTATTCACTGGCACTGTGAGCAGAACTCCTCTTAGGTGAGAACCTGGTTTATACACATCATTCTTGTCCATGGATGGATTCAGCAGAAGTTGCTGCAGTAGGTTCCACCCTCTAAACTGGAGTTGTGGTCTCCTCACTTATACACATGACTCTTGTCCATGGATGGATTAAGCAGAAGTTGATGCAGTAGGTTCCAACCCCTGAACTGGAGTTATGGTCTCCTCACTCTGTCTGAGCCATAAAAATATACAACACACTGCTCTGTCCTGTCCCAGCTGCTGTGCAGGTACCCTTCCTGGTGGAGGTTCCTCCCTCACCACCCGTCCACATCTAAAATGATGCTCTCCCCCACTTGTGCTCTCTGTTCCCTAAGGGCCAAGAAGAGAGTCCAGGGTCAGGGTCACTCCAAAACACCCAGAATACTGTGCCCATGTCATAGACAGCTTTGCGGGCCACCTCTAATAATATCATTATCCCTTTTCCCTGTTAGTTGGAACTTCTCTGATAATTTTTTTTAAAAGCACATTTGCTCTCTGTGTGATTTTTGTGTTAATTTAAATAGTTAAGCTTTTCCTCAGTCTTGTGTAAAATGATTTGACTTCATCATGTCAGTCGTAATTTCAATCTAAGATATGCAACATATTTTTATTTCTAAAATAAGTTTATTTTTGAATTAATTATTTTTGCTTTAATAAAAATATGTAAAACAAATGTTTATTTTTGTTAGGCTCGAAAGTTGACGTTCTGTTTTATAAGTGATGAATTATAAGATGAGAAATTTTTATAGTTTTATATATTAGATTTTCAAGCATTCTGTGTTATTTACTTTCATTTCATTTTGTTACTTTATTTGTTAAAGATAAAATATAGTCACATAACCATCTTAGTTTATATTTGGCACAAAATGTTCTTTTTTTTTTTTTTTAATGAAAATTATATTATTCCCACAGGGTTGAAGTGCTTCAGGAGCTCTTTATGACTCTTGAAGAAAGCAAACCAAACACTGAAAGATGGGTAAAACATTGACAAAAAGTGTGGAGAAAAATGTTGCTATTATTAAAAATAGAGTCCACAGGTTGTAAATGAAACCCAAGTGATTAGGAATCTGTAGGCCAGGGGTTTTGTCCTTCTTTGCCATATTTGTTGTCATTGTTGTTGTTCAGTCACTAAGTCATGTCTGACTCTTTGTGATGCCATGAACTACAACATACCATGTTCCTCTGTCCCTACTATCATGCAGAATTTGCTTAAATTCAGTGATGCTATCTAACCATCTCATCCTCTGTCACCCCTTCTCCTTCTGTCCTCAATCTTTCCCAGCATATGGGTCATTTCCTATGAGTTAATATTCTTGCCTGCAGAACCCCATGGACAGTATGAAAAGGTCATAAATATATGAGCTCAGAAACGTTATTTTTTTCATTATTGGTTCCGTGTGGAGTTATTTTCATCATCTCACAGCTATATCAACTGTTGTAAAGAGTCACCTTGACAACCATGTTGGCTGCTACACAAGCAGAAATAAGGCCTCAAGTTCGGAGATGAAGGTAGTACATGGAGAGAATGACTACCATGGCAGAAGAGGGTGGGGCACCATGCTGTGGGTCTCACCCTGTTCCTGTCTCCCATATAGCCACCACTGGTGTTTCAGGAGGCTCAACTCTTCCCAGAATCCACTCAAAACACCAAGAGGAGAAGGATACTGGGCTGTCCTCACCCAGGTGTCACTAGTCCTAATGCAGAGTACCAGCATGTAGCCCTGTTGACTGAGCTGCAAATGAGGCTGAGAGACAGAGGATTTATTTCCCACTAAGGTTCAGGAGGGGAAGTAAGATGAACATCAGAGAAAAGAACAAACTTTCACACGTGAAGATAAGCAATCAGAATTATCCCACAAGTCCATCAAGGACTAATCTTGGTTTGTTTGCCTGGCAGCTAGAAATGGGACCAACTCTGTGCCCAGTAGGAGGGATGTGCTTAAGCATAGCCTCAGGGAGACTTCTTCCCCTGAGCCTGAAGGGCCACAGCTTCCCATGGGCTCCCAGGATTCCACACGCTAGCAGCTATACTTACCAGAAATTGATGCACATGGTTCAGACTGTCTATTACCAAATGTTCTGCTTATCCAAGGTGATTATCCCATCCACACCATCAAAAAAAGAAAAAAAGAAAAGAAAAAAGAAATGAAGCAGGAACAATATAGTGGAGTAGGAAGACTTTGAGCTCACATCCTCCTACAGAGACACCAAAACTACAACTGAATGTAACAGGACTCTATCGCCCTTGCCTTCTGCCATGCTCTCTGCTGCCTTTTGTTTGTGGAATAACTTTATCCAAAGAATAACTTTAATCAAGGAAGTGAGAAAAATACAGAAAAGGAGGAAAACAGTCTAACACAGCTAAACAATAATAGCTTAGTCATTAAGAAAAGTCAAGACTTTAGTTCTTTCTCAAGGGCTATAGATAATATTCTGAGCCATATCCTGTGAGCTGTCTTACAGACACTGGGACCTCCACCTGGTGGAAGAAGTTAGCCACAGGAGGACCAGACTGTAGCCATGATGTAATCTGCCACAATTAAAAGAATCAACCTCAAGGAAATGGAAAAAGAAAAAAAAAAAAAAAAAACCCTGGAACTAAAGATTAACTATACGTTTAACAGTTAACATGACTGGTCAGATAACTGATGACAATTTAAAGATGACTATCAGAGATGACTGTGCTGTTTCTGAAAGCAGCCTTCTCCCTCTATCTATAAAAGGTCTTGCCAATGGCTGTTGAAGGGGAAGTAGGCCTTTGGACCAATGCCCACCCTTTTCTACAATTAAGGACATAAAGAAAAATGCACATTGAAATGGATAGGAGGGGCAGAGACTCAATCTAGTCAGGACTCACATCCCCAGTAGGCAGCCCAAAAGAGGAAGTAGATATCACAAATGTGGAGGTCCTCACGAAGGAGCAACGAGTTCAAGCCTCACATAGGGCACATCAGCTCTGAAGTGCAGCACTGGTAAATCCAGCCTCCTTAACTGGTTTTAAAAAACAGTGGGGCTTATGACTTGAAAAACCAGAGAGGTGTAAGAAACGGAGACTCTGCTTTTTTTTTTTTTTTACAACCAAGTATCAAGTTGTTTTATTTATTTATTTTTTGCTTTTTTTTTTTTTAAACTTTACAATATTGTATTGGTTTTGCCATATATCAATATGAATCCACCACAGGTATACACGACTCTGCTCTTAAAAAACACATATACAACTTACTCGCTTCCAGGCCCAGAGCAGAGGCAACCTGCACTCCAGTTGACCTGCCAAGATGATTCCAGCACGCACTCTTGCCCACATTCTGCTCCAGCTCTAGCCCTCCTTCCAAGGCTGTGGCCTCCTTGGACAGCAAGGAGATCAAACCAGTCAATAAAGGAAATCAACCCTGGATATTCATTGAAAGGACTGTTGCTGAAGCTGAAGCTCCAATACTTTGGCCACCTGATACAAAGAGATGATTCATTGGAAAAGACCCTAATGTTGGGAAAGATTGAAGGCAAAAGAAAGGAGTGGCAGAGGATATGAGATAGTTAGATAGTATCACTGACTCAATGGACTTGAGTTTGAGCATACTGCAGGAGATGGTGAGGAAAGGGAAGCCTGGCATGTTGCAGCTCATGGGGTCACAAAGAGTCAGACATGACGTAATGACTGAACAAAACAACTCATAAAGTGTGGAATCTCACTTCCATTCTTACAGTGAAAAAGCTGGACAACATAAAAATCAATGGTTTTCCTTGAATGCAGAAGGCAGATAAGTTCCCAAGATAAAACGGCACCCCCAAATATGCTAGATAAGTATACCAGGGAGATAGTTGAGATCTGCATATTGGAAGAGAAGTTACTGGAGTCAGAAGCTGGTACGGGCACTTAAGTATCAAGTTTGATGAATTGCTGGAGATGAGCATGGACAGCATGAGACTAAGAAACTCATAGAAAGTGATATCTGTACCTCAAGGAATCCCACCAGATTTCCACAGTGAAGCTGTGAAGACAATACTCTCTTGGCTCTGGCAAGAGACAGAAAGGAGCAACCACTGTGAAAGAGGCCCAGAGACTTCTCCAAAATAAAGACCTGCATTTCCAGGAAGAAGACTGCCAGAACCTTACCTGCCCCGGGGATAGGACATTCATTTCCCTCCAGCCTACTTTAGCCTCTGTCTCATCCAACAGGGATCAGGTCTTCAAGGAAATAGACTGGGAAACCTGCAGTCCTGGCAGGGACTAAGAGTGAAAGGGTGATGGGTGGAAAAGTAAACTAAGGGATAAACAAGACACTGATATCAATCAGAAGATTATAGAATGCCCCACCCCAAGGTCCTGCAGCACCACCAAGGCTCCAGTGTGACCATAGAGGATTATTATTAGGGCTGAAAGGTGCTGACTCTGGGGAAGAGCGCCTAAGGAAGCCCTAAGCAAAGAAAGGAAAATTTATAAAGCCACTCAGAGGACTCTGAAGCCTCTACTACCTTCAACTATAGTGAGCTTTCAGTCCAGTTCAGTTCAGTTCAGTCACTCAGTCGTGTCCAACTCTTTGCAACCCCATGAACCATAGCATGCCAGGCCTCCCTGTCTATCACCAACTCCTAGAGTTCACTCAAACACATGTCTATCGAGTTGGTGATGTCATCCAGCCATCTCATCCTCTGTCGTCCCCTTCTCCTCCTGCCCCCAATCCCTCCCAGCATCAGAGTCTTTTCTTTTTTGTTTTTAATTTAATTTTATTTTTAAACTTTACAATATTGTATTAGTTTTGCCAAATATCGAAATGAATCCGCCACAGGTATACCCGCGTTCCCCATCCTGAACCCTCCTCCCTCCTCCCACCCCCACCACCCTCCCTCTGGGTCGTCCCAGTGCACCAGCCCCAAGCATCCAGTATCGTGCATCGAACCTGGACTGGTGACTCGTTTCATACATGATATTATACATGTTTCAATGCTACTCTCCCAAATCTCCCCACCCTCTCCCTCTCCCACAGAGTCCATAAGACTGACCTATACATCGGTGTCTCTTTTGCTGTCTCGTACACAGGGTTATTGTTACCATCTTTCTAAATTCCATATATATGCTTTAGTATACTGTATTGGTGTTTTTCTTTCTGGCTTACTTCACTCTGTATAATAGGTTCCAGTTTTATCCATCTCATTAGAACTGATTCAAATGTATTCTTTTTAATGGCTGAGTAATACTCCATTGTGTATATGTACCACAGCTTTCTTTATCCATTCATCTGCTGATGGGCATCTAGGTTGCTTCCATGTCCTGGCTATTATAAACAGTGCTGCGATGAACACTGGGGTACATGTGTCTCTTTCCCTTCTGGTTTCCTCAGTGTGAGTCTTTTCCAATGAGTCAATTCTTCACATGAGGTGGCCAAAGTATTGGAGTTTCAGCTTCAACATCAGTCCTTCCACTGAACACCCAGGACTGGTCTCCTTTAGGATAGAATGGTTGGGTCCCCTTGCAGTCCAAGGGACTCTCAAGAGTCTTTTCCAACACTACAGTTCAAAAGCATCAGTGTTTAATTCCCAGCAGGAAAAACATAAATCCCCATGCTAAAGGCCTATGTACCTCAGTTCCTGTTACCTAATAAAACATGTCTGACTTCCAATAGAGGAGAAAAAGGTACATCAAATGCCAAGATAAAGCAAAAAAGAGAGAAGCTATTATTAAAAATCTGACTTAAATGTTGGATATCAACATAAAATTCAAAATAACTAGAATTAACATGCTATAGTCTCTACTAGGAAAAGTAAACAGTATGAAAAAACAAACATACTATGAGGTAACTTTAAGAAAAAACTAAAAAGATATGCTAGAAATAAAAATCATTAAAGTAAAAGAGATTCATGTTGATGTTTGGCAGAAACAAGCAAAATATCATAAAACAATTATCTTCCAATTAAAAATAAACAAATTTAATTAATAGAAAAATAAAAGAAAGCATACCTTTGATAGACTCATCAGTAGAATGGACATGGATGAGGGAAAAAAATCATTGAACTTGATCATATGTTAATAGAAACTTCTCAAACAGAAATACCAAGAGAAGAAAGCATGGGGAAAAATCCACATAAATACAAAACATTCAAGAACCATTGGGCAATTTCAAGTGGTTTATGATATATGAAATTGAAATATCATAAATAGGTGGAACAGAGCAGAAGAAATATTTGAAATAATGTCCAAATGCATCTACAAATCAATGATAGACACCAAATTACAAATCCAAAAACTCAGAGAGCACCAAGCAGAATAAATACCAAAACACACACACACACACACACACACACACACACACACACACTTAGGCATATCACATATAGCATATATGGAACTAAAAATAAAAAGAAAATTAAAAAAAAAAAAAAAAGCCAGAGTTAAAAAAACAACAAAAAAAAAGACACTTGACCTATAGAGGAAAAAGAATAACAATTATATGATACCACACATCAGAGACCAAACAAATAAGAAAAATGAAATATTATTTGGTGTTGAAAGAAAAAAAACACAGAACAACATCCAATTCTATATTATACTGAATTAACCTTTAAAAGTGAAGATGCCATACACATTTTCTTACACAAAGGGAACAAACTGATGGTTTGACTTAACTCTTTTCTTCAACTACTCAATTCTAACCTTCGAAGAGTTTGCAATTATCTTTACTATATATGTTATACATGAACTGATTATCTATTAATCTATGTGCATATCTAAAAACTTACCTCTCTAGATATCCAATATCACTTTATTTGTCCACTTACTGATGTGTCAATTTGTACATCTGTCCACTAACAGTTTTCCGTCTTTCTAATTTTCCACCATTACCTAATGCTGAGTATCGTAGTGGGGAAAAAAAAACAAAAAACAAAAAACTCAGGAGATAAGAGACTGAACGATGTACAAGATTTTTTTTTCAATAATTAATTCTTTTTTATTATTTATTTTAACTGGAGGATAATGGCTTTATAATATTGTGATGGTTTTTGCCATACATCAACATAAATCAGCCCCAGGTCCTGATCCCCCTTTCCGTCTCTCTCCCCACCCTACCCCTCCAGGCCAGAGCACTCAATAAATAAGTCTTAAATAAGCAAAGAACAAACTTTTTATAGAGCACTGGAGTAATTTTAAGATAGTCGGTTTATTAAAAACCTGCTTGAAAGGAACCAAGTGATTTAGAAATGGATGTCAAGAAGTGGTTGAATCTGTCGGCTAATATCTGTCAAAAAGAACAAATTTGTACCATGCCATGCTCAGTCACTCAGTTGTGCCCAAACCTTTGCCACCCCATTGACTGTAGCCTACCAGGCTCCTCCCTCCATGGGATTCTCCAGGCAAGAGTACTGGAGTGGGTTGCCATCGCCCCCTCCAGGGGATCTTCCCGACCCAGGGATCGAACCTGGGTCTCCCACATTCCAAGCAGTCTCTTTAACCTCTGAGCCACCAAGGAAGCCCCTCTTTACCACTAAACCACCTGGGAAACCCAATGTGCACAAACCTGAATAGTTAGTTTTGGCAAATGGCCTGTAGTATTCAGGTACATTGAATAATACTGAAGCATTAAATGCAACAGATTGCATTTTTGTTACATGGAGGAATATTTGACAATCAACTCATCTCGGTGAGCTTATAGGGTGGGAGTCCCATTTAAAATACAACATAAAGCCGTGATGTAGTTCATCGTGTTATTTTATTTTTTTGCTCCAGCACAGCCATTCACTATGCCTCTCTAACTGCACTTTGAGTGTGTTTAACATGCTACTCATCATGCCTACTTCAGCAGAGAGATGTGATTCCAGCTTAGCCTACTAGAGGAGCTTGTTACCTGGGCTATAGTTTACTAGATTAGGGATAGGCTCCTGAGCCAATCAGAGACAATAAAATATAACAATACATCTACTGAGACCCTGGAAAGGCGATCCTTCCCCTTTCACTCCAGAACATTGTTACCAGGGTACTGGCTCTAGCTGTGCTGCCGTATGAGGGAAGAGTCTGACGATAATGAAACTAATGTGGAGGAGAGGGGAACTGAGAGACTCAGAGAAACAAGGTTGAGTTTGGGTCATGGTAATGTCACTTCTCAGGTGGCTCAGTGGTAAAGGATCTGCCTGCCAGTGCAGGAGATGCAGGAGACATGGGTTCCATCCCTGGGTCGGTCAGATACCTGGAGAAGGAAATGGCAACCCGCTCCAGTGTTCTTGCGTGGAGGATCCCATGCAAGATCCATTGGAGATCCTGGAGGGATCTCCAGTCCCATGCTTGGAGAAGCCTGGCAAGACCGCAGTCCATGCGGCTGGAAAGAGTTGGACATGACTGAGTGACTGAGCAATATAACTTTTACTCTTGAGGAGTCTTTATGAGCCATGCCTCTCTTTGGACTTTACCATGACATGAACCAATAAACTCAATACTTATTAGAGTCAGTTTATACTGGGTTTTTGATCGTTTATAACCAAAAGTGTTAAAACAAATACATATGGTTGGGGGGTGGGGGGAGTCTACTGAATCCTTTTTAAATTCCTAATATACTTGTGCCTTTTTATTTTGTCCCCTGATCTAAGTTGCCAGGATTTTGTTATTTCTGTTTTCTTAGCTTTTCAAAAATTACTGGATTTTGGTTTTGTGTGTGTGATTTGCTGGTATTCTTTGTTTCCTATTTTAATTATATTCTTATTTTTATTTCCTTTCTTGTACTTCTCTGGCCTTTCTTTTTGTCAAAACTTCTTTTTTGTGCCTTTTTTCCATTTGCTGTGTTGACAGCATTAATTTTCAGTCATTTGTCTTTTTCCAGTCCATGCATTTAACTGTGCAGATAACTAAGTACTTTAACTGCATCACATATGTTTTAATATATGATATTTTCATGTTATACAGTTTTAAAATGTTTTATAATTTCTGTTTGACTTATACTTCTTGATCCACAGATATTTTACCATTATATTTTACATTTCCAAATGCGGGTATTTTGGGAAGTTATATTTTTGTTCAGTTCAGTTCAGTCACTCAGATCAGATCAGATCAGTTGCTCAGTTGTGTCCGACTCCTTGCGACCCCATGAAGCGCAGCATGCCAGGCCTCCCTGTCCATCAC
Organism: Bos javanicus; assembly: GCF_032452875.1. NCBI lineage: Eukaryota > Metazoa > Chordata > Mammalia > Artiodactyla > Bovidae > Bos > Bos javanicus. The sequence continues at coordinate 1,751,343 of NC_083871.1, read as the reverse complement.
TAACTCCCGGAGTTCACCCAGACTCATGTCCATCGAGTCAGTGATCACCTAGAGCCAGACATCCTGGAAAGTGAAGTCAAGTGGGCCTTAGAAAGCATCACTATGAACATAGCTAGTGGAGGTGATGGAATTCCAGTTGAGCTATTTCAAATCCTGAAAGACGATGCTGTGACAGTGCTGCACTCAATATGCCAGCAAATTTGGAAAACTCAGCAGTGGCCACAGGACTGGAAAAGGTCAGTTTTCATTCCAATCCCAAAGAAAGGCAATGCCAAATAATGTTCAAACTACCACACAATTACACTCATTTCACATGCTTGTAAAGTAATGCTCAAAATTCTCCAAGCCAGGCTTCAGCAATACGTGAACCGTGAACTTCCAGATGTTCAAGCTGGTTTTAGAAAAGGCAGAAGAACCAGAGATCAAATTGCCAACATCTGCTGGATCATTGAAAAAGCAAGAGAGTTCCAGAAAAACATCTATTTCTGCTTTATTGACTATGCCAAAGCCTTTAACTGTGTGAATCACAATAAACTGTGGAACATTCTGAAAGAGATGGGAATACCAGACCACCTGACCTGCCTCTTGAGAAACCTATATGCAGGTCAGGAAGCAACAGTTAGAACTGGACATGAACAACAGAATGGTTCCAAATAGGAAAAGGAGTACATCAAGGCTGTATATTGTCACCCTGCTTATTTAACTTCTATGCAGAGTACATCATGAGAAACTCTGGACTGGAAGAAGCACAAGCTGGAATCAAGATTGCCCGGAGAAATATCAATAACCTCAGATATGCAGATGACACCACCCTTATGGCAGAAAGTGAAGAGGAACTAAAAAGCTTCTTGATGAAAGTGAAACTGGAGAGTGAAAAAGTTGGCTTAAAGCTCAACATTCAGAAAACGAAGATCATGGCATCTGGTCCCATCACTTCATGGGAAATAGATGGGGAAACAGTGGAAACACTGTCAGACTTTATTTTGGTGGTGGTGGTGGGGGGGGGGGGGGCTCCAAAATCACTGCAGATGGTGATTGCAGCCATGAAATTAAAAGACGCTTACTCCTTGGAAGGAAAGTTATGACCAACCTAGATAGCATATTCAAAAGCAGAGACATTACTTTGCCAACAAGGTTCGTCTAGTCAAGGCTATGGTTTTTCCAGTGGTCATGTATGGATGTGAGAGTTGGACTGTGAAGAAAGCTGAGCGCTGAAGAATTGATGCTTTTGAACTGTGGTGTTGGAGAAGACTCATGCGAGTCCCTTGGACTGCAAGGAGATCCAACCAGTCCATTCTGAAGGAGATCAGCCCTGGGATTTCTTTGGAAGGAATGATGCTAAAGCTGAAACTCCAGTACTTTGGCCACCTCATGCGAAAAGTTGACTCATTGGAAAGGACTCTGCTGCTGGGAGGGATTGGGGGCTGGAGGAGAAGGGGACGACAGAGGATCAGATGGCTGGATGGCATCACTGACTCGATGGACGTGAGTCTGGGTGAACTCCAGAAGATTAATTTTTACTAAGCAGATTCCACTACCACCACCAGGTCTTTATAGAAAATCATATATAAAGAAAACTTCTGAGCTAGTAGATAAGGACAACTGCTCCAGCGGTACACTGTACCTCTCACGACCATTAACGGAACTTTTAATCTGTTACTATATCTATTTGTATCTGTGTTTTCTTGCTTTGGTTCTCTAAATCTCAGATACTACTTATAAAGTTCAAAGAAATATGAAAAAATTCAAGTCATTTAATAAGAATTTGTCATTAAAATAATACAATAATAACGTAACTATAAAAAATAATCAATGCATGTGAATAGAAGGGATATTATAATGTAAATACGATTCTTTACTATTTTTCTTAAGAAAGGAATGTAACATACATATAAGAAATTATATATAAATTGCTGTAGGTTGGAGTAGTTTGATTTCCACTTTAGTTGTTTTATGTGGTAATGGGGACTTAAAATTGTACTTTTTTCTTTTTTAATTTTATTTTTAAACTTTACATAATTGTATTAGTTTTGCCAGGACATGGAAGCAACCTAAATGTCCATCAGCAGATGAATAGATAAGAAAGCTATGGTACATAGCTATGGTACACAATGGAATATTACTCAGCCATTAAAAATTGTACTTCTTATTGTAAGTTATTTCTGCCCTCCACACCTCTTAAAAAATACAGGAACTTGGTCACCAGAAGCCTGCAGATACATTCATGGAAAATCTATCTTTTCCTTTGTACTGGAAGTATTTTCAACTCATGTGGCATTATCAGTTGTCTTATGAAGATCAGTTCAAATTAAAAATATCTTTTCTTCAGTCAGTTCAGTTCAGTTGCTCAGTTGTATCCGACTCTTTGTGACCCCATGAATCACAGCATGCCAGGCCTCCCTGTCTAACACCAACTCCCGGAGTTCACTCAAATTCATGTGCATCGAGTAGGTGGTGCCATCCAGCCATCTCATTCTCTGTCATTCCCTTCTCCTCCTGCCCCCAATCCCTCCCAGCATCAGGGTCTTTTCCAATGAGTCAAGTCTTCACATGAGGTGGCCAAAGTATTGGAGTTTCAGCCTCAGCATCAGTCCTTCCACATGAACACCCAGGACTGGTCTCCTTTAGAATGGACTGGTTGGATCTCCTTGCAGTCCAAGGGACTCGCATGAGTCTTCTCCAACACCACAGTTCAAAGCATCAATTCTTTGGCGCTCAGCTTTCTTCACAGTCCAACTCTCACATCCATACATGACCACTGGAAAAATCATAGCCTTGACTAGACGGACCTTTGTTGGCAAAGTAATATCTCTGCTTTTTAATGTGTTATCTAGGTTGGTCACGACTTTCCTTCCAAGGAGTAAGTGCTTTTTAATTTCATGGCTGCAATCACCATCTGCAATGATTTTGGAGCCCCCCAAAAATAAAGTCTGACACTGTTTCCACTGTTTCCCCATCTATTTGTCATGAAGTGATGGGACTAGATGCCACGATCTTCGTTTTCTGAACGTTGAGCTTTAAGTCAACTTTTTCATTCTCCTCTTTCACTTTCATCAAGAGGCTTTTTAGATCCTCTTCACTTTCTGCCATAAGGGTGGTGTCATCTGCATATCTGAGGTTATTGATATTTCTCCCAGCAATCTTGATTCCAGCCTGTGCTTCTTCCAGCCCAGCGTTTCTCATGACGTATTCTGTGTATAAGTTAAATAAGCAGGGTGACAATGTACAGCCTTTTCCTATTTGGAACCAGTCTGTTGTTCCATATCCAGTTCTAACTGTTGCTTTCTGACCTGCATATAGGTTTCTCAAGAGGCAGGTCAGGTGGTCTGGTATTCCCATCTCTTTCAGAATTTTCCACAGTTTATTGTGATACACACAGTCAAAGGCTTTGGCATAGTCAATAAAGCAGAAATCGATGTTTTTCTGGAACTCTCTTGCTTTTTCGATGATCCAGTGGATGTTGGCAATTTGAGCTCTGGTTCCTCTGCCTTTTCTAAAACCAGCTTGAACATATATAAATATAAATTTTTTACACAAATATATTACCTTTCAGAGAGGCTTCACAAATGATTCTAGTGGTTAAGAACCTGCCTGTCAGTGCCAGAAACTTGAAAATTGGGAAGTTCTCAAATTGGGAAAGGAGTATGTAAAGGGTATATATTTTTGCCATGCTTATTTGACTTATATGCCATGTACATCATGTGAAATGCCAGGCTAGATGAAGCACAATCTGGAATCAATATTTCCAAAAGAAATGTCAATAACCTCAGATATTCAGATGACACAACCTTTATCACAGAAAGCAAAGAAGAATTAGATAATGTCCTGATGAAAGTGAAAAAGGAACGTGAAAAAGCTGGCTTTAAACTCAACATTCAGAAAACTAAGATCGTGGGATCTAATCCCATCGCTTCACGGCAAATAGATGGGGAAACAATGGAACCAGTGACAGATTTTACTTTCTTGGGCTCCAAAAATCACTGCAGATGGTGACTACAGCCATCAAATTAAAATATGCTTGTTCCTTAGAAGAAAAGCTATGACCACATAGACAGCATATTAAAAAGCAGAGAGACATTACTTTACTGATGAAGGTCCATCTAGTCAAAGCTTTGGTTTTTCCAGTAGTCATGTATAGATGTGAGAGTTGGACCTTAATAAAAGAAAGCTGAGAGCTGAATAACTGATGCTTTTGATCTGTGTGGTGTTGGAGAAGACTCTTGAGAGTCCCTGGTACTGCAAGGAGATCAAACCAGTCAATCCTAAAAGAAATCAGTACTGAATATTCATTGGAAGGACTGATCTGAAACTGAAGCTCCAATACTTTGGCCATCTGAATCAAAGAACTGACTTATTGGAAAAGTCCCTGATGCTGGGAAAGATTGAAGGCAGGAGGAGAAGGGAACGACAGTGGATGAGATAGTTGGGATGGCATCACCGACTCAATGGACATGAGTTTGAGCAAGCTCCAGGGAGGCCTGGTAGGCTGTAGTCCATGGGGTCACAAAGAGTGTGACATGACTGAGCGACTAAACTGTCCAAAGGGTAAGTGTTGCCAGGAATGACAGTTTAGACACATTGAGGAGCTATATATATTGGTTGTTGAATGCAGTGAAGCTAATAGGACATGTTTAAATGTGGGCATACTTAGAGCTGAATATATTGCATACCAACTCAATTCCATTCATCCATGATGTCAGCTACTACACCTGGCAAATTCACTTCCCAGAACACCTAACCAAGAAGGCAGGTAAAATTGTTAACATCAGCGCCATCTTCAAGGAAGTGTTCACTTGCTATGGTTGTCAGCTCATGGCTTAATGTTCCAAGAATTTCAAGAATCTCAAGAGAAACATTAATCGTTATGGAAAAGAGACATGTTTTTCCTTTTTTTTTTTTTTAATTTAATTTTATTTTTAAACTTTACATAATTGTATTAGTTTTGCCAAATATCAAAATGAATCCGCCACAGGTATACATGTGTTCCCCATCCTGAACCCTCCTCCCTCCTCCCTCCCCATACCATCCCTCTGGGTCATCCCAGTGCACTAGCCCCAAGCATCCAGTATCAGTATCGTGCATCGAACCTGGACTGGCAACTCATTTCATACATGATATTTTACATGTTTCAATGCCATTCTCCCAAATCTTCCCACCCTCTCCCTCTCCCACAGACTCCATAAGACTGTTCTATACATCAGTGTCTCTTTTGCTGAGAGACATGTTTTTCCATCCCAAACATGTCTTTACTTTTCATAGTTTGTCATTAGATGACTTGTTCCATCTTAATTTTGTTTAAAGCACTTGGTTTGTAATTGAAAATACAATCATTTCCTCATTCTTCATAGCTTTGTAATTTTTCTTACTTTTACTGTTTTTGGATTTCTCTTTTTTCAATTTTTTAAAAAAAATCTCATTTCTTTACCAACTTTATGCCACTTTACCTAATAATTTTTTTTTAATTTTCTTTCAGATATTCAAGCAACCAATTATTTATGTTCTGTCTTCCAGAAAATTAAGACAGATTTTATGACTATAAGATCAAATAATCAAGCATAATTATAAACATGCACCCCCAGAGAAGCCAGAGGTTTGAAACTTAACACCTGGATGCTTTGGGGAATGCTGAGGGTGGAGATAGATTTGCACAAGCTCCAGTGTACTTGTTGCCACATGGATGGGATGTATTGTAAATTCCACACTCTCCCTTTCTTCACTGTCTCTGATGTGAATCAGTATCATATATGATATGTGTGTCTTTCTGGGCTTTTTACTTGATTTTCATTTATTTAAACTCTTAAAATTACATCCCCCTCTTTCTAATTTTATAAATTTGAAATTTTACCAGTACCTGTGGACTGTTTTTCATTCCTTATGCTCTGCCTGCCTTGGCCTTTCATGTTGAAAGCTCACTGTGCCTCTCAATAGTATCCTGATATCATTATTATTATTATTATGGTTTTCATTATTCTTTTTTTTTTTTGTCCTTCTCTGGACTGCCTATGGACAAATATTTTATTTTCTAGCTTCTACATTTCATTATATTTGTTCATATCCCCATCTCCTGATTATTTTCCTCTATGTTCCCAAGGGTAGGAGGGGCAAAATTTGCCACTCCAAAATATCTCTTATGCATGTGGATTATTTCAAGTGGAAAACAATCAAGCCCCAAAAGACTCAAGAAGCATCTTTGACATTCCCTCTAAATTGCCTAAAGGATGTAGGTAGTAGACATGGTCCAGAAAGGCAGCTGTCAGCATAGATAACCATATGACTCACCTTTCTCCCCCGTGAGATCCCAAACCACTTCCTACAACATTCTTTTTTTTTTTTTTTAATTTTATTTTATTTTTAAACTTTACAATATTGTATTAGTTTTGCCCAATATCGAAATGAATCCGCCACAGGTATACCTGTGTTCCCCATCCGGAACCCTCCTCCCTCCTCCCTCCCCATACCATCCCTCTGGGTCGTCCCAGTGCACCAGCCCCAAGCATCCAGTACTGTGCATCGAACCTGGACTGGCGACTCATTTCATACATGATATTATACATGTTTCAATGCCATTCTCCCAAATCTCCCCACCCTCTCCCTCTCCCACAGAGTCCATAAGACTGATCTATACATCAGTGTCTCTTGTGCTGTCTCGTACACAGGGTTATTGTTACCATCTTTCTAAATTCCACATATATGCGTTAGTATACTGTATTGGTGTTTTTCTTTCTGGCTTACTTCACTCTGTATAATAGGTTCCAGTTTCATCCATCTCATTAGAACTGATTCAAATGTATTCTTTTTAGTGGCTGAGTAATACTCCATTGTGTATATGAACCACAGCTTTCTTATCCATTCATCTGCTGATGGGCATCTAGGTTGCTTCCATGTCCTGGCTATTATAAACAGTGCTGCGATGAACATTGGGGTACATGTGTCTCCATCAATTCTGGTTTCCTCAGTGTGTATGCCCAGCAGTGGGATTGCTGGATCATAAGGCAGTTCTAGTTCCAGTTTTTTAAGGAATCTCCACACTGTTCTCCATAGTGGCTGTACTAGTTTGCATTCCCACCAACAGTGTAAGAGGGTTCCCTTTTCTCCACACCCTCTCCAGCATTTATTGCTTGTAGACTTATGGACCGCAGCCATTCTGACTGGCATGAAATGGTACCTCATAGTGGTTTTGATTTGCATTTCTCTGATAATGAGTGATGTTGAGCATCTTTTCATGTGTTTGTTAGCCATCTGTATGTCTTCTTTGGAGAAATGTCTATTTAGTTCTTTGGCCCATTTTTTGATTGGGTCATTTGTTTTTCTGGAGTTGAGCTGTAGGAGTTGCTTGTATATTTTTGAGATTAGTTGTTTGTCAGTTGCTTCATTTGCTATTATTTTCTCCCATTCTGAAGGCTGCCTTTTCACCTTGCTAATAGTTTCCTTTGTTGTGCAGAAGCTTTTAAGTTTAATTAGGTCCCATTTGTTTATTTTTGCTTTTATTTTTGATTTTACTTGAATATGGTATTTAAGATGAGGGTTTTAGCCATTGTGACTTTACTCAATTTTTCTGTCTTTCTCTCTCGTGTATTAATGTATCAGATCAGTTCAGATCAGATCAGTCACTCAGTCATGTCCGACTCTTTGCGACCCCATGAATCACAGCACGCCAGGCCTCCCTGTCCATCACCAACTCCCAGAGTTCATTCAGACTCACGTCCATCCAGTCAGTGATGCCATCCAGCCATCTCATCCTCTGTTGTCCCCTTCTCCTCTTGCCCCCAATCCCTCCCAGCATCAGAGTCTTTTCCAATGAGTCAACTCTTCACATGTGGTGGCCAAAGTACTGGAGTTTCAGCTTTAGCATCATTCCTTCCAAAGAAATCCCAGGGCTGATCTCCTTCAGAATGGACTGGTTGGATCTCCTTACAGTCCAAGAGACTCTCAAGAGTCTTCTCCAACACCACAGTTCAAAAGCATCAGTTCTTTGGTGCTCAGCCTTCTTCACAGTCCACCTCTCACATCCATACATGACCACAGGAAAAACCATAGCCTTGACTAGACGAACCTTTGTTGGCAAAGTAATGTCTCTGCTTTTCAACATGCTATCTAGGTTGGTCATAACTTTCCTTCCAAGGAGTAAGCGCCTTTTAATTTCATGGCTGCAGTCATCATCTGTAGTGATTTTGGAGCCCAGAAAAATAAAGTCTGACACTGTTTCCACTGTTTCCCCATCTATTTCCCATGAAGTGATGGGACCAGATGCCATGATCTTCGTTTTCTGAATGTTGAGCTTTAAGCCAACTTTTTCACTCTCTGCTTTCACTTTCATCAAGAGGCTTTTTAGTTCCTCTTCACTTTCTGCCATAAGGGTGGCGTCATCTGCATATCTGAGGTTATTGATATTTCTCCCGGCAATCTTGATTCCAGCTTGTGTTTCTTCCAGTCCAGCGTTTCTCATGATGTACTCTGCATATAAATTAAATAAGCAGGGTGACAATATACAGTCTTGACGAACTCCTTTTCCTATTTGGAACCAGTCTGTTGTTCCATGTCCAGTTCTAACTGTTGCTTCCTGACCTGCATACAAAGTTCTCAAGAGGCAGATCAGGTGGTCTGGTATTCCCATCTCCTTCAGAATTTTCCACAGTTTATTGTGATCCACACACTCAAAGGCTTTGGCATAGTCAATAAAGCAGAAATAGGTGTTTTTCTGGACCTCTCCTGCTTTTTCCATGATCCAGCGGATGTTGGCAATTTGATCTCTGGTATCTCTGCCTTTTCTAAAACTAGCTTGAACATCATGAAGTTCATGGTTTACATATTGCTGAAGCCTGGCTTGGAGAATTTTGAGCATTACTTTACTAGCTTGTGAGATGAGTGCAATTGTGCGGTAGTTTGAGCATTCTTTGGCATTGTCTTTCTTTGGGATTGGAATGAAAACTGACTTTTTCCAGTCCTGTGGCCACTGCTGAGTTTTCCAAATTTGCTGGCATATTGAGTGCAGCACTTTCACAGCATCATCTTTCAGGATTTGAAATAGCTCAACTGGAATTCCATCACCTCCACTAGCTTTGTTCGTAGTGATGCTTTCTAAGGCCCACTTGACTTCACATTCCAGGATGTCTGGCTCTAGGTCAGTGATCACACTATCGTGATTATCTGGGTCGTGAAGATCTTTTTGTACACTTCTTCTGTGTATTCTCGCCATCTCTTCTTAATATCTTCTGCTTCTGTTAGATCCATACCATTTCTGTCCTTTATCCAGACCATCTTTGCATGAAATATTCCTTTGGTATCTCTGATTTTCTTGAAGAGATCTCTAGTCTTTCCCATTCTGTTGTTTTCCTCTATTTCTTTGCATTGATCGCTGAAGAAGGCTTTCTTATCTCTTCCTGCTATTCTTTGGAACTCTGCATTCAGATGTTTATATCGTTCCTTTTCTCCTTTGCTTTTCGCTTCTCTTCTTTTCACAGCTATTTGTAAGGCCTCCCCAGACAGCCATTTTGATTTTTTTGCATTTCTTTTCCATGGGGATGATCTGGATCCCTGTCTCCTGTACAAAATCATGAACCTCATTCCATAGTTATATTTGTTATTAAACTTCTGTTTGATTTTCCCCCATTAATCTACCTCATGCCAATTTAATTCTTAGACCAGCCAGAAGAACCTAGAAAGGCCGAGAAAAATTTCTTCCTCCCTAACAATGAAAGTGAAAGTTGCTCAGTCGTGTTTGACTCTTTGTCACCCCATGGACTGTATAGTCTGTGGAATTCTCTAGGCCAGAATACTGGAGTGGGTAGCTGGTCCCTTTTACAGGGTATCTTCCCAGCCCAGGGATTGAACACATGTCTCCTACATTGCAGGTAGATTCTTTTACCAGCTGAGCCACAAGTGAAACCCCTCTCTGGCAATAGCATTATTTAAATCAGTCCTCCTATTTAACCCATTTAATTTCTTTAAAAATATATTGGCATCAATATTTCTAATTTACAAAAAATATTTTTCTAGTTCTCTATTCTGATTTTATTACAGCATATTCTTTTGATAGGGATACATAATATTTCAGAATCTGAGAGTACTGAGTAGAAAACTGTTTCAGTTGCTTGTTTCCTGAATTATTTATTTCTTACAAGGTTAGTTTTCCTGTTCATTCATTTGTATTTTCTCTTTCAAGGTTCAGAGTTTCTTGCTACCTACTGATTCTAGGTTTCAAATCAGTGGTTCAATCTATAGTGTGGTCAGTTCTGCATCTTTCCCTTGTCCTACAGGCTACAGGATTAGTTCTCTCATTGGTCTAAAGGCTGGTTAGATGATCCCTAGATCTGTCAGGGTCATTAATCACATCCTGCCTTTCTGGTGCTCAGAACAGAAATAATAACAGAATTAACTCTATCAGGAGAGGATGAGGGTTAATAAATGCTCTGTTTTCTTCTTTGTGGGATTTGATGTACCTGTAGTAGACAGCTACAGGTACCTGTAGACAGCTACTGTCTCCAATGGTCCAGGTTCAGGCCTGACCTGAGCCATATGAAATAGCCATCAGTACATCTTAAGACAAACATATTTACAAAATGGGTCCAATCAAGGGCTGTGAGGCTGTTTCCGGAAGGACACAGTGGAATATCCTGAAATTCAAATGTTAGCCTTGTTCAAAATATCATCCATAACTGATTATCCTCTGATGAGGCCTTCGAGGTTGAAAGTTTGTACCTCCATCTGACCTGCTTAGGTTTCCTTTTATCCTTCTTATAAATCATTTTCACTGACTTTATTTGGTCTCCTAAAAAACAAAACACACAAACAAAAAAGCTCTTTATTCATCTGAACCTACCTAACAGTGAAGGAGCCAAGCTTTCATTCCAGATGGAACATCTGGAATTGTAGACCCCACAGATGCCCCAAGAATTTTTACTTATTGGAAAGATGCAGAATGGCTTCACCCATCCATCAATATATTTTTATTCATGAACAGTAATCCTGAGAATAGCTCAGTTATATCTTTTTTTTTTTTTTCACCTTTTCATGATTTTTACAATTTATGGATTTGTCCCAGGCTCTATTCTTCTCTAGAGACTCCAAGACCATATTAGAAACTTGCTGCAAGTATTTGCTTAATTTATTTTAAAATCAACATGCTTAACTTTTTCCTGAGGTCAAGTAACTGTAGGCAGTAGATCCTTATAAACAAGTAGAGATGTGGGGCATATTGGCCCAGATGCTCCACAGGTAATCATTTCACTAAATTCATGATGCTTTTCCAAGGCCAACTGCTGGTCCCTATGGCTGTCTACTAGGCATTTTTAATGTCTCTGAGTCTCATGGAGGAGAAAATACTGTTTGTACAGCCACCCACACATTTTCAATCTTCAGGTTTTTATTTACTCTAGTCTGGCTTTCTTAACAGTTTTATAATATATTCCTTTCTTATTAAAATACCCCAAAATGCTTAGTTTGGTGGTTGCATCCATTATTATCTTCCAACAGTGTATAATGATCGTGAAAACATTTTTCCTACTTTCTAAACTCTATGTGAAAAGCAAGCAATCTATTGTCTTGAATGATAAACATGTTTCAAAATCTTTAAATCATTATCTCTATAGAAGTAATTCACTGTTGCTTTATTTATTTGGTAGTAGCATGACTGTTACTTTGAGGCAACATTTGATTTGTGTGGAATGGATCAAGGTGCATCATACGTGCAAATGTACAGGGTGAAAAGGGAACCCAGTGTGCCAGGGAAAGGTCTGTCACAGAGGGGTGGGCTTTCTGGTAACCACAAAGGAGACCAAGACTGAGTGGTTATAAATGAGATATAACAAGAGAAGACAGAGTCCCCAGAAGTGAGAAAAGGCAAAAAACTGTGTCATTTAAAAAATACAGTAGCATTTTCTCATTCAACCATCAAGTCATTGTTTTACTCTTGCTGTGAATCTTGGCTTTCGTGCAGTTTTATCACAGTCCAGCTCCATACAACTGCACTGTGACCTCACCGCACACACACACATACATCCCAGTCTTCCCTGGCCTCACTTTTCCTTCACCTCTTCCACTCCCGTTGTAATTCAGCATCACCCATCTTTGGGATCACAATTCTACCACCAAAGTACAAAACACTGTTTGTACAAATCTCATAATATATCACAATAAGCTGACTTAGGCTTGAAGGAACTTTTAAAATAATCACAAAAAAAATAAATAAATAAACAAAATGCCATATCTACTGTTTCAAGTAAAATGCCCAAATATACCACATACTTTCAATGTTAATTACTGAAAGAGTTAATGCTTAGGTTGATAAGAAGTCCAGGGTTCTGGACGAGGAGGAGGAAGAGGAGGAGGAGGAGGAGGGGAAAAGGGAGTCTGGGGCTCTGGAAGAAAAAAGGATAAACTTATTTTTTCTACATTCCTGCATCTTAGTCACATAAAACATTTTTTTCTTTAAGCCCAGAGCTAATGATTACATGACAAAACAACTCATCTTGAACTCTATACCAAGGATTACATAACAACAGTGAATCCTGCTCAAGGATATGTTTCTCCTTAAGAACCTTCTGACTAATCCTTTCATCTTAAAATGTAAATTGTGGAAATGGGTCTGGTAAGATTTTTACAACCTTGAGACTTTCTTTTGATCTGTTGTTAATAACCAATTGAAAAAGTATATAGCTCTCTTGCTAAGACTAGTGAAAGGGCACTCTCCGTCCCCCTTCTGATGTCTAGGTCAAAAGCATTCTCTGCCCTTTTTCATTGTAGTAAAACTTCGGCCACACAAAAGCTCCAAGGGATCAAGTCTGCTCCCTGATCCTGAAGCTAAATCCTCTTCTTCAGACATCATGAATCCAACATTGTAAGTAATCATTAGTTTCTCAGTTGTGGCATACAGGATGTTTAGTTTGCATTATACAAACCCTTACTTGCAGCATGTGGGATCTAGTTTACTAACCATGGATCATACCTGGGCCTCCTGCTTTGGGAGCATGAAGTTGTAGCCACTGGTTCACCAGGGAAATCACTACTCATGATTTCTGATGTGCCTTAGCTCATCACAAGACAGCCATATTGCCAAAGAATGAGTTGCAAATAGTAAATGCAGGACCTGAGATCTCATAGAGCCTCCGAGCTGGCATCAGCTGCATCTTATTGGTGAAAATAAGGCCATGGGATGGGGGGGGGAACTTGGCGAGGGGAGGGCATATCACCAAACTTTACCTAATTTTTATAATTTTATTCTATCACAAAGACCGTGTAACTGGGCTGGATTAATATGTCAGACATGACTTAGCAACTGAACAACAATGTGCATTAAATAAATCTTTTAAAAAATATTTGTATTAATGAAAACACACACACACACACACATTTATCTCAGCCTAGGTACATTTTTACCCACACTCTGTCAGGGAAAAAGTACTCATATTTCAAGTTCTAGTTTACTGCACATTCTTCAGGAACACATTTTTTTTTTTTTTATTCCAATGTTAGAAATCATGACTTTCATTTCATATTAATTGTATTATGACATTTTTCATGCTGGAATCATACTTGAGATTTGTATTCAGTTCTTTCCTTCATGCCAAGCAAGTTTAGAAAAGAACAATATTTCGTTCATAATTATTACTAAGTGACTATAACCATATCTATTACCCCTCAATAAATAATTGTTGAATACTTGATGATGTTAAATTACAACATATATTAAATATGGGATTAAAATTTAACAAAAGAAGATTTTTGGTGGGTAGAATTAAGTTTAATATTTATTTTAACAGCATGCATCATTGTATTGTTTTGTTTTCCTACTTATTGTGGAAAATCTAGAAATTGCAAATGAAAAAAAGAAGAAAAAATGCCACTCTTGTCATTTAGATAATCACAGTTAAATTTTGATGGATTACTTGCAGTCTTTATTTTTATCAACATTTTCATTTTTTAAAGAACACACATGACATATCTGCATTCTGAATTTTGTTATTTGTTCTCATATTTGAAAGTAATAAATACAACTTTAAAATGCTTTACCAATAACAACTGAGAAAACCAAAAGCTACCATAACTAATATTTTTACTTTCTTCTCTGATGCTCATTCTGTGGTTCAGTCAGTCGGTTCAGTCCCTCAGTGGTGTCCGACTTTATAACCCCATGGACTGCACCTGCCAGGCCTCCCTGACCATCACCAACTTCCTGAGCTTGCTCAAGCTCATGGCCATTGAGTGATGCCATCCTACCATCCCATCCTCTGTCATCCCCTTCTCCTCCCAGCTTCAATCTTTCCCAGCATCAGAGTCATTTCAAATAAGTCACTTCTTCTCATCAGGTGACCAAAGTACTGGAGTTTCAGCTTCAGTATCAGTCTTTCCAATGAACATTCAGGACTGAGTGCCTTTAGGACTGACTGATTGGATTTATTTTCAGTCCAAGGGACTCTAAAAGTCTTCTCTAACATCACAGTCCAAAAGGCATCAATTCTTCAGCACTCAGCTTTCTTTATAGTCCAACTCTCACATCCATACATGACTACTGGAAAAACCATAGCTTTGACTAGACAGACCTTTGTTGCAAAGTCATGTCTTTCCTTTTTAATATGCTGTCTAGGCTGGTCATATCTTTCCTTCCAAGGAGCAAGCGTCTTTCAGTTTCATGGCTGCAGTCACCATCTGCAGGGATTTTGGAGCCCCCCCCAAAATAAAGTCAGACACTGTTTCTATTGTTTCTCCATCTATTTGCCATGAAGTAATGGAACCAGATGCCATGATCCTAGTTTTCTGAATGCTGAGTTTTAAGCCAACTTTGTCACTCTCCTTTTTCATTTTCATCAAGAGGGTCTTTAGTTCTTCGCTTTCTGCCATAAGGGTGGTGTCATTTGCATATCTAAGGTTATTGATATTTCTCCTGACAATCTTGATTCTAGCTTGTGCTTCATCCAGCCCAGCATGTCTCATGATGTACTCTGCATATTGTTAAATAAGCAGGGTGACGATATACAGCCTTGACATACTCCTTCCCCAATTTGGAACCAGTCTGCTTTTCCATGTCCAGTTCTAACTTGCTTCTTGACCTGCATATAGGTTTCTCAGGAGGCAGGTAAGATGGTCTGGTTTTCCCATCTTTTGAAGAATTTTCCACAGTTTGTTGTGATCCACAGAGTCAAAGGCTTTGGTATAGTCAATAAAGCAGAAGTAGATGTTTTTCTGGAACTCTCTTCCTTTTTCAATGATCCAATGGATGTTGGCAATTTAATCTCTGGTTCTTCTGCCTTTTCTAAAACTAGCTTGAATATCCAGAATTTCATGGTTCACAGATTGTTGAATCCTGGCTTGGACAATTTTGAGCATTACTTTGCTAGCTTGTGAGATGAGTGCAATCATATGATAGTTTGGTCATCCTTTGGCACTGCCTTTCTTTGGGATTGGAAAGTGATTAAATTTTCATGTCTCTCTCTTTCCAAAAGGCAATTTAGATTTTTCCCATATATTATGAACTTTTTTTCCATTAGAAAATTACAAAAAGGAATCTCATATAGCACAATTTTCTCAAATTATAAAATTGGTTAAAATTAACATATAATTTCTTTCATAAAAATATTTTTATAATATAAAACTATTTACTGTTTTATATAATGTTGTGAGCAATACTGTTTTGTTAAAAATTCCTATTCAACAAAAGTTGTTTTATTTCCTGGGATAAATTTTGTGAAATAGAATGACTGAGAAAAATAGCGTCTGTATTAATAGTATGTGAATTAAAAGGGAGAGGGATGTTAGTTTGTATTTACAAATAGTTACTTTCCTACGCTTCATCCTACCAGTTGATTTTCTGTGATACATCTTTGTTTTGTGGTGAATTTATGTCAATGGTTCCTTATAATTGGCTTCTAAATTATTAATCAAAATATATCTTAATACAGTGTCGTCAAGCACACTGAGTCATAATTTAGAGTTCAGCAGCCAGAAAACTTATTAAATATATAAAAATGTTACATACATTTAAGTTAATATGCTGAGTCACAAAACATGTAAAAATCTTAGGTAAAATGATCAAGAAAAAGTCAACTTACAGTACAAGGGAAGGAACAGTTCTGAATAAATTTACCTTATCTAAAAATCCAAGCCATCTATGACATTCCAATGTTCCATATTCTCACTAACCCTGGTGTTATCATTAGTTATCCATTTTGTCATATGCATCTTATGGAGGATTTAATTTGTATTTTGCTTATGAAAAGTAATGAATTTTTATCACTTTTACGAAGTGACTGTGCAAGTAATTTGCATTCATTTCATTTTGGTTGTCTGCTTGTTGCTGTTCTTCTCTATATATTCTGTATATGACTTCTTTGTTGGGTCCATGCATAACAAATAATCTATCCCAGTCTGTGGCTTAATTTTGAATTTCTTAATAATGAATTCTTGAGAAGATCCTTGTTTGAATGTGATACAGTTTGTCAGCCTATCTCTTTACACTTAATGACTTTTGTATCCTTTGAAGAAATCTCCTCCTACCCCACAGTCAATAGGATCAATTGAGTTATCTCTTCTAAGCTTTACTTTTCACCTTTATGTCCTCAGCCAGCCCTGGAGAGATGTTTGTGTACAGTGCAAGATATGTGTAGAGTCATTTAATGCCTTGTGGAGATTCAAAAGGAGGAAGATTTTCTCCACTCCTTCAAGTGCATATCTGTGAAAGTGAGAATTAAAAGACACATGCCCTTTGGGCTTTTACAAGTGCTTCAGGTTTGGGGCATACATTATAGATGTTTCTGATCTTTTCTAAACTCCTTGAACTGAAGTCATCCCTACCAAAACTCTCTGCACAATAAAACTTTGGATTCATTTCTGGATTCTTCATCATGTTTCTTTGGCCAAATGTCTAGTTTGGTGTCAATGCAACACTGTTTAATTACTGTAGCTAAATAGTGAGTGCTAATTTTATAGTGAGTGTTGATTTTATAGTAATGAAAGTCCTCCCACTCACCCTTTTCATGACTGTCTTCATCATTCTTAGTTTTAAAAGCAGTTTGTATGTCTTGCTTCATCCATTACACTTGGACTGGTCATCTATTTCGCACTGGGACAACCCAGAGTGATGGGAGGGAGGTAGGAGGGAGGGTTCAGACAGGGTGGCGCATGTACACCCATGACTGATTCATGTCAGTGTATGGCAAAAACCACCCCAATATTATAATAATTAGCCTCCAATTAAAATAAATGAATTTTTTTAAAAAAAGCAGGTTGTGAATTTCCACAAAGCAACCTGTTAAACATTTTCATGGTGATTACACTAAATTTTACAAAATATTTGGAATATTTAAAATATGGATGTTTACACTTAATAAGCATGTTATATCCTTCCAATACTTTGGCATTTAAATATTCCTTTTAATAATGTTTTATTATTTCCTTTATAAAGTCTTTTGCTGGATTGACTCCTAAGCAGTTAATTTTTGATGTTCTGGTATATAATTTCTTATCTGCTATCCTTTTTCAGAAATGATTTATTTTTGCTAATAGAGGGGAGATAGTCTGAGAGTGAATCACCCTAATAATCCAGAGACAAATGTGATTCCGATGTGGGTTGCTCAGGTTGGCTCTTTGAATAGCCTTTGGGGTTCCCAAGTGAAAACCTTCGAGGTTCATTGGGTCTCTCATTTTCAGCAGGTCCTGAGCCCTACTCCCATAAGCTTTCTAAAAGTTCTGTTTACCTTATCATTTCAAATGCCATTTAAACTTTGGGGATCAATAATTACTTTAAAATGGCTTCCCTGGTGGCTCAGCTGGTAAAGAATCCACCTGCCAGTGCTGGAGACTCAGGAGACACAGATTCAAAATCTGGGTTGAGAAGATCCCCTGGAAAAGGAAATGACAGCCCACTCCATTATTCTTACCTGGAAAATCCCTTTAAAAGGGAAAAACAGCTGAAACATCATCTGTTTCATGTGATCAAATTTCCATGTGATCAAATGATTGGCTCATAAATTATCATTGTTCTGCTTACTAGCCAAGGCAATCATATAGTTATACTTATATTTTGCCCTATTTTTTCACCAAAGATTTGAAAAAAAAGTAAGTAATTTCAGAGAATCAAAATTTCACTTTGTTAATTCTGTTTATTTTTCATTATATTAAGTTCTTCCTTTTTATCATTATTTGCACCCTTTACCTTCTCTCTGATGAGTTTAAGGGGCTTCTTTACATCTTCATAGCAATCATAATCATCTTCTATTATGACTCTTGTATTGAAAGCACAAGATATCTTGCCATGTAGAAAGTTTTATAACTGTTATTGAATGTGAAGAATGAGAATGTCACCAACAAGCAGATGATTGTCACATTATGGGATCTGACCTGCCTGCCATCTCTTACAGCTTCTTCAGAGGGTCCTGATTTCCATGGCAGAGATTAACTTTTAGATTTTCAAAGTAAACATGTGATATGAGTATGGGTGTGATATTTGACTATTAATATGTCACATTTTATTACCTGATATTTTAACTTATAAGTTAAAAAAAATATTTTAGAAAATATTGGAATTTATTTTTTAAGAAGATTTAGATAAGCTGATTAAAAGTAATAATACTCATATCTTTCTTCCAAAGATTCAGATTTAGTAATGTAACTTGACCCACACAACCCTCATATATATGCATTGCATTTTTGATGTAACTGGTCTTGTGTATTGCATGTTTTGCCAGTGAATTAGATGATTCTGATATTTTCCCTAAAGATCATGATTTTAAAACATTGCTTTAAAGTAAAAATGAATCATAATACTTCTAGGGATGTTAAAAGAAAATGCATACAAACTTTGCCTATTCAGCAGTGATTCAGATGTGTTACAAACAACTCTAAACTTTTCCTTCACTCAATAGATATTACCACTGTTATCAAATTCTTTTCATGGAAATGAACATTTTTAATAATGATAATGAAGATAGAAAATATGCCATTTCCAAAGTGAACAACCAATACATTTCTCTTGGCATTAACAATATTTTTAAGTCATAAGACAAAGTCATGTCCAGCTCTTTGTGACCCCATGGACTAACTATACAGTCCATGGAATTCTCCAGGCCAGAATACTTGAGTGGGTAGCCATTCCCTTCTCCAGGGAATCTTCCCAACTCAGGGATCGAACCCAGGTCTCCTATATTGTAGGAGAATTCTTTACCAACTGAGCTAACAGGGAAGACAAACACAGTATTATTTGAATTTGTTAATAATTCTCAACATATTGGCACCGGGAATATTTAGAATATTTAAAGTATAAAATATGCAATAGCTTTCAAAATTTGGATTTTTTAGTACAACTCACTGCCTTATATTCAAATTATTTATTTTGGATAGACATATTTGTTTAATTATATTTTACAAGGGACTTTGTCTTCTTACAATGTTTAATTGGAACTGCTTTTTTATTTTGTAATATCACCATGCAATCATTTTAAAATAAGGAAGTTAGAGTATTTTGAAGTTATTATTTTCTCTCAATATAGTGTTACTTTTCTCTGACTAAATAAACTACACAAGATTACATAGGGTTATGATCCAAGTCAACTATGAATTAATTGAACTAAGATACTATGAGATTATCAACTTTTGACATTCTATTGCTTTAATGATAGCTTTAGTGTTATTAAGTTGAAATTATTTCTAATTACTTCAACTTTCACAAATACTGTTGGCTTGTTTTTCTTTGAAAAAAGAAGTTAAAATAAATCTTGCTTGTTTATTAAGAAGCAAATTATAAGAAATTATGAAAAGCAACATATGCACATTGATGTAAATACACCAAAGCAAACAACATTAGAAAGTATGTTACATAAAATTGACTATTAGAAGGAAGTCATTGAAGAGTATCATACAGGTAACACTCTAAGTTTTTTCATGTACTATTAATGTAGTCTTTGTTTTTCTCAGCCATCTCACTGCTTATAATTTATCCAAAAAATCTACAGTGTACACATTGTTGTAACTAAAAGTTATACAATCCAATATTAAGAATAATTTTAAAAGATCAGTTTTGATGTAAAAATTCTAATAATGGAAAATTTAAATCCCTTTAAAATTATGTCAGAAAAGATAGTTCAATTGTGGAGGGGGAGGGATTTGAGGAAATTTTACATTTGTAATTTAACACAATCTTGATATAATTTTATAAGTGGAAATTCTAAAATGTTACCATACCACACATTTCAACAAGAGCTCAAAACACAAAAACCTAATCATTTTCTAAGAATTTACTGAGTAACACAGATTAAATTGAAGAGAGACTCAAACCCTCAGATATGACTTATGTAACCCAGAGAAATCAATATTGACTCCTCTGTTCTAGACCTGTGTCTTTGGCCTCTTTTGTTATTATAATCATACATAATGGTGTGCCTCAGAGAACCTTACCCCCTCTACCTGACCCTTAAACCAAAGCGCCTTTGTTTACCTCACAGGGAGACAATCTGATATCCGATATTGACACCTATGAATGACAGTAAACTAACACATTCCCCTGCCTGAGGCTTGCCATTCTAGGAGATATTTGAAAAAATTAAATGGTCTTTTTAATTCATTTCCACACTCCCCCTCCCGTGCCCCCACCCCCACCTCATCTCTGATACATAAATGAACCTGGCATCCAGACCCAGACAAGATGGTTATTTTGAGACATTACTCTGCCGTCTTACTCCTTTGAAGGAAAGTTATGACCAACCTAGAGAGCATATTAAAGAGCAGAGATATTGCTTTGCCAACAAAGGTCCGTCTAAGTCAAGGCTATGGTTTTTTCAGTGATCATGTATGGATGCGGAGAAGGCAATGACACCCCACTCCAGTACTCTTGCTTGGAAAACCCCATGGACGGAGGAGCCTGATAGGCTGCAGTCCATGGGGTCGCTGAGGGTCAGACATGACTGAGCAACTTCACTTTCACTTTTCACTTTCCTGCATTGGAGAAGGAAATGGCAACCCACTCCAGTGTTCTTGCCTGGAGAATCCCGGGGACGGGGAAGCCTGGTGGGCTCCCGTCTATGGGGTCGCACAGAGTCAGACACAACTGAAGTGAGTTAGCAGCAGCAGCATGTATGGATGTGAGAGTTGGATTATAAAGAAAGCTGAGTGCAGAAGAATTGATGCTTTTGAACTGTGGTGTTGGAGAAGACTCTTGAGAGTCCCTTGGAAAGCAAGGAGATCCAACCAGTCCATCCTAAAGGAGACCAGTCCTGGGTGTTCATTGGAAGGACTGATGTTGAAGCTGAAACTCCAATACTTTGGCCACCTGATGTGAAGAGCTGACTCATTGGAAAAGACCCTGATGCTGGGAAAGATAGAGGGCAGGAGGAGAAGGGGATGACAGAGGATGAGATGGTTGGATGGCATCACCTACTCAATGGACATGGGTTTGGGTGGA
The DNA here is from genome assembly GCF_032452875.1 of Bos javanicus. NCBI lineage: Eukaryota > Metazoa > Chordata > Mammalia > Artiodactyla > Bovidae > Bos > Bos javanicus. The sequence continues at coordinate 1,729,958 of NC_083871.1, read as the reverse complement.
CTCCGGGAGTTGGTAATGGACAGGGAGGCCTGGCATGCTACGGTTCATGGGGTCGCAAAAAGTTGGACATGAATGAGTGACTCAACTGATATGAACACTGCCATCTTCTCTGTCAACTGGTTTTCCAAATAAAGTTATATTCCTTGTCTCATCCCTCGGATTTATTGGCCTCTTGTACAGCAAGCACAGTGAGCTTAAACTCAGTAACACAGTGGAATTTGTGGTTCTTTACCTGTTATTAGTGAAAAGCATTTAGAGTTATGTGACTCAATACAAAATTTGCAGTGCAAAAATGTCATGTGTGTTACTTTTAGAAAAAGCTAAGCATGTACATAAAAAGAACACCTTATAATTTTTTTTTACATAAATATCTCCAAGTGATGGGTTATGGATAACTATGTTTTCTTCTTTGCATTTATATGGTTTATTTAAATTCTATATTCTCTCGATAGGCTATGTGACTAAAAAGCATGCCCAGTTTGAGAGTTGCAATTTAAGTTTTTTATCTGGGGAAAAATGAGGACTACAGCCCAGCATACAGCACCTCAGTTAGTTCTGAGTGACAACTCCAAGTCAGGCTATATACAAGTTTGTAACAAACAGGAAAAGGTCAGTTTTCATCCCAGTTCCAAAGAAGGGCAATGCCAAAGAAGGGCAATGCCAACGAATGTCCAAGCTACCACACAATTGCACTCATTTTACATGCTAGCAAGGTAATGCTGAAAACCCTTCAAGCTAGGCTTCAACAGTATGTGAACTGAGAACTTCAGATGTACAAGCTGGATTTAGAAAAGACAGAGGAACCAGTGATCAAATTCCCAACATCCAGTGCATCATAGAAAAAACAAGAGAATTCTAGAAAAAAGCATCTACTTATGCTTCATTGACTACACTAAAGCCTTTGACTGTGTGGACCACAACAAACTATGGAAAATTCTTAAAGAGATGGAAATATCAGACCACCTTACTTGCCTTCTGAGAAATCTGTATTTAGGTCAAGAAGCAATGGCTAAAACTGGACATGGAACAAGGGACTGGTTCAAAATTGGAAACAGAGTACATAAAGGCTATAGATTGTTACCCTGTTCTTTTAACTTATATGCAAAGTACACCATGGGAAATGCTGGGCTGGATGAAGCACAATCTGGAATCAAGAATGCTGGGAAAGAAATATCAATAACCTCAGATGTGCAGATGACACCACCCTAATGGCAGAAATGGAAGTGGAACTAAAGAGCCTCTTGATGAAGGTGAAAGAGGAGACTCAAAAAGATAGCTTAAAACATTCAAGATTTAAGAAACTAACTCAGCATTCAAGAAACTAACATCATGGCATTCCATCACTTCCCATCCCATCATTTCATATAATATGGAAATTTGGTTGGGATCCTGGAACAGAAAAAAGCACTTTAGGTGAAAACTAGGGTAATCTGAATAATGTATAGACTTTAATTAACAAAGCATCAATATTGATTCATAATTACAACATATGTACCATATTAATATAAGATGTTAATATTAAGTGAAATGTGTGTGGGTTATATTGGAATTCTCTGCATCATCTTCATTTTTCTATAAATCTTAAATTATGTTAAAATAAAATGTTTGAAAAATATGCAGTCCTAATACAACATTGTATATCAAGTAAATTTCAATAAAAAATTAAAATATGTATTCTTATTTATAGAATTTCTTTCACAAAATTTTGTAAACCTATGCTGAAGTTATAGTTAAATGTTGTTAATGTAAAACAGCAAAGATTCACAATTATTTATTAAGGACTAATATAAAAGACACACTGACAGGTGCTTGGTGAAAATATATCAATAACACACAAACTTTCATCTTGTCTGCATGCTAGTGAAGATAGAAGTGAATATATTATGTAAGTGCTATGCTGAGCATGAAGAGCATTATGATTTAGCTAAAATAAAAAGAAAGCCATTATCTAATAGATGAATTTAAAAGGTGTCACACAGAATGAATAATTAAAATACATCTTGAAATATTAGTGCTGTTTCAACTGACAGAGTGTGAATGAAATGTGCTCTTAGCTTAGATGAGAACATTCAGTCTTACATTCCTTCATTCTTTCAAAGAACATTTATTTAATACACACTAAGTCAAGACCCAATTTTGTAGATTCTGTAGCAAATAAATTTTACTGCTATTTTAATCAATAGGTAGAGACTACTTTCATTTCCCTTGAATCTGGGCCAGTCCAATGACTTGTTTTGAAAAGAAAAAGGCAATGAGAGTGATGCAATGTAGCTTCCAAGTCAGTGTCTTTAGATCTGCAAGTCCCTTCTTCATTCTCAGACAGCTGCCTTTTGGAACACAGTCATGAAATGAGAATGAAGACCAAGTAGCAGAGCTTATGCATGTGGATGGAAACCTAGGTGCCCTGGCCTTCATGAGCCCCCGGTGGAGAGAAGCACCACCTGTCTGCAGTGTGAGTCAACCCTTAGGAGTTAACAGCCCCAAACATAAACTACAGCCCATACCCAATGCTTATTGAGACGCCAACCTGGGAAAGTCAGAGCAGCTGTGTGCACTTTTACATGGGAAGAATGCAAATAACCTACAGTGAGTCAACTCGAGAATTGTGAAAGAAATTAAATGTTTTAAACTTTGGGGGCTTTAATTTTGGGGGCTTTTGTTATGAATCAATATCACAGACACAGAAGTTGGTATTTGTGAGGCTGGCTTTGGATCCAGGCAGAACCTTAAGTTTAAAGCAGGTTATTTTTGAAGTCTGGAAAGGAAGTGAGAAATTTGTTCACAAAATTACTGTTTAAGTCTTCAGAAAAGGGATCCTATTGTATAAATAGTATAGTTGCTAGCTGAATGTTCCATGCAATAAGATATAAGAAAGAAAATGTATAAAATGAATTTGTAAATCTAAAATAAATTTCCAGGAAGAATAAATACCAACTGGTTTCTTTTCACTGATTGTATAAAACTATGGGACTTAAATAAATTAAAGCAACTGTCTGTAAAACTGGTAATTTAGGGAATTTCAAATATTGGACCTGAAAAACAAAACAATTCCTCTAGTTTCTCCAAGGATCCAAAATTTGGCCAAGTAGGAAATGGATCCAGGATGAAGACCAAGTTCAGGGAGCTGCCAGTGTAAAGATTAAGTCAAGTCTCAGTGGCTCAGCAGTAAAGAATCCCACCTGCAATGTAGGAGACTTACAGGAGACTTCAGTACGATTTATTGGTTGCAAGGATCCCCTGGAGGAGGAAATGGCAACCCACTCCAGAATTCTTGCCTGGAAAATTCCATGGACAGAGGATCTTCGCAGGCCATAGGGTTGCAAAAAGTCAGACATGACTGAGCAACTGAGCATGCATGTGGCTATCAGACCCTTTATTAAAATCTCAGAAAGCTTTAGGATGTCCCCCCACAGTCCTTCCACTAAACAAAAGGGCTTCTAAGATACTAAGGACAATGTTCTACAACACCATGTAGGACTTCGCAAAGTTGAGGGGGACTCATCTGTAAGAATGTGCAAATATAGATAATCACAGGCAGTGGTCCCCAACATCTTTGGAACCAGGGCAGTTTTGTAGAAGACATTTTTTCCATGGACCAGGAACGAGGGGATGGTTTGAGGATGATTCAAGCACATGACATTTATTGTATACTTTATTTCTATTATTACTATATCAGCTCCACCTCAGATCATCAGACATGATCTAGAATTTAATCCACAGTATTAAAAGGAGGTATCTTACTTGCACTGAAAGTGGCAGAAACAGTTCAACATGCAAAGATGACTTTGAGCCCCCAGACTACTTTGCTGAGGAAGCAAGCTTAGAAAATTACTAATTTCTTATGGAGCAGGAATACAGGATCCAAATGGTGGATCCAAAATCCATGAGGAAGCATCCCTGTTAAACAGAACTGATACCTGACCAAGGATCACTCTGTTCCAGGAGCAGAGGGAGTGGGTAGCATGGGCTTGGCTTGATTCAGAAGACTGTAATATAGTTACTATCATATGGCTCCTGTCCTTTACTTGTGTACTAATAGGTGGATCAGGGCCCAGGCAGATGGCCAAAATTTACTTCAGTCTCTTTTTTAAAGACTTATCTTCAAATACAGTCAACATATGAATTGAGTGTGGGACACAATTCAGACCGTAACACCTCCTTTTTTGCACAGGAGTGTCTATGGCAGTTACTTTGTTTTCTTCACCCCATTTCATATCTGCTGTGATAAGGCAGGTAGCTCCCCACACCTGAAAAAAAAAACATGCATGCAGAAAACCTCATCTACAATTGAACCTGATGTAGATGATGAAATCTTGTACCTTAAGCCCAAGCGTGATGAGAATTCATCAATACAGGATGAAAATTGAGAAAGTTTTAAGAGGGGCGCCTGTACTTCACAGGCAAGAATAGTAATGTAGTGTTAGTTGCTCAGTCATGTCCAACTCTTCGTGAGTCCATGGACTATAGTCTGCCAGGATCTATTGTCCATGCAATTCTCCAGGCAAGAATATTGGAGTGGGTTGCCATTCTTTTCTCCAGGGGATCTTCCAAACTCAGAGGTTGAACCTGGGTCTCCTGCATTGTAAGGCAGATTCTTTACTATCTGAACCACTAGGGAAGCAGGCAGGAGGAATGTAAGTAATTTACATTACTAACCCTGGGCATAAGAGTTGCTATAAATGCTTTGCCACTCCTCCTATTGAGAGATAGAGTCCATTTCCACTCCCCTTCATCCTGGCTGGCCCTGCAGTTGTTTTGGCCCATACCATGAGGCAGAGCCCATACCAAGGGCTTCCCTTGTGGCTCAGCTGGTAAAGAACCCGCCTGCAATGTAGGACACCTGAGTTCGATCCCTAAGTTGGGAAGATCCCCTGGAGAAGGGGAAGTCTACCCACTCCAGTATTCTGCCTGGAGAATTCCATGGGGTCACAAAGAGTCAGACACAACTAAGTAACTTTCATTTCATGAGGCACAGGTAACCCTGCTTATCTTCTGTGACATCTGCCTGTGGTACTAGGAACTCTCAGTCTGAACCTAGTGACTAGGCTGAGACTGAAGAGGAAAAGTTAAAATTTTACCTCCTTCTGTCTCTGTAACTCACCTTGCCCCTTGCAAACTCTGGATCACGTAGGTCACATAGTCTCAGAAAGTGGGGACTTGCAATACTAGGAACTGGAGTTTATCCCACTCACCTTTGTCCTGCTGTTTGCAATCACCCAGCCCCTGCAAAGCTGCTTAATCATGCCTGTCCAAGTCAGGAATCCCTCTGCCTATCTTGACCACTGTTCCCACATGCATGAAACTCCTTAGTTTAAACCAGTCTATTAACAGTTTGTGTTGCCCACTACAGTCTGTCTATAAAAACTCTGTAATCCCTTTGTTTGGGGCTCGGAGCTTGGAGTGTTAACTCCTCTTGCTCACCAGCATAGTAAACCTGAGTTCTCTAACTCTCTGAGTGTGTGGCTTGGATTCTCAAATACTGGTTTCTTCAACAAGATAAGCTGTGAGGAGATGCCATGTGCAGGAGAACTGATGTGTCCCAGCTAACAAGCCTAGCTGAGCTCTTAGCTGAAAGCCAGCAACTACTCCCAGCAATGTAACTGAGCCACCTGAAACATATTCACCCAGTCAAGCCTCCATATAATGGCAGCTTCAGCCAACACTAAAGGGAGGAGAGGTACCACCTACCTTCAGCCTTTGTGTTTCTGGGTGGGTGAAATGCAGCAACAAAGAACTGAAACTGTCCTGTATATTATTATGTATTGTGGAAACTTTAAAAAATAAAATAATACTCATAAAAAATATTTAAGAGATATGAAATAACAGAATGTGATGGCCCAAGGACAAAAGAGCAGATAAAACCAAGGAGGGTCTTGGAAAGCAGGAACAGAAAAACCAGACCCTTATCACCCTTCCCTCCCCCATGTTGTAACTATTAATGGATTTCAGGTCCTCGTGAGCAATATAACTTGTCTCCCCTCTTACACCATAGAGAGAAGATATTTGCCTTACTCTCCGCACCCCCCCCCCACCCCCAGTATATGTGCCTCTTCCAATCAGCAAATGACCCTCAAAAGACCCCTATCCCACTCCTTGTACCCTGGGTATCAAAGTGGACTAAGGACCCTTGTTCAATGTTGGTTCTCCCTTGAGGGGGCCCGCTGTTCTAACAGCATCTCCCACTCTAATAAATTTAATTTCCCTTTCATTCCATCTCATATCTGGAAATTCTTTTCCAACCCACGTGCAGACCACAACATTTTTGGTGGCCTATACAGGGAACGTAGGTGGCCCACCTCCTTTCTTCTCCTTTTTCAAAAGAACCCTCTGCCAAGAGGCAAGTGCTGTGGAAGCAACTGGGGAATTCTGGCCGGGGTTACCCTCTGGTGTGTTCCAAAGGCCCCACTGCTCACTGAGCCCCAGTAGCCGTCGCCCAAATGGGTGACGGTCTCTCCTTTGTCTTCTTTCCAACTGAGGACTAGGACAACCGATATTGTGTGGACATGGGTCAGGCACTTAAAAGCTATAGTACATCTGCAACATGAAGACTCCCATATGAGGATAAGGGGGATATGGAATGGATCAGGCCACAAGGGCATCCACCCCCAGCAAGACAACTTCTGTGCACCATATCAGGCACATAGTGGTTAAAGCAAAACAGAGACCATTGTCCCCTGTCCACCACCTCCCCAATAGGATTGTAAGGCGGATTCCTCAGCCTTCTTCCCTGTCACTTTCACTTCTTTCCCTTTTGGTACAGATTGATTTACAGGAGCCTGTGTGTAGCCTCTGAGCCATAATTTCTTTACATTCAGTCCTTCATGGCCCTCAGCCAGAATCCGGATTTGAGGGACTCATGCCACATGTGTCTTTCTGTTGCCTCCCTATCACCTGTCCCACTCTATCTGTCTCCATCAGATTTCCTAGAGGACCCCTCACTTGACCTTTCATATCCACATGATCTCTAGGAAAGGATTCTGAGGTTCCCTTTGGTCCAGGTCTTTCTACTATATTCAAAAGCCTGAAGGATCAAAAACTCTCCTAACATTCTAAAGAATCCACTATAACTGCTCTTGTTTCTCAGGGTGGGGAAGGACCAAGCTTCCCCCACTCTGCAAGTCCCCTTAACCCTTCAGATCCTTCTGATGGGACAAAGACCTCACTTCCCACCAGAGGGACAATCCAAGATTTTATCAGCTGATCTGCCCCTGATATTGGAGTCAACTTGAGCACTGTTTGGTCTATATTTAGCTATAAAAGTATGACTACATATGGAAAGATGACTTGTTAACACAAGATAGCCAAGATATTCTTTAGACTCTGGGGAGAAAACTGGTTAAAATGATTTTTTTTTTTTCCCTTGGAAACTACAAAATCAGTTATTTTTGCATATGCAATTAAAAACAACTAGCTTGTTAAAAGGCCTGCCTAGGGAAAAGCTTGAAGTTAACCCTTTTCATATCCTTGAAATACACAGCCCAACTTGCCTGAGACCTCAGCCTTGGGCAAATTAGAACTTCAAAAAAAAAAAAAAAAAGTGGGTGGGGGTGTCAAATAGACATTTTAAATCTCAAGCAGAAAACTATGAGATCTTTGTTTGGCTGTCTGTCTGGACTTATATATGTCTCAGTGTGTGTCTTTTTTTTTTTTTTTTTTTTTTAATAATATTGCTGAAGTTGTAAATGAATTCTAATTTAATTGGCCTAAATAAAAGTGAGCACTTACAAATCAGGCAATTCTAAATACAAAATATTAACCTAAATGAATTTCAAACTCACTTGAACTGGGAAATATTCAATATTAAATATATAGTATTAATGTTTACTTGTTAATCTAATATAGACATGTCTAAGAGTCATTAAGCATAGTATTTTCATTGTGCCTAGGTTTATTATAAGCTAAGTATTGTTATATTGTTATATCTGTTACAAGTTTATCAGCAACAAAAGTACCTCAAGTGAAGAAATTCAAAAAATGTAAATGAGATATGAGCTTTTAGATAAACTCTATTAAGAATAATTATACTTTAGAAATGTCAGTCTAAAACAGTCTCTCTAGGTCTTGGTAACCTGAATTTCTAGTGTTGTGCTAAACTAAGTGATGGAAGTTTATTGACAATAAAATAAGATTATGAAACATTCAGTACTTAACACTAACTTCCTCTTACACAGAAACTAAGGAGATTTGGACTATTAATAAATAATATTTGATGCCATCCTGAGATGTTCTCTAGAATTTCTTTTTAGAAATTATCACTGATATTTATGTTCACCAATCTATAGAATGCTAATATAAAGGTCAGTTCTTGGTTGCTTAAGGAAAGTAGGATGTGTATTTTCAGTAAAGAAGATATGAGGAATGAAATTACATTTTATGAAGGGAGAAGGAAGTAGGTCTGACTTACAGATGGCTGTTTCAGGATGGGAGAGTTAAGTAGTGGGTATAGAACTTGATAAGGTCCTATGGAAAGTGGACCATGAGAGAAGAGTTTTGTGCATAAATACAAGTTTTCTTGAGATGTTGAACTGCCTTTGATAATGGATTTTAAGTTTCTTTGCCTCTGAAGTGATCTGTTCTATGTTTACCTTTGAAATCTTTTGTTAACTTTGACTAAGTGAATAATTATTGCTTCAGAGTGACTTATATGACCCTATCTGGCTGGTTTTATAAATTCTTTTGATATTTATCAACAAAACTACCTAAATAACTTGACTTCTAGATAACTTTGGGATGCTTCAGAGGGCCGCTGAGACATCCTAAAGAGCTATTAAACTACCCGGGTTCATTGGACATGTTAATTTTTTTTTTGGGGGGGACATATTAAATTATATGGGAAGTACTGCTGAAGGGGTGGTAAATCTTCTCTGATTATATTGTATGGTTGATGTTACTAATATAGATATCCTAGAAATTATGTGAAATTCATGAAAATCTGATATGTCCCGGTAAAATGTTGTCAGTTATAATTCTAGTTGTCATGTTCAAGTGTTACAAGTCACAGCAATAAGCAGGTTACTTTGTCAATTACAATTTAATCAGATTTTAAACATGCCTTCTATGTTTCACTCTGATGCTTTTGCAAGAATACTGCTACTTCAAGATTTATGGAAATATTTTTCAAAGATTAACTGATAAATTTTGTTTGTTTGTTATCTGGTAAATTGGTAACAGACTGAAATTTAGTCTACTCTTATATTAAGAAAACAAAGTTTTCTTAGAACGTAGCTTTTGATAACAGATTATAAATTTCTTTGCCTTTAAGTGATTTATATCTGTTTATAAAATATTTTGTTACTTTGGTAAAGTAAATAAGCATTATTTAACATTATGATACATGTCAAAGCTCATTCTGCTTCTATAAAAAAGAGCCCTTCACTGTTAGACTGAAAAGTTGTCACTGAACCATGAAAGTTGCTGGGATTCTTGGCCTCCAGAGAAGAAGAATTCAATCCAGGGCCAGAGACAAGTTTGATTGCTCAGAGCTTTTGTATAATAAAATTGTATTAAAGTATAAAAGAGATAGAGAAAGCTTCTGACATAGATATCAGAAGGGGGCAGAAAGCGCCCACTTCGCTAGTGTTAGCAAAAGAGTTATATACTTTTTAATTAGTTATTACAATGAATCAAAATAATTTCTGGAGGTTGTAAAGATCTTACTAGACCCACTCTCATAATTTACAGTGTAAGAGGATTAGCCAGAAGGTTTTCAGGAAGGAGAAACTGTCCTCAAGCAGGATATTGTTGTTATATAAGCCTTAGCACAGAGTTTAAATAGAGTTGTTTATTGTATAATCATCAGTTCCAGGCTTAAAGATAAAAATGTTTTATGTGACAAAGACCAAGGAATATAGAGGAAAAAAAAAAAAAGTTTGTTCTTTCCTCCCACTTGAGAATTCCAGACCCCTCTCTTTTTGAGGACTCCTGGACTTCTTATCAACCTACCTAGGAATTGACTCTCTCAAGACTTTTGCTATCCTGATGTCCTTAAAACATGGCAAGAGTCTACTCCTAAATTGAAGAATTAAAAATGGGTGAACAATAGCTGTAAATCAGAGTCAGGGCTATGGGAAATCCAAGATGGCCACTTGGATTTTCTTGGCTCCCTGACAAACTTCAATTCATTTGATGGGTTAAAGCTGTTAGGTAGGTAGAATAGGGAAAAGGAGTCCAAAATGGCATTGGCTAAAAAAGTCAAAGGAAGGTCCGTGGACCGGAGTGAAGACTTCAGGCAGAACAAACAGCACTCTTGGCTAAGCCCAATTTGCATAGGGCAGGCCCAGGTGGAGGAAAAAACATAAAAGGAAGAGCCAAAGCGCTTTCTGATGGACTCTCTCTCTCTCACTCTCTCTCCCTCCCCCGCGATCTCCTCCACTCTCTTCTCTTTGAGTCTTGGAGTCTCCTGCTATGTTCTAAATAAAATGGAGCTGTAACACTGATTTGCCTAAGAGCTGTAGCACGGTTTGTCCAAGACCCGAGAGCTGTGACGTGCTGAGGGCTTTAATGTCCATCACTCCAAATCTTTGTTGTGACAAGACAAAGAACCGAGGAACATACACTCGCGTGACATCTATGGTGCCGTGACTCGGATTTAACCTGGTTGAAACAACCTCCACGCGGAAGAGGCCAAGCACAGCAGGAGCCCAACTCAGTGAAGCTCCCACACTAGAAGTGGAAGGCGAAGAAACCCAGTGCAGGGGAAGGCCCATCTTGCTGGAAACCAGAACAGTAAAAAATGAACACAGTAGAAATCTCACGCGGCCCAGTCTCAGATTCCAGAAGACCTCCAGTTAAGGTAAGAGGTCCTCACACCTATGGCTGGAGGGACCTTTACAATCTCTCGTTTCTTGTTTCCTCGAACCTCCTGTGAACAGGCGGGTGGCAGGGGGCACAATTGAGGGACTCTGGAGAGGCTACTCCTCAGCATGTCCCAAAGGTGCTATCTGCTGAGCCCCATTAGCTGTTACCCAAGCCGGCGGGGGTTCTTCTGTCCTTTCTCTGTGCCAAGGATCAGGCCAATGAAACTGTGAACACTGGTCAGATATTTAGCAAATTTTCTGGTGGGCTATGAAGGGGATTCCTTGGCACATTTTTTCCACTGCTTTTTCCTCCTGTCCTTCAGCTCTCTCCCGGGACTCAAGCCCGGCCAAAACTAATGAAACTCAGGCTCTGATGTCTCATTGCAAAAATTCATTGAGAGACAAAGCAAAAAGAGGTGAATTTGTTAGGATCCAGAGAGAAGCCACTCTTCAGGGTGTGAACCATTGCAAGGGCTGGGGCCATGGACTTAGGCCTGGATAGATTTTGTGAGAGGGTGGAATTCATATGCTAATGAGTGAGAGGATCATCCCAGCCATTGGGGAACCACCCACTCCTCCCTCTTTTGACTGTGCCTTGGAGCTGTCCTGCCACCTCTGTCCTGTCCTATCTGTTGGCTTATAGATTGGGGATTAAGGTTTACTTGAATCATCTTGGACCCAATTGATTTTAATTGGTTTACATTATACCCTTGTGCTATGTCATTCTTTCAAAGATTGTGCTCTGCCCCCTTCCCTCCTGTTTCATGCTCTTTTCCTGAGCCCCATCCAGACCCACAAGGTTGCCTCTACAATCTTCTGGAGAAACATCCAGAAAATAGCTGGCCTTGGGAGGGAAATACTCTATAATATTCAACCCCCTAATCCTACCCAATACTGGTCATACTGGAGATCTTGGGGATGCCCAAACTCTAGTCTGGGGGATCCCAGGAGGTCATCACGCCTTGACCTGCCTAGGGATCGGTCTTCGAAAGGTTGTCACACCTCAACCTGTTTGGAGATCCTCTAGTCCCAGGGGTCCCAGGAGGTCATCACGCCTCAACCTGCCCAGGGACCCAATTCTCGGGAGGCCGACACGCCTCGACCTGCCCAGGGATTCGATCTCTAGGAGGCTGTCACGCCTCAGCCTGCCTGGGGATCTGCACGCTGACCTGGGGACGCCTGGCTCTCAGGATGCAACAGTTCTGGGTAGGATAAGCTTCAGAAAGACTCACCCTTAAGGAAGTCTACCTATGAAAACAGAAAGAAGCCTATTACTTGTGGGACTGTTCCCAGTCTCAGCATTAACTCAGGAGCCCAATGAGAACCCCATTGCCTTTCTGGAGAGGCTAAAAGAGGCGCTCCAAAAGTTTACCAACCTGGACTTAGACTCTTACGAGGGACGGGTGATTTTAAAGGACAAATTCCTGTCCCAATGTGCATCAGATATCAGAATTAAGTTACAGCAGCTACAACAGCAGGACCCTGCTGCCTCTTTAGATGAGATGGTCCAGTCAGCCACCAATACCTTATCATGATAAGGAGGCCAAGACCCAGGAGAAGGAGAGAAATAAAGAGACAAGGCATGCCCAGATGCTGGCCACCCTCCAGAGAAGCCCTGTGGCAAACCCCGAGTACTTGAGGGACAAGGCACGAGACAAATGCCTGATCTGTAGACAGGCAGGGCATTGGGCCAAAGAGTGTCCAAACCGTTACAAGTCTCCTAGAACGGCTTGCCACAAATGTCATCAACTGGGACACTGGGCAGCACTCTGCCCTCGGGACCCATGAGCCTCAAGGTCAAGCGCCAAGCCTACCCTCACGATGGTTCAAGAGGACTGAAGCGGCCCGCTCCAGCCAGCCTGCCTGTCACAGATAACCATCACGGGGCTGGAGCCAAGAGTGCAACTGGATGTGGCAGGTAGGTCCGAGGATTTCTTGGTTGACCCAGGGGCTACCTACTCTGTCTTGATCTCCTACTCTGGAGACTTCTCCTCCCAAACCAGTACCATTGTGGGTGCTACAGGAAAAGCAACTACTAAAAGATTCACCCGAGCACTTCTTTGCTGCTGGGATGGACAAATATTTTCCCACCAGTTTCTGGTGGTCCCTGAGTGACCTATCCCCTTATTGGGAAGAGATATACTCACTAAACTGGGGACCACCTTTGTGATGGGAAGTTTTCCAGCCCCTAGAGCTCTACAGCTCCTGGTTACTACTGAAGAACCCATTACACCTTCAATACAGAGGGGCCAAAAACTATGGGAAGACAAAATTAACCCCCAGGTGTAGGACCAGGGAATTCCTGGACAAGCCCACCAAGCTGAACCAGTCATCATTGTCCTGCAAGATCCCACTCGGTTTCCTAACCAGAAACAAAATCCTCTCAAAAGAGAGGCTCGGGAGGGACTGCAGCCTTTAATAAATAAATTCCTTGCTTGTGGGCTATTGGTCCCCACCAGTTCGCCATGTAACACCCCAATCCTCTCAGTTAAAAAAAAAAAAAAAAATGGAACCCAGAGAATGGTTCAAGATCTCCGGATCATAAATGAAGCTGTAGTACTTCATCCCACAGTACCCAATCCCTATGTAATCTTGGGAGAAATCCCACCCAGTGCCAAGTGGTTTACAGTCTTGGATCTCAAAGATGCATTTTTTTGCATACCACTGGCTAAAGAATCCCAATACCTCTTTGCCTTTCAGTGGGAGGCCCCAGGAGAAAAACACCAGCAGATGACTTGGACAGTATTACCTCAGGGGTTCAGAGATAGCCCCCACCTGTTTGGACAGGCCCTTAGCCTGGATCTCCTAGATCTGGACCTGGGACCTAATGGGAAAATATTACAATATATAGATGACCTACTAATCTGCTCTCCAGATGAGAAAAGTGCCCAATAACATGCAGTTCAGGTTCTAAACTTCTTGGCAGAAAGGAGATATAAAGTCTCCCGTGCTAAGGCACAGATGGTCGAGACAAAGGTCACTTACCTGGGAGTTCAGATTACACACGGGTCTAGGAGGCTGTCCTCTGATCGGGTAAAAGGAATCCTCCAGTTGCCCTCCCCCATGACTCGAAAACAATTGCGAGCTTTCCTGGGGCTAACTGGTTATTGTAGAACTTGGATACCCAACTACGGTCTAATTGTCCAGCCCTTATATGAAAGTTTAAAGGGACGAGATGATTCAATCCCAGTGATGTGGGGAACTCCTCAAAAGAAGGCAGAGGCTACACTAAAACAGGCCTTAACTCAGGCACCTGCCTTGAGGTTGCCAGACCCAGAAAAAGCACTCCAACTTTATGTCCATGAAAGAGAGGGAATAGCCTTGGGAGTGTTAACTCAAAGGTTGGGATCTGAGCCCCAGCCTGTAGCTTACTTATCCAAGAGGCTCGATCCAACCGCCCAAGGCTGGCCCCCCTGCCTTCGAAATCTTACAGCTATTGCAATCATGATAGAAGATGCCTTAAAACTCTCCTTTGGGGGCAAACTAACTATTTTTACCAGCCACCAAGTAAAACAACTCCTAAATGGGAGAGGCCATTTATGGATGTCTGATCAAAGAGTCCTCAGATATCAAGTCATGCTGATGGAAAATCCAGGCCTCACTATATCCCCTTGTGAGGTTCTTAATGCAGCCACCCTCCTGCCTACCCCCGAGGGCTCTCTCCCCTTTCACTCTTGTCTAGAAACCTTGGACCACTGGACAAAACCCCAAGAGGGGTTGTCAGAAGATCCTCTGACCAATCCTGAGGAAATCTGGTACACTGATGGAAGCAGCTTTGTCTTGGATGGAAAAAGAAGAGCTGGATATGCAGTAGTCTCCAATTTTGAGACCATAGAGGCTAAGCCTCTGCCACCAGGTACATCAGCCCAATTAGCTGAGCTCATAGCCCTGACTCGAGCTTTAGGGCTTGGAAAAGGAAAAAGAATAGCCATTTACACTGACTCCAAGTATGCCTTTCTGGTGCTACATGCACATGCGGCTATTTGGAAAGAAAGGGGCCACTTGACCACCCGAGGGTCCCCAATCAAATATGGTGATCAGATTCTTCGACTCTTGGAGGCAGTCCATCTGCCCACTGAGGTTTCAGTCTCCCACAGTAAAGGACACCAAAAAGGGAACACTGAAGTGGCACGAGGGAACCAAGCAGCTGATCAGGCAGCTAGGAGAGCAGCATTACAGAACCATTACCTAATAGGGATTGCCACCTTAGTTCCACACACTAATTTGCCAGAAACTCCTTCATATACTGAAGGCGAGACTCTTAAAGCTAAGAGTGAGGGCTTTCAAGAAGATCATATGGGGTGGTTCCAAAGGAGGGACTCCTTTTTCTGCCTGGAAACCTTCAATGGAAGTTGGTTAACTCCTTACATGCCACTACTCATTTAGGAGAAAAGGCCGTCCACAGATTACTAGAAAGGTCCTTCAGAGGAACAGGCTTCCAAACAACTATAAAACAGGTGGTCTCCTCTTGTCCAACTTGCCAATTAAACAACACCCAAGGAGCTCGAAGACCCAAGCTGGCCCAGCCTGTCCAATGATGTGGGGCCGACCCAGGAGAGGACTGGCAGATGGACTTCACCCAGATGCCAGTTTCTCAAGGGTATAAATACCTATTAGTTATGATAGATACATTCACAGGATGGATTGAAGGCTTTCCCACACAGACTGAGAAGGCTGAGGAGGTGGTAAAAAAAACTGCTCCATGAAATCATTCTAAGATTTGGTCTTCCCAGATCATTACAAAGTGACAATGGGACATCATTTACTTCTAAGGCCACCAAAGGGGGTCTCGAAAGCATTGGGCATTACTTATTATCTCCATTGTGCCTGGAGGCCTCAATCTTCAGGAAAAGTAGAAAGAGCCAATCAATTCTTAAAATCAGCGATAAAAAAGATAACCCAAGAGACCTCCCTGGGATGGAAGGAGGCTTTACCAATAGCTCTCCTCAGCACCCCCATTGCCCCTAAGGAACAGGTTGGTCTTAGTCCTTATGAGATGCTATATAGGAGACCTTTTGTTTATGTCAATGACCTCTTCCTAGATCCAGAGGTTCAGACCCTCCAGTCTTATACCATGGCCACTGGGCAATTCCAACAGGATATACGCTTGTGGGGTATGAACCAGGACCCAAAAGATTCTAAAGAGTCACCACTATATGCTCCAAGAACTCAAGTCCTGATTAAAGTCTGGAAAAAATGGGTCCCCAAAGGCTCAACTCCAGCCCACATGGAAGGGCCCCTACCCTGTAATACTTTCTAGCCCCACAGCAGTCAAGGTACCACGACATGACTCCTGGATTCACTACTCACGAGTCAAGCCATGGAAGAAAACAGAAGAGGACACTCGATACACCTGTGAGCCCCCGGGAGATCTCAGATACCTATTCAGAACTACCAATGAGTGCCATTCTAATGAAAACCCCCAAAATCTGGTTTCTGAGGATAAGATTTCTCAGGATAACTCTAAAGAGCCAACAGAGCTTGACAGAGACTGTACTCCAAAACAGACAGGAAATAGATCTTCTGATCCCTGAACAAGGAAGGACTTGAGCCATTCTGGCCATCTGAATTTAAAACTGACCAATGTCCCTACTAGTCCTTGTTATGCTATATTGATGATGCTTATGATTATTCCATGTACTGTCAATTGTCTAACCTGTTTTGTCTCTGCCCAGGTCAACCAGCTACAACATGCAGTGCCAGTTCAATAAAGACATAAAACTACAGCCAGCCACGGAAAATATCACACACCCTTGGACACCACTATAAGGACTCTGAGGATTGAGACTAGCAAGAGGGGGAGTCCCCAAAACCCTCTCAGTCCCAGTTAAGCAGGAAGTAGCCAGAAAGACCTTGATGCCCCTATTCCCAGAGAATTGGGCCTCCCATCTCTTGAGGGGGGAATGTTAAGTAGGTAGAACAGGAAAAAGGAATCCAAAATGGCAGTGGCTAAAAAGGTCAAAGGAAGGTCCGAGGACCAGAGTGAAGACTTCAGGCAGAACAAACAGCACTCCTAGCTAAGCCCAATTTGCATAGGACAGGCCCAGGTGGAGGAAAAAGCATATAAAAGGAAGAGCCAAAGCGCTTTCTGACGGACTCTCTCTCTCACTCTCTCTCCCTCCCCTGCACGCTCCTCCATTCTCTTCTCTTCGAGTCTTGGATTCTCCTGCTATCTTCTAAATAAAATGGAGCTGTAACACTGATTTGCCTAAGAGCTGTAGCACGGTTTGTCCAAGACCCGAGAGCTGTGACGTGCCAAGGGCTTTAATGCCCATCACTCCAAATCTTTGTTGTGATGAGACAAAGAACCGAGGAAGATACACTCGCGTGACAAAGCCTTCCCTGCTTACAGAATTAATGTCCTCACAATGACCAAAAAAAAAACAAAAACAGAAAATTATATTTCACTTGATAATGAGTTCCTAGTTTTATTAATTAAGGTCTAGTGTTTACTAAATTAACCTTATTAATTAAGGTTTAGTGTTTTCTAAAACTCGCTTCTGAGCTAGTTCCTGATTGCTATATTATATTGCTAAAAGATTTAATCAAGTTATTAAAAAGGACACTCTGCGTTTGTTTCTAAAGCTTATCTCAGTAACTAATCTTTGGATAAAGGTCAGATGCTTCATGGTGTACAACCAGGAGATTAACACCTGGCTATAATCATTTAACTAAGTCAAATGACCTGGGATCAGTTCAGTTCAGTTGCTCAGTCATGTCCGACTCTTTGTGACCCCATGAATTGCAGCATCCCAGGCCTCCCTGTCCATCATCGACTCCCAGAGTTCACCCAAACTCATGTCCATCGAGTCGGTGATGCCATCCAGACGTCTCATCCTCTGTCGTCCCCTTCTCCTCCGGCCCCCAATCCCTCCCAGCATCAGAGTTTTTCCAATGAGTCAATTCTTCGCATGAGGTGGCCAAAGTATTGGAGTTTCAGCCTCAGCATCAGTCCTTCCAATGAACACCCAGGACTGGTCTCCTTTAGGATGGACTGCTTGGATCTCCTCGCAGTCCAAGGGACTCTCAGGAGTCTTCTCCAACACCACAGTTCAAAAGCATCAATTCTTTGGTACTCAGCTTTCTTCACAGTCCAACTCTCACATCCATACATGACCACTGGAAAAACCAAAGCCTTGACTAGAGGGACATTTGTTGGCAAAGTAATATCTCTGCTTTTTAACATGCTGTCTATGTTGGTCACAACTTTCCTTCCGAGGAGTAAGCGTCTTTTAATCTCATGGCTGCAATCACCATCTGCAGTGATTTTGGAGCCCCCCAAAATAAAGTCTGACACTGTTTCCCCACCTATTTTCCATGAAGTGATGGGACCGATGCCATCATCTTAGTTTTCTGAATGTTGAACTTTAAGCCAACTTTTTCACTCTCCTCTTTCACTTTCATCAAGAGGCTTTTTAGTTCCTTTTCACTTTCTGCCATAAGGGTGGTCTCATCTGCATATCTGAGGTTATTGATATTTTTCCTGGCAATCTTGATTCCAGCTTGTGCTTCTTCCAGCCAGAGTTTCTCATGATGTACTCTGCATATAAGTTAAATAAGCAGGGTGACAATATACATCCTTGATGTACTCCTTTTCCTATTTGGAACCAGTCTGTTGTTCATGTCCTGTTCTAACTGTTGCTTCCTGACCTGCATATAGGTTTCTCAAGAGGCAGGTCAGGTGGTCTGGTATTCCCATCTCTTTCAGAATTTTCCACAGTTTACCTAATGAAAATTCTTGATTTCTAATTCTTACTTTTTATTTTACTAATAACTGCTAGCTATATTATTTTCTATTTTTCTTTTTTCAGAAGATTGTTTCTTATATTACCAAATATGTGACTGAGCCTGTAATAAAATGCTGATATGCAATTCCATATAAGATCAATGATTGTAACAATGTGACTCTAGATATGGGAAGAAGCAGCAAGAGGGAATATTTTCCTGGACCAAGAGGCTAATAAGACAGGTATGGTCCAGAGACTTTTGCTACTCACAAGGTCTCGTCTAGTAACAGCACCCTGAGTGGCCTGTCAGTGGAATCCTCGTTAGACCTGGGAATGAGCCTTCACAGCACCGTGGGACACAATGGCCATGAAATGCCCCAAAGCAAGGTCAGATATGTGGCTATGAAGGAACCCTGCTGACTGGACTGTGACCACTGCAAGCTGCTGACCTTCAACATCCCCTGAAAAGAGTTCAGGGTGGAGATCAGAAATAGGGCACTCTGCCTCTGGGAAGAAAAATAATAATATTAATAATAATAAAATAAAAACAGAACTGTCCTTCAGATAGTCAGATGCTTTTAGGAGCCCAAATTCTTGCATCTTCTCATACCTAGAGAAACACATCATCAACCAATGTCTGGTCCTGGTTCTTCTGGCTGGTCTCTGAGAAGTTTTTCTACTTCTATTAGTCTTTGAGCTATGTACATTTAACTTTCTTGTTAAGGTTATTTCTTCTAGAATACAACAAATCTCCAAATGGCAGTACAAGAATATTCTCTGACCAACACGTAGACAATACTGAAACAAGTCACCTTATCATTCCATGGACTCTCATCTCCCTCCATAAATGCACCCTGACAGAGAGCAGACAAAGGGAACCCAGAGCCCTATGATGACCCTGTACAGCTTGAAGAAGTCAGAGTGGTCATCGCCCCTTTTCCTATGAGACTGGGTTCACAAATGTCTGAGAAGGTAAATAGATAGATAATTAGACATGAGCAGGGTATCAAAGGAAGCCAAAGAATTGGCCCTAAAAATAAAGAGAGGGAGGAATATGGTGACACAAGGAGGGAAGAGCAGATAAAACCAAGGAGGGCCTTGGAGTGCAGGGACAGAAAAACCAGACCCTTATCACCTTCCCTCCCCCATGTTGTAACTATTAATGGATTTCAGGTCCTCCTGAGCAGTATAACCTGTCTCCCCTCCTACCCCATAGAGAGAGGATATTTGCCTTACTCTCCTTGCCTCCCCCACCTTCCCCCAGTATACGTGCCACTTTCCAATCAGCAAATGACCAGCAAAAGACCCCTATTCCACTCCTTGTACCTTGGGTATAAAAGTGGACTAAGGACCCCTGTTCAATGTCTGTTCTCCCTTGAAGGTGGCCCACTGTTCTAACACCATCTCTCACTCTAATAAACTTTATTTCCCTTTCATTTTGTCTCAAGTCTGGAAATTCTTTCCCAACCCATACCCAGACCATAACAAAGAGGTTTTTAGATACAGAAAAGTAGATATTTCAGTGAAACTAGTTTAGATAAGATATCTGTGAATTTAGAAATCAAGATTTTTATTTTGGACGTATTGATTTTGACACACCTATTACACATCCAAGTAAAATTTTTAATTAGTTGTTGGATATGAAAGTCCAGAATTTAGTTCCAGTTGGAAATAAACATTTTGGAAACTTTGTCCAAAGAAGGCTTTTAAAGTCATGTGATAAATATTTATCACATTTAGTGAAAATTCCAAGTAATAATGGGAGAAGATGCATATAAAACAAGAAAAATTCCCAAACACTGGGAAAAGACTGTCTATGCACACAGTATGGGGTTCTTGGGGTGTGATCCAGGTGGGGCAGAGGTTGCCCTATCAGAGCACACAGGGACATAGTGTCTTCCAGCAAGAATGTCCCAGTGTGCCCACTCTACATGGCAGCTTAGTGATGAATCTGGGACAGACGGGTTCTGGGAGAAGACTTCCAAAGACAGAGCCCTGGTATCAGTTGGCAGTGCAGCCACCTCAACTCCTGCAGCCACAACACCATATCCTCCAGCCTCCTGTCCCACCCCCACCTCCACCCCATGCCACACCCTTGCACCAGATCTGAGATGAATGCAGCAGAGGAAGGCTCACGGCCTGGGTTTGATTCCGCGTGGACCCACGAATGCATACACAGGAGGTGCTTAGGTCCTCCTATCCCCACGGGCCTCATTTGCTTCAGCAATCACTTCCTGAGGGGCAGACCACACACTCAAGAGCAAAGGAACAAGATTTAACCCAACCCTCAGGGCTTTTAACTCCAATAGGTAGGGAACAGGACCCACACCTGACAGGGTGGTGACAACCACAAGTAGAGAGGAAGCTCTACCTGACACTCTGCACAGACTTTAGATATTTTGATGCCAACCACATTGCCTATTCAGGGGATAACAGCCAACACACCCATAGGGAAGACCTAATACCAAAATCATCCCTCCCACCAAAGATATTGGACACACAGTCTACAGCCAGGATGTTCCTATGTAGAAACATCCTTAAAGGCCAGAATAGATAGCTTTCTGTTTCTGACTTTAGGAGAAACAACTAAAAAGAATGGGAGGAAGGAAGGAAAATCGGAAGAAAGGGGGAAAAAAAAAAAACTTTAAATGTGAATGTGTATAGAATTGAGAGCAGTAAATGAACAGGCTGATGTAATTGAAGCAGGGAGGTTACATATGTCCTGGATCTGAGAGGCCAAAGGTACAATATACAATTTTTTGATCCTCAGCTCCTAAAAATTTAGTAGATTCAGCAAGTTCTAGAAGTAAGAACACACTCTACTGAAAGAGAATGAGTTATAGAGAGAGAATTGAGCAGAGCAAGTGCTCTCCTGTGGTCAGTGGAGGTCAGTGCAGGAGATACAATTCAGGAAAGAAGATCTGTTGGTAATTATAATTGACTGCAATGTGTTGTCTTCACATTTTGTACAACTTTTGTATCTCGATATCTTTCAAAAAGAGAGGTCAAATTTTGTGTGCTTCCATTTATTATTAATAATAATATGATATGATGCCATCTGATATAACAGCTTATCGTATCATTTTCAAATAAAAGCCCCATTTCTCATTAGAGACTAGAGAGTGGAGATCTAGTTTTCAATTACTTAATCTTTAAAGTCCACTGTATTTTCAAAAAGGTCCAATTATTTCTAACTGAGAAAATGAAAAGCTGTATCAACTGTCAAGAATTTAAATTCACCCTTTAACTAATTTACACTTTCACAAATAACTCTAGGCTCTTAAACAGTCCCTCATTTTCTGAACTTCACCCTATTCATATCACTTGTGCACAGACTAAAGTTAATGACCTGCTCTTCCCTTTACATTCCTACCCTGTGTGTTTCATCTTGTCTATGTGACCAACCTTCTCTCCCAACTCCCAGAACTCTCTTCAGACCCATATTGAATTTCATCTTTTGCTCAAACAGTCTCAAATGGATTATTCTCTTACTCTGCAACTATCAAGGACATTGAAATATGTGTTTCTAATATAAAAACAAAACTAGCTACAAATTATAATGGAGGAGTTACAAATTATAATGGAACTTAAAAAAATTCTTTTTACATTTTTATTTAACCAAAAAACAACAACAACAACAACAAAACAAACAAACAAACAAACAAAAAATGTTCATCAGTCTCCTCATACATACTTGGCCAGAGACAACAAACCACAAGTTCTATGTCACCATTGATATGAAAAATCAGGAATTGATAAATCTATAGACAATTAAGGATTATTGGCAGCATCCCAATGCTGAAGGTGAAAGGAATGGGAAGTGACCATTACATACAGAGTTTCCTGTGGATACAAATGTTCTGGAGTAGACAGAAAAGGGGATTATATAACCTTGTGAATGTACTTAATACCACTTACTTGTACAATATAAAATGATCAAAGAATTAAATTGTAAATGTACTTTATATCATAAAACAAACCCTGTAGTATATGTAATTTAAAAATATTTTGAAAATAGAATAATAGGGAAAGGGGAGGAAGCCTCCAGGGCTGCTGCTGGTATGGGTGCAGGGACCCGAAGACAGTAGAATAGACTATATAGGGATGAAAATGAGATATGAAGACAGACCTGCTAGATCGTGACATATACTGCTGACACTTAATAATCTCAGGAGTAATCAGTTCAACTTTTATAGTGTTTTCTGGAATAGGATATGCTCATCAGGAACAAAATTGGTAGGGAAGATGAGATATGATCAGTGAAATATAAAGTGACTGCAATTTACCTCTGTATGCATGAGGGTATATAGTTCTAGACTTAGGAGTGATGCTTTGGCCTGGTTCATCACAGGTTGTCAGTAGCACAAGTTGAATAACAAGATAAATGAGCCATTGGCACATGTCAAGGTCACAGATGGGATAAATCTGGGGCAGTTGTATAATGTGGGATGAGAAGACATATGACAGAGGCATAGGAGTTTGAACTTTAAGAATGAAGCAGAAAAGGAGATCCTAAAAGAGAATGAGCAAGAATAGCTTTTGTTGTCATGCCAGGAAGGCTAAATGCTTTAAACACTGAATGGCTCATAGTGGCAAGGGCCATAGAGAAGCCAAGCATGAAAGAACTTTAAAATGTCATACTTATTTAAAGGTATGGAAGTAACAAATACATTTAGTGAAGATTTCCAGTGATGTGAGAGATGAGGAATGACAATCAATGATGTCAATCATTGATTAATGGCTGACATTGACAGTGTGGTCCATAGGAAGTATATTGATTAAATATTAAATTTGAGGTTATTACACATGTTTGGAGCTTCCCAGGTGGTGCTAGTGGTAAAAGAACCTGCCTGCCAATGTAGAAGACATAAGAGACACAGGTTTCATAGCTGGGTTGGGAAAATTCCCTGGAGGATGGCAGGGCAACCCACTCCAGTATTCTTGCCAGGAGAATCCCAGGGACACAGAAACCTGGCAGGTTATATAGTCCAAGTGGTCACAAAGAGTTGGACATGACTGAAGCAACTTAGCATGCATGCAGGCATCCAAGTTTACTTGATAATGAGAGGGATCCAGCAGCGAAGAAAAGTCAGGGAGCTCTAGCAGTTGATCCCTGAGAAAGCAGAGGTTTTGAAGTTTGAAACACAGGTCTGAGGTTTGGCCTTAATCTGAAACCTTAACTTGTTGTTTCTTTCTCAACATGTTTGAATTCCCATTCTGAGAATTTCTCAAGTCATCCTTTATATCACTAATTTTATTCACACAGTTTGAAATTTGTATTCACATTTTTCATTCACTCTTGCCTAACGACATGTAATTTCAAAAGTAAGCTGTTCTGCCTCAGTCCAGATTTCTGTTTGCCTTAAACTGCAGTACTTTTCATAGACAACCACCTCTTAACATAAGGCAACATCAATTTGTATCAAACAAAGATATAAGAGAATAAGCATTTATTACAGGGTTATGGAATTTTCTATTAATGGAAATAAAAGATATAAGTGTTTACTATTTTTATAAACCATCCTTTAATTTTATAAACTAATTCACAAAGTAAAATGATATGATAAAAATGTAAATTGATTCCATAGAGTCTCTTCCTTGAAATTCTGTAATGTGCACAATAAAGGACAGAAATCGTATGGACCTAGCAGAAGCGGAAGATAAGAAGAGGTGGTGAGAATATACAGAAGGACTATACAAAAAAGATCTTCATGACCCAGAGAAGCATGATGGTGTGATCACTCACTTAGAGCCAGACACTGTGGAATGTGAAGTCAAGTGGGCTTTAGGAAGCATCACTATGAACAAAGCTAGTGTAGGTGACAGAATTCCAGTTGAGGTATTTTAAATCCTAAAAGAGGAAGCTGTGAAAGTGCTGCACTCAATATGGCAGTAAATTTGGAAAACTCAGCAGTGGCCATAGGACTGGAAAGGGTCAGTTTTCATTCCAATCCCAAAAAAAGGCAATGCCAAGAAATGTTTAAACTAACACGCAATTGCACTCATCCCACATGATAGCAAAGTAATGCTCAAAATTCTCCAAGCCAGGCTTCAACAGTATGTGAACAGTGAACTTCAAGATGTTTAAGCTGGATGTAGAAAAGGCAGAAGAACCAGAGATCAAATTGCCAACATCCATTGGATCATTGAAAAAGTGAGGCAGTTCCAGATAAACATCTACTTCTGCTATAAGGACTATGCCAAAACCTTTAACTGTGTGAATCACAATAAACTGTGGAAAATTCTTCAAGAGATGGGAATACCAGACCACCTGACCTGCCTCCTGAGAAACCTGTATGCAGGTCAGGAGGCAACAGTTAGAACTGCACATGAAACAACAGACTGGTTCCAAATCAGGAAAGACGTATATCAAGGCTGCATATTGTCACCCTGCTTGTTTAACTTATATGCAGAGTACATCATGAGAAATGCTGGGCTGGATGAAGCAGAATCTGCAATCAAGATTGCCAGGAGAAATATCAATAACCTCAGATGTGCAGATGACACCACTCTTATGGCAGAAAATGAAGAACTAAAGAGCCTCTTGATGAAAGTGAAAAAGAAGAGTGAACACCTGGCTTAAAGCTCAACATTCAGAAAACTAAGATCATGGCATCTGTCCCCATCATTTCATGGCAAATAGATGGGGAGACAATGAAAACAGTGACAGACTTTGTTTTTTGGGGGGCTTCAAAACCACTACAGACTGTGTCTGAAGCCATGAAATTAAAAGACACTTGCTCCTTGGAAGAAAAGTTATGACCAACATAGACAGCATATTGAAAAGGAGAGACGTAACTTTTCCTACAAAGATCTGTCTAGTTAAAGCTATGGTTTTTCCCATAGTCATGTATGGATGTCAGAGTTGGACTATACAGAAAGCTGAGTGGTGAAGAATTGAGGCTTTTGAAATGTGGTGCTGGAGAAAACTCTTTAGAGTCCCTTGGATTGCAGGAGATCCAACTAGTCCATCCTAAAAGAATTCTTTGGAAGGACTGATGCTGAAGCTCCAATAATTTGCCCAACTGATGCGAAGAACTGACTCATTTGAAGAGACACTGATGCTGGGAAAGATTGAAGGCAGGAGAAGAAGGGGATGACAGAGGATGAGATGGTTGGATGGCACCACCGACTCAATGGACATGAGTTTGAGTAGACTCTGGGAGTTGGAGGTGGATAGGGAAGCCTGGCGTGCTGTGATCTTTGGGGTCGCAAAGTGTCAGACATGACTGAGACACTGAACTGAACTGACTGATAAATTATTTATTATCTAGAAGACATATTCAAAGGAAATGAACACCATCTAGCTAGGAGGCAGCAGGTAGAGCTGAGGACAAGTCATGAAATTTACATTTAATGACTAGGCTTAAGCCCTGGATCTACCACTTGTTTGTTGTTTATATTTGCATAAATTGTTAACTTGATTGTCAGCTTTCTCATTGACAACTAGGTAGATTAATTTGCAATTAGTTGAGAGATTAAGTGGGATAATCTGGTGCTACCAAGATGTGAAAAAGAATTGAAAATGAAACATCTCTATTAGAAAATAGAACTACAGATAGGCACAGAAATTTATCAGCACATTTCCATGATTAACCTGGGTCATATAGCCAAGAAATCAAAATGAGACATGTAGATGAAATGGACATTATGGACAAATATCAGCACGGGCTTTTGGAAATATCATGACAGGGAGGTGACTGGAGACAACCCAAATTATAAGATACAAGTCAATCATATATTTGACTATAAGAATGCAAATAAAGTTTCTTAGAGAAATTTTAGAGTTGTAATTTTTTTCTCTATGAATTTAAAATTTTATAAAAGTGTTTTTTATTCTTAAAGCTTGTAGTATTGTCAGTAGTTCTCCTGCTAGTACTTGGCCTCACAATTAGTGCTGTACTTTTTGAGTAAGTGCTACAGATCTGACAGGAACCCTGTCTTCAGTTCAGCTGTGTTATAACTGTAGACAGTATTGTCATTATGTAATGGACAGAACTCTTATCTTGCTACTGACAGTTTCTCCCTACTCAGTTATTACAATTCAGAATTTCACTGCTCTCTTTAGTCATTTATCTGTGAGTACTTAATAATAAAGTTTATTGAATTATTAGTAGCAACAATGGATGGTGTACATTTAGCTTTGATGCTGCCTTGTCAGTTCTTGTTATCAACATCAGTGGAATTTGACAGTGGATTCAGTTCTTTGTGGTTTCTTTCAAAAAGCCATGCCTTGAGATATAATTAGGAACTTGGCAATAGTACCATGATAAATGTTCAGAATTCTGAAATGATCTTTTTTCCCCACATCAATAAGCTTTATGTTACATCTAAAGGCAGTCATTCAAAATTTCTTAATGATGGTGATTGCAGCGTTTTGCTGACTATTCTGCAGTCACTATAGCTGTAAGAGCTGACAATTAACTTCAAAGAAACTGAATTCATGTCACAGTCTACACTAAGCATAATCCACAGGCTGTCCAAATAGCATATGGGCAATTCAGACCTGCAAGATTACTTTGAATTTTGCTGTGTTGGCAGCAGTTCTAATAAACAAGGCACTCAAATACCAAATAAGAAAATCAGAGTTGACAACATCTGGTGTTAAAAACACATTCATAGAGGAAGGTATAGAGGGTCTGAGGAAAGGCCAAAAGAGAATAAAAAAGAGAGAGAGAGAGAGAGAGAATCTTGACAGCAGCTTCTGTGAATGTTCCTAGCAGCAGAAGCAGACAGCCCATGACCCGTCCATTTCAGCAGATCAGGCCAACCTCTCTCTCAAGTTTTGCTTCTATTCTGATGAAATAAATTATGACAAGAATCAGTAAATATATGACAAGAGGCTATTTCAGAGGGCATTATTAGAACTGTCTACGATACTGGCCTGGTGACACACTAGACACAAAAATAGAAACATGGATTTCACAGTTGGAAAGGAATAAGGAGATAATTGATGAGAGGCTCACTCCTATGCAGCCCTGGTGTATGTGTGTTTAGCAGTGCTCAAATATTCCTAGTTTCATGGAACTCATTATACAGAAGATAAAGTGATATATTTGGGACTCATAGACATAAATTTGAATCCTTGATCTACTTTTCTAGTAAATGACCTGGAGAGAGTTAAATAAATTGATCTAATGCTCAATTTCCTCATTTTAGAATAGGGATGTAATCTCAAGCCAAAGTCCTTATTCATTATTTCTCAAAGTTTATTTATTTATTTTTTTCATATCTTTCCTTTCTTGACTGCTTACAATCTTAATTCTGGCCTAATCTTGATTTATGTATCCATTAGTTTATCAGTGGTTCATGTATATTTTCTCCATTAATCTTCAGGATAAAGACAGGAGTGAAGGTCACTTAACAGGTTCCTTAAAAGCACCCTCATAGATAGTTATCAATGGTTGAGTAATCTTAATCTTTTTGTTATCTTTTTGCATTGTTTCTCCAAGTTAGTCCCAGAATTCACTAACCTCTAGGGTAGTGATAGCACCTGGAAAACTCCTTTGGCAGGGTGTCTTTGATCTTAATTAACAAGATACTACCAGGGACTTCCCAGGTGGTACAGTGGTAAAGAATCCACTTGTCAATGCAGAAGACACAAGAGATGCAGGTTCGATCCCTGTGTTGGGAAGATCCTCTGGAGGAGGAAATGGCAATCCAGTTCAGTGTTCTTGCCTGGGAAATCTCATGGACAGTGGGGCCTGGCAGGGTGTAGCCCATGGGGTCGCAAGTAGTCAAACACAACTGAGTGACTGAGCAACTGACCAACCAAACAAGACACCAAGTTAAACCTAAAGGAATTAAGTTCTGACTCTTGCAGCTTTAGAAATACATGGGATTTGATACATCAGTTCAGTGGTATCCCTGGGGCACTACCTCCTTTATGCCCTTCTGTTCTGCCTTGTAAATGATCGATTTCTTTTTAAGATTAATGCCCTCACATGGCTACAAAGTGAATGCATGTGATTCCTATGATTATATGCTTAGCACTTGTACAAATGCTCTCAACTTTACCTCAGACCAAAGTTATATGCCAACACTGAAATATTCAGGATATTCAGACTATGTACTGATGGTTTTAGTGTATCGGGCATTCAGATCTAAACCAATCACTGTGACTTGGAGTAAGGGGGCTAGGGATGGCATTAATCCATCTACATTACACTGCTGCTATTCAAGTAGTATTGAAGGATGTAAGAGAGGCATTTACACTGCGTACCATATCTGGGTTGCCACTAAGACTTTTGGGTTCTTCTAATGTCCCATTGTGTTTTTGGATAGCCAGTCCAACATTGTGTACCTACTCAAGACAGGTAATTTATGCTAAATCCTCTTTCATGTTTAGGTAGCTAATGCCTACTTTTCTGCTAGTGGTCCTCCATCCTACCCATGGGATATATTACAAAAAGTCTTTATTACTAAATTTAAATTAAGTTCTAAGAACACCAAACCAAACCAAAGTGTATAGGTATAACAAACTAAAGTGAGTTGTAAGTCAGACCATATTTGGGGATTTGCTGAAAGAAGACAAATAAAAATCAGTTACACTCTTTATAATTCATAAGTCCCTCCCTCTCCTTAATGATGAAAAGAGAATATAGATTACAGGAGGATTCTATAAGGAAGACTTTTCTATAGTGATCTTTAGGTGTACTTCAAATTCCACCTCTTCCTGTCAAAACTGAGTAATGATAATATTTTTCACCATCTTCAGTCAAAGAGAAAGATTCATAAAAACTTATCTAAGGAATTACCAGGTGTCTTTTCCATGAAACTTGAGAAAGGATGGCCTCACACCTCAAAGATCTGAAGGGTGAGAGGTGGACTTGCCAGCTACTGCTGTCAGTGGTGAAGAAGCGACCAGTGTGGGGCCAGTGGGCTGCAGTCTAAGAGTTTGTAGTCACAAAATTTCATAGATATTCCTGCAACCACACCCAGTAAGTGCAAAAGCGTCAGTCAACATAGGAATGAATGCAGATCCACCCAGTGGAGTAGGGTAGCTGAGGAGGTTTGCAGGGTGAATCCTCAGTTCTTCCACTTGGCCCCAGTGGCTGATGAGTTTTTGCAAAAATAACTTTCGTGGAAGTCATTTAGCTCCTTCTCCTCTGCTTTTTACAACCAGACTTTGTCCAGGAGGGCTTCTGTTGCCCAGTTTCAGACCCTACTCTGCTACTCTAAGCAGGTGTGGAACTTGCCTGCAAGAAGCACTCCTCACTGGCTGCTTCTGAAAGCAGCACTACGGTGTCTTCTCACAGCTGCTTTTACAAGTCTTCCTTCTCAGTTCCCACTACTTTATGCAGCACTACATGTTCCAAACTTTTTAGGTTTGGAACAATAATTTCCTAATTTCAACCACAATTGAATGTGTATTTTTGCTTCACGTTATCATTATTGCTTTTAAGTGCTTCAAGGGAAAAAAGGTGGGAACTGACAATTTTATGTCGTTAGTATTATACCAGGATTCCCTCATTGCTTTTAACAAGGGAATTGGATGTGCATAGATCAATAAAACTCTTGATTCTTCTTTACACCCTCTTTTCAGACTGTGCAACCCCTCTAAGGCCAGTCTTCAGACTTATGCCTTTTGTTATTCAACTGTTTCACTGGTTTTGAAGAACAATCATATACATTTTTTCCTAGATTAATAATGGTTATATAGAAGCTTATTCTTATTTTACAGATGTGGTATCCTCTTTATTTTTGTTGCTGTTGTTTTTCTCGCTCTGAAAATGAATTATACTGATTTTATCTTTAGCTCCCTTTATATGTGTTACAAGCATACTTCATTTTACTGTGCTTTATTTTATTGTACTTCACAGATACTGGGTTTTTTACAAATTGGAGTTTTGTCAGGTGATGGTTACCATTTTTTAGCAATAAGGCATTTTTAAATTAAGGCATATACTTTTTAAAGACACAATGCTGCTATACACTTAGTAGACAACAGTATAATGTAAACATAACTTTTATATAGACTCATATAAAAAATATTGCAATATTAGCTTGATTGCAGTGGTATAGATCTAAACACATAATATCTGTGAGGCATGTCTGGAATCTCTTTCCTAGTTTTCATGCTTCTTGTTCTTATCAACCAGTTGTGATTCTTGGACATCTATTCACACTCACAAATGAACAACTTGGTGGATAGTGTTAACAGCTCACGTGTATGCCACACTCACGATATAAAGCTTTCTGCCACTGGTAAACACTGTTTCAGCTCCTGTGTGATTTTCAGCTTTATTTTAATCTTTTCATTTGTGTCTCTCGCCAGTCTCGGAATGGTTTCCTCACACATTAATCAGTACTTAACTGAATCATACTCAAGGGGCACCTCCATAGATCTCCAGAGAATCTTGAAGCAATCTTTCTTTCTAGTGTTCCTGTTTCATAAAGTCTAGCAACGTGGCCTTCCTAGACTCTCAGCCCCATCTCCTCAAGAAGAAAGCCTTTCAGCTGCTCCAGGTTTCCTATTTACAGGGGTTTTCAGTGGAAGGAGAGCTACAAATATGTTCTCATTCATTCGGGGTGTACCTCCAATTAGTCAGGTCATCTGATTCAACTTTAAAAAATGTCAAGACATGAGAAGTAGATATTTTATTTTTAACTAGAAGTGGAAAATTCTTACATTTATTGATAAATCATATTTCTAGACTAATAAGAAAAGATTCTTGTACTGGACACCCTGCTCTCTTTAGACAAACTCATGAGTGATAACACCAGTTATATATTAGAAGATCATCTATATCATGAAAAGTGAATTACCAACTTATTTATTTTCAATGTTCACATTATAATGTAGATCAAATGTGTCTTATCTTTAAATTAATAAATAACATTTTAATTGCCTATCCTAAATTTTAAGTTTAATAAGTTGCTGAGTCATGATATGAATTAGCTATATTAAAAATAATCATTTATTTATTTTCCTTTGTTTTGTTTTATTCATTATTTTGTTTTGTTCAATCATTTTATTTGCTTTTTTTGTTGTTGTTTATTATTTTGTTTCATGAACAGCCCCAATATTCAAATATGACTTACAACATTATAAAAAAAAATTGTCCAAGACTAATGATTTGGCATGTATGTAGTAAACCCCAGCCAAAAGGGATCCTTTTGGTTTGAGTATCACTACAAAGTAAAATACTGAGTCATTTTGCCTGACAAATACACAGATATATCCACAATCTATGTTATCTATAGTCCTTTTGCAAGAAGAGAAAGATGGACATATGAACAATTTAGTATATCATATTTATTTCAGAAATATGTAGAAAACTTTTGCTTATAAATGAATCTAAAGAACATAAGTTTTCACACTATTTGATTTTTGTTTTAAATTATGGCATAGATAATAATCAGTTTAACTTGACAGTGTACAGTGATAGGTGTACTGAAAGTGAGAAGAGGGCATAATCTCAGGGGAGAAAAAGTATGAATCCTCCTTCTGAGCATTTTAAAGATATCCATCCCACAGTATGTGAGAAAATAGAATCTCATTCCTTCTTATTCAAGAAATGCTTCCTTAGAATTACTCAAGTCTCTCTGTATACAGTCAGCATGAAATTCTTTCTGTAATAAAGTAGAAACATATTCAACAGAAGCTAAAGTATTTACACCTTTGAAAGTGAATGTTTCTAAATATTGAGTTCACATTTTAGGTGTCCCACAAGTACATGTGAATATCAGAGCTCTCATCTTTGGTGGTCTTTCTTGGCCCCAACCGAGGTTTCTTCAGTAATAATATCATTTTGAGCACTTCTTCTTTTTTCTACATCTTACCTTTTTTTTTTTTTTCACTCCCCAAGATTAACACAGGACTATTCAAATATGCCAGCTCCAAAATCTGGGAATTTTTTTCAAATCACCTATGCTTTATTCAACTTTACTAATAATCATAAAATGAAAAGAAGTCCTCCACCTGGAGAATGGAATGAATTTAGTACAACTATCAACAGAATAGAAAACAGAAATAAAATTCTTCAAGAAGAGATATTAACAGGCAGAATAGAGGCAAACCTGAATGATATATACAAGTAATTATCTGACAGTAAATGTAAAACTCAGAAGTTGACTGTAGGTGTTTCTAGTTGCTAACATTTTTCTAATGACTCAGTTTAAGAAAATTAACGTATTACAGTAGAACTAAGCTTATGATGATGGATCTTACTGAGTCTTACAGGTGCAATAGAAAATTGGCATGCTGACAGAGATAGTTACAGAATTGGATTCCTTCCCAGGAAATTATTATCTTTAGACCAACTGTGGCTGTGACAGAGAAAAAAAATCACAACTCCTGAGAAATATCAATATCAGAAGCATTGAAGTTAAATTGGTCTGGAAGTTGAGGCCATCCTTTGTGAGTGATCTTGTATCTGCACCCCTGAGCGATTTATTGCCTACAGGAAAACAAAGATTATTGTGATAATATGAAAATATCATTTTAGTATCTTAGTTTTTCTCTGTGGTAGAATTTCTTAATATTACTTATTAAGTATGTATTATCAATTATTTTAAAACTTGAAATATATGTAAATCAGATAGAGTTATCTATGTGTATTAAAGAGAATGTTTGCAAGAATATTAAAGCTTTTATTTTGTAATGCCTGGCAAAATGGAACTTGACAGGGTTGCTGCTGCTGCTGCTGCTGATGCTAAGTTGCTTCAGTCATGTCCGACTCTGTGTGACCCCATAGATGGCAGCCCACCAGGCTCCCACATCCCTGGGGTTCTCCAGGCAAGAACACTGGAGTGGGTTGCCATTTCCTTCTCCAGTGCATGAAAGTGAAAAGTGAAAGTGAAGTTGCTCAGTTGTGTCCAACTCTTAGCGACCCCATGGACTGTAGCCCACGAGGCTCCTCCATGGGATTTTCCAGGCAAGAGAATTGGAGTGGGATGCCATTGCCTTTTCAGTGGCAGGGCAGATGAGCTAAAGTAAAAGATTATTGTGCTGATAAAAATAAACTATTTGAGATTTGCACAATGACCCATGAGACAGAGTGAGGGTTCACAAACAGCATTTTCTTCAGAGATGGCTATTGTGGAGAGGTCAAAGGACAGCTGAGTCTTGAAGGACAAGTAGAAATACTCAGGGAGGAACAATATAAATACAATGTGTGGACAGAGAGAAAGTGGAAATTTCTCTACTTTCACTTTCTGTAGTACTCACACATCAGCCACATAAGATATTTTGTAGAAAATTAAATACCTGATATACACACACAAATGGAAATATAGGAATATCAGAACAATTGAGCACCAGTGACAGATAAAGAAAAAAGTATATGGTAAATCTGGAGGGAAAAAACAATGGGGGTTGAAGCCAAATTATCAGAGATACAGCTCAGGAAACAGAAATAAAACAAAGGCTGGTATTTTCATGGCCATGTGGAGGATAAGCATTTTATTTTATTTTTTAATATAAATTTATTTATTTTAATTGGAGGCTAATTACTTTACAATATTGTATTGGTGTTGCCATACATTGACATGAATCCACCATGGGTGCACATGTGTTCCCCATCCTGAACCTCCCTCCCACTTCACTCACCATACCATCCCTCTGGGTCATCCAAGTGCACCAGCCCCGAGCATCCTGTATCATGCATTGAACCTGGACTGGCGATTCGTTTCACATATGATAATATACATGTTTCAATGCTATTCTCCCAAATCATCCCACCCATGCATGTTTTGGTTTTGGTTTCAGTTCAGTAGCTCAGTCGTGTCCAACTCTTTGTAACCCGAAAGACTGCGGCATGCCAGGTAATCACTATCCATCACCAGCTCCTGGAGCTTGCACAAACTCATGTCCATCCAGTCAGTGATGCAATCCAAAAAACTCATCCTCTGTCACCCCCTTCTCCTCCTGCCTTCAATCTTTCCAAGCATCAGGACCTTTTCCAATAAGTCAGTTCTTCTCATCAGGTGGCCAAAGTATTGGAGTTTCAGCTTCATCATCAGTACTTCCAATGAAAATTCAGCACTGATTTCCTTTAGAATTGACTGGTCCAAGGGACTCTCAAGAGTCTTCTCCAACACCACAGTTCAAAAGCATCAATCCTTTGGTGCTCAGCTTTTTTTATGGTCCAACTCTCAAATTGATACCTGACTACTGGAAAACCCATAACTTGACTAGACAGACTTTTGTCAGCAGAGTAATGTCTTTGCTTTTTAATATGTTATTGAGGTTGGTCATAGGAGTTCTCTGGTGGCTCAGATGGTAAAGCACCTTCCTAAAATGTGGGAGGCTGGGGTTCGATCCCTGTGTCAGGAAGATCCTCTGGAGAGGGAAATGGCAATCCACTCCAGTACACTTGCCTGGAAAATTCATAGACTGAGGAGTGTGAAGGCTATAGTACATGGGATTGCAAAAAGTCAGACTCGCCTGGGCGACTTCACTTTCTCTAGGTTGGTCATAGCTTTTCTTCCAAGGAACAAGCATCTTTTAATTTCATGGCTAAAGTCAACAACTGCAATGATTTTGGAGCCCAAGAAAATAAAGTCTGTCACTGTTACCATTGTATCCTGATCTATTTGCCATGAAGTTATGGGACCAGATGCCATAATCTTAGTTTTTCAATTGTTCAGTTTTAAGCCGACTTTTTCACTCTCCTCTTTCACTTTAGTTCCTCGTCAGTCTCTGACATAAAGGTGGTGTCATCTGCATATATGAGGTTATTGATATTTCTCCCGGCAATCTTGATTCCAGATTTTGCTTCATTCAGCCCAGCATTTTGCATGATATACTCTGCATGCTGCTGCTGCTGCTAAGTCGCTTCAGTCGCGTCCGACTCTGCAACCCCATAGATGGCAGCCGACCAGGCTCCCCGGTCCCTGGGATTCTCCAGGCAAGAATTCTGGAGTGGGTTGCCATTTCCTTCTCCAAAGCATGAAAGTGAAAAGTGAAAGTGAAGTCGCTCAGTCATGTCCAACTCTCTGCCACCCCATGGACTGCAGCCCACCAGGCTCCCCTGTGCATGGGATTTTCCAGGCAAGAGTATTGGAGTGGGGTGCCATTGAAATAAGCAGGGTGACAATATTTGGAATCATTTGGAACCAGTCTGTTGTTCTGTGTCCAGTTCTAACTGTTCCTGACCTGCATACAGATTTCTCAAGAAGCAAGTCAGGTGGTCTGGTATTCCCATCCCTTGAAGAATTTTCCACAATTTATTGTGATCCACATGGTCAAAGGCTTTGGCATAGTCAATAAAGCAGAAGTAGATGTTTTTCTGGAACTCTCTTGCTTTTTCGTTGATCCAACAGATGTTGGCAATTTGATCTCTTATTCCTCTGCCTTTTCTAAATCCAACTTGAACATATGGAAGTTCTTGATTCATGTACTGCTGAAGCCTAGCTTGGACAATTTTGAGCATTACTTTGCTATCATGTGAGTTGAGTGCAATTGTGTAGTAATTTGAACATTCTTTGGCATTGCCTTTCTTTGGGATTGGAAAGAAAATGTATCTTTTCCAGTCCTGTGGCCACTGCTAAGTTTCCCAAATTTGATGGCATATTGAATGCAACGTTTTAACAGCATTATCTTTTAGGATTTAAAATAGCTCCTCTGAAATTCCATCACCTACACTAGCCCTGTTCATGGTGATGCCTCCTAAGGACCACTTGACTTTGCATTCAGGATAGCTGGTTCTAGGTGAGTGATCACACCATTGTGGTTATCTGGGTCATGAAGATCTGTTTTGTATAGTTGTTCCTTGTATTCTTGCCATCTCTTCTTAGTATCTTCTGTTTCTCCTAAGTCTGTACTGTTTATGTCCTTTATTGTGCCCATCCTTGCATGAAATATTACCTTAGTATCTCTAATTTTCTTCAAGAGATCTCTAGTCTTTCCCATTCTATTGTTTTCATCTGTTTGCACTGATCGCTGAGGAAGACTTTCTTATCTCTTTTTTCCTTTCCCAGTGCACATAAGTTTTATTTATATTATACTATAGTCTATTAAGTGCCCAATTTCTTTAAAAACATATATAACTCGAAAATATTTTATTGCTAAAAATTTTTAACCATCATCCAATCCTTCAGAAAGTCATAATTTTTTAATAATGATGATATAAAAAATCACAACTCACAGATCACTATACCAAATATAAAGGTAATGGAAAAGTTTGAATTAGTTTAAAATATACAAAAATGTAAAACAGAGACACAAAGTAAACAAATGTTTTCAGAAATATGATGCCAAAAGACTTGCTCAAGACAGGATTGCCACAATGCTTTTCTTTGTTAAATAAAGAAACAAAAAAGTATCTGTGAAGTACAGAACAATGAAGCACATTAAAACAGGGTATACCATATTTTCTTTACCATTCATTCATCAGTGAACTCTTAGATTGTTTCTGTATCTTGGATACTATAAATAATGCTGTAATAATCATGGAACCCTAACCCTAACCCTAACCCTATTTTTTCTAGTTAGTGTTTGTGTTTGGTTAGATAAATACCCAAAGATAGAATTGCTGGTTAAGTGGTAGTTCTACTTTAAATTGTTTGAGAAATTTTCATACTGTTTTCCATTGTGGCTGCACCAATTTATATTCCCAGCAATGGTGTTTATTATTTTATATATATATAATTTTTTTCATCACATCTTTCCCAATACTTCTCATTTGTTGTCTTTTTGGTAATAACATTTAACAAATTAAATATTTAACACAACACTTAACATTTAATAATATTTTATTGTGGTTTTGGTTTTGTATTTCCTCGATTACTGGTGATATTGAACATGCTTTCAGAATCTGTTCACTATCCACTGTTTTGGAAAAAAAAAATGTTCTGTAGATATCTATTAAGGCTATAATTTCTAGTGTATTGTTAAAGGACAATGTCTCCTTATTGATTTTCTGTCTGAATGATTTTCCCATTGATGTAATTTACAAATTAATAATTGTAAGTTCCCTACAATTATTGTCTAACTCTTTGCACCCATGGCCTATATCCTGCCAGGGATTGATTTAGGTAATACCTTAATGGCCTAGTGGTTTTCCCTACTTTCTTCAATATAAGTCTGACTTTGACAATAAGGAGTTCATGATCTTAGCCACAGTCAGTTCTGAGTCTTGTTTTGCTGACTGTATAGATCTTCTCCATCTTCAGCTGCAAAGAATATAATCAATCTGATTTTAGTATTGACCATCTGGTGATGTCTATGTGTAGAGTCCTCTCTTGCGGTGTTGGAAGAGGGTGTTTGCTATGACCAGTGTGTTCTCTTGGCAAAACTCTGTTAGCCTTTGCCCTGATTCATTTTGTACTCTAAGGTCAAACTTGCCTGTTACACCAGGTATCTCTTGACTTCCTGCTTTTGCATTCCAGTCCCCTATGATAAAAAGGACATCTGTTTTGGGTGTTAGTTCTAGAAGTTCTTGTAGGTCATTATAGAACCATTCCACTTCAGCTTCTTTGGCGTTAGTGATTGGGGCATAGACTTGGATTACTGTGATATTGAACGTTTTCCTTGGAAACAAACAGAGATCATTCTGTCATTTTTGAGACTGTACCCAAGTACTGCATTTCAGACTCTTTTGTTGAATATGAGGACTACTGCATTTCTTCTAAAGAATTCTTCCCCAGAGTAGTTTATATAATGGTTATCTGTAATTAAATAGATGGCAACTAGATCAGGAAAAAGCGGAAACAGTGACAATTTATTTTCTTGGGCTCCAAAATCGCTGTGGATAGTAATTGCAGCAATGAAATTAAGAGACATTTGCTCCTTGAAAGAAAAGCTATGACAAATCTAGACAGCATGTTAAAAACCAGAGACATCACTTTGCCAACAAAGGTCTGTATATACAAAGCTATGGTTTTCCAGGAGTCATGTATGGATGTGAGAGTTGAACCACAAGGAATGCTTAGCACTGAAGAATTGATGTTTTTGAATTGTGGTGTTGGTGAAGACTCTTGAGAGTCCCTTGGACAGCAGGGAGATCAAACAAGTCAATCCTAAAGACATAAACCCTGAATATTCATTGGAAGGACTGATGCTGAAGTTCCAACACTTGGGCTACCTGATGCAAAAAGACAACTCATTGGAAAAGACCCAGATGTAGGAAAAATTGAGGGCAAGAGAAGGGGGCAACAGAGGATGAGATGGTTGGATGGCATCACTGATTCAGTGGACATGTGTTTAAGCAAACTCTTCAAGATAGTGAAAAACAAGGGAGCCTAGCATGCTGCAGTCCATTGGGTTGCAAAGACTCAGACATGACTTAACGACTGAACAACAAGCAACTTATTATTGTATTACTGTCAGTTTTTTCCTTTACACCTTTTTGTTTGTTTGTTTTGTATTTTGTTTTGGTATTTTCCCCTGGTAGCTCAGTCAGTAAAGAATATGCCTGTATTGCAGGAGACCTGGGTTCAATACCTGGGTTGGTAAGATCCCCTGGATAAGGAAATGGCAAACAACTCCAGTATTGTTGCCTAGAAAATCCCATGGACAGAGGAGACTAGCAGGCTACAGTCCATGGGATTGCAAGAGTTGGACACAACTTAGTTACCAAACCACCAACCACCACTGTTAACTTTTCCATTTACACCTGTTATTTCTTTATATATTAGGTGCTGCTTGGTTCAGTTCAGTTCAGTCGCTCAGTCGTGTCTGACTCTTTGCAAACCCATGAATCACAGCACGCCAGGCCTCCCTGTCCATCAACAACTCCCAGAGTTCACTAAGACTCACGTCCATCGAGTCAGTGATACCATCCAGCCAACTCATCCTCTGTCGTCCCCTTCTCCTGCCCCCAACCCCTCCCAGCATCAGAGTCTTTTCCAATGAGTCAACTCTTCGCATGAGGTGGCCAAAGTACTGGAGTTTCAGCTTTAGCATCATTCCTTCCAAAGAAATCCCAGGGCTGATCTCCTTCAGAAAGGACTGGTTGGATCTCCTTGCAGTCCAAGGGACTCTCTGTTAGGTTTTTATATCCTTAGAAATATATCTTCTTTGATTTACATTTTTTGTCATTATATAACATCCTCCTTAGTTTTGTTGCTGTTTCTGCTGTTACACTCTCTGTTTTAAAGTCTATTTTGTTTGATATTGGTATAGCTACTTCAGATTTTTGTTTGTTTGTTTGTTTTCAGTTACAAGTATATTTTGTTTCTGTCCTCCCACTTTTTACCATGAGGTTTATAGAAACAGATACAGATGCAGATTGGTTTTAAATTATAGTCTTTTAATTTTAAATACATTTAAAATTCTGTGCACTTTTTACTCCCCTCCCCATTTTATGCATTTCTGATGTTATATTTTACACATTTCTGATGTTATATTTTACATATTTATTTGTATCACTTAAACATTGCTTGTAAATATAATTGATTTTATGCTTTATGTCTTTTAACTTTTGTGCTAGCTTTTCTAATTGGTTGATCCACAGTCTTTATTGCATATTTACTTTTACTAATGAGATTTTATTATAAATGTATTTTATCTCATATTATGACTTTTTCTTTTTCAATTAAAGGAGATCCTTTAACATTTCTTGTAAGGCCAGTTCAATGGTGCTGAATTTTTTTGGTTTTTACCTATCCAGGAAAATCTTTTTCTTTCCATCAATTCTGAGCAATAACCTTGCCAAAGAATACTTATGGAACACTTTTGTTTGTAGTTATTCTTTTTCCTTTCACACTTTAAATATATTATGCTAATCTTTTCTGGCTTGCAAAATTCTGTTGAAAATCTGCTGATTACCTTATGAGAGTTCCCCCTGTATGTGACTGTTTTTCTCTTGCTGACCTTAAAATTCTCTCTTTAATCTTTGCCATTTTATTAGTATATGATTTGACATGATTCTCTTTGAGTTTGTCTTCCTTGGGATTCTTTCCTGGAAATGAACATCTGTTCTCTTCTTCAGATTAGAGATATTTTCATCCATTATTATATCAAATGCATTTTTTGCCTATTTCTCTCTTCTCCTTCTGGGACCCTTATAATGTGCATATTGTTGTTGTTCAGTTGCTAAGTCATGTCCAACTCCTGGAAATGCCATGATCTGTGCTCACTTCAGATCCAAATCTTCCAACAAGGCCACTGGACACATGCAAATGCATAGAAATGCTCCCATAAATAGGCATACTTTCAAGACTGGGATGGATAATTGTTTTATCTACTTTCATACAGACAAACCTAGAAAATCAAGCAAAATGAAAAAACAGAGGAATATGTTCCAAAATAAAGAAGAAGATAAAACCCTAGAGAAAAAGTTGTAATGAAATTGTTGTTCAGTCGCTCAGTACTGGTTGATGCTTTGCAACTCCATGGACTGCACCACACCAGGCTTCTCTGTCCTTCACCATCTCCCAGAGCTGGCTGAAACTCATGTCCTTTGAGTCTGTGATGTCATCCAACCATCTCGTCTTCTGTCATCTCCTTCTCCTCCTGCCTTCAATCTTTCACAGCATCAGGGTCTTTTCTAATGTGTCAGTTCTTCGCATCAGGCGGCCAAAGTATTGGAGCTTTTGCATCAGTCCTTCTAATGAACATTCAGGATTGATCTCCTTTAGGATTGGCTAGTTTGATCTCCTTGTAGTCCAAGGGACTCTCAAGAGTCTTCTCCAACACCACAGCTCAAATCCATCGATGAAATAGAGGTAAATAATTTATCTGATAAAGAGTTGAAATCAACTGTCATGAAAGCACTCATTGAACCCAGGAAAAGAATAGAGGAACACAGTTATAATTTCAACAACAGAAAAAAAAAAAAAAAAGAATCAGTCAGAGATAAAGAATATAATAACTGAAGTGAAAATTACACTGTGCTTAGTTGCTCAGTCATGTCCAACTCTTTGTGACCCTGTGGGCCACAAAGCCCACCAGGGTTCTCTGTCCTTGGGATTCTCCAGGCAAGAATACTGGAGTGGGTTGCCATGGTCTCCTTCAGGAGATCTTCCCAACCCAGGGGTCGAACCCAGGTTTCCCGCATTGCAGGCAGATTCTTTACTGACTGCCACCAGAAAAGCCTGAAAAATACACTAGACAGCATCAAAAGCAGATTAGAATGTACAAGCAGTTAAAAAAAAAAAAAGAAATAAAGAAAAGGTGGAATCATCCAATAAGAATAGGAGAAACAAAAAAGAATTTAAAAAATCAGGATAGCTTAAGTGACCTCTTGGACAACATTTTGTCTACTGACATTGACATTGGAAAGAAATACTTTTACATGTGTATAAACAGTGAAAGATTTTATTTTCTCTCAGAAATAGAAATGTGTGCCAAAGTTGTTGCCTTGGCAGGGTTGGACTGAGCTAAGGTTGCTAGAGCTGGAGCCTGGTGGAGGCTGACATTTCTCCCAGGATGTCCTGATGGCCTCTACCTTGGAGGGAGTGGACAGGAGTAAGGTGGCCATTGTGGAATTTTGGTATGAGCTAAGGCTTCTCCCAGGGTATGCTAATAGCCACCATGTTGGAGAGGGGCATGTCCAGATTTGAAGGGTCTGGAGCCAGAGGATGGCATAAGCTATGGCTTCTCCTGCAGTGTGAGGGCAGTTACCTTCTCAATGTCAGGTAGGGATGCAGCTGGAAGGGTTCTAGTAGGGGCCCACTGCAGGCTGAGAGTCTACCTGGGTTGGTCTTCAAAGGCCATCTAGAGTACAAAGCACTTTCCAATCTGCTGCCTCTGAGCTGGGACCAATGTAAGCAGGTCTGTGTGCACAGTCTTAAATAGCAGAGCCTTGGTTTCCTACAGCCCTCCAGTAATCCTACTGGCTCATCATCCTGATGTCAGACCTGAGGGCTGAAGTGCACACTTGCTCCTTAAGGAGTATTCCTGAGCTTGTGATCTCCTGCTAGGTCAACAAGCCTGGGTGTGAGTCTTAGTTAGATTACTTCCTTCCAATCAGATCAGCCTTTTCCTTCATACCCTTGGTTTTAGGGACATCATTCAGCTGGTCTTCTCAGAGACAGTGCTCTACCTGTAGTTGTAGTTTTGGAGTTTTTGGTAAGCTGAGTCTTCCTACTCTGCTACATGGATCACAGAAAAACTATTATTTCTTGATATATGCTTGAATATCTGGCAAGTGTCCTTTAATTTTAGCCTGAAAGACTCTTTTTTATTTATTGACACCCAATCTACTAGAGACAAATTTTCTCAGTTACTGCTGTTGTTTTTTATCTTCAGTTCAGTTCAGTTTCAGTCTCTCAGTCATGT
The DNA here is from genome assembly GCF_032452875.1 of Bos javanicus. Classification (NCBI taxonomy): domain Eukaryota; kingdom Metazoa; phylum Chordata; class Mammalia; order Artiodactyla; family Bovidae; genus Bos; species Bos javanicus. Next base: position 1,687,266 of record NC_083871.1, on the reverse strand, counting down.
CCGACTCTTTGCAACCCCATGGACCACAGCACACCAGGCCTTGCTGTCATCACTAACCCCCAGAGTTTACCCAAACTCATGTCCATCTAGTCGGTGATGCCATCCAAACATCTCATCCTCTGTCATCCCCTTCTCCTCTGCCTTCAATCTTTCCCAGCATCAGGGTCTTTTCACATGAGTCAGCTACTGTGGGAGAGGGAGAGGGTGGGAAGATTTGGCTATTTATTTTTTTAATTTAAAAATAAAAAAAAAAAGAAGAAAAAAAAACCAAAACAAAACAAATGAGTCAGCTCTTCTTCAACATCAGCTTTCAATGAACACTCAGGACTGATTTCCTTTAGGATGGACTGGTTGGACCTCCTTGCAGTCCAAGGGACTCTCAAGAGTCTTCTCCAACACAACAATTCAAAAGCATCAATTCTTCAGCGTTCAGCTTTCTTTACAGTCCAAATCTTACATCCATACATGACTACTGGGAAAACCATAGCCTTGACTAGACAGAATATTGTTGGCAAATTAATGTCTCTGATTTTTAATATGCTGTCTAAGCTGGTCATAACTTTCCTTCCAAGGAGCAAGTGTCTTTTAATTTCATAGCTGAAGTCACCATCTGCAGTGATTTTGGAGTTCCAAAAAATAAAGTCAGCCATTGTTTCCCCATTTATTTGACATGAAGAGATGGGACTGGATGCCATGATCTTAATTCTCTGAATGTTGAGCTTTACACCAACTTTTTCACTCTCCTCTTTCACTTTCATCAAGAGGCTCTTTAGTTCTTCTTCACTTTTGGCCATAAGAGTGGTGTCATCTGCACATCTGAGGTTACTGATATTTCTCCCGGCAATCTTGATTTCAGCTTGTACTTCATCCAACCCAGCATTTCTCATAAGGTTCTCTGCATATAAGTTAAATAAGCAGGGTGACAATATACAGCCTTGATGTACTCATTTCCTGATTTTGAACCATTCTATTCTTCTGTGTCCAGTTTTAACTGTTGCTTCCTGACCTGCATACAGATTTCTCAAGAGGCGGGTCAAGTGGTCTGGTATTCCCATCTCTTTCAGAATTTTCCACAGTTTATTGTGATCCACACTGTCAAAGGCTTTGACATAGTACATAAAGCAGAAATAGATGTTTTTCTGGAACTCTCTTGCTTTTTCAATGATCCAGCAGATGTTGGCATCTGCCTTTTTTAAACCAGCTTGAACATCTGGAAGTTCAGACTGTCTTAATGTCTGCTTCAGTTTTTAAGCAAGATTTTGCTATATATTGAATATACATTTACCTTCTGTACTTTAAATACGCCCGCCAATCATTTCTGTTCTCTATATTTTCATTTGATAAATCAGAAATTAATGTTATTAAAGATTCCTTGTATATGATGTGTCTTGTCTCTCTTGCCATAGACTGATTCCACCACATTTGGAAAGTTTTGGCTACTACTTTCCCAAGTATTCTTTCTCTATCTCTTTTCCTTTTAGAACTCCCAAATTTTGTGTGTGGGCATGTTCAGTGGTATCTTACAGATTTCTGAGACACTTTTTATTTTTCTTCACTTTTTCTTGTTCTTGTACTCAGACTGGATAATCTCAATTACTTTACTCTCAAGTTAACTAAATCTTCAGTATTCAAGTCTCCTGTTGACTCATTGTATTAAATATTCATTTATTACACTTTTAAACTCTAGAATATTTATTTGGTTTATATTTTGTATCTCTGTATAAATATTTTGTATTTGTTGTGACATTGGTCAGATGCCTTCCTTTGTTTCTTTAGTTATGGGTTTCTTTAGTCAGTTTAAAAGAGGAAATATAAAATTGTTGTCTAGTAAGGTTAATTTTTGCCTAGTATGATTATTTAAAGAGTTTCCTCTGACTCATTTTCCCTTTTCATTGAACATCCCATAAATGTTTTGTTGAAAACTGGATACTTCTAGTAATATAATACTATTATATTATTATAATATTCCAGTAATAACTCTGGAAACCAGATTCCTCCCTACCCAGAGTTTATATTTGCTATTTTTAATTCTTTTTATTGTTGTTATTGTTTCCCTGTTTGTTTGTTAGTGACTTTCCAATACTAATTTGGCAAAATCTGTATTCTTTTTCATGTGGGGCCACTGAAATCTCCTTTCAGTTAGGTCAGTGGTCTGCTAATGATTGGATATTGATTTTCTTAGAACAATAAGAGTCCTAACCCTTGGTGAGGGTATGTGTGTTACAGGACATGCTGTCAGTGCTCTGGGTGGCAGTTTATTATCCAGAGAAAAGAGGTTAAACTTTCTTAGCCTTGTCTTCAGCATGTACATGGCCCTATATATGAATGCAAAACTCTAGATTCCCAGGAATGTGTTGGGGCTTTTCAATGTTCTTCACGGTTATCTTATGCATTGTTTTTTTGTTTTTTTTTTTCTTTTTTTTCTTTTAAGTTTTTCAGTCCATTTATTGTTAGCCCCACCTACATTACTGCCTGCGGCAGATGCAGTGTTAAACCAATTGACACTGACTTTTCCCAACAAACATCTCAGGAAAAAGGAATTGAGCAAACTCTGAGTCACTCTCAATAAAGGCAAGCTCTGTGTGTGGTGTTTTCAGGAAGTTGCCAAAGAAGTGAAATAATAGAAACCATTGGGGTTGTTGGGAAAGTGCCAGATCTAATGGATACTGGTTTTCATGGTCACCATCATCATAAAAGTGTTGGTTTCTAGGGCTTCCTTGGAGCTAGAGACAGCAGAAGGGAAAAGGGGAAACAACAAACCACAAGCTCAGGTTTATGGAGATTCTGCTATTTTTCTAGAACAAATGCTTCTCAGATTATCACAAGCTTTCACAATTTTCAGAAATCAGTAAGAGGTGCTTTTGACAGTTTTTACCACTGTTCTCATTGTTTTTATGGAGGAATAAATTTGGAAGAGTTCCTAACCCCCATTGTTCTGGAAGTGCTGTCTTGTATATTGTCTTTAATTTTCAGTATTGGCTTAAAAATCTTTGTAAAAACCAAAGACCTAAGCCTGGAATAACCTTCATATTAAAAACCAGAAATATACTTTGGGTTTCCCTGGTGGCTCAGATGATAAAGAATCTGCCTGCAATGTGGGAAACCTGGGTTCGATCCCTGGGCTGAGAAGATCCCTTGGAGGAGGGCATGGCAACCCACTCCAGTATACTTGCCTGGAGAATTCCCATGGATCAAGGAGCCTGGCAGGTTACAGTCCATGGGGTGGCAAAGAGTCAGACATGACTGAGTGACTTAAGCACAGCGCAAAAATGTCCTTTTAAATTCAACATTAATGCCAAAGTTTATTTATTCAACTAAGGCTTGTGTCAAGATTCTAAACAATATTATGACCTAAAATATTTTGTGCTAAAACTGAAAATGAACATAATAGAAATTAAATAAGAAATTTAGTTCAAAAAAGCTTCAAAAGATGAAAAAATCAAAATAAAGGTAGTAATAATAATAAAAAGATAAAAGGAGAAATTAACAAAAGAAGAAAAATAATTATATAGATAATGAAAACAATTGAATCACATATATATTATATAGATAGACTGACTGATTTTTATCTTAAGGAACTGTCACATACAATCATGGGGTCTGGTGACAAGTCTGAAATCTATAAGGCATTTGTAAGCTCTGGTAGGCTCGAGCTTCAGTGAAGAGCTGACATTCAGTCTTGAGTCCAATGGCTTGAAACTGAGGCAGAATTTCTATGTCACAGTGTTCTAGTAGAATTGTTTCTTCTCTCAGAAACTTTAGTCTTTGCTCTTAAAGTCTTTGATTAATTGAATGAGACCTACCCAAATTATGGAAGATAATCTGCTTCACTTCAAGTCAATTAATTTTAAATGTTAGTCGTGTCAAAAAACTATCTTTACAGCAATATCTTGACTAGAGTTTGATCAAAGAACAAGTCACTGTAATCTAGTCAAGTTGAAACAGAATTGATCATCACAGACTGGGACTCAAGGCTGCTTCTCTCAGTGACTTCAGGTCTATTTTCTTCTAGTTCTCTTGCTTACCCATGTTTTGGCTTTATCTTCAGACAAGTAGTTAGATATCATAGCACTTTCAAGCCTCAGATTCATGCAGGATACATCCCAAAAGAAGAAAAAGAGGAAGAAAGCACCCACTAGTTCACCTAAGAAATAAATAAACAAGAATGTTCTCAAATCCCTTTGAAAGAATCATTTTGCATCACTTTGAGAAAAATGTGTTTACAACCTCCTCTGAGAATTAATTGCTATCTAAAAAGATAGTGTTGCCCCCAACCAGTGAGATCTGTCTCTATAATGTAATGATATAGGGTCCACTTCTCTGAATTCTGTGGCTAGGAAAGGCATAGGTAACTGAAGAACCTGGAACTCTTTTGGAAACACTGAGGTGAGCCAGTAGCAGTGTCCCTACCACCTACAAACTAACAGCTGGTATTAAGTACAATAGCAAATACAATAAAAGCAACAGCAATAACAGCAGCAGCAAAATTCATCTGAAGGACAAATTGCAGGCTAGAATCATTCAGTTAGAATATAAATACCTAAATAAACACTATGAAAGATTAAAAATAGGCCATGACCAAAGCTAGAATTTTTTTAATTTCAAATTTTTAAAGAATACTTTGAACAAATTATGCCAACATTGTATTTTGAATTTTATTATTTACAATGAAAGGAATAATTTTAGAAAAATTCTAAATTAGGATAATTTGTGACCTTGAGTGCAAAGACCTTATTTCTTTCATCTTTTTATAAATCTAGCATATAAGAAATCACTTGAAATATGGTAGACATCACTGAAGATTTGTCTAAAAATTAATATTTTGTTATGACACTGAGTGGTAAGGCATTTACCTTCTAATCTGGTGTTAGTACAGTAAATGCTGTCTATTTAGGTGATATGTGGCTTTGGTATATCAGGTGTGACACAGGTGTTTAAAGGCTTCTGTGAGATATTAGCAAAAATTCTTCTTTGTATGTCTATGTCATCCCAGACATTATGTGACTGCTATGGCAGTATGCTATACCACCTATGAAATATTTGCCAAAATTTTGAACCTAAATCGGACTGTGCCTCTAGACATAACTCCTTATCTGTAGAAAATACAGGGAACAGAGAAACATTACATCACAGAGATGATATGAGCGGAATCAAGACTGCAGGAAACTCTACAGGACAAACAACCTAGTACCTTCAGTGAATGGCTGGAATAAAAGAAATGAAGGATGAACCTGCTGATTAAAAGAGATTTAAGGGACTTAACAACCAATTGTAATATATGGATCTTTTTAGGATTCTGATGTGACTAGACTATAAAATAAAAATATTTCGAGACAATCTGGATAATTTGAAAATTGGGCAACTTGATATTTTATATTAGTTGGAATAATAGTATTGCTGTTATCATATATTCCCAACTATTTACAGTTGAAATGATGTCTGGAATTTGCTTCAAAATAATGTCTGTATTTAAGTGTGTTGGGGGTATTGATGAAACAGGATTGGCCTTGACCAGATAATTGTTAAAGTTGGGTGATGGTTAAATGATGATTCATTATATTAAATATATGTTCCTCTCTACTTTTGTGTATTTGACATTTTCCAAAATAAAAAGTTATCAAAAAAAAAAAAAAATGGATGGAAGGGATAAGTAAAACAATGAAATGAAGAAATTAAATTGTCTGTCACCTCTACTCCTTAAACAAAGGATCCAGTAACAGAAAGTTTTCTAAAAAAGTTCTATTAAAGTCAAGGAAGAAACAATTCCTACTAATTTTAAAATGATTCAGAAAATATGAGAGGGGATAAAATATTTCATTAGTGTAACTTTGATACCAAAATGAGAAAAGTAAATAAAAAATAAAAAATGATAGTCCAATATAATATATGACCATGGATGCAAAAATTTTAAATTAAAACTACCCCAAAAGTATAACTAGGCAATTATTTCCAGATGTGCAAAAATAATTAAATATAATAAATTAATTACTATAAATCATCACATTAATGGATTTATGCAGAAAAAATCATAATCTGAAGGGTACAAGAAAATATGTAAAGAGCATGATTAATAAACATTAAAGATTTTGAAACATTTAATACATACTAGTGTTAAAATGTTCTAAGTAGACAGAAAACTACTTTAAAGTAAAAATCATCTTTTTATAAATCCTATAGTCTGAACTCACACTTGTTTTTTTGATTTTAGAACTATCCCAGTTAAACTCAGGTGAAAATCATCATAATCATTATAGCACTCAGTGTTCCATTGTCAAACAAGCAGAGTCAGACACTGGTAAAAGTACTAAAAATAAATGCTGTTTAGAAACTATTACAGTAGGGAAAACAGAGACCTCTTTACAGAACGGGGGTTCAATTTTGAAGACATCTGGAGTTTAATGGCAGGGAGAAGATCTGGGGGTGAAGGAGAATGAGTTACTGGATGAAATTACTGAGAGGTGTTATCCAGGTTGGGGGGATTCTTGCTAGACTGACTCACGCAGGATTGTTTCTGAGGGCAAGCCAGGACCACCAAGTATTAAGAGTGGAGGATGAGGAATTTAACTAGATAGCAAGAATGACCATATAACAAGGTGGGGGAAGGTCTCTTTAAACTGACAGCAGGATTCTTGCTAAAATTGGGCCATGCAGATCTGTCAAGGATGTGGCCAAATTCATGGCCTTATCAAGAGGAGCTTGACTGAAGTTTGGTCAAAAGTATGTCTTCCAGAGTAGAGGGATGGGGTTGGGTGGGGAGTAGGGGGGAGACTCAAGAGGGAGGAGATAAATGTATACATATGGCTGATTAATGTTGTTGTATGGCAGAAACCAATGCAACATTGTAAAGAATTATCCTTCAATTAAAAATGAATTTTAAAAAAAAAGATTAGTCAAGAGATTAAAGGATAAACCAATAAGAAAATATTAAAAAAAATTAAAAGTATGTCTTTGCCAAGCCAAACAATGAAGCAAACAAATAAAAATGCTATTCCTTTTTCTAATTTTTTTTTCCTTAAAATTGTACCTTTTTCTTTTCAGAAACCACAACAGATTTAAGAGCAGGTAGATTTGCTGGAAAAATGAAAACATGGGAAAACTAACAGCATTATAAAAGTAGCTGCTTAGGAAAACAAACATACCAACAGAAGGATTACCTTTTCATATAAAAAAATCTATTTAGATTTGAAAACAAAATTGTCAAAAAATATTAAAAACACTGTTGAAGAATGTAAAATATGACTTGAAGAAATTAGACAGTCGACTTTCATGAAAAAGGATTGCAATTTTGATAAAATTATCAGTAATAGTTAAAACCAGAATACACAGAAGAATTGTACAAAAAAGATCTTCATGACCCAGATAATCACGATGGTGTGATCACTGACCTAGAGCTAGACATCCTGGAATGTGAGGTCAAGTGGGCCTTACAAAGCATCACTAAGAACAAAGATAGTGGAGGTGATGGAATTCCAGTTGAGCTATTTCAAATCCTGAAAAATGGTGCTGTGAAAGTGTTGCACTCAATATGCCAGCAAATTTGGAAAACTCAGCAGTGGCCATAAGACTGGAAAAGGTCAGTTTTCATTCCAATCCCAAAGAAAGACAATGCCAAAGAATGCTCAAACTACTGCACAACTGCACTCATCTCACATGCTAGTAAAGTAATGCTCAAAATTCTCCAAGCCAGGCTTCAGCAATATGTGAACCGTGAACTTCCTGATGTTCAAGCTGGTTTTAGAAAAGGCAGAGGAACCAGAGATCAAATTGCCAACATCTGCTGGATCATGGAAAAAGCAAGAGAGTTCCAGAAAAACATCTATTTCTGCTATTGACTATGCCAAAGGCTTTGACTGTGTGGATCACAATAAACTGTGGAAAATTCTGAAAGAGATGGGAATACCAGACCACCTGACCTGTCTCTTGAGAAACCTGTATTCAGGTCAGGAAGCAACAGTTAGAACTGGACATGGAACAACAGACTGTTTCCAAACAGGAAAAGGAGTACGTCAGGGCTGTATATTGTCACCCTGCTTATTTAACTTATATGCAGAGTACATCATGGGAAATGCTGGACTGGAAGAAGCACAAGCTGGAATCAAGATTGCCGGGAGAAATATCACTAACCTCAGATATGCAGATGACACCACCCTTATGGCAGAAAGTGAAGAGGAACTCAAAAGCCTCTTCATGAAAATGAAAGTAGAGAGTGAGTTGACTTAAAGCTCAACATTCAGAAACCGAAGATCATGGCATCTGGTCCCATCACTTCATGGGAAATAGATGCGGAAACAGTGGAGACAGTGTCAGATTAATTTTGGGGGGCTCCAAAATCACTGAAGATGGTGACTGCAGCCATGAAATTCAAAGACGCTTACTCCTTGGAAGGAAAGTTATGACCAGCCTAGATAGCATATTCAAAAGCAGAGACATTATTTTGCCACCAAAGGTTCGTCTAGTCAAGGCTATGGTTTTTCCTGTGGTCATGTATGGATGTGAGAGTTGGACTGTGAAGAAAGCTGAGCGCTGAAGAATTGATGCTTTTGAACTGTGGTGTTGGAGAAGACTCTTGAGAGTCCCTTGGACTGCAAGGAGATCCAACCAGTCCATTCTGAAGGAGATCAGCCCTCGGATTTCTTTGGAAGGAATGATTCTAAAGCTGAAACTCCAGTACTTTGGCCACCTCATGTGAAGAGTTGACTCATTGGAAAGGATTCTGCTGCTGGGAGCGATTGGGGGCAGGAGGAGAAGGGGACAGCAGAGGATGAGATGGCTGGATGGCATCACTGACTCGATGGACGTAAGTCTGAGTGAACTCGGAGAGTTGGTGATAGACAGGGAGGCCTGGCGTGCTGTGATTCATGAGGTCACAAAGAGTCAGACACGACTGAATGACTGAACTGAAGTAAAATGAAAGGAAAACCAACATGTACAAAACACCCTCCATGTGCTACATATTTTTTCAAATACTTTACAAAACGAATTTATTTAATTTCTACTACATAATTTTGAAGAGTGTTCATGATTAGATTCATTTCAAAGATGGAGGAACAAGACAGACAGAGGTTGCACAATGACTCAGTGTTACAGGGATAATAAGAAATAAAGGAGAGGTACAAATTTTCCAGTTCTAATTTAACAATTTAATGCAAATTCAATAAAATATCCAAAAGAACAAAGCATTTCTGCATTTTTGTAGAAGGCTTATTTTCAGACTGTCCAGATATTTTTAATGTATTAATTCACTTAATCCTTAAAATATGTCCATAAAAAATGCACTATTGAGATGAGGAAATTGAGGCAAAGGAAGTTGAAGTCAGAAGACTATGGTCACACAGCTAGTTGGTGAGAAAGCAGGGATATAAGATAATCCAAATATCTAATGGTCAAGAAAGTGCAGAGAATCTCTATGGCACTCTTGCTCAAGGAGTTGGCTGCTTTGCCAGGAAATTACTTCCTTTCTGATCCTACAAAAAGCATCTGTTGGTCCTATCATCCACAAAGTTCTGATGGGGTGGGTGGGAGGAGCAGGGCCTTCTTAGCAACCAGCCACCTGACTTACTCCTCTGTACCATGCAGCAATTTACTCTTCCAATCAGCTACGCAGAAAGAGATGTCGTGGTGTCATCTACTCCTTTTATGCTGTTTATTGAATAAAGTGACTTATGCTAGTTTATTCAAAGACATAGCATTTTGAAACAGAAATAATTTTTCTTCTAATTTTATAATAAATACAAATGTTTGATTATTTTATTAAAAAATAATCCACAGGTTGGCACAAATATTCCAACTCGATGACATTTTTTAAAAGACATATATAGGAAAAAAACAAGTAGCAACATTAATGTCTTCAAAGAAAATTTGAAAACAGAAATAGTTAATATATAGACTGCAATATGCAATATTAAAGGAGTAGAGAAATCTATTTAGAAAATTTATGAAAATAAAACTTGGAAAAATGACAATTTAGCACTAAGTTTTGTTGGATAGAAAATCTATATTGGGTGTCAAGTTTATGAGACATATCCTCTCATTTTAGCCAATATTTTGTAATGAATTTTTTAATGTTAAAATTTAAACATAAGTATTCCTAATAAATGATCCACACATATAAGTTCTAAAATAATTTATAATTTTCTCATTATAATGTAATGGTCTTACAGGAAGTACTTTATAGAAAAAAAGTGTATTTCAAACCTAGAAAATATAATTAATAGTCAGATGCTTATTATCTACTTATAATGAGTAAGTTTTGATTTAAGAGAGGTAAAATGACTACACTATTTTCCGCAAAACTTAAAGAGAAATGAAGAAGCAAATGTAGATTTTAAATTAGACAGTAGAATTAAAATTAGTTTAAGACTAAATAAAAATAAGCCATTTATTTTTATGTATGGTAGATAAATAACCTTAGTTTAAAGAAGGAAAACAAGAAAGTATAAATTAATTTTAAAGGGAAGGAAAAGAGAGATACTTGCATATCACCTGGAGCATATTTAAAGTGTAATATTAAGTTATGTTTCTTTATCATGGGATATGATTGTAACAAAATATCACAGGAATTGATCTGTCACATTTAGACAGATACATTTGATCTGTAATATAATATTTTAAATAGGTGATAGAGAAGAGATAATACACAATTTAATATTAAACTTTAAAGGATAATATTATAGTAAGCCTGAAGAACAGACAACTTTAAGATAAATAAAAAAAATAATAATATTCAATTTTCAAAACAGATTTTTTATCTGCTTCAACAAATGTCAAAATATATGCTAGAAATAACATGATACTGATTTAATAGTTATTAATAAAATTAATTAATTAACAAAATTCCTGTATTCATTGATGCTTACTCAATGACATTAATAAAGATCTTACAAGGATTCTCAAACTGAACTTTATTGTTTCTGCATTAACTGTGCTAAAACCTTTTTCAACCAAATATGTAGCAAAGAAATGCCAGAAAAAGTAATTTCATTTTATTGTAAAGAATTTTAAAGAATGTGATTTGTCTTCATTTAATTAGAAACGTGTTCCTAAATACATACTCACTTAGAATTAGTGTCTTTTTGATAAGCCAACCCTTTTATCTTTATGAAATGCCCCCTTTTTACTTTGAACTTCTCATTTTTGATATTGCCACACTAGCTATCTCACACTGGAAATTCACAGAGTGTATATAGTTTAATCATTTTACTTTCACTCTATGTCCTTATTCAAGTGCCTTTCTTTCAGATGGAATTACTTGAGTATTTCTTTAAAAAAATGTAGATTTGTAATCTCTGTCTTTTAATTGGAATGACTTTTCCAACTGTATTTAGTACAATTATGCATGTGGTTGAGTTTAACTTCACCATCTTGCAGTTTGTTTTCAATTTATTTCATCTTTTACTTTTTTCCTTCGTTCCTTCTACTGTCTACTTACAGTCAACCAAATGCTTATTTTTAGCACTCTTTTATAAAAATTTTATTGTTTTCAGTTGTACTTATTTGAGTTTTTTGTTTGTGTTCTAAAGTACTGTAAAAATTGGACACTCTTAAATTATCATAATCTCCTTTAATTTTATATAACCCTATGTATAATGCAAAACCTTGCACAATAAAATTCCATTTATATCCCCTCCCATTCCTTCTGCTACTATTGTTACATGATTTACTTTCAAATATTTTATAAACTCCATAATACATGTTTATAATTTTTTGCTTAAACATATCAATTGTCGACTTCTATTGAAAAATGTTGATGTATGGCAAAACCAATACAATATTGTAAAGTAATTAACCTCAATTTAAAATAAAAAAATTTATATAAAAAAGGAAAATGCTTGTATTAAACGAGACATAAGATTCAAAATGATCGAATTTATAGCAAAAATAATAATGGAAAAATCAATACCTCAGAATCTGTGGAATTTATTAAAATATTAATCACAGGAAATTTGATACCACTATATACTTTCATAAATAAAAATTAAGGAATTAATATAAATGAATTCAGTTCATTTCAGTTCAGTCACTCAGTCGTGTCCGACTCTTTTCGACCCCATGAATCGTAGCACACCAGGACTCCCTGTCCATCACCAACTCCCGGAGTTCACTCAAACTCACGGCCATCGAGTCAGTGATGCCATCCAGCCATCTCATCCTCTGTCGTCCCCTTCTCCTCCTGCCCCAATCCTTCCCAGCATCAGAGTCTTTTACAAAGAGTCAACTCTTCACATGAGGTGGCCAAAGTACTGGAGTTTCAGCTTTAGCATCATTCCTTCCAAAGAAATCCCAAGGCAGATCTCCTTCAGAATGGACTGGTTGGATCTCCCCGCAGTCCAAGGGACTCTCAAGAGTCTTCTCCAACACCATAGTTCAAAAACATCAATTCTTCGGTGCTCAGCCTTCTTCACAGTCCAACTCTCACATCCATACACGACCACAGGAAAAACCATGCCTTGACTAGACGAACCTTTGTTGGCAAAGTAATGTCTCTGCTTTTGAATATGCTATCTAGGTTGCTCATAACTTTCCTTCCAAGGAGTAAGCGTCTTTTAATTTCATGGCTGCAGTCACCATCTGCAGTAATTTTGGAGCCCCTCAAAAAAAGTCTGACACGGTTTCCACTGTTTCCCCATCTATTTCCCATGAAGTGATGGGACCGGATGCCATGATCTTAGTTTTCTGAATCTTGAGCTTTAAGCCAACTTTTTCACTCTCCACTTTAACTTTCATTAAGAGGCTTTTTAGTTCCCCTTCACTTTCTGCCATAAGGGTGGTGTCATCTGCATATCTGAGGTTATTGATGTTTCTCCTGGCAATCTTGATTCCAGCTTGTGCTTCTTCCAGTCCAACGTTTCTCATGATGTACTCTGCATATAAGTTAAATAAGCAGGGTGACAATATACAGCCTTGACATACTCCTTTTCCCGTTTGGAACCAGTGTGTTGTTCCATGTCTGGTTCTAACTTGCTTCCTGACCTGCATACAAAATTCTCAAGAAGCAGATCAGGTTGTCTGGTATTCCCATCTCTTTCAGAATTTTTCACAGTTTATTGTGATCCACACAGTCAAAGGCTTTGACATAGTAAATAAAGCAGAAACAGATGTTTTTCTGGAACTCTCTTGTTTTTTCAATGATCCAGTGGATGTTGGCAATTTGATCTCTGGTTCCTCTGCCTTTTCTCAAACCAGGTTGAACATCAGAAAGTTCACAGTTCACATATTGCTAAAGCCTGGCTTGGAAAATTTTGAGCATTACTTTACTAGCATGTGAGATGAGAACAATTGTGTGGTAGTTTGAGCATTCTTTGGCATTGCCTTTCTTTGGGATTGGAAGGAAAACTGATTTTTCCAGTCCTGTGGCCACTGCTGAGTTTTGCAAATTTGATGGCATATTGAGTGCAGCACTTTCACAGCATCATCTTTCAGGATTTGAAGGAGCTCAACTGGAATTCCATCACCTCCACTAGCTTTGTTCATAGTGATGCTTTCTAAGGCCCACTTGACTTCACATTCCAGGATGTCTGGCTCTAGGTCAGTGATCACACCATCGTGATTCTCTGGGTCATGAAAATCTTTTTTGTACAGCTCTTCTGTGTATTCTTACCATCTCTTCTTAATATCTTTTGCTTCTGTTAGGTCCATACCATTTCTGTCCTTTATCCAGACCATCTTTGCATGAAATGTTCCCTTGGTATCTCTAACTTTTTTAAGAGATCTCTAGTCTTTCCCATTCTGTTGTTTTCCTCTATTTGCATTTATCACTGAGGAAGGCTTTCTTATCTCTTCTTGCTATTCTTTGGAATCTGCATTCAGATGCTTATATCTGTCCTTTTCTCCATTGCTTTCGCTTCTCTTCTTTTCACAGCTATTTGTAAGGCCTCCCCAGACAGCCATTTTGCTTTTTTGCATTTCTTTTCCATGGGGATAGTCTTGATCCCTGTCTCCTGTACAATGTCATGAACCTTCATCCATAGTTCTTCAGGCACTCTATCTATTAGATCTAGGCCCTTAAATCTATTTCTTACTTCCACTGTATAATCATAAGGGATTTTATTTAGGTCATACTTGAATGGTCTAGAGGTTTTCCCTGCTACTGCTGCTACTGCTAAGTCACTTCAGTCATGTCCGACTCTGTGCAACCCCAATGATGGCAGCCCACCAGGCTCCCCGGTCCCTGGGATTCTCCAGGCAAGAACATTGGAGTGGGTTGCCATTTCCTTCTCCAGTGCATGAAAGTGAAAAGTGAAAGTGAAGTCGCTCAGTCGTGTCCGACTTTTAGCGACCCCATGGACTGCAGCCTACCAGGCTCCTCCATCCATGGGATTTTCCAGGCAAGAGTACTGGAGTGGGGTGCCATTGCCTACTTTCTTCAATTTCAGTCTGAATTTGGCAATAAGGAGTTCATGATCTGAGCCACAGACAGCTCCTGATCTTTTTTTTTGTTGTTGACTGTATAGAGCTTCTCCATCTCTGGCTGCAAAGAATATAATCAATCTGATTTCGGTGTTGGCCATCTGGTGATGTCCATGTGTAGAGTCTTCTCTTATGTTGTTGGAAGAGGGTGTTTGCTATGACCAGTGCATTTTCTTGGCAAAACTCTGTTAGTCTTTGCCCTGCTTCATTCCGTATTCCAAGGCCAAATTTGCCTGTTACTCCAGGTGTTTCTTGACTTATTTTTGCATTCCAGTCCCCTATAATGAAAAGGACATCTTTTTTGGGTTAGTTCTAAAAGGTCTTGTAGATCTTCATAGAACCGTTCAACTTCAGCTTCTTCAGCATTACTGGTTGAGGCATAGACTTGGATTACTGTAATATTGAATAGTTTGCCTTGGAAACGAACAGAGATCATTCTGTCGTTTTTGAGATTGCATCCAAGTACTGCATTTCGGACTCTTTAGTTGACCAGGATGGCTACTCCATTTCTTCTGAGGGATTCCTGCCTGCAGTAGTAGATATAATGGTCATCTGAATTAAATTCATCCATTCCAGTCCATTTTAGTTCGCTGATTCCTAGAATGTCGACATTCACTCTTGCCATCTCTTGTTTTATCACTTCCAATTTGCCTTGTTTGTCCTTAGTCCTGCAAATTCCCAAGTATCTATGGCAATCTCTGTGACAGGCCTACTCTCCTGCCTGCCCAATAAACAGGTTGCTTGTTCAGAAATGAAAGGTTTGTACTTCTCCAAACTTTTTAACCAAAACTTTGTTGCTACTACCTTTCTTCAACTACCTCATAGTAAAATATGATTTTATTTTATTCATTACTTTTTCCCTTTTTTTGTTAAGAATGATGATTATTAACATCATTCTACATTCCAACTAGATGAAATCTATTGAAAAAAAAATCCTTAACTTTTAACTAATGACAAAAAGTTATTAATATTCCATTATAGTAAACATTACATATTTAAATAATTGCATTTAGGGAACTCATCTTACTTCTGTGTAAATTCTTCCTCATCTTTGTTGCAATTTATGAGATAATCTGTCATCCAAAGGACTGATGTTAAATTGATAATATTCATACCAATATTACATGATTTTGTCAGGTATTTTACTAAGATTTTTAACAAACAAATGTCAGTAATATTGAAATAATCAACAATATATTTGATACAGTCTCTAAAAGTGCTGTAAATTCATATTTTAGGCCAATTATAACTGTTCTTCCCTGTATTATAGAAGCAGTGATACTGAAAAGAGGATTTTTTTTTTTTCTTGTGGAAAATTTTTTAAGCTCTATGTATACTGGTAACCATTTTGTACTCATTATTAATAATTGTGTTAAAATAGCATTTCATCCATGGTCTTTCTCATTCCTTAAGTAAGTTATATATGTTACTCAGTAAATTTCATTTGTCATACAGTATGATTTCATTGGTAATAAAAATTTCTTGGACGTTAGTATGTTACTGTTATTTCTGAAATTTTTGGTACTCTCATTGATTCTTTTAAAGCAGTATTATAGCTCAATTGAATAAAAGAGATTGCTTCATTTAGATTTTTTATCAACATATTAATAACCCTCTCCCACTTAATAATGGACAAGGGCATGCCAACCCACTCCAGTATTCTTTCCTGGAGGATCCCATGGACAGAGGAACTGGTGGGTGACAGTTCATGTGGTCGCAGAGTCGGACATGACCGAAATGACTAAACACACTTAATAAGATTAGTTTTCCTCCAATATTTCATGGCTTATCAGAGTTATTACTTCTTGCTATTTGTTACCTAAATTTAAAATTTTTGTCCTATTAATCAGAAGGCATTTAAAGATTTTACAGATAATATTCTATCATTTTCCTCTGCATGTCAGAAATAAGATATACCTTTCCCAAATTTATCAGTACATGTTGGCAAAATATTTAATCTTGACAGTTAATGTGCTTCATTAAAAAAAAATGCTTTAGCAGAGTAAGAACTGTGCACATATATATAAAAATAAATTAGTCAATTGAGTGTCAGTGCTTAACTTGGATTATATGAGAGAAGTTTTATACACATATATAGAACAATCACAAATGTGACACAAAAATGGTGACCAGTACAGAAGTATTGCACTGGTGGTTCAACTACTTACTTGACATAACTTTCTAAATTAGTAAATTGTTGGAAAAGTTCCAAACAAAAATATTTTTCTTCAATAATCCATGTATAAGGCATACCTGGACATTGTATAATAAATACTTCCAAAATGTAATTTGATAACTAAAATGGATATTGAGTCGAGGATAAATTTTCACCTACATAAAATTTTATTTTATGTGGGATGCATGAAATTCTTTTTTTTAAATATAAATTTATTTATTTTAATTGGAGGTTAATTACTTTACAATATTGTATTGGTTTTGCCATACATCAACATGAATCCACCACGGGTGTTCACATGTTCCCCATCCTGAACCCCCCTGCCACCTCCCTCCCCATACCATCCCTCTGGGTCATCCCAGTGCACCAACCCCAAGCATCCTGTATCATGCATCAAACCTGGACTGGCAATTCGCTGAAAATTCTTCATGGGCAAGAATGTATCTAACACCATGGGTTACATAGCACCCCATATCTATACCCAGTAAATACATTGGTACTTTTTGTCACTGGGAGACTAGATCATAAAGTACCTTTCCAAATTTAACCATAGGGAAAATATGACCACCTGGAGAATCACTGATCTAAATAAATTTATAAAAAACAAATCTCAAAAGTCAAAATTTTCAATGTAAAAACAAAAGAACTGGAAATCATTAACCAAAGAACATGCTGTTGGGTACAGTTTACGGCTAATATGATGTTGAAGGTAACCAGTCCATTTTTCCAGCTGTGCGTCTAGCACAGATTTTTGGTAAATCTTGATGAAATATATTACATATAAAATACATTTCTGAACTCAAATGTAAGGAAAGATTATCTCCAAACTCTGAAAACAAAGGTATGACTTAAATTCAGAGAAAAAAGATTAAGTTTCTTTTTATATCAACACACACATACACAAAATGGCCATTGTTATAGGTTAAATTATGTCCCCTAAATTCATAATTGAAGGCACAACTTCCAGTACCTCATAATAGTCTTCATTTGAAAATAGGGTCATTGAAAATGTAATCAGTTAAGATGAAGCAAACATTAGAGTAGGATGGAATTCTAACCAAATGTGACTGGTGTACCTACAACAAGGGGGCACTTGAACACAGAGCCACACACAAGGGTAACACCATAAGGAGTCTGGAGTGATGCTGCCACAAGCCAAGAGAACTGTGAGGAGCCAGGAGAGAGGCTGGATTAGAAATTTCTCAGGGACCAGGCTCTACACACACTTCAACCTCTGACTCTCAGCCTCCAGAATGGTGAGACGATAGATTCCTGGTGTTTAAAACTGTCAGTTTTGGTTACTTCATGATGACAGCCTTAGCAAACTAGTATAATCATGAGAACTGAAAAAGAGAATGGATACTTTTTTGTATGAAATAGAATAACTTAAATATGCACAGTGAAGTAAGTCAGATACAGAAAAATAAACATCATATGATATTGATTATATGTGGAATCCAAAAAAAGATACATATGAACTTATCTACAAAACAGAAGTACAGTCAGAGATGTAGAAAATGAACTTATAGCTACCAGGGGGAAAGAAGAGGAAGAATAAATTGGGATATTGGGAATGGTATATACACACTACTATACATAAAATAGATAACTTATAAGAACCCACTGTATGGCATGGGGTGCTCTACTCAACACTCTGTAAAGGCCTATACTGTAAAAGAATCTAAAAAAGGTGGATATATGTATATGTATAACTGATTCACTTTGCTGTACAGTAGAAACTAATGCAACTTTGCAAAATGACTATATTTAAATAAAAATTTGAATATATAAATGGCTACTTACATAGCTTTAAAAAGTAAATATATGTAAATCATACAAGTAAATTACAGAGAAATAACGACTTATTAAAAATAAAAAGATATTAAGAGAAAAGTAAATAGAGTGGGAAAAAGAGGCCCTGGATATCTATACAGAAAGAAACTGGGGGAAGAAGGGGGAAAAATACTTTAATTAATAATTGATGATGGCAAAATCTTCCCAGTGTTGAAGGTAATTTCTCATACCAATCTCCAGTAGATTAAGGAATAAAGATATTTTAGAGATAGTGAATTTATTTCTCACAAATTATTAATTTAAAAATCCCTAAAGAATAATGTCACTCAAGATCTTGAAATAGATCTCCTAATTTTTAAGAAATGAGATGCAAAAGACAAGCAAATAAATTTTTAAACAGCATCATTTTAATGAGTCTAGTTTGAAGACAAGATCAGAAATTGCTAAAAGTACTATACAGCAAAGCAAGACTGGAAGGAAAGTAGATTCAACTTGGGGTCAAGAATTGTAGAAGATAAAGAAACAAGCCAGATAGCTAGGCTGCAAATATAGTCTTAGCTGAAGAATATTGGTTTGAGGCCATATATGGCAAAGGGGCTTGCATAACACAATGAAGCTATGAGCCATGCCATGAAGGGCCACCCAAGACAGACAGGTCATAGTGAATTCTAAAAAAACATAGTCATTGGAGGAGGAAATGGCAACCCACTCCAGTATTCTTGCCTGGAGAACACTATAGACAGTATGAAAAGGCAAAAAGATATCACATGGGTCAGATGTATTGTATATTGTCAATGTATATGACCTCAGTCAATATACTCCTGGGGAAGAGCAGAGGAGAATTAATAGCTCCAGAAAGAATGAAGTACCTGGAACAAAGCAGAAGCAACACTAAGTTGTGGATGTGTCTGGTGGTAAGCAAAATTCAATGCTATAAAAACAATATTGCATAGGCACCTGGAATGTTAGGTCCATGAATCAAGGTAAACTGGATGTGGTCAGGCAGGAGTACTCATGATTGAACTTGGACATCTTAGGAATAAGTGAACTAAAATGGACAGGAATGGGCAAATTTAATTCAGATGACCACTATATCTACTACTGTAGGCAAGAATCCCTTAGAAGAAATGGAGTAGACCTCATAACCAACTGCTAAGTCACTTCAGTCGTGTCCGACTCTGTGCGACCCCATAGATGGCAGCCCACCAGGTTCTCCCGTCCCTGGGATTCTCCAGGCAAGAACACTGGAGTGGGTTGCCATTTCCTTCTCCAATGCATGAAAGTGAAAAGGGAAAGTGAAGTCTCTCAGTCGTGTCCGACTCTTAGCAACCCAATTGACCGCAGCCTACCAGACTCCTCCATCCATGGGATTCTCCAGGCAAGAGTAATGGAGTGGGGTGCCATTGAAGAGTCCAAAATGCAGTACTTAGGTGCAACCTCAAAAGTGACACAAATATCTCATTTCATTTCCAAGGAAAACCATTCAACATCACCCTAATCAAAGAATATGCCCCAGTCACTGGTGATGAAACTGAAGTTGACTGGTTCTATGAAAACCAACAACACCTTCTAGCACTAACACCAAAAATAGTCCTTTTCATCACAGAAGATTAGAATGCAAAAGTAGAAAGTCAAGAAGTACCCACAATAATAAGGAAGTTTGGCTAGGAGTACAAAATGAAGCAGGAAAAAGGCTAAGCATTTTGTCAAAAGAACACACTGGTCATAGCAAACACTCTTTTCCACCCTTTTCCAGTACAAGAGATGGTTCTACAAATGGACATAACCAAATGTTCAACATCCAAATCAGACTGATTATGTTATTTGCAGACAAAGATGGAGAAGCTCTATAAATTAGTAAAAACAAGACCTGGAGATAACTGTAGCTCAGATCATGAGCTTCTTATGGAAAAATTCAAGCTAGATGGAGGAAAGAGAAAACCACTAGGCCTTTCATGTATGATCTAATTCAAATTCCTTGTGATTTGGAGGTGACAAATAGATTCAAGGTATTTAATTTGTTACAAAAAGTGCCTGAAGAACTAAGGACAGAGATTTGTAACACTGTACAGGAGGCAGTGGAAAAAAAAAAAAAAAACATCCCAAAGAAAAAGAAGTGCACCAAGGCAAAGTTGTCTGAGGAAGCTTTGCAAATAGCTGAGAAAAAAGAGAAGCAAAAGATAAGGGAGAAAGGGAAAGATATACACAACTGAATGCAGACTTCCAGAGAATAGCAAGGAGAGATAAGAAGGCCTTCTTAGATAAGCAATGCAAAAGAATAGAGGAAAATAATATAAAAGGAAAGACTAGAGATCTCTTCAAGAAAATTGGAGATATCAAGGGAACATTTCATGCAAGGATGGGCACAATAAAGGACAAAAACAGCAAGAATCTAACAGAAGCAGAAGAAATTAAGAGGTGGCAAGAATACAGAGAAAAACTACAAAAAAGTCTTAATGACTCAGATAACCACTATTGTGTGGTCACTCACCTAGAGCCAGACATTCTGGAGTGTGAAGTCAAGGCAGACTTAGGAAGAATCACTACAAACAAAGCTAGTGGAGGTGACAGGACTCCATTTGAGTTATTTAAAATCCTAAAAGATAATGCTGCTTTAGTGTTGAGATCAATATGTCAGCAAATTTGGAAAATACATCAGTGGCTATAGGACTGGGGAAGGTGAGTTTTCATTCCAATCTCAAAGAAGACCAATGCTAAAGAATGTTCACACTACTGTACAATTGCACTCATTTAACACACTAGCAAGATTATGCTGAAAATCCTTCAAGCTAAGCTTCAGCAGTACATGAACTGTACAAACCCAGATATTCAAGCTGGGTTTAGAAAAGGTGGAGGAATCAGAGATGAAATTTCCAACATTTTTTGGATCACAGAGATAATTCCAGAAAAACTTCTACTTCTTCTTCATTGACTAAACTAAAATCTTTGTGTAGTTCACAAAAAACTATGGAAAATTCTTAATGAGATGGAATTCCAGACCACCTTACCTTTACCTGAGAAACCTGTATGTGGGTCAAGAAGCAACAGTTAAAACTAGATCTGGAACAACTGACTGGTTCCAAATTGGGGAAGGAGTACAACACGGCTGTATATTGTCATCCTGCTTATTTAACTCATATGCGGAGTGCATCATGTGCTGGATGAATCACAAGCTGAAGTCAAGACTGCCTGGAAAAGTATCAACAACCTCAGGTAGGCAGATGACATCAGTCTAATGGCAGAAAGTGAAGAGAAGCTAAAGAGCTTTTTGATGAGGGTAAAAGAAGAGAGTGAAAAAGTGGATTGAAACTCAACATTAGAAAAGCTAAGATCATGGTGTCTGGCCTCATCACTTCATGGCAAATGTAAGAGGAAAATGTGGAAGCACTGACAGACTTTATTTTCTAGGGATATAAAATCACTGCAGACTCTGACTGCAGCCAAGAAATTAAAAGACGCGTGCTCCCTGGAAAGGAAGCTATGACAAATCTAAACAACATATTAAAAAAACAGAGACAACACTTTGCCAACAATGGTCTGTATAGTCAGAGCTATTGTTGTCCCAGTAGTCATGTACAGATGTGTGAGTTGATCCATAAAGATGGCTGAGCACCAAAGTATTGATGCTTTCGAACTGTGATCCTGGAGAAGACTCTTGAGAGTCCCTTGGGCTGCAAGGACACCAAACAAGTCAATGCCAAAGGAAATCAGTCCTGAATAGTCATTGGAAGGACTGCTGCTGAAACTGAATCTCCAATACTTTGGCCACCTGATGGAAGAGTCGACTCATTGGAAAAGACCCTGATGCTGGGAAGAAAGGAGAAATAGGGCAGGAGAGGATGAAATATTTGTGTGTGTTGAGTCGCTTAGTCATGTTCAACGCTTTGCAACCCCATGGACTGTAGCCTGCTAGACTCCTACATGCATGGGGATTCTAAAGGCAAGAATACCAGAGTGGGTTGCCATGCCCTCCTCCAGGGGATCTTCCCAACCCAGGAGTTGAACCCAGGTCTCCTTCATGGCAGGCAGATTCTTTACTGTCTGAGCCACCAAGGAAGCCTGATATAGTTAGATACTATCACCAACTCCATGGACATGAATTTGAGCAAACTCTGGGAGATAGTGAAGGAATAAAGGAGGCTGGAATGCTACTGTCCATGGAGTTACAAATAATCGAACATGGATTAGTGACTAAACAAATAAAAGCAAATGGACATACTACTTATAAGATAGAAGCAGAACATCCACCTCTGAGTCTGGTAGAAGGATCTCACACTTTCTGCTAAGACTGCAGATCAAAAACAATTGAGGTTTCATGTATATGAATTTATATATGATATTTGTTTTTCTCTTTCTGACTTACTTTACTCTGTATGACAAACTCTAGGGTAATCCATGTCTCTATAAATAACCCTATTTAATTTATTTTCAATGGTTGAGTACTACTCTATATATACCATATCTTCTTTATCCATTCATCTGTTGTTTGACGTTTAACTTGCTTATATATCCTGACTATTGTAAATAGTGTTGCAGTGAACACTGGGGTACATGTGTCCTTTTGAATTAAAACACAAACAACAAAAATTTTAAAAATAATGAGAACTTTTGAAGATAAATATTTTGGCTATAGATGAGAGGTTAACAATTGAAAGAATATGAATAGAATTTAAAACTACTAAATCATAAACAGGAGCAGAGGGGAAGCTATGTAAATATGTAACTAATCGAATGGAAGGGAAAGGTAAAGCAGAAATTGAACAAGCCAAAAAAGTGACATAGTGGGAAATGTGAAGTATATCAGTTCAGTTAAGTTCAGTCTCTCAGTCGTGTCCGACTCTTTGTGACCCCATGAATCGCAGAACGTCCATCACCAACTCCCGGAGTTCACTCAGACTCATGTCCATAGAGTCAGTGATGCCATCCAGCCATCTCATCCTCTGTCATCCCCTTCTCTTCCTGCCCGCAATCCCTCCCAGCATCAGAGTCTTTTCCAATGATTCAACTCTTCGCATGAGGAGGCCAAAAGTACTGGAGTTTCAGCTTTAGCATCATTCCTTCCAAAGAAATCCCAGGCTGATCTCCTTCAGAATGCACTGGTTGGATCTCCTTGCAGTCCAAGGGACTCTCAAGAGTCTTCTCCAACACCACAGTTCAAAAGCATCAATTCTTTGGCGCTCAACTTTCTTCACAGTCCAACTCTCACATCCATACATGACCACAGGAAAAACCATAGCCTTGAATAGACGGACCTTTGTTGGCAAAGTACTGTCTCTGCTTTTGAATATGCTATCAAGGTTGGCCGTAACTTTCCTTCCAAGGAGCAAATGTCTTTTAAATTCATGGCTGCAGTCACCATCTGAAGTGATTTTGGAGCCCAGAAAAATAAAGTCTGACACTGTTTCCAATGTTTCCCCATCTATTTTCCATGAAGTGATGGGACCAGATGCTATGACCTTTGTTTTCTGAATGTTGAGCTTTAAGCCAACTTTTTCACTCTCTTCTTTCACATTCATCAAGAGGCTTTTTAGTTCCTCCTCACTTTCTGCCATAAGGGTGGTGTCATGTGCATATCTGAGGTTATTGATATTTCTCCCGGCAATCTTGATTCCAGCTTGTGCTTCTTCCAGCCCAGCATTTCTCATGATGTACTCTGCATAGAAGTTAAATAAGCAGGGTGACAATATACAGCCTTGACATACTCCTTTTCCTATTTGGAACCAGTCTGTTGCTCCATGTCTGGTTCTAACTGTTACTTCCTGACCTGCATACATATTTCTCAAGAGGCAGATCAGGTGGTCTGGTATTCCCGTCTCTTTCAGAATTTTCCACAGTTTATTGTGATCCACACAGTCAAGGCTTTGGCATAGTCAATAAAGCAGAAATAGATGTTTTTCTGGAACTCTCTTGCTTTTTTTGATAATCCAGCGGATGTTGGCAATTTGATCTCTGGTTCCTCTGCCTTTTCTAAAACCAGCTTGAACATCAGGAAGTTCACGGTTCACATGTTGCTGAAGCCTGGCTTGGAGAATTTTGAGCATTACTTTGCTAGCATGTGAGATGAGTACAATTGTGCAGTAGTTTGAGCATTCTTTGGCATTGACTTTCTTTGGGGTTGGAAGGAAAACTGACCTTTTCCAGTCCTGTGGCCACTGCTGAGTTTTCCATAATTGAGTGCAGCACTTTCAAAGCATCATTTTTCAGGATTTGAAAGAGCTCAACTGGAATTCCATCACCTCCACTAGCTTTGTTCATAGTGATGCTTTGTAAGGCCCACTTGACTTCACATTCCAGGATGTCTGGCTCTAGGTCAGTGGTCACACCATCGTGATTATCTGGGTTGTGAAGATCTTTTTTGTACAGTTCTTATGTGTATTCTTGCCACCTCTTCTTAATATCTTCAGCTCCTGTTAGGTCCATACCATGTCTGTCCTTTATCCAGCCCATCTTTGCATGAAATGTTCCCTTGGTATCTTTAATTTTCTTGAAGAGATCTCTAATCTTTCCCATTCTGTCGTTTTCCTCCATTTCTTTGCATTGATCACTGAGGAAGGCTTTCTTATCTCTTCTTGTTATTCTTTGGAACTCTGCATTCAGATGCTTATATCTTTCCTTTTCTCCTTTTCTTTTTGCTTCTCTTCTTTTCACAGCTATGTGTAAGGCCTCCCCAGACAGCCATTTTGCTTTTTTTGCATTTCTTTTCCATGGGGATGGTCTTGATCCCTGTCTCTTATACAATGTCACGAACCTTCATCCATAGTTCATCAGGCACTCTATCTATCAGATCTAGGCCCTTAAATCTATTTCTCACTTCCACTGTATAATCATAAGGGATTTGATTTAGGTCATACCTGAATGGTCTAGTGGTTTTCCCTACTTTCTTCAATTTACGTCTGAATTTGGCAAAAAGCGGTTCATGATCTGAGCCACAGTCAGCTCCTGGTCTTGTTTTTGTTGACTGTATAGAGTTTCTCCATCTTTGGCTGCTAAGAATATAATGAATCTGATTTTGGTGTTGACCATCTGGTGACGTCCATGTGTAGAGTCTTCTCTTGTGTTGTTGGAAGAGTGTGTTTGCTATGACCAGTGCATTTTCTTGGCAAAACTCTGTTAGTCTTTGCCCTGCTTCATTCTGTATTCCAAGGCCAAATTGCCTGTTGCTCCAGGTGTTTCTTGACTTCCTACTTTTGCATTCAAGTCCTCTATAATGAAAAAGACATCTTTTTGGGTGTTAGTTCAAAAAGGTCTTGTAGGTCTTCATAGAACTGTTCAACTTCAGCTTCTTCAGCGTTACTGGTTGGGGCATAGGCTTAGATTACTGTGATATTGAATAGTTTGCCTTGGAAACGAACAGAGATCATTCTGTCATTTTTGAGATTGCATCCAAGTACTGCATTTCGGACTCTTTTGTTGACCCTGATGGCTACTCCATTTATTCTGAGGGATTCCTGCCCACAGTAGTAAATATAATGGTCATCTGAGTTAAATTCACCCATTCCGGTCCATTTTAGTTTGCTGATTCCTAGAATGTTGACATTCACTCTTGCCATCTCTTGTTTGACCACTTCCAATTTGCCTTGATTCATGGACCTGACATTCCAGGTTCCTATGCAATATTGCTTTTTACAGCATCAGACCTTGCTTCTATCACCAGTCGCATCCACAGCTGGGTATTGTTTTTGCTTTGGCTCCATCCCTTCATTCTTTCTGGAGTTATTTCTCCACTGATCTCCAGTAGCATATTGGGCACCTACTGACCTGGGGAGTTCCTCTTTCAGTATCCTATCATTTTGCCTTTTCATACTGTTCATGGGGTTCTCAAGGCAAGATACTGAAGTGGTTTACCATTCCCTTCTCCAGTGGACCACATTCTGTCACATATCTCCTCATGACCCGCCCGTCTTGGGTTGCCCCATGGACCTGGCTTAGTTTCATTGAGTTAGACAAAGCTGTGATCCTAGTGTGATTAGATTGACTGGTTTTCTGTGATTATGGTTTCAGTGTGTCTGCCCTCTGATGCCCTCTTGCAACACCTACCATCTTACTTGGGTTTCTCTTACTTTGGATGAGGCGTATCTCTTCACCGCTGCCCTTCTTTACCTTCAACGTGGGATAGCTCCTCTAGGCCCTCTTGTGCCCATGCAGCCACCTCTCCTTGGATGTGGGGTTGCTCCTCCCAGCCACCGCCCCTGGCCTCGGGAGTGGGGTAGCTACTCCCTGCCGCCATCCCTGACCTCGGATGCGGGAAGCTCGTCTCTGCCGTTTCTGCGCCATCACAGCCTGGCACTCTTGGCCGCAGCCCCTGACCTCAGACGTGGGGTAACTCCTCTTGGCTGCTGCCCTTCGGGCATGGGGTCCTCCCAGCTTCTGCCCCTGACCTCGGACTTGGGGTAACTCCTCTCGGCCATGCTTAGTGGGCTGGTCGCAGCCACCTGCGCTTAGCAGGTACATAAGTAACTACAATAAAAGTAAACATATAAAACTAGCAACAAGCACAATCTCAGCCAAAAAGAATAGAACAAACAACTCAGATAATATTCATAAAAGAAAACTGTACATATATAAAAACATGGAAATGTTTAAATAATGGATCAATAAAAGCATGCTAAAATTTACCTAATATCTGGAGATAACTACATGACTTTTGTCCTAGCAATATTAACATCAAATGTTCCATAACGGGATTTCTGCAATCAAGCTATCTTGAATTTCTGATATGAGCCCTATGAGATAATTTTGCTTAATTTTCAAACGTGCCTGTTATTTAATAGTTTGTATCAGTATTCACAACTGAAAAATCTTTCAGCTTGAGGATCAAGGTTCCTATACCCACTTCAAAGTAGTTTGGAAAATTTTCTTCTTTTTTCTCTTATCTAATCTTTGCAGATTTAATAGAATTACCTGTGGAAGTAATTGGGTCATGCTGGTTCTATAAGGAAACTCTTTAACCATTTTCTCAATTTCCTCTGTGTTAATTGAAATCTGTTTCTCATGGAATATATTTTTATAAATTGAGCATGTTTCAGAAAAGCATACATTGTGGGAAAAGTGTCAATTTTTCAAAATATTGTAAGTTTTTATAATTATTTTCCTTTGCTATTTCAAATTTAAGGTATTTATATAATCTCATTATTAATTTTTTTTCAAATCAGCTTTTGTATTTACTTCTTAATTCCACTATTTTTTATTCTATTATATGATATTTTTGGAGCTTTCCTAGTGGCTCAGTGATAAAGAATCTGCCAATGCAGGTAATGCAGGTTTAATCCTTGGTTCAGGAAGATCCCCTGGAGAAGGAAATGACAATCTACTCCAGTATTCTTGCCTAGAAAACTCCACAGACAGAGAAGCCTGGTGGGCTACAGTCCATGGGGTCACAAAAAGTTGGACACAACTGAATGACTGAAGAACAAGAATAATGTTTCTATTTATTGTTGTTTTTTTAATCAGTTTATTCCTCATGCTTTCTTTTGCTATTATTTTTCTTACCATAGGGTTTGGTTCTTTATTTTTAATCTTCTTTATATGCACTCAATTTTATACAATATATTTAATATATCATGTTTATTTATATTATTCCCCCCAAAATGTACAGTTTGGGATTATATAAAAATTAAAACAGCTGATTTAATTTCTAAGAAAACACATTCCCCCCCCCCCCACCCCGGGATGGACTATATTTATTATTTTTTTTTCTTTCTTTCTTTTTTTAATTTTATTTTATTTTTAAACTTTACATAATTGTATTAGTTTTGCCAAATATCAAAATGAATCCGCCACAGGTATACATGTGTTCCCCATCCTGAACCCTCCTCCCTCCTCCCTCCCCATACCATCCCTCTGGGTCGTCCCAGTGCACTAGCCCCAAGCATCCAGTATCGTGTATCGAACCTGGACTGGCAACTCGTTTCTTACATGATATTTTACATGTTTCAATGTCATTCTCCCAAATCTTCCCACCCTCTCCCTCTCCTACAGAGTCCATAAGACTGTTCTATACATCAGTGTCTCTTTTGCTGTCTCGTACACATTTTATTTAAATTATTAATAATTATAGTAACAGGTAATGCTAAGATAATGTTTGGGTTATTTCTGTCCTTTATACTTTATTAAGATTTTCTTTGTTGTTCAAACTATGGAAAATTTCACATAAGCCTGAAAATAAGAGTTATTCTCTGCTATTTGTATTGCAATTTTAATACATACCTGCAAAATCTGTGGCGTTGGCTACGTTCCTTCTAGTCTATGTGAACTGTTTTGTGTCTTTCTTGCATAGATCTTTTGGTGTATAGGAATCAAATCAAGGGAAAACATGAACTTCTTCAGGTTCATTATAGCCTTCCTGGCAGTCTGAAGGTCTGTTTGGTCACATATATGAAATCTTTGGTTACCATTTTCTTTTTTTGATGAACTTAAATCTTCTACTCTGTTATCTCTATGGATATCAAAAATCTGTGTCTGTCAAAGTGTTTGATATCAGTTTAATTTTCTTTATTTTATAAATAGAATTATCAAATGTTCTCTCAGCTAAAATATTCCTGGTTTACAGTATGTGTCCATTGCAAGCATTATTAGCATCCCTTCTCAAAAGTCTCCTAGTATGCATGATAAATTACCTTGTCTCTCTAATTAAAAACAGCTTAGTCCTTTTCTCCAGATGCTTGGAAGATATATATATACACACATATATATATTTTTTTAGAATTAAAAAATTTTACTAAAATATGTTTCAGCATTGGCCTCTCAGAGGGAATTTTCCCAAGAATGTAGTGTCCTCTTTAAATGCTGAATTTCAAATTGGCTTTATTTCTGGAGAAAATGAAAGTGAAGTCTCTCAGTCATGTCCAACTATTTGTGACCCCATGGACCGTAGCCTACCAGGCTTCCCCTTCCATGAGATTTTCCAAGCAAGAGTACTGAAGTGGGTTGATATTTTCTTCTCCAGGGGATTTTCCTGACCCAGGGATCAAACCCAGGTCTCCCACATTGCAGGCAGACACTACCCTCTGAGCCACCAGGGAAGTTTCAGGAGAGTTTTCTTGAATTAGAGCTTTTGCCTTTTTGTTCATTGTACTGCTTTAGTTTTCTTATTTGTGTCCTGTCACATATAATGCTGTCTTGCATAGTATCACTTTCAGTCAGATCATTTTTATCCATATTTTATTTCTCTTATGACATTATTCCTGGTGTTAATTCTCTTTTGTGCTCTTTCTAATTTTATATTCTTTGCACTGATCATTTTTATTTATTTCATTTAGTAATTATTCCTCTGTCTGTCACCTTTCTTTTTAAATATTCCTTTCCTCCAGTCCTTTTTATTTCTGAGTACATATTTGTAATTCTAATGTGTGTTCTGCTGTCATACATTTTATTGTTCTTGTAATTTATCTTTAGCTCACTTTGGATTAGGTACAAACTGTAACTGCTTTGGGGTCTCATCTTTCTGGCTGCATCATTGTCTTGTAGCCTCCTATTCTCGTTACTCTTCAGGTACTTTTCATAAAATGTGGAATAGGATTGTAATCTTTTCTCTTGTTTATGTGTAAGTGAGGTGATATTTTTACATGGGGAGGTGAACTTGATTACGTTTCTAGCTTCACTCCCTAGAGCTCTAGAGTTCTGGAGCTCAGGATTATTGATGGAACACAGTTTTCAGAAATGTGGCTTAAAGTTTGTGAAATATTCAAACATGGTTACCCCTCCACCTTTCACTAAATAGTGGTTCACTGTTGACTCTACTATTTCTTCCCCCTTTAATGTGAATTCCATTCACAGAAATATCACCTCTTCGTGACATTTTGTGAATTTGGTTGATTAGAGTTTCTAGGACCCAGGTTGCTCCAGCACTGACTGTTCCTACAGAATCCTTCAGTCACCCACAAATTTGGTGGCCAGTTCTGCTGCTCAGCTCAGCTTTCCCTCTCTCTTTGGTGGGTCTTAACCATGACTGTCATGTCCTTTGGGTCACAGGACTTTAAGAGGTACTTCACTGAGGCCCCTCCCTATGGAGATGACTTCAGTGTTATCATCTCAGGTGTGTCTCAGCCTCCTGGATTTTGGGAAACACAGAGCTAACTGTCACCACATATGGTCCCGGATGTGTCCTGGGGGTCTCTGGACACAGGAAAGGAAAGGGGTTTCCTTTCCTGAAGACAGTGAAGTTGTCCTGTTCAGTTCAGCCTGGGGTGTGGGGGGCTCATTAACATAGTTAAAACTATGCTGCTGTTGCCACTCCCTTGTCCACCATCTCTCCTTGTCATTTTTGTCATTTTTGATAGACATTATCCTTTCCTTTATTCCCATTACTGTAAGCTCATTTTTAGAGTCACTTTCTGTTACTATTATTTTTCCTTAGGTACAATTTCTTTTATTTAGATTTTGTATATAAATAAATAAATAACAAATTATATATGTATTATATACAGTTACATGATTTTGTTTATAAAGTTTTAATTTTGTTATAACGTTAGTGGAGCTTGTCTTTTCATCTTGTTTTGCTCATCTCTTCCCCTTGGGGTTTTGTGGTCACCTCTACCCAGGCTTTCAGGACTTCAGTGAAGCACAAATGTCATAATGGCAGCACAGAACTCTCACCTGCTGGCTATGTCTAATTTCTAATGTGGGGCTGTCTAGCTCTTTCCTGTCTCTTAGCACCTTTCAGGATGGCAATTCTTCACCAAGGGCAGTGCCAAAGGGCAGCCACACCAGTGTCCAGTCTTTCTTCACAGGTGGAAGCCCTGCTTGGCCTCCTTTCTTACACAGGGTTTCTTGGTCTCATCCTCCCTCCTCCTTTTGAAACTATTTTTTCCAAGAGTTGAACTCTCATTGTAATTCCTGGGTTAGTCCTAGTGCCCCATTGCATTCCTGTCAGCACCAGCCCTGATGCCGCTGCCGCTAAGTCGGTTCAGTCGTGTCCGACTCTATGCGACCCCATAGACGACAGCCCACCAGGCTACACCATCCCTGGAATCTCCAGTCAAGAACACTGGAGTGGGTTGCGATTTTCTTTTCCAATGCATGAAAGTGAAAGGTGAAAGTGAAGTCGTTCAGTTGTGTCCGACTCTTGGCGACCCCATGGACTGCAGCCTACCAGGTTCCTCCGTCCATGGGATTTTCCAGGCAAGAGTACTGGAGTGGGTCGCCAGTGCCTTCTCTGAGCACCAGCCCTAACCTACTAGTAATACCTGGTCATTGTTTTCATCCTAAAGATGTAGCTGGTTCCTGAGCACAGCTGTATCTATTAGTTAATTTATTGCTTATTAGGGAGTGAGGGTGGGTGATGGGGGTAGTTGCTAGGAATGTTCTTTTGGGGTAAAATCGTTGCGCTACTTTGATCAGAAAAATGATATTAGGTACTTTTTCATGGTTTTGGCAAATCACTTTAATGAAAACTAATGAAATATTAGTGAAAAACTATCACTTTTCAGCCTTTTGGCTAAGATCAAGTTTATATCAGTGAAAAACTAATTAAATATCACTTATCAATTACTTCCCGGGTGGCGCTAGTTGTAAAGAATACTCTTGCCAATGCAGGAGATGCAGATCTGGGTTTGATCCCTGGGTTGGGATGGTCTCCTGGAGGAGGGTGTGGCAACTCATTGCAGTTTTCTTGCCTGGAGAATCCCATGGACAGAGGAGCCCAGAGGGTTACAGTCCACTGGGGTCATAAAGAATCAGACACAACTGAAGCAACTTAGCACTTAGCAGTGCCATAGTTTACCAAAGACAAATGGGAGCAATAAATAATCATCAGAGAATAAAAATCTTAGTATACAGAATAAGCATATGCAGAAATATCTTCAAAATGTATGCCAAAAAATAACTTACAAAATACAAATGAGTATCTAATACACAGATACAAATTTTTTATGTATCTTTTAGGTGAAAGATCCATCTGGATGAAATGGAGACAAATGCTCTATCTCAAGGGGAAATCCTAACATTTCTAAGGTCTCTCTCTCTCTCTTTTTTTTTTTTTCTCCTCACTAAGAATTAAGTAGGTGTTTCCGTTAGAGCAAAAGTGACAGTTACTACACAAAGTAGTTCCCCAACAAAGTTCTTGATATCTGTATAAATTACAATCAGCAATTTTATTAGAAAGGAAATGAGCAAGGTGGCCTGTCCCATCTAGTAAAACTTGGGTAGTTCTTTTGGTGTGATGAAATGAAGGGTGAACTACTATTTCCAGAAAATTTCTACTGAGCTTAATTAACAGAGGGCTATGGAGTCAGGGTAGCCATTACCAAGGGGTTCTTCTGGTCAGCAAGATGAGGTGCCTCTGCTTTAAAGATCAACAGTTCATGAGAACGGTTGTTGCTATGCATCGGGATCATGCCACCAAGCAACATTATTTAATTTTACATGTACTGTTGAAATGATTGAAGGAAACATTTAAGCATATATATTTGTGACTGAGTATGTGCAAATCTGTGTTCACATTTGATTTTCAGTGAAGTACTTCTTAATCAACTTAAACTTCAGGCCCTGAATCCTCAAAAAGTATCAATGTACTTATAGAACAATGATTCTAAAGTCTTTTTTTTTTTTTTTAACCAGCACTAACACATATCAACTAAAAATGCTCTAATACAGCAGTGATCCTCAAAGATGGATAACACTGCCTTTGTCCATTGCAAACTATAGTTGGTCCTCGACTCATGATGGTTCCATTTATAATTTTTCAATTTTACGAACAGTGTGAAAGCAGTACTCATTTGGTAGAAATCACACTTTGAATTTTAATCTTTTTCCAGGCTAACGACATTAGTAGATTCTCTCTTGTGAAACTGATCAAAACACAGCCGCATCAATCACACCATCAGAAGGGTAAACAACTGATACAATCATTTTGTTTTTCATTTTCAGTCCAGTGTTCAATAAATTACACAAGATAATTTACATTTTATTATAAAATAGGCTTGTGTTAGGTGATTTTGCCCCAAAGGAGGATAATGTAATGATCTGAGAATGTTTAAGTTAGACTAGGCTAAGTATGACTTTTGGCATATTAGGTGTGTTAAATGCATCCTTGGCTAACAACATTTTCAACTTACTATGGCTCTATTGGGATGTAGCCTCATCTCAAATCAAAGAAGATCTGTATCCTAGTAAAGTCTATTGAGGGTAAAATATTCCATAGAATGCAACTAACAGATGCAAATTACTATATATAAAATAGATAATCAATAAGGGTAAACCTCATAGCACAGAAAATTATACCCATTATATTATAATAACTTATACTGGGATAAAATCTACAAAAATACTAATTGGTATACTGATTAATGAACAGTACTTTTCACCTGAAACTAATACACACCATTGTAAATCAACTATATATATATATATATCGACACACACACATACATACATACATATATTTTTTTATATTGGAGATGGGTGTGTCCAGGAATACAGTAAATGTATACATTGTAAAGTCTTCCCCAGTAGCTCAAACAGTAAAGAATCTGCAGAAGACCCAGGCTCAATCCCTGGGTTGGGAAGGTACTCTAGAGAAGAGAATGATAACCCACTCCAGTATCTTGCCTGGAGAATTCCATGGACAAAAATGCTTGGCAAGCTACAGTCCATGGGGTTACAAAGAGTCAGACATAACTGAGTGACTAACACACACATATATTACAAATATTTGTGTACATAGTCCAAATATGTGGAATAATGGATTTCTTGATAATACAGTTTTTTCTTAAATCCTTACAATGACAATCAAGAGATATTTCCATGGTAAATTATGAATGTTACATAACCAAAAGTTATAATAACATGATGGGATATTTTATAAAGTTATGCTAAAATATTATAGGAAAGATGATTTATCATTTTGAAGTTATATAAGTTATTTCCACTGCACAACTCCATTAATATTTAGGGATATAAATTAGATAGATACCTATTTACTTTCTCATCAATAGTGACATAGCTTAATTCAACTTTGTGACTCTAAATTTGACTTACTTTGTAAACCTCCTAAGTGAATAGGTAGAGAACAGAGTAGAAAGTATTTAGGTGGTGAATGATAATAACATGTATGTTCAAATGTTCAAAAGATTGATGATAGATTAATAACTGCTTCAACTCTCTGAAATCAGTGAGCATTTTTTCTAGAGCGAGTTGTCAAAGGACTATGTTTATCTTTGTTTAAAGTACACCAAAATGACATATTTTCATTATAAATATTTTTAAATAATTGAAACTTAAAGAGATAATATAATTATTAAAGTAAAAATGTACTAAATTTTAATACTTTTCATTTTACAGGGAACTCTGCTTAAGTGTCAGTCTTCAAAGACTGTGAAGTAATAATGATCTATTTAAGCAGAAATGTTACAAATACAATTTATAGCTCATGAGTTGAGAATTCTTTAGCTTCAGTGAAGCATTGAAAGAAAAAAAATTGCATGGCACATTTAAAGGATAGATTTTAATTGCATATTTATTTCATTCAGATTAGATACTTGAAGAGTACCATGGCTACATCAGTTTCTCTCAGTCCATAAGAAGATAAATTCTTAAAAGCAGAGTGACTGTTTTTAAAAGATGCTACGAAGACCTACAATTCCAGTAATAACAGACAAGGTGATTCAGACAAATTATCTCACCAAGGACAACTAGCACACCTGGGCATGATGGTTAGTTCTATGTGTCAATATGACTGGGTCCTGAGGTGGCCACACATTCAGTCAAACATTATTTCTGTGTGTGTCTGTGAAAGTATTTCTAGGTAAGGTTAACCTTTGAATCAGTAGACTTAGTAAAGCAGGTGGGTGGGTCTCAGCCAATCCAGTGGATCCCTGAATAAAAGGCTGAAGAAGAAAGAATTCTCTATCTCTGCAATTTTTATTTTTTTATTTTTTGAACTGGGACATTAGTCCTTTCCTGCTGTCAGACTCAGACGAGGACTGGAATTTACACCATTAGGTCTCCTGGGTTCTCCAGATTGATGACTGCATATCTGGACTTCTCAGTCTGTATAATATATACACTAGGCAAGTAAAAATAAAATTTGCACAGAAGTATTAAATGCATCATCAGACAGCTAACAAAATAGAGAATTACTGGGTCAAAGGCTTCCCTGGTGATTCAGAGGTTAAAGCATCTGCCTGCAATGCAGGAGACCTGGGTTAGATCCCTGGGTTGGGAAGATCCCCTGGAGAAGGAAATAGCAACCCACTCCATTATTCTTGCCTGGAAAATCCCATGGACAGAGGAGCCTGGTGGGCTACAGTCCACGGGGTAGCAAAGAGTCGGACACGATTGAGGGGCTTCAGTTTCAGTTTACTGGGTCAAGACTCAGAGCAAGAAAAAGTTTAAATATTTTTTAAAACAGTTAACCAGAAACGTTTATTCAAGAGAGAAATTGAACACAGAGTAGATGGTCTTACCTCACCATACTGCAGTGAGATATACAAAGGCCTAAGGCCAGAGTTACACACCTAAGACCAACACAGACATGGGGTTCCTTTTGGACATATAAAAACTGAAGATGGACTGCTCTGATGACTATCATTACCCACCATAGACTCCAGAGGACCAACATCTGGAAACACTATTTCTCTGCATGGACACCTGAGGGGTTGTGTAGCTTTTTTGTCAGCATGAAGCACTAGGATTACAAATGTTGAATTCTGGCATCTAACAGCAGGAGGAAATAGGATCATATATTTCGAGGTGATATCAACAACTTTTGTCTAGATAATATCTCAGCTTCTAGTTATTTGACCAATGCAGAAAACTTCAGTCAATACCTGAAGTGACATAAGGTTTTACCTGACATGTTGGTCCCCATGAACCTAGAAGAATTACAGAATTTCTATTTAAAAGCAGATAGCATCAACTTAGATCTTAAGTTACTTCTACAAATAATTTCTGAAAGAATGGTACATTAATTGGTACACAATTAAAAATAACCAGCATGCAGAGAAATAAGCAAGAATCAACAGAAAAGATTTATGCAGAAACATATTGATTGACCAGAAATATTTTTCAGGTTTTCTGTAAGGTGCTATGAAAAAAAACCTGAACACACTTTTTGGCTGACCCAATAGAAAAGACAGACACCAGCAGAATTTCTAGATATTGAAATTACAAGAACTACAATTTAAGATAATTAAGCTAACTATGCTCAGTAATTATCTCCATATTTTTAATGCTTTTTTATTTTCTATTAGAGTATATGTGTACAGCAGAGCAACTCAGCCATACATACACATGTATCCATTCTCCCCCAAACCCCAATCCAGACTGCCTCATAACATTGAGCAGAGTTCCCTGTGCTATACAGTAGGCCCTTGTTGGTTATCCATTTTTCTCCTTTTTTTTTTTTTATTTTCTTTTTTTTTAAATTTTATTTTATTTTTAAACTTTACATAATTGTATTAGTTTTGCCAAATATCAAAATGAATCCATCACAGGTATACATGTGTTCCCCATCCTGAACCCTCCTCCCTCCTCCCTCCCCATACCATCCCTCTGAGTCATCCCAGTGCACTAGCCCCAAATTGAAGGATAACTGCTTTACAGAATTGTGTTGTCTTCTGTCAAACCTCAACATGAATCAGCCATAGGTATACATATATTCCCTCCTTTATGAATCTCCATCCCATCTCCCTCCCCATCCCAACCCTCTTGGCTGACACAGAGCTCTTGTTTGTGTTTCCTGAGCCATAAAGCAAATTCCCGTTGGCTATCTATTTTACATAATGTAATGTAAGTTTCCATGTTACTCTCTCCAAACAGCTCATGTCTCCTCTCTTCTCCCCATGTCCATACGTCTATTCTCTAATCTGTTTCTCCATTGCTGCCCTGAAAATAAATTCTTCAGTATCATTTTTCTAGATTTTGTACATATACATTAGTATACGAGATTTATCTTTCACTTTCTGACCTACTTCACTCTGTATAGTAGGCTCTAGGTTCATCCGCCTCAACAGAACTAACTCAGATGCATTCCTTTTTATGGCTGAGTGATATTCCACTGTGTATACATACCACATATTCTTTATCCATTCATCTGTTGATGGACATCAAGGTTGCTTCCATGTTCTAGCTATTGTAAATAGTGCTGCAATGAACAGTGGGATATATCTGTCTTTTTCAGTTCTGGTTTCTCAGGGTATATGTCTAGGAGTGGGATTGCTGGGTCATATGGTGATTTCATTCCTGGTTTTTTAAGAAATCTCCATACCTTCTTCCATAGTGGCTGGGTCAATTCACATTCCCACCAACAGTGCAAGAGTGTTCCCTTTTCTCCACACCTTCTACATTTATTGTTTGTAGACTTTTTGATGAGGATCATTCTGGCTGGTGTGAGGTGATATCTCATTGTACTTTTGATTTGTATTATAAGGAAAGTTATGACCAACCTAGATAACATATTAAGAAGCAGAGACATTACTTTGCCAACAAAGGTCCGTCTAGTCAAGGCTATGGTTTTTCCAGTGGTCATGTATGGATGTGAGAGTTGGACTCTGAAGAAGGCTGAGCACCAAAGAATTGATGCCTTTGAACTGTGGTGTTGGAGAAGACTCTTGAGAGTCCCTTGAACTTCAAGGAGATCCAACCAGTCCATCCTAAAAGAGATCAGTCCCGAGTGTTCATTGGAAGGACTGATGCTGAAGCTGAAACTCCAATACTTCGGCCACCTCATGCGAAGAGTTGACTCATTGGAAAAGACCCTGATGCTGGGAGGGATTGGGGGCAGGAGGAAAAGGGGACGACAGAGGATGAGATGGCTGGATGCCATTACTGACTCAATGGACATGAGTTTGGGTGAACTCTGGGAGTTGGTGATGGACAGAGAGGCCTGGCATACTGTGGTTCATGGGCTCACAAAGAGTTGGACACAACTGAGTGACTGAACTGAACTGAACTGAACTGAATAATGTGTGATGTTGAGCACTTTTCATGTGTTTATTACCCATCTGTATGTCTTCTTTAGAGAAATGTTTTTTAGGTCTTTTCTCCACTTTTTGATTCAGTTGTTCTTTTTTCAGATATTGAGCTTCATGAGCTACTTGTAGATTTTGGAGATTAATCCTTTGTCAGTTGTTTCAGTTGCTATTATTTTCTCCCATTCTGAGGGTTGTCTTTTCACCATGCTTAGAGTAAACTTTGCTGTGCAAAAGCCTTTAAGTTTAATCAGTTCCCATTTTTTACTTTTGTTTTTATTTCCATACTCTAGGAGGTGGGTCATAGATGATCTTGTTTTGATTTATGTCATGGGGTGTTCTGCCTATGTTTTCCTCTAACAGTTTTATAGTTTCTGGTCTTGCATTTACATCTTTAATCCATTTTGAGTTTATCTTTGTGTATGGTGTTAGGAAGTGTTCTAATTCTTTCTTTTATATCTAACTATCCAGTTTTCCCAGCAACATTTATTGAAGAGGCTGTCTTTGCCCCATGGTATATTCTTGCCTCCTTTGTCAAAAATAAGGTACCCATAGGTGCATGGGTTTCTTTCTTTCTTTTAAATTTTATTTTATTTTTAAACTTTACATAATTGTATTAGTTTTGCCAAATATCAGAATGAATCCGCCACAGGTATACATGTGTTCCCCATCCTGAACCCTCCTCCCTCTTCCCTCCCCATACCATCCCTCTGGGTCATGCCAGTACACTAGCTCCAAGCATCCGGTATCGTGCATCGAACCTGGACTGGCAACTCATTTCATACATGATATTTTACATGTTTCAATGCCTTTCAATCTTGTTCCATTAATCTATATTTCTGTTTCTGTGCCAGAACTATACTGTCTTGATGACTGCAGCTTTGTAGTATAATATGAAGTCAAGAAGGTTGATTCCTCCAGCTCCATTCTTCTTTCTCAAGACTGCTTTATCTATTCGGGGTTTTCTGTGTTTCTATATGAATCACGAAAATTTTTGCTCTAGTTCTGTGAAAAATGCCATTGGTAATTTGATAGGGATCCCGTGGAATCTGTAGATTGCATTTAGTAGTACAGTCATTTTCACAATATTAATTCTTCCTATCCAAGAACATGAAATATCTCTCCATCTGTTTATGTCATCTTTGATTTTTTTCATCAGTATCTTATAAGTTTCTGTGTACAGTCTTTTGTCTCCTTAGGTAACTTTATTCCTAGATATTTTATTCTTTTTGTTTTTGCAATGGTGAATGGGATTGATTCTGTAATTTGTCTTTCTGATTTTTCATTGTTAGTATATAGAAATGCGAGTGATTTCTGTTTATTGATTTTGTATCCTGTGACTTTACTAAATTCACTGATTCGCTCTAGTAATTTTCTGATACTATCTTCAGGGTTTTCTATGTACAGTATCATGTTATCTATAATGAGTGAGGGCTTCACTTCTTTTCCTATCTGGATTCCTTTTATTTATTTTTCTTCTCTGATTGCTGTAGCTAGGGCTTCCAAAACTATGTTGAATAACAGTGCAGAAAGTGGACATCCTTGTCTTGTTTCTGATTTTCAGTTCAGTTCAGTTCAGTCGCTCAGTCGTGTCTGACTCTTTGCGACCCCATGAATCAAAGAACGCTGGGGCTCCCGGTCCATCACCAACACACGGAGTTTACCCAAATTCATATTCATCGAGTCAGCGATGCCATCCAGCAATCTCATCCTCTGTCGTCCCCTTCTCCTCCTGCCCCCAACACCCTTCCAGCATCAGGGTCTTTTCCAATGAGTCAACTCTTCACATGAGGTAGCCAAAGTATTGGAGTTTCAGCTTCACCATCAATCCTTCTATTGAAAACCAGGACTGATCTCCTCTAGGATGTACTGGCTGGATCTCCTTGCAGACCAAGGGACTCTCAAGAGTCTTCTCCAACACCACAGTTCAAAAGCATCAATTCTTCAATGTTCAGCTTTCTTCACAGTCCAACTCTCACATTCATTCATGACCACTAGAGAAACCATATCCTTGACTAGATGGACCTTTGTTGGCAAAGTAATATCTCTGATTTTGAATATGCTATCTAGGCTGGTCATAACTTTCCTTCAAAGAAGTAAGCATCTTTTAATTTCATGTCTGTAATCACCATCTGCAGTGATTTTGGAGCCCAAAATAATAAGTCTGTTTCTACTGTTTCCCTATCTATTTCCCATGAAGTGATGGGGCCAGATGCCATGATCTTCATTTTCTGAATGTTGAGCTTTAAGCCAACTTTTTCACTCTCCTCTTTCACTTTTATTAAGAGGCTTTTTACTTCCTCTTCACTTTCTGCCATAAGGGTGGTCTCATCTGCATATCTGAGGTTATTGATATTTATCCCAACAATCTTGATTCCAGCTTGTGCTTCATCCAGCCCAGCATTTCTCATGATGTATATAAGTTAAATAAGCAGGGTGACAATATACAGCCTTGACATATTCCTTTTCTTATTTGGAACCAGTCTGTTGTTCCATGTCAGTTCTAACTGTTGCTTCCTGACCTGCATATAGGTTTCTCAAGAGGCAGGTCAGGTGGTCTGGTATTCTCATCTTTTTCAGAATTTTCCACGGTTTATTGTGATCCACACAGTCAAAGGCTTTGACATAGTCAATAAAGCAGAAATAGATGTTTTTCTGCAACTCTCTTGCTTTTTCGATGATCTAGCAGATGTTGGAAAATTCAATTTGATCTCTGGTTCCTCTGCCTTTTCTAAAAGCAGCTTGAACATCTGGAAGTTCATGGTTCACGTGTTGGTGAAGCCTGGCTTGGAGAATTTTGAACATTATTTTACTAGTGTGTTGGATGAGTGCAATTATTCAGTAATTTGAACATTTTTGGCTTTGCCTTTCTTTGCGATTGGAATGAAAACTGAACTTTTCGAGTTCTGTGGCCACTGCTGACTTTTCCAATTTTGCTGGCATATTGAGTGCAGCACTTTCACAGCATCATCTTTCAGGATTTGAAATAGCTCAACTGGAATTCCACCACTTCCACTAGCTTTGTTCGTAGTAATGCTTTCTAAGGCCGAGTTGACTTCACATTCCAGGATGTTTGGCTCTAGGTCAGTGATCACACCATCGTGATTATCTGGGTCATGAAGATCCTTTTTGTACAGTTCTTCTGTGTATTCCTGCCACCTCTTCTTAATATCTTCTGCTTCTGTTAGGTCCATACCATTTCTGTCCTTTATCTAGACCATCTTTGCATGAAATATTCCCTTGGTATCTCTAATTTTCTTGAATAGATCTCTAGTCTTTCCCATTCTGTTGTTTTCTTCTGTTTCTTTGCACTGATATCTGAGGAAGGCTTTCTTATCTCTCCTTGCTATTCTTTGGAACTCTGCATTCAAATGGGAATATATTTCCTTTTCTCCTTTGCTTTCTGCTTCTCTTCTTTTCATAACTATTTATAAGGCCTCCTCAGACAGCCATTTTGCTTTTTTGCATTTCCTTTCCACGGAGATGGTCTTGATCCCTGTCTCCTGTACAATGTCATGAACCTTTCTGATATTAGGGAGATAATTTCAGTTTTTTACCATTGAGAATAATTTTGCTATAGGTTTATCATATATGGTTTTTACTATACTGAGCCAGGTTCCTTCTTCCATTTCTTTGAAGAGTTTTAATCATAAATGGGTGCTGAATTTGTCAAAGGCTTTTTCTGCATCTATTGATATTATCATATGGTTTTTATACTTCAATTCGTTAATATGGTGTACCACATTGATTGAAGAATCCTTGAGTCCCTTGAATAAACCCAACTTGATCATGGTGTATGAGCTTTTTGATATGTTTCTGAATTTTGTCTGCTAAATTTTTGTTCAGGATTTTTGTATCTATGTTCATCAGTGATATTGGCCTTTAGCTTTCTTTCTTTGTGTTTTCTTTGTCTAGTTTTGGTATCAGGGTAATGGTGGCCTCATAGAATGAGTTTGGAAGTGTCCTTCCTCTGTGATTTTTTTGAAAGAGTTTTTGAAGGATAGGCATTAGCTCTTCTCTAAATATTTGAAACAATTCTGTGAAGCCATCTGGTCCTAGGATTTTGCTTTTTGGGAGATTTTTTTTTATCATAGCTTCAGTTTCAGTGCATTTGGGTTGTTCATAATTTCTATTTCTTCCTGGTTCAGTCTTGGAAAATTGAATTTTTTCTAAAAATCTGTCCATTTCTTCCAAGTTATCCATTACATTGCAATACCATTGTTCATAATACTCTCTTATAATCCTTTGTATTTCTGCATTGTCTGTTGTAACCTCTCTTTTTTCATTTGTAACTTTATTGATTTGATTCTTCTCTCTTTTTCTTGATGAGTCAGGCTGAAGGTTTGTCAATTTTGTTTACCTTCTCAAATAACCAGCCTTTAGCTTTATTAATCTTTAGTATTGTTTCTTTAATTTCATTTACTTTTATTTCTGCTCTGATCCTTGTGATTTCTTTACTTCTGCTAAATTTGGGTTTTGTTGTTGTTGTTTGTTATTATTGTTCTTTTTTCCTTCCAGTTGCTTTTGGTGTAAAGTTAGGTTATCTATCTGATCATTTTCTTGTTTTTGAGGTAGGGTTGTATTGCTATAAACTTCCCTCTTAGAACTGCTTTTGCTGCAT
Source organism: Bos javanicus (assembly GCF_032452875.1). Classification (NCBI taxonomy): domain Eukaryota; kingdom Metazoa; phylum Chordata; class Mammalia; order Artiodactyla; family Bovidae; genus Bos; species Bos javanicus. The sequence goes on along the minus strand of NC_083871.1, from coordinate 1,644,362 downwards.
ACCATAGGTTTTGAGTTGTCATGTTTGCAATGTCATTTGTTTCTATAAGTATTTTATTCCCCTTTTAATTTTCAGTAACCTGTTGGTTATTTAGAAATGTGTTTCTTAATCTCCATGTGTTTGTGTTTTTTACAATTTTTTTATTGTAATGAATATTTACTCTCATAGTGTGGTGGATGGAAAAGATGCTTGATATGATTTCAATTTTATCAGATTTACTGATTTTTGATTTGTGACCCAAGATGTGGTCTATCCTGGAGAATGTGCAATTGAGAAGGTGTATTCTTCTGTATTTGAATAGCATATATATCCTGAAGATATCAATGAGTACCATTTCATCATATGTATTATTTAAGACATGTTTCTTTATTAATTTTCTGTTTTGATGACCTGTCCTTTGGTGTAAGTGGGGTGTTAAAGTCTCCTACTACTGTGTTACTTCCTATTTCTCCTTTTATGTCTGTTAGTGTTTGCCTTATGTGTTGAAGTTGCCCTATGTTGGATGCATAGATATTTACAATTGTTATGTCTTCCTCTTGGATTGACCCCTTGATCATTATGTAGTGTGCTTCCTTATCTCTTGTAATATTCTTTATTTTAAGATCCATTTTGTCTGATATGAAGATTGCTACTCCAGCTTTCTTTTGATTTCCATTTGCATGGAATAGATTTTTTCCATCCTCTCACTTTCAGTCTATATGTGTCTTGAGGTCTTAAGTGGGTTCCTTGTAGACAGCATATATATGGGTCTTGTTTTTGTATCCATTCAGCCAATCTGTGTCTTTTGGTTGAAGCATTTAATATGTTTACATTTAAAGTAATTATTGATATATGTTTTCCTATTCCCATTTTCTTAGTTGTTCAGAGTTTGATTTTGTATATCTTTTTTCTTCTCTTGTATTTCTTGACTATATGTCTCTTTAACATTTGTTGTAAAGCTGATTTGGTGGTCCTGAATTCTCTTAAACTTTGCTTGTCTGAAAAGCTTTTGATTTCTCCATCAATTTTGATGGAGAAGGAGTCCACCCTCCTTGCAGGGTAGAATCATCTTGTTTGTAGATTTTCCCCTTTCAGTCCTTTATATATATCCTGCCATTCCATTCTGGCCTACAGAGTTTCTCCTGAAAGATCAGCTGTTAAACATATGGGGTTTCCCTTGTATGTAACTTTGCTTTTCCCTTGCTGCTTTTAATATTCTTTCTTTGTGTTTAATCTTTGCTAGTTTGATTAGTATGTTTCTTGGCATGTTTCTCCTTGGGTTTATCCTGTATGGGACTCTTTGTGCCTCTTGGACTCGATTGACTATTTCCTTTTCCATGTTGGGGAACTTTTCAGATATAATCACTTCAATAATTTTCTCAAACGATTTCTTTTTCTTTTCTTCTTCTGGGACCCATATAATTCAAATACTGCTGCATTTGATATTGTCTCAGAGATATCTCCAGAGAAAGCAATGGCAACCCACTCCAGTACTCTTGCCTGGAAAATCCCATGGATGGAGGAGCCTGGTAGGCTGCAGTCCCTGGGGTCACTGCGTGTTGGACAAGACTGAGAAGCTTCACTTTCACTTTTCACTTTCATGCTTTGGAGAAGGAAATGGCAACCCACTCCAGTGGTCTTGCCTGGAGAATCCTAGTGATGGGGGAGCCTGGTGGGCTGCCATCTATGGGGTCGCAGTTCAGACACGACTGAAGTGACTTAGCAGCAGCAGAGGTATCTCAGACTATCCTCAGTTCTTTTCATTCTTTTTACTTTATTTTGCTCTAGAATATATTTCTACCATTTTATCTTACCATTCACTGATTTGTTCTTCTGTTTCAGATATTCTGGTATTGATTCCTTCTAGAGTATTCTTAATTTCAGTAATTATGTTGTTTGTCTCTGTATATTTATTCTTTAATTCTTCCAGGTTTTTGATAATTGATTCTAGCATTTTCTCCATTTTGTTTTCAAGGTTTTTGATCATCTTTACTGTCATTATTCTGAATTCTTTTTCAGGTATTTTGCCTGTTTCCTCCTCATTTATTTGGACTTCTGTGTTTTTAGTTTGTTCCTTCATTTGTACAGTATTTTTCTGCCATTTTCTTTTCTTTTTTTAAACTTATTGTGTTTGAAGTCTCCTTTTCCCAGGCTTCAAGGTTGAATTTTTTCTTCCTTTTGTTTTCTGCCTTTCTAAAATTGATGCAGTGGTTTGTGTAAGCTTCCTATAGGGTGAGATTTATGCTAATTTTTTGTTTGTTGTTTTTCCTCTGATGGGGAAGGCTGAGTGATGTGGTAATCCTATCAGTTGATGATCGGGTTTGTATTTTTGTTTTGTTTGTTGTTTGGATTATGAGTCCTACACAGGGTGCTACTAGCGGTTGGGTGATGCTGGGTCTTGTGTTCAAGCGGTTTCCTTTGTGTGAGTTCTCACTATTTTGACACTCTCTGGGGTTAATTTTCTGGTAGTCTAGGGTCTGGGAATCAGTGTTCCCATTCCAAAGGCTCAGAGCTTAATCTCTGGCCAGGAACAAAGATTCTATAAATGGTTTGTTATGGCATTAAGTGAAATTAAAACACAAACCCAAAAATGAGAAAACAAAAATGCACCTCAGGCTAATGACAGTTACAAAATCAGGTAAATAATAATCAAAATAATAGAATATACACATAAACCCTGTATATCAATAAGCAAAATCAAAATAATCAAACAAAAATAAAGTACAATAGATTGATTTGATGAACAAAGGTAAGCAAAAATTATATCTACCAGTTAAGAACAAAACTAACTAAAGCACAAACTGGAAAACAAAACTAAAGCAAAGTGCCAACTGGGGAATAAGGTAATGAAAACAAAACTAACATACATGTTGAGAGGAAAGGAAAAAAATAATAGATATGCAAAGCTAAATAGAGGTAGATAAAGAAGGTTTATATACACTAAAGATTAACTGCAAGGGGAAAATAACAGTAGGAAAAGCAAACAAAGGAATAAATTTAGAAAAAATATTAGGCTTTAAAAAATTTTAAAAGGAATAGAAAAAAATGAAAAAAAAAAAAAGGAAAGTTCCAAAAAACTGCAAAAATGCAACATAGAGACAAAGGTTTACAACAATAATAAATGTGATTAAAAAAAGAAAATAAAAGAAAAACTCAAAACCTTAATTTATATTTCATAGCACCAATAAAATTAACAACTACAAGGGAGGAGAGGAAATGCGGGGTGGGGGGGGGGGAGCAGAGAAGAAAACAAAAGAAAAATTCAAAAGAAACTCCAGAACAAGTCAAAACATAAGAATAATAAATGCTTTTCTTGAGTCACTGCTGTCAGGATCCTTTCCCTTACTGGGAGTCACAGTCCATCTCACCTTCCTTGGGTGCCCTCCAACTATGCTGGTCTCTGGACCTGCTGTGGGGACAACTCAGATTCTAATCTGGCCCTATTCCTGTATGTCCTTGCCTCCAATGTCCACAGCTATCAGAACCAGTGTGTTTTCTTCTGTGGGAGCTCTCAATGTCCTTTTATATATTCTGCAGACACAGAGACTGCCTAGTTGATCATGTGGATTTAATCTGCAGCTTCTACAGCTGGTGGAAAGGTTTTGAGTTTTCTTCCTTAATTTCACTGCCTCTGGGTTACAATTGTGGTTTTATTTCCATCTCTGCATGTGGGCTGTCCACTGGGGTTTGTTCCTAAGGCTATCCTGGAGGACCTGGGTCTGCCCAAGTGAAGGCCAGGTGCAGAGGTGGTGCAGCTGCTTGGGGCACAGGGGTTCTGGCAGCATCAGGTACTCAGGGGAGTTACCAGCTAGGAAAGCAGGAAATATAGTGCTCTAGAAGGGTATGGCAATCACTATTGGCCAGTACACTCCAGTATTCTTTCCTGAGGAACCTCATTGACAGAGAAGCCTGGAAAGCCACAGTCCAAGTGGTCATAAAGAGTCAGACACAACCTAGGCGACCTTGCATGCATAGATGCAAACCTTTTTTTTTTTTTTTTTGCCTGTGGCAGCTCTGCCCCAGTGAGAGTTGAGCATGAAGGTGGCACAGCTGCTTAGGTAATGGGGTCCCTGGCAGTGCCAAGTGTGCAGGGACACAGATTACCTCAGCTGCTGGAGTTATGGCCCTATCAGTGTCTTTTTTCAAGCCTCTGGTAGCTGGCAATAAGAGGCCTCTTTGACTAGTCTTTCTCCATAGTTACACCCATTCAGGCACATAGAGGGCTCCCTTGCCTGGGGTCCTTCTCTGTTGTTCAGTATGTCAGGTACATAGAAGCCTGCCCCCCTCCCCCTCCCCCCCCCCCACCCCCCACCCCCCCACCCCCCACCCCCCCACCCCCCCACCCCCCCACCCCCCACCCCCCGGCCGGAGTGCTGCTCTGTAGATGGGTGCTTAGGCACTTAAAGGGGCACTGGGTGGGGTCCTACTCTGTAGTTCCATGCATCAGGCACTTGATGGGCCAGCCTCTCTATTGGTCAGCTGCTGATGCTGGCATGTGGGGAGAGAGAGGCTATGGTGATGGCTTCACCCCCTATGGGTGACTCAGAAGTATTACCTTGCTTCCATGGTTGCCTGGCTTTCCTCCACAGGTATTTCACACCACAGTCTCCTCCCTCAGGCTCTCTCAGTCTTTCTCTCCACAGACAACAGCAGCCCTCACCCTGGAATTGTTCCACAATTCCTAAGCTCCAGCTACCAGCTGCTGTGCATTCTAGGGAACCCACGTCCCTGTCTGGGGTAAGTATGGCTGCAGCAAGAACTGTCTGATTCTCATTCCATTTAGGCTGCCACCGATTGGCTGTTTCACTCTCAGCCCTAAATGTTTCTCCTCTGACTCAGACAATTGTGCCAATGTAGGAATTGGACCCCTGCTTCAGTTTCCCCCCCCCACCGAGGGCAGGTCCAGTTCTAGTAACACTCTTGTTTTCCCCCCAGTTCCTTCATCCTACCGAGTTTTGCTTGGTTCTATGTATTTTTTTCTGCTGGTCAAGTACTCCTATCCACTTTCAGCTGGTGTTCTACATGCACTTCTCTGTCTAAAGGTGTATTACTGATGTATCCTTGGAAAGAGATATACTCCACATCCACCTAATCCTCTGCCATCTTGTTCTCTCTCTATCTCTGTATTTTTTTAATTAAAATTATTAAATTTTAAATTAAAATTGCTAGTTTTACCTTAAATTCAACTATAGTATTTTTAAAAATAATTAGTTAAAGAAAACAAGAGACTGGGTGAATCTATTAAAAGGCAATAATTTAAATTATGATCTCAGATAGTAAGCTTAACAACATATTGTGTTAGTCACTCAGTCATGTCCAACTCTTTTCAACCCCATGGACTTTAGCCCACCAGGTGTCTCTGTCCATGGTGTTTTCCAGGTGAGAGTAGTGGTGTAGGCTGTCATTTCCTACTCCAAGGGATCTTCCCAGCCTGGGAATTGAACCTGGGTTTCTTGTATCACAGGCAAATTCTTTACCAATCACAGAAGACTTAAACGTAGATATAACCTAAAATATGTCAAAGAATTTAGAATAATAGGCTGATTTGGAAAAAAAAAACAAAAACGTATATGATAGAAGTTAAAAGGACAAGCAAAGAGAATACGAAGAGAAAAATGGACAAATATTTAATTGACTTTTAGTAGGAGCCCCACAAAGGGAGAAGAGAGAGAATAGAGAATAGGCCATATGTGGGCTGATCAGAAGGCAGCAGTCTATAGAGTCAAGAAGCTCTAAGCGTTAGGATAATTGAAAATGCATAAAAACATATCTAAGAACATTTGTAACATAATTATAAAAAAATTACAGAGAAAAAATTTATTAAAGAAGCCAAAGGCAAAACAGATTATTTTAGAAGGGACAAACTTTAACTAATCTGACTCCTAATGAAACTAATACAACACAAACAGTTTAAAGTGGTGAGAAAATAATCTCCCGACTAGGAAAAATATTCAAGAATGAAAGATACAAACATTTTCAAGGAAGGAAAAAAACAAAACACACTGAAGGAAATTGTAAACATCCCATCCACAATAAAGAATATACTACAAGATATTTTTCTTAAGGCAGAGAAATATAATTCCAGATAAAAAGCAAGAAATTCAGGAAGAAGTGAAAATAATCAAAATAGTAAAACATATTATTGTGATTGGAGATAAACACATTAATACCTAAATTTTAACTGGTTAATACATTAAAATAATATAATACAAATATCTTGCTAGTAAATAACTATACCTATATGTAAACATTTATGTATGCCTATATATGTGTATTTGTGTGTAAGTATATATGTATACATATATATCCACTATATCTGTAGTTCTTTCCTTCTACTTTTTTTTTTATGTAGAATTATTATTAAATTTTATTTTATTTTTAAACTTTACATAATTGTATTAGTTTTGCCAAATATCAAAATGAATCCACCACAGGTATACATGTGTTCCCCATCCTGAGCCCTCCTCCCTCCTCCCTCCCCATACCATCCCTCTGGGTCGTCCCAGTGCACTAGCCCCAAGCATCCAGTCTCGTGCATCGGATCTGGACTGGCAACTCGTTTCTTACATGATATTTTACATGTTACTATGTCATTCTCCCAAATCTTCCCACCCTCTCCCTCTCCCACAGAGTCCATAAGACTGTTCTGTACATCAGTGTCTCTTTTGCTGTCTCGTACACAGGGTTATTGTTACCATCTTTCTAAATTCCATATATATGCGTTAGAATACTGTATTTATGTTTTTCCTTCTGGCTTACTTCACTCTGTATAATAGGCTCCAGTTTCATCCACCTCATTAGAACTGATTCAAATGTATTCTTTTTAATGGCTGAGTAATACTCCATTGTGTATATGTACCACAGCTTTCTTATCCATTCATCTGCTGATGGACATCTAGGTTGCTTCCATGTCCTGGCTATTATAAACAGTGCTGCGATGAACATTGGGGTACACGTGTCTCTTTCCCTTCTGGTTTCCTCAGTGTGTATGCCCAGCAGTGGGATTGCTGGATCATAAGGCAGTTCTATGTCCAGTTTTTTAAGGAATCTCCACACTGTTCTCCATAGTGGCTGTACTAGTTTGCATTCCCACCAACAGTGTAAGAGGGTTCCCTTTTCTCCACACCCTCTCCAGCATTTATTATTTGTAGACTTTTGGATCGCAGCCATCCTTCTACTTTTTATATAAAACTACTTATTTGTATATATATTTTCCAAAATGAAAATAAATTTAGCAAAAAATGTCCCTCACTTGGGTAAGGATGATGGGGCAGCCATTTCCCCAAGCCCCATAATGTGGAGCAGAGAGGAACAAGAAAACTGCTAGTCCCCCTCCATGCATCCCAAAAAAGGGGCTTTTCCCATGTTAACCTATGCTTGAGACCCCCTCCCAATCTACCAGGATAGGGCCCTCATCTTGGCAGAAGAAGTATATGGAATAAATCAGGTTTATATACTACAGAAACAGGCAGAGAAAGAGAGAACAACACAGGATCAGAAAATGCAGAGTAAGATGTTAGATTTATAATGAAGTATCTAAATATCTGTAGTGGATATGAAGTACACTCAAAATTCCAATGAAAAGGCGATTCTTAGACTGAATAAAAAAGCTAAACTAATTACTCTATGCTAGTTTAATGAAACATACCTCAATCATAACAATGAAGAATGCTTGAATATCAAAGAGAGAAGATATAATCACTTAAACTTAGCCACAGTGAAATACTTATATTAATTTCAGGAAAAAAAATTAAGCAGAAAGCATAACAGTATTAAAAATAAAAAAAGTTCTCATTTATCATAATTAATTCAGCAGAAATGTTTTGCAATTCTAAAGTAGTATGCATCTAAAAACATAACCTCAAAATAAATAAAGCACAGAAGTTGACAAATACAAGCAGATAAAACAAATCCACAGTCATATGGAGGGATTTATTTTTCTTTTTTTTAGTATCTGATATAATAAAAAATACAAACTATTTCTAAAATATTTAAGATTTAAACAGTACAATCAATGTTCCTAATAAACAGGCTAACAGACTCACAAATATAAAACACACACTCTGATCAAGTACATGAAAAATCTCTGAATATTTATTAGGTCATATTCCTTGACCCAAATTTATTTAAATTAGAAATAAATAAGACAATATAGATTTTTTTTCATTGAAATGTACAGGCTTTAAACTGGAGAAGAAAATGGCAACTCATTCCAGTGTTCTTTCCTAGTAAATCCCATGGATGGAGGAGCCTGGCAAGCTACAATCCATAGGGTTGCAAAGAGTCAGACATGATTTAGTGACTAAACACCAAACAGACTCTAATTAACACTAGATCAAAGAAAACTGAACTGAATAATAAGAGAAATGCCACACTCCAAAAAGTGTAGTAAACTAAAAATGTTTAGAGGGTAATTTTTAAATTAATATGCTTATATTAGAACAAAAAAGAGTCTGAAAATCTTCAAAAATAGGGGGAAAATAAGATAAAATTCAAAGAGAGTAGAAATACATATAAGTAACCAATATCTGATATGAATAAGGGTACATCACTTCAGCACATGCAATTATAAAACAAAATAAAATTAAATGGATGTTTATATCTTCATCCCAATTAGTTAAAATATATATGAAATTACAAACCTCTCTTACTAAGACTGACTTGTGAAAACTAGGCAAATTTTAATTTGCTTATAATTTTTCATTTGAATAAGCAATCACACACAGATAGACAGACACATACACACAGACAAGCATATACACACATGTGCATACACACACAATCCCTAGTTTTCAGTGGTTTCCCTGGCAAGCTCTACCAAACATGCAAGGACAAAACATTTTCAACTTGCACAATGATCTGTACTAATAAAGGAGTAAGTGAACACTCCCCAATTCATATTTATATTTTGCTTCTCAATCTTGATACAATTATTTAAAAAATAAAGTCCTCTCTTACTTATAAATTGAGTGCAAAAATGTTAAATAAATGTTTAACAAAGGAAATTTAATTATCTATGAAAAAATAATATAGCATGAACAAGTTCCACTTATACTTGGTAAGAGAAGCTGGATTAAAAGTAGTAAATTAAGTGGTGCTGGGAAAACTAGACAAAGTAAGTGTAAAAGAATGAATCTAGAACACTTCCTAACACTATATACAAAGATAAACTCAAAATGGATTAAAAATCTAAATGAAAGACCAGAAATATGAAACTCTTAGAGGAAAACCTAGGCAGAACACTCTTTGGGATAAATCACAGCAACATTCTCTATGTCCCACATCCTACAATAATGGAAATAAAAACAAAAATAAATGAATGAGATCTAATTAATTTTAAAAAGCTTTTGTACAACGAAGGAAACTACAAACAAGGAGAAAAGACAATCCTCAGAATGGGAGAAAATAATAGCAAATTAAACAACTGACAGAGGATTAATTTCCAAAATATACAAGCACCTTATGCAGCTCACTACCAGAAAAACAAACCACCCAATCAAAAAGTGGACAGAAGATCTAGACAGACATTTCTCCAAAGAAGACATGCTGCTACTGCTGCTGCTAAGTCACTTCAGTCATGTCCAACTCTGTGCGACCCCATAGATGGCAGCCCACCAGGCTCCCCCATCCCTGGCTTCTCCAAGCAAGAACACTGGAGTGTGTTGCCATTTCTTTCTCCAATGCCTGAAAGTGAAAAGTGAAAGTGAAGCCGCTCAGTCTTGTCCAACAGGCAGTGATCCCAGGGACTGCAGCCTACCAGGCTCCTCCATCCATGGGATTTTCCAGGCAAGAGTACTGGAGTGGGTTGCCATTGCCTTCTCTGAGAAAACATGCATATGGCTAATAAATACATGAAAAGATGCTCAACATTGCTTATTATTAGAGAAATGCAAATCAAAATTACAACGAGGTATCTCCTCACACGGATCAGAATGGCCAGCATCAAAATATCTACAAACAATAAATGCTGGAAAGGATGTGGAAAAAAAGGGAATGCTCTTACACTGTTGGTGAGAACGTAAATTGATACAGACACTATGGATAACACTTTGGAGATTCCTTTAAAAAACTAGAAATAAAATTGCCATATGATCCAGCACTCCCACTTTTGGGCACAGACACTGAGGAAACCATAACTTAAAAAGACACATGTAGTGTTTTTTGCAGAACTATTTGCAATAGCTAGGACATGGAAGCAACCTAGATATCCATCAACAGATGTCTGGATAAAGAAGTAGTGGTACATATACACAGTGGAATATTACACAGTCATGAAAAGGAATGCATATGAGTCAGTTGTAATGAGATTAATGAACCTCGAGCCTATCATACAGAGGGAAGTCCATCAGAAAGAGAAAAATACTGTATATTAAGGCATATATATGGAATCTAGAATGATGGTACTGATGAACATATTTTCAGTGTAGCAATGGAGATACAGGCATAGAGAACAGACTTGTGGACACAGGAGGGGAAGAGAGGATGTGATGAATAGAGAGAGTGATAAAGTAGCATTGACGCTTATACATTGCAATATGTAAAATAGATAGTGGAAATTTGCTGTATGATGCTGGGAGCTCAAACCCTGTGCTCTGTGACAAATAGAGGAGTGGAATAGACTGGAAGGTGGGAGGGTGGTTTAAGAGGGAGGAAACATATGTATGCCTATGGCTAATTCTTGTTGTTGTATAGCAGAAACCAACACAATATTGTAAAGCAATTATCCTCCAATTCAAAATCAATTTTAAAAATATGAAAAATAAAAAAGTAGCATTTTTTTTAAAAAAGCCTGATAACAAGTCTGGGTACAGATTATGTAAGAGATGGAGCTCAGCTGACGCTTACAACTTTACTTGCTTATGGACTGTGTCCACTCTAATTCATCGGTGTCTCTGTTTGGCTAGTTGTTTATTATTTTCATTATTACCTCTGGAGGAAATGATCCAGTAAAGAGAAGATCCACCTAAAAGGAGAAGTAAATCATATAGTAGTAATCAAATAGTCTCTACATAAGCAAATTGAAAGAACAATTTCATGATCACATAATAGATGAAGGAAATTTATTTGATAAAAATATATTTCCATTTATGACACAACTTTTTAGCAAATTGAGAAGAGGTAAGAACTTTCTTAATCTGATAAAGTGCATATAGAAAAACCTGAAATGTTGAAAGCTTTAAATTTGAGACAAGAACAAAATGAGGGTGTTTGACTGTAACACTTGAAATCCACATTTTGTTTGAGGGTTTTGTCAGTACAATTAAAAGAGAGAGAATAAATAAATAAATGAATACATGGGTGAGAGACTGAATGTTGAAAGGGATGAAATTAAGCAATCATGTATCTCTAAGAGATGCATGAAAAATATGTGAAATTCCTTAGGATGTGTATTGGGTAAACTGACAATTTCACTTACAGATGAGTTAATAGAATTATTGCATTTAATAATTGCATATGGGACAATTTATAAATAATAGACATATACACGAAAAAAAAATAAAAATGAGAAGTTAAGAAACATAATTTTCAATAGTTTCAAAATGTCAAAAGCATTTTAATGAAACATTTTAATATTGGATGCAAAGTGTGAAGAAAACTACGAAATAACATTGAAATAATTAAAGACATAAAATGAAAAGTAGACCACATTCTTGCATTGGTAGTTTCAGTGTTACAAGAAAGACAATTTTCTTCATATTGACCTATAGATTTGATGCATTTTCATCCAATAGCTCTAATAAGCTGACTCCAAAATGTACATAAAAATTCTGAGGACCAAGAAAACTTAAGGTAATTTTGATGGAAAACGAAAGTGAGAGGATGAAGTCTTCTTGATATGAAATCTTATTACAAACCTACAAAATTGAAAGAGCTGATAAAAACAAAAACAAGGAGAAACAAATGAACCAATAGAGAAGAACTGAGACTCTCCAAATAGATTCACATGTAGATGAATATAGATTTATGAAGAAATCAGCAACACAGAATATTGGAGAATTTTTTTTTTCTTCTCCTGTAACATTGTATGTTGAAACTGTTCAAAATAATGATTTGATAATTGTGTATAAAATTACTACAATAGTAAGTTTAGCTAACATTCATTACCTTACATACATTGTTATTCAGTTAGTTGCTCAGTTGTGTCTAACTATCTGTGACCCTATGAACTGCATCACGTCAGACTGTCCTTCACCATCTCCCAGAGCTTGCTCAAACTCATGTCCATCAAGTCGGTGATGCCATCCAACCAGCTTATCCTCTGTCATCCCTTTCTCCTCCTGCCTTCAATCTTTCCCAGCACCAGGGTCTTTTCAAATGAGTCAGCTCTTCACATCAGGTGGCCCAAAGTATTGTAATTTCAGTTTCAGCATCAGCCGTTCCAAAGAATATTCAGGGCTGATTTCATTTAGGATCGACTGATTTGATCTCCTTGCAGTCCAAGGGAATCTCAAGGGTCTTCTCCAACACCACAGTTCAAAAGCATCAATTCTTCTGACATTCAGCCTTCTTTATGGTCCAACTCTCACATCCATACATGACTGCAAGAAAAAACATAGCTTTGACTACATGGACCTTTGCCAGCAAACTAATGTCTCTGCTTTTGAATATGTTGTTTAGGTTGGTCATAGATTTTCTTCCAAGGTGCAAGTGTCTTTTAATTTCAGGCTTCCCTGATAGCTCAGTTGGTAAAGAATCTGCCTGCAATGCAAGAGACCCCAGTTCAATTCCTGGGTTGGAAAGATGATAGCTTAAGGTCAATGATGTCGGATTTTTGATCTAAGAAGAAGAAAATTTAGCCTAGGGACCAGGGACCAGGCTTGATTACTCAGGAGCTTTTGTGTAGCAGACTTTTATCAAAGTAAGAAGAAGGACAGAGAAAGCTTCTGACACAGACAGCAGAAGCGGATGGAGAGTGCCCCCTTCGCTAGTGTTAGCAAGGGAGTTATATACTCTTTTATTTACTTATTACAATAAACCAAAAGAATATCTCAAGGTTGTAAAGATCTTACTAGACCCACTTCCATAATTTAAATTTTAAGATAATAGAATTCAGTTCAGTTCAGTTCAGTTGCTTAGTCGTGTCTGACTTTTTGTGACCCCATGAATCACAGCATGCCAGGCCTCCCTGTCCATCACCAACTCCTGGAGTTCACTCAGACTCACATCCATCGAGTCAGTGTGCCATCCAGCCATCTCATCCTCTATTGTCCCCTTTTCCTCCTGCCCACAATGCCTCCGAGCCTCAGAGTCTTTTCCAATGAGTCAACTCTTGGCATGAGGTGGCCAAAGTCCTGGAGTTTCAGCTTTAGCATCATTCCTTCCAAAGAAATCCCAGGGCTGATCTCCTTCAGAATGGACTGGTTGGATCTCCTTGCAGTCCAAGGGACTCTCAACAGTCTTCTCCAACACTACAGTTCAAAAGCATCAGTTCTTCAGCACTGAGCTTTCTTCACAGTCCAACTCTCACATCCATACATTACCACTGGAAAAATCATAGCCTTGACTAGATGGACCTTTGTTGGCAAAGTAATGTCTCTGCTTTTCAATATCCTATCTAGGTTGGTCATAACTTTTCTTCCAAGGAGTAAGCGTCTTTTAATTTCATGGCCGCAGTCACCATCTGCAGTGATTTTGGAGCCCCCAAAAATAAAGTCTGACACTGTTTCCCCTTATATTTCCCATGAAGTGATGGGACCAGATGCCATGATCTTCATTTTCTGAATGTTGAACTTTAAGCCAACTTTTTCACTCTCCTCTTTCACTTTCATCAAGAGGCTTTTGAGTTCCTCTTCACTTTCTGCCATAAGGGTGGTGTCATCTCCATATCTGAGGATATTGATATTTCTCCTGACAATCTTGATTCCAGCTTGTGCTTCTTCCAGCCCAACATTTCTCATGATGTACTCTGCATATAAGTTAAATAAGCAGGGTGACAATATACAGCCTTGATGTACTCCTTTTGCTCTTTGGAACCAGTCTGTTGTTCCATGCCCAGTTCTAACTGCTGCTTCCTGACCTGCATATAGATTTCTCAAGAGGTAGGTCAGATGGTCTGGTATTCCTATCTCTTTCAGAATTTTCCACAGTTTATTGTGATCCACACAGTCAAAGCCTTTGGCATAGTCAATGAAGCAGAAATAGATGCTTTTCTGGAACTCTTTTGTTTTTCCGTTGATCCAGTGGATGTTGGCAATTTGACCTCTGGTTCCTCTGCCTTTTCTAAACCAGCCTGAACATCTGGAAGTTCACGGTTCAGGTGTTGCTGAAGCCTGGTTTGGAGAATTTTGAGCATTACTTTACTAGCGTGTGAGATGAGTGCAGTTGTGCAATAGTTTGAGCATTCTCAGGCATTGCTTTCTTTGGGATTGGAATGAAAACTGATCTTTTCCAGATCTGTGGTCACTGCTGAGTTTTCCAAATTTGCTGGCATATTGAGTGCAGCATTTTCACAGCATCAACTTTCAGAATTTGAAATAGTTCAACTGGAATTCTATTACCTCCACTAGCTTTGTTCATAGTGATGCTTCTAAGGCCCACTTGACTTCACATTCCAGGATGTCTGACTCTAGGTGAGTGATCACACCAACATGATTATCTGGGTCGTGAAGATCTTTTCTTGTACAGTTCTTCTGTGTATTCTTGCCGCCTCTTCTTAGTATTTTCTGCTTCTGTTAGGTCCATACCATTTCTGTCCTTTATCGAGCTCATCTTTGCATGAAATGTTCCCTTAGTATCTCTAATTTTATTGAAGCGATCTCGAATCTTTCCCATTTGATTGTTTTCCTCTATTTCTTTGCATTGATCGCTAAGGAAGGCTTTCTTATCTCTTCTTGCTATTCTATGGAACTTTGTATTCAGATATTTTTATCTTTCCTTATCTCCTTTGTTTTTTGCCTCTCTTATTTTCACGGCTATTTGTAAGGCCTCCCAGACAGCCATTTTGCTTTTTTGCATTTCTTTTCCATGGGGATGGTCTTGATCCCTGTCTCCTGTACAATGTCACGAACTTCTGTCCATAGTTCATCTAGTCCCTTAAATCTATTTCTGACTTCCACTGTATAATCATAAGGAATTTGATTTAGGTCATACCTGAATGGTCTAGTGGTATTCCCTACTTTCTTCAATTTACGTCTGAATTTGGCAATAAGGAGTTCATGATCTGAACCACAGTCAGGTCCTGGTCTTATTTGTGTTGACTATATAGAGTTTCTCCATCTTTGGCTGCAAAGAATATAATCAATCTGATTTCAGTGTTGACCATCTGGTGATGTCCATGTGTAGAGTCTTCTCTTGTGTTGTTGGAAGAGGATATTTGCTATGACCAGTGCATTTTCTGGCAAAACTCTATTAGTCTTTGCCCTGCTTCATTTCATATGCCAAGGCCAAATTTGCCTGTTACTCCAGGTGTTTCTGGATTTTCTCCTTTTGCATTCCAGTCCCCTATAATGGAAAGGACATTGTTTTGGGGTGTTAGTTCTTAAAGGTCTTGTAGGTCTTTATAGCACCGTTCAACTTCAGCTTGTTCAGCGTTACTGGTTGGGGCATAGACTTGGATTACTGTGATATTGAATGGTTTTCCTTGGAAACGAACAGAGATCATTCTGTCTTTTTTGAGATTGCATCCAAGTATTGCATTTCGGACTCTTTTGCTGGCCATGATGGCTACTCCATTTCTTCTGAGGGATTCCTGCCCACAGTAGTAGATATAATGGTCGTCTGAGTTAAATTCACCCATTCCAGTCCATTTTCGTTCACTGATTCCTAGAATGTCGACGCTCACTCTTGCCATCTCTTGTTTGAGCACTCCAATTTTCCTTGATTCATGGATCTATCATTCCAGGTTCCCATGCAATATTGCTTTTTACAGCATCGGACCTTGTTTCTATTGCCAGTCACATCCACAACTGGGTATTGTTTTTGTTTTGGCTCCATCACTTCATTCTTTCTGGAGTTATTTCTCCACTGATCTCCAGTAGCATATTGGGCACCTACTGACCTGGGGAGTTCCTCTTTCAGTATCCTATCATTTTGCCTTTTCATACTGCTCATGGGGTTCTCAAGGCACGAATACTGAATTGGTTTGCCATTCCCTTCTCCAGTGGACCACATTCTCCTGTCACACTCTCCAGTATGACCCACCTGTCTTGGGTGGCTCCATGGCCATGGCTTAGATTCATTGAGTTAGACAAGGCTGTGGTCCTAGTGTGATTAGATTGACCTTTTTTCTGTGAGTATGGTTTCAATGAGTCTGTCCTCTGATGCCGTCTTGCAAATCATAGGATTAGCCAGAAGTTTTTCAGGAAGGAGAAACTGTCCTGGAGCAGGATACATTGTTATCTAATCCTCAGTACAAAGTTTAAACTGAGTTGTTTGTTGTGTAATCATCAGTTCCCTGCTTAAAGAAAAAAGCGTTTTATGTGACTAAGACTAAGGAATGTAGAGAGTGAGAGGAAAAAAAAAAAAAAAAGTTTGTCCTTTCCTCCTCCTTGAGAACCTCAGACCCCTATCTCTGCTCCAAGAGCCCCAGACCTCTTTCTCCTCTTTGGACACCCCCAGACTTCTTATCAACCTGCCTAGGAATTGACTGTCAAATATCTGCTGTTGAAGGAATGGCTGCCCTCTCCAGGATTCTTGGGCTTCCCTGGTTCAGTTGGTAAGGAATCTGGCTGCAATGTGGGAGACCTGGGTTTGAGTCCTGGGTTGGAAAAATCCCCTGGAAAATGAAAGGCTACCCACTCCAGTATTCTGGCCTAAAGAATTCCATGACTGTATAGTCCATGGGGTTGCAAAGTGACACAACTGACTGACTTTCACTTTCAGTTGTTACATTTATTTTCTTGTGACAAAAACTTTTAAAATGTACTCTCTTTGCAACTCTCTTTGCAACACACTGTGCATGTCAGAACTTTTTTATCTTGTAACTAAAATTTTCTACTCTTTGACTATTTTCAGCCATTTTCTATTCCCCTCACCTCTGACCCAATCTTTGGTAACCACCCATCTGTTCTCTCTTACTATGAGCTATTTTCTTAAGTGAGTTCATACAGTATTTTGACTTTCTCTGTCTGAATTTTGCTTAGAATAATGCTCAATACTTTTCAGAATCATCCATATTGTTGAAAATGACAGAATGTCCTTTTTATGGTTGAATTTCACACACACACACACACATATTCACATTTTATTTACTCATTAATCCATCAGTGAACATTTAGGTCATTCCATCCTTGTCCTGGTTATTGTAAATAATGCTGGAATGAACCTAAATAACCACTTCCTTTTAAAAGATATTCAAAAAGCCCAATAAGTAAGTGAAGAGGTTCTCAACACTACTGATCATCAGGGAAATGCAAATTAGAACCACAATGAGATATCACTCACACCTGTTAGAATGGTTATATCAAAACAACAAGAGATAAAATGTTGGCGAGAATGTGGTGAAAAGGAAACCCTTGTACACTGTTGCTGGGAATGTAAATTAATACAACCACTATGGAAACTAGTATGAAGGTTCCTCAGAAAATGAAAAAGAGAACTATGATATGATCTAGTAATTTTACTCTTGGGTATATTTTCAAAGTAAATGAGATCACTATTTTGTAGAGATATCTGTACCCACGTGTTTATTTAGCCAAGATATAAAGGACTGTTTTCATTAAATGGTACTCCAACATTGGATAAAATTCCAAACTGGTTATAGCTACATATATCAAAAATAATAAAGCTTAACAAATAAATGAATATTTGTTTCATCTATCACTGGGTAAACTATTTTATATAACACAAAAAACAGCAAATATAACTTTAAAATTTAATATGCTTAACTACATCATTAAAAATTCTTTGTCAAAAGACATTATTAGGCTGTAAAAATTAAATCACAGAGCAAGAGAATATATTTGCAATTTAAAAAACGAATGTCAAGAAGGTCATAACATAATGTGTAATAAATTCTAAATACATAAGAATCAAACAACTCAATTGAAAAATGTGTAAGAGACTTCAACCATCATTTAACAAAAGAGAACATACAAAAAGATCAATAAATTTTACTTATAACTAAGGACATGAAAGGTAAAGCTGCAGTGAGATATCACTGGTGAATACTTACTAGAGTGGCTGAAATTGGCATGTAATGGTGTGAAATTAACTAGCAATGTCATGACTTAGCAAGAGTGTGGAAGAAGAGAAACTTAGCCACTGCTAGCAGGACTATAATTTGGTCCAATTATCTTGGAAAAACATTTGACCATACTTAATGTATGAACAGATACATTTTCAATGACCCAATAAATGTAAAGGTATAAATCTGACAGAAATAAAGGCAAGAATTTCTCCCGGGATCCAGTGGTTAAGAATGTGCCTCAAAACACAAGGAACTCGGGTTAGGTCCCTGGCTGAAGAAACAGAATCCCACATGCCTCTAGGCAATTAGGCCCAAGAATTGAAGCTGCTTAACTCAAGTGTTCTGTAGATAGAGAATCCCTGCACAATGAAGATCTTGTGTGCTTCTACTAACACCTGAGGCAGTCAAATAAATAAAAAGTATTCTTTAAAAAGAAATGAAGGCCCAGAGTGCCAGGCTGGGACGGCGCAGGAACGGCAGAGAGGAGCTACCCATGTCCGAGACCAGGGGCGGCGGCTGGGAACAGCAACCCCACGTCCAAGGAACAGTGACTGTGCGGGCTCAGGAGGGCCTAGAGGAGCTGTTAAAGGTCAGGAGTGGTGGCGGTGAGGAGATACCCCTCATCCAAGGTATGGAGCAGCAGCTGCACTTCGCTGGAGCAGCCATGAAGAGATACCCCATATTCAAAGTAAGAGAAAACCAAGTAAGACGGTAGGTGTTGTAAGAGGGCATCAGAGGGCAGACACACTGAAATCATACTCACAGAAAACTAGTCAAACTAATCACACTAGGAACACAGCCTTGTCTAACTCAGTGAATCTAAGCCATGCGCATGAGGCCACCCAAGATGGGCAGGTCATGCTGGAGAGGTCTGACAGAATGTGGTCCACTGGAGAAGGGAATGGCAAACCACTTCAGTATTCTTGCCTTGAGAACCCCATGAACAGTATGAAAAGGCAAAATGATAGGATACTGAAAGAGGAACTCCCCAGGTCAGTAGGTGCCCAATATGCTACTGGAGATCAGTGGAGAAATAACTCCAGAAAGAATGAATGGATGGAGCCAAAGCAAAAACAATACCCAGTTGTGGATGTGACTGGTGATAGAAGTAAGGTCTGATGCTGTAAAGAGCAATATTGCATGGGAACCTGGAATGATAGATCCATGAATCAAGGCAAATTGGAAGTGGTAAAACAGGAGACGGCAAGAGTGAACGTTGACATTCTAGGAATTAGCAAACTAAAATAGACTGGAATGGATATATTTAACTCAGATGACCATTATATCTACTACTGTGGGCAGGAATCCCTTAGAAGAAATGGAGTAGCCATCATGGCCAACAAAAGAGTCCAAAATGCAATACTTGGATGCAATCTCAAAAATGACAGAATGATCTCTGTTCGTTTCCAAGGAAAACCATTCAATATCACAGTAATCCAAGTCTATGCTCCAACCAGTAACGCTGAACAAGCTGAAGTTGAACGGTGCTATAAAGACCTACAAGACCTTTAAGAACTAACACCCCAAAATGATATCTTTTCCATTATAGGGGACTGGAATGCAAAAGGAGGAAATCCAGAAACACCTGGAGTAACAGGCAAATTTGGCCTTGGCATATGAAATGAAGCAGGGCAAAGACTAATAGAGTTTTGGCAAGAAAATGCACTGGTCATAGCAAATACCCTCTTCCAACAACACAAGGGAAGACTACACATGGACATCACCAGATGGTCAACACTGAAATCAGATTGATTATATTCTTTGCAGCCAAAGATGGAGAAACTCTATACAGTCAACAAAAACAAGACCAGGACCTGACTGTGGTTCAGATCATAAACTCCTTATTGCCAAATTCAGATGTAAATTGAAGAAAGTAGGGAATACCACTAGACCATTCAGGTATGACCTAAATCAAATCCCTTATGATTATACAGTGGAAGTGAGAAATAGATTTAAGGGCCTAGATCTGATAGAGTGCCCAACGAACTATAGTGGGAGGTTCATGACATTGTACAGGAGACAGGGATCAAGACCATCCCCATGGAAAAGAAATGCAAAAAAAGCAAAATGGTTGTCTGAGGGGGCGTTACAAATAGCTGCAAAAAGAAGAGAAGTAAAAAACAAAGTAGAAAAGGAAAGATATAAGCATCTGAGTGCAGAGTTCCAAAGAATAGCAAGAAGAGATAAAAAAGCCTTCCTCAGCTATCAGTGCAAAGAAATAGAGGAAAACAACCGAATGGGAAAGACTAGAGATCTCTTCAAGAAAATTAGAGATATCAAGGGAACATTTCATGCACAGATGGGCTTGATAAAGGACAGAAATGGTATGGACCTAACAGAAGCAGAAGATATTAAGAAGCGGTGGCAAGAATACACAGAAGAACTGTACAAAAAAGATCTTCATGATCAAGATAATCACGATGGTGTGATCACTCACCTAGAGCCAGACATCCTGGAATGTGAAGTCAAGTGGGCCTTAGAAAGCATCACTACGAACAAAGCTGGTGGAGGTGATGGAATTCCAGTTGAGCTATTTCAAATCCTGAAAGATGATGCTGTGAAGGTGCTGCACTCAATATGCCAGCAAATTCGGAAAACTCAGCAGTGGCCACAGGACTGGAAAAGGTCCATATTCCTTCCAATCCCAAAGAAAGTCAATGCCAAAAATGTTCAAACTACCGCACAATTGTACTCATCTCACATGCTAATAAAGAAATGCTCAAAATTCTCCAAGCCAGGCTTCACCAATACGTGAACCATATGTTCAAGCTGGTTTTAGAAAAGGCAGAAGAACCAGAGATCAAATATCCAACATCCACTGGATCAACGAAAAAGCAAGAGAGTTCCAGAAAAGCATCTATTTCTGCTTTATTGACTATGCCAAAGGCTTTGACTGTGTGGATCACAATAAACTGTGGAAAATTCTGAAAGTGATGGGAATACCAGACCACCTGACCTGCCTTTGAGAAACCTATATGCAGGTCAGGAAGCAGCCGTTAGAACTGGACAAGGAACAACAGACTGGTTCCAAAGAGCAAAAGGAGTACATCAAGGCTATATATTGTCACCCTGCTTATTTAACTTATATGCAGAGTACATCATGAGAAATATTGAGCTGGAAGAAGCACAAGCTGAAATCAAGATTGTCAGGAGAAATATCAATAACCTCAGATATGCAGATGACACCATCCTTATGGCAGAAAGTGAAGAGGAAATAAAGAGCCTCTTGATGAAGGTGAAAGTGGAGAGTGAAAACGTTGGCTGAAAGCTCAACATACAGAAAATGAAAATCATGGCATCTGGTCCCATCACTTCATGAGAAATAGATGGGAAACAGTGGAAACAGTGTCAGACTTTATTTTTGGGGGCTCCAAAATCACTGCAGATGGTGACTGCAGCCATGAAATTAAAAGATGCTTACTCCTTGGAAGAAAAGTTATGACCAACCTAGATAGGATATTGAAAAGCAGAGACATTACTTTGCCAACAAAGGTCCATCTAGTCAAGGCTGTGGTTTTTCCAGTGGTAATGTATGGATGTGAGAGTTGAACTGTGAAGAAAGCTGAGTGCTGAAGAACTGATGTTTTTGAACTGTGGTGTTGAATAAGACTGTTGAGAGTCCCTTGGACTGCAAGGAGATCCAACCAGTCCATTCTGAAGGAGATCAGCCCTGGGATTTCTTTGGAAAGGACTGATGCTAAAGCTGAAACTTCAGTACTTTGGCCTCCTCACGGAAGAGTTGACTCATTGGAAAAGACTCTGATGCTGGGAGGGATTGAGGGCAGGAGGAGAAGGGGGCGACAGAGGATGAGATGGCTGGATGGCATCACTGACTCGATGGATGTGAGTCTGAGTGAACTCCTTTAGTTGATGATGGACTGGTGTGCTGCAATTCTTGGGGTCGCAACGAGTTGGACATGACTGAGCAACTGAACTGAACTGTACTGAATATGCCAAGGACATATTTGAGAATGTTGATGAGAGTTTACACAAATATCCATACAGTTCAGTTTATTTCAGTCACTCAGTCATATCTGACTCTTTGTGACCCCAAGGACCACACCACACCAGGCTTCCTTGTCCATCACCAACTCATGGAGCATACAACTCATGTCCATCGAGTAGGTGATGCCATCCAACCATCTCACCCTCTTTTGTCGCCTTTTCCTCCTGCCTTCAGTCTTCCTAGATCAGGGTGTTTTCCAAAAAGTCATTTCTTCATATCAGGTAGTCAAAATATTGGAGCTGCAGCTTCAGCATCAGTCCCTCCAATGAATATTCAGGACTAATTTCCTTTAGGATGGACTGGTTGGATCCCCTTGCAGTCCAAGGGACTCTCAGGAGTCTTCTCCAACACCACAATTCAAAAGGATCAATCCTTCGGTGCTCAGCTTTCTTTAGAGTCCAACTCTTACATCCATACATGACTACTGGCAAACCATAGCTTTGACTAGTTGGACTTTTGTTGGCAAAGTCATGCCTCTGGTTTTTAACATCCTGTCTAGTTTGGTCATAGCTTTTCTTCCAAGGAGTGTCTTTTGATTTCATGGCTGCAGTCACCATCTGCAGCGATTTTGGAGCCCAAAAAATAAAGTATGTCACTGTTTCTATTGTTTCCCCATCTATTTGCCATGAAGTGATGGGACCAGATGCCATGATCTTAAATTTCTGAATGTTGAGTTTTGAGTCAACCTTTTCACTCTCTTTTTTCATCAAGAGGCCCTTTAGTTCTTCTTCACTTTCTGCCATAAGGGTGAGGGTGGTGTCATCTGCATATCTGAGGTTATTGATATTTCTCCCGGCAATCTTGATTCCAGCTTGTGCTTCATCCAGCTTGGCATTTCTCTTGATGTACTCTGCATATAAGTTAAATAAGCAGGATGACAATATACAGCCTTGATATACTCCTTTCCCATTTTGGAACCTCTCTCTTGTTCTACGTCCAGTTCTAACAGTTGCTTCTTGACCTGCATACAGATTTCTCAGGAGGCAGGTCAGGTGGTCTGGTATTCCCATCTCTTTCAGAATTTTCTAGTTTATTTTCATGCACACAGTAAAAGGCTTTGGTGTAGTCAATGAAACAAAAGTAGATGGTTTTTTCTGGAATTCTCTTGCTTTTTCGATGGTCCAGCAGATGTTGGAATTTGATCTTTGATTTCTCTGCCTTTTCTAAATCCAACTTGAACATTTGGAAGTTCACGGTTCATGTATTGTTGAAGTCTGGCTTGCAGAATTTTGAGCATTACTTTGCTAGAATATGAGATGAATGCAACTGTGCAGTAGTTTGAACTTTCTTTGGCATTGCCTTTCTTTGGGATTGGAAGGAAAACTGACCTTTTCCAGTCCTGTGGCCACTGCTGACTTTTCCAAATTTGCTGGCATATTGACTGCAGCACTTTCACAGCATCACCTTTTATGATTTGAAAGAGCTCAACTGGAATTCCATCACCTACACTAGCTTTGTTTGTGGTGTTGCTTCCAAAGGCCCACTTGACTTCACATTCCAGGATGTATGGCTCTAGGTGAGTGATCACACCAACATGGCCATCTGGGTCATGAAGATCTTTTTGTACAGTTCTGTATTCTTGCCACCTCTTCTTAGTATCTTCTGCTTCTGTTAAGTCCATAGAATTTCTGCCCTTTATTGTGGCCATCTTTTCATGAAATTGTCCCTTGGTATCTCTAATTTTCTTGAAGAGATCTCTAGTCTTTCCCATTCTATCGCTTTCCTCTGTTTCTTTGTACTGATCACTGAGGAAGGCTTTCTTATCTCTCCTTGCTGTTCTTTGGAATTCTGAATTGAAATGGGTATATCTTTCCTTTTCTCCTTTGCCTGTAGCTTCTCTTCTTTTTCAGTTATGTGTAAGTCTTCCTCAGACAACCATTTTGCCTTTATGCATTTCTTTTTCTTAGGGAAGGTCTTGATCACTGCCTCCTGTACAATGTCATGAACCTCTATCCATAGTACTTCAGGCAATCTGTCTATCAGATCTAATCCCTTGAATCTATTTGTCCCTTCCACTGTATAATCATCAGGGATTTGTTTCATGAAAATATCACAATATCTTTATATATTCTACTGCAAATATCCATTAACAGTAGTATCTATAAAGATATTGTGGTATTTTCATTAAACGGAATACAAACAGCACACAAAGTATACATTTTTAGAGCTAGCACCTTCATTGTACAATTTAGTTGTCATCAAATCCCACAGATGATAGTGAGTAACAGTGCTTAGGAATTGGAAATGAATGTCATAACATATATTGCAACCTTTAGGGAAGTTAGAAGGAGTAGTGATCATGAAGGTGCATGTGAATAGCTTCACAGTTTCAAGGTGCTTTCATTTAACTGAGCAACAGATTATACCAAGGTTCTGGTCATGATTAATGACATCATACACTTATGTTTATACACTTTTAAGTGTATACATTTCATAATTAAAGTGTATACATTTCATAATTAAAATGTTAAAACATAAGAACACAAATATAATGATCCCTTGGGTATATGAGGGCATATCCTTAGTTAAGGAATCACCAACATATGAGTCTCTTGGGCCATAGGTTTGCTAGTATTTTGTGCCTGAACAACAATCATGCTGCTCCTCTCCTGTTACATAGTAATCTTCTCTTGTTTGTTGGATGAGGTTGGAGAATGGCATTTACCCAGTTACATGGTTGAACACTCATTGCTTTCAATCCAATCAAAGTAATACTCTTAGTATCTAAATTAACATAATCAAGAGTAAGCCATTCAAAACACAGAATTTTTAGGGCTAAAAGAATTGAAGAAGAAATTGAAATCTGATCCAATTAAACTGAACAGTGAAGGAGATTTGTTGAAACTGTCATGAAATAGCAATCCTTGATCATCTGAAAAAAGCTACAAGAAGTTGTGAACTTGAAGCCTGAAATTGTCATCACATATCTTCCTTCCAGATGTGAGAATCCACTCTTAGGAGAAAAAAATGTCTGGGACACTTGAAGAGGGGAAGAAACTCAGTCTTTGCAAAGCTGTAGGTACAAAATCAAAGCAATCCCAAAGCCTACACTTCCTATGGACTTTACAGTTTTGTGAGTGGTTCAGTTCAATTAATTTTTGTTTAAATTTGTTTGCATTTTTATCTTTTTGATTACTTGTAATATTAAAATCCCTAATTGACAAATAAGAGTAACAAAATTACATGTAATTAAGACATTATCATCTGATGTGATTGAAAGAATAAATAGAAAATATTTTGAATTAAATATATATTTATAGGAAGGAACATGGCTCTGACATTTAAATCTATTTCAGACTCATCTGGGAATAGAACTGGAGCAGAGTGGAAAATATGATGTGGGTAAGGGCATAACCTCTTTTGATTTTACTTTTTTAACCTAGGAAATGAGGTTAATATTAGAAACCTATCTCATTGGGTTTTCTGATAGTAGCTTTATAGTTCAGCAGTTAGGATCATGAACAAAGAAGCTGAATAAATTTGGATCTTAGTTCCAGCTGTAAAATGTAGGTAATGACAATCCTGAGGTCATAAGGGCTTTACAAACACTAAAGGAGATAATATTTTATGCAGAACATTTTGTAAGGTATATACTGTGCTGCTTTGTGCTTAGTCACTCAGTCTTGTCTGACTCTTTGTGACCTCATGGACTGCAGCCCACCAGGCTCCTCTGTCCTTGGAGACTCTCCAGGAAAGAATACTGGAGTGGGTTGCCATTCCCTCTTCCATGGGATCTTCCCAATCCCAGGGACCAAACCTATGTCTAACAAAAATTCACTAATATTAGTCACAGTACTATCTCATGTACAGAATGAAGAAATTTGGCTTATATATATACCAAAACACTTTCTACCTCAAATTGCATAATCAGCAACTTATGAAACTAGGAATTGGGAAAAATAAGGAAATTCAAGGTAAAGTTCAATATTTTGTGTGTTTGTCAAATGGTTGTATCTACAAGGAGAGCAAAATTAAGAAAGAAATTCCTCTGTTGTCTGCATCCTCATAATCATGTTGATTCATATGAAATGACCATTTCTATCCATCAAAGTGGTAACATAGATGTTGACCTACCTATTTAGTTTTAGAAGGCAGCTTGCTAACTTAAGACTGTCTGGAAAGAGATCACTGTCAACAGTTAGTACTAAATTAAAGCTGCCCATTCCAATATAACCCCTGGAGAAGGAAATGGCAATCTACTCAAGTATTCTTGCCTGGAGAATTCCGTAGACCAGGGGATCCTGACAGGCCACAGTCCATTGGATTGCAAAGAGTCAAACACAATTGAAGCAACTGAGAATGCATGCATTCCAATATAACCTGTGTTGGTCCAACCAAAACACCACTGCCCTGAAGCCCTCTGCCAAGGGCTTAATTCTGCATTAAACTGAGTTTGAAGTTATCTTAATCCTATATCTGCTCACATTTAATGAAGAAGAACAAGTTTTCTCATGATCCTAATAATACAATTATTTCATGTTCAAATCAACATGTTTGCTTCTATACTACAAGATACCAGAGTGTCAATGTTTAAATTGCATAAAAATGCTTAAAAGAATGATTGGAGTTTTTACTTTTCAACCAATCAGTACAGTCATTTATACAGCAGAAAGCCTACTTTAAGGCTTTCTTTAACACTATGCCCTAAATCAGACAATCATAGGAACCATTTCCACCTATTTATTGTTATTTCTATGGTAACTAGAATGTAGTTTGTATTGCTGTTTTATTATTACATGAAGTCATATAAAATTTTGGGTGAGAAAGGAATTCTTAATCATTACATTTTTAATTTAAATAGAAGGAAGGAATAGATGAGAGAAGCCTATTCTGAACTATTGAATAAGCTTCTTTCCTGTGCTTCATGAATGTGTGCATAATTTGTGTGTTGCAAAATGTATATAATTCATTTACCTCTTCTGAACAACTTTATTCAGTTCCTCAGTTTTCATATTGTCAGTTACATCACACACTTAATGAAATAATAGGTATTGACTTCTATAATATATTTCCTAAGATTCACTTGATGGATTTAATTCAGGAACGTCTATGCTTTTTACAAATAATCACAGTTGGGAAAAGGTTAAAATACAGATCTGCAAAGTCCCAATAGCATCTTAAATTTTTGCAACAGCAATCCATGAAATTTGTTTTAATGCTCATAGGCTTCCCTATGATGTTTGCCATTAAGTTCATTTTTACTTTAAAATTTATGTGAAAATAAAATGTTAAAAAATGTATAATTATAATAAAATTTAAACACTGATCATTAACAAATAAATAAATACAGTCCATATAATTTCCTTTTAAAAGTGTGACTGTTGGATAATAATAGACTAGTCTCAAAAACTTATCTTAATCCTAAATCTGCTCATATTTTTGGAAGAGGAGTAAGGATTTTCACCACCCTCACAATTATTTCAAGTTCAAATCAACATTTTTGCTTATATACTTATAACATATCAAACTGTCAATGTTTAAATTGCATGAAAAGTGCTGAAAAGAATGACTGGAGCTTTCACTTTTCAACCAATCAATAGAGTCGCTTACACACAAGAGAGGGGAAGAAAATAAATTATTTAGTGCATTTAAGATGCAGAACACAGATAATGTAATGATCCAAAGCCTAAGAGATGAGATAATTTTTTTGTAGTTAAAGAATAGCCTCGTAGGAAATAGAGCATGCAGGCCCCATCAGGTACATTTCTTGAGCATTGCATTCACGTAAGAAGTCTTAGCAGAATATTGCTCGTCGAGTAGACTAAATTTTTCTATTTCTGTCTGCAATCTGTGCTTTCTCTCAGAGGTAATAATGTATTCCAGTTGGAGCTGAGCAAAGAGTCTTAAATTCTTCTTCATTGATGATAAAGACATTATTGATTCAGTCTTTATTTATTCTTCATGATTAATTGATAAATTTAATTTAAATTGATATTCAAATGAATGCTAAATAGGCATGAAGCTACACAGAAAAACACAGCAATCTATATTTACTAGGATTTCACCTGAAACAAATGTAACAAATGATGGCAATGGAGTTTTACAGGATTGAAGACTAGCAACATTCTGTCTTATGGTATATTTTCTAATTTTTATTTTTAACATTAGTTATAGCAAAAGTATGTATTTTAATGTTAATGAACTCAAATTCCTTTATTATTTCCTTTTTATGTCAGCCTTTGGGATCATGCTTAGAAATCCATCCATAAATACAATGCTTCCCAGTATTTTACCTCACATGAAATATTTCATCCTCCTGGATTTATTTTAATTAAAAATGAGGCAAATAACTAATTTTCTTTTAAAAATTAGTAGTCCATTTTATATAATCATTTTTTGAATGAAATATCATCTTTCACTGACTTTAATGTAATAAAGCTTATCAGAGACTCAGTCCACCCATCAGTGGCATATTTATTCTTTCTGGGATAATCATCAGACTCAATACTAAGTTCTGGGTATACAAGGTAAGCAGTGGGTATATCTCCTTTCAAGAATGCCACCATGTGGAGGGGATTCTCCTCAGCCCAGTGTCACACAGAGGGACATTGAAGGATAGCATATTAAAATGGAACCTGACCTAGAGAGGGCATGAGGTACAATCTAATGGATTAAGCTCAATAATCAAGGAGGGATGTTGCTGTGGGAAGGTTTCAGGCACAGGAACTCACCCACAGAGATGCCCTGTGCTGGGAGGGAGATGGTCTAATAATGAAGCTGTAGGAGAAAAGCTAGCATGTCTGGAGTGAGAGAAGGAGGGGCAGGTGGTTCGGGGGAAGCTGCAATGTGTACAAGTCACCACAGAGTGTGGGACAACCATGTGAGTCTCTTTAAAACCCTACACTAAACTGAAGGCCATGGAAGGGCATTAATCATGGTTAAATGGCCAAGATTTCCTGAGGAATGGTGATTCTAGAACCCATGTCAAGGGAAGGAAGGGGCAAGTTGGACAGAGGCTACAGTGACATGGTGAAATAATGGACTAGGAGGATGACAACAAAATACGTAAACCCTAGTAGATGGATTTCAGGACGCTTAAGAATTGACAAGAGAATGACAGACTGGACACCGGAAGTAAAGCTGTGCAGGCAGGAGCACTGGAGTTTAGATTTACATACATACATGAATAATGTCATTCACTGAGGGAACATGGTTTAGGAAGAAAGAAGATACAGACTATGATTTGGTCTTAGCTGATTTCTAGGAGACTTTGAGTCATCTGAAACAGAGGTTGTCATATTTTGTCTATAAAAAGCTGAATAGTAAACATTTGAGGCTTTGTGAACCACATAGGGTCACTGTGTATTCTTCTAATCATTTATTTTTATATAGTTAAAATCCTTTAAAAACCCAAAAACATAAAAAAAACTGAGAAATAGAAAAATGGGTGCAGGGTTTGAGCTGTGGTCTTCAGCAACCACTGTAAGTGCAGTGAAGAGAAACCCATATGATCTAGAAATGTGGCTGTTCAGCTCAAAGTATCACAAGCCAGCATTTGTGCAGGAAGTGAAGCCAGGGATACAGATGACTCAATTTAGAAAAAAAAAATTATAAAATGAAGAGAGAAGAGTGACCAACTGAGCGTTGGAGAACTCTGACACATCTAGTCAAGAAAAAGAAGCTAACAAAGACACTAGAAAGACTATCAGAAAAGTGGTAAGAAAGTCCAGGGAGATAGTTTTTATATGTTAACTCCTCAACAGCCTTCAATGCTGATGCAACGAAAAATGTGTACTAAATCGTAGAGTGATACTTGATAATGAATGGCTTCTGATATAGTAGAAGAGGAACCCCTCCCTGATTACATTAAAAACAGATCCATGTAGGTTTAGATATAGGAGCAGAAGGTTCCTATCATCTAGAGAATGGCTTTCATTCCTTGCTAAGGGAGAAAACTTGTAAGGAGTGGTATAATAGGTTTCAAGAGAAAAAAAGAGAAAATTGATTGGCTTTCTGGGGAGTTTGAGTGTCTATATGAAGTTCCATAAATTTATGGAAGTACCTGTCTTTATTTTTATGATATTTTCTAGGACTGCATTTAATGCTCTGATGTAGTGCAAATATTAAGGAAAAACAAACGAGCAAGAGGATATATGTATTTATCCTTTAGCCAGCAAACTCCTAAATAAATACTGGTAAAAATGCAAAGTGACATATGTTCAAAACTATGAGATGTGGCATTAGTTTTGACAGAGAAGTCCTGAAAACAGTTCTCTTTGATACTGTGGAATAGATTTGGGTGCATCCATTCAGGGGAGTGTTATGCAGTTTAAAGAATGTAATTAGGAAGAACTCTATATATGGATACATTTTTAAACTAAAAGAAAACAAGCAGGTCAGTGTCTGGAGAGAGGCATGCATTCTAGTTGGCCAGTATCACATTAACTTGCTGACCAAAAGCTCAAATCAATATTCCCCCAGTCTCCAAGCTGTCAAAACTGTAACACTTTCACACTCTTACTTCCAACTGGGACTCTGCTTTTATTTCTCTTAGATTAAGAAAATCTGAAGAGAGACCTTCAAGATTGCAGAGGAATAAGATGGAGAAATCATACCCTACCCCTGCAAACCCATCAAAAACTCATCTGCATGTGGAACAACTCCAACAGAACACCTTCTGAACACTAGCAGAGGACCCCAGACTTCCAAAAGGGCAAGCCAATCTCCTCAGAATGAGGTACGGCAAAAGATAAAGATAAAAAGGGAGACAAAGGATTTTGCAATGAGGATGCATCTCCCAAGGGATGCATCCAGGGGAGGAGTCATGAAGAAGGAAATGTTTCCACACACTGGGAAACCCCCTCAGAGGCAGGGCTGGGGGAAGCTTCCCACACCTCAGAGGGGAGCACATTGACAAGTGCAGCAACAGGTGCTCTAAAGGCAAGGCAGAAAATTCACAGCAGAGATTTTTATCAAACAGCACTTCCCAGCCAAGAAGTGGCTCACACTCCCATGCCCACCCACAGTGAGTGGGGCTGGGTGCTCAGGCTAAGGGTTCAGGAATTGGACGTCAGGGAGAGAACTGGGGTTGATCATAGTAAAGACATCCTGAAAGAGCTAGTGTGATACAGCTGAGGGAGTCCAGGGAGAAGCCTGGGACAACAAGAGAAGCACAAGATCATTCCTGTGGGCACACACTAGTAGAACAAAGGACCCTGCCTTAGTGAATGTCAAAGGGGGACGAGCTGGCTGTAGTCTGCAGCTCCCGAGGTAGAAAACCTGTGTAAGTGCCAGAGGTGGAAGGCAGGGACCCCAGGGATCACAGCTACTGCCAATCTGTGAGTGGATGTGGGTCACTGCTCACATTTCCCTGGGAACCTGAGCAGCTTGGCTCTGCCAAGGATCCCACAGCTTGGCAACCAGCTCCCATGGGGAAGTTTACAATCCACCTGAGACTGTGGCAACCTCCCACAGGTCCCGGCCACGGTGAGCATTCCACACATACACAAACTATGTCTGCCTTCTCCTTCCTCGCCCCAGCACAACTGAGCAAGTGAGCTCTAATCAGCCTCTATGTTCAGGTGCTCATGTTTGGATGGAGAACAGACACTGAAGAGCAACCTGCAAGCAGAGGTGGGCCCAAAATTGAAGCAGAACACCAGGGGCTGAGTGAGCAAAAGAGAGAAGGAGAAGTCACCCCTGGAACATAGGTACAGTGGATTAAATCCCCACAATTAGCTAAACACTGTGGACTTTAGTGGAAACTGTAGACTCTGAAAGAAAGTACAAGCTAGAGCAAGGAAAGACCTGAGTCTGAGCTGACCCCACACTGCCCACCACAGGTCCAGAGACCTTCATAGAAATACTGGAAGACTTGATGAGTAGGAAAATTGATTAGACCAGGAAAATGGAGGAGCCACATGGACATTCTTCTCATTACCATTCTCTAGATAATTTTCCACCCCATTTTTTTCCTTTTTCATATTGTTCTAATGGTGTTCTTTCTTTGTCACTCCCTTAATTTTTATGTTTTTTAACCTACTTTTTTCCTTTCCAGAACACCTTATTTTTAGATAAATTCATTTTTCCCCATTGTTACAACACTGCTTAGTTATAGTGCATCTTTTTCATGTTTTTTATTTTGTATTTTTTGCAAGTATAATTTTTAGTATTCATTTTCACTTAGTGGTTTGATTGATTACTGGCTTAATTCCTCTATTTTTTTGACTCCTGTTTTCGTCTTTTTTTTTCCTCCTTCTTTTCTCTTTGTAATTGTGTGAATCACTTTGGGTGTCCTTGGCATTTAGTATAGTCTCACCATTAGTATTGGGGTTTTTGTCTTCTGTGTTATGTGGCTGGTGAAGTCTTGATGCTACAGTAAGGCACTGGACCTTAAACCCGCAAGGTGGGAGGCCTATATCCAGGGCTTTGGGCCATCAGAGAACTCCTAACCCTATGGGACATTAATAAGTGAGAGCTCTCCCAAAGGCCCCTATTTCAAAACTTAAGACCAACCCCACCGAAAGGCCAGCAAGCTCCAGTGCCAGATGCCTTATACCAAACCTTTAGTAAAACAGAAACACAAACCTACCTATTAGCTGAAAGACTGCCCAAAGCCATACCAAGTCATAGACACACCATTGGACATGGCATTACTTTTCAGAGAGATAAGATTCAGCTCCATACACCAGAACACAGACATAAGTCCCCTCAATGAGTCCCCTCAGTGCCATTCACAAGGCACTGGTCCAACCCCACCCATAGTGAGCAGTCTTCACAGTTAAGAGGAACAACAACCTTCCAGCCTGCAGGTACAAGATCCTAAACACAGTAAATTAAACAAAATTAAAAGACAGAGAAACATGCAGAAGATGAAGGAACGTGGTAAAAACACATAAGACAAAACAAATGAAGAGAAAATAAGTAGTATACCAGAAAAATAATTCAGAGTAATGTAGTAAAGATGATTCAAAATCTTGGAAATAAAATTGAGGCACAGGTAAACAGACTGGAGGCACAGATTGAGAAGATACGAGAAATGTTTAACAAAGAGCTAGAAGACTTAAAGAATAGGCAATCAGCAATGAACAATACAATAACTGATACAAAAATACATTAGAGGGAATAAGTAGCAGAATAACTGAAGTAGAAGAATGGATAAGTAAGCTGCAAGATAGAATGGTGGAAATAACCAAAGCAGAGCAGAATAAAGAAAAAAGAATAACAAGAATGGAGGACAGCCTCAGAGATCTCTGGGACATTAAATGCACTAACATTCAAATTATGCAATTCCCAGAAAAAGAAGACAAAAAGAAATGTATGAGAAATTATTTGAGAAGATTATAGTAGAAAATTTCCCTAACATGGGAAAAGAAATTGTCATCCAAGTCCTGGAAGCACAGAGTCCCATATAGGATAAACCCGAGGAGGAACACATAAAAATGCATATTAGTCAAACTAACAAAAGCTTAACATAAAGAGCAAATATTAAGAGCAGCAAGGGAAAAGCAACAAATGACATATAAGGGGGTCCCCAAAAGGCTAAGAGCTGATCTTTCAACAGAAGCTCTGCAGGCCAGAAGAGAGTAGCAGGATATGCTTAAAGTGATGAAAGGGGACCAAAGGGGAAAAAAAAAAAAAACAAAAAAACTACTACCAGGATTACTCTATATCACTCAGATTCAAAGGAAAAATCAAAAACTTTACAGACAAGCAAAAATTGACAGAATTCAGCAGCACCATATCAACTTTACAACAAATATCAAAGGGACTTCTCTAGACAGGAGACACAAGAGAAAGAAAAGGCCTACAAATTCAAAACCTAAACAATAAAATAAATGGCAATAGAATCATACATATCAATAGTTATCTTAAATGTAAATGGACTAAATGCTCCAACCAAAAGATACAGATTGCCTGAATCAACACAAAAACAAGACCCCTATATATGCTGTCTACAAGAGATTCACCTAAGACCTAGGGACATATACAGATTGAAAGTGAGGGTTCAGAAAAAAATATTCCATGCAAAAGGAAATCAAAAGAAAGTAGAAGTAAGAATAGTCATATAAGATAAAATAGACTTTAAAACAAAGACTGTAGAGGCAATGAAGGACACTACATAATGATCAAGGGATCAATCCAATAAGAAGATATAACAATTATAAATATATATGCATCCAACATAGGAATCCTACAAGTCAAATAAACATGAGAATTTTATCGATCCCTACTTTGATTGTTTCAGTAGCTGAATCATTTTCATCTTGCTGGAATCAAGAAGGGCAGCACTTAACAAACCTAACTCTTCTCCCTTTTCAAACCACATTCTTCTCCTGACTTCCAAAACATCACTCTCCCTTGATTTTCTTTAATTTCACCTCACTTCCCTTTATTGGATACCCCATCTTCCCTATTTTTAAACCAGTGGTCCTTTCTTGACTGCAAAGTATAATCAGTTGAGGAATTTACTTTTAAATTTCCAGTTTCCAGGTCACCCAAGACCCATCTGAGGCAACCATGGTTTCGCAAACTCCTCAGAAGATTCCAATATGTAACCAAATTTGGGAATCTCTGATGGATGAAGGAATGCCGAAGAGGCACCACCAGTGGTCTATACTGACCACAACCCCTCTGACCCATCTCTCTACCTCTCCTCTCTACTATTCCCCAACTATTTCTCCTTAGACACACTGGGATCTTAACTGTGTCCCAAACACTTCGAGTGCCCACTCATCCCAGGATCTCAGCACTTCCCTTGAACACCGTCAGCATGACCGTCACTTCCTTCAGATTTTGAACCAAATGTTGCCTTAGCAGAAGATGTCTCTTCCTGTCCTGTATAAAATTGCTACATCCTCCACCCACAGTTCTCCCTACCAGGTATCATCACAAGACATGTGTATTGGGTGTGTGCTTATTGGTTATCTCTTTCACCAGAGTGCAAGTTCCATGTGGAAGCCATTTGGTCAGTTGTCTGTTTTGCTCACTGATTAACTCTTAATCAGTAGCAGGATCCATAAGAGAGCAGGAGATACTCTAAAATATATGTAAAATTTATAAACAAATGGCTTAACTTCTATTTCTTTATTTAATTTTTACATTTTCTTTGGTTTATATTATCATAAACAGTGTCAAGTTCTTATAGTTCTCTTCCTTCCTCTTTAATAATGATATCAGAGAATTAATTTTTCAGTAGTAAAGTCCTGATCCTTTTCCACAAATTTTGTTTCTTAATGTTCTGTTACTGAATTTTCCATGCTCAGTCTTCATATTTAGTCCTATGATATCAGAGAATTACTTTTTCAACAGTAAAGTCCTGTTCCTTTTCCACAAATTTGTTTCTTAATGTTCTTGTTACTGAATTTTCCATGCTCAGTCTTTATATTTAGTCCTATGATCTAAGATTTGCTTTAAGAAATACCTGATGGAAAAGATCTTTCTATTCTATCTCCCACTCTCAGTCATGGGTGTTTTGTATGCTTTAGTTATATATTAGTAATTTCACATTGCAACCAAATGTAATAAGTATATTATTTTTTATAACTTACTGAATTTTTCCTTTTTCTGATAGATTCAACCAAAACTGCTGCTGCTGCTGCTGCTAAGTCACTTCAGTCGTGACTGACTCTGTGTGACCCCATAGATGGCAGCCCACCAGATTCCACTGTCCCTGGAATTCTCCAGGCAAGAACACTGGAGTGGATTGCCATTTCCTTCTCCAATGCATGAAAGTGAAAAGTGAAAGGGAAGTCGCTCAGTCATGTCCGACTCTTCACAACCCCAGGGACTGCAGCCCACCAGGCTCCTCAGTCCATGGGATTTTCCAGGCAAGAGAACTGGAGTGGGTTGCCACTGCCTTCTCTGTCAACCAAAACTAGTCTAAATTTAAATTATATAATTAAGCCAATATTTCTCATTGTACAGAAAGTAGACTCATTGGGAAAGACACTGATGCTGGGAAAGATTGAGGGCGGGAGGAGGAGGAAGCAACCGAGGATGAGATGGTTGGATGGCATCACTGACTCAATGGCCTTGAGTTTGAGCAAACTCTGGGAGATAGTGAAGGACAGGGAAGCTTGGTCACAAGGAGACAGACATGACTTAGTGACCAAACAACAGAAAATAGAGTAATTGTAGTCATAATAGTTAAAACTAGCCTTATGTCTTTTAGGTGAACATAGGTTGAAGTGAATTTTCCAGATAACAGGCTAAACATTTTTATTGTTACTAAATGCATTCAATTGTTCCTGTTTATACTCAATTATTACCCTTTCTTATAGCTCATGTGAATGTGTGAGTGTTTTCCACTTCAGTTACGTGGATAGTAAGTCTCAGATTCTGCCTCCACATCACCACTCAGGCCATTGTGAAGTAACCAATTAACCAACAACTCTTGTTTGTGTTCTTTCTGAACCTGGGTGGTTTCTGTATCATTATGTGTGTGTGTGTGTATGTGTGTGTGTGTGTATAGACACAGATAGACAGACAGAGACAGAGTCAGAAAGAAACAGAGAAAGAACAAAAGAAAGAGAAACATAAATATATTTTATAGGAGCCAAAGTTCAAAATGAGATGATATGAATATTTGAATTTTGAGCTTAAAAAATGAACATGATCTATTCATACATAGGGGTTTCCCAGGTGGTGCAGTGGTAAAGAATCCACCTGTCAATGTACAAGACATAGGAGATGTGGGTTTGATCCCTGGGTTGGGAAAATCCCTTAGAGTAGAAAACCGCAATCCACTTCAGTATTCTTGCCTGGAAAATTGCATGGACAGGCTGCAGTCCATGGGGTCACAAAGATTCAGACACAGCTGAGTGACTGAGCACATAGCACATCCACACAAATGAAAGCTACTTGGTAATTAAATGGTGATGTAAGTTTATGTTTTGTTTGTATGGCTATGTGTCCACAATATATAGTTATATTAAAACAGTAATATACAAAACAACTTAAATATAAAAATCCCATTTTTTGAAAGTCCTATGTATATGGATATCTGATAGAAAAGAGTTAAATTTATACATTATCATGCCAATTTGTTTTTAACATGCTTATAAATAGTATTGCTTTCTCCTAACTACCTTCCTGTAATATTTGCATGATTGTCCAAAAAACTTGAATTATTCTCAGAATCAAGAGATAAAATAAGAGCATTTTTATTAAAAGTAAGATAAAAACAGATAATTAAATTACCAATGCACAAGTTAACTTACAAACATTTCTGAGGGAAGCAGGATTAGTGTACAATAATTAAAAAATTTTTCCTTTAAATGTAAAACATTAATTCACAATTTCAGTTGGACTTAATCTTCAAAATCTCCAAAGATGTTTTTCACAATAAAATGTAGGAAATAAAGAAAAGGAGAACACATGGATTCATTTGCATTTTTTGCTTTTATTTTTGGGGAGAGTTGGCAAAGCAGTATGACAAAAAGTGAGAGGCATATCTATCAAAAACAAGAGAACATGTTTTTTCATTATTTGTACATGATACGATATAGCCAAACAGCAAAAAATAAAAGAAAATAATAGAACATGTCAGAATCTACTAAGGTGATAAATTATAGAATCAGTTCAGTTCAGTCACTCAGTCATGTCCGACTCTGTTACCCCATAAATCGCAGCATGCCAGGCCTCCCTGTCCATCACCAACTCCAGGAATTCACTCAGACTCATGTCCATCGAGTCAGTGATGCCATCCAGCCATCTCATCCTCTGTTGTCCCCTTCTCCTCCTGCCCCCAATCCTTCCCAACATCAGAGTCTTTTCCAATGAGTCAACTCTTCGCATGAGGTGGCCAAAGTACTGGAGTTTCAACTTTGGCATCATTCCTTCCAAAGAACACCCAGGACTGATCTCCTTTAGAAGGGACTGGTTGGATGTCCTTTCAGTCCAAGGGACTCTCAACAGTCTTCTCCAACACCACAGTTGAAAAGCGTCAATTCTTTGGCACTCAACTTTCTTCACAGTCCAACTCTCACATCCATAATGATGACTGGAAAAACCATAGCCTTGACTAGACACATCTTTGTTGGCAAAGTAATGTCTCTGCTTTTCAATATGCTATCTAGGTTGGTCATAACTTTTCTTCCAAGGGGTAATTGTCTTTTAATTTCATGGCTGCAGTCACCATCTGCAGTGATTTTGGAGTACAAAAAAATATAGTCTGACATTGTTTCCACTGTTTCCCCATCTATTTCCCATGAAGTGATGGGACCAGATGCCATGATCTTCGTTTTCTGAATGTTGAGCTTTAAGCCAACTTTTTCATGCTCCTCTTTCACTTTCAGCAAGAGGCTTTTGAGTTCCTCTTCAGTTTCTGCCATAAGGGTGGTGTTATCTGCATATCTGAGGTTATTGATATTTCTTCCGGCAAACTTGATTCCAGCTTGTGCTTCTTCCAGCCCAGCGTTTCTCATGATGTACTCTGCATAGAAGTTAAATAAGCAGGGTGACAATATACAGCCTTGACGTACTCCTTTTCCTATTGGAACCAGTAAGTTGGTCCATGTCCAGTTTTAACTGTTGCTTCCTGACCTGCATATAGGTTTCTCAAGACGCAGGTCAGGTGGTCTGGTATTCCCATCTCTTTCAGAATTTTCCACAATTTATTGTGATCCACACAGTCAAAGGCTTTGGCTTAGAGAAATAGTTGTTTTTCTGGAACTCTCTTGATTTTTCCATGAAATTACAGAATAGACATGCAAAATTAAATGTTTTCCTTTATATCAGAATGTTTTTTAAAAAATCATTTATTTTTATTGAAGTCTAATTACTTTACAATATGGTAATATCAGCAAACACTTAAAATTAATAAAGTTCATTTGCAATTTATTTTCCAAATAGAGTATTTTCCCCAGTTGGCTAATTATCTCATTAAGAATAATATTGAAAATCCACATTTTCCATTAAAAAATATTCAGCTATTGAACATATTAAAACGTCTTTAAAAATAGAAATTTGATATTTGACTGATTCAAAGAAATACCATGCCCATTCCTTAGAATGGCAGACCAGCACTTCGTCAACTGTGGGGAAGTTGTCAGGAGTCAGCACCTCCTCTATTATCCTCCTTTAAACCAATTCAATTTGCATGGATCTCCTGATTTACCTGAAAACTCTCAGGAAATCACACTTTTTATATCAGCAGTTTTAACTAGTGGTTTTCCTGCTGTTCTACCAACATATTTTAACGTGTATATGCCAAAAGCAAGATAAGAAGAGTAATATTTGCCAATTTTAATGCCAGGATTTTTCATGAAAGGAAGACTTGCAGATTTACTAATAGTTTACTTTAAATAAAAGCACACATAAATGTTAAGAATATAAAAGAATTGTGTAAAAAAATTTGTTTCAAAATTCAAATATCTCATTTTGCTTCTTTTCATTTGTTCTGATAATATAAAGATTGTGAAAAATTAATTATTCACTTCAAAAGTTTTTGAAAGACTATATATTCTAGGGATTTCCTTGGTGGTTAGGACTCCCGGATCTCACTGCTGAGGACTGGGTTCAATCTTTGGCCAGGGAACTAAGATCCCTCAAATCATGAGGCAAAAAAATACATAAAAGAAATAACAAATCTTATAAACACTAAATTGGTAAAAATTATCCACATAGGCTGAAATAAACTGAAGAAAGCCAGATCAGATCAGATTAGATCAGTCACTTAGTCTTGTCCCACTCTTTGCGACCCCATTAATAGCAGCATGCCAGACCTCCCTGTCCATCACCAACTCCTGGAATTCACTCAGACTCATGTCCATCGAGTCAGTGATGCCATCCAGCCATCTCATCCTCTGTCAGCCCCTCCTCCTCTTGCCCCTAATCTCTCCCAGCATCAGAGACTTTTCCAGTGAGTCAACTCTTCACATCAGGTGGCCAAAGTACTGGAGTTTCAGCTTTAGCATCATTCCTTCCAAAGAAATCCCAGGGCGGATCTCCTTCAGAATGGACTGGTTGGATCTCCCTGCAGTCCAAGGGACTCTGAACAGTCTTCTTCAACACCACAGTTCAAAAGCATCAATTGTTCGGCGCTCAGCCTTCTTCACAATCCAACTCTCACATCCATACATGACCACAGGAAAAACCATAGCCTTGACTAGACACACCTTTGTTGGCAAAGTAGTGTCTTTGCTTTTCAATATGCTATCTAGGTTGGTCATAACTTCCCTCCCAAGGAGTAAGCATCTTTTAACTTCATGGCTGCAGTCACCATCTACAGTGATTTTGGAGCCCAGAAAAATAAAGTCTGCCACTGTTTCCCCATCTATTTCCCATGAAGTGATGGGACCAGACGCCATGATCTTCATTTTCTGAATGTTGAGCTTTAAGCCAACTTTTTCACTCTCCACTTTCACCTTCCTCAAGAGGCTTTTTAGTTCCTCTTCACTTTCTGCCATAAGGGTGGTGTCATTAGCATATCTGAAGTTATTGATATTTCTCCCGGCAATCTTGATTCCAACTTGTGTTTCTTCCAGTCCAGTGTTTCTCATGATGTACTCTGCATAGAAGTTAAATAAGCAGGGTGACAATATACAGCCTTGACGTACTCCTTTTCCTATTTGGAACCAGTTTGTTGTTTCATGTCCAGTTCTAACTGTTGCTTCCTGACCTGCATACAAATTTCTCAAGAGGCAGATCAGGTCATCTGGTATTCCCATATCTTTCAGAATTTTCCACAGTTTATTGTGATCCACACAGTCAAAAGCTTTGGCATAGTCAATAAAGCAGAAATGAAGGCCTGCCCATATGATATGTCGGAGAAGTCACTGGCAACGCACTCTAGTACTCTTGCCTGGAAACTCCCATGGATGGAGGAGCCTGGTGGGCTGCAGTCCGTGGGGTCACTGAGAGTTGGACAGGACTGAGTGGCTTCCCTTTCACTTTAAAATTTAATGCATTGGAGAAGGAAATGGCAACCAACTCCAGTGTTCTTGCCTGGAGAATCCCAGGGATGGAGGAGCCTGGTGGGCTGCTGTCTATGAGGTCGCACAGAATCGGACACGACTGAAGTGACTTAGCAGCAGACTTAGCAGCAGCAACCTGCCCTTATGATACGTTGGGGTACTCTTTACTCCAAACGATATATATATATTAACTAAGAAAAAATAATGCAGAAGAAAAAAATCACTATCCTTCAAGAAATAATCACAAAGAAAACATGTATGTTCAGTGTATTTTTTTTACTTTCATATTACTGTCACTCTATT
This sequence comes from Bos javanicus, assembly GCF_032452875.1. Classification (NCBI taxonomy): domain Eukaryota; kingdom Metazoa; phylum Chordata; class Mammalia; order Artiodactyla; family Bovidae; genus Bos; species Bos javanicus. Next base: position 1,603,090 of record NC_083871.1, on the reverse strand, counting down.
TCAGAATGTCAGGGAAAAAAAAAACTTTATCGTTAGACTATCCAAAGTTGTCAAGACTGAGTAATCCTCAGGTATCTAATGAATACTGTAAGTGTTTTAAATAGGCCAATTTAATTTGTCCAATGACACAAGAATGCTGTTATCCACTGAAAACCTTGTAATTAAGTTGAGGTCTATTTTAGTCCATTAGCACAAAATGCATCACAGAAAACTAAAGCAGATCAGCCCTGTGTGTTGCTGTGGCTAATGAGACTTCTTTTGGTTTGAAATTTATGTGCTTTATTCATTATTTAAATAATCCTGTTGGATATAACATGCTGTTTGGTTTCTCTCGCTTTGTATTTTCAGTGACTTCCTGGAACACTGTAAATATGTGATGCAGAGTTCAGTACAGTTGTTGATAATTCCAAATGTCAGAGATCCAAATAACGATCTGCTAATAAAAAAAGGAAAATCACCTCAGCAAGATTTCTCATCATGTGATTCTGGAAATCAATGTTTGGCGATGTTTCTATAAAATCACAAAATTTCTTATGTATCTACTTTGAAATAAATGTGATTACAGTGTAATGTTTTATGGATTTCAGATAAAGTGTAGAGTATTTATATTGAGTTGTTATTCTAGTTAACCAACTTTGAGGAAAAATTTCTTATGAGCTTCATTTTATAACATCTTTCAAATTTTAAATTGATAACCCTTGAAAAGTTAAAGAATATAAAAGAAATTAATCTTTCATAATTCTGCTGTATGTTTCATCTGTGTATAAATTCAGTTCAGTTCAGTCGCTCAGTCATGTCCGGCTCTTTGTGACCCCATGGACTGCAACACACCAGGACTCCCTGTCCATCACCAACTCATGGAGTCCACTGAAATCCATGTCCATTGAGTCGGTGATGCCATCCAACCATCTCATCCTCTGTCACTCTCCTCTCCTCCTGCCCTCAATCTTTCTCAGCATCAGGGTCTTTTCAAACAAGTAAGCTCTTTGCATCAGGCGGCCAAAGTATTGGAGCTTCAGCTTCAGCATCAGTCCTTCCAATGAATATTCAGGGCTGGTTTCCTTTAGGATGGACTGTTTGGATCTCCTTGCAGTCCAAGGGACTCTCAAGAGTCTTCTCCAACAGCACAGTTCAACAGCATCAATTCTTCGGCACTCAGCTTTCTTTATAGTCCAACTTTCACATCCATACATGACTACTGGAAAAAACATAGCTTTGACTAGACGGACCTTTGCTGGCAAAGTCACCTCTCTGCTTTTAATATGCTGTCTAGGTTGGTCATAACTTTTTTTTCCAAGGAGCAAACATCTTTTAATTTCATGGCTGCAGTCACCATTTTTGGAGCAATGATTTTGGAGCCCTAAAAAATAAACTCAGTCTGTTTATTTGGAAACTCACTGTTTTCATTGTCTCCCCATCTATTTGCCATGAAGTGATGGTACCAGATGCCATGATCTTAGTTTTCTGAATGTTGAACTTTAAGCCAACTTTTTCACTCTCCTCTTTCACTTTCATCAAAAGGCTCTTTAGCTCTTCTTTTCTTTCTGCAATAAAGCTGGTATTATCTGCATATCTAAGGTTATTGATATTTCTCCTGGTGATCTTGATTCCATCTTGTGCTTCATCCAGTCCAGTGTTTCTCATGATGTACTCTGCATATAAGTTAAATAAGCATGGTGACAATATACAGCCTTGACATACTCCTTTCCCGATTCAGAACCAGTCTGTTGTCCCGTGTCCTAACTGTTGCTTCCTGACCTGCATACAGATTTCTCAAGAGGCTGGTCAGTTGGCCTGGTACTCCCATCTCTTTAAGAATTTTCTACAGTTCTTTAGCGTTGTATATAAATCATATTGTTTAGAAAAAATTACAGTCTGCTTTTTAAACCTAACATAATGGCATATCTTTGAAGTATTAGTCACTCAGTTGAATCCAAGTCTTTGAGACTCCAAAGACTGTAGCCTGCCAGGCTCCTCTGTCCATGGAATTCTCCAGGCAAGAATACTGGAGTTGGTTGCCATTTCCTTCTTCAGGGGATCTTCTCAGCCCAGGATAAAACCCAGGTCTCCTGCATTGTAGGCATAGTCTTTATCATCTGAACTACCAGAAATATTAAAAACAACTACCTATACATATTTGGGAGAGGATAGAGTTTTTATCTATAAAAATTTATCATATAATTTCAGAAAGTACTTAAAAGTAGAAAAACTTTTAAAATTAGCCTGCTGCTGCTAAGTCGCTTCGGTTGTGTCCAACTCTGTGCGACCCCATAGACTGCAGCCCACCAGGCTCCCCCGTCCCTAGGATTCTCCAGGCAAGAACACTGGTGTGGGTTGCCATCTCCTTCTCCAATGCAATAAAGTGAAAAGTGAAAGTGAGGTCGCTCAGTTGTGTCCAACTCTTAGCGACCTCATGGACTGCAGCCTAGCAGGCTCCTCCATCCATGGGATTTTCCAGGCAATAGTACTGGAGTGGGTTGCCATTGCCTAACTCATTGCTATTCTCCAGCATTCTTGCCTGGGGAATCCCATGAATAGAGGAGCCTGGTGGGCTACAGTCCATGCATCACAAAGAATCGTACATGACTGAGCAACTAACACAATTACAACAACACTGCTACTCAAAAATATCCCCAGCTAAAACTCTGATGTATGTCTCAGACATCTTTCTCTATATAATATACATTTGAATGTGACCATGTGTGCATGAACATGTGAATGTATTTGATATTGAGAAGGTAACAGGCAGGAAGGCCAGGGGTCTCCAAACAGAGGAAATAGACTACAACTGTCAGGCATTTTTATCTCTCTGTTAAATGGTAGGAGGAAACAAACAAGTGTTAGATTTTTTCCCCCTTCTCTGTATAAAGTTAAAAGGAGGTTTCTCTTAAAATTTTCTGTTGCCATGATGACACCTGGCTCTACCTGAACTTAACTTTTGTCAAACCTTGAGCTAACCAAAGCATTTTTCTTATGGAAATGTTTGTCTATGTTAATGTACTATGTTTGTCTATGTTAATATACTATGGACTTATCCTAGACTCTGTCTACAAGTAGGTTCGCCTAAGACTCAGAACCTACTTGACAAACCAGTATGTTTTACTCATACATTGTTCTCCTAATCTATGTTAATGAAACTATATATTTTCCTGGAAATCTACTTTTCTTCAAGATTCATGTCAATGTTTTTATGGCCCGAGATGACTCACCTTGTGCCAATGTTATCTCAAAATGCATCTTGTGGGTGAGGGGCCTGGTGTCATTCTCTGAGTTTTGAGACATTCCCTTTCTCTAATTAGCAGACTGCTAGTAGCTATATACGAAGAAGGCAATGGCAACCTACTCCAGTACTCTTGCCTGGAAAATCCCATGGACAGAGGAGCCTGGTAGGCTGCAGTCCATGGGGTCGATATGAGTCAGACACAACTGAGTGACTTCACATTCACTTTTCACTTTCATGCATTGGAGAAGGAAATGGCAACCCACTCCAGTGCTCTTGCCTGGAGAATCCCCGGAATGGCAGAGTCTGATGGGCTGCTGTCTATAGAGTCGCACAGAGTTGGACACAACTGAAGTGACTTAGCAGCAGCAGTAGCTCTATATAACATCTGGCTAAAGACTAGCAGGGGGCACTCTTTCTGTCCCCTTCTGATGTCTATGTCAGTTTTCTCTGTTTAATTTTTTAATAAAACTTTATTACACAAAAGCTCTGAGTGATCCAGCCTCGTCACTGGCCCCGGATTGAATTCTTCTTCTAAGGAGGCCAAGAATCCTGACATCTTTCATGGTTGAGCAACAAACTTTCAATATTAATGATGTACTATACAAAGTTGAAACATCTCCTCTAGAGACCACATTATATTAATGTGTCATAATATATTCACCAATGTGAGAACTACAGAATATGAGATCAATAGAAAACTTCAGATTTTATATGTAAGAAAAATGCTGAATTAAAAATTTTCATGTGAAATCCTTTATTCAGAATCAAATTATTTTTTTAAGATTAAATATATAGGAATGGGCATATTTCTAATAACTCCAGTTATTTGATTATCTGACGTACCAAGAGTGGGACACTACTGAGTGACTAATGCTTTCACCAATATTTAATAAACCACAAGTATCTAAGTACATTTGATGAATTCTGATAAGTGATTTATGAGAACTTTTATTTTTGTACACCTTATCATATAACCTGTGGAAAACCTGACAAATTTTCAGGGTCCTTAGCAGTGCATCAAAATCCATTGTCCTCAGACCACTATCAATGCTGGATATCTTTTCTCAAGTATCTTTGCTAATTGAGGTCTTCCCTGGTGGCTCAGATGGTAAAGAATCTGCCTACAATGCAGGAGACCTGGGTTCAATGTATGGATTGCGAAGATTCCCTGGAGAAGGGCATGGCAACCCACTCCAGTATTTTTGCCTGGAGAATCCCCATGGCCAGAGGAACCTGGTGGGCTCTATTTAATGGCCATTTAATAGAGTTTCATCATTGTGTATGTGTATGTGTGTGTTTACTTTTTCAACATGCCACGGAGTAAGTGGCATCATGTTCCCTGACTAGGGATCACACCCTAGCTCCTACTTTGGAAGTCTTAACCACTGTACCTCCAGGGAAGTCCCTCATCATTGTCTCAAGTTTCTTTCCTTTAGTTGCAAGGTAATTTGATATTTATTTTAAAATTTTTTATGAAACAAGTATGCATTCCTTGTTTATATTTTTCCTGTGTTCTTACTGAAGATGTTTGTCTTTCTCTAAATTATTTAAGAACATATTCATTAAGGGTGCCATTCTTGTGTGTTGCATTCTCTCTTGAGGTTGTCACATGAATTTATACTGTGATGATGGCAATTTTTTTTTTTTTTTTTTAGAGGGTTATCGTTACCATCTCTCTAAATTCCATATATATGCGTTAGTATACTGTATTGGTGTTTGTCCTTCTGGCTTACTTCACTCTGTATAATAGAGTGTATTATACTCTGTATTATATTGCCACTCTGTATTATACAGAGATGGCAATTTTTGATGTACGATGTTTAGGGCATTATTTTTCATATTCATCAGGAAGTCTGTTTATGCTTTGAGACCATAAAAGTACTTGACAGTATCTTACTTTATGGTTTACTGTTATTTCCTTTTTACCCATTTTCTATACTTTTAAACAAGGAGTTTCAAACAGGCTTACTCATTTTTGTTTATGTATTCTTTTCCAAGCAACTTTTCAAAATATGCTTATTGTCTGCATAATTTATTTTGTCCTATTTCTAAATACTATTTTTATGGTACAATAAACAATAATATCCATGTTAATCAAACTTTATGTATTTAAGAGTACCCTCAACAAGAAAATATTAGGTTCTATATTCTTTAGCTTATCAGTGGTATGATTAAAATTAGAAGGTAAAGAGATTTGGCATCTGTATACATCATGATGCAGTCTCCACTGATCTCAGAAGCTATAATGATTTATTAACAATGTATTAATAATTTATTAACAACTTATTAATAATTTATTAACAATTGAAGGGTAGTTAGTAACTTATTTTTTCCCAGTGTGAGAACTAGAACCTTCATTCTACTTATCAACAAGGATGTGTTCTATTCAATATCTATCTGTATATACTGACATGCAGAGGGCTCTTTAAGTCAGAATTTTATAAAAACAGGGAGAAATTGACTGAATACAGTTTGTGATGAAAACAGTCTGTGGTGAAAACTCCAGATGATTTGTTTTAAGAACTCAAAATGAACTGCAGGGGATTCAGTGTGTTGAGATATGTCTCTTCAGTTCTCTCTCATTAAAGAACTAATGATGTTTTTTAATCACGGTGGCTAGGATCTTGCTCAGTCTGAATTTCTTTATTTTCTAGTACCTGATGGTAAAACCAGGATATAAGTTTCTTCTCTCAGGTGCCTCATTTACAATCTCAAGCAATTCTTAGATTTTCTTGATGACCAGGGGCTTATCTAGGTAATGATGCACCACTCTGTCTTTAAGAGCAGAGTGCAAGAGACTGCCTTCTCTTTGGCAGCTGTATTTTACCCACGGGATCAGCCACTGGCAGTGTGGCCATGAGTACGGTGGGAAGATGATCTGCCTCCTTTGCACAAGTGGTCACTTCTTGTTTACTGTCTCCAGCAAAAAAGGTCCCTGATGGCTTTACACTGACATAGTTTGTATGAATGTGGCATCAGGAAACATCCACCAGTCAGCAACTTTGCCTAACATTTTATGAGTTACAAGGCCAGCTTTTATTTTTCCTAGCAAATATTCTGGTTCTGTTATTTAAATTGGAGTAGTTGGCTTATAAGAGTATTGCTTTGGTCAGAACTCAGCACTGCCTTAAACTGTCTTGAATGAACAATGAATTCTAAGGCATCATTATTGCTCTGTGTTCACTGACAGCTCATATTATTAAAGAAAATGGTTTCTATTCCTTTCTGTCAAATGAAAATGGCTCTCTAATATGTCAAGCAATTGCTTGTTTTGAATAACTGTCAGATTTGCCATCACTACTAGATTAAGGTCAAAGTTGACAACTGAGCAGATATTGATAACATTTCCCAATAAGTGGAAGGTATGATCCTGACAACCTACTTTACAATGGAATCTTAGTTCTACTTGATTCTGCCTAAGGACTTAAACATTGTACTCAATGGGGATATAACTGCTAAAAGTATAAAAAGTGAAGTTTGACATTTAACAGAGATTAAGTTCTTTAAAAACATTCTATCTACCATGTTTGTAGTCTTGAATGCCATTACAAATGCAAGCCAAGTGTCTAGAAATATTTAATCCATGTGTATCTAAGCAGTAATTTCCAGAGTATGTTTGTTGTAAGCATACATCTGTTGGTTACACATGCTAGCTAATCCTATCTTGGGATTGATTATGTAAAAATACTTACACCATATGTCATTATCCTAGAATATTTGGGCAAGTTCATTAAAATTTTCAGATGTCCTTTATAAAAAATAAAAATGCTTTTGTTTGTAAAATTAAAAACAGTGATATTTTTTAAAATACATGTAAGTTGTATTGAAGATAGATATTTGTGAATTATACACTGATGTTTACATTCATAGTTGTTCAACTGAAACTTGTTCAAAGTCACCTCTAAGACACAATTGACTTTCATGCAAATGTCATTCAAGATTTAAAAGCAAAAGGGAAATGTTTCACAAATTAAATGAAGAAATTCATTTACAAGTGGTTCAACACATCTGTTGATTGAATTACTCTCAATAGGGTGGCTTCATTTCCAAGGTCACAGGACTTGCAACAGAGTAAATAGAGAACTCTTCCACCCACCGAAAAAGATAACTGTAGCACACACACTTTATTGCTAGAAAAACTATAAATTCTTTGAGACCAAAGTATACTTTATTTTTATTTTCTTATTTATGATCTCAAACACTTATAAATATGTTTCTGAAATAATCTTGAAAATCACTATTTTTCAAACAAATAAAGATATTTTTTAGATGTTACTGAAATTCCACCTCTATTATAAGCTGGATTCATTTGTTTTATTTGTATCTGAGATAAAATATATATATTCAACCATAAATGCAATCACAATTCAGAATAAGTTTACAAAGTTCTCATTCACAAAAGCTTGTCCTCCAAAACTTCCTGAAGGCTGTGGATTTCACAGGATCCATAGTGGGTAACAATTCCTCCATCCGGTTCTCTCTCTTTGATTGAAATACCAGGAGAATCCCTGGACTGCAAAGGACTCAGTAAGTAGAACTTTGTCAAAATGAATGAACTTTCTCAAAAGGAATATTCAGTTAGGCAGTATATATTTGAAGCAACTCCAGTCAGAGCTGAGATACTTGAATGTTCTTGTATTCTTAAAAATACCAACAGAACTTAGTTTTATTTATATTTTCCACTGGTCTAAGCTTTATTGGAGAAGGAAATGGCAACCCACTCCAGTGTTCTTGCCTGGAGGATCCCAGGGATGGGGGAGCCTGGTGGGCTGCTGTCTATGGGGTCTCACAGAGTTGGACACGACTGAAGCGACTTAGCAGCAGCAGCAGCAGCAGTCTAAGCTTCACATGCTTACCCACATTGTATAAGCATTTAGAATAATCCAATTAGATGATTTTAACCCTCTTGATATGCTGATGGTACAAATTAGTGGATAAGAATATCTGAATTTAATGAATAGGCCCTTACATATCAGGTTTTATCTTTTGTTTTATTAAGTTTACTTTAAAAGTTCAATTTCTACAGTTTTATTCTCTATTATAAAGATTTAGGAGGAAAATTTACTTACACTTTAGCATTATTATAATATCTCACATATTAAAACTATTTACAGAAATTTATAAATCATAACAACTAGAAGTATTTATACAGAGAAAAGCTCTTAGTATACAGAGAAATTCTAATATAATTAATTTATTTATAATCATTAAACAATGATTGATAAGTATTTCACTGTTCATAGCAGAAGTCATCTATTATAATGACAGTTATTACATTGAAAGAAATCAGTTTCTTTTTGAAAACTTAATGATGCTCACTATGTACATCAGTATACACAGGCCCCACCCAGGACCCTAAAAGAGACTGTGAGGAAATAGTTTTCAACCTTTACTTCTTTTTTGGGGGAGTCTCTTAACACTTTTTTTCATTTGACACAAAATTCACATAACATAAAATTAACTGTTCTCAAGTGTACAATCCAGTGGTATTTTGTGATTCACAATGTTGCACAACCATCATCTCTTTCTAGTTTCAAACATTTCATTACCCCAGAAGAACACTCCACACCTATTAAGTACTGCTTTCTCCCATCTCCTGGTGAACTATAATATGCTCTCTCTGTGGATTTGTCTCTGCTGGATGTTTCATTAAAAAAAAAAAAAAGTGGTACAATATAAAACCTTTTGTTTCTGTCTTTTCTTACTTAGCTTAACATTTTTGAGTATCATCCAAATTATGGCACACATAACATATATACTTTATACTTTTTGTATCTGAATAATATTCCATTATAATGATATACTACAGTTTGTTTATCCATTCATCTGCTGTTGACAACTAGAACATCTGAGGCATCTACATTTTGCTTTATGAATGATGCTGTCATAAACATTTGTACATAAGTTCTGTAAGGACATACATATTTCTTTTGAGTATATACCTTGGGGTGGAATTACTGACTTATACGATAGTTTTATATTTAATTTTTTGAGAAACTTTCCAAATGTCTTTCATAGTGGCTTAACCATTTTACATTCTCAACAGCAATGTATGAGGATTTCTATTTCTCCACATCCCTGCCAACATATTATTTTATAATGTTTTGAATTGGTATATCACTGTGGCTTTGAAATATGTTTACTTACTCACCAGTGATGTTAGGAATCTTTTTATGTACTTCTTGGACGTTTACTTATCTTCCTGTAGAAATGTCTATTTCTAAGTCCTGTTTGTATATTTGAGTTGTCTTTGCTTTTTTTTTTTTTTAATCAATTTGTGAGGTTTTTTTTTTACATTATTCTATATACTAACTCTTATCAAGTATGTTATTTTCAAATATGGTTTCCCATTTAAAAATATGTTCTCTCATTACTTTCTAGATGTGTCCTTTAATTCCCAACACCTTTAGTAGTTGTGAAGTGAGTTTATCTATGTTTTTCTTTTATTGCTCAAAAATCTGGTGCTAAATTTAGAATCCATTGCCAAATCAGAGATAAAAAATACCCCTGTTTTCTTCCAAGAGTTTTATAGCTTTAGTTCTTATATTTAGCTTATTGACTCATTTTGAGTTAATTTTTATGTGTAGAGTGCTAAGATTTCAACTTTTTTCTTTTGTATCCCCCCCCCCCCCCCCACATTGAAGAGCTTTGGTACTTCTGTTGAAAATTAATTGGCCATAGATATTTGGGCATATTAAACTCTCAAATCTAGTTCATTGATCTACCCTTATTGTCTACTCTTATGCTAGTGCACACTGTTTTGAGTACTATAGCATTGTACTAAGTTTTAAATCAGAAAATATGAGTCTTCCAACTTTATCTTTTTCAGCATATTTTGGCCATTTGGGACCTTTTGTAATTCCATATGAATGAGCTACTTATTAGTAAAAGGATGCAATTGGTAGGAATCATAAAACAGTCATAGAGTAAGTGAGGACAGGATCTTGTGTTGTTTCTTATCTGAATAAAATGACATCTTCATATACTGAATTTAAAGGTTGTTGATAACTTGGGTTGTAGCTATACTAAAAATGTTTTTAACAAAATCCATTTTGAGGAGACATTCTAAATAGTCTGCTTATCTTATTTTCAGATTATGGCTTTTTGATTATGCTGTTAGTCCTAAGAAAGGATTTGTGATGTTTATTTTAAAAGCTTTGAGAGTTCCAAGTAAACATTGCACTATAATTACATCTGGTGAAGAATAAGTGCTGTGACAATGTGCTAGCCAGAAATTAGAACTGCCTTAGCTAGTTCTGAGTACCACATCACATGTGCAGGGACACTCCTTGGCACAGTCTTCTCATGAGCTCCTTGACTGCATAAAAAATTCCTTCCCAAGCACTTGCACTGCTGGTTCTATGAGGTAGCAAAATACAGAATAAATTGAAAGCATTCTTGGACTTCCCTGGTGATCCAGTGGTTAAAATTCTGTGCTTCCACTGAAGGGGACAAAGGTTTGATCTCTTGTCAGGGAAGTTCTACATGCTACACAGAGCAGTCAAACATAGATGAATAAATAATAAAATCTCATTTATTAAAAAAGAAGTTTCTTCTCATATCTTGTCTTCATATCCCCTTACCTTCAGTTCATGCCATTAAAATAGTATGGAAAGACCATCTAAATTTCAAATATAGGATGAGGGCCAAAGATTGTATAAGATAGACAAATCAAAAATATATAAGAAAAGAGATTACCTTCAAGGACTGTCTGTATCACTTTAAGAGTTTATGTCATATTCTTCAGTTCATTTCAGTTCAGTCACTCAGCTGTATGGACTGCAGCGTGTCAGGCATCCCTGTCTATCACTAACTCTCAGAGCTTTCTCAAACTCATGTCCATCGAGTCAGTGATGCCATCTTATAACAGCTTCTTCAAGATAGAAATGAGACATTTTAGAAATAGCTACCACATTGGAGAAGAGTGGATCATCTCTCTGCTCTTCGACAATGTGGCTCAAATTTTAAACAGTCTGCCTGCAATACAGGAGGCCCAGTTTCCATCCCTAGGTCAGGAACATCTCCTGTAGAAGGGAAAGGCAATCCACTCCAGTATTCTTGCCTGGAAATATTAAGTGCTCAATAAAAATAAATATTTGTCAAATGAGTGTATGAATGAATACAATTATATTCAGGAGGGCACTGTGCCTGACAAATCACACTAAAATCTATATACAGAGGTTTGAGAATTGATTTGACCCTATAATTGTAAAAGCAGATAAAGGCATCCTTGAGGAAAAAGGGCATCAGAAACCAAAGATAAAGTAAACTCAGAACATACATCAAGCCAAAGACATTTTCTGAGAAGAAAACATAAAAAATTAAAGCACTTCCTGAAAAATAAGTTAAAAAGAGATATGACAGCACAGGAAGAGGAAAATGAAGAGTGACAAATTGATAAAGTATTAGAATGAAAGATGCTACGATTAAACAGGCTATGAATTGAATTAACTGCATCCATTGAACTAAAATGGTTGTACACCGGAGTATGGTTATAAAAGGCAAAAAACAGCATATAATTTGGAACAAATTATGCATATTAATATTAATTTTGAAGTAAAATTAGGAAGAACATGGTTATGCTGCAATAAAAGTCTGATTATATGGCCCATTCATGGCTCTCTTGTCGCCTGTAATCTGAAAGTGTTTCTGTATTTCCTTGTCTTTAATAATCTGGACATTTTTGAAGGATAAACACCAGTTCCTATATAGAATATGCCTCTATTCAGGTGTATTTCATTTCCCCATGGTTAGTTCAGGCTGTATATTTCTGATAGGAAAACTGCAGAAGGGATGTATATCAGCGCATCCCATGGGGGCCCATTCTCCTATTTCTGTCAGGTTCACTTTGACCATGCTGGTGAAGGCAATGGCTGCTGAATTTATCCAAGGTAAAGCTGTTGACAAGTTTGTTATAATTAAGAAGTGTTCTGTGGGTCAATGCTTTGAAACTATATACATATGCTGTTCCTCACTTACATTTTACCCACAAGTTTTAACATTTGTTGAGTCCCTCCCTGGATGAAGCATTCAACAGGAAAAATGAAGGAAGTGAGAGAAAGCCCAGTTATTCAGCTTGGTTCTGGGTACCTGGGTGCCTCTCCAACGCTGGCGAGACTGAGAAAGGTAGATGGAAGGAGCAGGAATGAAAAACGATGGTTCTAATGTCAGTGTGTGTAATAGTTTGTGATATCTTGTTCCTTTAGGATCTCAGTTCCTTCAAGATCTGTCATGTTCTAGGGTAGAGAGAGAAATTCATGCACCGGCAAGGAGGATAGAGCTTCTTCTGACTGTGGAAATAATGTAACAAGATTCAGTTCAGTTCAGTCACTCAGTTGTGTCCGACTCTTTGCAACCCCATGAATCGCAGCACGCCAGGCCTCCCTGTCCATCACCAGCCCCCGGAGTTCACTCAGACTCACGTCCATCGAGTCAGTGATACATCCAGCCATCTCATCTTCTGTCGTTCCCTTCTCCTCCTGCCCTCAATCCCTCCCAGCATCCGGGTCTTTTCCAATGAGTCAGCTCTTCGCATAAGATGGCCAAAGTACTGGAGTCTCAGCTTTAGCATCATTCCTTCCAAAGAAATTCCAGGGCTGATCTCCTTCAGAATGGACTGATTGGATCTCCCTGCAGTCCAAGGGACTCTCAAGAGTCTTCTCCAACACCACAGTTAAAAGCATCAATTCTTCGGCGCTCAGCTTTCTTCAGAGTCCGACTCTCACATCCATACATGACGACTGGAAAAACCATAGCCTTGACTAGACACACATTTGTTGGCAAAGTAATGTCTCTGCTTTTCAATATGCTATCTAGGTTGGTCATAACTTTTCTTCCAAGGAGTAAGTGTCTTTTAATTTCATGGCTGCAATCACCATCTGCAGTGATTTTGGAGCCCCCAAAAATAAAGTCTGACACTGTTTCCCATCTATTTCCCATGAAGTGATGGGACCGGATGCCATGATCTTCGTTTTCTGAATGTTGAGCTTTAAGCCAACATTTTCACTCTCCTCTTTCACTTTCATCAAAAGGCTTTTGAGTTCCTCTTCACTTTCTGCCAGAAGGGTGGTGTCATCTGCATATGTGAGGTTATTGAGATTTCTCCCGCAATCTTGATTCCAGTTTGTGCTTCTTCCAGCCCAGAGTTTCTCATGATGTACTCTGCATATAAGTTAAATAAGCAGGGTGACAATATACAGCCTTGACGTACTCCTTTTCCTATTTGAAACCAGTCTGTTGTTCCATGTCCAGTTCTAACTGTGGCTTCCTGACCTGCATATAGGTTTCTCAAGAGGCAGGTAACAAGGTTAAGTAACCACAAACAAGGGTAGAGTGACTGAAAAGAGGGAAATTGTGAGAATTTTTATTTAAGATCTCTGTTTACCCTTCAGTAGAAATGACATTTACTTACAGAACATGACATGGAGGAATTTAATCCTGGAAAAGATGGGCACTATGGGCTGGATGGGTGCTAAGGATCCAGGGGTTTGTAAAGTGGCCCTGGGGGTGGAGATGTGTTAGCATCCAGGGAGGAAGAAGATGGAGAGGAAGAGATACTGAGATGTGGTCTAGTCATGAAAAAGGCCTCAGCCACCCTGAGGGGCTCTGAGCTGGATGCTTGTCCATTACAGCACCCAGGATAAAGGTGAGGGCCCAAGCCTATATCCATCCTCTGACCTATCACTGAGGCAGGCTGTATCTGGGAGAGGTTGTGACCCTGAGTGTAGCAGTTTTCTTTGTAGGAAGATAATCACCTGGATGAGAAACACAGCACCAAGCTCCCAGCTGTCAATACTACAGGTTGTAGGTGTGGTGGGTGCTTAGTCCTGGAGAGGGTGGGAAGTTTCTGGGGCACACAAAGGACCACAGCCAAGAACACCGCCCTCCTGAAGTCCAGGAGGCTGCAGACACAGGGTAGGACCTGCAGCAGGTGCACTATTCACTCCGTATCAGCTTTGCCCTGTTTGAGTGTTAGACTTCTCTTACAGGTGACCTATGACAAAACTGGTTCAAAATTGGGAAAGGAGTACATCAAGGCTATATATTTTCACCCCTGCTTATTTAGTGTCTATGCAGAGTACACCATGTGAAATGATGGGCTGAATGAAGCACAAGCTGGAATCAAGATTGATGGAAGAAATATCAGCAACTTCAGATATGCCGGTGATAACACTGTAATGGCAGAAAGTGAAGAGGAAATAGACTCTCTTGATGAGGGTGAAAGATGAGAGTGGCTTGATATTCAACATTCAAAAAACTAAGATCGTAACATTTGTTCTCATCACTTCATGGCAAATAGATGGGCAAAAAGTGGAAACAGTGTCAGATTTTATTTTCTCGGGTTCCAAAATCACTAAAGATGGTGACTGCAGCCATGAAATAAAAATACCCTTTCTCCTTGGAAGTAAAGCTATGACAAACCTAGATGGTGTATTAAAAAAAAAAAAAACAAAAACAGAAACAGAAACATCACTCTGCTGACAAAGATTCATATCGTCAAAGCTATATTTTTTCCAGTAGTCATGTACAGATGTGAGGGTTGGACCATAAAGAAGGCTGAGCCAGAGTTGATGCTTTAGAATTGTGGTACTAGAGAAGACCTTTGAGTGTCTCTTGAACAGCAAGATCAAACCAATCAATCCTAAAGGAAATCAACCCTGAGTATTCGTTGGAAGGATTGATACTAAAGCTGAAGCTCCAATTCTTTGACCACCTGATGTGAAGAGATGACTCATTGGAAAAGACCCTGATGCTGGGAAAGATTGAGGGCAGGAGCAGAAGAAGGTGCTGACAGAGAGTGAGATGGTTGGAGGGCATCACCGACTCAATGGACATGAGTTTGAGTAAACTGCAGGAGATGGTGAATGATAGAGAAGCCTGGAATGCTACAGTCCATGGGATCTAAAAGATTCAGACACAACAACAAATGACAAAAGCAAAATTTTTGCTTTGAACACTTGTTTACAAAGTGCTAGCACCTGAATTTGCTATGTTTCTTGTAAATTAATTTACCTATAGCAGGGATGGAAATATTTGAAAAGAAAAAGCACAGATGAGAATTTTTAATACTGAGAGGATTGAGCAGAGAGGAAAACTGGGGCTGGGAAAGGAGGAAAATTACAATCTTCCTGTTGATTGGCTTAAGGGGTGAATTGTTATCTTCCTGCATAATAAATAAATAAAATTTCAATATTTGAGGCCTCATAACAGAGATGTGTCACTGAGAAATATTAGTTTCTGTGATGCTTAAAGGACAATCTGTTGCCATCAAGAGCCGTTGACTATTAAATACTTAGATGAATTAAATAAGTGCTTATGAAGTCTACAATTTCTAATCAGAAAATGAGGCAAAGATCAAAATGAACTTTTGACAAAGGCTCTTTATGGATTTTGTTTAGAAATCCGTGGGCATACCTGTTGAAATTAAAAACTGCAGCAATGTTTAAACTCGTGGTCATTCTTTCTTACTGCACTACATTTTGAAGAGAAGAGTTCTTTTAGTACATTTTAAAACAAATTGCAGGTTAAGTGTGTTTAATGAACTTTGGGCAATGTCTAATACACCAGTTCTCCAGGATCATGCTCTTCTGACCTCTTTGCACTTTGTTAAAAATCATTAGACCCCAAAGAGTTTTTGTTTTATTGTATGAGTTTTATCTATCATTTATGTATTATAAATAAATATTTTAAAAATATTCCTTTATGATTTCTTAAAAATGAAAACAATAAAATTGTATATTACCATAATAAGCACATTTTTAAAGAAAAACAAGCAGACTTTTAAAACAAAAGTTTATACTGCCAGTCCTCCTTACTTGTATCCATGAGTCCAAGTTCATGGATTCTGCCAACCACAAATAAAAAATATTGAGGAGAAAAGGAAATAATTCCAGAATGTTCTAAAACACAAAGCTCAAATTTGTCACATATTGGCAACTATTTACATAACATTTACACTGTATTAGATATTATATGTAGCCTAGAAATGATTTAAAGTACACAGAAGGATGTCTGTAGGTTATGTGAGAATATTATGCCCTTATATATATGGGACCTGAGCATCTTGGGATTTTGGAGTATGGCACTGGGGGTCCTCAAACTAATCCCCTCAGACAAAAGGGATGAGTGCATAATGAGAACAACAGCACTACTTTACATTTTTGCAATTTTCTTAAATGCCCATCTTAAGAAAAGTCAGCTGGATTCTCATATGTGCTTCTGCATTCAATCATTTGCCATATGGTGTTTTGCTGGAGACATATGACGAAAACTTAGCCTTCTACAGATATATATTGCAAAAGGGATAATTTTTTAATTAAACTTTTTTATTTTGAGAAAATTGCAAAATCACACACAGATGTTAGAAATAATAGGCGAGATCTTGTGCACCCTTAGATTCTTCAGTGGTGACATCTTGCAAAACAATAGGACAATGTCACAGCCAGGAAATGGACTTTCACATGATGAGATCCAGACACTTCTGTTACTCAAATATCCCTCATGTTAACCATTTACAACTGTAGCCACATCTCTCCTTAATGTGGAGGAACCAATAATCTCTTCTCTGTTTCTCATATGACAGGCTAAGAGTATTATATAAATGAAATACAAACTTTTGGGACTGGCTATTTCATGTAGCATACTTTTCTGGAGACTCATTCAGATTGTTGCTTGTATCAATAGTTTATGGCTTTTATCAATGAGTAATATCTGTGGTATAAATTACCACAATTTGCTTTGAAGGATATCTGGTTTGTTTCTGGTAATGGTGGTAGTTTAGTCACTCAGTTATGTCCAACTCTATGCAGCCCCAGGGACTATACACACCAGGCTCCTCTGTCCATGTGATTTCCCAGGCAAAAATACTGGAGTAGGTTGCCATTTCCTTCCCCAAGGATCTTCCTGACCCAGAGATTGAACCTGTATCTCCTGAATTCTGGGTTAATTCTTTACCAACTGAGCCACCAGGAAAGTTTGGATTGTTTCTAGTTTGGGGCTATTATGAATAAAACTTCTAGAAACATTAGTGTATAACTTTGTCAAAGCAAGTTTCCATTTCTTTGAGATTAATGAGTCATATGGTTGGAAAATGTCTCATTTTTTAGAAAACACCAAACTGTTTTCCAGAGTGGCTATACCAGTTTACATTCCAAATGGCAGCATATGAGAAACCCAGTTTCTGTTCATCCTCATAAGCATTTGCTGCTGTCACTTTTTTTTTTTTTTTTTTAATTTTAGCCGTGCTGAAAGTGATAGCTTACAATGAAAGGTGTCAAATTCCTGATCTTGGAAGTAGATTAACTTCAAGACCAGGAACTGGGCTTGATCACTCAGGAGCTTTTGTGTAACAGAGTTTTATTAAAGTATGAAAACAGAGAAAACTTCTGACATAGACATGAGAAGGGGGACAGAGAGTGCCCCCCTCGATAGTCTAAGGAAGGGAGTTATATACTTCTTAAATTAGTTATTACAATAAATCAAAAGAATGTCTCAAGGTTGTAAAGGTCTTACTAGACCCACTCTCATAATTTACATTTTAAGATAACTGGATTAGCCAAAAGATTTTCGGGAAAGGAAACTGCCCTCAAGGATGCATTGTTGTTATATAATACTTAGTACAGAGTTTAAGCTGTTTGTTACATAATCATCAGTTCCAGGCTTAAAGAAAAAAAGAAAAAAAGGAAAAGTTTTATGTGATAAGACTGAGGAATGTAGAGGAAAAAAAAAAAAGTCCCAGACCCCTTTCTCATCCTCAGGGACCCTGGACTTCTTATCAACCAGCCTAGGAATTGACTCTCTCAAAAGGTTGAAGAAATATCTTATTCTGGTTTTAATTTGAATTATTTTAATAGCTAATGATGCTGAACACCATTTCACATGCTAATTTTCCATCTATACATCCTTTTCATTGAAATATCTGTTCATGCATTTTTGTCTGTTTACTAATTGGACTGCTTCTTTTTTTTTTTTTTTTTAACTGTTGAGTTTAGAGAGTAACTTATGTATTCTTGGTGTCTGTTGAATATGCAATTTGCAAATATTTTCTCCCACTCTGTAACTTGTCCTTTCACATTCTGAACAGTATATTTGGCAGAATGAAACTTTTTAATTTTCATGAAAATCCAACTTTTCCATTTTTCTTTTATGGATTACACTTTGGTGTGTAAGTTCAAGAGCTTTTATATAGTATAAAACTTTCTTATCTTGAAGATTTTCACCATAATTCTTTTTTTCAGATAGTATATTGTTTTACATTTTACACAAGTCTGTGATTCATTTTGAATTAATTTTTTATATAATACATTTGTATAATAATATTCTAGTGTAATTTTGTATGAGATTTGGATTGAGCTACATTTTCTTTTGTCTGTGGATGTTCAAAACCATTGTTGAAAAAACTAACATTTCTACTAGACCAATTTGCACTTTTGTCAGACTTGCACAATGTATTTCTTGGGTCTATTTCAGGGTTCTTTTTTTTTTTTTTTCATTTATCTATGTATCTTTCCCTCCAGTAATAACATGCTTTCTTAGTTACTATAGGTATATAATACATCTTCAGCTTAGGTAGACTGATTCCTTCTATTTTATTCTACTTTTTTCAAATTTATTTTAGCTATTCTAGTTCCTTTGTTTTTTGATATAAGTTTCATAATAATATTGTTTCTACTTAGAAAAACTATTGCTGATATTTGGATAGGAATTGTATTATATCTGTATACAATTTTTGGTGAATTGACATTTTTACTGAATAAATCATCAAATACATTCATGTCTCTCCATTTATTCATATCTTTTATATGCTTTAATTAGTGTTTGCAGTTCCCAGTATATAACTGGAGCACATGTTTTGTTAGAATTACACAGATGGCACAATTTATCTCATTGTAAATGGTAGTGTCAGGTGAGTGTATGCCTCTCGGTTCTGTCTCGTCACAACAAAGATTTGAAGTGACGGACATTAAAGCCCTTGGCACAGTTCTCAGGTCTTGGACAGTCCTTGTTATAGCTCTTAGACAAATCAGTGTTACAGCTCTATTTTATTTAGAAAATAGCAAGAGAATCCATCCTCAAGGTGTGAGGGCATGCTGACCCAAAGATGCGAAGAGAAGAGAGCGGGGGAGCATGCCAGCACATGAAAGAGAGAGAGGGGGGGGGGAGAGAGAGAGAGAGAGAGAGAGCACACTTTGGCTCCTCTTTTTATATGTTTTTTCCTCCCCCTGGGTCTGCCTTATGTAAATTGGGCTAGCCAGGAGTGCTGTTTGTCCTACTTGAGGTCCTCACTCAGGTCCTCGGACCTTCCTTTGACCTTCCTTTATTTTCACGGACTTTTCCCTTCCTTGTCTTTTAGCCACCACCATTTTGGACTCCTGTTTCCTATTCTAACTACCTAACATTCCCCCTCAAGAGATGAGAGGCCCAATTCTCTGGGAATAGGGGCATCAAGGTCTTTCTGGCTACTTCCTGCTGAACTTGGATGGTGAAGAGTATTGGGCCTTCCCCTCTTGCTAGTCTCAAGCCTCAGAGTCCTTATAGCAGTGTCCATCTAAGGGTGAGTGATATTTTCCATGGTTGGCTGTAGTTTTATATCTTTGTTGAACTGGCACTGCATGTTGTAGCTTGTTGACCTGGGCAAAGACAAAACAGGTTAGACAATTGATAATACATGGAGCAATCATAAGCAGCATCAATATAGTACAACAAGGACTAGTAGGGGCATTAGCCAATTCCAAATTCCCATGGCCAGGATGGCTCAAGTCTCTCCCTGTTCAGGAATCAGAAGATCTGTCTCCTGTCTGTTTTGGAGTACAATCTCTGTCAAGCTATGTTGGCTGTTTAGAGCTATCCTGAGAAATCTTATCCCCAGAAACCAGATTTGGGGGTGTTCATTAGAATGGCACTCATTTGTAGTTCTGAATAGGTATCTGAGATCTCCCAGGGGCTCACAGGTGTATTGAGTGTCCTCTTCTGTTTCCTTCCATGGCTTGACTCGTGAGTAGTGAATCCAGGAGTCATGTCCTAGTACCTTGACTGCTGTGGGGCTAGAAAGTATTACAGGGTAGGGGCCCTTCCATGTGGGCTGGAGTTGAGCCTTTGGAGACCCATCTTTCCAGACTTTAATTAGGACTTGAGTTCCTGGAGCATATAGTGGTGACTCCTTAGAATCTTTTGGGTCCTGGTTCATACCCCATAAGCATATATCCTGTTGGAATTGTCCAGTGGCCATGGTATAAGACTGGAGGGTCTGAACTTCTGGATATAGGAAGAGGTCATTGACATTAAAAAAAAAAAAAAAAAAAGTCTCCCATATAGCATTTCATAAGGTCTAAGACCAACCTGTTCCTTAGGGGCAATACAGGTGTGAAGGAGAGCCATTGGTAAAGCCTCCTTCCATCCCAGGGAGGTCTTTTGGGTTATCTATTTTATTGCTAATTTTAAGAATTGGTTGGCTCTTTCTACTTTTCCTGAAGACTGAGACCTCCAGGCACAATGGAGATAATAAGTAATGCCCAATACTTTAGAGACCCCTTGGGTGACCTTAGAAGTAAATGATGTCCCATTGTCATTTTGTAATGACCAAACCTTGGAATGATTTCATGGAGCAGTTTTTTTACCAACCCCTCAGCCTAGAGCTCCCCTCGTGGCACAGATGGTAAAGCGTCTGCCTGCAATGCGGGAGACCGAGGTTCGATCGCTGTGTTGGGAAGATCTCCTGGAGAAGGAAATGGCAACCCACTCCAGCATTCTTGCCTGGAGAATCCCACGGATGGAGGAGCATGGTAGGCTAGAGTCCATGGGGTCGCAAAGAGTCAGACACAAGTGACTGACTTCACTTCACTCACTTCACTTTCAGCCTTCTCAGTCCAGGTGGAAAAGCCTTCAATCCATCCTATGAATGTATCTCTCATGACTAATAGGTATTTATACCCTTGAGAAAATGGCGTCTGGGTGAAGTCCATCTGCCAGTCCTCTCCTGGGTAGGCCCCACATTGTTGGATGGGCTGGGCCAGCTGGGATCTTCGAGCTCTTTGGGGGTTAACTGGCAAATGGGACAAGAGGAGGCCTTATAGTTGTTTGTAGGCCTGTTTCTCTGAAGGACCTTTCTAATAATCTTTGGAGGGCCTTTTCTCCTAAATGAGTAGTGGCATGTAAGGAGTTAACCAACTTCCATTGAGTTTCCCAAGTAGAAAAAGGAGTCCCTGCTTTTGGAACCACTCCATATGATCTTCTTTAAAGCACTCACTCTTGGCTTTAAGAGTTTTACCTTCGATATATGAAGGAGTTTCTGGCAAATTAGTCTGTGGAACTAGGTTGGCAACCCCTATTAGGTCATTGTTCTGTAATGTTGCTCTCTTAGCTGGCTGATCAGCTGCTTGGTTCCCTCGTGCAACTTCCGTATTCCTTTTTTGGTGTCCTTTACAGTGGGAGACTGAAACCTCAGTGGCAGATGGACTGCCTCCAAGAGTCTAAGAATTTGATCACCATATTTGATTGGGGACTCTCACGTGGTCAAGTGGCCCCTTTCTTTCCAAATAGCAACATGTGCATGTAGCACCAGAAAGGCATACTTGGAGTCAGTGTAAAAGGCTATTCTTTTTCCTTTTCCCAGTTCTAAAGCTCAAGTCAAGGCTAAGAGCTCAAATAATTGGGCTGAAGTACCTGGTGGCAGAGGCTTAGCTTCTATGATCTCAAAATTGGAGACTACTGCATATCCAGCTCTTCTTTTTCCATCTAAGACAAAGCTGCTTCCATCAGTGAACCAGATTTTCTCAGGATTGGTCAGAGGATCTTCCGACCATCCTTCTTGGGGTTTTGTCCAGTGGTCCAAGGTTTCTAGACAAAAGTGTAAGGGGAGAGAGCCCTCGTGGGTAGGCACGAGGGTGTCTGGGTTGAGAACCTCACAAGGGGATATAGTGAGGCCTGGATTTTCCATCATCATGACTTGATATCTGAGGACTCTTTGATCAGACATCCATAAATGGCCTTTCTCATTTAGGAGTTGTTTTACTTGGTGGCTGGTGAAAATAGTTAGTTTGCCCCCAAAGGAGAGTTTTAAAGCATCTTCTATCATGATTGCAATAGCTGTAAGATTTTGAAGGCCAGGGGGCCAGCCTTGGGCAGTTGGATCTAGCCTTTTGGATAAATAAGCTACAGGCTGGGGCTCAGATCCCAACCTTTGAGTTAACACTCCCAAGACTATTCCCTCTCTTTCATGGACATAAAATTAAAATGTTTTTTCTGGGTCTGGCAACCTGGCCTGTTTTAGTGTAGCCTCTGCCTTCTTTTGAGGAATTCCCCACATCAGTGGGATTAAATCTTCCCATCCCTTTAAGCTCTCGCATAAGGGCTGGGCAATTAGACCATAGTTGGGTATCTAGATTCTACAATACCCAGTTAGCCCCAGGAAAGCTCGCAATTGTTTTTGAGTTGTGGGGAAGGGCAACTGAAGGGTTCCTTGTACCCGATCAGAGGACAGCTTCCTGGCCCTGTGTGTAATCCGACCTCCCAGGTAAGTGACCTTTGTCCGACCATCTGTACCTTAGAATTGGAGACTTTATATCCCCTTTCTGCCAAAAAGTTTAGAATTTGAATTGCATGTTGTTGGACATTTTTGTTTTGTTTTGTTTTTTCAGTCTGGAGAGCAGATTAGTAGGTCATCTACGTAGTATAATATTTCCCATTAGGTCCCAGGTCCAGATCTAGGATATCCTGACTAAAGGCCTGTCCAAACAAGTGGGGGCTATCTCTGAACCCCTGAGGTGATACTGTCCAAGTCATCTGTTGGTGTCTTTCTCCTGGGGCCTCCCACTCAAAGGCAAAAAGATATCAGGTTTCTTTAGCCAGTGGTATGCAAAAAAATGCATCTTTGAGATCCAAGACTGTAAACCACTTGGCACTGGGTGGGATTTCTCCCAAGATTACATAGGGATTGAGTACTGTGGGATGAAGTGGGACTACAGCTTCATTTATGATCCAGAGATCTTGAAGCATTTGCCAGGTTCTGTCCTTTTTCTTTAGTGAGAGGATTGGGGTGTTACATGTTGAATTGGTGGGGACCAATAGCCCACAAGCAAAGAATTTATTTATTAAAGGCTGTAGTCCTTCCCCAGAGAAGGCGATGACACCCCACTCCAGTACTCTTGCCTGGAAAGTCCCATGGATGGAGGAGCCTGGTGGGCTGCAATCCATGGGATCACGAAGAGTCGGACACAACTGAGTGACTTCACTTTCACTTTCCACTTTCACGCATTGGAGAAGGAAATGTCAACCTACTCCAATGTTCTTGCCTGGAGAATCCCAGGGACAGGGGAGCCTGTCTATGGGGTTGCACAGATTTGGACACGACTGAAGTGACTTTACAGCAGCAGCAGCAGCCCCTCCCGAGCCTCTCTTTTGAGGGGATATTGTTTCTGGTTAGGAAACCGAGTGGGATCTCAGAGGACAATGATGACAGGTTCAGCTTTGTGGGCTCGTCCAGGAATTCCCTGGTCCCACACCTGGGGGTTAATTTTGTCCTCTCATAGTTTTTGGCACCTCTCTATCGGAGAAGGTGTAATGGGTTCTTCAGTAGTAACCAGAAGCTGTAGGGGCCTAGGGGCTGAAAAGCTCCCCATCAAAAGGGTGGTCCCGAGTTTAGTGAGTATATCTCCTCCCAATAAGGGAGTAGGACACTCAGGGATCACTAGAAACTGGTGGGAAAGTATTTGTCCATCCCAGCAACAAAGGGCTTGGGTGACTCTTTTAGTAGTTGCTTTTCCTGTAGCATCCAAAATGATACAGGTTTGGGAGGAGAAGGCTCTGGAATAGGAGATCAAGACAGAGGTAGGTAGCCCGCATGTCAACCAAGAAATTCTCGGACCTACCTGCCACACTCAGTTGCACCCCTGGCTCTAGCCCATGATGGTTATCTGTGACAGACAGGCTGGCTGGAGTGGACCGCTTCAGTCCTATTGAACCATCGTGAGGGAAAGCTTGGTGCTTGACCTTGAGGCTCTTAGGTCCCTAGGGCAAAGTGCCACCCAATGTCCCAGTTGATGGCATTCATAGCAAGCCATTTTAGGAGACGTCATGGTTTGGACACTGTTTGGCCCAGTGCCCTGCCTGTCTACAGATTAGGCATTTGCTTCATGCTTTGTCCTTCAAGAATTCAGGGTTTGCCATAGGGCTTCCCTGGAGGGTGGCCAGCATCTGGGCATGCCTTGTCTCTTTCCTTCTCTCTTTCTCCTGGGCCTTGGCCTCCTTCTCCTGTTCTCTGTTATAAAAGGTATTGGTAGATGTCTAGACCATCTCATCTAAAGAGGCAGCAGGGTCCTGCTGCTGTAGCTGTTGCAACTTAATTCTGATATCTGATGCACATTGGGACAGGAATTTGTCCTTTAAAATCACCTGTCCCTCCTAAGAGTCTAAGTCCAGATTGGTAAACTTTTGGAGAGCCTCTTTTAGCCTTTCCAGAAAGGCAATGGGGTTCTCATTGGGCTCCTGAGTTATTGCTGAGACTGGGCACAGTCCCACAAGTAATAGGCTTCCTTCTGTTTCCATGGGTGGACTTCCTTATGGGTGAGTCTTTTTGAAGCTTATCCTACCCAGTACTGTTGTAACCTGAGAGTCAGGCATTCCCAGGTCAGGGTGCAGATCCCCAGGCAGGCTGAGGCATCACAGCCTCCTGGAGATTCAATCCCCAGGCAGCTCGAGGCGTGACGGCCCCTTGGGACCACAGGACTGGCGGATCCCTGAGCAGGTTGAGGTGTGACAACCTTTTGAGGATCAGATCCTCAGGCAGGTCAAGGCAGGTTGACCTCCTGGGACCCTCAGACTGGAGTTGGGCATCCCCAAGATCTCCAGCATGACCAGTGCTGGGTAGGATTAAGGTGTTGTAATCTTAACTCATTACTGGTTTGTCCAACATGGATGGGAATAGATATGATGTAAAGCAATCCAAGCCTGTGCCCTGAGACTGGGAAACAGTGTAACAGTCATAAGCCTTATCTTCTTACTGTTCTAATGGATTGTAAGTCACTGATTTCTTCCCCTAGTCCTCCTTAAGAGCAGGTTAGGGTGTCTCCAATAGTAAATATGTTGTTGTCATAGACCCACTTTAGGTAATAACAGAAGTAGTGACAAAGGAGTGGGTTATCTGGCCCTGTTAGGGACATTAAGGTATTTTAATAATAGGCTGGGTGGAGCAATGTTGCCTACAAGGGGGCAGGGCCCAGATTGTAGGAGTTACTAATTGGCTTAAGAACAAATTTGTCAAGAGGCAACAGACCAGATGTTCCATTAAAGTGGAGTGGAGATTTGATCCAAGGGTGTGTTTGTAACTTTAGGAGAAGGGTGGTAAGGGTTTCGGCCCAAACGGCTGGCTGGGCTAACTCCCAAAGTGGCAAACATTATCCCTGGAAGCCCAATTGCTTTTGAAAGGATGCCAACTTATGGACTTCTAATAGGCACTGTGTGCCTGTTCCCCACCCTAGCGGGTTCACTGAGAGATGCTGGTGTTCCACATGTTTCAGGAAAAAAGGAAGATGAAGGCCTGAATACCTATAGGGATTAGGTATTATACAGTACTTCCCTCTCAAAGGCCAGCTATTTTCTGCTTGTCCCTGCAGAAGATTGTAGAGGCAACATTGTGGGCTTGGACGGGGCTCAGGAAAAGAGCATGAAACAGGAGGGAAGGGGGCAGAGTACAACCTTTGAAAGAATGACATAGCACAAGGGCATAACGTAAACCAATTAAAATCAATTGGGTCCAAGATGACAAGTTAAATTCAAGTAAACCTTAATCCCCAATCTGTAAGCCAAAAGACATACCCAGAGGTGGCAGGACAGCTCTAAGGCACTGTAAAAAGACAGAGGAGTGGGTGGCTCCCCAATGGTTGGGATGATCCTCCCACTCGTCAGCATATGAATTCACCCTGCTAGCAAAACCTAGACAGGCCAAATTCCATGGCCCCAGCCCTTGTCTTGGACTGTGAAGAAAGCTGAGCACTGAATAATTTATGCTTTTGAACTGTGGTGTTGGAGAAGACTCTTGAGAGTCCCTTGGACTGCAAGGAGATCCAACCAGTCCATTCTAAAGGAAATCAGTCCTGGGTGTTCTTTGAAAGGAATGACGCTAAAGCTGAAACTCCAGTTCTTTGGCCACCTCATGTGAAGAGTTGACTCACTGGAAAAGACTCTGATGCTGGGAGGAATTGGGGGCAGGAGGAGAAAGGGACGATAGAGGATGAGATGGCTGGATGGCATCACCGACTCGATGGACGTGAGTTTGAGTGAACTCCGGGAGTTGGTGATGGACAGGGAGGCCTTCTGCTGCTGCTGCTGCTGCTAAGTCGCTTCAGTCGTGTCTGACTCTGTGTGATCCCATAGAGGGCAGCCCACCTGGCTCCCCCATCCCTGGGATTCTCCACGCAAGAACACTGGAGTGGGTTGCCATTTCCTTCTCCAATGCATGAAAGTGAAAAATGAAAGTGAAGTCGCTCAGTCATGCCCAACTTCTATCGACCCCATGGACTGCAGCCTACCAGGCTTCTCCATCCATGGGATTTTCCAGGCAAGAGTACTAGAGTGGGGTGCTATTGCCTTCTCCACAGGGAGGCCTGGCATGCTGCAATTCATGAGATTGCAAAGAGTCAAACACGACTGAGTGACTGAACTGAACTGAGCCCTTGTCCTCGGCAATGGCCCACACCCTGAAGAGTGTGCATCTCTCTGAATCCTAACTAATCTACCTCTTACTTATTGCTTTGCCTATCTCTGAATTTTTGCAGTGAGACATCAGAGCCTGAGCTTCATTAGGTCCTGAAGCCAGGCATCCTGGATTTTGGCTGGGCTCAAGTCCCAGGAGACAGCTGAAGGACTCGAGTCCCGGGAGAGAGCTGAAGGGAGAAAAAAACAGTGGGAAAAACATGCCAACGGACCCCGTTTATAGCCTGCTGGAAAATCTGCTAAATATCTGACCTGTGCTGACAGTTTTCATTGGCCTGATCCTTGGCACAGAGAAGATTTAAGATAGAAGAACCCCCACTGACTTGGGTAACAGCTACCGGGGTTCAGCAGATAGTGACTTTGGGACATACCAAAGAGAGCGTGTCCAGAGTCCCTCAGTTGCACCCACTGCTGCCCATCTGTTCATGGGGGGTTTGAGGAAACAAGGAATGAGAGATTGTAAAGGAATTAAGATTTTGTTAGGCATATGTCCCTCCAGCCATAGGCGTGAGGACCTCCTACCTTAACCAGAGGTCTTCTGGAATCTGAGACTGAGCCGCATGAGCTTTCTAGTGAGTTCGTTTTTCACTGTCTGGGTTTCCAGCAGGATAGGCCTCTTGTCACTTGCTTTGTGCTGGGTTTTCTTCACATTCCGCTTCTACTACGAGAGAGCGAGAGAGCGTTCACTGAGTTAGTCTCTGGGGCGGGGGGGAGGGGGGAGGGGGACCTCGCCGAGGTTGTTTCAGCCAGGTTAAACCCAAGTCACGGCACCACAGATGTCAGGCAAGTATATGCTCCTAGGTTCTGTCTCGTCACAACAAAGATTTGGAGTGACGGACATTTAAAGCCCTCGGCGCGCCACAGTTTTCGGGTCTTGAACAGACCATGTTATAGCTCTCTTAGACAAATCAGTGTTACAGCTCTATTTTATTTAAAAAAATAGCAAGAGAATACATCTTTGAGGCATGTGGGCATGCCTACCCAGGATGCAAAGAGAAGAGAGTAGGGGAGCACTGGAGAGAGAGAGAGAGAGAGAGGTGTTTTGGCTCCTCTTTCTATATGTTTTTCCTCCCCCTGGGCCTGTCCTTCGTAAATTAGGCTAGCCAAGAGTGCTGTTTTTTCTACTTGAGGTCCTCACTCAGGTCCTCGGACCTTTCTTTGGCATTTCTTTGTTTTATTTTCGCGGGCTTTTCCCTTCCTTGCCTTTTAGCCACCGCCAGACTCCTATTTCCTATTCTAACTACCTAAGAGTAGTATGCTTTTAACCTCAGAGTCCAGGTGTTCACTGAGACTGTAAATGTTGTTGATTTTTCATCTTGTGACCTTGTTGATCAATTGTTAGTTTAGGGAGTTATTTTGTAGCTTTGTTGGTATTTTCTGTATAGACAATCTTGTCATCAGCAAAGATGGACAGTTTTGTGTCTTCCTTTCCAATCTGTGTGACATTTCCCCTGCCTTAAACCCGGGTTGAAAGTCCAATCTTGAATTCAGGAGTCCCCTCTGTACCAGTAGAGTGGGGAGGGTGTGAGAGGCCTCATTCCTGCCTCTCAAGGATGGAAGTCATTTTCTTCACTGAGACTTTGTTGGACTGGGTGAGAATGAAACCAAAGTTTTATCTGAGTGTTTAACTGGAGTAGAGCTCTTACTGTCTAAAATTTTAGTCTTTTTAGACTGAGGAAGGCTGCCCCTTTCCTTGTCCTTTGACTGAAAATAGAAGGCTTTTGGGGGGGAGATTTTTTTTGTCTGTATGTGTTGTCAGCTTGTTCTGCACCCAGAGACAAAAAGAAAATCCAGGAGTTCATCCTCTTGTCATTCCCTGGGCCCTGAGTTCTGGCTAGTCTCAACCTTTCAAGATGTTCTTAGGCTTGTTTTATATAACGACCAGGGTTTTTATGAGTATTTAACAGGAAGGAATGGGCTTCCCAAGTGGCTTAGTGGTAAAGAATCTACCTTCCAATGCAAGGAGATTCAGGAGATGAGGGTTCAATCCCGGAGGAGAAAAATGGCAACCCATTTTGGTATTCTTGCCATGGACAGAGGAGCCTGAAGGCTATAGTCCATAAGGTCACAAAGAGTCCAATACGACTGAGAAACTGAGAAAGCAAAGTTAAGAGGGAATAAGGAAAAATATGTCTACTCCATTTTCCCAGGAAAAGTCTTAGAGTCAAGGATATTTTAAAAATACTCCGCTGAGAAATATTAAAAAAAAAAAAAAAAATATATATATATATATATATATATATATATATATAATTGCTTTTTCTTGAAAAAGAGACCAAGTAACATAATCTATTTTTCAAACAGTTCAGTTCAGTCACTTAGTCATGTCCGATTCTTTGCAACCCCATGAACCATAGCATGCCAGGCCTCCCTGTCCATCACCAACTCCTGGAGTTTACCCAGACTCATGTTCATTGAGTCCATGATGCCATCTAACCATCTCATCCTCTGTTGTCCCCTACTCCTTCAGCCCTCAATCTTTCTCAGCATCAGGGTCTTTTCAAATGCGTCAGCTCTTCACATCAGGTAGCCAAAGTACTGGAGTTTCAGCCTCAACATGAGTCCTTTCAATGAACACCCAGGACTGATCTCCTTTAGGATGGACTGGTTGGATCTCCTTGCAGCCCAAGGGACTCTCCAGAGTCTTCTACAACACCACAGTTCAAAACCATCAATTCTTCTGTGCTTAGCTTTCATCACAGTCCAACTCTCACATCCATACATGACTACTAGGAAAACCATAGCTTTGACCAGATGGACCTGTGTTAACAAAGTAATATCTCTGCTTTTTAATATGTTGTCTAGGTTGGTCATAATTTTCCTTCCAAGGAGCAAGTGTCTTTTAATTTCATGGCTGCAATCACCATCTGCAGTGATTTTGGAGCCCCAAAAAATAAAGTCTAACACTTTAAATAGTGTCAAATAGTCCCATCTATTAGCCATGAAGTGATGGGACCAGATGCCATGATCTTAGTTTTCTGAGTATTGGGTTTTAAGCCAACTTTTTCATGTTCCTCTTTCACTTTCATCAAGAGGCTCTTTAGTTTTTAGGCTTTTTAGTTTTTCTTCACTTTCTGCAATAAGGGTGGGGTCATCTGAATATCTCAGGTTATTGATATTTCTCCCAGCAATTTTGATTCCAGCTTGTGTTTCTTCCAGCCCAGTGGTTCTCATGATGTACTCTGCATATAAGTTAAACAAGCAGGATGACAATATACAGCCTTGACATACTCCTTTTCTTATTTGGAACCAGTCTGTTGTTCCATGTCCAGTTCTAACTGTTGCTTCCTGATCTGCATACAGGTTTCTCAAGAGGCAGGTCAGGTGCTCTGGTATTCCTATCTCTTTCAGAATTTCCCACAGTTTATTGTGATCCACACAGTCAAGGCCTTTGGCATAGTCAATAAAGCAGAAATATATGTTTTTCTGGAACTCTCTTGCTTTTTTGATGATCCAGTGGATGTTGGCACTTTGATCTCTGGTTCCTCTGTCTTTTCTAAAACCAGCTTGAACATCTGGAAGTTTACCGTTCATGTATTGCTGAAGCCTGGTTTGGAGAAATTTGGGCATTACTTTACTAGTGTGTGAGATGAGTGCAATTGTGCATTAGTTTGAGCATTCTTTGGCATTGCCTTTCTTTGGGATTGGAATGAAAACTGACCTTTTCCAGTCCTGCGGCCACTGCTGAGTTTTCCAAATTTGCTGACATATTGAGGGCAGCACTTTCACAGCATCATCTTTTAGGATTTGAAATAGTTCAACTGGAATTTCATCACCTTCACTAGCTTTGTTTGTAGTGATGTTTCCTCAGGTCCACTTGACTTCACATTCCACGATGTCTGGCTCTTGGTGAGTGATCACACCATCATGACATTGATATTAATTTTTTGAATTAATGAGTTTTATGAAAGCCCTTTATTTTCAGTATCTATTATAAAATATTTTTAAACCAAAATATTTCAATAAATGCTCTCTAAAGGCCAAAAATCCATGAAATGTATTTCTGGATCACTAGATAAGAAAATGTTTAATACTTTAAATCTGTTCAGCAGTTTTATATATAATAGATTAAAAAATGTTGGGTTAGCCAAAATGTTTGTTCAGGTTACATTCAAAAAACGTTTTGATCACCCAATATATAATAATCAAAACAGGATTTGATCATTTAAGAGTTTGCATGAATCAATAATAAACTTCTGCTTTAGTCTTTTAGTCAATATAATAAGGTATACATAACTCTTACTCAGTGGTGACATTGTATGCCTTGTAGTATAAACCTAATGTTATCAGGAAACTGGATGACTTTAAAGCCCACTGTAATCATTGGTAATATCATAATATATTCAGTAAAATCTTATAATAAATTGTAATTTGCATAAACAAATGTCTCAATGCAAAATTGCCTGTAACTGCCAATGAAAAGAGATCAGTACTGAACTGAATTCTCTGAAGATACAGTTGTTGTTGCTTTTCAGTCCCTCAATTGTGTCCAACTCTTTGTGACCCCATAGACTACAGCCTGCTAGGCTTGCCTGCCCTTCACTATCTCTCAGAGTTTGCTCACGCTCATGTCCATTGAGTCTATGATGCCATCCAACCAGCTCATCTTCACTGCCACTCTTTTCTCCTCCTGCCCTCATCTTTCCCAGCATCAGGGTCTTTTCCAATAATCTGGCTCTTCACATCAGGCAGCCAAAGTATTGGGGTTTCAGCTTTAGCATCAGTCCTTCCTATGAACATTCAGGGTTGATTTCCTATAAGATTAATTGGTTTGATCTGCAGTAGTTTATATGAGATTGTAATTTGAATTAATTCTAATGTCTACCCTTCCAATAGCATTTTTAGTTTTATCTTGAAGTAACCAAATAGTGGGTATATTATCACCTCAAATCTTTGAATTTTACAACTTATTTTTCACTTCTTATCCACATTAAAAATGGCAAAGCAAATTTCCTTCTAGGATTTTCTTCTTGGCCAGATTTACCCAAGAAAAGAAAATAATAACACTCACTAGAAGCCACTGTTCCTGCACTGTAATTATAAAAGTATCTGTATTTATGTCCAAATAAAGAGGACTTCTCTGGTGGCTCAGATGGTAAAGCATCTGTCTACAATGTGGGAGACCTGTGTTCAATTCCTGAGTCAGGAAGTTCCCTAGAAAAGGAAATGGCAACCCACTCCAGTACTCTTGCCTAGAAAATCCCATGGACGGAGGAGCCTGGTGTCCATGGCGTCACAAAGAGTCAGACACGACTGAGCAACTTCACTTCACTTCACTTCAAAGAGGGGAAACTCTGCAATGTGTCGTGAGGAAATAATGAACATAAATAGAGTGTGAGACAGGGCAAGAGCTTCAAAGAAAAAGAAAGAGAAGTAAAAACAGAAGAGAAATGCCACCTAGCATCACAGATGGAAGGGATCAGAAGAGGGAGATTCACACCTGCAAGTCTAGACCAAAAGGGAGCCAAGTCCCAGGGTAAGTAGGGCAGATAAAGAAAACAGGAAGAGGAAGTGGCCTGAAGGAGGAAAGGGCACCAATGCTGAGGGCAAAAGCCCCATCTTCATCCACAGACGGAGTAACAAACTCATAGCAAAGCATTCTCTCTGGGGTATAATAACTTTCCCCTGGAATCTCCTGAGAGGAAGGTCACCAAAGGGGCAGTTTTCCCCTTTCCCTCCTGAGAAAGCCAATTTCACAAGCCAGTCACTTGGAAGGAGGCCTGTGCTCCTGCTCAAATCTCAGACATCGCACCATCCAGAGAAACAGGATTTCCTAGCCAGAGGACCATGGGGGAGAATTCAGCAAAATTCAGGTGACTCATGACCCTGCTTGTGAAAAACATCTTTTCCATTTTCACCAGGGTCAGGCAAGGCTGATCAGGGCAACTGAACTTTCCCTAAGGAGTCCCCATCCTATCCCTGGCCCCAGGACACCAATTCCACTGGAGGAGAGTACCTCCACCCAGCAGTAAGAGGAACACATGATTAAAATGAAGGTAAAAGCCAGAATTTTCCACATTGGCAGGATTTTTTCTTTTATTTAACTGCAACACAAATGAAATAAAAGTGGATTTTTAAAACCAATGATAATCATCAGTATGTTTCACACACTGAAACACAACAGCAGCACTATGGGAATTAAGGAGGAAAATGTGGGAGTAGGAAGTGCAACCTTAGATTCTATTTATAGCTCAGAATCCAAATTTCTAAGCCACAAAAGAAGAGGCACCCTGACAATGTCAAGGACTTTCCATTGCTCCACAGGTAGTGCAGATGGCTGTCGTAAATAATTCATTTGCAGGAGACACTGGAGACGTGGGTTCAATTCTTGGGTTGGGAAGATCCCCAGAGAAGGAAACAGCCACCCACTTCAGTATTCTTGCCTGAAAATCCCAGAGACAGAGGAGCCTCGTGGGTTACAGTCCATGGGGTTACAAAGAGTCAGGCGTGACTGACATGACTGAGCATAGCATAGCAGCATAATTAGTGCACCAGACAGAGATGGGTGGAGACTCTAAAGCTGTAGGGCATAGATTTGGATGCATCAGACATAGATTTTCATTCCCTGGATTTTGTAGAGAAGTTAAAACCCTTCCTATTTTTGGCATATTGGTTTCCTTTCTTGCAAGAAAGGAAATGATTAGAATAGTAAACAGGAGGTCTATCGTAAAGTTGAGTAGAAATATATTTCATCGTCTGTGATACCTTGGGACTAACTTGTGACAGAGGGTTGAGGCCAGCAAGCTGAGGTTTCTGTCTCTGCAGTCCCAGGAAAGGCTTACACACACCTGGATGCCTGAGACACCGGCTTCTGTGGATTTTCCCTCCTGGTGTGGTCAGTCTGATAGAGGCCTGCTAAGAGAGATTAGACTCTCTGGGCTTAGATACACAGCTGCAGGATTTTAGGTGGCCCCTGGTGGCAGAGGAAGTTATAGGAAGGGGTCTGGCCCAGCAAGCTTATTTCTCTTTTCAGGTAATCCACCAAACACCAGTTCTCACAGTTCATCCCCTGAACCCAAGTGTTCATCAAATATGTTAGTCTTTTCTTTAAAGCTACAAATATACTGACCTTCCTTTATCTAGAGGTTACTGGGTGATTTGTCTCACCCTTGTCTGTGTCCTGGATGAACCAAGTGATGCATCATGCCCAGGGGTTGGGATGGACCCAGGTCAGCTCCTACTGAGCAACGGTCACCATACAGAGCCACCTGGTGGACGTGTGGCTGTGCCAATGGATGGATGGTTGGAGGCTGGACTATGATGAGCCCATGGCCTGCTGTGATGCTGCACCACTTCCTTTCCTTTGTCCTTGGGATTCTGTGACCCACATCCAGGCATCTGAACCACAGTCCCTCCCAAACCATCCACAATGATCCCAATCAGCACTCCACACATGGAGTCTGGTAGGAGCAGAAGGTGAAGCCTCCATCCAAAACATTAGTGTTTTACCCTGCCCAGAGGACATGTGATTGAAGGCTGGATTCTCTCATTAGTGGAACAGGATTCCCCAAAGCACAAAGAACTCATGTAAAGATGAACAAGTCCTCAAGTAGAATCAGAAGACACCATCAGCTCTGTCCCAGGAGATCCTGTTCCCATTCTCATCCTTAGACTTGAAGGCTCAAGAGCTCTGCCAGGGCAGAGGGGCCAAACAGAGGAGCACCAGAGGGACTTGAGAGAGGTCTAAACCTCTCCCAAGGAATGAGGACTGGGTCTGACTAAAACCTTTTTAGTCATTTTCAGCCCAACAGGATACTCACACATTAAAACTGTGAGGAGGATGCCTGCTTGCCTGCACTAGTTCCCCCCTGATGGGGCTTCTCGGTGACTTTGGGGTTGGGCCCCTTTTCCAACCCTTGTGTCTCTCATGGCCCTTTGTTTTCCTCCATCTTCTGCGAATGTGACCCTTGTAAACACAGCTGGTGATCCATTGCTGTAAAAGCTTTCCAGGGACACAGTTCCATCAGAGTACCCACCTTTCACCCCCCTTTCCCATCCCGGGCTGCCTCTGGATTAGCCATGCTCAGGACAGGAACACCTGTGTCCAGCTCAAGTATCCACACCTTCAGGTTGTCCACCTCCTCAGCAAGCCTTGGTTTCAGCCTCCAGCTCTGGCAGGCACACCAGGCTGATGAACTCTGAGGACCCCAGGTGGGTGTGCTACTGTGGGCCCAGGCTCTTCCTCATCTGTGAGGTTCCAGCTCTCCTCCTGAGCTAACTGTCCATTTGAGAGCCAGGGTGTACTATTCCTGAGGGAATTTGACAGCGCTCTTGCCTTTCATCCCTCTTTTCCAACTCTTTTTCCAGATGCTTGAAATGTTTAGACCTCAAGGCTCACATAGATAACCTGCAGTCCTATCTCTCTGGATTTCTCTTTCAACCCACACTCATTTCTCTAAATATGAGAACTCCATAGGGAGACAGCAGGCCCAGATGGTCATCAATGACCCATCCTTTAGTAGATATGTGACTCCATGGTGACTTGCCATGGCCCCAAGGATGTTGTCCCACACTCCTAGGGTAGGTTACCCATTCTTAGGCTTGTGTTATTCAGTCTACACTCAGCACCACTTTGTCAAAAAACTGTTTTGAAGAAACACTAGGGAATTGTTTGGTGGAGCTTAGAAAACCCAAATTCAGAATGAAGTGGCTAACATAAAGCAGAAATGAAGCTCAGCTCTGGATGTGTCTGATAGTGGAAGTAAACTCTGATGCTATAAATAACAATATTGAATAGGAACTTGAAATGTCAGGTCTATGGATCTACATAAATTGGACACAGTCAAGAAGGAGATTTCAAGATTGAACATCTATATCTTAAGAATCAGTGAACTAAAATGGACAGGAATTGGTGGATTTAATTCAAATGACCCTTATGTATATTACTATGGGCAAGAATCCCATACAAGAAATGGAGTAGCCCTCATAGTCAACAAAAGGGTCTGAAATGCAGTACTTGGGTGCAAGCTCAAAAATGTCAGAATACTCTCTATTCATTTCCATGGCAAACCATTCAACATCACAGCAATTCAAATCTATGCCCCAACTACTGACGGTGAAGAAACTGAAGTTGACTGGTTCTATGAAGACCAACAACATATTCTAGAACTAACATCAAAATAAACAAATGAAGAAATAAAATAAGATGTCTGTTTCATCTTAGGAGATTGGAATGCAAAAGTAGGAAGTCAAGAAATGCCTAGAGTAACAGTTAAGTTTGGTCTTGGAGTACAAAATGAAGCAGGGCAAATGCTAACAGTTTTGTCAATACAATGTGCTGGTGATAGCAAACAGCATTTTCCAACAACACAAGAGTTGATACGACATATGGACATCACCAAATGGTCAATACTGAAATTAGATTGATTGTGTAATTTTCAGCAAAAGATAGAGAATCTCTATGCAATCAGTAAAACACCTGGAGATAACTGTGGTTCACATCATGAGTTCCTTATTGAAAATTCAGGTTTAAATTGAAGAAAGTAGGGAAAACTGCTAGGCCATTCAGGAATGACCTAAATCAAATTCCCTATAATTATACAGTAAAGTTGATGAATAGATTCAAATGATTAGATCTGGTAGATAGAGTGCCTGAAGAACTATGGACAGAAGTTTGTAGCATTGTACATGAGGCAGTGACCAAATCATTCCCAAGAAAAAGAACTGCAAGGAGGCAAAGTGGTTGTCTGAGGAGGCTCCACAAATATCTGAAGAAAGGTAAGGAGCAAAAAGCAAGAGGGGAAAATTTCATGCAAGAATGGGCTTGATAAAGAAAATAAATGGTAAGGACCTAAAAAAAGCAGAAGAGATTAAGAAGAGGCAGTAAGAATACAAAGAAGAACTAAACAAACAAAAAAAAAAGGACTAATGACCCAGATAACTATGATGGTGTGGCCACTCACCTAGAGCTAGATATGCAGGAGTGTGATGTCAAGTGGGCCTTAGGAAGCATTTTAGAAACAAAGATGGTGGAGGTGATGGAATTCCAGCTGAGCTGTTTAAAATCATAAAAGATAAAGCTGTTAAACTGTGACACTCAAATATGTCAGCAAATTTGGAAAACTCAGCAGAGGCCACAGGACTGGAAAAGGTAAGTTTTAATTTCAATCCCAAGGAAAGGCAATGTCAAAGAATGTTCAAACTATCATTAAATGTTGCTTATTTCACATACTATTGCAGTTAGACGCAAAATTTTCAAGCTAGGCTTCAGTAGTAAGTGAACTGAGAACTTCTAAATGTACAAGCTGAGTTTAAAAGAGGCAGAGAAATCAGAGATCAAATTGCTAACATTTGCTGGCAATGGCAACCCACTCCAGTACTCTTGCCTGGAAAATCCCATGGACAGAGGATCCTGGTGGGCTGCAGTCCATGGGGTCGCTTAAGAGTTGGACATGACTGAGCGACTTCACTTTCACTTTCACTTTCACACATTGGAGAAGGAAATGGCAACCCACTCCAGTGTTCTTGCCTGGAGAATCCCAGGGACGGGGGAGCCTGGTGGGCTGCCATCTATGGGGTCGCGCAGAGTCGGACACGACTGAAGCGACTTAGCAGCAGCAGCAGCAGAGAGTCAGAACAAGGGAAATCCAGAAAAACATCTACTTCCGCTTCACTGACTATGCAAAGCCTTTGACTGTGTGGATCACAACAAACTGTGGAAAATTCTTAAAGTGATGGAAGTACCCTGACCACCTTACCTTTCTCCTGAGAAATCTGTATTCAGGTCAAGAAGCAACAGTTAGAACCAGACATGGAAAAATGAGCCAGTTCAAAACTGAGAAAGGAGTACAACAAGCCAATTGTTACCCTGCTTATTTAACTTATATGAAGAGTACATTATGGGAAATACTAGGCTGTATGAATCACAAGAAGCTGGAATCAAGACTAATAGGAGAAATATCAACAACCTTAGATAAGCAGATGATACCAACCTAATCGCAGAAAGTAAATAGGAACTAAAGAGCCTCTTGATGAGGGTAAAAGAGAAGAGTGAAGTGAAAAAGCTGGCATGAAACTCAACATTAAAAAGAAAAAAAAAAATGATGGTGGCAAAGAGCTGTTAAACAATGGTCAGCAGGAGCACACTGGAACCCACCAAAAAAATATACTCCACGTCCAAAGTGAAAGAAGCCACAACAAGATGGTAGGCGGGGTGCAAACATGATAAATCGTATACTGATGGAATTCCAGTTGAGCTATTTCAAATCCTGAAAGATGACTCTGTGAAAGTGCTGCACTCAATATGCCAGCAAATATGAAAACCTCAGCAGTGGCCACAGGACTGGAAAAAGTCCATTTTCATTCCAATCCCAAAGAAAGGCAATGCCAAAGAATGCTCAAACTACCACACAATTGCACTTATCTCACACACTAGTTGTAGAAGGAAATGGCAACCCACTCCAGTGTTCTTGCCTGAAGAATCCCAGGGACGGGGGAGCCTGGTGGGCTGCCATCTATGGGGTCACAGAGTCGGACACCACTGAAGCGACTTAGCAACAGCAGCAGCATCAGACATTAGTAAAGTAATGGTTAAAATTCTCCAAGCCCAGGCTTCAGCAATATGTGAACCGTGAACTTCCAGATGTTCAAGCTGGTTTTATTTATTTATTTATTTTTTCTAATTTTATTTTATTTTTAAACTTTACATAATTGTATTAGTTTTGCCAAATATCAAAATGAATCCGCCACAGGTATACATGTGTTCCCCATCCCAAACCCTCCTCTCTCCTCCCTCCCCATACCATCCCTCTGGGTCGTCCCAGTGCACCAGCCCCAAGCATCCAGCATCGTGCATCGAACCTGGACTGGCAACTCGTTTCCTACATGATATTTTACATGTTTCATTGCCATTCTCCCAAATCTTCCCACCCTCTCCCTCTCCCACAGAGTCCATAAGACTGTTCTATACATCAGTGTCTCTTTTGCTGTCTCGTACACCGGGTTATTGTTACCATCTTTCTAAATTCCATATATATGCATTAGTATACTGTATTTATGTTTTTCCTTCTGACTTATTTCACTCTGTATAATAGGCTCCAGTTTCATCCACCTCATTAGAACTGATTCAAATGTATTCTTTTTAATGGCTGAGTAATACTCCATTGTGTATATGTACCACCTCTTTCTTATCCATTCATCTGCTGATGGACATCTAGGTTGCTTCCATGTCCTGGCTATTATAAACAGTGCTGCGATGAACATTGGGGTACACGTGTCTCTTTCCCTTCTGGTTTCCTCAGTGTGTATGCCCAGCAGTGGGGTTGCTGGATCATAAGGCAGTTCTATTTCCAGTTTTTTAAGGAATCTCCACACTGTTCTCCATAGTGGCTGTACTAGTTTGCATTCCCACCAACAGTGTAAGAGGGTTCCCTTTTCTCCACACCCTCTCCTCAAGCTGGTTTTAGAAAAGGCAGAGGAACCAGAGATCAAATTGCCAACATCTGCTGGATCATGGGAAAAGAAAGAGAGTTCCAGAAAAACATCTATTTCTGCTTTATTGACTATGCCAAAGGCTTTGACTGTGTGGATCACAATAAACTGTGGAAAATTCTGAAAGAGATGGGCATACCAGACCACCTGACCTGCCTTTTGAGAAACCTATATGCAGGTCAGGAAGCAACAGTTAGAACTGGACATGGAACAACAGACTGGTTCCAAATAGGAAAAGTAGTACATCAAGGCTGTATATTGTCACCCTGTTTATTTAATTTCTATGCAGAATACATCATGAGAAACACTGGGCTGGATGAATCACCAGCTGGAATCAAGATTGCCAGGAGAAATATCAATAACCTGAGATATGCAGATGACCCAACCCTTATGGTAGAAAGTGAAGAAGAACTGAAGAACCTCTTGATGAAAGTGAAAGAGGAGCATGAAAAAGTTGGCTTAAAGCTCAATATTCAGAAAACTAAGATCATGGCATCTGGTCCCATCATTTCACAGCAAATAGATGGGGAAACAGTGGAAACATTGTCAGAGTTTATTTTTTGGGGCTCCAAAATCACTGTAGATGGTGACTGCAGCAATAAAATTAAAAGATGCTTACTCCTTGGAAGGAAAGTTATTACCAACCTAGATAGCGTATTGAGAAACAGAGACATTACTTTGCCAACAAAGGTCTATCTAGTCAAGCCTATGGTTTTTCCTGTGGTCATGTATGGGTGTGAGATTTGGACTATAAAGAAAGCTGAGCACAAAGTTGATGCTTTTGAACTGTGGTGTTGGAGAAGACTCTCGAGAGTCCCTTGGACTGCAAGGAGATCCAACCAGTCCATCCTAAAGGAGATTAGTCCTGGGTATTCATTGGAAGGACTGATGCTGAAGCTGAAACTCCAATACTTTGGCCACCTGATGGGATGGGCTGACTCATTTGAGAAGACCCTGATGCTGGGAAAGATTGAGGACAGGAGGAGAAGTGGATGACAGAGGATGAGATGGTTGGATGGCATCATCGACTAAGTGGACATGAGTTTGGGTGGACTCCGTGAGTGGTGATGGACAAGGAGGCCTGGCGTGCTGCGGTTCATGGGGTCACAAGGCGTCGGACACGACTGAGCGACTGAACTGAACTGAACTGGGTAGGTGACCCACAAACAGGAGATCATAATACTGAAGAAGTTCTCCCAACGTGGAGAAAGTTCTGAGCCCCACTTCCGCCTTCCCAGGGTGGGGATCCAGCAAAGTTAGTGGGAACTCCCAGGGAATCTGACTTTGAAGTCGGGAGGAATTTGATTACAAGGCTTCAACAGGACTTGGAGAAATAGATTCCACTCTTGGAGGGCACAAATAATATCTTGTGTGCACCAAGACCCAGGGGAAAGAAGCAGGAAACTGAACCAAATGTGCTTGCTAGTGTTGAAGGGCCTCCTGTGGAGGCATGGGTCAGCAGTAGCTTGCCTTGGGGACAGGAACGCTGGCACTAGCAATTTTGAAAGATACCCCTAGATGTAAGCCCTCTTGGAGTTTGCCATTAACACTATCAAAGAGCCCACTAAGCCCAGGAACTACCTGGACTACAGGTAGTTCCTGGACTTAGTTCCTCAAGCCAAGCAACTAACAGGGAAGGAGCACGACCCCATCCATCAGCAGGCAATCTGCTTAAAGCTTATTGAACACAGTCCTGTCCATCAGAGCAAGACCCAGTTTCTCCCCCAAACAGTCCCTCCCATCAGGAAGTTTACACAAGCCTCTTATAGCCTCATCCATCTGAAAGCAGACAGAAGAAGCAAGAAACACAACAATTCCATAACAGCTAAAACAAAAATCACATTGGAGAAAACTAATCAGGATGAAAAGGCAGAGGATTTGAACCAGACAAAGGGACAAAATAAAACCCCAGAAAAATAATTAAATGAAGTAGAGATAGGCAACCTTCCAGAAAAGCAATTCAGAATATTTATAGTGAAGATGATCCAGGATCTTGGAAAAGAATGGAGAAGATGAAAGAAATGGTAAAACCTAGAAGAACTAAAAAACAAACAGATGGCCAATACACTAGAAGAAATCAGTAACAGAATAACTGAGGCAGAAGAATGAATACATGACCTGCAAGACAGAATGGTGGAAATCATTGTGATAGAACTGAATATAGATTATTATCATTATTTTTTTTTAATGAAGACAGCCTAAGCGGCCTCTGGGACAAAATTAATTGGATTAGTATTCACATTATAGGGGTCCCAGAAGGAGAAGAGGAAGAAAAAGACTCCAAAAAATATTCAAAGGGAAAATAGATGAAAACTTCCCTAACCTAGGAAAGGAAATAGTCAATCAAGTCCAGGAAGTGTAGAGAGTCCCAGGCAGGATACAGTCAAAGAGGAACCCACCTAGACACATAGTAATCAAACTGACAAAAAATAAAAGACAAAGATAAAATACTGAAAGCAACAAGGAAAAAATGACAACACACAAGGGAACTCCCATAAGATTATGAGCTGATTTCTCAATGGCAGATATATATAAAACTGATTAAAAAGAAGAACCTACAATCAAAGAATACTATACCCAGCAAGACTTTCATTCAGATTTGATGGAGAAATCAAAAGTTTTCCTGACAAGTAAATGTTAAGAGAATTCAGCAACACCAAATCAGCTTTACAAGTACAATGGGAAATTATCTAGGCAGGAAACACAGGAGAGGATAAGCCTACACAAAATAAACACAAAACAATTAAGAAAATGGTAGTAGGATCATGTATATCAATAATTACCTTAACTGTAAACGGATTAAGTACACTAACCAAAAGACATAGACTGGCTAGATGAAAGCAAGTGCACATATACACTTTCACTTATTATACCACTCTGCTTACCCCCCCAAATTGTACGTAATTATTTTATATTGTTAGATCAATCATGTTTCCATTATCACTTGCAATTATAATGATCTTTTTTCTTTTTTCTTGCTTGACTATCGATTGTGAAAACTGGTTAATATCTTTTATTAATACTATTGTGATTATGTAACTATTACTCATTTAATACCATTCTATCATGATTGGGTAACAGAAAATAACAGAGTTCTACATCTCTAAAACCACAATTTACTAGAAAACCTGTAATGATTTTTTATTTTTATTTTTTAAATTCAGAAACGTATCAGAATTATCTTGGAATTTTTCTGAAAAATACCAATGCCCAGGTTTGTATTTTTTCCTCCAAAGCTCCAGATGCATTTCTAATGAGCTGCTGCTGCTGCTGCTAAGTCACTTCAGTCGTGTCCAACTCTGTGCGACCCGATAGATGGCAGCCCACCAGGTTCCCCCATCCCTGGGATTCTCCAGTCAAGAACACTGGAGTGGGTTGCCATTTCCTTCTCCAATGCATGAAAGTGAAGTTGTTCAGTCATGTCTGGCTCTTCATGACCCCATGAACTGCAGCCTACCAAGCTCCTCCATCCATGGGATTTTTCCGGGCAAGAGTACTGGAGTGGGTTGTCATTGCCTTCTCTGTTCTAATGAGCATTCATATTTATTTATTTATTTTATTATTATTATTTTTTACGATTTTATTTTTTTATTTTTATTTATTTATTTATTTTTAAAAATTTTATTTTATTTTTAAACTTTACATAATTGTATTAGTTTTGCCAAATATCAAAATGAATCCACCACAGGACAACCGGACCATATGAAGATTTTTTACTTTTATCTGTTTTGTTTCCCTTTTTCTATTTCATATTTAGTGCTCCATTTCATTTAGTTTATGTTTCCCAATTTCTCCATATTGATTTTTTGTTGTTCTTCCTCAAGCCTTTATCAATTTTAGCAAAAACCCATATGTGTGTGTATATATATATATTTTTTTATATATATATTTATATTTATATATATGATCCATGTATTTTGGCATCTAATATTACTGTTGAAAGACTAGAAAGCTTATTATCTCAGTGATTAAAAAAAAGTTGATGAGCTTTGAAACTTCTAATCCAATTCTGATAATATAAAGAAATACTGTTAAAAA
This sequence comes from Bos javanicus, assembly GCF_032452875.1. Taxonomy (NCBI): domain Eukaryota; kingdom Metazoa; phylum Chordata; class Mammalia; order Artiodactyla; family Bovidae; genus Bos; species Bos javanicus. The sequence goes on along the minus strand of NC_083871.1, from coordinate 1,559,694 downwards.
AAAAAAAAAAAACAGGAAATTAACATGTGATACAGTATTATTAACTAAACTACAGATTTTGCCCAAATTTCAAAAAAATTTTATGCTGCTATTCATTATTTGTTTTCATATTGTATTCAAGTTTCCACACGCACCAAATTCTGATAAATTATATTTTCATTTTGACTCTTACAAGTATTTTCTAATTTTCCTTGTTGTGACTCCTTAGATATACCCATCATTTAAAAGCAGATATTTAATTTCCAAATACATGAGTTTAAAAAATATATTTGATATTAATTTCTCATTTTGATATTAATTTCTCATTTAAATGGTTTTTTCTCTGCAATCAGTCTCTATTTTCTCAGTGTTCTAACTTTATGAGGCTTGCAAAGGCTAAGTCAAAGGTCTCTCTTAGTAAAGGCACATTGCATTTGAAAATATGTGGGTTATTTTCAAATATCTTTTTATATTGATTTTTAACACAATTCTACAGTGATAAGAGAACACATTCTATATGATTTCAACACACTTACACAATTAAATTTTTGCACTTTGTTTTATGTCCCTGAATACATTCCAGTATCTCCTAGTGTATAGTCTATGGGAACTTGAATAGAATTTGTATCCTGCTGTTGTATGAAAATTGTATAAATCTTAATTATAATGATTTGGTTCATAGTGCTTCTCAGGTCTACTACTTTTCTGTATATTCATTATATTAATTTTTGAGAGTTTGATATTGAAACATAACTAAAAATATTAATTGATCTACTTAAAATAACTGTAATATATAGAAGAACCATATGTAACTTTGTTCTATTTTTTCCAAGTCTCCTGTAAATGTGTTGTCATACTTTCATGATTTAAAAATTTAACAAAGAGAGAGAGAGAGAAAAGAAATCTAAGATCACGGCAGACAGTTCTATCATTTCATGGCAAATAGAAGAGGAAAAAGTGGAAGCAGTGACACATTTTAATTTCTTGAGCTTCGGAATCCCTGGGGATGGTGACTGTAATGATGAAGCTAAAAGACACTTGTTCCTTGGAAGGAAAGCTGTGACAAACCTAGATAGTGTATTAAAAAGCAGAGACAGCACTTTGCTTTTCCACAGAACTGGAAAAGGTCAGTTTTCATTCTAATCCCAAAGAAGGGCAATGCCAAAGAATGTTCAAACTACTGCACAACAGCACTCATTTCACATGCTAGCAAGGTAATGCTCAAAATCCTTCAAGCTAGGCTTCAACAGTACATGAACCAAAAAATTCTAGTTGTACAAGATGGATTTACCAAAGGCAAAGGAACCAGAGATCAAATTGTCAACATCCATTGAATCGTAGAAAAAGCAAGAGAAATTTAGAAAAACATCTAATTCTGCCTCATTGACATTGGTAAAGCCTTTGACTGTGTGGATCACAACAGACTGGGAAAATTCTTAAACAGATGGGAATACAAGACTACCTTATCTGCCTCCTGTGAAACCTGTATTCAGGTCAAAAATTAACAGTGAGAACTGGACATGGAACAATGGACTAGTTCCAAACTGGGAAAGGAGTACATCAAGGCTGTATATTGTCAACCTGCTTATTTAACTTATATGCAGAGTACATGGTACAGAATGCAAGGCAGTATGAAGTACAAGCTGAAATCAAGATGCTGGGAAAATATTGGTAACCTCAAATATGCAGATGACACCACACTTATGGCAGAAAAAGAAAAGGAAGTAAAGAGTCTCTTTATGAAGGTGAAAGAGCAGAGTGAAAAAGCTGGTTTAAAACTCAGCATTCAAAAAAGGAGGATCCTGGCCTTCAGTCCCATCACTTCATGGCAAATAGATGGGGAAACAATGGAAACAGTTAAAGACTTTATTTCTTGGGCTCCAAAATCACTGCAGATGGTGACTGCAGCCATGAAATTAAAACAAGCTTTCTTCTTGGAGGAAAAACTATGACAAGCCTAGACAGTTTATTAAAAAGCAGAGACATTACGTTGCCAACAAAAGTCTGTGTAATCAAAGCTATGGTTTTTTTCCAGTAGTCAGGTTTGGATGTGAGAGTTGGCCTACAAAAAGGCTGAGCACCAAAGAATTGACACTTTTGAACTGTGGTGTTGGATAAGACCCTTGAGAATCCCTTGGACATCAAGAAGATGAAACCAGTCAATCCTAAAGGAAATCAATCCTGAATATTCATCTGAAGGACTGATGCAGAAACTCCATTACGTTGGCCATCTGATGCAAAGAGCAGATTCATTGGAAAAGATCCTGATGCTGGGAAAGACTGACAGAAAAAGGAGAATGGGGCGGCAGAGGACAAGATGGTTAGAAAGCATCACGGACTCAATGGACAGGGATTTGAGCAAACTTTGAGAAACATTCGAGGAGAGAAGAGCCTGGCATGCTGCAGGCCATTGTGTCAGAGCCTGACACTGCTTAGTGACTGAACAACAACAAATAATTAGTGATGTTGAGCATTTTCTCATTTGCCTGCTGGCCATCTGTATGTCTTCTTTGGAGAAATGTCTAATTCTCTGCACATTTCTCAGTTGAATTGTTTCTTTTTTTGTTGTTGAGTTGTATGAGCTGTTTGTGTATTTTAGAGATTAAGCCCTTGTCAGTCACTGAGTTGCGTCATTTGCAAATATTTTCTCCCTTCTAAAGGCTGTCTTTTCCTTTTGTTTATGGTTTCCTTTGCTGTGCAAAGGACTTCCCTGGTGGCTCAGACAGTAAAGCGTCTGCCTACAATGCTGGAGACCCAGGTTTGATCCCTGGGTTGGGAAGATCCCCTGGAGAAGCAAATGGCAACCCACTCCAGTACTCTTGCCTGGAAATCCCATGGATGGAGGATCCTGGTAGTCTACAGTCCATGGGGTCTCAAAGAGTCAGACACAACTGAGTGACTTCACTTTGCTGTGCAAAAACTAATAAGTTGATTAGGTATTTGTTTATTTTTGCTTTTATTTTCTTGCCTTTGGAGACTAGCCTAAGGAAACATTGGAATAATTTATGTGACAGAAAGTTTTGCCTATGTTCTCTTCTAGGAGTTTTATGGTATCATGTCTTATGTTTAAGCCTTTAAGCCATTTTGAGTTTATTTTTGCATATGGTGTGACAGTGTTCTCTAACTTCATTGATTTACATGCACTGTTCAAGTTTCCTAACATGACTTGCTGGAGAGACTGTCTTTTTGCTGTTGTATAATCTTACCTCCTTAATCAAAGATTAATTGTCCATAGGTGTGTGGGTTTATTTCTTGGCTTTCTATTTTGTTCCATTGATGCGTATGTATGTTTTGTGTCAGTATCATGCCTTTTTGATTTCTATAGCTTTGTATTGATAGTATTGTCTGAAATCTGGAAGAATTATGCCTCCTAGTTTGTTATTTTTCCTTACAATTGCTTTGGCAATTCTGGTTCTATATAAATTTTAGAATTATTTGTTCTAGTTCTGTGAAAAATGTCACAGGTAATTTGACAGGGATCACATTAAATCTGCAGATTGTTTTTGAAAGTATGGCCATTTTAGCAAAATTAATTCTTCCAATCCAACTTCATAGGATACATTTCCACTTCTTTGAATCATCTTCAATTTCCTTTGTTAATATTTTATAGTTCTCAGCATATAAATCTGTCACTTGCCTGGTCAGGTTTATTCCCCATGTATTTTTTGGTGTTATTCTAAAAGACATTGCTTTTTTTGCATCCCCCCTTCAAATATCTTGGGAAAAAATAGATTAAAGGCCAAAAGTGGAAGTGGGCCATAGTAAGAAATTTAGCTTTCACTCTGAGTGATATGGAGAGCCAGTTGAGAATTTAAAGCATACTGTGACTCATTCTGACTTATGTTGTATGAAGATTGTTTTGGCTGGTATATTGAAAATAGACTGTAGGGGACAAGAGGTGTAGAAACAGGGAGACCATTTAGGAGACAGCAATACAGATGGAGGATGACTATAGCCAGACTAAATGTTTAGAGCAGGTTTCAGAGAAAATATCAGTTGGTTTTCGATAATGTTACATTTGAACTGTTCATTAGATAGATTCAAGAGGAGAAAGCAAGTAGATTGTCAGAGTTCTCCAGATCTATGAGTCCTTGCCCTTGTGGAGCTTACATTTTGCTGGAATATGGGTAATAAATAAAACAAGTGGATGAAACACATATACTATTTTAGAAGGTAAGTTTTATGGAGAGAATTCAAGTAAGAAAAGAAGGTAAGTGGTGTTGACAACTGACTTCCTGAGAAGGTAACAATTGAGTAATGATAGGAAATACATCTTTTAGATACCTGGGATAATAGTAGTTTAGGTAGAAGGGACCAAATATAAAAGTTCTAAGATGGAGCATGACTGATGTTTGAAGGACAAGGAGATGAAGTATGGCTCGAGTGACATGAGCAAGGGAAAGAGGAATAGGGATGACTGTACCCTGGTGGCTCAGACGATAAAGCGTCTGCCTGCAGTGCGGGAGACCCGGGTTTGATTCCTGGGTCAGGAAGATCCCCTGGAGAAGGACATGGCAATCCACTCCAGCACTCTTGCCTGGAAAATTCCATGGATGGAGGAAGGAGCCTGATAGGCTACAGTCCATGGGGTCGCAAAGAGTAGTACACAACTGAGTGACTTCACTTCTGATATTTCACTGTTAGTATAAAGAAATACAACTGATATCTGTATGTTGATCTTGTATCCTGCTCCCTTGCTAACTTATCCTTTACAATTTGTGTAGCCTTGCAGTCTTGCCTTTATAAACCTTCTTCCATTTTGTAGTCCTGTGCAATGTAATTCAAGTGCCTCTTAAATCTGTGTCTCATGACCTGAGGTCCTAACAAACCCCCAGTAAAACCTCTTTACTTCAGTTAGATTACCATTTCTTAGGTTCTGGTTAACAGGTTCATTGAAGACCATGTTCCTGACCAAGGAGCTGAGGCTCCAGCTTGTGAGGGACCTCACTCAGGTGACAGTGTTCAGCAGACCTCAGCATTATCCCATCTGAGGCAATAGAGAGCTGGAGTCACTTTTCTACCAGTTCCCATCATGTATTGGTTGGAGGTGCTACCTGGAGATTGCCTCCCCCAACACTGACTGTCCCAACAGGGAAAAAAAAAAAACAAAACTCCAGTGTTGAGCTCTTGGTGGTGTAGTGGACTGACATGGACCAGGAGCATGCTGCTGCAGAGATCCAGGTGGGAAGTGCCTGCTGTCCATCACTGGAACTCCAGGGGCTGGTGCCTTCAACTCTGTGAAGGATTATTTCCATCACAATGTGTTTTACTTGCAAACTCCACATTTTGTTGTCTTTTGGAATCAAATCTCTTTTTGTGAATACATTGGCTTCCATTCAGATATTAAGACAACTTTCTTATTACAATCTGTTAGGTAGCACTTTTATCAATGTACTAGTTGACATAAACCTTTATTATTACTCATAAAATTACTGAGACTTTATATTTATTTAGCCATCTTACTGTGGCCATGAATTCCACAAGGTAACTATCTATTACATCAAGAGCTATTTACATTATCATGCTCTAAATTGTTTGCTCTCTTAATTTCCTTTAGTGTCTTGGTGACAAACTTTATATGCAGTCATTTGAAAAGTCAGCCATTCATCCTGTTTCTCACAACTCATTTAAGAACCAGAGTAACATTTGTGGTCTCCCCATTGCTCGAGTGCTGCCTGGACCTTAACAGGTTTAAATGCTAAATTTTAAAACCGCAATTAAAATGTTTCATTACCTCCTCATGAGGCTGAACTGTTCCTTTTTCATGAGTATTTTAGATACCGTAACTCTTTTTGCCATCTTACCCACATTCTGTTTAAGCACTATAACACATAAGATGATTCAAGTAATTGTTCATTTAGAGTTGAAATTATGCTTAAATAATCAAAGTAAACAGATTTACACTACATTCCAAAAATGAGTCTATGCAATTTACATAAGTTAATCTCATCTTGGTTTCATTATAAAAATTATCTTGACTTAATAGAGAATAAAATGTTACACTCTAGAATTTGCACTGTGTCTATTTCTCAGTGGTGATTTTTCTTAATTATTTTCTAATTTTCCTCTGTGTTCTTATATTCATTCTAATATTTTCCTATCAAATTAAAATAGCTATAAGGACATACTAATATTTAAATAAAGTAGGCAGTTTTGTATAAATACTGTGTTGTAAAAATTGATATCTATTCACATTGTCTTATCTGAAGATATTGCTCATGTTACACTGTTCTTATTTTTTCTGTGTTTTAAAACAGTTTTATTGATATATAATTCACCTACTATCCACTCATCTTAAGTCTACAATTCAACTGATTTTTGTACATTCACAGAGCTGCACAATCACTACCATAATCAATTTGAGAAAATTTTCATCACCACATTAAAAAAAAAATAGCCATTAGTAATCACTCCTATTCTCCCAGTTCCCAGAGGGAAATGAGATTTGATGATGAAAGTAGAGGTTGGAATTATTCAAGGAGGGGCCATGAGCTGAGGGTTATGGGCAGCATACAGAATTTTAAAGAACAACAGAGTATATTCTCCCCTAGAGCCTCCAGAGAGAAATACAGTCCTGTTGACACCTGGATTTTACCCCATAGAAGTCCATCCCAGACCTCTGATTTACAGAACTGAAATAATAAATTGGGACCTCCTTGGTGGTCCAGTGATTTAGAATCTCCCTTACGAAGTGCAGGGCATACGTTTGATCCCTGGTTGGGGAACTAAGATCCTACATGCCACAGAGCAACTAAGCCCACACACTGCAACTACTGAGCCCTTGAGCCACAACCAGAGAATCTGTTCACCTCAACAAAATGTCCTGCATGATGCTACAAAGACTCCGCATGCCACAACTAAGACCCAAAGCAGTGAAATAAATACTTAAAAAAAAATAAATTGTCTTTCATTTTAAGCCACAAAATGTGTAGCAATTTGTTATAGTGGTAATAGATGACTACTACACTAATCTGTTAGAAACAAGGTTGTTTATTTTGGGGTATTAATCTTGCATCTTACAACCTTGCTACATTCACTTACTCATTATAATCATTTTTAGAGAGTTCCTTCAGTTCAGTTCAGGTAAGTCACTCAGTCGTGTCTGATTCTTTGCGACCTCATGAATCACAGCACACCAGGTCTCCCTGTCCATCACCAACTTCTGGAGTTCACTCAGACTTATGTCCGTCAAGACACTGATGCCAGCCAGCCATCTCATCCTCTGTTGTCCCCTTTTCCTCCTGCCCAGAATCCTTCCCAGCATCAGAGTCTTTTCCAATGAGTCAAGTCTTCGCATGACGTGGCCAAAGTACTGGAGTTTCAGCTTTAGCATCAGTCCTTCCAAAGAACACCCAGGGCTCATCTCCTTCAGAAGGACCGGTTGGATCTCCTTGCAGTCCAAGAAACTCTCAGGAGTCTTATCCAACACCACAGTTCAAAAGCATCAATTCTTCGGTGCTTACCTTTCTTCACGGTACAAATCTCACATTCATACATGACCACTGGAAAAACCATAGCCTTGACTAGACAGACCTTTGTTGGCAAAGTAATGTCTCTGCTTTTCAATATGATATCTAAGTTGGTCATAACTTTTCTTCAAAGGAGTAAGCATCTTTTAATTTCATGGCTGCAGTCACCATCTGCAGTGATTTTGGAGCCCAAAAATAAAGTCTGACGCTGTTTCCACTGTTTCCCCATCTATTTCCCATGAAGTGATGGGACCAGATGCCATGATCTTCATTTTCTGAATGTTGAGTTTTAAGCCATCTTTTTCACTCTCCTCTTTCACCTTCATCAAGAGGCTCTTTAGTTCCTCTTCACTTTCTGCCATGAGGGTGGTGTCACCTGCATATCTGAGGTTATTGATATTTCTCCTGGCAATCTTGATTAAAGGTTGTGCTTCTTACAGCCCAGAGTTTCTCATGATATACTCTGCATATAAGTTAAATAAGCAGGGTGACAATATACAGCCTTGACATACTCCTTTTCCTATTTGGATCCAGTCTGTTGTTCCATGTCAGTTCTAACTGTTGATTCCTGACCTGCATATAGGTTTCTCAAGAGGCAGATCAGGTGGTCTGCTATGCCCATATCTTTCAGAATTTTCCACAGTTTACTGTGATCCACACAGTCAAAGGCTTTGGCATAGTCAATAAAGCAGAAAAAATGTTTTTCTGGAACTCTCTTGCTTTTTTGATCATCCAGCAGATGTTGCCAATTTGGTCTCTGGCTCCTCTGTCTTTTCTAAAACCAGCTTGAACATCTAGAAGTTCAGAGTTCATATATTCCTGAAGCCTGGCTTGGAGAATTTTGAGCATTACTTTACTAGTGTGTGAGATGAGTGCAATTGTGCAGTAGTTTGAGCATTCTTTGTCATTGCCTTTCTTTGGGATTGGAAGGAAAACTGACCTTTTCCAGTCCTGTGGCCACTGTTGAGTTTTCCAAATTTGCTGGCATATTGAGTGCAGCACTTTCACAGCATCATCTTTCAGGATTTGGAATAGCTCAACTGGAATCCCATCACCTCCACTAGCTTTGTTCCTAGTGATGCTTTCTAAGGCCCACTTGACTTCACATTCCAGGATGTCTGGCTCTAGGTCAGTGATCACACCATCGTGATTATCTTGGTCATGAAGATCTTTTTTGTACAGTTCTTCTGTGTATTCTTGCCACCTCTTCTTAATATCTTCAGCTTCTGTTAGGTCCATACAATTTCTGTCCTTTATTGAGCCCATCTTTTCATGAAATGTTCCCTTGGTATCTCTAATTTTCTTGAAGAGATCTCTAGTTTTCCTATTCTGTTGTTTTCCTCTATTTCTTTGCATTGATCCCTGAGGAAGGCTTTCTTATCTCTTCTTGCTATTCTTTGGAACTCTGCATTCAGATGTTTATATCTTTCCTTTTCTCCTTTGTTTTTCACTTCTCTTCTTTTCACAGCTATTTGTAAGGCTTCCCCAAACAGCCATTTTGCTTTTTTGCATTTCTTTTCCATGGGGATGGTCTTGATCCCTGTCTCCTGTACAAACTAGATATGACTAGAGTGAACGTCGACATTCTATGAATCAGCGAACTAAAATGGACTGGAATGGGTGCATTTAACTCAGATGACCATTATATCTACCACTGTGGGCAGGAATCCCTCAGAAGAAATGGAGTAGTCATCATGGTCAACAAAAGAGTCTGAAATGCAGTACTTGGATGCAATCTCAAAAATGACAGGATGATCTCTGTCGGTTTCCAAGGCAAACCATTCAATATCACAGTAATCCATGTCTATGACCCAACCAGTAACACTGAAGGAGCTGAAGTTGAAGGGTTCTATGAAGACCTACAAGACCTTTTAGAACTAACACCAAAAAAAGATGTCTTTTCTATTATAGGGAACTGGAATGCAAAAGTAGGAAGTCAAGAAACACCTGGAGTAACAGGCAAATTTGGCTTTGGGATATGGAATGAAGCAGGGCAAAGACTAACAGAGTTTTGCCAAGAGAACACACTGGTCATAGCAAACACCCTCTTCAAACAACACAAGAGAAGACTCTACACATGGACATCACCAGAGGGTCAACACCAAATCAGATTGATTATATTCTTTTCAGCCAAAGATGGAGAAGCTCTATACAGTCAGCAAAAACAAGACTGGGAGCTGACTGTGGCTCAGATCATGAACTCATTGCTAAATTCAGACTTAAATTGACAAAAGTAGGGAAAACCACTACACCGTTCAGGTGTGACCTAAATCAAATCCCTTATGATTTTACAATGGAAGTGAGAAATATATTTAATGGAATAGATCTGATAGAGTGACTGATGAACTATGGACTGCGGTTCGTGACATTGTACAGGAGGGAGTTCCTTGGGACTTTCTATATACAAGATCATGTCTTTGAATAGACATAGTTGTACTCTTTTTTTCCAATCTGGATGCCTCTTACTTCTTTCCCTTGAATAATTAATTTTCCTGTCTAGAAATTCCACTCTAATTTTGACTACAAGTGGCAACAGTGACATCCTTATCTTGTTCCTGATTGTAAGGGCAAGATTATGTTACTTTGGGTTTTTGCAGATGCTGTACTTCAAGTTGAGGAAGAGGCAGATAGAGAAGGTGGTTAGGGTGTGGGCTTTGGATTGGCTGGTTTGCATATGGAGGGTGCAATTGTGGGCAAGCTAGATATCACTCATCCTGAGAGGGGCAGTCCCTCCAGGGTCAGCCAGACCTCAGATCAAAGCATCTGAAAACAGAAGAATAAAAATGATATGCTTAATAGTTCTGTATTCTATTGAAATGGTGTATCACTTTAATTGATATTTGGATATTAAACCAACATTGCATTCCTGGATAAACACCACTTGATCACAGTTTACAACCTTTAAATGCTGGTGGATTTTATTTGCTAGTGTTGTATTAAGAATTTTTGTCTATATTTTTTAAAGTTGCTGGTCTATAGTTTTCTTTTTCCTTGTGATGCCTTTATTTGGTTTTGTGTAAGAATAAATTCATAGAATGAGTTGGAATATGTTCCCTTCTCTATTGTTTTGGGGGAGATATTTTCAAGAATTGGTATTATTTCTTTAAATGTTTGGTAGAATTGATCCATGAAGCCATCTGGGTCTGGGCTTTTCTTTGTGGAAAGTTTTTAAGTTAATGGTTTACTCTTTTTGTTTATTATAGATCTATTCATATTTTCTGTTTGTTCTTCAGTCGATTTCTGTAGCTTGTATCTGTCTAGGTATTTTTCTAATTCTTAAATATTTTGAGCCAATTTTTAAATGCACAATTTCATGGAAATTTTAAAATTTATTAACACACTTATATAAATACTTCTTTAATGAGTTATACCTAGTTTATATTTGATATCATGTCTCCTTTCAGTAAAAAGCTTAGAGGTAGGCAAAGTTGAGGGAAGCATTGTGATAGAGGTTTTTACTCTCCTCTACTTTACAAAAAGAAAAAAAAAATCTTTTAAAATAAAGTATATGACTTCTTCTGATTTAAAATTTTTCACTAACCATAGGATGAAATCCAAATTTACTTGCCACAGCCTATTTTTCTTATCAATGCTTTTGTTACACCTAAGCTTTCCAACAGGCTTCCTACTGCAGTTTTGTCCTTTGAATCTCAGTGATCACAAGTTACATCCAGTGACTGATTCCATTAGAGTTCCACTGCCTGCTCCACTGGATGCTTGCAATATTCCTCAGCATTTGGCAGCACATGCTTATGCTTTAATTCTCAGCTTAAATGTCTGTAACTGTAAATAACTCTTTCTGCCAAACCTCCTGCCCCAAACTATTAAAATTTACCTACATACCTCAGTTCAGTTCAGTTCAATTCCTTAGTCATGTCCGACTCTTTGTGACCCCATGAATTGCAGCATGCCAGGCCTCCCTGTCATCACCAACGCCCAGAGGTCACTCAAACTCATGTCCATCGAGTCAGTGATGCCATCCAGCCATCTCATCTTCTGTCGTCCCCTTCTCCTCCTGCGCCCAATCCCTCCCAGCATCAGTCTTTTCCAATGAGTCAACTCTTCGCATGAGGTGGCCAAAGTACTGGAGTTTCAGCTTTAGCATCATTCCTTCCAAAGAACATTCAAGACTGATCTCCTTTAGGATGAACTGGTTGGATCTCCTTGCAGTCCAAAGGACTCTCAAGATTCTCCAACACCACAGTTCAAAAGCATCAATTCTTCGGCGCTCAGCTTTCTTCACAGTCCAACTCTCACATCCATACATGACTATTAGAAAAACCATAGCCTTGACTAGATGGACCTTTGTTGGCAAAGTAATGTCTCTGCTTTTGAATATGCTATCTAGGTTGGTCATAACTTTCCTTCCAAGGAGTAAGCGTCTTTTAATTTCATGGCTGCAGTCACCATCTGCAGTGATTTTGGAGCCCCCAAAATAAAGTCTGACACTTTTTCCACTGTTTCCCCATCTATTTCCCATGAAGTGATGGGACCAGATGCCATGATCATGGTTTTCTGAATCTTGAGCTTTAAGCCAACTTTTTCACTCTCCTCTTTCACTTTCATCAAGAGGCTTTTTAGTTCCTCTTCACTTTCTGCCGTAAGGGTGGTGTCATCTGCATATCTGAGGTTATTGGTATTTCTCCCAGCAATCTTGATTCCAGCTTGTGCTTCTTTCAGCCCAGTGTTTCTCATGATGTACTCTGCATAGAAGTTAAATAAGCAGGGTGACAATATACAGCCTTGACCTACATATCTACAATTACCTACATATCTCCACCCAACTCTGAACAAAGAAAAAAAAAAAAGTGAAAGTGAAATCGTTCAATTGCATCTGATTCTTTGTGACCCCATGGACTGTAGCCTACTATGCTCCTCTGTCCATGGGATTTTCCAGGTGACAGTACTTGAGTGGGTTGCCATTTCCTTCTCCAGAGGATCTTCCCAAGTCAGGGATTGAACCTGGGTCTCCTGCATTGTAGGCAGGCGCTTTACCGTCTGAGCCACCAGGGAAGTCCAACTCTGAACAAATCCTATCATAAAAATTAAAACATGCTGTTTATAAAAACATGTGAGTACACATATGCATGTACAATCTGTATTCCTTTATTGAATTCTAAGTTCATTGGAAGCATGACATGTATTATTGGTATTAATACAATCACCTGCACTGTTTATTTTTTGTTGGGGCTCATTTGGTGAGAGTTGCAAAAAAGTAACAGAAGAGAATGATGATGGTGATGATATGCCAGAAGCATTGTTTAACAAACAAAAAGCTTCAACAACCAAACAGGTTTTAATTTGTATGTGGATTTTTAAGACAGTGGAAGAAGCAAACAGGATTAGTCAGAAGACATTAGGCAGAAAAGGAGTGGTGGGTGTGAAAGGCACAGGCATGTGTAAATGAGAATCAGTGAGTAAAGTAGTTCATCATGTTAAGTCATAATTTTCACCAAGAGAAATGGAGTAGGCCAGGATTTGAAGAGGGTATATGTTTATTTTGTACTTAATATGTACCAGATGTATTACCTTTTTAATTTACATTTAATAAAACTCCTATCAGATGAGTAGATTTTCCCAGTCTAAGTCTATTGTGTGACAATAAGTAATAATACAGGAATTACTTAAGCAAAGCTTGTCTTGGCTCTCACTTGTATTATAATGGGGCTTGCTGCTTTCCAGTTGGCTCAGTGGTAAAGAATCCACCTGCCAATTCAGGAGAAACAGGTTCAATCCTTGGGTCAGGAAGATCTCCTGGAGTAGGAAATGCTAACCCACTCCAGTATTCTTCACTAGAAAATCTCATGGCAGGCTACAGTCCATGGGTCGCAGAGTCAGACATGATGAGCAACACAGTATGAACAAGACTGAATAGTCATATAATATCTTAAAGCAGAAAATTTGGAAACATTTTAAGTATCACTTTTTCACATTTCTAAATTAAAAAGGCTCAGAATATTGTAGGGAAATTACATACATTAAGATGAGTGACTTTCCCAGAATCAGTTATTTTATAAGGAGGAAAAACTCAAGTGTGTCTCATAAAAGATGTGAAGTGTGAGAAGGACTGGATCTGCTATTTATGAAGACAGAAGAAAAGGGCCATGAACCAATAGATGCAGGCACCACTGAAAGCTAGGAGAGGTCCTCAGCTGGCCTCCAGCAAAGACACAGATTTCATTTTTATGACTGCAAGGCACTGAACTCTGCCAACAGCCCAAGTGAGCAAGGGAACAGATTCTCCACTAGGGCCTTTAAAAAGGAATACAGCCTGCTAACACCTTGATTTTAGCCCGATGAGAACTGTACAGGACTTAAGACCTATAGAACTGTAAGATAACAAATTTATGTTGTTTAAAGCTGCTAAAATTGTGGCAGTTTATTATAGTAGCTATAGAAATCTAATATGACACTCATAATACAATTGTTTTTTAAAGCAAAAAATAGAAAAGAAAAAATCAAGCATGTCTCATTCCAGATTCTGTATGACCTCCCCTACATTGTCCTGCCTCCCCATGACTAAGGGGGCTAAATTTACTCACCTGTCATAGACAAAGGGGTTCAGCGATGGATGAACTTCTGTTGAGCTAACCAAGTGTGTAACCAGGTGTGTGTGTCTGGTTCACTTAATGGCTGGATGGTAGGGGGTTTGCATTGTTGTGGAGCTATGGGTAAATCTCCTCCCCGTGAATAAGTGATGGGAATGAAGGAGGGCTTAAAATCATGGATGGAGTGCAAGATCATCCTAAAGGTCTCCGCAGAGCTCCCTCTAGCTTCCTGGATGGCTGCATACTGTAAACTGATTCCTTACATTCGGTGAGTGGAGAACTAGGATTAAGCACAGGAGAGTGCTTAATCCTCACAGGAGAGACTGTGAGACTCTCTCCTCTCTGTTCCATGGGAATATTTTGTCACCAAAGGGATGGAGGAATATTGCACTGAGGTGGTGCAAATTTCAAGATACTTTATGAAGTGGAGAGGAGAACATCATGCTTGACATGAAAACCTGAGTGGTCTAGGTCCTTCTGAGGGTGGTTATATACCATGAAGCCTTTTAGATGATTTCTCTTGGGTTAGCTTCTTCATCTCTAAATCTAAAGTGAGAGTAATTCCTACTTTACCTATTTCTCCAGACAGCTGTGAAGATTAAATGAGAAGTTATGCGTAAGTGTCTTGACAACTACAAAAGTCTCTCTAATATTAGGTATTATTATGTAGAATAGCTGAATAAAAGGAAGAATAAATTTCCACTAAAGACAAAGCCAATGGCACAGCATGAAAAACCTGCAGCCGTAAAAGATTATTATCAGAAAAGAAGATACCAAATGTGTTCTCTAGATTAGATGTAGATTGCATTTTAAACACCACTTAATCCTCCTCTATTTTAAATAACTGTATCATTTAAAAAATATTAATTCTTTGAAGAAAATGTGAAAGATACAAAAAGTTAACATAAAAACCCTATATCTAAATGCTGAGGATACCCACGATTTACATGAGTATTTTCTTATATACACATACTAAATATTCAGCTCTTCTATGGTGTTTTAAACATATATTTATCTGCTTTCAAAATCCTGTGCAATCATTCATTTGGTACATAAAATTCATACAATGCAGACTTTCCTTCTTTTCTTGTAAAATTTTTCTTGGTTTGGGACCAGTCCTCTCTGCCCTTAGCCCGCAGAAATATCAGATGATTCTACCTGACTTAGCCCACAGGTTTCCATACCACCTGTCCTCTCTTCAAGGCTTCTAGTTACTGATTGACGAAGAAATGCATTCCTATAAGTACCCATCTCCTGCTTAGATTATCTGTTGATGTAAATAGAGGCCAGTGGAAAAATCCCTCCACCACACATACACACACACACACACACACACACACACACCTTGTTCATCCTAGAAAGGAAGCACTGCAGGTCTCCACCTGGCCTCCCTCCTTCCCACCTCACTCTGGGCCCTCCAACCTCCATCCCCTGTTAAAATTAATGACTGACTTTCTAGGGATCTAGACTAAGACCAGCCCTTTGCTTTTCTCTCCCAGGTGCCCACATGCTCTCAAATACCCCAGGTGCTTCAATTTCTTTCTGTGTCTTCCTCTATCACTGGATTGGATTTTCCTTGGATATGGGAAGCTGAACCATGACAGGGAAGAGTGGACTTGGGACCCTGGGCATCCCAAAGTCAGGGTGGGTATGGCTGATTCTGATTTTATGAATGTTCATGGCAGAGGCCTGAGTCCTACCTGTTTCTAGGACTAGAAGTTTACTGTATGAGACACCAGCAACTCAGCTGATGATGCTTTTGCTTCCTCCTTCACTGACCCTTTGATTGGAGGAAATGCTTTCCAAATTCAATCAAAGGATATTAATAATCCATGTGTTTTTGTTGTTGCGACATTGCAGTTGTTTTCTATTTCTATCCCTTCCCAAGTGGATAAATGTTTTGAGAAGCCACCACTAACCATACACATTTTATTTTGGAGTCTAAGTCACTTTGTATGTGGGAAAAAAAAAAGAAAATACTCAGTTTGTCTGAGAGAGGAGGTTGACTGTGACACCTAAAGCTTAATATGATACGATTTGTAAATATATAGCAGCAAAATGAATAATTTCTTATAACCACATTTGCCATGTCACAAATAATTTGGCACAATGATATATTCGTTTTCTAGAGCTTCCATACCAAAGCTCCACAGACTAGGAAGCTTAAAGAAGAGAAAATAATTTTGTTACAGTTCTAGAGGATAGAAGTCCAAGATCAAGGTATCAGCAGGGTTGGATTTCCGTGAGGCCTTTCTTCTTAGCTGGTCGATGGCCATCTTCTCCCTGTGTCTACACAGGGTCAGCCCTCTGTGAGTGTGCTCCAATCTACTGTTCTTATAAGGACATCAGTCATTTGGATTAGAGTCCATCCATATGGCCTCAATGTAATTTAGTTACCTTTTTAAAGGCCTTATCTCCAAATACAGTTACATTCTGGGGCGTTGGGGATGAAAACTTCTCCAGCATATAAATTTGGAGGGGACACACTTCAGCTTAAAACAGATCTTGAAAGCAATCCAGACTGATATTTTAAACAAATACAAAAGTATTGCATTTTGTTGAAAACATGATTATCTGTTTTAAAGTTATTAATTCATCTTTAAATGTAAATTCATACATAAAATTGTAACCTTATTAATTCACATAATATTTAAGCTATACATTCAAGTATTACATTCAAAATTCATATCAAGAGCATGAACATTTGTTGCCAAATCAAAATCAAAATAAATTGGTACCAGAAAAAAAATTTTTCCAGTGGGTTTCATAAAAGTTCCTTTAAAATTTATCATTCAAAATAAATGATAAGAATTACCATTATACATTTACATTCCAGTTCCCTGTGTGTTTGAAATGTAGGCAGATAAAATCCCTTTAAAGAAACATTTGTAATTATTGTACTTCAGCACTTTGTGTTCTGAATGCTCAGAAAATGCAAGGAAATTTTAAGTAAAAGAAGTTCAAAATCAAAGTTACTCCTTCCATCATTATCAGCATTCTCATGGTCCCTTGCCAACAGTATACCAGGACATTTTTAAAAGCTTTGCAAACAGTAATAAGAAATGAATGCTTCTTATCCCTGCTCAAAGAAAACCCACAGAAAATAATTTAAATATCCAAAAGTAAAATATGTATGACAATCCTGAATTCTACAGTAACTCTCTTTATTTCAAGAGTTTATTAAGAACAAATCTATTTATACTTTAGAAATAAAAGTTCAGACAAATTTTGGAATTTGAAAATAAAATATGCCTTTTAAATTCATATAAAAACTTTTTACCCTGTGATTTTTAAAATTCTAAATTCTTTAGTATTTAGAAGATATAATTTATGTATCTAATATTTTATGTTCATTAGAATTGATTATTTCAATATTAAACTATTAAAAATTGTGTGCTTTATTTCTTTAGTTTTTATTATTTTAAAAACATTTAATCTTGAACACATTGATCTCATAATTGGAAGTTTGTACCTTTTGACCACCTTCACCTTCACCCCTTTCCTCTACCCAACCCCCACCTCTAGCAACCATCTATCTGTTCTCTGTTTCTTTTAGTTTGCTTATTTCAGATTCCACATATAAATGAGATCATGCAGTACAGTAAGTCCCCTACATACAAATGGGTTTCATCCTGACAGCATGTTCATAAGTACAATTAGTTCATAAGTCCAATAAAGTTAGCCTAGTTAACCAACTAACACAACTGGCTATATAGTGGTGTATCAAAATAAGTTTATAATACTTTTCAAACAAATAATATATTAAAAAAATTAAGAAATCATTTTTAATCTTACAGTACCTTAAAAAGAACGGTAGTATAGTACAATGGTTGACATACAGTGCCTGGCATCAAGTAAACAGACCAGGAGAATTACTGACTGGAGGAGGGAGAGGAGGTGAAAGATGATAGAGCTGAAGGACTGTCAGCAATAGGAGATAGAGGACAAGCTGCAGTTTCACTTATGCCTGACACTGATGGAATGCACCTTCACATCTTTGAAAATTCAAAACTTGCAGGATTTCATGTAGGAGACTTACTGTCTTTGCCTTTCTCTGTCTGACTTAATTCACTTAGCATAATGTCTTCAATTCCCACTTAAATTGTTACAAATAGAGGACTACTTTCTTTTTCATGGCTGAATAATATACCTATATATATACTTTGTTGTTCAGTTGCTCAGTAGTGTTTGTCTATTAGCGACCCCATGTACTGCAGCACGCCAGGCATCTCTGTCCTTCACTCTCTCCCAGAGCTTGCTCTAACTCATGTCCATTGAGTCGGTGATGCCACCCAACTATGTCATCCTCTGTCATCCCCTTCTCCTCCTACCTTCAATCTTTCCTAGCATCAGGGTCTTTTCTAATGAGTCAGCTCTTCACATCAGGTGACCAAAGTATTGGAGTTTCAGCTTCAGCATCAGTCCTTCCAATGAATATTCAAGACTGATTTCCTTTAGGATTGACTGGTTTGATATCCTTGCAGTCCAAGGGACTCTCAAGAGTCTTCTCCAAAACCACAGTTCAAAAATATCAATTCTTCAACATTAAGCTTTCTTTACGGTCCGACTCTCACATTCATACATGACTAACAGGAAAACTATAGCTTTGGCTAGACAGACCTTTGTCAGCAAAGTGATGTCTCTGCTTTTTAATAAACCTATTATCATAACTTTTCTTCCAAGGAGCAAGCATCTTTTAATTTCATGGCTGCAATCACCATCTGCAGTGATTTTGGAGCCCAAGAAAATAAAGTTTCTGTTTCCATTGTTTCCCCATCTACTTCCCATGAAGTGATGGGACCAAATGCCATGATCTTCGTTTTTTGAATGTTGAGTTTTAAGCCAACTTTTTCACTCTTCTCTTTCACCCTCATCAAGAAGCTCTTCAGTTCCTCTTCACTTTCTGCCATAAGGGTAGTGTCATCTTCATATATAAGTCTATCTATCTATACCACATTTTCTTTATCCATTCATCTATCCATGAACAGTGATTTGTTTCTATGTTTTGACTATTGTAAATAATGCTGCAATGAACATGGTGGTACAGATATTTCTTTGAAACAGTTATTTCATTTTCTTTCTGTTATAGTCAGAAGTAGAATTACTGGATCTTATGATAATTCTGTTTTAAATTTTCTGAGGAACACACACACACACTGCTTTCCATACTAAATTCACCAATTTACATTCTCACCATACACAAAGATTTCCTTTCCTCCACATCATCGTGACTTATTCTTATTTCTTACTTCACAAATTGGTGTTACTAACTATATGCAGTTGTACTGAGTAGTTTTGAATATTTCAAAATACATGAGCATTTATAGTTAAAGGTTAAGATGTATTCCTTTGTACTAAGCTGGCTTTGCAACATAGAGTGTGGTGAAAAGTTGAAATGTATCCCATTTCCAATCAATATTGTCTATTACTCAGACCCAATATTAACTCTTGGAACTGACAATTTGAAATATTTTGTTTTATATGTCTTGATATGAACAAAATGGGCACATATGCTATTTTTTGTGTGTGTGTGTGTACGTATGTATTGATTAATTATAAAAGTAATAGAAAAACAAAAAGAAAAGGTTAATACACAAATAATAATATTTTCGTGTTTACTATTGAAGTCTTTCTCCTATGTATTTTAATAAAATTATGCATTAAAAAAAGAAAGTTTTATAGCCTCCTGTTTTTACTTGTTTAGTCACTAAATCGTATGCAACTCTGCATCCCCGTGAAGTGCAGCACACCAGGCTTCCCTGTCCTTGACTGTCTGGTAGTGCTTGCTCAAAGTCATGTCCATTGAGTCAGTGAGGCCATCCAACCATCTCATCCGCTGTCACTCCCTTCTCCTCCTGCCCTCAATGTTTGCCAGCATCAATGCCTTTTCCAGTGAGTCAGCTCTTCGCATCAGGTGGCCAAAGTATTAGAGCTTCAGCTTCAGCATCAGTCCTTCCAATGAATATTCTGGGTTGATTTCCTTTAGAATTGACTGGTTTGATCTCCTTGCAGTCCAAGGGACTCTCAAGAGTCTTCTCAAGCACCACCGCAGTTCAAAAGCATCAATTCGTGAGTGCTCAGCCTTCTTTATGGCCCAACTCTCACATCCACCCATGACTACTGGAAAAACCACAGCTTCCACTATATGGATCTTTGTCAGCAAGTTGATGTCTCTGCTTTTTAATACATTGGGTTTGTCATAGCTTTTATTCCAAGGAGCAAGCATCTTTTAATTTCATGGCTGCCGTCACTGTCTGCAGTGATTTTGGAGCCCAAGAATATAAAATCTGCCACTTTTTCCCCATTTACAGCTTTCCTGGTGGCTTAGACGGTAAAGAATCTGCCTGCAGTGCAGGAGACCTGGGTTTGATCCCTGGGTTGGGAAGATGTGCTGGAGAAGGGAATGGTGTGGCAACCCACTCCAGTCTTCTTGCCTGGAGAATCCCCGTGGACAGAGGAGCCTGGCAGGCTACAGTCCATGAGATGACAAAGAATCGAACGTGACTGAGCTACTACTGACAACACAACACATTTACCATGAAATACTGGCAATGTAAACATGTTTTCAGGTCAACACGTATTCTTCAACAACACAGTTTTTAATAGTGAAGCCAAGACATTTTAACACTTTCAATTGACCATGAGGTGGGATAGCAAAGAAAATTTCTTCTGCTTTTATACCATAGACCTGGCTCCAAGATAACCACTTATCCAACTTGTAAATAACTCTAAAGAAGAGGTTAAAAGAGAGAATCTAAAACATGTTGTCTCAATAAATGCTAATTAACAGTGGAAGTATATGAGATACAGATATGTTTTTTAACAGAAGAGTCATGCTGCCAGTCCTCTCTCTACCTATTCTGTTAGCACTTGGGTACCACCCACAGTCCAGGGTACTGATGATTGCTTCATAAACTTTTCCATATTATTTAGAGAGTAAAGAGGAGAACTATTTTATTAAACACACACACACACACACACACACACACACACACACACACATAAAGAGAAGGAAGAAAGGTGAACCCAATCAATTTTGCTTGAATAATTCAAGCTCAGAGACTTAATCGTTAACTAGACCCTAAACATTGTGTGGGTGTTATTTTAAATGTTCCGGTTAAAGTGTGAACATGCTTGTTAATGAAACCAAAGCAAGGCAAAGCCCCAGCAGTCCCACAGTGCTTGAAGTGATCCTACAAAACGTGAGTGCTACAGGCTACATGGCAGGGTGTTCTTTGGATAAAGAACCTGAAGGAGGGCTTTGTGAAATTTTGCTGAGGGGACTGGAGATTAGATGTAACCGCAAACCCAAATTATTTGAAATAATCAGGAAAAGTTTTACGAAGATGCTAGGAAGTATTCTGACCTTTCAGAAAAGAAATAGGACAGGAGAGGACAGAGATAGGAGAGTGAAAAGAATAAGACAGGATGGGGTCATTAAGCCTAGTCCAACGAATCCTCCAATTCTGGCCTGCAAAGGGGAGAACTGATCCAACAATTAACATTTATAACAACCAGCCCACTCTTACCTTGCTATATCTTACTCCAGAATAACTATAGGTTCAATAATGAAGAACAGAGCCCAAAAGCAAGGTGAGTGTCACAGCAGGGCTTCAGGTATAGTAACACACAAGTATTTTACTACTTTGCCTTTCAGCCCAGTTAGCCCATCCTGACCCTGAAAATGATTGACTTGGTTTAGTGCTTTCTGAGAATAAAATGCCGCCAAATGCTTGTCCTCCCTTCAGGTCTGGCTCCTGACATGAGTAATACCAGCTGCAAAAGCTGATGTTATTTAAAAAAAAAAAAAAGGAGGGGCAAGGGGAGAACACTTTACAATATGACAACACTCTCCTGAGTACTTTAACTGTGATTTCCCCTCCCTGTCCAGCTCCCTTTGTTTTGGTGGTGAGAAGGTGAAGAGGAAGGGGGTATTTTAATAGCAAAGCAGAAGACTTCCAAATGGCATTAATAGAAAACAGAGTGCTAAAACTTGACTAAATGCTCTCAAACAAGAAATGGACCCCTGTTCCTTTACATTCTTCATGACTTCCACATTTTATCAGCTCAGAAAACACATGAATATGAGCCTCCAGTGCCTTAACTTAGCTTCCTTTTTTATGCCCTCAGACCAGCTTCCTGCTATCACTCCTCATTCCTGAATCAGCATAGCTGCCTATCACTGCTTTCTACCCAGTTTCTTCTTAGTTCACAACATAATATTCATAATACCTCCTAAAGTGTGTTTTCTTTATTGCATCCTTCTCTTCCCTGATGAAAAATATTTTGTGATTCTCTTTGAGTTATTTTTATTCATAGAAAAAATAAATTTGAAAAAGCTACAACTAAAATTCAGGTCACCCTAACCCCAGATTCCTTACTTTTTTTTTTAACCCTACGTTAATCTAACAACACAAGAGATGACTCTACACGTGGACATCACCAGATGGTCAATACTGAAATAAGATTTATTATATTCTTTGCAGCCAAAGATGGAGAAGCTCTATACAGTCAGCAAAAACAACACTGGGAGCTGACTGTGGCTCAGATTATGAACTCCTTATTGCCAAATTCAGACTTAAATTGAAGAAAGTAGGGAAAAATACTAGATCATTCAGGTATGACCTAAATCAAATCCCTTATGATTATACAGTGGAAGTGAAAAATAGATTGAAGGGATTAGATCTGATAGACAGAGTGCCTGAAGAACTATGAACAGAAGCCCATGACATTATACAGGAAGCAGTGATCAAGACCATCCCCCCAAAAAGAAATGTAAAAAGGCAAAATGATTGGCTTGAGAAGGCCTTACAAAAATCTGTTACAATAATAGAAGTGAAAGGCAAAGGAGAAAAGGAAAGATATACCTTTTTAAATGCAGAGTTCCAAAGAATAGCAAAGGATAGCTAAGAAACCCTTCCTCAGCTATCAATGCAAAGACATAGAGGAAAACAACAGAATGGGAAAGACTAGAGATCTCTTCAAGAAAATTAGAGAGACTAGGGGAAAATTTCATGCAAAGATGAGCACAATAAAGGACAGAAATATTATGGACCTAACAGAAGCAGAAAATATTAAGAAACGGTGGCAAGAAAACACAGAAGAACTGTACAAAAAAGATATTCATGACTCAGATAACCACGATGGTGTGATCCCTCACCTAGAGCCAGACATCCTAGAATGAGAAGTTAAATGGGCCTTAGGAAGCAGCACTACAAACAAACCTAGTGGAATTCCAGTTGAGCTCTTTCAAATCCTAAAAGATGATGCTGTGAAAGTGCTGCACTCAATATGCCAGCAAATGTGGAAAATTCAGCAGTGGCCACAGGACTGGAAAAGGTCAGTTTTCATTCCAATCCCAAAGAAAGGCAATGCCAAAGAATGTTCAAACTACTGCACAAGTGCGCTCATCTCACATGCTAGCAAAGTAATGCTCAAAATTCTAGGAGCCAGACTTCAACACTGCATAAACTGTGAACTTCCAAATGTTCAAGCTGGATTTAGAAAAGAAACCATAGATTTAACCATTTAGAACCATAAATCAAATTGCCAACATCTGCTGGGCCATTGAAAAAGCAAGAGGGTTCCAGAAAAACATCTACTTTGCTTTATTTACTACACCAAAGCCTTTGACTGTGTGGATCACAATAAACTGTGGAAACTTCTTCACAAGATGGGAATACCAGACCACCTGACCTGCCTCCTGAGAAATATGTATGCAGATCAAGAAGGAGTAGTTAGAATTGGACACGAACAACAGACTCATTACAAACTGGGCAAGGAGTATGTCAAGGCTATATATTGTGATGCTGCTTATTTAATTTATATGCAGAGTATATCATGTGAAATATTGTGTTTGGTGAAGCACAAGCTGGAATCAAGATTGCAGGGAGAGAAATCAATAACCTCAGATATGCAAATGACACCACCCTAATGGCAGAAGGTGAAGAAGAACTAAAGAGCCTCTTGATGAAAGTGAAAGAGGAGAGTTAAAAAGTTGGCTTAAAACTCAACATTCAGAAAACTAAGATCATGGCATCTAGTCTCATCACTTCATGGCAAATAGATGGGGAAACAATGGAAACAGTGACAGACTTTATTTTTGGGGCTCCAAAATCACTGCAGATGGTGATTACAGCCATGAAATTAAAAGACCGTTGCTTCTTGGAAGAAAAACTATGACCAATCTAGACAGCATGTTAAAAAGCAAGACATTACTTTACCAACAAAGGTCCATCTAGTTAAACTTATGGTTTTTCTGGTAGTCATGTTTGGATGTGAGAGTTGGACTATAAAGATAGCTGAGGAATGAAGAATTGATGCTTTTGAAATGTGGTGTTGGAGAAAACTCTTGAGAGTTCCTTGAACTGCAAGGAGATCCAACCAGTCAATCCTAAAGGAAGTTAGTCCTGAACATTCATTGAAAGGACTGATGCTGAAGTTGAAACTCCAATATTTTGGCCATCTGATGCGAAGAACCGACTCATTGGAAAAGCTGCTGATGCCGGGAAAACTTGAAGGCGGGAGAAGGCAACAACAGAGGATGAGATGGTTGGATGGCATCAGTGATGCAATGGACATGAGTTTGAGTAGGCTCTGGGAGTTAGGGTTGGACAGGGAAGCCTGACATGCTTTAGCCCATGGAGTCACAAAGAGTCAGATATGACTGAGCGACTGAACTGAACTGAACTGATGGTATTCTATCTGTAAGTGTTTCTCAATTCTAAGTAGAGCATGACTGACTTTAAAAGAAAAAGAAATAATTATTGTGGAACCTATTCATTAACTTGAATTACCTTTATTTTAATTTTACTTGACTATCCATAACAAAAACTATGAATTTCTCATGCCTAGAATTTTTAGGTATTGATAAAGCCAAAACATATTAGCAAAATAAATGAAAATCCTTAAAATACTAGGAAAAAATATGAAATTTCAAGGAAAAAGAAGATATATATAAAATTTTGAATGTAAAAGGCAAAATTGTTATTAAAAGTAAATTATTTTAGCATTAACTTGAGAAAATCAACTAGCAAATTATTTAAAATAGTAAGAGTCTAAGCAGGGGGCAAGAAAAAGAAAACCTTGAAAAATGATGGCTTCCACCACAGATCAGAAATGGCTAGTTTGAAAATCTACCATAAGAAGAAAATCTTATATATAATTTAAACAAACATTATAACTTACCTGGGTGTTAATTTTAAATACACCAGATTTTGTGGAGGGACATGTTTTAAAGGAAAAATATTCATAAGGGATCATCTGAATAAATATCTATTATTTCTGCACACATTCATCAATAGAAAACAGAATATGCAAAGACTCAATTCTGCCTGAATTAAACTACACATTCAATACAATTGTAATCATGACTAAAATAGTATTTTTAATGAAAGTTGCAAACTGATTCTAAATTTATAAAGAAGAGTATATACATAAAATAGCATGTACATGCATGTAGATAAAATGAGTGTGGTTATAGTTTAAGAAACAGAGAAACATAAATTAGTTATATAGTACATAAATATAAGGGGCTTGCCTAGTGGCTCAGGGGTAAAGAATCCTACTGCCAATACAGGAGACATGAGTTTAGTCCTGGGTGGGAAAGATCTCCTGGAGAAGGAAATGGCAACCCACTCCAGTATTCTTGCTTGGGAAATCCCATGGATAGAGGTGGCTCGGGTTGAAAAGAGTAAGATACAACTTATTGGCTAAGCAACAACAACAAAAAAAATATAAGACCTCCAGTTTAGGGAAAATCATTGCTAAATAGCAAAAAAAAAAGCCATAATGGAAAATTTAGCTAAATTAAGAAATTTCTGCAACAATGAACCTGACAAATTCAAAACAAGTTATAGATCTTGAGATGTATATTTAAAATACACAAAAGGTAAATGATAAATATTCAGATTTCCATAAATTAATACAAAACAAAGCTATAAAATTTGGGACATAGAAAATACAAATGGTTAATTTATATATAAATTAACTACTAAACCACTAAACCACTAGAAACCACTCTAGAAACAAAAGACAAAGAAATAAAAAGAACAATAAAATATCATTTTTATAGATAAAAGCAAGACATCTTGAAGTTTAATAATAATTTTTTAAATGAAATAGTAAATTTTTGCAGCCGCTCTGAAAAGTAATTTGGAATGAAATTATAAATGAGTTTGCCCCATAATTTAACTTCTAAGCATCCATCCTTCAGATAGTCAAACAACCACACAAAGAAACACAAACAATAACATTCATTGAAGGGTTTTAATACCAAAAAACAAAACTTTTAACAAGATAATTGCCTCAGAAATTGTGTGATACTCATACTTTGAAATAATTTCCCACAGTTGAGAAAAAAAGAAAAGGCATGTAAAGTAGATACATACAAATTCTCTTGGATAACTTACTAAGATAATTTCATGAGACAAAGAAAATAATATAACACAAGCTATAACTTATGCTTTTATAAGAATCTTAAACACAATACATATATTGTATAAGTACTCAAAGGTGTAAAAAAAGGGTTAAAAATATCACATGACTGATTTGTATGATCAACTCCAGAGCATAAACATGGGGCTGGGATTGTGTTGGAAGCCAAAAGAGATTTAACCAGCTGCTGCAGTGAGTTTAGTGTTTGCTTTTTGATGCTTTTTTACTTTTGTTTACACTTTAGTTATGTCATTAAAATTAATTTTTAACATTAAAATTTGTAACCTGAATATAACTTCACATACTATAGTTGGTGAAGTGAAAGTAGCTCAGTGGTGTCCGACTCTTTGTGAACCCATGGACTATACAATCCATGGAATTCTCCAGGCCAGAATATTGGAGTGGATAGCCTTTCCCTTCTTCAGGGGATCTTTCAACCCAGGGAGCAAACCTAGGTCTCCCATATTGCAGGCAGACTTTTTACCAGCTGTGTCACTGAGGAAGCCCAAGAATATTGAAGTGGGTAGCCCATTCCTTCTCCAGGGGATCTTTCTGACCCAGGAATCCAACCGGGGTCTCCTATATTGCAGGCGGATTCTTTATCAGCTGAGTTACCAGGGAAATCCACTGTATTTGGGACTGAAACCAAATTTAGGGCCTGTACTTTTCTATTTTTAGTATCTCCTCCAGGTTAAGTGTAAAACCCTTGTCTTAGAATTATATACAGTAGGCAGTGCAGAAATATATTGCTGATGACATATATTCTTGTTTAGGCAGCCAGGCAAGCCCTCCAACAAGGTACATGTGGAGTGAGTGGCAGGGCTTGCAGAGAGAAGGGAGCCAGATGCACAACCTTGCTGGGAAGAAAGTCTTCCATGGCTACTGGCCAGCCACCAGAATTATTTCCTCTCCCAGGCTGCTAGAAGAAGCTGAGTTGCCTTGTGTCTCTGTATCATGGACCACATAAAAAAGCAAGACTGATGTTCTGTCACCGCTCAGTGATGGCTGGTCAAGCTTTTAAGCTGAATCTTTCATGCAGGAGAAGCCAGAAGCCTTCTCACAGACCCCATTCAGAGCATCTTTCTATCTGCTTTCTTTCAAACACAAGTAACAAGTTTACATTGCTTTACATAAATATAACAATAAAAAGCATATCATTCCCAATAACTAAACTGTAAAATAACTAAAGTTGAAAAAAAAATATGAGACTCTTATGTGTACCATTGAAATGCCCTGATAACTCAAAGACTATTTTGATTAATAGAGTTGCACCACACAGATTCGTTGGGGAAATCAATATTGAAAAGCTATAGATTATCTTCAAATATATATAAGTTAAAAATAGTTCTTATAAAAATTTCATTAATTTCTTCCAATTTTAAAAATATTTTTCCATCTTGTGCTTTTAGAAAGTTTTCCCCATGTTTCTCATTTCCAAAGCAGTTGGTTGGCTTGTATTACAGATGAAATTTTGTTTGCAGGTGCTTTCCAGTTTCAGAGAGGAAAGCCTTCTGATTCTGTGCTCAGTGTAGACGTGGTTAGCTTAGTGTAATTAGTTCTCTCCTGTTATTATTTGGACAGTTTATATTTTTATTAAACATAACCCATGTTTTTGTTTATATATATATAAACAAAGACAAGAATTCTCCAGGCAAGAATACTGAAGTTGGTTGCCATTCCCCACCCAGGAATCAAACCCGCATCTCTTGCATCTCCTGCATTGGGAGGCAAGTTCATTACCACTAGTGTCACCTGGAAAGCACCATATGTACATATATATATATATATATATATATATATATATATATATGCATATAACTCTTCAGTTCAGTCACTCACTCATGTCTGACTCTTTGTGACCCCATGGACTGTAGCACGCCAAACCTCCCTGTCCATCACCAACTCCCAGAGTTTACTCAAACTCATGCCCATTGAGTCGGTGATGCCATCCAAAAGTAGAAAAATAAATATATATATATATGTGTGTGTGTGTGTGTGTAACATATGTTGCCTATATTACATGGGGAAATCAGAGAAACAATGTATTAAAAGATGGGTTCAAGAGGGAGAAGACATATGTATTTCTAATGCTGGTTCATGTTGATTTATGACAAAAACCACCACAATATTGTGAAGTATTGATCCTCTAATTAAAAAAAAAAATTGCAACATTTTGGTAAAGATACTGTATCAATAACTGAAATCACTTGTCTGTTTTAAGCTGCACATATTCTATGTGTTAGGTAGACAAAAATAATCATCTAATCAAATGTAACTGTGGAATACAATATGTAGAGTATGATATTAAGTGAAAATTATGAAACAAAAACAAACAGAAATATACTTGAATAATTCTGAATACCTAAATCCTTGTATGGACTATTTATAACTATGATTGACATGTTAATTTCTGAAATTTTTAGCCAAATTCTTTAAGGTAGTATAATTTGTATTACACATAATTTGTCATATAATTACATCACCTTTCTCTGTAAAAGACAAAATAATTCATTGACTCACAGTCACCAAATGTTATTGACTCTAACAATAAAAATAATAAAATGATTTTAAAAATAATAATAATACAATGAAATTATTGCATACTGTAAGATCTTAACCGATTACCTCTTATGGGCATTGGTAGAACTTACTGATGACTAGAACTTCTTCAAATCAAGAACCATATACTCAGAGACTAAAATTTGCTGCTTACTGTAAACTTAGAGTGAATATGACCCCAAATCAATTTCTGCTTCTAAATGTAAAAGAAAAGATGAAATTAATATTATGATACAAATCTTAGAATCAGACTTGTTATGGGACATTCTTAATGTAATGGATAATGTGTGTACTGTAGGAAGTAACATCTCATAGTGCAATGAAGTATATGACATTAAAATAGGTAACTGAGTGCTGACAGTGAACAGAGAGAGCATTCCATCTTTCATCCTAGAGCTGAAATTTCTAGTGTTAACCTTAAATGAGAACCTTGGAATAACCAGAGTTGTTAGGATCCAGGTAGATTGAATTTGGGCTTCCCAGGTGACTCAGTAGTAAAGAATCCGCCTGCCAATGTAGGAGATGTGGTTTCAATCCCTGAGTTGGGAAGATCCTCTGGAGAAGGAAATGACAATTCACTCCAATATTCTTGCTGGGGAATCCCATGGACAGAGTATCCTGGTGGGTTACAGTACATGAGGTCAAAAAGAGTCAGAAATGACTTACTGACTAAACAACACTACCTTGAATTTAAGGTTAATCTAAGCCTTGAGAAGATTTCCAGAGTAGGATCTTATTCTCAAGTAAAGCCCTTTCCTACTACACAGCACTTTGAACGTTGGATTTTCCCACCATCTCAATGAGTTCTTTCCTGGAATATAATGGTATCTTGAAGCCAGACCACAGTGATATATGGTTGTCACTCTATAAATAAGGTTAGATAGATTTGTAGGATTCTATGACTTTTTGAAATGTCTGTGATTCTTCTCTTGTTTTTCTTTTCTCTCGCTCTCTTTTTTTGTTTGTTTGTTTTTTATCATTCTCTTTTTTCCTTTAAATTTCAAGCTTTTTACTGGTATGTGGTCTCAGCGGTGGTTCAGGAAATAAATACATTACAGACCTCTGCTTTATAATGAAGAGAGAAGATCACAGAAATCTGAGTTCTCTTGATGATTTCTTGCTTTTAATCTTAAAATGTATGCAGGCATGAATGTAAAAGAACTAATTTAGTTGATCCAATTAACTTCATAATGCAAGTGCAACATATCATTAATGCTATTTCTTCCCATTTGTTTAATGGATTATCTAATTCATTTTATATGAAAAAGTAAAACAAAGTTAGAGTCAGATGTTGAAGGATTTAATTGAGAATGTGGGACAGAAAAGAAGCTACACAGAATTGTGTAATAACAAAGCTAGGGCATAAAATAAGCTTAATGCATTTCATAAAGCTTAACGTAATTTAATTTTATCAGAACTAAGTTCTTCTATGTAACTAAATGGCTTGCAATGCTGTTTATGATTTACCCATTGTGTCTCTCATCTGTAGCTTCCCTCGTAGCTTAGTTAGTAAAGAATCCTCCAGCAATGTGGGAGAAAGCCATTCGATTCTTGGGTCTGGAAGATATGCTGGAGAAAGGAGAGTCTACCCACTCTAGTATTCTTGGGCTTCCCTAGTGGCTCAGCTGGTAAAGAATCCGCCTGCAATGTGGGAGACCCTGGTTCAATCTCTGAGTTGGAAAGATCCCCTGGAGAAGAGAAAGGCTACCCACTCCAGTATTCTGGCCTGGAGAATTCCATGGTAGCAAAGAGTTTGACATGACTGAATGACTTTTCCTTCACTTGTCATCTGTGGGTTCATCTTAAACTCATCTTTTTCTAAAGCATAGGAATTTAAGAAAATCCAGCCCAAATTATGTGACTAAACTTTGTGTCAAATTGGAATATTTGTCCCATTTCTCTTGTTCCCTTGCCCCATCACTAGCGTGTGCCCTGGGTCCTGCCTGACTCTTTGTGGCCTCGTGCACAGCAGCCTGCCAGGCTCCTCTGTCCTTGGGGATTCTCCAGGCAAGAAGACTGGAGTGGGTTACCATGCCCTGCTCCAGGGGATCTTCCCAACCCAGGGAACAAACCCGGGTCTCCAGCATTGCAGGCAGATTCTTTACTACCTGAGCCACCAGGGAAGCCCAAGTCTACTGGAGTGGGTAGCCTATCCCTTCTCCAAGGGATCATCCCAACTCAGGAACCAAACCAGGGTCTCCTGGTGGATTCTTTACCAGCTGAGCAACCAGGGAAGCCCCTATCACCAGATTAATGCTCAATTTTGAAAACTCAATTCTTGAGAATATTTCCCCCACACTTGCCAGTGCTGTTGAAAAAAATCTCACCTGCCCACCCTCCCGTTTTCTTTCCCTTTCTTCCTTAGTTTCTTCATTTTGAAAATAAAAATAGCTACTAATGCAGGTACATTTTAAGCTTTTGGAGAATAAATATCATAAGTGGAAAGAAAAAAAAACATATTTCTGTATTCTGACAAACAGAGATAACTTCTCTTAAAACTTTGAAGCTAAAATATAATCTTTTTTGTTTGTTTGTTTCACTTTGTGGGGAACAAATACAGGGAGTGTGTTTTCTGGGTCCTTATGTACTGAATATGTCTTTTAACTCTCCCATATCATTCTTTGTATAATTTAAATATACCCATCATATAAAGCATGCGACTTTAGATTTAAAAAAAATTCTTATTTCAAGCAGAAATTCTTTGTCTTTAAACAAAATAGCTGTACACATCTTAATTTTGCTCTTATTTTAAATCTTGCATATATTTTGTACCTTTTCTTTCCTGCATCTCAGTTTTTGCTAGACTGTAATTTATTTTTAAGTTATTTTTTGCATTTTGCATATTATGTTATTTTCGTAATGAATACTTTTCATATTTTACAAATAGTTATCAATTTATATTTTTCTAACAATCTTAAGAATTATTCAGTGGCTACAAGATAGGAAAGTACAGAACTATTTTCTTCTCTGTGGTGTATAGTTTTTTTGAGATCATCTGAAATTGTGGTTCCACATGGTTGTTTGTGTTTATGTCAGTAATTTGTACATCATTTCTCTTTTACCTTACTTTTATTAACAACAAAAAAAGAAAGGTAAACAAACTGTAAATTATTTGCCAAGCTTATGTAGAAGAAAAATATTACATTCCCCCTATGATCTAGTTTTTATTTTCTTTTTATTCTTCAGATTCCACTGATTCACCCAGTGCTAACAAACAGGATTTTTCACAGAGCCCTGAGGCCAGAGGCTCTCCTAATTAGCAACTGCTTGTGAGAGACACTCGGAACTGAGAGAAGAGAAGAAACAGTGGTTGATTCTGAAGGATGAAATAGAATTTTAAATAATGAAAGCACGCTGCAGGAAATAATTCAATAGACTTAGAAAATGAAATGTTATACACAGAACTATAATCTTTTTTTGTTTTGTTTTGTTTTCTGCATGTAGTAACTATAAAATACTTGTCCTTGAATTTTCTCTGAAAGGTAACCTTTAATCTCAAGGAATTTTTCCTCTAATTAATCATCATAAATTATATTTAATTCTGTTAATTTATGCATATAGTTTTGTAAGATATATAAATATCCGTTCCTTTTTATTTAAATAATTTTATATTTTCTTATCTTCCTTTGTGTAAAAAAAGAAATATATTGATGCCATCTTGTTTTAAAATAATAGATTTGCATGATTATTTTCACATCCTCTGTGACACAGGGAATGAACATCTTCAGGCATAACTATTCACTTGGAACATTGCATGTGTCTGAAATAATATTAATGGCTTTTTATTGGCCTTTGATTCCATAGAAAGTAATCCTATCTGCTGGTACTTATGGAATCTATATTTCATGGGACAAGCCAGTCACTGGACAAGCCAGGTAAACACTTCTGCTTGTTAACCACTTAAAAATCTTTTGAAAGCACTGATAGCCACCACAATGTTTAAAGGTAGAAATTGTATACAACTTTATATGCAAACAGTAGAGAAGGCCCAGGACAGGTGAGTCTAAGAATCTTACACAATTGCTCTGTTGTTCACAAGTTTTTTTTCCTATATTTGGCACTTTTTATTTAACAGTATTTTTTAAAAAGAAGATTCAAGTCCACTGAATATGAGGAAAAACAAATGACAAATTTGTTCTCTGGTTCTAGACCCCTAGGACACCTCTGTGTTAACTGCATTTCAGTCTAAGGTCAAAGTGCATTTATGCTTTAAAAATGTTCATTTCTGGTGTTTGTGTACATATAATTTCTTTGTGAATATGAAAAGGATAAAACTCAGGGATTCTGGAGTTGTAGATACTCTCTTAGTATCACTCTTCTCCTTAAGTTTGCACACACACACACACACACACACACACACAAACCCTATAAGCAAATTCGCTGTGTGATTCTTTTGGATATACAGTACATGACCTCCAACACACTATGTCTCATTATTTAATAAAATGTCAGTTGACATACATTTCTCAAAACTAAGTATTTTAAAGAAATATAGCCACCCCATCTGCACCTGTGCTATATCTTAAAATTTAATTTTACACATATTTTTCTTTAGAGACTAAAATCAAGTGAACAGTTTGAACAAATCAGGCTGACCCTCCATATAATTAACTTTATAGAAATGCATTTTGATTTGTTGCCAGCAACTTATATTCATGATTTTAAAAAGAAACTATGCAATAAATACATGCTTAAGCAAATAGTGCATATATTAATACTTGTAAATTATTTTATAATTTTTTAAATATAAATTTATTTATTTTAATCGGAGGTTAGTTACTTTACAATATTGTATTGGTTCTGCCATACATCAACACGAATCTGCCACAGGTATACACGTGTTCCCCATCCCAACCCCCCTCCCTCCTCCCTTCTCATACCATCCCTCTGGGTCGTCCCAGTGCACCAGCCCCAAGCAACCAGTATCATGCATCAAACTTGGACTGGCGGTTCATTTCATATATGATATTGTACATGTTTCAGTGCCATTCTCCCTAATCATCCCACCCTATCCCTCTCCCACAGAGTCCAAAACACTGTTCTATACATCTGTGTCTCTTTTGCTGTCTCACATACAGGATTATTGTTACCATCTTTCTAAATTCCATACATCACTCATAATCAGAGAAATGCAAATCCAAACCACAATGAGGTACCATTTCATACCAGTCAGAATGGCTGCGATCCAAAAGTCTACAAGCAATAAATGCTGGAGAGGGTGTGGAGAAAAGGGAACCCTCTTACACTGTTGGTGGGAATGCAAACTAGTACAGCCACTTTGGAGAACGGTGTGGAGATTTCTTAAAAAACTGGAAATAGAACTGCCTTATGACCCAGAAATCCCACTGCTGGGCATACCGAGGAAACCAGAATTGAAAGAGACACGTGTACCCCAATGTAAATTATTTTATATGTTATAGAGTATTAATCCTCCCCCTTTAGGGGGACTGTCATATAAAGAAGTACTGTTGAATTTCTATCACTCACAATACAAATAACATCTCCACTAAAGTCACCTTTTGCCCTTTGCTTGCTAAAAAGTTTAGAAGCTAATTAACTCCCTGTATTTACCTAGTTGTGCAGATCAATGTGTTACACATTTTAACCCATTTAGGCCTCATTTATAAATTCACTATGCCTTGTAATTTTTAGTATCTAGTAGAGAGTGTGACTAATTTATTGATAAAATTATGTCATTACATGTATATGTGCAGTACTTATAGCAATATTCTTAGATACATACACTTTGACTTGGTAATTTAATGTCTGAGAATATAGCTAAGGGCATAATCAAACATAGACATGATGATTTATGAGCCATGATTTACTATGCATTATTTAAAGAAGTTAACATTTATGAAATAATATCAGAATCTAATAATAGGATATGTGTTAATTAAATTATGTGCTAATACTAATAGTATGAAACATGCTATCATAATACATTTAAGGAGGAGGAAAAGTTCTCATGCTATGATGTTGAATGAACAAAGCAGAATGTAGATACAAAATTATAATGCTTTATAGTTTTAATTTTATGAGAACCATGTATATTTTAAAGGAAAGAAAAACTGAAAATACCTATACCAAAATGTTCTCAGAAGTTCTCTGAGTAAAGGTATTTTAGATAATGTCACTGAGTTATTATCTATTTCTTCATTTTCTAGATTTTCTAAAATATTTACCTAAAATACTAAGATTATCTTTTATAACTGGAAAAAAGCAGTGTATTATTATAAAATGATCATTTTTCAAAGCCAAAGCAAAATATTATATGGAACAACTAGAAGTAAGTTGGATTTTTTTGGTTTTATTTGCAATTTTCCTTCTTGTCAATAAAGAGTAAAAGAATAACAACAAAACATTTGACAATTGTCTCATGCATCAAATGATTACATCGTTACAGAAGACACTATTTATGAATTTTGAGTATACAATATTTTATTAAATGATCACTTATTAAAGCACTTTCTGGGAACTGTACAAATTCAAAATATAAAGTCAATCATAATTAGGAAAATTACCAAGAAAAAAAGACATAAGATTCCAGTATTACAATTTGGAAAACTGATCAGGCAAAGCAAATGACGTTAAAATGTTATCTTTGAGGGATGGGAGATTAAAAACTGATATTTATGGTATCAGTAAGATAGTACGAATAAGAATCTCTTACCTTCGTATTGCTCAACTACAGAAAGGTGAGTTCCTGCATATAAATTTATTTCTTTTGAAGTAAGCAGGTATAAAGCTGTTTGATAGACTTTATCTTACATACCTGAAGCCATAGTCCCTCTGGGTTACTGAGCTTTGTTCATCTATTTCAGTCTGAAAAATACCTTCTCTCAACAAACAGGATGCTGCTCAAACGAATATGTGGACAGTAAAATGATACAATATACCACAACCTATACTAGAGCCTTTTATGACTGAGAACAACAAGCAAGAAACATGAAATGTTTCTGGTAAAAACAAATAGGTAAAGTAAATACATAAATTCAAAACATTTTGAAAATAAAGTATTTTCTTCAGTTTATATTTTCAAGTATTCTCCAAAGAAATAACCAAAGATGGCAATACAATAAAAATTGTTGCTGTCCAGTTACTAAGTCATGTCCTAAGTCATAACTAATAATATGTTAGTTCAGTTCAGTTCAGTCCAGTTCAGTCACTCAGATGTGTCTGACTCTGTGACTCCATGGACTCCAGCATGCCAGGCTTCCCTGACCTTCACCATCTCCTGGAGTTTGCTCAAACTCATATCCATTGAGTCAGTGATGCCATCTAATCATCTTATCCTCTGTCATCCTCTTCTCCTCTTGCCTTTAGTCTTTCCCAGCATCAGGGTCTTTTCCAATGCAAAACCTCATTGATTTTTATATGGTATGGTATTGGCAACATAATGGAGTAGGAAGCTTGGTCTTTATAGCTGGTATATGTTACCAAAATGTGGTTTAGAAAGCGCGCCGGCTGCTACGGACCTCACAGAAGCATGGCCGAGAGGAGCTACCCCACGTCCGAGGTCAGGGGCTGTGGCAGAGAGGAGCTACCACACACCCAAGGTTAGGGGAGGCGGCCGAGAGGAGCAACCCCACGTCCAAGGAGCAGTGGCTGCACAGGCAAAGGAGCGCTGAGAGGAGCTACTCCACATTGAAGGTCAGGAGGGCGGCCGTGAGAAGATACCCTTCGTCCAGGTAAGGAGCAGAAGCTGCACTTTTCTGGAGCAGCCGTGAAGAGATATGCCATGTCCAAGGTAAGAGAAACCTAAGTGAGACAGTAGGTGTTGCAAGAGGGCATTAGAGGGCAGATACACTGAAACCATAACCACAGAAAACTAGCCAATCTGATCACATGGACCACAGCCTGGTCTAACTCAATGAAACTAAGCCATGCCATGTGGGGCCACTCAAGATGGGAGGGTCATGGTGCAGAGGTCTGACAGAATGTTGTCCACTGGAGAAAGGAATGGCAAACTGCTTCAGTTTTCTTGCATTGAGAATCCCATGAACAGTATGAAAAGGCAAAATGATAGGATACCAAAAGGGGAACTCCCCAGGTTGGTAGGTGCCCAATATGCTACTGGAGATCAGTGGAGAAATAACTCCAGAAAGAAGCAAAAACAATACCCAGTTGTGGATGTGACTGGTGATAGAAGCAAGATCCAATGCTGTAAAGAGCAATATTGCATACGAACCTGGAATGTCAGGTCCATGAATCAAGGCAAATTGGAAGTGGTCAAACAGGTGATGGCAAGAGTGAACATCTACATTCAAGGAATCAGTGAATTAAAATGGACTAGAATGGGTACATTCAACTCAGATGACCATTATATCTACTCCTGTGGGCAGGAATCCCTTAGAATAAATGGATTAGCCATCATGGTCAACAAAAGAGTCCAAAATGCAGTTTTTTTCTTTTTTTTAAATTCTGCTAAGTTGCTTCAGTCGTGTCCGAATCTCTGTGACCCCATAGATGGCAGCCCACCAGGCTGCCCTGTCCCTGGGATTCTCCAGGCAAGAATACTGGAGTGGGTTGCCATTTCCTTCCGCAATGCATGAAGGTGAAATGTGAAAGTGAGTAGCTCAGTCCTGTCCGACTCTGAGCGACCCCATGGACTGCAGCCTACTGGGCTCCTCCATCCACGGGATTTTCCAGGCAAGAGTACTGGAGTGGGGTGCCATCGCCATCTCCGCTGACATGCAGTACTTGGATACAATTTCAAAATAAAGGAATGATCTCTGTTTGTTTCCAAGGCAAATCATTCAATATCACAGTAATCCAAGCCTATGCCCCAACGAATAACACTAAAGAAGCTGAAGTTGAAGGGTTCTATGAAGACCTACAAGACCTTTTAGAACTAACACCCAAAAAAGATGTCCTTTCCATTATAGGGGACGGGAATGCAAAAGTAGGAAGTCAAGAAACACCTGGAGTAATAGGCAAATTTGGCCTTGGAATATGGAACAAAGCAGCGCAAAGGTTAGTAGAGTTTTGCCAAGAGAACAAACTGGTCATAGCAAACACCCGCTTTCAACAACACAAGAGAAGACTCTACAGATTGACATCACAAGATGGTCAACACGGAAATCAGATTGATTATATTCTTTTCAGCCAAAGATGGAGAAGCTCTATACAGTCAGCAAAAACAAGACTGGGAGCTGACTGTGGCTCAGCTAATGAACTCCTTATTGCCAATTCAGATTTAAATTGAAGAAAGTGGGGGAAACTACTAGGTCATTCAGGTATGACCTAAATCAAATCCCTTACGATTATACAGTGGAAGTGAGAAATAGATTAAGGGATTAGATCTGATAGACAGAGTGCCTGAGGAACTATGGATGGAGGTTCGTGACATTTTACAGGAGACAAGGATCAAGACCATCCCCAAGGAAAAGAAATGCAAAAAAGCAAAATGGCTGTCTGAGGAGGCCTTACAAATAGCTGTGAAAAGAAGAGAAGCAAAAAGGAAAGGAGAAAAGGAAAGATATAAGCATCTGAATGCAGAGTTCCAAAGAATAGCAAGGAGAGATAAGAAAGCCTTCCTCAGCGATCAATGCAAAGAAATAGAGGAAAACAACAGAATGGGAAAGACTAGAGATCTCTTCAAGAAAATTAGAGATACCAAGGGAACATTTCACGAAAAGATGAGCTCGATAAAGGACAGAAATGGTATGGACCTAACAGAAGCAGAGGATATTAAGAAGAGGTGGCAAGAATACACAGAAGAACTGTACAAAAAAGATCTTCATGACCAAGATAATCACCATGGTATGA
Source organism: Bos javanicus (assembly GCF_032452875.1). NCBI lineage: Eukaryota > Metazoa > Chordata > Mammalia > Artiodactyla > Bovidae > Bos > Bos javanicus. The sequence continues at coordinate 1,520,933 of NC_083871.1, read as the reverse complement.
TCACTCACCTAGAGCCAGACATCTTGGAATGTAAAGTCAAGTGGGCCTTAGAAAGCATCACTAGGAACAAAGCTAGTGGAGGTGATGGAATTCCAGTTGAGCTATTTCAATTCCTGGAAGATGATGCTGTGAAGGTGCTGTACTCAATATGCCAGCAAATTTGGAAAACTCAGCAGTGGCCACAGGACTGGAAAAGGTCAGTTCTCATTCCAATCCCAAAGAAAGCCAATGCCAAAAAATGCTCAAACTACTGCACAATTGCACTCACCTCACACGCTAGTAAAGTAATGCTCAAAATTCTCCAAGCCAGGCTTCAGCAATACATGAACCATGAACTTCCAGACGTTCAAGCTGGTTTTAGAAAAGGCAGAGGAACCAGAGATCAAATTGCCAACACCTGCTGGATCATAGAAAAACAAGAGAACTCCAGAAAAACATCTATTTCTTCTTTATTGACTATGCCAAAGGCTTTGACTGTGTGGATCACAATAAACTGTGGAAAATTCTGAAAGAGATGGGCATACCAGACCACCTGACCTGCCTCTTGAGAAACATATATGCAGGTCAGGAAGCAACAGTTAGAACTGGACATGGAACAACAGACTGGTTCCAAATAGGGAAAGGAGTACGTCAAGGCTGTATATTGTCACCCTGCTTATTTAACTTCTATGCAGAATACATCATGGAAACGCTGGGGTTGGAAGAAGCACAAGCTGGAATCAAGATTGCCCAGAGAAATATCAATAATCTTAGATATGCAGATGACACCACCCTTATGTCAGAAAGTGAAGAGGAACTAAAAAGCCTCTTGATGAAAGTGAAAGAGGAGAGTGAAAACGTTGACTTAAAGCTCAACATTCAGAAAACTAAGATCATGACATCTGGTCCCATCACTTCATGGGAAATAGATGGGGAAACAGTGGAAACCGTGTCAGAAAAACACTTTATTTTGGGGGACTCCTAAATCACTGCAGATGGTAATTGCAGCCATGAAATTAAAAGATGCTTACGCCTTGGAAGGAAAGTTATGACCGACCTAGATAGCATATTGAAAAACAGAGATATTACTTTACCAGCCAAGTTCCATCTAGTCAAGGCTATGGTTTTTCCAGTGTCGTGTGTGGATGTGAGAGTTGGACTGTGAAGAAAGCTGAGCGGTGAAGAATTGATGCTTTTGAACTGTGTTGTTGGATAAGACTTTTCAGAGTCCCTTGGACTGAAAGGAGATCCAACCAGTCCATCCTAAAGGAGACCAGTCCTGGGTATTCATTGGAAGGACTGATGCTGAGGCTGAATCTCCAATACTTTGGCCACATCATGCGAGGCATTGACTCATTGACTCATTGAACATGAGTTTGGGTGAACTCCGGGAGTTGGTGATGGACAGGGAGGCCTGGCGTGCTGTGGGGTCACAAAGAGCGACTGAGTGACTGAACTGACTGAACTGACATACACATATATATTCACATGCAGAAAGGCATGCACACAAATCTACCTACATTTCAAAAATCTTTCTTAATTACAATATTCTAAGCATTAGAGTTTAACAGGTAGGAATATATAAAAATAATTTCTTCCACAAAAGTTTATCATTTTCCTGCTTAAAAAGCTTTCTTCAATTTTCTCTAAATCTTGCTAAGAAAAATTGCTGCTAAGTATTTTGAAAGCTTATTTGTAATGTTGAACAGACTTAGATGTTACTTTACAAAATCAGCTAAAGCTCTAATGAGCCTGATTACATTGTCGTTTTTGACTGATGATAGCTATTTGATCAAACAAACAAAGTCTCAAGGCACTACTAAGTAGATACAGTAACCCATTAAATTATTTTAAGATAAAACCATAGTAAATGTCTCAGGCCTTAGATTATTGACATGAGGTTTTCCTTACTTTGTTTTCATCAGGAAAAAATTGCATATTTCAAATCTTTGTATTAAGAACACAGTTTTCATTAAGTTTTAGTTCTATTTTAGTAAGTTGTAAAAGTCTGTATAGACAAAGCTATGGTTTTTCCAGTAGTCATGTATGGATGTGTGAATTGAACCATAAAGAAGGCTGAGTGCTAAAGAATTGATGCTTTTGAACTGTGGTTTTGGAGAAGACTCTTTTTTTTTTTTTTTTTTTGCCTCTTTTTTTTCTTTTCCAGGATACAGGAAGCTTGGGGCTGGTGCACTGGGATGACCCAGAGGGATGGTATGGGGAGGGAGGTGGGAGGGGGGTCCAGGATTGGGAACACATGTACACCTGTGGCAGGTTCATGTTGATGTATGGCAAAACCAATACAATATTGTAAAATAAATAAATAAATAAATAAAAGAGAAGACTCTTGAGAGTCCCTTGGACTGCAAGGATATCAAACCAGTCAATCCTAAAGGAAATCAGTTCTGAATATTCATTAGAAGGAATGAAGCCCCAATACTTTGGCCACCTGATGTGAGAAGCTAACTCATTAGAAAAGACTGACTTCATGGACATGAGTTGGAGCAAGCTCTGGGAGCTGGTGATGGACAGGGAAGTCTGGTGTGCTGCTGTCCATGGGGTTGCAAACAGTCGGAAATGACTGAGCAAATGAACCACAACAACAGCAAAGCAGGAAAAGGAGCTAAATACAGGTCACTGATAAATTAATATATACAAAAATGTAGAAATTATAAAACTACTATTGGGTTGGCCAAAGTGTTTGTTCAGATTTTTGTGTATGATGTTATGGAAAAATCCAAATGAATTTTTGTTGACAACCCAAATTTGAGTTAGTAACATAAATTATACTTTGTGATTTTATAAGCATATCACATAGAAATAGATAAAATGTTGGGTCAAAAGTTGCATCATATAGTCAGCAAATGTTTTGGTAGCACGGAGAATCAATCTACTGTATCTCCCTTAGCAATTAAACAGCCATATGACACTGTTTAATAAAATCCTGAGCTCCTGTACCTTAATTACAGGTGAAAGAGCATACACTCAGTCCCTGTTCCACCTTAACCTACCTTGAAGCACACATATAAAGCCAAATGATTAGTTGGGACATTTTGAATTAAACTTATCTTTCTCAAGACTATGTCATTTACTACTCCATGTCTCTAAAATCATTTTAGAAATTGTCTTCAGGGCAATAAGAATAAAAAAAGAATGAGGGTCCATAAGCTACAGATATTTAACATAAATACGCTATTTATAAGCAACAGACTTTTGCACTCTGGAATTTCAAGGTAGATAATGGTTTATGATAAGAGATATACATTTAAGCTGAAGGACCCAAATGCTTTGAGGGACATAATATTCCAGAATGTTCTGCTTCAAAGAGCACTGTTTCTGAAAATTACTTTCAAAGAAAGGGTCTATTTTCTCTCTGTGTTAAATAACTGCATTTCCAGGGCTGATACCCAGTGCATTCTGTCTAGTGTCAGAGACTAAGGCAAGATTCTGTGATTATCTTGGACAACACAGAAGAATATGTGTGTCATTGGGCCTACTTAAATCTATGAATATGACCAAAATATGTGGAAATTGTCTATCAAGAAAGATAATAGCTTTCTAAAAGCAAAGAATTTAAATACTTAGAATACCAGGTGGAGGAAACAGAAAGAAGACATTTATCTTTGGTGACAGGACAAAGTCAATCTACTGAATTTGAATTTAAACTACTCTGCAAACCAAATTCTATGAGTAAAACCTTTATTTATTTTCACATTAAAAAATAAAAACTGCATTTGATTTTCAGAATATGAATAAATCATCGTAATACAGTAATGATATTGTGGAATGACTAAATATACTCCTTCAAATGACTTCTAGTTTTATTTTTTAGTTTCGTTTATGAATGATTTTTTTGGATCTTGTACCAAAAGCACAGGCAACTAAAGCAAAAATAAGCAAGTAGGACTACCTCACACTGAAAATCTTCTGCACAATAAAGAAAAATCAACCAAAAAGAAAGTTAGCTTATAGAATGGGAGAAAATATTTGCAAACCATATATCCAATAAGAGGTTAATATCCAAAATAAATCAGGAACTCACACAAACCAATAACAATAAACCAAATAACCCAACTTAAAATGGTCAATGAAGAAGGCAATGGCACCCCACTCCAGTACTCTTGCCTGGAAAATCCCATGGACGGAGGAGCCTGGTAGGCTGCAGACCATGGGGTCGTGAAGAGTCAGACACGACTGAGCAACTGCACTTTCACTTTTCCCTTTCATGCATTGGAGAAGGACATGGCAACCCACTCCAGTATTCTTGCCTGGAGAATCCCAGGGACGGGGGAGCCTGGTGGGCCGCCGTCTACGGGGTCACACAGAGTCAGACACGACTGAAGTGACTTAGCAGCAAAATGGGCAAAGGACTTGAATAGACATTTAAACTTTTTTTTTTTCCAAAAAACACATATGAATAGCCAAGAATAAAAGAGTCAAACTCACAGAAATGCAAAGAAGAATGGTGGCTACCAGAGACTGGGGTTAGAAGAAATGGGGAATGTTGGTCAAGGTGTATGAACTTGCAGTAAAAAGATGATTAAATTCTGGGGATTTAACATGCAGCATGATTACTAAATTTAATTGCTGCTGTTGTTCAGTCACTCAGTCATGTCCAGCTGTTTGCATCCACATGAACTGCATCATGGCAGGCTTCCCTGTCCTTTACTATCTCCCTGAGTTTGTTCAAACTAGTGCCCATACTATATTTAATAATACTGACTATATATTTGAAACTAGACCAGGAGAGAAGATCCTATATGCTTTCACCAAAAAAAATAAAATAAAAAGCCATTATGTGAGGTCATGGTTGAGTTAATTTGATTGTTGTAATCATTTCACAATGACTGTTGAGCATGGGAAAGTGCTCAATATCACTAATCATCCGGGAAATGCAAATCAAAACCACAATTATTTCATACCTGTTAGAATGGCTGTAAACAAAAAGGCAATACTGTCATGTGTAGTATTATACACATGATGCTGCTGCTGCTGCTAAATCGCTTCAGTCGTGTCCGACTCTGTGCGACCCCAGAGACGGCAGCCCACCAGCATCCCCCATCCCTGGGATTCTCCAGGCAAGAACACTGTAGTGGGTTGCCATTTCCTTCTCCAATGCATGAAAGTGAAAAGTGAAAGTGAAGTCACTCAGTTGTGTCCAACTCTTTGCAATCCCATGGACTGCAGCCTACCAGGCTCCTCCATCCTTGGGATTTTCCAGGCAAGAGTACTAGAGTGGGGTGTACTTTGGAGTGGCCATCACCTTCTCCAATTACACACATGATAATAATTAGAATATTAGCATAAAATTAAGGTGAAAGGAACATGATCTTTCTCATTTTATTATCTCTCTCCTCCCTCTTGTCTGCCAAGAGGCAGTGATATAAAATTTAATAAAATCTCTCACTAATTTTAAGAACTGTGATTTAGCGACTGTTTACTGTAGCTTTGTTTTATATATATATATATATATATATGTATACTAACTATATGTATATAGTTATTTTCATCCTCACAGCAGTCCCTAGAGTGACTCTCTCCATTTGACAAAGGAGGAAGCTAAAATGAAGACAAAATAAATAGCTGGTGGAGAACTGTGCAACCAGTGAGAGGTGGTGTCACACCCAACCAACACCCCCTGCTTTTTTCCAACCCACTCCACTCCCCCACTTCCCTGTGTGTAGCTGCTATGTGAAGATGGTCATAGAGAGGAAAATTTTGAAACTAGAATTGCTTATCAATCATTCAAAATACGGTTGAGTCAGTCCAGTCGCTAAGACGTGTGCGACTCTTTGTGACCCCATGAATTGCAGCACGCCAGGCCTCCCTGTCCATCACCAACTCCCGGAGTTCACCCAGATGCACGTCCATCGAGTCGGTGATGCAATCCAGCCATCTCATCCTCTGTCGTCCCCTTCTCCTCCTGCCCCCAATCCCTCCCAAAATCAGAGTCTTTTCCAATGAGTCAACTCTTCACATGAGGAGGCCAAAGTACGGGAGTTTCAGTTTTAGCATCATTCCTTCCAAAGAACACCCAGGACTGATCTCCTTTAGGATGTTCTGATTGGATCTCCTTGCAGTCCAAGGGACTCTCAAGAGTCTTCTCCAACACCACAGTTCAAAAACATCAGTTCTTCAGCACTCAGCTTTCTTCACAGCCCAACTCTCACATCCATACATGACCACTGGAAAAACCATAGCCTTGACTAGACGGACCTTTGCTGGCAAAGTAATGTCTCTACTTTTCAATATGCTATCAAGGTTGGTCATAATTTTTCTTCCAAGGAGTAAGCATATTTTAATTTCAAGGCTGCAGTCACCATCTGCAGTGATTTTGGAACCCAAAAAAATAAAGTCTGATACTGTTTCCACTGTTTCCTCATCTATTTCCCATGAAGTGATGAGACCAGATGCCATGATCTTCATTTTCTGAATGTTGAACTTTAAGCCAAATTTTTCACTCTCTAATATCACTTTCATCAAGAGGCTCTTTAGTTCCTCTTCACTTTCTGCCATAAGGGTGGTGTCATCTGCATATCGGAGGTTATTGATATTTCTCCCGGCAATCTTGATTCCAGCTTGTGTTTCACCAGGCCAGTGTTTCTCATGATGTACTCCACATATAACTTAAATAAGCAGGATGACAATATACAGCCTTGATGTACTCATTTTCCTATTTGGACCATATCCAGTTGTTGTTGTTGTTGTTGTCTGTTGTTCCATATCCAGTTTTAACCGTTGCTTCCTGACCTGCATATTGGTTTCTTAGGAGGCAGGTCAGGTGGTCTGGTATTCCCGTCTGTTTCAGAAATTTCCACAGTTTATTGTGATCCACACAGTCAAAGCCTTTGGCATAGTCAATAAAGCAGAAACAGATGTTTTTTCTGGAACTCTCTTGCTTTTTCCATGATCCAGCAGATTTTGGCAATTTGATCTCTGGTTCCTCTGCCTTTTCTAAAACCAGCTTGAATATCTGGAAGTTCACGGTTCACATATTGCCAAAGCCTGGCTTGGAGAATTTTGAGCATTACTTTATTAGTGTGTGAGATGAGTGCAATTGTGCAGTAGTTTGAGAATTTTTTGGCATTGCCTTTCTTTGGGATTGGAATGAAAACTGACCTTTTCCAGTCCTGTGGCCACTGCTGAGTTTTCCAAATTTGCTGGCATACTGAGTGCAGCACCTTCACAGCATCATCTTTCAGGATTTGAAATAGCTCAACTGGAATTCCATCACCTCCACTAGCTTTGTTCCTAGTGATGCTTTCTAAAGCCCACTTGACTTCATATTCCAGGATGTCTGGCTCTAGGTGAGTGATCATACCATCGTGATTATCTTGGTCATGAAGATCTTTTTTGTACAGTTCTTCTGTGTATTCTTGCCACCTCTTCTTAATATCCTCTGCTTCTGTGAGGTCCATACCATTTCTGTCCTTTATCGAGCCCATCTTTGCATGAAATGGTCCCTTGGTATGTTTAATTTTCTTGAAGAGAGCTCTAGTCTTTCCCATTCTGTTATCTTCCTCCATTTCTTTACATTGACTGCTGAGGAAGGTTTTCTTATCTCTCCTTGCAATTCTTTGGAACTCTGCATTCAGATGCTTATATCTTTCCTTATCTCCTTTGCTTTTCACTTCTCTTCTTTCCACAGCTATTTGTAATGCCTTCCCAGACAGCCATTTGCTTTTTTTTTTTAATATTATTTTATTTTTAAACTTTACAATATTGTATTAGTTTTGCCAAATATCAAAATGAATCCGCCACAGATATACCTGTGTTCCCCATCCTGAGCCCTCCTCCCTCCTCCCTCCCCTTACCCCACCTCTGGGTCGTCCCAGTGCACCAGCCCCAAGCATCCAGTATCGTGCATGGAACCTGAACTGGCGACTCGTTTCATACACGATATTATACATCAACAGATGAATGGATAAGAAAGCCATTTGCTTTTTTGTATTTCTTTTCCTTGGGGATGGTCTTGATCCATGTCTCCTGTACAATGTCACAAACCTCAGCCCATTGTTCATCAGGCAGTCTATCTATCAAATCTAGTCCCTTAAATCTATTTCTCACTCCTGCTGTATAATCATAAGGGATTTGATTTAGGTCATACCTGAATGGTCTAGCGGTTTTCCCTACTTTCTTCAATTTAAGTCTGAATTTGGCAATAAGGAGCTCATTACTGAGCCACAGTCAGCTCCTGGTCTTGTTTTTGCTGACTGTATAGAGCAAAAGAAGCTCCATCGTTAGCTGCAAAGAATATAATCAGTCTGATTTTGGTGTTGGCCATCTGGTGATGTCCATGTGTAGAGTCTTCTCTTATGTTGTTGAAAGAGGGTGTTTGCTATGACCAGTGCGTTCTCTTGGCAAAACTCTGTTAGCCTTTGCCCTGCTTCATTTCGTATTTCAAGGCCAAATTTGCCTGTTACTCCAGGTGTTTCTTGACTTCCTCCTTTTGCATTCCAGTCCCCTATAATGAAAAGGACATCTTTTTTGTGTGTTAGTTCTAAAAGGTCTTGTTAGGTCTTCATAGAACTGTTCAACTTCATCTTCTTCAGCGTTACTGGTTGGGGCATAGACTTGGATTACCATGATATTGAATGATTTGCCTTGGAAATGAACAGAGATTATTCTGTAGTTTTTGAGATTGCATCCAAGTACTGCATTTCAGACTCTTTTGTTGACCATGATGGCTAATCGTCTAAGGGATTCCTGCCCACAGTAATAGATATAATGGTCATCTGAGTTAAATGCACCCATTCCAGTGCATTTTAGTTCACTGATCCCTAGAATGTTGACGTTCATTCTTGCCATCTCCTGTTTGACCACTTCCAATTTGCCTTGATTCATGGACCTGACATTCCAGGTTCCTATGCAATATTGCTCTTTACAGCATTGGACCTTGCTTCTATCATCAGTCACATCCACAGCTGGGTATTGTTTTTGCTTTGGCTCTATCCCTTCATTCTTTCTGGAGTTATTTCTCCACTGATCTCCAGTAGCATATTGGGCACCTACTGACCTGTGGAATTCCTCTTTCAGTATCCTATCATTTTGCCTTTTCACACTGTTCATGGGGTTATCAAGGCAAGGATACTGAAGTGGTTTGCCATTCCCTTCTCCAGTGGACCACATTCTGTCAGACCTCTCCAGCATGACCTGTCCATCTTGGGTGGCCCGCACAGCATGGCTTAGTTTCATTAAGTTAGACACAGCTGTGGTCCTAGTGTGATTAGATTGACTAGTTTTCTGTGATTATGGTTTCAGTGTGTCTGCCCTCTGATACCCTCTTGCAACACCTACCGTCTTACTTGTGTTTCTCTTACCTTGGATGTGGGGTATCTCTTCATGGCTGCTCCAGTAAAGTGCAGCTGCTGCTCCTTACCTTCAATGAGGGGTATCTCCTCACCGCCACTCTTCCTGACCTTTTGCCCCTGACCTCAGACATGGGGTAGCTCCTCTCGGCCTCACTTGTGTGCCATCGCAGCTGCACAGGCTTGTGCGCCATTGCAGATTAGCACAAAACAACAAATAGTGAAATATTGCACATTGTTAAAAAAAAAAAAAGTAAAATCTTATCTAGTATCATTTGCACTAATAATTGGTGAAGAAAATGGCAACCCTCTCCAGTATTCTTGTCTGGAGAATCCCATGGATAGAGAAGCCTGGCAGGCTATGGTTCATAGGTTTGCAAAGAGTTGGATACACCTAAAGCAACTTAGTATGCACACACAGGTAACTAGTGGATAAAATAGGTAACTAGTGGGAAGCTAAATAGGTAACTAGTAGTCAGGAAGCAACAGTTAAAACTGGACATGGAAAAACAGACTGGTTCCAAATAAGAAAAGGAGTATGTCAAGGCATATATTGTCACCCTGCTTATTTAACTTATATGCAGAGTACATCATGAGAAATGCTGGGCTGGATGAAGCACAAGCTGGAATCAAGATTGCCAGGATAAGTATCAATAACCTCTGATATGCAGATGACACTACCTTTATGGCAGAAAGTGAAGAAAAACTAAAGAGCCTCTTGATGAAAGTGAAAGTGGAGAGTGAAAAAGTTGGCTTAAAGCTCAAAATTCAGAAAACTAAGATCATGGCATCCGGTTCCATCACTTCATGAGAAATAGATTGGGAAACAGTGGTAACAGTGGCTGACTTTATTTTTCTGGGCTCCAAAATCACTCCAGATGGTGATTGCAGTCATGAAATTAAAAAACACTTTCTCCTTGGAAGGAAAGTTATGACCAACCTAGACAGTGTTTTGAAAAGCAGAGACATTACTTTGTCAACAAAGATCCGTCTAGTCAAGGCTATGGTTTTTCCAGTGGTCATGTATGGATATGAGAGTTGGACTATAAAGAAAGCTGAGTGCTGAAGAATTGATTCTTTTGAACTGTGGTGTTGAAGAAGACTCTTGTGAGACCCTTGCACTGCAAGGAGATCCAACCAGTCCATCCTAAAGAAGACCAGTCCTGGGTGTTCATTGGAAGGACTGATGTTGACACTGAAACTCCAATACTTTGGCCACCTGATATGAAGAGCTGACTCATTGGAAAAGACCCTGATACTGGGAAAGATTGAGGGCAGGAGGAGGAAGGGACGACAGAGGATGAGATGGTTCGATGGCTTCATCGACTCAATGGACATGGGTTTGGGTAAACTCCAGGAGTTGGTGATGGACAGGGAGGCCTGGTGTGCTGTGGTTCATAGGGTCACAAATGGTCAAACACGACTGAGTGACTGAAGTGAAGTGAAGTAAAGTGGGAAGCTGCTGTATACACAGAGAGCTCAGCTCAGTGCTCTGTGATGACCTAGACAGGTAGGATGTGGTGGTGAGAAGGAGGTCCAAGAGGGAGGGGATATATGTATATTATAGCTGATTTATATTGTTGTACAGCAAACACTAACACAATGTTGTAACACAATTATACTCAAAAAATAAAATTTTAAAATGAGCAAGAGATAAGTGTATGAGGATATGGAGTAAAGGAAATGCTTTTGCACTTCTGGTGGCAATGTATATTGTTTCAGCCACTATGGAAAATATTTTGAAAGTTCTGAAAATACCATATGATCCAGAAATTCTAATTCTGGGTGTATATCCAAATGAAATAAATTGACTATTTCTAAGATACATCTGCATTATGGTGTTCATTGCAGCATTACTTATAATAACTGACTAAGTGCCCATCACAGAATGAATGAATAAGAAAATGTGCTACATGTATACAATGGAACATTATACAGCCATGAAAATGAAGGAATTCTTCATTTGTAACAACGTGAATGAAACTGGATGGCATTATAGTGAAATGTACACAGATACATACAGATAGTTCATGGTGTCCCTTATATGTGGAATATAAAAAAAATAAAATAAAATAAAAAGAGTCAAATTCATAGAAACACAGAATAGAATGGTGGTTACCAGCAGCTGGGGTTGAAAGAACTGGGGAATGTTGGGCAAAGTGTATGAAATTTCATTAAAAAGATGAATAAATCCTGGCAGTCTAAATTATAGCATGGTTACTATATTTAACAATGCTGACTATATACTTGAAATTAGACTAAGAGAGCAGATCTTATGTGTTGACACCAAAAATAAAAATGGTAATTATGTGAGGTCATGGATATGCTAATTTGTTGTGATCATTTCATATTGTATAAATATATCAAATCATCATGTTTTGCACTTTAAATATGTTATAAGCTTATAAATTACACTTCAGTAATGCTGAAAAAGATATATCAAATATACAAAAGAGTATGTACAATTCTGTCCCAGATTGCAGCCTTTCCCCAACCCCCCATCCCACCAAGCAATTCTCTGACACCAACTGGGGCTCCTACAATTCAACTCACTCTGACACTGTCCGTCAGGAAGCAACATCAGACCCCACAGTCTAATTAGGGTCCTTAGCCATTAGTCCAACAAAGCTGTCCCCTTGCCTCACTTCAGAGGCCAACTGCAAGTACAACTTGATTTTTCCCCAGTATTCAGATGAGTAATTCCCAATTTAATTACATTCTATTCTGTTAATTGGCTTCCTGGATGATACTAGTGGTAAAGAACCCACCTGCCAAAGCAGGAGATGTCAGAAATGTGGGCTCAGTTCCTGGATAGGGAAGATCCCCTGGAAGAAGGCATGTCAACCCACTCCAGTATTCTTGCCTAGAGAATCCCATGGATAGAGGAGTTTGGCAGGTTATGGTCCATAGGGTCACAAAGAGTCAGACATGACTGAAGCGACTTAGCACACACTCTATTAGTAATTTACTTACTTAATTATCTTTTCTAAAGGTTAACAGCCAGCTAAACCATTCTTGGGGAAATCTGCGATTTCTAAATGAGATTGCTCTTTTGAGGGAATGACCTTTCCAAAAGTTATTGATCCACTTTCCATATAACTCCTTTCATCAAATATATTTTCTGTTTTCCAAGTTTCATTCTAAACTGAATATAGCTCTGCTAAATTAATCTTCACAGCATTCTTTTGAGACAGGTATTAACATCACCTTTTATAGAATATAAAACTAAGATTCGGATGGTTCAAAGAAAAGTTCTAAATTTCTTGTCAGTACGCTGGGATCAGAAGTCAAGAGCAAGACTGCTGAATCTAAATGCTAGCTCTCCCACTGGCCATAATGTAATGGTTCAATGGGATGTGGTCTAGACATTCCTTCCCAAATGTGTGTGTGTGTGTGTGTGTGTGTGTTTCACTCATTAAATGTACAGCTTTTAAATTTATTTTTGTCTTCTGAGTGCTACCTTCACCAGTTTATTCCCCAATTTTCCATTAGAAGCAAAATCCTTTCCTCTGCATGTGAAAATCAAAATTCTATCAAGACTTCCCAGGTAGCATAGTGGTAAAGAATCTGCCTGTACTGCAGGAGACCTGGGTTGGGTCCCTGGGTCAGGAAGATCCCTGAGAGGAGGAAATGGCAACCCACTTCAGTATTCTTGCCTGGAGAATCCTATGGACAGAGAAGCCTTGTGGGCTACAGTCCATGGAGTTGCAAAGAGTTGGACACCACTGAGTGATGGAGTACAGCACATGTACATATGTGTGTGTGTGCATGCTGTCACTTCAATTATATATATATATATATATATATATATATATATATATATATTTCAATTTTTTTCCCAAGCACATTCTTGCTTTCCATCCTTCAGGCCCAGTTGGGTTGGTTGGTCCCTATTTCTGATGCAAAGCTGTTAAAAGTTATACTTCATTGCACCCTGAGTTCCCACTGCCTCTCCCCAGTTTTGAATCACTGTGATCCATGTCTCCAATCAAACTTTAAGGAATTATTGAGAAGGGTATTGTATATAAATGCTTTGAGATCTTATATTGCTAAATATGTCCTTATGCTAATTTCACATTTGATCTACAGTCTGGCCATGAATGGGCTTTCCAGGTGGCACAGTGGTAAAGAATCTGCCTGTCAATGTAGGAAATGTGGTTCAATCCCTGAGCGGGGAAGACCCCCTGGAGAAGGAAAGGGCAATCCACTCCAGTATTCTTGCCTGGAGAATCTTAAGGAGAGAGGAGCCTGACAGGCTAGAGCCCACAGGGTTGCAAAGAGTCAGACATGACTGAACAACTGAGCTGGCCTCCCCCTACTACACTGCCTGGGCATAAATTCCAGTTTGAAAATACCTTTTTTTCTCAGAATTTAGAGACAAGCATCCATTGCCCTCTATAGTTTTTCTGCTTCCTTGTATATTTCATTGTCTATGGGTTTCCTTGTTTTGGCCTGTGGCTTTCATGCCTGGTGCTACTGGACTATTCTGTATGTTAAAAGAGAGAATTTAACAAGGCTAACTAGAAATGTTCAAGTGGGCAGAGCTTAGGAACAGCCCTTCCTCCAAGGCCAAACCAATGCATAGCCTTATTTCAGTGTATCTGGAGGCCTTGCTTTGGGGCTGAGCAGCTCATAAGCTGACTGTCAGGTAGAGGAAGAGGAATGCAGGTCTCACTGTCTTTGCTCTGAGTCAAGTCTCCCCATGGCCTTGGGACTGGCCCCTGCCCTTTCTGCTTTTTCACCCCCACATGCAAAGATACCCTCCTCTGCCAATTCCCTAGTTTCTAGAGCTCTGCAGTGTAGACCACCTATATTTTACTCTCCTTCACACTCAGACATGGGCTTCCTAGGTGGCTCAGTGGTACAGAGTCTGCCTGCAAATGCAGGAACCGAAGGAAACATGGGTTCAATCACTGGGCCAGGAAGATCCCCTGGAGGAGGGAATAGAAACCCACACCTCTATTCCTGCCAGGATAATCTCATGGACAGAGTAATCTGATAGGCTACAATCCATGGGATCACAGAGTCAAACATGACTGAGCAACTGAACACAGAGACACCCTCAAACATAAGATGGGTCCAGAGTGTTTTATTATGATTTAGTTTTCACTCACTTATTCACTCTATAGATTCCAAGATTTTGCCTGACATATCTTTTCTTATTGCTCTCTGACCTTAATGTTTTTGCCTTTTTATTTGGTACTGATTTTTCTAAATTGCCAATTGTGTTCTATGAAAAAGTAGGAATATATATGTATATTCAAACCACCACATTTCACCCACACTTTTCTCCCCCAAACCCTGTGTCTTTCCCCATCTTAACTGTAAGTGAAACCACAAAACAATTAGAGATATGTCAAATGTCATCTCTAATAGATCTTGGAAGTAATGTAGCCACAAGGAGCCCCAGTGGTTGGGTTAAGAATCCTACAATATTTTGGAAACAAGTAGAGTCATTATCGTGACAGTCCCTAGATGTTCCTCACCCCTGCACATTGTCCCATTATCATCACTCTCTGAGCACTCCAAGTCTGTTGCTATCTTTGGATCTTTATGTTCACTCTTTCTTCATCTTCAAATGTTTCCCTTCATAGGCTCTCTCTCATATTAAGGTATTTGACAGTGTCCATTTACCATCAACCTTGGTCCCCTACTTTACTTTCTTTGTAATATTGATACTCAACAATGAAGCAGCAATGAAACTGTTATCTACCTTCCAACCTGTGTATCTATGTTTTTGTCTCTTTCCTCTCTACTCTATAGAATTCAAGTTCCATGAGAATATGGACCTTTCCACTTTGTATTAGAAGACACAGTAAGTATTTCCCCCTTTTTTGCTTATATTTGAGTGAAAATGAATGAAGCATGAAATAGAAAGTAATACAAATTATGATATTTTACTTTTGGTATCTGTTTTTCTTCCTTCTTTCCATATATGCATGCTCTTGACATTCTTTATCTTTTAGATCTCAGGATCAACCATTAAAATTCTGAAAATGCCTGTATATGCTTCCTTCTGTCAGGATCAGCATCAGGACTATGTTTCTACCTACCTGTTATCATCAAAAGCGTAATTTGGCCCTAGCACAACATTTTTACTTGAATACAAGCCTAAAATCCATTAAAAATCTACAATTAGAAATCAATTCCCTTCAAATAAAATAAAGACTCATGCCCCTTTTCAGAATTTTGCCTTGCCTTATAATTTTGTTTAGCTATTCTGGACATGGATATAACTTTAGGTATTATGTTCTTCTTCCTTGGATTCTTTATTGACACTATACTATATTAAAACAATACTTTATTAATTTATTTATATTATTAGTATTTTATTAGTTTATTTTTATCCTTAATTCATTAGTTTATTAATACTATCTTACATTAACACTACTGTAAACAAACTACTAACTCCAAAAGTCAGTAAGAAAAGACCAGAGAATTTTGCAGAGAATAGAAACAACTTTCAAGAGGTTTTTAAACATGAGTAGAGTTTATTATACAAATTCCAAAATTGTAGTAGGCAAGATATACAGGCAAATTCTTCCAATTAAGAATACTTAAGGCAGTTCTATTTCCAACTGCCTTATGATCCAGCAATCCAACTGCTGGGCATACACACTGAGGAAACCAGAATTGAAAGAGACACGTGTACCCCAATGTTCATCGCAGCACTGTTTATAATAGCCAGGACATGGAAGCAACCTAGATGTCCATCAGAAGATGAATGGATAAGAAAGCAGTGGTACATATACACAATGGAGTATTACTCAGCCATTAAAAAGAATACATTTGAATCAGTTCTAATGAGGTGGATGAAACTGGAGCCTATTATACAGAGTGAAGTAAGCCAGAAAGAAAAACACCAATACAGTATACTAATGCATATATATATGGAATTTAGAAAGATGGTAACAATAACCCTGTATACGAGACAGCAAAAGAGACACTGATGTATAGAACAGTCTTTTGGACTCTGTGGGAGAGGGAGAGTGTGGGATGATTTGGGAGAATGGCATTGAATTATGTATAATATCATATATGAAATGAGTCACCAGTCCAGGTTCGATGCATGATACTGGATGCTTGAGGCTGGTGCACTGGGACGACCCAGAGGGATGATATGGGGAGGGAGGAGAGTTCAGGATGGGGAAAACACATATACCTGTGTCAGATTCATTTTGATATATGGCAAAACCAATAAAATATTGTAAATTAAATAAAATAAAATTTAAAAAATAAAAATAAAAAAAGAATACTTAAAAATTCCAGATAAAATATTTTAACACATAATTTTAATTGTATAGTAATTAAGACAACCTTGATGGCACCACACTCCAGTACTCTTGCCTGGAAAATCCCATGGATGGAGGAGCCTGGTAGGCTGCAGTCCATGGGGTCACTAAGAGTCGGACACGACTGAGTGACTTCACTTTTCACTTTCATGCATTGGAGAAGGAAATGGAAACCCACTCCAGTGTTCTTGTCTGGAGAATCCCAGGGATGGGGGAGCCTGGTGGGCTTCCGTCTATGGGGTCACACAGAATCGGACATGACTGAAGTGAAGTGACTTTGAAGCCAAAGTTGACAAAAGCCCACAAATTTTAAAAATTGAAAAATTATTGAAGCAAATGTGTGCTAGGGAGGAGAACTGTGGGGCATTGGCAGAGAAAGGCACTCCTACACTCTACATGTGGACTATAGAAGAAAACAAGCAAACAAGGAAGCAGACAAAACCTAGCATCTCTATAAGTTCTGAACTGTAAACTGCTTGTCTGGGAAGTAGAATTAACACAGTGTGGACGTAAAACAAACCTGGGTTCACCATAAAGAGAAAGAATTTCAAATCTAGACCTTAAAGGATTTATACTGGTAGAATTAAAGAGATAGAATCTTAGAATCTGAAATTAACACAGAAGGAAATAAAGCACCATGAGTGAGACAGATGAATCAATACATTTCAGGATTAATTTTTCAATGATCTTTGAATGACCAATTACAGAGCACAAGATGCCTTTACATAGCTTTAAAAAGAAAATAGACTGACTAAATTGAAAAGGTAAATTGGGAATTGAGCTTAACAAAAAATCTAGAAATATAATAAATGGGGAAATAACATGTAAGGCAAGCTTGGAGAGAGCATTACTGAATTGGAAGATATATTTGAAGAAACTACTTAGACAGCAGCCCAAAGACAAAATGGAAATAAAAACTAGAGGCTAAAAGATATGTGAGAAAATGAAGAGTTCAAACATACTTCTGATCAGATTCAAAAGAAAACAGTGAGACAGTCAGTAGGACTGGGTAATATTCTGAGAGATAATAGATAAGAATTTCCTAGAATTAATGGACAGAATCACTTAGACTCAGGAATACTAATGTAACTCAAATTTGACAGGTAGAAAAAATAGAGTAAAGTTATAAAACAGGAAAGGCAAAAAAAAAAAAGAGAGAGAGAGAGAGAAATAACAAAAAGAATATGAAACAGTCAAGAGAACAGAGAGATTTCCTACAAGAGAATGGCATTTAGACCAACAACAGGCTTATCAACAAATCAATGGAAACCACAGACAAGGGAATAATATTTTCCAAATTCCTGGAGCACTGGCCCTTGTTCAGTAATATTTCCCAAGGTGCTTTGCACAAGTGCTTCAGGAAACACCTTCTAGAGTGTCTAATGTAGGGTGGATATAAGCTTGATACTGTATCATTACAAATACAATGAAGAAATGTGATAACAGCTAACTGTAAAGACAAAAATGTATAGTCCAATTTGGGAGATAATAAATGAAGGAGATTCATAGATAACCCCAAGGCTTCAAGACTTTAGAAGGATTGAACCTTTGGCCGAAAATAAGCTGTGTCATTGTTGGAGAAAATGGAGAGACTTGAAATAGAGCAGAAAAGAAGAGATATTCTTGATAAAAGTACAGGTAACTCCAGTTAGAATCTTTACTACTGAAATTGCTACCAAATCAACAGTTTTAGTAATTTTCCCATAGAAACAAACATTCTTTGTGATAAGAGTTGGATATCCTGGGATTCTCAAATTTGATCTTTGTTATGTGATTCTTTTATGCTGATTTTATAAGCAGATTAAAATAGCTATAAATGTCTAATCTTATAAGTAGAAGTTTTGCTCATTTTCTATCAAGTATGTATGTGTGTGTGTGTTTACTCACATTTACCATTTCATTTCTAACTATCTAGACCAACAGCCACCACTTCTCCCAGACAATACAGTATTTGTGTTTCCCATCTTTATTCTTGCAGGCAATCTATCCTATATATGAGAACTTCCCCAATCATCCAATTTAAATTATTACTTTCTATTTTACTATTTTATAATGCCCTTCATATTTTTTATAATAATGAAATATTTCTAGGTCCTTCCTTCTGTCCCATGTATCTCTGATATTACTCATTTTACTTATAATTAACTGTGATCATTGAATACATTGGTGCTGAATTAATTTAAATAATCCACTATCTGTTATATCAATTAGAAATTAAAAAAAAGTTATTCTATTTTGCCTGCATTAACTTATTCTCTAACTCTATTCCTTTATATGGATCCAAGTTTCTGAACTATATCATTTTCCTTTCCTCTGAAGAACTTCTAACATTTCATGTAAGCCAGGTCTTCTAGTAACGCATTTTCTCAATTTTCATTTTTCTGAGAAAGCAATTTTTCTTCAGTTTTGAAGGACATATTTGCAGGGCACAGGGCTAGGTTTCTGTTTTTGTTTTTTTTTTTTTTCTCCAATGCTTTTAATTTTCACTCTACTCATTTTGGGCTTGTATAGTTTCTGAGGAGAAGTCAGATGTAATTCTTATCTTTGGCCTCCCATAGTAAGATATTTTTTCCTCTGTCTTCTTTCAAGACTCATTCTTTATCTTGGAATTTCTCCAATTTGAGTAGACATTTTGCTATTATCCTGTTCTGGGCTCTCTGATCTTTATGATTCATGGTCTGATGTTTGATACTAATGTGGGAACTTCTAGGTCACTACTGCTTTAAATTTTTTTTTTTCTTTTCCTCTCATTTTTTCTCCTCCTGTCTTCCCATTACACTTATGCTACAACTTTTTTAGTTGCTGCACAGTTCTTGGATATTCTATTGTTTTTCAATCTTTTTTTCCTCTTTTCAGATTTTATTATTATTTTTTTCTTAGTTTTCTTTTTTTTAAATTTTTTTTTATTTTTTATTTATTTTTTTTTACTTTTTTTAAAATTTTATTTTATTTTTAAACTTTACATAATTGTATTAGTTTTTGCCAAATATCAAAATGAATCCACCACAGGCATACATGTGTTCCCCATCCTGAACCCTCCTCCCTCCTCCCTCCCCACACCATCCCTCTGGGTCATCCCAGTGCACCAGCCCCAAGCATCCAGTATCGCGCATCGAACCTGGACTGGCAACTCGTTTCTTACATGATATTCTACATGTTTCAATGTCACTCTCCCAAATCTTCCCACCCTCTCCCTCTCCAGGATATTGACATATCCTCTACCTCAAAGATTCCTTCCTCAGCCACATCCAGTCTAGTAATGGGCCCATCAAAAGCATTCTTCAACTTCTGTTACAGTGTTTTTCATCTCTAGCGTTTCTATATGGATCTTTTTTTATGATTTCCATCTCCCTGCTTACCAATTTAAGCATCTATTTTTGCATAGTGTCTACTTTATCCATAAGAGCCTTTATCATATTGATAATAGTTGCTTAATATTATCAGTCTTATAATTACAGCATTCCTGCCATATCTGAGTCTGGCTGGTTTTGAGGTTTGCTCTGTCTCTTCAAATTGTACTTTTTTGTCTTTTAGTGTGCCTTGTAAATATTTGTTGAAAACTAGATATGAATACTTAGTACTGTATTCTGTGAAAATTTCTACTCATGGATTTCTGCTTCTGTAAGTTGTGACTTTTTATATCTGCCTGTCTGTCTCTAATTTAGGAGACTAGGGGACTGTACTTTGTCCTGTGACCTCACTTCTCTATATTTTAAAAGTTCTTTATTTTCAGTTGACCTAGTTTGTCACCTGTTATTAGGATGGAGTAACAATTTTCAGGCTCATGACATGCTTAACCAAAGCCTAAGACCACACAATTTTTGATGCACACAGATCTTTGTATAGTTTTGTTCATTAATAATTTCTTATGAAACTTGAAAAGATGGAAACTATGGCTCATGAGTTCAGTAACTTATTCCTAATATCAATATCAGTTCTGAGTACATAGGAGGAAATAGTAGTATTTCAAATGTAATGGAAAAAATGGATTTTGAGTCTAGTTCATCTCTCTAGCAGAAAATATGCTACTACTTTTGTGGTGATTATTTCTGCTTGAAAATTCTGTACTGAGCTTCAGCTTTTAAAGCACTACTAACTAAAATGGAGTATGTTTCATTTGTGACTAGATACACTTTCATTACTGGTTTATACTCGTGAATAATATAGTGAAACAGTTTTCGAAATGCTTGTGCAAAACTATTCTCTCATAGATGATGTTTACTTGTAACAGCTCCAGGCAATGTGTTGTGATCATTGCCTTAAGGTTTACAATGGGTTTGACTCCCATTAATATTAATGAGAATTGCTTGGCTGCCTCTGTGCATAAAGTATTAGAATCTTGTCCCCAGGTTATGTCCCCTTTGGGTTTGTTTGGCTAATATATGTCATTAAGCCATAAAGGTAAACATAACAACTTGGAAATTACATTTCACCTTTTCTGCCTGGAGATCTCAAATCAAATTGTAAACAATTAATTGTTCTTATAACACTGCTGCAAGGTAGTTTTGAAAAGCAGTACATGAAGATAGCCAGTACCATTTCTGAAGTGCAGTTTTGGCTGAGGAAAAGTGTCAGTCCTTAAAACAGCAATGTTTACAAATTTACAATCTACAATAGTAGAAAATAGAATATGATCTCCAAAATAATTGAACAAATAAAGTGCCAGATCTATTTAACTTTTAAAAATTCTGCCAAGACACAAGACTTAACTGCAGAGTAATTTAAAGTACTCCAACATAGTATGGATTTCACTAAATAAGTTTCCTAAGTAAGTTAAGGGATAATATTTTTAGAATGCTAAAATACCATCTTCTCATCTCTCCTGGTTCTGGTAAGGTCTGTAGAAACTAGCAACCCAGAGAAGACAGAACGAATATCTGGGGAGCTTGAACTTGGCACAGGAAAATGGCAGAACTAACAGGTGGAGAGAAACCCCTGGGCCTATGGGCAAGCACTGAACAGGATATGGGACAGTGAAACCTGATTCGCAAGCATGAAAGGAGAGAACACATTTCCGGTGACATCTGCCAAGTACTAGTCCAGGCAGTGGGAACAAAAGTGGAGGCAAAGTCAGGCCTCCATTCTCATGATCTTCACATTCTAATGCAAAGAGACAGAGTGAGATAGAGAACAAATGGGCACATGAGTAGTAATCTCTTTTTGTCTGAGGACCCATATATACTCTCAAAAATTGAGAACCCCAAAGCTTTTGTTTATATCAGTTACATTCAGATATTAACTATATTCAAAATTGACACTAAATGATTTTGAATACTTACTGATGAATAACAGTACTAAAACTATTGTTAATTTAGAAAATATATGTTCTGGTGAAAAATAACTGTTATTCAAAACCAAAAAAAAAAAATAATGAGGAATGTTGTTTTATAATTTTACAAATTGTAAATTAAAACAAAAAATTGTTTTACAATTTTACAAATGTCTGGAATATTTGTTTTGATGAAACATAGCTAGATTCTCAAGTCTACATCTGCAGTAAACATTGAGAATATGTTGTTTTAGATGAAGCACATGAAGAAAATCTACCTTGGGGGAAGGAAAAAAAAGAAAACAAGACTGCTTTGTAGATATTCCTTTTTGATATTTCACTAAAACTCTACAAAAGGGAGCTTCATTAAGATTGATCACAATGTGGAGTCTGACATCATATTAATGAAATAGCCATAGGCTAACATCCTTTATTTATCTAGCTCTTTGCATGAATATTTTACACATTCATGATTCTGCAAAATAGTGCATAGATTATTCAGAAAATCATTCATGGATTTACGCAGGTCTTCCAAATGTTGGTACGTTGCTCTCTCTCTTTCTCCCATACATACTCAATGAACATGAACTTGAGAAAACTCTGGGAGATAGTGAAGGACAGGGAAGCCTGGAGTGCTACAGTCCATAGGGTTGCAAAGAGTTGGACACAACTTAGAAACAGAACAACAACAATAGTACCTTTTACTTTCTGTACATTTGAGACCTAAGCTAGCAATACAAAATCTATCAGAGCCGTGCTGAGTACATAACTCAGCAATGACATTATTTGTTCCAAGAAAAGAAAGAAGCCAGTGTGACTGGAACTTAGTAAGAGGAGAGGAGAATGGTGAAGCTGGAAGGGTAGTCAGAGGTGAGGGAGTGCAGGGATTCATAAGCTCTGATAACTAATTTGAATTATATCTTACTGTCATAGGTGCTATTAGAGAATTTTAAAAAGAGAAGAAAATAATCTAATGTATAATTTTTTAAAGTACAGATCATAGGGGGCATAAGTAAAAATGATGAGGCCAGCTGAAGCATAAAAGATGAAAGCTCCAGCATGGCAAGAGTTTGGATGCAAAGAAGTAAACACAGTTGTGACTCATGCTTCTGGGATACATAGATTGAACCTGGGAGGTGAGAGCAAAAGAAAGGTTGAGTCCTAGGAAATTCATGGGATTTGGTGCTATTGATTAAAATTTGGAAAAATGGAAGAGAAATAGGTTTGGTGGGTGTTGGGAAAGTTGTGGGAGGACACATAAGGAAAACCAAGCACATAATGGACTTTGCAATAGAGCTGTCAATTATAGCTGGATATTTCAGGAGAGAGGTTAGAACTTGGAGAGATGTCTGAATGTGTACAGCTGGCATTCTGATGGTATTTAAAGTCATGGACTGGAAGGAGAGACTGGGGAGAGACTGTGTGCACATTTGGAGGAGAAGAGGACCCAAGACTCAGTCCTGAGCCTAGCAACACTTAAATGAATCTTTATGCTTTGTGAGTCATTCTCTTCAGTCTAGATATCCTGTTGACCCAGAATCACTTATTCATAAAATTTCCCTTTCCACACTGATCCACACTGCCATCTTTATCATAAGCATATACATACCTGTGAGGAAAATGACATATTTATAATACTGAGTACTCCAAATGTAAACATGGTATATCCCTCCACTAACTTAACACTTTTAAAAATCCTCTCAGTAGTATTTTAGAGCTTTATGCTTAGAGGTCTTGTAAATCTGTTGTTAAATTATTCCTAGGTATTTGATTTTGTGATGTTATAGCAAACGGTATTATTTTAAATTTGATTTTCCATTTGTTGCAGGATATATAAATAAGTTACTTTGTATATGTTGACCTTTAACTCCACGTTTGTTAAACTCATTTATTAAGACTCATAATCCAGCCAGTAAGTTTTTTATTTGTTTGTTTTCTATTTATACAATTATATCATCTGTGAAATATGACTTTTATATTTCTTCCTTTCCAATTCTTAAATGTTTTGTTTCATTGCAAAGGTTAGGAATCTAGCACTGTATTATGTATTATCTGCTTGCTGCAATCACTTATTAAAGAAAGAAAAGAAAAACAAGCTAAGGACTTCCCTGGTGGTACAGAGGATAAGAATACACCTGCCAATGCAGAGGACACAGGTTTGATCCCTGGTCCAGAAGGATTCCACATTTGTGGAGCAACTAACCTCATGTGCCACAACTACTGAGCCTGTACCCAAGAGCCTTTGGGCTGAAACTTCTGAGCCTGCATGCTACAGCTATAGAAGCCTGTGTGCCTAGAGCCTGTACTCTGCAACAAGAGACCATGCACCACAGCTAGAGAGTAGGGCTCCAATTTCTACAACTAGAGAAAGCCTGAAGGCAGCAATGAAGACCCAGTGCCACCAAATAAATTAATAATTATTATAAAATTCTAAATATATATATATATATTCATTTTTATATTCCACACTAAATTGACATCTAGAATTATAATCATAAGTTTAGCTACAAAAGATGTAATTCCTGGTATATTCTCATTTAGAATAAAAATTTTTCACTTGTCTTTTAAATGTATTAAATGTTACCTAAATATTGTAACACTTTGATATCTTGCATCTTTTATAAAAAATTTGCTCTTCAGTCATCAATACTAACCACATCATTCCTTCTTCAGGGAAGTTGGGCTTCCCTGTTGCCTTGGTGGGTAAATAATCTGCCTGCAGTTCAGGAGACTCAAGAGACAAAGGTTCAGTTCTTGGATTGGGAAGATCCTTTGGAGCAGGAAATGGCAACCCACTCCAGTATTCTTGCTGAAAAATCCTATGGAAAGAAGAGCCTGGTGGGCTACAGTCCAAAGGGTCACAAAGAGTTGGACATGACTGAGTGAATAAACACACAACAAATGACACTTCTACTTGAACCCATATTTCTGTTTTATTTTCTTCATAAAATTTTATTTTCATGAAATGTAATTTTATTTTGAAAATCTCATATCAGTCTTTATATAGCATTCTGAAACTTATTAATTTTTAATATTTTTAAAAAATTCCCATATCTGTAAGGCAGTATAAGTTAAAATGCTCTTCTCAGGTTTTATTGTAATTATTATTAGTCTAAAATTAATGAAACAAAAGAAATATATAGCAAACTTTAATGAGACAGAGATAGTATTAGGCCATTAGTAAATGCTTGAATCTTGACCAGCATATTAAATATTTACTTTAAGATATTAGGACACGATAAAACGTTGGAAAGGAGAGAAATTTTAAAGAATATAGAAGTATAATATTAACAGCATTTTAATAAGAAATCCAGAAACAGAGAAAAGGGTAAATGATACCAAAACAAACAAATCTTAGAACGATGACTAAAAATTTTCCAAGATTAAAAATACTTGCCAGCAGTGGCAGCCATTGGGGTGGCTGTGGGAGCATAGTGGTAGCTAGCTAGGTGCACTGGGGGATGCTGGCTGCTCTCAGAGACAGGCGCTCTGCAATGAGAGAGTAAATGTATCCCTCGCAAACTGCTGCAGGCTAACATCTGGACTGGGCTCTTGGATCCTTAGATGCTCAGATGCATTGTTCCTGGATCAACTTGGAGAAAACAATATTGCTGCTGAAGGATTCTGAGATGCTTCTGGATATAGTCAGGGAATTTGACTCCGCATAACTGAGAATTCAGAGATCAAGCCCTGAGCCTTTGGAGTGGGAGCACTGATTTCAAGACCCTAGACTATCAGAGAACTAACCCTAGGGAGTATCAAATACTGAGAACTCACACAAAGGAAATCACTTGAATACAGGACACAGCATCACCCAAGCACCATGTGTAGGACACCTAATCTAAACAACAAACAAAACTAAAATATAAATCCAGTCATCATCAGACAGGACTACCACTTCACTTAGCCTTGCCCATCAGAGGAAAACAAACAAACAAACAAGAAACCTCAGCACAAAACTAACCCTTTAGGAAGCTTACACAAACAACTGGACCAATCTTAGGAGGGCAGAAACCAAAAGGAAGAAAGAATCCAACCGTGAAGCCTGGGAAAAGGAGACCTCAAAACCAATAAGTTAAAAAAAATAAATAAACGACAGAGAAATACTACACAAATGAAGGAACAAACTAGAAACACAGAAGTCCAAATAAATTAAGAGGAAATAGGCAAGCTACCTGAAAAAGAATTCAGAATAATGATAGTAAAGATGATAAAAAAACCATGAAAATAAAGTGAAGAAAATGCAAGAATCAATTAACAAAGACCTAGAAGAATTAAAGAATAAACATACAGAGACAACACAATAACTGAAATTAAAAATACTCTAGAAGGAATCAATAGCAGAATACCAGAAGCAGAAGAATGAATCAGTGAGCTGGAAGATAAATGGTGGAAATAGATTCTGAAGAGCAGAATAAAGTAAAAAGAATGAAAAGAACTGGAGATAGCCTTGGAGACCTTGGAGATAATATCAAGTCCACCAATATTCAAATTATAGGGGTCCCAGAAGAAGAAGAGAAAAACAAAGGGGGGGGGGGATGAGAAAATTTTTGAAGAGATTGTAGTTGAAAATTTCCCCCACATGGAAAAGGAAATAAAGACTTCAATCAAGTCCAAAAGGCACAGAGTCCCATACAGAATAAACTGATGGAGAAACATGCCAAGACACACACTAATCAAACTAACAAAAACTAAACATAAAAAATATATATATATATTAAAAGCAGCAAGGGAAAAGCAACAAGTAGCATACAAGGGAAACCCCATATGTTTAACAGCTGATCTTTCAGCAGAAACTCTGCAGGCCAGAAGGGTATGGCAAGATATATTTAAAGTACTCAAAGGGAAAAATCTACAACCAAGATTACTGTAACTAGCAACAAACTCATTCAAAATTGATGGAGAAATAAAAAGCTTTTCTGACAAGCAAAAGTAAGAGAATTCAGGACCACCAAACCAGCTTTACAACAAATGTTCAAGGAACTTATGGAGTCAAGAATTACAAGAGAAGAAAAAGACCTACAGAATCAACCCCAAACAATTATGAAAATGGCAAGAGGAACATATATATCAATAATTACTTTATACATAAATGGATTCAATGCTCCAACCAAAAGACAGAGACTGGCTGAATGGATATAAAAACAAGAACCCATATATATGCTGTCTACAAGAAATCCACTTAAAACCTAAAGACATTTATAGACTGAAAGTGAAAGGGTGGAAAAATATATTCCATGACAATGGAAGCAAAAGAAAATTGGAATAATAATACTCGTATCAGAAAAAAATAGACCTTAAAATACAGAATATTGCAAGAGATAAGGAAGGACACTACATAATGATCAAAATTGTAAATATCTGGAAGTGGTCAAACAAGAGATGGCAATAGTGAATGTCAACATTCTAGGAATCAGCAAACTCAAATGGACTGGAATGGGTGAATTTAACTCAGATGACCATTATATCTACTACTGCGGGCAGGAATCCCTCAGAAGAAATGGAGTAGCCATCATGGTCAACAAGAGTCCAAAATGCAGTACTTGGATGCAATCTCAAAAATGACAGAATGATCTCTGTTCATTTCCAAGGCAAACCATTCAATACCACAGTAATCCAAGTCTATGCCCCAACCAGTAATGCTGAAGAAGCTGAAGTTGAATGGTTCTATGAAGACCTACAAGACCTTTGAGAACTAACACCCAAAAAAGATATCCTTTTCATTATAGGGGACTGGAATGCAAAAGTAGTAAGTCAAGAAACACCTGGAGTAACAGGCAAATTTGGCCTTGGAATATGGAATGAAGCAGGACAAAGACTGATAGAGTTTTGCCAAGAAAATGCACTGATCATAGCAAATACCCTCTTCCAACAACACAAGAGAAAACTCTACACATGGACATCACCAGATGGTCAACACCGAAATCAGATTGATTATATTCTTTGCAGGCAAAGATGGAGAAGCTCTATACAGTCAGCAAAAACAAGACCAGGAGCTGACTGTAGCTCAGATCATGAACTCCTTATGCCAAATTCAGACTTAAATTGAAGAAAGTAGGGAAAACCACTAGATCATTAAGGTATGACCTAAATCAAATCCCTTATAATTACACAGTGGAATTGAGAAATAAGATTTAAGGGACTAGATTGGATAGACAGAGTGCCTAATAAACTATGGACTGAGGTTCATGACATTGCACAGGAGACAGGGATCAAGACCATCCCCATGGAAAAGAAATGCAAAAAAGCAAAATGGCTATCTGGGGAGGCCTTACAAATAGCTGTGAAAAGAAGAGAAGCGAAAAGCAAAGGAGAAAACGAAAGATATAAGCATCTGAATGCAGAGTTCCAAAGAATAGCAAGAAGAGATAAAAAAGCCTTCTTCAGTGATCAATGCAAAGAAATAGAGGAAAACAACAGAATGGGAAAGACTAGAGATCTCTTCAAGAAAATTAAAGATACCAAGGGAACATTTCATGCAAACATGGGCTCGATAAAGGACAGAAATGGTATGGACCTAACAGAAGCAGAAGATATTAAGAAGAGATGGCAAGACTACACAGAAGAACTGTACAAAAAAAAGATCTTCACGACCCAGATAATCACAATGGTGTGATCACTGACCTAGAGCCACACATCCTGGAATGTGAAGTCATGTGGGCCATAGGAAGCATCACTATGAACAAAGCTAGTGGAGGTGATGGAATTCCAGTGGAGCTATTTCAAATCCTGAAAGACGATGCTGTGTAAGTGCTGCACTCAATATGCCAGCAAATTTGGAAAACTCAGCAGTGGCCACAAGACTGGAAAAGGTCAGTTCTCATTCCAATCCCAAAGAAAGGCAATGCCAAAGAATGCTCAAACTACCACACAATTGTACTCATCTCACATGCTAGTAAAGTAATGCTCAAAATTCTCCAAGCCAGGCTTCAGCAATATGTGAACCATGAACTTCCTGATGTGCAAGCTGGTTTTAGAAAAGGCAGAGGAACCAGAGGTCAAATTGCCAACATCTGCTGGATCATCAAAAAAGCAAGAGTGTTCCAGAAAAACATCGATTTCTGCTTTATTGACTATGCCAAAGCCTTTGACTGTGTGGCTCACAATAAGCTGTGGAAAATTCTCCAAGAGATGGGAATACCAGACCACCTGATCTGCTTCTTGAGAAATTTGTATGCAGGGCAGGAAACAACAGTTAGAACTGGACATGGAACAACAGACTGGTTCCAAACAGGAAAAGGAGTATGTCAAGGCTGTATATTGTCACCCTGCTTATTTAACTTATATGCAGAGTACATCATGAGAAACGCTGGACTGGAAGAAGCACAAGCTGGAATCAAGATTGCCGGGAGAAATATAAATAACCTCAGATATGCAGATGACACCACCCTTATGGCAGAAAGTGAAGAGGAATTCAAAAGCCTCTTGATGAAACTGAAAGTGGAGTGTGAAAGAGTTGGCTTAAAGCTCAACATTCAGAAAACGAAGATCATGGCATCTGGTCCCATCACTTCATGGGAAATAGATGGGGAAACAGTGGAAACAGTGTCAGACTTTATTTTGGGGGGCTCCAAAATCACTGCAGATGATGATTGCAGCCATGAAATTAAAAGGCGCTTACTCCTTGGAAGGAAAGTTATAACCAACCTAGATAGCATATTCAAAAGCAGACACGTTACTTTGCCAACAAAGGTCCGTCTAGTCAAGGCATGGCTTTTCCTGTGGTCATGTATGGATGTGAGAGTTGGACTGTGAAGAAGGCTGAGCACCGAAGAATTGATGCTTTTGAACTGTGGTGTTGGAGAAGACTCTTGAGTCCCTTGGACTACAAGGATATCCAACCAGTCCATTCTGAAGGAGATCAGCCCTGGGATTTCTTTGGAAGAAATGATGCTAAAGCTGAAATTCCAACACTTTGGCCACCTCATGCGAAGCATTGACTCAATGGAAAAGACTCTGATGCTGGGAGGGATTGGGGGCAGGAGTAGAAGGGGACGACTGGTGATGAGATGGCTGGATGGCATCACTGACTCGATGGACGTGAGTCTGGGTGAACTCCGGGAGTTGGTGATGGACAGGGAGGCCTGGCATGCTGCGATTCATGGGGTCGCAAATAATCGGACATGACTGAGGGACTGAACTGAACTGAATGCACCCAACATAGGAGCAAATCAATTCATGAAACAAACAGTAACAGACATAAAAGGTGAAATTCACAGTAACACAAAAATAGGAGACTTTAACACCCCACTGACACCAATGGACAGATCATCAAAACAGAAAATTAATAAGGAAACACAAGTCTTACATGATACATTAGATGAGGTAGATTTCATTGATATTTTCAGGACATTCTATTCAAATGCAGAAGAATATACCTTCTTTTCAAGTGCATATGGAACATTCTCCAGGATAGACTGCATTTTGGCTCAGAAACCCAAGTAAATCTGTCGGTTTTAAATCAAATAAATCAAACCTTAGTAAATTTAAGACAATCGAATTGTATCAAGCATCTTCTCTGAGCACAACAGTATGAGACTATCAATTATAAGAAAAATATTTAAGAAACACAAACATATGGAGACTAAAGAACATGTTTCTAAATAACCAACAGGTTACTGAAGAAATCAAAAGGGGAATCAAAATATTTCTAGAAACAAATGACAATGCAAACATGACGAATCAAAACCTATGGGATGCAACAAAAGCAGTTCTAAGAGGGAGGTTTATAATAATACAATTGTACCTCAAGAAACAAACAAGAAAAAAAAGCATTGAATAGACAACTTAACTTTACATCTAAAACAGCTGGTTAAAGAAGAAAAAAAAATTAGTAGAAGGAAAGAAATCATAAAGATCTGAGCAGAAATAAAAGAAAAAGAAATGAAAGAAACAATAGTAAAGTTTAATAAAACTAAAACCTGGTTCATTGAGAAGATAAACAAAATTGACAATCTTTTAGCCATACTCATCAAGAAAAAAGTGAGAAGAATCATATCAACAATATTAGAAATGAAAAAGGAGAGGTTATAACAGACAATGCAGAAATATAAAGAATTATAAGAGACTATTATGAACAATGGTATGGCAGGGAAATGGATAACCTGGGAGAAATGGACCAATTCTTATAAAAGTTCAATCTCCCAAGACTGACCCAGGAAGAAATAGAAATTATGAACAACCCAATCACAAGCACTGAAATTGAAACTGTGATAAAAAAAAAAAAAAATCTCCCAAAAAACAAAACCCCAGGACCAGATGGCTTCACAGAAGAATTCTATCAAACATTTAGAGAAGAACTAATGCCTATCCTTCTAAAATTCTTTCAAAAACTTGCAGAGGAAGGAACACTTCCAAAAACATTCTATGAGGCCACCATCACCCTGATATCAAAACCAGAGAAAGACAACACACAAAAAAAGAAAACTACAGGCCAATATCAATGATGAACATAATGCAAAAATCCTCAACAAAAATTTAGCAAACAGAATTCAGCAACACATCAAGAAGTTCATACACCATGATCAAGTTGGATATATTCCAGGGATGCAAGGATTCTTCAACATATGCAAGCCAATCAATGTGATACACAATATTAACAAATGAAAATATAAAAAACATATGATAATCTCAATAGATGCAGTAAAAACTTTTGACAAAATTTGGCAGTCATTTATAATTAAGACTCTTCAAAAAATGGTAATAGAAGGAACTGACATAGTAAAGGTCATATATGATAAGCTTACAGAAAATATTGTTTTCAATGGTGAAAAACTGAAAGCATCCCCCGCTAAGGTCAAGAACAAGGCAAGGGTGTTCACTTTCACCACTCTTATTCAACATAGTTCTGGAAGTCCTAGCTATAGCAATCAGAGAAGAAAAAGAAATAAAAGGAATCCAGATCAAGAAAGAAGAAGCAAAACTCTCTCTGTTTGCAGATGACATGATATTAAAAATAAAAAAGATAGTATCAGAAAATTACTAGAGCTAATCAGTGAATTTAACAGAATTGCAGGATATGAAATTAATACACAGAAATAATTTGCATTTCTATATATTAACAATGAAAATCAGAAAGCAAAGTTAAAGAATTGATCCCATTCACCACTGCAGGAAAAAGAATTAAATATCTAGTAGTAGGAGTCGGACACGTCTGAGCAACTGAACTGAACTGAACTGAACTGAAACTTATCTAAGTAGACCACAGAACTGTACACAGAAAATTGTAAAACACTATTGAAAGAAATAAGAGATGACAAAAAGCAGATGAAGAGATATTCCATGTTCCTGGGTAGGAAGAATCAATATTGTGAAAATGATTATACTACTGAATTCAATCTACAGATTCAGTGTGATCCCTATCAAAATACCAAAAACATTTTTCAAAGACCTAGGACAAAAAATTTCACAATTCATATGGAAACACAAAAGACCCTGATTAGCCAAAGCAGTCTTGAGAAATAAGAATGGAGCTGGAGGAATCAACCTTCCTGACTTCAGATTATACTACAGAGCTACAGTCATCAATACAGTATGGTACTGGCACACACACACACACACACACATACACACACAAATAAAACAGAAATACAGACCAATGGAACAAGATAGAAAGCCCAGAAATAAACTCATGCACCGACGGATACCTTATTTTTGACAAAGGAGGCAAGAATATACAATGGGGCAAAGACAGCCTCTTCAATAAATGGTGCTGGGAAAACTGGACAGTTACATGTAAAAGAATGAAATTAGAACACTTCCTAACACCATACATAAAGGTGAGCTCAAAATGGATTAAAGACCTAAATGTAAGACCAGAAACTATGAAACTCTTAGAGGAAAACAGACAGAACACTTGATGACATAAATCAAAGCAAGATCTTCTATGTCCCACCTCCTAGAGTAACATACATAAAAAGAAAAGTAAACAAGTGGGACCTGATTAAACTTAAAAGCTTTTGCATAACAAAGGAAACTAAACAAGATGAAAAGACAACTCTCAGGATAGGAGAGAATAATAGCAAATGAAACAACTGACAAAGGATTAATTTCCAAAATATACAAGCAGTTCATGCAACACAATACCAAAAAAACAGGCAACCCGATCAGAAAGTGGGAAAAAGATCTAAACAGACATTTCTCCAAAGAAGACATACAGATGGCTAACAAACACATGAAAAGATGCTCAACATAGCTCATTATTAGAAAAATACAAATCAAAACTGCAATGAGATATCATCTCACACTGGTCACAATGGCCACCATTAAAATGTCTACAAACAATAAGTACTGTAGAAGGTATGTAGAAAAAGGAACACTCTTGCACTGGTGGTGGGAAGGTAAATTGATATAGCCACTATGGAAGATGGTATGGAGGTTTTTTAAAAAACTAGGAATGAAATCACCATATGATCCAGAAATCCCACTCCTAAGCATATACCCTGAGGAAAGCAAAATTGAAAAAGACACATGTATTCCACTGTTCATTGCAGCACTATTTACAATAGCTAGAACTTGGGAGCAACCTAGATGTCTATTGACAGATGAATGGATAAAGAATCTGTGGTACATACACACAATGGAAAGTTCAGTTCAGTTCAGTTCAGTCGCTCAGTCGTGTCCGACTCTTTGTGACCCCATGAATCGCAGCACGCCAGGCCTCCCTGTCAATCACCATCTCCCGGAGTTTACCCAAACTCAAGTCCATCACGTCGGTGATGCCATTCAGCCATCTCATCCTCTGTCATCCCCTTCTCCTCCTGCCCCCAATCCTTCCCAACATCAGAGTCTTTTCCAATGTGTCAACTCTTCGCATAGGTGGCCAAAGTATTGGGGTTTCAGCCTCAATATCAGTCCTTCCAATGAACACCCAGGACTGATCTCCTTTAGGATGGACTGGTTGGATCTCCTCGCAGTCCAAAGGACTCTCAAGAGCCTTCTCCAACACTACAGTTCAAAAGCATAAATTCTTCAGGCCCCAGCTTTCTTCACAGCCCATCTCTCACATCCATACGTGATCACTGGAAAAACCATAGCCTTGACTAGACAGACCTTTGTTGGCAAAGTAATGTCTCTGCTTTACTCAGCCATAAAAAGGAATCCATTTGAGTCAATTCTAATGAGGTGGATGAACCTAGAACCTATTATACAGAGTGAAGTAAATCAGAAAGAGAAAGATAAATACCATATTCTAACACATATATACAGAATGTAGAAAAATGGTACTGAAGAATTTATTTACAGGACAACAATGGAGAAACAGACTAGAAAATAAACTTATGGACATGGGGAGAGGGGAAGAGAGGGTGAGAGTATGGAAAGAGTAACATGGAAATTTACATTATCATATATAAAATATATAGCCAATGGGGATTTACTATATGGCTCAGGAAACTCTAACAGGGCTCTATATCAACCTAGAGTGGTGGGATGGGGAGGAAGTTTCAAAAGGGAGGGGATATATGTATACCTATGGCTGATTCATGGTGAGGTTTGACAGAAAACAACAAAATTCTGTAAAGCAATTATCCTTCAGTAAAAATTAAGAAATAAAATAAAACACTACATATAAGACCTCAAACTTGAACTTTTGTTACTATGATTCTGTGCCTAACGGGTCCAGGCACACATCATTAAAGACATGCAGAATAAATGTAAAATAAGATTCCCTGTCCAATGTACAGGCAGAGGAGACAGTGGGAAATGTCAACCCTTCCCCTCACCACCTTGAATAAAGTACCTTGAGGGTGAGGGTGGGACAGGAGAGAGGGCCTGAGCACACATGGAAAGGAATTCTGGGGTAGAACATAGCCCTGGATCCCATATCTCTATGGGCATGATGGACTGGCTGGAATATCCAGGTAGCTGAAACAGTAAATCTTTCTGTTCAGTGTGAGCCTGGTGGAAAAATGAAGCCAATGGCTCTCAGGACTGGAAATAGCTATTCTGTTGAGTTAATCTAGATGTTCAAGTCAGCTCTCTGTTGAGCTACCAAATAGAGAAAGAGGTAAGCATCTATGTGGTCCAGGTTCATCTGTCATCTTTATGATTGTGTTTATATTTGTCACTACTGATTTCCAAATTAAATGCAATGGTCAGAGACTGCTATTTCTATTACATTGATTCTTTGAAATTTCTTAACGAATTGGAAAATGGTGAATTTTTGTAAACGTTTTATGATTGCAAGTTTCTAAGATGTTTTGCTGACCACTTCAACCACCTTCTTTCCCCATAATGTTCTCTGACTCATTCTCCACCACCCAAACCCTCTTTATCCTTAGGACTCAAACTGACTGTGACTTCATAAACAGTGTTTTTCTCACTTTCTGTTCAATCTACTCCCCAGTAATATACTTGCTTAAGAATCTGGACTATTATTTTTTGGCTTGGCTAAGGCTTTATTAAACCTCTCTTTAATTCAAATCAGTTAGAATAGTGGTTGGCAATCTTGATATGTGTGTCAATGAGTATAATAAATTTATAAGTTCCATAAATGCAGTCTGTCATGTTAAGCTTTTATTTCTAACACTTTCTGAATTTGACTTAAAATAGAGTTCCCTATATAAATATAAAGAATGAATGAATCGTTAAAATCACAGATGACATAAATCTGAGAGCAAGGATTAGGGATGATGAGTTCCATTTTCCACATAATGCTCATAAAATGTCCTAGAACATCCACTTTGCAGTAGTAGATATGAGAGTCTGGTCCTCAGAAGAGGAGTCTGGGCCAGAGGTGTAAATTTGGAGACTCTCAGTTTAAAGTTGGAATATCTTCTTTTTTTTTTTTTATTTTATTTTATTT
This sequence comes from Bos javanicus, assembly GCF_032452875.1. Lineage (NCBI taxonomy): Eukaryota > Metazoa > Chordata > Mammalia > Artiodactyla > Bovidae > Bos > Bos javanicus. Next base: position 1,485,281 of record NC_083871.1, on the reverse strand, counting down.
TTAAACTTTACATAATTGTATTAGTTTTGCCAAATATCAAAGTGAATCCGCCACAGGTATACATGTGTTCCCCATCCTGAACCCTCCTCCCTCCTCCCTCCCCATACCATCCCTCTGGGTCGTCCCAGTGCACTAGCCCCAAGCATCCAGTGTCGTGTATCGAACCTGGACTGGCAACTCATTTCTTACATGATATTTTACATGTTTCAATGTCATTCTCCCAAATCTTCCCACCCTCTCCCTCTCCCACAGAGTCCATAAGACTGTTCTATACATCAGTGTCTCTTTTGCTGTCTCGTACACCGGGTTATTGTTACCATCTTCCTAAATTTCATATATATGCGTTAGTATACTGTATTTATGTTTTTCCTTCTGGCTTACTTCACTCTGTATAATAGGCTCCAGTTTCATCCACCTCATTGATAAGAAAATCATTGCTGCAGAAGTCTCCTTCTCCCACCAGACCTGACTACTGCGTCTGCTCTCTCCCCGACCCAGCTGTGGGTTAGATGTGCCTTCAGGCATCACCAGCTGAACGACTTGGGCAAGATTTGCCAGCAACGGCAGACCACCCAGCACCCAGACCTGCAGTGTTTTGTTGAGGATCTCAGTGTTTCGTCACAAGGAGGAAGACGCTGAGACAATAAACTTGGTCCTCAAAGGCTCAGTCGGCACAGAACCGTTTTTGGAGCAGGAGTGACAGGAGACACACACAGGTTTGATCCCTAGGTCAGCTAGGTCTCCTGGACAAGGGCGTGGTAAACCCCTGCATTATTCTTGCCTGGCCAATCGCATGGACAGAGGTACTGGTGGCCTACAGTCACGGGGATGCATCAAGTCAGATGCGACTTAAGCTTGGAACCACGCTCGCACTAGAATGGAATCGCACTAGAATGGAAAAAACCTTGAATAGCCAAAGCGATCTTGAGAAAGAAGAATGGAACTGGAGGAATCAACCTACCTGACTTCAGGCTCTACTACAAAGCCACAGTTATCAAGACAGTATGGTACTGGCACAAAGACAGAAATATAGATCAACGGAATAAAATAGAAAGCCCAGAGATAAATCCACGCACATATGGACACCTTATCTTTGACAAAGGAGGCAAGAATATACAATGGATTAAAGACAATCTCTTTAACAAGTGGTGCTGGGAAATCTGGAATATCTTCTGAGACAGAATAGTCCAGGAAGGGAAAACGGCATGGGATAGAATTCTAATGCAAATTGACATGGGGAGAGAGTAAGAAGCCCAGAGAAGAAACTGAGAAGTATTTTTTCACTTCCCTGCCCCAATCCAAGGCAGTTACGGTTTTTTTGTTCGTTTGTTTTTTAAAATATCTGTCTCTTCAAAAACCGTTCTTGAGTCATCTTTGTATCCCTAGCAACTTGTACCTAATACTTATCCAATTTAATCTACCATATAAATCAATATTTCAGTGAATAAAACTTGATCATTTAAAGTTACCTTTTTTAATTTACATTTTGTCTTTCATTTCTGTTAGGAAACAGATAAGATTCTTGTAAAAAAAAAAAAAAAACTTATCTCTAATTTTTTTATTGCTTGAATGTTCTCTGTCTTCTAATTTTCTCTTTCCTGAAAAATATCCTTTCTTAAGATTGACTTTTTGATAAAGTACTTATCTTAGGTGGTAGGCAACAGGAGTAAAAGAAATTAAATATATCATTGTTTGACATGAATCAATAGGATTTTGCTGCTTTTTCCCTAATTCCCTTAAAATTTTAGTCCTCAAAATTAATGGGAACAAGCAATTTAGTGAGTAAGTCACTAATCAAATCATTTAGAGATGCATATATCTAATCTTATGAAATGCTTTCAATCTTAGAAATGTATTCTTGATAAAATTCAGCTATGCTTTTCTGAAATTACTTTTTGATTCCAAAATCTCTCTAGGGCTTGTGATCAATATTTTATTTCAAAGTTATAGATAAAAGATTTACTGTATGAATTAAGAAAATAAAATCTAATCTTCAGTGATCTAAAATTAAGGAAAACGTTAAAATGTTAGAAGAATGTTTATTAATTAAGTTTGCATAAAATACATAAGTTTGTGACTCCATGCATTGTAGCCTGCCAGGCTAGTCTGTCCATGGAATTCTCCAGGCAAGAATAATGGAGTGAGTAGCTACTCTCTTCTCCAGGGGAACTTCCCAACCCAGGAATTGAACCCAGGTCTCCTGAATTTCAGGAGGATTCTTTACCACTGAGCTCCTGGGGAAGCCCAAAATGCATAGTATCAAATATCCAAGTTGCATTGTCATAAAGCTCAGATAAATGATTGTCAAAGCATATGAAAAATCACAATGTATTTTACTACCCATAAACATGATTATAATAGTAATAATTATAATTACTATTACAGAGTGTCCTAGAATGCTCAAATCTACATTTCTATTGAAATAGGAAGTCTCTCATATCCATTACCTTGGTGATTCTCTGAAGAAATATTTACATGGCATAAGTGTTGCCCCAAACAGTTTGGCATTTCCTCAATAAGTTAAACATAGAATTATCAAGAGCAACTTATTAAAAATTAAAGAACAATGTGTTAAGCACTGAAGACTGGTATATTTTTATAATGTCCAAATACAGCAGTTTTCTGTGCTAGGTAATATACAAAAGTATATGTAATCAATATAATCAAATATGCTCTTTAAAACATTAAAAAAATTTATTGGAGTATAGTGATTTGCAATGTTGTATTAGTTTCTGGACTGTAGTAAAGTAAAGCAGTTATAATATACATATGGAAATGTGAAAGTGAAAACTTGTTAGTTGCTCAATCGTTTCTGACTCTTTTCAACCCCGTGAACTATTATGTAGCCTATCAGGTTCCTCTGTCCATGGAACTCTCAAGGCAAAAATACTGGAGTGGGTAGGCATTCCCTTCTCCAGGGGACCTTCCTGATCCAGGGATGGAATCTTGTCTCCTGCACTGCACACAGATTCTTTACCATCTGAACCAATATATACTCTTTTTTAGATTCTTTTCCCATATGGTCATTACAAAGTAGAATTCCCTGTGTATAGTAGGTCCTTATTAGTTATTTATTAATATTTTATATATAGTAGTGTGTATTTGTCGATCCCAATCTCCCAGTTTATCCCTTCCCACCCCTGTTTCCTTCTTGGAAACCATAAATTTGTTTTCTACATCTGTGACATTATTTCTGCTTTGTAAATAAATTCATTTGTACCATTTTTTCTAGATTCCACATATAAATGATATCATATGATGTAGGCCTTTCTCTATCTGACTTACCTCAGTATGACAATCTCTATGTTCATTCATGTTGCTGCAAAAGGAATTATTTTGTTCTTTTTTATGGTTGAATAATAGTCCATTGTGCATATGTACCACATCTTCTTTACCCATTCCTCTGTTGATGGACATTTAGGTTGCTTTCATGTCCCGGCTATTGTAAATACTGTTGCAATGGGCATTGGGATACATGTATCTAAAACATTTTAGAAAAGTCAATGGAACCCAAAGAAATAATGTTTCAACAATGTTGTAATAAGAGATTACACAGTTTCATGATTTATTTTTCTAAGAATGACAACATCTGTAGCCTCCATGTACATCATCTTGGTTTTTCTCAATCTAGGAGTCAGCAAAATATGAATAAAAACTCCAATAATATTATTTTCTTGATGTTTCAGGAATAATATATATTACTGGCACAGTTTAACAACTTTAGCAAAAGATTGCCTATTTCAGGAGAGTAGAAATGTAGCTTGAAAAAAGAAGAAAGATAAGGGATAGGTGTAGAAAACATTTTCCATTTTTTTTTTTTTTTTCAGTTTAAAGCAGAGTTGCAAAGGTGGGGCTGAATGAGAGTCACATGGATTTGAACTTCACATGTTGCCCCAAACCCCACAAGCTGGCTGCCCTTCAATCAAATTAAAATTATAGCCCTGAGCAGCATTTCTATCAGAGAAAAGCAAATGTTGTGATTTCTGCACTGAAATAAAATTTAACTGAAATGATTCAATAAAATGATGGTATCATTATAAATGTGGCACTTTTTCTTAAGGTTTGATTAGTCTAGACACCTGAGTTAAGAAATGACTGCTGTTTGTACTTCAAAGTACACTTGGCAACTTTGATTAAATATTTATGACAAATGTAAATGACTTAAAGTAAAATGTTTTCCAATCAAGTCTCTAGCAAACTGGATACACAGCCTCATCAGTTTCAGGTCTTGGTGTCAGTTCAGTTCAGTTCAATCGCTCAGTCGTGTCCGACTCTTTACGACCCCATGAATCTCAGCACGCCAGGCCTCCCTGTCCATCACCAACGCCTAGAGTTCACTGAGACTCACATTCATCGAGTCAGTGATGCCATCCAGCCATCTCATCCTCTGTCATCCCCTTCTTCTCCTGCCCCCAGTCCCTCCCAGCATCAGAGTCTTTTCCAATAAGTCAACCCTTTGCATGAGGTGGCCAAAGTACTGGAGTTTTGGTGTAAAGCCATGCAATTCAATGTTCAGCCAACTTGAGTTGTGCAGCCTTCACTTTCACTTCCTACAGAGGGTCACTGCAGCCTTTGTTTTCTGTGGCTGAGTCCAGGGGCCCAGAGATGTCCAAAAGAAAAGATAGTAAGTGGAGTGCTTACTATCTCTCTCTTTTCCCAACTTCTGTAACAACACTAGAGATCTTCCTATGCTCTCACAAAAACAAAATTTGCAAATATTTCCTAAACAAGTGTAACTCATGATCTTTCCCTTTAAAAAATGTCCTTAGCTCTTATTTACAAATATTTGAGAAATGAATTGTATTTCTTCAGTTCAAAATATTCCTGGGCATTTTCCTTTAAACTATACAAAATCCATAATGCATTTTAATTTACATTCTCACAGAGAACATTGATATCATTCTATTTCTTAAGGCAGGCACTTGGAAGCCATCTTGCTTTACATTTTCATTATTTCCAAACTCCATTGGGTACTAAGTGTTGTCAAATCACCCCAGAATGTTTGGATACATTGCCTTTTGCACAGCTTTCCCCATCTCTCCCATCCGGGGATGCCATGGACCATCTGCTGCTCCTGCCCTCTGTGTATCTCTAGTCTGCCCCAGTTTATCCCCGTGATTCCAGAGATCTTAAGTAAATCAAATCTGGTGTTATTTTTGGACTCACATTCAGGCCTTAATGATTCTAAAGATACTTTTTACATATTTATAAATTCAACTGTTTTTTGACTTTTTAATTTTGTATCTTAAACTGCAGAAATATGTAAATAGTTTTTACTTTCATTTTATTTACTGAAAACAAATAGATGCTTGCTTAAAAAAATTCAAACACTACATATTCTTAAATCTAAAACTGAAAAAAAGAATAATCAGTGTTGACAGTGCATTGTATCTTTTCCAAGAATTAAATTTCTCCAGTGGCTTCCCAGTGCTGCCAGAATGGATTATATGCTGCTTAGAGCTCCTTTTTGTGACTTCCCTTGCTTGTTCCTTGCATGTTGGAGCACAGACTGTGATGGAAAAAAACAGGCATGCATTTTAACTTGTGCCCCTGGTTTTCTGCTCTTATTAATTCCTCAAACTTCAGAGTAAACAACACTTCCCCTTAAAAAATGTATTGAATTCTCTTTTGTATAGGGCTTCTCATTTTACAAGACTCAAATTAACTCAAGTTGGGTAGGAGCAGTGACTTTTCAAGATACATTAGGTTCCTTAAAAAATAGGAACTTCAACTATGATAGATTTCATGAAAATTAGAATGAAGGCATCTTCATCATCTCCTTCTTACTGTTTCCATTTTTTATTTTATGTCACTTTCTGTGTTCTCAGAAACAAAAGTTTCTCAACACTTCTTATTTTCTTTGAATAATGCATCCACACTGTAGGTGTGGGCTTTTTTTTTTTTTTTTAATTTTATTTTATTTTTAAACTTTACATAATTGTATTAGTTTTGCCAAATATCAAAATGAATCCACCACAGGTATACATGTGTTCCCCATCCTGAACCCTCCTCCCTCCCCATACCATCCCTCTGGGTCTTCCCAGTGCACTAGCCCCAAGCATCCAGTATCATGCATTGAACCTGGACTGGCATCTCGTTTCATACATGATATTTTACATGTTTCAATGCCATTCTCCCAAATCTTCCCACCCTCTCCCTCTCCCACAGAGTCCATAAGACTGTTCCATACATCAGTGTCTCTTTTGCTGTCTCGTACACAGGGTTATTGTTATCATCTTTCTAAATTCCATATATATGCGTTAGTATACATGATTTTAGCTTATAGGCAATTTTCATTGCCTTGACTGCTTAAAGTTATATAAAATTTTGCCATTTGCCTTTCTGGTTGTCTCTCAATTTTTGATATTTCCAACTGTATTCCTAGAATAAAAACTCTGGGTACATTATACTTTTTAATTGTAGATCATAAGACATAAATTGCATGCCAGATCCTACTTGAATTCTCCCAGGCTCAGGTGCCCACTCCTACATAGTGGGGCACAGGGTACTAAAGATGGCAACTGACACTCAGTAGGACTGTGAGGAATAAGGCAGTGAATTGCATGCATCAATTTGGTCAAGCGATGGTGCCCAGTTGCTTGGTCAAAGGCTAATCTAGATGTTACTGTAAAAACTTTTTTTAGAGAGATTAGTGTTTACAAATTTTAAATAAGATTTTAAGTACAAGATATTATCCTCAATGTTGAAAGTGTAGGGGGTGGTGGATAAGGGGCTTAATTCAATCAGCTGAAGACCTTAAAACCAAAAATAGATTTCCCAGAAAATAAGGAATTCTGTCTCAAAATTGTAGCACAGAAATCCTTCCTGAGTTTATGACCTACTGGTTCACCCATAGATTTAAGAAGCAATATTATTGAGTTATTTCAAATCTTAAAGATAATGCTGTGCAAGAACTGCAATCTATATGCCAGCAAATTTGGAAAACTCAGCAGTGGCCACAGGACTGGAAAAGTTCAGTTCTCATTCCAATCCCAAAGAAAGGCAATGCTCAAAACACCACACAATTGCACTCATCTCACATGCTAGTAAAGTGATGCTCAAAATTCTCCAATCAAGGCTCCAACAGTACATGAACTGTGAACTTCCAGATATTCAAGCTGGATTTAGAAAAGGCAGAGGAACCAGAGACCAAATTGTCAATATCTGTTGGATCATTGAAAAAGCAAGAGAGTCTCAGAAAAACATCTACTTCTGCTTTATTGACCATGCTAAAGCCTTTGACTATGTGGATCACAACGAAGTGAGTCAAGAGATGGGAATACAAGACTACCTGGCCTGCCTCCGGAGAAATCTGTATGCAGGTCAAGAAGCAACAATTAGAACTGGACATGGAACAACAGACTGGATCCAAATAGGGAAAGGAGTATGTCAAGTCTTTATACTGTCAACCTGCTTACTTAACTTCTATGCAGAGTACATCATGAGCAATGCTGGACTGGATGAAGCACAAGCTGGAATCAAGATTGCTGGGAGAAATATTAATAACCTCAATATGCAGATGACACCACCCTTATGGCAGAAAGTGAAGAGTAATTAAAGAGCTTCTTGAAGGTGAAAGAGGAGAGTGACAAATCTGGGTATACCTGTGGCAGATTCATTTCAATATTTGGCAAAACTAATACAATATTGTAAAGTTTAAAAATAAAATAAAATTAAAAAAAAATAAAATAAAACTCAATATTCAAAAAACTAAGATCATGGCATCTGATCCCATCACTTCATGGCAAATAGATGGGGAAACAGTGACAGAGCTTATTTTTGGGGGCTCCAAAATCACTGCAGATGGTGACTGCAGCCATGAAATTAAAAGACACTTGCTCCTTGGAAGAAAAGTTATGACCAATCTAGACAGCATATTCAAAAGCAGACACATTACTTTGCCAATAAATGTCCATCTAGTCAAAGCTAGGTTTTTTTGTAGGTATGTATGGATGTGAGACTTGGACTATAAAGAAAGCTGAGCACTGAAGAATTCATGCTTTTGAATTGTGGTGTTGGAGAAGACTCTTGAGAGTAACTTGGACTGCAAGGAAATCTAACCAGTCCATCCTAAAGGAAATCAGTCCTGAATATTCATTGGAAGGACAGATACTGAAGCTGAAACTCCAATACTTTGGCCACCTGATGCAAAGAACTGACTCATTTGAAGAGACCCTGATTCTGGGAAAGACTGAAGGCAGGAGGAGAAGGGGACGATGGAGGATGAGATGGTTGGATGGCATCACCTACTCAATGGACATGAATTTGAGTAAAACCCAGGAGTTGGTGATGGACGAGGAAACCTGGTGGGCTGCAATCCATGGGGTCACAAAGATTCAGATATGACTGAGTGACTGAACTGAATTGAGTTTCCAGCCTATCAGTCTGCCCTAGGAATTTTGAACTTGCCAGGTCCTGTAATCATTTGAGCCATATTGTTAAAATAAATCCCTGTATGTACATCATAAGTATCCATGTTCATATCTATCAGTTTAGTCCAATTGCTCAGTGATGTCCAACTCTTTGTGACCCCACAGACTGCAAGAGACCAGGCCTCCCTGTCCAATAACAACTCCCAGAGCTTACTCAAACTCATGTCCATTGAGTCAGTGATGTCATCCAATCATCTCATCTTCTGTTGTCCCCTTCTCCTCCCACCTTCAATCTTTCCCAGCATCAGGGTCTTTTCTAGTGCATCAGTTCTTTGCATCAGGTGGCCAAAGTATTGGAGTTTCAGCTTCATTCCTCCCAATGAATATTCAGGATTCATTTTCCTTTAGGATGGACTGGTTGGACCTCCTTGCAGTCCAAGGGACTCTCAAGAGTCTTCTCCAACACCACAGTTCAAAAGCATCAATTTTTTGATGTGTCTTTCTTTCTGGTCCAACTCTCACATCCAAACATGACTACTAGAAAATTCAGAGCTTTGACTAGATGGATCTTTGTTGGCAAAATAATGTCTCTGCTTTTTAATATGCTGTCTAGGTTGATCATAACTTCCTTTCCAAGGATCATGTGTCTTTTAATTTTATGGCTCCAGTCACTATCTGTGGTGATTTTGGAGTCCAAAAAATAAATAAAGAAATAAATAAAGTCTCTCACTGTTTCTATCATTTCCCCTTCTATTTGCCATGAAGTGAGGGGACCAGAAGCCATGGTCTTAGTTTTCCTAATGTTGAGTTTTAAGCCAACTTTTTCACTCTCATCTCACTTTCATCAAGGGCCTCTTTATTTCTTCTTCACTTTCTGCTATAAGGGTGGTGTCATCTGCATATCTGAGATTATTGATATTTCCCCCAGTAATCTTGATTCCAGTTTGTGCTTCAGAAACTATGGCCCATTCTGTGTTGGGCCACCCAAGATGGACTGGTCATGGTGGAGAGTTCTGAAAAAACGTGTTCCAGTGGAGAAAAGAATGGCAAACCACTTCAGTATTCTTACCTTGAGAATCCCATGAACAGTATGAAAAGGCAAAAAGACAGGGCACTCAAAGATGAATTGCCCAGGTCATCAGGTGCCCAATATGCTACTGGAGATTGGTGGAGAAATAACCCCAGAAAGAATGAAGAGATGGAGCCAAAGCAAAAACAACACCCAGTTGTAGGTGTGACTGGTGATGGCAGTGAAGTCCGATGCTGTAAAGAGCAATATTGCATAGGAAGCTGGAATGTTAGGTCCATGAATCAGTAAATTGGAAGTGGTCAAACAGGAGATCCCAAAAATGAACATCAATATTTTAGGAATCAGTGAACTAAAATGGACTAGAATGGGTGAATTTAACTGAGATGACTATTATATCTACTACTGCAGGCAAGAATCCCTTAGAAGAAATGGAGTAGCCGTCATAGTCAACAAAAGAGTCTGAAATGCAGTACTTGGATACAGTCTCAAAAATGGCAGATTTATATTTGTCCTTTTCCAAGGCAAACCATTCAGTATCACAGTAATCCAAGTCTATGCCCCAAACAGTAATGCTAAAGAAGCTGAAGTTGAATGGTTCTGTGAAGACCTACAAGACCTTCTAGAAACAACACCCAAAAAAGATGTCCTTTTCATTATTAGGGACTAGAGTGCAAAAGTTCATATCTACATCTAAAACATTATATACACTATTGCTTCTGCAGACAGCACTGACTGATACATATCCTAATACTGAGTATGTTTCTAGATGAACAAAATCTTAAGGATGACTTTTCTGAATTGGTTCTTGGCCTCTGGAATTGGTTCTCTATTTTCATTTCATAAAACATAAGATGTTTCCACTATTAAAAAGAGCACTGATGGTCCATTACTGGAGCTGGTCAGGCTCCTCTGCCCATGGGGATTCTCTAGGCAAGAATACTGGAATGGCCTCCAATGCCCTTCTCCAGGATATGTTCCCAACCCAGGGATCAAACCCAGGTCTTCCACATTGCAGGCAGATTCTTTACCAACTGAGCCACCAGGGAAACCCCAGAATACTGGAGTGGGTACCCTATCCCTTCTCCAGAGGATCTTCCTGACCCACAAATTGAACCAGGGTCTCCTGCATTGCAGGAAGATTCTTTACCAGCTGAGCTACCAGGGAACAGATATATGCACAATAACACCTTTGGATATTGTTTTTTTTTTTTTTTTTTTTTACCATAAAGTGGATATCTTTGTAATGCAAATAATATACACAGACATGCAGCCACAACAACGTCTTCTTATGGATTAAGATTTAATTCATAATTAATGAACTCAGATGAAATTTTGATATAAGTTTTAAAATATCCTAGTTGATTAATGAATTTCAGGTGACTTTCTATTCAAATTAAGTTTTAAATTAATCTGCTAGGGGCCCAAAATCCTGACCCTAATTGTTTGGAAGAATGATTTAGTAGAATTAAAACAAACAAACAAACAAAACAAAACAAAACAAAAAAAACTTTAAAAATCTCTAGTGCCAAGAAAATATAACAAATTAGTTCTGACTTAGCTTTAATTTTTTGGTCATGGTTTGAGAAGGAATTATTATCGCAGGTATACAATCATGTGATTCCAGACAGATCATCATGGGCATCCACAATAATAAAGAGATTCCTGGAAAACAGTTAGCATTCCTTGAGTTGGAGCACCAGGAGGGCTGAGTAGAATATTTTTAGTGACACTAGATATTTTTAATCAAGTACTTAACAAGAAGCAAATTTCTGGCCGACCATATATTGGATACTTTTCTATGTTTTTATCTAACTAAGGAGTATATTGAGTTCGGCAGTTTGCTCCTAATTGTGGCAGACAAATGGAGAAAGAAATGGAGGAGCTCAGAGCCTCAAGGCTTCAGATTCTCAGTTCAAATGCTTTGTAAGTGATTTTAGATTTTCTTTGTCTGCCCTGAAGAAAACCCTTATCTCTTTCAGAGAGAGAAGTGAAACTGCTAAAAACAGAACCTGAATTTCATCCAATGAGTGGCTGAACTATACACAAAGTGCAGGGTGTCTATTGGTGAAGTGAGGGCATTACTTTGGAAAGAATGGCATCCTAGGAATCAGCATGGGGATATGTGGGCAAATTCTGATGAAACTGAGGACATTGAATTAAATTTTACTAAATATTGCTGAATCTTCTTTGACAGTAGAGACTGCCCACCTACCCCTGCCTGAAAAGGGTAATTATGCTCTTCCTGTGGCACTTGCCTTACAAGGCAGTGCTGATTCTCCCCAGGACTCACTCCTCTTTGACTCTAGACTTATCAGCAGACTCAAGTCCTGGAAGGTCTCCCAAAATTGAGATACAGAATGTGACCCATGAGTAAATGCACTACACTCCAAAAGAACTGCATAAATTTTCCAGTTTATACAGAGTAAATCCAAGAAGTAGATATATGAATAAATAACAAGGATATAAGAAAATGGTAAAAAAGAACAGAAAACTGGATGTGAGCCCACTAACCAGAGATTATGAATTTAATATATAATCAGAAGGGTTAAAAAGAGCTCTAACTGTTTAATTGGTTGATTGGCTGATTAGAACATGGACATAATTGTCCCTGCTACACTAGGTAAAGTTGAAATGCCAGACATGCCTTGGTTTTCTGTAAGAGGAAGAGTACAAAAATTGGGATGTTAGAGTGGATTTATCATGTCTGACCTGTTCACCTGCCCCAGGAGGGTCCAGTGGACACACCTTTCACTAAAACTGTGAGAAATACATTTTTGAGGGAAATGCCTGGATTTATGAAGAATTCTGTAGATGAAAAATTATAGTGGTAATTGCTGCCAATGATCTTAAATGCAATGAGGATAATCGGACCCATGGTGGCAGAGACCAATGGGCAGTAACTAATTGTGAAAAATGAGGTGGATGTGGTTACCATAACACACAGTGGAGGCAAAGCTGCAATAAGACTATGACTTGTAGAGACTTATGGTGTTGGCTATTTGATGACAATGCTTCTAGAAGAGAATTGGTTGGTCAGTCTTACTTGATCTCTGTAAGAGGAAGAATTTTAGATCACTTCTAAAGAGCCCCAACCCCTCATTCAGCTTCTAAACACCAAATCCACAATTCCTTGAATGAAATGGAGGTCATGTCACCTTGAGGAAGAATCCTGATGTATTGCCAAAATTGACACTATTAATCTTTATCCCAGCCTTCAAAGGAAGACATGGCCTTTCATCAGGATTACTGTGCACCACAGAAAAGAAAATAATCAGACTTTGGAAGGATTGCAGGATACTAGCTCAGAATTCATACTAATTCCAGGGAACTGAAAATGTTATTCTGGTCTACCCATTGGATTGGGGCTTATGAAGGAGATCAGGAGATCAATGGAATTTTAGTTCAGATCCATTTTACAGTGTGACCAATCCCATTCTATGATTATTTTCCCAGTTCCAAAATATGTAATTGGAATAGATTAAATCAGAAACTGGCAGAATCTTCACATCAGTTCCCTAAATAGTGGAGTGAGAGATATTATGGTAGAAAAAGCCAACTGGAAGCCACTAGAACTGCCTCTGTCTAAGAACATAGCAAACTGAAAGCAATCCTGTGCTCTTAGAGGACTTGCAGACATTAGTATCACCATCAAGAACCTGAAGAATTCAGGAGTGGCAATGATCACATCTCCAGGCAACTCACCTACTTGGCCTGTGCAGAAGACAGATGGATCTTGAAGAATGACTATGGGTTATTATTGTAAACTTAACTATGTGTAGCTCCAACTACAGCTACTGCTCTAGATATGGTTAGGTTGCTTAAGCAAATGACCATGTATACTCACACATGGTATGCAATTATTAGTCTAGCAAATGTTTTCTTCTTGATACCAAGAAGAAGTTTGCAGAAAGCTGTCAAGGCCAGCGATATACCTTCCTGTGCTATCTCAGGGCTATGCCCACTCTCCATCCCTACATAACTGTCTAGGATGCAGGGCTCTCCAACACCTTTCCCTGCAGAAGGTATCACACTGGTCCATTACCCTGATGGAATTACACTGATAAGCAAGATGTATCAATTGCACTAGGCTTACTCTTAGGCATTTGTATGTCACAAGATGAGAAACAAATCCAGTGAAAACTCAGAGGCCTTCCGCCTCAGTAAAATTTCTAGGTGTCAGTAGTGTGGACATGTTGTGATAACCTTTCTAAGGCAAAGGAAAATCACTGTGCCAGGTCACCTCTGTAACAAAAAGGAGGTGCAATGCCAAATAGTCCTCTTAGTATTTTGGAAACAAAATTTTTCACTTGAGTGTGCTGCTCCAGCTCATTTTCCCTGTGACCTGAAAGTTGCTAGTTTGGGGTGAAGCCCAGAACAGGAGTGGCCTGGGCAGCTGGCTCACACTCCCCTAGGCTACACAATTCCACAGTGGCAGGTAGGGGTGCTCTTTGGAGCCTTGTGTGAGCTTCTGTAGGTAACTCGCAGTGCAGACCCTTAGGATTTTGGGGCAAAGCCCTGACATTTGATGCAAATAACTGCTTTTGGAAGACAGTTTTTGATCAGCTACTGGGTCTTAGTAAAGACTGAACCTTTAGCATGAATCACCAAGATAGCATGCAAACTGAACCATTCTTTGTGAACTGGATGTGGTCTGACCCAAACTATAAAGTTGAGTGTGCTTGGCAACATTCCATCTTATAATAGAAAGAGCATGAAGGAAATTGGATCCAAGAAAGCCTTGAAGACACAAGCAAGTTGCATGAAGAGGTGGTCCAGATACCCAGGGCCCACACTTATCTCACCTTTCTTTTTCCCTCCCAGTTCCCAGCTACACCCTCAAGAGGAATTTCTTATAATCAGTTGACTGAGGAAAGAGATAACCCATGCCTGGTTTACAGGTGGTCGTGCACAATATGCAGGCGTTACCTGATAGCACAGTTGGAGCCCTGCAGCCCCTCCCTGGGATACCCCTGCAGAACAGTGTGAAGGGAAATCTTCCCAGTGGCCTGGACTCTGAGCAGTGCACCAGGCTGTGCACTGTACTTAGAAGGAGAAATTACCAAGACTTGTGATTATTTATTGATTCATAGACTGTGGCCTATGATTTGACAGGAACTTCGAAAGAATGTAATTGGGAAATCAGTGAAAAGGAGGTCTAAAGAAGAAACATGTATGTAGGGTTCTCTGCATGAGTAAAAAGTATGAATATATTTATGTCCCACTTTAATATGTTTCACAGGGTGATCTAAGCAGAGGATCTAATAATCAGATGGATAGATTACCCATTCTGTAGAGAAAGAATTGGCAACCCACTCTGGTATTCTTCCATGGAAAATCTCATGGATGGAGGAGCCTGGCAGGCTACAGTCCATGGGGTCACAAAGGGTCAGAAATGACTGGGCAGCTTTACTTTCACTTCTGTGAGCATCACTCAGCATCTTTCCTTGGGGCACTCCTGTCCTCACCCACTGGGTTCAGCTGACAGGGACAGAGGTGTGTTCTCAGCAACACAGGCTATCACTCACAAAAGCCACTGCTGAGCACCCGGTCTGCTACAGCAAACACTGAATTTCTGGTAGGACATCATACCCCAGTGTGACCAGTGAGTTACCTGATTGCAACTTGATTACACTGGGTCTCTTTCACACTGGACAGGGCAGCATTTTATTCTTACAGGAATACACAGAGTTTGGATATGAATTTGCTTTCCCCGTGCATAATACTTTTAACTAAACTATCATCTGTGGACTTACTGAATGCCTTAATATTACATATAAAATTGCTTCTGATCAGTGAACAAACTTCACAGCAAATTAAGTGCAGCAGTTGTCCCATGCTTATGGAATTGGTTGATTTTTCCATGTTTCCCACCATCCTGAAGTATCATCCTGGTTTGATATCATGGTGGAACCATCTCTTGAAGCCTGAGTGGTAGTACCTCGGTGGTAGTGCCTTTCAGTTCTGGGGGTAAGCTTCTCTAGAAGGCTGTATATGCTCTGGGTCAGGTGAATAGAGACACTGATATATAGATATACAATTCCTTTGCTGAGCTACATGGTTTTAAATGCCTGGAACAACAAATAATGACCTAAGGTCTACGATTTCAATATATTAAAGCATATTTCCAATTAAAACATTTTTATCATTTATTTTAGAGGCAAAATTATAAACATAATAGTTTTTCTGATCCTTTAAGCCAAGGAAAACTAATAACAATGTTTGAGATTCAATATGGATATTATGTCATGGAACAGGAAAATTACAGTATATTTTCAGACACTGCAATGTTCTGCTGACCTGGACCTGGAATACTCTGTTCTGTGCTGATGATTCAGATATAAGAATGATAAAGTGAACTGGCTGGAATTAGAGAACAAAGAAAAGAAGGACAGAGTCAATGAGACTGATTTAGGGAAGGGCAGAAGGAACTACATAATAACAGCCAAGTAGTAAAAATAGAATCAACTACATAGATCAGTTCTGACTACTACACTACTGATGATTTAACTTGATTTTATGTTTCAAACTTTTCATTTAATGCTGTATCCTTTATTACATGTGAACAGCACTCAGTATAGGAAATCATGAAATGTGAATGAAACCTGTAATTTTAATTAACATATTTTAAAATGTTTCTGATCTGTAAGCATTGGAAAAAATTTTCATTTATGGTGAGCTTTTTTTTTTTTCATTCTCACAAAATGTTTAACATAAGCATATCTTTCTTTAAAGTAATACTAATATATTTAATAAAATGTATCACTTGCCAGGATGATGTAATATGACTTGCCAGGATTTTTTTTCCTTAACAGATATTTGTATAAGGAAACTAAAACTCACAGGCAGATTCAATTTCACTCAACAGGTAAAAGCAAGCATTTTTGTTCTTGTCTTATATTGCCTTTCAGTGTCCCCTTCCTCATGCCTCCCTGTGGCCACAGCAAATGATGACTGTCCCCCACCCTTCCTCCTGACTCCTCTGCCTTATCTGGGCTCTGGGTGAGCACAGATCCTCACACAGGCTCTTTTGAGGTACAAGCATAGTGCACTAGCAATACTTCAGTAAGGATCAGAAATACATTTACAACCTGAAGAGAGGCTATTTAAGTTTTTGTTTTTTTTTTTCTTTTCCTTTGGTCAGATAGGTATCAATGTTATCTGTTGACTTCACCACAAATAGAGGTTCTAATTGATCTTGAGTCCAGTGCCTGCTGCACAGTGAGTGATTCTGCATCTTCTGTTAGCCAAACTTACTATCCATTCACCTATTCATTCATCCATTCATTCTGCCCACATGTAAGCAATTAACCAAAGTAAAACAAACAAACAAACAAACAAAAAAAAAAACAGTCCCACCATGAGATTTCTGAGAATGAGATCATGTTTAACTTGTACTCCCTGGACCTCTTACCCACTCAATAAATGCTTTTTACCTTATATGAGTGTTAATAAGTGGGTCTTAAAATTTATTACAAGTAAGAAAAACAATTATTATTAAGCCTGCAGGCATGAGCTTTCTCCTATCCATGTGCCCTTCACCACTGGTCTAAATTTCACAGAATCGGAAAAGCAAAAGGAATCAAATAATCACGGCATCCAAGTGTTTCCTCCATTTTCATTTCATAATTCTTCTGCAAAATTCATCAAATTTCTAATTTCCCTTTTTCCAGAAGCAGAATTGGGGAGGGGAAGGAAAGAAAGAGAGGGAGAAGAATAAGTAAGACCCACGCCTATGAGACTTAAATGCAAAATGCAGAGTAAGTCAGCCATGAGGGGCTTGGCATATAGGAATTTCTGCCAAAAGTACAGTCATACAATTACTCTGTGATTACTAAAGACGCTACAAACATTTAGCATCCTTGCCTTTATCCCTCTGGCAATGGTAAGCTTCCTTGCTTTTTGCCATGCAGCTCTCAGTACTTGAGACGTGCTTTTGTTTACATTTTCACTTGTCAGAAAGATGCTTATCTTTAAAGAACAACTGAAATGTCACTTCCTGTGATCACTTCACCAATCCTCTTTATGGGGAAAATTACTGGTTCCTGCCCCTATTGTGTTGTTTTCAACAAAAGTAATGCTAAATCTGCAGCACAAGAAGTGAGCTGTAGAATAATAGTTTGTCTTGCCTTTCTCTCTATGAGTTTTAATTCCAGGAGGGGCAAAGGACGGGAAGGAGTGGTACGGTGACAGGCTGGGTCTCCCAATTGCCAAAACCCAGTGTTGGGCTAAAAATACATTTTTTTAAAGTTTAGTAAAGCCAAAATAAATCAGAATTTTGCATATTTTTCATATTACATAATGCTCTACGTTCAATGCATAAATAAGAAAAACACAAGAATATAATCTCTACATTTTCATCTCTTTAATTTTTAATCTCATCACAGTAAGCATATATACAAACAGCACATATTCTATGTACCTGCATGTGCTTTTGAAAAATATTATAGCATATATCTGTTTCATATCATAGTATACTGTGAACATTTTCTCAAACCAGTGAATATCACTCTATTATGTACATTTTCATGACTTCATTGTGTGATATTCTGGGTTCTAGATGGACCACATGTATAGGACTTGACCAAATATTCAGATTGTGTTGGCTGGAGGGTTATCTTCATCCCTGGATGGATAGTAGCACTTTGCACTAGCAGTGAAAATTCATGTAAATATAGGAAAAAAGGAGATGATAAACACTTAAAATGGTATATTCTTCTTGGGTAGCAAACGGTCAGACACGACTGAGCGACTGAACTGAACTGCCTGTCTCTCAGAGATGCATAAATATACATTATTTTATATGCTAGCCATATAAAGTTGTTAACTTTCTGCTATTTTAAATAATGCTAAAGAAGATCATATATCTGTACAAAAATGATGGGAAATTACTGAAAGAGGAACTGTTTCATCAAAGCCTCTGCAAAATTTTGAGACTGGTGTATGTATCTTCCCAAATGTGTCTATAAAATGTTTCTGCCCATTTTATACATGCAATACACTCCAATAACTACCTCACAGTCTAGCCAAGACTCTTTGCTTACTTGCCTAAATAGTGGTTTACTTTGCAGGTAAAGTGAGAATTCAGAGGAACATTCATTTTTCAATTAAATTTTCTTTAATTGCTACAGAGCACAAACATCTAACTTGCCATTTCACTGGAGAAAGGGATGTGTAATTTGTTACTAATTCTTGATAAATTTTTAAAATTGTGGTGGCTAATCATTTGTCTGCAGCATATGTGGCACATAATTTACTGAGTTCAGATCAGAAAGGTAAATGTGTGTTTATATACCACAATTTTAACAGTACATGTCTTACCTCATATTAAATTAATTATTTAAATTGAATTTTATTCTCAACAAACTGTGTTACTTCTTCACATAGTGGTTTTCTTTCTTTTTTTTTTTCAAGAACATTGTTTGATTGAATCAAAATGTGCTTTCAGAAGTAAACACCCGTTCAAATTATTTGCAGATCAAAAGAAAAAGGGGGAAGTTTCCATATATACATGGCTCCATATGAATCAGATTGTCAGAGAGGCGAGAGTTAAAACCAAAGGGACTCGCCAAAATGAGTGCCATATTTAGAAGCAAACTACATTTCCTGTGCTTTTTGTGGTCCTTGGCTTTAGCAAGAAAAGTGCTACCATTTTCTTCACTAGCAATCCAGGCTGCCACACGTATCTGCTCCTCATGAATTCTTCTCTCAGTGAATAAGTGGTGTAATAGTTCCATTCATTTGTTTCCCAGCTGTTTGTATTTTCCCCCTGCCTCTTTTTTGCTGAGCCAGAAGGAGCTAGTACAATTTTGCTACGTGATCCTTTAAATCACATGGCCAACAGGATTCGCTTTTTCAAGAAGTGAATCTCAGTTCCTAGGCTCTTTCCGAATCTGTTTGTCTGTTTCTCCCATAAATTGACCAAAGTTTCAGTACACGGGTACAGCACCCTCCTCTCCTCCCCAGGGCAAGTATGGAAAGCCTCCACCCTGTCCTTCCTCTACTTATGTGTTGTTATTATCCTGTAGATGCCTATTATCTACACCAGCCACTACTGTTGCAGTCCAAGTTCTCGTTTGTTTTTATGCTTTGATTTCATTCTAGATTTCCTTGATTCTATGTAGGTTTTATGACTGAATCAAAAGCTGGATACTTGAATTCTTACCAGTATTTCTCATCTCTTTTGAGAGGTTATTATTAGACTCACCTATGCATTTTGAACCTGAGAGTCCCTTGGATGGCAAAGAAATCAAACCAGTCAATCCTCAATGAAATCAACCCTGAATATTAATTGGAAGGACTGTTGATGAAGCTGAAGTTCCAATACTTTGGCCACCTGATGAAAAGAGCCAAATCATTAAAAAAACACTCTGATGAGAAAGACTGAGGGCAAGAGGAGAAGAATGTGGCAGAGGATGAGATAGATAGCATCACTGATGCATTGGACATGAATTAGAAAAAATTCTGAGAGACATTGGAGAACAAAGGGGCCTGGCATGCTATAGTGCATAGGGTCACATAGAGTCAGATATGAACTGGCAACTGAGCAACAACAATATGCATGTTGAATCAGTGGGTTAGTGGGCCAGTAAACTGAGGAGAAGACAATAAAAAGGTTCCAGTAACCTTTCCAAGGAAATTTATCCTTTCATGACTTTCCAGAAAAAGTCAGTATATTTTTAGTTAATCTTCTATTGATCCACTTGTACCTATTTGTGAGCTCTGTTCTTGGTACAGGAACATTAGTGTTCATAAGACAAAGGACGTCCCTTCCTCAGGGGATTTATTTTTAAGAGGGTGTAGAGCACAGACTATCAGGTTTTTATTCAGCTGCTCAGTCCTGTCCAACTCTTTGCATCCCCATGGACTGTAGCTTGCTAGGCGTCCCTTGTCCTTCACGATCTCCCAGAGTTTGTTCAAACTCATGTCCATTTAATCATGTCCATTTAGAGGATAGGATCCAACCATCCTATCTTCTATCACCCCATTCTCCTCTTGCCCTCAATCTTTTCCATCAGAATCTTTTCCAAGGAGTTTTCTCTTTGCATCAGGGAGCCAAAGTATTGGAGATTCTGCTTCAGCGTCAGTCTTAATGAATATTCAAGACTGATTTCCATTAGGATTGACTGGTTTGTTCTCCTTTCTGTCCAAGGGACTCTCAAGAGTCTTCAATATCACAGTTTGAAAGCATCAGTTCTTCAGTGCTCAGCTTTCTTTATGGTCCAATTCTCACATCCACACATGACTAATGGAAAAACCATAGCTTTGACTAGACAGACCTTTGTCAGCAAAGTGATGTTTCTGCTTTTAGGTTTGTCATGCTTTTATTCCAAGGAACAAGTGATGTTGTTCAGTCATCACTCTGCAACACTGTGGACTGTAGCCTTCCAGGCTTCTCCGTCCATGGGATTTTCCAGGCAAGAATACTGGATCTTCTCCAGTGGATCTTCCCAACCCAGGGATCGAATCCTGGTCTCCTGCACTGCAAGCAGACTTCTTGCCATCTGAGCCACTAGGGAAGTAATCACAAGTGGTAGTTTAGTCGCTAAGTCATGTCTGACTCTTGTAACCCCATGGACTATAACTCACCAGACTCCTCTTCGCATGGGATTTCCCAGGCAAGAATACTGGAGTAGGTTGCCATTCCCTTCTCCAGGGTATCTTCCAACCAAGGGATTGAACCCAGGTCTCCCTCATTGCAGGCAGATTACTTACCATCTGAACCACCAGGGAAGCCTCAAGGAGTAAAAAGTTCATAAAAAAACAAGCAACATAATTTTAGATAGAAGCAAAGGTCATGAAGAAACAATTTCAAAAAAAAAAAAAAAAGAAAGAATTTCAGAGATACATAATGATAAGGTGAGGAATAAAATATGTTGAGAGATTATGTTTTTAATTTTTTTTTAAGATAACTCTACCTGTTAGGTTATGGCTTGCATTGAAAATTGGATGCAGAAAGCAGAAGATAACTCAAAGAACATCAATAATCTACATGCTCAGAAAAACAGAAAAGGTTCTGCATTGATTACACAAAAGAAACAAAGAGGAGGAGTAGTAGGAGGATAAGAAAAAGGAAGAGAAAAGGAAGGGAAAGAGGAACATTTTGAGAACTTTTGAGTTCATTAATATTCAAGAGTTTTTAAAATATGAATAAAACTTTAGAGTGATATAGGGATAATCAGGTAAATGCCAATCAAAAACCATAGTGAGGACTTCCCTTGTGGCCCATTGGTTAAAACTTTGCACTTCCAATGCAGGGGGTGTGGTTTTGACCCCTGATCAGAAACTAAGATGCTGCAGGCTGTGGGGTGCAGGGTGGGGGAAACACCACAGTAAGATATCACCTCATACCTACTAGAATTACTATTACCAGGAAAATAAGAAATAAGTGTTGATAGGATGTGGAGAAAAGGGAAGCTTCGCTCATGTAGAGAGGAATGTAAATTGTTGCAGCCACTATGGAAACCAGTATCGAGGTTCCTCAAAAAACTAAAAATACAACTACCATATGATCCAACAATCCCACTTCTAGGTAAATATCTGAAGGAAGTAAAATCATTGTCTTGAAGAGATCTATGAATCCCCATGTTCACTGCATTATTCATTATGTATAATATATATAGAGAGAGATAGTAAAGAGTCTTCCTGCAATGCAGGAGACCTGGGTTCAAGCCTTGGGTCAGGAAGATCCCCTGGAGAAGGGAACAGCAACCCACTCCAGTATTCTTACCTGGAGAATTCCAAGGGTAGACGAAATTGGCAGTCTGTAGTCCATAAAGTTGCAAAGAGTCAGATACAACTGAGCAACTAGCAAAATAACAATACTCAGTGCAGCATTTTTTAATCTATTCATCTATTGACAAACACTAAGTCTATGTCTTGCAACTAACACTATTTTAATGTAATATTAATAATAATATTGTGAATATAATTGGGGTCAGGAGTGGGGAGAGAACAAAGAAGAAGTGATGTTGGTCAAAGGGAACAAACTTTCCATTATACAGTGAGTACATTCTAGGGATATAATGTACAGCATGGTGACTATAGTTACAGTAGTGTATTATTATACACTTGAAAGTGGCCACGAGTAG
Source organism: Bos javanicus (assembly GCF_032452875.1). NCBI lineage: Eukaryota > Metazoa > Chordata > Mammalia > Artiodactyla > Bovidae > Bos > Bos javanicus. The sequence goes on along the minus strand of NC_083871.1, from coordinate 1,462,791 downwards.
CTTGATATGAGTATCTTGAATGTTCTCACCACACACACACCAAAAAACATAGTTAACTATGTGAAGTGATGGCTATGTTAACTCAATGGGGTGATCGTTTTACAATGTATACATATATCAAGTTATCATGTTGTACACTTTAAATTACACAGTGTTAGTTGGCAGTTATATCTCAATAAAGCTAAAGGAAAAAAGTGTTTAAACTTTTTTAACCAAATTTTGAAGACTATTTTTTTACAAATATGAATGCAAAGTATTTCAATGAATTTTATCTTGATTACATGTTTAAAAATATATACCTTTATAACTTAGATAATACTTCATTTAAATACTAATAGAAAATTGTGTTGAACTTCCATGTTGAAAGTCCCATTTCTTCCCTGCGAATCCTATGTTCAGTTTTCCTTCATCACTCAGGTTCTCAGGAAAGTGAGTCTTCTTGGGAAAAACTCAGGGCAAAGGGGAATGTGAGAAAAAGGGGAATAGAAAGAAGGACTTGGCTTCTACAGATAGAATCACAGTCTCTTCCTGCCCCTTCTAGTTAAATACTGAATAAGTTAGAGAGAGTGTCAAATTATCTGTCTCTTGAGACATTCAAGAACCAACAGAGTTTCTTTCTTTCTTTCTTTGACTGTGTCAGGTCTGAGTTGCAGCGCCTGGGATCTTCCTTGTGTCGGGTGGGATTTTTCACTGTGGCACACTTGACCCTGTAGTTGTGATGTGCCCACTTAGCTGTTCCATGTCATGTGAGATCATAGTTCCACAACCAAGGATCAAACCTGTGTCCCCTGCATTGGAAGGTAAATTCTTAACCACTGGACCACCAGGGAAGTCCAAAAGCCCCAACAGAGATTCAAGGAGAAAGACACAAACTCTTTTAATGTATCATTTTAAACCAGGTGTTCAAACCCTCATTAATTGAAAAAAAAAAAAAAGGAATTGACCAGGCTTATTTTTAATAAACCTACAAAAAGATTAACATTTTAGAATGAGAGGGAATTTTATTTGAATGATTCATGATGTATTATAGATACTTGAGGCAATTAACTACATTACTGCCATTCATTCTCCATTTGCCAAGGTGGTTCATGCACCCCCCTCCCCATCACCCGCCTGTGTCCTCTGCTGCATGTACCTGTTTGGATGCTCTCTTGATTCAGAACACTGCCTCCTCCCTTTCAGTCTTTCTTCTTCCTCTTCTTTTTTCCTCTCTCTCTTTTTCTGCCTCTTTTAACCTTAATAAAGTATCAGTGTAAGTGTTATGAGTTTTATTAGTTGTCAGTTCAGAGGAAATGAAAGTTGTGGATGACCATGTCATGGTTTTATCTCAGTTTAATCATATGAATCAGTGGAGAGAGATCTTCTTCAGGGCCATTTGATTATGAGGAAAGGTAATGATATGTTTTTGTCTATTCTGTATTCAGGGCCACATTTATCTCACTTCACCACTTACAGTTGCTATGTTTGTGAAAGATTGACAGCTTTACACTATTCCTTGCATTGGAAAAAGACTGTTGCTGTTGTTCAGTCACCCAGTCATGTCCAACTCTTTGCAAACCCATGGACTACAGCACACCAGGCCTCCCTCACCATCTTCTGGAGTTTGCTCAAGTTAATATTCAGCATCAGTTATGCCGTCCGGCTATCTCATCCTCTGATGTCCTTTTCTCCTTCTGCCCACAATCTTTTCCAACATCAGGGACTTTTCGAATGAGTGGTATGTTCACATCAGATGACCAAAATACTGTAGTTTCAGTATCAGTCCTTCCAGTGAATATTCAGGATTTATCTCCCTTCAGATTGACTGGTTTGATCTCCTTGCTCTCCAAGGAACTTTCAGGAGTCTTCTCCAGTACCACAGTTTGAAGGCATCCATTCTTTGGCATTCTGCTTCTATATGGTCTAGCTCTCACAACTGTACATGACCACTGGGAAGACTATATGGACTTGCCTGGACTATATGGACACTGGCCTTGACTATATGGACATTTTTTGGCAGAGTAATGTCTCTGGTTTTCGACAAACTGTCTAGGCTTGTCATTCACTTTCCTGCCAAGAAGCAACCGTCTAGTTGCAGTCACCATCTACAGTGATTTTGGAGCCCAAGAAGAGGAAATCTGTCACTATATCCACATTTTCCCTTTCTATTTGCCATGCAGTAATGGGGCCAGATGCCATGATCTTAGTTTTTGTTGTTGTTGTTGTTAATATTTTGCCTTAATCCAACTCTTTCACTTTCTTCCTTTATTCTCATCAAGAGACTCTTTAGTTCCTCTTCACTTTCTGCCATTAGAGTGGTATCATCTACACGTCTGAGGCTGTTGATGTTTCTCCTGCCTATCTTGATTCCAGCTTGAAACTCATCTAGCCTGGCATTTCTCATGAGGTGGTCAGTGTACAGGTTAAACAAACAGGGTGAACAGCAGACAGTCCTGTCTTACTCCTTTCTCAATCTTAAGCCAATCAGTTATTCCATACAGGGTTCTAACTGTTGCTTCTTGACCTGCATACAGGTTTCTTAGGAGATCAGTAAGATGTTCTGGTATTCCCATCTGTCTAAGAGCTTTCCACAGTTTGTCATGATTCGCACAGTCAAAGGCTTTAGCATAGTCAATGAAACAGAGGTAGATGTATTTCTGGAATTCCCTTGCTTTCTTAACAATCCAGGGAATGTTGGCAATTTGATTTCTAGTTTCTCTTCCTTTTCTAAACTCAGCTTGGACATCTATAAGTTCTTGGTTCACATAATGCTGAAGCCTAGGATGCAAGATTTTAAGTATGACCTTACTAGCATGGGAGGTGAATGTGATTGTCTGATGGTTGGCACATTCTTTGGTACTCTCCTTCTTGGGAATTGGAATAAGGATTGAACTTTTCCAATCCTGTGGCCACAGCTGGGTCTTCCAGATTTTCAGACATAATGAATGCAAAACCTTGATGGCATCATCCTTTAGGGATTTGAATAGTTCTGCTGGAATTTAATGTCATCCATAATAATTAGCTTTATTAACAGCACTGCTTCTTAAGGCCTACTTGACTTCACACTCCAGAATATCTGACTGGGTGATTAACCACACCGTCATAATAATCTCATTCATTAAGATCTTTCTTATACAGTTCTTCTATGTATTCTTTCCATCTCATCTTGATCTCTTCATTGTCTATTAGGTCTCTACCATTTTTATCATTTATTGTGCCCATCTTTGTGTGGAATGCTCCCTTGATGTTTCCAATTTTTCTAAAGCAATCTCTAGTCTTTCCCTTTTTGTTATTTTCTTCTATTATTAAGCATTCATCATTGAAGAAGCCCTTCTTGTCTTGCCAAACTATTCTTTACGATTCTGTATTTAATTGGATGTATATTTCCCTCTGTACCCTGCTTTTTGCATCACTTTGTTCTGCTATTTGTAAAGCTTTCTCAGATAACCACTTTTCCTTCTTGCTTTTCTTTTTCTTTAGAATAGTTTTATTCACCACCTCCTGTACACTATTATGGACTTCTGTCCATAGTTCTTCAGGCACACTGTTAACTTTATCTAGTCCCTTAAATCTATTCATTATCTCTACTGCGAATTCATACAGGATTTGATTTAAGTCATTCTTGGCTGACCTAGTATTTTTCCCAGTTTTCTTTAGTTGAAGCCTGCATTTTGCTATGAGAAGCTGATGATCCGAGCCACAGTCAGCTCCATGTCTTATTTTTGCTAATTTTATATAGCTTCTACATCTTCAACTACAAGGGATGGAATTAATTTGATTTTGGTATTGACCATTTGGTGATGTCCATATGTAAAGTTGTCTTTCATATTGTTGAAAAAGGGTATTTGCTATGACTAGTGCTTTCTCTTGGCAGAATTCAGTTAGTCTTTGCCCTGCTTCATTTTGTTCTCCAAGACCAAACTTGCCTGTTACTCCAGGTATATCTTGACTTCCAACTTTTGCATTCCAATCCCTGATGATGAATAGACCATCTTTTTTAGGTGTTAGTTCTAGGAGACCTTCTAGGTCTTTATAGAAATTATCAACTTCAGCTTCTTTGGCATTGGTGGCAGAGGCATAAATTTGGATTGTTGTGATGTTGAATGACTTGCCTTGAAAATGAAACAAGATCTTTCTGTCAGTTTTGATGTTGCAACCAAGTACTGTATTTCAGATTTATTTTTGTTGTTGTTGATTATGAGAGCTACTCCATTTCTTCTTTGGGAGTCTTGCCCACAGTACTTATCTGAATTAAATTCACCCATTCCCATCCATTTCAGTTTGCTGATTCCTAGGATGTCAATGTTCATTATCATCTCTCACTTGACCATATCCAATTTTCTTTGATTCATGGACCTAACATTCCAGTTTCCTGTATAATACTGTTCTTTGTGGCACTGGATTTTACTCTAATCACCAGACACATCCACAACTGAGCATCATATCTGTTTTGGCCCAGCTGCTTCATTCATTCTGGGGCTAGTGGTAGTTCTCCTCTCCTCTTCCCCAGTAGCATGTTGGACACCTTCAGACCTGGGGGACTCATCGTTTGATGTCATATCTTTTTTGCCTTTTATAGAGTTCATGTGGTTCTCACAGGAAGTAGGGTGGTTTGCCATTTCCTCCTCCAGTGGATCACACTTTGTCAGAACTCTCTGCTATCACCCATCCATCTTTGGTAGTCCCGCATGGCTTGGTTCATAGCTTCATTGAGTTATACAAGCCCCTTCACCACAAGAAGGCAGTGATCTTTGAAGGGGGGGAAAGATTAATAACATATATTTGATCTATTCAGTAAGCAACATGTAATTTTTCATATAGCCAGAAAAACAAGAGACAGTTACATGAAAATAAACAACTGAAAGGGTAAAGGGCTATATTGTCAGTGATCCTAGACAGAGTACCCATGTATCCACTGATATACCACCTTACAGCATACAAAGTACTATACATCTTCATTAAAAATTATGGCAAATGTGTCCACAAAACTTTGAAAAACCTAGTGGAACATACCAACATTTCTTAGTTTGTTATGTAAGAGGCCAAACAGAACTTAAAATTTAAAGATATGTTAATGTTTATGTTAGTGCAAGGGAGGGGTCAAAGAAAACAATCCACTCAATATAGTTGCAATATAGTTAATGCAAATGAAGTAGCCTGAAGAAAATCCAATAACTCCTGGAATTTACATATTGCCTACCTATTAAGGAGTGAAAGAATTCTGATATTCAAAAAAATTAATACAATTATTAGCATTTGGTGATATCTGCAATTGAGTAATTAAAAAATAAATCTATTCAAAATAAGAAATAATTCAAATATTTCTGGATAAGTGGGAAATATTTCAAGACAAGATATTTTTGAAAATACATGTAAATGAATACTGCAGTCTATAAGAAGACATTTGACTACTGAGTCATTTGTTATTTACTAGGCACTAAAACAGCTGTGATAAACATAGCAGAGAAGTCTCAGATTTATAATAGAGACAGTAATGAAAAATAATGTACTTTAAACAGTAATGATGCAAAGGAGAAGTATATGGTGCTACAGAAATGTATAGATAACTTCCTACTCAGGGAAATAAGGTTTTCAGACACCACAAACTTAGCTCCAGGAGTCAATCTATATGCTTCATATTGAAAAGCATAGATCCATTGCAATATCTGTCACTAATACTCCCAGGTAGAGCCACATTGTAATAGTCCATCGCAGGGAGCAGGAGTATTGCCAGGAGAAATGCAACAAGTCAGGAACCTTGACTGTCAACTGAGAGTTAATGGCAATTGGAGTTTTCAGCCACAGTTCTGGCCGTGATTACCTGGACTCTAAGGATTTATGAATTGAATCATTTATCCATTAATATTGGGAAAGCCTCCAGATGAATCTGAAATATGACTGATCTAAATCACCCCGAATGCCACAAGAGTACACAAATTTGAAGAGTCCCAGCTGAGACTATAAAATTCTGTGAAATGGATACTACTAAATGATTTAAGAGAAAAGAGGACTTATAGTACCTCTGAGAGATAGACACAGTGACTGTTATGAAGGCCCATACCCAAGAAAAAGAGGAGAGCTGATGGCCACCAGGGTGACTTCAGAAAGAAACTCTGGACCAGGGGTCTTTAATGGTTTCCAATAAAACTCACTGAGATTCTACTTGAGCATCCTTATCAAGTGCCCCCACCAGAAAATGCTATTCCATTCTACTATGCCATCCGCAATCGTTTTTCTTTATGGAAGACATCTGCCAAAAGTGGACCTTGTCAGGGTTTACATTCTAAAACGTTTTAGATAAAGAAAGTTTCACCCAGTGATACACAGAAACAGCAAGTAAGAAGCTCCTCCTGAAAATCTGATTAATTGTTGATTTCTTCTCCTAATGAGTTAGACCGTTAGTTTATTTACCACCAATATTTTTTACCATTTATCAAATTGTGTGTATGTATACCTGTTTGTGTGTGTATGTTTGTGTAATACCTTGTCCATCAGCAATTTTGCTCTCAAACTCAGGTGAGTTCCAAACATTGTACAGACTCAGAAGAGCAAATTGGATTCCTGCCCCTGCAGACTCCCAGTGCTGTGGCTTATGAGCAGGGGTGAGGCAAGTTCGTGGCTACCCACTAGTTGGAGATTAAAAGGCCACTTCTGTAATGCAAACTCAAGTAAGGAGCTTCCTAGACCGGCAAGGAGCTTCTGAATAAGTTCATTTTCAGAAGTTCCTCTGGATTAAAAGTCATCACAGACCATAAATTCCCTGAATCAATTTGATATAATGTAATTTATTAGAAATGGCCATTGGACCTTTAATGTTTATATGTGACATATTAATTAGGAGGACACACCTTGGGAGGAAGATTAAAATATATTTTATCTTTCTTCAGATTATTACTAAAACAAAGTTTTCAAACATATTATAATATTTATGTTAATCATTGAATACCTGATAAAACCAAATTTGAAAAAGAAATATTTGACAAAAATTAAAACAGACAAATTTTAAGTGTAAAATGCCAAAACTTTTTGTTTCTTACCTGGAAATATAAATTTTTAAAAAGAACATTAAAATTTTTAGGCAGGTAAGAAATATATCACTTATTAGGCATGATCTAAAGAATTAGATTAGAGCAACAAACAACACAGGAACCATAAGAAAGAATAACTAGGTATTATATTTAGTTTTGTTTAGATTACTGAAGAGATATTTCAGTATTAAGAAATTCAATGATATCATGAAATAACAGTTTAATTGTGTGTGCTTTGTATAGCATTTCAAATAATATAAACTTTGACAGAGTTAATGCATTATTTATTAAACTATGTTTACTAGAGATAGAGTAATAGGGGGAAAATCATTTCTTACAATACTCATGAGATCAAATTCTTCATGGCCTAAACCTACCGCAAAAAGCCCTGTGTATAGTTCAAATGAATTAAATTAGTGGATAAATAATTAATGCTTCCTGTAAATAATTGAAAGAAGCTTATTTAGCTAGTTTCACATTTCCTTTATGTGAATGATTCTCTGTGTTGGATATGTAACCTATTACCTTGCATCTTAAAACAAGAAAACACTGCCAAAGATGTACCTTTAAAACTAATACCAAGGTTATTTTGTCAAATATGTATATGTTTTATGCATTAATAAAATTAATTAAACACACAGGCATATACACATATGTATGAACAAATCTAAAGATAAATGCCTATCTTTAGGAAGGTAATTGTAATTAATTTATTTCAAAAATAGTAAATAATTCTGTAGAAGTGGTTATATATATATATGTTTTTATGACCAAAATGATCTAACCTCATATATCCTCCCATCAATTCTTTTACATATTAATTTTATCATATTAAAACTCTAAAAATATTTGATAAACTATGTAAATCAAAGATATACTTGGTTTTAGGGAGGGGGAATGTAAACAGCTATAGTCAGGGAGAGAAACAGTATAAACAATGACATAGGAGAGAAACAAAGGTAGATACATTCAGGAATTATTAAGTACTAAGTATTATGGACTTTGTCCATTGACTCTAGAGGTACAATAGTATAGGAAGGGCCAAACTTGCTCCCCCTCATGACTGAATGTGTGCTTTTGGCTCACTGGAAAGTACCCAGAAAAGGACCCTTTCCAGGATCAGCCATAAGTGACTTCATAAGTAAGTTTTTACCTTGTAAAAGTGGCACAGAAGTTAGGGTCTATGAAGGAGACCAAAAAGTCCTAAGAAGAGATAAATGGACTCATAATTCAAGGTCTAGTCTATGAACCTGACTTAAGAACTACAGTATACATTATATAGTACACATATGTGCTGCTGCTGCTAAGTCGCTTCAGTCGTGTCCGACCCTGTGCTACGCCATAGACTGCAGCCCACCAGGCTCCGCCGTCCCTGGGATTCTCCAGGCAAGAACACTGGGTGGGTTGTCGTTTCCTTCTCCAATGCATGAAAGTGAAAAGTGAAAGGCAAGTCGCTCAGTCGTGTTCGACTCTTCGTGACCCCATGGACTGCAGCCTACCAGGCTCCTCTGTCCATGGGATTTTCCAGGCAAGAGTACTGGAGCGGGATGCCATTGCCTTCTCTGACAGTATGTGCTATACAATATATATCACACAGTATGTACTATACAGTACATATCACACAACATATACTATACAGTATACACTATATATGTTATAAAGGCTTTTCAGGGGTGAGTGTTGCTGCATGCCATTCAGTGTAATTGTGACCAAACAGGTTTTTATATTTAGTCTCCATTTTAAAATGAACAGCTTAGTTAATGAGCAAGATAGTTGGTTGTCTACATCATAGCCATTTCTTCCTTTCCTTAGCAGCTGAACCCTGATCTCCTGCACTGTCCTCTCAACAATCATGACCTTCTTTTGTGGGAAGCTGGACTCCTCCCTGAGCCATGAATGGCATATTCACCATCCAGACAGTGTGAGGGCCTCAGTGCCCTCACTAGGTGTGTGGTTTCAGTGGGATGTGAAAGAAACCCAGCCCAGCAGAGGCGAAGGGAAGTTTGCTGGAAGACCCTGGGAAGGATTTTCTCATTCTTGATGATAGATGGGGATTTTCTCTCTTCTTTTTGTGCAATGTGACAATTTAACTGGAAATGCTCATGCTAGAGGTACCAGGGGAATATGGAGATTGCTGCATAGAAGGTGAGCCAGCCCATGATGATAAGACTTTCAATTAAACCACCACTGTCCCTCACCTTCTTAATTATTTTTTTATGAGAGAATATTTTTTGTTGTTTATGTCACTTTAATGTATCATTCTGTTGTTGGTAGGCAAAGCATTCTCAGACCATGTTAGTGTAATAGGGGAGAACTTTTGAATTCCACTACAAATTAATCACTAAAGGGTTGTTGTCTGTAAGCTTAAATTATACATAATGGCCCATCTCTGGGAACCCTGCTTTCCAGGTGATAAGCATTAAGCTAAAATAACTTTCTTTAGCTCACAGGACCAGGCCCACCTGTAAATGGCTACAAGAAGGAAGAAATTAACCTCTCCAAGGCTGACCAGAATCAGGAAATGTTTGACTTTACTCCCTCATTTTTACCTATAAAAGAAGCCTTAATTATAATTTAAGCAAGATAGTTCTTCAGGTCACTAGTTCACTATCTTCTCAATCTGCTGGTTTTTTGAATAAAGTTTTTATTCCTTGCCCCAGCAACTGGTTTCTCAATTTATTGGCCTGTCCCACAGGGAGTAGTACAAGCTTGGTCTTGGTAACATCAGGAAGTTAGATATAATGTAATAAGGCTGTAAAAACACATCAAGGAGGCAGAAATCAGACCAAGAAGTGAGTTTTGCTTGGTAAATAGCCAGAAGTCATTGATGATTTTTGAGCAGGGGAGTGACAGGATCAGAGCTGTACTTCAAAGGATTAATTCAGAAGTTGTATGTTGGAAGGATTTAAGAGAAGGCTCAGAACATTTCACCACTTAGGAAGCATTGTTGAATATTCATAAAAACTAGTTTATTGCTCAGCATAAATAATTTATAAACAAAGTAAAATACAGTGTGTGTTGCCATGGAAGTGACAAAGCCTAGGAAAGATAATGACAAGCACAAACTATGGTGCCATTGTAATTTAAATTAGTATAAAGCTTTCTAGAATTTAAGTACATTTTCAGGCAGACTATTTAGAATACATGAGGAAAAGATTATGGCTATTTTATAGTTGTTACTAAGAAAGAAAATAACAAAAGAGTCTTTTTGCACATGAGACTTATAAAACTAAACAAGATCAAGTTCACACAGTCAGAGGCCAGCTAGTGTTGAAGGAGTGCCTGAACTTATCAAATAAATAGATCTAGCATAGCCCAGATCTCATGAGCTAATCCTGATTAGCAATGTCATAATTGTAGTAATTCTGATAATGGTAGTCCAATTACAAAAAAGATTTTCATGACCCAGATAATCATGATGGTGTGATCACTCACCAAGATCCAGACATCCTGGAATTCACAGTGAAGTCAAGTGGGCCTTAGAAAGCATCACTACGAACAAAGCTAGTGGAGGTGATGGAATTCCAGTTGAGCTATTTCAAATCCTGAAAGATGACGCTGTGAAAGTGCTGCACTCAATATGCCAGCAAATTTGGAAAACTCAGCAGTGGCCACAGGACGGGAAAAGGTCAGTTTGCATTCCAATCCCAAAGAAAGGCAATGCCAAAGAATGCTCAAACTACCACACAATTGCACTCATCTCACTAGTAAAGTAATGCTGAAAATTCTCCAAGCCAGGCTTCAGCAATATGTGAACCGTGAACTTCCTGATGTTCAAGCTGGTTTTAGAAAAGGCAGAGGAACAAGAGACCAAATTGCCAACATCCACTGGATCATGGAAAAAGCAAGAGAGTTCCAGAGTTTTTTTCTGATTTATTGACTATGCCAAAGCCTTTGAGTGTGTAGATCACAATAAACTGTGGAAAATTCTGAAAGAGATGGGAATACCAGACCACCTGATCTGCCTCTTGAGAAATCTGTATGCAGGTCAGGAAGCCACAGTTAGAACTGGACATGGAACAACAGACTGGTTCCAAATAGGAAAAGGAGTACGTCAAGGCTGTATATTGTCACCCTGCTTATTTAACTTCTATGCAGAGTACATAATGAGAAACGCTGGGCTAGAAGAAGCACAAGCTGGAATCAAGATTGCTGGGAGAAATATCAATAACCTCAGATATGCAGATGACACCACCCTTATGGCAGAAAGTGAAGAGGAACTAAAAAGCCTCTTGATTAAAGTGAAAGTGGAGAGTGAAAAAGTTGGCTTAAAACTCAACATTCAGAAAACGAAGATCATGGCATCTGGTCCCATCACTTCATGGGAAATAGATAGGGAAACAGTGTCAGACTTTATTTTGTGGGGCTCCAAAATCACTGCAGATGGTGACTGTAGCCATGAAATTAAAATATGCTTACCCCTTGGAAGAAAAGTTATGACCAACCTAGATAGCATATTGAAAAGCAGAGACATTACTTTGCCAACAAAAGTCCGTCTAGCCAAGGCTATGGTTTTTCCTGTGCTCATGTATGGATGTGAGAGTTGGACTGTGAAGAAAGCTGAGTGCCGAAGAATTGATGCTTTTGACTGTGGTGTTGGAGAAGACTCTTGAGAGTCCCTTGGACTGCAAGGAGATCTAACCAGTCCATTCTGAAGAAGATCAGCCCGGGGATTTCTTTGGAAGGACTGATGCTAAAGCTGAAACTCCAGTACTTTGGCCACCTCATGCAAAGAGTTGACTGATTGGAAAAGACTCTAATGCTGAGAGGGATTGGGGGCAGGAGGAGAAGGAGATGACAGAGGATGAGACGGCTGGATGGCATCACTGACTCGATGGACGTGAGTCTGAGTGAAATCCGGGGGTTGGTGATGGACAGGGAGGCCTGGCGTGCTGTGATTCATGGGATCGCAAAGAGTCAGACATGACTGAGCGACTGAACTGAACTGAACTGACTAAATGCTAAGCCCTGTATGTAACATTCAGGAGAATGTGGTCTTCAATTTTTATTACCATCCACATTTGCAAGTGATAATAAAGGGTAATATAAATAAGACATCATTGTTAAATTCAGAGGCATGAGAAACACCGCTAAGTAAAAACCAAAGCTGTATAATTGGTGAAATCATAATTATGCCATAATTTTCAAAAGTATGAATTAATAAATACTTTGCAAATGATGATGGGTATATGGAGGTCAATCTAAAGGTGACAACTTGATTTCAGAGTTTAAAACTGCAAATATTTGAATAATCATATAACAGGGAGGTTACTATAGAAAGAAGTTACTAATTTTTTTTTTAATTCTCAAATAAACTGAGTGCACAAATAAATGTTACAAAAAATCTACATGGGGCATGGCATGTGTTGGGAGTGGATGGAGAGAAATAAACACATCAAAAATCAATCATCTTTGAACATGTAACTTAATAAACAACATCATAAAACTTGGCCATGATGTCCTGGCTGGACATTTCTCAGATTTATTCATTACTTCCCTGTTATAGACTGCAGTGCATCCATCCCCACCTCTTAGATCATATTCCAGTAGGTGGTTCTCTGCCTCCCAACCAGAGTTTCTGATTCAGTAGATTGGGGGAGGGGCTGAGAATTTCCATTTCTCAAAGTTCCCAGGTGCTGCTGCTATTTTCTCACAATGAGAAGCACTGTGGACAGTTAAAAGGATCTAAGTTGAAGGAATATACAAATCCATCTCTCCAAATGGCCACTATCTCCCAGTCAAATTCCCTCCAGACTTTCTCTGCCTAATTTCTTAGAGAAGCTGTCTAAAAACACTGTATCCAGCTCCTCACCTCCCAACCCTCCCCAGACCCTTTAATTTGCAGAAGCAGCCAGTTAAGGCTGTCAAGCCCCACCCAACCCCCAGCTTCGCAGCCTCTCAGCAGACCTGGCATTCTCCAGGTACCTGTGGACCACACTAAGATCTGGCTGTTAGCAATAGCTTACTTTCTGTATTTTGCCCTCAGACATGAAGGCATTTGTTCTCTGTCTACTTTGTGGATCCAAGCTCCTCATTTTTGTCCACATTGTAGCTAGGTTTATCTAATAGAAAGTCAAAAAACATCCTATGAGTTTCCTGTTTAAATTCCTTAATTCTCTTCCCACTTCCCCGGGGGTTTCTTCTCTACTGCATATTCAGGGCTATTCACTAGTCTTTCTCCTAGCAGAAGTTCAGGTGTCTCTCACTGTGGAAAGCAATCCTTACTCATCAGAGTTTCTAAGAGCATCTTGAACTTAGGTTAGTTTGCTAGGACTGATGGGGTTCCCTCGTGACTCAGCAGTAAAGAATATGCAGGAGCCATTAGAGAAGAGGTTCAATCCCCGGGTCGAGAAGATCCTCTGGAGGAGTGCATGGCAGCTACTCCACTATTCTTGCCTGGAGAATCCCAAGGACAGAGGAGCCTGGTGGGCACTAGTCTATAGTGTCACAGAGAGTCAGACACAACTGGAGCAACTTAGCATATACACACACTAGGCCTGACATATGGCCACAGACTAGGAGGACTTAACCAGCAGATGTTTTTTGTCTCACAACTCTGGAGGCTGGAGTCCATGTTCAATGCATCCACAAGTTTAATTCCTTTCCAAGCCTTTCTCCTCATCTGTGGTCTTCCCTCTGTGTGAATACATCCCAGATATCCATCTATGTGTTCTGAGAATGTCCACAAGTATAAGCTGGATTTAGAAAAGGCAGAAGAATGAGAGATCAAATTTCTATCATTTGTGGAAAATTCTCCCTCTTGAGAAATCTGTATGTGGGTCAAGAAACAACAGTTAGAACTGGACATGGAACAACAGACTGGTTCCAAATTGGGAAAGGAGTACATCAAGGCTGTCATCCTGCTTATTTAACTTATATGCAGAGTACATCATGTGAAATGCCATGCTGCATGAATCTCACACTGGAATCAAGATTGCCGGGAGAAATATCAATAACTTCAGATATGCAGATGACACCAGCCTAATATCAGGCAGAAAGTAAAGAGGAACTAAAACACCTCTTGGTGAAGGTGAAAGAGGAGAGTAAATAAGCTGGCTTAAAATTCAACATTCAAAAAACTAAAATCATGCCATTTGGTACCATCACTTCATGGTAAATAGATGAGGAAAAAATGGAAACAGTGATAGAATTTATATTCTTGGGCTCCAGAATCACTGTGGATGGTGCTGCAGCCATGAAATTAAAAGACACTTGCTCCTTGGAATAAAAGCTATGACAAACCTAGAAAGAGTATTAAAAAGCAGAGACATCAATTTGCTGACAAAGGTCTGTATAATCAGTTATAATGTTTCCAGGAGTCATGTATGGATGTGAGAGTTGGACCATAAAGGAGGCTGAACACCAAAGAATTGATGTTTTCTAAGTGTGGTGCTGGAGAAGCCTCTTGAGATTCCCTTGGACAGCAAGGAGATCATATCAGTCAATCCTAAAGGAAATCAACCATAAATAATCATTAGAAGGACTGATACTGATACTGAAGCTGAAGCTCCAATCCTCTGGCCTCCTAATGCAAAGAGCCAACTCATTGGGAAAGACCCTGATGCTGGAAAAGATCAAGGCTGGAAGAGAAGGGGGTGACAGAGAATGAGATGGTCAGGTGGCATCATTAACTCAGTGGACATGATTTTGAGAAAACTCTGGGAGATAGTAAAGCAGAAGGAAGCCTGTTGTGCCACAGTCCATGGGGTCTCAAAGAGACAGACATGACTGAGTTCCTGAACAACAAAAAAGGGTCTGTCTACAAATACAGCCTCGGTTTGAGATACTGGCAGGGTTAGAGCTTCAACAAATTAATTTTGAATGAACACAATCAGCCCGTAACCTTGAAGCTCTTATTTTTGACTTGTAATCAAGTTATCCACTTACTGCCTTCCCCATAATGCTACTCATGTGAAATCTGAAGACCTGCCACAACAACCACTCCATAGAAGCATCAGGTTACCCTATTTACTATTGAATGAAGGGTATGGTCGGGAGAAACTGGAGTACAAGGAACTTGGAGCAGCTTTCCCTGCACTTGACTGGAGGCTCTCAAACACAGGCTCAGCAAACAAAATGCCTCAGAGCCACATGATTTTGTGGTGACCTGGCCTCTCCCCATGAACTGGGGCCCAGTCAACACAAAGGCAGCACCCTCCCCTCCATTGGGAAGATGCACTTCCAAGGAAGAAGAGTCAAAGGATTCAAAATGGGAAGAATTCAGAATCTAAAAGCCCACTTAGTTTCTGTGTAAGGCTGATGGATGACCCAGCTACAGTTTACTCCCGTGTTCAAGCTGCTAAGAACAAAGAATGAAAATAATCAATATCCAGTCTCCTAGTTCAGGTTCTCATTATTGAATCTAGTAATGACAAAGTAAACATGGGTACAAAATTCAGTGCCAATCTACTTGCTGTTTGGGTGTTTGGCTGTACATTTGCTCTGTTGTTGGCTATGGAAGATTCTTAATCCTTACAAAATAGCTATATAAAATAAATTTGATACAATATTCCACTTTATTATAAAACACAATCACTGCTCTTTAGAAAAAAAAATATTACAGAAATATGTAAAAGTAGAAAATGCTGTCATTTAAGAAACAGTCACCATTACTGCATTTTTCCATGTATCTAATTTTCTTTGCATATGTTAAAATATGCAAGTATACTTTATGCAAATGTATATATTAAGCAAAAACACTCTTCTCGATGTTTTCCAGTGTTTTAACTTTATTGTGAAACTTCTAATTTTGAGATAACCTTTAGATCTTTCAAGGCTTCCCTCATAGCTCAGTTGGTAAAAAATCCGCCTGCAATTCAGGAGACCCTGGTTCAATTCCTGGGTCAGGAAAATCCCCTGGAGAAGGGAATGGCTACCCAGTGCAGCATTCTTAGGCTTCCCTTGTGGCTCAACTGGTAAAGAATCCACATGCTATGCAGGAAACCTGGGTTTTATCCCTGGGTTGGGAAGATCCCTGGAGAAGGGAATGGCTACCCACTCCAGTATGCTGGCATGGAGAATTTCATGGACTGTAGAGTCCATTGGGTCACAAAGAGTCAGACACGACTGAGCGAATTTTACTTTCACTTTCACTTAGATCGTTTAGGTTTCACTTCTTATATATGTCTTTTAATTATGTGGAATTACTTTTGGTATAAAAATGTTTCTCTTTTAAAATTAGAAAAAATCATTAAAAAGTTTATGTGATGCAATGAACCTTTCTTTAACCAACCAAACTTGGGGTCCTCTCACCCATGCAGAGTAAAGCCACTCTACTGCACCGTATTGTGGTGAAGAAATGTGCAGTATTTATTGCAGGCATCAAGCAAGAAGTCCAGGCAGTTAGTGTTCAAAGTCTTGAACTCCCTATTGGCTTTAAGGGAAAGGTCTTTAAAGACAGGGTAAGACATAGAGGTTTTGGTTTGTGTGCTCAGCTCATGGTCATTCTTCTGATTGGTTGGTGGTGCAGTAACTGAGAGTCAGTATCATTGACCTTCTGGTTCCAACTGGTCTGGGGTCTACATGCTTATGGGCAGCATACAGTTAAATTATTCCACCTGGTAGGGATTTCAGTGTCTGCAAAACAGCTCAAAGGGCATAACTCAGGATATTATGTATAGCCCTTGAGAAGGAACTAAATGTCTTTGATTTTATTTAATGGGTAAAATATTATTATTTTGTCATGCCTGACTGTTTGCCTTTCTGTTTGCCTTTGATTAAATGTATTCTTTAGAAATCAGGGAATGCCTAGGAGGCTTAAGTTTTCTATAGAGAAGAGGCAGGCAGAAGATATGGCGGGGAGTTCTGTCTGGGAAGGCCTCATAGGGTCCTGCTTGGTTATACTGTGAGTAACTGTGATATTGATCCATTGCTTCTCTCCCACACGCAAATCCCATAACTCAGATATTACCACGTTCACATTTTTCATGTAGATGTCCAGATATTTTTAAAAGTATCATTACATCTAAATGTGTAATATTTAATTATTTGTTATCAGATTGGGTTAATAAATTATACCACAATTTGCTTTATCATACTTAACACGTGGGGGTCATTTCATGTTACTAAAGTAACTTAATATTTTTTTCTTTAAAGTTGCATAATATTCCAGAGTATGACTGCTCCACAATGCATTTAACAGGCCAGCCAAGCATTGGTATTTAATATTTCCAGTTTTTTATTCTATTGCAAATAATGTTACAACAAACATTCCTGTGCATACCTTATTTTACATGAGTTATACATGCAGAAATAAATCACAAAATTTAAATATCAAATTTTGCAAAGACTTCCAAACCAATACCAGAAAAACTTTTATCAATCTACATTTCTAGAAATGATGTGTGGGAGTAACTTTTTTTTTCTCACATCATGCCCAAGGTAGAAAATTTTAAATTGTCTTAATTTTTATTAACTTAATGGGCAAGAATGGCATTTTATTTTATTAATTTGTATTCCCATATGTCCTATGTATGAGATTTTTCTTTTTATATTTGTAATACTTATTTGTACTTTGTTTACTTTAAACTGTGTTTTCAAATTGTTTGAAGCTTTTGTATTTATTTGTTTGAATTTTGTTGAAAATTGAAATCTTTTCCCTACTTTATTGAGGGCAAACACTTTCACTAGCCTTTTGTTGCTTTTAAACTTTTGATTACAATTATATTCACTTTTCCTCTAGTTCAATTTCTCAATTTCATGACCTGCTTAAGTTGGTCCCACTAAGTATAAGATATAGTATACCCCTACATACTTTTGGGGCTTCCCAGGTGGTACTTGTGGTAAAGAACCCCCTTGCCAGTGCAGGAGATGTAATAGACAGTGGTTCAATCCCTCCGGAAGATTCCCTGGAGGAGGGCACAGCAACCCACCCCAGTATTCTTGCCTGAAGAATTCCATGGACAGAGGAGCCTAGCAGGCTACAGTCCATAGGATTGTGAAGAGTTGGACACAACTGAAGCAACTTAGCATGCTTGAACATTACATACCTTTATCCAGCATTCTAAAATTTTGTACTTATAGTTTAGATATTTCATCAAGGTCTGGTTTTATGCCATGTGTGAACAATGGTCATGTATGGACATGTAATCAGGTAAGGTTTCTACTTCTTGTCCCATTACCTCATGAATCTGCACTAGTCAGATTTTCACTCTCCACCAGCTTCTCCGGTGGTCTCCACATTATCAAATCCAGTAGCTATGCTTAGCTTCTGGGGCTTCCCAGGTGGTGTTAGTGTAAAGAACCCACCTACCAATGCAGGAGACATTAAGAGAATTGATCCCTGGGTCTGGAAGATACCTTAGAAGAGAGCATAGCAACCCACTCCAGTATTCTTGTCTGGAGAATCCCATGGACAGAGGAACTGATGGGCTATAGTACATAGGATCACAAATAGTCAGGACTGAAGCGACTTAGCACACACACACATGTTTAGCTTCTCCACATTCAGATAGCTGCATTTGATACTGCAGTCCAATCCTTTTTCTTGGAACATCTTCACTCAGGGTATGGAACTCCACTCTCCTAACCTCCACTCACTTGATTCTCTTAATGTTCCAACAACATCTATATGCTGGAATTTTCAGACCTGACGCTTGGATTTTTTCTCTATGCAGTTATTCTCTTCCTATGCAATTTTATCAAGCAAGCTGTCTCAGTCTTGGCCTGTCTAAAATATATACTTATTTTGCCCTCACATTTAGATGACTTTTTCTCTTCATAAATCCTTTTCTCTGAAGCCAGGCCACAGTATGTGAGAGAGTCAATTCCTAGGCAGATTGATAAGAAGTCCAGGGTCCCTGAGGAGGAGAAAGAAGTCTGGGGTTCTGGAGGAGGATGAAAGGACAAACACTTTTTTTTCCCCCTCTGCATTCATTACTCTTAGTCACATAAAACATGTTTTTCTTTAAGCCCCAAACTGATGATTACACAAAAAGCAACTAAGTTTAAACTCTGTACTAGGGAGTACAGAACAACAATGTATCCTGCTTGAGGACAGTTTCTCCTTTTGACTAATCCTGATATCTTAAAATGCATATTACTGGAGCAAGACTGGTAGGATCTTTCTATTGTTAAATTCTAATCATGATACTATTCTGCATCTTGTTATTTTATAACCCTCCCAAGAGTTTCCACTCTGAAGAGTTTTGGGATCTTCTCTTGAAGCCTGGAAACTTCACTAGGAAACTCCAGATGTGGATCTTATTTCTCCCTCAGCTCTTGTTTATCCTTTGATGGAAAAGCATATGTCTCCTCAGTTCTCAAAATATCTCAACAGTCAGTTGTTTGATTTTTGCATTTTTTCCATTCTATGGCTATTCAAAAGCAGAGACATTACTTTGCCAACAAAGGTCCATCTAGTCAAGGCTATGGTTTTTCCAGTGGTCATGTATGGATGTGACAGTTGGACTGTGAAGAAGGCTGAGCACCGAAGAATTGATGCTTTTGAACTGTGGTGTTGGAGAAGACTCTTGGGAGTCCCTTGGACTGCAGGGAGATCCAACCAGTCCATTCTGAAGGAGATCAGCCCTGGGATTTCTTTGGAAGAAATGATGCTAAAGCTGAAACTCCAGTACTTTGGCCACCTCATGCGACGAGTTGACTCATTGGAAAAGACTCTGATGCTGGGAGGGATTGGGAGCAGGAGGAGAAGGGGACGACAGAGGATGAGATGGCTGGATGGCATCACCAACTTGATGGACGTGAGTTTGAGTGAACTCCGGGAGTTGGTAATGGTCAGGGAGGCCTGGCATGCTGCGATTCATAGGGTCGCAAAGAGTCGGACATGACTGAGCAACTGAACTGAACTGATGGCTCTTCCTGGGCTTTCCTGGATGAAGAATCTGCCTGCAATGTGGGAGAACTGAGTTCAATCTCTGGGTCAGGAAGATCTCCTGCAGAAGGGAATGGCTACCCATTCCAGTATTCTTGCCTGGAGAATTCCATGGACAGAGAAGTTTGGTGGGCTACAGTCCATGGGATCACCAAGAGTTGGACACTCCTGAGCGACTAACACTTCCACTTTCATAGCTTTTCCTACCGAGCTCTTACTATATAAAAATTGAAACTTCATGATCAATGTTCCATGTCATTTATGTCAATTTTCAGTTTCTAGCCTTTGTCTTTTTAAACTATATTCTTAAAAGTTATTCAGCTAAATCATCCAAATCACTAGTTCCTTATTAGTGTATAATGCTGCCTTTGAATTGTGTCTTTTGGACATTTGTAATTTTCTAAATAACTTAGGTTGTTTATTTGCATATCAGCATGCTCATCTGTCATATAGAATAATATGATTCAAGCACGCAAATTATAGTTTCATTAAAGTTTTCTCTTTTCTGTTGTCAAAGATAAAATGCACCAGACAATTAAGGAGATGACTTTCTTCAGGCTATGTTCATTAATGTTCGGACTTCCTTGGTGGCAAGTTACCACATTAACTGAAGTCACTCAGTCGTGTCCGACTCTTTGAAACCCCATGGACTCTAGCCTACTAGGCTCCTCCGTCCATGGGGTTTTCCAGGCAAGAGTACTGGAGTGGGTTGCCAGTTCCTTCTCCAGGGGATCTTCCTGACCCATGGATCGAACCTGGGTCTACCACATTGCAGGCTGATGCTTTACCCTCTGAGCCACCAGGGAAGCCCATCAAGTTACCATAAATGTAAGGTATTTCTTTGTTTTATGTCCATATATATTTATGTGTGAAATGAGAGAATGCTTATAATATTATATCCTTCAGCTATTTTCATTAGTCACATAAATCATTATAGATTCTCCATACATTTTAACACAAATGATCCAGAAAGCTAAAATTTAGGAACAAATACATACATCAATATTATCACCTACTTAGAGATTTCTTAACTTTGCTACAGTTCCTCTTGCAGAACCCATTCTGGTGTTTCTGTAACCGACACTACTAATGAAAGCACTGTCAAGAACTAGCTCACCAACTGATTATACAAACAGTGAGGATTCCTCCCTTGTTCTTTCTTTTAATTTTAGTGGTTACATGTTACTGGAAAACTGTACCAATTCCAGCAAAAATTTAAAAAGGGCTACTTTCAATGTATGTTTTTAAAATGCAATAGAAGCCATCCACACAGATTCATTAGTAGTAATTCATCAAGCTAGTTGCAGAAACTCAGCTATGAAAATAATGGTCCAGTTTGGCTTCCAGATCATTTTCATAGACAAATAAAGAGTACTCAGAACTTCCCAGGGATGTATCCTGCCTCATTCCCCCACCTGCCCTTGTTGTCAGAATCTCTGTGTTGCAGAGATCCCAGAGAAGCTTATTTTATCACAATTTTAAGAGACAGACTTGTCTAAAAGCATGATGACCATAAACAAGCACACTGTACATTCATGTTCACAGATGGCTATCTTAATAACTAGTCTATGCAAGTGAGTTTTAGAAATTATACCATTTCTCACAGGCCAAAAATCCATCTGAGAACCCCCTGGATCAGGACACCAAAATTTATTTTTAGATGTGTTAGCCTGACAATCCTGTTAAAAGCAACTTAAAAATACAAAGAAAACACAGAGGGAAAGCCTGTTTGAAGGAATTGGAGAGTTTCCCAAGCAACTAGCTAAAGGTACAAAACCCCAGAGAAGGTGACCTCCTCAGAGGTGAGCAGACGTTCCCTTAGATAATTTTCCAACTATAGGCAAACAGCAAAAAACTGAGACCAAACTGAAAACAAGTACAAGAATCAAAGAAACCTGAAATTTTGTTTTGTTTTTTATAATCTTACAGAACTCCAGAGAGAGAGAGGGGAGAATAAGACCAAAAGTCAGAGAAATCTAAACTCAATACTAGAATCTCACAATATCCTTCCCAAGTCATATATCAAATTCTCAAGATAACTAAAAGTCAGACATTTTTTTAAAATTTTATTTTATTTTTAAACTTTACAATATTGTATTGGTTTTGCCAAATATTGAAATGAATCCACCACAGGTATACATGTGTTCCCCATCATGAACCCTCCTCCCTTCTCCCTCCCCATACCATCCCTCTGGGTCATCCCAGTGCACCAGCCCCAAGCATCCAGTATCGTGCATCGAACCTGGACTGGTGACTCGTTTCATACATGATATTATACATGTTTCAATGTCATTCTCCCAAATCATCCCACCCCTCTCCCTCTCCTACAGAGTCCATAAGACTGTTTTATACATCAGTGTCTCTTTTGCTGTCTCGTATACAGGGTTATTGTTACCATCTTTCTAAATTCCATATATATGCGTTAGTATACTGTATTGATGTTTTTCTTTCTGGCTTACTTCACTCTGTATAATAGGCTCCAGTTTCATCCACCTCATTAGAACTGATTCAAATGTATTCTTTTTAATGGCTGAATAATACTCCACTGTGTATATGTACCACAGCTTTCTTTATCCATTCATCTGCTGATGGACATCTAGGTTGCTTCCATGTCCTAGCTATTATAAACAGTGCTGCGATGAACATTGGGGTACACGTGTCTCTTTCAATTCTGGTTTCCTCAGTGTGTATGCCCAGCAGTGGGATTGCTGGATCATAAGGCAGTTCTATTTCCAGTTTTTTAAGGAATCTCCACACTGTTCTCCATAGTGGCTGTACTAGTTTGCATTCCCACCAACAGTGTCATAGGGTTCCCTTTTCTCCACACCCTCTCCAGCATTTATTGCTTGTAGACTTTTGGATCGCAGCCATTCTGACTGGCGTGAAATGGTACCTCATAGTGGTTTTGATTTGCATTTCTCTGATAATGAGTGATGTTGAGCATCTTTTTATGTGTTTGTTAGCCATCTGTATGTCTTCTTTGGAGAAATGTCTATTTAGTTCTTTGGCCCATTTTTTGATTGGGTCGTTTATTTTTCTGGAGCTGAGCTGTAGGAGTTGCTTGTATATTTTTGAGATTAGTTGTTTGTCGGTTGCTTCATTTGCTATTGTTTTCTCCCATTCTGAAGGCTGTCTTTTCACCTTGCTAATAGTTTCCTTTGTTGTGCAGAAGCTTTTAAGTTTAATTAGGTCCCATTTGTTTATTTTTGCTTTTATTTCCAGTATTCTGGGAGGTGGGTCATAGAGGATCCTGCTGTGATGTATGTCGCAGAGTGTTTTGCCTATGTTCTCCTCTAGGAGTTTTATAGTTTCTGGTCTTACGTTTAGATGTTTAATCCATTTTGAATTTATTTTTGTGTATGGTGTTAGAAAGTGTTCTAGTTTCATTCTTTTACAAGTGGTTGACCAGTTTTCCCAGCACCACTTGTTAAAGAGATTGTCTTTAATCCATTGTATATTCTTGCCTCCTTTGTCAAAGATAAGGTGTCCATATGTGCATGGATTTATTTCTGGGCTTTCTATTTTGTTCCATTGATCTATATTTCTGTCTTTGTGCCAGTACCATACTGTCTTGATGACTGTGGCTTTGTAGTAGAGCCTGAAGTCAGGTAGGTTGATTCCTCCAGACATTTTTAAGATTTAAGAAAACAAGGCTCCAGTTTACTGTCTATGAGAAAACAATCCAGGCATCATCTTAATATCCCTGAACACCTGGATGGGGGGGTGGGCAGGTAAACTCTAGGAACTGGGTGGGGAGGGGTATATTTGGGATTACTGGGTCATTGGGAATCTTGAGTTAATTCAGTCTCTATTTGAATTATGGTAATTAGCTCCATCCTATCTTTGTAAGAAAATTCCTCATAACTCCCTACAATTTTTCTATCACAATGTATTGCATTTAGTGAAAGAAATTACAAGCCATTCCAAGAAACTGGAACAAGTGAATAAAAAAGAAGTACAAAAAGAACAATTTTAGAGGTAGTCTAGTTTTCAGAGTTTTAAAACAAGGATTTTAAAAAGCAGTATAAATATGCTTTTGAAACAAAAGAAAATAGCTTTAAATACATTGAAAATGTATATAGCTAACAAGCTGTGGCAAAAAAAAAAAAATGCTGTGTAAAAAAGTGTAAAAAATCTTTTAATTAGTCCAATAGAAAGAAAGAAGAATAAGAAAAAAAAAAAAAGAAACATAAGTGGTTAGAACAGGAAACAAATATAAGAAAAAAATATATATTTGACTAAGATGTTGTGAACAAGAGACAAAATTCATAAAGATGAAAGTTTAAGTACAAGTGAATTTAATAAGGAAAATACTCTCATGTGAAGACTAACCAAAAGAAAGCTTATATTGTTCTAGCAGTGTCAGTAAATATACATATACATATAAAGTGAGATGATGACATAAAACTTGTAGAATACAGTTAAGCATTTCCTTAGATCAAAGTTTATAGTCTTTAATGCAGTATTAGTAACTAAAGAAAGGTAAGAGTGAATTATCTAAGTTAACTAAGGATCCATCTCAGGAAATTAGAAAAAGAATGGTAAATTCAACCCAATTAAATACACATACACACACAAGGAAGGGAATTTATAGAACTTTATTAATTAAAAAAATACAGTACAGAAAATTCATGGAACTAAACTTATTCTTTAAATAGGACTAAAAAAATAACAAGCTCATAGTGAACATGTTCAAGAAAAAGAGAGAAAAGGCAGAAATTATGAATAGCAAAAATAAAAACATCATACAAGATATATAGACATCACATTTTTAATAAGAGGTTACTGTGAACAATTTTATTTAAAAATGTACCAAAACTGAAACTAGGAGGTATAGGAAACATATATACCCATCCCTTTAAAAAAAATTAAGTAAATCTATAGTTTAAAACCTATCCATCAAATGAAGAAATCTACAGACCAGATGAGTTCATTTGATGGAACAGGTTTTCAACTATAGTTGTTGTTGTTGTTTTTTTTTAATTGCACAAAATCTATGAAAATTAAACTGAGGGAGAGTTCTGTATTCTATGAAGATGAAATCAACTTGACATCAAAAATTAGCAAGGACATAAAATAAAAAGTACAAATCAATCTCTGTTATGAACATAGAAACAAAACTAATATGTATTGAAAAAATTGTCAGAAGTCAAATTCAAGATAACATATCATGAATACGTTGGGTTTAGTCCAGAAATTCCAGGTTGGCCAACAATTAAATCTGAATAAGTTAGTTCCACATCTACAATACAATAAGCTCTTTTGGATTTACAATAATTCTTATTTTGATTTCCAAGTTCTCAAATATTCTTCATTGTTGTGGGTTTCTAATGGTCTCCCTAATGGCTTTTCAATTGTTACATATTCTTCTTAGTCTTTTCCTCGAAAAAATTATTTGCAAAATTTTGCTGTTAGTTAAAAACATTTAGTCATTTGAAATATTTTCACATCTCCAAAAATATTTCTTATTTTAGGTAATACTTCAATTTTTCACAGTATGACTCAGAATTCAGCCGGACTAGTGAATGCTTAAGAATAACCAAAGCAGTTTTAGAAAACACTAATTTGAAACATGCATGAATGCTGGGAAAGGAGGCTTGGCCTACCATGTATCAAAGTAGGTTATAGAGGATAATAAAAAAAACAGCATAAAACTGGCACAGATATAGGCAAGTACATTGATTGAATGGAAGAAAAGCTCCTATAAATTAAAGCCAAAAAGAGGGGGAAAATGATATTAATGTATTAGGACAATGGGCTTATCAATTTGAGAAGGAAATGTTCTTAAACATAATTCCAAAGACCAAAGTACAAAACTAAATGATTGGATGTAAAATGGGCTGCAAGGATATATTGTACAACATAGAGAATATAGAAAATATTTTGTAATAACTGTAAATAGAATGTAACACTTAAAAATTATATTTAAAATATATCTGGAGGAAAATGTTTTGCATAAAATGAATAAATAGACCTAAAAAATAAAAGTAGCTAAACTTACTAACATAAGAAGATAGCATGGATAAAGGAAAAGTAAAATGCAATCAACAGTTTGAAAAACTACCTGCAATATGGATATGGAGACAAATCTATGTGTATATATATGTGTGTTTACAGATTCATATGATACTTGTACATACACACATAATATATATTTAAATATACACATAAGTCATGGAAAAAGATATGTGCTTGGAATATACAGAACAATACCTCCAAAAATCAAATTAAGTACCATGTTTTCCTTCTCATCTCTTAATCTAAACCCCTCAAGACACCCATTTGTCTTATGTATCCATTTGTACTCCTTCCTTCCAACTCTGCCAAGCTCCTGAATCCTTCCAATATTCTCTATGGAATTTATGATTCATTATCAGCAAAAGTACATATGTCTATGGGATATATATATATATATATATATATATATATATATATATATATATATATATTGGGTTGGCCAAAATGTTCATTTGGTATTTTCCCATAAAATGACTCTAGCAGCACTTAGTTGTCTTTTTTATAATTTTTTTTTTTGGTTGTTTTTAACTTCATTCAAAACCATCTTGTTAGATTTTATTGTGACAGCTGTCACATTAAAAATTTATCACAACTGGTAAATTTTTGTGTAACCATTTTAATATTGAAGATGTAAGAAAAAAGAAATATTTTCAGCATATCAGAATATTATGCTTTATTACTTCAAGAAAGGTAAAAATGAAAGTGAAATGCAAAAAAAAAAAAAAAAATCTGTGCAGTGTATGGAGAAGATACTGTGGCTGATTAAACATGTCAAAAGTGCTTTGCAAGGATATGTGCTGGAGATCTCTCACTGGATGATGCTCCATGGTTAGGTAGACCAGTTGAAGTTGATAACAATCAAATCAAGACATTAACTGAGAGTAATCAATGTTATGCCATGTGGGAGATAGCTGTCATACTCAAAATATCCAAACCAAGGGTTGAAAATCATTTGCACCAGCTTGGTTATGTGAATCAGTTTGATGTTTGAGTTTCACATAAATGAAGGGAAAAAAAAAAAACTTATTTCCGCATGCAATTTTCTACTTAAATGTAATGAAAATACTATGTTTTTATCTTTTTAAAAACACCAATACAGTATACTAACCCCACTCCAGTACTCTTGCCTGGAAAATCCCATCGATGGAGGAGCCTGGTAAGCTGCAGTGCATGGGGTCGCTACGAGTCGGACAAGACTGAATGACTTCACTTTCACTTTTCACTTTCATGCATTGGAAAAGGAAATGGTAACCCACTCCAATATTCTTGTCTAGAGAATCCCAGGGATGGGGGAGACTGGTGGGCTGCCGTCTATGGGGCCGCACAGAGTCGGACACAACTGAAGCGACTTAGCAGCAGCAGCAGCAACGCATATATATGGAATTTAGAAAGATGGTAACGATAACCCTGTATGCAAGACAGCAAAAGAGACACAGATGTATAGAACAGTCTGTGGGACACTCTGTGGGAGACAGAGAGGGTGGGATGATTTGGGAGAATGACATTGAAACATGTATAATATTATATATGAAATGAATCGCCAGCCCAGATTCCAGGCATGATATAGGATGCTTGGGGCTGGTGCACTGGGATGACCTAGAGGGCTGGTATGGGGAGGGAGGTGGGAGGGGGGGTTCAGGATGGGGAACACGTGTATACCCGTGGCAGATTCATGTTGATGTATGGCAAAACTAATACAATATTGTAAAGTAATTAGCCTCCAATTAAAATAAATAAATTTGTAATAAAAAATAAATTAAAAAAAATAAAACAAACTGTGCCAGGGATGAAAATGGATATGTACAATAATGTGGAATGGAAGAGATCATGGAACAAGTGAAATGAACCACGACCAACCACACCAAAAGAGGGTCTTCATCCAAAGAAGGTGGCATGGTGTATATGGTAGGATTGGAAGGGAGTCTTTTATTATGAACTCCTTCTGGAAAATCAAAAGGTTAATTCCAACAAGTACTGCTCCTAATCAGACCTACTGAAAGCAGCACTTGATGAGAAATGTCCAGAATTAGTCAACAGAAAACTTAATCTTCCATCAGGATAATGTATGGCCATGTGCTTCTTTGATGCTTTGATGACCAGGCAAAGACTATTACAGCTTAGTTGAGAAGTTCTGATTCATCCACAATATTCATCAGACATTGTACCTTTAGATTTTCATTGATTTTGCTCTTGACAAAACTATCTTTTTTTTTTTTTTTTTTAGGGAGATGAAGTAATTTTTTATTTTTTTATTTTATTTTTTTTAATTTAATTTTATTTTTAAGCTTTACATAATTGTATTAGTTTTGCCAAATATCAAAATGAATCCATCACAGGTATACATGTGCTCCCCATCCTGAATCCTCCTCTCTCCTCCCTCCCCATACCATCCCTCTGGGTCAAAACTTTCTTAATAGAAAAAAACTTCAGTTCTCTGGAGGACTGTAAAGTTGCCTGTAAAATGACAGAAGGTAGTAGAACAAAACAGTGAATACATTTTTTCAGTAAAGTTTTTGGTGAAAATGAAAAATGTGTCTTTTATTTTTATGTAAAAAAATAATAGGAAATTTTTGGTCAATCCAATATGTAATTATACAAAATCATCCATTCCCCTCCTTGACTTAATAAAACCATGTGTCTTCCCTATTTACTTTTCTAATATTGGCTCTCCTTTTTATTTCTTCTTAGAAACTTTATGCCATTAAGCCTGTAGGGGGAGAAGGTGTCTTTGATGCCTGGTTTCATTTTATTTTATTTATTTATTTATTTTTTTGAAATGTTCAATTTACTTAATCATTTTTATTTATTTATTTTTTATATTTTTTATATATTTTTTTTAATTTTATTTTTAAACTTTACATAATTGTATTAGTTTTGCCAAATATCAAAATGAATCCATCACAGGTATACATGTGTTCCCCATCCTGAACCCTCCTCCCTCCTCCCTCCCCATACCATACCTCTGGGTCGTCCCAGTGCACTAGCCCCAAGCATCCAGTATCGTGCATCGAACCTGGACTGGCATTTCGTTTCATACATGATATTTTACATGTTTCAATGCCATTCTCCCAAATCTTCCCACCCTCTCCCTCTCCCACAGATTCCATAAGACTGTTCCATACATCAGCATCACTTTTGCTGTCTCGTACACAGGGTTATTGTTATCATCTTTCTAAATTCCATATATATGCGTTAGTATACTGTATTGGTGTTTTTCCTTCTGGCTTACTTCACTCTGTATAATGGGCTCCAGTTTCATCCACCTCATTAGAACTGATTCAAATGTATTCTTTTTAATGGCTGAGTAATACTCCATAGACCACTTCTTTTCCTGCTCCAAAAATTAGACACAAGAAAACAAAAACAAGACTGAATATGCCATCAGGTATGACTATGCCTTCACAATCTTCCACTGTGACTTTCCTACAGCAACGCCAGTGGCTCCTTATCCTTTATCTGGATCATTGATCCTATTTAATTTTTGGAGATTTTAATACTAACACCTAGGCTTCCCATTTCCTCATCAAATTCCTATCCTCAAATGATCTTTCTCTTCTCTTTACTTCAGTCATCATCCTTGTGCTTATCTTATTCATTTCATTACTACAACTCATTCTTAGCTTTAATTTTATCCATCTACTCTATGAACTCCACCTCCTATTTTTCCAACAACTTCTTCTATATCACAGATCTTTCAACTCAAAGGAATCACCACTGGAATGATTCAAACAACACTTTTCTCTGACCACTACTCTTTTAATGGACTCACTACCCTCCTCATCTGTCTTAATTCTACAGTCAATCATTATAACTATTCTTTGTCATAACTGCTTTGCAAAACCACAACGTGGTTTAATCCAGCTATATGACAGCTTCCTTGAGCCCGTGTGCTGAATGAGTGACAACCAATACTAGTCTTGCACTAAACCTGTGATCATCAACCTCAAGTACCATGCTATGTCCTTAATCCATTTCCTCTCCTTTTTGCATTATACATGGATCATGTTAAACAAATGTATATTGGATTTTGCCAAATGCTTTTAAAAAAATCTGTTGATTCTATCATGTGGGTTTTCTTTTTTACTTTTTCAATGGTTACCTTAGAGTTGCAATGTGCATTCAGAGCTAATTCAAGTTTTCGCTTTCAAATAATATTGTACCACTTCACAGGAACAGCAAGTCTCTTATAGTAACAAAATAATACTAGTTCCTCCCTCTACCTGTTATATTATTGCTATAATTCACTATACTTACTCATCAGCATATATATACATATATAATGTGTAATTATATACATACATATGTAATTAAAAGCTTTTTTGGTATTATCATTTTCAAGAAACTATAACCTGTTATATCAATTATGAGTAGGAAGAATAAATGCCAGTATCCTGAACTCCCACAGACAGGGGACTTAGAATCCAGGACCCCAGATTTTGGGCTTACTTTCACTTGTTCCTCCACTGAAAATTTCCTTCTTTACATAGGTATAAGTTTGTGACCTGTATTTTTACCCTTCTTTCTAAAGGATTTTTAAGATTTTTTGTAAGACAGGTCTACTGACAACAAATTTCTTCAACTTTTGTTTGTTTGAGAAGGTTTCTATTTCTCCTTCACTTCTGAAGGGTAATATCACAGTATACAGAATTCTAGGGCTTTCCTGGTGGCTCAGACAGTAAAGAATCTGCCTGCAATGAGGGAGACCTGTGTTGGTGAGATAACCTGGAGGAAGGTATAACAACCCACTCCAGTATTCTTGACTGGAGAATCCCCATGGATGGAGGAGTCTGGTGTGTTACACTGTGTGGGATCACAAACACTCAGACACAACTGAGAGACTAAGCACAGCACAGCACAGAATTCTAGGTTGATGGATTTTTTTCTCTCAACACTTAAAATATTTCACTCCACTCCCTTCTTATTTGCATGGGTTTTCATGAGAAGTGAGGTATATTTCTTATCTTTGTTTTTCTATAGGTATTTTTTTAAACTGACTTCTTTTAAGATTCTTTCTTTATCCTTGACTTTCCATAGGTTGAAGATTAGATGCTTCAGGTGTAATATTTTTACTTTATTTATTTTTAATTGGAGGATAATTTCTTTACAATATTGTGTTGGTTTGTGTCATATATTAAGATGAATCAGCCATAGGTACACATATGTCCCATCCCTCTTGAGCCTCCCTCCCATCTCTCACTTCATCCCACCCCTCTAGGTTGTCACAGAGCACTGGCTTGAGCTCCAGGCATCATACAGTAATTTCCCACTGGCTATCTATTTTACATATGGCAATGTATATACTTCCATGCTACTGTCTTAATTTGTCCTACCTTCTCCTTCCCGCACTGTGTCCAAAAGTGGGTTCTCTATGTATGCCTCTCCATTGCTGCCATGCAAAAAGGTTCATAAGTACTATCTTTCTAGATTCCATATACATATATATATATGTTAATATATGATTTTTTTTTCCTTTCTGACTTACTTCACTCTGTATTCATCCACCTCATTAGGACTGATTTAAATGCATTGATTTTATGGCTGAGTAATATTCCATTGTATATATTTATCATGACTAATTTACCATAAATCTGTCAATGGACATCTAAGTGTAGTATTTTTGATAGGCTTCCCAGGTGGCACAGTGGTAAAGCATCCGCCTGCCAATGCAGAAGATGCAGGAGATGTATATTCTATCCCTAAGTTGGGACAACCCTCAGGAGGAGGAAATGACAACCTACTCCATTATTCTTGCCTGGGAAATTCCATGGACAGAGAAGCCTGATGGCTACAGTCCATGGGGTGCCAGAGAGTCAGACATGACTGAGTGATTAAGCACACACACACAATATTTTTGATACTTTTCCTACTCAGTTTTCTTTGAGCTTCATAGACCTGTGGCTTGATGTCTAACATTAATTTGGAGGAAGATTATCAGTCATTATCATTTTAAACACTTTTTCCATTTCTTTTTCTCTTTCTTTTCCATATAGTACTAATAACACTGTTATGTCTTTTGCAATTGTCTCACTGTTCATGGATATTCTGTCCTATTTCTTGTCTTTTTCCTTTTTAGTTTTAAAGTTTCTATTGAGATATCTTCTAGCTCAACATTCTTTCCTCAGCTATGGCTCTGTACTAGCGTACTAGCAGGCCCACCAATGGAATTCTTCAATTTATGTTTCAGTATTTTTGATCCTCCACATTTCTTCTTGGTTATTTTTTTTAGAATTTCCATCTTTCCTCTTCATTGTCTGTCTATTCTTGCATGCTGTCTATTTTTTTTCATCAGAACCCTACCAGGTTAATCATAGTTGTTTTAGATACCTAATCTGATCATCCTGACATCCCAGCCATGACTAAGTCTGGTTCTGAGTATGAATCTGATTTTTGCTCTGTCTCTTCAAACTGCGTTTTTTACCTTTCAGTGTACCTTGTAATTTTTTTCTTGAGAGTTAGACATAATGTAATAGGTAAAAAAGAGTGATGTAAAAGGGCCTTTGGTGATCTGGTGGTGAGGTATGGGGTAGGGGAAACACTCTATATTCTATAATTAGGTCTCATATTTTCCGGACTTCACCTCTTGACTCAGATTTTCCTCCCTTAGGTGGGACAGGATGACTAAGGTTGGCTGGAGTTGTCTGTCTTTCTCCCCAAGTCAGTTAGGCACAAATAAAACCCCATCATATTGGGCTCTGGCTAAACAGTTTCTCCTGAGGGCAGATGGTTAAGAACAGGATGTTTGGGGGGGGGTTTCAACATGGCTCTAAGCCTGCTTCTGCCAGAAGCACTTTAAGATTTTTCTCTGATATTCCCCTGAGAACCTGGTCCAACTCCTGGAGGGAAAACTCATAAAAGAGTGCATGCCTCTGGAGTTTTTAAGGCTCAGACTAGTTCACCTCGAGCCTCCAGCAATTTGTCAAAAAAAGAAAAAGTTTAGCAGTGCTTCCAGTGGAAGTTTCTGCTTGTAGTTTTCTACTCTGTTAAGCTGTGATTCTCCATATCTGACTGTCTCTCCAATTTAGGGGATGATTTGCCGTGAAACGTTGCTTCTCTTATGGATCTAAGAAAAATGTTAATTTTTCTGTGTGTTCCGCTTTCTACTTGTTAGGACAGAGTGATGACTATCTCCTTACATGCCAGACAGAGAACTGGAAGTTATTCACTTTTTATTTTTAAACTTATTCTGCTTTACAAAGAAAGAAGAGTAATACAAACTGAATATCATGATTACTATTTTTGTAGGGCATTTTCAATTCTCATGCAGATTAAAGCTAGAAGATTTTATTCCCCTTAATGTTTTTTCTCAAGCCTTAGTTCACACTTTATTTTCTGGGCACTATTATTATAGGTCAGCTTCATTCTTTTGAAAACAGGAAAGGACGACTGGACTAGTCTATGCAATTAATTACATTATACACTTATTTTGCTTAAAAACTTTACCAGGAAGATTAAATCAAGTATTCATGGGTGCTCCATAATTATAGCTATATCCAGAAACCAATTGCTTGTCCATCAGATAAATGTACTTCTAATTAGATATGTAGTAGAAAAAACTGAAAATGCACAATATTTTTTGCATTTACTGAAAATTTCTTATGTCTATTTGGAGCACATCATTGTTCTGCCAGTGAGCATCCATCTGTTATAGTGTGGAGAAAATGTAATCCTTTGCTCTTTAGTTCCCATTTTCCCATTAGGCTATACACAGAAAGGAAATGAATTCTAGGCTATACTTTAGATTTATTGCATAACTGAACACATTTGCACAGAGAAAAGTGTTATGTTAATTTTACACACTTCAATAAACACACATATGTATGTTCAACTTTTAAATGCAATCATAAAAGTGACTAACTGTGAGGATTCTGGAAATAGGGTGAAAACATATACAAAAGTTTCACATTTAATAGTATTGTTCAGAATCCTATTATCTAAAATTAAAGATAAATTTCTAGTCTTTTTTAAATGTACATTTTAAAATTTAGTCTTCCAAAAATTTTTATCTATTACATTGTATTACCTTTTCTCCATCAGAATGTGTTCAAGCTCATCATGCTGGAATAATATGTATGGGTTTTTAAAATTTATTAGTGGCCCTGCAATGCTGCATCATGTCTGCAACATTTTTTTTTCTTGTAGTCTTATCTTTGATGTCATTATCACTAAGTTCTCAGAATAGATGAAACAATTTTTTCATGGGTGCTTTATTTCGGGGAATTCTGATTCTTAGCATCACAGATTTTTTACAGTATATTATCACACAATTTGTATCTCATATTTATCACTTTCTTACTGTTTTAGCTAAGGCATACATTTTGAATGATAATTTCCTTATCAGTTTCTCCTAAAGCCCCTCATCAAAATATCAAGATGTATATCCAGGTCCCTGTCTCCTTAATGTACTAAGGATTTCCTTAAACTTTTGGAATCATGCTAATTTCTTAGTGTTGTTCTCTTCTCTTATTTCCTCAATTTCTGATTATCTTAAACTGGATTATTATCTTTCTATCCCTGGAACATCTACTATGGCTATTGTGGAGATTTTGTATTTTGCCAATGACTTGTCTATTTCTATATTAACTTTAATTTTATAGATTACCTTTACAGACAAATTTCTTAATCTAATATCTATTATATTTGTTTTCCATTGCACCCAGCATATATTTAAAAATGCCTTCATTACACTTGTTATTTATCTGAAAATAATATTCCCTAATTTCAGGTTATTCTCTTTAAACTAATGAAAATTCATTTTGGATGTGATTTTAAAGGAATGTTTTGTACACTCAAGACTCTGTTTATTTGCATTGCAGTCTCAGAAACAGTTAAAGGGAAATCACTTCTGGAATCAGTCAGTTCAGTCGCTCAATTGTGTCTGACTCTTTTCAATCCCATATACTTCAGCACATCAGGCTTCCCTGTCCATCATCATCTCCGCTTGTTCAAACTCGTGTCCATTGAGTTGGTGATGCCATCCAACCATCTCATCTTCTGTCATTCCCTTTTCCTCCTGCCTTCCCTCTTTTCCAGCATCAGGGTCTTTTCCAATGAGTCATTTCTTCACGTCAGGTGGTCAAAATACTGGAGTTTCAGCTTCAGCCTCAGTCCTTCCAACGAATACTCAGGACTGATTACCTTTAGGATTGACAGATTTGATCTTCTTTCAGTCTAAAGAACTCTCAAGAATCTTCTCCAACACCACAGTTTAAAAGTATCAATTCTTCAGTGCTCAGCTTTCTTTATGGTCCAACTCTCACATTCATACATGACTACTGGAAAAACCATAGCTTTGACTAGACAGACCCTTGTTGGCAAAGAAATGTCTCAGTGATTTTGTAACCCAAGAAAAGAAAGTCTGTCACTGATTTCATTGTTTCTCCATCCATTTGCCTTGAAGTGATGGAACTGGATGCCATGATCATTTTTTGATTGTTAAGTTTGAAGCCAGTTTTTTTACTGTCCTCTTTCACTTTATTTTTTTTTTAATTGGGGAATACAATTTTTTTTAATTTTTAATAGGAATTTGATATTTATTTTTTCCAGTTTTATTTGTTCATTTACTTTACAATATTCTATTGGTTTTGCCATACATTGATATGAATCCTCCATGGGTGTACATGTGTTCCCCATTCTGAACCCCTCTCCCGCCTCCCTCCCCATCCTATCCCTCTGAGTCATCCCAGTGCACCAGCCCTGAGCACCCTGTCTCATGCATCGAACATGAACTGGCAACTCATTTCACATATGATAATTTACATGTTTCAATGCCATTCTCCCATATTATCCCGCCCTCGCCCTCTCCCACAGAGTCCATAAGACTGTTCCATACATCTGTGTCCTTTTTTGTTGTCTCACATACAGGGTTATTGTTACCATCTTTCTAAATTCCATATAGATGCATTAGTATACTGTATTGGTGTTTTTCTTTCTGGCTTACTTCACGCTGTATAATAGACTCCAGTTTAATCCACTTCATTAAACTGATTCAAATGTATTCTTTCTAATAGCTGAGTAATATTCCATTGTGTATATGTACCAGCTTTCTTATCCATTCGTCTACTGATGGACATCTAGGTTGCTTCCATGTCCTGGCTATTATAAACAGTGCTGCGATGAACATTGGGGTACATGTGTCTCTTTCAATTCTGCTTTCCTCAGTGTGTATGCCCAGCAGTGGGATTGCTGGATCATAAGGCGGTTCTATTTCCAGTTTTTTAAGGAATCTCCACAGTGTTCTCCATAGTGCCTGCACTAGTTTGCATTCCCATAAACAGTGTAAGAGGGTTCCCTTTTCTCCACACCCTCTCCAGCATTTATTGCTTGTAGACTTTTGGATAGCAGTCATTCTGACTGGCATGAAATGGTACCTCATAGTGGTTTTGATTTGCATTTCTCTGATAATGAGTGATGTTGAGCATCTTTTCATGTGTTTGTTAGCCATCTGTATGTCTTCTTTGGAGAAATGTCTGTTTAGTTCTTTGGCCCACTTGTTGATTAGGTCGTCAATTTTTCTGGAATTGAGTTGCAGATGTTGCTTGTAAATTTTTGAGATTAATTCTTTGTCCATTGTTTCATTTTGAAAGGTTGTTGTTGAATCACGCGAATACACCAGGATTCTTGGCCCCCGGAGGAGAAGAATTCAATCCAGGGCCAGAGACGAGGCTTGATCGCTCAGAGCTTTTGTGTAATAAAGTTTTATTGAAGTATAAAGGAGATAGAGAAAGCTTCTGACATAGGCATCAGAAGGGGGCAGAAAGAGTACCCCCCTGCTAGTCTTCAGCTGGATGTTATATAGTCACTAGCAGTCTGTTAATGAAAGAAAGGAATATCTTAAAATTCAGAATGGCACCAGGCCCCTCACCCATAAGATGCATTTTGGGATAAATGGTTTATCCTGGGCCATAAAATGATTAACTTGAATCTTGAAGAAGGGCAGACCACCATACAAATAGTTTCATTTACATAGATTAGGGAAACAATATCCATACTGGTTTGTCAAGTAGGTTCTGGGCCAAGAGGCGGAACCGACTTGGAGACAGAGTTTGGGGTAAAGGCATAGTACATTAGCATAGCTTAAGACAAACATTTCCATAAGAAAAAGGCATTGGTTATCTCTAGACTGGAGAATAGCTAACTTCAGGCGAAGCCGGGTGTCATTATGGCAACACAATATTTTAAGAGAAACCTCCCTTTAAATTTGTATAGAGAAGGAAAAAATATTGCTAGTTTGTTTCCTCCTGCCGCTTAAGAGAGATAAAAATGTCTGACACTTGCAGGCTATTTCCTCTATTTGGAGACCCCTGGCCTTCCTGCCTGTTACCCTCTCAATTTGCTATTATTTTCTCCCATTCTGAAGGCTGTCTTTTCACCTTGCTTATGGTTTCCTTTGTTGTGCAGAAGCTTTTAATTTTATTTAGGTCCCATTTGTTTATTTTTGCTTTTATTTCCAATATTCTGAGAGGTGGGTCATAGAGGATCCTGCAGTGGTTTATGTCAGAGAGTGTTTTGCCTATGTTCTCCTCTAAGAGTTACTTTAATTCCTCTTCACTTTCCGCCATAAGGGTTGTGTCATCTGCATATCAGAAGTTATTGATACTTATCCTGGCAATCTTGATTCCAGCTTGTGCTTCAACCACCCTGGAATTTCACATGATGTACTCTGCATATATGTTAAATAAGCAGGGTGACAATATACAGCCTTGACGTACTTCTTTCTCAATTTGGAACCAGTCCATTGTTCCATGTCTGATTCTAACTGTTGCTTCTTGATCTGCAAACAGAGTTCTCAGGAGGCAGATAAGGTCGTCCTGTATTCTTATCCCTTGAAGAATTTTCCACAGTTTGCTGTGATCCACACAGTCAAAGGCTTCGGTGCAGTCAATAAAGAAGTAGATTTTTTTTTCCCTTGATTTCTTTTGCTTTTCCTATGATCCAACGGATCTTGGCAACTTGATCTCTGGTTCAAATTTAGGCCTTTTCTAAACCCATCTTGAACATCTGGAAGTTCACAGTTCACGTACTGTTGAAGCCTGGCTTGGAGAATTTTTAGCATTATTTTGCTAGCATATGAAATGAGTGCAATAGTGTGGTAGTTTGTGCATTCTTTGGCCTTGCCTTTCTTTGGCACTGGAATGAAATCTGACCTTTTTTCAGTCCTATGGCCACTACTGCGTTTTCCAAATTTGCTGGCATATTGAGTGCAATACTTTAACAGCATCAGCTTATAGGATTTGAAATAGCTCAACTGGAATCCCATATTCCTCTAGCTTTGTTTGTAGTGATTTAGAAAAGGCAGAGAATCAGAGATCCAATTGCCAACATCTGTTGGATCTCATAGAAAAAGCAAGAGAATCCCAGGAAAACATCTACTTCTGCTTTATTGACTGTGCCAAAGCCTTTGACTGTGTTGATCACAACAAACTGTGGACAGGCCCACTTAACTGCACACTCCAGGATGTCTGGCTCTAGGTGAGTGATCACACCATCACAGCGTTCTGGGTTATTAAGATCTTTTTGAATAGTTCTGTACATTCTTGCCATGTTCTTAATATTGTCTGCTTCTGTTAGGTCCATACCATTACTTCTGGAATAGTGCATGTTGAAAGTGAAGTGAGAGTGACAGTCACTTAGTCACATCTGACTCTTTGTGGGTCGACCCCATGGACTGTAGCCCACCAGGCTCCTCTGTCCATGGAATTCTCCAGGCTTGAAATTCTCCAAGAATACTGGAGTGGGTAGCTATTCCTTTCTCCAGGGAATCTTCCTGACCCAGGGTTCGAACCCAGATCTCCTGCATTGCAGGATTCTGTGTCATCTGAGCCACTAGGGAATCATAGTATATGCTAAACCAATGCATATATCACCTTTCATTTCTACTCATTTCCTTGTAAAGTGGTCAGTCTAGCCTCTGTGTAGAGAATGAATGGGAGGTAAGAAGCAATCCTATCGTTGTCAGTGTCATTAAGGCAGGAGGAAATGCAAACTGAAGCTGCGGATGTACAATGACTTCACTAGAACCATGCAAATAAAACTGGCAAGGCTTAGTGATAGTCTATACTAGAGATTAAAGAAAAACTGAAGAATCTCTTGGATTTTTTTTTTTTTTTTAATTTATGGGTGCACACAATTTCTCTAGTGTGGCAAATGAGAATGTTACTGAATCCAAGCTCTCTTTGCTTGCCACAGGACAGGCCAATTAATTGAGGGACAAGCTGTTGAGGCAGGGAATATGACTTTATTTGGAAAGATAGCAGACTAATGTCTCAAAATAATCATTTTATGAGGATCAGGATGTCATATTGTTTTACAGAACAGAGATGAGTGGAGGTGAGACAATAAAGTTAAAA
Source organism: Bos javanicus (assembly GCF_032452875.1). Lineage (NCBI taxonomy): Eukaryota > Metazoa > Chordata > Mammalia > Artiodactyla > Bovidae > Bos > Bos javanicus. The sequence goes on along the minus strand of NC_083871.1, from coordinate 1,423,588 downwards.
GGTCATTAATCTTCCAAATATCTCCTAGAATGGCAGCTACAGGTAGGAGATTTATTAATTTCTTCCTTCCTGTCATCCACAAGTGGACAAGGTCTTGAAGGCATTTCAACAGGCAATCATATGGGCAGGGTTTTCTGAGGCAGGCCATTATGAATGATTAAATAACAAAAGCAATGGAAACCACGTCAAATGAATAGTTCCAACATGGAGTCAGAAATGGCTTTTCCCTGCCACATGGACTAGTCTCTAGTTGTGTGCACAGGCTTCTCATTGCTGTGGTTTCCCTTGTTGTGGAGCATGGGCTATAAAGCATGCAGTCTTAGTAGGTGCATGAGCTTAGTTGCCTTGAGGCGTGTGAAATCTTCCCAAACCAGGAATGGAACCTGTGTCCCCTGCATTGGCAGGCAGATTCTTAAACACTGGACCATTAGGAAAGTTCCTCTTTTTAATTTTAACACTGGTAACCCTTTACTAAAATGTAGAAAAGCGATGGGGAGCACACAATGAGAGATCAGGGGCTCAATTTTTGTCACCATATGTTTGAGGTACATATTACAGAACCAGTTGCATACGTCAAGTTGCAAGTGAGATAGAAGGAATTATAGATTATGATACATCCAGACTTATAATTTCTTCTATCTCACTTCCAACTTGATATATGCAATTGGTTCTGTAATATGTACCTCAAACATATGGCGACAAGAATTGAGCCCCCGATCTCTCGCCCATGTGCTAAATAGATAGCACAGGATAACAGAACTAATTTCTAAGATGCATTGAGTACCAAACCACAGTGCTAAGTGTTTTGGATGTTTTATCTCAATTAATAGTCAAAACACAATTTAACCTAAATATTATCAACTCCATTTTACAGGTGATGAATCTGGGACATAGGAAGTTAAACACCTGCCAAGCAAAGATCATAAAACTTTCAAATGAATTCAAAACTTTGCATTCTTCCTGAAGACTCTGCACTCATAACCACCATGCTATACTCATGATAGACCATGAGAGACAGGAAAATATGGCACAGTACTTAATGCTAAGTAATTTGGTTTTAGAAGACAGGTAAACAAAAATAATAGGTAAATACAACTAAAAAAATTCCTAACCAGAAAGGTAAGCTGAAAATCAGAATATTACATCACATAAACCAAGGGAAAATAACTTCAAGAAGGAGGGAATAGTTTAGCTATTTCAAATAGTGCTATGTAAGGTGAGGACTGAAAATACCCAACAGTTAGGTGACCCATAATATTCTTGCAAAGTTCTTGCTAGGACTTTGATGTGCATATAGAAATCAGACTAAAATGCATCTCAATAAAGTTAAGAGTGATCACACCTTGGACATATCTTGTACTTCAAACAACAAAATAATAATAATGGGACCAAAAAAAATGTGCATGCTCAAGAATAGAACAGAAATGGAAACCTCATGCTAAAATTGTGACCCTTCTGGTTTCTCAGTTCAGAGAGCCGAAACTATCTATGTGGGATGGAGAAAACACTAGGGATACAACCTGAAACCAAAGCTTGTGGTGTGCTCCTTGCTTCCTCCTTGCCTGCTCTCAGAGAGAAAAAGTTCTATACCCCATCTACACCAGAAGGTAAAGATTACAGAAACTGTGCCTAAGGAAGAGGGTATCTTCTCAAGAGGAATTCAGTGGAGTGACAAGCTGGCTCCAGGGTTGGATCTGTACAGGGCAGACACAGATACAGTTAGGGTGGGACCTGGTGGAAGAGGCTGTGAACTCATAGTTAGGGAGAGAGAAGAATGCAGTGAACCAAAAGAGAGAGAAGAAATGAAACACATTTTCTATGAATAATAAATGCTAGAGAGGGTGTGGAAAAAATGAAACCTTTCTACACTGCAGATGGAAATGTAAATTGGTTGCAACCACTATAGAGAACAGTATGGAGACTACTTAAAAAACAAAAAGTAGAGTTGTCATATGATCTTGCAACTTCACTCCTGGATGTATATCCAGAGAAACACATGGTCCAAAAGGATACATGCACTCTGTGTTCATTGGAGCATTGTTTACAACAGTCAAGACATAGAAGCTTAAATATCCATCAACAGATGAATGGATAAAGAAATTGTGATATATATATATATATATATATATATTGGAGAAGACAATGGCACCCCACTCCAGTACTTTTGCCTAGAAAATCCCATGGACGGAGGAGCCTGGTAGGCTGCAGTCCATGGGGTCGCTGGGAGTCGGACACGACTGAGCGACTTCACTTTCACTTTTCCCTTTCATGCATTGGAGAAGGAAATGGCAACCCACTCCAGTGTTCTTGCCTGGAGAATACCAGGGACAGGGAAGCCTGGTGGGCTGCCGTCTATGGGTCGCACAGAGTCGGACACAACTGAAGCGACTTAGCAGTGTATATATATACAGCAGAAAATTACTCAACTGTAAAAAGAGAACAAAATGACATTTCCAGCAACATGGATGCATGGATGGACTTAAAGATTATAATGCTAAGTGAGGAAAGTCAGACAGAGAAAAACAAATATTATATGATATTACCTATACATGGAACCTAAAATACCATACAAATGAACTTATTTACAAACAGAAACAGATTTACAAACATAGAAACAAACTTATGGTTACCAAAGAGAAAAAGATTGTGGGGATAAATTGGGAGTTTTGTATTAGCCTACAGAAACCACCATATATAAAGTAGATAAAAAATAAGGTCCTACTGTATAGCACAGGTAACTATATTCAATATCTTCTAATAAACCATAATGGAAAAATATGAAATATATATATAGATATAAAACTGAGTCACTTTGTTGTACACCAGAAACTAACATAACATTGTAAATCAGCTTTCCTTCAATTATTAAAAAAAAAATGAAATTAAAGACATTTTAAAAACATACATTCAAAATAGGTCTGTAAGACACAATAAAATATGTTTGACAATCTAATGCTAAGAAAGGCAACCAATAGGATGAATCACTGAAACATTAATGCATTTTTAATGAAATTAATTTTATGAAGCACTATGACTTTAGAATGAGTATATTTTGAATGAGATAAATGAAGACAGACAGCCCATTAAAATAAAACACAAATAGGTATATGAATAACTGAATCACTTCAATGTACACCTAAAATTAAACATTGTAAAACAATTATACTCCAATACAAAGTAAAATGCAGGTCAGGAAACAACAGTTAGAACTGGACATGGAACAACAGACTGATTCAAAATAGGAAAAGGAGTATGTCAAGGCTGTGTATTGTCACCCTGCTTATTTAACTTATGTATAGATTACATCATGAGAAACGCTGGGCTGGAAGAAGCACAAGCTGGAATCAAGACTGCCAGGAGAAATATCAATAATCTCAGATATGCAGACGACACCACGCTTATGGCACAAAGTGAAGAGGAACTACAAAGGCTCTTGATGAAAGTGAAAGAGGAGAGTGAAAAAGTTGGCTAAAAGCTCAACATTCAGAAAACAAAGATCATGGCATCTGTCTGATGACTTCATGCCAAATAGATGGGGAAACAGTGGAAACAGTGTCAGACTTTTTTGGGGGGCGGCTCCAAAACACTGCAGATGGTGATTGCAGCCACAAAATTAAAAGATGCTTACTCCTTGGCAGGAAAGTCATGACCAACCTAGGTAGCACATTAAATAGCAGAGACATTACTTTGCCAACAAAGGTCCATCTAGTCAAGGCTATGGTTTTTCCAGTGGTCATGTATGGATGTGAGAGTTGAACTGTGAAGAAAGCTGAGCGCTGAAGAATTGATGCTTTTGAACTGTGGTGTTGGAGAAGACTCTTGAGAGTCCCTTGGACTGCAAGGAGATCCAACCAGTCCATTCTAAAAGAGATCAGTTCTGGGTGTTCTTTTGGAAGGAATGATGCTAAAGCTGAAACTCCAGTACTTTGGCCACCTCATGCAAAGAGTTGACTCATTGGAAAAAACTCTGATGCTGGGAGGGATTGGGGGCAGGAGAAGAAGGGGTCGACAGAGGATGAGATGGCTGGATGGCATCACCTTCTCGATGGATGTGAGTTTGGGTGGACTCCAGGAGTTGGGATGGACAGGGAGGTCTGGTGTGCTGCAATTCATGGGGTCGCAAAGAGTCAGACACGACAAAAAGAGATATAACAACACTACAAGCTATCAAATAACAAACTATCATCTTCTATATGATATACATACACGTACATTTATATCAGAATATTACTTCTATTAATTCATCTACATAACATTTCAGAAGTCAGGTACCTTTTTATCAGTTCATTTAAAAGTCCAGAAAACAGGTACCAACATGATCTGTCTCCTGCCCAAGGTCACACACGTAGTAAGTAACAAAATAGCATTTGTACCCATGCAGTTTGTTTGTGTGATCCATCCTCTTAACAACTGCTTTTATTTTTTTCTTGTTTCTCCATGGTTTCCCTCCTCACTCCATCCTTCTAATTATTATGTTATTCATTCAAGTTTACTGTTTATTACTGCCTGATCAACTTATCAAGGAATAAAAATCAATTCAGTTCAGTCGCTCAGTCATGTCCGACTCTTTGTGACGCCATCGAAATGTTGTGCTGAACGAAAAGACACTGGGATTCTTGGCCTCCGGAGGAGAATTCAATCCAGGGCCAGAGACAAAGCTTGATCACTCAGAACTTTAGTGTAATAAAGTTTTATTAAAGTATATAGGAAAGCTTCTGACATAGGCATCAGAAGGGGACAGAAAGAGTGCCCCCCTGCTAGTCTTCAGCTGGATGTTATACAGTCACCAGCAGTCTGTTAATGAAAGAAAGGAATGTCTTAAAACTCAAAATGGCACCAGGCCCCTCACCCATAAGATGCATTTTGGGATAATCTTGACACCAGATGATTCATCCCGGGCCATAAAATGATTAACTTGAATCTTGTAGAAGGGCAGATTACCACAAATAATTACCACAAATAGCTTCATTTACATAGATTAGGGGAACAATATCTGAGTATAACACACTGGTTTGTCAAGTAGGTTCTGAGCCATTATGCAGACCGACTTGAAGACAGAGTTTGGGGTAAATGCATAGTACATTAACATAGCCTAAGACAAACATTTCCATAAGAAATAAGCATTGGTTATCCAAGGTTTGAGAATAGTTAACTTCAGGTGAAACCAGGTGTCATTATGGCAACACAGTATTTTAAGAGAAACCTCCTTTTAGATTTATATAGAGAAGAAAAAAATATCGCTAGTTTCCTCCTGCCACTTAAGAGAGATAAAAATGTCTGACACTTGCAGGGTATTTCCTCCGTTTGGAGACCCTTGGGCTTCCCATCTCTTGAAGAATGTTCCACAGTTTATTGTGATTCACATGGTCAAATGTTTTGGTATAGTCAATAAAGCAGAAATCGATGTTTTCCTGGAACTCTCTTGCTTTTTCGATGATCCAGTGGATGTTGGCACTTTGATCTCTGGTTCCTCTGCCTTTTCTAAAACCAGCTTAAACATCAGGAAGTTCACAATTCACATATTGCTGAAGCCTGGCTTGGAGAATTTTGAGCATTACTTTACTAGCATGTGAGATGAGTGCAATTGTGCGGTAGTTTGAGCATTCTTTGGCATTGCCTTTCTTTGGGACTGGAATGAAAACTGACCTTTTCCAGTCCTGTGGCCACTGCTGAGTTTTCCAAATTTGCTGGCATATTGAGTGCAGCACTTTCACAGCATCATTTTTCAGGATTTGGAATAGCTCCACTGGAATTCCATCACCTCTACTAGCTTTGTTCATAGTGATGCTTTCTAAGGCCCACTTGACTTCACATTCCAGGATGTCTGGCTCTAGGTCAGTGACCACACCATCGTGATTATCTTGGTCGTGAAGATCTTTTTTGTACAGTTCTTCTATGTATTCTTGCCACCTCTTCTTAATATCTTCTGCTTCTGTTAGGTCCGTACCATTTCTGTCCTTTATTGAGCCCATCTTTGCATGAAATATTCCCTTGGTATCTCTAATTTTCTTGAAGAGATCTCTAGTCTTTCCCATTCTGTTGTTTTCCTCTATTTCTTTGTATTGATGGCTGAGGAAGGCTTTTTTTTTTTTTTTTTTTTAATCTCTCCTTGCTATTCTTTGGAACTCTGCATTCAGATGCTTATATCCTTCCTTTTCTCCTTTGCTTTTCACTTGTCTTCTTTTCACAGCTCTTTGTAAGGCCTCCTCAAGCAGCCATTTTGCTTTTTTGCCTTTCTTTTCCACAGGGATGGTCTTGATCCCTGTCTCCTGTACAATGTCACAAACTTCCGTCCATAGTTCATCATGCACTCTGTCTGTCAGATCTAGTCCCTTAAATCTATTTTTCACTCCATTGTATAATAATAAAGGATTTGATTTAGGTCATACCTGAATGGTCTAGTGGTTTTCCCCATTTTTCAATTGAAGTCTGAATTTGGCAATAAGGAGTTCATGAAAACAATATTAAGAATTTCATATCTATTATTTTTCCCTGAAGTTCTTTGTATATTATAAATTTTTAACTTATGCATTTTGCAATGTTATTCATGTAAATCATTAATGATTTTGTAGAAGATTAAAAATATTTTTTAAAAAATATAGAACAAACAGAAAGATTCTCTTCAAATATCCAAAAAACATTTCTCTTCTGTGAAGTGATCACCATTCAGAGATTGTATGTATTGCTTTGAGATTCCTTATTCACTATATATTTCTTTGCTACATATTTACACACATATATGTCTAAATATGAAGATATATTTTTAAATATATTTTCTTTAATTTTATTCCAGGGCTCCTGGAATAAGGGCTCCTTTCATGTTATAACTACTAGCTGTATGTTGCTCTTAAATCATTATGTCCCCCAATACAGATACACTAAAGCTTTATTAACAATTTTCCTATTAATATTTATAAAAGTTATTCTGATATTTTTGCTATCACAATATATCCATAAAGGAAGATTCTAATTCATACTTCCAATAAAATATCTATGCATAATATTATTTCTATAAAGCAGCAACCAAAAATTAGAAATGTTATTACTAATAAGACTGAATATTTATTCATGTAAATATTACTCCTTGTACTTCTAATTCTATGTATCATGGTTTATTTATATAACAACAATATTGGCTTATTTTGTTTTGTCTTACTAATCCTCAGAAGTTCTCAATACATTCTGCAATGTTAACCTTGTCTAAAAGAAGCTACAATTTCTTCTACTCTGTAACAACTTTTTGATTTATTAATTATATATTTTTTCCTACTGAAATGACAATTTTCTTATGATTTCTGAGTTTTGTTGTATCTAAAATAAGCAATCCCTCTATATTCTCTTGTGTTTTTTTATAATATTATGTTCCTCTATAATAAGGAAATTTAATCACTTTCCCTTGGTTATTTTCACTAATGTGCTTGGACTCTCTGTTGTCATTTATCTCTTGTCCTTATAATGCTTTATTCTTGTTGGCTGTCTATTACTCAATTGGATTTTTATTTAGTTCATTAGGGGTCTGCAGTTACTCTTCCCAGGAATTAAATAGACAACTGTGCCACCATGTTATACACACATACACACACACACACACACACACACACACACACACACACACACTAGGTCCTAGCTATGACTCCAGAAGAGATTCTAGTGATTCCCTCTGCAGTAGTATCTGAACTTAATGCTAGTTTCTCTTAGGTTTCTGCTTCCAGAGCTGTGGCTTTGGTGATCTAAAATGAGATCTGTGTGTATTCTTATCAGAATCTTATTCTATAAATTAAGGAACACTGTGAAATATGCTTCTACTCTTTTACTATAGACGCTCGCTTCTTCAAGAGGAAGACTTTGCCAGCCTACCTCTCCTATTCACCATCTGTTTGGTGCTGGTGACATTTCAACTCTCAAAAGTTCATCAACACAATTGTTGGTGAGACTCCCTAGTCATCAGAGATGAGGAGGATTTGTTTTCTTTTTGCCCTATTAGTATCAGCAGCTGATTCTTTCAGTGTGAAATATCTATCTTCACCCTGCCACTTACTTCAGAGATCTTGATTATTCTTTGAAATATTGCCTATATGTGTATGTTTAATATAGGTTAATCATCATATAGTTTATATAGACATATAATCTCTTCCCTCAGACTTTTGCACATATTAGTCTCAATATTTCACTACTGTATTTTATTCTGGAGAACATAAGTATAATCACTGATGTTTGACTCTTCCATTTATGCCATTTTATACATGGGAAGTTGAACTATGCTCAAGAATAACTAAATAGTTTTAAAAGATTCATCCATCTACAAAAAAGGATATGGAAATATCTTCTTCTAAGACAATTTCAGAAAATCATCAATTTCTTAACATGGAAAAAAGAAAAAGGAAACAATCATAGGAAGCATTGCTGAAAAATGGAAGTTGCTAAAGTTTTTACTTTATGTTTGTTGTCTTATTTGTTGTTTCATATTCCAATTGTCTTTTAAATGATGTACTAAATGTCAACAGTTTGAAAATAAATGAAGGATCAGAACACACAATTGGTGTGCTGAGGTAGAAAAGAAAGGATTAGAAATATAATACTAGCTAACTGAGCAAGAGAGAAGCTGAGAGCACATGTTCTAATGATGAAAGAGGCAGATGGACCAGCCCCTGGAAAACGGATTCAGGACTTCCATGTCTGTGAAGTGATGGACATGTAAAAAGTTGGGATTTTCCTGACTTAACTTCAATTCCCACATATAATCTGTGAGACTTGTGTAACATTCTATTAGAGTTTTAATGACAAGGCAGCATTTGTATTCTTTATTCCCCTTTTTGTAATTTTGTCTTGAGATGGTGCTAGTAGGAAGAATGTGTGTTTTTAACATAGTGTGTATTCCCAGCTGCACTGTTCATCTATGAAAAATTACCCAGCCTCATTACAGGGCATTATTGCCATAAAAGCTTATTTTGGTTCAAATATTCAAATTTACTGTTTACCTACTTATGCTGGGCAGTGACAGAAATAAGTGAAAGAGATCTGAGCTGGTATTCAAGACTAGAGTTGTGAGTAGTAACATTGCATTTGTTATTTTTAAACTATTAAATATGCGTGTGGAATTGACAAGAGATATTTTAATATCATGAGAAACAAAGATTTTTAAGGGCAAGAGAAAAGTGGTTAAAATATAAATCATATTAAAAAGATAAATTCAAAGCAATTAAGTAAATTTCTTGTAATCTTAGAGTCAAAATATTGGTACAAGCTCAAGTTTATTTCATTTCCAAAGCAATACATTTATTTAGCTCTATGCCCTGAAAAGTCTTAGAAGAAATTACACCTTATAGCACTAAACAACCTTCATACCCTAATATGATCTTCAAACACTAACATCAATAAAAAGAAATCTGAAGGTTATATCAGCATTATGATGATGTAGTTGTTCTTGTTTTCTCTCTCCTTCAGCTTACGACTAACTGGACATTGATAACTGAAAAAAAGCATCTCAATATAGCCTCCCAGATCACCCAAGAGATATATCCATCAGTACCCACAGAAGTGGATAGATTGGACCCTGAAGGCTGCAGAGTAAGGCAGTGACAGCAGAAGTGGTACTAGGTCAGACATCATGTGGGACAGCACTACTTTCCTGGCAGAGCAAGTGATGATGAAGGTGGTGAGTGGGGTATGTCCTGCCATGTGTCCTGCAGCTAGAGACACCTGCTATCTGAAGAGAGACTCGGTGATGGGGGAGGGAAAGGAAAGAGACTGACATAGAGCTCTGAAGGGAAATTCTCCTGTGGTCTCCCTGGATTCTGACCTAGACCTCTGGGACGCCATATCCAAGGATCCCTTATCAGTCATGGATGCCTCCGTCAAAGCTCTAAATGCTAAGTGCACACTTGCCCTCACTGTGCCACTAACCTTTCTTTTTTACCATGTCTGAGCTTCCTCAGACCCAATAAGAGGAATAAAAAAGAAACTTGCATATAATATAGTCTTCTGAAAAACAGGCGGAAGGCACCCAACTACCAGCCTGTTAGAATCAAAATAAACAAAGCTTTACCTAAATAAGAAAGGCTTTCACTACATCAAATGAAGAGGCATAGGAACAACTCATCAAACACATGAAAAATCATGGTAATATGGTATCACACAAAGGAAATGATAATTTTCCAGCAGCCAAAAACAAAGACATGGAATAGGGTGTTCTAACATAAAGATTTTAAAAGAACTGTATGACCCAGAAGGATGGTATTGGGAGGGAGGAGGGAAGAGGGTTCAGGATGGGGAACACATGCATACCTGTGGCAGATTCATTTTGATATTTGGCAAAACTAATACAATTATGTAAAGTTTAAAAATAAAATAAAATTAAAAGCTTTGCAAAAAAAAAAAAAAAAGAAAGAAAGAAATACAATGATCTCAGGAATAAAATTAACAAAGAGAAAGAGTACTTTACCAAAGCAATTAAAACTCTAAACAAGAACCAAAAAATATTCTGGAGCTGAAAGTGTGAGTTAAAGTTGCTCAGTAGTGTCCGACTCTTTGCAACCCCATGGAATTCTCCAGGCCAGAATACTGGAGTGGTAGCCTTTCCCTTCTCCACGGGATCTTCCCAACCCAGGGATTGAACCCAGGCCTCCCATGTTGCAGGCTGAAGAACTCAATAAATGAGATGAAGAATACCTTAGATCACACTGGAAACAATCAGATCAGATGGAAGAGAGAGTTAACAAGTTGGAAGATAGAATCGGGGAATGTTTCAGATATAAGATTTTTCTTTTTAAAATGAAGAAATTATACTAAATTAATTTCATTAGAAAAGCCAAAGTAAAAATAGTGGATATTCCAAAAGGAGAAGAGAGTGACAAGGGAACAAAGAGTATGTTTAAAGAAATAATGGCTGAGAATTTCCCAAACCAGGAGAAGAAACTGTATATATAAACAAACTGTATATATAAACCCATGAAGCCAATCAAAAACCTTATTATTTCAATGCAAAAGACCTTCTTCAAGACACATTATGTTAAAACTGTTGAAGGTCAATGATAAAGACATAAGCTTCCCTTATTGACTTTCAGGGAGAAGAGATGGTAATCTACAAGGAACCTTCATTAGACTATCAGCAAATTTCCAGCCAAAACTCTAGAGGTCAGGAGAGATTAGAAGGACATATTCAAAGTATTAAAAGATAAAAAAAAAAAAACATCAGCCAAAAATACTCTATCCAGCAAAGTTGTCCTTCAGACATGACAGAGATACGAAAGATTTCCCAGACAAATAAATGCTGAGGAAGTTCATCCCCACTAGCCTTGCTTTAGAACTGTTGAAAGGAACTCCAAGATGAAACAAAACTCTGATCAAGGTGATAAATAGACAGTCAGAATTAGAAAAAAAAAAAAATGTTAGAATAGCATATTAAACTCCTAACTATAGCAAAAAGGTTACAGGAAAAAGATCATTACCTATAACTATAGCTACTACAACTTAGTTATGAAATCACAACATAAAAAAGATAATCTGAGACAAGAAAGAGTAAGATGAGGGAACTTTTATAGGTGAATGAAGATAAATTGCTATCAGCAAACTTTATCTATGAGAGATTTTATGTAAAATGAACGGTGATAACAAAGCAAAAATCAAAAGCAGAGATATGAAACATTAACAAAGTTTGATTGAGCAAAGTCATCATGGAAAAACTACCAACTCACAAAGTTAGACAGAAACAGAAGGAAAAAGAAACAAAGGAGGGAAAAATAATGAGAAGATAAAAAATAAAATGGCAGCAGGATTCCTCATCTGTCAATAATTGCCCTAAATATCAATGGATTGAACTCAGCAATCAAAAGCACAGAGTGGCAGTGTTAGGGGAAGCACACTGATTGAAACCGCCCACCCTGGCCAGGTACCATAGTAACCATTTGCATGAGTTATTTTATGACAGGAGATCCTGATAAGGAATATGGAACTAATAAGCCACCACCAACCTGAAGAGTTCCGGAAAGGTCTAAAGGAGACACTGCATGTCCGTCCAGTTCCCAGAATCCCTCTCGCTAGCATCCATCTTGGCTGAGTGATGCATGCACCACCAGGAAAGACTCTGAATTAGAATGATTGGCCAAAGACCACCCAGAAACTAATCCCATCACCAAAGAACCAGAGACTATGAGCCATGAGGCAGAGAAGTTCTCCTGGGTTCCCTTACCCTACTGCTCTCCACCCGGGTGCCCTTTCCCAATAAAATCTCTTGCTTTGTCAGCACATGTGTCTCCTCGGACAATTCATTTCTGGGTGTTAGACAAGAGCCCAGTTTCGGGCCCTGGAAGGGGTCTGCCTTCCTGCAACAGCTGGACAGATTAAAAGAAAATAAGACCCAACTCTATGCTGCCTACAGGAGACTCAACTCTAAAAACACATATACATTTGAAGTGAAGAGATGGAAAAAGATATTTCAAGCAAGTGGAAAGCAAAAAAGAGCAGGTATGGGCTTTAAGCTAAAAAGAATAGTAAGAGACAGTCTGCTATGTAGTGATAAAGATATCAGTATATCAAGAAGATATAACAACCATAGATATGTATGCACCCAACCCCTGAACAGCAAACTATGATAATGTTGGTTAAGAGTACAAACTTGTAATGAATATTAAATAAACCATGGAGAGTGAATGCACAGTATACTGAATATAGATGATAATATTGTACTAGAGTTGTATAATATGATATAGTTATATCAGAATCTCTATTACAGCATATTAAAATAACACGGTATACAACTTAAACTTACACAATGTTATATGTCAAATTTATTCAATAAAAATAAAGTTTCATAGTACTTATAGGGAGAGAAGCACTGAGTAAAAACCTTTCACTGAATTATTTTTCCCAATTTAGCCCAGCTACTATACATTTGATGGTAGGTCTTTTGAAACGAACAAAAGTAGAGAACACCAAGACAGAGTTTTTTCCCCTAAAAAGAATTAAAAGAAATCTTGGATAATGTTTGATTCTAAGACTAAGAAAGTGTACAAGACCATGGGAAATCAAGGAGATGATCAAACCGGGTCACATGAAGAGTCACAACAGACTTCTACTTTCTGGTTCAAACTAAAAAGAGATTGGAAGTTGTCAGAACTGGGAAAAGACTGTACAAACTGAAAAACAACAACTCTTTTTAGACTGTCAGAATTGAGGTCACAAATTAGATTGCTGCTCTGAAAACCAGAAAGTAAGATGAGTACTGAGAAGCACAGCTTATTGAGGGCAGATACCTGTTGATGGAGGCCCATAGGTGGGAACTTGCCCGCATATAATGAGGAACTGCTAGAGGCTCATTGTGAACTGGGCTTCTCTGGTGGCTCACATAGTTAAGAATCTACCTGCAATACAGGAGTCCTGAGTTTGATCCCCGGGTAGGGAAGATCCCTTGGAGAAGGGAAAGACTGACCACTCCAGTATTCTTGCCTAGAAAATCAATGGACAGAGGAGCCTGGCAGACTATAGTTCATGGGGTCACAAAGAGTCAGACATGACTGAGCAACTAACACTTTAACTTTCATTGTGAACTAGAGTCAGAGTTAAAAACACCAGAGTGCTTGGTCTTCAGGGCCTTCACACTTTTGTGTGTTTTAATACCAGGAGCACCCTCCCCACCAGATTCTTGGGGTAAAAATTGCAGAAAGGTCCCCAGTAGAGGATCCCACTGTGACTTCCAGTAGGAAAAATTGAAATTAAATATTTGAAAGGTGTCCATAGGACTCTGTTCTCCTAAATAAGTGAGGCCTTTAAGAAGCTGTCTTACCAGTTTCTTTTATAGAAAAAGGAAATAGCCAAGTTTAATCCCTTGTAGCCTTTAACGTGGACAGGGTACATACCCACCTGGCCCCTGGCCTTATTGCTCACACTGAGGACAGATACTGACAAGCACTTGCAGAGGGCACAGCCTGTGGGCACAGCTTCACTAAAACACCGAAACCAGTTAAAAAAGAAACTGTGTCATATTTAATATTTTAAGAATTTATTTGAGCAAAAATCAACTAAATTGGGCAGGGTCAAACCAGAAGTGGTTAGAAGTTCAGGAAGGAACTTTTTATAGAAAAAAAGGCAGGAGGAAAGCAGTGAAATTATCAGTTGGCTGATGTTTAAAGCCTCTTTGGTCATCTGTGATAGGTGTCCTCCCCTCAACTTGGATTTTGGTTTCCCACCTTAGGTCCCCTAGCATTAGAAGTACTTCCATCCAAGGGCCTTAATGTTTAATGAAGTTAACAAATCTAATAATTGCAATAGTGTGTGCGTGCAAACTCAGTTGCTTCAGTCATGTCTGATTCTTTGTGACTGTAGGCTCCTCTGTCCACAGTTTTTTTCCAGGAAAAAATATCGGAGTGGGTTGCCATGCCCTCTTCCAGGGGATCTTCCCAGCCCAGGAATAAAATCTGCATCACCTGTATCTCCTGCATTGCAGGTGGATTCTCTACCCACTGATCCAGCTTGGGAGCCTACAATTGTGCATAAATACACACAAGCTCATAGTTGGCAAAAAAAAAAAAAAAAAAATTGTTAAGCTATCAGTTTTCTCAAGATGTTCAGCTAGAATATTCATTCTATTTATTAATTATTTTGTTTCTATGTCTAAAGTGAAGTGACAGCTTAAAGTTGTGTTGCTAGATTAAGTTGGAGAGGAAGGAACCATCAGCATTTCAGCATTGACTCTGCAGAGTTACTTGGGTTAAATATCATATACTGATAGGAGCGGATTTTATTGTTTGTAATGAAGATACAATTCCAACTTCTTGGTGGAATTTTTATTAGTTTCCTCTGGCTACTATATAAAGGTACTACAAGCTTGGTGGATTCTTTTCTTCCTTTGGAACAGCTACACAGGTTGAGGGACTTTAGTTCCCTGACCAGGGATTGAACCCACAAACTTGATGGCTTAAAACAACACAAATCTATTACCTTACAGTTTTGAAGGTCAGAAATTCAAAATGTATCTCAATGGACTAAAAACCTATTGAGTGACTTCCCTTGTGGTCTAACAGTTAAGAATCTACCTGCTATAGTGCAGGAGATGGGGGTTTGATCCTGCTTTGGTAAGATTCCACATATCTCAAGGCAACTAAGCCTGTGCACCACAGCTACTGAGTCCGAACTCTGCATCCCATGCTCCACACAAGAGCAGTCACTGCAATGAGAAGCCCACATACCAAAACTAGAGAAACACACTGCAACAACAGACCCAGCACATGGAAAGGTAAAATAAAAAAAAAAGTAGAAATCTAATTTTTAAAATAAATAAATAAAAACTCATTCAGCATCTGCAGGACTGCACTCCTCCTTGCCTTTTCAAGCTTCTGGAGGCTTCCTGCACCCCTTGGCTGCAGGCACCTTCTTCCACCTTCAAGCAACAATGGTTGGTCAAGCCCTTCTCATGCTGACACAGACTCTTCCTCGGTGATTCACTTGTAAGGACATTTGTGATTCCATTGGGTCCATTTAGATAATCCAACATAATCTTTCTATCTCAGGAATCCTAGCTCAATTATATCTGTAAATCCCATATACCATGTAATCTAACATAAATTCACATACCTAGAATTAGAATGTAGTCATCTTGGGGATCAATATTCTATTCTACCTACTACAATATTATTAGACAGCTTATAAAAGGAAACGCATGTAAAACGTTTAAAATAGTGTGATGACAAAGTGATTCCATGTGTGTGTTTTTTTTTAATTCCCTTCACCTCCTCTTCTTGTCCACCTCCTCTTTTTCTTCCTTTTTCTACTCTCTCCCCTTTCATGAGACTATGTATTTTTAAATTAATTTTTTTATCTTTCATTTGAGGATCTAATCTTAGTTTTATTTACTGCATTTTTCTCCTTTTCATGTTTTTTTTTTTCTACAGTCTCCTTTTCAACATTTATTTTGATATCCTTGAATCTCACACAAAGTAATCCTATTTGACAGCTGATTCCTGCCTCCTGTCCCCTTATGGCTGACTATTTATGTCTCTTGCTATATTCTCACATCATCCACATGCTCTCTATTCACCTTTGCTCTGTCACCTCTTAGGATGCATCATTTATGAATCATATTCTCAAATGTCTTGACAGTTATCTCCAGATGAGCATTTTTTTCTCATGAGGTACTAATTACATTAATATTTTATGTTTGAGCAAAACTCAGGATGTGTCCTCATTTTTCTATTTCAAGGGAAATGTTTCATGGTAGGTTTTCATATTCTAGTTTTCCTCACATGTTTGAAAAGCTGTTACTGGAGAAAGAATTTAATCACTGCATCAGTTCAGTGAAATAGAACTTTATCAGGCATCTAGTCAGCAAAATTAAAGCAGACAACTAACATAATACCCAGCACACAAAATAGCACTAAGGCAAGACTTAATTTTAGAAGTGCATGAAAGATACAGTGGAATAAGTCTTTTGATCAATCTAGGATGCTAGAGTGGATCATTTGAAGTTGAAAACATGTTTTTGAGGTAAGAATTGTCCTGATGTGTACTCTTTTATATTCAATTTATTAAATATATATATACTTTGAATCACTTAATTTAGTATTATTTTCATGGATGCAAAATGAAGAGGATTCTGTGTATCTAATTGAATGTGTCCAACTAACTCAACCAGCCTTCTTAATAATTACTGACATTAATAGTAATAATTGGGCTATGCTAGGTCTAAACATAGGACTTCCCTGGTGGTTCAGTGGTAAAGAATCTGCCTGCCAACACAGGAGATGTCGGTCCAATCCCTAGGTCAGGAAGATCCCCTGGAGAGGGAAATGGCAACCCACTCTAGTCTTATTGCCTGGAAAACCCCTTGGGTAGAAAAGCCTGGTGGGTGTAGTCCATGGGATGGCAAAGAGTCAAATGTGACTTAGTGACTAAACAATAACAACAGGTCTAAATCTAAACATATTCCATAAATATATATTAATTATGAAAATGTTTTAAGTGACCAATAATATAATGTCAATGTTGTAACATAAACACAATCTATATCTAAATAATGCCAAGAGTCCAGAGGAAATCAGAAAATGTGCAACAAGTACCTAGCAATTGATTAACAGTTTGAAAATGCCTAGCTAATATGCTGAATTTTTCCACTTTATCACAATATTTGTCATTATATTATAGAAACACACTTTCAGAAAATTATTTTAGTCCTTTTGCATTTGCTACTTGCTGTCTAGACAGTTATCTACCCAGAGAGAATACTGTAGTTACCTCATCGTAATGTATATTTTCTTAATAAAGACAGGAGTCAACAACCCTCCATGAGCAGTGTAGGAATATCAATGACAGTCAAAATTATATATGTTTTCCATGTTATTATAAATGAATAGAATTCAGATAAAACATGTTTGATCAGAACCCATTCATCTATTAGACCCTGAATTCAGTTTCATGGCATGGACCAAAAATAATTTTGGTAATATGGTACTAAATTTCAGGTGTTACATTTGACATTTGAGTGTTATTGACTGCAACTTCTTTCACTTAGACCAGGTTGAGCTATCGAAGACTGGGTCAAACAAGATATATTGACAACAGCAATCTATGATCCTAATATCTAGTTCATTGTAAAAATAAATGAAATAGAAATTTTAAATATAAGACTTGACCTGAGTTAGCACATCCGGCTGAAATTTAGGACATATGGCTTGCCAAAATGTGAGAAAACATTGATTTATGTTATGCTAAGGACTGCTCGGAGAAGGCAATGGCACCCCACTCCAGTACTTTTGCCTGGAAAATCCTATGGATGGAGAAGCCTGGTAGGCTGCAGTCCATGGGGTCGCTAAGAGTCGGATAGGACTGAACGACTTGACTTTCACTTTTTACTTTCATTCATTGGAGAAGGAAATGGCAACCCACTCCAGTGTTCTTGCCTGGAGAATCCCAGGGACAGGAGAGCCTTGTGGGCTGCCGTCTATGGGGTCGCACAGAGTGGGACACGACTGAAGTGACTTAGCAGTAAGGACTGCTAGGAGTAGCTAGAAAAATGGAGACAATTAGGTACCCTGAAGTCACAGAAAAGGTGAGGCAGGAAAGGTGAACTGACTTCCTTAGCTGTGGCAAGGTTCATGGGAGGAATGTGGTAATGACCTCAATGTTACCTGGGTTCAAGGCAGTAAAAATGACTCATGAATATACGAAGGAACAAGGCTGTGCAGGAAGTGACAATGGGCTGGTTATACCTCAGTGGCCTATGAGACCAAGAATCAAATAGAAAGTATAGAGGAAAATGATTGTCAGTGAAATACATTAGGAATCCCCTTCACTTTGGAGACATACCCACACAGAAAACCCTCCCAGTGAGCCCTGCTGTGAGTCTAGTCAAAGTACAAATGCAACAAACACTTTGCAAAACACATTATGTCCTTGCATGGTGCAAATAGCTTGATGTTTTCTAATTTAATACAATAATCATACAAAAAGAATACTCAACTCTACAGCTGAAAAAACAAGCTTGAAGAGGTTTTTTGTGCAAACTTACTAAACCAATAGCTAAGCAGGCATTCAAGTCAAAGACACTCAATTCCGTCCCTTTTCTACGAAACATACCAATTCAAAAACATAGGTCTAGCTGAGAGATAAATATATAGTAGAATTTTTTCACAAGACCTCCAGTCTTTACGATTACATATCACTAATAAATAAATGTGTAATAACTCTTAGTTTCAATAAAAGTATTGAGAGTCAATTCCTAGGTAGGCTGATAAGAAGTCCAGGGTTCCCAAGGAGGAGAAAGGGGTCCAGAGCCCTTGAGAAGGAGAAAGGGATCTGGAGCTCTCAAGGAGAAGAGGACAAACATTCTTTTCTACATTGCTTTGCCTTAGTCAATGTAACAATGTATCTTGCTCAAGGACACGTTTCTTCTTAACAACAACATTCTGACTAATCCTGTCATCTTAAAATGTATATTATGGGGTAAGATCTTTCTATTGTTTATTCTAATCTTGTTAATTTAAGATGTATGTTGTGGGAGTGGATCTGAAAAAGTACATAAGGCCTTGATAAGACTAGTGAGCAGGACACTCTGCCCCACTTCTGCTGTCTATGCCAGAAGCTTTCTCTGTGCCTTTTTATACTTTAATAAAACTCTGCTACACAAAGGCTCTCGAGTGATCAAGCCTGGTCCCTGGTCCCAAAGCTAAATCTTCTTCGGAGATCACGAAGCCAACATCGTTCACTGAAAGCTATTAGTAATAGACTGCCATTTCCATCTCTAATCATGGTTAACATTTTCTATAGCTCTTTGGGAAGAGAAAAAAATATAACATATTGTTTGTTTTATCTGCTTTTGGCAAAACTTAATCTCAATAAGATGTAAAATGATGTATTACATAGGTATGGATTTTCACATGAATTCTATTCATGTAAAATTATGTAAAAGAGGACTTGAGTCATAAAGAATATGTGTGTGTGTGTGTGTGTGTGTATATACATAAAACTATAATTGGAAGATTGAAGGAGACAGGAGTATAGAATCGAAGAGTATCCTATCCTTTTCTCTTTTTGTATGTGAATTTATCCTTCTTCTGATTGCATATGAATCAGTCATAAGTTTCCTTCAAATTTGTCTCTCACTCCTCTTTTTTCCCCGATTTCTCTAAATTTAACTTATCTATCTTCACCCTCCCATTTTCCCTCCCTTGTTTCCCCAGGAGAGGAAGGATATGAGCATTAGGTGAGCTGGAGGAGAATGTATATATGGCAGTTCTTTATTTTTCCTCTTCAGGCCTTGGTGGAGGCAAATAATGATTTATTTGAATTGCAAATTACCACATACAGTGTAAATAGCTCTTTAAAATGTTGAGAGTTATTATTGTAATTTATTTTTTATTTCATTCTTTTATATTTTTGGATGAAATACCAAATACTGAACTATGTGAATATTCTATCATTTGTCAACTTTATGGTTTATAGAAAGAATTCTTTATTTTAATAATTTTGTCAGTTGATTTAATTTCATTAAAGTAGCAGTCCCAAGACATCCAAGTAAATGTATTGACTTAGAGTTTTATAAATTAAACAACAATTGTCAATTGACATAAAATTGACTAATTGGTTAATTCATGGAAATTAACTATTTAAGTTAATGAATTGTGAAACTGTAATATAGCTATCTTGGTTTATCTAAATGGATTCTTCTGGCATCTGTTAAGCCCTAAGAAGAAAGCAATGATAAAACTCTCTCAAACCCTATTTAGTAAACCAAGGATTGCTTTTCCTTCGTAGTCCACTTAATTTGTATGTTTTTTAAAAACCATTTATAGAAAGGCTGAAGTGTATGGGAAGATCAATACTGTGTCAAGATTAGTATTTTCAGCATTTTCTTTAATTGGTGATTTATAAGGTGCCAGAGCACTAATGGAATCTTTAATTCTTTGTCAGGTTTCTATTTTCTCTAATTATCTACATTTTAATTATGGCCAAGTCTTATACAAATTAAATAGTGCTTCTGGAAATTTTGTAGACATTCTAAACTGAACTATGGTATCAGGGAGCTCACTAGAATGGAGATGGTGGGAAAATAATCACTAAATTGAATGGCTATTCACATTTAAATCATTAAAATATCTCACAGAACTTACTGAAAACTACAGTATAACATAAAATTTCGAAAGTAAAAAGCCTACTAATCAATGTTCACTTAAATTATTTAATAATTAATAAGAATAATGCTGAAACAAGATAAAATCATTTTTTACAGCTGAACAAATACAAGTCCTATATAATGTCAATATTTAAACTAAATAATAGGACACATCAGTCAAAAAATCCTAACAGCAATGTAAAAGCGGGTATAATGTATCAAGTTGCCCAACTATGCAAATTAAATGCACTGCTGCTGCTGCTGCTAAGTTGCTTCAGTCTTGTCCAACTCTGTGTGACCCCATAGACAGCAGCCCACCAGGCTCCCCCATCCCTGGGATTCTCCAGACAAAAACACTGGAGTGGGTTGCCATTTCCTTCTCCATTAAATGCGATATTATACTTAAAAATATTGTAAATATCAAGATAAATTCAGAGTCAAAAATTTTTCCCTGGCAAGGGGTAATGAATTTGATTCTGAACTCACTCCATTCAATAAAACACTAAGTATAAAATGATATTTTGAGCAATGAAAGGCTTAATTAACAAATGTTTAATATTTCATTATAATTAATGTGACACAGTTTGGAAATAAAAGAAGATAATGATTAAAATACACCATTAACCCCATATAGTATACCTGTTTTCAGAAATTAAATGGATAGTTATAGCTCTGGAGGGGGGGAAGATGATTTGGTTAAACAGAAAAAAGAATAAGACATCCGTGGGGACCCCTATTCTGACACTTGCTCTTGACTCAAGTGAGCATCCATGTTCTAAAAGGAAAAAGGAACACTCTGTAATCAGAAAAAGGTGTGTAACAGCCTTATACATCATCTTTTGATAACTTTCATTTTACATTTTTACTTTTGTAATATGACCAAAAAATTTCAGACTGGTAATAAGAAAATATAAATGACAATGGTGATTGTGATAATGATAGCACAAACTTCTGTAAACATTATCATGTAAAGTAAAGATCACTTAACAACTGTTAAAAATATTCATATTAATGTATAATTGTAAGATTGGTATGTCTCCATTTAATTTACAAGTCACACACACTTAATAAGGTTAAATAATTTGTCCAAAGTAACATTGAACAGAGATGGCAAGATCTGGTAATATTCAACCGTCAGATGCCAGTCCTAACGTGTACACATTCATTACGTCACAGCTGCCTTTTTTAGTTTTGATTTCACCATAAAGTAACTTCTGTGATCAAAGATTGTTCAAAAATCTCACAGCACCCATCGCACAACCAGGGTGCTGGGTCATATCATAAGCATATATTTAATGTGTTAGGAAACTACAAACTCTTTTCCAGGGTTTGTACCATTTTGTATACCTACAAGCAACACATAAGAGTACTTCCAGTTCCTCAGATCCTCACTAGCAGCTGATATTATCATTGTTGTTGTTCGATTGCTTAGTCGTGTCTGCTTCTTTGCAACCCCATAGACTGCAGCACACCAGGTTTCCCAGTCCTTCAGCATCACCTGGAGCTTGCTCAAACTCATGTCCATTGAATCAGTTATGCCAACCAACCCATCTCATCCTCTGTCATCCTCTTCTCCTCTTGCCTTCAATCTTTCCCAGCATCAGGGTCTTTTCTAATGAGTCAACTCTTTGCACCAGGTAGCCAAGTATTAGTGCTTCATCTTCAGAATCAGTCCTTTCAGTGAATATTCAGGATGGATTTCCTTTAGGATTGATCGGTTAGATCTCTTTGCATTCCAAGGGACCCTCAAGCATCTTCTCCAATACCTCAATTCAAAAGCATTAGTCTTTCAATGTCCATCCTTCTTTATTGTCCATCTCTCACTTCCATACATGATTACTAGAAAAATCACATAGTTGACTAGATGGACTTTTGTTGGCAAAGTAATGTCTCTGCTTTTGAATATACTGTCTGGGTTTGTCTTGGCTGTCTAGGCTTCCCTGGTGGCTCATATGGTGAAGAATCCACCTGCCATGTGGATGACCTGAATTTTATCCCTGGGTTGGGAAGATCTCCTGGAAGAGGGCATGGAAACCCACTCCAGTATTTTTGATTGGAGAATCCCCATGGTCAGAGGAGCCTGGCAGGCTACAGTCCATGGGGTTGCAAAGAGTCAGACATAACTGAGTGACTCAGCACACAGGTTTGTCATAGCTTTTCTTCCAAGGAGTAAACATCTTTTAATTTCATGGCTGCAGTCACCATATGCAGTGATTTTGGAGCCCAAGAAAATCGAGTCTTTCACTGTTTCCACTGTTTCCCCATCTATTTGATTCAAGTGATGGGACTGGATGCCATGATCTTAGTTTTAAATGTTAAAGCATTTTCTCTCTTCTCTGTCACTTTCATCAAGAGGGTCTTTAGTTCTTTTTCACTTTCTGCCATTAGGGTGGTGTCATCTGCATATCTGAGATTATTGACATTTCTCCTAGAAATCTTGATTCCAAATTGTGCTTCAGCCAGTCCAGCATTTTGCATGATGTATTTCAGCATATAAGTTAAATAAACTGCTGCTGCTATTGCTGCTAAGCCACTTCAGTCATGTCCAACTCTGTGCAACCCCATAGATGGTAGCTCACCAGGCTCCCCCGTCCCTGGGGTTCTCCAGACAAGAATACTGGAGCGGGTTCCTATTTCCTTCTCCAATGCATGAAAGTGAAAGTGAAGTCGCTCCGTCGTGTCTGACTCTTAGCAACCCCATGGACCCCAGCCTACCAGGCTCCTCTGTCCATGGAATTTTCCAGGCAAGAGTACTGGAGTGGGTTGCCATTGCCTTCTTTGAGTTAAATAAGCAGGATGACAATATACAGCCTTGACCTACTCCTTTCCCAATTTGGAACCAGTCCATTGTTCTATGTCCAATTCTAATTGTACTTCTTGACCTCCATATGGGTTTCTCAGGAGTCAGGTAAGGTGGTCTGGTATTCTTATCTCTAGAAGAATTTTCCACAGTTTGTTGTGATCAACACAGTCAAAGACTTTAACATAGTCAATGAAGTAGAAGTAGATGTTTTTTCTGGAATTCTCTTGCTTTTTCTATGATCCAACAGATTTTGGCAATTTAATCTCTGGTTCCTCTGTCTTTTCTAAAACCAGCTTGAACATCTGTGAACATCTCAGTTTACATGCTGTCGAAGCCTAGCTTGGAGAATTTTGAGCATTATTTTGCTAGCGTGTGAAATGAGTGCAATTGTGCAGTAGTTTGAACATTCTTTGGCATTGCCTTTCTTTGGGATTGGGATCGAAACTGACCTTTTCCAGTCCTGTGGCCACCACTAAGTTTTCCAAATTTGCTGGCATTTTGAGTGCAGCACTCAAACAGAATCATTACCATTACTTTTATTGATAAGATATTATCATTACTTTATAAAAATTTAGCCATTGTATTAGCTTTGTTATATATCACTTTGTGGTTTAATTTAAACTTTTCTAAGGAATAAAGCGGAGAAGGCAATGGCAATCCACTCCACTACTCTTGGCTGGAAAATCCTGTGGATGGAGGAGCCTGGTAGGCTACAGCCCATGGGGTCGAGAAGAGTCAGACACGACTGAGCGGCTTCACTTTCACTTTTCACTTTCACGTATTAGAGAAGGAAATGGCAACCCACTCCAGTGTTCTTGCCTGGAGAATCTCAGGGACAGCGGGGCCTGGTGGGCTGCCATCTTTGGGGTTGCACAGAGTCAGACACGACTGAAGCGACTTAGCACCAGCAGTGGCAGCAGCAGCAAGGAACAAAGATGTTGAATATATTTAAATAAACTAAATTTCCATTTGTTGATCTTGGGAAAGTATCTGTTTAGATCATGTTCCCAGTATAAAAATTAAGGATTTTTTCTTTTCTTTTCTTCTTGAGTTTTAATACTTCTGTAAATATTCTGGAGGCAAGTACTTTGGCAAAAATTTGACTTACAAATATTTTCTTCTAACCTGAAGTTTGTCTTTTCATTCTCTTAATGCTGTCTTTAGCAGGGGAAATATCTTAAATTTTGACAAATTCTAATTTAACACTTTTTTTTTTTCTTTTATGGGCTGTGCTTCTGGTCTTATATCTAAAATCTCTTTGTGTCACTCAAGGCCATGAAGATTTTTCTCTTGTGATCCTTAAAATATTCTATGGTTTTGCATTTACTTTTAGGTGTATAATTTATTTGTACTTAATTTTTTAATATATGTTGTGAAGTTTTGTTCAATTTTTGTGTGTAAGGATATAAAACTATTTAACTCCAAAACTATCCTTTTTATACTGAATTGTCTTTGTAACTTTCATCAGAATATCAGTTGACTATATTTTCACTGGTCTATCTCTAGATTTCTTATTCTCTTCAATTCTTTTATACTTTTTAACTACTTCAGCTTTATAGTAAATTTTGAAACAAGTAGTATTATTTCCTCCAAATTTGTTATTTTTCAAAATTCTTTTGACTTCTCTTGCCCTCTTATATATCTCCCTTCCTTTTTGAATACATTAAAGTGTCTCTTGCCTATCTGCCCTTCTTCCCCTGCTAAGCACACAGCTATTCTTGAAGTGGTTTGGGTTTGTTTATGCAAAAAGTGACTGTCATTGGGAGGTGTTAAGGACTGAAGATGTGGTCCACAGTTTCTACCTGGTGAACCTGCCCCTTATTCTTTCAGTTAGTGCAGTTTTGTTTGTTTGTTTTTTTTAATGACAAGTTCTCATTTTAGATTATAAATTTGCATTGTTATTTTTCTTCAAAATTTTGAACAAAATTCAAGGTGGTTGATCAATGAGGAAAAATTCAAGATGGCAACTCCTGTCTTCCATTTCCTGATCAGTCCTTCAAAGAGAAGTCATGTCTGTGTCAAACTGCTGAAGGTCCCCTCAGTACACCCTTGCAAACGTTCTTCTTTTCAAGGAGTTATCTTTTTTTAAGATACTCTTTAAAAACAGCTCGGAAAATGACAGAACAGCCACTGTTTCAAAGAAAAGATCTGGCCAATGTCAAGAAATGGATTGGCCTTTAAAAATGAGCTATTATAGTGCAAATTACATTAAAGAATAAACAGTCAATAATATAAAGATTATTTTGTGGAAAACCATAATTGTCCTTTATATCACATGTTCAATACTGAACATGTCAATTCTTCACAAATCTGTTTATACAAATTTTTTGAAACAATTAAAAACCCAAAGATATTTTAAAGATCTGTTAACATATATTTGTGAAATATCCGGAAGAATACATATGTAGGAATAGTAATGAAATATTGAAGGAAAAAAAGGAGAGTTTGTATTTCCAAATATAAAATTAGGAAGAAAATATAGCAATTGAAAGAGCCCAGAAAATGTGATTGAAGAAACAGGGTAGTTAATCCAGAGACTATAATTTTGCAAGAATTTTATATATGAAAATGGAGCTATTCTGTATTAGTGAAGAAAGAATACCTTATTTAACAGAGAGATCTAAAAATTTAAAAGAAAAAACAAGCAGGAACAGGAGGAGAAAGAAGGAGAGGAGAGGAGGAAATTGAGGGGTGGAGAAGGAGATAAGAAGGTGAGAAAGGGAAACAGAGGGTGGAGGAATGGAGATGAAGAGATAATGTTAGCACAATGCTAGGGGTCCACAACACTTTTAAAGACCTCCAAAATACTTTAGCTTCTTTTAATAATAAATAAATTCAGTAAAGTTGGCTTAAAGCTCAACATTCAGAAAACGAAGATCATGGCATTCGGTCCCATCACTTCATGGGAAATAGATGGGGAAACAGTGGAAACAGTGTCAGACTTTATTTTTCTGGGCTCCAAAATCACTGTAGATGGTGACTGCAGCCATTAAATTAAAAGATGCTTACTCCTTGGAAGGAAAGTTATGACCAACCTAGATAGCATATTCAAAAGCAGAGGCATTACTTTCCCAACAAAGGTTCGTCTAGTCAAGGCTATGGTTTTTCTTGTGGTCATGTATGGATGTGATAGTTGGACTGTGAAGAAAGCTGAGCGCCGAAAAATTGATGCTTTTGAACCGTGGTGTTGGAGAAGACTCTTGAGAGTCCCTTGGACTGCAAGGAGATCCAACCAGTCCATTCTGAAGGAGATCAGCCCTGGGATTTCTTTGGAAGGAATGATGCTGAAGCTGAAACTCCAGTACTTTGGCCACCTCATGCGAAGAGTTGACTCATTGGAAAGGACTCTGCTGCTGGGAGGGATTGGGGGCAGGAGGAGAAGGGGATGACAGAGGATGAGATGGCTGGATGGCATCACTGACTCTATGGACATGAGTCTGGGTGAAGTCCGGGAGTTGGTGATGGACAGCGAGGCCTGGCGTGCTGTGATTCATGGGGTCGCAAAGAGTCGGACACGACTGAGCAACTGATCTGATCTGAAAGTTGCAAAATACAATACATAGAAATCTATTGCTTTTCTATACACAATGAGCTATCAGAAAGAGAAAGCAAGAAAACAATCACCTTTAAAATTGCACCGAAAAGAATAAAATACTCAGGAATAAACTTAATCACTGAGGTGAAAGACTTATACTTTGAAATCTTAAAACATTGATGAAGATATTTAAAAATGACACAAAGAAGTGGAAAGATATCCCAAACTCTTGGATTGGAAGAATTAATGTTGCTAAAATGCCCATAGTACCCAAATCAATCTACAGATTTAGTGTAATCTGTCAAAACACCTATGACATTTTTCACAGAACTAGAACAAATAATCTTCAAATCTGTATGAAAACACAAAAGACCCAGGATTGTCAAAATTATCTTGAGAAAGAAGAACAGAGCCTGAGATGTCAAGGTCCCTGACTTCACACTCTATGACAAGGATACAGTAATCAAAATACCATGGTACTGGCATGAAAACAGACACAAATCAGTGGAATAGGATAGAAAGCCTAGATATAAACCAATGTACTTATGGCCAATCAAACTATGACAAAGGAGGCAAGAATATACAATGGAGAAGGGACAATCTTTTCAGTAAGTGGTGCTAGGAAAACCAGAAAGGTACTTGCAAAAGAATAAAATTAGAACTTTCTCTAACATTTTATACAAAAATAAACTCCAAATGGATTAAAGACCTAAATGTCAGACCAGAAACCATAAAACTCTGTAAAAGAACATAGGTAGAACACTCTGCCATTAATTTAACCCTCCACTTGTATTCTGCCTGGCCAGGCTTGCTCTCCTTAAGAAGTTTTTCAAATGTGTGCTGACTGCCTATGTGTCAGGCCCTGGATAGAATGCTGAGTCCAGATGCTCGTGGATGTTGCATCTGAGTAGACATAAGATATAACCCAATCAGTAAGCATGACACCAGCAAGATCCCTCCTCACAGAGTAGGTCACCTCTCACTTTTATTCATAATGACAATGGCAGGTAGAATTCTATACCAAAGCAAGAAATTTGATTAGTGAATTATTTATATAAAAGTGTAAAACTTTTGTATATCCAAAATTACATGAATAATATTAAACTGCACACAACAAACAAGAAAATGAAATTTAAATGCATCAAAATGTCAACGTAAAAAAAGGAACTACTCTATAATGAACTATGGCATAAAAGTATGCCATAACTAGTATGCCAAACTATGGCATAAAAAGTAAAAAAAAAAAAAAACCTCAGATGAATAAATTCTATTCTTCAAAAAAATCACCTACAAAGTGCCCAATTGAAAGAAAAATATTTGTCCCATACATGAAAGATAAAATATATAACTCTAAAATATAAAGCTAAATGAATAGCTTAAAAATATGTATCTCCTTTCCAAAATAGGCAAAAGAATTAACAAAGCAACTCATTCTCACACATAGAATTCATTAAAGAAGTAAAAGGGACAGTGGCCATAGGTGATAAAAGTGGAAGTGAAAGTCATTCAATTGTGTCTGCCTCTGTGAATTCTCCAGGCCAGGATACTGGAGTAGGTAGCCTTTCCCTTCTCCAGGGGATCTTCCCAACTCAGGGATTGAACTCAGGTCTCTGGCATTGCAGGCATATTCTTTACCAGCTGAGCCACAAAGAGAAGCCCAACAATGTTGGAGTGAGTAGCCTATCCCTTCTCCAGGGGATCTTTCTGACCCAGTAATCGAACTGGCGTCTCCTGCAATGCAGGCAGATTGTTTACCAACCGAGCTATGAGGGAAGCCCATAGGTATTCAAAGATGTAAAACATAAAGAAAGATGAGGTATGATTAGCAGGAGAGAAGAAAGTTTTATGCATGGGATCCGCATTCTTCAAATATACTTAAGGGAAATTTGCACACAGTTCCATAATACAAATTTAGCATTAAAAACTTCAGCCTTAAATTAAGGCTGAGTAAATATAGACTTAAAAAAAAAAAAAAGTACCCTTTGAACTAGCAATTGTTCTTCCACGAATGTAGGTAAAGGAACAGGCATACAGGTACATCCGCGAATATGTTCACCCATGAGCCACTTGTATGTATGTGTATCTAATTCTGCAGCAGAGGGGGAAAAAAAAAAAAAACAGTCTAAGTAAATCTCAGAGCAACTAAAGAGTTAAATTCAAGGCTCTGAGTTATAGAAAGACAGACATTTATAGACATGAAAGGACTGAAAGCATTTTTGAGAAATATTCACTAGATAATATACAATGAGTACAAAACATAAAAAGGTAAAGAATTCCTTCATCTTCTTCCTCATTCTTCTCCTCTCCATTCTCTCTATTCTCTTCCTTCAGCAGTCCATTCCTCTTTTCTTGATTATTAAATTTTCTTTTTTACAGTCAGTAATTTGTATAAACTCATATAATAAAGACAAGGAACATTTAATGTATAAGAACTTACCTAAGGAGTTGTCTTTACTTCTTGTATGGTTTGGATCATTTTGATAAATATAGACCTAGCTAAATATATTAGTGGATGTAGATCTAGATGAAGACTTAGCTCCAGCTAAAACATGAAATGTTTAAAAAGAAAGCTATCTGCTAAAATGCTAATATATGGTACAGAGGACCTATTTACATTTTTGTGCAATTTATCTCACATAGCTCTTACATAGTCCTAACAATCACTTACTTGTTATTTTGAATTTGGTTACCTGCTTAAAAATTTATCTATAGTGTTTTCACAACTTTCACTTTCAATGACTACACTATAAAATTTATTAAATAAGTCCCTCAATACATATATTTAAACTTGGTAACAGTTCTCTGATCCATCCAATACATCAATGCTAAATAATTTTTCCACATAAATACTTTATTTCTTCTAAATTTAGTGCTTATTTACATTTAGCTCATAAGTGATATTTATTTTGATATTAAAGATGTAAGCAAAATTTTTTCTCCATTTATTCCCATGTTGTCAGTCATTTTGTTCCGTAGTCTCT
Organism: Bos javanicus; assembly: GCF_032452875.1. Taxonomy (NCBI): domain Eukaryota; kingdom Metazoa; phylum Chordata; class Mammalia; order Artiodactyla; family Bovidae; genus Bos; species Bos javanicus. The sequence continues at coordinate 1,393,670 of NC_083871.1, read as the reverse complement.
CCTTATGAAAATATCAATTTATCCTATAAAGGTATAGCAAGTACTACCTTTCAGAATCATGAAAATATTATGCCATATAGTAAATCAAATTTCCCCAAATGTTAAGAAAATTTTTATAATAATTTAAAATGTATTATTGATTGTACCCTAAATAAGTATATCTTTTTTCTTATCCTTCCTATAATATGTATGCTGAATTTGGTTTTATATATAATGCCTATATTATATTGTGGATATACCCTTATTTTTTCCTATTTAACTAGATTTTATATTAAAATATATATTAAATGTTACCACCCCATAAACAAACACTTTATACTTTATATAATATTTGTAAAAGCCCTTATGATTTTATTGTACATAGGTGTCAAATCTGGGAAACCTGCCACCACCCTTTGCAAAGAAACTTTCTGCCCTTTAATGAAAAACTGAACTTCTGATTTCTCATTCTACATGTAAGGAACCTAGAAATTGCCAGTATATTCTACCAGTAAGTAAAAAACTGAACAAATAAAATAATCAACAACCCTTCTTAGATCTATAAGAGAAATAAAATCACAAGACAAACAGATGTCCCTAAGATTGGAGGAACCAAAATTCATGAACTGAAACTTCTATTGGAAACAGTGCTGGGTATGGAAACCAGAAGTGCAATTAAATAATTGCTGGTGGCTCAGAGCAGGCAAGCCTGAGAGAGAAAAATTCCAGGGAGACCCAGTCATGGGAGACGACACATTTTTGTGAGTTTTACCTCCAGAAGTTGAATCAGGGTTTCAGAGATCACCTCATGCTGCCAGCAGTGCTCAAGGAAGAGGATCATTTCAAAACAGACCAGACATTTTCTCTTTTCATCAAAGGTACCCTAAGAATAAACTGTTAAACCTGCTCAGGTTTTATCAGAACCTAACTGATCTGGGGAAAGAGACATAACCAACATACCAGTTTCCAGGCTTCCACATGGGGAAGGGGAAATCAACCTCTAGCCCACTTAAAGCCATCTTGTGACTTTTAAGGACAAAGAAGAAAACTGAGAAATACTTCTGAAGTTCACAGTCAGGAGGTGTAGGCTCACTGAAAAACTGAGGACCGAAAGGGACAACTATAAGAAGCTTTCCTTCCCCCCCATACCTCACCACCATGTTACTAATGTCCTTGTACACCAGTTCATCTTACACAGCACATCAGGTCTAGATATTGAAAAAAAAAAATTATCAGGCATATTACAAGGTGCAAAGCACAGTCTGAAGAGACAGAGCAAGCATCAGAGCTAGACATGACAGGGATGTTAGAATTATCAGACTGAGAATTTAAAACAACTATAATTGATGTGCTAAGGGCTCCAGTGATTGAAGTGAAGTGAAAGTCACTCAGTCGTGTCCGACTTTTTATGACCCCATGGACTATACAGCCCATGGAACTCTCCAGGCCAGAATACTGGAGTGGGTAGCCTTTCCCTTCTCCAGGGGATCTTCCCAACCCAGGGATCAAAGCCAGGTCTCCCACATTGCAGGCGTATTCTTTACCAGCTGAGCCAAAAGGGAAGTCCAATGATTAAAGTAGACAGTATATAAGCAAAGATGGGCAATGTAGCAAACAGATGGAACTTAGAAAGAATCCAAAAGAAATGGTAGAGATAAAAATATATATATATACTATTGAGAGAAATGAATATATCTTTTATGGATTTAGTAGGTTGTTTACAACAAAGGTAAGAATCTCTGAGCTTGAGCATACCTCAGTAGAAATTTATAAAACAAAAAAGGAAAAAGGCTGAAAGAATAATATCTAAGAACTGCAAACAGTATAATATATGCATATTGGGAATATCAGAAGGAGAAGAAAGAGACAATAAGCAGAAGAAATATTTAAAATCGTAATGACTGAGAGTTATTGCAAACTAATGTCAGATACCAAACCACAGATCCACAAAGCTCAGAGCCCATCAAGAAGGATAAATGTCTCCAAAACTACACCTAGCACAGAGTCTTCAAGGTACATAAAATCAAAGATAAAAAAAATTCTGAAAGAAACCAGGGAGGAATAAACATGTTATCTATACAGAAGCATAAATAAGAGTTATATCTGACTTTGCCTCAGAAAGTACATAAGCAAGAAGAGAGTAGAGTGACATATTTAGTGTTGAGAGAAAACACACACACACACCAAAAAAAAAAGAAACAAGAATTCTATACCTTGTGAAATAATCCTTCAAAAGTGAAAAAGAAATGAAGACTTCTCAAACAAACAAAAGTTGAGGGAATTTGTTTCCATTACACTTACTTTGCAAAAAATGTTTTAAAAAAAGTTCTTTAGTGACAGGAAAATGACAGATCAGAAACTCGGATCTGTATAAAGATACAATAAGCAAAGAAAGGATAAATGAAGATAAAATTAAAATGCTTTTGTCTTATTCTTAAATAATCTAATACAAGTTTCTTCAAAATAGTAATATCAAGAATATATTTGATTATGTATGTATATATACACATGTATATTTGTATATATGTGTGACATAAATAAAAACAATGAAATGGGGGACTAGAGAAAGGAGTTAGGAGTATTTATTATTATAAGGTACTCACACTACCCATAAAACAGTACACTGTTATTTGAAAGTGATCTTAGATTAGCTGTAAATATATATTGCAAACTCTAGGGTAACCACTAAAGAAGTTTAAAAAGTAGCACAACTAATATGTTCAGAAAGGAAAGTAAATAAAATCAAATGAAAAGGTCAATTAAAACCATGAAAGGCAGAAAAAGAGTAGAAGAGAAAGTAGGAACAAATGATAAAGGTAAAAAATAGAGCACAGTAACAAATATAGTCAATATTATTCCAACTGTATCAATAATCACTTTTAATTCATTTATAAATCAAAAGGCAGAGATTATCAAAGTGGGTCAAAATACAAAACCTAATTCATTTTAAATATAAAACACATGCAGATTAAAAGCAAAAGAAGACAGGAATAGCTATATCATATTCATTTCACATAGTGCAGACTTCAAAACAAGAAATATTTCAGGGATAAAGTACAGCATTACATAATGATAAATTAGTCAATTCTCCAAGAGTGTTTAAAAATCTTAAAAATATCTGGCCCAACAACTTAATAAATAAGGTAAAACCTAATAGGCCTACAAGGAGAAATAGATGAATCCACTATTACAGTTGGAAATTTCAACACTCCCATATCATAAATCAGTAAGGACATGGTTTAACTCTACAATTCTATCCACCAACTGGATATAACTGATATCATCCAACAATAGCAGAGTGCACATTCTTCTCAAGATCATATGAATCATTCAGCAAGATAGATCACATTCTGGGCAATAAATATGCCTTATCAATTTAAAAGGGAACAAAATAATATATGTGCCATGTTCCCAAATCTACTCATTCTCTTATTATATGTATATATGTACTTTTTTTTTTTTTTAGGAATTTCTCTCTCTCCAATATATAGTCTATTCCACATTTTTTGGATTCTTCTCATAGACTTTCCTTTCATAGTGTCAATGTCATGAGAGAAAAACCAAAGCAGTAATATTTTGAAAGTTAAGTGAAAATAATTTTTAGGGAGGAAGGTATGTCAACTATGCCTATTGCTGACAACTAAGATTTGATCTTCAATTTGGCATTGGAGGCAGCTCTCCTAACCTGAACCAGATCAGTGCCCATGGAGATAACTTGCTTCCTAGAAGAGAGTATGAGAATCATTGAAAGCAAGTACAGGCAGTTCTTTCTACAAGCTTATTGTAAAAGAGAGACAAGTGATGGGAATATATTTGAAGGGGGATTTAGGCAGATATTTATATATTATAAATGGATAATTCTATCTAGATAGGCACCAGCCACACATTGTCATAAAATACATCTCAGGATTTATCCTTGGCTGTTATCTTCTCCCCATGATCCACTTAATCAACAAGTACTGTTGACCTGAAGACACATCATCAACTTATCCATTCTCACCATCCCCATGACTCTGTGAGGAAACTGTCTATGTTTTGAAGTCAGAGAGACAAATCCTGGAATATTTCCCCTAGGGGTGGGTATCTTCAGATCCCTCTGTCTTGCCCACTGGAAACAATCCCAGTTTCTAGCACATAACAGAGTGGTAGCTCCTGTCATAGCACCTCTGTAATACAGCACATCTGAGGGTTTTCCAGCAGGTTTTACAAGACTTCTAGCTTGTTTGTTAGCTGTGATTTTGTTGTCTGATTGCAAGAGAACTCAAACCTATGAATCCAGGGCCATTGCCTATCTTCTCAATCGTGGTGTCCACTGTACCTAGTGAAGTGAGTGACACACAGAATGCGATCAATAAATATTTATTGGATAAATTGGTGAATAAAAGCAATGTACATGTACAAGCATAAGCAATAAATAATATTAGAATTACAGTTTTATTGAACTAGCATATAACTGAAAGATTTATATGGGTTCAATTGGCTTTTCATTATAGAGTTTTCCTATATATAGAGTGGCCCATCTCTCTTTTTTTTTTTTAAATTCTTGTGTGTCCTTCATACAGATGAATATAATTTTCATCAATTTTTAATTATCCCTATTTTATAAATTTATTTTGTTACTGAGAATTTTAATCTACCATTTATTAGTAATAATATATATTAATAGAAACATATTTTTAAAACACCTGTTACCACTAAAACACTATGGTTAGTCTTAACACACTTTTGCTTATATTCCATTAAATTTTTCCTTATGGGGAATTATTTTGTAAATAGATGTGCTATTTCTTCCTCTATTATTCTTATTTTGCTTAAATTTTTTCCTGGTATTTTTCCATTACCTAATACTTTCAATGATTCACATATTTTTATAAAGTCAGTTGATTATATAAATGACATGAAATAGATGATATATTAAAATCATTAATAATAGCTTAAAAGGGAACCCAGGGGGACCCTGCAAGCCTCAGCCCTCCTTTCACTATTAGTTTACTCTAATTCCCCCCATTAATACAAGTAAAAAGAGTTGAGATAGAATTTATTTCATCTAATTAGAGTAGCTAATGATTTTGATTTATTTTAGTTTCTCCATGATAACACATAAGTGTGCTGCTAAGTCACTTCAGTTGTGTCCGACTCTGTGCAACCCCATAGACAGCAGCCCACCAGGCTCCTCCATCCGTGGGATTTTCCAGGTGAGAGTACTGGAGTGTTGCCATTGCCTTCTCCAAACATAAAAGTGTAAATGTATATTTATTGTAAATAAAGGCTATTTTTTTCCCGTTTTACCTGATTTTTAAAATTCTATATCATTGTGCTTGGCACATCACCTGATGTGAGACTCTATAATCCAATTGATACAAAGACTGAATTACACATACACTTAAATGAACAGATGTATCATCTCTCTACATGAAGAGAAGTATAAATTTTAGAATATTAAAAAGAGGAGCCTTTAAATACATAAAGAAGGTATAATGAACTGTAATCATAAAGTATGGCAGAGCAGAGAACCTAACGGATCTTCAGTAATATTCAGGTAAAAATCTTTCCGAATTAACTTAGCAAAGTGATGCTGTTAATGTACTGAAAATTCTTTCTCTTAGAATAGCAAATACCCCCTATAAAATATTATTTATGCTTAACTTACTTGTGAAAATTGTTTAACCATAAATTGCATAAATAGCACTCTTGCTTTTCAAGTTACCTCAAATTTGAAATACTCAAATAGAGTATTCAGTTCATTCAGTTCAGTCGCTCAGTCGTGTCTGACTCTTTGTGACCCCATGAACCGCAGCACCATAGGCCTCCCTGTCAATCACCAACCCCTGGAGTTCACCCAAACTCATGTCCATAAAGCCAGTGATGCCATCCAACCATCTCATCCTCTGTCGTCCCCTTCTCCTCCTGCCCTCAATCTTTCCCAGCATCAGGATTGTTATAGATGAGTCAGCTCTTTGCATCAGGTAGCCAAAGTATTGCAGTTTCAGCTTCAACATCAGTCCTTCCGATGAACACCCAGAACTGATTTCCTTTAGGGAGGACAGATTGGATCTCCTTGCAGTACAAGAGACTCTCAAGAGTCCTCTCCAACCCCACAGTTCACAAGCATAAATTTTTCAGCACTCAGACCTCTTAATAGTCCAACTCTCACATCCAGTCCATGGGGTCACAAGGAGTCAGACATGACTGAGTGACTTGACTCACTCACTCACATCCATACATGACCACTGGAAAAACCATAGCCTTGACTAGACAGTCCTTTGTTTGTTTCTGCTTCTCAACACGTTATCTAGGATGGTCTTAACTTTCCTTCCAAGGAGTAAGCGTCTTTTAATTTCATGGCTGCAATCATCATCTGCAGCGATTTTGGAATCCCCCCAAAAAATAAAGTCAGCCACTGTTTCCCATCTATTTCCCATGAAGTGATGGGACTGGTGCCATGATATCGTTTTCTGAATGTTGAGCTTTAAGCCAACTTTTTCACTCTCCTCTTTCACTTTCATCAAGAGGCTCTTTAGTTCTTCTTCACTTTCTGCCAGAAGGGTGGTGTCATCTGCATATCTGAGGTTATTGATATTTCTCCCAGCAATCTTGATTCCAGCTTGTGCTTCTTCCAGTCCAGTGTTTCTCATGATGTACTCTGCATATAAGTTAAATAAGCAAGGTGACAATATACAGCCTTGACACACTACTTTTCGTATTTGGAACCAGTCTGTTGTCCCATGTCCAGTTCTAACTGTTGCTTCCTGACCTGCATACAGGTTTCTCAAGAGTCTGGTCAGGTGGTCTGGTATTCCCATCTCTCTCAGAATTTTCCACAGTTTATTGTGATCCACACAGTCAAAGGATTCAGCATTTTCAATAAAGCAGAAGTAGATGTTTTCTGGAACTCTTGCTTTTTTGATGATCCAGTGGATGCTGGCAATTTTATTTCTGGTTCCTCTGCCTTTTCTAAAACCAGCTTGAACATCTGGAAGTTCACGGTTCATGTATTGCTTAAGCCTGGGTTAGATAATTTTTTTTAATCAAATAATAATGTTTTTATTTTTTTAATTTATTTTTATTATTTTTTAAATTTATTTATTTTAATTAGAGGCTAATTACTTTACAATAGTGTATTGGTTTTGCCATACATCAACATGAATCCACCACGGGTATACATGTGTTCCAATTTTGAGCATTAGTATACTAGAGTGTGCTACTACTACTGCTGCCAAGTCTCTTCAGTTGTGTCCGACTGTGCAACACCATAGATGGCAGCCCATCAGGCTCCCCCTTCCCTGGGATTCCCCAGGCAAAAACACTGGAGTGGGTTGCTGTTGGGGGCCAGAGTCAGGTACTCCGCCCGTGACAAAGGTCATGAGGAAGGAGGCTCGACATACGCAAAGGCGGGATCGAGCCTCAGGAGTCCCCCTGGAACTCCTCGAGCATCTACCCCCATAACCAGAGCCTGCCTACTTTACTACTTTGTGCTCTCACCTACATCTCTGACTTTACGGGGGGCTGTCCCCCACCACCTCTTTCAGAGAAAGAGTTAACCTAGAGCTCCAGTTAATAATAATTCCTGGGTGTGATAAGAGTGTTTTAACCTACAAACTCCTCTGAAGGTTCTCTAGCCTGCCTGACAGGCTCCTCCGGCCACATGTGATTGCTCACAGCCTCCCAACCGTGAGAGGCACAAGATGCTTTAAACCCTCTAAAAACAGGTTCTTTAGAGAAGTTAGAAAACTATAAGTATAGTGGGCTAATTAGAAATTGTGTTGGTGAAGGGTTTTTCATTTGTTGAGCCAATGTTTGTTGCTAAGTCTCCATATCCCCTGCCCTTACACACATTAATGAATATATAGAATTAACCTTTGATATTAATCACGTTAGACCTTAGGCTAAGTAAATTCTTTCCTTAACTAAAACCCACTACACCCTCACCCTGTAGGAGTGTAACTTTACTTGGGTAGCGTCTGTTTTGAGAATAATCAGCCCTAGAGAAATAAGTGTCCTGATTGACTGACCGCTGTCACAAGGAGAGGGTCGTAAATTGTCAGCAGGTCCCCCTGGCCAGAAGATGATGTAACACCCCTAAGACCTCTGTATACATTTGTGTGAAGCACCTGACTTTAATAAAAGTCAGGACTGCTGTCCCCATGTGACTTTTGCATAACATCTCAGTGTATAAAAGTAGACCATGGAAAATAAAGAATTGGGATCAGTTTCTCAAAATACTGGTCTCCCCATGTCTCTCTCTCCCTCTGGCTGAGTCTCCATCTGGAGCGCGGAACCCACCAAGCTTACTAATTTTGCCTGGGCTTCTAAGATCCGACCGGGGAGGCCTCAGTGTCTCCTCTCCTTCGGGAGAACGGAAGGACGCCTGCGGCCTACGTAAGTGGTGCAAGCTTCTTGTCTTGAAGTTTTATTGGTCCCCCGCGTAAACCAAGCTACTCAGCCTCTTTTCTCCACTGAATTTTCCTACTGAGCTATCCTTATTCTATTACTCTTTATATCTCTAATCAATATCTAATTGAAACTATCGTATCCTGACCCTCGCCGACGCCGTCTCTCCTTCGAATACCCTGGATCAGCCGGGGCTGGTCCCCGGCAGGTGGTGCCCGAGACAGGGACTTTCGAAGGTAAGCTCCCCAAAGCAATCAGAGCCATCAGCTCTATTGCTCCCCGTTCTCGGAACAACTGGGTCACCAGCCCTCTTGTTCCCCCACGGAGCAGTTTGGGTCACCAGCCCTACTGCTCCTCCCTCGGAACAGTTTGAGCCATCAGCCTACTGTTCCTCCCCCCGGAACAATCTGGGCCATCAGCCCTATTGTTCTTCCAATGTTCGGGACGGCTAGGACCCCACTCAAGGGTGCCGCGGACCCCCCTGTAGGATAGACAGGGCGAGAGGAGTGGGAAGTGTTGAAAGTGTTAAAGAGTTAGAGTTAGAGAGAAAAAATGGTTTCTGAAGTTAAAAGGCCAAAGAAAAGCCTGATCTTTTGAAAGCTAAAAGCTTTATCTTCTATTATGTTTAACTTTCTGACATGGATAACACTGAAACTAAGAATGGCAACTCTTTATACAAGTAATCTTGAAACTGTTAAAGAAGCTACTGTTAATTTAGATACTTGGGTGAAGGTAAAAAACAACTAAAAACTTATCCTATAAATATGATTAAAAATGTTCTGGATCCTCGTCATGAGGCTGTGGGGTGACCTATGGGAGAGGCTATAGCGGTGGATGGTAGTGGGTCTCCACCTTCTGCACAGATCATATTTTCTGCCATTGACGAGGAAGAGGAGGGACACTGTGCTCTACCTCCCGAGGAGTGAGAGGGCTTACAGGACGCTGCGGCCGGGCGCCTTGGCGAGCCCCCTCTCCCTCTACACAAACCTTTAAAAATTTATCCAACAATTTCTGATTTAAGGCGACTACTCCACCTCCGCTTGCACCTCCCAGGGCCTAAAAATTCCCCAGTTTACATCCAAAGCCTCCCAGAGCATTGCCTAAGGTTGAAAAAGATTAAAAAGTTTTATTTTTAAAGAAAGGAGCTTTTAAAAAATACACAATATACAAAGCCTACTCCTTGCAGAAAAACCCCCTCAGGGGGGCTTCACCCAAGCAAAAAAAGAGAGAAAAAGAAAAAGAAAAAAAAGTGAAAAAGAAAAAAGGAAAGAAAATAGAGAAAGATCTAAAGATAGAAAAAGAACTAAAGAGTGAAAAGGAGAGAAAAACGGAGGAGGAAGAAATCAGGGAATGCAGCAAGATAGAAAAAGGAAAAAAGGAAGTTAGAAAAAGAGATACAGAGAGAAAGAGAGGGAGGAGGAAAGAAAAAGTTAGAGAGAAAGATGGTAAAGGAAAGAAATGAAAGAGAAGGTAGTAAGAAGGAAGAAGGGAGAATGAAAGAGGGAAACAAGAAGGAAATGATAGAAAGTAAAAGAGAAGAGAAGAGGAAGGAAAAAAGATAGAGTGAGGGAAAGAAAACTTGAGAAAGATTTAAAGAGAAGAAGGAAGAAAAAATCAGCAGAGGAGAGAGGAGAGGACTTACAGGACACTGTGGCCAGACGCCCTGGCGAGCTACCTCCCCCTCTGCGCAAACTTTTAAAAAAACTTATCCACCACTTTCTGATTTGGGGCGATAGCCGCCGCCTCCGTTTGCGCCTTCCAGGGCCCAAGAGTTCCCCACTTTGCCCCCAAAGCCTCTCAAAATGTTGCCTAAGCCTGAAAAAGATAAAAAGTTTTTTAAACAGTGGAGCTTTTAAAACAGACTGCATGCACAATATGCAGAGCGTGCTCCTTGGAGAAAACCCCCTCAGGGGGGTCTTACCCAGGCTAAGAGAAAAGCCAAACGGTAAGGGGATTTAGCAACAATATTAACCCTTGACGAGGTTACTCCAATTCCAACGGGAGTGGCTGGCCCCCTACCTGAGGGCATTGTAGGACTTGTGCTAGGGCGTAGCTCGCTTTCTTAAAAAAAAAAAAAAAAAGAAAAGAAAGAAAGAAAGAAAGAAAACAAATAAATAAGTAAATAAAAAGAAAAAGAAAATTTCGGTGGTGCATGGTGTAGTAGATTCTGATTATATTGAGAAATTAAAGTTTTGTTCTCACCGCCTACTAAAACTGTGCAAATTAATAAAGGTCAAAGAGTAACACAGCTTTTGCTTTTTACCTTATTATCAGACAAGAAAAACCTTGACTTCTCAAGCTAAGAGTCACAGAGCATTTAGATTTAGTGATCTAGCTTTTTGGGTGCAGAAAATTACAGCTCCAAGGCCTTTAAAAGATCTTTTAATTCAAGAAAATAAAATGTCAGGGCTATTAGACACAAGAACAGACGTCTCTTAACATTGCTGGAAAAGACTGGCCTAGTTCCTGGCCCACGTATAATACTGAAAATGAGTTGGTGGGATTAGAGAAAGTGATATGCGGGGTGAGAATGCTGTAGAAAAAAAAAAAAAAAAGGTGAAGGAGAGTTTAAAACCTTGAAGAGTAGTGAGTTCCCTGTTGCTGGAAGTATTCAAGCAAAGATTAGATGGTTGCTTGTCATCTAAAAAGCTATAGACCAGACTTAGGTTACAAAACAAAAACTGGAGAAGCTTATAAAGATGTTGTGCAACACCTCTTTACTTGCTTCTCATATTTAGGTGTGCCAAAAGTTTAAAAAACTGATAATGCCCCTTTGAAGCTGCGGAGAGATTGTTTACTAACTTTAAATGATTTCCAAAAATTATTAGGGGACATTAATTGGATACGCCCTCATTTAAAACTGACTACTGCAGATTTAAAGCCTTTATTTGATTGCTTAAAAATTGATCCTAATTCCAGTTCTAAGAAAAAGTTGACTAATGAGACAGAGTTAGCTCTTGTTGAAGTGTATGAGACTTTAAATGGTCAGTTAATTAGAATTAATATTACCAAAAGATGAGATTAAATTATTCTTGCCATAAAACATACACCTACAGGATGCTTGTGACAAAAAGGCCCATTGGTTCCATCTACCAGTGACCCCAAGAAAAATAGTTTTATCTTATCCCAGCTTGGTGGCACAATTAATTATAAAAGGAGGAAAAAGGAAGTGTGGAACTTTTTAGAAAAGAAGTAGCAAATATAGTAATTCCATTCAATAAGGATCAACTGCAAGTCTTTTACAAAATAGTGATGATTGGCAAGTTGCCCTGATAGATTTCAGGGGTCAAATTTTGTTTCATTTGCCCTCAAGCCCCCACAGTAGTTAAAAGTTCAAAAATGTTAGATTGGCAGTTTGAAGATACCTGTGAAACTTTCCAACCCTATGTAGTTCCTATGCTCCCCTTTACCCTATGGGAGAGGGACGTGCTGTCTCAAATAGGAGATACTCAGAGAAGGGTTTTCTCAATTTCTTAGTGATCAACAGGCGGTACAATTAATAATACTATATATATTATTATAAATACATAATATAAATATATTTGCCTAATTGCAGTTTGCCTAATTAGGTATGGGTATAAATAAAATATAATAGAGGTATACCTAATTCTATTTATGGATCTATACTTAATTAATCTGTATATAAATTAGTATGTATACTATATATGCATATTATATATATACTGTATAATTAAATATATATTACAGTAATATAATGTGTGTGGCTGATATTAATTGGTATGGATTGATGTGCTGTGATGATATATGGTCTATATACTGTATAATTATATATGTGTGACATGTATTATTACAGTACATTGGTTTGTGTTGGCTGGTATTAGCTGTGTACGTGTTGTATTGCTGTAATATATATTAATTAACATATTAATTATAAAGATTAATTCAAGTATATTGATTATGTCAATAAGTTTATACTTGTTGCCATGTATAAATACATATATAAATACATTTTGCATTTAGGTATATCTGTATACCAAAATGAGATAAGGAGGTTATACATTTATTGTTTAAATTTATACAGAGACCTAAACTAAACATTAGACCTAAATTAACATATCCCTAAATTTATGTTGTTAAAACGTAAATTTTAAAAATTTAAAAAATTAAATTGACAACTGCTTGACAATTCTTTTACCATAAAACCCCCATAGGTGTAATTGGGGTAGCCAGACAAAAAATTGGTTTTATGGCAAAACGGCCCCCTAGAATGGGTCCATCTCCCCACTCAAACTAAAAAGGTAGTGGCTTCTTATCCAGGACTGATAGCTACGTTGATATTAAAGGAAAAAAGCAGAGCATTAAATTATTTGGTAAAGAGCCATCAGAAATTGTAATTCCATATAATAAAGAACAACTTGATGCTCTTCTAATGTTTGATGAGGACTGGCAGATTGCCGTAGGAAATTATTTTGGTCAAAATTTTTGCATCATTTACCCTCGCATGTTTTGCTGAATTTTATATCCAGACATCCAGTTATTTTTCCTGTCAGATGTAAACAATCTCCTATTCCAAGTGCTCAGATAGTTTTTACTGATGGGTCAGCAAACGGTAAAGCCTCCATAGTTACTAAAAATCACCAAAAAGTTTTAGAAACACAGGAAACTTCAGCTCAAAGCGCTGAAATAACAAGGCATAGAGGCTTTTGCTATGTTTGCAGATGAAGAATTTAACCTTTATTCTGATTCTCAATATATTGTCAGGTTGTTTCCACACACTGAAACTGCGGTTTTGCCTGAAAATAAAACTACCATATTTCATTTGTTAACTAAATTACAGCAACAAATTTGGAAAAGAAATAAAATATTTTTCACTGGACACATTCGGGCTCATTCCGGATTGCCCGGCCCTTTAAATGCCTTTAATGATTTGGCTGACTTAACCAGAAATACAGTGGCTACTGTGATTGAGGAGGCCAGAGCCTCTCACTCACTTCATCATCAATATGCTACTACCTTAAGATATCAATTCCAAATTCCCAGAGAAACTGCTAGGGAGATTGTGCGCTCTTGCTTACACTGCCCCACTGTTTATAATATAGTCTACCTACGGGAGTTAATCCTCATGGTCTCAAACCTAACGTACTCTGGCACATGGATGTAACTCATGTCTCTTCATTTGGAAAACTGTCCTTTGTTATACCTTTTCTCATGTCATTATTGCAACTTCTCGTACCGGAGAGGCAGTTAAAGGTGTTATACAACATCTCTTTACTTGTTTTTCATATTTGGGCCTACCAAAAGCTCTGAAAACTGACAATGCTCCTGCTTACATTTCTAAGTCTTTTCAGGAATTTTGTTTACAGTTTCAAATTAAACACAATACAGGCATCCCTTACAATCCCCGGGGACAAGCCATTGTGGAAAGAGCACATCAAACATTAAAGCTTCAAATTCAAAAATTAAAAGAAGGGGAGTTTAAGTATAGTTCTCCCCATCAAATCTTGCAACATGCTCTTTTCGTAATAAATATTCTAAATGCTGGTCTGGCTGGAACTACTGCAATGCTTCGTCATTGATGCCTGGAGCAATTAAATGCAAAACCATTAGTTAAATGGAAGGACCTCCTCTCAGGACAATGAAAGGGTCCTGACCCGTTATTAACTAGCGGTCGAGGATGTGCTTGTATTTTCCCACAGGATGCAAATTCTCCAATTTAGATCCGGGACAGGTTGATTCTCCATGTTTCAGACCCCCAGACATCCAGTTCCCCCATTGCTTCGATCACAAAAGAGGAGCCCGCCGGCAGGGGAGACAAGATAAACATCGAGATCCCGGCGAGACTGACAGGGCTGCTGCAGCATGAACTCCAACCAGAAAATAATTCTACTTATTCTGTTTTAGCTTGTCCACCCTCGCCTTATGTTTTCCTTTTTACTAATGACTCCAACAAACTTAATGTAGGCATGAATTATTCAGGTGGACCTAACGTAGTGACTTGTGAACAATGTATGCTTTCATCTTGTTTAAACCCTCAATGTAATGTTTGCTCCTTTGTGGTGTTAACAATGCCCATCCTATCTTATGGTGCCTATATGATAGCTATGGTCTTACTGTGTTACAACAATTGCAGGATTTAATGCGATCGCGACGGTTTGTGGGCTTGCTTATCCTAGGAATATCAGCTTTGATAGCAACAATTACTTCTGTTACTGCGGCAGCAATATCATTGACTCAACAAGTGCATACTGCCCAATATGTTGATACCATGTCTAAAATTGTTTCTTTAACTCTAGCAACACAGGAAGCTATAGATAGGAAATTAGAGATGAGAGTAGACGCCTTAGAAGAAGCAATTATGCATATTGGGACTGAGTTACAGGCTTTAAAGGTGAAGATGGCGTTGACATGCCACGCTGATTACAGGTGGATATGCGTGACATCTTTGAAGGTAAACAAGACAGATTATGAATGGGAAAAGATTAAAAATCATATCTCAGGTGTTTGGAACAGTTCTGATATTGGCCTGGACTTAGGGAAACTTCATAATCAAATACAGACCTTGGAACACTCTCGACTGGATTTTACCGCCACTGGAGCAGCTAATGATTTTTTTTAACACCTTCTCTAACTTTATTTCTGGAAAAAATATTCTGTCTAATATCCCTAGTTATGTTATTTTTGGTGATCTAATCCTACTTCTCATAATCATTCTTCCTTGTATTGTCAGGATTCTCTGGCAGAACATTCGGAAGCTCGCGACTGAGCTGCATCTGGTTGTTTTAAGAAATAAAAAAGGGGGAGATGTTGGGGGCCAGAGTCAGGTACTCCGCCCGTGACAAAGGTCATGAGGAAGGAGGCTCGACATACGCAAAGGCGGGATCGAGCCTCAGGAGTCCCCCTGGAACTCCTCGAGCATCTACCCCCATAACCAGAGCCTGCCTACTTTACTACTTTGTGCTCTCACCTACATCTCTGACTTTACGGGGGGCTGTCCCCCACCACCTCTTTCAGAGAAAGAGTTAACCTAGAGCTCCAGTTAATAATAATTCCTGGGCGTGATAAGAGTGTTTTAACCTACAAACTCCTCTGAAGGTTCTCTAGCCTGCCTGACAGGCTCCTCCGGCCACATGTGATTGCTCACAGCCTCCCAACCGTGAGAGGCACAAGATGCTTTAAACCCTCTAAAAACAGGTTCTTTAGAGAAGTTAGAAAACTATAAGTATAGTGGGCTAATTAGAAATTGTGTTGGTGAAGGGTTTTTCATTTGTTGAGCCAATGTTTGTTGCTAAGTCTCCATATCCCCTGCCCTTACACACATTAATGAATATATAGAATTAACCTTTGATATTAATCACGTTAGACCTTAGGCTAAGTAAATTCTTTCCTTAACTAAAACCCACTACACCCTCACCCTGTAGGAGTGTAACTTTACTTGGGTGGCGTCTGTTTTGAGAATAATCAGCCCTAGAGAAATAAGTGTCCTGATTGACTGACCGCTGTCACAAGGAGAGGGTCGTAAATTGTCAGCAGGTCCCCCTGGCCAGAAGATGATGTAACACCCCTAAGACCTCTGTATACATTTGTGTGAAGCACCTGACTTTAATAAAAGTCAGGACTGCTTTCCCCACGTGACTTTTGTATAACATCTCAGTGTATAAAAGTAGACCATGGAAAATAAAGAATTGGGATCAGTTTCTCAAAATACTGGTCTCCCCATGTCTCTCTCTCCCTCTGGCTGAGTCTCCATCTGGAGCGCGGAACCCACCAAGCTTACTAATTTTGCCTGGGCTTCTAAGATCCGACCGGGGAGGCCTCAGTGTCTCCTCTCCTTCGGGAGAACGGAAGGACGCCTGCGGCCTACGTAAGTGGTGCAAGCTTCTTGTCTTGAAGTTTTATTGGTCCCCCGCGTAAACCAAGCTACTCAGCCTCTTTTCTCCACTGAATTTTCCTACTGAGCTATCCTTATTCTATTACTCTTTATATCTCTAATCAATATCTAATTGAAACTATCGTATCCTGACCCTCGCCGACGCCGTCTCTCCTTCGAGTACCCTGGATCAGCCGGGGCTGGTCCCCGGCAGGTTGCCATTTCCTTCTCCAATGCACAAAAGTGAAAAGTGAAAGTGAAGTCGCTCAGTCGTGTCCGAATCTTTAGCGACCCCATGGACTGCAGACCACCAGGCTCCTCTGTCTATGGGATTTTCCAGGCATGAGTGGGGTGCCATTGCCTTGTCCACAAGTGTGTGAGATGAATGAAATTGTGCAGTAGTTTGAGCATTCTTTGGCATTGCCTTTCTTTGGTATCGGAATGAAAACTGACCTTTCCAGTCCTATGGCCACTGCTGAGTTTTCCAAATTTGCTGACATACTGAGTGCAGCACTTTCACAGCATCATTTTCAGGATTAGAAAGAGCTCCATTGGAATTCCATCACTTCCATTAGCTTTGTTCATAGTAATGCTTCCTAAGGCCCACTTTACTTCACATCCCAGGATGTCTGGCTCTAAGTGAGTGACCACACCATCGTGATTATCTGGGTCATGAAGATTTCTTTTCTACAGTTACTCTGTGTATTCTTGCCACCTCTTCTTAATATCTTCTGCTTCTGTGAGGTCCATACCATTTCTGTCGTTTATTGCGCCCATCTTTGCATGAAATGTGCCATTGGTATCTCCAGTTTTCTTAAAGAGATCTCTAGTCTTTCTCATTCTATTATTTTCTTCTATTTGTTTGCATTGACCTCTAAGGAAGTCTTTCTTATCTCTCCTTGCTATTCTTTGGAACTCTGCATTCAAATGGGTATATTTGTACTTTTCTCCTTTGCCTTTCTCTTCTCTTCTATTTACAGCAATTTATAAGGTCTCCTCAGACAACCATTTTGGTTGTGGAGGTGATGGAATTCCAATTGAGCTATTTCTAATCCTAAAATATGTTGCTGTGAAAGTGCTGCACTCAATAGGCCAACAAATTTGGAAGATGCAGTTGTGTCCACAGGACTGGAAAAGGTCAGTTTTAATTCTAATCCCAAAGAAAGGCAATGCCAAATAATGTGCAAACTACCACACAATTGCATTCAACTCACTCGCTTGTAAAGTAATGCTGAAAATTCTCCAAGCCAGACTTTAACAGTGCATGAACCGTGAACTTCCTGATGTTTAAGCTGGATTTAGAAAAAGCAGAGGAACCAGAGATCAAATTGCCAACATCCGCTGGATCATAGAAAAAAAACAAGAGAGTTCCAGAAAAACATCTACTTCTGCTTTATTGACTATGCCAAAGCCTTTGACTGTGTGGACCACAACAAACTCTGAAAAATTCTGAAAGAGATGGGAATAACAGACCATCTGACCTGCCTCTTGAAAAATCTGCATGCAGGTCAGGAAGCAACAGTTAGAACTGGGCATGGAACAGCAGACTGATTCCAAATAGGGAAAGGAGTACGACAGGACTGTATATTATCACCCTGCTTATTTAACTTCTATGCAGAGTACATCATGAGAAATGTTGGACTGGATGAAGCACAAACTGGAATCAAGATTGCTGGGAGAAATATCAATAACCTCAGATATGCAGATGACACCACCCTTCTGGCAGAAAGTGAAGAAGAACTAAAGAGTCTCTTGATGAAAGTGAAAGAGGAGAGTGAAAAAGTTGGCTTAAAACTCAGCATTCAGAAAACTAAGATCATGGCATCTGGTCCCATCACTTCATTCAAATAGATTGGGAAACAGTGGAAACAGTGACAGATTTTATTTTATTTTTTTTGGGGGGGGGACCTCCAAAATCACCACAGATGGTGACTGCAGCCATGAAATTAAAAGACCCTTGCTCCTTGGAAGAAAAGCTATGACCAACCTAGACAGCATATTCAAAAGCAGAGACATTACTTTGCCAACAAAAGTCCCTCTGCTGCTGCTGCTGCTAAGTCGCTTCCATCATGTCCGATTCTATGCGGCTCCATGGACTGCAGCCTACCAGGCTTCGTCCATGGGATTCTCCAGGCAAGAACACTGGAGCGGATTGCCATTTCCTTCTCCAAGGTCCCTCTAGTCAAAGATATTTTTCCCCCCAGTGATCACATATGGATAAGAGAGTTGGATGATAAAGAAAGCTGAGTGTTGAAGAATTGATGCTTTTTAACTGTGATGTTGGAGAAGACTCCTGAGAGTCCCTTGGAGTGCAAGGAAATCCAACAAGTTCATCCTAAAGGAAATCAGTCCTGAATATTCATTGGAAGGACTGATGCTGAATTGAACTTCAATACTTGGATCATTTGATGCCAAGAACTGACTCATTTGAAAAGAAAAAGAAATTAAGGAAACAATTCTATTCACCATGGCAACGAAAAGAATAAAATACTTAGGAATATATATACCTAAAGAAACAAAAGAACTATAAATAGAAAACTATAAAACACTGGTGAAAGAAATCAAAGAGGACACAAATAGATGAAGAAATATACCATGTTCATGGATTGGAAGAATCGATATAGTGAAAATGAGTATACTACCGAAAGCAATCTATAGATTCAATGCAATCCCTATCAAGCTACCAACGGTATTTTTCACAGAGCTAGAACAAATAATTTCACAATCTGTATGGAAATACAAAAAACCTCGAATAGCCAAAGCTATCTTGAGAAAGAAGAATGGAACTGGAGGAATCAACCTGCCTGACTTCAGGCTCTACTACAAAGCCACAGTCATCAAGACAGTATGGTACTGGTACAAAGACAGAAATATAGATCAATGGAACAGAATAGAAAGCCCAGAGATAAATCCATGCACATATGGACACCTTATCTTTGACAAAGGAGGCAAGAATACACAATGGAGAAAAGACAATCTCTTTAACAAGTGGTGCTGGGAAAACTGGTCAACGACTTGTAAAAGCATGAAACTAGAACACTTTCTAACATCATACACAAAAATAAACTCAAAATGGATTAAAGATCTAAATGTAAGACCAGAAACTATAAAACTCCTAGAGGAAAACATAGGCAAAACACTCTCCGACATACATCACAGCAGGATCCTCTATCACCCACCTCCCAGAATATTGGAAATAAAAGCAAAAATAAACAAATAAGACCTAATTAAAATTAAAAGCTTTTGCACAACAAAGGAAACTATAAGCAAGGTGAAAAGACAGATTTCAGAATGGGAAACAATAATAGCAAAGGAAGCAACTGACAAATAATTAATCTCAAAAATATACAAGCAACTCCTGGAGCTCAATTCCAGAAAAATAAATGACCCAATCAAATAATGGGCCAAAGAATTAAATTGACATTTCTCCAAAGAAGACATACCGATGGCTAACAAACACATGAAAAGATGGTCAACACCACTCATTATTAGAGAAATGCAAATCAAAACCACTATGAGGTACCATTTCATGCCAGTTGGAATGGCTGCAATCCAAAAGTCTACAAGCAATAAATGCTAGAGAGGGTGTGGATAAAAGGGAACCAGGAAACCTCTTACACTGTTGGTGGGAATGCAAACTAGTACAGCCACTATGGAGAACAGTGTGGAAAGGCCTTAAAAAACTGGAAATAGAACTGCCTTATGACCCAGCAATCCCACTGCCGGGCCTACACACTGAAGAAAGCAGAATTGAAAGAGACATGTGTACCCCAATATTCATCGCAACACTGTTTATAATAGCTAGGACACGGAAGCAACCTAGATGTCCATCATCAGATGAATGGATAAGAAAGCTGTGGTACATATACACAATGGAATATTACTCAGCCATAAAAAGAATGCATTTGAATCAGTTATAATGAGGTGGATGAAACTGGAGCCTATTATATAGAATGAAGTAAGCCAGAAAGAAAAACACCAATACAGTATACTAATGCATATATATGGAATTTAGAAAGATGATAACAATAGCCCTGTATTTGAGACAGCAAAAGAGACACAGATGTATAGAACAGTCTTTTGGACTCTGTCGAAGAGGGCGAGGGTGGACTGGTTTGGGAGAATGGCATTGAAACATGTATATTATCATATGCGATATGAATCACCAGTCCAGGTTCAGTGCATGAGACAGGGTGCTTGGGGCTGGTGCACTGGGATGACGCAGAGGGATTGGATGGGGAGGGAGATGGGAAGGGGGTTCATGATGGGGAGCACATGTACACCTGTGGTGGATTCATGTCAGTGTATGGCAAAAACCGTACAATATTGTAAATTAATTAGCCTCCAAAACATAAGTAAATAAATAAAATTAAAATAAAAATCCTGCAGTATAAAATATATGTACTTCTTAAAATTTTACTTACAAGGTCGACAATTACAGCTCAAGGATATAATAAAGAGAATACCTGTAAAAAGAAAAAGAAAAGACTCAGATGCTGGGAAAGATTGAAGGCAGGAAGAGAAGAGAAGGACAGAGGATGAGATGGCTGGATGGCATCACCGACTCAGTGGACATGAGTTTGAGTAAACTCCAGGAGTTGGTGATGGACAGGGAGGACTGGTTGCTGCAGTTCATGGGGTCACAAAGAGTCAGACATAACTGAACTGAACTGACTGATTTTGCCCTCATATATGATTTCATTTGTTTGTTTACAAAAGTGGGTTTCTTAGTACCTGATTTCAGATCAGTTGGTTAATTTACAGCAGCGAAGTGAAAGAAATTCAAGCAATGTTTTTCATAAAAGTATGTAGGTGTATACATTCACAGTTGGATTCTCCCAAAGAAACAAATAAAAATATTTGAAGAATTTGGATGAAAATGTAATTTTTCCAGAAAATTCAAACCTGGTCAAGAATTTTAACCCAGGGTCCATGAGTAGGCCATATCCTCCAATTCTCAAAAACTATACTTGAATTTGTGGGTATCTATTTCTCTCTTTTTTTTTTTCTTATTTAAAGAGATACAGAGCTTTCACCAGAATCTGAGTGGCATCTATGACAAAGCACTCCTCAATGAGATTTTTAAAATAAAGCTATATCTAAGCAACAGCTTCTGAGTTTTTTGAAAGTCCACTTTCTCTGTGGTCTGGGAAAATATATGTAGGTTTTATTCAAACAGAAAAGGGAAGCATCTGTCCATATTCCCTCAAACCCTATGTCACCTTAAAAGAGATTAATATTCAACAGTGTTAAACTTGTTTGTTCTGTATTTTTTGGCAGATGGCAGGAATTCACCAATAAGAAACATTAGATGATGGCTTTTCTTGACTGACAAGTTTAATCATGGAGATGATATACACCCTTCATTATACAAATGTCCAGGCTGAAAATTCCTTTACTATTTAAATCTATGCATATTTTAAATGTCTAAAAAAAAACTTATAATCTCATTTAACTCTTGCAATAAAAATTATGGCAAAAACTCTTCTCAAAATGAAATAGAAGAGGATCTGCTTCTGTATGAACAGAACAGGGCATTTGAACAGGTCTCACCAAAAGAATAACTGGAAAAGCAAAAGAAAATATTGTAAATGAAAACAAACTAAAGTTAAAAAAGGTTAATAATTATATAATTGAGACTCTGAAGAAGAAGCTAATTTGGAGAGATAAACCTTGATTCTCAGGGTGTTCCTTGAGAAATCTGCTCATCACAGAGGAGGCTGCAGAGAAGCTGGGAAGATAATCACATGTTCGAAAGACTCAGAGGGCTTGGACAAAAAACAATCAGGATTCAGAGACCACTGAGAAGGGAGAACTGGCTGGGATTCCGAAGGGCTGCACCAAAGGGAACAGTTTTCAAAGTGTGACTCCAGGCTTCTAGGGTTATTTTTCCTCACCTAAGTCTCAGAATGAAATACAGAGAAACAAATGATGAAAAATGCAGAAGACCTCTAATACACATACGTTGGAGTCCTGGTGTCTAAAAAATGAGACTGGAGCAAAAACAATATCTGTAAAGATAACTAAGTGCGGGGAGCGAGCTCCACCCATGGCAAAGGTCATGAGGAAGGAGGCTTGGCACACACAAAGGCGGGATCGAGCCTCAGGAGTCCCCCTGGAAATTCTCGAGCATCTACCCACAAAACCAGAGTCTGCCTACTTTCTG
The DNA here is from genome assembly GCF_032452875.1 of Bos javanicus. Classification (NCBI taxonomy): domain Eukaryota; kingdom Metazoa; phylum Chordata; class Mammalia; order Artiodactyla; family Bovidae; genus Bos; species Bos javanicus. The sequence continues at coordinate 1,371,306 of NC_083871.1, read as the reverse complement.
CTTTGTGCTCTCACCTACACCTCTGACTTTATGGGGGGCTGTCCCCCACTACCTCTCTCTAAAAAAAGAGTTAACTTACAGCTCCAGTTAATAATTCTTGGGTGTGACAATGTTTCAACCTACAAACTCATTTGGAAATCCTCTAGCCTGCCTGAATAGGTTTTTCCGGCCACATGTGATTGTTCAGAGCCTCCCAACTGTGAGAGGCAGGAGATGTTCTAAACTGTCTAAACACAGATTCTTTTGAGTAGTTAAAAGATTGATTAGAAATTGTATTGGTGAAGGGTTTTTCACTTGTTGGGCCAATGTTTGCTGCTAAGTCTCCATACCCCTTACCTACTGTGTCCTTGGCAGTGTATTGATTGATATAATGGGTGTATAGAAATGTAAGTAGTAGCCTCAATGTTTGTAACCTTGGACGCTTGAGTTAATTCTTTTCTTGATTGAGCCCACCTCACCTTTGCCCTATAGGAATGCAACTCTATCCAATGCTTTTTGGAGGCTGGCGCCTGACTTTAGAATAATCGCCTGACTTTGGAATAATCACCTTTAGAGAAAAATAAGTTTCTTAAAATGTTAACGGGCCTCCTGGCCGGAAGATGATGTAAATCACCTGAACTTTTGCATATGATAAGTTTGAAAGCCTGGCTTTGATTAGAACCAGGAACTGCTGTCCTTGCATGACTCCACCCCTTCCCCCATTATCCTCTATGCACAACTTAAGGTATAAAACTACTTTGAAAAATAAAGTACACCCCTTTTTGTTCACCGAAATTTGGTCTCCCCATGTCGTTCTTTCTTTCACCTTCTGGCTGAATTTTTCTTCTGAGGTGGGGAAGCTCGTCAAGCCTACTAATTTTGCCTGGGCTTCAAAGATCTGACCGGGGAGGCCTTAGTGTCTCCTCTCTTTTGGGAGAACGGGAGGACGCCTGCGGCCTTTGTAGGTGACATTAATTCCCTGCTTTGGAATTTTATTCAGCCTCTTTTCTTCACTGAATTTTCCTACTGAGCTATCCTTATTTCAGCCGCTTTTCTCCACTAAATTTCCTCACTGAGCTATCCTCATTCTATTACTCTTTATATCCTTAATTAACCTTTAATTAAGCAATTGTTTCCTGATCTTCGCCTAGCCGTCTCTCCTTTGAATACCCTGGATCAGCCGGGGCTGGTCCCCGGCAACTAAGGATATTGTATTATGGATTTAACAAGTACAACAGACCACATGTAGGATAAATAAAAAGAAAAGCATACCTAATGCTGAAAAGCAAAGTCAAAAGGAAAATTGTGAAAGCCGACAGATAAAAAGAAAAGACATGTTACTTCAAAGGAGCGACTGAGACTAACAACGTAACTACTAAGATAGTCAAAAGAGAAAACAGAATAATAGAAAACTATTTAAAAATACAAGTGAAGATAAAAGGAAGAAATGGGAAGACAGAACAAGTGATAAATACAGCAAACCATAGTAACATGGTAAGTTCAGTTCAGCTCAATTCAGTCGCTCAGTCGTGTCCGACTCTTTGGGACCCCATGAATCAAGGCACACCAGGCCTCCCAGTCCATCACCATCTCCCGGAGTTCACTCAACGTCACGTCCATCGACTCGGTGATGCATCCAGCCATCTCATCCTCTGTTGTCCCCTTCTCCTCCTGCCCTCAATCCCTCCCAGCATCAGAGTCTTTTCCAATGAGTCAACTCTTCGCATGAGGTGGCCAAAGTACTGGAGTTTCAGCTTTAGCATCATTGCTTCCAAAGTACACCCAGGGCTGATCTCCTTTAGAATGGACTGGTTGGATTGCCTTGCAGTCCAAGGGACTCTCAAGAGTCTTCTCCAGCACCACAGTTCAAAGCATCCATTCTTCAGCACTCAGCTTTCTTCACAGTCCAACTCTCACATCCATACATGACCACTGGAAAGACCATAGCCTTGACTAGACGGACCTTTGTTGGCAAAGTAATGTCTCTGCTTTTCAATATGCTATCTAGGTTGATCATAACTTTTCTTCCAAGGAGTAAGCGTCTTTTAATTTCATGGCTGCAATCACCATCTGCAGTGATTTTGGAGCCCAAAAAATAAAGTCTGACACTGTTTCCACTGTTTCCCCATCTATTTCCCATGAAGTGATGGGGCCAGATGCCATGATCTTCGTTTTCTGAATGTTGAGCTTTAAGCCAATTTTTTCACTCTCCTCTTTCACTTTCATCAAGAAGCTTTTTAGTTCCTCTTCACTTTCTGCCATAAGGGTGGTGTCATCTGCATATCTGAGGTTATTGATATTTCTCCCAGCAGTCTTGATTCCAGCTTGTGTTTTTTCCAGCCCAGCATTTCTCATGAGGTACTCTGTATATAAGTTAAATAAGCAGGGTGACAATATGCAGCCTTGATATACTCCTTTTCCTATTTGGAACCAGTTGAAACCCAAATATATGAGTAAACATATTGACTGGAAATGCTTTCTATACTCCAATTAAAAGCCAAAGAAATTCAGACTGAAATCATAGCTTTCAGAAAGCAAAGCTTTGCTTTGTAAAAACACACCTAAAAGAATGGAGAAATTAAAAGGACAAAAGAAGATATATCAAAAAAGTCTTTAAGGGAAAACCAAATAAGCACTAGATAGAAAGAAGTTTGTCATAAGACAGGGCTGGGAGTAAGGTGAGGCAATTGAGTCACCAGGAATATTTAAGGAGGGACTCACTCTTGGCTTCCAACCCTGCATTTACTGAATCTGAGCTTGAGGGCTTCCTTAAATTTCCTACCCAAAGTGCCTCAACTGACTCATCCTAGTTCCAGCTCTGCCAGAAGATAAAACAGTTCTAAATTTTTGTGCATCTAATAACTTAGCTTTAAAATAGTAAAGCAAAATTTGATAAAATTAAAGGAGAAAACAATATCTACAATTATGCTGCTAAGTCACTTCAGTCGTGTCCGACTCTGTGCAACCCCATAGACGGCAGCCCATCAGGCTCCCCCGTCCCTGGGATTTTCCAGGCAAGAATACTGGAGTGGGTTGCCATTTCCTTCTCCAATGCATGAAAGCAGAAAGTGAAAGTGAAGTCGCTCAGTTGTGTCTGACTCTTAGCGACCCCGTGGACTGCAGCCTAAGAGGCTCCTCTGTCCATGGGATTTTCCAGGCAAGAGTACTGGAGTGGGTTGCCATTGCCTTCTCCAATCTACAATTATAATTAGGAATATTAGTGGACTTTCTATAACCAACTGAACAGCAAAAACAATCAATAAAAAAATTAATGTGTGAAAAATATAACTAATAAGCTTAATCTAAGTAGTGTATATACAAACTACACTAATTCATATGTATTCGTTTAAATATATACATGGAATTTAAAAATTCACCATGTACTGAGCCATCAAGTAATTCTCAACAAATTTAAAGAATTTAAAATATCCAAAGTATGTTTTCTAACAACAGTGCAATCAAGCTAATAATCAATAAGTAAAATTTAACTAAAAATGTTTACATGCTTGAAAATAAAAACTGGACTTCAAATTATTCATGAGTAAAATAAGAAGTCAAAAGGGAAGTTAAAAAGTACTCTGAGGTGAATAATAAGACAGTTATATTAAAACACGTGGGGATGTATGCCTTTTTTTCCTTTTCTAAATCTAGCTTGTACATCTGGAAATTCTCTTTTCTTGTACTGTTGAAACCTACCTTGAAGGATTTTGAGCATTACCTTGTTAGCTTGTGAAATTGGTTCAATTGTATGGTAATTTTGGGCAAGGCCAAAGAACATTCTTTGGCATTGCCTTCTTTGGGATTGGAATCAAAAGTGGCCTTTTTCAGTTCTGCGGCCACTGCTGGGTTTTCCAAATTTGTTGGTATATTGAATGCAATACTTTAACAGCATCATCTTTTAGGATTTGAAATAGCTCAGGTGGAATTCCATCATCTCCACTAGCTTTGTTTATAGCAATGTTTCCTAAGGCCCACTTGACATCACACTCCTGGATTTCTGGTTCTAGGTGAGTGACAACACTATCATGGTTATCTGGGAAATCAAGACCTTTTTTGTACAATACTTTTCTGTATTCTTGCCACTTTTTCTTAATCTCTTCTGCTTCTGTTAGGTCCTTGCTATTACTGTCCTTTTTTGTATGTCCATCTTTGCATGAAATATTCTCTTGGTAGCTCCAATTTTCATGAAGAGATCTCTGGTGTTTCTTTTTATTGTTTTCCTCTATTTTGTGTAATCTCAACTATCATGTGTATGTTACAAAAATGTTAATTATGTTTTATCTCAAAAGTCTTAATTAAGGTTAAGGGGTTAATGATAATTTTCTGTTTTTTTTTTTTTTCTAGATTTTTCAAACAACTTTTTTAAATCAGATAAAACAAGAAGTTACTTGTAAAAACTTGAGTATTTTGGATTCTAGCTAACAGAGAGTGGGGTTTCCCTGGTGGCTCAGAGATAAAGAATCCACCAATGAAGGAGACACAGGAGATACAAATTTGATCCCTGCGTCAGGAAGATTTCTCTGGAGAAGCAAATGTAATCCACTCCGATATTCTTGCCTAGAGAATCTCATGGGCAGAGGGGCCTGGTGGGCTGCATTCCATGGGGCTGCAAAGAGTTGGACACAATTGAGTGAAGAGCTTGTGTTATAAGCTGGCTTTGAAGCTCCCTGTGCACTGACTTTGGACAACAGGATTGTTATATGTGATGGGCCCCATGGGCAGACCGCTTTGGGATGCACTAGTGTGCACTCAGATTCTCTACTTCTATGCTGGAAATAGTGCCCGCCTTTGCTTCCCTCTAGAACTCCTGAAAAGGCAAAACCAGACACACATACTGGGAACCATGATCCCTGACAGGTATAAATATATGCAGTCCATCACCCAGATAGAACCTGGCAGAACTGAGGAAAAAACTAACAGCTGGGATTATGTATCTGCTCTCAGAGATATCTAGGAGGCTGACATGGAAGACAGAATGGGCTCCTTCCAAACCCACTGTCTTCAGCTTGATGTGTCATCCCTTCCCTCAGACAGAAGAGGGGAGCACACTCCATCACTCAGGGCTCTGTTCCCACCCCAAATCTACTCCTCTGTGATTTCCCAGTAACACATCAGCATTCAGGATTTGGCAGCCTGAGAACTAAATTCACTTTAATGTGCTGGGCTTTCATGTCCACTTGACCACTATTTTTAGAACACCATTAGGTGCTGATTTGCACACAAGGGAACAAAAACACAAAAATTCCTTGCATTTCAGAGCTTAAAATCTGGTGGGAAATACAGAGGATCAATAATATATATAAAAATAAGAAAATTATACACTGTTATGTTCTTCAGAAGGAATAATGCTAAAGCTGAAACTCCAGTACTTTGGCCACCTCATGTGAAGTTTTGACTCATTGGAAAAGACTCTGATGCTGGGAGGGATTGGGAGCAGGAGGAGAAGGGGACGACAGAGGATGAGATGGCTGGATGGTATCATCGACTTGGTGGACATGAGTTTGAGTGAACTCCAGGAGATGGTGATGGACAGGGAGGCCTGGCGTGCTGCAATTCATGGGGTCGCAAAGAGTCGGACATGACTGAGTGACTGAACTGAACTGAAATGAACTGAACAGTGTTATGAGGAAATAAGAAGTATGAGAGGAAATTATTATAAGAGGGATGGGATGAGTCAGTGGGAGGAGAAGTTGAAATAGAAATAATTTAAATGGGGATATCAGGATAGAACTTACTTAGAAGATGACTAGAACCATTTGACTTTTCAAAAGCCTGAAAGTCTTAAGTTCCCTCCCCAACTTATAGGATTTCTGGGAGCATAAAACAGCCTAGACACTTCAAATGCCCTTTGTTTAAGCTATTCTTTCAAGTTTTTAGTGTAGATATTAGTGCCAGGTAAGTAAACCCCCAGAAATATTTTACCTTAGTCAAACAAACCAGCTATTCTTCCACCAATCCTCTGGCAACTCCACATTGCCATTTGTAAGAGGTTCATGCAAATTGCAATTATACCCAGCACTAGCACTAGAAGCCCAAGGGTACTCCAATCATTGACAAATTTCACAGAATAAAGTTTCTGGATCAGGAAATAAATTTAGGTGAATGAAAAATTACTTATCAGAAAGTCTAGTTACATATTTTACCTCATCAGCTAAATTGTTCCAAAACCTAATAAAAATGAAATGGCATCAACTTTTAGCATCTCTAATATATTCCTTTATTGCAGACAGTTTTTTGAACCACATTTAAACCACATTTAAGGTTGGAGTTGCCATGAGTTGCATTTTATCAGCTCAAATGAGGGTGCCTTTTTTGTCATACAAATTAGAGCAATTATTTCAACTCCAGCTGTGATAGTTCTGGGAGAGTGATTGCATATATATTATTCAAAAAATAAAAAGAAGAAGAAGAAGAAAGAGAAAGAAAGAAAAGAAAAAAGAACAAATCACAGTGGGATTTTGAAATGCAGTGCTTAGTCTTTGTGTGTGTGTGTTTAATCCAGCTATTTAGTAGTAATTTATTGCCCTACTACTTTCACACTTTGCTGAATTCAGAAAGTCTATACTTGTCATGTTTACAACTAAAAATACTTTAAATCCTTTTTTCTGTACTGAAACTTTAAAAATGTCATAAAGCAAGATGTTGTGCTGCGCTTAGTCGCTCAGTCGTGTTTGACTCTTTGCGACCCTATGGACTGTAGCCTGCCAGACTCCTCTTCCCATGGGGATTCTCCAGGCAAGAATACTGGAGTGGGTTGCCATTCCCTCCTCCAGGGGATCTTCCCAACCCAGGGATCAAACATAGGTCTCCTGCACTGCACATGGGATAAATCATGATAGACATCAGTTAAAAGCTGCTGACTGCAAACTATTAAATGAAAAAAAAAAAAATTAAACTATCCTCCTGCAAAGAAATAGAGGAAAACCATAGAATGGGAAAGTCCAGATATATCTTCAAGAAAATTAGATATACCAAGGGAACATTTCATGCAAAGATGGACACAACAAAGGAAAGAAATGGTATGGACCTAGAAGAGGTGGCAAGAGTACACAGAACTATACAAAAAAGATCTTCAAGTCTTAGATAATCACAGTGGTGTGATTCATTAACCTGGAGCCTGACATTCTGGACTGTGAAGTCAAGTGGGCCTTAGGAAGCAGCACTATGAACAAAGCTAGTGAAGATGATAGAATTCCAGTTGAGCTATTTCAAATCCTAAAAGATGATGCTGTGAAAGTGCTTCACTCAATAGGCCAGCAAATTTGGAAGATGCAGCAGTGTCCACAGGACTGGAAAAGGTCAGTTTTCATTCCAATCCCAAAGAAAGGCAATGTCAAAAAATGTACAAACTACCACATAATTGCATTCATCTCAAAGTCTTGACGTACTCCTATGCAGGTCAGGAAGAAACAGTTAGAACTGGGCATGGAACAACAGACTGGTTCCAAATAGGAAAAAGAGTATATCAGGACTGTATATTGTCACCCTGCTTATTTAACTTATATACAAAGAATATCATGAGAAACGCTGGGCTGGAAAAAAACACAAGCTGGAATCAAGATTGCCAGGAGAAATATCAATAACCTCAGATATGCAGATGACACCACTCTTCTGGCAGAAAGCAAAGAACTAAAGAGCCTCTTGATCAAAGTGAAAGAGGAGAGTGAAAAAGTTGGCTTAAAGCTCAACATTCAGAAAACTAAGATCATGGCATCTGGTCCCATCACTTCAAACAAATAGATTGGGAAACAGTGGAAACAGTGACAGACTTTATTTTGTCAGGGGCTCCAAAATCACTGCAGATGGTGATTGTAGCCATGAAATTAAAAGACTCTTACTCCTTGGAAGAAAAGCTATGATCAACAAACACAGCATAATAAAAAGCAGATACATTACTTTTGCCAACAAAGGTCCATCTAGTCAAAGTTATGGTTTTTCCAGTTGTCATGTATGGATATGAGAGTTGGACTATAAAGAAAGCTGAGCACTGAAGAATTGATGCTTTTGAAAGGTAATCCAACCAGTCCATCCTAAAGGAAATCAGCCCTGAATATTCATTGGAAGGACTGATGCTGAAGCTCAAACTCCAATACTTTAGCCACCTGATGCAAAAAACTGATTCATTTGTAAATGACTCTGATACTGGGAAAGATTGAAGGCAGGAGGAGAAGAGGAGGATAGAGAATGAGATGGCTGGAGGGCACCACCGACTCTATGGACATGAGTTTGAGTAAACTCTGGGACTTGGCGATGGACAGGGAGGCCTCACATGCTGTGGTCCATGGGGTCACAAAGATTTGGACATAACTGAGCCGACTGCACTGAACTGAACTAAGGTTCCATATAGTTTAATATCATATATACAATAAATACTTCAGGCCTTGGCCATCTATGTTGCATGTCCTAAAGAGTGTCCCAAAATATGGATACAGTGTCTCTTGCTAAGTGCCTTTCCTCACCAACTTCCCTCTAGTACTTATCTACATGCAGGCTCAGTTGCTCAGTTGTATCTGACTCTGCAACCCCATGGATTATAAATGTATAGGGTTATCATTTCAACATTCCTTCAGGGGATCTTCCCAACCCAGGAATCAAACCCACATATCCTGTGGCTTCAGCATAATAGCAGGTGGATTTTTTACCACTGAGCTATCTGGGAAGCCCCATTTTTTCCACACAAAACCAGATTAAAGGAAAGTTCAAGAAGGCCTGCAGCCTGCACTGAAATATTTCAAGTAAGATAGAATGTAGAAAATGAAATCCCTTTTTAACTGTCATGTATAAAAATGAATTTCAATTTTACATGACTCTATAATTAGAAACAATTTTACTTTCAAAATTTTGAAATTCACCTTTCTCTTTATATTAAAATAAAAATTCAAATTAAAGTAATGAAAATTACATCCATTCACATGTCACTTCTACTTTTACTTCAGGTTCTGTCACAAAATTGAGGCTGAACCAAATCCAACAGATTAGTGCAAAGTCATGGTCAGTGAAACGGGGTTGCTTGGTGAGACAGGAGAGACAAAGCATGGTGGCAACCCGCAAGGGAAGGGATCCAGCTCCCCCACCCCCATTTTTGTTTCAAAGAGCAGCAGAAGTACACGGAGGTGACAACAACTCAGTAAAACTGAGAGAGAATTTTTGAGTCTTCCAAAAGCAGTGCTTCTTCTGTGCACTGCTGGAGCTTCACTTCTGAGGTAAACCCACAGTTGTACGTGTCCAGGGACAAAAGAAGAAAAAGAAAAACATCTTCTAGTTCCTGGTGAAATGAATAGAATCTGTATACAAATGTCATTTACAAATCATCGATTTATGCATCAATATGTGTGGTTAACTATGAGTCGATACCAATTGATTACAACCTAGTAGAAGATCAGTTCTACATTGTGTGACCAGCAGTGATTATAAAGGAAGCATGCTGCCACCAATCAACAACCCTGCAAAACAATTCCTACAGGGATGAATGAAAATTTCAAGATTGAGTTTCCCCAGGTGTGATTCTGTTAAAATTCAGTCATTTTTCTAGGAGCTTGTGGTTTTTCACAGGCAGTTTTTAAAATCACACTGCATTCTGCAACACTTGATCATGCTGCCATGTTGAAGAATTCCTTAAGCCTGATAGAAATTTGTCAAGTGTAGGCATTAAAAAAAAAAAAAAAAAAAACACTCATATGAGATTCTCTCTTATTTAAGAAGAATATCAGAGGTATCAGAGATGGATATTTTATTTCTCCCTCTCCAATCTCAGTCTGTTTCATTCAATTTGGGTGTATCAACGCACTCGTAGAAAAAAGAAAAAAAAAAGCTAAACCTTGAGAACAAAGCATTAAGTATCAGTGACCTTTATAATGGGGCAGAAAAATATATCAAAATTATCAGTTACACTTTCTTGATGTCCCTTGTACAATCAACTAAACAATTATCTTTTATAAAAAAGTGAGATATTTGAATTTGACCTTTCTATTTGAATATCAGAAGTGGCTCAACTCAGGGGAAAAGTAGCAAACATCAAGATTATTTTACCTGAGACGTAACTATAAAAGGTGCCCTTCAATCAGTTGCCATAAATTACATCTTGAGTATCATAAGGAAATTGCAATATGAATATTTATAAATCATTAAAAATGCAATCTGTCTTCTCAAGCTATGTATGAAAAGGAATGAGATAAACTATATGGCCATATCTCATACTGGAAGGAAACCTAGAATAATTTTCACTGGATGGAGAGTGGTGGCATGTTATTATGATAAAAATTTTCTCAAACTACCATTAATGTCTAATACAGAGAAAAGATAGCAAGCACTATTATTAGATTAAATAACAGAAACAAAAAAAGAACTGATTATGTGATAAAGGGTAGTTTAAATATAGGAATTAAATGTAATTATAAAGCTAATTATCAGTGAAGCAGCTGGCAAGGGAAATTTACTTTCATCACTATCAAAACTGTCTTCAGCCCTTTTAAGACATTCTTTTATAAAAATATTTAATTACATTGTTTATTAACTTGCCAATTTTGGTATTAAAAAAGAAAGCAAACAGCCTTTGAGTGTTCCTTCTACTATAACAAAAAATATCACTATCTTATTAAATATGATTGATATTAAAATTAGCTAATCTCAAGGTTTTTTCCAACTTACTTCTAATTTTTAGCATATTAATAGCTCTAGAAACCAAAAGTTTATTGAGAAAAAATGAATAGTTGTGTGAAATAACACTTTGGTACAGAGAAAACATGATACACATGTAAATATTATAGCAGAGGGTGTGAGAATTCTTCTCCATTAACCCAGAACAAAAAAATATAATAAGACATCCCTGTGAGTCAGTGGTAAAGAATCCACCTGCCAATGCAAGAGACACAGGAGATGCAGATTCGATCCTTGGGTCAGGAAGACCCCTGAAGGAGGAAATGGCAGCTCACTTAAGTATTCTTGTCTGAGAAATCCAGTGGACAGAGGAGCCTGGCAGGCTACAGTCCATAGGGCCCTAAAAGAGTTAGCAACTAAACAACAGCAACAAAAAAAAATATAACAACAAAATTGCCTGCACAGGGAGAATTAATAAATAAGCTCATTTCAATCTGTTGCTAAAATAAAGGATGCTTTATGTGTAAAATAGTCTTATGTGAAGACAAAGGTATATTTGGTCATTATGTAACTATAGAGAAGAAAAGAATTAATACTATAGGAAAGATGCACATTTTCAACCTGTGTGAGCTGGGATCCTTCCTGTTGAAACTTTCAAAGATTTTTTTGCCTCTATTTCAATTTTCTTCTGTCATTTCAAGTTGTAATTATGAAGAAAGATCATTTCTTAGTGGTTAGCATAATGGAATGTCATGATACAATAATTAACAGAAGAATTTGAGGCCTTGAGATGGAAAGAAATCTAAGGCACAGTCTTTAGTAATAAATCTCGTAACTTAGATTGGGCCCATACCAGCTTAAAGTTTCAGAGACAGGACACACAAAAAAATTATCTATGACCTGCATTTATTGAATGCTTCTAGGTGCAAAATCCTCCACTAATTACTGCAAATTAAAGGCCAAGAAACACACAGTGCCTCTTAGTGCCTGTCGAGACAATTGCAGCAAGTAAGGAGATCACTAGTGGCCTAAGTGGAACACTAGTGATCCAAAGCAGTGTCTCCCTGAACAGCAAAACTGGGGAAGTTTTAAGCTAAGGGTACCTGAATATTCACAAAGATATTTGAGTGGAGGAGAATTCAGCCTAGAAAAGGGGCAAAGTTTCACAGAGACCAAGGTTTAGTGATTCAAGTCAGGAGGGTTTGCATCATTATTCCATCCTTCACCTGATGAGGGCCATGGTTCCTGCAGAACTCAAAGATATATTATTACGTATATCCCTTGAGGAGGAACTAAGACTCTGCTTTATGGCTGCATTGTTGTTTGACTGCCTTTGCTCTGTTCCTGCATTCCTTTGTTCTCTTAAGATTATTAATTACTGAGACCTGTTTAAGGGCAAGCACTGTGACCAGGCTTGGATCCCAAACTGACTTCTCTTCTGTCAAAAAAGCCATTCCTGGTTCTGTCTCTCTCTCTGGGGACCCCCACCCTGTCTGCTTACAGGAAGAAGATTGGTCAAGAGGAGGAAGGCTTGGGCTGAGGTCTGGGGCAGTGCTCTTGGCCTAAGAGAGAACAAGGTCACAAACTGGGACTTGAGATATCTCTCTCCCATCCCGAAAGAGGCAATTGAGAGTTTGTTTGTTCTTATTGATCTTCAGATATTATTTATGGTCTAGATATGGTATTAGGTTTATATTGTTGCTGTAACAAATTACTGAGTATTTTGTGACTCAAAACAATAAAAATTTATTATCCTACAGTCTGAAAGTCAGAAGTCTGTGAAGGATTCCACTGAATTGAAATCAAGATGTGCTTATCAGGGTTGAATTCCCTTTGGAGGTTGAGGAGAATGTACTTTCTCTTGCCTTCCTCATTGTCTAGAAGCTTCCACGTTCCTGGTCTCAGCCCCTCCCTCAGGTCATTCCTATTTCTGCTTCTTTGACTCCAACTCTCCTGCTTCCCTCTTCCATGTAAGGACCCTTATGATTACATTGAGCCCACCTACATATCCCAGAATAATTTCTCCTTCTCAAGATCCTTAATTTGCTCACATCTTAAAATTCATTTTGCATGTCATGAAAATAATAATAAATGGTCTTTGTCCTCAGTTCTTGACACACAGCTCCTAAAACCCTTGGAATCTCTACAATGAAGAATATCTCCTTATATCAATAAAATGACTATTGAATGGAGGGCCTAAAGAACTTCAAGATGGGGGCTGGGTATCAGAAAGATCAAACCACTTGTATTAGTCAGAGTTCTTCAGAAAAACAGAACCAATAGGATACATAGAGATATATCAATACATAGGACAGATTTGTTATAGGAACTGTTTGGCACACTTATAGATGGCAAAAGTTCCCTAGTTTGCTTCTTATGTAAGTTGGAGAATCAGAAAAGCTGGTGGTACAATTCAGTCTGAGTCTGAAGGCATGAGAACAAGGAACTCTGCTGTTCCAGGTCAGGAGAAGATGGACATCCCACCTGGAGGAGAGGGAAGGAATTCACTGTTCTTTCACCTTTGTGTTCTATTCTGACCATCAGTAGATTGGATTATACTCATTCACCTCATCTGGTGAGAGTTGATCTCTTTACTCAGTCTGCTGAATCAAGTGCTAATCTCTTCCAACATCCCAACAGACATACCCAGGAAGAAAGTTTTACCAACTATCTTGAGATCCCTTAGATCAGTCAAGATGACAGAAAAAAAAAAAAAAAAAAACAAGTACCATGATTAGAGAACTGAAATTTTTAGGTCCTGCCACAAACCTTCAGGAAGAGATGAGGGGCTGGAAGTTTGGTTAATTGCCAGTGGCCAATGATTTAATCAATCATGTGTGTATATAATGGAACCTCCATAAAAACTCTTAGACAACAGGGTTCAGAGAGCTCCAGAGAGGCATGGAGACTCTGGGTCCCTGCACTATTCATCTCTTCCATTTGGCAGTTCCTGAGCTGTAGACTTTATAATAAGACAGTAAACACGAGTGAAGAGAATTCCTGATTTCTGTGAGCAAATTATAAAACCTCAAAAGGGGAGAGCTTTTGTGGAAAACTCTGACTTTTAGGCCAACTCAGAGAAAATCCAATACTTGTGACTTGTATCTTATGAGACTGAACCCTGAAATCTGTGGATCAGATGTAATTCTAGGTAGTTAAGTATCAGAGTTGGTTTGAATTGTGGGATACCAAGTTGGTCTCTGGAGAGTTAATGAATTGGTTATTATTGTGGAAAAACAAAAACATACAGTTGGTGTCAGAAGTATTATGAGTAAAAGCAGTTCACATGTAAAGTCACAATTTCATAAGTCTGGTGATTAAAACATATGTACCTTTGAGGGTCTGTTATTCTGCATACCACAGTCCTCTCTTTAGGCTCCCTAAAATTCATGCCACCATACATCAAAATGCATTCATCTCATTCCAACATCCCCAAATAATTCAAGCCATAAAGCAGTCAATCTCAACAACTCAAAAATCCCCAATCTCATCACCTGCATCATTTAAATCTGGGATGGCTGAGGATCTCAGTAAAAATTCATCCTGAGACACATTCCTTGCCTCTGTGATCATCTATAATTCTGGAAATAAGTTGTATGTTCCCAAAGTAATATTCTGAACTAGGCATAGGATAATAGTTACAGACATTCCCATTCAGAAAAGAACACTGAGAGAAAAAAAAAAAAGCAGTAACCAGTCTCAAGTAATTTTGAAATCCACATTGGTTCACAATAGTATTTAGAGCCTGGAAATAATTCTCTGTAATCTGTGGCTTCATGTGTTTATAGTGAAGAAGTTTTATCAGCATATTTCCTGCCTATGGAGTTTGGGAAGTCTGACACTCCTCATTTTGTCCTCTCTGCTGTCCCTTTCAGACAAAATAGTCAGTGATTCTGCTGTATAAAATACTCAAAACCTCATGAATTTCTTTTGTGTGTCACAGGGCTACCCTTCATTACATAAGCAGCTCTACTACAGGTCTTTCTCAGATAATCACATCTCTGCCTTGGCTTCTGCAGAGATGGCTGAAGCGACCTGTGAACAAATGCCTAGCTCTTCAAGGAGCCCTCTGTATGACTAAATACTACCATTTCCTTTGTTCTTTCTGAGGAACTAGCAAAAGAAAGAACACAAGCCACACCTTTGACTTTCTCTCATATAAGAAAGTATACTTTCCTGGTATAGAATTTCCCAATCTTAGCTTTTTTTTTTTTTTTTGAAATCTAGATAGGCTGGGAATTTCCAAAATCATCAAACTTGGTTTCTTTTTGTTGACAGTTTTCTCCTCATAGTCTTTTTTCCTTTTATGTTTAATTATAAGTGAAAAGGGGTTTCCCTGGTGGCTCAGATGGTAAAGAATCTGCCTGCAATATGGAAGACCTGGGTTCAATTCCTGGGTGGGGAAGATCCCTTGGAGAAGGAAATGGCAACCCACTCCAGTATTCTTGCCTGGAGAATTCCATGAACAGAGGAGGCTGGTGGGCTACAGTCAACAGGGTCACGAAGAGTCAGACATGACTGAGCAACTAACACACATAAGTGATAACAAAACAAGCCATACATTCAGCACTTTGCCTGGAAATCTTCAAACCAAATGTCCAAGTTCATCATTTACCGGTTTTACTTTCTATGCAGTTATAGAATTCTAAACTTACTGCCCCTATAAAGCAAGGTCTGCTTTCTATTTGTTTCCAATAACACATCCCTCATCAGCAGTATCTTCAATTCCAAATTTCCACCAACGGTCTATTTGTGAAGATTTATGTATCGTCTAAGAAAAGATAGGTTTTCTCTATAATGCCCTTCGCTTCCATCAGAGTCTTCCCAAGCAGAAAAGTTTTTAAGATTCATATTGCTGCTAATAGGCTTATTGAAGGCAATTCAGGCTGTTTTCATCATGCTCCTCAAAATATTTCAGCCTCCACTCACAGCCTTATTCCAAAGTTGCTCCACCCAAGTTTTAGGTATTTCTTACATCAGTACCCCATTTCTGATAACAAAATCTGCATTAATTTCCTATTAGTGCTGTAACAAATTATTGTAAACTTTATGACTTAAAATAAATTTATCTTACAGTTCTGCAGGCCAAATGGATTTCACTGGAAAAATCGAAGTGTGGGTAATATTGTGTTCCTTCTGGAGGGAGGGGGTGGGGGTGGTGGGGGCGGGGGAGGGGGAAGGAATCCACTGCCTTGCCTTTGCAGTTTCTGGAGGATGCCTGCTTCCTAGGCTTCTTTCTTGAATCACTTCAGCCTCCGCTTCTATTGTCATGTACCATTCCCTGATTATCATTTTCCTGACTCCTTCTTTACTTTACTCCTTCCTTACTTTGTGACTGTTAGGCCTACCAGATAATATACGGTTATCTCCCCATCTCAAGATCCTTCATTGCACCTGTTGCCACATCAGGTAATATAGTCATGAGTTCTATGTATTAGGACACAGCTGTCCCTGTGTTGTGTGCTCAGTTATTCAGTCATATTCAACTCTTTGAGACCCTATGGACTGAAGTCTGCCAGGCTCCTCTGTCCATGGGATTCTCCAGAGAAGAATATTGGAGTGGTTGCCATTTTCTTCTCCAAGGGATTTTCCCAGCCCAGGAATTGAATCTGTGTCTCCTTCACTGAAGGTGGAGTCTTTACTGTTGTGCCACCAGGGAAGCCTGGCCATCACTGGGGGACCATTCTTCTGACCACCACAATGATGTGGCCAAATTTCTGGGAATAATGCAAATATTTTCCTAACCCATCCTAACCTCCCTTTGCAGAAACTGACTGAAGTGAAAAACCTTCAGCAATAGAAATCAGGAATATGTATCAATTGTACTTTCAATCAAATAAAATAGGAAGGAATAGACTGGGAAGAGGATTCAGAGTCAAAACAGATTTCATCTTCTAGATAAAGAACAGATTTGTTTCAAGGAATCAATAGAAAGATCTAGGCAGAATACCCCTAACACAGCCTGAATTAGAAGAGCAGAGATGACAAGAAAGACTTTAGCCTGGGAGAGGAGGGAAATATCTATCAATACATGAAATCTCATTTCTTGCTACAGGTCAGTATGTAGCCAGGCTTACATGCTACCAGAGGGAAACAGAGCACCCTGAATTGAAAGCTTCTCCCTAACTTGTAATTGACCTAATGCATCGAAAATTTTTCTACTATTCATTCATACATTCAGTCAATGAATATTTAATGAGTACTTTTACACCTATTACAGGTTTCTGGTGTTCAACAATGAATAAAAGAATGTCCTTCTTCTCATAAAACTCACATTCTAGATGGAAGAGAAAATCAATTAGAAAACAAATAAATTGTACAAGTATCAGCACTAACTTCTAAGAAGGAAATAATGTAGGATGAGGTAATAGGGAAGGGAAGAAGGGAATAGGGGATATTTGAGCATGGACATTTGAGCAGAGAACTAAGGGAGAAAGGTAATTATCTGAATGGATATTTAGACGGTAGGCAGAGGGGAGAGCAATAACCAAAAGCATATTCTTGGATAAACATAGTCAGGAGCCAGTGTGAATGAAGAGGAAGAAGCAAGGGGTCTTTGGAGGACAGGGAAGTTGTAAAGATGGCCTAGGGTCTGATGTATAGGTCAAGGTTCTTCTGGAATTTAATCTGAGGCTATTCACACACAGAAATGCAGAGATCTAATTTACAGTTTAAAAGGTAGGCAGCAGCTTTACCAGCTACCTGGGAGGCATAAGAGCCAGTACAGATAGTAAGGGTAGTCTTTGTTATTGCAGTGAGTAAATAGGGAAGATTTAATTAGAACTCCTCTTGAGCACAGCAGTATGGAAAGGGTAAAGGAAGAAATGATCCTGAGCTGCTAGAGAGAGTGTGGTCTCCTCTCCCATTCTGTTCACCACTGGGAGAACTCTGTGCATCAGCAATGAGCATCCCAAACAGTCCCAAAGGGATCAGTGATCACACTTGCACAGAATCAGGCTTCTCCATGGCAGTGATTCTCCATCTGCTGGAGAAGCTCTTCCCCAAAAGAAGAGAGAAAGACTTGAAAACAGGATACTGGGAGTAGAAGCACCTGCCTGTAGAAAGTGAGCCAGTATCAAGGTGACCACAACAAATTCAGTAAAGAAGGCCTAGTGTCAAGATCCCTTCCTTGACAGTTACTGACTCATGTGCTTCCTGGTCTTCCTGGAGCATCTGGATAAATAAACAGGCAACAGAAACAGACCCTTTCTAACAATTACACTGAAAACTAGGAAAAAGACCCTGACAGTGTCCAGATGTACAGTGTCAGTACCAGGTATGAGAAACTGGCATTTATTTGTGTTGACCTTACAAATAAAGGTAGATCTCTTCTCTTTCATAGATGAGTTGAAAGAAAGACAGAAAAGCATATAGATCCCATAACTTAATTTTCATCAGGAAAGAACAAAAATAACACTCAAAAGTGGCATTTGAACATGGCTGAATTTAAGGGGGCATCTAGCAACTCTTTGAGAACATGTGGATAGTTTCCCAGAAAACATGTGCAGAAATATTCAACTTGCATTTCAAATAGAAGGTGATTTATTCTCATATATAGACATAAACCATTGTGATAGTCACATATAAAGCAGTAACCTCTTACTTGAAAAGTTCGTGAAAACACTAAACTTCACTGAATTTTGCTAGAGCTGAACGAAAATTAAAAAAAGATTTCAATTTCTTTAACTTAATGGGGAAGATAGACATAAATTAATACTGTGTTAACAATGATGACTGAAAAATAACTGAAAAATGTATGGTCAGTAGAAGAAATAACTTGATAAAGAGGCCAGAAATTTAAAAATTAAAAAACAGAAAGTACAAACATTTTGAAAATATGTATTTATCATGACTTTCTAACTTGCTTTCTAAAAATATGTTTCAGGAATATATCACAATAATAATGACCATTATACCTGAGAAATAAACTCATTAGAATTTATTTTTATTCATATTTTTCATTTTAGTTCTGTATTTTGTTTTTTATATAATGGGTATTCAATGTACATAGGATTGAAGAATACATGATAGTTTCCATTATGGAAAGAAAGATGGATAAAATGAGGAAAACTCCTACTCTTATAATAACAATAAAATAATGTTAGAAAATCTTCAAATTCACAACTTTTCTTGAAACACCAGAAAGTTGAGGTCATTGGGTTACCAATTTAACCTGAACCCTAAAGAAATATAAGGTTTTCTGAGTACAGATTATATGTAAACATTGGTTTACCTGGATCAGATTCTGGGGGATGCTGGTAAGAACAATTCACCTCAAATATGTGATGAATTGCAAAAAATTGATTGTAGCTAGCAAGTAAGTATAGAATTTCTGGAAACTACAAAAAACTAAGAAAATTCAACTCCACTTGCAAGCTCTGCTCCACACACCTCACAGGGCACTCACAAAAGTATAAACGGCTGACAAAAGGCCTGAAAAGGAGTTCCTCACAATGTAAGCCTAGGGGAGAGAAACACAGACCCTGCTGCAAAGGCACACAGTTTCAACTAAACCTGTCTCCTCAGTCCTACAGGGGAACAAGTAGCATCTTAGACTGCTGGGTAAGGGACAAGAAACCCTCTTGCCCACAATGCACTGGGAAAGCTTGCTTCAGGTAAGCTGGGTAAGGGTTGGAGAACTAACTTCTACTGGGTCACAAGAAAGGATATACACAGAGCTTACATCCATGAGGGGAGTTGGGCAGAATGACCTAGAAGGCCACACTCAAAGCTTTAGGAAGACAGAGGAGGAAAGAATGAATGAACTTAAAGATGAATCAGTAGAAATTACCCCAAATAAACACAAAGATGAAGACTAAATAGAGATGTAGGGAAATACATAAATTGCAAAAAAGTATATAACTGCCATCTCAGGATTCCAGGAAAAGAAGAGAAGAGAACATTGCAAAAAAAAAAAAAATATATATATATATATATGTTCAATATATATATATTTGAACAGTAATAGTTGAGAAATTTGCAAAATTAACAGACAACAAACCAACAAATGCAAGTTCATAGACCATCAAATAGGACAAGCACTAAATGCATACCTGCATGATGATCTCAATAGAAACAGAGTGTTAAAAAAGATATAATATCCATTTATTATAACAATTTTCTAAAATACAAAACTAGGAGAAGAAAGTAGCATTCTCATCTAATAATGGTCCTCTATAGAAAACTTACATCAAATATATTAATGGTGAAAGATTGAGTACTTTTGTCCCAAGATTAGGAATTAGGCAGCTGCTCTCATCACTCTTATTCAGCATAGTACTGCCAATCTTATAGTAATAAGACAAAACATAAAAAGTAAAGGTATAAAGATTGGAAAGAAAATAATAAAAATAAAACAGTCTTTTTTCCCAGACATTTTGATTGTTACATAGAAAATTCCAAAGCATCTACAAAAAAACTACTAGAACTAATCTATGAGTTGAGCAGGGCATGGAATACACACACACACACACACACACACACACACACATATGTATATACATATATGGTATTTCTACATATTTTGAATGAAAAGTTGGAAAATGTAATTTTTAAAAATATCATTTAAAATAGTCAACAAAACATGAAGTTTAGCTATAAATATTACAAAATATATCTAGAGTATGTAGATTGAAAAGTGCAAAGCCTTGATGAAAGAAATATATAGAGAGAATATAACGTATTCATGGCCTAGGAAAGTCAATATTCTTAAGATGTCAGTTCACTTGAAATTGCCTCACAAAGTAAACACAATTGCAAACAAAATTCAACCCATTTTTTAAATTAAATTCAAAGATCTTATTTTAAAATTAAAATAGAGAAATTAATAAATGTTAATAAATATAGAGGGAGAAAATGACAGTAATAGAAAGGGGTTTTAACACCTGATTTACATCAATGGACAGATGACAGGGAAAAAATCAATAAGTAAACACAGGCTTTAGATAACACACTAGATCAAGTGGAATAACTGTGTTGATAAATATACACTCCATCAGTGGTATATGAAAATACTTGAAAATTTTGTACTATTTTAGTAAGATCTTCTAACTTGAGGATATATAACAATTTAATGTTTAACCTTTCCCTTTGCAAAGACATCTAGAAGAAGTTTCTAGTAAAGAAAGTTTAAGATTTACACTTACAACCTAACTTCAAGGAGCATTCCTTGTGTTATTAAGAGATTGGTGAGGTCATAATACTTTCACTGTAGGATATTCAAGAAAACAGCACCGCTGCAGGGCAACCAAGAACTTCTCTACCCAAATAAAAATCCTTACTACACTTTGAACCAAAGAATAGTCTCAGTTTGTTCCACTGTGACTAATCTGTTACAAGCAGAAATATTTTTGTTGTTTTTTAACTAAAATTAAATCAGACAAAATAGTTTAAAGGTAGCTGGAACAGAATGTACCTGGCACACAATAGGATTGGGGGCTAGCAGGTTGACCTCAATTCAATTGCCAGCTTCACCACACCTTAACCTTTAAATCCCCAAGAAGTCACATGACCTTCTCAAGTTTTTTGTTTTCTGATTTAAGAAGTGAAGAATTGAAGAAGAAATGAATGTAAATTCTTCATTTATTCCCTCTCTCGACAATTACTTTTTGAGTATCTACTGTGACATGCCCTGAGCTAGAAAGGTCAGCAAGAGAATACTCTGAAGCTTACTATAGCTGTTCAGAAAACATATCAATCAGCTAATAATATGTCTAAGCATATAAAATCTTTAAAGAAGCTCAAAATATTCAATAAGTGTCACAGAAAAGAGAGACATGACCTAGAAGGGGCTGGAAACTTTGAGATGAGGGCAGGAAAGGATTTTTCCAAGAAATATTTTTTGCTGAGATTGTGAGCAAAGAAGAAAGCCTGGGAAATAACATGCTACTTGCCATTAGTTAAGTGCTCAATGAAAATGTCTTATTTTATGCAAGAAAATAAAAACAATCAGCCTATAGCACTTATGAAATGCCGTGAAGTTCAGATGGAGTAGAGGAGCTGACTGGAGAATGCAGCAGCCCCTGTTAGAATTATCCTTGCAGGGGGAACCTCAGGCTCTAAGAAGCAATGGCAGAGCTTCACAGAAACGTCTTTTCCAGAATACTGAGACTTAATGCTTGCCCGTCTCTCTCCTCTTTCAAGCCCCACAAAGCTTTTAGTAAAGGAAATTTCTCAGTGTCTAACTAGCTACAATCAATACCATCCACATCACTGTCCACTGTGAAGACTATAAAAATAGAACCTGAAATTTAGGCCTAAGACTCTGGGGAATAGAAACACACATAAGGAAGGGAAAGTGTTTTACTTTGAATCCTGATACTTGACATTTGGACTTGAAATGACAGGGAAGTAAAGTAACATAAGAAATGAGAGGCTCATAGGGAAATGATGCCACTAAGATGTTTCCTATTTATTTCTCTTCTTTGTAAACTCTGACTTTAAGGTTATAAGAAGACTTCTCAGAGCTCTCTAATACAATTTTCTGTGGGTGAAGAACTTACAGGACATGTTTGTCTTTGGAACTGCTCCTCTCCGGAATGCTTTGAACAAACTAGGACTGGAAGAATTATTTCTTCTCTTTATCTGCCATAGTTTGTGCTCTGCAGAAGGGGACCCTCACAGAATCAGGGCGAGAAGACAAAACAGAAAGGCGGTCCTGAGCAGTTTGGTGTATTTGTTTCTTTCTCTACGGTTTTCTTCAAAATGAGTAACCTTCATTATCCCCTTCTTTGTGACCTTCATCCTTAGGTGTTTTTCATCTTTACATAAAGCAGAAATGTGCCCCCTTTTAACTTAGTTATAAAAATATATAGCTTTAGATAAGTTGGAAGAAATCTTATAGAGAATCTAGTTCACTGCCCATTTTTTAAGTATGAGATAATGGGAGACCTACATAGATACTATCTGACTTTCTCAATATACTGCTTTCAATATCATGGATTTAAAACCTATTCAGACGCTGGAGGGAGGTGGGGGGTGATTGCAACAATACCTTGGTTGTTGCAAGTGTTTTAAACAGTGATCTCTCAAATGATCTAGACCATATCAATCACTTCTTCAGGGGATATTCTTCCAAATATGTTTATTCCTCTCTAAACAGATGCCTGTTTCTCCAAGCATTCTTCATATGCTCGCTCTATCTCATTAGACACCATGGCAGTGTATCACCCAAAGACCTCTCATTCTACATGTTATACAATGCAAACTTGCCAGCTTCAAACCTAGGCTTGTGTCTATATTCTCTTCCTTTCACACTTCTGATGGCTTCATCACAGATGTGACACTGTGTGACTTTCGAGTCTGAGTCATAAAAAGCAGAGGAGATATGCAGATAGCAAATAAGCATAGGAAAAGATGCTCCATGCCATTTGTCATCAGGGAAATGCAAATTAAAGCAACAATGAGATACCACTGCTGTTTTTCAAATTGGCCAAAATCCAGAACATTGACAACATCAAGTGCTGAGGAGGACGTGGAGCAATGCTGCTGCTGCTGCTGCTGCTAAGTCGCTTCAGTCGTGTCCGACTCTATGCGACCCCATAGACGGCAGCCCACCAGGCTCCCCCGTCCCTGGGATTCTCCAGGCAAGAACACTGGAGTGGGTTGCCATTTCCTTCTCCAATTCATGAAAGTGAAAAGTGAAAGGGAAGTCGCTCAGTCATGCCTGATTCTTACAACCCCATGGACTGCAGCCTGCCAGGCTCCTCCATCCATGGGATTTTCCAGGCAATAGGACTCTCTTTAATACCTGACTTCCCTGGTGGGTCAGACGGTAAAGCGTCTACCTACAGTACAGGAGACCTGGATTCGATCCTTGGGTCAGGAAGATCCTCTGGAGAAGGAAATGGCAACCCACTCCAGTACTGTTGCCTGGAAAATCCCGTGGACGGAAGAGCATGGTAGGCTACGGTCCATTGGGTCGCAAAGAGTTCAACACGACTGAACGACTTCACTTTCACTTTCTTTCACTTAACAGCTGATGGGAATACAAAATGATATAGCCACTGTGGCAGACAATTTAAAAATATTAAACATGCTTGTACCATATGATTCAGCAATCACACTCCTTGGTATTTACCCAGATGAGCTGAAAATTTATATCCACATAAGAACCTAAATAGAAATGCTTACAGCAGCATTATTCATAATTGCCAAAACTTAAAGGCAAGCAATCTGTACCTCATTAGGTAAATGTATAAATAAATTGTGGTCCATCAATACAATAAGGAATATTGTTCAGTGGGAGAAAAAAAGAGAAAGAAATCCACTATCATGCTATGAAAAGATGTAAAGAAAAGATAAATGCAAAGTGAAAGAACCCAGTGAAACGTAAAATACTATGATTTTAACTCCATGACATTCTGCAAAAGGCAAAACTATAGAAACTAAAAAGATCAATGGTTGCTGGAGGTTGGGAAAGAGGGACAACAGGTGGAACACAGATGATTTTTAGGGCAGTGAAACTGTTCTGTGTGGGACTATAATGGTGAATATATGTCAAAACCCATGGAATGTATAACATCAAGAGCAAACTGTAATATAAACTATGGTCTTTGGGTGATAATGGCATGCTGGTGTAAGTTCAACAATCGTAATAGATATACCACACTGGCAGGGATGTGGATAGTGTGGTTAGAGAGAGCAATGGGATTGTGGGAACTCTCTATATATCCTGCTCAATTTTGTTGTGAACCTAAACTTCTCTAAAAAATAATGCATATGTTTGTGTGTGTGTGTGTGTGTGTGTGTGCGTGCACACACACGTGAGCATGCAAAGGCATGCTGTCACATCTGACTCTTTGGACTGTAGACCACCAGGCTACTCTGTCCATGGAATTTTTCAGGAAATGATACTAGAGCAGGTTGCCATATCCTTCTCTAAGGGGTCTTACCGACTCAGGAATCAAATGTGCATCTTTTGTGCCTCCTGCATTGGAAAGCAGATATTTTACCACTGTGCCACCTGGGATGCCCCACCTAGGCATCAGGAGTCAGGAACCAAAGAGAGGAGATGAGGTTGGATCCCGGTGGTGACAAACACAATACCTGTAGTTTTTCCACAGTAAGCAATGTTTCTCCCTGACTGAAAACACACTGAAAGTTTCCTTACAATCTGTCTTCTTATTTGGTAGCACAGAGCTTCAAAAACAATGTACCATTCAGACAGGATAACTATTAAAAATAAAATAGCACATTAAAGAAATGCATTATATATAGGTATGTATAATAATACATTATATATGTATATACATTCTTATATACTGTATCAGTTCAGTTCAGTTCAATTGCTCAGTCATGTCCTACTCTTTGCGACCCCATGAACTGCAGCACACCAGGCCTCCCTGTCCATCACCAACTCACGGAGTCTACCCAAACCCATGTTCATCGAGTCAATGATGCCATCCAACCATCTCATCCTCTGTCATCCACTTCTCCTCCTGCCCTCAATCTTTCCCAGCATCAGGGTCTTTTCAAATGAGTCAGCTCCTCACATCAGGTGACCAAAGTATTGGAGTTTCGCTTCAACATCAGTCCTTCCAATAAACACCCAAGACTGCTCCTTTAAGATGGACTGTTTGGATCTCTTTGCAGTCCAAGGAATTCTCAAGAGTCTTCTCCAACACCACAGTTCAAAAGCATCAATTCTTCGGCACTCAACTTTCTTTAGAGTCCAACTCTCACATCCATAGATGACCACTGGAAAAACCATAGCCTTAACTAGACGGACCTTTGTTGACAAAGTAATGTCTTTGCTTTTTAATATACTGTCTAGGTTGGTCATAACTTTCCTTCCAAGGAGTAAGCATCTTTTAATTTCATGGCTGTGGTCACCATCTGCAGTGATTTTGGAGCCCAGAATAAAAATTCAGCCACTGTTTCCCAATCTATTTGCCATGAAGTGATGGGACTGGATGCCATGATATTAGTTTTCTGAATGTTGAGCTTTAAGCCAAATTTTTCACTGTCCTCTTTCACTTTCATTAAGAGGCTCTTTAGTTCCTCTTCACTTTCTTCCATAATGGTGGTGTCATCTGCATATCTGAGGTTATTGGTATTTCTCCCGGCAATCTTGATTCCAGCTTGTGCCTCTTCCAGCCCAGTGTTTCTCATGATGTACTCTGCATATACGGAGAAGGCAATGGCACCCCACTCCAGTACTCTTGCCTGGAAAATCCCATGGACTGAGGAGCCTGGTGGGCTGCAGTCCATGGGGTCGCTAAGAGTCGGACACGACTGAGCAACTTCACTTTCACTTTTCCCTTTCATGCATTGGAGAAGGAAATGGCAACCCACTCCAGTGTTCTTGCCTGGAGAATCCTAGGGACGGGGGAGCCTGGTCAGCTGCCGTCTATGGGGTTGCACAGAGTCGGACTCGACTGAGGTGACTTAGCGGCAACACTCTGCATGTAAGTTAAATAAGCATGGTGACAATATACAGCCTTGACGTACTCCTTTTCCTATTTGGATCCAGTCTGTTGTTCCATGTCCAGTTCTAACTGTTGCTTCCTGACCTGCATACAGGTTTCTCAAGAGGCAGGTCAGGTGGTCTGGTATCCCACTTCTTTCAGAATTTTCCAGTTTATTGTGATCCATGCAGTCAAAAGCTTTGGCATAGTCAACAAAGAAGAAATATATATTTTTCTGAAACTCTCTTGCTTTTTTGATGATCCAGCAGATGTTGGCAATTTGATCTCTGGTTCCTCTGCCTTTTCTAAAACCAGCTTGAACATCTAGAAGTTCACAGTTCATGTATTGCTTATATAATCCATTTATTCAATATATATATATATATATATATCAGTATATGATATATTAAAGCAATGCATATATTCATTTGAAGTCATCTCCACATCTTCACCAGGTTTTAGTACTATCATTTCATTTTATTTTAGCTATTCTGATAGGTGCAAAGTTAGGCACAAACATGATAGGTTCAAAGCTATTCTGATAGCTGCAAAGTGATGGTTCATCGAGGTCTTAATCTTCATTTCTCTGATCTCTAAAGATGTTGAACATCTCAATGTTCATTGGCTAGTCATATGTCTGCTGCTGCTGCTTAGTTGCTTCAGTTGTGTCCGACTCTTTGTAACCCTGTGGACTGTAGCCTGCCAGGATCCTCTGTCTGTGGGATTCTCTAGGCAAGAGTACTAGAGTGGATTGCTATGCCCTCCTCCAGAGGATCTTCCCAACTCAGGGATTGAACCCTGGTTTTTTGCATTGCAGGCATATTCTTTATCACTGAGCCACCAGGGAAGGCCCAGGCATATGTCACCTTTTGTCAAATGTCTCTTAATGTCTTTTATTCATTTTCTAATTGGATTGTCTGCTTATATACTTTTGAGTTTTGAGATTTCCTTATAAATCTTAGATATGAATAATTTTTTCTCTTTGTTGGTTTTGATAGAAATGTATAGGCTTAGATGTTTCATGTAAATTCTTTTTTTCATTCTCTTTCTCCTTGTTCTGCATTAGCATGGCTCTTGGTACTTTTACCTATCCTCCTTCTGATCTCCTTGACTTTTCCAAGATATGCAGAGATCCTACCCTTCTTTAACTAATATTAGATATTTTACTTCTCTCACATTTAATTTCTCTGGGACAGGAAAGGACCAGAGCATAATTTTTCAAAGAATGACACAGCCATTGAGGACACAGCATAAACTCTTTAGAACCAACCAGATCCAAGATAGTTGACAAGTTGACTTGCACTAGATACTAGATCTTGAGCCTCATTACATGCTCAGTGTAGTATATCAGCACACTAAATGACACACCCACAAGTACCATGACAGTTTTGAGGCTGACCTTAGAAGGTCAAAAAGGGGGCAGTGGCCCAATTCTCGGAAATCCCCAGCCATTCTCCAAAATAGTTGAAATAATCTTCTCATTCATTGGACTATGAGATTACCCATCCCTATAAAGCCTAAGAACCCTGTAACATGGGGCCTCTCACCTTCTGAGAGGGCCCACACTCTGTGGAGTGTCTCCCTGAGTCAACCTGCTTTCACTTTCTGTGGCTTGTTCTTAAATTCTTTCCTGCCAAAGCCAAGAACTTACACTTGGCACCATTCCAGGGACATGGCTTGGGATGTGACTATCCTCTTGCGTCCCACTTTTCTTTCCTGAAACACCTTCATGTAACCCAAATTTCATCTGAAATTATTTAACATCGTAATTTCATTTCTATGAAGTAAAACTAAATTATGGAATTCAAATAAAAGTTTAATGAACATTGACCGTAATAAAATAATAATGATAACAAACTTGGAAATAAATATGTTAAAAAAATGAAAATAACTCAGTTATAGCCATAGTCTAGAATACAAGTTGGAACAACTGATGGGTCCAAAATTGGGAAAAGAGTACAAGGCTGTATCTTGGCATCCTGCTTATTTAACTTATATGCAGAGTACATCATGTAAAATGCTAGGCTGGATGAATCACAAACTGGATTCAAGACTGTCAGAAGAAAAATCAACAACCACAGATATGCAGATGATACCATTCTAAAAGCAGAAAGTGAAGAGGAACTAGAGAGTCTCTTGATGAGGGTGGAAGAGGAGAGTGAAAAAAAAAAATGGCTTAAAACTCAGCATTAAGAAAACAGAGCATAGAATCTGGTCCCATCATTTCATGGCAAATAGATGGAAGAAAACATGGAAACAGTGACAGACTTTATTTTCTTAGGCTCCAAAATCACTGCAGAAAGTGATTGCAATCATGAAATTAAAAGATGCTTGCTCCTTGGAAGGAAAGCTATGATAAACCTAGCCAGCATATTAAAAAGCAGAGAAATTACTTTGTTGACAAAGGTCTGTATAGTTGAAGCTATGGTTTATCCAGTAGTGCTAGCTGCCTCCAAATAGGAATGGGATACCTTCCAAGGCAGTTTCTGGCCTTCCCTGATGAGGAATAAAGAGCCCAAGTCTCCTAAGTTCCAAGCCTCTGAGTTTACACCATAACATCAACTGCCCATCCCAGTCACTGGAATCTTGACCTTACCTGTAGATAAGAAGAGTCAGCTTTCACTCCCTCTTTGGCAAGTGGCTCTTCCTCTCCCTTCCCAGTGGAGGAATACCACAAAAGTCTTCCTTGTATGCCTATTAGGTAGTTAGAATAAGAAAAAGGAGTCCAGAATGGTCCTGACTAAAAGACAAGAAAGGGAAAAGCCCACTAAAATAGAACAAAGAAAGGTACGAGGACCAGAGTGAGGATCTCAGGTAGAACAAACAGCCCTCTTGGATAGCCCAATTTACATAGGGCAGGTCCAGGGGGAGGAGAGAAAAAAAAAAAAAAAAACATATAAAAACAGGACCCAAAGGGCCAGGGCTCTATCTCTCTCTTTCTCTTTCACTCGCTCTCCCTCCCACTCTCTCTCTCTTCTCTTCATGTCTTTTGGGTCGTCATGCTCTTATGCCTTGAGGGTGTATTTTCCTTTATTTTCTAAATAAAACTGAGCTGTAACACAGAGCTGTGACTCTGGTTTGTCTGAGAGCTGTAATGCCGGCCCATCTAAGGGTGGTAATGCTGGTCCATCGCTTCAAATTTTTATTGTGATGAGACAGAACAGAGAAAATTACACACTCCCCCGACATCTATGGTGCCATGACTCGGATTTAACCTGGCTGAAACAACCTCAGCATGGCTCTCACAAGGAGGAAGCCAAGAACAACAGGAGCACAACTTGGCGAAAGCTCCCATAGTGGAAGTGGAATGCAAAGAAAACCCAGCACAGGGGAAGTGACAAGAAGCCCAGTGTGCTGAAAACAAGGACAGTGAAAAATGAACTCATCAGAAAGCTCACACAGCTCAGTCTCAGATTCCAGAAGACCTTTAACTAAGGTAGGAGATCCTTGCTCCTATAGCTGGAAGAACATATGCCTAGCAAAATCTGAATTCCTTTACAATCTCTGTTTCTTGTTCCCTCAAACTCCCTGTGAACAGGTGAGTGGCAGTGGGTGCAATTGAGGCACTCTGGCAAGACCTACTCCTCAACATGTCCCAAAGGCTCCATTATCTGCTGGGCCTCAGTTGCTGTTACCCAAGCCAGTGGGGGTTCTTCTGTCCTTAATCTTCTTTGTGCCAAGGATCAGGCCAATGAAAACTGTGAGCATAGGTCAGGTATTTAAGACTTTCCAGCAGGTTATGAAGGGGATTCCTTGGCACATTTTCCCACTGCTTTTTCCTCCCATCCTTCAGCTCGTCTCTCCTGGGACTTGAGTCTGGCTTCAGGACCTACCTAATGAAGCTCTGGCTCTGATGTCTCACTGCAAAAATTCAGTTAGAGACACAGCGATAGGTAAGAGGTGGATTTGTTAGGATTCAGAGAGAAGCACACTCTAAAGGATATGGGCCATTACAGAGGGCAAGTGCTTAGGCCATGAAATGTGGTGTGGCTAGTTTTTGCAAGCTGGGTGAATTCATATGTTAATGAGTGGGAAGATCATCCCAACTATTGGGGAACCCCCCACTCCTCTGACTTTAGGCAGTGCCTTGGAACTGTCCTGCCACCTAGGTGTGTCATTTAGCTTGCAGATTGGGGATCAAGGTTTAGTTGAATTTGACTCGTCATCTTGGACCCAATTGATTTTAATTGGTTTATGTTATGCCTTTGTGCTATGTCATTCTTTCAAAAGTTGTGCCCTGCCCCCTCCCCTCCTATTTCATGCTCTTTTCCTGAGCCTTGTCCAGGCCCAAAGTGTTGCCTCTACAATCTTCTGGAGGGACATCCAGAAAACCACTGGCTCCTGGGAGGTTTTCATGCATCAACCTACTCAGGGATCCACCAGTCTGGGGGGGTCGCAGGAGCTCAACCTGCCTTGACCTGCCTAGGGATCTGTACCTCGAAAGCTTGTCACTCCTCAACCTGCTCTGGGATCTGCCAGTCCAGGGGTCCTAGGAGGTCGAATTAGGCCTAGGGACCTAATTCTCCGGAGGCTGACATGCCTCGACCTGCCTGGGGATTAGACCCCCAGGAGCTGTCATGCCTCAGCCTTCCTGGGGATCTGCACCCTGATCTGGGGACACCTGGCTCTCAGGTTGCAACAGTTCTGGGTAGGATAAGTTTCAGAAAGACTCACCCCTAAGGAAGTCCACCCATGGAAATAGAAGGGAGCCTATGACTTGTGGGACTGTGCCCAGTCTCAGCAATAACTTAGGAACCCAATGAGAACCCATTTGCCTCTGGAAAGTCTAAGAGGCTATACAAAAGTTTACCAATCAGGATTTAGACTCTTACAAGGGACAGGTGATTTTAAAGGACAAATTCCTGTCCCAATGTGCATCTAATATCAGGATAAAGTTACAACAGCTATAGAAGCAGGACCCTGCTGCCTCTTTAGATGAGATGGTCCAGACTGCCACCAATACCTTTTATAACAGAGAACAGGAGAGGGAAGCCAAGGCCCAGGAGAGGGAGAAAAGGAAAGAGACCAGGCATGCCCAGATGCTGGCTGCCCTCCAGAGAAGCCCTGTGGCAAACCCCGAGTCCAGGCCTTGAAGCACAAGACACAGGGTAAAATGCTTAATCTGTATACAGGCGGGGCATTGGGCCAAACAGTGTCCAAACTGTGACAAGTCTTTTAAAATGGCTTGCTACAAATGCCATCAATTGGGACATTGGGCAGCACTCTGCCCTCAGGACCCAAGAGTCTCAAGGTCAAGCGCCAAGCCCTCCCTCACTATGGTTCAACAGGACTGAAGTGGCCTGCTCCAGCCAGCCCACCTGTCACAGTTAACTGTCACTGGGCTGGAGCCAAGGGTACAACTGGATGTGGCAGGTACGTCCGAGAATTTCTCTGTTGACACAGGGGTTACCTACTCTGTTCTGACCTCTTACTCCAGAGTCTTCTCCTCCCAAACTTGTACTATTTTGGGTGGTACAGGGAAAAAAAAAAAATTACAAAAGATTCACCTGAGTACTTCTTCATTGCTGGAATGGACAAATATTTTCCCACCAGTTTCTAGTGATCTCTGACTGTCCTACTCCCTACTTGGGAAGAAATCTCTCCCTGCCTTCAAAACCTTGCAGCTATTGATGTCCTGATAGAAAATGCTTTCAAACTCTCTTTTTGGGGGCAAACTAACTATTTTTACCAGCCACTAAGTGAAACAACTCCTTAATGGGAGAGGACATTTATGGATGTCTGATCAAATAATCCTCAGATATCAAGTATTACTGATGGAAAATCCAGGCCTCACTATATCCCCTTGTGAGGTTCTTAACCCAGCCACCTTCCTGTCTACCCCCGAGGGCTCTCTCCCCTTTCACTCTTGCCTAGAAACCTTGGACCACTGGACAAAACCCTGAGAGGGATTGTCATAAGATCCTCTGACCAATCCTGAGGAAATCAGGTACACTGATGGAAGGAGCTTTGTCTTAGATGGAAAAAGAAGAGCTGGGTATTCAGTAGTCCCCAGTTTTGAGACCATAGAGGCTAAACCTTTGCCACCAGGTATTTCGGCCCAATTAGCTGAGCTCATGGCCCTGACTCGAGCTTTAAAGTTGGGAAAAGGAAAAAGAATAGCCATTTACATTGACTCCAAGTATGCCTTTCTGGTGCTACATGCACATGCTGCTATATGGAAAGAAAGAGGCCACTTGACCACCCAAGGATCCCCAATCAAATGTGGTGATCAAATCCTTAGGCTTTTGCAGGCAGTCCATCTGCCCACTGAGGTTTCAGTCTCCCACTGTAAAGGACACCAAAAAGGGAGCACAGGAGTGGCACAAGGGAACAAAGCAGCTGATCAGGAAGCTAAGAGAGCAGCATTACAGAACAATGACCTAATAGGGGTTGCCACCTTAGTTCCACAGACTAATTTGCCAGAAACTCCTTCAAACACTGAAGGTGAGACTCTTAAAGCTAAGCATGAGGGCTTTCAAGAAGATCATCTGGGGTGGTTCCAAAAGGAGGGATTCCTTTTTCTGCCTGGGAACCTCCAATGGAAGTTGGTTAACTACATATATGCCACTACTCATTTAGGAGAAAAGGCCCTCCAAAGATTACTAGAGAGATCCTTCATTGGAACAGGCCTACAAACAACTATAAGGCAAGTGGTCTCCTCTTGTCCCACTTGCCAATTAAATAATGCCCAAGGAGCTCGAAGAACCGAGCTGGCCCAGCCTGTCCAACCATGTGGGACCTACCCAGGAGAGGACTGGCAGATGGACTTCACCCAGATGCCAGTTTCTCAGAGGTATGAATAGCTAGTAGTTGTAATAGATACATTCACAGGATGGACTGAAGGCTTTCCCACCAGGACTGAGAAAGCTGAGGAGGTGGTAAAAAAAACTGCTCCATGAAATCACTCTGAGATTCCATCGGCCAAGGTCATTACAAAGTGACAGTGGGGTATCATTTACTTTTAGGGTCACCCAGTGAAAGTGAAAGTGAAGTCTCTCCGTCGTGTCCAACTCTTTGTGACCCTATGGACTGTAGCCTACCAGGCTTCTCAGTCTATGGGATTTTCCAGGCAAGAGTACTGGAATGGGTTGCCTTTTGCTTCTCCAGGGGATCTTCCCGACCCAGGGATCAAACCCAGGTCTCCTGCCTTGTGGGGTCGCTAAAGCATTGGGCATTACTTATCAGCTCCATTGTACCTGGAGGCCTTAGTCTTCAGGAAAAGTAGAAAGAGCTAACCAATTATTAAAATCAGCGATTAAAAAGATAACCCAGGAGACCTCCCTGGGATTGAAGGAGGCTTTACTAATAGCTCTTCTCTCTACCCGTATTGTCCCTAAGGAACAGATTGGTCTTAGTCCTTATGAGAAGTAATATGGGAGATCTTTTATTTATGTCAATGACCTCTTCTTATATCCAGAGGCTCAGACCTCCCAGTCTTATACCATGGCCTTTGGGCAATTCCAAAAGGATATATGCTTGTGGGTAGTCAACCAGGACACAAAAGATTCTAGAGTCACCACTATATGCTCCAGAGACTCAAGTCCTAATTGAAGTCTGGAAAGATGGGTCCCGAAAGGCTCAACTCCAGCCCACATGGAAGGGCCCCTACCCTGTAATACTTTCCACTCATACAGCAGTCGAGGTACAAGGACATGACTCCTGGATTCACTACTCACAAGTCAAGCCATGGAAGGAAACAGAAGAGGACACTCAATACACCTGTGAGCCCCTGGGAGCTCTCAGATACCTATTCAGACTACAAATGAGTGCCATTCTAATGAGCATCCCCAAAATCAAGTTTCTAGGGATAAGATTTCTCAGGACAGCTCTAAAGAGCCAACACAGCTTGGCAGGGGTTGTACTCCAAAACAGACAGGAGATAGATTTCCTGATCCCTGAACAAGGAGGGACTTGAACCATCTTGAATGCTATGTGTTGTTTCTGGGTAAATACCTCCAGCTAAGTTAAAGAAAGTCTCACAGTCCTCAAGAAAAACATTCAGACCCTATAGGATCTCAAAAAATGAGCTAGGGAGTTCTCCGGGTGGCTACAATCTTTCTTTGGGTGATATTGCTGGTGATGGGAATTTGGAGTTGGCTAATGCCCCTACTAATCCTTGTTATCACCATTATTGATGCTTCTTATGGTTGCTCCATATATTACCAGTTGTCTAGCCCAGTTTGTCTCTGTCCAGGTCAACAAGCTACAACATGCAGTGCCAGTTCAACAAGGATATATAAAACTACAGCTGACCACAGAAAATATCACTCACCCTTAGATGAACACTGCTATAAGAACTCTGAGGCCTGAGACAAGCAAGAGGGGAAGGCCCAATGCCCCTTGCCATCCCAGTTCAGCAGGAAGTAGCCAGAAAGAATTCGACATCCCTATTCCCAAAGAATTGGGCTTCCCATCTCTTTAAGGGGGAATGTTAAGTAATTAGAATAGGAAAAAGGAGTCCAGAATGGTGGTGGCTAATAGACAAGGAAGGGAAAAGCCCCAAAAAATAGAACAAAAGGAGGTCCAAACTCAGGTAGAACAAACAGCACTCTTGTATAGCCTAATTTACATAGGGCAGGTCCAAGGGGAGGAGAAAACAATTATATATATATATATATATATATATATATATATATATATATATAAACAGGACCTGAAGGGCCAGGGCTCACTCTCTCTCTCACTCTATCTCTCTCTCTCACTTGCTCTATCTCGCTCGCTCTCTCTTCTCTGAACGTCCTTTGGGTCGGCATGCCTTCATGCCTCAAGGATGTATTTTCCTTTATTTTCTAAATAAAACTGAGCTGTAACATGGAGCTGTGACTCTGTTCTGTCCGAGACCTGTAACGCTGGCCATCTAAGGGCAGTAATGCTGGTCTGCCACTTCAAATTTTTGTTCGTGATGAAACAGAACCAAGGAAGTTGCACACTCCCCTGAAATGTCTCTGTTACCATCCCACCAAAGAGAAAGGAGGATGGGTTGAAGGTTTGACAGGAAAGGTAAAGGGGCATGTGAAAAGGAAATATTTTAAATCAGTTCAGTTCAGTTCAGTTGCTCAGTCGTGTCCAACTCTTTGCGAACCCATAAATCACAGCATGCCAGGCCTCCCTGTCCATCACCAACTTCCAGAGTTCACTCAAGACTCAAGTCCATCGAGTCAGTGATGCCATCCAGCCATCTCATCCTCTGTCGTCCCCTTCTCCTCCTGCCCACAATCCCTCCCAGCATAAGAGTCTTTTCCAATGAGTTAACACTTCGCATGAGGTGGCCAAAGTATGGGAGTTTCACCTTTAGCATCATTCCTTCCAAAGAACCCCAGGGCTGATCTCCTTCAGAATGGACTGGTTGGATCTCCTTGCAGTCCAAGGGACTCACAAGAGTCTTCTCCAACACCACAGTTCAAAAGCATCAATGCTTCAGTGCTCAGCTTTCTTCACAGTCAAACTCTCACACCCATACATGACCACTGGAAAAACCATGGCCTTGACTAGACGGACCTTTGTTGGCAAAGTAATGTTTCTACTTTTCAATATGCTATCTAGGTTGGTCATAATTTTCCTGCCAAGGAGTAAGCATCTTTTAATTTCATGGCTGCAGTCACCATCTGCAGTAATTTTGGAGCCCAAAAAAGTCTGACACTGTTTCCACTGTTTCCCCATCTATTTCCCATGAAGTGATGGGACCGGATGCCATAATCTTCATTTTCTGAATGTTGAGCTTTAAGCCAACTTTTTCACTCTCCACTTTCACCTTCATCAAGAGGCTTTTTAGTTCCTCTTCACTTTCTGCCATAAGGGTGGTGTCATCTGCATATCTGAGGTTATTGATATTTCTCCTGGAAATCTTGATTCCAGCTTGTACTTCTTCCAGCCCAGCATTTCTCATAATGTACTCTGCATAGAAATTAAATAAGCAGGGTGACAACATACAGCCTTGACGTACTCCTTTTCCTGTTTGGAACCAGTCTGTTGTTCCATGTCCAGTTCTAACTGTTGCTTCCTGACCTGCACATAGGTTTCTCAAGAGGCAGGTCAGGTGGTCTGGTATCCCCATCTCTTTCAAAATTTTCCACAGTTTATTTTGATCCACACAGTCAAAGGCTTTGGCATAGTCAATGAAGCAGAAATAGATGTTCTTCTGGAACTCTCTTGCTTTTTCCATGATCCAGCGGATGTTGGCAATTTTATCTCTGGTTCCTCTCCCTTTTCTAAAACCAGCTTGAACATCTGGAAGTTCATGATTCATGTATTGCTAAAGCCTGGCTTCGAGAATTTTGAGCGTGACTTTACTAGCATGTGAGATGAGTACAATTGTGCAGTAGTTTGAGCATTCTTTGGCATTGCCTTTCTTTGGGATTGGAATGAAAATTGACCTTTTCCAGTCCTGTGGCCACTGCTGAGTTTTCCAAATTTGCTGGCATATTGAGTGCAGCACTTTCACAGCATCATCTTTCAGAATTTGAAATAGCTCAACTGGAATTTCATCACCTCCACTAGCTTTGTTCGTAGACCCACTTGACTTCACATTCCAGGATGTCTGGCTCTAGGTGAGTGATCACACCATCATGATTATCTGGATCATGAAGATCTTTTTGTACAGTTCTTCTGTATATTCTTTCCACCTCTTCTTAATATCTTCTGCTTCTGTGAGGTCCATACCATTCTGTCCTTTATCGAGCCCATCTTTGCATGAAATGTTCCCTTGGTATCTCTAATATTCTTGAAGATATCTCTAGTCTTTCCCATTCTGTTGCTTTCTTCTATTTCTTTGCATTGATCACTGAAGAAGACTTTCTTATCTCTTCTTGCTATTCTTTGGAACTGTGCATTCAGATGTTTATATCTTTCCTTTTCTCCTTTGCTTTTCACTTCTCTTGTTTTCACAGCTTTTTGTAAGCCCTCCTCAGACAGCCGTTTTGGTTTTTTGCATATCTTTTCCATGGGGATGGTCTTGATCCCTGTTTTCTGTACAATGTCATGAACCTCCGTCCATAGTTCATCAGGCACTCTATCAGATCTAGTCCCTTAAATCTATTTCTCACTTCCACTGTATAATCATTAGGGGTTTGATTTAGGTCATACCTGAATGGTCTATTGGTTTCCCCTATTTTATTCAATTTAAGTCTGAATTTGGCAATAAGGAGTTCATGATCTGAGCCACAGTCACCTCCCGGTCTTGTTTTTGCTGACTGTATAGAGCTTCTCCATCTTTAGCTGCAAAGAATATAGTCAATCTGATTTCGGTGTTGACCATCTAGTGATGTCCATGTGTAGAATCTTCTCTTGTGTTGTTGGAAGAGGGTGTTTGCCATGACCAGTGCATTTTCTTGGCAAAACACTATTAGTCTTTGCCCTGCTTCATTCCGTATTCCAAGGCCAAATTTGCCTGTTACTCCAGGTGTTTCTTGACTTCCTACTTTTGCATTCCAGTCCCCTATAATGAAAAGGACATCTTTTGGGGGTGTTAGTTCTAAAAGGTCTTGTAGGTCTTCATAGCACCGTTCAACTTCAGCTTCTTCAGTATTACTGGTTGGGGCATAGATTTGGATTACTGTGATATTAAATGGGTTGCCTTGGAAATGAACAGAGACCATTCTGTCATTTTGAGATTATATCCAATACTGCATTTTGGACATTTTTGTTGACCATGATGGCTGCTCCATTTCTTCTAAGAGATCCCTGCCCACAGTAGTAGATATAATGGTCATCTGAGTTAAATTCACCCATTCCAGTCCATTTTAGTTCACTGATTCCTAGAATGTCAATGTTCACTCTTGCCATCTCCTGTTTGACCACTTTGATTCATGGACCTGACATTCCAGGTTCCCATGCAATATTGCTCTTTACAGCATTTAACCTTGCTTCTATCACCAGTCACATTCACAGCTGGGTATTGTTTTTGCTTTGGCTCCATCTCTTCATTCTTTTTGGAGTTATTTCTCCACTGATCTCTAGTAGCATATGGGGCCCCTATTGACCTGGGGAGTTCCTCTTTCAGTATCCTATCATTTTATCTTTTCATACTGTTCATGGGGTTCTGAAGGCAAGAATACTGAAGTGGTTTACCATTCCCTTCTCCAGTGGACCACACTGTGTCAGACCTCTCCACCATGCCCGCCCACCTCGGGTGGCCCCAAAGGGCATGGCTTAGTTTCATTGAGTTAGACAAGGATGTGGTCCTACTGTGATTAGATTGACTAGTTTTCTGTGATTGTGGTTTCAGTGTGTCTGCCTTCTGATGCCCTCTCACAACACCTACCATCTTACTTGGGTTTCTCTTACCTAGGACGTGGGGTATCTCTTCACGGCTACTCCAGCAAAAAGCAGCTGCTGCTCCTTACCTTGGATGAGGGGTATCTTCTCACTGCCACCCCTCCCAACCTTGAACGTGAAATAGCTGCTCTAGGCCCTCCAGGGCCCACGTAGCCACCGTTCCTTGAACGTGGGTTTGCTCCTGCTGGCCTCTTCCCCTTGCCTTGGGCATGGGGCAGCTCCTCCCGTCTGCCGTCCCTGGCCTCTGATGTCGGGTAGCTCCTCTCGTCTGCACTCTGTGCGCCGTCGCAGCCACCCACGCTTATATATTAAATAAATATCATTAAAACAAATATCTAAGTAAAACACTTTCTCCTAAATTAAATTTCATTAAAAATTTTGATTATAATTTGGAAATTTAAAGAGATAGTACACAAATCACTAAACTTTAACACAAGTTAAATATGTCTTTAGAAATTTTTTTTTTTTTTTTTTTTTTTTTCTGGAACAGAAGTAGCCAGCCTTCCTTCTGAGGCTATGGTAGCCACCTATGTGAAGGTATTGGTCTCTCAGAGGTCAGAGCAAAGTTTTATAAACCACCCTCTCCTTGTTGGTAAATGAGAGATCAGGGTCCTTCTCCAGCAGAGGTAGTCTGGAGTGCAATTCATCTGATTCATGCTGCTGTCTGAGTCATCTGGTAATTTAGTAAGAAATAGAGGGACAGTGCTCTACTGGGAAGTCTGCTTGGTATGCAACAGCCTAACCTCAAAGTACCTGGACAGTTCCTAGCTAATATATACTAATATATACTTTCAAGCTAATCTCTTGATGTGAA
Organism: Bos javanicus; assembly: GCF_032452875.1. Classification (NCBI taxonomy): domain Eukaryota; kingdom Metazoa; phylum Chordata; class Mammalia; order Artiodactyla; family Bovidae; genus Bos; species Bos javanicus. The sequence continues at coordinate 1,332,237 of NC_083871.1, read as the reverse complement.
TATTCAGTGATGTGGATGTATTTCAAAGGCATCCCTGGGGCAGAAGACACAACAACTCCCTGGTAAATCACAGGAATAGGGCACATTGAATGTGAAAACTATTACATGATTTTACATTTATTAACTCTAAAATGCAACCTTGAAGATTTCATGTAAATTAACAACAACAAAAAAAAAAAAAGTAAAAATAAAACATTATAGATATACTGAAACTGAGAAGGACCCTGTGGGGTTCCTGGTCATGAAGCCTTTATGTCCCTTGTTTCTTATAAGCAAAACTGCTGCCTCCAGGACCTTCCCTAAGTTCCAAAGGGTGGATTTGAACAATTGCTAGTTAAGGGAAGAGCAGCCAAGAATTCACCTGAGGAAATATTAAAGGGACCAGAGAAACTCATCAAGATTAGGAGAAAAACCACCTGCACACATCATCTGTCAGTAACCCCACCCTTGAACTATTGCTAAAAAATCCTCATCAAATTGATTAAATCCTCCTGGATAGAGACAAAGTTTTTTGAGGACAGGAGCCCACTGTATCCCACTTTGCCTGGGAAAGCAATAAAATTATTCTTTTCTGCCGGGGTCCAGCCCCGGCTGATCCAGGGTATTCAAAGGGGAGACAGCGTCGATGACCTATTCAAATGGTAATTAGAGATATAAAGAGTAATAGAATGAGGATAGCTCAGTAGGAAAATTCAGTGGAGAAAAGAGGCTGAGTAGCTTGGTTTATGCGGAAAATCAATATAACCTGTGACACCAGGTTAACTCTGACCACGGAGGCCTCAGGCTCCCTCTCAAATAGCGGAAGGTGCCCCACCTTAGACACCTTCTCGAGTGGGTCTTAGAAGCCCAGGCAAATAAGTGGTCGCAGAGGATATCCACGGTCCAGATGGAGACTTCAGCCGGAAGTTAAGGGGAAGAATGACATGGGGAGACCAAGCGTTGGTGAGCAAGGCCCATAGCTTTATTTTTAACAGGGGCTTATATACCCTAAGTTACACATAGAGGATAATAGGGGATGCAAAGTCAGCAGTCTTTGATTCTTATCAAAAACCAGGGTTTCTTTCCTGCAAATTTATCGTATACAAATGGTTTAGGTGATTTACATCATCTTCTGGCCAGAAGGCCTACTAACATTTTATGACTCTTGACAAGAACTTATCAACAAAGACTTATTTTCTCTAAGAGTAATTATTTTAAGGTTTGGCGCCATCTTCCAAAGATAAAATTGCATTCCTATAGGGCGGATGTGTAATGGGTTTACAACAAAGAAAATAATTTATTACCTTAAGGGTCTAAAGTTACTAACACCAAGGCCACTACTTATTTCTTCTACATACCAACTATTAATTAACACATATTCAAGGATACAATTCAGGGGATGTGAAAACTTGGCAACAATCATTGGCTCATCAATGAAATCCTTTACTAGTTTATTCTGACAGTTTCTAACTCTCTGAGAGGCTCTAAACTATTTGAATATCTTAAGCTTCCCGTGCCTCTTGAGGCTGGGAGACTGTAAACAATCGTAGGCATAGCTGCAGGAGTCTGGGTAAACTTGTCAGGCGAGTTAGAGAGCCATCTGAGGGGTTTGGATTTAAACACTCCTAAATGCCCAGGAACTTTATTAATTGGAGCTGTAAGTTAACTCTTTGACAGATAGAGCAAGATGGTGGTGGGGGACAGCCCCCAGTAAAGTCAGAGGTGAGAGCACAAAGCAATAAAGTGGGCAGACTCTGGTTTTTTGGGGGAAGATGCTCGAGAATATCCGGGGAGACTCCCGAGGCTCGATCCCGCCTTTGCGTATGCCGAGCCCCCTTCCTCATGACCTTTGTCACGAGTGGAATGTTTCTCGCCGGCTCCCGGCACTTTTCTACTTCACCCAAAAGTCTGTCTCTGAGATTTGATTCAGCACTGGTGTACAGAAAAGCTGAGCTTTAGATGGTGGAGGAATAGGATGGGGAGATCACTTTCTCCCCCACAAATTCGTCAAAAGAACATTTAAACGCTGAGTAAAATCCACAAAACAACTTCTGAATGCTGGCAGAGGACATCAGGCACCCAGAAAAGCAGCCCATTGTCTTCGAAAGGAGGTAGGAAAAATATAAAAAAACAAAAAGAGACAAAAGAGGTAGGGACAGAGCTCCGTCTCGGGAAGGGAGTCTTAAAAAGAGAGAAGTTTCCAAACACCAGGAAACACTCATTGCTGAGTCTGTGCCGAGCCTTGGAAGCACAGAGGGCAACATAATAGGGTGGAAAAATAAGTAAATAATTAAAATCCACGGACTACGAGCCCAACGGTAACTCTCCCAGCGGAGAAGCAGCGCAGACGCCTGCGCCTGCCACTATCAAGCAGGGGCTGGGCAGGGAGGCGCGGGCTGCATTGCTTAGACTAAGGATCAGGCCTGAATGTCCCCAAGGCTAATCAGAGCAAACTAATTTGGGCTAGCAAACCAGACTGTGGGATAGCTATCACGCGAAAAGCCCTAAGACAGTGCCAGGCCCGCGCACAGAACACAGGGCGGAATAAAACTAGCTGGCTGCAGACCTTCCCCCTCTGGTGACAGGAAGGGGGCAATCAAAGCCCCAGAGAGACATTATCTACCAAACTGCAAGCAGGCTTCTTTGCTTACTAAGACTTCTTGGGGTTCTGGACAGTCATCCGCCTGAGAAGGTGCGCTGGTTGTACACCCAGCAAACAGAGCAGCAGGGAGGGGAGAGGCGATAAGTCGCAGTGACCATGCTCACCAAACATCTCATCACCCGAGCTGCTCGGAGCTGGGAAGGGCACAAAACGTAGGCCCAACGGAGTCTGCACCTCTGAGGACTACCCGAGTGCCTGAAACCTGGGAGCAGCTTAGACCTGGGAGGTGCATGCAGCCCAGGGCTGACCTCGGACGGTTCCCGGCAGAGCAACCTAGAGCCTGAGCTGTGTGGGCAGGGAGGGTGCATGCGCTGTGAGCGGTGGCAGGCCCAGTGTGGCTGAGACACTACGAGGACATGCCAGTGTTATTTGTTTGCAGCGTCCCTCCCAGCATCCTCACAGGGCGACTGAACAAGTGAGGCTAAAAATGTGTCCACCACTGCCCCCTTGTGTCAGGGCGGAAATCAGACACTGAAGAGACCAGCAAACAGAAGCTAATACCGGGGGAACTGCCTTGGAAGTGACAGGTGCAATAGATTAAAACCCTGTAGTTAGTATGGACTACATAGGAAGGGACCTATAGATCTTGAGAAATATAAGCCAGACCAAGAAACTATCTGAAAATGTACTGACCTCACACTGCCTACAACACCACCAGAGAAAGTTCTAGATATATTTTTACTATTTTTACAATCATTATTTTCTTTTTTTCCCCTTGTTTTTTTTTTTTTTTTTTGCTTTTCTTTTTTTAACTTTTTTTTTAATTTTTAAGTCCTCTATTACTCCTTTAGTTTTCATTTTTATAACCTACTATTACTTTTTAAAAAGACTATTTTTTAAAGCAAACTTCATATATATATATATTTTTTTAACAACTTTTGTGACTTTTTTTTTCTTCTTCTTTTCTTTAATATTTTATTTTTGAAAATTTAACCTCTAGAATTTTAATCTTTGCTTTTTGGTATTTGTTATCAATTTTGTACCTTTAAGAACCCAATCTTCAGTACCTATTTTTACTTGGGAGTGAGATTACTGGCTTGACTGCTCTCTCCGCCTTTGGACTCTCTTTCTCTCCACTAGGTTGCCTCTGTCTCCTCCCTCCCCCTTCTCTTCTCTACCAAATGCTCTGAATCTCTGTGTATTCCAGACAGTGGAGGACACTTAGGGAACTGATTACTGGCTGGATCTGTCTCTCTCCTTTTCATTCCCCCCTTTTACCCTCCTGGCCACTTCTGTCTCCTTCCTCCCTCTTCTCTGTATAACTCCATGAACATCTCTGAGTGGTCCAGACTGTGGAGTGCACATAAGGAAATGATTACTGGCTAGCTTGCTCTCTCCTCTTTTGATTCAACCTCATCTCATTCAGGTCACCTCTAAATCCCTCCTCCCTCTTTTCTTCTCCATGTAACTCTGTGAACCTCTCTGGGTGTCCCTCACTGTGGAGAAACTTTTCATCTTTAATCTAGATGTTTTATCAATGGTGCTGTATAGGAGGAGAAATCTTGAGACTACTGTAAAAATAAGACTGAAAACCAGAAGCAGGAGGCTTAAGTCCAAATCCTGAGAACATCATAGAACACCTGACTCCAGGGAACATTAAGTGATAGAAGCTCATCAAATGCCTCCATACCTACACTGAAACCAAGCACCACCCAAGGGCCAACAAGTTCCAGAGCAAGACATGCCACACAAATTCCCCAGCAACACAGGAACACAGCCCTGAGCTTCAATATACAGGCTGCCCAAAGTTACTCCAAATCCATTGACATCTCATAACTCATTACTAGACACTTCATTGCACTCCAGAGAGAAGAAATACAGCTCCACCCGCCAGAACACCAACACAAGCTTCCCTAACCAAGAAACCTTGACAAGCCACCGATACAACCCCACCCACAGCGAGGAAACTCCACAATAAAGAGAACTCCACAAACTGCCAGAATACAGAAAGGCCACCCCAAACTCAGCAATATAAACAAGATGAAGAGACAGAGGAATACCCAGCAGGTAAAGGAACAGGCTAAATGCCCATCAAACCAAGCAAAAGAGGAAGAGATAGGGATTCTACCTGATAAAGAATTCTGAATAATGATAGTGAAAATGATCCAAAATCTTGAAATAAAAATAGAATCACAGATAAATAGCCTGGAGGCAAGGATTGAGAAAATGCAAGAAAAGTTTAACAAGGACCTAGAAGAAATAAAAAGGAGTCAATATATAATGAATAATGCAATAAATGAGATCAAAAACACTCTGGAGGCAACAAATAGTAGACTAATGGAGGCTGAAGATAAGATTAGTGAAATACAAGATAGAATGGTAGAAATAAATGAATCAGAGAGGAAAAAAGAAAAACTAATTAAAAGAAATGAGGACAATCTCAGAGACCTCCAGGACAATATTAAACGCTACAACATTCGAATCATAGGAGTCCCAGAAGAAGACAAAAAGAAAGACCATGAGAAAATACTTGAGGAGATAATAGTTGAAAACTACCCTAAAATAAGGAAGGAAATAATCACCCAAGTCCAAGAAACCCAGAGAGTCCCAAACAAGATAAACCCAAGGCGAAACACCCCAAGACACATATTAATCAAATTAACAAAGATCAAACACAAAGAACAAATATTAAAAGCAGCAAGGGAAAAACAACAAATAAAACACAAGGGGATTCCCATAAGGATAACAGCTGATCTTTCAATAGAAACTCTTCAGGCCAGGAAGGAATGGCAAGACATACTTAAAGTAATGAAAGAAAATAACCTACAGCCCAGATTATTGTACCCAGCAAGGATCTCATTCAAATATGAAGAAGAAATCAAAAGCTTTACAGACAAGCAAAAGCTAAGAGAAGTCAGCATTACCAAACCAGCTCTCCAACAAATGCTAAAGAATATTCTCTAGACAGGAGACACAAAAACTGTGTATAAACTTGAACCCAAAACAATAAAGTAAATGGCAATGGGATCATACTTATCAATAATTACCTTAAACATAAATGGGTCGAATGCCTCAACCAAAAGACAAAGACTGGCTGAATGGATACAAAAACAAGACACCTATATATGTTGTCTACAAGAGACCCACCTCAAAACGGGGGACACATACAGACTGAAAGTGAAGGGCTGTAAAAAGATATTCCATGCAAATAGAGATCAAAAGAAAGCAGGAGTAGCAATACTCATATCAGATGAAACAGACTTTAAAACAAAGGCTGTAAAAAGAGACAAAGAAGGATACTACATAATGATCAAAGGATCAATCCAAGAAGAAGATATAACAATTATAAATATATATGCACCCAACATAGGAGTACCACAATATGTAAGACAAATGCTAACAAGTATGAAAGGGGGAATTAACAATAGCACAATAATAGTGGGAGATTTTAATACCTCACTCATACCTATGGATAGATCAACTAAACAGAAAATTAACAAGGAAACACAAACTTTAAATGATACAAGAGACCAGCTAGACCTAATTGATATCTATAGGACATTTCACTCCAAAACAATGAATTTCATCTTTTTCTCAAGCGCACATGGAACCTTCTCCAGGATAGATCACATCCTGGGCCATAAATCTAGCCTTGGTAAATTCAAAAAAAATTAAAATCATTCCAAGCATCTTTTCTGACCACAATGCAGTAAGATTAGATCTCAATTAAGGAGAAAAAATATTAAAATTTTCAACATATGGAGGCTGAACAACACACTGCTGAATAACCAACAAATCACAGAAGAAATCAAAAAAGAAATCAAAATATGCATAGAAATGAAAGAAAATGAAAACACAACAACCCAAAACCTATGGGACACTGTAAAAGCAGTGCTGAGGGGAAAGTTCATAGCAATACAGGCATACCTCAAGAAACAAGAAAAAAGTCAAATAAATAACCTAACTCTACACCTAAAGCAACTAGGAAAGGAAGAAATGAAGAGTCCCAGTGTTAGTAGAAGGAAAGAAATTTTAAAAATTAGGGCAGAAATAAATGCAAAAGAAACAAAAGAGACCATAGCAAAAATCAACAAAGCCAAAAGCTGGTTCTTTGAAAGGATAAATAAAATTGACAAACCATTAGCCAGACTCATGAAGAAACAAAGGGAGAAAAATCAAATCAATAAAATTAGAAATGAAAATGGAGAGATCACAACAGACAACACACAAATACAAAGGATCATAAGAGACTACTATCAGCAATTATATGCCAATAAAATGGACAACGTGGAAGAAATGGACAAATTCTTAGAAAAGTACAACTTTCCAAAACTGGACCAGGAAGAAATAGAAAATCTTAACAGACCCAACACAAGCATGGAAATTGAAACTGTAATCATAAATCTTCCAGCAAATAAAAGCCCAGGTCCAGACGGCTTCACAGCTGGATTCTACCAAAAATTTAGAGAAGAGCTGACACCTATCCTACTCAAACTCTTCCATAAAATTGCAGAGGAAGGTAAACTTCCAAACTCATTCTATGAGGCCACCATCACCCTAGTACCAAAACCTGACAAACATGCCACAAAAAAAGAAAACTACAGGCCAATATTACTGATGAACATAGATGCAAAAATCCTTAACAAAATTCTAGCAAACAGAATCCAACAACACATTAAAAAGACCATACACCATGACCAAGTGGGCTTTATCCCAGGGTGCAAGGATTCTTCAATATCCACAAATCAATCAATGTAATACACCACATTAACAAATTGAAAAATAAAAACCATATGATTATCTCAATAGATGCAGAGAAAGCCTTTGATAAAATTCAACATCCATTCATGATAAAACTCTGCAGAAAGCAGAAATAGAAGGAACATACCTCAACATAATAAAAGCTATATATGACAGACCCACAGCAAACATTATCCTCAATGGTGAAAAATTGAAAACATTTACCCTAAAGTCAGGAACAAGACATGGGTGCGCACTCTCACCACTACTATTCAACATAGTTTTGGAAGTTTTGACCACAGCAATCAGAGCAGAAAAAGAAATAAAAGGAATCCAAATCAGAAAAGAAGAAGTAAAACTCTCATTCTTTGCAGATGACATGATCCTCTACATAGAAAACCCTAAAGACTCCACCAGAAAATTACTAGAGCTAATCAATGAATATAGTAAAGTTGTAGGATATAAAATCAGCACAATGAAATCCCTTGCATTCCTATACACTAATAATGAGAAAATAGAAAGAGAAATTAAGGAAACAATTCCATTCACCATTGCAACAAAAAGAATAAAATACTTAGGAATATATCTACCTAAAGAAACTAAAGACCTATATATAGAAAACTATAAAACACTGATGAAAGAAATCAAAGAGGACACTAATGGATGGAGAAATATACCATGTTCATGAACCAGAAGAATCAATATAATGAAAATGAGTATACTACCCAAAGCAATCTATAGATTCAATGCAATCCTTATCAAGCTACCAATGGTATTTTTCACAGAGCTAGAACAAATAATTTCACAATTTGTATGGAAATACAAAATACCTCGAATAGCCAAAGCAATCTTGAGAAAGAAGAATGGAACTGGAGGAATCAACCTGCCTCACTTCAGGCTCTATTACAAAGTCACAGTCATCAAGACAGTATGGTACTGGCACAAAGACAGAAATATAGATTAATGGAACAAAATAGAAAGCCCAGAGATAGACCCACACACCTATGGACACCTTATCTTTGACAAAGGAGGCAAGAATATACAGACAATGTCTTTAACAAGTGGTGCTGGGAAAACTGGTCAACCTCTTGTAAAAGAATGAAACTAGAACACTTTCTAACACCATACACAGAAATAAACTCAAAATGGATTAAAGATCTAAACATAAGACCAGAAACTATAAAACTCTTAGAGGAGAACATAGGCAAAACAGTCTCTGACATACATCACAGCAGGATCCTCTATGACCCCCCTGCCAAAATATTGGAAATAAAAGCAAAAATAAACAAATGGGATCTAATTAAAATTAAAAGCTTCTGCACAACAAAAGAAACCATAAGCAAGGTGAAAAGACGCCTTCAGAATGAGAGAAAATAATAGCAAGTGAAGCAACTGACAAACAACTAATCTCAAAAATATGCAAGCAACTCCTGCAGGTCAATTCCAGAAAAATAAATGACCCAATCAAAAAATGGGCCAAAGAACTAAACAGACATTTCTCCAAAGAAGACATACAGATGGCTAACAAACACATGAAAAGATGCTCAACATCACTCATTATCAGAGACATGCAAATCAAAACCACAATGAGGTACCATTTCATGCCAGTCAGAATGGCTGTGATCAAAAAGTCTACATGCAATAAATGTGGAGAGGGTGTGGAGAAAAGGGAACCCTCTTATACTGTTGGTGGGAAGGCAAACTAGTGCAGCCACTGTGGAGAACAGTGTGGAGATTTCTTAAAAAAAAAAATAGAATGAAAATAGAACTGCCTTTTGACCCAGCAATCCCACTGTTGGGCATACACACTGAGGAAACCAGAATTGAAAGAGACATGTGTACCCCAATGTTCATTGCAGCACTGTTTATAATAGCCAGGACATGGAAGCAACCTAGATGTCCATCAGCAGATGAATGGATAAGAAAACTGTGGTACGTATACACAATGGAGTATACTCAGCCATTAAAAAGAATGCATTTGAATCAGTTCTAATGAGGTGGATGAAACTGGAGCCTATTATACAGGGTGAAGTAAGCCAGAAAGAAAAACACCAATACAGTATACTAATACATATATATGGTATTTAGAAAGATGGTAATGACAACCCTGTATGCGAGACAGCAAAAGAGACACAGATGTACAGAGCAGTCTTTTGGACTTTGTGGGTGGGGGGGTATGATTTGGGAGAATGGCATTAAAACATATTATAATATCATATAAGAAACGAATCGCCAGTTCAAGTTTGATGCAGGATACAGGAAGCTTGAGGCTGATGCACTGGGATGACCCAATGGATGGTATGGGGAGGGAGGTGGGAGAGGGGTTCAGGATGGGGAACAGGTGTACACCCGTGGGTGGATGCATGTTGATGTATGGTAAAACCAATACAATATTGTAAAATTTTAAAAAAATACATAAAAAATAAAAGTGAAGTGAAAAAAAGAAAAGCTGAGCTTTCAGCATAAATATAGAGAAAGTATATATACTTCAAAATATAAGTAACATAATATTAGAGAAATATGGCTAAGAAACTAAAATATGTGATGGTAAAGTATACCAGAAATAAATATTCTGCATATGTTACTTTGAATGTTCAGCTAACAAATATATAGACATAATTTTTCACTTTTGCTGAAACATACAGAGAGATACGCTATTTTTATGGTATTATAAAAAGCATTTTACAAATTCAGCCATATAATAAAACTATTCATTACTCAATAAATAAATATAAAATTTTATGATTTTATTTTTAGTATCATTTCTTTCTCAAAAGGATTCTATTTTAGGCAGTAAATTATAGTCATCTAATACATAAATAACCTTATAATAAATATTTAACAAGTATAATAATACAGGGAAAGGGAAAGGGGAAGAGAAGTTGCTCAGTTGTGTCCGACTCTTTGCGACCCCATAGACTATAGCCTACCAGTCTCCTCTGTCCATGGGATTTTCCAGGCAATACTACTGGAGTGGATTGCCATTTCCTTCTCCAGGGATCTTCCCAACCCAGGGCTTGAACCTGGGTCTCCCGCATTGTAGACAGACGCTTTACTGTCTGAGCCACCAGGGAAGTACACTAAGTATAATAATAGTAAATACAAATAAGTTAATAGATCAGTAATATGTCCCTCTAATATCAACTCTATTAAATTTGCATTTTCTGCCTATTCTCTCCTTCTTTTTAGCAAATGGCTTTGGTCTTTTCTAGGAGTAAGCTTGGGCAGAAGGATGCATTTCTAGACAGATAAATTATTCACTTCCTTGTGGAATAGAGTTGTTGTGTTTAGAATAAGACTGACATTTCTCCAAGTTGTGTCAAAGCTGCAAGAACTTCTCCAGAGACCTGCTTCCCAAGTAGAACATATGACTCTAGGTATTTCTAGGTATATCTCTGTTTATTTGTTAACTAAGTAGATTTAGTATATAATTTAAATCCCTAAACATGAGTTTATTCTTCTCTAGCAGAGATAATAATAATGTCTGCCTCAAATAGTTGTTGAAGGATTAAATGAGATATCTGAGATTTTGCAGCCACAATGTCTTGAAGATAAAAAGAATTTGATAACTATAGGTGAATAATATTACATATTTGCAAAAATGCAATCTACCTACCAAAAGAGAACATTCTAATCCACAATTAAAGAAAAAAGAATAAAAGCCTAAGGAGATATCCATGAAAAAGGTAATAAATTTGTTTACATTCACTCAAAGCCATGGATAGTCTATTTTTTAATTAAGCAAAGTCAATGTTTTATTCAGACGTTTTAGTTTTATATATTTTTTCTTTTTTTAAATTGATGTATAGTTAATTTGCACAATCTTTTTAGTTCAGAAGTACAGGGATCCAGTTATATATATGCTTTGTCTTCAGGGCTCTTTCCTTATTTGTTGTTGTATAGTTGCTGAGACATGTTTGACTCTGTGACCCCATGGATTGCAACCTACCAGGCTCCTTTGTCCATGGGATTTCCCAGGCAAGAATATCGGAGAAGATTGCCATTTCCTTCTCCAGAGGATTAAACCCAATCTAGTGATCAAAACCACATCCCCTGTACTGGCAGGTGGGCTCTTTACCACTGAGCCACCAGGGAAGCCCTCTCTTCACTTATAGGCTTTTACAAAATATTCAGTTTAGTTCCCTTATATTATGGGTCTTTGTTGGTTTTCTATTTTATATATAGTTATGTGCATATGCTAATCTCAAACTCATAATTTATACCTCCACCCACCTATACACAATTTATTTACAGAAGGTTTTAGTAGGGTAAAAAGGACATTAGAAGAGTAGCTTTAGGGGGATCACCAAGGGAGTCTCTGCCTTATTCTGCTCGTGCTGCCATGAGAAATATCACAAACCAAGAGAAATTTATGCTCTCATAGTTCTGGAGACAGGAAGTCATAGGTCAGGATGCAGCATGCTGAGGTACTAGTGAGGGCTGTCTTCCTGGCTTACAGGACAGCAGCCATTTCCTGTGTGCCCTCTGGGTCTATCCTTGGGGCTAGAGAGCAGAGAGAGAGAGCTTTGGTGCTTTTCTTTTTCCTAAAAGGACACTTACGCTGTTGGATCAAGATTCTTATGACCTCATTTATCCAATATTTCTTCCCAAAGGCCGTATCTCCAAATAAAATCACATTTGGAGCTAGAGCCTTTATTTATGTATTTTGGAGGACACAAACGTTCAGTCCATAACAGTTAACATTGGGAAGTTTTCAAAATGCAAGGTAAAATCAATTTTACGTATTTAGTACTTGTCTACATCTGACTAGACAGGCATTGAGCTTGAAACAGATATAATTGGGCTTCTTTATTATGCTTTTAGAAAAATTAAATATTTTATAGCCAAATTTGGAACGCCAAGGTATAGATCTTTACAATATACAGGAAAGAAAGTTAACGAACATGGGAGTCACAAAGCCCCCAGAGGATATGATGATGGTATGTGAGGACAGACACTTCAAAGGTCTTGATCCTAAGGCCTGGGCCATGAGCCAGCAGCCTGACAGCAGACTAGTAGCTTATCAGAAATGCAGAGTCAGAGGAATGTCATATGGCATAGAAATCATGAGTATCACTGAGAGAAAACTTGGTCAAAGATATTAGACAAAGCTCTTGAAATTAATTGGCTTGTGGGACTGGAATTCAGAATGTGTTACTTATAATAGTTAAGTGCACTTTATATTTTACCATTATTTTGTGCTACTAATCTTGAAAAATTAGAAAAGCAAAAGTCATTGGGCAAAAGTCTTAAACATCTATATTTCAAAATAGAATTCTACATTAAAGTATTAATGATTCCAAACTCATTTTAAGAAATTCTTTTCCTGCTCTTTATCTTTTTAGATATAGAGTGCTCTAGAAAAAGAAACATTCCTTTAAGTTTTGGCAATTTCTTGGTTTCCTTCAGTTTGTTTTTATTCTTAACTTTATTGAAGAATAATTAATACATATAGTTGTATTTATTTAAATTTTATAATGTAATGAATTAACATATGCATACATGGTAGAGTAATTAACCATGATCAACATAATCTGCACATTTATCACTTACATAGTTACATACCTAACTCTTTTTTTTTTTTTCCTGGTGTGAGAATGCTTAACACCTACTCCCAGCAATTTTCATTATACAAGGCCGTGCTATTAACAATACTCATTGGGCTGTACACTAGATCCTCAGAATTTTTTTTAATATAATTTTTTTAACACCAAAAACATTTTGTGTGGGGTGCAATCAATTAACAATATTGTGATAATATCAGGTGAACAGTTAAGGAACTCAGCCACACATATACACGTATCCATTTTCCCCCAAATCCCCCTCCCATTCAGGCTGGCATGTAACATTGAGCAGAGTTCTAGGTGATATATGATAGGTATTTGTTGGTTATCTGTTTTAAATATAGCAGTGTGTGCATGACTTTCCAAAACGCCTTAACTATCCCTTTTCCCCAGCAACCATCATTTCATTTTCTAAGAATGTCAGTTTCTTTCTGTTTTGAAAGCAAGTTCATTTGTATCATTTCATTTTAGATTCCACAAGTAAGGTATGTCATATGATATTTTTCCTTCTCTGTCTGACTTACTTCACTCAGTATGACATTTTCTAGGTCCATTCATGTTGCTGCAACATGGATCCATGGCCTTATTTCATTCTTTTTGATGGTTGATTAATATTGTATTATATACATGTACCATATCTTCTTTATCCATTCCTCTGTCAATGGACATTTAGGTTGTTCCTATAGTTGTCTTGGTTATTGTAAACAGTGCTGCAATGAACTGGGAAAAAGACTTGGGGTGCATATATATGCGCCTCCTATATATTGGGGTCCATATATATTTTCAGGCCATGTTTATCTCTATATATATACCCAGGAGTGGGCTTGCAGGCTCATATGATAGCTCTATTTTTAGTTTTTGTAAGGAACCTCCATACTGCCCTCCATAGTGGATGTACCAATGTACATTCCCACCAACAGTGCAGGAGGGTTCCCTTCTCTCCAGCTTTTGTTGTTTGTGGATTTTTTGATGCTAGCCATTCTGTATGAGGTGATATCTCATTGTAGTTTTGATTTGCATTTCTCTAATAACTAGCAGATTCCAATTGAGCTATTTAAAATCCTGAAAGATGATGCTGTGAAAGTGCTACACTCAATATGCCAGCAAATTTGGAAAACTCAGCAGTGGCCACAGGAATGGAAAAGGTCAGTTTTCATTCCAATTCCAAAGAAAGGCAATGCCAAAGAATGCTCAAACTACCGCACAATTGCACTCATCTCACATGCTAGTAAAGTAATGCTCAAAATTCTCCAAGCCAGGCTTCAGGAATATGTGAACTGTGAACTTCCTGATGTTCAAGCTGGTTTTAGAAAAGGCAGAGGAACCAGAGATCAAATTGCCAACATCTGCTGGATCATGGAAAAAGCAAGAGAGTTCCAGAAGAACATCTATTTCTGCTTTATTGACTGTGTGGATCAAAATAAACTGTGGAAAATTCTGAAAGACGTGGGAATACCAGACCATCTGACCTGCCTCTTGAGAAATCTGTATGCAGGTCAGGAAGCAACAGTTAGAACTGGACATGAGTACATCAAGGCTGTATATTGTCACCCTGCTTATTTAACTTATATGTAGAGTACATCATGAGAAACGCTGGACTGGAAGAAACACAAGCTGGAATCAAGATTGCCAGGAGAAATATCAATAACCTCAGATATGCAGATGACACCACCCTTATGGCAGAAAGTGAAGAGGATCTAAAAAGCCTCTTGATGAAAGTGAAAGAGGAGAGTGAAAAAGTTGGCTTAAAGCTCAACATTCAGAAAACGAAGATCATGGCATCCAGTCCCATCACTTCATGGGAAATAGATGGGGAAACAGTGGAAACAGTGTCAGACTTTATTTTTTGGGGCTCCAAAATCACTGCAGATGGTGACTGCAGCCATGAAATTAAAAGACGCTTACTCCTTGGAAGGAAAGTTATGATCAACCTAGATAGCATATTCAAAAGCAGAGACATTACTTTCCCAACAAAGTTTCATCTAATCAGAGCTATGGTTTTTCCTGTGGTCATGTATGGATGTGAGAGTTGGACTGTGAAGAAAGCTGAACACTGAAGAATTGATGCTTTTGAACTGTGGTGTTGGAGAAGACTCTTGAGAGTCCCTTGGACTGCAGGGACATCCAACCAGTCCATTCTGAAGGACATCAGCCCTGGGATTTCTTTGGAGGGAATGATGTTAAAGCTGAAACTCCAGTACTTTGGTCACCTCATGAGAAGAGTTGACTCATTGGAAAAGACTCTGATGCTGAGAGGGATTGGGGGCAGGAGGAGAAGGGGACGACAGAGGACGAGATGACTGGATGGCATCACTGACTCAATGGACGTGAGTCTGAGTGAACTCTGGGAGTTGGTGATGGACAGGGAGGCCTGGTGTGCTGCGATTCATGGGGTTGCAAAGAGTGGCATGACTAAGCGACTGAACTGAACTGAACTGAATAACTAACAGTGTTGAACATCTTTTCATGTGTGTTTTGACCATCTGTATGTCCTCTTTAGAAAAACGTCTATTCAGGCCTTCTGCCCATTTTTTGAGTGGGTTATTTGTTTTGATGCTAATAAGTGTCATAAGCTGCTTGCAAATTTTGGAGACTAACCCCTTATCAGTCACATCACTTGCAAGTATTTTCTCCCAATCTGTGGTTGTCTTTTTGTTTTGTTTATTGATTTCTTTTCTTTTTTTGGCTTTATTTTTATTTATTTTTTTAATTTAATTTTTAAACTTTACAATACTGTTTAGTTTTGCCAAATATCGAAATGAATCCACCACACGTATACATGTGTTCCCCATCCTGAACCCTCCTCCCTTTCTTGTGTATGTGTGTATGTTTTAATTTTAAGCAAGTTCCATTTGTTTATTTTTGCTTTTATTTCCATTATGCTGGAAGACGGATTGAAAACGATGTTGCTGTGATTCATATTGGAGAGTGTTCTGCCTATGTTTTCCTCTAAGAGTTTTATAGTGTCCAGTCTATCATTTAGGTCTTTAATCCATTTTTAGCTTACTTTTGTGCGTGAAATTAAGAAATTACCTAATGTCATTTTTTTACATGTGGCTGTCGAGTTTTTCCAGCCCCAGTTTTTGAAGAGACTGTCTTTCCAACATTGTGCAGTCTTGTCTCCTTTGTCATAGATTAATTGACTATAGGTACATGAGGTTATATCTGGGTTTTCAATCCTGTTCATTGATCTATATTCTTATTTTTGTGCCAGGACATACTATTTTGATGATTGCAGCTTTGTAGTATGGAGAAGGCAATGTCACCCCACTCCAGTACTCTTGCCGGAAAAAATCCCATGGACAGAGGAGCCTGGAAGGCTGCAGTCCATGGGGTCGCTGAGGGTCAGACACGACTGAATGACTTCACTTTCACTTTTCACTTTCATGCATTAGAGAAGGAAATGGCAACCCATTCCAGTGTTATTGCCTGGAGAATCCCAGGGACAGGGGACCCTGGTGGGCTGCCATCTCTGGGGTCGCACAGAGTCAGACATGACTGAAGTGACTTAGCAGCAGCAGCAGCAGCTTTGTAGTATAATTTGAAGTCAGGACACCTGATTCCTTCAGGTGCATTTTTCTTTCAAGATTGCTTTGACTATTCAGAGTCTTTTGTGTCTCCATACAAATTTTCAGGGTTTTATTTTTCTAGTTCTGTGAAAAATGCCATTGGTAATTTGTTACATGCTAAGTTGCTTCAATCATACCTGACTCTTTGCAAGCCTATGAACCCACCAGGCTCTTCTGTCCATGGGGCCTCTCCAGGCAAGAATACTGGAGTAGGTTGTCATGGCCTCCTTTAGGTAATCTTCCTGAACGAGGGATTGAACCCATGTATCTTACATCTCATGCATTGGCAGATGGGTTATTTACCACTAGTACCACCTAGGAAGCCCAGTAATTTGATAGAGATTGCATAGAATCTATAGATTGCCTTGGGTAGTATATTTGTTTTAACAATATTAATTCTTCCAATCCATGAACATGGTATACATCTTTTCATCTTTTATGTCTTCTATGATTTCTTTCATCAGCATCATAGTTTTTGGAGTACAGGTCTTTTGTCTTCTTCCGTTCAGTTCAATTCAGTCTCTGAGTCATGTCCAACTCTTTGAGACCCCATGAATCACATCATGCCAGGCCTCCTTGTCCATCACCAACTCCCGGAGTTCATTTAAACCCATGTCCATTGAGCTGGTGCTGCCATCCAGTCATCTCATCCTCTGTCATCCCCTTCTCCTCCTGTCCACAATCCCTCCCAGCATCAGGGTTTTTTCCTATGGGTCAACACTTCACATGAGGTGGCCAAAGTATTGGAGTTTCAGCTTCAGCATCAGTCCTTCCAATGGACACCCAGGACTAATCTCCTTTAGGTTGGACTGGTTGGATCTCCTTGCAGTCCAAGGGACTCTGAAGAGTCTTCTCCAACTCCACAGTTCAAAAGCATCAATTCTTTGGTGCTCAGCTTTCTTCACAGTCCAACTCTCACATCTATGCATGCTGCTGCTGCTGCTCCTGCTAAGCCACTGGAAAAACCATAGCTTTGACTAGACGGACCTTTGTTGGCAAAGTAATGTCTCTGCTTTTCAATATGCCATTTAGGTTGGTCATAACTTTCCTTCCAAGGAGTAAACATCTTTTAATTTCATGGCTGCAATCACCATCTGCAGTGATTTTGGAGCCCACAAAAATAAAGTCTGATACTGTTTCCACTGTTTCCCCATCTATCTGCCATGAAGTGATGGGACCAGATGCCAGGTTTATTTTTAGGTATTTTATTCTTTTTGATGCAATGATAAATGGAATTGCTTCTTGAATTTCTCTTTCTGCTCTTTCATTGTTAGTGTACAGAATTGCAATGTATTTCTTCCTTGCATTAATTTTGTAACCTGCAACTCTTCCAAATTCATTGATAAGTTCTAGTAGTTTTCTGGTAGCATCTATGTATAGTATCATGACATCTACAAACTGTGACAGTATAAATTCTTTTCCAATTTAGATTCCTTTTACTTCTCTTTCTTCTCTGATTGTTGAGGCTAGGACTTCCAAAACTATGTTGAATAAAAGTGGTGAGGATGGATATCCTTGCTTTGTTCCTGATTTTAGAGGGAATGCTTTCAACTTTTCACCATTGAGTATAATACTAGCTGTATGTTCGTCATATATGGCCTTTACTATGCTGAGTTATGTAACCTCTGTGCCCACTTTCTGGAGAGTTTTTATCACAAATGGGTGCTGAAATTTGTCAAAAGCCTTTTCTGAATCTATTGAGATGATCATATGATTTTTATTCTTCAATTTATTGATATACTGTACCATACTGATTTATTTTCAGATGTTGAAAAATCCTTACATTCCCTGGGATGAATTCCACTTGATCATGGTTATGATCTTTTTAATGTGTTGTTGGATACAGATTGCTAATATTTTGTTGGGGATTTTTACTTCTATGTTCATCAGTGTTATTGGTCTGTAATTATCTTTTTCGTGGTATCTTTGTCTAGTTTTAATACCAGAGTGATGATGGCCTCATAAAATGAGTTTGGACGTTTTTCTTCCTCTGCGGAACAGTTTCAGATGGGCAGGTGTTAACTCTTCTCTAAATACTTGATAAAATTCGCCTCTGAAGCCATCAGGTCCTGGACTTTAGTTGGTTGGGATGTTTTTAATCATAGTTTCAGTTTCACTGCTTGTGATTGGTCCATTCATATTTTCTATTTCTTCGGGTTCAGTCTACAGAGACTGTATATTTTGAAGAATTTGTCCATTTCTTCCAGGTTGTCCATTTTATTGACATAGAGTTGCTCATAGTAGTCTCATGATTCTTGATATTTCTGTGGAGTCAGTTGTAACTTCTCCTTTTTCATTTCTAATTTTACTGATTTGAGTCCTCTCCCTTTTTTTCTTGATGAAATTGGGTAAAGTTTTATCAATCTTATTTATCTTTTCAAAGAACCAGCTTTGTACTTGGATGCAATCTTAAAAATGACAGGATGATCTCTGTTCATTTCCAAGGTAAACCATTCAATATCATGGTAATCCAAGCCTATGCCCCAACCAGAGTAATGCTGAAGAAGCTGAAGTTGAATGGTTCTTTGAAGAACTACAAGATCTTTTAGAACTAACACCAAAAAAAGATGTCCTTTTCATTATAGGGGACTGTAATGCAAAATTAGGAAGTCAAGAAATGCCTGGCTGCTGCTAAGTCTCTTCAGTCGGTCCGAATCTGTGCGACCCCGTAGACGGCAGCCCACCAGGCTCCACAGACCCTGGGAGTCTCCAGGCAAGAACACTGGACCGGGTTGCCATTTCCTTCTCCAATGCATGACAGTGAAAAGTGAAAGTGAAGTTGCTCAGTCATGCCCAACTCTTAGTGACCCCATGGACTGCAGCCTACCAGGCTCCTCCATTCATGGGATTTGCCAGGCAAGAGTACTAGAGTGGGGTGCCATTGCCTTAACAGGCAAATTTGGCACTAGAGTATCGAATGAAGCAGGGCAAAGGCTAATAGAGTTTTGCCAAGAGAACACACTGGTCATTGCAAACACCCTCTTCCAACAACACAAGAGAAGACTCTATACATGGACATCACTAGATGGTCAACACCGAAATCAGATTGATTATATTCTTTGCAGCCAAAGATGGAGAAGCTCTATACAGTCAGCAAAAACAAGACCAGAAGCTGACTGTGGCTCAGATCATGAACTCCTTATTGCCAAATTCAGACTTAAACTGAAGAAAATAGGGAAAACCACTAGACTATTCAGGTATGACCTAAATTAAATCCCTTATGATTATACAGTGGAAGTGAGAAATAGATTTAAGGGACTAGATCTGATAGAGTGCCTGATGAACTATGGACGGATGTTCATGACATTGTAGAGGAGACAGGGATCAAGACCATCCTCATGGAAAAGAAATGCAAAAAACCAAAATGGCTGTCTGAGGAGGGCTTATAAACAGCTGTGAAAAGAAGAGAAGCGAAAAGCAAAGGACAAAAGGAAAGATATTCCCATTTGAATGCAGAATTCAAAAGAATAGCAAGGAGAGATAAGAAAGCCTTCCTCAGAGATCACTGCAAAGAATTAGAGGAAAACAACAGAATGGGAAAGACTAGAGATCTCGTCAAGAAAATTAGAGATACCAAGAGAACATTTCATGCAAAGATGGGCTTGATAAAGGACAGAAATGGTATGGACCTAATGGATGGAGAAGATATTAAGAAGAGGTGGCAAGAATATACAAAAGAACTGTACAAAAAAGATCTTCACGACCCAAATAATAGTGATGGTGTGATCACTGACCTAGAGCCAGACATCCTGGAATGTGAAGTCAAGTGGGCCTTAGAAAGCATCACTACGAACAAAGCTAGTGGAGGTGACGGAATTCCAGTAGAGCTATTTCAAATTCTGAAAGATGATGCTGTGAAAGTGCTGCACTTAATATGCCAGCAAATTTGGAAAACTCAGCAGTGGCCACAGGACTGGAAAAGGTCAGTTTTCATTCTAATCCCAAAGAAAGATAATGCCAAAGAATGCTCAAACTACCGCACAATTGCACTCATCTCACACACTAGTAAAGTAATGTTGAAAATTCTCCAAGTCAGGCTTCAGCAATACGTTAACCATGAACTTCCAGATGTTCAAGCTGGTTTTAGAAAAGGCAGAGGAACCAGAGCTCAAATTGTCAACATCCACTGTATCATGGAAAAACCAAGAGAGTTCCATAAAAACATCTATTTCTGCTTTATTGACTATGCCAAAGCCTTTGACTGTGTGGATCACAATAAACTGTGGAAAATTTTGAAAGAGATGGGTATACCAGACCAGCTGACCTGCCTCTTGAGAAACCTATATGCAGATCAGGAAGCAACAGTTAGAACTGGACATGGAACAACAGACTTGTTCCAAATAGGAAAAGGAGTACATCAAGGCTGTATATTGTCACCCTGCTTATTTAACTTATATGCAGAGTACATCATGAGAAATGCTGGGCTGGAAGAAGTACAAGCTGGAATCAAGATTGCCGGGAGATGTGCTCGCTTCGGCAGCACATATACTAAAATTGGAACGATATAGAGAAGATTAGCATGGCCCCTGTGCAAGGATGACACGCAAATTCGTGAAGCGTTCCATATTTTTGGGAACGCGGGTATACCTGTGGCGGATTCATTTCGATATCTGGCAAAACTAATACAATATTGTAAAGTTTAAAAATAAAATAAAATAAAAAAAAAAGATTGCTGGGAGAAATATCAATAACCTGAGATATGCAGATGACACCACCCTTATGGCAGAAAGTGAAGAGGATCTAAAAAGCCTCTTGATGAAAGTGAAAGAGGAGAGTGAAAAAGTTGGCTTAAAGGTCAAAATTCAGAAAATGAAGATAATGGCATCTGGTCCCATCACTTCATGGGAAATAGATGGGGAAACAGTGGAAACAGTGTCAGACTTTAATTTTTTGGACTCCAAAGTCACTGCAGATGGTGACTGCAGCCATGAAATTAAAAGATGCTTGCTCCTTGGAAGGAAAGTTATGACCAACCTAGATAGAATATTGAAAAGCAGAGGCATTACTTTGCCAACAAAGGTTCGTCTAGTCAAGGCTATGGTTTTTCCTGTGGTCATGTATGGATGTGAGAGTTGGACTGTGAAGAAAGCTGAGCACCGAAGAATCAGTGCTTTTGAACTGTGATGTTGGAGAAGACTCTTGAGAATCCCTTGGACTGCAAAGAAATCCAACCAGTCCATCCTAAAGGAGATCAATCCTGGGTGTTCATTGGAATGACTGATGCTGAAGCTGAAACTCCAATATTTTGGCTACCTCATGAGAAGAGTTGTCTTATTGGAAAAGACCGTGATGCTAGGAGGGATTGGGGGCAGGAGGAAAAGGGGACGACAGAGGATAAGATGGCTGGGTAGCAGCACCGACTCAATGGACATGGATTTAAGTAAACTCCAGGTTGTTGATGCACAGGGAGGCCTGGTGTGCTGCGATTCATGGGGTCACAAAGAGTTGGATACGACTGAGCAACTGAACTGAACTGAACTGATATTTGCAGTTGTTTTGTCTCGATTTCATTTATTTCTGCTCTGATCATTATGATTTCATTCCTTCTACTCACTTTAACTTTTCTTTGTTCTTCTTTCTCTAGTTGTTTTAAGTATAAAGTTAGGTTGTTTATTTGAGATTTTTATTGTTTCTTGAGGTAAGATTGTATTGCTATAAGCTTCCCTCTTTGAATTATTTCTTCCTTTTGGTTTCTGTCCTCCTAATGTTGGTCCAGTGGTTTGTGTTATCTTTGTATAGGGTGAGATTTGTGCTGAGTTTTGTTTGCTTGTTTGTTTGTATGTTTTTCCCCTGATGGGCAAGGCTGAGTGAGGTAGTAATCCTGTCTGCTGATGATTGGGTTTGTATTTTTCTTTTGTTTGTTATTTAGTTGAGGCATCCTGCACAGGGTGCTACTGGTGGTTGGGTGATGCTGGATCCTGTATTCGAATGGTTTCCTTTGTGTGAGTTCTCACTATTTGATACTCCCTAGGGTTAGTTATCTGGTAGTTTATGATCTTGGAGTCAGTGCCCCCACTCCAAAGGCTCAGGGCTTGATCTCTGGTCAGGAAGAAAGATTCTACAAGTGAGTTGTTATGGCATTAAGTGAGATTAAAACAAATACTCCAGAATGAGAAACCAAAGAGGAACCCCAGACAAATGGCAGTTACAAAATCAGGCAAATAATAATTAAAATAATGGAATATACACATATACATATACACCCATAAGCAAACTCAAAACAGTCCAACAAAAGTAAAGTACAGTAGATTGCCCTGGGAAATCAAAAATTATATTTACCAGTTAGAACAAGACTAATTAAAGCACAAACTGGAAAACAAAACTAAAGCAAGGTGCCAAGTGGGAAATAAAGCAATGAAAACAAAACTAACAAATATACTAACAGGAAAGGAAATAAAGAGAAGAGAAAAGAATAGATATGAAAAGCTAGATAGAGGTAGATGAAGAAGATGTATATATTCTAAAAATTAGCTGCAAGGGGAAAAGAACAGAGGCAAAGGCAAACAAATATAGAAAAAAATAATAGATTTTAAAAACCTAAAATTATAAAAAAGAGAGAAAAAAAAAGAAGAAAGAAAAACAGAGAGAGAAAAAAAAGGAAAACTCCACAAAACTGCAAAAGGCCAACAGAGAGGCAGAGGTTTATAACAATAATAAAATATGTGACTGAATGGTACACATATACATATATACCCATAAACAAAATCGAAACAATCCAACAAAAATAAAATACAATAGACTGACCCAGAGAACAAAGGAAACCAAAAATTGTATCTACCAGTTAAGAACAAAATTAACTAAAGCACAAACTGGAAAATAAAACTAAAGCAAGGTGTCAATTGGGGAATAAAGCAATGAAAACAAAGCTAACAAATAAGTTGAGAGGAAAGAAAGAATAGATATGCAAAGTTAAATAGAGGTAGCTAAATAAGATTTATATACATTAAAGATTAACTGCAAGGGGGAAGAACAGTAGGAAAAGCAAACAGATAATTAAATATAGAAAAAATAACAATAGGCTTAAAAATTTAGAAGTTAAAATTTTAAAAAGGGAAAAGGGGGGGGGCGGGAATAAAGGAAAATGGAAAACACATAACTGCAAAACCAAAATAGAGGCAGAGGTTTATAACAAAAATAAAGAGTGTGACTGAGGAAAAAAAGAAAAAAAGCTCAAAAGCTTAATTAAATTTCATAGTGCCAATAAAATTGACAACTACAACACGGGGGTGGGGGGAGGTTAAAAAAAGGGGAAAAAGAATCCAAAAGAATCTAAAGAACAAGTCAAAACATAAGAATAATAAATGCTTTTCTTGAGTCACTGCTGTCAGAGTCCTTTCCCTTGCTGAGAGTCACAGCCCACCTCACTTCCCTAGGATGACCTCCAACTCTGTGTTGATTTCTGGACCTGCTTTGGGGGCAGTTCAGATTCTAATCTGGTCCTACTCCTGTGTGTTCTTGCCTCCAATGTCCACAGCTATCAGCACTAGTGCGTTTTCTTTTGTGGGAGCTCTCAGTGTTCTTTTATATATTCCATAGATACAGAGTCTGCCTAGTTGATCTTGTGGATTTAATCTGCAGCTTGTACACCCTGTGGAAAGGTTTTGGGTCTTCTTCCTTACCCACACTGCCCCTGGGTTTCAATTGTGGTTTTATTTCCACCTGTGCATGTGGGTTGTTCACTGGGCTTTGCTTCTGAGTCTGGCCTAGAGTACTTGGGTTTGCTAAAGGGCCTGGTGTAGAGGTGGTGCAGCTGCATGGGTCACAGAGGTTCTGGTAGCACCAGGTAATCAGGGGAGTTGGCAGCTAGGGCAGCAGGAAATATGGTGCCTTAGAAGGGTATAGCAACTAGTCTTGGCCAATATGCTCCAGTATTCTTGCCTGGAGAACCCCCCTGACAGAGAAGCCTGGCAGGCCACAGTCTACAGAGCTGCAAATAGTTGGACACAACAGAAGCAACCCTCCACACATAGACAAAAGGCTTTTTTCTTTTTTTTGCCTGTGGCAGCTCTATCTCAGTGAGAGTTGAGCGTGAGTGTGGTGCAGCTGCTTGGCTTGCAGGGACCCTGGTGGCACCAAGTGTGCAGGAACATGGACTGCCTCCACCGCATGAGTTATGGCCCTATCAGAGTTTTTTTTTTTCTTCCAAGCCTCTTGAAGCTGGCAATCAAAAGGCCTTTTCACCAGTCTTTCTCTGAAGCTTCACCTGTTGGGGGCCAGAGTGAGGTACTCCGCCCGTGGCAAAGGTCATGAGAAAGGAGGTTCAACATCCTCAAAGGCGGGATCGAGCCTCAGGAGTCCCCCTGAAAATCCTCAAGCATCTACCCCCATAACCAGAGCCTGCCTACTTTACTACTTTGTGCTCTCCCCTACACCTCTGACTTTACTGGGGGCTGTCCCCCACCACCTCTTTCGGAGAAGGAGTTAACTTAGAGCTCCAGTTAATAATAATTCCTGGGCGTGATAGGAGTGTTTCAACCTACAAACTCCTCTGAAGGTTCTCTAGCCTGCCTGATGGGCTTGTCCGGCCACATGTGATTGCTCACAGCCTCCCAACCATGAGAGGCATGAGATGCTTTAAACCTTCTAAAAACAGGTTCCTTAGAAAAGTTAGAAAACTATTAGTATAAGTATAATGGGCTGATTAGAAATTGTATTGGTGAAGGGTTTTTCATTTGTTGAGCCAATGTTTGTTGCTAAGTCTCCACATCCCCTGCCCTTACGCACATTAATGAATATATAGAAGAAATAAGTATTAACCTTTGATATTAATCACGTTAGACCTTAGGCTAAGTAAGTTCTTTCCTTAACTAAAACCCACTACACCCTCACCCTATAGGAATGTAACTTTATTTAGGTGGCGTCTGTTTTAAGAATAATCACCCTTGGAGAAAAAAGTGCTCTGGTTGACTGACCACTGTCACAAGGAGAGGGTCATAAATTGTCAGCAGGCCCCCTGGCCAGAAGATGATGTAACACCCCTAAGACCTCTGTATACATTTGTGTGAAGCACCTGACTTTAATAAAAGTCAGGACTGCTTTCCCCACGTGACTTTTGTATAACATCTCAGTGTATAAAAACAGACTCTGGAAAATAAAAAATTGGGATCAGTTCCTCGAAAGACTGGTCTCCCCATGTCTCTCTCTCTCACTCTGGCTGAGTCTCCATCTGGAGTGCGGAACCCGCCATGCTTACTAATTATGCCTGGGCTTCTAAGATCCGACCGGGGAGGCCTCAGTGTCTCCTCTCCTTCGGGAGAACGGAAGGACACCTGCGGCCTACGTAAGTGGTGCAAGCTTCCTGTCTTGAAGTTTTATTGGTCTCCCGCATAAACCAAGCTACTCAGCCTCTTTTCTCCACTGAATTTTCCTACTGAGCTATCCTCATTCTATTACTCTTTATATCTTTGATGGATATTTAAATAGTCGCCTAAGCCATCTCCCCTTCGAATACCCGGGATCAGCCGGGGCTGGACCCTGGCATTCACCCATTCAGGCACTTAATTAGAGGGCTCCCTTGCCTGAGGTCCTTCTCTGTTGTTCAGCCTGTCAGGCACATAGAGGATCACCCCTGGCTGGGGTCCTACTGTGTAAATAGGGCATCAGGCACTTAAAGAGCACCTTAGGTGGGATCCTACTCTGTAGTTCAGTGCATCAGGCAGTTGATGGTCTAGCCTCTCTATTGTTCAACTGCTGATGTTGGCATGTGGGGAGAGAGAGGCTATGGTGATGGCTCCACCCCCTACAGGTGACTCATCAGTATCACCTTGCTTCCATGGCTGCCTGACTTTCCTCCACAGGCATTTCCCACCACAATCTCCTCCTTCACATACCCTCAATCCGTCTCTTTGCAGTCAACAGCAGCCCTCACCCTGGCATTGCCCCACAATCCCTAAACTCCAGCTCCCAGATGCTGTGCTTTCCGGGCGACCTGCATCCATGTTTGGGGTCTGTATAGCTGTGGCAAAGACTGTCTGATCCATTCCATTTAGGCTGCCACAGATCAGCTGTTTCACTTTCAGCCTCAAATATTTCTCCTCTGACTCAGACAATTGCTCTGATGTGGGGATTGGACCCTGCTTCAGTTCTCCCACCCGCTGAGGGCAGATCCATTCCTAGTAACACTCCTGTCTCCCCCACCCTTCCCCACCCCCCCGCCCCTGGCCCAGTTCCTTTGTCCTATGGAGTTTTGCGTGGTTCTATACATTCTTTTCAGCTGGTCAGGTACCCCTGTTCACCCTCAGCTGGTGTTCTGCATGCACCTTTGTATCTGAAGGTATATTCTTGATGTATCCATGGAAAGAGATGTACTCCACATCCACCTACTCCTCTGCCATCTCTTCCCTCTCTACCTTACTCTTGTTAAAATTAAGGTCCAGTAAAATTAAATGCATATAATTATTTTAAAAATAAGATGTAACATTAATTTATGTATAATTCAGAAAGAGAAAACTGCCAATTAAATAGTGGCATAGTGTTTTCTAATAACTCAGACTTTTTATTTTATATTTATTGAAAACCATTTTTTTTTCCCCAGTCGTGTCATGTTGCCAAGAAAAAAAAACAAGCTGTGTGCACATGATCTATGCTCCCTTTGGCAAACAGGCATTGTAAAATCTGTCAATAGCAAGACACAAAACTATTTAGATTTGCAAAACTTAAAAACTGAGTACTTATAAAACTTCTTTCTTTCTTTTTTTCTATAGATTTCCTTTCTTCTCTTGTTCCTCTTCCTCTCCTTCCTCAGTCTCTTCTCCCTTCCTTTTTTCTTTTTTACTCCATTTCATTCGAAGTCTTATCTCCCTCTTATCTCAACTTTGCAGGAAAACAAGCTCAAAGAGAATAACAAAGAAGTAGTAGCTTGAAAGGAAAGTAGGCATAGACTTTTAAAATTTGCTTTGTATTTTTATGGAATGGTAGTTTTGAGAATTCAATAGTGCAGAAAATACAGCAAGCCTTCAGTTTCAGGGGAATGTTGCTGAACTTGTCTTTTAGACCAGTTGTAAGTTAGGCTATTCAAAATCTGTAGGAACTCATGAATGCATGAAAGGAGAGAGATGTTAACCAAATTGCCCTTCCCCCAAATAGAAGGCATCTGGGTTTTCCCTAAATTTTATAGTTTTGGGAATTAAACATAGTAGCCATATTATTACATAAAACTTGAGAAATTGTTTACACATATGCTGTTCAACAGAATGAGAGACTAGAAGATTTCAAAATTTAGCAACGCAAAAATAAAACAAACAAAAAAAAATTTTTCATTTCTTGTGCAGCCTAGCTCCACATCCTCTGGCTACACTAAAAGTCTCTGTCCTCATAAATTTTCTGTATATATAAAAGGAATCCTGATACAAATACACAGAAGACAAGGAGCTTAAAATTTGACCTAATACGTAGTTTGACTTCCTTCTATTAACAATCGTGACATCTTAGGAATTACAAAACCTGTAGTAATTATAAGATGGACAATGAGGACTTCCCTGGTAGTCCAGTGGTTAAGAATCCACCTGCTAATGCAGGGGACACAGGTTCAATCTCTGGTTCGGGAAGATCCCACATGCTGTGGAGCAGTAGTTGCTCCACAACTACTGAAACCTATGAGCCTATGGCCTGTGCTCCATGACAAGAGAAAACACTGCAATGAGAAACCCCGTGCACAGTGGCAAGAGTGTAGCCTCTGTTCCAGCAATTAGAAAAAGACTGCATGTAGCCACGAAGACCCAGTGCAGCCAAAAATAAATACATAAATATAATTTTTTAGTCCCACATTCCTCAACTAAAAGACATTGTACACCACAGTGAAGATCAAAATCTTGTATGCCATAACTAAGACCCAGTGCAACCAATAAATAAATGAATAATAACTTTTAAAAACTGATGGACAATGATTAAGGTAATATTTCTAGATTTTTTAAGCATTTAATGCACAAATTAAAATTTAAATATTGTATATTAAAGTTATTTAAAATAGATTCCATGCTTGTTATTTCACATGTGGGATAAAAGCATGTAAAATGAAAAGTGAATTTCAGTTGTTATTTATGTATATATGTTTATATATGTGTATATTTTATTTATGTGTATATGTTTGTATATATGCATTTCAATAGCTGAATATGCACTCTTTCTTGTGGTCATGAAATTGACACTGGCTCCATATTCTGTCCTGTGACATTGTTGTCTCTTTAATCAATGAAATTTGGGCTTCAGTGGTTATATTAACTGTCTTCTTTTAATAAAGAAATGCCTTACAAATTAAATAATGAGAATGATTTCATTCTCATGCACACAATGTTCTCAGTTACAGGAAAAAACTCATTGGGAAAGTGTAATACCACATAAATAAGTCCACACATAATGAATCTGGAAATCCAGTGAAGCAGTGACTTTCAGTCTACATGTGCTGCTGGTATCTGTCACCACAGGAGATGCACACCTTAAGCTATGAATTTTCTTTCTTTTTTTTTTTTTTTAATGACCCAGGTGTTAGCTCAAGGAGGAAAAAAGATTAGGTATAAAAATTAAGTGATGTAATAAGGGTAGATCACGTTATAATATTTTCTAGAATTATTATGCAGACTGTTCTATACCTTGAAGCCTGAGTTGGATGCAATTGTGTGTAAGAGCAGGGACATAGCTAGGTTCAAAGCCTGGTTGTAGAACTAATACACTTATTGCTTAATCTCTTTCAACTTCAGTTTCTTTGTCTATAAAATCAAAATGATCATGCTTATTATTAGAAGGTTGTGAAGCTTGAGTGAATCAATGTATGTAAATCCACAGTGCCTGGTATGTTAAAAAATAGCAACTATTACTAGTAGGGATAAAACTAGTATTTTTATTGAAATAAATATAATCTTACTTCAGGAAGTGTGTAAGCGATATTTTTATGGGTCTAGCATACTTGGCTTCCCTGATAGCTCAGATAAGGCTTGGATTCAATCTCTGGGCCAGGAAGATCACCTGGAGAAGGGAATGGCAACCGACTCCAGTGTTCTTGCCTGGAGAATTCCATGGACAGAAGACCCTGGTGGGCTACAGTCCACAGGGTCACAAAGAGTTGAATCCGACTGAGCAACTTTCACTCATTCAGTGTTCTCTTATTATTAAAGCTACAATTCCTTCTTTAGGGGATCCAAGTTAAGCTTTGGAGATCACATCATAGCAGAAGGGACCAGTCTAATTTGACACTTCACAGAGTTTTATGACAATTTTTTTCTTCTAGTTTGAAAACATTAAAATATGGTCTTCAATGTTTTTACCACCACCAAAGCCCATATTGCATAATGAAGGAAGAAGGGAGAGATTGTGGTTGTGTTGTTTCCATAATGTACATGGCCTGCAGCACTGATAATTTATCATCATGTCATTACTACTAATATCTTGCATTGTTTTATACTCAAAAGTATGCTCTCAAAATTATAGTGAATCAGAAACATCCAGATCCCTAAGAAGAGGACATAATGATATAGAATATAAGGAAAAAAATTCTAAAGTAATTAGATGGAAATTCAAAGGGAAATTCAATAGGAAAAGTAATTATACTAACAGATAGTTATTCAAAATTAGTCTTCTAGAAAAAGAAAAGAAGTGCAAGATCTTTGGTTTGCATTCCAAAGAGGACACTCTTAAAAATCATCTACCTTCCAAACTAACTATGCCCTTTAAGATGCCACAAAAAAAAAAAAAAAAAGATGTCTAGGAGCAGAAAACATACCTGTGCTCCTAAGGGCCATATAGTCCCTGAATAAGTCAATTTTTGCTTCAGTAACATACAATCTCCAAATTCCAGTCCTTAGCACAAGTATTAACTTCTTGCTCATGTTATATGAAGGCTGTGGCTTGTTCTGAGAAGTAAACCACATTTCTTCTTCTAGCACCACATGGAACATCCAAGCCCTGCTTGGAATGTGGTGATTCCCTAGCAGAGAGCAAGGGTACAGGATAAATGAAACAATACAAACAAAATAGCCAAAATTAGTTTAAATTTTTTTTTAAAAAGAAAGAAAGAAAAATAAAAACAAGTAACTAGATTTTCAAAATAAGAAACTAACAATGTAGGCTAAGATTATCTAGGAAGATTCATTAAAAATATATATATATATATTTTAGAAATAAAAGAATCATCTCTTAGCCTCCAATTATGTGTGTGTGTGTGTGTGTGTGTGTGTGTGTGTGTGTGTGTGTTTAGTTGCTCAGTTTTCTATTCTTTGAGACCCCATGAACTATAGCCCACCAGGCTCCTCTGTTCATGGGATTCTCCAGACAAGAATACCAGGATGGGTTGCCATTCCCTTCTCCAGGGGATCTTTCTGACCCAGGGATCAAACCCAGACAGATTATTTACATTCTGAGTCACCAGGGAAGCCCACCTTCCTATTTTATCAGTCCCTAAATTACCAATTCAATGTATACAACATCTTGCAAATCTGCCATTTCTTTGTCTTTAGTATGTCTTGTGGCTTATCTCTTGGCTGGTCTATTAGAATAGTTTTCCTAATGTCTGTTCAGGCCTCTCTTTGATTCATCATCTTATTGTTGCCTTCTCTCCATTTAAAACTTTGAAAATGTCACTCACCTACCCAGGATTCTTCAATATTTCTCCAATGTTTACTGGAAACATCTAAAATATCTTGCATCAAAGTGCCTGATGCATTGACCCCTGCCCACCTATAATGCTTTATTTCCTTCTTTCCTGGGCTTCCACACACATTTTCCATCTCAACCCTTTTGAACTGTTTGCATTTTCTGACTTCATGCTACTTGCCTCTTTAACCCACACAAAAATTATCCATTTTGTTTGATTGAAATGACCTGCTTCTATTTTTGCATGAATGAACTCTTGTATATTTCTCAAGTCTAAATTCTGATAACACCTACCCTCTGGAGCTTGACCTGATTCTCTGAGAAAAATTAAGAGCCTTTTTTTTTCCCCCTTTTCCCCACTGAATTCTGTACATAACATTTCAACAAATGTTCCTCTTCTCTTTTCTTACTCAGAAAATGAATTTTATCAGCATCCTAGACAGATTGTCAAAACCAATCTGCAATGTAAAATTCAAATTTGAATTGTTAGGCCAAGTAGACATTTGTGTCAGTTTAACTAGTATCAGTTCAGTTCAGTTCAGTCGCTCAGTCGTGTCCGACTCTTTGTGACCCCATGAACTGCAGCACGCCAGACCTCCCTGTCCATCACCAACTCTTGGAGCCCATCCAAGCCCATGCCCATTGAATCAGTGATGCCATCCAACCATCTCATCCTCTGTTGTCCCCTTCTTCTCCTACCCTCAATCTTTCCCGGCATCAGGGTCTTTTCCAATATGTCAGCTCTTCGCATCAGATGGCCAAAATACTGGAGTTTCAGCTTCCACTCTAAAAAATAAAAGTAAATTTTTATGAGATTGTTTCATAAGCAGCCTCAAAACAGAGTGCTAAATTATGTGATTGAAGTTGTATTATCAGGCCCTGATAGTTCTGTACACCTCTCTAAACATAACTCTTACTGCAAGGCTGGCTGAGGATTTAACCTCAGAGGGTAGTTCATCCTTCTGGGAAAAAGTACAGGGTTTTTACTGTTCTGGGCTCCAAAATCACTACAGATGGTCACTGCAGCCATGAATTTAAAAGACGCTTACTCCTTGGAAGGAAAGTTATGACCAACCTAGATAGCATATTCAAAAGCAGAGATATTACTTTGCCAACAAAGGTTCGTCTAGTCAAGGCTATGGTTTTTCCTGTGGTCATGTATGGATGTGAGAGTTGAACTGTGAAGAAGGCTGAGCGCTGAAGAATTGATGCTTTTGAACTGTGGTGTTGGAGAAGACTATTGAGAGTCCCTTGGACTGCAAGGAGATCCAACCAGTCCATTCTGAAGGAGATCAGCCCTGGGATTTCTTTGGAAGGAATGACGCTAAAGCTGAAACTCCAGTACTTTGGCCACCTCATGCGAAAAGTTGACTCATTGGAAAAGACTCTGATGCTGGGAGGGATTGGGGGCAAGAGGAGAAGGGGACGACAGAGGATGAGATGGTTGGATGGCATCACTGACTCTATGGACATGAGTCTGAGTGAACTCCGGGAGTTGGTGATGGACAGGGAGGCCTGGTGTGCTGCGATTCATGGGGTCGCAAAGAGTCGGACATGACTGAGCGACTGATCTGATCTGATCTGATCTGATCTAGATGGCTATGATCAACTTTTGTCTTTGCAGTCCTCTTTGTCAGTCTTCCATGATTTAATGAGTTTCATTTTTATTGACATTTTTTCTTAAGCTATCACATATGCGCTACCGGCATTATATATATATAATGTGTATTACATATGTAAGGTCATTTTCTAAATTCTCCACTCAGTGGCTAAGACTATTTCCAAGTAAAGTACATACAGAAGTGAATGAGTAACATACCTCTTTCTGTGTCTTTAGCCCATTAGTTCTCTTCTAATTCATGAAGCTACATATAATATCTACTTTTTTTTTTTTTTTCCAGTTGACACCCTTGTCAAACATTTACATCCTCTGCTTACTTTCTTGGGCCAGTTTCAGCGTCCCTCTTCAGCTTTTGTTTAATTGCAAGATTTCAAGCCTCTTTTTCATCCTTATATGTTCTCCAGTTCTCTGCATCCTTCTTAGAGAATAGTAGTAACGGTGAGCAACATCATCACAGTGTGATAAAAGAGCAGGATTACCTATGTTCACTTCCTTCTCCATTTATTCACGTAATTAACCACTTGGCGAGCCAGTTGGTATTTGTGGATCTTCTGCTGTACATGGTGGTGTCTCAGACTGTAAAGAATCTGCCTGTAATTCAGGAGATCTTAATTCAATCCCTGGGTAAGGAAGATCCCTGGAGAAGGGAATGACAACCTACTCCAGTATTCTTACTTGGAGAATCCCATGGACAGGGAAGCCTAGCAGGCTACAGTCCATGGAGTCACCAAAAGTCAGATACAACTGAGCAACTAAACATGAAGCATGAAGCTGTATTATGACAAATAGGACTAAATGAGAAATAGGGATTTAGGTGATTTAGACATGCAAATATGTTATGTAAACTTGCTCTAAGAGACAGGCTCTGCTGGCTCTACCCAGGGTGAGAAATAAGAACTTCTAAGAGGAGGTTATGCTGATTTGTTTTCTGAAAGATGACAAAGAGTTTACAAGTAGAAGAACATCATTAGAAATGAAAAGCACATGCAAAGGATTGTGGTGCCAGGAAAAGTTAGGAAAGGCAGAGAATCCACAGGACAAAAATACGGGACAAGACACCAGGGCACAAAGGTAATCCTGACAATAAGAGCTAATGGTAAAGGAGGCTTTTGCACACAGAAGAGGGTGGTTTATACCACTGGAGGAAGAGGGTGACCTTCCTGGGATGTCTGCAAGGATGTTATGTCCTTTCCACACATAAACCACTGAGTGAGTAAATTCAGTATGTGTGTAGAGACGACAGTGAAAACTCAGAAACTACAAGCAGAGACACATCAGAGGGATCTTGGGACAACTACAATTAGACATGATGAGGGCACAGATTCAGGCAGGATTTGCAGTAAGTTGGAAGAATTTATTGAACTTAGGGATTGAATTATTTTGAGAGTGAAAGGAAGGGTTCAGTGAAAAATTTGTTTCTGCCTTAAGTAACTGAAGGGCTTCCCTGATAACTGGAGACCCTGGTTTGATGCCTAGGTAGGGAAGATCCCCTGGAGAAGGGAAAGGCTACCTATTACAGTGTTCTGGCGTGGAGAATTCTATGGACTGTATAGTCCATGGGGTTACAAAATGTCATATATGACTGAGTGACTTTCACTTTAAGTAACTGAAAGACTGGAAAGGCCATGAGTGGAGACAGGAAATTCAGGGGGAGAAGCCGCCTGGATGAAAGAAGTTCAGTTTTAGGCAAAAAGACAGAAACTCATCTGTAAAAACTCAAGTATATATTTTATAAAATGCATTACTAGAATAAAATGTGGGAAGTATATAGTGACTACAATGAGATATCTTATGAAAACATAGGCCTTGTTGATAAGACCTTATATATGGCATATAATGAGTATCAAGCACTTTAAATATATAAATTTAATTTTTATTCCTACAAGTTAAGAGTCTTCTGGTAAATGTTTAAGTTTTAATATTTTATACAGATTTTACTCTAAGTAGATTTCCTCTCAATCATGACTAATTTGGGGAAAAATAATATTTTAACACATTAATAATTAAAAGTCCTGAGGTTTTTATTTATTTATTTATATGAAGGAACTGAATTAATGAGGTTCTAACATATTCGATAAGCATCCTTGAGAGTCCTGGATTCAATTACCTCTTCTTTAATAAGTGTTGCTTCATTTAGAGCCTCCAGTTGTCTGTAATTTCAATTACTTACCTCTGTGAAAGAATAGTTTTATCTTGTCATTTCCAACTCAAGTTACAGTGGAAACTGTTAATAACGCTCCTTTAGGAAAATGATGCTGTCAGCTTTTGTTCTCAGATAACAATGTAAACAAAATAATTATTTTATAATTGATTTATTTTATATTTATAATCTTAATATGAATGGTAGGGGAAATTGCCTCTAGGAATGAGGGGGAATTGCAAAATAGGAGGTGGCAGATATGATGGAGGGAGAACACTGCTGCTGTGGAGGATACAGCTGCGGCCAGGCTCCTGGATGCATGTCTGTGAGCTGACCCTCAGCACTGGACAGACCCCCAGCCCACACTCTCAGCTCCAGGTCCTAAGCAACAGGACAGTGGGCACCAGGAGAGTTCTTTTTTTTTTTTTTTTTAGTTTTTACTTTTAAAATTGAAGTACAGTTGATTTACAATGTTGTGTTGGTGTCAGGTGTATAACAAAATGATTCAGTTATACATATACATGTATCTATTCTTTTTTAGATTCTTTTTCCTTATAAATTATTACAAAATATTGTGTTGTTCCCTGTGCTATAGACCAGGTCCATTATTGGTTATTTATTTTACACATAGTAGTGTGTTTATGTTCATCCCAAACTCCTAATTCTTTTTACAAAAGGCCAGCATGTGTGGTATATGAGGAGAGATGGTTACAGAGGAGCCATGGCTCTTACTGTTATTTTTTATTTCCTATCCATATGGGGACATATGGACACATTCTGAGTAGTGGGTGAGTAGAAGGCCACACACAATTTCTAAGACATTTCCAAAGCTTCCCAGGACAGTTCCCAAGGGTAGAGGCCTCCTCACACCCGTCAGAACCAAGCTATCTGCTGAGCACTCCCCTGGTGCAACATTAAGTTCGGCCTCCCTCTGCGGATAGAGTTCTCACCTTCCCCACTCAGGAGTCATTTCTTCAGTGTAGATATTTATCCACCAATAAAATTCTGTTCTTTCCATTGATATGTGGTTCTTTGTGAGCCATACCAGACTTGGCCCCTCAGACCGGGGAGCTGGCATACAGCCCTACTCCGACTCACTGCTCATTCCTCATACATGACTTGCATGGTTGTAACCAGCACCTCTCTTTTCAGTCCTATCAAATTTCTGTATTGTTCTGTTCTATGTGCTAAATATGGGGGAGTCTCAGCATGTCCTCAAGAACAGGGCAGCACACAGGAGGTGCCCTGCATTTATACACCTCCTTCCTCAGATAACCTGGCTTTGGCCTCAAGGGAGTGAGAATCTCAGCACTGAAAAGTCCTGTTACTTCTATTCCTCTATACCCCAGGCATACCTCAGGGGCACTGCCCTGTCAGAGGTGTGCAATTCCCTTCCATACTAGCTGCTGGCTAACTGTGGTCTGTGATCCCCATTCATCAGCATCAATTCACCTGGGCATCTGGGAAAGTCTCAGACCCTACTCCACACACTACCCTGTGTTTAAAGCCCTGCATGCAATTATGGGAATCAGGGCATGAGAGTGCAGGTTCATAGCTTCTTTAGAAATGCAAATAATTCTAGGACCTCAGCCTCATCCACTGAACTAGAATCTTGAGATGAAGACCAGGAAACAGACACAGTAAGCTCTCCAGGTGGTTCTATGTCCACAAATGTATAGGAATCACAGCTCTTTGCTGCTGGATCCTGGTAGCAACTCTCCTCACAGCACCATGCAGAGAATATTTCAACTGGGGACTGTAATTCTGTGAGTGGGACCTGCTATGATGTATAAAGAGAGGGACCTCTGTCATGCCTGGGTTCCAAAGCTATCTGAAAGGCCAGATAGACAAAAGTGGACACTTGTAGCCCAACCGACTCTGAGTTAGTGGTGCACGCCCAGTGCCTATCCCAAAGTTCTGTGTTATTACCATGAAAAAAGGATACTGTAGACAACCTCTAGAAATGTCAGTCACCTACATAGGCAGAGTATTTTTGCTTGTATTTTTGTTTGGAGAATAAAGACCCATTCCTAATACCTGTTGTTACAAATCAGCCCAGCCCCATCTCTCACTTTGAGAGCACACTGTGGTATTCCCCCTCTACACATTCTCAGAATCCAGTTTTCTTTTCTGTTTTTGCCTAGCCAGCAATTCTTTAATGAGTGCCAGTTGTCCCCCCATTACCAACTGGGAGGGCATTGACCACAGGCCTGGGAGTGCCAGGCACCTCTACCTCTGTGCTTCCCTGCAAAGCCCCTGGTCTGCAACTATGAACATCACACCGACATCTTCCACCAGTATCTCACACTTCTCTCACTCTGGTCCCAGATGCTTCAGTTCTGAAAGGAACCCCAGGTTCACCTGTGAGTGGATGTGGACAAACGCTCAGTATCTGTGGATGAGGCAGAAAAGAAACTTTTGACTAATCCAGGATTATTTCTCTTGACCTTTGTTCTCCTTGGAGAAAAAAGGAATTTTTTGTTGTTGTCATTGCTGTTCATTTTGATTTGTTTTTCAGATATCAGTTGAGGCAGGCATGTACACCAATCTCCAGTTCCCACATTGTTCCTTAAGAGCATTTCAACATCCTTTGCTTTACAGAATAATAGACACCCTTCAGTTCACTTCAATTTAGTCCCTCAGTTGTGTCCAAATCTTTGTGACCCCATGGACTGCAGGACACCAGGCTTCCCTGTCCATCACCAACTCCTGGATCTTGCTCAAACTCATGTCCATCAAACTGGCGATGCCATCCAACCATTTCACGCTCTGTCATCCCCTTCTCCTCTCACCTTCAATATTTCCCCACATCAAGGTCTTTTCCAATGAGTCAGTTCTTTGCATCAGGTGGCCAACGTATTTTCACCTTCAGCATCAGTCCTTCCAATAAATATTCAGGACTGATTTCATCTAGGATGGACTGGGTGGATTTCCTTGCTGTCCAGGGACTCTCAAGAGTCTACTCCAACACCACAGTTTAAAAGCATCAATTATTTGGCTCTCAGCTTTCTTTATAGTCCAACTCTAACATCCATACATAATTACTAGAAAAACCATAGCTCTGACTAGACAGACCTTTGTTGGCAAAGTAATGCCCATGCCTTTTAATATGCTGTCTAGGTTTGTCATATACTTTCCTCCAAGGAGCAAGCGTCTTTTAATTTCATGGCTGCAGTTACCATCTGCAGCGATTTTGGAGCCCAATAAAAGAAAGTCTTTCACTGCTTCCAATGCTTCCCAGTCTATTTTTCACGAAGTGATGGAACCAGATATCATGACCTTAATTTTCTGAATGTTGAGTTTTAAGCCAGCTTTTCCACTCTCCTCTTTCGAGGCTCTTCAGTTTCTCTTCGCTTTCTGCCATAACATCATCTGCATATCTGAGGTAATTGATATTTCTCCCTGAAATCTTGATTCCAACCTGTGTTTTATCCAGCCCAGCATTTCGTATGAGGTGCCCTGCATATGTTAAATAAGCACGGTGACAATATACAGCCTTGACGTCCTTTCCCAATTCTGAACCAATCTGTTGTTCCATGCCTGATTCTAACTGTTGCTTCTTGAGCTGCATATAGATTTCTCAGAAGGCAGGTAAGGTGGTCTGGTGTTCCCATCTCTTGAAGAAGTTTCCAAAGTTTGTTGTGATCCCCACAGTCAAAGGCTTTGGTGTAATCAATAAAGCAGAAGTAGATTTTTTTTTTTTTTTCCTGGAATTCTCTTGCTTGTTCTATGATCCAATGGAGTTGGCAATTTGATCTCTGGTTCTTCTGCCTTTTCTAAATCTACCTTGAACATCTGGATGTTTATGGTTCACATACTGTTGAAGCCTGGCTTGGAGAATTTTGAGCATTCCTTTGCTAGTGTGTGAGATGAGTGCAATTGTTCAGTAGTTTGACATTCTTTGGCATTGCCCTTCATTGGAATTAGAATGAAAACTGACCTTTTCCAATCCTGTGGCCACTGTTGACTTTTCCAAATTTGCTGGCCTATTGAGTGCAGCAGTTTCACAGCATCATCTTTTAGGATTTGAAAGAGCTCAACTGCAATTCTGTCACCTCCACTAGCTTTGTTCATTGTGATGCTTCCTAAGGCCCACTTGACTTCTCAATCCAGGATGTCTGGCTCTAGGTGAGTGATCACACCATCGTGATTATCTGGGTCATGAAGATCTTTTTGTACAGTTCTTCTGTGTATTCATGCCACCTCTTCTTGATAACTTCTGCTTCTGTTAGGTCCATACCATTTCTGTCCTTTACTGTGCCCATCTTTGCATGAAATGTTCCCCTGGTATCTCTAAGTTTCTTGAAGAGATCTCTAATCTTTACCATTCTATTGATTTCCTCTATTTGTTTGCATTCACTGATCATCGAAGAAGACTTTCTTATCTCTCCTTGCTATTCTTTAGAATTCTGAATTGATATGGCTATATCTTTCTTTTTCTCCTTTGCCTTTCATGTCTCTTCTTTTCTCAGCTATTTGTAAGGCTTCCTCAGGCAACCATTTTGCCTTTTTGCATTTCTTTTTCTTGAAGATGGTGTTGATCACTGCCTCCTGTACAATGTCATGAACCTTTGTCCATAGTTCTTTAGGTACTCTGTTTATCAGATCTAATACCTTGAATGTATTTGTCACTTCCTATGTATAATTGTAAGGAATTTGATTTAGGTCATATCTGAATGGTCTGGTGGTTTCCTACTTTCTTCAATATAAGTCTGAATTTGGCAATAAAGAGTTCATGATGTGAGCCACAGTCAGTTCCTAGTCTTGTTTTTGCTGACTGCATAGAGCTTTTCCATCTTTGGCAGAAAAGAATATAATCAGTCTGATTTTGGTATTGACCATACCATGTATAGAGTCTTCTTTCATGTTGTTGGAAGAGGGTGTTTGCTATGACCAGTGCATTATCTTGGAAAAACTCTGTTAGCCTTTGCCCTGCTTCATTTTGTTCCCAAGGCAAAATTTGTCTGTTATTCCAGGTATCTCTTGACTTCCTACTTTTGCATTTCAGTCCCCTATGATGAAAAAGACATTCTTTTGGGATGTTCTGGAAGGTCTTGTAGCTCTTCATAGAACCATTCAACTTTAGCTTCATAAGCATTACTAGTTGGGGCATCAGATCAGATCAGTTGCTCAGTCGTGTCCAACTCTTTGCGACCCCATGAATCGCAGCACGCCAGGCCTCCCTGTCCATCAC
Source organism: Bos javanicus (assembly GCF_032452875.1). Classification (NCBI taxonomy): domain Eukaryota; kingdom Metazoa; phylum Chordata; class Mammalia; order Artiodactyla; family Bovidae; genus Bos; species Bos javanicus. The sequence continues at coordinate 1,292,245 of NC_083871.1, read as the reverse complement.
CAACTCCCGGAGTTCACTCAGACTCATGTCCATCGAGTCAGTGATGCCATCCAGCCATCTCATCCTCTGTCGTCCCCTTCTCCTCCTGCCCTCAACCCCTCCCAGTACCAGAGTCTTTTCCAATGAGTCAACACTTCACATGAGGTGGCCAAAGTACTGGAGTTTCAGTTTTAACATTATTCCTTCTAAAGAAATCCCAGGACTGATCTCCTTTAGAATGAACTGGTTGGATCTCGCTGCAGTCCAACTGACTCTCAAGAGTCTTCTCCAACACCACAGTTCAAAAGCATCAATTCTTCGGCACTCAGCCTTCTTCACAGTCCAACTTTCCCATCCATACATGACCACAGGAAAAAACATAGCCTTGACTAGACGAACCTTTGTTGGCAAAGTAATGTCTCTGCTTTTGAATATGCTATCTAGGTTGGTCATAACTTTCCTTCCAAGGAGTAAGCGTCTTTTAATTTCATGGCTGTAGTCACCGTCTGCAGTGACCTTGGAGCCCAGAAAAATAAAGTCTGACACTGTTTCCACTGTTTCCCTATCTATTTCCCATGAAGTGATGGGACCAGATGCCATGATCTTCGTTTTCTGAATGTTGAGCTTTAAGCCAACATTTTCACTCTCCACTTTCACCTTCATCAAGAGGCTTTTTAGTTCCTCTTCACTTTCTGCCATAAGGGTGGTGTCATCTGCATATCTGAGGTTATTGATATTTTTCCCGGCAATCTTGATTCCAGCTTGTGTTTCTTCCAGTCCAGTGTTTCTCATGATGTACTCTGCATAGAAGTTAAATAAGCAGGGTGATGATATACAGCCTTGACGTACTCCTTTTCCTATTTGGAATCAGTCTGCTGTTCCATGTCCAGTTCTAATTGTTGCTTCCTGACCTGCATACAGATTTCTCAAGAGGCAGATCAGGTGGTCTTGCATTCCCATCTCTTTCAGAATTTTCCACAGTTTATTGTGATGCACACAGTTAAAGGCTTTGGCATAGTCAATAAAGCAGAAATAGATGTTTTTATGGAACTCTCTTGGTTTTTCCATGATCCAGTGGATGTTGGTAATTTGATCTCTGGTTCCTCTGCCTTTTCTCAAACCAGCTTGAACATCAGGAAGTTCATGGTTCACATACTGCTGAAGCCTGGCTTGGAGAATTTTCAGCATTACTTTACTAGCTTGTGAGATGAGTGCAATTGTGTGGTAGTTTGAGCATTCTTTGGCATTGCCTTTCTTTGGGATTGGAATGAAAACTGACCTTTTCCTGTCCTGTGGCCACTGCTGAGTTTTCCAAATTTGCTGGCATATTGAGTGTAGCACTTTCACAGCGTCATCTTTCAGGATGTGGAATAACTCAACTGGAATGCCATCACCTCCACTAGCTTTGTTCGTAGTGATGCTTTCTAAGGCCCACTTGACTTCACATTCCAGGATGTCTGGCTCTAGGTCAGTGATCACACCATCGTGATTATCTGGGTCATGAAGATCTTTTTTGTACAGTTCTTCTGTGTATTCTTGCCATCTCTTCTTAAATATCTTCTGCTTCTGTTAGGTCCATACCACTTTTGTCTTTTATCGAGCCCATCTTTGCATGAAATGTTCCTTTGGTATCTCTGATTTTCTTGACGAGATCTCTAGTCTTTCCCATTCTGTTATTTTCCTGTATTTCTTTGCATTGATTGCTGAAGAAGGCTTTCTTATCTCTTCTTGCTATTCTTTGGAACTCTGCATTCAGATGTTTATATCTTTCCTTTTCTCCTTTGCTTTTCGCTTCTTTTCTTTTCACAGCTATTTGTAAGGCCTCCCCAGACAGCCATTTTGCTTTTTTGCATTTCTTTTCCATGGGGATGGTCTTGATCTCTCTCTCCTGTACAACATCACGAACCTCATTCCATAGCTCATCAGGCACTCTATCTATCAGATCCAGGCCCTTAAATCTATTTCTCACTTCCACTGTATAATCATAAGGGATTTGATTTAGGTCATACCTGAATGGTCTAGTGGTTTTCCCTACTTTCTTCAATTTAAGTCTGAATTTGTCAATAAGGAGTTCATGGTCTGAGCCACAGTCAGCTCCTGGTCTTGTTTTTGCTGACTGTATAGAGCTTCTCCATCTTTGGCTGCAAAGAATATAATCAATCTGATTTTGGTGTTGACCATCTGGTGATGTCCATGTGTAGAGTCTTCTCTTGTGTTGTTGGAAGAGGGTGTTTGTTTTTAATTGGAATACACAATGAGGAAGAAATGGGGAAGATATTTATTGTTCAGTATGCACAGTTGTAACATTTTTATTATTCTAACTATAACCTGCTCATTTATCTGTCTTACAAAAATGCTAATTTCCCCTTTTGCAGATGGTATATTATGATTATATTTATCTAAATATAGATGGAACTTCCCAAGAAGAAGAGCTAAAGAAGTGTAAAGAATAATTCAGTGGTTTGTCAGTGGAACAATATAAGTAGCGTACTTCTTTAGGGTAGATGCAAGCTCATGTCAAAGTGTTCTTCCATACTGGCAGGTTAAAATTATCCTCAAAATAAAAATATCCTGATTGGTTCTAGTATACAATATTGCCAAAATAGTTTGAAAGTAATAAAAATTGATTTAGCTTTAGCACTGCAACTCATATATTGTAAATATTCAATGAACATTTGAATAAATAAGTGATTGTATCAAGTAGAGTGTTTAATAAACAGTTTCTCTTTAGTATTTAAAATGGGAGGTGGTTCAACAATATTAAGATGCTAATTTAATTTGACTGTTTCATATCCTTGTTTGAGACGTGTTTTCTGATCCCATGGATACTGAACTAATTATCAGTCCTGATAAACTGCCAATCAAAGAACAGCTTGTTGGTAGAGAAGATTGAAAGTGTCATAAAATGTGTACTTGGGCCACACTCTGTCCATGTTTGGAGGCGTTATATGTCTGGGCTGTTGGTTAGCTGAGAATCCAGGAAGGCCAGTCATGAACAAAATATGAGTAAAATAATGCTCTCATAAGAAAATCTTTGTTTTCATGTTCTTTTTAATTTTAATTCGGAAAGCAATTGTTGTCTCATTAAAACCAAGAGTATTTTATAATTAATATTACCCCAAATTGATTAAATTTGGGGGACCAAAAAATATTACCACTAAATGATATATTAAAGAAGTAACAATAGGCATGATAGGAGATGATAGATAAATCATTCCATGATGAAAACATCTATAATCTAGGAATATATTGAGTAAGTAAGTATACAAATAAATAAGATCATTTGACCCTGCATAAAAGTTAGGAATTAAATTTTACTTCATATTAACTAAAAACTTTAAAACATTGAATTAAGAGAGTAGTTAAAAACACTTAGTAACTTATTACTAATTACATAAATAATGCAGTTCAGTTCAGTTCAGTCACTAAGTCGTGTCCGACTCTTTGCAACACCATGAATTGCAGCATGCCAGGCCTCCCTGTCCATCACCAACTCCCGGAGTTCACTCAAATTCAAGTCCATCAAGACGGTGATGCCATCCAGACATCTCATTCTCTGCTGTCCCCTTCTCCACCTGCCCCCAATCCCTCCCAGCATCAGAGTCTTTTCCAGTGTGTCACTTATTGCATGAGGTGGCCAAAATACTGGAGTTTCAGATTCAGCATCATTCCTTCCAAAGAACACCCAGGACTGATGTCCTCTAGAAAGGATTGCTTGGATCCCCTTGCAGTCCAACGGACTCTCAAGAGTCTTCTCCAACACCAAAGTTCAAAAGCATCAATTCTTCGGCACTTAGCTTTCTTCACAGTCCAACTCTCACATCCATACATGACCACTGGAAAAACCATAGCCTTGACTAGACGGACCTTTGTTGGCAAAGTAATATCTCTGCTTTTCAATATGCTACCTAGATTGGTCATAACTTTCCTTCCAAGGAGTAAGCGTCTTTAAAATTCATGGCTGCGCACTGGGACGACCCAGAGGGAGGGTATGGGAAGGGGGGAGGGGGGGTTCAGGATGGGGACCGTGGGTGTGCCTGTGGCGGATTCATCTCAATGTTCGGCAAAGTTAGTACAATATTGTGGAGTTTAAAAATAAAATAAAATTAAAAAAAAATTTTCATGGCTGCAATCATCATCTGCAGTGATTTGGGAGCCCCCAAAAATAAAGTCTGACACTGTTTCCACTGTTTCCCCATCTATTTCCCATGAAGTTAATGGGCCGGATGCCATGATCTTCATTTTCTGAATGTTGAGCTTTAAGCCAACTTTTTCACTCTCTAATATCACTTTCCTCAAGAGGCTTTTTAGTTCCTCTTCACTTTCTGCCATAAGGGTGGTGTCATCTGCATATCTGAGGTTATTGATTTTTCTCCTGGCCATCTTGATTCCAGCTTGTGCTTCTTCCAGCCCAACATTTCTCATGATGTACTCTGCATAGAAGTTAAATAAGCAGGGTAACAATATACAGCCTTGAGGTACTCCTTTTCCTATTTGGAACAAGTCTGTTGTTCCATGTCCAGTTCTAACTGTTGCTTCCTGATCTGCATATAGGTTTCTCAAGAGGCAGGTGAGGTGGTCTGGTATTCCCTCTCTTTCAGAATTTTCCACAGGTTTTTGTGATGCACAGAGTCAAAGGCTTTGGCATAGTCCATAAAGCAGAAATAGATGTTTTTCTGGAACTCTCTTGCTTTTTCCATGATACAGTGGATGTTGACAATTTGAGCTCTGGTTCCTCTGCCTTTTCTAAAACCAGCTTGAACATCTGGAAGTTCACAGTTCACATACTGCTGAAGCCTGGCTTGGAGAATTTTCAGCATTACTTTACTAGCGTGTGAGATGAGTGCAATTGTGCAGTAGTTCGAGCATTCTTTGGCATTGCCTTTCTTTGGGATTGGAATGAAAACTGACCTTTTCCTGTCCTGTGGCCACTGCTGAGTTTTCCAAATTTGCTGGCATGTTGAGTGCAGCACTTTCACAGCATCATCTTTCAGGATTTGGAATAACTCAATTGGAATTCCATCACCTCCACTAGCTTTGTTCGTAGTGATGCTTTTTAAGGCCCACTTGACTTCACATTCCAGGATGTCTGGCTCTAGGTCAGTGATCACACCATCGTGATTCTCTGGGTCGTGAAGATCTTTTTTGTACAGTTCTTCTGTATATTCTTGCCACCTCTTCTTAATATCTTCTGCTTCTGTTAGGTCCATACCATTTCTGTCCTTTATGAAGCCCATCTTTGCATGAAATATTCCCTTGGTATCTCTAATTTTCTTGAAGAGATCTCTAGTTTTTCCCATTCTGTTGTTATCCTCTATTTCTTTACACTGATAGCTGAGGAAGGCTTTCTTATCTCTTCTTGCTATTCTTTGGACCTCTGCATTCAGATGCTTATATCTTTTCTTTTATCCTTTGCTTTTCACTTCTCTTCTCTTCACAGCTATTTGTAAGGCCTCCCCAGACAGCCATTTTGCTTTTTTGCATTTCTTTTCCATGGGGATGGTTGATCCCTATCTCTTGTACAATGTCATGAACCTCTGTCCATAGATCATTAGGCACTCTGTCTATCCAATCTAGTCCCTTAAATCTATTTCTCACTTCCACTGTATAATCATAAGGGGTTTGATTTAGGTCATACCTGAATGGTCTAGTGGTTTTCCCTACTTTCTTCAATTTAAGTCTGAATTTGACAATAAGGAGTTCATGATCTGAGCCACAGTCAGCTCCTGGTCTTGTTTTTGCTGACTGTATAGAGCTTCTCCATCTTTAGCTGCAAAGAATATAATCAATCTGATTTCAGTGTTGACCATCTGGTGATGTCCATATGTAGAGTCTTCTCTTGTGTTTTTGGAGGAGAGTGTTTGCTATGACCAGTGTGTTCTCTTGGTAAAACTCTATTAGCCTTTGCCCTGTTTGATTCAGTATTCCAAGGCCAAATTTGCCTGTTACTCCAGGTGTTTCTTGACTTCCTACTTTTGCATTCCAGTCCCCTATAATGAAAAGGACATCTTTTGGGGGTGTTAGTTCTAAAAGGTCTTGTAGGTCTTCATAGCACCATTCAACTTCAGCTTCTTCAGCATTACTGGTTGGGGCATAGACTTGGATTACTGTGATATTAAATGGTTTGCCTTGGAAACGTACAGAGATCATTCTGTCGTTTTTGAGATTGCATCCAAGTACTGCATTTCAGACTCTTTTGTTGACCACAATGGCTACTCCTTTTTTTCTAAGGGATTCCTGCCCACAGTAGTAGATATAATGATCATCTGAATTAAATTCACCCACTCCAGTCCATTTTAGTTCACTGATTCCTAAAATGTCGACATTCACTCTTGTCATCTCCTGTTTGACCACTTCCAATTTGCTTTGATTCATGGACCTAACATTCCAGGTTCCTATGCGATATTGCTCTTTACAGCATCGGACCTTGCTTCTATGACCAGTCACATCCACAACTGGGTATTGTTTTTGCTTTGGCTCCATCCCTTCATTCTTTCTGGAGTTATTTCTCCACTGATCTCCAGCAGCATATTGGGCACCTACCGACCTGGGGAGTTTCTCTTTCAGTATCCTATCATTTTGCCTTTTCATACTGTTTATGGGGTTCTCAAGACAAGAATACTGAAGTGGTTTGCCATTCCCTCTTCCAGTGGACCACATTCTGTCAGACCTCTCCACCATGACCCGCCCGTCTTGGGTGGCACCACACAGCATGGCTTAGTTTCATTGAGTTAGACAAGGCTGTGGTCCTAGTGTGATTAGATTGACTAGTTTTTTGTGATTATGGTTTCAGTGTGTCTGCCCTCTGATGCCCTCTTGCAACACCTACCGTTTTACTTGGGTTTCTCTTACCTTGGACATGGGGTATCTCTTCACGGTTGCTCCAGCAAAGCACATCCACTGCTCCTTACCTTGGGCGAGGTGTATCTCATCACCACTGCCCCTCCTGACCTTGGATGTGGAATAGCTCCTCTTGTTGACACTCATAATGTCAACAAATTTGGAAAATCAGCAGTGACCATACAACTAGAAAAGGTAAGTTTTGATTCCAATCCCAAAGAAGAGCAATGCCAAAGAATGTTCAAACTACGTCACAATTGCACTCATTTCACATGCTATCAAGGTAAGGTTCAAAATCTTTCAAGCTAGGCTTCAACAGTAGATGAACAGAGAAGTTCCAGATGTACAAGCTGGATTTAGAAAAGACAGAGGAACCAGAGATCAAATTGCCCACATGCGTCAGATCATAGAAAAAGCAAGAGAATTCAGAAAAACATCTACTTCTGCTTCATTGACTATGCTAAAGCCTTTGACCGTGTGGATCACAACAAACTGGAAAATTCTTTTAGAGGTGGGAACACTATACCACCTTACCTGTCTCCTGAAAAACCTGTATGCAGGCCAAGAAATAACAGGTAGAACTGGATAAGGAACAAGGACTGATTCAAATTGGGAAAGGAGTACAACAGGCTATATATTCTCACCCTGCTTATTTAACTTAAATGCAGAATATATCGTGAAATGTTGGGCTGGATGAAGCACAGATTGGAATCAAGATTGCAGGGAGAAATATCAACAACCTCTGATATGCAGATGAACCCACTGTAATGGCAGAAAGTAAAGAGGAACTAAAAAACCTCTTGATGAGGGTGAAAGAGGAGAGTGAAAAAGCTGGCTTAAAACTCAACATTAAAAGAACTAAGATCATGGCATCCAATCCCATCACTTCATGGGAAATAGATGGGGAAACAGTGGAAACAGTGGCTGACTTTATTTTGGGGGGGCTTCAAAATTGCTTCAAAATTGGTAACTGCAGCCATGAAATTAAAAGACGCTTACTCCTTGGAAGGAAAGTTATGACCAACCTCAGTCAGTCAGTCAGTTCAGTCGCTCAGTCATGTCCGACTCTGTGACCCCATGAATTGCAGCACGCCAGGCCTCCCTGTCCATCATCAACTCCCGGAGTTCACTCAAACTCATGTCCATTGAGTCGGTCATGCTATCCAGTCATCTCATCCTCTGTCATCGCCTTCTCCTCCTGCCCCTAACCCCTCCCAACATCAGTGTCTTTTCCAATGAGTCAACTCTTCGCATGAGGTAGCCAAAGTACTGGAGTTTCAGCTTTAGCATTACTATACAGCATATTAAAAAGCAGAGACATTACTTTGCCAACAAAGTTCCATCTAGTCAAAGCTATGTTTTTTTTTTTTTTTTTCCAGTAGTCATGTATGGATGTGAGAGGTTGGACTATAAAGAAAGCTGAGTACCAAAGAATTGATGCTTTTGAACTATGATATTGGAGAAGACTCTTAAGAGTCCCTTGGACTGCAAGGAGATCAAACCAGTCCATCTTAAAGGAGGTCAGTCTTGAATATTCATTGGTAAGACTTATGTTGAAGCTGAAACTCCAATACTTTGGCCACCTGATGCAAAGAGCTGACTCATTTGAAAAGACCCTGATGGTGGGAAATATTGAGGGCAGGAGGAGAAGGGGACGACAGAGGGAGAGATGGTTGAATGGCATCACCTACTCAATGGACATGAGTTTGGGTGGACTCCGGGAGTTGGTGATGGACAGGGAGGCCTGGCCTGCTGCAGTCCATGGCGTCACAAACAGTCGGACGTGACTGAGTGACTGAACTGAGCTGAACTGAACTGGAGAAAGGTTTTTGGGAAAATTTTCAGATGGAGTGTTCTATCATCTAATAGGTCTCTTTAATTGTGGGGACTAGAAAATCATATAGAATATATTCTGATGCCAAACATCAGGGGCCATACCCACCTGTTTAGGCAAATCTGACTAATCTTAGTGTACCTTTTGGAGAAATTTCTCAATAGTCTGGAAATTATATAAAATAAATAAAATTATACTTTACACTGTTTAGCCTAAGCATTTTAATTGTTTGGACTTATATGAAAACATTATATCTACTAATGTGTGGAATCCCTTAGAAGAAATGTAGTAGACATCATAGTCAACAAAAGAGTCTGAAATGCAGTACTTGGATGCAATCTCAAAAATGACCAAATGATCTCTGTTAGTTTCCCAGGCAAGCCATTTAGTATCAGTATAATCCAAGTCTATGCCCTGACCAGTAATGCTGAAGAAGTTGAACAATTCTATGAAGACCTACAAGATCTTCTAGAACTAATACCCCCCCCCCAAAAAAATGTCCTTTTCAGTATAGGGGCCTGGAATGCAAAAGTGGGAAGTCAAGAAACACCTGGAGTAACAGGCAATTTTGCCTTGGAGTACAAAATGAAGCACGGCAAAGGCTAACAGAGTTTTGCCAAGAGAATGCTCTGGTCATAGCAAACACCCTCTCCCACAAACACAAGAGAAGACTCTACACATGGACACCACCAGATGGTAAATACCAGAATCAGACTGACTATATTATTTGCAGCCAAAGATGGAAAAGGTCTATGCAGTCAGTGAAAACAAGACTGGGAACTGATTGTGGCTCAGATCATGAACACCCTATTGCCAAATTCAGACTTAAATTGAATAAAGTAGGGAAAACCACTAGATCATTCAGATATGACCTAAATCAAATCCCTTATAATTATACAGTGGAAGTGACAATAGATTCAATGGATTAGATCTGATAGACAAAGTGTCTGAAGAACTATGAATGCAGGTTCATGACCTTGTACAGGAGGCAGTGATCAAGACCATCCAAAAAAAAAAAAGAAATGCAAAAAGACAAAATGATTGCCTGAGGAGGCCTTACAGATAGCTGTGAAGAGACGTGAAAGGCAGAGAAAAAAGGAAAGATATACCCATTTGAATGCAGAGTTCAAAAGAATAGCTAGGAGAGGTAAGAAAGCTTTTCTCAAAGAAATAGAGGAAAACAGTCTAATGGGAAAGACCAGAGATCTCTTCAAGAAAATTAGAGATACCAAAGGAAAATTTCATACAAAGATGGGCACAGTAAAGGACAGAAATGGTATGGACCTAACAGAAGCAGAAGATACCAAGAAGAGGTGGCAAGAATATACAGAAGAACTGTACAAAAAAGATCTTCACGACCCAGATAATCACAATGGTGTGATCACTCACTTAGAGCTAGACATCCTGGAATGTGAAATCAAGTGGGCCTTCCTTAGGAAACATCACTACAAACAAACCTAGTGGAGGTGGTTGAATTCCAGTTGAGCTCTTTCAAATCCTAAAAAGATGATGCTATGAAAGTGCTGCATTCAATATGCCAGCAAATTTGGAAAACTCAACAGTGGCCACAGGACTAGAAAAGGTCAATTTTCATTCCAATCCCAGAGAAAGGCAATGCCAAAGAATGCTCAAATTACTGCACAATTGCACTCATCTTACACTCTAGCAAAGTAATGCTCAAAATTCTCCAAGCCAAGCTTCAACAGTATATGAACCGTGAACTTCCAGATGTTCAAGGTGAATTTAGAAAAGGCAGAGAAACAGAGATCAAATTTCCAATATTCATTGGATCATCAAAAAACAAGGAAGTCCCAGAAAAACATCCACTTCTGCTTTGCTGACTATGCCAAAGCCTTTGACTATGTGAATCACAATAAACTGTGGAAAATTCTTCAAGAGATGGGAACACCAAACCACCATACCTTCCTTCTGAGATATTTTTATGCAAGTCAAATATCAACAGTTAGAACTGGATATGGAACAACAGACTGATTCCAAATGGAGAAAAGAGTATGTCAAGGCTGTATAATGTCACCCTGCTTATTGAACTTATACGCAGAGTACATCGTGAGATATGCTGGACTGGATGAATCATGAGCTGGAATCAAGATTTCTGGGAGAAATACCAATAACCTCAAATATGCAGATGACACCACACTTATGGCAGAAAGTGAAGAAGAACTAAAGAACCTCTTGATGAAAGTGAAAAAAGAGAGTGAAAAAGTTGGCTTAAAAGTCAACATTCATTTTGATATTTGGCAAAACTAATACAAATATGTAAAGTTTAAAAATTAAATAAAATAAAATTAAAAAAAAGAGTCTTCTCAAAAAAAAAAAAAATGTCAACATTCAGAAAACTAAGATCTTGGCATCTGATCCCATCGCTTCACGGCAAATAGATGGGGAAACAATGACAGACTTTACTTTGGGGGATTCCAAAATCACTGAAGATGGTGACTGCAGCCATGAAATTAAAGGGCACTTGCTCTTTGGAGGAAAATATATGACAAACCTAGACAGCATGTTAAAAAGCAGAGACATTACTTTGCAAACAAAGGTCTATCTAGTCAAAGCTTTGTTTTTTCCAGTAGTTATGCATTGATGTGAAGGTTGGGCCATAAAGAAAGCTGAGCACTGAAGAATGATGCTTTTGAACTGTGGTGTTGAAGAAGACTCTTGAGAGTCCCTTGGACTGCAAGGAGATCAAACCAGTCAATCCTAGAGGAAATCTGTCCTGAATATTCATTGAAAGGACTGATGCTGAAGCTGAAGCTCCAATACTTTGGCCACTTGATGCAAAGAACTGACTCATTGGAAAAGACCCTGATGCTGGGAAAGATTGAAGCCTAGAGGAGAAGGGGATGGCAGAGAATGAGATGGTTGGATGCCCTCACTAACTCAATGGACATGAGTTTGGGCAGGCTTTGGGAGTTGGTGATGGACAGATAAGCCTGGCATACTGCAGCCCATGGCGTCACAAAGAGACGGACGTGACTCAGCAACTGAACTGAACTGATATGAAAAAACAGTAAAGAAACAAATTCAGCCATAGTAAGAAATAAAAACCTTGACTGAATCAATAACTACCAATATGTTTTTTAAAGTTGTAATTTTTAATAACTTTGTTGCCATTTTTCATTAAAAAATAATTAGCACACATAATACAACTGTCAGAGATAGTTCACAGAAAGAAACACTTATGACATTGATGCATATATCCTAAGGAAAATACTAGTAAATTGCCTACCATATTAAGGTAAAAAAGAAAAATAAAGAGTATTATGAAAAGAAGACTGCAATGACCAAAAAATATTTTAGGAATGGATTAAAATTAGGAAATCTATTAGTAATTTATATTGTCAAATAAGCATGCACTAAATTAAGAGATGCAATGAAATTCAAATGTAACATGGAGAAAGGTAAATTTTTGCCATCTCAGACATTAGCACAAAAACTTTTACCCATAGTACAGTGAAATGAAATCTATAAAATCAATGATAGAGACACAGTTTTTGCAAAAGACTTTTGCTAACTTCGTGCTCACTTCTACCCTTCCTGGCCTGATGCTCTCTGGCCAGTCCAGTGTGATCTGCACTGTTTCTTCAATGATTTATGACCAGTTTCACACTGCCCATCTCCTGTAGCAAGACCACTTTTTTCTGGACAGGGGAGCAGTAGGGAATGGGTTGCTCGAAACTGTGTGCTCAGCACCTGGACTTGCGTTCATGCTCAATCACAGCTGTCATTCTGAGGGTTTCCAAGCCCCTGGCTGAGAAGGTCCTAGCACCCAGCTGTAACAAATGAGTAGGCACTGTAAGTCAGTGCATCAGGCAGTGAAAGGCAAAAGAAACTAGAGAAAGTAGTATCATGTCCAAACAAATCATATCAGTTTTGTGGCTCCACAGTGAGTAACATTTCTGAGAGCAGAGAGTCTTTCACACACTACTCATTCCAAGGGGCACCTCTACCAAGTCCTCCAACAAGTGAGTTGCCATCTACTGGAGTGGGCAGCAGCCACAGTGTGGAGAAGCCTTTCAAAAGACACTGGAGATTTTCCTTCAGCTTAATTCTGTATTAAAATTAGATACTACTTTGAAATATGAAGGAGCTGAAGTAACTAATTTTCAATGCTTCAGTGAAAAGTTTGCCAACTCTAATTAACTCCTCCAGTCTCACAAGATTTTTCAGTTGGCCTAGAAATATGTCTATAAGAATTGTGGAGAGAAATAAGCCTTATTAGTGTCACAGTTTGTAACAAAGAGACAAGTATGAAAAAATCAAATCTTTACCAAGAGGCTCAAATTAAGACTGTGTGCCCAGAATTTCACCATCATTTGCAGTTTTTCAGCTCAGATGTGTACATGTTACACTTCTTTTACATCATATTTCTGAGTCTTCCAAAATGTCTAAGACTAGATAATAAAATACCAAGCCTGTTTAAGATATCCTTCCAATCAAATACTGAAGTGGCATTGGATAGGGACTTGTTGTGCCTTCTTCTCAATGGGTGCTCTGAAAACTAAAAACAGAAAGAAGAAAAAAAAAGATTTAAGTAACAAATCTAAAGTAAAATTTTCCATTTTGTCTCAAATTACATAATACTTCTCCATTATCCAGTTATATGCACTCCCCTAAATCAGCACATGCTCCATGCATGTTTCCTCCACCAAGAATCAAAATTAGTATATTTGATGTAACTCAAAGATGCAGAGATGTATTATTCTTTAGAAGTCATTTCACCCTATATTTTTAAAGTCACTCATATTTCATTGTTAACCTCTTTTTATTTCTTACATAATTTCATGTTCCATAAATGTTGCAATAATAATGCTACTTGCAATTTTATTTTTTTAATGAATGTGTCTTTACAAAATAACTGAAATGATAGAAAAGGCTTAGCAGAATTCAAACTGTCAGTGTTGGATCTGGAAGGGGAAGAAATTATCTTTCATCTGAGACACAAGTGACCATAACTCACAGTGGTGCCCCCAGTTACTTGCCAAGGTCAAGCATTGTCTAAGGGCTCTGCCCTCAGATGTTTGGAATATTCTCCTTGTGCTGACACTGAGAAATCCCCAACTTATAGAGGCATTTGACCCTCTTATCCAAGATGCACAGAAATCATCTTCTGTTTAAGGATTACTTCCTCATATTTTCTGTGTTTATGCCTATATCACTTTATATTTTGCTATATATGTAGTGTTTTATTTGTTTGTTTGTTTAGAATCTGACATGATTAGAAAGACACAGCTCTTATTTTAATTGTACAAGTTATTCCCAAGTATATTTCTCATGTGTTTAATATCAAAGATAAGAATAGTATTTCTTGGTTCCCTTCTATAAAATACATGGACTTCTTGGCTTCCCACCCACATACCTCAACCTTGATTTTGTGTACAATAACTTAGTATTCCTTACTCACTCTTCAAAAAACTATTCAGAGAAGGACTGTATATCTCAGAGACCACAACTCTTTGTTTCTGCTTTGTTACCTTGGTCTTTCTCCCAGTTGATTCTATGTTGTATTTTTTCAAAAAAGTATGGCAGCACTTTCCAGAGGGCAACTCTCACCTTTTCCAAGTTTCCAGCAATACACTAGAAATGTGCAAAAATAACAGAAAATATATCAATACTGGAAACCATTTAATTAGAACTTACGTGTTGTGTTTGTACTGGTGTGGGCAGCCTCATTGGTTCTTCCTCCTAACTTCCAAAAATGTGAAATAGTTTTCTCAGAGATGGCAAAGCTCGTGCAAAATAGGCAGCATTAGTCATCCCTGCGAAGGCGTCCAGATTCTGTTAGCATGAAACACCTAAACCCCATTGACAGGACCCAAGCCTAAGCTCAGAAAACTTGACTGGGATGGAAGTGTAAGGAATAAACACAATCAGTTGACTAAAGTAACAATTTGGTATAATACAGGGAGCCCACAGATCAGGGAGCTGAGCAGGAAAGGGAGCAGAGGAAGCTGATACACTCAGGATGCTCTACGCCGTCCCAAGAAGGGGAAGGTGTCTTCACAGGGCCCGGGCCTGTGGTCCTGTATCTGGTGCATGTCTCTGATGGATCATAAATGTGTGGCCCTCTCCTCATTTCACATCACAGGCAAACATTCCAGCTTCAGAGAGTAGGTCAGGTAACCTTGGCCCTCTGTTTCCCTCAGCCTACTGCAGTTCTCATCATGAGTTCACATCACACCCTAGCAGCTGGTTTAATGTGAGCCTGCAGGTGAAAAATGAGTCTTCCCTTACCTGATTGAAAAAACCAGGATTCCAAGGGCAGAAGGCAAAGGTAGATTTGGAGTGGTGACCAACCCCCTCTCAAAATTCAACAACCTGGGAGGAAACTGCTTTTATCGCTAACCTGTTGCTCTTTGCCACCAAATAATGCCATTTGGACTATAATGTATATCAGAAACCTGAAGGAATGTCTACTGTATATATATTGGCAATTGCATAAGATTAAGAATTTAATGATACTAACAGAAGTCTGAGTCAAATATTATGCAAGAATCTTTTCACTGAGCTGTGATAACCAAACTGGGCTGCCGTATTTGGGAAAACACTGTTTTTT
Organism: Bos javanicus; assembly: GCF_032452875.1. NCBI lineage: Eukaryota > Metazoa > Chordata > Mammalia > Artiodactyla > Bovidae > Bos > Bos javanicus. The sequence goes on along the minus strand of NC_083871.1, from coordinate 1,277,018 downwards.
ATTGGAAAGTGGGGAGGGGTTTGTTTGTTTTGCAGTGTTTTGTTTGTTTGAAATGTTTGTTTTAATTTCTCTTATTGAGGTATGATTGACATATAACATTGTAATATTAGTGTCAGAAGTACAGCATTATGACTTGATGCATGCATACATGATCACTCCAATAGGTCTAGTTAGTATGCATCTATACATAGGTACAAAGTTTTTTTTCTTGTAATGAGAACTTTTAAAATATACTCTCTTAGCAACTTCCAGTTGTACAATAGAGTATTATTAACTATAGCCACTGTGCTATACATTTAGATCCCCACGACTTACTTTCTTGGCAAACACTTTATTTGAGAGACATTCTTGTACTTCCCTTTCACATAGTCTTTTCCACTCTACTGCTCCCCTGTATGTTTCTCTAAATTCAGACCTCTGACCACAATCTTGATGACTTCTCTCAGTGGCCCCTGATGCAAATCCTTTTAAAAAGTAAGTAATGACTTTTTGTGGCACACAAATGTTTATTTGTTTGGTAATTTTAGCTATAATGAATTTTCCAAAATCATCTCTTCCATTACTTGTGACATTTAACTTTCTAACAAAACTGAAACTTCAAAAATTCCCTGAGCAATTCAAAATGTTCTCAGTACTGCTTCTGCATTCACTCCCTGCCACATACATATCTTCCCTTGTTCCTTGTTCTCTTCCAGAAAAATGCTCACCTGACTTCTAAAACTCGGCTCGAGTCAGCTTTTTTCTGCTTCCTTTAAAACATCACTTTTTTTTTCCACTATCTTTACTATATCCAGACTATGAAGTCCTTGGACAAAAATACCAGTTCTTATTACTTATGCTTATTTCTCTAGCACTTGTTATATGTCTGTAAAGAGACCTCACTTTTAGTAAGTATTTGTAGAAATGAATTGGAAACCTGAAGTGTCATCTTTATTATATTCCCACTGGCACCTCATCCCGGATGTGATCCTAAGAGCTCTCAAATTATTCCTGTTCACATAATTTATGGAAATGAAGATCATGGCATCTAGTCCAATCAGTTCATTTCAGTCACTCAGTCATGTCTGATTCTTTGCAACCCCATGAATCGCAGCACACAAGGCCTCCCTGTCCATCACCAACTCCTGTATGCTGCTCAAACAAACTCATGTCCATCGAGTTGGTGATGCCATCCAACCATCTCATCCTCTGCCATCCCCTTCTCCTGCTTTCAATCTTTTCCAGCATCAGGGTATTTTCCAATGAGTCTGTTCTTCTCATCAGGTGGCCAAAGTATTGGAGTTTCAGCTTCAGCATCAGCCCTTCCAATGAATATTCAGGACTGATTTCCTTTAGGATTGACTGGTTTGATCTTCTTGCAGTCCAGCAGACTCTCAAGAGTCTTCTCCAACACCACAGTTCAAAAGGCATCAATTCTTCAGTGCTCAGTTTTCTTTATGGTCCAATTCTTAAAATACATGACTACTGGAAAAACCATAGCTTTGACTAGATAGACCTTTGTTGGCAAAGTAATGTCTCTGCTTTTTAATATGCTATGTAGGTTGGTCATAGCTTTTCTTCCAAGGAGCAAGTATCTTTTAATTTCATGGCCGCAGTCACCATCTTCAGTGATTTTGGAACCCCCCAAAATAAACCATGTGATTGTTTCCATTGTTTCCCCATCTATTTGCCGTGAAGTGATGGGACCAGATGCCATTATCTTAGTTTTCTGAATGTTGAGCTTTAAGCCAACTTTTTCACTCTCCTCTTTCACTTTCATTAAAGGGCTTTTTAGAAGTTCTTCACTTTCTGCCATAAGTGTGGTGTCATCTGCATATCTGAGGTTATTGATATTTCTTCCTGAAATCTTGATTCAAGCTTGTGCTTCATCTAGCCCAGAATTTCACATGATGTACTCTGCATATAAGTTAAATAAGCAGGTTGACAATATACAGCCCTAATGTACCCTTTCCCAATTTGGAACCAATCCATTGTTCCAGGCCTGGTTCTAGCCGTTCTTTCTTGACCTGCATACAGATTTCTCAGGGGGCAGGTATTTCCATCTTCTTCAGAATTTTCTACAGTTTGTTGTGATCCACACAGTCAAAGCCTTTGGCTTAGCCAATAAAGCAGAAGTAGATGTTTTTCTGGAAGTCTCTTGCTTTTTCTATGATCCAACAGATGTTGGAAATTTTCTATGATCCAACGGATGTTGGTCCCATCACTTCATGGCAAATAGATGGGGAAACAATGCAAACAGTGACATATTTGATTTTCTTGGGCTCCAAAATCACTGCAGATGGTGACTTTACAGACTCAAAGCAATTCAAGATTCAATGCAAGCCTTAGAAGTATACAAAGGGCAATTTTCACAAAATTAGAGAAAATAATTTAAAAAATTGTGTGGAAGCACAAAAGACCCCAAATAACCAAAGCAATCTTGAGGGGAAAAAAAAAAGAGTTGAGCTGGAGGAATCATGTTCCCTACCATTTAACTTAATACAAAGCCACAGTAATCAAAACAGCATGGTACTGGCACAAAAACAAAGACATAGATCAATGGAACAGAATGGATGCCCAGAAATAGACCCACACACTTATCATCAATTAATCTATTAATACAATAAAAGGCAAGAATATACAAAGGAGAAAAGACAGTCTCTTCAACAAGTGGTTCTGGGAAACCTGTACAGCTACATGTAATAGAGTGAAATTAGAAATTAGTGATGTATTAATACCTCATACATCAATAAACTCAAAATGGATTAAAAGCCTAAATCTAAGACCAGAAACCATAAAACTCACAGAAGAAAACATAACCAACACACACTCACATAAATCATAAAAGTATTTTTTATCTGCCCCCAAAGCAAAGGAAATAAAAGCAAATATAAACGTATGTCACCTAATTAAACAGAAAAACTTCTGCACAGCAAAGGAAGCCATCAATAAAAGTAAAAAGACAACTTACTGAATGGGAGAGAAGATATGCAAATGATTACATGAAACATAAAAACAGCTTGTACAACTTTTCATCAAAAAGACAAATGCTCAGATTTTAAAATGGGCAAAAGACTTGAAGAGACAGTTTTCCAAAGAAGATATACAGATGGACAACAGGCACATGAAAAGATACTCAATATTGTTAATCATCAGAGAAATGCTGATTAAAACCACCATGATACATATCTTCTCACACCTATCAGAATGGCTATCATCAAAAGGAACAGGAATAACAAATTTTGGCTAGGGTATGGCAAAAAAGGTTGGGGGGAATGTAAATTGGTGCAGCCACTGTGGAAAACAGTATGGAAAACACTAGCTAAAAAATATACATGCAACTCAGTGTTCATGGCAGCATGATTTATGATTGCATTCCTTTTACAACAGCATTTACTTTTACAATTGCATTTACAACAGCATTATTACAATACAAGATATGGAAACAATCTAAATGTCTATCAGCTGTTGAATGGATAAAAAGATGTGACATATATATATATATATTTATCCAACTGAAGACTACTCAGCCACAAAATAAATGAAATTTTGCCATTTACAACAAATGGATAGACTTGAAGGATATTATATGAAGGGAAATAAGTCAAACAAAAAGACAAATACAGTATGATGTCACTTACGCTGTTGTTTAGTCGCTGTCATGTTTGACTCTTTGTAAGTCCATGGACTATAGCCTGCCTGGCTTCTCTGTCCATGGGATTTCCCAGGCAAGAATACTGGAGTAGGAAGCCATTTCTTTCTCCAGACCTAGGGATCGAACCTGCATCTCCTGCAATGGCAGATGAATTCTTTACCATCAAGTCACCAGGGAAGCCCTGACGTCATTTATTTGTGGATTCTAAAAAATACATCAAACTAATGAATATAATAAGACAGAAACAGACTCACAGATATAGACAGCAAACCAGTGGAGAGAGGAAAGAGAGGGTAAGACAGGGCTATGGGATTAAGAGGCACAAACACTAAAATAAAAAAGCTACAGATATGTTGTACAGCACAGTGAATATAGCCATTATTTTTAATAACTGTAAATGGAGTATAATCTTTAATATTTTGAATCACTATGTGGTACATTTGAAACATGTAATATTGTACATCATCTATACTTCAATAAAACAAAACAGGGGAGAGGCATGAGACAGTTGATCTCTTTCTTCACAATGTAAGGACACATCAAGAGGGCAGTCAGGAGATGTGTGCTTACCAGACACTGGGGGGAAAAAAAAGAAAACAAAACCTAGGCCTGAAGGACTAGCAAAATTGAAAGGTGAGTTCCAGGCTCTTATCTGTCACGTTGGAGGTTTATGACCTAAACACTTGCTAATTTTTCTGGGTTTTTGAACTTGTAAAGTATAAGGGGGCAGGGAGGTAGAATAAGTTATATTTCATTTCCCTTCTACTTGGACAATTGCATGATTCATCAATAATTAACATAAGTATGTCACACAAGTTTCTCTTCTGTGAACTGGTGAAAGTGTCACAAGTGCATTAATGGCCTGAATGCAAATTATCACTACAGCTTTCTTAAGTAAAAAGTCGACCATCTGCCAATAAACTTGAACAGAATTGAAGCAGTTTGAAAGTGAAGCTTACTTAAATTGCCTGTAGACAATTTTCTTTCTTACAAATTTTAGGGAAAGTTTTTTGAAGTTTAAATAGAAAACAGTCATGAGAAAGAAGCTTCTGAATGGGTTATCTTCTTAACTACCACAAGAATTATGACAAAATTGGACAGATGCCTTTCTGTTAAATTTACGTCTTGGTGAAATATATGTTATCATTTAATATAAATAATTTTCAACCAAAAAGGAGTCTTAGAAAAGTGGGAATTTTGGTCTTATGTAAGCAAGTGCTAACACAACGTGCAATTTCATAAACTATAATCAAATTGGAGCAGTTGGCAAGAAAATAAACTATTTTACTCCTCACACACGGAGAAAGCAATGGCACCCCACTCCAGTACTCTTGCCTGGAAAATCCCATGGAGGGAGGAGCCTGGTAGGCTGCAGTCCATGGGGTCGCTAAGAGTCAGACATGACTGAACGACTTCACTTTCACTTTTCCCTTTCATGCATTGGAGAAGGAAATGGCAACCCACTCCAGAGTTCTTGCCTGGAGAATCCCAGGGATGGGGGAGCCTGGTGGGCTGCCGTCTATGGGGTCACCCAGAGTCGGACATGACTGATGCAACTTAGTAGCAGCAGCAGCACTTCTCACACAAGTTAAATAAGCAAGATTTTTTTTTTTTTTCCATTTGGAAGTAATCATAGAAAGAAAGAAAAAGGAAAGGAAACCCCATAACTCTAGGAGAAATTGACTGGTATAAGTACCAAAGTAATTTAAGCCAAAACCTAGTTTTACAAAGGATTTACAAGAGGAAAGGAAAAAAAAAAAAGCCTTAAGTAATATCTGAAGTAACTAGTAACTCACATAGTGTTGAAATGATTTAAAATATGAGTCTTTAAAAAAATCTAGAGGCTTTAAAGTAGTAACTAGTCATTTAAATATAAAATATTTTGCATCAAATTATATCCTGATTTGTACTTTAAGATTTTAGTAAAAACTTATGAAAATAATGGTGTCCACATGCAAATCCCCAGTCTTGCAATCTCCAGTAACAAGACTCTCTTATTTGAGAAGACCCTTCATAGGTATAATGTATTTTTGGCCATGGACTATGTCCCCATTTTGTTTGACAAAAATTACATTTGATCCTTCTTCCTCTCCAAGACAACGTGAAGTCCAAAAGCTAGCACTTGTCTATAGCATCTATAGCACACTGTATCACCCATCAGGGTAAATATTGGTACGTAACAAGAGGAAGCATTATGGACAAAGCTGGGTGTAGGGCTGAGCAGGTCTTCCCAGGAGAACATCTCTTCAGGTGAGGTCTGAGAACCAGTATCATAATTCCTTGGGGACTTGTTTAAAAATATGCTTTTTAATTGAGATTGTACTAAATGTAACTATTAAGATAAAGAGAATTTGTATCTGTATAATATTGAATTGTTTCATCCATTAACATAGAATAACATAATATATATAAATAATAGAATATTCATATATGCTTTAATCCTTGAAGAATCCTGGTGTATATTAAATTACAATAATTGCTAACTATTGTTATGTTTCTATTGTATATATTTCTTTGTTTTCCTATAATTTCTAGGTTTTTACTCAGGTCTAGAGAAATGCAGGGCTTCCTTGGTAGCTTGGCTGGTGAAGAATCCACCTGAAATGCAGGAAACCCTGGTTTGATTTCTGGGTAGGGAAGTTTCTCTGGAGAAGGTAAGGACACTCTACTTGGGCTTCCTTGGTAGCTCAGATGGTAAAGAATCCACCTGCAATGCGGGAGACCTGGGTTCAATCCCTGGGTTGGAAAGATCCCCTAGAGGAGGGCAAACCACTCCAGTATTCTTGCCTGGAGAATCACCATGGGCAGAGGAGCCTGGCAGGCTACTCCATGGGTCCACAAAGAGTCAGACACAACTGAGCAACTAAGCACACACAGAGAAATGTAACTGGTTTACAAAATTAATCAATTATCTACAGTAACATTTCCAGAAACTTATTAATTTTGTGTACAGATGCTAACCTTTTTGATTTAAATCTTACTCTTCTTTCTTGTTTTGTAGAATAGGCTTGGACATCTGATACTAAATAATAGAAATAGGGAATTGTTAGAATAAAATAAATGACTAAGTTTCTCTGTTAGATATGATTTCTTTAGATTTCATTATATAATCTTTATTGACGATGGTAGGCAGAATTCTAAAATGACCCCCGATGTTCCTGCCACCTTAATGTATATGTCTGGTGTATTGCTCTCCCCTCATGTGTAAGCAAGACTTACAAATATGATGGAATTTCATTACCAGAATTAGTCTAGATTATATACCAAATAAGCTTCCCTGATAGCTCAGATGGTAAAGCATTTGACCACAATGTGGGAGACACAGGTTCAATCCCTGGGTCAGGAAGATCCCCTGGAGAAGGAAATGGCAACCCACTTCAGTACTCTTACCTGGAAAATCCTATGGACACAGGAGCCTGTCTGGCTACAGTCCATGGGGTCGCCAAGAGTCGGACATGACTGAGTGACTTTTACTTTTCACTTTCTTTTCATATGGCAAATATAATCTGAGAAATTATATTTCTCAGGAGAAATATTATATAAAAATTATATTTCCTGAGAAATCTGCATGCAGGTCAAGAAGCAACAGTTATAACCAGACATGGAACAACAGACTGGTTCCAAATTAGGAAAGGGGTACATCTGGCTGTATATTGTCGCCCTGCTTATTTAACTTATATGTTGAGTGCATCATGCAAAATGCCGATGAATTGGATGAAACAAGTTGGAATCAAGATTGGCAGAAGAAATATCAATAACCTCAGATATGCAGATGACACCACCCTTATGGCAGAAAGTGACTAAGAACTGAAGAGCCTCTTGATTAAAGTGAAAGAGGAGAGTGAAAAAGTTGGGTTAAAACTCAACATTCAGAAAACTAAGATCATGGCATCCGGTCCCATCATTTCATGTCAAATAGATGGGGAAGCAGTGGAAGCAGTGAGAGACTTTCTTTTCTTGGGCTTCAAAATCACTGAGGATGGTGACTGCAGCCATGAAATTAAAAGACACTTGCTCCTGGGAAGAAAAACTATGACCAACCTACATGGCATATTAAAAAGCACAGACATTACTTTGCCAACAAAGGTCTATCTAGTCAAAGCTATGGTTTTTCCAGTAGTCATGTATGGATGTAAGAACTGGACCATAAAGAAAGCTGAACATCGAAGAATTGATGCTTTTGAACTGTAGTGTTGGAGAAGACTCTTGAGAGTCCCTTGCTTGGACTGCAAGGAGATCCAATCAGTCCATCCTAAAAGAAATCAGTCCTGAATATTCTTTGGAAAGACTGATGCTGAAGCCGAAACTCCAATACTCTGGCCACCTGGTGTGAAGAACTGAATCATTGGAAAACACCTTGAGGCTGGGAAAGATTGAAGGCAGGAGGAGAAGGGGACAACAAAGGATGAAATGGTTGGATGGCATCACCGACTCAATGGACATGAGTTTGAGTAAGCTCTGGGAGTTGGTGATGGACAGGGAAGCCTGGCCTGGTGCAGTCCATGGGGTCTCAAAGAGCTGGACACAACGAAGTGACTAAACTGTACTAATATGACTAAAGCAAAGGTGTTCTGCAGAATGTTATTATAGTTCCTAATCAGTTCCTAATCAAAAGGGAAGTTATTCTCAGTGAGTCTGACCCAATCAAGTGAGCCATCAACAAGAGGGCCCAGGACTTTTCTGAAGTGAGAGATTTGTAACAAGAAAGATGATGTGGCACACTTGAAGACTGAAATAGCCACACTGTGAACTGCTTATGCTGCTGCTGCTAAGTCACTTCAGTAGTGTCTGACACTGTGTGACCCCATAGACAGCAGCCCACCAGGCTCCCCTGTCACTGAGATTCTCCAGGCAAGAACAATGGAATGGGTTGCTATTTTCTGCCTATAAAGAGAGCCAAATGGAAAGACCTCTAGAAGCTGAGAGCAATTCCTGGTGGTCAGACTGCAACAGAACAGAAACTTCATTCCTATACCTCTAGGAACTGAATTCTGCTAACAAACTAAAATCTCTTGGGAACAGACTCTTTTCCAGCCAAGCCACCAGGTGGAAGGCAGCTTGGCTAATACATTGATTTGAGCTGGGGAATCCTGTTCCACTGAAGCGACATCATAATAAATGTGTGTTTAAGGCACTAAGTTTGTGGTGATGTATTATTCAACAATACGAAACTAATGCATTGCATTACCAAAATGCCTTTATCAAAATTATTAAGAATTGTATTACAAAATCATAGATAACCATTGAAAACTAACACTTTTCTTAATATACATTGGCAGATCTCAAGTTTACTAGATTAGTGAATTATCCCTAAAAAGTTTATTTTTAAAGGTTCTGTTGAACTCAGTTAATTTATTATTTTTGAATTTGTGGCCTATGCTCACTTGATAAATGTGCCTAGTTTTTAATTTTATGTTGTCATATCAGATTTGAAAATATAAATTTGGACCAGCCACAAAAAATTAATAGAGAAGGCTTTCTTTTTTTCAACCTTACTATATTTACTTGTATAAGATAGAAATCATCTGTTTTATGAAAATTTGGTGAGTTTATAAAAAGTTTATTAAAAAGTTTTATAAAAGTTTATAAAAGTATGTCCTTTCATAATGGCATGCATATCAAATGATCATGTTGTACACCTTAAATGCATTACAATTTTGGTTGTTAATTATGCCTCAGTCATGTTATAAAAGTAATACAATAAACACTCCTCAAATTTGGGAAACATGGATAAGCAAAAATAAGAAAATAAAGTCGCTGGTCACGCCAACACTGAATTTAGCCATGATAGCACTTCAGTGTATTTCCTTCAGGTCTCTTATGTAATTTACCATTCACTTATTTTAAAACTATCCATGCACATTTAAGTGATGCTGAGCACAGTGTGAGGAGCAGGGATATCCTGGAACAAGACAAGCATGGTCCCCTTCTGGCAGAGGTCACAGTTTGATGATAGAGGCAGACTCTGAACAGGGTCCACAGGTGCAGCCAATGCTGGGACTGCAGGTCCAGGAAGCATGGAGTGTAGGGATGTGATGTGACTGAAAGTCCAGGGAAAAGTTGGAATTAAATTTGAGACTGAAGAGGAGATGTTGGCTGGGGGAGAGGGAAAGAACACTCCACATGGAAGTGAGTGTGTGAAGGCACTAGAGTGGGGAAAAGGATACACTTGTGAAGACAGAACAATATTCAGACATAGCAGACCACATAAAGTAAGGAGGAGGGGGCATGAGATGAGTTTGGAGACCTTGGCAGGACTTTGGTGGCTCTTTAAGCTGGTGCAGTTCCTTCTGCAGCAGTTATCTGGAGACATGGGAATGTTTACTACATCCCTCTGAATCACACAGATTGAGGGGATGTGATGCATCTGATAAGAGGTGATGGTGTTCCAGTGAGTGACCATGAGACTGGGTTAAATTGGTGTCCATGCTGGGGGTTAGGGGGATGTTTCTTAGAGGGTGAAAGAAATTTTAATTACATGTTCAATTTCTTCAGGATAATTTTATCTAATCAACTTTCCCTTTTTATTTGTGCTAGTTTGTTGTTGTTGTTCAGTTGCCAATTGTGTCTGACTCTTTGTGACTCCATGGACTGCAGCACACCGGGCCTCCCTCTCCCTAACCATCTCCAGGAGTTTGCCCAGGTTCATATGCGGTGACACATCTAATCATCTCATCCTCTGTCACCCTCTTCTCCTGCTTTCCATCTTTCCCAGCATCAGTGTCTTTTCCAATACGTCAGTTCTTTGCATCAAGTGCCCAAAGTATTGGAGCTTCAGCATCAATCCTTCCAAAGAGTATTCAGGGTTGATTTCCTTTAAGATAAATTGGCTTGATCTTCTTGCTGTCCAAAGGACTCTAAAGAGGGTTCTCCAGCACCACAGTTCAAAAGCATTAATTCTTCCACAACTCTGCCTTCTTTATTGTCCAGTGTCCAGCTCTCACATTTGTACATGACTACTAGGAAAATTAAAGCTTTGACTATACAACCTTTGTTGGCAAAGCGATGTCTATGCTTTTTAACACACTGTCTAAGTTTGTCATAGCTTTCCTGCCAAGAAGCAATCGTCTTCTAATTTCATGGCTGCAGTCACCATCCACAGTGGTTTTAGAGCCCAAGAAGAGGAAATTTGTCACTGCTTCCACATTTTCTCTTCTATTTGCCATGAAGTGATGGAACCAGATGCCATGATCTTGGTTGTTTTTTTTTTTTTTTTTTTAATACTGAGTTTTAACCCAGCCTTTTCACTCTCCTCTTTCACCCTATCAACAGGCTCTTTAATTCCTTTCCACTCTCTCCATTCAGTTCAGATCAGTTGCTGTATCATACACATGTCTGAGGTTGTTGCTATTTCTCCAGGCAATCTTGATTCCAGCTTGTACTTCTAGCTCAGCATTTCTCATGATGTGCTCTGTGTATAAGTTAAATAAATAGACTGACAATAAACCACCTTGTCATACTCCTTTCTTAATCCTGAACCAGTCAGTTGCTCCATACAGTGTTTTAACTGTAGCTTCTTGGTCAGCATACAAGTTTCTCAGGAAACAGGTAAGATGGTCTAGTTCCATCTCTGTAAGAGTTTTCCACAGTTTGCTAGGATCCACACAGTCAAAGATTTTAGCATATTCAATGAAATAGAGGGAGATGTTTTTCTGGAATTCCTTTTATTTCTCTATGATCCAGCAAATGTTGGCAATTTGATCTCTGGTTCTTCTGCCTTTTGTAAACCTATCTTGGACTGAAGTTCTTGGTTCTCATAACATGTAAACCTAGTATGTAGGATTTTGAGCATAACCTTACTAGCATGGGACATGAGTTTTTTACTTTATTGCTGTATTTTTAAAATATTCTAATTACTTTAAAAGCAATATATCTTGTTTATTTTTTTAATTCTGTATTTATTTCTTGTCTCTCCTTTTTCTTGTCAATATTTTAGAAACTTTCTTATATATATAGTTTTATAATTAAATTTATTTATCTTTAATTGAAGGATAATTGCTTTACAATATTGTGTTGGCTTCTGCCAAACATCAATATGAATCAGCCGTAGGACTTACGTCCCTTTCCTTTTGAACCTCCTCCCACCTCCCTCCCCATCCCATCCCTCTAGGTTGTTACAGAGCACAGATTTGAGTTTCCTAAGTCCTACAACAAATTCCCATTAGCTATCTATTTTACATATAGTAATGTATATGTTTCCATGTTACTCTCTCCATACATCCCATTCTCAGTTTTCATTTCTTGTGTAGCCTTATGAGATTTTGAAAGTTTATGAAAACCATTGAGAAGTTTGCTAGTGTTTTTTGGTTTCAGAAATAATTTAATAATTGTGTTTTCATTAGCATTCTAATGCTTAAAATAATTCATTTGTGAAGCTAAGTGGACCTATCCCTTTATTTTATGAAGGTTTGTTTATTAAGATTCAATTTCTTTACCAGGTAATACAACTAGATTGTCTCCTCCACTGTGTCAGCTTTGGCAAGCTCTATTTTTCTAATAATTGGTCCATTTTGTCTAAATTTAAAATTTACTAGCAGAGTGTTGACATTCTCTGATGACCTTTCTTAATGTCTCTTTGATCTGGAGATATTCTCAACCTGATACTTAGTTTACTAAATTTTTCTTTAATCATGTTCATTATTTTTCCCAACCTACGTTCTTTCTCTGAATTATTAAATCATAATAACCAGTGTTTCTACATGGCTTCTTTTTATGACTTGTTACTTCAACATACAAAAATCTTCCCTTGTTTTGCTGGGGATACATATTGTATTTTTTAAAATTTGTAATCTATTGCTTCTTTCATTTATTCTTCATCATGTGACTTTTAGTATTCGATTTATTTATTTTGCTTTTATCATAGTTTTATTCCTTGGATAGGAACATTCCTCCCTGGCAGATTTAGTAAAGCTGCATGAGAAAGAACAAGTTTTAAGAAGGGGAAACTGATGTGCACTGAAACCTAAATAAAACCAGAGACACAACTGTGCTATGATTGTGACTCCCCTTCCCCTCATATCAGCAAGAATATGTGATATTCACTTTAAGCTCTAAAGAAAGCAGCTCTGGGAAGTGACAGTTTCTTTTCTTATAATCTGCCTGTCCTGGAAGTGTGAAGCAGGTGAGTAAATACAGGTGGAGGGGATCCTTGAAGCTGGTTGTTTTTGCTTATTCCTTACCCCAACAGGTCATTAGCACTGCTCAGAACATCTTTCTAGGTAACTTGCCTCACATGTGTGAGCAACAGCAACAACAACAAAGGAGCCCCTAAGGCTTCCCTGGTGGCTCAGAGGTAAAGAACCTGCCTGTTATGCAGAAGATCGCTTGCTATGCAGGAGACACAGGTTCAATCCCTGGGTTAAGAAGATCCCCTGGAGAAGGAAATGGCAACCCACTCCAATATTCTTGCCTGAGAAATCCCATGGACAGAGGAGCCTGGTCGGCTACAGTCCATGGGGTCACAAAGAGTCAGGCATGACTCAGCGACTAAACCACCACCAGGGCTACATGGGGCAGAAAGAAATATTACTCCAGCAAAATTCCTGAACGTGGGTACTTGTCCATACCTCACCCAAAAGATCTAATCAGAACTGCCTCCTAGATCCCAGACAGTCCCCACAACTCCTAGTTTAGTTCTCACATTCATACTGTTCATCTATCCAGAGTTTTAAGTCATTTCTGATCTTTCTCTTCCTCCCTTCCTTCCTTTCTTCTTTTTCTAATCCAAGAATAGAGTATAAATTTAAGAAACATTCAGAAGAAAAAAAAATTTATATACGAAAGAAATGAGGTTTTGCATTGCAAAACAATAGAGAAATATTGGCTACCTATTGAATGTAATGTAAACAGTCTACTCACAGCTAAGATAGTCTTCATAAGTAAGTACCACAAAAGGATATTTTTACAGTGAAAGAATTCTGCTATCCATATATTTTAGAATATCTGAAATTTTAGAATATCAGAAATTACTGAAAAATTATATATTTAACATTTTGCTTTATATAACTCTTGGTTCAAAGGAAAAAAAAAACTATAATCCTAAGAAAAGCAGAAGGAAATGAACACACAAATATAAGTTAAAAAAATGATACATTCAAAAACATAAGTACAGGACAATAGATAAACTAACCCAATAACAAGTTGTTTTTTTTTTAATCTATAAATTAGTTGATCATCTGGCAGTGATCATTAGAAATTAGGAAAAATAAACACAAATCAATTTTTGAGTCTTAAAAAGAGAACAATAACAACAAAAAAAGAAATTGGCAGCAAGCTATACATGGTGTACTGCTTAAAGTCTAGGAATATGTGTGCATATCTTCCAAATTACCTGGTTAGTGTCTGGCTCCCTCTCTTTTCCAGGTTGAACATTTTTACATTCTGATTTTTCCACATCCATTAAACAGAGATTGTAGCTGGATATCTTTGTCTTTTAAAATTCTTTGCTGTTACTCTTATACAGAAAGTGTTGAATTACTCTATTTTTAATTCTGGGAATAAACCATTTTGGTAATGGTTTATTTGGTAAATTATCAATTGGTTTATTTGGTAATATAACAATCTTTTTTAAATTTCATTTGTTATTGTATTTATGTCTTTCATTTGTGTCATAATCTACAGTTTTAAAATCTATATTCTCTGGGTTTTTTTCTACTTTTTGTTTGGCTAGTTGGTTTTGGAGCTGAGCAATAATAGTTAGGATTTTAGCTATATTTTTTACATTTTGTGCTCTAGAAATTTGAAGTAGCACAAGAATTATTGACTATCCTAGGCTTTAGAAATATAAAATTGGACCTCAGATCTGTGGATTGAATTCTTAGGTGATTTTTCAAAATCTACCATGTTTCTTAAATATCTAGTGTCTCAGTTCTTGCTTGGAACAATTCTAGCTCTTATCCCCAAATACTTGAGCAGAATTGCATTTGATAATTTTGGCTATTTTTTTCCTAAATTATTCTTAAAAAAATATTTTTGTAATTTGTTTCTAAAATTGCATGAAGTTTATTGAGATATAATTTATGTAAAATAAAATGTGCAAGTATGCAGATCAAATTCTGACAGGTATATATGTCTGTGTAACCAGTACTCAAGTCATTTCATCACCCCCAAGACTTTCCTTATAACATTTGCAGTTAGTCCCCACTGCTGCCAGGTTACCACTGTCCTGGTTTATATCACTGTAAAGCAGATTCACATGGAATATGTGTGCATGTTCTCAGTATAATAGTTTTGTGCTTTATTCATGTTATTGCATGTAATGATAAAATTAATTGCTTTAATTGCTGAGTACAATGCCAGCAATTGGAATTGCTGAGTTCCAATGTAATGTTGGAAACACATCATAATTTGTTCATCTGTGCTCCTGTTAAAAGATAATTGAATTGTTTCTGGGTTTTAGATATTATGAATAAATCTGCCATGAATATTAATGGGCATGTCCTTTGGTGGACATGTGTGTTTATTTTTCTTGATAAATACATAGGAGTAGAATTGTTGGATCATAGAGTAGATGCATTAAAAAAAAAAAACAAAAAAAAAACGTACCCACAAAGGGACACAAAAAAACTTTTGGAGGTGATAGATGTCTGCTACATTGATTGTTATAGTAATCTCACAGATGTTTACATATGTCCAAACTCATCAGATTGTGTATATAAAACATGTGCAGTTTTTTGCATATAAACTGTAACTCAATAAAGTTATTATTTTTAAAAAAGAAAGTGCCAATCAATTTCCTAGAGTGATTTTACCTTTTTACATCTGATCAGCCAATCTTGCCCCAAGAGCCTGGCAGGGAGGCTGGCAGGCTACAGACCATGGGATCACAAAGAGTCAGACATGACTGAGTGACTAAGCAGCAGCAGCAGTCCAATGTAGGAGTTCCAGTTGTCCCACATCTTTTCCAACACCTAGTACTGAGTTGTCAATCTTATCAATTTTAGCCATTTGAATCTTTATACAGTAGCATTGAGTTGTGAGTTAACTTACATTTCTTAATGTCTAATTACAATAAGTACCAATTTAATGTGCCTATGGGATTTTTTTTTCTTCTTTTTTGAAATGCCTGTTCAAGAGATATGCCCACATATTTTTTAATTGGGTTGTTTGTTTTTATCAGCATATATTTTCCAAAACTCCTCCTTAGTGCTTACAGTTAAAAGTTTATTATTTCATGCTAGTAAGTGTGAATTCTAATAAACAATTCATCATGGTGATTAATAACAACCATATCTCATTTAATAGATATCACAAATAGTTGTTAAATTTCAAAACTCCATTTTTTGTGCAAACAAAACATAATTATAAGAAGTAAAGGAATAAAAAATCAAGAATATTAGCCTCAATAAACAGCCAACATCATGCTTAAATGTGAAACTCTTGAAAATACACTTCATAAATCCTGCTATATAGTACACTGCTAATGATTGTGAATGGTCAAACTTTTAGAAAAATTTGACATTTTTTCTCACCTATGATCCTTAAAATGATCATACCATTGCTAACAAAATTTCACTTACAGAAATGTTTAGATATTCATGCAGAGCTCTAAAAATAATTTTATTATAATATCATTTATAACTGAATAAATTAAAGCAACTTAAATGTCCAGTATAGAAGTTAAATGTAACAAACTAAAGCAAAGTGATATTAGGCAAGCTTTCCAAATCATATTTTAATAACATGAGAGAATGTATAAATGCTGTATAAAATAAGACTCATTTTTGAAGTGTGAGAAATAAAAAAAAACATTCAAAGAATAAAGAAATTATATCTTATAGTTTTAACCAGAGATGAGATCATAACAAGAATTCTTTGCAACTGCATGGGAAAATAGATTTGTGATATTTGGACAGAGGAGCCTGGTGGGCTACAGTCCATGGGGTTTCAAAGAGTCAAACAAGACTGAATGACTTTCACTTTCATATGCTGCCAAATGTTATCCAGATTCTCACACCTCCAGTCCTGGAAGCTATACTTTCATAATACCTTAACATACTATTACTCAGTCCTCAATACTTAATTAAAATAATTTATATTAAACTTTGTCTGTTGACATAACTAGCATGGTTTCTTTATCTTGACTAGATCCTACCTGGTGGAGTGGGTAAAAATGTGAGTCCCTTCAGACGCAATCCATGATTGCCTACCAGCTTTGGAACTGTCCTGCAGCCAGTCAGCTGTCGCCAGCAGTAAGCTCCCCTTTCTGTCTCCTCTCCACCAAATGACACATTTGACATATTAACCATGCATTTCTTTGGTTTCTAGCTGGAAAAGTACATCCTAAAATTATTGGCCATTTATTTGTTGTCTTAATGTATAATATTTCATGTCCTTTAACTCATTCTTTCTCATATTTTCTTTATTTTATTCTGGTTCTCTTCTATTTCTCAGGTTGAATCCTTGTATTTTAAAGTATATTTTAACAGCCTGATTTTAATTTTTCATTAAATCAACTTCTGATTTTTTAAAAATTTTTTAAGGCAAATTGACCACTGTCTGATAAAGTCCTAATTGTGGAAACACTGTCTTCTTTGGTTCCATGTTTCTAGTTTTCTCAGGTAACATCCTTTGCCAGGCTTACCTCTTTCCTCTTTTGCTCAGTTCCTTCAATTCTCCTGTTAACTTGATTTTGCCCCCATGTGGCCTGCCCTTTCTCTTCAGCACTTGGAGACGCGCTGCCGCTCCCCCAACCCCCGCTCCCCCCTCCGGCCCCCCCCCCCCCCCGCCCCCCCCGCCCCCCCCCCCCCCGCCCCCCCCGCCCCCCCCCCCCCCCCCGCCCCCCCCACCCATCCCCCCGCCGCCCCTCCACCGCCGCAGCACTTGGCATACCCAGGCTGCATGCTCACCTGGGGGCAGGTGAAGATGAGGGGTGAGCGAGGGTCTGTTCTGATATCTTCCCTTTGATCACATATTGCAGAACAGTTCCTCATTTAAAAAATATTTATTAAGTAGCAGATATGGTTTTTATACTGGAGACAATAGAGTGAAGAGAGAAACAATAAACAAATACACGTGTGTGTATCTCATTTTGTCACACAGAGTATTTTATATGTATTTCTGTGAGGTAGAAGTGCTGTGATCAAGAATGCATGTAACTGATTGCAGAGTAATGAGCATAAAATTTCAATAGAAACACATAGAAAAATCCCAATGCCCACTGAAAGGAAAATGGAGAAAATTACAGTATTTTCAATGAAACATCAGCAACAGTAAATGTAAATGAACTGCAGCTGGGCACAGTAAAGGAAAGTTTCACAATATATAAGTGAGTGGGAGAGTTAAGTTCAAAATGATTACATAGTGCATAATACCATTTTTATGAAGCTAATATATATATATATATATATATATATGTATTTTTTTGTTGTTGTTGTTACAGACTAAACACAAGATTCAGTATGCTTGTTACCTCTGGTGGGAGTTGCAGAACAGAGGAGAACTGCATATTCAGATATAAGTTGTTGTCAGTAGTCTCAATCTATGTTGGGTGGTAACTTCAGGATGCTAAGTAAGGGACAGAAAAAGTGAGAAAGAGAAGAAGGAAACGTTCTAAAAATTATTTCACAAGGAAAAAGTTCTTTTCTTCCTGAAAAAAAATTAAAAAAATCAGTTCAAAACCCTACAGGCGGGGCTGGTGGAGGTAAGTTTCCCTCGCTGGTGGAGGTAAGTTTCCCTAGAGGGCTGGAGAGACAGGGCACAATAATGGACCAGGAGGAGACTCAGAGTGTCCTGAAGGGGGCAGATCCATGTGTGGGCATTATAGATGAAATGTTTATGTCCCCAAGCCCTAATTCATACAATGAAGCCTAACTTCCAGTGTGCCTGCATCTTAAGCTGGGACCACTTTGAAGGCCATAAGAGTAGGGCCCCCTGATTCAATAGGATGAGGGTCCTTCCAAGAAGACTTGTGAATGTGTGAAGATCATAAAGTCAAGACAAGAGAGAAGAGCTGCTCCAGATCAAAGTGGACTAACAAGTCAGTTCTTTGCATCAGGTGGCCAAAGTATTGGAGTTTCAGATTCAGCATCAGTGGTTCCAGTGAATATTCAGGAATGATTTCCTTTAGGATTGACTGGTTTGATCTCCTTGCAGTCCAAAGACTCTTAAGAGTCTTCTCCAACATCACAGTTTAAAAGTGTCAGTTCTTCGGTGCTCAGCCTACTTTGTGGTCCAACTTTCACATCCACATATGACTTCTGGAAAAACCATAGCTTTGACTATATGTGCCTTTATCAGCAAATTAATGTCACTGCTTTTTAATATTCTGTCTAGGTTGGTAACAGCTTTTCTTCCAAGGAGCAAGTGTCTTTTAATTTTATGGCTGCAGTCACAATCTGCAGTGACTTTGGAGCCCAAGATAATAAAATCACACACTGTTTCCATTGCTTCCCCATCTATTTGCCATGAAGTGATGGGACTGGATGCCATCATCTTCGTTTTGGAATGTTGAGTTTTAAGCCAACGGTTTCACTCTCCTCTTTCACCTTCATCAAGAGGCTCTTTAGTTCCTCTCCACTTTCTGCCATAAGGTAGTGTCATCTGCCTATATGAGGTTATCGATATTTCTCCCTGCAATCTTGATTCCAGCTTGTGCTTCAGCCAGTCCAGCCTTTCACATGATGTACTCTGCAGAGAGGTTAAATAAGCAGGGTGACAATATACAGACTTGAAGTACTCCTTTCCCAATTTGGAACCAGTCCGTTGTTCCATGTCCAGTTCTAACTGTTGCTGTTTGACCTGCATAAAAGTTTCTCAGGTAGCGGGTCAGGTAGTCTGGTATTCTCATCCCTTTAAGAATTTTCCGCAGTTTGTTGTGATCCACACAGCCAAAGGCTTTAGTGTAGTCAATGAAGCAGAAGTAGATATTTTTCTGGAATTCTCTTGCTTTTTTCTATGATCCAATGGATGTTTGCAATTTGGTCTCTGGTTCCTCTGATTTTTCTAAATCCAATTTGAACATCTGGAATTTCTTGACTCATGGAATGTTGAAGCCTAGCTTGGAGAATTTTGAGCATGTCTTTGCTAGCATGTGAAATGAGTGCAATTGTGCAGTAGTTTGAACATTCTTTTGGAATTCCAGCTGAGCTATTTCAAATCCTAAAAGATGATGCTCTTAAAGTGCTGCACTCAGTATTCCAGATTTGGAAACTCAGGAGTGGCCACAGGGCTAAAAAAGGTCAGTTTTCATCCCAGTCCCAAAGAAAGGTGCCAAAGAATGTTCAAATGGACATAGTGTATCATTACTTTAGATGGGTGTTTGTGGTCGTTCAGGAGAATAATCTTGGCTTGTAGCAAATACACAGCACAGTGTTCAGGAGTCATAGGCTTCAGGTCAGCAGAGTATTCTCTTATATTTCAGGAAAAATATTATGCGTCCTGTTCCTGAAAATTTTTGGCAAATTTAAAGTTCTTTCAAAGTAAACAAATTTTTCAAAAGAAAGGAAAAAGAGAACTTTCCTGTGGTTAAGACTCTGCACTTCGACTGCAGGGGGCACTGGTTTGATCTCAGTCAAAGAAATAAAATAAATAAATTTCAGTGGGAATATATTTTAAAAAGAGAGAGAGAGAGAAATGGGAAATAATGATGGCAAGGATAGACCAAGATATACTTCTATAAACTGTAACAAAACAAATAACAAAAAATAGCTGGGAGAATGTGGTATCAGAGGAAGATTATCTTAAGATGGGTATCAAGTATATCTAATGTGTTTGTAATCTACTCCGTGATACTGCAGAGGATGAAAATGTCCCATTGAGCAAAGAAGAGTAGACTGGCTCTTGAACAGATTAAAAGAATGGGATTCAAGCATGAGAGCTGGAGTTACTAATACCTAAAATTAATCTACTGAAAGAAAGACAAGACAAAATTTATCAGTCTAGAGGAAGATAAGTATGTAGATTTAATCGCATTTCTTCTACTTTGTCAGTGACATATAAACTTGTTATGGAAGTGAGAAAGGATAAAGTAAGTTGATTATGACATGGATAATAGAATATAACCTGGACACAAGGAGAAATAAAGAGGTAATTAGGAAGATGGGCCAATAAAAGGTAATGAGGTTAACAGATTGGAGGCTTTGATGGGGGTAAGTATTAGAGAGGCTGTGCTGAAAAACAGATGCAGGAAATTTAGGGATGAATATTTAAAGAGTGGGAAATCTGAAAATGAGATTCCCATCCTACTAAGTTATCTTTCATAATAATATCAGAAATAACAGAGTTCAATTATCTTAGAGCTGGAGATGTATCAGTATCAGAGATGCTGTGGATGAATAAGAATGAAAACATTTTGGGGACAATATTAGGTATTATGGACAGGATTATGGAGATGATGAATCTTAGGAACATCATTCAGGAAGACACTAGGATACAGGAAAATCAAGTCACTCACATTTTTTGGTATTCATGTTTTAGTTAAACATATAAGTATGGGATTTATAAATCATAAAATGAGTATTTTTAAAGTCACAGCCAGTAAATTTTAAAAACTACATTTGAATCAGTTCTAATGAGGTGGATGAAACTGGAGCCTATTATACAGAGTGAAGTAAGCCAGAAAGAAAAACACCAATACAGTATATTAACGCATATATATGGAATTTAGAAAGATGGTAACAATAACCCTGTATACGAGACAGCAAAAGAGACACTCATGTATAGAACAGTCTTTTGGACTCTGTGGGAGAGGGAGAGGGTGGGATGATTTGGGAGAATGGCACTGAAACATGTATAATATCATATATGAAATGAGTCGCCAGTCCAGGTTCGATGCACGATATTGGATGCTTGGGGCTGGTGCACTGGGACAACCCAGAGGGATGGTATGGGGAGGGAGGAGGGAGGAGGGTTCAGGATGGGGAACACATGTATACCTGTGGTGGATTCATTTTGATACATGGCAAAACCAATACAATATTGTAAATTTAAAAGATAAAATAAAATTAAATTAAATTTAAAAAATAAATCAGAAAAAAAAAACTATACAATGATAGAAATATATTCTGCCATCTTTCTTCCTTTAATTATTTGTCCGTACTAGGAATAGATTTATCTTACTAAGAAAAATCTATATCTTGCATAATGATTGCTGAAGACAGGTAAATAAAAATGAAGACAAATATTCATTCTGATAATGCTTATTCTGAACCATTTAAAAATATATTTGCTAGTCAAAGTGAAAAGTGAAAGTCACTCAGTCGTGTCTGACTCTTTGCGACCCCATGGACTATAGCGTCCATGGAATTCTCCAGGCCAGACTACTGGAGTGGGTAGCCTTTCCCTTCTCCAGGGGATCTTCCCAACCCAGGGATTGAACCAGGGTCTCCTGAATTGCAGGTGGACTCTTTATCAACTGAGCTGTCAAGGAAGTCACTTGTTATTCAAAATTTAGGGCTATTTTATCATTTCAGAAATAGGTGGAAATCTTTATAACAATGTGAGATCTCAAAGTCTGCATTCAATGATAAATAGTAACGAGAGAGCATGTTTGATGAAATAGCTTAGGTCTCTTTCTGTCACTGTTTTGCTTTTATTAGAGAATACACATCATCAACTGGGGACCTTTCTGGCCTGTGAAGTAAGTGCAAAGGGAAGGAGAGATAATTATTTTTTCAAAGAGCTGTGACTATATATAAGTGGCTTAAAACATGAGTATTTCATCTATTGTTTCAAAATAATTAAATCACAAAACATTAATGGTGAAATATGTACATTTTAATGAGTTTCAGAGTGCTTGTTTACTCCAGACTAATCTTTAATGTATTCTAAAACTTTCTTCTTTTCTCTTAGTCATGGTTCATTAAATGTTGTTCACAGTTTCCATAGAACTTTGCATATCTCTCTTTCTTTTATTTTAGAGCTGAAATAGATTTTTTTTAATTTCCATTTGTTCTATTATGCTTTAGAATGTCAGCAAAAAGAGGTGTAAAGGATACTTTTATAGGTCATTATTTTTCTAAATTAAATGTATAACTTTTAAGTCCTAAGTTCACAGATTTATAGGGTATATTCAACAGTTAGAAAGATGAATGAAGTTCTGTGCATTTGTGTGGTGGTTTTCAGGTTTAGGACCCATCAAAATCACTCTGGAGACAAAGATTGAAAATAAAATCCTGGAAATCAAAGCAATATTCTTTAAAATTGATAGATTTAACTTAATAAAAATAAAGAATGGCCCAATCCAAGCAACAAATTCTTAGCTTCATAAAATATAAATATTCATTGCCTTTTAAATATATGATGCATAGCTTACATGCAGGAAAACATGAAATCTTAATTACAATTTATGAATTTTGACAAATATATACACATTTAACCAACACAAGATATAGGGCATTTCCATCATCACAAATGATTTATCAAGCTCTCTCCCATCAAAGTCCCCACCTCAAGAAGAGAAAATTATCATTGATTTCTATCATAGATTAATCTTTTCTCTACTGAATTATATATAAGCAGAATCATTCATTATTAAGTTATTATGTCTAATCTATTTTGCTGAACATTATAGCAATGTGGTTCATTCATGTAAGTTTGAGTAGTAGAAGTTTGCTCTTTTTTATTGTGCAACATTAATGCACAACATTAAAAACAAATAAGATCATGGCATCCTGTCTATTCACTTCATGGCATCTGGCCTCATTACTTCATGGCAATGAAAGGGGATACAGTGACAGATTTTATTTGCTTGGGCTCAAAAATCACTGCAGATGGTGACTACAGCCATGCAATTAAAGGATGCTTTCTCCTTGGAAGGAATGCTGTGGCAAACCCAGACAGTGTATCAAAAAGCAGAGACATCACTTTGCTGACAAAGGTCTATATAGTCAAAAGTATGTGTTTTTCCAATAGTCATGTATAGATGTGAGTTGGACCATAAAGAAGGCTGAGTGCCAAAGAATTGATGCTTTCAAATTGTGGTGTTGGAGAAGACTCTTCAGAGTCCCTCCCTTGGACTGCAAGGAAACTGAACCAGGCGATCCTAAAGGAAATCTGCCCTGAATATTCATTGGATGGACTGATGCTGAAGCTAAAGCCCCAGTAGTTTGGCCACCTGATGTGAAAAGCTGACTCACTAGGAAAGACCCTGATGCTGGGAAAGACTGAAGGCCAAAGAAGAAGTGGTCAGCAGAGGATGGGATGCTTAGATAAGATCACCAACTCAATGTACACGAATGTGAGCAAACTCTGGGAGGTATTGGAGACAGGGAAGTCTGGCATGCTGCAGTCCAAGAGGTCACAAAGAGTAGGACACGACTTCATGACTGAATAACAACAATTCAATTATAAGAATATAGCACAAATAATTATATCCCAAGCTCTACATTAAGGACACTTGGATTGTTTCATATTTGGAGTTCTTAAGAATAAAGCTGCTATGAGCATTCTAATTCAAGCCCTTCTGGGTGTATAACAAAGAGTAAGACTGCTGAATCACTTTGTTGTTCAGTCGCTCAGTTGTGTTTGACTCTTTGCAACCCCATGGACTGGAGTACTCTAGGCTTCCCTGTCCTCCACTATCTCCTAGAGTTTCCTCAAATTCATGTCCATTGGGTTGGTGATGCTATCTAACCATTTCATCTTCTGCAGCTCCCTTCTCCTTTTGCCTTCAATCTTACCCAGCATTAAGGTATTTTCCAGTGAGTTGGCTCTTCACATCAGGTGGCCAAAGTATTGGATCTTCAGCTTCAGCATCAGTGCTTCCAATGAATATTCAGAACTGATTTCCTTTGGGATTGACTTGTTCAAGCTCCTTGCAGTCCAAAGGACTCTCAAGCATTTTCTCCAGAACCCGAAATTGAAAGTCTCAGTTCTTCAGTGCTCAGCCTTATGATCCAAATCTCATATTTGTATATGATTACTGGAATAACTATAGCTTTGACTATACAGACCTTTGTCAACAAAGATATGTCTCTGCTTTTTAATAAGCTTTCTAAGTTCGTCATAGTATTCCTATTCCTAAAAGGAGCAAGCATCTTTTAATTTCATGGCTATAGTCACCATCCACAGAGATTTGGAAGCCCAAGAACTTCCCCTTCTTTTTGCCTTGAAGTGATGGAATCAGATGCCATGATCTTAGTTTTTGGAGTGTTGAGTTTCAAACCAGCTTTTTCACTCTCCTCTTTCACCCTCATCAGGAGACCTTCTACTTCCTCTTCATTTTCTGCCATCAGAATGATATTACCTGCACATCTGAGATTGTTATTTCTCCCAGGAATTTTGATTGCTGCTTGTGATTCATCCAGCCCAGCATTCCACATGTTATACTCTGTATATGAGTTAAATAAGCAGGCTGACAATATAAAGCCTTGTCATAATCCTTTCCCAGTTTGGAACCAGTCAGTTATTTCATGTCTGGTTCTAATTGTTGCTTCTGGATCCACATACAAGCTTCTCAGGAGACAGGTAAGTCAGTTTGGTACTATCTCTTTCTTAAAATATCCTCTTATTATTGGTTTGTCTGTAACATCTATAGTGATGTCTCTATTTCATTTTTATATTGAAAATTTACATTTTCTTTTCTGTTTTTTATCTACCAGTCTTACTATGGATTTATTAATTTTATTGAATTCTTAAAAAAAAAAAAAAAAACACTTCAGTTTCTTGAGTTGCTTTATTGTATGTCTCCTTTCTATTTTATTGACTTTTTTCCCTCATAGTTTTATATTTGATTTCAGTTTGATGATTCATCTACTGCCTTTTAATAGCTTCTTAGAATGAAAGTGTGAAAGTTTAGATCATTGATTTTCAACATTTTTTTTCTTATATACGTATTTAGAGCCATAAATGTCCTTGCAAGCATTGCTTCTGATATATCCCATAAGTTTGATATGCCTTGTTTATGTTTAACCTTTCACTTTAAAATATTTAAGAATTATAATTGTGATTACTTGAGTACACTATGAAAGTTATGAGTACACTATGTTAGTTGCTCAGTCATGTCTGACTCTTTGGCACCCCATTGACTGTACCTTGGCAGATTCCACTGTCCATGGAATTCTCCAGGCAAGAATATTGGAGTGGGTAGTCATTCCCTTCTCCACAAGATCTTCCTGACCCAGGGATCAAACCCAGGTCTCCCACATTGCAGGCAGATTCTTTATCCACTGAGCCACCAGGGGAACCCTGAGTACACTACAGGTTATTGAAGTTTGTTGCTTTATTTTCTACATTCTGGGGATTTTCTAATTATCCTTTGTTGTTGTTGTTGTTAATTTCTAGTTTAATTCCACTGTAATCAAGGATTATAATCTTTATTCTCTTATTCCTTCAAAATATGTTAGAACTTGCTTAATGGCTCTAAACAAAATTTTTTTGGTTTTTTTTTAGGGGGAGGGTGAAAAATCTATGTGTCTTGGAAGATTGGGACTGACATATATTCACAACTAGGTATAAAATAGATAACTAGTGAGAACCTAACATATAGGACAGGGAATTCTACTCAGTGCTCTTGGTAACCTACATGGGAAGGAAATCGAAAAAATAGAGGATATATGTATACATGTGGCTGATTCACTTTGCTGTACAGCAAGAAACTAACACAAAATTGTAAAGCAATTATATCCCTATCCCAATAAAACTGTATTAAAAAAAAACAATAACAAACAAAAATGACAAAGTTTGAAAATAATGGCATGTCAAAAGTTATACTTGGTAGATGCAAAATAAAATTTTAGAGATGTAACAATTATAATATTAGACTATTTCTCAACATACAATGATTTAAGCAGATTCAAAAAGGATAAATGGAGGTATTTAATAATAATAAATATTTTTGTGCACTAGAAACACATTAATTGTAAAAATTTAAATACCTAATAAAAGCAATTAAAAAAAATCTATGTGCCTTAATGTATTTTAAAATAATTGTGAATACTACATTTGTACAAAGTGGTATTCTGTGTGTCAGGTAGGTCAAATTGTTGATCAATATGTAAATTGTGTTGTTCTAATCTTCTGCATTTTTTACTGACTTTGAGGTTGTTTTTTCTGTTATTAAGGGAGTGAGTTAAAATCTATAGCCATGATTATGAATTTATCCCTTGCTCTTTTTCTCTCAAACCTTTCGTTGCATATATTTGATATAATTAAATGCATATAAATTTATTACTTTTTTCTTCTTTTATCATTCTAAAATCTTCTTCTTTATTTCTAGAAATATTACTTACTATAAAGTCTAACTTCTCCAATAGTAAAACGGCTGATATAGTAAGGTACCTGTGAAGCTCTGGTCACAACTGTCACAAATTGCTAACTACCTAACTCTGTTTTTACCCTGTTTTGTATGTGTTTCTATCTAAAGACCCCTTATGTAAAATATATTGTTGGTTCATTAACATTGAACTTTTGGGCAATAGCACTATGACATATGTCTGAAAGATGTTCATCTTAATTTCTCCAAAAGGCACATCACAGCCTTTTTTACCATTATGAGCATGAAACATCACTTCAATACTACTTTGGGGGGTCACTTAAATACGAAAATTCGCACACACACACACAAAAAAACCCCACACAAAAAAGGAAAATATGTGGCCCTATCAATAACCTCAGATATGCAGATGAGACCACCCTTATGGCAGAAAGTGAAGAGGAACTAAAAAGCCTCTTGATGAAAGTGAAAGTGGAGAGTGAAAATGTTGGCTTAAAGCTCAACATTCAGAAAACGAAGATCATGGCATCTGGTCCCATCACTTCATGGGAAATAGGTGGGGAAACAGTGTCAGACTTTATTTTGGGGGGCTCCAAAATCATTGCAGATGGTGACTGCAGCCATGAAATTAAAAGACGCTTATTCCTTGAAAGGAAAGTTATGACCAACCTAGATAGCATATTCAAAAGCAAAGACATTACTTTGCCAACAAAGGTTGGTCTAGTCAAGGCTATGGTTTTTCCTGTGGTCATGTATGGATGTGAGAGTTGGACTGTGAAGATGGCTGAGCACTGAAAAATTGATGCTTTTGAACTGTGGTGTTGGAGAAGACTTTTAAGAGTCCCTTGGACTGCAATGAGATCCAACCAGTCCATTCTGAAGGAGATCAGCCCTGGGATTTCTTTGGAAGAAATGATGCTAAAGCTGAAACTCCAGTACTTTGGCCACCTCATGTGAAGAGTTGACTCATTGGAAAAGACTCTGATGCTAGGAGGGATTGGGGGCAGGAGGAGAAGGGGATGACAGAGGATGAGATGGCATCACCAACTCGATGGATGTGAGTCTGAGTGAACTCCAGGAGTTGGTGATGGACAGGGAGGCCTGGCCTGCTGTGATAAATGGGGTCACAAAGAGTCGGACACAACTGAGCACCTGAACTAAATTGAACTGAAGTATACTGCAAAAAGGACATATTTACAGTACAAGATCTGAAACAAGAAGGCAGAATGTCACCTTCTTCAACCTTGTCTGGAATCCTGTGTGTCAGGGGGTACAGGTTTTTCACTGCTGTACAGAGAATTCAAGTTTATACATGACTTGAAAGCATGGGATCATTGATTTCAGTGTTACAAATAAATTGTAATGAGTAGATGAACTTTGAATATATGAATAATGAGGATCAAGTATATATGTTTTTTGTCCTTTCAAGTTAAATCTGTGTCCTAATATCTAAAATGTATCTCTTTTAAACAACAATGGTTGAGCTATGTTTGTTTTTTTAATATTGATCCTGATGATCTTTACCTTCTAATTGGAAACTTTAACCATTTAAAATTAATGTAGTAATTACATTAACTTTCAGATATAATTTTTGAGTCCATAATCTTTCTACTTTCTAATTGCTTTACATGTTTTATGTTCCCTTATTTTACCTTTCTTGCCTTCTTTTGGAATATTTATTACTCATATTACCTACATTTTAGCTATACATTTCTAAAACTTAATGTAATAGTGCCCTATATAGTACAATATTAGTTCTTTGCCTGTTAGACTGTACCTTAAATGACTCTTTTAAAAACTTTCCAAGTAATGTAAGAACCTTATAACAGGATGGGGTGCTAAGATGGCATAGGAGTAGGATGGGGAGACCACTTTCTCCCCCACAAATTCATCGAAAGACATTTGAACGCTGAGCAAATACCACAAAACAACTTCTGAATGCTGACAGAGGACACCAGGCACCCAGAAAGGCAGCCCATTGTCTTCGAAAGAAGACAGAACAAAATATGAAAGCTAAAAAGAGAGACAAAAGAATCAGGGATGAAGACCAGTCCCAGGGAGGGATTTTCCAAACACCAGAAAGGAGAAGTTTCCAAACACTAGAAAACCCTCTCAATAGTGGGTCTGTGGGAACTTTTGGAATCTTACAGGGCAACATAACTGGAAGGAAAAAAATAAATAAAACTCACAGATTATGCGTCTAACTGCAGCTCCCAATGGAGAAGTAGCCCCGATGCTCACGTTCGCCTTAAGCAAGCAAGGACTGAACAAGGAGGCGCCAGCTGCATTGTTTAGGGTACGGACCAGGCCTGAATGCCCTGAAGGCAATCTGAGGGAGCTAACGTGAGATAGCAACCCAAACCGTGGGATAGCCAGAGAGAGAAAAAAAAAAAGAGAGAAAGAGAGAGAGAGAAAACTTTCCTTCAAAAAGTGCTCATCTAAGGCACTGCTGGCACTCTCAGAGAATAAAGGACTGAGCGAATAACAGAGGAGAGCTAGCCAGCAGTGGGCTGGCCCATCCCCTGCCAGAGGCAGGGAGGCAGGCTGGTGAGAGCCAGAGCCAGAGCGCAAGGGGCAAACTCGGCCCCAGAGATGGCATCCTCTACCAAACTGCGAGCAGGCTCCCAGTTTCTAACCAAGTCTTCCTGAAATCCTGAACGGTTGACATCTGCCAGGAGGGTTGCAGCCAGAGATCAGCTCCCCAGAGGAGACACATGGCATGCCTGAGATGGTGCTCCCATTGCACACCCAGGAAACTGAGCATCTGGGACAGGGGAGGTTATAAGATACACCGCCTACTTGGGGAGAGTGCACTCGCCAAGCACCTGGTTGCTTGAGCTGCTCTTACCAGGGAAGGACACAAAACGCAAGCCCAACTGAGTCTGTGCCTTTGTGGAGTACCCAAGAACCTGAACCTGAGCAGCTTAGACCTGGGAAGCACACACAATTCCAGGGCCCACCTTAGACATTTCCCCTGAAGATCAACCTGGAGCCTGAGTAGTATAGACCGGAAAAGCACACATGCTGTGAGTGGGGACAAACCCAGTGTGGCTCAGACACTGTGAGCACTCCCCATAGATGTCAGTGATATTTGTTTGCAGTGCTCCTCCCTCCCTGCAGCACGATTGAACAAGTGAGCCTAAGTAAATGACCACCTTCACCCCCTTGTGTCAGGGCAGAAGCTAGATACTGAAGAGACTTGCTAATAGCAGAAGCCAAAATAAACAAATAAGAGGGAACTGCTTTGGAAGTGACAGATGCAACAGATTAAAACCCTGTAGTTAGAACTGGGTGCACTGGAAGGGAGCTATAGTCCTTGAGAAGAAGTATAAGCTGGAACAAGGAACTATCTGAAACTGAACTGACCCCACACTGCCCTCAACAGCTCCAGAGAAGTTCCTAGATATATTTTACTATTATCACTTTTAAAAAATTTTTAAGTTCTTTATTGTTCCTTTAATTTTCATTTTTAAAACCTACTATTACCTTGCCCAAAAAAAGACCCTATTTTTAAAGCAAATTTCATATACTTTTTTATAACTTTTGCAATTTTGCTTTTTTTTTTTTTTTAATATTGTAGTTTAACTTCTACTCTAGATTTTTAATCTTTGCTTTTTGGTATTTGTTATCAATTCTGTACCTTTAAGAATCCAATATTCAGTGCCCATTTTACTTAGGAGTGTGATTACTGGCTTGATTGCTCTCTCCCCTTTTGACTCTCCTTTTTCTACCCCAGGTTACCTCTATCTCCTCCCTCCTCCTTCTCTTCTCTACTTAACACTGTGAATCTCTTAGGGTGTTATATGCTGTGGGGAACACCTAGGGAACTGATCACAGGCTAGATTGGTCTTGCTCCATTTGATTCCCCCTCCTCTCCTCCTGGCCACCTCTATCTCCTTCCTCCCTCTTCTCTGTTCTATGGAACTCCATGAACCTCTCTGAGTGTTCCAGACTGTGGAGAGTAAATAGGGAATTGATTACTGGCTAGACTGGGCTCTCCCATTTTGACTCCCCCTCTTCTCCTCCTGGTCCCCTCTATCTCCCTCCTCCCTCTTCTCTTCTCCACGTAACTGTGAATCTCTCTGGGTGTCCCTCACTGTGAAGAATCTTTTCACCATTAACCTAGAAGTTTTATCATCAGTGCTGTATAGATGGAGAAGTCTTGAGGCTACTGTAAGAATAAGACTGAAAGCCAGAGGCAAGAGGCTTAAATCCAAAACTTGATAACACCAGAAAACTCCTAACTCAAAGGAACATTAATCAACAAGAGCCCATCCAAAAGCCTCCATACCTACACTGAAACTAAGCTCCACCCAAGAGCCAACAAGTTTCAGAGCAAGACATACCAAGCTAATTCTCCAACAACGTAGAAACATAGCCCTGGGCATTAAAATACAGGGGGTCAAAAGTCACACCAAACCCACAGACACCTCAAAACTCAGTACTGGACATTTCATTGCACTCCAGAGAAAAGAGATCCAGCTCCACCCAGCAGAACACCAAGGCAAGCTTCCCTAACCAGGAAACCTTGACAAGTCACTTGTCCAACCCCACCCACAGTGAGGAACCTCCACAATAAAGAGGAACCACAAACTTCCAGCATACAGGAAGGCCACCCCAAACACAGCAACCTAAACAAGACAAAAAGGTAGAGAAATATTCAGCAGGTAAATGAACATGATAAAATCCCACCAAACCAAACAAAAAAGGAGGAGATTTGGAGTCTACCTGAAAAAGAATTCAGAATAAAGATAGCAAAAATGATCCAAAATCTTGAAAACAAAATGGAGTTACAAATAAATAGTCTGGAGACAAGGTTTGAGAAGATGCAAGAAAAGTTTAACAAGGACGTAGAAGAAATAAAAGAGTCAATCAATAATGAATATGCAATAACTGAGATCAAAAGCACTCTGGAGGGAACCAACAGTAGAATAACTGAAGCAGAAGATAGGATAAGTGAGGTGGAAGATAGAATGGTGGAAATAAATGAAGCAGAGAGGAAAAAAAGAATTAAAAGAAATGAGGACAACCTCAGAGACCTCTGGGACAATGTTAAATGCTCCAACATTCGAATCTTAAGAGTCCCAGAAGAAGAAGACAAAAAGAAAGGCCATGAGAAAATACTTGAGGAGATAATAGTTGAAAACTGCCCTAAAATGGAGAAGGAAATAGCCACCCAAGTCCAAGAAACCCAGAGAGTCCCAAACAGGATAAAACCAAAGTGAAACATCCCAAGACACATATTAATCAAATTAATAAAGATCAAACACAAAGAACAAATATTAAAAACAGCAAGGGAAAAACAACAAATAACTCACAAGGGGATCCCCATAAGGATAACAGCTGATCTTTCAATAGGAACTCTTCAAGCCAGAAGGGAATGGCTAAGTTGCTTCAGCCGTGTCCTACTCTGTGTGACCCCATAGACAGCAGCCCACCAGGCTCCCCCATCCCTGGGATTCTCCAGGCAAGAATACTGGAGTGGGTTGCCATTTCCTTCTCCAGTGCGTGAAAGTGAAAAGTGAAAGGGAAGTTGCTCAGTCGTGTTCGACGCTCAGCGACCCCATGGACTGCAGCCCACCAGGCTCCTCTGTCCATGGGATTTTCCAGGCAAGAGTACTGGAGTGGGGAGTCAGTGCCTTCTCCGGAAGGGAATGGCAGGACATACTTAAAGTGATGAAAGAGAAAAATCTACAACCCAGATTACTGTACCCAGCAAGGATCTCATTCAAAAAAGAAGGAGAAATCAAAAGCCTTACAGACAAGCAAAAGCTCAGAGAATTCAACAACCACCAAACCAGCTCTTCAACAAATGCTAAAGGATCTTTTCTAGACAGGAAACACAGAAAAGATTTATAAACTTGAACCCAAAACAACAAGTAAACGGCAAAGTGATCAGACTTATTAATAATTACCTTAAATGTAAATGGGTTGAATGCCCCAACCAAAAGACAAAGACTGGCTGAGTGGATACAAAAACAAGATCTCTATATATGCTGTCTACAAAATACCTACCTCAAACCTAGGGACACACATAGACTGAAAGTGAAGGACTTGAAAAAGATATTTCACACAAATGGAGACCAAAAGAAAGCAGGAGTAGCA
Organism: Bos javanicus; assembly: GCF_032452875.1. Taxonomy (NCBI): domain Eukaryota; kingdom Metazoa; phylum Chordata; class Mammalia; order Artiodactyla; family Bovidae; genus Bos; species Bos javanicus. The sequence goes on along the minus strand of NC_083871.1, from coordinate 1,244,127 downwards.
ATATTCATATCAGATAAAATAGACTTTGAAATAAAGGCTGTGAAAAGAGACAAAGAAGGATACTATATAATGATCAAAGGATCAATCCAAGAATAAGATATAACAATTATAAATATATATGCACCCAACATAGGAGCACCACAATATGTAAGACAAATGCTAACAAGTATGAAAGGGGAAATTAACAGTAACACAATAATAGTGGGAGACTTTAATACCTCACTCATACCTATGGATAGATCAACTAAACAGAACATTAGCAAGGAAACACAAACTTTAAATGATAGAATGGGCCAGGTAGACCTAATTGATATCTATAGGACATTTCACCCCAAAACAATGAATTTCACCTTATTCTCAAGTGCATGTGGAAACTTCTCCAGGAATGATCACATCCTGGGCCATAAATCTACCCTTGGTAAATTAAAAAAAAAACTGAAATCCTCTCAAGTATCTTTTCTGATCACAATGTGGTAAGATTGGAAGTCAACTACAGGAAAAAAAAAAAAAAACTATTAAAAATGCAAATATATGGAGGCTAAATAACACACTTCTGAATTACCAACAAATCACAGAAGAAATCAAAAAAGAAATCAAAATATGCATAGAAACAAATGAAAATGTAAACACAACAATCCAAAACCTATGGGATTCAGTAAAAGTAGTGCTAAGGGAAAGGTTCTGGAGAAGGCAATGGCAACCCACTCCAGTATTCTTGCCTGGAAAATCCCATGGATGGAGGAGCCTTGTTGGCTGCAGTCCATGGGGTCGCTAAGAGTCAGACACAACTGAGTGACTTCACTTTCACTTTTCACTTTCATGCATTGGAGAAGGAAATGGCAACCCACTCCAGTGTTCTTGCCTGGAGAATCCCAGGGATGGGGGAGCCTGGTGGGCTGCCATCTATGGGGTCACACAGGGTCAGACGTGACTGAAGTGACTTCGCAGCAGCAGCAAGGGGAAGTTTCATAGCAATACAAGCCTACCTCAAGAAACAGGAGAGAAATCCTAAAAATAACCTAACGGTACAACTAAAGCAGCTAGAAAAAGAAGAAATGAAGCATCCCAGGGTTACTAGAAGGAAAGAAATCATAAAAATAAGGGCAGAAAGAAATGCAAAAAAAAAAAAAAAAAAAAAAGAGAGAGAGAGAGAAAGAGAGACCATAGCCAAAATCAACAAAGCTAAAAGCTGATTCTTTGAAAAGATAAATAAAATAGACAAACCATTAGCTGGACTCATCAAGAAACAAAGGGAGAAGAATCAAATCAACAAAATTAGAAATGAAAATGGAGAAATCACAACAGACAACATAGAAATACAAAGGATCATAAGAGACTACTAGCAGCAACTATATGGCAATAAAATGGACAACTTGGAAGAAAAGGACAAATATTTAGAAAAGTATAACTTTCCAAAACTGAACCAGGAAGAAATGATAGACTATTTTAATAGACTATTTTAAGATAGATGGGTCTATGTTAATAGACATATCGCAAAAATCGAAACTGTAATCAGAAATCTTCCAACAAACAAAAGTGCAGGCCCAGAAGTCTTCACAGCTGAATTCTACCAAAAATTTAGAGAAGAGCTAACACCTATAATACTCAAATTCTTCCAGAAAATTGCAGAAGAAGGTAAACTTCTAAACTCATTCTATGAGGCCACCATCACCCTAATACAAAAACCTGACAAAGATGCCACAAAAAAAGAAAACTACAGGTCAATATCACTGATGAACACAGATGCAAAAATCCTTAAATAAATTCTAGCACACAGAATTCAGCAACATATTAAAAACATCATACATCATGACCAAGTGGGCTTTATCCCAGGGATGCAAGGATTCTTCAGTATTTACAAATCAATCAATGTGATACACCACATTAACAAATTGAAAGATAAAAACCATATGATTATCTCAATAGATACAGAGAAAGCCTTTGACAAAATTCAACATCCATTTATGATAAAAACCCTCCAGAAAGCAGGCATAGAAGGAACATTCAGTTCAATTCAGTTCAGTTCAGTCTCTCAGTCATGTCCGACTCTTTGTGACCCCATGAACCACAGCACCCCAGGCCTCCCTGTCCATCATCAACTCCCGGAATCTACCTAAACCCATGTCCATTGTGTCAGTGATGCCATCCAACCATCACATCCTCTGTCATCCCCTTCTCCTCCTGCCCTCAATCTTTCCCAGCATCAGGGCATTTTTAAATGAGTCAGCTCTCCACATCAGGCGGCCAAAGTATTGGAGTTTCAGCTTCAATATCAGTCCCCCCAATGAACACCCAGACTAATCTCCTTTAGGATGGACTGTTTGGATCTCCTTGCAGTCCATGGGACTCTCAAGAGTCTTCTCCAACACCACAGTTCAAAAGCATCAATTCTTCTGCACTCAGCTTTCTTTATAGTCCAACTTTCACATCCATACATGACTACTGGAAAAACCATAGCCTTGACTAGATGGACCTTTGTTGGGGTACTTCAACATAATAAAAGCCATATATGCTAAACCTGCAGCAAACATTATCCTCAATGGTAAAAAATTAAAAGCATTTCCCCTGAAGTCAGGAATAAGACAAGGATGACCACTGTCACCACTACTATTCAACATAGATTTGGAAGTTTTGGTCATAGCAATCAGAGCAGAAAAAGAAATAAAAAGAATCCAGATTGGAAAAGAAGTAAAACTCATTGTTCGCAGATGACATGATCCTCTACATAGAAAACCCTAAAAACTCCACCAGAAAATTATTAGAGCTAATCAATGAATATAGTAAAGTAGCATATATAAAATTAACACGCAGAAATACCTTGCATTCCTATACTCTAACAATGAGAAAACAGAAAGAGAAATTAAGGAAACAATTCCATTCACCATTGCAATGAAAATAATAAAATACTTAGGAATAAATCTCCCTAAAGAAGCAAAAGATCTATATGTAAAAAACTATAAAACACTGATGAAAGTAATAAAAAAAAATGACACAAATAGATGGAGAAATATACCATGTTCATGGATTGGAAGAATCAATATAGTGAAAATGAGTATACTACCCCAAGCAATTGATAGATTCAATGCTATCCCTATCAAGCTACCAATGGTATTTTTCAGATAACTTGAACAAATAATTTCACAATTTGTATGGAAGTACAGAACAACCTCGAATAGCCAAAGCAATCTTGAGAAAGAATGGAACTGGTGGAAACAACGTGTCTGACTTCAGGCTGTACTACAAAGCTACAGTCATCAAGACAGTATGGTACTGGCACAAAGACAGAAACATAGATCAATGGAACAAAATAGAAAGCCCAGAGATAAATCCACCCACCTATGGACACCTTATCTTTGACAAAAGAGGCAAGAATATACAATGGAGAAAATACAATTTTTTTAACAAGTGGTGCTGGAAAACCTGGTCAACCATGTGTAAAAGTGTGAAACTAGAACATTTTCTAACACCATACACAAAAATAAACTAAAAATGGATTAAAGATCTAAATATAAGACCAGAAACTATAAAATTCCTAGAGGAAAACATAGGCAAAACACTCTCTGATGTAAATCACAGCAGGATCCTCTATGACCCATCTCACAGAGTAGTGGAAATAAAAGCAAAAATAAACAAATGGGACCTAATTAAACTTAAAAGCTTTTGTGCAACGAAGGAAACTATAACCAAGGTGAAAAGACAGCCTTCAGAATGAGAGAAAATAATAGTAAGTGAAGCAACTGACAAATAATTAATCTCAAAAATATACAAGCAACTCCTGAAGCTCAATTCCAGAAGAATAAGCAACCCAATAAAAAAAATGGGCCAAAGAAATAAACAGACATGTCTCCAAGGAAGACATACAGATGGCTAACAAACACATGAAAAGATGCTCAACATCACTCATTATCAGAAAAGTGCAAATCAAAACCACAATGAGGTACCATCTCAAGCTAGTCAGAACTGGTGCTATCAAAAAGTCTACAAGCAATAAATGCTGGAGAGGGTGCAGAGAAAAAGGACCCCTTACACTGTTGGTGGGGATGCAAACCAATACAGCCACTATGGAGAACAGTGTGGAGATTCCTTTAAAAAACTGGAAATAGAACTGCCATATGACCCAGCAATCCCACTGCTGGGCATACACACCAAGGAAACCAGAATTGAAAGAGACACGTGTACCCCAATGTTCATTGCAGCATTGTTTATAATAGCCAGGACATGGAAACAACCTAGATGTCCATCAGCAGGTGAATGGATAAGAAAGCTGTGGTACATATACACAATGGAGTATTACTCAGCCATTAAAAAGAACACATTTGAATCAGTTCTAATGAGGTGGATGAAACTGGAGCCTATTATATAGAGCAAAGTAAGTCAGAAAGAAAAACACCAATATAGTATATTAATGCATATATATGGAATTTAGAAAGATTGTAACTATGACCATATATGTGAGACAGTAAAAGAGACAGAGATGTAAAGAACAGTCTTTTGGACTCTGTGGGAGAAGGCGAGGATGGGATGATTTGAGAGAATAGCATTGAAACATGTATATTATCATATGTGAAACAGATTGCCAATCTAGGTTTGAGGCATGAGACAGGGTGCTCAGGGCTGGTGCACTGGGATGACCCTGAGGGATGGGATGGGAAAGGAGGTGGGAGGAAGGTTCAGGATGCAGAACACATGTACACTTACGGCTGATTCATGTGAATGTATGGCAAAAACCACCACAATACTGTAAAGCAATTAGCTTCCAATTAAATTAAAAGAACCTTATAACAGTTCTAAAGAATAGGCTTCTGAAATATTTTAACACTACAAGCCCCCAGAACTTTGCAAAGTCATCTACATTCCTTTCTTAATTAGGTTCCCCATCATCACCATGTTGAAGAATGATTGGATATTTACAATAAAGCTTTGTTTTAAGGAAATCAACTGAGAATTGTATTGTGTCTAGCTTAAATTGTATTATGCAGCTCCTACCACAGGACATGCCATTTACTTTTCTTATTGTTCAACATTGTTTAATCAAAGGTGAGGTAAACATTACTATTACATAAAGCCTAAAAAGTAATCTTATACAAAGCTTAAAAAGCTCTTTTAAAACGTACCCTCATTGCCTAAGTAAATTACAAAATATTGTATATTGTTGATCAGTTAATATAAATAAATTGAAATAATGTATTGAATAATTTTACTGTCAGCTGACATTTTTAAATGTTTTATTGTTATAGGTGATTTACAATATTATAGTTTTTGCAAGTGTATAGCATAGTGATTCAAAATTTTTATAGAAATAAGTCCATAACCTTATGGTTAATTAATCTACAGTAAAGAAGATAAGAATATACAATGGAGAAAACAGTCTCTTCAATAAGTCATGCTGGGAAAACTGGACAACTATATGCTAAAGAATGAAATTAGAACAGTTTCTCATACCATATAGGAAAAAAAAAAAAAAAAAGACACTCAAAATCAATTAAAGACCTAAATGTAAGATCTGAAACCATAAAATCCCTAGAAGATAACAAGCTGAACACTCTTTGACATAAATTATATCAATATTTTTAGGGTGATCTATCTCTTAAGGCAAAGGAAACAAACACAAAAATAAACAAACAGACCCTAATTAAACTTAAAAATTTTACACAGTGAAGAATGTCATCAGCAAAACAGAAAGATAACCCACTGAATGGGAGAAGATATTTACAAGTAATATGTCTACTAAGTGGTTAATATACAAATTATACAAAGAGCTCAAATAACTCAATATCAAAAATAAACAATCCAATTTAAAAGTAGGCATAAAACCTGAATAGACATTTTTCCAAAGAAGATAATCAGCTCATTGCTGTCATTGCTGTAACTATCATCAAAAAAGTTTACGATAAATCCTGGAGAGTGTGTGGAGAAAAAAGGAATTCTCCTACACTGTTGGTGGGAATGTAAATTGATAGCCACCATGGAGAACAGTATGGAGGTTCCTCAGGGAGAAAATGAATCAGCAATTCCACTCTTGCATATATAGCCAAAGAAAAGAAAAATTCTAACTCAAAAAAAATATGTACTCCAATGTTTGTGGCAGCATTATTTATAGCAATCATTAGATATAGATATGCATATATAGATATGCAATTAGTTTAGCTTTGCAAATTATTTTTATGCTGAAAGCTTCTTCTATCCTGTGCAATAAAAACCTTTTTAATCTTGATACTTAAAAACAGATCTAAACTACATGGTGAGGAATTACAAAAAAGTAGAGTGAGAGAGATGCAGAAATGTATACCTAGTTAGTAGTTACTGATTTTTAACACATAATTTGTAATCCCTAATTTTATAAAAAATTTTGTTTATATTATTACTATTTTCTCCATTTTTGCAGAGCTTTTTACATATTATCCTCAAACATATTGCATATGCATTTTATTCATGAGAGAATTAAATTCCATCATACTAAATTCTAAAATACATTACAAAAATGAAAAGTCACTATTAACCTTAAGCATCTGAAAAGAATCATTGTTAAACTTTTAGGGATTTATTAATCCAGTAATATTCATTCAGTCTACTCATTTCAAATGAGTTAATATGTATATTCATTCTATTTTATATTATTATGGATATGGATTTAAAAAGTTATAAAAAGATATGTTCAACATAATAATACTTAAGAATATCCAAAAAGGATAATTAAATTACATTCTGGGTACATACATGTATGGAAAATATATTGAAATAAATAAAAATTATAACTGTAAAATAGTAGTTAACTAAGGAAAGGCAGAAATAAAAGTGGCCTGATGATACAGGGTCTTTGAACTTTGTGACATTTCTTGGATGAAATGGAGAGCAAGTTGAAGCAAGTATGATAAAGTATGCTTTGTTAGGCTGACAAGTGTGCTGTTGCTTTTATTATTATTTTCTGGATGATTCTATTTTTATCCTTAAAATATATATTAAGCATATAAAAAAGAACCAGATGCTAATCATACTTAACAATTCTGTGTTTTCTACTTGCTAATTCAACAATTTTCCTCCTTAAAATTCCATCCCTCCCCCCACTTTCATGCAATTTTATTTTTGACAACTTCTTTCTTTGAATGTTGATTTTTTTTAAATTTTCTTGATTAGTAATAAAAATGTTTAAATTGAGAAAAATCTTTCTCAGTACAGTTTTAGAAAACTCCATGTGTTTTGGCATAAAGTATTCTTACTATTATAAATATGTAGAAATATACTTAAACAAATACCTTACAACTTTTGGATCATTTAGTAAACACTGATTATTTCCTAATATCATTGTCCCAAATTCTTTATTATACATTCATATATTTCACATTACTTAATATTCTAAAGAACACATTTTTAAAAAACCCAAAATAATAGAACCTTAAATCTGTTCCAAATGTGAAAAATTCATGGAGAACTCTAATGTAAATATTTAAGTTGTACAATTTTTGTAACCCTCATCATTTTTTACAATATTAAACATTTTTTACAACATTACAAAAAGTCAGAGCACAAAAGTCAGTGGAATCCTGTGAAGACAGTAAAACTGACTCATTAAAAGAATAGTAAAATACAGGTGGGAATTTTTATTTATTTATTTAATTTTTTTTTGATTTTTTTTATTTAAAAACAAATCTCAATTTCACTATCATATTCTTATTACAGTCAGGTTTCTTTCAGCACAATTGTTTCTAGACTACCATAAGTAGGCAAGATCAGTTTTCCAAGTAAAACAGAAGACAGAAAATTAAATGATATAGCATCTTCCAGTTTGTTGTTAGCTCTCTAAGAAGACTCTTGAAGTACTTCTTTTAAGGTATTTGACTTTTTTATATGTTTAAATCATCCTGTAACTGTTAACATATTCTCCACAATACCTCTCTCCCATAAAAACAATTGGAAAAACCTCACTGACTGTGGGGTTCCCAGGTGGCACTAGTGGTAAAGAACTCACATGCCAAAGCAGGAGATATAAGAGATGCAGATTCAGTCCCTGAGTCAGGAAGATTCCCTGGAGGAGGACGTAGCAACCTATTCCAGTATTCTTGCCTGGAGAATCCCACGGACAGAGGAGCCTGGCAGGCTATGGAAAGAGTTAGACATGACTGAAGCAACACAGCACATACTAAACAAATTTGTTAATAAACAAACAAACTTCATATAACTTACTTCTAACCCACTGAAAGGAAAATAAGTCTAAAAATTGAAGAGAGGAGTCAAAATGAATTATATAGTTTATTGTATAAATTCATCAATAATAGGGTACTATCAATAATATTTAATTTTCAGAATCAAAAGAATATACACTTTAGATATTTCCAACAAAGAGATACCTAATAGTTGACTCCACATGTGGACTACAGTCTATTTGGGGTTTCCTATAGTCTTAGCTTTCTACTCACTGCTCAATTCCATTCATTCTGCAAACAATGTTGAGAGTCTGCTGTAGCCATCGAGCTAGGTGCAGTGAATTCAGTTTTTAATAAGAGACATGTGGTTGATGCCCGCTTGGGTCTTATACTCTAGTATGAAAGAAAAGTATTAACTAAATCTATGTGCTAAGTCACTTTAGTTGTCCCCAACTCTTTGTGACCCTGTGGACCATAGTCCACTAGGATCCTCTGTCCATGGGATTCTCCAGGCAAGCATACTGGAGTGGGTTGCCATTTCCTCCTCCAGGGAACCTTCCCAACCAAAGGATCAAAACTGCATCCATTACATCTCCTGCATTGGCCGGGGAGTTCTTTACCACTACAGCCACCTAGGAAATATGAAGAAAAACATTAGATCTACTAAATGAATAATTGCTTATCTGACATTGCAATAGACTCTGGAAATACATGGGACACAGAGTGTTTATAACAAGAAATATAAATTGGGCCACACAAATCAGCCCCAAGTGTCAGTAAAGAAAGCAATCATACAATTATGGGACAGTTATATCTGTCAGATTTATCTGCAAACAAATTGAATAAACAGAAAACTAGCAAAAATATTGGGACATCTATAAGGGAAATTTGGGACTTCTATAGAAAAACTATGGAGATATCCCCAAAATTCCAACTCATAAAAGAATACAGAGCTTGAGATATATAACAAAGGAAATGAACAATTTTTATGTTGTTACACTCTGTACAATTTAAATAACAAATTAAAGAAATGGGTGAAACATAAAAAACTATAGTATAAGACAACATAGCCTGAGATGAAAACAAGAGTAGCCTGTGATAACATTGAACATCAAAGCAGAATTGAAGATCTCACTAGGAACTGAGGACAGCCTACAAGGCATTTCAGAAAACTGAGTTAGTAATTCCAATTAGATCTTAAGAAGCTATTCAAAATGCAGCAGAAAAATCAGAAAAGAATACAATGAAAGAAGAGATAATAGATAGGGCAGACAGAAGAAGAGTGATAAACTATGTAAAAGGAACAAATCAAGTGGGTCTGAATTAATAATCGAAGTTAATAATGAAAATTTAGTTGAAGAAAAATGATGTAGGGTAAAATGGCCCATCAAATTCAAGATAATAAAATAGAGTGTACAAGTATTCTCTGTATACTCTTTCAATCTTTCTGTAAATCTAAATCTATTCTAAAATAAAAAGTTTATTTAAAAATACATGAAAAGACATTACTTTCAAAAATTATATATCCATTGGTACATGAAAAGATGTTACTTTCAAAAATTATATATCCATTGTAAAAATTCAGAGAATTATTGACAGACACAAAAATGAATTTAACCACTAGTAATTTTCTTTTCTTTTAAATTATTTTGTTATCTTGCATTCTGAAGGCTGTCTTTTCACCTTGCTTATAGCTTCCTTTGTTGTGCATTCCTATACTCTAACAATGAGAAAACAGGAAGAGAAATTAAGGACACAATTCCATTCACCATTGCAATGAAAAGAATAAAATACTAAGGAATATATCTATTTAAAGAAACAAAAGAACTACATATAGAAAACTATTAAAAAAAAACAGGTGAAAGAAATCAAAGAGGACACAAATAGATGGAGAAATATACCATATTCATTGATTGGAAGAATCAATATAGTGAAAATGAGTATACTGCCCAAAGCAATCTATAAATTCAGTGCACTTTATCAAGCTACCAAAAATACTTTTCACAGAACTAGATTAAATAATTTCACAGTTTGTATGGAAATACAAAAAAACCTTGAACACCCAAAGCAATCTTGAGAAAGAAGAATGGAACTGGAGGAATCAACCTGCCTGACTTCAGGCTCTACTACAAAGCCACAGTCATCAAGACAGTATGGTACTGGCACAAAGACAGAAATATAGATCAATGGAACAAAATAGAAAGCCCAGACATAAATCCAGGCACCTATGGACATCCTATCTTTGACAAAGGAGGTAAGAATATACAATGGAGAAAAGACAATCTCTTTAACAAGTGGTTCTGGGAAAACTGGTCAATGACTTGTAAAAAAATGAAACTAGGACACTTTATAACACCATACGCAAAAATAAACTCAAAATGGATTAAAGATCTAAATGTAAGACCAGAAACAATTAAACTCCTAGAGGAAAGCATAGGCAAAACACTCTCTGACATGAATCACAGCAGGATCCTCTATGACCCACCTCCCAGAATATTGGAAATAAAAGCAAAAATAAATAAATGGGACCTAATTAAATTAAAAGCTTTTGCACAACAAAGGAAACTATAAGCAAGGTGAAAAGACAACCTTCAGAATGGGAGAAAATAATAGCAAACGAAGCAACTGACAAAGAATTAATCTCAAAAATATACAAGCAACTCCTACACCTCAATTCCAGAAAAATAAATGACCCAATCAAAAAATGGGCCAAAGAACTAAATAGACATTTCACCAAAGAAGACATACAGATGGCTAACAAACACAGGAAAAGATGCTCAACATCACTCATTATCAGAGAAATGCAAATCAAAACCACAATGAGGTACCATTTCACACCAGTCAGAATGGCTGCTATCCAAAGTCTACAAGCAATAAATGCTGGAGAGGGTGTGGAGAAAAGGGAACCCTCTTACACTGTTGGTGATAATGCAAACTAGTACAGCCACTATGAAGAACACTGTGGAGATTCCTTAAAAAACTAGAAATAGAACTGCCATATGACCCAGCAATCCCACTGCTGGGCATACACACTGAGGAAACCAAAATTGAAAGAGACACGTGTACCCCAATGTTCACCGCAGCACTGTTTATAATAGCCAGGACATGGAAGCAACCTAGATGTCCATCAGCAGATGAATGGATAAGAAAGCTGTGGTAAACATACACAATGGAATATTACTCAGCCATTAAAAAGAATACATTTGAATCAGTTCTAATGAGTTGGATGAAACTGGAGTCTATTATACAGAATGAAGTAAGCCAGAAAGAAAAACACTGATATAGTATACTAACGCATATATATGAAATTTAGAAAATGGTGATGATAACCTTGTATGCGAGGCGGCAAAAGAGACACAGACGTGTAGAACAGTCTTTTGGACTCTGTGGGAGAGGGCGAGGGTGTGATGGTTTGGGAGAATGACATTGAAACATGTATATTATCATATGTGAAATGGATCGCCAGTCCAGGTTCGATGCATGATACAGGGTGCTCAGGGCTGGTGCACTGGGATGACCCAGAGGGATGGGATGGGGAGGGAGGTGGGAGGGGTGTTCAGAATGGGAAACACATGTACACCCATGGAAGATTCATGTCAATGTATGGCAAAATCAATACAATATTGTAAAGTAATGAGCCTCCAAAAAATAGATAAATAAATAAATTTTAAATAAAGAAAAAACAAGTTCTTAGAGAAAGTGTTCTCATTGCTAGTGCAGCTAGGCCTTCTTAGATGATGAAAATGGAAATATAAATGAGTGTGCACTAACCATGTATATACACACATATATTTCTTTGGGTAATCAATTGCATCTTAATTATGTTACTCATGAGTGCATACTAATGTCTCCAACTCTAACCCATGACCACATGATTCTTCATGGTTTTCCTAGCCTCCTCTTATTGCTTGTCTGAAACTTCCCAATCCAACAGTGAAAGATTGGCTCCCAGTCACCTGCCACCTTGTTCACATGAATTCCAGTGTAATATCCAGTGGCTTATGAAATGTTAATTCATGCCCTCAGAAAAAACAACTCTGTTAGCTGGAACACAGTGCTTGAGATCATTTCCTCTCCACTTTAGACTTTTCTATAGACTCTACTCAATTCCAAAGTTACTGAGCTCAACACCTTTCCCCCACTACATTCAGCAACTTTGTTTCACACAAATGTGATAGAGTTAGATCCCTTTGTTATATTCTGCATTTTATCTTTGAATCTGAAAACCTCAACCAAGGCTTTAAATGTGCATATGCTAAAGGTTATAATATAAAGTTATAGTACAAAGGCTCATACTTTATACTATAAATTTCTATGAGTTCTGAAAAAATAATATTTTATATCCACCACTACAGTATCATACAATATAGTTGAAAGTGAAACTGAAGTTGCTCAGTCGTGTCCGACTCTTTGTGACCCCATGGACTGTAGCCTACCAGGCTCCTCTGTCCATGGGATTTTCCAGGCAATAAAATTGGAGTGGATTGCCATTTCCTTCTCCAGGGGATCTTCCCAACCCAGGGATCAAACCTGGGTCTCCAAACATTGTAGGCAGACGTCTGAGCCACCAAGGAAGTCACAATATAGTTACATTACTCTAAAAATGTAATGTTCATATATTCAACCTTCTCACCCTCTTTGAGCCCCTGGCAACCACTGTTTTGTTTACATAATAATATATAACTGGAATCAAACTGTATACAGTCTTTTCAACTTAATTTTTTATTTGATAATTGCATTTAAGATTCATTCATGTTGTCATATAAATTTGATAGTTAATTCTCTTTCATTGCTTAAGAATATTCCGTTATAGGGATGTCCTGTAGTTTATTTATTCATTCACCTAGGGTTCCAAATAGGAAAAGGAGTACGTCAAGGCTGTGTTTTGTCACCCTGCTTATTTAACTTCTATGCAGAGTATATCATGAGAAATGCTGGGCTGGAAGAAGCACAAGCTCGAATCAAGATTGCCGGGTGAAATATCAATAACCTCAGATATGCAGATGACACCACCCTTATGGCAGAAAGTGAAGAGGAACTCAAAAGCCTCTTGATTAAGGTGAAAGAGGAGAGTGAAAAAGTTGGCTTAAAGCTCAACATTCAGAAAACGAAGATCATGGCATCTGGTCCCATCACTTCACGGGAAATAGATGGGGAAACAGTGGAAACAGTGTCAGACTTTGTTTTGGGGGGCTCCAAAATCACTGCAGATGGTGACTGCAGCCATGAAATTAAAAGACACTCACTCCTTGGAAGAGAAGTTATGACCAATCTAGATAGCATATTGAAAAGCAGAGACATTACTTTGCCAACAAAGGTCCATCTAGTCAAGGCTACGGTTTTTCTTGTGGTCATGTATGGATGTGAGAGTTGGATTGTGAAGAAAGCTGAACACTGAAGAATTGATGCTTTTGAACTGTGGTGTTGGAGAAGACTCTTGTGAGTCCCTTGGACTGCAAGGAGATCCAACCAGTCCATTCTGAAAGAGATCAGCCCTGGGATTTCTTTGGAAGGAATGATGCTAAAGCTGAAACTCCAGTACTTAGGCCACCTCATGCGAAGAGTTGACTCACTGGAAAAGACTCTGATGCTGGCAGGGATTAGGGGCAGGAGGAGAAGGGGACGACAGAGGGTGAGATGGCTGGATGGCATCACGGACTCAATGGACATGAGTCTGAGTGAACTCCGGGAGTTGGTGATGGACAGGGAGGCCTGGAGTGCTGCGCTTCATGGGGTCGCAAAGAGTCGGACATGACTGAGTGACTGAACTGAACTGATTGTAAGATATCGTAGTTGCATCTAGACAATATAAATGAAGCTTTATCAATAATTGTACATTCTGGTTTTTGTGTGGATATATTTATTCAAATAATTTTTGTAAATATCTGGAAGCACTACTGCTTATCATAAATTAAGGCAATGATTAGCTCTGCAAAGAGCTGTAAGCATGTCTTGTAAAGTGGTTATACCATATTGCATTCCCACAAGCAATGAATGAGAGTTCTTATTGCTTTGCATCCTCATCAGTACTTGGCATTTTTAGATTTGGGGATTTTAGTTATTCCAATAGGTATTGTAGTTTTATATCTTCACTTCTCCAATGACACATACACTGAATACCTCATCACAAGCTGATCTTCATGTTTTCTCTGGAGATATCCTCTTTGAATATCCTCCCCCCCTCTTTGGTGAGGTATCTGTTCAAATATTTTGCTATATTTTAATATTGTTGTTTTCTTGCTGTTGATATTTAAGAGTTCTTGGTATGTTTGAGATCAAATATTGTAAGTTTCTTATCAAATATGTTTTTTAAGTATTGTCTTCAAGTCTGTAGCTTGTCTATTTATTCTCTTAACAATGTCTTTCACATGGCAGATATTTTTGAGTTTCATGAGTTCCAACATAACCATTTTTCTTTCATTAACTGTGGTTTTGGCATTGTATCTAAAAAAAAAAAAAAATCACCACAAAACCCAAAGTAATGTTGATTTTATCCTGTTTTCTTCTAGAAGTTATACAATTGTTTTTAACCTTACTTAGATACTTTACTCAGTATTTTAAGTTATAGAATGATCAGTAATACAGACATCACTTTCAGTTTTGCCAGCTGTAATCAACATAATACAGAGAATTAGATGCTAAGAAATACCACAGTGCATGTATGCTCAGTCACTCAGTTGTGTCCTATACTTTGCAACTTCATGGACCATAGCCTGCCAGGCTCAGAAGTTATACAGCTTTGCATTCTAGATTTGTGTCTATCATCCTTTCTTGAGATAAATTTTGTGAAAAGTGTACTATATATGTCTAGGTGCATTATTTTATCAGTACATACAGAAGTCCAAGTATTAAATCACTGCTTGTTGAATACTGTATTGCCTCTATTGAGTGGTCCTTGTGCTTTTGTCTCTTCATTTTTTAAAAAATTTGTTTATTTAAATTGGAGGCTAATTACTTTACAGTATTGTATTGGTTTTGCCATACATCAACATGAATCCACCACAGGTGTACACGTGTTCCCCATCCTGAACACCATTCCCACCTCCCTCCCCATACCATCCTTCTGGGTCATCCCAGTGCACCAGCCCCAAGCATCCTGTATCCTGCATTGAACTTGGACTGACAATTCGTTTCTTATATGATATTACACGTTTCAATGCCATTCTCCCAAATCATCCCACCCTTACAGCACAAAGTAAGCCAGAAAGAAAAACACCAATACAGTATACTAACGCATATATGGAGAAGTCAATGGCACTCCACTCCAGTACTCTTGCCTGGAAAATACCACAGATGGAGGCGCCTGGTAGGCGGCAGTTCATAGGGTCGCTAAGAGTCAGACACGATGAGCGACTTCCCTTTCACTTTTCACTTTCATGCACTGGAGAAGGAAATGGCAACCCACTCCAGTATTCTTGCCTGGAGAATCCCAGGGGCGGGGGAGCCTGATGGGTTGCCGTCTATGGGGTCGCACAGAGTCGGACATGACTGAAGTGACTTAGAAGCAACAATGCATATATATGGAATTTAGAAAGGTGGTAACGATAACCCTGTATGTGAGACAGCAAAAGAGACACAGATGTATAAGACAGTCTCTTTATGCATTTTTAATCACTGATATGGACACATTCCCAAAGTCTCTTGAAGTAGGGATAATGGATTTAGATTAGTTTCATTATTTAACAAGCAATTATTTATCTCAGGCATTGAACAAAGATATATCCAGCTAGGTATATAACGTTTTACTGAATTTTATTTGCTATTCCTTCCCAGGGACATTTTTATTGTTAGACACCAAGTACTGAAGAAAAAACATTGAGCAAAATAACTCAAATTCTACATAAACAGAGCTAATAGCCTGTCAGGAAAAGCAAAATTTTAAAGAAACAATTGTCAAACAGTATGATAAGCTTTATAAGAGAAATAGAGAGTGATTAAGAATCATAGGACAAGGGTATTCTAGTATGAAAGGATCTGGAGTGCATTAGTTTTATGTTGAGTTAGAGTCACAGGCTAGGGGTGGGGACTAGGAATGTCAGGGATACGGGTGGGGAAGATACTGTTCAGAGGGAGAACATTGTGTGCTGACAAAGCACGGTTCATCACCAAGTATGAGAAGAAACACAAAATTTAAATGTGTCAGTGACAAGAGATAAGACTAAAGTGGTAGGCAGGAATCTGGTAGTAGAAATAACCCTAAGACTGCAGCAATTATTCCAGTGATCACATTGAAATACTGACAATATCTGATTTACCCTTTCAGAAAATCCTTATTACTACAGAGTGGAAAACACACGGGGTAGTGAAGAGTGGAAGGAGACAACCACATTCAAAAGTTTATGTGATTCAGGTAAGTGATTATAGTGCCCTGGTGTTGAAACTAAGAACTGAAATTCAAGTAATTCAAGCAGGTAAAATCAGCAGCACTTGTAGCTCAGTGAACAAAGGGAAAGGAAGAAAAAAAAAAAAAAAAGCAAGATGACTTGGAGATTTTTTAATTGCAGAATGATTTACAGTATAAGGCCATTCCTGACTTAGAAAACAAAATAGGTACAAATTTGGGAAGTGAGCTTGGTGTGCTGGGAGATATTTTCAATAATCAGGTAATCCTAGATCTCAGTAGACATGCTTTAGATAAAATTATAGTCCTGGGAGTTGCCTATAGTGTAATGAGACTGAAAGAGCTGAAGTTGTTAAGAATTAGGTAAAGAATGAACAGAAGGTGGAATAGGACAAAGTGCTTAGCAGTACAGATCAGGGTGGAAAAGGGGGGCCTTGAAAAAAAGGTTCACTTCAGTTCAATTCAGTCTCTCAGTCATGTCTGACTCTTTGCGACCCCATGGACTGCAGCATGCCAGGCTTCCCTGTCCATCACCAACTCCCAGAGCTTACTCAAACCCATGTCCACTGAGTCAGTGATGTCATCCAACCATTTCATCATCTATCATCCCCTTCTCCATCCTTCAATCTTTCCCAGCATCAGGGTCTTTTCAAATGAGTCATTCTTTGCATCAAGTGGCCAAATTATTGGAGTTTCAGCTTCAGTATCAGTCCTTCCAATGAATATTAAGGACTGATTTTCTTTAGGATTGACTGGTTTGATCTCCTTGCAGTCCAAGGGACTCTCAGGAGTCTTCTCCAACACCACAATTCAAAAGCATTGATTATTCAGCTCTCAGCTTTCTTTATAGTCCAACTCTAACATCCATACATGGCTACTGGAAAAACCATAGCTCTGACTAGATGGACCTTTGTTGGCAAAGTGATGCCTCTGTTTTTTAATATGCTGTCTAGGTTTGTTATATCTTTTCCTCTGAGGGACAGCCATCTTTTAATTTCATGGCTGCAGTCAGCATCTGCAGTGATTTGGAGTCCAAGAAAAGAAAGTGTGTCACTGTTTCCCCATTGTTTCCTCATCGATTTGCTGTGAAGTGATGGGACCAGATGCCATAATCTTAGTTTTCTGAATGTTGAGTTTTAAGCCAACTTTTTCACTCTCTTCTTTCACTTTCATCAAGAGGCTCTTTAGTTCTTCTTCACTTTCTGCCATAAGTGTGGTGTCATCCACATATCTGAGGTTATTGATATTTCTCCTGGCAATCTTGATTCTAGCTTGTGCTTCTTCCAGCCCAGCATTTTTCATGTTGTACTCTGCATATAAGTTCAATAAGCAGGGTGTCAATATACAGCCTTGATGTACTCTGTTCCTGATTTGGAACCAGTCTGCTGTTCCATGTCCAGTTCTAACTGTTGCTTCTTGACCTTAACACAGATTTTCAGGAGGCAGGTCAGGTGGTCTGGTATTTCCATCTCTTTCAGAATTTTCCACAGTTTATTGTGATCCACATAGTCAAACACTTTGGCATAGTCAATAAAGCGGAATTAGATGTTTTTCTGGAACTCCCTTGCTTTTCCATGATCCAACAGATGTTGGCAAATGAAATTAAGCAGAACACTGAAGGATCCTCATAGATATTTCTTGTTTGAACCAAAAGTTCTCTTCAGCCTTCCCTTAGCTCCAAAGAGTAGACTTATCTGTCTCCTCAGTTGTGTCTGACTCTTTGTGACCCCGTGGATGTAGCCCATCAGACTCTTCTGTTCATGGGATTCCCCCATGCAAGAATTCTAATGTGGGTTGCCATTTCCTCCTCCAGGGGATCTTTCTGACTCAAGAATGGAACTCATGTCTCTGTGTCTCCTGCATTGGCAGGCAGATTCTTTGCCTGCCTGGGGAACCCAAAGCACCTTAAGCAGTTACTGATTAGGGAAGTGAGGGAATTCAGAAACAAAGGCAAACAGTCCAGCAAGAAAACAAATGGTAGCTTAAACAATACTCAGTGATAAAACAGTCCGAGTTCTTCCTCAAGGGATAAACAACAATCTGATGCATATCTTTAAGTTGTTCTGCAGAAACTAAGAAGACTCCTATCCAGGTAAACTTGGGTAGGAGACTTGGTGACTGTCTGCTGAGCACAAACACTAGACCCCAGACTGGTTGGAACCAGATGGTTGAGGATTTAAGATTCCTGTCACCTCATCAGTAGTCAAGCACAAGATAGTCATGCACCTTGCATCCCTCACCCCAAATATTGCCTTAAAAAATGGTTCCCTGGAAACTCTCAATGTCTTTTGATTTGGGGTAAGAAATCAAGCATATTGAAAAGCAGAGACATTACTTTGCCAACAAAGGCCCATCTAGTCAAGGCTATGGTTTTTCCAGTGGTCATGTATGGATGTGAGAGTTGGACTGTGAGCAAAGCTGAATGCTGAAGAATCGATGCTTTTGAACTGTAGTGTTGGAGAAGACTCTTGTGAGTCCCTTGGACTGCAAGGAGATCCAACCAGTCCATTCTGAAGGAAATCAGTCCTGGGTGTTCTTTGGAAGGAATGCTAAAGCTGAAACTCCAGTACTTTGGCCACCTCATGTGAAGAGTTGACTCATTGGAAAAGACTCTAATGCTGGGAGGGATTGGGGGCAGGAGGAGAAGGGGACGACAGAGGATGAAATGACTGGATGGCATCACTGACTAGATGGACATGGGTCTGGGTGAATGCCGGGAGTTGGTGATGGACAGGGAGGCCTAGCATGCTGCGATTCATGGGGTCGCAGGGAGTCAGACACAACTGAGCGGCTGAACTGAACTGAATTGAACTGAAGAAATCAAGAGAAAGATGTTCAGAAATCAGGGGGAAAGACCATCTGTGAAGAATGGGGTAGTCTTCAGAATGAAATGATGTTAAGAAGTCAAAATATAAGATAAGGCATGGAAAATGTCTATGAGTTTTATTTTCCAAGAGTCATTGCAGTGAAATAATTTCAGGGATTTTTTTGTTGGCAAAATCCAGATTACACTGGATTAAATAGTGAATGAAAGTGGGTATAAGTCATCTTTTTCATGTGCACATAGATGGGTTTGTTGCACTGGAGCTTGCTGCACTTCATAGAAGTTCTTATAAATAAAATATATTACAAATAGGAGAGAGAGCTCATGAGGATGGTCTGGGAATAATGTGATTCCATTAGAGTGTATGTGCTGTAAAGAGTAGAAAATCAGGAAAAGCAGACCTAGAGGAATGTGCATTGCCCATAACAAATCCTCTGCCCATCCTCCTATTTGCCCTGTGTCTTTGCCTTTCTTCTATGCTGCTGTCTGGAATGCAGATATGGTTGTGTTGAACCATGAGGACAAAAGGTACATTCTGCTTTTCTGAGGCTCCCAAGAGTAGAAAGCCTGTTGGGCCCTGAACCACTGATATCCACTCACCATATTGTCTACAGGACAGAGTTGAAGTTCAGTCTTGCTTAAGAGTATTGTTATTTGTTTGCTTTTTATCACTCTGAGCAAAACTTATGTCCTGTTTAAATAATTAACTTCAATCCTGCAGGAAGATTGTGTATATGATGACAGAAAATTGGGTGAACTTTTCTTATGATTGAGAGATTCTTTTTAATATTTGGAGTGAGAGTAGCGTGTTCGCACATCATAAAAGAGGAGCTCTGAAGCTGATGGTTGAAGAAGCTGGCAAAAGTCTGAAATAGTAGCTGTGGGGAATGGGAGTAAACCAAATAGGAAAATAACAGATTTGCTATTACTTCAGTGAAAATAACAGAGTTACAGGCTTCACTGAGGGGCTGTTTGAAGCTGGTGAAAATGAATGTTTAATGATGTCAGTTTAATGGTAATGATTTTGAATTTCTTGTTAACTTTTCATTAAAGGGAACTACAGAAAACATAAATGTTTAAATCAATAAATTATCACACTGAGAATACACATAAAACCAGTTCCCAGGACAAAAAACAGATATGACCAGCCCTCTTCGAGTCTCTCTCTACAATTTCAATATTGACTTCAGCTCTGTTTTTTTATTTTTTTAATTGTATTGAATAGTACAATACAGTACATTATTGTTCTGTTTCTGACTTCTTGTGCTCAATATGTGCATGAGGTGTGTCAATTTTGTTGTTTATAGCTGTTTGTCAATTTTCTTTGATGTTTGCTATATGAATACACAATTTATCTATTCTACTGTAGATAAACATCTGGTTTATTTCTAGTTTTGAGTTATTAAAAGTAGTGCTATTGTAAATATGCTTGTACAAGTTTCTTAGAACACATTTATCCACATTCCTATTTTAATATTAGCATAGCTACAACTAAAAAAAAGTTGATGTTGTCAAGTGTTGGCTACTCATAAAGCAGCATAGGAAAGCTCATGATGTTTAGTAGGAGCAGTAGCAAAATAGTGCTACTATTCTTAAACAGATTGATATGTCTATTAAATCTGTTAAGATGTGCTTAACACTACCAACTGTAATTTCTCTCCTACATATATATATGTACAATATAAATGTATGTATATCTTCATTCTTTCAAATTATAAATCACTAGAAAAACCTTTTTATCACAGAATTCTCTGGGTCTCCTTAAAGAAACTTCCTTACATACCAATACCTTGAGACCTAAAATGCCACCATAGTTCGCTAGTTTAGTAACTTATTGAAATCATGTCATAAATGGAATCTTGGATCTGGTGAAGCTATTAACCAATCCTATGACTATTTCCCTTGTTTCTGAATGAACATTAAACTAGACATACTTAGAAACTTGCAGAATTTTTATATTGGCATCTTTATATAACAAGTGAGGCCAAGACTGGTTAAAGTGATAGCATACTGAATCTAAGTTTGAGAGGGAAGGCAGGGAAGACTGGAGAAAATGATGTATGTGGAAGGGTCAGAAGAGGAATTTTGGATAGATTTTGCAAGATAGTTGACCAACCAACATTGTTGGGATAGTGAAGTAAAATGATTGAAAGAATAAGAGGTTTTGGTAAGTGATGATATGCCAGAATTTATTATTTCCAAGGTACAACTCTTCTAGAAAATGACATAGTTCATAATGAGACAATGAAATCAGGTAATTTTGGTAGGGTAAACAATATTTTTATTTTATATGAAACTACAGGTATGAGATACCAGTATTTGGAAAGCACCATCCAAATGAAGGTTGAAGTAACTAAGGGATGAGAGGATAAGGATAGGTCATAGGTTAGAGATTAAGAGATGAAGTGCTGAATCCTCAATAAATTAAGAAGGTTGGTGTACCTCTTCCATGGAGAATATAGCATGCTGGGACAAGCATGTTAGGTTTAATATAGTCATCTGGCCAAAAAGGATATAAGAATGAGTGCCAGCTGCAGTTTCCCTTTACTCTTATATTTACCACCCTTTCCCCTGTTGCATTCCTTCCCTGTATTTCACTGCTGCAGCGCACCCTTTATGCATGTATGCATACTCACATGCCTGCTCACACACACACACACACAGCCCTCTACTCTCAAAATGGAGTTACGAATGCACATTTCATGATTTAGTAAACCTGTCCTCCCAATACAGAACAAATTCCAGGAAATTCTAAAGACCTCCTTTATCTGTTTTTTTTTCTTTCTTAAGTTACAAGTATTTTTTCAAAGTACAGTTTCCTGTACTCATATTTATTTAAACCCAAAGCCTTTTTGCTCTTTCTTAGCAATTATCAAGAGTAATTGATAATTCAGTCTAGCCATTGGGGGCTACTCCCACAGGGCCTATGGGTCTGTCCAAAGAGAATATAAGATGATTTTTACTCTGAGAATTTATACCACTCTGACTTCGAATCAAAATTTCCGTTTGTCCAACCTCAAAAACAAAAAAACAAACAAACAAATAAAAACCTCACCACAAAATCCAATCCTTTTAAATAAGTCTTACCTTGTCTCTTTCTGGTTCAGGACGGCAGAGTAGAAGGACGTGCGCTCATCTCCTCTTATGAGAACATCAAAATCACAACTAGCTATAGAACAAACATCAACAGGAGGACACTTGAATCCCATGTGCGAAAACAAAGAAGAAGCCCCAGTGAGATGGTAGGAGGGGGAAAATCACGATTAAAAAAATCCCCATACCCACTGGGTGGGTGACCCACACACTGGAGAAAAATAATACCAAAGAAATTTTCCTACAGTTGTGAAGATTCTGAGCCCCATGTCAAGCTTCCCAATCTGAGAATCCAACAAAGGGACCGGGAATCTCCAGGGAGTCTGACCTTGAAAGCCAGTGTGATTTGATTATAGGACTTCCACAGGATCGGCAAACAGAGGCTCCAACTTGGAGAGCACAGACTAAATCTTACATGTGCCAAGACCCAGAGAAAAGGAGCAGCAACCCTACAGGAGACTGAACCAAATCTACCTGCTAGTGTTACAGGGTCTACTGTGGAGGCATGGCTTGTCAGGGACTCAGCACAGGGATGAGGGAACTGACAGCAGCAGTCATGGAGGACCCCCTTTGGTATAAGTACTCTTGGAATTCACCATTAACCCTACTAAAGACCCTATGGACCCCAGGGCTGGGTCCATCTAAAGCCAAATAACTAACAGAGAGGGAGCACAACCCCATCCATCAGAAGATAATTAGATTAAAGCTTTACTGAGAAAGGCCCTGTCCACCAAAGCAAGAGCCCGTTTTTCCTACCCTGTCCCTCCCATCAGGAAGTTTACAGAAGCCTCTTAGCCTCATCCATCAGAGGGTAGACAGAAGAAGCAAGAAGAACCACAATTCCACTGTGGCTATGAAAAAAAAAATTACAGAAAGTTAATCAGGATGAAAATGTAGACAGTTATGTCCAGGATGAAGGGACAATATAAACCCCCAGAAAAACATCTAAATGAAAAACAACTAAATAAACCAACCTTTCAGAAAAAGAATTAAGAATAATGATAGTGAGTGAAGATGATACAGGATTTCAGAAATAGAATGGAGACGATGCAAGAAATATTTACCAAAGGCCTAAAAACAAATAGAAATGAATGATTACACTAGAAAGAATCAATAGCAGAATAACTGACACAGAAGAAAAAATAAGTGACCTGGAGGACAGAATGGTGGAAATCACTGCCACAAAACAGAATATATAAAAAAATGAATGGAGAAAAAAAAGAAGATAGCCTAAGAGACCTGTAGTGCTAGAGAAGTCTCTTGAGAGTCCCTTGGACAGCAAGAAAGCCAAACCAGTTAGTCATAAAGGAAATCAACCCTGAATATTTATTGGAAGGACTGGTGCTGAAGCAGAAGCTCCAATACATTGGCCACCTGAAATGCAGAGTTGACTCATTGAAAAACACCCTGATGATGAGAAAAATTGAGAGCAAGATGAGAAGGGGGAGACAGAGGATGAGATGGCTGGATTGCTGTCACTGATTCAACGGACTTGAGTTTGATAGTGAAGGGCAGGGAAGTCTGGTGTGCTGCAGTTCCTGGGTGGTTCGGGGCAGGGGGTCACAGAGAGTCAGACACAACTTAGCAACTGAACAGCAAAAGACCTCTGGGGCAACATTAAACCACAAACATTCATTATCTGTTCAGTTGCTCAGGTGTGTCTGAATCCTTGTGGCTCTGTGGACTGCAGCATGCCAGGCTTCCCTGTCCATCACCAACTCCCAGAGCTTGCTCAAACTCACGTCCATCGAGTCAGTTTTGCCATCCAACCAGCTTATCCTCTATCATCCCCTTCTTCTCCTGCCTTCAATCTTTCCCAGTATCAGGGTCTTTTCCAATGAGTCAGTTCTTCTCATCAGCTGGCCAAATTATTGGAGTTTCAGCTTCAGCATCAGTCCTTCCAATGAATATTCAGGACTGATTTCCTTTAGGATTGACTCTTTGATCTCTTTTCAGTCCAAGGGACTCTCAAGAGTCTCCTTCAACACCACAGTTCAAAAGCATCAATTCATCAGCATTCAGCTTTCTTTATAGTCCA
The DNA here is from genome assembly GCF_032452875.1 of Bos javanicus. Taxonomy (NCBI): domain Eukaryota; kingdom Metazoa; phylum Chordata; class Mammalia; order Artiodactyla; family Bovidae; genus Bos; species Bos javanicus. The sequence goes on along the minus strand of NC_083871.1, from coordinate 1,219,690 downwards.
ACTCTGAATCTATTCATGACTACTGGAAAAACCATAGCTTTGACTAGACTGACCTTCATCAGGAATGTCTCTGCTTTTTAATATGCTGTCTAGGTTGGTCATAGCTTTTCTTCCAAGGAGCAAGAATCTTTTAATTTCATGGCTGCAGTCCCCATCTGCAGTGATGTTGGATCCCAAGAAAAGAAAGTCTCTCACTGTTTCCATTGTTTCCCCATCTATTTGCCATGAAGTAATGGGACTGGATGCCATGATTTTAGTTTTTTGAATGTTGAATTTTAACCCAATTTTTTCACTCTCCTCTTTCACTTTCACCAAGAGGCACTTCAGTACTTGTTCACTTTCTGCCATAAGGGTGGTGTCATCTGCATATCTGAGGTTATTGATATTTCTCCTGGCAATCTTGATTCTAGCTTGTGCTTCATCCCTCCCAGAATTTTGCTTGATATACTCTGCATATTAGTTAAATAAGCAGAGTGACAATATACATTCTTGATGTACTCCTTTCCCAATTCAGAACCAGTCTCTTGTTCCATGTCTGGTTCCAACTTTTCCATGCTTCTTGACCTGCATACAGATTTCTCAGGAGGCAGGTCTGCAAAAGTGGTCTAGTATTTCCAACTCTTTAAGAATTTTCCACATTTTTTGTGACCCACACAGTCAAATGCTTTGGCATAGTCAATAAAGCAGAAGTAGATGTGTGTGTGTGTGTGTGTGTGTGTGTGTGTGTGTGTGTGTAATGTTATAGGGAACTCAGAAGGTGGAGAAAGAAAGGACCCAAGACAACATTTGAAGAGATAATAGATGAAAACTTCCTAACACGGCAAGGGAATACTCAACCAAATCCAGAAAGCACAGAGAATCCCAGGCAGGATAAACCCAAGGAGGAACAGCCCAAAATGCATAGTAATCAAACTGTCAAAAATTAAAGACAAGAATAAAATATTAAAAGCTACAAGGGAAAAATGACAATGTACAAGGGAACGCCTACCTGATTTCTCAACAGAAACTCTCCAATTCAGAAAGGAATGGCACAATATAGTCAAGGTGATGAAAGGGAAGAAACTACAACTAAGACTACTCTACCCAACAAGCCTCATTCAAATTTGATGGAGAAATTAAAGGTTTTCCAGACAAGCAAAAGTTAAGAGAATTCAGCAACACCAAACCAGTTTTTCAATAAATGCTAAATGAACTTCTCTAGGCAGGAAACACAAGAGAAGGAAAAGACCTACAGAAAATAAACCCAAAACAATTAATACAATGGTAATAGGGTCATACATATCAATAATTACCTTAAATGTAAATGGGTTAAAATCAGCCAAAAGACATAGATTTGCGGGTGGATGAAAACATGTGACTACATGCACTTCCACTTACCACATCAGTCTGCTGGACCCCTCAAGTTGTATGTAATTATTTTATATTGTAATTATATATTTTTATATTAGGTTAATAATGTTCCCATTGTGACTTGCAATTATAATTGTTATTATTATTATTTTTTGGTCTGGCTATTGATGTAAAAACTGATATCATACATATCAATACATATCATACATATGTATATTTTTATATTAGGTTAATAATGTTCCCATTGTGACTTGCAATTATAATTGTTATTATTATTATTTTTTGGTCTGGCTATTGATGTAAAAACTGATATCTTTTACTATTGTGATCATGTAACTATTACTCACATAATACCATTGTATCATGATTTGTCAACAGAAAAATAATAGAATTCTATATCACCAAGACTACCATTTAATAGAAAAACCTGTAATCGCTTTTCAAAATCCCGATGCATATAAGAATTATCTTGGAATATTTTGAAAAACACAAATACCCAGGTATTGCTTTTTTCTCCAAAGCTCCAAATATGTTTCTAATGAGCAATCATGTTTAAAAACAACTGGCTTTTAGTATATCGATCTTTTACTTTTACCTAGATTGTTTCACTTTTTCTATTTCATATTCAGTGCTCCCATTTCATTTAGTTTATGTTTTCTAATATCTCCATCTGTTCTTTTTTTATATATTCTTTCTCAAGCCTTTACCAAGCATAGTAGAAAAGCCTATATATATATATATGCATATATATTTATATATAGTATGTATAAAGGGTTAGAAAACTTAAAAAAATAATGAAGTATTAGTATTTCATCTCGTATCTTGCAAGTTACACAGTCACAATCCTGAAGCTGATATAAATCTAAAAGCCTCATTTTCCTCTTTAACTAGAATGGTCATATCATTTATCATACAAAAGGAGCTGGTTTCTTAAAACAAAAGTATGTGCTGTAAACAATTATGGTGAGACAACTGACAAGAACCAAGACCATTCCAGTGTGGTCATTATGTCTTTAACCATCATAGGACTTCTGGGACACTCCCTTAAAAGGCTTTGGGTTGAATTGGGAAGACACAGAGTTATTATGATGACAGTGATCCCTTATTTAACTCACTGAACCCTTTCTACTACAGCTAGACTGATTCCAATTAAGTTTATTGCTATAAAGATTTATTAATAATCACATTAACATATCTGGCTTGGTTTGCTGAAATTTCACACATACTGGAGTCATGCCAAAGCCCTTTCCCTAGTATAACTCTATGGTATAACAGGGCTAAACCAATTCTAGATCTCTGAACTGTTGTCTTGGCACCTCCTAATACACATCTCATGAATACAGGGTTTTATTTAGCTTTGATGTTTTGAACTCCAGTGTTTCTCTCAGACTTCAGGATCTTTATTTCAGAAATACAGTTATAATTTACCACTGCTTGCCTTTGGAGAAGCTGAGAAGACTCCCATACTTTCCTCCTAACAACTCATTGTAAGATTTAACTAGACTTTCTTTTTCATTCATTCTGATTTTCATGAAAAGGTTCACGAGTCAAAATTAGGGATAAATGACAATAAAATAATAATTAGCTTTTACTGAGACTTTACTGTACAGTGGTCCTCAATATTTTTAGCATCAGGGACTGGTTTTGTGGAAGCCAATTTTTCCACAGATGGTGGCGCAAGGTTAGGGGGAGATTTGGGATGATTCAGTGCATTGCATTTATTGAGTGCTTAACTTCTATTATTATTACATCAGCTTCTCCTCAGATCATCAGGCATTATGCCCTGGAGTTTAGGGACCCCTATTTTCCTCACAAGATATAAAACCCTATTTATGGGGAAACTGCATAATATCTAGGGAGGATGTCACTTGCTTGAGGATATAGCGATAAATACTGAGGAGAAACTTGAACTCAGTCTGCAATAGTAAATAATTAGGAAATGTATACTTAAGAATGTAAAGCTAGTTAAATGTCTATAAATTTATTTATTTTCTTGAAAGATTTTCTACAGCACCTTATAAGTTATTATTTATTTTATAAATATAGGCAAAGAACCATGGAAATTACAAACTCTACCAAAAATTACTGGTTTTCCTGTATTTTGGGTTTCTTTACCCAAATAATTACCCATTGTACAAAAATAGATTAGAAAGTAGTTATTCATGCCTAATCAACCTCACAAGATTTTTAATGTATAAAAAGCATATGTTAAAATTAATAAATATCTCAAAAGCTGCATTTTGACTTTGAAATAAGAAATAGTCTGGAAATAGCAGATTTAGTTACAAGATCCTCAGCTTTCCTTACCTCATGGTTTCTAGTCATAGATATCTTACTATGGGATGGACATATACTATTCATGTTAACTTTTTTTCTAACGAAGAACTTAACAGAAAAAAACTTGTGGGTATAAGAGTCAATGAGTTTTGGGAAGGGCAAATAGGGGTGGGGGATTAAGTACAAACTACTTTGGGGAACTTCCCTGGTGGTCCAGTAACCTTGAAATGCAGGGGATACAAGTTTGATCCTTGGTCTGGGAAGTAAGACCCGACATGGCACAGAGCAACTAAGCCCACACAATGCAACTACTGAATTGGTGCCCCACACCTAGAGAGTCTGCACGGGAAGGAAAGATCCCACATGATACAACTAAGACATGACATGCCCTAATTAATTAATTAAAAACTATTATGTGTAGAATAAATAAGCTACAAGGATATATTGTACAACACAAGGAATACAGCCAATAGTTTATAATAATTATAAGTGGAGTATAAGCTTTAAAACTGTAAATTACTTTGCTGTACACCTGTAATTTATATAATAATGTACATCAACTATCACAATCTTAAGAAAAGCGTCCATAGGTTTGTAGAGGACATCTAAGCAGATCATGATATTAACTTTTACAAAAAATGTGACACTTCCTTTGCTGTTTCCAGGGGCCACCGCCAGGCCAGATGTTACATTTTCAAAATGATATAACATGACCTCATGAATAATTAAGAGTTCTTACTTAATAAACTTCAATTCCAAAGTTACATAGAGGTCCACAGAATAATTTAGATCTAGGTAATTTATAGTTTAGTCATGTACAGAAAGAAAAGATAAAGGGAGAAATGCCATGCAGAAATTTTAAATGAACAGTTGTATGATGGACAATTAGAGTCTATATAGGCCATCTGGCTCTATGATATTGCTGTTCATTTCCAACAACCATCAGTAACCTCACTCTCAGAATCATTTATAAGATGAGATATGAAACAACAAGTTGTATAGAGAAGATTTAAAGACTCAATTCAAAGATTCAAAGATTTCAGAGTCTGAAAATACAAATGACTTGGGCACTCATGCCTAGGAAAGAGTTTGGGTGGAGTTGATTTTATTTTCAATGCTGACTTTTTCAGTATAAATAGAACCAAGAGTATGAAAAACAAACTTTTGTTTGTTCGTTTGTCTTAAAATGTTTAATTCTCTACTAAGAGCTAAGAGCCTAAAGAAATAAAGCCTTGACTTGGTTTTGTGTGTGTGTGGGTGTGTGATACAACTGACTATCACTAGCAGCCCTAATCCCTCATATGTAGAATGGTTCGGATTCATTCCTTACTGAGTTCCATTCTGGTTCTGAAATTCACTTATTTTGTGAAGATATGCTGTGTATATGTCTGGAAAGTATATTATTCATATTTTTTTGTCATTATTTTGTGTCCTTGACTCTGTCAATCTTTGGAAATCTGACAATGTGGAGGATACTGGTAAACCCAGCATTACCAAACCTTCTAGAATTCAGAGGAAAATAAATTTTAAAAGCTCATCTTTAGTTGATAGAAGTTAATGTCTTTCTCTTTGACATTTATTAGTTGGAACAGATTCTTTGAATTGTCAGTATTACTTCCATATTTAAAGACTTTATTATTATTTATTTAAATATTGCTGCTAAGTCGCTTCAGTCGTGTCCGATTCTGTGTGACCCCATAGACGGCAGCCCACCAGGCTTCCCTGTTCATGGGATTCTCCAGGCAAGAACACTGGAGTGGGTTGCCATTTCCTTCTCTAATGCATGAAAGTGAAAAGTGAAAGTGAAGTCACTCAGTCGTGTCCGACTCTAGCGACCCATGGACTGCAGCCTACCAGGCTCCTCCATCTATGGGATTTTCTAGGCAGAAGTACTGGAGTGGGATGCCATTGTCTTCTCCATTTAAACATTAACATTTATTAATAATTAATATTATTTAATATTTAATTCCTCTTATTTTCCCAAATGAGGAAAAATAATGCAGGCATGAGGTTATAAATGAAAATTTTCTTCAATACCCTGCAATATTCTCTCTTACTCAGTCTTGAGCTCCTCCAAAGAATGTGTTCAAGACCACGGAGAGAGGCTCTTTAGGGGCAGGAATGTAAAAGTGTGTTCACTCCACAGCACTGTGAGATGTCTGCAAGAGATGAGAGATGAAGATGAAGAGAAGAGAGATGAAGAGATGAAGTTTATGCCTCCACCTCCTAAGGGTGATCTTCCTATTCCAGAATTGACTTTAATGATTATTTATAAATAAAATACATAATTTTGTGACTTCCACTTACTCAGAAAATGAAAAATGTTTACATTGGGCATTTAAGCCCCAACTTAGAAGAGATGATGGAAATGTAATATAAAATATCACTCTATCACAAGTCTATGACAGTGAAATGTAGTGATTTCCCATTAAGTCCAAGATGCAAAAATGCCTAAAATCCTTCCAAGGAGAAAGAAATGATTTAGTCTATAATCACCGAACTTGATAAGCCCCCTCTCCAGTCAACTCTTGGATGGATGGATGGCTCTGAAGGCATTTGTAAAGGCCTACAGACTCATAAGGGAACAGTGTTTGAAAGACAAAAGTTAAACAAGTTTGTTTTTGTTTTTTTTTTTATACACACACAGGATAAATTCCAATGAAAATAAGAAAGGAAGGAAGGAAAGGAAAAGAAGGAAAAATAAAAACAAAAGGAGGACAATGGAATGAATTCAAGCTGAGAAAGCAGCATATAAACATTTCTAGATAGCATATTCAAAAGCAGAGACATTACTTTGCCAACAAAGGTCCATCTAGTCAAGGCTATGGTTTTTCCTGTGGTCATGTATGGATGTGAGAGTTGAACTGTGAAAAAGGCTGAGTGCCAAAGAATTGATGCTTTTGAACTGTGGTGTTGGAGAAGACTCTTGAGAGTCCCTTGGACTGCAAGGAGATCCAACCAGTCCATTCTGAAGGAGATCAGCCCTGGGATTTCTTTGGAAGGAATGATGCTAAAGCTGAAACTCCAGTACTTTGGCCACCTCATGCGAAGAGTTGACTCATTGGAAAAGACTCTGATGCTGGGAGGGATTGGGGGCAGGAGGAGAAGGGGACGACAGAGGATGAGATGGCTGGATGGCATCACTGACTTGATGGACGTGAGTCTGAGTGAACTCCGGGAGTTGGTGATGGACAGAGAGGCCTGGTGTGCTGCGATTCATGGGGTCGCAAAGAGTCGGACACGACTGAGCCACTGAACTGAACCGATTATAAATCTTAGGGTTAAATAGCTGTGACAATGTTCAGTCACTAAGTTTTGTCTGACTCTTTGTGAGCCTATGGACTGTAGCATGCCAGGCTCCTCTGTCCTCCACTATCTCCTGAAATTTGCACAAATTCATGTCCTCTGATGGGCTTCCCAGGTGGCACTAGTGGTAAAGAACCTGCCTGCCAATGCAGGAGACTTAAGAGCTCCCTGGTTTGGGAAGATTCCCCTGGAGGTGTGTATACCAACCCACTGCAGTATTCTTGCCTGGAGAATCCCATGGACAGTGGAACCTGGCAAGCTACAGTCCACAGGGTCATGAAGAGTTGGACAAGACTGAAATGACTTAGCACACACATGTCCATTGATTTTTAAACTTTGAAAAGAAAAATAAAAGATCAAAAGCTAATTCAAAGAGCAAGAACACAATAATAAAAACGAGATCATAATTTTTTGTAACATCTATTTCATAAGTATTTTCAAAGAAGAGATATGCAATTGTTTTATAAGATAAGGCATAGCAAAGAGCAGGAAATATCTCTCCCACAACTGGATGAAGACAGGTTTTCTTTCCTTGAAGTTGCTTCCAATCCTATAGGAGAATATAATGTTTTACAAGGACTTATTTAAAATAATGGCACTTAGAACTGTGTCATTTGGTATACTGGATATATTTGGGTTTTAATTTAATTTAATTTAATTTTATTTCAAAGTATTTATATAGAAACATTTTGTCTTTAATAAGGCAAATGTTCTAAAAGAGGTAATGCAGATGTCCTTGTGATGATGTACCAAGTATTAAGAAAACACTTTGGTCTCACTGGCAAGACTGAAAATAAAATATATATCAGGCAATTTTCATAAGGAAAAGAGCATAGATTTTTTCCCAATTTTATCTCCCTTCTTTCTTCATTTCTTACTTTTTCCTTTCTTCTTTCCTTCCTTTCCATCATTTTCCTTCTTTCACTGCTTAAATGCTTATAACTTTCTATTTAAAGAAGCTTGATAGTTTGTCCTATAAAAACGTTTCTCACTCTACTTTTCAAATTTTCAACTTATTTGTATTGTACTTCTGCAGTTACATTGACCAAGTTACCCTTAAAAAGAGCTGACATGCTTTGCTAAATTAATTCAGAACTTCCTTTGCTTAAAATGGGCACCCTTTTCTTTATATTAGAAACAGTTCTAACCATAGACAACCTTCAAGTCAGGTCATTTCCATGACATATTAATCTCATGTTTATGTGAAATATTAAAAGAAAGCTAAAACCTTGTGATTAAACACTGCACACATCTTGTTAGACATATAATTTAAAGCTGGAGGTGACTAACCTCTGAGGATCGAATATCTTCATACTTTTACTTTTCAGATAATACTGTACTGAGTAGCTGGATTAATTTGGATTTTTTTTCCTATATTGTGAACACATTCTCCATAAGAGAGTGTTTTGATGTAAAATGATTTATTTTCTTGAAAAGACATCCTTCAGAATTCTTTGCTCAAGAGGAAGGATAAGGAATCATGTTAGCCTAAACATGAACAAATATAAAACGTCCCTCATGACTTTCTCCAAGTCTTACAGTCTGCCAAACCACAGTGAAAAATAAATATATCTCCAGAAAATAATATTGTTCTGAAGTTACTGTGCCTTAATTTTCTGAACATTTAAGTTACTGCTGTATCCGACAGTATTTTTTTTTTTTTCTGGTCTGTGAAGGAATTAGCCACCTACATATTTTTAGCAATAAAATGAAAATACATATACGGCATTGGTTTCCTGACAGCATTGTTAACACTTAGTCATATTTCCAAATAATACTGAAAATCTGTGGTAGAGATGCAGGGAAGTAACAGTGAGAATAAAATACCTGGCACTGTGTTTAAAGGGCAAATAATTTTAATTTTATTAAGAAGATTTAAATTCACTGCCTAACGGTGGACAGTCTTTAAAGAGACAGATATTGCTTTTAGATTCTTAATAACAGAATACACATCTCAAATCTTCTCCATGGAAGACATCGTAAAGCTTACTATACTTTTTCTTCCTAAAACAGTATTTGTTATTAATAGAATCTCAGGGAACAATAAATCGTTACTATGTTAGCCAAAAGAAAAACAAAATAAAAATAGACCATGAAATAAAGACCCTAATGGTATTTGAGACCCCTCCCCCACCGCCAAAATACACGTCAGATGGAGGCTGGGAAAGCAAAGTAGTATATGAATTAGCAAAAACAAATAAATGAAAGCGTAAAAGTGGTACGACTTTTCTTTCTGGAAAATTCCCTCAATACGTGACTTTTTGTACTTTTCATCTCTTCCATTCACCAGCAAGAGTGATACGGTCCCTGCAGGAGCCGCTTCTCTTCCGCGCGAGGTTGCTCAGCAATAAATCCGTGTGAAATAATAGCTTGCGCTCTTCCTAGTTAGAGCAGTTAATAACTGGTTAAGCGACATCTCCCTCCAATGGCTGTTTTCGTCGCCCCGGCGCAGTGTCTTCGCCTAGTCCCGTCCCTCTCCTTCCCGGCGAGCCCCATCCTCCCGCCCGCGGCCCCGGCCCCGTCCTCGTAGCCCCGCCGCAGTCCGCGCGCCGGGACTCACTGAGGCGGGAGAGGATCAGTTGGCCGGAAGCAGCGCCTGGGGACGGACCGCTGCCGCCGCTCTCCGGAACTCAGGCGTAGACCGAACGCGGCCCGGCGCGCACGGAGTTAACGGCGCCGCGGCGCGAAGAGCGGAGAGGGCGCGAGTCCGCGAGGCCCCCGCCCCGCGCCGTCCCCGCGCCCCGCGTCCCGCGCCCTGCGCCCCGCACCCCGCACCGCGGGCTGACGCCGGACCCGCCGCAGGAAGCGGAAGGCGGGCAGCCGAGCGGCGAGCACTACTCCGCGCCGAGGTCCGGGTGTGTAAGCGCAGCCCGCCAGAGCCGAGCCCAGTATCCAGCCCTCGACCGCGCCGCCAACTCCCAGTCCCCGCTCCGGGTCCCCAGAGCAGTCCAAGCAGGCGAGGGGCGGGATGTTCGCAGCTCCACACCCTGGGCGCTGAGACCAAGCCTGCCGGACAGTGGCATTCCTTTCTTGTGAAGCTTTTTGGCTGTTGGATACACCCATGTGACCTCCCCCCCCCACACCCCGCCAACCTTACACTTTTTGGAATGATGGGGATCTTTTTGGCATATGTTGGATTTGTTTTCTTTTCCGTTTTATATGTACAGCAAGGGCTTTCTTCTCAAGGTAAGTCTGTGCTCACTGGCAAGTATACATTTGCTCGCGGTGTGTGTGTGTGTGTGTGTGTGTGTGTGTGTGTGTGTGTGTCTTTGCGTTCAAAGAACGGCCAGGCAGATGTAGTCAGGTTCTTAGCAAGTAACAATGAATAGTGTTCTGTTTGGCATTTTTCTTTAAAGTTTATTAATAGTAGCCCAGCTAGATTTGAGAGAAAATACAGTTGGTTACTGACAACGAGATGGGTTCCTCGGTGAGCACAAACACAGAGCTATGAGTGTGTGTGTGTGTGTGTGTTCCCTCTATGTGCATGCACAGGGTAACGACTCTTGCATACATTATTTTCGCAAACAGAGCTGAGCATGGGGGTCTCTCCATGGCGAGCCCTCCTCTATGTAGGCAGTATGGGTTTAGAGTTTCCTTTTTCTGTGTCCGTGTGACTTCGGTTGCGTGTGTGTTTATCAAAGGACAGACTCCTCTGAGGACCCATAAAAAGGCACGACTTGCATTACAAGCAGCAGCAGCCTGCTGAATCCAGTTGTTCAGGACTTCGCAGGCTGCAGTGATCATTTCAGCACCATGAACAGATCACATCTCTGCTGCCAGAAGACTGCATCACTTCTGCAGACAGAAATGCCATCAACGGAAAAGTCCTTTTAAGATCAGAATGTCTTCTTAACATCTCTCGTTTCCTCTAAGTATAAATACAGTTCTATTTCAGTAGAGATCATGTTGGGATTTTATAAATTTTTAAAAGAGACACTGATGGCGCCTTGCTTTAAAAAGTGGGGGCAAAGTGCATCCACCCTAAATCGACCCTGCAGCCCCCCAGTCCTCCTCCCCATGAGTACGCATTGTAGCTGTACACTTCCTTAAGCTACAAATCTGTCCTAGACTTTTAAGGAATCATCAGCCTTTCTCAGAGTGTCTCTTAGACAAGATAAGAAAAACCATCCAACGCATTCCGTGTTAGGGAAGTGCCTTTGGGAGAGAGGAAACATATTTTTGTGAGTTTCACCATAGCTCCATGAATCTTGCAAACTAGCAGTATCAAGATTTGTAATGAAAAGGCTAAAAAAAAAGTCTCTAGTGACTTTATAACAATCTTTAATCTGAACCAAGCCCAGGTGTGTGATTCTTACATCCCATGATGTATGACAATTTACAATACAAAAGCTTGTTGGGAACAGATATGAAGGTTAATTTGGAAAGAAAGAAAGAAATATACACAGCTTAAAAAAGTGTGCAACTTGTTTCAATGCTGTAGCCCTCCAATCACAACTGCTAATGTGTTGTGATATATATCAGGAATGTAAATTTTGACAGATAATCGTGGTCTTTTCTCTATTTCATGGAACATCCAGTTAGTCACAGATTGTTCAGAAACCTGGACATAAGAGGCTCTCTTCATGTACCAGCTTGACAGATATGTGTAAAATGTACTTCCCTGAATCCCTCAGTAAGTTTTGGGGAATACTGCAGTCTGACAAAAGGTATTTGTATCTAACTATGAGCAGCCTGGCTAGCAGAGGGGAGTTATTGGAAAGCTTGTTAACCTTTCTATTATCTAGATTTGATCAACAACAAAATGATTTAGGCTTGATACCAAAAATAAGACAAGAAAGAGGCCAAGGAAAACGGTGGAGGGAGCCTCTGGGATATCATAGAGGGTTTGTTTTTTTTTTTTTTAAAGACCCAGGAAAATGTAGTGAGCTCACAAGAGATGCTGTCAAGAGTGGAGTGCGTATTCCAAAAGGGTGCGTTTGTTTTGCAGCAAAATTTACCGAGTTTCCGCGGAATGTGACAGCAACCGAGGGGCAGAATGTGGAGATGTCCTGCGCTTTCCAGAGCGGCTCTGCCTCGGTGTACCTGGAGATCCAGTGGTGGTTCCTGCGGGGGCCGGAGGACCTGGAGCCTGGGGCCGATGTGGCCGGGGCACAGGTAGCAGAGTTGCGTCGCCTGAATTGCCTGCTTCGTGTCCGGCCCACTCACTGACTTAGACTCCTGAGTGTCCAGCCGGAATCTCGGCCAAGATGGTGTTGGGGCGCCCCTGGGAACACCCGTGGCTCACCTGGCGGCAAGGATGACGCCTAGGGATGCCAGGGGTGAACCCTGTCCTGGCGACACCGCGTTAAAACCAAGGGAAAGCAGGTTGTCTAGTCTTTCCCGGTTAAGAACTGGGAATAGACTCCTCCTTTTAGTACTGGACATTGTCAGCAGCCCTAGATGGCACTGCTGCGTCGATACATCCCCGGACACTCGCTATCCCTTCAGTATGGTGGGATGGGGACAAATTCTGTCGGTTTTTCCATCACCCCCACCCCCACCCCCTTGGCGTTCTTACCACCTCTGCCAGACGCAGAGGGAAGGAGCGGGGAGAGAGATGGAGAGGAGGGGGAGACTGAACAGAAGGAGAGACAGAGGAGGGGGATTGGAAGGGGATAGAGGAGGTGGGAAGAGACCGAGGAGGGAGGATGGAGATGGGGAAAGGAGAGACGGGGTGACGGAAAAAAGGGAATGGGGAGTGACGGAGGAACCCCAGTGGAGAGGGGGTGGGGAGGGGAGGAGAGGAGAGGGGGCGGGTAGAGAAACGAGGGTCTGAACAGAGAAGGAGGTAGTTCTGCAAAAGAGGCTGCAGATGTGCGGGGGTGAGTGAAGGTCTGTAGGAGTGACAGCAGGGAATGACAGAATGCAGTCACCGAGATCCCAGGTCTCCCATCCCCCGCAGACTCCCGCACCCCGGGCACTGACCCGAATGCAGCTCCTCGAGTTTGCCAGTCCCAGTCCCCAGAGTCCGAGCACGCCCTCGAAGATTCCTCACCCCCCGCCCCACCCCCAGAGTTCCCTGTCCCCTAATCCCCGCTCCCGCTCCCGAGTCCCCAAGCACAGCCACAGGGATTGGTCCCCTGGTGGGTAGGGCAGCGCCCCTCCCTCCGGGTTTGCGCTGCGGAGGGCTCTGGCTGGGCGAGGTCTGAGCATCCGTATGCCCCGCTCCCCGTTCCTCCCCGTAGGCTGAGCTGCTGCCAGACCGGGACCCTGACGGAGATGGGACCAAGATCAGCGTGAGTGTCAATGCAACTGCTGCACTCGGGCCGGGGCACCAGTTAGTGAATTTCGGTTTTCAAAAATGTTTATACTCACTGTTCCCAATAGAGGAAATTTGCACACGCAGGACAAGAGCCCTCTGGCTCTGTCTTACCTTACCTCACTGGGTACAAACACATTGAAGCAGATTTAGAATTCATACAATAAAATTATTTATCATAATGGTATAAATATTTGAAAAATTACTTGGGAATCATTTTTCACTCAAAGAGGAATGTGACACTTTCTTGCTTTTATTAACTATAACAGTGAAAGGCAGCAATACTAATAATTTATTTATACCAATAATTATCCTTCAATAGCAAGTAAAAGATGAAAATCTTCCCAGGCAGAAAAAAAAATTAAAGCGTCCAACAGGGAGTTGAAGTTGTAATTAAAATAACTCAACTTTAAATGGCATTGGCATTTCTAATGCCAGTGTTCAAAATCGTGTAATATAAGACCAAAAGCCAATATAAATATAAAAGCATTGTTAGAGGAGGTTAACCTGTTGAAAATACAGAGATGTGTTTCTACTCTGCTGGTTATTACTGCTCATAATTGTCTGAAATTAGAAAGAAAATTTACTATACCTCAGAGGAAGCCATCTAGAATCACTTTATACTAATAGAATTATTTAGTTTGTTGATAATTGGTAAACAACTTTCCATTACTAGAAGTATTATGTGTATAAGGAATCTGAAAATCACATTTTAAAAGGAAATTTATTCTGAGGCTATTTTAAGCACATATAAAGTAATAGAATATTGGGGTTACATCATAGTAATGTAAAAATATGCTAATAAAATCAAATTCTCTAATCTAAATATATAATCTCAGCATGGAAGAAAATATCAAAAATAAGATACAAACCAGAAACTCCCAATTTCTTTTCATAAACTCACTGACTTTTTAGATTCTTTCAATTTAATTATTCTTGTATCACAGAATCTGTTGTTTTCCAACAGTGCTAGAAAAGCTTTATTGGTAAGATCAGTAATTAATGTTTTTCCTAAATGTTCATTTATATATACACATATAATTAGATAGATTGTTTATTTCCTATTCATCTTTCATTTTTCACCCATACCCCAATCCTCCAAAGACAGGTGGTAAAGCAGCCTCACACATTTTGAGCTAGAGAAACATGCAGTTAGTTGCATAGTCATGCACACAACTGCTAACAGCATTATCAATGCCCAGAGTTCATACAATCTAGTCAACTGGAAAGAGCTCTAAACACAGAGGTAGAAAGCAGTGTGTTCCCAGTTCACCTGGTATGTGACCTTGAACATAGATCCTAAGCCAGCAGTTAATTTTAATTCCCAGGTGAGTTTTTACAAAATACAGTATGAGCTTTGCCCTGGAAAGATGCAGAGTGTTTCTGCATTAATCCAAATGAGAGTATTTTCTGAACCTCCTCAGATGATTCTAGTGTATAGTCAACATTGACAAGCACTGACCCAAACCCCCTATGCCTCAGTATATTATAAAATGGAATAATAACAATATATAAGCGCTCTGACTACCCCAACATTATCAGGACACCCAGTTGAAAATATATTTGAAACTACTATTTCCCATTAGTTTTACAGTCTTAATAATATTTGTATGTAATTTTCATGTATATAAATGCATACTTACGGTTATGGTTCAGATGTTGAAAACTGTTTATATATACAGTTCTATATGTAAAAACCAGATGAACACTTCCCAGATTTTCTAAATTATTTATGACTGTTTGAAAGTGTAATGCCCAGTACAGGAATAACTTTTTGCCTTCTCACTTCTCTTCTTTGTCTTTTGAAATTAATTTGGAAATTATCCAAATCCAGATCTTGAGTGTCATATGAAGTCCATCGTTGTCAGTCATGGATAATATGATAATATGATGTATATCAAATCTACCTCTTCTGATAAAAATGCTTACAGATCTATTGCATATTATGTAGAATTTTGTATATTATATATTACCATATATATATATTCTTGGTGTTAATCTGGTATAAACAATATCAGAAGTGAGAGTCAGTTTCTATTTTGAAAATCAAAGCAGTGTTTAATTAATGGCATCTCAAGTTCCAACAGCACACAGACCCTGTGGTAGCAGGGGCATGTATTCCGAGTCATAGGATTTCAGGTGATATTCATTTGCTCCCTGAGTCTTGCCACCCCATGACTATAGGTCAGACTGCACCAACAGCTGGAGTAAAAACTTTACTATCCAAGTCTATTTTGCCAGTCTGTTTAGTAATCATCCTGAAGTGGGGATTAAAAGCACATTCCCACTTAAACTCAGCTGTGACCAACAGCATGTTTTTGTGATCTCTCAGAGTGGTAGGTAGCCTACAGTGAAGAAGAGAGGCTTTGTAAACTATGCACGCATTAGGTTCTGCTTCATTCAGTTGAGCTCACCTGGCAGAGGCCAGTCCCCTGATGGGATCATGGTAGAGCTGGTACCAAATGCCAACCATGTGGCTTATGGAATCTGGTTCAGCTGGACTAAACTCATGTTTCCATGATCTTGTGAATCTAGGTGTTAATAGAATAAGATAAATAAGATCTTCTAATTAGACTGCTGAGGAAATAAAAAGCTTTCTGACTGTGGCTGTGAGGCCATTAAGACCTTTTAATTTTCCAACCTTAGCAAGCTCAGGACAAGATATGGAAACCAAATCACTTGATGTAGCACTTTGTTTTTTTTACCTACAATTTTTCAGACAGTGAAAGTCCAAGGCAATGACATCTCTCACAAGCTTCAGATTTCCAAAGTGAGGAAAAAGGATGAAGGCTTATATGAGTGCAGGGTGACCGACGCCAATTATGGAGAGCTTCAGGAACACAAAGCCCAGGCCTACCTAAAAGTCAACGCCAACAGCCACGCCCGGAGGATGCAGGCCTTCGAGGCCTCACCCATGTGGCTGCAGGATATGAAACCTCGCAAGAATGTCTCCGTGGCAGCTCCCAGCAGTATGCACAGCTCTGCCAACCAGCGAGTGCCCTCCACTTCCAGCCCTCAAGAGGTAGCCAAAATCCCCAAACAAAGTCCACAATCAGGTATGGAAACCCATTTTACCACTCACAAACCCTCCACAGGAAGATGGGTCAGTGTAGACAGATTTACGTGTGACGGTTTCTCTAAAATTAGAGAGCAAGTTCAGTTAAAATGAGGATGAGCTATGAGAGCCAGGGGCTGACCTTTCCTGAAGGTGTGAATTGCCCCATTAGTTGCTGGCAGTGCCTCATGTCCAGGGAATCTGAGGGCTGGACTTCTTTTCCTTCTGTATTTACACACTATAAGCACAATAAATCATGTGCATTTGGTTGCATTGTAAATACATGTTCATTTTCTCTACAGATTTATGTGTTGATAATGACCCAAATTAAGAGACTTTCACTTCATCATCATGTAAATGAAAGAGACACACCACATTTTCAGAGACTCATAGCTTTAAGCAGGACCAGTTACCAAGGGCTTCTGTTTTGAAGGAGAAACTTCAGCTGCCTGTGATGAAAGTAATTATGGTAATAGGAGGAAGTAAGGCGGGGTGAAAGGCAGAAAGTGGTACAGTGATAAGGCAGCTCCTGTCAATGTGGCTTCGATGCCAATTTAGAAGCTTAGTCACACATTTCCTAAGTCAGCTGTACAAGTTAAAGCTGTTCTGAATAGCATTAATTTATGCACTGATTCAGCCAATGGAAACTCACTGAAGTTTTAACCTTGGCATGGAATGAGCAGTACCTTACACTACCCTAGACTGTTCTGCATCCTGTTCAAATGCTTGATGCAGTATTATAGGATGAAGGGAGCATAAAATATTGAATTTCTCAGTTTTGAGTTTGTTTCTTTATAGTTTATCATTGAAGAATTATTGATACTACTATTGTAATAGAAAATTATGTTGCTAACATTCAAATTCTTTTTAGCTACTAGATTTTTAAAATTTCATCATTTTATCAGGATGATTTATATATAAATAAACATTTAAATATATTTTTACATTTATATGTAAAAATTAAAAAATATGTACATATATATATATATTTATCAGTCACGTCCAACTCGAGACCTCATGGACTGTAGCCTGCCAGGCTCTTCTGTCCATGGAATATTCCAGGCAAGAATACTGGAGTGGGTTGCTATTTCTTCCCTTTCTCCAGGGGATCTTCCCAGCCCAGGGTTCAAATCTGTGTCTCCTGTGCCTCCTGCATTGGCAGGTAGATTCTTTACCACTGAGACATCTGGGAAGCCCATGTGTGTGCATGTGTATATCTTTAAATACTTATTTATAAACAATATTTTAAAAATAATATATCCCACCCTAGATTCCTCCTTAGGCTTCATATGCTAATGGAGACTATTTGTTGTGAGCTTGACTAAGGGTCCCTGTGATGTAGGTAAGCAGCTATCCCAGCATGTCTTGCTTACGGCACCTTATGCCATGCTGAAAGGAGACAGCTTCTCTGAAGCCATATTTGTGTGACTTTGTCTCATTTTCTTCTTTATCATCTCTTTTGTCCCCCAAAGGAAAAAACCAAGTTAAAAAATATATACACATGTGTACACACACACATATACACACACATGCACACACACACACCTAATGGTAGAAATTTTTTTAGCCATTATTTGGTAAAGATTTTATACTTTTGGAGACATTGTCTTCATCCCTTTCTCACTGTCAAAATAAGAACCTAAATGCTATATGCAAAATTTCAGAGGCCACTCAGCAGACAATTTACAGCCTAACTGATGAGGACTCCAAATCATGGAACTGAAGTTATTAGCCTGCATAGAATATTCCACGCTAGAAATCATAAATCCATTT
Source organism: Bos javanicus (assembly GCF_032452875.1). Lineage (NCBI taxonomy): Eukaryota > Metazoa > Chordata > Mammalia > Artiodactyla > Bovidae > Bos > Bos javanicus. Next base: position 1,201,670 of record NC_083871.1, on the reverse strand, counting down.
TGTGGAATCAGATTACTTATCCCAGATGAAGGATTCTAAGCATAGGATAAAAAGTTCTATTTCTAAATTCTTTACATTTTGGATTGAATAATATACTCTAAAAAGATTCATTTTATTTTAATATCTTTTTCTTAGTCTGATTGGTGCTAAGTGGCAAAGGCTATACAAATCTAACAAATTTCAAAGAGAAATCACCACTCATTTTCCACCCATCATCAGCCTCACCCATTGCTTCTTCTAAAGGAACAGGGTGTACTGCTTATGCAAGCCTGTATCCATCCAAAGCTATTTCCATTAAAAATTATCAGCAGTAGCAAAGGTTAATCTGAAACACATTAAAAATTTTCATTTCAATTTTCTTCTATGGTTGAATACTGGAAAATATTTTATATACATTTAACATTTTCTAACTTCTAGTGCAGAAGCTATGGTGGCCCAGCCACTCATTTTATTCATGTGTAAGTCTCTGTGCTTGCACAATTATTGCATAAGATACAGTTTTGGGGTTAAATATCTATATAATCTTTCCTCTAACACCCACATCCTGATTTGTAATTTCGCTTTATGATTTTTCAGGTTATATTCAAATAAAGCTGATTTCAATACCCATGCTTCATTTATTCACTCTCCATCCTTTTGAGAACTTGTATGCCAAGCACAATGATACAAAAATGGAAGACATACTTCCATTCTTCAAAGAGTTAATCGTTTTTATATTTTCATTTGTGAGAAAACAAAATATTTGTAAATTACACTGACCACGCATCTTTGCTTTCCTGTTTTATTAAAGGCAAGATATGATGAAGACAAAATAATTGAAATCTTGCCTTTACAGACCAAGAGTTATATTAGCCTTTTGTTTTTTCACTTGATATAGGAAGGCATGTGTCATCCATGGTGTCTGTGACACTATAATACCAACCTGTTACCAAAAGCTGGGCTGTTGGCCTTTTATTTTCATCACAGTTTTTACTTAGTTGACTGAACTATTTATTTTGAAATACTCAGTTCCTAATTAATACTTCTTTCTGTCAAAGTAGTTCTGTCTCTCTTTGAAGGAAAAGTATTAGCTGAAAATAACTCTGAATATATATTATAACATTCAAATTACTCAATTTTCCTAGAGCAGAAATTTATGTTAAAAATATGGAAAAATAGTCTTTTATTATCTGTATATCACAAAATATATAGCTACTTTACCAGATATTTTTTTCAAAAGCTAATGCACATGTAACTATCCAATTGAGCTGTATCTTTATGGTGTTTATTTTTAATTCTTTTAATTCTACCTATGTTTGATAATCCACAATTAGAACCAAAATACTGAAGAAAAATCATAAAGCAAATAAATAGAACTTGGCTTTTGCAGTTCCTTAGGTTTTTCTCTTCTCCAATCTTTGTAGCCATAACTAACATTTAGAATGTCCTACAGGTGTTCTGAGGGTAACAAGTCCTGATTCTAGCATGAACTGGTTTAGTTCCATCTGCACTGAGAACCAGAGAAGGCAATGGCACCCCACTCCAGTACTCTTGCCTGGAAAATACCATGGACAGAGGAGCCTGGTAGGCTGCAGTCCATGGAGTCTCGAAGAGTCTGACACAACTGAACGACTTCACTTTCACTTTTCACTTTCATGCATTGGAGAAGGAAATGGCAACCCATTCCAGTGTTCTTGCCTGGAGAACCCCAGGGACAGGGGAGTCTGGTGGGCTACCGTCTATGGGGTTGCACAGAGCGGACAGGACTGAAGCGACTTAGCAGCAGCAGCAGCAGCACTGAGAACAGATCCCCAAGTACCTCAATAAACTACATCATTCTCTACTCATTTCTTTCTGTCTCATGGACAACATCTACTTCATACAGAAGCCAAACCTCCCCTCCATCCACCACCACCCCAGTTTCCTACTTTTGTCCTTCCCCACCCGGTCTATACTCTCTTCTATGGATCCCGTCTCCACACACCCCCTTGCCAACAAGCCAATGAAGGTGTGAACGCAGCCTGGCCCAGTCCCACCCCAGCCTGGCAGCTACACCCCTAAAGGTCACACCCACAGCCCCACCCCTCAGCTGCTGGTGTCCTGAACTCCCCTCTGGCCCCTTCAAGTTGACTGTTAGCATTCCCCTTTCTCTCTGTGGACTTCTCCAACTAAATTCCTCTCTTAAATGTAGTTCTTTTCCCATTCTCAGTGTTCCAGTATCATCCATTTCTATGGTTTCAACTACTAAGTTTTCCTCAGAAAATTTCTCAGTCTGTTGCAAAAAAGAGAACCCCTTCCAGGGCCTGAGAGTGGGCTTTTGTCTAACACTCTGAAATGAATTGTCTGAGGAGACACAAGTGCTGACAAAGCAAGAGACTTTATTGGGAAGGGGCACCTGGGTGGAGAGCAGTGAGGTATGAGAACCCAGGAGAAGGTCTGCCACATGACTTGCAGTCTTGGGCTTATGGTAATGGGGTTAGTTGCCGGCTTGTCTGTGGCCAATCATCCTGTTTGGCCCATATTTGGTGACTCGGGGTCCTTGCTGGTGGCTTGCACATCACTCAGCCAAGATGGATTCCAGCGAGGAGGATTCTGGGAGGTGGTAGGACCTCATAGATTTGGCATCAGTTCAGATCAGATCAGTCGCTCAGTCGTGTCCGACTCTTTGTGACCCCATGAATCGCAGCACACCAGGCCTCCCTGTCCATCACCAACTCCTGGAGTTCACTCAGACTTATGTCCATCGAGTCAGTGATGCCATCCAGCCATCTCATCTCTGTCGTCCCCTTCTCCTCCTGTCCCCAATCCCTCCAGCATCAGAGTCTTTTCCAATGAGTCATTTGGCATATGAACTGATATCTCCTCTGTTCTTTTGACCTTTCCCAAATCCTTCCTGTCGGTGGTAGCTTGTTAGTTCCACATTCCTTACCAGAACTTCCGGTTGTAAGATAACTAATACAAGTGATTACTGTTGTGCCTGACCAAGGCAGGTAGTTTTGGTCAGTGGTTCCCCTAACAAATTGACAGTCTGATCCTGACTTCCCTCTGGAGAGCCAGACCAGGGCTCCTGCTGTCCCCATTAACCCCACCACCACCGCCATGTCTGTTCTAGGATCCCTGTGCAGAGCAGAGCCCCTGCACAGTGGTTGACAGCAGCTGTTGACACATGTGCCTCTTGTGCCCACCCTGAGCCTGGACTGGACTGTGACTGCCGTGACAATGAGATAGGAAGGAGTAATACCTCACCAGCCAATTCCAGACCTTTCCTACAAGAGAATAGGCAGCCTCTGCTGTGGCCTTAGAGCCAGCCATTGAGCACCAAGTGCAACTGCCTTGAAACATGGTGCTGACTGAAGGCAGCCAGCCTTTGACTTGAGCCCCAGGTGACCATCCCACAGACCTGTGAGACATAATAATAAATTGTTGTCTTAAGGTACTAGGTTTTAGGGTGGCTTGTTTCATGGCAGTAAATATTTAGATCAGATCCCTAAATATTCAAAAATTGAATTTATTATTTTAGCTTTCTCACCAAAAAAAAAAATATATATATATATATATATTCTTCCTCTGGTGTTCCCCAGTTCTCTTAATAACACCATCACAGGTAATGAGGAAATCTTGAATATGCTCATAATCTCAATATGTGGATCACATCACAATAGAACATAAGTATTAAATAATTATCGTTTCCAAAGCACCATCACAGATTTTCAAGGTCTCATTTCCAAGCTATTTCTCCTGATTTCCTAACCCTCACACATAATCTTCTAAATTGCTCTTTCCTGAATGTTTTCAGATATTTCTTACCTCTGTGACTTTGAAAATGACGTTTTCTTTCCCTCTTTTTGGACTCTACTCAAATGCAGATTCTTTTATAAAACTTTCTCCTGTTGTCTTAGTCAGAATTGGCTGTTTCCTCATTCAGGTCTCCACAGCAACTTATTTACACTTACTTTGAAGTCCTCATTGTATCCTTTTCCCTGGGGCGTTCCTCCTTTCAGTTGTAGAAGTCCCATTTTCTGGGAAACCTGACACACAGACAAAATAGTAGTCACCCTAAAGATGAATTTTCGGCTACAACGATCACCCCTTCTTTTGCCTTCCTGTAAGTGTCTAGGACAAGTGGATGTCTTGTTTGGGGAGAAAAGGAAGAGAGAGAGGGCAGATATAACTTTGCTTTTGTCTTCTTTGTTCTTATATTTGCATAAATCAATTACATTGCCTCTGTTTCAAAAACGATCAAGACTCCTAAACAGTGTTTTTCAAAGTGCAGATGTCCTGTGCCAGACTGACAAGGAAGCTTATTAAAAAGTTCATATCCCAGAACAATTGTCTTGAGTCTAGAAGCAGAAATACCCATTTTTATGTGCAGTTAATTATGAGAATCATTCTCTCTAAAAAGTTCTTATGAGTGAGAGAAAAAAAATCATTATGTACTATGAGATGTGTGTGCATGTGTGTGCAACTAAAAAATACACTTTTAGAAACTGGTCTTCTGTTATTGTTTTCTCCAGTATTGTTTTGGACTTTTGTGAAACTGTTCTCTTCAAGCTGGCACTCATAAGAAAACTGGCCATAGTTAAGGTGTAGTCATGTTTCCATGTGTGGTTGCTCAGCAGGAATACTGATTCTCTGAACTCAGAAATATGATTGTTATGTTTTCAACATGATGTGAACCTGAGCATTGAGAGGCAGCTGCTGCTCCAGCTGCTAGAATCCAAGGGCTCCGGAAGCTCCTCTCTGGCTTACAAATGTAGCAGCTTTCCAAAAGTGGTCAAATAGAGAAATGATCTTAAAACAGATTTCAGAGCTGGTGAGGGGAGGTAGATGAGGGGCTCAGTGTCTTTCTGGAGATTATTTATCTGAGTTAAAATATGAGGAAATGGTGCACGACATCCAGGTAGAGAGCCACATGTATAATCCAGACCTCAATGTTGATTTTGGTTTAATGATCTAACTTGGCTGCTTACACAGGTTAAATTAATTTGATCATTGTAATTCTATCAGTTAAATGGCTGCTATGTAAATCAAGCAGCCATGAATAAGATGAAAAATAGATTTGAGGCAATGCTTTGGATAATACAGGTCAAAGGATCTGCTGGAGCTATGTTTGAGTTTGAATTATGCAGAGTAAGAGTCTGTACTGGCTAAATTCTCCTGTAAACTATATTTAACTTAACTGGTTGAAATTCAGTAACTAGCTGGGTCTGTAAAACCAAGGCTCCATTTTGTGCTGTAAGAGTTTTTTCAATGCATGAACACTTAAGTGTTCTGCAAGGTTCGTTTGTGATTACTAGGGCTCTGTGATTGAGGAGCCATGAAGCAGAATTTGCCAGTGTTTTAAGATCTTGTCACGAATGATTTCATTCTCCTTAAGGTTTCAGGAAGCTGCCAGAGGAGCTTTATCTGGATAGATGACCAAAGGGTTGAGAAGGTGCTGGAAAGACCTCACTCTGTTGGTCAAAATAGAGAGAATTCTCAAGAAAGGCAAGGGCTCCTTCTTCCAAGGAACACTGCTGCCACCTATAGCCTGACAGGTGTATTCATTTCAGCTGCGCGTGCTCAGTTGCTCAGTCGTGTCTGACTGTGAGCCCATGGACTGTAGCCTGCCAGACTCCTCTGTCCATTGGATTTTCCAGCAAGAATACTGGAGTAGGTTGTCATTTCCTATTCCATGGGATCTTCCCGACCCAGGGATCGAACCGGCGTTTCCTGCGTCTCCGTCATTGGCAGGCAGCTTCTTTACATCTGTGCCAAAGAGGCAGAAATCCAGGGGAACATGCTTCTTAGACCAGCTGGTTCTCTCACCAGGGGAGGTGGTGGGCACAGTTATTAGACTGTTCTTGTCTCATGTCCATCACTCACAGCTGCATGTACCTCTGCTTCCTCAGTTATTAAATAGGAATGATCCTCATGGTTTTGAGAATTAAATGAAATTATGTACATAGAGAGCATGTCACTGATCAACTCGCGATAAGTGACAAGTAGTTGGCTGTGTGTAGGTGATGAGCTAAAGAAGGGAGAATGGGTCTTCGTTCCTGACTACCTTTTATTCGTAATTTCAGAGCTTCCTTTTTTTCTTCTGTCACAGTGACGTTAATTAATGATAAATTGTCCACTACATAATCATACCACATTAGCCACCAACTGTCTTGACCAAGGTTATAACTAGATGGTTGACTTTATTGGTTACAAAATAATAAAATTCCAAAGGATTTTTAGGACTTTGAGCTGTGACCTGAATAAGTAATGTGTTTATGGAAGCTGAAGTTATACACACTGTGTGCTATTGTAATTAAATTCAAGCTTTCAGAAAAGACCCTCAGAAATTTTTTTAAATCACAAAATAACTATGGAAAGTGAAAATGAAAGTCTCTGAGTCATGTCCGACTCTTTGCAACCCCACAGGTGCATCTGAAAACATAAACAAGAATATTATTAAAAGCTTTAAAAAGAGAGAAAAGCAAAATGGATTTAGAGCCTTATAATAAGAATGGCATAGTAGTAGTAGATAACATTGTTTCCTAGATACTGTGTTTGTTGAGTGAGCTGCATACAAATCTCCCTGAACCTCAGAGTCTTTATCTGTAAAATTGAGGTAGTGACACATGTGCCCTAAATAACATTTTAGCATTGCGTCATGATATATTTTAAACATCTATCAGATTACCTGGCACATGAGTGAGGTCGTCACTTTTTGGTTCTCTGAAATAACCATGCATAAAGAGGGCAATAAAGCAACATAAATATAAACAGAGAAGGCTCTAAAATAGTAAAATACAATAATATCTTATGTATTAAAATATAATAATTAAAGGTGAATTTATTTAATAAACTTAAAAAAAGAGTACAATTTAGGCTACATATCCAAATGAACTTAAATTAAGAGCTGAGCAGAAAAGAGAAATTTGACACAGGAAGATTAGCATAAAATCAGAGGCCTGACAGTTTAACATTACTAAAGAAAGTTTAAAGTTACAAAATATACAAATGAAAATAACATTGTACTATAAATAATTTAAAACATTTGTTTGATTAAATCAAGTGTAACTAATAAGTGGTGTAACAGACAAGGAAATATTTGTGTCTAACACTCAGGGAAAGAAGGGAAAAATGTCCATTTTAGAAATGCAAATGATTATGTAATCCACTCTAAATGACTTAGAGATATCAAAAGTGATCATGTAATAGCATAGCATAGCAATATTGATAAGCTCAAAGCAAAGATATAAACCTAAATCAGTTCTCCATATGACAGCAATAACCAGATAGAAAATATTTGCAGCATAATATATAATCCTCAATAGTAAAAAGAAAAGGGTATAACATATCTAATTTTTTAAAGGAATAGCAAATAAATAGTGTAAATATAAAAATGATTAGAACACTTTGTTAGAAGAATTTAGGGTTGAATAAATGAGAAAATATGCTGTTTTGGGATGAACAATCTCAGTACTGGAAATATGTCAAGTTTTTCAAAAGCATTTGTAGATTCGTTGCATTCCCAGTCAAATCCATAGTCAATTTTGAAAATTTGACACATGTAATTTGGCAAAGATGTGGCTCAGCTGGTAAAGAATCTGCCTGCAATGTGGGAGACCTGGGTTCGATCCCTGGGTTGGGAGGATCCCCTGGAGAAGGGAAAGGCTACCCACTCCAGTATTCTAGCCTGGAGAATTGCATGGAGTGTATAGTCCATGGGGTTGTAAAGAGTCGGACACAACTGAGCAACTTTCACTTTCACTTAATAATCAATACGTGCCAGGAAGGTTACAGTGACTCAGGTATTCTGCTGTATCATTGCTTGCAGGGTGAATTGATACTTCCTTTCTGGAGGGAAATTGGCAAGAAAGATTGGTCTCAGGGCTTGAGGCTGGCCCTGAGATGATGTTCTGGGAGGAAAATCCAAAGAGCTCAGGAAAGAGGCAGACCCAGATCTGTGAACAGGAATGCATATCACAGAGCTCTGCCCACAATGGGAAATACTCAAAGGACCGATAGGAGAGAAGTGTCCCAGTGAGCATGGCAAAACCATACAATGGATAGGAAGCACCTTCTAGAATCATGTCTTCAAAGAAAGTTTAATGAAATTAGAAAAGAACCAATATATAATATAATGTGAAAAAATACAGGACAAAGAACTTTAAAGTGAAAACATAAAGAATACTAAATTTTAAGTCAATCTGAGATATTCACATAGAAAATAACAAGAAATAATATGAAAATGCCCATCAAATTATCTGATTATTTTGTTTGTATTGATAACATTTGTACACTGATAATTTATTATTTTTGTCATAAGGAAAAGATATTCGAAATTGCCCAAATTTAAAAATAAGCCAGTGTCAGACAGCTCTTGAGAGAGAAAACAAAGAAAATACATTGAACAAATAAACAAAAGCAAAGTAAAAGTTTTGTGTAATTGTGAAGCTTATGACAAAAAAACTCACATGTACACATATGTGTGTATGTATATTAAAAGCACTATGGTGAAAGTGGTGTCCCTAGAAATTGCTAGTAGCATTGAAATTAAGAGCATTATATCTAATTTCCTGGGAGCTGGTTGGAGAATCTGACCATCAAATTATTCTTATTTGTCTAAACATAATGGGTGTTATCTTGATAAATTTATATTGATAAAATAAATCAAGCACATATAAAGTCTTTAAATAAAATTTCATGCAGTTACTTTTCCTCTCTATAATATGACTACCTGAGCCCCCAATTTGGAAGGAGATCAAAGTGATGAGCAGAGGTATGGTCACCAGGGGTGCCAAGGAAAGTCAATACTCTGGGAGATTTTATACATATTAACCGTGTTTTATTTCATATGAATGCTTCAAAAAAGTCTGAGAGAGCATTTCTGTATGAATTCAGAATCCTATCTGCATTAAAAGATCCATATAGGTTAAACTCTCAGTGCTTGAAATAAAGCAAATTGCAAAAGCTAGGGGCACCCTTAGGACACTGTCCTTACAGTAATGTAAGTGTGATGGGATCAGAACTCTGGCCCACAGGCCCTCAGCAAAGCCATCCCACCTTGGCACCAGTTGTCCTCATAGATTATTCTTGAGTTGAATGTGCTTCTTTAAGTGCTCAGACAAACATTTGTTAAGATGCAAATCAGTTTCTAGCCTCAGACAGAACTCCTGAGTAGCAGTCCTTCACCTACTCTCTGAGCAAACAGTGTATTGTATAAACCCTCTCAGTTTCAGTTCCTTAATCAGCAGAATGATTGTGTCAGCCTCCTGGGACCACAGTCAGAGGTAAAGAAATAATAGCTACTATTGTCCTAATCATCACCCTATATGCATCAGGATCAGTTCTTACTTGGATGAATCAATTACAGTGAAAATGTGCTGTTTTGAGATGCACTGTGGTCCTAGCAGGCGGAAGGCAGTTTCACTTTTGTGCCCATTCTTGAGTTGCTGTAGAAAGTAGGAACCCCAAAAGCCTGCTGTAAACAAAAAAGTCTGGGACCTTCTGTTGTGAATGGGGTATCACTCCTGCACCTTGTCACCTAGACCTTTGTGTACATGGGCAGCTGTGCTTGTCTCCCTCAGCTACAAGAGGCCTCATAACTAGAATAGAGGTGTAAATCTGCTCACTAAAGGAAAGCGGGAAAGGAAATTTAAACAGCTGCTGCCAACATGCCTGGGCAAAATAGGCGATTTATGTATTAGGTCAAAATGAAGCACATTTCTTTTAAAAAATGGATCTCTATAAGAAATTGGCACTAGTTCCATAGGAATCTAATAAAAAGATACTCTTTTCAAAAAATTATAGGATAAAATCATCCTATTATTTGACCCTTCCCCTTAAGTCGTGGTTTAGTATGTGAAAACCTGAATAAAAATTGCATTAAAAGATAGCTCAAATTTTCTCACAGCTACTTTCATATCGTAAAGCTGACACCTATAATAAAAAAGAGGTTAGTCAAGGCCTGTCTGTAACCTAGGCCTCTTCACAGGCAAAACAGTTATTTCAGTGTTGCTTCTTTTATTTTTGGAAAATTTCCATTTTAAGTTTGTTCATGGGATAAGCATCACTAATATTCACTTTGAGAAAATTAAGATTCTGGAGCCAGATCAGAGAGCCACAGCAGGACATAAGTTGTGTCCTTTCTCTTTTCTTGCTCCTTTTAATCCCACTAGATACTCAAACAAGAAGAAGAACCCATGAGGATTATACCTAAATCTGTAGATCGGTGCCCTGAATTGCGACTCTTCCCCATATCAAAACCAAGAGTTGTCCTCACATAGGAAATTAATCCATCAAGACAATCCCAGCCCAGAGAAAGAGGATATTTAAAGAGCTGGCAAGATTTAGATGTGATAAATTATCTAGATAGTTGTCTCAATGTTCTACTTACTTCTCTGAATTAAATATCCATATCCCATATCTTTCCTGGTGGCCAGAAACTTTGGTTGTCTTTCTCTTCCCACCACTAATGGTGGTACTTTGAACATCAACTTAACTTTTCCTGGTTCCAGGCTATCAAATTTAGATTAAAAGTATAGAAAAGAGGTCATAGAAAGAAGAGGAGATGTAAGAATAAGGGTGGGACCACATCTCATTCAAATATTTAAATTAATTTGGAGGAAACTTTAAGATCTAAAAGACTATAATAGAAAATTTCAAAATAATATTATATCATCAGACATTTGGCATACTGTATGGCACAAAACAAACTTTATTAATGTTTAGGAAAACAAAGAAGCTGATGTTTTCATATCCAATACTTATCAGTTCAGTCTTAGGGAAAGTTTATGTTTTTCCCTAAAGCCAGTTGTATTTTCTCTGAAAAGATTATTGTACATTTAAATAATAGCTTCACATCTTAATCTAATATGTGGAGGCAGTGAGGCAAGGTTGCAATGCCTGAGGGGGTTTCAGAAAAAAGCGCATCCAGACTGTGAGTTGATCTGACTGCACTGCTGTGCCCTCCTTTCTGTGCCTTTGTTTAATTATCTATTAACTGTGTAACCTAGATTGAGTTATTATATGCCACTGAATTACATTTTCCTAATCTGTGTGTTCACTGTATGGGCCTAATGAGAGGATAAACTAAGACAATATTTGTATGTCACATGTATATGTATTCCCTGACACATGGTAGGAGCTGAATCTTCCAGTTTGCTGCGAAGGAGAGGATGCTGCTTTGTTCAATCTGCCCAGTGTCTTCCACTCTCATGGCTGTAGATGGAGAGGGGTGAAAAAAAAAAAGGCAGTTCAGAAGGAACCATCTAAAAAGGAAGGTGCAAAAAGGGAGCCAAGTCCTTCCATCTGGCAAACAGATGAGGGCCAGGCAGGCTTTCCAGTTCAGACGCTGTGCTGAGTTAATCAAGGCAGGAGGAAGGCAGTGACTGAAAATGTGGGTAAATGGTTCCTTCTCCACCTGATCCCCAAGGATTCCAAGGTCGCGACTCCGTGTTGTTGTGATAGGTTCTTATTTTGTCTTGTTTCTTATAAAAGAAGTAGATGGAATTTTCTGTTATTCTCTGAAATAATTGTTATGCATAGTGAAGATAAAATATCTGAAGCTTTTTTCTTTCCTATTTCTCATTGGCCAAACTCATTTGTCACAGACACGGTCTTGGGCAGCGGTCTTGTTTATCCACATCCCAGTGAGGGCAGTGTGATGCGCTATCACCAGAAACAAAAAGGACTGAAGAAGAAAGCTAAATTTTGCCTGTACTCATGAGACTTCTAAGAAGCCTTCTTAGACTTTTCCATTTACAAAATGGAGCAAATCCCTCTTCACCCTACCTTACAAAGGCATGAGAAATTGCACCTGAGAGAGCACTGAGGAATCTTTAAACATAAAAACAAATGAAAGGCATCATTATTGCACTGAAGTCAAAGGACATCATGAAATCACATTCTGAATCAGAGAAAAATCTTCAGATTCTGTTAGACTGCTCCTCATCGAAGCATGTTATCTGCACATTTTCTAGCCATAATTTAGATAATAGCATCTCCCTTTCTTCTTTACAGGGTATTTTGTGGTGGAGGCAAAAGTTTAAAGACTCAAGGCATTGCTTTACAATTTGAGAATATTAAAAAAATTCCTAAAATTTTATCCTTGCCTTTAATGAGTTTATAGTGTAATCAGTGGGGTAAGATACAAATATAATGAGTTATAAGTCAATGTGAGCCCTGTTAAGGCCATAAGAGAGGCAAAACCAGAATCACCAGGAAGATTAGAGGAGAAAGAGCTTACAGCTGCTCAATGGGAACAGACACAGCAGAATACAGGTTATCTGAGGGGAAGAGTTGCTTAAATGAATGATCATTTTTAGGGAAAAACAGATCATCTTAGCTTGGTTTGAGCACAGAGCGAAAGGAAACCAAATAAAGCAAAACAGATGACCTAATACAATTTCTGGCCTCCTCATGAGAAAACATATATAAAACAATAAAATGCAAACAATTGTTATGCTCATTTTAGGAAACATCAAAGAAATAAATACATTTTTTGAGATTTCAGTAGTGAGTGGCTGCAGAGGAAATTAGAAGTCAGGGCTCCTGATTGCAATCCTGAATCTCATCATTCCAAAACAATAACAACAATAGAGCATGAGTAGCCAAAGTTTGCACTTTATAAAAAAAGTATTGTTTTTTTAATTTTCTTTAGAATAAACCATAGCATGTTTGATAAGACAATAATGTTATATTCAGAATGTGTGCTTGTGTGTGATAAGTTGTTTTAGTTGTGGCTGACTCTTTGGGACCATAGCTTTCCAGGCTCCTCTGTCCATGGGATTTTCCAGGCACTGGAGTGTGTTGCCATGTCCTCCTCCAGGGGCTCTTCCCCATCTAAGGATTGAACCCAGATCTCTTACGTCTCCTGCATTGGCTTTACCGCTAGTGCCACTTGGGAAGCCCTATATATTCAGAATAGTGTGCATCTAAATGAAATTGACTATGATGATTATTTTTTAAAATTACATAGGACACAGTATATCATTTTTGAGTCTCAGATTTCACTGTTGAAATCTTTGGGGTTACAAAGATGAATAAGCACATATACCTTCTTTCCAGACATGAATAAAACCTTTAGAAAGAAGAGAGAAACAATCTGTGATTTGATGACAGAACAGATTTGTTCTAGAATTTACTGTATGGGGAAAAAAAACATAATTGGCTTGACAGAAATAGATTTCACTTAATGAACAATATGCTAGTAATGCAAGTGCCTAAAGTGGATGAATGATTACAATCTGAAAAAAATGTTATGTGTTGCAGTGGTTTATTGCATATCTGATGGCAATTCAAAATATTAACCTTAACATATTCTGTACAGTATATAATTGGGTTTGTTTGCAGTTATACTGCCCATGTAAATTTTGTTTTAATTTGCACATACTGGACACAGTATAATAGAAAATGTTGTGTCAGAATGGCAGCTGTTCCCTTCAAATCTCATCATTCTCAGGAATGATGGACATCTCCTGTGAAGGGTTGATTAGTTGAGAAAAGAGGCACATAATTCACAGTTTCAGCAAGTTTGAGCCAATCTGCAATGCTTATACTGAAAAGGAAACATTTCACAAAATACCATTTTTGAAGAATTAATCATTTTCCTTGGTTTTATTGTTTTTAGCATTTTTAAACCTTTATTCAGTATCATACATACTTTGTGTCAAATACTACTGGCAATTTAAGGAGTCATGTAATCATTTTGTTTCTTTCTTTCTTTTAATTACATGAATTTCTTTCTTTTAATTAAATGAATTCCTGTCAAAGAGTCTCCCTTCAAAGATAACAAGGGCACATATTTAATTTTGGCTCTGATGCAAGTGATTCTACATGGATTGTATCTATTTTCCTTGTATAATCTTTATATTTAGAGCCACACGTGGACTGTACCTTTACTTTTGCATTTTTAACATTTGTCACCCAGCTTGAGTGAAGCAACATGCTCCAGAGACCCACCACTGACCTTGGGTTTTGAGTCATAGATTTCTGTGTTAAGTACATGACTCACCGCCTAAACAAAGGCAAATCAATGGTGACACTTAAGTAACCTAACTAGAAACATTAATGTGAGTCTGCTAAACCACCCCTTTAGAACCCTAAATATTTACTCTACAGTAACTTTTTGAGAGTGTGTGCTTTCACCTTAATTTCTATCACTACCAATGTGGAGCTGAAATATTCAAAAGATTGAATTTGCCTACCTTCACTCCCTTCAAACCCTTTTAACTTTTCTTGAATTAAAATAAAGGAAGAAAGAAAAGGAATGCTTTAAGGTCCATCACATTTTTGTTTTCTTATCAATAATGATAATTACTAGTAAAGGTATATCATTTACATTCATGGATAAAATATGTGAAGAAAAATGCAAAAGGACAATTTCATTCCCTCCCTTATGTAGTCTCAGAGAGCTGTCAAACATGTCCAGTTCTTGATAGTGCTAAATTTTCTTCAGATTTTAAGGATAAAAAGTTGAAAAAGCTCTTCCTCTAAAAGCAGATGCCCAAATGCACACGCTCCAGAACCTGTTCTCCTTGCCCTTGAGAAGCCTGCTGCCCTTGGTTTGGTTTTCACCTCCTGTGGTTTTACGCTTGCAGTGGTAGAACAGGGGATGTGTTTTTAGACACCCATTTAGGAACAACCAAATAACTATAGGGAATAATCCTCATAGAATTGCTTGAGAAAAAAAGTATCTGCATTTGTTCCTCTCAGTGTTCCCAACCATGAAATGGCATGGTTTGAAAACAGACAAAGCAAACAAGACCACTTCCTGGGACTGAAATACTTTGTATGTGTTGTTATTTGCAGTGCATGCCAAGACATTCATGGGCACCAGAGCCAAGCTGGCGAGCTAATTAAATATATATATGTATGTGTTTAAAACAGCCTAATAAGGAGCATTGGAAATCTTCGAGATGAGCGAATATCTTATAACTTCTTCCGCAGGTGCGAGGATAGCTACAAGCCATGGACTTTCTGTCCTGCTTCTTGTCTGTGGCTTTGTGAAGGGTGCTTTGCTTTAGTCTAAAGTGCTGACTTTTTTCCAATATCACTTTCTCTTCTTAAAGCAAAGAGCAAATCGCCTGTAAAATCTACGGAGCGGACAGCAAAGTTGACCCTAAACTCCAAGCACCACTCTGCACCCACTGTACTCTAATTACCTACACAAGGAGCGCCTGCTTTCCGAAGCATAAACGAAGAGGCTATCTCATGCTTTGTTCATAACATTTTCTTGGGCAAATCACTGATCTTTTATTTCAAGAGAATTAGTGTGAAGTGATAGAACATTTTCTAATAGCAAGATCTATATTTTTCCTTTTCTTTCGGCTACTCAAAGCATCATCTCATTGACTGCTCAGGGGTTGGCCTGACCGTCCTCGGTATAGTGAATATTTACCACAGACACCACTGATTTCCTGCTAAAGACCCATTATCTGCAGAAAGTAAGCAGAGATCAAAAAGCTACAGAACATAAACTATCATCAAACAAAACTCCTGGCTGGGGGCAAGAACAAAACTTTCAACACTGCAAGTCAACAACATTATTTTAAATAAGAAATAATAATTTAAATAAGAAATAAAAATTTTAAATAAATAATAAGAGAATTTTTTTTTAAATTTTCCCCCTTTTCTTGGGCTTGTCTCCTTTTTCTTGATTGTAGTTCTTATTCCATGCTGGCAAATGCTGATTATGGCCAATCCCTGTAAATCCTGGGAGGTTTATATGAAGACATTTTAAGCATTATATATTTCAGTGCATTTTAAGTCATTTTGCAATTCTTGTATACACAAATGACAAATTCTGTAATTGCTTATAGTATGTGTGATACAACTTCAAAGTAGATAGACTCTGAGCCTCATGCAAGCTGATTTTTATCATTCTCTATATAAATATATACAAATAAATATCTATATGTTGGACCATCAACTAACTTTCTTTTTGGATAAAACATTTGTTTTTCACTTACAATTCCTATATAGTGGGTATTTTGTAATGCATTGTTTCATTTCCACAGGCTTGACAGTTGCAGGTGGCTTCTGTTGCCCCCTGCTTCCTTCTGGAAAATGCATATTCAAAATTGTATTGGTCTCTGATAAATGAATTAATTTTGTTATGTGTATGCTGTGTTGGAATTTGCTATGTTCCTTTATATAAGGTGTTTATTGGGGTTTGAGGATCTTTTGACTGAGAATCTACGTGCTCTCGTTTTGACAGCCATTCCTGTATCATCATCATTTTTGTCAAAAAGCAATGTTGTTTCTATAAAATTTGCCTGGGAAGGGGATATGGGGAAGGTGAAGTGGTCATCATGAGTCCCTAAATTCATGAAAGAACACTTTTTGCTATGGCTAAAAAAATGTTGCTTCCTTTGATATGTATGAATTTTTCTAGCTTTGTTATTCTGTTACTTGCTAATTATATTTTAATGTCTGCTAATTAAAATTAAAATTTGGTTGTTGGCTAAATATAGTATGCAAAAGGTGACTACAAATTCCCAACTAAAGAAGATAATGTGTTCGGTTTTCACTAGTTAAGTGAATTATAATTTTAAATATTTCATTCTTATTTTGGGGTTTATGACTATTTTATTTGGAACCTATTTTCTACTCTGGCAAAGAATGATAGGCAGAACTAGCATTGTGTTCCATATACACTATGGAATAGATATGGTTGAGTTAGAAATTACCTGAGTTTTCCTTCCAGAGAGATTCTTCCATTTTCATTCATAACAAACCAGAAGATCATCTCTATAAGACCAGCAGCACCAAGCCTAAGGTCCTAGACTGGAGCCTGAAGCAATGAATACCTCTGCTTTTCAAAGGTAAATGCATTGATTTTCTGCAATTCAGTTACAAGCAAGGTGATATTTTCATAATATCCTTAACATTATCTTCTGAGAAATTATGTTTCATGCTAAATCTTTTATTGACATTTTTTGTTCACTTGGCTTATTATTTCAGTCTAATGAGAAAAAATAAAAGATTTGGTTGCACTATTTTATTAACTTAGAAATTTATTTTCTTTCAAGGTAAATGCTTAAAATGCATAAAATAACAAGATAAATATTATTTATTAAGTCTATCTGGACTTTAAAGTTTGTATACATTCAAGCATAAATAAGTATACATTTTCAAATTCAGTCAGACTGGGAAAATCCACCATGTAATTTACTTTACACAAAGTTCAGGTCATGAGATTGATCAGTTCTAAGGCAAGATGGACATGTATCTGTATCAGTGATCTTCACCATGCTCACTTGTAATAAAGAACATTATGCTGGTTGGAAAAACTCTCGTTACACTCATTGCATGAGGGTACAAAATAACAGTTCTTTGTCAGTATGCTACCAAGAGTCTGACTTACTGACTTCTTTGAGCAAGAACATGGCATACAATCTATTTCTCCAAGCTGGAAATTTTAATGTGAATCTTAAATATTGGAACAAAAACTATAACAAAGAGATGTCTAGTTTTACCATATACTGTGTCCCTCTGGGACTAATTACTTGGTATGTAACTATGACTATAGAAGCAAATAAAGATTGAAAAATAAGTTATTTGACTTTCTCGACCTTGACATCCAAGGTTATATGATAAATATTTTTATAAGAATAAGTCACAAAAAGCTCAAATTGCTTACATGAATTTAAGTCAAATTCTTGAATTCTTTCTTAAAGATTTACAAACCGCTTACAAAAGAGGCAATGCAAATGAAAATGCTGGAACATAAAATAAGCAAAAATCATCTAAGGCAGGAGCTCTTAATCTGAGTTAGTAAATAAAATTAGCAGAGTCCATGAACCCACTGAAATTATGTGCATATTTTTGCACATGTGTATTTGTTTAATGGAGATTGTCCTTCACATTCATTGATTCTGAAAGTGATTAGATTATGATTTGCTGACCTAAAAGTAAGGTTGGATACTTCTGAGCACCTTAAAGGACCTGCATGCATGTGTGCTAAGTTGCTTCAGTCATATCTGACTCTTTGTGATACAATGGACTGCCAGGCTCCTTTATCCATAGGATTCCCCAGGTAAGAATACTGGAGTGGGGTGCCATGCCCTCCTCCAGGGGATCTTCCCAACCAAGGATCGAACTCACCTCCTCTGATTTCTTCATTGCAGGCAGACTCTTTATTGCAGGGCCTACTTATTATAATTTTGAACTAGTTTACCTGAAAGTTCTTGGAAGCAGGACATGTTAAGGGAAATAGTGTATCTGTATTGTCAAAGAAAACATATATTTTTAAGTCCAGGAAATTTTTATTAAATTTATGATACACAGCATGGATGAATAGATATGACATGATATCTGTTGAATTTTTAGGATCAATGTTAAAATCTTAAATATAACTTTACAAAATATACACAGAAGATACTATTCAAATAAGTGATTCTGGTATTGATCCTTTATAAAAGGCAAAATATTAAATTAATGGTAATTCTATGAGAAAAAATAATTGGAAAGGGCAAATGCAGTCTGTCTCAGATAACAAACTGTGATGACTGCATCTGGGAATTAAGGCTGTGAAGCTACAAAATATGTAGGTACATAATTTCAAATATTAAACCCAAATAACTTTAATTTTAGAACTGCTTATTAATGAGGGAAGCAGTCTATTAAACAGGAAGTGTTGTAAACCTCAGAGTTTCAGGGATGAAGTAGATAAGATCCTTTCCTGTATCTAGAGAGAGACAATAAACATTCATAAACAAGAAATATAAGACATTGGTAAATTCTAAGAAGAAAAACTCAGTAGGTTTTTCTTAAGGAGTTTGACTAGGTGTGGTCAAGGGAGATTGCTCTGAGGAGGTGACTTTTATGCAAAAGTTGAATGATGAGAGGCCAGTCAAGAGAGGATCTGAAAGAAGAGGCTTCAAAGAGAAGGAACTACTTGTGCAAAACTCCTGCTGTGAGTGAATCCAGGCTTGCAGGCTAGAGAGAGGGCTGAAGTGTGGGAAGTCAGGGGAATTCCCTGACAGGAGGTCAGAAAATCCCAGTGTGAGGTTTTATTCTGCTCTCTGGAGCCCATTTCTTTTGGGGTTAATTTTAGCTTGTAAACAAGACTTCTTTGGGAACAAAACAGTCCTTCAAGTAGTTAGTCAAGTTATACGTGTGTATAGAAGCTGCAGGGTTATATTAAGCATGACAAAATTGAACTCAACAGTTTGATGCTAATTTAAAATTGATGATTTTGAGGAGGAAACGGAAAGATTGAAAGATGATCAGAACTGCTTTTTGTGTAGCACTAATAATAACAATAATTACAAATGTTATTTGAATTAAAAGCGTGAGTATATAAATTGAAAGTGCAGACAGATTGAAAGAAATGAGACTCACTCCTAGGCACTTGGTAAAATATTGTAATTTAAAACAGTAGAGGGAAGTGGAAAATCTACATGTGCATCAAAAAAAGAGTGATCAAAAAATTAGAAAATGGGAATTAAGAGTTATCTATAATACAAATTTCAGAAGACAATAGATTAAAGAGTATAATGGTGAAAATATTGTAACAAAATAACTTTATACTTAGTTAAATTGTATTTTCATTGTTAAAGGAATAAAATTATTCTGAAATAGTCAAGGGTCAAAGAAAAATAGCATATATGTACTCTTCAATTCTCTAACCAAGATAGGAATCAAATATTATGTTAAAAATAAGTAGGCAAAAATAAATATAAATTAAAAAATAAATAAATATAAGCTGTCTACCATATAAGCGTCTACCATATGAAAGTGTTAAATCCAAAGAATCATTGAATATTTTATTGCATTTCACTGTATGTGAATGAAATTAAAGTTTCACAAAACAATATTTATCCTTATTTTGTGCATGCAATGAAATGCACTCTAGTATTTTCTGTGTTGTTCTGTTCCTGTTTTGTTAACACGTGCCATAAAATATTAAATTGATTCTACAAAACAAAGTTTGAAGAAAACAGTATCACAGGTGTACTTTATTCCAAAATTTGATACAAATGATGAGCTAATTAAATAACAGTAAATACTATGAAACAATAAATTGAGTTTCTGAACTCTTATTATGCTTCTTAAAAAATAAGAAGTTAGAGGTGATCCAAGGGGAAAAAAATAATAATAATGTGGCATGAATCACGTTGGGGACAGGAGAGTGATTAGGCTGTTGTGTCTGTGGTCTTCCTGTTCTGTTTTAGGTTCCTATCTTTTTCTTTTCTGGTTTATCATCATCTGAAACCCCTTCCTATATTTGAGATATCCCCCACTCCTAGTCACAACTGATGTGGTCCTCCCAGGAGATGTTTCCTTCTTCAAAGCTGAGAAGTACCTTGGAGAGTGGCATGCTAGCACATGGAAATCCACTCCCAGCCATCTCCAGAGATCAAGGGAATGATGGAGGACATGCGAGCAGTGATATTTAACCACTAGAGGAAAGGCATGTGTGGTGACCAAAACAAGAAGTGACTCCAGGAAGATAATGAGAACCATCTGACCCGATTTTGAATAGTTGGTTGATTGTGAGATCTCCAGGAAGGAACCAGAAGCACAGCCTTCTTAAGCACTTAAGTAAGTGAAGTTGTTCAGTCGTGTCCGACTTTGCGACCCCATGGACTGTAGCCTACCAGGTTCCTCTGTCCATGGGATTTTCCAGCAATAGTACTGGAGTGGATTGCCATTTCCTTCTCCAGGGGATCTTCCTGACCCAGGGATCAAACCTGGATCTCCTGCATTGTAGACAGACGCTTTACTGTCTGAGCCATCAGGGAAGTTGAGCACTTACTGGAAAACAAATTGGCAGAGCACGAAGTTAAAAGTGTAGTTATTTTCTACTTTACTGCAATTAGAATAAAGGGATTTTTTTTTTTTTTTTAACATGGAAGGGATGAAAATACTCCTTTACTGGTCTTGCCTCAAAGTTACATTGATTCTCCAGGTCTGGGCCTCAGTTAGCCCCCTCACCAGCCCCTCAGATATCCTGTTGGCTGTGCTACTGTGATGGCAGCATGTTGATGAGATCTGGAGCTCAGAAAGAAACAGCACCCTGGAGGCCATAATAATATACCCTATGTAGGGCAACGATGGCTTCAAGTGTACCTTTAAACATGCAAGGAAGTACTAATCTCAATCTTCCACAAAGTATTTCAGTAAAATGGAAAAATATGGCTTGCTCTCAACTCATTTTATAAGACAAGCATTACCTTGCTAGAAAACCCAACAGTGGCAGTGAGAGAAAGGGCCATTACAGGCTCTAATGAATGTGGATTCAAAAGTCATCCATAGAATAAAAACAAATTCATCAATATATAATATATAATACATCATATGGAATGAACATAGCTTATGTCAGGAATGCAAAGTTGAAAAAGCCAACAATGGTCTTGGATTGCTGTCCCCAGAAACCTAAATAAGACCAAGATTCAGGTCTAATTGATTTGTCTGGGGGACTCTTGAATCATGATTAGAAGAGGAGGAGGTAAGACAAAGAAGGAAAGGTAGGCTGTGTCATCAAGTCAGCTACCACTGTGGGGAACAGAGGTCAATCCCGACAGGGAAATGAAGCAAGTGGTATAAGGCGCACCTCAGCGTTACCCTCATCCAAAGGAGAAGCTGGAATAAATATCAGACCTGCCAGCAATCAGTTGAGTGTGGCTGCCCCTAGTGGAGAAAGAAGGTAAATGGGGTTCATTTCCAGGCCCTTGAAGCTTGCTTTGTGCACAAGCAGAACAGCCTCTGCACCTTTTATCACAATCTTCAGGAAAAGGACTGCAAGTACTGGCAATGAGAAATGTGCTTGAATACACTGAAGTGCTGAGGTTCATCTGATATGGACCACAGCAGCTCCTGCTGCAGCAGTAACAGAACAAAAGAGAAAAGATGCATTTATCTCAGTAGGTGAAAGAAAGGCGTTTGATGAAATTCAACATCTGTTTATGATTTAAAACTCTCAGAACACTAGGAATAAAAAAGCCCTTCCTTACCCTAGGAATGAGTATTTTCAAAACCTTTGTAGCAAACATCATACTCAATTATGACCCTGAATATTTTCCCTTTATAGTCAGAAATGGGAAGCCGATATGTATCTACTAGTCAAGACTGTTCTTAGAACCATTTTAATGATCCACAATTGGGAAGAACACAAAAGACCACTATAGTGGTATGTGGGTATGTGTTTAGTCGTGTCCAACCCTTTGTGACCCCATGGACTGACTGTAACCTGCCAGGTTCCTCTGTCTATGGAATTTTACAGGCAAGAATACTGGAGTGGTTTGCCATTTCCTACTCCAGGGAATCTTCCCAACCCAGGGATCGAACCCGCCTCTCTTGTGTCTCCTGCACTGGCAAGTGGATTCTTTATCACTGCACCACCTGGGAAGCCCACTAAAAGGATATACTGGACAACAAATGAATCAACCAGGGCTATTTACAGCATTATGGGTGAATCTTAAAACCGTAATTGATACTTGATCGATTGAAGACGTAAGGGGATACATACAGCAGGAAGTTCATACAAAATTCAAGAATAAGTAAAGTTGTATCACTGTTTGAAATATACTGGAACATTCCCTCGAGAATGGAGAGATTTGTCACACTTTGTCCCTCCCAACACTAAGAAAGAGCTCATGTTTCATGGGCCTGTTTGGATTTTGAAAACAACACACTCTACAGTCTGGTGTGCTCTAATTAACCTATTCAGTGACCTGAAAGTTCGCCAGATTTGAGTGTAAGCCAGAGGAAGAGTGTACATTTACCTGGTCCAGGCCATGATAGAAGTAGCCTTGCCCATCACCCCTTATAGCCCTGTAGGGCCCACAGGGTTTAAAGTGTCTCATTAGTTTCAGGACTTTCTTTGGGGCCTGCTAAAAATCTTTCTAGGAGAATTATTATTAATGCCATCAGAATTTTGTAAGAAAGCCATCCTTTCTGCAGCAAGTCACTACTTTTAAGAAACCATTTACCACTGTTTCTTAGTAGAGATTAAATAAATTTGGAACACCAAGCAGTTAAACAGTCTATCAGGACTTACTGGTTTCTATAAAGTCCAGGATACCACACTAGCTCCATCAAGCAGAAGTAAGACAATATCTAAGAAGGTCTGAAAGGTACAAATAACCACATAAAAATGTCACACCCTTAGTTTCCCTATTTCCAACATGCCATCAATACTCTATCAACCCATGTTATAGTGTCCTGAACAATTAGTTCCCCATAAACAAAAAAGTTTAAATTTGACTTTGAATAATTTTTCCAGAAAATTCTCTTCTTTTAAGATATTTAGAGAACAAACAAAATTTGAAATATCCAAGAGCAGATCCCTGACAATAAAATATATGTATAAGATACATGTATATATGCATGTTTTATATATATTATGAATACAGTATATGATAACAACAACCTTCATAATCAACTGAGGAAAGTTTTATAAACAATCTTGAAATAACTGATCAACTCTTTAGACAAAATTTCAAGCAAATTAAAGTGAGGAAATAATAAATTAGGGCAATATAAGACAAAATTTATGTAGGTAAAAATTCAAAATCAAAAGAAGAAATAAGGGAAAAAAGACTTCAACTTATATGACATGCCCAAATCAATATTCTTTCCATGTTTTTCATCTTAAATCAGTAAGCAAAGGAAAAACAATTCAAAATTGCTTTGAAATTTTTCAAGAGAAATATAAATAGCCAATATACATGAAAATACTCAATCTCACTAAAGCAAAAGAAAATGATAGCAAGACCAATACTTTGTAAACTTAAATCTGAATTTGAGAAAAATGGATATTCTTAAATGTTTTATTATAAAACAAGAAATTGTATAAATTATATCCTCAACCCAAGAAGGTAAAAATTACTATTTGAATAAACCACAAAAGATTAGAAGGAATAAAAAAGATAAACACAAAAATAATTAACAATATAGTAAAAATAACTTAAAGAACAGATAGTTTGATAGATTCAAAAAACCTGGAAGAAAATAAAATGTTAAGACTTATAACAAAAGGTAAGACACTAAAAGTAACCCAAGACTATAACATATATGCCTATGATAACCCATAGTAGGTTCAGAGGCATAAAAATCTCCAACTGGTGACTGGTAACCTCAACCTCCAATTCAAGGAAAGCACTGTCTGTCAGCTGATGGAGGCATACTTCCCTGAAGAACCAAAATTGCCAAATGAGCAGATGTGGAAAGGGACAGAAAGCAAAACTTCTGTCAGTGGGTAATTAGGTTTAACAGTACGAAGAGCCACTCTCACTTCCAGCCTTGGCTCCTGGACCCCCATAATCTGGCTTTGGGAAATTATCACCATGTATCAGATGTTGATTCAAACCATACATTATTTTTCTGGGTATTGATACCTACTGGGTTTCCCAGGTGGCTCAGTGGTAAACAATCCACCTGCAGTGCAAGAGATACAAGAGACATGGGTTCAGTCCCTGGGTCAGGAAGATCCCCTGGAGAAGGAAATGGCAACCCACTCCAGTATTCTTGCCTGGATAATTCCATGAACAGAGGAGCCTTGTGCACTACAGTCCATGGGATCACAAAGAGTCCAACATGACTGAGCAACTGAGCATGCACACATTGATACCAATTAGGGTATAACTGAGTCTTCAACAGACCCTGTCTTTGTCTACTTATGTTGTTTCTTGGCGATGAGGTATGTGGTAACATCAGTGAATTCTATGGGTGTATATCCTTTGGGATACTTCTGCTGTGGAATGATTCCTTAATCAAAGTCAGTGTTGGGATGATAGTGCCAAAGGAAGAAAACCCATGCACAGACTGTTTGTATATTCTACACAGAATAAATGGTATCCTTTCTGTAATGGAAAGAATCCAGTGTAATCAGCCTACTACTGTTTAGGTTTTCCTGGGAATGGTGCCATGTCAGGGGTTCAACACTGGTTTCTACTATAGGCAAGTTGGGCCCTTGGCAGAGTGGCAGCCAGAACCGTCTTTGTGTGTGGAAGCCCCATTCACTGAACCCAAGAGTATGTGTTAATATAAGATGAAATAAGGCAATATAAGATTATAGTATATCTAAGAAAATAATGATCACCTCTACAGATGATATATATTTGATAAAGTTCAAAATTCTTAAAAAAAATTGTGAACTTGAATAGCTAATTTTGTGTAATTTTTGATGATACAAAAAACGGAAAGAATACTATATATAATTTGCAGGTAAATAATTATCTGCCGAAAAAGCATAAGAGGGTATACTGATATATTTTAGGGCTAGTGTGTGACTAGTTGCTCAGTCATGTCTGGCTCTTTGTGACCCCATGGACTGTCATCCACTAGGGTCCTTCAGGCTAGAATACTGGAGTGGGTTGCTGTTTCCCTTCTCCAGTGGATCTTCCTGACCCAGGGATTGAACCTGCGTCTCCTGAATTGCAGGCAGATTCTTTACCATCTGAGCCACTAGGGAAGCCCCAAAACCAGAGCACCCAAACAGAGACATGAACCCTGGACCCTAAGATTAAACATCTGATGCTCTACCGACTGAACTTTCTGAGCTTAGGGCTAGTGGTTAACCATAATAGATACATGTTAATATACTTAGACAGCATGTACTTTGCTCTATGCCAGATAGAAAAACATAGTGGAAAATTATTTTAAGCTTAATCTTGGAGAAGGAATGAGGGAAAATAGCCAAAGAAAATATTTAAAGAGTAATGAATGGAGAGTTAACCTCCCAGATAATGAAAGCATGATAATTAAAATAATGTGGTTTGGGTCCAAATATTGACAGGAAGATAAGTGGAACATAATGAATGTTCCAGAAAGTACTCAAGTGTGTATAAAAATAATACATGATAAAGGCAATATGAACAAGCAACTGGGAAAGTGAAATTATTTAATCAGTAATCACAATTTTATTGAAAGGTGGTTGCATATTCACTTTTCACCATGAATTAGTGAATATTAGACAATTAAATTGTGGATTAGACAATCATATGGGAAAAAAGAAAAAACTGATGAAAGAGTTAAGCATAAAGGAACAGAAATAAGCAATTATACAGGAAAGTAATCAATAGATAAAATACATAGAAATATAAAATTTCTGTAATATAACTTTTGGAAAGTAACAATTTGGAAAGAAAAACAGGCAAAAAATAAACAGGATGATTATATCCTTAATATTTATGCAGATCATATATATGGAAGAAAGGCAGGAATACCCAGTTAGAAAATTGGCTAATGACACAAATAACTGTTGGACAAAGAAAAAATATTTTAAAATTAATTTTATTGGAGTTTAGTTGATTTACAATGTGTTAGTTTCTGCTGTGCAGCAAAGTGACTCAGTTATGCACATACATGTATTCACTCTTTTTTAGATTATTTTCCCACATAGGCTATTCAAGAATATTGAGTAGAGTTCCCTGAGCTATAACAGTGGATTTTTATTAGTTTTCTATTTTGTATATAGTAGTGTGTATGTGTCAATCCCAGTTCCCAGTTTATCCCCCATTGTTTCCCCTTTGGTAACCATAAATTTGTTTTATATGTCTGTGACTCTATTTCTGTTTTGTAAATATGTTTATTTTTACCATTTTTTAGATTCATAGATAAGCGATGTCATACAATATTTGGCTTTCTCTAAAGAATAAAACAAGTGATGTGGAGGAAATTGAAGTTATAAGAGAAGAGTTTTTATAAAGCTACGCAAACATGGGAGAAATATAAACATTATGTACCTTTCTATTGACTCAGTACTTTGTAGACATATTTCCTAAATGTTTGTTGGCATATAGTATTGTGGAGAAAATGTTCAAAGCCATAATAAATCTTATCTCTGGGTTGGTCAGCTGCTTTTCCCCCAGAAGCTTTTAGGACTTAAAAATATCTTTAAATGTTAAATTTGTTGTGGAAATATTTCTTTCTTATGTAAATTATCTCATCATCGTTAATTTGAATATAGTCATTTTTGTTGCTGGAAGATATAGGCTTTGAAAACTTTTGGTCAGAAAAGCTGCTTTTAGCTTAAAGTCTGAGCTTGTGACAGATCCCAAAGTGTGCAAATAACCCTACTTGCCAAACTACTAGGAACTTGTCTGACAGTGAACAATTTGTAGACAGTCCTCTTTAGCCTGTTTTTACACAAGTGTCCAAAAGTGATTTGCCCAGGTCCTGGCACATAGTAGATAAAAAATAAATGTATCTTTCTATTGTTATTTTTTATGACAAAGTCATATGGTTCAGATTTCCATTTCTGTTGTGTCAACGTCAGCTTATTTCTGATAAGTAGGTAAACCTACATCTAGGGAAGTGCAATAAAAATGATAAAAATGGAGATTCAAGTCAACATCTAGCTAAAAAGAACAAGGAAGCAGGACCACCGCTGCCTGGCTTCATGACTGACCATAGAGCTGCCGCTGCCTAAGCAGGGTGGGGCTGGCGAAGGAACAGACAAGTAAACCAATGGAGCAGAACAGAGGGCTAAACACAGACACGCACAAATATAGTCAATGACCTTTGACAACAAAGCAATGACAGTTCAATGGAGAAAAGGTAGTCTTTTCAATAAATGAAACTGGACAGCACCTGAAGAACAATAAATACTGGCACTGGTCTTAATACCTTTCATAAAAATTAACTCAAGGTGTATCTAAATGAAAGAGCTGACTGTGAAACATAAAACTATAAAACTCATAGAAAAATAGAAAATCTAGATGATTTAGTGGAGAATTTTTAGATATAATACAAAACATACTCTATGAGAGAAAAATTGATGTCAAATTTTACTAAAATTAAAAACGTCTGTGAAAGATTTTTTTTAATAATATAAAGATAAACCATAGGCTAGGAAAAAATACTTATAAAACACATTTCTGATAAAGGACTTGTATCCAAAATATACATTAAATGCTAAGACAATAATAAAACAGTTAACCCATTTTTTAAAATATACAAAAGGTCTGAGTAGACACCTTACTAAAGAAAAATATACTGATGGAAACTAAGCATATGAAAATGTGCTCAATATTATAACTCATTAAGGAATTCAAAATTAAATGAGATACCATTATACACCTATTGAACAGTTAAAATTCAAAATTTTAACTATATATTCAAAATTTTGATTAACAATATACCAAAAGCTAGGGAGGATGTGGAGCAACAGAAACTCATTCATTGCTTGTGGAAATACAAAATGGTTACAGCCACTTTGGAAGGCAGTGTGACAATTTCTTGCATAGTTAAATATAGTCTTACCATGTAGTTCGGCAATTACATTCCTAAGTATTTACACAGATGAGTTGAAACCTTATGTCTCCATGAAAACCTACACATAAAAGTTTATGGCAGCTTTATTTATAATGGTCAAAAACTGGAAGTGACCAAGATGTCCTTTGAAAAGTGAATGGCTAAAGAACTGTGACAATATTCATGAAATGAGCTGTAATTCAGTGACAAAAAGAAATTTGAATCAAGCCATGAATAGATACAGAGAAAACTTAAATGCATATTTCTAAGTGAAAGAAAAGACTGTAGCATACTGTATGATTCCAAATATATGACATCCAGAAAGGCAAAACTATGAAGACAGTAAACAATCAGTGGTTGCCAGGAACTTAGTGGGAAGAAGGAAAGAAGATGGATGAAAGTACAGGGGTGGAAGTACAGTGAAGCTATTCTGTATTATACCCTACTACTGGTTAAGTGACATAGTGCATTTGTTAAAATCTGACCATTATATCTACTACTGCGGGCAGGAATCCCTCAGAAGAAATGGAGTAGCCATCGTGGTCAAAAAGAGAGTCCGAAATGCAGTACTTGGATGCAATCTCAAAAATGACAGAATGATCTCTGTTCATTTCCAAGGCAAACCATTCAATATCACGGTAATCCAAGTCTATGCCCCAACCAATAATGCTGAAGAAGCTGAAGCTGAATGATTCTATGAAGACTTACAAGACCTTTCAGAACTAACACCTAAAAATGATGTCCTTTTCATTATAGGTGACTGGAATGCAAAAGTAGGAAGTCAAGAAACACCTGGAGTAACAGACAAATTTGGCCTTGGAATATGGAATGAAGCAGGGCAAAGACTAATAGAGTTTTGCCAAGAAAATGCACTGGTCATAACAAACACCCTCTTCCAACAACACAAGAGAAGATTCTACACATGGACATCACCAGATGGTCAACACCAAAATCAGATTGATTATATTCTTTGAAACTAAAAATGGAGAAGCTCTATACAGTCAGCAAAAACAAGACCAGGAGCTGACTGTGGCTCAGATCATGAACTCCTTATTGCCAAATTCAGACTTGAATTGAAGAAAGTAGGGAAAACCACTAGACCATTCAGGTATGACCTAAATCAAATCCCTTATGATTATACAGTGGAAGTGAGAAATAGATTTAAGGGACTAGATCTGATAAATAGAGTGCCTGGTGAACTATGGAATGAGGTTTGTGACATTGTACAGGAGACAGGGATCAAGACTATCCCCATGGAAAAGAAATGCAAAAAACCAAAATGGCTGTCTGGGGAGGCTTTACAAATAGCTGTGAAAAGAAGAGAAGTGAAAAGCAAAGGA
Source organism: Bos javanicus (assembly GCF_032452875.1). Taxonomy (NCBI): domain Eukaryota; kingdom Metazoa; phylum Chordata; class Mammalia; order Artiodactyla; family Bovidae; genus Bos; species Bos javanicus. Next base: position 1,172,169 of record NC_083871.1, on the reverse strand, counting down.
GAAAGGAAAGATATAAGCATCTGAATGCAGAATTCCAAAGAATAGCAAGAAGAGATAAGAAAGCCTTCTTCAGCGATCAATGCAAATAAATAGAGGAAAACAACAGAATGGGAAACACTAGAGATAGCTTCAAGAAAATTAGAGATACCAAGGGAACATTTCATGCAAAGATGGGCTCGATAAAGGACAGAAATTGTATGGACCTAACAGAAGCAGAAGATATTAAGAAGAGATGGCAAGAATACACAGAAGAACTGTACAAAAAAGATCTTCAAGACCCAGAGAATCACGATGGTGTGATCACTGACCTAGAGCCAGACATCCTGGAATGTGAAGTCAAGTAGGCCTTAGAAAGCATCACTACGAACAAAGCTAGTGGAGGTGATGGAATTCCAGTTGAGCTATTTCAAATCCTGAAAGATGATGCTGTGGAAATGCTGCATTCAATATACCAGCAAATTTGGAAAACTTAGCAATGGCCACAGGACTGGAAAAGGTCAGTTTTCATTCCAATCCCAAAGAAAGGCAGTGCCAAAGAATGCTCAAACTACTGCACAATTGCACTCATCTGACATGCTAGTAATGTAATGCTCAAAATTCTCCAAGCCAGGCTTCAGCAATATGTGAACTGTGAACTTCCTGATGTTCAAGCTGGTTTTAGAAAAGGTAAAGAAACTAGAGATCAAATTGCCAACATCCGCTGGATCATGGAAAAAAGCAAGAGAGTTCCAGAAAAACATCTATTTCTGCTTTATTGACTATGCCAAAGCCTTTGACTGTGTGCATCACAATAAACTGTGGAAAATTCTGAAAGAGATGGGAATACCAGACCACCTGACCTGCCTCTTGAGAAACCTATATGCAGGTCAGGAAGCAATGGTTAGAACTGGACATGGAACAACAGACTAGTTCCAAATAGGAAAAGGAGTACCTCAAGGCTGTATATTGTCACCTTGCTTGTTTAACTTCTATGCAGAGTACATCATGAGAAACGCTGGGCTGGAAGAAGCACAAGCTGGAATCAAGATTGCCAGCAGAAATATCAATAACCTCAGATATGCAGATGACACCACCCTTCTGGCAGAAAGTGAAGAGGAACTAAAAAGCCTCCTGATGAAAGTGAAAGAGGAGAGTGAAAAAGTTGGCTTAAAGCTCAACATTCAGAAAACGAAGAATATGGCAACCGGTCCCATCACTTCCTGGGAAATAGATGGGGAAACAGTGGAAACAGTGTCAGGGTTTATTTTGGGGGGCTCCCAAATCACTGCAGATGGTGACTGCAGCCATGAAATTAAACGACGCTTACTCCTTGGAAGGAAAGTTATGACCAACCTAGAGAGCATATTCAAAAGCAGAGACATTACTTTGCCAACAAAGGTCCGTCTAGTCAAGGCTATGGTTTTTCCAGTGGTCGTGTATGGATGTGAAAGTTGGACTGTGAAGAAAGCTGAGCACTGAAGAATTGATGCTTTTGAACTGTGGTGTTGGAGAAGACTCTTGAGAGTCCGTTGGACTGCAAGGAGATCCTACCAGTCCATTCTAAAGGAGATAAATCCTGGGTGTTCTTTGGAAGGAATGATGCTAAAGCTGAAACTCCAATACTTTGGCCACCTCATGCAAAGAGTTGACTTATTGGAAAAGACTCTGATGCTTGGAGGGATTGGGGGCAGGAGGAGAAGGGGACGACAGAGGATGAGATGACTGGATGGCATCACTGACTCGATGGACATGAGTTTGGGTGGACTCCAGGAGACGGTGATGGATAGGGAGGCCTGGCGTGTTGCAATTCATGGGGTGGCAAAGAGTCAGACAGGACTGAGCGACTGAACTGAACTGAACTGAAAAGACAAAGAAGGGGAAAGCCCGCAAAAATAGAACAAAGGAAGGTCAAAGAAGGGTCCGAGGACCGGAATGAAGACTTCAGGTAGATCAGCATTCCTGGCTGAGCCCAATTTGCATAGGGCAGGCCGAGGGGGAAGAAAACATATAAAAGAAGGAGCCAAGCACTCTCTGTCTCTCTCTCGCTCCCATGTGCGGAAACACACTGGCACGCTCCTCCACCCTCTTGTCTTCTTTGAGGATGGATTCTCCTGCAATCTTCTAAATAAAATTGAGCTGTAACACGGATTTGCCTAAGAGCTATAACATGGTCCGTTCGAGACCTGAGAGCTATAACATGGTCTGTCCAAGACCCGAGAGCTGTGACACGCCGAGGGGGCTTTAATGTCCATCACTCCAAATCTTTGTTGTAATGAGACAAAGAACCAAGGAGCATACACTCACCTGACACAGGGGTACAGATCTCACCCTATTTCTCAAAGGTTGTTGCTGAACAAAAAGACGCTTGACCTCCAGAGGAGAAGAATTCGATCCGGGGCCAGAGACAAGGCTTGATCGCTCAGAGATGTTGTGTAATAAAGTTCTATTAAAGTATAAAGGAGATAGAGCTTCTGTCATAGGCGTCAGAAGGGGGCAGAAAGAGTACCCCCCTGCTAGTCTTCAGCTGGATGTTATATAGTCACTAGCAGTCTGTTAATGAAAGAAAGGAATGTCTTAAAACTCAGAATGACACCAGGCCCCTCATCTATAAGATGCATTTTGGAATAATCTTGGCACTAGATGATTCATCCCAGGCCATAAAATGATTGACTTGAATCTTGTAGAAGGGCAGATTACCATACAAATAGTTTCATTTACATAGATTACAGGAAAAATATCTGAGTATAACACATTGGTTTGCCAAGTAGGTTCTGAGCCATTAGGCGGAACCAACTTGAAGACAGAGTTTGGAGTAAATGCATAGTACATTAACATAGCTTAAGACAAACATTTCCATAAGAAAAATGCATTGGTTAACTCAAGGTTTGAGAATAGTTAACTTCAGGGGAAACCAGGTGTCATTATGGCAACACAGTATTTTAAGAGAAACCTCCTTTTAAATTTGAGTAGAGAAGGAAAAACTACAGCTAGTTTGTTTCCTCCTGCCACTTAAGAGAGATAAAAATGTCTGACACTTGCAGGGTATTTTCTCCGTTTGGAGACCCCTGGCTTTCCTGCCTGTTACCCTATCATTTCTAAAGTATCTTTCTCCAAATGACACCTACCCATCCTGTGCTTTTCTAGAAGTGGTAGGTGCTATGGGAACATGTTATACATCCATGATTATAGTCTGCATGTTCCTCACAACTAAAAATGCTGTAGGTCGGTGATGAATTACATGCCCAGAGAAGTATTCCAACAAAGTAAATGTAAATATAAAAATAATCATAATAAAATAAAATTTCACTCTGTTTTCAGCAATTTTATCCCACATCTTGTCACTGTTCCCTCTTTGTTGGCTTGCCTTCTCCATTTTCTGCTCATCACATTCATTATTTTAAGCTTGTTAGTATGTAAGGTGTTATTGTTACTTAGTGTGTTTCATTTCATTAATAGGTATCTCTGTGAAAGACACAGACTTCAGAAAATTTAAATAATGAGGACAAGATTGTGCAGGTGGGAGAAGACAGGACTCTAAGACACTTTGCTTCCTAAACTGGTGTCGTTTCTCTCATACATGTTCCTTTCAACAAAAATGATGCCTTCTACCAAAGAAGTAGCATGCCCGTGATGAGCCACTTAACCTCCCTGGTCCCCAATTTCCTCATCTGTCAGTGAGAATTATGAATCCTACACTGACTATCTCATATGGTGCCTGCAAGAAGAAAGTAAGATAATGTATGTGAAGAAATTTCTGAAGTGCTAAGAAAAAATTAAAAGTGTCATTTTATTATCTCCACATGGAAGACTGCTGAAGAACACTGGGATTTAAAATACCAGATTTGATCTCTTACTACTTGTGTTACCATGACAAATAGTGAAAGTCATTTGGACCTAATGCTTTTTCCAACTATGACTCAAAAATATGAGCTAAATGATCACACAGGTCCCCACTATTCACTGAATCAAGGTTTGGATTAAACTGATGTCTGATTCATGGTTTCCCAATTTCCAGTACCCTTTAAGATTTTGAAATAAGTACCAGATTTGCAAAAAGAAAAAAAAAAAAGCAATTAAGAATTCTTAGAAACAATTTTCTAAGGGCACAATGCCTTAGGATTTTGAGTAAGAAAACCAGCTGTGCCTACATTATACTGCAGTCACCATCTTTGTGTGTTTGTCGCTCAGTTGTCTGACTCTTTGCGACTCCATGGACTGTAGCCCACCAGGCATCTCTCTGCATGGAATTCTCCTGGCAAGAATAATGGACTGGGTAGCCAGTCCCTTCTTCAGGGGAATCTTTCAGACCCAGGGATCAAACCCTGGTCTCCTGCACTGCAGGCAGATTCTTTACAGCCTGAGCCACTAGGGAAGCATACAGAAAGTTCCCAAATAGTGCCAGTGAAGAGTGGTGAAAACAAATTCCATTTTTAAAGACTCAGGTTGGCCATTAGTGTAGTTCCAGAATTGTGAGTATTTCACATTAACCAAGCATCAACAAAGCTGGATTTAGAAGTGCCCTCAAAGGTCCACCACACTCACAGAGCAAGCCCCAATGTTCCATGCTCCCTTGTAGATGCAACAGCTGAGCCCTGAGCAGAAGTGGTAGGTAGGTCCTCCACTGAGTGGTGGCTGCTGTGAGGTGGTTAGAGAATCTGCTCCCTGAGCCAAAGGACTCTGTCAGGACAAGATAGAGTTCAGAAGTCCTAGTGAAATAAATAAGAGAAAACTTCATTTAAAATGGAGTCAGGAGGCCAAAGAGTTGGACAGGACTGAGCAACTGAACTGAACTGAGGAGGCCCCAAAGAGGACTCTCATGCAGGTACAGCCATGCAGCCTGCATAACCAAGCAGAAAGGACAACAGTAAGGAAGTCTATTTGTGTAGAATTCTCTTCTCAAGTTCTTGTCCCTGTTGGTAAGAATTTACTTTTTGATCTGCTACAAGGAGAACATTTTTCACATGGGAATTTCATCTCCTACTTTTAAGAAAAGGAAGGAAGGGCCCTCCCTACCCCAACAATAGTGCACTAGCCACCCTTGCAGCCAAGGAGAACCTGCCCCAACCTTGAACTCATTCTCCTCCAGTGAACTTTTATCCAAAGCAACTCTCCCCAGGTTCCTCCTAAAACCTAATAAGCATTGACTTTCCTTTTGTCTCTTTGTGAGAAAGCAGATAGATAGGTCCCTGGGCTGATCAGCTGGAATTTGTCAGGCTGAGCAAATTGGACCTTGTCTCTCTCTCATATTTCAAGGAAAAATAGCGGGAGCAGAGAGGATCTGAGTCCTGCTGGAGTAAAAGACAAGATGATCATATCTATAATTCTTGAGGTCAAGGAGACCTCCTTGAATAAACACTTGCAGAAAGGTTTCTCAGGCGTGAGAAAGGGAGAGAGTACTACCCCATACTATGTGCTATTAATCTCCTAGAGACCTTCCCACTGGAATCCATCTTAGCTAAAAGATATGCATGTATATCTGAAGGGGCCTGGGTCAGATAAGATATGGGAAATGAAACAAGATGATTGGCCAAAGGAAAAAAGACCCAGAAGATGCTCCCATATAACCAATTTAAACTACCCTTTTAGGGATCCTCATTAGACGATGTACACTCTTGTCTGGATGGGTAGTTCTGCTTGTCTTCTGTCAAATTCTGTGCCTATTTTACTATTTCAGTCTTCTTGTAAAACTCTTTTTTTTCAGAGAAGTCTAGAGCAAGGGATCTGCTACTAGCCACCAGTCCCTGGTGGTCTTATGGTTAGGATTCCTGGTTTTTACCCAGACAGCCCAGGTTCAATTCTCAGGCAGGAAATTAAGATCTGACTTCAAGTTGCCACATGCTGCTGTCACCCTGAGCTCATTTGGACTTGCCTTTGGTTCATAAAATCTTGCTTGTCCTGATTCCTAGGTGAACACATTTTGCTCTTTCTACTGGTTGTTTTATCCTTAATGTCAACAGTTACAGTCTGGGAACTTTGGGTTTTCATCTCTGCCACCATCTCTTCTGTATCAGTAGACAATCCAGGTGGTAGGGAAAGATGGTCCCATTTCAGTCCAGCAGAATCACACAAGATCAATCCCTGGACATCAATGCAAAGTCATTTCCTGTCCAGGAACTGAGATGGGAAGGACCAGGGTGGATTTCAGAAGGGCTAAGACCAATCTCAGTGAAAGTGAAGTCGCTGGGTAGTGTCTAACTCTTTGTGGCCCCATGGACTGTAGATTACCATGACCCCTGTCTGTGGGATTTTCCAGGCAAGAGTACTGGAGTGGGTTGCCATTTCCTTCTCCAGAAGATCTTCCCAACCCAGGGATCGAACCTGGGTCTCCTGCATTATAGGCAGACACTTTACCATCTGAGCCACTAGGGAAGTCAGTACCCAAGAGCAAATCCTAGTCCTTGACAGAGCACGATTCACATTTTGCAAAAGGTGAAAACCTCGTGTGTACAAGATTAAGATACAAATGAACTGAAAACAGTGGACTTTATTAAAGACAGTTCATATTGATCACAAAAATCAGATACATGTCACAGATATTTTAAAAATAAATATTATAAAGTCTCAGATTGTTTATAACTATTGCTAACAGTCTACTCTAAAACAAATGAACCCAAATATGGGGAAAATAATCTTTATATTAGTTGAACTGAAATATAATCAAAATAGTATTTTGATATATAAAAGGACATTTAAGGGTTTGTGGAGAAGGAAATGGATACCCACTCCAGTGTTCTTTCCTGGAGAACCTCAGGGATGGAAAGCCTGGTAGGCTGCCGTCTATGGGGTCACACAGAGTCGGACACGACTGAAGCGACTTAGCAGTAGTATCATGGAAAAGTTATTGAAAAAATATCAAGACATGAAATTTTATGAAACATGCAATGATGATAACTAATATCATCAATATTTACAATGTGCCAAGCACATTTCTAAGATATTTACATATGTTAACTTCATTCTCATAAACATATTAAGTAGGCAATTTTTCCCAGTTTCTGGATAAGGAATCCTAGGATCAAAGAGTTTAAGTAACATGCAAATTACTCAGTGTCCCAGAGAGAGTACACCACATAGTCGAGATCTAAAACAAAGTGCTTGGTTTCAGGTTCTTTACTTATAATGACTATGCTACATTAGCAACAACATACACACACATAATTAATACTGGACTCATATAAACCAAAATATGACTGGTCATTGCACTATTTAAGGTCATTTATAGATCATCTTTTCAACTTAACTTTTTTTCTTTTTCAGCTTACATGTCCAGTTGCTCCATTCCATCCCAAAGAAAAAGAAAAGCAAGAAGGCAAAGTGAGTTTATGAAGAGACCTTACAAATAGCTAAAGAGAGAAGTGAAAAACAAGGGAGAAAGGTAAAAGTATACCCAACTAAACACAGATTTCCAAAGAACAGCACAGGCAGACAAAAAGGCCTTCTTCAATCAACAGTGTATAAAACTAGAATAGAACAACAGAAAGAGAAAGACTGGAGATCTCTTCAGGAAAATTGGAGATGTCAAGGGAACATTTTGCACAAGTGCCAAGTTGCTCAGTCGTGTCTGACTCTTTGCGACCCTATGGATGGTAGCCCGCCAAGCTCCTTTCTCCAGGGGCATTCTCCAGGCAAGAACACTGGAGTGGGTTGCCGTGCCCTTCTCAAGGAGATCTTCCCAACCCAGGGATCCAACCTGCGTCTCTTATGTCTCCTGCATTGGTGAGTTCTTTACCACTAGTGCCACCTGGTAAGCCTGTGCATAGGGAAACAGTCAAAATAAGGTCTTCCAAGGGAAGAAGCTGGAGCAACGAGAGGTGCCCATTCACTAAGGAAAGTCACAGTAAGGAACCTGAACTCCTTTCCTATTTGAAAAGAAGAGCCAGTAGAGATAAAAGCAGAAAATGAAGACATTGAATTCCTATCACTATGACTGCAGTGTGGAGGGAGGCAAGTCAGGAGGCTGCTGGAGTAATCCAGGACATAGAGGTCTTGGATTTCAGATGAGGGAGACATGTTTACAGATTTGAGAAGCACTATGGAAATAAATTTCACATGGCATGCTAATTTTACTGTAGAAAATGAGTGTAATGTAACAGTCTCTGACTTTTGTAATAGTCTTATTTGGATATTGGGCTTACACTGTCATTGATCTATTGTGGGCATAACTTGTGAATTTGGAGGCTGAGCAGAGAACATTTGCAAGTAAGAGGGAATTTTTAGTGTATCTGGACCTCTCTTGGGAGTTGTGAATTTAAAATAGGTGCAAGCATGGATTTGGGGACATATCCCACCTATTCAGGTGAAGACTTGCCATTTATAGGCCTGAATTGTAAAACTGCTACATTGTTATTTCCCTAGTGCTATTCCAGTGTTTATGTTCAATAGAGTTCAACTCTGCAACCGTATGGACTATAGCCCATGAGACTCTCTGTCCATGGGATTTTTCAGGCAAGAGTACTGGAGTGGGTTGCCATTTCCAAAGATGGACATAATAAAGGACATAAATGGTAGAGACCTACCTAACAGACACTGAGGAGATCAAGAAGAGATGGAAAGGATACATGGAAGAATTATATTAAAAAGATCCAGGTGAACCAAATGACTATGATGCTGTGGTCAGCCATCCAGAGCCAGACATTCTGGAGAGTGAAGTCAAGTGGGCCTTAGGAAGCACTGCTATTAATAAAGCTAGGGGAATTGACAAATTTCAGAATTATTCAAAACCCTAAAGGGTGATGTTGCATTCAATATAACAGCAAATCTGGAAGACCCAGCAGTGGCCACAGGACTGGAAAATGTCAATCCTCATCCCAATTCCCAAGAAGCATAGTACTAAAGAATGTGCTAACCATCAGACAGTTTCACTTATCTCCTATGCTAGTAATGTCAGGCTTAAAATCTTGCATGCTAGGCTTCAGCATTATGCAAACCTAGAACTTCCAGATGTCCAGACTGGATTTAGAAAAGGAAGAGGAATCAGAGATCAAATTGCCAACATTCACTGGACCATAGAGAAAGCTAAGGATTTCCAAAAAAACATCTATCTCTGTTTCACTGACTACGCCAAAGCCTTTGACTGTGTGGATCATAATAAACTATGGAAAGCTCTTAAAGAGATGGGAATACCAGACCATCTTACCTGTCTCCTGACAAAACCTGTATGAAGGTCAAGAAGCAACAGTTAGAACCCTGTATGGAACAACTGATTGGTTAAAGATTGAGAAAAAAGTATGACAGGGATGTCTACTGTCACCCTCTTTGTTTTATTTATATGATGAGCACATCATGAGAAACACCAGGATGAATGAGTTACAAGCTGGAATCAAGATAGACAAAAGAAAAACATCAGCAACCTCAGATATGTGAATGATACCACTCTAATCGCAGAAAGTGAAGAGGAACTAAAAAGCACCTTGATGAGGGTGAAGGAAGAAAGTGAAAGAGCCCGTTTAAAACTAAATATTAAAAAAACTAAGATCATGGCATCCGGCCCCATACTTCATGTCAAATAGAAGTTGAAAAGGTAGAAGTAGTGACAGACTTCCTCTTCTTGAGCTCTAAAATCACTGCAAATAATGACTGCAGCCATGAAATCAGAAGACATTTGCTTCTTGTCAGGAAAGCTATGACAAACCTAGACGGTGTGTTGAAAAGCAGAGACATTGCCGACAAAGGTCCGTATAGTCAAGGCTATGGTCTTCCCAGTGGTCACATACAGTTGTGAGAGCTGCACTGTAAAGAAGGCAGAGCACCAAAGAGTAGATGCCTTTGAATTGTGGTACTGGAAAAGACTCCTGAATCTTTTGGACAGCAAGGTGATCAAACCAGTCAATCTTAAGAGAAATCAACCCTGAATACTCATTGGAAGGACTGATGCTGAAAGTACTTTGGTCATCTGATGTTAACAGCTGACTCATTGGAAAAGTCATTGATGCTGGGAAAGATTGAGGGCAGAAGGAAAAGAGGGCATCAGAGGTTGAGATGGCTGGATGGCGTCACTGAGGCAATGGACATGAACTTGGGCAAACTTCGGGAGATGGTGACGGACAGGGAGGCCTGGTGTGCTGCAGTCATGAGGTTGCAAAGAGTCAGACAGGACTGGGCAACTGAATAACAATAGCCAGTTGCTCCAGCACTATGTATTTTTGCAATTATTTTATTTATTTTAATTGGAGGTTAATTACTTTACAATATTGTAGTGGGTTTTGCCATACATTGACATGAATCAGCCATGGGTGTACATCTGCTCCCCATCCTGAAACCCCCTCCCACCTCCCTCCCGATACCATCCCTCAGGATCATCCCAGTGCACTGACCCTGAGCACCCTGTCTCATGCATCGAACCTGGACTGGCAATCTATTTCACATATGATAATATATATGTTTCAAGGTTATTCTCTCAAATCATCCCACTCTCACCCTCTCCCACAGAGTCCAAAAGACTGTTCCTTACATCTGTGTCTCTTTTGCTGTCTCACATATAGGGTCATTGTTACCATCTTTCTATATATATTCCATATATATGCATTAGTATACTATATTGTTGTTTTTCTTTCTGGCTTACTTCACTCTGTTAATAGGCTCCAGTTTTATCCACCTCATTAGAACTGATTCAAATGCATTCTTTTTAATGGCTGAGTAATATTCTGTTGTGTATATGTACCACGGCTTGCTTATCCATTCATCTGCCAATGGACATCTAGGTTGCCTCCATGTCCTGGCTATTGTAAACAGTGCTGTAATGAACATTGGGGTACACGTGTTCTCTTTCAATTCTGGTTTCCTTGGTGTGTATGCCCAGCAGTGGGATTGCTGGGTCATTTGGCAGTTCTATTTCCAGTTTTTTAAGGAATCTCCACACTGTTCTCCATAGTGGCTGTACTGGTTTGCATTCCCACCAACAGTGTGAGAGGGTTCCCTTTTCTCCACACTCTCTCCAGCATTTATTGTTTGTGGACTTTTTGATAGCAGCCATTGTGACTGGTGTGAGATGGTGTCTCACTGTGGTTTTGATTTGCATTTCTCTGAAAATGAGTGATATTGAGCATCTTTTCATGTTTTGTTAGCCATCTGTATGTCTTCTTTGGAGAAAGGTCTGTTTAGTTCTTTGGCCCATTTTTTATATTGGGTTGTTTATTTTTCTGGAATTGAGCAGCAGGAACTGCTTGTATATTTTTGAGATTAATTCTTTGTCAGTTGCTTCGTTTGCTATTATTTTATCACATTCTCAAGGCTGTCTTTTCACCTTGCCTGTAGTTTCCTCCATTGGGCAAAAGATTTTAAGTTTAATTAGGTCCCATTTGTTTATTTTTGCTTTTATTTCCATTACTCTATGAGGTGGGTCATAGAGGATCTTGCTGTGATTTATATCAGAGAGTGTTTTGCCTATGATTTCCTCTAGGAGTTTTATAGTTTTTGGTCTTACGTTTAGATCTTTAATCCATTTTGAGTTTATTTTTGTGTATGGTGTTAGAAAGTGTTCTAGTTTCATTCTTTTACAAGTAGTTGACCAGTTTTCCCAGCACCACTTGTTAAAGAGATTGTCTTTTCTCCATTGTATATTCTTGCCTCCTTTGTCAAAATTAAGGTGCCCATAGGTGTGTGGATTTGTCTCTGGGCTTTCTATTTTGTTCCATGGATCTATATTTTTGTCTTTGCAGCACTATGTATTAAAAAGGTTATCCCTTTTCTATTGAATTGCTTTCAATTAAGTGTGTTTTTTCTTCTTTTTAAAAAAAATTCATTGGAATATAGTTGATTTACAATGTTGTGTTAGTTTTTGGTGTACAGAAGTGTGAATCAGTTATATATATATATATATTTATTTATTTATATATATATTTATTTATATATATATATATATATATATATATTTCCACTCTTTTTTAAGATTCTTTTCCCATATAAGCCATTAGAAAGTATTGAGTATAGACAGTTCCCTGTGCTATACAGTAGGTCCTTATCACTTATCTATTTTATATATAGCAAAGATAGAGAGTTCATCTGCCAATGCATAAGATGCAAGAGATATGGGTTCTTCCTGGGTTGAGAAGATCCTCTGGAGGAGGAAATGGCAACCCACTTCAGTGTTCTTGCTTGGAAGCCTAGGAGGAGGAGGAGCCTAGGCCAACTACAGTCCACAGGGTCACAAAGATTTAGACATGACTAGAGAGACAGACAGTGTGTTATGTCAACCCTAATAAGTGTATCCTTTCATGTAGCTTTTTCAGTAGGTATTCTATTGATATATGCATAACTTATCACAGTCTACTAGTGCTACCTTTTCACCAATTAGAGTGAAATATAATAATTTTTATTTCATTTTATTTATTCTATTTATTTTTATGGAAATATAGTTGAGTAGTAAGCTTTAATTATAAAAAGGAAACTGCTACTTCTAAAATTTACACGTAAAATTGCTTTAAAAAAATGCTATCATACACCTACACAGAAGTCAGTGATAGAATGAATGTATATGATATAAAAGATGCCATCTGTTTAATTGTGTAGCCAAATCACAGTGAATTTTATTTATGTCAAAGGAGTGTATTGGCTCAAAGCTGAGCTGTCACCAAGTTGACTCAACTTAGGGAACATGTCTCCCATTCTTTTTATTTAGGATTTCTTTATATTTTTAGTTGTATTTTAATGGTCTAAAATAAATGTGTATGTATATATTTTAAATAGCAGGAAGATTGTGGTAAATAATGCTTTTAAACCACATAGGGTATAAAGGTAAAACTATTCATAGCATTCAAGCAAATGGAATCAAGAACACCTCAAAGAAGTAAACTATGCAAAATTTATTCAAGATCATACATTAATCTTAGTTTAATACTCACCCCTTCAGACTCATTGCTTAGGCAGTTTAACAGAGACCAAATGTTATGAGCCTAGGCTCAGGCATCCACACTTTGGTGTCAGTTTAATCCCCACCATTGACCGCTTGGTCTGGTAACGTTTTTAACCCCTGTGTCTCAGTTTCCTCATCCAAAAGTGAGAATAAGAATGGCACCTACCTCATATGGTTTTGCAAAAATTAAATCAAATATGAAGTTCTATTGTTATGTAGTAAGTGGTAAGTCATCATTGCAGATGATGACTGCAGCCACGAAATTAGAAGACAGCTGGCTTCTTGGAAGAAAAGCTATGACAAACCTAGACATTGTATTAAAAAGCAAAAGCATCACTTTTCCAACAAAGGTCCATATAGTCAAAGCTATGGTTTTTCCTGTAGTCATGTATGGATGTGAGAGTCAGACCATAAAGAAGGCTGAGTGCTTTCTTTGATGTTTTTGAATTGTGCTGGAGAAGACTCTTGAGGTTCCCTTGGACCACAAGATCAAACCAGTCAATCCTAAAGGAAGTCAAGTCTGAGTATGCATTGGAAGGACTGATGCTAAAGCTGAAGCTCCAATACTTTGGCCACCTGATGCAAAGAGCTGACTCATTGGAAAAGACCTTGATGCAAGGAAAGATTGAGGGCAAAAAGGGAAGACAGTGACGGAGAGTGAGATGGTTAGATAGCATCACCAAATCAATGGACATGAACTTCAGCAAATTCCGAGAGGTAGTGGAGGACAGAGCCTGGTGTGCTGTAGTCTATGTAGTCACAAAGAGTCAGACACCACTTAGCAACTGAACAGCAACAAGTGTTAAGAAGTGCCAGCTGCTATTCTTATTTATGGAATTAAATAACAAACAATTAGATAGGCTGCAATATGCCTTCCTGACAGTGTTTCTTTATAAAAGGATAACTCTTGTGAACATAGGAGAAAGTGATTTAGATGAAACTGAAAAGTCTAGCTACTCAAAATGTGTTCCTTAGATAGCAGCACCTTCATCATCTAGGACTTTGTTAGAAACTCAGACTCCACATACTGCCCCCAATCATAATCAGAATCTGAATTTTAGCAAGAAATTTTGGAGGATTTGATTGCCTGTCAGCAGCACTCTGCACAGAAGAAGATGCCTAAGATCAGAGACCTCGATCCCGTGCATCTTTTATTTCCTGGTATCATCTCTAGGCTTGTGACTTCAGGAGCCCCAGCTTCCTTCAGTGAAACATTTCCTTGGTCTAGCTAAGACAATCACCTGTCACTGATTCTTTATAGCTCAATTTCAATTCTAATGCTAAAGAATATATCTGCCAGATAAGCATATCGGTTCAGTCACTTAGTTGTGTCCGATTCTTTGCCACCCCATGGACTGTAGCATGCCAGGCTTCTCTGTCATCACCAACTTCTGGAGCTTACCCAAACTCATGTCCATCGAGTCGGTGATGCCATCCAACCATCTCATCCTCTGTCGTCCAATGGAATAGAGAGTCCAGAAATAGCCCCCACACACGTTGTCAACTGATTTTGGACAAGGATACAAAAAACACACAATAGGGGGAAAAAATAGTCCTTTAAACAACTGGTGTTGGAAAACTGGATATCTGCATGTAAAAAACATTAAATTGAACTCTGATCTTATACCACACACAAAACCAACTTAAAATGGACTTTTAAAGACTTAAATATAAGAACTGAAACTGTAAAACTCCTAAAGAAAAGCATAGGGGAAAATCTACTTTACTTAGTCTTGGTGACGCTTTCTTGGATATGACACCAAAATGACAAGCAACAAAAGCAAAAGTAGGCAAGTGAGGCATTAAACTAAATAGCTATTGCACAGCAAAAGAAACAATCAACAGAATGAAAAGGTAAGCTGTAGAATGGGGAAAAATATTCGCAAACTATATATCTGTCAGGGATTAACATCCAAAATATGGGTGGAACTCCTCAATGATAAATAAATAACCCAATTTTAAAAAGGCAAATGATGTGAATATAAATTTCTCAAAAGACATACAAATTGTTAATACATACATGAAAAGATGCTCAAAGTCACTAATCCTCAGGGAAATACAAATCAAAACCACAGTAAGATATCACCTCACATTTCTTAGGATGGCTCTTATCAAAATAATAACAACAATGTGTTGACAATGTTGTGGAAAAATTGGAGCCTACCATTGGTAGAAATGTGAAATGGTGTAGCAGGTATGAGAAACAGTATGGCGGTTCCTCAATAAATTAAAAATAAAACTATCACATGATTCAGCACTCCCACTGACAAATTAATGGATAAAGAAAATTATATATATATATATATATATATATATATATATACACACACACATATATGCAATGGATACATACATACACAACACACATACATATTGGAGAAGGCAATGGCAATCCACTCCAGTACTCTAGCCTGGAAAATCCCATGGATGGTATAAACACATGTAATACATATGCAGTGAAATATTATTCAGTCTTAAAATTGAAAAAAGTTCTGCCATTTGCAACAAGGATGAACCTGAAGGACATTATGCTAAATGGAATAAGCCAAACACAGAATGATAAATATTTTAAGATTTCACTTATATGAGAAGTCTAAAATGGTCAAATTCATAGAAGCAGAGAATACAACCATGATTGCCAAAGGCTGGGGAGTAGGGAAAGGTATGAAGGTATAATTACACAAGGTGTGTTCTAGAGATTTGCTGTACAATGCAGAGACTGTAGTGAACAGCACAGTGGTGTTTACTTCAAAATTTGTTCACAGGCTAAATCTCATGTTAGGTGCTCTTTCCACATACAAAACAGCAAAACAAAACATAAAAGACAAAAGGAAATTTTGGAAAGGGTTACAAGATAGCACTAAGTCGCATCTGTAGCCTACCAGGCTACAGCTCTGTCCATGGGATTCTCTAGGCAAGAATATTGGAGTGGGTTGTCATTTCCTTCTCCAGGGAAACTTCCCAACCCAGGAATTGAACCCAGGTCTCCTGCATTGTAGGCAGATGCTTTACTGACTGATCTATATGGGAAGCCTTAGATATATCTATATCTTGACTGAGTCAATAGTGTCATGGGTATTTAACTGTGGCAAAACACCAAATTGTACACATTAAATATATGCAGTTCTATGCATATCAATTATACCTTAACAAAGCTATTTTTAAAAATGAAAATATCTGAAACAAGATGGTATACCAAACTTTGATTCCGTTTGTTTTTTTTTTTGTTTTTTTCTATTGCAAATTGCTTCTATTAGAACCTGACTGAACTCCTACTCTTTCTGAAAATGATCACTAGCCACCATAAGGGCACAGTGTGCCCTACTGAATTATTCTGTCAACTGGAAATTACCAATTGACCTGTGGATCCCTTTTTAATAAGAGCATCCCTGCTAGTATCGATTTATACAGAGCATTATTTCCTGTTGCAATATGAGTAGTAATAATTTTTCCTTGGAGGCACCTTAGGTTTTTAAGAGTTCCTATAACAAATAAGATTTTAACAAGGCAGGAGTGATTTTATGTGATTGGAAGCTGTTTGCCATGCACTGCTGATTTGTTTAATTGAACAGGATCTAGAAGACTTCAGTATTACAAATAAGAATCAGTATCAACTCTTGAACATGTATCTGAAACCAGAAATGGAACCTGAGGTGATGGAAACTTTGCAGCAGTTTAAAATTCATGAATAGAAAAGGCACCCAATTTTAGTTTGGAGTCATTTAGGACTCCTCAATGACATCTTCAATAGCCAAAACAATACTAAAATCTTGCACTTTCCTAGCAAATATTTAACATATATATGGGTTTACTGTTGTGTGCAGACACGCGCTGTTGTTAAATTCCTTGACTGATGTTCTGCTTCCTAACACAACTGTAATTTTCTGCTCTTACTCAATAGCCAACCTCTTTGGTGTCATTCTGGTTTCCCAACTACTTTGTTTACCTGTAAGAGACAGTTTCAATGAAATGAAGGAAAGCATATTTCTATTTAGGCAGATGCCTTGTAAATCTCAAGCTTTCAAAGAGAATATCAATTCTACCCACAAGCCATTATCTGTGATGTCATAGGATTGGTCCTCACTAGGAAACATAGATTAGATCTATCCATACTATATGTCAAGGGCACACAACCTTGAACTGGTGACTACTCAGTATGTATCAGAAGCTTAGTTGAGACAATCCACAATTCAGGGGAAGGAGTTCCATCTTCCTCTGAAGATATTTGCGCTCCATCTCTACGTCAAAGATACTCTGGGAGGGCGATATCTGGATGATGTCACATATGCCGCAAGAATTCTTGCTTATTCTAGTTCACTTTAGAGCAGTAGCATATACATCTGAGTGTCAGTGTGAAAGAAGCTGTAAACATTAATAGAGCTTATATAAATGACACTGTCAAGGATAATTTTATGTACATCATGCAGTGATTATCCCTCTGAGGAAGTCCTCATTGATGCTCATAAAAGACTCATGTATCTTTTGGAAATTTTGTTTACTTTCAGAAAACTGAATTATGTAATTAACAGAGTTTACTTTTTCTTTGTCTGTTGAAAAGCTTATGGCTAACCCGATTCATTGAGTTTTGCCTCATTCCTGGTACCACTTTGTGTTCTCATGCTTGGTTTATTTTCTTTTTGTCACTTCCATTTTTAACATTTATCTTTTACTTCAATTTTAGTTTTCTCTGAAGGTGCTGTAAACCTTTGATGTAATTTGTGCAAATAAATAGTAGGGCCAAATGACTGCCATCAGGGAGTGAACTCTGTCCAAATACAGCTATTCATACTGTAAGGACACCTCCTTCTAAACAATCCAATTAAAACCCACCATCTGCATCCTATTGTGCAATTTAAATTCTTATTAAACAAACAACAGAGTGAAATTGCATTGATAAAACAACAGCCAACTTTGCTGACCACAAAGTGGCTTTTTCCTGAAATAAATAGGCAAATTGGAGTAAACAAACTTTATAAGGAGAAAAATAACCAATGCTTACTCACCTTCTCCATTTGTATAAATAAAAATAAATTTTATTTTAGAAAAAATGGCCTCTCTTTAATAATTCCCTAGAGTATTTGACTTCTAAAGATTCTTTCTTTTTTTAATAATTTTATTTCTTGATTTATTGTTGGCTGTGCTGGGTCTTCATTGGTGCACAAGCTTTTCTCTTGTTGCAGTGCACAAGCTTATCATTGCCATGGCTTCTCTTGTTGTGGAGCACAGGCATGTGGGTTTCAGTAATTGCAGCAGGAGGGCTCAGTAGTTGAGTCTCCCCAGCTTTAGAGCACAGGCTCAACAGTTTTTGGTGCACAGTCTTACCACTTGGGAAAAAAAAATACAAAACAAAAGCCTTGAGATGGGGGATTTAAATTATTCCCAGAAAACAAGTGAAAAAAAATTTTTTCTCCATCTTTGTTGAGATATAATTGACATGTAACATTGTATATGTGAAAGGCATATATTGTGAAGATTTGATGTATACATTTGTTGCAAAATGATTACCACAGTAAGGTGAGTTAACAAGTCCATCACCTCACAAAGTTACCTTTTTTTGTGTGTATGGTCTACTCTTTTAGAAACTTGCAAGTGTACAATACAGTATTATTAACTGTAATCACTATTGTTCTGTTGCTCAGTCATGTCTGACTCTTTGTGACCACATGGACTGTAGCCCATCAGGCTTCTCTGTCCGTGGGATTTTCTAGGCAATAATACTGGAGTGGGTTGCCATTTGCTTCTCCAGGAGATTTTTCTGACCCAGGGATTGAACCCGCATCCCTTGGCAGGCAGATTCTTTATTACTGTACCACTTCTATATGCTATATATTAAATCCCCGGAACTTGTTCCTTTTTTACCTGGAAGTCTGTAAGTTTTAAAACAGCACATAAGAGCAAGTTGTGTTAGCTGCTGTTGTTCCAGGTACAAAGATAAGGAGTGAGAAATTACCATTGGACTAGGCATCTTGGAGTTCATAGATGACCTCAGGTGAGGTTTTGATGGAATAGTAGGAGTTCAAGCTTATTGGAATGGGTTCAAGAGAATATAAGATATTGTGAAGTGGAGAAAGGAAGTACAGGAAATGTTTTCCCAACATTTTTCTAAATAAATGAACACAAAAGTAGGACATAGTTGGGGTGAGTAAATTTGTTTATTTATTTATTTTTTAAGCATGCATATATGATGATGGAGATGGTCCAGTAGTGAGGAAATCTAATGGTACAAAAAAAAAAAAAAGATGCTTCAAGTGAACCTTTGAGTTGGAAAGAGGAGATAGAAATAACTACAGAAGCAGAAGAGCTGATTTGGGAAGTGTAGAGCATAGAGTGTAATAAAAGGAAAGGCAAAATATGAATATACAAATGTAGGTAGTTCAGTGTGGAACTGTGAGTGCTCTCATTCAATAAAAACAAGAAAAAAAGCCATCACATGTGCATCAAGAGAGGGAAAGAAACTTCTGTGAGAGAGGTCAAAAAGTTAAGGGAAATATGATGTGATTAGCAGGAGCCTCCAAAGCATTTTAAGCTTTTATGAGCCCCCAAAGCGCTGTTAAAGTGTGTTAGGCATGATGAATGTGAGACCAGTCGGTATCATTGAATACTTTTTTCTGGTTACTTTCCCTTCATGTTTAAGGTGTGGTGCTCATGGAGGACTGGGGTTAATTAGGTGTGAAATTTTGCCGGGAATAAAAAGAAATAGTGGCAAAGATATGGAAGTGTTTGCAGTGATGGACCAAGAATTCACAGATAGGAAAGAAAGGAAGTGAAGCACGAGTGGAGTTTGATATGGGTTAATTTATTGGAAGGCCCATTTGGATGGGAGTTGTTAAAAATGGGGTGCAGAGGGAGTGAGTTGGAATGATTTAAGGTGGTAGTCAGAAATTAAAATTAAGGTTATGAAGGGGCTGCAATTATTGGTAATGGCAACATCGAGAGTAAAAACCAGAGGGCTGATAGCAAAAGAGAACAGGTGTATTGGAAGTAGAAATCTCAGGATAAGAGGCCTGGGGGTACTGGAAACATTTTCTCTGGGAATACTGATGTAGCAAAATGTATGACTCATGAGTTGTTAGGAAAAGAGGTGACAAATTAGCAGCTAAAATATCCCAGAGAATGAAGGATACCAAAAAACAAAAATGGCATATGATGTATTGAAAGAACCTGAGCTTCAAAGAATCTTGGGTTCTATGAGAGGGAAGGTGGGGTAGTGATCTGGAAACAGTAATGAGAAACATTAAGGACTTCTATTAGTTATTTATTGTTGTATAACAAATTAACTCAAAAGCTAAACGATTTGGGAGAATGACATTGAAACATGTAGAATATCATGTAAGAAACGAGTTGCCAGTCCAGGTTCGATGCGCGATACTGGATGCTTGGGGCTGGTGCACTGGGACGACCCAGAGGGATGGTGTGGGGAGGGAAGAGGGTTCAGGATGGGGAACACATGTATGCCTGTGGCGGATTCATTTTGATATTTAGCAAAACTAATACAATTATGTAAAGTTTAAAAATAAAATAAAATTAAAAAAAATAAAATTAAATAAAAAAAAGCTAAAATAACAGCAATCTTTTATTATCCTTTATAGTTTCTTCAAGTCAGTTCAGACAAGCCATAGAAACATTCAGTCTCTATGCTGCAAGGTCTGAAGCCCCACTCAGAAAGCATAAAGCCTAGGGCTGGAATTCGTGATGTTTCATTCCCTTCTAGCTGGGACCATTGGCTGAGCACAGGCACTTGCCTCTCTCCGTGGCCTGGATGTCCTCGAGGCATGGAGGCTGGGTTCCCAGGAGTAAGCAGCTGGAAGGGAAAGAGAGCCAGGCACCAGTTGCATTCCTGGAGCTCCACCTTAGAATTCATGTGACAATTTCTCTGCCATATCCTAGAGAATTACAAGCGTTCATCTGCAACCAAGAGAAAAGAATACAAAATGCCATATCCCAGTGAAAGAGTGTCAACATCATTACTGTATGAACAGTGTGTGGATAGAACTCATAATGATGTGGCCATCTTTGGAAAATATATTGTGCCACAGACAACCACCCTAACTCTAGCATCATTGTAGAAGTAGGGAAAGGAAACACCACAATTTAAGAGGGCTTCCCTGATGACTCAGATGGTAAAGGAATCTGCCTGCAATGCAGGAGACCTGGGTTCAGTCCCTGGGTCTGGAAGATCCCCTGGAGAAGGGAATGGCAACTCAATCCAGTATTTTTGCCTGGAGAATCCCATGGAGAAAGGAGCCTGGCAGGCTAGATCCATGTGGTCACAAAGAGTCAGACACGACTGATCAACCAACATTTTTACTTTCACAGGGGGAAAACAGCAAATGTAGATACTTTCAAGGAGTTAAAAGAGACAGTTGAAAATGTGCAACATTTTGCTGACTCTAGGTCCTGGAAGAATTTGTAAGGTTGAGGAAGATGAATGAATCACAGTAGGAGATGTATAGCCATACCTAGGTAAGAGTCCAGGTGATAAAGGGTGATCTATAAGATTTTGGGCTTCTTTTGGTAATGGAGATAAATAGAGATGTAGGGCAGGGTGGGATTAATCCTGAGGGTGATGAATGCTGAAAGGGAGACAGGAATTAGTCTTATTAGGGAGAGATGGAACATATGGGTGGTGATCTAAGTCATGAACAGGCAGTTTTAAATCTTCCAGAGGGATGGCAGTACCAAGAGTACTTAATATCTAGTAATAAGTCACAATGAAAAAGAAAAAAAAATGATTAACTTAATCTATCTTATTAACAGATACTGTGAGGAAAATTGTATACTCATATACATAGCAAATGCTAGGAAAGTACTGGATAATATGACACTGACTTATAATAAAAAGAAAGAAAGCACGTAGAAAACTAGGAATCAAAGTGAATTTTTTAATCTGATAGTGTATCTGTTAAGATCCTCACCAATTAGCCTACTTAATATTAGAGTACTTAAGAAAGATGGTAATGATAACCCTACATGCAAGACAGTAAAAGAGACACAGATGTATAGAACAGTCTTTTGGACTCTGTGGGAGAAGGCGAGGGTGGGATGATTTGAGAGAATAGCATTGAAATATGTATATTATCATATGTGAAATAGATCACCAGTTCAGGTTCGATGCATGAAACAGGATGCTCAGGGCTGGTGCACTGGGGTGACCCTGAGGGACAGGATGGGGAAGGAGGTGGGAGGAGGGTTGAGGATAGGGAACACATGTACATCCATGGCTGATTCATGTCAATGTATGGCAAAACCACTACAATATTGTAAAGTAATTAACCTCCAATTTAAATAAATAAAGACATACAGATGGCTAACAAACACATGAAAAGATGCTCAACATCACTCATTATCAGAGAAATGCAAATCAAAACCACTCTGAGGTACCATTTCACGCCAGTCAGAATGGCTGCAATCCAAAAGTCTACAAGCAATAAATGCTGGAGAGGATGTGGAGAAAAGGGAACCCTCTGACACTCTTGGTGGGAATGCAGACTAGTACAGCCACCATGGAGAACAGTGTGGAGATTCCTTAAAAAACTGGAAATAGAACTGCCGTATGACCCAGCAATCCCACTGCTGGGCATACATACTGAGGAAACCGGAACTGAAAGAGACACATGTACCCCAATGTTCATCGCAGCATTGTTTATGATAGCCAGGACATGGAAGTAACCTAGATGTCCATCAGTAGATGAATGGATAAGAAAGCTGTGGCACATATACACAATGGAGTATTACTCAGCCATTAAAAAGAATGCAGTTGAATCAGTTCTGATGAGGTAGATGAAACTGGAGCCTATTATACAGACTGAAGCAAGCCAGAGAGAAAAACACCAATACAGTATACTAACGCATATATATGGAATTTAGAAAGAGGGTAACAATAACCCTGTATACTGCTGCTGCTGCTGCCAAGTCGCTTCAGTCATGTCCGACTCTGTGTGACCCCATAAACGGCAGCCCACCAGGCTCCTCTGTCCATGGGATTCTCCAGGCAAGAACACTGGAGTGGGTTGCCATTTCCTCCTCCAATGCATGAAAGTGAAAAGTGAAAGTGAAGTCGCTCAGTCGTGCCCAACTCTTAGCGACCCCATGGACTGCAGCCTACAAGGCTCCTCTGTCCATGGGATTTTCCAGGCAAAAGTACTGGAGTGGGGTGCCATTGCCTTCTCCAATAACCCTGTATATGAGACAGCAAAAGAGACACTGATGTATAGAACAGTCTTTTGGACTCTGTGGGAGAGGGAGAGGGTGGGATGATTTGGGAGAATGACATTGAAACATGTATAATATCATATATGAAATGAGTTGCCAGTCCAGGTTCAATGCATGATACTGGATACTTGGGGCTGGTGCACTGGGACGACCCAGAGGGATGGTATGGGGAGGGAGGACGGTGGAGAGTTCAGGATGGGTAAAACGTGTATACCAGTGGTGGATTCATGTTGATATATGGCAAAACCAATACAATATTGTAAAGTTAAAAAATAAAATTAACAAAAAAATTAATTAATTAATTAAAAAAATAAATTAAAAAAATTCTTCCTTAAATTCAGGAAGAATTGAAAGACACATGTTAACATTGCTTAGTCATCAATAAAAATTTAGATATGAAAATATATAAGAGGTTTAAAATTATAAAGAAAATTTCTATTGCAGATAATCACATATAATGTGATTGATTGCAAAGAAGATAAAAAATACTCGAAAGAAAAATTATTAGAACAGCTATCACTAACTTTGGTATATTAAGGATCAATATGCAACATGATGTTATCATCACTTCATGGCAAATAGATGGGGAAACAGTGGAAACAGTGGCTGACTTTATTTTTCTGGGCTCCAAAATCACTGCAGATGGTGATTGAAGCCATGAAATTAAAAGATGCTTACTCCTTGGAAGGAAAGTTATGACCAACCTAGACAGCATATTCAAAAGCAGAGACATTACTTTGCCAACAAAGGTCCATCTAATCAAGGCTATGGTTTTTCCAGTGGTCATGTATGGATATGAGAGTTGGACTATACAGAAAGCTGACCACTGAATAATTGATTCTTTTGAACTGTGGTGTTGGAGAAGGCTCTTGAGAGTCCCTTGGACTGTAAGGAGATCCAACCAGTCCATCCTAAAGGAGATCAGTCCTGAGTGTTCACTGGAAGGACTGATGTTGAAGCTGAAACTCCAATACTTTGGCCACCTGATGTGAAGAGCTGACTCATTGGAAAAGACCCTGATGCTGGGAAAGATTGAGGGCAGGAGAAGAAGGGGATGAAAAACAGAGAATGAGATGGGTGGATGGCATCACTGACTCAATGGACATGGGTTTGGGTGGACTCCAGGAGTTGGTGATGGACAGAGAGGCCTGGCATGCTGTGGTTCACAGGGTCGCAAAGAGTCAGACACGACTGAGTGACTGAACTGAACTGATGCAACACTCAATAGCTTGTGTATGTATCAGCAGTAACCAGTTATAAAATGTACACTTAACAAAGTATATTTCCAAACAAAAAAAGGAATACCTAGGAATATTGAGGGGAGCCTAGTGGGCTGCCGTCTATGGGGTCGCACAGAGTTGAAAATGACTGAAGCGATTTAGCAGCAGCAGCAGGAATATTGGATACCTTTTATATCTAAAAGAATTGTAAAGATATTCAAGAAGAAATTATAAAACATTTTATTTCAAGGCATAAAGTAAGATCTTAAAATGTAGCGAGATCTATTCTGTGTTCGTGGATAGAAAGACTAAATATTGTAGAGACATCAGCACATCCCCAATTCATCTGTTCAAGTTGTCAGAACTTGGCCAAATTGAAAATGGATGAAAATGTATCCATATAAAGAATCATGATTTTGGAATTTCAGAAATCAAGGATAAAGAGCAAATCTTAAAATCCCCCAGAAAGAAAACTGGTTGCTTTGCAAAGAAGTAGCAATCAGTTATGCATTTGACTTTTCAGCAGCACAGCAGAAGCCAGGGAACAATGTGGTGATGAGTTGAAAGTTGAAAAATTTCACAAGAAGAGGAAGGATGGGAGGGAACAGAAAGGGGAGGAAGAACTTCCTATCCACTACACCTCAGGAAGTTATTAGAGAACATACTTCACTAGAGAAAAGTAGAAAATAGGCCTCCAAAAATGGGAAATATGGCATTTGTAGGGAAAGAGGGGAGGAAGACCCCAGGATGGCAGCCATGAGACAGGCTGTAAATTTTGCTGCCAAGAGAGGGCCTCATGACCATTGTGCCTAAGTCAGTGGTTCTCAGAGAAGTGCACCAGGTCACCTGAAAACTTGTCACAAAGGCAACTTCTCAGGATTTTTCTCAGACCTCCAGGATCAGGCTCTTTGGGGTTGGGGGTCCAGCTGTCCATATTTTATCAAGTCCTCTTTGTGTTTCTAAAGCAACACAAGAGTGAGAAACAATGATCCAATATGCCCTAATACTCAGCTGTCTTTCAGACCACAACTGTTTCCCAAAATTCTGCTGCTGCTGCTGCTGCTGCTGCTAAGTCGCTTCAGTCGTATCCGACTCTGCGAGATGCCCCATAGACGGCAGCCCACCAGGCTCCCCCGTCCCTGGGATTCTCCAGACAAGAACACTGGAGTGGGTTGCCATTTCTTTCTCCAGTTCATGAAAGTGAAAAGTGAAAGTAAAGATGCTCAGTCGTATCCAACTCTTAGCGACCCCATGGACTGCAGCCTACTAGGCTCCTCTATGCATGGGATTTTCCAGGCAAGAGTACTGGAGTGGGTTGCCATTGCCTTCTCTGCAAAATTCTGCAGTAGGCACCAAATATGGATCTTTATTTTTAGTTTTATTTTGAAAATAGTGCATGTTCTGTGTTGACATCTTGGAAAATATAGAAAAGGATGAATGATAAAGAAAAAAATTACCATTTTTCAATCTAGAAAAAATGTGTAGTAAATTTACATTTATCACATTACTTTACTTAACAATATATATGTATATGTGATTTAGTTTCCCTGGTGGCTCAAAACGTAAAGAATGCACCTGCAATGCAGGAGACCCCATTTCAATTCCTGGGTCAGAAAGATCTGCTGGAGAAGAGATGGGCTACCCACTCCAGTATTCTTGGGCTTCCCCAATGGCTCAGCTGCTAAAGAATCCTCCTGCAATATGGGAGACTTGGAGAACTGGGTTCAATCCTTGGGTTGAGAAAATCTCCTGGAGAAGGAAATGGCAACCCACTCCAGTATTCTTGCCTGGAGAATTCCATGGACAGAGGAGCCTGACAGGCTATGGTTGCAAAGAGTCAGACACAACTGAGTGATTAATTCACTTCTTTCATACTTGATTTATGTGGTATGTACAGTTTACATAATCTTTTCATTTAAGATTATGCAATGAGTATGTCCCATGTTATTAAAATATCTTCCCCAAATTTATTTTACTGGCTACATATTTCATAATATAGTGGTAGTGTGATTGATAAAATGTGCATCTATCAATGGAAACTGAAGGTTTCTCTAATTCATTGAGGAAATAAATAGCAATACAATAAATACCATCATACCTCTTCCTGCAGTTTTATGTCCCTTCTGTAAGTATGGGCCTTTCTGTCAGAGAGGCCGTGCTATCACTCCCTACTTACTACTCGCACGGACTTCTGTGTGTTAATTAACTACTGGGTATATTAACACTCTCCATATGGAATTGCAGTGAAGCTGGAGCAGTATAATATGAGCATAAAGAACTTGGTACTGAACCCATCTGAAACGTATGCTATTCATCTCAGGGAGACAGCAGTGAGTGGTGGCTTGAAGTAGGATCTTAATTATCTGCCCAATATTGGACCTGAGTAGCCTGTGTGAAAAACTCAGGAATCCTAACTGCTAGACCACCAGGAATTAGAGGTAAAGTTACCCTGGCTCTTGCTCCATTTGAAAAATAAATTCCTCAAAGAGGCAAAAACTGTAAAAACAGTACAAAGTTTATTATCAGAGGCACAGCATAACATATGGGAGAGCACACAGAGAAACAGTTTGTTTATTTAAAAGAAAAGGGTGATGATTTAAATCACTTATATAGGAAAGTATTCCTGGAGTCTTTGCTTACTTTTGGCCAATTATTTCATTTCTTTGTCCAAACCTGACCTGCCCTAGGGACTCTCCCCAAAATGTGTGGGTGCTTTTTGCCAAGATGGATTCTGGCCCAGAGGTCTATGAAAGGCTTGACATCACCCATTATGAACCCAAGGAACCTGTCTGTGCCTGTGCAGTTGGGGAGTTTTCCTTGACCTCAAGAGTGGTCATCTTATTTCTTTACTTCATCAGAGCTCAGCCTCTGCCATTAACATTGTCCTTGAAGTGTCAGGGAAAACAAAGCTCCAATTTGGCTGCTTAACAAACTCTAGGGTTTGTCTATCTCCTTGAAAGAAAGTGTTAGTTGCTCACTCTTTGCGGCCCCATGGACTGTAGCCCTCCAGGCTCTTCTGTCCATGGGGATTCTCCAGGCAAGAATACTAAAGTGGGTTGCCATTCCCTTCTCCAGGGGATCCTCCTGACCCAGGGATCGAACCCAGGTCTCATGCACTGCAGGCAGATTCTTTACCGTCTAAGTTACTAGGGAAGTCCTACCTCACTAGAACTGACCCTTAATCCTGTTGGAGGAAAAAGTACATGGTCACAGCCATATGGAAGCAGCCCAGCCTAGTCCAGCAGAGCTGAACACGTATACAGTCTATACCCAACAATTTTGTCCCAACTCTCGCACAATGAGATAAGTACAGGAGTGTTCAAAGCAGCATTTCTTTACAATAGCAGGAAAACTAAAAATAGCTCAGTGTTCATCAGCTGAACAACAGGCAAACTGTGGTATTTTGATAGCAGGATATAGTTCAGTTGCTAAGTCGTGTCCAACTCTATGACCCCGTGGATTGCAGGACACCAAGTCTTCCCTGTCCATAACTATCTCCTGTACTTTGCTCAAACTCATACTCGGTATTTTGATAATGGGATATTAAGCAGTAGTAAAAAGGAATATATTATAACTAAACACAACAGTATGGATGAAATTAAAAACTGAAGAGAATTTTTTTTTAATGTACCATGTACTATTAAAAAATTTAATGCTAAAGGAAAATGAAGCTGCAATTGTAGCAATGGTATTATCAGCAGTAATATCCTGTTTCTTATTATTGGTTCTCATAAAGTCTTAAAACCAAATACACTAGGTCAGCACTTGGTTTAGTTAAGTCTTTTGCTTTCCCTTATAAAAAATTTATTTTATTGATCCATCATCTAACCACTGATTTAGGAGAGTGTTCATCACATTGTATCCCTCCAGCATAGTACATCCTCCATGACCACTTAACAGGCAAAAGGCACCACACTGGTTGAATGTGATTTTTTAAAACATTAACAGTCTTGAGTCTTTTTAAGTGGGCATAATCATTCTACTTCTTAGCACTAAATCTGCCCAAATACTTTGGTGACATTTTCAGCAAGTTAGGTAATTTAACTGACTTCTGAAAACAAACTACTAATTTTCCCATAGGGAGCATGTGTGTAGTCGGGGAGGTCATGGTAGGAGAATCATTCCAGGAAAGAATTCTGCTGCTGCTGCTAAGCCACTTCAGTCATCTCTGACTCTGTGTGACCCCATAGATGGCAGCCCACCAGGAAAGAATGAGAAGCACACTAATAACAGACATGTTAAATGTGCAGGATCTGAAAATGCTGATTTCTTTAATGCAGTCCCAGGGAGTATAGAATTGTAAGAGACAAGAATGGCCCACAAGGTTGGGGACAGGCTCTTTTTCAACTATGGTAAGTGTTATAAACTTGGTTCATAAAATGTTCTATAACAAACACTTGATAAACTACATAACATTGAAAATTATTTAATTAATTAATTTGCACATCAGATTTTGTTTTAGAATGAAAACTGGTGGTAGTGAAGAGGACAAGTTGAGACAAGAAAACAGGAAGTATCAGGCTAGTGAAGCCATTGGGAAAAAGAAGGTGCTGGTTGAAAAAAGCCAGTGTCCCTGGAGAAGTGAGCAGAATAAATCCAGGGCCACTTCAGAGGCAGAATCAACAGGATGGTGATTGACCAGATTCAGTGCTAAGTGACTGTTTAGCACTAAAGTTCTCACCTCGGTCAAGCGAAATGGGAATGTTGCCCTAATGATTAGAAAATATGAGAAAGGAAAGAGAAACACAGATGTGTATGTGGTTTTTATTTTTACTGCTGCTGCTAAGTCGCTTCAGTCGTGTCCGACTCTGTGCGACCCCATAGATGGCAGCCCACCAGGCTCCCCCATCCCTGGGATTCTCCAGGCAAGAACACTGGAGTGGGTTGCCATTTCCTTCTCCAATGCATGAAAGTAAAAAGTGAAAGTGAAGTCACTCAGTCATGTCTGACTCTTAGGGACCCCATAGACTGCAGCCTACCAGGCTCCTCTGCCCATGGGATTTTCCAGGCAAGAGTACTGGAGTGGGGTGCCATTGCCTGACAATGGCACCCCACTCCAGTACTCTTGCCTGGAAATCCCATGGGCAGAGGAGCCCCTTTATTTGGAGGATTTTTGTTCCCATTTTCCAAGTTGTCCTACTTCTTTCTTAAATTCTGTAGTGCTCCTGACAATCTTTTCAAATATTGTTCTATGTCTGAAATTTACTTTTCTTACCCAAAATATGTTTCTTTTTTTTTTTTTCTAGTGCTGGAAGTGCAACTGCTACACTTTATGTCTTCCTTTTGCTCCTCTCCATCATATTCCTTTTACCTGAGCACCCTGAGTTGTGTCCTAGAAGCAGACATCAATCAAAGTATGATTTAAATTCCCTTCATCAAGGGGCTTCGTCCAGTGACTTCCTCTCTGTCTGTCTTGCAGGTGGGCTCTGCTGATAGGGAGCAGCAGCAGAAGAGAGAAAGAGCAGAGAGGACTGGGGAAGGGGGTAATTTCCCAGGCTGCCCAATCACTCTCTCTATCTCCAGGCTGGTTCTGAGATTCTGGGAACTTCTCTGTCCCCTTCTCCCCTTGCTTCTTCAAGTCTAGAGGAAAGAGTGGAGCCCCCGTCACCTACCATGAGCTCAGAACACTGCATTCTTGCTTTTGGTTTCACTATGGGATACTCTGCCCACATCTTTGTAAATAGTGCCTTGATTAAACTGCTGCCAAATTGCTCATATTTTGTGTAACATTTCTGTTTCCTGCTGGGATGTTAACAGAATCAGAAATTGGTACTTGAAATAGCTCTAGGAAACAGAATTTCAACATGAATTCTAGGATTGAGTTCCTCTCCTTGCATTAGGGAAAGGGGCAAGAGTAACTAACTGCATCTGGGGGATCATGATTATTCAAATTAAAGTAGATGCAATGAATGGCGAGTAGTTGGAATATCAGTTTGCTGTATCAGGCTCCAGGGTGATAACATGGGTTAAAAGATTATGCCATTAGGTGGGTTTTTTTCTGATCTACAAAAGAGCTTCTCCATTAGTGGCAATTTTGCCCCCCAAGGAACCTTTGGGCAATGTCTGGAGACAGTGACTGTCACAACTTGGGTGTCTAGAGGGTAGAAGCCAGTAATGATGCTAAACATCCTACCATGCAGAGAAAAGTTCCCACAACAAAGAATTAATCTGCCTCAAAATGTCAACAGTGAAGAAGTTGATAAACTTACCCTAGGGAGGAATGGAAAGCAGTGAACATAAGATTGAGAACTTGACCAGAAATCACAAAGTCTCAATAACAGATCAAAAGAGATCTTCACCTCCTGGAGTTTTGGGGCAGGTAGGCCTGAAGACTAAGTCAGAGGTGATCATAAGGACTGCAGAGAAGTACTCAGCTCTGCAAAATCACATCCATACCAAGGTGAGGGTCCTGCTAAGGAAGTTGGTGGGGGTGGGTGGGTGGAGGGGCAGTGCTGAGACATGAGAAAGGGATATTTGTGCCAAAAGAGACATGGTAGGAAATTGGACTCTCAATTATTTCTGAATTCTTAGCCAACAGAGAGCACCATTTAACTTTCCAATAGGAAGCCAATCTTCCATCATATAAAAGCTTATGAATGACTTCACCTCAACCAGTAGCTCCACCAGTTGATGCCAGTTCTCCCCACAGCCCACCTGCCAGGTGCCTGCAGACAACAAAATCAGAGGCTCCAAAACCAACAGGACAAAGAAGTACAAGGCCTGCTCTGGAAACAGATATATACTCCCCAAAAACCACAGGATTAAGTAAATCTCTACTGGCAGGAGCCTGGGAGCAAGTGGAAGGTAAAATTTAAGTGACCTTCAGACCAAGAAGGATGAGGCATGAGGTTTGAGCAGGCCCTAGTCAATAAGATGTCTCCTGTCTGTAGAATTTGGTTTTGAAACATTGTCTCAAGCACCTGGGGTGGTGTAAGCTGGGTTGGCTCAGTTGAGGCTGGAACTCGATCATTCTAGCAGAGATTTTCTCATTCTATCTAAATCACCTGGGGAACTTAGTAAAATTACAAAACTCTGTACAAAAATCTGCTTGGCTACTACTCTCCTCTACTGCTGCAGAGCAGCAGTTAAACATCAGTCAGGTCAGAAGAACTTGGAGCTTTCAACTTTCACAAAGCCTAGGTCACAACTAGATCAAGTGCATCAGGATATCTGGGGGTGGGACTCAGGATCAGTGTTTTCTGAATCTTCTCTTGTGATTCTAATATGAAGTCAAGATTCACAGCCACTAGTTGAAGGATTATGAAGGCCTGGAGGAGGAAGCTTGTATTTTTGAGAAAGGACCCTGCCCTGTGGTTCCACAAATACATTGTGAATTTCCCCCATGCTGTCTAGAGTAATCTATCATCTTTAACCAGTATAATTATGCAGTAAGAATAAGAATATTAAAAGGAAGGTTTTTAGACACTAATTCTTACTTGATTCTCATTCTTGGAGACCTATAACCCATGGACCAGTGACTCTGGACCACTAGCCAGATTGTACAGTTGAGGTTCAGTGAAAGATAAACCTTGACCTGAATTCTTCCCATAACAGGGCTAGTGAGACTATGGATGTTTCTCCAGACCCAGCAGATATAGCAAAATTAGAGTCAATGAGTCACCTAGAGAATATCCTTGTTTATTTCCTGACCAATGGAGCAAAGACTATAATAGTAGAAAAGGCCAGATGGAAGGACCTGAATCACTAACCTCCCTGAGAGGGTCAGTCACAATAAAATACCACCTCTCTAGAGAATCTAAGAGACAAATGTCCTCACCAAACACTTGAAAGAAGCTTAGGTCACCTATGACATCCCATTTATCTCACTTATTTTTTTGGTACAAAAACAAGATGGGTCATAGACTTCCTCTCACCAAAGATGGACACGGAGCCTTCAATATGACACCACTCACTAGGACAGCCAAAGTGCCACCTGATGGCAAGTCTTCTTTGTCTTGTTGCCATCAGTTGACTTGTCTGCCATCAGTTCAGTTCAGTCACTCAGTCATGTCTGACTCTTTGTGACCCCATGGACCACAGCACACCAGGCTTCGCTGTCCATCACCAATTCCCGGAGTTTACTCAAACTCATGTCCATTGAGTTGGTGATGCCATCCAACCATTTCATCCTCTGTCATTCCCTTCTCCTCCTGCCTTCAATCTTTCCCAGCATCAGGGTCTTTTCCAAAACATCAGCTCTTTGCATCAGGTGGCCAAAATATTGGAACTTCAGGTTCAGCATCAGTCCTTCCAATGAATATTCAAGATTGATTTCCTTTGGGATGGACTGGTTTGATCTCCTTGCAGTTCAAGGGACTCTCAAGAGCCTTCCTCAACACCACAGTTCAAAAGCATTAATTCTTTGGTGTTCAACTTTCTTTATGATCCAAGTCTCACATCCATACATGACTACTGGAAAAACCATAGCTTTGATTAGACCGACCTTTGTCAGCAAAGTAATCTCTCTGCTTTTTAATATGCTGTCTAGGTTTGTCATAGCTTTTCTTCAAAGGAGAGAGCATCTTTTAATTTCATGGCTGCAGTCACCATCTGCAGTGATTTTTGAGCCCAAGAAAATAAAGTCTCTCACTGTTTCCACTGTTTTCACATCTATTTTCCATGAAGTGATGGGATCAGATGCCATGATCTGAGTTTTAAACCAGCTTTTTCACTCTCATCTTTCACTTTCCTCAAGAGATTCTTTAGTTCATCTCTGCTTTCTGCCATAAGGGTAGTATCATCTGCATATCTGAAGTTATTGATATTTCTCCCTGCAATCTTGATTTCAGTTTGTGCTTCATTGAGCCCAGCATTTTGCATGATGTACTCTGCATATGAGTTAAATAAGCAGGGAGATAATATACAGCCTTGAAATACTCCTTTCCCAATTTGGAACCAGTCTGTTGTTCCATGTTGGGTTCTAACTCTTGCTTCTCGACCTGCATACAGATTTCTCAGGAGGCATGTAAGGTGGTCTGGTATTCCCATCTCTTTTTAGCCCATACCTAATGGAAATTAGTCTTTCTTGCCTGCACTTCTGTCAATGCCACTATTTGCAAACTTACAGAGCATAATCATTCAATCAGCATATACTGCTTCTGATCAAGAAACTGATTTTGTGATGAAGTATGTGTGGCAATGCAATTCTGCTCCTTATTGCAGAAGTTGAATGTTCAGTCATTATACCAATTGCGAGACAGTATTCTGCTAGACAAGTACTGTCTTAAAGGATGCAGTATATTTGTTAACCAATGGCTGATATTTTGCCATATTATCCACTGTCAGGTCAGGAGCCAACTCATGGAGGTAGAAGTGGTACAAGTTACTAACAAAACCATTGATGAATGCTTCCTTTCAGCTGCAAAATCTCAGCCTATCTGGATATAGAGGGAGTGGTGCTTTCACCAAGGAACATAGTCATTATTTCATGATTTGGAAGCTGAGGCTCATCCTTGGCCATTTTGGATCCCTCGTATCAACAAACCAACAGATACAGAAGGAGGCAACTCCATCATCAGATGTGGTTCATCCTGGTGGGATTGCTGTTACACCATGAGGGCAAGGAGGACTTGTATGAGAACTAGGAGACTCCTTATCACTAGAGAACTGAGGACATCCAAGGAAGATAAGACCTCTAAGACCTCCTGGCCCAACAAAGTGAATATCTGGGTCATCCTACAAAGAAGTCACCTGGACCAGGTGTTGAAAGAATATAGAATAATTAGGAAGGAAGACAGTAGTGGTGCCAGTGTAGGCCTGTGACAGCTATATAACTGGGTACCATAACAGTTCATCTTCACATTGACCGTTTATTCCTTTTATTATCAGGCCTTTAGTTGGAGCTGATGGTCCAGGTTTCAGGTAGGAGTATGTCTGTCCAGATATCTCCAGTGACAGCCTGTTATCTGTAGGGTTTTCTGTTTCCCATGTTAAGGACACGGGTTGCTCACCTGGGTGAAGTACAAGCAGCACAGGCCAAGGGACCAAAGGAACAGACTGAATGGATATCTTCCATTTGCTCCTCCCCCCCCCAGGTCTCCTGTCTACCTTCCCCTTGGTGCCAGAGTCCTAGGATGCTGACCAATTGCAGCTGAATATGTGACCTCTGACCTTCAGCTCAGTTCAGACAACAGAAGGATTTGCAGAAAGTTGGAAGGAGAAAGGAGGGCAAAGAGTGAGGTGGCCATTTACTCCCCTCTTTTCCTCAAGCCCCTCAAGATTTCAAGGACTGACTTCCCCCAAGGTGAAGGGCCCTCTACACAGCCCTCCACATCTCCAGATCTGGCTAATTCCTTCCTGCATTTGTTCCATCAGGCCCAGTTCTCTAAGGAAAGGCATAAGCCTCTACGCTGCCCACATGTTTGTCACAAGTCTCTGCATTAAATGCTCATATGATTACTGAATTTGAGTGTGCCATCTGTTTTTGCCAGGACCCTGACTGATACAGTTCCTCTATTAATGAGATTTTTTTCTATGCTTTTTCCTTTAAAAAATTAAGAATTTTTAATGAAAAGAAAAGTTTCCAAGAAGAAAAAGAAAACTAATTTTGAATATTTTTTTTGAATATTTTGGGATGATAAAATTCTAAATAGCCCTGATTTTTATTGAAGTCTACCAAATTGCACTGTAAATAGCATTGATTTGGAATTGTATGCCCCCAAATCAAGGTTATTTGCAAATCTATTTTGCCAAAATCAGAAACCAGGTTTGAGAGTCCCAATCCTCTTATTTAAGGGAAATATTGTAACAAACTGAGCATAATTGTAGAAGGAAAGTGTAGAAACATTTTCTTGCCTGCATAGATCTAATTTGCAAACCACAAACAATATTTAAGCCATTCATTTGTGCACATTTGCTTGGTTACTACAGTTGCTTCAATCAGGAGTATAGTCATCTCAGTGAGCAGTGCCCAGCTGAGGATGTTAATTCAGCTCCCAGTTCTCAGTAGCTGAGTCAGAATTTCTAAAGAATCTTTAACAAGCTACCCAAAGAAATTAGCACATTCTATTTCTCCTCAAAAATATTCAAGATCTGAATATAGGCAAAAACAAATACATCTCAGGATGGAATTTATAAAATAAAATAAGCATCAAAAGAACATGATGTTTAATAAGAACAGGACTGACATTATATCTATCATTTTACCAGGTAGCAATATACTTCAACAGTTTGTTCTTGGGATTACACATATGTAAAAACTATTTAATTACTGACAATATTGGGCTTCCTTGGTAGCTCAGACAGTAAAGAATCTGTCTGCAACGCAGGAGACCTGGGTTCTATCCCTGGGTTGGGAAGTTTCCCTGGAGGAGGGCAAAGCAACCAACTCTAGTATTCTTGCCTGGAGAATCCCTATGGACAGAGGAGCCTGGCAGGCTACAGTTCATGGAGTCACAAAGAGTTGGACATGACTGAGCAACTAAGCACAGAACTGACTATATTTCTTCTTAGTCATAATTTCAAGAGTGTTTTCCAAACATCTAGATATGAAAATGTTATTCTTTTAGACTCAGATTTAAGAAAGAACCCAAATTTTGGAACAAAATGATAGATGCCAAGTACCTACACAGCGCCAAGTGAGATAGATCCTGAACTCAGAGAAGGAGATGAGAGTTGTCAGTCATCAGGGCAAGAGTCCCTGCATGCACATGGAGCCAGTAAAGGAGTCAAAAGATGACCACTCTGACATACCAAAAACATTCCTTCCTGAAAGCTACAAGTGTAAGCTTGCTGCGTATTAGAATCATTGGAGAGCTTTTAGAAATTTCCAGGCCTAGGTTGCACTCCATACAAATTAACTCAGAATGTCTGGAAGTAGGAGCTATTTGCCAGTAGGTCTTTTGTTCATTTGTTTCAGTTTCTTGTTTTTGTTTTCTTAATCCCAGGTGATTCCACAGTGCAACAAAATTTGGGAATGACTGCCCTAGGGCTTAAGGTAGCATAAGAACCAGGTATCACCCATCCTTAATAAGATTTAAGGGAAAATGTTTTACTGCAACTGATTGAATGAAGGGTGCTGCTGAGGAAGGCAAGAATGTCTTTGTATACTTGCAGATCAAGCAAAGCCTGCCCCTTGGGAAGGGGTTTGCCTGGGGCTCATCTTGAAGAGGACCCAGCCCAGCAGGGCTTCTAGCCAGGGTTGAAGCCACCAAGGATAAAGAGGTTTTGCATTGCTGGATGCAGAGCTGAGTGGCTACCATAGACGTTCTGTAAAGTGGACCACTCAAAGCTTCCCATGAGTTAGCACAGGTGCTTTGGCTTCCCATCCTGTATCACAGCACTACAAGTGGGTAAGCTGTCCCCACCCCTCTACCTCTTCTTCTTCTCCACCCTCTTCCCATTCTCTCAAAATCAGCAAGCAATGGAAAAGGGTCACAGAGCAGCTGGCAGAGAAGGAAGTGGACCTCCTACTCCTCCACATTGCTGGTGGAATGTGAAACACTGAGTCAGAATGTTGGAAAAACCTGAACTTGAAAGGAACTTCGTAGCTTTGATTAAGAGGTTTTAATTACTGAGAAGGGACTGTTCTTAGGACTAAAGATACAGAAAGGAATTTTATTATCTGAGAGTAATGTAAAGTTTGTAGTTCTTCCCAAGATTTCATCTGAATGGCAGGGAATAAAGATCCTGAAGTTGGGGGTTGAGAGACTGCCATCCCTTTTGGAGACAGCATCTTCTCGTATCTAGTTTACTGCCTTTGTCTCTGCATACTTACCTGTTTCTCTCTGTCTTCCCAAAGCAGTACTTTCCAAAATAACTATCTGCAGTGATGAAAAGTTTCTGTATCTGTCCTTCAACACGGCACTCGCTAGTCACAATTGGCTTCTGAGCACTTAAACAATGGTTAATGTGATTGAAAAACTGACATTAAAGTTAAGTAACTGCATGTGGCTGGTGACAACAGAATTGATATCACAGCCTTAGTGTCTACTCTCAAAACTGAAGCCAGAAAGGGCCTTTCCAAATTTAAGTCAAATCAAATGATGTGACTCTTCTGCTTATTATCTGTCAGTAGCTCTTGATTGTAATAGAATAAGATGCAAAACAACTTCTGGAACTTACAGCTTCCTACAGAACCTGGCCTGTCTGATCACATCTTTTGTTAATCTTACTTGTCTTACTCTGTCACTGCCCTCCCTTGTTCCAGCCACACTGGTCTTCTTGCTGTTCCTTGAACAAACTTACCAGACATATTCCCACATCAGAGCCTTTTCACTAACTGTTCCCTCCACTGGAAACATTCTTCACCCCAATGTCTACCTGGGCAGCACCTACACCTATTTCAAGTCTTTACTCCAATATTACATTCTCAATAAAAACTACCCTCATCCGTCAGCATTCTTGAACCCTTTTAATTATATTCCTTTTAACAATGTTTTCTTGTTTATGTTTTCCAAAACATTTATAATATTTTGATGTATCATATAATTTTATAACTCATTGTGTTTGCTTTATTGTCAGTCTTCTCCCATTGATAGCCTGGGATTTA
The DNA here is from genome assembly GCF_032452875.1 of Bos javanicus. Classification (NCBI taxonomy): domain Eukaryota; kingdom Metazoa; phylum Chordata; class Mammalia; order Artiodactyla; family Bovidae; genus Bos; species Bos javanicus. The sequence goes on along the minus strand of NC_083871.1, from coordinate 1,134,419 downwards.
GCCTCCTCAAGGTCAGAGATTTTTTGCTGTTTTGTTCACTGAAGCATTTAAAAAATCAAAATGTTCCAAGTACAATAATAGATGCTCTATCTAAAACTATTTGTTGATGAAGTGAATAAATGTTAAATTTTATAAGCTTTGTTTTATATGAATTTATCTATCTAATTGTGCCACTTTGTCATAGGGTAGATTTATTTATGATATCCTAAATTTGTCATCTGCTTAATCCCTGACACTTCCAAAATTGCGCTTCCCTTGTCATTTCTAGTGGGTTGCTTGTTTCTTCCTTCACTCTCTTTTTCTTAAGCTCTCCAGAGATTTGTCTTTTAATTATCTTTTCAGAAAATCAAAATTTGTTCTTTTCAATACCTCTATTTGATTTTTGCTTTCTATTTCATTAGTTTCTGCTAAAATATTTTTTCATTCCTTGGATTATTCTATTGTCCTTATAGAGAGTATTAAACCAAATTTTAGAATTTTTTCTAATATAACATTTTACAAACTATAAAGTTCTAACTATATCCTTAGCTGTATCACACATTTGAATAAAAGATATTCTGAATATCACTCAGATTTAAGAAATTTCTATTTTTCTTCCTTCCTTTTTTTCTTTCTCTCATGAGATTTTAGGAAGTTCTAGTTGTCAGGAAACTTGAAGTTAATCTTTTGAAATTTGTTTTCCAGATTAATTTCACTATAGTCAGGGAATGATCCTATGTTTCCAATCCTTAGAAACATATTGAACATAGCTCTTTGGCCTTTATTTTGGTCATATTTTCATAAATGCTTTATGGTTTCTTGAAAATAATGTGCATTTCCAATTGTTTGGTATAATCTATATGTGTCCACCACAAAGCCATATTAATCATCCTAGGCTTATTTCTGTGTTCTTACTGATTTTTGGCTGCTTAGTAATTTGCCAGTTTCTAAGAGATGTATGTTAAAAATCAACTACACTTAAATTACATCTGTTAATATTGTCTCATAGTTTTTCCTATTTATATATTTTAAAGTCACTTTATCAGTTACATACATTATTATTTAGTAAACATTTTAATCCCTAGTAATGATTGCTGATTCAACATTACTTTTTAATTAAAATAACATCTAGTTTCTCTCATTCATATTTACATGGTATACTATTCCTCTGTCTATAACTCCCAGTCTTTTTTCCTTACTTTCTGGATGTGTTATTTAGAAAGGCTATGTATTAAGTGAAGTCACTCAGTAGTGTCCGACTCTTTGTGACCCTATTGACTGTAGCCTGCCAGGCTCCTCTGTCCACGGGATTTTCCAGGCAAGAATACTGGAATGGGTTGCCATTTCCTTCTCCGAGGAACCTTCCCAGACACAGGGATCGAACTCAGGTCCTCTGCATTGCAGGCAAACTCTTTACCATCTGAGCCACTAGGGAATCTCATGTTTTTAAATTGCTTTAACAATTTTTGCATTTTAGCTGGGGATTCTAGTTCACATGCATTTGCTATCACCAATCATGTGTTTGGATTACTTTGCTTTATTACATGCTTTATATTTGTCCCACTGTTTCTACACTCCCTCCTTTTTTGCTTTCTTTCATTTTGAGAATTTTTGTAATATTATCTCATCACTTCATATATTTTTTGTTTACACTACATAGTTTATTATTTTGGTTCTAACATTTTAGCTACTGTTATCCTAAAGTTAATCAATAGTTTTATCTTCCTCTTTCAAATTCAAGTATATAACAGATGTTTAACTACAATCACCTCCTTTCAGCTTCGCTACTATGTTATCAGCTAGTCATTATTCCCCTACTCTCTAACGTAGTTATTTTATTTTTGTTTAATAAAATTTATCAGTGTTTTTATGAACATCTTTGTTCATTATTCTGCTCTGCTCTTGAGACCTTTAAGGAGACTTTGTCTCTGAAATACATTCTCTAGAATTAACATTCAAAGTGGTCTGATGGTGAACTACAACTTTTGTTCTGAAAATGTCTTTGTTACCCCAGTTCTTGAAACACATTTGTATTCAGTGCATCAATTTGGCACAGTTGCTTTTCTTTACATAACAAAATATTACTTATTAATTTCTATTTTTGAGCTGTTGGATGGAAGTGGGCCACTCTTTTGTAGATAATTTCAATTGCTTTCTCAGCTGCTTTTAAGATTTTATTTTTCTTTGATATTCTGTAGTTTCAAATCAAAATAGTGATAAGAAGGATTTCACTTATAAACTCTTTTTTGAAGAGTTATGTATTCTGTCCCTGGGCCATTGTTTAATTTTAGAAAAAAGAAAGGAATGGCTTATTCATTTCATGAGATACCTTTTCAGCATCAGTGGATACTATCATATTTTTTCTCCTATAATTTATTGATGTAATTGGATTATTTGAATACATATTTTCATACTTAACTACTTTTTTATTTCTGTATTAAAGCCCACTTAACATAGTGTGTTTGTTACTTTTTTTCTTTTTTTTTAATTGTATTTTAATTTTAAACTTTACAATATTGTATTAGTTTTGCCAAATATCGAAATGAATCTGCCACAGGTATACCTGTGTTCCCCATCCTGAACCCTCCTCCCTCCTCCCTCCCCATACCCTCCCTCTGGGTCGTCCCAGTGCACCAGCCCCAAGCATCCAGTATCGTGCATCAAACCTGGACTGGCGACTCATTTCATACATGATATTATACATGTTTCAATGCCATTCTGCCAAATCTCCCCACCCTCTCCCATTTCTTCCATCAACATTTTATTCTAATTTTGGTAATTTATATTTTTCCATGAAATCATGTTATTATCTTGGTTTTCAAAGTTGTTGTTGTCTTCACTTAGATATATGAAGAGGATTTCGAAAATTGCCTAATTTTATATTGCCATTAATGTCAGTGTGTGGGCAATGAGTTAGATCTAGTTTTATTTAGAGAAAGTGGAAGAACATGCTTATATTTCCAGTGTAGTGGGTCAAATTTATGCTCTTCCTTCCCCATTATATAATTTCATGTTACCACAAAATACTTAGGAAAAAGATTACTGTATTGACTATTTAAAAAAATAGAATAATATAGCAAATTTCCAAATCAGTCCTCCAGTTAGAAATTGCAATGTCAAAGAAAGTAAGTAGGAAAAAATATATGAATAAAAATATAGGCAAAAACATGAAAGTTATTAAACAAAATTGAAAGGATTATATGACAGAGGTCTACAGTATATAGATGTTTCAACATTAGAAAACTAATATAATAGTAATATTAGTGTCCATGAAAGCTATGTGTGATTGTCCTTAAAGATGGAGAGATGGTATGTATGGAGGTGAGGGATATAAGAAAATTAAATCATCATCTCTCCTAACAGGTAGGAAGCTGATAAAACTGTAAAGTGAATAGTTATTCAAGAGTGCTATAAAGAGTTAAATGCTGCAAGAAACAGCTACATGTGTTAAATGCAGTTGTCACTGAGGAGCAGGAAGCAAGAATGGAAAGAAATGTTAGGAGTATTTTTATTCTGTTAAAAGCGTAGCAAGTCAATTTGACTTTAAAAAAATATGTACAAGAATTGCAGTATTAAAAATTAAATGAAAAGATTCAAAAAATGGAGCTCAAAAAATGCTCCACATATGGAGCATAACCACAGTTATGTACTTATGTGTATACAAACACACTCATGCATTAAAAATGCTATCAGATAAATGCTGACATGCTCACAGTTTTATCACAGAGTAGTGGGATTATTGGCAAATATATTTTATCTTGTACTTTTTATATTTTGAAAATGTTCTCCACTACTTAAAGATAAATTTATATTTAGAAAAAGATATTTTAAATTAAATCTTCCTAATACATGCACCACTGTATTAAGTGCTAGGGATGCTGGGATATATAGCAGACAGACAACCACCAGCAAAAATGGTATCTAGGGTGATGTCTCCAGACAGTTGAGAGGACACTCACCTGCTCGCCACCTCTATCCAGACTTTCAATCCATTTGCTGTCTTGTCTTAGTCTTTTTTTCTTTGTCTTTTGTTACTCAAGGGGTAAGTGGAAGAGTTTACCAACTGTTGTCACTACTGAAATCATAGTAAAGGCAGAAAATTCTTGAGAACTGTTGCACTTTACACACTTTCAAAATGTTCATATTTCTACCCATAAAGCTGTGCTGGCTACTCATATATTTTCTAAGACAACAATGTGTTATTTGTATGGGAAGCTCTTTTATGGTAATGTTAATTTTACATGAACTTCCCATGTTTTAATCACTTTATTCTTAAAAATATGTTCATCTAAATGATTGCTTTAATGTGAGATTCTTGTTGTATTTGATATTATTTCTTATTGGGTATAAGATGCTTTTAGGTAAATGTCTTAAAAATCAAAGTCTTATAAGAAAAAAAAAGATATGCAACAGAGAAACAATGGCTAATGGGCTGTGACTTGTCACAAATGGGTTCAAAGTTGCATAACAGAAATCTATCAGCAGATAGGATTATGTACCTGGACAAAGACTGATTGCTTACAGTTAAGACATGAGTTAATTTGAGACCATTTCAGTTTGTTTGCTTTTTTTCCCTGAATGACATGAATAATATGATACTCCACTGAAAACAATTGAACAAGACTGGTAAATGCAGAATGCTTCAGACCATGAAATCCCAGTTCGTCCAATCATAGATAAATTTATCATGCCTATAGAGAGGTTACTGTTGCCATAAGTCCTGTTCTTCCCTCTGTGATAACTAGTAAAAAGAAGAGGGTCATGTTTGTCAAGTAATCTACTCAAGAATGTGTTTTCAGAAAAATTTTTGAACCAGAGGATTCTTCTGTAATTTAATTTCTTTTCCTTTTCATACTCTTGACAAATGCCTTTACAAAGTCTCTTGACAAGAGATTTTATGCATATTTGGAAACATTTCTGCTATCATGGTGAATAGTTATATAAGAAACACAACAGGTCCACCCAGGGGGCAGGGTAAAATGAGCTATGATCCTGGCTGTAACACTACTGTATGTCAAGTGTGAGCTAATCCCTTGAAGAATGTGTTCTGAAATGTGCGGGTTGGATAGAGGATTTACACAAGGAGGCTGAAAGCCATTTCAGGGCAGCTTCAGAAGCCTGACACAAAATTGAGAAACAAAGTCAAAAAACAGGCTGCAGTTGGAAATCATAGATGTGATCACAGACTCGACAGAAAAGTGAGTGAGTCCAGGTAAAAACTCAGCTTTGCCCTCTTTCCAGATAGTTGGTCTCCAGTTGAATGCTCAAGTCTTTTTATTCCTCCTAAAAGCTCAGTAGTCACTGAAAATAGAAGTTGGCCTCAAAGTTAGATCTTTTCTCCCATCCTCTCTCTTTTCCAAAACAACTTGTTCCTGCAGGAGGCAAAATAGTTGGGAAACCTGTGAGGTTTGCTGTCACTAATTCTGAGTAAAGGGGAGAATGCTAGAAGGAGTGTGAATTGGGCCCTTGCCAGGACAAGAACATGGAGACAATAGGCTCAGGTGATGTATATACCAGGTGGCCAGAAAACCCTGTATTCTGAGGGCACCAATGATGGGAGAGAGATGGAAGGATTTGTGAAAGTCCTCCTCACAGGCTGAGTATCTTTGGAGGCCAGCTGGTTCAAAGAAAGTCATACCTGGAAATTCCCCTAGGTTTGTAATTTTATTATTGTTATTATTTCTTTATTTTCCTATATTAATAACATGTTAACAGTTCAAAATGTAAATATATTTTAAAAGTATTAGAAAGGCTGTAATTGCCCTTAATAAATACCCAGTATGGATGTTATCTCTTCACTGTCATCCCTGTTCCTGAGAAAGAAAAAATTTACGTGACCCAGGTCTGACACTCAGCTTGGCAAGAGCCTGAATGATGCTAGTTTACTTCAATCCTGTCTGACTCTTTGCAGCCCTATGGGCTGTAGCTCTCCAGGCTCCTCTGTCCAAGGGAATCTCCAGGCAACAATACTGGAGTGGGCTGCTGTGCCCTTTGCTAGGGGATCTTCCTGACCCAGGGATGGAACCCAGGTACATAATTTAAGTTTCCTGCATTGGTAGGGGGGTTCTTTACCATTAGCACTACTTGGGAAACCCTGGCAAGAATCTACAACACCCCAAACACAGGTACTCCCACCTGGAGTTTCAAGACCTTGTTAGAATGTACCATTTCCAGGTCTAACACTTCTACTTTGTAAAGGGTCAGAGTTGTGACCCTCTTTTGCATAGCATTTATTAAAAAATGCATTTTTAGAGGAGTGATCTTTGGAGAAATTGTGGTTGTGGGAAGCCCAGAGCTGAGGGATGAGGGACATGGATGGAGAAACATGACCAAGACAACTTTTTCTAACTGATCCTGTCAGTTTCTGACCAGATCCTGTCTCTGGTCAGTTTCTAACCAGATCCTGTCTCTGGTCCAGATGGGACTTTTACAGACATGTCAGAAGAAGAAAAGAACAATTCTAAACCACAGGTTGTTCACTTTGGTAACCCTGCATGCTTGTCATACCTATAAGTGGAGATGTTTCCTTTTAACCACAGTTACTATGCATTAAGTGTCTTATGTGAGGCAGGCACAGCTTTACATCCTTTCACTCCTGAATCTTCACAATAGCCCCATGAAGTAGGAGTTATCATTAACACTGTTATACAGATGGAGAGAGAAGACTAACTCTCTCAAGGTCACACAGATGGTATGTGATAAAGGTGGCACTCAGTTCCTGACAGCTCTACTTCAGAGCTCAAGTTCATAACCATTAAGTTATATACCCCATTTTCAGCCAATATATTCTGAGTATCCTCATATATTAGAAATTTAAAGTCCTATTTATATGTTTTGTTTTGCTCCTATGATTAGCAACTAGATACTGAAGTTGGTGAAAACATAATTATGGTTTTGCATTGTTGAAATTTGCTATTTGACATTGGAATACATTTTTAAATGGTATGTATCAATTTAATACACATTTCTGACTTTATGTTTTTTTTGCTAATGACTTACTACGTGCTGATTATTTCATGTTTATTTTAGGCTAAGGAAATGATGTTAAACAAAAAGCAAATTTGAGTGATTTTCTTATTTGAGTTCAAAATGGGTCATAAAATAGCGGAGACAACTTGCAACATCAGCAATGCATTTGGCTCAGCAACTGTTAATGAATGTACAGTGAAGAGATGGTTCAATGTTTTGCAAAGGATACAAGAGCTTTGAGGATGAGGAATGCAGTGGCCAGCCATTAGAAGTTGACAACAACCAATTAAGAGCAATCATTGAAGCTGATCCTCTTAAAACTACATGAAGAATTCAATGTCCACCATTCTACAGTCGTTAGGCATTTGAAGCAAATTGGAAAGGTGAAAAAAGCTCAGTAAGTGGGTGCCTCATCTGCTGACCACAAATCAAAAAAGCCATCATTCTGAAGGGTCATCTCTTATTCTACACAACAGTCAATAAGTTCTCGATAGGACTGTGATGTGTGATGAAAAGTGGATTGTACACAACAACCAGTGATGACCAGCTGGACCAAGAAGAAACTACAAAGCACTTCCTAAAAGCCAAGCTTGCACCAAAAAAAAGAAAAAAAAAGTTCATGGTCACTGTTTGGTGGTCTGCTGCCCATCTGATCCACTACAACATCTGAGAAGTATGCTCAGCAAATAAATAAGATGCACTGAAAATTGCAATGCCTGAAGCTGGCATTGGCCAACGGAAAGGGCCCAATTCTTCTCCATAACAATGCCCAACTGCACGTTGCATAATCAGTGCTTCAAAAATTGAACAAATTGGGCTACAAAGTTTTGCCTCATCTGCCGTATTCATCTGACCTCTCTCCAACCAACTACTGTGTCTTCATCTAGACAACTTTTTTACAGGGAAAAATGCTTTCACAACCAGCAGAAGGCAGAAAATGCTTTCCAGGAATTTGTAGAATCCTGAAACACAGGTTTTTATGTTACAGGAATAAACAAACTTATTTCTCATTAGCAAAAATGTGTTGATTGTAATGGTTCCTGTTTTTAATTGTAAAGATATGTTTGAGCCTAGTTATAACCATTTAAATTCATGATCTGAAACCACAATTACTTTTGCACCAAGCTTCAATAAATATCTTTCACACATTGACCTAATCTCTAAATTATTAAGACAATTTATTTTTTAATTTACAGCAAAAAAAATTGTGTCTCAGATTGATAGTTTCTTCTCTTCTAGGGAAATGACATGTTCTCTACTTTCATTACAAATTTCAATTTTTTATTTCTATATCATGTGTCAATTGCTAGGATATTACTGGTTTACCTCTCCTTTTTGCATGAACACTTTACAAATTGTTATATAGTTTTTAACTTTTCACAATTTGGAGGCAAATATTTTTCCAAATGATTCTCTGCTTTCAATTTTTGGATGATTTTGTATACAGTTTTTATATTTTATTTAGCCAAAATAATATTTTCCTTAGTAATTCTTCCTTTGCTCTTATAAGTCTTTGTAAATCAAAGGAAAAATAGATAATCATTAATATTAACCCACAGTACACATAGTGTGGTCTGATGACCAATGTCAGTCTAAGATATGGTGGCTACCTGTCAGTAGTCAGTAACAGAAATTGAGAGGGGCTTCCCAGGTGGTGCTAGTGGTAAAGAACCCTGCTGCCAGTGCAGGAAACATAAGAGAAGCAGGTTCCATCCCTGGGTCAGGAAGATTCCCCTGGAGAAAGTCACGGCAACCCACTCCAGTATTCCTGCCTGGATAATCCCATGGACAGGGGAACCAGGTGGTCTACAGTCCATAGGGTCACAGTCCATAGGACTAAAGCAACTCAGCACCCAAGCATGCAACAGAAACTGAGAACCATTTAGAAACTTCTATAGAAATATGACCGAGTGTTTTCTGTCTATTGAGCCCAATACTTTAAAAACAGAGTTTACATTTTGTATTGTTTTAAATTCAATTTTTCTAATAATTCATTAAAGAATTGTCATTTTTTCCCATTTTTAGCACTTGAAAAAGGAGACAGCATAAAAAAGAGGTCTGCTTTTGTTTTATTTATGTACATGCATAATTTAAATACATAAGAAAGGTTATTTGATATATGTCATGTGCTCAGTCACTTCAGTTGTATCCAACTCTTTGTGACCTATGGAGGAGGCTGCCAGGCTCCTCTGTCCATGGGATTCTCCAGGCAAGAATACTGGATTGGGTTGCTCTGCCTTCCTCCAGGGGATCTTCCTGACCCAGGAAGCGAACCCACATCTACAGCATCTCCTGCATTGCAGGCAGGCTCTTTACCCACTGAGCCACCTCCAAAGCCCAATATATGTTACAGTATATACGTAAACATTATTTATTTAAAAAAATTCGGAGCAAAAAAATGGTGGACTGGGACACTGCAAGCTCTTGCTTCCTGACAGAAACATCAAAAAAACAACCAACAGTTGTCAGAACAAATTTTGTTGAAGCTGTAGAAAACAGTGGTTCCTATCCATCATGCAAATATCCATTCAAAAAAAGGCCATTTTTTAAATGGTAGGAAACTTTTGTGGCATTTTTACTCACCTTTGCACTCCCTTCCCAGTACAGTGGTGATCTTCATCTTGATCAGATGGAATCCCGGTGCCCAAATCCACACCATTGAACCAAAGGCTGCAGAACAGACTTTACTTGCAAATTATTGTGTAGACCTATTCTAACTTTTCTGAAGAATATCTGAAAGAATGACATAAAATACCTCTCTCTGCTTTGTATGACTTGAACTGTAAACAAGAAAAGTGAAGAGTACTGTCTGTAAAAGTTATGAGGTAGTCACCACAACTACATCTGGGCAAGTATCTCACAAGCATCTGGGCAAGTAATAGTGGGTGACACACACAATAGGCCATCAGAGACCCAGAAAAGAAGCTGAGGCAAGATGGTTTGGGAAATTTTAGACACTCAACAGCAGCATGCAGACAGAGGAATTTTAAAAATCACATGCTCAGAGAAGCTATATGCTCAGAGAAATCCAGATAAGACCTTAAGTTTTCATCTTAGGATGAGGTCTAAGCTCAGAGAAAGCTTACCTGAGTGATTAAAAAGTTTTCTAGCATGGAGTCAAACTCTAAAAACTGGAGAGATGACCATTCTCTCTTTTTAAAATTGTTTTTGTTTGTTTGTTTGCTGTTTGTCTTTTTGTTGTAGTTTTTTTTTTTTTTTTGACTTGTTTTAGCACCTAGAATTCAAGAAAATCTGTCAAGCATGAATATGAGCTAAAGGAATAGAGACCTCAACGATCACTCATGACAGGACAAAGTCTTTGTAAAAATAGCTTGGATAAGTCTCAAATGGACTAGCAGTTCCTTCAACAATCAAAAACAAAAGCAATCATAAAAGCAAATCTTGGAGGATGGGGAGAATCTAATTTCCAGAGTTATCATATTATAATCATGTGATTATAATATATAATCATATTTTATGGCAAGACAAAAGAATTTAAACATCGAAAAAACTCTCAGCCTTTCGGCCTCCTCTCTCCCCTCTACTATGCACTGTATCTGCATTATGCATTGAACAAACTTTCCCCATTGGTGGAAATACCTACTCAACAATAAAGAGGAACATTCTCCTAACACCAAGACAACTCCTTGAAAGATAACATTCCTTCTTAATCTGATAAAGGAATCATGATGACCCACGCCCCACTATTCTCTATATTTTATTGACTGTTATACATCATTTAATGTATAGCCTTCTGTCTCAAAAATTTATATAAATGTGCTTTGACTTCTAATGAGAAGAGTTATCAGAGCTTTTGGAGAGGCTGTTCCTGGATTATAATCTTTAATTTGACTCAAATAAAATTTTCCATTTCTTAGATCAACTGATTAATTTTTCATTGACAATAGTCAAATATCCAATTTTTAACTAAATACTCATGACATATATTGAAAAAGGAAAAGATTAACTATTTAAAATTTCAAAATAAATTGAAAATAGATTCAAAGAACCATGTCTGAGGAAGAGTAGGTGTCATATATACTAGAAAAAGACTTTAAGACAACTGTCTTAAATGTTCTCAAAAAGCTAAGATAAAAATGAGGATGGAGAAACAGAATACATCAGAAAAATAATATATGAACAAATTGAGAATATAAATAAAGAGGTACAAATTAATATTAAAATAAAACAAAGAGAAATTGTGGAGCTTAAAAGTATAATCACTAAAGTTAAAAATTTACTACAAGGGTTCAACAGCAGATTTGAGAATGTAGAAGAAAAAAAGCTTACTTGAAGATAGGATAACTGAAATTATTAAGTCTGAGAAGCAGAAAGAAAACACAGACTAAAGAAAAATGAACAGAGAGAAACGGACTTGCGGGCTACTGTAAGTCCCACACTTACATACCAAAAGTGCATATATATGTACTTACGGTAGTTCCAGAAGAAGACAAAGAGAAAAGGGCAGAAATATTATTTAAAGAAACATGAAAAGCTTCCCAAATTTTATCAAAAATATGAACCTTCAAATCTAGGAAACTCAATGAACTCCAAGTAGAGGAACCCAAAGATACTCACACTAAGAAAAGAAACAATATAATCAACATTTCATAAGACAAAGGGAATTCTAAAAACAGCAAGAAAGAAGTCGCTTGTAATGTACAGGAAGTCCTCAATAAAATGACCTGCTAATTTCTCGTCAGAAATCTTGGAGGTCAAAAGCAGGGAGATAGTATATGTAAAGTAAAGGGGGAAAATGTCATCCAAGAGGTAAGTATGACAAAATTGTCCATCAAAAATTGATGGAGAAATTAAGACTTTCTTGGATAAACAAAAATTGAGCAAGTTTATTACCACTAAACTCCCAATATATGAATTTATAAGGGGTAATTCAGGTTGAAATGAGAAAAGGCTGGATAGTAGCTTGAAAGGGTATAAAAATATAAATATCTCCAGTAAAGGTAAATACATAAACAAAATAAAAGTAGATAATACTGTAATTTTGGTTTGTAACTCTACTTTTTACTGTGTACAAAATTTAGAAGATGCTAACATAAAAATAATTGTGGATCTAGTGATCTGTATAATTTATACATTATGGCACACAATTTATAAAGGTTATTTGTGATGTCAAAAAAAAAAAAAAAGGGAGGAGAGGAATGGAAGTATATAGGGAAATTCATATATATATATATATATATATATATATATATATATATATATATACACATATCCAAAAGGCACCAGAATGGCTATACTCTGGTATATATAAAATCAGACAAAATAAACTTTAGTAAAAAACTGTTACAAGAGTCAAAGAGAACATTATATACTGATACAAGGGGTCAATCACAAAGAGGACACATCAATTATGTGCATCTATGTGTGTGTGTGTTTCTACGTACAAGAAACATCAAAGCCCCAAAATATATGAAGTAGGCATGGACAGAATTGATGGGAGAAATAAACAGCTTTATAATACTAACTGGAGACTTTAATATCCCACTTACAATAATGGGTAGAACAACTAGACAAGCAATCACTAAGAAAGAGAAAACTTGAATAACACTATAAGTACACTGGATTCAACAAAGACAGAGCCTTTGCTCAACAATAGTGGAATATACATTTTCACAAATGCACATGTTAGGACATAAAACAAGTCTTAATGGGCTGTCATTTCCTTCTCCATCAGTTCAGTTCAGTTCAGTCGCTCAGTCGTGTCCGACTCTTTGCAAATCCATGAATTGCAGCACACCAGGCCTCCCTGTCCATCACCAACTCCCGGAGTTCACTCAAACTCATGCCCATCGAGTCAGTGATGCCATCCAGCCATATCAGCCTCTGTCATCCCCTTCTCCTCCTGCCCCCAATCCCTCCCAGAATCAGAATCTTTTCCAATGAGTCAACTCTTCGCATGAAGTGGCCAAAATATTGGGGTTTCAGCCTCAGCATCAGTCCTTCCAATAAACACCCAGGAATGATCTCCTTTAGGATGGACTGGTTGGATCTCCCTGCAGTCTAAGGGACCCTAAAGAGTCTTCTCCAACGCCACAATTCAAAAGCATCAATTCTTCAGCACTCAGCTTCCTTCACAGTCCAACTCTCACATCCATACATGACTACTGGATAAACAATTGCCTTGACTAGACGGACCTTTGTTGGCAAAGTAATGTCTCTGCTTTTCAATATGCTATCTAGATTGGTCATAACTTTCCTTCCAAGGAGTAAGTATATTTTAATTTCATGGCTGCAATCACCATCTGCAGTGATTTTGGAGCCCCCAAAATAAACTTTGACACTGTTTCCACTGTTTCCCCATCTATCTGCCATGAAGTGATGGGACCAGATGATCTTCATTTTCTGAATGTTGAGCTTTAAGCCAACATTTTCACTCTCCTCTTTTACTTTCATCAAGAGGCTTTTTAGTTCCTCTTCACTTTCTGCCTTAAGGGTGGTGTCATCTGCATATCTGAGGTTATTGATAATTCTGCGGGCAATCTTGATTCCAGCTTGTGCTTCTTCCAGCCCAGCATTTCTCATGATGTACTCTGCATAGAAGTTAAATAAGTATCTTATCAAGTTTATTGATCTTTTTATAAAACATCTTCTGACATCACTGGTTTTCTCTATTGATTTCCTCTTGTCAAATTCACTCATTTCTGCTCTAATTCTTAAGGGAAAAATGTACAAACTTAGATATGGTTTTAGATCTTTCTTCATTTAAATGTATTCACTCATCATAAATTATTAGTAATAGCCACAAAGTTCACAAAAAACTTACCAATATAATCACATGGACCACAGCTTTGTCTAACTCAGTGAAACTATGAGCCATGCTGTGTAGGACCACCCAAGACAGACGGGTCGTGGTGGAGAGTTCTGACAAAACGTTGTCCACTGGAGAAGGGAATGGCAAACCACTTCAGTATTCTTGCCTTGAGAACCGCATGAACAGTATGAAAAGGCAAAAAGATAGGACACAGAAAGATTAACTCCCCAGGTTGGTGAGTGCCAAATATGCTACTGGAAATCGTGGAGACATAACTCTAGAAAGAATGAAGAGATGGAGCCAAAGCAAAAACCACATGCAATTGTGGATATGACTGGCGATGGAAGCAAGCTCCAACACTGTAAAGACTAATATTGCATAGGAACCTGGAATGTCAGGTCCATGAATCAAGGCAAATTGGAAGTGGTCAAACAGGAGATGGCAAGAGTGAACTTTGAAATGGATTACAATGGGTGAATTTAACTCAGATGACTATTATATCTACTACTGTGGGAAAGAATCCCTTAGAAGAAATGTAGTAGACATAATAGTCAACAAAAGAGTCTGAAATGCAGTACTTGGATCCAATCTCAAAAATGACAGAATGATCTCTGTTCATTTCCAAAGCAAACCATTCAATATCACGGTAATCCAAGTCTATACCCCAACCAGAAATGCTGAAGAAGCTGAATTTGAATAGTTCTATGAAGACCTACAAGACCTTTTAGAACTAACACCTGAAAAAGATGTCATTTTCATTATAGAGGACTGGAATGCAAAAGTAGGAAGTCAAGAAACACCTGGAGTAACAGGAAAATTAGGCTTTGGAGTACAGAATGAAGCAGGGCAAAGGCTAATAGAGTTTTGCCAATAAAACACACTGGTCATAGCAATCACTCTCTTCCAACAATACAACAGAAGACTCTACACATAGACATCACTGGATGATGAACAGCGAAATCAGATTGATTATATTCTTTGCAGCCAAAGATGGAGATGCCCTATGCAGTCAGCAAAAACAAGACCAGGAGCTGACTGTGGGTCAGATCATGATTTCCTTACTTGAAAATTCAGACTTACATTGAAGAAATTAGGGAAAACTACTATACGATTCAGGTATGACCTAAATCAAATCCCTTATACAAATCCCAAATACAGTGGAAGTGAGAAATAGATTTAAGGGACTGGATCTGATAGACAGAGTGTCTGATGAATTATGGATGGAGGTTTATGACATTGTACAGGAGAGAGGGATCAAGACCACCCCCAAGAAGAAGAGATTCAAAAAAGCAAAATGACTGTCCGAGGAGGCCTTACAAATAGCTGTTAAAAGAAGAGTAGTGAAAAGAGAAGGAGAAATGGTAAGACATACCCATTTGAATGCAGGGTTCCAAAGAATAGCAAGAAGAGATAAGAAAGGTTTCCTCAGGGACCAGTGCAAAGAAATAGAGGAAAGCAATAGGCTAGAAAAGACTAGAGATCTCCTTAAGAAAATTAGAGATACCAAGGGAACATTTCATGCAAAGATAGGCTCGATAAAGGACAGAAATGGTATGGGCCTAACAGAAGCAGAAGATATTAAGAAGAGGTGGCAAGAATACACAGAAGAACTGTACAAAAAAGAACTTCATGACCCAGATAATCATGATGGTGTGAACACTCAACTAGAGCCAGACATCCTAGAATGTGAAGTCAAGTGGGCCTTAGGAAGCATCACTAGGAACAAAGCTAGTGGAGGTGATGGAATTCGAGTTGAGCTATTTCAAATCCTAAAAGATGATGCTATGAAAGTGTTGCACTCAATATGCCAGCAAATTTGGAACTCAGCAGTGGCCACAGGATTGGAAAAGGTCAGTTTTCATTCCAATCCCAAAGAAAGGCAATGCCAAAGAATGTTCAAACTACCGCACAATTGCACTCATCTCACACACTAGTAAGGTAATGTCCAAAATTCTCCAGGCCCAGCTTCAACAATACATGAACCATAAAATTCCAGATGTTCAAGCTGGTTTTAGAGAAGGCAAGGAACCAGAGATCAAATTGCTAACATCTGCTGAATCATCAAAAAAGGAGGAGAATTCCAGAAAAACATTTATTTCTGCTTTATTGACTAAAGCCTTTGTGTGGGTCACAATAAACTGGAAAATTCTGAAAGAGATGGGAATACCAGACTACCTGACCTTCCTCTTGAGAAACCTGTAAGCAGGTCAGGAAGCAACAGTTAAAACAGGACATGGAACAACAGACGGTTCTGAATAGGAAAGTGTGTATGTCAAGGCTGTATATTTTCACCCTGCTTATTTAACTTATATGCAGTGTACATCATGTGAAATGCTGGGCTGGATGAAGCACAAGCTGGAATCAAGGTTTCTGGGAGAAAAATCAATAACTTCAGATATGCAGATGACACCATCTTTATGGCAGAATTCTTATACGATTCCCTGGTGGCTCAGATGATAAAGACGATAAATCTTCTGCC
This sequence comes from Bos javanicus, assembly GCF_032452875.1. NCBI lineage: Eukaryota > Metazoa > Chordata > Mammalia > Artiodactyla > Bovidae > Bos > Bos javanicus. Next base: position 1,118,220 of record NC_083871.1, on the reverse strand, counting down.
TGCATTGCTGGAGACCCAGGTTTGATCCCAGGGTTGGGGAGATCCCCTGGAGAAGGAAATGGCCACCCACTCCAGTATTCTTGCCTGGAAAATCTCATGGATGGAGGAGCCTGGCAGGCTACAGTCCATGGGTCGCAAAGAGTCAGACACGACTGAACAACTTCGCTTTTGCTTTTGCTTTGTGGCAGAAAGTGTAGAACTAAAAAACTTCTTGAAAGTCAACAAGGAGACTGAAAAAGTTGGCTTAAAGCTCAACATTCAGAAAACTAAGATCATGGCACCCGGCCTCATCACTTCATGGCAGGTAGATGGGGAAACAGTGGAAACAGTGACTGAATTTATTATTTTTTTGGGGGGGGGGCTCCAAATTCACTGCAGATGGTAACTTTAGCCATGAAATTAAAAGACACTTAGTCCTTGGAAGAAAAGTTATGACCAACCTAGATAGCATATTAAAAAGCAGAAACATCACTTTGCCTACAAAGGTCCATCTAGTCAGGCCATAGTTTTTCCAGTAGTCATGTTTGGATGTGATAGGTTGGACTATAAAGAAATCTGAGCGCTGAAGAATTGATGCTTTTGAACTGTGGTGTTGGAGAAGACTCTTGAGAGTCCATTGGACTGCAAGGAGAGCCAACCAGTCCTTGCTAAAGGAAATCAGTCCTGAATATTCATTTGAAGGACTGATGTTGAAACTGAAACTCCAATTCTTTGGCCACCTAATATGAAGAGCTGACTCATTTGAAAAGACCCTGATGCTGGGAAAGATTGAAGGCAGGAAAAGAAGGGAATGACAGAGGATGAGATGTTTGGATGGCATCACTGACTCAATGGACATGAGTTTAATTAAGCTCTGGGAGTTGGTGATGGACAGGGAGGCCTGGAGTGTTGCAGTCCATGGAGTTGCAAAGAATCAGACACAACTGAGAGACTGAGCTGACTGAACTGAGCTCCAAAGTGGAAGCAACCAAAATATCCATCAACAGATGAATGTAAACACAAAATATGATATATACTTACAATAGAACATTATTTATTGAAATTCTGATACATGCTAAAATATGTGTGAACCTGGAAGCTTTAAGCTCAGTGAAATAAACTAGACACAAAAAGACAAATATTGTTTGATTCCACTTATATAGATTTTGGGTCAGTTTCAGGCTCTTGACAATAATGTTATTGGGTAAGAATGCTCGAGGTACTTGCCAAGGAGCATGCTTCTTTTGATGAGCCCCCAGAGATGTTTCTCTGATTAAGAGACTAGCCGGACTGACCCTTGTGGTTCGTATTATGATTGCAGAACACAACCATCAAGGAGATTTGAAAAATAAGATTTATTACTCTGAAATCCTGCAGTATATACAGCACACCCAAGAGTCACACAGCAAGGTTGTTGAGTAGAGAAGGAGGGAGTATGGACCAGGGGCCCTTTATTGGGGCCTGTATGTGGAGTGCTTAAGATTTCATGGGTTCATGCTCTACCTGATGAGTTTGATGAGTTTCAAACCTAAAAGCAAGAATTTAGGGCATGGGAAAGGAAAAATAGGGTCCCTTTCTAAAAGGGGATCTTCATGACTGGGGAGTGACATAGTTTCTTACCTAGTTGTTTTCCTAGCAGTTTTTTCATACAGCTGGCAGTATTCTTATTTGAGATGGATGTCTGTGAAGTGGATACCTCGGCAATCAAAAGCTTAGAACCAGGCATGACAATAAGGTACCAAGAAAAAGAAATTCATAGAAACAGAAGGCAGAATAGAGGTGGGGGTCAGCAGAGGAATGAGGAGTTTTCCTTTAATTGGAAGAAACTTTCTGTTTGATGTGATGAGGAATTTCTAGAAATGGATAATCATGATGGTAACACAACATTGTGAATGTAGTTCATGCCACTTAATGCACACCTACAAAAGGCTAAAATGGTAAATTTTATGTAATACAGATTTTACTACAATAAAAAATATTTTTTCAAAGTCAAGTAGTGATTTGATTAATCTTATCCAAACTACCTTTCTATTATCCTCTGTCATGTATTGTTTTTGTATTGATTATCTTCCAGTTTTAAGCTCTTTTGAACTCTGATTCTGATTGTCCGTTGTAGCCTCAGTACTACAATCTATTATATTGTTGATAGCTTTTTTCTCACGGAAAAATTATTCTTCAACATGATTTTAATGGCCACATAGTCTTCAGTTATACAGACAAAGCATAATATACTTCTTTCTTCAATGGAGGTCATTTAGGTTATTTATAATTGTACTTAATGTTGCAGTGAATATTCTTAGTTCAGGATTTTTTCAGCATATCTAGACACAGGAGATATGGGTTTGATCCCTGGGTCCAGAAGATATCATGGAGGAGGAAATGACAACCTACTCTAGTATTCTTGCCTGAAAAATCCCATGGACAGAAGAAATTGGAGGGCTATAGTTGATAGGATAGCAAAGAGTTGGACACACCTGAGCAACGGACGACACATGCAATTATTTCCCTGGTATAATTTTAAATGAATTTCAACCTTTAGAGTTGAAAATTACATCTATATCTAAATATCATCTATCATATAAGGAAAAGAGAGGGCTACAGAAAAATTGACTAATTTATACAACTAGAAGCAGTTCATGGAAGTAAAAATATCCCTATACTATTAACAAAACTAAGAAAGGCCTATATGCCTCTTATTTCTGAAAATATTTTCATATTTTCCTAGACTTAAAAAATTTAATTGCCTTTCTCTGTGCCTTATCCATTCTCCTATTAAAGATCTGGCCTTTCAGAAAATGATTTGCAAAATTATTTTGAAATATACATTGTGTATTGTGCAGAAAAGATTTAAGACATCAGTTTGAGACTGCTATTCTTGGAAAGATCTTCTTGCGTGGTAGGATTGGCTGGTATCTGAGAACTGCTATTTTGGGAGTGTTCTCACTATTCCCTAATTAATGAGAATGTCTCATTGCACTTAAAGTATTTGAACAAGCAATATGATTTATGCTAGGCATCCTCTTTCCTTGGAATTGGAATTTGGATACATACTAAGTAAAGGTTACCTCCAGGATAGACAATATTTCACATATGTTATTACAATTTGATTCTGTTTGGAATTGAACAGGTTCTCTGTGACTTCACTGGAAGATGGATATTGAAAGCTTGCACTGGTTTCCTCTGGCCTTCACTCCTGCATGTTTCCCTTTACCCCCTGAATTCTGTCGTTTCTTGGTAATAATCTGAGCCATAAGTGTGACTGTATGTTGAGTCCTGTGAGTCATCCCAGAGAATCACCTAGCCTAGGGGAAGACCAGGGGACCTGAACACGTGTTAATCTTTAGAATTAATGTATATATTATTTCCAAGATTTACTTTCACCTTTTTTTAATTCTTTATAGTATGTTTTTATTTGAAGGAGGTTGGGTGTGTGCAAATAAAATTTTAGTCTCCAGATTTATCCTTCCCCAAACACTTCCTGCTGAAGTTCTTACTCCTGGCTTCATATGCACCATGATTTCATTCTTTTCTGCTTATGTGATAATCCTGGTAAAATTTCAATGTTAGGCTGAAAGAAAATCATTAATAGGGATGCTTTGTTAAACAGTTTCTGCTCTTTTACTAAGTTTCTAAGCATTATATGTTTTTTAGTCTCTGAACCTGTGAAGAAAGCAAATTCTTAAAGTCACTCTGGCAAGAAGTATTTGTCAAGATCAGATACTGACTGTGAGTTCCAACTTCAGTCCATGTACCTTTTACATGATGTAAATTTCTCCTAGCTCCTTGAAATATATTATTACTTTTGCTTTTACAATGTTATGATTTTTCATGTTTCCTAGTTTTTATAAGCTTTTTAAATGAGGGGTGGAAAAAAGTAAAGTATGGGCTACAAGCCAGACATTGATTTTATACAAAAAATATTTTAATGTATTTCTCAGCAGTTATTTTTTTCCATGCAAAATCTTTAACAGAGAATGTAAGTTCTATATTGTAACCCTGTTAATACAGGGCTGTTCATATATATTAGAGGAAAAAAAGATATAGAGAAGGGCTTTGGGAAGATAATGTCACCTTCTTTTAAAAAAGTGACTCACAGAGTACAGTATATAATGTAACTCATAAAGGCAGGAAGAATTATTCAAGTTAATTAGAAGTAAAAAAGGCTTTTATATTGTTTTATATAATTGTGCTTCTGCAGAGTAAAGTTAAATATCTTTATAAAATGAAGTCTTTTAGTACAAGCTGCCAACTATGCAAATAATTTTGTCATTTTTAGAACGTGCAGAAAAAGAACACGATTTGTTGTATTAAGTGGACAAGAGATGACTTCAGGATTGACAAGTGATGGTCATGTCAGGAAAAATAGACTCCAATGTTCCAGGAAAGGAACAAACTCAACAGAGGAATAAAATCTATATGAAAGAAGCACTTAGAGAGACATATTTGTGCATCAATTATAACAAGAGCCAAAATGCCCCAAAAAAGTAACCCAGGAGACAGACCATATTGACAATTAAATGTCTGAATCTGATTTTTAAACTAAGATAAGAAAGATCTGCAAGTCTGTCTGTTTCATGACTTTTCTGTTCTGAGTTCTAAATTTTGACATATTCTTTTTGGCTGTAAGAGGTTGTATATTAAAGTTATATGTTAAACAATTATGCATAGGCTGTTTATTTTCCAACTCTTTTGTCAGGTATGTCTTCCTATTCATCTTCAAATATCTTTGAAATTTTAGCTCATTATAAATTCTTGCTTCACAGTTCTTATGTCCAGCATAATGGAACTCAGCAAATGCCCTCACCAAAAAATTACTCTTAAAGTAGGATGAAACTGTCAGAAACATCATTTTCAACACTGTAGATTGACAAAAGGCATACATCCAACTAAGCAGAATCTATTCATGAAAACTATTGAACTTCAGATTTTAAAAGCGTGAGTCCCTGCATCGTTGCATAGAGTTGATCCCATCTGTTTCCCAGCAGGCCTGTCTGTGGTTTTCAACCAGGATATGGCAGATTGAAACCAGTCCTTTGATGCCTCTACTGTGGGAAACTCACTTAACTTGGAACACTGCCAATTACAGCTGGCACCTCCATGACAAGCAACCAGGGTCTCCTCTGCAAACCAACAGCTTACATGAGGGAGAGGTTCTGTTTCATGCAAGCAGTGGCCCAGAACATTCAATCAGTTCAGTTGCTCAGTTGTGTCTGACTTTTTGAACCCATGGACTGCAGCACACCAGACTTCCCTGTCCATCACCAACACATGGAGCTTGCTGTAACTCATGTCCATCAAGCCAGTGATGCCATCCCCAATCATCTCACCCTTTACCATCCCCTTCTTCTCCCACCTTCAATCTTTCTCAGCATCAGGGTCTTTTCAAATGAGTCAGCTCTTTGCATCAGGTGGCCAAAGTATTGGAGATTCAGCTTCAACATCAGTCCTTCCAATGAATATTCCAGACAGATTTTCTGTATGATTGACTGGTTTGATCTCCTTTCAGTCAAAGAGACTCTCAAGAGTCTTCTCCAAAACCACAGTTCAAAAGCATCAGTTCTTGGGTGCTCACCTTTCTTTATGACCCAACTCTCACATCCACACATGACTACTGGAAAAACCATAGCATTGACTAGATGGACCTTTGTCAACAAAGTAATGTCTTTGCTTTTTAACATGCTGTCTAAATTTGTCATAACTTTTCTTTTAAAGACACTTGCTCTTTTCAAGGAGCAAGTGTCTTTAAATTTCATGGCTGCAGTCACCATCTGGAGTGATTTTGGAGCCCCCAAAAATAAAGTCTGTCCCTGTTTCCATTGTTTCCCCAACTATTTTCTGTGAAGTGATGGGACTGTATGCCATGCTTTTAGTTTTTTGAATGTTGAGTTATAAGCCAGAACACTAGCTTGGAATTTAATGGGAAGTTTTATTTACTTATTTATGGCCTCCCCCAACATCCTGTGGGATCTTAGTTCCCCAACCAGGGATTAAACCCAGGTGACAGCAGTAAAAGCAGAGAGTCCTAACTACTGGGTCACCAGGGAATTCACCAGGAAGTTTTAGAAGGTGAGACAGTCACTGAGGGCCTGATAAGCTATGCATATATCCTGGTAGACCAGAGGCTTGCATAAGCACAGTGGAGAGCAAAGAGAACCTAAGCCATACAATCACTCTTTGGCCAGCAAAGCCTGGATGTTGATGTTTACAGACAAGAAGCAGAGTCTAGTGGAAAGTAAGAGCTGGGAGTGGTTTGAAGATAGCTGTGTTTATACACAAGTGAGCTTAGTGTAGAAGACTTCTGAGGTGGCTTAGCCCCACTTTTAATAAATTAAGCTCTGTAAACACAGGGGCACACCCTGGAAAACCAATCATAAAAATAAAATCAAGAAAAATAAAGTAAGCAGAGATATGAGGATGCACATTTGCAGAAACATAGTCTTTATAATTCAGTTCAGGCCAGTTATCAAACAAACCAAAAAACAATAATCACCAGAGAGGATAATTATGTATATATAGGTTGTGATCCAATACTTTACATCAGGTGGTCCAAAATATTGAAGCAAAGAGCTGACTCATTAGTAAAGACCCTGAGGCTGGGAAAGATTGAAGGCAGGAGGAAAAGAGGATGACAGAGAATGAAATAGTTAGATGGCATCACCGACTCAGTGGACATGAGTTTTAACAACTCTGGGAGATGGTGAAAGACAGGGAAGCCTGGTGTGCTGCAGTCCATGAGATCACAAAGAGTCAGACACAAATGAGTGACTGAACAACAAAATATGGTTTGTGACAGTGCATTGTCTTATACAACCACTATTCAACCAAAATTTATCACATGAACAGAAACAAAAGTATGCCAAATAATCAGGAGAAAAGTGTCAATAGGAAGTGTCTTGAAGCAACATCAGATACCTATTTAGCAAAACTTTCAAAAAAGCTACTATAAATGTGTAAAGAATGAATGGAAATCTTGTCACAAAAGTAAAGCCATGTATAATGACAGAAAATAAATAAAGTAGAATTTCAGTCAGAAGACTGATTAATTTCAGAAGAAATTACATGTACTTTTAAAAAAGAAACAAATGGAAATTCTGGAATCAAAAGGTAATAAAATAATTTTTATTTTTATTTAAAAAAACCCGTAAATAGTGAAAAATTTTCTAGTGGGATTCAGTGACAGATTAGAGGTGGCAGAAAAAAAAATCAGAGAATTTAAAGATAAATCAATAGAGACTATTCAATACAGAACAGAAAGAAAAAAAGGCAGCGGGGTGATATATTGAAAATACTGAAAGAAAAAAAATATCAAATTAAGGCAAATCTAGAGACAGAAACTAAATTAATGGTTTCCTGGAGTTAAGGTGGAAAATATGATCAAAATTTACATTTTCTCAATTACTAATGAGTTTGATTCACTTTCATATGCTTATTGGCCATTTATGTGACAAACTTTTAAAAAATGCTTGTTAGGCCTTTGCCAAGTTTTCTCCTGACTAGTTATTACTTTGTAGAAGGTAGGCTATATATATTCAATATTTTAATTGTCAAATTTTGTTAGTTTCAAAATCTTTCAAATTGGGGGCTATCATTCAGTAATCATAAACTGAATTTTAAACATCATTTTTTTTTTTGCAAAGTTGAGATAATTATATATCAAATACATTTGTAAGAAATAATAGAGATCCCATTTACCTCCAAAAGTAACTTACAAAACTGTAGCACACTCCACGGCCAAAGACACTGAACTGGTCACCGTAGTGACACCTCATGCCAACATTTTAGAGCCACACCTACTCTCCTCTGTGTAGGGAAATTAACAAGATGGCACCAGTCAGGCTCTCTTGCCGTATTCCATCACACCCTTTCGCCCTATGTACTGTAAACAATGATTTTGCATGATTGTGCAATAGATGAGATCACTTGTAACACTGATCACGTGCATAAGGAGGTACTTGTTAGGTCGCAGCCTACTTTTTGTGGGACACCTGTATGAGCATCAACATGAAAGCCTTGGATGCTTCTGCATTTGGGCTACACTGGGGCAACATCATGGTCACGCTATGTGAGGGTAGGTTATCGTGATGTTTTGGCTATGTTATGGTTATGTTATGGCTTCTGTTATGTTATGGCTTCAGCCAGGAGAGAGGCTGCTTTATGGCTGCTGTGCCAGCCAGGAGGGAATAAATGCATCTGCAGTTCCTATGGCTCCTCGCATCTTCTTCCAGCCTCTTAGCTTACACCTTGCCTACTCTGGGTTCAGTAGACAGTAAGGACAGTGTGAACAGCAATATAACTGGCATCACAAACAGGATCAGTGAGACACTCTGCCCAGATGTTTTAACCCCTGGAAACCATTGATTTGTTTGACATATCTAATACTTGTAACATTTGAGTATGTTATATAAATGAAATCATATAGTACATAACATTTTTGGATTGACTTTTTTCACTGAACATAATTTTCAGAATCTTCATCTAGATTGCCACATGTGCCAGTAGTTCATTCAACTTCATTGCTGAGTCATAGTCCATGGTATGAGTGCACCTCAGTTTATTTCAACATTTATGTAATGGAAGGACATCTGGATTGTTACATTTTTGACTATATGAATAAAGCTGTTATAAATGTTGATATGCAAGCTTTTTGGTGAACATGGAGTTTTATTTCTCTAGGATGCCCAATAGTGCATTATGGTGCTGTATAATTATTGCATAAAGAAACCATCAAATTGTTTTTAAGAGTATCTATACCATTTTTCATTCCCACCAGCAGTATATTAAAGATCCCGGTTTCCCGACATTCTCTGCCATCATTTGGTGCTGGTAATATTTTCTTTATTTCAGCCATCTGAGAGGTATATAGTGATATTTCATGGTGGTTTTAATTTACATTTCCTTAATGGTGTTGAACATCTTTCACATGCTATTTTCCCATCTATATGTCTTTATGACATCATCAATAAAATTTCTCTTCACAAAATTTTGTCCATTTTCTTCTTTGTGTTTCATTACCACTAATTTGCAAGAGTTCTTAATATAAATAATAATCCTTTGTTGTACATGTGATATTTTTTCTCATTCTGTAATTTGTCTATCAATACTCTTAACAGTGCCTCTGACAGATAAAATTTTACTATTTTGATGAAATCAAAGTTATCAATTTTTTTCTTTTAAGAATAATGCTTTCAGTTTCTGATCTAACCCTAGATCTAGAAGATTTTTTGCCTTTTTTCTAAATGTTTATAATTTTACATTTAAATTCATGGTCTGTATTGACTTAATTCTTATGGAAAATATTAAACTTGGGTTTAAGTTTATTTTTCTTTTCTTTTTTTTTAGACATAAAGCTTTAATGAGAATATTACAGTGACAGCATGTGTAGCATGACTCTTTTCATCTAAGTTTTCAAGAAGACTGCTTATGAATACAAAATTAATCCTAATATCATGGAAATACTGGCAAGAAAATAACCTACCAAATTCATGACAGTATTTTAACTTGTGGTATATATATGCTGATATCATGAACAGATAGCAAGAAAGTTTATATTCAAATCTCTATAAAATATAAGTTGAAGCAAATATTACTGAATGTTCATATTTTTAGCATAATGGATTGGTATTAAGATGATGGTAGATAACATAAATGGAGCATTTACTGTGTGCCTGGAAATAGTCTAAGGTTCTCAGCTCTGGCTGTACATTACAATCACCAACTAAGTCATATGAAAAGATTCTGATTTAACTGGTTCTAGGCTGTAGCCAGGGCATCACTATATTTTAAAAGATACACAGGTAACTATAATGGTCAATCAGGAGTAAGAACCATTGGTCTAAGAACTTTTAATTTATTATATAATTTCTCACAACAGCCCTATTTAGTTAGATTCCATTCCTCACCTCCCACTCTTTGTTAGTGAAGAAATGTTCCAGTCTTTTGTTATGTTATTCTCTATACTTTCTTCTTTTGCATTTCTCTTAAATTAAATCACATTTTGCCTGCCAGGAGAAAGATCCATATTGCCTAGGAAGCTTTTTTTTTTTTTTTAATTACAGTCGATTTATAAGATTATGTTAGTTTCACGTGTACAATACAGTGATCCAAGAATCAAATGCATTAATAATGATCACAAGTCCAGTAAACATATGCTGCTATATAAAATTATTATAATATTATTGTCTATATTTCTTATCCCAGTGACATATTTATAACTGGAAGTTTGTATGCCTTAATTCCCTTCACCTATTTTGCTCAAACACCCATTTCTCTACCTTCTGGTACCACCAGTTTGCACTCTGTCTCTCTAAGAAGTCACTCAGTTGTGTCCGACTCTTTGCAACCCCATAGACTGTTGCCCACCAGGCTCCTCCCTCCATGGAAAGTCTTTATAAATCTGTTACTCTTTTATTTGTTTTGTTTTTAGATTCCACACATAAGGGAGGCTATACAGTATTTGTCTTTCTCTGTCCGACTTATTTTACTTAGCATAATACATTTGAGGTGCAACCATCTTGTCACAAATGGCAAGATTTATTTTCTTCTTATGGCTGGGTAATAGGCCATTGTATACGACATCTTCTTTATCCTTCATCTATTGATGGACGTGCATGCCTGCTTGAAGTCACTTCAGTTGTGTCTGATTCTTTGCAACCCTATGAACTGTAGCTCACCAGGCTCATCTGTCCATTAGATTCTCTAGGAAAGAATACCGAAGTAGGTTGCCACGGCCTCCTCCAGGGTTTTCCCAACCCAAGGACTGAACATGTGTCTCTTGTGTCTTCTGCATTAGCCAGTAGGTTCTTTACCACAAGTACAATCTGGGAAGCCCAACTGACAGACATTTAGGTTGATCCCACGTCTGGGCTATTGTCAGTAATGCTGCAATAAACACAAAAGTTCATACATTTTTTTAAGTAAGTGGTTCTGTTTTCTTAGGGTGAATATCCAGAAGTGAGATCGCTGGATCATATGTTAGTTTTATTTTTAATTTTTTGATGAAACTCCTCCATACTGTTTTTCTTAGTGGCTGTACCAATTTACATTCCCACCAGCAAATATATTCCCTTTTCTCCAGCTTTTGTTTCATGTAGTCCCATTTTTTAAATTTTTACCTTTGTCGTCCTTGCCTGAGGAAAGTGAAAGTGAAGTCGCTTAGTCGTGTCCGACTCTTTGTGACCCCATGGACTGTAGCCCACCAGGCTCCTCCATCCATGGGATTCTCCACGCAAGAATACTGGACTGGGTTGCCATTTCCTTCTCCAGGGGATCTTCCTGACCCAGTGATCGAACCCAGGTCTCCTGCATTGCAGGCAGACGCTTTAACCTCTGAGCCACCAGGGAAGCCCACTGCCTGAGTAAACAGTCAAAAAATATTGCTAAGACCAATGTCAAAGAGTGTACTGCTTATATTTTCTTCTAGAAGTTTTACAGTTTAAGATCTTATTAAGTCTTTAATGAATTTTGAGTGTATTTTATATATGATCTAATTTCCTTCTTATTGTATGTCAGTTAGTCCAGTTGCTCAGTGAAGTGTGACTCTTTGTGACCCCATGGCCTGCAGCATGCCATGCGTCCTTGTACATCACCGGCTCCCATAGTTTGCTCGAATTCATGTCCATTGAGTTGGTGATGCCATCCAACCATCTCATTCTCTGTTGCCCCCTTCTCCTCCTGTCTTCAGTCTTTCCCAGCATCAGAATTTTTTCCAAGGAGTCAGTTCTTCACATCAGGTGGCCAAATATTGGGGCTTCAGCTTTCTCATCAATCCTTCCAATGAATATTCAGGACTGATTTCCTTTGGGATTGACTGGCTTGATCTTCTTGCAGTCCAAGGGACTCTCAAGAGTCTTCTCCAACACCACAGTTCAAAAGCATCAATTCTTCCATGCTCAGCTTTCTTTATGGTCCAACTCTCACATCTATACATGACTACTGAAAAAACATAGCTTTGACTAGATGGACCTTTGTTGGCAAAGAAACATCTCTGCTTTTTAATATGCTGTCTAGGTTTGTCATAGATTTTCTTTCAAGGAGCAAGCGTGTTTTAATTTCATGGCTGCAGTCACCATCCGCAGTGATTTTGGAGCCCCAAAAAATCTCTCAAAAAATATGTCACCGTTTCCAGTTTTTCCCCATCTATTTGCCATGAAGTGATGAGACCAGATGCCATAATCTTAGTTTTTTGAATGCTGAGTTTTAAGCCAACTTTTTCACTCTTTTCTTTCACTTTCACCAAGAGGTTCTTTAGTTCTTCTTCGTTTTCTTCCATAAGGGTGCTGTCGTCTACGTATCTGAGGTTATTGATATTTCTCCTGGGAATCTTGATTCTAGCTTGTGCTTCATTCAGCCTGGCATTTTTCATGATATACTCTGCATATAAGCTAAATAAGCAGCGTCTCAATACACAGCCTTGACGTACTCCTTTTCCAATTTAGGACCAGTTGTCATTCGATGTTTGATTCTAACTGTTGCTTCTTAACCTGCATATAGATCTCTCAGGAGGCAGGTAAAGTGGTCTGGTATTCTCATATCTTTCAAATTTATTGTGATCCACACAGTCAAAGGCTTTGGTGTAGTCAATAAAGCAGAAACAGATGTTTTTTCTGGAACTCTCTTGCTTTTTTGATGATCCAGCAGATGTTGGCAATTTGATCCCTGATTCCTCTGCCTTTTCTAAATCCAGTTTGAATATCTGGAAGTTCATGGTTCACATGCTGTTAAAGCCTAGCTTGGAGAATTTTGAACATTACTTTGCTAACATGTGAGATGAGTGCAATTGTGTGGTAGTTTGAACATTCTTTGGCATTGCCTTTCTTTGGGATTAGGATGAAAACTGACCTTTCCCAGTCCTGTGGCCACTGCTGAGTTGGCTAAAGATTTGTCAACTTCTTGATCTTTTCAATGAAGTAGCTTTTATTCTCATTTATCTTTTCTATTGCTATTTTGGAGAATATCACAACAACCCACTCTGGTATTCTTGCCTGGAGAATCCCATGGACAGAGGAGCCTGGCGGGCTACAGACAATGAGGTTGCAAAGAGTCAGACATGACTGAAGCGACTGAGCGCATTGTTTTTTCATCTCTATTTTACTTATTTCTGCTGTTACCTTTATTGTTTTCTTTATTATACTAACTTTGAACTTTGTCTTTCTTTTTCTAGTTCCTTTAGATGTAAGGTGAGATTATTTATTTGAGATTTTTCTGGAGTAGGCCTATATTACTACAAACATTTCTCTTAGAACTGTCTTTGCTCCACCCCATAGATTTTGGGACATTATGGTTCTACTTTCATTTATCTCAAAGAATTGTTCTATTTCCTCTTTGATTTCTTTAACGACTAATTGCTTACTTAGTGGCATGTTCCATATTCTTCAAATATTTGTGTTTTTTTCAGTTTTTGTTCTTATAACTTATTTCAAATTTAATTGGTAGTGAGCAGAAAGAAAGCTTGATATGATTTCAGTCTTAAATCTACTGAAACTTGCTTGTGATCTAACATGTGATCTATCCTGGAATAGGTTACATGTGTACCAGGAAAGAATGTGTATTCTGCTGTGTGTGTGTGTGTGTGTGTGTTAATCCATCTGATCTGATGTGTAATTTACTGCAAATATTTCCTTATTGATTTTCTCTCTAGATGATTTATCTATAGATGTAAGTATGTGTTAAGGTCTCCTAATATTATTGTATGAGTGTAAATTTATCCTTTATGTAATATTTCCTTTATATATTTAGGTTCTCTGATGTTAGGTGCATATATATTTACAAGCATGATATCTTCTTTTTGGATTGATCTCTTTGTCATTATGTTAGATTCTTCTTTGTCTCTTTTTTTCTGGGGGAGGGGGTTTAAATTCTTCTTTGTCTCCTGTGGCTGTTTTTGTTTCAAAGTGTAGTTTGTCTGGTATGAGTATTGCTACCCCACCTTTCGTTTATTTCCATTTGTGTGGAATATCTTTGTCCATCCCCTCACTTTCAATCTATGTGTGCTGTTAAATCTGAAGTGAGTCTCCTTTAGACAGCACATATATGGGTCTTTTTTTTTTTTTTTTAATCAATTCAACTATCTTTTGACTAGAGTATTTAGTTCATTTACATTTAAAGTAGCAGTTAATAAGTATGTACTTATTGCCATTTTTTTACTTGTTTTCTGATTGTTCTCCATTTCTTTTCCCTTATGATTTGACAAATTTCTTTAGTTTTTTGCTTGTTTCCTTACCCTTTATTTTTGTATATTTGTTGTTGGTATTTGGTTACCATGAGGTTCTCATATATAAACCTATATATCAACATATTATATAGCAGTCTATTTTAAGTTCACAGTCACTCAGTGTGAGAGTTGGACCAAAAAGAAAGCTGAGCACTGAAGAGTTGATGCTTTCGAACTTCATAGCTGGAGAAGATTCTTGAAAGCCCTTTGGACAGAGAGATCAGACCAGTCAACCTAAAGGAAATCAACCCTGAATGCTCACTGGAAAGACTGATGCTGAAACTGAAGCTCCAATACTCTGGACATCTGATGCAAAGAGCGGACTTATTGAGAAAGACCCTGATCCTGGGAAAACTTGAGGGCAAGAGGAAAAGGGACTGACAGAGGATAAGATTGTTAGATGGCATCACTAACTCAATAGACTTGAGTTTTAGCAAACTCCAGGAGATGGTGAAGGACAGGGATACTTAGTGTGCTGCAGTCCATGGGGTCACAAAGAGTTGGACATGCCTTAGCAACTGAACAACAACAGTTTTAGTGCATTTTGTAAGCACTTCACTTTTACTTCCACTCCTCATATTTTATGTTTTTGTCATCTTTTACATCTTTTTATTTTATGTATTCCTTAACTAATTATTTGGGAAAGACTAGAGATCTCTTTAAGAAAATTAGAGATTTCAAAGGAACATTTCATGCAAAGATGGGTTCAATAAAGAACAGAAATAGTATGGCCCTGACAGAAGCAGAAGATATTAAGAAGAGGTGGCAAGAATACACAGAACTGTACAAAAAAGATCTTCACGACCCAGATAATCACAATGGTGTGATTGCTCACCTAGAGCCAGACATCCTGGAATGTGAAGTAAAGTGGGGCTTAGGAAGCATCACTATGAACAAAGCTAGTGGAGGTGATGGAATTCCAGTTGAGCTCTTTCAAATCCTAAATGATGATGCAATGAAAGTGCTGCACTCAATATGCCAACAAATCTGGAAAACTCAGCAGTGGCCACAGGACTGGAAAAGGTCAGTTTAGTTTTCATTCCAATCCCAAAGAAAGACAATGCCAAAGAATGTTCAAACTACTGCACAATTGCACTCATCTCACACACTAGTAAAGTAATGCTCAAAATTCTCCAAGCCAGGCTTCAACAAAACATGAACTGTAAATTTCCAGATGTTCAAAGATTTAAAAAAGGCAGAGGAACCAGAGGCCAAATTGCTGACATCTGCTGGATCATAGAAAAAGCAAGAGAATTCCAGAAAAACATCTATTTCTGCTTTATTGACTATTCCAAAGCCTTTGACTGTGTGGATCACAATAAACTGTGGAAAATTCTGAAAAAGATGAGAATACCAGACCACCTGACCTGCCTTTTGAGAAATCTGTATGCAGGTCAGGAAGTAACAGTTAGAACTAGACATGGAACAGCAGATTGGTTCCAAATAAGAAAAGGAGTATGTCAAGGCTGTATATTGTCACCCTGATGATTTAACTTATATTCATAGTGCATCATAAGAAATGCTGGGCGGGAGGAAACACAAGCTGGAATTAAGATTGCCAGGAGAAATATCAATAACCTCAGATATGCAGATGACACCACCCTGATGGGAAAAAGTGAAGAAGAACAAAAGAGCTTCTTGATGAAAGTGAAAGAGGAGAGTGGAAAAGTTGGTTTAAAGCTCAACATTCAGAAAACTAAGATCATGTCATCTGGTCCCATCACTTCATGGCAAATAGATGGGGAAACAGTGGAAACAGTGTCAGACTTTATTTTCTGGGGCTCCAAAATCACTGCAGATGGTAACTGAAGCCATGAAATTAAAAGACACTTACACCTTGGAAGGAAAGTTACGACAACCTCAACAGCTTATTAAAAAGCATAGACATTGCTTTGCCAACAAAAGTACACCTAGTCAAGGCTATGGTTTTTCCAGTAGTCATGTATGGATGTGAGAGTTGGACCATAAAGAGAGCTCAGCGCTGAAGAACTGATACTTTTGAACTATCATGTTGGAGAAGAGCCTTGAGAGTCCCTTGGACTTCAAGGGGATCCAACCAATCCATTAAAAAGGAGATCATATGTGAAACGAACCGCCAGTCCAGGTTTGATGCATGATACAGGATGCTCAGGGCTGGTGCACTGGGATGACCCAGAAGGATGGTATGGGGAGGGAGGTAGAAGGGGGGTTCAGGATGGAGAACACGTGTACACCCGTGGTGGATTCATGTTGATGTATGGCAAAACCAATACAATGTTGTAAAGTAATTAACCTCCAATTAAAATAAATAAATTTATATTAAAAAATAAACAAATAAAAAGAAGATCAATCCTGAGTGTTCATTGGAAGGACTGATGCTGAAGTTGAAACCCCAATACTTTGGCCACCTGATTCAAAGAGCTGACTCATCTGGAAAGACTCTTCTGCTGGGAAAGATTGAAGGCAGGAAGAGAAGGGGACAACAGAGAATGAATGGCTGGATGGCATCACCAACTCAATGGACATGAGTTTGGGTAAACTCCGGGAGTTGGTGATGGACGGGGAGGCCTTGCGTGCTGCGGTCCATAGGGTCAAAAAGAGTCAGACACAACTGAGTGACTGAACTGAACTAACTAATTATCTGGCTTCCCTGATAGCTCAGTTGGTAAAGAATATGCCCTCAATGCAGGAGGCCCCAGTTCAATTCCTGGGTTCAGAAGATCTTCCGGAGAAGGGATAGGCTACCTACTCCAGTATTCTTGGGCTTCCCTTGTGGTTCAGTTGGTAAAGAATCTACCTGCAATGTGGGAGACCTGGGTTTGATCCTTGGGTTGGGATGACCTCCTGGAGAAGGGAAAGGCTACACAGTCCAGTATTCTGGCCTGGGAAATTCCATGGCCTGTATAGTCCATGGGGTTGCAAAGAATTGGACACGACTGAGCAACTTTCACTAATTATTAAACCCAGGTATCCTGTCTTGCAGGCAGATTCTTTACAGTCTGAGCCACCAAAGAAGCATAACAAATTACCACAAACTAATTGACTTAAATCAACATATATTTATTTTATCACTTGCAGGGCAAGAATCTTGGCTTAACTGTGTCCTCTGCTCAGTTTCACAAAATTTATGGTGAGCTATGGTGGGTCCTCACCTGTACATTGGGGTCCCCTTCCAGGCTCATTCAGGCTGTCAACAGAACCCATTTCCCTAAAACTATAAGACTAAAGCCACTAGACAGTTCACACATGACTCTCTGCCTCTTCAGGATAAGCAGGAAGGGAGTTTGTTTTGAATCTCTTCCTCCAGGGGTCTTCTTTTATAGAGTTTACCTAATTAGGTGAGACAGAATAATCTTCCTTTTGCCCTAATTCAAATAACTCATTGGGAAACTTACTAAGACGACACAAATTTCTCATCTTTGCCATATCAGTTAATCTAATCACAAGTGTAAAATCCCCTCATATACACAAACTACAACCATTGTCAAGGGCAGGGTGGAGGGAAGGAACTTGAGGCCTAGTCTCGAATTATTACTGTCATATTTTCTGTATTCTCTTTAAGGTTCACAATCAGACTTGGATCAGAAAATGATATTTATGTGTGGTACGATGTGGCAGTCCAACTTCATTCCCCCTGTAAGACAGATGTGTCTGCCCCATCTATTGAACAACTCCTTCTCCGCCCATTGTCTGCAGTGCCACACCTGAGATATAGCAAATGTAACTAGGATGTATGTGTCTGTTTCTTTGGTCTATTTATTCCATTCCTATACCTGAATCAAGGTCACATTATCTTAATTTCTGTATCTTTATAAACTCTGATAATCTGGAAAAATAACTGCCTTTTTTAACTCAGGGAATACTTTTTAAACTCAAAGAATATATTTCAGGCCTTTGATTTTTTTTTTTTTTCACATTAATTTTAGGATCAGCATGTCAAGTGACTTGAAAAATTCTTGGAGGCCTTCTACTGAAGGTATATTTTATCTATAGACTAATCTGAAAAAAAGTAAATCTTTACATTAATGTCTCTTCTTATTTATAAATATAGTAAACATCTCCATTTACTTAAACCTTCTTTAATCTTAAATTAACTATTATAATTTACTTCTTACAAATTTGGAACATGTTTTTTGTTAAATTTTTTTCCTAAGTATCTTTTGTTTTTAATGGTGCTGCTACTATATGTGTCAGCTTTTAAAAATAAATTTCTAACTGTATATCTCTGGCAAACAGAAATATAATTGATTTATGAAAGTTAATCTTATATTAAACCACATCATAAAACTTTTTTATTAATGTTAATAATTTGTCTGTAGATTATTTTTAGCCAAACACTCTAATTTTATGTTGTCATTTTCAAGATACATACTTTTTGTTTACTTTTTTAGTCTTGATGCATCTATTATCTTGAAAAAATTTGTAATAGTTACTGTGGTAATGTACTGATTGTCTTGTTAAAGGGAATGCATCTAAAATTTCACAGAATAATGTTTTTTGTAAGTTTTTAGATATTCTTTACAAGTTAAGAAAATTTCCTTCCTTTTCTAGTTCACAAAGATTTTTATCATAATCACATTTTATGATCCAGCAATCCCACTGCTGGGCATACACACTGAGGAAACCAGAAGGGAAAGAGACACATGTACCCCAATGTTCATCGCAGCACTGTTTATAATAGCCAGGACATGGAAGCAACCTAGATGTCCATCAGCAGATGAATGGATAAGAAAGCTGTGGTACATATACACAATGGAGTATTACTCAGCCATTAAAAATAATTCATTTGAATCAGTTCTAATGAGGTGGATGAAACTGGAGCCTATTATACAGAATGAAATAAGCCAGAAGGAAAAACACCAATACAGTATACTAACGCATATATATGGAATTTAGAAAGATGATAACAATAACCCTGCGTACGAGACAGCAAAAGAGACACTGATGTATGGAACAGTCCTATGGTCTCTGTGGGAGAGGGAGAGGGTGGGAAGATTTGGGAGAATGGCATTGAAACATGTAAAATATCATGTATGAAATGAGATGCCAGTCCAGGTTCAATGCACGATACTGGATGCTTGGGGTTGGTGCACTGGGACGACCCAGAGGGATGGTATGGGGAGGGAGGAGGGAGGAGGGTTCAGGATGGGGAGCACATGTATACCTGTGGCAGATTCATTTCTATATTTGGCAAAACTAATACAATTATGTAAAGTTTAAAAATAAAATAAAATAAAATAAAATTCACAGCCCCAAACTGCAATTATGTTTGCACCAACCTAATATATGTATAACTAAATCATTTTGCTGTAGATTGAAAACTAATAAAACATGATAAATCAAAAAAAAATCACATTTTTAATTTGACCAAACACTTTTGCACACATATTTATAAAATTAAATTATTTTTCTCCATTACATTGTTAATTTGATGAATTGCATGATTAATTTTCTGATATTAAATAATCTTTGCATTCCTAAAATGCAAATTCATAATATATTTCATTTTATCTTTTTTGGGTATTTTGTGTGCAATATTGTTAAGATTCAGTACACAATTTTATTTATAAATAAAATTGGTCTCTAATATACATTTTGTGGGTTTTCTGGATTTGATATAAAAGTTAAGCTTAAATCTTAGAATGAATTATGGTACATTCTTTATGGTTTTTCATTCTGTGAAAATTTGTAAGGCATTGAGTTTATCTGTTCCTGGACCATTTGGTAAAAACTCTAAAGTTAATCATATGGAGTTTTTAGATTATTTTAAGGAAGATTTTTCAAGCACTCATCCAATATTTTTGATGGTTATTGACCATTCCAATTTTATGTATTTTTGAGTCAACACTGTAAATTATGTTTTCTAGGAGTTTGTCTACTTTATTTTAAATTTTTAAATTTAACTTTCCTAGTAATATATTCAAATAGTTCAAAACAAGGTACACATTTATAAAAAGTTATACATTGAGAAGTCTCATTCACAACTTTTTCAGTTTTCCTTCTTTATTTCTTGCTCCAAAATATTTACTTTTATTATTTTTTCATCCATACACACTTTAGTATGAAAAAAACATGAAAAAGCATAACTGAATAAGCAGGCCAGAAAAGTAAGAACAATCCTTCATATCATCTAGTATCCAGTCTGTTTTGACTTCCCTGATTTTATCACACACGTCTAATTGTAATTTGGTTTATTTGAATCTGAATCTACAAAGGCTGATCTTTTGCATTTGGTTGGCAAGTCTTTTTCTTACCTTTAGTAGGTTCTTTTGGTGGTGATGTTTTTTCATGTTTTAGAGTTTGCGTTTGTAAAGTTCTTCTTTTGTGGGTGTTTTTTCCTTTTTCTTTGGGCTCACTCATCCTTGTCTGGTGATTCTGTGCTTGCCTCCAACCCTGCTCCAGGGCACCCAGTTGAGAATCATGTTTTTTCGTGGCAGCTAAGAACCATGTTGATATTGGGAATACTGTTGACCCTACTTTTATTCATTTTTAAATTCTGTTCAGTGTTTCTTTTTGCAAACATAATATATACATATATATTTTCTTATTTTGTTTCTTTCTTGCAGAAAAAAACAAATGTGTGTGAACTTTGTACACTGTTCAGCACTGTCAGCAGCAGTAGTCTGCAGGTAGGTGAAATGGAGAAGACAAGACATGGACCCTCAGCCCAGAAATGGATCAAAGGTACAAAGAGGGGTGTGGTTTGTCTTGGTCAGCAGCCTTGTGGAATCTAAGTGGTGATTTGGAGTAAGCAGTCTGACAAACATTGCTTAGAAGACATGGCTCATAAGAGGTGAAGCAGGCCGTCTCAGATTTCCTTATCTTTACTGTTTGGGGGATTTTTGTAAGAAGAGATATAATGAAGGAGATGTTAGAGGAGAGAGAAGTCAGTAGGTAGGGATAGCAGCCTCAAGGAATAACTGCTGCCTCATGGAGGGGAGGGCTGCCCAGGTCCCTGGTGGGCACTAATCTTGTGTACATGACAGAAAGCCATGGGGAGTCAGAGAAGGATACAAATGAAAAGTGCAAGATCAAATCCTTAAAAAAAAAAAAAAAATCACCTCTGTGGCAGGCAGAATAATGCTCCTCTATTTCCCACACCTGAAATACTTTTGTTTTTATATCTAGAATTTGTCAATATGTTAGCTTATATGGCAAAGGGCATAGTTGCAGATGGAATTAAAATGGCTAATCAGCTGATTTCAAATTGGGGAGATTATCCTGGATTATCTGGTTGAGCCCACTGTAATCAGAGGATCCTCAGTAGTGGAAGAGGGAGGCAGAAGAGATTCAGAAGGAGATATGACCCCAGAAGATCCAAAGGAATTCCCTGGTGGTCCAGTGATTAGGATTCGGTACTTTCACTGCTGTGGCCCCAGGTTCAATCCTGGGTCCAGGAACTAAGACTCCACAAGCCAGGCGGTGAGGTCGAAAAAAAAAAAAAAGACCAGTGTAAGGAGTCAACAAGCTACTGCTGGAAGGGACCACTAACCAAGGGTAGCTTAGAGAAATTCAAAAAGGCAAGGAAACCAAATCTCACCTAGAACCCCAGAAAGAAACACAGCATAACTTGATTTTTAACCCAATGGGAAGTGTTTTGGACTTCTAACCAACAGGATAGTGAAAGAATAAATTTACGTTGTTTTAAACACTAAGTTTGTGGTAATGTTTTTACAGCAGCATTGGAAAGTAATGCAAAATCTCCTTATGTATAGATACATCCTGAAGTAATCCTCTTTATATTTTGTATGAATTTTAATTTGCATTTCTGATTTATAAAAAGATATTAATCTAAAACTATATCCACATATGATTCAGAGTTAGACAGCATGAAAAGTTAGATTTTGTACTGAATGCTGTTTTACAATTATCAGTGTGAATCAAAGCTGGACTCCCACATAATTAATACTAATTAGGGAACCTGTTCATGAGAGGAACCCTCCTAGGACAGAGTTAATTCTAGAAAGTTTTAGAAAAGCTTACAAATAAAATCATAGCAGGTGGTGAAGAAAGGCAATTTTGAGTGTTGTATAGAACCCATCACAGTAATTCACCCAACCTAGCCAGTCTAGCTTCTATCTGATCCCACTTAGAAGGGAGATGTAACTTAAAATGTAAATTACTATTTTTACTATGTACTATGCAAGACCTTAGTGTGCAAGCCAGTATCATGTGTTGCCCCTCAAGTTAAGAGAGAATTCTTCCCTGTCAGCACACAGCACTTCATGATTTCATTTGCAAATTCATTCAACTTAACTGAAAATTCCAGAAATATGGTGACAATCGACATTTTGGCAAATTTTGGCAGTTGTGGTATTCAGCACCTGGACAGAAGCAATAGAGCCTGCAGATGGCAGGACAGAGATGTGTGATGGTGGATATGTCCTGGGCAGAGGTGCCTTGCAGTGGTAGAGGTACACAGGTAGTAGCACCAGGATTAGACATGGACACCAGCAGGATATGGTGTCAGAAGATTTCCATACACTTGAATACAGTGTCCTTGACTGACAATAGAGGGACATTGGTTCAGGAAAAAGAGTTACAAAGTCTCTTTTGCTTGACCAAGCAGCTGAGGAACATCCTGGAACTAATAAGAAATCACTGGGTGACATTTTGATGCTTCTGGGTGATACTGAGGAGGAGGGGAGCAAAGCCAAGGGAGTTTTAGGTACTGTGTCAGGTGGACACAGCAGTCAAACCATACCGTTCAATCCTATTAGAATTCATGCTTCCTTGACTCAAGCTTAGTGATGAAGCATGGGTCCCACATAGCATTTCTGGATTTTCAGTGAACATTAGTAACCATACCATGTTGCATTGATCTGTGACAAGCTATTAATGACTTTGGTCTCAATCCACCATTTTCCACTGTCAAATCATGAAAGGAGTAAGTTAAATATCTGAAGACTTTTCTGAGAGCAAGAAGGGGCAGAACAGGTCAGTAATGTATACAGGAGGATGCCAATCAATTCCAGGAAAGATGATTTCCTCTCCTGAAGCTTTACCAATTGCTTTCCACAAATCTTGACAGTATACACAGTTTATCATTATTAACTATTTCTCCTGTTCTCAGTTGGCATAAAAAAACTGTCAGATTAAATTCCACTATACAATTTCCCTGCATTAATAGTCTGTAGGTATTTTACCCCACTGGCATTCAGAACCTCAAGAATATTTTAGTCTTACATATTAGGAATTTTACTCTTGACTTCTCACAGACATGTCACACCAATTTTTCTTGATTAGTACTGTAGGTTAAAACAAAATAAATTTAAAGACATAGATTTGGGGATGTGTTAGTCTTTCCTCCACATTGCCAAATACTACACTTCTGAAGAAAATTCCATAAAAGGAAAAAGGTACTTGGTCAAATAGAAAGTCAAAGATTCAGGAAAACCAGAAAGGCTCAGTTAGATTTTTTTTTTTTTAGTTGTATCTGTTTTGTCCAACTTTGCACACTTAAATAATCTGGTTCGGTTTAAAGTTTCTCATTACAAACAAATGTATTTTCTTTAATTTCAAATTTAAAGTATGCAAATAAAAATGAAAAAAACACAATTGTTGCCATCCAAGGTAAAACATGTTTAACATTTTGCTATTTTTCTTTGAAATATGTTTCTACATTGTTTAAATAACTAGATTATATATTAATATATTATATATTAATATATTATATATTATACATTTACACTATTATTTTTAGTTAATCTTATAAAGCAGAATTTGTCCATGCTGTTACACATTCTTTGAAAATATACTAGTGCAAAATTTAGTTTTCATTTGTCAAACTTCTGATATTTGTCCCCTTCCCAATATATATCTGCTAATAGCTTTGTAAAATAAACATTTTTGTTCATCAGCTCAGTTCAGTTCAGTTCAGTCACTCAGTCGTGTCCTACTCTTTGTGACCCCATAAACTGCAGCATGCCAGGTCTCCCTATCCATCATCAACTCCCACAGTTCACTTAAACCCATGGCCATCGAGTCAGTGATGCCATCCAGCCATCTCATTCTCTGCCGTCCCCTTTTCATCCTGCCCCCAATCCCTCCCAGCATCAGAGTCTTTTCCAATGAGTCAACTCTTTGCAGGAAGTGGCCAAAGTATTGGAGTTTCAGCTTTAGCATCATTCCTTCCAAAGAAATTCCAGGACTGATCTCTTTTAGGATGGACTGGTTGGATCTCCTTGCAGTCCAAGGGACTCTCAAGAGTCTTCTCCAACACCACAGTTCAAAGCGTCCATTCTTTGGCACTCAGCTTTCTTCACAGTCCAACTCTCACATCCATACATGACCACTGGAAAAACCATAGCCTTGACTAGATGGACCTTTGTTGGCAAATTAATGTCTCTGCTTTTCAATATGCTATCTATGTTGGTCATAATTTTCCTTCCAAGGAGTAAGTGTCTTTTAATTTCATGGCTGCAGTCACCATCTGCATCATCAGGGTCTTTTAAAATAAGTCAGCTCTTCACAGTATTGGAGTTTCAGCTTCAACATCAGTCCTTCCAATGAACACCCAGGACTGATCTCCTTTAGGATGGACGGTTGGATCTTTTTGTTCATCAAGCTTTGTTATTTCACTTACTTTCTTAGAATACTTTGTAGGATGTGGAATTAAGAAATAAAAGTTTAGAAGCATTTCTAAATCTCTTGCCAAGTATTTTTCAAGCAAATTGAATTAAATTGCAGGTTTACCTAGCATGTTTATGAATGCTTTAAAAAAAAAAAATCATCCCTTATGACGGCTCCATCATTTAAGGGAAAAAATACTTTTCAGTTTGATGGATTATCATAATTGGTTTATAACTTGATTGATAACCTGTTTCAAAAATCACAAACATTTCCATAAAGTAATTTACTAGTTAGCTTAGCCTGAGACAAGGATGAGGTGCTTACAATTGATGAGGAAGATGAAGTCTCAGGGCAGTGCGAGTGAGAGCTGAGGAATGAGAGGCAAAGGCTCTGCACTGACTGTCCTGTGAGAAGGAGACAAGGAGGACAGGGCAGAGTATTCAGCAAATGGTTTTGTTCCAAACATATATATTTTCCATTGCAAGAAGAAAATGTACCTTGCAGTCCATGCAAGACTGAAGAGAGAGAGAGAGGATTTATTAGGAAAGAAGCTCCCATGCCTATCAGCACAGTTTCATCAAGTCTGGAGGCCAACATAAGTGGGGAGCAGAGGAGGCCACTACCCAGGAGTCTAAGAATATACTCCACTGTGTCAGTTAAATTTATGTATTTGTGATTAATTTTATATCCCTTTCACACCTCATCTCCTGTAATATTGAGAAGGAGGAAACAGACTAATGAAAAATGTGCAAAAATCAGACTTGCTTAAGAATTTTCCTTCATAAGTCTAAACACTAAAAGACAATAGGTAATATTACTCAGAGTTGTGAGGAGAAAATAATGCAAACCTGAAAATAGCATAAACCTGGAACTTACTACCAAGTGGTATTATTATGCCAAAGTAACAGAAAAAAATTTTGAGGTATGAAAGAATAAAAAATAATTATCAGACTAAGGTTCTTCCTGAAAAATTTGATCAGTTACCTGAAAGAGAAGAGTATACAAATGTTAATTTAAAAAAGAATTTTAACTATTTGCATTTTCCACTTTTGTGGACCTGTATAGGCTCTTGTGTTAGGGGTCAGTTTCTGGAATCATGTGAATACCAAATTTCTAAATCTACCAGAAGTCACTATCCAGTGCTTAAATTTTTAAATGTTAGTTTTTAAAATGAGTTATGAGGCACTCTCTCCTCCAGTGTCCTAGTTATTAAACATTTAAGCTCAGCATATATGTACCATTTATTAAATTGTATAGATTTTTATTCCAAACACAAACATTTTGTGATAAACTCTGTATATTTGGGATGACTCTGATATTTCTACATTTTGACTGATTTCAGTGCTCTTGGCTTTTCTTTTCTGGTCATAATTTTCTCAGTCTTTTATTGGCATATTGATTCATTTTTATTGTTCTGGAGAAAATTCTTCAGATCCTTGTTCATGAAGGGCACTATGTATTTGCTACTTGTTTAGTATTTGAAAATATCCTTGTGATTTTCTCCACCTACAAATGTTTCCTGGCTGCTACTGGCTAACACCTTCTCCTTCTAAACTGTGTGGCTTTCTTTAGGGAATTATGAGTACAACATATTTCCTGTTTATATGCAATCTGATTTTTTTTTCTTTTTTTAGACCTAAAAATAAATTTATTTATTTTCCTAAGTTTTTCTCTAATTTTTCCTATGTACAGTGTGATACTCATTGCTTCCATTGTAATTTTAAATTCAAGAATCATATTCTTTAACCTTGTGACCATAACAGCCATACTCATCCATTCTTGTGTGTTTCTCACCAAATTTAGACAAGCTGAGTAATATGTACCCAAGATCACACAGCCAATGGTGAAAACTGAACTAGGATTTTGAAATGTCTGTTCAGCTCAAAAATTTGTGCTCTATGAATTTGGATATTGGTGTCAATGTTAGCTTATCTCAAATTGTGCTTTATTTATGACACTTTCCTTTTTTTTTTAATTAAAAATTTTTTTGTCCAAGTATGTTGGTTTAAATGTTGTGCTAGTTTCTGATATATAGCAAAGCAATGCAGTTTTATTATATGTATGCATTCTTGTATATAGTCTTTTTCACTATAGTTTATTATAAGATATTGTAATACCCTCTGCTATACAGTAGGACCTTACTGCTTATCTATTTTGTGTATAGGAGTTTGCATATGTCAACCTCAAACTCCTAATTTATCTCTCCCCTCCTTTCCCTTTTGGTATTCAGAAGTTTGCCAAAGCTATGATTTTGTCCATTAGTAATGTATGGATGTGAGAGTTGAACCATAAAGAAGGCTGAACACCAAAGAATTGATGCTTTTAGATTGTTGTGCTAGAGAAGAATCTCGAGAATCCTTTGGACAGCAAGGAGAGCCAACCAGTCAATCCTAAAAGAGATCAACCCTGAAAATTCATTTGAGGGACTGATCCTGAAGCTGAAACTCCAATACTTTGGCTACCTGATGTGAAGAGGCAACTCATTGGAAAAGATCCGGATGCTGGGAAAGATGGGAGGCAAAAAGAGAAAAGGGCAGCAGAGGATGAGATGGTTGGAGAGCATCACTGACTCAATAGAGATGAATTTGAGCAAACTCCAGAAGACAGTGAAGGACAATAAGGCTGGTGTGCTACAGTCCATGGGGTCACAGAGTCAAATAAAACTTAGCAACTGAACAACAACAAAATCATGACTTTGTTTTCTATGTCTGTAAGTCTATTTCTGTTTTTTAAATAAGTTCTTTTATAACATTTTTAAGATTTCACATCTACAGGATATCATATATTCATCTTTCTCATAACATTTTTCTTTTGATGAAATATTATGATGGTTCGTTTTATGTGCTAAATTGACTGGGCCACAGAGTACTCAGATATTTGGTTAAACATTATTCTGGGATGTACGGGAGGATGTTTCTAGATGAGGTAAATGTCTGAATCTGTAGACTGAGGAACACAGGCGGCCCTCCCCAAGGTGGGCAGGATTCAACTAGTCAGATGAAGGCCTGAATAGGACAAAAATGCTGAGTAAGTGAGCATTCTTTTTTCCTGTCTGTATGTCTTCAAACTGAGGTAGGAAATGGAATTGGACTGGGACTCACACTACAAGATCCCCTGGGTCTCCAGCTTTCCAACTTCAGACCTTGCAGTATGGATCTCAGGCTCCATGATTATGTAAGCTAATTCACACATATAGGAATCAGTCTGTTTCTACTAATTCTGTTTCTCTGGAGAGCTCAGAATAATAAAGGGTAATCTGGGATCAACAGATGTATTTGAGGGAGGTTATAAAACTCCTAAAATTTTCTGCAAACATTTTTCTGTGAGAGTGTTGGCATATGCATTTTTTCTGGGTGGAGTCCATCATTTTCACGAGATTCTAAAAGGATTCTCTCATTCAATGAAAGCTGAGGAACAGGGTGACAAATTTTGTTTCCTTTTAAATTTTATCAAGGACATGAAACGTGTGTTTTTTACATTTTACCTTTTCCTTTTAGTAACTTGAGGTTACGAAAGACCAAGATATTCCAGAGGAATGGCAGTGTCTTATTTTTATTTTGTTATGTTCCATGTTTTTTCCCCTTAATCTACTCTCAAAAACATAGTTTATGCTTATCTAGTTTTCTCTTATAGAAAGAAGTAGGAATTTAAAGTGTTCTGAGAACATCATATTAATGGGATCTATCCAAATTCTCATAGTGCTCTTATTGTTTCTTCTTCATCTGGTAGGAGAAGTGTAAGTCACTGTCTCCTTTCAGATGCCTGAAGGGCCTGGGGGGCATTTTTCCAAAGATCTTCCTTGCATGGCAACCTGGGTGTGGTATACATAAAGGTACTACACTCCTGTAGTTCACTGTACTATTTATACCAAGTGCTTTTTTCAGAATTGAAATACTGTCAACCACTCTGGGAGGCACCCAGAGGCCCCTCTGTCAGCCCTCAGGTCCTGAGCAGGGCCTGTAGGCTTCTTCCCCACTTTCCTTTTCTCTCCAACTCATCCTCACATCTGTTAAATATTTTCTTTTAGAAGGAGTTTGTTTTTCAGTTCTGGATGCCTTCAGTTTGACTCCATTGGCCATAAGAGAGCAGAAATTCTTTCACCTTCCTGAAATAAGATGACACCTAGTTCTGATTTACAAAGATGCTGAAGCTTTTCCCCATATTAACAAATCTTGTCAGTCATTGTGATGAGCACTAGGGAGGAGACAGAGTAGTCAGGACCTCACCACACATTCCATCTTTAAACTGGTTTCCTTCCCATTGTTATCAAACCATGGAAGACAGAGAATAGAAATTGAATTTATTCAGTAAGATTCCATCTACAAGGGAGAGAAAGAAAGTACTCCATGGTAGAGTACTAGTAGGCTACCTTATTTTTGGTTCATATTTCTTCCCTAGAACTTGACCTCTAAGCAAAAAGACGTCGTAAAGCTAGTTTTCCTCACCTTTGCTCAAGAATAGTAGTTATCTGATTAGAATCTGTTCAAGCAATGGAATCTTGATTGTCTTTTATGTTATCTTTTGTACAGGTTGAAGGCTTTATCTTTATCTATGTCATGATTCCAGCAACAAAACAGCTCTAGCTAACACACAGTGACAGGTAAATCATTTAAAAACAACTGAACAAAAAGTTCTTTTTCCATGGTGATTACCTTTCTTAATAGTAATTCCTAAACCTGTCCATTTTAGTGATTCATGAAATCACTCCCTAATAGTATATAAAACATGTACTTTCAAGATTTTCAGGTTTTACTGTGGTCATAAAAAAAAAATGTATTCTCTTCTTTCCTCTCATGCTGTGAAGAAATAACAGTTCAAGTTTATGCTCTCCATAAAACAAAAAGAGAAAACCCTATACAGTAGAAATTGATTATTTTGTCAGTTCAACAATAGCAACAGCCCTGAATTAGAATAGGTAGTATATTCTAGTATAGTACAACAAAACTATTTGAGAGGATTCATTCAGGATGTGGAAAAAAATAGAAAAGATTTTCTCATCCTCACACTTGTTTTACACATGATTTTATAATATATCTTTATATTATTGTCATGCAAAATGTGAACATAAATGTATATTGGACAAACAGATATTGAGTAATATCATTCACAATTATTGTTTAAAATCACAGAAGGGTCAGAGGAGGCAAAAATCTAAATATTTGATTAAATAAGGTCTTAAAAAAGCTAAAAATTATTGACCCAACTAATCCTTATTCTGAGTTTATTACATGTCAGTTACTCTTCTATACTTTGTAGATTTAAGACCAATAAGATTCTCAGCTATGTGGGTCATAGCAAACTGTGAAAAGCTCCTGAAGAGACGGGAATACCATATCATCTTACCTGTCTCCTGAGAAACCTGTATGCAGGTCAAGAAGGAACAGTTAGAACCCTGTATGGAACAACTGACTGGTTCAGGATTGACTTGGTGACTGAACAACAAGATTCTTGATGGAGCTCCCAAGTGGCACTGGTGATAAAGAATCTACCTGCTAATGCAGGAGACATAAGAAACATGGGTTTGATCCTTGTGTCAGGAAGATTACCTGGAGTAAGAAATGGCACTCTGCTCCAGTATTCTTGCTTGGAAAATTCCATAGGCAGGGGAGCCTGGCAAGCTATAGTCCATGGGGCTGCAAAGAGCCAGTCAGATATGACTGAGCAACTGAGTACACCCACACAAGGTTCTTGACTTGGATGCAGGGAAATAAAGAGAAGAGACAGACATGTGGATAAATAATTATAATAGAATATAATAAGTAAAATAATAGAAATATGCAAATTCTATACTGATACCACACAAAAATGAATAGCAAGCTTGTTGATTCTTCTGGAGAAAATATATGTAAGGGATGGTGAGGCAAAAGAAGACAAATCACTTGAAATAATCAGCTGATTTGACTGGAAGACAACGTTTTAAAGATTTTGAGAAGTATAGAGTTCTTTGAATATTATTTTGATGGAAAAGGGTAGTAATGACAGATAATATTTAAAGGGAGGCAGGCAAGAATTATATCATGAGAAGTCATGAGATAAACATGAGTCATAAACATGAGAATTATGTCAGAAGAAGTCTAAGTGATGGGAGCCATCAACGGACTTTAAGCAAGGCATTGATTTGGCCATATATGTATTTTATTATAGCATGGAGATTAAATTAAACATCAAGGGAGTGAAACAGAAGGCAGAAGAACTGGTTATTAGGACATTTTGTATGCATGCTTGCTAAGTCAATTTGATGTAGGCTGCCAGGCATTGCTATATCCTAAATATGAAAAGAAGATTATGTAGTAAGATATTAATTCTGTGATTAAAAGACAAAATAGAATTCAGCCATGAGAAGGTATTATAAGCACAAGAAACTAAGATTTCTAGAAGTCTGACTTGAGAAATTGTTAAAAGTCTTATAATTCACAGAAACCAGCACTATAGAAAGAAACTCTTGTTATTCAGAGAAATGGAAATGTAATTTCCATTAATTTGGAAATTACATTACACAATCTGTAACACAGCCAGGTACAGATGCATGCTGCTTTGTTTTATTTATAAATCTGAATGAATGTGTTTATTTTCTGGAAACTTATACTTTAGAAAAATAATTTATATTGAAAGCATCTATTTATGAATCACAGTAAATGCTTTTATAACTTTTTCCTGTGCAAATGTATGACAATACTTTATACAATAAAAAAACACTAATTCAACTTTAACTGCATTATTTCAACTCAGCAAACATCTATTATGAGCTTTTGTGTCATAAAGAGTATGCTAGGGCAGTAGAAATGCAGAGATAATTAAGAAATAATCCTTGTCTCCAAAGAGTATGTTGCATAGAGGGAGAAAAACAAATATAATAAAATGACCAAAGAGTCACTGCATTAAGAGCTGTAGAAAAGTGCTCAGGGTAGGTCATAGGTGACTAGTGTTCCCTCTGGTCATATAGGGAGGAGGAAGCAATTTTCTGAGCTATTCAACACCCTGAGTCTCTAAATCAGGAAGTAAGTAGGGGATAAATCATCAAACCTGTTGATCTTGATTCTAGTGTTGTCTTTATCATGAGGAAGCCTGAGTATTCCAAGAGGAGTGAACTATGAGCAGGTTTGTTTAAGATGATTGTGCATCTGGGAGATTTTTTCCCCTGCATTCTGGCATTAAACTCCCCATTAGTCTGATGTAGTACTGAGTTTGCATCTATTTTCTTGCTTTCACAGATATCTTAATGGAAGATTTGTGAAGGCTGTTTAAAATACTATTTTTTACACTGAATACATAAAGTTTCCCCAGTATCATTGATGTATAGTTGACAAATAAAATTGTTGACAAACAAAATATCTAAGTGCATATCACGGTAATTTGATATACATATACATTGTGAAAAGACTTCCACCATCTAATTAAAACATCCAACTCTTTTATCTTTGCATATGTATGTGAATATTTAAGTTCTACACTGTCAGCAAATTTCAGTGATATAATATATTGTTATTAGCTATAGTTACCATGTTTTCTATTAGATCCTCAGACATTATTCACCCTACATCCAAAAGTTTGTACACTTTTATGGATTTCTTCTTGTTCCCAGTCCCTGGCAACCAACTTTCTATGCTCAATTTCTATGAGTTTCACTTTTGCAATATTCCACATATAAAATGGCACCCCACTCCAGTACTCTTGCCTGGAAAATCCCATGGATGGAGGAGCCTGGTGGGCTGCAGTCCATGGGGTCACTAAGAGTCAGATACAACTAAGCGACTTCACTTTCACTTTTCACTTTCATGCATTGGAGAAGGAAATGGCAACCCACTCCAGTGTTCTTGCCTGGAGAATCCCAGGGATGGGGGAGCCTGGTGGGCTGCCATCTATGGGGTCGCACAGAGTCGGATACAACTGAAGTGACTTAGCAGCAGCAGCAGCACATATAAAAATACTGTGCATTATTTATATTTTTCTCTCTGAATTATTTCACTTAGCATAACATCATTAAGATCTATCCATGCAGTCTCAACTGGCAGCATTTCTTTCTCACAGCTGTATAATACTCCATTCACATTCTCTTTATCCATTCTTTAATTGAACAGCATTTTCTTTCTGTATCTTAGCTACTGTGAATGATGCTGCAATGAGAATCAGAGTGCACATATCCCTTTAATATTCTGTTGTCTTTCTCTATGGATATACCCAAAAGTGAAATTTTATGGCAGTTTATTTTCAGTTTTTTAGGAACTGCCATACTGTTTTCCATTGTGACTGTACCAATTTCAGTTCAGTTCAGTTCATTTCATTCGCTCAGTCCTGTCTGACTCTTTGTGACCCCACAGACTGCAGCACGCCAGGTCTCCCTATCCATCACCAACTCCCGGGGCTTACTCAAATTCATGTCCATTGAGTCGGTGATGTCATCCAACCATTTCATCCTCTGTCATCGCCTTTTTCACCTGCCTTCAGTCTTTCCCAGTATCAGGGTCTTTTCAAATGAGTCAGTTCTTTGCATCAGGTGGCCTAAGTATTGGAGTTTCAGCTACAACGTAAGTCCTTCCAGTGAATATTCAGGACTAATTTCCTTTAGAATGGACTGGTTGGATATCCTTGCAGTCCAAGGGACTCTCAAGAGTCTTCTCCAACACCACAGTTCAAAAGCATCAATTCTTAAGTGCTCAGCTTTCTTTATAGTCCAACTCTCACATCCATACATGACTACTGGAAGAACCATAGCCTTGACTAGATGGACTTTTGTTGGCAAAGTAATGTCTGCTTTTTAGTATGCTGTCTAGGTTGGTCATACATTTTCTTCCAAGGAGCAAGTGTCTTTTAATTGCACGGCTGCAGTCACAATCTGCAGTGATTTGGGAGCCCAAAAAGATACAGTCTGTCATTGTTTTCACTGTTTCCCCATCTATTTGCCATGAAGTGATCGGACCAGATGCCATTATCTTAGTGTTCTGAATGTTGAGCTTGAAGCCAACTTTTTCACTCTTCTCTTTCACTTTCATCAAGAGGCTCTTTAGTACTTCTTCACTTTCTTCCATAAGGTGGTGTCATCTGCATATCTGAGGTTATTGATATTTCTCCCGGCAATCTTGATTCCACCTTGTGCTTCATCCAGTCCAACATTTCTCATGATGTACTCTGCATATAAGTTAAATAAGCAGGGTGACAATATACAGCCTTGATGTACTCCTTTTCCTATTTGGAACCATTCTGTTGTTCCAAGTACCAATTTACATTCTCACTAGTGAAGTGAAGTCGCTCAGTTGTGTCTGACTCTTTGTGACCCCATGGACACCAGGATCCTCCGTTCATGGAATTTTCTAGGCAAGAGTACTGGAGTGTGTTGCCATTTCCTTCTCCAGGAAATCTTCCTCACTCAGGGATTGAACCCAGGTCTCCCGCATTATAGACAGATGCTTTACCGTCTGAGCCACCAGGGAAGTCCACATTCTCACTAATAGTGCACAAAATTTCCCTTTCCTCCACATGATTGCCTACACATCTCACTTATATTTTTGATAATAGTCATTCTAAGAGGTGAGATATCAACCTGGCTTTGAGTTCCATTTTCCTGATAATTAGTGATGTTTATTATCTTTACATGAACCTACTGGCCATTTGTATGTCTTCTTCAGAAAAATAACTACTCAATTCTTTTACACATTTTCTGATCAGATTGTTTAGTTCTTTGCTCTTGAGTTCTGTAAGTTTTTTATGTATTTTGGATATTAACCTTACATCAGATACATGATTTGCAAATATTTTCTTACATTCTCTAGGTTGCCTTTTTATTATGTTGATATTTCCTTTGCTGAGCAGAAGTTTTTCAGTTTGATGTGTTCCCAATTGTTTATTTTTGCTTTTACTGCCTTTGTTTTTCTTGTGAAATCCAAAAATGTATTGCCAGCACTAACATCAAGGAAGCTTACCTTGTTTTCTTCCAGGGTTTTTATAGCATCAGGTCTTATATTGACTCTTTAATCTATTTTGAGTTGAATTTATTAATAATCTACCTTCGTTCTTTTACATGTGTTTATCCAGTTTTCCCAACAACATTTATGAAGAGACTATTATTTCCCCATTGTGTGTTCTTGGTTCCTTTGTCAAACTAATTTACTATATATGGGAGGGTTAGTTATTGAATCTTTATTTTGTTTCACTGATCTTTAGTTTGTTTTCATGCCATTACTGCTCTATTTGCAGTAATATTATGCTTATCTTTTCTTTAAAAAGTCAGCTTTTGGTTTTAATGATCTTTTCTATTATCTGATCTATTCTATTATCTGATATGTCTATCAGGTTTATGTCCATTTTTATCCTTGTTATGTCCTTTTTCTCCTAGCTTTGGGATAGTTTGTTCTTCTCTTTATAGTTCTTTGAGGTGTGAAGTTAGATTGTTTATTTGAGCTCCTTCTTTTTTCTTAATACAGGTGTTTATCACTAGGAACATTACTCTTAGAGCTACTTTTGCTGCATTCCAAAGGTTTTAGAATGGAGTGTTTTTATTTTCAATTGTCCCAAGACATTTTTTACTCCCTTTTAATTTTTCTTTACCTATTGGTTGTTCAAGAGCATATTTTAATTTTTTTATTGAAGGATAATTTCTTTACAGAATTTTACTGCTTTCTGTCAAACCTCAACATGAATCAGCCATATCCATTCCATTTTGAACCTCCCTCTTATTTCCCTCCCCATCCCACCCCTCTAGGTGATACAGAGCCCCTGTTTGAATTTCCTGAGCCATACAGCAAATTTCCATTGGCTATCTATTTTATATATGATGATGTAAGTTCCCATGTTACTCTTCCCATGCTTCTCACCCTCTCCTCCTCTCTCCCCATGTCCATAAGTCTATTCTCTATATCTGTTTCTCCCTTGCTACTCTATAAATAAAATCTTCAGTACCATTTTCCTAGATTCCATGTATATGCATTAGAATACAGTATTTGTCTTTCTCTTTCTGACTCACTTCACTTTGTATAAAAGGTTCTAGACTCATCCACCTTAATAGAATTGACTCAAATGTGTTCCTTTTTATTGCTGAGTGATATTCCATTGTGTATATATACCACAAATTCTTTATCCATTCATCTTTCATGGGCATCTAGGTTGCTTCCATGTTCTATCTATTGTAAACAGTGCTTCAATGAACAATGGGATACATGTGTCTCTTTCAATTTTGCTTTCCACAGGGTATATGCCTAGGAGTGGGATTGCTAGGTCATACAGTGGTTTTATTCCTAGTTTTTTAAGTAATCTCCATACCATCTTCCATAGTGGCTGTGTCAATTTACATTCCCACCAACAGTGCAAGAGTGTTCCCTTTTCTCCACACCCTCTCCAGCATTTATTGTTTGTAGACATTTTGATGAGGGCCATTCTGACCAGTGTGAGGTGATATCTCATTGCAGTTTTGATTTGCATTTCTCTAACAATGACCAATGTTGAGCATCTTTTCATGTTTGTTAGTCATGTCTTCTTTGGAGAAATGTCTGTTTAGGTTTTTCTTTTTCCCATTTTTTGAATGGTTGTTTGTTTTTCTGGGATTAAGTTGTATGAGCTGCTTGTATATTTTGGAAATTAATCCTTTTTCTGTTGATTCAGTTGCTATTATTTTCTCCCATTCTGAGGGTTGTCTTTTCACCGTGCTTAGAGTTTCCTTTGCTGTGAAAAAGCATTTAAGTTTAATCTGGTCCCACTTGTCTACTTTTGCTTTTATTTCCATTACTCTAGGAGGTGGGCCACAACGGATCTTGCTTTAATTTATGTCATCAAGTGTTCTGCCTATGTTTTCCTCTAAGAGTTTTAAAGTTTCTGGTCTTACATTTAGGTCTTCAATCCATTTTGAGTTCATCTTTGTGCATGGTGTTAGGAAGTGTTCTAATTTCATTGTTTTACATGTAGCTGTCCAGTTTTCCCAGCACCATTTATTGAAGAGGCTATCTTTGCCCCATTGTACATTCTTGCCTCCTTTGTAAAAAATAAGGTACCCATAGGTGCATGGGTTTATTTCCGGGCTTTATATCTTGTTCCATTGGTCTACATTTCTGTTTTTGTGCCAGTACCACACTGTTTTGATGACAGTAGCTTTGTAGTATAATCTGAAGTCAGGAACGTGGATTCCTCCACCTCTATTCTTCTTTCTGAAAACTGCTTTGGCTATTCGGGGTCTTTTGTGTTTCCATATTTATTGTGAAATTTTTTGTCCTAGTTCTGTGAAAAATGTCATCAGGAATTTGATAGGGATTGCATTGAATCTGTAGATTGCATTTAGTAGTTAGTCATTTTCACAGTATTAATTCTTCCTACCCAGGAACATGGTATATCTCCCCATCTGTTTATGTCCTCTTTGATCTATTTTATTAGTGTCTTATAATGTTCTGTGTACAAGTTCTTTTGTCTTTGTAGGTAAGTTTACTCTTACACATTTAATTCTTTCTGTTGAAATGGTGAACGGGATTGATTCTTTAAATTCTCTTTCTAATTTTTCATTGTTAGTATATAGAAATGCAAGTGATTTCTGTGTATTGATTTTGTATCCTGCGACTTTGCTACATTCACTGATTAGCTCTAGTAACTTTCTGATGCTATCTTTAGGGTTTTCTATGTACAGTATCATGTCATCTGCAAGCAGTTAGAACTTTACTTCTTTTCTGATCTGGATTCATTTTATTTTTTTTCTTCTCTGACTTCTTTAGCTAGGACTTCCAGAACTATGCTGAATAATAGTGGTGAAAGTGGACACCCTTGTCTTGTTCCTGACCTTAGGGGGAGTTCTTTCAGTTTTCCACCATTGAGAATAACATTTGCTGTAGGCTTATCATATTTTATATATAGCCTTTACTATGTTGAGGTAGGTTCCATCTATGCCCATTTTTTGAAGAGTTTTAATCATAAATAGGTGCTGAGTTTTGTAAAAGGCTTTTTCTGCAACTATTGAGATATGGTGTTTATCTTTCCATTTGTTAATATGGTATAACACATTGATTTGTCTATCGAAGAATCCTTGAATCCCTGGGACAAATCCAAATTGATCATGGTGTATGAGTTTTTGATGTGTTGCTGAATGCCGTTTGCTAAAATTTTGTTCAGGATTTTTGCATCTATGTTCACTAGTGATATTGGCCTGTAGTTTTCTCTTTTTCTGTTGTCTGTGTCTGGTTTTGATATCAGGGTGATGGTGGCCTCATAGTATGAGTTTGGAAGTGTTTCTGCCTCTGCAATTATTTTTGAAAAAGTTTTCAAAGGATAGACATTAGCTCTTCTCTAAATTTTTGATAGAATTCTCCTGTGAAGCCATCTGGTCCTGGGCTTTTGTTTAATGGCAGATTTTTTTTTTTTTATCACAGCTTCAATTTCAGTGCTTGTAATTGGGTTGTTCATAATTTTTATTTCTTCCTGGTTCAGTCTTGGAAGATTGAACTTTTCTAAGAATCTGTCCATTTCTTCCAAGTTATCCATTTTATTGTCATATCATCATTCATAATAGTCTTTTATAATCCTTTGTATTTCTGCATTGTTTGTTTTAACGTTTCCTTCTTCAATTCTAATTTTGTTTATTTAATTCTTCTCTATATTTTTCTTGATGAGTATGGCTAAAAGTTTGTCAAATTTATTTATCTTCTCAAGGAACAATCTTTTACTTTTATTAATCTTTGCTATTGTTTCTTTCATTCTTTTTCATTGACTGCTGCTCAGATCTTTATGATTTCTTTCCTCTACTAATTTTGAGGGGGTTTTGTTCTTTTTCCAGTTGTTTTAGGTGTAAAGTTAGGTTGTCTATTGGAAATTTTTCTTGGTTCTTGAGGTAGGATTGTATTTCTATAAACTTGCCTCTTAGAACTGTTTTTGCTGCATCCAATAGATTTTGAGTTGTCATGTTTTCATTGTCATTGGTTTCTGGAAATTTTTGATTTCCCTTTTGATTTCTTCAGTAACCTGTTGGGTATTTAGAAATGTGTTGTTTAATCTCTTGTGTCTGTGTTTCTTACAGTTTTAGCTTTGCTGTGAGAGAAGATGCTTGATATGATTTCAATTTTCTTAAATTTACTGAGGTTTGATTTGTGACCCAGGATGTGGTCTATCCTAAAGAATGTTCCATGTGCACTTAAGAAGAAGGTATATTCTTCTGCATTTGGATGGAGTGTCCTGCAGATATCAATGAGATCCATCTCATCTAATGTATCATTTAAGACTTTGTTTCCTTATTAATTTTCTGTTTTAATGATCTGTCCATTGGTGTGAGTAGGGTGTTAAAGTCTCTTCCTATTACTGTGTTCCTGTTAGTTTCTCCTTTTATGCCTGTTAGTGTTTGTCTTATGTATTGAAGTGTCCCTATGTTGGGTGCATAGATATTTACTACTGTTATGTTTTCCTCTTGGATTGATCCCTTGATCATTATGTAGTGTCCTTCCTTATCTCTTGTAATATTCTTTATTTTAAGGTCTGTTTTGTCTGATATGAGGATGGCTACTCCAGCTTTCTTTTGCTTGTCATTTACATGGAATATATTGGTGTGAAATATGGACTATATACATGGAATATATAGCCTCTCATTTTCAGTCTTTATGTATCTTTAGGTCTGAAGTAGGTTTCTTGTAGGCAGCATATATATGGGTCTTGTTTTTCTATCCATTCAGCCAGTCTGTGTCTTTTGGTTGGAACATTTAATCCATTTACATTTAAAGCAATTATTGACATATATATTCCTATTTCCATTTTCTTAATTATTTTGGGTTGGTTTTGTGGATCTTTTTTTCTTCTCTTGTATTTCTTGACTATATAAGTCCCTTTAACATTTTTGTAAAGATGGTTTGGTGGTACTAAATTCTCTTAAATTTTCTTGTCTGTAAAGCTTTTTAGTTCTCCATTAGTTTTGAATGAGATTCTTGCTGGGTACAGTAATCTGGTTGTACATTTTCCCCTTTCAGTACTTAAAATATATCCTGCCATTTCCTTCTGGCCTACAGAGTTGCTGCTGAAAGATCAGCTGTTATGCATATGGGATTTCCCTTGTATGTACTTGTTGCTTTTCCCTTGCTGCTTTTAATATATTTTCTTTGTGTTTAGTCTTTGTTAGTTTGATTAGTGTGTGTCTTGATGTGTTTCTCTGTGAGTTTATCCTGTATGGGGTTCTTTGTGCCTCTTGGACATGACTGACTATTTCCTTTTCCATGTTGGGGAAATTTTCAAATATAATCTCTTCAAAATTTTTCTCATATGCTTTTTTTTCTCTTCTTCTTCTGGGACCCCTGTAATTCGAATGTTGGTGCATTTGATATTGTATCAGAGGTTTCTGAGACTATCCTAAGTTCTTTTTATTCTATCCTGCTATTTGGAAGTTATTTCCACCATGTTATTTCCAGTTCACTGATTCATTTTTCTGCAGATGGTGACTGCAGCCATGAAATTAAAAGACGCTTACTCCTTGGAAAGAAAGTTATGACCAACCTAGAGAGCATATTCAAAAGCAGAGACATTACTTTGCCAACAAAGGTCCGTCTAGTCAAGGCTATGGTTTTTCCGGTGGTCATGTATGGATGTGAGAGTTGGACTGTGAAGAAGGCTGAGCGCTGAAGAATTGATGCTTTTGAACTGTGGTGTTGGAGAAGACTCTTGAGAGTCCCTTGGACTTCAAGGAGGTCCAACCAGTCCATTCTGAAGGAGATCAGCCCTGGGATTTCTTTGGAAGGAATGATGCTAAAGCTGAAACTCCAGTACTTTGACCACCTCACGTGAAGAGTTGGCTCATTGGAAAAGACTCTGATGCTGGGAGGGATTGGGGGCAGGAGGAGAAGGAGACAACAGAGGATGAGATGGCTGGATGGCATCACTGACTCGATGGACGTGAATCTGAGTGAAGTCCGGGAGTTGGTGATGGACAGGGAGGCCTGGCGTGCTGTGATTCATGGGGTCGCAAAGAGTCAGACATGACTAAGTGACTGAACTGAACTAAACTGAACTGATTCATTCTTCTGCTTCAGATATTCTGCTATTGATTCCTTCTAGAGTATTTTTAATTTAAGTAATTGTGTTGTTTGTCTCTGTATGTTTATTCTTTAATTCTTCTAGGTCTTTGTTAATTGATTCTTGCATTTTCTCGCTTTTGTTTTCAAGATTTTTGGTCATCTTTACTATCATTATTCTGATTATTTTTTTCAGATAGTTTGCCTATTTCTTCTTCATTTATTTGGACTTCTGTGTTTCTAGTTTGTTTCTTTCATTTGTGTAGTATTTCTCTGCCTTTTCATTATTCTTTAAAACGTATTCTGTTTGAAGTCTCCTTTTCCCAGCCTTCAAGGTTGAATTTGTCTTTCCTTTTGGTTTCCTCCCTCCTAAGGTTGGTCCAGTGGTTTATGTAAGCTTTGTATAGGGTAACATTTGTGCTGAGTTTTTTGTTTGTTTGTTTTTCCTCTGATGTGCAAGGCTGAGTGAGGTGATAATCCTGTCTGTTGATGGCTGGGTTTGTATCTTTGTTTTGTTTGTTGTTTAGATGAAGCATCCTGAACAGGGTTCTACTGATGGTTTGGTGATGCCGGGTCTTGCATTCAAGTGGTTTCCTTTGAGTGAGTTCTCACTATTTGATACTCCCTAGGGTTAGTTCTCTAGTACTCTAGGTTCTTGGAGTCAGTGCTACCACTCTAAAGGCTCAGGGCTTGATCTCTGGTCAGGAACAAAGATTCCACAAGTGGTTTGTTATGGCATTAGGTGAGATTAAAACAACAACAACAACAACAACAACAAACAAAAAAGGAATCCAAGACAAATGGTAGTTACAAAATCAGACAAACAATACTGAAAATAATGTAATATACACATATATACACCCATATGCAAAGTGAAAAAAACAGTCCAACAAAAATAAAGTACAATAGATTGACACAGTGAACAAAGGAAATCAAAAATTATATTTACCAGCTAAGAAAAAAACTAACTAAAGCACAAACTGGAAAACAAATCTAAAGCAAATTGTCAAGTGGGAATAAAGCAATGAAAACAAAACTAACAAACGTTTAGAGGAAAAGAAAGAAAG
Source organism: Bos javanicus (assembly GCF_032452875.1). NCBI lineage: Eukaryota > Metazoa > Chordata > Mammalia > Artiodactyla > Bovidae > Bos > Bos javanicus. Next base: position 1,076,461 of record NC_083871.1, on the reverse strand, counting down.
AAAAGAAGGGAAGAATAGATATGCAAAATTAAATAAGCCAGAAAGAAAAACACCAATACAGTATACTAATGCATATATATGGAATTTAGAAGGATGGTAACAATAGCCCTGTATGCGAGACAGCAAAAGAGACACAGATGTATAGAACAGTCTTTTGGACTCTGTGGGGGATGGGGGGATGATTTGGGAGAATGACCTTGAAACATGTATAATATCATGTATAATGATATAATGTATAATGATATAATGTATAATGTATAATGAAACATGTATAATATCATATAAGAAACTAATCACCAGCCCAGGTTTGATGTAATATACAGGATGCTTGGGGCTGGTGCACTGTGATGACCCAGAGGGATGGTATGGTGAGGGAGGTGGGAGGGGGGTTCAGGATTGAGAACACGTGTACACCCGTGGCAGATTCATGTTAATGTATGGCAAAACCAGTACAATATTGTAAAGTAATTAGCCTCTAATTAAAATAAATAAATTAAAAAAATAAATAGAGGTAGAAGAAGATTTATAAACATTAAAAATTAACTGCAAGGGGAAAAGAACAGTAGGAAAAGCAAACGAAGGAATAAATGTAGAAGAATATAATAGGCTTAAAAAATTTAAATTATAAAAAAGGGAAAAGACAAAAAAAGGAAGAAGAAAGAAAACAAAACAAAACCAAAAAAAAGGGAAATTCCACAGAACTGAAAAAGCCCAATGTAGAGGCAGAGTTTCATAACAACAATATAAAATGTGACTTAAAACAAAATACTCAAAAGCTTAATTAGATTTAATAGTGCCAATAAAATCAACTACTAAAACAGATGGAGGAGAAGAGGGGATAAACGAGAAAAGAATCTAAAAGAATCTACAGAACAAGTCAAAAAATAAATAAATGGTTTTCTTGAGTTACTGCTGTCAGAGTGCTTTCCCTCGCTGGGAGTCTCAGTACACCTCACCTCTCTAGGATGCCCTCCAATGCTATGCTGATCTCTGGACCTGCTGTGGAGGTGGTTCAGATTCTAATCTGGTCCTACTCCTGTGTGTTCTTGCCTCCAATATCCACAGCTATAAGAACTACTGTGTTTTCTTTTGTGGGAGCTCTCAGTGTCTTTTTATATATTCCATAGACACTGGGTCTGCCTAGTTGATTGTGTAGATTTAATCTGCAGGTTGTACAGTCTGTGGGAAAGTTTTGGGTCTTCTTCCTTACCCACACTGCCCCTGAGTTGCAATTGTGGTTTTATTTCCACCTCTGCATGTGGGTTGTTCACTGGGGTTTGCTTCTGAGTTTGGCCTGGAGTACTTGGGTTTGCCCTGTGAGGGCCAGGTGTGGAGGTGGTGCAGCTGCTTGGGTCAAAGGGATTCTGTCAGTACCTGGTACTCAGAGGAGTTGATGGCTAGGCAGCAGGAAATATAATGCTCCAGAAGGGTATGTCAACCAGTGTTGGCCAATACACTCCAGTATTCTTGCCTGGAGAAACCCCCTGCCAGAGAAGCCTGGCAAGCCATGGTCTTCAGGGTTGCAAAGAGTTGGACACAACCGAAGGGACCCTGGGTGCATAGATGCAAGACTTTGAGAGTTGAGCATGAAGGTGGCATAGCTGCTTGGCTTGCAGGGACCCTGGGGCCGCCAAATGTGCAGGGACACCGATTGCCTCCATTTTAGGAGTTAGTGCCCTATCAGCATCTTTTCTTTTGGAGCCTCTTCTAGTTGGCGATCAGAAGGCCTCTTTGGCCAGTCTTTCTCTGTAGCTATGCCCATTCAGGCACTTAGAGGGTTCCCTTGTCTATGGTCCTTCTCTGTTGTTCAGTGCATCAGGCACGTAGAGGGCCCCCCCCCCACCCTGGTTGGGGTCCTACTCTGTAGATAGGCACATCAGGCAAGCAAAGGGGCACCCTGGTTGGGGTCCTACTCTGTAGATTGGCACATCAGTTACTTAAAGTAGCACCCTGGGTGGGGTTTTACTCTGTAGTTCAGTGTGTCAGGTGTTTTATGGGCAGCCCTCTCTATTGTTCAGCTGCCAATGCTGGTAGGTGGAGAGAGAACGGCTATCGCAATGGCTTCACCTGCTATGTGTGACTCAGCAGTATCACTTTGTTTCCATGGCTTCCTGGCTTTCCTCCACAGGCATTTCCCACCACAATCTTCTCCCCCATATCCTCCCAATCTTTCTTTCCACAGTCAACAGCGGCCCTCACCCTGGGTTTGCTCCACAATCCCTAAACTCCAGCTCTCACCTGCTGCACCTTCCAGGGGACCTGCGTCCCTGTTTGGGGTATGTATGGCTGCAGCAAGGACTGTCTGATTCTCATTCCATTTAGGCTGCCACAGATCATATGTTTCACTCTCAGCCTTAAATGTTTCTTCTCTGATTCAGACAATTGCCGTGATGTGGGGATTGGACCCCTGCTTCAGTTCTCCCGCCTGCTGAGGGCAGGTCCAGTCCTATTAACACTCCTGTTTTCCCCTCTAGTTCCATCATCCTATGGAGTTTTGCATAATTCTATACATTCTTTTCTGCTGATCAGGTACTCCTGTCTGCTCTCAGCTGGTGTTGTGCATGCACTTCTGTGTCTGAAGGTGTATTTCTGATGAATCTGTGTAAAGAGATGTTCACATCCACTTACTCCTCTGCCAGCTTGTTCTCTCAAGACCATATTTTTTTAATCTCAATGTATTTGTAAATTTTTCAGGTTTTTTCTTGTAATTGATTTCTAGCTTTCTTACCATTGTGGTCAGAAAAGATGTTTGATATTATTTCAATTTTCTTAACTGTTTTAAGACTTGTTTTGTGACCTAACATATGATTTATTCTAGGGAATATTTTCTGTGCTCTAGAGAAGAATTTGTATTTGTGATGAGAAAAATGCCTTTTGTTTTCCTAAGTTGCTGTCTAGGCATAACCCTGCTCAAACCAAAAGATGGGCATTTAGATAAGGAGTTAGTATTTCCACTGTAGGTTCCCACTCTGTTTTTCCCAGAGCACCTTGTAGTATAACTACTTAGAGTGAGTTCCATGAAAAGTTAGTAACTCTGCCTCCAAGCACCTTTTAAATAATAGATGTTTGCTACCCTGCTATGTATCTCCTGCTCTCACTGGTGACATGGGTTTGAGGATTGCCATTTTTTTCACCTCCTTGAATCCCATCTTCCCCTACTTCTGGGATCTGGAAGAAACAAATCTTGTGACTCTATTTCTTTTGTGTAAATGAATGGAAGTTGTGCTTTCAATACAAATGACCCTGTGGGTTTCACTTTGCAAGTATAGAAGCTCAGATACTGAGGGATATGCCTGCTGAATCTGTGTAACTGGCTTATTCCCCCTCATTATGCAGGTCATAAACTGCATATTATTAATTCAGCACATGAGCTGCAGCTTCTCAACACAATATCTGGTGCTGCTGGATGGAATGTTCTGTAAATGTCTGTTAAGTTCATACAGATAACTATGTAATTTAAGTGCACTCTTCCCATGTTGATTTTCTGTGTGGATAATCTACCCATTTTGACAACGGGATATTGAAGTCCTGTAATACTATTGTATTGTGTCTATTTTTCTACTTGGGTATATACTAATTGCTTTGTATGTTTCAGTGTTCTTATATTGAGAACATATTTATGAATATTATATCCTCTTGATAAACTCACCCTTTCAACATTATATAACATCTTTCTTTGTCTGTTTTACAGATGTTGGCTAAAAAAACTTTTGCCTGAATTAGGTATAGATAACTTTGGTTTCTTTTGGATTCCATTTTTTTTCCTGTCCCTTCACTTTGTCTGTATGTGTGCCCTTTGCTCTGAAGTAAGTCTCTTGTGAGCAGCATATCATTGGTCTTGTGTTTGTTTGTTTTATTTTTTAACATTAAATAGGGAGTTTTTTATTTAAATTTATTTATTTTAATTAGAGGCTAATTACTTTACAATATTGTATTGGTTTTGCCATATATCAACATGAATCTGCCACGGGTGTACACGTTTGAGTCTTTTGCTCAGAGAACTTAGTCCACTTGAATTTAAAGTAATTATTGAGAGGTATGAACTTATTATCAACAATTTTTAAATTATTTTCTGGCTGGTTTGTAATCCCCTTGTTCCTTTCTTCTTTGTTTTGCTTCTTTCTTTGTGATTTGACAATTTTCTGTAGTGGTATGATTAGATTCCTTCTTCTGTATCTTTTGTGTATCTATTATAGGTTTTTGCTTTGTGAGTAACATAAGCCTCATATAAAATAACCTATATTTGTAAGAGTCTATTTAAACTGATAACAATTTTTGGTTCAAACACATAGAAAAGCTCTATATTTTACTCTCCTGCAATGTTTTATGACATAAATTACATCTTTTTACCTTGTGTATTAATTAGAAAACTAGTATAGCTATAGTTATTTCTACTACCTTTGATTTTAATTTTAGTACCAGACTTATAAGTGATTTACTACTACCATTACATTAGAGTACTCTAAATTTAACTATAAACTTACCTTTGCCACTGAGATTTATAATTTCACATGTTTTCTTGTTACAAATTAGTCATTTTATTTTGGCATGAAGATGTATCTTTAACAGGCCTTTAAGGCTAATTTATGGTGATGAACTCTTCAGGTTTTGCTTGTCTGAAAACCTCAGTATCTTTCCTTCGTTTCTGAAGTATACTTTTTATGAGTAGGATGTTCTTAATTGCCTTTTTTTTTTTTCTTTCAGCACTTTAAATATATCATGCCACTCCCTTCTGGCCTACAAATTTTCTGTTGAAAAATTTTCAGGCAGTCTTATGAAGGTTCCCCAGGATATAACAATTGTCATTTTAAAAATTTCTCTTCTTGTCTTTAACTTTTGACAAGGTAATTATAAAGAATAATAGTGTGAGTCATCTCATTTGAAACTCTCTCTGCTTCCTGGAGATGGACATCTGTTTCCTTCTCCAGTTTAAAGAAGTTTTCAGCCATAAGTTCTTTAAATAATTTTTTGCCCTTTTCTCTCTTGTATTCCTCTCAGAGCTCTGTAATGCAAATGTCTGCCCACTTGCGGTCCCATAAGTCCCCTAAGCTATCTACATGCACAGAAGCCAGAGAGACCCAAACTTGGGCAATTGATGAAAACACATGTACCAAAGAATTTGAATAAAAGGAGCCTGAAAATACCAAAAAAGAAAAAAAATTCAGAATAGAGACATCACTGATGACCTTAGTGTGTACAATTTCAATGAGATGCTATGATTGCCATGTACTGTAAGTTGAAATTCAACCTGTATACAATGATGCATACAGAGTGTGATTCCAAGCAGACAGAAAAAAAAAATGTATGGGCAGAGTTCTCATAAGATGGCAGAGTAAAAATAACTTGAGCTCACCTCTTCTCATGAGCACACCAAAACCAGAACTAACTGCTTACAATCACTGAAGAAGACTGGAACCTAACTAAAGATAATCTACCATCAAAACCATGAAGATTAAGCCCAATCAGATGGTAAGAGGTGTGAATTCACAATATAATCAAGTCCCATATCCCCAAGAGTGAGTGACCTGCAAACTGGAGGACAATGATATCACAGAAGTTCTTCTATAGGAGGGAGAGCTCTGAGCCCTACAACAGGCTCCTCAGGTTGACAGTCTGGCATCCAGAGGAACATTCTGAGGGGGCTTGAGCACAGGTGCTCCACAGGACTGAGGGAAACAGATATTCCACTCTTGGAAGATGCACACAAGGTCCTGTGTTTACCAGGACCTAAGGCAAAAGTAGTGACCTCATAGAAACCTAGATCAGACCTAGCATCTTGTCTGGAAGATCTCCTGGGGAGGTGTGGGGCAGCTATGGCTCATTTTGAGAATAAGGACACTGGTGGCAGAGGTACTGGGGAATATTCATTGACACCAGCTATCATGGCAGCCGCCATTTTGGGGAGGAAGACCTGACTCAGCCCACTCCCAGTGCTGAGATGCCTCAAATCAAACAATCAATAGGGCAGGAACACAGTACAACCCATCAGGAGGCCTAAAGTCTTCTTGAGCACATACCCACCCCCTAAACAAACCCTTGGCATGGCCCATCAGAGGGATAAGACACAACTCCACTCACTAGTGGACAGGAAATAGTCCTTCCCACCAGGAAGCCTGCACAAATATTTTAAACAGCCTCATCCAGCAGAGGTAAGACAGCAGAAGCAAGAATACTATTATCTGGCACCTTGTGGAACCAAATCCACAAAAACATATCACAATATATTCTGGGACCTGCCGGCCTTTGGCCCTTCCATGATGAGAGGGGAATATATTGATGGGACACATAGAACATCCCGTACAGAGGGCCATTTGTCCAAGGTTGAGAAAAATAAGTAAACCTCCACATACATAAAAATACAAATATCAATCTAGATCAAATGAGATGGCAGAGGAATGTGTTTCAGATGAAGGAATAAGATAAAATCCAGAAAAGAGACAAATGATGTGTAAATAGACACTGAGAAATAGTTCAGAGTAATGATTTTAAAGATAGCCTAAACCTTGGAAAAAGAATGGACACATAGAGGAAGAAATTGGCAGACCTCTTTAACAAAGAGCTAGAAAATATAAAGAATAACCAGAGTTGAATAATCCAACAGCTGAAATGAAAACCACACTAGAAGAAATAAATATCAGAATAAGCAAGGCAGAAGTGAGCTGGAAGAGAGTGGTGATAAGTTAGCTGGAAGATAGAGTGGAGGAAATCACTGCCATAGAATATAATAAAGAATGAAAAAGAAAATGAGAGCAGTTTAAGAGACATTTGGGACAATGTCATATGTATCAACATACCCATTACCATACATACCCATAGGGCTCCCAGAGGGAAAAGATAAAGAAAAAAGACCTGAGAAAATATTTGAAGATGTAATAGTTGAAAATTTCCCCAACATGGAAAAGAAAGCAGGCACCCAAGTCCAGGAAGTACAGAGAGTTCCATACAGGATTAACCCAAGGAAGAACACACTGAGAAACACAGTAATAAAAGTAACAAAAATTAAAAGAAAAAGAGAAAATATTAAAAGCAACAAGGGTGATTGCTGTTGTTCACACACACACAAAAAATACAATAATTTACCGGGAAATTATCATAAGATTATCAGCTGATTTGTCAGCAGAAACTCCAGGCCAGAAAGAAGTGGCACAACCTATTTAATGTGATGAAAGAGAAAAACCTACAACCAAGAATACTCTACCTGGCAAGGTTCTGATTCAGATTTTATGGAGAAATAAAAAACTTTATAGATAAGCAAGCTAAAAGAATCCAGGGCCACAAAACTAGCTTTACAACAGATACTAAAGGAAATTCTCTTGGCAAAAACTAGAAACAAAATTATAAAATGCATACACTGCCTGAATGGATACAGAAATAAGAGCCATAAAATGGCTGTATATGAGAGATCCACTTCAGATCTAGGGACATATACAGACTGAAAGTGAAGGGATGGAAAATATATTTAATGCAAAAAGAAATAAAAAGAAAACAACTGGAGTAGCAATGCTCATATCAGACAAAGCAGACTTTAAAATAAAAACTGTTACAAGGGACAAGAAAGGACATTACATAATGATCAAGGGGTCAATCCAATAAGATATAACAACAGTAAATATTTATGCAGCCAACATAGGAGCACTTAAATACACAAGGCAAATGTTAGTAAACATAAAAGAAATTGGCAGTAACACAATAATAGTGGGAGACATAACACCCCACTTACAACAATGGACAGAGCATCCAGACAAAATTCAATAAGGAAACACAGGCCTTAATGACACATTAGACCAGATGGACTTAATTAATATATTATAGAGCATTCCATCCAAAGGCAGTAGAATGCACATTTATTTCAAATGCATATGGAACATCCTCCAAGATAGGTTACATGCTAGATCACAAAACAAGCCTGGGTAAATTTAAGAAAACTGAAATAATATCAGGCAACTTTCCCAGTCACAATACTTAAAATTAGAAGTCAACCACAAGAAAAAAAGAAAACTGCAAAAACACAAACACATGGAGGCTAAATAATATGCTACTAATCAGCCAATAGACCAGTGAAGAAATTGAGGAGAAAATTAAAAAATGCCTAGAGGCAAATGAAAACATGCTGAAACATCATGAACATCATGAAAACATGATGATCTAAAGCCTACAAGACACAGCAGAAGCAGTTCTAAAGTTGAAATTGATAGCAATAAAACCTTACCTCAGAAAAAAGAAAAATCTCAAATAAACAACCAAGTCTTACACCTAAAACAACTAGGTGCTCCGTCAGTCAGCTGTGTCCAACTCTTTGCAATCCCATGAATCATCTGTCCATGGAATTTTCCAGGCAAGAATACTGGAGTAGGTTACCATTTCCTACTCCATAGAGCAACTAGAGAAAAAAGAATAAACAAACCTGAAATTAGTAAAAGGAAAGAAATCACAAGATCAGAGTAGAAATAAATGAAATGGAGACAGAGAAAACAATAGGAAAGAATAGTGAAATTAAGATGCTGGTTCTTTCAAAAGACAAACAAAATTGATAGATCTTTACGAAGACTCATCAAGAAAAAATGGGAGAAGGCCAAAGTCAATAAAATTAGAAATGAAAAAGAAGATATAAGTGATACCACAGAAATATAAAAGACTATATGAGAGTACTATGCCAACAAAATAGATAATCTAAAAGAAATAGACAAATTCTTAAAAAGGTACAATTTCCTAAGACTAAACCATGAAGAAGCATAAAATATGAACCGATCAATCACAAGTACTGTGATTGTAATGGTGATTTTAAAAACTCCAAACAAACAAAAGCCCAGGACCAAATGGCTTCACTGGTAAATTCTATTAAACATTTAGAGAAGGTTTAACATTTATCCTTCTGAAACTATTTCAAAAAATTGCAAAGTAACACTCTCAAACTCATTCTATGAGGCCACCATTACCCTGACACCAAAACCAGACAAAGATACCAAAGGAAAAAAAATAAATAAATTACAGGTCAATATCACTGATGAATGTAGAGGCAAAAATACTCAACAAAATTCTAGCATACTAAATCCAACAATATGTTAAAGGATCAAACCCCATGATCAGTGGGTTTATCCCATGGATGCAAGAATTTTTCAGTATCCACAGATTAGTGTGAAATGCAACAATAACAAACTGAAGAATAAAAACCATGTGATCATCTCAGTAGATATAGAAAAAGTTTCTGATAAAGTTCAACATCCATTATGATAAAAATTCTCCAGAAGGTGTACATAGACGGAATATACCTCAACTTAGTAAGAACTGTATATGACAAACCCACTGCTAACATCACACTCAATGGTAAAAAGCTAAAGGCATTTCCTTTAAGATCAAGAATAAGATAAGGAGGTCCACTCTTAAGAATTTATTCAGCTTAATTTAGGAAGTCCTAGCTAAAGCCACCACAAAAGAAAAAGATATAAAAGAAACCCAAATTGTAAAAAAAAAAATGTAGACCTATCACTGTTTACATAATACTATACATTAGTTCAGTTCAGTTCAACCACTCAATCATGGCCGACTCTGCGACCCCATGAACTGCAGCATGCCAGGCTTCCCTGTCCATCACCAACTCCCAAGGTTTACTCAAACTCATGTCCATTGAGTCAGTGATGCCATCCAGCCGTCTCATCCTCTGTCCTCTCCTTTTCCTGCCTTCAATCTTTCCCAGCATCAGTGTCTTTTCAAATGAGTCAGTTCTTCGCATCAGGTGGCCAAAATATTGGAGTTTCAGCTTCAACACCAGTCTTTCCAATGAACATTCAGGACTGATTTCCTTTAGGATGGACTGGTTGAATCTCCTTGTAGTCCAAGGGACTCTCAAGAGTCTTCTCCAACACCACAGTTCAAAAACATCAGTTCTTCAGTGGTCAGCTTTCTTTATAGTCCAACTCTCACATCCATACATGACTACCAGAAAAATCATAGCCTTGACTAGACGGACCTTTCTTGGCAAAGTAATGTCTCTGCTTTTTAATAAGCTGTCTAGGTTGGTCATAATTTTTCTTCCAAGGAGTAAGCATCTTTTAATTTTATGGCTGCAGTCACTATGTGCAGTGATTTTGGACCCCCCCCAAAAAAATAGTCTGTCACTGTTTCCACTGTTTCACCATCTATTTGCCATGAAGTGATGTGGCCAGATGTTATGCTCTTAGTTTTTTGAATGCTGAGTTTTAAGCCAACTTTTTCACTCTCCTTTTTCACTTTTATCTGGAGGCTCTTTAGTTCTTCAATTTCTGCCATAAGTGTGGTATCATCTACATATCTGAGGTTATTGATATTACTCCCAACAATCTTGATTCCAGCTTGTGCTTCATTGACCCCAGCGTTTCCCATGATGCACACTGCATATAAGTTAAATAAGCAGGGTGACAGTATACAGCCTTGATGTACTTCATTCCCTATGGAAGCAGTCTGTTGTTCCATGTCCAGTTCTAACTGTTTCTTCCTGACCTGCATATAGACTTCTCATGAGGCAGGTCAGATGGTCTGATATTCCCATCTCTTTCAGAATTTTTCTCAGTTTGTTGTCATTCACACAATTAACAGCTATGGCATAGTCAATAAAGCAGAAAAGATGATTTTCTGGAACTCTCTCACTTTTTTGATGATCCAACAGATGCTGGCAATTTGATCTCTGCTTCCTCCCCCCCCCCCCCCCGCCCTTTTCTATATCCAGCTCGAATATTTGGAAGTTCATGGTTCATGTACTGTTGATGCCTAGCTTGGAGAATTTTGAGCATTACTTTGCTAGCGTGTGAGATGGCTGCAATTGTGTGGTTGACTGAACATTCTTTGTCATTGCCTTTCTTTGGGATTAGCATGAAAACACATTTTCCAATCCTGTGGTCATTGCTTAGTTTTCCAAATTTGCTGGCATATTGAGTGTAGCACTTTCACAGCATCATCTTTTAGAATCTGAAATGCCTCAACTGGAATTCCATCACCTCCACTAGCTTTGTTCGTAATGATGCTTCCTAAGGCCCACTTGACTTTACATGCCAGGATTTCTGGCTCTAGGTGAGTGATCACACAGTCGTGGTTATCTGGGTTGTGAAAATCTTTTTTTTTGTATAATTCTTCTGTGTATCCTTGCCACCCCTTAATATCATCTGCTTCTGTTAGGTCCATACCATTTCTGTCCTTTATTGAGCCCATCTTTGCATGAAATGTTCCCTTGGTATCTCTAATGTTCTTGAAGAGATCTCTAGTCTTTCCCATTCTATTGTTTGCCTCGATTTCTTTCTAATGATCACTAAGGAAGGCTTTCTTACCTCTTCTGACTATACTTTGAAACTCTATATTCAAATGGGTATATCTTTCTTTTTCTCCTTTGCATTTCATTTCTCTTCTTTTCACAGCTATCTTTAAGGCTTCCTCAGACAACCATTTTGGCTTTGTGCATTTCTTTTTCTTGGGGATGGTCTTGATCACTGTCTTCTGTACAATATCATGAAGCTCCGTCCATAATTCTTCAGGCACTCTGTCTGTCAGATCTAATCCCTTGAATCTATTTGTCATTTCCACTGTATAATCATAGGGGATATGATTTAGGTCATACCTGAATGGTCTAGGGGTTTTCCCTAATTTCTTCAATTTTAGTCTAAATTTGTCAATAAGGAGTTCATTTTCTGATCCACAGTCAGCTCCTGGTCTTGTTTTTGCTGACTGCATATAGCTTCTCCATCTTTGGATGCAAAGAATAGTCAGTCTGATTTCAGTATTGACCATCTGGTGATGGCCATGTGTAGTCTTCTCTTGTGTTGTTGGAAGAGGGTGTTTGCTATGACCAGTGAGTTCTCTTGGCAAAACTCTATTAGCCTTTGCCCTGCTTCATTCTGTACTCCAAGGCCAAATTTGCCTGTTATTCCAGGTATTTCTTGACTTCCTACTTTTGCATTCCAGTTCCCTGTAACAATAAGGACATCTTTTTTGGGTGCTAGTTCTAGAAGGTCTTGTAGGTCTTCATAGAACTATTCAATTTCAGTTTCTTCAGCATTTCTGGTTGGGGCATAGACTTGGATCACTGTGATATTAAATAGTTTGCCTAGGAAATGAACAGAGATCATTCTGTCATTTTTGAGATTGCATCCAAGTACTGGATTTTGGATTCTTTTGTTGACTATGATGTCTACTCCATTTCTTCTAAGGGATTCTTTCCCACCGTAGTAGATATAATGGTTATCTGAGTTAAATTCACCCATTCCAGTCCATTTTAGTTCGCTGACTCCTAAAATGTCGATGTTCACTCTTGCCATCTCCTCTTTGATCACTTCCAATTTGCCTTGATTCATGGACCTAATATTCCAGGTTCCTATGCAATATCGCTCTTTACAGCATCGGACTTTACTTCCATCACCAGTCACATCCACACTGCTTGTGGTTTTTGCTTTGGCTGCATCTCTTCATTACCTTGGGAGTTACTTCTCCACTGATCTCCAGTAGCATATTTGGCACCTACTGACCTGGGGAGTTCGTCTTTCAGTGTCTCATCTTTTCCTTTTCCTACTATTCATGGGGTTCTCAAGGCAAGAATACTGAATTGGTTTACCATTCCCTTCTCCAGTGGATCATGTTTTGTCAGAACTCTCCACTCTGACCCGCCATCTTGGGTGGCCCTATATGGCATGGCTCATAGTTTCTTTGAGTTAGGCAAGGCTGTGGTGCATGTGATCAGATTGATTAGTTTTCTGTGATTTTGGTTTTCATTATGTCTTCCCTCTGATGGAGAAGGATAAGAGGATTATGGAACCTTCCTGAGGGGAGAGACTGAGAGAGAAACTGGGTCTTGTTCTGATGGGCAGGGTCATAATCAATAAATCTTTAATCCAATTTTCTCTTAATGGGTGGGGCTGTGTTCCCTCCCTGTTATTTGACCTGAAGCCAATCTATGGTGGAGGTAATGAAGACAATGTAAAACTCCTTCATAAGGTCACATCCACACAATGCTGCACACAATGCCCCCATCCCTGAAGCAGGCCACGGTCGATCCACACCTCCACCAGGGACTCCTGTACACTCATGGGCAAATTTGGGTCAGTCTCTTGTGGAGTCACTGCTAATTTCTCCTGGGTCCTGGTGCACACAAGGTTTGGTTTGTCCCCTCTAAGAGTCTGTTTCCCAGATTCCGGGAAGTTCTGGTGGCTCTATGGTGGGGTTAATGGGGACCTCCTCCAAGAGGGCTTATGCCATATCCAGGTCTACCACACACAGAACCCCTGCCCCTGCATCAGTCCACTGCTGACCCATACCTCTGTACATTATGTACTACATAATACATAATACTACACATAGAAAATTCTAAAGTGCTACTAGAAAAATCCCAGAGCTCATCAATAAATTTGATAAAGTTTCGGACACAAGTGAATACATAGAAATCTGTTGCATTTCTATTCACTAACATCAAAAAAAGGAAATACAAAATAAGGAAATAATCCCACTTACCATCAAAACACAAAGAATAAGATATCTAATAATAAACCTATCTAAGGAGTCAAAAAACCTATACTCCAAAATCTATAGAACAGTAATGAAAGAAATCAAAGATGACACATACAGATGCACAGCTATACCATGTTCTTGGAATGGAAAAATCAGTATTGTTAAAATGACTATACAGATGGCTAACAAACACATGAAAAGATGCTCAACATCGCTCATTATTAGAGAGATACAAATCAAAACTACAATGATCACACTGGTCAGAATGGCCCTCATTAAAAAGTTTACAAACAATAAATGCTGGAGAGGGTGTGGGGAAAAGGAAACACTCTTGCACTGTTGGTGGAAATGTAAATTGACACAGCCACTGTGGAAGACAGAATGGAGATTATTTAAAAAACAAAGAATAAAACCACCATATGACCCAGCATTCCCACTCCTAGGCATATACCCTGAGGAAACCAAAATTGAAAGAGACACATGTATCCCATTGTTCGTTGAAGCACTGTTTACAATAGATAGAACATGGAAGCAACCTACATATCCATCGACAGATTAATGGATAAAGAATATCTGGTACATATACACAATGGAATATTACTCAGCCATAAAAAGGAACACATTTGAGTCAGTTCTAATGAGGTGGATGAACCTAAAACATTTTACACAGAGTAAAGTGAGTCAGAAAAGAGAAAGATAAATACCATATTTTAACACATATACATGGAATCTAGAAAAATGGTACTGAAGAATTTATTTACAGGGCAACTATGGAGAAACAGATACAGAAAATAAACTTGTGGACATGGGGAGAGGGGAGGAGAGGGTGAAATGTATGGAAAGAGTAACATGGAAACTTACATGACTGTATGTAAAATAGATAGCCAATGGGAATTTGCTGTATGGCTCAGAAAACTCTAACAAGGGCTCTGTATCAACCTAGAGGGGTAGGATGGGGAGGGAGGTTCAAATGGGAGAGGATATATGTATACCCATGGCTGATTCACATTGAGGTTTGACAGAAAGCAGCAAAATTCTGTAAAGCAATTATCCTTCATTAAAAAACAAACAAAAAAGACTATACTACCAAAGCAGTCTACAGATTCAGTGCAATTTCTATCAAATTACCAATGGGATTTTTCAAAAAAGTAGAACAAGCAAATTTAAAGTATGTGTGAAAACAGAAAAGACCCCATATATCCATAGCAATCTTGAGAAAGAATACCAGAGCTGAAGGAATCCCAGACTTCAGACTATACTACAAACCAGTCATCAAAACATTATATTGCAGGCACAAAAACAGAGATATAGGTCAATGGAACAAGATAGAAAGTCCAGAAATAAACCCATGCACCTATGTTCAATTAATCTATGACAAAAGAGGCAAACATACATAATGGAGAAAAGACAGTTTCTTCAATAAGTGGTGCTGGGAAAACTGTGCAGCTACATGTAAAAGAATGAAATTAGAACATTTTCTAACATCATACACAAATTCATAATGGACTTATATATAAGATTAGATACTATAAAACTCAGAGAAAACATTGTTTGAGGCAGAACATTCTTTGACATAAATCACAGCAGTATATTATTTAATCAGCAGTATCTTTTTTCATTACTCCTAGAGTTATGAAAATAAAACCAAAAAATAAAAAAAATGTGAACTAATAAAACTTAAAAGCTTTTGAACAGCAAAGGAAACCATAAACAAAATGAAAAGACAACCCAAAAAATGGAAGAAAATATTTGCCAAAGATGTGACCAACAAATAATTAATCTTCCCAATATATGAACAGTTCCTACAGCTCAATATAAAAAAAAAAAAAAAAAACCAATCAAAAATGGGCAGAAGATCTAAATAGACATTTCTTTAAAGAAGACATACAGATGACCAAAAAAAAAAAAACATGAAAAGATGCTCAAAGTTGCTAATTATTAGAGAATTGCAAATCAAAACTACAATGTGGTACCACCTCATACCAGTCAGAATGACAATCAAACACTCTACAGGCAATAAATGCTGGGCAGGATATGGAGAAAATGGAACCCTCCTACAACGTTGGTGGGAATGTAAATTGGTACAGCCTGTATGGGGCCAATATGGAAATATGGAACAGCCAGTATGGAAGTTCCTTAAATAACTAAAAAATAGAGCTACAAAGTGATCCAGCAATTCCACTACTGGACACATATCCAGAGAAAACAATAATTCAAAAAGATATATGCATCCTATTTTTCACAGCAGCGCCTACTTACCTATTTAGCCAAGACATGAAGCAACATAATGTCCATCAACAGATGAATGGATAAATATGTGGTATAGTATACAATGCTCCTCAGCCATAAAAAAGAAGTGAAATGATGCCATTTGAAGCAGCATGAATGGACCTAGTGGTTATCATACTAAGTGAAGTAAGTCAGACCGAGACAAATATTGTGTGATGTTGCTTATATATGGAATATAAAAAAATGATACATATGAATTTGTAATACAGAGCAGAGATAGACCCATAGACATAGAAGACAAATTTATAGTTACTGTGAGGGAGAGGGGAATAAATAAGAAGTTTAGGGTTGACACAAACACAGTATATATATATATAAAATATATAGCCATCAAGGACCTACTCTGTAGTACAGGGGAATATACTCAATGTTTTACAACAGCCTATAAGGGAAAAGAATCTGAAAAAATATATACTTATATATGTGTGTATAAATGAATCACTTTGCTATACTCCCAAAATTATTATAACTCAACTATACTTCAAAATAAATAAATATTTTTATGTAAATAAATATACATATATGTATATTTATTTGTATAAAATAGCTGGAAAACATATCATGAAGTATTAGCTATTACTGTCTGCTATTTTAAAATTTTAGCCTCTTTATTGTCTCTCAGTAAACTCCATAAAACATAAGTAGTATTTTTAAAACCATAAATTATGCAAAGAAAAAAGGTGAATAACATTTCTATGAGCTAACAATCACCAGTTAGAAATCATTACCAATGACTGAGACAATAGATAAGACCAAATCAAATGAAATGTTCAGTGTCTACATTAAAATTTTAAACAGTAAGCACATTAAAATTTACTTGAATAAGAGAAAAATTAATAAATAATACTGTGTTAAGGGATCAGTTAAAATAATCATAAAATTTGAGTATTTGTGATTAAAATTACATCATATCTTGCAAGGAAAAATAATTGGGAAACATGAAAGAAGACTGACAAACACTGAGAATTATTGCAATAATGCAAGGGATACATGAGGTCTTCATTCATGATTCTATTATAAGGCCATACCCAATTAAACTCTCTGAGATACTCAAAGTTAATATATAATCTTAAATAAACATTAGTTAAGCTAGAAAAGTCATAAAATAAGCTATTCAACACAAAAATTTGCAGCCCAAAAAAAGCCTTAGGTGTTTGGAGAGAAGTAGATAGTAAATATCTAAGCACAAAAAATGAAATGGACTATAGACTCTGTTATAGACTATACTGCACTAAAATAGGTCAATAAACCCAAGAAACAGTTCTTCACAAAACAGAAAAACCTCCAGAAAAAGGTATAAAAATAAAAAGGAAACCTTTTTTGCAATTTGCCTATTTTTTCACAATTACATCCCACATTTGCATTTTGTTTATGTGGGTATTAACTGCACAAGGGGGGAAAACCAACAATGAAATGAAATAGAAGTATTTCTATCACTGATTCTTCAGCTGTGCACTTTCATAATCAGTCTTTATCTTCTCCCCTTTCATCTGTCTCAATAAACACACAAAACATATTAATCAGTCTGCTCACAGATTTCATAAAAAGTGGCTCATTATCTCTTCTATTAACAGTTGCCAGGATTTTGAATCAAGAGTTGGTTGTCCAGAATAATTAATATTTAAATATGCTGCTTTTTCCCAGTTGAAACCAAGTTTGGAATAATATGTTTGAAAAAATATACAGAAAAGCACATGGAGATGACCATTTTATGTCCAAGAACATTTCTGGATCTCACTTAAATAATGCTATTCTTCATCCCTTTAAATATGATATTTCCCATTAAATCAATCTTTCCCTTCCTATAAATCCCCTCAATTTCCTTTAAAAATTACATGTTCTAATCTTTCTTAGGCTTCATTTCATTTTGTTACCTATGTGACAAATTTTGCAATTTGCCTAAGACCTATTTCTTCTTGATTTCTATCAGGCTATTGCTCCACCTACCTGAATGTTGTTGAAAGCACTATGCAACCATTATTAATGTAATTAAGCCCATAATTTGACAGTCATTAAATCCCTCCTTCCCTAGTTGAGGATGCAGACAGACTATTGAATCAATATGCAGGAACAGCCTGCAACCTTGACCGGCTTGATTTCAGTAGTCAGCAGGTAAAAGTAAGTTGACATTTTGTTAAGGAATATTACAATGGTTTTTATCAATTTACAGAAAGCCTTCAAATTGCTTTTATGTGTAATGGCATTAAGGAAATGCAAGATTTGTTTTGTTTTCCTTGTTTCTTTATGCATCACTTCTCTTTATCTACTGGAAGATTCTGATGCATCCCAACTCTTCTTGAGACCAGCTTACTGTTCTCTTCTACATCTGTGTGCTTAGTTGCTCAGTTGTGTCTGACTCTTCATGATCCTATCGACTGTAGCCCTACAGGCTCCTCTGTCCATGGGGATTTTCCATACAAGAATACTAGAGGGGATTACCATGCCCTACTCCAGGGGATCTTCCTATCCCAGGGATCGAACCCACATCTCCTGCATTGCAGGCATATTCTTTTCTGTCTGAACCACCAGGAAAACCCCTTCTACATTTGTAACAACATCTAAAGAATAACCTAACAATCTGAAGTCTTCCTCACCATTAGACTTAAATCTGTTAACATCTTATTGAGTGTCTGAATCTTGAAGTCATGTGTTCAGGATTACAAAGTTGCAGAAATTAGGCAATTTTATGTATTATTGGAACTTCGGAAGAAACACGCTTAGTGGGATTGAGACTAAGTTTCGACTGCCTTGCATATAATATCCCTGAACTATCCCTGTTTTAGGTACCACTGGAGCCAGGATTGGTGTGAGAAGATGCAAAAAAATATCAGGAGACTGGTTTGATCACCTTCTGGGACATTCTTTCTTTTCTCCCCTTTCTGCCCCTGCAGACACAGAAACTATGACCACAGAAGCTACTTCATGCTTGCTTGTGTGCTAAGTCGCTTCAGTCCTGTCTGACTCTTTGCGACCCCATAGACCATAGTCAGTCATACTCCTCAGTCCATGGGATTCTCCAGGCAAGAATATTGGCCTGGGTTGCCATTCCCTTCTCCAGGGGATCTTCTAGACCCAGGAATGGAAACTGCGTCTCTTATGTCTCCTGCATTGGCAGACAGGTTCTTTACCACTAGCGCCACCTGGAAAGCTACTTTACCTGAACCCTTTTCCCTTAACTATATCACCAACCTAACTGGGATTTGGTTTGCTTCTGCAGCAAAATTTCTCAACTTCAGTACTGTTACATTTTGAGCCAGATGGCCTTTGCTGTGAGTCTTTGCTGTGTGGCTATCCTGTGTGTTGAAGGATGTTTAAAGGCATCCTGTAACCTCCATCCACTAGATGCCAGTGCACCTACCACCTCTCTCCCAGCTGAGCTGTGACACGAAATATATATATATATTTAAAGTCTCCATACATCTCCATTTTTCTCTTGAAAACAAAACTACTCCTAGTTGCAAAATTCTGCTCTACATCATGGTGGAATCATTTCACATTTTTTTGCTTCACATCTTGATCATTCTACCATAAATTAAACCACATGTAGTATGTCCATCAAAGCTACAGATCTGATAAAGACTGATAAAGATCAGATAAAGATAAAGATCTGATAAATTCAAAAGCATCTTCTCTTGGATGCCTGGGCAAAGGAGCAATAAGAGCCTAATATGACATAAATCTAAATTTGGGGGAAAGCCAAGGAGAATCTGAATAAAGAATTCCAACTGTTGGCGAGTGAAGAGTCCACCTTTTGTTAATGAAAACAAAAACTGTTTATTGAGCATCTACTAAGAATAAGGCATAGTCATGAGCAAGAGAAAAATCCATTCTTACAATTTATTTATTAAAGACTTATTTTTAGAGCTTATGTGGGTAAGAGCTTTCTGGCAATGACTAAAAGACATCCAATACATAATAGCTATTTGAAGCTAATGAGAATTCCAAAGTTATAAAGCCAAGTAGGAAGAGAAATACATATTATCTTTATACATATTATTGTTGTTCAGTCTGTCAGTTATGTCCAACTCTTTGTGACCCCATGGACTGCAGCATGACGTGCTTACCTGTCCTTCACTATCTCCTGGAGATCGCTCAAACTCATGTCTACTGAGTTGGTGAAGCCATCCAACCAACTCACCCTCTGTCACCCCCTTCTCATCCTGCCTTCAATCTTTACCACAAGCAGGGTCTTGTCTAATGAGTCAGCTCTTCCCATCAAGTGGCCAAAGTATTGGAGCTTCAGCTACAGCATCAGTCCTTCCAATGAATATTCAGGATTGTAGAAGAGAAAAACATACTATGACTATACATTAATACTTACTTTATTTTATTATGTGTCTAGATACTATGCTGTGAGATAATTTTTGTGCATTATACATGTTTCTAATTAACTTTTTTGTAATTTAATTAATTTTAATACACACATACTTAATCCTCACAGTTCGTGACTTATAAAAGGCTTAAAGAAACTTGGAAGTGATCTCCTAGAGTGGTGTCTCTCTCTCTCTTTGAATGGAAGCAAATAAACTGGGGATCTTGTTAATAATTCTGATTCTGGAGATTTGGGAAGGACTTCAGATTCTGTGTTTCAAAGATTCTCCCAGGTGATGCAACACCAGGTTTAATGGTTCAAGCACAACTCTACAAGCAGTGAAACCTTATAATCCTTTGACCTAAGTGTGTTAGTGTTAGTCGCTCAGCTGTGTCTGACTCTTGCCAATTCATGGACTGTAGCCCACCAAGCTCCTTTGTCCATAGAATTCTTCAAGCAAGAATACAGGAGTAGGTTGCTGCCGGGGTCCAGCCCCGGCTGATCCAGGGTATTCGAAGGAGAGACGGCGTAGGTGACCTATTTATTTAAATATTTATCAAAGATATAAAGAGTAATAGAATGAGGATAGCTCAGTAGGAAAATTCAGTGAAGAAAAGAGGCTGAGTAGCTTGGTTTACGCGGGAGACCAATAAAACTTCAAGACAAGAAGTTTGCACCACTTACATAGGCCACAGGCGTCCTTCCGTTCTCCCGAAGGAGAGGAGACACTGAGGCCTCCCCAGTTGGATCTTAGAAGCCCAGGCATAATTAGCAAGCATGGCAAGTTCCACGCTCCAGATGGAGACTCAGCCAGAATTTGAGAGAGAGAGCGACATGGGGAGACCAAGTTTCGGTGAACAAGGCCCGCACTTTATTTTCCAAAGTAGTTTTTATACCTTAAGTTGTGCATAGAGGATAATGGGGGAAGTGGGGGAGTCATGCAAGGACAGCAGTTCCTGATCCTAATTGAAGCCAGGCTTTCAAACTTATCATACGCAAAAGTTCAGGTGATTTACATCATCTTCTGGCCAGGAGGCCTGTTAACATTTTAAGAAACTTATTTTTCTCTAAAAGTGATTATTCTAAAGTCAGGCGCCAGCCTCCAAAAAACATTGGATAGAGTTGCATTCCTATAGGGCAAAGGTGAGGTGGGCTCAATCAAGAAAGGAATTAACTCAAGGGTCCAAGGTTACAAACATTGAGGCTACTACTTACATTTCTATAACCCATTATATCAATCAATACACTGCCAAGGACACAGTAGGTAAGGGGTACGGAAACATTGGCCCAGTAAGTGAAAAACCCTTCACCAATACAATTTCTAATCAATCTTTTAACTACTCAAAGGAATCTGTGTTTAGACAGTTTAGAACATCTCCTGCCTCTCACAGTTGGGAGGCTCTGAACAATCACATGTGGCCGGAAAAACCTATTCATGCAGGCTAGAGGATTTCCAAAGGAGTTTGTAGGTTGAAACACTGTCACACCCAGGAATTATTAACTGGAGCAGTAAGCTAACTCTTTTTTCAGAGAGAGGTAGTGGGGGACAGCCCCCGTAAAGTCAGAGGTGTAGGTGAAAGCACAAAGCAGAAAGTAGGCAGACTCTGGTTTTGGGGGTAGATGCTCGAGAATTTCCAGGGGGACTCCTGAGGCTCAATCCCGCCTTTGTGTATGCCGAACCTCCTTCCTCATGACCTTTGCCAGGGGCGGAGCTCCTGCTCCCAGCAGTGATAGAATTCTAGTTGAGCTATTCCAGATCCTGAAAGATGATGCTGTGAAAAGTGCTGCACTTAATATGCAATATGCACTCAATATGCAATATGCTGGCTCCCGGCAGGTTGCCACTTCCTTCTCCAGAGGTTCTTCCTGACTCAGGGATCTAACCCAGGTCTCTTGTATTGCAGGTGGAGTCTTTACAGTCTGAGCCAACAGGGAAGGCCCTGGATCACTTCAAAGTTTTGAGTCACTTCAAAGTTTTGCAGGAATATCATGAGCAGTGCCAGTTTTAAGGAATGGAAACATTCAATTTTTAAGTCAAGATTTCAAATATTAAAATCATGTTTTCCACAAAAGATGTTGAAAATTCCTCTTATAGTAAAGAAAACATGAAAAGAAGGCAGCTTCCAAAGCTGAAGAATCCTGATGGAAGACAGCCCTAGGAAAGAAAGCCTGAGGGCTGCTATCCTGAAAAGTCCCTTCAAGAGGCATCAGATAAAGCCTGGCATTCTCTGCGTTCTAGATTAGAATAAGGGATATAACACAAAAAGCTACCATTTTAGTGAGCCAGAATACAGATCACAGGAGGAATTTACAGAAGGCAATTCAAGTTTGTTCATCACAGGGATTAATGACACCTGCTGGCATTCGTTGAGTGCAAATGAACTGGGAGATTATATGGACAGTTACTCTTCATTATCTATATTTTACTGTATTCAACCAAATACAGTAAAAAAAAAAAAAAACAGTTAATATTCTAGGATCTGAGTAAAAATATTTTCAACTACCATTTGCACAGAGTTCTAAGATAAACAACTACAATAGTTTTATAACAAACTTATATAAAATATATAATTATAACAATATAATATGGGCTTCCCTGGTGCCTTAGACAGTAAAGAGTTTGCATGAAATATGTGAGACTTGGGTTCAATTCCTGGATTAGGAAGGTTCCCTGGAGAAGTGCTTATTTAACTTATATGCAGAGTACGTCATGAGAAATGCTTGGCTGAAGGAAGCACAAGCTAGAATCAAGATTGCTGTGAGAAATATCAATAACCTCAGATATGCAGATGACACCACCTTTATGGCAGAAAGTGAAGAACTAAAGAGCCTCTTGATGAAAGTGAAAGAGGACAGTGAAAAAGTTGGCTTAAAACTCAACATTCAGAAAATCAAGATCATGGCATCTGGTCCCATCACTTCATGGGAAATAGATGGGGAAACAGTGGAAACAGTGGCTGACTACTTTTCTGGGCTCCAAAATCACTGCAGATGGAGATTGCAGCCATGAAATTAAAAGTTATGACCAACCTATACAGCATATTAAAAAGCAGAGACATTACTTTGCCAACAAAGGTCCGTCTAGTCAAGGCTATGGTTTTTTCCAGTAGTCATGTATGGATGTGAGAGTTGGACTATAAAGAAAGCTGAGCTTTAAAGAATTGATGCTTTTGAATTGTGGTGTTGGAGAAGGCTCCTTACAGTCCTTTGGACTGCAAGGAGATTCAACCAGTCCATCTTAAAGGGGATCAGTCCTGGGTGTTCATTGGAAGGACTGATGTTGAAGCTGAAACTCCAGTACTTTGGCCACCTGATGCGAAGAGCTGACTCATTTGCAAAGACCCTGATGCTGGGAAAGATTCAGGGCAGGAGGAGAAGGGGACGATAGGATGAGATGGTTAGATGGCATCACCGACTCAATGGACATGGGTTTGGGTAGACTCCAGGAGTTGGTGATGGACAGTGAGGCCTGGCATGCTGTGGTTCATGGGGTTGCAAAGGGTCGCACATGACTGAGTGACTGAACTGAACTGGAGAAGTGACTGGCTTCCCATTCCAGTTCTTGCCTGGTGAATTCCTTGGACAGAGGAGCCTGGCAGGCTATAGTCCATGGGATCACAAAGAGTCAGACATAACTGAGCAACTAATGCATACACAACTATATAATATGTAATACAATATTACATAAAATGCTTTACATTCTTTTATGAGATGGTTAGTCATGTGTGGCCATAAAATATGCTAAAGGAAAGACAAAGTTTATGTTACTCACAGGTCCTAAAGAGAGGAGCACAGCAAGCCTTGCAGGAACACTCAGGAGAGACACCTGAGTGGCTAGTAGGCAGAAGACAGAGTGAGGGGAAAGTTTAGGCCATGGCCTTGGGCTTTTTGCAAGAAAGACAAAGCAGGATGAACAACAGCCTAGGAGTGATTAGCTGAACAATTTTGATGGGCTCAAAGCTGTCTGGGTGGACCCTAGTTGCCTGGTACCTGGCCCTGAGAAGATTAAGACAGGGGAAGGAATATGACCTGAGGGGTGAACAGGTCAGATGATGGGGATCTGGCTCCGGAAATTTTGCAAATCAAAAGCAATCTCCAAGCTGGACCTTTTGCCATCTCTAAGTTGGCTATCCCAGGAGGCAGTTTCTCCCCACCCAGAAAAGGTTTTCAAGATACCAAGCATCATAATATAGAGAAAATTTTAAATATGTATAATGCAAATAACTATCTGGATAGTCCAGCTGCTTCTTTATCTGTTAGAATTCAGAATGGGGTGTTCAGTGCCTCCTAAAACTACCTTTTGGAGTTCAGTGTTAAGGCAGCTCATTCTTTACTAAGAATTTTCAACACATTCTAAAGTACTTTCAACACATTCTAAAGATAAAGAAATGAAATCTTATTCCTAGGTGTCCATATCCTATTTTTCTCATCATTTATTATTAGCATATAACAAAATAACCATTAACAGAAAAAGGAGTCAGATTAATTTTGGGGTCACTTTGATAAAAATTAGACAATCATAAACAAGATTTTTCTCTGATGTCTTCTCTGCCTTAATATTTATGTAGTTAGGGCCAGAGGTCTATGCCCACCCTATGTTTGTACAGGGGACAGGAGCAATTGGAGGCAGTGTAGGAAAGAGTGGAGGGAAGCTTAAGGTAGAGAATGTAGGGTGTGGAAAACCATGTGGCTTCTGTGATCTGATGTGTGTGACTCTTTTCACTAACTAGTTATATGGAAAGGTATTGTAAGGGAGTGGGATCCTGTAGTTCTTCCCCCATACCCTCTGCCTGCCTTTTATCTGTAGAAAAGCTTTAGCTAAAAAATAACTTTAATCAGAGAGTAAGCAAATAGTACAGAAGCAAAAATATACAGATAGGACAAAAATATTCAGATAGGACAAAGTAACAATATGAGTTGACTCATTAAAAAAGTCAAGGACCTTTAGTTCCTCTCAAGAGCTATAGATAATATTCTGATCCACATCCTTTAAAATCCCCACCACTAAGAAATTGGCCATATGTTAGTAGACCCCAGCCTAGTTAGAACCAGAAGCTTGATGGTACTGACTGCCAGTTACCTCACAACTAACCAATCAGAAGAATGTCCATGAGCTGATCATGCTCTGAAACTCCCTCCTCAGCACACAGCCCCTTCTTATTGTCTCTATATCACCTCTCAGCAAAACCTGAGGAGTGGGGAGTTGGTTCTTTAGGACATGAATCCACCCTTTCCCCTGGCTTTCTCAATAAAACTATCTTTCTTTTCACCCAATACTTATCCTTCAGTATTGAATTCTTGAGCAATGAGTATCCAGACCCAAGTTCAGTAACAAGATGAGGCTGATTTTCTTAAAGAAGGATAGATGGGGTGGGAAAGAACTTGTCTGTCCTAGGTCCATGGCACTGCACTTTGGACTCTCTGAGTCTTCATTCCCTCTCCTGTACAATAAGGGTATTTGACAAATTATTTTTAAAGTACCTCTAAATTCTATATTTGATGATTTTAATGCTTTTAATATTGAGAAAATGTACATGGTAATGTGTCCTCTCTGCACATCACCTAAAATGGGACATTATTAAATAATAAAATGGCAGCATTCAACAGCACAGTGTAATTTTTTTAAATACATTTTGAGACAAGAAGATTGTTCTAAGCTTTCTTAGATGTTAATGTTTTAAAAAATTATTCTTTTCCATATTGCGCCATTAGGAATAAATTATTTCTGGGTTTTATCTGTCAGCATCTATCTGTGACCTTGTTACAAAATATCATATTACCACCACATGGATACAAGTGTCCTGAAAACAGAAACTTAAAAGTTAATCAGACAGTTAATACAGAAAGAAAAAAACAATAAAATAAATTTACATGTTCAAATATCTATCACCTTATTTTTTTAAAGTTCTCAAAATATATATAAAGTGATTTCAGAAGCATAAATTATTGTTTTATTGAGATATTTTTAACCTTCCAGCATATTTTTGTTCCTGGTAGAGTTGACAATAAAACATTACTAAAATGCATTGTTAGGAGATCAAACTCTAACTATGCCTGTTCTACCACTCCTACCTCAATTAATTATAACATTTTGGAGCATGTCGATCTTTCTAAGTTCATTGTATCATGCTGTCAACATTATCACACACCATTCTGTACTTTTTTTTTTTCATTTTCATATCATAACATATCTGTATGAGTGAGGAAAATGAACTGAGTTTTTATCAAGTCATTATTGCAGTGATATACAGTAAATAAGAACACAACAACATCACATTTGCCTTCTATCTTTCAGATCAGATCAGTCGCTCAGTCGTGTCTGACTCTTTGCAACCCCATGAATCGCAGCACGCCAGGCCTCCCTATCCATCACCAAATCCCGGAGTTCACTGAGACTCATGTCCATCAAGTCAGTGATGCCATCCAGCCGTCTCATCCTCTGTCATCCCCTTCTCCTCCTGCCCCCAATCCCTCCCAGCATCAGAGTCTTTTCCAATGAGTCAACTCTTCACATGAGGTGGCCAAAGTACTGGAGTTTCAGCTTTAGCATCATTCCTTCCAAAGAAATCCCAGGGCTAATCTCCTTCAGAATGGACTGGTTGGATCTCCTGGCAGTCCAAGGGACTCTCAAGAGTCTTCTCCAACACCACAGTTCAAAAGCATCAATTCTTCAGCGCTCAGCCTTCTTCACAGTCCAACTCTCACATCCATACATGACCACAGGAAAAACCATAGCCTTGACTAGACGAACCTTTGTTGGCAAAGTAATATCTCTGCTTTTGAATATGCTATCTAGGTTGGTCATAACTTTCCTTCCAAGGAGTGAGTGTCTTTTAATTTCATGGCTGCAGTCACCATCTGCAGTGATTTTGGAGCCCAGAAAAATAAAGTCTGACACCATTTCCACTGTTTCCCCATCTATTTCCCATGAAGTGGTGGGACCAGATGCCATGATCTTCGTTTGCTGAATGTTGAGCTTTAAGCCAACTTTTTCACTCTCCACTTTCACTTCTATCTTTAGGGAGATTTTAATCTGCAGGATCCAGCCTGTCAGGTATTTTACTGGAAAATGATAAGTCTTTCCCAAAAGGCTGGCCTGCAGTTCCCACCTACTTCCAGAGAGCAGAGGCTCTCTGACATCTTAAATGCTACATCCCATCAAGTGTAGGGAAAGACCAACTTCTCATAAAATTGAACTCATTCTTATAAGGGGACTTATTTACAGCCACAGACTTGATGTGATCCCCTGTGTTAAATGAAACTGCTGGGAGTTATGTTTTTCTTTTTGTGGTTGTCATCCTGAGACTCAATTCATTAAGCATTCAGGAAGTTCCTGGTAATGTAGGCAGCTGGGCTGATTTTTGATAAAAGCAGTATTTTTTTCAACACTGAAGGATGAATGCTACACAATGAGAAATAATAAATAAAGGATAATATCATAGGCCTTTATACTTACACAAACTTTATAGGAAGTAGCAGCTTCCAGTGAGAGTATTTCTGCTATCACCACAAACTCAGTTTCTACATCAAATATATGATTGTATCAAGCTTCAGTTCAGTTCACTTGAGTCGCTCAGTCGTGTCTGATCCTTTGCAACCCCATGAATCGCAGCACGCCAGGCCTCCCTATCCATCACCATCTCCCAAAGTCCACTCAAACTCACGTCCGTCGAGTCGGTGATGCCATCTAGCCATCTCATCCTCTGCCGTCCCCTTCTCCTCCTGCCCCCAATCCCTCCCAGCATCAGAGTCTTTTCCGATGAGTCAACTCTTCGCATGAGGTGGCCAAAGTACTGGAGTTTCAGCTTTAGCATCATTCCTTCCAAAGAACACCCAGGGCTGATCTCCTTTAGAATAGACTGGTTGGATCTTCTTGCAGTCCAAGGGACTCTCAAGAGCCTTCTCCAACACCAAAGTTCAAAAGCATCAATTCTTTGGTGCTCAGCTTTCTTCACAGTCCAACTCTCTCATCCATACACGACCACAGGAAAAACCATAGCCTTGACTAGACGGACCTTTGTTGGCAAAGTAATGTCTCTGCTTTTCAATATGCTGTCTAGGTTGGTCATAACTTTTCTTCCAAGGAGTAAGCGTCTTTTAATTTCATGGCTGCAGTCACCATCTGCAGTGATTTTGGAGCCCCCAAAAATGAAGTCAGTCACTGTTTCCACAGTTTCCACATCTATTTCCCATGAAGTGATGGGACCAGATGCCACGATCTTCATTTTCTGAATGTTGAGCTTTAAGCCAACTTTTTCACTCTCCTCTTTCACTCTCATAAATAGGCTTTTTTGGTCCTCTTCACTTTCTGCCATAAGGGTAGTGTCATCTGCATATCTGAGGTTATTGATACTTCTCCCAGCAATCTTTATTCCAACTTGTGCTTCTTCCAGCCCAGTGTTTCTCATGATGTACTCTGCATATAAGTTAAATAAGCAGGGTGACAATATACAGCCTTGACGTACTCCTTTTCCTATTTGGAACCAGTCTGTTTTTCCATGTCCAGGGAGTCTGTATCAAGCTTGAGAATAACTAAAAACTAATAGTGCTAATGTTGACTTTAAATCACCATTTGTCTATGTAAATCTTAATTAACACAGCAATTAGCAGTCACTGCTGCTGCTAAGTCGCTTCAGTCGTGTCTGACTCTGTGCGACCCCATAGATGGCAGCCCACCAGGCTTCCCTGTCCCTGGGATTCTCCAGGCAAGAACATGGGAGTGGGTTGCCATTTCCTTCTCCAATGCATGAAAGTGAAAAGTGAAAGTGAAGTTGTTCAGTTGTGTCCGACTCTTCGTGACCCCATGGACTGCAGCCTACCAGGCTCCTCCATCCATGGGATTTTCCAGGCAAGAGTACTGGAGTGAGGTGCCATTGCCTTCTCCCAGAATAAAGTCATGGAAATATCATGTTTGATGATTGTGATACGTTTAACTAAAATCCTGAGTAAAAAATCCAAAATGCTCTAAAAATATAAAAGTAAATATCCATGATGACAATCATCTTCATAATAATTCATTATAATATTGACTTTGTTTAAAATACTTTTCATGATAATACTATGGATATAAAATGAAACTAACATCACTCAAAGAAACAATCATCGTGATGTACCAGAAGCAGTCAAATGCTGAGTATATTATGCTATGCTAAGTCACTTCAGTCATGTCCGACTCTGTGTGACCCCATAGACGGCAGCCCACCAGTCTTCCCCGTCCCTGGGATTCTCCAGGCAAGAACACTGGAGTGGGTTGCCATTTCCTTCTCCAATGCATGAAAGTGAAAAGAGAAAGTGAAGTCGCTCAGTCATGTCCGATTCTTAGCGACCCTATGGCCCGCAGCCTACCAGGCTCCTCCTTCCATGGGATTTTCCAGACAAGAGTACTGGAGTGGGGTGCCATTGCCTTCTCCGGCTGAGTATACTAGGGTGAACCAAATACAAACGACTTTTTGCCTTCTATTCAGGGAGTGTGTTAAAAACAAGAAAATAAGCTAACAAATAATTTCAAAAGATTTGTTATGAATAAAATCCAGAGAGAGTTATGATAGAGAGCTGGAATGGTGGATGGGAGAATCTTGTCTAGTCTAACCAGATAGGTGAGGAAATCTTCCCAGGCAGGTTTCAGATGTGCAGTTACACGGCGTGAGATCTTGGCTTGTTAGAAGAAGTGGAACAAGGCCAGCTGGGCTAGAGTGTCACAGCTCAGGAAATCGGACATGTGAGGGTAGCTGGTCAGCTGCCCATCATAATCAAAGGGGGCCCGGAAATCTTGGTAATTGATTTATTTCACAAGCAATCAGTTCAGTCGCTCAGTTGTGTCTGACTCTTTGTGACTCCATGAATTGCAGCATGCCAGGCCTCCATCGCCAACTCCCGGAGTTCACTCAAACTCACATCCATCAAGTCCGTGATGCCAACCAGCCATCTCATCCTCTGTCATCCCCTATTCCTCCTGCCCCCAGTCCCTCCCAGCATCAGTGTTTTTCCAATGAGTCAACTCTTCGCATGAGGTAGCAAAAGTACTGGACTTTCAGCTTTAGCATAGTTCCTTCCAAAGCACCCAGGACTGATCTTCTTTAGAATGGACTGGTTGGATCTCCTTGCAGTCCATGGGATAGATGGCAGTTAAAATTGAATTTAAGAATTAAAACAGCCCCTCTGACAGTTGGATGGAAGCTGCACTGTGTGTGCAGGGGTGAGGGGCTGGGATCAGGGTTGGGCAGACATAAGGGAGCCCAGTGCAGTCCCAGCATGAGGTGAGGGTGATAGAAACAGGGTGGTGATGTTGAAAATGAAGGAAGTGGATGGATTTAACATTTGTGTCTGGGTGACGTTTTTATAATATCAGTTATTATTTCTTCTCCCCCAGCCCCACCACCCTGCCAATTTTAAGTATGTAATCCTCTCTGGGTTCATCATCTCAGAGAAATCAGAAATATCTGTTTCTCTTTCTCTTTGTCTTCCAAAGCCTGAGCTCAATAAGAAAATGATGTTTGGTGCCTTTCTTTTCCCTATATTATAAATTCTACTTCTTTAAAGGATCATCTCTGTCAGCAGGCAAATATTACCTTGCTTCTTCTACTAAAATGAAAGCCCTCCCAATGACCACACCCCATTGCCTTCTAGCCATCAAATCGTTTCTCAAGTTACACTTACGGCAGAACTTTGTGAAGGTTAGCCCATGCTCCCTAGGCTCATCTTTCTCATCTGTTAGTCTAGGTCACCTCTCTTCAGTCAGGATTCTGTCCCTTCTTTTCTCCCACTGAGCCATCTTGCAAAGAGCTACAGAATTTCCCAACTGCCAAAAGAATTTCATGGAAAGTTTTATTTAGAAACAATCTTTTGTTTCAGTCTCTATGAAGTACTGTCTGGACTGCCTTTGACCACACTGCTCAACCCCTTTCGGTGTCTTCAGCTGGCTTCAATCCCTCTGTTTGACTTCTAGGTGGTGAAAACCACAGAAATTTGCCCTGGGTCTCCTCCCCTGTCTACACTCAGTCTCTAAGGAAGTTCATTCACCACCAGGGCTGTAAGCATTATCTCTGCCAATGACTCTAAGTTCCATATATTTTAGAAGTTATTCTTTGCTCTCCAGTCCCACTCACCCAACTACCCACTTCACAGGCCCAAATGGATGTCTGGTGGGCATTCCTAGCCTCTCATTCCAACAAACCTCCACGTACCTCTCCTTCCCTCTTAGTAACAGCATCCTAGCTACCACTCCCAGGTGTTAAAGGCAAAAATCTGCAAGATATTTTGGCATTTCCCTTCTTTTACTTCCAACATACATCTATAACCTAATCAGCAAGTCCTGTCAACTCTACAGGAGCACATCCTGCCTCACCCCAAGACTCCAGAGACTCCAGAGTAAATCCAGAATAATCTTTCAAAAATATGAATTAGATCATCTCTTCCTGCTTCAAACCTTATAGTGATTTCCTGGACAACAGAGGATGGAGACTAAATCCCTTGCCCTAGCTTTGGTTCCTTCCACCACCAGGAATGATTATCTCTTTCCTGACAGCCTTTTTGGAACTTGTCAAATTGGTTCTCCTTTAAGGCATTTGTTCTAGTTATTTCCTCTGCCTGAACTTTTTCCTCAAGTATTCTTATTGAAATGGAGCAGGACCATATAGCCCTTGCCTCCCCACCATGTTCTTTGCCTGTTTTTTGCCTGTGGAAAACTTTAGTCAAAGAATAAGTTTAATCAGAGAAGTGAGAAATGCTGAAAAAAAAGAACACAGTCTAAGGAGACTAAGTAATAAAAATGCAGTCATTACACATTGTCAAGGACCTTTAGTTCTTTCTCAAGGGCTGTAGGTAATATTCTGAGTCATATCCTGTGAGCTGTCTTTATGGATACTAAAATCCCAGGTGGACAAGTTAACTACAAGATGACCAGACTGTACCCAGGACATGAGCTTCCACAATCCCGAGAACTGACCACAAAGAAATGGAAACAAATGGACCCTGGAACTGAAGATTAACTGTACCTAAAACATTCAAGATAATGCTGGTCAGACCACCAATGACCAATTTGAAGATGACTGTTTGAGATGACTACACTGTTTCTGCATGTAGCGCCCCCATCCCTGACTCTGTCTATAAATGCTTTCACCCTCTGCTTGTCAGTGGAAGAGAGTCAGCCTTTGGACAGATGTCGGCCACCCTCCCCCCACAGCTGTCAGCCTCTGAAGTAAAGCACATTTTCCTTTCCACCAACCTGGCTTGCTTATTGGCTTTTGAGCAGCGAACAGCCAGACCTCCCAACACACACTCCATTCAATAACATCATGACTGATTCTTTCTTGTTTTATTCAGATTTCAACATCACCTCCCCGGTGATCTTCCATGGCCATCCAAGAACGGTTCCCATTTGCCTGCCAGACCCCTTCAGTGCTCAATATAGCACTTAGAAAAGACAGAGGAACCAGAGATCAAATTTCCAACATTCACTGGATCATAGAGAAAATAAGGGAATTCCAGAAAAAACATCTACTTCTGCTCCATTGACTATGTTAAAGCC
The DNA here is from genome assembly GCF_032452875.1 of Bos javanicus. NCBI lineage: Eukaryota > Metazoa > Chordata > Mammalia > Artiodactyla > Bovidae > Bos > Bos javanicus. Next base: position 1,043,870 of record NC_083871.1, on the reverse strand, counting down.
TTTGACTGTGTGGATCACAGAAAACTGTGGGAAATTCTTAAAGACATGGGAATACCAGAGCACCTTACCTGCCTCCTGAGATACCTGTATGCAGGTCAAGAATAAACAGTTAGAACTGTTCATGGAATAACTGGCTGATTCAAAATTGAGACGGACTGTATATTTTCACCTTACTTATTTAACTTATATGCAGAATATATTACGTGAAATGCCAGGCTGGATGAATCACAAGCTGGAACCAAGATTGCTGGGAGAAATATCAATAACCTCAGATATACATATCACTCTATTGGCACAAACTGAATAAAAAATAAAGAGAATCTTGGTGAGGGTAAAAGAGGAAAGTGAAAAAGTTTGCTTAAAACACAACATTCAAAAAGCTAAGATCATGGCATTGGGTTCTATCACTTCATGGCAAATACAAGGGGAAAAGGTGGAAACAGTGAAAGATTTTCTATTCTTGGGCTCCAAAATCACTGTGGATGGTGACTGCAGCCATGAAATTAAAAGACACTTGCTCCTTTGAAGGAAAACTATGACAAAACTAGATAATACATTAAAAAGCAGATATGTCACTTTGCTGGTAAAGGTCTTTCTAGTCAAAGTAAAGTTTTTCCAGTAGTCATGTATGGTTGTGAGAGTTGGACCATAAAGAAGGCTGAGCACTGAAGAATTGATGCTTTTGAACTGTGGTGCTAAAGAATACTCTTAAGAGTCCCTTGTTCTGCAAGGAGATCAAACCTGTTGATCCTAAAGGAAATCAACCCTGAATATTCATTGGAAAGGCTGATCCTGTAGCTGAATCTCCAATTCTTTGGCCACCTGATGTGAAGAGCTGACTCATTGGGAAAGACCCTGATGCTGGGAAAGACTGAGGGCAAAAGAAAAAGAGTGACAGAGGATGAGATGGTCAGATAGAATCACTGACTCAATGGGCAAATCTGAGCAAACTTCAGGAGACAGTGGAGAACAGAGGGCCCTGGCGTGTTGCATTCCCTGGAGTCACAGAGTTTGACATGACTTAGCAAGTAAACAACAACAATGTAGCACTTATGCAATCTGATATTTTTGCACTTCTACCTGGTTTATTGTCATCTCCAAAGAGATCCATCTCCACATGATTCCAATGAGAAATAGCTCTGGGAAAGTAGGAATAATGACTGTGTTGATCACCAAAGTAGCTGTAGCATCTGGAATGGTGCCTGACCATGGTGGGCTCTCAGTAACATTTGCTGGATGAATCAGGGCTGAATGACCATCAAGCGTAAACTCATCAGGGACTAGAAATAAGAAAGAAAGGGAAAGATAGTGAGATGTGATGACAGCAAAAAAGTCAGGAGAGTCCAGAGAGACCATCAGCTAACCAAGCAGCTCCTGGGCTGGAGGCCTCCTACAGTTCCCAGGTGGGCAAGCCACACATTTCCAATGTTCAGTCCAGAAGGAGACAAGAGCCCAGTTGGAGTTTCACAAATTACTGCCTCAAAACAGAAGGCAGCATGAGCCTCACATTTGCATTGTGTCTCCTTTTCCCAAAAGTCCCAGGAATGTGGTATGGAGGCCAGGTGAATGCCACAGCAGATGTGTGTCACACTCAAAGAGCTCTAAGGCTATAAGGTCCTGGTCTTACAAAGATATGGGCTGCTAGCAAACCTGGTCCTCTTCCTTTCTAGAGAGAGTCATTATGTTTATTGCTCAGGAATTTGTCCAAGGAGAGATGCTCCTCTCTGAGGAAGTTATTGTCTTACTACAGTCAAGGCTGTCTAATGTAAACATCCTTGAACAATGCTATCAATATCTTTTTCTCTTAAGATGTACATAAACCCTAGACCATTGAGAATTATCTCAACAGTTGGATCTTTGACCTGATTTGGAGTAGGGCCTCTAAGAAGCAGAAAATTCTAAGGCATATCTTGGAGAATGGAGAGAAGAAGGGATTTCACCATTTCCCAGGAGCAGTATGAAGAAGGCAGAAAAATCCAAGTAGTTGAGAGCTCTACAGTGTGTCAGGAACTTTGGAGCCAAAGGTTTCCCTGCAGTGGCACCAGGCTGGGTCCATTACATTGTTCATAGCCCTTGGAAGCATGAAATATCCAACACGCTGAAAGACATGGGGCAGGGGGATGACAGATGATGCTTCAGTGGTGACATAAAAAACATTGAACCTTCTAACCATTTGGGATGCTCACCCCACAGGACAAATGAGTGAAGGGTCAGATGTGTCCTCTCAGCACCTGTGTTCTGTGGATGATCCTAAGGACATCCTAGTGAGAACATCTTTTCTTGAGTCACTTTCTTGATGAATCAGGATTTTAATCTGCTATTTCCTCTGACTCTGTAATTGGGAGGCTGCTGGGGGATTCAGCCTGTCAGCAGCTCTGGGGCTGCCATTTTGTTCTGTCACCTTAACCACTACTATTCACATCTCTTCCTCCATAATTTATTTTTATTGTATCTTACAAAAGGGTCCATATGGAATGGAATGGAAATAAAATTGAAAGGGAAAATGATAACAGGTTCTTCACCACAGATAGTTTGACAAAGTACTTGTTTGGAGCAGTGTCATCCAGCAGAACTTTCTGCAACAGTGGAAATGCTCTCTTCCTGCACCAGCCCCACAGCTAACACTGAGCCCTGTGGATTTGGCTCTTGTAAATTAGGACCTCAATATCCCATTTTAGGCTTTTAAATATGTTAAAATAACACATGACTAAAGGGTGCAGAATTGGACAGTGCTTATCTGGAGTACAGACATCCAGGCTCCACTGTTTACCTGGTTTGTGAGTCACCCTCTCAGAGTATCAATTTCCTCATATCATAAAATAAGGTAAAATAGAATTTATCATGAAGAAAACGTATGACGCTTAATGAGATAATCCATGTTAGGTGTTTAGCACCCACCTCATGAGAATGGAATGAAGGCAAGAGTTATGAGGATGATGGTTATGCTGACCACAGAGACAGAGTCCAGGGGCTTGTGGTAGAGCTCAAGGGAATGCGTGAGTGGCTGTTAGGTGAGAAACGGGGTGTGGTGAGCAGCACGGGGATAAAGTTTGGGGTATCTTCAAAGTTAAAGAAGAGGCCTCATAGCTGTCTGTGTTGGGAGCACAGGGCTGTGAGAAGGGACAGACCTGGTCCTGACAGCCTCTTGAGGACACCGAATGCTTAGCACCAGTGAATGTCCCAGGCTTCAACTGCTCCCATGAGCCAAATACAATGCAATGCTCTCTGCTGCATCCAAATAATTTACTCAAAATCAAAACACATGCATTTTTGAAATTATCAAATAATCTGGATCAAAGCATACATTTGCCTAAATCGTCTGAAATTTATATCAAAAGATGTTCTGTTTTATATGTGTGTGTGTGCATGCATGCTCAGTCACTTCAGTGTGTCCAACTCTTGTGACCCTATGAGTTCTAGCCCGCCAGGCTCGTCTATCTATGGGATTCTCCAGACAAGAATACTGGAGTGGGTTGCCATGCCCTTCTCCAGGGGATTTTCCTGACCTGGGTCTCTTAAGTCTCTTGCATTGTCAGGCAGGTTCTTTACCACTTACGTCACCTAGGAAGCCCATACACATGTATTTATGTGTGTACATATATACATATATATGTATTATACATTTATATGCATATACATACATATATATATATATATATATACACATATATATATATATACTTGTACACACACACAGCACAGATATATTGGTCTTGGTCCAAACAGGATATGCAAACCATATAATTTAAATAAGAAAACTTCATGTAAAAAGAAAACACTAAGCTATTTTTAAGAAATAAAACAAAAGAGTGATTGTTGAGATGTAAAAAGAACTCTCAAGGGCACCCTAGAGCTGTGAGAGAGGACTCAAGGACAGATACAGAGGAAAGGGCCTCAGACCTCAATGAAGAAAGTGGGACAAGACCAACTGGGTGATGGAGGATTGTACCAGGCTTACCAGGCCAGAGTTGGTCCACAGCCCCTGGAATGGGAAACTATTTCTGGGGCACAGACAAATTGAGCCCAGTGACGGGACAGAGAGAGTCTAGGTACATGCACTTAGGTGTGAGGCCCAAAGCCCACAGGGTCCTTGTCAGGAGGGCCACAACAAACCAAGCCCCAGGACGTAGGAAAGCTGAGGCTGACAGACAGTAGGCAGCGGGAGTTGAGTGCCACATGGATGCACTGCAGAGGCCTGTTTTCTTAGACTCCAGAACACCTCTGCGCACAACTTGGGCCTGGTCAACACCTGATTACTCTGACCTCCAAGGGACAGAGGTCAGGCAGGAAGCCAGCCCAGTGCACCTATGTTTCGGACAAAGGAGAGAGCACAAGGTACAAAATCCTGGGTGGGCCTATCCTGTGCCATCTGCAGTTCCTGGCTGCTCAGGGCTGCCCACATCAAGAGATGCAGAAAGCAAGCAGCTGCAGAATGCTGGAGAGAGAGCAGCACCAAGCAGAAACCTAATCCTGGAGGAACCACACTGCTGAGCAGTAAAAACAACACTTATCTCCCAGGACCTAGCTATGAGAACAGGAAGGGACCCCCTTTTTCTGCAGTGTCTCTCCAGGGCCTTCTACTGACATCATCAAATCACCTGGCAAAGGAAAACTATTAAGAGGCCCATCTCCCTTTTCACAGATTGGAAAATAAAGGGTGAATCTGGACTTGAGACAATAAATTGATATCTAGCTGAACATAGCCTATGCCATCCACCCCACCCACCCATCCAACCAACACAACACTCATGAAGCACTTCCTGGAACCTTATCTGTGATTGGTGGAAAGAACTCTCTTCAGTGACAGGAGAAGGATCTTTTGATAGAGTGTCCATTCTGGGTGTGAAATGATTGTTTCATCTTGCCATTAGTAAGTTGGCCACTGTGCAGGCTGAGTTAAAGCCATTTGACAAAGAAGATGGACTTACAAGTGTTTCTGCTGCCTGGGAACTCAGTTCAGAAATTCAGTAGACTCAGCTTATCTCAGGGTCAGAATTTATCCTATATGGACAGTTGAAGATGAAATGCCCTAGGACCCAAAATTTGCCTATTCTTTCAATATGATATAAAGAGCAAGTACAAAGTTTATTTTTTTAATTTAAATTTATTTATTTTAATTGGAGGCTAATTACTTTACAACATTGTATTGGCTCTGCCACACATCAACATGAATCCACCACAGGTGTACACGTGTTCCCCATCCTGAACCTCCCTCTCCATACCATCTCTTCAGGTCATCCCAGTGCACCAGCCCCAAGAATCCTGTATCGAACCTGGACTGGTGATTTGTTTCTTATATGATATTATACATGTTTCCATGCCATTCCCCCAAATCATCCCACCCTCTCCCTCTCCCACAGAGTCCAAAAGACTGTTCTATACATCTGTGCCTCTTTTTGGCGTCTCACATACAGGGTTATCGTTACCATCTTTCTAAATTCCATATATATGTGTTAGTATACTGTATTGGTGTTTTTCTTTCTGGCTTACTTCACTCTGTACAATAGGGCTCCAGTTTCATCCACCTCATTAGAACAGATTCAAACGTATTCTTTTTAATGGCTGAGTAATACTCCATTGTGTATATGTACCACAGCTTTCTTTATCCATTCATCTGCTGATGGACATCTAGGTTGCTTCCACGTCCTGGCTATTATAAACAGTGCTGCGATGAACATTGGGGTACACGTATCTCTTTCTATTCTGGTTTCCTCAGTGTGTATGCCCAGAAGTGGGATTGCTGGGTCATCAGGCAGTTCTATTTCCAGGTTTTTTAAGTAATCTCCACAGTGTTCTCCACAGTGGCTGTACTAGTTTACATTCCCACCAACAGTTTAAGAGGGTTCCCTTTTCTCCACATCCTCTCCAGCATTTATTGCTTGTAGATTTTTGGATAGCAGCCATTCTGACTGGTGTGAAATGGTACCTCATTGTGGTTTTGATTTGCATTTCTCTGATAATGAGTAATGTTGAGCATCTTTTCATGTGTTTGTTAGCCATCTGCATGTCTTCTTTGGAGAAATGTCTATTTAGTTCTTTGGCCCATTTTTGATTGGATTGTTTATTCTTCTGGAATTGAGCTGCAGGAGTTGCTTGTAGATTTTTTAGATTAATTCTTTGTCAGTTGCTTCATTTGCTATTATTTTCTCCCATTTTGAAGGCTGTCTTTTCACCTTGCTTAGAGCTTCCTTTGTTGTGCAGAAGCTTTTAATTTTAATTAGGTCCCATTTGTTTATTTTTGCTTTTATTTCCAATATTCTGGGAGGTGGGTCATAGAGGATCCTGCTGTGATTTATTAATAGTATGGAAAATACCACAAAATATTTGAAATCAATAAAACCATGCAATTTATAAAACATAATCATTTGTATTGGAGCTTATTCTCGCATATTCTCTTTTTACCTAAATAAGTAGAACAAATACCACATTTTCTGAAAAATAAAGGGAATCTAGTAAATAAATAAATAGCACTGCTATTATGACATAAAATTTTGTAATAGAATGTGCTATGAATATTCACAAAAGCAGTTACTCTTGAGTCTTTAGCAACATTACATATGTAACATGATCCCACTTCTATTTCCTTTCCTAATATTTCTCCCTACCTCACTTCTAAGTCATTAATTTTTCCATTTTCCTCTTCAGTTATTTAAGTAGTGCACTAAACCAGTTTTCAGTTAGTTTTAATTAAAACATTATCTGTGAGCACTTTCAAGTCAGATCATCATCATCAAACCAAAAGAAAGAATTGAGGCAGTTTTGAGAAAACTCAGTGCCAGGACAAATTACTTAGGTAAATGCTTTAGTTTTACTATTTTTCTTCAACTAACCTTAAAACATGTGAATGAGTTTTCTATCCAGGGATTCACATGGTACAAAATCAATGTAAATCCATATAAAGCTCTGAGAGCAGCCAGAGAGGTAAGCTCTATTCATGGCTGTCTCTTCCCTCTGGTGGGGTTAGCTGAACACCTACTGTGTGCCTTGGCCACACCAGAAACAAAGAATACAACACCACCTCTCACAAAAGCTGTTATCTAGAGAAGCCTGATTATAAACAGGTGCTGGTAAGTGTTATGGATAAAATCTAACAGCAGCTCCAGGGGAGAGGTAAGGCATGGCCTAGGGTGGGGAAGAAGGTGAGGAAGTATATTAAGTCTTGATGATTCCTGCCCAGGGATTTGAGTGATCAATGCTGAGAGATTTCAAGACAATAGGCACTGTGAATGGCCCACAGGGAAGGTGAGCTTAGAGTTCCAGAAGTCTCCAGGGGTCCTGGCTCTCAGCAGGGAGAAGAGAAGGTTCCAGGTGAGGTCAGGGAGGCAGAACTGGGCTCCTGCTCCGGACAACTCCAGCCATGCCTGAAAGCTGAGGCAGTTTGTACCTGAGCCAAAGAAAAGTACTACCCCTACCCCTCCACTCCCAAGCCTGTGGCTATCTTTCTAGGACATTCTCTGGTCCCTGGACTTGGAACTTCCTGATCCAAACAGTCCAAACCTGTTTCCAGATCCTTTCAGTCTTTTGTCTCCAAACATCAAACTAGGAGGGGAAGGGCAGAAAGAGTGGGTGGAATTATGGGCAGGACCTGGCCAGCAATCTGGAGGCTGGATGGAGCTGAGCTCTCTGGCCTCCATCTGCTACCAACATGAGGGGCCTGACTTCTTAGGCCCTTGATGGAGGAACCAGCAGTTTACCTGTATCTCTAGGGTGGTGGGAAGCCATGGCATGTTTTCAGCAAGGGGCCACATGCTGTCCTTTACTTTATAAATTCACTCTGCAAACAGAGAGTCACATCCAGGAGCCAGAGTCACGCCACAGGCTTCCAGAGTTTACCACCAAGCAGGAAGACAGGCTTAAAAGAATATTACAAGTGTGGTTACAAAAATATTACAAGTGTGAAGACAGGCTTCAACAGTACATGAACCATGAACTTCCAGATGTTCAAGCTGGATTTAGAAAAGGCAGAAGAATTAGAGATCAAACTGCCAACATCTGCTGGATCCTCAAAGAAGCAAGAGAGTTAAAAAAAAAAAATCTACTTCTGCTTTATTGACTACACCAAAGCCTTTGACTGTGTGGATCACAATAAACCATGGAAAACTCTTAAAGAGATGAGAATATCAGGCCACCTTACCTGCTCCTGAGAAATCTGTATGCAGGTCAAGAAGCAACAGTTATTAACTGGATATGGAACAACAGACTGGTTCCAAATCAGGAAAGGAGTATATCAAGGCTGTATGTTGTCACCCTGCTTATTTAACTTATATGTAGAGTGCATCACATGAAGTGCCAGGCTGGATGAAGCATAAGCCAGAATCAAGATTGCCAGGAAAAATATCAATAACCTCAGCTATGCAGATGACACCACCCATATTGTAGAAAGCAAAGAACTAAAGAACTTCTTAATGAAAGTGAAAGAGGAGAGTGAAAAAGTTGACATAAAACTCAACATTCAGAAAACTAAGATCATGGCATCAGGTCCCATCACATCATGGCAAATAGGGAAACAATGGAAACAGTGAAATAATTTATTTTGGGGGGCTCCAAAGTCACTGCAGATGGTGGCTGCAACCAAGAAATTAAAAGATGCTTACTCCTTGGAAGAAAAGCTTTGACCAACCTAGACAGCATATTACAAAGCAGAGACATTACTTAGCTGATAAAGGTCCATCTAGTCAGTTCAGTTCTGTCACTCAGTTGTGTCCGACTCTTTGAGACCCCATGAACTGCAGCACGCCAGACCTCCACGTCCATCACCAACTCCCAAAGTTTACTCAAACTCATGTCCATTGAGTCGGTGAAGCCATCCAGCCATCTCATATTCTGTCCTCCCCTTCTCCTCCTGCCTTCAATCTTTCCCAGCATCAGGGTCTTTTCAAATGAGTCAGTTCTTCCTAAAGAAAATCACTAAAGTCAATCCTAAAGGAAATCACTCCTGAATAATCATTGGAAGGACTGATGCTGAAACTGAAACTCCAATGCTTTGGCCACCTGATGGCAAGAGTTGACTCATTGGAAAAGACTCTGATGCTGGGAGGGATTGGGGGCAGGAGGAGAAGGGGACAAGAGAGGAAGAGATGATTGGATGGCATCACTGACTCAATGAACATGAGTTCGAGCAAACTCCAGGAGTTGGTGATGGACAGGGAGGCCTGGTGTGCTGCAGTACCTGGGGATGCAAAGAGTCAGACACGACTGAGGGACTGAACTGAACTGACAAGTGTGGTGCTTGCTACAGAGGGAGAAGAGGGTCAGGGGACTATATTAAAAGCACAAGGGCTCATTTAGTTTGGGTAGGGGTTTAGCAAAACGTGCTGAGAAAGGTTACAGGAAAGGTTGATGCATCAATTTGGAGCATGGACTTTAAACAGAAAATTATGGGTGCCCGGGACATTCCAGGTCTCCACAATTGCCTTAAAGCAGGAAAACTGCAGATTTCCAGAAACTGGGAGTGTGGCCTTCAAGCATGAATAAGAAGAGTGAAATAAAAGAAACATTAGCAGGGAAATAAATAAATCTTAGAACCAAATCACACCACCCTGTAGAACATGATCTTGGGTGGTCTCAGCCTGCAGCAGCTTGAAGCAAGGCTTCAGTTTCCCACCAGAGATTGAGGTCAGGTTGTGAGGTGAAGGCACCAAATCCTTGCCACTAAACCAGTGGCTGGTGACAAGGCCCTGGCCCTTCATTTTTGAGGAAAGAATTTCCACAGAGATGGGAAATAGTGAAAGAAGTAAAGTGTTTATTAGGACAAAGAGAACAATAAGTGTAGATAGACACATAGGTATCCTCATGGTAGTTTGGATTATACGGGGCATTTCTTCTGGGTTTCCTTTGGCCAGTCAATTTGATTTTCATGATTCTGAATCCATGTTTGGTTTGTCTCAGGATCCTCTCACATGTGTGTGTGCTCATCTCTCAGCCAAAATGGATCCCAGCAAAGAGGCCTATGGTAGGTTGACATCTCTCCCTCTTGACCTCTAAGGAGCTTTCTAGTTGGAAAGTCTCCTTGACTTTGAGAATGAGAAATACTTGGTCTTTTATTTTTTATCTGGGCAGGGCCCAATCTCCTCTCAATTGTCCTACTATTAATATTTTGGAGTATCTGTTCACAGAGAATGAACTCAAATTGCTCACCCTCTTGGGGGGGAAGTGGGAGATGGGCCATTTACCTCCTGCCTCAAACATACTCCAGATATCATTATATTCTAAAGGCAACAGGTAGATGAAAAAGGGTTCAGACGGGATCAAGTTCCAGAATTTAAAGGTCACTGAATACACTGCAGAAACAGATTGAAAGGAGGTAAAAACAGATGCAGAAAACACTGGTTAGAAACTATTGTCTGAGGTAAAGATAGAGTGACATAGACAGCCTTGTGGAAGGAGGTGAGGAAGATATATGTGTTTCTCCTCCTGATCTGGACCTGACAGTCCCTCCATAAAGTGTGCCGAGTGATTTTCCCTTTCCACCGCTTTAGAACGGGTGTTGTATTGCATTTCACAGCTGAGGAGACAGAGTTCAAGAGGCTGAGCACAATGCCCAGGGTTTCAAATGCCTGGGTCTAGGCACCTAGAGTGAGTCACATGGTCCCCGCTGGATGCCTGCCCTGCCCTGAGTAGTGAGAGTGCTTTTCCTGATGCTTCAAACCTGTGGACACTGGGTTCTTAGCACATGTAAGCCAGTTTTGCTCTCAGCCTGTCCTGTAGGAGGGTCCTACAGGGGAAAATCCCAGCACAGAGAACGTGGGGATACGGAGCTGTGAGGGCTGCGAGCAGTGACTTGACACAGAGTTTGGACCTCTGTCCCCCTGCCCCACCCTGGGTGCCTGGCCCCTTGCCACCTGCACCTGGGCTTCACAGAGCCACCTGGGGGTGGAGAGTGGGGGTGGAACCAGAGCCTGTCCATGAAAATGACTGCCTTGGCTGGATCGGAGGGAGAGGATGATGAGTAAACACAGAGGAGGCAATTGAGGAAAGATATCAACACCCTCTGGTTCTTGGCAAGTGTGTGAGCAAACGGCAGCCCTCCCTCCAGAGTGAGATTGGCGTCTCCTGTCTCTCTAGTCCTGTGACTAGAGCCATGGAAGATACAGCAAGGGATCCATTGACTCACACACTTAGGCTAATTTCTGAAATAGAAAGTTCTAAATCTCTGGCTTGAAACAAGTTCCTTTCTCACATGCTCCATGGAACACTCCAAGAAATAACTCAGGGACACAGGCTCCTTCCATCTTTGTGCCACCTTCAAAAGTGTGGCCTCCAAGTGGTGACACCTAGGGGAGAAAGGGATGATTCAGGATGCGTTGTCTTGTGCACCTGGCGGGTAACTGGCAGTTGCTATACAATGGAGCTAACATAGGAGTTAACACAGGCCTACAGCTACATAGCTGCAGGCCTCTGCAGAGGACAAAACACATAGAGTGGACTCTAGCCTACTTGGGCAGACCATCCAGGACTCTGAACGTTCTTCCCATTTGTGGGATACTCTTGGGTCCTCCATGGAGAGGCTGCCCAAAGGCCCTCCAGTCACTGCATCCAGTACAAAGGCACAGCATCCATGTGGGCTCAGTTGTTCCGTTTTGTCTGACTCTTTGCAGCTTTGGACTGCAGCTTATCTTATGAACAGGTTCCTCTGTTCATGAGATTCTCCAGGCAAGAATGCTGGAGTGGGTTTCAGACCTCCAAGTAATTTCACTCCATCAGGCCTCATGTGCTGCTTTTGGTGCTGCAACGTAGAAACCAGAGACCCCCGTGATGCTCTCCTCCCGCTGGATATACCAGCACAGAATGATGGCAGTAAACACTGCCTTTGGGGAAAGGATGAACATACACCGTCCCTGACCCACAAGGACACCTGGACTCTGCAGGGCAAGTTTTGTCACACATTTCTGTCTGCTTTGGGGGCCCCTGGTCAGAATATGGTGCTTCTGTCCGAGAGGAGTTTCAAAGTCTGTTTTTCTCAGGGATCCCTGCCCTGAATCTTCCCTCCCTGGGAGTTCTTCCTCTCTACATTATGTTCTCTTCCTGACTGTAGGTGTTGGAGGTGGGGGGCGGGGGCGGGTATTATTTCAGAAGCTCTACAGAGGCTCTGGATCCCACTTTCTATATGCCCAGTCATTTTAGACTAGTTTTGCAGTTTCTTTGGCTGTATAATTTCCTCAAAATCTTAGAAAGTTTCTGATATATTTGCTTCCAAATAGTTCCATATGGCTGTAACCACACCCTAAGCATTTCTATAAATCAGATTTGCAAATTTACTTTTTTTTTCCTCATGCCCTTGCCTGTATCAGCTTAATAGTGGCAAAACACTTTCTAAATTTGAGCATGTTCATGAGGCTGAGTCATAATATGGCTTTGAAGCTCAAAGGCTTTTTCCCCCTCAATATCTTATTTTCTACTGTTTGTGTTCCAGAAGCAGTTGGAATTCCCAACCCTTCACAGACTCAAGTTTCTGGACTCTCTGCTTACAAACTAGCCAGTTTTCTTCCAAGTTCTTCTCTTTCTTTTAATAATGTACCAACACAGCCAACTGTTGCAAATCCACATTAACATTTTGATTTTTTTCCATCTACTTTTGCTAGGGTTGCCAAATTATGAGACTCATAATCCACCTCCACAGAGATATTCAGATAACAATTTTGCTAAATATTTCCACATATGTCACCATATTTCTTGCTACCTGACTCTAATTCAATGTCAGACATCAGAGCTTTGTTATTATAGCCTTTCAGAGTATCATTTTGTTTTTTTTTAATATTAGTCCTCATAGTTAAATTGTTCTTCCAATTCTCAAATCTCAGTGGCTTAACATGATAAATGTTTTTCTTCTTCATATCAGAGTTTGCTGGTTCTCTTCCAAGCGTGACTCAATGACCCAGGCTCCTTCTATCTGTGGCATCTCCATATTCAACATGCAGCTCCAAGCTTGCCCCTGGAGGATAAGGAGCTTTGTATATGCCACCCAGAAGTGCTGACATCATGCCCACCACATCTCACTGGCCAGAATACAGTCAACATCCAACTCACTGCACAGGCTATTCATCTGTGTTTCTAGGAAGACAAAAAAGACAGATCACAGACAGCTCTGGAAATCTTGGTCACACTTTTTATAATGATCCCAGATGAGTTTGTTTAGTTGCTTCCCTCTATAAGCTTACAGGAGATATACAAGGGAGCTAACATAGGAGTTAACACAGGCCTATAGCTGCATAGCTGCAGGCCTCTGCAGAGGACAAAACACATGGAGTGGACTCTAGCCTACTTGGGCAGACCATCCAGGACTCTGAACGTTCTTCCCATTTGTGGGATACTCTTGGGTCCTCCATGGAGAGGCTGCCCAAAGGCCCTCCAGTCACTGCATCCAGTACAAGGATAAAGCAGATAAGATGGGAACGAGAATCCTGTACTCTCCAAAAGTTATTTAAACATGAAGAAAGCTCCTGTCAACAGTACTGGTAGAATACAGCACTGTCAGTGGATTTGTGTGTTGCAAGGCTGGCAGGGCAGGGGTGGTTAAATCAATGAATCTTTCTGATGCTTATACATCACTTACAGTCATATCATGTTTGGCATTCATATTCCAATCACTTCCTGAGTGCTTTTTCTCAGAGCTAAGAAAGGGATCCAGGAATACAATGGTGAACATTTGTTTCAGTTCTTCCTTTTGTCCTGTTTACATTCTAACACAGGAGAGAAAACACACAAACAACTGCTCACTTAAATAGCAAGTGATATGCCTAAAAAGTACAGGATAATATAAGAAAGTGGGCTTCCCTGGTTGATCAGATGGTAAAGAATCCTCGAAGTGTAGGAGATCCAGGTTCAATCACTGGGTCAGGAAGATCCCCTGGAAAAGGGAATGGCAATTCATTCCAATATTCTTGCCTGGAGAATTCCATAGACAGAGGAGTATAACTGGTTACAGTCTATGGGGTCTCAAAGAGTAGGACACGACTGAGAGACTAACTCTATTGTCACTATATAATGTAAGAAAGTGAAAAGACAGACCTAGCTTGGAAGTTGGTAGAGATTCTAAAGCATTAAACTGAGACCTGAAAGACTGGGATTCCTCCTGATGAAGAGTTCAGTTCAAGTTGTTTGCTCAGTCCTGTCCAGCTCTTTATGACCCCGTGGACTGCAGCATTCCAGGTTTCCATGTCCTTCACCAATTCTTAGAGCTTGCTCAAACTCATGTCCTTCAAATCAGTGATGCCATCCAACCATCTCATCCTCTGCCATCCCCTTCTCCTCCTGCCTTCAATCTTTCCCAGCATCAGGATCTTTTCCTGATGAACAGATGAGAAAAATATCCAGGTGTCTGGTTTTATAGTTGGGTAGAGTGATGCCATCCTGAGATGGGGAACACTATTTTTATACAATTGCCTTGAATGGGATGATCATGCCTTCATGTGAGGATGCATTGAGGCCAAGTTAACATGGATATCTCCAAGTGGAGATGGCAAGCAGGCAGTTGGTGTCCAAGTTAAGAGCCCACTAAGAGATATGGAATGGTCCTATATCTTTGGAGGATGTCTTATGATGCTCTATTATCAAATATGTGCCTCATAACCACTTCCTTGAATTTGCCATCCATGGGGGAAAATCATGGAGTTTTAATTTTAGGAGGATTAATTTGAAATGGGAACATTCTCATAGGTAGTCCAAAGGTTTTGTGAAACAGTGAATCATTGACACAAGTAAGAAAGGTTTCCCATTTTTAAGTATCATTTTTCAGATCCAGGTGACAAACAGAAACATCACTACAAGAAGCAGCTATGGTGAGCAACTGGCCATTGGGGGGAAATAATTTATTAATAATAACAAGAAAATACCCAATAAGAGAAGGTGGCAAGGTTAATGGATTCTTTTTTCTATTTTTCTTTCACCTGGTTTATTCAGTGTCTTAAGCAAAAACCACTGATCTAATATTCAGTTTTTTCTTTTTTTATTTTTTATAAATTTATTTATTTTAATTGAAGGCTAATTACTTTACAATATTGTATTGGTTTTGCTATACATTGACATGAATCCACCATGGGTGTACATGTGTTCCCCATCCTGAACCCCGCTCCCACCTCCCTCCCCATACCATCCCTCTGGGTCATTGCAGTGCACCAGCCCTGAGCATCCTGTATCATGCATCAAACATAGACTGGCGATTCATTTCACATATGATAATATACATTCAATGCCATTCCCCCAAATCATCCCACCCTCTCCCTCTCCCATAGAGTCCAAAAGACTGTTCTATACATCTGTGTCTCTTTTGCTGTCTCGCATACAGGGTTATCATTACCATCTTTCTAAATTCCATATATATATGCATTAGTATAGTGTATTGGTGTTTTTCTTTCTGGCTTACTTCACTCTGTACAATAGGCTCCAGTTTCATCCACCTCATTAGAACTGATTCAAATGTATTCTCTTTAATGGCTGAGTAATAATCCATTGTGTACATGTACCACAGCTTTCTTATCCATTCGTTTGCTGATGGACATCTAGGTTTCTTCCATATCCTGGCTATTATAAACAGTGCTGTGATGAACATTGGGGTATACATGTCTCTTTCAATTCTGGTTTTCTTGGTGTGTATGACCAGCAGTGGGATTGCTGGGTCATAAGGCAGTTCTATTTCCAGTTTTTAAAGGAATCTCCACAGTGTTCTCCATAGTGGCTGTACTGGTTTGCATTCCCACCAACAGTGTAAGAGGGTTCCCTTTTCTCCACACACTCTCCAGCATTTATTGCTTGTAGACTTTTGGATAGCAGCCATTCTGACTGGCATGAAATGGTACCTCATTGTGGTTTTGATTTGCATTTCTCTGATAATGAGTGATTTTGAACATCTTTTCATGTGTCTGTTAGCCATCTGCATGTCTTCTTTGGAGAAATGTCTGTTTAGTTCTTTGGCCCATTTTTTGATTAGATCTTTTATTTTTTCTGGAATTGAGCTTCAGGAGTTGCTTGTACATTTTTTTAGATTAATTCTTTGTCAGTTGCTTCATTTGCTATTATTTTCTCCCATTCTGAAGGCTGTCTTTTCACCTTGCTTAGAGTTTCCTTTGTAGTGCAGAAGTTTTTAATTTTAATTAGGTCCCACTTGTTTATTTTTGCTTTTATTTCCAATATTCTGGGAGGTGGGTCATAGAGGATCCTTCTGTGATTTATGTCAGAGAGTGTTTGCCTATGTTCTCCTCTAGGAGTTTTATAGTTTCTGGTCTTATGTTTAGATCTTTAATCCATTTTGAGTTTATTTTTGTATATGAGGTTAGAAAGTGTTCTAATTTCATTCTTTTACAAGTGGTTGACCAGTTTTTCCAGCACCACTTGTTAAAGACATTGTCTTTTCTCCATTGTATATTCTTGCCTCCTTTGTCAAAGATAAGGTGTCCATAGGTGCGTGGATTTATCTCTGGGCTTTCTATTTTGTTCCATTGATCTATATTTCTGTCTTTGTGCCAGTACTATACTGTCTTGATGACTGTGGCAGCTTTTTCTTATTTTAAACTCATACCTTTGCTTAAGAAATGAGTGCTCATTGTAGGTTCTGAATATGAATACATTAGTAGGAGTGTATTTATTTTAATTTATTTGATGATGACTTTACTAAAGCTTAGGATCTAGTGTCTCTGAAAACCTTAGAAAAGTGACTTGAAGTGACTGTTCAAATGAACACAAATGCATGAAAAGGAAACTGGCTGAAGGTCATCATACAAACAGCCAGCACAAGCAGGAACAACTAAGAACAGGCACCTATTTTAATTTCTCAGGTGTGTGCTGATGAGGAAAGGTGGAACCATTTTAATTGCTAATCTCTCAAAAGAAGGAATATGCCATGTTAATTAAATTCACTGATGATAGAAAAAGAGGGGTGGATTAATCACTACTAATGGCAGAAAAATCTTCTTTAAAAGCTAGTTTTACAAAGTACTGGGATTAAAAAAAAGAGAGAACTCTCTTCTCAGAGGATGCATACATGCACCTATGCACAGACATCCTCCACCCCACCCCCCATATACACACATACACAAAGCCTAACTGCCTCCAGGAATTACAATTACAGGTTGTACACTTTTAAAGTTATTTTAAAAGGTGTAATAACCATAAAAATGACATCTCCAGTTCACTCTTTGAATAACTCTATATTAAGCACCTACTGTACATATAAAGCTGTGGCTTGAGTAATGAAAGAAATTAAGTAAATGCACCTTTTCAACTATATTTTGAGACAGTGGATGTTTTTATACCACCTGTATATCAACCATGAGAGACAAAATTCACTTTACTGTGGCACCTTAATAAGGTAACATCAACCGCTCCACAAAGGGAATGAAGATTTGGGTATATCTTTTTATTGACTGAAAATTCTTTAGATGCCCTGGCATATAATAAGGTATATATCACCAGGGAGATTTTGGGCTTTATCTTTACAAATAGAGAAGATGGAAAAGTAAGTAAAGTACCAGTTACAAGCATTATATAATGTTTGGTTCTCCAAACTTCATACTGGAAATATTACAGTTATCAAAATCCAAAGATGGAGCAGGCAGGTATCTGGCTAGACATGGAAGTAAGACTGTGACTGAGGTGAAAGGGCCCTTTGGTCAAGGGCTCCCAACAAGTTCCATTAGGAGTATAAAGTTCCTGAAGGTGCTGTGCCCAAAACAGTGCCTGAGATAGAGGGGATAATGGACTCCAAGCTGAGAACCCAGTGTGGTCATGAGAACCAGTTACTATCCTGGTTCTGGCTTGAATGAAAACTACTTTGTTAGCAATCTCCCTCCTTGAAACCAGGGTGCCTAATTGGAAGCAGAAGCTATCAGAAAAAAACATGTGAAACACCCACTCAGTAGCTAAGATTCATACATTTTTATCTTCTAGATTGTCCATGTATATGTATTTTGTTCTTACCAGAACAGTGGAAACTACACAAAACCTTTTATTTTGTCTCTTGACTGAAGAACATTCCATCAGCACTCCCTACCTTTAGCTTGCTGATGAAAAGGAAGGTCTCAAGGAAAATAAACTATATTTCCATTTCCTTCTTTTGCAGCACACATGGTTGGCTAATGTCAGAAAGTAACAAGAATAAGAAAGGTTTCCATGGTTGTTCATGTTTCATAGAGTGCAAAGACATCGTTTTGACATTCAAAGCAAATTCTAATTTAGATAAGAAGTGTGATTGCTAAGGGTTGTCAATACCCAAATTACTCAAACAGAGAGGTAACATGCTTGGCATCACTGTGAGTCCCTGGGGACACTGATGTCCTGTGGGATTGGGAAGGGAAATGGCAGACACACAGACCATGCATATTTCTTTTTGTCCAAAGCACACTTCATTGTCCCATCAGGCTTCACTGACAAAACACAAGTTCAGAGATAATTTTTTCCATGAAATTTGCCTCTTTATTGACTTTTGATCACTAAGCAAGCAGATCACACTTTCAGTCACAAAACTCTAATCAAAATCAGAAAGGAGGACCATATTTCAAAAGAATTGAGAAACACTTACTTAAGCCAACTCTTTAAGTTGTTGTTGTTGCTGTTCAGTCACTATGTCATATCTGATTCTTTGATACCCCATGGACTGAAACACGCCAGGCTCCTCTGTCCTCCACTGTCTCTCAGAGTTTGCTCAAATTCATGTCCATTGAATTGGTAATGTTATCTAACCATATCATCCTCCTTTTGCCTATAATCATTCTCAGCATCAGGATCTTTCCCACTGAGTTGGCTCTTTGAATCAGGAGGCCAAGTATTGAAGCTTCAACTTTAGCATCAGTTCCTCAAATGATTGTTCAGGGTTGATTTCTTTTAGGATTGACTGGTTTGATCTCCTTGTTGTCCAAGAGACTCTCAAGAATCTTCTCCAGCACCACAGTTTAAAAGCATCATTTTTTTGCTGCTCAGTCTTCTTTACGTGCCAACTCTCACATCCACACATGACTATTAGAAAAAACATAGCTTTGATTATGCAGACTTTTGTTGGCAAAGTAATGCCTCTGCTTTGTAATATGCTGTCTAGGTTGGTCATAGCTTTTCCAAGGAGCAAGCATCATTTAATTTCATGGCTGCAGTCACTGTCTGCAGTGATTTTTGGAGCCCAATAAAATAAAATATGTCACTGCTTCCATGTTTTCCCCTTCCATTTGTCATGAAGTGATGGGACTGAAAGCCATTATCTTAGTTTTCTTAATGTTGAGTTTCAAACCAGCCTTTTCATTCTCCTCCATCATCATATCTCTTAAGTTCTTCTTTACTTTCTGTCATTAGAGTGGTATCATCTGCATATCTGAGGTTGTTGAAATTTTTCCCAGCAATCTTGATTCCAGATTATGATTCATTTAATCCAATATTTCTCATGATGTACTCTGCGTATAAGTTAAATGAGCAGGGTGATAATATACACACTTGTTTTACTCCTTTCCCAATTTTGGACCAGTCAATTGTTTTACATCTTGTAATAATTGTTGCTTGTTGACCTGCATACAGGTTCCTCAGGAGGCAGGTGGGGTAGCCTGGTATTTCCATTTTTTTTAAGAATTTTCCAGTTTGTTGTGATCTACACAGTCAAAGGCTTTAGCATAGTCAATGAAGCAGAAATACATGATTTTCTGAAGTCCCCTCACTTTCTCTAGATCCGATGAATGTTGGTAGTTTTGGTTCCTCTGCCTTTTCTGAAGCCATTTCGTACATCTGGAAGTTCTCAGTTCACATACTGCAGAAGCCTAGCTTGAAGGATTTTGGGTATGACCTTACTAGCATGTGGAATTAACGTATGTGTACAGTAGTTTGAACATTCTTTGGCATTGCCCTTCTTTAGGACTGAAATAAAAACTGACTTTTTCCAGTCCTCTGGCCACTGGTAAGTTTTCTAAATTTGCTGACATATTGTTGTTTTTGTTGTTGTTGTTGTTGTTGTTGTTGTCGTTCAATCACTCATGCATGTCTGACTCCTTGATACCTCATGGACTGAAGCACCCCAGGCTTCCCTGTCCTTCACTGTCTAAGGGAGTTTGCTCACTCATGTCCATTGAATTGATGATACCATCCAACCATCTCATCTTCTTTTACCCCCTTTTATTCTTGCCCTCAATCTTTCCCAGCCTCAGGGTCTTTTCAAGGGAGTCAGCTTTTTGCACCAGGTGGCCAAAGTACTGGAGCTTCAGTTTCTGTTTCAGTCCTTGCAATGTATATTCAGGATTGATTCCTTTTAGGATTGACTGGCTTCATCTCCTTGTGTCGAAGAGACTCTCAAGAGTCTTCTCCAGCACCACAGTTTGAAAACACAATTCTTCAGCACTCAGCCTCCTTTATGGTCCAATTCTCATATCCGTACATGACTACTTGAAAAACGATTGCTTTGATTATACCAATCTTTGTTGGCAAAGTGATGCACTCAAACTGACATATTGAGTGCAGAATCTTAACAACATCATTTTTTAGGATTTTAAATAGTTCAGCTTGAATTAAATCACCTTCACCAGCTTTGTAATAATGCTTCCTAAGTCCCTCTTGACTTCACACTCCAGGATGTCTGGCTCTAGGAAAGTGACCACATCATCCTGGTTATCTGGGTCATTAAGACCTTTCTTGTATAGTTTTTTCTGTGTATTCTTTCCACCTCTTTTTAATATCTTCTGTTTCTGTTAGGTCCTTATGGTTTCTGTCCTTTATCTTGCCCATCTTTGCATGAAATGTTTCCTTGATATCTCCAATTTTCTTGACAAGATCTTTGGTCTTTCTCATTCTATTGTTTTCCTCTCTTCCCTGCAGTGTTCACTTAAGGAAGCCTTCAGATCTCTCATTGGTATTCTCTGGAACTTTGCATTCTGTTGAGTTTATCATTCCCTTTCTCCCTCGCCTTTAGTTTCTCTTCTTTCCTCAGCTATTTATAAAGCCTCCTCAGACAACCTCTTTGCCTTCTTGCATTTCTTTTCCTTTGGGATGGTTTTGGTCACTGCCTCCTTTACATTATGCCTCCATTATGAACCTTTGTCCATAGTTCTTCAGGTACTCTGTCTACCAGATCTAACCCCTTGAATCTATTCATCACCTCCACTGCAAGGGATTTGACTTTGATCATACTTGAATGACCTAGTGGTTTTCCCTACTTTCTTCAATTTCAGTCTGGATTTTGTAATAACAAGCTCATGATCTAAGCCACAATCAGCCAGCTCTTGTTCTTGTCTTTGCTGACTGTATAGAGCTTCTCCATCTTCAGGTGCCAAGAATATGATCAACCTGATTTCAGAATTGACCATTTGATGATGCTCATATGTAAAGTCATCTCTTGTATTGTTGGAAAAGGGTGTTTGCTATGACCAGCATTTTCTCTTGACAAAACTCGGTTAGTTTCTGCCCTGCTTCATTTTGTACTCCAAGACCAAACTTACCTGTTATTACAGGAATCTCTTGATTTCCTACTTTCACATTCCAGTTCCTTATGATGAAAAGGACTTTTTTTTTTTTTTTTTTTTTTAGCTGTTAGTTATAAAAGTTGTTGTAAGTCTTCATAGAACCAGTCAACTTCGGCTTCTTTGACATCAGTGGTTGGAGTGCAGACTTGGATTACTGTGATGTTGAATAGTTTATCTTGGAAATAAATTGAGATCATTCTGCCATTTTTGAGATTGCACCCAAGTTCTGCATTTCAGACTCATTGTTTACCATGAGGGATACTCCATTTCTTCTAAGGGATTCTTGCCCACAGTAGTATTAGTTTGGTGCAAAAGTAATTGAGGTTGGTGGTGCAAAAATTTTGACAGTTGGTGCAAAAGTAATTGCTGTTACTGCAGAAGTAGTTGAGGTTCAAAGCCACAATTTGGTGCAATTAGGCACAAAATAAATTTTGAATCTCTGTTATTTTTGTACTAATAGCAATTATTATTACAAACTGCAATTCCTTTGAAATGCAATTACGTTTGTACCACCATAATTACTTTTGCTTCACCATTATAGATATAATAACTGTCAGAATTATATTCTCCCATTCCCATCTATTTCACTGATTCCTAAAATGTGAATGTTCACTCTTTCCATCTCCTGCTTGAACATGTCCAATTTACCTTGATTCATGGATCTAACATTCCAGTTTCCCATTTTTTATAACAATAGAATTTACTTGTACCACCAGACATATCCACAGCTGACCATCATTTCTGCTTTGGCCCAGTCACTTCATTCTAACTGGAGCTATTAGTAATTGTCTTCAGGTCTTCCCCAGTAGCATATTGGATACCTTTAAACCTAAGGGACTCATTTTTTGGTGTCATATCTTTTTGCCTTTTCATACTGTCCATGGGTTCTTTAAGCAAGAATAGTGGAATGGGTTGCCATTTCCTTCTCCACTGGACCACAGTTATGTCAGAATTCTTCTCTATGGTCTGCCTGTCTTGGGATGGGTCATGGATCATAGCCTTGTCTTAAAGAAGCTGTTTGTATAACTTAATGAAGCTATGAGTCATGCTGTGCAGGGCCACCCAATATGGAAGGGTCATAATGAAGAGTTCTCACAAAGCTCTTCAAGACTATTACACAAATTGGTGTCATATAATGTGACCAAGGTAAAGGGAGGAGACTGGGAGGATCAGCCATGGTGGGCTTATCTGGAAATGGAGATCTTTGATGGTAACTTCCTTATGGAAGGAGTGAGCACTGAATTGTTTCTTCCATGGAAAGTACCTGGAACATCATCGCCATTATTGGAAGGGTTTTATGCCCCCTGGTATCTGTCCATATTCTGTTTTCCATGAAAAGCATGTCTCCTTCACTTCCTTCCTTTAAAGGTGGGGGATTGACCAAGAAGGAATTCAAATTAACCAATATCTTCAATGGAAGCAGAAGGTATGCACAAAGCTCTTTCCTGCTTCCCCCCCTACTGCCAGGAGCAGCTCAGTCAGACTGCCTTCTTTGTTTTGGAGACCTTGTCAGAGCTCACAGATGATCAGAGACCCAAAGCTGGCATTCTTCTGAGTATATGCCATATCCACGTTGATCATGAACAGAGGCTGACAGGTCTCCTGCTCTTAGGCCCACAGATTTTCTGCCACACTGATGTAGATGCTCTCCTGACATGTGAAAATTACATCAAAGTGTTCTTTGCACTCTTGAAATCTTTCTTGGCAAGACTTTATTCTCTCATTTTTTTTCTCCAAAATATGTAAGATGTTGTTATAGCATTCTTGGTCTTTGCAGAGAACTTCCTTGTGCATCTGCTCATATGTGGTAGAAAAAATCTTAAACCTCAGGGTAATTGCATGCCACTCCTAGGTGCCTGACTGGGGAAGCAGCTCTGAAATACCTGACACTAAATCCTTTCTTCCTGAGGATGCTTGGACCTCCATGTTCCTGTTCATGTTGCTCATACAGACCACATGCCACAGCCATCCTGAGCTAGGATGGGGGCATGAAGTAGGCTTTAAGGGGGAACTCTGAAGCCTGGAAAATTACAGCCTGAGTCCAGCTCTTCTAACTAGAGTTAGCATCAATGAACAAACCCTATTTACATGAAATCACCTCCACAAGGTCGGTGGAGAATTCTTCATTGGTGATTGTGTTAAATCTTGAGTGACTGGGTTTTTGTTTTCTTTTGTTTCTGTATAAAATTTATTATTTTTTGAAACTTTTATTTTGTATTGAGGTATAGTTGATTAACAATGTTGTGATAGTTTCAGATGAACAGTGAAGGGACTTGGTCATACATATACATGTATCCATTCCCCTCCAAACTCCCTTCCCATCCCAGCTGCCATATAACATTGAGCAGAGTTCCATGTGTCATACAGTAGGTCCTTGTTGTTTATCCATTTTAAATATAGCAGCATGTCATGTGTGTGTGCTCAGTCACATCCAACTCCTTGTGGCCCCATAAACTGTAGCCTTCCAGGTTCCTCTGTCCATAGAATTTTCCAGGCAGGAATACTGGAGTGGGTTGTGACTTCCTTCTCCAGGGGAGCTTCCCAACCTAGGGATCAAACCCATGTCTCTTGCATCTCTTACATTGGCAGGCAGCTTCTTTACCACTAGGGCCACCTGGGAAACTCTAGTGTATACATGTCCATACCAAACTCCCTAACTATTCCTTCTGCCCCATCCTTCTCCTGAGCAACCATAAGTTCATTCTCTAACTCTGTGAGTGAGAGATAAATTTTAAAGAGTTTCAAGATGGCTGCAGAAGAGCATGAAAACAAGCACAGGACCCTTCTGAGAATGGACACTTTGAGGGGGGCCCTTTATCATTGCCCAGGTCACACACCCTTGCAGTAGCCTTTCAGGGAAGACTGTTAATGACATCTTGCATCTTGGAAGGTGTGGCCCCTATAAGCAAAATGCTGTAGGCAGGTCAGACACAGAATGATGTCCTGTGCAAACTTTTACCAGGCATCAGAGTTTTTCATCTGCCCACTATGTTAAAGAACCAGGCTATAGAATAGGAAAAGATTGCATTTCAGCAATACTAATAGCACCTGCTCCTTGTATCAGTTCAGTTCAGTCGCCCTGTCATATTCAACCCTTTGCAACCCCCTGAACCTGTATGCCAGGCCTCCCTGTCCATCACCAACTCCCAGAGTCCACACAAACCCATGACCATCGAGTCGGTGATGCCATCCAAACATCTCATCCTCTGTCATTGCCTTCTCCTCCTGCCCTCAATCTTTCCCAGCATCAGGGTCTTTTCAAATGAGTTAGCTCTTTGCATCAAGTGGCCAAAATGTTGGAGATTCAGCTTCAACATCAGTCCTTCCAATGAACACCCAGGACCAGTCTCCTTTAGGACAGACTGGTTGGATCTCCTTGCAGTCCAAGGGACTGTCAAGAGTCTTCTCCAACACCACAGTTCAAAAGCATCAATTCTTCAGCACTCAGCTTTCCTTATAGTCCAGCTCTCACATCCATACATGACTACTGGAAAAACCATAGCCTTGACTAGATGGACCTTTGTTGGCAAAGTAATGTCTCTGCTTTTCAATATGCTATCTAGGTTGGTCATAACTTTCCTACCAAGGAGTAAGTGTCTTTTAATTTCATGGCTGCAATCACCATCTGCAGTGATTTTGGAGCCCAAAAAAATAAAGTCTGACACTGTTTCCACTGTTTCCCCATCTATTTGCCATGAAATGATGGGACCGGATGACATGATCTTAGTTTTCTGAATGTTGAGCTTTAAGCCAGCTTTTTAACTCTCCTCTTTCACTTTCATCAAGAGGCTCTTTAGTTCTTCTTCTCTTTCTGTCTTAAGGGTGGTGTCATCTGCATATCTGAGGTTATTGATATTTCTCACAGCAATCTTGATTCCAGCTTGTGCTTCTTCTAGTCCAGCATTTCTCATGATGTACTCTGCATATAAGTTAAATAAGCAGGGTGACAATATACAGCCTTGACGGACTTCTTTTCCCATTTGGAACCAGTCTGTTGTTTCATGACCAGTTCTAACTGTTGCTTCCTGACATGCATACAGATTTCTCAAGAGGCAGGTAAGGTGGTCTTGTATGCCCATCTCTTTCAGATGGCAGCAGTTTCTTCCAAGCTGGCCCCCAACCCTCAGACCAGCTTGCAGCAGTTGGTGAGCACCCCCGGGAGGCTGTCCAAGGCCTGTGAGGATGGCAGATTCCCCTCTGGTGACTCTTAATGGCTGCGCCTCAGAGACCCCTCCTCCCACCCAAGCACCATTGCCTGGAGGTCTTGATACACCTTGGGGGCTGTTTGGTTGATTAGCTTTCCTTACTAATTGAGATATTTAACCAGAAAGAGCTGTTTACATTTATTTGACTATTAAGAACATTTAATACAACAAGTCTATTTTTTAGAAGATCACAAAATGGAGGTAAAGAGTGTGGAGCTTTTATAGGACCAGTGACAAACTTAGCAACATTGTTGATACACTATTTGAACATGTTTTGTGGCCCAAGCTCCAGGCTCTAGTTGAATGCACACACCAAGAGGTTTGTTGTTGTCCAGTTTCTAAGTCATGTCTAACTCTTTGCCACCCCATGCAAAGAGTTGCAGAATGCCAAGCTTCCCTGTCCTTCACCATCTCCCAGAGTTTGCTCAAACTCACGTCTATTGAGTTGGTGATGCATCTAGCCATCTCATCCTCTGTTGCACCCTTCTCCTCCTGCCCTCAACCTTTCCCAGCATCAGGTTTCTCACAATGAAGCTTGCTGCTGCTGCTGCTAAGTCGCTTCAGTTGTGTCCGACTCTGTGTGACCCCATAGACGGCATCTCACCAGGCTCCCCCGTCCCTGGGATTCTCCAGGCAAGAACCCTGGAGTGCGTTGCCATTTCCTTCTCCAACATAAAAGTGAAAAGTGAAAGTGAAGTTGCTCAGTTGTGTCCGACTCTTAGCAATCCCATGGACTGCAGCCCATCAGGTTCCTCTGTCCATGGGATTTTCCAGGCAAGAGTACTGGAGTGGGGTGCCATTGCCTTCTCCACAATGAAGCTTACATCTGCATAAATATACTTGATGCTACTAACCTAGAACAGTCCTGCTGTGTGTGAACAACCCACCTTTTGATCAATTTCAAATAATCCTCACCTTGAATTTCGTATATAACCAGTTGGCCACATCTCACATTTGTCTCAGTGCTTTCTGACCTATCAAGTTTTCTTTCATTCTTTTATTAATGACAGGAATGAGATTTTCACCTGGGCAAGTCTCTTTCACCTTCTCTCCCTTTGGACTCACCACACTATTAATTCTGCACTCTGCTGAAGAGTGCAGCTCTTTTGCAGGTGTCCTATCAAGTGGGAAGAACGGAAGAAGAGGTCTCAGAGGCTGGAGGACAGGGAGTATCATTACTACATGTTGTAACCTCATTATTATTTTGACAGGATTACTCTGCACTGGAGGCCAGGCAACTCAGTTGAATGGGAAAGCATGCTGTCATACTGCTCTGTCTCCATCAAGTTCATGGTCTCAGAGGCCGTGATATGACCTTCCTTCATCTTATGGGACATAATACAGAACTTCCTTCACCATTCACTTTCCCTCCCTCTTGGTGGACTCCTACTCTTTACACCTCCCATGCTTTCCCCCAATCCTTCTCAATGGTCACCTGACTTCCCTCCACTGAAAAAATAAAGCAGTTAAGGCAGGATGTACACAGCTCCTTTCTTCACAGTTAGCCATCCACCTGAATCTGTGCCGACAAAGTTCTTTCTCTCCTATTAGAACACTGAGGCTAACATCTCAACTTGTTCACCACATCTCATTTCCTCTTGCTTACTGCCACCCAGTCTCTCTCTCTCTCTCTCTCTCTCTCTCTCTCTCTCTCTCCTCTCCTGCATCAATAACTTTTTCCACACTCTGCTGGGTCACTCCTTAATTTTTCAAACAGCTTTATTATCTTTCCTATCAAAAGAAATCCTTCTTTTGACACCACTGTGCCTCCCCTTCTTGCTTAAATTCTCAACTCCTCTGTGTAACTAATCTTCTTATAAAGTTATTGCTACTATACACTTGTCATTTCCGACTTTTTTCCTTAATTCTCACATCTATACACTTGTCATTTCCAACTTCCCTCCTTCAATTTTTTCCATATCTACACCAATCAGATTTTTGTCCTCTCCATGCTAATGTGTTCCATGTTGCTATAGGCTTTGTGTAAAACCTACAGGAACTGACACCATTGAGATTCATCCCAAATTCTGAAAACACCCTTTCTGTGTCTTTTAATAGTGTGGTGAATTTATGTCTTTTGGTGGGAAGTTAAGGAGGTTGACCTCAGGAGCTAGACCTTAGGTAACATTTTAAAGCAAATCTTTTAGACTATATTTCTTTTTTTCCCTTAACTTCCTGACTTGTTTTGGCAAAATACTTTAGGACACTATTGACTTAATAATTTCAATATCAAAGTAAATTTCAAGATCTGTTTTTTAAAATACTTAGAATATTTTAAATTATACAAATATTTACAAAAATTAATTACATTCAGTAAAATGGATAATAGCTCAATTGTTGTTAAGGAAAATAGCTATAGTCTATCAGAATTTCTATCTTTATTACCCTTTATTGTCTGTGATGAATGTTGAGAAGCAGGGACAAAAGAGAACAAAGTGCTGAAGCTGTGAGTTAAAGTTATTCTGGATGTTTTAGCTAATAGAAAATACCTCATCAATGTGAATATAAATGCTATCAAAGAAAGGAAATGTACAATATTTTCAGGTAATTTATTTAACGGCTCCTGGGACACTGTGCCAGGTACTATGATCATCTATCTTATTATCCCAAAAGGATGAAATGAAAAATTTTTGTATATATTGAATGTATATGGTGGCTTAGATGGTGGCAAGATATAAAATAAGTACACAAACACCCATTTATTTCCTATTAATATTCTAGCAATTTAACCATAAGAAAATAGAATGGAAAAAGACACTGTTCATATGATACCAACCTCAGTGCAATCTTGTCCAAGGTGTAGATCACGACATCCACACCAGGCTGGGGGAAGAGGGGTACACGTTCTTGAAATCCCCAGGATCCCTAATTCAAAATCTCAGCACATAGGCCAAGGAATCTGAAATTTTAAACTATTTTCCAGGTAATTATTTTGTTCTGTAAAATTTAGGTTCCCTGACATAGTAAGTAAGAGGACACACATGATGTGAATTTGAGCAAATTACTAAAACTAGTTAAGCTTCCATTTTTTTTTCCTTCAAAAAAGAAATAATGATAATATCCACATCATAAGGCATTTTGGAAAAATAAGTGAAATAAGATAAGTGAGTGGTTTGGGGCATTATAAGTAATTGTTGTTAGATACTGAATTTAGATATTGAATGCTAAGATGCTAAGTCACTTCAGTTGTGTCTGACTCTGTGCGACCCCATAGACAGCAGCCCACCAGGCTTCCCCATCCCTGGGATTCTCCAGGCAAGGACACTGGAGTGGGTTGCCATTTCCCTCTCCAATGCATGAAAGTGAAAAGTGAAAGTGAAGTCACTCAGTCATATCTCTTATCGACCCATGGACTGCAGCCTACCATGCTCCTCTGTCCATGGGATTTTCCAGGCAAGAGTACTGGAATGGGTTGCCATTGCCTTCTCTGTTAGATATTGAAACAAGAATATAAAATATGTAGAAAGAAGCTTAAGAAGGACAGACAATTCAGGTCTTAAATGAATAAAATAACAAAATTACTTAGGAATACTTTTTTTCCCAAGATTTATTTATTTATTTTTGGGTGAGTTGGGTCTTCCTTGCTGCACATGGGATTTCTCTAGTTATGGAGAGCAGGGACTACTCTTCACTGCAGTGCACAGGCTTCTCATTGCAGTGGCTTCTCTTGTTGCAGAGCACAGGCTCAGTTGCCTCATGGTATGTGAAACCCTCCTGGACCAGTGACTGTACCTATGTCCCCTGCATTGGCAGGCAGACTTTCAACCACTGGGCCACCAGGGAAGTCCAGGAATACTTTTAAAATCATATAAACTGAGAAGCATACTATGTTCCTACTGGAATAGAGGTGAGGAAGAGAAGGGAAAAGCAATATTTGTAAAGAAATAAATTTTTCAAGGTTAATTTTTTAAATTTCAGATAGCTCTATACAGAATATCAGATAGATAATCTTATAACTGAACAAAATGAAGTTAATGGTCATCTTAAAGAAAAAAATTATCCAGCCCTTCCCTCACACACACACACACACACACACACACACACACACACAATGCAGAAGCAAGCATATAAAAGGTCACTTTCATTGCCAGATGCCATAATGCATAGTTATAATACGATTAATAATATGGTATCACTATCAAACTGGGAAGACACAATGATGAAACTGAAGAGAAAATGCAGAAATCTAAGAACAAGATAACAGCATATGATATAATTTTTTTAGGTCAATGGAGA
Source organism: Bos javanicus (assembly GCF_032452875.1). Taxonomy (NCBI): domain Eukaryota; kingdom Metazoa; phylum Chordata; class Mammalia; order Artiodactyla; family Bovidae; genus Bos; species Bos javanicus. The sequence continues at coordinate 1,014,010 of NC_083871.1, read as the reverse complement.
AAATAGAAATTATTTAAGGCATAATAATTGGATTATTGATTAAGTAGTTAGAAAAAAGGAACCTTACTTCAAATTCATCTCAAAATTGATTAAAGATAAAATTAAACTATAAAAAAGGAAATTAGAATGTAATGAATAAGTATATGTTTGGAAGCATTCTGTATATTATTTTTGTAGAAACAGAACATAATGTCAGAATTATCAATGACCTTAGGAAGCCAGGTTTGATTAGTAAAATGTAAGAAGAAATAGGCAGGATAAGAAGGAAGATAAGAAGGCAAGATAAGAAGGAAGAGGTGATGGAATATTTACAATCTTTTGATTATAAGAAAATGAGTCAAGAACATTCCAACAAGCAGAGAAAACAGCTGACTAACATTAAGCCACATCAGCACCACAGATGGTTGCTTAGGTTACTTGATGCTCTCATCTTGCTAAAGTGAAGTCGCTTACGTCTGACTCTTTGTGACCCCATGGACTGTCACCTACCAGGATCTTCCGTCCATGGGATTTTCCAGGCAAGAATACTGGAGTAGGTTCCATTTCCTTCTCCAAGAGATCTTCCTAGCTCTTGTGATAATGTCACTAGGAATCTAGTTATACCAATATCACTTTGAGATCTTGCTTTCACTTTTGGAATATATATATATATATATATATATATATTCAAAAAAGAAATTTCTAGATCATATGAAAATTATATCTTGGTGAGAGTGGGAGGAGCCACCATACTGCTTTGCTTACCACAGTAACTATACCATTTTGTGTTTCCACCAACAGTGCACAAGGTTTCCAGTTTCTCAGCAACATTTGTTTCCTGCTTTTTTATAGTGACTATCATAACAAGTTCAGTTCAGTTCAGTCTCTCAGTCATGTCCGACTCTTTGCGACCCCATGAACCACACCATGCCAGGCCTCCCTGTCCATCACCAACTCCTGGAGTTTACCCAAGCTCATGTTCATTGAATCGGTGATGCCATTTAATCATCTCATCCTCTGTTGTCCCCTTCTCCTCCTGCCTTCAATCTTTCCCAACATCAAGGCCTTTTGAAATGAGTCAGCTCTTCACATCAGGTGGCCAAAATATTGGAGTTTCAGCTTCAACATAAGTCCTTCCAATGAACACCCAGGACTGATTTCCTTTAGGATGGACTGGTTGGATCTCCTTGCAGTCCAAGGGACTCTCAAAAGTCTTCTCCAACACCACAGTTCAAAAGCATCAATTCTTTGGCACTCAGCTTTCTTTATAGTCCAACTCTCACATCCATACATGACCACTGGAAAAACCATAGCCTTGACTAGATGGACCTTTGTTGGCAAAGTAATGTCTCTGCTTTTTAATATGCTGTCTAGTTTGGTCATAACTTTCCTACCAAGGAGTAAGTGTCTTTTAATTTCATGGCTGCAATCACCATCTGCAGTGATTTTGGAGCCCCCAAAATAAAGACAGCCACTGTTTCAATTGTTTCCCCATCTACTTGCCATGAAGTGGTGGGACCAGATGCCATGATCTTCATTTTCTGAATGTTGAGCTTTAAGCCAACTTTCTTACTCTCCTCTTTCACTTTCATCAAGAGGCTCTTTAGTTCTTCTTCAGTTTCTGCTGTAAGCGTGGTGTCGTCTGCATACCTGAGGTTATTGATATTTCTCCTGGAAACCTTGATTCCAGCTTGTGCTTATTCCAGCCCAGCATTTCTCATGATGTACTCTGCATACAAGTTAAATAAGAAGGATGACAATATACAGCCTTGACATACTCCTTTTCCTATTTGGAAGCTATCTGCTGTTCCATGTTGTTCACAATGAGTATGAGGTGACAATTCATTGCAGCTTTAATTTGTATTTCCCTAATAAACAGTGATGTTGAACATCTTTCCATGTGCTTATTGGCCACTTGTATACCTTCTTTGGAGAAATGTCTATCCAATCCCTTGGCCTGTTGTTGAATCAGTTGTTTGTTTTTTGTTGTTGTTGTTGAGTTTTAGAAATTCTCTATATATACTTTCTGTTTTTACTTTTCTTTTCTTTATAATTTTATTTTCTTTATTTTTAATTTTTTTTCCAAAATTTCTTTTCCTTCAAAGCCTTGTGTCAAGGGCTGTCTTTCAACAGATAGCAGCAAGAGAGCTGCTCTGCTATGTACAAAAACCTGACCCAGAAGCAGGTCGTCTACAAAAGAGTTCTGTATATATATCTGAACATGATTTGCTTACCTGATACCTAATTTCCAAATATTGTCTTTCATTTGGTGGATTGTCTCTTTACACTGTTGATAGTGTCTTTTTATGGTGAAGTTTTAAATTTTTTAATAAATTCAATGTGCCTATTTTCCCTTTTGTTACCTGTGCTTCTTGTAGCATACCTAAGAAACCATTGCCAAATCCAGTGTTCTGAAATTTTTGTCCTATGTTGTCTTCTGAAAGTTTTATTGGTCTAGGTTTTACATTTAGGCCTTTGATTCATTTTGAGTTAATTTTTGTACATGGTGCTAAGTGTCCAACTTCATACTTTTGCATGTGGATATCCAATTCTCCCAGCACCATTTGTTGAAAAGATTGCCCTTTCCCCACTAAATAGCCTTGGCATCCTTGCCAAAAGTTATTTGACTTTAAATTCAACATCTTACTCCTGGACTTTATCCTATTCCATTGGTCTGTATGTCTGTCTTTGTACCAATACCACACTGGGTTTTTTGTTTTTTCATTTTGTATTAATTACCACACTGTTTTGATGACTGATTTTGTAGTAAGTTTGGAAATCAGGAAATGTGAGTTCTTTAGTTTTATTCTTTTTTTAAGATTGTTTTGGTTATTCAGGGTCCCTTGATATTTAAGGATGGGTTTTTCTATTTCCACAAAAACCATCACTGGGTCAAAATCCAGTGATTTTGTTTTTGTTTCGACTGCATCGAACACATCAAACTCTGACTCTTCTATGACCGAGGTGATTTGCTCTTCCATTGCCCCGTGGCTTCAGTTCATCTCCAGCAGGAAGGCGAGGCTTCCTCCCGGCACAAGGGTTGAGCTGGATCATGGTCCCCTGAACAGCAGTCAAAGGAGGGGGCTCAATTTAGGGGATCCTTGAAGGGACATATTTGGGAGCTCTGAGCCCAGTGTGGCATTTAGAGGTGGCTGTTTTTGAGGGGACACAAGTGGCATTAGGGACTCTGGGGTAGGACTTTGAAGCCTGTTTTCTGAGCGTCCCTCCGAGGCAGGGTTTATACCCATTAGAGACGGGGTTTAGGGGGATGTTTGGGGCGACCCTTAGGATCTTTGTATGAATACTCTTGTCCATGGGGTAGGATTCGGTGTGCTTCCCAAGAGGAGAGGCAAAGTTTGAGGTTCCTGAACTTAAGGCGGAATTTGGGGAGGGCTTGATTCAGGAAGGGTCCTGGTGATGGTGGTAACAGGTGGGACCGACGTGGCATGTGGAGGTATCTAATGGCTTTTGTGAACTCTGCTTCTATTATGATGTCTTGGGTATTAAAGGCTGAGAGACCGGACACATTGGGGCTCACATGTTTTAGGAAGAGGAGCCCACAGCCCAGGCTGTAGAAGGGATGCTGGAGCCTAGCATGCTAGGCTATTCCCGAGGGGACAGTGTCACCGGCTTTCCTTTGCCATGGCTTTATTCGCTATGCATGAGGAGATGAGCTGTTGAGGAAGACCATTTTGGCCCTTTTCGCAGCTGGTTTGTTGGAAGTATCAGCTTGTGAATTATTCACAAGGGAGCGGTTCATTGTGCTTAAGGGGTGTGCTGAAAGAGGTGCCTTGCAGTCTGCCGAGCAAATTTAGATCACACTGATAAAGCGTAAAAAGGTGAGTAGCGGCCGGAGTTTTCTGTGGCTTGTCTAGGGGCATTGTGCATAATTCATGAGGGGCGTACCTTTTAGGGATTCATCTGCACAATCAGCTGTTAGCCTTTCCTTAGAGATTTCAGGATTTAAATTTTCCGTCTTGCGAAGGGATGAGGCCTGGCGCATTGTTCATTCTTTGCTGCCCGATAATCCCAGATTATCAACAAAGACTCGATTCAAGTCACATCGATCCTCGCCAGCTGTGTGATCTTTGGCAGATCTGTGAACTTGAAAAAATGAGTCTGAGCATAATGGCAATCAGGTTAGTTTGCACTCATTTAGCAGCTTTATTATATCCTTTAATCCCCACAACAACCCTGGGAGGTAGGTTATTATCATCCCACTTTATACATAAGGAAACTGGGACACCAGGAGGCTAAGTAATTTGCTTAAGGTTACTCACAGTTAGTGAGTGGCTGAGCCAGGATTGAAATCCAGTTAGTCTAGTTCAAGAGTCTGTGGGCTTCAATACCGTAATGTCTCTCTCCCACCCACCCAATTCACTTGTACTTCTACTACTGTTAGTCATATAGCACCAGGTGGCCAGGCACTGTTCTGAGCCCTTTCTCCATGTTTATTCATTTAAACTTCATCACAAGATAGGTGACTATTGTTCTCATTTTATGGGTGGGGAACAGTGGCCCAGAGGTCTGTCTGGTTCCAGGTCATAAAGCTAGTCATCAATGGGTGGAAGTGATTTTTGTGAGGATTTGAGAACTCAGGAGGTCTCCTTTGACCTGAGACCTGAAGGAACTGATTCCCTGCACTGCATTGCTGAGACAAATGGCACAACGCATGGAAAGGACTCACCAAAGGAACCACCACATAGCAGGCGATCGGTTAACATGATCTATTATTATTAAATAGAAATATAGTGGGTGTTTATCGTGTGCCTGGGGCTTTGGTATTCGGGTGTATCTCTGGTGACCTGGTAGTCTATGCTACCTATTTAACAAACACTGGTGGCCTTAGTGCTGTTTTACAGTGTAAATCTGGAAGGGTATTTCAAGGCATTATTTTTTAGATAATGCCCCAAGTTGGGGGTTTCTCTGGTGTCTGGGTATACCCTCACCCATAACTAATTTTATATCAATACAAAATATTATATTTGCATGTAACCTTTACATTGATATATAATACTTAAAAAATGTAACAGTGATCTGTGCCAGCACTGTTCTGAGTTTATTTCGTAGTTTGTACTCTTTGGTTTTCATAGTGACACATTTTGCCTTTATGATGTAGGTGGGTTCTACTACTACCCCCATTTTATGGTTGTAGAAGCTGAGGCAACTGCCAAACGCAGGTAGTAAACCTGGATTTGGGTGGACCAAAGCAGCTTTGGTTCACGTGCAGTTAGTTAACAGTGGGGAGGAGGCAGCTCCACTTCCCCCTGGGTTTCCCCTGCGGCTCTGCAGCATCTTTCATTATTCATGAACAGGAAATGGTGACCATGTTGCCTTGGCTGAAATACCATAATCCTTACTTGCTGGGCAGGGTTGTCTGGAGTATTTCTGTCTATTCAGCCTCATGCATAATTCATGAGTAACTGGGTGGGACCTTTCCTGACCTCTCTGAGTTTCCAGGTTGGGCTGCTGCAGTATCACTATTCATTATTCATGAGCCAGGTGAGAGTGTTTTCTTGTGTTAGCCCTGTTTCCCTGTTTACAGGGTATTAGATGCAGCAGTGGGCGGACCTGTCTCTTTTGTCCTTGCCCACCTTATGCATTATTCATGAGATGTGGCCTCAGTCTCCTTGGCTTCCAGGCTGCAGCAAGATTATTCATTATTCATGAGCATCAGGATGTGGCTTCCATGTTTCAACACTGGCTTTCTGGTTGCGGGGTGTTAGTCAACCAGCCACCCGGCCTCATGCATAATTCACGATCAAGAAGTGTGTCTTTGGTGGTCTTTCTGGGTTTCCATGGTAGCCTGGCTGTAACAATGTATTCATTATTCACGTTTCGCGGGGGTGCCCTCTATGTCGTTTTACCTGTTTGCCTAGTTACTGCCAGAGTAGCCACCAGATGGTGCTATTCCCCTTCGAATGAGTTACAAACGGGAACCATCATACATGATTCATTAATGGGCGCGGCCTGCCTACATCCGGGTTTCTGGGGGGTGGGGGCCCAAGGTTTTGTTCCAGCCTCGGGCTCCGCGGCCGCTGTCTTGTGTTGGCGGCGGCGGAGGTGAAGGACGTGGCAGGAACGAGCAGAGCAGAACCACTACGACCCGGGGAGGAGAAGTCAGCAGCGGCGATTCTAGGTGGCCCAGGCGGCGGGGAGGAGAAGAAGGGTGGCGGCCGAGCTTGGCTTCGGCTGCTAGAGGAGTTGGCGGCGGCGCGACTCGGGGAACCGGCGTTGGTAACAAACGGCCTTCTCGGCGCCTTGGCCGGGGTAGGGGTTTCGGGATTGGATGGTGTTGGGCCGGTGCTGGGCCAAGCTAATGTCGGGGCTGGTGATGATGACTCGGATGGAGGGATCGTTGAAGAGAAGTGGGGGGTACATTTTGGGCGGGGCCGATATTCCCCATCTGGGACCAACCCAGTCCCTCGGGCTCCAAAATCTGACCTTAGGCTCAGACCTCCAGAATCTGCTATTAGAGACTCAGCCAGCATTCCTAATCAGGGACCTGGCCCTGTCCTGAGTCTTGCATGGCAGATCGGAACTTCCCCCAGTCAGCAATGGAGACTTAAACGGGATCGACATTCCTGGTCAAAGCCTCCTACCAGGGTATGTCATTAAAGACCTACCCCCAGAATCTTTCTTCATTCCCCCTTCGTTCCTCAGAATTTGTCCTCGCAGCTTCCAAGAGGGGCCAAACCTCAGGGAGGGTCCATTTGATTTCATTTAACCTTCTCTAACATCTTCCTTCGGAACCACCCTCCACACGCACACACACACACACACACACACACACACACACACACACACACACACTGCCCTTAGAGCTTTCAAGGAGTCTAGATACTGTAAAAGGCTATTTGTGCTTGGGCTCCATGTCAGAGACCACTCCTCCACATCCCACAGGTCTCCCAACACACCTTGGCTCTAGCATCTTCCCTCCGAAACCCTTCTGGGCCAGCATTTCTATTCAGAGGTCCACTTCAGCATTCACATTTCAAGACTGCTTTCATTCCTAGAATCTGTCCTTAAAGACTTCCTTTATTTTAAGATAATGCCTCCTTTTTTCCTGTGGTCTCAGTATTCTCTTTAGAGACTGTCCTTTGTGAGCCTCAAGATCTCTCCCATCAGACACTCCTGACCCCCAGTATCTTCCCTCAGAGCTTCTCAGGAGACCAGACACCAAGGAGGAATTGCTTGGACACATAATCCTCCATCAGAGATCTCTCTGCCAGCCTCTGCCCTTGCAGACCCTATTGGCTCCTAGCCCCTTGCATCAGAGACTTGCCTCTCAAATCCCACCCTTCACTCAACCTCTGCCTTCAAAAGCCAACAAGGGTTCTAGCTTCGCTCACAGATCTCTTAGGGTTGCATCAGGCCTCAGAATCTGCCCTCAGAGCCTTCCAGGATCCCAGCATCTTCATTCAGGGTTTCAGCTTCATAGGACCCCAACATCATGGTCAGTTGTCACTTCCCACAATAGGTCCAGTTCTCCATCAGAATAGAAAACCCTTCCTCAGCACCGACTCTCAGAGCCTCCATGGGCTTCCACATAATTGGTCAGAGAAACCCTGCTTACTGAAATCTTAAGGGCCAGAACTGTCTGAGCTCAACCTCCCCTTTCCACTCCTCAGAGCAGTTGCAGAACCTAGCATGTACCAGTCAGAGATCAACACGAGGCCTTTGTGCTGCATTAGAAATCCCTCCACAACCCCACCCTCGGCCTCAGCATCCACCCTTGTAGCCTCCTGGATCTCTGACATCAAGGTCAGAGACACTTATTCCCCTGCAAGTCTCTGTTAATTTTGGTCAAAGATTTTCCTCAGCCACCAGTGTAGACCCCCAGGGCCCCAGCATCCTCCTGATGGAGAGCACCCCTGCCCCCAGACCCCATCATCTTCCTGAAACTTCCTTGGGCCCCAGAATCCCCCATCCATTCCCTGCGTAGCCACTGGGGCCTCCAGTGCAATTTCCCCGCCCTTTCCTGAAAGCTCTTTTTCCAAAGACCCAGATTTGAGTCTTAACAACCTTGCCCAGTCACACCCTGGCTGTCCACCACCCCCACCCCCTGCCCCAGACTTCTAACATCCCCTTTCCTGTATTCCTCTGACCTTCCAGAGGCTCAGGCAACTGCTTCCTGATGCTTCTCTTTTATATTCCTAGGGATTTCTCAGTTAGTCCCTCTTAGGAGGCTTGACAGGCCCCAGCATCCTGTGCCCTACCTTCTCCCCATGCTGATGACTTGACCCTGTGGCTGCCTACTCTGAAGCCTGCTCCAGGGCTCCTACCTCAAACCGTCTCTGGTTTGGGTGGTAGAGAGTGCTCAGGCTTCAGAATCAGCAATTTGGAGATCTCAGGCAAGCTCTGAATCTCTCTGAGTCCTGGTTTAGGTTTGTTGAACATTTGGTAGTACATGTGTCCTAATTGGGGCCTGAGCATGTGTTGAGAGAGAAAAAGTATTGATTTTATACTTGTGGTGGAAGATCTTTAGATCTGCTCTGGGGTTTTTGCCCCAGACCCCTTTCTGCTTGCCCTGAGACTGGCCTGTTCCCAATCTCTGCAATTGAAGTCCTCTCTCAGACCATCTGCTGAAACCTGCTTAGACCTTCACTGCCAGCACTAGGGATCCAAATGTCAAAGTCTAGATAGCAGAGATCTCTTTGGCCCTGGACCATTTCTAATTTCAGGTGTAGGGAGATGGTGTGTGCTCAACAACCAAATCAGTGGCAAGGCAAGGAGATGACTAAGTAATGGAGGCTCTCTGGAGGTGTCTGGGGAGGAGCTTAAGCTGAGTTCTGACCACAGACTTGGACTTTTTTAACCTCCCTAGCAGCCCTGTGACACCACTCCAGTGTTCTTGCCTGGAAAATCCCATGGATGGAGGAGCCTGGTAAGCTACAGTCCATGGGGTCGTGAAGAGTCAGACACGACTGAGCAATTTCACTTTGACTTTTCACTTTCATGCATTGGAGAAGGAAATGGCAACCCACTCCAGTGTTCTTGCCTGGAGAATCCCAGGGACAGGGGAGCCTGGTGGGCTGCTGTCTATGGGATCGCACAGAGTTGGACGTGACTGAAGCAACTTAGCAGCAGCAGCAGCAGCAGCAGCGATTTCTAATTTCAGTTATTGTATTTTTCAGCTCTAGAATTTGTTTTTCATTTCTTTTTAAGTTTTTTGTCTCTTCAATGATATTTTCATTTTGCTCATACATTGTTTTCTTGACTTTCTCTTATCTTTCTTTAGTTCTTTGAGCATGTTTTAATAACTGTTTTAAAGATTTAACCTAAATAGATATGCCGAACAATGTCTATTGATTTATTTTTTTCCTTTGAATGAACCATATTTTCATGTTTCTTTGTAGGGTTTATTATATTTTTGTTGAAAACTGGAAATTTGAATCTAATAATGTGGTAACTCCTGAAATCATATTCTTTGCCTTCCCTAGGCTCATTGTTATTGCTATGCTTTTGCTTTTTTGAAATTATTTAATTGGAGGATAATTACTTTACAATATTTTGATTTTTTTTTGCCATACATCAACATAAATTGGCAACAGGTATACATGTATTCCCTCCTGTCCTGAAATTCTCTCCCACCTCCCTTCCTACCCTATCCCTCTGGGTTGTCCCAGAGCACCAGCTTTGGGTGCCCTGCTTCATGCACTGAACTTGCACTAGTCATCTGTTTTACATATGGTAATGTACTTGTTTCAATGCCATTCTCTCAAATCATCCCACCCTCACTTTTCCCCACTGAGTCCAAAAATCTGTTCTTATCTGTGTCTCCTTTGTTGCCCTGCATGTAGGATCGTCAGAACCATCTTTGTATTTGTCTTTCTCTTTCTACCTTACTTCACTCTGTATAATTGGCTCCAGGTTCATCCACCTCATTAGAACTGACTTGAATGAGATACTTTTTATAGCTGAGTAATATTCTATTGCTTTTGCTTTTTAATTACTGTTGGTTCCCTGACACTCTGTTCTGCTCTCTGTCTGAAGTGGGAAGACAGGGAGGCCTGGGCTTTGCAATTCCTCAGGATTTCAGTGCACTCAACTTTGCTGCTCCCTTCCAGTTAGCCAGAAAAGGCTCCAGGAAAGATGGGAGATAGGCCAAGGGAGAAGCTAGGTCTGCCTCTCCCTTTTTGTCTTCCAGGCAGCCAAAATCCACTGTTTCAGACTCTTCATAATTCTAGGTTTTCTAGGGATACTCTGGCTTTGAATTCTGGAAGCATCAACTCACCATTTGTACCTCCAGTCCAGTTATTGTATTTTTTGTTGACATTGCCCCACAATCACGTTCACCTTCTCAGTCATGGATGCATAAGCAATTTCCTGTATTGCTTATGCAGTACAAAAGCCCCTATATTTGAAATGCTTCAAACAGTTATGATTGTCCTGTTAGACCCTGATTGATACAGAGGCAATTACTTTAGTCCAGGCAAGAAACGATCCTGGTTGGGCCAGGATTTAATGGCTCTAGACTAAAATAGAAAAATGGAAAAACAATCACAACTTGGGGATCGGGAGAAACTTCCAAAAAGTTATAATTACTCTCAGAGAGATACAAAAAATGTGCTATAAACATGAAAGAACACAATACTATGATAAAAATTTTAAAAAACAAGGCAAAACTATTTAAAGTTGGAAATATGATAGCTTAAAAAAGAACTCAAATGAAGGATGCTGTGGACTGAATGTTTATGTCCTCCTAAAATTCATAGCTTGAAGCCTTAACACCCAATGTGATGGTCCTCGGAGATGGGTCTTTGGGAGGGAATTTTCCATGATGGGATTGTGTCATTATAAAAAAAAGGAGACCAGAGCCTCCTTTCCCTCTCCCTTTCCCTCTCTCTTTCTCTTTGCCGTATGAGGACACAGCAATAAGATGACTGTCTGCAAACCATGAGGAGACTGCTCATCAAATACCAGATTTGCTGGCATCATTATCTTGGACCAGCTTCCAGAACAGTGAGAAATTGAGTTTGTTGTTTAAGCCACCCAGTCTATGGTATTTTTGTTACAGCCTCCTGAGCTGACTTAAACAAAGGGGGAAGTCTAAGAAACTCTGAGAAAGCAAGTCAAAACAACAGCAGAGACTAACATTATCAGAGATGGAAAATCAGGGAGCAATCAGACAGTAGAGAGGACATTACTAAGCAAATAATTTGGTATTTACTCAACTTTCAGATCTTTAGGAAAATGGCAACAGCCTGATATCAAATCTTCCCACACAACTTCCCACACATGAGTGATTAAAAGCACACAGGAGTACACCTTCAGCATCACCAGAAAAGAGAGATTACCAAACCTATAAACCAAATTCCAAATTCCAAGCAGCTTCCACCACCACCAAGCTTTTGAGTGTGAAGAGCAGTAAAGGGGTGATGAGAGAATCTGTACCAGCAGAGAGGACCACAGGGGACACAGAAAAGCAGAACAAATCAACAACAGTGCTGATGAACTTAGGACCTGGAAAATTACAGAGAAGGACTTGGAAATATCTGGGACCAGAATGGTAGCTATAACAAAGTAGTGCTTCATGGAAGAGGGAGGAAAGAAAACAGAGACAGGAAGGGAAATTGGGTCTTCTGGTGGAATAATGGTGCATTAATATCACATGTACTAACAATGCAGAAAGAATGCAGCTAAAATGGAAAGAGGGAAAAGCAGGATCAGATCATTAATTGTTATATAGGTAATAAGTAGGAAACAAGGATACCTCTAAAAACTCCAGATGGGATAGTAAAATGTTGAAAAAGAAAAAGGGTAAATTAGGAACACAATAAAGAAACTTCTAGATAATACATGCTTCTTTACTAACTACCACATGAAAATATTTAAGAACAAGAAAGACATACCAAAGAAATATCTCAGTAGAACACACTCAATTCCTTTAGGATTGATTAGATTGATCTCCTTGCTGTCCAAGAGACTCCCAAGAGTCTTCCCCAACATCAGGTTTTGAAACTATGTGATAAAATACTTTGCAATAAACAGTGAGATTTGCAGATAGTTTTTATGAAATTAGACACATTTATAGTATAACATTAACAAGAAGCACATCTGCTTTATGTTTCAAGAGCCTTGAAAGTACTGTAAAATTTTACCAAATAATTATAATTTTAAACATATTTAACAGTGGAACTTATTAGAAACATGAACAATATCTATATATGGGAAGAAAATCCAAAAAGGAGGTGATACTCATTATTTTCAAAAGCAAAAATTGTGGGGAAAATAAAAAAGATTTAAACAAGTGTTAAGTAATGATAATACATCTATGTGATAAAATCGTTGTTCAGTCTCCCAGTCATATCTGAATGTTTGTGATCCCATGGACTGCAGCACACCGTCACTCCCTCTACTTCACTATAGCCCAGAGATTGCTGAAATTCATGTCCATTATATTGGTGATGCCATCTAGCCACCTCATCCTCTGTCACCCTCTTCCCTTTCTGCCTTCAATCTTTCTCAGCATCAGGGTCTTTTTCAATGAATCAGCTATTCACATCAGGTAACCAAAATATTGGAGCTTCAGCTTAGCATCAGTCCTTTCAACAAATTCAGGATTGAATTCGTTTAGGATTAACTGGTTTGATCTCCTTGTGGTGCAAGGGACTCTCAAGAGTCTACCTCAGCACCACGTTTTGAAAGTATGTGATAAAATACTTTGCAATAAACGGTGAGATTTGTAGATACATTTTATGAAATTAGACACATTTGTAGTATAATATTAGCAATGCATAAAATAATGTATAAAACTCAAATATGCAAAGAAAAATAAAATTTTGGATTCAATAAAATTTGCATAGTTATTATTTTTAAACTGTATGGTTATTTTTGTACATTTTCACATATCAATGATTTCTAAATGTCTCCAATAGCACTTTCATAATGAAAGTAAAGGGATAACATAGAAAGATTATAAAAGGAAATTAAGTAAGACATTATTAGACCCTTGAAAATAGAACTTGTTATATCTAGAAACCATGAAATGATGAAATAGATAAATAGGCAAATGTCATAATCTAGGGACTCACATTTTATAAGAATATGATATAGTAAACAAGCATATGGGAAAATGCCCAGTCTCAGATAGGAGCAAAAAGAAAAAGAGTGTAAAATTAGTAAGCTAAAGAATAAGACACCATCTTGACAAACTGAAATGAAGCAGAAACTTTAAAATCTTTGGAGTAAAAATTTGAATGAGACCTATTGAAAGTATATATATTCATTGTGTATGCATTTGTGTGCATGTGCACATACATATGTATAAATACACCCATTGTTCCTAATCATTGATTGAACAACTCCATCTCTAGATTTCTACACTAAGCACTGAGTTTCAAAACAGATAATGCTTTCTCACAATGCAAACCAAAATATACTAACAGGAAAAACCAAAAATATACAACTGGAAAATGGCAGGTTGACTCACCCACACATACACACACAGACATATATAGACACATTCACATATGACAGAAATACTATTCACTCAGTTAAAAATTGTGTTTAAAATTTTTCAATAAAAATACTTATATCTGAAAAGGAAAAAGCATACAGTTGTATATAATGTTTAACAAAACACAAAATTTTCCATCCATGTAAGTTAAAAAGTAACAGTTAATATTCACGAAATACTGTATGTTGAGCATTGCTCGATGCTTCATACATTTAAGTTTGTTCAATCCTCACAACTCTATAAGTAAAGTATTGCCCCAATCTTATAGATGATGGTACATCTAAAACTTCATAAACTAAAAACATAAAATTCCATACACTAAAAATTACATATAACAAATTTGAAATATAGCAAATATTAGAGAACACGATGGCAGTGGAAGAGGTGGATGTGGAGTACATCTCTCTCCACAGATACATCAGGAATGCACCTTCAGACACACAAGCGCATGCAGAACACCAGCTGAGAATGAACAGGAGTACCTGACCAGCAGAAAAGAATATATAGAACCATACAAAACTCGGTAGGACAAAGGAACTAGGGGGGAAAACAGGAGTGTTAGTAGGACTGGACCTGCCCTCAGTGGGTGGAGGAACTGAAGCAGAGGTCCAATGCCCACATCACGGCAATTGTCTGAGTCAGAGGAGAAACAATAAAGGTTGAGAGTGAAACAGCTGATCTCTGGCGTCCTAAATGGAATGAGAAGCAGACAGTTCTTCCCACAGCTATACATACCCCAAACAGGGACGTAGGTCCCCAGAAGGCACAGCAGGTGGGAGCTGGAGTTTAGGGATTGTGGAGCAAACCCAGGGTGAGGGCTGCTGTTGACTGTGGAGAGACAGATCGAGGGGATGTAAGGGAGGAGATGGTGGTGGGAAATGCCTGTGGAGGGAAGCTGGGCAGCCATGGAAGCAAGGCAATACTGCTGAGTCACACATAGAGGGTGGACCCATCACCATAGCCTCTGTCTCCCCAGCTGGCAGCATCAGCAGCTGAACAATAGAGAGGCTGGCCCATCAAATGCCTGATGCACCCACCCAGGGTACTCCTTTAAGTGACTGATGTGCCACACAACAGAGTAGGACCCCACCCAGGGTGCCCCTTCAAGTGCCTGATAAGCTAATCTACAGAGAAGGATACCAGCCGGGTGGGGGGGGGGGGTCCTCCATGTGCCTGATGTTTCAAACAACATAGAAGGACCCCAGGCTAGGGAGCTTCTAAGTACCTGAACAGGCAGAGCTACGGAGAAAGATTGATAGAGGGCTTCTGATTTCCAGGTGCAAGAGGCTCAAAAAAAGACTCTGATAAGGCCATAACTCTTCTTTTCTTTCCTTTCCTCTCAACATATTTGTTAGTTTTGTTTTCATCGCTTTATCCCCCAATTAGCACCTTGTTTTAGTTTGGTTTTCCAGTTCACGCTTTAGTTAGTTTTGTTCTTAACTGGTAGGTTTAATTTTTGGTTTACATTGTTCACCAGGTCAATTTATTATACTTTATTTTTGTTGGCCTGTTTTGATTTTGCTTACTTGTGTATGTGTATATTCAGTCACAATTATTGTTAAAAACCTCTGCTTATTTTGCAGTTCTGTGGAGATTTCCTCTTTGTTTCTTTTTGTTGTTGTTGTTCTTCCTTTTTATCTCTTTTTCTTTTCTCTTTGTTATAATTTTAAGTCTTAATTTTTAAAGCTATTATATTTCTTCTACATTTATTCCTTTGTTTGCTTTTCCTACTGTTCTTTTTCCCTTGCAGTTAGTCTTTAATGTATATAAATCTTCATCTACCTCTATTCAACTTTGCCAGTCTATTCTTTTCTTTTATTTCCTTTCCTCTCAACATGTTTGTTAGTTTTGTTTTCATTGCTTTCTCCACACTTCACACCTTGCTCTAGTGTTGTTTTCCAGTTTATGCTTTAATTAGTTTTGTTCTAAACTGGCAAATATAATTATTTCCTTTGTTCGCTGGGTCAATCTACTTTACCTTATTTTTCTTGGACTCTTTTGGCTTTGCTTATGAGTGTATATGCGTGTATATGTATATATTCCACTATTTTAAGCATTATTTGCCTGATTTTGTAACTGCCATTTGTCTGGGATTCCTTTTTGGTTTATTGTTTTTTGATATTTGTTTTAATCTCATGTAATGCTATAACAAACCACTTGTGGAATCTTTGTTCCTGACCAGAGATCAAGCCCCAAGCCTTTGAAGTGGGAGCACTGACTCCAAGACCCTAGACTACCAGAGAACTAACCCTAGGGAGTATCAAATAGTGAGAACTCACATAAAGGAAACCACTTGAATACAAGACTTGGCATCACCCAACCATCAGTAGAACCCTGTGCAGGACACCTCATCTAAACAACAAACAAAACAAACATATAAACCCAACCATCAACAGACAAGATTACCACCTCACTCAGCCTTGCCCATCAGAGGTAAAACTAACAAAAAAACTCAGCACAAATGTCACCCTATGCGAAGCTTACATAAACCTCTGGATCAACTTTAGGAGGGAGGAAACCAAAAGAAGGAACGAATTCAACACTGAAGACTGGGAAAAAGAGACTTCAAACACAATACATTAAAAATAGTAATGAAAAGGCAGAGAAATACTACACAAATGAAGGAATAAACTAGAAACAGAAGTCCAAATAAATTAAGAGGAAGTAGGCAAACTACCTGAAAAAGAATTCAGAATAATGATAGTAAAAAGATCAAAAACTGTGAAAACAAAGTGGAGAAAATGCAAGAATCAATTAACAAAGACCTAGAAGAATAAAAGAATAAACATAGAGAGACAAACAACCTGATTACTGAAATTAAAAATACTCTAGAAGGAATCAATAGCAGAATATCTGAAGCAGAAGAACTAATCAGTGAGCTGAAAGATAACATGTTGGAAATAACTTCTGTAGAGCATAATAAAGTAAAAAGAATGGAAAAAAAAAGGATAGTCTCAGAGACCACTGGGACAATATCAAATGCACCAACATTTGAATTATAGGTGTCATAGAAGAGGAACAGAAAAAGAAAACATATGAGAAAATTTTTGAAGATTACAGAGGAAAATTTCCCCAATATGGGAAAGAAAATAGTCAATCATGTCCAAGAGGCACAAAGAGTCCCATACATGGTAAACCCATGAAGAAACACACCAAGACACATACTTATCAAACTAACAAAGACTAAACACAAAGAAAGAATACCAAAAGCAGCAACGGAAAAACAGCAAGTAACATACAAGGGAAACCCCATATGCTTAACAGCTGATCTTTCAACAGCAACTCTGCAGGCCAGAAAGAAATGGCAGGATATATTTAAAGTAATGAAAGGGGAAAATCTACAACCAAGATTACTCTACCCAGCAAGAATCTCATTCAAAATTAATGGAGAACTAAAAAGCTTTACAGACAAGAAAATTTAGCTTGACAACAAATGTTAAAGGGACTTGTATAGTCAAGAGATACTGATTTTATTTGCCTGATTTTGTAACTGCCATTTGTCTGGGATTCCTTTTTGGTTTATTGTTTTTGGATATTTGTTTTAATCTCACATAATGCTATAACTTGTGGAATCTGTGGAAAAGAAAAAAAGATCTACAAAATCAACCCCAAACAATTAAGAAAATGGCAATAGGAACATATATGTCAATAATTGCTTTAAAGGTAAATGGATTAAATGCTCCAACCAAAAGACACAGACTGGCTGAATGGATAGAAAAACAAGACCCATATATATGCTGCCTATAAGAAATTCAATTCAGACCTAAAGATACATATAGACTGAAAGTGAGAGGATGGAAAAATATATTCCATGCAAATGGGAAGCAAAAGAAAGGTAGAGTAACAATCCATATAAGACAAAAAATTACCTTAAAATAAAGAATATTACAAGAGATAAAGAAGGACACTATACAATGATAAAGGGATCAATCCATCAGGTAGACCTAACAATTGTAACTATCTATGCACCAAACATAGGAGCACCTTAATACATAAGACACACAGTAACATACATAAAAGGAGAAACTGACAGTAACACAATAGTAGTAGGAGACTTTATCACCCACTCACACCAATGGACAGATCATCAAAACAGAAAATTAATATAGAAGCACAAGTCTTAAATGATACACTAGATGAGGTGGATATCATTGATATCTTCAGGACATTCCATCCAAATGCAGAAGTCCACATAGAACATTCCCAGGATAAATCACATCTTGGGTCAGAAATCAAGCCTCAGTAAATTTAAGAAAATTGAAATAGTATCAAGCATCTTCTCCAACCACAAAGCTATGAGAATAGGTATCATTTGCAAGAAAAAAACTGTAAGAAACAAACACATAGAGATTACACAACACATTTCTGAATACCCAACAGGTTACTGAAGAAATCAAAAGGGAAATAAAAAAATTTCTAGAAACAAATGACAATGAAAACATGACAACTCAAAACCTATGGGATGCAGCAAAACCAGTTCTAAGATGGAAGTTTTTAGCAATACAATCCTACCTCAAGAAACAGGAAAAATATTGAATAGACATCCCCTAACCCAGAACAACTGGAAAAAGAACAAAGAAAAACCCAAAATTAGTAGAAGGAAATAAATCATAAAGATATGAAAGAAACAATAGTAAAAGATTAATAAAACTTAAAATTGGTTTGTTGAGAAGATAAACAAATTTGACAAACCATTAGCCAGGCTTATCAAGAAAAGCAGAGAGAAGAAACAATTCAAAATAATTAGAAATGAAAAAATAGAGATTACAACAGACAATGCAGAAATGAAAAGGATTATGAGACTTATGAACCACAATATGACAATAAAATGGATAACTGGGAAGAAATGGACAGATTCTTAGAAAAGTTCAATCTTCCAAGACTGAACCAGAAAGAAATAGAAATTATGAACAACCCAATTACAAACACTGAAATTGAAACTGTGATAAAAAATCTCCCAAAAAACAAAAGCCCAGGACCAGATGGCTTCACAGGAGATTTCTATCCAACATTGAGAGAAGAGCTAATGCCTATCTTTCTAAAACTCTTTCAAAAAATTGCAGAGGAAGGAACGCTTTCAAACTCATTCTATGAGGCCACAATCACCCTGATACCAAAACCAGACAAAGACAACACAGAAAAGGAAAACTACAGGCCAATATCACTGATGAGCTTAGATGCAAAAATCCTCAACAAAATCTTAGCAAACAGAATTCAGCAACACATCAAAAAGCTCATATACCATGATCAAATTTGGTTTATTCCAGGGATGCAAGGATTCTTCAATAGATGTAAATCAATCAATGTGATACACCATATTAACAAATGAAAAGATAAATGCCATGTGATAACCTCAACAGATGCAAAAAAATCATTTGGCAAAATTCAGCACCCATTTATGATTAAAACCCTTCAAAAACTGGGAATAGAAGGAACCTACTTCAACATAGTAGAGGCCATATATGATAAGCCTACAGGAAACATTATTCTCAATGGTGGGAAAACTGAAAGCATTCAGCCTAAGATCAGGAACAAGACAAGGGTGTCTACTTTATTATTCAGCATAGTTCTGGGAGTCCTAGTTACAGCAATCAGAGAAGAAAATGAAATAAAAGGAATCCAGATTGGAAAAGAAGAAGTAAAGCTCTAACTGTTTGTAGATGACATGATACTGTACATAGAAAACCCTAAAGATAGCATCAGAAAATTACCAAAGCTAATCAGTGAACTTAGCAAAGTTTCAGGATACAAAATCGATACACAGAAATTACTTGCATTTCTATATACTAACAATGAAAAATCAGAAAGAGAAATTAAGGAATCAATCACATTCACCATTACAACAAAAATAATTAAATATGTAGGAATAAACTTACTTATGGAGGCAAAAGAACTGTACATTGAAAATTATAAGACACTAATGAAACAAATCAAAGATGACATAAACAGATGGGGATATATTCCATGTTCCTGGGTAAGAAGAATATGAAAATGACTATACTACCAAATACAATCTACAGTTTCAATGCAATCCCTATCAAATTCCCAATCACATTTTTCACAGAACTAGGAAAAAAAATTCACAATTCATATGGAAACACAAAAGGCCCTGAATAGCCAAAGCAGTCTTAAGAAAGAAGAATTGAGCTGGAGGAATCCACCTTCCTGATTTCAGATTATACTACAAGTATGTAGTATAATACAAGTATATACTATACATCAAGCCAGTATGATATTGGCACAAAAACAGAAATATAGACCAATGGAACAAGACATAAAGCCCAGAAATAAACCCATGCACCTATGCGTACCTTATTTTTGACAAAAATATACAATGGGGCAAAGACAGCCTCTTAAATAAAGGGTGCTGGGAAAAATGGACAGCCATGTAAATGAGATTAGAACACTTCCTAACACCACACACAAAGATAAACTCAAAATGGATTAAAGATTTAAATGTAAGACCAGAAACTATAAAACTGTTAGAGGAAAACATAGGCAGAACACTTGGTAACATAAATTGAAGCACGATCCTCTGTGACCCACATCCCAGAGTAACAGAAATAAAAATAAAAGTAAGAAAATGGTACCTGATTAAACTTAAAAGCTTTTTCACAGCAAAAGAAACTCTAAGCAAGGTGAAAAGACAACCCTCAGAATAAGAGAAAATAATAGCAAATGAAAAAAAATGACAAAGGATTAATTTCCAAAATATACAAGTGGCTCATACAGCTCAATACCAGGAAACCAAACAACCCAATCAAAAAGTGGGAAAATGACCTAAACAAACATTTTTCCAAAGAAGACACACTGATGGCTAACAAACACATGAAAAGATGCTCAACATCACTCATTATTAGAGAAATGAAAATCATAACTACAATGAGGGCAACCCCCTCCAGTGTTCTTGCCTGGAGAATCCCATGGACAGGGGAGCCTGCCAAGCTCTAGTCCATGGGATAGCAAAGAGTCAGACATAGCAACTTAGCAACTGCACAGATATAGAAAACAAATTAATGGTTACCAAAGGAGAGACAGAAATGTGATGGGACAAATTATGTGTATAGGATTAATAGATTAAAAACTCTTATGTATAAAATAGCATCAAGTTTATTTTGTATCAGGTAAAGAATTATAGCCATTATTGTATGATGACATTTAAAAGAGTATAATCTGTAAAAATACTGAATCACTGTGTTGTACACCTGAAACTAGTATAATATTGTAAATTTACTATAGTTCAATTAAAAATAAACAAGATAAAATTTAAAATAAGTAAAAAATAAGCAGTGAATTTTCCACAGAGAATTGATGAAGACAATATTTTCTGGATGGTACAAATCACCAGACATTTAATAAAGGAAATTTCCATGAAAAAAATAAATAAAGTGAGATATCACCTCACACAGGTCAGAATGGCCATCATCAAAAAATCTACAATGAATACTTGAGAGGATGTTGAGAAAAGGGAATGTTCTTGCACTATTGGTGGGAATATAAATTGATACAGCCACTATGGAAGACAGTATGGAGATCCCCTGAAAAAAATAGGAATAAAACCACCATATGACCCAGCAATCCCACTCTGAGGAAACCAAAGTTGAAAAAGATACATGTATTCCATTGTTCATTTCAGCACTATTTACAATAGCTAGAACATGGAAGCCAACTACATGTCCATCAACAGATGAATGGATAAAGAAGTTGTGGCCCATATACACACATTTTACTCATATTACTGAGTACATATTATTCAGCTATAAAAAAGGAAAAAAAAATTGAATCAGTTTTAATGAGGTAGATGAACCTAGAACCTTTTATACAGAGTGAAGTGAGTCAAAAAGAGAAAAATACTGTATTCTAATGCATATATATGGAATCTAGAAAATGGTACTGAAGAATTTATTTACAGGGCAGCAATGGAGAAACAGACAAAGAGAATAGATTTATGGAGATGGGGAGAGTGGCGGGGAGGGTGAGATGTAAGAGTAAAATGGAAACTTACATTACCATATGTAAAATAGATACCAATGGGAATTTGCTGTATGGCTCAGGAAACTCAAACAGGGGCTCTGTATCAAACTAGAGGGGTGGGATGGGGAGGAAGATGGGAGGGAGTTTCAAATGGGAGGGGATATATGTATACCTATGGCTGATTCACTTTGAGGTTTGACAGAAAACAGCAAAATTCTGTAAAGAAATTACACTTCAATAAAAAATAAATTTAAAAAACAAATATTAAAAAAGGATTGTGTTTTAGATTTTGAGTTTTTATGTTTACTTTTTTGTATGTTTCCCATATACAAAATATATTTTTTTTAACTGGGGTAAAAAGCAATGACCTTTATTTTTTAAATTAGTTTTTTGACAAAAATATAAACCAAATAAATGTAGTGAAGAAACAATAAGAAAATGTTTGATATCAGATACTAGCAACCAAATTGGAGAGAATACAAATAGTGTACCTGTACATTAAACATGATTTAATCCATAGTGTCAAGATCAAGTATATATTGAAATGTTATTGAATGAGATAATATTCTTAATGTTTATCAATTGTGCAAAAAATTTAAGATAAACACAAACAAAATAACTTCCAAATCAAGCAAAAACAAAACTTTAAAAGTCTAAAAAGAAAATCTACAAGTAAAAGAATATTTATCAGATCTGTATCATGAGAGCAATCTCAGTTTTGAAGCAACAGGAGAAACCACAGAATGATAAACTAACATGCATGAACATAAAATATTTACAAGTTGCAAAAGGAAGAAAAAACAAAGAAGCAACAGATTAGGGGGAAATTTTAATATTATAGTTTGGAAATAATCATGCTTTAAATCTAATTTTATATTTTAATTGATCTTTATATTAACATCTAATTAGATATCTGGGAAAAGATTAAACTATCTCACACACAAAACTGTATAGAGGCTTACAAATAGTAAAACATAAGAGAATATGATCCCAAATAATAACCAAAATATAACTAATTAGAGCAATAGCTGGTTATCTTTCACTTAATAGAAAAAAAAATATATAGTGTAAAAATGATATAAACAGCCAAAAATTGTATTTATCTTGAAACTAGATTATCATAGCTCATTTAAAATTTTACAAGCCTTTGAAGAAACTGTTTCGGCAGAAAATAATCTCACATCATTTGATTCCCTACTTCTTCCACATAGGGGACTTTGATTTTATGAATGTATTTTAAACCCAATGAATTTAGTCTTGCATTCTATTTTCACAGCTGTTCTTAAAAATAGGTATTACAATCCCCACTTGGAAAAAGAGAATGTTAAGGCTCAGAGTAGTAGAGTCAGTCATCCAATGCATGTATCAGAACTTTATTTCTGCTTCTGGAGATTAAGGTTTTCCATGGATATATACAGTCAGCAGTCCTCAGACATCATGTGTGAGACAGGCTTCCTCTTGAAGTATGAGGGGGAAGTTGGAATTCCTCTCGAGTGGAAGCAGGGGAATCGGCCCTCATCTCAAAATGAGGTGGGGAGTACCGGGTTCTTCTCAAGTTGCGATGGGTATCTTTGGAATCTCTCGAGTTGCCAAAATGGTATCAAGCCTCCTTCTGAGTTGTGAGGGGGAACTCGCGATTGCTCTAGAGTCACTGCAGGGAAATCAGGCCTCATCTCATGTTGAGGGGGGAATCTGGTGGTTTCTCTTGAGCTGTGGGGGAAAGCTCGGGGTTCCTCTTGAGTTGCGATGGGGATCTCAAGGAACTGTTCGGGTTGCCTCAGGGAGTCAAGCCTCCTTTTGAGTTGAAAGGAGGAACGCGGGATTGCTCTCAGGTCACTTCAAGGGAATCAGGCCTCATCTTGCATTGAGGGGGGAAATCTTACGGTTTTTCTTGAGTTGCAATGGGTATCTCAGGGTTCCTCTTGAGTTGCAATAGGGATCTGAGGGAACCGCTTGGTTTGCCTCAGGACAGTCAGACCTCCTTTCAAGTTGCGAGGGGTAACTCAGGATTCCTCTCGAGTCACTGCAGGGGAATAGCGCAGGAAACTCGGGGTTCCTCTCCAGTTGTGACAGAGATCTCGAGGTTCCTCTCAAGTTGCAACAGGGGAGTCAGGCCTCGTCTCGTGCTGAGTCATGGAAATACACTTTCCTCTCGAGTTGTGAAAGGGATGTCAGGTCTCCTGTCGAGTTGATGTGAGAAACTCGGGATTTTTCTCGAGGTTCAACAGGAAAGTCAGACCTCCCTTCATGTTGTGAGGGAAAACTCGGGGTTCCATTCGAGTCACTGCAGGGAAATCAGGCTTTATCTCGAGTTGAAGGGGAGCTCGGATTCCTTTTGGCTTGCAGTGGGAAACACATGGTTCCTCTAGAGTGGCAATGGGGAACTGGGGATACCTCTCAAGTGGCAACAGGGGAGTCAGGACTCCTCTTGAGTTGAGGTGGGGAAGTCGTGTTTCCTCTCGAGTTGCAGCAGGGGAGTCAAACCTCCTCTGGAGTTGTAGCAGAAACTTGGGTTTCTTCTCTAGTTATTGCTAAAAACTTGGCATTTCCTTGACAATTGCCACAGGGGCCTGAGAGCTCCTCTCAAAGTGCTAGGAGAAATCAGTGTCCCTCTGTATTTTCATCATGGGATGTAGGATTGCACTGGAGTCGTGGTGGGAAAGTCTGGGTTCACCTCAAGCTTGGTTGGTACTCAGGGTTCCTGGCAACTTTTGATGGGGCCTCCTGTTGAGTTCTCTTGGGGTGACTCATCTCTAGCAGGGATGGTCAGGGAGGCTTCTGTCTTGTTGCAGTGATGGGTGACTACTCACTTGTTTTGGCAAGGGACTACTCTATCGTTGTGGTCAGGGTCCACTCTGTAGTTCCAGAGTTTTGAGTCTTTCTAGTGGTGGTGTGCAAGCTTCTCTATCCTTGTGGTGTGAGGTTCGTCTGTATTAGCAGAAGAGTGGCTCCTCTCTGGGTGTGATGTCCAGCGGGCTCCTCTCAAGTTGTGGTGGAGGGCTCCTCTTAGGGGGTGGCTGTGTCCTCTCCGGTTGGGGTGTGCATGTCTCAGTGCGGGAGGTCTTCCCTGCTTTGGTGCTATGGGTTCCTCACTTCTATTCGTGGGATTGCAGCTCTCTAGTTGTGAGGGCCTGCACTTGACTCCTGGACAAGGCAATGGCAACCCATTCCAGTACTCTTGCCTGGCAAATCCCATGGATGGAGGGGCCTGGTAGGCTGCAGTCCATGGGGTTGCAGAGTCGGACACGACTGAAGTGACTTAGCACCACCAGCAGCAGCAGCACTCGACTTCCTTCAGGGAGCTAGCCTCCATTGGAGGCAGAAGGTCTTCTCTCTAGGTGTGATATCCTGGGGGACACCTCTCGAGTTGTACCTAGGGAATACGCTTCAGTTTTGGCCAGAGAGCCCTTCCATCATTTGGTGCAGTGACCCCTTTTCTTGTGCCAGCCTTGGGATCCTGTGAAATTATAGCAGGGAACTCAGGATGGCTCTGGGTTCCTTTAGAGTTGTGGTGGAGACTTAGGTCCTCTATAGTAGTGAAGTGCAAGCTGGTCCCTGTCTAAGTGCAATGTGTGCAAGGCTACTCTCTAGATATGGCTTGGGGTCCACTCTCATTGCAGTGGGTGTCCGCTCTTTATTTCCTGTGGATCGGCTGGTCTCTAGTTGTCTTTTGCCGCCACCTCTCTCATTGTGGCAGGGGAACGTCTCTTCAACTGTGACAGTTGGGATCCTCTCTAGATGCCATAGACTGCTCTTCTCAAACTGGGAGGTGGGTGACTCCTCTATGGTTGTAATGAGAAGGGGCGCTTTTTCTCGTTGTGAAATGCAGGAAGCTACTGGCTATTTGTGGCAGGGCTGGCCTCCTGCTTAGTTGGGCTATGAGGCTTCCTCTCTGGTTGTGGTAGAAGGCTCTTCTCCAGTTGGGGTGGGATAGGCTCCTCTTGGGAATCCTCTGCAGTTGCATCAGGGTGTTGGGGCTCATGCTGAGTTGGGATGGGGAACTTGGGGTTCCTCTCGAGTTGTGGCAGGAAACTTGGGGTTTCTCTTGAGTTGTGATGGGGAACTCGGGGATCCTCTCGAGTTGCAACAGGCGAGACAGACCTCCTTTTGAGGTGCGAGGGGGAAGTCGGGACTCCTCTCGAGTGGAAGCAGGGGAATCGTCCCTCATCTTGAGATGAGGCGGGAAACTCAGGGTTCCTCATGAGTTCCGACGGGAATCTCGGGGAAACTCTCGATTTGACAAAAGGGAGTCAATCCTCCTCTACTGTTGGGAAGGGGAAATCACAATTTCTCTCAAGTCACTGCAGGGTAATCGGGCCTCATCTCGCTTTGAGAGGGGAATCTCATGGTTTATCTCGATTTGCAAATGGAAACATGGGATTCCTCTCGAGTTGCAACCGGGACTTCAGGGAATCTCTCCTGTTGCCCAAGGAAAGTCAGGCCTCCTTCCAACTTGCCATGGGCACCTCGGGATTCCTCTCAAGTTGCTGCAGGGGAATAGGCCTCATCTTGAGTTGAGGCAGGAAACTCGGGGTTCCTCTCAAGTTGCAATAAGTGAGATGGTCCACCTCTTCAGGTATGAGGGGAAGGTCGGGATTCATCTCAAGTCGAAGCAGGGGAATCAGCCCCCATCTCGAAATGAGGTGGGAACACGAGGCTTTTCTCTTGTGTCAGGTAACTCGGGGAACCTCTGGAGTTGCATAAAGGGAGTCAAGCATCCTTTCAAGCTGCAAGGGGGAATGCAGGATTGCTCTAGAGTCACTCTAGGGGAATGGGGTCTCATCTAGCGTTGAAGGGGGGATTTCATGGTTATTCTCGAGTTGCACTGGGAAGCTTGGGGTTCCTCTTGAGATGTGATGGGGACCTCAGGAAATGTCTCTTGTGCTTCAGGGAAGTCAGGCCTCCTTTAAATTTGCGATGGGCACCTCGGGATTCTTCTCAAGTCTCCATAGGGGATAGGGCCTCATCTCAAGTTGAGGTGGGAAACGGGCTTTTTCTAGAGGTGTAACAGGGGAGTCAGACCTCCCTTCGTGTTGTGAGGGGAACTCAGGGTTCCATTTGAGTGGGGTTAAGGTTAGGGTTAGAAGTTAAGGTTAAGGTTATGTCTTCAGGGGAATCAGACATAATCCAGAGTTGAGTGGGAGCTCGGTGTCCTTTGAACTTGCAGCAGGAACCTCAGGGTTCCTCTCGAGTTGAATAGGTGAGACAGGCCTCCTCTTGAGGTGCGAGGGGAAGTCAGGATTCCTCTCAAGTCAAAGCAGGGGAATCGGCCCACAATTTGAGATGAGGTGGGGAGCATGCACTCTTCTCAAGTTTCGACGGGAACTCAGCGTTCCTCTCGAGTTGCGATGGATATCTCAGGAACCTCTGGAATTGCATAAAGGGGGTCAAGCCTCCTTTTGTGTTGTGATACGGAACATGGGATTGCTCTAAAGTCACTAAAGGGGAATTGGGGCTCATCTCGTATTGAGGGGGGGGTATCTCATGGTTTATCTCAAGTTGTGGCAGGAAGCTTGGGGTTCCTCTAAAGTTGAGAGGAAGACCTCAGGGAACCTCTCATGTTGCCTCAGGGGAGTCAGGCCTCCTTTTGACTTGCAAGGGGAACCTTGGGATTCCTCTCAAGTCACTGCAGAGGAATAGGGCCTCAACTCGAGTTGAGACATAAAACTCAAGGTTCCTCTCCTTTGCAACAGGGAACTCGGTGGTTTCTATTGAGTTTCAACAGTAGAGTCAGGCCTCATCTCCTGATGAGTCATGTAACTCCACTTTCCTCTAGAGTGTAAAAGGGATGTCACTCCTGTCGAGTTGAGGCGGGGATCTCACCTATTTCTAGAAGTGCAACAGGGGAGTCAGACCTCCCTTCGTGTTGTGAGGGGAAACTCAGAGTTCCATCTGAGTCACTGTAGGGGAATCAGGCCTTATCTTGAACTGAGGGAGAACTCGGTGTCCTTTCAACTTTCAGCAGAAACCTCGGGGCTCCTCTCGAGTTGCAATAGGTGAGACAGGCCTCCTCTTGAGGTGCGAGGGGAAAGTCAGGACTCCTCTCAAGTCAAAGCAGGGGAATCGGCCCTCATCTCAAGATGAGGTGGAGAACACAATGTTCTTCTCAAGTTGCAACGGGTATCTTGGGGAACCACTGGAGTTGCGTAAACAGAGTCAAGCTTCTTTTCAAGTTTCAAGAGGGAACTCAGGATTGCTGTTGAGTCACTGCAGGGGAATCGAGCCTCATCACGAGTAGAGTGGGGAATCTCATGGTTTTTCTCCAGCTGTGGCAGGAAGCTCTGGGTTCCTCTCAAGTTCAGACAGGGTCCTCAGGGAACCTCTCGTGTTGACACAGTGGAGCCAGGCCTCCTTTCAAGTTGCAAGGGGAACCTCGGGATTCCTCTATAGTCTCTGCAGGGGGATAGGGACTTATCTCTAGTTGAGGTGTGAAACTTGGGGTTCTTCTCCAGTTGTGACAGTTTCCTACTGAGTTTTAACAGCAGAGTCAGATGTTGTCTTGTTTTGAGTCATGGAACTCTACTTTCCTCTTGAGTTGTAAAAGGGATATCAGACCTCATCTCGTATTGAGGCATGGAACTCTGCTTTTGTCTTGAGGTGTAAAAGGGGTGTCAGATTGAGGAAGGGAATTCAGGCATTTTCTAGAGGAGTCAGACCTCCTTTCGTGTTGTGAGGGGAAACTCAGTGTTCCATTCGAGTCCCTGCAGGGGAATCAGGACTTATCTTGAGTTGAGGAGGAACTTGGTGTCCTTCTGACTTGCAGCAGGAACCTCGGGGTTCCTCTTGACTTGCAATAGGTGAGACAAGCCTCTTCGTGAGGTGTGAGGGGAAAGTCGGGGTTCCTCTTGAGTCAAGGCAGGGGAATCTGCCCTCATCTCAAAACGAGGTGGGGAACACGGAGCTTTTCTCGAGTTGCAGCAGGAATCAAGGGATTCCTCTCAAATTGCAACGGGTGTCTTGGGGAACCTGTGGAGATGCATAAAGGGAGTCAAGCCTCCTTTCAAGTTTTGAGGGGTAACGCAGGATTGCTCTCGAGTGGCTGCAGGGGAATCGGTTTTCATGTTGCATTGAGGGGGGAATCTCGTGGTTTTTCTCGAGGTGTGGCAGGAACCTCGTGGTTCCTCTCGAGTTGCGACGAGGAGCTCAGGGAACCTCTCATGTTGGACAAGGTGAGTCAGGCCTACTTTCGAGTGTGAAGGGCACCTTTGGATTCGTCTCAAGTCCCTGTAGGGGAATACGGCCTCATCTCAAGTTGAAGCGGGGAACTTGGGGTTCCTCTCCAGTTGCGGCAGGGATCTTGGGGTTCATATTAGTTTCAACAGTGGAGCCAAACCTCATCTCATGTTGAGGCATGGAACTCCGCTTACCTCTGGAGTTGTAAAAAGGGTGTCAGGCCTCCTGTAGTGTTGAAGCAAGGATCTCGGGCTTTTTCTAGAGGTGCAACAGAGGAGTCAGACTTCCCTTTGTGTTGTGAGGGGGAATTTGGGGTTCCACTGGAGTCGAAGCAAGGGAATCAGGACTTATCTCGAGTTGAGGGGGACCTTAGTATCCTTTTGACTTGCAGCAGGATACTTCAGGGTTCCTCTCAAATTACAATAGGTGAGACAGGCCTCCTCTTGTGATGCAAGGGAAAAGTCAGGATTCCTCTCAAGTCAAAGCAGAGGAATTGGCCCTCAACTTGAGATGAGGTTGGGAACACGGGGTTCTTCTCCAGTTGCTTTGGGAAACTCAGGGTTCCTCTCAAATTGTGATGGGTAACTCAAGGAAAGCTCTAGAGTTGCAAAAAGAAATCCAGGCCTCGTTTTGAGTTGAGAGAGGGAAATCGGTATTGTTTTCAAGATGCTGCAGGGGAATCAGGCCTCATCTCACATTGAGGTGGGAATCTCGTGGTTTTTCTTGAGGTGTGGCTGGAAGCTTGGGGTTCCCCTCGAATTATGAAGAGGACCTCAGGGAACCTCTAGTGTGGCTCAGGGGAGTCAGGCCTACTTTTGAGATGCAAAGGGCACCTTGGGATTTCTCTCGAGTCACTTCAGGGGAAAAGGGCCTCATCTTGAGTTGAGGCGGGAAACTCGGGATTCCTCTCCATTTGCAACAGGGATCTCGGTGTTCTTATTAGTTTCAACGGGGGAGTCAGGCCTCGTCTCCTGTTGAGGCATGGAACTCTGCTTACCTCTGGAGTTGTAAAAAGGGTGTCAGGTTTCCTGTAATGTTGAGGCAGGGACCATGGGTTTTTTCTAAACATTAAACAAGGGAGTCACACCTACCTTCATGTTGTGAGAGGAAATTGGGGGTTCCATTAGAGTCGAAACAGGGGAATCAGGACTTATCTTGAGTTGAGGGGACCTTGGTGTCCTTTTACCTTGTGGCAGTAAATCTCAGGGTTCCTTTCGAGTTGCCATAAGTGAGACAGGCCTCCTCTTTTGATGCGAGGGGAAAGTCGGGATTCCTCTCAAGTCGAAGCAGGGGAATCTGCCCTCATCTTGAGATGAGGTGGGGAACGCTGGGTTTTTCTCGAGTTTCATCAGGAAAGTCGGGGTTCCTCTCGAGTTGCGAGAGGGAGCCTGGGGAACCGCTCGAGTTGAAAAATGGTATTCAACCCTCCTTTCGAGTTTCGAAGGAGAACTCAGGATTCCTCTTGAGGTGCTACAGGGAAATTGTGCCTCATCACGAGTTGATGCCAAAACCTCGATGTTCATTTCCTGTCACAATGGGAATCTCAGGGTTCCTCTCGCATTGTGACGGGGATCTCAGGTAACCTGTCAAGTTGCCTCATGGGAGTCAGGTCTCCTTTCCAGTTGTGAGGGGGAACTCGGGATTCCTTTTGAGGTGCTGCTGGGAAATCAGGCTTATCTCAAGTTGAGGCAGCAAACTAGGGTCTTCATTCAATTTCTAACAGTATTCTCCAGATTCCTCTAGAGTTGTGATGGGAATCTTGGGGTTCCTCTTGAGTTGTGATGGGGATCTCTGGGAACAACTCAATTTATCTCAGGGGAGTCAGGCCTCCTTTTGAATTGTGAAGGGGCAACTCTGGATTCCTCTCCAGTGGCTGCAGTGGAATAGGGCCTCATTTCCAGTTGAGGCAGGATACTCAGGGTTCCTTTCCGGTTGCGACAGGCGTCTTGGGATACCTATTGAGTTTCAACAGAGGAGTCAGGCCTCGTCTCATTTTGAGGCATGGAACTCCGCTTTCCTCTTGAGTTGTAAAAGGGATGTCAGACCTCCTGTTGAGTTGAGGCGGACAAATCGGGCTTTTTCTAGAGGGGCAACAGGGGAGTCAGACTTCACTTCGTGTTTTGAGGGGAAACTCAGAGGTTCCATTCAAGTCACTGCAGCGGAATCAGGCCTCATCTCGACTTTAGGGGGAGTTCTTTAGGTGTTCTTTTGACTTGCAGCAGGAAACTTGGTGTTATTCTCGAGTTGCAATAAGTGAGACAGGTCTCCTCTTGAGATGCGAGTTGAAATTCGGAATTCCTCTCTAGTGAAAGCAGGAGAATAGGCCCTCGTTTGGAGATGAGGTGGGGAACACAGGGCTTGTCTCAAGCTGTAGAGGGAAACTCGGGGTTCCTCTTGAATTGCATTGGGTATCTTGGGGAACTTCTGGAGTTGCATAAAGGGAGTCAAGCTTCCTTTCAAGTTTAGAAGGAGAACTCAGGATTGCTCTGGAGGTGCAGCAGATGAATCAGGGCTCATCTCGCATTGAGGGGGGAATCTCGTGATTTTTCTCGAGTTGTGGCAGGAAGCTCAGTGTTCTTCTCGAGTTGTGACATGGACCTCAGGGCACCTCTCATGTTGCCACAGTGGAGTCAGGCCTCCATTCAAGTTGCAACGGGCCCCTCGGGATTCCTCTTACATCGCTGCAGGAGAATAGGGCCTCATCTCCAGTTGCGGCAGGATACTCTGTGTCCTTTCAACTTGCAGCAGGAACGTTGGAGTTCCTCTCGAGTTGCAATAGGTGCGACAAGCCTCTTCTTGAGGTGAGAGTGGAAAGTTGGGACTGCTCTCGAATTTGAGCAGGGGAATCGGCCTTCATCCTGAGATGAGGTGGGGAACACTGGGTTCAGCAGGAAACTTGGGATTCCTCTCAAGTTGCAACGGGTATCTCAGGGAACTTCTGGAATTGCATAAAGAGAGTCAAGCCTCCTTTCAAGTTTTGAGAGGGAACTCAGGATTGCTCTTAAGGCACTGCAGAGGAATTGGGCCTCATCTCACGATGAAGGGTGAATCTCACGGTTTTTCTCCAGTTGTGGTGGGAAGCTGTGGCTTCCTTTCAAGTTGCAACAGGGACCTGAGGGAACCTATCCTGTTGCCTCAGGTGAGTCAGGCCTTTTTTTGAGTTGCAATGTGGAACTGTGGTTTCCTCTCAAGTCCCTGTAGGGGAATCTGCTCTCATCCCGACTTGAGGTGGGAAACTCGATGTTCCTGTTGAGTTGTGGTGAGTATCTCAGGATTCCTCTAGAGTTGCAACAGGGATCTCAGGGTACCACCCGGGTTGCCTCAGGGGAGTCATGCCTCCTTTCAAGTTGTGAAGAGGATCTCGGGATCCCTCTTGTGTCATAGCAGAGGAATCAGCCTTCTTCTCGAGATTTGGTGGGAACATGGGGTTCTTCTTGAGTTGTCTCAGAAACCTCGGGGTACCTCTTGAGATGCAGCAGGGAACTTGGGCTTCCTCTCTAATTGTGACAGGGATCTGAGGCACCCTCTCTAGTTGCAAACAGAGAGTCGAGCCTCATATCAAGTTGCCAGGTAGAAATCGGCATTGCAATCTGGTCGCTGCAGTGGAATCTGGCTTCATCTCCGGTTGAGGGGGGATTTTGTGATTTTTCTTGAGTTGTGGGAGGAAGCTCGGGGTTCCTCTACAGTTGCGAAGGGGTTCTCAGGGTACCGCTTGGGTTACTTCAGAGGAGTTATGACTTCTGTCGAGTTGTGAGGGGCACCTCGGGATTCCTCTAGAGTCGCTGCAGGAGAATAGGGCCTCATCTCGTGTTGAGGAGGGAAACTCAGGGTTCTTTTCCAGTTGTGAAGGTATCGAGTTTCAAACAAGGGAGTCAGGCATCATCTCCTGTTGAGGAATGGAAGTCCACTTTCCTCGAGAGTTGTAAATGGATGTCAGGCCTCCTGTTGAGTTGAGATGGGGAACTCAGGCTTTTTCTAGAGATGAAATAGGGGAGTCAAGCCTCCTTTTGTGTTGTGAGGGGAAGCTCAGAATTCCATTTGAGTTGTTGCAGGGGAATCAGGCCTTATCTCGAGTTGAGAGGGAAATTGGTGTCCTTTCAACTTGTGGCAGGATCCTCCGTGTTCCTCTTGAGTTGCTATAAGTGAGACAAGCCTCCTCTCTAGGTGAGAGTGGAAAGTAGGGACTCCTCTCGAATTGAAGCAGGGGAATCGTCCCTCATCTCTAGATGAGGTGGGTAACACTGGGTTTTTCTCGAGTTGCAGCAGGAAACTTGGGATTCCTCTCAAGTTGCTATGGGTATCTTGGGGAACCTCTGGAGTTGCATAAAGGGAGTCAAGCATCCTTTCAAGTTTTGAGAGGCAACTTGGGATTACTCTTGAGGTGCTACAGACGAATTGGGGCTCATCTTACATTGAGAGGGCAATCCCTTCGTTTTTCTCAAGTTGTGACTGGAAGCATGGAGTTCCTCTTCAGTGTGACTGGGACCTCAGGGAACCTCTCGTGTTGCCACAGTGGAGGAAGGCCTCCTTCCGAGTTGCAATGGGTGCCTCAGGATTCCTATCAAGTTGCTGCAAGGGAATCTCAAGTTGTGGCGGGAAACTCAGGGTTACTCTCCAGTTGCGATAGGGATCTCAGGATTCCTATCAAGTTTCAACAGGGGAGTCAGGACTCGTTTCGTGTTGAGTTATGGAAGTCCTGTTTCCTCTAGAGTTGTAAAAGGGGTGTCAGGCCTCCTGTTGAGTTGAGGCAGGGAACTGTGGCTTTCTCTACAGGTGCAGCATGGAAGTCAGACTTCTCTTCCTGTTACAAGGGGAAACTAGGGGTTCCATTCGAGTCACTGCAGGGCAATAAGGCCTTATCTTAAGATGAGGGGGTACTTGGAGTCCTTTCCACTTGTGACATTAATCTGGGGGTCCCTCTTGAGTTGCAATAGTTGAGACAGGACTCCTCTTGAGGTGCAAGGGGAAAGTTGGGATTCCACTAGAGTTGAAGCAGCAGAATTGTCCCTTATGTTGAGATGATGTGGGGAACACAGGGCTCTTCTCAAGTTGTGGCACAAAACACGGGGTTCCTTTTGAGTTGCAATGGGTATCTTGGGGAACCTCTGGAGTTGCATAAAGGGAGTCAAGTGTCCTTTCAAGTTTTGAGAGGGAACTCAGGATTGCTCTCGAGGTGCTGCCAACAAATGGTTTCTAATCTCACATTGAGGGGGTAATCTCATTGTTTTTCTTGAGTTGCTACAGGAAACTCAGGGTTCCTCTCCAGTTGCTAATGGGAACTCAGTGAATCTCTCATGTTGCCATGGTTGAGTCAGGCTTCCTTTTGAGTTTCAAGGGGCCCCTAGGGATTCCTCTTGCAGGGAAATAGGGCCTCATCTCGAGTTGAGTTGTGAAACTCAGGGTTCTTCTCCAGTTACGACAAGGATCTTGGGGTTTCTATCATGTTTCAACAGGGAAGTCAGGCCTCATTTGTTGAGGCATGGAACTCCATTTTTCTCTTGAGTTGTAAAAGGGGTGTCAGGTCTCCTGTCCAATTGAGGCAGGGAACTGGGGATTTTTCTAGAGGTTCAACAGGGGAGTCAGACCACCCTTTGTGTTGTGAGAGGAAACTAGGGGTTCCATTCGAGTCACCACAGGGCAATCAGGCCTTATCTTGAGTTGAGGGGGATCTCGGTGACCTTTCAACTTGCGGCAGGCACCTTGGGGTTCCTCTTAAGTTGTGATAGGTCAGACAGGCCTCCTCTTGAGGTGCAAGGGGAAAGTCGAGATTCCTCTAGATTTGAAGAAGGGGAATCGGCCCTCATCTCGAGATGAGGTGGGGAACACGGGGCTCTTCTCGAGTTACAGTGTGAATTGGGGTTCCTCTCGAGTTGTGACAGTTATCTCGGCGAACCTCTGGTGTTGCACAAAGGGAGTCAAGCCACATTTTAAGTTTTGAGAGGAAACTCGGTATTGCTCTCAAGGTGCTTCAAGGGAATCGGGCCTCATTTCATGTTGAGGGGGGAATCTCGTGATTTTTCTTGAGTTGCAGCAGGAAGCTTGGCATTCCTCTCAAGTTGTGATGGGGACCTCAGGGAACCTCTCATGTTTCCACAGTGGAGTCAGGTCTCCTTTCAAGTTGCAAGGGACCCTTTGGGACTGCTCTTGAGTTGGAATAGGGCCTAATCTTGAATTGCAGCAGGAAACTCAATGCTCCTCAAGAGTTGTGATGGGTATCTCGACCTCATGAGTTTCATAAAGGGAGTCAAGCCTCCTTTCAAGTTGCGAGAGGGAACTCAGGGTTGATCTCGTGGCCCTGCAGGGGAACCGGGCCTCATTTCATGATGAGGGGTGAATCTCATGGTTTTTCTTCATTTGCAGCGGGAAGTTCTAGCTTCTTCTCAGGTATAGACGGGTATCTGAAGCAACCTATCCTGTTGCCTCAGGTGAGTCAGGCCTGTTTTTGAGTTGCAATGGGGAACTGGTGTTTCCTTTTGTGTCGCTGCAGTGGAATCTGGCCTCATCTGGAGTTGACGTGGGAATCTCGGATTCTTCTCAAGTTTGGAAGAGTATCTAGGGATTCCTTTCGAGTTGTAAAGGGGTTCTCGGGATACTGCTCATGTTGCCTCAGGGGAATCATGCCTCCTTTCACGTTACAAGGGGGATCTCGGGATTCCTCTAGTGTCAAAACAGGGAAATTGGCCTTCATCTTGAGATTTGGTGGAAACACGTGGTTCTTCTTGGGTTGTGGCCAGAAACAGAGTACCTCTCGAATTGCGGTTGGAAACTTGGGCTTCTTCTCGAGTTGTGACGGGGATCTGAGGCAACCTCTCTGCTTGTAAATAGGGAATCAAGCTTCATTTCCACCTGTGAGGTGAAAATGGGCATTGCACTCTGTCGCTTCAGTGGAATCCGGCCTCATCTCGGGTTGAGAGGGGATCTTGTAATTTTTCTCGAGTTGCAGGCGGAAGCTTGGGTTTCCTCTCGAGTTGTGATGGGGATATCAGGGTAGCACTCGGGTAGACTCAGGGGAGTCAGGCCACCTTTCGAATTGCGAGGGGAACCTCGTGATTCCTCTCGAGTCACTGCAGGGGAATCAGGCCTTATCTCGAGTTGAGAGGGAATTCAGTGTCCTTTTGACTTGTGGCAGGATCCTCAGTGTTCCTCTCAAGTTTCAATTAGTCAGACAGGTGCGAGGGGAAAGTCAGGATTCCTCGTTGTAGTAAGGGAATTGAGTTGTAGTAAGGGAATCGGCCCTCATGTCGAAATGAAGTATGGAACACAGGGCTCTTCTCAAGTTGGGGTGGGAAACTCAGGCTCCCCTCTAGTTGCGACAGGTATCTTGGGGATCCTCTGGAGTTGCATAAAGGGAGTCAAGCCTCCTTTCAAGTTTCAAGAGGGAACTCTGGATTGCTCTCGAGTTGCTGCAGACAAATCGGGCCTCATCTCGCATTTAGGGAGGAATCTCATGGTTTTTCTCGAGTTGTGGCTGGAACCTCGGGGTTCCGCTTGAGTTATGACCAGGATCTTAGGGAACCTCTCATGTTGACACAGTGGAGTAAGGCCTCCTTTTGAGTTGCAAGGGGTACCTCGGGATTCTTCTCTAGTTGAGAGGAATAGAGCCTCATCTCAAATTGAGGAGGGAAATTCAGTATTCCTTTCCTGTTGGGACAGGGATCTCAGGATTCCTATCAAGTTTCAACAGGGGGTCAGGACTCATCTCATGCTGAGGCATGGAACTTTGCTTTCCTCTCGAGTTGTAAAAGGGGTCTCAGGCCACCTCTGGAGCTGAGACAGGAAACTTGGGCTTTTTCTACAGGTGCAACATGGGAGTCAGACTTCCCTTACTGTTACGAGGAGAAACTCGGGGTTCCATTCAAGTCACTGCTGGGGAATCAGGACTTATGTCGAGTTGAGGGGATACTCAGAGTTCTTTCCACTTGTGGCATTAATCATGGGGTTCCTCTCCAATTGCAATAGGTGAGACAAGCCTCCTCTTGAGGTGCAAGGGGAAAGTCAGGATTCCCTCTAGAGTCGAAGCAGGGGAATAGGCCCTCATCTTAAGATGAGGTGGGGAACACTGGGCTCTTCTCGAGTTGAGGTGAGAAACTTGGGGCTCCTCTGGAGTTGCATAAAGAGTCAAACCACCTTTAAAGTTTCGAGAAGGAATTCAGGGTTGCTCTCGAGGTTCCAGGAGAAGGCAATGGCAACCCACTGCAGTACCCTTGCTGGAAAATCCCATGGGCGGAGGAGCCTGGTAGGTGGCAGTCCATGGGGTCTATGAGGGTTGAACACGACTGAGTGACTTCACTTTCACTTTTCACTTTCATGCATTGGAGAAGGAAATGGCAACCCACTCCAGTATTCTTGCCTGGAGAATCCCAGGGATGGGGGAGCCTGGTGGGCTGTCTATGGGGTCACACAGAGTTGGACACGACTGAAGCGACTTAGCAGCAGCAGCAGCAACAGGAGCCACAAGGGATTCAGGCCTCATCTCATGTTGAGGGGGAAATCTCATGATTTTTCTTGAGTTTTGGCCGGAAGGTCGGCGTTCCTCTTGAGTTGCAATGGGGACCTCAGTGAACCTCTCATGTTGCCACAGTGGAGTCAGGCCTCCTTTTGTATTGCAGGGGGCCCCTTGAGATTCCTCTGGAGTCACTGCAGGGTAATTGGGCCTCATCTTGAGTTGCAGTGGGAAACTCAGGGTTCTTCTCGAGTTGCCATGGGTATTGGGAAACCTCTGGAGTTTCATAAAGGAACTCAAGCCTCCTTTCAAGTTGTGAGAAGGAACTCGGAGTTACTCTGGATGTGCTGCAGGGGAATGGGGCCTCATCTCAGGTTGAGGGGGGAATCTCGTGGATTTTCTTGAGTTGCAGCAGGAAGCTCAGGGTTACTCTCTAGTTGCGACGGGATCTCAGGGAACCTCAGGCCTCCATTAGAGTTGCAAGGGCCCCCTCAGGTTTCCTCTTTCTTGGCTGCAGGGGAATAGGGCCTCATCTCGAGTTGCAGTGGGAAACTCAGTGTCCTTTCGACTTGCCGCGGGAACCTTGGGGTTCCTCTCAAGTTGCAGTATGTGAAACAGGCCTCTTCTTGAGGTGAGAGTGGAGAGTCATGATTCTTCTCTAGTTGAAGCAGGGGAATCGGCCCTCATCTCAACATGAGGTGGGGAACTCGGTGTTTTTCTTGAGTTGTGATGGGGATCTCAAGGAACATGTCAAGTTGTCTCATGGGATTCAGGTCTCCTTTCCAGTTGTGAGGGGGAACTCGGGATTCCTTTAGAGGTTTTACAGGGGAATCAAGCCTTATCTTGAAGTGAGGCAGGAGACTCGGGTCCTTTCTCAAGTTGTAATAGGATTCCTGAGGTTTATATCGAGTTGTGACGGAAATCTTGGGGGTTTTTTTGAGCTGTGACGGGGATCTCAGGAATCCACTCAATTTGTCTCAGGGGAGTCAGGTCTCCTTTTGAGTTGTGATGGGGATCTGGAGGAACCCCCTCGAGTTGCAAAAAGGGAGTCAAGCCTCCTTTTGAGTTGCTATGGGGAACTCAGGATTTCTCTGGAGTCACTGAAGGGGAAATGGGCCTCATCTCAGGTTGAGGGGAGATCTCCTGGTTTTTCTCGAGTTGTGGCGTGATGGGCAGGTTTCATCTAGATTTGCTATGGGGATCTGGGGGAATGTATCGAGTTGCAAAAGGCTAGTCAAGCCTTCTTTTGAGTTGCGATGGGAAACTCTGGAATGCTCTCGAGTTACTGAACGGGAATGGGCCTCATTTCGGGTTGAGAGTGGATCTCGTGGTTTTTCTCTAGTTGTGGCAAGAAGCTCGGGATTACTCTCCAGTTGCTACAGGGATCTGAGGGAACCTCTCGAGTTGCAAAATGAGAGTCAAGCCTCATTTCCAGTTGCCTGGGGAAACTCGTGATTGCCCTCGACTCGATCCTGTGGAATCAGGCCTCATTTCGGGTTGAGGGGAAATCTTGTGGTTTTTCTGGAGTTGCCTTGGGAAGGTCGGTGTTCATTTCGAGTTGTGTCAGGGATCTGTGGGAACTTCTCGAGTTGCAAATAGGGAGTCAAGCCTCCTTTTGAGTTGCTAGTGGGAACACAGAATTCCTCTTGAGGTGCTGCAGGGGAATCTGGCCTCATCTTGAGTTGCAGCAGGAAGCTCAGGGTTCCTCTTGAGTTGTGACAGGGATCTTGGGCAACCACTCGAGTTGCAAAATGGGAGTCAAGCCTCCTTTCCAGTTGCCTGGGGTAATTTGGGAAGGACCTCAAGTCCCTGCCATGGAATCAGGCCTCTTCTCGTGTTTACAGTAATCTTGTGGTTTTTCTGGAGTTGCAGCAGGAAGCTTGGGGTTCCTCGTGAGTTGCAATGGGGATCTGAGGGTACCTCTCGATTTGCAAAAAGGGAGTCAACACTCTTTTTGAATTTCAAGGGGGAACTCGTCATTCCTCTCAAGGTGCTGCAGGGAAATTGTGCCTCATCTCGAGTTCAGGTGGGAAATTTTGTGTTCCTTTCCTATCGCAATGGGAATATCAGGGTTCCTCTCGAGTTGCAACGGGGATCTCAGGAACCTGTCAAGTTGCCTCATGGGAGTCAGGTCTCCTTTCCAATTGTGAGGGGGAACTCAGGGAATCAGGCCTCATCTCAAGTTGAGGCAGGAGACT
This sequence comes from Bos javanicus, assembly GCF_032452875.1. Lineage (NCBI taxonomy): Eukaryota > Metazoa > Chordata > Mammalia > Artiodactyla > Bovidae > Bos > Bos javanicus. The sequence goes on along the minus strand of NC_083871.1, from coordinate 974,781 downwards.
CGGGGCTCCTCTAGAGTTGTGACAGGAATCTCGGGGCTCTTCTTGAGTTGTGACAGGGATCTCAGGGAACCACTCTATTTGCCTCAGGGGAGTCAGGCCTGCTTTTGAGTTGTGAGCTGGAACTCGGGATTTCTCTCAAGTCGAAGCAGGGAAATTGGGCCTCATCTCAAGATGTGGTGCAGAACTTGGGGTTCTTCTCAAATTGTGGCGAGAAACTCGGGGTTCCACTCGAGTTGCGATGGAAATCTGGAGAAACCTCTCGAGTTTCAAAAAGGGAACCAAGCCTCCTTTCGAGTTGCAAAGGGGAAATTGGGATTGCTCTCGAGTTACTGAAGTGGAATTGGACCTCATCTCGGTTGAGGTGGGATCTTGTGTCTTTTTGTCCCATTGCAGTGGGAAGCTCAGGGTTCCTCTAGAGTTGTGACGGGGAACTAGGGTACCTCTGTTGTTGCAAATAAGGAGTCAAGCCTCCTTTCCAGTTTCCCAGGATAACTTAGGATTGCTCTCGAGTCGCTGCATGGGAATGGGGCCTCATCTTGCTTTGAGGGGAGATCTCGTGGTTTTTCTCGAGTTCTGATGGGAATCTTGGGGTTCCTCTCATGGTGTGATGGGGATCTCAGGGAATCTCTCATTTGCCTCCAGAGAGTCAGGCCTCCTTTCAACTTGTGAGGAGGAACTTTCAATTCCTCTTGAGAACTTGCAAGGGAATTGGGCCTTATCTTGGGTTAAGGCAGGAAACTAGTCGTTCCTTTCCAGTTGTGACAGGATTCTGAGGGAACCTCTTGAGTTGAAAAAAGGGAATCAAGCCTTCTTTCGAGTTGACATGGGGAATTCGTGATTGTTCTCCACTGATGCATTGGATTCAGGCCTCATTTTGGGTCGAGGGGGGATATTGTGGTTTTTCTCAAGTTGCAGCATGCAACTCGGGGTTCATCTCAAGTTGTGACTGGGATCTGGAGGACCCTCTTGAGTTGCAAAAAGGGAGACAACCCTCTTTTCTAGTTGCCCAGGGGAACTCATTATGGCTCTCAAAATGATTCAGGGTAATTGGGCCTCATCTCAAGTGGAGGTGGGAAACTTGGGGTTCCTCTCTAGTTGCAGAGGAAATCTTGGGGTTCCTTTCAAGTTGTGATGGGGATCTCGGGGAACCTCTTGATTTGCCTCAGGAGACTCAGGCTTCCTTTCTAGTTCTGAGGGGAAATTCTGGATTCCTCTTGAGTCAAAACAGGAGATCAGGCCTCATCTCGAGATGTGGTGGGGAACATGGTGTTCTTGAATTGTAGTGGGGGCCTTGAGATTCCTCTCGGTTTGTTACGAGGATCTCAGGGAATCTCTCAAGTTGCAAAAAGGGAGTCAAGCCTCCTTTTGAGTTGCAAGGGGGAACTTGGGATTGCTCTCAAGTCACTGCAGTGGAATCGGGCCTCATCTTGGTTGAGGTGGGATCTTGTGTCTTTTTGTTCCATTGCAGTGGGAAGCTTGGGGTTCCTCATGAGTTGCAATGGGGATCTAGGGGAGCCTTTTGAGTTGCAAAAGGGAGGCAAACATCCTTTCTAGTTGCAAGGGGGAACTTGGGACTGCTCTCGAGTCACTGAAGGGGAATTGGGCCTCATCATAAGATAAGTGGGGAATCTCATGGTTTTTCTCCATTTGCCATGGGAAGCTTGGCTTCCTTTCGAGTTGTGACAGGGACCTGAGGGGACCTATCCTGTTGCCTCAAGTGTAGTAGTAGTGTAGTGTAGTCACTCAGTCGTGTCCTACTCTTTGTGACCCTGTGAACTATAGCCCACCAGGTTCCTCTGTCCATGGGACTCTCCAGACAAGAATACTGTTGTGGATTGCCATTTCCTTCTCCAGGGGATCTTCCCGACCCAGGGATTGAACCTGGGTCTCCTGCATCACAGGCAGATGCTTTACCCTCTGAGCCACCAGGGAAGCCCTAACCTGTTGCCTCAAGTGAGTCATGCCTTTTTTTCAAGTTGCAAAGGGGAACTGGGGTTTCCTCTCCTGTTGCTGCATGGGAATCTGGCCTCATCTCGAATTCAGGTGGGAAACTCGGGGTTCATGTCGAGTTGCAATGGAGATATCAGAGTACCACTTAGGTTGCCTCAGGGTAATCAGGCCTCCTTTTAAGTTGTGAGGGGGAGCTCAGGATTGCTCTTGAGTCGCTGCAGGCAATCGGGCCTCATCTCTGGTTGAGGAGGTATCTCGTGGTTTTTGTCAAGTTGCTGCATGAAGCACTGTGTTCCTCTCAAGTTTCGAAGGGGATCTCAGGGAACCTCTCGTGTTGCCTCAGGGGATTTAGGCCTCATTTCCAGTTGTGAGGGCAAACTTGGGATTCCTTTTGAGGTGCTTCAGGGGAATTGGGCCTCATCTCGAATTGAGGCGTGAACCTCGGGGTTCCTCTCGAGTTCCGACGGAGATCTCGGGGTTCCGCTCATGTTGTGATGGGGACCTAAGGGAGTCTCTTCATTTCTATCTGGAGTGTCAGGCCACCTTTCTAGTTCTGATGGGGATTTCAGGATTCCTCTCGAGTCGAAGCAGGGGAATGGGCCTTCATCTCAAGGTTTGTTGGGAACACAGGGTTCTTCTTGAGTTGTGGCAGGAAACTCGGGTACTTCTCGAGTTGAGGTGGGAAACTTGGGCTTCCTCTTGAGTTGTGACAGGGATCTGAGGCAACCTCTCAAGTTCCAAACAGAGAGTCAAACCTCCTTTCCAGTTGTGTGTTGGAGATTGGCATTGCACTTAGTCACTGCAGTGGAATCTGGCCTCATCTTGGGTTGAGGGGGGATCTTGTGATTTTTCTCGAGTTGCAGGGGGAAACTAGGGGTTCCTCTCAAGTTAAGACAGGGATCTGGTGGAACCTCTCTAGTTGTAAAACGGGAGTCAAGCCTCCTGGGGGAACTCTGGGTTGCCCTATAGTCACTACAGGGGAATCGGACCTCATCTCATGTTGAGGGGGATCTCGTGGTTTTTCTCGAGTTGTGGCAGGAAGCTCAGGGTTCCTCTCGATTTACGTTGGGTATAAGGGAACCTCTCAAGTTGAAAAATGCTTATTAAGCCTTCTTTCCTGTTTCTGGGGGGAACTCAGGATTGACATCGAGTTGCTTCAGGGGAATATGACTGATCTTGACTTGTGGTGGGATTCTCAGGTTTCCCCTCGTGTTGTGACAGGAATCAAAGGGAACCTCTCAAGTTGCAAAAAGGGAGTAAAGCCTCCTTTCAAGTTGCAAGGGGGAACTCGAGATTGCTATTGAGTTGCTGAAGGGGAATCGGGTCTCATCTCGGGTTGAGGGAGGATCTCGTGGTTTTTCTCGAGTTGTGGTAGGAAGGTCAGGGTTCGTCATGAGTTGCGACAAGGATCTTACAGAACTTCGTGAGTTGCCACAGGGGAGTCAGTCCTCCTTTCCAGTAGTAAGGGGGAACTCGGGATTTCTCTCGAGGTGCTTCAGGGGGATTGGTCCTCATCTTGAGCTGAGGCACGAAACTCGGGGTTCCTCTCGAGTTGTGACGGGGATCTGGGGGAACATCTCGAGTTGCAAAAAGGGAGTCAAGCTTGCTTTCCACTTGTGAGGGAGAACTTGGGATTGCTCTTGATTCGCTGCAGTGGTATCCCGCCTCACCTCGGGTTGAGGGGTATCTTATGGTTTTTCTCTCATTTTGGTTGGAAGCTAGGGGTTTCTCTCAGGTTGTGACAGGGATCTGCAGGAATCTCTCGACTTACAAAAAGAGAGTCAAGCCTCCTTTCTAGTTCTGGGGGGAACTCGAGATTTCACTGGAGTCACTGTGTGGTAATGGGGCCTCATTTCTGGGTGAGGGGGGATGTCGTGGATTTTTCTCGAGTTATGACAGAAAGCTTGGGGTTCCTCTAGAGTTGCAACGGGGATCTCAGGGAACCTCTCAAGTTGCATATGGAGAGTCAGGCCTCCTTTTCAGTTGCAAGGGGGAACTTGGGATTGCTCTCAAGTCACTGCAGTGGAATCCTGCCTCATCTCGGATTGAGGGGGAGAACTTGTGGTTTTCATCGAGTTGTGGTGGGAAGCACAGGGCTTCTCTTGAGTTGCGACAGGGATCTCAGTGAACCTCTCGAGTTTCAAAATGTGTGTCAAGCCTCCTTTCCAGTTGCCCGGGGGAACTCAGGATTGCTCTTGAGTCGCTGCAGGGAAATCTGACCTCATCTCGAGTTGAGGCAGAAACTCGGTGTTCCTCTCGAGTTGTGATGGGAATCTAGCGGAATCTTTCGAGTTGCCAAAAGGGAGTCAAGCCTCCTTTCAAGTTGTGAGAGTGAACTCGCCATTGCTCTTGAGTTGCTGAAGGGGAATCGGGGCTCATCTCGGGTTGAGGGAGGATATGGTGGGTTTTCTCGAGTTGGGGCAGGAAGCTTGGGGTTCCTCTCCAGTTGTGACGGGGATCTGGGGGAACCTCTTAAGTTACAAAATGGTGTCAAGACTCCTTTCAAGTTCCATGGGGAACTCGGGATTTCACTTGAGTTACTGTGAGGTAATGGTGCCTCATTTCTGGGTGAGGGGGATCCATAGTTTTTCTTAAATAGTGATGGAAAGCTGGGGACTCCTCTCGAGTTGCAACAGGGATCTCAGTGAACATCCCAAGTTGCCTCAGGAGAGTCAGGTTTCCTTTTGAGTTGTGAGGGGGACCTAGGGATTGCTCTCGAGTGGCTGCAGGGGAATCGAGCCTCATCTCAAGTTGAAGCAGGAAACTCTGGGTTCCTCTCGAGTTTCAAAATCGGGAGTCAAGCCTCCTTTCTAGTTGCCTGGGGGAACTCAGGATTGCCCTTGACTCGATTCTGTGGAATCAGGCCTCATTTCGGGTTGAGGAGAAATCTTGTGCTTTTTCTGGCATTGGGTTGGAAGGTCGGTGTTCCTTTCAAGTTGCATCGGGGATCTGTGGGAACTTCTTGAGTTGCAAATAGGGAGACAAGCCTCCTTTCGAGTTGTTAGGGGGAACTTGGGATTCCTCTGGAGGTGTTGTAGTGGAATCTGGCCTCATCTCAAGTTGACGCAGGAAGCTCGGGGTTCCTTTTGAGTTGTGACGGGGATCTTGGGGAACTGCTCAAGTTGCAAAATGGGAGTCAAGCCTCTTTTCCAGTGGCCTGGGTAACTCGAGAATGACCTTGAGTCACTGCAGCGGACTCAGGCCTCATCTCGGGTTGAGCAGGGATCTCATGGTTTTTCTCGAGTTGTGGTGGGAAGCTTGGGGTTCCTTTTGACTTGCAACAGTGAACTGGTGAAACCTCTCGAGTTGCAAAAGGGGAGTGAACCCTCCTATCAAGTTACAAGGGGGAACTTGGGATTGCTCTCCAGTCACTGCAGTGGTATTGGCCTCATCTCGGGTTGAGGGGGTTCTTGTGATTTTTCTCGAGTTGTGACTGGAAGCTCGGGGTTACTCTCAAGTTTCGACAGGGATCTGGGGCACCCTCTTCTGTTACTAAAAGGAAATGAGGAGGTTTCCTTTAAGGTTGCGAGGGGGAACTAGGGATTGCTCTTGAATCGCTGAAGGGGAATCTGGCCTCACCTCGGGTTGAAGGGGGATCTCGTGGTTTTTCTCGAGGTGCGGTTCAAAGCTCAGGAATCCTGTCGAGATGTGGTGGGGATCTCAGTAATCCTTTCAAGTTGCCTCAGAGGAGTCAGGCCTCCTTTCCAGTTGTAAGGGGGAACTCGGGATTCCTCTTGAGTTGCTGCATAGGAATCCAGCCTCATGTCCCATTGAGGCAGGAAACTCGGGGTTCCTCTCAAGTTTTGACAGGGATCTCAGGGTTCCTCTCAAGTTGTGACCGGGATCTCAGGGAACTTCTCTATTTGCCTCTGGGGAGTCAGGCCTCCTTTAGTGTTGCATGGGGGAGCTCGGGATTCCTCTCGAGTCAAAGCAGGGGTTTCAGGCATCATCTCAAGATGTGGTTGGAAACACGGTGTTCTTTGCGAGTTGTGGCTGGAAGCTCATGATTACTCTCAAGTTTCAATGGGGATCTGGGCGAACCTTTCGAATTGCATAAAGGGAGCCATGCCTCCTTTCCAATTGCCTGGTGGGACTCGGGATTGCTCATGTGTAGAAGCAGTGGGAACGTGCCTCATCTTGGGTTGAGATGGGATCTCATGGTTTATCTCGAGTTGTGGCAGAAAGCTCAGGGCTCCTCTCGAGTTGCAATGGTGATGTGTGGGAACCTCTCAAGTTGAAAAAAGCCAGTCAAGCCTTTCAAATTGCAAGGGGAAACTCTGGATTGCTCTAAAGTCACTGTAGTGTAATTGGGGCTCATCTCATGTTGCACAGGGATCTTATAGTTTTTCTCGTGTTGTGACGGGAACCTCGGGGTTCCTCCTGAGTTGCAATGGGGATCTGGGGGAGCCTCTCAAGTTTCACAAAGGGAGTCAAGCCTCCTTTCCAGTTGCCTGGGGGAACTTGGGCTTGGTCCCGTGCTGCTGCAGAGGAATTGGACCTCATCTGGGGTTGAGGGGGGGAACTCATAGTTTTTCTTGAGTTGAGGCGGGAAGCTCAGGGTTGCTCTCGAGTTGCGATGGGGATATGGGGGTACCTCTCGAGTTGCAAAAAGGGAATCAAGCCTTCTATTGAGTTGCGAGAGTGAACCTGGGATTGCTCTCAAGTTGCTGCAGGGGAATTGTGCCTCATTGCAGGTTGTGGGGGAATCTCGTGGTTTTCCTTGATGTGTGGCTGGAATCTCAGGGATCCTGTCAAGTTGGGACGGGGATCTCACTGATCCTCTTGAGTTGCCTCAGGGAAGTCAAGCCTCCTTTCTAGTTGTGAGGAGGACCTTGGGATTCCTCTCTAGGTGCTGCAGGGGAATCCGGCCTCGTCTTGAGTTGAGGCAGGAAATTTGGGGTCTCAAGTTGTGACGGGTATCTCAGTGAACATCTCTAGTTGCTATAGGGGGTCAGGCCTCCTTTCCGATTCCGAGGGGTAACTCGAGACCACTATCTAGTAGGAGCAAAGGTGGTTAGGAACTCGGTGTTCTCAAGTTTCTGCAGGAAACTTGGGGTTTCTCTGGAGGTGTGATGGGGATCTGGGGGAACTTCTCGAGTTGCAAAAGGGAGTCAAGCCTCCTTTTGAGTTGCGAGGGGGAACTTGGGATTGCTCTCGAGTCGCTGCAGGGGAATCAGACCTCATCTTGAGTTGAGATGGGATCTCGTGGCTTATCTCCTGTTGCATCAGGAAACTCGGGCTTCCTCTTGAATTGCGACAGGGATCTGGGGAACTTGTCGGGTTGCAAAATGGGAGTCGAGCTTCCTTTCGTGTTGCAAGGGGGAACTCGGGATTGCTTTCAAGTCGCAGTGAAATCCCACCTAATTTCGGGTTGAGGGGTGATCTTGTCGTTTTTCTCGAGTTGCAGCAGGAAGCTCGGGGTTCCTCACGAGTTGAACAGGGATCAGGGGGAAACTCTCGAGTTTCAAAAAGGGAGTCAAGCCTCCTTTCCAGTTGCCTGGGGGAACTTGGGATTGCTCTCAAGTTGCTACAGGGGAACCAGGCCTCATCTCCATTTCAGAAGGAATCTTGTGGTATTTTTCGAGTTGCAGCAGGAAGCTTTGGGTTCCTCTCTAGTTGCAAAGGGGATATGGAGAGCCTCTGTTCTGCCAACAATAAGTCAAGTCTTCTTCCCAGCTGTGAAGGGGAACACGGGATTTCTGTTGTGTTGCTGCAGTAAAATTCCACCTCATTTTGGGTTGAGGGTGGATCTTGTGGTATTTCTCGAATTGTGGTGGGAAGCTCAATGTTCCTCTCAAGTTGCCACTGGAATTTGGGGGCTCCTCTTGAGTTGCGACAGGGATCTCAGGGAACCACTCTAGTTGCCCTAGGGGTGTCAAGCCTCCTTTCCTATTGTGAGGGGGAACTTGGGATTCCTCTCAAGGTTCTTCAGGGAATTCAAGCCTCATCTCAAGTTGTGGTGGGAAGCTTGTGGTTCCTCTCGAGTTGTGACAGGTATCTGGGGGAACCTCTCAAGTTGCAAAAAGAGAGTCAAGCTTCCTTTCCAGTTGCCTGGGTGAACTACGGATTGCTCTCAAGTTGCTGCAGGGCAATCAGGCCTTCCTTTCAAGTTGCCGCAAAAACTCAGGGTTCCTCTATAGTTGTTGCTGGAAACTCGGGGTTTCCTAAAGTATTGCTGCAAGGGACTCTGGGATCCTCTAGAAGTGCAGCAGGAAATCAGTGTTCCTCTAGATTTGCAGCAGGGGATGCAGGATTCCAGTAGAGTCTTGGTGAGGAACTCGGAGTTCTCACAGTGCTTGGCGACTTTGAAGAGGTGACATGAGTATGGCACCCAGCCCTCTCAAACACACTCCGATAACCTGCTTCCTCACAGGCAGTACTTTTATGACCTAGAAATGTATTTGAAGGCTCAGAAAGTGCACGGAGACATACAGCCCTGACTTGGAAATTGAGGCCTTCGGGGTAGGCCTGAATATCTGACTTCTGAGAAAAGAGTTGCTGCAAGATAGAGGCCTGAAAAACACTCTCTGGATGTTTTTCCTTCCTTGAAGAAAGAGTTTTCCCAGCTTCCTGCGTGCAGAGAGTCACACACTGCTTGAAAGCGCTTGCTTGGAGGTCATTTTTCAGTGGCAGTGGCCCCTGAGGCCCTGCGCCCAAGGGCCTCACTCCAAGGGAAAGTCAGAGCAACCTCCAAACAGCTATTATGTCATGTTTCCTCTGCAGGAGAGAGCTCGTGATCCTAAGTTTGTCTAGAACATTCTTGGATATTGCAGTGACACCCCCTGTGTTTCAATCTGGAAACCATGCCTAGAGGGCAAAATTCACATTTTTCTCTTGGGGAGTCCTAATGCAGTGCAGCCTGGCAACTGCTTGAACATCCATTAGATTGCTGTTTTTTTGTTTTTTGTTTTTTCCTTCTGACAGAGCTAGCTTTGTTCCCAACTTTGGGATTTCTGAAGCAAGGGGGGTAGCCTGCAACTCCTCGCTTGGGGCCCATTTGAGGTGCAAGGTCACCTCAATGAGGTGACCACAGTATGGCACCCGACCCTCTCAGATACACTCCGGCAGCCTGCTTCTTCATGGGCAGTACTGAGAGTGTCAATTCCTAGGCAGATTGATAAGAAGTCCAGGATCCCCAAGGAGAAGAAAAGGGTCTGGGGATCTTGAAGGAGGAAGCTTGGAGAGAGAGGCCCTCTTGGAGGCTCTCTTCTGGAATTCTCAAGGTGGAGGAAAAGGAAAATTTTTTTTTGTCTACCTTTCCTAGTCTTAGTCAATTATACAACTCAGTTTAAACTCTGTACTAGAGTTTAGATTATACAACAATGTATCCTGTTTAAAGACAGTTTCTCCTTTCTGAAAACCTTCTGACTAATCCTGATATTGTAGAATGTATATTATTGGAGTGGGTCTTGTAGGATCTTTCTATTGTTAAATTCTAATCTTGTTATCCTAAAAGGTAAATTGTGGAGTGGGTCTGGTAGAATTTTCACGAACTTGAGACATTCTTTTGATTCATTGTAATAACTAATTAAAAAGTATATAACTCCATTGCTAACACTAGCCAGGGGGTACTCTTTCTGCCCTCTTCTGATGTCTATGTCAAAAGCTTTTCCTATCCCTTTTATACTTTAATAAAACTGTATAACACAAAAGCTCTGAGCCATCAATCCTTGTCTCTAGCCCTGGATTGAATTCTTCTCTTCTGGAGGCCAGGAATCACAGCGTCTTTCATGGTTCAGCAATGACCTTTCATCTTGGGGGTTTGTCCAGGATTCTTTAGGAGAAGATAAGAATGCTCTGAGTTTTAGTTATTTGTTCTCCTTGTAAACACGTTTTCTGCTGTACTTTATTAACTCTATGCTGTGCTTGCATAAATGAATGAAATGCCCTGCGAGAAGCAAGTGAGGATCCCTGCTCTGCGATTCCACAGTGATCTCATACAGCTTATGGCAGAAACCTGTCAGGGGTTTATACTGACCTGCCAATGCCAAGAGGTACCCAACATCTTCAGGGATCGACCAGAAATGGGCAAAATGTGTGGACCGAACTCTGCTTTCTCAGTCAAACTTTCTGGTCTCTTTGACAATTTCATGACTTCTTGGGAATTAGAGGTACTAACCTAATATGTTGAATCATAGACTTTCAAGGGACTTGTGATCTATGCTGTTACTGTGTACTATTACTTAGGTCCCAAACTTGAACTGGTAGTCAGGAAACACCTAGCCTCGCTAGGAATCAAAAGTTCAGAAGTTAAATGGAGCTCTAGCTTCAAGAGCATCTATGAGGTTAAAGGTTACCCAGATTGAAAGTATAATGAGTTTCTTCCTTTGATAATGCTAGCTCTTGGTGGACCAGAGGAGACTTTCCAGTGGTTTTTGTTCCAACTCCTTAGATACTCTTTCTGTGGAATCTGTGGGAATGAACTGAAACGACTGGCTCTATCAATTTTTCACTGGCTAGCCCTTCATTATCTCTTTTTCTATTGCTTATACTGGTGAGGCAACCCTTGGAAAGGACATCTCAGTTTTATATTCATACCGGTCTTATTGTGGTCAGGAATATACTCAGGGTCGTGCACAGGCACTCAGGTGACAAATGTTTTCCCCAGCGGTCTTAGCTTGGGAGGCAGTCTGAAAGGTTACTCTGATTCCACCCCAGGTGGCATCAGAGGCAAGCAAGGTTTTAATGGTGAGGAACTGGACATCAGTCTGTGATGCCATCAGGTCTACCCCTGGCACATCTCCACCCCACCTCTGTGGTAGAACTGGGAGGGATGAGTATGGTGCCTGCGTCAGTAAGGGACAGACTAAGTCTGACCAAGGAAGGAAAGCTTTCATGTAAAGTCTGTCTCCACCCCCATCTAGAGTAGGGAGGGACACCTCTGGTAGAACAATGGCATTGGTCGCTTCTTTCTCTCTTACAGATGGGAGCTAACAATTCCAGGCTTGTTCCTTTTAACTGTATACAGAAAAACTGGGATAGATTTGATCCCCAGAGCTTAAATAAAGCACACCTGGTCTCCCTATGTGATACTGCATGGCCACAGTATCCACTGTAGGGTGGCGAATCGTAGCTGGTTGGAGAGTCTCTTAATTATAATACTGTTTTACAATTAGACTGGTTCTGTAGAAAGAAAGGGAAATGGGTAGACGTAGCATATGTGTTGCCCTTTTTCTCTCTTTGAGGTATGCCAGACTTATGTCCTAAGGGTATAGATTTGGGTGTGAAACCTTCAGTTCCCTCCTGTCCTCCTACTTTACCCCTGTATCAGGGGTCCCCAACTGAACAGGCTGAGAATCAGGGCACCCTCCCAGTAGGGGTTGCCTCAGTCTCAGTAGAAATTCAAATAGTATCAATTGTGGTTGAGACTATTTACAGGACCCAGAAAAGTATATTAGAGCTTTTCACAAACATAAAAGTGTTACTCTGCTTTATGACCTTACTTGAAGGATGTGATGCATATCTTGGGACAAACGCTGACTCCCCACTCAAAAAATAGAGTTTTGGGAAAAGTGGTTGCTTATGCAGATGAATGACTTGGTAATGAATCAGTAGGGAAGAGGGAGGACGAGATAGCTGCCGTCCCCACTGGGAATCAGGTGGTTCCAACTATTGAACTATACTGGGACTATACCATGGCTAAAGGAAGATGGGATCAGAGTCTTTTTGTCAGATGTACTCTTGAAGGACTCAGGCAAGCACATGCTGAGACTTTAAACTATGCTAAATTGGCAAACATAGAACAGAAGGAGAAGGAAGCTCCTGCTAAATTCCTAGATAGACTGAGAGAAGCCCTTTGCAGATTTACTGAGACTGATCCCGAAAGTGAAGAGGGGAGAGTGATCTTAAAAGATAGATTTCTCACTCAATCGGCTCCAGATATCCACTGTAAGCTATTAAAACAGGCATGTGGACCAAATCAGTCTTTAAATAATCTGTTGCAACTGGCTCAAACAGTCTACTATGGTAGGGAACATGAGGGAAAGAAAGAAATGCAGAAAAAGACAAAGGAACAGGTGGAAGCCCTCGTAATGGCTTTAAGAACCATTCTTAAACAGCCTGAGAAAATCCCCAGAGGGACCCAGGTGAAAAGGGATGGGTTTGCTATTACTGTGGAAGGGAGGGGCACCTCAAGCAGGATTGCCCTCAGGCATCTAGGCCGCACCTGGCTCCATGTCCGGTCTGCAAGGGACCACACTGGAGGAGAGACTGCCCCCAGAGGCGTAGGTTTCAGGGGTCAGACTCTCAAGACAATCAAGACTGAAGGTTCCTGGTGGTACCCACACAAGCTCCTATCCTAATTACACCTGAGGAACCCCAGGTATTAATAACTGTGGGGGGCCAATCCGTTTATTTCCTTTTAGATACTGGGGCAACTTTCTCTGTGCTTACTGAAGTCCCTGGCCCACTTTCTTCCCAATCTACTTCCATAGTGGGACTGTCTGGATGACCCAAAAGGTATTACTTCAGTTATTCTTTAAGCTATAACTGGAACGCTGTGCTATTTTCACACAAGTTTCAGATAGTGCCAGTGTCTCCCTCACCCCTTTTGGGGAAGGATATACTGAGCAAGGTCCATGCCACTGTTTTCATGAATATGGAGCCCTCCCTTTCTCTCCCTTTAATTAAACAAAATGTAAATCCTAGAGTGAAATGATGAAAAATCTGTGGGTCAAGCACAAAATGCTATTCCTGTAGTTGTCAAGATCAAAGATAACAATTTTAATCCATGATATTATCCCCACGTTTGGGCTGCCACAGAGCCTTCAGAGTGACAATGGCTCTGCCTTTAAAGCTGCCATAACTCAGGACATGTTTAAAGCTCTAGGAATAAAATATCACTTACACTGTTCCTGGAGACCCCAATCCTCAGGAAAGGTTGAAAAGGCTAATGATATTATCAAAAGACATCTGCACAAATTAACTCAAGAGATGCAGGACAGTTGGATTAAAGTTCTACCCACAGCCTTAATAAGGGCTTGGACTGCCCCTCAAAAGAAGGGACTGTCCCCATTTGAATGTATTTATGGAAGGCCTTTCTTATACACAGGCATTGTTATAGACCCTGAAGCCTTAGAATTAACTAATTATGTAACTCAGCTCTCAGCTTTTCAACAGAACTCCGGGAGGTGACACCTGACCCAGGCTCTGAGTCAATTAAGCCTCTATTTGAGCCAGGAATTGAGGTTCTGATAAAAACATTGGGATCTGGGGGCCAGTCCTTCGAGCCCCTCTGGGCAGGCCCTTACCAGATTACTTATTCTCCCACAGCTGTCAAAGTGCCAGGAATTGATTCGTGGGTGCACCACACTCAAGTTAAGAGGTGGCACCCTGACCAGAACTAAGTGACATCATTTTATGTCTTTACTTTCTATGTTCTGACTTTGTACTTTTCAGATGGGCCTGATAATCTATGTGAGTCTACTTCTGCTGACTACAAAAATCCTGAGTCTGCCATTTGATCCTCAAGACAATGCCTTTCTGTCCTGGGCTCACTCGTACGCTGCATTCCACAATCGGTCTAACTGCTGGTTCAGTGGAACACTCCCCTCTTCATCAGTGGAAGGTTTCCCGTGGTGGTAAACATCTCTACTTCAGGGAAAAGACTTTCTCCAAGTCTGTGAATACCTTCAACAACAATCATATGTGATGCCTCTTCTAAAACTGATGACATCTAACAACCCTAAGATGTACTGGTGCAACACTTTGTACTTTAACTATGGACATAACGTGACTTTTAATTTTGATTATACATTGTCTCGGTTTAATGACTTTTTCACTACACATAAGGCAAACGGGTCTAGATCTAATGTTTTTTTTTACCTGAACGTTTATCAAATATGAGATGAGGTTAAATGGCTAACTCCTGAAAAAGAACGTCTAATATCTACTGCCCTTATATGCTGGGAACAAATAGAGCCGTCCCCATAAGTTAGCCAACAACTTAATTGTAATGATTGGAAACAACTGGGATTTTTGCTTCAGGAAATATGCAATGTAATCATTCCCATGTTTTCCAACCCCAGTTCAGGTCCTCCCTTTGGCTGGCCAGGCACTGATTAGGACTGGATATCTCAATCACACTGGCTTCCTCCAAACGGGACCTATTGGATATGTGGCACTTACCTTTGGGCATGGATTCCCCCTGGTTGGATAGGGAGATGAACCCTAGGTCTAGCTTTTACTCATGGCTTTATATTTTCAGAGCTTCCAAAAAAGCATGCTAATTTACCACACCTTAAAACTCGGTGGACAAAGTCTGTATTTCACTGGCATGGTTATTTGGCTGCAGTGTTTGTTCCCTCTCTGGGAACTACAGATGTTATGCTATGAGTGGATGCTTTGACTAATTTTATTCAACAGGCATTACAAGAGTCTCAAAAAGCTATTTCAGCTCTTAATGCTAAATAAGGACAAATTAGAAAGGGGGTCTTACAAAACAGATTGGCCTTAGATATTCTGACAGCTGCACAAGGAGGAACTTGTGCCATTATTCATACCTAATGCTATACATATATATCTGATGAGCACTAATGTTTCTAATTTTACTAAATACATGAACAAGATGATTGAGGCTATGGATACTCCTAAAGCCTCAATTACCTCACTTTGGGAGATGTTAACTAGCTCCCCATGGTGGAAAACTATCTTAATTACAATAATTCTGATTGTTCTGTTTTTGTTCTTTGCTCCCTGCATCTGTAACTGTGTAGCTAGATTTTCTTCTAGTTGCATGAAAGCTTTTAAGTTACAAATAGTTGTCCAAGCTCCTATGAGTGCCACAGCCTCCTCCAACTATTACTTGGGGCCCCTGGATCACAAACCTCAATATGAGGGTTAAGAGAATATGTTGCCTCAACAATTTAAGGACAATGCCCTTTATCAGCTCTGAAGCAGTTATGGAATGAGAATGACGCCCCTTTCCCTAGGCAACATAATTCTCCTAAAAGAAAAGGGGGGAATGAGGGAGTCAATTCCTAGGCAGATTGATAAGAAGTGCAGGGTCCCCAAGGAGGAGAAAGGGGTCTGGGGCTCTTGAAGTGGAGATAGGGGTCTGGAAATCTCAAGAAGGAGGAAAGGACAAACTTTATTTGTTTACAGCCCTTAGTCTTAGTCAATTACACAATTCGGTTTAGACTCTGTACTAGGGATTATACAACAACAATGTAACCTGCTTGAGGACAGTTTCTCCTTCCTGAAAACCTTCTGACTAATCCACCTGATGAGAAGAGCTGACTCATTTGAAAAGACCCTGATGCTGGGAAAGACTGAGGGCAGGAGAAGGGGAAGACAGAGGATGAGATGATTAGATGGCATCACTGACTCAATGAACATGAGTTTGGGTAAACTCCAGGAGTTGGTGGTGCACAGGGAGGCCTGGCAGGCTGTGGCTCATGGGGTCACAATGAGACTGACATGACTGAGCAACCAAACTGAACTGAACTGTATCCTGATATCTTAGAATGTATATTATGGGAGTGGGTCTGGTAGGATCATTATATATTTAAATTTAATCTTGTTATCCTAAAAGGTAAATTTTGGGAGTGGGTCTTGTAAAATTTTCACGAACTTGAGAAATGTGATTGAATCATTGTAATAAGTAATTAAAAGGTATATAACTTCATTGCTAACACTAGCAAGGGGGTACTCTTTCTGCCCCCTTCTGATGTCTATGTCAGAAGCTTTTTCTATCCCTTTTATACTTTAATAAAACTCTATTACACAACAGCTCAGAGGGATGAAGCCTCTACTCTGGCCCCGGATTGAATTCTTCTCCTCCAGAAACCAAGAATCTCGGCACCTTTCGTGGTTCAGCAAGAAATTTTCAGTAGCGCTATGACCAAGGAATGTGTTTGCAAGACTCAGAAAGGGCAGGGAGACACATGGCCCTGACTAGAATTTAGGCCCTCAGAGCAGGCCTGGAGGTCTGACATGTGAGAAGCAAAACAGTTGCTGCAATATAGAGGCCTGAAAACACACTCTCTATGGATGCTTCTCATTCCTCAAAGTAAGATAGCTTTCCCAGACTCCTGCGTGCTGAGATACACAAATTGTTGAAAGCAGTTGCTTCAAGGTCATTTTTGGGTGGCTCCTGAGGTCTTGTGCCTAGGAAAGGATCCTGCACACATAGAAAAAGTCAGAGTAAAAAACAAACATCTGCTGCATCACGGTTCCCCTGCAGACGAGATCTAGTGGGCCTAGGTCTGTTTGGAAAATTCTTGCATCCTGTGAGTACACACACTGTGTGTCAACCTGGATAAGAGCTTTTGGTGCAAAATTCTCATTTATCTCTCCAGGAGCCCTAACTGGGTACGGCCTAGAAACTCTTTGAAAATCCATCCAATGTCTGTTTTCTTCCTTCTGAAAGACCTAGCTTAGCTCCCCACTTTGGGAATTCGGGAGCAGGGAGGTGGCCTGCAATTCCTTGCCTGGGGTGCATTTGAGGTGCAAGGTGACATTGACCTGGAGACCACAATATGGCACCCAGCACCCTCAGAAACACTCCCACAGCCTGCTTCCCAAAGGGCAGTAACTCTATAAACTAGGAGTATTTTTGCAAGTCTCAGATAGTGCAGGGATACAAATGGCCCTGACTCTGGAATTTAGGGTCTCAGAGCAGGCCTGGTGGTCTGACGTCTGAGAAGCAAAACGGTTGCTGTAAGATAGAGGCCTGAAAGCACACTCTTTGAGGATGCCTTTCTTTCCTCAAAGGAAGATAGCTTTCCCAGCCAGCTTCAGGCTGAGAGTCACAAACAACGGGGAAGTGTGGGCTGGGAGGTCATTTTTCAGTGGCAATGGCCTCTGAGGCCCTGCGCCCAGGGAGGGCTACCACACTCCCAGGGAAAGTCAGGGCAACCTCCACATGGCTGTTCCATCAGGTTTCCTCTGTAGGAGAAAGCTCGTGAGCCTAGGTCTGTCTGCACCATGTTTGAATCCTGCAAGGAGAACCTCCTGGTTGCCCAATTGGATCCTGGGACTAGGGGCCAAAATTCTCATTTTTCTCCCTGGGACCCCAAACACGGGGCGGCCCAGCAACCGCTTGCAAATGCATCCCATTGCTGCTTTCTTCCTTCTGACAGACCTACCTTTGCTCCCTACTTTGGAATTTCAGAAGCTAGGGGCCAGCCTGCCACTCCTCACCTGGGGCCAATGGGAGGTGCCAGGAGCCCTCGACCAGGTGACCTCAGCATGGCACCCTACCTCCTCAGATACACTCCCAAAGCCTCCTTCCCCGTGGGCAGGACCATGCTGACCTAGGGATGTGTTTGCAACGCTCAGAAAGTGCAGGGAGACACATGGCCCTGACCTGGCAACTGAGGCACTCAGAGCAGGCCTGGAGGTCTGACAATTGAGGAGCCAATACCTGCTGTGAGATAGAGACCTGAAAACACACTCTCTGTGGCTGCCTTTCCTGCCTCCAAGGAAGATAGCATCCCCAGCTTCCGGTGGGCTGATTGTCACACACAGCTGGGAAATGCTGGCTGGGAGGTCATTTTTCAGTGGCAGTGGCCCCTGAGGCCCTGCACCCAGGGAGGGCTCCCACACTCCCAGGGAACGTCAAGGCAACCTCCACAAGGCTATTCTGTTGCGTTTCCTCTGCAGAAAGAGCTAGTGAGCCTAGGTCTCTCTGCACCGTGCTCGGCTCCTGCGGGCAGAACACCCTGAATGCCCACCTCCATCTTGGGCCTTGGGGCCTAAATTCACATTTTTCTACTGGGAAGGCCTAATGTGGGGCAGCCAGCAACTGCTTGCAAAAGCATCCTGTTACTGTTTTCTTCCTTCTGCCAGAGGAAGAAAAGGCAACCTCCACAAGGATGTTCTGTCACGATTGCTCTGCAGGAGAGAGCTCGTAAACCTAGGCCTCTCTGCACTATGCTCGGATGCTGCGGGCAAAACACCCTGGGCACCCAGCTGAAGCCTGGGCCTAGGGGTCAAAATTCGCATTTTTCTCCCACAGAGCCCTAATGCGGGGCTGCATAGCAACTGCTCTCAAAAGTCTCCCATTGCTGTTTTCTTCCTTCTGACAGAGCTAGTTTTACTCCCTGCTTCAGCATTTCAGCACCCAGCGGGTGGCCCACCACTTCTCGACTGAGGCCCATGGGGGTGCCAGGCGCCCTCGATCAGATGATGCCAGTATGGCTCCCAGACCTCTCAGACACACCCCTGCAGCCTCCTTCCCCATGGGAAGGACCACACTGACCTAGGAATGTCTTTGCAAGGCTCGGAAAATGCAGGGAGACACAAGACCCTGACTCGGGAATTGAGGCCCTTGGAGCAGGCCCAGAGGTCTGGCATCTGAGAAGCCAAGCACTTGCTGTGAGATAGAGGCCTGAATATCCACTCTCTGGGGCTGCCATTTCTGCCTCTAAGGAAAATAGCATCCTCAGAGGCTGCGGGGAGCTGCCCGTGAGAACAGGGTCCTTTGTCCGAAGGACACAACTCTGGGAGCTGCCTCAGTCCTTGAGGGTTTGCTTGCAAACATACCTCTCTGTCCCGCTACCCCAGAGATTAGGCGCTTATTTACTGCAGACACCTGGAGTTCTGTGCAAACTTCTCACTCACAGAGAAATGTTATCTGGTGTAAGAAATGATAACAGGGTGCCATTTCCATGTTCTCAAGATTTCTTGTGACTGTTTGTAAGATGTATAGGTCAACCAAGAAAAAATGTCAACTGTCTTGTCTTTCTCACGCTCTTCTGTATAAATATAAGATGCTAAATAAAGTTGGTGTCAGACTGCGTCCCTTCGTAGAGACGTGTCTGAACCTCTCGACCCCATCTTTGTTGTAGTCTCTTGCTTTAGTTTCTTTCTTAGCCCCGCCGTGCACGTTCTTGGGACCTGATCGACTTTGCCGGCTGGCACCGGCAGGTGGCGCCTGAACAGGGACTTGGGAATTGGAGCGCGACGACAGCCGCTGCCCATCAAGATTGAGGTAAGTAACAAGGAATTCCTAATTAATTAAAGTAAAGGGCAGGGAGTGTTACTGTCAAGAGTAATAAATCATGGGACAAGGCAATAGCCGCCAGTTATTTGTACATATGTTGAAAACTATGTTAAAAGGTAGGAGAATTCATGTAAATAAGTTACAGCTAGAAAAGTTTTTACTTTTTATAGAAGAGGTTTGTCCCTGGTTTCCAGAAGAAGAAACCGTTAGTCTGGAAACTTGGAAAAAAGTAAGAAAACAATTGCAGACATATTATTCCTTGCATGATCCCAATCGTGTTCCTGTGGATGTTTTTTCTTTGTAGACTCTCATAAGAGACTGTCTGGATCCTGAACATGAGGGACATAAAATTCAAACGGCTCTCAGGGATTCCACAGAACCCAAAGTTGCAGAGCCTTCCACCCCTCCGCCTGAGCCTATTTATGCTGTGCCTGAGGGAACAGCTTGTAAGGCTAGAGAGAGTGATGATGTGTTAAGCTCTGATGAACAGAAAGAGTTAAATGAACAAGCGGCTCAGTACCATAGAGAAGATATGCCTTGGGAAATGATGGTTAACATGCAATCCCCCTCAGGAAAAGGGGAATTAAAGCATTCAGGGCTTTCTGAAGAACAGCTGGAGAATTTAATTCAGAAGATTGTTATAGCAGTAAAAAAGGATGCACAGGGAGACTCCCACTCCAGCCAGCCTGTGCATCCAGCATATCCTCCCTTGGTTCTTGCTGGACTCGATCCACCTCCACCTTTGGTAGAACCACGAGAGCTTATATCTATCCCTGCTTCTTTGCCTGGTGAAAACGTAAAAATTAAAAGTGAGATATTATTATCTCCCCTTCAACAAGCAATTAAGCGAGCTAATGAAGAAAGAGAACATATTCCCGGGTTTTCAGAAATCTATCCAGTGTTTGAAAATGCTCAACAACAGAGGTATTATAAACCGCTGCCCTTTAAACAACTGAGAGTTAAAAATGACTTGTGCACAATACAGCCTGACTGTGCCCTTTACTCAGGCTATTATAGAGGCTTTAGGAAATCAAAATCTGCCACCTAATGATTGGAAACAGGTTGCTCAGGCTTGTTTATCTGGAGAAGATTATTTACTATGAAAATCTGAGTTTGCTGAACAGTGTGGGATCACAGCCGATATCAATCGACGACAGGGACTAAACACCACTTGTAAAATAATAGTGGGAAAAGGAGATTATTGAGACATTAATAATCAACTTAATTATTTGCCTAGAGCCTACCCTCAGATTAGTGCTGTGGCTCTACGAGCATGAAATAAACTTCCAAATTCTGATAAAAAGACTAAAGATTTATCTAAAATTCGCCAGGGGCCAGATAAACCATATCAAGATTTTGTTGCCCGCCTGCTTGAGACAATTGGTAAAATGATAGGAGATGAACAGGCGGGAATAGTGTTGGCTAAACAGCTTGCTTATGTTTCAGTTTAGCGACAATTGGGTTATTGCCTTAGCTGGTTTTAGTAGACGGCTTGATAATCATTATCCCTCAGATAAAATTTTACAATTTGCTCACTATCACCAATTTCTTTTTCCAAAAATGTTGTTTCTCAGCCCCTTGCCGACGCCTTAACTGTATTTACTGATGGCTCTTCTAATGGAATAGCTAGTTTGATTATACAGGACAATACTGCCGCCTGGTGTACTAATTATAAGTCTGCTCAAAAAGTAGGACTATTTGCCGTTTTTCAGGCTCTATTACAAATTTCTGCTCCATTTAGTTTATATTCTGACAGTATATCATAAGAGCCTTAAACACTATTGAGACTGTTCTATTTATTGGTACCCTGAATTCTACTATTCAAACTCTTTTTCGTGATATACAACATTTAATTTGCTCCAGAGTTAATAAATGCTATTTTGGTCATATTCGTGCTCACTCTGGGCTTCCTAGACCTTTAGCATGAGACAATGCTTTGGCTGATGAAGCTACACATATGATATTTCCTTCATTGGAACAAATGGCAAAAACTTCTCACAGCTTACACCATCAAAACAGTAATAACTTAAGACTTCAATTTGACATTATTCGAGAAGCTGCCAGACAGATTGTTAAACAATGTCAAACATGTCCTCAATTTTTTAGTGTTCCCCATTACGGAATTAATCCCCAAAGATTGTTGCCAAATGATATATGACAAATGGATGTTACCCATATTCCTGAATTTGGTAAACAAATTTTGTTCATGTTACTATTGACACCTTCTCCGGCTTTTTACATGCCTCTCTACAATCCGGAGAAGCTAACAAACATTGTATAGCTCATTGCATTAAATGTTTTGCTGTTATGGGAACCCCTAAGACCATAAAAACAGACAATGGTCCACGATACACTGTAAAAAATTTTCAACTATTTTGTACATAATTGTCTATCTCACATAAAACAGGTATCCCTTATAATCCTCAAGGTCAAAAAAGTATTGAACAGACACATCAAACTCTCAAGCATCAATTACAAAACTAAAAAAAGGGGAAATTGTATCCCAATACCCCCTCCAACTCTCTAAACCATACTTTATCTGTTCTAAATTTTTTACAATTAGATATAAGTGGCCGTTCAGCAACACAGCGATTTTAGAACTTTGATGCACAAACAATAAGACCTAAAGTCTTTTGGAAAGACCCACTTGTGAGAAAATGGTATAGACCAGATCCTGCACTAATCTGAGGACGAGGACATGTTTGTGTTTTCCCACAAGATGCCGAAGCGCCACGCTGGCTGCCAAAAAGGTTGGTACGCACGGCGGAGACGATCTCTAAGAAACCAGATGAAGAGATTGACGATTCAAGAACATGATGAATTACCATCTTGGCAACAACTTCAGACATTGATTCGAGAGTTACAAAATCATGTTGCTGTACAGGGCGATCCAATATCACCTTTAAGCTTCCTGATAACCTTATTAATTATCTTAAATCAGATTAACACTGCACACTCTGAAGAATATTCAAATGCTTACTGGGCTTATTTTCCCGACCCTCCCCTTCTCCAATCAGTGGACTGGGAGGGTCAATCCATAACTGTTTTATTTCTTACACCTTGTTTAATTAAAAAACTGATTGATGATCTATAGATGATAAAGACTTCCATCTATGGAAATGGTCTTTGGTTAAAAGAACATAAGCATGCACCTATATAAAAAAAAAAAAAAAAAAAAAAAAGGAGAGATGCGGGGAGCTGCCCGTGAGAACGGGGTCCTTTGTCTGAAGGACACAGCTCCGGGAGCTGCCTCAGTCCTTGAGGGTTTGCTTGCAAACATAGCTCTCTGTCCCGCCCCCCAGAGATTAGGCGCTTATTTACTGCAGACACCTGGAGTTCTGTGCAAACTTCTCACTCACAGAGAAATGTTATCTGGTGTAAGAAATAATAACAGGGTGCCATTCCCATGCTCTCAAGATTTCTTGTGACTGTTTGTAAGATGTATAGGTCAACCAAGAAAAAATGTCAACTATCTTGTCTTTCTCACGCTCTTCCGTATAAATATAAGATGCTAAATTAAGTTGGTGTCAGACTACGTCCCTTCGTGGAGACGTGTCTGAACCTCTCGACCCCATCTTTGTTGTAGTCTCTTGCTTTAGTTTCTTTCTTAGCCCCGTCGGGCACGTTCTCGGGACCTGATCAACTTTGCCGGCTGGCACCGGCAAGAGGCCTGTGTTCTGAGTCAAACTCAGCTGAGATGTGCTGGCTGAGTTCAATTTTCTGGGGTTATGGCCCCTGAGGCCCTGCGCCCAGGGAGGCCTCCCACTCTCCCAAGGAATGTCAAGGCAACCTCCACATGGCTGTTCTGTCACGTTTGCTCTGCAGGAGAGAGCTCGTGAGCCTAGGTCTGTCTGCACCATGCTCGGATCCTGTGGGGAGAACACCCTGGGCACCCAATTGGATCCCAGGCCTAGAGGCCAAAATTCACATTTTTCTCCCAGGGAGCCCTAATGCAGGGCGGCCCAACAACTGCTCTCAATTGTCTCCTATTGCTGTTTTCTTCCTTCTGACAGAGCTAGCTTTGCTTGCCGCTTCAGCATTTCAGCAATCATGGGGCGGCCCGCAACTCCTTGCTTTGGGCCCATGGGGGTGCCAGGCACCCTCGACCAGGTGACCTCAAAATGACTCCTGGCCCCCTCAGACACACTCCTGCAGCCTCTTTCCCCATGGGCAGAACTTCACTGACCTAGAAATGTTTTTATAAGCCTCAGAAAGTGCAAGGAGACATACGGCCCTGACTGAGGAATTGAGGCCTTCAGAGCAGGCCCAGAGGTCTGGCGTCTGAGGAACCAAACACTTGCTGCAAGATAGAGGCCTGAAAACCCACTCTCAGGGGCTTCCTTTACTGCCTCCAAGAAGATAGCATCCCCAGCCTCCTGAGGGCTAAGAGTCACACCCAGCTGGGAAGAATGGTTGGAAAGTCATTTTTCAGTGGCAATGGCCCCTGAGGCCCTGCACCCAGGGAGGGCTCCCACACCCTCAGGGAAAATCAAGGCAACCTCTACAGAACTTTTCTGTTACGTTTGCTCTGCAGGAGAGAGCTAGTGATCCTAGGTCCGTCTGCACCATGCTCGAATCCTGCAGGGAGAACACCCTGGGCACCCACCTATATCCCGAGCCTAGGGTCCAAAATTCACATTTTTCTCCTGGGGACCCCTAAAGCCGGGTGGCCCAGCAATGCTTGCAAATGCCTCCAGTTGCTATTTTCTTCCTTCTGACACAGCTAGCTTTGCTCCCTGCTTCAGCATTTCAGCAGCCATGGGGCAGCCCACAACACTTATCCAGGTCTCCAGGGGTCAGATGTCAGCTTCCATTGACCAGGTGAACCCAGCATGGCTCCTGGGCCCCTCAGACACACTCCTTCAGCCTCCTTCCCCATGGGTAGGACCGCACTGACCTAGAAATGTGTTTTCAAAGCTCAGAAAGTGCAGGGAGACACAAGGCCCTGACTTGGGAATTGAGGCCCTTGGACCAGGCCTGGAAGTCTGGTGTCTGAGGAGCCAAGCACTTGCTGTGAGAGAGAGAGGTCTGAAAATCCACTCTCTGGGGCTTCCTTTCCTTCCTCCAAGGAAGATAGCATCCCCAGCTACCTGTGGGCTGAGAGTCAAACCCGGCAGGAAGTGCTGGCTGAGACGTCATTTTTGGTGGCAATGGCCCCTGAGGTCCTGCACCCATTGAGGGCTACCACACTTCCAGGGAAAGTCAAGGTAACCTCCACACTGCTCTTCCCTTTTGTTTGCTCTTCAAGAGAGAGCTAGTGTGCCTAGGTCTGTCTGCACCATGCTCAAATGCTACGGGGAGAACACCCTGGGCACCCACATGGATCCCAGGCCTAGGAGACAAAGCTCACATTTTTCAACCAGGGAGCCTTAAGGCGGGGCAGCCCAGCAGCTACTTGCAAAGGCATCCCGTTGCTGTTTGTTTCATTCTGCCAGAACTAGCTTTGCTCCCCATTTTGGCATTTCTGCAGTCAGTGGGCATCCTGCCACTCCTCACCAGGGGCCCACAGGAGGTTCCAGGCTCCCTCCACCAGGTGACCCCAGTATGGCACCTGGCCCCCTCAGACACAGTCCTACAGCCTCCTTCCCCATGGTTTGGACCACGGTGACCTAAGAATGTGTTTGCAAGACTTGGAAAGTGCAGGGAGACAGAAGGCCCTGACTCAGGAATTGAGGCCCTTGGAGTATGCTCAGAGATCTGGCGTCTGAGGACCCCAGAACTTGCTGCAAGATAGAAAAATCGGCCCTAATCTCAAGATGAGTTTGGTAATGTGGGGCTCTTCTAAAGCTGTGATGGGGATTTCGGGCTTCCTCTCGTGTTGCAACAGGTAACTTGGGGAACCTCTTGAGTTTCATGAAGGGAGTCAAGCCTCCTTTCAAGTTGCGAGCTCAGAATTGCTCTCGAGGTGCTGCAAGGGAAAAGGCCCCTTACCACATTGAGGTGGGAATCTCGTAGTTTTTCTTGAGTTGTGGCAAGAACCTTGGGGTTCCTCTCGAGTTGAAACAAAGTTCTCAGGGAACCTCTGGATTCCTCAGTGAAATCAGGCCTCCTTTCAAGTTGTGAGGGGCACCTTGGGATTCCTCTCAAGTCACTGAAGAGGAATAGGGTCTCTTCTCGAGTTTAGGCAGGAAACTGAGGTTTCCTCTCCAGTTGCAAGAGGGATCTCGGGGTTCCTATCGAGTTTCAACAGGGAAGTCAGGCCTCGGCTCGTGTTGAGGTATGGAAATCCGCTTTCCTCTTGTGTCGTTAAAGGGGTTTCAGGCCTCCTGTCAAGTTCAGGTGGGAAACTTGGGCTTTTTCTAGAGGTGCAACAGGGGAGTCAGACCTCCCTTCATGTAGTGAGGTTCCATTTGAGTCGGTGCAGGGGAATCAGGCCCTGTCCTATGTTGAGGGGGAATTCGGTGTCCTTTTGACCTGCGGCAGGAACAGCAGGGTTTCTCTCGAGTTTCAATAGGTGAGACAAGCCTGCTCTTGAGGTGCTAGGGGAAACTCAGGATTCCTCTAGAGTCTAAGTAAGGAAATCGACCCTCATCTCAAGATGAGGTGGGGAACAAGAGGCTCTTCTGCATTGTGGCAGGAAACTCGGAGTTCCTCTCTAGTAAAGACGGGTATCTCGGGGAACCTCTTGAGTTGCATTAAGGTTGTGAAGCCTCCTTTCGAGTTTTGAGAGGGAGCTTGGGATTTCTCTCGAGGTGCTGCAGGGGAAAAGGGCCTCATCTCTCATTGAGGGGAGTAGTTTTCTCGAGTTGCGGCGGGAAGCTTGGGGTTCCTCTCGAGTTGCGATGGGGACCTCAGGGAACCTTTCCTGTTGCCTCAGGGAAGTCAAGTCTCCTTTTGAGTTGCGAGAGGGGTAGGGAATTGCTCTCAAGGCACTGCAGGGAAATTGGACCTAATCTCGCACTGAAAGAAGAATCTCGAGGTGTTTCTCGAGTTGCAGCGGGAAGCTTTGGGTTCATCTCGAGTTGCACCAGGGAACTCTGGAAACCTCTCATGTTGCTTCAGGTAAGTCAGGCCTCCTTTCAAGTTCTGAGGGTCACCTCGGGATTTCTCTCAACTTGCTGCAGGGGAATCGGGCTTCATCTAGACTTAAGGCGGGAAACTCAGGGCTCCTCAAGTTGAGACAGGGATCTCAGGGTTCCTATCGAGTTTCAAAAGGGGAGTCAGTCGTCCTCTCGTGTTTAGGCATGAAATTCCGCTTTCCTCTCGAGTTGTAAAAGGGGTGTCAGGCCTCCTGTCAAGTTGAGGTGGGGAAATTGGGCTTTTTTAGAGGTATAACAGGGGAGTCAGACCTCCTTTTTTGTTGTGAGGAGATAAGTGGGGTTCCATTCGAGTCAGTGCAGGGGAATCATGCCTTATCTAGAATTGAGGGAGAACTCGGCATCCTTTTGAATTGTGACAGGAACTGCGGGGTTCCTCTAGAGTTTCAATAGGTGAGACAGGCCGCCTCTCCAGGTGCTAGGGGACAGTTGGGATTCCTCTCAAGTCGAAGCAGGGGAATTGACCCTCATCTCGAGATGAGGTGGGAGACATGGGGCTCTCCCCGAGTTGTGGTGGGAAACTCAGGGTTGCTCTCGTGTGCTGACAGGTATCTCAGGGAACCTCTTAAGTTGCATAAAGGGAGTTAAGCCTTCTTTCGAGTTTCGAGTGAGAACTTGAGATTGCTCTTGAGGCATTGCAGGGTAAAAGGGCCTCATCTCGGGTTGATGGAGGAATCGCATGGTTTTTCTCTATTTGCAGAGGGAAGCTTAGTGTTCCTCTCGAGTTATGACGGGGATCTCAGGGAACCTCTCATGTTGCCTCAGGGAAGTCAGCCCTCGTTTCAAGTTTCGAGTGTCATCTCAGGAAATCTCTTGAGTCTCTGCAGGGGAATTGGGCCTCATCTCGAGTTAGGGTGGGAAACTCAGGGCTCCTCTCCAGTTGAGACAGGGATCTCGGGGTTCCTATTGACTTTTAACAGGGGAGACAGGAATTGTCTCGTGTTGAGGCATTTCCTCTCGAGGTGTAAATGGGGTCTCAGGCCTGTCATGTTTAGGCTGGGAAGTGGGCTTTTTTGTAGGTGAAACAGGGGAGTCAGACATCCCTTCTTGTGAGGGGATACCAGGGTTCCATTCAAGTCAGTGCAGGGGAACAAAAACTTATCTCAAGCTGAGGGGAGACTCAGTGTCCTTATAACTTGCAGCAGGAAACTCGGGGTTCCTCTCAACTTGCAATATATGAGACAGGCACGCTCTTCAGGTACGAGGGGAAAGTTGAGATTCCTCTTGAGAAGAAGCAGGGGAATTGGCCCTCATCTCAAGATGAGGTGGGGAACATGGGGCTCTTCTTGCGTTGTAGCGGGAAACTCAGGGTTCCTCTTGAGTAGCGACCCATACCTCGGGGATACTCTTGAGTTGCATAAACGGAGTTAAGCTTCTATTGAGTTCTGAGAGGGAACTTGGGATTGTTCTTGAGGCGCTGCAGGGGAAAGGGGGCTCATCTTGTGTTAACAGGGGAATCTCGTGATTTTTCTCGAGTTGCAGCGGGAAGCATGGGATTCCTCTCGAGGTGAGACAGGGACTTCAGGAAATCTCTCATCTTGCCTCAGGGAAGTCATGTCTCTTTTCAAGTGGGATTGCTCTCGAGTCACTGCAGGGGAATGGGGCCTCATCTTGAAGTGAGGGGGGAATCTCGTGTTGTTTCTTGAATTGTGGCAGGAAGTTTTGGATTCATCTTGAGTTGGGACAGGGAACTCAGGGAACCTCTCATGTTGCCTCAGGAAAGTCAAACCTCATTTCAAGTTGTGAGGAGCATGTCGGGATTGCTCTCGAGTCGTTGCAGGGGATTAGGGACTCTTCTCAAACTGAGGTGGGAATCAGGGGAGTCAGATCTCCTTTCCTATTGTGAGGGGATACTCCATGTTCCATCCGAGTCAGTGCAGGGGAATCAGGCCTTATCTCGAGTTGAAGGGAGACTGGTTGTTCTTTCGCCTTGAGGCAGGAACAGCGGGGTTCCTCTCGAGTTTCAACAGGTGAGATAGGCCTGCTCTTGAGGTGCAAGGGGAAAGTCGGGATTCCTCTTGAGTTGAAGCAGGGGAATCATCCCTCATCTCGAGATGAGGTGGGGAACACGGGGCTCTTCTCAAGCTGCAGCGGGAAACTAGGGATTCCTCTCAAGTTGTGACAGGTAACTCTGGGAACCTCTTGAAATGCATAAAGGGAGCCAAGCCTTCTTTCACATTTCAACTGGGAACTCTGGATTGCTTTCAAGGCCCTGCAGGGGAAAAGAGCCTCATCTAGCTTTGAAGGGGGAATCTCGTGGTTTTTCTTGAGTTGCAGCTTGAAGCATGAGGTTCCTCTCGAGTTGCGATGGGGACCCCAGGGAACCTCTCGTCTTGCCTCAGGGAAGTCAAATCTTCTTTCGAGATGCGAGTGGTGTGTGGGATTGCTCTCGAGTCACTGCAAGAGAATTGAGCCTTATCTCGCATTCAGGGGGGAATCTCCTGATGTTTCTCGAGTTGTGGCGGGAAGCTTTGGGTTCCTCTTGCGTTGTGATGTGGTCCTCTGGGTACCTCTCATGTTGTTTCAGGGAAGTCAGGCCTCCTTTCCAGTTGCGGGGGACACCTCAGGATTCCTCTCGAGTCCCTGCAGGGGAATAGGGCCTCATCTCGAGTGGAGGTATGAAATTCAGGGTTCCTCTTCAGTTGCGACAGGGATCTCAGAGTTCCTATCGTGTTTCAACAAGTGAGTTGCCCTCATCTTGTTTTGAGGCATATAACTCCTCTTTCCTCTCGAGTTGTAAAAGGGATGTCAGGACTCCTGTCGGATTCAGGTGGGGAATTTGGGCTTTTTCTAGATGTGCAACAGGAGAGTCAGGCCTCCTTTAATGTTGTGAGGAGATAGTAGCGGTTCCATTTGAGTTGGTGCAGAGGAAGCAGGCCTTGTCTCAAGCTGAGGGGGAACTTGGTGTCCTTTTGATTTGTGGCAGGAACCACAGGGTTCCTCTCAGGTTTCAGTAGGTGAGAAAGGCCTCCTCTTGATGTGCGAGTGGTAAGTTGTGTTTCTGACGAGTCAAAGCGGAGGAATTGGCTCTCATCTTGAGATGAGTTGGGGAACATGGGGCCCTTCTTGAGTTGTGACAGAAGACTCAGTTTTCCTCTCAAGTGGCGACATAATCTTGGGGAATCTCTTGAGTTGCATAAATGGTGTAAAGCCCTCGTTTCGAGTTTCAAGAGAGAACTCAGTATTGTTCTCGAGGTGCTGCTGGGGAAAAGGGCCTCATCTCACTTTGAGGGGGGAATCTCTTTGTGTTTCTCGAATTGTGGTGGGAAGGTTTGGGATCCTCTTGAGTTGCAACGAGGATGTCAGGGAACCCCTTATGTTGCCTCAGAGATGTCAGACTTCCTTTCAAGTTGTGTGGGGCACCTCAGGATTCTTCTCGAGTCACTGCAGCTGAATAGGCCCTCATTTCACAGAGAGGGGCGAATCTTGTGGTTTTTCTCATTTTGAGGCATGGATCTCTGCTTTCTTCCCAAGTTGTAAAATGGGTGTCAGGTCTCCTGTTACGTTGAGGCTGGGAACTTGGGCCTTTTTGTAGGTGCAATAGTGGAGTCAGATCTCTATTCGTGTAGTGATGGCATACCTGGGGTTCCATTCTAGTCGCTGCAGGGGAATAGGGCCTCATCTCGAGTTAAGAGGTAATCTTGTGGTTTTTCTCGAGTTGCAGTGGGAAGCTTGGAACTCAAACTCCTGTTGAGTTTCGATGGGGACCTCAGGGAGCCTCTCATCTTGCCTCAGGGAAGTCAAGTCTCCTTTCGAGATGCAAGAGGGAGCGTGGGATTGTTTTCAAGTCGTTGCCAGGGAATAGGGCCTCATCTCAAGTTGAAGCAGGAAACTCAGGGTTCCTCTCCATTTGGGACAGGGATCTTGGGATTCCTATTGAGTTTCAACAGGGTATCAAGCCTTGGCTCGTGTTGAGGCATGAAACTCTGCTTCCCTCTCGAGTTGGAAAAGGGGTGTCAGGTCACCTTTCCAATTGAGGTGGGGAGCTGAGGCTTTTTCTAGAGGTGCAACAAGGGAGTCAGACCTCCCTTCGTGTTGTGAGGGGATACTCAGTATTCCATTCAAGTTGGTGCAGGGGAATCAGGCTTTATCTTAAGTTGAGGGAGAACTTGGTGTACTTCTGACTTGTGGCAGGAACCTCGGGATTCCTCTTGAGTTTCAATAGGTGAGAAAGGTCTCCTCTTGAGTTGTGAGGGGAAAGTCAGGATTCCCCTCGAGACAAAGCAGGGGAATCAGCCCTCATCTCACAATGAGGTGGGGAACAGGGGGCTCTTCTCAAGTTGTGTCAGGAAACTCGTGGTTCAGCTTGAGTGGTGATGGGTATCTCTATTCTTGAGTTGCATAAAGGGAGTCAAGCTTCCTGTTTAGTTTCAAGAAGGAACTTGAGATTGATCTTGAGGTGCTGCAGGGGAAAAGGGCCTCATCTTGCGTTAATGGAG
This sequence comes from Bos javanicus, assembly GCF_032452875.1. Taxonomy (NCBI): domain Eukaryota; kingdom Metazoa; phylum Chordata; class Mammalia; order Artiodactyla; family Bovidae; genus Bos; species Bos javanicus. Next base: position 944,410 of record NC_083871.1, on the reverse strand, counting down.
GAATCTTGTGGTTTTTCTCGAGTTGCAGCGGGAAGATTGGGGTTCCTCTCAAGTTGTGATGGGGACTTCAGGGAACCTTCGTGTTGCCTCAGGGAAGTCCTTCTCTTTTCAAGTTGGGAGGGGGAGCACGGGATTGCTCCGGAGTCACTGCAGGGGAATCGGACCTCATCTTGTATTTAACAGGCAATCTCTGGTGTTTCTAGAGTTATGGCAGAAAACTCGGGGTTCCTCTCAAGTTTCGATGGGGACCTCAGGTAGCCTGTCTCCTTGCCTCATAAGTCAAGTTTCCTTTCGAGTTACATGGGGAGCGCAGTATTCGTTTCGACTCCCTGCAGGGAAATTGGGCCTCATCACGCATTGATGGGGAAATCTCATGGTTTATCTCGAGTTGCCACAGGACTCGAGGTGCGATGGAGACCTCAGAGAGCCTCTTGTCTTGTCTCGGGGAAGTCTAGTCTCGTTTCGAGTTGTGAGGGGGAGCGGGGGAGAGCTCTCAAGTCACTGCAGGGAAATCCAACCTCATCTCATTGATCAGGGAATCTCGTGGTGTTACTTGAGTTGCAGCAGGAAGGCTTGCGATCCTCTCGAGTTGTGACAGGGACCTCAGGGAACCTCTCATGTTGCCTCAGGGAAGTCAGGCCTCCTTTCAAGTTCCGAGGGGCACCTTGGGAATCCTCTGGAGCCTCTGCAGAAAAATAGGGCCACTTCTTGATTTGAGGTGGGAAACTCAAGGTTCCTCTCCAGTTTCAAGAGGAATCTAGGGGTTCCTATTGAGTTTCTACAGGGGAGTCAGGGCTCATCTCTTTTTCAGATATGGAATTCTGCTTTCCTCTAGAGTTTTAAAAGAGGTGTCAGGCCTCCTGTTGAGTTGAGGCGGGGAATGTGGGCTTTTTTAGAGGTGCAACAGGGAAGTCAGACCTCCTTTCATGTTGTGAGGGGATATTTGGGGTTCCATTCAAGTCAGTGCATGGGAATCAGTCCTTATGTCGAGTTGAGGGGAACTCGGTGTCCTTTCGACTTGTGGCAGGTACTGCGGGGTTCCTCTTGATTTTCAATAGTTGAGACAGGACTCCTCTTGAAGTAAGGGGAAAGTTGGGATTCCTGTCAAGTCCAAGCTGGAGAGTTGTCCCTCATCTGGAGATGAATTGGGGAACACGGGGCTCTTCTCGAGTTGTGTCAGGTGACCCAGTGTTCCACTCCAGTGGGGACGGGTATCTAGGGGAACCTCTTGAGTTGTATGAAGGGAGTCAAGCCTCCTTTCGAGTTTCGATAAGGAACTTGGAATTTCTCTGGATGCACTGCAGGGGGAAAGGGCCTCATCTCGCATTGAGGGGGGAATCTCGTGATTTTTCTCAAGTTGCGGCAGGAAGCTTGGGGTTACTCTCAAGCTGCGACGGGGACTTCAGGGAACGTCTTCTGTTGCCTCAGGGAAGTCAAGTTTCCTTTCGAGTTGCGAGGGGGAGAGTGGTATTTCTCTCAAATCACTGCAGGGGAATCGGGCCTTATTTCATTTTGAGGCAGAAATCTCATGGTGTCTCTCGAGTTGAGGCAGGATGCTTTGAGTTCCTCTCGAGATGTGACGGAGACCTCAGGGAACCTCTCATGTTGCCTCAGGGAAGTCAGGCCTCCTTTTAAGTTGCATGGGCCACCTTATCCTCTCAAGTCCTTGCAGGGGAATAGGGCCTCATTTCGAGTTGAGATGGGAAACTCACGGCGACATTGATCTCAGGGTTCCTATTGTGTTTCAACAGGGGAGTCAATCCTCGTCTCATGTTGAGGCATGGAACTTTGCTTTCATCTCGAGTTGTAAATGTGGGGTCAGGCCTCCTGTAGAGTTCAGTAGGAACGTGGGCCTTTTCTAGAGGTGCAACAGGGGTGTCAAACCTCCTTTTGTGTTGTGAGGGCATACTCAGGGTTCCACTCGAGTCAGTGCAGGGGAACCAGGCCTTATCTCGAGTTGAGGCAGAACTCGGTGTCCTTTTGACTTGTGGCAGGAACCGTAGGGTCCCTCTCTAGTTTCAGTAGGTGAGAAAGGCCTCCTCTTGAGGCGCAGGGGGAAAGACAGGATTCCTCTCAAGACAGAGCAGGGGAATTGGCCCTCATCTCGATACGATGTGGGGAACACAGGGTTCTTCTCAAGTTTTGGCGGGAAACTCGTGGTTCCTCTAAAGTTGCGACGGGTATCTTGGGGAATCTCTTGAGTTGCATAAAGGCAATCTAGCTTCCTTTTGAGTTTCGAGAGGGAACTCGTGATTGCTCTCGACAGGCTGTAGGGGAAAAAGGCCTCATGTCGCGTTGAGGGGGGAATCTCGTGGTTTTTCTCGAGTTGCAGCTGGAAGCTTGGGGTTCTTCTGGCGTTCTTTGGGGACCTTAGGGAACCTCTCGTGTTGCCTCAGGGAAGTCAAGTCTCCTTTCAAGTTTAGAGGAGAAGCACGGGGTTCCTCTCGAGTCACTGCAGGGGAATCGGGCCTCATCTCGCACTGAGTGGGGAATCTCGTGATGTTTCTCGAGTTGTGGCTGGAAGCTTTGGGTTCGTCTCGGGTTGCGAAGGGAACCTCAGGGAAGTCAGGCCTCCTTTCAAGTTGCGAGAGGCACCTCGGGATTCTTCTCGAGTCGCCACAGGGGTATAGGGCCTCATCTTGAGTTGAGATGGGAAATTCAGGTCTGCTCTCCAGTTGTGACAGGGATCTTTGGGTTCCTATCGAGTTTCATCAGAGGAAATCAGGCCTCATCTAATTTTGAAGCATGGAACTCGGTTTTCCTCTCTAGTTGTAAAAGGGGTGTCAGTCCTCCTGTCGATTTGAGGTGGGGAACTTGGGCCTTTTCTAGAGGTGCAACAGGGGAGTCAGACCTCCTTTCATGTTGTGAGGGGATACTCGGGGTTCCACTAGAGTCGGTGCAGGGGAATCAGGCCTTATCTCACGTTGAGGGGAACTCGGTGTTCTTTTGACTTGAGGCACGAACCTTGGAGTTCCTCTCAAGTTTCAATAGGTTATATAGGCCTCCTCTTGAGGTGCGAGGGGAAAGTCAGAATTCCTCTCGAGACAAAGCAGGGGATCTGGGCTTCATCTCGAGATTAGGTGGAGAATACAAGGCTCTTCTCAAATTGTGGTGAGACACTCGAGGTTCCTCTCGAGTTGTGACAGGTATCTCGGGGAACCTCTTGTCTTGCATAAAGGGTGTCAAGCTTCCTTTCAAGTTTCGAGAGGGAACTTGGGATTGCTATCTAGGGAATGCAGGGGAAAGGCCTAATTTTGCATTGAAGGGGGAATCTCGTGTTTTTTGTGGACTTGTGGTTTGAAGCTTGGGGTTCTTCTCAACTTCCAACAGGGACCTCAGGGAACTTCTCATAGTGCCTCAGGGCACTCAGGATTCCTTTCAAGTTGTAAAAGGCACCTCAGGATTCCTCTCGAGTCCCTGCAGGGGAATAGGGCCTCATCTCGAGTTTAGGCAGAAACGTCATAGTTCCTCCTCAGTTGGGACAGGGATATCTGGGCTCCTTATCGAGTTTCAACAGGGGAGTCAGGCCTCATCTCATGTTGTGGCATGGAACTCGACTTTCCTCTTGAGTTGTAAAAGGGGGGTCAAGCCTCCTTTCGAGTTTCAAGGGGGAACTCAGGATTGACCTCGAGGTGCTGCAGGGTAAAAGGACCTCATTTCGAGTTGAGACGGGAAATTCAGGATTCCTCTTCAGTTGCGACATGGATCTCGGGGTATGTAACTTCGCTTTCATCTCGAGTTGTAAAAGGCGTGTCAGGCCTCCTGTAGGGTTGAGGCGGGAAATGGCTTTTTTCTAGAGGTTGCAACAGAGGAGTCAGACTTCCCATCATATTCTGAGGGAATACTCGGGTTTCCACTCTAGTCGGTGCAGGGGAATCAGGCCTTATCTCAAGTTGAGGGGGAACTCGATGTCCTTTTGAATTGCAGCACGAGCCTCGGAGCGCCTCTGAAGTTTCAATAGGTGAGACAGGCCTCCTCTTGAGGTGTGAGGGGAAAGTTGGAATTCCTCTCGAGATGAAGCATGGGATCTGGGCCTCATCTCGAGATGAGGTGGAGAACACGGGGCTCTTCTCGAGTTGTGGTGAGATACTCGAGGTTACTCTTAAGTTGCAATAGGTATCTTGGGGATGTCCACAGCCTCCAGGGTGACCCTACCTTCCAGTCATGTACCTGGGGTCATATATCCACAGTCTCCTGGGTAGAGCACCCTCCCCAGACTCTGCACATGGGGTCACACATCCACAGCCCCCAAGTGACCCCAACTCCCAGGCCCTGCATTTGGGTTCTCACATCCACGGTCTCCAGGGTGAAACACTCTCATGCCCTGAACCTGAGGGAACATGTCCACAATCTTCAGGATGACCTTACCTCCCAGTCATGTATCTGGGGTCACTTGTCCAGTCTCCCCGGTGAGAACCCTTCCCAGAATCTGCACATGGAGTCACGTGTCCACATTCCCCGAGTGACCCCAACTCCTAGAACCTGTACCTGGGGTCACATGTCCAGTCTCCAGGGTAACGCCAGTTCTCCAAAAATTGTACCTGAGGTCAAACGTCTACTCTTTCCAGGGACACCACACTTCACATACCATACACCTGTGGTCACACTTTCACAATCTCCATGGTGACCCCTTCCCCATTTTGTGCCTGGACCACATTACCACAGTCTATAGGGTGATAGACCTCTCCAGACCGTGTACCTGGAATCACACGTCCAGAATCTCCAGGGCAGACCACTTCCGGAACCTGCACCTTGGGTAACATGTCCGGAATCCAGGCTGACACCCCTCTCCAGACCCTGCACCTGGGGTCACATGGCCACAATATTCAGTGACAACCTCTTGACCCTGGACCTGGGGACACATTTCCACAGTATCTAGTATGACACTCCTCTGCAAAAACTGTACCTGGGCTTACATGTCCAGAGTCTCCAATGTGACCTTACCCCCCAGACCAAGTAACAAGGATCACATGTTCACAGTCCAGGGTAATCCCACCTCCCAGAACTTATACATGGCATTATATCTTCACAGTCTCCATGGTGACCTCCTCCCAGACCGTGCACCTGGGATCACATGTCCACAGTCTCAGAGTGACCCCACCTCTGAGACACTACACCTGGAGTCACATATCCATGGTCCCCAGAGTTTACCCCTCTCAGACCCTGTACCTGGGGTTACATGTCCATAGTCTCCATGGTGACCCCCTCCCAGACCATGCACCTGAGATCACATGTCCACAGTGACCCCACCTCTGACACCCTACACCTGGGTTCACAGGTCTATAGTCCCCAGGTTTACCCCTCCCAGTCCCTGTACTTGGGCTTACACGTCCATAGTCTCCATGGTGACTCTCGAGTCCAGCTCAACAGCACAGGTTCCTAAAAGCATGGCATGGCAAAAGAATGAGAAACATTCAAAAAAGTTACAGTGGGGATCAGGGGACCAACACCACCATGAGGTGAAGGTGCCCAAATTGATCTTCTGTTTGCTTTATTATACTTTTTGAGACTAGCTTGTACGTGCTTACAGGAGCATAGCAGGCCGGATGGCCTTCAATGATAATCTTGTGCAGTTAATATTTAGTATTTTTGTATCCCTGTTTTTCTGCCTCAAGGACAAAGACCTAATTAATCTTTATGTGCCTCCCAGGTGACAAAAAGAGGAACAGTCTGTTGATGGCTTTCCAACCCCAGCATACAGCCTGCTTTCAAGATATTTTTTGTTCCTTCTTGGATTCCTTCAGGAGTGACATGCTGAGTCATGTCCTCTCAGCAAGATTGATTAACTCTTTTGCCAGGACTTTAAGTAGGCTTGTCTCCTACAGGTGACCCCCTCCCATATCCTGCACATTGATAAGAGGACCAGAGTCTACAGGGTGACAAACCACCCCAGACACTTTACCTGGGGTCACATGTCCCTCCTGGATGAGCCCACCTCCAGGCACTGTACCTTGAGTCACACGACCACAGTGTGTGAGGTGACAGCACCTCCCACACTCTGCACCTAGGGTCACATGTTCACAGTCTCCAAGGTGACTCTATCCCAGACCATGCACCTGGGGTAACCTGTCAATAATCCCAAGAGTGACCCCACTTTTCAAACCTTGCACTTGAGGTCACATGTCCACAATCTCCATGGTGACTCCATCCCAGACCATATACACTGGGACACACGTCCACACTTTTCAGGGTCAGTCTCTTCCCCAGACACTGCACTTTGTGTCTCTTGTGCACAGTCCCCAGGATGACCCCACATCCCAGAATCTGTAGTGGGGGACAAGCATACACAGTCTCCAGGGATATCCCACCTCACAGACCCTTCATCTAGGGTTGCATGTCCAAAGACACCAGGGTGACCCCACTTTCTAGACCCTGCACTTGGGGTCATATGTCCACAGTATCCAGGGTGACTCCTCTTGACCCTGGACCTGGGGACACATTTCCAGTGTCCAGGGTGACACCCCTCCACAGATACTATACCTGGGGGTCACACATCCTCAGTCTCCAAGGTGATCCAGACCCCCAGACCGAGCAACTAGGATCACACGTCCCAAAGTCTAGGGTAACTCCACCTCCCAGACCATATACCTGGCATCACATGTCCACGGTCTCCATGGTGACCCCTTCCCAGACCATTTACCTGGGATTTAATGTGGCTCAGACGGTAAAGCATCTACCTGCAATGTGGGAGACTGGGTTCGATCCCTGGCTTGGGAAGATCTTCTGGAGAAGGAAATGGCAACCCACTCCAGTACTCTTGCCTGGAGAATTCCATGGACTGAGGAGCCTGGTGGGCTACAGTCCATGGAGTCGCAAAGAGTTGGACACAACTTCACTTTCACTTTCACTTATCCAGGGAGACCCCTATTCCCAAACCCCACACTTTTAGTCACATGTCCACAGTTCCCAGGATGACCTCACCTCCAAGACCCAGTAACTGGGGCCACATGTCCACAGTCGCCAGGGTGACCCCACCTCCCAGACCCTGCACCTGGAGTCACATGTACATAGTCTCCTGGGTTACCCACTTCCAGACCATATACATGTTGTTACAAGTCCACAGTCTCCTGGGTCAGCCTCTTCTGCACTTTGGGTCACATGTCCACAGTCTCCAAAATGAACCCACCTCCCAGAACCTGTAATGGGAGACACGTGGACTCAGTCTCCAGGGAGACCCCACCTCATAGACCCTCTCCAGGGTGATGGCACCTCCTAGACCCTGTGCCTGGGGTCACATGTCCACAGTATCCAGGGTGACCTACTTTCGACCCTGGACCTGGGGTCACATTTCCATAGTGCCTAGGGTGACATCCCTCTGCAGACACTGTGCATGGGGTCACATGTCCACAGTCTCCAGGGTGACCCTGCCACCCAGACCGAGCAACTAGGATCACATATCCACATTACAGGGTTACCCCACCTCCCAGAGCCTAAACCTGGAGTCGTACATCCATAGTCTCCATGGTGACTCCCTCATAGACCATGCACCCGGGATCATATGACCACTGTCTCCAGGTTGACTCCCACACAACCCTGCACTTGGGGTCACATTTCCAAAATCTCTAGGGTGACACTTCTCCCTAGATCCTGTACCTAGGGTCACAGCTGCACAATCTCCAGAGTGACCCCACATCCCAGACTCTGCACCTGGGGTCACATGTCCACAATCGGCAGTGTAACCCCAAGTCCTACACACTATATCTGGATTCACAGGTCTAGTCTCTATGGTGACCCCTTCCCATACCATGCACCTAGGATCACACATCCACAGTCTGCAGGGAGAAACGCCTCCCCAAACTGCACTTTGAATCACACATCCACAGTCCTCAAGGGGACTATACCTCCCAGACCCTGTACCTAGGGTCACATGTACAGTCTCTGGGGACACCACCTCACAGAACCTGCACTTGGGGTCACATGTCCACAGTGTCCGGTGTGAACCCACCTCCCAGACTCTGTACCTGGGACACATGTCCACAGTCTTTAGGGTGACCCCCCCTCCCAGATCCTGTACCTGGGAAGAAATATTTTCAGCCTCCCAAGTGACACCTTCCCAGACCCTGTACATGGGGGTCACACTTCCACAATGTCCTATGTGACAGCCCTTCCCAGATCCTGAACCTGGTGTCACATGTCCAGAGTCTCCAGAATGGCCTCTATCCCAGACTCTGTACCTGGGGTTACATGTCCACAGTCTCCAGGGTGACAATACTCCCCATATTTTGTACATGGTGTCACATCCACATTCTCCAGGGTGACCCAAGCTCGCTGTCCCTGTATTGGTGTCTTACAACCACAGTCTACAGGGAACTTCGCCTCTCAGACCCTACACCTGGGGTCACATGTCCATTATCTCCAGGATGACCCCACATCCCAGACCATGTGCCTGGGGCCATATGTCTAACAATCTCCCAGGTGATCTCCCTCCCCAGAACCTGCACCTGGGGTCACATGTCGACAGTCTCCAAGGTGACCTGTCTCCATACACCTAGCACCTGGGGTCAAACATGCACACTCTCCAGGATGACAACCCTCCCATACCTTGTTCCTGGGGTTATATGTCCACAGTCTCCATTGTGACACCCACCTACCAGACCCTGCACCTGTGGTCACCTAACCACGGTCTCCAGGGTGACAATACTCCCCAGATTGTGTACATGGGGGTCACACGTCCACATTCTCTAGAGTGACCCAACCTCCCTGACCTTGTACTGTGATATCACAATCACAGTATTCAGGATAACCATCCTCCCAGACCCTGCACCTGGCTTCTCACATCCACAGTCTTCGGGGTAAATCCTTCCCAGACCCTTCACCTGGGGTCACAAATCCACGGGCTCCAGGTTGAACTTTTAGAAGTACCTGAACCTGGGGTCACATGTGCACAGTCTTCTTGATGACACCCCTCCTAGACCCTGCACCTGGCTTCCTGCGTCCACAGTCTCCAGGGTAGATCCTTCCCAGACCCTTCACCTGGGGTCACAGTCTCCTTGATGACACCCCTCCCAGACCCTGTACTTGGGATCACATTTCCAGTTTCCAGGGTAACCTCCCCTCCCAGAACCTACATGTGGAGTCACACGTACAGAATCTCCAGGGTGACCCCACCTCACCAGAATTTTTACTTTGGGTCACATGACCACAGTTTCTAGGGTGACCCCACCTCATTGGAACTTTTAGCTCTGGTCATATGTCCACAGTCTCCAGGGTGACACACCTCCAGACCCTGTACCTGTGGTCACACGTCCACAGACTTCAGGGTGACTCACCACACCTGTTTAAGCAGCTGGGATCACCTGTCCATAGTCTTCAGAGTAACCTCCCCCTCACAAACCCTACACCTGATGTGACATGTCTACAGTTTCCAGGGTGACAACTTCTCAGACCTTGTACCTGAGGTCACATGTCTTCAGTCCCCAAGGTGACCCCTCCCAAGCACTGTCTTTGGGTTCACAGGTCCACAGTCTCTTCTGTGACCTTCCTGTCATATGCTGTACTCAGGGTCACATTCCACAGTCTCCAGGGTGATACCCTTTCCAAGACACTATACATGGGTCACACATCCACAGTCTTTAGGGTGACAACCCTCCCAGACCCTGTACCTGTTGTCATACTTCCACAATATCCAGGGTGATTCCCTACCCAGATACTGCACCTGGTGTCACATGTCCACAGTCTCCAGTGTGACCTACCTCACAGACCCTGCACCTAGGGTAACATATACACCATCTCTGAAAGGTTGTTGTTGAATCACACGAATATACCAGGATTCTTGGCCCCTGGAGGAGAAGAATTCAATCCGGGGCCAGAGACAAGGCTTGATCGCTCAGAGCTTTTGTGTAATAAAGTTTTATTAAAGTATAAAGGAGATAGAGAAAGCTTCTGACATAGGCATCAGAAGGGGGCAGAAAGAGTACCCCCTGCTAGTCTTTAGCTGGATGTTATATAGTCACTAGCAGTCTGTTAATGAAAGAAAGGAATGTCTTAAAATTTAGAATGGCACCAGGCCCCTCACCCGTAAGATGCATTTTGGGATAATCTTGGCCCTAAATGGTTTATCCTGGGCCATAAAATGATTAACTTGAATCTTGAAGAAGGGCAGACCACCATACAAATAGTTTCATTTACATAGATTAGGGGAACAATATCCATACTGGTTTGTCAAGTAGGTTCTGGGCCAAGAGGCGGAACCGACTTGGAGACAGAGTTTGGGGTAAAGGCATAGTACATTAGCATAGCTTAAGACAAACATTTCCATAAGAAAAAGGCATTGGTTATCTCTAGGCTCAAGAATAGCTAACTTCAGGCGAAACCAGGTGTCATTATGGCCACACAGTATTTTAAGAGAAACCTCCCTTTAAATTTGTATAGAGAAGGAAAAAATATTGCTAGTTTGTTTCCTCCTGCCGCTTAAGAGAGGTAAAAATGTCTGACACTTGCAGGCTATTTCCTCCATTTGGAGAACCCTGGCCTTCCTGCCTGTTACCCTCTCATCTCCAGGTGACCTCACCTCCCAGATGATGTACCTGGGAGTCAGATGTCACTGACTCCATGGTGAGTAACCTCTCAAGTCTCTGCACCTAGGGTTACACTTCCACACTCCTCAGAGTGACCCCACTTCTTAGACCTGACACCTGGGTTCAAACGTCCAGTCTCCAGGGTGACCCCACCTCCAAGACCTGACCCTGGTGTCACTCGTCCAGTCTCCTTGGTGAACCCACCTCCCAGACCATTTACCTGAAATTACATTTCCAGTTTCCAGAGGCAGAGTCTGCCTCTCAGACCCTACACCTGGGGTCACATGTCCACAGTCTCCACGATGAAACCTTCCCAACCCTGCACCTGGGTCGCACGTCCACAAGCTACAGGGTGACATCCTCCCAGACCCTGGACTGGGGTCACATGTCTACAGTCTGAAGGATGACCCCACCTTCCAGACCCTGCACCTGTCTCACACTTAAACAGTCTCCATGTGACTGCTCCTGATCCTGCACCTGGGGTCACATTTCTACAGTCCCCTGGATGACACCTCTCCCAGGTCCTGTACCTGGGTTCCCATGTGCATTATCTCTATGGTGACCCCTCATCCCAGACCCTGTCCCTGGGGTCAAATATCTGCAATATCCAGTGTTACTCCTCCCAGACCATAAATATGGGGTCACACCTCCACAGTTTCCAGGATGAGCCCACCTCCAGACCCTCTACCTGAAGTCACAAGTCCACAGTATTCAGGGTAACCCTCTTCCAGACTCCTTGGATTACATATCAGAGTCTCCAGGGAGAGCCCCCTCACCAAATTTGGCACTTTTAGTCACATGTCCACAATGACTCCTCCTCACAGACTCTGTTCCTGGGGTCACATGACCCCAGCTACTACTGTGTGACCCCACCTTCAACACTCAATACCTGGGGTCACACATCTACTCTTAAGTCCCTGCATATGTACACACTTCACAGAGTGACTCCACCCACCAGAACCTACATCTGGGGTTAAAGGTCCACAATCTCCAGGGTGAACCCACCTCCCAGACTATGTACCTGGCATTACATTTCCAGTTTCCAGAGTAAACCCGCCTCCCAGACCCTACACCTGGGGTCACATGTCCACAGTCTTCCTGGTGAACCCCTCCCAGAACCTACCCTGGGGTACATCCACAGTCTCCTGGGTAATCCCCCTTCCCAGACCCTGTACCAGAGATCAAACTTCCAGTCTCCAAGGTGATCCCCTCCACACACTCTGCACCTGGGGTCACATGTCCAAAACTTCCAGGGTGACCCACCTCCCAGGTCCTGCACCTTCAGTCACATGTCCACAGTCTCCACGGTGAAACCCTCCCGACCTTGCACCTGAGTCACATGTCCACAAACTCCAGGGTGACACCCTCTCAGACTCTGGACCAGGGTCACATGTCTGCAGTCTGAAGGGTGATCCCATCTCCCAACCCTGTACCTGTGGTCACACTTAAGTAGTTCCCAGGGTGACTGCTCCTGATCCTGCACTTGGGGTAACATCTCTACAGTCCCCTGGATGACACCTCTCCCAGGTCCTGTACCTGGGGTCACATGTGCATAGTCTCATGTAACCCCCCTTTGCAGATCCTGTACCTGGGGCCATATGTGCATAGTCTCAAGGTGACCCCCCTTTCAGATCCTGTCCCTGGGGTCAAATATCTGCAGTATCCAGAGTAACCCCCCAGACCATAAACATGAGGGGACACCTCCAGTTTCCAGGATAAGCCCACCTCCAGACCCTCGACCAGGGTCACATGTTCACAGTCTTAGGGTAACCCTAACTCCTAGACCCTATACCTGGAGTCACAAGTCTACAGTCTCCATGGTGACCCCCTCCCAGACCATTCACCTTGGATCACACGTCAGAGTCTCCAGGGAAAGCTGCCTCACCAAATCGTTTACTTTTAGTCACACGTCCACAGTCCCTGGGGTGACCCCACCTTGCAGACTCTGTACCTGAGGTCACATGTCTACAGTCTACTGTGTGACCCCACCTCCAACACCTAGTACCTGGGGTCCCATGTTCACAGTCTCCAGGGTGACCCCACTTCTCAGATCCTGCACCTGGAGTCACATATTTACAGTATTCAGTATGACACCCTCTAGATCCTGGACCTGGGGTTATGTTTCCATGGTGTCTAGTGTGATAACGCTCCACAAACACTGTATCTGGGCTCACACATCCACAGTCTCCAGTGTGACCCCACCTCACATACTGAGTCACTGGGATCACACGTCCACAGGCCAGGGCAACCCCATCTCCCAAGCCATATACCTAGAGTCATCCAGTCTCCATGGTGACCTCCTCCCAGGTGATGTACCTGGGATCACATGTCCACAGTCTCAAGGTGACCCCACCTCTGAGTGCCTACACCCGGAGTCACATGTCCACAATCCCCAGGGTTTACCCCTCCCGAACTCTGTACCTAGGGTTACACGTCCACATTCTCCACGGTGACCTGCCTCCCAGACCTTGCATGTTGGTAACATGTCCAGAGTCTACAGGGTGACAAACCATCCCAGACACTTTACCTTAGGTCACACATCAACAGTCACCTGGATAAACCCATCTCCAGACCCTGTATCTGGGGTCACATGACCAGTTTTCAGGGTGACAGCACCTTCCTGACACTGCACCTAGGATTGCAAGTCCATGGTCTACAAGGTCTACTCTTTCCCACACCATGCACCTGGAGTAACCTGTCAGCAATCCCAAGAGTGATCCTACTTCCCAAACCCTGCACCGGGGCTCACACATCCACAATCTCCAGGGTGAACCACTCCCAGACCATATACCTGGGGTTACATGTCCAAAGTCTCCATGGTGAAACGCCCTCCCAGACCCTCAACCTGGGGTCACACATCCAGTCTTCAGGGAGAGGACTCCCAAACAGTGCATGGGGTTCACATATCCAGTCTCCTTTGTGAACCCCCTCCAGACTATGCACTTGAATTCACAAGTCCACAGTCTCCAGGGTGACATCCCTCCCAGACCCTGCACCTGGGGTCATATGTCCACAGTCTCCATTGTGACACCCCCTGCCACAACCTGCATCTGGGGTCACATGTCCACAGTCCACCATGGAAAGTCCTCCCCAGATTTGTACATAGGGTCACATGCCCACATTCTTAAGATGACCCAACCTCCCTGACCCTGTACTGTGGTATCATGATCACAGTAACCAAGCTTCACAGACCTGGCACCTGGGTTCTCAGGTCCACGGTCTACATGGTAAACCCCTTCCAGACCCTGCACCTGAGGTAACATGTTCACAGTCTCCAGGGTGACCCCGCCTCCCAGACCAGGTCCCTGGGGAAGTATGTCCACAGTCTCTCGGATGAGCCCCTGCCCCAGACTCTGCACATGGGGTCACACATCCACAGTCCCTGAGAGACCTCACCTCCCAGACCCTGCACCTGAGATCACATGTCCAGTCTCCAGGGTGACCCTACTTTCCCAGACTCTGTACCTGGGGTCACAGTTCCACAGTCTCCAGGGATCTGGAGATCCCCTCTCAAACCTGCACCTGGGTCATACTTCCACTGTCTCTATGGTGGCATCACTGTCCAAACACTACCTGTGGTCACATGTCCACTGTCTTCTCCCAATCATTGGACCTGGGTTCACATATCCCAAAGTATCCTACATGACCCCTATCCTGTCCTTGTACATGAGGTCACACGCCCACAGTCTTCAAGGTGACCCCTGTTGGAGATATGTCTCCAGGACTTGGAAATGGCGAACCTGAAAGAACAACACTTGGACAGTCTCTGCAAGGACTGACAAGTTTATTTCTGCAGTCAAGCCTTTTAATAGGAGCAAGGAACAAAGAGCTTCGAGCATACAGTCAGCAGAACACATAAAAGGCTAGGATATAATCAGTAAAAGATACTTCAAGGAACAGAGCATTCTTAATGACCCATGTATTTATCCATGGCCTATTTTCTCAAGCAACATCTTTAATGTTTAGTTGTTAAATCTAGGCACCGAGCATAGCCAAAGGCAGGAAATGTTCTTCAGCAATCAGTACACAGTGCCTGGGTACTTCTTGCCCTTCGCCATTTTCCCACAGACCTCCTCCTTCAAGGCTATTTTGCACTGTGCCTCCCAACATATCCTTCTTTTGTTTTTAGTTTAAGCATGGCAGCTGTTATTTGGACTCCGTCGTAGGAGGCACGGAGTCTTGAGTAGAGACATCTGTATAGAATTGTGTAGTGCCATACCAAATAGGGTTCCTACTGTAACAATAGATATTAGACTAAGAATGCCAGCAATAAGCCATCCTATTATGCGCCTTGACCTCCTTAAGCCATATTTGAGCAAAACTGAGAGAAGTACAGTCGGTCCATGGTTGTTAGGTTAACAGGAAGCCACAAATCAGATCTTTGCTTGACTATTGCAATGTTGACATAATGATATGAAATAGTATGTTTTAAACATGCATACAAGGCACATGCTGTACAGTTAACAATCTTAGCAGAAAGATCTATATCGAAGTTTCCTACAATAAACATGTATGGGAGGTGCACACAAGATTGGATATAACCTGTACTATCATATAAAAAGGTATAGTTTTGAGGTTTTTAAGGCTTTTGCAGTCCCATACACATTGGCAAAGCGCTCCAATGCAGCAGGAATCTTCCACACGTGCCATTCCTCAGGTCCTATGGTAGGAGTTCAGACACTGACGTTTTCTCTTCGGCTTCTCTATGGTCATTGATGAGACCCTTCGCGTCAGCTGCGTCACTGTCGGGGGAGTCTGGTCTTGGGGTCATTCTCAGTAATGGACATGGTGAAGTGGAACCAAGATTTTTTCTCCATCTGCAACGACAAGACCATAACCTCTGCCTAGGAATCGTAAGATTCCTGGCAACCATTGATTAAACTGCTTATACCATATTGGTGTGTTGGCTTCTAATGGTTTCTTACTGTTTTCCTCTGCAAAATGTCTGTCTGCACGAGTATCAGAACTATCTTTTAGTAAATTTAAAAAATTTAAGGAATAAATAGTTAAAGATAATAACAATTGAGGGTTCATAGGATAAGAAGTGTATCTCCTCTTCCATATTCCCCTTTCTGTTTTAACAAATGAGTTTAAGAGTATGATGTGTTCTTCCGATAATTGCTTGACCCTGGGGATTGTAGGGTATCCCCGTGATGTGTGTTATATTCCATTCCATTAGAAATGAACGAAATGAGTGAGAGTTAAATGCAGGCCCACTATCTGTTTTTAAGACCGAAGGTATTCCCATAACAGGGAAGGTGAGTAAAAGTGCAGAAATGGCGTGTTTGCTGGATTCTGAAGAGACAGGCACTGCCCATATAAAACCTGAAAATGTATCCACTGAGACAAAAAGCAAAGAAAACTTTCCCAAGGAGCAATGAGTGAAGTCAGATTGCCAAAGGGAGTTAGGCTGTTGCCCACGAGGATTAACTCCTGAAACTGTGATACGTAAGTGCAGAGGAGCACAGACATCACAGGATTTAGTGGTATGTCTCACTTCAGTGAGGGGAATATGGTATTTAGAGTGCAATCTTTTAGCATTGGTATGAAGATTAGCGTGTTCATCCATAGCAGATGTAAAGATAGGAGCTGTGAACTTATCAACAGCATCATTCCCTGCTGCCAGGGGGCCAGGTAAACCTGAATGAGCACGTGTATGTGTAATGAAGAAAGGTTCCATACGTGATCGAATTAAGGCTTGAGTCTTTGAAAAGAGAATATATAATCCTTCATCTAGGTTGTATAAAAAGGCGGTAACAAAATCGGGGAAAAGGGAAGCAAGGTATTTGGAATCAGTATAGACATAGAAGTATGATGGTTGAAGAGACAAAAGAGCATATAAAGCATACAATTCAACTCTTTGTACTGAAGAATAGGTAATGGGTAATTTCTCTTTGATATCAGGGCCAACAATCCCAGCTATGCCTTTCTTGTTGCCATCAATGAAATAGGTAGGTGCATTTGAAATAGGCTGGGAGGCAATGATATTAGTTACTATAAATTTAGTAAATTGTAGGAAGTCCCATAATTTTCCTTTCAGCAAATGGAATGAGATAACATTCTGAAAGTCACTTAATGCTATTTGAATGATCATGTTATACTGTAAGGCAATTTGTAATTCCTTTTTTGTCAAAGGGACATGTATTGCATATGGATCAAATCTAGTTAGGGTTTGTACATGGCTCCTTCCTGATACAATTAGCTGTCCTATTGCAATGGCACCCCACCTCAGTACTCTTGCCTGGAAAATCCCATGGATGGAGGAGCCTGGTAGGCTGCAGTCCATGGGGTAGCTAAGAGTCGGACACGACTTGATGACTTCACTTTCACTTTTCACTTTCATGCATTGGAGAAGGAAATGGCAACCCACTCCAGTGTTCTTGCCTGGAGAATCCCAGGGATGGGGGAGCCTGGTAGGCTACCTTCTATGGGGTCACACAGAGTCAGACACGACTGAAGTCACTTAGCATAGCATTGCATTTCTCAATGTATGATACGATTTTCTTTGACTATTTAGTATGTAGATACACCCATTCTATTGGGCTGTTTTGAGCTATGATTGCAGTAGGTGAATGTTTGGTGGGGAATATATATAAATAGATCGGTTGGGTATGGTCCAGCCGAGTTGAGAAAGATTGTTGAATGTGTTTTTCAACAAATTTTAATTCTTCTTTTGCTTTTTTTGTTAGCTGTCTAGGACTATTAGGGTCAGGAGGTCCCTCTAAAATTTTAAATAAATTTTGTAATGCATAGGTGGGAATGCCAATAGCTGATCGAAGCCAATTAATGTCTCCTATCAATTTTTGAAAATCGTTTAGTGTGCATAGAGAATGCACAGAGATTTGAGTTTTTGGAGGTTTTATCTTAGACTCTTCCATAACATGTCCTAGGTAATTAAAGGGTGCTTTCAATTGAATTTTATCTGGCACAACACATAGGCCATGATTTTGAAGAGTGGTGGTGTCTTCGTCATATAACTGTTGTAAACAAAGTTCAGATTCCATGGAAAGGAGTATGTCATCCATATAATGAATTATGAAGGCAGTAGGATATTTATCTCTACTGGGTTGTAATAAAACAGATATGAGATATTGGCAAATGGTAGGAGAGTTCATCATCCCCTGAGATAAAACCTTCCATTGAAATCTTTTAACAGGAGCCATGTGATTTATAGAGGGAACTGAAAAAGCAAAACATTTTCTATCTTTAGGCTGCAAAGGAATAGTAAAAAAGCAGTCTTGTAAATCAATAATAGATACAGGCCATCCTTTTGGCACCATGGAAGGGGAGGGCAATCCAGGTTGTAAGGGCCCCATAGGAATCATAGTATTATTAACATTTCTTAAATCTATCAACATTTGCCATTTTCCTGATTTCTTTTTTATTACAAAAATGGGAGAATTCCATGGGGAAAAGGAAGGCTCTATATGATTTTTCTATAATTGCTCATTTACTAGTTGTGTAAGAGCTGCCAACTTTTCTTTAGTCAGGGGCCATTGAGGTGTCCATACTGGGGCATCAGATTTCCAATCCAGAGGCAGCAGTGTTAACTCAATGGCCCCCATCAAAAAGGCTCATTTAGAGAGATCGTGGCTTTTGTTTGTTCAAGAAAATCCCTTCCCCACAAATTAATAGGGATACTGGTAATATATGGTTTGATGTAAACTACAATTTGATCAGGACCATAAGCTTGTAAATAGGATGCACTGATGAAAGTTTGTGTAGCATCAGCCTCTCCTACCCCTAACAGTCTGGAAGGAGCCACAGCCTTACCCCATTCAAGGGGCCATTCTTCAGTTCTAATAATGGAAATATTGGCTCCTGTATCCAACATACCTGTGAAATTTTTACCCCGTATAAGCGTAAGCATATGCTTTTGATGTTCCTTTAATAAGGTAGATAGTGCGGTGGTAAGGTTGGTGCTACCAAAACCTCCCTGCCTAATTTTATCAGATGCCCTCATTGGTTTGACACATGGCAAAAGTAATAATTGTGCAAAGCATTCCCTTTTTGTAGATATACATTTATTAATTTTACAACATTCACCATGACATGTATCTCTCCTTCATAATCTTCATCCACAACTCCAGTCAATACTACTAAACCTTTCATTATACAGCTGCTACATCCCAAAATTAGTCCAACTGTTCTGGGTGGGATCAGACCATAATATCCAGTGGGGATTTTATGAGGATTGTATAATTCTATTAATTCCATATCATAAGGACTAGGTATATCAATGCAAGCACTCTTAGATGTAGCTGCTTGCAGTGTCGTACTGTTGGGTCCTCCTTTTGTAGTGGGGCTAGAGGATAGCCCCTTTATTAGTTTCCCTGTTGTTTTTGTTGTGCCTCTGGTGTCAATGCATTTCCATTCTTATCGAATTTGGAACGACACTTATTCAACCAATGGAATCCCCTTCTACATTTTGGGCAAACTCCCAGGGGCCTTTTTTTTAATTAGAAGTAAGATTATTTTTAGCTGTTTGCACTGGCATGCGACATTGTTTTTTCATATGGCCGGCCTTCCCACAGTTAAAGCATTTAGCACTGGCACTAGAAACATTGAAAGTTTCTAGTGCCGCTAATTTTGATCTATGGGACATAGATCCGATATCTCTACAAGCTTTCAAATATTCCATAAGAGAACTGGTTTCTCGAATTGGTCTAAGCACAGATCAACATTCCTCATTAGCATTTTCAAAGGCAAGTTGTTTTAAAATAATATTTTGTAAGGTTTCATCTCTGATAGATTTTTTGACGGCATCCTTTAATTTTCCTATAAATTGGGTATATTCCTCCTCATGTCCCTGGGTAATCTTGACAAATGAACCATCATAGTTAACATTATCAACTTTTGCCCATGCTTTGCAAGAAATTTCTGTAATGAAATGCAACATCTGAGGGGTAATATTATCTAATTGTGAAGTCATATCGTCCATGGCTCCCATTCCAGTGAGTATATTATAGGTTAAATTGGAAGGGTTGCCACGAGATTGTTGGTCAGTCATCATTTGTCGGGCCTCATCATCAACCCACATTTGCCACTGAAGTAATTGTTGAGGATTTAGAACCATCTTTGCTACTTGAAAAAAATCATATGGCATCCAATGATCAGCCCATCTTCTGAGGAATTCTACACAGTAAGGAGAAGTAGGTCCATACAGAGTGCATGCTTTCTTAAAGCTGGACAACATACCAAAATCTAGACCAGCCCAAGCATTCTGGCCTTGGGCAGGCTGATCAAACTGTATTGGGAAAGCGAAAGCACAAGCAGGCATCTCAAGAGAAGGAGTGAAATAATTAGAATGAGCAAAGTTAGCAACTGCTGTTACAGATGGAGCAGAAGGAAAAACCTCAGGTTTGGGCTGTCCGTTGAATGAAATGACCTCTGCTCTAAGTGGCTTCAGTTTTGACACATCCTGTACATATACGTCTCCAAGCTGTTTTTCCAGGGATTGTGTCTGATTAAGCATAACATTCTTATATTTCAAAGCACCTTGCTTATAGTGTTCCTTAAGCTCATATTCATGTAAAGACCGAACAGTTTCTACTTCCAAATCAACATTATGCCCTTCAATTTGTTCTATGACAGCCCGTATGAGTGATCATGTAACCCACCATTGAGGGGGAATAGGGACTCCTTGCCAATATGCTCGCAAAACATTATTCTTAACCCTTTTCCATATGTCTAGATCGAGTGTCCCCTCCTCTGGGAACCAAGGATTATGTTCCAGTAAAATATGATAGCAATCATTCAACTGATCTCTTGAAATATTAACACCATTTTGTTTCAGAAAGTGATGCATTATAGAAATGAAAGGAATCTTACTGCTATGTTGTCCCATCCTGCTTTCCTCTTTCTGCAGGACTCACTGCTTTGTTCAGTCTTCCTTCAAGTCCCTATTTTTTGGCACCACTTGTTGGAGATATGTCTCCAGGACTAGGAAATGGCGAACCTGAAAGAACAACACTTGGACAGTCTCTGCAAGGACTGACAAGTGTATTTCTGCAGTCAAGCCTTTTTATAGGAGCAAGGAACAAAGAGCTTAGAGCATACAGCCAGCAGAACACGTACAAGGCTAGGAAATAATCAGTAAAAGATACTTCAAGGAACAGAGCATTCTTTTTTTTTAAATTTTATTTTATTTTTAAACTTAACATAATTGTATTAGTTTTGCCAAATATCAAAATGAATCCGCCACAGGTATACATGTGCTCCCCATCCTGAACCCTCCTCCCTCCCCATACCATCCCTCTGGGTCGTCCCAGTGCACTAGCCCCAAGCATCCAGTATAGTGCATCGAACCTGGACTGGCAACTCGTTTCTTACATGATATTTTACATGTTTCAATGTCATTCTCCCAAATCTTCCCACCCTCTCCCTCTCCCACAGAGTCCATAAGACTGTTCTATACATCAGTGTCTCTTTTGCTGTCTCGTACACCGGGTTATTGGTACCATTTTTCTAAATTCCATATATATGCATTAGTATACTGTATTGGTGTTTTTCTTTATGGCTTACTTCACTCTGTATAATAGGCTCCAGTTTCATCCACCTCATTAGAACTGATTCAAATGTATCCTTTTTAATGGCTGAGTAATACTCCATTGTGTATACGTACCACAGCATTCTTATACATTCATCTGCTGATGGACATCTAGGTTGCTTCCATGTCCTGGCTATTATAAACAGTGCTGCAATGAACATTGGGGTACACGTGTCTCTTTCCCTTCTGGTTATCTCAGTGTGTATGCCTAGCAGTGGGATTTCTGGATCATAAGGCAGTTCTATTTCCAGTTTTTTAAGGAATCTCCACACTGTTCTCCATAGTGGCTGTACTAGTTTGCATTCCCACCAACAGTGTAAGAGGGTTCCCTTTTCTCCACACCCTCTCCAGCATTTATTATTTGTAGACTTTTGGATTGCAGCCATTCTGACTGGTGTGAAATGGTACCTCATAGTGGTTTTGATTTGCATTTCTCTGATAATGAGTGATGTTGAGCATCTTTTCATGTGTTTGTTAGCCATCTGTATGTCTTCTTTGGAGAAATGTCTATTTAGTTCTTTGGCCCATTTTTTTATGGGGTCATTTATTTTTCTGGAGTTGAGCTGTAGAAATTGCTTGTATATTTTTGAGATTAGTTGTTTGTCAGTTGCTTCATTTGCTATTATTTTCTCCCATTCTGAAGGCTGTCTTTTCACCTTGCTAATAGTTTCCTTTGATGTGCAGAAGCTTTTAAGGTTAATTAGGTCCCACTTGTTTATTTTTGCTTTTATTTCCAATATTCTGGGAGGTTGGTCATAGAGGATCCTGCTGTGATGTATGTCAGAGAGTGTTTTGCCTATGTTCTCCTCTAGGAGTTTTATAGTTTCTGGTCTTACGTTTAGATCTTTAATCCATTTTGAGTTTATTTTTGTGTATGGTGTTAGAAAGTGGTCTAGTTTCATTCTTTTACAAGTGGTTGACCAGATTTCCCAGCACCACTTGTTAAAGAGATTGTCTTTAATCCATTGTATATTCTTGCCTCCTGTGTCAAAGATAAGGTGTGCATATGTGCATGGATTTATCTCTGGGCTTTCTGTTTTGTTCCATTGATCTATATTTCTGTCTTTGTGCCAGTACCATACTGTCTTGATAAACTTCCAAACTCATTCTATGAGGCCACCATCACCCTAATACCAAAACCTGACAAAGATTCCACAAAAAAAGAAAACTACAGGCCAATATCACTGATGAACATAGATGCAAAAATCCTTAACAAAATTCTAGCAATCAGAATTCATCAACACATTAAAAAGATCATACACCATGACCAAGTGGGCTTTATCCCAGGGATGCAAGGATTCTTCAATATCCGCAAATCAATCAATGTAATACACCACATTAACAAATTGAAAAATAAAAACCATATGATTATCTCAATAGATGCAGAGAAAGCCTTTGACAAAATTCAACACCCATTTATGATAAAAACTCTCCAGAAAGCAGGAATAGAAGGAACATACCTCAACATAATAAAAGCTATATATGACAAACCCACAGCAAACATTATCCTCAATGGTGAAAAATTGAAAGCATTTCCTCTAAAGTCAGGAACAAGACAAGGGTGCCCACTTTCACCATTACTATTCAACATAGTTTTGGAAGTTTTGGCCACAGCAATCAGATCAGAAAAAGAAATAAAAGGAATCCAAATTGGAAAAGAAGAAGTAAAACTCTCACTGTTTGCAGATGACATGATCCTGTACATAGAAAACCCTAAAGACTCCACCAGAAAATTACTAGAACTAATCAATGACTATAGTAAAGTTGCAGGATATAAAATCAACACACAGAAATCCCTTGCATTCCTATACACTAATAATGAGAAAACAGAAAGAGAAATTAAGGAAACAGTTCCATTCACCATTGCAACGGAAAGAGTAAAATACTTAGAAATATATCTACCTAAAGAAACTAAAGACCTATATATAGAAAACTATAAAACACTGGTGAAAGAAATCAAAGAGGACACTAATAGATGGAGAAATATACCATGTTCATGGATTGGAAGAATCAATATAGTGAAAATGAGTATACTACCCAAAGCAAT
The DNA here is from genome assembly GCF_032452875.1 of Bos javanicus. Classification (NCBI taxonomy): domain Eukaryota; kingdom Metazoa; phylum Chordata; class Mammalia; order Artiodactyla; family Bovidae; genus Bos; species Bos javanicus. The sequence continues at coordinate 921,297 of NC_083871.1, read as the reverse complement.
TTATAGATTCAATGCAATCCCTATCAAGCTACCAACAGTATTCTTCACAGAGCTAGAACAAATAATTTCACAATTTGTATGGAAATACAAAAAACCTCGAATAGCCAAAGTGATCTTGAAAAAGAAGAATGGAACTGGAGGAATCAACCTATCTGACTTCAGGCTCTACTACAAAGGAACAGAGCATTCTTAACGACCCATGTATTTATCCATGACCCATTTTCTCAAGCAACGTCTTTAATGCTTAACTGTTAAATCTAGGTGCCGAGCATAGCCAAAGGCAGGAAATGTTCTTCAGCAATTAGTACACAATGCCTGGGTACTTCTGGCCCTTTGCCATTTTCCCACGGACCTCCTCCTTCAAGGCTATTTTGCACTGTGCCTCCCAACTTCCAAACCCTTTACCTGGGATTACATGTCCTCAGGCTCCAGGGTGAACCTACCTCATCAGAACTTTTAGCTGTGGTCACACATCCATAGTCTCCAGGATAACACACCCCCAGGCCCTGTACCTGTGGTCACACATCTACAGAGTTCAGAGTGACCCCATCACACCAGTCCAAGCACCAGGGATCATATGTCTACAATATCCAAGGTAACCACTCATAACAGACCTACACCTGGGGTCATATGTCCAGTTTCCAGGTTGACACCCTCCCAGAACCTTTCCCTGAGATCTGCTGCTGCTGCTGCTAAGTCGCTTCAGTCGTGTCCGACCCCATGCGACCCCATAGACGGCAGCCCACCAGGCTCCCCCATCCCTGGGATTCTCCAGGCAAGAACACTGGAGTGGGTTGCCATTTCCATCTCCAATGCATGAAAGTGAAAAGTGAAAGTGAAGTTGCTCAGTCGTGTTTGACTCTTTGCGACCCCATGGACTGCAGCCTACCAGGCTCCTCCATCCATGGGATTTTCCAGGCAAGAGTACTGGAGTGGGGTGCCATTGCCTTCTCCGTTTCCTGAGATCACACATCTTCAAATCCCAGGGTGTCCTCTCCCAGACACTGTACTTGAGGTCACATAGCCAAAGTCTCTACTGTGACTATCTTCCCAGACACTGAAATTAGGTTCACATGTCCACAATTTCCAGGTTGATGCCCTTTCCCAGACCTTGTACCTGGTTCACACATCCACAGTCTCTGGGCTGACACTCTTCCCCAGACTCTGTACCTGGGGTCACACTTCCGTAATATCCATGGTGACATCCCTGCCCAATCCTGCACCTGGTGTCACATGTCCACAGTCTCCAGCATTACCTCCCTCCCATACCCTGCACCCGAGATCATATTTCCACAGTCTCTAGTGTGACTCCCCACCCAGACTCTGTACCTAGGGTCAAATATCTGCATTCTCCAGTGTGACACCCTTACAAACCCTGCACCTGCAGTCACACATCAACAGTCTCCAAGGTGACCCACCTCCAAACACACTGCACTTGGGGTCAAACATGCACAGTTTCCAGGGTGACACCCCTCCCAGACCCTGAACCTGAGGTCACACACCCACAGTCCAGGGCAAGGACTCCTAAACATAGCAACTGGGCTCCCATATTCAAAATCTCCTATGTGACCAGCCACCAAATCCTGCATTTGGGTTCACATGTCCACAGTTCCCCAGGACACACTCCCAGACCCTGTAGCTGAAGTCACATGTCTTCAGTCCCCAGGGTGACCCCTCCCAGACCCTGTACTTGGGGTTACATGTCCACAGTCCCCAAGTGATCCCACCTCCCAGATCCTGTGCCTGGAGTCACAAGTCCACTGTCTCAGGGAGACAACACCTCTCAGACCATGCACCTGGGGTCACAAGTTCACAGTCTCCAGGGTGATCCCTTCCTGAACCTGCACCTGGGGTTACATTTCCACTGTCTATAGGGTGACACATGTACCCAGAGGCTGTACCTGGAATAAGATGTCCAGAATCTCCAGAATGACCTCCTTCCAAAACCTGCACCTGGGGTAACATGTCCAGAGTCTTCAGGCTGACACCCTTCCCTAGACCCTGTACCTGGGATCACATGGCCACAGTCTCCACGATGAACTCCCTCACAGACCCTGTACCTGAGGTCATATTTCCACCATCTCCAGGGTGATTACCTTCCCAGACCATGTACATATCCAGTATCCAGCCTGGATATTTACATCTGGTATCTTTTATCCAGTCTCCAGCCTGACTCCACCTCCAAGTCTCTATACTAGGGTTCAAAACTCCACAGTCTCCAGTATGACCCCACCTCCCAGACACTATACCTGGGGTCACACATCCGCGGTTTCCAGGGTAAACCTCCTCTCTGGTCCTGCAACTGGGGTCACAAGTCCGCAGTCAGCAGGGTGCCCCACATCAGCAAACCCTGCACCTGGGGTCACATGTTAGTCTACGGGGAGAACCTTCTTGCCAGATCCTGAACCTGGGGTCACACATTCACAGTCTCCAGAGTGACCCCACCTCCCAGACCTTTCATCTAGGGTCACAGGTCCACAGGCCCTAGGGTGACCCGTTTGAAATACCTGCACCTGGGTCATATATCCAGAGTGTACTTGGTGACACCCCACCATGACCTGGGGTCACATTTCTAGTTTCCACAGTAACCTCCCCTCTCAGACCCTGCACCTGAGGTCACACCTCCAGAGTCTCTGGGGTGACTGCACCTCACTAGTATTTGTACCTTGGGTTACATGTCCACAGTCTCGGGTGATCCCACCTCATCAAAACTTTTACATGTGGTCACACCTCCATAGTCTCCAGAGTGACCACCACTCCCAGACGATGAACATCTAGTCACACGTCCATAGTCTCCAGGGTGGCACTGCCCAGGACACTGAACCCATGGTCACACATCTACAGACTTCAAGGTGACCCAACAACTACAGTCTGAACACCTGGGATCACACATCCACAGTCTCAAGGGTAACCTTTCCTCACAGACACTACACCTGGGGGTACATTTCCACAGTCTACTGTGACCATCCTCCCAGGCCCTGTACCTGGGGTCACATGTCCACAGTCTCCAGGGTGACATAGTCTAGGACACTTAACCTGTGGTCACATGTTCACAGACTTCAATGTGACACTACAACTACGGTTCAAGCACTTGGGATCACACATCCACAGTCTCCAGGGTAACCTTCCCTCACAGATACCACTCATAGATACTACAGTTCAGTTCAGTTGCTCAGTCATGTCCAACTCTTTGCGACCCCATGAATCGCAGCACGCCAGGCCTCCCTGTCCATCACAAACTCCCGGAGTTCACTCAGACTCACGTCCATCGAGTCAGTGATGCCATCCAGCCATTTCATCCTCTGTCATCCCCTTCTCCTCCTGCCCCCAATCCCTCCCAGCATCAGAGTCTTTTCCAATGAGTCAACTCTTCGCATGAGGTGGCCAAAGTACTGGGGTTTCAGCTTTAGCATCATTCCTTCCAAAGAAATCCCAGGGCTGATCTCCTTCAGAATGGACTGGTTGGATCCCCTTGCAGTCCAAGGGACGCTCAAGAGTCTTCTCCAACACCACAGTTCAAAGGCATCAATTCTTCAGTGCTCAGCTGTCTTCACAGTCCAACTCTCACATCCATACATGACCACAGGAAAAACCATAGCCTTGACTAGACGGACCTTTGTTGGCAAAGTAATGTCTCTGCTTTTGAATATGCTATCTAGGTTGGTCAAAACTTTCCTTCCAAGGAGTAAGCGTCTTTTAATTTCATGGCTGCAGTCACCATCTGCAGTGATTTTGGAGCCCAAAAAAATAAAGTCTGATACTGTTTCCACTGTTTCCCCATCTATTTCCCATGAAGTGATGGGACCAGATGACATGATCTTCGTTTTCTGAATGTTGAGTTTTAAGCCAACTTTTTCACTCTCCTCTTTCACTTTCATCAAGAAGCTTTTTAGTTCCTCTTCACTTTCTGCCATAAGGGTGGTGTCATCTGCATCTCTGAGGTGATTGATGTTTCTCCCAGCAATTTTGATTCCAGCCTGTGCTTCTTCCAGCCCAGCATTTTTCATGATGTACTCTGCATATAAGTTAAATAAGCAGGGTGACAATATACAACTTTGACGTACTCCTTTCCCTATTTGGAACCAGTCTGTTGTTCCATGTCCAGTTCTAACTGTTGCTTCCTGACCTGCATACAAGTTTCTCAAGAGGCAGGTCAGATACTACACATGGGGTTAAATTTCCACAGTCTCTATTGTGACCATGCTCCCAGACCCTGTATGTGGGGTTACATGTCCAGTCTCCAGGGTGACAGTCCTCCCCACATCCTGTCTGGAGTGACACATCCACATTCTCCAAGCTGACCCAATCTCCCTGACCCTGTACTGGGGTATCACATCCACTGTCTCTAGGGTGACCAAAACTTCCAGACCCTGAACCTGTATTCTAACCTCCATGGTCACCAGGGTAAATCCCTCCCAGACCCTGCACCTGAGGCAACATGTCCACATTCTCCAGGGTGACCCCACCTCTAAGACCCTTTACCTGGGGTCACATGTCCACTGTCTCCAGAGAGACCACACTTTGCAGACCATGCACCTGTGGTCACATCTTCACAGTCTTCAGGGTGACTCCCTCCTAAACATGCACCTGGGGTAACATTTCTACTGTCTATATGGTGACACACATCTCCGGACACTGTTCCTGGAATCACATGTCCAGAATCTCCAGGTTGACTCACTTCCAGATTCTGCTTCTGGGGTAACATGTCCAGAGTCTCCAGGCTGACACCCCAGCCCAAATCCTGTACTTGGGGTCACATGGCCACAGTCTCCAGGGTAAACCCCCCCACAGACCATGTACCTGAGGTCACATGTCCACCATATCCAGGATAACAACCTTCCAGATCTATGAACATAGGGTCACATGTCCCATATCCAGTGTGAACCCACCTCCCAAAACCTGTACCAGGTTTCAAAACCCCACAGTCTGCACGGTGATCCCACACAACAAGCCCTTCTCCTCATGTCACATGTCCACAGGCTCCAGGGTAACCCCTTCAAAATACCTGCACCTGGATCACATGTCCAGAGTCTCCTTGATGACTCCCCTCCAAGACTCTGTATCTGGGGTCACATTTTCAGTTTCAAGGGTAAACTCACTCCCAAACCCTGCAAATGGGGTCACACGTCCACATCTCCAAGCTGACTTCACTTCACCAGAACATGTACCTTGGGTCACATGTCCAGTCTTTAGGGTAACCCCACTTCATCAGAACTTTAACTGTGGTCACACCTCCACAGTCTCTGGGGTGACCACCATTCTCAGACTCTGAACATCTGGTCACACGTCCATAGTCTCCAGGATGACACCACCGAAGACACTGAATCTGTGGTCACACATCCATAGGTTTCAGGGTGACCCCACAACACTGGTCCGAGCACCTGGGATCACATGTCCACAGCCTCCAGGGTAAGCTCCCACTCAGTCACTACACATGGGGTCACATGTCTGCCTTTTTCCAGGATGACAGCTTCCCAGACTCTGTACCTGGATTCTCACATCCATGGCCCAGGGTAAACCCCTCCCAGACCCTGAACCCGAGATAACATGTTTACAGTCTCCAGGGTGACCCTACCTCCCCGACCCTGCACTTGGGGTCACAAGTCTACTGGCCCCGAATGACCCCACCTCCAAGACCCTGTTCTGAGGTCACACGTCCATAGTGTCCAGGGTGACCCCACCCACTAGACCCTGAACCTGGGATCACATGTTCACCCTCTCCAGGGTAACCACAACTCCTAGACACAATTACTGTAGTTGCATGTCCACAGTCTCCTTGATGATCCCCTCTCAGATCATTTGCCTTGGAGCACATGTGCAGCCTCCAGGGAGAGCGCCCTCCCCAAATGCTTCACTTTGAGTCACACGTCCACAGTCCCCAGGGTGACCCTGCCTCCCAGACCTTACACATGTGGTCACATACACAGTCTCCCGGGTTACCCTGCTTCCAAAACCCAGTACTGGGTTCACACGTCCTCAGTCTCCAGGGTGATCCACTCCCAGACCCTGCATCTAGTGTCACATGTCCACAGTCTTCAGGGTGATCCCCTTCAAATGCTGCATCTGGGATCACACATCCACAGTCCCCAGAATGACAGCCCTCCCCAGACCCTGTACTTGGGTCACATGGCCACAGTCTCCATTGTGACCCCACTTCCAGGCCCTATCAGTTCAGTTCAGTTCAGTCACTCAGTCGTGTCTGACTCTTTGCCACCCCATGAATCGCAGCATGCCAGGCCTCCCTGTCCATCACCAACTCCTGGAGTTCACCCAAACTCATGTCCATCGAGTTGGTGATGCCATCCAAGCATCTCATGCTCTGTCATCCCCTTCTCCTCCTGCCCCCAATCCCTCCAAGAATCAGGGTCTTTTCAAATGAGTCAACACTTTGCATGAGATGGTCAAAGTACTGGAGTTTCAGCCTCAGCATCAGTCCTTCCAATGAACACCCAGGACTAGTCTCCTTTAAAATGGACTGGTTGGATCTCCTTGCAGTCCAAGGAACCCTCAAGAGTCTTCTCCAACACCACAGTTCAAAAGCATCAATTTTTCAGTGCTCAGCTTTCTTCACAGTCCAACTCTCACATCCATACCTGACCACTGGAAAAACCATAGCCTTGACTAGATGGACCTTTGTTGGAAAAGCAATATCTCTGCTTTTTAATATGCTATCTAGGTTAGTCATAACTTTACTTTCAAGGAGTAAACATCTTTTAATTTCATGGCTGCAATTACCATCTGCACCTGGTGTTAAATGTCTGCAGTATCCACGATGACCTCCTCCTAGACCATATACACGGGTCATATGTCCACAGTCTCCAGAGTCAGACTCTTCCCCAGACACTGCATTTTGGGTCACATGTCCACAGTCCCCAGGGTGACCCCACCACCAAGACCCTGTATCTGAGTTCCCACATCCACAGTCTCCAGGGTTACGCCATCTCTCAGACCCAGCACCTGGGTTCACATCCACAGTCTCAAGGTGACCCCCCATCCAGACCCTACACCTGTGGTCACATGTACATAGTCTCCAGGGTTACCCTCTCCCATGCTATATATGTGTTGTCACAAGTCCACAGTCTCCAGGGTCAGCCTCTCCCCCAGACATTGCACTTTAAGCCACATGTTCACTGTCCCAGAAATGAACCCACCTCCCAGAACCTGTACCAGGGTACACGTGTACACAGTCTCCTAGGATACCCCACTTCACAAACCCTGTATTTGGAGTCGCATATTCAAAGTCTCTAGGGTACCCGACCTCCTAGACCCTACATTTGGGGTCAATGTCCACAGTATCCAGGGTGACCCCCCTCGACCCTGGACCTTGGGTCACATTTGCACAGTGTCTACTGGTGACACCCCTCTGCAGACACTGTGCCTGGGGTCACATGTCCCCAGTCTTCAGGGTGACCCCACCCACCAGACTGACCAACTAGGATCATATATCCACAGTTCAGGGTAATCCCACCTCCCAGACCTTATACCTGGAGTCACATGTCAATAATCTCCATGTTGACTCCCTCCCAGACTGTGCACCTGGGTTCACATGACCACCATTTCCAGCATGATCCCATACCGACACTGCACCTGTAGTCATACTTCCACAGTTTCTAGGGTGACACTTCTCTCCAGACTCTGTACCTGGGGTCACACCTGCACAGTCACTGGGTGACACCACACCCCAGACCTTGCACCTGGGGTCACATATTCCATTCGAGTTGCTGCAGAGGAATCAGGCCTTATGTCGAGTTGAGGGGAACTCAGTGTTGTTTCAACTTGTGGCAGGAAACTCGGGATTCCTCTCAAGTTGTGATGGGGATCTAAGGATTCCTCTCAAGTGGCAACAGGGGAATCAGGACTCTTCTCAAGTTGAGGTAGGGAACTTGTGTTTCCTCTAGAGTTGCAGCAGGGGAATTGGACCTCCTCTCGAGTTGCAGCAGAAACACGGAGTTCCTCTCTAGTTGTTGCTGGAAACTCGAGGTTTCCTCTAGAGTTGCTGCAGGGGACTCAGAGCTCCTCTCCATTTGTAGCAGGAAATCAGTGTTCCTCAGGAGTTCCAGTGTGGGATGCAAGATTCCACTGGAGTCATGGTGGGAAACTCGGGGTTCTTCTCGAGTTTGGTTGGTACTCAGGGTTCCTGGGACTTGTGTTAGGGCCTCCTCTCAAGTTCTCTTGGGGCAACTTGTCTCTAGCAAGGATCTGCAGGGGGCTCCTGTCTTGTTGCAGTAACGGGTGGCTGCTCCCTAGTTTTAGCAAGGGACTACTCTCTCCTTGTGGTCCGGGTCTACTCTGTAGTTGTGGGGGTTTCAATTCTCTCCAATGGTGGTGTGCAAGCTCTTCTCTCCTTGTGGTGTGAGGTTCGTCTGTATTAGCAGAAGAGGGGCTCCTGTCCAGTGGGTTCCTCTCAAGTTGTGGTGTAGGGCTCCTCTCTAGGGGTGAAGCTGTGTCCTCTCTAGTTGGGGTGTGCATGTCTCCACGGGGGAGGTCCTCTCTGCTTTTGGTGCTATGGGTTCCTCACTAATATTAGTGGGGTTTCTGTTCTCTAGTTGTGAGGGCCTCAACTAGAGTTCTTTTAGGGAGCTTATCTCCACTGGAGGAACAAGGTCTTCTATCTCAGTGTGATATCCCAGGGGACACCACTCTAGTTGTGCCTGGGGAATCTGCTTCAGTTTTGGCTGGGGAGCCACTCTGTCATTTGGTCCAGTGACCCCTTTTCTTGTTCCAGTCTAGGGATCCTGTGAAACTTCAGCGGGGAACTTGGGGTGCCTCTTGAGTTGCAGCATGTGGCTTGGGGTTCCTTTAGAGTTGTGGTGGAGACTCCTCTGGAGCTGCAGTGGGACAGATCCTCTGTAGTAGTGATGTGCAGGCTGGTCCTTGTCTAAGTGCAATGTGTGGGAGGCCACACCCTAGGTGCAGCATGGGCTACACTCTAATTGCAGTGGGGGTGCGCTCTTTATTTGCTGTGGGTCTGCTCGTCTCCTCTTTAGTTATGGCAGGGGAACTTCTCTTTAATTGTGGTAGTTGGGCTCCTCTCTAGATGTGGTAGAGCGCTCTTCTCAAATTGGGAGTTGGGTAACTCCTCTATGGTTTTAATGAGAAGGGGCACTTTTTCTAGTTGCCATGTGCAGGAAGCTCCTGTCTATTTGTGGCAGGATGTGCCTCCTGCTTAGTTGTGGTCTGAGGCTTCCTCTCTTGTGGTGGTAGAATGCTTCTCTCAAATTGTGTTGGGGTAATCTCATCTTTTTATACTGTTCATGGGGTTCTCAAGGCAAGAATACTGAAGTGGTTTGCCATTCCCTTCTCCAGTGGACCACATTCTGTCAGATCTCTCCACCATGACCCGCCCGTCTTGGGTTAACCAGGGGCATGTCTTAGTTTCATTGAGTTAGACAAGGCTGTGGTCCTAGTGTGATTAGATTGACTAGTTTTCTGTGAGTATGGTTTCATTGTGTCTGCCTTCTGATGCCCTCTTGCAATACCTACCATCTTACTTGGGTTTCTCTTACCTTGGACGAGGGGTATCTCCTCACTGCCGCCCTTCCTGACCTTCAATGTGGGATAGCCTCTCTAGGCCCTCTTGCACCCGTGCAGCCACCACTCCTTGGATGTGGGGTAACTCCTCTCGGCCGCTGTCCCTGACCTTGGACACTGGGTAGCTCCTCTCAGCTGCAGCCCCTGACCTCGGACTTGGGTAGCTCTTCTCGGCCATTCCTGCACCGTTACAGCCTGGCACTCTCGGCCACTGCCTCTGACTTCAGACGTGGGGTAACTCCTCTTGGCCACCGCTCTTCGGGCACGGGGTCCTCCCGGCTTCTGGCACTCTCAGCCACTACCTCCTGACCTCGGACGTGGGGTAGCTCCTCTCGGCCGTGCTTACTACACCGGCTGCAGCTGCTGCTGCACTTAGTAAGCAGGGAAAACCACTAGACCATTCAGTTATGACCTAAATCAAATCCCTTATGATTATATAGTGGAAGTGAGAAATAGATTTAAGGGCCTAGATCTGATAGAGTGTCTGATGAACTATGGAATGAGGTTCATGACATTGTACAGGAGACAGGGATCAAGACCATCCCCATGGAAAAGAAATGCAAAAAAGCAAAATGGCTGTCTGGGGAGGCCTTACAAATAGCTGTGAAAAGAAGAGAAGTGAAAAGCAAAGGAGAAAAGGAAAGATATAAACATCTGAATGCAGAGTTCCAAAGAATAGCAAGAAGAGATAGGAAAGCTTTCTTCAGTGATCAATGCAAAGAAATGGAGGAAAACAACAGAATGGGAAAGACTAGAGATCTCTTCAAGAAAATTAGAGATACCAAGGGAACGTTTCATGCAAAGATGGGCTCAATAAAGGACAGAAATGGTATGGACCTAACAGAAGCAGAAGATATTAAGAAGAGATGGCAAGAATACACAGAAGAATTTACAAAAAAGATCTTCACGACCCAGAGAATCACTATGGTGTGGTCACTGACCTAGAGCCAGACATCCTGGAATATGAAGTCAAGTGGGCCTTAGAAAGCATCACTACGATCAAAGCTAGTGGAGGTAATGGAATTCCAGTTGAGCTATTCCAAATCCTGAAAGATGATGCTGTGAAAGTGCTACACTCAAAATGCCAGCAAATTTGGAAAACTCAGCAGTGGCCACAGGGCTGGAAAAGGTCAGTTTTCATCCCAATCCCAAAGAAAGGCAATGCCAAAGAATGCTCAAATTACCACACAATTGCACTCATCTCACATGCTAGTAAAGTAATGCTCAAAATTCTCCAAGCCAGTCTTCAGCAACAAATGAACCGTGAACTTCCTGATGTTTAAGCTGGTTTTAGAAAAGGCAGAGGAACCAGAGATCAAATTGTCAACATCTGCTGGATCATGGAAAAAGCAAGAGAGTTCAGAAAAACATCTATTTCTGCTTTATTCACTATGCCAAAGCCTTTGACTGTGTGGATCACAATAAACTGTGGAAAATTCTTAAAGAGATGGGAATACCAGACCACCTGACCTGCCTCTTGAGAAACCTGTATGCAGGTCAGGAAGCAACAGTTAGAACTGGACATGGAACAGCAGACTGGTTCCAAATAGGAAAAGGAGTACGTAAAGTTTGTATATTGTCACCCTGCTTATTTAACTTATATGCAGAGTACATCATGAGAAACGCTGGACTGGAAGAAACACAAGCTGGAATGAAGATTGCTGGGAGAAATATCAATAACCTCAAATATGTGAAAAACAAAGGAGAAAAGGAAAGATATAAGCATCTGAATGCAGAGTTCCAAAGAATAGCAAAAAGAGATAAGAAAGCCTTCCTCAGTGATCAATGCAAAGAAATAGAGGGAAAAAAAAAACAGAATGGGAAAGACTAGAGATCTCTTCAAGAAAATTAGAGATACCTAGGGAACATTTCATGCAAAGATGGGCTCAATAAAGGACAGAAATGGTATGGACCCAACAGAAGCAGAAGATATTAAGAAGAGGTGACAAGAATACACAGAACTCTACAAAAAAGATCTTCACGACCCAGAGAATCACGATGGTGTGATCACTGACCTAGAGCCAGACATCCTGGAATGTGAAGTCAAATGGGCCTTAGAAAGCATCACTACGAACAAAGCTAGTCCACGTGTTGGAATTCCAGTTGAGCTATTTCAAATCCTGAAAGATGATGCTGTGAACGTGCCACACTCAATATGCCAGCAAATTTGGAAAACTCAGTAGTGGCCACAGGACTGGAAAAAGTCAGTTTCATTCCAATCCCAAAGAAAGGCAATGCCAAAGAACACTCAAACTACCGCTCAATTGCACTCATCTCACATGCTAGTAAAGTAATGCTCAAAATTCTCCAAGCCAGGCTTTAGCAATACATGAACGGTGAACTTCCTGATGTTTAAGCTGGTTTTAGAAAAGGCAGAGGAACCAGAGATCACATTGCCAACATCCGCTGGATCATGAAAAAAGCAAGAGAGTTCCAGAAAAGCATCTATTTCTGCTTTATTCACTATGCCAAAGGCTTTGACTGTGTGGATCACAATAAACTGTGGAAAATTCTGAAAGAGATGGGAATACCAGACCACCTGATCTGCCTCTTGAGAAATCTGTATGCAGGTCAGGAAGCAACAGTTAGAACTGGACATGGAACAACAGACTGGTTCCAAATAGGAAAAAGAGTACATCAAGGCTGTATATTGTCACCCTGCTTATTTAACTTATATGCAGAGTACATCATGAGAAATGCTGGGCTGGAAAAAGCACAAGCTGGAATCAAGATTGCTAGGAGAAATATCAATCACCTCAGATATGCAGATGACACCACCCCTTATGGCAGAAAGTGAAGAGGAACTACAAAGCTTCTTGATGAATGTGAAAGAGGAGAGTGAAAAAGTTGGCTTAAAACTCAACATTCAGAAAACGAAGATCATGGCATCTGGTCCCATCACTTCATGGGAAATAGATGGGGAAACAGTGGAAACAGTGTCAGACTTTATTTTGGGGGGCTCCAAATTCACTGCAGATGGTGACTGCAGCCATGAAATTAAAAGATGCTTACTCTTTGGAAGGAAAGTTTTGACCAACCTAGATAGCATATTCAAAAGCAGAGACATTACTTTGCCAACAAAGGTCCATTTAGTCAAGGCTATGGTTTTTCCTGTGGTCATGTATGGATGTGAGAGTTGGACTGTGAAGAAGGCTGAGCGCTGAAGAATTGATGCTTTTGAACTGTGGTGTTGGAGAAGACTCTTGAGAGTCCCTTGGACTTCAACGAGATCCAATCAGTCCATTCTGAAGGAGATCAGCCCTGGGATTTCTTTGGAGGGAATGATGCTGAAGCTGAAACTTCAGTACTTTGGCCACCTCATGCGAAGTGCTGACTCATTGGAAAAGACTCTGATGCTGGGAGGTATTGGGGGCAGGAGGAGAAGGGGACGACAGAGGATAAGATGGCTGGATGGCATCACTGACTTGATGGACGTGAGTCTGGTTGAACTCTGGGAGTTTGTGATGGACAGGGAGGCCTGGCGTGCTGCAATTCATGGGGTCGCAAAGAGTGGGACACAACTGAGCGACTGAACTGAAATGAAGTGAACTGAAGTGAACTGAATCTCATCTTGGAAATCCTCTGGAGTTGCATCAATGGGCTAGTGTCTCTACTAGTGTTGTGATGGGAAACTTGGGATTCCTCTTGTGTCACTGCAGGTGAATCAGGCCTCTTGTTGTGTTGAGGTGGTGAAGTCAGGGTACTTCTTGAGTTGTGGTGGGAAACTTGGGGTTCTCTTGAGTTGCAACAGAGGAGTCAGGCCTCCTCTTGAGTTGAGGCGGGTAAATTGGGATTCCTCTTGAGTTGCGTCAGGGATCTCAGGGTTTCTCTCGAGTTGCAGCTGGGGAACCGGGCCTCCTCTTATGTTGCAGGGGGAACTTGGGGTTCCTCTTGAGTCAGAGCAGGGACTCAGAGGTACTCTCTAGTTGCAGTATGAAATCAGTGTTCCTCTTGAGTTGCAGTGTGGGACGTAGGGTTCCACTGGAGCCGTGGCAGTGAACTCGGGGTTCCTCTAAACTTGAGGGTTACCCAGGGTTCCTCTTGACTTGCATTGGGGCCTCTTCTTGAGTTGTCTTGGAGCAACTTGTCTCTCCAAGTGCAGGGATGTGCAGGGGGTCTCCTGTCTTGCTGCAATGTTGGGTGGCTACTCGCTTGTTTTGACATCGTACTTCTCTACCATTCTGGTCGGGGTCAACTCTGAAGTTGTAATGGTTTAGATTCTCTCTAGTTGTGGTATCCAAGCTCCTCTCTACTTCTGGTGTGAGGTTCATCTCTTTCAGCAGCAGAGGGGCTCCTATCTATGTGTCATGTCAGCAGGCTTCTCTCGAGTTGTGGTGGGCTCCTCTCCAGGTGCAGGGCTATGTCCTCTGTGGTTGGGGTGTGGCCATCTCCATGGGGGAGATCCCCTCTACTTTTGGTACAATATTAATGGGATTGCTGCTCTATGTGTGAGGGACTACACTCAACTTACTTCATGGAGTTCATCTCCATTGGAGGCAGAAGGTCTAGGTGTGATATCCTGGGGGACACCACTCTAGTTTATCTAGGGGAATCCTCTTCAGTTTTGACCAGGGAGTCCCCCTGTCACATTGGCCAGAGGCACCTTTTATTCTTACAGCCTTGGTCTTCTGTCAAATTTCCTCTTGAGTAGTAGCAGGTGACTCAGGGTTCCTTTAGAATTATGGTGGAGCCTCCTCTTGAGCTACAGTGGGGCAGATCCTTTCTAGTAGTGATGTGCAGGCTGACCCCTGTCTAGTTGCAATGTGCCAGAGGCTACTCTCTAGTTGTGGCATAAGGCTCCACTCTAGTTGCAGTGAGGGTCCACTTTTTATTTGTGGTGGGATGGCTGTTCTCTAATTGTCGTTTGCAGACTCCTGTCTAGTTGTGGTAGGCGGGCTCCTTTTAGTTGTGGTAGTGTGATGGTGTGGCTCCTCTCTAGTAGCAATGTTCAGGGTGGCTTCTGTTTAGTTGTGATGCATGGGTGGCTAAACAACCTGTGGCATGGTGCTCCTCTCTAGTTGCTGTGGGGGGTCAACTCTTACTTGTGTTGGATGAGCTCCTCTATAGTTGTGGTGTGCAGAATCCTCTTGAGTTTTTTAGGGGGCTCTTTTCTAGTTAAGGTGTGTGACTGGAACCTCTAGAGTTGCAGTGGAGTGTTCCTCTCAAATTGTGGAGGGGATTTCTTCTCTGGTAGCGATGTGCACAGGCACTTTTTCCAGGTGCGATATTGGCGAGCCTACTCTCTAATTTTGGCACAGCCCCTCCTCTCTAGTTGTGGCATGGAAGCCTCCTCTCTAGTTGAGGAAGGAGGCTTCTGTGCAATTGCATTGTATGGGAATCCTCCTCTCAAGTGGTGATGTTCAGGGGGCTGCTCTCTACTTGTGCCAAAGTTACTCTTCTCTGATGATGTTAGGGGGGGTCTACTCAACTGGCACAGGTGGTGCATCTCCATTTGGGGTAGAGGGGACCCTCTTGAGGTGCAATGTCCAGGATCTCCTCTCCAGTTGTGGTGGTGGATCACTCTCCAGTATTGTCAGGTGGGCTCCTTTCTCGTTGTGGCCATGGGCTTCTCTTGAGTTGTGGCATAAGCCTCCTTTCAAGTTCAGGAGGGGACTCGTGGCTCCTTTCTAGTTGCTGTCTTGCCTCTTCTGGAGGTTCTCTGTGGGGAGGATGTTCTCTCTATTTGTGACATTTGAGTCTCCTCACTAGATTTCATGGCTCTACTCTAGTTGTGAGAGTCTCATCTTGTGTTACTTCAAAACTGTAGACAAGAACACCAAAGAATGGAAATAGAAAATTGCTCATCCTTAACTGAATTCATATTTAGGGGAATTACTGATAAATCTGGCATTAAAGTGACCCTATTTATCATGTTTTTTGTTGTTTATCTCGTTAACATTCTGGCAAATCTTAGAATGATTATTTTAATTAGGATGGATCCCTAGCTGAATATAACCTTGTACTTTTTCCTCAGTCATCTCTCCTTCTCTGACCTCTGCTATTCCACAGCCATTGGCCCCAAGATGCTGGTGGACCTATTTGCGAGTTCAATTCAGTTCAGTCACTCAGTCATGTCCGACTCTTTGCGGCCCCATGGACCTCAGCACACCAGGCCTCCCTGTCCATCACCAACTCCCAAACACATGACCATCAAGTCAGTGGTGCCATCCAATCATCTCATCCTGTCATCTCCTCTCCTCTTGCCCTCAATATTTCCCAGCATCAGAGTCCTTTCCAATGAGTCAGTTCTTCACATCATGTGCCCAAAGTATTAGAATTTCAGCCTCAGCATCAGTCCTTCTAATGAACACTCAGGACTGATTTCCTTTAGGACTGACTGGTGGGATTTGATGCAGTCCTAGAGACACTCAAGAGTCTTTTCCAACACTACAGTTCAAAGCATCAGTGCTTTGGTGCTCAGCTTTCATTATAGTCCAACTCTCAAATCCATACATGACTATCGAGATGAGGCCTATTCATCCCTGCAGCGATGCGTGAGGAATCCTGAGGTACGCCTTGCAATGACAAGGGAGATCTGACTTCCCTGAGGAGACATGAGCGGTCCCTCAGGTCGATATGCAACTCGAGAGGAACCCTACAGTTCCCACCACAACTCAAGGCAAACTATGAAATTCTCCCCTGCATGCTTGAGGAGGCCCTTTTATGCTGCAGCATTTCCAAAGAAAGCCCACCTTTCCCTTGGAACTCGAAAGGGTCCTCAACATGCTTTACAAAACTCCAGAAGTTTCAAGAGATACCGTCCCAACTCGAGAGGAACACTGAGTTTCCCACCACAAGTCAAGAACAGCCCCGTTTTCCCCACCCCAACACGAGATGAGGCCCTCTTCTTTGCACCTACCCCAGTGGGTCCCAAGAGGCCCCTCCAACTCCACAATATTCCTGACTTCCAATAAACACCCTGAGAAGCTCCCTGAGGTCACTGTCACATGTCGAGGGAAGCCAGGGTTTCCTGCTGCAACTCCAGAAAGACCTCGATATTCCCCCTTCGATGCATCTTGAGGCCCGATTCCCCTGCCACAACTCCAGAGCAGTGCCGTGCTCCCCCTTGCAACTCGAATGGAGACTGAACTTCCCTGGGGCCACATGAGAGGCTTCCTGGGTTCCCCGGCGTTACTCGAGAGAAACTCCACATGTCCTGCTGCAGCTCAAAAAAAAAAAAAAAAAAAACCCACAATATTCCCCCGTCATCGCGAGATGAGGCCCTTCTTTTCCTGCAGGGCCTAGAGAGCAATCCCGAGTCCTCTCTCATAACTCCACAGGAGGCTTGATTCCCTTTAGGCCACTCAATTGGCTCCAAGAGATACCCGTCGAAACTCGAGAGGAGAGCGGAGTTCTTTACTTCCACTCAAGCGAGGCCTGATGCCCCGGGTGAACTTTGAATGCAGCCCTGAGATCCCTGTCGCCAGTGGAGAGGAACACGGAATTTGTGGACACATGCCTAGATGAGGTCTATTTGCCCTGCAGTGATTCAAGAGCAATCCCCTGCTCCCACTCATAGCTTGAATGAAGATTAGACTTTCCTGGGCCAAATCGAAATGCTCTGTGAATTCCCCATTGTAACTCGAGAATCCCGCCTTAACTAGAGAAAAACCACGAGGTTTCCCCGTTATCGCGAGATAAGGCCCTTTCCCACTGCAGCATCTCAAGAGAAATCCCACGTTCCCTCGTAAATTCGAAACGGTACGTGAAACCCTTGATGCAACTCAAAAAGCTCCCCGATATACCGTTCTCATTCAAGAGGAACACCGAGGTTCCCGGCACAACTTAATCTGAGCCCCTTCTCCCCTCCTGATCTCGATACGAGGCTCAACTCGCCTTCTATGTCTACAAAGGGATCCAGACCTTACCGTCGCACCTCAGGAAGAGGCGGGTCTCATATTGAAATTCGAGAGGAAGCCTCGTGGGTCGTGCCACTTTAAGAAAGACAACGATTTCCCTGTCCACTCAAGATAAGTCTCGATGCCCGGGAACCTCTTCGGATGTAACCCTGAGGATGAAGTCACAATACCAAGGGGAATGACACCTCCATTGCATTGTCAGGAAAAAGGTACAGGTTCCAAATGCAACTCGACAAGTGGCCTGTCACCCGGTGAAGAACTCCAGAGGCAAGGGGAGTTCCATTCCTCTACACAATATGAGGCCTGACTCTCGTGTTCCAATCTGCAGAGACCCTGGGATCAAAGTCAGAAATGGAGAGGAAGCCTGAGATTCCAGCCTCAAATCGAGATGAGGCCCTATTCATCCCTGCAGCGATGCACGAGGAATCCCGAGGTGCCCCTCGCAACGACAAAGGAGATCTGACTTCCCTGAGGAGACATGAGCGGTCCCCCAGGTCGAAACGCAACTCGAGAGGAACTTCCTGCCACAACTCAAGGCAAACTATGAAATTCTCCCCTGCACACTTGAGGAGGCCCTTTTACGCTGCAGCATTTCCAAAGAAAGCCCACCTTTCCCTTGGAACTCGAAAGGATCCTCGATATGCTTTATGAAACTCCAGAAGTTTCAAGAGATACCCGTCCCAACTCGAGAGAAATGCTGAGTTTCCCACCACAAGTCAAGAAGAGCCCTGTTTTCCCTGCCTCAACTCGAGATGAGGCCCTCTTCCTTTGCACGGACCCCAGTGGAGTCCCGAGAGGCCCCTCCAACTGCACAATATTCCTGACTTCCCATAAACACCATGAGAAGCTCCCTGAGGTCACTGTCACATGTTGAGGGAAGCCAGGGTTTCCTGCTGCAACTCCAGAAAGACCTCGATATTCCCCCTTCAATGCATCTTGAGGCCCGATTCCCCTGCGCGACTCCAGAGCAATGCCGTGCTCCCCCTCGCAACTCGAATGGAGACTGAACTTCCCTGGGGCCACCTGAGAGGCTCCCTGAGTTCCCCGTAGTTACTCGAGAGAAACCCCACACGTCCTGCTGCAGCTCAAAAAACCAAAAAACACGATATTCCCCCGTCATCGCGAGATGAGGCCCTTCTTTTCCTGCAGGGCCTAGAGAGCAATCCCAAGTCCTCTCTCATAACTCCACAGGAGGCTTGACTCCCTTTAGGCCACTCAGTGGGCTCCAAGAGATACTCGTCTCAACTCGAGAGGAGAGCAGAGTTCTTTGCTTCCACTCCAGCGAGGCCTGACACCCCGGGTGAACCTTGAATGCAAACCCAAGATCCCTGTCGCCACTGGAAAGGAACACGGAATTTGTGGACACATGCCTAGATGAGGTCTATTTGCCCTGCTGTGACACAAGAGCAATCCCCGTCTCCCACTCGTAACTCGAATGGAGATTGGACTTCCCTGCGCCAAATTGAAAGGCTCCCTGAGTTCCCCGTCATAACTCGAGAATCCCGCCGAAACTTGAGAAAAACCACTAGGTTCCCCCGTCATCGCGAGATGAAGCCCTTTCCCGCTGCCATGTCTCAAGTGAAATCCCATGTTCCATCTTGAAATTTTAAAAGGTACTTGATACCCTTGATGCACCTCCAAAAGTTCCCCGACATACTGGTCTCACTGGTGAGGAACACCGAGTTTCCCGGCACCACTTAATCTGAGCCCCTTCTCCCTTACTTGTCTCGACATGAGGGTCGATTCCCCTGCTTTGTCTGGAAGGGGATCCCGACCTTCACGTCCCACCTCAGAAGGAGGACGGTCGCACACTGAAACTCGAAAGGAAGCCTCGTGTGCCCTGCCACATTCCGAAAGACACAGATTTCCCTGTCCACTCAAGAAAGGCCCCGATGCCTGGGCACCTCTTCAAATGTAACCCTGTGGATGAAGTCACAACACGAAGGGTCACTGACACCTCAGTTGCATAATCCGGAAACAGCTGCATGTTCCAAATACAACTCAACAAGTGGCCTGTCTCCCTGTGAACAACTAGTGATGCCAGGGAAGTTCCAACCTCATCACAAAATGAAGCCTGACTCTCCTGATCCAACTCTGCAGAAACCCTGCGATCAAAGTCAGAAATGGAAAGGAACACTGAGGTTCCCGCCTTATCTCTAGATGAGGCCTTATTCATCCCTGCAGCGATGCGCGAGGAATCCCAAGGTGGCCCTCACAACGCCAAAGGAGATCTGAATTCCCTGAGGAAACACGAGCAGTCCCCCAGGTCGACAGGAAACTCGAAAGGAACCCTAAGCTTCCCACCACAACTCCATGCAAACGACGAAATTCAGGCCTGCCTGCTTGAGGAGGCCCTATTACGCTGCAGCGTTTCCAAAGAAATCCCACGTTTCCCTTGGAACTCGAAAGGGTCCTTAACCCTTTCGCTTTACGAAACTCCTGAAGTTTCCCGAGATACCCGTCCCCACTCGAGAGGAACGCTGAGTTTCCCGCCACAAGTCAAGAAGAGCCCCGTTTTTCCCGCCACAAGTCAAGATGAGGGTCGATTGTCCTGTTTCGCCTGGAAAGGAATGCCGACGTCCCCGTCGCACCTTGAGAGCAGGATGGTATCTACATGACACTGGAGGGGAACCTGGGGGCCTTGTCACAATCTGAAAGCCACGTATTTCCCCATCCACTCGAGATCAGGCTTGATTTCCTTGCACTGACTCCAATGTCAGCCGAGAATCCACTGAAAACACGGAGGGAGTTCTGATGCTCCGGTTGCTAATCAAAAGAGAGCCCCAGGTCCAAAATTCAACTCTGCTGGAGGCCTGAAACCCTGTTGACAACTCGAGAGGAAAGCAGAGTTCAATGCCTCCACACACGTCGAACCTGACTCCCTGTTTGAAATGGCATACACAGGCCAAGACCCACGTCAGAACAGGAGAGGAACCCTGTGGTTCCTGCCTCAACTCGAGATGAGGCACTCTTCCTTCAACCAAACACAGTGGAATCCCGACAGCTCCTCCAAACCCCACAGTATTCCTGACTTCTAATAGGCACCCTGAGAAGCTCCCTGAGGTGACCGTCACAAGTCGAGGGAACCCAGGGTTTCCTGTCACAACTCGAGAAACACCTTGAGATTCCCTGTTCAACTCAGCTTGAGGACTGATTCCCCTGCCGTGACTCGAGAGCAATGCGGCTTTCTCCCTCGCAACTCGAATGGAGACTGGATTTCCCTGAGGCCACACGAGAGGCTCCCTGAGATCAAAGTCGTAACTTGAGAGAAACCACACACATCGCGTGGCAGCTCGAAAAAAAACCACGAGATTCCACCGTCATCGCGAGATGAGGCCCTTCTATTCCTGCAGGGCCTAGACAGCAATCCCGAGTCCTCTCTCAAAACTCCACAGGAGGCTTGACTCCCTTTAGGCCACTCATTGGGCTCTAAGAGATACCCGTCACAACTCGAGAGGACAGCTGTGTTGACGAGGCCTGACTCACGGGTGAAACTTGAATGCAACCCCGAGATCCCTGTCGCCATGGAGAGGAACACGGAGTTTCTGGACACAAGCCTAGATGAGGTCTATTTGCCCTGCAGTGATGTGAGAGCAATCCCCAGCTCCCCCTTGCAACTCGAATGGAGATTGGACTTCCCTGGGGCAACACGAGAGGCTCCCTGAGGTCCCTGTCATAACTCGAGAATCCCAGTCAACTCGAGAAAAACCACGAGGTTCCCCCGTCATCATGAGATGAGACCCTTTCGCGCTGCAGCATCTCAAGAGAATTCCCACTTTCCCTCTTGAACTTCGAAACATTACTTGACAACCTTGATGCAGCTCAAAATGTTCCCCGACACAACAGTCTCACTCGAGAGGAACAGCGAGATTTCAGGCACAACTTAATCTGAGTACTTTCTCCCTTCCTGATCTGAAGATGAGGGTCTATTTCCCTGCTTTGTCTTGAAAGGGATCCCGACCTTCCAGTCGCACCTCAGAGGGAGGCCGCTCTCATATTGAAACTCGAGAGGAAGCCTCGTGGTTGATACACATTCCAAAAGATACTGATTTTCCTGTCGACCTAAGATAAGTCCCGATGCCTGGGCACTTCTTCCAATGTAACCATGAGGATGAAGTCACAACACGAAGGGGCACTGACACCCCACTTGCATCATCCGGAAAAAGCTGCAGGTTCCAAATACAACTCAACAAGTGGCCTGTCATGCCATGAACAACTCGAGAGGCAAGTTGAGTTCCATTCCTCAACACGAGATGAGGCCTGACTCTCCTGTTCCAACTCTGCAAAGACCCTGCAATCGAAGTCAGAAATGGATAGGAACCCTCAGGTTCCCACCTCAACTCGAGATGAGGACCTCTTGCATTGCACCAAACCCAGTGAAGTCTCGAGAGGCCCCTCCCAACTCCACAGTATCCCTGGCTTCTCATAGGCACCCTGAGAAGCTCCCTGAGGTCACCGGCATAAGTCGAGGGAACCCAGGGTTTCCTGCCGCAACTGAGAAAGACCTCAAGATTCCTTCTTCAACGCGTCTTGAGACCCGATTCCCCTACCATGACTCGAGAGCAATGCCGCAATCCCCCTTGCAACTCAAATGGAGACTGGATTTCCTTGTGCCACATAAGAGGCTCCCTGAGTTCCCCATCGTAACTCGTGAGAAACCACACTTCCGCCACAGCTCAAAAAAACCCACGAGATTCCCCCATCATCGCGAGATGAGGTCCTTCTTTTCCTGCAGGGCCTAGAGAGCAATCCCAAGTCCTCTCTCAAAACTCCACAGGAGGCTTGACTCCCTTTAGGCCCCTGAATGGGCTCTAAGAGATACCCGTCGCTACTCGAGAGGAAAGCGGAGTACTTTGCTGCCACTCGAGACGAGGCCTGACTCCCTGGGTGAATTATGAATGCAACCCCGAGATCCCTGTCGCCACTGGAGAGGAACACGTAGTTTCTGGACACAAGCCTAGATGAGGTCTATTGGCCCTGCTGTGACACGAGAGCAATCTCCAGCTCTCCCTCGCAACCGAATGGAGATTGAACATCCCTGGGGCAACACAAGAGGCTCCCTGAGTTCCCCGTCATAACTCGAGAATCCCGCCGAAACTCGCGAAAACCACTAGGTTCCCCCGTCATCGCGAGATGAAGCCCTTTCCCGCTGCCACGTCTCAAGAGAAATCCCACGTTCACTCTTGAAATTTGAAACGGTACTTGACACCCTTGATGCAACTCAAAAAGTTCCCCGACATACCGGTCTCACTGGAGAGGAACACCGAGTTTCCCGGCACCACTTAATCTGAGCTCCTTCTCCCCTCCTGATCTGGACATGAGGGTCGATTCCCCTGCTTTGTCTGGAAGGGGATCCCGACCTACACGTCCCACCGCAGGAGGAGGCCAGTCTCACACTGAAATTCGAGAGGAAGCCTCGTGTGTCGTGCCGCATCCCTAAAGACACAGATTTCCCCGTCCACTCAAGAAAGGTCCCAATTCCCGGGCACCTCTTCAAATGTAACACTGAGGATGAAGTCATAACATGAAGGGGCACGGACATCCCAGTTGCATCATCCAGAAACAGCCGCAGGTTCCAAATACAACTCAACAAGTGGCCCGTCACCCCATGAACAACTCGAGAGGCCAGCGGAGTTCCAACCTAATCACAAGACAAGACCTTACTCTCCTGTTCCAACTCTGCAGAGACCCTGCGATCGAAGTCAGAAATGGAGAGGAACACTGAGGTTCCCATCTCATGTCGAGATGAGGCCCTATTCATCCCTGCAGCGATGCACGAGGAATCCCGAGGGGGCCCTCAAAACGCCAAAGGAGATCTGCCTTCCCTGTGGAAACACAAGCAGTCTCCCAGGTTGACAGGCAACTTGAGAGGAAGCCTAGCTTCCCGCCACAATTCCATGCAAACGACGAAATTCTCACCTGCACTCTTGAGGAGGCCCTTTTACACTGCAGCGTTTCCAGGGAAAGCCCACTTTTCCCTTGGAACTCGAAAGGGTCCTTGACACGCTTTACAAAACTCCAGAAGATTCCCCAGATACCCGTACTCACTCGAGAGGAACGCTTAAATTCCCGCCACACGTCAAGAACAGCCCCCTTGTCCCCGCCTCAAGTCTAGATGAAGTTTGATTGCCCTGCTTCGCCTGGAAAGGAATGCTGACATCCCCATCACACCTCGCGAGGAGGCTGGTATCTACTTGACACTGGAGGGGAACCCGGGGGCCTTGTCATAATTTGAAAGCCACTGATTTCAACATCCACTCGAGATCAGGCCTGATTTCCTTGCACCAATTCAAATGTCAGCCGAGAATAAACTCACAAAACTAAGGAGTTCTGATACCGTGTTTGTTAATCCAAAAAGAGCCCCAGGTCCCAAATTCAAATCGGCTGGAGGCCTGAAACCCCTTTGACAACTCGAGAGGAAAGCAGAGTTCCATGCCTTCAATCATGTCGAGACCTACCTCCTTGTTTGAAACGGCATACACAGCCCGAGACCATGTCAAAACAGGAGAGGAAACCTGAGGTTCCCACCTCAACTCGAGATGAGGCGCTCTTCCATTGCACCAAACCCAATGGAGTCCGAGAGGCCCCTCCCAAGTCCACAGTATTCCTGACTTCCAATAGGCACAATGAGAAGCTCCCTGAGGTCACCGTCACAAGTCGAGGAAACCCAGGGTTTCCTGCCGCAACTCGAGAAAGACCTCAAGATTCCCTCTTCAACGCGTCTTGAGGCCGGATTCCCCTGCAGTGAATCGAGAGCAATGCCACGCTCCCCCTCACAACTCAAATGGAGACTGGACTTGCCTGGGGCCACACGAGAGTCTCCCTGAGTTCCCCGTCATAACTCGAGGAAAACCCCACATGTTGGGCCACAGCTCAAAAGAAACCATGAGATTCGCCTGTCATTGTGAGATGAGGCCCTTCTTTTCCTGCAGGGCCTAGAGAGCAATCCCGAGTCCTCTCTCAAAACTCCACAGGAGGCTTGACTCCCTTTAGTCCACTCTATTGGCTCCAAGAGATACCCGTCGCAACTGGAGAGGAGAGCGGAATTCTTTGCTTCCACTCGAGACGAGGCCTGACTGCCCGAGTGAACCTTGAATGTAACACCGAGATCCCTGTTGCCATTAGAGAGGAACAAAAGCCTAAATGAGGTATATTTTCCCTGCAGTGACTCTAGAGCAATCCCCAGCTCCCCCTCGCAACTCTAATGGAGATTGGACTTCCCTGGGGCAACACGAGAGGCTCCCTGAGTTCCCCATCATAACTCGAGAATCCCACCACATCTCGAGAAATACCACGAGGTTCACCCGTAATCATGAGATGAGGCCCCTTCCCGCTGCAGTGTCTCAAGAGAAATCCCACGTTCCCTCTTGAAATTTGAATCGGTACTTGAAACCCTTGATGGAACACAAAAAGTTCCCCGACATACCGTTCTCACTCGAGAGGAACACTGAGATTCCCGGCTCAACTTAATATGAGCCCTTTCTCCCCTCCTGATCTCGCCATGAGGGTTGATTCCCCTGCTTTGTCTGGAAAGGGATCCCGACCTTCCTGTCGCACCTCAGGTGAAGGCCGGTTTCACACTGAAACTCCAGAGGAAGCCTCGTGGCCCGTGCCACATTTCAAAAGACACTGATTGCCCTGTCCACTCAAGAAAATTCCCGATGCCTGGGTACCTCTTCGAATGTAACCCTGTGGATGAAGTCACAATACGAAGGGGCACTGACACCCCTGTTGCATCGTCCGGAAAAAGCTGCAGATTCCAAATACAACTCAACAAGTGCCCTGTCTCTCCATGAACAACTGGAGAGGCAAGCGGAGTTCCATTCCTCAACACAAGACGAGGCTTACTCTCCTTTTCCAACTCTGCAGAGACCCTGCGATCCAAGTCAGAAATGGAGAAGAAGCCTGAGATTTCCACTTGAGATGAGGCCCTATTCATCCCTGCAGCGATGCGTGAGGAATCCCGATGTGCACTTAGCAATGCCAAAGATCTGACTTCGCTGAGGAGACAGGACCATCCCCCAGGTCGACATGCAGTTCTAGAGGAACCTTAAGCTTCCCGCCACAACTCCACGTAAACTACGGAATTCTCCCCTGCACGCTTGAGGAGGTGCTTTTTACGCTGCAGAGTTTCCACAGAAAGCCCACGTTTCCCTTGGAACTTGAAATGGTCCTCGACATGCTTTAGGAAACTCCAGAATTTTCCTGAGATACCCGTCCCCACTCGAGAGGAATGCTGAGTTTCCCACGACAAGTCAAGAAGAGCCCCGTTTTCCACACCTCAAGTCGAGATGAGGGTCGATTACCTTGCTTTGCATGGAAAGGAATGCCAACGTCCCTGTCGCACCTCGAGAGGAGGCTGCTATCTTCTTGACACTGGATGGGAACCCGGGGGCCTTGTCACAATTCGAAAGCCACTGATTGCCCCATCCACTCGAGATCAGACCTGATTTCCTTGCACCAATTTGAATGTCAGCTGAGAATCAACTCACAACATGAAGGGAGTTCTGATGCCCCAGTTGCTACTCCGAAAAAGGCCCAGGTCCAAATTCAACTAGCTGGTGGCCTGAAATTCCTTTGACAACTCGAGAGGAAAGCAGAGTTCCATGCCTCCACACAGGTCGAGACCTGACTCCCTGTTTGAAGCGGCATACACAGCCCAAAACTCACGTCAGAACAGGGGAGGAACCCTAAGGTTCCAGCCTCAACTCGAGATGAGGCCCTCTTCCATTGCACCAAACCCAGTGGAGTCCCGAGAGGCTCCTCCCAAGTCCACAGTATTCCTGACTTACAATAGGCACCCAGAGAAGCTCCCTGAGGTCACCGTCATGGGAACCCACGGTTTCCTGCCGGAACTCGAGAAAGACCTTGAGATTCCCCCTTCAACGTGTCTTGAGGCCCCATTCTACTGCCGCGACTCGAGAGCAATGCTGCGCTCCCCTTCAGAACTCGAATTCAGACTGGACTTCCCTGGAGCCACAGAAGAGGCTCCCTGAGTTCCCCGTCATAACTCGATAGAAAACCCACACGTCCACCACAGCTCGAAAAAAATCACGAGATTCCCCCTTCATCGCGAGATGAGGCCCTTCTTTTCCTGCAGGGCCTAGAGAGCCATCCCTAGTCCTCTCTCAAAACTCCACAGGAGGCTTGACTCCCTTTAGGTCACACAATGGGCTCTAAGAGATACCCGTTGCAACTGGAAAGGAGAGCAGGGTACTTTGCTGCCACTCGAGATGAGGCCTGACTCCCCGGTTGAACCTTGAATGCAACCCCGAGATCCCTGTCACCACTGGAGGGGAATCGGAGTTTCTGGACACAAGCCTAGATGAGGTCTTTTTGCCCTACATTGACTGGGGAGCATTCTCCAGTTCACCTCACAACTCGAAGGAGATTGGACTTCCCTGGGCCAACACGAGAGGTTTCCTGAGTTCCCCGTCATAACTTGAGAATCCCGCCACAACTCGAGAAAAACCACGAGGTTCCCCTGTCATTGCAAGATGAGGCCCTTTCTCCTTGCAGCGTCTCGAGAGAAATCCCATGTTGCCTCCTGAAATTCGAAACGGTACATGACACCCTTGATGCAACTCAGAAAGTTCCCCGACATACTGGTCTCACTCGAGAGGAACACCGAGTTTCCTGGCACAACTTAATCTGAGCCCCTTCTCTACTCCTGATCTCGACATGAGGGTCGATTCCCCTGATTTGTCTAGAAAGGGATCCTGACCTTCCTGTCGCACCTTAGGAGGATCCGATCTCACACTGAACTCGAGAGGAAGCCTCGTGGGTCGGGTCACATTCTGAAAGACACCGGTTTCCCTTCCACTCAAGATAAGCCCCGATGCCCGGGCACTTTGTATGTAACCCTGCAGATGAAGTCACAACATGAAGGGGCACTGTAAACCCTGTTGCATAGTCCGGAAAAGCCGAAGGTTCCATATGCAACTCAACAAGGGGCCTGTCACCCCAAAAACAACGTGAGAGGCAAGCGGAGTTTCATTCGTCAACACAAGAAAAGGCCTGACTGTCCTGTTCCAACTCTGCAGAGACCCTGTGATCGAAGTCATAAACGGAGAGGAACCCTCAGTTTCCCGCGTGAACTCTAGATGAGGACCTATTCATCCCTGCAACGATGTGCAAGGAATCCCGAGGAGCCCTTCGCAATGCCAAAGGAGATCTGACTTCCCTGAGGAGACACTAGCAGTCCCCCTGGTCGACACACAACTCAAGACGAACCCTAAGCTTCCCACCACAACTCCACGCAAACTACGAAATTCGCCCCTGCCCGCTTGAGGTGGCCCTATTAGGCTGTAGCGTTTCCAAAGAAAGCCCACGTTTCCCTTGGAACTTGAAAGGGTCCTCGACACGATTTACGAAACTCCAGAAGTTTCCCGAGATACCCGTCCCCACTCGAGAGGAACACTGAATTTCCCGCCACAAGTGAAGAAGAGCCCCGTTTTCCCAGCCTCAAGTCGAGGTTGGTGTTGATTGCCCTGCTCGCCTGGAAAGGAATGCTGTCATCTCTGTCACACGTCGAGAGGAGGCTGGTACCTACTTGACACTGGAGGGGAACAAGGGGGCCTTGTCCCAATTTGAAATCCACATATTTCCCCATCCACTCGAGATCAGGCCTGATTGCCTTGCACCGATTCGAATGTCAGCCGAGAATCAACTAACAACACAAAGGGAGTTCTGATGCTCTGGTTGCTAATCCGAGAAGAGCCCCAGGTCCCAAATTCAACTTGGCTGGAGGCCTGAAACCCTTTTGACAACTCTAGAGGAAAGCAGAGTCCATGCCTCCACACACGTCCAGACCTGACTCACTGTTTGAAATGGCATACACAGCCCGAGACCCACGTCAGAACAAGAGAAGAACCCTGAGGTTCCCACCTCAATTCAAAATGAGGCCCTCTTCCATTGCACCGAACCCAGTGGAGTCCCGAGAGGCCCATCCCAACTCCACAGTATTCCTGATTTCCCATAGGGACCCTGAGAAGCTCCCTGAGGTCATTGTCACAAGTCGAGGGAACCCGGGGTTTCCTGCCACAACTCGAGAAAGACCTCGAGTATCCCCCTTCAATGCATCTTGAGGCCCAATTCCCCTGCCGTTATTCGAGAGCAATGCTGTGCTCTGCTTGCAACTCGAATGGACATTGGACTTCCCTGGAGCCACACGAAAGGCTCCCCAAGTCCCCCGTCATAACTCGATAAAAACCTACACATCGTGCTGCAGCTCAAAAAAAAAAAAAAAAAAAAAAAAAAAAAACGAGATTCCCCCGTCATCGCGAGATGAGGCCCTTCTTTTCCTGCAGGCCCTAGAGAGCAATCCCGAGTTGTCTCTCAAAACTCCACAGGAGGTTTGACTCCCTTTAGGCCACTCAATGGTCTCCAAAGATACCCGTTACAACTCGAGAGGAGAGCGGAGTTCTTTGCTTCCACTTGAAACAAGGCCTGACTCCCTGGCTGAAGTTTGGATGCAACATTGAGATCCCTGTCGCCACTGGAGAGGAACGCGGAGTTTCTGGACAGAAGTCTTCATAAGGTGTATTTGCCTTGTAGTGACTCAAGAGCAATCCCCAGCTCCCCATCGCAACTCGAATGGAGATTGGACTTCCTTGAGGAAACGAGAGGTTCCCTGAGTTCCCCGTTGTAACTCGAGAATCCCGCCGAAACTCAAGAAAAATCACAAGGTTCCCCCGCCATTGCGAGATGAGGCAATTTCCTGCTGCACCATCTCAAGAGAAATCCCATGTTCCCTCTTCAAATTCGAAATAGTACTTGACACCCTTAATGCAACTCAAAAAGTTCCCCGACATACCTTTCTCACTTGAAAGGAACACCGAGTTTCCCAGCACATCTTAATCCGAGCCCCTTCTTCCCTCCTGATCTCGACATGAGGGTCAATTCCCCTGCTTTGTCTGGAATGGGATCCCGACCTTCCCGTCACACCTCAGGAAGAGGCCAGCCTCACATTGAAACTCAAACGGAAGACTCGTGGCTTGTGCCACATTCTGAAAGATCGATTTCCCCATCCACTCAAGATAAGACGTGATGCCCTGGCACCTCTTCGAATGTAACCCTGAGGATGAAGTCACAACACAAAGGGGCACTGACACCCCAGTTGCATCTTCTGGAAAAAGACGCAGGTTCCAAATATACTCGACAAGTAGTCTGTCACCCCATGAACTACTTAAAAGGCAAGCGGAGTTCAATTCCTCAACACAAGATGAGGCCTGACTTTCCTGTTCCAAGTCGGCAGAGACCCTGCAATCAAAGTCAGAAATGGAGAGGAACCCTGAGGTTCCAGCCTCAACTTGAAATGCGGCCATATTCATCCCTGCAGTGATGTATGAGGAATCCCAAGATGCCCATCGCAATTTCAAAGTGCATCTGACTTCCCCGAGGAGACATGAGCGGTCACACAGGACGACACGTAACTCAAGAGGAACCCTAAGCTTCCCGCCACAATTCCACGCAAACTGCAATATTCTACCCTGCATGCTTGAGGAGGACCTTTTACTCTACAACGTTTCCAAAGACAACTCACGTTTCCCTTGGAACTGGAAACGGCCCTTGACTCACTTTAGGAAACTCCAGAAGTTTCCCGAGATACCCGTCCCCACTCAAGCTGAACGCTGAGTTTCCCGCCACAAGTCAAGAATGACCCTGTTTTCCCTGCCTCAAGTCGAGATGAGGGTCGATTGCCCTGCTTCGCCTGGAAAGGAATGCTGAGATCCCCTTTGCACCTCGAGTGGAGGCTGGTATCTACTTGACAATAGAGGGGAACCCGGGGGCCCTTCACAATTTGAAAGCCACGTATTTCCCCATCTACTCGCGATCAGGCCTGATTCCCTTGCACATATTCGAATGTCAGCAAGGAATCAACTCACAACATGAAGGGAGTTCTGATGCCCTGGTTGCTAATTCGAAAAGAGCCCCAGGTCCCAAATGCAACTCAGTAAGAAGCCTGAAACCCCTTTGACAACTCGAAAGGAAAGCAAGGTTCCATGCCTCCACACACATTGAGACATGACTCCTTGTTTGAAATTGCATACACAGCCCTAGACCCACGTCAGAACAAGAGAGGAACCCTGAGGTTCCCACCTCAACTCGAGATTAGGCCCTCTTCCATTGCACAAAACCCAGTGGAGTCCCGAGAGGCCCCTCCCAATTCCACAATATTACTGACTTTCCATAGGCACCTTGAGAAGCTCCCAGAGGTAACCGACACAAGTCGAGGGAAAAGAGGGTTTCCTGCTGCACCTTGAGAAAGAACTCACGATTCCCCCTTCAAGGCATCATGAGGCCCGATTCCCCTGCTGTGACTCGAGAGCAATGCCGTGCTCCCCCTCACAACTCGAATGGAGACTGGACTTCCCTGGGGCCACACAAGAGGCTCCCTGAGTTCCCCATCGTTACTCGAGAGAAACAACACACGTCCCGCCGCAGCTCAAAAAAAAAAAAAAAAAATGACGAGATTACCCCATAATTGCGAGATGAGGCTCTTCTTTTCCTGCAGGGCCTAGAAAGCAATCCCGAGGCCTCTCTCAAAACTCCACAGGAGGCTTGACTCCCTTGAGGCCACTCTATTGGCTACAAGAGATACCCCTCCCAACTGGAGAGAAGAGCGGAGTCCTTTGCTTCCACACGACACAAGGCCTGACTCCCCGGTTGAGTCTTGAATGCAGCCCCGAGATCTCTGTCGCCCCTGGAGAGGAACATTAGTTCCTGGACAGAAGCCTGGATGAGGTCTATTTGCCCTGCAGTGACTCAAGAGCAATCCCCAGCTCTCCCTCGTAACTCAAATGGAGATTGGACTTCCCTGGGCCAACAGGAGAGGCATCCTGAGTTCCCCGTCGTAACTCAAGAATTCCACTGCTACTCAAGAAAACCACGAGGTTCCCGCATCATCGCAAGATGAAGCCCTTTCCCGTTACAGCGTCTCAAGAGAAACCCCACGTTCCGTCTTGAAGTTCGAAACGGTACTTGACACCCTTGATGCAACCCAAAAAGTTCCTCGATATACCGGTCTCACTCGAGAGAAACACAGAGGATCACGGCATCACATCATCTGAGCCCCTTCTCCCCTCCTGATCTCGACAGGAGGATCGATTCCCCTGCTTTGTCTGGAAGGGGATCCCGACCTTCCCGTCGCACCTCAGGATGAGGCCAGTCTCATGAAGAAATTCGAGACATAGCCTCGTGGGTGGTGCCACATTCCGAAAGACCCCAGTCCACTCTTGACAAGAACCCAATGCCCAAACACCTTTTCAAATATAACCCTGTGGATGAAGTCACAACACGAAGGGGCACTGACACCCCAGTGCATCGTCCAGAAAAACGCGCAGGTTCCAAATACAACTCGACAAGTGGCCTGTCAACCCATGAACAACTCGAGAGGCAGGCGGAGTTCCATGCCTGAACACAAGACGAGGCCTGACTCTCCTGTTCCAACTCCATGCGATCGAAGTCAGAAATGGAGAGGAACCCTGAGGTTCCTGCCTCAACTAGAGATGGGGTCCTCTTCCATTACACCAAACCCAGTGGAGTCCCGAGAGGCCCCTCCCAACTTCACAGTATCCCTGACTTCTCAGAGGCACCCTGAGAAGCTCCCTGATGTCACCGGCACAAGTCAAGGGATCCCAGGGTTTTCTGCCGAAACTTGAGAAAGACCTCCAGATTCCTTCTTCAACTCATCTTAAGGCTCGATTCCCCTACCATTACTCGAGAGCAATGACGCACTACCCCACACAAATGGAATGGAGGCCTGATTTCCCTGGCACCACGCGAGAGGCTCCCTGAGATCCCTGTCATACCTCGTGAGAAACCCCACACTGGCGCTGCAGCTCGAGAAAAACCACGAACCTCCCCCGTCATCGCGAGATGAGGCCCTTCTTTTCCCACAGGGCCTAGAGAGCAATCGCAAGTCCTCTCTCAAAACTCCACAAGAGGCTTGATTCCTTTTAGGCCACTCAGTGGGCTTTAAGAGATACCCATCGCGACTCAAGAGGAGAGCGGAGTTCTGTGCTTCCACTCGAAACGAGGCCTGACTCCCCGGGTGAGTCTGGAATGCCACCCCAAGATCCCTGTCACCCGTGGAGAGGAACATTAGTTTCTGGACACAAGCCTGGATGAAGTCTATTTGCTCTGCAGTGACTCGAGTGCAATCCCCAGCTCTCCCTCGCAACTCGAATGGAAGATTGGACTTCCCTGGGCCAACATGAGAGGTATCCTAGTTCCCTGTCTTAACTCGAGAATCCCGCCACAAGTCAAGAAAAACCACGAGATTCCCCCGTCATTGCAAGATGAAGCCCTTTCCCTCTACAGTGTCTCAAGAGAAGTCCCACGTTCCATCTGGAAGGTTGAAACGTTACTTGACACCCTTGATGCGACCCAAAATGTTTCCTGACATACTGGTCTCACTTGAGAGGAAAACCGAGGTTCCTGGCACCACTTCATCTGAGCCCCTTCTCCCCTCCTGATCTCAACAGGAGGGTCGATTCTCCTGCTTTGTCTGGAAGGGGTTCCTGACCTTCCCGTCGCACCTCAGGATGAGGCCGGTCTCACAAAGAAATTCAAGACATAGCCTCGTGGGTGGTGCCACCTTCCGAAAGACCCCTATTTCCTGGTCTGCTCTTGATAAGAACCCGATTCCCAGACACCTCTTCAAATGCAACACTTTGCATGAAGTCACAACACGAAGGGGCACTGACACCCCAGTGCACTGACCGGAAAAACTCTCAGGTTCCAAATACAGCTCGACAAGTGGCCTGTTACCCTGTGAACAACTCGAGAGGCAAGCGGAGTTCCATTCCTCAACACAAGACGAGGCCTGACTCTCCTGTTCCAACTCTGCAGGGACCATGCGATCAAAGTCAGAAATGGAGAGGAACCCTGAGGTTCCTGCCTCAACTCGAGATGAGGCCCTCTTCTGTTGGGGGCCAAAGTGAGGCATTCCGCCCATGGCAAAGGACATTAGGAAGGAGGCTCGACATATGCAAAGGCGGGATCGAGCCTCAGGAGTCCGCCTGGAAGTCCTCGAGCATCTACCCCCATTACCAGACCCTGCCTACTTTACTACTTTGTGCTCTTACCTACACCTCAGACTTTACGGGGGTCTGTCCCCCACCACCTCTTTCGGAGAAGGAGTTAACTTAGAGCTCCAGTGAATAAAAACTCCTGGGCGTGACAAGAGTGTTTTTAACCTACAAACTCCTCTGAAGGTTCTCTGGCCTGCCTGACAGGCTTGTCCGGCCACATGTGATTGCTCACAGCCTCCCAACCATGAGAGGCACGAGATGCTTTAAACCTTCTACAAACAGGTTCCTTAGAAAAGTTAAAAAACTATTAGTATAAGTATAATGGGCTGATTCAAAATTGTATTGGTGAAGTGTTTTTCATTTGTTGAGCCAATGTTTGTTGCTAAGTCTCCATATCACCTGCCCTTACACACATTAATGAATATATAGAAGAAATAAGTATTAACCTTTGATATTAATCATGTTAGACTTTAGGCTAAGTAAATTCTTTCCTTAACTAAAATCCACTACACCCTCACCCTATAGGAATGTAACTTTATTTGGGTGGCGTCTGTTTTAAGAATAATTACCCCTGGAGAAATAAGTGTCCTGGTTGACTGACCGCTGTCACAAGGAGAGGGTCATAAATTGTCAGGAGGCCCCCTGGGCAGAAGATGATGTAACACCCCTAAGATTTCTGTATACATTTGTATGAAGCACCTGACTTTGATAAAAGTCAGGACTGCTGACCCTGCATGACTTTTGCATAACATCTCAGTGTATAAAAGTAGATCATGGAAAATAAAGAATTGGGATCAGTTCCTCAAAAGACTAGTCTCCCCATGTCTCTCTCTCTCTCAAATTCTGTCTGAGTCTCCATCTGGAGCGCAGAACACACCATGCTTACTAATTATGCCTGGGCTTCTAAGATCCAACCAGGGAGGCCTCAGTGTCTCCTCTCATTTGGGAGAACAGAAGGAAGCCTGCGGCCTATATAAATGGTGCAAGCTTCTTGTCTTGAAGATTTATTGGTCTCCCATGTAAACCAAGCTACTCAGCCTCTTTTCTCCACTGAATTTTCCTACTGAGCTATCCTCATTCTATTATTCTTTATATCTCTAATTAATATCAAATTGAAGCTATTGTATCTTGATCCTCACCAACGACAGCCGTGGCTGGACCCCAGTACTCTTCCATTGCACCAAACCCAGTGGAGTCCCCAGAGGCCCCTCCCAAATCCCCAGTATCCCTGACTTTTCAGAGGCACCCTGAGAAGATTCCTGAGGTTACTGGCACAAGTCGAGGGAACACAGGGTTTCCTGCCACAACCCGAGAAAGACTTCGAGAGTCCTTCTTCAACGCATCTTGAGGCCCGATTAGCCTACCATGACTCGAGAGCAATGCCACACTCCCCCTCACAACTTGAATGGAGACCTGACTTCCCTGACGCCACACGAGAGGCTCCCTGACTTCCCCGCCGTAACTCGTGAGAAACCCCACACTGGCGCCGCAGCTTGAGAAAAAACACGAGATTCCCCCATAATCGCGAGATGAGGCTTTTCTTTTCCCGCAGGGCCTAGAGAGCAATCCCGAGTCCTCTCTCCAAATGCCACAGGAGGCTTGACTCACTTTAGGCCACTCAGTGGGTGAAACAGATATCCGTCGTGACTGGAGAGGAGACCGGAGTTCTTTGCTTCCACTCAAGATGAGGGCTGACTCCCCGGGAGAGTCTGGAATGCAACCCCGAGATCCCTGTCACCCCTGGAGAGGAACATTAGTTTCTGGACACAAGCCTAGATGAGGTCTATTTGCCCTGCAGTGACTCGAGAGCAATTCACAGCTCTCCCTCACAACTCGAATGGAAAATGTGACTTCCCTGGGCCAATACGAGAGGCATACTGAGTTCCCCGTCGTAATTCGAGAATCCCGCTGCAACTCGAGAAAAACCACGAGGATCCCCTGTCATAGCAAGATGAAGCCCTTTCCCGCTACAGCATCTCAAGAGAAGTCCAACGTTCCATCTTGAAGTTCGAAACGGTACTTGACACCCTTGATGAGACCCAAAAAGTTCCGACATACCGGTCTAACTCGAGAGGAACACTGAGGTTCCCGGCACCACTTCCTCTGAGCCCCTGCTCCCCTCCTGATCTCGACAGGAGGATCGATTCCCCTGTTTTTTCTGGAAGGGTATTCCGACCTTTCTGTCCCACCTCAGGATGAGGCCGGTCTCACGAAAAAATTCTAGACGTAGCCTCCTGGGTGCTGCCATATTCCAGAAGACCCTGATTTCTCTTTTCGCTCCTGATAAGAACCCGATGCCCGGACACCTCTTCGAATGCAACCCTGTGGATGAAGTCACAACACGAAGGAGCACTGACACCCAATGCATCATCTGGAAAAACCCGCAGGTTCCATATCCAGCTCGACAAGTGGCCTGTCACCCCGTGAACAACTCGAGAGGCAAGTGGAGTTCCATTCCTCAACAGAAGACGAGGCCTGACTCTCCTGTCGCACCTCTGCAGGGACCCTTGGATCGAAGTCAGAAATGGAGAGGTTACCTGAGGTTCCTGCCTGAACTCGAGATGAGGCCCTCTTCCATTGCAGCAAACCCACAGGAGTCCCGAGAGTCCTCTCCCAACTGTACAGTATGCCTGACCTCTCCGAGGCACCCTGAGAAGCTCCCTGAGGTCACTGGCACAAGTCGAGGAAACCCAGGGTTTCCTGCCGCAACCCGAGAAAGATCTCCAGAATTCTTCTTTAACGCGTCTTGAGGCCTGATTTCCCTACCATGACTCAGCAATGCCGCGCTCCCCCTCACCACTCGAATGAAGACCTGACTTCCCTGGCGCCCCACGAGAGGCTTCGTGAGCTTTCAATTGTACCTCATGAGAAACCCCACACTGGGGCGTCAGCTCAAGAAAAACCACGAGACTCCCCGTCACCGCAAGATGAGGGCCTTCTTTGCCTGCATAGCCTGGAGAGCAATCCAGAGTTCTCTCTAAAATTCCGCAAGAGGGTTGACTTCCTTTAGGCCACTCAGTGGGCTCCAAGAGAAACCCGTCGCGACTTGAGAGGAGTGTGGAGTTCTTTGCTTTCACTCGGGAAGAGGCCTGACTCCCCGGGTGAGTCTGGAATGCAACCCTGAGATCCCTGTCGCACCTGCAGAGGAACATTAGTTTCTGGACACAGGCCTAGATGATGTCTATTTCCTTGCAGTGACTCGAGAGCAATCCCCAGCTCTCCCTTGGAACTCGAATGGAAGATTGAACTTTCCTGGGCCAACACAAGAGACATCCTAATTTCCTCGTCATAACTCAGGAATCCCGCCGCAACTCGAGAAAAACCACGTGGTTCCCCCGTCATCGCAAGATGAAGCCCTTTCCCGCTACAGTGTCTCAAGAGAAGTCCCAAGTTCCATCTTGAAGTTCCAAATGGTACTTGGCAGCCTTGATGCAACCCACAAAATTCCCCGACATACCGGTCTCCCTCGAGAGGAACACCGAGGTTCCCGGCACCACTTCCTCTGAGCCCCTGCTCCCCTCCTGATCTCGACAGGAGGGTCGATTCTCCTGTCTTGTCTAAAAGGGGTTCCCGACAATCCCATTGCCCAGCAGGATGAGTCCGGTCTCACAAAAATATTCGAGATGTGGCCTCGTCAGTAGTGCCACATTTCGAAGGTCCCCGATGTCCTGGTTCGCTCTTGATAAGAACCTGATGCACGGACAGCTCTTCGAATGCAACCCTGTGGATGAAGTCGCAACACGAAGTGGCACTGACACCCCCGTGCATGGTTCGGAAAAACCCTTAGATTCCAAATACAGCTCGACTAGTGGCCTGTCACCCCGTGAAAAACTCGAGCGGCAAGCGGAGTTCCATGCCTCAACACAAGACGAGGCCTCCCTCTCCTGTCCCAACTCTGCAGGGACCCTGCGATTGGAGTCAGAAATGGAGAGGAACACTGAGGTTCTTGGCTCAAGTCGGGACGAGGCCCTCTTCCATTGCACCAAACCCAGTGGAGTCCCGAGAGGCCCCTCCGAACTCCACAGTATCCCTGACTTCTCAGAGGAACCCTGAGAAGCTCCTTGAGGTCACCGGCACAAGTTGAGGGAACCCAGGGTTTCCTGCCCCAACCCAAGTAAGAACTCGAGAGTCCTTCTTCAACGCATCTAGAGGCCCAATTCCCTTACCATGACTCGAGAGCAGTGACACACTCCACCTCGCCCCTCGCATGGAGACCCGACTTCCCCTGTGCCTCACGAGAGGCCCCCTGAGCTCGCTGGCGTACCTCGTGAGAAACCCCATGCTGGCGCCGCCGCTCGAGATAAACCCCGAGACTCCCACATCATTTCAAAATGAGGGCCTTCGTTTCCTGCATGGCCTAGAGAGCAATCCCGAGTCCTCTCTCCAAACTCCACAGGAGGCTTGGCTCTCTTTAGGCTACTCAGTGGGCTCCAAGAGATACCTGTCGCGACTCGAGAGGAGAGCGGAGTTCTTTGATTCCACTCCGGACCAGGCCTGACTCGCCAGGTGAGTCTGGAATACAACCCTGAGATCCCTGTCTCCCCTGGAGAGGAACATTAGCTTCTGGACACAAGCATAGATGAGGTCAATTTGCCCTGCAGTGACTCGAGAGCAATCCCCAGCTCTCCTTTGCAACTCGAATGGAAGATTGGACTTCCCTGGGCCAACACAAGAGACATCTTGTATTCCCCGTCGTAATTCCAGAATCCCACCACAACTCGAGAAAAAACACGTGGTTCCCCCGCCATCGCCAGATGAAGCCCTTTTCTGCTACAGCGTCTCAGGAGAAGTCCCACGTTCCGTCTTGAAGGTCGAAACGGTACTTGGCACCCTTGATGCGACCCACAAAGTTCCCCGACATACTGGTCTCCCTCGAGAGGAACACCGAGGTTCCCGGCACCACTTCATCTGAGCCCCTGCTCCCCTCCTGATCTCGACAGGAGCGTCCATTCCCCTGCTTTGTCTGGAAGGGGTTCCCGAACTTCCCGACGCACCTCAGGATGAGGCCGATATCACGAGGGAATTCGAGACGAAGCCTCGTGGGCGGTGCCACCTTCCGAAAGGCCCCGATTTCCCAGTCCGCTCTTGACAAGAACCCGATGCCCAGACACCTCTTCGAACGCAACCCTGTCGATGAAGTCCCAACACCAAGGGGCACTGACATCCCTGTGCATCATCTGGAAAAACCCGCAGGTTCCAAATACAGTTCGACACGTGCCCTGTCTCCCCGTGAACACCTAGAGAGGCAAGCGGCATTCCATGCCTCAACCCAAGACGAGGCCTGACTCTCCTGTTCCAACTGTGCAGGGACCCTGCGTTTGGAGTCTTTAATGGAGAGGAAGCCTGAGGTTCCTGCTTCAACTGGAGATGAGGCCCTCTTCCATTGCACCAAACCCAGTGGAGTCCCGAGAGGGCCCTCCCAACTCCACAGTATCCCTGACTTCTCAGAGGCACCCTGAGAAGCTCCCTGAGGTCACCGGCAGAAGTCGAGGAAACCCAGAGTTTCCTGCTCCAACCTGAGAAAGACCTTGAGAATCCTTCTTCAGTGGGTCTTGGGGCCTGATTCCCCTACCGTGACTCGAGAGCAATGACGCGCTACCCCTTCCCACTCGTATGGGAGACGTGACTTCCCTGGCACCACACGAGAGGCTCCTTGAGCTCCCTGTTGTAGCTCGTGAGAAACCTCATACTGGCGCCCCAGCTCGAGAAAAAGCTCGAGACCCACCCGTCATCGAGAGATTAGGGCCTTCGTTTCCTGCATATTCTGGAGAGCCATCTCGAGTCTTCTCTCCAAACTCCACAGGAGGCTTGAATCCCTATAGGCTACTCAGGGGGCTCCAAGAGATAGCAGTGGTGACTCGAGAGCAGAGCACAGGTCTTTGCTTACACTCGAGATGAGGCCTGACTCGCGGGGTGAGTCTGGAATGCAACCCCGAGATCCCTGTCGCCCCTGGAGAGGAACATTAGTTTCTGGACACAAGCATAGATGAGGTCTATTTGCCCTGCCGGGAATCGAGAGCAATCCCCAGCTCTCCCTCACAACTTGAATGGAAGACTGGACTTCCCTGGGCCAACACAAGAGGCATCCTGAATTCCCCGTCGTAACTCGAGAATCACGCCACAACTCGAGAAAAAACCAGTGGTTCCCCTGCCATCGCAAAATGAAGCCCTTTCCCGCGACAGCGTCTCAAGTGAAGTCCCAGGTTCCGTCTTGAAGTTCGAAACGGTACTTGGAAGCCTTGATGCGACCCACAAAGTTCCCTGACGTACCGGTCTCCCTAGAGAGGAACACCGAGGTTTCCTAGCACCACTTCCTCTGAGCCCCTTGTCCCCTCCTGATGTCGACAGGAGGGTCGATTCCCCTGCTTTGTCTGGAAGGGGTTCCCGACCTTCCCATCGCACCTGAGGATGAGGCCGGTCTCACGAAGAAATTGGAGACGTGGCCTCGTGGATTGTGCCACATTCCGAAGGACCAAGATGTCCTGGTCTGCTCTTGATAAGAACCCGATGCCCGGACACCTCTTCGAATGCAGACCTGTCGATGAAGTCACAACACGAAGGGGCACTGACACCCCCGTGCATCGTCCGGAAAAACCCGCAGGTTCCAAATACAGCTCGACAAGTGGCCTGTCACCCCGTGAACACCTCGAGTGTCAAGCGGAGTTCCATGCCTCAACACAAGACGAGGCCTGCCTCTCCTGTCCCAACTCTGCAGGGACCATGCGATCGGAGTCAGAAATGGAGAGGAACCCTGAGGTTCCTGCCTCAATTCGGGACGAGGCCCTCTTCCATTGCACCAAACCCAGTGGAGTCCCGAGAGGCCCCTCCCAAATCCACAGTATTCCTGACTTCTCAGAAGCACACTGAGAAGCTTCCTGAGGTCACTGGCACAAGTCGAGGGAACACAGGGTTTCCTGCCGCAACCTCAGAAGGACCTCGAGAGTCCTTATTCAAAGCATCTTGAGGCCCAATTCCCCTACCTTGCCTCGAGAGCAATGATGCGCTCCCCCTCGGCACTTGCATGGGAGACCTCACATCCCTGTCGCCGCACGAAAGGCTCCCTGAGCTCCCCGTTGGACCTCGTGAGAAACCCCACACTTACACAGCCACTCGAGAAAAAGCCTTTGTGGACTCCACTGGGTTTGGTGCAATGGAAGAGGGCCTCGTCCCGACTTGAGGCCAGAACCTCAGGGTTCCTCTCCATTTCTGACTCCGATCCCAGGGTCCCTGCAGAGTTGGGACAGGAGAGGCAGGCCTCGTCTTGTGTTGAGGCATGGAACTCCGCTTGCCTCTCGAGGTGTGCACGGGGTGACAGGCCACATCCGAGCTGTATTTGGAAACTGCGGGTTTTTCCGGACGTTGCACGAGGGTGTCAGTGCCCCTTTGTGTTGCGACTTCATCCACAGGATTTCGATCAAAGAGGTGTCCCGGCATCGGGATCTTGTCAAGAGCGGACTGGGAAATTGGGGTCTTTCGGAAGGTGGCACCGCCCACGAGGCTCCGTCTCGAATTCCCACGTGAGACCGGTCTCATCCTGAGGTGCGACGGGAAGGTCGGGAACACCTTCCAGACAAAGCAGGGGAATGAACCCTCCTGTCGAGATCAGGAGGGGAGCAGGGGCTCAGAGGAAGTGGTGCCGGGAACCTCGGAGTTCCTCTAGAGGAAGACCGGTATGTTGGGGAACTTTTTGGGTCGCATCAAGGGTGCCAAGTACCGTTTTGACCTTCAAGACGGAACTTGGGACTTCTCTTGAGATGCTGTCTCGGGAAAGGGCTTCATCTTGCGATGGCAGGGGAACCACCTGTTTTTTCTCGAGTTGCGGCGGGATTCTCGAGTTACGACGGGGAATTCAGGATGCCTCTTTTTTTGGCCCAGGGAAGTCCAATCTTCCATTCGAGGTGTGAGGGAGAGCTCGGGATTGCTCTCGAATCACTGCAGGGCAAATAGACCACATCTAGGCTTGTGTCCAGAAACTAATGTTCCTCTCCAGGGGCGACAGGGATCTCGGGGTTGCATTCCAGACTCACCTGGGGAGTCAGTCCTCATCTCGAGTGAAAGCAAAGAACTCCGCTCTCCTCTCGAGTCGCGACGGGTATCTCTTGGAGCCCACTGAGTAGCCAAAAGGGAGTCAAGCCTCCTGTGGAGTTTGGAGAGAGGACTCGGGATTGCTCTCCAGGCCATGCAGGAAACGAAGGCCCTCATCTCCCTATGACGTGGGAGTCTCGGAGTTTTTCTCCAGTGGCGGCGCCAGTGTCGGGTTTCTCACGAGGTATGACCGCAAGTTCAGGGAGCCTCTCATGTGCTGCCAGGGAAGTCAAGTCTCCCATGCAATGGGCGAGGGGTTGCCTGTCATTGCTCTCGAGTCATGGTAGGGGAATCGGGCCTCAAGATGCGTTGAAGAAGGACGCTCAAGGTCTTTCTCAGGTTGCGGCAAGAAACCCTGGGTTCCCTCGACTTGTGCCGGTGACCTCAGGTAGCTTCTTAGGGTGGCTCTGAGAAGTCAGGGATACTGTGGAGTTGGGAGGGGCCTCTCGGGACACCATTGGGTTTGGTGCAATGGAAGAGGGTCTCATCTCCAGTTGAGGCAGGAACCTCAGGGTTCCTCTCCATTTCTGTACTCCAATCGCAGGCTCCCCGCAGAGTTGGGACAGGAGAGGCAGGCCTCATCTTGGGTTGAGACATGGAACTCCGCTTGCCGCTCGAGGTGTTCACAGGGTGACAGGCCACTTGTCGAGCT
Source organism: Bos javanicus (assembly GCF_032452875.1). Lineage (NCBI taxonomy): Eukaryota > Metazoa > Chordata > Mammalia > Artiodactyla > Bovidae > Bos > Bos javanicus. The sequence continues at coordinate 879,133 of NC_083871.1, read as the reverse complement.
GTATTTGGAACCTACTAGTTTTTCCGGACGATAACGCGGGTGTCAGGGCCCCTTCCTTTGGTGACTTCATCCACAGGGTTGCATTGTAAGAGGTGTCTGGGCATCGGGTTCTTATCAAGAGCGGACCGGGACATCGGGGTCCTTCGGAATGTGGCACCACCCACGAGGCCACCTTTCGAATTTTTTCATGAGACCGGCCTCATCCTGAGGTGACACAGGAAGGTCAGGAACCCCTTCCAGACGAAGCAGGGGAATCGACACGCCTGTCGAGATCAGGAGGGGAGAAGGGTCTCAGAGGAAGTGGTGCCGGGAACCTCGGTGTTCCTCTCGAGGGAGACTGGTATGTCGGGCAACTTTGTGGGTCTTATCAAGGCTGCCAAGTATCCTTTCGACTTTCAAGATGGAACGTGGGCCTTCTCTGGAGACGCCGTCGCGGGAAAAGGCTTCATCTTTCGATCGTGGGGGAACCACGTGGTTTTTCTCGAGTTGCGGTGGGATTCTCGATTTACAACAGGTAATTCAGGATGCCTCTTGTGTTGGCCAAGGGAAGTCCAATCTTGCATTCGAGTTGCCCAGGAGAGCGGGGGATTGCTCTGGAGTCACAGCAGGGCAAATAGACCTTATCTATGCTTGTGTCCAAAAGCTAATGTTCCTCTCCAGGGGCGACAGGGATCTCGGGGTTGCATTCCAGACTCACCCGGGGAGTCAGGCCTCCTCTCGAATGGAAGCAAAGAACTCCGCTCTCCTCTCGAGTCCTGACGGGTAACACTTGGAGCCCACTGAGTGGCCTAAAGGGAGTCAAGCCTCTTGTGGTGTTTGGAGAGAGGACTCGGGATTGCTCTCTAGGCCATGCAGGAAACGAAGGCCCTCATCTCGCGATGATCGGGGCGCCTCCTGCTTTTTATCGAGCTGTGGCGTCAGTGTGGGGTTTCCCACGAGGTACGACGGGGAGCTCAGGGAGCCTCTCGTGTGGCGCCAGGGAAGTCAGGTCTCCCATGCGAGTGGCGAGGGGGAGCGGGTCATTGCTCTCGAGTCATGCTAGGGGAATCGGGACTCAAGACGCGTTGAAGAAGGACTCTCGAGGTCTTTCTCGGGTTGTGGCAGGAAACCCTGGGTTCCCTCGACTTGTGCCGGTGACCTCAGGGAGCTTCTCAGGGTGCCTCTGAAAACTCAGGGATACTGTGGGGTTGGGAGGGCCCTCTCGGGACTCCACTGGTTTTGGTGTAATGAATAGGGCCTTGTTCCGAGTTGACGCAGGAACCTCAGGGTTCCTCTCCATTTCTCTACTCCGATCACAGGGTCCCTGCAGAGTTGGGACAGGAGAGGCAGGCCTCGTCTTGTGTTGAGGCATGAAACTCCGCTTGCCTGTCGAGGTGTTCACGGTGTGACAGGCCACTTGTCGAGCTGAATTTGAAACCTACTGGTTTTCTGGACAATGCTCGGGGGTGTCAGGGCCCCTTCGTGTTGCAACTTCATCCACAGGGTTGCATTCGAAAGAGGTGTCCGGGCATCGGGTTCTTATCAAGAGTAGACCGGGAAATCAGGGTCCTTCCGAATGTGGCACCACCCACGAGGCTACGTCTCGAATTTCTTCGTGAGACCGGCCTCATCCTGAATTGCGACGGGAAAGTCGGGAAGCCCTTCCAGACTATGCAGGGGAATAGGGGAGGATCCAAGATGGCGAGGAGTAGGCCAGGGAGAACACTCTATCCCCCACAAATTCATCAGAAAGCATATAAACATCGAGTAAATTCCACAAAACAACTTCTGAATGCCGACAGAGGACATCAGGCACCCAGAAAAGCAACCCAAGTCTTCAAAAGGAGGTAGGAAAAAATATAAAAGACAAAAAAAGAGACAAAAGAGGGAGGGATGAAGTTCCGTCCTGGGAAGGGAGTCTTAGAAAGAGAGAAGTTTCCAAACACCAGGAAACCTTCTCACTGCCGAATGTGTGCCGAGATTTGGAAGCACAGAGGGCAACATTACAGGGAGAAAAAATAAATAAACAATTAAAACTCGCCGATTTCAAACCCTACGGTAACTCTCCCAGTGGAGAAGCAGTGCAGACGCCTGCACACGCCATTAGCAAGTGGGGACTGGGCAGGGAGGCGGCGCAGGCTGCATCGCTCAGAGTAAGAACCTGGCCTGAATACCCCGAGCGCTATCTGAGAGAAATAATTTGGGCTAGCAAACCAGACTGTGGGATATCTACCACGCGAAAAGCTGGCCCTAACCTAAGACACCGCCAGGCGTGAGCACGGAACAAAGGACTGAACAGAGATAGCCGGCTGCAGACCTTCCCCCTCCAGTGACAGGCAGCCAGAGCTGGAAGGGGGCAATCGCAGCCCCAGAGAGACATTATCTATAAACCTGTAAGCAGGCTTCTTTGCTAACTAAAACTTCTTGGGGGTCTGGACGGTCAACATCTGCCTGAGAAGGTGCGCCGGTTGTACACCCATATAATCAAGTGGCAGGGAGGTGATAAGTTGCAGCAATGGCGCTCGCTGAACACCTCATCACCTGAGCTGCTCAGGCCTGGGAAGAGCACAAAACGCAGGCCCAACCGAGTCTGTGCCTCTGAGGACTACCCGAGTGCCTGAACCTAAGCGGCTTGCACCTGGAAGTGAAGGCAGCCCAGAGCCGGCCTCGGATGTTTCCCGGCAGAACAACCTAGAGCCCCAGCAGTGTGGGCAGGGAGGCTACACGCTCCGTGAGCGGGGGCAGACCCAGTGTGGCTGAGGCACTGCGAGCGCACGCCAGTGTTATTTGTTTGCAACCTCCCTCCCTCCCTCCCTCCCCACAGTGTGACTGAACAAGTGAGCCTAAAAAAAAAAAAAAAAAAAAAAGTGTCCTCCACCGTCCCCTTTGTGTCAGGGCCGAAACCAGACACTGAAGAGACCAGCAAACAGAAGAAGCTATAACAGAGGGAAATGCCTTGGAAGCTACAGGCAATAGATTAAAAACCTGTGGTTACTAAGGACTACATAGAAAGGGGCCTATAGATCTTGAGAAATGTAAGTCGGACCAAGGAACTAGCCAAAAATGAACTGAACTCACAATACTCACAACAAAACCAGAGAAAGTCCTAGATATATTTTTACTATTTTTACGATCATTCTTTCTCTTTTTTTAAATTTTTTTTAAAAAAAATTTAAGTCCTCTATTGTTCCTCTAAATTTCACTTTTATAACCTATTACTTTGCAAAAAAAAAAAAAAAAAAAGACCCTATTTTTTTCTTCTTCAGCAAACTTCATATATATATATTTTTATATTTTTTTGTCCTTTTTTTTCCTTCTTTTCTTTAACATTGTATTTTTGAAATTCCAAACTCTACTCTAGATTTTTAATTTTAGCTTTTTGGTATATGTTATCAATTTTGTATCTATAGTTTTTTTATAATTTCTGTGACTTTTTTTTTCTCTGTTTATTTCTCTTCTTCTTTTATATAACATTGTATATCTGAAATTCCAAACTCTACTCTAGATTTTTAATTTATGCTTTTTGGTATTTGATATCAATTTTGTACCTGTATTTTCTTTATAATTTTTGCAACATTGTTTGTTTTTGTTTGTTAGTTTGTTTTCTGTCTTTATTTTTCTTCTTCTTTTTTTTAACATTGTATTTTTGAAATTCCAAACTCTACTCTAGATTTTTAACTTTTGCTTTTTGGTATTAGTTATCAATTTTGTACCTATATTTTCTTTATAATTTTCACGACCTTGTTTGTTTTTGTTTGTTCGTTTTTTTTTTTCCTGTATTTAAGAATTATTTTATTTTTTTTAAATTTTATTTTATTTTTAAACTTTACATAACTGTATTAGTTTTGCCAAATATCAAAATGAATCCACCACAGGTATACATGTGTTCCCCATCCTGAACCCTCCTCCCTCCTCCCTCCCCATACCATCCCTCTGGGTCGTCCCAGTGCACTAGCCCCAAGCATCCAGTATCGTGCATCGAACCTGGACTGGCAACTCGTTTCTTACATGATATTTTACATGTTTCAATACCATTCTCCCAAATCTTCCCACTCTCTCCCTCTCCCACGGAGTCCATAAGACTGTTCTATACATCAGTGTCTCTTTTGCTGTCTCGTACACCGGGTTATTGTTACCATTTTTCTAAATTCCATATATATGTGTTAGTATACTGTATTTATGTTTTTCCTTCTGGCTTACTTCACTCTGTATAATAGGCTCCAGTTTCATCCACCTCATTAGAACTGATTCAAATGTATCCTTTTTAATGGCTGAGTAATACTCCATTGTGTATACGTACCACAGCTTTCTTATCCATTCATCTGCTGATGGACATCTAGGTTGCTTCCATGTCCTGGCTATTATAAACAGTGCTGCAATGAACATTGGGGTACACGTGTCTCTTTCCCTTCTGGTTTCCTCAGTGTGTATGCCCAGCAGTGGGATTGCTGGATCATAAGGCAGTTCTATTTTCAGTTTTTTAAGGAATCTCCACACTGTTCTCCATAGTGGCTGTACTAGTTTGCATTCCCACCAACAGTGTAAGAGGGTTCCTTTTTCTCCACACCCTCTCCGGCATTTATTATTTGTAGACTTTTGGATTGCAGCCATTCTTACTGGTGTGAAATGGTACCTCATAGTGGTTTTGATTTGCATTTCTCTGATAATGAGTGATGTTGAGCATCTTTTCATGTGTTTGTTAGCCATCTGTATGTCTTCTTTGGAGAAATGTCTATTTAGTTCTTTGGCCCACTTTTTGATTGGGTGTTTGTTCATTTTTTCTCTCTTTCTTTTCCTTCTTCTTTTCTTTAACATCGTATTTTTGAAATTCCAAACTCTACTCTAGATTTTTAATTTTTGCTTTTGTGTATTTGTTACCAATTTTATACCTTTAAGAACCCAATCTTCAGTACCCATTTTTCACTAGGGAGCGAGATTACTGGCTTGACTGCTCTCCCTCCCTTTGGACTCTCCTTTTTCTCCACCAGGTTGCCTGTGTCTCCTCCCTAACCCCTCTCTACTCTACCCAACTCTGTGTATGTCTGTGTGTTCCAGACGGTGGAGAACACTTAGGGAACTGATTACTGGCTGGATCTGTCTCCCTCCTTTTCATTCCCCCTTTTATCCTTCTGGCCACCTCTGTCTCCTTCCTCCTTCTTCTCTTCTCTGTATAACTCCGTGAACATCTTTGAGCGGTCCAGTTGTGGAGTGCACATAAGGAAGTGACTACTGGCTAGCCCACTCTCTCCACTATTGATTCCACCTCATCTCATTTGGGTCATCTCTAACTCCCTCCTCCCTCTTCTCTTCTCCATGTAACGCTGTGAACCTCTCTGAGTGACCCTCACGGTAGAGAAACTTTTCATCTTTAATGTAGATGTTTTATCAATGGTGCAGTATAGAAGGAGAAGTTTTGAAACTACTGTAAAAATAAGACCAATAACTGGAAGCAGGAGGCTTAAGTCAAAACCCCGACTCCAGGGAACTCCTGACTCCAAGGAACATTAATTGACAGGAGCTCATTAAACGCCTCCATACTGACACTGAAACCAAGCACCACACAAGGGCCAACAAGTTCCAGGGCAAGACATACCAAGCAAATTCTCCAGCAACAAAGGAACACAGCCCTGAGCTTCAAGATACAGGCTGTCCAAAGTCACCCCAAAACCATAGACATCTCATAACTCATTACTGGACATCTCATTGCACTCCAGAGAGAAGAAATACAGCTCCACCCACCAGAACACCGACACAAGCTTCCCTAACCAGGAAACCTTGACAAGCCACCTGTACAAACCCACACACAGCGAGGAAACGCCACAATAAAGAGAACTCCACAAACTGCCAGAATACAGAAAGGACACCCCAAACTCAGCAATTTAAATAAGATGAAGAGACAGAGGAATACCCAGCAGATAAAGGAACAGGATAAATGTCCACCAAACCAAACCAAAGAGGAAGAGATAGGGAATCTACCTGATAAAGAATTCCAAATAATGATAGTGAAATTGATCCAAAATCTTGAAATTAAAATGGAATCACAGATAAATGGCCTGGAGACAAGGATTGAGAAGATGCAAGAAAGGTTTAACAAGGACCTAGAAGAAATAAAAGAGTCAATATATAATGAATAATGCAATAAATGAAATTAAAAACACTCTGGAGGCAACAAATAGTAGAATAACAGAGGCAGAAGATAGGATTAGTGAATTAGAAGATAGAATGGTAGAAATAAATGAATCAGAGAGGATAAAAGAAAAACGAATTAAAAGAAATGAGGACAATCTCAGAGACCTCCAGGACAATATTAAACGCTACAACATTCGAATCATAGGGGTCCCAGAAGAAGAAGACAAAAAGAAAGACCATGAGAAAATACTTGAGGAGATAATAGTTGAAAACTTCCCTAAAATGGGGAAGGAAATAATCACCCAAGTCCAAGAAACCCAGAGAGTCCCAAACAGGATAAACCCAAGGCGAAACACCCCAAGACACATATTAATCAAATTAACAAAGATAAAACACAAAGAACAAATATTAAAAGCAGGAAGGGAAAAACAACAAATAACACACAAGGGAATTCCCATAAGGATAACAGCTGATCTTTCAATAGAAACTCTTCAAGCCAGGAGGGAATGGCAAGACATACTTAAAATGATGAAAGAAAATAACCTACAGCCCAGATTATTGTACCCAGCAAGGATCTCATTCAACAATGAAGGAGAAATCAAAAGCTTTTCAGACAAGAAAAAGCTGAGAGAATTCAGCACCACCAAACCAGCTCTCCAACAAATACTAAAGGATATTCTCTAGATGGGAAACACAAAAATGGTGTATAAATTCGATCCCAAAACAATAAAGTAAATGGCAATGGGATCATACTTATCAGTAATTACCTTAAACATAAATGGGTTGAACGCCCCAACCAAAAGACAAAGACTGGCTGAATGGATACAAAAACAAGACCCCTACATATGTTGTCTACAGGAGACCCACCTCAAAACAGGGGACACATACAGACTGAAAGTGAAGGGCTGGAAAAAGATTTTCCATGCAAATAGGGACCAAAAGAAAGCAGGAGTAGCAATACTTATATCAGATAAAATAGACTTTAAAACAAAGGCTGTGAAAAGAGACAAAGAAGGTCACTACATAATGATCAAAGGATCAATCCAAGAAGAAGATATAACAATTATAAATATATATGCACCCAACACGAGAGCACCGCAGTATGTAAGACAAATGCTAACAAGTATGAAAGGAGAAATTAACAATAACACAATAATAGTGGGAGACTTTAATACCCCACTCACACCTATGGATAGATCAACTAAACAGAAAATTAACAAGGAAACACAAACTTTAAACGATACAATAGACCAGTTAGACCTAATTGATATCTATAGGGCATTTCATCCCAAAACAATGAATTTCACCTTTTTCTCAAGCGCACATGGAACCTTCTCCAGGATAGATCACATCCTGGGCCATAAAGCTAGCCTTGGTAAATTAAAAAAAAATAGAAGTCATTCCAAGCATCTTTCCTGGCCACAATGCAGTAAGATTAGATCTCAATTACAGGAGAAAAACTATTAAAAATTCCAACATATGGAGGCTGAACAACACGCTGCTGAATAACCAACAAATCACAGAAGAAATCAAAAAAGAAATCAAAATTTGCATAGAAACAATGAAAATGAAAACACAACAACCCAAAACCTGTGGGACATGGTAAAAGCAGTCCTAAGGGGAAAGTTCATAGCAATACAGGCACACCTCAAGAAACAAGAAAAAAGTCAAATAAATAAACTAGCTCTACACCCAAAGAAACTAGAAAAGGAAGAAATGAAGAACCCCAGGGTTAGTAGAAGGAAAGAAATCTTAAAAATTAGGACAGAAATAAATGCAAAAGAAACAAAAGAGACCATAGCAAAAATCAACAAAGCCAAAAGCTGGTTCTTTGAAAGGATAAATAAAATTGACAAACCATTAGCCAGACTCATCAAGAAACAAAGGGAGAAAAATCAAATCAATAAAATTAGAAATGAAACTGGAGAGATCACAACAGACAACACAGAAATACAAAGGATCATAAGAGACTACTATCAACAATTATATGCCAATAAAATGGACAACGTGGAAGAAATGGACAAATTCTTAGAAAAGTACAACTTTCCAAAACTGGGCCAGGAAGAAATAGAAAATCTTAACAGACCCATCACAAGCACGGAAACTGAAACTGTAATCAAAAATCTTCCAGCAAACAAAAGCCCAGGTCCAGATGGCTTCACAGCTGAATTCTACCAAAAATTTAGAGAAGAGCTAACACCTATCCTACTCAAACTCTTCCAGAAAATTGCAGAGGAAGGTAAACTTCGAAACTCATTCTATGAAGCCACCTTCACCCTAACACCAAAACCTGACAAAGATCCCACAAAAAAAGAAAACTACAGGCCAATATCACTGATGAACATAGATACAAAAATCCTTAACAAAATTATAGCATTAAAGATCATACACCATGATCAAGTGGGCTTTATCCCAGGGATGCAAGGATTCTTCAATATCCGCAAATCAATCAATGTAATACACCACATTAACAAATTGAAAAATAAAAACCATATGATTATCTCAATAGATGCAGAGAAAGCCTTTGACAAAATTCAACATCCATTTATGATAAAAACTCTCCAGAAAGCAGGAATAGAAGGAACATACCTCCTATTATATATAGCTTTTATTAGCTATATATGACAAACTCACAGCAAACATTATCCTCAATGGTGAAAAATTGAAAGCATGTCCTCTAAAGCCAGGAACAAGACAAGGGAGCCCACTTTCACCATTACTATTCAACATAGTTTTGGAAGTTTTGGCCACAGCAATCAGATCAGAAAAAGAAATAAAAGGAATCTAAGTTGGAAAAGAAAAAGTAAAACTCTCACTATTTGCAGATGACATGATCCTCTACATAGAAAACCCTAAAGACTCCACCAGAAAATTACTAGAACTAATCAATGACTATAGTAAAGTTGCAGGATATAAAATCAACACACAGAAATCCCTTGCATTCCTATACACTAATAATGAGAAAACAGAAAGAGAAATTAAGGAAACAGTTCCATTCACCATTGCAACGGAAAGAGTAAAATACTTAGGAATATATCTACCTAAAGAAACTAAAGACCTATATATAGAAAACTATAAAACACTGGTGAAAGAAATCAAAGAGGACACTAATAGATGGAGAAATATACCATGTTCATGGATTGGAAGAATCAATATAGTGAAAATGAGTATACTACTCAAAGCAATTTATAGATTCAATGCAATCCCTATCAAGCTACCAACGGTATTCTTCACAGAGCTAGAACAAATAATTTCACAATTTGTATGGAAATACAAAAAACCTCGAATAGCCAAAGCGATCTTGAAAAAGAAGAATGGAACTGGAGGAATCACCCTACCTGACTATAGGCTCTACTACAAAGCCACAGTTATCAAGACAGTATGGTACTGGCACAAAGACAGAAATATAGATCAATGGAACAAAATAGAAAACCCAGAGATAAATCCACGCACATATGGACACCTTATCTTTGACAAAGGAGGCAAGAATATACAATGGATTAAAGACAATCTCTTTAACAAGTGGTGCTGGGAAATCTGGTCAACCACTTGCAAAAGAATGAAACTAGACCACTTTCTAACACCATACACAAAAATAAACTCAAAATGGATTAAAGATCTAAACATAAGACCAGAAACTATAAAACTCCTAGAGGAGAACATAGGCAAAACACTCTCTGACATACATCACAGCAGGATCCTCTATGACCCACCTCCCAGAATATTGGAAATAAAAGCAAAAATAAACAAGTGGGACCTAATTAACCTTAAAAGCTTCTGCACATCAAAGGAAACTATTAGCAAGGTGAAAAGACAGCCTTCAGAATGGGAGAAAATAATAGCAAATGAAGCAACTGACAAACAACTAATCTCAAAAATATACAAGCAACTCCTACAGCTCAACTCCAGAAAAATAAACGACCCAATAAAAAAATCGGCCAAAGAACTAAATAGACATTTCTCCAAAGAAGACATACAGATGGCTAACAAACACATGAAAAGATGCTCAACATCACTCATTATCAGAGAAATGCAAATCAAAACCACTATGAGGTACCATTTCACACCAGTAAGAATGGCTGTGATCCAAAAGTCTACAAGCAATAAATGCTGGAGAGGGTGTGGAGAAAAGGGAACCCTCTTACAAAGTTGGTGGGAATGCAAACTAGTACAGCCACTATGGAGAACAGTGTGGAGATTCCTTAAAAAACTGGAAATAGAACTGCCTTATGATCCAGCAATCCCACTGCTGGGCATACACACTGAGGAAACCAGAAGGGAAAGAGACATGTGTACCCCAATGTTCATCGCAGCACTGTTTATAATAGCCAGGACATGGAAGCAACCTAGATGTCCATCAGCAGATGAATGGATAAGAAAGCTGTGGTACATATACACAATGGAGTATTACTCAGCCATTAAAAATTATACATTTGAATCAGTTCTAATGAGGTGGATGAAACTGGAGCCTATTATACAGAGTGAAGCCAGAAAGAAAAACACCAATACAGTATACTAACGCATATATATGGAATTTAAAACGATGGTAACAATAACCCTGTGTATGAGACAGCAAAAGAGACACTGATGTATAAAACAGTCTTATGAACTCTGTGGTAGAGGGAGAGGGTGAGAAGATTTGGGAGAACGGCATTGAAACATGTAAAATAACATGTATATATATATAAAAAAAAAAAGCAGGGAAATCGACCCTCCTGTCGAGATCAGGAGGGGAGAAGGGGCTCAGAGGAAGTGCTGCCGGGAAGCTTGGTGTTCCTCTCGAGGGAGACTGGTATGTCGGGGAACTTTGTGGGTCGCATCAAGGCTGCCAAGTACCATTTCCAACTTCAAGACGGAACGTTGGACTTCTCTTGAGATGCTGTCTTGGGAAAGGGATTCCTCTTGTGATGGCGGGGGAACCACGTGGTTTTTCTCGAGTTGCGGTGGGATTCTCGAGTTACGACGGGGAATTCAGGATGCCTCTGGTGTTGGCCCAGGGAAGTCCAATCTTCCATTCGAGTTGCGAGGGAGAGCTGGGGATTTCTCTCGAGTCACTGCAGGGCACATGGACCTCATCTAGGCTTGTGTCCAGAAACTAATATTCCTCTCCAGGGGAGACAGGGATCCCGGGGTTGCATTTCAGACTCACCTGGGGAGTCAGGCCTCATCTCGAGTGGAAGCAAAGAACTCCAGTCTCCTTTCGAGTCGAGACGGGTACGTGCTGGAGCACACTGAGTGGCCTGAAGAGAGTCAAGCCTCCTGTGGCGTTTGGATAGAGGACTCGGGATTGCTCTCCAGGCGGTGCAGGAAACGAAGGCCCTCATCTCGCGATGACGGGGGAGTCTCGGGGTTTTTCTCGAGCGGCGTCGCCAGTGTGGGGTTTCTAACCAGGTACGACGGCGACCTCAGGGAGCCTCTCGTGGGGCTCCAGGGAAGTCCGGTCTCAATGTGAGGGGCGAAGGGGAGCACGTCATTGCTCTCGAGTCATGGTAGGGCAATCCGGCCTCGAGACGCATTGAAAAAGGACTCACAAGGTCTTACTCAGGTTGCAGCAGGAAACCCTGGGTTCCCTCCACTTGTGCTGGTGACTTCAGGGAGCTTCTCAGGGTGCCTCTGAGAAGTCAGGGATACTGTGGAGTTGGGAGGGGCCTCTCGGCACTCCACTAGGTTTTGTACAATGGAAGAGGGCCTCGTCCCGAGTTGAGGCAGGAACCTCAGGGTTCCGCTCGATTTCTGACTCCTATCGCAGGGTCCCTGCAGAGTTGGGACATTAGAGGGAGGCCTCATCTTGTGTTGAGGCATGGAACTCCGCTTGCTGCTCGAGTTGTTCACGGGGTCACAGGCCACTAGTTGAGCTGTATTTGGAATCTACCCGTTTTTCCGGACGATGCATGGGGGTGTCAGTGCCACTTCGTGTTTTGACTTCATCCACAGGGTTGCATTTGAAGAGCTGTCCGTGCATCAGGTTCTTATCAAGAGCAGACCGGGGAATCCGGGGCTTTTGGAAGGTGGCACCACCCACGAGACTCCGTCTCGATTTCCCTCGTGAGAGAAGCCTCATCCTGAGGTGCGACGGGAAGGTCGGGAACCCCTTCTAGACAAAGCAGGGGAATGGACCCTCCTGTCGAGATCAGGAGGGGAGCAGGGGCTCAGATGAAGTGGTGCCGGGAACCTCGGTGTTCCTCTTGAGTGAGACCATTATGTCGGGGAAATTTTTGTGTCCCATCATGGGTGCCAAGTACCGTTTCGACCTTCAAGATAGAACGTGCTTCTCCTGAGATGCTGTAGCTGGATAAGGCTTCGTCTTGCGATGACGGGGGAACCACGTGGTTTTTCTGGATGAGGCGGGATTCTGGACTTATGACGGGGAATTCAGGATGCCTCTTGTGTTGATCCAGGGAAGTCTAATCTCCATTCGAGTTGCAAAGGACAGCTGGGGATTGCTCTCGAGTCACAGCAGGGAAAATAGACCTCATCCTGGCTTGTGTCCAGAAGCTAATGTTCCTCTCCAGGGGCGACAGGGATCTCGGGGTTGCATTCCAAACTCACCCGGGGAGTCAGGCCTCGTCTCGCGTGGAAGCAAAGATCTCCACTCTCCTCTCGAGTAGCGACGGGTATCTCTTGGAGCACACTGAGTGACCTAAAGGGAGTCAAGCCTCCTTTGGTGTTGGACAGAGGACTCGGGATTGCTCTCTAGGCCATGCAGGAAACGAAGGCCCTCATCTCGCGATGACGGGAGAGTCTCAGTGTTTTTCTCGAGTGGCAGCGCCAGTGTGGGGTTTCTCCCGAGGTACGATGGGGAGAACAGGGAGCCTCTCGTGTGGCTCGAGGGAAGTCAAGTCTCCCATGCCAGTGGCGAGGGGGAGCGCGTCATTGCTCTCGAATCATGGGAGGGGAATCGGCGCTCGAGATGCATTGAATAAGGACTCTCGAGGTCTTTCTTGGGTTGCGGCAGGAAACCCTGGGTTCCCTCGACTTGTGCCGGTGACCTCAGGGAGCTACTCAGGGTGCCTCTGAGAAGTCAGGGATACTGTGGATTTGGGAGGGGCCTCTTGGGACTCCACAGGGTTTGGTGCAATGGAATAGGGCCTCATCTCCAGTTGAGGCAGGAACCTCAGGGTTCCTCTCCATTTCAGACTCCGATGGCAAGGTCCCTGCAGAGTTGGGATAGGAGAGTCAGGCCTCGTCCTGTGTTGAGGCATGGAACTCCGCTTGACTCTTAAGGTGTTCACGGGGTGACAGGCCACTTGTCAAGCTGTATTTGGAACCTATGGTTTTTTCTGGACGATGCTTGGAGGGGTCAGTGCCGCGTCATGTTGGGATTTCATCCACAGGGTTGCATTCGAAGAGGTGTCCGGGCATCGGGTTCTTATCAAGAGCAGACCGGGAAATCGGGGTCCTTCGGAATGTGGCACCATCCACGAGGCGCCGTCTCAAATTTCTTCATGAGACCGGCCTCATCCTGAGGTGGGACGAGAAGGTCAGGAACCCCTTCCAGACAAAGCAGGGGAATCAATCCTCCTGTCGAGATCAGGAGGGGAGAAGGGGCTCAGATGAAATGGTCCCGGGAAACCTCGGGGTTCCTCTCGATGGAGACCTGTAGGTTGGGGTACTTTGTGGGTCGCATCAAGGCTGCCAAGTACTGTTTCGAACTTTAAGACTGCAGGTGGGACTTCTCTTGAGACGCTGTCGCTGGAAAGGGCTTCATCTTGCAATGTGGGGGGGGGGGGACCACGTGGTTTTTCTCGAGTTGAGGCGGGATTCTCGAATTACGACGGGGAATTCAGGATGCCTCTTGTGTGGACCCAGGGAAGTCCAATCTTCCATTCGAGTTGCGAAGCAGAGCTGGGGATTGCTCTCGCGTCACTGAAGATTAAATAGACCTCATATAGGCTTGTGTCCAGAAGCTAATGTTCCTCTCCATGGGCGACAGTGATCTCGGAGTTGCATTCCAGGCTCACCCGGGGAGTCAGGCCTGGTCTTGAGTGGAAACAAAGAACTCCGCTACCCTCTTGAGTCGCAACGGGTATCTCTTGGAGCCCAATGAGTGGCCTATAGGTAGTCCTGCCTCCTGTGGAGTTTGGAGACAGGACTCGGGATTGCTCTCTAGGCCATGCAGGAAACGAAGGCCCTCATCTCGCGATGACAGGGGAGTCTCGTGGTTTTTCTCGAGTTATGGCGCCAGTATGGCTTTTCTCACGAGGTACGAAGGGGAGCTCAGGGAGCCTCTCGTGGGGCGCTGGGAAGTCAGGTCTCCATGCAAGTTGGGAGAGGGAGCACGTCATTTCTCTCGAGTCATGGTAGGGGAATCGGGCCTCAAGACGCGTTGAAGAAGGATTCTCGAGGTCTTTTTTGGGTTGTGGCAGGAAACCCTGGGTTCCCTCAACATGTGCCAGTGACCTCAGGGAGCTTCGCAGGGTGCCTCTGAGAAATCAGGGATACTGTGGTGTTGGGAGGGGCCTCTCGGGACTCCACTGGGTTTGGTGAAATGGAAGAGGGCCTCATCTCCAGTTGAGGCAGGAACCTCAGGGTTCCTCTCCATTTCTGACTCCGATCGAAGGGTCCCTGCAGAGTTGGGACAGGAGTTGAGGCCTCATCTTGGGTTGAGGCATGGAACTCCGCTTCCCTCTCGAAGTGTTCACGGGGTGACAGGCCACTTGTCGAGCTGTATTTGGAACCTGCGGGTTTTTGCAGACGATACACGGGGGTGTCTTTGACACTTCCTGTTGTGACTTCATCCACAGCGTTGCATTCGAAGAGCGGTCTGGGCATCGGGTTCTTCTCAAGAGCGGACTGGGAAATCAGGGTCTTTAGGAATGTGGCATCCCCCACAAGGCTGCGTCTCGAATTTCTTCGTGTGACAGGCCTCAACCTGAGGGGCAACGGGGAGGTCGGGAACCCTTTTGAGACAAAGCAGGGGAATCGCCCCTCCTGTTGAGATCAGGAGTGGAGAAGGGGCTCAGAGGAAGTGCTGCCGGGAAATCTCGGTGTTCCTCTCGAGGGAGACCGGTATGTCGGGGAATTTTGTGGGTCGCATCAAGGCTGCCAAGTACCATTTCGAACTTCAAGACGGCACGTGGGAGTTCTCTTGAGACGCCGTCTCGGGAAAGGGCTTCATCTTGTGATGGCGGAGGAACCACTTGGTTTTTCTCAAGTTGGGGCGGGATTCTCGAGTTACGACGGGCAATTCAGGATGCCTCTTGTGTTGGCCCAGGGAAGTCTAATCTTCCATTCGAGTTGATAAGGAGAGCTGGAGATTGCTCTCGAGTCACCACAGGGCAAATAAGACCTGATCTAGGCTTGTGTCCAGAAACTAATGTTCCTCTCCAGGGGCGACAGGCATCTCGGGGTTGCATTCCAAACGCACCCGGGGACTCAGGCCTCATCTCGAGTGGAGGCAAAGAATTCCACTCTCCTCTCGAGTCACGACGGGTATCTCTTGGAGCCCCCTGAGTGGCCTAAAGGGAGTCAAGCCTCCTGTGGAGTTTGGAGAGAAGACTCGGGATTGCTCTCCAGGCCATGCAGGAAACGAAGGCCCTCATCACGAGATGACTCGGGCAACTCGTGGGTTTCCTCGAGCTGGGGCACCAGTGTGGGGTTTCCAACGATATACGCCGGGGAGCTCAGGGAGCCTCTCGTGTGGCGCCAGGGAACTCAGGTCTTGCATGCGAGTGGCGAGGGGTAGTGGGTCATTGCTCTGGAGTCACGGTAGGGGCATCGTTCCTCAAGACGCGTTGAAGAAGGACTCTCGAGGTCTTTCTCGGGTTGAGGCAGGAAACCCTGGGTTCCCTGGACTTCTGCTGGTGACCTCAGGGAGCTTCACAGGGTGCCTCTGAAAAGTCAAAAATACTGTGGAGTTGGGAGGGGCCTCTCGGCACTCCACTGGGTTTGGTGTAATGGAAGAGGGCCTCTTCCGGAGTTGAGGCAGAAACCTCAGGGTTCCTCTCCATTTGTGACTCTGATCGCAGGCTCCCTGCAGAGTTGGGACAGGAGAGGCAAGCCTCCTCTTGTGTCAGGTATGGAACTCCACTTCCGCTCGAGTTGTTCAAGGGGTGACAGGACGCTAGTCGAGCAGTATATGGAACTTTCGGGATTTTCCAGACGATGCACGGGTGTGTCAGTGCCCCTTTGTGTTGCAACTTTATACACAGGGTTGCATTCGAAGAGGTGTCCGGGCATCAGGTTCTTATCAAGAGCAGACCAGGACATCGGGGACCTTCGGAATGTGACACTAACCACGAGGTCACGACTCGAATATGTTTGTGAGACCGGACTCATCCTGAGTTCCAACGGGAATGTCGGGAACTCCTTTCGGACAAAATAGGAGAATGGACCTTCCTGTAGAGATGAGGAGGGGAGGAGGGGCTCAGAGGAAGTGGTGCCGGGAACCTCGGTGTTCCTCTCGAGGGAGACCGGTAAGTCGGGGAACTTTGTGGGTCGCATCAAGGCTGCCAAGCACCGTTTCGAACTTCAAGACGAAACGTGGGGCTTCTCTTGAGACGCCGACGAGGGAAAGGGCTTCATCTTGCGATGGCAGGGGAACCACGTGGTTTTTCTCGAGTTGCGGCGGGATTCTTGAGTTACGATGGGAAATACAGGATGTCTCTTGTGTTGTCCCAGAGAAGTCCAATCTTCCATTTGAGGTGCAAGGGAGAGCTGGGGATTGCTCTCGAATCACTGCAGGGCAAATAGACCTCATCTAGGCTTGTGGCCAGAAGCTAATGTTCCTCTGCAGGGGCGACAGGGATCTCAGGGTTGCATTTCAGACTCACCAGGGGAGTCAGGCCTCATCTCGATGGGAAGCAAAGAACTCCGTGCTCCTCTTGAGTCACGACGGGTATCTCTTGGAGCCCACTGAGTGGCCTAAAAGGAGTCAAGCCTCCTGTGGAGTTTGGAGAGATGACACAGGACTGCTGTTGAGGCCATGCAGGAAATGAAGGCCTTCATCTCGCGATGACGGGGGAGACTCGTGGTTTATCTGGAGCTGTGGCGCCAGTGTGGGGTTTGTCACCAGGTACGAATGGGAGCTCAGGGAGCCTCTCCTGGGACGCCAGGGAAGTCGGGTCTCCATGCGGGGGGAGAGTGGGAGCGCGTCATTGCTCTCGAGTCATGGTAGGGGAATCGGGCCTTGAGACGTGTTGAAGAAGGACGCTAGAGTTCTTTCTCAGGATGCGGAAGGAAACCTTGGGTTCCCTCGACTTGTGCCAGGGACCTTAGGGAGCTTCTCATGGTGCCTCTGAGAATCAGGGATACTGTGGAGTTGGGAAGGTCCTCTCGGGGCTCCACTGGGTTTGGAGCAATGGAGGAGGGCCTGGTCACCTGTTGAGGCAGGAACCTCAGGGTTCCTCTCCATTTCTGACTCGAATTGCAGGGTCCCTGCAGAGTTGGGACAGGAGAAGCAGGCCTCGTCTTGTGTTGAGGCAGGGAACTCCGCTTGCCTCTTGAGTGACAGGAAACAGGCCAAGCAGGAAACGAAGGCCCTCATCTCGCAAGGATGGGGTAGTTTCGGTGTTTTTCTCGAGCGGCGGCGCCAGTGTGGGTTTTCTCACGCGGTAAGACGACGAGCTCAGAGAGCCTCTCGTGTGGCGCTAGGGAAGTCGGGTCTTCATGTGCGGGCGAGGGGGAGCCCGTCACTGGTCTCGAGTCATGGTAGGGGAATCGGGCCTCGAGACGCATTGAAGAAGGACTCTCGAGGTGTTCCTCGGGTTTCAGCAGAAAACCCTGGGTTCCCTCGACTTGTGCCGGTGATCTCAGGGAGCTTCTCAGGGTGCCTCTGAGAAGTCAGGGATACAGTGGAGTTGGGAGGGGCCTCTCGGGACTCCACTGGGTTTGGTGCAATGAAAGAGAGCCTCATCTCCAGTTGAGGCAGGAAATTCAGGTTTCCTCTCCATTTCAGACCCGATCGCAGGGTCCCTGCAGAGTTGGGACAGGAGAGTCAGGCCTCGTCCTGGTTTGAGGCGTGGAACTCCGCTTGCCTCTGGAGGTGTTCACGGGGTGACAGGCCACTTGTCGAGCTGTATTTGGAACCTTCGGGTTTTTTCGGAAGATTCACGGTGGTGTCAGTGCCCCTTCGAGTTGCGAGTTCATCCACAGGGTGGCGTTCGAAGAGGTGTCTGGGCATCGGGTTCTTGTCAAGAGCGGACGGGGAAATCGGGGTCTTTCAGAATGTGGACGAACCCACGAGGCTATGTCGCGAATTTCTTCGTGAGACAGGCCTCATCCTGAGGTGCAACGGGAAGGTCGGGAACCCCTTCCAGAGAAAGCAGGGGAATCGACCCTCCTGTCAAGATCAGGAGGGAAGAATGGGCTCCGATGAAGTGGTGGGGGGAACCTCAGGGTTCCTCTCCAGTGAGACTGGTATGTCGGGGAACTTTTTGGGTCGAATCAAGGGTGCCAAGTACCCTTACAACCTTCAAGACGGAAGGTGGGCCTTCTCTTGAGACTCTGTAGCAGGAAAGGGCTTCATCTTGCGATGACGGGGGAACCACGTGGTTTTCTTCAAGTTGCGATGGGAATCTCGAGTTACGACGCGGAATTCAGGATGCCTCTTGTGCTGGCCCAGGGAAGTCCAATCTTCCATTCGAGTTTCAAAGCAGAGATGGGGATTGCTCTAGCGTCACTGAAGGTTAAATAGACCTCATCTAGGTTTGTGTCCAGAATCTAATGTTCCTCTCCAGGGGCTACAGGTATCTCGGGTTTGCATTCCATGCTCACCTGGGGAGTCAGGCCTCGTCTTGAGTGGAAACAAAGAACTCCGCTCCCCTCTCGAGTCACGACGGGTATCTCTTGGAGCCCGATGAGTTGCCTAAAAGGAATCTAGCCTCCTGTGGAGTTTGGAGAGAGGACATGGGATTGCTCTCTAGGCCATGCAGGAAACGAAGGCCTCATCTCGCGATGACGGGGGAGTCTCGTGGTTTTTCTGGAGCTGCGGCGCCAGAATGGGTTTTGTCACGAGGTACGAATGGATCTCAGGGAGCCTCTCGTGTGGCGCCAGGGAAGTCAGGTCTCCAAGCGAGTTGCGAGAAGGAGCGGGTCATTTCTCTCGAGTCACTGTAGGGGAATTGGACCTCAAGATGCATTGAAGAAGGGCTCTTGATGTCTTTCTTGGGTTGTGGCAGGAAACCCTGAGTTCCCTAGACTTGTGCCCGTGACCTCAGGGAGGTTCTCCGTGTGCGTCTGAGAAGTCAGGGATACTGTGGAGTTGGCAGGGGCCTCTCGGGCCTCACTGGGTTTGGTGCAATGGAAGAGAGCCTTATCTCGACTTGAGGCAGGAACCTCAGGGTTTCTCTCCATTTCTGACTCCGATCGCAGGGTCCCTGCAGAGTTGGGACAGGAGAGTCAGGCCTCGTCTTAGGTTGAGGCATGGAACTCCGCTTGCCTCTCGAGGTGTTCACGGGGTGACAGGCCACTTGTCAAGCTGTATTTGGAACCTGTGGGTTTTTCCGGATGATGCATGGGGGTGTCCATGCCCCTTTGTGTTGTGCCTTCATCCACAGGGTTGCATTTGAAGAGGGGTCCGGGCATCAGGTTCTTCTCAATAGCAGACCGGAAAATCGGGGTCTTTTTCAGAATTTGGCACCATCCACGAGGTTCCGTCTCGAATTCCCTCATGAGACCAGCCTCATCCTGAGGTTCGATTGGATGGTCGGGAACCCCTTCCAGACAAAGCTGGGGAATCAACCCTCCCGTCCAGAACAAGAGGTGAGAAGGGCCTCAGATGAAATGGCGCCGGGAACACCTGTGTTCCTTTCGAGTCAGACCAGTATGTCAGGGAACTTTTTGGGTCGCATCAAGGATGCCAAATACCGTTTCGACCTTCAAGACAGAACTTGGGACTTCTCTTGAGACGCTGTAGTGAGAAAGGGCTTCATCTTGCAATGACGGGGGAACCACGTGGTTTTTCTCGAGTTGCGGTGGGATTTTCGAGTTACGATGGGGAATTCAGGATGCCTTTTGTGTTGGCCCAGGGAAGTCCAATCTTCCATTCAAGTTGCCAGGGAGATCTGGGGATTGCTCTCGAGTCCCTGCAGGGCAAATAGACCTCATCTAGGCTTGTGTCCAGAAGCTAATATTCATCTCACTGGCGACAGGGATCTCGTGGTTGCATTCCAGACTCAGCCGGGGAGTCAGGCCTCGCCTAGATTGGAGGCAAAGAACTCCGCGCTTCTCTCGATTCGCGACGGGAATGTCTTGGAGCCAACTGAGTGGCCTAAAGGGAGTCAAGCCTCCTGTGCAGATTGAAGAGAGGACTCGTTTTGCTCTCTAGGCCATGGATGTAATGAAGCCCTCATCTCGCCATGACGGGGGAGTCTCGTTTTTTTTTCTCAAGCTGGGGCGACAGTGTGGGATTCTTACGAGGTACGATGGGGAGCTCAGGGAGGCTCCCTTGAGGAGCAAGGGAAGTCGGGTCTCCATGCGAGTGGCGAGGGGGAGCGCATCATTGCTCTCGAGTCATGGTAGGGGAATCGGGCCTCAAGACACCTTAAAGAAGGACTATCGAGTTCTTTCTCAGGTTGTGGCAGGAAACCCTGGGTTCCATCGAATTGTGCAGGACCTCAGGGAGCTTCTCAGGGTGCCTCTGAGAAGTCAGGGATACTGTGGAGTTGGGACGGGCTTCTTGGGACTCCTCTGGGTTTGGTGCAATGGAAGAGGGCCTCATCTCCAGTTGAGGCAGGGACCTCAGGGTTCCTTTCCATTTCTGACTCCAATCGCAGGGTCCTTGCAGAGTTGGGACAGGAGAGGCAGGCCTCGTCTTGTGTTGAGGCATGGAACTCCGCTTGCTGCTCGAGTTGTTCACAGGGTGACAGGCCACTTGTCGAGCTGTATTTGGAACCTACGGGTTTTTCCGGACAATGCACAGGGGTGTCAGTTCCCCTTCGTGTTTCGACTTCATCCACAGGGTTGCATTCGAAGAGGTTTCCGGGCATCGGGTCCTTGTCCAGAGCGGGCCGGGATATCGGGGTCCTTCAGAATGTGGCACCACCCACCGAGCCCCGTCTCAAATTTCTTCATGAGACCGGCCTCATCCTGAGGGGTGACAGGAAGGTTGGGAACCGCTTCCAGATAAAGCAGGGGAATCCACCCTCCTGTCGAGATAAGGAAGGGAGAAGGGGCTCAGAGGAAGTGGTGCTGGGAAGCTCGGTGTTCCTCTCGAGGGAGATTGGTATGTCGGCGAACTTTGTAGGTCGCATCAAGGCTTCCAAGTACCGTTTCGAACTTCAAGACGGAACGTGGGACTTCTCTTGAGACGCCTTCGCGGGAAAGGGCTTCATCTTGCGATGGCGGGGGAACCACGTGGTTTTTCTCGAGGTGCGGTGGGATCTTCGCGTTACGATGGGGAATTCAGGATGCCTCTTGTGGTGGCCCACGGACGTCCAATCTTCCATTGAAGTTGCGAGGGAGACCTGGGGGTTGCTCTCGAGTCCCTACAGGGAAAATAGACCTCATCTAGCCTTGTGTCCAGAAACTAATGTTCCTCTTCAGGGGCGATAGGGATCTCGGGGTTGCATTCCAGACTCAGCCGGGGAGTCAGGCCTCGTCTCGAGGGAAGCAAAGAACTCTGCGCTCCTCTCAAGTCGTGACGGGTATCTCTTGGAGCCCCCTGAGTGGCCTAAAGGGAGTCAAGCCTCCTGTGGAGTTTTGGAGAGAAGACTCGGGATGGCTCTCCAGGCCATGCTGGAAACGAAGGCCCTCATTTCGCGATGATGGGGGCGCCTTGTGGTTTTCTTCGAACTGCGGCACCACTGTTGGGTTTCCCACGAGGTACGACTGAAGCTCAGGGAGCCTCTCGTGTGGCTCCAGGGAAGTCAGGTCTCCCATGCGAGTGGCCAGGGGGAGGGCGTCATTGCTCTCAAGTCATGGTAGGGGCATCGGGCCCCAAGACGCGTTGAAGAAGGACTCTCGAGGTCTTTCTCAGGTTGCCTCTAGAAACCCTGGGTTCCCTCGACTTGTGCCGATGACCTCAGGGAGCTTCTCAGCGTGCCTCTGAGAAATCATGGATACTGTGGAGTTGGGAGGGGCCTCTCGGGAATCCACTGGGTTTGGTGCAATGGAAGATGACCTCGTGCTGAGCTGAGGCAGGAACCACAGTGTGCCTCTCCATTTCTGATTCCTATCACAGGGTCCCTGCAGAGTTGGGACAGGAGAGACAGGCCTCGTCTTGTGTTGAGGCATGGAACTCCACTTGCCCCTCGATTTGTTCATGGGGTGACAGGCCACTTGTCGAGCTGTATTTGGAACCTATGGGTTTTTCCAGACAATGCACGGGGGTGTCAGTTCCTCTTTGTGTTTCCACTTCATCTACAGGGTTGCATTCGAAGAAGTGTCCGGCCATCGGGTCCTTATCAAGAGCGGACTGGGACATCTGGGTTCTTCGGAATGTGGCACCACCCACCAGGCCCCGTCTCGAATTTCTTAGTGAGACCGGCCTTATCCTGAGGTGTGACCGGAAGGTTGGGAACCGCTTCCAGATAAAGCAGGGGAATGGACCCTTCTGTCGAGAACAAGAGGGGAGAAGGGTCTCAGAGGAAGTGGTACTGGGAACCTCGGTGTTCCTCTCAAGGGAGACCGGTATGTCGGGGAATATTGTGGGTCGCATCAAGGCTGCCAAGTACCGTTTCGAACTTCAAGATGGAACGTGGGACTTCTCTTGAGACGCCGTCGTGGGATAGGGCTTCATCTTGCAATGGCGTGGGAACCACGTGGTTTTTCTCGATTTGTGGCAGGATTCTCGAGTTACGATGGGGAATTCAGGATGCCTCTTGTGTTTGCCCAGGGAAGTCCAATCTTCCATTCGAGGTGCGAGGGAGAGCTCGGGATTACTCTGGAGTCACTATAGGGCAAATAGCCCTCATCTAGGCTTGTGTCCAGAAGCGAATGTTCATCACCAGTGGCGACAGGGATCTCGGGGTTGCATTCGAGACTCTCTCGGGGAGTCAGGCCTCATCCCGAGTGGAAGCAAAGAACTCCACCCTCCTCTAGAGTCACGACTGGTATCTCTTGAAGCCCCCTTAGTGGCCTAAAGGGAGTGAAGCCTACTCTGGAGTTTGGAGAGAAGACTCGGGATGGCTCTCCAGGCCTTGCAGGAAACGAAGGCCCTCATCTCCCGAAGACGGGGTTGTCTCGTGGTACTTCTCCAGCTGCGGCGCTAGTGTGGGGTTTTTCACGAGGTATGGCGGGGTACTCAGGGAGCCTCCTTTTTGGAGCAGGGAAGTCAGGTCTCCCATGCTCGTGGCGAGGGGGAGCACGTCATTGCTCTCGAGTCATGGTAGGGGATCGGGCCTCAAGACGCGTTGAAGAAGGACTCTCGAGGTCTTTCTCGGGTTGTGGCAGGAAAACCTGGGTTCCCTCGACTTGTGCAGGTGACCTTAGGGAGCTTCTCAGAGTGCCTCTGAGAAGTCAGGGATACTGTGGAGTCAGGAGTGGCCTCTCGGGACTCCTCTGGGTTGGTGCAATGGAAGAGGGCCTCATGTCGATTTCAGGCAGGAACCTCAGGATTCCTCTCCATTTCTGACTCTGATCGCAGGGTCCCTGCAGAGTTTGGACAGGAGAGTAAGGCCTCGTTTTTGGTTGAGGCATGGAACTCCTCTTACCTCTCAAATTGTTCATGGGGTCACAGGCCACTTGTCGACCTGTATTTGGAACCTGCACGTTTTTACGGAAGATGCAAGAGAGTGTCAGTGACCTTTCATGTTGTGTCTTCATCCACAGGGTTGCATTCGAAGAGGGGTCCATGCATCGGATTCTTCTCAAGAGCGGACCGGGAAATCAGGGTCTTTTTCAGAATGTGGCACCACACACGAGGCTATGTCTCGAATTTCTTCGTGAGACTGGCCTTATCCTGAGGTGCGACGGGAAGGTCGGGAATCCCTTCCAGAAAAAGCAGGGGAATAGAACCTACTGTCGAGATCAGGAAGTGAGATGGGGCTCAGATGAAGTGGTTCCGGGAACTTCGGTGTTCCTCTCGAGTGAGTCTGGTATTTTGGAGAAATTTTATGGGCGCATCAATGGTGCCAAGTACTGTTTCGACCTTCAAGATGGAACGTGGGACTTCTCTTGAGATGCTGTATCGAGAAAGGGCTTCATCTTTCGATGACGGGGGAACCACATGGTTTTTCTCGAGTTGCGGCAGGACTCTCGAATTACGACGGGGAATTCAGGATGCCTCTTGTGTGGACCCAGGGAAGTCCAATCTTCCATTCGAGTTGCAAAGCAGAGCTGGGGATTGCTCTCGCATCACTGAAGGTTAAATAGACCTCATTTAGTCTTGTGTCCAGAAGCTAATGTTCCTCTCCATGGCCGACAGTGATCTCAGGGTTGCATTCCAGGCTCACCCGGGGAGTCAGGCCTGGTCTTGAGTGGAAACAAAGAACTCCGCTACCCTCTCGAGTCGCAACGGGTATCTCTTGGAGCCCAATGAGTGGCCTAAAGGGAGTACAGCCTCCTGTGGAGTTTGGACAGAGGACTCGGGATTACTCTCTAGGCCATGAAGGAAACGAAGGCCCTCATCTCGCGATGACATGCGAGTCTCGTGGTTTTTCTCGAGCTGTGGCGCAGTATGGCTTTTCTCACGAGGTATGAAGGGGAGCTCAGGGAGCCTCTCGTGGGGCTCCAGGGAATTGGGGTCTCCATGTGAGGGGCGAGGGGGAGCGCGTCATTGCTGTCGAGTCATGGCAGGGGAATCGGGCCTCGAGACACTTTGAAGAAGGGCTCTCGCGTGTTTCTCAGGTTGCGGCAGGAAACCCTGGCTTCCCTCGTTTTGTTCAGGTGACGTAGGGCGCTTCTCAGGGTGCCTCTGAGAAGTCAGGGATACAGTGGAATTGGGAGGGGGCTCTCAGGACTCCACTGGGTTTGTTGCAATGTAAGAGGGCCTCATCTCCTGTTGAGGAAGAAACCTCAGGTTTCCTCTCCATTTCAGACTCCGATCGCAGGGTTCCTGCAGAGTTGGGAGAGGAGAGTGAGGCCTAGTCTTGGGTTGAGGCGTGGAACTCCGCTTGCCTCTCGAGTTGTTCACGGGGTGACAGGCCACTTGTTGAGCTGTATTTGAAACCTGCGGTTTTTTCCAGACGATTCACGTGGGTGTCAGTGCCCCTACATGTTGCGACTTCATCCACAGGGTGACGTTTGAAGAGGTGTCCGGGCATCGTGTTCTTGTCAAGAGCGGACCGGGAAATCGGGGTCTTTCAGAAGGTGGCACTGCGCACGAGGCTCCGTCTCGAATTCCCTAGTGAGACCGGCCTCATCCTGAGGTGTGACTGAAAGGTCGGGAAGCCTTCCAGACAAGCAGGAGAATGGACCTTCCTGTCGAGATCAGGAGGGGAGCAGGGGTTCAGATGAAGTGGTGCCGGGAACCTCAGTGTTCCTCTCGAGTGAGTCCGGTATTTCGGGGAACTTTTTGGGTCGCATCAAGGGTGCCAAGTGCCATTTCGAACTTCAAGACGGAACGTGGGACTTCTCCTGAGATGCTGTATGGGAAAGAGCTTCATCTTGCGATGACTGGGGAACCACGTGGTTTTTCTCAAGTTGCGGCAGGATTCTCGAGTAACGACAGGGAATTCTGGATACCTCTTGTGTTGGCCCAGGGAAGTCCAATCTTCCATTCGAGTTGCAAAGGAGAGCTGGGGATTGGTCTCGAGTCACTGCAGGGCAAATAGACCTCATCTAGGCTTGTGTCCAGAAGCTAATGTTACTCTCCAGGAGCGACAGGGATCTTGGGGTTGCATTCCAGACGCACCCGGGGAGTCAGGCCTAGTCTCGAGTGGAAGTAAAGAACTCCGCTCTCCTCTCCAGTCGCGACGGGTATCTCTTGGAGAACCCTGAGGGCCTAAAGCAAGTCAAGCCTCCCGTGGGGTTTGGAGAGAAGACTAGGGATGGTTCTGCAGTCATGCAGGAAACGAAGGCCCTCACCTCGGGATGACGGGTGCTCCTCCTGATTTTCCTCGAGCTGCGGTGCCAGTGTGGGGTTTCTCATGAAGTACAATTGGGAGCTCAAGGAGCCTGTCGTGTGGCTCCAGGCAAGTCAGGTCTCCCATGCGAGTGGCGAGGGGGAGCGTGTCATTGCTCCTGAGTCACGGTAGGGGAATTGGGCCTCAAGACGCATTGAAGAGGACTCTCGAGGTCTTCCTCGGGTTGAGGCAGGAAACGCTGGGTTCCCTCAACTTGTGCCGGTGAATTCATGGAGCTTCTCAGGGTGCCTCTGAGAATTCTGGAATACTGTGGAATTGGGAGGGGCCTCTCGGGACTCCACTGGGTTTGGTGCAATGAAAGAGGGCCTCATCCGGAGTTGAGGCAGGAACTTGAGGGTTCCTTTCCATTTCAGACTCTGATCGCAGGGTCCCTGCAGGGTTGGGACAGGAGAGGCAGGCCTCGTCTTGTGTTGAGGCATGGAACTCCGCTTGCCGCTCGAGTTGTTCAGAGGATGACAGGCCACTTGTCCAGCTGTATTTGGAATCTACGGGTTTTTCCGGACGATTCATGGGGGTGTCAGGGCCCCTTCGTGTTGTGACTTCATCTACAGGGTTGCATCCAAAGAGGTGTCCGTGCACCGGGTTCTTATCAAGAGCAGACCGTGATATTGGAGTTCTTTGGAATGTGGCAATAACCACGGGGCAACGTCTCGAATTTCTTTGTGAGACCGGCCTCATCCTGAGGTGCGATGGGAAGGTCGGGAACCCCTTCCAGACAAAGCAGGGGAATCGACCCTCCTGTAGAGATCAGGAGGGGAGAAGGGGCTCAGAGGAAGTGGTGCCGGGAACTTCGCTGTTCCTCTCGAGGAAGACCAGTATGTCTGGGAACTCTGTGGGTCACATCAAGGGTGCCAAGTACGGTTTTGCCCTTCAAGACGGAACGTGGGACTTCTCCTGAGACGATGTAGCGGGAAAGGGCTTCATCTTGCGATGACGGGGGAACCACGTGGTTTTTCTCGAGTCGCACCTCAGGATGAGGCTGTTCTCACGAAGAAATTCGAGACGTAGCCTAGTGGGTGGTGCCACATTCCGAAGGACCCTGATTTCCTGATCCGCTCTTGACAAGAACCCCATGCCCGGAAACCTCCTCGAACACCACACTGTGGATGAAGTCGCAACACAAAGGGGCAGTTACACCCCGTGTATCGTCTGGAAAAACCCGAAGGTTCCAAATACAGCTTGACAAATGGCCTGTCACAACGTGAACAACTCGAGAGGTAAGCGGAGTTCCATGCATAAACCCAAAACGAGGCCTTACCCTCCAATCCCAACTATGCTTGGACCCTTGGATCGAAGTAAGAAATGGAGAGGAGCCCTCAAGTTCCTGCCTGAACTCGAGATGAGACCGTCTTCCATTGCACCAAACCCAGAGGAGTCCTGAGAGTCCCCTCCCAAATCCACAGTATCCCTGACTTATCAGCGGCCCCCTCAAAAGTTCCCTGAGGTCTGGTACAAGTCAGGGGAACCAAGTGTTTCCTTCCACAACCAAAGAAAGACCTCGAGAGTCCTTCTTTAACACGTCTTAAGGCCCGATTCCCCTACCATGACTCGAGAGCAATGACACGCTTCCCCTTGCCACTCCCATGGAGATCTGACTTCCCTGGCTCCACCAGGGAGTCATTCTGAGCTGCCCGTTGTACCTTGTGAGAAACCCCACACTGGCACTGCAGCTCGAGATAAACCCCCAGACTCGCCCGTCAAGCAAGATGAGGGCCTTCGTTTCCTGCATGGCCTGGAAAACCTTCCCGAGTCTTCTCTGCAAAATCAACAGAAGGCTTGACTTACTTTAGGCCACTCAGGGGGCTCCAAGAGATACCTGTCGACTCGAGAGGAGAGCGGAGTTCTTTGCTTCCACTCTAGATGAGGCCTGACTCCCTGGGTGAGACTGGAATGCAACCCGAGTTTCCTGTCGCCCCTGCAGAGGAACATTAGTTTCTGGACACAAGCCTAGATGAGGTCTATTTGCCCTGCAGTTACTCGAGAACAATCCCAGCTCTCCCTAGCAACTCGAATGGAAGACTGGACGTCCCTGGGGGAAACAAGAGGTATGCTGAATTCCCAGTCGTAACTCCAGAATCCCGCCCCAACTCGAGAAAAAACACGTGGTTCCCCCGCCATCGCAAAATGAAGCCCTTTCCCACGATGGCGTCTCAAGAGAAGTCCCATGTGCCATCTTGAAGATCGAAACGGTACTTGGCAGCCTTGATGCGACCCACAAAGTTTCCCGACATACCAGTCTCACTCCAGAGGAACACCGAGGTTTCCGGGCACCAATTCAACAGAGCCCCTTCTACCCTCCTGATCTCGACAGGAGGGTAGATTCCCCTGCTTTGTCTGGAAGGGGTTCCCGATCTTTCCGTAGCACCTCAGGATGAGGCCGGTCTCATGAGGAAATTCAAGACGTGGCCTCGTGGGTGGTGCCACATTCCGAAGGACCCCGATGTCCCTCTCCACCCTTGATAACAACACGTGCCCGGACACCTCTTAGAATGCAACCCTGTGGTTGAAATCGCAACATGAAGGGCCACTGACACCCCCATGCATCGTCTGGAAAAACCCATAGGTTCCAAATACAGCTCGACAAGTGACCTGTCACCCCTTGAACAAATCGAGCGGCAAACGGAGTTCCATGCCTCAACACAAAACGAGGCCTGCCTCTCCTGTCCCAACTCTGCAAGGACCCTGCCTTCGGAGTCAGAAATGGAGAGGAACCCTGAGGTTCCTGCATCAACTCGAGACGAGTCCCTCCTCCATTGCACCAAACCCAGTGGAGTCCCGAGAGGCCCCTCCCAAATCCACAGTATCCCTGACTTCTCAGAGGCACCCTCAGAAGCTCCCTGATCTCACCGGCACAAGTCAGGGGAACCCCGGGTTTCCTGCCACAACAGGAGAAAGACCTCAAGAAGACTTCTTCAATGCGTCTCCAGGACCGATTCCCCTCCCATGACTCGAGAGCAATGGCGCGCACCCCCTTGCCCCTTGCATGGAGACCCGAATTCCCTGGTGCCCAACAAGAGGCTCCCTCAGCTCGCCGTCGTACCTCGTGGGACACCCCACACTGGCGCTCCAGCTCGAGAAAAACCATGAGGCACACCCGTCATCACGAGATGATGGACTTTGTTTCCTGCATGACCTGAATAGCCATCCCTAGTCTTCTCTGCAAACTCCACAGGAGGCTTGACTCCCTTTAGGCCACTCAGGGTGCTCCAAAAGATACCCGTCCCGACTCGAGAGGAAAGCGGAGTTCTTTGCTTCCACTCGAGACGAGGCCTGACTCCCCGGGTGAGTCTGGAATGCAACCCAGAGATCCCTGTCGCCTCTGGAGAGGAACATTAGCTTCTGGACACAAGCCTAGATGAGGGCTATTTGCTCTGCAGTGACACGAGAGCAATCGCCAGCTCTCCCTCCCACCTCGAATGAAAGATTGGACTTCCCTGGTCCAACACCAGAGGCATCCTGAATTCCCCGTCATAAATCGAGAATCCCACCGCAACTCGAGAAAAACCACGTGGTTCCCCTCCCCCATCACCAGATGAAGCCCTTTCCCGGGATTGAGTCTCAGGAGAAATCCCACGTGCCATCTTGAAGTTCGAAACGGTACCTGGCAGCCATGAGGCGACCCACAAAGTTCCCTGACATACCTGTCTCCCTTGAGAGGAACACCGAAGTTTCCGTGCACCACATCCTCTGAGCCCCTTCTCCCCTCCTGATCTGGACAGGAGGGCCGATTCCCCTGCTTTGTCTGGAAGGGGTTTGCGACCTTCCCGTCGCACCTTAGAATGAGGCCGGACTCAAGAAGAAATTTGAGACGTGGCCTCGTGGGTGGTGCCACATTCCGAAGGACCCCGATTTCCCGGTCCGCTCTTGATAAAAACCCAATGCTCGGAAACCTCTTCGAATGCAACCCTGTGGATGAAGTAGCAATACGGAAAGAACTGACACTCCCGTGCATCATCTGGAAAAAGCTGTAGGTTTCAAATACAGCTGGACAAGTGTCCTGTCACCCCGTGAACGGCTCCAGAGGCAAGCGGAGTTCCATGCCTCAACACAAAACGTGGCCTGCCTCTCCTGTCGCAACTCTGCAGGGACCCTGCGATCGGGGTCAGAAGTAGAAAGGAACCCTGAGGTTCCTGCCTCAAGTCGGGATGAGGCCCTCTTCCATTGCACCAAACCCAGTGGAGTCCAGAGACGCCCTCCCAATTCCACAGTACCCCTACTTCTCACAGGCAAGCTGAGAAGCTGAAAGAGTTCCCGGGCACAAGTCGAGGGAACCCAGCGTTTCCTGCCACAACACGAGAAAAACTCGAGGGTCCTTCTTCAAAGCGTCTTGAGACCCGATTCCCCTACCGTGACTCGAGAGCAATGACGCACTCCCCCTCGCCTCGCATGGGAGACCTGACTTCCCTGGTGCCACAAGAGAGGTTCCCTGAGCTCCCTGTCGTACATCGTGAGAACCTCACACTGGGGCCACAGCTCGGGAAAAACCACGAGGCGACCCCGTCACCGCCAGATGAGGGCTTTCATTTCCTGCATGGCCAGGAGAGCCATCCCGAGTCTATTCTCCAAACTCCACAGGAGGCTTGACTCCCTTTAGGCCACTCAAGGGGCTCCAAGAGATACCCGTCGTGACTCGAGAGGAAAGCAGAATTCTTTCATTCCACTCGGTATGAGGCCTGACTCCCCGGGTGAGTCTGGAATGCAACCCCGAGATCCCTGTCTTTCCTGGAGAGGAACATTAGCTTCTGGACACAAGCCTATATGAAGTCTATTTGCCCTGCAGTGATTCGAGAGTAATTACTAGCTCCCCTGCTACTGGAATGGAATATTAGACTTCCTTGGGCTAAAACAAGAGGCATCCTGAATTCACCATCGTAACTTGAGAATCCCGCCGGAACTCGAGAATAATCACGTGGTTCCCCCGCCATCGCAAGATGAAGCCCTTTCCCGCGATGGCGTCTCAAGAGAAGAACTACGTTCCGTCTTGAAGGTCGAAACAATACTTGGCAGCCTTGATGCGACCCACAACGTTCCCCGACATACCTGTTTCCCTCGAGAGGAACACCGAAATTCCCGGCACCACTTCCTCTGAGCCCCTTCTCCCCTCCTGATCTGGACTGGAGGGTCGATTCCCCAGCTTTGTCTGGAAGGGGTTCCTGACCTTCCCGTCGCACCACAGGATGAGGCTGGTCTCCCAAAGAAATTTGAGATCTGGCCTCGTGGGTGGTGCCACATACCGAAGGACCTCGAATTCCGGGTCCGCTCTTGACAGGAACCCCATGCCTGGACACCTCTTTGAATGCAACCCTGTGGATGAATTCACAACACGAAGGGGCACTGACACCCCCGTGCATCGTCCGGAAAAACATGTAGGTTCCAAATACAGCTGGACAAGTGGCCTGTCACCCCGTGAACAACTCGAGCAGCAAGCGGAGTTCCATGCCTCAACACAGGACGAGGTCTGCCTCTGGAGTCCCAACTCTGCAGGGACCCTGCGATAGGAGTCAGAAATGGAGAGGAACCCTGAGCTTCCTGCCTCAACTCAGGATGAGGCCCTCTTCCATTGCTCCAAACCCAGTGGAGTCCCGAGAGACCCCTTCCAATTCCACAGTATCCCTGACTTCTCAGAGGCACCCTGAGAACCTCCCTGAGATCACTGGCACAAGTCGAGGAAAGCCAGGGTTCTCTGCCCCAGCCTGAGAAAGACCTTTAGAGTCCTTCTTCAACGCGTCTGGAGGCCCGATGCCCCTACCGGGACTCGAGAGCAATTAACCGCTCCCCCCTCGCCACTCGCATGGGAGATCTGACTTCCCTGGCGCCACACGCGAGGCTCCCTGAGCTCCCCGTCGTACCTCGTGGGAAACCCCACACTGGCGCCGCAGCTCGAGGAAACCCACGAGGCGGCCCCGTCATCGTGAGATGAGGGCCTTAGTTTCCTGTATGCCCTGAAGAGAAATCCCTAGTCTTCTCTCCAAACTCAACAGGAGGCTTGACTCCCTTGAGGCCACTCAGTGGGCTTCAAGTGAGACCCTTCAAGACTCGAGAGGAGAGCGGAGTTATTTGCTTCCACTCGAGATGAGGCCTGACTCCCCGGGTGAGTCTGGAATGAAACCCCTAGATACCTGTCGTCCCTGGAGAGGAACATTAGCTTCTGGACACAAGCCTAGATGAGGTCTATTTGCCCTGCAGTGACTCGAGAGCAATCCCGAGCTCTCCCTCGCACCTCGAATGGAAGATTGAACTTCCCTGGGCCAACACAAGAGGCATCCTGAATTCCCTGTCGAAAGTTGAGAATCGCGTCACAACTTGAGAAAAACCACGTGGTTTCCCCGCCATCGCAAGATGAAGCCCT
Organism: Bos javanicus; assembly: GCF_032452875.1. NCBI lineage: Eukaryota > Metazoa > Chordata > Mammalia > Artiodactyla > Bovidae > Bos > Bos javanicus. The sequence goes on along the minus strand of NC_083871.1, from coordinate 846,712 downwards.
TTCCCGCGACGGCGTCTAAAGAGAAGTCCCACATTCCGTCTTGAAGTTCAAAACGGAACTTGGCAGGCTTGATGGGACCCACAAAGTACCCCGACATACCGGTCTCCCTCGAGAGGAACACCCAAGTTCCCAGCACGACTTCCTCTGAGCCCCTTCTCCCCTCCTGATCTCAACAGGAGGGTCAATTCCCCTGCTTTGTCTGGAAGGGGTTCCTGACCTTCCCGTCGCACCTCAGGATGAGGCCGGTCTCACGAAGAAATTCGAGACGTGGCCTCGTAGTTGGTGCCACATTCCAAAGGACCCTGGTGTCCCGGTCCGCTTTTGATAAGAACCCCATGCAAGGACACCTCTTCGGATGCAACCCTGTGAATGAAGTCACAACACCAAGGGGTACTGACACCCCCGTGCATCGTCCAGAAAAACCCACAGGTTCCAAATACAGCTCGACAAGTGGTCTGCCACCCCGTGAACAACTCGAGCGGCAAGCGGAGTTCCGTGCCTCAACACAAGACCAGGCCTGACTCTCCTGTCCCAACTCTGCAGGGAGCCTGCGATTGAAGTCAGAAATGGAGAGGCACCCTGAGGTTCCTGCCTTAACTCGGTACGAGGCCCTCTTCCATTGCACCATACCCAGTGGAGTCCCGAGAGGCCCCTCCCAACTCCACAGTATCCCTGACTTCTCAGAGGCACCCAGAGAAGCTCACTGAAGTCACCGGCACAAGTCCAGGGCACCCAGGGTTTCCTGCCGCAACCCAAGAAAGACCTCAAGAGTCCTTCTTCAAAGCGTCTGGAGGCCCGATTCTCCTATCGTGACTCGAGAGCAATGACGCGCTCTCCACTGACCCTCGCATGGAGACCCAACTTCCCTCACGCCCCATGAGAGGCTCCTTGAGCTCTCCGTAGTACCTCATGAGAAACCCCACAATGGCGCCACCCCTCGAGAACAACCCTGAGACTCCCCCGGCATTGCGAGATGAGGGCCTTCGTTTCCTGCATGGCCTAGAGAGCAATCCCGAGTCCTTTCTCCAAACTCCATAGGAAGCTTGGCTCCCTTTAGGCCACGCAGTGGAATCCAAGAGATACCGGTTGCTACTCGAGAGGAGCGCGGAGTTCTTTGCTTCCACTTGAGACTAGGCCTGACTCCCCGGGTGAGTCTGGAATGCAACCCCGAAATCCCTGTCGCCCCTGGGGAGGAACATTAGCTTCTGAACACAAGCCTAGATGAGGTCTATGTGCCCTGCTGTGACTCGATAGCAACTTCCAGCTCTCCTTTGCAACTCGAATGAAAGATTGGACTTCCCTGGGCCAACACAAGAGGCATCCTGAATTCCCCGTCGTAACTAGAGAATCCCGCCGAAATTCGAGAAAAACCACGTGGTTCCCCCGTCATCGCAAGATGAAGCCCTTTCCCGCTAAGCATCTCAGGAGAAGTCCCACGTTCCGTCTTGAAGGTTGAAATGGTACTTTGCACCCTTGATGTGACCCACAAAGTTCCCTGACATCCTGGTCTCACTCCAGAGGAACACCGAGGTTCCCAGAACCACTTCATCTGAGCCTCTGTTTCTCTCCTGATCTCGACAGGAGGGTCCATTCCCCTGCTTTGTCTCGAAGGGGGTCCCAACCATCCAGTCACACCTCAGGATGAGGCCGGTCTCCCGAGGAAATTCGAGACGGAGCCTCGTGGGCGGTGTCAGCTTCCGAAAGACCCAGATGCCCAGTCTGCTCTTGACAAGAATCCATGCCCGGACACCTCTTCCAATGCCACCCTGTGGATGCAATCACAACACGAAGGGGCACTGACACCCCCGTGCATCGTCCGGAAAAGCCCGCAGGTTCCAAATACAGCTCGACAAGTGGACTGTTACCCCGTGAACAACTCGAAAGGCAAGCGGAGTTCCATGCTTCAACCCAAGACGAGGCCTGACTCTCCTGGCCCAACTCTGCAGGAACCCTGTGATCAGAGTCTGAAATGGAGAGGAACCCTGAGGTTCCTGCCTCAACTGGAGATGAAGACCTCTTCCATTGCACAAAACCCAGTGGAGTCCCGAGAGGCCACTCCCAACTCCACAGTATCCCTGACATTTCAAAGGCACCCTGAGAAACTCCCTGAGGTCACCGGCACAAGTCCAGGGAACCCATGGTTTCCTGCCGCAACCTGAGAAAGACCTCGAGAGTCCTTCTTCAATGCATCTCAAGGCCCGATTACCCTACCATGACTCGAGAGCAATGCCGCGCTCCCCTTCACCCCTCCCATGGAGACCCGACGTCCCTGGTGCCCCATGAGAGGCTTCGTCAGCTCCCCATCATACCTCGTTGGAAACCCCACACTGGCGTCGCAGCTCGAGGATAACCACGAGGCGCCCCTGTCATCGCGAGATGAGGGCCTTCATTTCCTGCATTGCCTGGAGTGCCATCCCGAGTCCTCTCTCCAAACTCCAAAGGAGGCTTAACTCCCTTTAGGCCACTCAGGGGGCTCCAAGAGATACCAGTCGCGATTTGAGACAAGAGCGGAGTTCTTTGCTTCCACACGAGACGATGCCTGACTCCCCGGGTGAGTCTGGAATGCCACCCCGAGATCCCTGTCGCCCCTGGAGAGGAACATTACTTTCTGGACACAAGCCAAGATGAGGTCTATTTGCCCTGCAGTGACTGGAGAGCAATGCCCAGCTCTCCTTCGCAACTCGAATGGAAGATTGGACTTCGATGGGCCAACACTGGAGGCATCCTGAATTCCCCATCGTAACTCGAGAATCCTGCCGCAACTCCAGACAAACCACGTGGTTACACTGCCAACGCATGATGAAGCCCTTTCCCCCGAAGTCGTCTCAAGAGATGTCCCACGTGCCATCATTAAGTTCGAAACCGTACTTGGCAGCCTTGATGCGACACAGAAAGTTCCCCGACATTCCAGTCTCCCTCGAGAAGAACACCGAGGTTTCCCAGCACCACTTCTTCTGAGCCCCTTCTCATCTCCTGATCTCTACAGGAGGGTCGATTCCTCTGCTTTGTCTGGAAGGGGTTCCCAACCTTCCCGTCGCACCTCAGCATTAGGCCAGTCTCACGAGGGAATTTGAGACAGAGCCTCGTGGGCTGGGCCACGTTCCGAAAGACCCCGATTTCCCGGTCTGCTCTTGACAAGAACCCCATGCCTGGACACCTCTTCGAACGCCACCGTGTGAATGAAGTCAACACGAAGGGGCACTAACACCCCTGTGCCTCATCCGGAAAAAACCCGCCGGTTCCAAATACAGATCAACAAGTGGCCTGTCACACCGTGAACACCTCAGCAGGCAATCGGAGTTCCATGGCTCAACTCAAGACGAGGCCTGAATCCCCTGTGCAAACTCTGCAGGGACCCTGCGATCGGAGTCTGAAATGGAGAGGAACCCTGAGGTTCTTGTCTCTACTGGAGATGAGGCACTCTTCCATTGCACCAAACCCAGTGGAGTCCCGAGAGGCCCCTCCCAACTCCACAGTATCCCTGACTTCTCAGCGGCAGCTTGAGAAGCTGCCTGATGTCACGGGCCCAATTCGAGAGAACACAGGGTTTCCTGCGGCAACCCGAGAAAGACCTCAAGAGTCCTTCAACGCGTCTTGATGCCCGATTCCGTACCATGATGTGAGAGCAATGACACGAAACCCTTCGCCCCTTGCATGGGAGACCTGCCTAAATTGGCGCCACTCCAGAGGCTCCCTGAATTCGCCATCTAACCTCGTGAGAAACCACACACTGGCGCCACCGCTCGAGAAAAACACTGAGACTCCCCCGTCATCTCGAGATGAGGGCATTCGTTTCCTGCATGGCCTAGAGAGCCATCCGGAGTCTTCTCTCCAAACACCTCAGGAGGCTTGGCTCCCTTTAAGCCACTCAGTGGGCTTCAAGAGATACACAACACGAATATACAGGGGAGCGGAGTTCTTTGCTTCCACGCCAGATGATGACTGTCCCCCTGGGTGAGTCTGGAACGCAACCCCGAGATCCCTGTCGCCCCTGGAGAGGAACATTAGTTTCTGGACCCAAGCCTAGAGGGGGACTATTTACCCTGCTGTGACTCAAGAGCAATCCCAGCTCTCCCTCGCAACTCGAATGGAAGATTGGACTGCCCTGGGCCAACACAAGAGGCATCCTAAATTCCCCATCGTAACTCGAGAATCCCGCCGCAACTCGAGAAAAACCACGTGGTTCCCAGGTCATCGAAAGATGAAGCCCTTTACCCCTACACCGTCTCAGGAGAAGTCCCACGTTCCGTCTTGAAGGTCGAACTGTACCTGGCACTCTTGATGCGACCCAAAAAGTTCCCTGACATACCTGTCTCCCTCGAGAGGAACACCAAGGTTCCCGGCACCACTTCATGTGATCCCCTGCTTCCCTACTGATCTTGACAGGAGGGTCCATTCCCCTGCTTTGTCTGGAAGGGTTTCAAGAACTTCCCGTCACACGTCAAGATGAGGCCTTTCTCACGAGGGAATTCGAGACATAGCCTCGTGGGGGGTGCCACCTTCTGAAAGACCCCGATTTCCCAGTATGCTCTTGACAAGAACCCGATGCCCGGACACCTCTTTGAACGCAACCCTGTGGATGAAGTCGAAACACGAAGGGGCACTGACACCCCGGTTCATCGTCCGGAAAAACCTCCAGGTTCCAAATACAGCTCGACAAGTGGCCTGTCACCCCGTGAACACCTCGAGAGGCAAGTGGAGTTCCATGACTCAACCCAAGACGAGGCCTGACTCTCCGGGCCCAACTCTGCAGGGACCCTGGGATCGAGTCTGAAATGGAGAGGAACCCTGAGGTTCCTGCCTCAACTGGAGATGAGGCCTTCTTCCATTGCACCAAACCCAGTGGAGTCCCGAAAGGCCCCTCAAAATCCACAGCATCCCTGAGTTCTCTGAGGAACCCGGAGAAGTTCCCTGAAGTCACCGGCACAAGTTGAGGGAACCCAGGGTTTCCTGCTGCAACCTGAGAAAGACCTCGAGAGTCCTTCTTCAACCCGTCTTGAGGCCAGATGCCCCTACCGTGACTCGAGAGCAATGACGCGCTCCCCCTCGCCACTCTCATGGGAGACCTGACTTCCTGGCGCCACTCGAGAGGCTCCCTGAGCTCCCCATCATACCTCGTGAGAAACCCCACACTGGTGCCGCCACTCGAGAAAAACCCCGAGACTCCCCCGTCATCGCGAGATGAGAGCCTTCATTTCCTGCGTGACCTAGAGAGAAATTCCGAGTCCTCTCTCCAAACTCCACAGTAGGCGTGACTCCCTTTAGGCCACTCAGTGGAATCCAAGAGATACCCATCGCTAGTCGTGAGGAGAGCAGAGCTCTTTTCTTCCACTGCAGACGAGGCTTGACTCCCCGGGTGAGTCAGGAATGCAACCCCGAGATCCCTGTCGCCCCTGGAGAGGAACATTAGCTTCTGGACACAAGCCTAGATGAGGTATATTTGCCCGGCAGTGACTCGAGAGTAATCCCCAGCTTTCTTGGGCAACTCAAATGGAAGATTGGACTTCCCTGGGCCAACACAAGAGGCGTCCTGAATTCCCTGTCGTAGATCGAGAATCCCACTGAAATTCGAGAAAAACCACGTGGTTCCCCCGTCATCGCACGACGAAGCCCTTTCCCACTAAAGAGTCTCAAGAGACGTCCCACGTTCCGTCTTGAAGGTCGTAATGGTACTTGGCACCATTGATGCGACCCAAAAAAGTTCCCCAACATACCGGTCTCACTGGAGAGGAACCCCAAGGTTCCCGGCACCATTTCATCTGATCCCATTCTCTCCTCCTGATCTAGACAGGAGTATCGATTTCCCTGCTTTGTCTGCAATGGGTACCCGACCTTCCCTTCGCACCTCAGGATGAGGCCGGTCTCAAGAGGGAATTCCAGACGTAGCCTCGTGGGTTGTGCCACATTCCAAAAGACCCTGATTTCCCAGTCCGCTCTTGAGAAGAACCCGAGGTCCCGACCCTTCTTTGAATGCAACCCTGTGAATGAAGTCACAACACGAAGGGGCAATGACACCCCCATGCATCATCTGCAAGAAAGCGCAGGTTCCAAATACAGCTCGACCAGTGGCCTGTCACCCCGTGAACAACTCCAGAGGCAAGCAGAGTTCCATTCCTCAACAAAAGCCGAGGCCTGCCTCTCCTGTCCCAACTCTGGAAGGACACTGAGATCGGAGTCAGAAATGGAGCGGAACCCTGAGGTTCCTGCCTCAACTGGAGATGAGGCCTACTTCCATTACACCAAATCCAGTGGAGTCCCGAGAGGCCACTCCCAACTCCACAGTATCCCTGACATTTCAAAGGCACCCTGAGACGCTCCATGAGGTCACCGGCACAAGTGGAGGGAATGCAGGGTTTCCTGCTGCAACCCGAGAAAGACCTCGAGAGTACTTCTTCAATGCGTCTTTTGGCCCGATTCACTTACCATGACTCGAGAGCAATGATGCGCTCCCCCTCGCCCCTCGCATGGAGACCCGACTTCCCTGGCGCCGCACGAGAGGCTCCCTGAGCTTGCCGTCGTACCTCGTGAGAAACCCTACACAGGCGCAGCCGCTCAAGAAAAACCCCGAGAGTCCCACCTCAGAGGGAGATTAGGGCCTTCGTTTCCTGCATTGCCTAGAGAGCAATCCCGCATCCTCTCTCCAAACTCCACAGGAGGAGTGTCTCCCTTTAGGCCACTCTGTGGGCTCCAAGAAATACCCGTCGCTACTGGAGAGGAGACTGGAGTTCTTTGCTTCCACTCGAGATGAGGCCTGACTCCCCGAGTGAGTCTGGAATGCTACCCCGAGATACCTGTCGCCCCTGTAGAGGAATATTAGTTTCTGGACACAAGCCTAGAGGAGGACTATTTACCCTGCTGTGACTCAAGAGCAATCCCCAGCTCTCCCTCGCAACTCGAATGGAAGATTGGACTTCCCTGGGCTAACACAAGAGGCATCCTTAATTCCCCGTCATAACTCGAGAATCCCGCCGCAACTCGAGAAAAACCACGTGGTTCCCCCGTCATCGCAAGATGAAGCCCTTTCCGGCAAGGACGTCTCAAGAAAAGTCTCACCTGCCGTCTTAAAGTTGGAAACAGTACTTGGCAGCCTTGATGCGACCTAAAAAGTTCCCCGACATACAGGTCTCCCTCGACAGGAACACCGAGGTTTCCAGCACCACTTCCTCTGAGCCCCTTCTACCCTCCTGATCTCGACAGGAGGGTCGATTCCCCTGCTTTGTCTGAAAGGGGTTCCCGAACTTCCCGTCGCCCCTCTGGATGAGGCCGGTCTCACGACGAAATTCGAGACCTGGCCTCGTGGGTGGTGCCACATTCCAAAGGACACCGATTTCCCAGTCTGCTCTTGATAAGAACCCCATTCCCGGACACCTTTTCGAATGCAACCCTGTGGATGAAGTCGCAAACAGAGGGGCACTGACACTTCCGTGCATCGTCTGGAAAAACCCGCAGGTTCCAAATACAGCTCGGCAAATGGCCTGTCACCCAGTTAACAACTCGAGTGGTAAGCGGATTTCCATGCAGGGACCCTGCAATCCGAGTCAGAAATGGAGAGGAAACCCTAGGTTCCTGCCTCAACTCGGGACCAGGCCCTCATCCATTGCAACAAACCCAGTGGAGTCCCAAGAGGCCCCTCCCAACTCCGCAGTATCGCTGACTTCTCAGAGGCACCCTGAGAAGCTCCCTGAGGTCACGGTCGAGTCGAGGGAACCCAGAGTTTCCTGCCGCAACCCGAGAAAGACCTCGAGAGTCTTTCTTCAACCCGTCTTGATGGCCGATGCCCCTACCGTGACTCCAGAGCAATGACTCGTTCCCCCTAACCACTCGCATGGGAGACCTGACTATCTTTGCGCCACACGAGAGGCTCCTTGAGCTCCCCATCGTACTTCGTGGGAAACCCCACACTGGTGCCGCAGCTCGAGGAAAACCACGAGACGCCCCCGTCATCGTGAAATGAGGGCCTTCCTTTCCTTCATGGCCTGGAGAGCCATCCCGAATCTTCTCTCCAAACTCCACAGGAGGCTTGACTCCCTTTCGGCCACTCAGTGGGCTCCAAGAGATACCCGTCTCGACTCGAGAGGAGAGCGGAGTTCTTTGCTTTCACTCGAGATGAGGCCTGACTACCCGGGTGAGTCTGTATTGCAAACCCAAGATCCCTGTCGCCCCTGGAGAGGAACATTAGTTTCTGGACACAAGGCTAGATGAGGTCTATTTGCCCTGCAGTGACTCGAGAGCAACCCCCAGGTCTCCCTCGCAACTCCAATGAAAGATTGGACTCTTAGGTTGTGGCAGGAAACCCTGGGTTCCCTCGACTTGTGTTGGTGACCTCAGGGAGCTTCTAAGGGTGCCTCTGAGAAGTAACTGTTACTGTGGAGTTGGGAGGGGCCTCTCGGGACTCCACTGGGATTGGTGCATTGGAAGAGGGCCTCATCCCAAGTTGAGGCAGGAACCTCAGGTTTCCTCTCCATTTCTGACTCTGATCACAGGGTCCCTGCAGAGTTTGGACAGGAGAGGCAGGCCTCGTCTTGTGTTGAGGGATGGAACTCCGCTTGCCACTCGAGTTGTTCACGGGGTGACAGGCCACTTGTTGAGCTGTATTTGGAACCTGTGGGTTTTTCCAGACGATGCACGGGGGTATCAGAGCCCCTTCGTGTTGCGACTTCATCGACAGGGTTGCATTCGAAGAGGTGTCCCGGCATCGGGTTCTTATCAAGAGTGGACCGGGAAATCGGGGTCCTTCAGAATGTGGCACCACCCACGAGGCCACGTCTCGAATTTCTTCGTGAGACCGGACTCATCCTAAGGGGTGACGGGAAAGTCGGGAACCCCTTCCAGACAAATAAGGGGAATCGACCCTCCTGTCGAGATCAGGAGGGGAGAGGGGCTCAGAGGAAGTGGTGATGGGAAACCTCGGTGTTCCTCTCGAGGGAGACCGGTATGTCAGGGAACTTTGTGGGTCGCATCAAGGCTGCCAAGTACCGTTTTGAACTTCAAGACGGAACCTGGGACTTCACTTGAGATGCCGTCGCGGGAAAGCCCATCATCTTGCGATGGCGGGGGAACCACGTGGTTTTTCTCGAGTTGCGGTAGGATTCTCGAGTTATGACGGGGAATTGGGGATGCCTCTTGTGTTGGCCCAGGGAAGTCCAATCTTCCATTGGAGTTTCGAGGAAGAGCTGGGAATTGCTCCCGAGTCACTGCAGGGCAAATAGACCTCATCTAGGCTTGTGCCCAGAAACTAATATTCCTCTCCAGGGGAGACTGGGATCTCGGGGTTGCATTCCAGACTCACCCGGGGAGTCAGGCTTCCTCTCGAGTGGAAGCAAAGAACTCCGCTCTGGTCTCGAGTCGCGATGGGTATCTCTTGGAACCCACGGAGTGGCCGAAAGGGAGCCAAGCCTCCTGTGGATTTTGGAGAGAAGACTTGGGATGGCTCTCCAGCCCATGCAGGAAACAAAGGCCCTCATCTCCCGATGACAGGGGCTCCTCGCGGTTTTCCTCGAGCTGCGGCCCCAATGTTGGGTTTCCCACGAGGTACAACGGGGAGCTCAAGGAGCCTCTCCTGTGGCGCCAGGGAAGTCAGGGCTCCCATGCGATTGGCGAGGGGGAGTGCATCATTGCTCTCGAGTCATGGTAGGGGCATCGGGCCTCAAGATGCATTGAAGAAGGACTCTCGAGGTCTTTCTCGGGTTGCGGTTGGAAACCCTGGGTTCCCTCGACTTGTGCCTGTGACCTCAGGGAGCTTCTCAGGGTGCCTCTGTGAAGTCAGGGATACTGCGGAGTTGGGAGGGGCCTCTCGGGACTCCACGGTGTTTGGTGCAATGGAAAAAGGCCTTGTCCCGAGTTGAGGCAGGAACCTCAGGGTTCCTCTCCATTTCTGACTGTGATCGCAGGGTCCCTGCAGAGTTGAGACAGAGAGGCAGGTCTGGGCTTGTGTTGAGGCATGGAACCCCGCTTGCCACTCGAGGTGTTCACGGGGTGACAGCCCACTTGTTGAGCTGTATTTGGAACCTATGGGTTTTTCTGGACGATGCACGGGGGTGTCAGTGCCCCTTCGTGTTGCGACTTCATCCACAGGGTTGCATTGGAAGAGGTGTCCGGGCATCGGGTTATAAGGGCGGACCGGGACATTGGGGTCCTTCGGAATGTGGCACCACACAGGAGGCTAAGTCTCGAATTTCGTCGTGAGACCGGCCTCATCCTGAAGGGTGAAGGAAAGGTCGGGAACCCCTTCCAGACAAAGCAGGGGTATCAACATTCCTGTCGAGATCAGGAGGGGTGATGTGGCTCAGAGGAATTGGTGCCGGGTAACCTCGGTGTTCGTCTCGAAGGAGACCAGTATGTCGGGGAACTTTGTGTGTCCCATCAAGGCTTACAGGTACCATTTAGAACTTCAAGACGGAACGTGGGACTTCCATTGAGATGCCGTCGCGGGAAAGGCCTTCATCTTGGGATGACGGGGGAATCACATGGTTTTTCTCAAGTTGCGACGGGACTCTCGAGTTACGTCAGGGAATTCAGGATGCCTCTTGTGTTGGCCCAAGGAAGTCCAATCTTCCATTCGAGTTTCGAGGGAGAGCTGGGGATGCTATCGAGTCACTGCAGGGCAAATAGACCTCATCTAGGCTTGTGTCCAGAAACTAATGTTCCTCTCCAGGAACGACAGGGATGTCGGGGTTGCATTCCAGACTCACCCGGGGAGTCAGGCCTCCTCCCTAGTGGAAGCAAAGAACTCCGCTCTCCTCTCGAGTCACGACGGGTATCTCTTGGAGCCCCCTGACTGGCCTCAAGGAGTCAAGCCTCCTGTGGAGTTTGCAGAGAAGGCTCGGGATGGCTCTCCAGGCCATGCAGGAAATGTAAGCCCTCGTCTCGCGATGACGGGGGCGCTTCGTGGTTTTTCTCGAGCGGCGGCGGGATTCTCGAGTTACGATGGGGAATTCAGGATGCCTCTTGTGTTGGCACAGGGAAGTCCAATCTTCCATTCGAGTTGTGAGGAAGAGCTGAGGATTGCTCTCGAGTCGCTGCAGGGCAAATAGACCTCATCTAGGCTTGTGTCCAGAAGCTAATGTTCCTCTCCAGTGGCAACAGGGATCTCGGGGTTGCATTCCAGACGCACCTGGGGAGTCAGGCCTCGTCCCGAGTGAAAGCAAAGAACTTCACTCTCCTCTCGAGTAGCGACGGGTATCTCTTGGAGCCCCCTGAGTGGCCTAAAAGGAGTCAAGCCTCCTGTGGAGTTTGGAGAGAGGACTCGGGATGGCTCTCTAGGCCATGCAGGAGACGAAGGCCCTCATCTCCCTATGACGTGGGAGACTTGGGGTTTTTCTCAAGCGGCAGCGCCAGTGTCAGGTTTCTCACGAGGTACGACTTCGAGTTCAGGGAGCCTCTCCTGTGCCGCCAGGGAAGTCAAGTCTCCCATGCAAGGGGTGAGGTGTTGCAAGTCATTGCTCTCAAATCATGGTAGGGGAATCAGGCCTCAAGACGCGTTGAAAGGACTCTCGAGGTCTTTCTCGGGTTGCAGCAGGAAACCCTGCGTTCCCTCCACTTGTGCCGGGGATTTCAGGGAGCTTCTCAGCGTGCCTCTGAGAAGTCAGGGATACTGTGGATTTGGGAGGGGCCTCTCGGAACACCACTGGGTTTGCTGCAATGGAAGAGAGCCTCATCTCGAGTTGAGGCAGGAACCTTAGCGTTCCTCTCCATTTGTGACTCCGTTGGCAGGGTCCCCACAGAGTTGGGACAGGAGAGTCACGCCTCGTCTTTGGTTGAGGCAAGGAACTCCGTTTGCCACTCGAGGTGTTCACGGGGTGACAGGCCACTTGTCGAGCTGTATTTGGAACCTGTGGGTTTTTCTAGATGATGCATGGGGGTGTGACTGCCCCTTCGTGTTGCATCTTCATCGTCAGGGTGGCCTTCGAGAGGTGTTCGGGCATGGGGTTCTTGTCAAGAGTGGACCAGGAAATCGGGGTCTTTCAGTAGGTGGCATCGCCCACGAGTCTCCCCTCGAATTCCCTCGTGAGACCGGCCTCATCCTGAAGTGCGACGGGAAGGTCGGGAACCCCTTGCAAACAAAGCAGGGAAATGGTGTCTCCTGTCGAGATCAGGAGGGGAGCACGGGCTCAAAAAATGTGCCGGGAACCTCGGTGTTCCACTTGAGTGAGACCGGTATGTCGGGGAACTTTTTGGGTCGCATCAAGGGTGCCAAGTACCGTTTCGACCTCCAATTCTTAACGTGGGACTTCTCCTGAGATGCTGTAGCAGGAAAGGGCTTCATCTTGCAAAGACGGGGGAAGCACGTGGTTTTTCTCAAGTCGCGATGGGTATCTTTTGGAGCCTACAGAGTGGCCAAAGGGAGATAAGCCTCCTGTGGAGTTGGGAGACAGGACTCGGGATTACTCTCTAGGCCATGCAGGAAACAAAAGCACTCATCTGGCGATGACGGGGGAATCTGGGGGTTTATCTCGAGCTGCGCCATCAGAGTGGGTTTTCTCACAAGGTATGATGGCGAGCTCAGGGAGCCTCCATTGTGTACCCAGGGAAGTCAGGTCTCCATCCGAGTGGCGACGGGGAGCGCGTCATTGCTCTCGAGTCATGGTAGGGGAATCCAGCCTCAAAACCCGTTGAAGAAGGACTCTCCAGGTCTTTCTCAGGGTGTGGCAGGAAACCATGGATTCCCTTGACTTCTGCTGGACCTCAGCGAGCTTCTCAGGGTGCCTCTGAGAAGTCAGGGATACTGTGGAGTTGGGAGGGGACTCTCGGGACTCCTCTGGGTTTGGTGCAATGGAAGAGGGCCTCATCTCAAGTTCAGGCAGGAACCACAGGGTTCCGCTCCATTTCTGACTCCGATCCCAGGGTCCCTGCAGAGTTGTGACAGGAGAGTCAGGCCTCGTCTTGGGTTGAGGCATGGAACTCCGCTTGCCTCTCGAGGTGTTCACGGGGTGGCAGGCCACTTGTCGAGCTGTATTTGGAACCTGCGGGTTTTTTCCGGACGATGCACGGGGGTTTCAGTGCCCTATTGTGTTGCGACTTCCTCCACAGGGTGGCGTTCGAAGAGATGTCCGGGCATGGGGTTCTTGTCAAGAGCGGACCGGGATAACGAGACTTTTGGAAGGTGGCCCCGCCCACGAGACTCCGTCTCGAATTCCCTCGTGAGACCAGCCTCAGCCTGAGGTTCGACGGGAAGTTCGAGAACCCCTTCTGGACAAAGCAGGGGAATCGACCCTCCTGTCGAGATCAGGAGGGAAGAAGTGGCTGAAAGGAAGTGGTGCTGGGAACCTCGGTGTTGCTCCTGAGGGAGACCGGTATATCGGGGAACTTTGTGGGTCGCATCAAGGCTGCCAAGTACCATTTTGACTTCAAGACGGTAGGTGGGACTTCTCTTGAGACCCCGTCGCGGGAAGGGGTTTCATCTTGCGATGGCGGGGGAACCACGTGGTTTTTCTCCATTTGCAGTGGGATTCTTGAGTTACGACGGGGAATTCAGGATGCCTCTTGTGTTGGCCCATGGTAGCCCAATCTTCCAATCGAGGTGCGAAGGAGGGCTGGGATTGTTCTCGAGTCACTGCAGAGCAAATAGACCTCATCTAGGCTTGTGTCCAGAAGCTAATGTTCCTGTCCAGGGGCGACAGGGATCTCGGGGTGGCATTCCAGACTCACCCGGGGAGTCAGGCCTCGTCACGAGTGGAAGCAAAGAACTCCGCTCTCCTCTAGAGTTGCGATGGGTATCTCTTGGAGCCCACTGAGTGGCCTAAAGGGAGTCAAGCTTCCTGTGGAGTTTGGAGAGAAGACTCGAGATTGCTCTCTAGGCCATGCAGGAAACGAAGGCCCTCATCACGCGATAACTGGGGAGTCTCGGGGTTTTTCTCCAGTGGCGGCGCCAGTGTGGGGTTTCTCACGAGGTGTGACCGGAAAGTTGGAACTCGTTCCAGACAAAGCAGGGGAATGGACCCTCCTGTTGAGGGGCTCAGAGTAAGTTGTGCCGGGAACCTCGGTGTTCCTCTAGAGTGAGACCAGTAGATCGGGGAACTTTTTGGGTCGAATCAAGGCTATCAAGTACCATTTCGACCTTCAGGACGGAACGTGGGACTTCTCCTGAAAGGATGTAGCGGGAAAGGGCTTCATCTTGGGATGACAGGGGAACCACGTGGTTTTTCTCGAGTCGCACCTCAGGATGAAGCCGTTCTCACAAAGAAATTCGAAAAGTAGCCTAGTGGGTGGTGCCACATTCAGAAGGACCCCGATACCCGGGTCCGATCTTGAGAAGAACCTCATGCCCGGACACTTCTTCGAACGCCACCCTGTGGATGAAGTCGCAATATGAAGGGGCACTGACACCCCCATGCATCATTCGGAAAAACCCGCAGATTCCAAATACAGGTCGGCAAGTGGCCTGTTACCCCGAGAACACCTCGAGAGGCAAGCGGAGTTCCATGCCTCAACCCAAGACCAGGCCTGACTCTCCTGTCTCAACTCTGCAGGGACCTTGCGATTGGAGTCTGAAATGGAGAGGAACCCTGAGGTTCCTGACTCTGCTGGAGATGAGGCCCTCTTCCATTGCACCAAACCCAGAGGAGTCCCGAGAGGCCCCTCCCAACTCCACAGTATCCCCGACTTCTCAGAGGCACCCTGAGAAGCTCCCTGAGGTCACAGGCACAAGTCGAGGGAACCCAGGGTTTCCTGCCACAACCCGAGAAAGACCTCGAGAGTCCTTCTTCAACGCGTTTGAGGCCCGATGCCCCTACCATGACTCGAGAGCAATGATGCGCTCCCCCTCGCCACTCGCATGGGAGACCTGACTTCCCTGGCGCCACACAAGAGGCTCCCTGAGCTCCCCGTTGTACTTCGTGGGAAACCCCACACTGGCGCCACAGCTCGAGGAAAACCATGAGGAGTCCCCGTCATCACGAGATGAGGGCCTTCGTTTCCTGCATGGCCGGGAGAGCCATACTGAATCTTCTCTCCAAACTCCACAGGAGGCTTGACTCCCTTTAGGCCACTCAGGGTGCTCCAAATGATACCCGTCGCAACTCGAGAGGAGAGCGGAGTTCTTTCCTTCCTCTCGAGATGATACCTGACTCCCCGGGTGAGTCTGAAATGTAACCCCAAGATCTCTGTCACCCCTGGAGAGGAACATTAGTTTCTGGACACAAGCCTAGATGAGGTCTATTTGACCTGCAGTGGCTCGAGAGCAATCCCCAGCTTTCCTTCGCAACTCGAATGGAAGATTGGACTTCCCTGGGCCAACACATGAGGCATCCTAAATTCCCTGTCGCAACTCGAGAATCCCCCCGCAACACGAGAAAAACCACGTGGTTCCACCGCCATCGCCAGATGAAGCCCTTTCCCTCGACGTCGTCTCAAGAGAAGTCCCACGTGCCATCTTGAATTTCAAAACGGTACTTGGCAGCCTTGATGCGACCCACAAATTTCCTCTACATACCAGTCTCCTTAGAGAGGAACACCGAGGTTTCCCGGCACTACTTCCTCTGAGCCCCTTCTCCCCTGCTGATCTCCACAGTAGGGTCGATTCCACTGATTTGTCCAGAAGGGGTTCCCGACCTTCCCGTCGCACCTCAGGATGAGGCCAGTCACATGAAGAAATTCGAGACGTGGCCTCGTGGGTGGTGCCACATTCCGAAGGACCCCGATTACCCGGTCCCCTCTTGACAAGAACCCCATGCCCGGACACCTCTTCGAATGCAACACTGTGGATGAATTCACAACACGAAGGGGCAATGACATGCCCGTGAATCGTCCGGAAAAACACGTAGATTGCAAATACAGTTGGACAAGTGGCGTGTCACCCCGTGAACAATTCGAGCGGCAAGCGGAGTTCCATGCCTCAACACAAGACGAAGCCTGCCACTCCTGTCCCAACTCTGCAGGGACCCTGCGATCGGAGTCAGAAATGGAGAGGAACCCTGAGGTTCCTGCCTCAACTCGTGATGAGGCCCTCTTCCATTGCACCAAACCCAGAAGAGTCCCGAGAGTCCCCTTCCAACTCCACAGAATCCCTGACTTCTCAGAGGCACCCTGAGAAGCTCCCTGAGGTCTGGTACAAGTCAAGGGAACCAAGTGTTTCCTGCCACAACCTGAGAAAGACCTTGAGAGTCCTTCTTTAACGTGTCTTGAGGACCCATTCCCTTACCATGACTCGAGAGCAATGACAGGCTCCCCCTCGCCACTCCCATGGAGACTTGACTTCCCTGGCTCCACAAGGGAGGCTCTCTCAGCTCCCCATCGTACCTCGTGAGAAACCCCACACAGTCACTGCAGCTCGAGATAAACCCCCAGACTCCCCCGTCATCGCCAGATGAGGGCTTTCGTTTCCTGCATGGCCTAGAGAGCAATCCCGAGTCCTCTCTCTAAACTCCACAGGAGGCTTGACTCCCATTAGGCCACTCAGTGGGCTCCAAGGGATACCCGTCGAGACTCGAGAGGAGCATGGAGTTCTTTGCTTCCAATCGAGAAGAGGCCTGACTCCCCAGGTGAGTCTGGAAGGCAACCCTGATATCCCTGTCGCCTCTGGAGAGGAACATTAGCTTCTGGACACAAGCCTAGATACAGTCTATGTGCCTGCAGTGACTCGAGAGCAATCCCCAGCTCTCCTTCGAAACTGGAATCGAAGATTGGACTTCCCTGGGCCAACAAAAGAGGCATCCTAAATTCCCCGTCGTAATTCGAGAATCCCTTCGCAACTTGAAGAAAACCACTGGGTTCCCCTGTCATCGCAATATGAAACCCTTTCCCCCTACAGAGTCTCAAGAGACGTCCCACGTTCTGTCTTGAAGGTCGTAATGGTACTTGGTACCCTTGATGCGACCCAAAAAGTTCTGAGACATACCGGTCTCTCTCGAGAGGAACACCGATGTTTCCGGCACCACTTTCTCTGAGCCCCTTCTCCCCTCCTGATCTAGACGGGAGTGTCGATTCCCCTGCTTTGTCTGGAAGGGGTTCCTGTCCTTCCCGTCACACCTCAGGATGAGGCCAGTCTCACGAAGAAATTCGAGACGTAGCCTCGTGGTTGGTAACACATTCCAAAGGACCCCGATGTCTCGGTCCGCTCTTGATAAGAACCCGATGCCCGGACACCTCTTGGAATGCAACCCTGTGGATGAAGTCGCAACACGAAGGGGCACTAACACCCCCGTGCATCGTCTGAAAAAACCCGAAGTTCTAAATACAGCTCGACAGGTGGCCTGTCACCCCCTGAACAACTCGAGCGGCAAGCGGAGTTCCATGCCTCAACACAAGACGAGGCCTGCCTCTCCTGTCTGAACTCTGCAGGGATCCTGCGATTGGAGTCTGAAATGGAAAGGAACCCTCAGGTTCCTGCCTCAACTCGGGATGAGGCCCTCTTCCATTGCCCAAACCCAGTGGAGTCCCGAGAGGCCACTCCCAATTCCACAGTATCCCATAATTCTCAGAGGCACCCTGAGAAGCTCCCTGAGTTCACCGGCACAAGTCCAGGGAACCCAGGGTTTCCTGCCTCAACCCGAGGAAGACCTCGAGAGTCCTCTTCAATGCGTCTTGAGGCCTGATTCCTCTACCGTGACTCACGAGCAATGACGTGCTCCCCCTCGCCACTCGCATGGGAGACCTGACTTTCCTGGCGCCACAGGACAGGCTCCCTGAGCTCCCCTTTGTACCTCGTAAAAACCTCACACTGACGCAGCAGCTCGAGGAAAACCAGTAGGAGCACCCGTCATCGAGAGATGAGGGCCTTCGTTTCCTGCATGGCCGGGAGAGCCATCCCGATTCTTCTCTCCAAATGCCACAGGAGGCTTGACTCCCTTTAAGCCACTCAGTGGGCTCCAAGAGATACCCGTCAGGACTCGAGAGCAGAGCGGGGTTCTTTGCTTCCACTCGAGATGTGGCCTGTCTCCCCGGGTGAGTCTGGAATGCAAGCCCGAGATCCCTTTCGCCCCTGGAGAGGAACATTAGCTTCTGGACACAAGCCTAGATGAGGTCTATTTGCCCTGCAGTCACTTGAGAGCAATCCCCAGCTCTCCCTCGCAACTCGAATGGAAGATTGGACTTCCCTGGGCCAACACAAGAGGCATCCTGAATTCCCCGTCGTAACTCGAGAATCCCACCGCAAATCGAGAAAAACCACGTGGTTCCCCCGTCATCGCAAGATGAAGCCCTTTCCCGCTACAGCGTCTCAGGAGAAGTCCCACGTTCCATCTTGAAGGTCAAAACGGTACTTGGGCACCCTTGATGCGACACACAAAATTCCCCGACATACTGGCCACATTCGAGAGGAACACCGAGGTTCCCGGCACCACTTGATCTGAGCCCTTGCCGGGATCCTGCCCTGGCTGATCAAGGGTTTTTGAAGGAGAGACGGCCTAGGCGACTGTTTATATGCTAATTAGAGATACAAAGAGTAATAGAATGAGGATAGCTCAGTAGGAAAATTCAGTGGAGAAAAGAGGCTGAGTAGCTTGGTTTACGCGGGAGACCAATAAAACTTCAAGACAAGAAGTTTGCACCACTCACGTAGGCCTCAGGTACCCTCTCAAATAGCGGAAGGTGCCCCACCCTAGACACCTTCTTGAGTGGGTCTTAGAAGCCCAGGCGTAATTAGTAAGCATGGTGTGTTCCGCACTCCAGATGGAGACTTCAGCAAGAATGTGAAAAGAATGACATGCGGAGACCAAGCGCTGGTAAGCAAGGCCCGTAGCTTTATTTTCAACAGGGGCTTTTATACCCTGAGTTACACATAGAGGATACTAGGGGATGCAAAGTCAGCAGTCTTTGACCCTTATCAAAAAGCAGGGTTTCTTTCCTGCAAATTTATCATATACAAATGGTTTAGGTGATTTACATCATCTTCTGGCCAGAAGGCCTATTAAAATTTTATGACTCTTAACAAGGACTTATCAACAAAGACTTATTTCCTCTAAGAGTAATTATTTTAAGGTTTGGTGCCATCTTCTGAAAATAAAATTGCATTCCTATAGAGTGGATGTGTAATGGGTTTACAACAAAGGAAAGAATTTATTACCTTAAGGGTCTAAAGTTACTAACACCAAGGCCACTACTTATTTTTTCTATATACCAGCTATTGTAATTAATACACATTCAAGGATACAATTCAGGGGATGTTAAAACTTGGCAACAAGCATTGGCTCATCAATGAAATCCTTTACTAGTTTATTCTGACAGTTTCTAACTCTCTGAGAGGCTCTAAGCTATTTGAATATCTTAAGCTTCCCGTGCCTCCTGAGGCTGGGAGACTGTAAACAATCGTATGCATAGCTGTAGCAGTCCAGGTAAACTTGTCAGGCGAGTTAGAGAGCCATCTGAGGGGTTTGGATTTAAACACTCCTAATTGCCCAGGAACTTTATTAATTGGAGCTGTAAGTTAACTCTTTGACAGAGAGAGCGAGATGGTGATAGGGGACAGCCCCCAGTAAAGTCAGAGGTGAGAGAACAAAACAATAAAGTAGGCAGACTCTGGTTTGGGGGTAGATGCTTTAGAATATCCGGGGGGACTCCTGAGGCTCGATCCCGCCTTTGCGTATGCCGAGCCTCCTTCCCCATGACCTTTGTCACGAGTGGAATGCCTCACCAGCTCCCGGCATCTCCCACTTTTTTATTTCTTAAAACAGCCAGATGTAGCTCAGTCGCGAGCCTCTGAATGCTCCTCTGCTGAAGAATCCTGACAATACAAGGAAGAATGATTATTATAAGCAGAATTAAACAGCCAAGGAAGGTATACAGAATATTTTTTTCCTGAAATGTAGTTAGAGAAAGTACGGAAGAAATCATTTGCTGTTCCAGCAGCAGTAAAATCTAATTGGGAGTGTTCCATGGTTGCTATTTGATTGTGAAGCTTCCCTAAGTTAAGCCAATGTCAGAGCTGTTCCAGATACCTGAAATATGGTTTTTAATCTTTTCCCATTCAAAATTTGTCTCATTTACTTTCAGGGGTGTTACACATATCCACCAGTAATCAGCATGACAGGACAATGCCATTTTCACCTTTAAAGCCTGCAATTCAGTCCCAATATGTATTACTGCTTCCTCTAGGGCATCTACCCTCATGTCTAATTTTCTGTCTATAGCTTCCTGTGTTGCCAATGCTAAAGAAACATTTTTGGACATAGAATCAACATATTGAGCAGTATGTACTTGTTGAGTCAATTATATTGCTGCCACAGTAATAGAAGTAATTACACTCATCAAAGCTGCTATTCCCAAGATAAGTAATCCCACAAACCGTCGTGTTCACATTAAATCCTGTAGTTGTTGTAATACAGCAAGAGCATAACTCAATAAGTGGTTACATCATAAAATAAGGTGGACGTTGTAAAATTACAAAGGAGCAAACACTATATTGAGGGTTTAAACAAGATGAGAGCATACATTGTTCACAACACCACCACAAAGGAGCAAACATTATATTGAGGATTTAAACAAGATGAACCAGGGAGCAGCTATAGGCGTTGGCCCGGGGGAGCAGTGTCCCCAGCAGCAGGGGGCAGAACGCGAACGGCAGGCTGTGGGCCGCTGCGCTTACGGCGGGTGGAAGGGCAGGGTTCGCTGCCTTGGGCTAGCCGCCGCGGCTTGGGCTCGGGGCGTTCCCCTCTCGCCGGCGGGAGCGCGCTGGTCTGGACGGTACTCTGCGGGCACGCTTTCCTCTCTGGCCCTCACTCGCCGTACAGACTTCTTTGCTCTAGGTTGCAGGGTGCAGCGAGGAGGGTGCAGGGCGCCGCTGGCGGTGCGGAGGCGAGAGCTGGCTAGGGGAGGGGGAGCGAGCGTGTGCGCGCACCGCGAACCTGGTCTTTGGGGAATGTGACATGACGAATTTTTCTGTGATCCAAATCGGAGAATCTGCATTCTGTAGAAATATACAAGCATACCCTCTCCCACAAGTTAGCAACACATCTGGCCATTTTCACTCTCCAGTAAGGAGGTCTTTTTATTTGACCAGGGGCCGAGTCATAGTCTGTAATTCAGGCATCTAGTGTCTCATCATTGTAGTCTGCCCCTGTGTTTACGTTTAAGTGATTAATTACAATTTGGACATAACTATTTGTCTAGGGATATGAAATTTATACCTTAAACCGGCTGCGTTTTGATGGTGAATTTTGTGAGAATTTTTGGCCTTATCAATCTTTTTATGTAAGTTTAAAACAATTACTTTAGTCAATGCATCTGCCAAAGCATTGCCTTCATGTAAAGGGCCGGGCAAGTTGGAATGGGCTCTCATATGTCCCACAATATATTTTTTATCTCTGTGTTTAATCTCTTTTTGCAAATCAGATAACAAGAAGATAGTAGTTTTATTTTTTGGAATATTAGCAGGTTCAATATGAGGAAATAACCCTACAATATATCTGGAGTCAGTCAAAAGATTAAAGGTGTGGTCCCCTAAATGTTGAAAAGCCTAAATAACTGCTCGTAACTCAGTCTTGACATTTTATTCCCTTGAATTAAAAGATCTTCTAAAGGCCTTGGAGCTGTAATTTCCTGCACCCAAAAGGCTAGACTACTAGATCTAAATGCTTTGTGGCTCTTAGCTTGAGAAGTCAAGTTTTTTCTTGTGTGATAATAAGGTAAAAGCAAAAGCTGTGTTACTCTTTGACCTTTATTAATTTGTACAGTTTTGGTAGGCGGTGAGATCAAGACTTTAATTTTTCCAATATAATCAGAATCTACTACACCATGCACCACCGAAATTTCTTTCTTTCTTTCTTTTTTTTTTGAAAAGAAAGCGAGCTACGCCCCAGGACAAATCTTACAGTGTCCTCGGGTAGGGGGCCAGCCACTCCCGTTGGAATTGGAGTAAGCGGCACATCAGGGGTTAATATTGTTGCTAAATCCCCTTTCACTTTTTTCCTAGCCTGGAGGAGACCCCCCTGAGGGGGTTTTCTCCAAGGAGCACGCTCTGCATATTGTGCACTCAGTCTGTTTTAAAAGCTCCACTGTTCAAAAAACTTTTTATCTTCCTCAGGCTTAGGCAACGCTTTGAGAGGCTTTGGGGGCAAAGTGGGGAACTCCTGGGTCCTGGGAGGCACAAACGGAGGCGGTGGCGATCACCTTAAATCAGAAAGTGGTGGATAAGTTTTTTAAGGGTTTGCGCAGAGCGGGAGGGAGCTTGCCAGGGCGCTCAGCCGCAGCGCCCTGTAAGCCCTCTCCTTCCTGGGGAGGTAAAGCACTTTCTCCCTCCTTTTTTTTTTCCAATAGCAGAAATTATGATCTGTGCAGAAAGTGGGGACTCACCACCATCTACCGCTATAGCCTCTCCCATTGGCTATTTAACAGCCTCATGACGGAGGTCCAGGACATTTCTAATCATATTTCACAGAGCCAATAAACATTTGTCTATTATTAGATATAGAGAAACCTTTTTTTTTTTTTTTTGAGAATATTTTAATTTATTTTGTACCCACTTTACCCTATCTAAACTGTAGAGGGGACTAGAAAAGAAGCCTCAAGGTGAGGATCAAATTTATCCTTGGGACTAGAGAAAACCCTTCTCCGGGAAACTCCTAGTGGAGGCCCTTTACCCGCACACGGTGGAGGAGGCATGGGGGGATGGGAGCGTCCCCTATTTCTCCTCTCCTGTTCCAGAGATCCTTTAACTGTTTGGTGACTAAATCTTACGGACTGTCTGACTGGGGATGTTTCCCTCAAGCTCCTAGGAGCGGATGGTCAGATTAGGGATGCATTTCTTAAACTTTTAGGAGCATCTTTAGCTAAAAAAGACCAATCGTCATCAGAATGGTATTGAGCTGCTGTTTTCTCTAAATCTTTTTCATCTTGAGGGGAGAGCTGATCTTTCTTTTTATCCCAATCTTCTACATGCTCATTGGCAGTCATAGCGGTTAGCCATTTGTTTAGCTGCCAATAGCTAGGTATAGCCTCTTCATTTTTACTTTCTTTTATAACAGGTACCTTTTCAGATTCGCTTTTCTGCTTAAAAGGTGTTTTTGAAACTTCACTTTCCTCTTTAACAGGTACCTTTTCAAATTCATGAGCTGGATCTAAAGCATCTCTAATCATATTCCATAGAGGAAAGGTATAAGTAGGGATTTTTTCCAAGCCTTGTTGAGCACAATAAGCTTTTAGCTGTTTACCTACTTTTCCCCAGATATCTAAGTTAACAGTGCCCTGTTGTAGAAACCAAGGGCAGTGGTCTTGTACAAATGTTAAAAATGATTGAATGGTAGATTTTTAAACTTTGATTTCTTTTTTATTTAATAACTGTAAGATTACTCCTATAAAGAGCTGTCTATCATTTGATTCAGTGTTACCCATGTCAGAAAATTAAGTATAGTAAAAGATTTTGCTTTAAGCTATCAAAAGATCAGGCTTTTCTTTGGCCTTTTAAATTCAGAAACTGTTTTCTCTCTCTAGGTCTAGCTCTTTAACACTGTCAACACTTCCCACTCCTCTCGCCCTGTCTATCCTACAGGGGGGTCCACAGCACCCTTGAGTGGGGTCCTAGGCATCCCGAACACTGGAAGAACAATAGGGCTGATGACCCAGATTGTTCTGGAGGAGGAACAGTAGGCTGATGACCCAAACTGTTCTAAGGGAGGAGCAGTAGGGCTGATGACACAAACTGCTCCGTGGGGGAACAAGAGGGCTGATGACCCAGTTGTTCCGAGAACGGGGAGCAATAGGGCTGATGACCCTAATTGCTTTGGGGAGCTTACCTTCGAAAACACCTGTCTTGGGCGCCACCTGCCGGGATCCTGCCCTGGCTGATCCAGGGTATTCGAAGGAGAGACGGCCTAGGTGACTATTTATATGCTAATTAGAGATACAAAGAGTAATAGAATGAGGATAGCTCAGTAGGAAAATCCAGTGGAGAAAAGAGGCTGAGTAGCTTGGTTTACGCGGGAGACCAATAAAACTTCAAGACAAGAAGTTTGCACCACTTACATAGGCCACAGGCCCCCTCTCGAATAGCGGAAGGTGCCCCACCCTAGACACCTTCTTGAGTGGGTCTTAGAAGCCCAGGCGTAATTAGTAAGCATGGTGTGTTCCGCACTCCAGATGGAGACTTCAGCCAGAATGTGAAAAGAATGACATGGGGAGACCAAGCGCTGGTGAGCAAGGCCCGTAGCTTTATTTTCAACAGGGGCTTTTATACCCTGAGTTACACATAGAGGATACTAGGGGATGCAAAGTCAGCAGTCTTTGACCCTTATCAAAAAGCAGGGTTTCTTTCCTGCAAATTTATCATATACAAATGGTTTAGGTGATTTACATCATCTTCTGGCCAGAAGGCCTATTAACATTTTATGACTCTTGACAAGGACTTATCAAGAAAGACTTATTTCCTTAAGAGTAATTATTTTAAGGTTTGGTGCTATCTTCCGAAAATAAAATTGCATTCCTATAGAGTGGATGTGTAATGGGTTTACAACAAAGGAAAGAATTTATTACCTTAAGGGTCTAAAGTTACTAACACCAAGGCCACTACTTATTTTTTCTATATACCAACTATTGTAATTAATACACATTCAAGGATACAATTCAGGGGATGTTAAAACTTGGCAACAAGCATTGGCTCATCAATGAAATCCTTTACTAGTTTATTCTGACAGTTTCTAACTCTCTGAGAGGCTTTAAGCTATTTGAATATCTTAAGCTTCCCATGCCTCTCGAGGCTGGGAGACTGTAAACAATCGTATGCATAGCTGTAGGAGTCCGGGTAAACTTGTCAGGCGAGTTAGAGAGCCATCTGAGGGGTTTGGATTTAAACACTCCGAGAGGAGCCAAGATGGCGGAGGAGTAGGACAGGGAGAACACTTTCTCCCCCACAAATTCATCAAAAGAGCATTTAAACGTCGAGTAAATTCCACAAAACAACTTCTGAATGCTGGCAGAGGACATCAGGCACCCAGAAAAGCAATCCAACTCTTCGAAAGGAGGTAGGAAAAAATATAAAAGACAAAAAAAGAGACAAAGAGGGAGGGACGGAGCTCCGTCCCGGGAAGGGAGTCTTAAAAAGAGAGAAGTTTCCAAACACCAGGAAACCTTCTCACTGCCGAATCTGTGCCGAGCTTTGGAAGCACAGAGGGCAACATAACAGGAAGAAAAAATAAATAAACAATTAAAACCCGAAGATTGCGAGTCCTACGGTAACTCCCCCAGCGGAGAAGCAGCGCAGACGCCTGCAGGCGCCATTAACAAGCGGGGGCTGGGCAGGGAGGCGCAGCGCGGGCTGCATCGCTTAGAGTAAGAATCTGGCCTGAATACCCTAAGCACTATCTGAGCGAAATAATTTGGGCTAACAAACCAGACTGTGGGATATCTACCACGCGAAAAGCCAGCCCCAACCTAAGACCGCCAGGCCCGCGCACGGAACAAAGAATTGAACAGAGATAGCCGGCTGCAGACCTTCCCCCTCCGGTGACAGGCAGCCAGGGCCGGAAGGGGGCAATCGCAGCCCCAGAGAGACATTATCTATAAAACTGTAAGCAGGCTTCTTTGCTAACTAAAACTTCTTGGGGGTCTGGACAGTTAACATCTGCCTAAGAAGGTGCGCCGGTTTTGCGCCCAGATAACCGAGTGGCGGGGAGGCGATAAGTCGCAGCATTGGCGCTCGCCAAACACCTCATCACTTGAGCTGCTCGGACCTGGGAAGAGCACAACACTCAGGCCCAACTGAGTCTGAGCTTCTGAGGACTACCCGAGTGCCTGAACCTGAGCGGCTTGGACCTGGGAGGTACATACAACCCAGGGCCAGCCTCAGATTGTTTCCGGCGGAACAACCTAGAGCCCGAGCAGTGTGGGCAGGGAGGCTACACGCGCAGTGAGCGGGGGCAGACCCAGTGTGGCTGAGGCACTGCGAGCGCACGCCAGTGTTATTTGCTTGCAGCATCCCTCCCTCCCTCCCCACAGCGCGACTGAACAAAGAGAAGAAATACAGTTCCACCCATCAGAACACTGACACAAGCTTCCCTAACCAGGAAACCTTGACAAGCCACCTGTACAAACCCACACACAGCGAGGAATAGCCATAATAAAGAGAACTCCACAAACTGCCAGAATACAGAAAGGACACCCCAAACTCAGCAATTTAAACAAGATGAAGAGACAGAGGAATAGCCAGCAGATAAAGGAACAGGATAAATGCCCACCAAACCAAACAAAAGAGGAAGAGATAGGGAATCTACCTGATAAAGAATTCCGAATAATGATAGTGAAATTGATCCAAAATCTTGAAATTAAAATGGAATCACAGATAAATAGCTTGGAGACAAGGATTGAGAAGATGCAAGAAAGGTTTAACAAGGACCTAGAAGAAATAAAGAAGAGTCAATATACAATGAATAATGCAATAAATGAAATTAAAAACACTCTGGAGGCAACAAATAGTAGAATAACAGAGGCAGAAGATAGGATTAGTGAACTAGAAGATAGATTGGTAGAAATAAATGAATCAGAGAGAATAAAAGAAAAACGAATTAAAAGAAATGAGGACAATCTCAGAGACCTCCAGGACAATATTAAACGCTACAACATTCGAATCATAGGGGTTCCAGAAGAAGAAGACAAAAAGAAAGATCATGAGAAAATACTTGAGGAGATAATAGTTGAAAACTTACCTAAACTGGGGAAGGAAATAATCACCCAAGTCCAAGAAACCCAGAGAATCCCAAACAGGATAAACCCAAGGCGAAACACCCCAAGACACATATTACTCAAATTAACGAAGATCAAACACAAAGAACAAATACTAAAAGCAGCAAGGGAAAAACAACAAATAACACACAAGGGAATTCCCATAAGGATAACAGCTGATCTTTCAATAGAAACTCTTCAAGCCAGGAGGGAATGGCAAGACATACTTAAAATGATGAAAGAAAATAACCTACAGCCCAGATTATTGTACCCAGCAAGGATTTCATTCAAGTATGAAGGAGAAATCAAAAGCTTTTCAGACAAGAAAAAGCTGAGAGAATTCTGCACCACCAAACCAGCTCTACAACAAATACTAAAGGATATTCTCTAGACAGGAAACACAAAAATGGTGTATAAATTCGAACCCCAAACAATAAAGTAAATGGCAACGGGATCATACTTATCAGTAATTACCTTAAACGTAAATGGGTTGAATGCCCCAACCAAAAGACAAAGACTGGCTGAATGGATACAAAAACAAGACCCCTACATATGTTGTCTACAGGAGACCCACCTCAAAACAGGGGACACATACAGACTGAAAGTGAAGGGCTGGAAAAAGATTTTCCATGCAAATAGGGACCAAAAGAAAGCAGGAGTAGCAATACTCATATCAGATAAAACAGACTTTAAAACAAAGGCTGTGAAAAGAGACAAAGAAGGTCACTACATAATGATCAAAGGATCAATCCAAGAAGAAGATATAACAATTATAAATATATATGCACCCAACACGAGAGCACCGCAGTATGTAAGACAAATGCTAACAAGTATGAAAGGAGAAATTAACAGTAACACAATAATAGTGGGAGACTTTAATACCCCACTCACACCTATGGATAGATCAACTAAACAGAAAATTAACAAGGAAACACAAACTTTAAACGATACAATAGACCAGTTAGACCTAATTGATATCTATAGGACATTTCATCCCAAAACAATGAATTTCACCTTTTTCTCAAGCGCACATGGAACCTTCTCCAGGATAGATCACATCCTGGGCCATAAAGCTAGCCTTGGTAAATTCAAAAAAATAGAAATCATTCCAAGCATCTTTTCTGACCACAATGCAGTAAGATTAGATCTCAATTACAGGAGAAAAACTATTAAAAATTCCAACATATGGAGGCTGAACAACACGCTGCTGAATAACCAACAAATCACAGAAGAAATCAAAAAAGAAATCAAAATTTGTATAGAAACGAATGAAAATGAAAACACAACAACCCAAAACCTGTGGGACACAGCAAAAGCAGTCCTAAGGGGAAAGTTCATAGCAATACAGGCACACCTCAAGAAACAAGAAAAAAGTCAAATAAATAACCTAACTCTACACCTAAAGCAACTAGAAAAGGAAGAAATGAAGAACCCCAGGGTTAGTAGAAGGAAAGAAATCTTAAAAATTAGAGCAGAAATAAATGCAAAAGAAACAAAAGAGACCATAGCAAAAATCAACAAAGCCAAAAGCTGGTTCTTTGAAAGGATAAATAAAATTGACAAACCATTAGCCAGACTCATCAAGAAACAAAGGGAGAAAAATCAAATCAATAAAATTAGAAATGACAGTGGAGAGATCACAACAGACAACATAGAAATACAAAGGATCATAAGAGACTATTATCAACAATTATATGCCAATAAAATGGACAACGAGGAAGAAATGGACAAATTCTTAGAAAAGTACAACTTTCCAAAACTCGACCAGGAAGAAATAGAAAACCTTAACAGACCCATCACAAGCATGGAAATTGAAACTGTAATCAAAAATCTTCCAGCAAACAAAAGCCCAGGTCCAGACGGCTTCACGGCTGAATTCTACCAAAAATTTAGAGAAGAGCTAACACCTATCCTGCTCAAACTCTTCCAGAAAATTGCAGAGGAAGGTAAACTTCCAAACTCATTCTATGAGGCCACCATCACCCTAATACCAAAACCTGACAAAGATGCCACAAAAAAAGAAAACTATAGGCCAATATCACTGATGAACATAGATGCAAAAATCCTAAACAAAATTCTAGCAATCAGAATCCAACAACACATTTAAAAGATCATACACCATGACCAAGTGGGCTTTATCCCAGGGATGCAAGGATTCTTCAATATCCGCAAATCAATCAATGTAATACACCACATTAACAAATTGAGAAACAAAAACCATATGATTATCTCAATAGATGCAGAGAAAGCCTTTGACAAAATTCAACACCCATTTATGATAAAAACTCTCCAGAAAGCAGGAATAGAAGGAACATACCTCAACATAATAAAAGCTATATATGACAAACCCACAGCAAACATTATCCTCAATGGTGAAAAATTGAAAGCATTTCCTCTAAAGTCAGGAACAAGACAAGGGTGCCCACTTTCACCATTACTATTCAACATAGTTTTGGAAGTTTTGGCTACAGCAATCAGAGCAGAAAAAGAAATAAAAGGAATCCAAATTGGAAAAGAAGAAGTAAAACTCTCACTATTTGCAGATGACATGATCCTCTACATAGAAAACCCTAAAGACTCCACCAGAAAATTACTAGAACTAATCAATGATTATAGTAAAGTTGCAGGATATAAAATCAACACACAGAAATCCCTTGCATTCCTATACACTAATAATGAGAAAACAGAAAGAGAAATTAAGGAAACAATTCCATTCACCATTGCAACGAAAAGAATAAAATACTTAGGAATATATCTACCTAAAGAAACTAAAGACCTATATATAGAAAACTATAAAACACTGGTGAAAGAAATCAAAGAGGACACTAATAGATGGAGAAATATACCATGTTCATGGATCAGAAGAATCAATATAGTGAAAATGAGTATACTACCCAAAGCAATTTATAGATTCAATGCAATCCCTATCAAGCTACCAACAGTATTCTTCACAGAGCTAGAACAAATAATTTCACAATTTGTATGGAAATACAAAAAACCTCGAATAGCCAAAGTGATCTTGAGAAAGAAAAATGGAACTGGAGGAATCAACCTACCTGACTTCAGGCTCTACTATAAGGCCACAGTTGTCAAGACAGTATGGTACTGGCACAAAGACAGAAATATAGATCAATGGAACAAAATAGAAAGCCCAGAGATAAATCCACGCACATATGGACACCTTATCTTTGACAAAGGAGGCAAGAATACACAGTGGATTAAAAACAATCTCTTTAACAAGTGGTGCTGGGAAATCTGGTCAACCACTTGTAAAAGAATGAAACTAGAACACTTTCTAACACCATACACAAAAATAAACTCCAAATGGATTAAAGATCTCAACATAAGACCAGAAACTATAAAACTCCTAGAGGAGAACATAGGCAAAACACTCTCTGACATACATCACAGCAGGATCCTCTATGACCCACCTCCCAGAATATTGGAAATAAAAGCAAAAATAAACAAATGGGACCTAATTAAACTTAAAAGCTTCTGCACATCAAAGGAAACTATTAGCAAGGTGAAAAGACAGCCTTCAGAATGGGAGAAAATAATAGCATATGAAGCAACCGACAAACAACTAATCTCAAAAATATGCAAGCAACTCCTGCAGCTCAACTCCAGAAAAATAGATGACCTAATCAGAAAATGGGCCAAAGATCTAAATAGACATTTCTCCAAAGAAGACATACAGATGGCTAACAAACACTTGAAAAGATGCTCAACATCACTCTTTGTCAGAGAAATGCAAATCAAAACCACTATGAGGTACCATTTCACACCAGTCAGAATGGCTGCGATCCAAAAGTCTACAAATAATAAATGCTGGAGAGGGTGTGGAGAGAAGGGGACCCTCTTACACTGTTGGTGGGAATGCAAGCTAGTGCAGCCACTATGGAGAACAGTGTGGAGATTCCTTAAAAAACTGGAAATAGAACTGCCTTATGATCCAGCAATCCCACTGCTGGGCATGCACGCTGAGGAAACCAGAAGGGAAAGAGACACGTGTACCCCAATGTTCATCGCAGCACTGTTTATAATAGCCAGGACATGGAAGCAACCTAGATGCCCATCAGCAGATGAATGGATAAGAAAGCTGTGGTACATATACACAATGGAGTATTACTCAGCCATTAAAAAGAATACATTTGAATCAGTTCTAATGAGGTGGATGAAACTGGAGCCTATTATACAGAGTGAAGTAAGCCAGAAGGAAAAACATAAATACAGTATACTAACGCATATATATGGAATTTAGAAAGATGGTAACAATAACCCTGTATACAAGACAGCAGGGGAGACGCTGATGTATAGAACAGTCTTGTGGACTCTGTGGGAGAGGGTGGGAAGATTTGGGAGAATGGCATTGAAACATGTGAAATATCATGTATGAAACGAGATGCCAGTCCAGGTTCAGTGCACGATGCTGGATGCTTGGGGCTGGTGCGCTGGGAAGGCCCAGGGGGATGGTATGGGGAGGTTGGGAGGGAGGAGGGTTCAGGATGGGGAGCATGTGGTTTCTTAGAAAAAAAAAAAAGAAGAAAAAAAAAAAAAAGATGTAGATGGACGTCCCCACCGCTTCACCAACTGGTGCACAGTTAGGGATGGTAATGTCTGAGTAAGAGAAGGTCACATCTAACCCTTTTAGAAACAAAGCGTTTCTCTCTAGGTTCACCATGTATTCATAAGGCTTATTTTCATGAGGCAGATCCAAGCCTACTCATAGCCTGGCCTCCTGTCTGCTGAGCACACCTGATATGACAACAGGCCCAGGTCATGAGGCATAAACAAAATCCTCATTAGCATTTTCAGACTCTCCAGACCCACACAGTAATTTCCTGAATTCA
Source organism: Bos javanicus (assembly GCF_032452875.1). Lineage (NCBI taxonomy): Eukaryota > Metazoa > Chordata > Mammalia > Artiodactyla > Bovidae > Bos > Bos javanicus. Next base: position 815,279 of record NC_083871.1, on the reverse strand, counting down.
GTGCTATGGAAACAGAATGAGAGCCATTCTGTGGAAGTCTCCAAGAGTCAAACAAATTAAGACCTTGGAACTGCTGTTGCTGCACTGTCCAATACAAAAAAAAATAATAATAATAAACACTCCTAATTGCCCAGGAACTTTATTGATTGGAGCTGTAAGTTAACTCTTTGACAGAGAGAGCGAGATGGTGGTAGAGAACAGCCCCTAGTAAAGTCAGAGGTGAGAGCAAAAACCAATAAAATAGGCAGACTCTGGTTTTTGGAGGGTAGATGCTTGAGAATATCTGGGGGGACTCGTGAGGCTCGATCCCACCTTTGCGTATGCCGAGCCCCCTTCCTCATGACCTTTGTCACAAGTGGAATGCCTCACCAGCTCCCGGCCAGCCCCAGCTCCCGTCCTGATCTCGACAGGAGGGTCCATTCCCCTGCTTTGTCAGGATAGGGTTCCAGACCTTCCCGTCACACCTCAGGATGAGGCCAGTCTCATGAGGGAATTCGAGATGTAGCCTTGTGGGCGTGGCACCTTCCGAAAGACCCCGATTTCCCGGTTCGCTCTTGAGAAGAACCCGATGCCCGGACACCTCTTCGAACGCAACCCTGTGGATGAAATCGCAACACAAAGGGGTACTAACACCCCAGTGCCTCGTCCGGAAAAAACATCAGGTTTCAAATACGGCTTGAAAAGTGGCCTGTCACCCCGAGAACACCTCGAGAGGCAAGCGGAGTTCCATGCCTCAACCCAAGACGAGGCCTGACTCTCGAGTACCAACCCTGCAGGGACCCTGGGATCGGAGTCTGAAATGGAGAGGAACCCTGAGGTTCCTGCCTCAACTGGAGATGAGGCCCTCTTCCATTGCACCAAACCCAGTGGAGTCCCCAGAGGCCCCTCAAAATCCACAGCATCCCTGACATATCTGAGGCACCCGGAGAAGCTCGTTGAGGTCACCAGCACAAATCGAGGGAACAAAGGGTTTCATGCCGCAACCCGAGAAAGAACTCGAGAGTCCTTCTTCAACGCGTCTTGAGGCCCGATGCCCCTACTGTGACTCGAGAGCAATGACGGGCTCCCCCTCACCACTCTCATGGGAGACCTGACTTCCTGGCGCCACACGAGACACTCCCTGAGCTCCCCATCACACCTCGTGAGAAACCCCACACTGGCGCCACTGCTCGAGAAAAACGCCAAGACACCCCACTCATCGCAAGATGAGGGCATTCATTTCCTGCATGGCCTAGAGAGCAATCCCGAGTCATTTCTCCAAACTCCACAGGAGGCTTGATTCCCTTTGGCCACTCAGGGGGCACCAAGAGATACCCGTGGCGACTCGAGAGGAGATCAGATTTCTTTGCTTGAACTCAAGATGCTTCCTAACTCCCGGGGTGAGCTGGAATGCAACCCCAAGATACCTGTCGCCATTGGAGAGGAACTCTGGCTTCTGGACACAAGCCTAGATGAGGTCTATTTGCCTTGCAGTCACTCGAGAGCAATCCCCAGCTTTCCTTCACAACTCGAATGCAACATTGGACTTCCCTGGGCCAACAGAAGAGGCATCCTAAATTCCCCGTCGTAACACGAGAATCCCACCGCAACGCGAGAAAAACCACGTGGTTCCCCCGTCTTCGCAAGATGAAGCCCTTTCCCGCTACAGCGTCTCAGGAGGAGTCCCACGTTAAGAATTGGAGGTCCAAACGGTACTTGGCACCCTTGATGCGACCCACAAAGTTCCCCGACACAAAGGTCTCCATTGAGAGGAACACTGAGGTTTTCCGGCACCACTTCCTCTGAGCCCCTTCTACCCTCCTGATCTCGACAGGAGGGTCGACTCCCCTGCTTTGTCTGGAAGGGGTTGCCGACCTTCCGGTCGCACCTCAGGATGAGGCCGGTCTCACGACGAAATTCGAGACGTGGAGTCGTGGGTGGTTCCACATTCCGAAGGACCCCGATTTCCGGTCCCCTCTTGATAAGAAACCCATGCCCCGGACACCTCTTTGAACTCCACCCTGTGAATGAAGTCAACACGAAGGGGCAGTGACTCCCACGTGCATCGTCCGGAAAAACCCCCAGGTTCCAAATACAGCTCGACAAGTGGCCTCTCACCCTGTGAACACCTCGAGAGGCAAGCGGAGTTCCATGCCTCAACCCAAGACGAGGCCTGACTCTCCTGTCCCAAATCTGCAGGCACCCTGCGATCAGAGTCTGAAATCAAAGGAACCCTGAGGTTCCTGCCTCAACTGGAGATGAGGCCCTCTTCCAATGCACCAAACCCAGTGGAGTCCCGAGAGGCCCCTCCCACCTCCACAGTTTCCCTGACTTCTCAGAAGCACCATGAGAAGCTCCCTGAGGTCAGCTGCACAAGTCGAGGGAACCGAGGGGTTCCTGCTGAAACCCGAGAAAGACCTCGAGAGTCCTTCTTCAACGCGTCTCGAGGCCCGATTCCCCTACCATGACTCGAGAGCAATGACGCGCTGCACCTCGCCACTCGCCTGGAGACCCGACTTCCCTGGTGGCCCACGAGAGGCTCACTGAGCTTGTCCTCGTACCTCGTGAGAAACACTACACTGGGGCTGCCGCTCGAGAAAAATCCCGAGACTCCCCCGTCATCCCGAGATGAGGGCCTTCCTTTTCCCCCATGGCCTAGAGCCCAATCCCGATTTCTCTCTCCAAACTCCACAGGAGGAGTGGATCCCTTTAGGCCACTCTGTGGGCAACAACACATACCCGTCACTACCCCAGAGGAGAATGGAGGTCTTTACTTCCACTCGCGACGAGGCCTGACTCCCTGGGTGAGTCTGGAATGCAACCCCGAGATCTGTGTCACCCCTGGAGAGGAACATTGGCTTCTGGACACAAGCCTAGATGAGGTCTATTTGCCCTGCAGTCACTCGAGAGCAATCCCCAGCTTTCCTTCGCAGCTCGAATGGAAGATTGGACTTCCCTGGGCCAACCCAAGAGGCATCCTGAATTCCCCGTCGTAACTCGAGAATCCCGCCGCAACTCAAGAAAAACCACGTGGTTCCCCCCTCATCGCAAGATGAAGCCCTTTCCCGCTACAGCGTCTCAGGAGGAGTCCCACGTTAAGAATTGGAGGTCCAAACGGTACTTGGCACCATTGATGCGACCCACAAAGTTCCCCGACATACCGGTCTCCCTCCAGAGGAACACAGACGTTTTCCGGCACCACTTCCTCTGAGCCCCTTCTACCCTCCTGATCTCGACAGGAGAGTCGACTCCCCTGCCTTGTCTGGAAGGGGTTGCCGACCTTCCGGTCGCACCTCATGATGAGGCCGGTCTCACGACGAAATTCGAGACGTGGCCTCGTGGGTGGTTCCACATTCCGAAGGACCCCTATTTCCCGGTCCCCTCTTGATAAGAACCCGATGCCCGGACACCTCATCGAACTCCACCCTGTGAATGAAGTCAACACGAAGGGGCAGTGACTCGCCCGTGCATCGTCCGGAAAATCTCCCAGGTTCCAAATACAGCTCGACAAGTGGCCTCTCACCCCGTGAACACCTTGACAGGCTACCGGAATTCCATGCCTCAACCCAAGACGAGGCCTTACTCTCCTGTCCCAAGTCTGCAAGTGCCCTGCGTTTGGAGTCTGAAATCAGAGGAACCCTGAGGTTCCTGCCTCAACTGGAGATGAGGCCCTCTTCCAATGCACCAAACCCAGTGGAGTCCCGAGAGGGCCCTCCCACCTCCACAGTTTCCCTGACTTCTGAGAGGCCCTGACCATGAGAAGCTCCCTGAGGTCACCTGAACAAGTCGAGGGAACCCAGGGTTTCCTGCCACAACCCGAGAAAGACCGCGAGAGTCCTTCTTCAAGGCATCTCGAGGCCCGTTTCCCCTACCATGACTCGAGAGCAATCACGCGCTTCCCCTGGCCTCTCGGATGGTGACCCGACTTCCCTGGCACCCCACGAGAGGCTCACTGCCTCCCCGTCGTACCTCGTTAGAAACCCCACACTGGGGCCGCCGCTCAAGAAAAACCCCGAGACTCCCCCGTCATCCCGAGATGAGGGCCTTCCTTATCCCCCATGGCCTAGAGCCCAATCCCGATTTCTCTCTCCAAACTCCACAGGAGGAGTGGATCCCTTTAGGCCACTCTGTGGGCAACAACATATACCCGTCACTACCCCAGAGGAGAATGGAGGTCTTTACTTCCACTCGCGACGAGGCCTGACTCCCTGGGTGAGTCTGGAATGCAACCCCGAGATCTGTGTCGCCCCTGGAGAGGAACATTGGCTTTTGGACACAAGCCTAGATGAGTTCTATTTGCCCTGCAGTCACTCGAGAGCAATCCCCAGCTTTCCTTCGCAGCTCGAATGGAAGATTGGACTTCCCTGGGCCAACACAAGAGGCATCCTGAATTCCCCGTCGTAACTCGAGAATCCCACCGCAACTCAAGAAAAACCACGTGGTTCCCCCCTCATCGCAAGATGAAGCCCTTTCCCGCTACAGCGTCTCAGGAGGAGTCCCACGTTAAGAATTGGAGGTCCAAACGGTACTTGGCACCATTGATGCGACCCACAAAGTTCCCCGACATACCGGTCTCCCTCCAGAGGAACACAGACGTTTTCCGGCACCACTTCCTCTGAGCCCCTTCTACCCTCCTGATCTCGACAGGAGGGTCGACTCCCCTGCTTTGTCTGGAAGGGGTTGCCGACCTTCCGGTCGCACCTCAGGATGAGGCCGGTCTCACGACGAAATTTGAGACGTGGCCTCGTGGGTGGTTTCACATTCCGAAGGACCCCGATTTCCCGGTCCCCTCTTGATAAGAACCCGATGCCCGGACACCTCATCGAACTCCACCCTGTGAATGAAGTCAACACGAAGGGGCAGTGACTCGCCCGTGCATCGTCCGGAAAATCTCCCAGGTTCCAAATACAGCTCGACAAGTGGCCTCTCACCCCGTGAACACCTTGACAGGCTACCGGAATTCCATGCCTCAACCCAAGACGAGGCCTTACTCTCCTGTCCCAAGTCTGCAAGTGCCCTGCGTTTGGAGTCTGAAATCAGAGGAACCCTGAGGTTCCTGCCTCAACTGGAGATGAGGCCCTCTTCCAATGCACCAAACCCAGTGGAGTCCCGAGAGGGCCCTCCCACCTCCACAGTTTCCCTGACTTCTGAGAGGCCCTGACCATGAGAAGCTCCCTGAGGTCACCTGAACAAGTCGAGGGAACCCAGGGTTTCCTGCCACAACCCGAGAAAGACCGCGAGAGTCCTTCTTCAAGGCATCTCGAGGCCCGTTTCCCCTACCATGACTCGAGAGCAATCACGCGCTTCCCCTGGCCTCTCGGATGGTGACCCGACTTCCCTGGCACCCCACGAGAGGCTCACTGCCTCCCCGTCGTACCTCGTTAGAAACCCCACACTGGGGCCGCCGCTCAAGAAAAACCCCGAGACTCCCCCGTCATCCCGAGATGAGGGCCTTCCTTTTCCCCCATGGCCTAGAGCCCAATCCCGATTTCTCTCTCCAAACTCCACAGGAGGAGTGGATCCCTTTAGGCCACTCTGTGGGCAACAACATATACCCGTCACTACCCCAGAGGAGAATGGAGGTCTTTACTTCCACTCGCGACGAGGCCTGACTCCCTGGGTGAGTCTGGAATGCAACCCCGAGATCTGTGTCGCCCCTGGAGAGGAACATTGGCTTCTGGACACAAGCCTAGATGAGGTCTATTTGCCCTGCAGTCACTCGAGAGCAATCCCCAGCTTTCCTTCGCAGCTCGAATGGAAGATTGGACTTCCCTGGGCCAACCCAAGAGGCATCCTGAATTCCCCGTCGTAACTCGAGAATCCCACCGCAACTCAAGAAAAACCACGTGGTTCCCCCCTCATCGCAAGATGAAGCCCTTTCCCGCTACAGCGTCTCAGGAGGAGTCCCACGTTAAGAATTGGAGGTCAAAACGGTACTTGGCACCATTGATGCGACCCACAAAGTTCCCCGACATACCGGTCTCCCTCCAGAGGAACACAGACGTTTTCCGGCACCACTTCCTCTGAGCCCCTTCTACCCTCCTGATCTCGACAGGAGGGTCGACTCCCCTGCTTTGTCTGGAAGGGGTTGCCGACCTTCCGGTCGCACCTCAGGATGAGGCCGGTCTCACGACGAAATTTGAGACGTGGCCTCGTGGGTGGTTCCACATTCCGAAGGACCCCGATTTCCCGGTCCCCTCTTGATAAGAACCCGATGCCCGGACACCTCTTCGAACTCCACCCTTTGAATGAAGTCAAAACGAAGGGGCAGTGACTCGCCCGTGCATCGTCCGGAAAAAACCCCAGGTTCCAAATACAGCTCGACAAGTGGCCTCTCACCCCGTGAACACCTCGAGAGGCTAGCGGAGTTCCATGCCTCAACCCAAGACCAGGCCTGACTCTCCTGTCCCAAGTCTGCAGGCACCCTGCGATCAGAGTCTGAAATCAAAGGAACCCTGAGGTTCCTGCCTCAACTGGAGATGAGGCCCTCTTCCAATGCACCAAACCCAGTGGAGTCCCGAGAGGCCCCTCCCACCTCCACAGTTTCCCTGACTTCTCAGAAGCACCATGAGAAGCTCCCTGAGGTCAGCTGCACAAGTCGAGGGAACCGAGGGGTTCCTGCTGAAACCCGAGAAAGACCTCGAGAGTCCTTCTTCAACGCGTCTCGAGGCCCGATTCCCCTACCATGACTCGAGAGCAATGACGCGCTGCACCTCGCCACTCGCCTGGAGACCCGACTTCCCTGGTGGCCCACGAGAGGCTCACTGAGCTTGTCCTCGTACCTCGTGAGAAACACTACACTGGGGCTGCCGCTCGAGAAAAATCCCGAGACTCCCCCGTCATCCCGAGATGAGGGCCTTCCTTTTCCCCCATGGCCTAGAGCCCAATCCCGATTTCTCTCTCCAAACTCCACAGGAGGAGTGGATCCCTTTAGGCCACTCTGTGGGCAACAACATATACCCGTCACTACCCCAGAGGAGAATGGAGGTCTTTACTTCCACTCGCGACGAGGCCTGACTCCCTGGGTGAGTCTGGAATGCAACCCCGAGATCTGTGTCGCCCCTGGAGAGGAACATTGGCTTCTGGACACAAGCCTAGATGAGTTCTATTTGCCCTGCAGTCACTCGAGAGCAATCCCCAGCTTTCCTTCGCAGCTCGAATGGAAGATTGGACTTCCCTGGGCCAACCCAAGAGGCATCCTGAATTCCCCGTCGTAACTCGAGAATCCCGCCGCAACTCAAGAAAAACCACGTGGTTCCCCCCTCATCGCAAGATGAAGCCCTTTCCCGCTACAGCGTCTCAGGAGGAGTCCCACGTTAAGAATTGGAGGTCCAAACGGTACTTGGCACCATTGATGCGACCCACAAAGTTCCCCGACATACCGGTCTCCCTCCAGAGGAACACAGACGTTTTCCGGCACCACTTCCTCTGAGCCCCTTCTACCCTCCTGATCTCGACAGGAGGGTCGACTCCCCTGCTTTGTCTGGAAGGGGTTGCCGACCTTCCGGTCGCACCTCAGGATGAGGCCGGTCTCACGACGAAATTCGAGACGTGGCCTCGTGGGTGGTTCCACATTCCGAAGGACCCCGATTTCCCGGTCCCCACTTGATAAGAACCCGATGCCCGGACACCTCATCGAACTCCACCCTGTGAATGAAGTCAACACGAAGGGGCAGTGACTCGCCCGTGCATCGTCCGGAAAATCTCCCAGGTTCCAAATACAGCTCGACAAGTGGCCTCTCACCCCGTGAACACCTTGACAGGCTACCGGAATTCCATGCCTCAACCCAAGACGAGGCCTTACTCTCCTGTCCCAAGTCTGCAAGTGCCCTGCGTTTGGAGTCTGAAATCAGAGGAACCCTGAGGTTCCTGCCTCAACTGGAGATGAGGCCCTCTTCCAATGCACCAAACCCAGTGGAGTCCCGAGAGGGCCCTCCCACCTCCACAGTTTCCCTGACTTCTGAGAGGCCCTGACCATGAGAAGCTCCCTGAGGTCACCTGAACAAGTCGAGGGAACCCAGGGTTTCCTGCCACAACCCGAGAAAGACCGCGAGAGTCCTTCTTCAAGGCATCTCGAGGCCCGTTTCCCCTACCATGACTCGAGAGCAATCACGCGCTTCCCCTGGCCTCTCGGATGGTGACCCGACTTCCCTGGCACCCCACGAGAGGCTCACTGCCTCCCCGTCGTACCTCGTTAGAAACCCCACACTGGGGCCGCCGCTCAAGAAAAACCCCGAGACTCCCCCGTCATCCCGAGATGAGGGCCTTCCTTTTCCCCCATGGCCTAGAGCCCAATCCCGATTTCTCTCTCCAAACTCCACAGGAGGAGTGGATCCCTTTAGGCCACTCTGTGGGCAACAACATATACCCGTCACTACCCCAGAGGAGAATGGAGGTCTTTACTTCCACTCGCGACGAGGCCTGACTCCCTGGGTGAGTCTGGAATGCAACCCCGAGATCTGTGTCGCCCCTGGAGAGGAACATTGGCTTCTGGACACAAGCCTAGATGAGGTCTATTTGCCCTGCAGTCACTCGAGAGCAATCCCCAGCTTTCCTTCGCAGCTCGAATGGAAGATTGGACTTCCCTGGGCCAACCCAAGAGGCATCCTGAATTCCCCGTCGTAACTCGAGAATCCCACCGCAACTCAAGAAAAACCACGTGGTTCCCCCCTCATCGCAAGATGAAGCCCTTTCCCGCTACAGCGTCTCAGGAGGAGTCCCACGTTAAGAATTGGAGGTCAAAACGGTACTTGGCACCATTGATGCGACCCACAAAGTTCCCCGACATACCGGTCTCCCTCCAGAGGAACACAGACGTTTTCCGGCACCACTTCCTCTGAGCCCCTTCTACCCTCCTGATCTCGACAGGAGGGTCGACTCCCCTGCTTTGTCTGGAAGGGGTTGCCGACCTTCCGGTCGCACCTCAGGATGAGGCCGGTCTCACGACGAAATTTGAGACGTGGCCTCGTGGGTGGTTCCACATTCCGAAGGACCCCGATTTCCCGGTCCCCTCTTGATAAGAACCCGATGCCCGGACACCTCTTCGAACTCCACCCTTTGAATGAAGTCAAAACGAAGGGGCAGTGACTCGCCCGTGCATCGTCCGGAAAAAACCCCAGGTTCCAAATACAGCTCGACAAGTGGCCTCTCACCCCGTGAACACCTCGAGAGGCTAGCGGAGTTCCATGCCTCAACCCAAGACCAGGCCTGACTCTCCTGTCCCAAGTCTGCAGGCACCCTGCGATCAGAGTCTGAAATCAAAGGAACCCTGAGGTTCCTGCCTCAACTGGAGATGAGGCCCTCTTCCAATGCACCAAACCCAGTGGAGTCCCGAGAGGCCCCTCCCACCTCCACAGTTTCCCTGACTTCTCAGAAGCACCATGAGAAGCTCCCTGAGGTCAGCTGCACAAGTCGAGGGAACCGAGGGGTTCCTGCTGAAACCCGAGAAAGACCTCGAGAGTCCTTCTTCAACGCGTCTCGAGGCCCGATTCCCCTACCATGACTCGAGAGCAATGACGCGCTGCACCTCGCCACTCGCCTGGAGACCCGACTTCCCTGGTGGCCCACGAGAGGCTCACTGAGCTTGTCCTCGTACCTCGTGAGAAACACTACACTGGGGCTGCCGCTCGAGAAAAATCCCGAGACTCCCCCGTCATCCCGAGATGAGGGCCTTCCTTTTCCCCCATGGCCTAGAGCCCAATCCCGATTTCTCTCTCCAAACTCCACAGGAGGAGTGGATCCCTTTAGGCCACTCTGTGGGCAACAACATATACCCGTCACTACCCCAGAGGAGAATGGAGGTCTTTACTTCCACTCGCGACGAGGCCTGACTCCCTGGGTGAGTCTGGAATGCAACCCCGAGATCTGTGTCGCCCCTGGAGAGGAACATTGGCTTCTGGACACAAGCCTAGATGAGGTCTATTTGCCCTGCAGTCACTCGAGAGCAATCCCCAGCTTTCCTTCGCAGCTCGAATGGAAGATTGGACTTCCCTGGGCCAACCCAAGAGGCATCCTGAATTCCCCGTCGTAACTCGAGAATCCCGCCGCAACTCAAGAAAAACCACGTGGTTCCCCCCTCATCGCAAGATGAAGCCCTTTCCCGCTACAGCGTCTCAGGAGGAGTCCCACGTTAAGAATTGGAGGTCCAAACGGTACTTGGCACCATTGATGCGACCCACAAAGTTCCCCGACATACCGGTCTCCCTCCAGAGGAACACAGACGTTTTCCGGCACCACTTCCTCTGAGCCCCTTCTACCCTCCTGATCTCGACAGGAGGGTCGACTCCCCTGCTTTGTCTGGAAGGGGTTGCCGACCTTCCGGTCGCACCTCAGGATGAGGCCGGTCTCACGACGAAATTCGAGACGTGGCCTCGTGGGTGGTTCCACATTCCGAAGGACCCCGATTTCCCGGTCCCCACTTGATAAGAACCCGATGCCCGGACACCTCATCGAACTCCACCCTGTGAATGAAGTCAACACGAAGGGGCAGTGACTCGCCCGTGCATCGTCCGGAAAATCTCCCAGGTTCCAAATACAGCTCGACAAGTGGCCTCTCACCCCGTGAACACCTTGACAGGCTACCGGAATTCCATGCCTCAACCCAAGACGAGGCCTTACTCTCCTGTCCCAAGTCTGCAAGTGCCCTGCGTTTGGAGTCTGAAATCAGAGGAACCCTGAGGTTCCTGCCTCAACTGGAGATGAGGCCCTCTTCCAATGCACCAAACCCAGTGGAGTCCCGAGAGGGCCCTCCCACCTCCACAGTTTCCCTGACTTCTGAGAGGCCCTGACCATGAGAAGCTCCCTGAGGTCACCTGAACAAGTCGAGGGAACCCAGGGTTTCCTGCCACAACCCGAGAAAGACCGCGAGAGTCCTTCTTCAAGGCATCTCGAGGCCCGTTTCCCCTACCATGACTCGAGAGCAATCACGCGCTTCCCCTGGCCTCTCGGATGGTGACCCGACTTCCCTGGCACCCCACGAGAGGCTCACTGCCTCCCCGTCGTACCTCGTTAGAAACCCCACACTGGGGCCGCCGCTCAAGAAAAACCCCGAGACTCCCCCGTCATCCCGAGATGAGGGCCTTCCTTTTCCCCCATGGCCTAGAGCCCAATCCCGATTTCTCTCTCCAAACTCCACAGGAGGAGTGGATCCCTTTAGGCCACTCTGTGGGCAACAACATATACCCGTCACTACCCCAGAGGAGAATGGAGGTCTTTACTTCCACTCGCGACGAGGCCTGACTCCCTGGGTGAGTCTGGAATGCAACCCCGAGATCTGTGTCGCCCCTGGAGAGGAACATTGGCTTCTGGACACAAGCCTAGATGAGGTCTATTTGCCCTGCAGTCACTCGAGAGCAATCCCCAGCTTTCCTTCGCAGCTCGAATGGAAGATTGGACTTCCCTGGGCCAACCCAAGAGGCATCCTGAATTCCCCGTCGTAACTCGAGAATCCCACCGCAACTCAAGAAAAACCACGTGGTTCCCCCCTCATCGCAAGATGAAGCCCTTTCCCGCTACAGCGTCTCAGGAGGAGTCCCACGTTAAGAATTGGAGGTCAAAACGGTACTTGGCACCATTGATGCGACCCACAAAGTTCCCCGACATACCGGTCTCCCTCCAGAGGAACACAGACGTTTTCCGGCACCACTTCCTCTGAGCCCCTTCTACCCTCCTGATCTCGACAGGAGGGTCGACTCCCCTGCTTTGTCTGGAAGGGGTTGCCGACCTTCCGGTCGCACCTCAGGATGAGGCCGGTCTCACGACGAAATTTGAGACGTGGCCTCGTGGGTGGTTCCACATTCCGAAGGACCCCGATTTCCCGGTCCCCTCTTGATAAGAACCCGATGCCCGGACACCTCTTCGAACTCCACCCTTTGAATGAAGTCAAAACGAAGGGGCAGTGACTCGCCCGTGCATCGTCCGGAAAAAACCCCAGGTTCCAAATACAGCTCGACAAGTGGCCTCTCACCCCGTGAACACCTCGAGAGGCTAGCGGAGTTCCATGCCTCAACCCAAGACCAGGCCTGACTCTCCTGTCCCAAGTCTGCAGGCACCCTGCGATCAGAGTCTGAAATCAAAGGAACCCTGAGGTTCCTGCCTCAACTGGAGATGAGGCCCTCTTCCAATGCACCAAACCCAGTGGAGTCCCGAGAGGCCCCTCCCACCTCCACAGTTTCCCTGACTTCTCAGAAGCACCATGAGAAGCTCCCTGAGGTCAGCTGCACAAGTCGAGGGAACCGAGGGGTTCCTGCTGAAACCCGAGAAAGACCTCGAGAGTCCTTCTTCAACGCGTCTCGAGGCCCGATTCCCCTACCATGACTCGAGAGCAATGACGCGCTGCACCTCGCCACTCGCCTGGAGACCCGACTTCCCTGGTGGCCCACGAGAGGCTCACTGAGCTTGTCCTCGTACCTCGTGAGAAACACTACACTGGGGCTGCCGCTCGAGAAAAATCCCGAGACTCCCCCGTCATCCCGAGATGAGGGCCTTCCTTTTCCCCCATGGCCTAGAGCCCAATCCCGATTTCTCTCTCCAAACTCCACAGGAGGAGTGGATCCCTTTAGGCCACTCTGTGGGCAACAACATATACCCGTCACTACCCCAGAGGAGAATGGAGGTCTTTACTTCCACTCGCGACGAGGCCTGACTCCCTGGGTGAGTCTGGAATGCAACCCCGAGATCTGTGTCGCCCCTGGAGAGGAACATTGGCTTCTGGACACAAGCCTAGATGAGGTCTATTTGCCCTGCAGTCACTCGAGAGCAATCCCCAGCTTTCCTTCGCAGCTCGAATGGAAGATTGGACTTCCCTGGGCCAACCCAAGAGGCATCCTGAATTCCCCGTCGTAACTCGAGAATCCCGCCGCAACTCAAGAAAAACCACGTGGTTCCCCCCTCATCGCAAGATGAAGCCCTTTCCCGCTACAGCGTCTCAGGAGGAGTCCCACGTTAAGAATTGGAGGTCCAAACGGTACTTGGCACCATTGATGCGACCCACAAAGTTCCCCGACATACCGGTCTCCCTCCAGAGGAACACAGACGTTTTCCGGCACCACTTCCTCTGAGCCCCTTCTACCCTCCTGATCTCGACAGGAGGGTCGACTCCCCTGCTTTGTCTGGAAGGGGTTGCCGACCTTCCGGTCGCACCTCAGGATGAGGCCGGTCTCACGACGAAATTCGAGACGTGGCCTCGTGGGTGGTTCCACATTCCGAAGGACCCCGATTTCCCGGTCCCCACTTGATAAGAACCCGATGCCCGGACACCTCATCGAACTCCACCCTGTGAATGAAGTCAACACGAAGGGGCAGTGACTCGCCCGTGCATCGTCCGGAAAATCTCCCAGGTTCCAAATACAGCTCGACAAGTGGCCTCTCACCCCGTGAACACCTTGACAGGCTACCGGAATTCCATGCCTCAACCCAAGACGAGGCCTTACTCTCCTGTCCCAAGTCTGCAAGTGCCCTGCGTTTGGAGTCTGAAATCAGAGGAACCCTGAGGTTCCTGCCTCAACTGGAGATGAGGCCCTCTTCCAATGCACCAAACCCAGTGGAGTCCCGAGAGGGCCCTCCCACCTCCACAGTTTCCCTGACTTCTGAGAGGCCCTGACCATGAGAAGCTCCCTGAGGTCACCTGAACAAGTCGAGGGAACCCAGGGTTTCCTGCCACAACCCGAGAAAGACCGCGAGAGTCCTTCTTCAAGGCATCTCGAGGCCCGTTTCCCCTACCATGACTCGAGAGCAATCACGCGCTTCCCCTGGCCTCTCGGATGGTGACCCGACTTCCCTGGCACCCCACGAGAGGCTCACTGCCTCCCCGTCGTACCTCGTTAGAAACCCCACACTGGGGCCGCCGCTCAAGAAAAACCCCGAGACTCCCCCGTCATCCCGAGATGAGGGCCTTCCTTTTCCCCCATGGCCTAGAGCCCAATCCCGATTTCTCTCTCCAAACTCCACAGGAGGAGTGGATCCCTTTAGGCCACTCTGTGGGCAACAACATATACCCGTCACTACCCCAGAGGAGAATGGAGGTCTTTACTTCCACTCGCGACGAGGCCTGACTCCCTGGGTGAGTCTGGAATGCAACCCCGAGATCTGTGTCGCCCCTGGAGAGGAACATTGGCTTCTGGACACAAGCCTAGATGAGGTCTATTTGCCCTGCAGTCACTCGAGAGCAATCCCCAGCTTTCCTTCGCAGCTCGAATGGAAGATTGGACTTCCCTGGGCCAACCCAAGAGGCATCCTGAATTCCCCGTCGTAACTCGAGAATCCCACCGCAACTCAAGAAAAACCACGTGGTTCCCCCCTCATCGCAAGATGAAGCCCTTTCCCGCTACAGCGTCTCAGGAGGAGTCCGACGTTAAGAATTGGAGGTCAAAACGGTACTTGGCACCATTGATGCGACCCACAAAGTTCCCCGACATACCGGTCTCCCTCCAGAGGAACACAGACGTTTTCCGGCACCACTTCCTCTGAGCCCCTTCTACCCTCCTGATCTCGACAGGAGGGTCGACTCCCCTGCTTTGTCTGGAAGGGGTTGCCGACCTTCCGGTCGCACCTCAGGATGAGGCCGGTCTCACGACGAAATTTGAGACGTGGCCTCGTGGGTGGTTCCACATTCCGAAGGACCCCGATTTCCCGGTCCCCTCTTGATAAGAACCCGATGCCCGGACACCTCTTCGAACTCCACCCTTTGAATGAAGTCAAAACGAAGGGGCAGTGACTCGCCCGTGCATCGTCCGGAAAAAACCCCAGGTTCCAAATACAGCTCGACAAGTGGCCTCTCACCCCGTGAACACCTCGAGAGGCTAGCGGAGTTCCATGCCTCAACCCAAGACCAGGCCTGACTCTCCTGTCCCAAGTCTGCAGGCACCCTGCGATCAGAGTCTGAAATCAAAGGAACCCTGAGGTTCCTGCCTCAACTGGAGATGAGGCCCTCTTCCAATGCACCAAACCCAGTGGAGTCCCGAGAGGCCCCTCCCACCTCCACAGTTTCCCTGACTTCTCAGAAGCACCATGAGAAGCTCCCTGAGGTCAGCTGCACAAGTCGAGGGAACCGAGGGGTTCCTGCTGAAACCCGAGAAAGACCTCGAGAGTCCTTCTTCAACGCGTCTCGAGGCCCGATTCCCCTACCATGACTCGAGAGCAATGACGCGCTGCACCTCGCCACTCGCCTGGAGACCCGACTTCCCTGGTGGCCCACGAGAGGCTCACTGAGCTTGTCCTCGTACCTCGTGAGAAACACTACACTGGGGCTGCCGCTCGAGAAAAATCCCGAGACTCCCCCGTCATCCCGAGATGAGGGCCTTCCTTTTCCCCCATGGCCTAGAGCCCAATCCCGATTTCTCTCTCCAAACTCCACAGGAGGAGTGGATCCCTTTAGGCCACTCTGTGGGCAACAACATATACCCGTCACTACCCCAGAGGAGAATGGAGGTCTTTACTTCCACTCGCGACGAGGCCTGACTCCCTGGGTGAGTCTGGAATGCAACCCCGAGATCTGTGTCGCCCCTGGAGAGGAACATTGGCTTTTGGACACAAGCCTAGATGAGTTCTATTTGCCCTGCAGTCACTCGAGAGCAATCCCCAGCTTTCCTTCGCAGCTCGAATCGAAGATTGGACTTCCCTGGGCCAACCCAAGAGGCATCCTGAATTCCCCGTCGTAACTCGAGAATCCCGCCGCAACTCAAGAAAAACCACGTGGTTCCCCCCTCATCGCAAGATGAAGCCCTTTCCCGCTACAGCGTCTCAGGAGGAGTCCCACGTTAAGAATTGGAGGTCAAAACGGTACTTGGCACCATTGATGCGACCCACAAAGTTCCCCGACATACCGGTCTCCCTCCAGAGGAACACAGACGTTTTCCGGCACCACTTCCTCTGAGCCCATTCTACCCTACTGATCTCGACAGGAGGGTCGACTCCCCTGCTTTGTCTGGAAGGGGTTGCCGACCTTGCGGTCGCACCTCAGGATGAGGCCGGTCTCACGACGAAATTCCAGACGTGGCCTCGTGGGTGGTTCCACATTCCGAAGGACCCCGATTTCCCGGTCCCCTCTTGATAAGAACCCGATGCCCGGACACCTCTTCGAACTCCACCCTTTGAATGAAGTCAAAACGAAGGGGCAGTGACTCGCCCGTGCATCGTCCAGAAAAAACCCCAGGTTCCAAATGCAGCTCGACAAGTGGCCTCTCACCCCGTGAACACCTCGAGAGGCTAGCGGAGTTCCATGCCTCAACCCAAGACCAGGCCTGACTCTCCTGTCCCAAGTCTGCAGGCACCCTGCGATCAGAGTCTGAAATCAAAGGAACCCTGAGGTTCCTGCCTCAACTGGAGATGAGGCCCTCTTCCAATGCACCAAACCCAGTGGAGTCCCGAGAGGCCCCTCCCACCTCCACAGTTTCCCTGACTTCTGAGAGGCACCATGAGAAGCTCCCTGAGGTCAGCTGAACAAGTCGAGGGAACCGAGGGGTTCCTGCCGAAACCCGAGAAAGACCGCGAGAGTCCTTCTTCAACGCGTCTCGAGGCCCGATTCCCCTACCATGACTCGAGAGCAATGACGCGCTGCACCTGGCCACTCGCCTGGAGACCCGACTTCCCTGGCGGCCCACGAGAGGCTCACTGAGCTTGTCCTCGTACCTCGTGAGAAACACTACACTGGGGCTGCCGCTCGAGAAAAATCCCGAGACTCCCCCGTCATCCCGAGATGAGGGCCTTCCTTTTCCCCCATGGCCTAGAGCCCAATCCCGATTTCTCTCTCCAAACTCCACAGGAGGAGTGGATCCCTTTAGGCCACTCTGTGGGCAACAACATATACCCGTCACTACCCCAGAGGAGAATGGAGGTCTTTACTTCCACTCGCGACGAGGCCTGACTCCCTGGGTGAGTCTGGAATGCAACCCCGAGATCTGTGTCGCCCCTGGAGAGGAACATTGGCTTTTGGACACAAGCCTAGATGAGTTCTATTTGCCCTGCAGTCACTCGAGAGCAATCCCCAGCTTTCCTTCGCAGCTCGAATGGAAGATTGGACTTCCCTGGGCCAACCCAAGAGGCATCCTGAATTCCCCGTCGTAACTCGAGAATCCCGCCGCAACTCAAGAAAAACCACGTGGTTCCCCCTTCATCGCAAGATGAAGCCCTTTCCCGCTACAGCGTCTCAGGAGGAGTCCCACGTTAAGAATTGGAGGTCCAAACGGTACTTGGCACCCTTGATGCGACCCACAAAGTTCCCCGACACAAAGGTCTCCATTGAGAGGAACACAGACGTTTTCCGGCACCACTTCCTCTGAGCCCCTTCTACCCTCCTGATCTCGACAGGAGGGTCGACTCCCCTGCTTTGTCTGGAAGGGGTTGCCGACCTTCCGGTCGCACCTCAGGATGAGGCCGGTCTCACGACGAAATTCGAGACGTGGAGTCGTGGGTGGTTCCACATTCCGAAGGACCCCGATTTCCCGGTCCCCTCTTGATAAGAAACCCATGCCCCGGACACCTCTTTGAACTCCACCCTGTGAATGAAGTCAACACGAAGGGGCAGTGACTCCCACGTACATCGTCCGGA
The DNA here is from genome assembly GCF_032452875.1 of Bos javanicus. Classification (NCBI taxonomy): domain Eukaryota; kingdom Metazoa; phylum Chordata; class Mammalia; order Artiodactyla; family Bovidae; genus Bos; species Bos javanicus. The sequence goes on along the minus strand of NC_083871.1, from coordinate 797,755 downwards.
AAAACCCCCAGGTTCCAAATACAGCTCGACAAGTGGCCTCTCACCCTGTGAACACCTCGAGAGGCAAGCGGAGTTCCATGCCTCAACCCAAGACGAGGCCTGACTCTCCTGTCCCAAATCTGCAGGCACCCTGCGATCAGAGTCTGAAATCAAAGGAACCCTGAGGTTCCTGCCTCAACTGGAGATGAGGCCCTCTTCCAATGCACCAAACCCAGTGGAGTCCCGAGAGGCCCCTCCCACCTCCACAGTTTCCCTGACTTCTCAGAAGCACCATGAGAAGCTCCCTGAGGTCAGCTGCACAAGTCGAGGGAACCGAGGGGTTCCTGCTGAAACCCGAGAAAGACCTCGAGAGTCCTTCTTCAACGCGTCTCGAGGCCCGATTCCCCTACCATGACTCGAGAGCAATGACGCGCTGCACCTCGCCACTCGCCTGGAGACCCGACTTCCCTGGTGGCCCACGAGAGGCTCACTGAGCTTGTCCTCGTACCTCGTGAGAAACACTACACTGGGGCTGCCGCTCGAGAAAAATCCCGAGACTCCCCCGTCATCCCGAGATGAGGGCCTTCCTTTTCCCCCATGGCCTAGAGCCCAATCCCGATTTCTCTCTCCAAACTCCACAGGAGGAGTGGATCCCTTTAGGCCACTCTGTGGGCAACAACATATACCCGTCACTACCCCAGAGGAAAATGGAGGTCTTTACTTCCACTCGCGACGAGGCCTGACTCCCTGGGTGAGTCTGGAATGCAACCCCGAGATCTGTGTCGCCCCTGGAGAGGAACATTGGCTTTTGGACACAAGCCTAGATGAGTTCTATTTGCCCTGCAGTCACTCGAGAGCAATCCCCAGCTTTCCTTCGCAGCTCGAATGGAAGATTGGACTTCCCTGGGCCAACCCAAGAGGCATCCTGAATTCCCCGTCGTAACTCGAGAATCCCGCCGCAACTCAAGAAAAACCACGTGGTTCCCCCTTCATCGCAAGATGAAGCCCTTTCCCGCTACAGCGTCTCAGGAGGAGTCCCACGTTAAGAATTGGAGGTCCAAACGGTACTTGGCACCCTTGATGCGACCCACAAAGTTCCCCGACACAAAGGTCTCCATTGAGAGGAACACTGAGGTTTTCCGGCACCACTTCCTCTGAGCCCCTTCTACCCTCCTGATCTCGACAGGAGGGTCGACTCCCCTGCTTTGTCTGGAAGGGGTTGCCGACCTTCCGGTCGCACCTCAGGATGAGGCCGGTCTCACGACGAAATTCGAGACGTGGAGTCGTGGGTGGTTCCACATTCCGAAGGACCCCGATTTCCGGTCCCCGTTTGATAAGAAACCCATGCCCCGGACACCTCTTTGAACTCCACCCTGTGAATGAAGTCAACACGAAGGGGCAGTGACTCCCACGTACATCGTCCGGAAAAACCCCCAGGTTCCAAATACAGCTCGACAAGTGGCCTCTCACCCCGTGAACACCTCGAGAGGCAAGCGGAGTTCCATGCCTCAACCCAAGACGAGGCCTGACTCTCCTGTCCCAAATCTGCAGGCACCCTGCGATCAGAGTCTGAAATCAAAGGAACCCTGAGGTTCCTGCCTCAACTGGAGATGAGGCCCTCTTCCAATGCACCAAACCCAGTGGAGTCCCGAGAGGCCCCTCCCACCTCCACAGTTTCCCTGACTTCTGAGAAGCCCTGACCATGAGAAGCTCCCTGAGGTCAGCTGAACAAGTCGAGGGAACCGAGGGGTTCCTGCCGAAACCCGAGAAAGACCGCGAGAGTCCTTCTTCAAGGCGTCTCGAGGCCCGTTTCCCCTACCATGACTCGAGAGCAATGACGCGCTGCACCTCGCCACTCGGATGGAGACCCGACTTCCCTGGTGGCCCACGAGAGGCTCACTGAGCTTGTCCTCGTACCTCGTGAGAAACCCCACACTGGGGCTGCCGCTCGAGAAAAATCCCGAGACTCCCCCGTCATCCCGAGATGAGGGCCTTCCTTTTCCCCCATGGCCTAGAGCCCAATCCCGATTTCTCTCTCCAAACTCCACAGGAGGAGTGGATCCCTTTAGGCCACTCTGTGGGCAACAACATATACCCGTCACTACCCCAGAGGAGAATGGAGGTCTTTACTTCCACTCGCGACGAGGCCTGACTCCCTGGGTGAGTCTGGAATGCAACCCCGAGATCTGTGTCGCCCCTGGAGAGGAACATTGGCTTTTGGACACAAGCCTAGATGAGTTCTATTTGCCCTGCAGTCACTCGAGAGCAATCCCCAGCTTTCCTTCGCAGCTCGAATGGAAGATTGGACTTCCCTGGGCCAACCCAAGAGGCATCCTGAATTCCCCGTCGTAACTCGAGAATCCCGCCGCAACTCAAGAAAAACCACGTGGTTCCCCCTTCATCGCAAGATGAAGCCCTTTCCCGCTACAGCGTCTCAGGAGGAGTCCCACGTTAAGAATTGGAGGTCCAAACGGTACTTGGCACCCTTGATGCGACCCACAAAGTTCCCCGACACAAAGGTCTCCATTGAGAGGAACACAGACGTTTTCCGGCACCACTTCCTCTGAGCCCCTTCTACCCTCCTGATCTCGACAGGAGGGTCGACTCCCCTGCTTTGTCTGGAAGGGGTTGCCGACCTTCCGGTCGCACCTCAGGATGAGGCCGGTCTCACGACGAAATTCGAGACGTGGAGTCGTGGGTGGTTCCACATTCCGAAGGACCCCGATTTCCCGGTCCCCTCTTGATAAGAAACCCATGCCCCGGACACCTCTTTGAACTCCACCCTTTGAATGAAGTCAAAACGAAGGGGCAGTGACTCCCACGTACATCGTCCGGAAAAACCCCAGGTTCCAAATACAGCTCGACAAGTGGCCTCTCACCCCATGAACACCTCGAGAGGCAAGTGGAGTTCCATGCCTCAACCCAAGACCAGGCCTGACTCTCCTGTCCCAAATCTGCAGGCACCCTGCGATCAGAGTCTGAAATCAAAGGAACCCTGAGGTTCCTGCCTCAACTGGAGATGAGGCCCTCTTCCAATGCACCAAACCCAGTGGAGTCCCGAGAGGCCCCTCCCACCTCCACAGTTTCCCTGACTTCTCAGAAGCACCATGAGAAGCTCCCTGAGGTCAGCTGCACAAGTCGAGGGAACCGAGGGGTTCCTGCTGAAACCCGAGAAAGACCTCGAGAGTCCTTCTTCAACGCGTCTCGAGGCCCGATTCCCCTACCATGTCTCGAGAGCAATGACGCGCTGCACCTCGCCACTCGCCTGGAGACCCGACTTCCCTGGTGGCCCACGAGAGGCTCACTGAGCTTGTCCTCGTACCTCGTGAGAAACACTACACTGGGGCTGCCGCTCGAGAAAAATCCCGAGACTCCCCCGTCATCCCGAGATGAGGGCCTTCCTTTTCCCCCATGGCCTAGAGCCCAATCCCGATTTCTCTCTCCAAACTCCACAGGAGGAGTGGATCCCTTTAGGCCACTCTGTGGGCAACAACATATACCCGTCACTACCCCAGAGGAAAATGGAGGTCTTTACTTCCACTCGCGACGAGGCCTGACTCCCTGGGTGAGTCTGGAATGCAACCCCGATATCTGAGTCGCCCATGGAGAGGAACATTGGCTTTTGGACACAAGCCTAGATGAGGTCTATTTGCCCTGCAGTCACTCGAGAGCAATCCCCAGCTTTCCTTCGCAGCTCGAATGGAAGATTGGACCTCCGTGGGCCAACACAAGAGGCATCCTGAATTCCCCGTCGTAACTCGAGAATCCCGCCGCAACTCAAGAAAAACCACGTGGTTCCCCCTTCATCGCAAGATGAAGCCCTTTCCCGCTACAGCGTCTCAGGAGGAGTCCCACGTTAAGAATTGGAGGTCCAAACGGTACTTGGCACCCTTGATGCGACCCACAAAGTTCCCCGACACAAAGGTCTCCATTGAGAGGAACACAGACGTTTTCCGGCACCACTTCCTCTGAGCCCCTTCTACCCTCCTGATCTCGACAGGAGGGTCGACTCCCCTGCTTTGTCTGGAAGGGGTTGCCGACCTTCCGGTCGCACCTCAGGATGAGGCCGGTCTCACGACGAAATTCGAGACGTGGAGTCGTGGGTGGTTCCACATTCCGAAGGACCCCGATTTCCCGGTCCCCGCTTGATAAGAAACCCATGCCCCGGACACCTCTTTGAACTCCACCCTGTGAATGAAGTCAACACGAAGGGGCAGTGACTCCCACGTACATCGTCCGGAAAAACCCCCAGGTTCCAAATACAGCTCGACAAGTGGCCTCTCACCCCGTGAACACCTTGACAGGCTACCGGAATTCCATGCCTCAACCCAAGACGAGGCCTGACTCTCCTGTCCCAAATCTGCAGGTACCCTGCGTTTAGAGTCTGAAATCAAAGGAACCCTGAGGTTCCTGCCTCAACTGGAGATGAGGCCCTCTTCCAATGCACCAAACCCAGTGGAGTCCCGAGAGGGCCCTCCCACCTCCACAGTTTCCCTGACTTCTCAGAAGCCCTGACCATGAGAAGCTCCCTGAGGTCAGCTGAACAAGTCGAGGGAACCGAGGGGTTCCTGCTGAAACCCGAGAAAGACCGCGAGAGTCCTTCTTCAAGGCATCTCGAGGCCCGTTTCCCCTACCATGACTCGAGAGCAATCACGCGCTGCACCTCGCCACTCGGATGGAGACCCGACTTCCCTGGTGCCCCACGAGAGGCTCACTGAGCTTCTCCTCGTACCTCGTGAGAAACCCCACACTGGGGCTGCCGCTCGAGAAAAATCCCGAGACTCCCCCGTCATCCCGAGATGAGGGCCTTCCTTTTCCCCCAATGGCCTAGAGCCCAATCCCGATTTCTCTCTCCAAACTCCACAGGAGGAGTGGATCCCTTTAGGCCACTCTGTGGGCAACAACATATACCCGTCACTACCCCAGAGGAGAATGGAGGTCTTTACTTCCACTCGCGACGAGGCCTGACTCCCTGGGTGAGTCTGGAATGCAACCCCGAGATCTGTGTCGCCCCTGGAGAGGAACATTGGCTTTTGGACACAAGCCTAGATGAGTTCTATTTGCCCTGCAGTCACTCGAGAGCAATCCCCAGCTTTCCTTCGCAGCTCGAATGGAAGATTGGACTTCCCTGGGCCAACCCAAGAGGCATCCTGAATTCCCCGTCGTAACTCGAGAATCCCGCCGCAACTCAAGAAAAACCACGTGGTTCCCCCTTCATCGCAAGATGAAGCCCTTTCCCGCTACAGCGTCTCAGGAGGAGTCCCACGTTAAGAATTGGAGGTCCAAACGGTACTTGGCACCCTTGATGCGACCCACAAAGTTCCCCGACACAAAGGTCTCCATTGAGAGGAACACCGAAGTTTTCCGGCACCACTTCCTCTGAGCCCCTTCTACCCTCCTGATCTCGACAGGAGGGTCGACTCCCCTGCTTTGTCTGGAAGGGGTTGCCAACCTTCCGGTCGCACCTCAGGATGAGGCCGGTCTCACGACGAAATTTGAGACGTGGAGTCGTGGGTGGTTCCACATTCCGAAGGACCCCGATTTCCCGGTCCCCTCTTGATAAGAAACCCATGCCCGGACACCTCTTTGAACTCCACCCTGTGAATGAAGTCAGCACGAAGGGGCAGTGACTCCCCCGTGCATCGTCCGGAAAAACCCCAGGTTCCAAATACAGCTCGACAAGTGGCCTCTCACCCCGTGAACACCTCCAGAGGCTAGCGGAGTTCCATGCCTCAACCCAAGACCAGGCCTGACTCTCCTGTCCCAAATCTGCAGGCACCCTGCGATCAGAGTCTGAAATCAAAGGAACCCTGAGGTTCCTGCCTCAACTGGAGATGAGGCCCTCTTCCAATGCACCAAACCCAGTGGAGTCCCGAGAGGCCCCTCCCACCTCCACAGTTTCCCTGACTTCTCAGAAGCACCATGAGAAGCTCCCTGAGGTCAGCTGCACAAGTCGAGGGAACCGAGGGGTTCCTGCTGAAACCCGAGAAAGACCTCGAGAGTCCTTCTTCAACGCGTCTCGAGGCCCGATTCCCCTACCATGACTCGAGAGCAATGACGCGCTGCACCTCGCCACTCGCCTGGAGACCCGACTTCCCTGGTGGCCCACGAGAGGCTCACTGAGCTTGTCCTCATACCTCGTGAGAAACACTACACTGGGGCTGCCGCTCGAGAAAAATCCCGAGACTCCCCCGTCATCCCGAGATGAGGGCCTTCCTTTTCCCCCATGGCCTAGAGCCCAATCCCGATTTCTCTCTCCAAACTCCACAGGAGGAGTGGATCCCTTTAGGCCACTCTGTGGGCAACAACATATACCCGTCACTACCCCAGAGGAGAATGGAGGTCTTTACTTCCACTCGCGACGAGGCCTGACTCCCTGGGTGAGTCTGGAATGCAACCCCGAGATCTGTGTCGCCCCTGGAGAGGAACATTGGCTTCTGGACACAAGCCTAGATGAGTTCTATTTGCCCTGCAGTCACTCGAGAGCAATCCCCAGCTTTCCTTCGCAGCTCGAATGGAAGATTGGACTTCCCTGGGCCAACCCAAGAGGCATCCTGAATTCCCCGTCGTAACTCGAGAATCCCGCCGCAACTCAAGAAAAACCACGTGGTTCCCCCCTCATCGCAAGATGAAGCCCTTTCCCGCTACAGCGTCTCAGGAGGAGTCCCACGTTAAGAATTGGAGGTCCAAACGGTACTTGGCACCATTGATGCGACCCACAAAGTTCCCCGACATACCGGTCTCCCTCCAGAGGAACACAGACGTTTTCCGGCACCACTTCCTCTGAGCCCCTTCTACCCTCCTGATCTCGACAGGAGAGTCGACTCCCCTGCCTTGTCTGGAAGGGGTTGCCGACCTTCCGGTCGCACCTCAGGATGAGGCCGGTCTCACGACGAAATTCGAGACGTGGCCTCGTGGGTGGTTCCACATTCCGAAGGACCCCGATTTCCCGGTCCCCTCTTGATAAGAACCCGATGCCCGGACACCTCATCGAACTCCACCCTGTGAATGAAGTCAACACGAAGGGGCAGTGACTCGCCCGTGCATCGTCCGGAAAATCTCCCAGGTTCCAAATACAGCTCGACAATTGGCCTCTCACCCCGTGAACACCTTGACAGGCTACCGGAATTCCATGCCTCAACCCAAGACGAGGCCTTACTCTCCTGTCCCAAGTCTGCAAGTGCCCTGCGTTTGGAGTCTGAAATCAGAGGAACCCTGAGGTTCCTGCCTCAACTGGAGATGAGGCCCTCTTCCAATGCACCAAACCCAGTGGAGTCCCGAGAGGGCCCTCCCACCTCCACAGTTTCCCTGACTTCTGAGAGGCCCTGACCATGAGAAGCTCCCTGATGTCACCTGAACAAGTCGAGGGAACCCAGGGTTTCCTGCCACAACCCGAGAAAGACCGCGAGAGTCCTTCTTCAAGGCATCTCGAGGCCCGTTTCCCCTACCATGACTCGAGAGCAATCACGCGCTTCCCCTGGCCTCTCGGATGGTGACCCGACTTCCCTGGCACCCCACGAGAGGCTCACTGCCTCCCCGTCGTACCTCGTTAGAAACCGCACACTGGGGCCGCCGCTCAAGAAAAACCCCGAGACTCCCCCGTCATCCCGAGATGAGGGCCTTCCTTTTCCCCCATGGCCTAGAGCCCAATCCCGATTTCTCTCTCCAAACTCCACAGGAGGAGTGGATCCCTTTAGGCCACTCTGTGGGCAACAACATATACCCGTCACTACCCCAGAGGAGAATGGAGGTCTTTACTTCCACTCGCGACGAGGCCTGACTCCCTGGGTGAGTCTGGAATGCAACCCCGAGATCTGTGTCGCCCCTGGAGAGGAACATTGGCTTTTGGACACAAGCCTAGATGAGTTCTATTTGCCCTGCAGTCACTCGAGAGCAATCCCCAGCTTTCCTTCGCAGCTCGAATGGAAGATTGGACTTCCCTGGGCCAACACATGAGGCATCCTGAATTTCCCGTCGTAACTCGAGAATCCCGCCGCAACTCAAGAAAAACCACGTGGTTCCCCCCTTCATCGCAAGATGAAGCCCTTTCCCGCTACAGCGTCTCAGGAGGAGTCCCACGTTAAGAATTGGAGGTCAAAACGGTACTTGGCACCATTGATGCGACCCACAAAGTTCCCCGACATACCGGTCTCCCTCCAGAGGAACACAGACGTTTTCCGGCACCACTTCCTCTGAGCCCCTTCTACCCTCCTGATCTCGACAGGAGGGTCGACTCCCCTGCTTTGTCTGGAAGGGGTTGCCGACCTTCCGGTCGCACCTCAGGATGAGGCCGGTCTCACGACGAAATTTGAGACGTGGCCTCGTGGGTGGTTCCACATTCCGAAGGACCCCGATTTCCCGGTCCCCTCTTGATAAGAACCCGATGCCCGGACACCTCTTCAAACTCCACCCTTTGAATGAAGTCAAAACGAAGGGGCAGTGACTCGCCCGTGCATCGTCCGGAAAAAACCCCAGGTTCCAAATACAGCTCGACAAGTGGCCTCTCACCCCGTGAACACCTCGAGAGGCTAGCGGAGTTCCATGCCTCAACCCAAGACCAGGCCTGACTCTCCTGTCCCAAGTCTGCAGGCACCCTGCGATCAGAGTCTGAAATCAAAGGAACCCTGAGGTTCCTGCCTCAACTGGAGATGAGGCCCTCTTCCAATGCACCAAACCCAGTGGAGTCCCGAGAGGCCCCTCCCACCTCCACAGTTTCCCTGACTTCTCAGAAGCACCATGAGAAGCTCCCTGAGGTCAGCTGCACAAGTCGAGGGAACCGAGGGGTTCCTGCTGAAACCCGAGAAAGACCTCGAGAGTCCTTCTTCAACGCGTCTCGAGGCCCGATTCCCCTACCATGACTCGAGAGCAATGACGCACTGCACCTCGCCACTCGCCTGGAGACCCGACTTCCCTGGTGGCCCACGAGAGGCTCACTGAGCTTGTCCTCGTACCTCGTGAGAAACACTACACTGGGGCTGCCGCTCGAGAAAAATCCCGAGACTCCCCCGTCATCCCGAGATGAGGGCCTTCCTTTTCCCCCATGGCCTAGAGCCCAATCCCGATTTCTCTCTCCAAACTCCACAGGAGGAGTGGATCCCTTTAGGCCACTCTGTGGGCAACAACATATACCCGTCACTACCCCAGAGGAGAATGGAGGTCTTTACTTCCACTCGCGACGAGGCCTGACTCCCTGGGTGAGTCTGGAATGCAACCCCGAGATCTGTGTCGCCCCTGGAGAGGAACATTGGCTTTTGGACACAAGCCTAGATGAGTTCTATTTGCCCTGCAGTCACTCGAGAGCAATCCCCAGCTTTCCTTCGCAGCTCGAATGGAAGATTGGACTTCCCTGGGCCAACCCAAGAGGCATCCTGAATTCCCCGTCGTAACTCGAGAATCCCGCCGCAACTCAAGAAAAACCACGTGGTTCCCCCTTCATCGCAAGATGAAGCCCTTTCCCGCTACAGCGTCTCAGGAGGAGTCCCACGTTAAGAATTGGAGGTCCAAACGGTACTTGGCACCATTGATGCGACCCACAAAGTTCCCCGACATACCGGTCTCCCTCCAGAGGAACACAGACGTTTTCCGGCACCACTTCCTCTGAGCCCCTTCTACCCTCCTGATCTCGACAGGAGGGTCGACTCCCCTGCTTTGTCTGGAAGGGGTTGCCGACCTTCCGGTCGCACCTCAGGATGAGGCCGGTCTCACGACGAAATTTGAGACGTGGCCTCGTGGGTGGTTCCACATTCCGAAGGACCCCGATTTCCCGGTCCCCTCTTGATAAGAACCCGATGCCCGGACACCTCTTCGAACTCCACCCTTTGAATGAAGTCAAAACGAAGGGGCAGTGACTCGCCCGTGCATCGTCCGGAAAAAACCCCAGGTTCCAAATACAGCTCGACAAGTGGCCTCTCACTCCGTGAACACCTCGAGAGGCTAGCGGAGTTCCATGCCTCAACCCAAGACCAGGCCTGACTCTCCTGTCCCAAGTCTGCAGGCACCCTGCGATCAGAGTCTGAAATCAAAGGAACCCTGAGGTTCCTGCCTCAACTGGAGATGAGGCCCTCTTCCAATGCACCAAACCCAGTGGAGAACCGAGAGGCCCCTCCCACCTCCACAGTTTCCCTGACTTCTCAGAAGCACCATGAGAAGCTCCCTGAGGTCAGCTGCACAAGTCGAGGGAACCGAGGGGTTCCTGCTGAAACCCGAGAAAGACCTCGAGAGTCCTTCTTCAACGCGTCTCGAGGCCCGATTCCCCTACCATGACTCGAGAGCAATGACGCGCTGCACCTCGCCACTCGCATGGAGACCCGACTTCCCTGGTGGCCCACGAGAGGCTCACTGAGCTTGTCCTCGTACCTCGTGAGAAACACTACACTGGGGCTGCCGCTCGAGAAAAATCCCGAGACTCCCCCGTCATCCCGAGATGAGGGCCTTCCTTTTCCCCCATGGCCTAGAGCCCAATCCCGATTTCTCTCTCCAAACTCCACAGGAGGAGTGGATCCCTTTAGGCCACTCTGTGGGCAACAACATATACCCGTCACTACCCCAGAGGAGAATGGAGGTCTTCACTTCCACTCGCGACGAGGCCTGACTCCCTGGGTGAGTCTGGAATGCAACCCCGAGATCTGTGTCGCCCCTGGAGAGGAACATTGGCTTCTGGACACAAGCCTAGATGAGGTCTATTTGCCCTGCAGTCACTCGAGAGCAATCCCCAGCTTTCCTTCGCAGCTCGAATGGAAGATTGGACTTCCCTGGGCCAACACAAGAGGCATCCTGAATTCCCCGTCGTAACTCGAGAATCCCGCCGCAACTCAAGAAAAACCACGTGGTTCCCCCCTTCATCGCAAGATGAAGCCCTTTCCCGCTACAGCGTCTCAGGAGGAGTCCCACGTTAAGAATTGGAGGTCCAAACGGTACTTGGCACCATTGATGCGACCCACAAAGTTCCCCGACATACCGGTCTCCCTCCAGAGGAACACAGACGTTTTCCGGCACCACTTCCTCTGAGCCCCTTCTACCCTCCTGATCTCGACAGGAGAGTCGACTCCCCTGCCTTGTCTGGAAGGGGTTGCCGACCTTCCGGTCGCACCTCAGGATGAGGCCGGTCTCACGACGAAATTCGAGACGTGGCCTCGTGGGTGGTTCCACATTCCGAAGGACCCCGATTTCCCGGTCCCCTCTTGATAAGAACCCGATGCCCGGACACCTCATCGAACTCCACCCTGTGAATGAAGTCAACACGAAGGGGCAGTGACTCGCCCGTGCATCGTCCGGAAAATCTCCCAGGTTCCAAATACAGCTCGACAAGTGGCCTCTCACCCCGTGAACACCTTGACAGGCTACCGGAATTCCATGCCTCAACCCAAGACGAGGCCTTACTCTCCTGTCCCAAGTCTGCAAGTGCCCTGCGTTTGGAGTCTGAAATCAGAGGAACCCTGAGGTTCCTGCCTCAACTGGAGATGAGGCCCTCTTCCAATGCACCAAACCCAGTGGAGTCCCGAGAGGGCCCTCCCACCTCCACAGTTTCCCTGACTTCTGAGAGGCCCTGACCATGAGAAGCTCCCTGATGTCACCTGAACAAGTCGAGGGAACCCAGGGTTTCCTGCCACAACCCGAGAAAGACCGCGAGAGTCCTTCTTCAAGGCATCTCGAGGCCCGTTTCCCCTACCATGACTCGAGAGCAATCACGCGCTTCCCCTGGCCTCTCGGATGGTGACCCGACTTCCCTGGCACCCCACGAGAGGCTCACTGCCTCCCCGTCGTACCTCGTTAGAAACCCCACACTGGGGCCGCCGCTCAAGAAAAACCCCGAGACTCCCCCGTCATCCCGAGATGAGGGCCTTCCTTTTCCCCAATGGCCTAGAGCCCAATCCCGATTTCTCTCTCCAAACTCCACAGGAGGAGTGGATCCCTTTAGGCCACTCTGTGGGCAACAACATATACCCGTCACTACCCCAGAGGAGAATGGAGGTCTTTACTTCCACTCGCGACGAGGCCTGACTCCCTGGGTGAGTCTGGAATGCAACCCCGAGATCTGTGTCGCCCCTGGAGAGGAACATTGGCTTTTGGACACAAGCCTAGATGAGTTCTATTTGCCCTGCAGTCACTCGAGAGCAATCCCCAGCTTTCCTTCGCAGCTCGAATGGAAGATTGGACTTCCCTGGGCCAACACAAGAGGCATCCTGAATTCCCCGTCGTAACTCGAGAATCCCGCCGCAACTCAAGAAAAACCACGTGGTTCCCCCTTCATCGCAAGATGAAGCCCTTTCCCGCTACAGCGTCTCAGGAGGAGTCCCACGTTAAGAATTGGAGGTCAAAACGGTACTTGGCACCATTGATGCGACCCACAAAGTTCCCCGACATACCGGTCTCCCTCCAGAGGAACACAGACGTTTTCCGGCACCACTTCCTCTGAGCCCCTTCTACCCTCCTGATCTCGACAGGAGGGTCGACTCCCCTGCTTTGTCTGGAAGGGGTTGCCGACCTTCCGGTCGCACCTCAGGATGAGGCCGGTCTCACGACGAAATTTGAGACGTGGCCTCGTGGGTGGTTCCACATTCCGAAGGACCCCGATTTCCCGGTCCCCTCTTGATAAGAACCCGATGCCCGGACACCTCTTCGAACTCCACCCTTTGAATGAAGTCAAAACGAAGGGGCAGTGACTCGCCCGTGCATCGTCCGGAAAAAACCCCAGGTTCCAAATACAGCTCGACAAGTGGCCTCTCACCCCGTGAACACCTCGAGAGGCTAGCGGAGTTCCATGCCTCAACCCAAGACCAGGCCTGACTCTCCTGTCCCAAGTCTGCAGGCACCCTGCGATCAGAGTCTGAAATCAAAGGAACCCTGAGGTTCCTGCCTCAACTGGAGATGAGGCCCTCTTCCAATGCACCAAACCCAGTGGAGTCCCGAGAGGCCCCTCCCACCTCCACAGTTTCCCTGACTTCTCAGAAGCACCATGAGAAGCTCCCTGAGGTCAGCTGCACAAGTCGAGGGAACCGAGGGGTTCCTGCTGAAACCCGAGAAAGACCTCGAGAGTCCTTCTTCAACGCGTCTCGAGGCCCGATTCCCCTACCATGACTCGAGAGCAATGACGCGCTGCACCTCGCCACTCGCCTGGAGACCCGACTTCCCTGGTGGCCCACGAGAGGCTCACTGAGCTTGTCCTCGTACCTCGTGAGAAACACTACACTGGGGCTGCCGCTCGAGAAAAATCCCGAGACTCCCCCGTCATCCCGAGATGAGGGCCTTCCTTTTCCCCCATGGCCTAGAGCCCAATCCCGATTTCTCTCTCCAAACTCCACAGGAGGAGTGGATCCCTTTAGGCCACTCTGTGGGCAACAACATATACCCGTCACTACCCCAGAGGAGAATGGAGGTCTTTACTTCCACTCGCGACGAGGCCTGACTCCCTGGGTGAGTCTGGAATGCAACCCCGAGATCTGTGTCGCCCCTGGAGAGGAACATTGGCTTCTGGACACAAGCCTAGATGAGTTCTATTTGCCCTGCAGTCACTCGAGAGCAATCCCCAGCTTTCCTTCGCAGCTCGAATGGAAGATTGGACTTCCCTGGGCCAACACAAGAGGCATCCTGAATTCCCCGTCGTAACTCGAGAATCCCGCCGCAACTCAAGAAAAACCACGTGGTTCCCCCCTCATCGCAAGATGAAGCCCTTTCCCGCTACAGCGTCTCAGGAGGAGTCCCACGTTAAGAATTGGAGGTCCAAACGGTACTTGGCACCATTGATGCGACCCACAAAGTTCCCCGACATACCGGTCTCCCTCCAGAGGAACACAGACGTTTTCCGGCACCACTTCCTCTGAGCCCCTTCTACCCTCCTGATCTCGACAGGAGAGTCGACTCCCCTGCCTTGTCTGGAAGGGGTTGCCGACCTTCCGGTCGCACCTCAGGATGAGGCCGGTCTCACGACGAAATTCGAGACGTGGCCTCGTGGGTGGTTCCACATTCCGAAGGACCCCGATTTCCCGGTCCCCTCTTGATAAGAACCCGATGCCCGGACACCTCATCGAACTCCACCCTGTGAATGAAGTCAACACGAAGGGGCAGTGACTCGCCCGTGCATCGTCCGGAAAATCTCCCAGGTTCCAAATACAGCTCGACAAGTGGCCTCTCACCCCGTGAACACCTTGACAGGCTACCGGAATTCCATGCCTCAACCCAAGACGAGGCCTTACTCTCCTGTCCCAAGTCTGCAAGTGCCCTGCGTTTGGAGTCTGAAATCAGAGGAACCCTGAGGTTCCTGCCTCAACTGGAGATGAGGCCCTCTTCCAATGCACCAAACCCAGTGGAGTCCCGAGAGGGCCCTCCCACCTCCACAGTTTCCCTGACTTCTGAGAGGCCCTGACCATGAGAAGCTCCCTGATGTCACCTGAACAAGTCGAGGGAACCCAGGGTTTCCTGCCACAACCCGAGAAAGACCGCGAGAGTCCTTCTTCAAGGCATCTCGAGGCCCGTTTCCCCTACCATGACTCGAGAGCAATCACGCGCTTCCCCTGGCCTCTCGGATGGTGACCCGACTTCCCTGGCACCCCACGAGAGGCTCACTGCCTCCCCGTCGTACCTCGTTAGAAACCCCACACTGGGGCCGCCGCTCAAGAAAAACCCCGAGACTCCCCCGTCATCCCGAGATGAGGGCCTTCCTTTTCCCCAATGGCCTAGAGCCCAATCCCGATTTCTCTCTCCAAACTCCACAGGAGGAGTGGATCCCTTTAGGCCACTCTGTGGGCAACAACATATACCCGTCACTACCCCAGAGGAGAATGGAGGTCTTTACTTCCACTCGCGACGAGGCCTGACTCCCTGGGTGAGTCTGGAATGCAACCCCGAGATCTGTGTCGCCCCTGGAGAGGAACATTGGCTTCTGGACACAAGCCTAGATGAGTTCTATTTGCCCTGCAGTCACTCGAGAGCAATCCCCAGCTTTCCTTCGCAGCTCGAATGGAAGATTGGACTTCCCTGGGCCAACACAAGAGGCATCCTGAATTCCCCGTCGTAACTCGAGAATCCCGCCGCAACTCAAGGAAAACCACGTGGTTCCCCCTTCATCGCAAGATGAAGCCCTTTCCCGCTACAGCGTCTCAGGAGGAGTCCCACGTTAAGAATTGGAGGTCAAAACGGTACTTGGCACCATTGATGCGACCCACAAAGTTCCCCGACATACCGGTCTCCCTCCAGAGGAACACAGACGTTTTCCGGCACCACTTCCTCTGAGCCCCTTCTACCCTCCTGATCTCGACAGGAGGGTCGACTCCCCTGCTTTGTCTGGAAGGGGTTGCCGACCTTCCGGTCGCACCTCAGGATGAGGCCGGTCTCACGACGAAATTTGAGACGTGGCCTCGTGGGTGGTTCCACATTCCGAAGGACCCCGATTTCCCGGTCCCCTCTTGATAAGAACCCGATGCCCGGACACCTCTTCGAACTCCACCCTTTGAATGAAGTCAAAACGAAGGGGCAGTGACTCGCCCGTGCATCGTCCGGAAAAAACCCCAGGTTCCAAATACAGCTCGACAAGTGGCCTCTCACCCCGTGAACACCTCGAGAGGCTAGCGGAGTTCCATGCCTCAACCCAAGACCAGGCCTGACTCTCCTGTCCCAAGTCTGCAGGCACCCTGCGATCAGAGTCTGAAATCAAAGGAACCCTGAGGTTCCTGCCTCAACTGGAGATGAGGCCCTCTTCCAATGCACCAAACCCAGTGGAGTCCCGAGAGGCCCCTCCCACCTCCACAGTTTCCCTGACTTCTCAGAAGCACCATGAGAAGCTCCCTGAGGTCAGCTGCACAAGTCGAGGGAACCGAGGGGTTCCTGCTGAAACCCGAGAAAGACCTCGAGAGTCCTTCTTCAACGCGTCTCGAGGCCCGATTCCCCTACCATGACTCGAGAGCAATGACGCGCTGCACCTCGCCACTCGCCTGGAGACCCGACTTCCCTGGTGGCCCACGAGAGGCTCACTGAGCTTGTCCTCGTACCTCGTGAGAAACACTACACTGGGGCTGCCGCTCGAGAAAAATCCCGAGACTCCCCCGTCATCCCGAGATGAGGGCCTTCCTTTTCCCCCATGGCCTAGAGCCCAATCCCGATTTCTCTCTCCAAACTCCACAGGAGGAGTGGCTCCCTTTAGGCCACTCTGTGGGCAACAACATATACCCGTCACTACCCCAGAGGAGAATGGAGGTCTTTGCTTCCACTCGCGACGAGGCCTGACTCCCTGGGTGAGTCTGGAATGCAACCCCGAGATTTGTGTCGCCACTGGAGAGGAACAATGGCTTCTGGACACAAGCCTAGATGATGTCTATTTGCCCTGCAGTCAATCGAGAGCAATCCCCAGCTTTCCTTCGCAGCTCGAATGGAAGATTGGACTTCCCTGGGCCAACACAAGAGGCATCCTGAATTCCCCGTCGTAACTCGAGAATCCCGCCGCAACTCAAGAAAAACCACGTGGTTCCCCCCTCATCGCAAGATGAAGCCCTTTCCCGCTACAGCGTCTCAGGAGGAGTCCCACGTTAAGAATTGGAGGTCCAAACGGTACTTGGCACCATTGATGCGACCCACAAAGTTCCCCGACATACCGGTCTCCCTCCAGAGGAACACAGACGTTTTCCGGCACCACTTCCTCTGAGCCCCTTCTACCCTCCTGATCTCGACAGGAGAGTCGACTCCCCTGCCTTGTCTGGAAGGGGTTGCCGACCTTCCGGTCGCACCTCAGGATGAGGCCGGTCTCACGACGAAATTCGAGACGTGGCCTCGTGGGTGGTTCCACATTCCGAAGGACCCCGATTTCCCGGTCCCCTCTTGATAAGAACCCGATGCCCGGACACCTCATCGAACTCCACCCTGTGAATGAAGTCAACACGAAGGGGCAGTGACTCGCCCGTGCATCGTCCGGAAAATCTCCCAGGTTCCAAATACAGCTCGACAAGTGGCCTCTCACCCCGTGAACACCTTGACAGGCTACCGGAATTCCATGCCTCAACCCAAGACGAGGCCTTACTCTCCTGTCCCAAGTCTGCAAGTGCCCTGCGTTTGGAGTCTGAAATCAGAGGAACCCTGAGGTTCCTGCCTCAACTGGAGATGAGGCCCTCTTCCAATGCACCAAACCCAGTGGAGTCCCGAGAGGGCCCTCCCACCTCCACAGTTTCCCTGACTTCTGAGAGGCCCTGACCATGAGAAGCTCCCTGATGTCACCTGAACAAGTCGAGGGAACCCAGGGTTTCCTGCCACAACCCGAGAAAGACCGCGAGAGTCCTTCTTCAAGGCATCTCGAGGCCCGTTTCCCCTACCATGACTCGAGAGCAATCACGCGCTTCCCCTGGCCTCTCGGATGGTGACCCGACTTCCCTGGCACCCCACGAGAGGCTCACTGCCTCCCCGTCGTACCTCGTTAGAAACCCCACACTGGGGCCGCCGCTCAAGAAAAACCCCGAGACTCCCCCGTCATCCCGAGATGAGGGCCTTCCTTTTCCCCAATGGCCTAGAGCCCAATCCCGATTTCTCTCTCCAAACTCCACAGGAGGAGTGGATCCCTTTAGGCCACTCTGTGGGCAACAACATATACCCGTCACTACCCCAGAGGAGAATGGAGGTCTTTACTTCCACTCGCGACGAGGCCTGACTCCCTGGGTGAGTCTGGAATGCAACCCCGAGATCTGTGTCGCCCCTGGAGAGGAACATTGGCTTTTGGACACAAGCCTAGATGAGTTCTATTTGCCCTGCAGTCACTCGAGAGCAATCCCCAGCTTTCCTTCGCAGCTCGAATGGAAGATTGGACTTCCCTGGGCCAACACAAGAGGCATCCTGAATTCCCCGTCGTAACTCGAGAATCCCGCCGCAACTCAAGAAAAACCACGTGGTTCCCCCTTCATCGCAAGATGAAGCCCTTTCCCGCTACAGCGTCTCAGGAGGAGTCCCACGTTAAGAATTGGAGGTCAAAACGGTACTTGGCACCATTGATGCGACCCACAAAGTTCCCCGACATACCGGTCTCCCTCCAGAGGAACACAGACGTTTTCCGGCACCACTTCCTCTGAGCCCCTTCTACCCTCCTGATCTCGACAGGAGGGTCGACTCCCCTGCTTTGTCTGGAAGGGGTTGCCGACCTTCCGGTCGCACCTCAGGATGAGGCCGGTCTCACGACGAAATTTGAGACGTGGCCTCGTGGGTGGTTCCACATTCCGAAGGACCCCGATTTCCCGGTCCCCTCTTGATAAGAACCCGATGCCCGGACACCTCTTCGAACTCCACCCTTTGAATGAAGTCAAAACGAAGGGGCAGTGACTCGCCCGTGCATCGTCCGGAAAAAACCCCAGGTTCCAAATACAGCTCGACAAGTGGCCTCTCACCCCGTGAACACCTCGAGAGGCTAGCGGAGTTCCATGCCTCAACCCAAGACCAGGCCTGACTCTCCTGTCCCAAGTCTGCAGGCACCCTGCGATCAGAGTCTGAAATCAAAGGAACCCTGAGGTTCCTGCCTCAACTGGAGATGAGGCCCTCTTCCAATGCACCAAACCCAGTGGAGTCCCGAGAGGCCCCTCCCACCTCCACAGTTTCCCTGACTTCTCAGAAGCACCATGAGAAGCTCCCTGAGGTCAGCTGCACAAGTCGAGGGAACCGAGGGGTTCCTGCTGAAACCCGAGAAAGACCTCGAGAGTCCTTCTTCAACGCGTCTCGAGGCCCGATTCCCCTACCATGACTCGAGAGCAATGACGCGCTGCACCTCGCCACTCGCCTGGAGACCCGACTTCCCTGGTGGCCCACGAGAGGCTCACTGAGCTTGTCCTCGTACCTCGTGAGAAACACTACACTGGGGCTGCCGCTCGAGAAAAATCCCGAGACTCCCCCGTCATCCCGAGATGAGGGCCTTCCTTTTCCCCCATGGCCTAGAGCCCAATCCCGATTTCTCTCTCCAAACTCCACAGGAGGAGTGGATCCCTTTAGGCCACTCTGTGGGCAACAACATATACCCGTCACTACCCCAGAGGAGAATGGAGGTCTTTACTTCCACTCGCGACGAGGCCTGACTCCCTGGGTGAGTCTGGAATGCAACCCCGAGATCTGTGTCGCCCCTGGAGAGGAACATTGGCTTCTGGACACAAGCCTAGATGAGTTCTATTTGCCCTGCAGTCACTCGAGAGCAATCCCCAGCTTTCCTTCGCAGCTCGAATGGAAGATTGGACTTCCCTGGGCCAACACAAGAGGCATCCTGAATTCCCCGTCGTAACTCGAGAATCCCGCCGCAACTCAAGAAAAACCACGTGGTTCCCCCCTCATCGCAAGATGAAGCCCTTTCCCGCTACAGCGTCTCAGGAGGAGTCCCACGTTAAGAATTGGAGGTCCAAACGGTACTTGGCACCATTGATGCGACCCACAAAGTTCCCCGACATACCGGTCTCCCTCCAGAGGAACACAGACGTTTTCCGGCACCACTTCCTCTGAGCCCCTTCTACCCTCCTGATCTCGACAGGAGAGTCGACTCCCCTGCCTTGTCTGGAAGGGGTTGCCGACCTTCCGGTCGCACCTCAGGATGAGGCCGGTCTCACGACGAAATTCGAGACGTGGCCTCGTGGGTGGTTCCACATTCCGAAGGACCCCGATTTCCCGGTCCCCTCTTGATAAGAACCCGATGCCCGGACACCTCATCGAACTCCACCCTGTGAATGAAGTCAACACGAAGGGGCAGTGACTCGCCCGTGCATCGTCCGGAAAATCTCCCAGGTTCCAAATACAGCTCGACAAGTGGCCTCTCACCCCGTGAACACCTTGACAGGCTACCGGAATTCCATGCCTCAACCCAAGACGAGGCCTTACTCTCCTGTCCCAAGTCTGCAAGTGCCCTGCGTTTGGAGTCTGAAATCAGAGGAACCCTGAGGTTCCTGCCTCAACTGGAGATGAGGCCCTCTTCCAATGCACCAAACCCAGTGGAGTCCCGAGAGGGCCCTCCCACCTCCACAGTTTCCCTGACTTCTGAGAGGCCCTGACCATGAGAAGCTCCCTGATGTCACCTGAACAAGTCGAGGGAACCCAGGGTTTCCTGCCACAACCCGAGAAAGACCGCGAGAGTCCTTCTTCAAGGCATCTCGAGGCCCGTTTCCCCTACCATGACTCGAGAGCAATCACGCGCTTCCCCTGGCCTCTCGGATGGTGACCCGACTTCCCTGGCACCCCACGAGAGGCTCACTGCCTCCCCGTCGTACCTCGTTAGAAACCCCACACTGGGGCCGCCGCTCAAGAAAAACCCCGAGACTCCCCCGTCATCCCGAGATGAGGGCCTTCCTTTTCCCCAATGGCCTAGAGCCCAATCCCGATTTCTCTCTCCAAACTCCACAGGAGGAGTGGATCCCTTTAGGCCACTCTGTGGGCAACAACATATACCCGTCACTACCCCAGAGGAGAATGGAGGTCTTTACTTCCACTCGCGACGAGGCCTGACTCCCTGGGTGAGTCTGGAATGCAACCCCGAGATCTGTGTCGCCCCTGGAGAGGAACATTGGCTTTTGGACACAAGCCTAGATGAGTTCTATTTGCCCTGCAGTCACTCGAGAGCAATCCCCAGCTTTCCTTCGCAGCTCGAATGGAAGATTGGACTTCCCTGGGCCAACACAAGAGGCATCCTGAATTCCCCGTCGTAACTCGAGAATCCCGCCGCAACTCAAGAAAAACCACGTGGTTCCCCCTTCATCGCAAGATGAAGCCCTTTCCCGCTACAGCGTCTCAGGAGGAGTCCCACGTTAAGAATTGGAGGTCAAAACGGTACTTGGCACCATTGATGCGACCCACAAAGTTCCCCGACATACCGGTCTCCCTCCAGAGGAACACAGACGTTTTCCGGCACCACTTCCTCTGAGCCCCTTCTACCCTCCTGATCTCGACAGGAGGGTCGACTCCCCTGCTTTGTCTGGAAGGGGTTGCCGACCTTCCGGTCGCACCTCAGGATGAGGCCGGTCTCACGACGAAATTTGAGACGTGGCCTCGTGGGTGGTTCCACATTCCGAAGGACCCCGATTTCCCGGTCCCCTCTTGATAAGAACCCGATGCCCGGACACCTCTTCGAACTCCACCCTTTGAATGAAGTCAAAACGAAGGGGCAGTGACTCGCCCGTGCATCGTCCGGAAAAAACCCCAGGTTCCAAATACAGCTCGACAAGTGGCCTCTCACCCCGTGAACACCTCGAGAGGCTAGCGGAGTTCCATGCCTCAACCCAAGACCAGGCCTGACTCTCCTGTCCCAAGTCTGCAGGCACCCTGCGATCAGAGTCTGAAATCAAAGGAACCCTGAGGTTCCTGCCTCAACTGGAGATGAGGCCCTCTTCCAATGCACCAAACCCAGTGGAGTCCCGAGAGGCCCCTCCCACCTCCACAGTTTCCCTGACTTCTCAGAAGCACCATGAGAAGCTCCCTGAGGTCAGCTGCACAAGTCGAGGGAACCGAGGGGTTCCTGCTGAAACCCGAGAAAGACCTCGAGAGTCCTTCTTCAACGCGTCTCGAGGCCCGATTCCCCTACCATGACTCGAGAGCAATGACGCGCTGCACCTCGCCACTCGCCTGGAGACCCGACTTCCCTGGTGGCCCACGAGAGGCTCACTGAGCTTGTCCTCGTACCTCGTGAGAAACACTACACTGGGGCTGCCGCTCGAGAAAAATCCCGAGACTCCCCCGTCATCCCGAGATGAGGGCCTTCCTTTTCCCCCATGGCCTAGAGCCCAATCCCGATTTCTCTCTCCAAACTCCACAGGAGGAGTGGATCCCTTTAGGCCACTCTGTGGGCAACAACATATACCCGTCACTACCCCAGAGGAGAATGGAGGTCTTTACTTCCACTCGCGACGAGGCCTGACTCCCTGGGTGAGTCTGGAATGCAACCCCGAGATCTGTGTCGCCCCTGGAGAGGAACATTGGCTTCTGGACACAAGCCTAGATGAGTTCTATTTGCCCTGCAGTCACTCGAGAGCAATCCCCAGCTTTCCTTCGCAGCTCGAATGGAAGATTGGACTTCCCTGGGCCAACACAAGAGGCATCCTGAATTCCCCGTCGTAACTCGAGAATCCCGCCGCAACTCAAGAAAAACCACGTGGTTCCCCCCTCATCGCAAGATGAAGCCCTTTCCCGCTACAGCGTCTCAGGAGGAGTCCCACGTTAAGAATTGGAGGTCCAAACGGTACTTGGCACCATTGATGCGACCCACAAAGTTCCCCGACATACCGGTCTCCCTCCAGAGGAACACAGACGTTTTCCGGCACCACTTCCTCTGAGCCCCTTCTACCCTCCTGATCTCGACAGGAGAGTCGACTCCCCTGCCTTGTCTGGAAGGGGTTGCCGACCTTCCGGTCGCACCTCAGGATGAGGCCGGTCTCACGACGAAATTCGAGACGTGGCCTCGTGGGTGGTTCCACATTCCGAAGGACCCCGATTTCCCGGTCCCCTCTTGATAAGAACCCGATGCCCGGACACCTCATCGAACTCCACCCTGTGAATGAAGTCAACACGAAGGGGCAGTGACTCGCCCGTGCATCGTCCGGAAAATCTCCCAGGTTCCAAATACAGCTCGACAAGTGGCCTCTCACCCCGTGAACACCTTGACAGGCTACCGGAATTCCATGCCTCAACCCAAGACGAGGCCTTACTCTCCTGTCCCAAGTCTGCAAGTGCCCTGCGTTTGGAGTCTGAAATCAGAGGAACCCTGAGGTTCCTGCCTCAACTGGAGATGAGGCCCTCTTCCAATGCACCAAACCCAGTGGAGTCCCGAGAGGGCCCTCCCACCTCCACAGTTTCCCTGACTTCTGAGAGGCCTGACCATGAGAAGCTCCCTGATGTCACCTGAACAAGTCGAGGGAACCCAGGGTTTCCTGCCACAACCCGAGAAAGACCGCGAGAGTCCTTCTTCAAGGCATCTCGAGGCCCGTTTCCCCTACCATGACTCGAGAGCAATCACGCGCTTCCCCTGGCCTCTCGGATGGTGACCCGACTTCCCTGGCACCCCACGAGAGGCTCACTGCCTCCCCGTCGTACCTCGTTAGAAACCCCACACTGGGGCCGCCGCTCAAGAAAAACCCCGAGACTCCCCCGTCATCCCGAGATGAGGGCCTTCCTTTTCCCCAATGGCCTAGAGCCCAATCCCGATTTCTCTCTCCAAACTCCACAGGAGGAGTGGATCCCTTTAGGCCACTCTGTGGGCAACAACATATACCCGTCACTACCCCAGAGGAGAATGGAGGTCTTTACTTCCACTCGCGACGAGGCCTGACTCCCTGGGTGAGTCTGGAATGCAACCCCGAGATCTGTGTCGCCCCTGGAGAGGAACATTGGCTTCTGGACACAAGCCTAGATGAGTTCTATTTGCCCTGCAGTCACTCGAGAGCAATCCCCAGCTTTCCTTCGCAGCTCGAATGGAAGATTGGACTTCCCTGGGCCAACACAAGAGGCATCCTGAATTCCCCGTCGTAACTCGAGAATCCCGCCGCAACTCAAGGAAAACCACGTGGTTCCCCCTTCATCGCAAGATGAAGCCCTTTCCCGCTACAGCGTCTCAGGAGGAGTCCCACGTTAAGAATTGGAGGTCAAAACGGTACTTGGCACCATTGATGCGACCCACAAAGTTCCCCGACATACCGGTCTCCCTCCAGAGGAACACAGACGTTTTCCGGCACCACTTCCTCTGAGCCCCTTCTACCCTCCTGATCTCGACAGGAGGGTCGACTCCCCTGCTTTGTCTGGAAGGGGTTGCCGACCTTCCGGTCGCACCTCAGGATGAGGCCGGTCTCACGACGAAATTTGAGACGTGGCCTCGTGGGTGGTTCCACATTCCGAAGGACCCCGATTTCCCGGTCCCCTCTTGATAAGAACCCGATGCCCGGACACCTCTTCGAACTCCACCCTTTGAATGAAGTCAAAACGAAGGGGCAGTGACTCGCCCGTGCATCGTCCGGAAAAAACCCCAGGTTCCAAATACAGCTCGACAAGTGGCCTCTCACCCCGTGAACACCTCGAGAGGCTAGCGGAGTTCCATGCCTCAACCCAAGACCAGGCCTGACTCTCCTGTCCCAAGTCTGCAGGCACCCTGCGATCAGAGTCTGAAATCAAAGGAACCCTGAGGTTCCTGCCTCAACTGGAGATGAGGCCCTCTTCCAATGCACCAAACCCAGTGGAGTCCCGAGAGGCCCCTCCCACCTCCACAGTTTCCCTGACTTCTCAGAAGCACCATGAGAAGCTCCCTGAGGTCAGCTGCACAAGTCGAGGGAACCGAGGGGTTCCTGCTGAAACCCGAGAAAGACCTCGAGAGTCCTTCTTCAACGCGTCTCGAGGCCCGATTCCCCTACCATGACTCGAGAGCAATGACGCGCTGCACCTCGCCACTCGCCTGGAGACCCGACTTCCCTGGTGGCCCACGAGAGGCTCACTGAGCTTGTCCTCGTACCTCGTGAGAAACACTACACTGGGGCTGCCGCTCGAGAAAAATCCCGAGACTCCCCCGTCATCCCGAGATGAGGGCCTTCCTTTTCCCCCATGGCCTAGAGCCCAATCCCGATTTCTCTCTCCAAACTCCACAGGAGGAGTGGATCCCTTTAGGCCACTCTGTGGGCAACAACATATACCCGTCACTACCCCAGAGGAGAATGGAGGTCTTTACTTCCACTCGCGACGAGGCCTGACTCCCTGGGTGAGTCTGGAATGCAACCCCGAGATCTGTGTCGCCCCTGGAGAGGAACATTGGCTTCTGGACACAAGCCTAGATGAGGTCTATTTGCCCTGCAGTCACTCGAGAGCAATCCCCAGCTTTCCTTCGCAGCTCGAATGGAAGATTGGACTTCCCTGGGCCAACACAAGAGGCATCCTGAATTCCCCGTCGTAACTCGAGAATCCCGCCGCAACTCAAGAAAAACCACGTGGTTCCCCGTTCATCGCAAGATGAAGCCCTTTCCCGCTACAGCGTCTCAGGAGAAGACCCACGTTAAGAATTGGAGGTCAAAACGGTACTTGGCACCATTGATGCGACCCACAAAGTTCCCCGACATACCGGTCTCCCTCCAGAGGAACACAGACGTTTTCCGGCACCACTTCCTCTGAGCCCCTTCTACCCTCCTGATCTCGACAGGAGGGTCGACTCCCCTGCCTTGTCTGGAAGGGGTTGCCGACCTTCCGGTCGCACCTCAGGATGAGGCCGGTCTCACGACGAAATTTGAGACGTGGCCTCGTGGGTGGTTCCACATTCCGAAGGACCCCGATTTCCCGGTCCCCTCTTGATAAGAACCCGATGCCCGGACACCTCTTCGAACTCCACCCTTTGAATGAAGTCAAAACGAAGGGGCAGTGACTCGCCCGTGCATCGTCCGGAAAAAACCCCAGGTTCCAAATACAGCTCGACAAGTGGCCTCTCACCCCGTGAACACCTTGACAGGCTACCGGAATTCCATGCCTCAACCCAAGACGAGGCCTTACTCTCCTGTCCCAAGTCTGCAAGTGCCCTGCGTTTGGAGTCTGAAATCAGAGGAACCCTGAGGTTCCTGCCTCAACTGGAGATGAGGCCCTCTTCCAATGCACCAAACCCAGTGGAGTCCCGAGAGGGCCCTCCCACCTCCACAGTTTCCCTGACTTCTGAGAGGCCCTGACCATGAGAAGCTCCCTGAGGTCACCTGAACAAGTCGAGGGAACCCAGGGTTTCCTGCCACAACCCGAGAAAGACCGCGAGAGTCCTTCTTCAAGGCATCTCGAGGCCCGTTTCCCCTACCATGACTCGAGAGCAATCACGCGCTTCCCCTGGCCTCTCGGATGGTGACCCGACTTCCCTGGCAGCCCACGAGAGGCTCACTGCCTCCCCGTCGTACCTCGTTAGAAACCCCACACTGGGGCCGCCGCTCAAGAAAAACCCCGAGACTCCCCCGTCATCCCGAGATGAGGGCCTTCCTTTTCCCCAATGGCCTAGAGCCCAATCCCGATTTCTCTCTCCAAACTCCACAGGAGGAGTGGATCCCTTTAGGCCACTCTGTGGGCAACAACATATACCCGTCACTACCCCAGAGGAGAATGGAGGTCTTTACTTCCACTCGCGACGAGGCCTGACTCCCTGGGTGAGTCTGGAATGCAACCCCGAGATCTGTGTCGCCCCTGGAGAGGAACATTGGCTTTTGGACACAAGCCTAGATGAGTTCTATTTGCCCTGCAGTCACTCGAGAGCAATCCCCAGCTTTCCTTCGCAGCTCGAATGGAAGATTGGACTTCCCTGGGCCAACACAAGAGGCATCCTGAATTCCCCGTCGTAACTCGAGAATCCCGCCGCAACTCAAGAAAAACCACGTGGTTCCCCCTTCATCGCAAGATGAAGCCCTTTCCCGCTACAGCGTCTCAGGAGGAGTCCCACGTTAAGAATTGGAGGTCAAAACGGTACTTGGCACCATTGATGCGACCCACAAAGTTCCCCGACATACCGGTCTCCCTCCAGAGGAACACAGACGTTTTCCGGCACCACTTCCTCTGAGCCCCTTCTACCCTCCTGATCTCGACAGGAGGGTCGACTCCCCTGCTTTGTCTGGAAGGGGTTGCCGACCTTCCGGTCGCACCTCAGGATGAGGCCGGTCTCACGACGAAATTTGAGACGTGGCCTCGTGGGTGGTTCCACATTCCGAAGGACCCCGATTTCCCGGTCCCCTCTTGATAAGAACCCGATGCCCGGACACCTCTTCGAACTCCACCCTTTGAATGAAGTCAAAACGAAGGGGCAGTGACTCGCCCGTGCATCGTCCGGAAAAAACCCCAGGTTCCAAATACAGCTCGACAAGTGGCCTCTCACCCCGTGAACACCTCGAGAGGCTAGTGGAGTTCCATGCCTCAACCCAAGACCAGGCCTGACTCTCCTGTCCCAAGTCTGCAGGCACCCTGCGATCAGAGTCTGAAATCAAAGGAACCCTGAGGTTCCTGCCTCAACTGGAGATGAGGCCCTCTTCCAATGCACCAAACCCAGTGGAGTCCCGAGAGGCCCCTCCCACCTCCACAGTTTCCCTGACTTCTCAGAAGCACCATGAGAAGCTCCCTGAGGTCAGCTGCACAAGTCGAGGGAACCGAGGGGTTCCTGCTGAAACCCGAGAAAGACCTCGAGAGTCCTTCTTCAACGCGTCTCGAGGCCCGATTCCCCTACCATGACTCGAGAGCAATGACGCGCTGCACCTCGCCACTCGCCTGGAGACCCGACTTCCCTGGTGGCCCACGAGAGGCTCACTGAGCTTGTCCTCGTACCTCGTGAGAAACACTACACTGGGGCTGCCGCTTGAGAAAAATCCCGAGACTCCCCCGTCATCCCGAGATGAGGGCCTTCCTTTTCCCCCATGGCCTAGAGCCCAATCCCGATTTCTCTCTCCAAACTCCACAGGAGGAGTGGATCCCTTTAGGCCACTCTGTGGGCAACAACATATACCCGTCACTACCCCAGAGGAGAATGGAGGTCTTTACTTCCACTCGCGACGAGGCCTGACTCCCTGGGTGAGTCTGGAATGCCACCCCGAGATCTGTGTCGCCCCTGGAGAGGAACATTGGCTTCTGGACACAAGCCTAGATGAGTTCTATTTGCCCTGCAGTCACTCGAGAGCAATCCCCAGCTTTCCTTCGCAGCTCGAATGGAAGATTGGACTTCCCTGGGCCAACACAAGAGGCATCCTGAATTCCCCGTCGTAACTCGAGAATCCCGCCGCAACTCAAGAAAAACCACGTGGTTCCCCCTTCATCGCAAGATGAAGCCCTTTCCCGCTACAGCGTCTCAGGAGGAGTCCCACGTTAAGAATTGGAGGTCCAAACGGTACTTGGCACCATTGATGCGACCCACAAAGTTCCCCGACATACCGGTCTCCCTCCAGAGGAACACAGACGTTTTCCGGCACCACTTCCTCTGAGCCCCTTCTACCCTCCTGATCTCGACAGGAGAGTCGACTCCCCTGCCTTGTCTGGAAGGGGTTGCCGACCTTCCGGTCGCACCTCAGGATGAGGCCGGTCTCATGACGAAATTCGAGACGTGGCCTCGTGGGTGGTTCCACATTCCGAAGGACCCCGATTTCCCGGTCCCCTCTTGATAAGAACCCGATGCCCGGACACCTCATCGAACTCCACCCTGTGAATGAAGTCAAAACGAAGGGGCAGTGACTCGCCCGTGCATCGTCCGGAAAATCTCCCAGGTTCCAAATACAGCTCGACAAGTGGCCTCTCACCCCGTGAACACCTTGACAGGCTACCGGAATTCCATGCCTCAACCCAAGACGAGGCCTTACTCTCCTGTCCCAAGTCTGCAAGTGCCCTGCGTTTGGAGTCTGAAATCAGAGGAACCCTGAGGTTCCTGCCTCAACTGGAGATGAGGCCCTCTTCCAATGCACCAAACCCAGTGGAGTCCCGAGAGGGCCCTCCCACCTCCACAGTTTCCCTGACTTCTGAGAGGCCCTGACCATGAGAAGCTCCCTGATGTCAGCTGAACAAGTCGAGGGAACCCAGGGTTTCCTGCCACAACCCGAGAAAGACCGCGAGAGTCCTTCTTCAAGGCATCTCGAGGCCCGTTTCCCCTACCATGACTCGAGAGCAATCACGCGCTTCCCCTGGCCTCTCGGATGGTGACCCGACTTCCCTGGCACCCCACGAGAGGCTCACTGCCTCCCCGTCGTACCTCGTTAGAAACCCCACACTGGGGCCGCCGCTCAAGAAAAACCCCGAGACTCCCCCGTCATCCCGAGATGAGGGCCTTCCTTTTCCCCCATGGCCTAGAGCCCAATCCCGATTTCTCTCTCCAAACTCCACAGGAGGAGTGGATCCCTTTAGGCCACTCTGTGGGCAACAACATATACCCGTCACTACCCCAGAGGAGAATGGAGGTCTTTACTTCCACTCGCGACGAGGCCTGACTCCCTGGGTGAGTCTGGAATGCAACCCCGAGATCTGTGTCGCCCCTGGAGAGGAACATTGGCTTCTGGACACAAGCCTAGATGAGTTCTATTTGCCCTGCAGTCACTCGAGAGCAATCCCCAGCTTTCCTTCGCAGCTCGAATGGAAGATTGGACTTCCCTGGGCCAACACAAGAGGCATCCTGAATTCCCCGTCGTAACTCGAGAATCCCGCCGCAACTCAAGAAAAACCACGTGGTTCCCCCTTCATCGCAAGATGAAGCCCTTTCCCGCTACAGCGTCTCAGGAGAAGACCCACGTTAAGAATTGGAGGTCAAAACGGTACTTGGCACCATTGATGCGACCCACAAAGTTCCCCGACATACCGGTCTCCCTCCAGAGGAACACAGACGTTTTCCGGCACCACTTCCTCTGAGCCCCTTCTACCCTCCTGATCTCGACAGGAGGGTCGACTCCCCTGCTTTGTCTGGAAGGGGTTGCCGACCTTCCGGTCGCACCTCAGGATGAGGCCGGTCTCACGACGAAATTTGAGACGTGGCCTCGTGGGTGGTTCCACATTCCGAAGGACCCCGATTTCCCGGTCCCCTCTTGATAAGAACCCGATGCCCTGACACCTCTTCGAACTCCACCCTTTGAATGAAGTCAAAACGAAGGGGCAGTGACTCGCCCGTGCATCGTCCGGAAAAAACTCCCAGGTTCCAAATACAGCTCGACAAGTGGCCTCTCACCCCGTGAACACCTTGACAGGCTACCGGAATTCCATGCCTCAACCCAAGACGAGGCCTTACTCTCCTGTCCCAAGTCTGCAAGTGCCCTGCGTTTGGAGTCTGAAATCAGAGGAACCCTGAGGTTCCTGCCTCAACTGGAGATGAGGCCCTCTTCCAATGCACCAAACCCAGTGGAGTCCCGAGAGGGCCCTCCCACCTCCACAGTTTCCCTGACTTCTGAGAGGCCCTGACCATGAGAAGCTCCCTGAGGTCAGCTGAACAAGTCGAGGGAACCCAGGGTTTCCTGCCACAACCCGAGAAAGACCGCGAGAGTCCTTCTTCAAGGCATCTCGAGGCCCGTTTCCCCTACCATGACTCGAGAGCAATCACGCGCTTCCCCTGGCCTCTCGGATGGTGACCCGACTTCCCTGGCACCCCACGAGAGGCTCACTGCCTCCCCGTCGTACCTCGTTAGAAACCCCACACTGGGGCCGCCGCTCAAGAAAAACCCCGAGACTCCCCCGTCATCCCGAGATGAGGGCCTTCCTTTTCCCCAATGGCCTAGAGCCCAATCCCGATTTCTCTCTCCAAACTCCACAGGAGGAGTGGATCCCTTTAGGCCACTCTGTGGGCAACAACATATACCCGTCACTACCCCAGAGGAGAATGGAGGTCTTTACTTCCACTCGCGACGAGGCCTGACTCCCTGGGTGAGTCTGGAATGCAACCCCGAGATCTGTGTCGCCCCTGGAGAGGAACATTGGCTTTTGGACACAAGCCTAGATGAGTTCTATTTGCCCTGCAGTCACTCGAGAGCAATCCCCAGCTTTCCTTCGCAGCTCGAATGGAAGATTGGACTTCCCTGGGCCAACACAAGAGGCATCCTGAATTCCCCGTCGTAACTCGAGAATCCCGCCGCAACTCAAGAAAAACCACGTGGTTCCCCCTTCATCGCAAGATGAAGCCCTTTCCCGCTACAGCGTCTCAGGAGGAGTCCCACGTTAAGAATTGGAGGTCAAAACGGTACTTGGCACCATTGATGCGACCCACAAAGTTCCCCGACATACCGGTCTCCCTCCAGAGGAACACAGACGTTTTCCGGCACCACTTCCTCTGAGCCCCTTCTACCCTCCTGATCTCGACAGGAGGGTCGACTCCCCTGCTTTGTCTGGAAGGGGTTGCCGACCTTCCGGTCGCACCTCAGGATGAGGCCGGTCTCACGACGAAATTTGAGACGTGGCCTCGTGGGTGGTTCCACATTCCGAAGGACCCCGATTTCCCGGTCCCCTCTGATAAGAACCCGATGCCCGGACCTCGCGGTCCCCTTTGAAAGAACCCGATGCCCGGGAGACCTCTTCCGGAACTCCACCCTTTGAATGAAGTCAAAACCGAGAGGGCTGCAAGTGAGCTCTGCACAAGTCGAGGGAACCGAGGGGTTCCTGCTGAAACCCGAGAAAGACCTCGAGAGTCCTTCTTCAACGCGTCTCGAGGCCCGATTCCCCTACCATGACTCGAGAGCAATGACGCGCTGCACCTCGCCACTCGACACTGGGGCTGCCGCTCGAGAAAAATCCCGAGACTCCCCCGTCATCCCGAGATGAGGGCCTTCCTTTTCCCCCATGGCCTAGAGCCCAATCCCGATTTCTCTCTCCAAACTCCACAGGAGGAGTGGATCCCTTTAGGCCACTCTGTGGGCAACAACATATACCCGTCACTACCCCAGAGGAGAATGGAGGTCTTTACTTCCACTCGCGACGAGGCCTGACTCCCTGGGTGAGTCTGGAATGCCACCCCGAGATCTGTGTCGCCCCTGGAGAGGAACATTGGCTTCTGGACACAAGCCTAGATGAGTTCTATTTGCCCTGCAGTCACTCGAGAGCAATCCCCAGCTTTCCTTCGCAGCTCGAATGGAAGATTGGACTTCCCTGGGCCAACACAAGAGGCATCCTGAATTCCCCGTCGTAACTCGAGAATCCCGCCGCAACTCAAGAAAAACCACGTGGTTCCCCCCTCATCGCAAGATGAAGCCCTTTCCCGCTACAGCGTCTCAGGAGGAGTCCCACGTTAAGAATTGGAGGTCCAAACGGTACTTGGCACCATTGATGCGACCCACAAAGTTCCCCGACATACCGGTCTCCCTCCAGAGGAACACAGACGTTTTCCGGCACCACTTCCTCTGAGCCCCTTCTACCCTCCTGATCTCGACAGGAGAGTCGACTCCCCTGCCTTGTCTGGAAGGGGTTGCCGACCTTCCGGTCGCACCTCAGGATGAGGCCGGTCTCACGACGAAATTCGAGACGTGGCCTCGTGGGTGGTTCCACATTCCGAAGGACCCCGATTTCCCGGTCCCCTCTTGATAAGAACCCGATGCCCGGACACCTCATCGAACTCCACCCTGTGAATGAAGTCAACACGAAGGGGCAGTGACTCGCCCGTGCATCGTCCGGAAAATCTCCCAGGTTCCAAATACAGCTCGACAAGTGGCCTCTCACCCCGTGAACACCTTGACAGGCTACCGGAATTCCATGCCTCAACCCAAGACGAGGCCTTACTCTCCTGTCCCAAGTCTGCAAGTGCCCTGCGTTTGGAGTCTGAAATCAGAGGAACCCTGAGGTTCCTGCCTCAACTGGAGATGAGGCCCTCTTCCAATGCACCAAACCCAGTGGAGTCCCGAGAGGGCCCTCCCACCTCCACAGTTTCCCTGACTTCTGAGAGGCCCTGACCATGAGAAGCTCCCTGATGTCACCTGAACAAGTCGAGGGAACCCAGGGTTTCCTGCCACAACCCGAGAAAGACCGCGAGAGTCCTTCTTCAAGGCATCTCGAGGCCCGTTTCCCCTACCATGACTCGAGAGCAATCACGCGCTTCCCCTGGCCTCTCGGATGGTGACCCGACTTCCCTGGCACCCCACGAGAGGCTCACTGCCTCCCCGTCGTACCTCGTTAGAAACCCCACACTGGGGCCGCCGCTCAAGAAAAACCCCGAGACTCCCCCGTCATCCCGAGATGAGGGCCTTCCTTTTCCCCAATGGCCTAGAGCCCAATCCCGATTTCTCTCTCCAAACTCCACAGGAGGAGTGGATCCCTTTAGGCCACTCTGTGGGCAACAACATATACCCGTCACTACCCCAGAGGAGAATGGAGGTCTTTACTTCCACTCGCGACGAGGCCTGACTCCCTGGGTGAGTCTGGAATGCAACCCCGAGATCTGTGTCGCCCCTGGAGAGGAACATTGGCTTTTGGACACAAGCCTAGATGAGTTCTATTTGCCCTGCAGTCACTCGAGAGCAATCCCCAGCTTTCCTTCGCAGCTCGAATGGAAGATTGGACTTCCCTGGGCCAACACAAGAGGCATCCTGAATTCCCCGTCGTAACTCGAGAATCCCGCCGCAACTCAAGAAAAACCACGTGGTTCCCCCTTCATCGCAAGATGAAGCCCTTTCCCGCTACAGCGTCTCAGGAGGAGTCCCACGTTAAGAATTGGAGGTCAAAACGGTACTTGGCACCATTGATGCGACCCACAAAGTTCCCCGACATACCGGTCTCCCTCCAGAGGAACACAGACGTTTTCCGGCACCACTTCCTCTGAGCCCCTTCTACCCTCCTGATCTCGACAGGAGGGTCGACTCCCCTGCTTTGTCTGGAAGGGGTTGCCGACCTTCCGGTCGCACCTCAGGATGAGGCCGGTCTCACGACGAAATTTGAGACGTGGCCTCGTGGGTGGTTCCACATTCCGAAGGACCCCGATTTCCCGGTCCCCTCTTGATAAGAACCCGATGCCCGGACACCTCTTCGAACTCCACCCTTTGAATGAAGTCAAAACGAAGGGGCAGTGACTCGCCCGTGCATCGTCCGGAAAAAACCCCAGGTTCCAAATACAGCTCGACAAGTGGCCTCTCACCCCGTGAACACCTCGAGAGGCTAGCGGAGTTCCATGCCTCAACCCAAGACCAGGCCTGACTCTCCTGTCCCAAGTCTGCAGGCACCCTGCGATCAGAGTCTGAAATCAAAGGAACCCTGAGGTTCCTGCCTCAACTGGAGATGAGGCCCTCTTCCAATGCACCAAACCCAGTGGAGTCCCGAGAGGCCCCTCCCACCTCCACAGTTTCCCTGACTTCTCAGAAGCACCATGAGAAGCTCCCTGAGGTCAGCTGCACAAGTCGAGGGAACCGAGGGGTTCCTGCTGAAACCCGAGAAAGACCTCGAGAGTCCTTCTTCAACGCGTCTCGAGGCCCGATTCCCCTACCATGACTCGAGAGCAATGACGCGCTGCACCTCGCCACTCGCCTGGAGACCCGACTTCCCTGGTGGCCCACGAGAGGCTCACTGAGCTTGTCCTCGTACCTCGTGAGAAACACTACACTGGGGCTGCCGCTCGAGAAAAATCCCGAGACTCCCCCGTCATCCCGAGATGAGGGCCTTCCTTTTCCCCCATGGCCTAGAGCCCAATCCCGATTTCTCTCTCCAAACTCCACAGGAGGAGTGGATCCCTTTAGGCCACTCTGTGGGCAACAACATATACCCGTCACTACCCCAGAGGAGAATGGAGGTCTTTACTTCCACTCGCGACGAGGCCTGACTCCCTGGGTGAGTCTGGAATGCAACCCCGAGATCTGTGTCGCCCCTGGAGAGGAACATTGGCTTCTGGACACAAGCCTAGATGAGGTCTATTTGCCCTGCAGTCACTCGAGAGCACTCCCCAGCTTTCCTTCGCAGCTCGAATGGAAGATTGGACTTCCCTGGGCCAACACAAGAGGCATCCTGAATTCCCCGTCGTAACTCGAGCATCGCGCGGCAACTCGAGAAAAACCCCGTGGTTCCCCCCTCAACGCAAGATGAAGCCCTTTCCCGCTACAGCGTCTCAGGAGGAGTCCCACGTTAAGAATTGGAGGTCCAAACGGTACTTGGCACCATTGATGCGACCCACAAAGTTCCCCGACATACCGGTCTCCCTCCAGAGGAACACAGACGTTTTCCGGCACCACTTCCTCTGAGCCCCTTCTACCCTCCTGATCTCGACAGGAGAGTCGACTCCCCTGCCTTGTCTGGAAGGGGTTGCCGACCTTCCGGTCGCACCTCAGGATGAGGCCGGTCTCACGACGAAATTCGAGACGTGGCCTCGTGGGTGGTTCCACATTCCGAAGGACCCCGATTTCCCGGTCCCCTCTTGATAAGAACCCGATGCCCGGACACCTCATCGAACTCCACCCTGTGAATGAAGTCAACACGAAGGGGCAGTGACTCGCCCGTGCATCGTCCGGAAAATCTCCCAGGTTCCAAATACAGCTCGACAAGTGGCCTCTCACCCCGTGAACACCTTGACAGGCTACCGGAATTCCATGCCTCAACCCAAGACGAGGCCTTACTCTCCTGTCCCAAGTCTGCAAGTGCCCTGCGTTTGGAGTCTGAAATCAGAGGAACCCTGAGGTTCCTGCCTCAACTGGAGATGAGGCCCTCTTCCAATGCACCAAACCCAGTGGAGTCCCGAGAGGGCCCTCCCACCTCCACAGTTTCCCTGACTTCTGAGAGGCCCTGACCATGAGAAGCTCCCTGATGTCACCTGAACAAGTCGAGGGAACCCAGGGTTTCCTGCCACAACCCGAGAAAGACCGCGAGAGTCCTTCTTCAAGGCATCTCGAGGCCCGTTTCCCCTACCATGACTCGAGAGCAATCACGCGCTTCCCCTGGCCTCTCGGATGGTGACCCGACTTCCCTGGCAGCCCACGAGAGGCTCACTGCCTCCCCGTCGTACCTCGTTAGAAACCCCACACTGGGGCCGCCGCTCAAGAAAAACCCCGAGACTCCCCCGTCATCCCGAGATGAGGGCCTTCCTTTTCCCCAATGGCCTAGAGCCCAATCCCGATTTCTCTCTCCAAACTCCACAGGAGGAGTGGATCCCTTTAGGCCACTCTGTGGGCAACAACATATACCCGTCACTACCCCAGAGGAGAATGGAGGTCTTTACTTCCACTCGCGACGAGGCCTGACTCCCTGGGTGAGTCTGGAATGCAACCCCGAGATCTGTGTCGCCCCTGGAGAGGAACATTGGCTTCTGGACACAAGCCTAGATGAGTTCTATTTGCCCTGCAGTCACTCGAGAGCAATCCCCAGCTTTCCTTCGCAGCTCGAATGGAAGATTGGACTTCCCTGGGCCAACACAAGAGGCATCCTGAATTCCCCGTCGTAACTCGAGAATCCCGCCGCAACTCAAGGAAAACCACGTGGTTCCCCCTTCATCGCAAGATGAAGCCCTTTCCCGCTACAGCGTCTCAGGAGGAGTCCCACGTTAAGAATTGGAGGTCAAAACGGTACTTGGCACCATTGATGCGACCCACAAAGTTCCCCGACATACCGGTCTCCCTCCAGAGGAACACAGACGTTTTCCGGCACCACTTCCTCTGAGCCCCTTCTACCCTCCTGATCTCGACAGGAGGGTCGACTCCCCTGCTTTGTCTGGAAGGGGTTGCCGACCTTCCGGTCGCACCTCAGGATGAGGCCGGTCTCACGACGAAATTTGAGACGTGGCCTCGTGGGTGGTTCCACATTCCGAAGGACCCCGATTTCCCGGTCCCCTCTTGATAAGAACCCGATGCCCGGACACCTCTTCGAACTCCACCCTTTGAATGAAGTCAAAACGAAGGGGCAGTGACTCGCCCGTGCATCGTCCGGAAAAAACCCCAGGTTCCAAATACAGCTCGACAAGTGGCCTCTCACCCCGTGAACACCTCGAGAGGCTAGCGGAGTTCCATGCCTCAACCCAAGACCAGGCCTGACTCTCCTGTCCCAAGTCTGCAGGCACCCTGCGATCAGAGTCTGAAATCAAAGGAACCCTGAGGTTCCTGCCTCAACTGGAGATGAGGCCCTCTTCCAATGCACCAAACCCAGTGGAGTCCCGAGAGGCCCCTCCCACCTCCACAGTTTCCCTGACTTCTCAGAAGCACCATGAGAAGCTCCCTGAGGTCAGCTGCACAAGTCGAGGGAACCGAGGGGTTCCTGCTGAAACCCGAGAAAGACCTCGAGAGTCCTTCTTCAACGCGTCTCGAGGCCCGATTCCCCTACCATGACTCGAGAGCAATGACGCGCTGCACCTCGCCACTCGCCTGGAGACCCGACTTCCCTGGTGGCCCACGAGAGGCTCACTGAGCTTGTCCTCGTACCTCGTGAGAAACACTACACTGGGGCTGCCGCTCGAGAAAAATCCCGAGACTCCCCCGTCATCCCGAGATGAGGGCCTTCCTTTTCCCCCATGGCCTAGAGCCCAATCCCGATTTCTCTCTCCAAACTCCACAGGAGGAGTGGATCCCTTTAGGCCACTCTGTGGGCAACAACATATACCCGTCACTACCCCAGAGGAGAATGGAGGTCTTTACTTCCACTCGCGACGAGGCCTGACTCCCTGGGTGAGTCTGGAATGCAACCCCGAGATCTGTGTCGCCCCTGGAGAGGAACATTGGCTTCTGGACACAAGCCTAGATGAGTTCTATTTGCCCTGCAGTCACTCGAGAGCAATCCCCAGCTTTCCTTCGCAGCTCGAATGGAAGATTGGACTTCCCTGGGCCAACACAAGAGGCATCCTGAATTCCCCGTCGTAACTCGAGAATCCCGCCGCAACTCAAGAAAAACCACGTGGTTCCCCGTTCATCGCAAGATGAAGCCCTTTCCCGCTACAGCGTCTCAGGAGAAGACCCACGTTAAGAATTGGAGGTCCAAACGGTACTTGGCACCATTGATGCGACCCACAAAGTTCCCCGACATACCGGTCTCCCTCCAGAGGAACACAGACGTTTTCCGGCACCACTTCCTCTGAGCCCCTTCTACCCTCCTGATCTCGACAGGAGAGTCGACTCCCCTGCTTTGTCTGGAAGGGGTTGCCGACCTTCCGGTCGCACCTCAGGATGAGGCCGGTCTCACGACGAAATTCCAGACGTGGCCTCGTGGGTGGTTCCACATTCTGAAGGACCCCGATTTCCCGGGCCCCTCTTGATAAGAACCCGATGCCCGGACACCTCGTCCAACTCCACCCTTTGAATGAAGTCAAAACGAAGGGGCAGTGACTCGCCCGTGCATCGTCCGGAAAAACTCCCAGGTTCCAAATACAGCTCGACAAGTGGCCTCTCACCCCGTGAACACCTTGACAGGCTACCGGAATTCCATGCCTCAACCCAAGACGAGGCCTTACTCTCCTGTCCCAAGTCTGCAAGTGCCCTGCGTTTGGAGTCTGAAATCAGAGGAACCCTGAGGTTCCTGCCTCAACTGGAGATGAGGCCCTCTTCCAATGCACCAAACCCAGTGGAGTCCCGAGAGGGCCCTCCCACCTCCACAGTTTCCCTGACTTCTGAGAGGCCCTGACCATGAGAAGCTCCCTGATGTCACCTGAACAAGTCGAGGGAACCCAGGGTTTCCTGCCACAACCCGAGAAAGACCGCGAGAGTCCTTCTTCAAGGCATCTCGAGGCCCGTTTCCCCTACCATGACTCGAGAGCAATCACGCGCTTCCCCTGGCCTCTCGGATGGTGACCCGACTTCCCTGGCACCCCACGAGAGGCTCACTGCCTCCCCGTCGTACCTCGTTAGAAACCCCACACTGGGGCCGCCGCTCAAGAAAAACCCCGAGACTCCCCCGTCATCCCGAGATGAGGGCCTTCCTTTTCCCCAATGGCCTAGAGCCCAATCCCGATTTCTCTCTCCAAACTCCACAGGAGGAGTGGATCCCTTTAGGCCACTCTGTGGGCAACAACATATACCCGTCACTACCCCAGAGGAGAATGGAGGTCTTTACTTCCACTCGCGACGAGGCCTGACTCCCTGGGTGAGTCTGGAATGCAACCCCGAGATCTGTGTCGCCCCTGGAGAGGAACATTGGCTTTTGGACACAAGCCTAGATGAGTTCTATTTGCCCTGCAGTCACTCGAGAGCAATCCCCAGCTTTCCTTCGCAGCTCGAATGGAAGATTGGACTTCCCTGGGCCAACACAAGAGGCATCCTGAATTCCCCGTCGTAACTCGAGAATCCCGCCGCAACTCAAGAAAAACCACGTGGTTCCCCCTTCATCGCAAGATGAAGCCCTTTCCCGCTACAGCGTCTCAGGAGGAGTCCCACGTTAAGAATTGGAGGTCAAAACGGTACTTGGCACCATTGATGCGACCCACAAAGTTCCCCGACATACCGGTCTCCCTCCAGAGGAACACAGACGTTTTCCGGCACCACTTCCTCTGAGCCCCTTCTACCCTCCTGATCTCGACAGGAGGGTCGACTCCCCTGCTTTGTCTGGAAGGGGTTGCCGACCTTCCGGTCGCACCTCAGGATGAGGCCGGTCTCACGACGAAATTTGAGACGTGGCCTCGTGGGTGGTTCCACATTCCGAAGGACCCCGATTTCCCGGTCCCCTCTTGATAAGAACCCGATGCCCGGACACCTCTTCGAACTCCACCCTTTGAATGAAGTCAAAACGAAGGGGCAGTGACTCGCCCGTGCATCGTCCGGAAAAAACCCCAGGTTCCAAATACAGCTCGACAAGTGGCCTCTCACCCCGTGAACACCTCGAGAGGCTAGTGGAGTTCCATGCCTCAACCCAAGACCAGGCCTGACTCTCCTGTCCCAAGTCTGCAGGCACCCTGCGATCAGAGTCTGAAATCAAAGGAACCCTGAGGTTCCTGCCTCAACTGGAGATGAGGCCCTCTTCCAATGCACCAAACCCAGTGGAGTCCCGAGAGGCCCCTCCCACCTCCACAGTTTCCCTGACTTCTCAGAAGCACCATGAGAAGCTCCCTGAGGTCAGCTGCACAAGTCGAGGGAACCGAGGGGTTCCTGCTGAAACCCGAGAAAGACCTCGAGAGTCCTTCTTCAACGCGTCTCGAGGCCCGATTCCCCTACCATGACTCGAGAGCAATGACGCGCTGCACCTCGCCACTCGCCTGGAGACCCGACTTCCCTGGTGGCCCACGAGAGGCTCACTGAGCTTGTCCTCGTACCTCGTGAGAAACACTACACTGGGGCTGCCGCTCGAGAAAAATCCCGAGACTCCCCCGTCATCCCGAGATGAGGGCCTTCCTTTTCCCCCATGGCCTAGAGCCCAATCCCGATTTCTCTCTCCAAACTCCACAGGAGGAGTGGATCCCTTTAGGCCACTCTGTGGGCAACAACATATACCCGTCACTACCCCAGAGGAGAATGGAGGTCTTTACTTCCACTCGCGACGAGGCCTGACTCCCTGGGTGAGTCTGGAATGCCACCCCGAGATCTGTGTCGCCCCTGGAGAGGAACATTGGCTTCTGGACACAAGCCTAGATGAGTTCTATTTGCCCTGCAGTCACTCGAGAGCAATCCCCAGCTTTCCTTCGCAGCTCGAATGGAAGATTGGACTTCCCTGGGCCAACACAAGAGGCATCCTGAATTCCGCGTCGTAACTCGAGAATCCCGCCGCAACTCGAGAAAAACCCCGTGGTTCCCCCGTCATCGCAAGATGAAGCCCTTTCCCGCTACAGCGTCTCAGGACAAGTCCCACGTTAAGAATTGGAGGTCCAAACGGTACTTGGCACCCTTGATGCGATCCACAAAGTTCCCCGACATACCGGTCTCCCTCCAGAGGAACACAGACGTTTTCCGGCACCACTTCCTCTGAGCCCCTTCTACCCTCCTGATCTCGACAGGAGAGTCGACTCCCCTGCCTTGTCTGGAAGGGGTTGCCGACCTTCCGGTCGCACCTCAGGATGAGGCCGGTCTCACGACGAAATTTGAGACGTGGCCTCGTGGGTGGTTCCACATTCCGAAGGACCCCGATTTCCCGGTCCCCTCTTGATAAGAACCCGATGCCCGGACACCTCATCGAACTCCACCCTGTGAATGAAGTCAAAACGAAGGGGCAGTGACTCGCCCGTGCATCGTCCGGAAAAACTCCCAGGTTCCAAATACAGCTCGACAAGTGGCCTCTCACCCCGTGAACACCTTGACAGGCTACCGGAATTCCATGCCTCAACCCAAGACGAGGCCTTACTCTCCTGTCCCAAGTCTGCAAGTGCCCTGCGTTTGGAGTCTGAAATCAGAGGAACCCTGAGGTTCCTGCCTCAACTGGAGATGAGGCCCTCTTCCAATGCACCAAACCCAGTGGAGTCCCGAGAGGGCCCTCCCACCTCCACAGTTTCCCTGACTTCTGAGAGGCCCTGACCATGAGAAGCTCCCTGATGTCACCTGAACAAGTCGAGGGAACCCAGGGTTTCCTGCCACAACCCGAGAAAGACCGCGAGAGTCCTTCTTCAACGCGTCTCGAGGCCCGTTTCCCCTACCATGACTCGAGAGCAATCACGCGCTTCCCCTGGCCTCTCGGATGGTGACCCGACTTCCCTGGCACCCCACGAGAGGCTCACTGCCTCCCCGTCGTACCTCGTTAGAAACCCCACACTGGGGCCGCCGCTC
This sequence comes from Bos javanicus, assembly GCF_032452875.1. Taxonomy (NCBI): domain Eukaryota; kingdom Metazoa; phylum Chordata; class Mammalia; order Artiodactyla; family Bovidae; genus Bos; species Bos javanicus. The sequence goes on along the minus strand of NC_083871.1, from coordinate 756,782 downwards.
AAGAAAAACCCCGAGACTCCCCCGTCATCCCGAGATGAGGGCCTTCCTTTTCCCCAATGGCCTAGAGCCCAATCCCGATTTCTCTCTCCAAACTCCACAGGAGGAGTGGATCCCTTTAGGCCACTCTGTGGGCAACAACATATACCCGTCACTACCCCAGAGGAGAATGGAGGTCTTTACTTCCACTCGCGACGAGGCCTGACTCCCTGGGTGAGTCTGGAATGCAACCCCGAGATCTGTGTCGCCCCTGGAGAGGAACATTGGCTTTTGGACACAAGCCTAGATGAGTTCTATTTGCCCTGCAGTCACTCGAGAGCAATCCCCAGCTTTCCTTCGCAGCTCGAATGGAAGATTGGACTTCCCTGGGCCAACACAAGAGGCATCCTGAATTCCCCGTCGTAACTCGAGAATCCCGCCGCAACTCGAGAAAAACCACGTGGTTCCCCCTTCATCGCAAGATGAAGCCCTTTCCCGCTACAGCGTCTCAGGAGAAGTCCCACGTTAAGAATTGTAGGTCCAAATGGTACTTGGCACCCTTGATGCGACCCACAAAGTTCCCTGACATAGCGGTCTCCCTCCAGAGGAACACCGACGTTTTCCGGCACCACTTCCGCTGAGCCCCTTCTACCCTCCTGATCTCGACAGGAGGGTCGACTCCCCTGCTTTGTCTGGAAGGGGTTGCCGACCTTCCGGTCGCACCTCAGGATGAGGCCGGTCTCACGACGAAATTCCAGACGTGGCCTCGTGGGTGGTTCCACATTCCGAAGGACCCCGATTTCCCGGTCCCCTCTTGATATGAACCCGATGCCCGGACACCTCTTCGAACTCCACCCTGTGAATGAAGTCAAAACGAAGGGGCAGTGACTCGCCCGTGCATCGTCCGGAAAAAACCCCAGGTTCCAAATACAGCTCGACAAGTGGCCTCTCACCCCGTGAACACCTCGAGAGGCTAGCGGAGTTCCATGCCTCAACCCAAGACGAGGCCTGACTCTCCTGTCCCAAGTCTGCAGGCACCCTGCGATCAGAGTCTGAAATGGAGAGGAACCCTGAGGTTCCTGCCTCAACTGGAGATGAGGCCCTCTTCCAATGCACCAAACCCAGTGGAGTCCCGAGAGGCCCCTCCCACCTCCACAGTTTCCCTGACTTCTCAGAAGCACCATGAGAAGCTCCCTGAGGTCAGCTGCACAAGTCGAGGGAACCGAGGGGTTCCTGCTGAAACCCGAGAAAGACCTCGAGAGTCCTTCTTCAACGCGTCTCGAGGCCCGATTCCCCTACCATGACTCAAGAGCAATGACGCGCTCCCCCTCGCCACTCGCATGGAGCCCCGACTTCCCTGGTGCCCCACGAGAGGCTCACTGAGCTTGTCCTCGTACCTCGTGAGAAACACTACACTGGGGCTGCCGCTCGAGAAAAATCCCGAGACTCCCCCGTCATCCCGAGATGAGGGCCTTCCTTTTCCCCCATGGCCTAGAGCCCAATCCCGATTTCTCTCTCCAAACTCCACAGGAGGAGTGGATCCCTTTAGGCCACTCTGTGGGCAACAACATATACCCGTCACTACCCCAGAGGAGAATGGAGGTCTTTACTTCCACTCGCGACGAGGCCTGACTCCCTGGGTGAGTCTGGAATGCAACCCCGAGATCTGTGTCGCCCCTGGAGAGGAACATTGGCTTCTGGACACAAGCCTAGATGAGTTCTATTTGCCCTGCAGTCACTCGAGAGCAATCCCCAGCTATCCCTCGCAACTCGAATGGAAGATTGGACTTCCCTGGGCCAACACAAGAGGCCTCCTGAATTCCCCGTCGTAACTCGAGAATCCCGCCGCAACTCAAGAAAAACCACGTGGTTCCCCCTTCATCGCAAGATGAAGCCCTTTCCCGCTACAGCGTCTCAGGAGGAGTCCCACGTTAAGAATTGGAGGTCCAAACGGTACTTGGCACCATTGATGCGACCCACAAAGTTCCCCGACATACCGGTCTCCCTCCAGAGGAACACAGACGTTTTCCGGCACCACTTCCTCTGAGCCCCTTCTACCCTCCTGATCTCGACAGGAGGGTCGACTCCCCTGCCTTGTCTGGAAGGGGTTGCCGACCTTCCGGTCGCACCTCAGGATGAGGCCGGTCTCACGACGAAATTTGAGACGTGGCCTCGTGGGTGGTTCCACATTCCGAAGGACCCCGATTTCCCGGTCCCCTCTTGATAAGAACCCGATGCCCGGACACCTCATCGAACTCCACCCTTTGAATGAAGTCAAAACGAAGGGGCAGTGACTCGCCCGTGCATCGTCCGGAAAAAACTCCCAGGTTCCAAATACAGCTCGACAAGTGGCCTCTCACCCCGTGAACACCTTGACAGGCTACCGGAATTCCATGCCTCAACCCAAGACCAGGCCTTACTCTCCTGTCCCAAGTCTGCAAGCACCCTGCGTTCGGAGTCTGAAATCAAAGGAACCCTGAGGTTCCTGCCTCAACTGGAGATGAGGCCCTCTTCCAATGCACCAAACCCAGTGGAGTCCCGAGAGGCCCCTCCCACCTCCAGTTTCCCTGACTTCTGAGAAGCCCTGACCATGAGAAGCTCCCTGAGGTCACCTGAACAAGTCGAGGGAACCGAGGGGTTCCTGCCGAAACCCGAGAAAGACCGCGAGAGTCCTTCTTCAAGGCATCTCGAGGCCCGTTTCCCCTACCATGACTCGAGAGCAATGACGCGCTGCACCTGGCCACTCGCATGGTGACCCGACTTCCCTGGCGCCCCACGAGAGGCTCACTGCCTGTCCGTCGTACCTCGTTAGAAACACTACACTGGGGCTGCCGCTCGAGAAAAACCCCGAGACTCCCCCGTCATCCCGAGATGAGGGCCTTCCTTTTCCCCAATGGCCTAGAGCCCAATCCCGATTTCTCTCTCCAAACTCCACAGGAGGAGTGGCTCCCTTTAGGCCACTCTGTGGGCAACAACATATACCCGTCACTACCCCAGAGGAGAATGGAGGTCTTTACTTCCACTCGCGACGAGGCCTGACTCCCTGGGTGAGTCTGGAATGCAACCCCGAGATTTGTGTCGCCACTGGAGAGGAACATTGGCTTCTGGACACAAGCCTAGATGATGTCTATTTGCCCTGCAGTCAATCGAGAGCAATCCCCAGCTTTCCTTCGCAGCTCGAATGGAAGATTGGACTTCCCTGGGCCAACACAAGAGGCATCCTGAATTCCCCGTCGTACCTCGAGAATCCCGCCGCAACTCGAGGAAAACCACGTGGTTCCCCCGTCATCGAAAGATGAAGCCCTTTCCCGCTACAGCGTCTCAGGAGAAGTCCCACGTTAAGAATTGGAGGTCGAAACGGTACTTGGCACCCTTGATGTGACCCACAAAGTTCCCCGACATACCGGTCTCCCTGGAGAGGAACACCGAGGTTTTCCGGCACCACTTCCTCTGAGCCCCTTCTACCCTCCTGATCTCCACAGGAGGGTCGACTCCCCTGCCTTGTCTGGAAGGGGTTGCCGACCTTCCGGTCGCACCTCAGGATGAGGCCGGTCTCACGACGAAATTCCAGACGTGGCCTTGTGGGTGGTTCCACATTCCGAAGGACCCCGATTTCCCGGTCCCCTCTTGATAAGAACCCGATGCCCGGACAACTTTTCGAACTCCACCCTGTGAATGAAGTCAACACGAAGGGGCAGTGAATCGCCCGTGCATCGTCCGGAAAAACCCCCAAGTTCCAAATACAGCTCGACAAGTGGCCTCTAACACCGTGAACACCTCAACATGCTAGCTGAGTTCCATGCCTCAACCCTAGACGAGGCCTGACTCTCCTGTCCCAAGTCTGCAGGGATCCTGCGTTCGGAGTCTGAAGTCAGAGGAACCCTGAGGTTCCTGCCTCAACTGGAGATTAGGCCCTCTTCCAATGCAACAAACCCAGTGGAGTCCCGAGAGGGCCCTCCCACCTCCACAGTTTCCCTGACTTCAGAGAGGCACCATTAGAAGCTCCCTGAGGTCAGCTGAACAAGTCGAGGGAACCGAGGGTTTCCTGCCGCCACCCGAGAAAGACCTCGAGAGACCTTCTTCACAACATCTCGAGGCCAGTTTCCCCTACCATGACTCAAGTGCAATGACGCGATCCCCCTCGCCCCTTGCTGGAGACCCGACTTCCCTGGCGCCCCACGAGAGGCTCACTGAGCTTGGCGTGGTACCTCTTGAGAAACCCCACACTGGGGCTGCCGCTCGAGAAAAACCCCGAGACTCCCCCGTCATCCCGAGATGAGGGCCTTCCTTTTCCCCCATGGCCTAGAGCACAATCCCGATTCCTCTCTCCAAACTCCACAGGAGGAGTGGATCCCTTTAGGCCACTCTGTGGGCAACAACATATACCCGTCACTACCCCAGAGGAGAATGGAGGTCTTTACTTCCACTCGCGACGAGGCCTGACTCCCTGGGTGAGTCTGGAATGCAACCCCGAGATCTGTGTCGCCCCTGGAGAGGAACATTGGCTTCTGGACACAAGCCTAGATGAGGTCTATTTGCCCTGCAGTCACTCGAGAGCAATCCCCAGCTTTCCTTCGCAGCTCGAATGGAAGATTGGACTTCCCTGGGCCAACACAAGAGGCATCCTGAATTCCCCGTCGTAACTCGAGAATCCCGCCGCAACTCAAGAAAAACCACGTGGTTCCCCCTTCATCGCAAGATGAAGCCCTTTCCCGCTACAGCGTCTCAGGAGGAGTCCCACGTTAAGAATTGGAGGTCCAAACGGTACTTGGCACCATTGATGCGACCCACAAAGTTCCCCGACATACCGGTCTCCCTCCAGAGGAACACAGACGTTTTCCGGCACCACTTCCTCTGAGCCCCTTCTACCCTCCTGATCTCGACAGGAGGGTCGACTCCCCTGCCTTGTCTGGAAGGGGTTGCCGACCTTCCGGTCGCACCTCAGGATGAGGCCGGTCTCACGACGAAATTCGAGACGTGGCCTCGTGGGTGGTTCCACATTCCGAAGGACCCCGATTTCCCGGTCCCCTCTTGATAAGAACCCGATGCCCGGACACCTCATCGAACTCCACCCTTTGAATGAAGTCAACACGAAGGGGCAGTGACTCGCCCGTGCATCGTCCGGAAAAAACTCCCAGGTTCCAAATACAGCTCGACAAGTGGCCTCTCACCCCGTGAACACCTTGACAGGCTACCGGAATTCCATGCCTCAACCCAAGACGAGGCCTTACTCTCCTGTCCCAAGTCTGCAAGCACCCTGCGTTTGGAGTCTGAAATCAGAGGAACCCTGAGGTTCCTGCCTCAACTGGAGATGAGGCCCTCTTCCAATGCACCAAACCCAGTGGAGTCCCGAGAGGGCCCTCCCACCTCCACAGTTTCCCTGACTTCTGAGAACCACCATGAGAAGCTCCCTGAGGTCACCTGAACAAGTCGAGGGAACCGAGGGTTTCCTGCCGCAACCCGAGAAAGACCGCGAGAGTCCTTCTTCAAGGCATCTCGAGGCCCGTTTCCCCTACCATGACTCGAGAGCAATCACGCGCTTCACCTGGCCACTCGCATGGTGACCCGACTTCCCTGGTGGCCCACGAGAGGCTCACTGCCTCTCCGTCGTACCTCGTGAGAAACCCCACACTGGGGCCGCCGCTCGAGAAAAACCCCAAGACTCCCCCGTCATCCCGAGATGAGGGCCTTCCTTTTCCCCAATGGCCTAGAGCCCAATCCCGATTTCTCTCTCCAAACTCCACAGGAGGAGTGGATCCCTTTAGGCCACTCTGTGGGCAACAACATATACCCGTCACTACCCCAGAGGAGAATGGAGGTCTTTACTTCCACTCGCGACGAGGCCTGACTCCCTGGGTGAGTCTGGAATGCAACCCCGAGATCTGTGTCGCCCCTGGAGAGGAACATTGGCTTCTGGACACAAGCCTAGATGAGGTCTATTTGCCCTGCAGTCACTCGAGAGCACTCCCCAGCTTTCCTTCGCAGCTCGAATGGAAGATTGGACTTCCCTGGGCCAACACAAGAGGCATCCTGAATTCCCCGTCGTAACTCGAGAATCCCGCCGCAACTCGAGAAAAACCCCGTGGTTCCCCCGTCATCGCAAGATGAAGCCCTTTCCCGCTACAGCGTCTCAGGAGAAGACCCACGTTAAGAATTGGAGGTCCAAACGGTACTTGGCACACTTGATGCGACCCACAAAGTTCCCCGACATACCGGTCTCCATCGAAGGAACACCGAGGTTATTCGGTCACTACTTCCTCTGAGCCCATTCTACCCTACTGATCTCGACAGGAGGGTCGACTCCCCTGCTTTGTCTGGAAGGGGTTGCCGACCTTCCGGTCGCACCTCAGGATGAGGCCGGTCTCACGACGAAATTCCAGACGTGGCCTCTTGGGTGGTTCCACATTCCGAAGGACCCCGATTTCCCGGTCCCCTCTTGATAAGAACCCGATGCCCGGACACCTCGTCCAACTCCACCCTTTGAATGAAGTCAAAACGAAGGGGCAGTGACTCGCCCGTGCATCGTCCGGAAAAACTCCCAGGTTCCAAATACAGCTCGACAAGTGGCCTCTCACCCCGTGAACACCTCGAGAGGCTAGCGGAGTTCCATGCCTCAACCCAAGACGAGGCCTGACTCTCCTGTCCCAAGTCTGCAGTGACCCTGCGATCGGAGTCTGAAATCAGAGGAACCCTGTGGTTCCTGCCTCACCTGGAGATGAGGCCCTCTTCCAATGCACCAACCCCAGTGGAGTCCCGAGAGGCCCCTCCCACCTCCACTTTCCCTGACTTCTCAGAGGCACCATGAGAAGCTCCCTGAGGTCAGCTGAACAAGTCGAGGGAACCGAGGGGTTCCTGCCGCAACCCGAGAAAGACCGCGAGAGACCTTCTTCAACACGTCTCGAGGCCAGGTTCCCCTACCATGACTCGAGAGCAATGACGCGGTCCCCTTAGCCACTAGCATGGAGACCCGACTTCCCTGGGGCCCCACGAGAGGCTCACTGAACTCGCGATCGTACCTCGTGAGAAACCCCACACTGGGGCCGCCGCTCGAGAAAAACCCCGAGACTCCCCTGTTATCCCGAGATGAGGGCCTTCGTTTCCCCCATGGCCTAGAGCACAATCCCGACTCCTCTCTCCAAACTCCACAGGAGGAGTGGATCCCTTTAGGCCACTCTGTGGGCTCCAACAAATACCCGTCACTACTCCAGAGGAGAATGGAGGTCGTTACTTCCACTCGTGAAGAGGCCTGACTCCCTGGGTGAGTCTGGAATGCAACCCCGATATCTGAGTCGCCCCTGGAGAGGAACATTGGCTTCTGGACACAAGCCTAGATGATGTCTATTGGCCCTGCAGTCACTCGAGAGCACTCCCCAGCTTTCCTTCGCAACTCGAATGGAACATTGGACTTCCCTGGGCCAACACAAGAGGCATCCTGAATTCCGCGTCGTAACTCGAGAATCCCGCCGCAACTCGAGAAAAACCCCGTGGTTCCCCGATCATCGCAAGATGAAGCCCTTTCCCGCTACAGCGTCTCAGGAGAAGTCCCACGTTAAGAATTGTAGGTCCAAACGGTACTTGGCACCCTTGATGCGACCCACAAAGTTCCCCGACATACCGGTCTCCCTCGAGAGGAACACAGACGTTTTCCGGCACCACTTCCTCTGAGCCCCTTCTACCCTCCTGATCTCGACAGGAGGGTCGACTCCCCTGCTTTGTCTGGAAGGGGTTGCCGACCTTCCGGTCGCACCTCAGGATGAGGCCGGTCTCACGACGAAATTTGAGACGTGGCCTCGTGGGTGGTTCCACATTCCGAAGGACCCCGATTTCCCGGTCCCCTCTTGATAAGAACCCGATGCCCGGACACCTCTTTGAACTCCACCCTTTGAATGAAGTCAAAACGAAGGGGCAGTGACTCGCCCGTGCATCGTCCGGAAAAAACCCCAGGTTCCAAATACAGCTCGACAAGTGGCCTCTCACCCCGTGAACACCTTGACAGGCTACCGGAATTCCATGCCTCAACCCAAGACGAGGCCTTACTCTCCTGTCCCAAGTCTGCAAGTGCCCTGCGTTTGGAGTCTGAAATCAAAGGAACCCTGAGGTTCCTGCCTCAACTGGAGATGAGGCCCTCTTCCAATGCACCAAACCCAGTGGAGTCCCGAGAGGCCCCTCCCACCTCCAGTTTCCCTGACTTCTGAGAGGCCCTGACCATGAGAAGCTCCCTGAGGTCACCTGAACAAGTCGAGGGAACCCAGGGTTTCCTGCCTCAACCCGAGAAAGACCTCGAGAGTCCTTCTTCAAGCCATCTCGAGGCCCGATTCCCCTACCATGACTCGAGAGCAATGACGCGCTTCCCCTGGCCACTCGCATGGAGACCCGACTTCCCTGGTGCCCCACGAGAGGCTCACTGCCCTCGCCGTCGTACCTCGTGAGAAACAGTACACTGGGGCCGCCGCTCGAGAAAAACCCCGAGACTCCCCCGTCATCCCGAGATGAGGGCCTTCCTTTTCCCCCATGGCCTAGAGCCCAATCCCGATTTCTCTCTCCAAACTCCACAGGAGGAGTGGATCACTTTAGGCCACTCTGTGGGCAACAACATATACCCGTCACTACCCCAGAGGAGAATGGAGGTCTTTGCTTCCACTCGCGACGAGGCCTGACTCCCTGGGTGAGTCTGGAATGCAACCCCGAGATCTGTGTCGCCCCTGGAGAGGAACATTGGCTTCTGGACACAAGCCTAGATGAGGTCTATTTGCCCTGCAGTCACTCGAGAGCACTCCCCAGCTTTCCTTCGCAGCTCGAATGGAAGATTGGACTTCCCTGGGCCAACACAAGAGGCATCCTGAATTCCCCGTCGTAACTCGAGAATCCCGCCGCAACTCGAGAAAAACCCCGTGGTTCCCCCGTCATCGCAAGATGAAGCCCTTTCCCGCTACAGCGTCTCAGGAGGAGTCCCACGTTAAGAATTGGAGGTCCAAACGGTACTTGGCACCATTGATGCGACCCACAAAGTTCCCCGACATACCGGTCTCCCTCGAGAGGAACACAGACGTTTTCCGGCACCACTTCCTCTGAGCCCATTCTACCCTACTGATCTCGACAGGAGGGTCGACTCCCCTGCTTTGTCTGGAAGGGGTTGCCGACCTTGCGGTCGCACCTCAGGATGAGGCCGGTCTCACGACGAAATTTGAGACGTGGCCTCGTGGGTGGTTCCACATTCCGAAGGACCCCGACTTCCCGGTCCCCTCTTGATAAGAACCCGATGCCCGGAAACCTCTTCGAACTCCACCCTGTGAATGAAGTCAAAACGAAGGGGCAGTGACTCGCCCATGCATCGTCCAGAAAAAACCCCAGGTTCCAAATACAGCTCGACAAGTGGCCTCTCACCCCGTGAACACCTCGAGAGGCTAGCGGAGTTCCATGCCTCAACCCAAGACGAGGCCTGACTCTCCTGTCCCAAGTCTGCAGGCACCCTGCGATCAGAGTCTGAAATCAAAGGAACCCTGAGGTTCCTGCCTCAACTGGAGATGAGGCCCTCTTCCAATGCACCAAACCCAGTGGAGTCCCGAGAGGCCCCTCCCACCTCCAGTTTCCCGGACTTCTCAGAGCCACCATGAGAAGCTCCCTGAGGTCACCTGCACAAGTCGAGGGAACCGAGGGGTTCCTGCCGCAACCCGAGAAAGACCCCGAGAGTCCTTCTTCAACGCGTCTCGAGGCCCGTTTCCCCTACCATGACTCGAGAGCAATGACGCGCTCCCCCTCGCCACTCGCATGGAGACCCAACTTCCCTGGCGCCCCACGAGAGGCTCACTGACCTCGCCGTAGTACCTCGTGAGAAACCGCACACTGGGCCCGCCGCTCGAGAAAAACCCCGAGACTCCCCCGTCATCCCGAGATGAGGGCCTTCCTTTTCCCCCATGGCCTAGAGCCCAATCCCGAGTTCTCTCTCCAAACTCCACAGGAGGAGTGGATCCCTTTAGGCCACTCTGTGGGCAACAACATATACCCGTCACTACCCCAGAGGAGAATGGAGGTCTTTGCTTCCACTCGCGACGAGGCCTGACTCCCTGGGTGAGTCTGGAATGCAACCCCGAGATCTGTGTCGCCCCTGGAGAGGAACATTGGCTTCTGGACACAAGCCTGGATGAGGTCTATTTGCCCTGCAGTCACTCGAGAGCACTCCCCAGCTTTCCTTCGCAGCTCGAATGGAAGATTGGACTTCCCTGGGCCAACACAAGAGGCATCCTGAATACCCCGTCGTAACTCGAGAATCCCGCCGCAACTCGAGAAAAACCACGTGGTTCCCCCGTCATCGCTAGATGAAGCCCTTTCCCGCTACAGCGTCTCAGGAGAAGTCCCACGTTAAGAATTGGAGGTCCAAACGCTACTTGGCACCCTTGATGCGACCCACAAAGTTCCCCGACATACCGGTATCCCTCGAGAGGAACACCGAGGTTTTCCGGCACCACTTCCTCTGAGCCCATTCTACCCTACTGATCTCGACAGGAGGGTCGACTCCCCTGCCTTGTCTGGAAGGGGTTGCCGAATTTCCGGTCGCACCTCAGGATGAGGCCGGTCTCACGACGAAATTTGAGACGTGGCCTCGTGGGTGGTTCCACATGCCGAAGGACCCCGATTTCCGGGTCCCCTCTTGATAAGAACCCGATGCCCAGACACCTCTTCGAACTCCACCCTGTGAATGAAGTCAACACGAAGGGGCAGTGACTCGCCCGTGCATCGTCCGGAAAAACTCCCAGGTTCCAAATACAGCTCGACAAGTGGCCTCTCACCCCATGAACACCTCGAGAGGCAAGTGGAGTTCCATGCCTCAACCCAAGACCAGGCCTTACTCTCCTGTCCCAAGTCTGCAAGCACCCTGCGTTCGGAGTCTGAAATCAAAGGAACCCTGAGGTTCCTGCCTCAACTGGAGATGAGGCCCTCTTCCAATGCACCAAACCCAGTGGAGTCCCGAGAGGCCCCTCCCACCTCCAGTTTCCCTGACTTCTGAGAGGCCCTGACCATGAGAAGCTCCCTGAGGTCACCTGAACAAGTCGAGGGAACCCAGGGTTTCCTGCCTACAAACCCGAGAAAGACCGCGAGAGTCCTTCTTCAAGGCGTCTCGAGGCCCGTTTCCCCTACCATGACTCGAGAGCAATCACGCGCTGCACCTGGCCACTCGCATGGAGACCCGACTTCCCTGGCGGCCCACGAGAGGCTCACTGCCCCCGCCGTCGTACCTCGTGAGAAACAGCACACTGGGGCCGCCGCTCGAGAAAAACCCCGAGACTCCCCCGTCATCCCGAGATGAGGGCCTTCCTTTTCCCCCATGGCCTAGAGCCCAATCCCGATTTCTCTCTCCAAACTCCACAGGAGGAGTGGATCCCTTTAGGCCACTCTGTGGGCAACAACATATACCCGTCACTACCCCAGAGGAGAATGGAGGTCTTTACTTCCACTCGCGACGAGGCCTGACTCCCTGGGTGAGTCTGGAATGCAACCCCGAGATCTGTGTCGCCCCTGGAGAGGAACATTGGCTTCTGGACACAAGCCTAGATGAGGTCTATTTGCCCTGCAGTCACTCGAGAGCAATCCCCAGCTTTCCTTCGCAGCTCGAATGGAAGATTGGACTTCCCTGGGCCAACACAAGAGGCATCCTGAATTCCCCGTCGTAACTCGAGAATCCCGCCGCAACTCGAGAAAAACCCCGTGGTTCCCCCGTCATCGCAAGATGAAGCCCTTTCCCGCTACAGCGTCTCAGGAGAAGACCCACGTTAAGAATTGGAGGTCGAAACGGTACTTGGCACCATTGATGCGACCCACAAAGTTCCCCGACATACCGGTCTCCCTCCAGAGGAACACCGAGGTTTTCCGGCACCACTTCCTCTGAGCCCCTTCTACCCTCCTGATCTCGACAGGAGTGTCGACTCCCCTGCTTTGTCTGGAAGGGGTTGCCGACCTTCCGGTCGCACCTCAGGATGAGGCCGGTCTCACGACGAAATTTGAGACGTGGCCTCGTGGGTGGTTCCACATTCCGAAGGACCCCGATTTCCCGGTCCCCTCTTGATATGAACCCGATGCCCGGACACCTCTTCGAACTCCACCCTTTGAATGAAGTCAACACGAAGGGGCAGAGACTCGCCCATGCATCGTCCAGAAAAAACCCCAGGTTCCAAATACAGCTCGACAAGTGGCCTCTCACCCCGTGAACACCTCCAGAGGCTAGCGGAGTTCCATGCCTCAACCCAAGACCAGGCCTGACTCTCCTGTCCCAAGTCTGCAGGGACCCTGCGATCGGAGTCTGAAATCAGAGGAACCCTGAGGTTCCTGCCTCACCTGGAGATGAGGCCCTCTTCCAATGCACCAAACCCAGTGGAGTCCCGAGAGGCCCCTCCCACCTCCACAGTTTCCCTGACTTCTCAGAGGCACCATGAGAAGCTCCCTGAGGTCACCTGCACAAGTCGAGGGAACCGAGGGTTTCCTGCCGCCACCCGAGAAAGACCTCGAGAGACCTTCTTCAACGCGTCTCGAGGCCCGATTCCCCTACCATGACTCGAGAGCAATGACGCGCTCCCCCTGGCCACTCGCATGGAGACCCGACTTCCCTGGTGCCCCACGAGAGGCTCACTGAGCTTGGCGTCGTACCTCGTGAGAAACCCGACACTGGGGCCGCCGCTCGAGAAAAACCCCGAGACTCCCCCGTCATCCCGAGATGAGGGCCTTCGTTTCCCCCATGGCCTAGAGCACAATCCCGATTCCTCTCTCCAAACTCCACAGGAGGAGTGGATCCCTTTAGGCCACTCTGTGGGCAACAACATATACCCGTCACGACCCCAGAGGAGAATGGAGGTCTTTACTTCCACTCGCGACGAGTGCCTGACTCCCTGGGTGAGTCTGGAATGCAACCCCGATATCTGAGTCGCCCCTGGAGAGGAACATTGGCTTCTGGACACAAGTCTAGATGAGGTCTATTTGCCCTGCAGTCACTCGAGCGCAATCCCAAGCTTTCCTTCGCAACTCGAATGGAACATTGGACTTCCCTGGGCCAACACAAGAGGCACCCTGAATTCCGCGTCGTAACTCGAGAATCCCGCCGCAACTCGAGAAAAACCACGTGGCTCCCCGGTCATCGCAAGATGAAGCCCTTTCCCGCTACAGCGTCTCAGGAGAAGTCCCACGTTAAGAACTGTAGGTCCAAACGGTACTTGGCACCCTTGATGCGACCCACAAAGTTCCCTGACATAGCGGTCTCCCTCCAGAGGAACACCGACGTTTTCCGGCACCACTTCCGCTGAGCCCCTTCTACCCTCCTGATCTCGACAGGAGGGTCGACTCCCCTGCTTTGTCTGGAAGGGGTTGCCGAATTTCCGGTCGCACCTCAGGATGAGGCCGGTCTCACGACGAAATTCGAGACGTGGCCTCGTGGGTGGTTCCACATTCCGAAGGACCCCGATTTCCCTGTCCCCTCTTGATAAGAACCCGATGCCCGGACACCTCATCGAACTCCACCCTTTGAATGAAGTCAACACGAAGGGGCAGTGACTCGCCCGTGCATCGTCCGGAAAAACCCCAGGTTCCAAATACAGCTCGACAAGCGGCCTCTCACCCCGTGAACACCTTGACAGGCTACCGGAATTCCATGCCTCAACCCAAGACGAGGCCTGACTCTCCTGTCCCCAGTCTGCAGGGACCCTGCGTTCGGAGTCTGAAATGGAGAGGAACCCTGAGGTTCCTGCCTCAACTGGAGATTAGGCCCTCTTCCAATGCACCAAACCCAGTGGAGTCCCGAGAGGCCCCTCCCACCTCCACAGTTTCCCTGACTTCTCAGAGGCACCATGAGAAGCTCCCTGAGGTCACCTGAACAAGTCGAGGGAACCCAGGGTTTCCTGCCGCAACCCGAGAAAGACCGCGAGAGACCTTCTTCAAGGCATCTCGAGGCCCGTTTCCCCTACCATGACTCGAGAGATATGACGCGCTCCCCCTCGCCTCTCGCATGGAGACCCGACTTCCCTGGCGCCCCACGAGAGGCTCACTGACCTCGCCGTCTTACCTCGTGAGAAACCGCACACTGGGGCCGCCGCTCGAGAAAAACCCCGAGACTCCCCCGTCATCCCGAGATGAGGGCCTTCCTTTCCCCCAATGGCCTAGAGCCCAATCCCGATTTCTCTCTCCAAACGCCACAGGAGGCGTGGATCCCTTTAGGCCACTCTGTGGGCAACAAGATATACCCGTCACGACCCCAGAGCAGAATGGAGGTCTTTACTTCCACTCGCGACGAGGCCTGACTCCCTGGGTGCGTCTGGAATGCAACCCCGAGATCTCTGTCGCCCCTGGAGAGGAACATTGACTTCTGGACACAAGTCTAGATGAGGTCTCTTTGCCCTGCAGTCACTCGAGCGCAATCCCAAGCTTTCCTTCGCAACTCGAATGGAAGATTGGACTTCCCTGGGCCAACACAAGAGGCATCCTGTATTCCCCGTCGTAACTCGAGAATCCCGCCGCAACTCGAGAAAAACCCCGTGGCTCCCCCGTCATCGCAAGATGAAGCCCTTTCCCGCTACAGCGTCTCAGGAGGAGTCCCACGTTAAGAATTGGAGGTCCAAACGGTACTTGGCACCCTTGATGCGACCCACAAAGTTCCCCGACATACCGGTCTCCATCGAAGGAACACCGAGGTTATTCGGTCACTACTTCCTCTGAGCCCATTCTACCCTACTGATCTCGACAGGAGGGTCGACTCCCCTGCTTTGTCTGGAAGGGGTTCCCGACCTTCCGGTCGCACCTCAGGATGAGGCCGGTCTCACGAAGACATTCGAGACGTGGCCTCGTGGGTGGTTCCACATTCCGAAGGACCCCGACTTCCCGGTCCCCTCTTGATAAGAACCCGATGCCCGGACACCTCTCCGAACTCCACCCTGTGAATGAAGTCAAAACGAAGGGGCAGTGACTCGCCCGTGCATCGTCCAGAAAAAACCCCAGCTTCCAAATACAGCTCGACAATTGGCCTCTCACCCCGTGAACACCTCGAGAGGCAAGTGGAGTTCCATGCCTCAACCCAAGACCAGGCCTGACTCTCCTATGCCAAGTCTGCAGGGACCCTGCGATCGGAGTCTGAAATCAAAGGAACCCTGAGGTTCCTGCCTCAACTGGAGATGAGGCCCTCTTCCAATGCACCAACCCCAGTGGAGTCCCCAGAGGCCCCTCCCACCTCCACAGTTTCCCTGACTTCTCAGAAGCACCATGAGAAGCCCCCTGAGGTCACCTGCACAAGTCGAGGGAAGCCAGGGTTTCCTGCCTCAACCCGAGAAAGACCTCGAGAGACCTTCTTCAACGCGTCTCGAGGCCCGATTCCCCTACCATGACTCGAGAGCAATGACACGCTCCCCCTCGCCACTCGCATGGAGACCCGACTTCCCTGGCGCCCCACGAGAGGCTCACTGACCTCGCCGTCGTACCTCGTGAGAAACACCACACTGGGGCCGCCGCTCGAGAACAACCCCGAGACTCCCCCGTCATCGCGAGATGAGGGCCTTCGTTTCCCCCCATGGCCTAGAGACCAATCCCGAGTTCTCTCTCCAAACGCCACAGGAGGCGTGGATCCCTTTAGGCCACTCTGTGGGCTCCAACAGATACCCGTCACGACCCCAGAGCAGAACGGAGGTCTTTACTTCCACTCGCGACGAGGCCTGACTCCCCGGGTGCGTCTGGAATGCAACCCCGAGATCTCTGTCGCCCCTGGAGAGGAACATTGGCTTCTGGACACAAGCCTAGATGAGGTCTATTGGCCCTGCAGTCACTCGAGAGCAATCCCCAGCTTTCCTTCGCAGCTCGAATGGAAGATTGGACTTCCCTGGGCCAACACAAGAGGCATCCTGAATTCCCCGTCGTAACTCGAGAATCCCGCCGCAACTCGAGAAAAACCACGTGGCTCCCCCGTCATCGCAAGATGAAGCCCTTTCCCGCTACAGCGTCTCAGGAGGAGTCCCACGTTAAGAATTGGAGGTCGAAACGGTACTTGGCACCCTTGATGCGATCCACAAAGTTCCCCGAAATACCGGTCTCCCTCGAGAGGAACACAGAGGTTTTCCGGCACCACTTCCTCTGAGCCCTTTCTACCCTCCTGATCTCGACAGGAGGGTCGACTCCCCTGCTTTGTCTGGAAGGGGTTCCCGACCTTCCGGTCGCACCTCAGGAGGAGGCCGGTCTCACGACGACATTCGAGACGTGGCCTCGTGGGTGGTTCCACATTCCGAAGGACCCCGACTTCCCGGTCCCCTCTTGATAAGAACCCGATGCCCGGACACCTCTCAAAACTTTACCCTGTGAATGAAGTCAACACGAAGTGGCAGTGACTCGCCCGTGCATCGTCCGGAAAATCCCCAGGTTCCAAATACAGCTCGACAAGTGGCCTCTCACCCCGTGAACACCTCGAGAGGCAAGCGGAATTCCATGCCTCAACCCAAGACGAGGCCTGAGTCTCCTGTCCCAAGTCTGCAGGGATCCTTGGTTCGGAGTCTGAAATAAGAGGAATCCTGAGGTTCCTGCCTCAACTGGAGATGAGGCCCTCTTCCAATGCACCAACCCCAGTGGAGTCCCGAGAGGCCACTCCCACCTCCACAGTTTCCCTGACTTCTGAGAGCCACCATGAGAAGCCCCCTGAGGTCACCTGAACAAGTCGAGGGAACCCAGGGTTTCCTGCCACAACCCGAGAAAGACCGCGAGAGACCTTCTTCAAGGCATCTCGAGGCCCGTTTCCCCTACCATGACTCGAGAGCAATGACGCGCTTCCCCTCGCCTCTCGCATGGTGACCCGACTTCCCTGGCACCCCACGAGAGGCTCACTGACCTCCCCGGTCGTACCTCGTGAGAAACCGCACACTGGGGCCGCCGCTCGAGAACAACCCCGAGACTCCCCCGTCATCCCGAGATGAGGGCCTTCCTTTTCCCGAATGGCCTAGCGACCAATCCCGATACCTCTCTCCAAACGCCACAGGAGGCGTGGCTCCCTTTAGGCCACTCTGTGGGCTCCAAGAGATACCCGTCACGACCCCAGAGGAGAATGGAGGTCTTTACTTCCACTCGCGACGAGTGCCTGACTCCCCGGGTGCGTCTTGAATGCAACCCCGAGATCCCTGTCGCCCCTGGAGAGGAACATTGGCTTCTGGACACAAGCCTAGATGAGGTCTATTGGCCCTGCAGTCACTCGAGAGCAATCCCCAGCTTTCCTTCGCAGCTCGAATGGAAGATTGGACTTCCCTGGGCCAACACAAGAGGCATCCTGAATTCCCCGTCGTAACTCGAGAATCCCGCCGTAACTCGAGAAAAACCACGTGGCTCCCCCTTCATCGCAAGATGAAGCCCTTTCCCGCTACAGCGTCTCAGGACAAGTCCCACGTTAAGAATTGGAGGTCGAAACGGTACTTGGCACCCTTGATGCGACCCACAAAGTTCCCCGACATACCGGTCTCCATCGAGAGGAACACCGAGGTTTTCCGGCACCACTTCCTCTGAGCCCCTTCTACCCTCCTGATCTCGACAGGAGTGTCGACTCCCCTGCTTTGTCTGGAAGGGGTTCCCGACCTTCCTGTCGCACCTCAGGATGAGGCCGTTCTCACGACGAAATTACAGACGTGGCCTCGTGGGTGGTTCCACATTCCGAAGGACCCCGACTTCCCGGTCCCCTCTTGATAAGAACCCGATGCCCAGACACCTCTCCGAACTCCACCCTGTGAATGAAGTCAACACGAAGGGGCAGTGACTCGCCCGTGCATCGTCCGGAAAAACCCCCAGGTTCCAAATACAGCTCGACAAGTGGCCTCTCACCCCGTGAACACCTCGAGAGGCAAGCGGAGTTCCATGCCTCAACCCAAGACGAGGCCTGACTCTCCTGTCCCAAGTCTGCAAGGACCCTGCGATTGGAGTCTGAAATCAGAGGTACCCTGCGGTTCCTGCCTTAACTGGAGATGAGGCCCTCTTCCAATGCACCAAACCCAGTGGAGTCCCGAGAGACCCCTCCCACCTCCAGTTTCCCTGACTTCTCAGAACCACCATGAGAAGCCCCCTGAGGTCACCTGCACAAGTCGAGGGAACCCAGGGTTTCCTGCCGCAACCCGAGAAAGACCTCGAGAGACCTTCTTCAACGCGTCTCGAGGCCCGATTCCCCTACCATGACTCGAGAGCAATGACGCGCTCCCCCTGGCCACTCGCATGGAGACCCGACTTCCCTGGTGCCCCACGAGAGGCTCACTGAGCTTGCCGTCGTACCTCGTGAGAAACCCCACACTGGGGCCGCCGCTCGAGAAAAACCCCGAGATTCCCCCGTCATCCCGAGATGAGGGCCTTCGTATCCCCCATAGCCTAGAGCACAATCCCGATTCCTCTCTCCAAACTTGACAGGAGGAGTGGCTTCCTTTAGGCCACCCTGTGGGCACCAAGAGATACCCGTCACGACTCCAGAGGAGAACGGAGGTCTTTACTTCCACTCGCGACGAGGCCTGACTCCCTGGGTGCGTCTGGAATGCAACCCCGAGATCCCTGTCGCCCCTGGAGAGGAACATTGGCTTCTGGACACAAGCCTCGATGAGGTCTATTGGCCCTGCAGTCACTCGAGAGCAATCCCCAGCTTTCCTTCGCAGCGCGAATGGAAGATTGGACTTGCCTGGGCCAACCCAAGAGGCCGCCTGAATTCCCCGTCGTAACTCGAGAATCCCGCCGCAACTCGAGAAAAACCACGTGGCTCCCCCGTCATCGCAAGATGAAGCCCTTTCCCGCTACAGCGCCTCAGGAGAAGTCCCACGTTAGGAATTGGAGGTCGAAAGGGCACTTGGCACCCTTGATGCGACCCACAAAGTTCCCCGAAATCCCGGTCTCCCTCGAGAGGAACACAGAGGTTTTCCGGCACCACTTCCTCTGAGCCCCTTCTACCCTCCTGATCTCGACAGGAGGGTCGACTCCCCTGCCTTGTCTGGAAGGGGTTCCCGACCTTCCGGTCGCACCTCAGGAGGAGGCCGGTCTCACGAAGACATTCCAGACGTGGCCTCGTGGGTGGTTCCACATTCCGAAGCACCCCGATTTCCCGGACCCGTCTTGATAAGAACCCGATGCCCGGATACCTCTCCGAACTCCACCCTGTGAATGAAGTCAACACGAAGGGGCAGTGACTCGCCCGTGCATCGTCCGGAAAAAAAACCCCAGGTTCCAAATACAGCTCGAAAAGTGGCCTCTCTCCCCGGGAACACCTCGACAGGCAAGCGGAATTCCATGCCTCAACCCAAGACGAGGCCTGACTCTCCTGTCCCAAGTCTGCAGGGACCCTGCGTTCGGAGTCTGAAATCAGAGGTACCCTGCGGTTCCTGCCTCAACTGGAGATGAGGCCCTCTTCCAATGCACCAAACCCAGTGGAGTCCCGAGAGGCCCCTGCCACCTCCACAGTTTCCCTGACTTCTGAGAGCCACCATGAGAAGCCCCCTGAGGTCACCTGAACAAGTCGAGGGAACCCAGGGTTTCCTGCCTCAACCCGAGAAAGACCTCGAGAGACCTTCTTCAACGCGTCTCGAGGCCCGTTTCCCCTACCATGACTCGAGAGCAATGACGCGCTCCCCCTGGCCACTCGCATGGAGACCCGACTTCCCTGGCGCCCCACGAGAGGCTCACTGACCTCGCCGTCGTACCTCGTTAGAAACCGCACACTGGGGCCGCCGCTCGAAAACCACCCCGAGACTCCCCCGTCATCGCGAGATGAGGGCCTTCGTCTCCCCCCATGGCCTAGAGCCCAATCCCGAGTCCTCTCTCCAAACGCCACAGGAGGCGTGGCTCCCTTTAGGCCACCCAGTGGGCTCCAAGAGATACCCGTCACGACTCGAGAGCAGAATGGAGGTCTTTACTTCCACTCGCGATGAATGCCTGTCTCCCCGGGTGCGTCTGGAATGCAACCCCGAGATCCCTGTCGCCCCTGGAGAGGAACATTGGCTTCTGGACACAAGCCTCGATGAGGTCTATTGGCCCTGCAGTCACTCGAGAGCAATCCCCAGCTTTCCTTCGCAGCTCGAATGGAAGATTGGACTTCCCTGGGCCAACACAAGAGGCAGCCTGAATTCCCCGTCGTAACTCGAGAATCCCGCCGTAACTCGAGAAAAACCACGTGGCTCCCCCGTCATCGCAAGATGAAGCCCTTTCCCGCTACAGCGCCTCAGGAGAAGTCCCACGTTAGCAATTGGAGGTCGAAAGGGCACTTGGCACCCTTGATGCGACCCACAAAGTTCCCCGAAATACCGGTCTCCCTCGAGAGGAACACCGAGGTTTTCCGGCACCACTTCCTCTGAGCCCTTTCTCCCCTCCTGATCTGGACAGGAGGGTCGACTCCCCTGCTTTGTCTGGAAGGGGTTCCCGACCTTCCGGTCGCACCTCAGGATGAGGCCGGTCTCACGAAGACATGCCAGACGTGGCCTCGTGGGTGGTTCCACATTCCGTAGGACCCCGACTTCCCGGTCCCCTCTTGATAAGAACCCGATGCCCAGACACCTCTCCGAACTCCACGCTGTGAATGAAGTCAACACGAAGGGGCAGTTTCTCCGTGCATCGTTCGGAAAAAAAACCCCAGGTTCCAAATACAGCTCGACAAGTGGCCTCTCTCCCCGGGGCCACCTCGAGAGGCAAGCGGAGTTCCATGCCTCAACCCAAGACGAGGCCTGACTCTCCTGTCCCCAGTCTGCAGGGACCCTGCGATCGGAGTCTGAAATCAGAGGAACCCTGAGGTTCCTGCCTCAACTGGAGATGAGGCCCTCTTCCAATGCACCAAAGCCCGTGGAGTCCCGAGAGGCCCCTGCCACCTCCAGTTTCCCTGGCTTCTCAGAACCACCATGAGAAGCCCCCTGAGGTCACCTGCACAAGTCGAGGGAACCCAGGGGTTCCTGCCTCAACCCGAGACAGACCTCGAGAGACCTTCTTCAACGCGTCTCGAGGCCCGATTCCCCTACCATGGCTCGGGAGCAGTGACGCGCTCCCCCTCGCCACTCGCATGGAGACCCGACTTCCCTGGCGCCCCACCAGAGGCTCACTGACCTCGCCGTCGTACCTCGTGAGAAACCACACTCTGGGGCCGCCGCTCGAGAACAACCCCGAGACTCCCCCGTCATCCCGAGATGAGGGCCTTCGTTTCCCCCATGGCCTAGAACGCAATCCCGATTCCTCTTTCCAAACGCCTCAGGAGGCTTGACTCCCTTTAGTCCACTCAGTGAGCTCCAAGAGATACCCGTCGCGACTCGAGAGCAGAGCGGGGGTCTTTGCTTCCACTCGCGATGAATGCCTGTCTCCCCGGGTGCGTCTGGAATGCAACCCCGAGATCCCTGTCGCCCCTGGAGAGGAACATTGGCTTCTGGACGCAAGCCTCGATGAGGTCTATTGGCCCTGCAGTCACTCGAGAGCAATCCCCAGCTTTCCTTCGCAGCTCGAATGGAAGATTGGACTTCCCTGGGCCAACACAAGAGGCAGCCTGAATTCCCCGTCGTAACTCGAGAATCCCGCCGTAACTCGAGAAAAACCACGTGGCTCCCCCGTCATCGCAAGATGAAGCCCTTTCCCGCTACAGCGCCTCAGGAGAAGTCCCACGTTAGGAATTGGAGGTCGAAAGGGCACTTGGCACCCTTGATGCGACCCTCAAAGTTCCCCGAAATACCGGTCTCCCTCGAGAGGAACACTGAGGTTTTCCGGCACCCCTTCCTCTGAGCCCCTTCTACCCTCCTGATCTCGACAGGAGGGTCGACTCCCCTGCTTTGTCTGGAAGGGGTTCCCGACCTTCCGGTCGCACCTCAGGAGGAGGCCGGTCTCACGAAGACATTCCAGACGTGGCCTCGTGGGTGGTTCCACATTCCGTAGGACCCCGACTTCCCGGTCCCCTCTTGATAAGAACCCGATGCCCGGACACCTCTCCGAACTCCACCCTGTGAATGAAGTCAACACGAAGGGGCAGTTTTTCCGTGTATCGTTCGGAAAAAAAACCCCAGGTTCCAAATACAGCTCGACAAGCGGCCTCTCTCCCCGGGGACATCTCGAGAGGCAAGCGGAGTTCCATGCCTCAACCCAAGACGAGGCCTGACTCTCCTGTCCCCAGTCTGCAGGTTCCCTGCGATCGGAGTCTGAAATTAGAGGTACCCTGCGGTTCCTGCCTCAACTGGAGATGAGGCCCTCTTCCAATGCACCAAACCCAGTGGAGTCCCGAGAGGCCCCTCCCACCTCCAGTTTCCCTGGCTTCTCAGAGCCACTGACCATGAGAAGCCCCCTGAGGTCACCTGCACAAGTCGAGGGAACCCAGGGTTTCCTGCCACAACCCGAGAAAGACCTCGAGAGACCTTCTTCAACGCGTCTCGAGGCCCGATTCCCCTACCATGGCTCGGGAGCAGTGACGCGCTTCCCCTCGCCACTCGCATGGAGACCCGACTTCCCTGGCGCCCCACGAGAGGCTCACTGACCTCGCCGTCGTACCTCGTGAGAAACCGCACACTGGGGCCGCCGCTCGAGAACAACCCCGAGATTCCCCCGTCATCGAGAGATGAGGGCCTTCGTCTCCCGCATGGCCTAGCGACCAATCTCGAGACCTCTCTCCAAACGCCTCAGGAGGCTTGACTCCCTTTAGTCCACCCAGTGAGCTCCAAGAGATACCCGTCGCGACTCGAGAGCAGAGCGGGGTTCTTTGCTTCCACTCGAGATGAATGCCTGTCTCCCCGGGTGCGTCTGGAATGCAACCCCGAGATCCCTGTCGCCCCTGGAGAGGAACATTGGCTTCTGGACACAAGCCTCGATGAGGTCTATTGGCCCTGCAGTCACTCGAGAGCAATCCCCAGCTTTCCTTCGCAGCTCGAATGGAAGATTGGACTTGCCTGGGCCAACACAAGAGGCAGCCTGAATTCCCCGTCGTAACTCGAGAATCCCGCCGTAACTCGAGAAAAACCACGTGGCTCCCCCGTCATCGCAAGATGAAGCCCTTTCCCGCTACAGCGCCTCAGGAGAAGTCCCACGTTAGGAATTGGAGGTCGAAAGGGCACTTGGCACCCTTGATGCGACCCACAAAGTTCCCCGAAATCCCGGTCTCCCTCGAGAGGAACACTGAGGTTTTCCGGCACCCCTTCCTCTGAGCCCTTTCTACCCTCCTGATCTCGACAGGAGGGTCGACTCCCCTGCTTTGTCTGGAAGGGGTTCCCGACCTTCCGGTCGCACCTCAGGAGGAGGCCGGTCTCACGAAGACATTCCAGACGTGGCCTCGTGGGTGGTTCCACATTCCGTAGGACCCCGACTTCCCGGTCCCCTCTTGATAAGAACCCGATGCCCGGACACCTCTCCGAACTCCACCCTGTGAATGAAGTCAACACGAAGGGGCAGTTTTTCCGTGTATCGTTCGGAAAAAACCCCAGGTTCCAAATACAGCTCGACAAGCGGCCTCTCACCCCGGGGACACCTCGAGAGGCAAGCGGAGTTCCATGCCTCAACCCAAGAAGAGGCCTGACTCTCCTGTCCCCAGTCTGCAGGGACCCTGCGATCGGAGACTGAAATCAGAGGTACCCTGCGGTTCCTGCCTCAACTGGAGATGAGGCCCTCTTCCAATGCACCAAACCCAGTGGAGTCCCGAGAGGCCCCTGCCACCTCCAGTTTCCCTGGCTTCTCAGAGCCACCATGAGAAGCCCCCTGAGGTCACCTGCACAAGTCGAGGGAACCCAGGGTTTCCTGCCTCAACCCGGGAAAGACCTCGAGAGACCTTCTTCAACGCGTCTCGAGGCCAGATTCCCCTACCATGGCTCGGGAGCAGTGACGCGCTCCCCCTCGCCACTCGCATGGAGACCCGACTTCCCTGGCGCCCCACGAGAGGCTCACTGACCTCGCCGTCGTACCTCGTGAGAAACCGCACACTGGGGCCGCCGCTCGAGAACAACCCCGAGATTCCCCCGTCATCGAGAGATGAGGGCCTTCGTCTCCTGCATGGCCTAGCGACCAATCTCGCGACCTCTCTCCAAACGCCTCAGGAGGCTTGACTCCGTTGAGTCCACCCAGTGAGCTCCAAGAGATACCCGTCGCGATTCGAGAGCAGAGCGGAGTTCTTTGCTTCCACTCGAGATGAGTGCCTGTCTCCCCGGGTGCGTCTGGAATGCAACCCCGAGATCCCTGTCGCCCCTGGAGAGGAACATTGGCTTCTGCACACAAGCCTAGATGAGGTCTATTGGCCCTGCAGTCACTCGAGAGCAATCCCCAGCTTTCCTTCGCAGCTCGAATGGAAGATTGGACTTGCCTGGGCCAACACAAGAGGCAGCCTGAATTCCCCGTCGTAACTCGAGAATCCCGCCGTAACTCGAGAAAAACCACGTGGCTCCCCCGTCATCGCAAGATGAAGCCCTTTCCCGCTACAGCGCCTCAGGAGAAGTCCCACGTTAGGAATTGGAGGTCGAAAGGGCACTTGGCACCCTTGATGCGACCCACAAAGTTCCCCGAAATCCCGGTCTCCCTCGAGAGGAACACTGAGGTTTTCCGGCACCCCTTCCTCTGAGCCCTTTCTCCCCTCCTGATCTGGACAGGAGGGTCGACTCCCCTGCTTTGTCTGGAAGGGGTTCCCGACCTTCCGGTCGCACCTCAGGAGGAGGCCGGTCTCACGAAGACATTCCAGACGTGGCCTCGTGGGTGGTTCCACATTCCGTAGGACCCCGACTTCCCGGTCCCCTCTTGATAAGAACCCGATGCCCGGACACCTCTCCGAACTCCACCCTGTGAATGAAGTCAACACGAAGGGGCAGTTTTTCCGTGTATCGTTCGGAAAAAAAACCCCCAGGTTCCAAATACAGCTCGACAAGCGGCCTCTCTCCCCGGGGACATCTCGAGAGGCAAGCGGAGTTCCATGCCTCAACCCAAGACGAGGCCTGACTCTCCTGTCCCCAGTCTGCAGGGACCCTGCGTTCGGAGTCTGAAATCAGAGGTACCCTGCGGTTCCTGCCTCAACTGGAGATGAGGCCCTCTTCCAATGCACCAAACCCAGTGGAGTCCCGAGAGGCCCCTCCCACCTCCAGTTTCCCTGGCTTCTCAGAGCCACCATGAGAAGCCCCCTGAGGTCACCTGCACAAGTCGAGGGAACCCAGGGTTTCCTGCCTCAACCCGGGAAAGACCTCGAGAGACCTTCTTCAACACGTCTCGAGGCCAGATTCCCCTACCATGGCTCGGGAGCAGTGACGCGCTCCCCCTCGCCACTCGCATGGAGACCCGACTTCCCTGGCGCCCCACGAGAGGCTCACTGACCTCGCCGTCGTACCTCGTGAGAAACCGCACACTGGGGCCGCCGCTCGAGAACAACCCCGAGATTCCCCCGTCATCGAGAGATGAGGGCCTTCGTCTCCCGCATGGCCTAGCGACCAATCTCGAGACCTCTCTCCAAACGCCTCAGGAGGCTTGACTCCCTTGAGTCCACCCAGTGAGCTCCAAGAGATACCCGTCGCGACTCGAGAGCAGAACGGGGTTCTTTGCTTCCACTCGAGATGAATGCCTGTGTCCCCGGGTGCGTCTGGAATGCAACCCCGAGATCCCTGTCGCCCCTGGAGAGGAACATTGGCTTCTGGACGCAAGCCTCGATGAGGTCTATTGGCCCTGCAGTCACTCGAGAGCAATCCCCAGCTTTCCTTCGCAGCTCGAATGGAAGATTGGACTTGCCTGGGCCAACACAAGAGGCAGCCTGAATTCCCCGTCGTAACTCGAGAATCCCGCCGTAACTCGAGAAAAACCACGTGGCTCCCCCGTCATCGCAAGATGAAGCCCTTTCCCGCTACAGCGCCTCAGGAGAAGTCCCACGTTAGGAATTGGAGGTCGAAAGGGCACTTGGCACCCTTGACGCGACCCACAAAGTTCCCCGAAATCCCGGTCTCCCTCGAGAGGAACACTGAGGTTTTCCGGCACCCCTTCCTCTGAGCCCTTTCTACCCTCCTGATCTGGACAGGAGGGTCGACTCCCCTGCTTTGTCTGGAAGGGGTTCCCGACCTTCCGGTCGCACCTCAGGATGAGGCCGGTCTCACGAAGACATTCCAGACGTGGCCTCGTGGGTGGTTCCACATTCCGAAGGACCCCGACTTCCCGGTCCCCTCTTGATAAGAACCCGATGCCGGGACACCTCTCCGAACTCCAGCCTGTGAATGAAGTCAACACGAAGGGGCAGTTTCTCCGTGCATCGTTCGGAAAAAAAACCCCAGGTTCCAAATACAGCTCGACAAGCGGCCTCTCTCCCCGGGGACACCTCGAGAGGCAAGCGGAGTTCCATGCCTCAACCCAAGACGAGGCCTGACTCTCCTGTCCCCAGTCTGCAGGGACCCTGCGATCGGAGTCTGAAATCAGAGGTACCCTGCGGTTCCTGCCTCAACTGGAGATGAGGCCCTCTTCCAATGCACCAAACGCAGTGGAGTCCCGAGAGGCCCCTCCCACCTCCAGTTTCCCTGGCTTCTCAGAGCCACCATGAGAAGCCCCCTGAGGTCACCTGCACAAGTCGAGGGAACCCAGGGTTTCCTGCCTCAACCCGGGAAAGACCTCGAGAGACCTTCTTCAACGCGTCTCGAGGCCAGATTCCCCTACCATGGCTCGGGAGCAATGACGCGCTCCCCCTCGCCACTCGCATGGAGACCCGACTTCCCTGGCGCCCCACGAGAGGCTCACTGACCTCGCCGTCGTACCTCGTGAGAAACCGCACACTGGGGCCGCCGCTCGAGAACAACCCCGAGATTCCCCCGTCATCGCGAGATGAGGGCCTTCGTCTCCCGCATGGCCTAGCGACCAATCTCGCGTCCTCTCTCCAAACGCCACAGGAGGCTTGGCTCCCTTGAGTCCACCCAGTGAGCTCCAAGAGATACCCGTCACGACTCGAGAGCAGAACGGGGTTCTTTGCTTCCACTCGAGATGAATGCCTGTCTCCCCGGGTGCGTCTGGAATGCAACCCCGAGATCCCTGTCGCCCCTGGAGAGGACCATTGGCTTCTGGACGCAAGCCTCGATGAGGTCTATTGGCCCTGCAGTCACTCGAGAGCAATCCCCAGCTTTCCTTCGCAGCTCGAATGGAAGATTGGACTTGCCTGGGCCAACACAAGAGGCAGCCTGAATTCCCCGTCGTAACTCGAGAATCCCGCCGTAACTCGAGAAAAACCACGTGGCTCCCCCGTCATCGCAAGATGAAGCCCTTTCCCGCTACAGCGCCTCAGGAGAAGTCCCACGTTAGGAACTGGAGGTCGAAAGGGCACTTGGCACCCTTGATGCGACCCACAAAGTTCCCCGAAATCCCGGTCTCCCTCGAGAGGAACACTGAGGTTTTCCGGCACCCCTTCCTCTGAGCCCTTTCTCCCCTCCTGATCTGGACAGGAGGGTCGACTCCCCTGCTTTGTCTGGAAGGGGTTCCCGACCTTCCGGTCGCACCTCAGGAGGAGGCCGGTCTCACGAAGACATTCCAGACGTGGCCTCGTGGGTGGTTCCACATTCCGAAGGACCCCGACTTCCCGGTCCCCTCTTGATAAGAACCCGATGCCCGGACACCTCTCCGAACTCCACCCTGTGAATGAAGTCAACACGAAGGGGCAGTTTTTCCGTGTATCGTTCGGAAAAAAAACCCCAGGTTCCAAATACAGCTCGACAAGCGGCCTCTCTCCCCGGGGACACCTCGAGAGGCAAGCGGAGTTCCATGCCTCAACCCAAGACGAGGCCTGACTCTCCTGTCCCCAGTCTGCAGGGACCCTGCGATCGGAGTCTGAAATCAGAGGTACCCTGCGGTTCCTGCCTCAACTGGAGATGAGGCCCTCTTCCAATGCACCAAACCCAGTGGAGTCCCGAGAGGCCCCTCCCACCTCCAGTTTCCCTGGCTTCTCAGAGCCACCATGAGAAGCCCCCTGAGGTCACCTGCACAAGTCGAGGGAACCCAGGGTTTCCTGCCTCAACCCGGGAAAGACCTCGAGAGACCTTCTTCAACACGTCTCGAGGCCCGATTCCCCTACCATGGCTCGGGAGCAATGACGCGCTCCCCCTCGCCACTCGCATGGAGACCCGACTTCCCTGGCGCCCCACGAGAGGCTCACTGACCTCGCCGTCGTACCTCGTGAGAAACCGCACACTGGGGCCGCCGCTCGAGAACAACCCCGAGATTCCCCCGTCATCGAGAGATGAGGGCCTTCGTCTCCTGCATGGCCTAGCGACCAATCCCGCCACCTCTCTCCAAACGCCTCAGGAGGCTTGACTCCCTTGAGTCCACCCAGTGAGCTCCAAGAGATACCCGTCGCGATTCGAGAGCAGAGCGGAGTTCTTTGCTTCCACTCGAGATGAATGCCTGTCTCCCCGGGTGCGTCTGGAATGCAACCCCGAGATCCCTGTCGCCCCTGGAGAGGAACATTGGCTTCTGGACGCAAGCCTCGATGAGGTCTATTGGCCCTGCAGTCACTCGAGAGCAATCCCCAGCTTTCCTTCGCAGCTCGAATGGAAGATTGGACTTGCCTGGGCCAACACAAGAGGCAGCCTGAATTCCCCGTCGTAACTCGAGAATCCCGCCGTAACTCGAGAAAAACCACGTGGCTCCCCCGTCATCGCAAGATGAAGCCCTTTCCCGCTACAGCGCCTCAGGAGAAGTCCCACGTTAGGAATTGGAGGTCGAAAGGGCACTTGGCACCCTTGATGCGACCCACAAAGTTCCCCGAAATCCCGGTCTCCCTCGAGAGGAACACTGAGGTTTTCCGGCACCCCCTCCTCTGAGCCCTTTCTCCCCTCCTGATCTCGACAGGAGGGTCGACTCCCCTGCTTTGTCTGGAAGGGGTTCCCGACCTTCCGGTCGCACCTCAGGAGGAGGCCGGTCTCACGAAGACATTCCAGACGTGGCCTCGTGGGTGGTTCCACATTCCGTAGGACCCCGACTTCCCGGTCCCCTCTTGATAAGAACCCGATGCCCGGACACCTCTCCGAACTCCACCCTGTGAATGAAGTCAACACGAAGGGGCAGTTTTTCCGTGTATCGTTCGGAAAAAACCCCAGGTTCCAAATACAGCTCGACAAGCGGCCTCTCTCCCCGGGGACACCTCGAGAGGCAAGCGGAGTTCCATGCCTCAACCCAAGACGAGGCCTGACTCTCCTGTCCCCAGTCTGCAGGGACCCTGCGATCGGAGTCTGAAATCAGAGGTACCCTGCGGTTCCTGCCTCAACTGGAGATGAGGCCCTCTTCCAATGCACCAAACCCAGTGGAGTCCCGAGAGGCCCCTCCCACCTCCAGTTTCCCTGGCTTCTCAGAGCCACCATGAGAAGCCCCCTGAGGTCACCTGCACAAGTCGAGGGAACCCAGGGTTTCCTGCCTCAACCCGAGAAAGACCTCGAGAGACCTTCTTCAACGCGTCTCGAGGCCAGATTCCCCTACCATGGCTCGGGAGCAGTGACGCGCTCCCCCTCGCCACTCGCATGGAGACCCGACTTCCCTGGCGCCCCACGAGAGGCTCACTGACCTCGCCGTCGTACCTCGTGAGAAACCGCACACTGGGGCCGCCGCTCGAGAACAACCCCGAGATTCCCCCGTCATCGCGAGATGAGGGCCTTCGTCTCCTGCATGGCCTAGCGACCAATCTCGCTACCTCTCTCCAAACGCCTCAGGAGGCTTGACTCCCTTGAGTCCACCCAGTGAGCTCCAAGAGATACCCGTCGCGATTCGAGAGCAGAGCGGGGTTCTTTGCTTCCACTCGAGATGAATGCCTGTCTCCCCGGGTGCGTCTGGAATGCAACCCCGAGATCCCTGTCGCCCCTGGAGAGGAACATTGGCTTCTGGACGCAAGCCTCGATGAGGTCTATTGGCCCTGCAGTCACTCGAGAGCAATCCCCAGCTTTCCTTCGCAGCTCGAATGGAAGATTGGACTTGCCTGGGCCAACACAAGAGGCAGCCTGAATTCCCCGTCGTAACTCGAGAATCCCGCCGTAACTCGAGAAAAACCACGTGGCTCCCCCGTCATCGCAAGATGAAGCCCTTTCCCGCTACAGCGCCTCAGGAGAAGTCCCACGTTAGGAATTGGAGGTCGAAAGGGCACTTGGCACCCTTGATGCGACCCACAAAGTTCCCCGAAATCCCGGTCTCCCTCGAGAGGAACACTGAGGTTTTCCGGCACCCCCTCCTCTGAGCCCTTTCTCCCCTCCTGATCTGGACAGGAGGGTCGACTCCCCTGCTTTGTCTGGAAGGGGTTCCCGACCTTCCGGTCGCACCTCAGGAGGAGGCCGGTCTCACGAAGACATTCCAGACGTGGCCTCGTGGGTGGTTCCACATTCCGTAGGACCCCGACTTCCCGGTCCCCTCTTGATAAGAACCCGATGCCCGGACACCTCTCCGAACTCCACCCTGTGAATGAAGTCAACACGAAGGGGCAGTTTTTCCGTGTATCGTTCGGAAAAAAAACCCCAGGTTCCAAATACAGCTCGACAAGCGGCCTCTCTCCCCGGGGACATCTCGAGAGGCAAGCGGAGTTCCATGCCTCAACCCAAGACGAGGCCTGACTCTCCTGTCCCCAGTCTGCAGGGACCCTGCGATCGGAGTCTGAAATCAGAGGTACCCTGCGGTTCCTGCCTCAACTGGAGATGAGGCCCTCTTCCAATGCACCAAACCCAGTGGAGTCCCGAGAGGCCCCTCCCACCTCCAGTTTCCCTGGCTTCTCAGAGCCACCATGAGAAGCCCCCTGAGGTCACCTGCACAAGTCGAGGGAACCCAGGGTTTCCTGCCTCAACCCGGGAAAGACCTCGAGAGACCTTCTTCAACACGTCTCGAGGCCAGATTCCCCTACCATGGCTCGGGAGCAGTGACGCGCTCCCCCTCGCCACTCGCATGGAGACCCGACTTCCCTGGCGCCCCACGAGAGGCTCACTGACCTCGCCGTCGTACCTCGTGAGAAACCGCACACTGGGGCCGCCGCTCGAGAACAACCCCGAGATTCCCCCGTCATCGAGAGATGAGGGCCTTCGTCTTCCGCATGGCCTAGAGACCAATCTCGCGACCTCTCTCCAAACGCCTCAGGAGGCTTGACTCCCTTGAGTCCACCCAGTGAGCTCCAAGAGATACCCGTCGCGATTCGAGAGCAGAGCGGGGTTCTTTGCTTCCACTCGAGATGAATGCCTGTCTCCCCGGGTGCGTCTGGAATGCAACCCCGAGATCCCTGTCGCCCCTGGAGAGGAACATTGGCTTCTGGACGCAAGCCTCGATGAGGTCTATTGGCCCTGCAGTCACTCGAGAGCAATCCCCAGCTTTCCTTCGCAGCTCGAATGGAAGATTGGACTTGCCTGGGCCAACACAAGAGGCAGCCTGAATTCCCCGTCGTAACTCGAGAATCCCGCCGTAACTCGAGAAAAACCACGTGGCTCCCCCGTCATCGCAAGATGAAGCCCTTTCCCGCTACAGCGCCTCAGGAGAAGTCCCACGTTAGGAATTGGAGGTCGAAAGGGCACTTGGCACCCTTGATGCGACCCACAAAGTTCCCCGAAATCCCGGTCTCCCTCGAGAGGAACACTGAGGTTTTCCGGCACCCCTTCCTCTGAGCCCTTTCTACCCTCCTGATCTCGACAGGAGGGTCGACTCCCCTGCTTTGTCTGGAAGGGGTTCCCGACCTTCCGGTCGCACCTCAGGATGAGGCCGGTCTCACGAAGACATTCCAGACGTGGCCTCGTGGGTGGTTCCACATTCCGTAGGACCCCGACTTCCCGGTCCCCTCTTGATAAGAACCCGATGCCCGGACACCTCTCCGAACTCCACCCTGTGAATGAAGTCAACACGAAGGGGCAGTGATTCGCCCGTGCATCGTCCGGAAAAACCCCAGGTTCCAAATACAGCTCGACAAGCGGCCTCTCTCCCCGGGGACATCTCGAGAGGCAAGCGGAGTTCCATGCCTCAACCCAAGACGAGGCCTGACTCTCCTGTCCCCAGTCTGCAGGGACCCTGCGATCGGAGTCTGAAATCAGAGGTACCCTGCGGTTCCTGCCTCAACTGGAGATGAGGCCCTCTTCCAATGCACCAAACCCAGTGGAGTCCCGAGAGGCCCCTGCCAACTCCAGTTTCCCTGACTTCTCAGAGCCACCATGAGAAGCCCCCTGAGGTCACCTGCACAAGTCGAGGGAACCCAGGGTTTCCTGCCTCAACCCGGGAAAGACCTCGAGAGACCTTCTTCAACGCGTCTCGAGGCCAGATTCCCCTACCATGACTCGAGAGATATGACGCGCTCCCCCTCGCCACTAGCATGGAGACCCGACTTCCCTGGTGCCCCACGAGAGGCTCACTGACCTCGCCGTCTTACCTCGTGAGAAACCGCACACTGGGGCCGCCGCTCGAGAAAAACCCCGAGATTCCCCCGTCATCGCGAGATGAGGGCCTTCGTTTCCCCCATGGCCTAGAACGCAATCCCGATTCCTCTCTCCAAACGCCTCAGGAGGCTTGACTCCCTTGAGTCCACCCAGTGGGCTCCAAGAGATACCCGTCGCGACTCGAGAGCAGAACGGGGTTCTTTGCTTCCACTCGAGATGAGTGCCTGTCTCCCCGGGTGCGTCTGGAATGCAACCCCGAGATCCCTGTTGACCCTGGAGAGGAACATTGACTTCTGGACACAAGTCTAGATGAGGTCTATTTGCCCTGCAGTCACTCGAGCGCAATCCCAAGCTTTCCTTCGCAGCTCGAATGGAAGATTGGACTTCCCTGGGCCAACACAAGAGGCAGCCTGAATTCCCCGTCGTAACTCGAGAATCCCGCCGTAACTCGAGAAAAACCACGTGGCTCCCCCGTCATCGCAAGATGAAGCCCTTTCCCGCTACAGCGCCTCAGGAGAAGTCCCACGTTAGGAATTGGAGGTCGAAAGGGCACTTGGCACCCTTGATGCGACCCACAAAGTTCCCCGAAATCCCGGTCTCCCTCGAGAGGAACACTGAGGTTTTCCGGCACCACTTCCTCTGAGCCCCTTCTACCATCCTGATCTCGACAGGAGGGTCGACTCCCCTGCTTTGTCTGGAAGGGGTTCCCGACCTTCCGGTCGCACCTCAGGATGAGGCTGGTCTCACGAAGACATTCTAGACGTGGCCTCGTGGGTGCTTCCGCATTGCGAAGCACCCCGATTTCCCGGACCCCTCTTGATAAGAACCCGATGCCCGGACACCTCTCCGAACTCCACCCTGTGAATGAAGTCAACACTAAGGGGCAGTGACTCGCCCGTGCATCGTTCGGAAAAAAACCCCAGGTTCCAAATACAGCTCGACAAGCGGCCTCTCTCCCCGGGGCCACCTCGAGAGGCAAGCGGAGTTCCATGCCTCAACCCAAGACGAGGCCTGACTCTTCTGTCCCCAGTCTGCAGGGACCCTGCGATCGGAGTCTGAAATCAGAGGAACCCTGAGGTTCCTGCCTCAACTGGAGATGAGGCCCTCTTCCAATGCACCAAACCCAGTGGAGTCCCGAGAGGCCCCTCCCACCTCCAGTTTCCCTGGCTTCTCAGAGCCACCATGAGAAGCCCCCTGAGGTCACCTGCACAAGTCGAGGGAAGCCAGGGTTTCCTGCCTCAACCCGAGAAAGACCTCGAGAGACCTTCTTCAACACGTCTCGAGGCCCGATTCCCCTACCATGGCTCGGGAGCAGTGACGCGCTCCCCCTCGCCACTCGCATGGAGACCCGACTTCCCTGGCGCCCCACGAGAGGCTCACTGACCTCGCCGTCGTACCTCGTGAGAAACCGCACACTGGGGCCGCCGCTCGAGAACAACCCCGAGATTCCCCCGTCATCGAGAGATGAGGGCCTTCGTCTCCTGCATGGCCGAGAGGCCAATCCCGCGACCTCTCTCCAAACGCCTCAGGAGGCTTGACTCCCTTGAGTCCACCCAGTGAGCTCCAAGACATACCCGTCGCGATTCGAGAGCAGAGCGGGGTTCTTTGCTTCCACTCGAGATGAATGCCTGTCTCCCCGTGTGCGTCTGGAATGCAACCCCGAGATCCCGGTCGCCCCTGGAGAGGAACATTGGCTTCTGGACACAAGCCTAGATGAGGTCTATTGGCCCTGCAGTCACTCGAGAGCAATCCCCAGCTTTCCTTCGCAACTCGAATGGAAGATTGGACTTGCCTGGGCCAACACAAGAGGCAGCCTGAATTCCCCGTCGTAACTCGAGAATCCCGCCGTAACTCGAGAAAAACCACCTGGCTCCCCCGTCATCGCAAGATGAAGCCCTTTCCCGCTACAGCGCCTCAGGAGAAGTCCCACGTTAGGAATTGGAGGTCGAAACGGTACTTGGCACCCTTGATGCGACCCACAAAGTTCCCCGAAATCCCGGTCTCCCTCGAGAGGAACACTGAGGTTTTCCGGCACCACTTCCTCTGAGCCCCTTCTACCCTCCTGATCTCGACAGGAGGGTCGACTCCCCTGCTTTGTCTGTAAGGGGTTCCCGACCTTCCGGTCGCACCTCAGGATGAGGCCGGTCTCACGAAGACATTCCAGACGTGGCCTCGTGGGTGCTTCCACATTCCGTAGGACCCCGACTTCCCGGTCCCCTCTTGATAAGAACCCGATGCCCGGACACCTCTCCGAACTCCACCCTGTGAATGAAGTCAACACGAAGGGGCAGTGACTCGCCCGTGCATCGTTCGGAAAAAACCCCAGGTTCCAAATACAGCTCGACAAGCGGCCTCTCTCCCCGTGGACATCTCGAGAGGCAAGCGGAGTTCCATGCCTCAACCCAAGACGAGGCCTGACTCTCCTGTCCCCAGTCTGCAGGGACCCTGCGATCGGAGTCTGAAATCAGAGGTACCCTGCGGTTCCTGCCTCAACTGGAGATGAGGCCCTCTTCCAATGCACAAAACCCAGTGGAGTCCCGAGAGGCCCCTCCCACCTCCAGTTTCCCTGGCTTCTCAGAGCCACCATGAGAAGCCCCCTGAGGTCACCTGCACAAGTCGAAGGAACCCATGCTTCCCTGCCTCAACCCGAGAAAGACCTCGAGAGACCTTCTTCAACGCGTCTCGAGGCCAGATTCCCCTACCATGACTCGAGAGCAGTGACGCGCTCCCCCTCGCCACTGGCATGGAGACCCGACTTCGCTGGCGCCCCACGAGAGGCTCACTGACCTCGGCGTCGTACCTCGTGAGAAACCGCACACTGGGGCCGCCGCTCGAGAAAAACCCGGAGACTCGCCCGTAATCGCGAGATGAGGGCCTTCGTTTCCCCCATGTCCTAGAGCGCAATCCCGATTCCTCTCTCCAAACGCCTCAGGAGGCGTGGCTCCCTTTAGGCCACCCAGTGGGCTCCAAGAGATACCCGTCACGACTCCAGAGGAGAACGGAGGTCTTTGCTTCCACTCGAGAGGCCTGTCTCCCCGGGTGCGTCTGGAATGCAACCCCGAGATCCCGGTCGCCCCTGGAGAGGAACATTGGCTTCTGGACACAAGCCTAGATGAGGTCTATTGGCCCTGCAGTCACTCGAGAGCAATCCCCAGCTTTCCTTCGCAGCTCGAATGGAAGATTGGACTTGCCTGGGCCAACACAAGAGGCAGCCTGAATTCCCCGTCGTAACTCGAGAATCCCGCCGTAACTCGAGAAAAACCACGTGGTTCCCCCGTCATCGCAAGATGAAGCCCTTTCCCGCTACAGCGTCTCAGGAGAAGTCCCACGTTAGGAATTGGAGGTCGAAACGGCACTTGGCACCCTTGATGCGACCCACAAAGTTCCCCGAAATCCCGGTCTCCCTCGAGAGGAACACCGAGGTTTTCCGGCACCCCTTCCTCTGAGCCCTTTCTACCCTCCTGATCTCGACAGGAGGGTCGACTCCCCTGCTTTGTCTGGAAGGGGTTCCCGACCTTCCGGTCGCACCTCAGGATGAGGCCGGTCTCACGAAGACATTCCAGACGTGGCCTCGTGGGTGCTTCCACATTCCGTAGGACCCCGACTTCCCGGTCCCCTCTTGATAAGAACCCGATGCCCGGACACCTCTCCGAACTCCACCCTGTGAATGAAGTCAACACGAAGGGGCAGTGATTCGCCCGTGCATCGTCCGGAAAAAACCCCAGGTTCCAAATACAGCTCGACAAGCGGCCTCTCTCTCCGGGGACACCTCGAGAGGCAAGCGGAGTTCCATGCCTCAACCCAAGACGAGGCCTGACTCTCCTGTCCCCAGTCTGCAGGGACCCTGCGATCGGAGTCTGAAATCAGAGGTACCCTGCGGTTCCTGCCTCACCTGGAGATGAGGCCCTCTTCCAATGCACCAAACCCAGTGGAGTCCCGAGAGGCCCCTCCCACCTCCAGTTTCCCTGGCTTCTCAGAGCCACCATGAGAAGCCCCCTGAGGTCACCTGCACAAGTCGAGGGAACCCAGGGTTTCCTGCCTAAACCCGAGAAAGACCTCGAGAGACCTTCTTCAACGCGTCTCGAGGCCAGATTCCCCTACCATGGCTCGGGAGCAATGACGCGCTCCCCTCGCCACTCGCATGGAGACCCGACTTCCCTGGCCCCCCACGAGAGGCTCACTGACCTCGTCGTCGTACCTCGTGAGAAACCGCACACTGGGGGCGCCGCTCGAGAACAACCCCGAGACTCCCCCGTCATCGCTAGATGAGGGCCTTCGTTTCCCCCATGGCCTAGAACGCAATCCCGATTCCTCTCTCCAAACGCCTCAGGAGGCGTGACTCCCTTTAGGCCACTCAGTGGGCTCCAAGAAATACCCGTCGCGACTCGAGAGGAGAGTGGAGTACTTTGCTTCCACTCGCGACGAGGCCTGACTCCCAGGTTGAGTCTGGAATGCAACCCCGAGATCTGTGTCGCCCCTGGAGAGGAACATTGGCTTCTGGACACAAGCCTAGATGAGGTCTATTGGCCCTGCAGTCACTCGAGAGCACTCCCCAGCTTTCCTTCGCAGCTCGAATGGAAGATTGGACTTCCTGGGCCAACACAAGAGGCATCCTGAATTCCCCGTCGTAACTCGAGCATCGCGCGGCAACTCGAGAATCCCGCCGCAACTCGAGAAAAACCCCGTGGTTCCCCCGTCATCGCAAGATGAAGCCCTTTCCCGCTACAGCGTCTCAGGAGAAGACCCACGTTAAGAATTGGAGGTCCAAACGGTACTTGGCACACTTGATGCGGCCCACAAAGTTCCCCGACATACCGGTCTCCA